>NC_141689.1:1856655535-1861807668 GCF_964263255.1 Lissotriton vulgaris
AATTCGAACAGCAGATGTATAGAGTCGGAGATGAACAAGAAGAACTCGTAACCGTACAAGGGGAAATGTACAAATAACACTTCTAAGAAATTGTACAAAAAATAGTGATGATTGAAGCATGCATATATTTACAACCGAGTCGTTCCCTGTGATGTGAAGGGCTGAACATCCTTCTCTTCTGCATGCCTACCCAGATCACGCAGGTGAAACCATCTATATCCCTGGTGGGCGGCCCTTATCGCTTGCACACTTGACTTCCTGCGTTGGACACCACCTCCACATACTGAGCTGTCAAAGGGGCCAGACTATGAGAACTGGGCCTAGTACCCCTTGCCCTGCTCTGTTGAACCGTGAAACTATGCCCCTAAGCCTATGTAAATGCCACTTGCATAAATTGCAGAACTGAGGATTGCTGCCCATCCCCCCAGGGCTATTAGTGGGAAAACCCTCTGTCCGTGAGAGGAGTCGCTGCTGCCCACTGGTAATCCACCCGGGGGTGAACTGGGCAATGAGGTCCTTCGGAGTCTGAGCCAATGCCCAAATGTCCTGGATGAAAAGGTCTATTCTCTTGCCAAAAAGATGCAGCCCATCACAATGGAACATCTGCTCACCGTTGATTAGCTTATGTGTAATATTCCTTAGACAGCCAGGTCCTGTACACAGTTTGAACATTTCCACATTGATTCGCCGAACCTACAGATTGAGAGCCCTTAGCCCTATGCCCTCACCCCATGAGGTATCATGGGACCATGCAATGAAAACGTCCGAAAATGACCAACCCAACTAAGCAATATAAGTCCTGAAAAACCAAAGGCACAACAATTAGGTCCAGAAACTGTCTGTCACATCCTCTTGTGTCCTCCCCCAACTTCCATAGCTAAGGGATCCGAAGATCTCCTTCTCCACACCATCTGAAGGAGACATTCCTCAATGCTACCGGCTTTCGCCCACCAAACTTCTGCAACCAATATGCCATACGGTGTACAAAGGAGTGAACGATGATGCTCATGATTTTGGGAGGCATGGCTATTAAACGGCGCTTTGAGAGAGGGGCAGGTTAGCAGAAGCAGGATCAAGGAACAATTCTCACAGCAGTTCTAGGAGGATGTAGCATTTGAAATGTGCGGATGACCATCGCCCAAATCACTTTACTTCCTGTTGGGTAAAGCCCGCCCCAGATGCACAGGTTGGTGCCCCTATCCGTAATGAAGAGAGTAATCAGATGGATTAAACTCATTCACCCTGAGGGCAGATGTAAAAACGAATGAGAACTCGTAGCATGACAGGCAGTCACATTTGCATGAAAACTAAAGCCGACCTCCCAGGCCTGGGCGGTATGCTAAGTGGATCTTCAGACAGACCACCAGACGGATGAAAGAACCAGTAACTGCCTGAAGTTCAATGTAGGTTTCCTTCCCAACCTGACCCGTTTTGGACCTCCTAAGCCTGATAAGCAGTTTGTCCTGGACAGTGCATGCATTCCCCTATTGTAGGTCACTGGATTGATCCTGCTTAGATCTGCCCACTAGCTTGCTGACTCTGAAGGCGCCATAAAAAGCTGCCGCAAAAGCAGCCATAAACAGTGCTACCTCATAAGGCGAGCTGCATACCTTGTCCCCGGTGTCTAAGATGGGTACAAGTTTATAAACCTCAGGGGCCTCCTACCATCCCTGAAGGGTAAATCCAGCCTGGCCCTACCGGCCAAGGCCTTCCTAACCAGAAAACCTTTGCCCGGGTTCTGTACCCCTCGCAGCTTGGTAAAGAAACTGGTGGCCGATACATGGGAACTTGCACCTGCTCTACTCACACTCGATCCTCCTGTTGTGTTCGGGCTGCATACTGGTCTCGGCAACGCAATGGCGCAATAAAGAGATTGATACTGTGAGTTGGCCCAACTAAATAATCACCATTGCGACTCTGACCAAGAAGTGACATACTATTTGCATCCTCCAGGTTCCTGTCCCCCGCCCTCTGACTCTCAAAACAAAGACATTACGCCACCCTTGACATGGGCCAGTAAATCGCAAGAGCAGGGGAGGGGCTTGGATCTGAATGGGCCCCTGGCCACTTATGCTGCACACACCTAAGAGTGTATGCTCTTATAATTGTGATGCGCAAAACTGTGGAAATGGAACTTGCCAAGAATATTAACATTAAAAGTTTTTTTTACCCTGGATCCTACGTACTCCACTTCTATGTCACTAAAGATGTCTATGGTTTGCAGTCCTCCAGTCTAGCGAAAAATGTAAGTTACACCCCATAAACAGACATTAATTCCTTTTTGTGAAATTCCTAGTGTGATAGAGAACACATTTGTATTGTGCTTCAAACCACCTAGTACAGTTAATTTGTTTTGCAACTTTGTTTGAAAGTTGCTTTCCTGGCTGCAACATTATTCGGATTGCCATATCATGGATTACTACACCACAGAAGTATTCGTTTTAGGGTGCTAGGAGTTGCATTTATTACCTTTATGCTGACATGTTAGAGCTGCTCTTGAGCCACAGTCACCTGAACTTACAACCCTCCCCCTTTTTTATATGTCAACAGACTTGAACTTGGATTTGCTGATCCAAAAGAAACCTTCTTGGGCTCAATCTGCATCTGCCATAACCTTGCAGGGCTCTTTCCTTAGGTTAAAGTCTGTTGATCACCACATGAAAAGTAGGGATTTTATGATATTTAAACAAAGGGCATTTATTTGATCCCTCTACGGCAAGCATGATCCCCTGCCCGCAACCTAGCCCACTGTTTAATACAAAATAAAGACAATTTATTTAATAATCTCATGCATGAAAAGTTTATTATTAACTTTATTTCCATCCGATGGTCTTATAAACAATTTGACTTTCGAAACAAAAACAATGCCTTTTGAGGTTTATGGACATCTGTTTAGCAACAAACCTGTTCATTTTAGCTCAAATCTGAGATTAACTCTCCTCTCCGAATGGGCCTACTCTTTTTATGGTCTTCTGTGACAGTTCAACTTTTGCCAGACAATTATGTGAGAATCACCAAGAGTGGGGCTTTGGCTTCGTTCATATTGGGTCTGTGTACAGGGCGTGGCCTGCTTTTGTGCTCTTTAGGTTGTACACCTTTTAAGAGTACCTGTACAGCATGGTCTTTAGCCACATTCACTGGATGCAATGCACACACATCTTATGGGCACTGAATATGGCCCAGGTCCGAGAGCAGCATCTTTGTTAACAGAAATTGATTATGATCTATGTCTATACCTTTAGGGAACTATGCAACAAGAGGTTAGCGTGCGATCTGTCTTTGTGGATGGGTAGTATGCTACTCAAGGGGACCCCAGTGTTTGTTATGCATAATGGTTATAGTTTGTACAACAACTTGCTAATATTATGTTAAGGTTGTTAGTGTCGAACATGCCATGTACATGATTTATACTGTTCTATATGCATACTAGTAGTACATTCACTGTATTGCCTTTAGTCCAGTTCTGATCACAGTACATGAAGGCAGAGTTACATACCACTCCTCCTCCCTGGCTGCTGCTGACGCAGAGAATAGCCCCACCCCTGCCTAGATTTGGCTGAGTAAGTAAAAAATGTAATAATATTAAAATAGTATAATTATCATTTTATTTTTCATTTGCTGCCTTTCAACAGTGGGGAAAGGCTTCTCTATCATAACTGAGGAGCCACTCCTGGTAGCTGGTATAGCTAGCCCACAAGCAGAACTGTTTTTGCCCCTCCATAAACTGAGTTGGCTCTGCCTGCCACAGATGGATTTGACATTGCCTGCCCTAGAGCGGAGCTAAAATTGCTTGCCAGAACAGAGTTGACATTGATAGACAATCATTGGTGCTGATGTTAGCTGCTGGTATTAGAGCGGAGTAGACACTCTTGGCTGCCTGAGATCAATCAATCAATCAATCACAGACATTTATAGAGCGCACTACTTACCCGGAGGGTCTCAAGGCGCTTGGGGGGGGGGGGGGGGGGGGGAGTGCTGCTACTGCTCGAATAGCCAGGTCTTGAGCTTCTTCCTGAAGGAGAGGTGGTCTTGGGTCAGGCGCAGGTCGGGAGGGAGGGAGTTCCAGGTCTTGGCGGCCAGGTAGGAGAAGGACCTTCCTCCTGTTGTCGTTCTTCGGATGCGGGGGACAGCGACTGAGAGAATGGGAGGTTGGCAAAAGGTACATTTTGCAATTGACAGTTTCATCCAGAGCTATACTAATTTAGTGTGGATGGGCCTGGCATGATAGCTTGCGACTACTCCTTCAGGATACCCCTTGAGAGTTGACTGAATGTGATCTATATAGCGGATGCTTGTGGATAAAGATATTTTGGAAGGGAGCTCCTACCCATTTCCTATGTTTGGGAAAGCTAGAATGTTGTTATCTGTTTACTATGTTATTTGCAATACCTTGTCTTGATTTACATCTTTCACAGAAAAATGTATTTGCTCTTAAACATACTAGGTATATGTTCACTGTAGAAATAGATAAGAAAAATTAACCAAGTTGATATTTTTTTCTTTTTAGCTTTTCTGGACCTAGTGGGAGGGTCCTATATATTCAGCCTTCAGTGCTGGATTTTGGAGCACAGTAAGTACTTTTGCTGTTCAAATATTGTTATAAGGGCACTCGTACATTATGAATTTGAAGTGCATTTGGCATGTTGCATAGACCTACCCATTCTGGCTCCCTAGCAGCATGAATCAACTGTATTTTCCATGTTGTTTTTTAGCTCGCTGGCTTGTGACCGATGCTTTGTACAACTTGAATGTACGATTGAGAATATACCAAGTAATTGCAGTGTTTGGTGTGTTGTATCTAATCATTAATAGATCCTGTTTACGTTCGCTGCTGTTTAACACAAGCCCAGACCTGTAAATCGTTTTGGATACTTTGATAGTAGATATATATAGGATTATTATTTGAACACCAGTATCGCGTAAAGAAATTGTGTCTCCCAACAGAACACACTGTAGCTTTACTAAATGACATCAAGTCAGGAGTCAAGGAGTAGGGTTTTTAAACACTGTGTCCGTAGTATAACTAAAGGTTTCCCTGTGCTAAATATCTTGTGTGTGTCTCCGCGCATGTGCTTTAGTGTCTTCGTTAGGGCCATAACACCAGGTGCTTGAAGTGAGTACATTTTGTTTCTGAGGATTTAAGAATTTGGTGATGGTGTGGGGCATTGGGCGGAAGAGGGCTGGCTTTCTATCTTTGCTTTTGAACAGGAAGTAGCTGGGGATTTATTGACCCTGAGGATTCTCATTGTGAACCTGGTTCTGGCTCCACCTTGGAGCTTTCCAATCTCAAATAGGCCAATTACAAAGTAGCTCTTAACCATTTTAAAGAAGAAGATGGAGAATTTGATGAAGTGAGGACACAGAATGCCTTCTCTAATTCACAACCACGTTGCTCTTCCTATTTTAACCATAAAAGTCCTTTAAACTTGCAGGAGATCACCAAAGATATTTTCCTATATCATATAGATGTGATTTCTATGTTAATTACCCAGAGACCACTGGGAGGCCTTTTCTGTGGGCCCCGGGGCAACAAACCCGTTTTTGTGAAGGTGCTCCACAGGCAAGAAATTTATCACAAGGCTATTACTAACGTAATGGTCATCGCCGTTCTTAGTTCTGGTGCCTGTTTCCAACACTTTGAGAGGCTTTATGGGGGAAATACCAGATCACAAGGCAGGGCTTATTAAACCAGATGTAACATTTCTTGTACAAAGTAAAGGTTATGTTGCTTACTAATTTTAAATTCCACCCCCTTTGGGAATAGTGAGGATTACCTCGCAAACAAAGCCAAATAACATCAGACAAATGGATGCTGCAGACCATTTCCGATTCAAAAAAACTCACAAGGACTCCCAGAAACCCACAGTCTGGACATAAGATTGTGACTGAAGTTGATAATTATTTATTGTTAGAGAATGCACAAGGGCTCAACAAGGCAGATCCTGTGGAGTAAAGAGGTAAATGGTTATCCTTCACAAATATTTCAAAACCCTAAAGAAAGGCAGACCGTTTAGAACTATATCAAACTTGTTTCCACTAAGCAGGCACATTAGTGTTATCACAGTTCAATGTAACATTTATTTCCCCCAAAATTATTTATTGGCATTTGTTTCAACATTCAACGAGATCCACAATATACAACAGTACATGTAATATCACAGCATCATTACAGGTTAATCTATACTACTATTATAAAGTGAGAACTGGTAACCTTTGAGGCGGGTAAACTCGGGAACCACAGAGCCAATCCAAACACCAAATACATCATTGGAATTGTCAGGGTAAGCAGATGGACATAGGCTATATATATAAAAAAAAATATGTTATACGCGCAAAGTAACTTTTTTGGGAAAGTAGTCCCTTCGAAGTAGCGCCAGCTAACGACGTGCGTGCTGACATCACGGGTCGGCGGCCAGGAGCGAGGGGAGGAGTGGCCAGGACCGCGGAAGCCGGAAGCAACACCCTGCGAGGGCCGGAGAGATCACGCCATGCTCAGCGGGGCCCGTCGAGAGTTAGCAGAAAGGTCGGCAGTCAGGAGCACGGGAGGAGCGGTCAGGACCGCGGAAGCCGGAAGCAACACCCTGCGAGGGCCGGAGCGATCACGCCATGCTCACCAGGGCCCGTCGAGAGTTGGCAGAAATGGAAGTAAGAATCTGTTGACATGGAAAAGAGAGGAAATAATGTTGCGCAAATAGCAATGCAGCCCCAGAGAGGAACCGGAAGCGCGCTGCCTTTCCTTCTTCTGTCTTGGTGGGTGACTGTCGAGAACCTATTTTGCCTGTTATGATACTCGCCTCAGCAGAAGGAAAACTAAAAGTCTTGTGTGTCGTGTGAGGCCTGCCATGATGCGATCGATGCTGCCCCGAGGCGAGCTGCAGGCGGTGTTCCAGCGTGCCCACAACACATAGGCAGAGGAGGTGAAAGCAGGAAGTGAGCCGGCCACTCACTTCTTTAAATAGAAGGTAAAACCGCACTGGCTATGCATTCTTCCATGCCATAACCTGTCGGCTGCCCGACACCCTGCGAGGTCCAATTCACATGGGGTAAGAGTGGCCAGCAGCGTGGGGAGGAGCGTCGACATCGACATGCCCAGGGGAGCGCGATGCTGGTGAGTACCAGTCACCGAGCAAAGCCTACCCGGACAACGTCTGGATGGGTTGCTAGTATCATAGATAAATGTATGCTTATTTCTGTGTGCTTCCTCCTACCATCTCTGATCTTGCGCAATTTTTTGAGTTGTGACGACTTATGATTCGCTCTTAAGTTTCTTTGTATATTACTGAGAGGGAGTCGCCTTAGATCTACATGTAAACATGCGAAGAAAGCCATTCCATAAATGTCTAGTATTTTATGCAAAACTATGCTGCTTATATAACTAGTTACTTACCTTGATGCCCAGTGGGGTCCTTGTTGTCTATTCGTGCTCATAATGTCGAGTAAGTGTCGATGGCGTTGAGGCATGGGGTTAGGGGTGCTAATAGGCCAAGCGTCACACTTTGGGTGGTGTACCAACCCTGCCATTTAAGTTCAAGTTAACATGACACGTTGTTACCTCCTTGTAATTGGAAGGTTAGTTTATTTATTTTACCAAACATGTCTTTATTGAGTTTTACATGATACCAATAGTGTTAACCCGCACAAGTCTTAAGCCCACCATACAATTAGTAACCAAGTCCTAGACATAGGGCACAACACAACCTCTCCAGCTTTGAGACAAGATCATTAGGATAAATACAAAAAGCATTAACATCATATGAAACCGTAACAGTAATGCAACTTTCCACTGAAAGGCATTATCATCTTCTTACTCCTATCACCCTCCACATCGCTCCCCATTAGATTTAGTCATAGCAGTAGGCCCAGAATTGGGAAAGAAAAGTTGGAACACCCAGTTCAGGAAAGGGCTCTCGTGTATCATCTCACTCACCGAAGGCCAGTTGACTAGTCAATAGGCTATGGGCCCATATCACTTCCATTAGGAAGGTTACTTTAAAGTGACCATCGACCTATATATGTCAGTAACTTCAATATTCCCATGTCCAAGAAGGATATGAACTTCTTTAGCTTTTTGTTAGGTGAAAACCCGTACCAGCTTACAGTACTGCCCTTTTGCTATAATATATGGAATCCCAGAATTTACCAAATGCCTAGAATATGTAGCAGTTAATTTGTACAGTGCATTTATATTTCCCTTGAATGGCCAGCTGACTGATGAATGGGAGGTTGTTTAATTGTCAGAACTATTCAGAGGAATAGAAAATGATAGCATTCATAATTCGAGGTATATACAACATCACTGTAAAAGAAATGCTTTGTTTGTGAATTAGCACATTAAATCTGCATACCCTGTTGCACCGTTTTTCCTGAATCGGCATTAGGTCTAGAAAGTCAGGCAATAGTTATCAACAGTTACGCTCATGGCATCAACATAGGCCAGGCCAACGTGGTCATCTCATGTTCATGTAAATGTCAGTCAATCCACATTGGAAACTGACAGTCTAGTCTATAAGAACTTTATTAACAGCCCATCCAGGGTTAATAAAAAAAGCAGGAGTTCATGCATTAAATGTTCACTTGTATATTTGGTAAGCGATGGTATGTAAAGCTCTCAAATACCAGAAGGCTGCTTGGTGCTGCTAAACTACCCCAAATATGCATTGATACAATCAGATATGAAGTTAAGAGAAAGAAACTAGATATCTGCTTTTTAGAATTCAGTATAAATGAGCACGTTTAGCAAAGCTAAGTAGCAATTGAGTTGCTCTGCTTATTTATTTAGGTATTCTCCTAACCAATGAGTATAGTGAAAATGTACATGTGGCTCACTGCAGTGCTACACTCAAAAACAGGGAGGTTGCCAAATGCGTCAAATCAGTGCTTCATGGATGACGAGGAAAACAGTCTACCTCTATATTCCAATCCTTTTGTCTTGAGGGTGTTTACTTTGAAAGGAAGTAAAATCAACTCCGGTACATGCTGCCAAGTGAGGCTTGGGAGTAACCAAGTCAAATAGCCTTTGTAATGTGCTTTATTTATTAAGTATGATTTTGTTTTATGCTGAAATGCAGAGAGGGAGTTCCTCATTGCTATGTTAGCAACAACATTGCGCCTCTAGAAAATGTCTTCCAGCTTAACGTTTTGAAATGAGCCAGCAATAATCTACTCTCAGTGCAAATGCTGGAAACAAATTGTAGAAATAATCGGTATAAAATATATATTTTTCAATCTGTTGTTAGGTTAGTTTGTTGCATTGTACAAGAAAAACTTTGACCGTGACGCAGATAGTCCCATAGTTGCTCCTTTCACCCTCCTTGGGACACTTAACTTGACACTGACTCCCCCCTACTTCCATCTATTTTCCTCTATCGTACCATGTAACCATTCAATTTTCAAAGAATTGGCTACTTGTAGATTTTGCACAGGAGCCAGTTATGTTCTCTATGGTAAAACATTTTGATGGCTTTTATTTTTACTCAGTATTTATTTTATTATATCATCTTTATGAAGTCATCATCTCTTATAGTTTTTGAATGGTGTAAGACTAATATCCTGTTGTTCTTTTTTTATTTTCTGATGAATACTTGTAATCACAAATTCACCACATTGTGGATCTCCCAGGTGCCACACTGGATCCAGAAAACTTCAGCAGTAATACCTGTGAGCAGGTGAAAAGTGTGGCTCAAATGGTTAGATCGGCAGACCCTGATGCAGAGGTCCGGTCCGGGACCAGGGTTCAATACCCGCCTCGGTGGGTCTTGGGCTCAATTTCCTCTGACCTGATAATTCTCGCCTCGGTGCCTATTCTAATCATGGGTCCCACTCTGCAACTCTGGACAATAGCTTGCTTAATCTCCACAACGGCCCCAACAGCGCTGGGATGTCTGGCTTCACCTTGGGGGTGCCCAGGAGTGGACGTTCCACAGGGAAAAACCAGGAAGGGTTCCTAAGCGGTATACGGACAGCGCCGGGACACCTCCGTTGGAGGTAGCTGTGCGCTTTACAAATGGCATTTACATTTACATGTGGTGCAGTTGCAACTCCACCCTGCTTCTGGACAGGATGACACAGAGCTGCATATAAGTGGTTTCATAGCATGCTGAACTATGTTCCTAGCACCTGCTCCCAGGTCAGTCACCGCCTGCAGGGCCCGTCCGAGGTCCTCAATAATCTGTTCGAGGTCAGCAGATTTCGTAGGAGATGGTCGAGGTATGGCCTCTATTCGTGGCCAGCCTCTATTCGTGGCCAGCCTCATCATCTCCGCTGTGGTCTAGAGGGACCCAAAAGGGTCCTGCCTGCTCCGCAGCCGAGTCGTTTCAAAAGTGGTCCACTAAGTCCCAAGCATCTTTAGGGTCCAAGAAGAATGTGCAGACTCAATTTGACATGATTATTAAGGTGGGCCGGGAGTAACGGGGTACTGACCCCCATCTGGCTGAGTCCACACTTGACCTCTAAGAAGGAGGAGCCTTGGAGCTGGACAGTACGGATATAGCCCGGAAACAGCATTATGACCTTGTCTTCGACTCTAAGGGGACCAGTTTGTCTGGCTGCTCTCCGAATTGCATTGCGGTCTTTAAAATGCAGTAGGATAGCCAGCATGGGACGCAGAGGTCATCCTGGGGGAGGGCAGCGGATGGCACGTGGTGGGCCCTCTCAAATGAGAAGAACAGGTGAGACCAGAGAATGAAGAAAACAATTTGAACCAAGTCTCCAGATATGATAGGGGGTCTCCAGCCTCGACTCCCTCCGGTTGGCCCAGGATTGAAGATCCTGGATCACCGTCTGGTTGTCAGCTGCCAACGGTAGTAGAGAACCCAGCATTTTCTCCCCATCAGCAACCTTATCTGCAAACCTGCGGTGATCGTCTCGTAGGAAGCTCAGCTCTCTAGCGACCCAAGCCTGGTCTCCATGCAGACCTGGGAATTCTCTATTGCTGCTAGTACCCTGTCCAGCTTGCCAGACATTAAGAGCGGTGGGTATTGCCATGCATTGGCGTGTTTGGAATGGTCTAGGAAGGGTCCACCGCCTCAGCAACCCGCGCAGTCTGCCCATCTTCAAAACAGTTGTGGATGAGTACGGCAGAAGTGGGCAGGGACCTGATGGGACTGGCCGGCCGAAGGTAGAAGAGCTCGAATCTCCCAGGTGGGTTCTCTCCAAGGGGCCTAGTGTGGTCCAGTCCAACACCTCCGCCACAGCCCAGAGCGCTGTCTCTAGTTCTCTCTAGGTCTTGTAAGCCCTCAGTTCTCAGCTGCAGCAAAAGCTGTTAAAAGGAGGGGAGGAGGGGGCAGCAGGGGTCGCAGCATGCTGCTCTTCACATGAGTCCCAGCACCATCCTGGGAGCTCCCAAACTCCTCAGCTGATCTCCCAACCACGGCCGCCACGCCTGTCCACCGCCCCCCTCAAGCCTCAAACCAAGCGCCAAAACAATCTGAGGACAGGAACCCTCTGAGCGCTTCAAACCGGGCCAGCCCAGTCTTCTCTTTCAGACTTTAAAGGCCCGCCGCTGTACATACCCCCAGGCCTCAAGGCACTGGCCTCCCAATTGAGCGGGGGAGACTGTATGATCCGCTGCTCAGATGGCCCACCGTGCTATCAGGGCTTCTAGGGGACATCCAGCAAATTGCTGCGGGAGATGGTATTGCGGGGGCCAGGGCCACAGTCTCCCTGCCAACTCCGGCTGTGTGTTTCGCCCCTTCCATGGGCCCTAAATTGAGTACAGAAGTGAAAGGCAGCGAGCCAGGTCCCAGAGCCTGGTGGAACACCAAATCAGGCCTCACTTTTTTTTATCACCCGGGGCCGCCCTCCATGTGCTTTAGCAGGCCCCAAGACGCTGGCTCCCAGACACCTCAAGGGGGCTCGCCGAACCTGGCCGCTCGGGTGTCTGCTGACTACGGCTTCAGATCTGTGGGTAGGCCAACTGCTGGGTCTGCGGGTGGGCCAGTTGATGGGACCGCAGGTGGGCCGTGTCGCGGAGTGTGTCTATTGTTATGCCGGCAGTGCGGCCCAACGGGCCAAGGAGCCTGTGGCCACAATGTTGGGAGATTCGGCCCATCTCGGGCACCCGCTGCCGTCACAGCCATGGGATCGACAGGTGCCAGGGTTTAGCAGGCCCCAGGTGTCATTTGTAGCCCCAATGATAGCTCTTCAGCTGGTGTGTAGGCCGATGGTCGGAGCTCTACGGAGTTGGGACAGCCATCTTGGCTGGCAAAACCACTCCGATTTCCCCCCCCCCCCCCCCTCCCTCCAACCCCCCTTAGCCTTCTCTAACTTTGAACAACCCAAACCTTTTTTGTACCTAAATCAAACAAGACAGCAAGTTGAGCCTTCCAGGAGAATTTGTGGGCAGTATCCAGTACCTTAGTTGGACTGTGAAAATGGCTTCCCCATACCATTAGGCTTGTGGCTGTGCAGAAAAACCAACAACTGCAAAAACAGTTATGAAACATCCTTGACACTTCCATTTTTCACATGTGACGAGTTTCGTCTTCATGCAGCTTGAGTGTCTATGAAGGTAACTAAGCGAAGGAGAACAATTGGGTGTTCCCAAATCCGTCGAAGCTTTACTCTAGCACCGGCCGTGACTTTTGGCATCGAGTAAAGGGAGGCTGGGGTCTGCTCAGGGGCTTTCTGTACTTTTTCTGAAGGCCCTTGGAAGCAGACTAGGAATTTCCCTTTGTAGTGCAAACAGCTGAAATTAGTCCAAAGTATTTTAATGAAAATGCTTGGTAGAAGTGGTGTCGCCTATCTACATAATTTCCAATCGAGGCACCTTCCTGATCAATTGCCCACCAAATGCTGGGCAATACATTTCTGGAGAGGAATTATGCTTGGAGAGCGAGCAGGCATATCTCTACCAATCGGTACACCTCTACCAGTGTACCTTTTGGATGCAGTGAGCTTGGGTCAAAAAAAGGGATTGGGACAGTTTGTGAAACAGTCCATATTATTGTAGAGGAGCACCTAAATGAGGGTAAACAATGAGTTAAGGAGCTCTGTTAGTATAGGGGGAGAGAGTGGAAATGTTCTCATCCTTTTGTGGTAAGCCTGTTGTGTAGCTGTCAGTGCTGCCACGCTAGTTTCAGAAGCACTGGCCAGCTCTGCAAAGAGCCCATTAAAGCCTTCAGTCTCTAAGGGAGTGGGAGCCAGCCCAAAGAAGCCAAGGCATGGGAGCATTATAACCTATTAATGAGACCATTGGGGTGGATCCCGAACATTTTTAGGGCTGAAGGATGAGGAATGTTACAGCAGCACACGCAGCAGAAACTGGCTTAGCTCCACTTCCTGCCAAAAACCTCCTCAACATAGGTGTTCATTGGCAAATGTGATGGCTGTGCTCCCTGGAAAATGTATATTCTGTAACCCGAGGCATATGGAACGACTGCACTAGAACGTTCAGTAAATACCCACTTGTTCTCATCCACTTTTCTTAATTTATCTTAAAATGCCCTTTTTCTATTCCTTTATAAGATGTCTACCAAAATCCCTTCTCAGGGCTTTTTTCGAGCATAAAATTAATTAAAATCCAGCTGCATTGCTTTTCGTATGGTTCCTTGCTGAGGGGGCCCATTCTGACCTTTGCTTAGTGGATGTGTTAGGTCACCTTTGAGCCAGTTTGTGTTCCTGAAATGATAGTGCAATTTCTAAATCTTCGTAAGCTCTATAACTATTAGGACTTGCTTCTTGAGTGTATTTGTGAAATGTTTCAGTGGTTTCGTCTGCTGCCAAAGTGTTACCCATGAATAGAATACCTCTGTTTGATACGATTCGTATACCTCTACCATGAACGTATCCTCTCCTCCTGTAAGAGCGAGCCCATGGTGCTGTAACTTCTGTGTTACTGCATGTCCGCAGTTTAGTGGTATGACAACTGGTACTGGACTAACTATTTTAACAAATGGAATTCAGAGAAGTTCTACTCCTTTTAAAGGGTATTCCTTTTGAAGGTTTAAGCTTGAACAACCCACATACAACAATAGGGGTTCCTTATTTTGTTGAGGAGGAGTTTTTACAAAAACCACAGACATCTTTATGGTGGTGACTAGGGGTGTTCGGCACATGCAAGAAAACTCCTCAGGAGACCCAGTAAATGAGTGACTGACCTTGAACATTGGTGGCATTGTGTTGTACTTTTCTTACTAATTCAGTAAGATTATGCATTTGGGCTATATAAGCGTCAAACCTATGGGGACTGAGTCCTCTCATACCATCAGAATATGTTGACCTAGTTTATTTTTTTTAAATATGTGTTCGAGGCATATGGGCTGCAGATGGTACATTATGAATAGATCGCCATCTGGTGTTGGGCTCGGATGATTGCACTTGTTTTTCTCTTGGAGAGTCTTTTGTCTCTTGGCGACTCCTTTGGTTGGTAGTGCGCATGGGCATCGGCTCCATCCTTAGATTGTTTTTTTCCGCCATCGGGTTCGGAAGAGGATTGAAGCGCTCCAGATCGACTTCGGAAAGAAGTGACTTTTCGGCGCGTATTCCCTTTCCAATTCGACGGTATTGTTATCGAACGCAACTTCATTTCCATTCCGACGCGTTTCGACTCCAACATCGAAGAAAAACTTTGATCAACGTCGACGAACAGGAGGCCTTTCTCGACGTGGTCAATCCCGGAGTCCATGGAAAGGACTCCATTTAAGAAATGTCCAACGTGTGGTGCTAAGTTCCCACACAAGGACCTACACGAGGTGTGCAACCTCTGCCTATCGCCTGAACACGAATCCAGGGACTGCGAAGCCTGCGCAGCATTCTCCTCCAAGTCGACGATTAGAAACCGTCGAGCTCGAAGACACGAGGTTTCCAGAATGCAGTCGGAGGCGATCCCGGAGCTGTTCGAAGACCAGCACCTCGATGAAGAAGAGGATCAGGAAGATCAGTCGGGGTCAGAAGGGGACGAGTCGGATGTCGAGGAACTCGACGTGCAACAAACCGTGAGTGACGACGTCCCCTTACCAAAAAAACGACCCCGCCTTCGAGCCCGGTCAAACCGCAGAAAAAAGTTTCGGACGCCCCGCCTTCGGGCCCGGCGACGAAACCGAAAGTGAAACCGAAACTCTCGATCCCACACCATGTCGGATCCGAGAAGCGGTCGACAATGACTTCGACGCCGAAGCTTCATGCAAGGGAAAGCTCGGCATCGAAACATTCCATGTCGAAACCGAAACATGATTCGGCGTCGAAGACTCACTCGACACCGAAAAAATCGGAATCGAGCAAACACTCGGTGCCGAAAACACCGAAAATTGACAATCGAAAACAAAGGCACCTTTCGGAACCAAAGGCTTCGGTACCGACACAGGAGCAGCAAACAGATCACAAACAAAAGATTTTGTTTATCGATCCACAGACTGGCAAAGTAGTGACGAAGAAGAGGAAGAATGAACAGCTAGAAGACAAACCTCTTCCTTCTAAAAAGAGAACACTGGGGACAAATACAACTCCTGCTACTTCTCCTCGACCTAAAGTCACACCCTCTTCTCCTATTCCTCACACTATGCCAAATATTCCCCCACCTTCTACACCAAGACCATCTACACCTCTGTCAGATGTAGACAGTGATACAGGGGAGGGAGAACCTCAAGGGGATGAGGACACTATCCCAGATGAGGATGATCCATTGGAAAATTATGATGCAGGGTCAGATGATGACGACCCAGAGTTATATCCCTCAAAGCATTCACCACCTGATAACACAGGGTTTGTACAGCTCATTAATAGGGGGCAGCACAATATCATAAGGTAGATCTACATACAGAACCTCAGGTAGAGGATTTCCTATTAGAGACACTCCCTACTGCACAAAGAACATCAGGTACTCTACCTATGCTGAAGGGTCTTCTCAGTCACACAGCAGACCTATTCAAAGACCCAGTGAGGGCTAGGGTGTTAAACCCAAGAATTGATAAGAAATATAAGGCGGCTCCAAAGGATCCAATATTTATCAAAGGGCAGGTACCTCTGGACTCGCTTGTAGTTTCAAACGCTCGCAAGAGAGCGAACTCATTATCTACAGGAGAGGCCCCTCCACCTGATAAAGAGTCAAAATTATTAGATGCATCAGGCAAAAGAGTGGCATCACAAGCAGCAAATAGCTGGCGTATAGCCAATACACAAGCGCTACTGGCACGTTATGACAGGGCACATTATGATGAGTTAGAAAAACTCATCACACATCTCCCCAAAGAACATCAGAAGAGAGCAGATCAGCTAATACAGGAAGGAAAGATAATAACTAACACTTCC
Organism: Lissotriton vulgaris; assembly: GCF_964263255.1. NCBI lineage: Eukaryota > Metazoa > Chordata > Amphibia > Caudata > Salamandridae > Lissotriton > Lissotriton vulgaris. The sequence continues at coordinate 1,856,671,781 of NC_141689.1, forward strand.
ATTAAGTGCGCCCTAGACGCGGCAGACACTGCAGCAAGATCCATCAACACCAGTGTCATGTTAAGGAGACATGCATGGCTTAGAGTCTCAGGGTTCAAACAAGAAGTACAAACATCTTTATTGACCCAACCCTTTGATCAAAAGACACTTTTCGGCTCAAGCACAGATGAGACCTTAGAAAAGATGAAAAAGGACACAGAAACGGCTAAGTCAATGGGAGCATTACAACAGCCAACACAAAGGGGTTCCTTTCGTAGATCCACCTATAGAGGGGGCTCAAAAAGTACAGGAACAAGTCAGCAATCCACCTCTTTTACGCCAACGTCACCCAGAGGTAATTCAAGAGGTAGTTACAGAGGTAACAACAACAAGGGTAGGGGTCGCGGAAATAATAACAACCGCAACTCCCCAACCCCAAAACAGTGACTTAATACAACTTCCCCCAGACCACATAACACTGGTCGGGGGACGTCTAGCACAGTTCCTACCTGTCTGGGAAAACATCACATCAGACAAGTGGGTGAGACAAATTATCCAACATGGTTATTGCCTAGAACTCACTGCTACCCCACCAAACATCCCCCCCAAACAGCGTCCAATGAGTCAAGACCATCTGACATTGTTAAAGGAAGAAGTACTATCACTACTACAAAAGCATGCCATAGAGAAGGTTCCAAAACATCAACAAGGGACAGGAGTATACTCTCTATACTTCCTAATCCCCAAAAAAGACTGGTCCCTAAGACCAATCTTGGACCTCAGACCTCTCAATGCAGACATAAATTCGGAACATTTCCACATGGTCACGCTCCAACAAGTACTTCCTTTACTGAAGAAAGGGGACTTTCTTTCTACACTGGATCTAAAAGACGCTTACTTTCACATCCCAATCCACAAAGCCCACAGAAAATACCTAAGGTTTGTGGTGGAAGGACAACATTATCAATTCAAAGTCCTTCCATTCAGTGTCACAACAGCACCAAGAGTGTTCACAAAATGCCTAGCTGTGGTGGCAGCACACCTAAGAAGACAACAAATACATGTCTTCCCTTACTTGGACGATTGGTTAATAAAGGCCAAGTCACAAGAAGAATGCCTTCACAACACACAGAAGACAATTCAATTGCTGCACCACCTAGGGTTTACGGTGAACTACAAAAAATCACACCTACAACCAAACAAAATTCAACAATACCTGGGGGCTACTATAGACACAGAAAGAGCCAAAGCATACCCCAATCCAATCAGGATACAGACAATGGTCAAGTTAATACAAAGATTTCAACCACAACACTCACTCCCAGCACGAGTGTTTATGCAGCTGTTAGGCATGATGTCCTCCTGCATACTACTAATACCACATGCCAGACTACAAATGCGTCCACTACAGGAGTGTCTAGCGACACAGTGGAATCAGGCTCAAGGTCAGATTACAGATCTGGTGTTGGTAGACGACCGTATGCATCGCTCTCTGAAGTGGTGGAACACAACAAACATTTCCAAAGGACGGTCGTCCCTAGAACCGATTCCACAAGCGATACTGACAGCGAACGCATCGCTCTCCGGATGGGGAGCGCACATGGACAAATACTCAGTGCAGGGGAAATGGAGTGTGCAGCAAAAGAAACTGCACATCAACTACTTGGAACTACTAGCAGTATTTCTAGCACTAAAAGCTTTCCAGATGCAAATAACAAACAAGGCAGTCCTGATCATAACAGACAACATGACTGCAATGTATTATATTCAAAAACAGGGGGGACACACTCTCTCCAACTATCCAGACTAGCACAGGACATTTGGAGATGGGCCATTCCTCAAAAGATCTATCTGTTAGCAGAACACCTACCAGGAGTTCAAAATCAGATAGCAGACATCCTAAGCAGAGAGTCAGAACAAGTACACGAATGGGAACTGCACAACCAAATACTGCAGCCATTCTTCCAAAGATGGGGACAACCAGAAATAGATCTGTTTGCCAATCATCAGAACGCAAAATGCCAAAACTTCGCATCCAGGTACCCACACCACAGGTCCCAGGGCAATGCACTATGGATAAATTGGTCCAACAAATTTGCTTACGCTTTTCCCCCTCTCCCACTAATTCCGTTAGTGGTTCGGAAACTGCAACAGCACTCAATGACAATGATACTAGTAGCACCCACGTGGGCAAGACAGCCGTGGTTCGCCACGCTACTGCAACTCTCACAGGTGCCACATCAAAAGCTAAAATTATTACCCATGCACCTCACACAGAACCATGGAGAAATAATGCACCCAGATCCCAAACAATTGAACCTAGCGATCTGGCTCCTGAGATCATAGAGTTTGGATACTTAGATTTACCTCCAGAATGTATGGAAATCATTAAACAAGCAAGACGTCCTACCACCAAAGCATGCTATGCAGCAAAATGGAAAAGGTTTGCTGTACACTGTAACAGTAACCACATCAACCCTCTGGACGCATCTACTAAACAGATTATTTGCTATTTACTACACTTGCAGCAATGCAACTTAGCATATACCTCAATAAGAGTGCATCTCGCAGCTATAGCAGCGTACCTACAAAACAGGCAACATCTTTCCCTGTTTAAAGTACCAGCAATTAAAGCTTTCATGGAAGGACTCAGAAGAGTCATTCCACCAAGACTGCCACCTTCCCCAGTCTGGAATCTCAACATAGTACTTACAAGACTAATGGGACCACCCTTTGAACCTATGCATAGGTGTGAAATACAATTCCTCACATGGAAGGTGGCCTTCCTCATAGCTATCACTTCACTCAGAAGAGTAAGTGAGTTACAAGCGTTTACAATTCAAGAACCATTCATGCAGTTACACCAAAACAAGGTGGTTCTTAGAACAAATCCAAAATTCTTGCCTAAAGTAATTTCAGCATTCCACATCAATCAGTCAGTGGAACTACCGGTCTTCTTTCCAAAACCACAGACGGTAGCGGAAAGGGCCCTGCATACATTAGATGTCAGAAGGGCAATATTGTATTATATAGAAAGAACACAAACTTTCAGAAAGACAAAACCGCTATTTGTAGCGTTTTCTCCTACACATAAGGGCAATCCCATCTCCAAAGCAGGCATTACCAGATGGATTGTAAAATGTATCAGATATGCTACTTAAAGGCAAAGAGAAAATTAACTGTTCCTCCTAGAGCTCACTCTACACGTAAACTAGGAGCATCTATGGCATTTTTGGGAAACATTCCACTAGATGACATATGCAAAGCAGCTACCTGGGTTACACCGCATACCTTCACAAAGCACTATTGTGTAGATGTGCACACAACAAGGTAGAGTGGGACAAGCTGTACTAAAGACTTTATTTCAGACTGTTGCAACGGACACAGGCGACCACCACTAGGGAGAGAACTGCTGTATAGTCTATTCATAATGTACCATCTGCAGCCCATATGCCTCGAGCGGAATATGCTACTTACTAGTATGCATCTGTTCTTGGCATAGAGGGCTGCAGAGTGGTACATGCCCTCCCAGCCTCCCCGGAAACCTGTGTCTGTTCCAACAATATCTTATTTTGATACACTTACATGGGCATTTCTATCTGTATTCTATCATACTACTCCATCTAACCCTACTATGGCAAAACAATCTAAGGATGGAGCCGATGCCCATGCGCACTACCAACCAAAGGAGGAGTCACCAAGAGACAAAAGACTCTCCAAGAGAAAAACAAGTGCAATCATCCGAGCCCAACACCAGATGGCGATCTATTCATAATGTACCACTCTGCATCCCTCTATGCCAAGAACAGATGCATACTAGTAAGTAGCATATTCCTTATTGAGTTTTTAAACAGGGAAAATAAAACAGGACAATAAAATGAAGACATTGACATATTCCAAATGACATCATCTACATGCGGCAGTTCAATGATCTTACATCGTAGTTTCATGCTAAAAAACAGAAGGGATAAAGCGGCCAGTACAGCAAACAGACGAGTGGTCCCGCCCACAGAACGACATAGAGCCCCTTATCTGCGATATCTCTACCCTGGTGGGAAGTAACATGAAATATGTTGACCTAGTTCCTGGCTAGCTTACAGTGTGCCATCTCAACCCATAAACCTTACAGGGTACCCAGTGATGTCTGTACCTTAGAGCATGACAGACCTAATTCCCCCAAGAAAATTGTAGAATCAGATCTAACCTACGTTGTTAACTCGGGCATGCCCAAAGGGAGACACTAGAAATACACAAATTGACAATTCAAACATTTATTGAAGCAATTGGATTCCTGTGTAAAATACGTGTGTTGCAATTATGAATAGAAGAAACAAAAGCATAGTAACCTGCAGTGCAAGAATGGTGAATATGATGAATAATTCAACCATTATAATTGTTGCATTGATTATATGAATACATATTATTGTACTCCTACCTAGCACTACCTACCCTATAGAGAATAGGGTGGATGCGATTCTGTCAGATAACCTAGTTGTCTAACTCCCCATTTACCTGTGTGAGTGTGTCATCTGCTAGCTAGTCTTGATGTATACCGGGCTGCCGTCCCTCTCAGGATAGAGGGCTAGATTTCAGGGACGGGCGGCCACGACAATCCATCAAAATGCTCCTCTGCCGAACAGAGGCTTGGTGCAGTTTATATGTTAAGACTAGACCCATTCGTACTGTGCCTAATATCTGATCTGGCTGTCGCTGATTCTACCCACCCAGAACTGTTGCAGAACAGACAACAAGAAACAAGGCCAATTTGCGCAGTGTACACAGTCCTTGGACAGAATGTTCGAAGGTATGATAATGTGCCTACAAAGTAATGTATTTGTAAGCAACCCTTTTCTGAGTACACCTTGTCATACTGGTGCGCAAGCAAATGTGTGCTAAATCTCCGCGTTTAAAAGGATCCACTTTAAACGTGAACATGTAAAATGGAAGTGTTTGTGCACAGGGCCTATTAACCTCACAACACATGCTCAGGTCACTTTTTCGTGCAGCTATCCGATTTAGAATGTGCAATAAATGCAAGAGCAGTGAGTGGTATGGCACTTATGTATAGGCATTATTTATAGCTTAATCAGCTGATTTTACATTGGTTAAAATGTGTCTACCTTTAATAATAATTTAAAAAATCCTACATACATATTCGGAATCTCCAGAGGATGGTAGTAGTCCTTTGAACACTGTTACGTTTTGGTGCACTCTGCCTTAGGTTTGACTCTACTCAATGGATTATTTGTAGGGATTAATAGTTATTTCAGTAATGTACATTTGTGGGGAACATTTTTTGCTCACTGAATGTTTGTGTATCATTGACCTAAAGCAGAGAGGTTATACTTCTCCCCTTAAATGTCCAACTGTTTATTTTGTGCTACACCGTCTGCTGGTCAATCTCCAAGAAACACCCACTTTTAAATAAGGGGGATGGATGCTTTGCATTTTTCAAATGTGTTCACTTGTGTTGTAAGACAAATAAGTAACCATCTTGAAAGGCTTAATAGATTTAGTGGAAGCCCTAGTATCCAAACAAACACACATCTGCAAAATGAGAAGTAGTAATACTTGACATGAACAATTAAACTTGGAAACTTCACACTCAATCACTAGATGCTTCCACAGAAAACTTACCAGAAATCCCCAAGTCATCTTAAAAAAATCAGTTTTATGAAACTCTTCCCAGGAATGTTATTTATGCTTAAGAAGGTATGCTACCAGGAACGTTCAGATGGTATGCTACCAGGAACATGCTTTTTGCCTCATTAAAACCACGTTCTGCAAAAATCAAAAGCCCAATCCAAGTCATAACGGATTTCCTCAGCTAACTGCAACAAGTCACAACTGGTACCTGAAGCTTTCCAAGCCACTGAGAATTACTTACTGCCATGCGCATTAGTAATGCTATTTCTAGTTGGCAGGCATTCCTACAGGAAAGGATAGTCCAGGTCAATTTCAATACTACATTGAAGATCATGCGCATATTTAGTTTTCAGGGCCAAATATTCTGCAGATCGCAGTGCAGCCCCTCTTTCTATGTTCATCACCACTCCACTAGCAATAGACAAGAGTACAGTCCTGTGCGTGGTGATAAGAGCGGGAGCCTCCCTCTTCGTCCCCCCCCCCCTCCCGGGGGGGGGGGGGGGGGGACGAAGAGGGAGTAGACTGTGATAACCAGAAAACGGTAGAATTAGCTATGCTCCATCCCATATCCTCAACCATCCAATCACCTCGAGGTACCATGTGTAAGAAACTGTTCTGCTGTGCATTTGGAAATCCTAAAACGATGATCAGTCTTAGCTTTTTAAGTGGTGTCAAGAATGAGGCTGACTTTATATTGATTTGCACGCCTTTAAAAAGTAGATCACTTCTCTGCAACTGTATTTTTCAAAATAAATAGGAAGTTTGCCTACTTTTTTTTTCTTAAGTACAACTTCTGTGTCGCAAGAATTATGGTCACCTAGCACCTTCTGACATTTGCCCATCCCTGGTGTCAACCAGCACATTGAAACAAACCAGCGAAAATGCTCTCCAGCGTTCGTAGTGTTCCGCTGGGGCACAAGTTTAAGAATGTAATCTCTTTACTTGTAAAAGAGTGTTCCGTGCCACATGGAAAGCCCCTCTTGGGTTTCTGGCTCTGTTGTGCCAAATCCTCTCACTGTCTTTTGTTACGTATGAATTTTTAGCAGTTTGGAATTAGTCCTTTATAGATGATTGTTGCACTTATCCCACACTTGTCAGTGGGGATACATTTTTCTAAAGTACTGTGGGTCTCGCGGGATGTGTGCCTCTTGTCTGCCAAACCACTCTCCTTCCATGTACTGTTAGGTTCCCTTTGAAAAGGGCTGTCGGCAAATACTAATACATCACCTGGATCTTTGTAAATAGACATACGACACAAGATCCTGGTTAGGCCTGTTCTATTGCAAGCATTAAGAGCCTCATAGAAAACCCTTGCGAATCCACATGCCAAGTGGAATGCATTTCAAATACACATAGCTCGGTGTCTGCTGAGGCACACTATACAAACGTCGCTTTGTTCAGCAAAGCAAGCTGATTCTAAGATGTGTATTAGAGCTTTGGAATAACCAAGTACGAAGTCATAAAATGTACTAGCAGACCAGCACACATCTGTGCAATATAAATGTGACCAATATATTTACAGTTAACTTGTTATCCAATATTTATTGGAAGGACAGCCGTAGTAGCTCAGATGTATCTGTATGTGAAGTGTGGTAGGCAGCAGTAAGATGCTTCAGAGTGTTTTGGGTGTTGTGACGAGGTAAATACAAATGTAGAAGTGGATCTTGAGAGGGTGTGGGGGGTAGTGGAGTTGCTATGTTAAGAAATTTGACAACACCCCAGACAGCCAATGTGCATATGGTAAACAAAATCCTTTGTGAGGATTGAACATTGTAATTCAAATGACCTACTTAGGCAGAGAGGTGGGTCTGACCTTGGGTATCCTTCCATCCAGCAATGCACAGTTTCCAGTGAAGGGTCTATTGAATAGCTTGGGAATGTGGAGTGCCATAAGTCATAAGCTGAATGGAAGAAATGGCTTTACGGGGACTGGAAATATTTGCTTCGTCCATCTGGAGAAGTTCCTGGCCCAAGAACAAAAACTGTCATTGCTTATAAATCCTTGATCAAGAACGTAATGTATGGGACATGTTCGGTCAGATGTTGAAAACCTCAGAGACTAATACCAGGCATCAAATAATCCGTACATCAAGGTCGATTTGCCAGACAAATAGTAAAATAAAATAATTCATGTTTCAGATAAGTCCTTCTCTTACACCGAGCAAAACAACTGTATGCTTATTGGAAGCCAATTCCTACAACGCAATGTGTCCTTTTGAAAAATATTGGACATCTGCCAGCCTTGCTAATAAAAGCCAACAATCAAAGTGTAATATTTCTACTTCACTTTATAGAAGAATTCACCTTCCTGACATCTCAAACTGATTTGTCAACAATAAATTAGAGTAACTCACCACTGGTAGCATAAGGGACCGGCCAGCCTGTTTTGAAATAAGGAATGCTGAACCTGCGTATGGTCGTGACTAGAGAGTAATCAAAGGAGCTCATAGTGTAAATTGTTTGGCTGGAGGGGTTATTCACCTGCAAATTCAAAAATGTTTGTTTTCTTTGTCATCCCAGTGCAAGAGATGCCCTTCTGGGAAATATGTATGTGCAACTTAACTGTGTTTACAAACGCGGATCATCGTTTTGACAATTCAGGGCCCTCCTGTCAGCACTGGTAGGAAAACACTTTTCCAGTGCAGGATGTAGTTTAATAAATGTATTAGTCTTTTTGTGTATGACAATTTCACATGCGCGTTAGCGCAGAACACCTATAAGTAGGTCATTGAAAGTTTGAACTCCTGGATTTAGTTTGGCTTATTGTTTCCTGGCACCATACATACCCACAGCGATAAGTCTTTAGCCACATGGTGCTTTTATATGATCCCCTTAGGACTGCAGTGATCATAGAATTTCTCATGTCTGGTTGATGAATTGATTATACCTGTCTCCCCCATGAAGCAGCATTGAGCTTTATTTTCTTTTCTGTCATACACATTTTAATCTTAGCAACAAAATGCCTGTATTTTGCCTTGTATTTTTAGGTCAGTCATTAGCTAAGAATTTAGATTATAGTAAAATTGTATATCTTTGTCCATTGATCTGTTATTTTGCCATTCACGTTTTCCTTTTGCCCCTACAGCATCCAAGTTGTTATGGGTCGGCTTACTTCAAAGTTGGTTAACTTCATTGAGTCGCCACGTTCTGCCCTTTCACGAAGAGCACATGAACACACAAAGTAGGGCCCTTCAGTGCAAGAATCTATTTTGGCAATGTGTCGTTGTTGAGACCCATAAAACGTTTTTTTTTTCCTTCTTAGGTGCCCCTGAGGCAGCGCTTTCACTGTCTCTTCGAGTCCTGCTCTATTCAGGAAGGACATGAAGCTCTTCCCACTTTCCGACCATCTTTTTAATTGGTTCCTCTCTCTGTCCTTTGTAAATGGTGTCTTTTCATTGGTAAATAGGCTTAGTAGTTCTTCCTTAGTACCGCCTTTTCTAAACTCCCAGGAGGACACCCCCCTATGACGTGTTGTTACTCGGTAGGCTTTAGTTAAAACCTCTGGGCACTATTTTCTTAAATAGCTTTTGGCCTGCCTGCCCTTTCAGGCACGACACACTCTCCCTCAATGCTTTTTTTTAAAATGTATTCAGCGCACCGTGCCTCATCAATAATATTGGTGGCTGCGCTTTTCCTTGATTATTTGCGGGCCGAACACAGCCACATGCCTTTCTTTTTATGTTTATATATGTTTTTTTACAATGGCGGACCCGCTCTTTAACTTTATGCATCTTAAGCCACAGCGCGGGTGCGGCAATTGCTTTGAAAGTAAACAAATTGAAATAAAATTGCATTTTTTTTGTGTTTACTTTTGAAGCAATTGCAACACCAAGTCTTTAGGTTAGATGTTGAAAGCTAAAGCATGGATGCCGCCATTGTAATAAAAGTTAATAGAAAAAAGTGCCATTTATTTTCGACTTATTTACAATCGCGACACCCACGCTTTAGCTTTCAACATCGTAAGCTAAAGCCTGGGTGCCACGATTGCTCCAAAAGTAAAGAAATAGATTTCTTCACCTTTTAAGCTACCATGGCACCTGGGCTTTAGCTTACCATATTGAAAGCTAAATCGCAGTTGTTACAAAGGTCTTGCATTTGCGAGAGTTTGAGCTATTTGGCAAAGCTTTTTATTTGTGTGTACAAAACCTGCAAGCGTTTAAACACATAAATAAAAGGCATTATCATTTACAATGCCAACAGCTCAAGCTCTCACAAGTGCGAGACCTGTTGCATTGCAAAGGCTATTTTTAAGATTGGCGTGGACTCTGCAGGTCCCACAACAATGTTTCACAAAAAGTGTTGCAAAAGAAAACGAGCATTGATCAGCCACACGGTTTGCTGCTAACCCCAGACTGATTGGCTTTGCTAATGCTCATTTTAATTAGTGTCTTAAAATCTTTTGGACTGCAGTGGTGGCTTTAGAAAAGTGTAGCTTGTTAACTTTGAAAACAGTTTTTTCTGTACTCTCCACTGGGCCATTACTTGAATGTAAGTTGTGACATTTGGATGATTTCTTGTGAGGGAATAGTTGGTATGGTTTGTTGCAAAAAGTCTCCTACCAAATTGCTAAAGGGTACCGTTCTCATCTTACACCTAAAACTTGAAACTGCATAAACCTGGTATATGACCTATGAGATGTCAAGACTTAATGTGTGAAGATTCTCGATATGACGAACAGGAAGTTCTGCATAACTTTTACCAGTAGTCTGTCATTTTTCTAAAATATTGTGGAGTGACTGTGGCTTAAAGCCCTCAGCCTTTCAGTTTCTCACATGCGGCTGCTAAGCACCTGCCACTGACCTTGGTCATTGTTTGACAGTCTTAATTTACAGTAATTCCTCTCAGAATGTTATCTATGGGTTTATGCCCATTGCTCGGAATCCACGTGATTCTGATAAATGCAGCTTCTTGCTTGGTGGCTGCTAACCCTGAATTGCGGTTGGCTGAGAAGAATATCTCGTGTGAAATTATTCTGGTAAAGGGTGTGTTATCTTTTGTGTTTGCAAATGTGCATTTTGAGGAAGAGGGGAGCAGCGCAGACCACTGACACCAGGTTTGTGTAAAAAATGCTGCTTTATTGAAACAGGTGCACATCACAAAACAACCTTGGCCTTTGCCTTACAACAATACAGCCTCAATATACAAAGTTAATCACCTATGTTAAGCTACCCCTAAAATGTCCCCCCTCACCACAACTTACTTCAGCAGTATCGTACATGCTCCAGAGCCGGTCGACTGCAACTGAGATCTTTAAACTCCCTTCCCTCTTTATTACATCCGTTAACCTCTCAACCAATGAAACTTCCTACAGGACCTTAAACTTCCTGGCTCATCCAGGCTTCAACTTGCCTACCTGTTCCCTTACAGCTGAATTGTGCAGGGTTGTAACCAGCTGGCACATTTAATATTGTGGAATGTACTAAGGGTGCCTAAACAGGATAGTATAGCTCCTGCATATACCCCAAATAAGCATACTGCTCTGTCAAACAAAGCGCAGTTAGGAGATTGCATTATGAAAGCAAAGTAGGGACAACTACGGTTAAACACATGTAAGCAGTGGTTTAAGAGAAGATGAGGAGTTTGTAAACAGACCAGCCCCAACATGTAATGAGATATAGCTTAAACAAAGATAGCGCAGCTATATAGATTGATGTAGATCACAGTCGGAGCTGTAAGCGGGATACCAATAAAGACACTACCCAAAAGCCTCACAGCAGCAAAACAAAAAACGCCCATGTGTTTCGAAATGTACTGTATTTTTTTTGATAATCAACTTTATTAGCAATTTTAAAACAGCAAAGATAATTCATTGGCAGCAGCTCATAAATCAACAGGTACAGTGAGATAAAATCAGCAGTATACATGGGTGGGATTAAAACAGTCCAGACCGACATTACATTTGCGTGGTGATAGCAAGAGACAGTGTATATATCTGGGTTCACAGTGGAATTGGATTGTACCATTTCCCCCATATTTTAGAGAACTGTTCTGGAGCGCCCCCAGATTTGAAGAGGGGCTCCTCTTGGGCACCGCACCAGTCCACCCCCTCCTCCATCCCGCCACCGTGGGAGCTGATTCTCGCAGCCAGTGACGTGCTATGTCCCGCTTGGCCACGGCCACCGCCGTCCCCAACAGGTGCTTATCTGATCTAGTGCCATCCAGGCCATCAAAGATCCCCAGCAGCAGTCGCAGCGGGTCATGAGGGACCTCCCAGCATAGAGCCTGTGAAAGCTCTCTCTCCACTCCCCCCCCCTCAAAACCTCATAAGCCCCGGGCATATCCACACTCGAAATGTACTGTTAAGGGCGACTATATTAGTGCCGCATTTTCTGATTAAAACAAGGCCCTGAGGGCCATATTTTAAAACATCGCACCACTGATGTAAAAAACAATTGATTGAAAAAATATTAGTTAGTAAATGTTTTATTTCCTTTTCTATTCAATTTTTCTTTTTTCAAAATGTTAATTGATAAATTATTACAATAACAATCCAAACATTAAATGGACCATATAAAATAATACAATATTTACAATTTCACAATGACGCAAACATTGTATTACACGACAAAATACACTAAATACGCCTAATTTGAGCTCACTCCAATTCCCTCAGAACTAAAGAAAGAAAGGAAAAGAAATAGAGAAAACAAGGGAAAGTTCAAAGAAATCTCACAATTAAGAAAGAATGCAATACTATCCCAGGGAATGTAGGCCAAACAGTACGGTGTTCAGGTTTGTGCACCCTAAAAATCAATCAATAGGACATTGTTTATGAGCCTGACACTTCATTTGCTAAATTGTAAATATTGTATTGTTTTGTATGGTCCATTTAATGTTTGGATTGTTATTGTAATGATTTATCAATTAACATATTTTGAAAAAAGAAAAATGTAATATAAAAGGAAATAAAACATTTACTAACTAATATTTGTTCAATCACTATGAGTGTCACGTATGATTGCTGGAATTAATTCAGTGAATGGTATCAGTATTGGCATTACCTTGGTGTTTTGGAACCTATTTTGGCCTAGCCTTACTGATTAAGGGCCAGAACCCTTTATTGATTGTTTTATAAAAGATAGCACTACTGTATAGCCAAAAAAGGCACTGAGTGCAACAACGCCACAAGTGCTGTATTTCCTGATTGCAACAACGCAGTGACTGCCTTTTCTAAAACACGATTGCTGTATTATAAAACATCACTGATAAAACATCGCACCACTTTTTTGTCCCAAAAATGCACACAACGCCGAGAGTGTTTTCTCGTGAGCACGAGCAAAATATCCAGTCAGGGTGGCCGGGGCCTAAGGGAGACTGAGCAGACACCAACTCCTCTTCCAAAGAAGCCCGACACAAAACTAACAACAATAGAACTCTCCAAGGAGAGCAGCACCTGCGCTGCAACGCAGGCGAGACCTAAAAATCATTGTTCTGGGTCCCACTGAGTCCTTCTGCTGCCAATGTCACACCATATCACCCATGAGATCCTGGAACTTACCAGCCTGTGCTGGCAGTCCGCGGCACTGGATTTCCCTTTTACTAGTACGTCATCCAAGTAAGACGTTCTGCCCTGTAACCAGTTCGCCATGTTGAACTCCATTGTAAGGAAATATTGAAGCACCCCAAGAAAGTACCCTAAAAGGGGCATCCCATTAGACGCAGTTTGCAGCCCTAGTGTCTGTCCTGTAATTGGATTCTCACACATCTGAAAGTCAACAGGGTGTACTGGCAACAAACGGAAGGCAGACTTACTGCTACTCTTCACCATAAGTAACCCCGTTCCATTCTTTACCCTAAAATTAATGCTACATTCAGTGACGTGTGTCACAGAAACTTGTTCCTCAGATATGAATTCATTGACTAACCTTTTGGCCACGAAAAGTACGGAAAACAACCTAACTGCCCCTGTTCCTCTTAGGTACCCCTCTGAAACAAGCATTTACAATGCAATAGGTCTCACAGTGACATGTTTAAAGCTATTGGCATTGTAAATGACATTGTTTTTTATATTTTTATTTTCTAAAAAGTATACAGTATATATATTATTAATTATGCACCATTAGACTGGAGATGAATTATGAGGAACAAAAAGTTAAAGCAACAGGAAATACTCCGGTTTCTCAGCCTTTCCTCCCCCCCCCCCCCCCCTCAATCCGGTAGTCCAGGACACTCTTGACGACTCTTGCGGCATTGAAAGGAGGGGGACGAGATTAAGCAGCGGCGGGGCATGTGGGGGATGGGAGATAAAGCTGCAGTGGGCCAGGGAAATGCTCCTTTCAAGATTTAATGCAGATTACTCGCTGGATATAATACTGGATATTTTGGAATTAGTGAAGTGAGCTTGAAGCCACCTTGGCCTCGTGCAACTGGGTGTACCCGGTAAAAGATATTGAGTTATGTTAGAGTGTTACAGTGGCAACTTGAGGTGGGGAAGTGGGAAAAGGGGTCCCAGTGGTCTAAACAGGGTTTTACCAGGACATATTAGGTGCAGATGCTTTAAACAGAAAACACTTTTGTTTATTTGTGTGCTTTTTTTAGATGAAACATGACTACAACTAACACTAATCAGCTATTCCAGCTTCATCTCGTCATCATTGAGCAATAAAATGCAGTCCTTCCTCTGTGTCACTTAACAGCATCCACCACCACCTGACATAAAAGCTGCACAAAGCACAGTCCATCTGCAAATATTAATTTGAACATATTAGAGGAAGCGATTGTAACATTGCAAGCCTGGGGCTGCCAAGTTGACTCAGCAAGGTACCCATATATAGTGAAGCTGCAGGAGACTGTGCCGCCTTCACAGATCCCAAGAGCCTTTTCTTTATGAGCCTAAAATGTGCCACTTAAAGAGAACAAAGGGGAAGGCTGCAGCGCCCTGCCACTGCCTGTCGAGTTTGCAGACACCAAGGAGGGGTGGGGACGGGCCAAGACCCACCTTAGACAGCTGCCTCTGGAGACTGAAGCTCTGGACCATGATGACCTCCTGGGTGCAGACGAGGCGATCCGCAAGAGCACTGCCGGGGCAGTAGGGGATGGGCGCCCATGGGTGCCACCAGCATCAGCAGGCACAGCACATCTCAGTGTCCCAAGCACTCAGTCACTCCATTGTTCGAACAACAGACCTGGCGATGGCACCGCAACCATGCAAGAATACATTCCTCTACCTCAGATTTGACTATTTTATTCAAACACTTGACGGCACACACTGGGCCCTGCCACCACCAAGAAGCAATCCTCATATGGCATACAGACTCGAGTGTTCCGTTTTTTTAAAGTAGATAAACCGTTGCTAAGTCCGAATTTAGAAAGCTGGGCTAACAAACTTGGAACAATGAATGTTTTTCCAAACTAAGCACCAGGACCATGAAAGTTGTGTTCTGAATGCACGGAGACATTGACGGAAAACGTTTAAAATGATTAACACAAATTATATTTGAATTAAGCGGTGGATATTACTAGTACAAAAACAAGATACCTCGTAAGGGTCCGGTGCGGTGTCGGCGGGCCTTAGTCACAGGGCCAGCATTGCTGTACGTTGTCCCTCTCCTGCAGACTGACTGAGGGGTGCGTGGACGTCGCAGTGAGGCTTTTCGGGCTAGGGTTGAGGCACACAGTCTGGCTTGCGCTGCTTTTGAGATTGCACACCTAGTGTGTCTCAGTATTTGTGTGTCCCGATCCTGTTTCTTGGTTTACGAGTGCTGGAGGATCGGGACACACAAACACTGATCGTAGCCCACAGTGCTGCTTGTAAGCAGGATTGCGGGTCCTGAAGCACGCGTAACCCAAGGGGCGGGACTGGGGCACAAGACGGAAGAGCTGCGGGAGGGCAGGAGCGAGACGCCGTGAGCGTGCACATTGGCGTGCCCTGCGGCTCGTGCCCAGTGGTGGCGCCTGTGGTCTTCGCTCGCTGAGCTTGAGGAGTGATGCGCGGCTGGAGAGACTGTGGGAAGGGGGTCGCCAAAGCAACAAAAAAGCAGCCCCTGCCCACCATGCTGCACGCCCGAGAACAGCTACATGGAGGCAACCAAGACGGTTGAGTGGCGGCACTGCCGTGCCTGCGAGCACAGCGCTGCTACCACAAAGTGCAATGAAGCAAAGCGCCTCACCAGCCTATAATTACTTTTTAGCCCCATTGCGAGCTTAACTTTAATGTACAATTGCGTGCGGCTTGCAGGGAGGAGCGCCAGCTGTACATGTTTATCAATGAAAGTGAAAGTTAATGAACGGCTCACAGTGGATGCTAGCGCGTGTTCACGCGCCCGTCCCGATCCAGCCTGCGCGTGCCCATCTCCTGTATCCCTTTAGAGCCCTTGAAAGCATAGTCAACGACTATAGGTCTCGCTGGCGACAGCGCTTCGCGCTTCGTCGCCAGGTGCGAGACCTAAAAGGGGAGAGGGGGGGGGGAGGCACAGTTAACTCATTCCTTGACCCCCTAAAGGAACTCCACCATCCTATCTTATCAAATCTCTTTGCCTCTCACTACCTGCCTGTGATTGCAAGGTGGCTGCAGTGTCGCACTCTCTGTCCTTCCTCCCAGACTGAATCTCCACGGGAAACCTTGTGTAGTCCTTATGTTCGTAGTAGAAAAGCCCCAATTCCCATCAGTCCAACGTGAATGGCATAAGAGCCTGTACCGCCAGACCCTGTCCAACCATCCCTGCCTGTGGAAAATCTACAGCTGCCCATGTCTTGCTGAACCACTGGACGGACCCTGGCCCCCAGCTATGTGCCCATGTATGTCTGTCTGCGCCTTTGTAATGCTTCTATCAAACTTTAAAATGCTCCATCATTTGGAGCCCCTCATTGCAATCCAAATGAGCTCCAAAGTGGCCACTCCCTCTTTGCCGCACCCTTACCCCTCCTGGGTTGGGGCTCCCCTGGAATGACTGGTATATGACCAGTGTACTTCGAGCTGTAAAATTGTTTTACCCAATTTAACTGGTCCCATATTATTGTATCCTAACCCCTGTCCGTGTTGCCCAAAGGACATATGAACCATGAGTTTGTCATCCTGCCCCACCCAAGTGTGATTTCCTTCATTTATTTGGACTTTCCAATTATGTACATCTATGAAAGTAGTGCAACTGTCCAAGGACTTTACAGAACACTAGCAAAGGTAAACTTTTGCCGTCCACGTCTCTATAACCACTGGCACTTTCCTGTTCGTACAGCTCAAATACTTCCTCTCCTGACCCCTTATTCGACCTTAGCTCCTTAATTATTTGTTTGAGTCTCCTCTCACTCCCCTTTTCTGGTGTTCCCCTTAATAGCAAAGTCTGTTGAGCACAGCTTTGGATGTCCCATAAGTGGTAATTACTCACTACACCGGTTTGCCTGTCTACACTGACTGCCGCCTAGTCCCCTGTGTCCCACCCCAAGTCTCTGAACTTGTGCTTCTGCCTGACCCCGGCACCTTCCCCATCCTGTTGAACAGAAATGTCTCTGCCGCAATCTTTGTGAATTACCTTGAATTATTGGATTGATGTAATGAGATTATTGGACAGGCCTCAACCAACTGGTGCTTATGTTAAAATCAGTTGTGCATATAAAATATTGTAATTCCAGCTGAATTGTCTCTATTCTGTGTTTTTCCTCAAGCTTTACTTCAAATGAGAACACCACTTTCTCTTTTCTTTTCAGAGCAACGTTTTAATGATCTCATGTTTGGTAATGTTTTTACCTTCAACATTGGTACTATAAATAAAATGGGCCGTCCTTTTACTAGTACAGTGGTTACCATAGTCTTTCTCTAAAGGCCCCTCCAATAATGCGTCGCACTGCCAGCAGCCACGGCGCCAGGGCCATCTTGCCCTCTCTGGCCACGCCGCCGTCATAACCCCAAGGGTAAGGAGACTAAATGTAGTCTAGGAACCCAACGCCACCTGAACAGGTCTAAACATGCTATCTATGCCAAAAAAGTAATGCTCCTATCAATTGACAAAATTGTTATATACCAGGTACCAGCCACCGTGTCACCAAGATAAAATGGTGGCTTGTACTGTGAAATGTCCGCAAATATAGCCCTGAGCTACAAAAGTAGCCCAAAAAAATGCCCAAACCCTGAGTAATTGTCCGACTGCTTCACTTCCGCAAAACCTCCAGGAGGCAAACCTCCCTGTGGTCGGCTGACCCCCAAATTCCCTTTCTGCTTCCTGTCACGGTATCACCGTAGGAGCTCGGTGATGCAGGGGGTGAGGAGGTAGTCTTAAAGTGTCACTTAGTGGGTCGTTTAGCAGTACGACTTACAGCTTACGTACTTCTGGTTATTTTAAAGCGGGTGCAAGTATTCAACTGCTTTTTGTTTTTTGAACTCTTGCGACATTGTCAATCAATGGCACTGCAATAAGTCTTTGCTCTTCAGAAAAGCAACCCTTAGTTGAAATGAGATGAGCTGCCATCCAACTGCAGCGCCATTCCCAAAAATTGAACCTAAAATATCTTGCACAAAGGGCGGCAGGGTTTACTTTACGCAAACAAACTTGGCTTTGTTCTGGACAGAAACTGAAACCTCATGCGCCCCTAAATACACCATCAAAAGGGATGCAGTGCAAACTAAGACTGTGAGAAATTAAACTCCTTGTCCCACTGCCCTTAAACTCCCAAGACTCGCTCTGTCCTTCTCAGGGCAGTTCTCCACACCGCACCCAGACTCCATGCAAGGAAGAGTAAATTCGACCACATCACTTCAGTGTTGATCTTAGTTGGCTAGCAATACAACCAAGAATCAGTTTGAAACCCGCCTGTATTAGGTTTCAAGCAATTCAATGAGAAACTATTATATACCTAGCGCCAGACTGACTACACAGTGACCACTGCCCTCGGAGAAGCAAAAAGATCCTGTTGCTTGAAGCTGCAGCTTTCAAGAAAGGAGAAAAAAAATCTCCGGAAATCCATCTGAAATCTGGAGCCCTTTACCCCCTTACGCTAAATACCGTTCACCTTCAGAAAGTTCGAAATGGAAGTGAAAGGTGCCTTCATATTTTTGGACCAGTCGCTAACAGAACGTGCAATTAGATGTAATTACAGAACTTAAGTCATGATATTTAGTGACATTTGTTTTTGCCGATTACTTTTTTCTGACTTTTGTTTAAAGGTTTCTATGCTGTTACTCTTTCTCTCTCCAACACTCACTAGTCTGCTCATGGTTTTCCCCAGCTGCTTCCCCACAGCGTTTATTTTTTTTATCTCGCACTTTCTCGTTCAATTTCCTTCACTTTCTCTCCTCAGCACTCACTCGCTTTCTTTCATTCTCGCTTGTACTTTCTCACACAAACTTTGCCTGTGCTGTCTCGCTCTGTCTCCGCCTCTCACTGATGTGTGCAGCTCCTTTCAGTCACTCGGTCTCTCTTCCTCTTTATCTTCCTCATTCCCTCTCAAGCTCTGGAGGAAACACTGAGACGATTGAGCCCCTTAAACCGTGACAGGTGTTTGATAAACCCAAAGAATTGCTTTTTTTTTATAAAGTCAAGTTCCCTAACGCACTTTGGGTGACATGCATGATCCGAAGTTTAAATAGGTACTCTTAGAGTAGGGAGGTTTCGTTGCATCAGAAAATACACCTGGAGCGTCTCTGTTTTGATGCTAATATGTGTTTTTTAATCCAGTTATAATTGTGCGCGGTACCATGGAGTTTGCAATCAGATTGTACGAGCAGGTGAATCTCAAAATGATACTCACTCTAAAGATGATGCAAGAGGCGTTTACAGCATGTTTTACATATGTGTCTTATTATTAAAATGTTTCTAAGAATGCTCAAACCACTACTTATAAATCTGATTTTCTTCACAGGCAATTGGGGATGCCCAGAGCGAAAATGCTGCGTGCATACAACCCGAGCAGGGACGCAGAAGTCCTCGTGAGTTCGGTGTTTACAGCCTGCAGGCACTTCCATGTGTCCCCCCCTCAGAACAGGGTGAGTGTTGATGTGCTCTTGGAAAATATGCTGCGGCCGAGGGCCAGAACATTACACTTGGCATGTCGTGAACATTTTCTGTCCTGCTATTGACGCGTATGAGTTAATCTCTTCTTCTTCGGTGCTAAATTCCCAACACTTACATTCTTCCTTGCATCCACCCTCGATTGTTCCTCAAAATATTCATTTATTTTCGTTGCAGTGATTTCCCCCATCCTCCCCTCCCCTCCCACCCTGTCCCATCTACGTTTGCTATGATTTGGCTAAACAGAGTACCTTGATTAGGAAGGTACAGATAAACCCGTTAAGCCTCGTTTTATACTGCACGAAAAGCGCACTACATCGTTAAAGGGAGCAGCTCCAGTTATAGTTAAATTAAGCTCAGGATTGAACGAGATTATAGCAGAGGTGCCACAAGTTTTGGACTAGTTCATTTAATTGGTGTTGTTTCTTTGTTACTTACACCACTTGCCTTTATCAAAGCAAATGGCTTAGCGCGATTACATGAAGTACCAGCTTATCCCAGTCATGCCTACATTTACTTACCCTGTAATTTTCTTTTCCTTGAGTGCTGATCACACTTCGAGGCAGGTCATTTGTTGCAGATTACCATTAGCGCTTTTCCCTGAGGCATTTAATCAGAGGTCTAACTTGTGCTTCTTCAGACCCTTAGTCCTGCGTCTTGTTACTAGTGCCTGAGCTCTGCACAGTCATACCCTGCCTTAAGATCATGTAGGTGTAGGATTCGGTATGAAGAAGGTACCTGGCAAGCAATGAAGCTGTTATGACGGCTTTTGTCTGCTTTGCCATGGACAGACTAACTTTATGCCAGACATCTGAAAAAAGTACATGCGCACCACAAATTCAATTTTATATATGTGCAGAATTCATTTTTGCCATCGTTTAGAGCAGTTCCTTAACAAATTAGAAATTGAAGGACTCCAGTTCCAAACGAAGCAGGATTGCCAACCTATGCACGATAATGACAGATGGAGTTTGGGCAGGCCGATCTGTCTGAATTATATGCATTCATCAGCAGGGGCGGTGGGTGACATTTGAAAGTGGTGGGGCGCAAAGTGATTTGCATACGGCACCGTAGCGAGCGAGCCCGAACCCCAAAAGGGGGATTTGGGGGGGTAATCCCCCCCCCCCACGAAAATTTTGAAAAAAAAGAAAAATCGTGCATTTTCAAACAAATTTGAGAAAGTCAGGGTACTGTGAGTACTGATATCCCCATCCTGCCACGAAAAAAATCAGCTCCTATCAAACATAAGGCTCCCAGGGCCACCACTGCCAGCAGGCCATGGTCTGCACCGATAAGCCCAGTTGAATGCCCCACCCTCAGGCTTGCCACCGAAGCTCCACTCTAAGCCGACCACTTCGGTATCAAGCTGATCTGCTACATCTTTGGCACCAACCCACTTTGGCACTGAAACACAAATCCATCTCTGTTTAAATCATCTCCAGATCCGCATTGAGACCTGATTCTGGTACTCTTCTGGAACCAATTGTCCACAATTTGCAAGAAAAACTCCATGCCTGCCAGAAGCAAATCCAAATACAGCCTCACACTGGGCGTATTCTAGCCAAGACTTTGGTTCCTGGGCCACCTCCATCCAAGTGCCAACTCTCCTTCGAAGAGGGTGTTCATCTGCTGGCGTTACCCATAAAGGAGAATTCTGACAAGGCCAGCAGTTCCTTGCACTCTCCGACAACTTCTTCACCACCACCCTTTATTCCCCCACCTCCACACACTCTCCCTCATTTTACGGGGGATCCATTAGATATCACTTTTCTGGCGTCCCCATATTTAATCCCATGTGGGCATGGCACAGGGGATGATACTTTTGATGCTCCACAGCCCACTGATCTTTGGTCGGCCTATGATATTGACCCTAAAGGGGACACTGATCTATGACCTGTACTCTAACAGGCCATCTCCTCCTGGTGACACAACCTCTTATCAGGAGCTTATTGGCAGGATTGCAATTTACCATCTGGTACCACTACTTAAGGAGCCTATAAAAGAGTATTTCCTATGCAAAACCCTTTCCACAACCCATAGGGCAACACATTTCCCTATGTCCAAGGTTCTGCTGCGGCATATAGATTATATTTTTGAACATCCTTTGCAAGCCTGTATTATCACTCCCATGGTCGATAAAAGAAAAATACAGCCTCAAACCTTGACTCTATTTAAATATGAGGGCAAATTCCACCTGTCTCTCCTGTTGCCTCTAATGGCCATAAGAGGGCCAATTCCCAGGCTGCCAGTGACTCTCCACCTCCTTATTAGGAGAGTAAGCGTATTAATTCTTCAGGTGAAAGAGTAGCATCACAGTCCAACAATCACTGTCGTATTGCCAACTCCATGGGATTATTAGCCAGATACGATCGTGCCCACTGGTAAGAAATTGAGGCACTCCTCCAACACCTCCCAGAGGAGTATAAAAAGAAAGTGCAAGAGCTTGTAGCTGAAAGCAAGCTTAATTCGAATATCTCCCTTAGGTGTGCCCTAGACTCTGCAGACACTGCTGCTAGAGGCATTCAGTCAAGCATTTTGTTGTGTCGCTATGCTTGGCTGCATATATTTGGCTTTAAGCCAGAGGTTCAACAAAGCCTGTTTCACACTGTGATCAGTGTGAAGGGGAAGAGTCACTGTTTTGTGGTGGATGCAGTACCATGTGGGGAAGCATCTTTGCCTCTACCTTTTGAGTTGTTGCCCCTGTAATAGCATATGGGAGAGGAGTGGCGACTGACCTCTGTGGTATGAGGAAGAGGCATCATAAATGTCTTTTTTAGCCTCCCCTATAGGAGGAGCGGTGAAAGGAGCTACAGGGAGTTGGTGTTGGTAGCGCACCCATGGAGTATGCAACTTCTGTATCCTTTTTCATCTTCTGAAGAGTCTGTTCAACCTATGGGCCAAAAAGCTGTTCTTTAACAAAGGGGACATAACAGGCTTTTTTAATTGCCATCACTTCGCTTAGACATGCTAGTGAGCTCTAGGCACTAACTTAGAAGAACCCTTCTCCCCACAACACCGGGATAGGGTGGTTCTCTGCACCAACTCAAAATTCCTTTTAAAGGTTGTCTCCCCTTTCCACCTTAACAATAAACCCTGGCGTAGTGAGCGTAGTGGGCGTAGCGGGACTACACGGAGGTCTACGGAGTTGCGTACAAACTCTGGACCTCCACTACGCCACCCGCCTCCCCCCCGCACCCACAATATTAACAATTACTTCTACATGACTTAAAATTAAATTTAAACCACTTACCTGGCATGCAGTGTCCCCGGGCTACCCTCATCCTCTTCGTAGCCGTCTTGGTAATTCTGTGAGAAAACTACGCATGCGCGCGTGCCCGCACATTTCTTGCAAGAAATGTGCGGGCGCATGCACAATTTTCTCAAAGAAATACCCGGACGGTGAGTAAGAGGAGGGCAGCCCGGGGACGCCGCATGCCAGGTAAGTGGTTTTAATTTCATTTTAAGTCATGTACAATTAATTGTTAATATAGGGGTGTGGAGGCGGGGGCTGACCAACTCCGCTCAGCTGCTAGTGTGTGGAGATTTGCCTTTCCGTGGAACCCAGAAGAGGCAAATCTCTGCACACTCCGCGGGTGAAGCGGAGGTCTCCGCCCGGCGTTACTTAACAAATCAGTTGAGTTACTGTATTCTTTCTTCCACCAGACTCAGTAGCGGGAAGGACTCTTTATACATTAGATGATAATAGAGCTCTGATGTATTACATTGACAGAACTAAAGACTTTTGTAAACGTAAACAAGCATATAGGAAAACCCATATCCAAATCGGGCATTGCCAGATGGATAATTAAATTCACTCAAACATGTTATGCTAAAGCCTAAAGAACTTTACCAAGGCCTCCTACAGCACACACTACTTGCAAAATAGGGACTCCCATGGCTTTCCTAGGCAATATCCCACTAGCTGATAAATGTAGAGCAGCTACATGGGTTACACCACATACTTTCACTACAAATTATTGTTTGGAAGTCCTAGCATGCCATCAGCCTAATGTAGGTCAGGCAGTGCTACATAAACTTTGTCAAACAACTGTAACACCCACAGTTTAGCCACCGATTTCAGTGGGCACTGCTTTACAGTCTATGCAATGCATGTGTATCTACAGCCACACATGCCTCGAATCGATTGTGTTACCTACCCTTTAAGCATCTGTTCTTGGCATGTAGTACTATAGACTCACATATGCCCACCCTCCTCCCTGGACACCTGTGGCCGTTGCAAGAAATTTTTACTTTGGCATACGCATGGACCTTTCTTTACTAACACTTTCTTACACTCCATTCTCACACACCTGCGGTAAAACAGTTTAACAATGGAGTTGATGCACATGCACACTATTATCAAGGGGAGGAGTCACTTTACCTCATGACGCGAAAGACTTCTTCGAAGAAAAAAACATGCACACATCCGGACCCAACACTAGATGGCAGGAGTATGCAAAGCAGGTGTATCTACAGCCTTACATGCCAAGAACAGATGATCACAAGGTATGTAACGAAATCCACCGGGCCCAAATGTACGATACCGTTGAGATATTAGGAAATGCAAGAACATAATTTTGGAGCTACATCTGCAAACGAGTGGATTTCACGTCCCCATGATGGATGACAAAGGTGTTAGCCACCAGATGAGTTTGCAATTCAGAATTTCCTATCCACTTATGTATGTCATAAACACCTGAAGCTCCTTCCATATTACCATGATTAATGGTGGATTAAGCAGCTGGACATGGTGGTTGTCGTGCAACCTTTTAAAACTGGAATTCATAGTGGTGAGCTCAGGAAAAGTCAGAGCTAAGAGGATGTTGAGCCTACAATTATGGTCTGTTACCGGATTTAATGTTGAAAATGCTTTGAGCCTGCAGACCAAAAGGTAAGAAAGTCGTCTATCGGTGGCTTGACATAAGACTACAGACGTTTTGGCATCACATTTCTCAAGTGCTTACAGATCCTCTCTGGAGAACGGCTGCTCAAAAGTTAAGCAGCTCAGTCAGGTTTTTCTACATCTTTACTGCCTGATCCTTGAGACGCATGTTACACCTCTTATCTGAATCCTTTTGTTAAGTCAGTTCTAGATGTGATTTCTCATACTTTCAAGGGAATCCGTACTTCTTCAGTATCTTGGTTATAAAGCAGGAAGCCCCGGGGAGCTGGGCTTATGCCAAGCCAGGGGCAGCACTCGTCTGCACGTCAGAAGAAGTATTGAGATATACCTTGCAAGCGAGTGCAGAGAGTGACTGCACCTGCCTGCAGAGGGATGTTTGGAGTGTTCTTGGGATTCCATTTTACCACATCCAGAGGGCTGTGCTCAGGGTGTGTACTGACTGTGCATTGCCTTTTTGTGGTGCCCAGTCTGTGCACCTCCTGGCAGGCTCTGCGCTCTTGTACATAATATAGCGCGAACACGGAAGAAAAGTGTTTCCGTAATTTGCAGTTGGCTACGTTTTGTGCAAAGGAGGGAACTCCTTGTTAAGATGTACATGTGCACAGGTGCTATTTCAAAAGGGACAGCACAACCATCTGCGTCCCCGTTTATAATGCAGTTTTGGGGAAGTTGAAGAAATCCTTTTTCCTGTACCCACCTTTTCATTGGATTTAATGACCAATGTATCAAAATCTTTCTCAAAGCTATTCGGTGGTGGAGACATCTGCGAGCAAACCATTCAGTGCTATCTTAATTTCCTAACTGCTATGCACTAACGTAAACCAGGTTGATGTACAGTGAGAAATCTCTTTTCTAGCTTCATAACTTCTTACAGGCAAGTACCTTGATTTTTAAAATTTGTTTTTCATTGATTTCTGAGAAAGTCCCCCCCCCATATAGTGTATTTTGTAGTCTACACGAGTATTACCTTTTAAGGTAGACAGGGTTTATTTTGTATTTTGATAAGAGCCACAGAAAAGCCTCTCTCTTCCCCTCCTGTCGGTACATTATATTATTATGACAGAAACCTGCAGTGAAATGACGCCTGATTTCTGGAAGCAACAAGGATCGGGCAATGGGGATGGTGGGGTGCGGGCATGTAGATGTGGTGTGAGCTGACTAGATCAAAGTTTGTGTGATACATGTTTGAGAAGTCTTTGAGTTCTGTGGATATCTGTTTAGAAGTTCATATCTGCAGCCAGAGGTGTACACACAGCAGGGCCTGTTGCCCTTCTCTGCTTCTATGTGAAACCCCCACTCTAAGCATTTGTGCATGCTTTGTATGTGGGATCCAAGAGAAAAACGGGGCGTGCACTACACCACGGCGAAGGATAACATCACTGAGTCATGAAAAGAGCACAGGTGCCCTGCAGAGGACGAAACTTAAGAGTGGACACCTTTGTGGCCATCATTAGCTTATGACACCTGGGTACTTTCTTAGGCAAAAGGAATTGTATCTAGTTTGAGTTTTTTAGATAGGTAGAAGCCCCCACCAGCTCCCACAAGAGCTTGAGCACCTCATACTGACTGCCATAGCAACCAGAGTGATGACTCTAGAGGCTTGCATATAGCGCCCTGATGGTTGGTGTGCTAGCCTCCTCTCCTTTAATTGGCATTTGTCTATAGGTTGTTTCAGGTGGGGGTTAGATTCTAAGAAAAGTGGATAGCCCAATTACCCATTGGAAGAGAGGTGCTCTGTGATAATAAGACATTACAGCTGCACTGTAAAAGGTAAATGGTTCTTCCTTGTAGCACAATCTTTGAAGTTTGAGCCTGGTTTAGCTCCACATGCAACCCCCCTCTCACTTCTGCTGGCAAACTAACTACACACCCTCACATGCAGTCATTGCAGGGGAAAGTACAGTATGTAGGTGGCTTTTTCATTACGTGACATTGCATGATTCAGGCTTACTTTATGAGTTATGAAAATATGGCAGACGACCAAACTCCTAATTCAGATCAGCAAAATAATTTACCAAACCCGTCCACTAGATGGCAGGATGGTGCACACTGTGAATCTACAATAGCCTGGATATGGAAAACTAACATCAAAGATATCTAACCTTTGCTGTTAGAGGTTAGAATTCAGATTCAAAAAGTCCATATCCCCTTTTATGATTAATAGTGTCCAACGGGGAGGCATACTTGAAGTCTCCTCCACACAATCATTGGATCGGTGCCAGTCAGAAATTTGAGTCTGTTAAATTTCCCCTGTTTGACTGAAACATCCATATAGCTGGATATTAGCACTACCATGGTGGTTTTTATTACCCTTTAATAGCTCACCTACCCGTTTTCAAAGATTTTAATTTTAGTGCTGGTAAGCATGAGGCTCAGGTCAAGACTTCAGTTCTAATACATGTGACTTCTGTCAGGCCCTGCAACTATTGCACTCTGTAACTAGAACCTTCTGGCTCCTGCACTCTGAACGTGGCAGTCTAAGGGAATGTTCTGGGTCTTAGACTGTGTATGTACTTCAAGGCCATCTGCCAGAACCAGTGAGTTACTCTGTTCTGTTGTAGGGGAGGTTGACAGCAGAAGTCGCTTTGGCTAGCTTGTACTTTGCGACTACCTGTTGCTCTTGCCCTGTTACGCCCACAGGCATGGGAATTTAGATTTTGGGACAGCTTGCAAGCGATATTAATGTTCGGATAGATGAAGGTCATACCTCCGGGTAAATTATTATCTGTGCTACAAAAGTATCATTGTTACAGGTAAGTAACTTTTTTTTTTTTCACAACAATTTTATTGACAAAGATGAGCACATGAATTAAAGTGGCATCCCACAATCAGGACGATACCACCAGGCATTGTAGTTACAATCACAATATAAATCTGAGCGTTGAAGCAATGAACCAGCAGAATCAAGGGTACACGAAAATATTAACCCCACCTTCATCTTTTCAAGAATCTACCCACCCAACTCCCCGAACCCTCCCTCAACCCTCCCTAACCCCATGTATGTGTGTGTGGACCGTATGGACGGAAACTCTTGGCGCATCAAGTGTGTGTGTGGGAGTGGGCTGCGCAGGAGCACACAGGGCTATAGGTCCTCCTCTGGTTCCGCCGGGGGGTCCAGTGTCAAACCTCTGTAGTCCGCCCACCTCTTCCATATTTTGAAATGTTTACGAGGGCATCCTCGTGCCTCAAAGATTGGCCTCTCCAGACCCATACAAAAGTCTAAGCCTGCCTTCCATTCAGTCAGGGGGGGGGGGGGGGGGCTCGCCTCCTTCCATGCTCGGGCCATGTCTCTTTTGGCTACTATCAGCCCCAGGAGGAGCAGGTGTCGCTTATAGATATTACCCCCAACCCCTTCCAGGATGTGTAATAGACCCAGGCGGTGGGTACGGGGAAGGGTCCAGCCCAGCACCTCCGACAGACAGCCCCATACACCCCTCCAAAAGCCAACTAGTTTGGAGCACGACCACACTGTGTGGAGCAACGTACCCACCTCCGCCCCACATCTCAGACACTCCGGGGACTCAATCAGGCCCGCCCTCCACAGACGCTCTCGAGTATAATAAGCCCTGTGTAAAATCTTGAACTGTATGAGGCGAAACCGTATCGCTATAGCCGCCCCCCTCGGGGATTCTAATGCCTCCCGCCAATCATCTTCATCTAGCGGTCCTATATCGGCCTCCCAGTTCGCCTTCAGCCGAAGAAGGGTGGAAGAGCAATGCGTGACCACGGTCTGGTAAATGCGCGATACCTTCTTGTCCCCAAGGTCGCCCATGAAGACCATCGCCTCGATCGGGCTGAACTCTGGGAGTGAGTCAAGGTTAGTTATACTGGGCGTCAATGCATGTCGAAATAGCAAATACCGATAAAATTGAGATTGGTGCATATCAAATTCAGCACTAAGAGCCTGAAAGGACTTGAGAGTCGTCCCGGACATCACATGGCCGAGCTGCGAAATGCCTATTGAGTCCCAGCCATCAAAGCCTGATAACTTAGAAAGTTTTGGTAGTAAACCGTTGTGCCATAACGGCGTTTCCGCGGTCAGTCTACCCTACCAGCCCATGCGACGCAGGGCCTGCCGCCATATCGCAAATACAAGTTTAGTGACTCTCGGCAGTGGCCGACGTAGCCGGGGTGAGTATAGGATGGTGTGGAGCGAGTTATCCCCCATTAACGCACGTTCCAGGGCGTAGGCCGGATCTCCACCGTCACCATACCACCATTCATTTAGAACAAGGAGATGAGCGGCTTGGTAGTACGACTGTATATCCGAGGTGGCTAGACCCCCACAGTACGTGGACAGAAAGCAAGTGCGCAGCGCTACCCTGGCAGCACCGCCAGCCCACAGGAAGCGGCCCAGCACCGAGTCAACCCGCCGAAACCACTGGGGTGGGATAGGATATGGATGGTTCTGTAGTTGGTAGAGTAGGCGCGGCAGTGCAACCATCTTAAAGATAGCCGACCTGCCAAAGATTGATAGGGGCATTCGGGACCAAGTTTTGATATCTGTCTGGACCCGCTCCCAGACGGGCAGTAGATTACGTTCCCAGGCCGTGTCCACCGAGTGTGAGAGAAACACCCCGAGGTATTTCAGACCAACTGTGGCCACTTGTAGTTCCGAAGCCCAGGGATCCGTCACCGTGTCCCCATGTAGTACCCATAGGGTGGATTTACGTAAGTTTAGGTATAGACCTGACACTTCCCCAAATAGTTGCATGACCTCCAGGACACGTGGGCCGGAGCGCTGTAAATCAGTGAGGAAGAAGAGGACATCGTCCGCGTATAATGCAATTTTATCCGACAGTGTGGCATTCCATTCAAAGCCCCGTATCAACGCATCTCTGCGAACTCTGGCAGCTAGGGGTTCCATTGCTAGGGCAAAAAGATAGGGGGAAAGAGGGCACCCCTGCCTAGTCCCCCGGCCAATGCAGAACGTCTCCGACACCGCCCCGGCGACTCGCACTGATGCTGTGATGTCCGTATAAAGTAATTTGATATAGGACCGGAAAACCGGGCCCAGGTTGAGCCACGATAGCAATGTAAATATGTACGACCAGCTGACCGAGTCAAAAGCCTTGTTGATGTCGGCCAATAACATTGCCGCCTGGTCCCCCAAGGCTCCAACAGCGTCTAGTGCCGCCTGTGCCCGCCGAATATTGTGTCGTGTTGCCCTGTGGGGCATGAAGCCTGCCTGATCCGAGTGGACTAGATCCGTAATATGTGGAGCCAGGCGATTCGCTAGGGCCTTGGCCAGTATTTTAGCCTCGATATTGATGAGGGAAATAGGTCTGTACGAGTCATGGCTGCCCGGGGGTCTACCAGGCTTCTGAAATACTACTATTTCGGCATGGCGCCAATCGGGGGGCAACGCGCCCCGCTCCCTCGCCACCTCAAGAACTCGGCGATAATGTGGCCCTAGCTGTACGTGAAATTTCTTAAAAAATTCACACGGGTAACCATTAGGGCCAGGAGCCTTACCCGCATTGAGCTGCCCCAGAGCGTCTCCCAGCTCTTCCGCTGTGAGGGGTGCGTCCAAGCTCTCCTTGGCCTCGTCTGATACCCGTATGGGCGGTAGGTCCGCGAAAAACCGGTCTAAGTCGCCCTCCGGCAATCGGTCACATGAGGCGTATTGGGCCTCGAAGTATGTGGCGAAGCTCGCTGCCAACTCGTTAGGGTCAGTCAGGACCTCCCCATTATCGTCTATAATGCCCGGCAGCACGAGGGGTTGAAAGTTGTGCTGGCACAATCGATGGAGCATGGAGCACGACTTGTCCCCCCATTGATACACCCTACTTCTTGTGGCCAGCCACGCCTGTCTGGCTTCATCCATCAAGAGGGACGCGTACGATTGCTGTGCTTGTAAAAGCAGCCTTAGCCCGATCTCATCTCCACCCTCGCGGCGTTCCTGTTCTAGGGTCGCCACTCGCTCAGCCGCCACCTCAGTTTGTTCCCGGCGCCGCCTACGGGCTCCCGAGCACCACGCGATGTCCACTCCACGTACGGTAGGTTTCATCGCCTCCCATACCACCTCCACGTCCGCCCCCTCTGTCAGGTTCTCCCGCCAGTAGTGATCTATGGTTTCTCGCAAATGTTTAGTATAGGCTGGCTGTAGCAGATGCCACGAGGACATCCTCCACCTGAATGGTTGCCGTTTTCGCAGGAGGTCCATGTTAACTGAAACTGGGGAATGGTCGGATAGGCCTCTCGGCAAGATGTCCGCGCTCTTCACCCTACTCAGGCATTCACGAGGTACAAACACATAATCTATGCGCGAGAATGATCCATGTACCGCCGATAGATAGGTATATTCACGGGTCGCAGGGTGCATATGTCGCCAAGCATCCACCCAGCCCAGCCCCTCACTCATTGCATGCAGTCTAGTGGGTGGAGGGGATAGGGAAGGAGTTTCAGTCGTCTCCAGGCGCCTCCGGCGATCCATACTCACATCCATTACGTCATTCCAATCTCCCCCAATTACCGCCACTGACTCTGATATATCGTCCCATACAGAGAACAGTCTCTCAGCCAGGGCCCATTGCAGGGGGGGGGGCGTACACACTCCCAAACACTATAGGTTCCGTGCCCACCTTGCCGTTCACAAACAAGTAGCGACCCTGTGGATCTATCCACTGTTTCTCATGGACATATGCTATTCTGCGGTGTATCAATATGGCTACTCCCCTGGATCCCCTAGCAAACCCGGCATGGAAAACTTGTTGATAACCAAACCTCTGCAGGCCCAGTGCCTTTGTGCCCATCATATGAGTTTCTTGGAGCAATAACACATCTGCCGCTGCTCTCTTGCCCCATCGCAAAACTGCCCCACGCTTGATTTTGTCTAGTAGCCCCCTGACATTCCACGCAACCACTCGCATAGAGTCTTCTGGAGTCCGATGAGTCGAATCAGCCATAGTCCTTCGGAGTCCACCACACGAGCCCCCCACTCCAGCGCCACCCACCACACGCCACACGAATCATCATTACGACACACACATGCACTGCACTATCTACCCCAGAGAACATCCCCAACCCCCTAGCCCCACAGTCCCCAACAGTCCCAAACCCCAACTCAGCAGCCACAACCCTGACCGCCCGTCTCCCGCCTCCCCCCACCCTATACCTCAATGAACTATGAAGTATCTGTCGCGATATGAGTAGTCCCGAGACCGAAACAGCGGGCTCAGGCCCACCCATACCAATGGATCCCAACATCCCAAAGAGGAACAGTGAACTCACCCCCCCCCCCCCCCTCAGTGTCTCTCTCACAACGGGAGAGTGGCAGCCACCATTATGCAGTCCCCGAACCCCCCCCACAGCCTCATCTACACTCAGTAGACATTAGCAGTACTTGTTACAAGGCCGCGATACAGCCAGCAATCCAGCGGGTCCCAGGCGACCAGGTGCGCCCATCCGGGATTCGCAGCAGTAGTAGCAGAATAGGGAGCCGAGGCCCCGGTGACTTCAATGATCTGTGCTAGATTGTTCGGAGTCTTCGGTTCTAGCAGTGTGTTGCGTGCCATCGGCCGAGGCCGCTCGCTTGCGTGATTTGGAGCGTTTGGTTCGTCCAGGTCTAGATGACTGGTCTCGCTGTGGCCGAGGCGAGCCCTCAGGGGAGCCCGGACCGAGCCCTGGTTGAGAATTCGGTCTGACCTGTACCGTTTCATCGGTCCATCTGAACAGGTCTTCCGGCGTATCAAAGAATAGTGTCCGTGATTGGAAGATCACTCTCAAGCGCGCCGGATACAGCAGGGAATACTGTAGCTTAAGGCCTCTCAACTTTGCCTTGGCTGCCATGAAAGAGTGGCGTTGCTGTTGGACGAGTTTGGTGTAGTCAGGGAAGATCAAGATCTTTTGATTTTCACATAAGAGGGTTTCTTTATTCCTAGCTTCCCTCAATATGGCGTCCCTGTCGTGGTAGTTCAACAGCCGTGCGATCACCGCCCTAGGTCGCTCGCCCTCGGGTGGTTTCTGCGTCAGGGCACGGTGTGCCCTTTCAATAATGAAGCATGCAGACAGCGTCCCCGGGGGCATCCATGTTTCTAGCCACTTTGTAAGGAACTGTTCCATGCCACCCTTCCCACAGCTCTCCGGAAATCCAAGGAAGCGGAGGTTGTTGCGGCGCGCCCGCCCTTCTGCATCCTCCACACGGAGCGCCGTAATCCGCTGCGCAGTTTCCATCGCCGCCATCCTCTTTTTAAGGTTACTCACGTCGTCCTCCACCACTGACACCCTGGATTCAGCTTCCGTGATCCGCGCCACGGCGTTCCTCAGGTCCTGGCGCAATAAGGTCACATCTGCGCCAACGGCCCCTATCTTGGCGTCCAGCATGTCCCGTGACTGGGTTATGGCCGCCATAAGGGCCGCGTTATCCGGCCCCCCTCCAAGCGGGCCACCCCCTGACGGCCTGGGGCCCCCACTAGGCCCGGTGAATTTATCGATGGTTACTTGCTTATTGGAGCTGTTACCCCCCCTGGTCATGATGGCAGAGGTATTAGGGCCACTTGACTGCTGCTGGCCCTTGGGAATCTTAGACAAGGCACTTCGGGTCGGTTTATTGTTGGGTACTGTGCCGTGCGGACCTCAGTCACTGCCCCCACACCAGCCGCCGATGGTCGTGGCTCTCCGTGACCGGTATTGCTCTTCTAGTCGGAGCGTGGACCCACTGCGTCACGCGCCACAGCGATGATGTCCCTTCAGGTCCGTGGGCCCGGGGGGGGAGGAAGGGGGGGGGCCCCACTACTCACAGTTGCTGCCGGAATGCTGAGTATTCGCCTCGGCACAGTCACCGCCGACCGGGCTCTCCAGGGCGTCCGTCTCCCCTCTACGCTGCCGGCCTCAGACACCAGGCTGCGAAAATCGAGGTCCCGGCTGCGCCCGGGCCACCAGGCCGCCTCTGCCGCGCCGGTCTGCTCGCTACGTCCACACTGCCCTCAGGCTCAGCCAGGCCTTGGAAGGATGATTGCCAGCAGTCTCTCCGCCCCAGGGCAAGCGGGGCGCCGCTGCCGCCTCCCGGCCGCAACCCACTCCTCGGCTGCTCCAAAATCGAGGCCCCGGCTGCTCCGCAGTCCACCAGGCCGCACCTCGCTCCTTGCCGCCCAGCTCCGCTCGGGAGCGCAGGATCGCCACCGAACACACCGGATGGTCACTAGCACCTCCGGTAACCTGAGCCCCGTTTTGGCTGTGGGTCAGGGGGTCGGGGACCAGGATAAATCGTCGGATCAATGGCGGGCCGGCGGGAGCTCTATCAGGCTGCAACCGCCATCGCCGCTTGCGTAGCCACGCCCCCCCGGTAAGTAACTTTTTTGACTTGGATGTGTTTATCGAGCAGTGATGTTGATTGCTTTTGGTCATGCTTGTGAGTATAGCGGGGTGGGGTATATAGGTTTTCAAATTTGGTAGATAGTTGTATTTTAAAAATAATTAACAAAGGTGTACCTTTATTGAATAAAAATGCAAGACTGATGCAGAGCAAGAGTTTACAGAATTAATTTACCATTGATCGTATAGCTGATTTCTAATGTCTTTCCTCAGGTGATTCCAGCCAAGGATCACGCCTACTTCAGGCTGGTGTTCCTCCCAACTGAACCAGGCAACATTGAATGTACCTTATTTATTAATACCTCCTCTCACGGTGTTCTTCCATATCAGGTATGGTTTCATTGTATATTTTTGAGCCACTAGGTTGTGTAGAAAATGTAATGTAGAACTCTTGTGATTGTAATACTTACTACATTTGAAGAATTCTTGCATTTGCATGTGCTTGTAAGCCTTGACATTGTATGCATGCCCCCGAATAAGTTGTTTTTAGTTATGCCACAGTATACGGAGAACTTAGTTTTTCTTAAGCATTTTTAATTGATCTTCACTAACCAAGGATTCAAAGGGTTATGTACTGCATTGAAATTTTATATTTACGTTTTTCCTAATTTATTTTTTTTCTACTGCATCAGCTTTAAAATACCCTTCACCAAAGGCCATAAGTATTTCTGTATGTTGTCTTTTTTGTTATCATGAACTTTTGCAGCCCAGCAGTGAACTGATCTAATTTGTAAGGATCTCTTGCATATGAATATAAAATCTTGGATTTTGGCGTGCAAGCCAAACATTTTGTTTTATGCACTTAACCTTATAGTCCACTTTTTTTAGCTCATGCTTCTATTTAATGACGTTTGTTGTAATTCACATTAGCAACTTCACTCAAAGCGGGCACTAAAGAGTAGCAAATGTGGAATCGAACATTTGCTTTAAAATAGACCATTAAGAAGTATTTTTCCCCACTTCCTTTGCATTGGCGATTCAAAGTAATTTATTCGCATTCTCGTTAAATACAGCCAGAGAAGTTGTAAGCAGTCCACAGTTAAAAGTACATTCCCTTGCCCAGAACATTGTCTGCTGACATGATTCACGTCTGTATTTTTCATTAGTTTGCTCGGTTACAATGATATTCCATCCAGTTTGCCGCCTTCGATTCTAATTGCCGACGTTTTGTGCATTGTTGCTAATTCTGGATTTTAAAAAAAAATGTGCTCAGAAATAAATTTAAGGCTTGTTACTGCGCCTGGCAGGTCAGTGTGTGCTGTACTCTTCATAGACACTGCAACCTTTGACATAGTTATCATATTTCCAAATTCTGCTCGCAAAGCTTGGATCGTGGGTAGCAGAGGATTATCCCAAAGAATAAAACACATTTGCACTCCTACATTTTGTACCTTCTGTTCTCAACCTGTGAGTGCCACCGTGTTAGGGAACAAGAAGCTGCTTGTCAGAACTGTTCAGTAAAGAGTTTTGCGCTGTTGGTGCCTCACGTCTGATGACTTTTATGCAGCCACACTCTATGGCGCTTGGCAGTAGCGCTCCCTCACAAGTTGCCTTTTTATCACTGATTGGTGTGCAATGCAACCTGCTTCTTTTGTGCTCAGAAGTTCATATTGCGAGGCAACTGCTTGGGCACTGATTTTTGCTACTTGTCTATTTTCCTTTTCTGCTCGCTTGGACAACTTGTGACTCAACCCTTTGGTCTCTAGCTAGGTACTATGTACCATATGCTTGGAGCAGGTGACTGGCATCCCTACTCTGTTTCCCTTGTAGAAATCAAACATTAGATGGAAGCCTTTGCTCTTGCATTTATCATTATTTGAGCTGTTATATATGCAGAGAAAAGGTGACCTGGAGCCCCATTAAATGTTAGATTTATTATTAACAGTAGGAATTTTTAGCTAATCACTTGTGGACAGAAATTTGGTGCAGTGCCAAGCAACTCTTCTGTCTGTGGAAAGAAAGGCTCTTCACATATTTCTATATCCCTGTGAGGAAGTCTCCCTAACTCGCCAACTAAAACTTATGCAGGTATGTCCTATACTTGACAAAATCAATTCCTCATTGTCAACAGACATTTTCTTGCTGCAAATTAAGAAGGCTATTGTTTGCCTTCTGTTTAAAAGAAAGATACATAAAATACTCTGAATCTTAAAATTAGACACATCTTACTACTTCCATATATTTCCAAGCTCATTGCGGTGAGGAGATGTAAGACCCTAATTTTATTGGACCTCTCTGCTGTTTTTGGGCACCCCACCCTTCTGCAACGCATTTGCTGTCTTGGAATCAATGGTATGTCCTACGTTGAATATTGTCTTTTATTATCAAATAGAATCCAGTCCATCAAACTAGAGAATAATCACTCGCTCTCTAAGCGACTGTTTGGGGGTGGAGGGGTATTCTATAATCTCCTCTGTGCTTTTTAGTTTATATCTACGTTCCCTTACATTTTGGCTACAAGAACATCTAATCAAATCTTACTTTTATGCATATGACCATTTTCTGTCTCCTAGCTGCAAACCCCAACTGTTGTGCCCTCTATATTAGACACTTTTCTAAGCTGTATAATACCCATTTTTAAAACTCCAACCTTGCAAAATAGTGAGATTATTGCTCTCCAACAAGATAAACAGATGCGAGCATTTTCAAACGGTGCCCATCCCCCTACTGCCCTCAACCTAGGCATCATTCTGGACACTATCCTCTCTAGAATCCCAAGTTTCAGCTATTACTTAATCTTGTATTTTTCACTTGAAACACCTTGGACATAATTTTCCATTTATTTTATTCCCTCACAAGTCACTGTAGCTAATTCTTCCTCCAGGTTCGAACGGATTATGGGAATTGAATGTACTTTGGCTTTCCCTGCCCCCTTTAACTAGAAAAAAATTGACCACATAACTTCCCACCACGAAAAACTCCACTGGTTGCCATTGAGCAAACGCACTATGTACAAAATGGTTTATTGATCCATGCTTTCTGTTTTTTTAGTTGACAGATATTTTCTTAGTACCAAGAGACTCTATAAATTAGTGTGTGTGCTTTACAAATAGACATAAATATGCAGGCGAAGCACTTTTTTGAACAGATCCTTGCATCATCATCATCACAGACAGAGTGACTGCCAGTGGACTCCATCAGTACAGAGATCTCTATTAATTGTTTCTGTCCCAGGAAGATTTGTGGAAGCAGTCTTGTATTAATCTGAACACTGTTAGCACCATCCGAAGCATAGAAATGATCTGAAGATGCAGGATCCAGTGGAAGCGATGCACATTAATTCATTCACAGTGCTGGTTGCACTTTACCCTGCCATGGCTGTAGACCTGTTGAACACCTAATCCTACCTTCTTTCAAGATTCCAAGCTGGTGATACTTGTTGTTGGTAAAAGTAACCATAAGATGATTATTGGGTAAGAAGTTAATCTGCAGTCCTGGAGAAGATACTTCAAATCCAGATTATGGTTGGCAACTACTCACTCCAATGCTTTGCCAGTCATTTATAACTCCTTTCTTTCTTCATTTTTCCAAGCAAAGTAAATGTCTGCACTATAGATTAGTTTTTGCGGATAAGAAACTGCTGATATCAAGACTCCTTTGACATTCTTGATAGACCCTTTAAATAGATCCTGGTCCACCCATTCCACCTGCTACCTTGCAATGGTAGCCTACTTGCTTCAACCTGCGGGTGGAATGTCTCTTGTGGCTGCTGGTTAGAGTCATCACATGCTAATCTGATTATGGCAGGAGATCAGCCTGCCAGAGGCCTGTTTATTAATGTCTTTTGACACATATATCATTGGTCCCTCCAATTAAATTTGGCTGGACTTTAGGGAAGTTTAACATTTTCTTCCCTTTGAACAGACCAAGGTGGCTATTGTGAACATCGCTGTCCTTTTCTAGTCCTTTTTTTAGATCAGATAACTATTGTTTTTTTTAAGTTCGGCTAACTTTCAGAGCCTATTGTCCTCAAGTCTATCAGCTCGGAGGAGGCATGAAAATGGACTATCACTTCAACACATTTCTTCTCGTCGCCTATATTTAAGGAGTTCAGTTTCAGGGATCAGAGAGCATAAGAATGTGAGATGAGCAAGACGATCCTTAAAACTGTATCTTTGGCATGGGGTCAGCATAAAACAAACACCTTTCCATTGAAAATGAGCAGACAGTGTGGGCACGTCTCCCCTTGAATGTTTAGTGGCCCAGCACCTCTGGGAGACTAGTTCTTACCTGACTATTGGAGAATGCTCTCTTCTTCCCTTCTATGGAGCGTTCTTAACCCCTTCGCTGTGGCGGCTATTCCGCCACAGCGCTAAGGGGGAGGCGGGGCCGCACGGCGCTCCCGTGCTCGTGACGTAACCGCTCCGTCACGAGCCTTGGGTGAGCTGTGCTTGTGACGGAACAGTTCCGTCACGGCCCCGGACGCTCCTTAGAACGCCTAGCGCAGGCGCGGAATTCGTGCCGCGCAGGTGCGGCGAGCGGGCCGTGATGGAACCGTTCCGTCACCAGCACAGCCCACCCGAGGCTCGTGACGGAACGGTTCCGTCACGAGCATGGGAGGGGTTAAAGAATCAAGGACCTTCCTTATGCTGGTGGAGACCATTGCTCAGTTTAAGTGTTTTCATCCTGAGAAGCTAGTATTCATTCACATGGGCCATTCCTATGACAGTTAAGAGAAACCAGCTGCCTGGTAACAGTAATAATTAATGGTTGTAGTTTTTTTAGAACAAGACAAGAATTCACACCTATATATGACACAGATTTTTTGCAGGATTTAAACTTTTGAAAATGAATAATTTCCTTGCAGCTTCTGACAAGTTTGCGAGTTGTTCTCAACAAGGAAGGTAGTACCTATGTTAAGTTATTTTTATGACCGAGTGGAGAATGTTTTCAAACAGATTGTTTCTATCTCCTTTATACACATAGGCTTTGTAGGCATGTAAGCAGTAGGACAATTTGGAAGGTAATCTAAAATTATCGGACTGTGGGCCATATTTACGCTGCCAATTGTTCACCAATTTTTTGTGAATCAAGTCTGATTTTGTGAACCAACCGATGTGCAAAATACCGAATCTGAGTGAGCCACAATATGACCCGTCAAATTAATATTAATTAGGTAGTTCTCAAATTACAATTAACTCGGATTGGCCCCAGAGAAGGAATGGTGGCTGTAAGACATTGGGTAATTAGTTGAGGGGGTTAATTACCCACCTCAAGTGATAATCACAATTCTTGTCAGGGTGAACCACTACAGTCACTAAATGAACCTAGCTATAGCACAGAGTGGACAGGTTTATCTTACAGGCAATGTGGTAAAGTATTTGGGTAGTACTAAAAAAAATAATAACATTGAAAAATTGGGTAGTACTAAAAAAAATAATAACATTGAAATGCAAAATGATGCAAATCCCAGAGCAAATTAGAAAATTGGTCAAATTTAATTAACACAAAGACTATGGGTAACTGGAGATAAGAACGTTTAAAGTTTTAAGTAGAACTAGCACGAAGAAGCACAAAGTACCAATGATGGTCAATGGTTGTGGTAGCCTGGGAGCTAGGCTCAATTTGACGCGGTCCTCAAAGGAGCACAGGTTGGAAAAACCAATCGGGTTCATCCTGATAAAACATTTTATCTTCTGACTTTATCACTTCAAGTCCCAATACACCACAGGGTACACTTCTAAATCCCCCAGGGCCTTTGGGGAGGCACTTAGAGTACTAGGCAGAGGCTATTCCTGTTTAGGCCAAGTTGCCACTGATCAGCTGGGCATTTGCAGGAAAGGCCTCTTGTGGCCCTATAGTTTGAACAGGAGGCCAGCCTCATGACCCTTGGAGTAATAGTATACTTCTTGTCCTGGGTACAAGAGAGAGAGCAGGTTCACTTCTTTAGGGCTCTTCTGAGATCTCAGACAGCAGGTTCAGCCTTCTTGTCTTTCACAGGTCCAGGAGTGTTTTGAAGTGGGTCACTGGAAGTCCACATTTATGTCTGGCACGAGCTAGTGTGTGGGAATGACGCCCTGGGAATGTACTACCCCATAGGGGTAAAGTTTCCCGGGGTAACACTACCTGCTTTGGGCATTTTCAAGATGGCCGAAGTTTTCAGCCACACTAAGTTTGGACTATAATGACTGGTGTGTGTGGGGAGCATAGCACAGTAACCCCCGTCTCCTCCCGCATCTAGCAGAAAATTCAATGTGATGCAGTCCTTGTACCAACAATAACATCAGAGACAGCAGAGCTGAGCTTCCAGCAAGCAGACAGTGGATACACAAACATTGTTTTGCCATTCTGTTTCCTTCCTTTGAAGTGCGGTCTAAATAGTATATGTAAAACTCCACCAGAACTGTCAAACAGAATGTGACGTTTCAGCAGGATTTGACGATCCTACCCCGGTGGTCACTATAAACCAGTTCTGGGGCAGCTCTCCTACTCACTGGTGTTGGTGCCTGGGTGACTAGAAGAACAAAAGGGGAGACTGGCCCAGGTGTGATCTTCATCGGGCTGTGACATGTGAGATCCCTTTGACGTGCACCTAGGGTATGGGTGAATCCCCCAGGCCATCCTGTGAAGGGGGGCAACACCTCCCCACCCCCAATTCCCAATGTGCCTGTCCTTGGAGCAGTTCACACCTCCCCACAGGGAAACCATCAAGCTGCTAAGTGACAGTGAATACTTACAGAAAGGCCCCAGTGGCTTTAGGCAGGCAAAAGGTAACCTTTCTGAAGCCCCTTATCGGTAATAGTTGCACAAAAATCTTTACCCATTCAATTGGATTGAGCTTGTGAAATTCTCTAGCTGTTACTAATCCGAAATTAAAAGTTTGAGGCATATGAGCTACAGATTTCACACTGTGCTTAGATCGCCACCTAGTGTTGGGCCCGGAGGTCTGCAGTTGTTGTTCTCCTGAAAACTCTTTGGAAGTCACGGGATAGGTGACTCCTCCGTTGGACAATAGTGCGCATGGGCATCGGCTCCATCCTTAGATCTTTTTTTTCCGCCACCGGGCTCGGATGTGTTATCTGCGCTCCGTGCTGCAACTGATTTTCCTTTGGCGCTCAAACCAGCTTCGACGGTATTGTTTCGAACGCATTTCCAATCGACGCTACTCTTCAAATCTGAAGTCTTCAATTCCGGTCGTCGAAGAAGGCCTTCGGGCCTACCTAGGCCTCATCTTGCTCAAGGAAAGGACGCCATTTAAAAAGTGTCCTCGATGTGGGTCGAAATTTCCCCACACCGATCTCCATGAGGTGTGCCACCTTTGCCTCTCACCAGAGCACGAGGCCAGAAACTGTTCTGCTTGTGCCTCTTTCCGCTCCAAGAAGACGATCCGGGACCGACGAGCTCGAAGAACAATGACTCGCTCATCAGCTTCGATACCAGACGATATCGTCGTCCCAGAGCAACAGCAAGAACATGGCGTCGACAGTAACTCCGAGGCCGAAGATTCAGACGTCGAGGACATCACTCCGGCACAGAGGATCTTAAGTAAGAACGTCGACCCCGACCCTTCCTCGACACCTTCTAAAAAGGCTACGGTCACGCCCTCGAGCGCACACCGAGACACTGCTTCCCATGCCCCACCTTCGAGCTCGGCGAAGAAGCCTAATAAGCCTTTAGGTGACTCACCTACCGGCACCGAAAAAGAAAGCATTGTCTTTCTCCACGCCAGCTGCTTCCACATCTAAGCACTTGGTGCCGAAATCTAGCACCGGCTCCTCAGCACCAAAAACACACTCTGAGCTGATCAAGAAATTGCCACCGACTCCCAAGTTTCGGAGCCGAAAAAACCCTCGGAGCCGAAAAAACCCTCGGAGCCGAAAAAACCCTCGGAGCCGACAAAACCCTCGGAGCCGACAAAACCCTCGGAGCCGACAAAACCCTCGGAGCCGACAAAACCCTCGGAGCCGACAAAACCCTCGGAGCCGACAAAACCCTTGGAGCCGAAAAAACCCTTGGAGCCGAAAAAGACAAATGTTCAACCGGCTAAAGACACTGCTAGAGAACATGTTTCAAAGCTGAAAGATCCTCACAACTCGGCACCGAAAAAGCCCTCCGCACCAAAAGATCTACCTGCCACAGAGGACTTATTCAATCCAGACTTTACACAAAAGACTCTGGTTAAAGATCCAAAAACTGGCCGACTAACTCTTAGTTCTAAAAAACGACCATTGGAAATGCCTGCACCTGCTCCTCATCCAAAGAAAAAGGACATTGCAACCTCTCCTTTAGGGATACCTTCTCCTCCTCCTCCTCCTCCTCCACCTCATATCCCTTCACCACCTCCTCCCCTACCACATCACTCCCCTACACCTTCTCCTACTCCATTAGCAGACGATGATAACAGGGATGACACCTCTGATGACACAGGGGGTTGTGGAGACAGTGAGCCACCAGATCATTCTAGTCCTCCTGGCTCACCTGACCCTTGGAATGATTATTGCACCCCAGATGTCCCTAACGTCCCACAAGACAACATATATCCCTCCAGACTTTCCCCACCAGAGGACACTATGGGATTTAACCAACTAGTACATAGGGCTGCCCAATACCATGGGGTTGACCTACATACTGACCCAGTAGAAGAAGACTTCCTCCTCTATACCTTTGACAAAGCACAAAGGTCCACTTCGATTTTTCCCATGCTTAAAGGTGTTATTAAGCACGCACAGGAAGTCTTTAAAGACCCAGTTAGGGCTCGAATCATCAACCCCCGAATTGAGAAAGAATATAAGGCTGCCCCTTCATATCCAACCTACTTTAAAGGGCCTGCACCATTAGACTCAAATGTAGTCTCTAATGCACGCAAAAGAGCAAATTCACAAACCTCAGGCGAGGCTCCCCCACCAGATAAAGGATCTAAGCTCCTTGACGCATCTGGTAAAAGAACAGTGCCCTAGGCAGCAAACATTTGGCGTATTGCCAATACTCCAGCATTACTGGCAAGATACGACAGGGCACATGAGCTTATACAAGAGGGTAAAAACATCACAAATACCTCTATTCATTGTGCACTAGATGCAGCAGATATTGCTTCAAGGACAATTAATACCAGTGTCCGGTTGCATAGACCTGCTTGGTTACGCATTTCAGGTTTTAAACCTGAAGTACAAAGTACCATCCTCAACCAACCCTTTGATGAGCAACACCTATTTGGGCCTAATGTGGACGTATCTCTTGAAAAAATGAAAAAAGATACAGACACAGCTAAATCTATGTTAGCCTTGCAGTCGCAACCTCCCAAACGCTCCTTTCACCGCTCATCTTACAGAGGCACCACCAGGGGATACGCCTCAGACAGTCCCTCTACCTCTTACAAAGCTCCTACACAATCCACCTACAGTAGGGTCTACCAAAGAGGTGGTTACAGAGGTAACAACAATAAGGGCAGAGGCAAAACCAGCAACTCCCGCTCTGCCTCCACCCCTGCCCAATGACTTCCCTTACCTTCCTCCAACACATTCCACTCCAGAGACTACTACAATTCCTACCAGTCTGGACCAACATCACATCAGACAGGTGGGTGCAACAACTAATTTAATCAGGTTACTGTCTCGAACTAACATCTACCCCACCAAACATACCACCCAAACAGCGTCCAATGTCCCAGGAACATTTGATACTACTCAGGCAAGAGGTAACATCCCTCTTACAAAAAAACGCAATAGAACCAGTTCCATTGAATCAGCTAAACAGAGGAGTTTACTCCCTGTACTTTCTAATTCCAAAAAAGGACGGATCTCTAAGACCCATTCTCGACCTTAGACCACTGAACCTGTACATACAATCAGACCACTTCCATATGGTCACATTCGGGCAGGTTCTTCCTCTCCTTTTACAAAACGACTTCCTTGCCACTATAGATCTCAAGGACGCATATTTCCACATTCCCATTCACACAGCTCACAGAAAGTACCTCAGATTTGTTCTAGACGATCAGCACTATCAATTCAAAGTACTCCCATTCGGGGTCACAACAGCACCAAGAATGTTTACCAAGTGCCTTGCAGTAGTGGCAGCGCACTTATGAAGACAGCATATCACATATTCCTATATCTTGACGACTGGCTCATAAAAGCCAGCTCATACAGTCAGTGTGCACAACACACTCACACCACACTCACACCACCATCCAATTACTCCATGACTTGGGGTTCACAGTAAACCACACCAAGTCCCACCTGCAACCGTCCCACGTACAACAATATCTAGGTGCCACAATAAACACCTCCACAGCGCTAGCTTATCCTTCTCCTGCCAGGATAACAAATATGCAATCTCTTATAACCAAATTCCAAACGCAACACTCTCTTCCAGCTCCAGTGTTAATGCAACTCATAGGAATGATGGCCTCGTGCTTATTCATAGTGCCTTATGCAAGAGTAGTGATGCGTCCTCGTCAAGAGTGCCTAGCACAACAATGGAACCAGGCTCCGGGTTAATTAACAGACCTAGTGTTGGAAGACTGTCGAACGCACCGCTCTCTGCAGTGGTGGAACATGACAGCTGACGCATCGCTCTCCAGCTGGGGACCCCACCTACTGCAGCACACCATGCAAGGAAGGTGGACACCTCAACAAAAGTTACTCCATATCAACCACCTGGAGTTACTAGCCATTTTTCTCGCCCTAAAAGCATTCCAAAAGCACATATCTGGCAAAGCTGTCGTAGTCCGCACGGACAATATGACAGCCATGTACTACATAAACAAACAAGGATGGACACACTCTCTGCAACTCTCTCAGTTAGCGTAGCAGATATGGAGATGGGCTATACCTCAGAACATCTTCCTTTTAGCCCAACATTTTCCAGGTGTACAAAACACTATGGCCGATCTGTTGAGCCGACAGACACAACAGATCCACGAGTGGGAACTTCATCCACAAGTTCTTCACCTATTCTTTCAGATGTGGGGACAAACACAGATAGACCTCTTCGCCACCCACGAAAACACCAAATGCCAACGCCTCGCCGCCAGGTATCCACACCCG
Source organism: Lissotriton vulgaris (assembly GCF_964263255.1). Classification (NCBI taxonomy): domain Eukaryota; kingdom Metazoa; phylum Chordata; class Amphibia; order Caudata; family Salamandridae; genus Lissotriton; species Lissotriton vulgaris. Next base: position 1,856,716,552 of record NC_141689.1, read on the forward strand.
CTGTCCAAAGGAAATTCGATATGGATGAACTGGTCCGGCAAATTTGCGTACGCTTTTTCACCTCTCACACTGCTTCCACTAGTGGTGCACAAACTTCAGCAACATTCCCTCCCTCTCATTCTAGATGCTCCAACTTGGGCCAGACAACGGTGGTACACCACACTGCTGCAACTTTCTGTGGTACAGCACCAAAAGTTACGCCTGTCTCCTCGCTTCGTAATCCAGAACCATGGAGAGATCAGACACCCGGACCCAGCTCAGCTCAACCTAGCGATCTGGCTCCTGAAGTCCTAGAGTTCGGTTATCTTAACCTTCCTCCTGACTGTATGAAAGTCATTAAAGAAGCTAGAGGTCCCACCACTAGGGCATGTTATGCAGCCAAGTGGAAGCATTTTGTAATATACTGCCATAACAACATCAATCCTCTAGATGTGTCTATTCAACACATCATAGGATATTTATTACACCTCCAAAGATGTAACCTAGCGTACATATCTATTAGACTGCATCTTGCTGCCATTGCAGCATACCTACAAAAGACAGCATCTATCACTCTTTAGAGTACCTGCCATAAAGGCTTTTATGGAGGGCCTCAAAAGAATAATTCCTCCCAGAGCACCACCTTCACCTGTGTGGAATTTAAACATTGTTCTTGCGCGGTTAATGGGACCCTCATTTGAACCTTTACATAAATGTGAGTTGTAATTCTTACCCTGGAAAGTTGCTTTCCTAGTAGCTATTACTTCTCTAAGAAGAGTTGGTGAGCTACAAGCATTAACCATTCAAGAACCTTTTCTGCAAATGCATCATAATAAGGTTGTTCTCTGTACCAATCCTAAATTCCTTCCAAAAGTCATTTCACCCTTCCATCTCAATCAATCTGTAGAGCTACCAGTATTCTTTTCGCAGCCACAGACCGTCGTAGAAAGAGCTCTTCATACTTTAGATGTCAAAAGAGCATTGCTTTACTAAATTGAAAGAACACAATCCTTTCGTAAAAGTAAACAACTTTTTGTGTCTTTCTCACCACCACACCAAGGTAAACCCATATCAAAATCGGGGATAGCTAGGTGAATTGTCAAATGTATACAAATTTGCTACCACAAAGCTAAACGTACATTATCTATTCCTCCTAAAGCCCGCTCTACTAGAAAGATAGGGGCTTCAATGGCATTTTTAGGGAACATTCCCCTAGATGACATATGTAAAGCAGCCACATGGCCTACACCGCACACATTCACAAAACACTATTGTGTAGATGTGCAAACCAAACAACAAGCTACTGTGGTCCAGGCTGTATCAAAACAGTTTCAAACTACTGCAACAGATACAGGTGGTCGCCACTAAGAGTGGGTACTGCTATACAATCTATGCACAGTGTGTAATCTGCAGCTCATATGCCTAGAACGGAAAATGCTACTTACCAGTATGCATCTGTTCTTGGCATGTAGAGCTGCAGATTTACAATTGCCTTCCCGCTCACCCGTCTCCCCGGCTACCTTTATCTGTTCCAGTATTATCCTAATTAGATACAGCTTATATGAGCATCCTTCCTGTTTCTTGCAAACTCCATCATTTCCCTACTGGCGAAAAACAATCTAAGGATGGAGCCGATGCCCATGCGCACTATTGTCCAAAGGAGGAGTCAGCTATCCTGTGACTTCCAAAGACTTTTCAGGACAAAAACAGCAGACATCCGGGCCCAACACTAGATGACGATCTATGCACAGTGTGTAACTCCGAAGCTCTACATGCCAAGAACAGATGCATACTGGTAAGTAACATTTTCCTTATAAGGTAATCCACCATTTCCCTACAGAGTAGAATATTCAACTTTACATGTCCTAGTTTTAAATGCCATGCACCCTATACTATCTGTAGCACGGCCTGTCTTAGGTGTGACCTTTTAAGATTTTAAAGACCGGGTTAGGCCTGTCAAAAGGGTTATTTTGACAGGCCCAAATTTGCAGTGATAGGCCTGCAGTCATGCTTGTATTGTCACTGCAGTGAGTGGCACAATGAGTGCTGCAGCCCACTGGTGACATTTAACTTGGCTACCATATACCAGGCACAAATAGGTAAGTTAAATAAGCCAATGAGGTGTATACCAATTTTACTATTTTGAAAGGAGGAGGGCAAGCACTTTGCCACTGGATAGCAGTGTTCTACAGCCAGCAAAAAAGGGGTTCAGTAAATAGGCCCCTAAAATCTGGAGTGACCCTTCAAACAGGACCCATTTCAAGCAGTGGCCTGCATGGGCAGTAGACAACCATGGGTGTCTTTGCATTTTAAAACTGTATTTTGTTTACAAAGTAGCTGTATTGTTTGAAAGAAAATGGAGCTGAAAAAAAGTTTTCAGTCTTTGAGGAGTCTGTAGTATTTCAGTGGTTTGCAATTAGAATTATGGTCCCAAACCATTGAAATATCAAGGTACACATTGCTATTTGAAAGGGTTGCCCAATGCGTACCCATTCCAAATAGCTATTGGGAAAACATTTTTGAGCCTATTTAGCAATTCTGAAAAACTTATCTGAATCGCTAAATATGTTTAGTAAATATGAAACAAATATGTGGTCGTAAAACTTAAAATGTAGCAATTCACTGGGGGTTAAGAATGCTAAAGCACTAAGAACATCTTGCCCTTTGTTGCCAACATCGGTCTCCAATGTGTGTCCTCTTATGAGTGGGTACAATGAGCATCTGAATGAAAACTAGAGCTACGGGACAAGATATCCCAAAAAAATGCCCTCCATGCAATAACTTAGGTAATATACCTCCCTTACCCACACTTATCAGCATAAGCAGGGACTGCCACAGAGCCAGTAAGCAGGTGAACTACGTCCCACTTAAATGGTAATTAGTTGTTAATGATAGTCTTTTGTTTGAAGACAAAATTAATCGACACAACTAACTACGTTATAGGTAGGCCTGGGCATAGTTTCCGGAAAATAAATATTGTTACGTGGAGTTCTGCAAGAGGAAGAATGTGTTTGGTCTCACCTTTCGCATTGTCAGCGTCTGGTGTTTGCCCAGCGCTGTAAATCAGCATGAACAGCACCATGCGCAGTGCAAGAGGTTGCTACTTCTTTTCTGACGCTTGAGTATATTTTCAACTTGAGTGGCAGCTTTTGCAACGCGAACGAAAGGTTTCTCAATTCGAGCGGTCGCAACCATCTGACACTGCCCGCATTGAGAAATCCGACCATGCGTGGTGAGCAGTCTCGCTCGCACAGAAACAAAATGAACATGGGAGAAAGCTAATAAAGAAAAAGTAAGAATGGAAGGAAACAGATGTGTTAGCAGAAAGGAGAAAGAAAGAACGGGAAGAGGGAAGAAGGGTCACAGGACAGCATGGAAACATGGAAGAAAACTAAATGTGAAAGGAGTGTGTAACTGACTTGTTTGAGGCGTAAAATGATGGATAAATGGAAGGATCAACAGAAGAAAGGATGAAATGATATTCATGAGATTTAATTATCTCCATCTGAGGAATAATCAGATGGAGATGAATGAATGAATAAATGGATGGATGAAATGACTGATTAGTACATGAATATAATGATGGGCCAAAACATGTAACAATGGATGAATAAAAAAGTATAGCAGGATGGAGCAATCAGTGGGTAGATTTATAAGTAAAAGGAAGGACAGATTGACGTATGCATGGAACGGTGAACAGATGTGTTTAACGCCCAAAATTTGGGAGGGCAATTTGATGATCTGTGCAGACCCAAGCACTAACAACAAAAGCCTCCTATCTTTAGAGCTTCTTCGTCTTCATGCAGACGGATCTTGGCCGTCGTCGTAGAATGGAGCTGTTCCAAGTTTTCCTTTCCAATATAATCAACCTATATTTTTAAGTTAATGATGAGAAGTTTGTATTCGTTTTTAAAGTTTTATTTCTTACTTAGAGATTATTTTTATATTAATAGTATTGTTGTTTTTATTCAGTAAATTTACAAAATATCAAGAAAAGGTTTTGTTAGATTCTGTATACTATAGACTGCGTGTTACATAAAGGAAATAGTCCCTATCTAAATCTAAGAGTTGTTACCTAAATAAGAACCCATAAAGAGTTCTCTTGGAAAAGAGCAAGATTCTGGAGCATGTATTTAGCTTAAGAATGTATTCCCCATAAAGAATAGTTCAGGAACGAAGCAGAAACTGTTCAAAAGATCAAAGAAAAGTAATCACAGCAGTAGCTATGATCTGCTGTACGAGAAAGTCTCCCTGCCAAAAGGTCATGATAATAGGAAATTGCTGTTAGCAGTAGCACACAACACTGGGCAAAAGTAAAGATAATGCATAACGCATTGAGGGTTAGGTGATATGAAAAAATAAAGTCGAATGGTATTCAATACCCTCCAAAGCATTAAAAAAACCTCTCTAACTAGAAACACGTATATATGAAAACATTTGCAACATTCTGCACGGTTTGTCCAAAGAAATGGGTTTTCTAATGGTCTGTTGTCTCTCCTCCCATTTCCCACCGTAAACATTCACGCCGGTGAGCAGTTATCTAAAAGTTTCTAATATGTTTTGCACTAGGTACATGAGGGAAAGTTCTCGTAAGAACCCTTGCAGGCCTATTCTGTTGGCTGTTGTCAGTATCCCATTGTGTGGATAATAAAGGGCTAGTCAAAGGCAATAAAACATTTCTATTGGTAAATCTTGAGAGCATGCAAACCAATCACTTCAGAATGTTCAACATTGCTGATACTCTCTATTGACTATAAAATATAGAAGAATGCATTGTTTATTACAATGAGGAAATCTCATGGTGTGGGAAAGCAATAGAAATGCATCTTATGGTGTGAGGAAACAAAAAATGCATTTCTCTTAGAACAGCACATTTTATTATCAAGCCGAAGTCGCCAAAATATTTTTCAGGCCTTCTCGTGTTAGCACATTAGGTACGAGAGCTTACTACTTATTTAAGCTACACGTTCATTTTTTACACATACAAAAAGCATCTTCTCCGATGGTTAAACCTGCGTTATTTATTACATTTTCATTTTCCTTTCTACAGACACGGAAAAGGTAAACACATTTTTGAAGGACCGGAACGGTTTCTTCATTGTTAATCAAGGCAAGTTTTATGAGAAATGTACACTTTAACAGTCGGAAGGACAATAGGTGGAAGGATGATGAGGGCAAAAGGAACTTATTAAGGAGGATCTGATTTGCTCACTTCACATGCTCAATGTAATTAGAAGTATGTTTCGAGTGGGGGGTATTTTTATTTTCTGACTTCTTTCTTGCCGCCATGCATACACCGTGGTAATTTATGAAATATTAGACACCCACCACAAAATGCAAGTAAATATGTAAATTCCTGTCACAGCCCAGACGAAGATAGATAAATAAGAATAGGATAGAAACATATGGTTGTTGCTTTCCAAGTAAGGGAAGAGTCTGAAGCCTTAGTGACTTAGAACAACTTCTTTAGTCTTATTTGTGAAGTGATTCCTAAGATAATAGTCACCTTCCCTCTCTATTGAGAGACATGTCAGTCCTCGTATGACAAATTCTTTCCTGGGTTCCAGCATTTGGAAAGCATACTTGCTGTGCCTGGCAGATCTCTGTATTAAAGATACATTTTGGGTGAGTTTTGTCTATTAACAACTGGCCACTGCAGGTCTTGCATTAACCAGGACACATACATAAGTAGTGTGCACCTTACCAATGTGTTCTAGGGCTGGGATGCACAGTTCTCTGAGCTGTTTCAAGACTAGGAAAAGAAAAATATAATCCTTCTTTATACTTTGTAGTTCACGCCGTGATCTGCCGACAAAATTAATTTCCTTAACCAAGAGCTGCACAGCCTGCAGATCTATGATCCTTAAATGGAACAGGCCTCTAGTAAACAAGCATGCCAACCTGATGCACGTTCTACACAACCTAAAGTTGAGCAAATATTAATCGCTTTGAGGTAATCTTTTCTTGAAATTAGAGATGAACCTGGCCCCAACTGTGCGTAATGAAAACACAGGCACAGACAGACTACACATAGGCGCTGTCCACCAAAAGCCTCTTCGGCTCTGTCCTGGTAAGATGGCATCAACTGATGACTACAGCCCTTCGACTGTCATTGTTGAGTAATGTAGTGTCCAGCCTCCCTCAGTTTTCTAGTGCCCGAGTAAAGTAGGTTGACACAGAGATCCACCAAAATATAGTAAAGTTTACAACTGCTAGGTGTAAGAGTAGACAGAGTAACAATTCAGTTCTTTACTGTCCTAGCACTCGATTCTGCAAAAGGTGATCTTGAATGTTGAATCGGGTGTGTTGAAGCGGGTGGAATGGGGCCAACTCATACAGACTTCCTCACATTCTAGCCCTACGTCACTTTAATCATCAACTGAGGGATTTTTCAGGAGCATTAATTTTCTTGGCAGTGCAGTCTTTCCTAAACATTGGCCCACTGCTTCTAAGAAGGTCCCTGGACTACTTTGAAAATCTCACTTGGGGTTTGTACTGTCAAAGCTCTTAAATTGAAGTCCATCAATCAGCATTTGTACAGTGCAACACTGTCACTCTTAGAGGTGTCTGGAGGCAGAGGATGCTGTGTCTGTCGAAAAGCCAGGTCTGGAGTCTCTTTCTGAAGTCTGCCTGGGAAGGTGCTGTTCGGAAGTGGGTGGGGGGGTTGTTCCAGGTCTTGAAGACCAAGTAGGAGAAGGAGCGGCCCCCACTGCGGCTGCGACCGATGCATGTCAAGTCAAGTCATAAAATTTGTATAGCGCACTACATACCCAGAGGGTTTCAAGGCGCTTAGGAAGGGGAGGAGGATTATTTGTCAAATATCCACGTTTTAAGCTGCTTTCTGAACGCCAGGTGGTTCTGGGTGAGGCGAAGGTAAGCGGGGAGTGAGTTCCATGTTTTAGCAGCCAGGTATGAAAAGGATCTGCCTCCCATGGTGGTCTTGTTGATGCGAGGTACAGTGGCGAAGGCTTGGCTGGAAGAGCGTAGTTGGCGGGAGGGGGTGTAGAAGGACAGTCGAGAGTTGAGGTAATCTGGTCCGATGTCGTAGAGTGATTTGTGTGCGTGTGTAAGCAATCGGAAAGTGATCCTCTTATTGACGGGTAGCCAGTGGAGGTCTTTAAGGTGACCAGAGATGTGTTCGTTGCGTGGGATGTCTAATATGAGCCTGGCTGAGGCGTTTTGGATTCGTTGGAGTTTCTTCTGGAGTTTAGCGGTGGTACCTGCGTAGAGGGTGTTTCCGTAGTCCAGTCGGCTCGTGACCAGAGCGTGGGTGACTGTTTTCCTTGTTTCGGAGGGGATCCAGCGAAATGTTTTTCTGAGCATGCGAAGAATGTTAAAGCAGGAAGAGGATACGGCGCTGACTTGTCTGTTCATTGAGAGTGAAGAATCCAGGATGACGCCAAGGTTCCGTGCGTGGTCTGTCGGGGTGGGTGCTTTTCCGAGGGCTTCCGGCCACCAGGAGTCGTCCCAAGCAGAGGGGGATGTACCTAAGATGAGGACTTCTGTTTTGTCTGAGTTCAGTTTCAGACGGCTTTGTTTCATCCATTCGGCGACTTCTTTCATTCCTTCGTGTAGGTTAGTTTTGGCGGTGTTGGGGTCCTTGGTGAGAGAAAGGATCAGTTGAGTGTCGTCCGCGTAAGAGATGATGTTGAGGTTGTGTTGGCGGGCGATGGCCGCGAGGGGGCTCATGTATACGTTGAAGAGGGTGGGACTGAGTGAGGATCCTTGAGGTACGCCGCAGATGACTTCAGAGGCCTCGGATTTGAATGGAGGAAGGCGGACTCTCTGGGTTCTTCCGGTGAGGAACGAGGTGATCCATTCAAGTGCTTTTCCTTGGATTCCGATGTTATTGAGGCGTTGTAGAAGGGTGCTGTGGCAGACTGTGTCGAATGCTGCAGAGAGGTCGAGGAGGATGAGGGCGACTGTGTCTCCATTGTCCAGTAGAGTTCGAATGTCGTCTGTTGCTGCGATGAGGGCGGTCTCAGTGCTGTGTTTTGCTCGGAAGCCAGATTGTGAGGTGTCGAGGGATTTGTTGGCTTCGAGGAAGGCAGCGAGCTGGTTGTTGACGGCTTTCTCGATGACTTTGGCCGGGAATGGAAGAAGTGAGATGGGGCGGTAGTTTTTGAGTTCGGTGGTGTCTGCTGTTGGTTTTTTCAGAAGGCCGGTGAGTTCAGCGTGTTTCCAGTCTTCTGGGAAGGTAGCGGAGTTGAAGGAGCAGTTGATGACGTCTCGGAGGTGCGGTGCTATGACGGAGTCTGCTTTGTTGAAGATGTGGTGAGGGCATGGGTCTGTGGGGGATCCAGAATGGATGGAATTCATCAGGCGGATGGTTTCCTCAGTGGAGATTGGGTTCCAGGCGTTGAGGGTGTTTACGGGGGGAAGATGGTCAGCAGATGGTAGGGTGGGTTGTTTTCCGGGTTGGTTGTCAAAGCTGTTGTGGATGTCTGCAATCTTGTTGTGGAAAAAAGAGGCTAGGGAGTCGCAGAGGGTTTGAGAGGGGGTGATGTCGTTGGAGTTGGCCGAGGGGTTGGAAAATTCCTTGACGATGTTGAAAAGTTCCTTGCTGTTGTGGGCGTTGTTGTCAAGTCGATCTTTGAATGCTGTTTTCTTGGCTTTTCGGATCAGTTGGTGGTGAGTGCGGGTGGCGCTTTTGAAGGCGTCCTTGGAGCTGGTGGTTGGGTCTTTTTTCCAGGCTTTTTCAAGGGAGCGGCATAGTTTCTTGGATTTCTTAAGATCATCGTTGAACCATGAGGCCTTCTTGCTGCCAGGTTTGCTTTGACGTTTTTTCAGTGGTGCTAAGGTGTCAGCGGTGTTGGATAACCATAGGGTGAGGTTGGAGGCGGCTTCGTTGGCGTTGGAAGAGAGGGCTGGGGAGATTCGAAGGAGCGATGCGGAGATTTGGTCCGTGGTGATTTTGTTCCAGTTTCTTTGCAGGGTAGGTTGGGAGTGGGTGATGGGTTTCGGCTTGTTGTAGGTGAAGTGAACGCAGCTGTGGTCGGTCCATAGGAGATCCGTAGTGTGGCTGAAGGAGACATGATTGCTGGAAGAGAAGATGGGGTCGAGTGTGTGACCTGCGATGTGGGTGGGGGAAGTGACTAGTTGTTTAAGTCCGAGGTTGGCGAGGTTGTCCACGAGGGTGGCGGTGTTGTGGTCGTTTATCTTTTCAAGGTGAAAGTTGAGGTCTCCCAGAAGGATGTAGTCTTTGGAGGGGAGCGCGTGTGGAGAGATGAAGTCCGTGATGTCTTCACTGAATTTGGCGCGGGGTCCTGGTGGTCTGTAGAGGAGGGTGCCTCTGAGGGTGGTCTTGGGGTCGATGTGGATCTGGAAGTGAAGGTGTTCGGAGTTGGCGAGGTTGGTGTCAGAGCTGGTTGAGATGCGGATAGATTTCTTATGGACGATAGCGATTCCTCCTCCTGTGTGGCTGGTACGGTCTTTGCGAGTGATCTTATAGTCTTCAGGGATGGCAATGGTGATGTCTGGTGCGGAGGAAGCATTCATCCATGTTTCCGTAAGGAAGGCGACGTCTGGAGAGACGGTGTCTAGTAGGTTCCATAGGTCAATGGCGTGTCTGTGGACCGAGCGGGTGTTGAGAAGGATGCATTGTAGGTTGCTGGGGTCGGGAATCTGTGGTGTAGTCGTAGCGGAGATGTTGTCGGTGCCGCTGAATTTGCAGGAGTAGCAGGAGAAAGGCCCATGGGTGTATCCAGGAGCGGCTTGGACGCAATAGGGGGCGCGACCGGGGTTAAGGGCTAGGAGGGTGGCGGCATCGTAGGTAACGCGGGGGGGCTGGGCAGCGCGGGGGGCAGGGGGTCTGGCGCTGGGCGCGGTCCAGGCGCGGACGGGCGTAGACGGGCTTACCTTTGGCGCACCTTCGGCGCGGATTGGGCGCGGTCGCTGCGCGTGAACGCTGCGCGCGGGAACTCCTGTCATATATGGATAGTGGAGGGGGAGGGGCGAGGGCGTCTCAGCTGGGGGGCGGGCACACGAGGACGACGAGAACAACAAACAAAATGGAGGCGGAGGGGGGAGGCACAGCGGAGCGCTACAGGTAAACGCGCTGGTAACGCTATGGAAGCGGACACAAATGTACAGAGCGCAAAAGAAGCAAAGCGCTAGAATGGCACTAAGCAGGCGGAATGAAATAAAATGCCAAAATACGATCACATACACAGAGCGCCAATGCAGTATAATGAAATGGCAAGATACGAGCACACACACAGAGCGCTAATGTAGTATACAATTCAGGCAGGTAAACAGTGCGCAGATGAAGCTAAGCGCTACTTCAGCAGGCGAAATGACAACAAATGGCTAAAACAGGCACAAGAAGCAATGCAGCGCTGAAATACCAGATGTCTGGAGGGACACTGGGAGCGACCCCTCAGCCCGTGAGGAAGGAGCGAGTGGGATGTGGGCGACGGCAAGTGAGGATTTAATGGCTCTGTGAAGAATTTCAAACTGGTATACTTGGAATAAAGCCATGACATAATGTGCAGTACATCTTGGGCAAAAGAGCAAGTGTTGGGACTGTGGAAAATGTATCCATTGTCTTTCTTATTCTGTCATTTATGCACTTTGAATGTTAGATTGCTCCAACGTGATTAACTTCAAGTTTGCATTTTGTTTGAAGACTCTTGTTCTGTCAGGTCACATATAGATTTACTGTAATGTACCAAAACTGTTGCCTTTTTGAGAGAAGGTCCCATAATAAAATCATCTAATCATGTTTTTTTTTACAATAGGTCTCTGGAACGGGATCTTCAGAAATCTCCTCAGAAGATTATGAAAAGCTACTTACATATGCACACTTATTGTTCCCGCAGTTTGTAGATGTTCAGCTTTCACAATCACAGGTACCTATCCCATAAAGAAAAAGTGTTATTTTATCTTCAATCACAAAATGGTAGCATACATAGTTAATTTGATTCCTTAATATTTAGCATATATTAGCGGTAATGTAAAGGTGTGCAGGGCATGATGTTACATAGTTGTTTATTTGCCTGTCTAAATTATATTTAGACAACTTCAATAGATTTAGATCTGTGCATAATGTTTTATGTATCTCGTAATAACAATAGGCTTTCAAGCTGAATGAATTCCGTTTTGTTTATTTCTCCATATTGCATTCTATTTAGATTTCATTTAATGCTCATAATATTAATTTGAAGCTTTTAGAAATCAGATATAAACCTAGTTATTAAATCTAAAATGTTTTGGATCCATTTAGTGTTCGGATCCTTAAGCCATTACTCTTTGCTTGTCTTGATTGTGGGGCAATATGTTTGACTTGTACCTCGCAGTAATTTTATTAAAAAAAATGTGCATCAAATACTGTACCCCTTCTCCCTCACCATACACAAGTTCTTTATGAAAGTTGGCATGCTAGGGACAGGATGATCATCCTTGATGTTAGTTTCTGCAAATTGTTGATTTTACGTTTTATCTAGTCTGTCACATTTCTACTCTTTTTTAGTTGTTTAATCCCCATCATGCTATAGCTGTTCAGCTTACCATACCAAATCTTATTGTTTTGAGTATTGACTCATCGAGCGGTTATTAATCGGGCCAGTTTCCTCGTGGTATTGCTCTTCAAAAACCCGTTCTGTATTGCTTTGTTCTTTTGCCGTCCCACCAGTCATAATGTGGTCTCCTCTGTGTCTTTCATTTTTATTGATGGAGACTGCTTGTCCTTCACCCCCTTTCATCCCCCTTTTTAGGTCTCGGCTAGAAACGCGTGAAGCGCGTTCTCGCCAGAGAACTATAGTCGGCGTCTCAGCAGTCTCAGAACGACGAAGGGAGTCAAGACCTAACCGCGCGCAGCGTTTCCCCATACGATAACGTTGTGCGTGCGGCCAGTTCTTGTCTCCACAGCATGGCATGGCAGACCGGATCGCGACGCGCGCCTCTCTGGAATGCAGGGGGAGTCTGCAGAGAGGCGCGCGGCGCTGATAAACAGCCATGCCTTTTTTTTTTCGTCCCGTCTGAGCGTGGAATGCGGCCGGATTCAAATTACAAACCGAGCATTTCTCATATGGAAATGTCCTGCTGGCTTGTATTTTCCTTTTCTTTTTTACACTTAGTCACTAATCAGACTTATAACTTACTTTACTTAATAACTCGACCATAAATGTTCTTGTTGTCTTCGGTTTAGCTCATCTCCTCTGCTCGAGTTCAGCTTTCGAGCCTGGTCTGCCGAACCATATGTGAGGCTCAGGACACTGCTTGTTCATTTTGTATGCGTGCAGCCGTTTGTCAATAATGCACGCCCGCTTTTATGTTTCTTCTTTATTTTTACTCTGTTTAAACAAAGCAAAACTGTTTAATGTGCGAAGTAATTTTGTGATGCGCGCAGTCACTTTAGAGTGTTGTCGCGACGGCGCTTCTTCTCACAGTGAGCCGCGGTTGCATATGAATTGTGTAAATTCATCACCCCTGCGTTTTTTAACAGACACTCATTCTAGTGTGTCAGCGCTGTGAAACACAAAATGCTCTTGTTTTCGCTGAGTTAGAGCGAGACACGTGTTCCCAATCTCTGATAATGCGCCTCTAGTAGTTAAACGTGCGTGTAAACACAGAGTGAATAAACTGACATTGTTCCCCATGAAGTCTCGGTGACAATCAAGCGTTAAAGGCATCTGAGTTTCTCCGCTACCTATAGACGGTGGATATGTGTGTGTGTTCGGTGCTCCTTGAGAGGGGTTCTGCCAGTTACGTTTTTTTTTTTGCAGTTTTTTTTATATAGCGCGAACTTGACCCGAATCAGGTTACAGAGTTCTTTACATGGCACTAGTTACGTTACACGAGGACATACATTCATTTTGTTAGGCACAGGGAGATTACGTGATTTGCCCAGAATCACAGGAGGTCTGCTTTTTGCAAACACTATGGGTAGGTTTCATATTAGTGTTTCTTCTGTTTGAGCGTGGACTTTCCCGTTTCCTGTGCCACAACGAAGTCCAGTTTTCCGTTTCTCTGTCTGCAGTTTTGAAAATGCAGCGCCCTTGTGAATGCCTCTATTCTCAGAAGACGAAGCGATGTTTGCCTCTTTGCTCCGATAATCTTGTGTGTGTGAGGCTTCTTTGGTGATTGGGATAGTCTAGTTCCTTGATTGGCTGCTTCGTTCCCAAGTGCCTTTCTCCTTCATTGTGAATACCTGTTCGCTGGAATGAGACACTGCACGCTCTGGTTCAGCTAGTTTCTCTTTTTCTTAGTAACATTGATACACTGATCCTCTATGCGTGTCTGCTCTGTAACACGTACTGGTCACCTGCGCCCTTACAATGACTAATCTTCTGGCAGAAGGTGCCCTCGCCCCTCACAAGTGCAAGCATTACGGAGACTCCTATCCCCTGATAGGAGGTAGCTAAGCAAGTCTTTAGCAGTCCCCAGCCTCCGGAGGAGTCTTACTTTAGTCTGTTTTCCCCTGACAGCTGAAGGTCTTAAAAGAGACGCTTTCATCATTGCAAAGGCAAATATTGCAAATTCTCTCTTCAGTGCTTAATTTGAGCCGGCACTTTTTTTTTTCTTCAGACATTTGCCCAGTGCTAAAGAGGGTAAACAAACAAAGCAGAAAGACGAGGAAGAGGACGGTGGAAAACCCTTCACCGAGGGAGAACGCAGGAACTTGCACGAGTGATGTAAAGGGACATTGAGTTTCTAGTAGTGGATTTAGATAGCTAGTTAAATAATTTTTATTGCACAATTAAAATCATTGCAATCTTGCTCGTTTGAAATCGGTATTAAGTGCATTTTTCTAGAATTATAAGAGATATATAACAGTTTGTCATCCTAGTATGCTGGGGATAAAAACGTTTAAACACCGCTTTATCAACTTCAAAACATGGGTATAACAAGCATTTGCAATGCAATAGGTCTTGCATTATTAAAGTTTAAGCTATTGGCATTGCTAAATATTGCAACACCAATAACTTTTGTTGCTGCAATATTTAGCAATGCCAATAGCTCAAACGTAATTAACCCGCGACCTATTGCATTGCAAATGCTTGTTTTCCTAGTTTTTTCTTCTATCACTTGTTCCTTCTTTGTTCGTGCTTCTTTTCTTCTTGTTTTCTTAGGTCAAGCCTACAAGACAGTGCAAGCTGTCTGGTTGAAAACGACCTATCGTGGGCTTAACAGTAACTTACAGGAGCTTACAGATTGCTCTTTGCTTACCATTGGTTGACTTTGACACAGATGTTTGCTTGTTTTTTTATTTGATAGCTTTCCTTGTCCTAGCTTGTCCATCTTTGTTTGTCCTCCCCTTGGAGCGTTTAGCCTGTATACTATCTTGCTGATAGGTTTCTGTCCTTCCACTGCTCATTTTTAGGGTACTGTTTTTTTCATTTTGGTTAATAAGAGTACATTAATTTTCAAGCTCTGGCCTTTTCTCTAGGGATTCCCAAAAGTTTACCCCTGTGCTCAGTTTGTCTCTTGTGTACTTCTCCCCTGCATTCCCTCACACTCTGCTGTCGCCCTCCTGTTCTTTTCCACATTCCCCTGTTGTGCTGCAATTTCGTGTGCTCCTTGATCTTGTGTGCTTTTTCCCCTGCCCTCTGTTTTTCGCTGCCCCACCATCCTTGCTCTGCGATCTTTTTTTCATGTCTCCTCTCCTCCACCCCTGTGATGCTCTGTCCCTAATGTAATTCTTTTCCTCTCTGTTACCCCACCTGCTCCTGCATTCGCACCTCTGTAACCCACGCACACCTGCGGTCCATTTTTAAAATTTTTTTTATTTGTGCTCTCATACTAAAAACATTTTTTTCAATATTCTTATAAAAGTTGCACATCCGCATCTTGAATCAATAAATATGTTGTTGATTTGAAGTTGTTGCGAGTTTGCACCTATAAGACTTTGATCAAAACTTTGACCAATTCCTTATTCTGGGAACTGTTACAACACAAAGCTTATACTCCTGTACTGAAAACTAAAGCCTGCACCCCTCCCCAGATGACCACCCCAGGAGCTCTTGGATAGGAGTTAATTTTAAAATCACTGACAAACTCTGCTGCCAGGTTCACTGTTTTAAGTGTTCGTCCACTGTTCTGATACACAGGCTGAATATTTCTTGGTTGGGGAGAGGGTTGTTTAACAATAGACCCCTTAATTTGCATTAGTAAGTGAAGAGGAAGGGGATGTGGTTATTCACTTGGATGCCTCTGCCTTCATTGGTTGTAGAGGTGGCAGACCCCGCCTTGTTGCCAGTTCACCAAGTTTGGACTTTTCCTTTGCAAGTTCTTATTGATTGCTTTATGCCAGGCCGGTCATTGAAGCAAACAAATACTACTGCAAAAATACTACCACACTTGGGTTTTTACTGATGCGTTAAGGTGCAAAACTGGAATAATGTGTCCTTTCAACCTAGAAAATGCAAAATATCTAGTAGAGGCACAGGAACATCTTTCAGCCCGTTTTTTTCTGCCCTCTAACTAGGGTCTAAATTCATTATAAAACAGGTTCTATTAATGTGTTGATTGTGATGGAGGGACTGAATTTTACCAAGAAAATAGAGGTTCTTGGCGCCTGCCCATTCCTTTTTCATCGTTTGGTTTTCCTTGTCATTCTTATTTGCCTACTTATTTTTGTCCCTGGTTCTCCACCTTGTATTTGTTCCTCCCGTGGAGCATATCCACTTTACAGTGTGTTTGCCTGGTACCTGTGCTTGATGTTAAAGAACTACTTTTCTTTTTATCGAAGCACTCCAAGAGTACAAGGGTTTTGATGCTCTTTCCTAGTGTACTTTTTGTGGTGATGGGGCCCTAGGCCCACATGGTGAAGTAAGAGACGACACAGGACACTAGTTATATGGTACAACTATGGCCATGAGCACGTGCGCTCGCCCCTTTTATTGGCAGCGTCACCTGACCCAGTGTCGTCTGTGGTGGGTGGGTGATTAGTGTAATACAGGGCTGCAACAACTAGACTGTGTCTTTGCAGAACACTACATCCCTCCCAAAGTTCAGGGAAAAGAAAACAAAATGTCCAACCTGCAAGAAAATAGAATAATACCAAATTACATCCCCAACAGGTTTTCTTCAGACTATCGGCTGGGAGAATGTTGAAAACAGTTCCTGGATTACAAAGTCAGTCAGATGAGCTTCACCTCAGCGGTGTACTTCAGATCATCCTTGTCTTGCTGCACTTATGTATATTGTTCAACACTTGGAACACCTGCGAGACCCCTCAAGGGTCAATCTCATTTTGCTCCAGGTACCCCTAGTCCAGTGGATGACAACGCTTGTTGGTTGATGGAGATGACTGCGGCACGAGAGGTCTTTCTTTGGATTTGCTGATCTTGATGCTTTCACACCTCCTGCCGGCCAAGTAACTTCCGACTTGCCTGTCTAGCCGGACTCCTCTCTCACTGGAGCCTTGAAGATTGGCCTCTCCTGCTTGGACTCTTCTCTCACTAGAGACGCTGGGAGGACCCTCTTGCCGGACACGATGGGACCCGGTGGACCGTGCGGGGCTTCGCATGAGCCGCGCAAAGGCGTCGCTGAGGAACTGCCAACGCACTCACCGCCAAGTCTTTCATGATGTCCTCGGGGGTGTTGATGTCATCCGCCAGGGTGTTCTTGCCGTTAGGATATGGATTCAGTGTCTTCACCAGACCGTTTCTCGTTGCCAGGTGTTTACCTGGGGCCTTCATGCTTCCTGTTGCCTGTCGTGGAGCTGCCGCTGCTGCACCTCTCCCATCCGGATTCCTCTCTCACAGGACATGCGGCCGAGGCACTTGTCCCCTGGACTGCCACTAGATCGCGTGGGCTGTGCGGGTCGCTGCGGAACTTCGGACATGGCCACAGTCGAGTCTTGTGTAGTCCACAAGGGTTGATTGTCTAGTGCTCGGGTATGCTCTGCTTCGGCAAGCTTCAGGTTCACGGGGCACCCATGCGGTTCTTCGATGGTTGGTCTCCTCAGGTGCAAGTTGTCGGGATTACTGGGATCCACACGGATGTTGCGATGTTCCTTGGACAGCACCGATGTTCCTGTGTGCTGACTGTTGCAATGCTCCTTGGACAGCACCGATGTTCCTGTGTGCTGACTGTTGTTCTCTCTCTTCTTCTGTGGAGTGATGTTGTGTTACTCCATTCTTCCTCTTCGTTCTCTTCCTCGACGCGGTCAAGTCTTCTTTCTTGCTTGCTCGTGCTAACCAGGCTTTTCCATGTAGCGGGCCCTCTACATGTCGTCCCCTTTGTCTTGTCCATGTTGTAGGACACTGTCTTCCCCTTACTTGTTGACTAGACCTGTCGTCGTATCTTCCTGGTACTTGATCACTTTTGTTGTCTTCAATCCGTATACCCTTCTTTGGTCAATTCCATCATGACCCTCCTGTCTCGTCGGGTTCCTTGGGCTCTACTGTTCTTCCTTCCTTTTCTTTCTGGCGTCGCGCCCTTCCTTTCCATGTTCCTTCTTGCGACGTGGTCTGGTCCTCTTGCTGTCGTTGGCCTTCCCGACCAGTCTTCCCCAGGCGGCGTGCACTCCACCTGTTTCTTTCTGGTCTGGGCATAGCTCTCCGGCATGGTGTTCTTCTCTTCACTGACTGGACCGTTTGTCGCGATCTTCTCTGTTGTTGCTTTTCTTTCCTTGGCGACCAGACTGGGTGGTCGGCTTTCATCTTGGGCATGAGTTGTCATGCTGTGCTATTTGCTTGGTGGTCGCTGTTCACCGTCACAGTGATTTTGCGTTGGCGCGCTTTGTCTGCGCGGAGGAGGGTTGCGTCACCGCTCCTGGTGCATCTCTGGTGCATGCCGCCATGCGTGCTGACGATGGCGTTCTGGTTGCTGCGAGATGTCGCTGTCTTTCTTGGGGACCTTCGTGCGCTGTCCCGTGGCGTTGGCGTGTCGCTGTGCCGCGTCACTCTGGCGCTCCTGATTCCTGGCGCTCCTGGCACGTTCCGGCGCAGTGCTGCGCGGTCCTGTCGTGCGGGTGTGGAGTTATGGCACTCCTGTCGCGTTCTTGCGCTTTGTGGTACGGTTCCTGCGTTTTCTGGCACGTTCCTGCGCTGTCTCCTTTTGTCCTCAGGAGGTTGCATATTGACGTGGCGTCATTCGGGCGTGGCTGTGTCCTTGTGCGTGGACAGATTCTCCTTGTGCTGTTGCGCAGTTACTTTGTGCGTCTGTTTTCTTGGTGCACTACTGTGTTTCAGTGGAGGTGCCTTGATTCTCTTGCTGTGGGTCGCCGCAGCCTGAGATTGCCTCTGTGGCAGAATGCTGGTGGCTCTTGACACTGTGCATAGCTACAGTCCTAGGGTGACTGCTTTGTGCAATGCTTGTTGCAGTTCCTTGTGGTGTGTGTGTGCAGTGGTGCTGGATGGCCACTAGATGGCATTGGAGCGTCTTTTCAGACACCGGCAGTCCTCTCCTCAGTGTGTTCCCTCTCTCTGACCGGTGCTAGGTTTTGCTGCCGCTGGGGTAGAGAGGTGCAAGCTCCATGGACTACAGGTAAGGTCCTTATTTGGCAGGGGCTTTGTGAGGAAGGGGTTGCTTTGTGAGGAAGGAGTTGGGGGGAACCTCGTTCCATTGGTGCCCCTTGCAGCTGGCCTCAGTCTTCCCGGGCTGCTCAGGGGGTTTGGTGCTGCAGCATGCCACTCTGTCTCCTTTGCGGTGAGTTTCTCCTTCCTCCCCCCAGTAGCCTCGCATTCCACACGCGGCCCGGTGGGGGAGGAGCGTCGGCCTTGCAGTGTCGGCCTTGTAGTGCTGCATGTCCTGGCTGCTCCTGCTGCTCTCCTTCGAGCGCTGTCCCTGGAGTCTCTGCCCCACTAAGGTGCTCCACCTTACTCGCGCTGCGGAGGGGGGCAGGAGTCAGTGCTGCAGTGCGGGTGACAGCATGCGCTGACGGCAGGCCGCGGACGAGTCTTGCCTCAAATGTTTATCCACCCTTGCCGTACTTCATACAAACGGCGGGGGACACGGCAGGCAGGCCGCGGGTGGGCTCCGCCGGCTCTGCTTAATCAAGGTTCATTCACCCTCGCAGCGGGGGACAGGAGGCATCGCAGGCAGGCCGCGGGTGGGCTCCGCTGGTCCTGCTTTCACATGGTTCACTGTAGGCCGCGGTTGCATGCGGGTGGGCTCCGCTTTGGCTATTAAGCGCCTGCCAGCTCCCCTCACGCTGCGGGCGCTCTTCGGCACAGTCTTTCACCCCTCCGCCGCACTTCACACACGCGGCGGGGGAAGGGGGGCGCTGCAGGCAGGCCGCGGGTGGGCTCTGTGAGTCCTGCTTAACTAAGGGCGATGCTGGCGCCGCTTACCACTGCTGGGGCACGGTCACTGTTCATAGCGGGTAGGCTCCGCTTCGTGGTGTGTTTTTCGGCGGCGCCGGCTGGCGGCCGCCATTGCGTAGTTCTGACCGTTGCGGGTGGGCTCCGCTTCACTCGGCCAGTGCCTGGCAGCTCCTTTCACACTGTGGGCACCTTCACCACGCCGCCACAGCCTTGGGATCACACGCTGCGCGGCGGGGGAGTCAGAGTAGGCTTCAGCTGGGTTCAGCGAGGTGGCCACTCGCGAGCCTCATTGTGCCTGAGGCACTTTCTGGAGCGGCTCACCTTCAGCCGGCTGGCCTTCCTCTTCTACGCGGGTGGGCTCCGCGTTCGGGGTACTTCTGGCTCGGTGGCGGCCGATGCGGGTGGGCTCCGCACGGCTCTCTATTCACCCCAGGCAGGGGGGCACACTCGCTGGGCACGGGAGGTGCGGGGTGAGCTCCCGGTCATCTCCTGCTTCGTGTTTTTGGCCCGGGGCTCAGCCGGGCCTCCTCTAATTGTCGCTTGCCGCAGGGGGGAGTGCTCATGGCACGAGCAGCATTCTCCTCCTTTTTCCCCTACGATTTCCTTGCAGCTGGCACGCGTGGCATCGCGTTACCGCCTCGTCGCCAATGTGGTGATGGGGCCCTAGGCCCACATGGTGAAGTAAGAGACGACACAGGACACTAGTTATATGGTACAACTATGGCCATGAGCACGTGCGCTCGCCCCTTTTATTGGCAGCGTCACCTGACCCAGTAACGTCTGTGGTGGGTGGGTGATTAGTGTAATACAGGGCTGCAACAACTAGACTGTGTCTTTGCAGAACACTACACTTTTCTCCCCCCTCTCGCGCTGCCGCCTTTCCCCGTGTGCTTCTCCCTGAACGCCTACCTGTTGAGCTTGCCCATGTGCATCTCTGTGTCGCTTCCAGGTTTCCCTGTTCTTCCCTGGGGTTGCATTTGTGATTCTGTGTCCCACTGTTTACCGCTGACGGGCTTCCGCCCTCCCCTTATTGCTTCCATGTCCCTCTGTCCTCCCCATCGCGTTTCCGTGCCTCCGCCATTCTCTGTGTTGCTTCCAACCCCTGTTGCTTCCCCTACTTGCTTTAAAGAATTTTGTTTTTGAATGCTTTTGTGCATTTTGTTACGTGGTGCACGTGCCTGCAAAATGACTTGGGCAGCCATGTGGAAGTTTTTTTTATTTCCAATTTCTTTTTTAGGTTCTGCTTGCAGGCAGCCATTATTTCCCATTCGCTGGCATCTTTATCACTCTTCGCTGACTTCTAATTCGACAGCGCGTGCAGTGCCGTCACTTCCAGAATCACTTCCTTGTTTGTGTGTGACGCATGACCGAATTATAGATTGATTTACGTTGATTAGTGTCCGTCCGCTTTGATTAAAGTACTATTTCTTCTTTTTTTTTTAAGTGCGAACATGACTGGGATGTATGAGGGCGCTTTACACGAGCACCAGTCACACTACATATGTTCACATTGTGCGCTTGGGTTGAAGTACGTTTTTTCCAGACTTGCCATTGTCAAAGTAGCAATGAAAGGCTGTAGCATTTTTTTGCTGTTATTTATATCTAGTGTGAAATCGAGCACTTTCCATGAGCACCAGAAACGTTGCACAAGGAGACATTCACATTCAGGCAAGGGAAGATTAGGGGTATGCCCAGAATCACAGAAGATTGAGCCAATGCCGAGATTCGAACATACTTCTCCACTTCCCAAGCCTTGAGCTCTGGCCATAACGCCACATCCTTTCCCCATTCACTTTTACAACCATGTACATAAGAAAACTGCAGGGCTCTCGAAGTAACAAGGCGACATCCACTTCATTACAAAAGCAACTGGTGCCTCAGACCGATGAAGCCCGTTGTGTGCAAAGGAAGGGACATGTACTGTGTGCATGATTGGTTCTTATGCATTTTATATTTGTTATAATGGGAGGTTTGGTCTAATATACCTACATTGCCTTTTAAATATGGTTCAACATTTTTAGAATGAGGAAGCTAGATGGAGTAGTACACACATCTCCTCTTCCCTCCATGTACCTATGCGTTTGTACTAGCAAACGTTGAAATAGACGCTTTACAATAAACTCCATGACCGCAGTATTTCATTAAAAGTACCAGGAAACTTGGAACGTACAGAAATAGCCATGCATCAAAGGGTGGAGAACGTGCTTGTCTGAACAGTCGTTCCAGTATTCTATCAGTTCACCCATATGTTCATCCAATTCATCCACGACCCATCATACCAACCCACTCAAATCCATACACTACCCATCTATTCATCACCCAACCACACTCCACATTCACCTATTTTCCAGCCAAATTAAAACAACCAACTCATCAGTTCACCTCACTATACTCATCCATCAATCCATCCATTCACCCATAGATTCCTTCACCCACCCACTTGAAAACCACCCCAAATCCATCCTCTAACCATCAGCCATCCATTTATTGCTAGGCACTCCGTGCCTAGATCTATTCCTCCATCCCAGCTTACCCCAACCAACCCATTTATGTACCCATCTAGCCAAACCCTACCAAGCAAACTCATCTATTCAACACACTGTCTGTCCATTCCGCCTCAGGCACTCTTTGACTCTATGTATCCATTCAGCCATCTGTTCATAGTGAGCATACCGGGTGCGAGTCGCCCTCCCATAAAAGACATGAAACAAGTTGTTGTCGTTCACCGCGTAGTCTTTTATTGAAACTTCAAGCAGTGTCATTAATCCTTTATTCATCTTGGATTATTAATCCTTTATTCATCTTGATTATGGTAAATCTGTAAAATACTTTGCTTATCAATGCCACAGCATATAAATAAATCTCAAAGTTGTACATTGTCATTATATTTACAACCCACTCTCCAAGGGGCCTTTTGCTTAACCTTCGGGCTGTGCCAGCAGGCCACAACCAAGATAGCCTGCTCTCCTTAAGTTGACCGCCCTCCGGTCAACGGAGCCGCAGGTAAATAATGTGCCTCCATGAGACAACCATACAGGGGTATACCCCCTTCAATGTTATAAACATATACCAAGGCATCTTGGGTAGGGGAGGAGAGGTCAAGGACCACCAGCAGGTCAGTCCCCCCTCTCCCGCCAGCCCAGAGCCCCACAATGACTGCTTGCCCTTTCCAAGGGGCAGCCAGTCCATACCAAAAAAGAAAGTCCACAGCCTTTTCTTGCCTGAGACCCCGCCATGCTCTTCCTTGTTGCAGGGATGGGTGGGTGGGTAATTCTTTTGCTGGTCTGCTGCCGCCGGAGGTGTTGGGAGAAGACAAAGAGGGTTAGTTCTGCCTCCCCCGAGGTTTTATACCCTCGGGGGAGGGAGGGTCGACCCTGCCTTCCTGACGACTCTGGGCTCCCGTGATAGGCTCACTTGGACCTGCTTTACTGGCTCCTCCCTGTCCTGTTGCTGCCTCGAGGACATCTCAGCTGGCTCCCACCCCGGATGCCCTCTAAGGGCGCCACGCCCCTAGGAGCGGGTGGCGCCGTCATAGTGTGCATACCGGGTGCGAGTCGCCCTCCCATAAAAGACATGAAACAAGTTGTTGTCGTTCACCGCGTAGTCTTTTATTGAAACTTCAAGCAGTGTCATTAATCCTTTATTCATCTTGGATTATTAATCCTTTATTCATCTTGATTATGGTAAATCTTTGAAATACTTTGCTTATCAATGCCACGGCATATAAATAAATCTCAAAGTTGTACATTGTCATTATATTTACAACCCACTCTCCAAGGGGCCTTTTGCTTAACCTTCGGGCTGTGCCAGCAGGCCACAACCAAGATAGCCTGCTCTCCTTAAGTTGACCGCCTTCCGGTAAATGGAGCCGCAGGTAAATAATGTGCCTCCATGAGACAACCATACAGGGGTATACCCCCTTCAATGTTATAAACATATACCAAGGCATCTTGGGTAGGGGAGGAGAGGTCAAGGACCACCAGCAGGTCAGTCCCCCCTCTCCCGCCAGCCCAGAGCCCCACAATGACTGCTTGCCCTTTCCAAGGGGATGCCAGTCCATACCAAAAAAGAAAGTCCACAGCCTTTTCTTGCCTGGGACCCCGCCACAGGGCGAGTAGCTTACTGGTCGCGCTCGCGCCCCCCCCCCCCCCCGACCGAAAAGACTTCACTGCTGGGAGCCACCTCTGCACCAATCCCCTGTTCATGTATGACCGGGAATCAGCCTCCGCTCTTACCACTGCCAGTTAATTCACAGCTGATGGCACGCTGGGCCCCCCAACGGTAACTCACCATCTATCATAATGCTTATGTGGAGGCCTGATCAAGACAAATGCACTGTAGTGAGCTGACTGGCACAAAGCCAAGAAACCCCATATCTGGCACCTTAGTGGCTTTCCTCACTTGCTGCTTTTCACCCTTTTTATCCAGCCGACCTGTGGCTGCCAACCGTATTGTAGGAGGTAAACAGTTAATAAATTAACGTCCAGGCTGACTGCAAATACCTGTAGTGACATGCAATCCTTGTCAAACTACCTGGCATGTATTATCCTCAGAATAATTATACATTCAAGATTGCAGGCCTGTGAAGCGGCTCGAGATTCAATGTTCTTGGAGGCTACTTCACCCATTGTCCAATATAATGCATGGCCAACCAAGCCCAAGGAAAATTATGCATGGAATAAATAATGCGAAGATTTCACAGCTGCTGATGGAGCCTAATTTTAGCTAATGAAGTATTTGCAGTAATATGTGAACTTTTACCCTTAAATTAACTGCAGGCGGTTACGTTAAAGATGTCTTCATATCTAAAATGAATTCAAACTTCATAACCCCACAATGGGAAAAGTGAACGCATTAAACATGAGTCTTTACAGACTGGAACATAGACTTACAGGCAATATCTGCACACATTCACGGACTGCTCTGATGAAATGGCAAATCAACACCCAATATTCATGATAATGACATAGCTATGCCAGGTTCCAACATATTCTGTTTTTTGTGCCAAATTCCACGGTTATGAGATAGATTTAGAATGAACATTTACGCGTCCAGAATATATACTAGGAGCAACCAATATTGTCTGGCAATGTTGATCTTCATAGTGTAGGATTTGCATCACTACTATTAAAGGGCAGTTTACCAATTCAGTTCGATACAATTATCAGTTATTAAGTAGACTAAGGTAACCTAGAGCTACTATTGGAAACGAGCCATGAAACAGTGATAAAATGACTTTGAGCTTTTCACTGTCAGGACATATCAACATAATCACATATGTCCTATGTTTGAAATACCAGGGCCCCTGCCCTATTAGTGATTAGGGCCTGCCTTATGGGTGACGTAAAAGGCGTTAAAGGAATATGTCTGCTTACAAAAGGTCTATTTGCTAAGGAATATGTCTGCTGACAAAAGGTTTAATTGCTGGGATAAATAGCATGTTAAGGCTGCACAACAGGTTGCAGTGCAGGCTTGAGGTATGTTTTACTATGCGACTTCAGGGAGTGGCGCCATGAGTGCTGCAGCCCACTTGTAGCATTTAATTAACAGGCCCTGGGTTCGTGTTGAAACCACCTATGCGCCCAGGATCTAGAACACTATCCCTGTATCCATACGGATCACCCCAACTCAACCCCAATTTAGGTAAGGATTGAAGCTCTTCCTTAACATCACGTTGCCTTAACATTAACTTTGCTTACAGGACCAGATACCTCTCTAAACTCTAGTTTACTATATCATAGCTGTTCACACGCAACCGTGTGCCTGCTTTTAGGGGAGGTTTTGCTCTGAAACTAACCTATACATACATACATGGAGGGCCGTTTAGTGTTGTTGGCACCCGATGCAGCAATTGTTTTCTGGCGCCCCCACACCCCCATGTCCTCCTCGGATTCTCTCTACCCCGGGCAAAAGTGCCCCTCATCGCTCCATACATAAGTTATTTCTAAACACAGTGCCACCCCTTAGATCAGTGGCCCCTCCGCAGGTTACAGCTCCAGTGTAACTTCAAGGCCTGTATGCGCAGCCCTAGATCCAGTGGCGACGAATGCCATAGAAGGGGGCTCTACCAAATCTGAGGCCTAATAGCTAGCAACCTGGTAATGATGTTAAGTGCACTAGCCACCAAACCAGTGGGGAGAAATGATGCAACTGTCACAAATGAATGGCATTGTAATGTCGAATACACCTTAATCAAATAACATTCTCGATTCCCTGCTTCCAAGTAGACAACCAACAGCAACACATGCAACGAAAACGCTTTCGAAACAAATATGAGCAGAGTGGGTGACTGACTGTCACACTAAAATTATGTTAAAGAAATGTGAAATGTGGTGATGTTGAATTCACTCCATATGGTTTGATGAACAAGTATTATGCCAGTGACCAAACTTTTGACTGTCCAGTGGCACAAGTCGTGCCACTGGACAGTCAAAAAGTCGCGTGCTAGTGATGTCCTCCCAGTACTTTACACAAAGCATTTCCTCGAAGTAAAGAAGATAGACAATTGTTTAGGCTAATGAATCTCATACTAAAGCACATGTAGCACCATTTGTGCTCGGTGAACATTGTATCTGATAGTGACACAGCCAAATACTAACTCACCTAACGACTACGCTGTGAGGCCCTCTCCTTTCCTCCGTGCTGTGACTCAGCTACCACCATAATTCTTGTAATTCTTTTGCTGGTCTGCTGCCGCCGGAGCTGTTGGGAGAAGACAAAGAGGGTTAGTTCTGCCTCCCCCGAGGTTTTATACCCTCTGGGGAGGGAAGGTCGACCCTGCCTTCCTGACGACTCTGGGCTCCCGTGATAGGCTCACTTGGACCTGCTTTACTGGCTCCTCTCTGTCCTGTTGCTGCCTCGAGGACATCTCAGCTGGCTCCCACCCCGGATGCCCTCTAAGGGCGCCACGCCCCTAGGAGCGGGTGGCACCGTCATCCCCAAACACTAACCTAACCTCATCATATCCGTCGAGGCAGCCCACCCCATCTCCGATACGACGACTTTAGCAGGGTCCCAGGCTCTAGCTTGTCCATCCTGGTGTACTCCGTTCGTACGCGAGCCCCGTCTCTACCACACACACGCACACTTTGCCATATCTAAATCAACTGAAATTGCTCCCAGGATTGAAACATTTGCTCTTAAAGGGAGCTTTCCCATTCTCCCCACCCCAGCTCCACCCTGCTCGTGGCTTAACAGGAACAATTAACAGAACAAACTGCAATGAGCCCCAAAGCTTCATTATTCGGATTGTTCTATTGTTAGACCAGGCTAGAGACAGTGCCTTGAAGCTCAATGTAATTTGTTTTTAATAAACCGAGACGAGGAAAAGAATCATGAAAAGCACAGACTCGTCCCATGGCGAATGGGACATGGAGGGTGGTGGAGGGGCAAGGTTATGGGGACATTTCACATGGTTGGGAAGTTGTTACACAAAGGATACACTGTGATTAAATATACTATACGAGATCACATGGTGAACAAAGAGGGCATTTCTCTAAACTGTCCTGTATTACGATGTGTAAAGTCATAACATTCATTATTGTCATTTATTTACAACAACCAAACACCGCTGTTTTGGCTTCGCACGGCCTTAGACCTACTCACAGTGTATTAATGCCCCTAGTATGGGCATGGCTGAGACGTGCTGCCGTTGCCTAGCGGTGCGTGCTGGTAGTAAATAGACCAGGCACTGGGTCCTGACTGACCCAGGAATCCCAGGGCAGTGGTTGTTTGCTTGCTAGTGACCAAACTTTTGACTGTCCAGTGGCACAAGTCGTGCAGTTTTCTTTGGCACCGCAAGTGACTTCGCATGTTGAATCTGGTAAAAAGCATGACAATTTGTGACAATTATGAATGATCTGATCAGTAACACTTAGTACTAACGGAGTAGCGTGCTACCTGTCTACAACTGCTTCAGCACCTTGTCAGAGTTAGCAAGCGCTACATAAATAACCAATCCATCATATACCATACAACAGGGGGCAACAATTTTATTGTAAAATGTCTATACCCCTGCATATACTTGACCTGGTCAGGCATGAGACTGCTTTGGTTGTTGTGCAAGGTAGGCAGAGTGTGGGTTTATAGGGAGGTCTGTGGAGGTCTTATATGGAAAACGTTGGTGAGATGTGCGATAAGTTCAGAGGATGCGCAAATCACATGGCAAATTTGTGGCTCCGCTGAAGCGTGGAGTAAAGCAGAGAAATGTAAGCAATATAGTCTGCTTGTTTGTACTTCCCATCTTTAGGCAGTTGGCTCAGAGCAGAGACACTGGATTATGCAATTTAGCAGTTGTGGCATTTTCTGCATAATTAAGGATTTGCTGCATTTGCCACATAATCCATCATCTAATGCATCATTTGCAGATTTTAACACACAAAAAGGTTTCCAGCTCAAATTGACCAAAGTTAGTCAAACCGCAGCAACACGTGTTGCACGAAGTGGAAGTCCCTTTGCGAAGATTGGCTGACCTCCTTTCAGTTCCTTATTGCTATAATTGGGTGTAAGATTGTCACTAATGCTGTGGAATCTTTGCCCAGACAGTTGTATCTTATGTAACAAGCATTTGCAAAGCCAATAGGACTCGCCTATGCAAGATTGGCTTTTTCAATGTTGTTTTTTACAACAGTGCGGTGCTGTGAAGCATGGATGAGGGACACTGCCTTTACAACCCAGGCATTAACACACAGTGCCTTTATCACACGTCTTTCCCATGCATGTGCCTTGACACATGCCTTTACCATACATGCCTTGGTAAAGACTATAGTCTTACAACCTATGGCGAATATTAAAAACACAGGAAAAATCGTTATAATGCGGTTAGCGCAGGCACTGTCATGGTGTTTTTTTAAAACTTTGTTTATTTACGTTTTTGGAGTTAAAACATTAACAAAGTCAAAGAGTAGAGCTATTCGGCTTTGTCCATCTTATTTTGCATGTCATGCATTCTGCCAGTGTTGACCGCTTTTTTAGTGATTTTTTTTCCCTTCACTTTCAGCAAAGCTGCGCAGCAGCCTGCTGCTGTCCAACATGGTTTAAAAAACGCTGACAGTCAGTAGATCTCGATTAGGCGAGCCCTGTTGGCTTTGTCATTGCTTGTTACTTTAGCCTGCTGCACAGCATCAACTATGCTGTGCAGCGTGGATAAAATCCATTGACTTCTCCATTAGCTTCTCATTTACTGACGGGTTTGAAGACGGGTGAGGTGGTTCCTTGGAGTTAGGACTTGCTCTCTTCAATGGCACAAGCATTCTCCCTGATTGCATGCTAACCTTGCTTGCTGGGTGACTTAGTGCAGTTGGTTTGATTCTGCTTTTTCCTGTCGACTGAGACAGCTTGAAGTATTTTAACACTGGACTTGCTTTGCGTGTGACTATTCTGATCCTCATTTCTGCTGCTTCCCCACAAGCTGCGTTAGTTATTGGAGGCCGGAGGTTGTAGAGTGGATGGCCTCAGACTTGTAATGCTCCTATCTGATTCTTTAAACCAAGCTACTATCATGGTTTGATAAATGCTAAAGATTCCAAAAATACTTTATGGCTAAGAAATATAAAATGTGCAACAGGAACAGACCAGATGAAAAATATGACGATGCAATGGGAATAATCTGAGTTACTTCTACCTGATTTTGAGAAGTCGTACGTAGAAGCAGCTTGAAAGGGGGACCAGGCTATTGCCTGTCCTTCCAAACTTCGACGACCCTTCTGTGGTGTACAGATTCTCCTAGCTGTCATCTCACTGTCTAGAAAGAACATCTTCTGCCTTCAACCAGTGCAGTTTTCAGTAGTGTGCTAATACTAGAGCACATACATTTGTCTTCCTGACTATGCACTGTGTATTTATCCTTCTTTGCAAGGGTAGCCTTGCAGGATTTTTAAAGTGTGGAAGTAAATACCGTAGGTTGGCCTGCTTTTATCTAATCTTTGGAAATATGAGCGGCTTAGAAGACATGAAGTGAAAAGAACAGTTCTTTGTTTGCAGCTTCACTCTTGTAGCTGTGTCCTTATGCCCTTAAGACATAGGTGACCTCTTTTATGAGCCGCCCATTTAGAACCACGATCACGCTCATTTTAGATGCATTTTCAATTGAAGACTTTGTAGCCATATAGTGGAAAAAGTGTTTTTCTTACAGTGGATGAATGGAAAGGAGATTTACAATGGTTCTCCTGTAAATATTTATTCTGCCACTTGCATGTGTGTGTTGGCTCTAGTTGCCCTTTACACAACTCTTGCTTACGTCCACGTGGAAGGCTCAGACTGAAAAATGCACCTCACAAGAGGTGCCAAACCAGTCTGTCTTAGATGACAGGAAAGTACTATGTAAACACAGTGTGTGCCTCCTTAAGCAAGGCCTTGTAGGGTGAAGAGAGTTGACTCAACCCCAGGTAAGGAAACAATGCAAAACAATGTCTTTAATAATATATCACCCTGCGACATAAGAGTAGCTGCCCCTCCTCCCGCCCATCTCCATCTGACTTCCTCGGAACATCACTGCCGCAGCTGGAACCTGGAACACCAGAACAAACTGTGTTCCACAACAGAGAAAAGGCTAGGAAACATGGAACACAAAGTTTGTGTGAATGCTTCTTGCCAATTGAGTTTATCTCGTGCTGCACACAACAAAATCATTTGGCAAAGTCCTGCCATTGCTGGTAATCTATATACCCTACAATTTGAGCTGGCTTTAAAATAATTTATATAATCAGTTTTCTTTTATAGAAAAGTTGATTCTGCATTCATAATGCAAAAAGAATCTCTACTTTTAAAGTGTCAGGTTTGGCAGGAATCTAGATAGTTCACCAATGTATTAACGGGATTGAAATTTTGGAAAGTCATACTGCGGAGAGGCATGTTAATGCCATACTAATGCGAATACAAGTGCTAATTACAAAAAAAAACGGTCAAAGTTCTTGGTCAAATCATAACCATGGATTTAAAATGTTGATATACTTGCCAGATAATACCACATATTACATCTCTTGTATCCACTCTTGAAGTACTTACCTCTCCCCATAGGTTATGCACCCATAAATTAATGTCATCCACTAATTGGATGGACCCAAATTCGTTAAGTATCAACTTGGATAATACGGAGGCCTTTGATAGAGGGAAGTAGCTCTCCCGTCTGGTTACTTTTTACATATACCTCACGTTGCGTACCTTTATGAAACCTGGTGCGCATTAAGATTGTGCATACCAGCTGTTTGTAAGTTCAGTACTGTATCTACTACTACCTGCAAAATGGCAGCAGGTGCTTTCCAAACCCTATTCTCTGTCTTTGCCGGTAAGAAACAGGTCAAGTAATCAGGTTTTACTCCTTTAACTGAACTGTACTAAATCCATGTCGCTTATCCATGTGCTGTTTTACACCCTTTTATTTTATTTTTCTCATACTCTTCCTCGATGCAACATTAATGAAACATCTTCAGAACTGTACCCGGACTAATACGACTTTGAGTATGACCAGAGCTGATGAATCTTTTGTAGAACTAATGCAAAAGTTAGATCGGATGCAGAGCTGGTCGATGTGTTTAGTGAATTGTTGCTCTACCAATCACCCACCTCATCCATGACCCTGCTCTGTGACTTTTAAAAGACCTCTACTTCAACTTGCCAGGTCCCTGACAGACTAAACCACAGTTAATCATTGCTTTGGCTGCTGTCCTTCTGTTTTTATGTGTTTGGTGCTGGTATTTTTGATAGCTGGTTGCATTGTTGTTGCTTCACTAGTTGTGTGCGCAGCTTCCAAGCTTGGCAACGCTCGCTTCCCAAGCAAAGGCGTTGTGTGAACTTGCACAGGTGCTGCGATCACATTTTCTACAGATTAGTTAACGGTGGATTATTTTAAAATTAGACTGAAAATATGCATCACGCCAAGTCCTGTCCTTGCTGCGTAGCCTTGTGTGAGATGAATAATGCAATACAGCAGCTTCTGTGGACTACCACTGAAGCGTTACTGGAATCCAGGGAAACACATTGAGTGATTTTTGTAAGCTTGCGACGCTAGGCCTAAACCATTTCTGTAATTTGAAAACATTACACAAAATTACAAAAATAAGCATACACTAGAGAAATGATATAATATATAAATACTTCATTTAATTTTACAATCAAATATAGAAAACGTTTACACATTTTAGTTGTGCTTCTTTATTTCTATAGAATATATTTTATTATTTTGAATATATTCATTTTTATTATTTAATTTTGTAACACTGTTGTGGACCCCCTGAGTTTACTTCGCGGAGCCAAAGGTGTCCTTGTACCACACGTTAAGAACCACGGATCGAAAACAAAACACACAGTTAACTACTGCCACTGTGCAACTTTGGCTTCTCATGGTTGCCAGTCTGCTCAACCCTAGGCTAGGCCTCCGATTTTTTTTCCTTTGCATAATATGCGGAATTGCTACAATTATGTGAAATGCACTTAGAAGGTATGTTGTGTGACAGTTTCATACAAGGGTAGACAAAAATCCCCACAAAATGAGATATTCTCGTTTGAGCACATTTCACTTGGGAGCAGCACATATTTCTTTTATTGTTCCCTCAAGCAAAATTTCTTCTCGAATTAGATAGACTCCGGCTGGAGAAAATTGTACCAAAAAAACACTTAAATGAAATGTGCAAAGTCGTACATTACTCGAGATTACCTTCGCATAACAAAAAATGTGCCCATGTTTACCCTAGACTCAAAGTCACATGGTAGATCCCATTAGTTGTGACAAGCATAGACCGGCTACCATCACCTGCAGGAATCGCGAGACCAGTGGCGTTTTACGAAACTCACACTAAATAATGGACTACATATTCATCATTCAGACTGGGTGGCGTTGCACGTTTGTGGGCGATCGTCCTTGCAGAATTATTCAATATTTAAAAGCTACCTTTATAAGGGGTTGCATCATACCCATTATCGAACCTCAGTCAATTGGCCACCCTCCCCATCCCCACTAGAGTAAGCTGTTTACAGCATGTTCTAGATCTGTAATGATTGGTCCTG
Organism: Lissotriton vulgaris; assembly: GCF_964263255.1. Taxonomy (NCBI): domain Eukaryota; kingdom Metazoa; phylum Chordata; class Amphibia; order Caudata; family Salamandridae; genus Lissotriton; species Lissotriton vulgaris. The sequence continues at coordinate 1,856,748,747 of NC_141689.1, forward strand.
CTTACCCAAGTCGGGAACAAAGGAAATGACCACAAACACTGCATTGCATTAAAGAATTTATTTCCCGTCACGATGTACAAATCACACGCAACACCCTCCCAGTTTCCAGATCCAAAATGGCCATACTCCTCCCTGCAAAATGTGATGAGGGACCCTGAGCTCGTATATCATACAGGTACTACTTGTAATTTTATAGCGCTTACTACCCCTGATGAGGCGTCGAAGCACTTGACCCTGGGCAGCACACGGCTGGCTCTTGATCCAAGGTAAGTTGTTAGTCTAGTGTTATTGGTTAATGCTAGTTATTGGGATTGTTCTGTGCGCTCATAGCAAACCATTCCATGCAGTTATTTTAGTTTCTTAATTAATAGTGGTGATAATTAGTGTGTGTGTGTGTGCTTTGCGGGGGGGGGGGGGGGGGGGGGTAGGGGAATTTATGCACATGGTTTGTGGGATTAGAGGATGTGAGGTATTGTCAGGTTGCCTAGGTATGACTTTTAGAGGAAGGAGGAGAGATTGTGATCTTGTAAAGGAGTTGTGAGCAATTTGCAGAAAAACTAATCGAGAATGAGGCAAACCTGCATGTGTCAGAGTAGGTTGTGTCCAGAGACAGAAGAGTGACGTCTGAAAGGGAAAAAAGGAGAGGCGACAAACAATTGGTACAGTTTTCATGCCGGATTTAAGGAATGTAGGGATTATTTGAGACGGCATGCATTGGCAGTGTGCTATACCCCCCCCCCCCCTTTCCCCCCTGGGGCCGCACGGGCCCGCCTTACGCCCTCCTCCTGCTAGTATTTTATGGAGGTGTCTGCCCACAGAATCGACGCTCCTTCAGAAGCCACGCGGTTGCTCATTCTCACTGACTGATGCCAACTTTTGCTCTTAAGGCCGAATATCACATGCTAGGAAAGTCCTCATTTAAACTCGTTGCACTTTGAGCATAGCTTTGTCAGCCTTATATAGAGTCCTGACAAATGTTTACCACTGACATCAACACAACAGTATAATTACCAATGGCACGAGCTTTCACTGCCACTTCCAATCTGCGTGAGTGAATTATATCCCTCCTCTTCGATTCCAGTTTGTAGGACTAGCATCACCAGGAGGCGAGACTGGAACTGCTCCAAGAACTATTTAAATATTGATTTCATAGAACTTGGAACAGTTAGTTATCGGTCATACTATTTTCTCCTATTCCAAAACTTTTTCACGGCTCAACCTTAATATCTCTTTGCTTTAATGCATTAGCCTGGCATTTCTATAGTGTTTTTCTGCTTCTCGCTGAGGCCACAGTGCGCACTCCATCTGGTCGGGGTGGTCGTCGCCTTTCCACCAGTGCATGGATGAGGGAAATACGTTGGTTGTAGTGTCATTAATTAGTGGTACGTTTTGATGCTGATGTGCTTAAGGCCCGGAGAGTATGCGGAGACTTGGCGCAGTAGCGTCTAAAGTATGAAGAAGGGAGGCAGCGTTTTGGGAAACATGCATGACTTTCAGTAAACCGTGTCCAGAGTATGGGAGCGTCCCAGTCTTTCTTGCTACTCCGAATTCATGATGGCTTTTGATTTTTTAATTTTATTTTACAGAGTTTTTATATAGCGCAAACTTGACCCGAATCGGGTATCACAGCGCTTTACATAGCACCAGTTGCATTACATGAGGACACATACATATATACATACATACATTCATTTTTTGGTAGGCACAGGGAGATTCAGTGATTTGCCAAAAATCACAGGATGTTCAGCGTCATTGCAGAGACTCGATCCCAGTTTCCCTGATTCGAAGTAGACTGCAGTAGCCGTTAGGCCAACTCCTCCCCCCATGTGCATATTTATAAACACACGCTTAAATGAGCACCCCAACCAAGCCCTGCCCTCTGCAACACCATCTAATAACATCCAACAATAAATATCTCAAATCTTTGAGCTATACAAAAACTGGAGTAAGCACAAAACTGCTAATCTGTGAAATACAATAGATATACTGGGCCTCTTTTATGGAGGCTGACAAGCACATACTTTGAACAGTCTGTGGTACATTTACTCTCAAAAATATTCTTCATACTAGCAGTGCACGCCATTGGATAAACCACATCAAGTTGTAGATAATCTATAAGTGGTCAAATAACAAGGCTCGCACATCACAGATTCAGGAAATTTTAAAAATGCAATCAAAAGAACTATGTAACATGCACAAATGAACAAACAACACTATGTCACCAATCTAGTGTTTAGTAAAGATCAGAAAGGAATTTTGGAATATTCATAACATAATAAACTTTTCCAGAGCACCACAAAACCAGAGTCTAAGGCTCGTCAATCCGACAGGTCCTATACTCGTCATCCAAGAAACAAAAGAATGAAATTCAATGAACAAGAGTCCAAAGCATGAAGACACTATGTGGATCCGAAAGTCAAAGAGCCCTTCATTTTTTTTAAGCAATCAATTAGACTGAAAACCAAAACTAAGACAGCCGACACACGCTTCATCATTTGACAACTCTCTCAAGGCTCAAGAAATCATTCGGAGACCAGCACACTCCAGAATGATCTTGTTTTTAAGTTGGAGTGTGCGCCAAGGCTTGCACGGCTGTACAGGACATGTTGTTATCGCAAACATGCTTCTTACATCCATTAAGTAATCAACTTAACTTTACTTTGAAGGGGGTGTCTCAACCATGTAGTTTTAAGAGAACCCACTTCAAAGTTAAATTTTTGTTCAACAGTAAATCATGGAAGGAATCTAAAGGAGGCATTTTGTATTTGTATTTGTATTGTTTATTTGTAGAGCGCAACTATCGCTCCGGAAGGAGCATCCTGGCGCTAACGAGACAATGTGCAAAACAATTACAAGAACCGAACTAGATAGTGGCCATTACGTAGTCATCTGGAAGGTTAAAAATCCAGGCTTTGAGATGCTTCCTAAACTGGTTTTCATGAATCAGAAATCTAAGATTCTTGAGCATTGCATTCCAGGCTTTGGAGGACAGGAAGGTTAAGGTCTTGCCCCCCTTGGTTTTGTAGTTGAATTTGGCTAGTTTTATCAGGTTGTCACCTGAAGATCGCAAAGTCCTGGAAAGGTTGTAGTGGGGATAACGCCTGATGAGATATTTCGGGCCTGTGCTAGTAAATGCACGAAAAGCAATGATCAGGATTTTAAACAGTATTCTCTTATGCAGAGGCAGCCAGTGAAGGGTCTTCAAAGCGGCAGACGCTGAAGATTTCCTCGGTAATTTGAGTACGAGTCTGGCAGCTGCATGTTGCACGCTTTGGAGTTTTTTCAGCCTGGTTTTTTTGACACCTGCCATCAGGCCATTACAATAGTCAAGGCGTGCGAGGATTAGGGCTACTGTCACCACCTTTCTTGAGTCAGTGAGCAGGAAGTCAAAAAACTTCTTTAGAGATTTTATAATACTAAAGCAACTTCCTGCCACATTCCTCGCATGCTGATCAAATGATAGCTCGGTGTCAAATAAGACAACTAGATTTCTTGCTGACACCACCGCCTGTGGGGGAGCAGGGGAATCCTCCTGCCACCATTTGCTAGGACAGAAATGGGGATTTTTTCCCATAGGAAGAATCTGTCTTATTGGCATTGTATTTGAGATGGTCCTTTTCCATCCAAAGAAAGACATCCCTAAGGCAATTCTTGAGGTTTTGTTCCGCATTGGTGGAGTTCTTATCAGTCCGATTTGTGCATGCTGACTTATTTTATTTTTTATCTAGGACTATACACAGCAATTAATTTTATAGACCCCAAACCACAGTCCTGAACACTGCTGCGACCTTCGATTTATTTATTCATGATAATTAGAAGGTTAATTAATTAACTCTATCAGGGAACCAGCTAGTCTGATTCTGCATTCCCTGGGTTGGGTGACAACACTTTTTTTCTGAAGGCCTACTAGACTTATATGTTGTTACAACTTGGAGCAGCGATCAGCTTGGGGTAAGCCCTTGTCCACCACAAAAGGGTAGCTGAACATATTCGAATCTGCAGACTCTTGCATTCAGGGTGTGCTCTGACACTTGCATTTGGGGTACGAGTATATGGCTGAGGACCCGTGTGCATCCATCTTACTGTTTTATATTACTCAGCTGTGCGAGCTGAATTGAAACAGCTTCGTTTTAACATGGTACTTGCTAAGGACAGCTGCTCTGGTTTACCTCACAGATGGAGAAGCATATTCATGCACATATGACTAGTTTTGTCTTTTAATTTCCAATCTGAATATTGCACTGCTATGTGTACAGAGTGCAAGCTGTTTGATTTTTGATTCAAAGCAGTTTCACTATTCAGATACATGTGAGCTATTTTTGTGTTTAAAATATTGCTTTCCTATGTAGGTAAAATAGCATTTTAAAAGGATTGTAGCTTTGATCAGTAAGGTAGCAAGTATGCAGAAATGCAAGGAATAACAGCATTGATTTAACAAATTGCTAAAAATCATTTCCTGGTCTGTAGTCGGCATTTAGGAGTGCAGTACAGATTAAATTGGGTTTAGTGTACTTTAATTGATTATGGCAAGTATTTATGGGCCTGCCCAAACGACCTCACGTGTCCACATTTTCTCATAATTGTAAGACCACAATGTTTACTTACTGCAGAGCTCATTTAAAAGTATATTTACTCTGCATGCTATTCCATACTAAACCAATAGTGAGTAAAACCTTATAGACCGCGATAATGTTTTGGCAACACAAAGTGAGATTCTTAAGTACTTTATTATGGCTTCTTTGCCTATTGACTTGATGTGCTACCAAGGCTGGCAACATACTTTATTGTCCATCAATGTCTATAGGACATGGGTGCTCTAATATTGCTCATAATGTTCAATTTTCTATCCTGTCCTGTGAGTTAATGTCTTTTCTGCATTGTTTTAGTTTTTAATTTTGTAATAGTTTTGATCTCTGACGTTGCCCACCAAGACCTTCAATTTTATTAAAATGATATGTATTATATACGTACAAATAGATGCTTTCAGTCAGCCCTCTTCATCCATTGTATACAAAAAGTGATGGATGGAATGCTTGAGTTGATATCAGTCACTCGTAATTACCCAGGGCAGCATCCCAGTCCATCATTATTTCACCCACCATGCCTCCTCAGTTTGGACCCAGCTACATGCAACTCAGTCTTGACCCTACCCCAGTGTGACCAGTCCAGCCCGCACAGCTAAGCCAGGTCCTCCCTGAACCTGAGCCCAAGCAGCCCAGGACTGGTTTCACCCTAGCTGGGGCTCATCAGCCAGATATAGTTTGGTTCCAGTGACAGTGTGCATGTTACCCACGTCTGGGCATACCCATCCCAGTTAAGGCAACAAACTAAATTATACAAAAAAGTGATGGATGGAATGCTTGAATTAATTTCAGCCATTGGTAATTACTCAGGGGTGCATCCCAGTCCATCAATATTTTGCACAACATGCCACCGCAGTTTAGACCCAACTATATGCAAATCAGTCTTGACCCTGCTCGAATGGGAACAGTCTCGCTGGGTCCAACCTGAGGTGGCGTGGTGTGCACAATTCATGTGGATTAAAATGCCACCACAGCAATTATCCGTGGCTGAGCATTCCCCCTATCGCTTTTTTGCATACTCTATATCCATTGGTCTGTTGTGGTCTTTCACACATTTCTTCTGCCCACTACAGCATAGGGTTGTTCCTTATTTAGTCACTGGCTTACTTTACACTGAGTGACGGCATTCTGCTCTTCCCCGAAGAGCACATCCGCACAAAGTCCCTTCACAACTATGGACGGTCGTCGTACCAATATGTGCTTTGTGAGGCAAAGATAGTTTTGCTTTAAGCCAACTTTTATTTTTTTATATTGATGGGCTCCCAGCTAGCTCCTCAGAAAAAATAGTTCGGAAAAAACAGGACCAAACAACCATCGACAAAGTCAAATGGCTGTCAGTCAATACCAGGCAATACTGGCTGTGCCAGTGAATGTGCCATTTGTTTCTGGAATTTCAATGTCAATTGTTTTCACTTAGGAAGCTTTGACGGAGTTTCTTTAAGAATTGTTTTGTAGAGAATACATTTGTAAATGTATCTGCTTAGGCTTATGCAGTACAGATGGCTGTATAAAGCACCTTTAAAGTGCCGCTGTTATGTACAGAGTTGGTTAACATTAATTTATGCTTGTGAGCCAGGGATATAGATGTCTACCGATGAACGCATTCAATACATGGAGCTATCATGTGATCCTGAGGTGGAAAACATCCTAGTGCCGGCACTCCTGTAGCTTTGCCATTTTTTTAAACAACTGTCTAATTTATAGAATATTTGTTTCATTTTAATGCACCCCATAGAGAAAATCTTTTGTATGCACAGTGTTGTGTGGCAAGTGAGGAAGTATGTTTTATTCGATCATATTCATTGGAGCAGCAAAGAAACCACAGATCTTATAGATAGGTGTTCACTCATCTGCAGTTTCCTTTCAGTTAGGACAGACAGCTGCATTCATTTGCAGTACACCTGCTGTCACTGCCAAAATTAATTTTGCAAAGACCGGAATATATTTTTAATGCTGACATTCTTCAGAAACAGAGCTTTGTGCAGTAATCAGTCCTGTGCAGATGATTGTTAAAGCTTTATTGGTGTGAGAAAGGCCAGTGACTTAGTGCATCTGCTTTAGGGATCGGTATGCAACCTGAGGTGCAAATGTTGAAATACCAGCAGGCAGGACTTGGCCTTCTTTTCGAGAGTCATTTCATGAATATCAGATGTGTTAAAATCTTTATAAAGGTTATCAGCCTCCCAGAGGATACTGTGTAACAGCAGCACAACTATTATTTTTGTTTTCAAAGAAAACATTCTGTTTGCTTTAAATGAATATTTTAGCTTTGCTTTTTGGGAAATATTTATACTATTCTATAAACAAGCAGTAGGTTCTTACCATTTATTTTGTTAGTGATAACTGCATTTATTGAAAACACAAGTCAAATAGGCTTGTATTATGTCTGCGGCCTTGGTATTTGTTACACTCCTGGGTATTGTGCATCTGCATCACATCATACAGATGCTATATAGTACGACGCAGACAGTAGGATGAATTAAAAAAACGCATACACGAGACCCTGTTGCTTATCCTATCTCTATTACAATATTGACTTCAGGTCTTCAGTCAGAGACATGTTCTGCAAAAATAGACGTAACTAAACAGATTAATTTGAGACAAAGCCAGGAACAAACGTATTATTTAAAGGAAATGTGTCATCTGATTTATCTTCCTTTTTAGGGTGATGCCACAAACTCCAGCCTTCTACAGGTTCATCTGAAATGTGACATTACTTATGAAATGCACGAGTTACCTAAGGTAAACCAACTTTTGTTATGTTTCAATTGAGTTCTGCCCATAATGAGATTACGAATGAACATCCTATACCCAGCAGGTCAAGGAAAGATGAAAACGATAATATGAGGCTATACCTTGAACAAATCCCGCTAAGGCTAGGGGGAAAAAAGCTAGGTAAGAGGCGGCCTCTGAATAGGTCTCAACTCTTGCAAGGCTTTTCCAAATGCCAGAAGCTGAAAGCGATAAGAACGAGCGATATTAGGGAAGTGGGTTTTAGACAAAATAGAGAAGGAAAAGAGATTACCAGAATCACGTTGTACTCAAACCTGGTAAAAGACACGATTGAAAAGGCAGTAAACGAGTTACAAAAAGAAGGTATCCGCCTACTAAATGAGAACGAAGTTTTAGTAGAAGTAGAAGGAAAGGGATGGCAGGGAAACAACTTTCTAAAATGCCACGCAGGGCTAGGAAAGAGACAGGTTAAGTTATGTGACCTGGAGGACGAGGAGGTATTGCCCCTAGGAAACATAAAAATAGTTGCAAACAATTCAGAGATGGCACATGGGTGGGGAAACTGGAGTAAGGAGGCTGACCAGGCAGGACCCTCATCGAGACACACAAATGACTGCGGGGAGGAAGGTTGGCTAGATGATATTGAATATGGAAAAGGTATGCCACATTGCATAAGGATAATCTCCTGGAATATAAATGGCCTAGGAAATGACTTGAAACAAAATAATATAAGGGAATTGGGGGAAAATACAGACATTATGTGTATCCAGGAGACTTGGCTATGTGGCAAGACCCCAATTTTTGATGGCTTCTACCAGCTAAACCGACCTGCAAAGAAATGTAGATTTGGGCACGCTGCTGGTGGAATTATGACTCTGGTATCGACTAAGATCATGGAGAAAGTAATTGAAATAAATGTGAAATGTAAATGGTTGTTGGCATGTAGAATAATACTATCAGGGTGTATAAAAATGGATACAATTCTAATGTTAAATGTGTACATGCAATGGGCCACCACAGAGCAATATGAAAAGGAAATGGCTCTCTTTAAGGAGGATATAGATTACCTTAGTGAAAAATACGGCAGGGATATGCTTATTCTCGTGGGCGACTTTAATCACAAACTTCACCCAGAGAAGGTAGATTGCTGGTTTCTAGACATATTGGAGGCCTATGAAATACCTCAAGCAACTTTCCCTGAAAGTATATCTAGTGCTAAAGATTTGCAGTTGGGAAACCTCCTGGGAACAAAAAACCTGTTCTGTTTAAATGGAAGATGCGAGCTAGACTGCCCCGCTAAAAAAACATTTAAACCAGGCTCTCAAATCTGCCCCATAGATTATGCCTTTACCACACCATGGAATTTTAGATTAATCTCAGGGTTCAGAATTGTGAATAGAGATGGAAGTGACCATAACATGGTAGCCTTGGAGATCCCGGGTGTGCACTTCGAATCTGGCCCAAAGGTTATGGAACAAGAGGTGGATTATCCCAGACGCCGTACAACTAGGCTTACAGAAGAATATGTTGCCAGATTAATAAAATTACAACAGAACCTAGACCTGAATGTAGCAAGGGGTCGAAACCTCGATTGGTATGTACGAAAAATCGAGGAGGTGGTTCAAACTCTTAGTATAGGTCTAAAAAATATAAATAGAGGCAAAAACAAAAATAAAGCGAAAAGTGAGAAGATAGAGAAACTTACCGGCTGGTTTACTAGAGAATGCCTGGAGAAAAAAAGGGAAGTTAGGAGAATGACCCGCCGCATTCAGCAAAAGAGTGACCAAGATAATGTAAACACCCTAGTGGGCCTAAAAAGAGAATATAACATGCTTATCAGAAGGACAAAAAGGGAATTTAAAGAGGGATGCTGGCAAAAATTACTCGAGGCAATTGAAACTAAGAACTTACGAAACTTCTGGAAGTTAGTCCACCCAGCAGCAGATCACCAACCAGGGAAAATGAACTGCATTGTAGAAGAGTCCGCATGGGAGGAGTATTTACACGATCTGTACAGCCCAGGGAAAGACCGGGAAGAAAATCTGTACACAGACTGGAGCGGTCTGGTAGCAGAAATAAAACCTTTTTTTTCCGCCCCAGAGGTTAAAAAGACGATAAAAGGTTTGAATCTCACAAGAGCAGCAGGCCCAGATAACCTCCCGGCTCAAATAATCAAAACTCAAGTAGATTGGTGGGCGGAATTTTTTGCAAATATGTTTGAAGTCATCTTAGATACTAGCAAACTCCCCGATAACTGGAATGGGGCCATAATAAGGCCAATACATAAGAAAGGGGAGATGAACAACCCGAAAAATTATAGATTAATTAATCTACTGGACATCGGGGAGAAAATATTTGCAAAAATAGTTCTTGGCAAATTAAAGGACTGGGTGGAAGAGAACTCAATTATCCCGGTGGAACAAGGAGGCTTTAAAGAAGGGCACTCCACCGTGGATCACTGGTATGCCCTGTGGGCCCTTGCCCGGAAGTCGATAGAACAAAAGGGGAACCTGTTCTGCTGTTTCGTCGACTTCCGGGCAGCCTTTGATTCAGTGGACCGGGGGAAACTATGGGAGTGCCTGATTAAATATGAAATCCCTGTGTGCTTACTTGAAATCTTGAAAGAATTACACAGAGGGAACTGGGCCCAAGTCATTAAAGATATACAAGGGGCGCTGACAAAGAAAATTGAAATAGGGAATGGACTGAGACAGGGCTGCGTCCTAGCTCCGCTCCTTTTTTCAATATTTCTAGCGGATCTCCCAGCAGCACTAGAGGTGCAAAGAAGCGCGAGCCCGAGAATGAATAGTAGAAAGGTCTCTTGCTTGCTGTATGCAGACGATCTTGTGATTACTGACCAGACAGAGCTCGGGCTACAAAGAAAACTAAATGTATTCCATGATTACTGTAAGGATAAATTGCTGACAGTGAACATGGAAAAAACAAAGATCATGTGCTTCGGTAAAGGGACCAAGAATTTTAGCTGGTATCTAGATAAAATAAAATTAGAAACGGTAAAAGAATATAAATATCTTGGTCTTTGGTTTGAACCCTCCTTAAAATGGGACATACATTTGGCACACCAAAACGCAAAAGCATCTGCCTCCATTTGTGGCCTGAAAAAATTCAATAAAAACTATGGGGATATGTCACACAAACCGTTATTAAAAGCATACGAGTCCATGATACCGCCCCAAGTACTGTATGGTGCAGAAGTACTCCTTCTAAGCGGAAAGGGAGGCTGGGATCGGGAGGAAGGTAAGGCCCTGAAAACATTATTGTCACTACCTAAGTCATCTATGATACAGGCAATTAGACTGGAAACAGATATGATTGGATGGACTACTCAGGCCAAAATGGCGATGGTAAGATTCTGGAAACGCCAATCCCAGGGGGTAGGGGAAAAGGTCTCACATTGGTGTAGTGAAGAAATCCGCCACAGTAACCTAAGGTGGGCACTAGACGCAAAAAGAAAAATAAAGGAAATAATCGGGAATCTAAAAGTGGGAGTAAACCAAAATTCTCTAGATGTAGAGTTCACGAAGAGTGCACTCAGAGTACAAGGAAGGGAGTATTCCAGAAGGCAGGATATAGGATATCTAAGAAACAAAAAATTAGTGGTAAATATGATAGAATCATGGGAAAACGAGACTGGGTACCCATACTTAGAAACCCTGCCAAATTATGCATTTAGGTGGGAGATACTGAAAATCCGAATTGGCACCATCCCTTGGCTAATGGAAGGGAGAGTTAAGGCAGAAATGTTATATCCAGATGGTACATGTAAATGTGGCCTGGGGGCCAAGTGTGAAATGCTGCACATACTACTTGACTGCTTGACATGTCTAGAAGTGAGAAAACGGTTCTTACGACCTTTATTTATAAAATATGGCATAAGACAACGAGTACAAGCGACAAACTTATTGATAGGAATGGAAAATCTGGAAATAGCAATTGCACTTGGTAACTTTCTGAAAAAGGTGAATCGCATAGCACTGGAACAACAAAATAAATCAAATTGAGGAACCTACATCGATAGACACAAGTAAAAGCTAAGTTACGAGGGATTGCAAGCCTATAAGATTCGGATAGTACTGTAATGAGAAACATATCGAAATTGCCTATTTTTAATGTAATATCTTCCAGTTTTATTATGTATAGCATGTGTTTTAAAATTCCTCTTAACATTTTTTATGTCTGTGCTACCCATAGAATGCCTTTTCTTTTTAAATTTGTATAACATATAGAAAGCGGCATGGAGAGTAACAGCCTGATTTTATAAATTTTGTATGGTTTTGATATTGATGTGATGCATTTCGATCTCATTGTTTAAAGACCACGGTCTAAATAAACAGAGTTTCTCTCTCTCATAATGAGATTTGAGCTGTGAGGTATGACCAGACTCTTCTATTTCTCGTTAGAATGCTTGCTCTGCAACTGACCACTCAAGGTTGCTGGAGATGAATGTGGTCTTGAGGACGGACAATGACCGGATTACATCTGAAGGCATCAAGCAGTACATACTGGACAACGTGTTTGTGGTTTATGTAGCAACAGCCACAAGTAATTTCTCTTGTAAGTGTTGCACTTTGCATTTTTCACCTCACAGTTGAAAATTGCATTCTACATGATTGATTTATGTTGTTCGAAATGGTTCTTAAATGATTTGTTTTTATTTTGGACAAGAAAGTAAGACATCAGCATTATCTACAACTTAAACATTTCCAAAGCACCACAAAATTAGAGTCTTGGGGTCCATCAATCCGACAGGTCCAATAATAGTCATCCAAGAAAAAAAGAATGAGATTCAGTGAATAAGAGTCCAAAGTATGAAAACACTGTGTGGGTCTGAAAATCCAAGAGCTTTTTATTTTTATTCAAGCAATCAATTTGACTGAAATCCAAAACTGAAACAGCTGACGCGTGTTTTGTTGTTTGCCACATTTTTCAAGGCTCAAGAATTCATTTGGAGACGAGTACGCTCCAGAATGCGTCTTGCAAAGGAAATGCTATTTGCTCACATGTACCTCTGAGCTCCGAGGATAGGAATCAATAGAACTTGAATCCATACCGACTATGATGCCGCCACTGTAACTCCTGTGAATTATCTGCTTATAGCGGTTGCCGTTCCAATGTCTTAACTACTAAGTTTTCTTTGACCTCAGCACATTATATACATTATTTTGATATTACTGGATCCCTTCCGCAAATTATTTGATTTAAAAATGGTGCAAGTTCAATTGCCTCCTGTCCTCTGGGATCGGAGGTACACGTGAGCAAATAGCATTCCCGTTGCAAGACGCATTCTGGAGCGCGCTCGTCTCTGAATGATTTCTTGAGCCTTGAAAAAGTTGTCAAATGATGAAACGTGTCGGCTGTCTCGGTTTTGGATTTCAGTCAAATTGATTGCTTAAATAAATAAAAAGCTCTTTGACTTTCAGATCCACACAGTGCCTTATACTTTGGACTCTTATTCATTGAATTTCATTCTTTTGTTTCTTGGATGACAATTATAGGACCTGTCGGATTGACGGACCCTGAGCCTCTAATATTGTGGTGCTCTGGAAAAGTTTATTATGTTATGAATATTAAAAAATTCCTTTCTGATATTTGCTAAACACTAGATTGGTGACATAGTGTTGTTTGTTCATTTGAGCACGTTACATAGTTCTTTTGATTGCATTTAAAATTTTTCCCTGAATCTGTGATGTGCGAGCCTTGTTGTTTGACCACTTATAGATGATCTACAACTTGATGTGGTTTATCCAATAGCGTACACTGCTAGTATGAAGAATATTTTTGCTTTTAGGCAATGCATAATGCAGACAATGGTTCGGTCTTGTTTACTAAAAAGGGATAAGTGGCTTTATTAGATTGCGCTTGTACCACTTTGTGAATTATGGGGAACATTTTATGCAGTACTTTTTTCATTATAGTTCATTGTGTACATTTTGTTCACCCTAGTAAATACTCCAGTTTTTTATAGCTCAAATATTTGAGATATTTGTTGTTGGATGTTATTAGATGGTGTTACAGAGAGCAGGGCTTGGTTGGGGTTCTCATTTAAGCATGTGTTTATAAATATGCACATAGGGGGAAGGAGTTGGCCTAACGGCTAGGACGGTCGACTTAGAATTTGGGAAACTGGGATCGAGTCTCTGCAATGACGCTGACATCCTGTGATTTTTGGCAAATCATCTCCCTGTCCCTACCAAAAAAATGAATGTGTCTTCATGTAATGCAACTATTGCTATGTAAAGTGCTCTGATACCCGATTCGGGTCAAGTTTGCGCTATATAAAACTCTGTAAAATAAAACAATGTACATATATATTTACATTAGTAGTGATGCTGGTTATACATTTATCTTTGGAGATTTGTTAAGGATTCACTTGTCTTGTAAGTTCATTACGTTGAGTTTTCTTTTAACTTTGAGGTTTTGTTTGAAAAGTGGCTTCTTCATTATTTGTACATTTGACTGGGGCATACCTTTCCTAATGTTAAGACCTACATCTTTTGATTTTATCTAATTTTATCTTTCTTTTGAACAGATGGCTCTACTGTAAATATTTACATATTGAATTCGGGGAACTATCTAGTTCATGTACAGGTAATTGTACACATATGTTTCTTTGGTGCAGTAATTAGTGATATGGCAAGAAGTATTAAGAAATGTATTATGTCAAATAAATGGAATAGTGAGGCAAACAATGTCCTGATATTAAACTCATAATTCTTCTTTCACTTTGATATTAAAGTACATTTGATCATATTTGACATATGCATCTTAGTTAGCTGGGCTTCTACTTTCTAGTGTTTATGTCCACCAAATATACTAATAGAAAAAGTTGAATCTTAAAATTCTAAAAAATTTAATGGCATTCTCATTGTAAAATTCTCTTCCACATAGATTGACATTGTACCTGCAACCCACAGACTGTGAGCTTAACACACATTGATGTATTATGGAAAAATCCCTTGTAATAAAGTTAACAGTTGTTAAAAGATACCCCAATTTGCTTGAAGGCCCCTGCTTCTAGGAATATAAATACTTTTCCAATTCTTTTATTATTGATGCATGTATTTATGTGGCGTGGCTATTGTAAAATAAACTACGTACCTGTTCCAAGGAAATAATCCATTATCTATGTCCCTCTTAAAATCTATTTAGTCTGGCGAGGTAACCAGCAAAATAGAACTACTAGAACACATGTTTACCCCACCCTCTTTACTACCCACGTGTAAACAAGCAATAAAATCGAGGCCCCTGTACAGAGTAATGTATTAAAAAGCAAGGTAAGGAGGTCCGGTGTGCCATTTTAAATGTTTATGGGGGCTGTGGTGCATTCCAACAATAAGAGATTTTACCTTGTATCGGACTATAGGTGTTTACAACTATTTTCCTTTAAAAGTAATTAGAATAAAGCTCTTCCATATTTTTTGGTTGAATAATGGTTCTCCAGTTTTTGATCTTTCATAGATTCACATGCTTGAATCTCGCCCAGTGTTCAAAGTGGCAGTCCCACGGTACTATAATAAAGCAGTATGTATCACTATCACAGCCTGAAATGGCAATGAACAAGTGAGTTTAACAGCCTATCTATGTCCTTTTTTTTTAAAAAAAGGACCAAACTTGAGCTATAACCAATCAGGCCACAGAACACTCTAGAACACTCCCAATAGAGGCTGAGTCCCTCAGCTTTTCCACTGCACGTCCTGAGAAGGGAGTCTCCTTGAGCTCTGCTCAGTTTCTTCAGCTATTCCTTCTTTTTGAATCATCTAAGAATATATTTTATGTTTCATTTATTTTACCCTAGCATGAATTTTTCAGAGTTGTAAAAAGCAGGGTAATGCCGAACTACAAAATATGTCTAACCTTTTCCTCAAAACTCTCACGTTCAGAGATATGAGGCTATTATTGGGTCTACAGAAACGTAAATCTGTGACTTCTGATGAGGACAGTGAGGATTCCTTCACCTCGTAGGAAAGTCAAGGGGAGAGGTCGCACCAAGGGTCTCTGGAAGGCGTTCAGAAAAGCCATAAAAAAGATCAGGAGTCTTGAATAGGTACTTCTCACAGAGAAAGAGACAATTGGAAAAAACGTCCTCAGAGGCAGACCCCACAGCTCCCTCTGTAACCCTGATACTACATCAGGGAAAATACTCATAACCTGACAACGAGGCATCTGCTACAGAACTGACATCAAAATCATTGTTCACAATCATATTGTATGGCATTGTCTGATGGTCGTCTATGATGGCCTCGTCTTTGATGACCTCATCTAAGACTGTCTACAACAGCCTCGTCAACGACTGCCTCGTCTACAAATGGCCTCCTCTACAAATGGCGTAGTCTATGACCTTCGTCTACGATAGCCTCATCTAAGACGGCTTCATCTACGATGGTCGTTGATGGCGGTCGTCGACGACAGCCTCATCTACAATGGTAATCTACGACGACCGTTTACAACAGCCTTCTCTACAATGGCCTCATCTATGAATGCCCTAATCTATGATGGTAGTCTATGACTGCCTCATCTGCGATAACCTTGCCTATGATAACCATGTCTTCGACGGCCGACATCTATGACTGCATCCTATAAGACAGCTTAGTCTACGACGAAGGCCTCATCGCCCACAAACATTGTCGACGTCAGCCTAGTCGATTACACCCACCTTGTCAACTACGGTCAAGATGGCAATACAAAAGGGTAAGCACCGTATTAATCAAGAAGAATAAGAGACACATAATTTAGAATAACTTAATGTCACAAATTAGGGGGACTAATATGAGCAAGTCTACAACAGTCAGCAATATATAGAGGCAATATGTGGAGCAATTTCACCAATTTCCTCTGCCTTCAACTTCAGAGCATGGGTCAGTTCTATGTAGCTGTAGTACTAGACCTACAGGGCATGTTACAGGATTAATACTAACATTTTCTCGAGCCTGCAAGGTCACATCATGCCCGATATGTCCGCATCCTCCTATGCTCCTGCCACTAAAAGAGGGATCCCAGTGTCAATTATTACCATTCTTCCTAGGAACGACCTGTTCACATCTGGTGATGAATGAGAGAAGACCCACAACCGCTGGATTCCCCAACAGAGGATTTTTGATGGTTTCCAGACCCTTAAGAAACGAGCGGCCAAACGCTTCGAACTTCCAAAAGCAAATAAGCAATGGTTTGTTCTCTTGCTGGTTTTAAATAGAAAAGCTGCGAGACCTATTCCAATTGTTGATATATCTGGGAACAATTGCAATCATGGAAAACCAGGTCACTCATAACCATGCCTAACCAACAAGGGGCTGTTCAGACAACTATGCCCAGCACTACTGTAAACCATTGGCAATATGAGGCAGGTATAACCATGTAGTCAGACATTGACACATTCATAGAATTTGTGCCAGAAGGCATAAAGGGCATAAACAAAAAAGATTATGCAGGGGTCGCAACTTCCTCATCAGTAAACATAGACAGTGCTATAGATATAGCTTCAATAGATATCCCACAAATGGCAGGGTCAGTGGTACTTAGACGTCAATGTTTGTTCAAGGCCACTACATTTAGATCCTGAGATACAAAAATGTATAATATTTTTACCTTACCATGGCGATGCTCTGTTTGGCAAGCACGTCGACGATGCCTTGCAAGCAGTCAATGCTGACTCTGACACCGCAAGATCTTTTGCCACAGTCCATTCTGAAAGAAGCACCCTTTAGAGGGACCCGAGAAAGAGAGACTTATCTGTATCAAGGAGGATACCAGAGGTGTCAGACTTAGCAACACTATCAGTAGCTCTTAGGCTAGCTTACCTAAAGTGATAACGTTCTGGTGCTGCTTACGCCATACTGTGAGAGAAACCATTCCAAAATGTTGTCATCTATTGCGGAAAATAGATTCTGACAGAAGTCCTGGATCTCAAAACATATGGTCAGACATTAGAGTGAACCCAGATTCCGCCCACCACTCCACCAAAATGAGAGAGCCCACCTCTTTTACCCCCCCCCCCCCCCCCCTTATCTGCATCTGCCTCAGAAGGGAGTGCTAGCTACGCTAACCAAATGTTCTGTAGAGAAAGGCTTACATTCTCAGCAAGGAACAATTCTCATTTTTTTCATCATAGACATGAAAACAAAGGATTGACGATCCCTCACAGACCTCAAGAAATTAAACAAATATTTACGAAACCAATACGGTTATGTGGTCACCCTCTCCGACATCACATAACGGCTCTAAATTTACAGGATTCATACTTCCTCCTTTCCTCCCACGCATCAAAGTTCTTCCAATTGGCTTCAGATTAACTTCCTGAATTTTTACCTACTGTATGGAACTGCGGCAGCTTTTTTCAGGACAGCGGGTCATCAGGTATTCTTCTACTTCAGCAACTGGCTGATAAAAGCACCAATGGCATTCAAGCATCCAAGACCACAGAGGCTTGCCTAAAGTTGTTTCACAGACTAGGTCTACTTGTGAATTATCAAAGATTGTCAACTCATCCATCCAAGAAGATTCTGTTCCTAGGCCGCAACTCTAGATACTGTCAAAGACAACGACTTTCAATTTTAAGCCAAACAACAAATGCTCTAAGAACTGGCTCTCGAACTAAAAAAAAAAAAAAAAAAAAATTAGCATGCCTGTTCAATAAGCTTCTGGACATTCAAACAAAGGAATCGTTCAAGGGCCTGGTGATCTTCACACATGTGTGATGAAAGCCCTAGCCTGGTGGTCCCTGACCTCCCACCTATCAGAAGACCTTACGCTCTTACCTCAAATACCTCACTTCGTAATGACTATAGGTACCTCCATGGAGAGATGGGATAGTCATCTAAAGAACCTTCAAATTTAAGGGACATGGTCTGCGCTTCAAACGAGCATACACATCAATCGCCTGGAGCCCAACTCTATTTAACTCCGTCTCCAATCTTTCCTGCCAATGATAGCAAAGTTTTCGGTGTTAGTTCACACAGATAATACCTCCAGCATGCAATGAAGCAGCCTCCACGAATAGAAGTTTGATCGGTTGGAGTTAAATATAATCTTCTCGTTCTGGGGCAGACCGGCTCTAGATTTCTTTGCAACAAACTAAACCCGCAAATGCCAATTCTGTGCAAGTTGTCATGCACATCCAGGATCGTGAGGGGATACCTACCAACACATGGTCCGGGATCTATGATTAACTCCCCCCCCCCCCCCCCGATACCTTTAATACCAAATGGTCTCAGCAACAGGAAAATGGAGAGGTGACGTCTCATCCTGATAGCCCCCAGATGGCCCATGCAGCATTAGTTCACAGAGTTTCTCCTGCTATTGCTATGCAACCATATTCACTTTCCAACGTCCTTCATCCTGACCCGACTTCTCTCCTTTAATGCGTATGGCTCCTAAATTCCATGAATTCAAAGATCTCAATATTTCTCAGGGCTGGAGGTGTATTCTCTCCAAGTCAAAGCGGAAGCCACTATAGACATGTAAATGTAATGGAAAAATGAATGTATATGGTGCCAGAAATGAAACCTACGTCCTCTACTGACATTATCTGGCAGATAATTACCCTATCTCCCCTTGTTAGCTTAGTTACGGTGGTACATGGGTCTTTTAAGGTAGGACTTGCAGCAATATCAAGATTTAGATGTTCATCACATTTTCTCTTTCCTTTCGTGCAGACTCTTCAAACAGTTCATGAAATAATTATTCAGAATTTCTTTTCTCCTGTAAGGGCTCCTCAAATGGAAAACCGCCTTGTTCCTAGCACTTGCTCGGACCAGGAGGGTAGAGGAGATACAGGCTTTCTCAACTCAAGAACCTTCTTGAACCTCCACAATTTAGTATTTCTCAGAACCAATCCAAAGATTTATTCCCAAGGTTTCTTTAGATTTTCCCCTCAGTTAATCTATATTTTGGACTTTCTTCCAGAACCCAACATCACCAACTGAGAGGAGTATTCAGACGCTGTATGATATTTAAAATTATACTTACATCTCTCTAAACAATGAGAACTGACCCACTGTTGCACTCCAAGGGACACACTCGTAAAGGTGCTTGTCACTATGGCAACCATTGCTCGAGTCATTTCAGCTGCAATCCAGTTCTGCTACTCAAAGGCTGGCAAGCCCCTAGCAGCAAAAACCAGGGTGCACTCATCTAGGGCAGTTTCCACCTCAACTACTTTATTTGGGGAAGTGCCTCTGGAGAAGATATGTCGTGCTACAACCTGGAAGAGTGGTACAAAAGGAGGGGAGAGTGGGCATATAATATAAGCAGCATTATTACCTGCACAGCTCAGTGATG
This sequence comes from Lissotriton vulgaris, assembly GCF_964263255.1. Classification (NCBI taxonomy): domain Eukaryota; kingdom Metazoa; phylum Chordata; class Amphibia; order Caudata; family Salamandridae; genus Lissotriton; species Lissotriton vulgaris. The sequence continues at coordinate 1,856,768,357 of NC_141689.1, forward strand.
GAGTGGGTTGGACAGGTTTTTACTACATCACTAATTTCAATAAGGGGAGCCTCTTTTGGTTTCCTGTGTTTGCTTATGTATTTATGCAAATTTTAATATGATATATAAATATATATTTATATATAATTGTATTAAATTGCACATGAATGTTATGTATATATTTTCTACCCACCATCCGCTATTTAAGCTACTACTATAAGATGTACAAATACAGTAACTGCTTGCTATTCTTATTCAAGCATGTGAATCTATGAAAGATCCAATACTTGAGAAAAAATAAGTTACTTACCTGTAACTGCAGTTATTCTATATTGGTATCTTTCATAGATTCACATGCGACCCACCCTCCTCCCCTGAGTGGCTCCCCTTATAGCTCAGGATTGTTTATTCCCACTTGTGCTTGAAAATCTGAGGGACTCCGCCTCTGTTGGGAGTGTTATAAAGGGTGCTGTGGCCTGACTGGTTATAGTTTGTTTGGTACAAAAGGACATGGGCAATTAAGCTTACTTTTTCATTGTCATTATAGGCTATGATAGTGATAGGTACTTCTTTATTATGGTACAAATAAGGTCCCTTTGATATCTGATCGAATGTGCTTCTGTTCAGCATGGGAGATGCTTTAATGGTTAACAATACAGTTTGAACAAAACCGCAGCATGAGAGGGATGAGGAATGCTCTTTTATCCTACAGACACTTATGAAGCAGAAGCAAGCTAGTTTGTAGTAAAATGAATGGGATATGCCTGCCGTAGCTTTTTAGGTCGAGCTGACCTAGCATTCAATGCGAAAGCATTGAATGCTGTTAGCAAGACAACTAATGTTACCCGTATTTGGGAATGTGGGCACGAGAGGGTGCACGAGCGCAGAGCGCAGATTTCACCTGGTGGGTGCGCACGGCGCCGTGCCCCTCTCGTGCCTCATTCCTATGCGCAAACACACTCACGCATGCGCACATACACAGCCACACACACACTGCATACACACACGCAGACCCACGCGCACACACACAGACACATTCGAACACACACAGACACACGCGTGTACACCCCCCTCCCACTCACCGGGCTCTTTCGGCGTGTTCCGTGTCTCCTCTGCAGCGCTGGTCGGGCACTCACCGGGCTGTTGCTGGGGATCGGGCTCCTCTCTGCGGCAGTCTCGTCTCGTCGCGGCACCAGGGGGCATGACTTAACTTCCGGGGCTCCCTCCAGCACCTGGGAGCCCCGCAACACTATGGCTGTTTTGCTGTTGGGAGCATCTGGCTGCGGAGAGGCCATCAGTCGGCCGGCTTCACTTCTTCCTCGGCGGCAGCGGGCGGGACTTCCTGCCGGATTGCAGGCCCCGCCCCGTCTCGGCCAAAAGTGCCTGACTTCTGGTTTTCATGGAGCAGGGCTGCGGCGGTGATTTCTTTCGGGGGCAAGAGCGGTAGGCACCCTCGAATTAAAATATAATTATATATGCGAGATGGGCACTCTCAAAGGACCTAAAAACGGGTCCCGTAAATAATTAGATAAAGTGCACTCGGGGCAAATGCCGGGTGGGCACCGGCCTGGTAACAAAGCGCTCTCAAGCGTACAAGCATTTGCAATGCAATAGGTCTCTCATTTATGCGAGTTTTAGCCATTTGCATTGTAAATGACAATGCCTTTTATTTATGTTTCAAAAACAAAAATAAAAGGCGTTATTTGCAATGTCAATAGCTCAAACTTGCGCAAATGCGAGACCTATTGCATTGCAAATGCTTGTTTTAATATGCCTTTTGCAGTAGATTTAAAAATGCACGCTCTTGCATTTTAAAGTCTGTTTTGGCTTCCTCTTCAGTAAATAACCTTGACTTCAAGGGCAGGGCATTTGCTTCTGACTCTCACAATACTTGTGTTCATGCCGCAGAATTTATAATTATTTTTTCCCTTTAGCAAAGGTGATCTACTCCTGGAAATTCATTTGTAATGTAAATGTGTTGTTACTGAATATAGAATATAGACAAGCGTAGAATGAAAGTCATTCTGGGAGATTGATAAGTATGGGCCTTCCCCATGGAACTTCCTGTGTTCTGCCGGTTTTATTTTTGTGGCTGAAACACAGATTATTTTGTAATCTTGCAGTCAGTTATGATAAATTGATGATGAGGGTGGAGTATCCTAAAGACAGCTGGTTTTGTGTACAAGATCCTTTGCTCCCGTAATTAGTGTCTCAAAAGCAGTTTGACGAGGAGCCATCAGGGCCTTTTTCAAAGTCTGATTCTGCAGTCCAAATATGACAATCTGTCAGGGGTGGGCACACTTTGCAGAAAGGTCCTGGTTTCCATTAGTGAGCCAAGCATGTTTACCATGCAGGATCTCTGTGGCCAAAGGAGAAAGATTCTCAATATCAATCATGATTGCGGGACTCGGGAATTTTACCATTGTCCGCATTTTGGTCTTCATAAAGCATCTGTATAGACCTGTACTACCTTTCAGTGCAAGATGAGCAGATTTTCATTGTAGGACCCTGGAGAAGGTTACCCGATTTCCTGCCAGGTATTAAAAAGTAGATTTTTGTGGTATTATGAGGCTGTAGAATTCGGTCCGCTGCAGTGTGTGTTAAAGGAGTGACTTTTTCCCCTTATCGTAGATATTTGTGTAGCTTGAGTTATGTTGTATTAGCCCATACCCAGTTTAATGTTTATTTATTTTTTATTATTTATGTATATTGGTAACAGCCCCTCACTCTGGACGCCAGAATGGTGGCCACCCGAACTGGACTCTCCCTGAACCAGTAAAAAAAGTAAAAAATCTGGGCGTGTTGATAGATAAAGAACTGAAGTTCACGGATCAAGTCAACAAAATCACATCAGTCTCCTTCTTTTCTCTAAAGCTTATAAAAAAGATTGAAGGGTTACTGCCCCTGGAACTTCTGAGAACGGCCGTCTGCGCGTTAGTTCTTATGAAGATAGATTACTGTAATAGTCTCTTTCTCACTCCAACTGCTGGCATTGAAAAGAAGCTCCAGACCTTGCAAAACGCTGCTGCTAGTTTCCTTCTCAAAATTCCCAAATATGAATCGGCAAGAGGAGCCATCAGGAGGCTGCACTGGCTGCCGGTTAAACAATGCTGAAAATTTAAGGCTGTTTGCATGGCCAACATTGACTGGGACTGGATCATTTTAGAGAGAGGCTCAAATGGTACATTCCAGGCAGGACACTACGCTCTGGCTCCGCAATGAGTTTGATTGTTCCCCCCCTTTAGGAGAACCAACTGGGGAGGCAAGAGCTTCTTCAGGGCCACAGCAGTGCTCTTGAACAGTCACCCAATGGCACTGAAAGCTGGGCCCTCTCTACTCCCTTTCAGAAAGGCCCTAAAGGCCTGGCTGTTCCCTCAGGAGACTTAATGCCACCCGCCCCAAACTAAACTTGATGAGGTCATCTAATAAAGCAACTTTTTCAGGTCCTATAGTGCCAAGACGCCGAACGTCATGAGTTGCACTTCACAAATTGTATAAAATTAATGAATAAAAAATAGTTTTTTTTGGTTGATGTCATTTATACCAAAAAAAAGGATTCAGTTGTAGTCTGTCTCGATGGCAAAACCCATTCATTTTTTATCAACACGTCATAGCAATACCTTATTTTATGGTCTCCATTAGTGAGAAATGCTTCCTTTGTACAAAAAAAGAGCATCAGGATTTTATCACCTAAGGGAGGAAGGACAGCCATATATTGCCTGCTTTACCCACATTTATTTTACAAATGCTTTTGCCTTATGGCCTCTTCCATCTTTTCATGATTGAGCTGAAACCCAGCAGCCAGTGCTGTCCTTAACAGGTTTCTTAGCCCATCATAAATAGCTCAAACAATCGATGATCTTCATTGTGTAGTGTCAAAGATGGAAAACCAGTATAAGCGTAAGGCTCATAGCAGGCTAAAGTGTCTAAGATGCAAGTTAAGCATAACACAGACATGCATTGCTCCATCATTTGGCCAGGTGGATCCTATTAATTGCAATGTATCATGACAGGTGAGGGCAAGAGCTACAGCAGAGCAAAAACACTATTTGAACATATATTGAAACTTCATGGCTTTTAGCAAGTAAGTAGTACATTAAGTACCAGCTGGGTATGGCATCAGTGGCAATCAAGGTCAAGGTCACACCAGTATTCAATTCATGAATTATAAGTGGGATGGTAATACAAATATACAAAACATAAGGCTAGTGTTATAAAGCTGGCGAGGTCAAAGTAAGTACACCTGGCTGGGAATGCAAGGCGCCTTTGATAGTGACTTCTGTATAGAGTATCCCAAGGCATTAAGTCGGCTATGTAAATACACTAACGAGAACATAGCATTTTACCTTCATTCAGTACAGATTAACACTTGCATTTGTATCTTTATCTGACCTTTATTTGAAATAAGTAGATAAAGATATCATGTTACACCCCTGAAGCAAAAAGTAGCCTGTGTAAAGTCAGATTTAATTGCTGCGATTAGGGACAAACCTACAATGGGAGCCTGGCTGTAATGTAGGACATTTTTCATACAGCGTGCAGATTTGCAGTGGAGATCTTAAGAAATATGAACGCTGTTGGTAGTAACCTAAGAAACTCGTACCTATTTGCATATTTTTACATAAAATTATGAAATATCACTGTGCTGAGATTTGAAAGCTTATTTAAAAAGAAATTGGGATTTGAATTCTGTAAACTATTTTTATTGTACAGTGATGTTTCTTTTATAGTGAAAACATCTGATAAATATAGATTTATGATGTAATAAGGACATTTTAAGGGCCTTCTTGCTCTTAGTTTATTTCTGTTATAAGTTGGCATTAGTGCTCATCAAGGATTAATGTGTTTTTCATCCTTTTGGTTGCAGGACATACACAGTGTTTTACAAAGTGAATTTCTGTCTGTCCAGTCTGAACCAGTACTGCTACCTAGTTCAGCATCCAACTTCACAAAGGTTGCTTCAATTACATGTGGAGGTATGTGCATTTTACCTTTTTGAGTTGAGAGTGGGGTCTTCATTGCTGGATAAATAATCACAGTTGCAAAGTGGAAAGGAGTTTGTATGATACCCTTCACACTATTTCTTTAATTATGTTTAGCCTACTTGTACATTGAAGTAATTGGGGGCAATGATGTTTGATTTGGAAAATTTGCTATCCGGAATGAATGCAAATGAAGAGAATGGATTGTGCAGATATGTTGCTGTACATTCTCTTTCTAGTCAGATAGTTGCCTTTTCAGTCACATACAATTAGCAGATTATTAAAAACATCTTGGAGGAGAGCCAGCAAAGGTGTTCACTGTTTGAGACCATTTTCTTTCACAGTTTCCTAGTCGCCCATCCCCTTTTACAAGGTCAAAAAAACTCTCTGCAGCTCGCTAAAGTAATATAAGCTAACATCTTGATATGTATAGTCTTGTGTGGCTCATTGCAATAATACATGTTCGAGGCATGTGAGCTGAAGATTGCACACTGTGCATAGATCGCCACCTAGTGTTGAGCCCGGATGTTTGCAGTTTGTTGTTGTCCTGAAAAGTTCTTTGGAAGTCACGAGATAGGTGACTCCTCCTTTGGACCACATTGCGCATGGGCATCGGCTCCATCCCCAGATTGTTTTTTTCTGCCATTGGGCTCGGATCCCCGCGCTCCGGTTAGGAAACCGAATTTCTTTCGGCGCGCAATCCTCACCCAGTTAGACAGTATTGTTTTGATCGTGCTCCACATCAACGCGATTCTTCACCTTCGAAGTCTTCGATTCTGGTTGTCGACAAAGGCCTTCGGGCCTACCTAGGCCTTACTTCTAGCTCATGGAAAGGACGCCATTCAAGAAGTGTCCTCGATGTGGGTCGAAGTTTCACCACACCGACCTTCATGAGGTGTGCAACCTTTGCCTCTCACCGGAGCACGAGGCTAAAGACTGTTCCGCTTGTGCCTCCTTCTGCTCCAAGAAGACGATCCGGGACTGATGAGCTCGAAGAACAATGGCCCGCTAGTTAGCTTCGATCCACGACGACGAGGGCGTCTAAGTGCTAGAACACCAGCACGCCGAATAGAGTACCAGCTCCTCGGACTCCGACGTCGAGGAAGTCACTCCAGCTCAACGGGTCGTAAGTAAGATCGTCGACCCCAACCCTTCCTCGACACCCTCTAAAAAGGCTTCGGGCACACCCTCAACTTCGGGCCCGGGTGCACGCCGAGAGACTGCTTCCTATGCCCCGCCTTTATGCCCGGCAAAGAAGCCCATTAAGCCTTCGGGCGGGCTCGGGCTCGAGCCAGCCTATCCACGGTGCCAATCCTACACCGACACCGGAGGAAAAAGCAATCTTCGTCAACCACGCCGACCGTTGCTCCGACACCGAAGCACACGGCACCGAAGACTGGCAGCGGCTAATCGATGCCGAAACCGCATTCGGAGCCAACTAAAAAAACGCCTAAAGCTCCAGATTCACACGCTTCGGAACCAAAAAAACACCCGGAACCGAAGAAACAGGTTCTGTTAAGGACACTTCAAAAGGGCACACTTCTAAACCAAAATCAGCTACTGACTCGGTGCTGATAAAACCTACGGAGCCGAAAACCTCGACACCGAAGGATCTGCCCTGTCAAGAGGAAATTTCACACCTGATCCTAACCAAAAAACTGTTGTCACGGATCCTAAGACTGGCCAATTGACTCTCAGTTCCAAAAAGAGACCACTTGATGCGCCAGCACCTCCTCCTCCTCCAAAGAAGAAAGACATTGCAACCTCTCCATTAAGGGTGCCTTCTTCTCCACCTCCCCATACTGTTCCCACTCCTACACCTACTCCACCTCACCATTCACCTACACCATCCCCTGATCCACAAGATGATGTAGACACAGACTCTGATGACACAGATGGAGGTGCACATGACCCAGCAGGGACCAATAGTCCCCCTCAGTCACCTAATCCATGGGATGATTACAACACCCCTGATGTGACTTATGTCCCACAAGACAACATATACCCTTCTAGACCATCCCCACCAGAGGACACTATAGGTTTTAACCTACTAGTCCGAAGAGCTGCCCAATATCATGGGGTGGACTTACACACAGATACGGTGGAGGAAGATTTCCTACTAGACACTTTTGATAACTCACAAAGGTCTACTGCCATTTTACCAATGCTGAAGGGTGTAGTCAAACATGCAACAGAGGTTTTTAAAGACCCGTCAGAGTTGGGGTCCTCAATCCTCGAACTGAGAAAAAATATAAAGCTGCCACTACAGATCCAGTCTATATTTAAGGTCCAGCACCATTAGACTCTTTAGTAGTGTCTAATGCACGTAAACGTGCTTATTCTCAGACATCAGGTGAGGTCTCACCACCAGACAAGGAATCCAAGTTACTTGACGCCGCAGGCAAAAGAACAGCGCCTCAAGCAGCTAATATCTGGCGCATCGCCAGCACCCTAGCGTTGCTGGACAGATATGACAGACAGAGCTCATTATGATGAACTAGAGTCCATAATGCAGCATCTACCTGACAAATACAAAAATAAGGCCAATGAACTTATACAGGAAGGTAAAAATATTACCAACACTTCCATTCGCTGTGCCCTAGATGCGGCAGATACTGCCTCAAGAGCAATTAATACCTGCACCCTCCTACGTAGACATGCTTGGCTACGTATCTCAGGTTTTAAACCTGAGGTACAAAACTCCATCCTTAATCAGCCATTTGATGAGTCACATTTATTTGGCCCAAATGTTGACGTGTCTTTAGAAAAGATGAAAAAAGACACCGATACGGCAAAATCTATGGGAGCCTTACAACAGCAAGCTCCCAGACGTTCTTTTCGTCACTCATCATACAGAGGCAACACTAGAGGCTACTCCTCCGAAAGTTCCTCCACCTCTTACAAAACCCCTAGCCAATCCACATTCACTAAGGGCTACCAAAGAGGGGGTTACAGGGGTAGCAACAACAAAGGCAGAGGCAAAACCAACAATTCCCGCTCTGCCTCTGCCTCTACCCCTACCCAATGACTTTCCTCCCCCCTCCCCCCCAACATTCCACTCCTGTGGGGGGAAGATTGCAACAATTCCTTCCTGCATGGACCAACATCACATCAGACAGGTGGGTGCGACAAATTATTCAATCAGGTTACTGTCTAGAACTAACATCTACCCCCCCCCCCAAACATACCACCCAAACAGCGTCCAATGTCACACGAACATCTAGCACTGTTAAAGGAAGAAGTAGAATCCCTGCTACAAAAAAGTGCAATAGAACCAGTTTCTCTGCTCCAAAAAAACAAAGGGGTTTACTCTCTATACTTTCTGATTTCAAAAAAGGACAGCTCTCTAAGGCCTATCCTAGACCTCAGACCGCTAAACATATACATAGAGTCAGACCATTTTCACATGGTCACACTACAACAAGTCCGGGGGCGTGGCTTGGACGCCGGAGAAATGGCGGCGTAATTCTGACCTCCTACAAGCGGCTGGAATAACTGCGCTGTAAGGAGCTGCAACCAAACTCCAATTGTGACGAAAACGGTTGCCTGGATGTCGGAACACCTGTACCGCCGATGAGGAAACTTGGAGACGGACTCGACCGAAGGAAGGGGATTTGATCGTCCGCTTTGCCCTAACCGGAGGGAACTGCGCTGTCCGGCGGAGCCCGCTCACGGACACATCCACGAGGTCTCCCGGTCTCTTGGAGCTCCAGTCCGGCCACGTCGTACTACACGAGCTGGAAATGCTCATACAGAACGGTGAAGGTCCATGGACGCACACGCTGCAGCGGAGTCGTGAGTAGAGACGCAGATCTCAGTGTGACTCTTGCGTGCATGTAAATGGTGAAGACAGCGCTGAAAGCTTGAAATGGCGGCCAGCCAGCGCGCCTGACATTACATTTAGATCGCGTTTAGAACAACCTGGTCGGCTGCCGTGTCATTGAGCATGCCTGATTCTGTCATAGCGAAGAGGTGCAGACAGCGTACAACCCACGCTCAAACATAACTTTTGGAAATAAATAACGCTGCGAATGCCTCTGTGAATGCAGGAGCTGACTATCTAAAATGGCGGTTCCCCAGCTCATCTACAACCGGTATTGAGTCACCCTGCATTTAGATGCAGTCAAAATAATTTCTGGTGTGCTACGAGGAATTGTAAGCAGGCAACTAATCCGGTCAGCTACATTTGTTTTTGATATAAGCATACATATGACCAGTCATAACAAACACCTGCAGAATCTAGCAGATTTTAGAGAAACTGAGGAGACTCTGGGAATCTGGTAATATATAAGTGAACTACAACTGTGTCATTGTGTGTGGTATGCTGGTTGACCCCCTGCATCAAATACTGCAACTGGTATTTACTGGTATTTACAAGCATGCAATCGATATTTACAAGGGATACCATATGCACTGTACAAAATGATCACTCCTGCGGGTGAATGTTGTATATGTGTATGTGTATAGGCATTTATATAGCGCACTACTTACCCGTAGGGTCCCAAGGCGCTTCGACCGCTGCGAAACCCTTCCTGGCTTCCCTGAGAGATGGTCCCTTAATGGGTATCTCCAGGGTGAGACCAGGCATCCCCGGCGGTCTGGTGGGGCCGTTAGTGAAGATGAGGCAAGCTAATGCCCAGAGTTGCCGAGTGTGATCGCTGATCAGAGTGGGCACCGAGGCGAGAGAATTATCGAGTCCGCTGACCCTGGTCCAGAAACCTGCCGCGCCGGGAATCGAACCCTGGTCCAGGGCCGTCCTCTGCTCTCGGGTCTGCCGCCTCTAACCAGTGAGCCACACTAGTTAATGACTGGGACTGGTAATTCTCGCTGCTTGTACAATCAATAAACCCAACCTCGATCAAATATCAATAAAAACATTAAATCACTCTTCATTATTCACGACCATCGAAATAAGGAGGGAGAAATATCTAAGTTGCTGCCCTGTACCCTCACAACGCAATTTAGTCTCAACGCCGTGAATTGGTGGGAATCAGAATATTACCACGACAAACCGCTGTACACAACTAAAGAATGGGGGACAAAGAAAATGGTGTAACCTCTAAACGCCTGAAATCTAGCCCACCGACGCCAGTCAAAGGGAATAAAGCAATGACGGAAGCTATGGAAACAATTCTGAGCAAGCTAGAGGAAGTTAAGGACTTAGCCAAATCCACCAAAGAGGAGGTGGTTGCAATCCGCCAGGATATCAAGAATATCAACTCGAGACTCACGGAATAAGTAAATTGGAAGACTTTGAGAATAGAACATGTGGAGCCATCAAGAACCTCTCCTTGTGTTCGGACCATCTTGTAAGGAAAGTCGCGGAATTGGAGGACAGAAATAGGAGAGGGAACCTAAGAATTTTTGGCATACCGGAAAAATCAGAAGACTCCCATGGCTCATGCATACCTTTCCTGGAGCAGTGGTTCACACAGGCCACAAATCTAACCTTCACTCAGCCACTAGAGTTCGATAGAGCGCATAGAGTACCAGGTCGGATTTCTAAGGATCAGAAGGGACCGAGAGCGATAGTATGCAAACCGTTAAGGTACCAACACACAGAACAGATACTTAGCTTCGTCCGCAAACACAACCACGTGCTATGGCAGGGTCACAAAATCTTCATCTCACAAGATTTCAGTAAGGAGACTATGGAAATCAGGAAAGCCTTCCTTGCGCTGAGGCCGCAACTTAAAACACTTGGCCACATGTATGGTTTTATTGGTCCAACAAAGTTTAGAGTGACAATACAAGGTGTGACCCATGTGTTCTCTGATCCACGAAAATTGAGACAATACTTGTCCAATCATGACGACGGCACCATGGAAACCTCCCCTTCAGCTCAACAAGGAGCCTCTTCATCCGGACTAGGATGAACTGTTGACTCCCGATGCTATCATTCTCCTGCACCTAGCTCATCGTAACATACCTATGTACTACATGCTTAACTGTTACGGCTAGACTTGCTCATTGCTTGACCAAAATCTGCACACCAGGCGGCCTGCCCTGTTCTGTTCTGTTTTGATCGGATATGTTCTGTACTGCTCTGCGGTTCCTTGGGGCTCTGCGGTTCCTTGGGGCACTCTGCCATCGAACCCTCTACTATCCGGAACTGTGCTGGAATGGTTTCTCAGGTCCTTGTTTTGGAAGTTGTTTCTAGGCGTCCATGCTAATGTTCTTATGCCTTATGCCTTACACACATGTTATGCTACTATCTACCCTGTAGCGCGCCTTTTTTTTGGTCGTCTTTTAGTTCTAATGTATACCCATGGCACTTTACCCGCTGTTTCTGGTGGAGTTAGTTCTAACTAACAATGCCAAGGTACTGACTTTTGCTGATCCCAGGGTTGTGACATCACTGTTGCTCATTGTTGTTTTTCGTTGCCTATATAAACGTTCCACTTTCTCCTCAAACTGGGGTTGCAGCCCCAAGGATTAATAGTTTTGAATAAGCTGTTTGGAGGCGGTCTCGAGGTCGTCGTTCCCGAGTCGCCATGTTCCGTTTCTACGATTGGGGAGGGAGGGGTGGGTTGTGGGTGAGGGAGGTGGGTGGAGGGAGGGTTGGAGGGGAGGGGGAGGGGATTGTTTTTGTATTTTGCATATTGATTTGCTTTGTTTTCTCTGTCTTGCATCCACTGTATCATATTGCATTCCAAAGCCTGCACTTAGTCCTCCAAGTTCCTGCATATTGCACTAGCCCTGCAATCAGTACAAATTGTGCTACTGCCGATGTAATCAAATGTCTAATGCTCTCTTCACGATTTAAATTCTATGTATGTGCATGCGTTATGAAACAATGTCAGATGTTATGTAAATGATGGCTCCTGTTATAGATACTCCAATAGGGACGCAAACTATAGCTAACCTTAGGATATTATCACTGAATGTGAAAGGCCTCAACTAACCGGTTAAACGCCAGAAGGTACTTGACTATTTACGTAGGCAACGTGGAGATATAGCCCTGTTGCAGGAGACAAAATTGGAAGCGAAGCAATTTCACACACTGCGTAACAAATACTATACCGAAGTGTTAGGTTCTGAAGCAATCTCTAAGAAAAATGGGGTGGTGATGCTAGTAGCAAAAACTGCAAATGTGGAGGTGATCTCCTCTACGACAGACACTAAAGGTAGATGGACCTCGGCAAAGCTACTCAAAGATGACACTGAGTTCTTTATAACGACAATATATGCCCCTAATGCACACGACCCATCTTTTTGGCTAGGCCTCACGAAACAGGTCAACTCCATCCCTGACACGGCTGTTCATATTTTGGCGGGCGATTTCAATCTTCCGTATGACCCGATACTAGATAGAGACTCCAAATGTGTCTTTCGCCCAGGCAAAGCCCATAAGGCATTCATGAAGCTGTGCGACAGGTTCCATTTGGTGGACACGTGGCGCCTATTACATCCTGATGGTAGAGACTATTCTTTCTACTCCCCACCACATGACTCGTTCTCGAGAATTGACTACATACTAATATCTAAAAATGCAGTGGCCAGAGTTGAGGATGCGGAGATTGCTCCCAGATTAGTTTCTGATCATTCCTGCATCTCTCTCACACTGTCTAATGTTAAACCAACCACTAGTCAGTCCATGTGGAGATTCAACGACGCTATTCTTCATGACACAAAACACAAAGACACCATTGACACCGCCATTAAAGATTTCTTAATAACGAACACAAAAGGGGACACTTCAGACACCATTCGGTGGGAGGCGCTAAAATCTACTATAAGGGGACTTATCATAAAAATATCCTCTGCAATTAATAAGAACCGCACCGCGGCCTTGTTGAAATTAGAAGAGGATATCTCAAACCTTCAACGCGAGTACCTGAATGGTAGAAAACCAGAAGACCTGACTGAATTATCCAACCGAAAATACACCTATAACAAACTTATCAGTGAGAAAGCTGGTATTTGGCTGGACAAGATGAAGCGTTTTAAAATTTGTGATTCGAACAAAGCAGGGAAGGGATTAGCGGCATATCTTAAATTTAAAATTCAAAAGAATACCATTACTTCCCTATTAGATAGGAATGGCACTCCTAGCTCTGACCGCAGTAAGATTGCGAACATCTTCAAAGAATTTTATGAGAAGCTGTATGCTAGGAACATACATGTTGACAGAGAAAAAATGGAGAAATACCTCTCAAATTGCGCACTTCCAACACTTACGTCCACAGAAAGGGAGTCCTTGAATGAGCCGGTCTCTGAATCAGAGGTTCTTGCTGCTATCAAATCCCTCAAAAAGGGGAAAGCCCCTGGCCCAGATGGCTATACAGCACCTTTTTATAAGACCTTCGCTCATGTTCTCCCTACTCCTCTACTAGAAGTCTTTCAAGAAATTAGTATCACGGGAGAGGTTAAGGGAACTATGGCTGAAGCCGTAATTGCGGTAATACCAAAGGAAGGCAAGGACTCTAAACTCCCTAAGAATTATAGGCCTATATCGTTGATAAACCTAGACTGTAAGATCCTAGCCTCGATTCTAGCGAAACGCATCCAGAAGGTCTTGCCATCCCTAATACATCCTTCACAAGCGGGATTCCTGAAAAACAGGCTATCGAGTGATAACACTAGAACCTTGGCTCACGTTATTGACAAAGCGAGGCTATTATCCACACCCACTGTTGCGATTACGCTAGACGCTGAGAAAGCGTTCGACAAAGTAGATTGGACGTACTTGAATGCGGTTTTATACAAATTTGACCTAGGCCCTCTATTCACTAAATTAGTCATGTCTCTTTATGCCTGTCCCTCCGCTAGAGTAAGAGCTGGTGGTGCTTTTTCCTCCCCTTTTAACTTAGAACAAGGTACTAGACAGGGTTGCCCCTTGTCCCCGTCTTTATTCCTCCTGGCAATTGAACCCTTTCTGTACTATATAAGGGAAAATCCTGATATTACAGGAATCCGATTCACAGGCTGCACGATTAAACTCACGGCCTACGCTGATGATGTACTGGTTTTGAGTGAAAAAGCCAATAAAGCCATACCGGCATTACTCTCTACAATTGAAGAATTTTCGTGTGTATCCGGATATTCCCTGAATAAGGACAAAACAGAAGTGAAGTCATTAAATAGCCTGTGTGACAAAAACATACTGGGCGACTCCGGGCTTACCTGGCAGCCGAAGAGTTTTAAATATCTAGGTATGGAATTTGAGAGGGACCTGGTAACCACCCTAAAGATTAATGAGGACACACTCTATAAAAAAAATACAGAAACTACTGGATGGTTGGTCACCAAAGTTCCTCTCCTGGTGGGGTAGAGCAGAGTCATTAAAAATGATGATCAGCCCCTTGATAAACTACATGGCGTGCATGCTCCCCATGACCTTCACGGAGGACTTTTTGCATAAAATAGAAAAATCATTCACGGACTTCCTGTGGAAAGGGAAGAAACCGAGAATTGCCATGAGAAAATTACAATTGCCAAAGCTTAGAGGGGGTATCGGTCTGCCCAATTTTAGAAATTACCAAACCGCCTTTCTTTGCAAGCAGGGTGCTTCTTGGTTTGCCGCTGACCCTCACTATACACCTTTATGGGTTGATATTGAGAAATCCATTATAGGTAATGCCCCGCTCTCTGCTGTACTCACAATGGATCTCTCACACCTCACACACTCTAAATACATAATGCTTAATACCAAGAGAGCTCTTTTGCGTATAGATCGCATCCACAAGACTGGTCTGCAAATCCACAACTCCACTTCTGCATCTCTATGGCGTAACCCATCAATCAAAATTAGTGGCTCACCCCTCATGTGGGACCACTGGTCTGATAAGGGTATTAATGTGGTTTCAGATCTCTATGAGAATAACGAGCCATTGCCCTTCTCGAACCTGCAGACTAGGCACTCCCTATTACCGATTGATTTTTACGCTTTCTTGAAACTAAAATCAGCTCTGTCCACACGTACATTCAAACTAGCGACACCTTGGCTAACATCTATGCTCCCGCACCTACAATCCTCAGGGCATTTCGTCTCAAAAATATATAAACTACTTGCACCGGCACCCAACAAATCGATGAGACGTACTGAACTTAAATGGGAAGCAGAGCCAAACAACACTGGTATAGATATAGACTGGATCAAGATACATGCTTCGGCACTCACACACAAGGTTTCGCCTATATTATCACAGACCAAGTATATGATACTCAACAGGACATTTTGGACCCCACAGAGGCTATTTAAGGTAGGCCTGCGTGACACGCCAACATGCTGGAACTGCTCATTGGATGTTGGTGATCTCCCACACATGCTATTTAATTGTCCCATGCTTCACACATACTGGGCCAAAATCTTTGATTACATTGGACACGTATTTGCCATACATCCCACAAGGGATTTCGTCTACATTATCCTGGGGGCCATAGACCCACTGTTAAAGGTAGACCATGACCGCCAGCTTATGGACCTCTTGCTCACACTGGCATGCAAGGTGGTCCTATGCAACTGGAAATCAGCGTCGGAGGTCTCTTTCAATGCCTGGAGAGAATGGCTGTCCTGCATTAGAGGCACTGACAATCCTGCTCTACATTCGTCACCATGGCAAGTCACCAACAAAAAACTATGGTCCTCGTTAGATAAGGCCTCCTTCACCTTCGACCCACCATGAGATACTACCTGACTAATGTGATACTAGTTTTTCCTTGGGGAGCCTACTACACAGATGGTACTGGGTAGGATCCATGCTACATGGGCATAATAACTTTAGACGTAAGACGCAGGTGTGACGAGGTGTTGCATGGTGATACATGGCTGGAATTGTGTAAGACAGTAATAATGCAAGAATAATGCAAGGATGATGCATTAGTGTTTATTACTTTATCACCTTCTTTTACAGATCAGGAATGATGTTTATTTTATTGTTTCATTTACTTTACTTATTTCATGTATTGTTTTCATGTTTTGTTTTATAAGTGCTTAACCATGCTTGTTTTGGCATATCTCCAACATGCTTGTACAATTACTGATGCTTTGTTGCCGTTCTCATTTTTGTTATTGCTCAATAAAAAAGATTTTAACTTAAAAAAAACACTACAACAAGTCCTTCCGCTTCTGTCGCAAAATGACTTCCTTGCTACTTTAGATCTCAAGGACGCATACTTCCACATTCCCATTCACAAGACTCACAGGAAGTATCTCAGATTCGTAATAGACGGACAGCACTATCAGTTCAAAGTACTCCCATTCGGAGTCACAACAGCAACAAGAGTATTCACCAAGTTCTTAGCAGTGGTGGCAGCGCATTCACGAAGACAACACATCCATGCCTTCCCGTACCTCGACGACTGGCTCATAAAAGCCAGCTCATACAAACAATGCGTGGAACATACTCATGCCACAATACAACTGCTTCACAACTTGGGGTTCACAATAAGCCACGCCAAGTCCCATCTACAATCATCCAAAATACAACAGTACCTCAGTGCCACACCTCAAAAGCGCTTGCCTATCCCACTCCAGCAAGGATAGCCAGCATACAAACTCTTCTAACAAGGTTTCAGCTACAACACTCCATTCCAGCAAGAGTGTTCATGCAACTCATAGGGATGATGGCCTCTTGCATTTTCATAGTGCCCCATGCAAGACTTCAAATGCGTCCACTACAAGAATGCTTGTCACGTCTGTGGAACCAGGCTCAAGGTCAATTGACAGACCTAGTGTTGGTAGATGGTCGGATTCATCGCTCCCTGCAGTGGTGGAACATCAAAAACCTTTCCAAGGGACGACCGTTCCTAGAGCCAGTGCCTCAGATAATCTTAACTGCGGATGCATCGCTCTCCGGATGGGGAGCCCACCTACTGCAACACACCATGCAAGGCAAGTGGACACCACAACAAAAGTTACTCCACATCAATCATCTGGAGTTACTAGCAATATTCCTAGCACTAAAAGCTTTCCAAAAGCAAGTATCAAACAAAGCTGTGTTAGTCCGCACAGACAACATGACAGCCATGTATTACAAACAGAAGCAGGGAGGCGCACACTCCTGCAGCGATCTCAACTAGCATAGGACATATGGTGGTGGGCTATACCTCAAAACATATTCCTTCTAGCCCAGCATGTTCCAGGAGTACAAAATACCATAGCGGATCTGTTAAGTCGACAAACACAACAGACCCACGAGTGGGAACTTCATATGCAAGTATTTCAGCCATTCTTTCAGATGTGAGGACAACCTCAGATAGACCTATTTGTCACCCACTAAAACGACAAATGCCCACGCTTCGCCGCCAGATATCCACACCCACTGTCCAAAGGGAATGCAATATGGATGAACTGGTCAAACAGATTTGCGGACGCTTTTCCACCTCTACCACTCATGCCACTAGTAGTACGCAAACTACAGCAGCATTCTCTGACTCATCTCATCCTAGTTGCTCCAATGTGGGCCAGACAGCCGTGGTACCCCACACTGCTACAACTGTTGGTATTACCACACCAAAAATTACACCTGTCTCCACACCTCTTAGCACAGAACCGTGGAGAGATCAGACACCCGGACCCAGCTCAGCTCACCCTTGCGATCTGGCTCCTGAAATCCTAAAATTTGGATATTTGAACCTTCCTCCAGACTGCATGAATGTCATAAAAGAAGCTAGACGGCCAACCACTAGGGTATGTTATGCAGCCAAGTGGAAACGATTTGTAATATATTGTCACAACAACAATATCAATCCTCCAGATGTGTCTATTCAACACATCATACGATACTTACTGCATCCCCAAAGATGCAACTTAGCCTATATGTCTATTAGACTATATCTTGCAGCAATAGCAGCATATCTGCAAAATAGACAACATCTATCTCTATTCTGAGTGCCTGCCATTATGGAAGGCCTTAAAAGAATAATTCCTCCCAGAGTACCAGCTTCACTTGTGTGGAATTTAAACTTTGTTCTCACATGGTTAATGGGGCCTCCCTTCGAACCCTTACACAAATGTGAACTGCAATTTTTAACATGGAAAGTTGCGTTCCTAGTAGCTAATACCTCTCTGCAGAGACTAAGCACTAACCATTCAAGAACCTTTTTTGCAAATGCATCACAATAAGGTGGTTCTGCGTACTAATCCAAAATTCTTACCCAATGTCATTTCTCCCTTCCATCTCAATCAATCTGTGGAACTGCCCGTTTTCTTCTCGCAACCACAGACAGTACCAGAAAGAGCTCTTCACACATTAGATGTCTAAAGAGCATTGCTATACTACATAGAGAGGACACAACCCTTTCGTAAGACAAAACAACTTTTTGTGTCTTTCTCACCACCACACAAGGGTAATCCCATTTCAAAATCTGGGATAGCTAGATGGATTGTCAAATGCATACGGATTTGTTACCACAAAGCTAAACATACGTTAGTTGTTCCTCCTAAAGCCCAATCTACAAGAAAAATAGGGCTTCAATGGCATTTTTAGTGAACATTCCCCTAGATGACAACTGCAAAGCAGCTTCATGGTCTACACCGCACACATTCACAAAACACTATTGTGTAGATGTGCAAACCAAGCAACAAGCTAATGTGGGCCAGGCTGTTCTCAAAACATTATTCCAAACTACTGCAACAGATAGGGGTGGTCGCCGCTAGGGATGGGTACTGCTATACAATCTATGCACAGTGTGCAATCTGCAGCTCATATGCCTCGAGCGGAAAATGCTACTTACCAGTATGCATCTGTTCTTGGCCTGTAGAGCTGCAGAGTTGCACACGCCCACCCGCCTCCCCGGCTACCCTTGTCTGTTCCAGTATTATCTTAATTAGATGCAAATTACATGGGCATCCGTCCTTTTCTTGCAAAGCTCCATCATTTCCCTTATGCCGAAAAACAATCTGGGGATGGAGCCGATGCCAAAGGAGGAGTCACCTATCTCGTGACTTCCAAAGAACTTTTCAGGACAACAACAAACTGCAAACATCCGGGCCCAACACTAGGTGGGGATCTATGCACAGTGTGCAACTCTGCAGCTCTACATGCCAAGAACAGGTGCATACTGGTAAGTAGCATTTTCCTTTTGGATCAAGTCTGGTTTATTGTAGTTAACTAATAAATCAAAATGTAAAGATTAAATTTTTTAATGAATTAATTCCACTGTGTACCAAAATGAAGTGTAGAGCTCCATTTATAAACTTGAAATTACTATTAGGTTAACATCCTCCAGTACTTTTATTTCAGTTTTCCAATAACGTTGGCTGCAGTTGTTTGTAAAGACAAAGACCCCCCACTCTATTGGATTGTATGTTGTCCTAAAGCACACTTATATGTCTCTGGCCCATTCACACATTTCAGTTGTGGTTTGCCTTGTATTGGTTACCAGCTTGAAGTATTTTTGATGTGTACCAATATTTAGTTATCATAAGGATTTTTCTATACTAATGTTCCACTGATGCCGATGATGTGTATGTAATTCCATTTTTGTAGTCTATAGAGCACTTGTTGCCACAGAGCTGCAACTAGGGCTCAGAATAGCCTTAGATTGCAAATGCTGAAGATGTTTGTAGAGACTGGGGTACAGTGTGTTTACAAAGAGCAAGCCTCACCTAGCTTTATACTATCATAGGTGTATTTCTATGAACCATGATAAAGCAACACTCTCCCAGAAACCTCCATTGTTCAAGTTACTCCCCGAGC
Organism: Lissotriton vulgaris; assembly: GCF_964263255.1. Taxonomy (NCBI): domain Eukaryota; kingdom Metazoa; phylum Chordata; class Amphibia; order Caudata; family Salamandridae; genus Lissotriton; species Lissotriton vulgaris. The sequence goes on from NC_141689.1 coordinate 1,856,787,963, forward strand.
AAGCAGGAGTAGGGATGAACTGAGATTGTTTCTTACCTAAGATGACTCAGATTCTTTGAGGATGAGCACTCAACAATGACAACATACTCTTGTAAGATCCCTCAGGATGTTGAAAGTCATTGTCAAGAGTGGGCACTAGATCCCGAGCAATTACAAATGATTTTCCTGCAGTTTGCCAAAACTTGCTTCAATCACTTTATGAGTCACTCAAACCAAAAATAGCGACCAGAGGAGAAGCATTTTTGATAAATTGATGAGGGGTATTTCAAATCTACATGGAATAAAAAGTGACATTTTCAATGCTGTTTAAATGGCATTAAAATATTTTCTTCTAGTGTGCATGTAATGTTTTCAAACCATTTGCTTTAATCTATTCATTGTTAGGGCTCCCGCCTTCGTTGCAGTACACAGCACTGCTCGCGCAGCGAGAGCCCTTTTGTATCGAATTTTGAAAGCTGCTCACACGCTCATGCGTCTGAGCAGCTTTCCGCGGCTGCCATTGGCTTTCCTGTTTTTTTTCTTCCAAAAAGCATGCACGCAATTGAGCAAAGGCAGGCGCATGTCCCGCCTTTGCTACGCTCATTCCGGACGGTGGCTTGCACTTGCCGCGCTCCCTCCCCCCGCTCCACTTTGGTGCGCGCACCACTGGTTTCCTGGAGAGGGGATATGCTGTTGTGAAAAAGAAAAAAAATGCAAAAATAAACTGTACTGGGGTGAATGTATGACATTGCTCTGCATTGTGTCCATCAACTGTTGTTTTTGCATTTGTCACCCCGAGTGGGATGGGTATGCTCAGACGTGAGTCCCATGCTCTCCACACCACTGGAGTCAAGCTATCCTGGCTGAAGATGACTGATAGCCAGAAACCGGTCCTAGGATGCTTGAATCCGGTCCAGTAAAGACATGGCTTGGCAGTTCGGGCTGGACTGTTCCCATGAGGCACAGGGTCAAGGCTGATTTGCCTATGACCATGTCTGAACTGGGGTGGTGTGGAGTGCAAACAAACAATGGATTTAGGCCCATATCTCTGTACTGGGGTGAATGTACGACATTGTTCTGCAATCTGTCCATCAACTGTTGGTTTTGCAGTTGTGAAAAACAAAGCACAAAACTTTAACAGCTGCTGCCGCCCACTCAATCAGGCGGCATGCAAAGGCATAGCAAAGCCTCAGTAGGGCATGAGTCCCATGGCTATAATATGGACAATTATTAGTTCTTTCTTCCTTTGTTTGTGTGTGTGTGCATATACACACATATATATTTATAAATGCACTAGAACGCATCCAGTAGTGGGTTTTGTTGTTTTGGGAGGTGACCGCGACACACACTGTGCGCCTTGTAGTTATTACACTCGGTGTAAAGTCCCTTCCGTGAGTGAGGGTAAGAAAGCCCCCGCCGCCCCGGCAGCCTGTCGGCAGCCTCAGACTAAACGCACCACACGGATCCTGCGTCAACACAACTGCAACGAGAATCAACAAAGATTCTGCTCCGGCACGGCTTGGAACAGAGCTGCTAGTTTCACCCTTTGACAAATATATTTTAATCTGGTCTTTGTCACATTATTTACGTGTAAAAAATCTTGGAAGAAATATTGTTTTTCCAGCAAACAGTCGATCATAGCTAATTGAGCCCACCCCACGAAGCCTCCAGTGTTTTGATGTCACTTCACAGAAGGGTTTTTACCTTCCCGTTGTATTCATGATCGGCGATGCCCGGTGTGCCCTGGTGAAGGGGGCGTCCCCAGAGCTAACCCCCTCCCACCACACACATTATTTTTGTAAAAAAAAGCTCCTGCGGGTCCTTTACCAGCCGGTGATGGCTCATGAGAGCTACTGCCCTGTCCACGCATGGAAATGTTTTATGGGGGGGGGGGGGGGGGGGGGGATTCCCACAGGATTAGTGCACAGCAGGTAGGGTTCGGGGGGCGCACAACACCGCCTCCCCGGCTCATGGGCCGGCAGCGTCCCCCGGTCACTTACGTGTGCTGGGGCAGTGGGGACTCTGCCTAATGATGTGATATGTGAGCGAGTGTGTGTGTGTGTGTGTGTGCGCCACGACCACCCTTCCGAGGGGACTGCGGTAATTAGGCACTGGGCTCGAGCTAGCACCTTCTTCAACTGCCCATTACTACACCCATCTCCACCCAAGGTGCCATGGCAGAGGTCAGCGCACTGACGTCATCCCTCCCCAGCCGGCTTCATGTCGGGAAATCGAAAACAAATTTTAAAGAAGCATTTGCAATGCAATAGATCTCGCATCATTAAAGTTTGAGCTATTGGTGTTGCATTATTTAGCAATGCCAATAGCGCAAACTTTAATAATGCAAGACCTATTGCATTGCAAATGCTTGTTACCTTTGTATGTGCAACTCTTGTGCCTTTTGATAATTGCGATCAGCAACTCTTATATAGCATTAAAGGAATGAGAACTAAGAGACTGCTTGTCTACTCTAAGGCTGCATTAGTTTACATCTTTATATTGTGCTTGAAAATTGAGAAAGTTTCAAGGAGAAATGTTATTAAAATATTCCTCTTAACATTCTGTTTGCTTTTTCCAGCTGCAACACACGAACATGATGCTAACTGCTTGGGAGAAGTAAGGATGAATCTGTTGAGTGGATCTACAACACTACAGGCTTGTTTTTCCTATCAAGTGAATGAAGGGTACGTATCACAGCAGAATTGCTAAAATATTTTTATGAAATATACATAAAAGAAAGGGATAACCCAGTTTAATTGTGTTGCTTGTTTATTTTTACAGATAGGGAATTGCCAATTTTAATGTGCAGCTTTGTTTGTTTAGGGGCCAAATATTGTTGTTTAAGCCATTCAGGTATTGATGGGTATACCATCCATTATAAACCTTTTCTCTAAGAAGCACCTCATGCATTATAAGCTCACGAACCAAACACTGTACCAGCATTGGGACAAGAGGGAAGAAAAAACATGTTCATTGCTTTAGCTGGAGTTGCACAAAGGCACTTCATCCCTTTGTGTGCTTCCTTGATTTGAGTAATTAGTATTTGCATTGTTGAAGGCACATCCCATATATTATTTGCATATTTAAATCACATGAGAATTTCAAATTATTTTAGAAAGAAAAGTATTATTGATTTCAGAGGCTGGGACCAGTAAGCTCATAGTCCTCATTATCTAGAAACAATCAAACTAAAACATTGTTTATATAAAATTTGTGTTGATAAAAGATTTACCGTCCCAAGTCATTACCTACACATCAAGGTGCCACAAAGAAGAGTTCAGACTGCTCTGGAAAAGTACTCTAGTGTTCACAGTTGAAGACTTGAGACCACGGAGTGTGATTTTGATAAATTCATAGCTAGATAATTACACCTCTGACATAAATGTAAAGGGCCTCCCCATTTCCTTCTTTCACACATCTTCTCCACCCCCACGATTGTCCCTTTTTACGTTCAGGGTTTAAATAGTTTCTAATGTAACATACATTATAATCCATTCATGATACATGTAAATTAGTGCTTGCCACATATGCATACATGCTAGATAATTAATGGTTTGCGGACAGGTGGTGCAGTCCTCACTGGCAAACAATGAGATGACCCTCTCCAGATGACCTTAACTTTAAATAACCACATAATATCTCATTGGCTTAATCCTGGCTTAATGTTTCCTGTTGGAACTTGGGTAAATGAGATTTTTCAGGCCCTCCAGGTATAACCTAGCCTACGCTTGGGTCCTCCCATCTTGTCATGATTTGTAATAATGTCACACTAGTTTGTAAGGATATTACAGCACGGCCAGGAGAAAGAAAAGATACAACAATAAAAGTTAAGTCTTTGATTATAATGATAATTTCTTCCCTATTGTATAACTCCAGACCCGTCTCCCTTTCAGTAGTGGGATTAATATTTCACACAAGCTGCTTCCTTGTGGGTTAATTTTTTTGTTTGACTTTTTTTCCTCCGTTTTTAATGAATGGCAAATTGTGACCGTGGTAGTATGCCTTTGCAGTAAGTTCTGTGTCGAACACTAGAAACATTGTATTACAGTTAAGCTTGTAAATTCTTGCGCAGGTAAAGCCCACCATTGCTCTGTGAGATCGTTTCTGCTTTGATCTGCTTGTCACCTCCTTTGTTTTGTCATCTGATTGCAGGGTGTTTGGCCTTGATCCTTCTGCTGCATCATTTCACATCCAACATAATCACATGGACTCTGGAGTCTGGTCAATATGGTTGACCAATAACTTTGACTTCAGCATTGTGTTACATGATGTGTTTGTCGCTCGAGAAGCCAGGAATGTTTTGAAGGTAGGCATTGTTCTTCAGTAAGTTATTGTGAATGCTTTATGGTATATCACAAAAACATAAGAAACTTGTTACCTAGGGTTCGACATCAGCAATGTAAGCTGTATCCTTTGTGTGCTCTTAATTGACATGTGTGCGCACCCAATCCTAAAGCCTTTAACAAGCTATTACATTGCATGCTTTTCAAACATTTCTTTTGACATTTTTGCTGTACTTCTCGAAATGAAGTGCAGTTAACCTGCGGACTGATTAGTTTACGTTAACATAGTTTTTTGTTTAAACAAATTTAGTGCTGTCTTTCTTTCTTCCATTGAAACATAAGGCCTTATTCAGTGCTTGCCGGATGCAGGACATCAATCAGATAGCAACCAAAGCCCCATATGTCCTACTTGGAGTGTATAAGGCCCTTATCCACTATAAATAGGGCAGAGAGGACATCTGCTGAAGTCTAAATAGTCCGGACTATTCAGAAAATAAATAACTGAATAACAATTGTCAGAGCTGTGAATGCTTCCATCTTCATAAGCATGTATGTTTGATGGTGCGCTCTCGTTTGCATTCATGCATTTGAGAATCGGAGTAGACTTACGTTTAAGTAGAAAGTCTTTACCTTCTTCATTTACTAATGAAGTTCTGGAAAACCGCATGGCGCACTGACAATTACATCAGTCTATGCCATCTCACCGTTCAAATAGACATGATTCTTTCCAACGTGAGCTGTGTTAATTCACAGAAAACAGTTGTCTCCACAACAATAAAATATCCATGTTCCAGATCTTCCTCTGACCTGACCAGTATTTTCATCCAACTAGCTCTAATGTAGCATAGTCAAGCACAAGTAATGTATAAATATGTCTACAGGCATATTACGCTGTGGCATTTGACATTTTCTGCAAGGTTTGCTTCAAGTTTAATGAAAAATAGCCAATTATGCAATTTGATGAGATAATCCTATGTTGCCAATAGAATATTTGATTAAGATTTTTCCTTCTGACGGATAAGTAACTTTCCTAATATTTCGTACTACCCTCAAATTGTAAGCGCACACACTATAACACAATGGAAAGTCATTCAACGATAAATATGTATACACTTTTAAACCTGGAATGCCATAAGCTCTACAGAACAAGAATGAACATTATTTAAAATAACAGTGAGTCTAATTAGCATTGACATATTGCTGTATATTGCATCAAGTGAAATACACTAGTTACAATATACAAATTAATAACGATGCATTAGGCAGTCTTCAGTTCCAAAATGTGTTGCTGTCAAATCAAGATATGACGCAACTCTTTCACACCCCAGTAAAGTAAAGGGGAGTTTGTCTGCACTGAAGAAAGGGAATAGAAGCAAAGATGGCAAGCGCCATGCAACTTTTCCATTGGAGTGACCCTGTATGTACCCCCACGTAAACCACAAAGTGAAAATATTACAAAAACTGGAGAGGTCACAGGGATGCCAGCAGAACATTAAATAAAATAAGGACATGGATAGTAGACCAGGAAAGAAATGGAAACTGGGAGAGTGCAACATAGAAAGCATAGAGGAGAAGGCAAGTTGCTTTTGGCTAACTGAGAGATGAATCATAACTGGAGGAAGGGGACAAAAGTAAATAGACTAAGCACTGAGGCAAAATAGAAAGGTAATAATGAGGAGAACTCCACGGGACATGGACGTCAGAATAATGGGGGTGGGGGCTTAACTGTCCCATGTAAAACCACTGAGCACTGTCTTTGTTTTCCACAAAATAAAGCAAAGCCTAGTGGGTAAAAAACTTGGAAAGTATGTCAGCATCAGGTACAATTGTTGAAACATGAATAATTCTCCCAAGTAGGCAGAGCTGCTCCCTAATACAGTTGAGACGTGTAATGCTTCAAGCCCCACTGAGCATGTGCAATGTTGTCTCAGGTAAAACCCCAAGTGTAATAGTTGCAGGATTCTTGCATTTACCTCAGCCATGTCCCAAAGTATGTGATTTTTGGAAAGGGCTGATCAGCTCACTTCCCAAGATGTTTAATCTCATGGCCCACCTAGAACCCTAAGTGCCATTACTCGGTTGGGTGACAAATATCCTGAGCGCACTCAGAAAATTATCTAGGCTGGCAGTGCGATTAGTAAAAACACAAATGGTGGGATCCTGGGGATAAGGTTGTGCACCTATTCTCAAAATAGGCTACATAATCTTATTCGCTGTAATGAGCAATTTGAACTGTATGCTGAAATGCGTCCTTCAGCCGCTCAGCCGAATGACATTTTGGGGCGTTCAGGAAATTACTTACTCTTCCTTGATATCACCTCTGATGCCACTGCAACAGGTTGTAAGTTAAATGATATAATGCTTGTTGCAGCGTCTAAGGTTTATGGACGGTACTTGTCAAATACTTACTGCTTTATATAATGTTACATGCTAAATGTTGTACTATGTCATTATAGATGAAAAGTGTAACAGATCCTATTCATATATGTAACTCTCTTCCTGTCTAAAAGCATTGCTATCATTTTTCTAAATTTCACCTGTCACTGTGTATATGCAGCTGATTCTGTGGTTATATATAAAAATTAAATAAACGAAATATTTTTAAGTTTAAAGAAGTCTCATTACGACTTTTTCATGATTTTGTACATTTTGTGTTTTTTATTGTTATGTTGTACTCTAGTGTTCAAGTTATTAATGTTGTTTCTTTTTTCCATAGATTCTGAACTTTACTAATCAGTTGAGTCTACCTCCAGGCTGCTGGAATGTGTTTTCTTTGAAGCTCAATGCCAAAGACCCTCCAACAAGTTTATTTACAAATATTTACTTGGGCACAAATTTGGGAGTGAGATTTGAGATACCTCTTCAGATTCACTCCACGCTGTCAAAGGTATTATTCTACTAGTCTTCTGTTGTAAATGCAGCTTTGCTGACTTGTTCTTCTCTTTGGAGCAGCTACTGTACAGTATCTTCTGCAAATGAATTGTGTAGCTCTTTCTAAAATCCATTCATTCCGAACAGTCGGTTAGCCTTCCTGTTGCCTGTTGCTTGCAAAAGATTTGCAGAGTAACCATCAATTAAGTTGTAGTCTTCCTCTAGCTTTACCAGCAGCCTCATTTTTCCTGTTCTGTGTTCATTCCGAGTGTGACTCCTCCAACACTTTCATTAATAAGACAAACGTATGCTCCATGAAAATCATCCTAAGCTTCTTACTAATATTATCCCTGTTGTAATAATGATTACGTTAGTGGGCACCATGTGCAAGATTACCAGCTGTGATCACCTCAGGTAGGCTTGCCACCAGGAATAACAATACAACTTTATAAATGTTCTTCTTCTGCATTGGTAATGCATAACAGCCATAACTGTAATTCCCTAACACCACGTTAATAATATTAGTAATAAGTCTTCCCAGCGCAGCACAACATAAGTATATTTCAAATATCAGTTTAAATATTTTTTGTAAATCCAGCTATTTTTTTTTCTTCTGAAATATAATCATTTGAGTTCTGGAAGTAGACCTCCTTAGTCGTGAATACATGCTTTGTATTTCTGGAGTAAATAGACAAATTAGGCCAAGCCCAAGCTTTGAAGTTAGTAGACTGGGCTGTAGGTAGGAAACCTACTTACAGGGCATCAGGAAAGGTGCCAATAGCCCACGAGCAACTCTTTGGAGAAACCCGGCTTAAAAATTGGTGAGAGGGTATTAAATCTGTATTTCTACCCTTCGACCACTATTTGAATTTATTCACAAAGGAATTCAATCTCAGCATTCTATCTCAGTTACTTGAAGCCAGCATGTGACCACAGTGTCTGGAATCATGTGCCGTGTGAGTATTGGCTGTCTGCTGCCTAACTGAAATGTTGAGATATATATCATTGTAGCATTAGCTGCTATTCACTATGCATTTCCCTGGCTTTCCTTATACAAAAAATTTCAGCAAAGATTCTAAGTAAATGTCTGTTGGTTCTTGAATTGGCAGACTTGCTCCTACAGCAGTAGACATCACAGTGAGTGAGGAAGACACAGACTTGGTTGCCCAGTTGTCACAGAGCCACACGCCAATAACCCCATTCTGCCCACATATAACTTTTGCGTAGGTATTGGACTGTCACGTCTTTGGAATTGAGTTTCCCATTAGCAAGTAAATAAAATCAGACATTTCTAACCTCACATAACATAGAACAGAAATAGTTATAGCTTATTTTGAAGATGTAGCCCATTTAATAAGCTAATTTCAGCACTTTTATTTGTGCTGTACCTTCGGCATTGAACTCTGCTTTAGAGACCCCAAAGGTGACTGCATTGTTGCTGGTTATTATGGCATCCTACTTGTCTGTAGCACTGAGCTGGAGTATTTATAACGGTTTAATTCCTCAGAATTATTTCACATTATTGATACCTGTAAAAAGGATACAGGACCAGACCTGTGGAAGTTCTTCCCCCTCATTTTTGCTGCCCCTGCACTACTTCTCTGTTGTGTTAATCTTTTACCCATGTGCTGAACCCAAAGCATTTGCCATTTATATACATTTGCAAAGATTAAAACAGTTGGTTCTTTACTACTTCAGTTGGTTATACACGCATTTATCCGTTTTATAGTTGTGCTGTGCCTACTCTCCTAGAACAAAGCACATTTGTCCCAGCCATGCCAGTCACATAGCTATGTAAAACGGGTACGCTCATTAACTCATAATCCACACAATCCTACCAGTTGAAGTCTGTGTGTTTGTGTGTTTTGCTGTCCACATAAAAACTTAAAGGATACATTGATGTCTTACTCTTACTCTTGCTCAAGTGGTTAGTTTCGTTCAGGATCTGGGCTTAAGACATACATTTGCCTGCCACCTACATAAGGTGTATTATACGCTTAATATTACCTTTCTGATGGCTACAGATTCCTCACTTTATGAGCAAATTCTTTCCAGGCTTCAGGTTGTTCCAGAAACTCCTCAGTCATGGTTTTACATGCTTCTCCAGCTGTGACTCTGTCTTGAACATGGCAACACCTTAATACAGCAGGCACTAATCGGAGTCCTGCTGTCGGTCTGGTTGTTCTGTGTTTAATAAACACAGATCCTAAGCGCTCTAAATCTCTCACCAGTAACAATCCTCAGCATTTTATCAGTGTCTAGCTCCAAAATCAAATGGTCAATTTTCAAATCCAAAACTTGCAGATGCACATGACGAGTGCATATTGTGTCTCAGGACAGAGCACAGTACCATAGTCTGTGATTCTGGTTAGTCAATGCTCCCAAAGGCCATCGGGGAGAGGAAGTCCAAATTGTTTTTGATTAAGGCCTACTTTGAGATGCCTCCATTTTCCTTTCATCCACAGATAAGTCAAGTGTACAGAAGCGTCCTCCCAAATGTTTCTTCCAACAAAACACACAAAAAGCAGAAGTAGTCCTCAAGAAGACCAGTACTGCTCCAGGGACCATTCAGTAGTCTTAATGCCATTCCCTGATGCCAAACTTTCCCTAGTCATCAAAGTATGCCCTGACCCAGTTGAGGACTGAATTTCTTAGTACATCAACTGACCCCCCACGCAGGTTTTGACCTTTGGGGACGTAATCTGTTCGCTTCGACCAGTGCGGCTCTGCGGGCTCTTAACAGTCTGTGTGTTGGCTAGGGCCACTTCTTGATTGTGGGACTTTGTGGAATCCCTTGGGTCTGCCTCTTCTCAGGAGGGTGCTGGTGTTGATTTGCGGCACCATGCGTTAGATGGCCGAGAGCTGGCGGCGTATATTCTTTGCTCCGCTCTGGTCATCTCTGAGGTGCTTGGTCGTGCCATGGCTTCTTCAGTTACCCTTCGCTGCCATGCTTGGCTTCTGGACAGTGTGTTCCCCGAAAATGTTCGGAAACGGCTGGTGGATCTTCCCTTCGATGGTACTCTTTTGTTCCTTGCCCCTGCAGACTCGGCCATCCAGAGGTTCTTGGTGGGGCTTCGGCCTCCTCCGTCCTCTCCCCCTCAATGACCTGCGAGTTGATCTGGTTTTTGGGAGGTGTTCTTTCGTTGGGGCGATTCGCCCCAGTTGTGTAATCTGTGTGCTTCATGTGCATTTGAGTCCTCTTGTCATGACTGTGGTTCTGTTGGCTCTGCTGATCGGCCCTTCTTTAATGTGTTTTTTTGCTCTGGGTTATCTACACTAGGTGGCCCTGAGATTAGGCCCTCTGTTTTTTCTCTTTGGCTGCTTGACAAGCCTTCTGCTGGAGTTTTTCCCGTGGATTTTTCTGTTCTCTGCTGCAGAAGTTTCTTCCTAAGAGGGTTCCCATGTCTTGGGACTTAACATACCCTATGTGGGGTAGTGGTAGCTGTTACATAGCTTGTTATGTGCTTGGAAGCTGTGATCGCCTTCGGGCCTCTGCTCTCCATGGCGTTGCAGTACGTTGCAGTTGCAATTCTATTATTGTGGGCAGACTCCTCCTTGAGGCGTGTCCGGGCCCTTCTTCGCCTTCCTGCTCGCCGTCTTCGGCTGGCGTCTGGCTTGCCCTGAGTGCATTGTCCTGTGGGTTCCTCTGCCTCTAGCTATGCTGCCGGAGCCGGCGTATTGTTTTTCTGCTCCATTGTGCCTTCTGAGCACTCTGATGGATCGGCCATTCTTACCCTGTCCACTTCTTTTATTGGGCCCTGCACTCGATTCTACCCCTCCTCCCTGAGGGCTGTGATGGATTTTGTGTTCCTCCCTCTTTCGGCTGCGGTCTGCCCGGTTCTTCCAGGGTGACCACTGGCTTCATTTTCTGCTTACGCCTGCTTTTATTGCTGCCAGCACCGTCTGTCTGGTCTATTGCCTTCTGGCTGTAGTAGGCACAGCTGCCCTCTTCACGGGGGGGGGGTGTCTCCCGGTTGTCTGGCTTGTCTTCATTTTACCTAGTCTCATTAGAGTCTCGAGGTTGATCTTCGTCCTCAGTCCTTCTCTTCCTTGCCTTGGCCTTGGGTGGAGTTTCTGTTGCCTTATATGGGCGTGGGATACTTCGGCCTCCTCTTGCCTGGCCCTTGTTTCCTCTGCGGAGTGTGAATAGGCTTCCTCTTCTTTTTTCTTCCTGCGTTCCCTTTGGGGTCGGTGGTCTTCTGATTGTAGGGGTTCCCTTTGCCTGGGGGGACAGGGCTCCTCGCCCTGTCCGTTGGACTCGTTCCCTGTGGGACCTCTGTTATGTCCAGGCTGTGAGGTCCTCTCGCAGACCCTCCTTCCCCGTGGGTATGGCTAGGGTATCTATTCTACGTTAAGGAATCTGCGGCTAGTAGTCTCTATCAGATGTACGAGTTACTTACGATGTATCTAGTAGAGACGATTCTAGCCGCAGATTCCTTCACGGCCCGCCCTTCCTCCCCATTCTGTGAGGACCTTTAGTTTTGTCTTCTGCACTCGCCTCCCGGTGGGTGGCTATGTCTTCTTTGAGTGCTTTTTTTCGTCCTGTTTTTTTGTTCCTTTTCTCCTCTGTTGGCACTTTGGAGGATGGGTTTATAGGTACTTCTGCCCCCTTCTGCTCTGGTCGCCCCAGGCTGGGACCTGCTTTTCTCTCACCCCTCCCCTTTATTACTAAGGGTTCTGGCCCCCGGCTATGCTTGAGTTGGGGTCTTTTGGCTGTGCCTCTGCCCTTTGTTTCTTAGTGGAGTCGTCACAACCTGTGATGGGGCTGTCTTGGTGGTTTGTCTTTCCTTGTTTGTCTTCGACTGGTTCCCCTTCATTGTTATTGGTTGGGGTTGTAGTCCTGCTACAGGTTGTCATGACATTTTTACATATGTTCCTTGTCTCCAATGGGGCTGTCTCTGTACTGGCAGGGTTACTGCTCAGGGCTGCACTCTGTTCTTTCTTCTTTTCCCTGCCTTTGGGTACTGCATTGTGTCACTGCTCCTTGTGGTGTTGTTGATCACCACTCCTTTTTCCTATTTTTCTGTTTTTTTGCACACTGTTCCCATACTTCCACAGTTTTGTCTGATGGCTCTGCGTTGTGGCGCGGAAAAGTTCTCAGAAGAAAACTGACGTAGATGTGCCGGGGTGGGACTTATGTGACCTCGCTGATGTCAAGCACGCGGACGACTCCGGGGCTGAGTCGTGTGATGTTGTCCCCCCGGCGCGCAGGGATGTTGTGGCAAAAAAAGTTTCCGGATCCACTCTCACGCCTGAGGATAATTCTACGTTAAGGAATCTGCGGCTAGAATCGTCTCTACCAGATACATCGTTAACGAAGGTAAGTAACTCGTACTTCAGATTTAACTGCTCTCAAGGCCTGCTCTTTACGTTTTTGTAGATTCTGCTTCTGTCACAAGTACTGTGGGAGGTGTGGGACGATCGAGCACTGTTGTGATCCCCCAGACTTTCCCTTTGAGGTCCTTTTAAGTCAAATTCCTGGCACTCCTTACTTGGCTGTCCCTTTTGTTACCATGCAGAGCAGACCTGCTGTTGAAGTGGTATGGTCCAGTCAAGCACCCCTACCCCTGAGGCATGATCATGATTGAATGGTGCCCTTTAGAGTCACTTTTGTCTTCACGTTTAAGTCACAGACATTGTTTTGGCAGCCAGGAAGCCCACACCAAATCCATCTTTGTTGGTCGCTAGTATAAATTCTTCCAGTAGTATGAGTCAGAAGTTATTAACTCTTAAAGATCATCTTTCTGACATCTCGTGATTTGCATTATTCCTTGCACAGTATTGTTGAGTAATGTTGACAGAGGGCATGGGACTATCTCCGTATGTGTGCTTGCCTGATTAACCTTCCTTGGTCCGATAACTACTAGAGATACACTTTCAGAAAGGTTTGCTCTGTTTGTTCCCTTCTACTCCGCTTATTGTTCCTCAGTGGAATTTGAACCTTGTTTTTACTTTCTTGATGGTCTCCCCATTTGAGCCGATGAAGTTTCTTGGTACGACTTCTAAACTTGAAGACCGTTTTATTGATGTCATGTAGGATTGGATAATTTCAGTATATGACAGTTTGTCCCACCGGTACAGGTGGTTTTTTGCAGGTACTCATCCTTAAACAATGCAGTTTCTGTATTTTATATCATTTACTCTTACATCGTTCATCCCTCCTCCATATACAACCAAGGAGGAAGAGCGACTTCATAAACTGGACTCCAGATGCATGGTGTTTTACCATATAGATTACACTTATCAGGCCGCAGTGGTTCATCAGCTCTTCGTGGCATTGGTGCAGCTAAGTAGGGCAAGGTGATGACCCAGCCAAGAAAGCCAGACCCGATAACATTGTACCCACTCCACAGACATCTTTGTAGTCATTTCGGTTGCTGACATCTGGCAGGTGCATATTCTTGTTAAGGATTGCTTCCTCATGTCTCATGCATGCAACAACATTCATTTTGCTCATGCTGTGTTGCCAGACTTCCTTGGTTAATGGACACTAGTCCATCTTGCATCCCGAGGCGAATTGCCTTAGTACTAACCTGTACGATGAGGCATATGCAGGAAGATTTATCCATCAGAAAAAAAAGTTACTTAGCTTCTGTAAAGATGTTTTTTGTGGATGCATAACCTTCCCTCAGATTCCCCATTGCCTGTCTTCTGCACAGGGAGTTGGTGATATGACTGATAAAATCTCAACGTATGCAAGCATATATGCTGTATGTGTTGCTGTCATTACTGTCTCGGTTTCTCTCCACATTCCTCGCGCTTGTGTGAAAAAGTCAAGGAACTGAGGCCAGCACTGCAGTTAGCATCTAATGTACTCCGATGCTGTCATGCTTGGTGGAGGAGTTGCAACCAGGTGGCACAGCTGAAATGTTTTCTGAACCAGTATTAAGGCAGGAGAGAAAACTCATTCTTAAGGTACCTGCTGGAAGGTTCTGTATATACCTGAAATATTGTTACAAAAGGTAAGTATTTTTTTTGTTCTGTACATGCAAGTCACTTTAGCCAGTTTGTCCAGATAAAAAGCAGGTAACTTCAGCCTGGCTGTTAAGGGGTGATACCCCAAAACAAGTCCCAGGATGCTTCTTTTCCAGTCCAGGAAGGACCTGGCCTAGTAGTTCGGTCTGGACTGTTCCCATGGGGAGCAGGGTCAAGACTAATTTGCAAATGGCTGTGTCTAAACTGGAATGGCAAGGTGAGCAAAAAAAACCGATGGATTTAGGCCCAGATCTCTCTACTGGGGGTAAATGCTGACAATGTTAAGCATTCCGTCCATTATCTTTTTGTCTTGCTAGAGATACAAGGGCAACCGGCTCTAAAACAGCATAAACCGCGTTTTGGTTCGCTAGAATAGATATTCTCTAGACTAATACTAACATTTGAAGTACTTTGGTACATAATACACTGTTTGCTGCAAACGATGGAATAGGATTGGAATAGATAGGTTTATTTATTTTAAACTTGCAATTTTGAGAACTCACAGCACTACTCGCAATAGGTGAACTCGTACTGCTACGAGATATAAGCAAGCATAATGCTGAAAATGTAATGTAAGCATAATTCCCAAATAAGATGATTTACTACATGAAGCAAAAAAAGTATTCCTTTCACCCCATATTGCTGAACGGATTTGGAAAACTAATCCCAAGGAAAAACCTGAAAAAGTGCAAACTCCCAATTACATAGTATTATCTACTTACTAAGAACACAAATGTAACCAGAAAAGCCGGAATAAGCACATATGTAAATATATTAGTAATGATTTGGTCATTTAGAAACGTATCCATCACCCCACTACCTACAGTTATCATATACCCATCATCAAATATGTTTGTTGTGTATAATTTTTTTCAATGCATTTATGCCCACTCCCTTACTTTAAGAAGAGACATTTGTGAAAGTAAGAGCATGTGCTGAGATGCATATAGGAGTCAATCCTGGTGAACCTTAGGATGTTCTTACTATCTCTTTTTCTTAAATAAATAAGTCCTCACATTGTACCAACATAGTACATTTTAGGGTTTCCTTGTTGTTGCTGTTTTATATTAAAAAAAGTGTGTTTTTACGGTTTCCTTTGATATTCGATATCTTATGGCTATAAACAATGGATTTTTTTCTTGTGGCATTATTTGCAGCCATGAAAAAGTTTCTATGAAACGAAACACGTGTTGGCTGCCGGTTCAACGCTTGAAAGGAGGATTATTGTATCAAGCTGTCTACTCTTGGATTACAATGTCACTGCTTTTTAAATTTGTGATTTGAAACTTTGTTTTATACTCTTATTAAATTGGTACGGCAAGAAAAAATCTAATGTCCTGCTGGTACTTCAAACTGACTTGTATGAACAACTGTATGAATCAACACAAAATTGAATAGAGTGCCGAGGTTTATATACTTGTTGAACCTTAGGATGTGCCCATCTAGTGGCAGGCTAAGTCTGCCAGTACGTGCGCTAGGAGACGGGCAGCACAAGACAGCCTCTTCTCTCCCAAAAGTATGCTCAAGTCTGTAGGGAGTTACTTTCTTACAGAATCTAATCTGCTCTTTCAGTGTTTGTACAGTCTTCTCCTTTAACTGCACTGGGATTGTAGGTCACCTGTTAAAGAGTATTATTTTTTATGCACATCAGAAAGGGACGTGATGGTGAATGTGGATAGTTCCTTTTAGTCTCAAAGTTGTCAGTCTATATATTTCCCGTAAAGGAATGAATCATTAATCATTATACTTCTTTCATCCTGCTTTTCATTTTTATTTCAGTTTTAATTTCCGATCTCACAACTACAGAGCATCATCTTGGTTTTCTTGTTTACCGTGTGCCAGGACTAGGAGGGGTATTCCATCAATCAATCAATCAAGGCATTAGTAAAGCGCACCACTTACCCGTGAGGGTCTCAAGGCGCTAAGGGGTGGGGGAATGCAGCTAATGGTCGAAAAGCCAGGTCTTGAGGAGTCTTCTGAAGTTCAGAAGGTCTTGGGTCTGACGTAGGCGAATGGGGAGGGTGTTCCATGTCTTGGCGGCGAGGTGGGAGAATGATCTGCCGCCGGCAGTCACTCTTTGGATGCTTGGAACCGAAGCAAGGGCGTGGTCGGTGGAGCGGAGCTGGCGGGTGAGGTGTAGAAGCTGAGTCTGCTGTTGAGGTACGCTGGTCTGGTGGTGTGGAGTGCTTTGTGTGCATGGGTGAGGAGCTTGAAGTTTATCCTCTTGTTGACGGGGAGAAAGTGCAAGTCTCTCAGGTTGGGTGTGATGTGGCTAGGGCGAGGGAAGTCGAGGATCAGGCGTGCGGAGGCATTCTGGATGCGTTGGAGCCGTTTCAGGAGTTTGTCCGAGGCTTCTGCGTAGAGGGCATGTCCGTAGTCCAGTTTGCTGCTGACGAGGGCCTGGGTGACCGTCGTTCTCGTCTCGGTGGGGATCTACTTGTAGATCCTGATGCGCATGCGGAGGGTGTTGAGGCAGGAGGATGTTACTTTCTTGCAACTAGTTGCCCGCTTGTAAGGATATCTTGACTAATTTGCAGTAGATTTCCTTTTCTAGTATCTGTATTCATTTGAAACCCGTCAGTTAAGTAGTGCAATACTGCTTCTCAAATGTACTCAGTCGAGTTTTTAATCTCATTCTAAGCTATTTTGTATCTCGTGGTATTTCACTATCTGTCTGATCTTTTAACAGTGATTGTATTATCAATATCAAGACTTAAGCTCACAACCAAGAGTGTCCTTTCTCCATTTATCCTGGAGCTTCCCGACACTCCGGACTTATTGGAATGCGATACATACTACATTACTCGAGGTGACAGGACTTGCTGATACCAACACATGGGAAGCTAGTGCGTTAGGCATATTAAAATGTCAGAAACAAAACAGAGTAGAGACATGATTTGCGTCCCTAGCCCTCTTACTAGCGAAGCGAAGTATAGCCATGCACTGGAGGACTTCAGCGGAACCCCCGCTGGCAGCCTGTAGGGGTGCAGTTGGTAAATGTGGGGCATCAGAGTAGGAAGCACTGAGACTTGAAGTCCGGGGCACCAGAAAGCGTCATATATCAATGCAGTGGGCGACACTAATACACTCCTTCAAACAAGAGGTGACAAATGCTCTACTCCATCCCCCTTTCAAATCACACATGAGGAAACGCGCCCCAATGATGTGCAGAACAACCTCCCTGATAGCTAGCCTGCAGAGCGTGGACACCGGACAAACATGAATATCGAACATCGTGCCCATCCCGGCCACTCCCTCCTGAATCCAGGTCCATAATGCCTAGATACTGAATCCCACCACAAAGCACGCCTACCTCCTGTGCAAAGCAGATCCTCCTATACAGTGTATCCCAGTTGAGTTAACCCTGTTAAATGTTACGTCCCCCATTGCGAAACACAATGACGCATCTTCTAATACAATTATAGCTAATAAGTACCGCAAATAAAGTACACAATGTAGACAATGCTCTTACTATCGTAATGCACCCTTTCTTTATTACTTTTTTAAGCATGAGGTGTAACAGTACAGTAACAACTGTTGATATTGTTTTAGGTTGATACGATAATACGCTGAATTGCATAAACAAACTCTACTGTGCACTTTTAACAGTCAATTACAGTGTCTGTAATCTGTGTACAATAAAATGCTAATAAAAAGAATTTACCCCCCAAAAAATATATATATCAGAAGACTTAAAATGTGTACATTAATTGAAGAAACATAACATATGTTGTATGGCTATCCCGGACATTATTGCTTAGGGCATCATTGTCTAGAACTCAGTTTTTTAAAATGTTAAAATCCTGTATGTAACATTTTAGAGGGTGTCGTTACTTAAAACCATGACCCTTTCAATTACCCAGCTAAATATGTCCATAGTGAGCCTCACTTTTGAGCCGAAATTGTTGAGGGATGCGTCTTTCCTGTGTCTACTTGGGGAAAAATATGTCATGTTTTCATTAGATCATTAAAGTAGGGTTTCTTCTCCAGATAACTGTTTCTCTCTATTTCAAAAAGGACTTTTCTGATCCCTTACGGGAGGTTCTACATTAAATAGTCTTTTATGCGCCTGAATTTTAGCGTTCCCGATGGTTCCGTTTTGGATAATTTTCTATGAATAAGAGGTATTCTATTCAGATTCAACTCTTTCTAAATCCAAGCTTGATTAGGGACAAAGCAGTAGATTGTGGCACCGTTCTAAGTTATGTTATTTGTTCAGTTTTACTTATTGGATCTGTGAAATAGAATTTGTGCATATGCAATTGCAACTTTCATAAAAAGTTCTTTCGGTATAGGTGACAATCTTTGCAAATATAAGATACTCCCACTTGTTGTCTTAGTCTCATGATGAGTTTTTGACAGACTATTCTGTTGCAGCAGGACGCCTTGGATTGGAAGTTGACACCAGTCTGTTTCTCATTTTGGCACAAATTCAGCTCTAGTGCCCTTTTCAGTTCATAGCAGCAGTTGCAGACCAAAGCTGATGTCAACCCTTCACTACCATCTCAAAGTGATTTTTAGCAAAGGTGTGATTTGTAACTGTAAAGAGTCCTCCAACTGTTGTACAGTGGTTCCAGAAAGTTTAGATTTTGCCGAGTACTTGCATCTTTCTATGGCCCCAAATGCTCATTCAGCCAAGAATGTTTGCTCTTAGCTCTCACCTTCCTAGTTGGATCAGGAGTCACTTCTAAACAATGCTCATTTAATTTGAGGAGAGTACTCTTCACGTCGAACATTGTCATTGTATTCTATGTACACGTAATTGTAGGTGAAAATATGTAATGGCCACTGAAAGGGGTTGTCACCAGGCCCCAAGGTTGAAGATGCTAATGGCAATTGAAAGTTGTAACACTGTTTATTTTTTTGAATGAACAGGCTTGTCAACACCAACTCTTCTAAAACATTCACAAAAGTCCTGTCACATCTATAATGATTTACAAAAAGGGGGTGGTGATGAACAGAGTGTCTGAGTTAAACAGACCACTCTTACCCAGTCCAAAGATCAGGGCTTGATCCATCACCGTTATTTATCTCACTACCCCATCCCAGCTCAGAACCTGGCTATATGCAAATCAGTCTGTCCCTGGGCCAGTGCATCATGGGAACAGGGCAGACTAAACTACCAAGCCAATTCTTCACCAGAAAGGAGACAAGCTACCGGGGACCGGTTTCTGGCATTTCAGCCTTCTTCGGCCCGACTTGCTTGAATCCTGATGGAGCAGTGAGAAAGGGACTCATGTCTGAGTATACCCTGCCACACCTATAGTGGCCAAAAACGATTTACAAAAAGGGGGTGGTGATGAACAGAGTGTCTGAGTTAAACAGACCACTCTTACCCAGTCCAAAGATCAGGGCTTGATCCATCACCGTTATTTATCTCACTACCCCATGCCAGAAACCGGTCCCCGGTAGCTTGTTTCCTTCCCAGTGTAAGAATTGGCTTTTGTAGTTTGGTTTGCCCTGTTCCCATCATGCACTGGGACAGGAACAGACTAATTTGCATACAGCCAGGTTCTGAAACTGGGATGGTGCAGTGAGCTAAAAAACGGTGTTGGATCTAGCCCTGATCTCTTGACTGGGTGAGAGTATTCTGTTTAATTCAGAGACTCTGTCCCTCACCACCCCTTGTTGTAAATATTTTTGTCCACCCTAAGCGTGGAAGGGTATACTCAGATGTGAGTCCCTTGCTCATTGCACCATCAGGATTCAAGCAAGCCGGGCCGAAGAGGCTGAAATGCCAGAAACCGGTCCCCGGTAGCTTGTTTCCTTCCCAGTGTAAGAATTGGCTTTTGTAGTTTGGTTTGCCCTGTTCCCATCATGCACTGGGACAGGAACAGACTAATTTGCATACAGCCAGGTTCTGAAACTGGGATGGTGCAGTGAGCTAAAAAACGGTGTTGGATCTAGCCCTGATCTCTTGACTGGGTGAGAGTATTCTGTTTAATTCAGAGACTCTGTCCCTCACCACCCCTTGTTGTAAATATTTTTGTCCACCCTAAGCGTGGAAGGGTATACTCAGATGTGAGTCCCTTGCTCATTGCACCATCAGGATTCAAGCAAGCCGGGCCGAAGAGGCTGAAATGCCAGAAACCGGTCCCCGGTAGCTTGTTTCCTTCCCAGTGTAAGAATTGGCTTTTGTAGTTTGGTTTGCCCTGTTCCCATCATGCACTGGGACAGGAACAGACTAATTTGCATACAGCCAGGTTCTGAAACTGGGATGGTGCAGTGAGCTAAAAAACGGTGTTGGATCTAGCCCTGATCTCTTGACTGGGTGAGAGTATTCTGTTTAATTCAGAGACTCTGTCCCTCACCACCCCTTGTTGTAAATATTTTTGTCCACCCTAAGCGTGGAAGGGTATACTCAGATGTGAGTCCCTTGCTCATTGCACCATCAGGATTCAAGCAAGCCGGGCCGAAGAGGCTGAAATGCCAGAAACCGGTCCCCGGTAGCTTGTTTCCTTCCCAGTGTAAGAATTGGCTTTTGTAGTTTGGTTTGCCCTGTTCCCATCATGCACTGGGACAGGAACAGACTAATTTGCATACAGCCAGGTTCTGAAACTGGGATGGTGCAGTGAGCTAAAAAAACGGTGTTGGATCTAGCCCTGATCTCTTGACTGGGTGAGAGTATTCTGTTTAATTCAGAGACTCTGTCCCTCACCACCCCTTGTTGTAAATATTTTTGTCCACCCTAAGCGTGGAAGGGTATACTCAGATGTGAGTCCCTTGCTCATTGCACCATCAGGATTCAAGCAAGCCGGGCCGAAGAGGCTGAAATGCCAGAAACCGGTCCCCGGTAGCTTGTTTCCTTCCCAGTGTAAGAATTGGCTTTTGTAGTTTGGTTTGCCCTGTTCCCATCATGCACTGGGACAGGAACAGACTAATTTGCATACAGCCAGGTTCTGAAACTGGGATGGTGCAGTGAGCTAAAAAACGGTGTTGGATCTAGCCCTGATCTCTTGACTGGGTGAGAGTATTCTGTTTAATTCAGAGACTCTGTCCCTCACCACCCCTTGTTGTAAATATTTTTGTCCACCCTAAGCGTGGAAGGGTATACTCAGATGTGAGTCCCTTGCTCATTGCACCATCAGGATTCAAGCAAGCCGGGCCGAAGAGGCTGAAATGCCAGAAACCGGTCCCCGGTAGCTTGTTTCCTTCCCAGTGTAAGAATTGGCTTTTGTAGTTTGGTTTGCCCTGTTCCCATCATGCACTGGGACAGGAACAGACTAATTTGCATACAGCCAGGTTCTGAAACTGGGATGGTGCAGTGAGCTAAAAAACGGTGTTGGATCTAGCCCTGATCTCTTGACTGGGTGAGAGTATTCTGTTTAATTCAGAGACTCTGTCCCTCACCACCCCTTGTTGTAAATATTTTTGTCCACCCTAAGCGTGGAAGGGTATACTCAGATGTGAGTCCCTTGCTCATTGCACCATCAGGATTCAAGCAAGCCGGGCCGAAGAGGCTGAAATGCCAGAAACCGGTCCCCGGTAGCTTGTTTCCTTCCCAGTGTAAGAATTGGCTTTTGTAGTTTGGTTTGCCCTGTTCCCATCATGCACTGGGACAGGAACAGACTAATTTGCATACAGCCAGGTTCTGAAACTGGGATGGTGCAGTGAGCTAAAAAACGGTGTTGGATCTAGCCCTGATCTCTTGACTGGGTGAGAGTATTCTGTTTAATTCAGAGACTCTGTCCCTCACCACCCCTTGTTGTAAATATTTTTGTCCAACCTAAGCGTGGAAGGGTATACTCAGATGTGAGTCCCTTGCTCATTGCACCATCAGGATTCAAGCAAGCCGGGCCGAAGAGGCTGAAATGCCAGAAACCGGTCCCCGGTAGCTTGTTTCCTTCCCAGTGTAAGAATTGGCTTTTGTAGTTTGGTTTGCCCTGTTCCCATCATGCACTGGGACAGGAACAGACTAATTTGCATACAGCCAGGTTCTGAAACTGGGATGGTGCAGTGAGCTAAAAAACGGTGTTAGATCTAGCCCTGATCTCTTGACTGGGTGAGAGTATTCTGTTTAATTCAGAGACTCTGTCCCTCACCACCCCTTGTTGTAAACATCTATAATGGGGCATTTCCCACCAAAGTGCAGTCTATTTGTCAAAAGTCTAACATATGGGTGCCCGATGCACGCCAGAGTCCAATCCCGGTTGTTTGCAATATATCTCTCGAATTACCATGGAAACAAGATATTTTAAGGGATCATTTTTTTATTAAATGTTCAGAAACCCCATTTATCCTGCGCGAGTACTGATTCATAAAAATATCTCAAGTTTTTAGAATCTTATAGCCACAGAATGCACACACCGCCCCTTGTCACTCTTGTCCTCCAGGTATTTGAAAAATTACAAGCCTTAACCCTTATATCCAGTATTGCCTCAACACCAGTTGAAACGCTTTCACTTCAGCTTAAAACTCTTGAGCGTTGTAAATGGTTAATCTAGCTGCACTCCTATCTAGAAGAAATTAAAACTGCTTGTAAGTCATGCTTATTTAAATTAGAAAATAAGTAATTATGTTACTTATATTTTATTGACGAATGTGCTTTCTTTGCTGCTCTCTGAATATGACAACGATTTTCAGTACCATTTTGATATAGAGTATGAGGAATAATCATTTAGTTCTCTCTAGTACCCTAGCTTGCTCTGCTTTCTGGATATTGCTGTAAGGCTGAATTGTGTGTGTTATTTCTTGTTTTAGACAGGACATTTTGAAGCCATAGCACAGTGTGGAAGGCATTCCTACTTTGAAAAGTCAGATGCTGGTAAGTTTATTTTATTTGTGATGATCTCCAACCTGCATGCCTCAAACCCCTCTGCTGGGTTGAAATAACAGGTGAATGGATGATGCATGTTATGAAACAGTGGTTCCAATTGTCAAGCTATTTAGTCTTTCCTCATAATCTGACCTTCTACTGAGTACTGGGCAGTCCATCACCTGAAAAGGTGAAACTGCAAGCTTATAGTATTCGCTTGAAGCTTTTTATCAGTCTTAAAGTAAAATGATGTTAAATATCTTATTGGTATATATTGCATGACCCCCTTACTGCTGCTTTCAGTGTTTTTAATTGCTGGAACCCTGATCACTAATTATTTATAAAATGTTCTTAATCCAGTGTTAATGTCTAGGAAATGGGTAAACCCTCTGCAATGTGAGCATAAAGATTGTCTGCATCTGTCTTTTTAAAGTGTTGGTGTCAGCCAAAATAAATATACAGCATATCAGTGACACACCCAGTTTCTGTAACAGTGCCCTTTGATGTTGTATTAATATTCAAGGTTTGATTGTGAGGTGTTTGAGTTGCCCAAAACATTTGGTGATAAACTAATATATGGTTTAGTTATAGAAAATGATTGGGTGAATCATATAAATGTGCTGATTGTCTAACCATGCTTTTTTCCCAGGTGAAAATAATGCCTAAAATGAGTTGGTATGCCTTTCATTAGCTGTTCTAGTGAGGGGATTAAGGAACAGTTAGAGGCGAAGTAGTGGTGAATTATACCTCCAGAAGTAGACTGTCTGTGCTTTCGTATGTATATATACAAGAGCAGCAAGGGTAGGTTTCTTTTCAACAGTCGATTTAGAGTTGGTGTTAACTGAGGCACTTAAGTGATAATTATAACGTGTTAGCCTTAAATTGTAACTTGCTTCAGGTCTGATGATGTGGACTGTTCCCATGAGGAGCATTGTCAAGACTGATTTGCATATGGCTGGGTCCAACCTGGGGTGGTGTGGTGAGCAAATGAAATTAATCCCAGATCTGTGACGGGGGTAAAAGTTTGGTTTGTTCAGCATTCCCTTGTCATTTCAGAAAATGAGGAGGCCTGTCTTAAAGGGTCCTAAACTGCTTCCAAGATTCAGACTTCCCCGAAGATAGTGACAAATCCCACGCAATGTGAGGATCTCCCTTGGAACTCAACCGCGATAAGCGTCTCAAAGCCAGGGCAAGCACAGGAATTTGAGAGACCTAGTCTACCTTAACAATCCTTTTCTGCCACTGTCTCCTAGGCCACCAAAAACAAACAGCCAACCACTGCCCCAAGGCGAGGGCACATATCCTCTAAGTAAGCCCACGCTTTCTCAGTCCGGGGCCCCAGTCTGAATTTTTCAGTGCCAAAGTCAACTCTGGGAACACTTTCAACGCCAGTCTCAATGTCTAGTGACCCTTCTACGATCATTGAGCTGCCAGAACAGTCTGCTATCAGGCAGAGGAAGAACTACATTCATCCTCAGTCTGTGAAGATTATGGCTAGACAACCTCAACAAGAGGCAGACCCAACACCTCTGACGAAGGGAAGCTCTCCATCAAGGAAGCTATGTCTTGGTTGCTGCACACATTCCCTATACCAAGGAAACGTAGACAGACTAACTCTGCCTCAGATGGGGATGTGAGTTTAATCCACAGGACCCATATTATGAGCTTATCTCTGCAGATGATGGGATGATACTTGGCATGATTGCATTATGGACCTTCAGGGTGAGAATGCTTTTGAGGCCGATCCATTCAAGGCTTCGCCTCCAGATGACACAACAGCATATCACATACTTATTCTGAGAGCAGCAGATCACCACAAGCGGAAGCTGCTGGTTATTGAGCAAGAAGAGGACTTCCTAGGAGAGAGACAATCTAAGAGCGGGAGCTGGATGCATTTTCTTCCTACTCTTAAAAGCATGACAAAATGTGTGTGGAAAATGTTAAAATCAAAGTAGTAGGAAAAAAAATAAAAGCCAGCACCTGATGTACTGCCGGACTCCGTAGTAGTGCACACTAATAGTCAGACACCCTTTGTCACAGGAACTGGAGATGCATCGCATCCAGACAAGGAGAGCCACAAGATCGGAGCAACAGGGAATAGAGTTGAAGTGGGAGCAGCAACACAGTGGCTCATGGCAAAGTCTGTGGTTCTTCTGTAAAGGTGTGACCGATACCATTAGGAGGAATTGGAGCAATGGTAAAACATCCCCTGAGCCTTACCACAAAGGTGGAAGAGAGCTGCTTCCAGAAGGAAAATTGTATCTTAAGCACAGGTTTTCTGTGCAGACATAGCCTTTAGGTAGATGAACACCGTTGTACTCCTCGTAAGACATGCCTGGATCCAGGAATCACAAATGTGTCCTGAAGTTCAGTAACATATCATGAATGCCCCCTTTGATGGTGAGCATCTGTTTAGACGTTAGATAATGGTGAACGATCGCACTCATATTGTCAACTGAAATTTCAGCCCAAGTAGAACTGAGGGTAGGTGCAATCAGGTAAACTCTCCTGAGTTTAAGGGTATGAATGAATTTGGTTGAAGCATTATCCCAACAGTGGGCAACGTCACTAGATTGCACTCTGATAAAGCTTTCAATAAAGTTCTTTCAATTCAAAATAAAGTTTGTCAAGTGAATTCTGTTCTTTTTATTCTTCCTTTATTGATAATTGGTTCATCATTGTTCAGATTATTTTAGTCATAATCCTTGTCTTGTATGCCCGAAATGCATTGGGCATACAAGACAAGGATTAGGACTAAAATAATCTGAACAATGATGAACCAATTCTCAATAAAGGAAGAATAAAAAGAACAAAATTCACTTGACAAACTTTATTTTGAATTGAATGAACTTTATTGAAAGCTTTTTCAGAGTGCAATCTAGTGAGGTTGCCCACTGTTGGGATACCGCTTCAACCGAGCATCTGTTTAGCCCACACAATGTTGGAGAAAGTTAAGAAGCACATGTATACAATGAAAGCTGTGGCGGCACACGAGACCCAAATTTGTAAACCTGTTTCGGCACCAACAGGTGAGATCATGTGGTAACACTGCACCAACATCGCAGCCTTGAGGCTTACAGCAACCTTAAACTTTTTAGGAGGAACAGACCTCCAAAGTTCTATACAAGAAGACGCTTTAGAGGGAACAACTAAGGAAAAGGTAGAGGTGGACAATGAAAGGGCACCTCCACCTCTAAGCACTGACTTACCATCAAGAATACTGCTTGGAATTTCGCCCCCCACCACCAAGCATTACACTCCGCTTATACTCCCATGAGTCTGGAACATCTAAGATAGCTGATAGAAGGGTTGCAAGCACTTCTCAGCAAGGGTGCTATAGCACATGTTCCTTCACACCAAATCTGGCATAGGGTATGCTCCCCATACTTTCTCATCCCCAAAAAAGACCGCACTTTGCGGCCTATCCTCGACTTGAGGTTGCTAAACCGTTACATATTTTTGAAGTATTTCAAGATGAGCATCCAACAGGCTAACATTTTGCTGCTTTACACAGAGGATCACATGCGGACCATTGATCTCAAGTGTGCCTATTTTCATTTCCCCATCCATCTGGCACATCCTCATTACCTCACATTCCAACACTCCCTGTTCAAAGTGTTGCCCTTCAGTGTCACATCTGCACAAAGGGTATTCACAGAATATCTAGTACTGGTCACAGCACATCTATGTTGCAGCAATCTTCACGAGCACCTGTGCCTAGACAACTGGCTGATAAAGAGCTGCAGTCCTCAACATAGACATCTGTGTTGTTTCTTCTCAGGCTAGGTTTCACAGTCACACCAAAGTCACATCCCAGCCCGCAGCAGATGCAACTTATTTCAGGGGTGGTGTTAAACACAATAATAACACCAAATCAAAGTAGAGAGCGAGGACTAGAAAGGCTAGTCCGTATCCCCAGGATTATTGCCATTATATTCAAAATAGTTGTCTTTTAACGCAAGGGTAGCGCAGTCCATAATGAAGCTTCTTGGGGTTTGGTAGTCCCAGGGATTTTCCATGAGGACATCATGCAGTACTTGTAATGTAGCGTCTTGAGGTAGGCTGGTGTATAGACTCTCAATATCGAGTCCTACCAGGAGTTGGGTACCCTGCGCCACCTTTGCGCTAAAAGACAACTATTTTGAATATGATGGCAAATTCTACCTGCAAACCAATGGAACTTCCATGGGCAGTGTTTTCGCCCCGAGTGTGGCGGGCCTCTGTGTCGCCCACTTTGAAAAAACCCACATAGAGTCCCCGACCAACCCGTTCTCAACAAACATAAAAACATGGCGACGCTACATTGATGATATTTTCGTCATATGGGAGGGCAATCAGGAGGCTCTAAACAACTTCCTCCTCTGGATCAATAGTCGGGACAACTACCTACGCTTCACAAGCACCAGCAGCTACACCGAACTGGCCTTTCTAGACCTCAACATTAAAAGCAAACCAAAACGGACTAACCACCACAACTTTCTACAAACCAACTGCAAGGAACTCTCTCCTCAGATTTGAGAGTTTCCACCCCAGACCCCTAAGGGAAAACCTCCCCTATGGGCAATTTCTACGTCTCAGACGCAACTGCAGTCACATTCAGGACTACAAACAACAAGCTACAGCCCTAGTCCACAAACTGGAGGACAGAGGATACCCCGCCAGAATCATAAAAACCACCTGCAAGAGGGCTCGGAACCAAAATAGGGAGGCACTGCTAGAAACAACCGTCAGGGCCCCTGAGGAACCCAGGCTTACCTGTGTGACAACATACAACACGGCATCGAACCAGGTTTCCAACATTATCAACAAAAACTGGAAGATCGTTAACTCAGGCACCAGGAACTGGGAAAAACCCCGTTTCGCCTACAAGAGAGCGAAGAACCTCAAAGACCAACTTGTCCATACAAGACCAAGACCCATTTCCTCTCCACCCAACAGTACAATCCTGAACGCCTGGGGCCTACCCAAGCTCACAGGCCACCAGCCATGCAATAACTGCAGCGTATGCCACCTGACATCAGCATCCAAAACCCTCAATCTAGAAACAGGGAAAACCTGGACACAACGACAGTTCACCAACTGTAACTCCTCAAACCTAATATACCAGATAACTTGTAGATGTGGGCTCCGCTACATCGGGATGACCTCCAGGAAAGTCAGGACAAGAATGACGGAACACAGGAGTACCATCCGATGCGGCAAATATATCAGTAAACGGACGGATCACTTCCTAACCCACAATCCTACCCCAAACGACTTCACATGGGCAGTCATTGAACAATTTTACCCTACAGAAAATAACGAAAAATTCCTCCTCCAGAAAGAACAACGCTGGATATATCGGTTGTCCACCCACACAAGGGGCCTGAACGATTCCATCCCGTGGAACTCCATTAACCTGTGATAAACAATTGGTCTAAACTCCTATGCCCTCTGTCTCTCAGTCTAAAACAGAGTTCTCCTCTAAAATTCCCAGCCATAAAAGGAAAACGGTGCTCTCGGACATAGGCGCTTACACAGCGCAATATTTCCAGAACCACCCCACGTGCCCACAACGTGCAATCATACACCCGCTAATCCCGCGCACATGCGCTGTTCGGAAACACGTGCTAGCCTGAAGCGCGCATGCGCGCAGAACACTGCTCCCGAGCGCATGCACATAACTAACAATGACAGTGCAGCCCGCGCGAGCGCATCCCTCCCTCTATTTCCACTTATCCCAGGTGGAACCAACAATCGGGGTTACTTAAACCCGACCTCAAGGTCCTCACTCACTCGTTCCGGGCACCGCAGAAGGACGATAGGTCCAAGGAGGATCTAGACCGGGAATTCCGTGAGTAACTCGAAACTACCGCTACAACTGGGGTAAGCTACCTTTCTCTCCCTACAGGTTGGATGTAAACCATTAGTTTCATTATCCCTGTTTTAGGGTCTATTTCTCTGCCAGGTGACCCAAGGAAGCTTTTGACAGCAAATAGCCTGTGTGAGGATACCAACCTTTACTTACCTGTACCTCACAAATGCTAATATCCGCTGTCTTAGCCCACCACAATAACCGGTTCCAATTAAAAACCACGTAGGTCAAACATGACCACACCCTAGCCGCGTATAGGTCGATCACTCACCTTACAAGTCGGCTACAAAATGTGATTATTTACCTGCCATACTAAAATGACTCTCCCTTGTACGTTTGTCTCTGTCCTTGTTTAAGTTATATGTAGCAAAACTAGAGGGAATCCCCCTCTTACATACAATCGCACCTTAGAGAGTGCGACACACAAACCAACAACACAAACACTATAAATTAGTTTTCTGCACCTTATTCACATACTCACTTGGTCCTGAGGAAAGCCAGTTTTAAATTTAATAAGGCCTGGCTGAAACATGTAGACCACACAAGACGCAGGAGGTCTTAACTCGCACTCCACCGCGTCTAACTGCCTTTTTATTGCTAACAGGGGCCCAGTTATTAAAAACGTATTTATTTACCCTCGGGTACTGGGACCCACTGTTAGCTTTTAACTTCACTCTCTCACTCACTTCACTGCACACTCAGCGAATATACCAGCTCCGCAGTAATCTGGCGTTGAAGCACACCCGGTACACATTCGGTGTCACTGTGGTGGGCCCGATGATGAAGCATGCCACCAACCACGTTGGTGGGTGAGGGCTTCATGAACAAACCAACAGGTTTGCCAGCTTGCGTACTTCTTTGAGTCCCCCTTCCCCCCTGTAAGCATAGCTAGTCCTATTTGATTTTTACAAACACAATAATAAAGCATGCCCCAAGCAGGACAGAGTGATGACATTTCAAAGGCTGCTCACTCGTTATCAGACCCTATGTCATCTAACAGCGAGACGGATCATGAAATTGTTGGGTCTGATGGTGTCATGCACTGCACTAGTGCTGTATCTTGACTGCACATGCGTCCACTACAGCAGTGACAATCCGGACAAAGGTCTCAAGCAATGATTCATAGATTACATCTAGTTTTGTTAGAGCCCAGGGTTCAGCCCAGTCGTAACTGGTGAAATGAAAAGAATGTTACTGGACAGATCACTCGCAGGGTGAGGAGCACATCTAGACAACCTGACTGTCATGGGTACTGGAACGCTGCAAAAATTGCATATCCGTGTTTTAGAGCTGATTGTATTAGAATAAGCTTTTTGGGTATTTTGCACACTGATTCCGTACAAGAAAGTACTAGTTAGAATGGACACACTGCGATATATTACATCTAATAACAAGGATGCACCCACTCATCTCCTCTGTCAAAATTGGCACTATTGCTATGGCATTGGCCCTGTCGTCATCACATATAGCTCCTAAAGGGGCATCTGCTGGGGTTGGGCATGACTTAACAGTCTTATTACGCATGACTCTTCACCATGTACGCAAGTGATATGACTCATCCCAAGTATATCATCAGTACTTCTGAAGATTTGGTCTCCCACAAGCAATCTGGTTTGCCACAGTAGTAAATGCAAAAGGCCAAAACTTTCCCTCTTTGTACCCACACACAGTCCATAGGCAATGCACTATTGGTAAACTGGTCATGGATATTTGCCTATGCTTTCTCTCTACTACTTCGGATTATGTAGTGAGGAGGTTGAGACAGATGTCACAACTCTCGTTCTCATTGCTCTCACGTGGCCGCGGCAGCCGTGGTACTTTTGCTACCCTTTAACTCTGCATCACAGTCAGCTGAGACATCCAAATCTCAAGGAAATGAACATTGCAATTTGATGCCTGAGATTTTAGAGTATGGTTAGCTCCACCTTCTAGAGGAATGTATACTCTGTTTGTGAGACGCTTGCAGAACTGTCACACAAGCTGGCTGTGCAGCAAAATAGAAAAGATGTGTACATTACGACATAAATTGACACACACAACCCCTGCAAGTATTGCTTCCTCATATTATTTAGTAGCTTTTACACATGCAAAAGCCAAGATTGGTGAAAATATGTATTAGGCTTCATTTGGTAGCCGTCGCTGTTTGCCCAGATGCAAAGCAAGCAAAATAGATCTTTGTTTAAGGTTTGAGTGGGCAGTGTATTCATGAAAGGTCTTAGGAGTTATTCCTCCAACGACATCACTGGTCCTAACGTGGGACCTTAATGCAGGTCTCTCAAGGTTCATTGAATGTCCATTTGAGCCATCACATCCCTGTCAAATAAAGTGTCTCTTGTATACAACAGTATTCCTAGTAGTAGTCCCGTCCTTGCTCAGGGTTAGTGAGTTGCAGGCCTCAACAGTGTGTAAACTTTACATCCAGGCGTATAAAGTTGGATTCGTCCTTAGGACGAATCCTTGTTACCTAGCAAAGGATTTCTCCCCATTCCATGTCAATTAGGTCATTGTCGTAACCAATTGTCTTTCCGCACCCTTAAACCTGAACAGAGCATTGCATATACTTTGTCAAGAGGCCTTGAATATATTTCATTAGCTGGACCACATCCATTCACAAAGGCGGGCAGACCTCAGTAAAGCTAATAGGTGCACTACACCACACATTTGTGGACATTCATGTCTGAGAAGAACAGGCAGGCCAAACCACCATGAAAAACATTGTTCCAAACATGTCTGATTGCTCGCATGCCACTCCTTTAGGAGGCGAGCGCTGCTTTCTAGTCTGTGTAAAGCATGTGGTCTATACCTATACATGCTGCAAACGTAAAATTTTTACTTTGCTCAAGGTTCACATGTACCCTCCCATCTCCCTAGATGTGAGTTAATGTCACATGCTTTACATTACACACAATATGCTTTCTTTGTCAGTGTATCTGTACACATTTACTGCCCTTCCTTGTTCCGCTAATCTTAATTTCGGTCACCTGTTTTTTGAGGGAGCAAGGGAGGGGTTTGCACCCTTTTAGGCGGGGGACTATGTCCCACTGAATTGAGTGTCAGGGAGGAATCTTGCGTCTCCTCGAAACTAAAACGTACACTTCTAAGAAAACCAACGTGTAACGTCTGCGCCTACCACTAGATGGTAGCAGTGTGCAAAGCATGCAACTGTACAACGCTACAAGCAGACACTTACAAGTTAAGTTACGTTTTTCCCTGTTTCCGGAACCCCCTACACATTTAACATGTGATCTTTCTGGAATATGATGTTTCCTGCAAATTACATGAATTGTGCATTTTTACTGCCGGCGTGGATTTCCAGGGCAATCCCATCAACTTTCGGGTTTTGCTTTGGGGACACTCACAGTCGCCCCACTGCTTCTAGGCCACACAAGTGCATTAAAGTGTTTGAGGGCAAACTGGATTTCGACATACAAGGCACCCCCTCCATTCTAGTCCAATCCCGAATCTCGTCTGTGACTTGGCATGACATGCATTTTTGGGTGGCTTTTCACCATACTTGATTGTATAATGAACATCAAAACACTTAATAGAGATGTAGTTAACGTTAGATGAGGTCTCTAATTTGTGCACCTCTTTATTTGTTATATTATTCTTCCCAGTATTTTACTCACCTATTCCCCCTTATGTAGGGTTCTATTGCTGAATATTCTCCTTATGTTTTTAGAAGCCTATTATGTAAAATCTCAAATTCTTTCTCTTCTTGGCATTCATTAATATGACTGCTCCTAGGCTAAATTGAGTCTCAACTCTGTCAAGTAAACCAAATAGCTGTTTTGACAAAGAATGTCATTTCACAACTAGAGTGATATTTGTGTTTCCTTGGAGAAACAAATTATTAATGAACCATAGCCAGCATATTGGTCAGCATTTGCATATATATTTTATCTTATAACTACTTTAATCATAATCTTGGCAGATAGTTTGGCATTAATGGGAATTCTTACTTTAGGATGGTGAAAGCTAATTATTATTAGTGAACTTCCTACTAAAATTTTGTTTACACATTAGTAACAACAGATATGTCAAACCCTTTTGACCACCCACTCAAGGCTCCAAACATATCAAGCAGAAAGAGTCTGATGTCTTTGCAAGAGAAAATCTACCCGATTGCATTCTCTTAAAATCACTATTATCACACGAGTGACCGGGCAAAGTAGGAGGAGGAAGACTGACCAGGTCCGACTAAGATGCAAGTTCCTAGGTACACCAAGGTATCAAAAGATATTGAAATAGGCTCCTCACTCACGTCATTGTGGTTTGCTTCATCATTGGTACCGATCCACACTCTAGTAGGGTGGTACCCCCAAGCGGACTCAACCAAATGGGTGGGAGTTCCTAGATGAGTTCTTGCTGGATAAGCAGGGATCCAGATAGGGAATAGAAAGTTTAAAAATACCTCAAGTTATACCCAAAAGATTTCATTTATTTGTGGGGTAACTGGGGTATAGGTAAAATAATGTGTTTATGGTTCTTCTTCCCATGCACATACTTGAGGCCTAATTTGCTCTCACCCATGGCGGTCTGAGAAATGGTGACACCTAGATGCACAAGTGGTGTGTATGATCCTTGACACAATGTAACTATAAGACTACACTATGCTTCAGACACGCGTGACCCGTGAACAAACCAGAATAAGGATATTTTTCAGGGACTGAAGATCAAGTCAGGTGAAAGCATTAGGCCTCACATATGTGCATGAGATGCATACGAAATACAGGCAGGGACATACACACACACAACATTTAGCCCTGACGAAGACCCCAGATCCGCAAGGGGCTCATATCGTGGGCCGAAACATGTTGGCATATACAAACTAGGATTGACTGAAGAATTTAATTCAAGAGCCACTCTAAATAAACACCATTTATTGGTGTGGATAGGAGCCAGTGATGAAGCATATCACAATAATTTGAGTGAGGAGTCAATTTCAATATCTTTTGATACCTTGGCGTACCTATGAAAATGCATCTTAGTCGGACCTTATCAGTCTTCATCCTTCTTCTACTTTGCCCAGCCACTCTTGTGTGATAGTTTCTTTGTTGTCACCCTTCATAGGCGAAACCCATGCTGTGTGTTACTGAGCTATGTTTTTTAGAAGCTACAGCATTAGCAATAATTTTAGCTTAAATTGTCTTGTGCACTTTGGAAAGGAAAGTGTAGCGGTTTAAAGAACATGGAAAGTAATCCCCTTTTTTCCAGAAACAAATATTAGATATTTCCTAAGGTAACAGTGGTTAATAAAATATATGTCACAAGACTGGACAGTTATTCAGAAATTCAGCTGGTCAGGCTATCATACTCGGCAGCTTCATGATTAGGTATAGTTTCAGTCACTGTTTGGTCTTCAACACCTGCGACCTTGATACCCCCCAGAATCAATTTGCTTATTTCAAAATATTTATCCACAAAACAACTTGAAATACACTTGTTTTATCTCCTTGACAAACTGGAACCCGGCTTCCAGTTCTCATATTTTGTTAGTTTTACGCTGTAGTGAAAAGATGTGTTGTATTAAAAGTATTTTTTAGACCCTACGGTTTCGGGCGGGCTGAGACGCATCAAAGCAAGTCAGAATTCTCTGTTCCAAATAGGATGAGTATAATACACTTGCCCTATAACCTGTTCTAACCCTCTGGTAGCTTGGACCTGAGCAGTCCGGCTTATCCTCAGGGCTCGAGTGTAGAGTTTGGCAACAAAAAGCCTGCTTGCAAAACACTGCGTTCGAATAAAAAAATGTCCACACCCTATGTATAAAAACAACTTGTCTTTATATTACAAACACAAGCACACACTGAAATCAAAATGATACACATTGGATATACACTCTACAGTTATACGCAATTGCCAACCTCTCGATTGAAATCAAAACACATTTTATATACACTTTACAGTTATATGCAGTTTTCTGACTTTCCTATTGCAGAATGGTCAGTCACCAATCTCTGATAACGCTTCGTGACCTAGCCCCTCAGTCCCCAACTATACGAGCCAACGATGCACGTTACCCTGGCTGACGCCCTGTTGCCTAGACAGTCTGACCCACCTAACACGGAAAGAAACAGTTACTTAGTTTCGTCCTTCCAGATTAGACCTCCGGACACCCGATGGTAGCTGCGTGAGTGCCACATGGCTAGCCCCCCACCCCCCATGGGCAAAAGGTTGTGATCCAGGAAGCTTGTGTGCTTCCACGTCTGAAGAAATGTTTTCCCCTCAAGCAGCAGTGTGACCTGTCCTAGACCCTTGACAGTCAGCTGCAGATGCCACAAGGCACAGAAACCCCTCTGGGCTCGTCATGGTGTTTTCCACCTCAAAGTACCCTGTGGCGTCGGTCCAGGGAGAGGGAGCCAACAACCTAGAATAGTGTATGTCAGGACAGTCCTTGTCCCAACCACGATCACTTCCACTTGTCTCTGGCATACCCAGTGCGATCTTTATGATCTTGTGGAGATGGTGAGATCATTTGTGTCCCTGGGATCTCGTGGACAGGAGGCCAGGTCACCGGCCCTTAAAAAGTACTTCAAGACCCAAGCCACATGAGTTGACACTTAGCTGCAGGCCAGAAACGTCCAGGCTAAATCCACCAAGTGATAGTCCCCTTCCTGGAGCACAACAAGTTCCAAGCCACCACAAGTCTGTGGATAGTCCATTTACAGTCCTCGTGTCAATGTCCCTGTGTTGAACAAGCATAGATGGTTCCGAAATACAAAAGTGTTTCTACTTTCGGAGACCGAAGCCCCAGTAGTTAAACCCACCATGGCCTTTAAAGAAATGATCAGTACAAATGGCCACCTTTGAAATGCACAGGTCCTCTCTGCCATCCTGCTCTGGGAGGTTTGATCACAATTTTCAGTGGGGCCAATAACCTGCCCCTTGGAATGCGTGTGCCAATTCCTCCCCCACGTAACCATCCAAGAAAGGCCACTCTGAGTCAGAGGTCTGCAGTTTCCAGTGAACATCTAGTTTGTGGCCCTCTGTCAGGAATGCACTGATGTGGCTGTCTCCTTAGCACCAAGTTGTGAAGTAGGAGACAGGCTACCAGGCACACAGAGCCTTGCACATCTTAATGCCCACTTTCCCAAAGTGACATTTCAATTACTGTAAAGTCGAACCCCCTCCCACTACCGGAGAGGATTCACCATTACAAACTCATCAATTCCAAACACTATGCTACACTACACTATTCCACCCGTAGGAAATAATGCTCAACAGCTTTTCCCTGCACCCCCTCATGCTAATCCAATGCGAGAAGCAGGCTCCATCCTACCAAACACATCATCCAGTGTATTCTATTCTATTCTGCGTTTGGTAAAGCGCGACAGCTGCCCCAGCAATGGGGCGTCCCGGCGCTGGGAGAAGTCACAGACCCAACCAGGAAGAGGAAGGGGGGGAAAAGGAGCAGCACTAGTCGGAAGGAAATAGGAGGGTCTTGATTGCCTTACGGAAGTTAGAAAGGCTGTCCATGGAATATATGTGAAGAGGTAGAGCATTCCACAACTTGGGTCCCAAGACCTTGAAGGAGCGACCTCCAGTGCGGGAGAGCTTTATTCGGGGTACATTCAGAAGGAGCTGGTTAGAGGAGCGCAACTCACGGCTAGGAACATAGGGACAGATGAGGTTTTGTAGGAGAGTGGGGCTTTCCTGTTTGAAGATTTTAAAGATCGTGATGAGGGCTTTGAATTTTACTCTGGTTTCAACGGGCAGCCAGTGGAGTTTGCGGATGGTGGCTCTGGCTGAGCATCTTCGGGGAAGGCCGGCCAACGTTCTTGCCACCGCGTTTTGCACTCGTTGAAATCTGGCAGTTTCTGCTTTGTTTGCGCCTAGGAGGAGGACGTTCGCGTAGTCCAGGCGTGATAAGATAGTTGCCTGGACAATCAGCTGGCGAACCTTTGGGTCGAAAAAGCCAAGTATGGGACTGAGATTTCTCAGAAGACCTATACAGGTGGCTGCCACCTTTTTGGTATGTGTCTGGAAGCTGAGAGTGGCGTCCATCCAGACTCCCAGATTTTTGACACTGGATTTAGGGAGTGGGGTGGTACCAAGGGATGACAGCCACCAGTGCTCGTTCCAAAGGCTGGTGTTTCTGCCAAGGAGGAGTACCTCGGTTTTCCCGGCGTTCAGTTTTAGGTAATTGTCCGTCATCCATTGTGCCACTGCTGCCAGGCCATTTCTGAACCTGGAGGCCGCGATGGAAGGGCTTTCAGTGAGGGTGACGACCAACTGGGTGTCGTCGGCATATGATACCAGCGTCAGTCCCCACTCTTTGGCCACTTCCGCAAGAGGCTGAACGTATAAGTTGAAAAGGGAGGGGCTCAACGCTGAGCCCTGGGGAACTCCCTGTGTTATAGGATAGGGTTTGGAGAGAAAAGGGGGGGCTGACACCCGAAAGGATCTGTCCTTGAGGAAGGAGTGGAACCAGGTTAAAGCAAGGCCAGACACGCCGGCCATCTCCAGACATTTAAGAAGAATGTCGTGGGATACCGTATCAAAGGCTGCGCTGAGATCAAGAAGGATCAGTGCAGCACTCTGACCGGAATCTAAAATCGTCCGGAGATATTCGGTGGTGGCCAATAGGGCAGATTCCGTGCTGTGGCCCGGTCTGAAACCATTTTGGGATGGGTCCAGGATGCCATTTAGGTCCACATGTTTGGAGAGAATGCCGTTAACGTGGGCTTCTGCTATTTTAGACATCCAGGGGAGAAGGGATATAGGTCGGACGTTTTCTGGCTTCGAAGGATCCAGGGAGGGTTTTTTGATAATGGGTGATACCCAAGCTTGTTTCCAGGCTGTAGGTACAGTGGCGGATGAGAAGGAAAGATTAAGTATTTTGATCATGGGGGTAGGAAAAAGTCAAGCGAGTCCAAAAAATGAGTAGGGCTCATAGGATCCCCAGGGGAGCCAGATTTCACTTTTTTGCATAGTTTGACTGTCGATAGTAGAGATAGCCGGGATTTGGGTGAGAGGGGTGATATTGGAGGTGAGGTTGGTGGGTTCACCAGGGTGAAGAGGGTGCTGAGAAAAGGTTTTGTAGATATTCTGGACTTTCTCTACAAAATATGTGGCAAGCTGTTCGCATTGTTCAGTGGATGCAATTTTGGGAGAGGGTGACCTAGGACTCTGAAGTTCTTTGACTAGATTGAAAATAATTTTAGCTGGATTTGGGCTGGAGCTGATTTTGTCAGCATAGAAAGCTGCGCGGGCAGTACGGATGGCTTTTTGATATGTTTTAAGTTTGGATAAATAGTTGACTTTATCCTGA
Source organism: Lissotriton vulgaris (assembly GCF_964263255.1). Taxonomy (NCBI): domain Eukaryota; kingdom Metazoa; phylum Chordata; class Amphibia; order Caudata; family Salamandridae; genus Lissotriton; species Lissotriton vulgaris. Next base: position 1,856,825,954 of record NC_141689.1, read on the forward strand.
CAGTCAAAGTTTTTTCTCCATTGACGCTCAGCTCTTTTGCATTCCTTGTGTAATTCCCTACTCGTGCAAGTAACACATGCACACATGCCCAACGTCTTCCCAACACCGCACACTGTCCCAAGGGAGAACTCCGATATAGCAGGAGACATGCAGAACCGTGGCATGTCGCTTTCTAAACGCCAAACCGAGTAACAGTAACCAGTGCACATAGGACCCACCAGGTCAGACCTGTGGCAAAATCGATGAGCTACCTCTTTCGATGGAACAACCAGTTTAGCAGGCCCGCAGAGGCACTTTCGAGATGCATGGCCCTGGTATAGGTCTTACCCCATGACAAGGGACTTACAGCTAAGTCAAATCAGCCAAATATATATACACACAGCTCCACAGTATGTATATGATGAGTACAGCACCTCGACACAGCACAGCAGTGCCAATCGTACTCCAGTCCTACAGCTAACATCCAGATCAGCAGTAAACTGTGGAGAAAAGCAAAAGGTTGAGGGAAAGCAACCTAGAGAGGGCCATTTCCAACTAGTATGAACCAGAACTCCTATATTTGGAAACCAGGATCTTCTTAAATTCACAATTTATCGCTTACATTTCCAAATTCATATGACATGATGAAAATTAATCTTTGATAACTACACCTTTAAATTAAAAGAATTACGAAATAGAAATACTTTGCCAAATAAGTATCCTAGTATTACAGGACCTGGTGTTTTTAATCAGTAAGCTAGATATACCAAAAACTGTTGCCTTCTACTTGGACACAAAACATTAAGTATGAGGTCTGTAAATACAACTTTGTTTAATTAAAGAGAAGTCCTTAAAAGTCAGTAAGAGGTACAGGGTGCTCTCTGAGTAAAAATGTTTAACCATGATAAGCATCAGGTGCCTCATTGATTATAGAAGATTGTTCCATGAAAATGATCCTGGTACTCCTTTCCTTCCCTCTTTTTCAGTGTTTTTTGTTAAAACCTGTATGTGCTATACCAATTCACATTTTGAGGTGACCACTAAAATAATGTTATCCCTTGTTTTACAGCAAATGTACGCTGGCAGAGAAGTTTGTCTTTAGATCATTCCACTTGGAAGGTAGATTCTGAACTTGGAAGTGAACTGTATGAAAGATACTGGAAACTAAAATTTGGAGACACTTGCAGGTAAATAAATAACCTAATGTACCTACCTGCCATCTCCAAACCAAATATTTGACACAACTTCCTTCAACTTTTCCTTTCTCCTTCCATTCCCCTAAAGCAATTGCTGGTATGTCTTTTAGTCTTTACTGTGTTTAATGTAGTTGGCCTTGTTGTAATGCTGTTGTAGTTTGGGACCCCTTAGTGTTTACTCCAGTCACCTGTTGTTGCTGTAAATTGAAGTCTACCTGTGATATTTACTTGCAGGTGTGCACATCCTCCAGAGCAAGTCATACATCAGACATTCAATCTTCTTTTGCATTCCCTAAAATTGAGAATATTTGGAGAGTCTTCTTTTTGGTGAGGCTACTAAACTTCAAAGTAAGATGCGTTTCCCTAGCTGTCGTGGGCAGCCATATGACGACCATAACTGGCTTCAGGTTTTCCAGAAAATTGTATGAAATAGATTGTCTTTTAGGTTAATTGTCTATAAATGCAATTACTTACAATCTACTTTTATTGCAAATAATTTTATCCTTGATTATTTCATCATTGCAGATTTAAAAAGTTGCTGTGACTTGTTCTTTCACCGTCTACCCAAGAGACGTTCATTCACGTTGCAAATATAAGGCAATTTCAAATGTTGTAACGTACCTGCTGATCCTCCAGTTCTATAGTCCAACAAGAATTCTGCTAAATACTTCTAACCACAGATTTGTCACCTTATCACCCTCCAGACTAGATATGTGAACTCTTGTTATAGCTCCTATCTGCCAGTAAGTGGCACCATCAACTTCAATTGTGACTGCTTCCCTCCTCCGGATGTGATGATACTGAACCTCATATAGGCACAATCTTTGCGCTCTGGCTCTAGTTCCTCTTTTTCGATGCCTTTTTTTGTGGATTCAGAGCTTTGCATTTATTGGTTTTTGCTCTTATCAGAGCCCTTTTGATTGAAATTATTTTCACGGTATGTAGGGATATGGCCTCTGAAGACGACAGGCTTTAAATCCTGTTGTGCATTGCAGAAACGTATGTTCAGTATGAGCCCTCACATCTACTGCCTGTTGTGTCCTGGCACCAAACATGGCACTAACCCCTGTGACAAGTGTTCACTTGTGCATCCCAAAGCAATCAAGGAGCATAGCACCAAACAAGTTGCCACTCACAAGGAGAGGACCTTGCGTCCAGATCGCAAAACTGGTCCTACTCCGGGTCTCTATCTTAAACTAAGGCTTAGTTAGTTAAAGGGGAAGCTGAAAAAGAAACATAAGAGTCAATGAGGCTCTTTGATGCTCAGTTGCGTCAGTTCTAAGAAAAGATCTTCTAGTCAACCTTCCAGAAACCAAACACTGACTTTGCCTTAATCTTTGGATCTGATGCAAAATTGAGATCCAATTTGTGTTGAGTTTCCAGGGTCTTTATTGACTCTGCAACATTTTGAGATCTTCAAGGAGGCCATACTGCATATCTTCGCATTCAGTCTTGTGCTCTCCGACTTGCTTCTGGCCCCACAGACCTAGCAAGGCACCCCATGAAAATTTGACTGCAGGCCATTCATCGGCACTGATTCACCCTGGACAAAGTCAGTCTGGTCTGCATCTAGTGCTGAGCTGTGCTTTTATTCATTTACTGCAGGCTTTGAATTCTTTCCTCCATCTGCTCTGGTGGCGTCGGGTCAGGATCTGGTTTTCTCTTTTCTCTGGTTTTATTGTCCTCTTCAGTTAGAATTTAACCTATGTCACACTATACTCAACAAAGTCACATCCAGGTGTGGAGGAAGGTTATCCTTCTGTTCACCGAATCAGCAGCAATACATTAGGAGGATGGAGACTAGTTTTGGGTCTTAAACTTATGCCATACAAGTTTTCCAACCTGCCCAACATGATGAGGATGATGTAGGGAGAGGTAACTTGCTACCACCTCAATATGTTGATGCAGGCCTATTTCCTGACCTACAGAATGGCAGTTGCCTCAATACCTTCTCAGAATCTCTTCAATTCTCCTTTTGGGTCCCTGATCGAACAAAGTGCCTCTTTCGCTGCTGTAGTATGCCTTATGGCACAAGTGTTGTAGCTGCCCTCCCTCACTGAAGAGACCAAGGCTAATATTTGTCAATGATTTGGCAACCTTGACTTTCTGCTTCAGAGCCTATGTTGCCATATAACAAAAATCTGGTTGATTTGAATATTGCAGTTTCTTCAAAATCTTTCCTGCCAGTGATAATTCATCTTTTTGCTAGGTGCCACAGACCGTAGATCAGGGACTGGTGATCCCTGAGTTCTTATTGCAGAATTGCACTCCGTAGAACCTTGAATTGCAGACCTCCACTTGCACAGTCAACCCCAACTCCTTTTCTGCAAGTCTTCCAGATAGTGAGTCTGAAAGAAGTGCTACAATTGGCAGGAAAGGTTTATCTTCTGGCACTGCACACATTGACTGTAGTCTGTATTTTGGGGCACTACAGTTATACAATCACTTATAGTCATTAACGTTTGCAGTCTCACTTTTGGGCCGACCCAGTTACCTCGCTGCTACTTAGGTGAATGAAATCAGTCGAGGAGTAAGGATTCTCTCGCACATTAAACACGTAAATTAAAATATTCTCAATCATTGAAACAATCTTTCACAGGAGCTAGATCAAGTAATTGGAATTCTCTTCCTCTTAACCTAACATTAGCACCAAACACCTTGTTGTTCCAGAAATAATTATCGCTTTACTTCCTCTGCAGAGTAGATCCTTCCAACTCTTATGCCATTTAGGAATGAGAAGATTCTATCTGACACGAATGGCAGACTGGTACTTAATTTTGTTGAACTCTTTTTGTCTTTTATTTACAAGTTCTTGTTAAACCTTCCTTCCTGCTCTCCCCTCCTTATCCTACTGCCTCCTCTGATGGCTCCTTTTGCCTCCTACTTATAAATTACACTTGTACTGCTATTTCTCTGTTATATCTAAAGTACTGTAATACTGCTCTGGTGAAACGCGGCTATAGGAAACCCTCCTCTAAATACTCTTTAGGGCATGGCATGTGAATGTGCACCAAATCCTATTTAAAAACTGTCTTGCACTATTCTTAGATTAGGTGTACTCCTAATTTGAAAAATAGCAAAATCCTCATTTTATTTTACCCGGTTATGCATGAGTGGTGGGGATAGCTCCATGGGCAGGCATTCTGGCTGTTGATTTTGTTATTCTGCATTCTCAGTTTAGGAAGGTGCAGATTAAGGGCTTACATGTTCACGTGCATACACTTCACACAGTATTCTTGACTTGAATGGGCAAGTGGCATGTAGAAAGGTATATATTTGAGGCCCTTGCTTGTGTCTGTGTGACATCAGCTTTACATGCTGTACTGAAATGGAAAAGCCTGCTAGCTCTCCTCCTTAAGCACCTTTCCCCACTGCTCCTTGCAAGCTTGGACAATATTCTTCCTGGGGACAGAATTTAATTACATTTTCGTTCCTCTGGGTGGAAATCAATGATAGCTGCTTTACTAATTCTGTTCTCAAGAGTAACACATAAAATAAGGACATTTAAAACCTCCTTCTGATTTACATACACAATCATTTGTATTTAGATGTGCATTAAGATGAATTTGCAGGTCTGATTTGGATGATTCAGTTTTAATCGGCATAAGAAATCCACTGATCTATTTGTTTACACATTAACTTTGTACTTTTATTGAATCCCACAGGAAACATTTTTTGATCAGGACGAAGGACATTGACCAGAAGAAAATCGAGAAAGGTTCTTTTGCCTTTTTTTGGCCTCATTTGATTTCTGAGCCTGGATTCGCACTAAACTTCAGTACCACTGCACTGAAAAATAGTACGGTAAGGAATATTCTTTGTAGGGGGAAATAAATCCATAGTAGCTTTAAACGCTATTTGTTTATATATTATAATATGCTTTTTATGTAAGGATACTTGTTTTAACATGGCAAAATGTTAAATTGCTAAGGTTGTTGATTTGAATTGCTTATTGATATGCAGGGAAATAATTTTGGAGCAAAATGTTAAATACAATTATTGCCATTGTATCACTTGCAAACTTGTGCTTGCCTTCCCAGTGTTCTGGATGCTACGCACAATTTGTAAATGTGTAGACACTATTTAACAAGATAAGGAAACCGGGATGAGAGCTTTGTTAGGTGTTTAATCAGTTTTAGCCTGATTGTCCGGTCACCTTTCTCATGTTTATTTTTAAATATCCCCCTTGTGCACCTCGCTTCTCTATCATAATCTTTCTCATCTACACATGTATAGCTTCCCTTACTGACACTCCCCTCTCTCTTCTATCTTTTGTTGTAATTAGTCCCAATTGCTCAGGCTTATTGGTGCTCCCTTTCAACTTGTATGCTCTTTTTGTTCCTCCCTGGTCATCTCGTACCCAATAAACCTTAGAAATCTGACATTTAGACATTCAGAACGGAATCTTTGACACATTAGAGTGCACCATTCAAATATATCTTCAGTAGTATGTGTATTCAGATAGGACAGAAGAGGAGCACATATTCTTTTGTCTATTGTAGTTCTCAAAATGAAAATGACACCTTAAGATGAGGAACGCAAGATGTGCAGTTATTAACCTGATTTGTGACTTGTAAGTGGATAACTCCATTCTTGGTGTTCCTTTAGAGTTGGCTTATTCTGCCCCTGAATATTTGAAACAGATTCCAGTCTGATGTTTTATAAAAGTGGGGGACTGTGTTTGGATTGGCGCCAGTGTTCTGTGTTTGAGTGATCTAAATATACAGTGTGTGCTCGTTGTCTTTCTCTTTCACAGAATGAGATCTCCTTCAGGCTTGCGTGGTTGACCATGACACATGTATAAGCCTCATTCAAAGCTCCTTTTTTTTTTTTAGCAATGAAAGTGCTGCTAAAATGTATTTTTTTATGTTTGATACTACTTGAAGCTCATTTGCTCAGGTGTTGCTAATATCAGCTTTGCTTTAGAAGGATGATGCTAGCAAATCCTTTTGTAGTCTTGACAGTGTGGTTTATTCTAAACCCCCATGTTACATTAGGGAGGCAGGTGTGATATTACAGTGCAATTTTTGTGATTATGCTTTTAAATGAAAAAAACATGTCTTTCGTTTGCAACCCTTCTTTTAGGTAGGGTATTTTACTCTGAGGAACCCATCCTCCTTGTTTGTTACTGTGCAACTTCTACCTCTATCCAGCTATCCCACCCCTCAGCCTGCGTTGGACCTGCTCACTAAATGGTATTTATTAAGCATGGCTCTTTTTTAAATATATATCTTTGTATGTCTGTATGCACAATTTAAAAGTGAAAATCTGCATGTTAAGCAGTGGAGTGCTGTTCTGGAAATAGGTGGGATACACAAGTGCGATGCACAGTGCTTCATTTATTTTGCTCGTGGTTGCAGGTGGTGTGCCCCAGCAATCGTTTTGGGGGACATATTTTTCATCAGAGCAAGAGAGAGAGTCAGAAAAAGGAGACTGGAAGAAGGGGAAGAGAAAGATGGAAATCACATAAAGGGAGAAAGCAGAGATGACAAAGAACATTCTAACATGAGATAAAGACCTGGAACTTTAGGGTTGGGGGATAAAGGACTAGACAGCCTTGATGCTTCTCAGTCCTGGCATTTTGCAGCAGGCTCATAGGGAAAACTTGGGGCACCTACAATAATAACAATAATGATGAAGATTGCTGCACTGGGGAAGCAAGTATAACTAACTTGCTTGAAGGTAAATAGGTTGTCTTCAGACATTTCCCATGGGGATGGATTTGCCAGCGACTGCAACTAATTGCAAATTAAGTGTCTGAAAGAGACAATTAGTCCTCACCTGTAGAATTTTTTCTTCAGCACTACCCTTGCGCGTCAGTTGACTCCACGTTCGGCGTTGGTGTTGTGGTCGCCGGAATGACATTGCGGTATCTACTTAGATGCCGCCCTCGCACGCTGACGTCAGTTCTTTCTTTTCCCGCTCCTTCCAGCGCAGATCCGGAGAGAAAGGTACCTCCAGTCACTTTCTGACTCATGGTGCACGCAGGGATGTCCAATCGTCCTTAGCCCGGCTTCAAGGCTTGCGACAACTGTCGCAAGTTGAAGTCTGTTACGGACCCGCACAGTGTGTGCCTGTGGTTCCGGGAGCGCGAGCAAGATCCCAAGTCGTGCTCCTCAACCTCGAGCTACCTACGGTGGCGGTCAGGATGAATCTCCTGGTGGAGTTGCTTCAACCGGCAGCGGCCTCTTCAGAGCCCCTGCTGCCTTTCAATGAAGCCCTTACTGACATCCTTTTGGGGAACTGGTCCAAGCCCCAACACATCATCCTGTCAATTGGATGATTGCTCGACACCACCGCCCGGCTCCACTAGACCCCTCTTTCCTCTCCCAACACCCCAACTCTGAGACCTTGGTGGTCCAAGCCTCTACGTCCAAAGGCACATTCCCGAACGCACCACCTGATGGGGAATCCAAAAAGCTGGACCATATTGGGAAGAAGTGGTTTTCTTACTCCAGCTTGGGACAGCAATCGTTAAACACTGCATGTCTGTTGGGCTTTACACTCACTCTGTGTGGGATACGGTAGTGCAGGTGATGCCACAGTGCCCAGCGGAGGCCCGGGCCGTGCTCTCCTGTGCAGTCGCCGAGGGGAGAGACGCTGCCAAGTTTACCATCAGATGTGGACTGGGCACCGCCGACTCGCTAGGCAGGATGATTTCAACGTCTGTAGCCCTTCGACGCTACGCCTGGCTGAGGTAGACTGGTTTTTCAGGGGATGTCCAGGCTACCTTGCTGGACATGCCTTTTGATGGCTGTCGCTTGTTTGTCGACAAATCGGACAATGTGCTGGAGCGCTGCAAGGACCTCTGGGCTACGACCAAGTCCTTGGGCCTCTCTACCACCCGCCCTGCGCAGTCTGCCTTTCGCCCCTTTCATGGCTATGGAAGGGTTCCCCCGCCACATTCCACCCAGAGCCACTGGCCGGCGAAAGCTGTTCAGCCCCTGAGTGGCCGAGGACTTGAGACCCACCGTTGTGGGTCGGGGGGCCAGTGAGCGGGCCAGTCCACCAGCTCCCCATCTGCAGCGGCCTCTAAACCCTCCTAGTCCGACCTTTCAAGGGCACCAATCGCCAGTGGGCAGCAGGATTCGCCATCACCTCCCCCACTGGCGCACCATCACGCCAGACAGATGTGCTTTGCAGATGGTCCGAAGGTGCGTCCGAAGGTGCTACTCCCTCCCCTTCGAGACTGCCCCTCCATCCTTGCTACCTCAGCACCATTGCATGTCGGAGGATCATCTAGTCCTTCTCCAACATAATGTTACAGCTCTCTTGGCCAATGGAGCCATTGAGCGAGTTTCTGCCCCAGAAGTAGATCGTAGTTGCTATCCCACTACTTTCTGGTGCCAAAGAAGGACAAAGGGCTGCATCCTATCTTGGATCTCAGGAACATCAACCGCTTCCTCCGGAAGGGGTATTTCAAAATGTTGACTCTAGCTCAGGTCTTGTCTGCCCTCGACCATGGAGACTGGATGGTAGCATTAGACTTGCAGGGCGCTTACTTTAACATCCCCGTCCTGAAGACCCTCCTTTGTTACCTGCGGTTCACAGTAGGACACGAGCACTTTCAGTTCACTGTCCTCCCCTTTTGGCTTACCAACGCCCCTCGGGTGTTCACGAAGGTGATAGCGGTGGTCGCAGCGCATCTGCGCAGATCAGGGGTTCCCGTCTTCCCCTATCTCGGCGACTGGCTGTTGAGGGCGGGCTCGTCCCAGGCAGTCGTCTCCCACTTCCAGACTATGGCGGACCTCTTGAACTCGCTGGGGATTCACTATTAACGTGCTGAAGTCCCACCTTATACCCCCTCAGAGGCTCCTTTTCATCGGAGCGGTTCTGGACACAACGCAGTTTCGGGCTTATCCTCCGAGGAGCAGAGAGATCGGGATATTCAGGCTATGATTCCGATCTTTCAGCCTCTAGCCCGGGTTTCAGTCAGAATGACCCTGAAACTGCTGGGCCTCATGGCCTCCTGCATCCTGCTAGTAGATCATGCCAGGTGGTATATGCAGGCTCTGCAGTGGGACCTAAAGTTTCAGTGGGCACAGAATCAGGGGAATCTGTCTGATTGCATTCAGATATCGGAGGGCACTGCACAACAATTGCAGTGGTGGCTAATGAACCAGGATTGGGTCAACGGCTGATACCTCTCCCTTCCCCAACCAGAGTTCTCAGTGATGGATGCATCACTTCTGGGTGAGGTGGGGGGGCCTCATGGGAGAGGCGGAGATCAGAGGACTCCGGTCTCCGGCAGAGTACGGGTTTCACATCAACCTTCTGGAGCTTCGGTCTTGCACTAAAAGCATTCCTTCCCTCTGTCCGGGGAAGAATAGTTCAGGTGTTCACGGACAACCCCCCTGCCATGTAGTACTGCAGCAAACAGGGCGGGTGGGGTCGTGGACCCTATGTCAAGAGGTTCTCCGTCTCTGGAAATGGCTAGAACATCAGGTATATATCCCTGGTGGTTCAACACCTGGAAGGTTCTCTGAACGCCAGGGCGGACTAACTCAGCCTCAGGTGCATGATGGATCACGAATGGTGTCTTCACTCTGAGGTGGTGCAAGGTCTCTTTCAGCAGTGGACAGAGCCTTGGCTAGATCTATTCACCACCGAAGAGAATGTGCAGTGTCTGCAGTTCTGCGCATTGAAATTTCCAAGGTGGCAGTCGCTAGACGACGCTTTTCGTCGCAAATGTAGTTGCGGTCTTCTATACTCCTTTCTGCCTCTAGAACTTCTGCCCAGAGTGCTGAGGATGATCAAGCGCGACCGGGCCCAAGTCATTCTTGTGGCTCCGGATTGGGCACGAAGAGTTTGGTATCCCGCGCTGTTACACATGGCCTTCAATACTCTGATCAGACTGCCTCTTCAGAAGGATCTTCTGTTACAGCAGCAGGGGATGGTCCTCCACCCAAACCTGTCCAGCCTCCACCTCCTTGCGTGGAGATTGTACAGCGAGAGTTGACAGCTTTCGACCTTCCCTTCCGAAGTCTGTGATGTCAACTTGGCAGTCAGGCGTCCCTCCACTAAGACGGTATATGCCTGCAGATGGAACAAATTTGTGGCATGGTGCACAGCAAAGGCTGTGGATCCCATTTCTGCCCTTCTTTCTGAGGTTCTCATGTTCCTCTTTTCTTTGGCCCAGCAGGGATCTGCTCTGGGCACAATAAAGGGCTACTTCTCAACCAATTCAGCCTTTCTTAGGTTTCCTGATCAGCCTTCTCTTTTCAAGTCCCCTGTTGTAAAAAGCTTCCTTAAGGGTATGACTCAACTCTTTCCTCCTAATCCATTTGTAATGCCCCAGCGGGACTTGAACTTAGTTCTAACTTATTTTATGTGCACTCCCTTTGAGCCGCTACATAACTGTCCTCTCAGACTTTTAACTTTAAAGTCTGCGTTTTTATACAGTATTAGGGTATCTTACATAGATTCACATGCCAGAATCATTCCCCGTCGTCCGTATGGGAGTCCCCGGTACATAAATAAAGTAATGTCACATTGGACATATAGAGGACATTAGTAACATATCCATGTCCTTTGGCTCTTCTCCGAAGTTTGGTCCTTTTTACCAATCAGCTACCACCACCCTCTGGAACCTTCCTGGAAGGAGCTCTAGTCCCTCAGATTTTCTACTGCATGTCGTGCTAAGGGAGTCTCCTCTGAGCTCTGCTCAGCTTTCCTTATTTTCGGGATTTTCAGTGCTTTTTTCTTCAAAATTCCATCTTCTTTGTGGAGTTCTCAAGTTCTTCATGGCAGATACTTCTAAAAAAAGGCCTTTTTAGGTCCTGTGCTTCCTGTGGTAAAAAGAGACTTCATGTTGATGACCACCACAAGGACGGTCTCTACTGCCTTTACCCAGATCACTCTTCAAAGGACTGTAAGGTATGTTGTACCTCTTAATTTGGCTGCAGAGGCTTAAAGGTAAAGACCAAGCCGTGTCTTCTGAGGAGAGTGAATGTTCCTCCAAGTCTTCACATCCCTCTCAGAAAAGACCCAGAGTGGCCTCTCCAGGACCTTCATTGCAGCCACCTCAAATGAAGACGCACAAAAAGTCTTCCAAGGCACATCCTAAGGCTGTAATGACAGATGTTTCTCCTCCGGAAGTTCTTTACACCTTTAAGAAGCCTGTTTCCACCTCATCGACAACGGCCTCGCCGACGGTGGCTTCAACGACAAGGGAATCTCCATCTACATCTTTGACTGTAACCTCTTCGATGACGACAGTCTCAACTTCTGTCGCGTCTACAACTTGGTCTATGTCAACGACGACCACTTCATCGTATACGGCTGGTAAGTCTGTCTCGCCGGCGATAAAAATAAAGAAATCGGCGACGTCGAAGCCAGCGTTGACACTACGATTGCCGACGAGCTTGTCAACGCCTTCGTCGACGAAGACTATTCAGTCGACGTCTACCCCGTCGTCGACGAGGACCCCATCGACGTCAACACCGTCGACTACAGCTCTGTCGACGGAAGCTCCGTCGCTTTTACCAACAATGGTGCCCGTCGACGCTCCGCCGTTGACTACTCTGTCGACTGGCTCGTCGACGACAACAGAACCCAAGCTACACAGTGTGTATGTCCACCTCAAGATTACAAAACGCACGCTGACACCGGCCTTGACTTCCCCTAGTAGGGTCCAACCTTTACCTCCTACTCACCTCATGGAGGAGGAAGATTCTGATGATGGCAGTATGTTCAGAACAGCAACAAGCCCATCTGATCTTCACGTCCAGTACCACAACAGCTCGGACTATGATCACCAAGAGAAGGAGGAACAGGTGGATTACCCTGAAGAGTGCCATCCACCTCCACCTCCTATGGTTTGCCTACCTGTGTCCCTGGCTTCCGACCTCCAATTTCTAATTACTGATTATAAGCAGAGGTTTCCAACTTCCGCTACGTCTCCTCCTCCTCCAGTAGCCTCTCCGCCACCAAGACCACGGCCTTCACCCCTGACTTTACAACCTGGGGCTACCACCTCACTGCCTCCGCCTTCCAAGGATGATGAGGAGGAGGATCCACATGAGGAAGGGGAACTTCATGATTCCAAATCGACACATGATGAGTGGGATGATAATGTAATTCCCTGTCCAGTATCTCCGGTGCCTACTCAAGCTGACTCGCCTCCTGAGGATATCGGGGTCTTCCGTAACATCCTGGAAAGAGCGGCACAGCGTTTCCAGAAACCTATGCTTTCACAACAGGATTGCTTCCTTTATGACTTAAAGGAACCTTTTAAAAAATCTGTCGGATCTATACCGATTATTGACTATATATGGGATCAGGGTGTAAAGATTAGGCACAGCCCTTATTCGCTACTGCAGGTGCTACCGCGGCTGGACAAGAAATACAGGGCTCCGCAAGCGCTCCAGCATGCCTGACCGGACACCCCAAACTCGACTCAGTCATCACACAATCCACTCAGCAGAAATCTAAAAATCCTTCTGCACCGCTGGCTGCTCCTTCAGACAAGGAAGGTAGACTACTTGATAATATTGGGAAATGTTTCTCGTCCATGTTGGCATTAACAGTGCGTGCTTCAAACTCCTTGGCACTGTTAGGACGCTATGGTCGACATATGTGGGCAGACATTGCCACATAATTCGGGGCCTTGCGGACGATTCGAAGGAAGAAGCAAAAAAGATCTTGCTGGATGGCGAACGTTCGGTGTCCGAAATAATCGATTGTGCGATGGATATCGCCTCAACTGGTTTTCGCCAACTGAACGGTGCTGCTGTACTACGGCGCCAAGGTTGGCTGAGGGCGGCGCCATTCCGACTGGAAGTACAAACTAAAATTCATGACATGCCCTGCGAAGGTCAGCTTCTTTTCAGCACACATATCGATGAAGCTCTTCAGGGCATAAAAAAGGATACCTAAACAGCTAGGGCTTTGGGTACCCTTCAATTCCAAAGCCCTCCTTTTCGTGGCTTGAGAGGAAGGGGACAGTCTTCTACAAGAGGAGACTACCAGCACTACCTATTCTTCAAATCAGCAATACCGGTCACAGTACCAGCAGCGTCAACAATCGTCTTACACTAAGTCCTCCTTTCGAGGAAAAGGTGGTCGACAGAAAGACGCCGCTAGGCGACAATGACTCTTTACTGCCACCGGTCTCCACTTCCTTTCCACCCTCCAGAGTTGGAGGAAGAATTCCTAATTTTCTACACAATTGGAAAAAGATAACAGACCGCTAGGGCCTTCAGCTGGTTCAATTTTGACACTCGCTGGAGTACATTCAAATTCCTCCTCAAACCCCTCCCCGACCTTTGCTTCACAAAAACCTACGTCCTCTACTCCTGGAGCTTTCACTTATGCTCTGGAAGGGAGCTATAGAAAGAGGTCCTCCTCATCAAAGGGGAAGGGGTTTTACTCCCGTTTTTTCCTGGTGCGAAAAAAAGAGAAGAAATGGAGGCCAATCCTAGACTTGAGAAGTCTCAACTTTTTTAAAGAAGCAGTCTTTTCGCATGGTTACCATTCAAGAGGTGCTGCAACTTCTCAACGCAAATGACTGCATGGTGTCCTTAGATCTTCAAGACACCTATTTTCACATCCCTATCCACTGGAATCACAAAAAGTTTCTGAGGTTTGCAGTGGCGGGCAGACATTACCAATTTCGGGTCCTGCCTTTTGGGCTCAAATCGGCGCCATGCATTTTTACTAAGTGCCTTTCTCCGGAGGCTGCATATCTCAGACAGCAACACCAAGTCTTTCCATATCTGTACGACTGGCTCGTCAACACACCCTCTCTAGAAGGCGCGACCAGGTCTTCCGACGCCTGTCTACAGCTTTTTGATCGCGTGGGACTCACTCTCAATCAGGACAAGTCCGTCCTCCAGCCTTCCCAGCAAATAACTTTCCTGGGTGATACTCTCGACACGATCCAGAAGAAAGCTTTTCCGTCGCAAGAGCGACAAGACAGACTTCTTTACTTGGCAAATCACATAAGATCCAAAAAGTCTCTCACACTGCACCTTTTAAAATCCCTTCTCAGGATGATGTCTTCCTGAATTCTACAGGTTCCGCACTTTCACTACACATGCGCCCTCTTCAAGAGGCGCTATCGGCTCAATGGGTCCAATGTACAGGGTCATTCGACCATGTCATCCGGGTGATCCCTCCGATGGTCAAGGCTCTACGGTGGTGGACTCGCCCTCGGAGCCTTTCTTGCTTCCAGCTGCTCCACTTACCATCACAACAGATGCGTCCCTGGAAGGTTGGGGAGCTTTCCTCCAAGAACTCCAGGTCAGCGGAAAGTGGTCCCTTTCCAAATGGAAGCTTCACATTAATCTCCTCGAGCTGCGAGCTGTCTATCTGGCTTTTCTGGCATTCCTTCCAAGGATTAAGAATTCTCTAGTCCTTGTGCGGGCGGACAATACCACGACAATGCACTATCTAAACAAACAGGGAGGGACTCGTTCTCTGACAATCTCTCACGAGTCACAAAAAACTGGAACTGGTTGCTTCATCACAACATTTCCCTTCGGGCAGAGTATGTCCCAGGAACAGACAATGTTCTCGCCGACTCACTAAGCAGACAACAAACAATGTGGCACGAATGGGAGTCGAATCAACGGACTCTAAACTGCATTTTCTCTCAATGGGGCATCACTCACCTGGACCTATTCGCTACCAAGCAGAACGCCAAATGCCAACACTTCGCAAGCTGGTGTCCCCAAAAGGGATCTCCAGGGACTTCCTTTTCAATCGCATGGTTCCACATCTTTGCGTACGCTTTTCCTCCATTTCCCCTGATTCCCAGGGTCCTCAGGAAGTTGAAAGCGGAACCTTGCACTCTCCTCATCTTGATAGCTCCAGCATGGCCGCGCCAACACTGGTTCACGGAGCTTCATCTTCTCTCCCTGGAACCGCTGATCCAGTTGAAACCGTTTCCCTCTTTTCTCACAATGAGCCAGCAAAAAGCCCAAAATCCGGATCCAATATCACTCAAATTATCGGCTTGGCTTCTGAGTTTAGAGAATTCCATGGCCTAGACATTCCTCCGGACAGCAGGGCAGTTCTGGCCCGGGCTCGAGCCAACAGTATCAACAAAACATATTCCTTAAAATGGAAGAGGTTCTGCATCTGGTGCAAGACGAAAAAGATACACCCACTTTCATCTTCTCTGGAACAAATATTGCCTTACCTTCTCCATCTGGCGAATTCAGTTCTTAGACACGCTTCCATTAAGGTTCACCTAGCAGTGATATCCTGTTTCAGAAGATCCTCTGCAGGCCCCTCTCTTTGGTCCAGTAGGTTGATTAAACAGTTTCTCAAAGGCCTATTCAGGACATTTCCTCCTGTAAAGGCTTTACCTCCCACTTGGCAACTTAACACAGTTCTTGCCCAGCTTATGAAACACCCTTCTGAGCCGATACACAGAGCTGATCTTAAGTATCTCTCCTGGAAAATGGCGCTCCTTCTAGCCCTTACCTCGGCATGGCGAGTAAGTGAACTTCATGCATTTTCAATTCAAGACCCTTTCCTTCAATTCAAACACGACAAAGTCATACTACGAACAAATCCTAAATTTGTGCCTAAGGTCCTGTCAGACATACATCTCAACGAGCCTATAGTATTGCGATCCTTTTTTCCAAACCCTCAAACGGCGGCAGAAAGAACTGTACATTCCCTAGACCTTAAAGCTGCCTTAAATTTTACAGGGACAGGACAAAGACATTTCGTAAATCCAACCAACTCTTTGTGGCTTTCAGTCGACTTAGGACAGGTCTTCCGCTCACTAAGCAAAGTATCTCTCGATGGATCTCTGCAGCTATTATGTTTTTGTCACCTGCAAGCGGGTTCAAGCCCATTTTTGAAGATTTCTACCTCCATGGTAGCAGGAGTGCCCATTACAGACATCTGCAGAGCAGCGACATGGAAGATGCCTCATACATTTACCAAGCATTACTGCTTGGATACAGAACTCATGAAGGATGCTGCAGTGGGACAGGCTGTGCTCCGTCATCTATTTCATTAGCGGTGAGCCTTTTTTCTTCATCCCGCCATCCTTCCTTCTATACGCACATTTCTCTATTGTGTTCCTTACTATTCTCTTTCATTGCATTTTGGTACTTTCTATGTTTCACATTGATATGTTATTATCTGGTGAATTTTTGATACCGTACCATCAGAAATGTGCTTATCATTGCCTACTACTCTGATTCAGGCATGTGAATCTATGAAAGATACCCTAATACTGGATAAGAAATTGGTTACTTACCTCGAACTGCATTTATCTAGTATTGGTATCTTTCATAGATTCACATGCAACCCACCCACCTCCCCTGGAAATGCTCTCCGAGTCCTCTCAGTAATGCAACTACTTAGCACTGTACTTACGAAAATCTGAGGGACTAGAGCTCCTTCCAGGAAGGTTCCAGATGGTGGTGATAGCTGATTGGCTCTTCTCCAAAGTTTGGTCCTTTTTACAAAAGGACATGGCTATGTTACTAATGTGAGGCTCTTGGCCTATTACTCTATATGTCTGAGACATTACTTTATTTATGTACCGGGACTCCCATACCATTGACTGGGAATGATTCAGGCATGTGAATCTATGAAGGATACCAATACTGGATAACTGCAGTTATAGGTAAGTAACGCATTTCTTGGTTGCCATCACCTCTGCTCGCAGGGTGAGTGAGCTCCAAGCTCGCTCTTCAAAACGTCCTTTTCTGGCTGTTCATCCAGACAAAGTTGTCCTTGGAACTCAACCTTCTTTTCTTCCCAAAGTGGTTACTTTTTTCCACATTGGTCAAACCATCCCTTTGCCCACCTTCTTTCCGCATCCTTCTAAGGAGGAAGAGCGGCTCCACCTTCTGGTTTCAAAACGTGCACTATCCTTTTATTTGGATCACACAAGGCAAATCCGGGTCAATGACCGCTCGTTGTTGGCTACGTGGGTGCCAAAAATCGCCGGGCCGTGCACAAACGTTCGATCTTTAGGTGGGTCGTTTTGTGCATAAAAGTTTGCTATTCTTTGTCAAAGTAGCCTCCTGTGGATCTGTGTGCCCACTCCACCAGGGCGATGGCAGCTACCACTGCTTTGGGACGTGGAGTCCTCCTCCATGACATCTGTCAGGGAGCTACGCAGGCATCTCTGCACAAGTTTACAAAACATTACTGCCTGGACAGCCAAGTCCGGAGAGACGGCTTCTTTGGCCGTTCTGTTCTCCAGGACTTTCTTGTGTGAACTTAGTTCGCAGACCCACCTCCGGTGTTTGTATTGCTGGGGTATCTATTCTACAGGTAAGGAATTTATAACTAATTATCCCTTTCAGATGAACAAGTTATTTAGTTTCGGTAACAATATATCTGTAAGAGACATAGGCCCATATGTATCATTCAAAATTGCGATTGCAAACGCCGAAATTTGCCGAATTTCGGCATTTGCGATTGCAATTTAGCTAAGTGGGATGTATGAATGGAAAACAGCCTTGAAAAATAAGGAATCGCAAATTGCGATTCCTTAAATGCAACGTAAGAGGCCCAGAAAAAGTGCAATTTGGCCATAAGGAATCGCAAATTGCCACCAACTTCAAGTTAGTGGTAATTTGCAATTTTTTTAAAAAGTGCACTTTTTTGCATTTTTCAAAGTGCCATATGGTGCACATACATGCCCTTAGGGCATGTATGTGTACCACATGTGCACACATGCATATTTCAGGGACGCAACAGGGTGTTCTTTTGACACCCTGTCACCCTTGAAATTGCATTCTCAATTTGCGATTCTCTAATTGAGAATCGCAAATTAAGAATGCCTTCCGATTCATTCCTATGGTCCTTTAGGCCCAGAGGAATTAATGGAGAGGTATTCCTTAATTGCGAATCGCAATTTGTAATGTGCCATTAAGGAATATGTAGGATTCACAAAGTTATTTGCAAATCCTACATACATAGCGTTTTGCGGTTCTCAAATAGCGATTCGCAAAAAATCGCTGTTTGAGAATCGCAAAACCAAAGTTTCATACATATGGCCCTTAGATTAGTTATAGATTCCTTACTGCCCCATACATCCTCCCCTATCTGCGAACTGACTTCTAGGGTTAAGGACTACCTTTCGGAGCACTCTTTTTGTGCACCAGTGGTAAGTGTCTTGCATGGCTCTGCACTTCTGGCGTGGAATGGTGTGTAAAAGAACTGATGTCAGTGCGCGAAAGCGGCTCCCTAAGTAGATACCGCAACGTCATTCGGGCAACCACAACGACAAACGCGGAGTCGACCAACGCCACCTTTCGACAGGCAGGGGTACTGCTGATGAAAAAATTGTCCGGATCCAGTCTGACGCCTGGGGGTAATTCTACAGGTGAGGAATCTATAACTAATCTGTCTCTTGCAGATATACCGTTACCGAAGGTAAGTAACTTGTTTGTTACTTGAAAAGACATAACTACACAGAGAAAATAAACTTTGTTTTTTAGTTATTACTACATGGTTTAAACAGGGAGGGAGATTAAAAATCCTTTTGTGTAAACTTGTCTGGATTGCTGCAACTTAAATTTAGTATTTCCAGTGTGGGTTTGGGGTGTGGATATTCTAGAAAAGGGGAACCTTTATACACTCATAAAGATGTAAGCTTGCACTTCCTCTTTTGTATTTCTGCTTGAGTAACTAAGGATTTGTGCACATAAAAAGGGTGTGTTTGGACCATGTGTGTATAAGAGCATGACTTAGGATGCAGCTGGCTGAGCATAAAAGTGCAGCTTCATTTCCAGAAAAGATGGTTAATCAGCAAGGGAAGTAAATGGTATGTTTTCATTTCAAGTTGGGAAAAAACTCTGCTGAAATATTTATTTTTCTTCTGATGCTGCCTTTATTATATATTGTCTACATTCTTTCAAATGTGTCCATGTCATTCAAATTAGTGTTGATGAAATGCTAAAATAATATTCATAAAAGTTTGGTCCGAATGGGCACTTACTGCAGTCTTATTGCATGTAGTAATTGGGTTTCGTTGGGTGCTTGATTAATGTAGGCATGTATCTTTGCACTTGGTCTCTTCTTCTTTGACTTGTATAATACACACTTTATGGAGGAGATGTGAAAGGGTATGGAATGTCTTCTACCCGTAAGCCTGAATTATTGTTCACTTGTTAATTCTATCTGAAAGAAACACATAGTGATAGATTCCTAACCTTAGAATTACTCCCACGCGTTAGACTGGATCTGGAAAGTTTTCGTCAGCAGTACTCCTGCACCTCGGAATGTGGCATTGTGCCGCGTTCGTGGTTGGCGTCGTGGCAGCCGAGATGATGTCGCGGCAGCTCCTTAGACGCTGCCCTTGCGCACTGACGTCAGTTCTTCCTTTTTCTGCACCAGCAAGCGCAGGTCCGGAGAGAGTGGTACCCCCAGTCATTTTTTGACTTCGTTTTTTTAGGCTTTTTGTCTTGGTTTTTTCAAGTTGATTGACTCTTGGTGTCAGAGGGATGCCCGGTTTCAAGTCTTGTGGGGACTGTCATCGGATGATGTCAGTGACAGACCCGCACTGCTTGTGTCTCCAGTGCCTGGGGCGCGACTACGACCCCAAGTCGTGCCCCGACTGCCGGGCCATTGCACCTAAGACTTTGCGGGAGCGGTCCAGAAAGTTGCTTGAGATACGGCAGTTGGCTCTGGGCCGATCAAGGTCCTGGTCCAGTGGGAGGTCAAGAGACCTGTCGCGGAGCCATCACCAATGTTCTTCTCGATTGAAGTCTCCGCACTCTGGGTCAGGTAAGACAAAGCATAAGAAGTCGATGAAGCATCATCGATTGATGACTTCGGCTCGCCCGACGTTGCTGAGGGTGCAGGTGGCGCCTCCCCTGCAGTTCTGGCAGAGTCTACGGTGTCGCCATCGGCCTTCCCGCCCTTCCCGGGTACATCGGCGACTCCAGTCCAGCTGCAGGAATTTGTCAGCCATGGCCCGCCTCTTTGGGCCGTCGGGCCCTGCCGGTGCGCCTTCGGATCCCGCGGGCCCGACTGGGGGTTCTCGCCCTTTACTGTCGGCGGCTCCGGCATTGCTGTTGGTCCCGGCGCTGCAGGGCCACCAAGGATCCAGACCTGGATCCGGATCGACGCCGGTTGACCTTGTTACACCTCCACCAACGTCGACCCCACCGGCACCACCTCAGACATCGCCTGTGGTTTCGGACGATGTAACCCCCAGTTTCAGCCCAGACATGGACAACGAGCCGGAACAGCATAGCTCGACGCCAATGCCGATGGGGCTTTCATAACCCTATGTCCAGCCTCCTTATTTTCGGCCTGTACATCAGCCTTCGGAGGAAGGGGAAGACTGGGAGAGGTCTGAGGACCCTCTCACAGCTCAGTGTGAGTATGACCTGGACTGGGCAGAGGAATTGGGGGATGACAGTGGTCTCGACACCTCCCTTGACTTTGGCATGCTTACTCACTTACTGTGGCTACAGAGGAGGGTGCAAGTTATGCAGTGGTGTTGTGTAGGGCTACCCTCGAGAAGCCAGTAGTCCTCAGTCAGGCATGGCGCCGGAGCACCACGGTCATGGAAATTGCCCTGCCCAGCGAGTCCGCGGTGTCAAGGCCACATTGTATTGTGAACTTGGCTGCATCTCTCCCTTCAGCAATAGCCTTCAAGAGCAAAGTCCGCGCCTCCTCCCGACACTGAAGCAGCACCTGCGCCACCGTATCCCACACAGAGTGGGAATAACGGCCCAGGAGGCATGCATTGTTCATAGACCGCAGCCCTGAACTGGAGGAAGAAAAAATCTTCCCAAATTGTTCCAGTCTCTTGGATTCCCTGTTCGAGGGTGCGGAAATGACCACCAAGTTTTCTGGGGTGGGGTGTTAGGAGAGGAAAATGGGGTCGCCCGGGGCCGGGCGATCGCATCGGGACAAATTCCTATCCACAGGAGCCCCTGTGTTTAGCCTGGACCAGCACTTCTGTCAGGAGGTTAGTCCTGATGGCCACCGCCTGGACCCAAAAAGTGCGCTCTTGTTTCACTTGAACCGCACGCAACAGTTCCTGGTGGATGACCAGCTCTTTTTTGGCTATGTTATCGCCAAGAAAGGACGGGCCGTACATAGGCGGACTATCTCCTGATGGGTTGTCTTGTGTATTAAAGCATGTTATTCTCTGGCTAAAAAGGAAGCTCCGTTGGGGATGTGTGCCCATTCCACCAGGGTGACGGCAGCCACTACAGCATTGGGACGTGGTGTCCCCTTGCAAGACATCTGTCAGGCAGCTAAGTGGGCCTCGCTGTACACTTTTACTAAGTACTACTGCCTGGACAGCCAAGTAAGGAGAGACGGCTTCTTTGGCCGTTCTGTTCTCCAAGACTTCCTGGTGTGATCTTGGTTCGCAGACCCACCACCAGGGTTGGTATTGCTGGGGTATCTATTCTAAGGTAAAGAATCTATCTCTGTGTTTCTTTTAGATGAACAAGTTACTTACCTTCGGTAACAATGTATCTGTAAGAAACATTAGTAGTGATAGATTCCTTAACGCCCCACCCATCCTCCCCGTTCTGCGAACTGATTTCTAGGGTTAAGGTAATCCCTTTCTGGACCCTAGTTTCAAGACACCAGTAGTCAGTATTTTGCATGACTCTGCTTTTTCTGGCACAGAAAGTAGTGTACAGAAATGACATTAGCGAGGACAGCGTCTAAATAGATGCTGCGACATCATCTCTACAACCACAACGCCACGGATGGACGCGGAGCCGCACAATGCCACCTTCCGATGTGCAGGGATACTGCTGATGAAAACTTTCCGGATCCAGTCTGACACCTGGGGGTAATTCTAAGGTAAGGAATCTATCACTACAAACGTTTCTGACAGATATATCGATACTAAAGGTAAGTAACTTGTTCTTTAATGTCAGCACCATCAATGCTACGTAATCTATTCACACTGATATATCATACACTACATGCTCTCTAAAATGCCCAACTGTAATTGTGCGGCAGCCGTTGCTGTTCACTTAATTGTGTGAGTGAATATATTTTTCTCTATATATGTATATAATGTGTGTGTGTGTTTATGTGTGTATATTTATAGAATATATATATTTTTAACTAGACTATTTGCTGATTATCCTTTTTTTTGTGTTATGACAAAACATTATTTTCTATGTTTGTGAAGGTTCGGCATAAATGTGAACAGTATCAATGTTACAACAGACGAATTCCGACTCACAAAAGAGTGTGTCCAGTCGGTAAGATTCTTTCATATTTGACGAGGCAGAAATTACAATATCGCAAAATAAACACATTGCTTCATCCTGTGTATTCAATTGCAGTCAAGGTTTAATGATCAGGGATTTACAGAATTCTAGATTTACTTGATAGCCATTTCCAAAAGTGAATTCACCATTTTCTCTAAATCATTCAGTCCACTTAGTTTCCTTCAGTTCTTTTGTGCAGCCCAAGAAGAGAGACTTAAGACTTAACCTATTGCTCCAGTCCCTGCCAAACAGAACCACTCCAGCAGGCGCCGGCCAATCCACTAAAGGGAAAGCCTTCCGTAGACTAACACAGTTTGCTGTTGGCCACCCTGTAATCGCGAGTGCTCTTGATGCCTGTGCACTACAACTGCCACAGCCAAAGATGAGTAATCCGTCACCTTTTTATACCTGGATCTTCAAAACGTTTGGTAAAGGTTCAGAAGGTCCTCTGCATAAAGACCAAAAAACTATTGTTCTCCATGTGCAGCCGTGGGTGCTTTCCTCTTGTTACTTTATTTTCACAAAGAGAGGGCCATGCTCCGTGTCATCCTCGAGTTTTGCCACTGACAGTAATTAAGCAAGAAAACTAGCTGTGATTATCAAGCTGAGTAAACTCTTTTTATATCCCTGTGCTCCAAGACACAATCTATTTCTTTGTGTCATGGTAAAAGACTAATATTACAAATGCAAGGTTCTCACTACTGTCTCCATAAGCCACAAATGAGTGCGCCACACTGCTGGTTTCAGTGTTTGGTTTCCTGTACTTCAAAAGATTCATTAACACCTTTAAATCCTGAGCAGGAACTGGGCACTTGCTATCCAAAGTCAGCTTGGTCTCCAGTTAGTAAACTTGTGAGCATTGTATTCTGTTGTCTCCCGAAGATCACATATGCATTGTCTCGAATACCTACTATTTAACTATATTCTGGGTCCCTTGTTAATGGTATTGCTCTGTTGGCCTATTGCACATGCTCAAGGGTGCACCTCAAACTGAATCTGGTAACATACCAGTATTGCCTTGTACTTTTCAGGGTAACAATATGTCTTGCACGCTTGTTCCCTGGAAGTCATAAACCTGAATATGAGTCAATGGACGAATAAATGTTGACTATACATGCGCATGAAAAGGTTTCTGCTTCCAACCTCTCTATTGATCTTATCTGTGAAAATGTCATGAAACTACCAATGTGTATTCCTTTACAGCTTTTACTAAATTACTTTATATTTGGGCAGCGATTATTTCGCTACTTTTGTCAATAGTTTTTTATTGTGTGCTTGGAAATTGTCACATTAAGATGGAAAGGATAATGTCTGCTATGTTTTAATATGGATGAAATGAGTGCTCCTTCCACAGAAGAACTTTTCAATTTTAATACTTTAGTGACACCCCTTTAAAATGCCTATCTCTTTAGATAGATCCCATTCTAATCAGTTTTTAAAAGTTACAGTTTAGAGTGCTTGACTCTATTTTGTACTCCATGTTTTAGACATTGTACTAAATGTCTCTCTTTGTTATGTAGGATGGTCAGCAGCATGATCTTAGCACTATGAAATCAAGCCTTGAGGTGCTTCAGTTGACCTTAAAGCCATGGGAGTTCAGAAGAATTGGAGTAAAATTTACACCAGCTCACAGCAGGAAAGTTACCTCCCTTATCATGATCAGGTAGGTATTGTCAGTAGAACTTACAAAGTTAATTGTTGTCCCGAGCGAGTACAATTATTTTAATTAAAATGTAATAAATGTCATGTTTTTTAATTTTGCTGAGTGGTGCTGTGTGTGATTATGGCCGTGTATTGTTGACCTTTCCAATTCTTTTGTCAAAGGAACAACCTGACTATTTTGGATGTGGTCACTGTAGAAGGCCTTGGTGCCAGAGAATCTCTAAAGGTCGGTGGAAGACTGCCTGGGACAGGAGGCTCCCTGCGCTTCAAGGTCCCTGAATCTACACTCATGGACTGCAGACAACGTGAGAATGACACTGCTTCTGTTGGTGTTTAGTATGATGTGAAGTAGCTTTGAGTACACCTGTATTGTGTAGCTCACATTACAAGTATAGCCTCCTGGATATTATTTTGATGACCTGGGCTTTGTTTTTATGTCAAAGCCAGTAAAAAAGAGAAAATCCGCAAAGCCTAGTATTTTCCCCCTTGAAGTATGAATGTAAAATAACAGATGCCTTCAGATATATATCAAAGCTGCCTCATAATTATTTAAAAACGCGGAGACAGAATTGCCTGGTTAAAAAAAAAAAAAATTGCCACTAAATTTTGTTAATGGTCCAGGGAATTCCAGAATCTTAAGACACAGGTGGCAATGCTATTAGCCACAACAAGCAATTTTTAATTTTCTAGCTGTGTTCACAAGTTAGGCATAGACAAGCAGCCAGATGTGGTAAAAACACCTTCATTGAATGTCTGTTTCTAAACAGAAATAATTGCTTCATAAATTAATTTGTTGAT
The DNA here is from genome assembly GCF_964263255.1 of Lissotriton vulgaris. Lineage (NCBI taxonomy): Eukaryota > Metazoa > Chordata > Amphibia > Caudata > Salamandridae > Lissotriton > Lissotriton vulgaris. The sequence continues at coordinate 1,856,850,765 of NC_141689.1, forward strand.
GTCCCACCCTAACCAGACACTTGTGGAAATGCAACTAAAATACTGGATCTTACCACACACCTAAGTATGAAAAACCTGTGGCATTTTGCACAAAATCAGCGAATAAGCTAAATTGCATTAAAATGCATATCATGGGACACAAAGGGCCTGATTACGATGTCGGGCAGACCGTCACGGGGCCGTTGGTGGTGGTCCACCCAACATCTAGGGCAGCGATCCGACCACCAGATTACAATACTGGTGGTCAGTCCGATTTGGGCGGGGGCAAAGAATGCCTCCTCCGCCAGGATCAATGAGCCTGTCAGTGCGGTGGTCAGAGTCTAATCCCTACAATGGAGGCGCTGTCAGTGGAGGCACCGCAATAGAGATTAGGATGTCCGTTTCCAACAGTCTTTACAGGTGGTCCGACTGCCATGGAGAGGCTGTCGGAAACGGACTTTAGGGGCCCCTAGCAGGGTCCCCGTAGGCCCCTGCTATGTGGTCTTGAGCCACACAGTGCATGGATGTTTAGAAACATCCCTTTTTCAATTGCTGCTTGTGCTGCAGCCCTTTTCTGGGCCGCAGAGCAAGCCGCGATCGAAAAAGGGATGTTTCTGATTATCTACACAGCGATCGCATCATAATCTGAAGGGTGGGACCCCCCGACTACTTGTCGGGCTGTCTCAATCATGATGCAATGGCAGTTGGACGCTCGTCAGGACCCCCCCAAAAAAATATTTGAGGATAGACAGGGAAGATATTAAGATATTTCTGAGGTAGTGACTGTCCTTTAAGCTGTTGAGTTTTCAGCCCTACATCTAACTTTAACAAGATACTTTGAATTCCTGAAAAAGCATACCTTTTTAGTTGAGTGGTGCCATATGTGATTATTATAATCTGGAATTTCTTTTGGTATGCGAAGAATTAAAAAACAATTTAGACCCTTGTGTGCATCAACTTACTTATGTAGACTTTTAACTCCATTTCACCTTTCCTAGTTGTAATTGCAGAGAATCCCTTCAGTTGAGCTCAACGTAGTCTGAGAAAAAAAGTTCATGCACAGGTCTACTTGAAGTCTATGTCAAACTCCGTAAACAAATTGCTAGTCTTTGAAGGAAGGAAAAGAAAACAAGCAGAATTTGCACAGATCGCAAATTCTCTAAGCAATTTATTCTCCATTTAGAGGAGTTTGTTTAGTCAGAACATAATTAAAACCTCATTCTCAAATGAAAATTCAGAATTTACAAAGGAAGCCTGTTTCACAAACTGCATGTTGGAGTATGTAAAGCCGAAGAAAAGTAGTATCACTTACTATAAAATGCAGTTCACAAACCTACAGGTTTTTCTCTTCTGTGAGTAGAAGCTCACACATGTAAGTTTACTACTTAGTAAATATGAGAGTGACTGAGTAGTGGCATAAAATGGGGAATACTTAGTATTAAGTGGGACTGGTGTACGGAGTGAGGGTTTAGTGGGGCCTAAGGAGGAGTTAGGGATGTAGAGACACCCACCTACAAAAGAGTAAACCCATTGCATTTCACAAATTGCACTGCTAAAGTTGCTTCAGCCAAAAAGGACCCAAAGCAGCAGTAAATGTATTCCACCTCAGACATATAGTAAGAACAGCACCACACATGGCCAGCCACTTCAACTGCAACACCCTCCCATATAATGTCATGGCGATAAGGATTTAAAATAGAACCCTATAGGGAATAATGTAATTAAATTAATGTATTTTGACTATTTAAAAAGATACTTACATTTTATTTAATCCCAACTTCCGTTCATGCTGACCACCGCTGTGCTTCTTGGAGTCAGCTACATCCGTATATATTTCATTTCCTTTCTTCTTTTCTACTGGAAAGAGGCCGCCGACACCAGAGTTATGTTGCATTTACTACTTCATTATTCATTTATGTGCTGCCTTGACATGTTTCGGATGTTGGAACAGCCTTGCTAATTTAATTTAATGTAAACATTTTTTGATATAAATGCAAAAAATATTTTTGGAATAGAATATTTTGATAACTTTTAATTTAAAATGTGAATTTAATTTTTTAAAACAATTTATATTACATTAATTCTGTATGTAACGTTCAGTAATAGATAATAAATATAAACCTTTCACTGGGGTAGAATTTCTAATAAATCTTCACAAATATTTAATATAAATATATCAAAATAAAATTATATTTAATTCAAAATTAAATTGTACCTTAGCAATTTTTTATTATTGATATTTAACATAAACATATTTTTCCTGATTATTTTTCACATTTTAATAAACTTTTTACAGTTTCTCTATAATTGCCATTGCAATAGGGAGATCTATACTGTTTTTTTTTATTAAACAAACTTTATTGAGATTTTCCAGTCTGCACAAACACATAATGTATACAATTAAGAGAGCAGATGCATAGCAAAGGATGCAATGATAGTCGTGAATTATACAGTCAAGTGAAATCTTCTATATGTGGGACTACCCCTCCCTCCCATCGCATAACAAAAAGGAGGTAAGAAAGCACTCCCCTCATATGTGTCGCAATCGCATAACGTTCATTACAGTATTACTTCTAATCTTAACTATATTCTAAATTCCCAAATCCTCAATAGCCTTGAATGGCCTTACCTGTTCCATGTAATGTATAAATTCGGGCTTGGAGACCAATTTATATAGTGAACGGCCTTATTATACAAACATTCTACGGTGAGAGCTAGAACGGGAGGGTTGATTTCAGACACCTGTGATGTGACTTGGGGCACGAGACAAGGGTGTCCTTTCTCTCTCCTAAAGTGAATGTAGGGGCTAAAGTGAATGTAGAAATCCACCTTATAGCCTTATATGCAGATGATCTGCTAAAGTTTCTGTCAAATTCGAACGAAGCGCTTTTTGGGGCGAAAAATTTACTTCATGGCCTAGGTACAGTGGCAGGACTGCAGGTGAACTGGTCGAAGTCCTGCTTGTTCCCGACCGTCAGAGCTATAAATGGACCGAAAGTTATGACCGGGGTAACGTGGGAGTACAGATGCCTGACATACTTAGGAGCAAGAATGTATCATACACAGAAAATTAGAGGGCAATATTGGTAGAACCATTAGTGGCCTGAAGAGTTGTTTTGATTTTTGGGGAACGCTCCCGCTGTCACTGGCTGGGCAAGTGGCCATGCACAAGATGGTGGCCCTCCCGAGGCTGTTGTACTAATTTGGGACACTGCTGGTATGGATCCCGGTACGCTATTTTCAACAACTCAAGACCATGGTGACAGGCTTTCTGTGTGGAGTTGGTAGGCGACGAGTGGCACTGACTGTTTTGATGCGTCCACGTTCAAAGGGGGGGGGTGAGGGGGTGTATGGGCAGTGCCAGACTTCGAGACTTATTATTTGGCAGCCCAACTGAAATGGTTAACCCAAAGCATAGCAGCTCCATTGCGGGGGACAGAAGAGCAGAGTGGCAGAGTCCTGGGGCTGGAAGTGCTCTCCCAAATTGTGATGATTCTTCCCGCCCGTGCTGGCGTTCTCCCAAGCGACCTTAAAACAGCACAGCAGTGTTGGAACAGGAGCTTGAAAAGGGCGGAAATTGCTGTTATGACGAATTCCGACTAAATGTGAAAAGTTACTAGTAGTAACTTTACGCTTATAATTAGGCTCCAGAGGCATGTAAGTCTACAATTTGTAGTTAATTTGCACTTTGAAACTGTGAGTATTCAAACGAAGTAAGTTTACTACAGAGTAGCAGTAAATTTACATGTGCAGATTTTTTCACTTGTAAATTTACCTTTGCCAATAAACCCCTGAGACTATATACCAAACAACTGAAGATTATATTTACCCAGCATATAACTAAAGTCATGTTACCCGAGGGTGGTGCCACACTGGACTGTAAGAGGTACCTCTGAATGTTTCTTTTAATTCTAATAATGTAATTATATAATTATATATATATTCTAATGGGGTGTCTTTCAAACACTAGAATAATGAATAATGTGGTGTTGCGTAAGCTGTGCACACAACTGCGAGTCGATCCAGGTATTGAATCTAAAATGGTAACAATGCTATCTTTCTTATTCTAGTGTGTAAATTTGGCTGTGGTGAATTTCTTTAATGAAACAAATCAGAAAGAATTTCAACTCTACATCGTTTATGGCAAATTAGTAAATTAGATGCCCACTGCAAACACCATACAAGTATTTGGTGGTGTGTGGTATTACTGTTTGTAAGCTATTGTGGGAATTAATTGCTCAAGTAACAGTGTAATGCACACAATAAATAATGGGAAATACTTATAACTGTTTAGAAGAGGGAGGCGAGGAACCTCCATATTGGTTTAATGCATTCTACACTAGTGGTATCCATTCTATGGAAATGAACTAACAATCCCTTAAATTACTAAAAGTAAAGTCTGATGATACATCTGAATGATGTGCAGCAGCATCCGCAGAAAAATAGCTGAAGTGCTTGTGTACCAGCTTAAAATAATTAAATAATTACACATCCCTTTTCTGGAAGTAGTGTTAAAAAAATGTTTTTTTAAAAAAAAAAATGTTTTAGAGTAGTCGATCTAAGGTGTGATGAGTAGTAGGACAGTGATGGGTACATAACATAACAAATAATTGGCACAGTATATGAAACAGAAGTCATGTAGTTATCTCAGTGAGTAAACCTAGTATTTTTTTTATTTAATTGACAAATAAATTCCAGTAATGCTGCGAGTATATACCAAAGTATTTATAATGTGTGGGAGTAGGGATTGGTGCAATATTCAATATACTCCTAATTTCATGGATTGTTTGCATTTTGCGGTATTTGTCGTAAATAGTTGTGGAAAAATATGACTATGTGTTATGCCTTCAGTACGGTCCTTATGAGTACTCATATGGTCCTTTTAACATTCTGAGACATTGATTGACGTTCAAGCTGAATCTCAATCTGTGTCACTAGTATTTCCTTCAATATCAGAAGGTGCTATTCCAGAGGACAGGCACAAGTGTTTTATTTCTAGAATTGGGGTTTATTTTTGGCAGTTGTATGTTTTCAGGGTTAACACTTCGGAAAGATTAAATATGTGAGGTTAGATGCACTAACACATTTTGGCTCTATTCATGAATCCTTCATCAGGGTGAGCGGACCTCTGGTGTCATTGGAGTGCCAGAAGAAGTGTGTGTTGATAATCCGAGCAGGAAGTACTGTGGCAAGTATGAGACATGCCACAGTATTGTACTGTCAGTTTACAAATAAAAAGAGGACACAGATAGCATTCAAATTATGGCAGTGTTTAGCAAATATGTATTATGGGAATAGGACTCAAACCATTAATGTTCAGAATTCGGTGTGTTTATTTTGTATGCACGATTGGGGCACCCAAAGTTACATACGTCGCTTACCTAGTATGCTATGGTATCTACAAACATAAGACATTTGTACTTGCTGTTTTAAATGATCCAACTTTTAGGAGAACTTTAAGTGTGAAACAGTATGATCTATAATTTTCATTTACCCAGGTAAAATCATTATCACCCATCTATCACTCAGTATTGGTTCCCCTCTATTGAGTGTGGTACTGTGTAATGGGCTGTAATTGAGAACTATTCTAGGAATTACCCAAAGTAGAAAAGCCCATTGTAAAGAAGCAAGCTTACCCAAGTTGGAACAGAAATGTATATTAGTACATAAATATCTCCGCCTTCCATCACTAGTGCAAGCATGAAAAGACAGAGCCATTGAGTGTGTAGTGTTTTCATCACCGCACTTTAGGATTTGTATTATTATTTTGTATTACTACTCAGAGACTTGAACTTAATTTTCCCGTTTACATGATGCCAATGTATTGTCTTTGAAATATGATCTCCATCCCTTTTCCGCTCTCCAGTAGGCTCCAGAGACCAAGTTTCTGTACAATTTTGGCATTGAAATCAATATGCTGGAAGTTATAGGTTAACATTTTCCATAGTCTTTGATAGTGGTATAACTGTATATAATACGTAGACGAAAAATTGTAAGCATTTTTATGTGAAGAAAGACCATCAATAGATTTTATACATTTCCTTTAAAAACCAATAAATATCTCTACTTCAACTTTGGAACTTGATGGTGTGCAGGAGATTCTCATGGATCTACCATTGTAATTAAAGAATTGATTTGGTTTTACATTAAATTCTTGGAAGGATGTTCTACATAGAAGCTCTACTTTTGGAGTGATTTTCATTCACTGTAAGTAAATAAACTGTTTGTAGTTTTTAATAGGGACAAATCTTTCAGTCCACATTCGCAGTTTTCAAAAGAATTGTTTCTAATTTTCACGTTAATCAGTCGGCTTGTTAACTCCTGTTCTTTCTACAACCAAACTCTCCGTAAGATCCCTTTTTAAATACTTTTTCAGTCCAAAATACCTTGCTATGGTGTGTATCCACGGGGAAAGAATAGGTCTAACTTTTGACAATTGTTTTTTTTGGTTCCGAACTGCATGGGAAGGTTTTATCACAGTCTGAAATCTTAAGGTGGACTTTGGCATTCATTAACTGTTAGCATTTTTGGCTTTCAAGACTGTAACTGAGGCACTCTCTGACAGCATTCCATTAGCTGAACTCTGCAGCCTTATCATTATGTAGATTTTTATGAAAACTCATATAGTGCAGTAGCTCAAACTGTGGTAACCCTTTTTAGGTGCTCTATCTTTGCCTATGTGCCAAATCCCAGCCATAATTCTGCTTGCTGGAATCCTGCGAATCTCTGAAAGATGCTTGCTGCAGAAGAAAACATTACTTACCTGTATTACTGGTTCTGTGTCTTGGTCTTTTTCACGTGGCAGCTCTCAGGGCTGATGGGCATGATGACGGTGATTAGGATTATGGATTTTTTATTAGCGTCATCTGAGACTAATTCCACTCCAAATGATGATGCTGAGAGGTTATTTTTTATTTATAAAAAACAGTTCCAGATGCAGCCACGAGGTGGCAGAAGATGCACATTTGTGAAACTATGAAAGCTACCAAGCCACAGAACTAGTGATAATGGTAAGTGATAGTTTTGACCTTTCTAGTTCGAATATCAACTACTTTGTATCAAATTAAAGCTGCCATTTTGAAGCAGAGGTAGGGGGATGCAGTACGTACAAGTGAAATAGGTTTCATTTCTTAAGAATGTTTTAAAATACATAGTAGCTTTTCCATATTTCGGTGTGATTGTACTTTACTTGAAAATATAGACCAAATAATGTTATGCTGTTTTAATTTATTATAGGATAGCCACCCCTCTTTGCATTGCTTCCGAATATGATTGTTTTTCGAACTTTTGCATGAATCGATCTTTGAATGGGCGTGTAAAAGTGGCTGTTTTAAGGCACCTTTAAGGGCTGCTACTGCTCGGCTCCAGGTTGATTAGAAGTGCCAGCCACATCATTGCTAGCTTGAAGAAAAGTTGGGTCTATGAGACTGAGTTGGAGCTAAAAAATAAAAACTCTTTTTCTGAATGTATGGTCCCTTAAAGTTGCTTCAACAGAAAGGTTTTTCATATTTCCGTACAGCTCGGCCTTGTCTTAACGAGGAGGAGGTACATAAATATATCTCAACAGCTGGTGAAAAAGGTATTTGAAAGGATCCTTTTGGACAGAAATGCTGTGTGCATCATTTTTATTAGCCGTGCCGCGTATTGAGAGCCTCTGCAGCACTCGTCTCGGTGCAATCATGTGTTTGTCTAAAAGTGAAGATCTTCATTTGAAAAGGGATTTTCAACAAGTCTTTTTTTCTTACAGAGCTTAAAAATAGCAAGCACATATTGTCCATCACAAAAATTTTCAAGGTTGAAAATATTGGGCCTGTACCCATCACTATCTCATCAATGAAGATTAATGGATATACGTGCCAAGGCTTTGGCTTTGAAGTGCTGGAGTGTCGTTCATTTTTCCTTGATCAAAACTCTTCCAGAGAAATCAGCATTGTGTAAGTATTTCTCTTTTGGTAGTTTTGATGTTGTAAAACTACATCTTAATGAGTATTTATATGTTGATCTATTAAAGCAAATGAATAATTGAATGGCAGCTGCATTGAGTGTTGTCACTCGAGGTATTGCATCATCCCTTTGTTTTCTGCTTTTCTGCACCCTTTTTGGCAGGGATCAAGTATTTTCAAACCAGTATTAGCCTTTTCTTAAAGGGAGAGATTGTTTCAAACTACTAGACCATGGGTCTTCAACCTTTTCTGTAGTGAGAGCTACTTCTGCTCAAGGAAAATCTTCCTGAGCTGCTAGCAAACTTTATAACTGTAAAATAGTGACTACGCTATGACCACCCTAAGCAGGATTATCAGTAGTTACCACCCAGGCATTCCTGGTGTGGTTACCATCAGAAATGCCAGGAAAACATTTATTAATATAAAATGCCTCCACCTGACTTATGAAGTAACATTCAAATCTAGACATGCCCTATGGCACACGGTATATGAATACAGCAGTGGGTCTCCCCAGCTCTGCTTGAGTTATTATTCATCAGTTTCTGAAAGGGCACTTCTTTCTATCAAATACCACTTTCCACTGTGGGCAAACAAACTCAATTTAAAGGAAGAAAATTCATTTTTGAAAACAAAAACTGCCTTTAAAATATCAGTTTTCAGATTTTAGGAAATGCACGGATCCAAAACATCAGCTTTTCATTTTCATCTAGTACTCCATTGAAAATTGCCTCATATGGACAGACTACTTTGAATACCCAGGTATTACAGTCTTGTGCCACAGATGCTCACACAAACAAATGATGGACGGAATGCTGAATGAATCATACATTCACCCCCAGTCAAGAGATCTGGGTTAAATCCATTGTTCTTTTGCTCACCATCCCAGCCCAGTTTAGACCCAGCCATATGCAAATCAGTCTTGACCCTGTGCCTCATGGGAACAGTCCAGACCGGACTGCCAAGCCAGGTCCTCCCTGGACCAGAAACAAGCATCCTGGGACCGGTTTCAGGGGACGTCACCCTTCATCAGCCAGGCTAACTTTAATCCAGTGGCACAGTGAGCAAGGGACCCACGTCTGGGCATACCCATCCCACTTAGGGTGAAAAGCGCTGCGCAAACAAATCATGGACAGAAGGCTGAATGAATCATACATTCACCCCCAGTCAAGAGATCTGGGTTAAATCCATTGTTCTTTTGCTCACTATCCCAGCCCGGTTTAGACCCAGCCATTTGCAAATCAGTCTTGACCCTGTGCCTCATGAGAACAGTCAGACCGAATTGCCAAGCCAGGTCCTCCCTGGACCAGAAACACGGATGTCTGTATTATGCCAATAATTCCCACCATTATACTAAGGCCACAGTTGGGCCAAGGCTTGAAACCATAAGGGTCAAGGCAGAGACTATATATCAGTCATGACCATTATTACGCCAGGAATACGTAAATGTAGGCCAGTCAATCTCCCAGTATGTAAATGATGGCTGCCAGTATACCACAACTAGACCAAAAATACCCCAAATAGTCAAGGATGACCATTATTATGCCATCGGCACTATTATGTCTGGAATGGGCACAATTATGTCCGAGATAACACCCTTATGATGGGGGCTAGCATAGACATTTGATGGTCCTTGACACCAGGCGTAGCTTTCAAGAAGCAATAGTGTTTATTAGGGACGCACATAAATGCTGATGAATCTCTTCATTTTCTCTGGTCTGAATCATGTCCTTTTCTCCTGGGGTCTTGAGCTGGTTATATACCCAACCGACACATTTTCACTGTGACTCCTGCAGTCTCACACGTTGGTGGGTCAGCACTCATTACTGCTCAGGCTACTACTGTCAGACTTCTTTTATGGTCCACTGGTCACACGCATGTTGTGACTGATAAAGCAGGGATACAAGATGGTCAATCTCCTTGTGGCTTAGTTATATTGAGATTAGATACAGACTGTCAAATAGCAGGCACTACAGGCCGATACTTGTGTGTTTGAGTGTTTAGTATAACTTACTGCCATAGGTTTGGCTGGCTGTCACTCTTAGGATGTTGAGATCAGCAGTGCTGCTTTCTTTAATAGGCGCCTACTCTTCGAATTTGATACTGGGCTTGGCTTCATCTCTGAGAGCTACTTTGAAGGTCCTGGCGAGCTCCAGTAGCACCCGAGCTACTCGTTGGAGACACATGTCCCCATTGAGCTGGACCACGTGCAACCGCTGAGGAGCTTGAGCTTTGTTGGTCCTCATGGAAAGGGCGCTGTTTGAGTTCTGTGCTCAGGAATAGCATTTTGGAATGTCTACACCATTAAGAACTCACTCCGACATCTCCAATAGTATGAATACATTAGACCCAGATGCCTACAACTACTACTGGTGTACAACCTTTAAAGACACAAAAACATATAGCAGGTTCATCCTGAGAAATTCTGGTTTGCATTGGTCATGTTGTAAAACAATGTGGATTGAGTCAAGGTCTAGAGAAATATAAGTAGAATGCTTCTGGTCAGTCAAAGTTCACAAAATTGATTTGGTCAAATGTCAGACTAAAATGTAAAAAATCCAAACCACTGATAACCGGAAACAGTAGTGTATTACCAATATCTGTGCTGTTGGAGACATAGTGGGCCTTTGGGTGGGTCATATCATTCTGTATGGTGCATCACAAATATGTAATACATAGACATAAATGGATTTTCTACTAATCTGCAACTGCGCAACCCTTTTGTGCCATGTCACTCATAGAAAAAAAGGTTTATTCTCTTCCTGATGCATGGCTGTGAGAACCCTGGCAATTCAAATAACAAATACAAATGAATCAAGTCCTCCTTGGCCACTACTTTTTACTCTGGAAAGAAGCCCAACCAGGATATTTGCCAGTATATGTTTCTGTAGACTTCCCAATCTTGGCATTCTTAGTTTTAGAAAAACAAATCGTCCAAAAAATATACAGTATGGGGCATGCCTGTTTCAAATGTTCCAAGTACCTGCTTTGGACTGGCATCGATATATAAAAGTTAGCAACAATCAGCATATACATTTTCTCTCTAGTCTATAATAAGTCAGTACATACTGTACATTGAAAATGTCTTAACCTTTTCCATGCGTCGGACGGCCGTGTGCGGAGGACTGCTGCTGGCCGTCCAAACTGCTCACGCGTCATTTTTCCCCGCAACGCAGCGGAAAGTCCGCCGCAGCGAAACGGTTAATTCGAAGCCATGAAGACTGAAAGCATTCAGTCAAATTCAAGGAGATCCCACTTGTTCTTTGGAGTTACACTAAGGGCCTCATTACGATGTTGGTCGGAGTTACCTCTGACTGACATGGTTTCTGTGTTCAGAACTGAACGTCAGTTTCGACTTTACGATGCGACCGCACATGGTGTGGTCGCAAACCCCATTTCTCTATGGGACTTGTGCGGTGGCCGGAAACCACCCTCAGCACAAGCGCCTACGGCAGGCACCATGAGGGGGGCCATAAGTGTCCCCCCAGGGCCACAACTGAATGCCGCAGAGGGATGGTGACCCTGCTAGGGGCCCCCAAAGTCTTTCCGACAGCCTTTTCATGTCGGAAAAGGCAGACATGGAAAGGCTCTCAGATGCCATCATAATTTCGACGGTGGAAATGCCGTCCTTAAGAGATTATGAGCAGTTTCCGACTAGCCCACGAGCTCCTTGAGCCCATCGTAACCGTATCGTATTACCCAGCTGGTTTGGACTCCGTTCGCCGTCTTTGAAATATGGCGATCGGAGTTCAAACCTCTGTCAGTCGGAAAGCCTCATCGAAAAACGTCCCTAAGTGTCTTGTTTAGCCAATACCCCTTAATATCGGTATCTCAAGTTCCGTTTAGTATAACATACAGTTGGTATGATGCAAATATTTATTCTACTTCCTTTTGCAAATACTACACCCGAAGTGTATTACCATTGGTTCAAACTGTGCCCTAATTTCCACACTCACTCTGGTTTCTCTCTTTTTTTTTTATCATCACTATCCCATTGAGGGAATAACCAGACCCTCACTGTCCTCAGGACGACCGGCCTGAAACAGGCCAATGTTTGCAAACTGCAACGAAATTAAGCATAGGGAAATTGTTTTTGCTGATTTTGTTTATAATTACTTTGTGCTTTAGTACTTTTGTATTTTAAAGAACACTTTGTAAAACCCAGTGGCATAGTTCCAAATTAAATATTTTTTTGTTTTGAAGGTACTTTTAAGACTCTTTATAGTGAAGGTTTTACACATAATACTTGTATTGCTATTGAAAAAAATACTTCATTATCAATTATTTGCCCCCGCTGAAGACGTCATGCCTTCCTTTCTCACTGTGTGGGAAATACACTCCTGTTCAAATAATCGCAGCACGCACCAAAGCACAGAAAAAATTGAGCTTAAAATGCTCAAGCTACATAACTCTGCCCTTTTCCGCAAACACCCTTTCAGCACAGTATCTTTTTCAACGCAGCATGGAAAAGTGCACAATGCCTGCTCTTTACAGTGTTTTCGTTTTTAGGAAGCATCTTCTTCTTTCTTGTTTTTCTTTCTGTGGCACAATGTTTATTTCCAATGAGTTGAGGGCTTATGGAGCGGTTACTGCTTGCAGTTGTTAAAAGTTGATCACTCTAGAATACTTATAGATTCTGTACTTTCCTTTCATGGCAACCTTTAGTCTGTACTTGGTCACAAAGGCTACTAGGACTTTATCTTCAAATCGAAAGAAAATAACTTTTTTTTCATATTGGCTTACCCCAGGTGAGCTATAGATCTCAGATTATGTGTGAACATCTTGGGATTGGAGTGTTCCCACAAGAGAATTAGGGTGCACAGTGATTATTTCTCCAGTCTCATTTGGTACTGAACGGATGGGCCAGATCCCTCACTGTACCAAGAACAATATGAAAAAGTTAGATGACTGACAGATATGCAAGGTGTAAAAAATAAAAAAATGCTTCTATCACCTTTCTGTAGGACCACTTTCCAAAGCAAGCAAGACACTGCTTTCCTGGATGTCTAGGAGTCAATTTTATATTTTCTGTACTGTGGGAAAGCTGATAAATTGCTGCCAATTTTCTTGTACTTTCTTCTTTAAGGACACACTCAGTGAATCACTCATGTTGAGCCAGATTGATTAGTAGGTAGTGATATTAAATAGAGGAAGCATCAAGTTTGTATCTTTCAGTAACGGGCAAGGAAAATGGGCCTTGTTGACGCCTGTTCCATCAGTTGTGGTGTTCCCCAAAGGCTTTCACTGCAATAGTTTAACATGTATATACACCCAGTATATCGACTGCTACTTGTCCGGTTCATATGGTTCCGCAACTGCACTGTTGATCTTCAAACCAAGCAGTGGTTTTGTTTAAAAATACAGACAAATTACACACACTATACTTTGAAGGAAAACACCCTCACTATTTAACTTAAAGGTTGTTAATGCAAAGTTACGTCTTTAGCTAAAATAAAGAGTGAGAACACCAGGTTTCATTGTGCCAAGATCAAACTACTTACTCAAATTACTGACAAGGGTTGCCACATTTCTGAGTTCTGTCCGGCTACAGAAAGCTGGGCCTTTATTGACTCAAGGATTCATTTTTGTAATTGCCTATTGTTGGAAGGCCTCATATTTGTTAATATGGAGATGCATTGGTGACTCCTTATAGAAAGCAGTGACCAAACCCATCTACAACAAATGGCAACTTTCCTTAATCTGTGGAATTTCTAGAGCTTGACTGTAGGAGGCTGGCTTAGAATATGGTGCACTTTTACTTAAGTGAAGTACCTTGCTCTAATCGAAGCAACCCTTATGGTGATTTTAGTGATCTTAGACAACTGTAGAAAGCTCTCTAAGTGGTAGCTCTGGAGAGCAGCCTTCAGACTAAGTTCAGAAGGAGTGTTAAGCAGTTTGTTTTACCAGAACTAATAATATAGGTTAAACAAAAAAGTGTCATTCTAAAAATAGGTATATTATACACACTCACTAACACATTGGTATATCTCCTACCTGGAGATATCAACACAATACACACAATATTTTGACTGTAAACCGGTAAGTAAGCACAAATACACAGTGGTCTCCAGGGCTAGACCTAACCATATACTACAGAAGTGCAATGCGAACTGCGTCTAAAGTCGGGATTTGACGCAGGAAACTTAGACGAGATGGGGACACCAGAACCACCTGAGGTAAGTACCCAGGAACCCCACGGAGACCGTGTACAGAGTGGAAGCACAGCCCGTACTCAATGCAGTCAATGGGAAAGTCGCCATTGCAGTTTTCAGGGAAAACAACCCTTCCCTGTAGAAGACAGAAGGTTGGACAGTCAATCCACCTATGGACCGGGTGTATAAGTGCGAAGTGACGTCGGAAACCGTCAGAGGCGACAGAGTCTATGCCACTCAGAGGTGACCAGCAGGCACAGAATACCAACGACCATCGATGATGGAAGATGGAGGAGTGATGACAGTGACCTTGTTGCTGCAGCTGTGAGGACCAAACAACGCTGTTGAAGATCAGGAGCCATTCACAAACTGTCCCATGTCAGAAGTCAAGAACCAGAGGGTTGGTCCGGTGGGAGCACCAATAAGCCTTGGCAGCTGCAACAGACATGGTAAACGAAAAAGGTACAACGTTGAACAGCAAGGTCCAAGGGACTCAACAATTGCAGGAGAGTCAGAGCAGGCCTAGAGCATATAGGAGAGCTCACTGAAGCCAAAAAGTCCCTCGAGAGGACCCACAGGCCAAAGGCAGAGGCGTCGCAAGAGGACCTCGAGCAGCTTAACAAAGATGCAGGTCCACAGTGCAGAAGATGCAGTGAGGATGAAGATCTTGGAAGGAAGAGATGCTGGAGGCTGGAGCTTCTTGTAGCACGAAGGTCTCTGGAGTACAGAGCCAACAAGACTTGGCAGAGGCAAGTCGACGCTGTGCACAGGGATTCTGTTCCAGTGGTTCAGACGAGGAATACTGGCCTCAAACTTGCTGAGAAGACAGGTCAGGCCTTGGGAGCTGCAGAAATACCACCTGTGTTGCTGAGCATTTCAGAGTACGTGGGACGTCAGGAGCAGCAGACCTGTCACCTTCGTTGCGGTGCCTGCAGATGTGAGAGAGTGTCTCCTTCCCTCTGAAGGAGAATCTTTCAGGTGCCTTTGATGTTCTCCGGCCTCGAGAGTACCCTGGATAATGCACAGATGTCGGAGACTTGCAGAACAGCGAGACCAGGAGCAGCAGGAGTCTTCCTTGGTGCAGTCTCGATTTCAGGTGAAGTCTAAGGTGCCCAGACGGGCGAAGTTGAAACGGTTTTGTCCCACGGCAAATCTGAAAAGCCACCCACAGGTAAGCCCTTAAGTATCATAGGGAAAGGGTTGGAATGATTCAAGGGTCCCTCCCAGCGGAGTGGCTGGACAGAGGATAGGATACCCCCATGTCCTTTGTCCAGTTTCGCTTCAGAGCAGGAGACAAGGACTCCCTAAACTGGTTCCAACTGGAGTATGCAAGGATGGCACCAAATATGCCCTTCGAAGCACTCTGGTGGTGCTGGCAAGCACCTTAACACCACCCCAATACACTGTCTGGGAGTTGGTCACACCTCGCTGTGGCAGGACACCAATTGTACTACTGAGCTCACCTCAGCAGCAGTAGGGCAGAAACATGTCTGGGGTCTGCAGCAGCACTAAATTGCTGGCAGACCCTGGAAGGCTGTTACCAGGAGCACAGGGGTTCCGGTAGGAGCCCCCCTTGTGCATGTAATCATATCTCCATCACCGATAACGGTGTTGAGGTATGATTGCAACATGTTTGATACCAAACATGTCCTGGTTCGGCGCAGCCAATATAAAGTTAGCCATCGCGTAATGACGCATGGCATCTATATGTATGAAAATGGCTGTATGCACTTACAAAGCCTGGAGAATTGAATCCGGGGTCTGTAGAGGGTGCTCTGCTCATTCAAGGCACTCTCACACTTATATCCTAGCGCCCTGCCTTCAAGATTGAAAGGCGTGCCGAAGGGGTAACTTATAGGTTTTAACTGCATTGACCTCAGATACAAGGAAACTTATATCTGTCATAAGTGGTGCTTGCACCAACTCACACAGGCTGCAATGGCAGGCCTGTAATCAGTGTGAGTGGTCTCATGGGTGTACCTATGCCCTGGGTACTATAGTACCATATGCTAGGGACTTACATGGGTAGACCAGTAGAAAATTGTGGATGTACCAAAGTACTTACCATGACGAATTTAGGGAGGAAGCACATTGACTGGGGTCCTTATTAGCAGGATCCCAGTCAGGTTAGTCATAAACAGATTAACACCAGCAAAAAGTAGGGGTAACCATGAAAGCAGATCCTGAATTCCTACATTGACGTTTCTTGGAAGGGACTAGATGGGACATTTTCTCATATTCTTCCTATGTTTCCTGTAAATAGTGCTGCAAACGTCTGTAGATAAATACATGATTATTGTCTTTTACTCTTCTAGGTTTATTCCAGATTTCACTTCATCGTGGGTAATCCGTGAGCTGACCCTGGTGACAGCCTCTGATCTAGAGTTTCATTTCACTCTCAATGTCACTCTTCCCCACCATTTACTGCCACTATGCGCAGATGGTGTACCCGGGCCCAGTTGGGAAGAGTCTTTCTGGATGCTGACGGTTCTCTGCGTCAGGTAAAACAAAAATGTAATCAATGAGAAATTTTAGTTATTCAATTTTTTGTGTGTATGCGTGTGTGTGTGTGCGAGGGTGTGTGTATGCACGTACGTGTGTGTGTGTGTGTGTGTGTGTGTGTGTGTGGGTGTGCGTGTGTGTGTGTGTGTGTGTGTGTGTAGGTACACATAGACACACAGAGGAGAACCACATTACACATTACCTGTGTTAAATAAATGTATATATATATTCACTGAAAAAAACAAAGGTTACAGGGGTGTTATAGTTAGGAAATAAAATGTTACAGTGATGTTATATTTAGGCTCACATTTCACTCGTACAAAATCAGTGAAAATCAACAGTTATAGTTACCTGAGCTAACTATACTGCATGCTCCCGAAATGTATTGCTTTTGACCTCCTATATTGCATCAATCTTGACATGGTCAGGGACATCACTGATTACATCTCAAATTTCTAAATTAATTAAATGTTTTCCGTCTTATCAGTTTGATTTCATCAAGATGGCTTCAAGTGTGCCATACTTTTGTCATAAGAATGACTTTTAGTGCTCTAGTTGTTCTTTAGAACACACTGGGAGGATGCAATAAAACACACAGGAATCAACTGACGGAAGGACATGTTTTACTGTGAATGTCAGACTTCATACTCATGGCTGAGAAACCTAGTGTGAATTTTCAGAAAATATGTTCTCATTTTAGCTTCTGGAGCACCTTCATATCCTCTATGGGGAAATCCTGCAAAAACTGTTTTCTCTCAAACATGATTGATGTAGTCCCAGCAGAAGGCTTTTTTACAGGCTAAAAGGACCTTAGAACACACCACTATTCCTAAAATGAGTATGGTACAATCAACAAATGATTTCTCCTTTTTGTGACACTCAAACCTGCCCTTCACTACAATGCATTTTAATGGGGTGCTAGCATGTATATTGGTCCCAAGGTGGCTGCCATCACTTTCTAGGTTAAGTCCTGACAGCCAATCCGATCTCACCATGAGATCTTTGCTTAGGCTCCGCCCAGATATCCTTATTTGCTAATATCTCAACAACTGCTGAAAGAATTTACACAAAATAACAAAGTGTGATCTGCAAACCAAATCTACCTTCCTGCCAAATGTGGTGTAATAATGCCCAGCGGTTCGGGGTGTAGTTGTGTTCAAACCTCCTATGTGAATTAACTTGTGACATTTTTTTTTTTTTTTTTTTACCCCACTGGCCCTTTCTTGGCCCTTGCTTGACTGATCAACCCCCAAAGCTTTCCATGCACAGTAAGACTCACCATGACACTTTTCTGGGAAGATTTTGTGAAGGTTCGTCAAACGACGCCAAGGATACAGGCATGTCAACCCTTTTTCTATAGAAACACGGTCCTAACTATAACTACCTACTATTTACCGCCAGTAGGTAATCTATAACCTGTTTATTTGGGGTATTGAGCTTGAAAAAAGGTGGACATTGACCAGAATTAAGACATTTAAATTTTGTGTAACGTTCATAGTAAAAAAAAAAATGCCACAGCATGTTGTGCAAAAAGCCAATGCATACAGAAACACACACTTTAACATTATGCAGCAGCATTAAGTGTTTACTTTCAGTGCGTGTACAAAATGGATGAGGAAGAATGATGTCCTACAGCAGAGAGGTTTGGGGGGTTGATGGGGGAGGTGACACTTTACTTGTATGAACCAAAAAAAGGCGATATTTCAAGTGTTGTTGCATATCGTCTTTCCAAGACCAGAGACATTTGTGTGTGGTTGGGGCAACCCTCTATTCGACCTCTTTATAGGAATGGTGGCTGATATACCACATATAATCCTTTCAACATTTAGGCTGCCAGCTTGTGCACTCAATTCCATTTATTGTAAAACCAAACACCGTAATGAAATACATAATCTGTTTTTTTTTAGAAATCACTTTGTACATAGTCAAAATAAAGTGTAAAATCTAAAAATCCAAAGGCAGACAATTTTTGTAGCTTATACAAGAATCTGTGAAAGAGGAAAAAAAAAAGTCAAGAGCCAGACTGCTAATGTTGAGTGACGGACATTGGAAAATAAAGGACAGTGCCTCTAAAAGGTAGTCAGTGGGCAGTAGTTAGCGGTACAGGTGAACTATGTGATGACGTGTTAAACTAGAAAGTGCCAGCTAATGGTCATACCCCCATCTACCAACTTTAAGTAAAATTATTTCAGTTGGACTATAGATACAAGTTTAACTGTTTGAGAGATGCAGAACGACGTGGACTACACTCCGAAGCTGCCCTTTTGAGGTCCTTTGACCCTGGCTACAATGACTGTGCTAAAGGTCTTCTGCACACGCAGATTGTGGATCTGAGACTATGTAGGGTGCCACAGACCCTTTTGAATTTGGTGGAATTTGCTGCAAGTTATTGACTGAATGTACAGGTTAACTGAGACAGTCACCTAAGTGTTCACATGAAAACCTGCTAGTACAAGGGTAGTTCATTTTAAAGTATCCATTTAAATGCATTGCTCTGAAGCTGGACTTTTCAGGGCCTCTTTAGGAAATGTGTCTTTTTTTAACAAACTTCTGAGCTATGCTGGTCTGGTTGTTCTAGATGAAGGCTTCCTTGCATCTCTATAAATAAAATTGTTCAGTATTTCTCCCCATGAAAACGAGCACAACACACCCAAAACGTAAGGTTCTTTGAACCCTCAAAACCTGTGACATATTGCCCCAATCTTCAGAACTGAAGAAAATACAATATTCTACTAGCCTTGGAAGCTGTGGTCAAACGCCCATACTAGTGGCCATTTGACATACTGGAGTTGGCATTTTGGTGCAACTAAGGAGTCTGGTGTTATCTTCCGCGCTGGCTAAATGTAGTAATAGTGCACTGTAATTTTACTCTTGTAGCTCACCATGACAAACCAGCAGCATTCGGCTAGTTATGATATCAAGGCCCTGGCAGATCCATGATGGCAAAAATATAAGAATGTGGAATGGATTGTTTTGAAATTTCTAGTAAAGGAGTTCATTAGCTGTTTTAGCAACTATGAATCTAAAAGGTGGTGCAAGCTTGATACCTCTAAGTACAGATGGGTCACCTGTAGTGCTGCTCAGCCCAGGTTGCAGATTCAAACAGTGGCAAAGCTGATACAGCGTTTAACCCTAGCAAGGACAAATAATTCAGTAGGTGTGAGTTTGGTTATATGAATACCACCATTACTGCAGCTGCTATTTGAACTTTAGATAATTTAGTGATGTAACCGTTGACAGTCATCATTCTGAGTTATGTGTGCCTCACATCTAATCATTTTAAGTAATCCTTTAGAGATAAAATTGATTAAAGTATTGTATTTTTTCTTTATTTATTCTAGTTTGTCACTCCTTGGTGTGGTTTTAATTGCTTTTCAACAAGCTCAGTACATTCTAACAGAATTCATGAAATCAAGAAGTCGACAAACTACTGCTTCAGCCTTGCATCAAAATAGCAATTCAGTGGATACAATCAGCCCAGATTCTTACAGGTAATTGCGTTCATTGTAACTTATTCATTTACACTTGAATGTGTTTTTGTTAATTATGTTTAAATGTTTTGCACTGTAATTTTAGAAATTAAGCTTATAAAACATCTTACCGAAACAATGTCCCAATCAAGTGTGTGCTATGACCAGCCATACTATTTTAAAGCTTGCATTAAGAACCTCTCTTGAGGTGGAAGAATTCCCTGCTTTTGAGTCTGCCCGTGGGTAGGTCCCACGCAGAAGTAGACCACACAGACGGTCACTCGCTTCCGCCATTGCTGTGGATGTCCTGGCTGAAGTCTCAGTCTACCCCCCCAGAGATTCACTAGGACACATCACACAGCATTTCATGCTTTTCCCCTTCTGGATTGACTAGAATTCATTTCATAGGGACGGTACAATTTAGGATACCCTTATGACCGTCACCTACAATCTAGAGTAGATTAGGTAACACCCCCTCACCCCCACTGCTTTAGAAACGCCACACATCCAGCCAGAGTTTTTAGTCATGAGACCTTTTAACCACCCACACTTGTCACTACACACACTGAGCTGCAGCAGGTTGAATTCACCTTGCCAGCTTTGACTCTTGTAGTCTCTTCTTTTAACCATAGCATAGTGTCCAGTTAATGAAGGTTCCCTGGAGCACTGATAGCTATTTTTACTACACGTTCTGCACCCGCTCTATGCTCCTCCACTCATAGAGCCTCCCGCCGTTCTATTCTGAAGACCTCCAGCAAAGAGCCCCCCTGCAGGGCCCGTTGGGCATTGCAGCCCCGGCCCGACAAGGAGCTTGCCTATGATAAAGCATGACACCTCTCGTGGTGTGTGAGGGCCCTTGCTCCTTATTGAAGCTCTCCCCCCCTCAGATCTTTCTCCTACCTGGCTCCCTCTCCTCCCCCCCCCCCCTCTTTCTCCTTTCTCCTTTCTCATCGGAGTTTAAACCATAGCAGTAAATGATATTGTCTAAAAACCTGAGTAAACCTCATGGGACAGTTTGAGTCAGCAGAAGGACAGTTTATAGCAGAAGTCGGCAAAATAGATGGGCTTTTAAGTTACATCTAAACTGAGTACCAAACATCACCAGGATAACAACGTTCTGTTTAAGCTATGTTTAGATTTTAAAATACTTCCTAGTTCATCCTCACGCTAACTGGCTGGTCTTAATGCAGAGGTCTGTCAGACCCTTTTGATTTTCCATTGTTTCAAATACTGGTTTCTTGTGTATGGTAATACTGGAAATATATTTCTGACATCACCCCCACACAGACTCATACTGGCAATGTGAAGGAAGTCACCTTCCTTCTGACATAGACAGATACCTTTTTATTATGGCCACTTTGCATGGTAGACTTATAGGTAGGCATTACTAGAGATCAGCTACAGAGAAATATCTTTACATTGTCAGTTTTTTGATTAGCATATGAAGGATCTAACCAAAAAGTTATTTAAATTTCTTTTTTTGTGAACAATTTGGATGTCATTCTAGTTGGCATTGTAAAGACCTTTGCTACAATAAGTTTACAGTTAAATTGATTGCATTAACTGTAACTCTATTTCTAACTCAGTTGCTTTGCTTACCTTCTGTTAATTTTGCTATACCAGCACTTTGACTTACATAACTTAGAAAAAATCTGATTTGAATGACTCCTGGATAGGCTTCTAAGGGAGGAAGATTTGACTAACCAATTTGCAGACACATGTCTAACTGTTGATTTTGTTTTGACATGGCATTACAGATAGTAAGTAGGCTCCAGGTTCTTCGTTGACTGTGACGTGATATAGTTCAGCAAAGCTAGTGGGTGTAAAATATGCTTCTCTGCATTCTTTTCACCAAGTATTATGTCTTAACTAGGATGCAAGCCCAATAAGAGCACATTTTCCTACATAACTTTTAGAGTAATTTAAGAATCTGTTCCAAATCCATTTAAGACTAGGAAGGAGAGATGTTCAAAATATACAAATAATGTTATTATATGTTGCTTTCAATAAAAGGCTTCAGTTTTCGTGTAAAGGCTTACATTCATTTTCATGCATTTCATGACCTAGTCTGATTAAAGAAAACATTATTATGAATGTTCCTTGCCAACCAACCGGCAGGGGAATTTCTAAACAAATGTGGAAAGAGCACCTAAATTGCCAAAAGTTACAAATAGTGTAAGAATCTGTTGCTCTGGGTACCTGAACAACTGCCTTTATGTATTTTGTTATATAGTATTTTACGTTTTCATGGTTAACTGTTTTCTATTTCTTTTTAAAATATACTATTTGTGAGTGTGCTATACCACTGGTAGATTGTGTTCTCTACAACTGCCTGTAACATAATTGTTTAAAAGATGGATAGTAAACTGTGAATCTGGTAAACGGCTTAAGGGTGTTTAAATGCACTCCTAATGGCAGAGGGAGGTTAGTGAAGTAATGCAACGTTTCAAGTGTTATGACTACTCTCCACTTATGGCTGGATATGCAAAGGTGTGAATCCAGAAGAAACGTATGCCGGAGAACCAGTGTTATTGGTAAGTAACTTTGTTGTGCTTGTGTTGCTAAAGTAAACATGTTTTGATCTTGCTTTTGCCCACTTCTCCTTTAAAAATTAAATTGGGGTAATATGCACAGTGTTATCCAAAGAAAAGTCACCAGCAAATGTAGCAATGCACTTGAAAAGAAACATTAGCAACTTTAAAGTGTCTTGTAATTCGAAAAGCTGTCCCGCTCCTTTTGAATACCATTTTATTTTAACCATTTAATATTGCTAACCCACCTCTAAACTTGTGGTCTTACTGGTTTGTATTTTCTGTGTATTTAGTCTATACACACTGTATGTATTGCACATCTTCAGCAGTGTAAACAACATTTTATTAAATTGTTTTTTGTGTACTCTAGGGGTACTTGCAAGGCATTTGTTGATTCTTGTAGTCCACCAGATAAAGGGAAAGGGAAAGGATTCCTTTCTATCGGCACTATGACTAGCAGAAATCAGAATGCCTCGAAGAGGAGCCCAGCAACCTTCAGTCATTCTCAGAAGAAGCATAAGTGTTCTGTATACTACAGCAGACCAAAACCTAGCAGTCCCACTAGCAGCACACCATCAACCACAGATGACAAGCTTGTCCAACAGGTTTCTGATGGAGGGCTTTTGATTCCAAAGGATGTGTGTGTGGATACCTATGAGGAAAAGTGGACAGACCTCACATGTGTCAGTGATCTTAATATAGATTTGCAAAAACACTTGACCCTTCCAGGGACTGGCCTGGAGAAAGATGATCTTGCACTAAAGAACACAACCCTTGCAAAAAGTTCTTTGTTGGAGCCTGTTCCAAAGGAGGACCTTCCAACTTTTATGTTTCCTAAGGAAACTAGCCTTATAACTTCAGAGGGGGTAACAGGGCTCAAAGAGCCAGTGTTCTGCACTTCACTTTCTGCAAGAAAGTCAACTGAATGCCTCTTGGCAAGAAGTACATCGCCATTGCACATTGAATTGCCGGCAGCTACACAGAAGAATGAGGGTAAGCTTAATCATTCCATGTTATCTCTTTGTTGGGTGCCATTTAGGTAAGCATGATGATTTTTATGTCAAAATGTTTTACTTTAAATTCAATGTACAGACTGGTATTTTGTTTAAAAACAATTGCAATTATAAAAATGGGTACGTTTAATGCATTGCAAATGTGCATACACACTGTTTAATTTTCTTTAGCCAAGAATAAAGGTAGCTTCCTTACCCTCTTTATTTGCACACCAGTGTCTTACTGCACTCTAGACATTTTGCCTAAGTCATTGTCACATTCACATACATATACATGATAATCTAAACAGTGGTTGCTGAATCTATAGGCACAATTATGTTTCTATTTCATGAAATGGTTAGTTGTGTAAGAGTGCTGCAGACTCATCCTGATATCTTGATTGCCCTCCTGAGTGTGTGGATGCATTGCACTTTGTATCTGATTGCATATTTTGTTTATTCAGCAATCGACCTAAGCTTGATTACTTTGAGGCAGTCTGTCCACAAGCAAATGTATTATTCTTTAGATCAGTGGTTCTTAACCTTTTGACTTCTGTGGACCCCTACTTAATCATTACTGGAACCTGGAGACTCCCCCACTGAGTCGTCATTGGAATCCGGAGATCCAGCCTGAGCAATTTTGTTGAATTAAGATGCAAAATAATACCAAAAAATACGACCACAAGGATTCATCAACCAAATGCTCAAATTATAAAATATTGTATTTATTCCACAACCAATAGTGGAAAAAAGGTTTATTTCAATGGGAAAGTTGCAGCTTTTCAAATTTCAGTGGAGTGCACCCATCACCCATACTGTATTCTGTTTGATGCACTTACACAGCTCTCACAAATCAAACTGAGAATACAATCATAATTTTTACCCTCCGATTACGTTACATATGCACAACATTTAAAAAAGTTCAGTTTTGCATTTTCATTTTCTAAGCAGTCACGGATCCCTTGAGTAGATGTTGCAGACCCCGAGGGGATCCCTGACCACAGATTAAGAAACCTTGCCTTAGATCATTTAAAATTATATCTTTGTGTTCTAAATATCAAGAGTATTCAAACCATTTTCTTGCAACTTAGGCCAGGGAAAGAACTTACCTTCAAGTTACCTTAGAGGTATGGAATTTTATAAAATATCTACTTGTCCAAGGGCACTAGACGCTTAAAAAATCTACTTGCCCAGTTTAAATGTTTATTGGAAAAATCCACTTGTCTCTTTTGGTGGAATGGTGAGGAGTCAGAGTTCTCAATATACCAGAGCTCTGATAATAGATTATTTGATTGATGGGGCTCAAATTAGGCCTGTATTTGAATTCTAGAAAGTGTCTGATTTTGCCAATTTTACAAATCTACATGCAGAGGCTGAAAGTAGGAGGGAAGTGATAGTTCCAAGGTTGGAATGCCTTGTGAGTGTACACTCATACCAACTAACATGTGAGGTAGTCACCAACCCCTCTCCTGTCTCTTCAAATGCTAGAAAAGGTTGGATATTTACTCTTGTAATGAAAGTGAATTTGTAATTGCTCAGCACATTTTAACATAAGCATATGTACGTTCGAAAACAGAAGTCACAAGTTTGCTTGGAGTATGGTTTCGGGCCTACTTCTGTAAAGTTGTGAATTCCTGGATGTCATAAATCTGGCCCACTGCAAGAACATATACCTATGGGTTCACTTTTGGTGAATTGGTTACCTAATTTACTTTAATTGTGTTTATCATGTTGTCCATGATAGTGTTTTCCCACTGATTTACCATTGTTTTTCTTTCAAATGTTTATTATTCACTAGTTTTAAACACGTTTCACTAAATGATGTTTCAAGGAAATGGCTCTTGATAATCATGGTTTAGACCTTCAGTGTGAGGCTCTGCCCAGGGGGTTTAGGTTCAGTGCTAGATCTAGACTGAGCACATACACCATTGTGCCACAGTTTAGCAATGAAATGCAAAAGCAACTTTTCATATAGCCGAACACTTGAGTATTCTTTCACAAAAGTGCGGTTTTATTTCTTACCCCTTTCTTTATATTTAGCTCCTGGACTGCACATTTAATGCAATTTGTAAATTGTATTTTATCCGCTGTGAAAATTACCATATCTAGACGGGCATCTAAATCCCTACTGTATATTCCTTTAAGCTGTCCCCGGATCGGTGGCACATCTTATTTAGTGGAACACAGTTAGTCTTCCCCTTTGGTTAACCATGGGCTATCAGATCTTAAGAAAAAGCAGGAACCTTGGCTATTGCTTCATTTCAGTTAGGAATTCCTCAGTTTCTTCGTACCACAACACCCTTTGGGATAGTGGCACACTTTATAAAATGAAAGTATGTGTTAAGTAATGCTTTTATCTCATTCATCATATGTAGGTTAGTGTTACAACCTTCACTTTTTTCCATCCTTTAGAGAAAAGTTTGAAAGGAATGTTGAAATGTAGGTGACCAATAACACAAATTCAGGAGCCCATGCATGGGTACTTGTGGTTAGTATCTTTTTTTGGTACTGATGGTTCTGGAATCGACTTAGCTGATATGAGGATTAACATGATTACAATTTGTAGACTGATTTAATCATGGAGCAAAAACGTTTTCTTGTTAGCTCCTTGATATTCGATAGATAGTTACTGTTAACCATGCTCAATCAGGTGTTGGGCGGACTGGATTAGCTATGTGGAAGACGGTACAATCAGTAACGATGTTTAAATAAGCATATGCAAAAGGTGGGTAGCTGATAGTGCTTTATGCTGGAACAGGATTGGAACCTTTTATTAAAAAGAGGTTGGATGATATGAGTGTAACATCACATTGCGGTGTGGTCTGTCTGACCATTTTTACCAAACTTTATAGAGATCTGAATGCACCTTGTGAGAATATCACATCATGAGCAACTCAAATGTAGTCCTGTTCATACAGTTTTCCACACCGAGGTGCATCTGTGCAGCATACCTAGCAACTGTTTCTACTGAATGTATTCATACTATAATTATCCCAACTGTGGTAAAACTTTTATGGAAAGTTAGTCACTTCTGTATGCTGTTTGGGGGTGCCACCTTTATTTTGACCAACACAGTGAACATTGAGTGATGGGGGCTTTGTGTTTAGTATTTTAAAATTTTGAAATTCAAATTCTCACCCTTCGTTAAATAAAGTGGGTGTACTGAAAGCAGAGTGATAGCTTTGAGATTACCATGTCCGTTCTACACATGCACAAGTTAGCAAATGATGAAACACTATTTCAGTAAAGGTTAAAAAGCATGTTCCTCTATTTACTATATGGAATCTACAGATATGTCATAGATGATCATAAAAAGAAATATCCATCTTTGTACTTATTTTATTGGTCAAATATAAGATGTTGCTTTCTCCAACATAAATACATTTATATTGGACAAAGACTAGCAACATTTTCTAACCTGGTTTTTCCAAAGGAAATATTTATTAATGGATCACCACTGTAAGATGGTCGTTTGTGTTTTACTTTCTCTGATATGGGCACATTAGTGATGCCATCGCCCATGTTTAAAAATTTATTTTTTTGCTTGAAGGTAATACCCAGCAGGTGTGCATAAGAAAAGAGAAAGAGATTTGTGAAGCTTCGAAAAAGCAGCCATGCACTGATCTGCCAATAGAAAAACTTGTTTACAAAGCTAAGGAGCCTAAATGCTGTGGACGTCCGGATGTGCAATCAGCAGAGGTAATTTTACATTCTTGGTTTTAAAGAATCCAGCTGTCTATTTTAAAGTTATAACCATATCAGTCATTGAATGCCGGTTTCGGCCGGAGTGTAAACTCTCCCCTAAACTAGTTTTCTCACTTTATTTACCATGTTATTTTAAAGTGGTGGAAAGTGGTATAAGGAAGCGGTCTAATGAATACATGTGTTTATTGTATTCTTTGATACTGTTATTTTGTCCAGTTACTAAATTGTGTCATCATCCAAATTATGAATGTCCCTTAAGGATTCTTAGCACTCTGGGTCTTTTCAGCCTAATAGTTGCACATCAGATTTAAGTTGTTATCTTTATCATTCAAATAACCAGAAAACACACTACAATTATTTACATTCCATCCTGCCTGCACTTAATTCTTGATTTTTGTGCAATTATGTGTTCTGTTTTAAAGCACCTTTTAAACTCATGCTTTCAGGTTCGAAAAATTGGGGATCTAGAGCTTATCCAGAAGTGTCGTACTCATTCTAGTTGCATCAATTGATTTATTTAAAGGTTGTGTACTTCTGATTAAAACATTTCAAGCTCTACAAGAGATTGATTAAACTTTCCGGACACAGGACACAAGCGTTGCAGCCAGACTTTTACTAATTTCCCATCGAAAATGAGATCAGAAAAACTTTAATAGATTAATTAAAAAAGATGTGGATATTGCTGCATGAAACCATGACAGACCTTAGAACACTTGGAAGGTATTGAGTTTAAAATTCAGTAAAGGTCAATTAATTTATTTAGCCACTGATTAGTAACAAAAAGATCACTCCATGGTACAAATCAAGGACTTTGCATTCCCTCATTTTAATTCCAAATGAACTTTGCCTAATGGTAAAATACTTTAAATACTCAGTGTTTATTTTGAGTAGGATTGCTGTAGAACATTTTTTCCATATTTTTAAATAATCTCTGGCACAATGTCTCACATATAATCTTTTACTTGAAGTCACTATAATAGAGGGACATTAACTACATTTGTCAAATGTACTCATGGCAGTAGAAAGTGACCCACAGAGGCTATTAAGCAAGGATGTTTATTTTCACCTTGTTCTAATAATGGCAGGTGTGTACTGTGGCCCCTACATTTGCCTGGTAATTCATATCTGATCACATGTAAAACAAGCATTTGCAATGCAATAGGTCACGCATTTACACGAGTTTGAGCTATTGACATTGCAAATAACAATGCCTTTTCTTTTTCTTCCGTTTTTAAAACATAAATAAAAGGCAATGCCAATTGCTTAAATTTGAGTAAACGCTAGACCTATTGCATTGAAAATGCTTGTTAGGACTTGTGCCCTGCATAAGATATTGTGCAACACTTTATCTTCCGAGTTCTACATCTCAGCGGTGTTAATGTGTCTGCTGCAGAAGGTCACACGTCTGTATCGCGGTGCGGCTGCATAATAACACTGCGCTACTCCAAATGTATGAGTGCTGTGAAAGAAGAGGCTGCTGCTGCCCTGCTGTGCATAATAAACTGACCTTGGAGAAAGGTGGCCAAAGGGCTGTGTCGAGAGCAAATGGGCAGGGTTCACACTGCAGACAGATTCTTCCTTTGGCGGACCATCCCAACTCATTGGGGCAACCCACAAAAGCATTTATGCGCCTGTGCCCGGAATCGTGACATTCTTATATATCAGTAAAAGTGAAA
The DNA here is from genome assembly GCF_964263255.1 of Lissotriton vulgaris. Classification (NCBI taxonomy): domain Eukaryota; kingdom Metazoa; phylum Chordata; class Amphibia; order Caudata; family Salamandridae; genus Lissotriton; species Lissotriton vulgaris. Next base: position 1,856,879,712 of record NC_141689.1, read on the forward strand.
AGAGGGCACAGTCCTTTATATTTGGGCTAATTGTATTTGTATATTTCCAGAATATTTCGTTTCTTTGCCATTCAGGTGTTTTGTAGGCTATTCACAAAGTCATGTAAAACCACATCAAAGAGCCCTGCTTCACATACTCAAAAATGGTGGTGCGAATAAGTCTTCATGGATCTGCGGCTTGGTTTTCTCGAAATTACCCTGTCTACATCACGTGCATTAACTCAGAACATGTCCAGGTTCCTACATGAGCTGAAGACAGAATAACTCTGAAATACTGAGTGGTAATTAGCGCTCTGTGCTTTCCGAGCAGTGCAACCAACGTCACTGACTTCTTTACACTCCTCTCAATGTCCTTACGCCTCACTAAGAAAACAAGGGTTGATCAAATGAATTTTTGAGGCCTCTGAGCAACTTCTTGTGATTGACTCATATGCAAGTGTGCCAACCATTGCTTTGTGTTGCTTTAGTGTAATGCTCTATGTGTATCTGTGCCATAGGATCCAAGCTGCACTTCACTGATGACATCCAATTATGCTCAAACCTGTCTAGGCTTGTTGTGTTCTCATTCACAGGGGTGTTTTTTTTAGCAGTTTGGAATGGCCTGTTGCCGCTGGAGATGGAACAAGCCTGTTTTGTATGAGATTCTCCCTTTTTGGAGTTGTGCAGTGAGCAAAAAAATACAGCGATGTCCTTGCACGATTGCCAATGGCTAAAACTTTTGTTAATTTAGTGTGATGACAAATGTAATGTAAAACACATTGCTAGTGAAATAAAACTACCAACAATACTTCTAAGTGGGGTCATACACCAACAGCCAGTGTCAGATCAATTGGAATCACATGGAAAGTTATCCAAAGTGGTTAAAACCCAAACACCGGTCCCTGACTCTACCAGAGGCCATTTATAAATGTTCACCAGGCGCATGCAATGAGCACATCATTCTGTGTGGGGAGACGTGGGGACTTAACAGTCCGAAATCATTTTAAAGATGGAAGAGTGTAAGCAATACGTGAGTAAAATGGTAAAGCTTAAAAATAACTGCCTTGCCTTTGCCTAGGATTGGTTATTTTCCAAAGCAGATATACTATTCTCGAGTCAAAGGCAGGTGTTTTAAGGCGAGCCTCCCGATTGGTCCGGTCAGTAAAAGGTTCAAACTCACACTTAATGTTATAATTGTGTGGAAATCACAGTTGGATGTTTACATGTAAACACTGATCACATCCTGAGTCATGGTTCAAGGAAAGTGCATCTTAGGTGCTGCTCAACACAAGGCCCCACCCCCTCCTTATATAGTTGTTGTTTTTTCCGGTCTTATTCAAGATTTTCTTACCAGCAAAGATCACAATACTTATATGGAGGGGCCATTACAGAGTACAGTAGGGACTGGCAAGAGTGCTGTAGGCAGTTTTACATTGTCGAGCCTGAAACGTTTCACCTGTTGATTGGCATGGTTTGCCTACTATATAGGAGGAAAAGGCTTTTCATTTCAAGAACTCCCTCTCGACACACGTGCGACAACAACCCAACAGATCTCTATTCAGGGAAACGTTGAAAACCTGGCTTTTTGCAAAGACCTAGATCTGCCAATGTTCACTATCTGCATACACCTCAGCGCCAAGATGCCTTGGCAATAGTGCGCTTAACAAATAATTCAGTCATTCAGCCATAGGCGGTGGGGACAGCCTAGGGTCTCCCTGTGACCCTTATGGTCCACCATAGGATCCCCTGGCTCCTGTCCTTTGGGATGGCTATCTGTTTGATCCACAGAAGACACTGACCCGGATCTGTACTTGGCCAAACCCTCTCCACCTGGTGGCATAACCTCCTACTATGAGGTACTAACACAGGGCATCTGTTTTCCACCAGATTGAGCTCCACGTTCAGCATAAGGAGGAATATTTCCTTCTGTAAACTCTCTCCTCCACTCAGAAGTCCCTCCAGCACTTATCCAAGTTGAATGGCATGCAAAAACCTGTCGGGAAATCTTCAAGGAGCCCGTGAAGGTCAGTGTCCTCTTTCCCTGGGTTGAGAAGTTTAAGGCTTCCCCCTGAGACCCCCACATCAGAGGGCAATTACCCCTCGATTCACCAGTGTCTCACATGGCCAAGAATAGAGCGCAAACTCCTAGAGTAGTGTATGCGCCCCTTCTAGACTGGGAGGGAGAGCAAGAAAATGTGTATGGCAAGCTCTTTGGAGGGCAATCTACCACTCAGTGGATCATCGCTAACTCTAATGGCTTGCTTTCCCGGTATGATCGAGCACACTGTAATCAGATGGAGGGTCTTATCCAACATCTCTCAGAACAGTATCTCAAATTGACGCATGATTTGGTGATGGAGGGGAACATCATCTCCAACATTAACATTCGCTGCGCTGTGAACACCACAGACATCGTTGCACTCTGCATTAACTCTAGTCTCCTCGCATAGACTTAGGGGGCGGGTGGGAGGAGCGCATATCTTTATATGCTGATGATGTCCTGTTATATACCCAGCGACCGTCCGACTCTATACGCAGACTGATGGTCATGTTACGTGTGTTCGGGGACTACTCTGGGTACCGCATCAACTGGAGCAAATCCTTGGGCTATGTTCTGGCGGGACCTCAGCCGCACGCAGTGGAGGGCTGCGACGGCCTGGTTCGGCACAATACCTTCCGATATCTGGGGATATGGGTCACACCCTCTGAATCTGAATTCCTTCGACTCAATGTCCAGGCGCAATTGGATCGCCTCCACAGCGATGTGTTGCACTGGAGAACCCTACCGGTCTCTTTATTGGGCCGGGCCGTTTTATTTAAAATGATGGCCCTTCCTCGCCTGTTCTATATCCTGCAGAGCTCCCCTTTCCCTATCCCGGAGTCTGTTTTCAAAACGGTGGAGTCTGAGCAATGCTCCCTACTGTGGAGTGGTGAGTGTCCGAGGATTGTCCTCCGAAAATTACAGCGTGGCCCTTACGACGGGGGCCTGGCACTTCCCGATGTTCGCCTATATTACTGGGTCACGCAGTTGGTCAATGTGAACGGTTGGGTGTTTGCCCCGCAGGAGGAACCCGCTTACCGGGTTGATCGTATGGCCCTAGGTGCGGACACCTATCTAGCGGCGCTATACTAGAGGACCAGGTGTGGCGGGTCCTTGCCTCTGCAGACAGCGGCGAGGCTGTGGAGACGGGCAACGAAATTGCTTGGTTGGGAAGCTAAGTTAACAAATCAAACACCTCTTTGGAGAGGTGACTTTCTCCGAGAGGTGAAGAAACTCCGAGACCTACGCCAATGGAGCCTAATAGGTATAGATACATTGGGAGACGTTTGGAAGAGGAGGCAATTGGTGGAATTTGCAACCCTGCAGGTGTACTTCCAAATGGGAGATGGCGAATTCTTGCATTACCAACAATTTAAACACGCCCTGCTCACACACATGACACCTGGGGACTAGCCCCCTGAATATGCTCCGCTAGAGGACAGGCTGCTGTTGGATCCTTTGATCGATAAAGCCATCTCACTCAATTACAAAAAGCTCATTATTAACATCCCGGACATACTGGGTCCATTGAGAGAAAAGTGGGACCTTGGTTTATTGGAGGATGACGACTGGAATGAGGCCCTGCAGTGTCCTCGGGAGGTGGTAATTCGGGCTAGATTCCACTCGGTCCAGCTGCTCGTCCTCCACAGGTCCTACACCCCGCGAACGGTTCAGTATAGGATGGGGTTTGCAGCCACACGATTCTGCTTGAGAGGCTGTGGAGAAGAAGGCACCTTCTTCCACATTCTGTGGGACTGCCCTAAAATCAGAGCGTTCTGGGTTAGTCTGACGGACATTATGGTGGATGTGGTGGGGGCGGAAGTGCCGCTGGAGGCTCGCTGGCACGTTCTGGGAGTGACTGGTGATGTCACGTGGCCTAAAGGTGACAAAACATGGTTGGCCTTGGCAAGCATGGTGACCAAAAGGAATATTGCTCGCCTCTGGGGGAGTGATCTAACACCGACTGAGGAGGAATGGCTACGTGATCTAGATTGGTGCCAGAGGGCGGAGAAGGTGATTTACAGTAGTCGGGGCTGCCCCAAGAAATGGGAAAAGATCTGGCAGGCGTGGAGGAGGTATAGGGGAGAAGGAATGGACTCCCCGGAGGCTTCCCCAACGAGGCGGGGGCGGTCCCGGCAGGGCCCCTCCCCCCACATTGCATAGCATGCCTTATATGTCCACGAAAGCCCCCATTGGTTTCAGGGTCACTGGCCTATGACGCTCAGAACTGTTTACTGCACAGGGGGGAGGGTTGATGTGTGGCGGGAGGTGGGATGGGGCTTCGGTCGGGGTGGGGGGTTTGGGTGGTTGGTAAGGATGTATATGGCATGATTGATTACTTCAGTTGGGACCGGATCGGGGGATTGACCACTACTGTACAAATAGCTGAGGGGTTTGTATTTATATTTGCGCAATATGTGACTGTCATTGCAATTCCGCTGCTGCTTTGTTGTGTGTCTTAATGGAGCTGCTCTATTCTAATTAAAAGATTTAAAAATAAAACCTCTATTCTCCTCCACCATCATGCATGGCTACATGTCTCCAGTTTTAGGCTCTTTAATGTGCCCTTTGGCAGCAAGCATCTCTTTGGCCCATAGGTCGATGAGATGCTCAAAAAAATCAAGAAGGATACTGACACAGCTAAAGCCATAAGCACACTACAGACCCCTCTACTGCCTGTGGATCCTTTCACCGCCCACTGTACCACAGCGCAGCCAAGGCAGCTGCTACGCTGAATAATTCCTCCACCTACAGGGGAGGGTATAGGAGGAACAATGGCAGCGGTAGAGGCAAGGAAGCAGCTCCCAAAGGAACCATCACCCAAATACTGTGACGCTTTCCTCCTTCCCCCAGACGTGCAACACCTGTCGGGGGCTGGTTGCAGGGGTTCCTGCCCTACTGGGAGGCCTTTACCTCTAACAGGTGGGTTCCAGACAACATACAGGAGGGGTACTGTTTAGAACTCACCCAAACCCCACCTAACATTCCCCAGCGCGCACACAAATTGTCCACAGTCTGCTCCAAAAGGATATGCATGCACTACTTGCAAAGGGGGCCATAGAGCTGGTGCAACATCATTGAAAAGGAGTATGCTTCCTGTACTGTCTAATCCCCAAAATGGATGGCTCCCTCAGACCCCTACTCGACCTCTAGCCCCCAAAAAGTACATCTGAAAGAAACACGTTAGTGTTAGATTCCTTACCTTAGAATATCCCCAGGCGTCAGTCTGGATCCGGAAACTTTTGCGTAGCAGTACCCCTGCGCGTCGGTAGGCGTCGTCTGCAGGCGTCCCCTGCGGCTCCGCGTCCGTCGTCGGCGTCGTGCGCCGTGATGACGTTGCTGGAGTATATAGACGCCGCCTCCACGCGCTGACGTCAGTTCTTCTTTTTCCGCGCCAGTGGACGCAGATCTGAAGAGCAGTACTCCGGTCTTTTGACCAAGTTTTTCGATAGTTATTTCTCTAATTGTGCCTGATAGGATGCCTGGGTTCAAGCACTGTGATGACTGTGAGCGCACGATGTCGGTCACAGACCATCACCGCCTCTGTCTCCGGTGTCTGGGCCCCGACCACGACTTGGACTCCTGTGTCGACTGCCGGGCCCTCACCAACAAGGCTAGGCGGGAGCGGTCCCGCAAGCTACTGGAGCTCCGGGTGTCGGCCCCACGTCGGGACCGGGAGCGGTCCCGGTCCGGCCGGAGGTCGAGAGAGCGTTCGAGGGAGCGGTCGCGGAGCCGCGCCGAGCGTTCCGAAAGTCGACACCACTCGTCAGGCTCATCAGGTAAGAAGCACAAGAAGTCGGGGCGTCGTCATAGTACCCCGACTCCCCCCGACGCTCGCGCGATGCGGCCGGGGGCTCGGGTGACCCCAACCCCGCGGCTCCGCGAGAGTCGCCGGCGCGGCCTGCCTCATACTCTCCGGTCCCTGGGCACGGCGCGACGCCTGAGGAGATCGAGGCGTTCCTCATGGCCATGAGGGCGCTCGCTTCTCCGACGGGGCCTACGGCGCCTTCGGGCCCAGTGCTACCGTCTGGGGGCCCTGGCGGTTCGGGTGTCCCTGCCTCGGCGCCGTCGGGTGCTCCGGCCCCGGCGCCGCCGACGGCTCCGACCCCGGCGCCGCAAGGGCCTTCGGGATCGGCGCCGGCTGGTCTTCCGGCCTCCCCGGCGCCGTTACCATCGGGGTTACCCCCGACGCCGCCCCCGCGCGGCGCCGGTTCTCCGTTGCCGGCTCCGGCCGGCGGCGGGGTTCCGGCGCCGGCTCCGGGCGGCGCCGTTCCCCTTCCTTCCCGGACGCGGAGCCGGACCGGCGTCGCTCGATGCCGGTCCCGGCGCCGATTGGGGCCATGAACCCCGAGGAGCCGGTCTACATCGTTGACTCCGAGTACGGAGAGGATGAAGAGTTCGGTGAAGGTTGGGAGGGGTCTGAGGACCCTCTGTCACGCGAGTGCCAGTATGACCCGGACTGGACAGGTGACTTGGGGGATGCCAGTGGTTTGGACGACTCTCCTAACCCTGGTTTGATCTCTCCTCCAACCGTGGCATCGGTGGAGGGAGCTGCATATTCAGTGGTGCTGATGAGGGCTGCCAAGGCCTTACACCTTGAGCTCCCCGTCGCGGCCGTGAGGCCTAACATCCTCACTGAGGTCTTCAAACCGCAGTCATGCCCACAGGAGCCACTGCTGCCGTTTAATGAAGCCTTATCAGACGTTCTGTTGGGCACGTGGTCCAGTCCCGCTTCAGGTGCGCCTGTTGATCGGAACGTGGCCAGGCGCCACCGTCCTTGTCCGGACGACCCCAAGTTCCTGTCTACCCACCCCACTCCTGAGAGTCTGGTGATCCAGGCCTCGACCTCCCAGTCCGCATTCCCGTCGGCCCCGCCCGACCGGGAATCCAAGAGGTATGACCAGTTTGGCAAGAAGGTCTTCTCGTCCGTTAGTTTGGGCCTGCGGTCTTGCAACACCGCTTGCCTCTTGGGCCGCTACACCCACTCTGTGTGGGATACGGTCGCGGAACTGCTGCCAGAATGCCCCGTGGAGGTGCGGGCAAAACTCGGTCAGGCTGTGGCTGAGGGCCGAGATGCAGCGAAATATTCAATACGGTGTGGTCTTGATACGACCGACTCGCTGGGCAGGGCTATGTCAACGACAGTGGCGATTCGTCGCCACGCCTGGCTGAGATCCGCCAACTTTTCGGCTGATGTCCAGAATACATTGATGGACATGCCGTTCGATGGCTGTCACCTGTTCGGTGACAAGGCGGACCACGCGCTGGAACGCTTCAAGGACTCCAGGGTCACGGCCAAGTCCTTGGGTCTCTCGACCCAGCGTCAGCAAACGGGTTCGTTTCGTCCCTTTCGTGGCCAAGGAAGGGGCGCCCCCACACGTGCTGACAGCCACGCGCCGCAACAATCCTTTCAACGCGGTGGCGGCCGTGGAAACCGCCGTGGCGGCGGTCGGGGACAACAGCGGGGTCAGACCACACCTCCCCCCGCAGCATCTGCCTCAAAATCCTCCTAGTCCGTGCTTTCGGCCCCATGTGACGCCAGTGGGTGGCAGGGTTCGCCATCACCACGCTCACTGGCGCACGATCACTTCGGACAGGTGGGTGGTGCAAATCGTCCGAAGGGGCTACTCCCTCCCCTTCGAGACCACTCCTCCAGCCATGCCACCGCAGAACCACCGTGTGTCGGGGGACCACTTGACACTTCTGCAGGAGGAAGTTACGGCCCTCTTGGCCAAGGGGGCCATCGAGCGCGTTCCTGGGCCAGAAGTAGGGCGTGGTTGCTATTCCCACTACTTTCTGGTGCCCAAGAAGGACAAGGGGGGCCTACGTCCTATCTTGGATCTAAGGAACGTCAACGGCTTCCTCCGGAAGGAGAAGTTCAAGATGTTGACGTTAGCTCAGGTCTTGGCTGCTCTAGACCCACAAGACTGGATGGTAGCGTTGGACTTGCAGGACGCCTATTTTCACATCCCCGTCCTGCCGGCCCACCGGCGTTACCTGCGGTTCACGGTAGGCCTGGAGCACTTTCAGTTTATCGTGCTTCCCTTCGGCCTTACCAGTGCCCCACGGGTGTTCACAAAGGTGATGGCGGTGGTCGCAGCCTATCTGCGCAGGTTGGGGGTTTCAGTCTTCCCCTACCTAGACGACTGGTTGTTGAAGGCGGGCTCGCCCCAAACAGTCGTCCACCACCTTCAGATGACGGCAGACCTCTTGCACGACCTGGGGTTCTCCATCAATGTGCCGAAATCACACCTGTGTCCCTCTCAGAAGCTCCTTTTCATCGGAGCGGTTCTGGACTCGGCGCAGTTTCGGGTTTATCCTCCGGAACGGCGAGTCCGGGATATTCAGGCTTTGATTCCCATCTTTCAGCCGCTATCCCGGGTTTCGGTCAGGTTGACGCTGCGGCTGCTGGGACTGATGGCTTCCTGCATCCTTCTGGAGCATCACGCCCGGTGGCGGATGCGGGCTCTGCAGTGGGACCTGAAGTTTCAGTGGGCCCAGCATCAGGGCAACTTGTCCGACCACGTCTTGATCTCGGAGGGCACTGCGAGACAACTGCAGTGGTGGCTTACGGACCGCGATTGTGTCAGAGGCAGATCCCTCTCCCTTCCCCAACCGGAGCACGTTGTCGTGACGGACGCGTACCTCCAGGGCTGGGGTGGCCACTTGGGAGAGGCAGAGATCAGAGGCAGAGATCAGAGGCATCTGGTCTCCGGCGGAGTCCCGGCTCCATATCAACCTGTTGGAGCTGCGGGCGATTCGTCTGGCACTGAAGGCATTCCTCCCCTTTGTCAACGGGAGTGTAGTGCAGGTGTTCACCGACAACACCACCGCCATGTGGTACTGCAACAAACAGGGCGGAGTGGGGTCGTGGACCCTTTGCCAGGAGGCTCTGCGCCTCTGGCAATGGCTGGAACGTCAGGGCGTGACTCTGACGGTTCAACACCTGGCAGGTTCCCTGAACGCCAGGGCGGACGAACTCAGCCGTCGGTGCTCGATGGATCACGAATGGCGTCTGAACTCGGACGTGGCGCGAGGCATCTTTCTGCAATGGGGAGAGCCTTGGTTAGATCTATTCGCCACAGAAGAGAACGCGCAATGTCATCAGTTCTGCGCGTTGGAGTTTCCAAGACGGCACTCGCACGGCGACGCCTTTCGGCGCGAGTGGAGTTGCGGTCTGTTATACGCCTTTCCGCCTATACCACTTCTGCCCAGAGTGCTGAAGAAGATCAGGCGCGACCGGGCCCAAGTTATCCTTGTGGCTCCGGACTGGGCTCGAAGGTACTGGTATCCCGAGCTACTCAGCATGTCAGTCGGTCCCCCGATCCGCCTGCCCCTTCAGGAGGACCTTCTGTCGCAGCAGCAGGGGACGGTCCTCCACCCGAACCTGTCCAGTCTCCACCTCCATGCTTGGAGATTGATCGGCGGCAGTTGAGGCCATTTGACTTGCCTCCTGAAGTCTGTGATGTTATTCTGGCAGCCAGGTGTCCCTCCACTAAGTCGGTATACGCCTGTCGGTGGAACAGATTTGTGGCATGGTGCACAGCAAAGGCTGTGGATCCTCTTTCTGCCCCTCTTTCGGAGGTTCTTCTGTTTCTTCTTTCCCTTGCCCAGCAGGGCTCTGCTCTGGGCACTATCAAAGGCTACCTTTCTGCCCTTTCAGCCTTCTTGAGGCTTCCTGATCAGCCTTCTTTGTTCAAATCCCCGATTGTAACTCGGTTCTTGAAGGGCATCACTCACATGTTTCCACCTGTTCCGTTTGTGATGCCCCAGTGGGATTTGAACCTGGTTCTAACCTTTCTGATGTGTGCTCCCTTTGAGCCCCTTCATTCTTGTCCTCTCCGTCTCCTGACTTTAAAGACGGCTTTCCTGGTTGCCATCACCTCTGCCAGGAGGGTGAGTGAGCTCCAGGCTCTTTCTATCAAACCTCCTTTCTTGTCCATCCATCCTGACAAGGTGGTTCTGAGGACTAGACCTTCTTTCCTGCCCAAAGTAGTTTCTGCTTTTCACATCGGGCAGTCCATCACCCTCCCTTCCTTCTTCCCGCCTCCGCATCCTTCAAAGGATGAAGAGCGGCTCCATCGTCTGGACCCAAAACGTGCGCTTTCATTTTACATGGATCGCACTCGCCAGTTCCGGGTGGATGACCAACTGTTTGTTGGCTACGTGGGTGCAAAGAAGGGACGGGCGGTTTGTAAACGAACCATCTCTCGATGGGTCGTCCTCTGCATCAAAGCGCGCTACTCTTTGGCTCGGAAGGAGCCTCCTGTTGGGCTGAGAGCCCATTCCACTCGGGCCACGGCGGCTACTACTGCCCTGGGCCGGGGAGTCCCCTTGCAGGACATTTGCCAAGCGGCTACGTGGGCCTCGCTGCACACCTTTGCGAGGCACTACTGCCTGGACAGTCAAGTCCGGAGGGATGGCTTCTTTGGCCGTTCTGTCCTCCAGGACTTTCTGGTGTAGTTTTGTATTGGTTCGCAGACCCACCACCGGGGTTGGTATTGCTGGGGTATGTATTCTAAGGTAAGGAATCTAACACTAACGTGTTTCTTTCAGATGAACAAGTTACTTACCTTCGGTAACGATATATCTGTAAGAAACATTAGTTAGTGTTAGATTCCTTACCGAACCCACCCATCCTCCCCGTTCTGCGAACTGATACCTAGGGTTAAGGACATCCCTTTCAGGGCCCTAGTTTTACATGGCACCAGTGTTGGTTCTCTCATGGCTCTGCGTCTCCTGGCGCGGAAAAGCTGTGTGTAAAGAACTGACGTCAGCGCGCGGAGGCGGCGTCTATATACTCCAGCGACGTCATCACGGCGCACGACGCCGACGACGGACGCGGAGCCGCAGGGGACGCCTGCAGACGACGCCTACCGACGCGCAGGGGTACTGCTACGCAAAAGTTTCCGGATCCAGACTGATGCCTGGGGATATTCTAAGGTAAGGAATCTAACACTAACTAATGTTTCTTACAGATATATCGTTACCGAAGGTAAGTAACTTGTTCATCTCGCTGAACATTTTCACATGATCACACTTCAGGGCATAATCCCTCTTTTGCAGAAAGGCGACTTCATAACTGCCCTCGAATTGAAGAAAGCCTACTTCCATATTCCCATCCACCCAGCCCATCATAGATTTCTGTAGTTTGTGGTGAGTAGACTGCATTATCAGTTCAAAGTGCTGTCCTTCGGGGTCACAACAAATGTTTAGCCGCGGTAACCGCTCTCTTCAGATGGGGCGGCATCCACGTGTTCCCTTACGTCAATAACTAGCTGATCAAGAGTGCCATGCAGCAGCAATGTCTAGCTCACATGCTGACAACCATAAACCACCTTCACAGGCTAGGCTTCACCATAAATGTAGTCAAATCCCACCTTCAGCCGCTCCAACTACATCCCTTCCTCTGGGCTACTCTAGACTCAAGGGTGGGAAAGGAGTAACCCAGTGTAAACGTGTTTCAGACCCTGCAGCCTCTTTTTCAGCCAGACCCTCCGGTAACTGGGCAGTGATGCACTTGCTAGGCATGATGGGATACTGCATTGCTATAGTTCCACATGCAAGATTACACGTGCATCCTATTCAGCAGCGCCTAGCAACATAGTGGTCTCAAGCGGAAATTCTATGGGAATATCTAGTGTTGATTTGGGGCCATACACATTGCTCTCTGCCGTGGTGGAATGTAAACATGTGTCAGGGATGTCCGTATCCCAGTTCCGCAGGAGACCATTACTACAGACTTCTCGCGCCGCGGATGGGGAGCGCACCCACAAGATCATACAATGCAGGGTCTGTGGACACCCTTCACATCCACTACCTGGTGTGGTTGGCTATCCAGCTTGCTCTCCAATCACTCCTGCCACTCATTTACAGGAAAATCTTGTTAGTCCTGACGGACAACACCATTGCCATGTTTTACCTACAAAAACAGAGGGGCATGCCCACACCCCAGATGACTGCTTTAGCCCAGAGCATCTGCAGTGGAGGATACATCACAAGGTGCAGCTGTTCAGCCAGTACATTACAGGTCTGGAAAATGACTTGGCAGACCTGCTCAGCAGGACGCATCAGCAAGTCCACGAGTGCAAACTCTACCTCAGGACATTTCTCCCTTACTTCCGATGGTGGGGTTTTCCTCGGGTAGTTCTGTCCGCAACTGCTGAAAATGTAAAATGTCCATACTTCATCGTCCGGTTACCACACCCACAGTCTAAGGGCAGTGCACTATGGATGAACTGGTCAGGGATATTTGCTTATGCTTTTCTGCCTATCCTGCTCCTACCACTTGTAGTCCACAGACTGAGACAGACATCCATTACTCTCATCTTAGTAGCAAGCGTTCCAGCCATGGTCCCCCACTCTGCTACAGCTCTCTACTTCCCCATGAGAAGCTTCCAAACAGGACGGATCTTCTCACACAAAACCACCGCACCCTTCTACACCCCAATCCTCAGCAGCTCAACATTGCACATTTGACTCCTGAAGTCTTATCTCAACCTCTCTGAGGAGTTCATGTGTATTCTTTGCGAAGCACGCTGGCTTACTACCGGGACCTGTTATGAAGCCAAATGGAAACGTTTTGTGCACTATTGTATTCCCAAACATATCAATCCACTTATACCATCAGTACAAGACATTGTCTGTTACCTTCTCCACCTCCACCAGTCAGGCTTTGTCTACACTTCCATTTGATAACATCTGGGTGCTGTGGCTGCTTACCTGCAGAATACTCAACACACTTCGCTCCTCAGACCACGAGTCATTAAGGCCTTCATGGAAGGACTTAAGCAGAATAACCTGCCCCGTATGCCTCCTGCTCTGTAATCTTAACATCTTTCTTACTTGGATCATGAGACCTCCTTTTTAGCCACTTCACTCTTGCTCGCTGCAGTTTCTTTCGTGGAAAGTAGCTTTTCTAGCAGTCATCACTTTCCTCAGACAAGTCAGTGAGATGCACGTTGTTACCTTTGAAGAGCATTTCTTCCAGGTTCATCACAATAGGGTGGTTCTCTGCACCAACCCTATATTCCTCCCCAAGGCTGTTTCCAGCTTTCACTTTAATCAGACAATTGAGTTGCCAGTCTTCTTTCCACACCCTTAATCTGCTAAGGAACGCGCTATAGATACCCTAGATGTCAAAAGGGCATTAATGTACTACGTTGACTAAACAAAACCATTTCGTAAGACAGAACAGCTATTCGTGTATTACTCTGAGCCACAGAGGGTGTTCCATATTCAAGGCAGGGGTTGCACGTTGGCTTGTCAAGTGCATTCAAACTTGTTCCGCTAAAAGCAAAGGTCCATACACGTCCTTCCCAGACCCCATTCCACTCATAAGAAAGGAGCTTTTGAACATACCTTCAGCTGACATCTGCAAAGCAGCTACTTGGTCCACTCCTCACCCTTATACTAAGCACTACTGTGTGGGTGTCCTGGCTAGACCACAAGCTAACTTTGAGCAGGCTGGTCTACACACTGTGTTCCAAGGTTTTGCAACATTCTCAAGCTAAGCCACCCTTTTGGGAGGACTGCTTTTCAGTCTATGCATAGCATGTGTATCTACGGCTGCACATGCCATCTGTTTGGGGCATGTAGCGGTATAGATTCACATGCACCCACACCAGCCTCCTGGAACCTGTTTCAGATCTTAGCTTAATACCTTACTTCACATGGTCATCTTTACTGTACCTCTGCTTCATCTACATCCTTGCCCTTCTTGCGGAAAAACTATCTAACTATGGAGCCGATGCCATGTGTATTACCTACAATAGGTGGAGTCGCCACAACTCGAACAAAAACAAGTTGTACACGTCCAAGCTCAGCACTAGGTGGCAGGAGTATGCACAGCATGTGAATCTACAGCACTACATGAACATGCCATGAACAAATGCTTACAGGGTAAGTAACATTTTCCTTATTTCTTTTGAATTCATGAATTTTTTTATGCACTTGCATTGCATTAATTTCACTGTTGAGGATTTTAAGCACCAAAAAGATGCAGTTTTAAAAAAAAAACTGCCTTGAAAACCTAAATCTTTTGGTTTCTCAAATGAGCATTTTTAAAAATAAATTACAATTACAAATCATATTGGTCGGAGTTAGTGACAGTTCTGATTGTAGATGTGTGATATGTTAGATTATGTTTTCAATCTTTCAGCATGAAGATGCCTTTAGAAAAAAAAGATCCCCAGAGAAAAGAGATGGCAATGTGCTAAATCTCAATTGGAATAAAAATAGAACCTCTGCTAGACGAAACAGGAAAAAGAATAGCAGCGTGACCACAAGGTACTGTTTTTTAAAACTTCTGTTAACTTTTATTGCAAAAAATGTGGGCATCATTAATTTTCACTTCTGTATTTTAGTTTTGCTTTACACTTGTTTGTTAGAATATCTGACCACACCTAGTAGTGGTAAAGAGAACTAATTTGTGGATTCATAGCACGTGTTTCCTATTGAAAAAAGTTTGCTGTGTTTGGTACCAGTTGGGCTCCCGAACTACATAAGTATTATGTTTTAATTCTTGCTCTTTTAAAGTGTCCTGAATGCATCTTCTGGTTGTAAATTTCTTTAAGTTAACTGAAATAAGGTAATGCTTTTGCTGGTTAAAGAAACGTAGGCAATGCCTTTCACTGTTAGAAGCCTAGCTAATTCATGAATACAGATCAGCCCCAGGTTACTGTTCACCAGATCAATTCATGATTTGTAATTTTTGTGTCAGAGAGATTACTGGTACTTATCTGTTTTGTTCTATATGATCGGTTTGTAACCACCACAGTCAGTAGTGTTTCATTGAAAAGATAAATAGACCAATTTAATTTTCTTTTGTCAGTCTTGGTTTGTCAAGATACAGCAAGTGTATGTATTAATGTGGATTTTGCCTTCTCCACTGAAGATGGTTAGACATACATTGGGAGCGGCCCTTTCTGTACTCTTTGCTGGTTTAGATATTGATTTTCTGCTGTTTTGTTGCCTCATACCATTTTTAGGAAGTTGATTTCTTTCAAATGCTGGTTTGTACATATTCACTAGCTGAGTGAGATTTTTCGGTCCAGTTTTTCCACTATGTATTGGAACTTTTGTGCAGTTATAGACTGACCCCCTCAGCATACTGCAAACGTGTGTACGGTTATTACTATTGTGTAATGATTTTGTTTCAGCAACAAATTCAATGTAAAAGTGCATTTCTAGTTAACATGTAGTCTAAAACTTTACTGGATTCAGACTGTTTAAAATTAAGAATAGTCCATCCCATCTTTCGCAGAGAATATTGTTTGAAAGAGTAATATAAAATAGAGCAACACATAGCAGCTAGTGCCTTACCACTGTAGTAGTTATTGAAAGACAAATACTGCATGGATATTTCAGCTTTTACATTCTGCATCATAGCGTTTTACAATGAAACATGTAACCTGTAACTAATAAATGCCCCAGGACCCACCAGCATCCTGTCTGCCATACTCCTAGATTTTCTGTGATTGCCCTAGTTGATATGGCATATTGCTGTAATGTCCCCATTATAATGGCTTATCCTGTCACATCTTCTTTGATTCAGTAGCGTTTCTCTCCAAACCCTTTTTTCCATGTAAACGTTGTTGATCTCATTTATGCACTACCCAAGAAGCAGCCCCCGAAAGGGCTGAGTGCCTCGGCTAAGGCTGCTACCACTCCTTCATCACACGGAATGCCCAACCTTGTCATCTGCCAGGCTGCAACGTGGTCGTCAAAGCACACTTTCACAAAGAACGACTGCCTTGACAGCCAGGTCAGGCAAGATGGGCATTTCACCTGCTTGGTCCTACAGGATTCTTTCAACTGAACCTGCTCCACATACCCTAAACCTGGGAAACGATTGCTTTGGCATATATTCTTATGTGAGGAACCGGAGTTTTTGAAGTATTCATCACAGCAGCAAGTAACTTACCTTCAATAATGCATTTTCTAGTGCATACTCTGTCTAATCACATATTCCTTGCCACCTTCTCACTTCCCCATTCTGTGGAGTGGTCTCTTTGTAACAACTGAAAAGGTCCAAAATGAGTGACTAGGACACTGTTGCCTACCATTAATATTCCGTGCCTGAAGGTGCGAAGAGGGAAATAGCAAAAAACTGACTGAGAGTCCGTGCTTGTATATGGCTCGGCTCCATCACTCTGTGGCAATGTCAAGCTGCATGCACTTAACTGATCACGGTTGCCCGTTTCCTTTATCTCTTGTGCATGTTTCACTGTGTTAATGTCTTTACAGTTAATGTATTCATGTCTAGATCTCTCTTCTGGCTAATGAGTACAATATAAATTTCAATGTATTTGCACTGAATTTTTGTGAGCAGTCCTTAAATAGCAGTGTTTTTGTCCTGCGTTTGAAGGAACATGCTGAAATAGTTGAATAGTCTTATAGGTGATGTCCCATAACTTGCTGTCATTCAATTTGCACAATGGTGTTCAATAAAGCCAGAAAGATCCTATCTGATACCTCTTAGAATTGTTATGCATCATTGTACCAATATAAACTCAAAGGACTATATAACACCCGTTTTATGTTATTGCAGGGTTCCTGAACAGAATGAGTCCTCACACTTCTGCTCAGAGTTTGAAAGACCTGAGCTTAGAGCTAACAGACTACGAAGCTGGTATCCAGCAGGAAATGGGGATGTTTGCAAAAGCGACCACAAGCCTCCAAGTTTACCTGTGCATTCAGAAATAGGTATGTATTTTTGGTGATGTAAATGTCTTGTATAGCCATGCAGTAGTTGTATTCTGTGCCTTGCTCATCTTTCCCTAATAGTTCTTTTCTAGGGGAGTAAAGTACAAAATCACATAGTGAGATTGTTCGTAAGAACAGTAAATGTATCTCTCCAGTGTGAAAACTCATTTCAGACTGGCACCAACAAAAATGAAGAAGTGATGAATCATATTCCCAATTGCAAAAGTTCAGTTGTGGTAAATTTGTTAGGATAATGTTTTATGGCAGGCACTGAGAGAGCAGGGAGAGACATGTTAGCAGCACATATGCTTATTTATGGGGTTGCATTTAACAAGAAAATCAAAGCCTCTTTTTCCCTTTTGTTTATTATATGCATAAAGTGCCAGAATATTGGGTCATTTCATTATCAGTAACAAAATATCACCACTGCTATGTCATGAACTAACTTAAGTATAGACCCACATTTTCTTTAATGTGAATTATTTAATTTTTTTGCAATACTTGTATAGCACAGACTAACTGAAAGGTGTTTAAGGGTTGCACATGTAAAAGCATAATTGCATACCAGGCAGATGAAGGGGAACAACGCTAAAGGGATCCAGGCATTTAAGTTGGGGGAAGAACTGAATGGAGTTGAATCTACTTCATACTGTTTTTTCAGCAGGGTTCCTTTAGTATGTTAATTGCTGTTCCAAAGGCGGCTAACTGTTGTCTTCAGGTATTTCGTTCTAGCGTCTTTGAGATTCGCATGCCAATGCTTGGTTTCTCATTTTTTAATTTGATGGGAAGCGTGATTTGCTCCTTGTCACTTTGGATCTCCCTACAGAGTTTGGTTACTCATAAAGATCCGATGGGCTGTGGAGTATTATTGCTTTGTAGATAAAGATGACCTTCAATGACTGTCTCAGCACCTTGGCCATTGCAAGCTGATCAGGAGTAGAGCGACATAGTCACATTTTCGCACTTCATCAAATACTCTTGTCGCCCTGTCAGAGGGCAAAGTCCAAAAAACACAACTTCACTTAAGCCAGAGTTGTGGTCCTTTAATTATTGTCTTATCAACCAGGCACCTTGACATAAATACTATGAACAATTCAGAGAGAACCGAAGTAGCATAATGTCTTCTTGGTGGGTCTGCCAGCAGCCAAATTGTAAAAAAAAGATTTATTATGACAATGTCATGATGTAGGTCAGGTTGTATGAACAAGTAAGGAAATATTCAGTTTGAGGAAATGATTATGAGGAGATAGCCCTAGTGAGCGTTGAGAATATGTGAACGATGAAGATTCCCCATGAGTTTATGGAGATTTGGTACGGCTGTCCGTTCCTTTATAGAGTTCAACAGTTTGATATTTTCTTTACTTAACACATATTCTGTTGTACTGGTGCTCAGTGTTGTAGTGACTTTATGGTTTTAGATTGTTTGAACACCCTTGTAGTGACTGCTCTGTAGTTTGGGGGCTCATCTCGTAGATTTCCCAAGCCCCCAAAGCTAACTATAGCCATTGCGTAGAATAGGAAAACTGACAGGTGTTTCTCCCACCCCTACCACTGAGTTTTCACTAGGGTGCGTAGAATCAGATAAACCTATCTAGGAATTTCTTATTTGCAAAGATGATATAGAGGAACACAACACTAAAGTCCATATGGGTGTGATATAAAGAATAGCAGCTCTATAACACCAAATTGTTGGTATTTTATGATTCGAAATTTTTATTTTTTATTTTATACAACTGAACAATTAGTACTAAGGAAGTCATGTATGGTACAGTAACAGAAGTAGAGCTCAGATGATTGCGAATATAATCATTATCATTGGACCCTTTCCCCCCTCCCGACCAATGAACCATTGAAAACCAGTGCATGCCGGTGCAACTGTCCTCATGGACCAAGAAACGGTTTTTGGTAAGTTGGTGGGATATTCTTATGAAGCGTTATAGACTCGGTCCCTGTCTTAGTCTCCTGTGTTGTGTGACCGGTGGACGCTGCATCTCACTCCCTGTATCCAACCCAAAGTGTTTTCTCCTTGGGTCCCATATCTTGTGAAATTTCCTCGGGCACCCCTTACGATAAGTGACTTGCTCGGCCGTCATGTACAAGTCCATCCCCTTAGTCCATTCCTGTATGGACGGTCTGACTGCCACTCCCCAGTTCTTGGCTACGTCCCGTTTGGCCACCACCAGCCCCAAAGAGGCAAAGATCAACTGGGTCCTATTTACATCCACTTCGCTAGGGATCCCCAGGAGCATAAATTTGGGTTCGATTGGTAGAGTTACCCCCAAGACCGTTCCCAATAAGCCAATCCCCAGCGTCCAGTATGATCTAAGTGCAGGGCAAGCCCAGATCGTATGGTAGAAATCACTGCTAGTGATCTTGCACATCAAACACAGCGGCGACTCTGCTCTCCCCGTCCTATGGAGTCTTTCCCTGTCGTAGTACGTTCAGGGCAAAATTTTCAATTGAATTAGACTAAGTCGCGCCTTTATGGACACCTCTCTGGGGTGTATCAGTGCCGCCTCCCAATCAATATCCTCTAGGGATCCCATGTCCCTCTCCCATCTTGCTCAGAGACCTAGCAGGCTGTCGGGAAGATTAATATTGATGGTTTTATGTGTGAAGGAGACCGCTTTATCAATAAGTTCCTCCTGTAGGAGCCTACCTTCTAGGGGAGCGTATTCCGGGAGTTGCTCATGGTGGATGTTTTCCGCGTGCTATACGTGTCGCGATAGTGCATACTTAAGGAATTGGGGGTCAGCCATATCATATTCTTGCTTAAATTTAGTCCATGTTTTAAGTTCCCCTTTTTCAACTATGTCCCCTATTGTGGATATTCCAAGGAGGTCCCAGGTCTCGAACCCCGTGAGTTTACGGATTTCTCTAAGCCAGGCCCCCTCCCAGAGCTGTGTTGAATGCGTAATCCGCTTCGCCCAACTTAGGGTCCTGGTAGCCCTCTTCCACGCTGATAGTGTAACTTGAGTCGCCAGTACCAGTCTTGAGCTGCCCTTTCCCCCGTATAGATAATGTAGATGTGTGTGGGGTTGCATTGTCTGCCTTTCAAGACGGTATGTGGAGTGGTCTCTGTTTGTGCGCCAATTCATTTATGGAGATCAGGTGGGATGCCCAGTAGTAGGCCTCTACATCAGGGAGTGCAATCCCTCCATTGTAGGGGTACATCGCAGTGTCTGTAGCACGATTCTGGGTTGTCTGTCCTGCCATACTGTAGATCTAATTTTGCCATCGATTTCAGTGAAAATAGCCTTAGGCAGAAAATGTGATTTGGAGGGGCATATAAGAGTTGTGGCAGAGTGGTCATTTTTAAAAAGCAGCGCGGCCCATCAGGATTAGAGGAAGGTCTTTCCATCTCTCTATATCAGCCTTAAACTTACCCAGTACGACGTTCAGGTTCTCACGTCTGCGCACCTTCGCTTGGGGCTTAACAAAGATTCCTAGATACTTGAAACGCCTCAACACCACTCGCAATTCTCCAGGCAGATGACAATCTAGGGAGGCATCAGACGGACAGTATATCATGGATTTATTCCAACTGATTTTGTAGCCTGAGTGTTGTCCGTATTCGGTAATAAATCGAAGAGGACCAGTATCGTTGTCTTAGGGTACGTGATGTATAGCAGGATATTGTCCGCGTAAAGGGGGATTTTCTCCTTTTCCGCGTCTGTGGGTGTGATGTGGATGCCTCGGATCGAGGGATGTATTCTAATAGCACAGGCAAGGCACTCCAGGGTAAGCGCAAAGAGGAGGGGCGATAGGGGTCAACCCTGTCTCGTCCCTCTCTGGATAGGAAAGGGAGTCGAGCATCGACCATTGACCCACACTGTAGCCATCAGTCGATTATATAAAAGTGCCATCCAACCTCAATTTCGGCCCTAGTCCGAATTTGGCCAAAGTGGCGTCTAGGAATTGCCAGTTAACGGCGTTGAACGCCTTTTCTGCGTCGAATGACAAAAACACCTGTGGGTTCAGACGATTACGAACCTCCATAAGCCAATTGTGATATTACAATTTTTAATGTGCTATCTTTCAAAAAATTATGAGTACACTAGCTTACCTGTTGTGTGTTGCTGCGATCTCAGATGAAAGGAAATTCAAGGAAACTCGTTATGATAACATTCAATTTACATTATGTCATTGGTAAAGAAACTTATTCATTTTAATATGGAAAACATTTCTAAGTATGGCTTGAGCAGTGCGTCCTCGATTGGCTTCCAATCTTGATTCTGGTTGCTCTCCTGTTTCATTTGAGTGGGCTTGAGCAGTGCGTAATTGATCGTTTTCCAATCTTGATTCTCGTTGCTCTCCTGTTTCATTCTAGTGGGCTTGAGCAGTGCATACTCATTCGGCTTCCAATCTTGATTCTCGTTGCTCGTTCGTTTGAGAATTACGGGCTTGAGCAGTTTGTATTCGAACAGCTTCTAATCTTGCATCCCGTTGCACATCTGTTTCTGAAGCTCGTAATGCCTTTTTCTTTCTGTTTTGGTGTCATAACTGTTGACGATGCTCGCAAATTCGCACTCTATTTCAGTATTCAAAAGATTGAGGGCCCTGGGTGGCCGATATTTGGGCCCTGCGGGGCCGATATTTAAAATAAAATGTTGCCAGAAACCTTCGCGGTAGTGTACTAAACTCTTCCCAAAGTTTCATGGCAATGAGATGAATGGTGAAGTAATGCATAAAGGACACACAGACATACATTTGTTTATATATATATAGATTATCACCATAATATTGAATAATTCTGCAATAAAAAATGAGTGACAACTAAATGCACCCCAGACATGATTCATCACACATCCCCAACCTGTTTGTCTAAATGTAAAAGTTTACCTTTCTGCATTATTTACTAGTAAACGATGAGGCCTTCCTGTTTGCAGTTTTTCTTTCTTGTGAATTCTGATGAGGTCTTAATCAGTGTTTTAAATATAAATATTAAAAAAATCTGTGGTGTGTGGTAAATTAATTTACCGGGTCAGTTTTTCCGTATAATTATCATTACAAGACAGCTCATTCAAATGAGAGGCAGAGTCCGTGGTATCTGAGTCTTACGGGGTTTATTAGGAGAAACCTCGAGGTTGGAGATCATGTTCCGTCACCACTGGGGTTCGGGAAGGGACTGTCAACGTTTTATTAACATTACACATTATATATAGTAAAGTAACATAATTGAATCCAATACAGTAGGCGTAACAGGTGAAAAAGAAGGCGTGTAATAGGCGTACACGAAGGTGTGCACTGTACATGTCAGAGAAACGTCACTAGAATCGTCACATGTGGGTGGGTGCATAGAGAAGGTTGCAGAATCAGCTGAAAGTGCGGATGCGCGCGCAGCTAGCATGACGTGACATAGATGTGGTAACTGGGGAGAACTTTAACACTAGTAGAGGAGACAGAAGTCTGGGATGTCAGAACGACCTGGACCTATAACATATCTGGTATCTTATGTTTGGAGGATGTATTATCTGGAGTAAAAGGTCTCTCGGGCAGAGGCTATTCTATATTGAATGCTAGTGCGTGCATATGTGTCTACGTGTCTACGTGTCTACGTGCAGGGCCATGGGCCCACTATGGCAACGGGAACTGTAAATTACTTGCATGGAGACAGGAAGACTTGCTCTTTGCTCTGCAGCCGGAAAGATGTTTACCTAAATCACTAGACAGGAATGTATTTTCGAGGAGGCTGAACAGATAACTTGAAGGCAAAATACTGTTTTGGCAGGCAGGCCAGGTTGAGCCAGGCACCGCTTCGCTTGGCAGGAATTAAGGCAGGGGTCAGAGATACGTGTCCATGCTGCAGCTTTCAGAGGCAGGAGGCAGAAAGCAGAAAGGGCTCGGAGACAGAAATCAGGGCCTAGCTCGGCAGAGCCAGGAAAAACGTAAAAGTGTACCATGTAAAGACGTTGGCATGGCATGGTTAGGAACTGAATTATCGATCCATTCATGGTGGATCTGAAAGAGGACATGTTAACGATGGACGCAAATGTATTTGCGTCTTCATATTCGGTCATGGAGGGAAATTACATGCACTTTAAGCACGTACATGGAGACGTTGGGGTACACGTTAGGGGACATACTTGACCATAAAAATTTCAATTACCTCATTCCCTCCTTGTCCCCTACGTTCCCTTCAGGATATATCAATCTTCATGAGTCCATCTATCTGTTCATATAACATCATTTGCTCATCTTTTTTCATTCGGGCACGAGAACGTGGACTTGGATGGGGAATACATGATGTGGCGCACAAGCCGCAAATCGCTGGCCCACATTGTAGACATAGGCAACAACTGAATACTATGAGTAGGGCTATTCCAAGGAAGGATAGGACTTTCCATCCCCAGGCTGATAACACACTCCAGAGCCAACCGGACCAGGTCCAGGTGCCTGGATTCTGGTGTATCTGACTTGCAATCTCGTGGAGCCGAGTTATGGCTCTGTAGACTGACGGTGCATTATTTGGAATGAAAACACAACAACTGGATCCGATGACTCTACAAGCCCCGCCCCTATCTGCCAGGAGGACGTCAAGGACGAGACGATTTTGAAGAACGACAAGTCTCATAGCAGACTGCTCTTCTGTTAAGTTGCCTAGGGCAAAAGTAGTTTCGTTCACTACTGCTTCAAGGGTTCTGGTCAATTTACGTATCAGTTTACTGTTGGAGACAGTTCCTAAATAAGGAAAGAATCCTTTATTGAAATCGGTGTATTGTTCCCATGTTGTTTCAGTGTAATCGACAATTGGGAGTTCTCTCTTGGGCCTAACATGAATGAGATGGGAATTTCTATGATAATCAGGTGGGGCTAGGAAAACAGGTGGCAATAGGAATGCAATGTAACAAGTACCATCCCAGTCTGGAGGTAAACGTATATAAGCTGTATGGCCACAAATGAAATAGGAATGTCGGGAAGCTTTGAATGTAGACTTGCCTTTATCACTGAATTCAATAACTGTATTACAATCGCTGTGTCCTAAATGTACTGAACCATTCTTTCTAACGCATAGGTCACCTTTCACTGGAAAAACTGTAATTGAAGGTGAGTTCGTACTAGTTTCAGACTGGACATTTAAAATCATGAGGTTAAGTGTAAAATTACCTAATCCATATACTTCGTTTTCTAGATCGGTACCTGTCCTTTGGGGAAGACCCTCCTTGTCAGGGAAACATGCCTTATTCATAACTGTATTCAGGTCTCCCCATATCCAATTACCTTGGGACACTTGGGACTTACTATCTAACGAGGACATTAATGTAAACCACGCACCACATGAACCATTATGTGTAAACGGGTAAGGAAAAAGAGGCAAGGCTCCCATCGTTTTCTGGTAGGGAGGGAGTCGGCCACATACCCAGCAATTAGTGGCATTGCTGGTCTGATGAGAATGATGTAACATACGGATGAAAGAATTGTTACGCAGTGCAAGTCTGTAAGAAAGTTCGTGCGGGGGCAGATCACTGAAGGTGTGGTCTGCAGTGTCATTGAAAGAAGAATGTGCTTGTATAGGAAAATATACGTGTAACATATAGCTTAGGCATGTAATCGTAAGACTCAGAAAAAACATAACAAGTAAAGCAACAATACATCTACTTCGGAGATTCTTGCAATATTTCTGTTTCTTGATCTCCTGTCTATCTCTCTCACTATGTGGATCTAGCTTGTACATGTCAGGAACCTGTCTAACCGCTTCACCCAGGGGGGGACTTAAACAATTAAACTGTCTGACTTACTAGACCTCAACTTTAATTTGTACTCCTGGGACGGAGTTTTCTCTACCAGGGGGAGTTTAGTATCAAGGATTGGAATGCGGCAGTCCTGGGAAACAGTTTTTGGCGGAAGTCCATAACACTTTTTGACGTGGCTCGAGTGGAGCCAATTTTTTCTGCCTTCGAGTTTCACTGCAGTCCTTGTGGTCATCAAAACGATCTTAGGTTCCTTCCAGCGGGGCTCCAGAGGGCTTGACCGGTCAAAATTGCAGATGAATACATAATCACCAGGGACGATCTTGTGTGGCTTCACCTCGGTGTTGTCTGGAAAGGCTGCTGCGACCTGTGAACGACATGATTGTAGTGCAGACATCAAGGAAGCAAGGTAATCTGTCAGCATATTACTGTCAACATCGGTTAATTTACGGGGCAGAGGCGTCCCCCACATATTCGGTGGCCGGCCAAAAACCACCTCATACGGGGATAGCCCTGTCCTAGAATGGGCTACCATTCGCATATAGAAGAGGGCAACTGGAAGGGCTATTATCCAGTCTACTCCTTTTTCTGCACAGACCTTGGCAAGACGTGTTTTCAGAGTCTGATTGTGTCTCTCAACTAATCCAGCTGCTTCGGGATGCCGAACACAGTGGAACTTCCATTGGTAACCTAACAAAAGGGAAACCTGCTTCATGAGCTCGGACGAGAATGGCTGTCCGTTATCTGAATACACGATACGAGGCAAACCAAACCTCGGGAAAAATTTGCGAACCAACTGCTTGGCAGTGGTCACGGCAGTGTGATCTGGGACTGGATATGCTTCTGTCCATCGGGAAAGTGCACATACAACTACGAGGACATACTTGAATCCTCGACAACGGTCTATCTGGATATAATCCATCTGAAGGACTTCAAAGGGGTGATCAGGAGGATGAAATCCACCTTGCTCTACGGAAATGCCTTTACCTGGGTTGAACTGACAACAGATCATGCAAGTACGCACTTTCTGTTTTGCTGCTGCTCGTAAATGCTTATTGAACCATAGGTTTTGAATACTGTCTAACATAGCTTTTTCTCCTAAATGTGCAGGACTATGTGCTGTGTTAATGATAACTTGAACCATAGAGTCGGGGAGAAACCATGTGGCTTTTCCCTTCGTCATCCATCCCTGTTCTGTCTGGATCCCTCCTAGTTCTGTCCATTTCTTAATTTCATCTGGGGTAGCATGTGTCTGTATGTCAATTACATCTAGTGCGGGATCCCTAACTGTCATGCAATGTGTTGGAACTACTGTCTTTGTCATATCAGTCGTATGAGTATGAGTCTGAGCTGTATGTTTGGCTGTTCGATCTGCCAGGTCGTTACCCTGGGAAATAGTATCTGTGACTTTCGTATGTGCTTTACACTTCATGATGGCTATGGCTGTAGGCAAATGTATTGCTTCTAACAGAGCTTGAATGAGGGGACCGTGCTGTATCTTGGCACCGTGGGAAGTTAAAAAAACCTCTCTCTTGCCAAAGGACTCCGAAGTCGTGTACAACTCCGAACGCATAATGGGAATCTGTGTATATATTAACTTTCAGGTTCTTGGCTCGAATACAGGCTTGGGTCAGAGCAATGAGCTCTGCTGCTTGGGCAGATAGGGTATCAATACGATGTGTTTCTATGACTTCAGTTTCAGTGGTCACTGCATACGCGGCCACTAACTCTCCTGTACTTGTTCTCATACATGAACCATCCACATAAAGTGTCAGGTCTGGATCTGGAAGTGCGATATCTGTCAAGTCTTGTCTGGGCTTCGTCATAGTGTTAATGACTTCCACACAGTCATGTGCCAAAGGGTCAATTGTACTTAACGGTAAAAGTGTAGCAGGATTCAGTGTATTGCAGCGTCTGATTTCGATGTGTGGCTGGAATAACGTCAATTCATAACCTGTCAGTCGTGCTATAGTCAAGTGCTGAGTCTGTGTTCGGTTTAAAAGAACTTCCACAGAATGTGGAACCTGCACTGTCAATTGGTGTCCTAATACTATGGAATCACTTTGTCTGATTGCTAGAGCTGTTGCTGCTACAGATTTCAAGCACGCAGGCAGAGCCTGGGCTACTGGGTCTAGTGTACTGGAAAAATAAGCACATGGTTTGTGTGAACCTGCTTGATCCTGGGTAAGTACTGACAATGCAGTACCTTCGCGCTCTGTGACAAAAAGTGTAAAAGGCTTGCTGTAACATGGTGTCGCTAAAACAGGTGCTTGACATAGGGCTTTCTTCAAGTCGTCAAAAGCTTGTGTATGTTCCTGAGTCCAAGGGAGGACAGTCGATGTCGCTGTCTCCTGGGTTGTCAACTGTATAAGGGGCTTGGCTAGATATGCGTATTGAGGGATCCATTGTCTACAGTAAGAGGTGAGGCCTATGAAGGCCCGTACCTCCTTTTGTGTCTTGGGCTGTGGCATGTGTACAATTAACTGGATACGGTCAGGTGTAAGCTGTCTCCCCCTCTTGGACAGCAAGTGACCAAGGTACACAACTTGCTGAACACAGAATTGCAGCTTCGAAGGAGACACTTTGTGTCCCTTGTCGGCTAGGAAACATAGGACTGTCAGAGATGCTTGTTCACATTCTTGTTCACTTCGAGCGGTGATCAACAAATCATCGACATACTGAAGTAGGGTAGTGTTAGCAGGCATGTGGATACTGTCAAGTTGTCTTTTCAATGCTTGGCTATAGATACTTGGACTTTCCGTGAACCCTTGAGGTGCACGTGCAAATTTAAAGCTTCGGCCATTTAAACTGAATCCGAAAAGGTACTGGCTTTCTGGATCAATGGGAACACTAAAGAAGGCATTCTTGAGATCGATTACAGTGAAGAACGCCGCTTCGGAATCAATAGCAGTCAATAGGGATGAAATATCTGGGACCACTGGGAACTGGGGTATGATACATTTGTTAAGCTCTCTAAGGTCAATCACTAGTCGATATACGGGAGGTTCATTTGGATCAGTACGTTTGAGAATCGGAATGATTGGAGAATTACAAATATTGGAGTCAGTTTCTACAACTACTCCTTGAGCAATAAGCTCGTCAATGATTTTCAATAAGGCTGCTGCAGCCTCAGGTGGCAATTTGTATTGTCGGATTCTGGGCAGAACAACACCTGGCTTGAGTGTAACACGATATGGTGTGATGTGCATACAACCTACATCAGTCGGACCTTGTGCCCATAAATGCTGTGGTACATTCTGTAATCGGGGATCAAAATCTCTCAACACATAGTGACCCTTGAAGTCACGTAAAAACAATCTCACTCCTTCCGGAGAACAACATATTACAGCTCCTAGAGCTTTCAGCGTTTCAATACCTAGCAAGTTTTCTGGACATGATTTCGTAAGCAATAAATCTGTAGTACGGGACAATGGACCAACTGCAAGGGGAACTGGTTTCGATACTTCATTAACAATAGGCTTTCCTGAAAATCCAAGGGAAACATTCTGTGAGCCTGAGAGGGGTGCCCCTGGAACCTCGTCATGACTAATGGTAGTTCTGCTTGCCCCTGTGTCAATCAAAAAATTTCTGTCTTTTCCTAATACCTGACTATGTACATAAGGACCGTCTTGATCTACAGGAATCTCGATGAGAGGCAAACCCACTTCCCTCTCTAGGCTGTTTCATGAATACTGCTGGTAATCTGGATACTCTGACTGTGCATACTGGTACATCTGTTGTGTAACGTGTTGTGTTGCGGCAATAGGCTGGGGCTGGCGTACCGCTACGGTCTGTTGCTGAAAATGTTGTGGAGCTGGTTGCGGATTCTGTTGAACATATTCTGGTCTAGGCTGTTGCGGTCTTTCTTTCGTTTTGCCTGTAGCAATATTATGTTTCAGAACTGCACAATCACTAATAAAATGACCTGGCTGTTTGCAATAATTGCAATTTCCTTTAACAGGACCTGTAGGACGATTAGTCTGTGTGTTCTGCGTGTTACCCCTCTTCTGACCATCTGCTGGAACAGACTGGGCAACTAATACTTTCATTTTAGTGTCTTTCATACATCTCTGTTCATGATCGTGTTCCTCTCTAATTCTGTTCTGGTGGTACTGTAACATTTGTAACATTTGGGAAGGCGTATTTGCTTGCCATGTACTTTCGACTTTCAATACTCTGTTCTTAACTTGGGGTAAGGAATTCTCAACTAATTTAGTTACGAAAAGATGTGGGAATGACTCGCTACTTGTTTTCAGGCCACTATTAATAATAAAACATTTCTCGAATCTAGAATAAAAATCACTAGTGTCTTCATCTGGTTTCTGTTTACAGGCTGAAATTGCATCCCAATCTTCCTTTTTGACAGTCAATAATCTGAGCAGGACTTGTACCAATAACCCTGGTAATGCTTTAGTTTTGTCCCCAAGACCTAAACCTGGGGTACGTCCTTTTTCTTCATCTTCTAATTCGGTCCAATTAATCTTTTTATCTCCCACCTCCCAATCTTTCTCTTTCAGTTTTTCATAAATCCCTGCTGGCAATAATACCTTTAACATTTTAAGAATGTCTGAATACGTGTAATCGCCCATAAGTAACATATCTTTCAATTCACGGTGGAAGCCTGCAGGATCTTTATCGTGACAAGGTACAATTTTCTTCATTTCCAATAATTCCATTTTAGTCAAAGGAGTGTATACAAATACACGTTCAAGTGTATCATCTGGCTTCCGGATTGGATGTACTTCTCGTAATGGATTCTGTCTGTCTAGGTGGTAGGACTGTCTAACTGGGGGTGGAACTGAAACAAGACGTGGAGTCAGGAACGTACTATATTTGTGACGTTGTTCTAAAATAATATCAATTAAATCGGTACCTAGGCCTCTCCATCTTCTCAGGAGTAAGTCTTGCAATAAATTATACAGCGGACCTGGATCAGACTGTTGGTTTTCATACTGGGTAATGAGATGTTGAGTCATGTACATACCAGCTAGTCGCTGTTCTTCTGGAGTAAGACTTAAAAACGTTTGCACTACTAGGTCATCTGTATATATACTGTCATCCCCGGCCCATTGAACTGCTGACCGGGCTAGTTCCTGATCACGTAAGGTAGTGAGTTCATGATAACCTACTCTTTCTTTCAGGATTTTGTCAGTAACCTGGAATATATGTTCAAGAGAACATTGCTCTGGTATCGGGGAAAGGTATCGTTTCTTGCTTTCTAGACGAATGGTTCTGTCAAAAGGATTACCTAAAGGGTACTGTTTAGGAAGTTTCGCTCTACCTACATACGCTATCATATCTTGAGTTACTGTAGCATTCTCTGGTTCTTCCTCCTCTGAGATATCTTTATCGTCTGACTCGGCTGTTCTTTCGGCATTCTGTCGGGTATGTATGGCTACTATTTCTTTACGGATCTTTCTAGACATGGCATCTATACATTTCTCTCTGTCATGCTTACAATCTGCAATATTCTGACTCCATTTAGTCAATACATCCATCTCTTCTTGAGCAAAACCTGGTCGATCTCGTTCTCTTATCAAACAATTAATCAAAAATCGCAATAGTAACGCTTGTGTATCAACTTTCTGATATGCCATGGCTTCACGAACACATTCAGGGCCTTCTCCTGTTTGAATAAAATGATATATCCTGTCTAGATGTTCGGGCATTCCGGGTAGTGTAATCAAATAATCTGCAACATGTCGTAAACGTAACGAGGCTAACATCATGGGCCCAGTCTTGCCTGGTACTGAATCATATCTACAATCTGTAAGGTATTGTTTAAGCTTTTCAGAAGGGGTCGCTTTCGGGGTACGCTGTGTAGCTAATTCTCTCATTGTCAGTCGCTGTACTTGTGGCGGGGTTTGGTGGTGGCCTCCTGTGGCACCTCCCGAAGCGGAAGCATGAGCATAACCTGACTGTAGTGTAGCTGTGCCAAACGGATTATGCGGACCAGGAACAGGAGGAACAATAGGAGAAGTGATAGCAGGTGCGGGAAAATGCTGACGTGGAGGGGTCGTGGCTTGATTAGCTGGTGCAGGGTGCTGAGCATTATTATCAGGGGGTACGGGTAGTACGGACACATTGGTATATGCGGGAGCTACATCATCTAAATAGGAGGAAAGGAAAATATCGGCTGCGGTCTTAGGGTGACGTACTTTAGTCGGAATCAATGGGGGTGGCAAATTACTGGATACTTCCGGGTCGGGCTTAGGCAGGCCCTCGGCAAGAACTGGATACATGCCTGTAATGAGTGCATTTCTTTGACGCTCTAATTGTTCTGATCTGACCTGTTCTCCTTCTTCTAGTAACTCTTTTTCTTTGGCTTTTTCGGATTCTTCTCTACTTCTCTCTGCTTTTCTGAATTCTTTTTCTGTTCTTCTATGCGATTCTTTACGCCATAATTCTATGGCATCTTTCTGAGATTGTCTGGCTTTCTTTTTCCATAATGCTTCTTCTACTCTCATGATACACTCGGCATCCCAGGTCCCTGAGACAGGCCATCTAAACTTCTCTTCTAAGTGCTTGGTGTAGTCCACCCACAAATCTAAATACAACACAGCGTCTAAGCCGTGCTTGTGGTACATAAAATATCCTGGAGTGTCCCTAGGCGGGACAGGCACTGCTTCTTCGAGTATCCCTTTCCTAGTTCCTATCTGACGTAACTTTGAAAATAACGGCATTTTGCTTTGACTTTGAACACAATAAACACGGTAATGAAAAGCAAACAGTCATTCATACCACGACGTGAAACACATTAAAACATTTCGAATAGATACTGTCTAGTACATAAAACACAATACTGAGAATCACGTGAGAATAATGCTAGAAGACTTGAATACTGAATCACTGAATTACTGACTTACTAGATGCACTGCTAAACAGTACAGACCGGTCCCATAAAGAGACACGTCATACCGCGCTCACCTGAGTGAACACGTACGGACCAGGACTGTGTACCCAGACCTGTCTTGACCGGACACAAACCAATGCACCCGTCTAGATGCGTCCCTAGCAACGGTACTCACCGGGAGCAATACTTGAACTTGAAGGCCTCGGACTGGACTGGACTTCTACTGGTACTGCTACTACGCATGCGCCTCGACACATCGGAACAGGTGGGTCTCTGGATACCTCGGATACTGCTACTCTCGGCTGGGCTCTGGTCGGGATCCTCCGCACTCCTCACCGCCTCGTCTGGATGTCGACCGCTGTCTCCGTCACCTCCGTAGGCCTGAGGGAGATACAGGAAAACCTGCAGATGCGCATAGGTGTCCGTCATGGCTGTGGCAGGGGGTAAGGCCTGCAACGCATCGCCGGCGCGTGGGGTGGGGGAGGAGTTCCTATTCGGGCGCCAAATTATGTGGTAAATTAATTTACCGGGTCAGTTTTTCCGTATAATTATCATTACAAGACAGCTCATTCAAATGAGAGGCAGAGTCCGTGGTATCTGAGTCTTACGGGGTTTATTAGGAGAAACCTCGAGGTTGGAGATTATGTTCCGTCACCACTAGGGTTCGGGAAGGGACAGTCAACGTTTTATTAACATTACTCATTATATATAGTAAAGTAACATAATTGAATCCAATACAGTAGGCGTAACAGGTGAAAAAGAAGGCGTGTAATAGGCGTACACGAAGGTGTGCACTGTACATGTCAGAGAAACGTCACTAGAATCGTCACATGTGGGTGGGTGCATAGAGAAGGTTGCAGAATCAGCAGAAAGTGCGGATGCGCGCGCAGCTAGCATGACGTGACATAGATGTGGTAACTGGGGAGAACTTTAACACTAGTAGAGGAGACAGAAGTCTGGGATGTCAGAACGACCTGGACCTATAACATATCTGGTATCTTATGTTTGGAGGATGTATTATCTGGAGTAAAAGGTCTCTCGGGCAGAGGC
Organism: Lissotriton vulgaris; assembly: GCF_964263255.1. NCBI lineage: Eukaryota > Metazoa > Chordata > Amphibia > Caudata > Salamandridae > Lissotriton > Lissotriton vulgaris. Next base: position 1,856,912,032 of record NC_141689.1, read on the forward strand.
TATTCTATATTGAATGCTAGTGCGTGCATATGTGTCTACGTGTCTACGTGCAGGGCCATGGGCCCAATATGGCAACGGGAACTGTAAATTACTTGCATGGAGACAGGAAGACTTGCTCTTTGCTCTGCAGCCGGAAAGATGTTTACCTAAATCACTAGACAGGAATGTATTTTCGAGGAGGCTGAACAGATAACTTGAAGGCAAAATACTGTTTTGGCAGGCAGGCCAGGTTGAGCCAGGCACCGCTTCGCTTGGCAGGAATTAAGGCAGGGGTCAGGGATACGTGTCCATGCTGCAGCTTTCAGAGGCAGGAGGCAGAAAGCAGAAAGGGCTCGGAGACAGAAATCAGGGCCTAGCTCGGCAGAGCCAGGAAAAACGTAAAAGTGTAGCATGTAAAGACGTTGGCATGGCATGGTTAGGAACTGAATTATCGATCCATTCATAGTGGATCTGAAAGAGGACATGTTAACGATGGACGCAAATGTATTTGCGTCTTCATATTCGGTCATGGAGGGAAATTACATGCACTTTAAGCACGTACATGGAGACGTTGGGGTACACGTTAGGGGACATACTTGACCATAAAAATTTCAATTACCTCAGGTGTTCAGTGTTTACTCTTTGTTGCTCCCTAATGAAATCATAGTGATGGTGTTTTTCCAGTACCTATACAGAATTTGGCTTTTAATTCCCTCCTTTTCTCATTCGTTCCTAATGTCAATTCTTCCCTCCTCCTTTTTAGGTCCTATTTGCCTTCTAAGTGCCTTTTCCTTTAACTTGCCATTGCAAGTAACTGTTCATTATTTCCCTCACTTTGGTGTCTGCGTCACATCCCAGCACTCAAACTCCTCTTTTCAGCAGTCCTGACCCCACCCCGGAGAATGATGTGCATGGATTAAGATATGTTTTCATCCCATTCCATTTTGATTGCAGCAGGTAAAAGGTTAACCGTGAGCATCTAATACAACTTCCTGCTGCTATTTTCTTCAGGCAAATTACGTTTGACTGAATGAAGATTTTCTACCTAGGACTACAGATATGTATTGTGGGATGCAAGATACTTTGTCTTAGTAAAGCAGCATCACTCTGCATTGTTCTTTGACTTGATATACCAAGAAAGGGCTGGGCTAATACATTTAATATTGCACTTTAATCTGGGCCTATTCGAACTGTACATGGTCTTAGAGGAGAAGACTTAATATGCTTCCTTCTGTATGAGGTTATGTGGCTTCTATCTGCGTGCGTTTAGACCATCACAAAATAAAACTGATAACAGGAATATTGTGCACAGGAGTTTAGGGGAGAAAGCAGATTTTTGAGGGGTCCGTCTGCACAGTCTTCTTTGTTGCCACAAATCTTAAACCAGAGCTTTCAGAAACTGAAGCTCTGTTTGTCTCTCAAAGAAGAATGATTTGCATCTCCGTGGTGCCTCTTGCACCAGAGACCGAGACCTAGCTGCAAAACTGCTGGCCACTACACTGCAATGTGCAGTGAACATAAGCCATGAACTGAAGTCCTGGACTTGTGAAAGGAGTGGAATTAGCCCCAAGGAGTCAAAGGTTTCAAGGGACCTTGTACATGGTTTAAAGGCATAATTAAATGGCTTACCATGGTCCCTAGAGGGTCTTAGTGGCAGCATCCATCACAGAAAAGTGCCTGAAGATGGAGGCTGTACTTATACTTCTTTAAAAGTGGACGTCCCAGATAGAGCTAAGTTTTCTATATCTTTATCTTTGGGTGTAATCATTTTATAACTCCCACCATTGGCCATATAGACCTTTGTTCGTCGACAAGGAGAAGTTAAAAGGAACAATCATCTAAATCAACCAGATAAAATCATTCAAGACTTAAGTACAGTCAATAAAGAGAATTTGTGTTAGTAAAGGGTTCTATTAATTCTTAAGATTCATTATTTATTCAATAAGCATCAGTCTTTTAAGTATCTTTATTAGAATTGAATATAATCCAGTCATAGCTATTTCAATACAGGTGAAATACAGTATTGGTAAGTATGACGGTTAAAATAGAAATTATACAGCAAGCGTGTTCCTTAAAGTAATTTCCCTAATCTATATTAAATTGGAATGGAGTAGAATAAGGTGTCAGTTTAGAAACCTCATGAAGAATTCAAACTAGAGAATCAGCAGGCATCTAATAAAGCAGAGAATAAAATAAGTTCAAAAGTTCGCTCATGAACAGAGTTATGGTCTCGAAACCCATAGAGTTGATCTATAGAAATGCAAGTTAGAGAAGCCATTCTTTCTCTAGAAACCTGCACTAATATTAACACACTGAATTATAAATTGAAGCAAGTATCACATTCTTTCTCACAACATCCAGTACAATTTCATTAAACTTCTGGGAGTAAATAAACTTCCCAGATTCTCATGTCTTCACAGTGAGCTACAGAGACATGTCCTTTGAAAGATAATTAGTCCACATTTTGTGGTTCAGGAATTCTTCCCATAAATCTCATCCTTCCTGTTGTCTGCTCTTCTCCCAGTGAGAACCTTGCTATCAATTGTCTAATAATTAACAAATGCCTATTCAGTAACTAAAAGAAGGCTTCTGGAAAGTTGCATCATCTGCTGTGAAGAGAAAAACATCTTCTGCAGAACAGCTCAATATGAAAAACAGGCCTTTCAATGCTTATATATATATATATAAATTGTGGTTAATATGGAATCAACAGTTAGGCTAACTTAAATCATCACATTGTTACTTCACTTGCATGCTTTTAACATCTAGGTATGACTATTCACTTCATTTGGCGTTTATTGCATGTGTTGTTCAACATAGACTTGTGCATTTTTAAACAAATGCATTTTTGATTGCAAAATGAAGAAAAACACTGTAGCACACTAGTAAAAGTGTGATTAAACCGAGGGCTTTCTGGTTTCTACTGAAAATGGAATGTTCCCATCAAAAGTGTTTTCAGTTTTAACTTAAAACCGTAAACCCTATTAATATTGATAATGTATGCTGACTTGTAAAACCATCTGCGTACCTGTAGGCCAGACCACCTCAAATCCAATACTTTAACAGCATCTCACCTGCAACTATATGATCTGCTTGCCCCATCCAAATGACCAGGATCTCATGTACCTTTTCTACCCTATGTTGTAATTGGGGAATTATGCGCTAAGATATTGCACTTTGCAATACAGAACTTGAAAAAGTTGCTACAGTTGTTTTTTTCTTTTGAAATCCGCCCGGACCAAATTCCTTCCAAGATCAGCTTCCAATCAGACTACAAAAAACACAGTTGATGGACAGAATGTAGAACAATGTCATACATTCACCCCAGTACAAAGATCTGGGCCTACATCCATCGTTTTTTTGCACTCCACACCACCCTGGGTTAGACACTGGCTATATGCAAATCAGCTCTGACCCTGTGCCTCATGGGAACAGTCCAGTCCGAACTACCAAGCCATGTCTTTCCCAGACCGGAATCAGGCATCCAAGGACCGGTTTCTGGCTATCGGCCTTCTTCAGCCTGGATAGCTTGACTCCAGTGGTGTGGAGAGCCTGGGACTCACGTCTGAGTATACCCAGCACACTCGGGGTGAAAATTGCAAAAAACACAGTTGATTGACAGAATGTAGAACAATGTCATACATTCACCCCAGTACAAAGATCTGGGCCTAAATCCATCGTTTGTTTGCACTCCACACCACCCTGGGTTAGACACTGGCTATATGCAAATCAGCTCTGACCCTGTGCCTCATGGGAACAGTCCAGTCCGAACTACCAAGCCATGTCTTTCCCAGACCGGAATCAAGCATCCAAGGACCGGTTTCTGGCTATCAGCCTTCTTCAGCCTGGATAGCTTGACTCCAGTGGTGTGGAGAGCCTGGGACTCACGTCTGAGTATACCCAGCACACTCGGGGTGAAAATTGCAAAAAACACAGTTGATGGACAGAATGTAGAACAATGTCATACATTCACCCCAGTACAAAGATCTGGGCCTAAATCCATCGTTTTTTTGCACTCCACACCACCCTGGGTTAGACACTGGCTATATGCAAATCAGCTCTGACCCTGTGCCTCATGGGAACAGTCCAGTCCGAACTACCAAGCCATGTCTTTCCCAGACCGGAATCAAGCATCCAAGGACCGGTTTCTGGCTATCATATCGCCATTGTCTAACCCAGGGTGATGTGGAGTGCAAAAAAACGATGGATTTGGGCCCAGATCTTTGGACTGGGTTGAGTGTGTGACATTGATCCACATTCGGTCCATCACCTGTTGTGTTTGCATATTCCGCCCTAAGTGCGCTGGGGATGCCCAGACGTGGGTCCCAGGCACTCCACACCACTGGAGTCAAGCTAGCCGGGCTGATGAGAGGTGTTACCTCGAAACCGGTCCAGTCCTCGGATGCTTGACTCCGTTCTGGGAAGGACATAGCTTTTGTAGTTCGGACTGGACTGTTCCCATGGGGCACAGGGTCAGAGCTGATTTGCATATCGCCATTGTCTAACCCAGGGTGGTGTGGAGTGCAAAAAAACGATGGATTTGAACCCCATATCTTTGGACTGGGTTGAGTGTGTGACATTGATCCACATTCGGTCCATCACCTGTTGTGTTTGCATATTCCGCCCTAAGTGCGCTGGGGATGCCCAGACGTGGGTCCCAGGCACTCCACACCACTGGAGTCAAGCTAGCCGGGCTGATGAGAGGTGTTACCTCGAAACCGGTCCGGTCCTCGGATGCTTGATTCCGTTCTGGGAAGGACATGGCTTTTGTAGTTCGGACTGGACTGTTCCCATGGGGCACAGGGTCAGAGCTGAATTGCATATCGCCATTGTCTAACCCAGGGTGGTGTGGAGTGCAAAAAAACGATGGATTTGGGCCCAGATCTTCGGACTGGGTTGAGTGTGTGACATTGATCCACATTCGGTCCATCACCTGTTGTGTTTGCATATTCCGCCCTAAGTGCGCTGGGGATGCCCAGACGTGGGTCCCAGGTACTCCACACCACTGGAGTCAAGCTAGCCGGGCTGATGAGAGGTGTTACCTCGAAACCGGTCCGGTCCTCGGGTGCTTGATTCCGTTCTGGGAAGGACATGGCTTTTGTAGTTCGGACTGGACTGTTCCCATGGGGCACAGGGTCAGAGCTGATTTGCATATCGCCATTGTCTAACCCAGGGTGGTATGGAGTGCAAAAAAACGATGGATTTGGGCCCAGATCTTTGGACTGGGTTGAGTGTGTGACATTGATCCACATTCGGTCCATCACCTGTTGTGTTTGCATATTCCGCCCTAAGTGCGCTGGGGATGCCCAGACGTGGGTCCCAGGCACTCCACACCACTGGAGTCAAGCTAGCCGGGCTGATGAGAGGTGTTACCTCGAGTCCGGTCCTCGGATGCTTGATTCCGTTCTGGGAAGGACATGGCTTTTGTAGTTCGGACTGGACTGTTCCCATGGGGCACAGGGTCAGAGCTGATTTGCATATCGCCATTGTCTAACCCAGGGTGGTGTGGAGTGCAAAAAAACGATGGATTTGGGCCCAGATCTTTGGACTGGGTTGAGTGTGTGACATTGATCCACATTCGGTCCATCACCTGTTGTGTTTGCATATTCCAATCAGACTACAGCAATCACAAACTCTGCTCAGAAATGTAAAAGTCGCTTTCAGCTAATGCACCATAAGCTAGCTCATGACATGACAATTTGCCACAAAGAAACACACTGTTAGCTAGCATTTGAGGCTAGAAAATTCACATTATTTTAGACACAAAAGTGGGGTAACATGATTAAGCTAAATTACCAGAGCACCCATATCCATCTACTGCACAAACATGAATTCTATCAACATTCTTCAAGCCCTGCAATATGAATCAGAGAGCACTCAATTCAATGTCCAGCATATATATTAAATCCATTAAGCCTAGTGTATAAACCAATACCATATTTATATAGTACAAAAATCGTATTTCTTGAATTCCAATTAAAAAAACAATTTTTCAAGGTCTGCAACAAGTGCAACATAATCATACATATAGACTATCGTGTTCACACAGCACTCTGGAAGCAAACATTTAGCTCCACGTAATGATCACCTCTAAAATCTGTTTTGTAAATTGCTTGAGAAACTCCAAAGTCCTCTTTAGAAGTGTTTTTTAAGGAATTCATGTTTTCTCAATGTAAATGAATGTCAACCAATTTGTGATAAAGATTTCTTAAGCGTAACAAGGAAAGTATTCTCATCAGTTCTACTCTCGTCAATTTTTTTGTTTATTCATTGAGGTGTTATTTTAAAGCAGTCATTTCTTTTGGTTATTAGATGGATGGATATGCAGAATCGCCAACCAATAGAAGGAGAACACCCTGGAGGCACCTCAATGCCTCCGTGGTATAGAATAAGGTGCTCAAAATGGACCGATTAGTCCTTTATTAGAAGACCCCTCGCTCACCAACCTAGTTAATGACATGCTTCATCATCGGGATCCCACCTGGATAGCCGAATGCCATCCAGGTGTGCTGCGACACCTGATTACAGTGGATCGTTTTTTTTTATTTAGGGTGCAAGTGAAATGGAAAAGTGCTTTAGAAATTGGCCAGTTTTAACTATCCATGAAAAAAACTATTTAATATGGTGCAACTAGGCAATGTTAAAAATTTGTGGGATACCATGCGAGGTTAGATTGGCCTGAGGAATCCAATAGTGAAGTGAAAATAAAAGTGGTCTACATGTTTCAACCTCGTGCAGGTTTTCGTCGGGATCAGTGATGTTAACCAGGGCCGTCTACACATGCGAAGGTGTACCCTACCCTTGGTTACTGTGAAACCCCACCATGTACTCACAGTGGGGGTGTCATTTCTTTGATTCTAGAAAGGAAAAACCTGTGAAGACAAAAGAACAACATACGCAAAGCATAATCAATTATATACATGGCGTTTTTAAAGTGCTCCTCTCGTTCAACATCCAGCGCTCGAAGTTGTGGAGAAACATCGGATGTGTCCGATGACTCTCAGACAGGTCATACTTAATGTACCACGTTAAGTCTGTGGCATCATAGGACTAAAGAAAAGTCCAACATGTTATCAAACAGGGCTGGAATCCGCCTGTGATCAAACATTACAACCCACCAATCTCATACAGAAGTGCGTGTGTGCGCACTCTCACAAAATTAAATGGGGTGCACATGTCCTGAAACGAGCGGTCACAGAGCTAGATGTTAAACTTGTCATTCTCAAGTACACACTGACTGTTTAAATTGCTTTTACGTGGGTGTCTGCGCTCTCACTCGACTAAGTGAGTGCGTGTATAAAACACATTAGAGCATACTTCGTGGATACTGTGTAATACACAAGGGAGACACAAAGGTGCGAAAAACAAGGGGGAAGTAGGGGGCGCGAGGCTTACTTGCGGTGCTAGATTAGCGTGCCTCATGGGCGCCGGGGTCAGAGCTCGTTCCTTACACGATCTGGGAAAAAGGACAAGAGCAGTAGGAAACAGGGGCGTGGGGGGGGGGGGGTAGACTTAGCGGTGCCCACCCACATCGAGTCTGTAGACTTATTTAGTGTAGAACAAAAAATGGCTGCTGTGCCTAATCCAAGACGCTAATGTTTGATGCATCAGGGGGAGTGATGGCTGGGGAAAATGCAAGATGACGTTCGATCTGATGGTACTGAGGCCTTTGTTGTCAAGGATGCTAGTGCGTAAAGGGGCCTGGTAGCCGGAGAAATGGTGCGATGATGGACACTAAAGTCAAAAGGAGCTAAGCGTGACGCACTAGGTTGCTAAGGACGCTACGGTCTTAAGCAACGAGACGCTGGGGCCAGGTAAAGAGAAACTGAAAACCAGCTCAGGGACGTAGGGATAATTCAGAAACCGGTGATTGGAAACAGACAGAAGGAGGAAAAAGGAGAAAAACAAATGGAAAGTGAAGGACAAATGTCCTGGGTACCCCACAAAACAAAAAATGGTGCTTGCCTCAAATAAGGTGGCCAAAATTTAAATTAAATGACAAATGGGAAATGACATTCAGTGAAGTGCATAGGGAAGTGAGAATATGACACATCCATATGGAACACATGGTTGGAGTGCCATAAACCCACAGCACACAGGGGGAAGTTATCACAAGGTATAACCAGACATAAATGGTGTTCGTATGATATCAGATTAAGGAACAGGAAACCGAATGGTAAGGAAGAGGTCTATTTAGAAGAACTGAATTCAACGGAATGTTATTGTTTTTGTAATCCATCTCCTGTTTTTATTTGCTCTATGATGGTCCACCTCATGCCATTAGTTGTGTGGTTCATCAGGAGAAAGTGTTCAGTGTGTTTTGTCATTGTTTTTTTGCACCTGATCGTACTGCGATGTTCACAGATTCTGTTTAATTTTCCTACTGGTCATTCCCACGTATTGGGGGTTACAAGGGCAAACGATCCTGTAGATAACATTAGTACACTTTTCTGGGTTCTAGTGCTTCGTGTTATCTGTAAGATGACAGATTCTGCAATTTCCACATTTATAATGTCCTGTGATGTCCGGTAAGCCCCATGCTTTCAGGACAGTTGCTGGTTTATCTTGGGTGGTTTCTTTTGGGTGTCTGTTGACTACAGAGACCTTTATACCTCTTGCTTTTCTGACGTAAAAAAGGTTTCCCCCAATTTACATTTCCTGTGTTCAGAATAGTCCAGTGCTTGTTGATAGTCTCAGTGAACAGATTTTATGCCGTGCTGTATGTGGTTACGCAGGTCAATGGTATTTCATCTTGTTTTATCCTCCAGAAGCGCTGCTCTGGGTTGATTGTGCGCTCTTTTTAGGCACTTTTTGAGGATTCTTTCAGGGTAGCCTCTGTCAGTCAATTTTCTCGTGAGGTCCATCGCCTGCATGCGGTAGTCAGTGATCTTACTGCAGTTGCGGCGTAGCCTTAAATATTGGCCATAAGGCAGATTTTCTCTCAATGGTCTGGGGTGGAAGCTTTCATATCTAAGTAAGTTGTTCTTGGCTGTTGGTTTATAATGGGTTCTTGTTTCAAGGCGACCATTTTCCTTGGTGATCACGACATCTAAAAATATCATGCTATTGTGATCTTTGGTGTGGGTGAACGTCAAGTTCTGATCACATGTGTTGATCCACTGGAAAAATTCTGAGCGAGTGTCTTCCGGTCCTTGCCAAATGGCAAGGACATCATCGATGTACCTTTTCCAGAAGATGATGTGGGTTGAAAATGGGTTCTGTTCGTTCAGTGTGTATTTTTTCTCAAAATAAAAAACATACAGTCCGGCCACACTAGGGGCAAAGGTGCTTCCCATTGAAGTACCCCCTGTATTTACAAGATACCAAGAGTCTATTACAACTTCTGGACGACATTGAAGTCAATGAGACCACAATATTGGTGAGCTTTGACATTGAAAGCCTCTACACCAGTATTCCCCAGGATGATACTCTGGAAGTACTCGAGAGCCCTGGATGAGACAAATTGGACATATCGGACACCTAAGAACTTCATTCTGGAATGCGCCAGACTGGCTTTGAAGAGAAACTTTTATGAATTTGAGGGGTATTTTAATGGGAAGCACCTTTGCCCCTAGTGTGGCCGGACTATATGTTTTTGATTTTGAGAAAAAATACATACTGAACTAGCAGAACCCCTTGTCAACCCACATCATCTTCTGGAAAAGGTACATTGATGAAGTCCTTGCCATTTGGCAAGGACCGGAAGACACTCTCTCAGAATTTTTCCAGTGAATCAACACATGTGATCAGAGCTTGAAGTTCACCCACACCAAAGATCACAATACCATGATCTTTTTAGATGTTGTGATCACCAAAGAAAATGGTCGCCTCAAAACAAGAACCCATTATAAACCAAAGGCCAAGAACAACTTACTTACATATGAAAGCTTCCACCCCGAACCATTGAGAGAAAATCTGCCTTATGGCCAATATTTAAGGCTACTCCGCAACTGTAGTAAGATCACTGACTACCTCAAGCAGGCGATGGACCTCACGAGCAAATTGACTGACAGAGGCTACCCTGAAAGAATCCTCACAAAGAGTGCGCAATCAACCAAGAGCAGCGCTTCTGGAGGATAAATCAAGTTCAGAAGATGAAATACCATTGACCTGCGTAACCACATACAGCTCGGCATCAAATCTGGTCCCTGAGTCTATCAACAAGCACTGGACTATTCTGAACACAGGAAATCTATATCGGGAGAAACCCCTCTTTTCGTTTAGATAAGCAAGAAGCATAAAGGACTCTGTAGTGAACACACGCCCAAAAGAAACCAGCCAAGATAAACCAGCAACTGTCCTGAATGCATGGGGCTTACCAAACATCACAGGACATTATAAATGTAGAAATTGCAGCGTCTGTCATCTTACAGACAACACGAAGGCACTGGCACTAGAACCCGGAAAAGTGTGGACTCTACGAGCACACACCAATTGCAACAGTACTAATGTTATCTACAGGATCATTTGCCCTTGTAACCTCCAATACGTGGGGATGACCAGTAGGAAAATTAAACAGAGAATCTGTGAACATCGCAGTACGATCAGGTGCAAAAAAACATTGACAAAACTCACTGAACACTTTCTCCTGATGAACCACATAACTAATGACATGAGGTGGACCATCATAGAGCAAATAAAAACAGGAAATGGATTTCAACGCATATTCGAGAAAGAACAACGCTGGATATACAGGCTTTCCACGCACAAAAATGGACTGAACGATAACATTCCGTGGAATTCAGTTCTTTCTAAATAGACCTCTTCCTTACCATTCGGTTTTCTGTTCCTTAATCTGATATGATACTTACACCGTTTATGTCTGGTTATAACTTGTGATAACTTCCCCCTGTGTGCTGTGGGTTTATGGCACTCCAGCCGTGTGTTCCCTATGGATGTGTCATTTTCTCACTTCCCTAAGCACTTCACTGAATGTAATTTCCCATTTGTCATTTAATTACATTTTTGGCCACCTTATTTGAGGCAAGCGCCATGTTTTAGTTTTGCGGTGTACCCAGGACATTTGTCCTTCACTTTCCGTTCGTTTTTCTCCTTTTTCCTCATTCTGTCTGTTTCCCATCACAGGTTTCTGAATTAGATCGGCTGCCTCACTAAAGGCATTATCCCTACGTCGCTGAGCTGGTTTTCATAAGAGCGTAGCGTCCTTAACAACCTAGTGCGCCACGCTTAGCTCCTTTCGACTTAGCGTCCATCAGCGCACCATTTCTCCGGCTACCAGGCCCCCTTACGCACTAGGCACATGTGTCCTTGACAAAGAAGAGCGCCCCGCCTCACTACCATCAACACGAAAGTCATCTTGCATTTTCCCCGGCAATCACTCCCCCTGATGCATCAAACATTAGCGTCCTTGACAACGAAGCGCTCCTCACCTCACTACCATCAGCTCGAGCGTCAACCCACCCTTCCACCACGCCCGCGCACGTCGCCACCCGGAAGCGCACGCTATTTATCCAAACGCAGATATTCCTTCAGTGTTCCGATGCAGGTCTTGGATTAGGCACAGCAGCCGTTTGTTTGTTCTACACACAGTAAGTCTACAGACTCGATGCGGGTGGGCACTGCTAAGCCTGTCCCCCCCCCCCACCCCCACCCCAAGCACCTGTTTCTTACTGCTCTCGTCTTTCTCAGATGGAGTAAGGAATGAGTGTGTGGGTGTGTGTGCGATTTGCTGTCCTGTAGGGGAAAAGCCGGGACTAGTGTGTGTGAAAGTGCATTTAGGAGCGCTTTCGGGAACCATTTTAAAAGTGCATTTATTTTTCTTTTGACGCTTTTTAACTGTATTCTGCCCTACCTGAAGCTCATGCTTGAATTTTCTATCGACCCCTGTGTCGTGTCCATTATTTCATCCCCAGCAACCGAGTAGGCGCTGTTGGGACACCGCCATTTTTGTGCAGGGCAAGCATAGTAGGGTTTAGCCCCTCCCCGCCCTCTCGTCACATCCACGACAAAATGGTGCCCTCCCCAGGTAGCGCAGCGTACGGGCGCAGCGGCGGCGCCGAAGGTGCACCTAAGGTAAGCCCGTCCGCGACCCGGAGGCGCCTGGTCCTGCAGAGAACCATGCCCACCCGGGATACTTTACGGAAGGGGTAATTACTTACGATCGAGCCACCTTACACAGGCTCAGGGATACTACGAGAAATATATGTGTGTACCCTGCCTGCGATCCTGATACTGTTAGTCATGTTTGTAAGGATTGTGGGTGGTCATCTACCACTACCTCTCTTTCTCAGGACACCTCTGGCCCCAATAATATCGCGGATAGTTTTCTTGCGAGGGCCTATGTTCGCCCATGTATGCTTCTAAATACCCGATCACTGGGCAAGCATGCCCTTGACCTTTTTAATTTACTCTCTGCGCAAAATCCTTCATGTCTTTTTCTCACGGAGACCTGGCTGGGTGACTCCTCTAGCCCTGATATAGCTACTGCCCTTCCCTCTAACTATTATATTGTAAGGAAAGATCGGGAGTCAGGTAGAGGAGGAGGAGTGGCTATAGTGGTGGACAAGCGCTTCGCCTGCTCTGTGTTGGAAACTGACCCTATTAGTGGGACCGAATCACTTGGCTTCTGTTTATCTTTTTCACCACATCACTCTTGTGCCGGTATTCTCATCTACCGCCCACCCGGCAATCTTGGCTCTTTTTGTGACGAACTTCATCAGGTTTTGTACACACTGGCAGTGAAATATAAGCATCTTTTCCTTCTCGGTGATTTTAATATCCATATGGATGAACCTGAGTCAGCCGATGCCATAAAATTAAGTGATGTCACCGGCACATTTGACCTGCTTCCCTACTTTTCTGTGGCTACTCATAACAGAGGTCATCTGTTAGATCAAGTCTTCTCCTCCAGGCCCATTCAGTCCTACCCTCCTCTTCCCGTGATCTGGTCTGACCATTGTCTGTTAAACTTTGATATCTTGGGTCCCGTTAAATCCATCACGACAGAGAATAGCCTTCAATCTATGGCTTTCCGCCCTTTCCATCGTGTCACCACTGACATGTTGGAACAGTCTTTGGTAGTCCACCCTTGCCAACAGTCTGGTAATCTTGAGCTGGATCTTATTAGTTTTCAGTCTTGGCTCGTGCAACGTTTTGAGGAACTAGCTCCCATTCCTGCTAGAACCAAAACAGTCCAACGGACTTCAGCTCCTTGGTTCACGGCCGAACTTCGTGAAATCAGGAAGGACTGTAAGAAAGCCGAGCGATTATGGCGTAAAAACTACGAAATTCCTCTGAAAAGAAGTTTTAAAAATCTTACAAAAAATTACCACAAAGCCATCATAAAGGAGAAGAAGTCTTTCTTTGCCAAAAGAATTGACTCTGCCAACAACATCAGTAAGCAAATCTTTACTATTGTTAGGGAATTCACTTCACCTCTTGCCCTTTGCCCTAAATTCTCTCCTTCTGAGTCTTGGGTTAACCAGCTGGCTAGCTTCTTCTTTAATAAAATTCTTACTATTCAGGCGTCTTTTCCTCCGATCGCTCCTGTCTTAGACCTTGGCTCTCCTATCTCTGTGACGACTGCCCCACAAGTAGACAATATCCTCGCTGTTTTTCCGCCATTATCCCCCCAGACCTCGCTCATTCTTTTACAAAAACTGAAATCTGGCTCTCCCTCCGACCCATGCCCAGCAAAAACTCTGTCCAAAATGGCCCACGTCCTCAATCCTCTGATCAATCCTCTTCTTAATGCTTCCTTTACATCAGGTGTGGTTCCTGGGGCCTGGAAAATGGCTCATGTCATCCCTCTTTTAAAGAAAGCTAATCTGAATCCCTTGGTGCACTCCAATTACAGGCCAATATCTTTGCTCCCTGCATTAGCCAAGCTTGCAGAAAAACATGTACATACCATCTTGTCTAATTTTTTAGAAGAGCATAATATTCTGCACCAGACACAGTCAGGCTTTCGGTCTAACCTTAGCACAGAAACCGCTTTGCTAGAGGTTACCGAATCTATAAAGGAAGTGACGGATCAAGGCGGGAAGGCAATGCTGGTACTACTCTATCTCTCAGCGGCCTTTGACACCGTCCCTCACAACCGGCTCCTATTAAGACTCCAGGAGATCGGGATTAGAGGGACGGTGTTCAACTGGTTTAAGTCCTTCCTGTCTGAGCGCCAACAACTGGTCTGGTCGCCACCTCATGCAGCAGTGGTTCCTTCACTTGAAGTGGGAGTGCCACAGGGATCAGTATTGAGCCCCACCCTCTTTAATATTTATCTTTCCCCTCTGGCTGCACTGGCGGAGTCTTATGGCGCCCGTATTGTATCGTATGCTGACGATACGCAGCTGCTGTTCACCTGCGATAAACATTCTGATTTTGCAGGTGATTCCATCAAAAGCTGCCTGGAGGCGGTCTTCGCCTGGTTTCAGGAGAATCAGCTTAAATGCAATTCAGACAAGTCTGAAATTATTTTTTTTGGGCTGTTCTCCTGCCTCTCAATGGAAATCCTGGTGGCCGGCAGACATGCACCCTCCTTCGTCACCTACTGAGGTTGCTAAGAACCTGAGCGTGAAAATTGACAAGGGTCTCACTTTTAAACCTCAGATCCTCACCTTAGTTGGCCAATGTTTTGGGCTACTACGCACGCTTAGGAAATTCCTTCCTCTACTGTCGCATTGCCACAGGAGAATCACTGTGCAAGCAATGATCGGATCTAGGCTTGACTACGCCAACGTACTATACTTAGGACTTCCAGAGTACCTCTTGGCTCGCCTTCAGACTGTACAGAATTCTGCCGCGAGGGCCATTTTTGGTCTGAGTCGTAGAGCTCATACTTCATCCCTGCTCAATTCACTCCATTGGCTCCCGGTTAGGAAACGTATCATCTTCAAGACCTTGACCATGACTTTTAAATCTTTGCATGGCATCGGTGCAGTCTACTTAAGGAAACATGTCCAGTTTTATCAGCCTTCTAGATCACTACGCTCGGCCACACAATCTCTGGCTGTTGTTCCAGCAATAAAGCGTGCTCGCATTGGAGGTCGGTCATACAGGGCGTGCGCTCCGCAGCTCTGGAACAAACTCCCACTTTCTCTGAGGAAGGCAGACAATCTCCTAACTTTCAGAAAGGATCTCAAGACGTGGCTTTTCGGTCTCTAGGACGTCATGTTGTGTTCAGACCTCACTACTGATCTGTAAAAGCGCCGGGACACTCTGATCGAGTAGCCGTGCGCTATACAAACCTACGTTTAACATAACATAACATAACATGAGTTCCCTGTGCCCATGAGGCACGCTAAGCTAGCGCCGCAAGTAAGCCTCGCGCCCCCGACTTCCCCCTTGTTTTCCACACCTGTATGTGTCTCCCTTGTGTATTACACAGTATCCATTAGGCATGCCCTCTTATGTGTTTTATACACATCCTCACTTAGTCGAGTGAGAGCGTAGACACCCACGTAAAAGCAGTCAGTGTGTATTTGAGAGTGACAAATTTAACATCTACCTCTGGTAGATCTCTGACCGCTCTTTTCTGGACATGTGCACCCCATTTAATTTTGTGAGAAGGGCACACACACACACTTCTGTATAAGATTGGTGGGTTGTAATGTTTGATCACGGACGGATTCCAGCCTTGTTTGATAACATGTTGGACTTTTCTTTAGTCCTATGATGCCACAGACTTGATGTGGTACATTAAGTATGACCGGTCTGAGAGTCATCTGACACATGCAATGTTTTTCCACAACTTCGAGCACTGGATGTTGAACAAGAAGAGCACTTTAAAAACGCCATGTATATAATTGATTATGCTTTGCGCATGTTATTCTTTTGTCTTCACAGGTTTTTTCTTTTAAGAATCAAAGAAAGGACACCGCCACTGTGATAAACATTCTGATTTTGCAGGTGATTCCATCAAAAGCTGCCTGGAGGCGGTCTTCGCCTGGTTTCAGGAGAATCAGCTTAAATGCAATTCAGACAAGTCTGAAATTATTTTTTTGGGCTGTTCTCCTGCCTCTCAATGGAAATCCTGGTGGCCGGCAGACATGCACCCTCCTTCGTCACCTACTGAGGTTGCTAAGAACCTGAGCGTGAAAATTGACAAGGGTCTCACTTTTAAACCTCAGATCCTCACCTTAGTTGGCCAATGTTTTGGGCTACTACGCACGCTTAGGAAATTCCTTCCTCTACTGTCGCATTGCCACAGGAGAATCACTGTGCAAGCAATGATCGGATCTAGGCTTGACTACGCCAACGTCCTATACTTAGGACTTCCAGAGTACCTCTTGGCTCGCCTTCAAACTGTACAGAATTCTGCCGCGAGGGCCATTTTTGGTCTGAGTCGTAGAGCTCATACTTCATCCCTGCTCAATTCACTCCATTGGCTCCCGGTTTGTTTTTCCACAACTTCGAGCACTGGATGTTGAACAAGAAGAGCACTTTAAAAACGCCATGTATATAATTGATTATGCTTTGCGCATGTTATTCTTTTGTCTTCACAGGTTTTTTCTTTTAAGAATCAAAGAAAGGACACCGCCACTGTGAGTACATGGTGGGTTTTCACAGTAACCAAGGGTAGGGTACACCTTAGCGTGTGTAGACCTTCTGGTTAACATCACTGTTGCTGATGAAAACCTGGAAAGTCCTCCACGAGGCTGAAACATGTAGACTACTTTTATTTTCACTTCACTATTGGATACCTCGGTCCAATCTAACCTCGCATGGTATCCCACAAATTTATAACATTGTCCAGTTGCTCCATAAAAAATAGTTTTTTTCATAGAGTTAAAACTGGCCAATTTTTAAACCACTTTTTCCATTTCACTTGCACCCTAAATAAAAAAACCTTCTCCACTGTAATCAGGTGTCGCAGCACACCCAGATGGCATTCGGCCATCCGGGTGGGACCCCGATGATGAGGCATGTCACCAACTAGGTTGAGTGAGGGGTCTTCTAATAAAGGACTAATCTGTCCTTTTTGTACACCTCTTTCTATACCACGGATGCATTGAGGAGCCTCCAGGGGGTACTCCTCCTATTGTTTGGCGATATTGATTAAGGGGACCAGGAGTATTCCCATGCAGAATACCCTTTCTTTCTCATTGTTTTTTCTGGATATGCAGAATTACATGGTAAATGTTAGTTTAGAGTGCTAGTGAGACCTTTGAGATCACCACTACTTTTCTGTGTTAAGCTCAGTTGAATGAAGTTGAATACCTAATTTTTTTATAATGATTTCTGAACTGTTAGCTATGTTTTTCAAGGATCCAAATGTCACCCACATTTTGGATATTTTACTGCCAGTGGGCCATGCCTTCAAAATTAAAAAAAATGTTGTTCAAGTGGTGCATAACAGCATATTTATTGTTATTATTATTAATAAATCCATTTGAAGATTGTGCCCATGTCCTTCCCTCACAATTTTCTATCCTTGCTTGCTACAGTTGTCAAATTATTCTTAGAAATAGGAAGGTATTTTGTTTTTAGTATGCTCTTAAAGGTGAGCCCTCAGACTGCAGTTTGGGGAAAAAGGGAGAGCAGTCTGTCCAGATGTCCGGGCAAAAAAGTCATAGTCCATTTCTTCGCTTAATAAAAATGAGTAAATAATCAACCCTTTTGAGGCAGAAGGCAGCAAAAGAACAATTTTCTCTGTACCTTAGAGCAGCTCAAAAATGCATGTGACCAAGGCCTACAATTATACTGTTGATGTCTTTCTTTTTTACAGAGGTTTTTCACACTTCTAAACAGAATGCTAGGGAGAAGATTTCTTCAGATTCAAGCTCTGACTGTGGTAGTTCTCGGGGGAGCGTGCGAGCGAGTCGTGGAAGTTGGGGGAGTTGGAGTAGTACCAGCAGTTCAGATGGCGACAAAAGACCTGTGATTCCAACAAGAAGTGCTATTCCATCTAGTAAGTAATCTGTGATGTAAACATGTTTAAATATATTAGATGGAGGCTTGTGTTTATTCAAGCGTCTCTGCTCACATCTATTCCAATAGGTACTATGTGACTAGAGGCAAGATTCTGAGCTCTTTATTAAATCCATGTACATATGCACACAATATATATCCACATCCGTTACCCCGTGCAGGTGCACAGTCTTAACAGTTTCCATCCTTTTATGGATTGAAATAGTTTTCTCTTATTGTCAGAATTTCCATTCCGTAGAGCCTTTCTTTTCAATTTTTCTTTCATTGTGTGCTTTCAGTTTTTTTCCTATTTTTCTTCTATTCCTGCTTGTTTTACTGTTTGGGTGTGCTTTGGGTGGTGGAGCATTCATGGTGTTCAGCAGACAGTTTACACCAATCAGTGAGTTCAAACCATTAATCCAGACATCTAGGGAATCCCTGCTTTGAGTTGCTACCAGCATGACATGGTTTTGCAAGACCAGCTTTGACTGCCTGGGGAGTCCATCATGCGGGAGACTCTTGATTTCATTTTACAAAAAAAGGAACAATAAATTAACTCTTAAGCAGGTAAGTGTAAAGCACTGCTGAGCTTCTCAAAAACCCAGTAAAATAGCAAGACATCCTATCCAAGGAAATTCCTGTTGCAGTGTTATCCAAATAAGCATCAGCAGCTTAAACTCCTGATAGGGTGAATTTACTGGATTGCATAAGCATTTTTCCATGTATTCACCTTCTTAATTCGTATAAATCGGTTGTCTACAATCGAGCAATAAAAAAAAGGGTCTCTCTCATTTCAGTTGAATGTCTTGGGTGGTCAATCCTTTCTTCCACATTAGTGATGTTGTTGCTCTTTTAGGCAGAATCCTACTCTCTATTCAAGTACTGTGGCAGCAGTGACCCATTTCACGTGTGGTCCTTAATCTGATCCAGTGGATGGGTCGTTCTTTCTTCCTTTCTATACCACATTTGTCTGACACCAGATTTGTCTAAATTTATTGAAGTTGGAGGGAGAGAGCTGACTATGAATCCTTCCATACGTGCTTTGAGACAAATCATATGCATTTCTCCTTATAAGTATGTGGGCAGTTTTTGTTGCCATCTAGTAGTATTGCCAACGACCAAAACCATGCTAGTCTTGATTTACACACAATACAATCATCCTGTTTTACTTCGGCACAGGGTGATACTGGTGTGTTTGTTAGATAGCTGTTTCTCAGAATGTTTTGCATCTATATTCCCACATTGCAGAGATACTCACCCTTAGCACTAAATGTTTTCTTATCGGTCTCCTTCGTATTTTGGTTAAAAGGCGTATTGCCAGATTAAATTTTAAACTTGTATTCGGCTGACTTAAACTCAAATCTTTTGAACTTTTTATCCTTAACAGACTACAACTATTTCCTTAAAGCTACCCTTTACTCTTTTTCAGTTCTTTTGATGAACCACATCAATGAAATATAAGCCTGAGTTAATCTGAAACATTTTTACATTGTTCATTGTGACTAAGTGGTTCTCCAAATTCAACCCTTTTTTATCCCAAGAGTGAACCCCCTTTCAGTGGTAGTGATTCACAACGTGTTGGCTAGGTGAGCCATATAGCTTTATCTGGACAGGACCAAGAAAATCAGCTTATCTTACCAGTGCCTAGCCATCCATAGTGATGTTGATTTGAGTAAGGTGGGTAATGGAACAGCACAACCTTATCATGTGGGTTAAGTTTCATCTATTTCACACAATGTCTGCTCGTGATTTAAAATTGCTACAATCAAATATTTAAAGGTGGTTTCAAGCGGACTTCAGAATGAGGGTTGTTACGCGCTTAAAATCACAGTGCGGCTTTTCACGAGCTCTGTTTATGCTTGTAATGACAGATGCAGTAATTAATCAATGCCGCTGTTCGGCTTGCAACCGAGTTTCAATACATTCTGCTCCCATCGCGGTTTAAATACGGTGTATAAATGCGGTCATAAGCGCATAAGGCTACAAGCGTAGCAATAGACATATCAAAATGTATTTACTTTAACACTGGACTAATGCTTCCTTTTCCTCCTCGCGTAGCTGTCCTTTTCCTGTCTTTGCAGGTGGCACTGCAATGTTCATTTCCTACAGAGGGTGGGATAGTAGTAGTTATGCCATCAACACAGATGGGAAGAGAATGCCACCTGTGCTATCCCTGATTCCACAAGTTGGGATAAGCTTATCCTATGGTTGACATTACAACTAATAAAAATTAAGGGCTTCTAAAGGGGTACAAGTAGAAGCATATTAATTTCAAATTAAATTGTAATGCCTTTTGCTCTTTTGTCATGAAATGTATTTAAAGTTTCACTTTTCAACAGGTGCTCTCTCATTTGTATCCTCCGGGTCAGAGGTTTGTGTCATCTTACAGCACAAGTTGACCTTTAAGTCCAAAGAGGGCTATGTCGTGTGATCTTTCATACCTTGTATTTTGGGTGCATTGGTTCACAGCACTTTTTCATTTATTTATTTAGGGGATAACCTTCCTCAGAATGACTATCCTGTGGAAAGTCCTGTAGCGCTGAATTTAATACACACCATTTGCAATAAAAGGTAAAAATTAAATTAACCTTTGTGTTCTCTTTTAAAATAAATGTTCTATATGTCCATTTTATATTTCCTACTTCTGGTGTTTTCTTTTCTTTTCTTATTATTAAGTGTTTTAAGTGTACATAACTTAATTTCATAGAAGCTGCACAAATAGAGCATGTTATCAAGAACTGCTAACACTAGGAGGGGCATTAAGAGTTTGGTCTACGTGGAATTTTGCCAGCAGGAATCTGTAGCATTCTATCTATTTGGTAGATTTTTCTCCCTCGAATGTAAGTTTTGCCCTCTACAGTGTGCAGATATGGGCCCTAAAACGACCGAGTGCAACAATGACTATCCCCCAACTGTGCCTCTTGACCTCCGCCCGTCGTCTGCCAATTTGACTAGCTCAGCACCTCCAGCTCCATCCCCAGCACAAGGTCTGATGCCCCAGGTCGATCCTCGATGCCAGATATACAGATCCAATAGTTTTGTCGATTTGATAGCTCAGCCCCTATCCACTGGCCAGCAACATTATGCCAATCCAACCCAGAGCGATAGCAGCACTATGATAAGGATGGTGATTATGTAGGTGATTTTTGTGATGAAGAGGATATATATCGCCAGATACTGGACCATCTTCCCCAAACCTGGCTATGGCTGCTGAAGACTTCGCCTCCTTTGCCACGGTGATTCCTGATTCGGAGGGCAGCAGAGGTCCTGGACCTAAATCTTCTCATGCAAGAAGTCAAATCAGATGCCGTCACTGAGGTCCTAAACCCAGCTCAGACCAACCAAGAGCCTCTATAGCCTTTCAGTTAGGCTCTCATTGACATCTTAGTAGGCGCCTCGATAAAACCAGGATCTGTCCCCCATTGAGTAGGTAGGTGCAGGACGACACAGACCTGCTCCTTGGAACCCGGGTTTTTGTCTACTGCATCTAACTCCGCAGTTTGGTGCTAAAGGCACTCACCAGCCGCCAAAACCAAAATTCCTTACTTATGGCTCTGCCTTAATGAGATTCCAAGAGAATAGAAACATTTGCAAAGAGAATGTCCTCCACTGCCAGTGTTGCCACCTCTTGACTCCAGGGTAGGTACTCACATATGATGTGGGACAGGGTGTCTGACCTCTTGCCAGCTGTCCCAGAAGATATCAGACTGACCTTGCAGCATCTTATTTCTGATGATCAAGACACAATGAAGTAGATTATACGTTTAGGTCTGGACACTGCGTAGGGCAGCAGGAATCAGTATGGGGCTTCAGCGCCCCGCATTGATTTGCTTGACAAGGTTTCATCTAATATACAGCAGTCCGTATTAGACATGTTCTTTTTACAGGTTTTTTTGGAGCAAAGGCTTACTGGTCTTTAAAGAGATTTAAAGACAACTAGCCACCATCCACTCTCTAGACAAGGCAAAGCCTATTCTGCAGTTCCCCCAACAACAGGGCCCCTTTCGAGGCTTCGTTAGAGGCTACCAGCAGAGGTTAAGACTGATTGTGCCTCAGCATCAAGATGCCTCCAAGTCCTTTTGAGGGCAACACCAGGGAGCAGGCCGACCGCATTGAGGCCCTTAGGGGCAAAGTGCTATCAAAACACCACCCACCACCCTTGAAGGTGCTGCAAAACCGCTTTAATTTGTCCTTGGTGGCACATGATCGCACATAGGTCACTTTTTACCTCCCCAGATAGCAGAGCATCATGTATGTCCAATTGGTGCTCTAAATGGTGGAACGCAGATACTTTCTTACCTTCCTGCCCCATCTCCGGACATGCCACCTATACTGCAATTCCTCCCTCAAGACCACTTGTCCATACTCCATGGTGTAGTTCAAGCTGTCTTGACCAAGGGAGCACTAGAGTGGTTGGCGGCATCAGAGATAGGGACTGATTGCCTCTTCTGGTATTTTCTTGTGCCAAAGAAAGATGTAGGCCTTCATCCCATCCTAGATCTTCCTCTTCTGAACTTCTTCCTCAAGAAGCACAAGTTCAAGATGCTCACCCTTGTCCTAGTCATGTGTTCCCTGAATCCATTAGATTGGATGGTAGCGCTGAAGTTACAGGACACATACTTGAACATCCCCTTCCTGACGTCCTACAGGCGTTACCTACGGTTTCAAGTAGGCCACAGGCACTTTCAGTCCTCTGTGCTCCACTTTGGCCTTACTGGTGCTCCTTGGGTGTTCACCAAGATGATTATGGTAGTCGCATCTCATCTGTGGAGGTTGAGCATACCAGTATTCCCATACCTTAATGACTGACTACTGAAGGCGTGCTTGCTCCAAACATTTGTGGGCCAACTCCAGCTGATTGCTGATCTGTTGGGCTTTTCCATCAATCTGCTCAAATCACCCCTTCACAATGGCTCCCCTTCATCATAGCCATCCTGGATAAGGTGCTCTTTAAATCCATTCTTCTTTCTCAACAAGTCCAAGAAATCCGGGCTATGATCCCTATGTTTCAACCCTTGAACTTGGTCTAGGTGAGACCAGTCAGAGCTGACTGCCTTTTTGCCTCCTGCATCCTGCTTGTGGACCACATAAAGTGACACATGCAGACTCTGCAATGGGATTTGAAGTCTCTGTGGACTCGGCACCAGGGTGACCTGTCCTATTCCATCCAGGCATCGAAGTAGACCGCAAAAGATCTACAGTGGTGGCTGCTCAGCTGTGACTGGACCTGCTTGAGACCCTTCTCCCTATCCCTCGCAGAGCTAACGGTTATGATTGATGCATTGTTGCTTTGCTAGGGAGGTCATCAGGATGAGGTGGAAATTGGAAGATTATGGTCTCCAGCGGAGATTGCAACTTGCTGAAGTTGCAAGCAATTTGCTTGACACTGAAGGCATTCCTCCTGACCATAAATGGGTACAGATACACAGACAACTGCCATGTGGCACTGATTCCTGCCCCGCCACATCTTCAGGTTTGGATTAAACCGGATCAGCCAAGAACCACCACCCTACTAAATGCCTCCCTGACCACGGCCACCCACAACCCTGCTTTCACCAGAAGATTGGAAGCATGCTGAGGGGAACACTTTGCTGAAAAAACCATCAGCAGACCGTAGCAAACTCAAACACTACATTCCCATCTCCATGCTACCTTTCCCAGCCAAAGTCGTTGAAAAAGCCAGCAACTTGCAATATACCTAGAACCGAATCACGTCCTGGACAACTCTCAATCTGTCTTCCGCAGCAACCACATCACTAAAAGAGCCCTGATGACATCCTGGCCCTCCTGGACCAGGGAGAGACAGCAGCGCTAATCCTTCTTGACCGCTCCGCTGCCTTCAAAATAGTCTCCCACCACATGCTCATTGCAAGACTGCACAACTTTGGCAGAACATAAAGAGTTTGCCTACTACCATTCTCCTCCACACCCATTCATCTCCACTCCCAAGGAGATACTCTCTGGGGTCCCTCAAGGCTCATTACTCAGCCCCACCCTCTTCAACACCTACATGACTAAACTGGCCAGCTTCGCCAGATCCCACAGACTCCACTTCATCGTCTACGCTAATGACACACAACTCATCTTCTCCCTCTCCAAAGACTCCACAACTGCCTGAATCTCAATATGGATGTAGGAAGCTATCTTTTTATATGATATACCAAAAAGAGGTATATTGTGCAAAGAGTTCAAAGTGGGCCATAGATGCTATACTTAATGCTCGCCCCTCCAAAATCTCCCCCCCCCCTCACCTGTACATCCCTAGCTAGACACCATGCCATAATGCAATACCCAGGCGGTCAACACCCAGCGGAGCAAAGTACAACACAGTGTATCCCAGTTCTACCTCCCCCAATTTGTTCCAGTTTCTGTCATTACTGGCGCATAACAGCCCCTAACACATAGGGCTAATAAGGAGTGCTAATCACATCCCAGTACAAAACACCGATTACCTTGCATGAATGCCGATATCGCCTCACCACTCGTCCCACAGCAACATCAGTAATTGTTGGGACTGCAGGGGGCCATACGACACGATACTATCCAATTTCATGTTCAGGTGTAAAATGAATGTAATACATCTTTTTTGTATTAATCTCGCTGATATTGATGTGATGTACTTAATAAAAAAAAATGCCAATAAAAATGATTTTGTAAAAAAAAAAAGATTGTGCAAAGAGTCCAAATAGTCCCTTACTAGTGGACAGAGCCTTTCCCTAACAATCACAAGGTGGTCTTCTTAGGGGTTGAGCAGCCTTAGGCTTATCAGAGAGGAATGTTAGACATCATCAAATACACACAATAGCCAATGATTGATGCACACAACTCAACAAGGAGATCCATGCCAATTTATAAAAATAACACATATCTTTATAGGCACCAGAATCCATACCATCAGGTAAGTACGTTTTGTAAGAGAAATACTTTTACGTTAAAAAAGTTTACGCTTTTCAGAGGCTGCAATGTTACCCTATGGTGGAAAAACATAGACAGCGTACAGTTAGGGTACTGCGACTTATGGGACAAATCTCCTGGACTTAACGTGAGTATGGGGCAAGGTCCAAGGCAGCACCAAGAGTTTACACCGAGCGGTACCGGGGCGAGCAGGTGCAGTGGTGCAGTACACATCCAGTGGCCAATGTTAGTATATGGGCGGTGTCAGTCTTCGCATAAAGAAACAGCATGTTTTGACTGTGGGAGGGGGTGGCAGTTGGTCCTCTTCTTCACTACCCAGGGGCGACGAGTGCAGAGGTGTCCTTAGGCGTCCGGTTGTTCTTACCAGGAGCAGTTGCAGTACAGGGGGCCTGTGAACGGAGGCTGTAGGTGATGTTGGGAAGTTCACGAGGGGTGAAACCACAGTGGACTCTCTCTCTGGAGGGATAGGGAACCACGCTTTCCCGCCCACTCCACATCTGGCTTGGAGCAACTAGTGCAGAGGTGTCCTTAAGCGTCGGGCTTTCACAGTCTTGGAGTCCACTCAGGTTTCTTTGGGTGCCTGCAGGACACAGGAAATCAGCTTTGCTGCTTCACAGGAGTTCTTGGTTCCTGCGTGAAGTGCTGGCAGGTAGGTCTACCAGGGTTTGGAGACACAGCAGCTGCAGGAAAAGTCATCTTTTGGTGCAGTTGCCAAAGTCAGCAGGCAGACCTGCAGGGTTGACACCAAGTCAGTTGCTGGGTCTTCTTTTTGAATATTGAATTTACGGGCGTTAGGGGAATGTAGGTTAGTAGCCAATGGACTACGGACTCCTGCGGTCACTATGCCCTCTATAAGACCTCTTACTGTGGTAAGTGGACATAACCCTGTTCCAGAGATTCCAAGTTTGCCATCACCAAGATGGACAACTCTGAAAAGTCATGTCCACTTCAGGGTAGGCCACCTTAGGGGTGGTACTAGCCTGAGGTGGGCACGTCTACCTGACAAGCTAATTTTCCAGCATGTTCAGGTACCAAAGGGATCTAGACAAAGGGGAATCAGCTTCCTCTCCTGAGAGGGCTACCAAATGTGCATTTCAAAGCTGGTGGCTTCTTTGAAATTCTCTTGCCTTGGGATGCTAATCAGTTGGTCATCCTGTGGGAGGGGGTGTGAACACCCTCTTCCCAAGCAGGCTTTGTTTCTGACCTCCTGAGAGCAAAGACCCTCACCCTTGGGGGTCAGAAACTAGTCTCTGGTGGCAGGCTGGCAAACAGCAATCGGTCAACACACCAGTTGCTGCTAGCTTTTCAGGGGGGCACCTCTAAAGTGCCCTCTGGGTGCACGTATTAATAAACCCAACACTGGTACCTGTGTGGGTTGATTATAGCTAAACGTTTGCTACCAAACATCCCTATTTTCAGTGATAGCATGATGTAGCTGGGAAACTCTTTTTCACCAGTGTCTAGTACATGCTTTTAAAATGGCTTCTCTGATCACTTGTACTGGCAGTAATAGAACTGAACAGCACAGGAGAAAATCTGGTCATGCAGATATGTCTTCATGTGTAATATAATGCACCCTGTCTTAGGGCCTGCTGTGACTTGGAAATAGTACATGTAGTGTTAGGGGACATGGCACACAGGGATGTTTCAAGACGTGTTTTCACTTTTTACTGCACCAAAACACGCAGCCTACAGTGGCAGTCTTGCATGCATTAGGTAAAGGGTCTCTCAGGGTGGAACAATTTGTGCTGCAGCCCTTAGGGACCCTCTTTAGTACCTCACGCCCTAGGTACCAAGGGTGTCATTTACTTGAGAATTACAGAGACTCCTAAAGATATTGCCAATTGGGGGAAACAATTGTACAGTTTGAGAAAGAGATCTGGAACTGGAGACCTGTTTAGCAATGACTGTGTGCATTCCAGTCAAAATAACATCAAATGCCAAGAAAAAGTGGGGGTTACCAAGCCAAAAAGGGGCACTTTCGTACCATGGACTAGATGAAAGTACTGATCTTCAGTAACATAAACTCCCCCTGGGATGCCTCCTAGTGGCACACAGAACCCGGACCCACACCAACCCCAGCGGACCACACCAGAGACCTCTGCATCATCCTGGATAGCAAATTCTCCATGACAGCTCTGGTCAATGTTGTATCATCCTCCTGCATCTTCACCCTGCGCGTGCTACGCAAGGTCTTCAAGTGGCTCCCCCAAAACTCCAGACACACCATTACCAAGGCCCTGATCACCAGCAGTGCAACACTCTGTATGCAGGACTCTCATCCCACCTATTCCAGACTCCAAACCATCCAGAACGCTGCATCCAGATTCATCCTTGATCTCCGCCGACGAACTGGCATCACCCCACTCCTAAGAGATCTCCACTGGCTCCCAACTCAGAAGAGATGCCACTTCAAGCTATTCATCTACTCATTCATGGCCCTTCACAACTCCGGATCAGCCTACATCAACCACCACCTAAGCTTCCATCAGCCTACCAGACACCTCCGCTCTGCCTCCCTCTCGTTAGTTCACACCGCCTGCATCCACCGGAGCTGGGGTAGAGGATGCGCCTTTTCCTACCTCACAGCCCAGGCATGGAACGACCTCCCCCCTACACCTCCAGACCTTGGCTACTATATCAGATTTCCGCAAAATGCTCAGGACCTGGCTCTTCGGCTGAATCTAGGGACTCTGCCAGGGCCAGTGACAAGTAACGTTCTACAAATTGAGAGATTGATTGACTGCAACTAACAGGGCAGCGTGGGATCACGGTACTGTGCCAGGAATATCTGCATTTATGGAAATGGCTAAACGCTCATGGCATCTCCCTGACTGCACAACACCTGGCAGGATCTTTAAATTCCATGACAGACAAACTAAGCTGACATTGCACAGCAGATCACGAATGGTGTTAACACCACAGCAGAGAATCTGCAGTGTCCAGAGCTATGCACGCTAGAGTTCCAAAGTCAGAAAAGGCTTTCATTTCGGACTTTATTCAGAATTGCAGAAACATTTCAAGAATGTTCGCCTGTCCTTGGTTCCATGTATACTTTCGAACTCAATGGGTTGGGGGTTTCCCATTAATAATGACAAGTGGCAACATCGATATCCTCATTAATCTGAAAGAGACCGTTGTAGCTTACTTACCTTAGAATTTCCCCCAGGTGTCCGTCTGGATCCAGAGATTTTTCTTTAGCAATACCCCTGCATGTCGGTAGGTGGCATTGGTCAAATTCATCTTGGTCTCCGGCATGACGTAGCAGTGCCTTCTTAGATGCCGCCCTTGCACGCTGACCTCAGTTTTTTCTTTTTCCACGCTAGTCTAGCGCAGATCCAGAGAGAGCTACCCCGTAGACGTTTTTTTCCTAGTGTTTTTCAACTTTTTGTCTACATCTTTTTTCAAGTCTTCGACTCCTGATGCGCAAAGGACTTCCCTATGTCGGACTGGCTTCAAGCCCTGCGGCGCCTGTCACAAGATGTCTGTGACATACCCGCACCTGGAGCATCACCACGACCCAAAATCGTGCTCTGCCTGCCGGGCCATGAACCCAAAGACTTTGTGGGAGCGGTCCCGAAAGTGTCTGGAGGCCCGGTGTTCAGCTCCGCAGCACTCCCATTCTCGAGGAAGGTCTTGAGGCCAGTCACGGAGACCCCACTCCTCGTCGCACTCCAAGTCGTCGAGGTAATCGGGTAAGTTCAAACATAAGAAGAAGGTGAAGAAGCACAAGCGCTCTTCATCTTCTCCCCGTTGGTTGGCTGACCCGACGTGGGATTCGGAAGGCTCGCTCAAAGGTTCCATCTTCGGTGCCTGATTCAGGGATGACACTGCACCTCCCCCCATTTCCAGGAGTACAGCATCCCCTGCCCAACTATAACAGTTCTCCAGGGGCCTTACACGTCGTCTTTGGGCAGCCCGACTCCATTGACGCGCCTTCGGGCCCCGCGGAACGTGTCGAGGGTCCTAGGCCTTTGATGCCGGTGGCTCTCGCGCCGGAGGGCCCCTGCGGATCCAGGCCTAGATCCGGATCGACGTGAGTCGATCTCACTCGACCTTTTCCGGCGCTGATCCAGAAGACAACGCCCCTGGCGCCGGACATGCCCCCTGAACGACGCCGTCCCCATCCTCCTGCCCTAGTTGGACCCGGAGATGGACTGATGTTGGTTGACGTCGGAACTAACGCCAACGGGTACTTATGTTACCCTGTTCATCCCTGGTGTTCCGCGCCGACCAGAGGGTGGTGACGAGGAATGGGTGGGGTCACTGGACTCTTTAACAGACCAGCTTGAAGGACAATGGTCTGGACACTTCTCTAGACACTGGTTTGCTTTCTCCCCCTTCTTTGGCTACGGAGGGAGCGTCCTGTGCAGTGGTGGTGAGAAGGGCGGCCGAGGTCTTGGGCCTTGAGATCCCTTCAGTGGAAGTCAGGACTAACTTGCTGACAGAGGTGCTTCAGCCTGTGCCTTCCTTTTCTGAACCCTGATTGCAGTGCTTAATTTGTGCTGGTGCTTAGCACCGGCACTTATTTCTCAAGGCCGGATCTACACTCCATATTGACTCACTTAAGTTCACACAGGTCTTCCCGGTGAACGCCATAAAATATTTCAAATTAGATGCTGCATGCCTTATTATAAGGCACATTCCGCCTCTCTGGGGATTGTCTGCCCTAGGGCACACCGTGGAGCAGTCCCTGCCCATGCTTTTTTTAGCTGCCATATAGGCCATCCTTTTTCAAGTATCCTATTGTAAATAGATTCTTTAAGGGCATTACTCATCTATTTCCTCCATCTCCCTTCACAATGCCCCAGTGGGACTTGAATCTTGTTCTCACATATCTTATGTGTGCTTTCTTCGAGCCGCTTCATAACTGTCCTCTCGGGCTCCTTGCTCTCAAAATTGCATTCCTTGTGGCCATCACCTCTGCTTGCAGGGTGAGTGAGCTTCAAGCTCGGTCTTCCAAGCCCCCTTTCTTCTCTGCATCCGGACAAAGTGGTGCTTATAATGAGGCCTTCCTTTCTTCCTAAAGTGGTTACACCATTTCATGTAGGACAATCTATCCCTTTCCTCACCTTTTTCCCACCTCGCCACCCTTCTGAGGAGGAGGAGAGACTCCACCGTCTGAACCCTAAACGTGCGCTGTCATTCCATCTTGACCGCACCAAAGATTTCCGGGTGGACGATCAACTTTTTGTTGGCTATGTGGGTGCCAAGAAAGTCAGGGCTGTTTAAAAACTTAACCCATCTCGATGGGTTGTCCTTTGCATAAAGATCTGCTATGCTTTACAGAAGAAGGATTGCTTTAGAGAAGAAGGATCGTCCCGTGGGGTTATGTGCTCATTCCATTAGGGCTATGGCAGCACTACTGCACTGGCACGTGGAGTCTCACCCCTTGATATCTGCCAGGCGGCAACATGGGCATCTCTGCACACGTTCACTAGACATTACTAAGTAGGCAACGCGACGTCATCACGACGATCATGACGGACACAGAGTCGACCGACTTCACCTACTGATGCGCAGGGGTACTACTAAAGAAAAATATCCGGATCCAGACTGACGCCTGGGAGAAATTCTAAGGTAAGGAATCTACTACTAACATTTGTCTATTACAGATACATTGTTACCAAAGGTAAGCAACATTTTCATTAAGGACGGGCACACCCAGGAAATATCACCTTATCAAAATTGGTTATATCTGTTTAATGTGCAGGTACTGTCCTCCCAAGCCACTGCAGCTGTAGTTGCATTCTTCTGGCCTGGATTTGTCAGAGGATGCTACAGGGCATCCGTGTGCTGCATCAGCTGCATTGTGCTGGATTAATGTTCTTAATTCACCCACATGAAATCAAACAATTTTGCCAAGACTTCTTAAGAAATCTGTTTGCTTAAATCATTGGCTGCTTAATGCTACTTATTCTATATTTTCTAGCTGTGAAATCTCCCCATAAATTTCGAATAGGAGAGCACCAGGAGGTAATAGGATAACGTCAATTTTACAGTGACTCCATTCTTCCTAATGTGTAGCAGGTCTATTCCCCAACACCGTTGTGCCAATGTTGAAACTCATAACACTCAGAAGTTTATTGAGATTGAGAGAAATGACTAGTGTGTAAAGCCACTCATGAAGCAGAACTGTTGATGCACCATCTGTGAAAACATGCCAGATGCTTGCTGTCAAGGTGTTTGGTTTAAACAATTTTAAAATCAGTTACAGTTCTTGCTATGAAGTGGCAGGGTGCTAACGCATTGTAAGGAGAGATGGACCTACAAGTTGGGGTCAAAGAGGTCACCACAAAGGCAACTTTAACCCTATTATACGGCACAAAGTCGTTCGCACAGTATAATCCTTTGCGTAACAATCTGATGTTCTAGATGATGAAATGTTGCCTGGATTCCCTTTGATGTCCTTTGGTTTTGTTTTACAGCCCAGATATGAACCATGTCCCTCATTTTCCAGATGTCCTTCCTCCATCTTTTCCAGATGTGATTTCAGATGCAGGAAAATCAAAAGGTTACTCTTAAACTTTATTTTGTATTGCAGGTTGCCTACATTATGCCTGTTTTAGATTTGATGTATCCATTAAGAGGGAGTAATGGTAATAAATACATTTAAGTTAGAGATAATTTAGAAGGTTGTTAAAAATAAGCAGCAGTGTATACACTTGTGTATCATAATGGTGCATGTAAAGCCCAAGGGAGAAGTTCTGCCAATCTCTGCTGACCACAGCACATTCTGCCAAAGTGCACACCTGCTACTAAAGCCATCACATAAAACACAAGCTACTGGTTTGCTTGCAGCTTAAATTGTTGACAGTAATGCACATCTGTGTGCTAGGTGTTGTGATTAACTGCAGGCTCCACAGACCTGTACAAAATAATCTAATGTATTAGGTGTCTCAAGTGTTAGAGATTTTCACAAATTGTCCCGGGGGGAGCTTGGGAGGGGGGGGGGTGGGGGGTTATAGTGTAGCACAATACAAGGGCATTTAAACCAACCTCCATAAAGTAGTGACATTAATACACCCTTTGTTCAGAATACTGAATTCTTGCGTAATGTTGTTTTCTTAAGGTGCATTTGTGTAAGCAAAACTGGTTCTGCTAATGTGTAAATGGTAATGTGCCCAACATGAGCAAGAGTTGCACTCCATTGAACAATGTGATAAACATACCCCGTACAAAGAGCACTCCTGTTTTTTTGTTAGCCATTTATTGTTAACATAATTTTATAATTCTTTTTGTTAAGAATCATCATTTTTAAGCTACCATTAATAAAGTATTAGTTTATGTGATATCTGCCATGACAATACTTGGTTTTCTGTGCAGATGCAAGTCACCCCTCCAGTCTGAACTGCATCAGAATTCCAGGTTGCTATAGTAATGTTTACTTTGGCTCTGTAAAGTGCCAGAAGGAAATATGCAAATACTGAGCTCACTCATTTACATCAAAGCATCTGTTGTGACGACTCTTTTGTGGTGTTTGGTGTTTTTGATTAATAGTCACTGACTGCAACTTGAGGGAAAAATACACTATGCCCTCTAAAGTTGCACAAAATGATAAATATTTGGGGCATTTGTCCTGCACCCATATTCTTATGCAGGTTGGATTTGGAACTAAAAAAGCTTTACACTTTGGCATAAACAAAATCCAATTTGTCAAATTAGCCTATAGTTTTGAGGAATGCTAATTTTCAATACTAATATTCACACAATTCTAAATTGTTATGATTTTTTTCAACTTTCTAAAACTTTGAATCAAACAACTTCAGTGATATAGACTATTAATTCTCGTGAAACCCAGCGAGAAAGTCAGCAAAACATAAAAACGTGAACACTTCAGTCAATCACCATCCTTCAGTTATGCACTTGTTCCTTTTTTTATTTCTTAACCCTAAATCTCCAAACTAAAATCAAAATCTGACAACTAGATCTTACATTTTATCTAACCAGAAAAATTGGTCACCACCCATCGTCTGATCCAAGTAACCTAACTGGTCTCCACCTTCAAAATTTCTTCCAGTTTGGTCCCCGTCTCAAACATGTTGTAGACCTTTGTTCCTCTTGCTCAGCGTGCCTTAAGCTGGACACATTGTTGTGTGTTGTTGCATTGTCTACCTGGCCGACCTTGCTAGAGTGGGGAACAGACTGTTGAAGGTGGATTTTCATAATAAAATGTACCAGGGTTGCTCAACAAGACTGCTACTTCCTTGGCTTCACCACACAAAACTTGAGGCAAAAGTAACAGAGAGATCAGTGGGGCACAAAACCACCCTGCTTTTTAACTGTGTTGTTTGAGCAATGACAAATTAAGCCTGGTAATTTTATTTTGTCAAAGCCTACATTAGCTCTCAGTACTTTCAGGGGGCCATTATTTCCTGCTGAGACATAAAATGCTCCAGGCTTCAAGAGTTGAGCCCCTGTTGATCGTGTATGTGTATGTGCAAGTCTCCTGTGATTCTTCAGAAGCTACAGTCTTGGCTAAGATGGATTGAAAAATCTGTAGAGAGTTTTTGAGGTCTTTGAAACCATACTTGCACACACCCAAAAGTTGCACTAGTATCTGCATAATCGATGATTATAAGTTCTGCCCTGACACGGTAGGGATGGTTAAAAAGTGGACAATTTTAAGCTTATCTCTTGACTATTCCTACATCAAAACATTTGTTCTTGCCTCTTCCATGGAAGAATGGATGAGCCTGCACATTGTAGTGAAACTTAACAAGGTAAAACAAAGGGCCCAAGAGCCATTTTTTGCTTTGTATTGTACTAAACATCTATGGTGTGAATTCCAATTGGGCACTGCATTCATCAATCCTAACAAACACACTGCCTTAAAAAAATATATTCAAAGAGCCAGTTAGTAATGCCAGAAACCCTTCTCTAGTTCTACCAAACGATTTGAATTAGTGCGGTTTAGATACTTAACTGTACTGAACTGCTGAGACATTATGTATTCTGAGCAAAGAAACGCTGTCCGACCAGATTAACTTGGAAGTAGTTCTGGACAATTTATTGGGTATCACTTACTCTTTACTTAAGTCTTGCCTACACTTTTGCTCCCTCCCTGTTCTGCGGCCCTTGACTCGTCTCCAAGCGTGTGCTGACTCTGAGAATGGTACAATCAGTTCAGGCATCCATGTGCCACAACCTCAATTCTGTCCAAATTTCCATCACCTAACTTTTTTGTTTGAGATTGCTGCATCCTCCCATGTTTTGGTTCTTTAGTCTCTGTAGTTTTCTGTGATGGAGCAGTACCAGAGAATTCACTTTTTCTTTTTAATAGAAAGAGCCTTCTGGCTCAGGATTATGAGTGCCCCCCCTGGACTTTGGGAAAAGGTAGTTAGTTAGCAGAAAAGATTGATGTTGTCAAAGAGTTTTTGTTAACCCCTTCCATGCTCATGACAGAACGGTTCCGTCATGAGCGTAAGTTGGCTTGTGCTTATGACGGAACCGTTCCGTCATGGTTCCATAGGCCCAATGGAACGTTCAGCACCGCAGCAACATTTGCGCAGCACAGAAGGGGTTACGCTTATTTCTTTATAGACTTGCTTGTATTACTCATTTTCTGTTCAATTTGTTTGCTGCTGAGTTTTTTTTGTAGTAAAAAAGAAGCTTAATTTGAGCATCTTGCCTTGTAGTGGAATAAACAACTTGTGTTTAAAAGGCAACAATGTTGATGAATCTATTATAGCTTGATATATTTTGTATAATTTTACTACTCACTATTAGAATGTTTCATAGGACCAATAGTTCGCTTACCTCCAATTTATTTTCAGGGTGATTGATTTAGTAGGTTTTTTTGTGTCAGTGGTGAGGGTGGCAGATCTAATTTTTACCCTTTCTATTCGATGTTACTTTTTTCCTCTGGGTTTTTCTTATGCGCCTAACAATCCAGACATGTAATATGTGATAACGGATAGTGTTACAATATCTGGGCTCTATATTTTAGCTTCATTTCAATTTAGAAAGCTATTAGTTTCTGAATTGTTTTTGTCTCTTACATTTGCAAACTAAACGATGTATTATTAACAGTTAAACGCAAACTAGAACTGAGGTG
The DNA here is from genome assembly GCF_964263255.1 of Lissotriton vulgaris. Lineage (NCBI taxonomy): Eukaryota > Metazoa > Chordata > Amphibia > Caudata > Salamandridae > Lissotriton > Lissotriton vulgaris. Next base: position 1,856,946,851 of record NC_141689.1, read on the forward strand.
GAGATTCTAGAGAGGGTTTGGGGCGTCTGTCTCTAGGATGTGATGTGATGTTTAAGTTTACAGTTTTTTGTTTTGCTTTTCAAGTTGTAGGGAACAGTTATTTTTCATTTATAAGGCAGTTATTTTCCTGCCATTAGCTCATAATGGAAACATTTGTAAGAATTTACTTTAATGTGATTCCTCATGCAAACAAACACAGGCATGCAGAAATGTATGTTCGAGGCATATGGGCTGCAGACCACGCACTATTGCATAGATCACCATCTGGTGGTGGGCCCGGATGATTACACCTTGTTTTTGTCTTGGAAGAGTCTTTGTCTGTTGGATGACTCCTCCTGTAGATCGTAGTGCCCATGGGCATCGACTCCATCTTCAGATTGTTTTTTTTTCCGTCATCGGGCTCGGATGTGTTTATAGTTCGGTTCCGTTACCGATCTCCTTTCGACTTCCAGTCCATCATACCATCGGTATCGTCTTCGACAGTAATTCTGGTTACCCGCGTCGAAGAAAGGTTTCCGCTTCTCGATTCTAGGGTTCGTCGGGGCCGTCGGGCCTAACTGCCCCATTGGGCCTTTGGCTCATGGAAAGAACACCTTTCAAGAAGTGCTCTCAGTGTGGACACTAATTCCCTCACACTGATCTTCATGAGGTTTGCAATCTGTGCTTGTCTCCAGAGCACGAGAGTCGAGACTGTGAGGCCTGCGCTTCATTCCGGTCCAAGAAGACCATCAGGAACCGTTGAGCTCGAAGAGTCATGGCGCAGTCATCTTCATCGACACCAGACGTCATCATAGACGAGGCTCCGATCGAGGTAGAGTCCGAAGAACAGCAGCAGGCAGTCTGTTGGTCCCGACAAGCAAAGGGTCCTCAAACCAAAATTAACCCCAGCACTGAAGCAGCCATCGGCGTCGAAACCGGTCGAGCCGAAAACAAGCTCGGCACAGAAAGACGTTCCCAAGTCTGCCGAACCGATGACCACTCCGGTTCCGAAAAAAAGCAACCCGAAGCCTGCTTCGGCATCGAAACACACTTTGGTTCTGAAGGAAGGTAGATGATTCCAAACGCACTTCGGGAACAAAGATTCCGGATCCAAAGAGCGCAGATCAAGTCTTCGGAAACAAATCAAAATCCGCTCCAAAGACAATAGACACTGTAAAACCTAAGCATTTCAGTCCCAAACAAGATAAATCTGCACCGAAAATGGAATTCTCAGCCGAAGTGCTTTTCCAACCAGACCCAATGCAAAAGACTCTTAGTATTAATACAACGACTGGACATGTCATTACAGTGCCTGAAAAGAGGAAAATGAACTATCCTAAACCACCGCCAGTTCCTCTCAAAAAGCAGTCTCAAACTTCCCCCATAAGAATTCCTTCACCATTAATAGAGATACCAGCAGATATTTCTCCAGTACACTCCCCATCCAGCACACACAGAATTATACCACAGGATGATGATGAAGAAGACAATTATTCACAGGGGGTAGAAAGTGAGCATCATATAGACGAAACACATAACCCTGACAATATTCCGGGGCCATCAGATGATCCCTGGGAGGATTATAATGCGCCAGATGCACCAGATCTGCCACAAAATGACGCATACCCTTCTAGACCATCTACCCCAGATGACACTATTGGGTTTACACAGCTCATTCATAGAGCAGCCACATTTCATGGAGTAGACTTACACACAGATCCAGTGGAAGAGGACTTCCTCATGGACACACTACTGTCGTCAGATAAAACCACGACCACATTACCAATACTTAGAGGAGTGGTGAGACATGAACCAGAGGTATTTAAAGACCCCGTCAGAGCCAGGGTAATTAACCCCAGACTGGAAAAAAAGTAGAAAGCGGCTCCAACTGACCCAGCATACATCAAAGTCAGCTGCCATTAGACTCATTGGTGGTTTCAAATGCGAGAAAAGGAGCTAACTCGCAGACAACAGGGGATGCTCTACCCCCTGATAAAGAGTCTAAGCTTTCAGATGCTTCAGGGAAACGCACCATCTCACAAGCAGCCAATGTCTGGAGAATTGCTAACACTCAAGCTTTGATGAGTTAGAATCACTCATGCAACACTTACCAGAGCAATATAAGACCAGGGCAATATAAGACCAGGGCTTCTGATCTAATACAAGATCGAATACACTGCGGACACAGCCTCTAGAGCAATAAATACGGGAGTACTGTTGCGTAGACATGCATGGGGGTTCAAAACAGAAGTACAGGGCAGTATTTTAGATCAACCCTTTGACCAGCAACATCTATTTGGTCAAACAGTTGATAGTGAACTAGAGAAGATGAAAAAGCTACAGATACGGCAAAATCAATGGGAGCTTTACAAACGCAGACCCATAGAGCGTCCTTTCGTCGCTCCTCATATAGAGGCACATCTAAGGGGTTTCAAACTGACAACACCTCTTCTTATAAAGCGCCCACCCAAACCTCACCCAGCAGAGGGTATTACAGAGGAGGATATAGAGGTAACAACAATAAGGGCAGAGGCAACAACAACCGCAATGGCTCTACTCCCAAACAGTGACTTTCCTTCCATCCCCCCAGACCATTCCACTCCTGTCGGGGGGAGATTACAACAGTTCCTACCTGTCTGGAACTCTATCACCTCAGACAGGTGGGTAAGACAAATAATTCAGTCAGGTTATTGCCTGGAGCTCACTTCCACTCATCCAACAATACCACCCAGACAACATCCCATGTCACAGGAACATCCCATACTTTTAAGACAAGAGGTTGCATCTCTACTACAAAAGAATGCAATAGAACCTGTCCCAAAACACCATCAAAACACACGAGTTTACTCCCTATACTTTCTCATACCCAAAAAGGACGGGTCCCTCAGACCTATTCTAGATCTAAGGCCCCTGAACCTGTACATACAATTCGACCATTTCCATATGGTCACACTACAACAAGTTCTGCCGTTGTTAAAACAAGGCGACTTCCTTGCCACATTAGATCTCAATGACGCTTACTTCCACATTCCTCTCCATCAATCTCACAGAAAGTACCTTCAATTTGTACTAGAAGGTCAACACTACCAATTCAAAGTACTCCCTTTCGGAGTAACTACAGCACCTCAAGTGTTTACAAAGTGTCTACGAGTAGAAGCAGCACACTTGAGAAGGGACAACATTCATGTCTTCCCATACCTAGACGACTGGTTAATAAAATCCAAGTCATACCACCAATGTGTACAGCCCACACATCAGACCATCTGCCTGTTGCACAAGCTAGGATTCACTGTAAATCAAAAGAAGTCACACCTCCATCCATCCCTATCTCAACAGTATCTAGGTGCCACAATAGATACCTCCGAAGCAATTGCATACCACAATCGTACAAGAATACAAAGTATGCAAGCTCTTATACAAAAATTCCAGCCACAGCACGCCCTACCAGCCCCGAGTGTTCATGCAATTAATAGGAATGATGGCATATTGCATTTTCATAGTACCATACTCAAGACTACAAATGCTCCCCATACAAGAGTGTTTGGCAAGTCAGTGGAATCAGGCTCAACAACAAATAACAGATCTGGTGGTGGTAGAAGACCAGACATATCGCTCTCTGCAGTGGTGGAACACCAAAAACCTTCCCAAGGGCCAGCCGTTCATAGAGCCTGTTCCACAGGTGGTGCTAACCACAGATGCATCTCTCACAGGATGGGGAGCGCATTTAGAGAAACACACAGTACAAGGTACATGGACACCGCAACAGAAGTTACTCCACAAAATCATCTGGAGTTGTTAGCGATTTTCCTAGCGCTAAAATCATTTCAACATTACCTATCAACCAAAGCTGTACTGATCTGTACTGACAATATGACGGCCATGTATTACATCCAAAAACAAGGAGGAACACACTCCTACAGCTCTCCTGGCTGGCGCAGAGCATATGACGGTGGGCCATTCCTCAAAAAATCTTTCTGTTGGCATGACATCTACCAGGAGTTCACAATCAAATTGCAGATCTCTTAAGTCGTCAAAGACAACAGATACAAGAGCGGGAACTTCATCCACAAGTTCTTCAACCATTCTTTCATAAGTGGGGACAGCCAGAGATAGATCGGTTCACCACACACCGCAACTCGCCCCAGCTTCGCCCCCAGATACCCACACCCATTGTCCAAAGGCAATGCGGTATGGATGAGTTGGTCAAACAAATTTGTGTACGCTTTTCCACCTCTCCCACTAATTCCGTTAGTGATACGCAAGCTTCAGTAGCATTCCCTCACATTGATTCTCATAGCACCAACGTGGGCAAGACAACCGTGGTACACCACACTAATAGAGCTATAAGTAGTACCACATCAAAAGTTAAAACTCTCCCCACATCTACTGACACAGAACCATGGAGAGATCATGCATCCAGACCCAATGCAGCTCAATCTAGCGATTTGGCTCCTGAGGTCTTAGAATTTGGATACCTCAATCTTCCGCCTGATTGCATGAATGTTATAAAAGAAGTGACGCCCCACCACTAGAGCATGCCTCGCAGCCAAGTGGAAAAGGTTTGTTGTGTATTGCACACAAAAACATTAACCCATTAGATGTTTCCATACAAAACATCATATGCTACCTACTCCATCTACAAAGATGTAATTTAGCGTACTCCTCAATCAGGTTACATTGTGCTGCTATAGCAGCTTATCTTCAAAACAGACCACATTTGTCATTGTTTAGAGTACCTTCCATCAAAGCGTTTATGGAAGGATTAAAAAAATAATTTCTCCCAGAATACTACCCTCTCCGGTATGGAATTTAAATATTGTTCTCACTAGACTAATGGGTCCTCCATTTGAACCATTACATAAGTGTGAGTTACAGTTCCTTACATGGAAAGTTGCCTTTTTAGTTGCTATTACCTCACTCAGAAGAGTGAGATTCAAGCATTAACAATTCAAGAACCATTTATACAACTCCATCACAACAAAGTGGTTCCTAAGACAAACCTGAAATTCCTGCCAAACGTCATTTCACCATTCCACCTCAACCAATCTATTGAGTTGCCATGATTCTTTTCCCAACCACAGACAGTTGCAGAAAGAGCTCTACACACATTAGATGTAAAAAGAGCACTCCTCTACTACATTGATAGGACAAATCTGTTTCGTGAAACATAACTGTTTGTGTCCTTTTCTCCTCCACACAAAGGCAATCCTATTTCAAAATCAGGCATTGCAAGGTGGATTGTTAAGTGCATTCAAATCTGTTACCAAAAAGCAAAACACACTCTATCCATTCCCCCTAGGGCTCATTCTACCCGTAAATTAGGGGCATCAATGGCATTCCTAGGAAATATACCATTAGATGATATCCATAACCAAGAAGCTTCTAGAAGATGGCATCCGTTATAGATGGCCTTTTGTCCTATCCTTTGAAATGGGTGACAAATGCCAAATGGTCTCTAATGTGCATTCGGGGGGCCCAACTTACTGGGGATTACGGTGCTGGCATCCGCACATTTAATACGGCTTGCACGCGCATCCTCTAACCTTTGGGACTTGGTCGAGAACCTTCTTCCTTCTATTCCAGAAGGCCCGCGGGTAGAATTGCTTCGCCTTCTGCATGATGGCAGGGGAATGGTGCAATTTTCCCTCCGCTCTTCCCTTGACGCTACTGGCTCGGTGGTACAAGCTCTTGTTCGGTCTGTGGCTTTGCGCCGCCATGCATGGCTGCACGACAGTCGTTTCCCAGACAATGTTCGGGATGCTCTTAAGGATCTGCCATTCAATAGTGAGGCCCTTTTTGACTCCCACGCGGATTCAGCGGTCTCCTGCCTCTTGTCTGGACTACCGTAAATCTTGCGGCACAACTTCCTGCCCTATGTTTTTCTTTGGCATAGGCAAGGTTGCCTTGTTGCTGCTGTACATTGTCTTATGGCCTCGTTTTATGGCCACTGTCCCAAAAGCAGTTTTTCCACATTCGCTGCTGCTTCCCCAAAGGTGTTTTCCACGCTTCTGCTTTGGGTTCATTCTAGAACACTCTCAAGGGGAGTGTTCTCTTCAGGATACTCGCTTCTTGGATCCCTGGACCTTTAGATTGTTCCCGACTGTTTCCACTATCGTGCCTAGCTCCATCTCCTCCTCTGTCTTCCGGGGGACCGCTGTTCCTCCCGGGCGAGGGGCGAATGTCGGTTATGGGCCTGGACGTTAGTACTTTTCGCATGCTCTAGTCTATTGTTGTGTTACGCTTCATTTTTGAGCTTCTTTCTTCTTATTCTATGTCTGCTGTGCTCTTACACACTAGTATCTTGCTGGCAACATTCCTTCATGTGGTGTCCGTGGTGTTTGACCCGGACTACTTGTGCTACAAGTTCTTATATAGGTGACCGGCTTGCCTGGTCCCCTTTTTGCTGGTTGCCTTCTTGCTGTTGTGTCTCTCGCATCTGGGCTGTTCACACTACCCTGTAGGAGGGTTTTGCAATACTTCGTGTGATTCTAATGTCCACATGGTCTGCTTATGTACCTTCCAGTCTTCCACTTGACTATCGTTCTTACTGTAAGTCTTGTTTTGGCTGCATCTGCTGGTTGCCATTGACCCTTTTACATATCTGTGACAGACCGACTATGTACTGGTGTGTCTTCTGTTTTTCGTACCACCTGCATTTTCTGGTTGTGGGTTGGCATCCTGCCACTGCTGTCACACGTATTTTTGCTGGTGTGGGTTTCAACAGTGCTTCTTTCCAGTGTTGTGCATACTGCACCGGTATGTGCTAACTCTGTCATACCTGTTGCCATCTCTCTGGGTCTTACGGTCGGCAAGCCGGATCCTGCGGATCTATCAGACTTTAGGTTCAGTTCCACTTCGTGCGAAGTCCTTCACTTTCCTTTTCACACCTACACATCTAGTATGTTTTCTTTCTCTCACCGGGTATACATACGGGGGTTTCATGCTGTTCTTGGATGGCTTGTGGTGCCTTTGCCTCTCCATGTTTTCTGCTCCTTTATGAGCTTCATGGTCTGGTGTGGCTGCGCTGGCTTGTGGTCCCCACTGTGTTTCGTCACCTTGTTACAGCTACGTTCCCTTGGGAACTTCATAGGGTTCAGTTGCAGACCCCCCCTCTTCTATGGGTATGGTTTTGGTATCTATTCGAAGTTAAGGAATATGCGGCTATATGTCTATCAGATGGACGAGTTACTTACCTTCAATAACCATGTATCTGGGAGAGACACAGTCTAGCCCGCCCATCCTCCCTGTTCTGTGAGAACCTTTTCTGGTGGGGTTTTCTATACTCGCCTCCCTCTGGGTGGCTTGCCTTTCTACAGGGTGACTTTTTTCACTTCACTCCGACACAGTGTTCATTCTGTTTTCATTGCTCTACTCCGCCCATTCAATTGATTTGGTGATATGCTCATATGTCATGTGTCCTTTCCAACCCTGTACCTGGATTGTACAGTGTGGGATCTATTCAGGTTTTTTCCCACCCTCCACTATGCCCTTCTCCGTCGCCTTGGGGTCTCTTACCAACCCTGCGACCCATTGGTTCAAGTCTATCGGCTCTGCCACATTCTATCGGTCTTTTATTGGGGTTGTGACGTCTCTTCTGGTAAAATTGTCCTTGATCCTATGTACATTATAGTTGCAGGCTTCGGTCGTCTGCCAAGCTGTTTTTTCACATTTTCCTCTACCTCCACAGGTGGTTTGACCTTTGCATTTGTGGGGGTGCTTCTCAGAGCGGTGCTCTGCTCTTTCTTCTACTGGTTTGCAGGATACAGTGCCTGGCGCTGTCTTTTGTGATTCTATTTTTCTTCAATTTTTGCACACTGTTACCATATTCTCAGTGTTTGGTGGTGGCTCCACGCTGTGGCGTGGAAAAGCTTCTCTGACGAAAACTGACAGCGCGCCGGGAGGGGCATATATGGCTCCGCTAACGCCATGTCTGTGGATGACGTCAGGGCGGAGCCGTGCGGCGCCGCCCCCGGAGCGCAGAGGTGCTGCTGCAGAAAGTTTTCCAGATCCAGTCTGACGCCTGGGGATATTCTAAGTTAAGGATTCTGAGGCTAGACTGTGTCTCTACCAGATGCATTGTTACTGAATAAACAGGGAAGTATATGGAGGACTTTACGAGCCTACAACCCAGGCAATATTTGTTTGCAGGAAACACATTTGTTGCACAAGGATCAGGGGGAAATAAAACGCACCCTCTTCCCTGTATCCTTCCACTCATCGGCTGGCACTAAACAAAGGGAGATGGCAATATTCATGATACATAATCTTTCCTTTACTGTCTTACATACACTGACAAGGAAGGGCAATACCTTGTTCTGGTAGTTGTGCTCCATGGCATCTCTCTTACTGTTGCAACAGGCTATGCACCAACACAGGGCGAGATACGTTCCTACTTGACCTTCTAGAGAAGCTGGCGGGCATGGCCAAAGGAAACATTCTAGCTGGTGATTTCAATTTAGTTTGGGACTCGCATTTGGACAGAGAGGGGGGACATGACTCATCCACACGGGCCTTTTCTAATAAGTTAAAAAAGGCCGTTGATGACCTAGGTCTTAGAGATGCATGGCAAGAATAGAACATGGCAACTAAAAGCTTATACTTTTTATTCCCATGTGGTTTGTACCCATTCCCGCACAGATGTCTCTTGGTGAGCACTGCCCTGATGGGTATCATGCAAACCTCTGCAATTGGGCCTTTTTCGGTCTCGGGCCATGCACCAGTCACAGTCCAGATAGATTTGGGACATCATAGGCTTCCAAGGACTTAGAAGACAGCCCCCTTATCTTTTTAGAGACTATGTAATTAAAAGGACAATGGATGGAAGAATATTTTGATCAAAATGAAGATGGAATAAGTATCTGTTCTGGGGATTTGGGACGCATTTATGCAGTGACAAGCGCCCATTTCATAGCAGTAACTGTCGAACGGATGAGGCTTCGTAATCTCGAGGTACAGAAGCTGAGAGACCAGATAAAGCGGCTTGAACAAGGGTGGCTGCTGAAGCCCTCCTACCGTAGTACATGCATGCTTACAACAACCCAAAGCCAATTCCGCCTGTATTACACCAATAAGGCAGAGATATCATTATTACATCTTAAAAACTGCCACTGTGTTGTGGGTGATAAACTGGGTATCCCACTTGCCTGAAGCCTGAGAGTTGATAAAAAGATTTATAGCACCGAATCGGGTACGAGGGTTTTGTAGCGATGCTGGTGGTATTACTGGTGTAGGTACCATTGTATTGTAAAACAAGAGGAAAACCTGTACTAGTACTAAAAAACACATTTTCATACTCGTAGATGAGTATTTTTGTTCTATTTCATACAGTACTTTGCTTCTAATTGATGTTTGCAGGTCACACTATAATAAATTTTTCAAAATGCCATGTAAGAGAAAAAGTATGGTTTATATTAATAAAATTGTGTTTTTCGTTAAGTTGTTAACTCTTTAACTCGTGCTTCTGGATGGTAGTAATCCCTACTCCCTCGCCCCCTCCAGACTACACTGGTAGCCCATAGGGGTATCCTACTCGCGCCATCAGGTCTCATCAAGGGCCTGACTAACTATGATCACATCACCTCCACCTTAATGCAACTTCTTTAGCCCTGTTTGCCAGCCCGCACATCTTCAAAATCGGCGGTGTCATTTAGAAAGCAGTCACCCCCACTTTTAAACGCACCATCTCTGGGGGTTTTCGCCACGCCTGTAGCCAGACACCATCAGACTACAGATTAGTAAGTGTAAAAAAGAACGTATGGCCTTTTCCACCTGTGCAACCAGGGTCTGGAGCAACATCCCCATATCCATCAGGAGTTCCACAACGCTGCTCTAATTTAGCCAAAGTGTTGAAGACTCGACACTTTAAAGAACACTACATCATGAAGCATTAACTTGGCTACAATTAAGCTTCATCTCCTTTTACTCACCAACTTCAAGCTTGCCTTTGACCACACACTGTTCTGCTGTCTTTCGGCTAGGTTTGCTCTAGAAATACAATATACATATATACAAACCTGTACGAATGCATATAATTCACTAAGATTATCAGCAATCCACTAAGAGACAACAGACATGGTTTCCAGAGCATATGGTAATATGCAAATTATTTACACGATGATGTAGTAGCAGTAACAATTCATGTGCACCTATCTCACCGAGTTGTTTTGGGAAGTTGCTTTCATGGTTCTTGTAAAGTACGCATCAAAGGGAGTTTGTGCAGACCAAGGTAAAACTAAATGCAAAGACACAAACATCATTGACTACATTTGAAGAGCAAACTAAAGGCAAGGAAAAGCACTTGACACTTTTGAGAGGTTAAAATTGTTCCTGGGCTACATTTTAGTGCATGTTTTATTTTTCAACTTGCGTTTTGGTTATTTAAAATGATTGTCTATTTGTTTAGGTGTCTTTCCAACAGAAGACATTTGGGCAGCACAACCCATATGTTTGACAAGCGGATTAAATTATAACCTTGGCAACAACGTAGCGTGCATGGTGCGGGAGCACCCTTCTGTTCAAAACAGGTTAGTCTTCTTTTATTTGACAATAAGAGCCTTCCAAGTACGCTTTTTCAAGATTAGTTCAGGTGCCCTTTTGCTTCTTTTGTATTTACACTATCTCACCCATGCTTGTGGAAGTCCTTCTTTATTAATTAGACTAGCAATCTTTTTCCTGACACTTAATGCTTTCTTAAAAAGCTTAATGACAAGCTTTGCGTCTTCACTGTATATTGATTTTTGTCTTTACATTTATTTTACACTCTCATTTAGACTGTAGCAGTGTCAGACCTTCTGCTCTAAGACCCTCATTAAGGGAGTTGCAGGACTACTGGTGAAGTAATGCCAAACCTGAAAATACCAATGCTTTGGATGCATTGGGTTCGATATTACCACACTAACCTGACATTTCAACTGGGGCATGGGAATGTGAATCTACAATGGTTTCTTCTTCTTTTCTGATATTCATGTTCATAACTATTTCTGGTGGGTGGAAAAATTTAAGAGTGCAGTGCTCCTGCATTACTTCTTTTCCCGACTTGGCTGGATAACACCCATTATCGGCCGAATCTGGGTTTGAAATGAGGGCCTAAATTTTACCTTAACCTTCAGCATACTAGCATTCCAGCCTAATAAGTAAACTGCTTGTAAGAAAATTATACACAAGAAAAATATGAATGTTTTCTATTCTTACAATTTAACTGGTTGTCAGAATATAGAAAAAAAAGCTAGATCTGGAGTCATGCTACTCAAACGTTAATCCAAAAGCAGTTAAAATCAGATGGGCAGTCCCAAAAGAGAAACATTTTTATACAGCTGACATTTATGCTGAGTTATGACCGCATTTATCACAGCAGCAGCACCACACTTCCAGCATCTGTGAAGACAATTGCGCCCATTGCCTGCATTACACACTTAGACCAAAGTTCTGATCTTCACTTCAGCACATTCCAGCATGTGTGATGTTTGAACGATCTTTGCTATCAGTTGATGAAACCAGGCACAGTGGGATGCAGGGCTGATATTGATGATTTTTGACACCACATAAGTATTGGCCTCTCTTTGTTTGACTTTAGAAGATTGTGAATGTCAGAGTACTTAGTCTTCTATAATAACATTTAAATTCTTGTCCGGGCTCATAAACTTCCAGTCACATGTAGGATTTTCCCCCTTATTCTAAGATCAAGAGGACAAACCAGAGCAAAGCATAGAAGCAGACCTGCTCTTGATGCAGCACTACTCCGGAAATAATTTCTATTACCATAACCCCTTTCCCTGAAGTGCAAAATCATACATATACTCAACAGTGGGGCCCATGACACTGCGAGACACTCGCAAAACATTTCCATCCTACTTCATGGATCGGTGAAATTCAAAGGAGAGCTGCTGTATCATGGTGGAGTGTCTAAACTAAGAAACTAGATATTTAAGCAATTTACACCTGCAGTTTAAATGAGCTTACCATGGTTTTCATTTAATAAAACATTTAATTAGCCCCGCCTCCACTAAGGTTGACGGATCTGCTAGTAAAAAATTAGGCGTAGGAAAACTCAAGACCAGCTTAATTCTCCATTTATCTAATTTCTACTAAGAGCAAATTCAGCATGTCTAAATTTTATTAATTTTATTTATTTCTTTATTTCAAAACGACAATTTAAAGAATAAGAATTTCTAAATTCAAGACAGTTAGATTCATTTATTTAGGAAAACTCTGAAATAGACATTTTCATTTATTTTATCAGTCAGATAGTTCCCAAATAATCATTTATTCTCCTAACTTCCCTAACTAAACCCTCAGCTAAAGTACATCTCCCTGTGAAAGGAAATAGAAAAATTAGTCAGAGTCTTACATCTCAGGAAAAATCAGCATTCCAGCAGCATCTCGGGTGAAAATCGAAGAGAAGTTTTTTCTTCAATAAAACCAGCACTTTTTATACCCTTTTTACTAGCTCTATCTATCTAAAAGTGTAACTTTCAGTCTAAATTTGAGTTCTGATTGGACAATTCTGGGGTGGATGAGCATCATCTCGTCATCATAATATTACATTTACTTCCGTTTGCAAATTTCTAATGATGGATCCATTGTTTTGGCCCAAGTCCGGCCTAGTCCTGTTCTCTACACGCAACTTTGCCATGTATTCCCACGTTCTGAACCATTGTGCTCATCATTTTGGCAGCCATCTATACTTCCAGGCCAAACTGTCCTTGAACTGTAGTCACTCCAGGCACAAGCAGCTCGCATTCGGACTCGGACTTTGCTCGCGCATGCGTACTTCTTTTGTAACCACAATAATCAAGTGACTCCATTTTCTTATAGGCCTCACGAGTCAGAATGGGAACTATCATAGAAACAAACACAAATGAACATTAATTTTAAGTGGTTTAACCCTTCTGTTTACCGACCCCCTTTCTAAGACTTTCCCTATTAGTAATTACCTAGCAAATAGCCACATTTAAGTGTAATATACTCAATTATCCTCGCGTTTTGCCACAATAATACATAAACAAAAGCACATGTATGCTGCATTCCGTTATCTCAAAGCTGCTCATTAGTTTAGGACATGACATAATCACAAGGTTAGGTAATTATGATGCAACCTAAGCAATGTTAATTTCCCACGTGTCTTTGTGTAGGTGCAACTTTTATTCTAAGATGATTAGTTTCAGGCTTCACTCAATTAGTTTGAATTATGATTATGGAAGTATGATTTCGCAAGGGTACACAACATTTTGTTTTTCCCCCTTGCTCCATCAACTCCCCCCTTTGGTGATTTATCACCAAATATTTCCCAAAATGTTCCCAAAATTTATCAAAACTTGTTTCAAATTCTTCAGATTAGTACAGGTTTATACTGGCTGCCAAGTGTTGAAGCACTAGTCTCATCATGCTGAATTCTTTACTTTTTTATGGCTACTTTCCCTGTAATTTCTTTTAGTGTTCTAGTATGCTTGAATTAGTTCAGCCACTACAGTTATTGGCTGTGGATGTCATTGGCACTGATCATCTGGGACACATCTTTTCCACTTTATAACATCTCTAGTTGTGAGGTCTTCCTTCCCAGCTTCTCTGAAATGTGTCAACTATTTCTTTCACATGACCTCCTCTACATGTATCCTCAGCTGGTGCAAGAAATGGTATCTAGCATGTCAATGTGCAGTCCCTACAGCTTTCAGTTTTTGTGCGAAGAACGAGCAGCTCAAGTTGTAAATGTTTCATTGTGCTTACGTTCTTTTTTTGAAAGTAGCAAGAAAAGAAACAAACTCTTAAATATAGAGATTCAGCACATGGCAGGCCTTTTAAACCATGTGATGGAGAACAAAGTACACTCATTTCTGTGCCCCTGACACTTCCCTACACCCACAGCTTTGGTCATGATAGGCATCAATAAAGTAATACCAAGGGTTGCATAAAAGACACAGCCTTCCTTCCACTTTTGTGGTCCTTCCAAGTAAGCTAGGTTTGCGGTTTCAAAAAAGGAAGAAGCAGTTTAAGTGGAGAAACTCCCAAAAGCTGCCGGGAGCCTCTCTTGTATTTGAAGTTGCTCTTGTTTCAAAAATATTTCTTGGCTCTATTCGGCTTTCTCGTGCTGTCACATTACAGCTCATCTAACAACTTGTTGGCAGCTTGTGTTGATGCACCTCAGTACCTTTTAAAAGGAAGTTAATACCAATGACTGGTAATTCTTCTGATTGTAAAATTGAAGTTTACCTCTGCATTTATGTTGCATGAAATATATTAAGTTGTACCCAACAAGAACTTACAGAATCTGGATCAAGGGATTGGTATTGAGCCAAAGACAAGCCACTTGTACCCCAGGTACTGTGGGCATCTACCCTTCCAATAACTTGATAGGTATCATTCCTTCCTACCCAAGGTTCCTCTTAACTACTTGGATTTACAGATGCTGTAGGTAATAAACAATGTCCCATCTTACATTGCCCTTGCCCTATGGCTTCTTTACTTTACCATTATTTTCACAAATTCCAGGCACTACTCTTGCTCACTCAGGCAACTGGATCTGTAGCATAAGCTAGCTCCACTCCAAATCTATCTTGCTACTAGCTGTGGCAGTGCCAGAGCTTCTCAGTCCTTTGCATCAAACACCCAAGCACTATTAATGTGTGCTCTGTTTGTACGAACTTCAATACCATGATCTCTTCTCTCCATTAATGTGATGTATTATTGGCGCCAAGCCCCGCAACTTGCAGAATTTGGGCAGAGTCCCTAGCCACTTCATCCAGCCTTACCACATGATAGTCCTTTGAGCAATATTTTTCTTTGTTATAGTGGTATCCTTTAAAGATAGAAGGTAAAAAATAATTACTGAAATAAAATGTAACTTTCATCTCCAACTTTAGTTCACTAGTGTCTGTCGCTCTCTAATCTCCCTGAGTTCTGTTATTTGACAAATATATGTAGACCGTCCTTCATTTTCTTCATCTGAATGTTTCTTAGCTAACTTCATGTTTAGAAGGAATTATTTTTGTCTCAGAATTTTTCGCCACATGCTATTACTTTTTGTAAGTATTACAAGTATTAAAAAAAACTAAATATTTTGCGTCACTCCTGTGACACCTTCTGAACTAATGAATACACTTGTGAATGTGTCTTTCCATGTAAAGGTGAAAGCAGATACATTCCAGGATGTAAACAGCAGAGGAGAATTAATTTACAAAATATTTGATCTCCTATTTTTCAGTGTTATTTTTAAACTTTTGTGTGGCTGACTGACCATATTTATATATTTTTCCATGTCCGCGTATCAAATCCATACATTTTTGGCATGTGGTAATTTTGACTGATTTTCAGATAATTTCCTAAAGCACTGAAGGTCAACAAATCAGACAGAAAAGATTTTCTCATGTAGGCTGTTTTTAGATTTCTTTTATGCTGTCCCTGTGTTTTGTTAAAATGCATGAAAAGAAAAAAAATCTTATTTCAAACTCCCTAACACACAGACATAGCACTTCTACTGGAAACTATCCCAAATTTATTTTATTTTATTTTACAGAGTTTTATATAGCGCGAACTTGACCCGAATCGGGTATTAGAGCGCTTTACATAGCACCAATTGCATTACATGAAGACACATTCGTTTTTTTGGTAGGCACAGGGAGATTGAGTGATTTGCCAAAACTCACAGGATGTTCAGCGTCCTTGCAGAGACTTGATCCCAGTTTCCCAGATTGGAAGTCGACCACCCTAGCCGTTAGGCCAACCCCTCCCCCCATGTGCATATTTATAAACACACGCTTAAATGAGAACCCCAACCAAGCCCTGCCCTCTGCAACACCATATAAATAATAACATCCAACAATAAATATCTCAAATCTTTGAGCTAGAAAAACTGGAATAAGCACAAAACTGCTAATCTGTGAAATACAATAGATATACTGGGCCTCTTTTATGGAGACTGACAAGCACATACTTTGAACAGTCTGCGGTACATTTACTCTCATATACTAGGGTGAACAAAATGTACACAATGAACTATAATTAAAAAAGTATTTAAATCCAAAAAGGAACTAAGTAGGAAAAATGATATACACTAGTTACTTCATAATTTCCAAAATGTAGCTGTTGAAGACTATTCCATGCATAACCCAGACCAACCAAGATAGAGGGCCAATATGTGTTGATAGGGAAAGAAATGTCATTGTAGGGTAGATCTTTGCTTCTGAAAAAACAACTTAACTTAACGGACTATCCAGAATCTTCTAAGAGGAAAAACAGAATAAAGGCAGTAGCAGAATCCAGAAAAGAGCAGCAATAAAGACAAAAGCAGACCAGAGAGAGAGAGGGGCAGCCCTAGCAGCAGAGCAGTGATACTCTGCCACTAGACCACCAGGGATGAGTAGCAGGCAGGAGCCTGTGCAGGAGCCTGCGAGGAGTGTCTCGAACTCCTGACCAGCAAGTCAGCAGCATCCTTGAAGGATGGGGGGAAGCTTCTTTTGTGGCTTCAGACCATGCTGCAAGACTACCATAAGAGGTTTCCCGAACATCCACAGGAACAGCCAGTGTCTCCAGCTCAGCTTACATCTCCTACAACACCAAGGCCTATCCATCCACCTATAACATCCAGGATGACTCCTGCTTCCAACATAGCAGTGCCCACATGAGAAGACCCATTGTCATCAGATGATGACCGAGAAGAAAGCTAAATTCCGGAGCCACAGCCTCCCCAAGATGAATGGAAGGTTACCTGATCCCCACTCTATCACCTCTACCATCACAGCCTGTGGACTCTCCTCCAGAACATTGGGGTTTTCATAATTTACTGGACAGTGCTGCGACAAGGTTTCACCTACCAATTTCAGTCCCAATTGTAGATTGTGTATGGAAAGAGGGGATAAAAATCATTAGGAACCTGGCAATGGTGACAGCAGTTCTGTCGTGCATTGACAAGAAATACAAGGTGCCCAAAGAATCCCCTGCTTGCCTCACAGGACATCCTAAACCAAATTCGGTTATTTTGCAACCAGCACAGCCTCGCTCTAAGAATCTCCACTCCCATCTCCGCTCCACCAGACAAGGATGGCGGGCGCTTGGAAAACATAGGCAAGAGGTTTTCCACCATGTCTTCCATCACAGTTTGTGCAGCCAATTCCCTTTCATTTCTAGGTTGCTATGATAGGCAGATGTGGTCGGACTTTGGCACCCTCGTTGGTTTAGTGCCTGAAGACCAATTAGATGCAAGGAAGATCTTGCAGAAAGACAAGTGCATTTCATCTGAAATAATAGACTGTGCAGTGAACATAGACGACAACCTACCAGCCGGAAGTGCAGTTCAGAATCTTGATGAAGTTGCTTCATTAATCAAATTTGAGGCATATACCATGGCATTCCTTACTGGCTGAAAGATATTTGCATGGGTACAAATGTGGATCATGGAGACGGATTTCTCAACATGTTTCTCCTTAGAAGAAAGTTTTTATTCTCTGCTTATTAAAAAGAGCTCACAGAAGACTGATACATTTCCACTGCACAACATGCCCTTTTGGAAGAAGTAGTGTTGCTGATGGTGAGGGGAAGATAGAGTATCCATTCTTCACCCAGATGTATTCTGCCAGAGCCAATAAGCCTGCCAATTGAGGTTGTGAGATTCCTAAGGAAAGCCTTGAAATGAATTCTTGTCCTCAAGATTTGCTACTTGAATTGTTGTTAAATATAAACTATGTTTGTAAAGTATGAACAATGCCTATTTTGTTAAATTGTTCTTATTTTGTATTCTTTTTTTCATAGTTGGAGTGGGGGTCTTTAGACTATTCTGGCATCATGATTTACCGAATGTATTTTTGTTTTAATATCTTGCCACTTTTTTCAGCTTCATGGATTGGAACTCAGCATGCGAGGGACAATTTTCTAACATTTATGGTCACTTAGAAACAAACGACTATGGCTCTTTTCAAGAAGGTAACACATGACATTTTTTACTTATGGTATTAAGTTATAACATTTAGTACAGACCTCAAAGCCACACAGTGTATGCTTGGTAGTATCTTGACAGTCTTTGTAAGATTCAGAGAACGTATTTTTAATGATCAAAAACATGAACGCAGTTGGTTATGACACTGCAAAGATATTTACATGAGGAAGCAAGTATAATTTGTATGGTCTCCAAAAAAGTTCTGTTGAGTGTATTCCCTACCTGTCACAGCATAATTGAATCTGGGAAAAATTGCAAAAGTAGCTGAAGCAAGGACAGTGACACTAATTTAAGGACCGGATGTGCATTCAGCTAGC
This sequence comes from Lissotriton vulgaris, assembly GCF_964263255.1. Lineage (NCBI taxonomy): Eukaryota > Metazoa > Chordata > Amphibia > Caudata > Salamandridae > Lissotriton > Lissotriton vulgaris. The sequence goes on from NC_141689.1 coordinate 1,856,965,070, forward strand.
TCATCTATTCACCCCTCTACTTTGTTTTTCTGCTGTGCAAAGCTGTCTGGATCTGGTGTAGATCCATTTTGGTGGTAGCTCAAGCCTGGTAAAGTGCATTTTTTTGTAAGAATTTTGAAGATACTGTTTTGTTCTGCCATCATGCTTGTCCCTTTTCTATACATTACCCTTACATCCACATCACTCCTGGCTTTAGATATTACTGTTTCCAGTGATGGCGGCCTCTAATCCTTTTTTGGCATGCATCTCTCCCCTCAGAATTTTGCACGGTCTACAGAATCTGAACCCGTGAATGAGGGAAAGCTTCACTTAATCTAGCCATCAAAAATGTTTTACCTTTGAATACTGGGATATACAAGGACTTCCAATGGAGTTCATTAATCTAGGTCATTAACAGCTTCTGGCACAGGGAATCAAAGCACCACCTGTCCTGTTCAGTAAGGAGTTTATCTTCCTGGTTATATGAACCTCCAAGCGTTGAATATTTTGTTTCCGCTGGACATTGTCTGTCTTGTTTTTGGTATAAGGGTGTAACTTTGGTAGCCATCTGCAAAGGTGCAAACTTAACCTGGCAAATAACTTACTATGCTCCCAATTGTTTTATTTGTGTACTAGAATGCAAAGTCAGTTCATAGAATTCATTACAAAGTTCTGTTATACTTCATTACTATATGGTTCCTCAAGGAAGCTGCCTGCTTCAGAACTGAGGTTGAAACCACCTATGCAAGCTCAAGAAAAGACCAAATAAATCATAAGTAAATGGAAGTGGTATTGCTAATCGTTATTCTTCCTACAGATCATTCATCTATTGAAATATCTGTAGTCATCAAATTAGTTCTGGCAAAATCATCAGTTCAAGCAATGAGCTCTATTAGACTGAAAAACTGAAAACTGCTTCTGAGACCAAGATGAGAAGAAAATTAGAAAGATCCAATGTCCACTAGTGATTCAACCATGTGACCATAAAAGTGAAAGCTCCCCAGCAGTCAATCAACATGCTCCAGTTTAATACGAACTCGCCAATGGTGTCTTGACCAAAGTGGTTTCATCTTCCAAGGAGACAGCTTTAATTTCACTGCCTGTGCAGAGCTCTCTGGTGTAAGGCCATAAGTGATGGTGAGTACAAGTTTAGCATCCTAAACTCCCAGAGGTCTGTAACTTTTTTCTATTCTAGAGTTCTCTGAATAAGAACTCCAGCATAGTTACTGATTGTAAGCTTCCAAGAGGCCACTTTACTTAACCCTTGCCTGTTCAGTGAAAATTCATCCGCATGCTTTTGGGAAGCTGTGATGCCCTGCCCTTGTGCTGGACAGGCCTATGCTTTTCCTCCAATACTTCTGACAGTGATGTAAGCACTTGGAAGTGCTCTGTTGTGTTTTTCTTCGAGATCAGAGCTGTACTTTGATGCAAAGGAGATGTTCAACGCCAACCGTCATTCTGAGTGGGATTGTATAACACGGTCTTAACACAGGCAGTGCGATGGCTGAAAGTTGTTGCAGCCTGATTCTGGTTAAGGTGCAATGGCCTTTCGACCTGGATCTTTATTGGAACACTTTCTACCGGCGTTCCTCAGTAAAGGACTTAAAATATCTAGGACATGAGTGTAGGGTGGGCATTGTGTATTAGGATAAAGTGACACCAAGGACAACTGGTGAATCCTAGTGTCCAATTAGACCAATGTGTGTGCTACACAAAATAATGGCTCCCTTTGTGTTGAGGTGGTGGTGTCCACCTCGGACATCCCAGCCTAACATCAACCCTTCCTTTTACATTCCACAGCACCTAATGCATCTGATGGATTCCAGCTGATTCCTTTAGTCTCAGTTCAAGTTTTATTGGCCTGGATAAATAACACCCATCCACCATTTTCTGTGTTGTGGCCTCCTCCGAACAGGCATCAGTCAATACATATCTGGTTTTTCCTAGGTCACCACAGAGTATTTGGTTCATAGTTTGTCTTGACACTGAGGCCAACTGCAAACCCTATTTATGGAAGGACGACGATGTACCAGGGAAGAATCTCTCCTCGAATTGCTAACCTCGCTCCAGTCTGAGCTTAAGTCTGAAAAAATCCTTCAGAGTTGCCTAGCTGCCTGCTGTGGAACTGAAGTGCCAGCAGGGAGTGACTTCATATAAGGGAAAACATGCATAACACCCAGAGAAGCACATGGACCTGCCAAGCTATGAGGTTGCCTTAACCTACCTGTCAGGAGTAAGCAAGAGAGAGCATCTGGTCTGAGGTTCTGTTCCATTTCCTTCACAGGCATGTCAGTCAAGAAAGGTAGGCCCTACCCTTTTTGTACCTGAATCCCTATGTCTTCTGTCCCAAAGGGATCAGAAGGCAGTGTGACTTCACATCCCCACTGAGAGATCTGTTTATGCTGGCTGAGGAGTTTTCAATGAATCTGCAACAGTTAAAAACTTTGTTCTAGATGTATGATTGAATGTTGGGCCAAGCCTACCCTAAGCTGAACAGTTCCTAGTCAGGATGAGGGTCACGAGTGACTGCTGTTTGTCTAATTTTCGTAGGTGTCTTGCGACTGGGAAAAATTGACCAACTGTTGCAGATCTCTAGACTTGCCCTACTGGTAAAGGGAATAGTGGGAGCTGGCCCACAATTTCCTTCAGTCCAGTGGAAATAAATGGAACTAGGAGGGCCCTTACTTAGTCTCTGAACTGAAGTTACCTTGACAGTCACTAAACTGGTCACCAAGACATCAACACCATAGGAGCACCTGAGGCTGTTGATGGGTAGGATCCGAATTGTATGGGTGGTGGGTTTTTGGGCTCTGTATTGTTGGGGTGAAACTTTATGGCAGGCAGGGCTCATTTTATAAGTGACACCTTTTTCTACTCATTTGGAAATGTGGTGGTACACAAGAGTTGGTGTTGAATCCAGAGTTCCAAACACTAATGTATCCTACACCCGCAGTATTACCCTGTTATTTCAGAAACAGATCGAGACCAGTTCCAGGATCAGTTGATTAGTTGTTTGTCAGACCCTCACACACGCTATTAGTTTTGTGCTTCCTCATCTGGTCGCATCCAAGCCACTAAAAACCAGTATGAGCTTAACCAAGGATTTAAGAATTCTTGGGCTACGGGGAATTAATTGGGCCTTGCTTCCTATCTACCCCAGTCCGCTTTTCACCCCTTTCGTGGCTATCGAAGGGTCACCCCACCACGGCCGGCCCAGTCCAGCCACCGGTCCATGCAAGCTGCCCAGCCTCTAAGTGGCTGCGGGCTTGGGACCCAGCGACCTCGCAGGTCTGGGAGCCAGCGGGTGGGCCAGTCCACCCTCCCCCCCCCTGCAGCATCCTCCAACCCCTTCTAGTCTGACCCTTCAGGGCCATCAACAGCCAGTGGGTGGCAGGATTCGCCATCCCCTCCTCCACTGGCAATCCATCAAGTCAGACAGGTGGGTTTTGCAAATAGTCCCTCCCCTTCGAAACTGCTCCTCTCTCCATTCCATTGTCTTTCGATCACATGTCGGAGGATCATTTGGCATTTCTCCACCAGGAAGTCTCAGCTCTCTTGGCCAAATGAGCTATCAATAGGGACCCTGCGCCAGAAGTAGGTTGTGGTTACTATTCCCGCTACTTTCTGGAGGCCAAGATTGACAAAAGCCTGCGTCCTATTTTAGACCTCGGGGCCCTCAACCGCTTCCTCAGGAAGGAGAAGTTCAAAATGCTTACATTGGCTCCGTTCCTATCTGCCCGCGACTGGATGGTGGCGTTGGACTTCCCGTCCTGCCAGCCCACAGACTCTACCTACAGTTCACAGTAGGCCACGAGAATTTTCAGTTCACCTTGCTCCCCTTCAGCAATACCAGTGCCCCTTGGGTGTTCACAAAAGTGATGATGGTACACAGATCTGGGGTTCCAGTCTTCTTCTATCTCGACAACTGGCTGTTGAAGGTGGGCTCGCCCCAGGCGGTCGTCTCCTACCTCCAGACTATGGCAGACCTCCTGTACTCGATGGAGTTCACTATAAACGTGCAGAAGTCGCACCGGACTCCCTCTTAGACGCTCCCTTACATCTGAGCTGTTCTGGACACAGTGCAGTTTCAAGCCTATCCTCCCGAGCTGATATTGGGGCTATGATACCGATGTTTCTGCCTCTATCACAGGTTTCGGTGAGAAGGACCTTGAGAGTGCTGGGCCTCATGCTGGTGGATCCTGCCAGGTGGCATATGCAGGCTCTGCAGTGGAGTCTGAAGTTACAGTAGGCACAGCATCAGGGGAATCTTTCTGACTACGCCCAGATCTCAGAGGGAACTGCACTACAACTGCAGTGGTGGTTTACAGACCAGGATTGGGTCAGAGGCAGATCCCTCTCTCTTCAACCAGAACTCGCGGTGGTGACCGATGCATCACTCCTGGGATAGGGCTGCCATCTGGGAGAGACGGAGATCAGAGGAGTCTGGTCTCCGGCGAAATCTGGGCTCCACATCAACCTGTTGAAGCTTCGGATGATCCGCCTGGTACTGCAGGCATTCCTTCCCACCCTCAAAGGAAAGGTAGTGCAGTTGTTAACAGACAACACCACTGCCATGTGGTACTGCAACAAACAAGGCGGGGTGGGGTCGTGGACCCCATGTCAAGAAAAACTTTGCCTTTGGACATGGCTGGAACATCAGGGCATGACCCTGGTGGTTTAACACCTGGCAGGTTCTCTGACCGCCAGAGGTGGTGCAAGGTCTCTTTCAGCGGTGGGAAGAGCCTTGGTTAGATCTGTTCGCCACTGAAGAGAATGTGCATCAGTCCAAGGCGGCACTCGCTCGGAACGCCTTCCGCCGCGAGTGGAGTTGGGGCCTCTTGTACGCCTTTCCGCCTATACCACTACTGCCCCGTGTACTGAAGATCAAGCGCAACCAGGTCCAAATCATTGTTGGGGCCACGGACTGGGCACAAAGAGTCTGGTGTACCCCGAGCTCCTGAACGTGGCGGACTGCCACTTTGGGAGGAACTTCTGTCGGAGCTGAAAGGAACTGTCCTCCACCCGAACCTGTCCAACCTCCACTTCCCTGCGTGGAGATTGAGCGGCTACAGTTGACCACTTTAGACCTTCCACCCAAAGTCTGTAACGTCATCTTGGCAGCAAGGCGTCCCTCTACAAAAACAGTATACGTCTGTCGATGGAATACGTTTGTGGCATGGTGCACATAAAAGGCTGTGGATCCCCTCTCTGCCCCTCTTTCTGAGGTTTTTTGTTCATCCTTTCTTTGGCCCAGCAAGGCTCTGCTCTGGGCACTCTAAAAGGCTATCTTGCTGCTATTTCTGATTTCCTTCGGCTACAAGATCAGCCCTCTTTATTCACGTCCCCTATTGTAAACAGATTATTTAAGAGCATTATTCATCTCTTTCTTCCATCTCTTTTCATAATGCTGCTGTTGGACTTAAATCTTGTTTTAACTTATCTTGTGTGTGCTCCCTTCGAGCCTCTTCATAACTGTCCTCTCAGGCTCCTTAACCCTGAAAACTGCTTTTCTTGTTGCCATCACCTCTGCTCGCAGGATGAGTGAGCTTCAGGCACTTCCTTCTAAGCCCCCTTTCTTCTCAGTGCATCCGGACAAAGTGGTGCTTAGGACAAGACCCTTGTTCCTTCCTAAAGTGGTTACACCTTTTCACATAGGACAAAAGATCACTTTGCCCACCTTTTTCCCGCCTCTGCACCCTTCCAATGAGGAGGAGAGACTCCATCGTCTGGACCCTAAACGTGCGCTGTCCTTCTATCTTGACTGCACCAAAGATTTCCGGGTGGATAATTAACTCTTCGTTGGCTATGTGGATGCCAATAAATGTCAGGCTGTACTAAAGCGTACCATCTCCCGATGGGTTGTCCTTTTTATTAAAATCTGTTAAGCTTTAGCGAAAAAGGAACCTCCAGTGGGACTGCGTGCTCATTCCACTAGGGCTATGGCAGCAACTACAGCATTGGCACATGTAGTCCCACTCCTTGACACCTGTCATGCAGCAGCGTGAGCATCTATGCACACATTCACCAGACGTTACTGCCTGGACAGCCAAGTCAGGAGGAATGGCTATTTTGACCGTTCTGTCCTCTAGGACTTTCTGGTGTGAACGTGGTTCGCAGAACCTCCCCTGGGGATGGTATGGCTGGTGTATCTATTCTAAGGTAATGAATCTATAACTGTCTCTTTCAGTTGAACAAGTTACTTCTGTTCGGTAACGATGTATCTGTAAGAGACATTGGTTAGTTATAGATTCCTTACCGCCCCACCCACAATCCCCACTCCGCGAACTGACTTCTAGGGTTAGGGACTGCCTTACAGGGCACTAGATGTGGTGCACTAGTGGTCAGTGTCTTTCATGGCTCTGTGATTCTGGAGTGGAAAGTAGTCTCAGCTGATTTCAGCAAGCAGGAGCGACATCTAAGTAGGCACAGCGACGTCATCCTGGTGGCCACGACGATTGACGCGGAGTCGACCAATGCCTCCTACCGACGCGCAGGAGTACTGCTGAGGAAAAAGTTCTCCGGATCCAGTCTGATTCCTGGTTGTAATTCTAAGGAAAGGAATCTATAAGGTTAAGGAATCTATAGCTAACCTATGTCTCTTACAGATACATTGTTACCGAAGGTAAGTAACTTGTTCTTTTTGAGTTTGCTGGAGTGAAAAGAGCTACGCCAGTGCAGAAATCTGACATCGCTCAGTGGATTGTACTCTGCATCAAAATCTGCTACACACTAGCTAAGAAGCTCTTGCAGACTTATCCTCCCAGAGCAAAGGCCACTTCTACTGCAATGTTGCATGGAGTGCCAGTCCTGGACATCTTTCAGAGTGCAAAGTTCAGAAAACATTACTGCCTGGACAGTCCAGGTCATAGAGATGGGTTTTTGTCTCATTCAGTCCTCCAGGACCTTTTGGTTTAAGTCTTCGCGCAAACCCACCTGCAGTGAGGTATTGCTCTGGTATCTATTCCAAGGTGAGAAATCTGTGGTAAGAGGCATTCATCAGAAAAAAAAGTAACCCACCTTTGGTAATGCTTTTTCTGGTAGAGACTCCTATTAAACACAGATTCTACACCGATCGTCCCTTCTTTCTTGTTTTGTGTACTCTGCTCTTCACTAAACGATCCCATTAGACAGTACCCACTGGCTCAACATTGTTTTTTTTATGTGGCACTACATTTTTGAGGCCGTAATAGTCACAAAAGAAACTGATGTCAGCACTCTTGGATTGCGCATATATGGCACCCGCACGTTACTTCCGGCATGGCGCAGCCAGCACCACCTATCGGCACGCAGATGGTACTGCTTGAGATTTCCGGATCCAGCCTGATGCCTGGAGAATATTCTGAGGTGAGAAATCTGCATTTAGATAATCTGTACCAGAAAAAACGTTACCAAAGGTAAGTAGCTTGTTCTTAACTTGTGATCAGGGGATCCCTGCTAGGGTCCGCAACTCCTATTCAGGGTGTCTGCAACTGCTTCAAAAATTAAATAATATTTACATGATTATAACGTGTAAAAAAATAAAGAAGCAAAATCAAATATTAAACATTTTAAAACGTTTTGTAAATGTGAAGAAATTTGAAATAGGTTAAAAATGAAGTTAGAATTTTTAAATTGACTTGTGTGAGCAGTACGCCAAACAATTTAGTATGAACAATGGGTGGCAACAATTAAAGTTGATGTTCCTAATAAAGATGTTTTAGACTTAAACTGAAAAAATACCAGTCCCTCCGACTGACCAGATGAACAATATGTTAATAGTGTTCCTGGTGATATGTTGATGTTTGTACCATTGGTACACAGCTCTGATGCTTGTAAACACTTCCCCTGTGAAATACATCACTTACAGCCATTCCATCTTTCTCTGCTGATAAATACAATACTAAGTGGCTCAAACATGTATCGGATGTCATAACCGAGGTAAAGGGTAGCAGAAGGGCAAGAGGTCCAGCAGCCAAACACTGCTCTTCTGCCATCACCCAATTCTTTGGAGTTCACACCAAACCTATGGTTCTTGTATTGACAGTTGAATCTGACTTATTTGTTTAAGTTCCTTTATAAAAACGGACCTTAGTTGATCTCTATATCAGTAATTGACCCCATTGATGAGTGGTTTTTTTCTGTAATACATTTTTTGCAGACAGCGGCTGAGTATTAGAAAATAAAACTTAGATCTGAATATAAAATAAAATACAGTTACACATACAATGCAGCCTTAACACATAGGCTATTGCGATTGTTTTGTGTGTGCTACTTTAGCCGCAGTTGGTAGCCATGTACTTAACATAATACCTACACCATTGAAACACTTTGATCGTTTGTGACTATTTATATTGCGATATCTCTAGATGCAAGCTAGACCTAAGCATATAACTCCTTAGAATGTTGGCTCCTCTGTAGCAGTAAGCTGCTTCCCAAGAAGTATGCCTTGAGGGTCAAGCTGCCACATGCATCAAAGTCCATTTTTGCGATTCCTTATTTGCGATTTGTAGGGAATCGCAAATAAGGAATCGCAAAAAGGGGATGCATGATTGAAATTGCATAAAATTTGCGATTCGGTAAAAATCGCAATTTTTACCGAATCGCAAATATTATGCGAATTCCAATTTGCGATTTCGCTATTCCCATTGATTCATATGGGCCAAAAGGCCCATATGAATCAATGGGAATTGCGAATTCGCAAATTGGAATTCGCAAAATGTTAATGCATTCCATGGGTGCAGGAAGGGGTCCAAAGGACCCCCCCTTGCACCCCTGAAATTTATTTGGAAGTACATGTTGCGCACACACATGTCCTAAGGACATATGTGTCTGTAACATGACAGGGTTTTAAAATGCATCTTTGGGCATTTTGACACATTTTCGCAAATTACCACGAGGTTCAACCTCGTGGTAATTGGCACCCCCTAGTTGCGAATTCGCAATTTTAAAAGTAATCATGCATTGCTTTTAAGGAATCGCAAATTTGCGATTCCTTAAAAGCAATCACATTTTTGGAATTCGCTAAAAATAGCGATTTTACCAAAAATGCTTGATGCATCCCAGAAACCTATTTAGGAATCGCAAACGGCCGAATTTTGCGATTCGCACCGTTTGCACTTCCTAAATAGGTTGATGCATGTGGGCAAAGGTCTGTTGGCTGTATAGCAAATCATGCTACCCAAGGGTAAGGGATATGAACATGATCATGTTTTCTGGCACTAGGTTCTGCTAAATCTGCTAAATTCGATACCAGAGGGGTTTACAGAAAGCTGAGCATGAGCAACAAACATTATAGGAGAAATACACCTATTTTTCTAATGGATTGGTATGGTTTTTACATGTTGATACAATTGATAGTCATGTAGGAGTTCCATGTAGTGCCAGAGTTGTCAGTGATCTACAGTGTTACACATAATAGTAAAAAAATAAATGTAGCCACAATGCTAGACACAGTTTGCACCTTTCACCTATAGTAATGGCGACTGCTTTCATGCAGTGTTGCTAGAGAGAGTGAGTGCATCGATATGAAGTCCTCACTGACTAACAATATAATTTGGGTGACTCGCGCCAGAAACTCCTATAGATTCAGATGCACTGTCCTCACTGTAATGGGATACTGCAGAGGCAAAGGAACTCATATTATATATATATATATATATATATATATATATATATATATATATATATATTACCTACTGGCGGTCGCCAGTAGGTAGTTATAGTTAGGATTTTTTTCAATGTTAAATCTCAAAATTCTATTTGGAATAACTTTGGCGCCGGTTGACGAATCTGCCTGAAAATTTCCTCAAAATGGCCTTGTCGAGCTCCGGTCCTCCCCTGAAAGTTTGGGGGGGGATGCGTCAAGCGGGGGCTGAGATACAAGGGGGGGTCCCAAAACGCGTTTTCCCCATGTTAATTTCCATAGGGCGGTCGACCTCACTTTTAGCCCGAACGACTGAATGGATTTACACCAAATTTGGCAAAATTATAGGGACTGGTAGCCCGATGTGCCTTTGCTATGTCTCAAGATATGTGCTCCAGTGGATTTTGAGTAATTTAGGTTCAAAAAAATATATATATCTGTAAGCGCTCCCCGGTACGCGCTCCGGGCGCGCCACGCGACTTGCGCGCAGAAAGCTGATTGGAATGTTTACAGACACCCGAGAGCCAAACAGTCCGGAGCGGCAGCCATCTTGTGTCTCGGTAGGATCGAGACACAAGAGGTGGCAAAAACAAAGGGGGAAATGACCATAGGGGGGCAGGGGTAGACCCCCCCCTGGCCCCCTAGGTTTGATGTGGGGGTCATAAAAGGGCCCGGCGGGGCATAAAATTATTATTTTTTTTCGATTTTCGCGGGGGAGCGCCCGGTACGCGCACCGGGGAGCGTACCATGGGGGAAAAATGGAAAACAGTTTGTAGCATTTTCATATAAATTGAGGTAGTTCTGAAAAGAACTGTTTTTTTTCTTTTTGTTTTATATTTTTTGTTTTTTGGAACATTTTTTTTTTTTGATTTTCAGAACAATTTTATATATTTTTTGTAGTTTTTCTGGGGTGAAACAAAAGACAGGGAATTGCAAACAGCTCAACAGGAGCAAAAAATTAGAAAAAAATTAAGGTTGCTTGCTGCGGTGATGGTTTTCTGCAGCTCGATTAAGTAAAGTGATGCTCTGCTCACCATATGATATTATTTTGTTGCAATATATGCACACAAATTTAAATTTTGAAAACTTGGTTTGGACATTAGGGACCATCTCCCTAGCCTCTGCACCCGATGGAGTGGGTTGGTTGGAGGTGCTTGATGTAGAAGGATGGGGAGGGTTCTTGGTCAGTTGCCTGACTTTTGCTCTTGAATAATTGTTTGGGTGCTTCCTCTGCATATGCCTTATCATCGTGTGGTTCCCAAACGAATATTTCTTGTGTGGGTTCCGTCTTGACAGTTCTTGGTCACAGATGAGGCAAGTCACCTTTGCTGCATTTACTTTTTTGGCACCCCTTGGCATTTTTGAAAAACTCCCAAATAAAATGTTATTTGGGTTTGTATGGGGGATTGTCCTCAGGCAGATATTGCCTCTCCTCCTGCTCCTCTTCGTCCTCATCTTCTTCATGACCACCAATGTGGTCTTGTGGTGGTCTTTGTGGTGGTGGTGGAGGTGGTGGTGGTGCAGATGCACCTGCAGCTGCTACCAGTGAAGCCATTTCTCACAGAATGCTGGTCTTCTTCACTCAAACAACAAAGTGAAAATGAGGAAAAAAGGTGGGGTCTTTCATCATTTGGAAAACAAAACTGTTGTGATCAAAAGTGTTATTTTCGGAAGAGCCTAGCCAGCAACCACGATGGCCGCCTGAGCCCTCGGCTCCGCCGACCTGTCCGCTTCCCTCCCGTACCGCTTCTTCTCCTGTGTGCTATTTTGTAACTGTGGTGCGGTAACGGGTTCGGGAAGCGTAGCTGGTTCCAACGATGTGCTCCCCGTCGGTCTCCCTGCGATGGGAGTGACGGGACGCCCTGTTCTCCTGCTGTTGGTTGATGAGGGAGACCGGTCCTTTGTTCTCGGTAGCGTCCGGCCGGACGACAACAACATCGGCCATTGAGGGCAGAGCGGAATCGGCCGGCGAGACGCGGCAGACGTTCTGGGTCTTCCGCAGTGGCGCAACAGTTTCTTTTTGAATTTCCCCGCTTCACGGCTTCATCGCCGCCGCTGCAACATTTGTATCCCTCTCCCCGGCTGATCCTGTGAGTCTTCTTGTCTTCCAGCGGAGTGGAGGGGGTCATTTTGGGCGGAGTGCTTAGCGCTTGCACTTGACGAGCCGGTCTTTGCCGTAGGCGCCTGCTACGACCGACACTGTGTTGCCCCCATACGCGGCGCTGGAATGGAGGGTGCTGCCCTGGTCCCCACGCCCTGGCTGTGCTTGTCGGGGAGCCGCTTTGATGACCGGCAGCTAGGAAGGGGTGCCGACTATCGGGATCGGGGGTTGCCACATGCTTGTGAGCCCCATGTGCAGGGAGCTGCAGTATCATCCTCTCCCGAGACGCCCTTGAGTATCGGCGATGTCTTGAGTGCTTTGGCTGGTTTGCGAGATGCCTTGTGTTGCAATGCCCGGGACCTGGAGGGCCGAATGGACGACATTTTGCCCCCGCTCTCCTCGACTGGCCGAGCTGGCGCTCGCGTGCGGAGCATCTCGCCGCACCCTGGGCTCGACTGTTGCGAGCTGCCTCTTCAGAGAAGCGTGGAGGCGCTGAGGGTGAGAGAGCCTAACATCATCGCGACACTGCCTGTTGCAGCAATGGAGGACAGTATGCTTCCTGTACTTGTGCAGATGCTGGGAGATCGCCTTTGGACGCCATATCTAATACCTCCATTGGGATCTATTGGCGAGACTCGCACTCTTCTTCTGGGCATGTTGCTTATGCCTGGGTTGCCTAACTTTGGAGGACTACTGCTGTGTGCTTGCCTGTACTGTACCTTTATGGATCACATTGTCCTGCTTCGGATGGATATTGGTGGACGGTGCCTTGTCTCGCTGTGGTCATTCCGGCTGCTTCTCCTGCTCCGCAGGGCTACTTCGCTACTGTACCTCACTGGCACACTGGATCGCAAGGGACAGGGTTGACTCTGCTTTTTCCCTGCCTTATTACCGTTGTTTGCATTACTAAGACTGTGATGGATAGACGGGGGTGCTGGACGTTGGCTATGTTTTTATTAGGGGTCGGGGTGCGGTGGCCGATAATATTCATGATGGTTGTTTCGGGTGCACATGGTTGGCCCTCCTCCGGTAATATATGTTTCTTTTTTCTTTCTTCTCTTTTCTTTCTTCTTTATTTCGGGTACTCTTTCTTGGGCGACAGGCACACTGCTAGGGGGGGATAGGCCGTAGCCTCTGCGGGGGGGGGGGGGATATTATTTTGTCCGCTTTGGTTTCTATGGGCCTTAGTTTTTCTCTTATTTCTACATTCCTTTTTCTCTCCCTTTTTTCTTTGGGTCAATGGCGTTGGTTGTAAGGGGGTGGGTAGCACTTGGCACACAACGTATTCTGAGACTGTCAATCCTTGTGTACTGTTTTGGTGCCGCCATTTTGATGTTGTCTCCTTGCTCGCTGGATTTCTTTGCTATGCGTCGCTCACTTCAGTTTTGGTTGGTATGCCTGGTCCTTGATCCTTTCTAGTCTTTATAGTTATTATTCTTCATAAAAAACTTTTAAAAATAAACCTTCACTTCTCCTGCTCCCTAGTAGTACGTATCTCTCCAGTGTAACTTAAGTCGACTGTATTTTGTTTGACGAACTACTGCGGTGCTGTATTGTTTACGGATGTGCTCCAAACATTGTCGAGGCCGGCCGGATGGTTGTAGGCCCGTATTTGTTTCATGACATTGTGCAATAAAGGTTTTCAAAAAGTTTTTTAAAAAAGTGTTATTTTCAGGTCACATGACCCGACGTGCTTACGCTACGCGCCCCGGGGCGCGTCCTGGGGCGCGCCCAGGGGCGCGTTGCATGCTTCTTGGTGCGTTTACGCCGTGCGTATCACGCGGACGCGGCTACGGGATACGTCACGATCATGTTTTCGTTTGCGACATTGGCGCTAACGGGACGCTTCCCGGTGCGCGCACCTGGGCGCTTCAAACGAGTACGCTCTCCGGGGCGCTCACCAGGAGCGCTCCAAGGAAAAAAAAAAAGAAGAAAAAAAATGGGAAAAATTGTAGGGACTGGTAGCCCGATGTGCCTTTGCTATACTCAAGTGGTTTTTACGAAAATTAACTTTGAAAAAAATATATATTGTGCTACATTGGGCTATATATATGTTAGAGCCCAAATGTAGCCCAATTGTAGCCCAATATAGCCCAAAGATGGCCACCAGAGACAAAAAAAACAAATGTAGCCCAAATATCAGCCATATGTAGCCCAACTATAGCCCAATGATATAATGTACCAGAGTGTTCTAAAGAACAACTAGAGCGTTAACAGTCTTACTTATAAAGTGAGACTTATAGTTAGGAATTAGCATTTTAAAAAACTATGAAATTCACTGAAAAAACCATAGGTTTCACACCAGTTATAGTTAGGAATATTTAAAAAATCTATTAAATTCACTGAAAAAACCATAGGTTTCACACCAGTTATAGTTAGCTGGAAATTTTACTGACATAAAACCATTGAAATTCCACGTTATAGTTAGTTGGACTCACTATATCTTGCGCGCCTGCAATGCACTGCTGATGACGTCACATATTACATCACTCATGACATGGTCAGTGACATCACTGATGACATCACTGATGACTCCATCCTTGTGACAGAGTGACAGACCTCCTTTCAGTGTAATGTAACCCTTGAAACACATATTCAAAAATAGAAACGAACATTTACAAAAAATTGGAGATACCTATACCAGTTACAACAACCAATTCAGTAATTCCACCATTTATATACACATCCACCACCAATTCAGTAATTCCACCATTTATATACACATCCACCAACAGTTCTATGTAGTCATTCATACATATACTCACTTATCATATGTAGTGAGACACTTATATCCGTTAACACACCGACAGTCTTCCAAAAGTTACTCACACACATACTCACACATGCAAATAAGCTATTGAACATCCATTTATTTGCATATACAGCTATACACACACTAGCACATTACTTCTAAGGAAACTTACACATACTTACTCTCTTAAACAATCACTTATAGAAACACATACTTATTTAAACAGGAACTCTTTCAATCTTTCACTCTCACATATACTCACTTATATACATCAATACTCACATATACTAGATTAAAACATATGTAGTTACTCATAAAGACACTAGTGAGACAGTCATTCACTCACTAACACACACATATACACACTCTTCCACCCATACAGTCCTGCACATATGCTGTCTTCAAAACACATACAAACAGTGAGTTAGTCATTGATGCATCTATGTGCTAAGTAACACCCCCACCAAACCATACAGACACTCATACTGATACCAAAAAAATCTAATAACACATATACACACACATGTAGCTACTCACCAACCCATGCAGCCACTTATACACAAAGTGAAACACTGATACAAACATTTAAATATTTAAACAATAGTCGCTAATATGTGTATTCACTAAGATACACTTAATAAGCCAGTTAACCAATCATTTTTTTTAAACATTTATTCTTCCATCGACCTTTACATATACATATATAAAACATATTTATTTTTCAGAAAGACACACATTCACTGGATGGTGTCATCAGTGATGTCATGAGTGATGTCACTGACCATGTCATGAGTGATGTAATATGTGACGTCATCAGCAGTGCATTGCAGGCGCGCAAGTTATAGTGAGTCCAACTAACTATAACGTGGAATTTCAATGGTTTTATGTCAGTAAAATTTCCACCTAACTATAACTGGTGTGAAACCTATGGTTTTTTCAGTGAATACATATATATATATGTAATATATATATATATATATATATATATATATATATATATATGTATATATGTATATATGTATGTATGTATGTATATATGTATATATATATATATATAGGTATATGTATATACATTGACGTTTCCCTTTTATGACAATTGTTGGTGGAGTCACAGGCCACTGTCTTTAACTTTATTTGAGGTATATCATTGGTGGTTACCTTCTGTGGTTAAAACCATGGTTTCTACACCTGTGCTCTTGACAATGATTCCTGCACCACTGGTGTGAAGTGACGCCCACCTTGCTCGCTCAGACCCACCAACGGACCCATGAACAATTTGAACTTGCCAAGAACAAATAAGGCATTTACGTCACTGATTTCCAGTTGTGAATCATCCTATTAAGAAATTTGATTTTTCATGGTTTGTTTTCTCTGTATATTGGGGCAGGGGGATTTATCCCCAGTGTTTTGGCACATTCATGGTTGACAAAGAGGGATTTATTGATAACTCCTGTAACCTACCTATGAAGAATTTTACAGAGCCTTTGCCCATTGTTGGGTGGGATGATTTAGAGTTAATAAAAATTATTCTTAGCCTCAGAGCACATTGTAGCAATTTAAAGCACACACCACACAATCTCTCAATAACTTTGAAGCAAATCAATATTGGGATTTTGTACCTGCATTCACTTATTAATTTATACATATGAGAAATGGTTGTTATCTACCCAGTGCTTTATCTCTGCCTTACAGGAAATTCACTTATACTAAATATAATTAAAATACTTCTTAAGAAAAGTGTAGTACATGATAATGTGAATCTATGTAAGCTTTTGCCTTTTGACCAGGAATCCCATGCAGAATAATTGGTCGACTAGCAAATGTTTTAAATTGAAATAATATTTAGTAATATATGCATTCAATACCTTTTACTTTGATTTCTCAGAAAACATGAACTACCCACACCATAGTTTTCCATGTTCTGAAGTCCATAGTACAGCATTTATTGATCCTGGTTGTCAATCGAGTTGGAGTATGGGCGTACAAGCACCACCCCCTCCGCCTCCTCCACCTCCACCACCTCCTCCACCAAGTATGCCGGTCTCCTGGGAATCAGCCAACTATATCAGCTCTTCAGTAAGTGCACTTTTAATGTGTTTAATCCTGCGTACTTATAAAAGTGAACTATATATAGTCTACATTTTAGTTGCTCTTGAACACTTCTTATTTAACTTTTCTGCCCCCAAGATGATTGCTGTTACTGTTTTCAACCACTTCCAAAGTTAGTTTTTAATTATTTTACCTCGCATTGCTGTTTGCAACTGTTTATTTCACTTGTGGACAATTGCTTAACAGATAATAAATAAGTAAGTAAAAGATGTAAAGTCCATTACTAGGCAATGTGGCAACAGCATAGGAAGCAATCCTGCCTACCAGTGCATCTCCAAGTCCCTTCCTAAGATAAATTGTATGTAGTGAACCGCACAAACACCTTTCTGTCAAACCTAAAAATGACCCAGGAGTTACTTTGAAAACGTTTAGTTCCTGGCTGTCCTTGTGTGTCACATTTGTTACTCTGATATTTCTAGTCTTACAGACTTCACAAATGAGTAATAAGGTGGTTGTGGCCAAGGGGCCGCTTCATGTGATCTTTTTTTCACTCTTGAGTGGTATTCCTGATAAAACAAAAGACCAGAATCTGACTTGCATTTTTTCCTTTTTTACAATTTTTTCTTTAGTTTCAGATTGAAGTCCGACCCAATTCTTTCTCACTTTAAAAAGCCCCATAGCTAAACAGCTCTACTTAAGGTTTTAACTGTCTAATAAACATTCATTAAAGTTATGCTTATTTGGTAACTCCTCTAGATTGAAGAACATTTGTTCATATCAACTTTTAATAGAGGGAAGATGGGTAGCACGGACATCTAATATTTCTTTCATTCTTTCAATAACAATTTTTACAAATAAAGTACACTTTCAAAACTGCATGCTATTTGTACAATATGAACATAGCTAAAAAGCAGTTAGCAGTGGGCAGGATCAAAGGTAAGGATAATCTCAACAAGCGGTTGGAGGGGTACCGTGACTATGTATATACTTATGTACTGAATCTCAGTTCTCATGCATTTAATAGGGAGAATATGGCATGATGATATTTTGCAATACATTAATGTTTAATATAACTATCTTGCTGTGATGTGGCGCCATGCATGAATTGCTTCAGCTTCTCCCTAGATTAGAATAGACCACTGTCCTTCTGCACTTATAAGAGAACAGAGTTGTTCTCTGTCACTGGGCCTGAGATTCAATAAAAACAAGCTCCTGAAGTTAGTTGTCCACGACAATGATGTGCTGCTAAAACTCATATGCTTGTAGGTAAAGTTGGCCTTGTAGCAGCAACAACATTTGATGTGGAAGCTTGTTTGCAAATGTTTTCTGATGTTGCAGCTCTGAATGCTTTGTAGGTGATGTTTGCATACATTGAGAAATTCATGTTGAAGCTTGTAATTGCCACCACCTTGTGAAGGCGCAGCTTCTGATATTATGCACCGAATGTTTGCTAAGTCTAAGAAATAAATTGGGCACAAAGCACAAGACAACACTGCTACATTGATGCCAAGTAAAACACATTTCACATTGTTAGTTTGTGTTTAATGAAAAGCTTAGATTTGATGATGTTTCTTGCCCTCTATTTGCCAGTGTATGTTTACTTGTACATTGGTGTCTTTTTTCTCAGAACCTCTGTACAGTCTCAGGCTTTTTGCAGGTCCTTGGCTGTAAGTAGTTGTTGAGGGATATTCTCTGTGAGTACAGTACTGTTTCACTCCAGTTAGCCCCTATAGGAAATACTCTATCTCTGTGTAGTGAGGTTGAGCGGCCCAGTCATTCTTCAGCAAGTGGAGGGAATTAGAAACTCCAAACTCCTATTAACACACTAAATAGTTTACAGTAGCATCAATCCCCAATCAGTTCTATACCTCAGAAATAAATAATAAGGATGGCTGATCTCCCAGGATAGTGAGTGCTGGTTTCATTCAATGTGTGGGAAGCTAAATGTCAAGTTATCAACAGACTTAGTGTTAACTCCCACGGTTACTCCTGGATGCTTATGATACTGGGCAGAAATACTCTCCTCTCAGGGACACTAAAGTCTGCAGAATTATGGTTGTGAGGTCATTCATGGAGATTTCTATTCAGCTGCTCTTTGTTGATCAGAAAGGGGAGGAGCTTGTAATTTATTGAGCAGGTGTGGCTGCATGGTGTATGGGTAGCTGTATCAGGCTGTAGTGGTTCATTGGTGATTTCAAAGCAAAGTATCTTAAACCTTTAGTTTGAAAATCTCCTCCTCAAGGTGATAATGTGCATGAGAATCAACTTCAATGTTAGACGTTCTTTCCGCCATTGGGTTCGAACTTGTATGCCTGCTTTTCGGTTCGTGCTTGTAGGAAACTTGGTTTTTATTGCAGCAACCCCACACAAACACAATCACACTTGTTTCCCCCTTTTTAGCTGCTAGAGTTTGATTTTCGACTCTGACAGTGCACTGACGCCTTCTAACCAGACCTCTGTGCCAGTGCTCTTTCCTTAAAACCTTGTGATGTCTGATTGTTTTACAGTTGGCCAAGGACTTTAGAACCCCTGTCAGTAAGTCCCTAGTAAATGGTACCTAGGGCATGGGTACTATAGAGGGTCTCTAAGGGCTTAGCATATCTTATGCCACCCTAAGGGACCCACACACAATTTGCACACAGATTGACATTGCAGGCTGTGTGACAGGGCGCAAACCATGAGTGAAAACATGACATGGCACACTCATGTGTGCCATACCAAAGTCACTGCGTTTAGTTTATGTAAGTCACCCCTACAGCAGGCCTTGGAGCCCTGAGGCAGGGTGCATTATATTTTATGTGAGGGCATACCTGCCTGATATGCCCCTATGATGTCTACTTATATTACTAGATACTGCAAGTGAACAGGGAAGCCATCTTAAGGTATATACTGGGCACTGGTCAAAACAAGTTACCCAGCTACATAATAGCTTCACTGAAACCTATGGTGTTTGGTATCCAACACTGTGTCTTAATAAATCTGTACTGATGCCAGTACTAGACATATTATGGCATATACCCAGAGGACACCTTAGAAGTGCACCCTAAAACCTTACTAGTCTAGTAATGCGCTGGCTGACTGGACTCTTCCAGACTGCAACCACGGACAGGTTTCTGACCCCCTTGCAGGTGGAACCCACACTCGGGAGAACAATGCCCGCTGTGGCAGGAGGTGTTATGACCTCCTCCAGCAGGTTAGCATGTCAAGGCTAGAGGCTGCTTCAAAAGCCTCTGCCACATTTAAATATGTAAGCCTGGCTTCCCCCAGACCTGGAGGATGCCACCCCCTGCCCTGAGGCCCATTTGGCACCATTACAGGCAGGTATTTAGATAGTCAGGAGGTGTGTTGCACTGCCAGGCGGGACACGCCTCTGGGGAGGGTAGCCTGAAGTAAACACAAAAGAAAGGATTTCACCATCTTGTGTGTGTGGTGAAATTATGAACTCTGGGACAGGGTGATTCCCACTCGCCACAGGAAGTGGTCATCTAGGTGATGTAGTGACGCCGAGGGTAAAGCAGCCCATTGGCTACTACCCTTCACTCCACTTAACACTCCTAAATTGAGTAATCTGAAAGAAACACGTTAGTGTTAGATTCCTTACCTTAGAATATCCCCAGGCGTCAGTCTGGATCCGGAAACTTTTGCATAGCAGTACCCCTGCGCGTCGGTAGGCGTCGTCTGCAGGCGTCCCCTGCGGCTCCGCGTCCGTCGTCGGCGTCGTGCGTCGTGATGACGTCGCTGGAGTATATAGACGCCGCCTCCGCGCGCTGACGTCAGTTCTTCTTTTTTCCGCGCCAGTGGACGCAGATCTGAAGAGCAGTACTCCGGTCTTTTGACCAAGTTTTTCGATAGTTATTTCTCTCTTTGTGCCTGATAGGATGCCTGGGTTCAAGCACTGTGATGACTGTGAGCGCACGATGTCGGTCACAGACCATCACCGCCTCTGTCTCCGGTGTCTGGGCCCCGACCACGACGTGGACTCCTGCGTCGACTGCCGGGCCCTCACCAACAAGGCTAGGCGGGAGCGGTCCCGCAAGCTACTGGAGCTCCGGGTGTCGGCCCCACGTCGGGAGCGGTCCCGGTCCGGCCGGAGGTCGAGAGAGCGTTCGAGGGAGCGGTCGCGGAGCCGCGCCGAGCGTTCCGGAAGTCGACACCACTCGTCAGGCTCATCAGGTAAGAAGCACAAGAAGTCGGGGCGTCGTCATCGTACCCCCGACTCCCCCCGACGCTCGCACGATGCGGCCGGGGGCTCGGGTGACCCCAACCCCGCGGCTCCGCGAGAGTCGCCGGCGCGGCCTGCCTCATACCCTCCGGTCCCTGGGCATGGCGCGACGCCTGAGGAGATCGAGGCATTCCTCATGGCCATGAGGGCGCTCGCTTCTCCGACGGGGCCTACGGCGCCTTCGGGCCCAGTGCTACCGTCTGGGGGCCCTGGCGGTTCGGGTGTCCCTGCCTCGGCGCCGTCGGGTGCTCCGGCCCCGGCGCCGCCGATGGCTCCGACCCCGGCGCCGCAAGGGCCTTCGGGATCGGCGCCGGCTGGTCTTCCGGCCTCTCCGGCGCCGTTACCATCGGGGTTACCCCCGACGCCGCCCCCGCGCGGCGCCGGTTCTCCGGTGCCGGCTCCAGCCGGCAGCGGGGCTCCGACGCCGGCTCCGGGCGGCGCCGTTCCCCTACCTTCCCCGACGCCGGACGCGGAGCCGGACCGGCGTCGCTCGACGCCGGTCCCGGCACCGATGGGGCCCATGAACCCCGAGGAGCCGGTCTACATCGTTGACTCCGAATACGGAGAGGATGAAGAGTTCGGTGAAGGTTGGGTTGACTCCGAATACGGAGAGGATGAAGAGTTCGGTGAAGGTTGGGAGGGGTCCGAGGACCCTCTGTCACGCGAGTGCCAGTATGACCCGGACTGGACAGGTGACTTGGGGGATGCCAGTGGTCTGGACGACTCTCCTAACCCTGGTTTGATCTCTCCTCCAACCGTGGCATCGGTGGAGGGAGCTGCATATTCAGTGGTGCTGATGAGGGCTGCCAAGGCCTTACACCTTGAGCTCCCCGTCGCGGCCGTGAGGCCTAACATCCTCACTGATGTCTTCAAACCGCAGTCATGCCCACAGGAGCCACTGCTGCCGTTTAATGAAGCCTTGTCAGACGTTCTGTTGGGCACGTGGTCCAGGCCCGCTTAAGGTGCACCTGTTGATCGGAACGTGGCCAGGCGCCACCGTCCTTGTCCGGACGACCCCAAGTTCCTGTCTACCCACCCCACTCCTGAGAGTCTGGTGATCCAGGCCTCGACCTCCCAGTCCGCATTCCCGTCGGCCCCGCCCGACCGGGAATCCAAGAGGTATGACCAGTTTGGCAAGAAGGTCTTCTCGTCCATTAGTTTGGGCCTGCGGTCTTGCAACACCGCTTGCCTCTTGGGCCGCTACACCCACTCTGTGTGGGACACGGTCGCGGAACTGCTGCCAGAATGCCCCATGGAGGTGCGGGCAAAACTCGGTCAGGCTGTGGCTGAGGGCCGAGATGCAGCGAAATATTCGATACGGTGTGGTCTTGATACGACCGACTTGCTGGGCAGGGCTATGTCAACGACGGTGGCGATTCGTCGCCACGCCTGGCTGAGATCCGCCAACATTTCGGCTGATGTCCAGAATACATTGATGGACATGCCGTTCGATGGCTGTCACCTGTTCGGTGACAAGGCGGACCACGCGCTGGAACGCTTCAAGGACTCCAGGGTCACGGCCAAGTCCTTGGGTCTCTCGACCCAGCGTCAGCAAACGGGTTCGTTTCGTCCCTTTCGTGGCCAAGGAAGGGGCGCCCCTACACGTGCTGCCAGCCACGCGCCGCAACAATCCTTTCAACGCGGTGGCGGCCGTGGAAACCGCCGTGGCGGCGGTCGGGGACAACGGCGGGGTCAGACCACACCTCCCCCCGCAGCATCTGCCTCAAAATCCTCCTAGTCCGTGCTTTCGGCCCCACGTGACGCCAGTGGGTGGCAGGGTTCGCCATCACCACGCTCACTGGCGCACGATCACTTCGGACAGGTGGGAGCTGCAAATCGTCCGAAGGGGCTACTCCCTCCCCTTCGAGACCACTCCTCCAGCCATGCCACCGCAGAACCACCGTGTGTCGGGGGACCACTTGACACTTCTGCAAGAGGAAGTTACGGCCCTCTTGGCCAAGGGGGCCATCGAGTGCGTTCCTGGGCCAGAAGTAGGGCGTGGTTGTTATTCCCACTACTTTCTGGTACCCAAGAAGGACAAGGGGGGCCTACGTCCTATCTTGGATCTAAGGAACGTCAACGGCTTCCTCCGGAAGGAGAAGTTCAAGATGTTGACGTTAGCTCAGGTCTTGGCTGCTCTAGACCCACAAGACTGGATGGTAGCGTTGGACTTGCAGGATGCCTATTTTCACATCCCCGTCCTGCCGGCCCACCGGCGTTACCTGCGGTTCACGGTAGGCCAGGAGCACTTTCAGTTTATCGTGCTTCCCTTCGGCCTTACCAGCGCCCCACGGGTGTTCACAAAGGTGATGGCGGTGGTCGCAGCCCATCTGCGCAGGTTGGGGGTTTCAGTCTTCCCCTACCTAGACGACTGGTTGTTGAAGGCGGGCTCGCCCCAAACAGTCGTCCACCACCTTCAGATGACGGCAGACCTCTTACACGACCTGGGGTTCTCCATCAATGTGCCGAAATCACACCTGTGTCCCTCTCAAAAGCTCCTTTTCATCGGAGCGGTTCTGGACTCGGCGCAGTTTCGGGTTTATCCTCCGGAACGGCGGGTCCGGGATATTCAGGCTTTGATTCCCATCTTTCAGCCGCTATCCCGGGTTTCGGTCAGGTTGACGCTGCGGCTGCTGGGACTGATGGCTTCCTGCATCCTTCTGGTGCATCACGCCCGGTGGCGGATGCGGGCTCTGCAGTGGGACCTGAAGTTTCAGTGGGCCCAGCATCAGGGCAACTTGTCCGACCACGTCTTGATCTCGGAGGGCACTGCGAGACAACTGCAGTGGTGGCTTACGGACCGCGATTGGGTCAGAGGCAGATCCCTCTCCCTTCCCCAACCGGAGCACGTTGTTGTGACGGACGCGTCCCTCCAGAGCTGGGGGGGCCACTTGGGAGAGGCAGAGTTCAGAGGCATCTGGTCTCCGGCGGAGTCCCGGCTCCATATCAACCTGTTGGAGCTGCGGGCGATTCGTCTGGCACTGAAGGCATTCCTCCCCTTTGTCAACGGGAGTGTAGTGCAGGTGTTCACCGACAACACCACCGCCATGTGGTACTGCAACAAACAGGGCGGAGTGGGGTCGTGGACCCTTTGCCAGGAGGCTCTGCGCCTCTGGCAATGGCTGGAACGTCACGGCGTGACTCTGACGGTTCAACACCTGGCAGGTTCCCTGAACGCCAGGGCGGACGAACTCAGCCGTCGGTGCTCGATGGATCACGAATGGCGTCTGAACTCGGACGTGGCGCGAGGCATCTTTCTGCAATGGGGAGAGCCTTGGTTAGATCTATTCGCCACAGGAGAGAACGCGCAATGTCATCAGTTCTGCGCGTTGGAGTTTCCAAGACGGCACTCGCACGGCGACGCCTTTCGGCGCGAGTGGAGTTGCGGTCTGTTATACGCCTTTCCGCCTATACCACTTCTGCCCAGAGTGCTGAAGAAGATCAGGCGCGACCGGGCCCAAGTTATCCTTGTGGCTCCGGACTGGGCTCGAAGGTACTGGTATCCCGAGCTACTCAGCATGTCAGTCGGTCCCCCGATCCGCCTGCCTCTTCAGGAGGACCTTCTGTCGCAGCAGCAGGGGACGGTCCTCCACCCGAACCTGTCCAGTCTCCACCTCCATGCTTGGAGATTGAGCGGCGGCAGTTGAGGCCATTTGACTTGCCTCCTGAAGTCTGTGATGTAATTCTGGCAGCCAGGCGTCCCTCCACTAAGTCGGTATACGCCTGTCGGTGGAACAGATTTGTGGCATGGTGCACAGCAAAGGCTGTGGATCCACTCTCTGCCCCTCTTTCCGAGGTTCTTCTGTTTCTTCTCTCTCTTGCCCAGCAGGGCTCTGCTCTGGGCACTATCAAGGGCTACCTTTCTGCCCTTTCAGCCTTTTTAAGGCTTCCTGATCAGCCTTCTTTGTTCAAATCCCCGATTGTAACTCGATTCTTGAAGGGCATCACTCACATGTTTCCACCTGTTCCGTTTGTGATGCCTCAGTGGGATTTGAACCTGGTTCTGACCTTTCTGATGTGTGCTCCCTTTGAGCCCCTTCATTCTTGCCCTCTCCGTCTCCTGACTTTAAATACGGCTTTCCTGGTTGCCATCACCTCTGCCAGGAGGGTGAGTGAGCTCCAGGCTCTTTCTGTCAAACCTCCTTTCTTGTCCATTCATCCTGACAAGGTGGTTCTGAGGACTAGACCCTCTTTCCTGCCCAAGGTTGTTTCGGCCTTTCACATCGGGCAGTCCATCACCCTCCCTTCCTTCTTCCCGCCTCCGCATCCTTCAAAGGATGAAGAGCGGCTCCATCGTCTGGACCCAAAACGTGCGCTTTCATTTTATATGGATCGCACACGCCAGTTCCGGGTGGATGACCAACTGTTTGTTGGCTACGTGGGTGCGAAGAAGGGACGGGCGGTCCATAAACGGACCATCTCTCGATGGGTCGTTCTCTGCATCAAAGCGTGCTACTCTTTGGCTCGGAAGGAGCCTCCTGTTGGGCTGAGGGCCCATTCCACTCGGGCCACGGCGGCTACTACTGCCTTGGGCCGGGGAGTCCCTTTGCAGGACATTTGCCAGGCGGCTACGTGGGCCTCGCTGCACACTTTTGCGAGGCACTACTGCCTGGACAGTCAAGTCCGGAGGGATGGCTTCTTTGGCCGTTCTGTCCTTCAGGACTTTCTGGTGTAGGAATGTATTGGTTCGCAGACCCACCACCGGGGTTGGTATTGCTGGGGTATCTATTCTAAGGTAAGGAATCTAACACTAACGTGTTTCTTTCAGATGAACAAGTTACTTACCTTCGGTAACGATATATCTGTAAGAAACATTAGTTAGTGTTAGATTCCTTACCGAACCCACCCATCCTCCCCGTTCTGCGAACTGATACCTAGGGTTAAGGACATCCCTTTCAGGGCCCTTGTTTTACATGGCACCAGTGTTGGTTCTCTCATGGCTCTGCGTCTCCTGGCGCGGAAAAGCTGTGTACAAAGAACTGACGTCAGCGCGCGGAGGCGGCGTCTATATACTCCAGCGACGTCATCACGGCGCACGACGCCGACGACGGACGCGGAGCCGCAGGGGACGCCTGCAGACGACGCCTACCGACACGCAGGGGTACTGCTACGCAAAAGTTTCTGGATCCAGACTGACGCCTGGGGATATTCTAAGGTAAGGAATCTAACACTAACTAATGTTTCTTACAGATATATCGTTACCGAAGGTAAATAACTTGTTCTTTAGGTGGCCCCTGGACACCAGGAAAAGAATGGCTTCCCTCACTTTCCCCGACCTGTCGGGGGTCGATGCAGGATTTTCTACCCACATGGCAATCATTAGCATCAGATCAGAAGGTATTGGATGTTATTCAACATGGTTATTGTCTGGAGCTCATTACCAAACCTTCCAACATTCTATCACTGGAACATCAAATGTTGCTCAAACAAAGTTCAGCCTCTTCTACTGAAAGGAGCTATATATCCCATCCCTCTATGTAATTGTATTTCAGAAGTATACCTCCTATACTTCCTCATCCCCAAAAAGGATGGATCTTTGCAGCCAATTTTAGACCTCGGAATCTTAAACCACTACATTGTCAGAGCATTTCCATATGGTCCCTCTCAAAGACGGGATCCTACTTCTCCAAAAAGGTAACTTTCTAGTAGCACTTGATCTAAAGGATGCCTTTTTCCACATTCCAATACATCCATATCATCGTAAATACCCAAGATTTGTGATAGCAAACAAACATTATCAATTCAAGGTTCTTCAATTCGGGCTGACTACTGCAAAATTCACAAAAAGGCTAGCAGTGGTAGCAGCACTTCTACGCAGACAAAACATCCACGTATTCCCATATCTGGACGACTGACCTATCAAAGCTAGTACTCATCATCTATGCCAGCAGCATAATCAAGCTACCATAGATATTCTTCATCGCTTAGGATTCACAGTCGACATAGCCAAATCTCACCTTCAACCTCTACAGGTTAGACCATATCTAGGAGCTATTCCAAAAAAATCACCAGCTTACAGTGAGAACAGTCATGTGGCTTCCTGCATTGCCTTACTACAGCATGCGTGACTGCACATGTCTGTTACAGAAATATCTAGTGCAACAGTGGTCTCAAGCACAGGGTGAGTTGGAAGATCTCGTGTTGATAGACAGCCGCACTGATTTCTTTTTGCAGTGGTGGAATACCAACAACCTCTTAAAAGGGTGAACATTCCTCAACCCTGTTCTCCACATCACTCTGCCAAAGGATGCATCACTTAGAGGCTGGAGTGCACATTTGCAAGATCTCACAGTACAGGGTCTTGGGGAACACCAGAATCTCCTCATCAACAACCGTGAGCTTCAAGCTTTTCACCTAGCATTGAAAGCTGTCCTACCTCACCTGGTTGGCATGGTTGTCCTAGTCCAGACGGACAATATGTCAGGCATTCAATATTTTCAAAACAAGTGGAGAGGGTTATGGGGAGGGGGGAGACATTATCTATAGTTATCACGCCTATCTCAGACCATTTTGCACTGGGCTCTACATCACAACATTTATCTGTTAGCTGAACATCTTCCAGGTAACAGACAACTTTGATGACCTCTGCAGCAGGATGCGTCAACAAGCCGTCAAATGGGAACCCCAGTCCCTAGTCCTCCTCCCTTACTTTCACAAGTGGGGATTTCCTCAAATGAATCTCCTCACAACCGCAGACAGCACCAAATGCCCATATTTCGCCTTCAGGTTCCCATGCCCACTATCCAAAGGCAATGCTCACTGCATGAATTGGTCAGACCTATTTGCCTATGCTTTTCCTCCTCTCCCTCTCCTTGAGTTTCTGGTTCGGAAACTCTGGCAAACATCCCTCTTACCAGCCGCAGCCCGTGCAGGTAAGAGCGCTGGGGCCCGGTGGGGGGAGATTGTTACTGACGATGACGAGGTAAAATTTATTTATTTTACCTTCCCTTATCATCCCTTGAAATCCCCTCCCCCACCCTGCCACCCTACCCCACTGCTGTTAGCTGCATGGGCCACAGCTGCCTCTTACTCATACTAGAGACTTC
This sequence comes from Lissotriton vulgaris, assembly GCF_964263255.1. Classification (NCBI taxonomy): domain Eukaryota; kingdom Metazoa; phylum Chordata; class Amphibia; order Caudata; family Salamandridae; genus Lissotriton; species Lissotriton vulgaris. The sequence goes on from NC_141689.1 coordinate 1,856,992,841, forward strand.
CGCATGGACTCCACAGCCCTGGTTCATAACACTACTAGACGTCTCAGTAGTTCCCCACAAGAAATTTCCCATCAAGCTGGACCATCTCACTTTGAACCATGGAGAAGTCAGGCACCCAAATCCAAGGGGAATCTGGCGATCTGGCTCTTGATGTCATAGCATTCGGGCACCTCGATCTCCCACTTGAATGTGTCACCATTCTCAAAGAAGCTTTTAAGTTAGGCCTACTACTAAAACCATGCTACATGGCTAAATGGAAAAGATGTGTTTGTTATTGTCATACTAAACAAATGAATCTATTCAATGCCAAATTACAAACATGGTTTATTACCTGTTGCATTTACAGCTCTCTGGGCTCGCATTCATGATCTTTCATCTTGCTATCTGCAGAACAGACAACACCTGTCTTTATTCAAAGTACCAGTCAATAAAGTCTTCATGTAAGGACTTAAGAGAGTGATTCCATCCTGGGTCTACCTGCACCTTCCTGGAATTGTGCCCTTATTCTCACAAGACTCATGGGTCCTCCATTCGAACCCCTACATAATTACCCCCTTCAATTTCTCTCTTGGGAGGTGACAATTTTAATTGCCATTAGCTCATTTTGACGTGTTAGTGAGCTCCAGTCATTAACCTTCGAAGAACCTTTCTTCCAACTTCACAGAGATAGGGTGGTCCTTCGCACAAACCCCAGATTCCTTCCAAAAGTTGTCTTACACTTTCACCTCAATCGAATTGCTAGTCTTTTTTTCCTCAACCAGACTCAGTTGCAGAAAGGGCTCTCTATTCACTAGATGTTAAACGAACCCTTATGTACTACATTAATTGAACTAAAACTTTTCGAAAGACTGAACAACTATTTGTTGCTTTTTGCATCCTCAGAAAGGAAAGCCTATATCCAAATCAGGCATTGTCTGGTGGACAGTTAAGTGCATTCAAACATGTTATGTTGAAGCCACGCCAACTTTACCTTCACCCCCTAGGACACAGTCTAATCGAAAGATAGGGGCTTCTATGGCTTTCCTAGGCAATATCCCACTAGCTGACCTATGCAAAGCTTATGTAGGTCAGGCAGTGCTACCTACTTACACTCGTTCATACAACTGCAACACCCACAGGTTAGCCACTGCTTTTCAGGGGCATTACTTTACAGTCTATGCTGGAAGCATTGTTTACATTGCATGCCATTACAAAGCAAGTCGTTACAACGACTTGCTGTAGGGGGCAAAAGGTGTTGCCAACACATTCCCTACTGTTGCACAGATTGGAGTTGGAATAGTAAATTATACTATTCCAACATCCGGTGTCCCCTACAGCAAGCCGTTGTAACGACTTGCGTTGGAATGACATGTGATGTAACAATGCATTCGTTGTAACGACCATGTTGTAATGGCATGCAATGTATTGCATGCGTTGAGTCGCATGCGTTGTAACATGGCCTATTCGTCTTTGCAAAGCATGTGCATCTACAGTCAGACATGCCTTGAACGGATTATGTTACTTACCCTGTAAGCATCTGTTCGTGGCATGTAGTGCTGTAGATTCTCATGCACCCACCCTCCTCCCCGGGCACTTGTGGCCGTTGCAGTTTCCTTTACCTTTTGTAATCTGCATGGCTATCTTTTCTCACTTATTTTACACTCCAATCTCACCCGCATGCAGAAAAACAATCTAACAATGGAGCATTATCACCAAGAGGGGGAGTCACTCAAGCTCATGCATCTAAAGACTTCAAAGAAAAACAACTTGTACACATATGGACACAAAATTTGATGGCAGGAGTTTGCAAAGTATGAGTATCTACAGCACTAATGCCACAAATAGATGCTTACAGGTTAAGTGACACCCATTCAGCAGATAGTGTTAGTGTGATATTACTGGCTGTGTGACAATCAGTGTTAGATGTATATTCTGTGTAACAAATGTGTCTTTGTCTTTACTAAGTAGGGCTATCTGATAGAGACTTTCAGCCGTAGATTCCTTACCTTAGAACAAAGGTCTTCAAACTGAGGGACAGGCGATAAGTTATCCGAGTGGGGGCGCCAGAGAGGAATCAAGCTTTGTATTAAGTGATAAAAAATGAACAGCGACAAGCCACTTTGTAATGGGCCATCACCAACATGTTTTGTCATTTATATCATTACTGGGAGCAAGTGCAAAAGGGTACCTAACTTCGATGTTGAAATATGTTTAGACATTTAAACATTGCCAATTTAACAGAATTATTGTGAAAATTGAAGTGGGGGGTCTGTTGTTTTTTCTTTTTAACACGTGGGAGGGCTGGAGGGGGGGGAGCATCAAGTTTGAAGACCACTGCCTTAGAACTCAACCCTGGCGTCAGACTGGATCCCGAAATTTAGATCCGCACCCCAGAGTGCCAGTAGGTGGAGTTGTCAGCGCCTGAAGTGACGTACACGGTACGTGTATAGGCACCACTTCAGTGCGCTGATGTCCGTTCTTTCCTTTTTGCGCCAGATAGTGCAGATCCGTGAAGAAATATCCCTCAGTCACCCTTTGATTTGCTTTTTTCAATGTTTAGTTGAATACTTTTTTAGAAAGATCCTTTCCCCTGGTGTGATAGGGATGTACCCCAAGTAACTATGTTGTTCCAAACCATGTGGCACCTGTTGCAGAAAAGTGACTGTGACAGACTCACACTTGGTCTGTCTATGGTGCCTCGAGAAATACTATGACTCGAAGGCCTGCAAGAATTGCTGTCTCATGCACCCGAAGGTGCTGAGTCAGCACTCCCTCAAGTTCCTCGACAGCTGTGTTGGACCACACTGCGACAATCAAGATCCCTGTCCCATGGAAGGTCCCGGGACCACTTGCAGAGCTGCACCAGACGGTTGTTGTCCCAGTCAAACTCGTCGTCCGGTAGGTTGCACAAGAAAACAACCAAGAAGTTGAAGAGGTCCTAGATAGAATTCTCCATGTCCATCGAAACCTTCGGACACGACGAAGTAGCATTGGCACTCCAAGACCCACACCTGGGGACTGTGATTTATTTGTCATTAGCCATGCCTGGTTGAGGACTTCTGGCTTTTCTAGGGATGTTCAAGCTTCGCTTATGGACATGCCCCTTGATGGCTCCCATCTTTTCGGAGAGAAGGTGGACTCAGCACTAAAGCGGTTTAGGGACGATTTAGGTTCTTGGGCCTATTTATGACTCCTCACCACCCCCAGAAAGCTTTTCGCCTCTTTCATGGCCCTGGAATGAGTTCCAACTGAAGCAATACCCTACCAGCCACCACACTAGTACGTTTCCACACCTTTTTCATGGCTGAGGACGCAGCTCCCACAGACCACGTGGGACAGGCAGCCAGCAGTTGAGCCAGTCCACCACCACTCCGGCAGCCGCAGTCTCCTAGCCCCTTTAATTTGCCCTTCTACTATCTTGGGCATCCTATAGGGGAAAGAATATACCATAACCAACATGACTGGAGGTCAATAACATCAGACCATTGGGTACTACAGATTGTAGAAAGGGGCTACTCCATCCCCTTTGTGGCTGCCCCTCCACCCTTGCCACCCACTTAGGACCGATTGACAGAGGACCATCTTTCCTTACGCCACCAGGAAATGTTGGCTCTCTTGGCCAAGGGAGCTATAGAGAGGGTGCCGCATTCAGAAGTAGGTTGTGGTTGTTATTCCCGCTACTTTCTGGTGCCCTAGAAGGATGGAGGCCTTCATGCTATATTAGACCTACGCCTTCTAAATCTCTTCCTCAAACAGGAGAAATGTAAAATGCTCACTCTTGCTCAAGTTCTGTCTGCCCTGGATCTGGGAGACTGGATGGTAGTATTGGATTTGATGTACGCATATTTTCACATTCCCGTCCTACTAGTCTTCAGATGTTATCTGTTGTCCACGATGGACCACAAGCACTTTCAGTTTACTGTGCTTCCCTTCTGCCTTACCAGCGCCCCTCTGGTGTTCACCATGGTGATGGCGGTGATGCAGCCTACCAGCAGGGCTTCCAGTCTTCTCCTTCCTCAACGGCTGGCTGTTGAAGGTGGACTCACCCAAGGCAGTCATCTTCCACCTCAGGACTACGCCGAACCTCCTGCACTGGCTGGGGTTCACTATCAACATCCAGAAGTCACAACTCACTCTCTCTCAGATGCTCCCTTTCATTAGAGCTGTTCAGGACTCGATGCAGTCTCAGGCTTATTAATCAATCAGTACATTCTTAGAGCGCTTCTTGTCACTTGTGAGGGTATCCAGGCTCTAGCAAGGTCCAGTTGATTACCCTAATATCTAGGGCTTTAGGGACTTTTGGGACTCTTGAAGAGATCCATATATGAAAGGGTAGCTGCTAAGTAGGAAATGGAGAGACCTCCACATCTGCTAGGTCAGATGCGGCGAGTGATGGTTAATGAAAGGGATGCAGAGCGCATGGGTCTGGTGGGCTGATGGAAGTTCAGCCACTATTTCAAATAGGCACTCCACAGTTGTGTAGGGCCTTGTATACATAGGTCAGGAGCTTGACCTGGGATCTTTTCTGTCCAGGGATCAAGTGGGTTTCCCTTAGGTGAGTGTGATGTGGGTTTTTCTAGGCAGATCCAGGACAAGTCTGACTGCGGTGTTCTGTATGGTCAGTAGTCTTCAGAGGTGAGCTGAGACCCCTGTGTAGAGAGTGTTGACATAGTCCAGTCGGCTGAAAATGAAGGCCTGGATAATGGTGCATCTTGAGCTTTGGGGTAACCATTATCCTCCCGAATGACAAGTCTAGGATATTCAGGCTGCAGTGGGAATTGCCGTTCCAGTGGATGCAGAATCAGAATCTCTCCAACATGGTCCAGATCTCAGAGGGGATTGCAAAAGACCTGCAGTGGTGGCTGACTAACTGTGACTGGGTCAGCGGCGCACCCTTCTCCCTTCCCTAGCTAGAATTGACTGTAATAATAGACGTGTCAGTCCTGGGCTGGGGCGGCCATCTGGGGGAGTTGGAGATCAGAGGACAGTCTAGACTACACATAAACGTGTTGGAGCCCCGGGCGATTCCCTTTGCATTGAAGGTCTTTCTACCCTCCATCAAGGAAAGGCTAGTGCATGTGTCCATTGACAAAACCACCACCATGTGGTTCTGCACAAGCAGGGCGGAATGAGATTGTGGACCCTTTGTCAAGAGTCGCTGCTTTTCTGTAAACACCACCAAGGTATTTCCCCTGAGGTTCAACACTTGGAAGGCTCTCTAAAGGTAAGGGCGGTCAAACCCGGCCATCAATGGCTAGCCCGTCGCAAATGGCATCTCCATCCAAAGGTGGTCAAAGGCCTCTTTTAAGAGTGGGGAAAGCGTTGATTAGATGTATTTGACACTGCTGAGAATGCAAATTTCAGCAGTACTGCTTGCTGGAGTTTCCAAACCGGCTGTCGCCTGGAAACGCTTATAGTCTCGAGTGGAGCTCCGGCCTCCTGTATGGATTTCTGTCAATACCACTCCTGCCCAGAGAAGATCGGGAACAACCAGGCCTAAGTTACTCTTGTGGCTCCAGATTGGGCACAGAGAGTCTGGTATCCTGCGCTGTTGAGCATGAGCATCTGTCCTTCAGTCAAGCTGGCTCTTCGCGAACATCTTCTGTCGTAGGAACACGGCAAGGTTCTGCACCCGAACCTGCACACTCTGCACCTTCATGCGTGGAGATTGAGCAGCGACAGTGGATAGCCTTCCACCTTCCTCCAGAAATCTGTGATGTTATTCTGTCTGCCAGCGTCCCTCCCCCAAATCAGTATATGCCTGCCGTTTGTGAGAAGTGTGTGGCAAAAAGCATTGATTCCCTATCTGTTCATCTTTCACAGGTCCTATTATTTGCTCTTTCTTTGGCCCAGCGGGGCTCTGCTCTGGGCACGGTTAAGGGCGATCTTTCAGCCATTTGTTATTTTGTGGTTGCCAGACCAACCTTCCTTATTTAAGTCACCCATGTGTCTAGATTTCTTAAAGGTTTGCGCCATGTTCCCCTCAGGCCATTCATCTTGCCCCAGTGGGACTTAGCCCTGGTCCTTACTTTAATGATGTGCACCCCTTTTGAGATGTTGCACAACTACCCTTCTCTGTTGTTAACCATCAAGATCGCCTTTCTGTTGGCCTTTACATCGGCAAGGAGGGGCATAGAGTTGCAGTAGCCCTCACTGCACTCGCCTTACACTACTTTTTCTTTTGAAAAACTGGCTGTCGTGACATGTTCCTCCTTCCTCCCAAAATTAGTCACTACATTTCATGTAGGCCAGACAATCGCCCCGCCTACATTTTTTTGCCCCGTCTCATCCTTCAAAGGAAGAGGAGAGACTCTCACCTTCCAGATCAAAAAAAGTGCGTTGTCGTTCTACCTTGACAGCACAAAAGAATTCTGGGTGGATGATCAACTCTTCGTAGAATTTGCCAAGGCCAAGAAAGCAAGGACTGTGCAGAAAGCAAACACTCTCTCGATGGATAGCGCTCTGCATAAAGATCTGCTGTGCATTGCCCAAAAATCAACCACCTGAGGGCTTGCATGCTTATTCTACCAGCGTCAAAGCTGTGACCTCTACTTTAGCTTGCAGAGTTCCAGTCCTAGATATCTGAAAGGCTGCAGGTGGGCTTCACTGTACATGCTCACGGATCAATACTGTCTGGACAGTTCACGTTCGTTGGGATGTGTCTTTTGCATATTCGATCCTGCAAGACTTCCTGGTCTAAGTTGGGTTTGCAGACCCGCCTCCGGGGAGGCATTTGAATTTATTTGAATTTAAATTTGAATTTGAATTTGAATTGAATTTGAATTTTTTGAATTTGAATTTAAAAACATTTATATAGCGCTCTGCTACCATGCGGTTTCTTGGCGCTTTAGGATTGCGAGGGGGATGGCAGGAGCGGAGGGGGATCAGACCTTGTAGGTTTGGGAAAAAAGCAGAGTTTTAAGACCCTTCCGGAACTCTATGTAGGAGGAAGTCAGTCGGAGTTCAATCGGGAGGGAGTTCCAGAACGCAGGAGCGAGAACTGCAAATTTTGTTCCTCCGGCCTTTTTCTTGCGAAAACGGGGGATGGTTTGGGTATCTATTTTAAGGTAAGGAATCTGTGGCTAGAAGTCTCTATCAAATGAACAACTTACTTACTTCTGGTAAAGCTTTATATGGTAGAGACTCTATCTAGCTGCAGATTCCCTATCAATCCTCCCCATTCTGTTACAAAGAGGGCCCTAGAAATTCACACGAGTGGTCTATATTTATCGTGGTTCTGTACTAAAGGCATGGAATGTCACATGAATTAACTGTGGTCAGTGCACCGAGGTGTGCATACGTCACTTCCGAAGTGGACGATGACACGGAGCAGAACGATGACACCTAACTGTGTGCAGGGGTACTGCTCTGAAATGTCCAGATCCAGTCTGATGCTTGGGGATATTTCTAAGGAATGTAACTGTGGTTAGATAGAATCTCTACTAGATAAAGTGTTACAGAAGGTAAGTAACTTGTTTGTTAGGTGCAAGAAATGTTCCCCTCTGAAGATTTTTTCACCCAGCCATGATTTAAGTATTGTATGAAATGCTAATATGCTATCAAAAACAAATGCCACAAAAACATGTGTGTGTGTGTGTGTGTGTTTTGAATGTGCACTGTGAGGAACCGGACATAAGTCTTAACACAACAAAGGCTTACAAATAAAATCTAGTTAAATAACTGCAAGATGTCTGCAAACTCTAAAGTTTTAAACCCAACCAATTAGATTTTTAGACCAGTAAAATGAGATTGGTACATAATGATTGCTTGATATCATGATGCTTATCTTTAGTTTTTTTATGTGCAATTTTTGGGCACCTACAAGGTTAATTCCACAGTGTTCCACCTATTGCATTAGATTTATATGTGTGTTGTCTCCATTTGTGGTAATGGGTTAGCCGAGTTTATAGTGAGGTCTGTTTGATTGTTTTTAATTTCATTGTTTTATTGTTTTAATTTATTTAGGAGTATGTATTTTACTTGTACCCAATTTACTCTACATAATAAGAGGAGTACATAGTTCGCTTGGATGCTTACAGAGGGTGTGCGAGAATGTTTACTTAATTAACATGAAACATAAACACATTATATTTGTGGCTAAATATAGGCAAGAGTGTATGCTGGTTGCCGGGTTAACACGCGTCAGTTCGTGAGAGAAATATACTAGGATTAGGATACTTGCTTCTTTCCTGAAGTTCTACTGACCAGTCAGAAAGTTAATCTTTATACCTAGGAGAGCTTTCAGGTTTTAAATATTAAACACATTTTCTTTCCCCCTCTAAACTAGAAGTCGAAAAGGTACTGAGCTCAGGAAAGCAAATAACATGCTGATGCACAATAATTAGCTATCTAAATGACCCTTGAAAATAAACTTCGGTGCTAGCAACAATAATTATGTCTGTATTTTCCCTGTGTTTGACCAAAGCTAAATTGACTGCCGTTTTGTATTTCAGCCCTACCTCTCGACCCGAAGCTTGTCTCCTATGTCTGGACTCTTTGGTTCCATCTGGGCGCCTCAGAATGACATATATGATGGCTGTTGCCCAGTCAGCCCCGCCACACCACATGCAGATCATGTTGAAAGTCAGGCCATGATTTGCAAGCAGGAATATTCTCCCAGGTTTAATCCATTCAATGCTTACATGAACTTGGACATTTGGACTACGACAGCCAATCGAAATGCAAACTTTTCACTTTCAAGGGACTCTGGCTACTGCGGGAATATGTGAAAGAAGCTGGTTTAAATAATGTGAACAATGCTTGCAGTTTTGATTACTAGGGTTTTCCGGTTGTTGAAATAGAATACATTGTTGGTGAATATTTTGGCACTTTTATACAAAAAATAAAAAAAACTTTTTTTTACTGATATGTGCACAGCATTCTTTTCTTTCATTAAAATTATGCATAACTTTCCCATGTCAGTCAAATGTGTATTAAGAAAATATGATCACTGTACTCCAATCGTTTTGTATGGGCCGGCACATTTCAATGAAATGTAACCCAAATCTTCCCAGACAATTTAGCTGACGTGTTAACTTCATTTTAGTAAATGCTATTAAGTTCCCCCACAATTTGTGTTTTTAGAAAACCACATAATTGAAATGTTTTGATGCACTCGTCTCACACCATTGGTCCTTTTCTGCATGGCCACTTAAATATGCATGTCCTGATAAGTTTGGAATGCAGCTTAAGTAACCCATTCATTCTGTAGGAGGCACTCGTGTATCTACGTCCAGTTACAGTACCAGTTGTCCCTACATCTATCTGGACCACAGGACCTCAGACATTAGCGCCATGAAACCCATGGGTGAACGTGCGCTCTATAAATAAATAATAACATAACATAACATCTGTTGTGCAGAGTTACTAAACCACTACCAAGGGTATTTGACAATGTATCTCCTGCTAGTGGCTCATGGTTAAAAACTTTCAAACCATTAACAAAAACACTTTAGTTTCTCCCTGTCAGAAAGTTGATTAGTAATTTGAGGAGGGTACCTCACCTACCTAACAAATACACTCTGGAATGAGAACACATTCTCAGAGTCTGGTAGCAACGGCTCATACAGCATGCAATTTTCCAGAGTAATAAGGGTTGTGTTCAAACACCAAACACACTAAAGCTAGGCAGACAACACAATACACTTCCGAAACCAATTTGGAAACCAGAAAATATTATGGAGCAACAAGACCCAAAAATGGTTCAAATTGAATATGAGAAACAAGAGATCTTAATTTTTAAAGCTGTAAGGTAAAAAGACCAAGAGAACAGAAGGCTCCAGTGACAGTCAAAGTTTGCAGTTGACTGGGTACCAGGATCAATTTCAGGCCATCCACAATAGAGTGGATGTTGGGTGAGCCAAGACTTAGTTTTTCAGTGTGAAGACTTATCTAGATTAACATGGTAAGCATTATTTTACCATAGTGGTTGAGTCAGGAATGTGCTTTTTTGTGTTTTCCCCTCTTCCTTCAGGGGTCATCAGCCATTTGGTGACTTTATCCGTCCCCCTATCATATTGGAAGTATAACCCAAAGCGCCTCGGCGAGCTCGCTAACTTCAGGTTCTGTTTTTTTCCTTTTGGTGCCTCTCACGTCTTAATTACTCTCCTTTGGTATGTCAACCTTCTAATTCCTTAATTTTTCATACCTCTTCGATGAGGAGGCAGGAGTGTTGATTTTCGATCAAGCTGCAAAACTACTCCTAGAAGTAGGTTAACCTTCTGTTTTGCAGCATGAATCTTTTCTGAAATTACATGCAGTGCATTGATTATAAAGTGGTATTCTGCCTACTTGGGAGGTAAAATTGAAGTGAGTATGAATGTGAATGTGTTTCTTAGGAGCTCCGGTTCCACCTTGGCTTTTTTACCACTCAGCATATCAATAAAGTAGTATTTTGTAAATGTGTGCACTGAAGGCCAGGTTGCCGCCATGCAGGTTTCATTCAATAACAATTGGCTCTGAGTGCTATTGTTGCTCTTTTTAGGGCTTGCCTTAGCCAGCGCATGCGCTTCTCTGGCAAGACATTTAGTGAGTGGGCTTTAAAAAGCAGACCACAGCTTTTTGTGTGGCCTAGAGCGTGTTGTTACGCGCACAGTAACATGCATTCCTCGCATCGACAAATCTCTAATCTGGCTATAGATCACGCCAGGATTCTTCTGGTAGGGGACTTCAACTACTGGTACAATGACCCCTTGGAAGGCCCCCATTCGAGTGAACTCACCGAGCTCCTCTCGAACCTGAATTTTGTACAACAAGTGCTCTCACCAACACATTGTAAAGGCCATATCCTGGATCAGGTCTGGTCTAAATCCTTGTTAGTCTCAACTCCGGTAACCACCCCTTGCGTGTGGTCTGATCATCTCCTCCTTAAATTTAACCTTGCTTACTCCCCCAATAAGATAGCCGCTACAGCAGTGGGTGGACGAGCGAGGAAATGGAACTCCCTTGACAGATCAGAATTTCTACATAAACTGGCTAACTCCATTCCACCCCCCCACTCGGATATTAATGCATCCGAAACCAAGCTCTCTGGTTGGCTGCAAGCAGCAAGTGATGTCCATGCCCCATACAAGAAGGTCAAACTGGCCCGGCGTGCAGATGCCCAAAAATGGTTCTCACCAGACCTTAAAGTAAAGAAACTGGCCTTGCGCCAATTGGAGCGACACTGGCGCCACAGTTATGCCCCTGACTCAAAAATTTGATGCATCACAGCTAGGAAAGAATACATGAAATCCATTCTATCCACCAAAGCCGCTTACTTTTCTTCCCGCATTGTTAACTTGACAAACAGATCAAAGGATATTTTTTCCATTTTTAACGAGCTAACGAACCTCGATAATGCCCGCCCTAGCTTACCCCCGACCCAGACCCTCTGTGATTCATTGAACGTCTTTTTTGAGAAAATTGCGGCAATCAAAGCTAGTATCCCACAATCCATAAATTGCACCATCTTCACAATTTCCAGTACTAATATCACTGGCACTCTCAGCAGCTTCCCTCCTATTACCCCAGAGCAATTTCAGGATCTGCTGGTGAGAGTGAAATCAGGGGCCCCGTCGGACAGATGCCCACCCTACATCCTAAAAGACTGTCTCTCAGTTATCCCGCCTCCTGCCTGTACCCTCCTGAACGACTCATTGGCCTCCGGACTAGTACCCCTTGCGTTCAAGGAAGCAACCGTCATACCGCTTCGGGGCGGACCCAACATGCAAGGCAAACTATCGTCCTATTTCCTTATTCCCCTTTCTAGCAAAGGTGCTGGAGGTTCATGTTGCCAAATGCCTGTCAAATTTCTTGGAGGACTCAAACTGCCTCGATCCTCATGAGGCGGGGTTTCGCCCCGCCCGCTCAACGGAGGCGGTGGTAACTTCAGTACTAGACACTCTAGGGACTGCGCCGATAAACGCTCCCCCCAGGCCCTAGTGCTCCTGGATTTGTCGGCCGCGTTTGACATGGTCGATCATACAATCCTGATCGACCGTGTCACCCAAGCCAGCGTCCGGGGCACAGCAGCCAGTTGGCTGAAGTCCTTCCTGGAGGACCGATCTCAGGCAGTCCGCCTGCGAGATTTAGCCGGCACCAAACAGACCATCACGTGCGGTGTACCCCAGGGCTCCTCCCTGTCACCCCACTTGTTTAATCTCTATATCTTTCCCCTAATCCAGGCTCTGAGAGATAAACAGGTGACGGTGCTCAACTATGCAGATGACCTTCAACTGCTCTTTACAGTCAACAATTCTGAATCGTCCATTTCCATTTTTCAATCAACCATGAGGTACATCCAAGCTTGGATGGATCAAAATCACTTGAAGTTGAACCCAGGAAAGACAGAGCTGGAGCTGGTCCTCACAGGTGACAGTGTCAAACATTGGGGCTCGCACTACTGGCCGCCAGACATGGGTCAAGCACCGACTCCTTCTTCAGCAAAGACACTTGGAGTCACCTTGAACAGTGATCTATCACTTAAAACCCAAGTGGGCCAGGTGATCTCCAAGTGTTTCTTCCAACTTAGGAAAATCCGGAAGGCCAGGCGCCTCCTTACTCCAGAGACCTTGACACAGGTGGTGATTGCCACCGTGATCTCCAATATAGATTACGCAAATGCTATTTATCTGGGCTTACCTCAGTACCTTCTGAAACGTCTTCAGATGGTACAAAATTACGCAGCCAGATTCATTCTGTATCAGCCCAGATGGCAATCAGCCACCCCTCTCCTGATGAAACTCCACTGGCTCCCTGTAGCTCAGCGCAGCATCTTCAAAACGGGTTGCATGATATTTAAAGCGTTACACTGCAAAAGCCCCAAATTTATCGAAAAACTCATCACGAAGCATGTCCTGTCCCGTAATCTGCGCTCAGCCCACCAAGGCCTCTTACAGACACCATCTTTTAAACGCTCTGGCGGCTGCAGATACGGAGCGTTGGCCCCACGTTTGTGGAATGCCTTCCCACTCGAGATCGAGTTTTGCCCGCATCTTATATCATTTAGGAAAGCTCTTAAGAGCTGGCTTTATCAACAAGCATACTAACAATCCCACACGCTTTAAAACCCTGTCTTTTGATAGCGCCAGGAAACCAATCGGTGTCAGGGCGCTTAATAAATCATTATTAACATAACATAACATAAATTATTAGGCACATCGCTGTGCACCCGTGAAGCAGGCTATCACTTTTGCGGCCGTGTCACATTCACGGCTGCGCGGCCAATGCTGGTTTTGTAAACCTTTAGGTCCTGGCAACTGCGCACGCCGCTCCTCGCTACCACATTACTTACTTTTCTTCCTCTCCATTTCTCTCCTGTCTTCAATGCCTTGCATGCTTTTTATGTTTTCCTTATGCGCGCCCAATGCTTGTTTTGTAAACTTTCAACACCTGGCAACTGCGCGCGCTGCTCCTCGCTACTGTATTACTTACTTTTCTTCCTCTCCATTTCTCTCTTGTCTTCGCTGTCTTTCCTGCTTCTTTTATTTCCTTTTTCCGATGCTTCATTTTCGTGGGTTTTTTTTCTCCTCCCTTTTCATCTTTCAGCCCCTGCCAACTGCACGCGCCGCTCCTCGCTACCGTATTACTTACTTTTCTTTCCCTCCATTTCTCTCCTGTCTTCGCTGCCTTGCATGCTTCTCCTATTTGGTTGCAAAACTAGCCAGGCAATGTTGCAGCAACTGCTTTAGGATTTCCTCATCGACTTTTACACAGGCGCATACCTAACTGCCTTCAATCCCCGCCCCCAAAACACAGACGAGAATGCATAATCGCGCAGTTCAGGTACGTGGAGTGACACGCTTTACAGCAGCAGTGAACTAGTTATGTTACACATGCTGTCACAGCTCACAAGCACTGAGAGACCGCACCATTGGGAGTCTTGTGGTATATAATCCTGATCAATCATTAAAAAAAAATGCTTTCTTTGTATGTGGCAAAGTAAGTCATACAAACTTCACATACGGGCACATGCATCAAGCTATTTAGGAATCGCAAACGGTGCGATTCGGTAAAATCGGCCGTTTGAGATTCCTAAATACCTTTTTAGTATGCATCAAGCATTTTTGGAAAAATCGCTATTTTTAGCGAATTCCAAAAATGCGATTGCTCTTAAGGAATCGCAAATTTGCGATTCCTTCAAAGCAATGCATGATTAATTTTAAAATTGCGAATTCGCAATTAGGGGGGGGCAAATTACCACGAGGGTGAACCTCGTGGTAATTTGCGAAAAATGTTTAAAATGCTCAAATTAGCATTTTAAACACTGTCATGTTACAGACAAACATGTCCTTAGGACATGTGTGTGTGTGAAACATCCATTTTAAAATAAATTTCAGGGGTGCAGGGGGGGGTCCTTTGGACCCCCCCCCCCGCACCCATGGAATGCATCAACATTTTGCGAATTCTAATTTGCGCATTCGCAATTACCATTGATTCCTATGGACCTTTTGGCCCATAGGAATCAATGGGAATTGCGAAATCGCAAATTGGAATTCGCATAATATTTGTGATTCGGTAAAAATTGCGATTTTTACAGAATCGCAAATATTATGCACTTTCAATCATGCATCCCGTTTTGCGATTCCTTATTTGCGATTCGGTAAAAATCGCAAATTAGGAATCGCAAAACAGGAGTTTGATGCATGTGGGTATTAGTTTCTAGATATATCTGGCAGTGTGAATTGCACAAATACAAATGGAAGTCTATTGTGCCCTGGACGATGCAAGTCACCAATTGCCTTTTAGCTTTGAAGCGCTCCTTACTGTCCCCAAATAGCAATTTCTTTGTTACTTCAGGATGTATTGTTCCCGACCAATTCCAAGAAAAAACGCTCCTAGTAGACTTGCCATTAAACCATTCATTGTTTGTTTTTAGATGCATATTACATATCTATGTATATGCCTGTCTTATCACACATACGTAGATGCTGTGAAGCTGGGTATTCTCATAAATGGAGGTATTTAAGTTTATAAAACTTTTTTTTTAATTATTACTACACTTGGTCCAAGTCTTTACTTGCCTGAGTCAGATCAATAAAAAGCAGCTAGAGTTTTCTGTAAAGAAAAAATACAGCCTTTTAATGGCATGTTTTTCTTTAGCCTGAAGATTTCTGATAGGTCCCAATTTCACTATTCTAACCTGGGTGAAGTTCAGAAAGCATGTTAAATGCAGCTTAATATCGAGACACGTGTCTAGGTACACTGCCCTTGATCCCACCTTAGTTCAAGCCCATGTTCTTATCGCAAATGTCATGGTTCATTGGATGCCCCTGAGAGGTGCGTTTTGATGTTGTAGTTCCCAAATTCCTGATGGCCGACCATGGAATAAAAGTGCCTTACTTTCTAGACTATTTCCTTGTTGTATATGAACAAAATGCTGGCTAGTAATTTTAAAATTTAGAGAAATTGCATGAAATTGTTCACATGGAAACAGTTTGACAAGAAATTGCGATTCTCCTATTACCATGACTAGAGAATCTGGATTTCACTAAAGACACGGAGGCTAACATTATGCATACAACTTTTAATGCAGGCCCAAGCAGCCACATACATTACAAACCAAAAGTTCCATATTAGAACGTTATAAAACAAATAAGAGACATGAGCACTAGGGAATGAGCCTCTTTTAAATGTGGTGTAAAGAAAGGAAAGGTCCAATGTATTTCCAGGAAAAAGTCAAACTTCAAGTAAAACTCATAAGTTCTTTAGTGTATCACGAAGAAGAAAGAGATGAAAGATGAATAAATTGATCTATGGGTCAAGAACATGAGGTTACGAGAGATAATCTGAGAAAGAGAAGGAGATATAAATGATTCCAGAAATGCAAAAGAGCAAAGAACAATTCTGTAAAGAAGTATAATCATTATAAATGCAAAGTAAGCATTCAAAATAAACATATCACAGAAGTAAATATAAGATATGAAAAAGTATACTGTATGTTAAAATCAACCACCCAAGGGAAAGGGTGGGAGGGATAATGTTAGCCTCTGTGTCTTTAATGAAATCCAGATTCTCTAGTCATGGTAATAGGAGAGTCGCAATTTCATTACAAGAATGGAGGCTACCATTATGCATTTTGGTAGCCATTTAAGACGACATCTGACATGGGTGATTGGTTAACAATCGTGATGAGCAAAAGTTCTACAATTAGACCAATCAGCAGCTTTAAGAATATCATCTAACTTACCACCTGAACTAAAAGACTTACTGGCCATTGCACCTCTGATAGAATGAGGTTTATAAATATTCAGATCGATACATGCAAGGTTCATAACCATTTTAACCCATCTTGCAATAGAGGCAGAGGTAATACCTTTGTGAGGGATCTATGATGTTACAACGCGTTTTTTTACAACGCATGCTGTAACAACGCAACTTTTACAACGCAGGTTCCATTACATCGGATACCATTACAACGCAGGATATTACATAGCAGATGCTATTACAACGCATACCATTACATTGTAAGTATAGGTAAGTATAACTTTTAAAAAAAAATGTAATTAAGTTAATATAATTAATTTTATTTTACTAATATAATTAAATTAATTTTAAAAATGTTATTAATATAATTTATATAAATAAATTTAATGTAATGTTAAAAAGGAATTAATGTAATTTAATTAAATTAAAATAATATTAATTTAATTTAATACATTTTATAATAGTAATTATTTAAATTTAATTAATTTAATTTAATTAATATAATTGAATTAATCTTAAAATTGTAATTTATTTGATTTAATAAATTTAATTAATTATAATTTATTTAATTAATTTAATTTAATTAAAGTCATACTTTAAAAAAATAAACCCTAAAAATACCCCTGAACCCCAAAACCCAAACCCAGCCCTAAAACCTAAAAATACCCCTGTACCCCAAAACCCAAACCCTGCCCTAAAACCTAAAAACACCCCTGTACCCCAAAACCCAAACCCTGCCCTAAAACCTAAAAACACCCCTGTACCCCAAAACCCAAACCCTGCCCTGAAACCTAAAAACACCCCTGTACCCCAAAACCCAAACCCTGCCCTAAAACCTAAAAACACCCCTGTACCCCAAAACCCAAACCCTGCCCTAAAACCTAAAAACACCCCTGTACCCCAAAACCCAAACCCTGCCCTAAAACCTAAAAACACCCCTGTACCCCAAAACCCAAACCCTGCCCTAAAACCTAAAAACACCCCTGTACCCCAAAACCCAAACCCTGCCCTAAAACCTAAAAACACCCCTGTACCCCAAAACCCAAACCCTGCCCTAAAACCTAAAAACACCCCTGTACCCCAAAACCCAAACTCTACCCTAAAACCTAAAAACACCCCTGTACCCCAAAACCCAAACCCTGCCCTAAAACCTAAAAACACCCCTGTAACCCAAACCCTGCCCTAAAACCTAAAAACACCCCTGTACCCCAAAACCCAAACCCTGCCCTAAAACCTAAAAACACCCATGTACCCCAAAACCCGCCCTAAAACCTAAAAACACCCCTGTACCCCAAAACCCAAACCCTGCCCTAAAACCTAAAAATACCCAAACACCCCAAAACATATACCTCAGTACCCCGAAACATATACTCCTATACTCATACTTATTTAAAAAATTACTTAAATTAATATATATAATTTATAATATTTAAAAACATAAATAAATATTTGTATTTATAATTAATAATAATTAAATCAATTATATAATATTAAATAAAATAAAAAAATTATATACTTACCAATACTTACGATGTAATGGTATGCGTTGTAATAGCATCTGCTATGTAATGCCATGCGTTGTAATGGCATCCGATGTAATGGATCCTGCGTTGTAATAGCTGCGTTGTAACAGCATTACGACGTAAAAGTTGCGTTGTAAGGGTAACATACCCTTTGTGAGGCTTAACAAAGGATATGAGTAACTGATCCACACCAGAGAGGCAAAGTGCATTCATCCTTAAGTCATATTCCTTCATACAGTCCACAACACAAAGTTTTTTTACATATATCAAAGATTGGGTAGAAAATAGAATCAGACATAGTCTTGGTTCTTCTATGCAGTTCAAATTTGACTCAAAAAATATCATAAGACCTATAAGAAATATCAAGAGCTTTAACATCAGAGACTCTACGACAAGAAATCGAGCAAAGAAATTTAGCTAATTTGATTGAAAGTTTCTTCCTGTTCAAAAGTGAATTATCAGGCCAACTACAGAAAAGGTCATGAATTAACTTGAAATCCCACAGAAATTGATATCTAGATTTTGGAGGTGTCCTAAATCTGATACTCCTAAGGATTCTACAAATAATATCGTTTTTACCTACCGTTTTACCGTTGACTAGGGCATGACCTGCTGAAATAGCTGATCTATAGCAATTGATAGATCTATAACTTAGACCCCTTTCGAATTGTAAGTAAGTAATATTTTATTTGTACATGATTAATTAAAATCTTTACAAAAATATAATACACCAGTAGCAGCATTAAAACCAATCTGTAGTTAGGATTAAGAAGAACACAGCTTGCAGTGGTCAGATCAAGGTTGTACTCAAGTGCTAATAAAGAACTTCAAACGATATCAAGTCTTTTTCTTATTGAGTCAAAGAACTTCACGACCCGGCAGTTAAATTTTGTGTTACTAGAGGTAAAGCATAGTTTGACTGCCTGCTGGTCCGAACAGCGCGTGACTTAAAGGATGGAAGCCGAAGGTTGTGCCTCAAGTCCCTCAGTCTAGGGCATATACAAATCATGTGGACAATGTCCTCTTTGCCGGACTTGCACAGGCGACACTGTTTCGAGGCGGGTGGTCTCTCCCAAGGGGGCAGGTGTGGCAGTATCGGGATTACACCAAGGCGTAATTTTAAAACTTTTCTTTGACTTGTATTTTCATCCCGATGTTAAGGTATGGTTGTGGCTGTATTTTACCATATCCACCCAGGGTTGTCCATCTGTGCGCTCTGTTTGCTAAGTCGTTCTTATCTTCAATCGCTGAGATAATGTGTGCTGATTTTTTGGCCAGTTTTTTAAAGGACTGGAGGTCTATAGACGTTTCCCAGGTGTCAGACAAACCTAGGACTTCAATTGATTAAAAAAAGATAGACTCTAGGCAACGAGGTGCGGTGCCGTAGTAGCTCATCCCATACGTTGGCATTTAGGGAGTCGGCCTACGCATTGCGGATCTTGCGCCAGCTTGCTACGAACGCACTCCGCCTTTCTAGAGTTTGTTTGATAATGCCGAATTCCAAACTAATCTGGGCAGGGGAGACGTATGTAGGAAGGTTGAAAATAGCCCTACAAGAGTTGGCTATGACTGTGTCCAGCAGTACGGCATCCTTCCCATGAAGTGATTCACTCCCATACGTGAGTGTTGGTTGTAGTTTCGCACGCAAGATTTCAAGGAATGGTTTTAGTGTGAGATCAGGGAGTTTTGCCTTTAGATATTTTAGTGCCAGATAAGTCATTGTGGCTTTCCCTCGGATGGAGTGGAGTTGAGGCCTAGAGTTGTTGTAGGAGTCCAAGAGGGCACCCAGATATTTGTATGAGGCTACCCTATCAAGTTTTTCTCCATTCAGGTGCCAGCAAGGGTTCCGTTTTTTCCTGTAATTAACCGTCGTGGACTTTGACTTATGAAGATTTATGTGGAGGGCGTTCTTTGCTGAGAAGGCATCGGTTGCGTTCAGGAGGTGCTGAAGGCCTACTTGAGAGCAGCTTATCAGCACTAGATCGTCAGCGTATAACAAATTCGAGAGGGTGATTTTCCCTAACTTGGGTGCATGATTGCGGCATTTGTCGAGTTCTGCAGGCAGATCCGCTAGAAAAAGATTAAATAAAATGGGCGCTAGTAGGCAACCCTGTTTTAATCCCTTTGTTGTCCTGATCGGCTTCGAGAGGTGTGTGCCTGCCCCAAGCTTGATTTTGATCCAGGTATTGGAGTGGAGCAGTATTAGGACGTCTAAGAGGCGCTTCGGAATGCCCCAATTGTAAAGTTTCTGCCAAAGTTTGTTGCGATCCACGTGATCGAAGGCGGCAGTGTAATCAATAAATGTAAGGATTAAGGGTGACTTGGCTGCTTTTGCTGCGCCCATCAGGAGGGACAGAGCCATGATGTTAGTTGTGGTCCCTTGGCCTTTGCAGAAGCCCATTTGATTAAGAGGGATGATGGCATTTTCGGAGGCCCATGATGATAATTCCTCCAGGATAAGTCCTGCAAAGTATTTTGCTTCTACGTCAAGCAAAGCAATAAGACAGTAACTATTTGGATGACTCTTGTTCCCGTGTTTATAAATCGGACTTATGACGGACCCATGGCATGAGTCAGGAAGCGTCAAAGTGAAATTTGTGTTGGTGAATATTGGTGCCAGAGATGCACTCCAGAAATCTGCATCTGATTTGTACAGCATAGATGGTATTCCGTTCGGCCCTGGCGCTCCATTGGGTCTCCCTTTTGTTATTTGCCGTCTGATGTCTGCTGGGATAATTTTCATTGGCTCTTGCTCGACGTCCTTTGCTGGTCTTTCTTCCTTTTTTGGATGGTCCGGTTTCGTTAGCCTTATTCCTTCACACTCCCATGTTTCTTGTATGCTCACGACCATGTGATAATTGAGTTGTTCCTCATTTCAAGGCCTTAAAGGTATTGTGCCAGGAGACATTGTTACTGTGTCACCTGTAATGTCATCATCTTTGAAGTGTGATAATAGGTATTTTGACCATACTTCCTCCGATATATGTGAGTTTTGCCCTAAATGGTCAGGGTTCTGCAACCTTTTTACCATTTGCCAAAACCTGGATGTGTTTTTCTGCTTCCCCTCGTGGACAAGTTTTACCCAAAAATCTTCATTTCTTTGCTTTTGACTTTCCCATTTCATCCGTTTGATTGTTTTTTAGCTTCCCGCAGAACTGTTTGCAAGCTGCTGTTTGCCTGATCCTTTCTCATTAGTCTCAGGTTTGATTTATTATTCGTTTTTGTGCTTTCATGTCCCGGGTTAGATGTTTCCAGGCCGAAGTCCCCTTTGTTTGGCCAGGATTTTTGGACACCTTTCGAATTGTTCTACTAGAAAATTAACTGTGTTAACGATAGGTGCTTCCACGGAATCCAGGTTCCTTTCCAAGCACCAACAAAACCAAACTTTCCAAATGTTGTGTCGGTAGTATGTCCCAGGGCCCAAGATTCTCCAAGGAGAGTTGAAGCTGTCGACGAAAGTCCTGCGAGATCATTGGATCTCCCGACACTCTCCAGGTAAGAAGGCTCAAACTCCCTGTTAGAACAAGAGGGTGAATTTGACCATCTACGTCTGTAAAAAGGTCTGGAATGAGAGGTATTAGGAAAGGGAGGTTGAAGGCAAGCTTCAGGGCGGTGGGAAACCATGCGTGAGATGGCCAAAAGGGAGTTATTAGTAAGATTGAAGAGTGATGATGTCTCACCTTCTGAAGGACTCTCTGGATCATCGCGAAGGGGGGAAAAGCATAAGCATTGATCCCTTCCCAAGATTGGAGAAAGGCGTTGACCGCTAGAGCACACGAGTCGGGCATCCAGCTGTAATAATCTTTCTGTTGGAATGTCAGTCTGCTCGCAAAAAGATCTATTTGGAAAGGACCCCAAAAAGTGTTGAGGGAATTGAAAACAGAAACGTTGAGTTTCCAGTTGCTGTGATCCAAGAGGAACCTCGAGTTCCAATCTGCATAAAGGTTTGATTTCCCGGGAAAGTATTACGCTCTTAGAGAGATCTTGTGTTCTAGGCAGGACATCCAGAGTCATTAGTGCATAAAGACCTGCGGTGAGTTCTAAGAAATTTATATGGTGCAAAGATTCTTCTTGAGACCAAACTCCCCCTGTTCTCTGATCTAGGAGACAGGCACCCTAGCCATGAAGGCTCGCATCTGTTTCTAGAATAAAGTCTGGAGCTGAGCCAAAGATCACTCTGCCGTTCCAAGCATCTAAGTTGTCTAACCACCAGGTCAGTTCCAAAATGGCTTCCTGGTTTAAAGTAACACGATCTCTGTACCACAGGCCTGATCTCAGTGCATTCGCTTTTATCCTTTGAAGGGCACGATAATTTAGGGGGCCCAGAAAGATAGCTTGTATAGAAGAAGATAGAAGGCCCAGAAGTCTGGCTAATTCTCTTAGGGATAGGTTCTGATGTTTCAGGACATGTTTTATCTCTTTTTTGATTTTGGAAATCTTATTTGGTGGAAGAAGAAGGCAATTTGTGGTGTCAACAGTGAAACCCAGGAATTCCATTGATCTTGAGGGAGATATTATTGACTTCTCTTTGTTTACAATAAATCCCAGATTCTCCAAAAGGTCTACTACAGTCTTGAGATCTTGAAGTATTTGAGAATAATCTTGAGACATGATAAGGATATCGTCTAAGTATATGATCATATGAATACCCTTTTCTCTTAGTGACAAGGCAACTGACCTCATTATCTTTGTGAAACACCAAGGGGCAGATGATAGGCCGAAGGGAAGAGCTTGGCATTGACACAGACGTTTTTTTCAATTGAACTGAAGGAAGGGTTGATGCTCCTTGGCCATAGGGATGGTAAAGAAAGCATCTTTTAGATCTAGTTTGACCAACCAGTCCCCTTCTAATAATAAGTCCCTGAGAAGATGGATGCCCTCCATCTTGAAGTGTCTGTAAACAAGGTATTTGTTGGGTTCCCCCGGATTTATAACAGGTCTCCAAACTTTCTTTTTTCTCTACAAGAAAGAGTACTTACAAATCTCAGCAGGTGCATTGCGACTTCTATGATTGTGCCTTTCTGAAGCATTGAGGAGATCTCTTCCTCTATTATCTTCTCTTGATCTAAGGTAAGTGGAATTTCTCTGGGAAGTGAATTTTGTATAGGGGTTTCTGTAAAGTCTATAGTAAACCTGTTTACAGTATTCAGAACCCAAGGATCTTGAGTAATTAGTTTCCAGTTCTGAGCAAAGAACTTTAGTCTGCCTCCCACTTTTGGGGAAAAAAAGGGAGGGGGTGAGGAATTGTAGTACTCACTCAGAGTTGCTGTCGTTAGTTGCTCCTCTTGCTCTGAAGCCTCTCGAGCGGAATCCTCTTCCTCTAGGAGGGAAGAATTGGGCTTGATTGGAGGATTGAAATCTTCCTTCACCGTAACCCCTGGACCTCGAATAGGGCCTGCGATTGAAGCTGCCGGAAGATTGGCCCCTTCTTCTGGCCCTGCCAAAAAGGTTATTGGAGTTGAAGACTCTCTTCATATTTTGGTTGTTTTTATCTAGAGCTGTGAAAGTAGATACGTATTTACCTAATTTTCTAATTAGGTCTTCACCAAAAAGCAAACCCTTTGGGTTGATTGAGGGTTCCTTATCAGGTAGGTCGCTTAATTTTGGGCTTATTTTAGTAAGGACAACTCTTCTTCTTTCTGAGTTGAGACCGGCATTGGTGTTACCTAATAAGACTAAGGCCCTCAACTCCATCCACGAATAATATCTGTGTTTAATGGAGAGCCATTGATATAGCTATCCTCAGCAGCATCAATGATTTTAGCCAAAGGTCCTAGTACATCAAGGAGATGGTCTTGACAAATTTTAAGGGACCTCTCCATTCCTTTTTTCTCGGACCCCTACCAAGTTTGAGTTTATGAGTTCGGGGTTGAGGTTTGGGGTATAACCTTCCCTTCGATTGAGGGTTTTGAAAATTCGGCCCTTAAGAGATTGCGGGTGTCTCTCTGTAGAGGATTTCTCAGCCACTTTGTAATAAATTTGCTGACATGATCATGAGGGACCCATTCTGAGCTCCGGGGATGTTTAATGTAAATGGGGAGAACATCTCCTCACCCAGAGGATCCAAGAAGCTATCTTTGGAAGAGGAAGGGATGTTTTCTTTAAAGGGTTGGAAATCAAAATTCTGGTTGTCTTCATCCAGGTCAAGGATGTATTCATCAGGGAATTCAGATGTATTATCATCAGGATCGTTGTCATCAGGAATTAATTTGAGATCATCATCTTGAGCACTTGGATAGTTTGTGCCGTGGGGGACACCTTTAAATGTTGTGCCGCTGTGGACACCTTTAACCCCTTGCATGCTGCCGCGATTCTGCGCCTGTGCGGCAGAATCGCGAGTGGGCGGGTTTATGACGGCCCCCAGCCGTCATCAGCACACCAGCGCTGTAGTGCATGACGGATGGGGGCCGTCATCAGCATGCAAGGGGTTAAATGTTGTGCCGCTAAGGACCTGAGGAGCGAGGGCCTCCATGAAGCTGGAGGTACTATGACCTTTTACAGTGCTCTTAGGGGTATATTCAATGTTATTTGTATTTTTGGTCTTTTTACCCTTATTTTGACCACTTCTTCGTCATTTATAGGGTTATGTTGAATTTCTGAGGCGTCATCCTCTTCGGAGGGAAATGATCTTTTAGACGCCATAACCCTGGACAGTGTCAAACATGCAAGATTTCATTTCCCTGTGAATCATGCTTTTAATTGCCTCATCCTCTGTTGGGTAGGGTAATGCCTTTATCCGAGTCTATATCAGACATTATGAGAAATATGGCCGATGTATAAGGTGCAAAAGTTTCCGGATCCAGACTGACGCCTGGGGATATTCTAAGGTAAGGAATCTAACACTAACGTGTTTCTTTCAGATATATCGTTACCGAAGGTAAGTAACTTGTTCATCCGAGTCTATATCAGACATTATGAGAAATATGGCCGATGTATAAGGTGAGGAGAGGTAAGTAAGAATATATAAGCTCTAAATATTATAATATATATATATATTTTTTTTTTTTATGTATATATTTTTTATTGTATATATTTTTTTTTTTAGGTTAAGGGAAAGATTTATAGGAAGTAAAAATTTAAGAAAATAAGGGCTAAATTTGAGTTAAATGGGGCCAATATTGTTAATGAAGGATTAGCTGCAAGATTAGTTGCGAATGAATTATTAAATCCTAAATCCACAGTGAAAAACGGTTGTCGAGGTGAAATGACAGCTTGTTGTGTCTAAACTGCTCGATGTCTCGAGCTTAAGCAGCTGATTGAAAATCTGTAGTGTCCGTCCGAAAGTGGAGGAAAGACCCTTAGCAACAATTTAGCGCGTGTGTTGCTGAAGGTCCTTCCTTTAATCCGCGGAGGGGAAAGTCTCGCTGAGACAGCGCGGTAAATTGGAGATCAACGGAGTCTGAAATACGGGCGGTATGGTCTCCGTGTCGATTCTGTTGAAACAAAGTCGGACGGTAGCTTTGCCAGAAGAAAGGAGGCCTCCGTGAATAGCTTTCCAAGGAGAAAGGAGGCCTCCGTGAACACTATTGGTCTCGTGAGGCATGAGAGACGGTAAGACTGAGCCGATGACTGAGTTCGGGAGCTGATAGGAGTGCGGGCCGGTCACGCGAGTGTAGCGCAAATATAATTTGAGGGTAATCAAATCAGAAAACACTATTTAAACTGGTTAGAATACATGCGCAATTAAGAGAAACCATAAAGGTAACAAAAGGGAGCCAATCTCCATAAATTGGAGGTTGGATAACGGAGTGAAGGAGGGAGGGGGGGGAGAAATCCCAAGTCAAATAGCCTTCTGCGTGCCTCTCAGACAGGGTTTCGCCCTTTACATGGGACTGAAACCGCCCTCCTAGCGGTAACAGATGAAGCAAAAGCAGTGTTAGACCGGGGTGGAAAAGTCGCCATCATCCTATTAGACCTCAGCGCCGCGTTCGACGCGGTAAACCATGTCACGCTGTTACGATTGGCGGACATGAGCGTGTCGGACCCGGCCCTGGAATGGCTGACATCCTTCCTGGCTGACCGTTTCTTCCAGGTCTTTGAGGGTGAGGCAGTGTCACCTAAACATCCACTCAGGTGTGGGGTTCCTCGGGGCTCTTCCCTGAGCCCCACCCTGTTTAATGCCTACATGGAACCCCTAGACAGGATAGTCCATCCCTTCGGTGTGCGTATTGTCACCTACGCGGACGATACCCAACTGGTGGTCTCCTTAGACCACTCGGAGGGATCGTCCAACACCTTAGGCCCCTGTCTGGAGGCTGTCGCCAGATGGATGCAATCCTCCTGTTTAAAACTTAACGGGGAGAAGACAGATGTCATCTTATTGGGTAACCCTTCTCCCTCTGCCTTTGCATCCATCTGGCCACCATGTCTGGGCCCGCCCCCCGTTCCCAAGCCCCAAATAAAAAGCTTGGGGATCTGGTTCGATACAGCCTTGAACTTCTCGGCCCAAGCCACAAAGACCGCAGCTACCTGTTTTGGATTGATGAGGATGTTGCGTAAGGTGCTCCCTCTGCTTCCATTTCAGGCAAGGAGGATCCTGGTCCAGGCCCTTATACTATCTCGCCTGGACTACGGGAACGTCCTCTATATGGAGCTCCCTCCTTTGTCACCCAAAAGCTCCAAGTCACCCAAAACAGTGCGGCCCGCCTACTCCACAATCTTCCTCGCTGGCAGTCAGCAAGGAATGCCCTAAGGGAGCTTCACTGGCTCCCCATAGCGGCTAGAGTACAATTCAAGGCCATGTGTATTTTACACAAAGCCTTCCATCGCTGTGGCCCTGCAATTTTACAGCCCTTGGTCACTCCCTATGTCCCGTCCCGCTCCCTCCGATCCTGTACCCTCCAGCTGGCTACCTCCATCAGAGTCAGGAAAGCCCGCTGGGGAGGCCGCTCCTTCTCACACACTGCGGCTAAGCTCTGGAACACCCTTCCTCTATCCCTTCGAGGAACTACCAATCATCTTTCCTTCAGGAAAGCCCTGAAAACTCACTTGTATGCTAAATCCTGCTGATCTGCCCTGAGCCCGCGCTAAGTAAGTTTTCAGTCATAAGCGCTACGAGGCCTCCGGGTAGATAGCGCTATACAAGTGCAGTTTCAATTCAATTCAATTCAATTCAATAGGTATTAAGGCATAACAATGCAGCAAACAGTCTAAGGCATAATGAAAGGCTTATAAAATGAAAAGTCAAAAGGCATTAATAAAGGATAATTTTACCAAAGCAATAATTAATAACAATCAGTAACAGGAATAAGAGTAAGGAACTTATCTGCTTGGAGCAGCATTTAAAAGAGGCTGATTCCCTAGTGCTCATGCCCAAAAGGGAGACCAAAATGGGCTAATATAACTTCACAAGATTGTTAATAGTGGTCCCCACTTGCTTTATGTAATCCCTCAAAGAGAAGTGAACCAATGGTTAAAGTGTTCTGACCCATTTCTGCCTACTGTATGCTGTGGTTAGTGAAAGCACAATGGGAATATCCATTTAACAGACCCATGGATGAAGCCCTATGATTAAAAGCCCATCTTTGTATGTATTTTATGCATGTATTTTTTAGAAAAACCATATTCTGGCTAGACTGTCTAAAAGGCCAGATCTAAAAATATAATGAAATGTCATTTTATTTTAGAAAACGTCTGTTTGGAGTCGCTCCTAGATGACCCTCTCGAGTCAGGCATACTAGTCTTATTTTTGTGATGGCACTTCAAAGCAGAGCACTAAGCACTGTATTCTATTTTGTAGTTGTAATGATGGGTTCTGTAGATTTTGTTTGAAATTACTTTTTACTGTAAATAAAGTCAGGGTTCATAAAGTGGCCTTAACATTCCTGTGTGCCCTGATGGACCCTTTACTATGTTTTAGTATTGTCTCATTTATATAGGAATGAAAAAGTGGGGAAACCCAATACACCCTTGGAGGCTTGGACAATATCAATAGTGTTAGGCACCTTGTACCTTTAACCCCTTCGATGCTGATGACGAGCTCAGCTCGTCATCAGCCACGGGGGCGTGTGCGGATGACGAGCTGAGCTCGTCATCTAACGCGGCTTTTAGAAAAAAGCTGCGTAGCGCGAAAATAACCGCCGCAGCGATGCGGTTAAATAAACATAAGAGGGACCCTGAGAAGACCAATTCAAAGGGAACATCCAATCAGGGGAAGAAACGTACTATGTAACATGAAAAGGATGTCCCCAATAATCAATGAAAGTAGGACAAAAGTTCCAAAATATAAAAAGATTCCACCCACAGAACAGCTCAGTTAAATTTCATTATTTTTTTCATTATTCAACATTTTATCATTCTCTTTTTTTTCGAAAAGTAGACAAGATATAAAACAAAACACATAAGTCAATTCATTTAGTGAAAAATACAACAACAAAAAATCATTGTACCTATCATTTATATAGGGGCACAGTTTACATTGAGAAAAACATACCCTTTTAGTCTAGCATGGTTCATATACATTTTATGCACTTTTATTGTATTTTAGAAGTATATTAGAAGTTGAAGGCATGCCAACTGTCTATCTAGGGACCATAAAGCAGAGTTTATGGTTTTCCCTTAGAAACAATAAAATAAATTTGCAACAAGCTAAGTCTTTGTATTATTATATTTATTTATTTATTATTGTGGTAGGACTAGGGAATGCATTGTATTCCTCAACTGGTAATCCCTTAATAGGCACTGTTCAAAGATTGCTTATCCTATGTTTTATCTCCCCCTGACCTGATTTTATCTTTTATTTATGGTTTTTAAACTATTAATGTTGCATTTCTGTTCTTTCATGTTCAACTTGTTTGTAGTGAATAAAGATTTTGAACTGAACTAAAGTGAATTGGAGCTCCCGCAAGAGTCTCTCGAGCCTTTTGCGGACCCAACCGTCCAGATATACAATTATTTTTTACCCTTAATTTCTCAAAAATACTGAACGGATTTACAACAAATCACAAAAAGCACAATTTGCGGGCTAAGATCTAGCTTTCTGACAAATTTGGTGTAATTCCATTCAGTAGTTTTTGCTGTAGCCCGTCTTAAATGGGGCTATGGAAAATACATGGGGATTTTACAATTTAGGACCCCCTTTTTTCTCAGCACCCGCTTGAAGAGGCAAGAGGTGTGGTGCAGCGGCCAGGGCGACTGACTCCGGAACCCTGGGACTCACGGTTCCAGCGGCAGATCAGCCCAGCACCATGTGACTCTGGGCAATAGCTTGCTTAATTTACCGACTGCCCCTACCGCATTGACATCCTCAGGTAATTGTTCGCGCTTTACAAATACTGGACATTTACATTTACATGGATCACTCCAAAACTTTCCATGAAGGAGCTCAGGTGGATGAACTTTATTTTTCTAAAGTATTGTGAAGATTCATAAAACAGGGCCCAAGTTATAAGGAAACCAAAAGGCTCTCTTTCTATGGAAAAGCAGACCTACCCATAACTACATAGTGGTGATGGTCATAAATAATTAAATAAATAAATGTGTATGTATCTGACATACACATACATACTGGGAATCAACTTTTTCCCACGCCAGGCACGCAGAACAGGGTCCAAACTTCACAAGCCCAAAGTGCAGCAGGTGCCTTCGACATCACAGCCTCTCTTTGTGCACTTCCAACGGGTGCAAAATGGTCTTCCTCTGCTCTTTTTTCCAGAACCAGCGAGTACTAGAGTCTTGGGTGCGGGTTGCCCATTGTATCCCAGTATAGTGCCCCAAAGGGACAACGGAGTCACTAGCTAAACGGCCAGTAGGTCCCCACAAATCTAGTTATATAATTCTGGTGATGTATGACATCTGGTTATCCCAGAGAGCATCTTTCATGCCACATCCAAAATGCCTGAAGCTTTCCTCTAGTGCAAGGACTTTGGTACCCCACTCCCAGGGGTGTGGCTACAATGGGCTGTATGCCCACGGAAAACCGGTTCTAAAACTGGTTTTCTCTTCCTTGGCTGAGGCTCCAACTTGTCTAAGAGAGCACAAAAGCCTTCCTGTGTGGGGAAGTTGTTGCAGCAGCCCTTCAAAGGCGGCATCACCATTTGATTCTTGCCTTTTTGACTAACATCCTTTACAGCTCATCCTGTGGGAGGGATCACACCTACAGTGCAGCAACAGCCTTTTTTCCTGGCCTCGGAGACGTTCACATGTCTCTCCAGGTGGGCAGAAACCTGGCACAGTCCCAGTGCTTCTGCAAAGTCACTGGACCAGCTAGGTCCAAAAGTGGCAACTTTTGCAAAAGTGGACAGTATTAATTTTGAAAAAAATGCTGACTGCAAAATCAAGTCGCATTTGATGCCCTCTATAATTTGATCTTACACAAAAGAGCCCTACAATGTCCTCTGGCATCAATGAATTGACTGCTTAGGACATATGGGTTTAATTAAAAATAATCAATACCCCTATTATAATTTAATGATTCAAGTCCTAAGGTCAGGATGCTTAACCAAACACGGAATGCACAGGTCACCTCACATACAATACATAAAATACATAATGTAAAAAATGTGAGAAAACAGAGAGTGTACCTCACGGACGTAACACCCGAGGGGGTTCCCAGCTAGTGATTGCTGGTATACCCACTTCTCATCATAGGCAACCCTCTCTGTGTATGTGAAGAATAAACAAACCACAGTAAAGAATATCAAAGTGGTGTGTGAGAATAAAGTTAACACAAGACAGACAGTGTACATAGATAAACAAATCCTGATGTGTAAATTTAGGTGTGTGAATTCACCATCCAACCCCAACAGAAAACCAACATACAAAGATATATAAAAAGTGAGAAGTCGTGCTGGCTATCTGACTTTATTCCTTGCTGCAGGACTTCCCAGTTAAAAATGGTAAGACTTTACCATGTTAATTTCTTTGGACATAGACCGACATGTTTCATTGCTCCTGTGTGAGCAATTTCATCAGGGTGAAATATGGGGTCATTATTCTCACTCTTCACTTAGTACAGGACCTTAAGCTTGCCCAGTCTGAGCATACCAGCAAGCCACTTGACTACGCGTCTTCAGATCACGAGTCTACTTGGCTCTACTATTCACGAGCCAATCTATGCCGCGTCCCTCCGGCGCTTCCGACGGTCCTGATACCTTACATAGCATGGGTATGCTTAGGGAGCCTCTGTCAGGAATGCCAACCGTTAACCCTGCAATTACCTTATAAGACTACTCAACATGTCCCCTGCAAACACCAACACTTTCAGGTTTTGCTGTACAGGCGTATCAAAAATGTATGTCTGTCTTAACTGTATTCAGCTTCCTCCCTTAGGGCTGCATAGGCCTTCTTCAGAGGAGACTTATATATATAGTTAAGAGATCTGTGCACTTTGACATTATGGCATGGCAGTGTGTGCAGTGCATGCACAGCCTCTTCTGTCTGCAATGGCAGATTAAAGTCGTGTTTTCACTTTGTCACGCACAGAGTGGCAAACCAGTGCTGCAGCTCTTGTGTAGACAGCCAGCCTTACATGCCCTGGGTACCATAGACTAGGGACGTATAAGTTCGTCAGCACATGCCAATTGGGGATACACAATTAAACATAACATTTTGAAAACGAAAGAACACTGTCACTGAAGTCTGGACAGCAGGCCTCCGCGACTCTCAAAGTCGTAAAACAGCAGATTGTAGTCCAAATGGGGCAAAGAGTTGAGGGAAACCTGCAAAAAGCCTTTTTTCTCACACACCCTCTCCCTTATCCAATACTCCACGGAGACCTCAACCACCTCCTGGTGAGTCTTCATGGGCATTAAGTAAAGAAGGATGCAGAAAACTGGCTGTCATTATTGCAGGGCCTACTCTGCCTTCCATCCTTCTGACAGGGTCAATCCCACTGGGGATTTCACCAACCTCAAATGTGACAGGACCCATCCTAAAAAGGACTTTAACAGACTCTTTATTTTCTTTACCTTTTCCTTTTCTTGGGGATCAGAGGTACCTACCTCTGCTAACCCTATCTTAACCAGGGCAACATCAAGCTTACCCACAGAGGTTATCCATAACTGGAATAACCCCACCATGACCAACAAAGTCAGGGGACCTATCTTGATACTTGATATGGGGTCAGACCACCATGCCAATGACAGTGCAGACATAAAGGCTAACACCCAGCAGAGGCTTCTGACAGCTGTCAATACCCTGAACCACACCTTTAGCTTTCCACAGACAGGTGGATGGGCGATACAATGGGTTTCTTTGAGTTCAGAGTACCCATCTGTTTTTTCTGAGAGGGGAGCTACCACATCTTGTGGCAGACACCATTCTTCCACTCTCTGTTAACTAAGGCGTCACAACCTCCTGCTCAACAGCTGCCTGGCTATTCTGGACTTATTGTGGGCAGGTAAGACCTCACCAAGGCCCACTGGAACATTTTCTAAATGTTGCTCACCTTTCCTACACTTCATTTTCTTGCCCTTCCTCTGGGGCATACTTTTACTACCTGTTGGTTCAGCACCTCCAGAATCCTTGGGAGAGGTACTGCACTGGGCTGTTACCTCCTTTAGGTTCAGACCAACCTACAATCTAGGGGGATGTCTGGACAGATTACCACCCTGTGCCAATTAAGAAAACCATCTATCTCTAAAATCAGGAAAGCCATGGACCTAACAGTAACCTCACCGGGTACATCCTTTACTCAGCTGTTTTTCTCCTGGTAAATACTGGTCTCGGGATATCAACCTGTCATGCACAATGGTGTGACTGACAGTGATTGGGACTCCATTCACCTGGATGTGGTGGAAGTGTTTAATATCCTCTGGAATCACCAGCTCCCCACAGGACTCTTTTCCCAGTTAAAAGCAAATAAAATATCCTTATCTGAGAAATATTCTTCTAAGGCTACACTGACAACTCCAGTGGTTACCTTTTTCTTGAGACAAGCTGGGTTCCCTCTGTAGTGCCCAACCTGCTGATAATCAAAGAAGGGCCTGCCTTCTATGAACCTTTTAAGCTTACGGTTTCCAGTACTCTTCTCTACTCATCTTACTACTAGAGTTAGGGTAGGATTTACTCTCCTCTCTTTTAGGGTTCTAGGGCTCTGAGGTCCCTTTCTTGGGCCCAGCTCCCAATTCTTGGAAAATCTCTGCTGACTTTTTTGGGAAATCCTAGTCCGGACCCACTCATCAACCTTTTTGTCAAATTCCCTAGGGCTAAAAGGCTTTGAATCTACCAGCTGCTGTTGTAACTTTTCTGAGGAACAATTTGTCAAAAGGTCTTCTTTCACAATTAAATTGTACAATCCCTCAAATATATCAACCTTGTTACCTGTTGGCCACCCCTCCAGTGCCTAAACAGATGCATCCACAAAGTCTACCCATGTTTGTGTAACCTCTTATGCAGTGTTCCTTAACTTCAACCTGTACTCCTCAGGTGTGAGGCCAAATAACACAATGAGTGCCTGCCTCATGTGGGTTTAGGATTCTGCTACCTCATCCTTGAGTGTGAGCAATTTATCCCTCCCTACTGTAGGCAAAGACTCCCACAACAAGGCTCTCCAATGTTGTGCACCTACCCTTCTGATCCTTAGAGCCAGCCGTTTTATCTAGATCATCAACTTCAGTGAATTTAGGAACCATGCCCTAGGGCAACCTGGGATCATGTGTACCACCCGTGTGCACCTCTAAATCACCATTACCTTGGGGATTTAGACCAATCTTGGATCTTCTGTGGAAAAGTGGAAACTTTCTCTCCTGGATCACCAGCCTTGCCTCCTCAAGCTCCAGAAGCTTGACCTGGGTATCCAAGTCTTTGGGACTTTCTACTGGAGTGAAGCTCCTCTCACTCCCATACATAGACCTATGTCTCGATCTTGCTCTATGTACCACACTGGTGTCCCCCTCAATCCCAAAAAGAATGCTTCCAAAATCCTCTTCATCGACACTCTCTGGGGTGACTTCCTCTGCCAACTGAACTTGGGCCTGGAGTTCCCTTGCCTCCTCCCAAGTTTAAGAGCTTTCTCCAATTTTTTTTCTAGGCAGACAGGCCTAGTCCAATTCCTTTCCTCCTGCACAACCCTCTTAAATCATTGATTTTTAGTTTAGACAGGTTAGCCAGGTCAACTGCTCCATTCTCTATTTTAAAGCTTGCAAAGCACCTACTTAAGAAGAACTAGTGGTCAACCTCTCTTTGGCTTGAGAAGAAATGTGTCTAGTGTCTGCAGAACCTTTGGCAACTTCTTGAGGCTGTTACTAGACTCTAACACAGTATACACTTACTTTCAGTAACAACGTATTAATTATCTGGTACAGCAAAACACAGGTTCTGGATCCCACTGCTTAGGCACCAATGTGAGGATCAGGGCATACTATATGATATGATTGTGGGGCCTTATCATGTAGTAAACTCACAGGCAGTGGAGAAGTGTGGCTCACTGGTTAGAGGAGGCAGACCTGGAAGCAGAGGTCAGCCTGGGACAGGGTTCAATTCCCGGCTCGGCGGGGTCTTGAGTCCTAAAATGTCCATGGACTCGACAATTCTCAATCCGGTGCCTACTCGATTCACGGGTTCGCACTCTGCGACTCTGGGCAATAGCTTGCTTAATCTCCACAACGGCCCCTCGCGGCGGGATGCCTGGCTTTCACCTTGCGGATACCCTGCCGGGGTTATCTCACAGGGGAATACCAGGACGGGTTCCCTAAGCAAGCGCGTAGAAACCGCTCAGTGATTTGCTCTATATAAATTCCTGTACATTTACATTTACATTTTACAGGCACCATCTTGAGTCAAGTTAGGGTAATTTACTTCACTTTTAACTCAACCCTTTACTAAGCCTTGCGGCTGTGTGCCGTAGCCACCAAAGGGTTGAGCTGAAAGTTAAGTAAATGATCCTCACTGGACTCAAGAAGGTGTTTGTGTGTGTACTCCCCGTTAAGACCCCACAATCATATCATACAGTACACCCATATCTTCACAGTATTATTTTATAGTGATGGTATTTTTGGGATAGGCTTTCACTGAACGTACTAAACCATATGTAGTTAAGGCCCACTAAGTAATGTTGTGTGGGCTAGGGATGAGAAAGGAAAAAAGGTGAGATATGATTGTGTTGCTAGTATAACCAAAGAGGGAGGTCACTGTTCCGTTGGTGTGGGTGCCGCAAAGTCACACTCACATCGAAAAGTGAGTTAGTAGGAAAAATAGGCAGTTAAGAAAGATAGAGCTAGGTTTAGGACCCTCTTCGTGAGTGGGGAAAAGACACTTCTTGTCTCTTGTTGCCCTCACACACCCCGAAGGATGTCATGCTTCATCCTCGGGCAATTGCTGTTCATCGGGCCTGCACTGCAATGCCCTACGGGTCCCCCAAAGGGTCACTTTGGTGGAGATCTTTTTAAGAGAACAGCCGTAAGATGAATGAGGGTATGTGGAGAGGGTCCTATGTGCACAATGAAGGTGTATGTGAGTAATGAGATAAAAATGGCTAAGGGATACCGGCAGAGGAAGTCTTTAATGGTGTAGGTACCCTTGTCATGCTAAAAAAAACAAAAGGTTGGGAGTTACGTCTATAAGTAGTAATGTACCCCTGGTAACTAAAATGGTCAGGTAGACATGTTTTGCACTCAAACGGTCATAACAATCCTTTGCGCTTCATCAGGACCAGTGATAACTAGTGAAAAGTGCAGTGAAAAAGTGCAAGTGCTAGGGGTATACTAGCCCCCAGTATAAGTGGAGCGAGCGTAGGCTATGGATA
Organism: Lissotriton vulgaris; assembly: GCF_964263255.1. Lineage (NCBI taxonomy): Eukaryota > Metazoa > Chordata > Amphibia > Caudata > Salamandridae > Lissotriton > Lissotriton vulgaris. The sequence goes on from NC_141689.1 coordinate 1,857,028,211, forward strand.
CTACAGCTCCGAGGACTGCCCGAAGGGTAGCCGGTTTCAACCCTATGTCGCCCATGAAAATTCCTGCAGCAGTTGCTCCTTTACGCAGGCATTGACCATATCTTACAATCAGAATTGATGTATGTCATCAGTCTTTTTTGCATTTATCTTTTACTTCTAGGTCTAGGCCACCGGGTCATGGAGTATGAGCAAATGCTCAGTGATGTATTTAATCAGCCAAAATAACCATTTTTTTTCTTTTTGTCATTATTGAACAGCATCCACAAAAAGCTTTGGCAAAGCCAAAAGTGGAGACCTAATTGCTTTGCCAATGCTTATTTCTGTGGGTGTCCTCGACCAACTTTTGGTGGTATGTCTGTCCATGTATGACATCAGACGGCGCTCTGATGTTCTTGTGTGTGGTTGCTATCTTCAGATTCTTTTTTCCGCTGTTGGGTCTGGAAGCAAAAAAAGAAACACCAAACGTTTTTGAAGAAATTCAAAAAGTTTAAAGAAAATATATTGATTTGCTACAGACCATGAAAGGAGAAGACACTCGAGAGAGAAGGGGACCCTTCACTCTCTCCTGCGACGGGGGACCCCGCTGGAAAATGTCATGTGGTCGGAGAATGAGGCAAGGTAGGTGTCATGAACAAAGCGCCCTTTAAATTCTGCCCAAACTGCCACCACAAATTTGAGCAGCGAGACCCCACGAGGTCTGCAACCTCTGTCTGCTGAAAGACCATCATGACGAAGACTTCGAGGCCTGCGCCACCTTCATACCAAAGACAAAGATTGGACATTACATCACCATGTCCAGCAGCCAAAAGCCACAGATGACACTTGAAGAACTGGGCCTGCCAAGGGATGACGACGAGAATGGTGAGGAGGCAGAGATAGCCCCTGAAGGATCGGGAGTCGAACTGTTAGAAACCGACATCAAAAGGAAGCAGGTGGAGAAGCAATCACTAAAGGACGCCAAAAGAAAATCATGCAAGGTAATTAGAGTGCCGGAGGATCCAGAGCCCAAAACCAATGACAAAATATAAAATAAGGTAGCATCTGCATTGAAGAAAATGATGTCCGAAGGTCAGCCGTGAGCAATGGAGGCCCAAGGTTCCCAGCCATGGGATACCGATGTTGGCAAAAAGCTGAAAGCCTCGACAAGCCCCTGCGGTCGACAGACCGTGATGAAAAAGACAAAACTTTCAGGGGCAACCGAACTGTCAACACTGAAGATGAGACCATCACCGACGCAGACAAGGAGCAAGAGGTTGAAAGGAAGAAGTGAAGACTAGAAGCGGAGATGACAGTGCTTCTTCACAAATAAAGGAAGGCTAAAACTGTGATAGATAAAATTAAGCACCAATGGGTTGCTTGGGCCAGAGTGTGTTGGTGAAACTGCACCTGCTTGCCAAATGGAAAGTATTGACAGGGAATTGCTGGAGCAAAACGTATACTCGAGAGCAATAAACCTGGAGAGGGGTTATACAATAGAAATTATGATGGTTTGTTTCTGTTTCCAAAGTACACATTTGCCTAGGTTTAAGGTCATAACACAAGGAGCCCAAATATATTTTAAGAAGTGCGCAGTGGCATAGGTAGTGTGTTGTAAAGTGTACTTGAGGTAAGTAGATGTGCTGCTTTGGTTTTGCGATAATAAAAACATAAAGCATTATTGGGTTTTTATGGGGTTTTTCTTTTAGGATGTTACTGCACTTGCTGCACATATGGGAAATGGGGTCTAGTATGTGTATTTCCAAATGACAGATGAAGATGGAGAGGTGTGTTGGTGGTGTATGCTCACTGAAGAATGGTGGTAGTGAAATCTTGATTAAACATAGAAGGATGTGTTCCTCCAGAGAAAGGAAATTGGGGGATGAGAAGCTGTCAGTTGGGGCTGGTCAACTGGATCGGAGGATCAGAAATGAATGCCCTCACACTGTTATGTTTCATAGGGCACCCCAATATAGGCCTGAGTATTCTCCTAACCTTTCACCTACCTTTACCGTACTATTACACTGCATAACAGGTTTTGGTATTCACCTTTTACCTAGTTAAGCGCTGCATAAAATGTCATGTGGTTTTCCCCGAAAACTAGCCTTATTAATTATGCATGGAGATTCTCAGAATCACAGCAGGATTACCATCTTCTGCATAATAACTATGTATGAGGGTCATCCATTCCATCATCCGCGGCCGACATGACGCAGCAGAGTACCTTAGGGTACCTTTTGGGTACATATACACCATATCTTTGCAACGGCAGGCAGAGGAGAAAGACTTCCATGTAGACACACTGACGTGAGATGCTGAGATTCCTGCACACAGACACTCCAGCTTGCAGTGGTCTGACATCCCTTGCGGGTCGTCCATCTCAATACCAAGACGGGGTCTCCCAGTCTCTCACTTGAGGTAATGGGGTTGGCTTCAGCCTAGGGGGATTCTTGGCTCTACACCTACATACATGCTTGGGACACTTAGTTAGGGTTGCATCGTAGGAGTACGCACTATTACTGTCATGTATTTTTATGCTTGTATATATTCATTGTTTTAGTAATTTGGTAGAAATCTACCATCCTTTTACTCTGTTGGGGCTTAATATTGTTTATATTTGTTTCTGCCTTACAGTAGTTTAAGCACACCTATTTTACACTAGAATGACGCTGGATCAATAAATGCTTATTGAAAAACGTCACCACCATTTATTCTGTGTATCTATCTGAGACAAAGTGAGCACGAGTAACTGAGCGAAAAGTACTGTACTGTTTCCACAATCCCTGACATGTTCGATAGTTGCCAGGCACTATTCTCTCCTTGGTAAGATAAGTTTACAGTGGCACTGTGAGCTAGCTGGTATACACGTTAACAGGTTGTGGGGGTTTCTGGAATCAGTCTGGATACCATATAGGTTGATAGGAACGACACGACAACACACCCAGAAGGGTGTCATGCGTCATCATTGGGCTGCTCCTTGTTGGACCGGCACTGCAATGTCAATGGGCCCCTCGAAGGGGGCTCTTTGTTGGAGGTCTTCTGATTTGATTGCCATAATGATGAGTGCAAGTGATTATATTGTTAGTGTAGGGTAGTGCAGTGGGTTTTTAAAAAATGTCTAAGGGTACCGAAGACACTATAATAAGGTGGTCTCCTTGATAAGTAAAAACAAGCATTTACAATGCAATGGTCTCGGCATTATTAAAGGTAGAGCTATTGGCATTGCTCATTACTTTTTTTTTTTAAATCATAAATAAATGGCATTGTCATTCACGTTGCCAATTGCTTAATCGTTAAATAAATGGCATTGTCATTTACAATGCCAATAGCTTAATCGCTTGCAAATGCATGACCGATTGCATTATACTCTGCTCATACATCAGAACTGTACCTGATTACAGTGTGCAGGCTGCTGACTACTTTATTTGAAGACAGTTGATTTCCACCCTTATTCACCAGCCTAGCATGTGTCTAACTGCTGACTGTCATACCCAAACATGTTGCATCTCAGATCATTGGCGCTCCTCCTGTACCTAATGATGGCTTCAAAGCATTGTATGTGTCTGAGAAAGAGACATGAGCGGGGGAAAGAGAGCAACTAAGGTTCTATCATGAACAATGCGAGCCTGCAACACATTAGTTTTCTGCTGGTGCATTTCCGTGATGTATGCCCCTCATCACAATCCCTTTCCCATGCTCAGCGCTGATGCGCAGATTACCTTTGTATCAGTTAACTGACATTTTAAAAATGGGTTCTCCCTGAGGCTATACTTAACATATTAGTAATACCTGTTTTCTGCCACATTCTTACTAAGGGATCATCTGCATTAACGGACCAAATTCCCGGGCCATAAATCACTGAAAATCTGTTGCAAGTGTGGGACTAGAGGAACGTAAACCTATTTTTCCCCACAGGCACCCTCTACTATATATTTTCATCACATGCTGTCGTATCGTACCTTTCACCCATGTGTGTCCCTTAAAATGACACCGCCCATAAAAACACGCATGTAACAAGAAAAACACATGCCTTCTTTCCATGGATGTTGCACAATGACGGGGAACGCATGGTATTCCGTCCCTGCAACTTTCTGTCCTCCTGTTTGCCTGTTTATCTCTAAGCCACCCTCCAGTGGGCCGCATTAGGCTCTTTGGGCACGTCTTCTGTATGGAGAGAGCTCTCCTTCTATTCGGCCTTGGAGGCATGTGTGAGCGCCGCCACCTCTCTCTGCTAACAGCTTCCCTCTCTGTCATCAGGGGATTATGCACCTGCCAAAGTTTTCAGAAACATGGAGAGCAGCCTCGAATTTCACCATGGCAATGTCAATGTTTGCAGAAAGCATTAATGACATGCACCATTTTACACATTGTCTCTCAGCTCGAAAGTACTCATCTCCGCGACCCCTAGGGAGGAAGGCCTGGGTGTCAGTGCAGGATTCACATTTGTGGCCTGCGGGTTTTCTTGGCTCTATGACGCTGGAGTGAACGCACCGCCCTAGTTCAAACGATACTGGTTATACATAAAGATTTGATAACTGTTTGCAGAATAGTGTACGAGGCGCCACGGTTCTTAGGTCACATGCAGTGCTCGCTGAATTGTTTATTTCGCCGGATCTGGCTGGGTTTCCGTTCTGCTTCTGCATTTCAATGTGCCATCTCCACAACAGGTATCATGAAAGTTTCCTTGGAGCCAGCGCCTCTGAAGGCGGGAACTGCCTTCACGCAATGCCTGCCTTAACTGTAGGCTTCGGGTCCTCCTTGGGCCACGGGCTGCTACAAGCAGCGAGCCTCCCGGAAGCGTAGGCCGAAAAGAAACTCGAAGGTGCCTTGCAGAATTTCTCCTCACAGCTCACACCTCCACGGGGAGTCGCATCCTCTCCTCCACCCATCCCTCCCAAGCGGTATACAACCTTTAGCACGCATTTTTTACAACGCACTACCATTACAACGCAGGCATTACCACGCATACCATTACAACGCATTGCGCTGGGGGGCGCTCTAGGATAGGGAATAAGTTTAATTTTCTATCCAACACCTTTCCTAGTGTCCTAGTGGACTGGAGTTGGAATAGAAAATTATACTTACCACTATCCAGCACCTCTAAGCGCTATGCGTTGTAACAGTATTCGTTGTAAATACCGCGTTGTAAAGGTATGCGTGGTAAAAGTATGCGTGGTAACGTCATACATCCCTCCCAAGCAAGCCAAGAGCAGGCGACGAAGCAGCACTGCGTCCCTTCTCCTCCTCACATCTGCATGCAAGCTTTATTGCAGCAGGACCAATGCTCTAGCGATTCAATTAAGCACAATTTTATGTGTGTGCAAACATGAGGAATATCACGTTTCCCTAAATTGTATGGATTACGGGCACGCGGGAAGAGCGCAGAAGTCCTGCATAATTAGCAGGCACATTATCATTCCGTGCACGCTGCCCCTCACAAGATATAGTGCGGAGATTGCCTGTAATGAGCTCACCCTCTGCCCCTCTAAGATAAATTATATCTCTCCCACCCGACCCTCCAAGTAGTGCTAAATACACCGCCATTCAACTCACCGTCCTAGTAGTAGCAGACCTTCTTCTTGGTGCCCCCTTGACTGTACGCCATGAAGCCCCGTGCTGCTGGTGCGGCTGCTGTGAGCTGGTACTGGTGGCCGAAGGAGGAGGGGTAAAATCCCACTACTACCGCCAGAAACTGATCAGCCGCCAAGCACTATTCGACGTCAAAACAAAACCAAAATAGGCCTTGCCCAGCAAAACGACGTCAATCGGGTAAACAAAACAAAAAGTAAAAGACAAGCATTAACCACCAGTTTCATGAACATGCCGTAGTCTTAACACTTTTAGCACAACAGCGAGCTCTGGGAGGAGCCACCCAGTGGAGTGGCAGCGGGTCATGGCGGCGCAGGTGGCGATCCGGGTACAGCAGGAGGGGGGCGGGATACAAAAACACGGACAGCGGGAGGGGGCAGGAAAAAAGACGGCGAGAACGAGGAAAGAGCAGCCTACCTCAACTTTACCAGCAGGAAAATGGTGGCCTCAAGCTTCCGAAAAGTTTCGGATTCGGGGGCGTGTTCGGTGTTCACAGAATGGGGGTGGCCTAAAAGTGGAAAGAAGAACACGGAACACACCTCCAAATCCGAAAAGGACGGAGCCTATTCGGAGGGACAGCTCTCTCTTCCAATGGCTGGCCTCCGTTTAGAAAGCCAGCCAATGGGAGAGAGGCAAAAACAGAGACGGGACAAATAGTCCATACTAAGAATCATTAAATCTCGGTACTTCCGGTTCTGCCTCAACCTAACAAATAAACGCTTTCCTAGGGACTGATGACCTTCGACAGCTTAAAATATGAGAAATAGGGGCAACATACTGGATCTTAGGCAATTCATCAGGACTAAAATAGATGACGCCTACCCTACACCTGATTGTGAATGAAGGTGTGTAAAATAAATGTGTTCAATCAATATCTATTGTCAATTATACCTGCAGGTGTAGAGTAGGAATCATCTATTTTGCCCTGGACAAATTGTCTAAGATCCAGTTTGGCCACAGCGGCAAGAAACATGTAGACCCTACTTCACACATTTTAAGCTGTCTAAAGCCAGCCCTGGTGATAGGATGCTGTTGTTTTAGTAGGGTATGTTCACCTACTTCATTGATGACAACACACACATCCACCAAATACAAACAAATATGTTTTGACACAGACAGGATGCTATAGGCTGTAGTGAAAAAAATGAAATGGGTTTTCTGGCTTCTGTTTGTAGTTTACAGGAAAGTAGTAATCTGTGCTGTCTAGGTTTTTATGGTATGATGCTTCTGCACCAGCTGCACATACTGAGGCCTTTGCTCATCAAGTGTAGTTGTGCAGGCTAGATATTTTGGCTTTGCCAATGCAAGTTGACTGTAAACAGAAAGAAAATTAGGCATTTGGTAGAGGAGAACATTAAGCAAAAGCCAACAGTTGTTTGATAGAGGATGATGCCATAGCCTTCAGACGACTCTTTGTTAAGAGTTTCATCTGTAAGAATTCGGTTTTCAAATAAAGCAAAGTGCAGAAAGGTAAGCATTACTAACCTGAAGATAAAAGGCAGGACCACTTTAGCTATATCTCAGCTTATCTTCTTCTGCTCAAGCAGCATTACAAAGAAAGCCGATGTAGTTATTGTAAAATAGTTTTAAAAATGTATATCCAAAACATGCTGATGTGGCTATACATTTGTGCCCATAGCTCTCACAAAAAATGAAAAACCTCCACATGAATGTTTGATTTACCACCCCCACAGAATGTGCCTACTCCTCTTGTCCCTGCAGGCCTGTGCTGAGGTTATATTACAGCCTCATAAACTGAAGTATGGGAGGGGTTGGAGCAGGCTCCTTGTGGAGTGTAATTGAGATTAATCTGTGCCTTTTGCAAGGACAGTGTGGAGGCAGGCAATTCTATCCCAATAAGCCCCAGCAAGACTCGTACAGGCTTAACTTTCCACCAAAACAAAAGAATTCCTCATCCACTTTTGGTGAATTTAGATATTTTTTTAGGGGGCAAGAAGGTAAAAGAAAACAAGTCCAAAAAAGTTGAGCTGAAACACTTTTTTAAAACATCACTTTCAAAGCAAAGCAGTTTAGGGGAAGGGTTAAAGCAACAGGAGGGCAGGTGGAAAAAGTCTAAACAAAGGAATACGGGGCGTGGAGAGTGATAGTCAAGGGGTCGTCAAAGAACCACAGGAGTGAGAGACCGCAATAGGTGTGAGCCAGGGACATGGGAGGTGGGTAGAGAGGCGTGCAAGGGAGAGATAAAACACATGTACTCACATGGAGTGCTTCACAAAGAAGAACAAGCACTGGCGTTGCCAAGAGGTCTCGCAGTAGGAAAGTTGGAGCTATTGGTTGTGTAAATGACAAAGCCCTTTATGTATTAAAAATGATAACCAAAGTGAAAGGCATTGTTATTTGCAATTGTAATGGCTCCAACTGTCGTACTGCGAGACCTATTGGCAACGTGAGTGCTATTTCGTGTGTGAGTGGCGTTGTGTGTGTGAGTGGCGTTGCGTGTGTGAGTGGCATTGCATGTGTGAGTGGCGTTGCGTGTGTGAGTGGCGTTGCCTGTGTGAGTGGCGTTGCCTGTGTGAGTGGCGTTGGCTGTGTGAGTGGCGTTGGCTGTGTGAGTGGCGTTGCATGTGTGAGTGGCGTTGCATGTGTGAGTGGCGTTGCATGTGTGCGTAGTTGAGTGGCGTTGCGTAGTTGAGTGGCGTTGCGTGGTTGAGTGGCGTTGCATGTGTGAGTGGCGTTGCATGTGTGAGTGGCGTTGCGTAGTTGAGTGGCGTTGCGTAGTTGAGTGGCGTTGCGTAGTTGAGTGGCGTTGCGTAGATGAGTGGCGTTGCGTAGATGAGTGGCGTTGCGTAGGTAAGTGGCGTTGCATAGGTGAGTGGTGTTGCGTAGGTGAGTGGCGTTGCGTAGTTGAGTGGCGTTGCGTAGTTGAGTGGCATTGCGTAGTTGAGTGGCGTTGCGTAGTTGCGTGGCGTTGCGTAGTTGCGTGGCATTGCGTAGTTGTGTGGCGTTGCGTAGTTGCGTGGCGTTGCGTAGTTGAGTGGCGTTGCGTAGTTGAGTGGCGTTGCGTAGTTGAGTGGCGTTGCGTAGTTGAGTGGCGTTGCGTAGTTGAGTGGCGTTGCGTAGTTGCGTGTAGTTGCGTGGCGTTGCGTAGTTGCGTGGCGTTGCGTAGTTGAGTGGCGTTGCGTAGTTGAGTGGCGTTGCGTAGTTGAGTGCCGTTGTGTAGTTGAGTGGCGTTGCGTAGTTGAGTGGCGTTGCGTAGTTGAGTGGCGTTGCGTAGTTGAGTGGCATTGCGTAGTTGAGTGGCGTTGCGTAGTTGAGTGGCGTTGCGTAGTTGCGTGGCGTTGCGTAGTTGCGTTGCGTAGTTGCGTTGCGTTGCATAGTTGAGTGGCGTTGCATGTGTGAGTGGCGTTGCATGTGTGAGTGGCGTTGCATGTGTGAGTGGCGTTGCATGTGTGAGTGGCGTTGCATGTGTGAGTGGCATTGCATGTGTAAGTGGCGTTGCGTAGTTGAGTGGCGTTGCGTAGTTGAGTGGCGTTGCGTAGTTGAGTGGCGTTGCGTAGTTGAGTGGCGTTGCGTAGATGAGTGGCGTTGCGTAGATGAGTGGCGTTGCGTAGTTGAGTGGCGTTGCGTAGTTGAGTGGCGTTGCGTAGTTGAGTGGCGTTGCGTAGTTGAGTGGTGTTGCGTAGTTGAGTGGTGTTGCGTAGTTGAGTGGCGTTGCGTAGTTGCGTGGCGTTGCGTAGTGGCGTTGCGTAGTTGAGTGGCGTTGCGTAGTTGAGTGGCGTTGGGTAGTTGAGTGGCGTTGGGTAGTTGAGTGGCGTTGGGTAGTTGAGTGGCGTTGGGTAGTTGAGTGGCGTTGGGTAGTTGAGTGGCGTTGCGTAGTTGAGTGGCGTTGCGTGTGCGTAGTTGAGTGGCGTTGCGTGGTTGAGTGGCGTTGCATGTGTGAGTGGCGTTGCATGTGTGAGTGGCGTTGCATGTGTGAGTGGCGTTGCATGTGTGAGCGTTGCGTAGTTGTTTAGTTGTGTGGTGGTGTTATTTATTGATGCTTTGTTGGTGCTGTATGAGTGTATTTTAGTGTTGCTATGTTTATTGTGTGATGTGTATATTTGTAGATGTGATGTTGTGTGAGTATTTTTTAGCATTATGTAATAAATGGAATGTGTATGTAACTTTTTTGTATTTTTTTGTGTTTAGTAATATGTTGACTGCCTTTGTTGATGCTTATGTATGTATTTTAAATAAAAAATGGCGGATGCAATGCGTCCCCTTCACGCAACCTACGTTTAGTAGGTCATCGGTCTAGTTTTTTTTTGCTTTCCTTTTGGAAGTGTACAATTTTTGATTGACGTTTTATTTCAGCCAATCGGAGCGCTACGTTTTTGACGTTGCGTTTCGATTGGCGTGCGTCAACGGTGGAATTCCCCAGAAGATCGAGATTCGCGGGGCGCAGAAGGCGTGTTCTTGTTCCTGTGCTGTTGTTGCGTCGTTAGACAGGTAAGACTTTATTTCTAACTGTTTTATTTATTCGAATGTAGTATTGATAGTATGTATAAAGTAAAGAATATTATTTTTGTATAAAAATGTAAATCTTTTGTTCGCGACTATATTACTTTTTTGTTATTTACTTAAAATATAGTTAATTAACTGTTTATAAAGTTGATATATAATGTCTGTTTGTGTCAATTTTAATGTATTTATTGGTTGTCTTTGTATTTTTACGTACATGATCTGTATTTTAAGTTAGAAGAAGTATGTACTTTGTATTTATGTAATAACTGGATGTGATAAGTTGTAATGATTTAAATTGTTTATTTTTACAATGACAATGTTTGTAAATGTTTAGGAGGCACAGTGTTTAATTGAAGGTGTGTAAATGTATACTTTTGCGAATGTTATTTATGTTTTTAATCTTTATTAACGAAATATGCGAATAATGTAAGGCAACTGCAAATGTTTCTTTGTGTTTTAATTTGCAAATGTATGTTGACGTTATTTCCATTATTCCTTCTTTTATCTGTGTTGATTGTTTCGCTTTAAAATTTTTAGTTTTGTGAGTGTTACCTAAAGGTGTTAATAATGTACGTATTATGAGTTAGTTATGTGATTGTTAGCTAGTGTCGTTTTTATTTACTTGGTGCGTAACAGATCTTGTGGATTTTTTTGTTATTTAGATTTTTTTTTTTGCATTTTCGTTTTGTTGTTTGGCCTTAGTTTTGTAGTTGTTTGTCTAGGTCTCAAAAGGATAGCGTAGATTCTTTTTTTTAAAGTAGTTGATGTGAAACGTTAATAATAGTGTGTAAAAAACTTGCTGTATAGTACTCGAATAAAAAGAGCATGCTAGTTTAATAATGATGTGAATTTTTTAAACGCCGGAAGTTGTCTGTAGGTGTTAATTGGAGGTGAAGATAGTTCCAGACAATGTACCCTTTAGAGTGAAGGCATCTTCTTTCAGCATAGCATTATTGTTAGGTTGATAAGTTGCCAGACACCTTTTTGATGTTTCCTATTTGTGGGTAAGCGGACATTTTCAGAAGGTTCTGAATCCGTGACCTGCGGGACTCCTGTGTAGTGCCTTGTGGACGAAGCAACGATCCACAGTCTGAGCATGTGGTCTAAAGGGTGCTACCTGTAGCTTGGTTGTTTGATGATGAACAAGTTGTGTGTGATAGTAATGTGTTAATCCAGTCTAGGAATGTTCACCGCAGGAGCAGGGTGCCTCTGTGTGGGAGAACAAGAATTTGCAAGAGTCCCCAAAGTAAGCTTAGGTGATAAAAGACACAATAGATTACGTCTTTGACATTATGAATGAAAGTGAAGCATAATATTGTGTGTGTGAGGATGAGGGGGTGAGGGTAAATGTTGCCTAACGCTATTTATGTGTTTTACGGTGTAGTTGGAGGGTGGACTTGGACGGTGTGAGTGTGAGTGTGAGTGGATGTGAGTGTCTGGGCATTTGATGTTGTGAGTGAGGCTGAGCGTGTGTTGGTGAGTGATGGTGTGTGAGGGTATGAGTGTGATTGAGGGTGTGAGGTTGTGAGAGTGTGAGAGTGTGATGTAGGGTGAGGATGAGTGAGGGTGTGTTCGGCTGAGGGTGAGGGTGGGTGAGGATGTGATTCATAGTGATGATGCCTATAAGTGATCATTTTTTCTCCGTGAATATTGTACACTTCAAATGTATTAATGTTGTGAAGCGTTTTTTGAGAAAGCTAATCCTGCCCTATGTAATGTTGATTGATGCTGTTGTCAACGCTGAATCAAAAAACAAACACATCAGTAACGTTTTTTCTATAATGCATGTCAAAAGTAATCATTTTTTTGTACGGTACACATCAATTTGCACTGCAAAAGCTTGGCTTGCATTAACATAGATGCGCATTGATTTTGTCTGTGTTTGCTTATTCGAGACAATGTTTACCTCCTTATAAATTTCCGACTACAGATGTGCATTAATTGTGGCAAAGTATAAGTATGAAGCCACCTTTAAAAATTGTATTGTTGTTGTTGTTTAGTTTGAGTGAAATTCTTTCTTGTACTTATTAGTGAATTGCAAGTAGGATGTGAGGTCTAGTGCTCTTGTGATTACGCACTTTCTTTGTTTTGTGGATTATTTCCACCATTGTTTAATGGTTTATTTACTTCCCCTTACTTTAGTGACTGCTTTATGTTGTGAATTTGTGTCCTTTAGAGGTCTTTGTCCCCTTTTAAATTGGTGTATTACTCGCTGTGTATTCAGATGTTTCCCTTTTTTCTTTGGATTTATTTTTTTCTTTAAAAAATCTTATATTTAACAATCCTTTACTGCGTTTTTATGTATTAATTTGTGCACTGTCCTTGCGATGCATTAAGTTTTCATTTTTGAATACCTACAAGTGTGTAATCTGATGTTTTGTTATTGAATTAAATGTTGCCTAATGCTATTTACTTTTGGAGTTGGAGGGTGGATTAGTAGTTGGAGGGTGCATTAGTAGTTGGAGGGTGGATTAGTAGTTGTAGGGTGGAGTTGTAGGGTGGTGTTGTAGGGTGGAGTTGGAGGGTGAACTTGGACGGTGTGAGTTTGAGGGTGAGTGGATGTGAGGGTCAGGGGGTGTGAGGGTGGGTGACTGTGTGAGTATGAGTGAGGGTGTGAGGGTTGTGAGGGTGAGGGGGTGAGGGTTGTGAGGGTGAGGGGGTGAGAGTGTCTGAAGATGAGGGGGTGAGGGTAATGGGGTGTGAGTGTGTGTGATGCTAGGTGTGGGTGAGTGAGGGCGAGTGTTGTGAGGGTGTGAGTGTGCCTTATTATATGTACAAAGCATAGGCACTTTCGTTTCGTATTTGCAGGTCAAATCCTTCAAGAGATGTTGCAAAGTGGTATGAGCTCCCTGTGCCTAATGAATGAGTAGCCGAATAGGATCACGATTGTGTACATGCATGTCACTAATGTGTGTTGATAAGTAGTGTACATTTAGTGTGATGTGTGGCCAAGTTGTGTATTGTTTGTCAAACATTGTCAATTCCGATGACACAGACTTTTATATATGTGTCGCAGTGTTGTGATCTGTGCGTGCATTAGGAGGGAGCAGCAGAATTGGCTCAATATACTGTGTGGATAAAAGGTAGTGACGAAGGGTGTGCTATTTAAGAGCACGTACAGCTGTAGTTGGTATATAGTATTGAAGATGCATGTTATAAATAATTTGTTTGTCGTCAAATGCGTCACTTATTTAAAGTGTTGTGAGTTCTATGTAAAAAGAAAGGATGGAAGAGCGTAGTAGGAAGGATGGCCTATGGAGTCATGGGACAAATGTGTCTAAAATGCCGTGTAATATTTTCTGTTAATTTTCACTCAAAATAATTTTCAAGATGTGGCGAAGTGGTGTGATCTGCCTGTGCAAACTGAGTGAGCAGCAGTGTTGTTTTTCGAGGGTGTGCATTTATGTGACGAATGTGTGTTGTGAATGAGACTGAAGTTAAGACAGGGTGGAATAAGGTAAGGAAGGGTGGGTATGCTTGCAAGATGCACGTGTAAATGTTGTGAACGTGTGCGTGTTTCCGTGGATGAATGGCAAAGAGAGTCTGAGGGCTGTGTGTTACTGTCGTGCGTGTGGACGGGCCTGATAGGGATAGAATAAGCAAGAGCCACGACCAGAAAGCTGATTTTGGTGGACTGTTTGTGCATGTTGCCTTGCGTGCTGAATGGAAGTGAGAGATGATTTGGTGTAATTGTTTCAGCAATTGAAAGTCAGGGTGTTCTGCTTAAAAGGACCAAAATAACTGCACGCCTGAATAGGAAATGGAGAAACGTGTAGATGAATGAATGAGACAGAAGGCAGGGGGGTTTGCTTGCAAGATGCACGTTTACATGTGGTCAACGTGTACGTATTTCCGTGCGTCAATGGAAAAGAGAGAAAGTCTGTGAGCTGGTTGTTGTGCATGTTTGCGGGCGTGATTGGGATAGGATAACAAAGAGAGACGAACCGAGACGTTTTTTTCGTGTATGTGTTCCAGCAATTGAAAGACAGGCAAATTATTTGTTTTTCTTGATTTATGAGGCCGGTTCCAATGCACCTGCTGCACGAAAGGAAAGCGTGTGTGTGATAGAGTGTGTGCAAGGGAGAGTGGAGACACATGTTGAGCTGTGCTTAGTGCGTTGTCGGTGACAGCACAAGTCACCACCAAAAACAGAAGTGTTTTTTGTAATCCTACAAAATTTTTGTAGGCTCATACTGAATGTTTAACTTTGTCCGCACACGTAAAATGTCGTCTCATGATCGTCGTTTTGTTGTGGGTGAATGGCCTAAGCAGGCCCTTAGGGATGTTGCTATGCATGTTTTGTGTGTAACTTTGCACTATGAAACGTAACTATAAAAAAAAATAATGAACAACAATAAGACCATTGTACGTGCATGTCATCGAATGTGTAAAAGAACGTGCCGCTTGACACATTGTTTCTAAAGTTGCTTCCCTTGCTTTATGGTTTGGCGGGAAAAAAAGGTGCCTTTCGGTCTCTTTAGTTAACATTTGCATTTCCCCGCGGATGGCCGACAACAGATTACAATCTTTACGACTCTGATGAAAGCAATTCAGTCTCCTGGGGTGGTTAGGCCCCAGACGTTTGACTCTGGCCCCCTCCCCACCTTACAGAGGGGAAAAGAAAGAAGAAAAAAAAGTTGTCGTGCATGAAAGTGAAAGAGTCTAGACTGTTTGTTCTTTTAGTGCGTATTTGCGCGAGTAAAAGGCCGAAAGGTGCAGATGAATGAATAAGACTGAAGTTAAGACAGGGGGGGATAAGCTAAGGCAGGGTGGGTATGCTTGCAAGATGCACGTGTAAATGTTGTGAACGGGTGCATGTTTCCGTGGATGAATGGAAAAGAGACAGAGTGTGAGGGCTGTGTGTTACTGTCGTGCGTGTGGACGGGCCTGATTGGGATAGAATAAGCAAGAGCCACGACCAGAAAGCTGATTTTGGTGGACTGTTTGTGCATGTTGCCTTGCGTGCTGAATGGAACAGAGAGATGTTTTGGTGTTATTGTTTCAGCAATTGAAAGACAGGGTGTTATGCTTAAAATGAAAAAAAAGTGCACGTCTGAATAGGAAAGGCAGAAACGTGTAGATGAATGAATGAGACACAAAGAAGGGGGTGTTTGTTTGCAAGAAGCACGTGTAAATGTGGTCAACGTGTACGTGTTTCTGTGCGTGAATGGAAAAGAGAAAGTCTGTTGTCTGTTTGTGCATGTTGGCGGCCGTGATTGGGATAGGATAACAAAGAGACACGAACAGAGATGTTTTTCGTGTATGTGTCCCATCCATTGAAATAGTGGAAAATAATTTGATAGTATGGATTGCTGAGGCCGGTGTCACTGCACCTGCTGCACAAACGGAAAGCGTGTCTCTGAAAGAGTTTGTGCAAGGGAGAGGGGAGAGGCATGGTGAGCTGTGCTTGGTGTTTACTCAGAAGGACCCTGTAGCGTGTTGGAGGTGACAGGCCAATTCACCACAAGATATATATTCAAAAGAAATGCACGCCCGCCATTATTTACTGTTAAAATAAAGAAAAACATGTGTCAGAAACGTGCTGGAGGTAGAGGTGGGGTTATGAAGAGACAGTAGCAGGGGGATTTTGGTTACAAGATGCACGTGTAAATGTCGATGCTACAGACTTTTATATATTTGTCGGCGTGTTGTGATCTGTGCGTGCATTAGGAGGTAGCTGCAGAATTGGATCAATATACTGTGTAGATAAAAGGTAGTGACGAAGGGTGTGCTATTTAAGAACACATACAGCTGTAGTTAGTATATAGTATTGAAGACGCATGTTAGAAATATTTATTTATTGTCGGAAAATGTGTCACTTAAAACTTTGAAAGTGTTGTGAGTTCTATGTAAAAAGAAAGGATGGAAGAGCGTAGTAGGAAGGATAGGCTAAGGAGTCTTTGGACAAATGTAAATTATTTGATTTTATGTATTTTCTGCGTCAGGTTCCACTGCACGTGCTGCACGAACGGAAAGCGTGTCTCTGAAACAGTGTGTGCAAGGGAGATTGAAGACGCATGGGGAGAGGGTACACCGAGCAGGAGGAAGGGAAGGCAAAGAAAGCAAGCTGGGTCAAGAAAGGGGGAGAAAAGAGCGCTGGGACGTGGAAAGGCAAGGAGTGGGGTATGGCAGAGATGTAAACAAACTAGATGCGCGGCCGCCATTTTTTTTTTACTGTGAGGTGCTGGTGTGGCAGGAGTGCTGATACGGCAAGGCTGTGTTGGCGGGGAGAAAGAGAGGAGGTGCTGATGTGGGAGGGGGAAGTCGCGGAGAGAGAGGGGAGGTGCTGTTGTGGGAGGGGGGAGTTGCCGGTGTGGGAGGAGTGCTGCTAGGGCAAGGCTGTGTTTGCGGAGAGAGAGAGGGGAGGTGCTGGTGTGGGAGGGGGAAGTTGCTGGTGTGGGAGGAGTGCTGCTAGGGCAAGGCTGTGTTTGCGGGGAGAGAGAGGGGAGGTGCTGGTGTGGGAGGGGGAAGTTGCTGGTGTGGGAGGAGTGCTGCTAGGGCAAGGCTGTGTTTGCGGGGAGAGAGAGGGGAGGTGCTGGTGTGGGAGGGGGGAGTTGCTGGTGTGGGAGGAGTGCTGCTAGGGGAGGAGAAGCCCTGGACGTGAATGCTCGTGCATGTTTGATCACGTGATTCACGTGAACTGCAAGAAAACCGCGGCTGAAAGCCCTTTGGTTTGACTTGTGTTTTGCCGACATGAATTCTCGCTCCGCTCGATGCACTTGCGCACATCGATAGGTCGCGGGACCTAAAAAACGAGTTCCTGTAAAGCAAGCACTCACAGAAGAATACAAAGATCCAATCAGAGCGGTAGTAAACATGCTTTGCTCCATGGGAAGAATAAAATCAAGCTGGACAGCCTAATACAAAAAAACGCAGCCGATAGGAAGTAGGCAAATGTGGATGAAAAAAGAAATGTCCTCACATCTAGTGCTTCACAAAGAAGGAAAAACTAGTTCCTGTAAAGCAGGTACTCGTACAAGCATACAAAGATCCAATCAGAGATGTAGTACATGGGATAAACAAACACAAGCTGGACAGCCAAATACAAATAAAGCCAACCAATAGAAAGAAAGCAAATGTGGTTGACAAAAGGCAAAATAAATGGTAAGCAATAGGTGGAATGCATTACTATGTCTTTAGGTTTCGACCTAAAAATGTTGTTCTAGGATGTCATGTTACTTGCATGGATACTACTTTCATCCCCGCAAGGCAATTAGGGAAGGGGAAGCAGGAGAGATGAAAAAGAATAACTTAGGAACAGGAAAAAAAGAGTTAAGATAGATGGTGATGAAGAAGCTTTTTCGCTAGGAAACTGAGGCCCCTGAGGTGAAGTTTTCCTTGCGTGCTCGAGCCCTGCAACACGATGCAAAATATAGCATCAATTTTACTTAGCAATTTAAAGAACGGTGTGCACAACCCTACATCGCATTGCATTACTGCAATACAAACTTTAGGCCTGCGTTTTCAACTGATGGAAAGAAACAGCACTTTTTGGGTCATTTGTCTGAGGCGTCTGATCAACCAGTAGGGGAAAGAAGAAAAAGAAAAGGAAACAAGAGAGGGAAGGAGGGGCCATTGAGTAAAAACAGGGGGTAACACCGAGTTATCAATAAGTGTGCATGTGCAATAGACGAGGGCCGGCCTAAGAGAGACTCTTTGGGGCAGGGCCAAGGGTAGGGAGAACATCCTGGAGGTCAGATACCATCATGGTTATAGCAGTCAAGTCTTTAACCAGAATTGGGGGTGGAAAGAAAAGTGTTAATTTAACAGAAATGGCAGTACTTTAAATGTAAAATACTAAGTAATTACTATCTTGGAGTACTACTTTGTGCTGAGAAGAACCAGTAGTCTACCAATGAAAATATATAAGCTTGGGAATATGATTGCCAAGATTATCTACTGGCCGCTACCCCTACCTGCGGCAACACAGTAGGTGATATGTCTCCCTCTCACTCACTCAATTTGTCACATTGATTACTCCTGTTGGCCCCAAACCTTTTAAATTTAATGTCTATTTTAATCCAACCACACCTGGTAGAAGCCGGTTTGATATATTTACCTATTTTTGCATGTGTGTTTTGCTATGACTAATCCTTCTTCTTCTGTGATCCATTGCCTCACCAAGCATTTCACTGAAATATACTTAATAGGCCATCTGCAACAATTCCAGACTTACGTATTTGCCGAGTTGTTCTTCATGCACTGTTGCAAGCGCACTCTGAATAATCACATTTAGTGCTCAGTTTTCTGTGCTTTATGTGCTTCTTCACTCAGCATCTTTCAAAATGTGGGCTGCATGTGAGGCTATGAGACTGCATAAAGAGATGATAGCCAAGTATATCTCATGGTAACTGAAACTCGGGTTTACCATATAGAGCCCTGGAGAATAAATTCAATACTCTGTGCCATAGACAGCTTGAACAAGAGCCCCCCTCCCTCTCGCACACTTATTGCTAGAGAGCTTTTACCTTTACTAGCATTCCCTTTGCAACTAACAAATCTCTACTTTATTCTGAGAAATGCCATATGAACAAAGCACTGACTAAAGAAATGTGCTTTAACATTTAAAGATAAGCCTTGTTATGCCTTAACAAAAGGCCCAATGTGTTTTAAAATGCACTATTCCCCATATACCTTCCAGAAAAATGATACTCCATATTAGGCACTGTGCCAGAACTGTAAAAAGAAGGCCCCACGCTTAATTTAGGCTAAAGATTGCACTTCCCAAACTCTTTGAAGTGTTAGCGTCCCCCTCTCCCCGAAATATGGTTCTAGTTGCATCCCTGGATATGCAGCTTCTAAATGTTACATCTAATGCAGTACCTTTAAGAGCCCTTAGTTAGTCTTTGTATCGGCCACCATTACAGAAGTGGTCAAAGAGTGTAAACACCCAACTTATTTTTTTAGGTGCACTTATTAAGGCCTCAAAATATCCTCTGCTGACTGGAACCGCATAGGAAAACGTCACCAAAGGTATGGATTCTCTGTAACAGCCAAAAAAGATATGAAAACATTCAGGTAACCAAACTGAAACAGCTGTTTATATTTTAAAGTAAATCACAGACTGGGATTGGAGATCTGGAATGCTGCATAGGCATGGTGCTCGGCCATCAATGGTAGAAACTGAAACTCTTCCCAAGATTGAAACCCTTGAGGACTGCAAAGCTCAGGGCTTTAAAATAAATTGCTCAGATCAATCTGATTAGGCTACAGTTCCGCTTTCTTCTTGAAATGCCTTTTATTCTTTAATAAAAACAGGTTTTACTTCTTTTAATGTTCTCTTCATTTGAGAGGGAAGGGAATTTCTTAGGGTGGGGTCGAACCTAAAAGAAATTCGTTATGCCTCTTGGTTTTCAAGTTTCTGTGGTTACGAGTATAAATGCTTTGGATGTCCGTGTCCTTTGTGTGGTGGCCACAGGTTTAGTTTTCATTTCTCGCAGGGTGGGTGGGGCCTCTAGCTGCATTCTGTTGTACATCACACCGGGACCGAGATTTACTCAGCAACGATGTCGGGCGAGACTGCGCATCCAGAACCCACATACATGAGCCTTCATTGTATGTGGAAAAGGTAGCTTTAATGAGACAAGTGCAAAACTAAGGGGCATATTATCAAGGACGGCGTTAAAAATTATTGCCGGTTTAGCGGCAGAAAACTGCAGCTAAAGCGGCGATAATGGGCTTGATAATATGCCCTGGAGAATTCCAATAGAAGCCGTTCACCCCAGAACATGGACCTCTATTGGAATTCTCAAGGGCATATTATCAAGCCCATTATCGCCGCTTTAGCTGCAGTTTTCTGCCGCTAAACCGGCAATAATTTTTAACGCCGTCCTTGATAATAAGCCCCTTAGTTATGGAAACATCTGACATCTAGCCATGCAAACTATTTATACACAGCCTTACTATTCACCTAACCATCCACCTCCCCTAAACAACCCCTCCCATACCTAATGTCAAACTCTCAAATCTCTCCTCCCTCAAAACGTCACCCGTCCTAAACTCTTGCGTGTCCTCTAAACATTTTCCTTTCCTTTGCCTTTCTAATTGTCCTTACCTCCCCTGCATTTCTCAACAGTGTCTTAACCTGCCCAATTTCCTTTGAAATATCTTTAAACCTGTTCAACTAACCGCCACCAGAAAAACCTCCTGAGAGTTTTTCTGCCCCCCACCCCTCCATCATTCGAACTTCACGCTGGGTCCCTCAACATTCAACTAAAACGGTTTCAACTCCAGCAGGTACAAATCGATTCCCAGGACCGACAAATGGACACCGTCATCCCTAAAGAAAGGCACCTCTTCATACTTGTTTTCATCGTGCTCAATCACCCATACACCTGCTTCAGTGCAGAATCTTCTCCCATCACGATTAAACTTATTCCTTGCACTGTCAATCGCCCCAGGCCTTCTAGCGCCTCTCCAATCTCTTCATGGCAAAAAGGCCGTCCACACAATCATTGTCCCTGCCCACATGTGCTTAATTTCATGCAAATCGCTCTTGACACATTGCGTTAGATCAAGGCCCTTCATCTTCACCAACTTGTTCTCCCCCAAATGCAACACCAAAACATGAGGGCAATGAAAATTCTTTCCAAATGTTCTAACTTAGGTAAAAGCTCAACCCAGTGCATGCCACCCTACCGAACCATTTTAACTGAACTTTCAAGGCATCAAAGCCCAATTGCTTGCCAAACTTCTTGGAGTCAGCCTGTCATTCGGCCTACTTTACAAAAGAGTGGCCACAAATCCAGACCTTGATGTGCACACTCCCTGGGCCTGCAATGCACCCTACGTCAAACAGAAGAATAACCATTAATAACCTCCTAACCATGAGAAACCCCATCTCATGTACCATTTGTAGTAATCAGACAACCATCTTCACACCCTCTGAATGTACTGTTCCTGCCAGCCATGCATCCCTGCCTCCGTTGTCATCCCAATTCTAAAGAAATCAGCACCATATTCCTGCCCTGGCAACCCTAGCACTTTCAAAGCCTCTGCAACACACCCAAAACCTGAGACTGTACCACTTCCCGTTGCATGCCTGAAGCCTTTACCCTCCGGAAGCTCCACCCCTGCAAACATGTGCTTCCACTTGATCGGGCAACCCCTTTCCTCCAGACCTCGCCAAAGGCTGTCACACTTCCCCTGACCTTTCTGATCTGTCTTAGATTGTAATAGCCATATATGCATTTCCCCTTGCAACACCTGGACACCCTCTTTTCTCTTGGACCCAATCAACTCTCCCACCCAAAAAGCCCCAAAACACAACCCCACTATCACTGAAAACAGCCTACTTTCCTGGACGCCTCTGCAAACCTGCAGGAGAACTTCCACCAATCTCTTCAATATCTGTGAAGTCACTGGCCTCCTTATCCTCTACCTCAGCCCTCTCTTCCTGGCCCAACCCTCCAAAATCCTCTTCCCCAACAAATCTGCCGACGGTTCATAACCCCAATACAGCTTGCCGAAAAAAGACAATCTTGCAGGTTGCCCAAAATATTCACTGCCAACAGACCCTGCTCTGTCAAGAGCCTAACTTCACCAAATCTGCCTGCATCAATATCTCTCCATCCTCCACGCTCCTTCACTGAGCACAAGACGCCATGTAGAATAGAGTATAGAATAAAAAAGAATATGTTCTTGTATAGCACATGGCTACCCGAAAGTATCCCAGAGCTTTGGCCATGCGGTATGGAGCAGATGGGGTTATTGTGGGAATAGCCATGTTTTTAGCTGCCTACGGAAAGAGAGGTGATTGGTTTTGTGGCGGATGTGAAGAGGCATGGAGTTCCAGAGCTTGGAGGCGTTGAAGGAGAAGCGACGCCCTCCTGTGCGGGCCCTCCTGATTCTGGGGACCTCAGCTACTAACATGTCATTGGAGCAAAGATTTCTGGTTGAGGTGTGCGGTTTAATAAGATTATTAAAATGGGGGGGCCAGTACCCTGTAGATTTTTGTGTGCAAGGCAGAGGGGTTTGAAATGTATTCGCTCTTTTATCGTGAGCCAATTAAGTGTTTTTAAGGCCGGATTCGCTGAGGACCGGAGGTTAGTGCCAGTAAGGAGTCTTGCAGTTTGTGAATGACCGAGGTGGGGGCTCCTAGATAAAGGGCATTTCCGTAATCCCGCCTCGATAATATGAGGGCTTGAATTAGGATTTTTTTGATTTATCAGGTAGGAGTGGCAGTATTTTACGTGTTGACCTTAGAACGCCGAAACAGGTGGCGGCTATCTTTCTTGCCTGGGTTCTGAAAGTGAGTTCATGGCCAAGCCATACGCCTAGACTCTTTTTTTCCTTTTTAGGGATTGGGGCGGGTCCCATACATGACGGCCACAGAGTATGTGAGTCGAAGATTGCTTGATTTCCTAACAGCATGAGCTCTGTCTTGTCGCCATTGAGTTTAAGGTGTGACTGACTCATCCAGATGGTGACTTCTTTAAGACAGGAGCTCAGGTTTGTGGGGGCCTGCTCTGACTGGTTGAATGGCACAATGAGCTGTGTGTCGTCTGCAAAGCTGATCAGTTGAATTCCGAAGGGTGCAACTATCTCAGCCAATGGAGACATATACACGTTACAAAGTGTGGGACTCAGGGAGGAGCCCTGAGGCACCCCACACTGCAGAGGAAGTGGCCGTGAAAAGGTGTTACATTCAAACACCTGAAAATATCTTCCTTAGAGGAATGATTCCAGCCAGGAAAGGGCCCTCCCTGTTACTCCTAGTTTTTCGAGCCGGTGTACAAGGGTATGGTGATTCACCTTATCGAAGGCTGCACTGAGGTCTAGGAGAAGGATGGCCACAGATCCTCCGGAGTCCAAGATCTTTCTGGACTCCTCCACTACCGCCACTAGTGCAATCCCCGTAACTTGGCCCGGCGAAAACCCGTCTGGGAGTGGTGAAGTAGTTTGAAGGTTTCAAGATATGTAAAGAGTTTGCGGTTCACAAATCTTTCCCCAACTTTACAGATTTCCAGGAGAAGAGAAATTGGGCGATAGTTGGACAGTTCTCCGGGATCCAAGTTGGGTTTTTTCAGAAGCGCTTTCACCATTGCAATCTTCCAATCCTGGGGGACAATGCTAGATTCAAGCGAGAAATTCACTAGATTGACATTGGGGGGGATAATGACTGGTGTAGCGGATTTCAAGATCTTGAAGGGGGCCGGGTTCAGTGGGGAACCACTCTTAATCAGATTAAGGATAGGGGGAAGAAGTTCCTCAGTGAGTGGGGCAAAAGATTCAATCTTGGGGGAATTATTCTGAAGTTCTGCTTTGCACTGCGAGGGGAGTTGTTCGCTGTTAGCTGGTGGGAGTAGTTTAAGTATAAGTTGTATTTTGGTGGAGAAGAGGTCCGCTAGCACTTTACAGCAGAGACCAGTGGAGTCTGGGACCACAGGGGATCTGGAGCTTTCATGAGATTTTTTATGATCCTAAATAATTCTTTGGGTGCATTAGAGGAGGATGACATTTTTTCTCCATAAAGGGATGCCTGTGCAGTTTTGAGTGCGGCTTTATAGGAGTTGATGGATGTCCTGTAGTTGGATTTTTTTTTCCCTAGAGAAGTCTTTCCTCCATTCTCTTTCTAATCTTTTGCACCCCTGTTTTAATTTTCGGAGTTCAGGTGTGAACCACAGTGCATTGTTTGAGCTGGCTTTTTTAAATATGGATCTTCTTGGGAGTACTGAGTCTAATGAGTTCTCAATCCATGAGTGGAACTCACCGCTAGCTAATACTGGGTCGGGGTTATATGAGGGTATGTTAGATTGCAGTTCCTTAGTCCATTCCTCTATACTTAAGTTGGGCCAATGGCGAGTTTGAGTGCGTGTAAGAGGTACAATCATGTGGGGGGAGGAAGGCAGCCATGCAAAAGGCATTAGAAAATGACCTGACCAGGGGAGGGGGAAAGGCTTCTTTCCTTTTAGTTCTGGAATGTTTGAAAATATTGGGTCCAGGAGGTGGCCTTTGGTGTGCGTGGCTTGATGGACTTTTAGAAGCATCTCGTATGCCGTTAGGTCATGAGTAAGATCATTGACTGTTGTATCCTGGAGGTTGTCAAAATGTAAATTAAAGTCACCTAGGAGATTGAAGTTAGATGAGATACTGGCTAGGTCTACCACTGCTTCAAGCATAGAGCTGCAGAATTGACCCAGGGCTCCTGGGGGGCGATATAGGAGTATGCCAGAAAATGTATTTGAGGGGGTGAGAGCGATGGAGAAGTGGGCATTTTCACAGTATGCGAGGCGGCTGCCCAAAATTCGGCATACTAAGTGATCTTTATAGAGAATGGCAATCCCCCCCTTTTGCTACCCACTCTATTGACATGCTGAATCAAATATCCCGGGGAAGTGCTCGGACAACGTCTGGGTCAGAGCTGGGTCCTAGCCATGTTTCCGTGAGGAATAGCACATTGAGTGCGGTGTCATGTAGAAGAAGGGAGATTTCTGTAGCGTGCTTTGTCATGGAACGACAATTAAGCAATGCCTTGTTAAGCTGTTTGACATTTGTAGGTAAGGTTCCGGCTTCTATGGGTAGCTCATACGAACAGTGCAGGCATTTTTGTTGCCTTTCCTCCAAAGAGATGGGGGGTTTGCATGGTGTGCCCAGGGTATTCCTGATTTCAAAGAGTGTGTTTCTAGTGTATTGATTGGGAATGTGGGAAAAAGGGCAGGGGTTCTGGGCCCGGGGCCCGGTCTGGTGCGGAAGGGCGCAGACGGGCTTGCCTTTGGCGCACCCGCTGCGCGTGCGCATCTGTGCTGGTCTAAGTAATGGTGTGGGGGCGCGAGAGCTGGTGCGCTGACCTCATCTGAAGTGTCCTCCTTTTCCGAAGCCCTTCGAACAAACAGCACTTGCCGCATAAGACCGGGGCTGGGGATTCAGGTGGCAGGTAGGAAACTACAATGCTCAAAGTTACAAACATTTTTGAAGTTACAGAGTTTAAAAGCAATTTTTTTCTGCAGCAGAGCTAGCGCCTTGAGAGACACCGTGCCCCGCAGCTAACCGCGTCCTTGCCGCATCCGCTGCGCGTGTGCATCTGTGCTGGTCTAAGTAGTGGTGTGGGGCGTGAGAGCTGGTGCGCTGACCTCACCAGAAGTATGCTCCTTTCCCGAAGCCCTCCGAACAAACGGCACTTGCCGAGTTGGACCGGGGCTGGGGATTCAGGTGGCAGGTAGAAAACTACAATGTGCAAAGTTACAAACAATTTTTGAAGTTACAAAGTTAAAAAGCGATTATTTTCTGCAGCAGAGCTAGCGCCTTGAGAGACACAGTGCCCTGCAGCTAGCAGAGTCCTTGCCGCTGCCTCTATCCATGCCTGACCATAAGCTCCTCGTGTGGATTCGGACACCAATCCTTTTCTAATCCACCCAAGGGGCTAGCCTATGGAACCTCTGCCACTGGGAACGAGAGTGTGTATCCGTAATACTGTTATCCACTCCTGCAATGTGCTGTGCCCAAAAAATGACATTCAGGTGCAAACATTCCAACACAAAAACTCTCATTAACATTAGACATGCAGGTCTCTCACTGATTATTGATTTACAAAGTTGCCCACTGTCATGTTATTAACATGGAACAACAACTTTTACACAAGCAGATCGTCATCAGTAGAGAAACAAACTCCAAAAACGCAATGTTGCGACCTCCACCTCTCCATTCTTTCAGCCAGGATTCAGCACACCAATGCCCCTGCCAGTACACACCAAAACCAGAACCGCTTGCTGCGTCTGAAAAAAGCTCCAGGGACCACTCTGCTTCTTCCTCCATCCCAACCATTGGGACCCTGTTAAAACCATGTCTTCCAAATCCTCAAATCCGCCTTCACTTCAGCTTTATTCCAGATCTGGTGGTGTGGGAGGGATGCCCCCGACAAGGCCAAACCCATCCTCCTGGAAAAAGTATGACCTGCACTGACAGCTATACTAGCAAAATTAAGATGCCCTAACACAACCTGAATCTACTTGATTTTTACTTTTTTATTTGGCCACCATGAAAACGTCATCCAAGTAATGACTCATCAAGTCAGAGTTAGTAACCATGTGAAACAAATTCTGATAAAACAGACTGAGTGCTTCAAACAAAGAATAAGAAACAGAGCAACCCATTGGCAATGCTTTGTCCACAAATATGCAACCAGATGACAAAATACCACGCAGTTCAAAATCATCCGGAAGACTCTGCAGTAAACGAAACACCGAATTAACATTGCACAAGGTCCGACCCGACGGAGCAAAGCAATCGCAGAGTCCACCAATGCATAATGCACTCTACTCATTTCCACCTAGATAAAATAATTTATTTAGCTCCCTTAAGGCCATGAAAGTTGCTGAATCAACCTGAATTCCCCTTGCTCTTTTGTTGGCACAACTCCATTTGAGGATATTATCAAATTAGGCAACGGACAATCAAGGAAAGGGCCAGCCATTAGACCGTCTCCAATGTCCTTCATCAACATGTGCCACACCAGCGCCTCATGCCCCTGGATAGAATGCAATTTCTCAGCCAAGTGGCGCACCCTCTGGCCTTCATAGCCCAACTTGAAACCATTTCAAAAACCTTCCAACAGTAAAGCTCCATTTTTCAATGCATCACTGTTGGTCAGACAGTATCTGAGCGTCTCCAATTTAATTGGCATATGAGCTTTTCCACATAATCTGTCCTCCTCGTCCTCTGCCCCTATTGCTGTTGGACTGCCACTGCCCCCCTTGTTCTCTCACAGACCCAGTACCCCCTTCTGTGTCACATTGCACGACTGGGTGCTTCCCACTGCACTTGTAGCGTTTGTGCTGAAAACTGCAGAGTCCTCTATTGCACATACCTTTGTTATAAGCCCAGCATACTCCTGTATTGGATGCCTGTCCCGAACTCCTGTGCCGGCCATGAAAGGGCTTGTAAATTCCCACCCACCCACCCACTTGCTGTATAGCTCATCGATCCAGTGTAGCCTACATCATCTTTTGTAGGAACAATTTGTTGTCTATCTGCCCCAAGACTTGTTTCGCGTCTTCTGCCAAATGGGCCCAAAATTCCTAGTCGTACTGCATCTCTCTAGAAATTTCTAGAGTATATAAAAAAGACTGCCGTCCAATGTTCTATGTTAACCGGTACACCAGGGTGCCTAGACAGCTCCTACTCCTCTTCTTTTGACACCTCCTTAGCCCTCTCCTCTCTATGCAAAAGCTTAAACACTTCCATATGCTCACCTGTCCAAATAAGTTCCTTCGTAGCTACCATAAGTTGTGCCTTAAATGGCTTGGTAATCCCTCATATAAGGGAGTTTCTTAGATTTGATTTCCTCACTCTTTTTGGCCTCTTTGTCGTCTTTCACTAAACAGTGGTGTCACCCGTGCCTACTGACTGCTCAGATTTCTCCCCACATTTGCCACTTACCTCGGCATCTGTTCCTTGGTCCTGCACATACTTACCCTTCACAAGCCACAACCCCGTGTTCTCCACTGAGCCCCCAGCCCCTACCCAAACTGACTGACAAACGTCACCTGCCTTACCTGGCTTCAAGGTTGTGGCCCATTTCAAAGCCTGTTTCCCCAACGCCCTTGCACTATTTGTCTGCACGGAAACTTCTTTCTTCACCTGACTTTCTTTTTGCCTGTAAGACACCAACCCCTTCGCTGCTGTTAGCCAGAGGGCACCCATGACGCAGATAATAAGCCACTTTCCACCACTCCGTCTCCTTAATCTCAGGTTCCCGCAACTCCCCCTCTCAGAGGTCCTCCTCCTCCTAACTCAACTCTGTTTATTCTATTCCACACTCATAAACACCACAACCACTTGCACTTGTGCCTGCCATCGCTACATCACCAACACCACATCACCAAACTGGGCATCATAACGTTCCTCAAAGAAATCCTTGTCCTGGAGGGGCCGTGATAAGCCTTTCCCTTCCACATCCAGTCAGGTCCCTCACCATCCAGAGCTGGCTGCACTGGCTTGAGCCATGTCTTTGGAGCCTTACCAAACTCTCCCTGATGTAGGAGCAACCGCACCATCCTTGCCATAGCCAACTGCTTGGCCCTTCTGGTCAGTTAACCTACCTAACTCCAGTCCATGTCAGTACCACCTGCCTCTTCATCTGGGACCCACAGCCGCCTGCCTGAGCACACCAGGATTCCTTGCCCTTTCACCTGGGATGGGCATGCGCTACTGTCCAACCAACCAACACGTAACATACCAGCAAAGGCTCCCCTATGCGCCCCACTACCACCTCTGCCCCAAACCCCGTATGGCTACCCCACAACACCACTCGCAACTGGCTCCGAGCTTCTGACTGGATCTTGGCCCCACCCACCACTGCCAAAATAAACCCAAGCCAGAAAACCCCCACAAGCCCCTCAGGAGCCGGTGTTGCACCCATGCAGCTGAAGGTGTCTCAGGTTCGCGTGCATGAATTAGATGCTTGTGATATCCTGTTTTAAAAGTTATTGGAACCTTTTTAATTGTCGCCAGTATTGTTTGTGTAGCATCGCCCTGTAGCGAATGATATAGATGTTGCTTAGCTTTGCTGCCTTGATATAATAATGTGTGTTTCTTTTTAAAATCACCACTTGTGTTTCGTTGTGCACTTTCGCCCGCAGTCCCCCGTAGCTCTTACCGCTTTTACATCATTAGTGCCGGTGCCCCGTTCCACCATGGGATCTCCCGATTGTTGTGGAGGGCGCAGGCAATACTTTGGGGGTCCCACATCTGATTGGCTCCACACGCAGGCTCCACCCTATTTAGTACGGATGGCTTTCTCCGCGCACAGTGGTCACGCACAGCGGTCGCGAGGCGTGCGTGCACCGAAGTTGCGCCAAAGTTAAACCCGTCTGCCCCTGCCCGCTCTGAGACCGCGCCATGGGCCAGACGGGCTGGGCCCCGCTTTTCCCTTCTTGCCGACCGTGAGTTTTATACTCTCTCTACTTTTCTCTCTGTTAGGCCCCCTCCAAAGCTATGTCATCACACTCTATCCCCGGATGATCTTTTAACCAAAAACTGTTGCAGTAGCGTGCCTAGACCTGCTCGGATTCGGCATCTTAGAAAACATCAGGCTATCCCGGGGGTAGTGAAGTCTTCAGAAAATCCCGCTAAGGAGGCAGGTTTTCTTATTAATGCCAGGTCATTGGTCAGAAACAATGTAACCTTTAGTGATTTTGTTTTAAAGAGGAAACCCCCCTGGGTTTTATAACTGAGACCTGGGGTTCGGATTCCTCAGGCCCAGACTTGGTTGATGCCATCCCGGAGGGCTACGCCCTGACCAGAATGGACCGAATCATAGGGGTGGAGGGCTGGGAATTCTATTCAGAGATTGTTTTACCGCTCGCACTGACCCTATCACTTCTTCCTCTGATAATTTTGAAGCACTGTTTTTTTCGATAAAGTGCGCCCCCACAACCTCCTTTTCTGGCATTCTTTGCTACAGGCCCCCTGGCCCCAGGGCTACTTTTTCTCACAACATACTTAAACTTTTAGAGCCCTTCATTAATAGGTCCAATCTAACCCTCCTTGGTGACTTCAATTTTCATCTGGAGGTGGTAGATGACAGAGACACGATGTCCTTGGTCGAGGGACTGACCGCTTGCGGGCTGACCCAATTGGTTGAAGGCCCTACGCATCTTGCTGGGCACACGCTGGATGGCGTCTTTTCAAATGACACCAGACTGGTGACGGGAATTTCTATTCCTTTGTCCTGGTCTGACCATCGGGCAGTGTCCTTTGACCTTAACATCACTCCCTCTGCCCCGAATCAATTGAATAGGAATGTATGGGAAACCAGAAGAAAGTATAAAGAGGTCAATAATACTTCCCTTGCTCCATTTATGGATGCCTTTAATTCCCTCTCTCTGTCAGATCCCAATGTAGCTGCACTTGGTTTGTCCAACCCCTTTCTGTAACACGATGGACACTCTAGCGCCGCCCAAGTAACACTATTCTGCCAGGAAGAGTCCCTCGTTGCCCTGGTATACTGAACGTCTAAGACTCCTACGGCAGAAGTGCACATAAAAGGAAATGTCTTAGCATGCACATACCGACTCTTCGGGAAAAATACAACACACACTCTCCCTGAGGGAGTACAAGAGGGCCATAGCCGACGAAAAAAAGAACTATTTTAGCAATATCACTGCCTCGCTAAAATCCTCAAGCAAGCTCTTTAAAATCATTGATACTCTGTCGACACCTAAAGCAGCTGACCCCGTAGTCGAGGCACAGGAGCTCTGTGATAATATCGCGAGCTTCTTCCACTCAAAAATTGCCGAGATTTACAACTCCCTTAAAATCCTCAATTTGGAGTTGGATACTAACTGTGCATCCCCACTTCCTCTTCCTTTCCCTTCCCAGGATGTGGTCTCTGAATCCGGCCCCAATCTCGTTTTCACAGGCTTTCCTCTTCTGACCCTGGAAGAACTAAATTGCCTCCTTGACGCCACCAAGTCATGCTCGCCTTTGGACCCTTGTCCTCTAAAAACTCTGAAGGCCTGCAGAGAGGTCGCTCTTCCTCCCCTTCTAGAGGTCATGAACTTGGCCGTCACCGAGGGGATTTTCCCCATATCCTTCAAAACCGCAGTTGTCAAGCCTCTTCTTAAGAAGGCTTCTCTGGATCCGGGAGTCCTAAAAAACTTCTGGCCTATTTCACTACTCCCAGCCCCGGCCAAGATACTTTAGGCCCATCTCAATTGCCATCTAGCCTCCTACTTGGAGAGCTCGGACCTCCTGGACATCTCTCAACATGGGTTTCGTGCTGCTCACAGCACTGAGTCGGCCCTCACAGTTGTGATCAACAACATCCGTTCTGAGGTTGACAGGGGCCAGACTACGCTACTGGTGCTGCTCGATCTCACGGCAGCCTTTGACACCCTGTCTCCTTCGATCCTGGTGGACAGGCTTGAAGGGATAGGGGTGGGCGGCATCGCCATTAGTCTCCTCTCTTCCTTCCTTCAGAAGAGAGTAAAATTGGGCAACTTTCTGTCCCCCTCCCAGTCTGTGCAATGTGGGGTACCGCAGGGCTCCTCCTTAAGCCCGCTGCTATTTAACATCTATGTAACCCCACTTGCCAAGGTGGTACGAACTTTTGGATTCCAGGTTTTGTCGTACGCCGACAATACTCAGATTATGGTCTCCATTGCTCAGTCGGTAAACGACTCAGCCCTTAAATTCAGAGCATGTATGGAGGCAGTATCACAATGGATGGTACGAAACTTTTTAAAATTGAACGGGGCAAAGACAGAGGTCTTGATTTTTGGAGGAAATCAAGATATTTGGTCTGAGGATTGGTGGCCTTCCTCTTTGGGGGACTGCCCCCACCCGACCCGTTCCACCAGGAATCTTGGCGTATTGATAGATCCGGCCCTCTCCTTCGACCTCCAGGTCAACAGAACCGTGTCCACCTGTTGTGCCATCATTCGGACGCTTAGAAAGATTGCCCCCTATCTGTCGCCTGATGCCCGCAAACAGTCAACAGTTGCCCTTGTTTCCTCCAGGCTCGATTATTGCAATGCACTTTATTGCAGCATAAATAAGAGGTTTGTCCATCGCCTCCAGATGGTGCAAAACGCCGCAGCCAGGACGGTCTTGAACCTCCCTAGGCTCGCATCTGCAACTCAGGCCAGGAAAGATCTTCACTGGCTCCCTATCCATTTCAGAATGTCTTTCAAGCTCCTCTGCATGGCCCACAGGGCAGTTTTTGGATTGGGCTCTGAAGGTATCAGGTCTCTTGTCAGCTCCT
Source organism: Lissotriton vulgaris (assembly GCF_964263255.1). Taxonomy (NCBI): domain Eukaryota; kingdom Metazoa; phylum Chordata; class Amphibia; order Caudata; family Salamandridae; genus Lissotriton; species Lissotriton vulgaris. The sequence goes on from NC_141689.1 coordinate 1,857,059,943, forward strand.
ACATTCCCAGCAGAACCCTTTGCTCGGCCTCTAGAAATCTGCTTTCGGTTCCCAGATTTAAAAAGGCGAAGTGGGGAGGAAGAGCCTTCTCCACCTTGGCCCCTAAGCTATGGAATTCCCTCCCACCTGAACTCTCTAGTCAACCCTCACTGGGGATTTTCCGCAAACTTTTAAAAACCTGGCTCTTCTCTCAGGCTTACTAATGTCCTGGCATTCGCTTCTCTGAGACTGTATGTTTGTGTGTGTCTTGCGCCTTGATGCCCTCTGGGTTACGTTTGTGCACTATAAATTCCCCATTCATTCATTCATTCAAGGAATAGGCAGGTTGGGCCAGAGTGGTCCCACATCTACCATCTTAACCTTCTTTTTCCGGGCATACCTGCTTCTGCCCAATACATCGAACGGCAGGCCCTCATCATGCTCAGCCCTGCCCCCTCCTTCACCAAGCACCACCTCTCTGTTGAGCGGGCTCACTGCACCTGCTGTCGTATCCTCGTACATCCAGCCTGCCTGTCCAACTGCCAAGATCTCTGAGTCTTCACCATGCCCTGTGGCACCAGAAACAACCTCCGTTCTTACCAGCAGTAAGTCTTCGCCTCTGCCTCACAGGGGGACGCCGCTTGGGCAAGACAATGCTGCCGGCCACACACTTCCACCTGTGGTGGCCTCTTGTTTAATTTTGAGGTGCGCCGCCCAGCAGGGCCTTTCAGCCCTGGAGTGCCAGCCCAACAAGGGCAAGAAACAACAAAGGGCTGGCTCTAATCAGTAAGGCTGAGCCAATTAATAGATCAACAAAATAGAGTTGCCAGTACTGATATACATAATTTCAAAAAATCACTAACCACCACAGGCCTGAACAAAAGATCAGAAATGGGGAAGTACTATTTAATAGTATTTTTATTCAAAAAAGTTTTATTAAAACATATATCTCAGTTTTAAATTCTTTGATGCACTGACAAAAACTTTGTCGGTGCATCAAAGAATTTAAAACTGAGATATATGTTTTAAAAAAACTTTTTTGAATAAAAATACTATTAAATAGTACTTCCCCATTTCTGATCTTTTGTTCAGGCCTGTGGTGGTTAGTGATTTTTTGAAATTATGTATATCAGTACTGGCAACTCTATTTTGTTGATCTACCAGCCCAACAAGGGAGCTTGGGTCTCCTCCCAGTCCCACCAGGGGCATTAGCACATTTCCTCGCCTTCTTTTTAGGTGCTGAGCAGGCAAAAGCTGCTGCTGCCACCCCTCAATGATCTCCACTGTAGGCGTGCTCTCCTCAGGATTCATGCCTGGTCCAAGACCCCAGGCATAATCAGGTCTGACCTACCTTCTGCCTCCGGGGTAAGCAGGTCATCCATGACCCATTTACCCTGCTCACGCATCATACCAGCCCAGAAATAAAATACTCCATGTAACTATGTTAGATCCCAGAGCCTCACTGTGGTCTTCCCCCCAAATGTTTGCGTTCCTCCTCCACTTTTTCTGACCTTGTTTTTGCTGTCATTAGGTCTCTGAGCACTATACAGTTGCTGACAAGTGCTAGCACTCTCTCCCTAAAACAAGGTTTTAATGGTTCATCCCTAATTGGCATACTTAATTTACTTAAAAATCAGTGGTAAAGGGCACTACATGTGCCCAGGAACTGCAAACTAAATGTTACAATTGGGCCTGCAGCATTTATTGTACCACCCACTTAAGTAGCCCTCTAACCATAGCTTAGGCCTGCCATTGTAGAGCCTGTATCTACAGTTTACACTGCCATTACGACCTGGCAAGATAAACTTTTTTCTAGGCACAAACCTTACCTTTTCATACATTTAAGACACCCCTAAGGTGGGCCCTGGCCAACCCAAATAGCAGGTTGCAATGTATTTACAGGAAGAAACATGTACTGTGTCCTGGTAGTAAAAAACACTCAAATGCATGTTTCACTATGGCAAGGCCTGTCTCTTCCATAGGATAACATTAAGATTACTGTATTCCATTATGTAAGTGTAATTCCAAAAGAGAAAGACTTTTCAATTTTGATGTTTCTGGAATCACAATTTAAAATCTTAACTGATGGTGAAACTGTATTTTAAATTGCAATTCTAAAAATGGTGCTTTTAGAAAGTTGACATTTTCTTACTATGGCTATTTGGTGACTGCCTCTGATACACCTCTGGGAAGACAGCCACACACAATGGTAGCTTAGGTGTGACTTGATGGGCCATCCTGGCAGGATGGGAGGGATGAGTTGGACCCAGTTTCACGTACACCTGAATAAGCTGTGTGCTGTCCCCACTCAAAGGGCTGCATACCCCCTTGTAGTGAGCCAGGAGCCAAGGCAAGAAGGGAGGACCTCTCTGTACTTCAAAGCCATGTCGCACGCACTTCAAAGGCACTACTGGGTATAAGTACTGGACCTCTGACACCATCACTTAAGTTCTGGGCCTATGAAGACTCTTCCAGGAAGGAATGCAGTGCTGCTTAAGGACTGCCACTCTGCTAGACTTCTGCTTTGTGAACTCCTGCCTTGCTGTGCTGAGAAGGACTCGGCCTGCATCACTTGAACATAGAGTGACTCCAAGGGCCAGCTAGCTGGTATCCTGGCCTGACGCCTCAGGAACATAAAAGACTTCTAAACACACTGCTTCTGCACCTGGACTCTGCCATCTGTGAGTCTACCCTGCCAAGCCGTGCCACTCCAGGCTTGAACCCTTGGAAACGGGACTAAGCAACTATCTCCCGAGAATCCCACGCATCCTCTGTCAAACCGGCACATTGCCACCATTGCATGGATCAGAATCGGCGCATCACTCCTATTGCAAGATTCATAACCGGCACATTGCCTCTGCTGCCTGGATTGTCCCAATGCATAATTTTCAGAACCACCACATCATGACACTCTTCTTTGCATAAGGTCCTTCTATCTCCGCCTCTACAACTTCAACGAATCTCCCCATCCCAGATCTTTGCTTATCGGAGCGGACGCATCACCGCCGCTGCGCGGATCCGGACCAGTCCACTGCCACCACTGCGTGCATCAACACCGACGCATCGTTTTGGCTGCACCACATCTTGGACATGGGCACAGTATGGATTAAGGTACTTTTGTTCAGTGAGCCTCACTGGGTCCCTGTATACGGCTCGCGCTCCATCAAAGTCCGCTGAACTTTTTACTTTGGCCCAGTCCAGCACAACCAGATTTCCAAAGTAAGGGCTGATTGCTTCTAAATGCTATTTTACAGTTGTTCTTTAAAAATTCCTATTTAAAGTTCTACTTATTTGATTTTTGTCATTTTGGTCTTGTTTTATTTGTGAAATCAGTCTCTATTTATCTAACCTTACATGTGCCTACCAATACCTGCTCCCTTGGTTCCTGGTCTATGCCACCAACCCAAAACACCCAGGGGGTGTAGAGCGAATCACCCACCCTTCTCCAGCCCCCATTGTCAAACGATGTGTAGTGCAGCAAGCTCTTATACCATGTCTGTCTTATTCCGTGTTCCGTCGAATGGGTACGTTATGTGGGCTACCTCCGGTAAACTTTTTTCAGTCAACCGTAGCATTTTCTAAATAAAAATGATTTCCAATAGTGCTAATGAGGTGTGTGAGGGTCACATTAAATTTGGCCGACCAGCTGTTACACCACTGTGAGTCATCAACCAAACTCAAAATCCCCCACTCTTTTGTTGAGAAAGTTTTACCAAAAGTAGACATAGCGGAAGCCGGAGGACATTTGGCAAAAATGCAGTGCCAGACGATCTATAGTGCCTTAACCTGATCAGCATTTGTTGCATCTGTTTTGCCACAACTCTAATGTCCTTCACGCCTTTTACTCTGAGGAAAACGACTGTGGTGGAAAGTAGAGCAGATGGTTGGAAGAGGCCAGTTTCTAGACTAGGGAAAATGCAGAAAAAGGAAATTAGGGAGCTTTTCAGAATTTGATGAAAGTTGCATTTACTAATTTAAATATAAGTTGTGAAAAACTGGATGAAAAGATGGCGACTTAAATTAATAAAAATGGCTACTACCCCTACCAAAGGTGGAATGGGGCTTGACGATTAAAATGTTAATGGCCTGAACAACCGAAAGAAACTCAATATGATTATGATTTGCCTAGAAAATGTCAATGTTGGCTCTAGGTTTTCACAGGAAACACACACCGTCGGCCCTAAAGAATTTGCATTTAAGTACAAGTAAATGGAAAAGAGCAGTATATTCACTGCAACTCATCCCAGAATTAATGAAACATGGAAGAACAAAGTGAGAGCAACCAAAGCGAGATAATGCTGGCAAACTGGCTTCCATTCAGATTAGGCTATTAGACTATTCACTAAAATTGGTGAATATCTATGGCCCGATGTGGGATGAGCTGTAGGCAGTATAGAATGGAAACTTACCCCATTCTCTGCTAGGATCATATATGGCGGGATTTTACTTATGTTCAATCTGTACAAGTTGCTACTTCCTATGATAGATGAGAGGACATGAAACTCTCTAATTTGGACAATAAACAGATAAAAATTGTATGGTGTTTTTTCAAGTATGGCTTGGTCTCAATCCTCAATTTGTAGGAATGTTATTTTGAAAAATTGATTGAACCATTATAAAAAATTGGTGAACACATTGGGTCGTAGATCTGTGCGTCTTGGGAAGTTGGCTCACTACCAGCAATAGTTCTTGTTTCAGATAGTGTGCAAATGGGGACTGTGTACAAACCAGGACAGCACATGAGATTGAAAACCTGCAGCATTAGGCAATATCAATTTGAGTGCACCAACCGAATATTATTTTATTTTTGGTCTCAATATCTTCACAAGTCCAAAATTCGTAAGTCTATAGGTCAGCATCAGAAACTGATCATTTATTGAAATGTAGAGACATTTGGGCTGTTAGAGGACTTAACTGACACATTTCTTCAATTATTTTTATTCTGGCTTCACTATTGCTATTACGTCAGACTGTCCAATGGGTCAAAGGAAGTGTTGCACAATTGATAATTCACTGCAAGCAGACAATACATGTTTGAGTGAAACTGGTCAGGAGGTAAACAGTATTTTAAATGAATGAAGCTTCTGGGAGGAGAGCCTTAGGCCTGAATGTGTGGCAATAATGTGGCACATTCCAAATATGAGGAGGTGCAGGAATCATAAGCACTGGTGAGTTCAGAAGGAGCCAGGAAATTCCCACATCTGGGGCCAACACATTTATGAAGAATGTGAAAAGGTAGGATGGTTTCTAGCTTGGAACAGAAAAAGGGAGCACCGACAATATAGCATCAGCTTAATAAAAGTCCCAGGATTAAACAACAAGATCTCCGAGGCTGAAATTAAAGAGGCGGAATTGTGTTGTCATTATGTAAGGATAATAATACCGTGGATAAGGAAAGGAAGAAAAAATAATTATATCACCTGAGTTTCCCCGCAGCTGCAAGGAAGTTTGGCAGAGACTCTAGAAGTGGAGTCCCCACAAGAGGTTATATAAGGCAGTTTCGCAATATTAAATATCTCTGAGAGACTCATTTTACAGCAAGAGTTTTTAAAATAATCTCGAATATTGTCACATCTCGTTCGGCCCATACAGTATATCAGTGCAGGCCAGTGTCTTTTTGAAGTCTGAGGCGAAAGGGTTGTGTCATTCATATTGCCCAATTGAATTATTAAATAAAGATTAAGAAATCTCTTAGCCAACTTTTAATCAAATGATATAGCTTGTTGGCCTGCTACTTTGGTTCATGTGGATGAGAATGGCTTTCTGCCAGCCAAATATGGTATCATTTTAATTTCCTGTTTCTTTCTAGGAAGAGGCGTTGTTTTACTTTTAGATGCTAGTGAGTAGGGATTTTCTTTTAGTTACTGTGGAGAAAATTAATTTTCCTTCCCAATTCACTTGGTTAGAAAGTTGAACTGCGGGATGTCTCCTTTCCACAATTATTTTTTTGTAATTTATAAAGCCCCTCTCCGATAAGATTTGTGAATTCGATGATTTATTGTTGGCATACACTGTAATTGCTAGGATTATGCTTTTTGCAAATAATATCAGGGATTCTCCTCATCACTGTGCGTGTGCCTAAAACAATCATCCCTTCATTGCTGTGGTATTGGTACTGCATGGATCTTTATCAATGATCCTGAGATACATTGTGGGTCCAGCAAGGCCAAGATACATCAACATCTTTAGCGTTTGTTTTGATGTTTATATGATATGTGTTATGCCTTCTTTCCCAGATACCCAGGTAGAACCCATACTAATGCTACAAGAAGTAGAAGGGCGCATGCGAGGCACTCACTGCCATTAGGGGAGCAATACGGAAGTAGTCTCGTAAGACTTGGTTCCTAGTCTAGTTGAAGCATAATCACAATCCTTGGGCATTTTTTGAAATGTGTCTACTTCCATGAGAAATCCAATCATGGCAGCCATCTATATTTTATGTCTGCTAATCTAAACCATGTGTATTGTATTGTATTGTAATTGCATTTATATAGCACTTACTTCCCCATATGAGGTGTCGAAGTGCTTTTTCGGCGAGTAGCACGCTACTCTGGAACCCATAAAGGATTAGTGTTGAGTTAGTATGGTGAAATATGAAAGTAATTTTAGTGGTGAATATGTTAGTCAGTTATTTGGATTGAAAAGGATAGCGGAGGGGTAGAAGAGGGAAAAAGGTTTGCATTTATATAGCGCTTGTTATCCCTGATGGGATGTGGAAGCACTTTTTTGGCGAGTAGCAAGCTACTCCAGAACCCATATAGGATTAGTGTTGAATATTAGTATACTGAAATATGAAAGTAGTTTGAGTGGTGAATATGTTATTCAGTTATTTGGATAGAGAAGGGTAGCAGAGGGTTAGAAGAGGGAAAAAGGTTTGCATTTATATAGTGCTTGCTACCCGTGATGAGGTGTGGAAGAGCTTTTTCGGCAAGTAGCACGCTACTCTGTCACAGAACCAGGATTTTGTTTATTGAAACACATGGTGGTGAAGTTGCCTTAGTTTCTTCCTGACCCTTCATCTTTTGGACCAGCTTACAAATAAGCAAATGAGATATGAGCAGAAAAACACAGGGCTCAGACCTCAATTAATATTGAAGTGAGGCTACAGCTAAGAAACTAGTCCAGGTGCTTACACACTGCTGATGGAATTCCTCACAGTAAAAGACTGGGAGTAATCTGTTGAGGGTGAACTAAAATGAATGTTGAGATTCTGACATTTGGGAACTTGGGACAGCTTTTGGTGTTGAGAGAAGTAGATCTTTACTTGCCTGTGACTTTGTGTACAAAAGGTGATATTTCAGGAAGGGGTAAATCAAACAAAGAAAATTTCAGCTACAAATATTAGGCTTCCCACTAAACAGGTAGAGTTGGCATGTAGGTTGTTTAGGGATGTGAAGGTATGCAGGCATCATTGTTATTGTTATTGTTAATTTATTCTTATTAGGCGCACAGCTACCCAAGGGTTTCCCGGCACTGCCTGAGAGAGTGAAAGAAGGACAAGAAAATAGGCTCATGCTGATAGTGGGTTATGGTGTCACATTTCTTTTAGCCAACCTTCACTCATTCCTGTGCATCTGCAGTTATGGCAATCAACAAGCTTGTCCAGCCCATGAGTGGTGCTCCATGTCAAACTTCTCAGCTGTGTTACCTTTCAGAGCTGACAGGAAAACCCAATTTCTCTCATTAAACGGTTGAAAGCTATTGTTAGCAAGGTTAGATTCTGCAAGGAATGTATGTTCTCTCAGCCAGGGAGTTGACATTGGGTGGGCCACTGGAGGTCACAAATGCTCCCTTGCCAGGCAACACATTACTGGAAAGTGCAGGGCGAGCCTTCAATTCTCATTTACCGAGGGGCTATGCATTCTCTCATGTCGGCCATATAGAGAAGACTTAGCCAATCAGGCAAGGAGGCGACATGAGGGAGTGATGTGATATAGATGTATATATTCACTAAAAATAAAATAAAGGTTACAGGGATGTTCTAGTTAGGAAATAGAATCTAAAAAAAAACTAAGAAATTCAGTGAAAAAAAACAAAGGTTATAGGGAACATTGTAGTTAGGCTGGCATTTCACTCATACAAAACCAGAGAAATTCAGCAGTTATGGTTAGCTTAGTTCACTATAATTCGCGCCCCCGCAATGCACTGCTTTTGACCTCACATATTACATCACTTATGACATCACTGATGACATCGTCCAGTGACTGTGAGTTTTTTACAACTGTTTATGAATGTTAAATCTATATAACAAGGTGTGTTCATGAATCAGTGGCTGTATGAGTGCCTGTATGGATGATTCAGTGGGTGCATAACTGACTGTATAAGTGATTGATTAGGTGTGTCAGTGAATGTATGTGTGAGTGATTAAATTTTGAGAATGTCTGTATCAGTCTGTCAGATGGTGTCTAAGTGGCTGTATTGGTTGCTGAGTGGGTACATGAGTGGCTGTATGGGTGATTGATTGGGTGTCTGAGTGTCTGTATGGGTGCATGAGTGTCTGTGTGGCTGGATGAGAGGGTGTGTGATTGCCTACATAGATGAGGGAGTGGGTGAGTCAGTGGCTTTATGGGTTAGTGAGTGTGTAAGTGAGGGGCTGTATAGGTGCCTGAGTGTATGTATGGGTGTGTCAGTCAGTAAATGAATGTGCCCAGGGTATATGGCTGAGTAGCTGGATATGTGAAAGGCAGTATATGTGTGTGGTGGAGTATATGAGCGACTGTATGTGTGAGTGAGGGATTGTGATAGTGCCTGTATACGTGATTGTGTGCTTGCGTCAGTGGCTGTATAGGTGAGTGAGTATGTTTTAGTATCTGTCTGAATAAGTGAGTTAGTGTGTATAACTGTAAAGGTGAGTAAATAGCTGTGTGAGTTACTCTCTTTTTGAGTGAGTAGGTGTGTGAGTAGCTCTATGAGTGACTGACAGTGTGTGAGTGACTGTATGGGTGTATGAGTGGAAGTGTGTGTAGACCTATGAATAAGTGAGTGGGTGTGTAAGTACTGGTATGAGTGTGCCGATTGTTTCGAGAATGGTAGTGTGGAAGTTGGAGTTGGTGTATGAACGGTTACATGGAGGTGTGAGTGGGTGCATCAGAGATTCTGTGGATGATGTCATCAGTAATGTCATTTGAGGTGTCATCAATGATGTCACTGACCAAGTCATGAGTGATATAATATTTGAGGTCATAAGCAGTGCATTGAGCGAGAACGAGTTATAGTTAGCTGCTAACTATAACTGCTGCTAACTCGTACAAAACCAGATAAATTCAGCAGTTATAGTTAGCTGCTAACTATAACTGCTGAATTTCTCTGGTTTTGTACGAGTAAAATGTCAGCCTAACTATATCATCCCTGTAACTTTAGTTTTTTTCACTGAATTTCCAAGGTTTTTTCAATTCTATTTCCTAACTATAATGTCCCTGTAACCTTTGCATTTTTCAGTGTATTTTTAAGGTTTTTTAAATGCTAAATACTCACTATACCGTCCTTGTAACCTTTGGTTCTTTAGTGAATTTCTATGATTTTTCAAATTCTATTTCCGAACTATAATGTCCATGTACCCTATTACTTTTTTGTTGAATATTTAAGGTTTTTAAATTGTATTTTCTATACAAAATGGTTCTATAAGTGGATTTTTTTTAAACTTGTGTTTTCTTCAGTGGATTAATAAGCGTTGGTTTTTTTTCTTTATATTTTTTATATTTGCGACGATGTCGCGATCCCCTGTGACACGTCATGAAAACGGAAAACAAAGGCAGACATTCAATGACCACCACACATCTAAAAACAATATGTTAAAAAATTAATACTGAACATTACCCACACATATCACTATATACATACTTCTTTGAAAACATGTTTAAACTCATGTTTTTGTACCGAGTTTCTTTAAAATCCCTCTTTCAGACCGATTTTCCATTGTTGTGGTTATTCGGGACATAACAATGACGTCGTTTTCCACACTAGGGGTTTCTTACAGTATTCTCTAAAGTCATGTTTTAGTAGAGAGTTTCTATAAAAACTATCTCTAAAACCTATTTTATCTTTTTGTGGTTACTCCGGAAACCACGATGACGTCGGTTATCGCGATCCCCACGGACATGTCGCGAAAACGGATAACCAAAGCAGACATTCAATGACTACCACTGCATCCAAAAATAATTTGTAAAAAAATCCATTCTAAACATTGCTCTGCACATATTACTATATACATACTTCTTTCAAAGCATGTTTAATCTTATATTTTTGTACTAGGTTTCTTTAAAAAACATCTTTCAGAACTGTTTTCCGTTTTCACAGTTATTCAGGACGGTTGCGACTTTTCCAAAAAGTAAAAACACATATCTACACACATATTACAGTAATTTTCATACTAGGGGTTTATTATTGTACCCTTCAAACTCATGTTTTTTTGTGTATTTCTAGAGCAACCATCTCTAAAATAGATTTTCTTCTTTGCGGTGCAACTGGAGATCGCAGTGACGTTGATCATCGTGAACCCCACAGTTAAGTCGTGAAAGAGGAAAGCAAAAGCAGGAATTCAATAGCCACCACCACATTAAAAAAAGATAACTATATAATTAATTTTAACCATCACAGTAGATGACTCACTATTTAAACAACTCTATAAATCATTTATCAAAATCTCAATAACGCTATGCCAATGCATATTAATGATTCACTGATAGATTTTTTACAACATTTTCACCAATATTTGCTGTGACGTTGATAGTTGCAATGTCCCCGCGATGGTACCAGAGGGTCGGGCAGGCGGTCGCGACATCGTCACAAACATTGTGTGCTATTAAAAAAGTCAATTTTGGACACATAACTTGTGTCACTAACACCTCCATTTCTTAAACATGAGGTCAGAGAACCTATTCTCAGACCCCTTCTATTATCTTTTTCAGAAATTTTCGGCATTGGGAACCATTCCCAATAGATAAAATGGCGGCCCCAACCTATTGTTCAGGTTGCATCCAGCCAATCGGAGCCTTACCGTTGGTGCGCACATTGGTCATTCATAACGAAACCCCGCAAAATATCTGCGGCCAGAGATATCACTATAATTTTAAACTTACATTTCTCAACAACTACTGAATAGATTTACACCAAATAAGCAAAAGGCACGTCCTTGGACCAACATCTACTTCCCTGCCAAATTTGGTGTAAGTCCATTCAGCGGTTCGGGCTGTAGGTGTGGCTAAAGGTTGCTATGGGAATTACCATTACAAACACAACCTTATGAGTCCCCACTGCACGGATCACCCCCAAACGTTCCATAACAATAGAACCCTCCTTGACACTTTTTGGGGAAAATTTCATGAAGATTGGTCAAACAGCGCCAAAGTTATAGCCAAGTCAAAAAATGCTTGCACATCTCTTTCCCATCTTATTTAATGCCCTATGTTCTCTGTTTCATTTAGTTCCAAATGTCTGATGCAGATCATGTTTTTTACTTGTACAAATTTCTACCATGCGTCACTTGTGCAAAGCCATCAAATAGCTTTTACTTTTTAGATAATGTTTATTTTGGAAGCCAGTAGGCACTATGTAACATAGCAAGCATGTGTACGTTGAGCTATGTCAGGCTCTCCATACCTTACAGTTCAATTCAATTCAAAAACTGCTTTATTCGATTTTTGAATATAAAAACCATAAAATCACAATAAAGAAAAATAAAATACATTGTCATAGTTCATATGAATAAAAACAGGAGAATAAGAATAAAAATACATAAAAATGAATTTACAATAGCTTAGGAGATTATTTTGAATCAATTTATTGAAGTCCTATATCTAATGACAGTTTTTAAAAACAAATACACAGAATGCATAGTCAATTCATCTTCCAGCATTTGTAGTCTTAGGAGAGCTATTCCCTTTGTCTCAATCCCCATGTTCGCATCCTAGGAATTAACCCCTTCGGTGCTCATGACGAGCTCAGCTCGTCATGAGGCACAGTGCTCGTGTGCTCATGACGAGCTGAGCTCGTCATGACCACACCCATTTCTATTAGGGCCCAGCACAGGAGAGGGATATCTCAAGCAGCCAAGGTGTTAATAATCTTTTCCTCGGCAAGGTATAAAATTTATAATAAATTATGCAATGTAACATGGATTGGACAGAAGTATCATCACAGGGACACAACATCATATTTTTAGACCAGCAGTTTACTTCTGGAAATGTAACCAGTTTAAAAAGGGTCCCCCCCCCCGCCCCCGAAATTGTGTGAGTAGCATACGAGAATAGCAGCTTTGCATCTGAATCAAGTATGGCTGAATCCCCGGTCCTTGGAGAATCAAATGATTCTCCATGACCGATATCTTGTGTTTCTCTGCCAGCCAATGTTTATTCTCTAGAAAAAGCAGACAAGCTTCTTTAAGCTTCTTCCTAGAGACAATCTCTAAGCTACTCGGGGAGTCAAAATATTCAGGGTGCCCAATGTCGTTGGATAGTATCTTTACATAACTAATCCAGGGGATTTTTGAGACCCCCTGGAGTTTAAGACAGTCCATAATTATGTCTCTGTTTAAGTCTGTCTCGTCGGTAGAACATACCTTGTGCCATAAAAGAAGGGGATTAACTTTGATAAGATCTGAAACGTTATGTAAATCTAGTTCCTTATGGCACACGTAAGTAGAGGTGGACCCTGGGACAGCTAATAAATAGCGGAGAAAAGCATTCTCACATAGCTGTATATTGTGAGGTTCTATTATCCCCCATATTCCTGCCCCGTATGTCACAGTGGAAACACATTTAGATTTATATATGTCCACTAGCACTGGGACAGGACGTCCCCCAATTTATTAGCAACATTTCGAACGGCCCCAATTGCTCGTGAAAAGGCCAGTTTTCTAGCTTGGGCTGCTGAGGTCCAGGTCCCATTTTTGTCAAAATTAATGCCCAGGTACGAAAATTTATCAGTTGTATCTATTTTTGTGTTAGAGAGAAAGATCTTGCATGTGGAAGTTTTTTTAGTGGTGCAGCACATAGTGAATGTCTTGCTTATGTTTATGTTTAGACCTCTGTCGGTCATATACTTAGAGAAATTAACAAGGGATCTTTGAAGGCCGACCTGAGTTCGTGCCTTAATTACTGCATCGTCTGCATACAATAAAATGGGTACTGGGGTATTCTTGACTTGGGGATAATCCTGCTTGTCTTGGATAAGATGGGAAGCTACACTATTTATGTATAGATTAAATAGGAGTGGTGCCAGTATGCAACACTGTCTGAATCCTTTGTTTATGTCAAACTTAGAAGGGCACTCGCCCTGGTTCCCAAACCGTACCCTCACCCCAGCCCCCGATATAACTCCTTAATAAAAATCAGCAGATTTGGTTCTATGCCCATTTGCAGTAATATGGTCCATAGTTTATCGTGATTTAGACAGGCAAATGCCGAACTTAGATCGACGAATGTTAAAAACAGATTTTCCTTTTTGACCGCTACATACTTGGCTATGATCAGTCCTAAATTCAGGTCTTGCTCGATTGTGCCAAGCCCTGCCCTAAACCCATATTGAAAATGGGAAAGTATGCCTTTATCCTCCACCCATAATTGTAATTTATTGAGTATCACCCTTCCAGCAACCTTCATGAGTGAGTCCAATAAAGATATTGGACTATAACATTTTGGTTCGTTGCGGTCACCTTTCTTAAAGATAGGGACCACAATAGCCTCTTGCCATGTGGGAAAAAAGCCTTTTTTATTACAGCTGTTTAGGGCGTTTGTTAAAAGTGGGGCCTATAACGCGATGTTAGATTTGTATATGTCTACTGGCACCCCGTCTGATCCCGGGGCTTTCCCTGCTGCGCTCTCAATAATGGCAGTTTGAACTTCTACCAATGAAAATTCGATGTTTATTGGGAATATTTCATGGAGCACGGTTTCATCTCCTCCAATTTCACCTAGTCTCGCATTCACAGATGGGTCATCTACCTGATAGAGTTCTTTAAAATAATTGACCCACCTATCTTGGGTCATTGCCACTTCTATCGTATCAGTTACCCTGTCTGAGAAAAAAGGGGCGTTTACGGCCTTCCAAAAACCAGTATTATCTTTATTTAGGCAAGCTTGATGTAACGCCTGCCACGCTTCCTGTTTCAGTTGGGTCTTGCGGTTTTTAACTGCACGTTGGTATGCAGTTGTGGCCAGTCTCACTTCAGCCAGGTTTCTCGGGTCACTTTTTAACGTCATTAATAAGTGGGGTGGGACTTACTACAGTCCGAATCGAACCATCCCTGCGTCTTAGTTTTACCCGGTTTCAGTTTCCTTGTGAGGAGTTTATGTATTTCCTTGGCAATTTTAAGGAAGGCCTCAGTGACTAGGGTATATTCGCCAGTCATAGTTAGACATGTATCGAATTCATTACATTTGTTTTTAATATAGTTTCAAAAAAGGCAGTAGGCTCCATTTTGTTCCATTTTATAACGTAACCATTCGTCCTTGCAAGGCTTATTTTGTGACTATATAAAATTTCTGTTAGATTGTTTGTCCTTTTGTTACTCCCTCCAAAGCAGAGGGTTAGGCTATTAGAAAGGTGATCACTCATTACCATATTACAAGTTTTATAAGTAAGAGCGTGGGGAGAATACCGGTTAGATATCAGGGCGAAATCTATTACTGAGTTGCATCCCCTTCCTATAAATGTAGGCTCAAAGGGGACCGAGGGAGAGCACAGTTCGTTTACAAAGCCCAAAACTAATCGGAAAATCAGGTCATTAAAATAATTGCCCAGAGCCGTGGGGGAAAAGTGTGTGCAGGGGTCATCTCTACCTTTGCCCAGACCACAAATACTCAGGTGACTGTGCGGGCATAAAAAGCAGTCGAAATCACCCACCCATATGATACATATATCCCCGAGCTGGTTTTCTTCCATAATCCTGAGGTTTTGGAATATATCCTCTAAGGTCTTACTTACTTCCATTTGCGGGATATTGTTATAGAAGTTTATCAGGGCTATTTTATGGCTACCCTCAGCAGTCATCTGCAGTATCTGGTAATATTCGGACTCAGTGTCAGATCTTACTACCCAGTCCTTTAAAAGATTTGATACATAGGTGCAAAGCCCCCCTTTATTCCTTCCCCTTAGCGATCGCGTGGCAGGAGTATGGAAGGTGCAATAACCATTAATATGTATGCCTTCCATAGTCCAGCATTCCTGTAGGCAAATAATTGTGAAATCCTGCATAAATAATAGACAGCCAGGATCACTTGTTCTAGTGGACAGCCCCGCGATGTTCCAGGACAACAGTTTGATGCTATTATCCCGCTCTGTGTTGTTAATGTTTATACTATCAGTTATCTGTTTGGGGACAACTCCCAATAGCCTTCCCCTTTTACTATGCCGTGCCTATGGATGCAAGTTATGTACTCCAACATGTTGATTAGTTTTCAAGGAATCATACCTTTCTGTTGTTTTTGGAATTATATGTGCCTCATAAGGGGAATCAGGCTTATTCTATGTTTGTGATTGTTTGCAATAGCAAAATTAGGGAAGATCACTTTTTCCGTGGCAACGTCAGGGCTCCGGGCAGCGTGAGTTACTGACCCTCCCAGTACCGTGTTAAGACTTTTGTTATTTTTTCCGTAATGATGCCTCCTAGCTTCTTCTTCCCTCATCATTGACCGGGGATTCTTAGAGGTAGGGATACTTAAGGTGAGTCAGTCCACCACGTCGAGTGCGCTGTACCTATTGCTGATTGGGAAGCCCAAATCTTGGCCATAACCTTCAAGTTCAGGTCTGCTTCTGTCATAATTTACGCCATGATTCCCTCCCAGAGTGTCTCCCTGTGGGGCAAAGTTTGCTCTGTATGTTTGGGGGCTATAAAAGTAGGTAAGGTCAAGAGATCGGATTCTTGATTTCGGCATGTAAGACCATTTATCACAGATATGTTGGACTACTTGTGTGTTGTTAAAATTTATAATGAAACAATCCCCTAGTATGTTTTTCCTGCTCCTACCTACCCACTTAACTCTGCATACAAACAGGATTTTGCTTTGAATATGTGGGGGAAGGGGTCTGTTGACGTTAAGCCAGTAAGTGGTTTTATTTTTCAGTTCTGCAAATGTTTCCACGATGCCTTCCCTAGTTCGGGGACCCCTGTCAGGACAACGACATAGGGGATAGATTCTGGTGGCAAGTCTATAATTGGTAGGGGGCACCCATGATCAGCATTTTTATTGGTTGCTCTGATTCCATTCCCCCTCCCCTGACCGGCTTCAATAAGACCCTTTCCCGCCCTCTGACTTAGTACAATATTTCCCGTTGTTGGGTCCATTTTTTTCCTGGGTGCCAGCGGGGCTCTTGAGGCCTAGTCCTCCTTCGGCACTCCTCCGTGGTGGAGCTTTCATGAGGACAGGTGCTGGTATTTAGGACTTAGAAGTCGGGCCAGAGCATTTCCTATATCATTTTGCGGGATAGGTTTGTCTTGAATCACTGTTGGAGCTAATAGAGGTTTCTTCCTATTAAGCTTGAGGCTAGATATAGTCAAATGTTCGACTTCCTTTAGTCTTTCTTCAATTGATTTTAACCCCTTCACTGCGGCGGCTATTCCGCCGCAGTGCTAAGGGGGCGGGGCGGGAGAGCGGCGGGCGCATGCTGGTGACGGAACCGCTCCGTCACCAGCATCCGTTGCGCTGTGCTTGTGACGGAGCGGTTCCGTCATGGCCCGCCCGCTCAATAGAACGCTCAGCGCAGGGGCGGAATTCGCGCCGCGCATGAGTGGCGGGCGGGCCATGACGGAACCGCTCCGTCATCAGCACAGCGCCACCGTAGCTGATGACGGAGCGGTTCCGTCATCAGCAGGGGAGGGGTTAATCTGCCCATAATTGGCTGCATGGAAGAATTTAAAATTCCACCGACTTTTGCCCAAAACCCCTCATCCAATTCAACCGAGGTACCAACAGGTGTATTTGTAGGTAGATTGCTTCGTCTCGGTGTTTGTAATTCTGGGGTGTTTTGTACAGTAGATGTCAAAGTATCACTAATTTTAGCATTGGCTATCACCTGCTTTTTTCCCTTTTTTGCGCACCCTCCTGCCTTCTTTTTTGGTATAGCTCCAGATATATGGCCTTGTGTAGATGGTACAACCCCAGTTGGAATCAACGTTGATGCACGGGTAGATACCCCTTCACGCAGGTTGGTCACTATGTTAATAATACTTTGGGTCTGCGTTTTGGGGAGCCCATCAGCCATGCTGTTTGACGTGTCCGCGATTGTTTTATCACTGTTCGTGCTTATGGTTGCAGAATGGTCGGGAGCCATTATATTTGTGCGTCGGTCAGGGGCAACGGAGAGCACAATGTTGCCCAAAGAGGACCGTTTAGTAAAAGCCGGGTCTAGGGAGAGGCGGCGCTCAATTAAGTCTATTTCACGGGCCAAGACTGATGTTGCTCTTACAATAAATTGATCTATTGTTACGGCCACGGAGCCTCCATGGACAGCCATCTTCCCCCTTCCAGAGCGACCAGCCATAACAAGTTAGTTCAGTAGCTACAACACGCCAGATACGGGGAGTATAGATGACAAGTAGGGATATATACACTTACTAGCTCTGCCCGATCTCCGAAGTTAGGGGGGTGGCCTAGCCCAGCCTAGAACAGGCCAAACGGGCCCGCCCCAGGCCTGGGCGTCTCCCGGCTTCGCCCGTGCGTGTCCCGCGAAGCGGGGCCGTGCGGTGTTAAGTAGCGGCGGCGGTGTGGGCGTGGCAGCACAGGTGTGCGATCTGCAAGGGCTCCTGGGCTCTGTAGTCCCCAAATCCTCTGTCCTTCTGCTACGAGCAGCTCCCGCGAAGCGGGGGCCGCGAGGAGTCAAGTAGCGGCGGCGGTGTGGGAGTGGCAGCACAGGTGTGCAATCTGCAAGGGATCCTAGGCTCTGTAGTCCCCAAATCCTCTGTCCTTCTCCTACGAGCGGGCCGTGCGGTGTTAAGTAGCGGCGGCGGTGTGGGCGTGGCAGCACAGGTGTGCGATCTGCAAAGGCTCCTGGGCTCTGTAGTCCCCAAATCCTCTGTCCTTCTCCTATGAGCGGCTCCCGCGAAGCGGGGCTGCGAGGAGTCAAGTAGCAGCGGCGGTGTGGGCGTGGCAGCACAGGTCTGCGATCTGCGAGGGCTCCTGGGCTCTGTAGTCCCCAAATCCTCTGTCCTTCTCCTACGAGCGGCACCCGCGAAGTGGGGGCCGTTCGGTGTTAAGTAGCGGCGGCGGTGTGTACGTGGCAGCACAGGTGTGCGATCTGCAAGGGCTCCTGGGCTCTGTATTCCCCAAATCCTCTGTCCTTCTCCTACGAGCGGCACGATTACAGAAATCCCATAAACTTGTAAAAAATACAAACCTAGGGCCTCATTAGGATGGCGGACGGACGCAGGTCCCCTGAGGTGGAGGGACCGTCCGCAGGGGCAGCAGAGGTCCCTCCTTGCAAATTAGGATGTGACCGCCACCCTGGTGGTCACATCCTGTATCTGTAACCTTGCGGCAGGTGCTGCTTGAAGCAGCGCCCGCCGCAAGGTTAAAATTGCATGCTTTGCATATGCATGCACAAAGCGGCAGGCACCGCGCGGTGCCTGCCGCTTTGTGCATGCATATGCAGGGGGGTACCATAGGTACCCCCCATGTGCACCCACCACCCCACAACACCCTGGGGGCCCGCAACGGTCCCCCAGGAGCGTTGGTCCACATGCTCTTCCACGGTGGAAAATCCGCAGCGGTAAAGCATGTTTCCTCACCCTTCGTAATTTGGCTGGCGGTGTCTTGCAGACACCGCCACCAAATTGCGGACAACATCCCGCGGATCAGCGGCGAACGGACTTGCCGTCCGCCGCTGATCCTGCCGCCATCCTAATGTGGCTGGTGGTGTTTTGGAGGTCCGCAGCGGTGAATCCGCATCCTCCGGGCCGGCTGTGGCTTCCGCCGGCCCGGAGGATGCCGATTCACCGCCATCCTAATCGACCCCTTAGTTCCTATGTGCTAGCTAAGTTAAGTAATCTGATAGCTGATTCTTCTCAGGTAAAATATATTTAACTTTGGAGCAGTGAGGTGGTTATTTTAGCATTATGGAAGGGGCTATAAGGATCTGCTTGTGAAAGCCCTAAACCAGGGGCACGCTTAGCACTTGGCCTCACCTCCACTGGTCCAATAGCGATTGACAATGTTTTCAAAGTTCGAATCTATGTCAATGTGAAAATATTACCGGAACCTTCCTGCCAATAAAGAGGGAGCCTATTCAGCAAAAATGTCAAAACAAAATGTAGTTGTGTTTTAAGAAAAGAACTAGAAGGGGAATTGTTTCTTTAAAACGAAATAGCACTGTCCCTCATGTGCTTTTTTTCCCACCTTAAAGGAGTCATTGTTGCTTTTAAGTCTTTGCTAAGACAGTGCAGGAGCTGTTGCTTTGCAATTGTTTTCAGTGGGCTTAGAGGATTCCCATTGATTGTCTTCATTATTACTCTTATTTGCTGGATTCCTATTGGTGAGCTACCATAGGCATTTGTCCCTTTGATGTGTTTGTCCCTTTGGTGAAGCATAGACGCATTACTTGAGTCCTTCCCTGGCTTATATTTTAGGCGCTACTTTTTCTTTGTGTTTAATCACTCTACAACAGCGAGTGTTTTTCATCTGCGTCCCTCATGTACACCTCACCTCCATGTTCCTCCCACCGTCCCTCCTTCCATTGGCCGTGTTGCTTGCCTCTAGCCAACCCTCATATGGAAAAAAAGGGTTAAGCCATGGACACCGCTGGCGGCATCATTGCACTTTCCAACCCCACACCCTTGATTGTACATGCTGACTGACACCCCTACCTGCCCTCTGTGTTGCCATGTCTTCTATCTTTTTTCCCCACACCCTCCATTGTCCATCTTGGCTCTGAGCTGCTCTTCCTTCCTCTAGCAATAAAAAAAGCCCTATGAGATGGCAAGTGCTGACTTCATCATAGAACAGTTTTTTATACTTTAAGTCATACTGCACAGCACCCATGATGTTGTACAGCAGTGGTCTCCAAACCGGTCCTGGAGGGCCGGATCCATGCCAGATTTTTAGGATATCCCCATTGAGATACATGTAGTAATTTAAAAAATCTGGCATGGATCCGGCCCTCAAGGACCGGTTTGGGGACCCCTGTAAGGTACTGCATGGTTAAAACTACTTATTGACAAAGCCAATTCCTCTCTTGGGCGAGACATATTGGCTTTGCCAATGCTTGTTCTTATTCATGACTGGTTGCAGATGGGAAAACTACATGAAAAAGCCCAAACTACGCGGGCTTCACATCCTGTTTAGTTGCGCCCCTTCTAGCGGATGGGCTGTTAGTAAAGAGTGTATGATGGCTGCGTCATCCCGGCACCTGCCTTTGATAACTCAGTCACAGCTGACTTAAACTACGCGGAAGAGGTGTGAGGCGTCTGGTGCAGAGTGACAACCAACAGCCTTTACTACTAACGCTCTGACGTCCACACGCAAGGCTGCCCCTCCACACCCTGTTTTTCTTCGTCATAGGTCTGTGCGCGTGATGCACATGGCAGGCAAGCAGACGGGCACACCCATGAGAAGTATGTCTATAGCACTGAGCAGTTGTTTAAGAACCTGGAAGTTACCTTTTTTTTTCAGTTCAATGACGCTTGTTAGTTCACCATAGAACTAACGTGAACCGGTTTTTACTCAGTGGAATCGCACGCATTCTACTACTTAATTTTAGTGCAGGATGTTTTTCTCAGTTTAACTCTTGAAGTGCCAAAACCATTGCAATCACTTTGCCTGCATTTTAGTTTTGGCACAATCAGAGCTTTTCGTTCATTCATTCATGATCAAGACTTAAAAAGAAATGTGTTTACAAACGTCACAACGTTTAGATGTTTTACTCACACAGGTACAAACACACCCTGGAAAGTAAATAAAACGATGTAGCCTTGATTCTGATAAGTCCAGGAATATTAAATATACATAGAGTTGCAAAAAGCCGGTGTCTGCTTCACAGGCGCAAATGCAGCTCTGATGCATGTAAGCAAATGTTTACATCATGCCCAATATACTGAACTTCAAGCTGAACATTTTGAACACCACGCTACTGCTGTTCAATAAACTTTTTGTGCGATTTTTAGTAACTCTAGGACCATAAATAACAAGCATTGGCAAAGCCAATCGGTCTACTCTAGGCTTTCCTTTGCTACCAGTTCTATTGGCAAAAGTAACATTTTTCAAAAGCAATCAAAGATTAATGACCATGTGTGTGAATGTGTAGGTGGCATCTCTGAATATCTGTAACCTCTTGATAGCCCGCCACCCCCTCGGTGCCAAACCCTTTTATGGGTGTTAGGGGTAGCTCGTTTCTAAACCTTCCTAACTTTTTTTTACACAAAAGCAAATTTGCATCCTTTTTTTAATCTTCCTCGGAATCCTAGAGGTAGTGAGGGTTTGTAGAGCCCCCTGGAGGGTACCAAGATAATAGCCAAAATATAGCTACATTTTGGTATTTGTGGACAATTGGGAAAGGAGTGCTGTGTAAGAAATCATATGGTTAGTTTTCTAAAAGTAGCCTCAATGAAAGGTTTGCTGTGCTAGGATTATATTTTTTCTAGCTTTCAGAAACAAGCAGAATTGTATATAAAAAAACTTTTTTAACAATAGATATTGAATTTTTCTAAGAGACAATCCATTTTGCTAAGTTTTGTGAATTCCGCTGCTTGCAGTTTGTGGTGGAAACGTGTGAAACCCATAGGTGAGCCCAGAAAGCAATACATTTATGAAAAGAAGACAAAATTCAGAATTTATCAAAGGGGCATTTGTGAAAATCCTGAAAGATTTTCCCAAGATACTAACTGTTGAATAAAAAAAAAGAAATGAAAATGAGTGGGACAAAATAGCCAATTGTGACAGCATTTTAATCTGTAACTTCTTGTCGAAATGGCCAATTTACAAAAGCATTATAAAATTACATAGGGCAGAACCTTCTGATCGCTGCAATCTATGGGCTGTGTAGGTTCTCTAAAAACATGCAATACGTAGAGCAAACAACTGAGTAGCGCCTTACAATGATTTTTCATGTCAGTTAGCAATTCATATGGTAAAATATAAAGAATCAAAAATGTGTCTAAAGAAAACCAATGTATCTCTGAAATGTACACAAGGTACTGAGTTTAGGAACATTGGCTTTTGTACACCTCTGAATTTGTGGTTACATATACTATCATGATTCAACTGGCATTTTGCAAAATGCCTGCTTTCTTGCACACTAACTTAACCCTTCCGTGCGGGGCTGTTTCCCCCGCTGTGCTGGGGGCGGGGCACGTACAGCGCCCCCATGCTCATGACGAGGTCAGCTCGTCATGAGCTACGGCGCTCCGGTGCTCATGACGAGCTGAGCTCGTCATGGCCACACCCGTTCCAATGGAACGTTCAGCACAGCAGGGGAATCCGCTGAGCGTGCGAGCGTTCCACGGAAAGGGCGAGGTCATGACGAGCTCAGCTCGTCATGAACACTGGAGCGCCGTAGCTCATGACGAGCTGACCTCGTCATGAGCACTCAGAGGGTTAAATTTAGGACCACAAACACAGAGAAATCCAATTGGGAATAACAAATGTATACCGTCTTCCCACTTGTCTCCCAATAACAAGCATTTACAATGCAGTAGGTCTCGCAATGACATTGTTTTGAGCTATTGGCATTGACATTTTTTTTCCCTTCGTGAAGCATTAATCAAGTAATGGCGTTGTAAATGACAGTGTCTTTTACCCCTGTTGACCCCCACAAAGCTCATCAGCATGTGGCCTTCATAAAAAGGAATATCTGATAATCGCATCTTAAGCATTTTGCAACAATTCTAGAGTTTCACCCCGGTTCTACATTAAATTGTAAAATAAAATATATATTCTCATAATATTAGCACATTGAATGCATTCAAATAAGATATTCTTATATTTCTCAGATCGCTTTGAACATTTTTGTCCAGTCCACTAATTTCCTCCAAGATATAACCCTGAAAATATCTGCACTAAACACCTCAGTGCCTCATCAGTGTCAGTAGGCGCTATATAAATACCCATGCGAAGATCTTCTCCCACGGGGCAGAACACCACCCAGCTCGGTTTCAGTGTATTTTAACTGTCCTAAAGGATGTCAGGAGACTTTATCACCTGAATCTAAATACCAGGGATCCACACCTTACGGCATTTCCTAAAAAACAAACGTCTGCTGGAAGTTAACTGACACTCGATTTGCGGTCGTGAAACGTCCCCAAAATGTCGGCTGCTCATAACATAACACAAATTACGGCGAGAACATTCCATGCCTTTTGCAGCCTGGTGGCGGGTCGAATTAGTAACAAGCCATGATAGTGCATGATGGGTCTACCAACACACCAAGACAACACGGCTGGGACAATGAAAAGCCATGATTGCGCATGATGGGCCTACCAACACACCAAGACAACACTGCTGGGACAATGACAAGCCATGATACCTCCCTCCGAAGGAGGGAGAGGTAGAGGGGGGGGAGTAGAGGTAGGGGAGGTAGGGGGAGGTAGATGGAGGCAGAGGGAGAGCCAGGATGAGGCAGAGGTAGAGAGAGAGGGGGGTAGATGGAGGCAGAGGTACATGGAGGCGCCGGCAATATCCAGTTCTGCTGCCGAGGCTTGAGACGTGCACCTAGGGATGGGGCCAAGTTAAGGTCTTGCAGGTGCAGCTTGTGCATGTCTAGATTTGTAATTAGCCCATGCTAACGAGGCTGGCAGGAGCGGCCGGTTTCTCAGCATTAAACTCTAGGGAACACACCGGTCTGCTTGCCAGGTGGTCCCACTAGGATCCCTCCAACTGGGCGGCCCACTTTTGGGCGATTGAGATGGAAAACAGAGACTTAGATATCTGGCCCCAGATCACACCGTGATTCCGTGTGAAAGGAGCAAAAACCTGGAGTTCTATTTCACACGTCCTAGTTGCGCGTGTATATTCTTGGCTCGATGCTATGTCATGGAAGCAAGCGCCTTCTGCCAGGCCTTCCTCACTCGTGTAAGAACGGATCAGTGTCTTCTTAAGAAGAAAATAGCGACTGCCCTCCACCCACCCACTCCCCCAAACACACACCCTCTATAATCTCAGGAATGTCTCTCTAAACTAAAGGCTAGATGCAAAGGACCAGAACCTCATCAGAAAACCTACTACCTGCTGAAGGGTTAGATGCAGCAGAAAGGAGCTCTCGCTGGTACGAGGTTCTTTGCAGAAGGTGACATCTATCTGTTACAAGGGATATCATTTGAAGCTGAACTCTCCCACAGAGGGTTCCATGTGGCAGAATAGCTGAATTTCCTTGCAGTAGATGAACTCTCACTCTATTGTGTTACACTGCATGTATATAGCACACTATGAATGTGGCGTTTTAACATCTAGACAATTGACATAACCACTACACAGCTATTAAGTCTAGATTAAAGGATAGATACAGTTTGGCTTAAGCACCTTTCTGATTTTTGTTTTTTATTTACAAACATTGATTCCCTACGCAAGATGGGGCAAAGTTCCAAAGTTTAGCCACCTCCATACATAAGACATGCTCTAAAATCTTAACAGTTATGAAGCGGATTTCCCCACCTCGGTTAACTATACATTTGTCAAGATTTTATTGGGTATGTTCCATCTGTATTCTCTGCCATCAGTTCAGAGCAACTGCATATAAAAGCATTGTACACAATGGTTAAGGTTTTTAATTTCGCTCTTTTATCTTTAGGCTCAGTGCAAGAACTCAAGCATGCCCACCGAATAGATGACGTTAAGTCTTTACTAACTAGGCAGTGGCATTCACTTCAAAACAGATTCAGCGAACCAAAACACAAGTACCAAAACATTGTGTAGTCTAGAGTGTGCTGTGGCATAGATTATTGTTATGTTCCAATGAGGACTCACAGGAAGTAACTCTTCGTGGTGTCTGTAGGTAGTAAGCACAGGTACCAACTATTTGCAAGGCCTAAGACTACCAAGTCAGTCTAGCACCCAAAATTAACCTTAACTTGCAAACTGACTTAGCAGGAGTGAAATCAGCCACCCATTGACTCCGACTGCTTTGAGTAACCTGGAGGAGGGAGGCGTGAGAGGAATGGCTTTGACAGCAGTAGTATCTCTAGTATGAAGTACTATAGGGCAGAGAAGTTCTGACAGGTGGATACTTTCTGGTAAATGCGTTGGTGTCTAAAAATGGGGAGTTCTATGTTAACTAAACTTATATCTTTCTGTAAGGGGCTCTCTTGTCAAGAGGGATTCCGACTGTCTCACGGGAAGAAAGGTTATCTGTGGTAAAACTGAGATGTTTCGGTCTCTCCCCGGGAGGAGATATGTCTGTTAGTAGAGTTCTGGCTACGGTGTAGGCGGGTGGGTAGATTACTGTTTCGGGGCTTACGTCTCTGATAAAACGGGGGGCTGTCTTTGCTAAACTGATTATTTCTCCATGAGGTGCGCTTGCTCTCGCTCTACCGGACGAGTGAGGTCGCTATGAAAGGGGAAGGGTTTGTTTCAGCTCCCTGGATCTGACAGTGGGGGACGCACAAAGAGGGGCGGCAGGATTTGACACTAGCTCCGCCCCCTGCCCCACTTTCCCCGGCCCCCCTACCGCCGCAGAGGCTCTCCTGCTCCCCATACAAGGGGGGTCCCACTCACCTTCCCCGAGGCCCCAGCTCAGGGTGTGCTGGAGCCGGGATGGTCCCGGAGGGGAGAGGATGGGGAAAGATTGTGAACCCGGGAAACAGCGGCCTTACCTGGGATGTGCAAGCTGCGGCAGCGCCGCTTCCTGTTCTTCGAGCCCCACCCCCGCGCCTGACGTCATTGCGTAATGCCACACCTGGTAAGTCACCACAACATAGAGGGTCACTTTACAGCTGATGTCACTTAGTCTCCACAACAAGGATTGGGACCGCCTACAATGACTGACGTTCCATCGCCAGCTCACACCTTTCGTGTCTGCACAACACAGGCAGCGAGGTACCGCCTCCTTAAGCCAAAGTCAGTACAATTGAGACGAGACCTCGCCAACCCTTTCTTTCTGACATGCGAGGACTTGTAACCCAGCACCTCACGTTTATAGTCACGCCCCTAAACCTTCCGACACATGAAATTCTCGATCTCCAATTAGGACATCTGTCGGGAACGAAGCAACGTGTATTGTGATGTCACAGCACGGGTCTGTCAACAAGTGCATCTCTGATGGGGTACGTCAATAACAAGCACTCGCCATGACGCCAAGATTTCTCTTTTTCTGCCATCCCACTTGGATAGCCTCGGCCTGCTTTCCTTCTGGCATAAAATATTTATTATCTTTATGGGGCCATCTGTTTGACCCCATAAAGATAAGAAACTTTTTACGCCAGAAGGAAGGCAGGCAAGTCCATCCAAGTGGGACTACAGAAATAGAGAAAAGTGTACGTCATAGAATGCTCTTTCCCAATGGCTGGCCACCGTTTAGCATAAATGGTGACACCGGCCAATGGGAAAGAGGGGCCGGGCTTAAAGCCTGCTAGTGAAAGATACTAAAAAACATAAAATCTCACGAGCGAGACTGCACATGTGCGCAGTCCACGCTAGCGAGACCTAAAAATGGTACCCCACCTGTGGCTGGGCCTAGGGTCTGCAAAACAAAACACGACTCGGAGACATCACATTTCAGCCAGCAAAATCAATGTTTATTTTTCACACTGTGAGTAGCTGCAGATTTTGAGCCGTAGCTCATCTGCCACCAGGCAACCCTACCATTACCAGATATTTAAGAGACATGGGTATGATGCACACTGTGTCACTGAAACCAAGCGGTACCCAGCTGATGAGCCCATAACTAAGGCAAAACCGGTTCTGGGCTGCTTGTGTTCCAGTTCAGGGAGGACCTGAGTTGTCAGTTCAGGCTGGATTATTCCTATTGGAGCATGGTCAAGACTGATTTGCAAATAGCTTGGTCCAAACTGAGGTGGCATGGTGTGCAAAATAACAATAGATTGGTATGCAGCCCGAGTGATTACCAGTGGCTGGGGCTAATTCAAGCATTCCATCCATGAATGTTTTGTATACTTTTTCAGGTGGAGGCACGGTGGGCTAAGGGAAAAGGGAAGGGCTCTCATCTGGCCACTTAAATTACCTTGAAGAACCTACGCTGGTTCTCTGCCCACTTCAGCGGGGGCAGGCAAACAGATGAAAAATCTGCTTCCAGCGGATGAGTTCATATTTAATGCCCCTGCCCGCTGGAAGCTGACTTAGTGTTTGCTCTCACTTGGCCAGAGCTTTAAAATTGCTCCACCAGATGAGAGCAAACACGTTTCCCTGCCCACACTAGTGAGGGCAGGAAAATGGCTATGTCTCAAGGGTGTGCAAACCCTGACATAGCAGGAGCCGGCCCTGGGAGGTGGAGTCCCCACAGCAATTAATGCCTCCAGGAGAGGTGCCATGCAGCCTCCCTCACTATTTAAAGCATGTGTGGGCCCCGGGAGATGGGTTCCTGGGAGCCAAATGCATCTCGGGAAGGGGCCCATGGGGTGCTTTCCCCTTTCTGCTAAAGCCAGTCCCCCAAGGGATAGGGTTACCGGGGCCAAAATCAGCCCAGAACCTGTTTTTGAAATCATCCCTGCCCAGGGAATGACGTCCCCGGGGGGGGGGGGGCGAAATTAGCATGGAAGGGGGGCCAAATGGCCCCACTTCCCGTTCTCTACATTGTTTGGTCCCCGGTGGATGGGTCCCTGAAATCAAATTCACAGGAAAACAAAAAAAATGCTTTTGCCCTCGGTGGGGTACCTGTGGGAGCCCACCACCAAGCCTGGGGATGGGGGGGGGGGCACTGTATTCCTAGTCTGCTCCCTTGTCTTCTAAAAAAAAAAAAACATTCTTGGGACTCAGGCGAATCCCAAAATGACTGCCACCACTTCCTGTTCAAAGTAGTGGCAGCCAATCGGGTCTCATTTATATGTCTATCTATTTATCTATTTATCTATTTATCTATCTATCTATCTATCTATCTATCTATCTATCTATCTATCTATCTATCTATCTATCTATCTATCTAGCTATTTATTATTTATTTGAAAAGTTTTATAAAGCGCGAACATGACCCAAATGGGAATCAGTGCGCTGTACAACAGAACAAACGTTGGCATGAGGTAACAGCATAAGTACAGTACAATATAGAACATAAGAAGTAACTGAAACATGAAAAGGTCAAGGGGGAGCACAGGGAAGGCAACATTAAAAAAAGAGGAGCTCCACAGATATTGGCCCAACTAATAGGCACTGTAAAGTTCCAGCAGAGCTGTATATTAAAAGGACAACCAAACACATTTTGATCACAGGTAAAAAGGACTATCAAACAGGAGATGGAAGTTAATAGAGAATGGCAAAGGGGCTATTGCTGATGAAGGTAATTTAGAAGTAGCCATGTTTTTTTTAATGTAACTGTCAATGGGTGGGATCTGAGCTCAGGAGGAAGGGCATTCCAAATTCTTGGAGCGAGCCTGGAGTAGGCACGGTTGTAAGGTCTTTTCTTGTTGAATTTGGGAGGTTTCAATAGTAGAGAAGTAGAGCTTCTTATGTTCCGACTAGAGCCGGGTAGCTCAAGTTTTTTTGCCTGGTAAACGGGGGCTGTTGTAGTGAAAAGCTTTGCGCGTCAGGCAGGCTATCTTGAAACGGATTCTTGCTTCAATGGAAAGCCGGTTAAGTTGCAATATGATCATGTTTTCTGGAGCCCGTGATTAGTCTGGCAGAAGTGTTCAGAGTGGCTCTAAGAGGAGCTAAACTAACTTTAGGTCGCCCTGCTAGGGTCACCAAACCATATTCCAACCGTGAGATAACTAGATCTTGGCATGCTGACTGGATGTCCTCAGGAGGTAAGAAAGGCTTGATTTTCCTAAGAGTGTTGAGGTGATGATTGGCACTCAGAATAGTGTGCTTGCATTTTTAGGTATTTGTCCAGGGTAACGCCTAAAGATCTAGCAGAGTCAACAATATGAGGGGTGCAGTTGAGTGCGGAAAGTTGTTTGATTCATTCTTGAGTAGGTGACGAGTAGTTATGGGGTGTAATCAAGAGGAATACTGTTTTGAGGGTATTTAACAACAGATGATTATGCGTTAGCCATTGTTGAGTTTTTAAAAGCGTACAATTAAGAGTTTTATGTTGTCTGGAGAGGAGTTCTTCAAATACTGTTGAGTGTCATCATCATACATATGGTATTGAATACTAGAGCAGTTCAGAATATCAGAGAGAGGTTGCTTGAAAAGGTTGAGAGTGCCAAACCTTGGGGTACTCCAACAGTGACTCGTGTACTAGCAGCAAGTGATTGGTTAACTTTGATTCTTTGGGTACAGTTATGTAGAAAAGAGGCAAACCAATTTGAGACAGGGCCATCCTATGTTGAAGAAGAGCAATTAAGTTATCATGCTTGATGGTATCAAATGCAGAGGACAGGTCAAGAATGATCAGAGGACAAGGAACATTTTGGTCAAGAGATCTCAAGGCGTCATCAACAATGTGAGTTAGAGCTGTTTCTGTTCTGTGCCCCGCTCTGAAACCAGACTGGTAGAGGTCAAGGAGTTGAAATTTCTCAATGTGGTTGCAGAGCTCTGTGTGAACGCATTTCTAAAGCAATTTAGCTAAAGTCATGATGCTGGTGATCAGACGAAATTTGTTGGGATCCGCTAAGTCAGCATTAGGCTTCTTAGGGATGGGAATGACTTGCTCCATCTTAAGGCAGTCAGAAATCCTCCCCTGCAAGAGAGATTCTATGTCAGGACTGCAAGCCCTGATTATGCTATTCTCTCTTCGCTTTATTATTATCACATATCTCCACAGCAGTTTATTAACACACCAATAAACTTTTATCTCCATCCGGGGAAAAAACCATCCAAATGGAAAACACAAAGTACAAACAGAGCTAAACCAAACTACAAAGCCCATGAGTCCATATGGCGACACCATCTTAGTCCTTCCTTTATCTCAGTATGCCTTAGAAAGTGGTTCCTTCCTAGCTGTCCCTCCTCTTTCACCTTTTGTGCTGTCTTTTTTTATTGGGAGAGTAAAGGTCTTTTGTAGTTGTTGGCGGCGGGGTCCGGTTTTTAACTTAAAGCGGGACCCTGCCTCGCCTTTTGTTGGATTTGTCAAGGGTTTTCTTTCCCCTTTACAGATTCCCTGCCGCGGGAGCGCGCTCGCTCCTTTCGCGGCTGCCCGCGTAGAGTGCAGTCTCCCATTGCGGCCGCCAGGGGGTGCTCCTGCGTCTCATTGGACTCCGCTGTGCATCTCCTCAGAGGAGGAGACACGCTGCAAGACCACGGACCGGAAAACCTTTGTCCCCTACCGCCACACTTGAACGTCCCCAGGGGGGGTCCGTATTCCCTGCAAATTAAATCTACGCCCCGGCTGGCGCGTGAACGCCTGTGGGCGAGTTTGCTCTTTTTTTCTCAGAGGCTTCTACCTTTAGCGCGCTGGGTGGCGGCTGAGGTCCTGTCAGGATTTCCTGAGGACACGCGCGCTGGAGGCCTGAGTACCCTCATAAAATGTGGTTTTACCCCGTCCTAAGCACTTTGCAGCCTGCCAAGCTGCCCGTAAGAGATAAAGGTAACCCCCCTTTTTTGCCCCAGTTAGCAGACCTCCTTTTGTTGAGAGGGAGAGTACTTTGCCTTGAGAGTTGGGCTTTTTAGCTGGGGATATAATTTCCTTTTACTGTCTACTGGTGTTTGTAGGAAGAGAAGATGAGTAACAAGGAGTTTTATGAGGAAGAACAGGTTCAGTACTTACCTCTAGACGACCAGGTCTTCGAGGCAGTAGACAAATCAATATTTAAGTGTGTAAGTGATATGGTGGGACCCATGGAGGAATGTATGGCGAACCGCATCATAGCAGAGTGCGCCAAGTTGGCTTATGCCCACTTGGACCCCCTGGGACCGGTACCTACTTTGCCCCATGGGGAGGGTCCCTCAGTACCTAAAAAGGGTCGCGGGGAGGAGGCCCCAAGAGGGTCCCAGGGGGAGGATTTGGACGCTTTCGACCGCCTCAAGAGCGCATTTCTCGCAAAGACGTCCGCTCCACCACCTGCGCCTTCGCCGGTCCCAACCCCTGCGGAATCTGTTGCCCCAAACTCTCCATCTCTCGATGGGGTTTCCCAAGCGGATTCTGACGATGATGCCGGGTCTTCGCGGTCTTGGCGACTGGCCAGTTCTGGTGCCAAATTGCCCCAGGATGCCTCGGGAATGCTTGACCTGGATGAGATAATTCATCTGCGGTCAGCAGCCTGGCGGCTGGGGACAAGGTGGCTACGTTTGTGGGGGGCCGCCTCCGCAAGCCCTTAGAGAAGAAAGCAAATGGGTTGCTTACGAGCGGAGTGTCCTTGCCCTACCTTGGAGGGGAAGGTGGCCTGCACACCGGAGCTTGACTCAAAGATGGCTACCTTCCTAGCCAAGTATATGAAGGACCCTCGTAAGGGTATAGACCATTCCTGGTGCTCCTGTCAGGATAAGCTCCGTGACGCGGTAGGGCCCATGACCAAGATCTTAGATATGGCGGAGGAGGCGAAGGTGTCGGGCTCCATCATATCTTCCGAGGTCCTCTCGAATTGGGCCCTGCGGACCATTATTTTTTTGGGGAACGCCAACTGCGCCCTGTCAACGAAACTGAGGTGTTCCCTCCTTATCAAATTGGATCCTAAGCTAGGCGACTTGGCGTCCTCAGAGGCAGGAGCAGTGGCACAAGAGGGCCTTTTCAGAGACCCCTTTGTGAAGGTACTGGAAAAATTTGTGGCCACTTTCACTAGCCTGGACAAGGCCCAGTCCAACATAAAAAGGATTTTCCAGTCCCATTTTTACAATTCGGGGTGGGGGGGGTTGTGGCAGGAGCCGCGCGATGGGCCGGGCGGACAGCACAATCCCAGTAGGGGACAAGGCTCCGGGCGGGGTCAATTCAATACTACCGCCAATTATACCAAGTTTTACCCGACCAGAGGACAAAGATTCCGTGGCCGCGGAGGATACAAGAACAACGCAGGTTTTTCTGCGCCCAGTGGTGAGTCTGATTTGTCCTTCTCAAGTCCCCATTGGGGGTCAACTTGCGTCCTTTCTGGGGCCCTGGAGGGCCGTCACAAACGATGCTTGGGTACTGCAGACCATTCAAGGGTTTCACATCGAGTTTTACGATTTACCCTGTCAAGAGGTGCTTCCTCGTCCCATCTCCTTCTCGTTGGCAGACGCCCTTCTGGTCGACGAGGAAGTTACCGAGCTTCTATGCAAAGGGGAGATCTGCCAGTCGGTTATGCACCCAATGGTTTTCTGAGCAATATCTTCCTGGTGGAGAAGACCGACGGGGGGCGACGTCTGATCATCAATCTGAAAGAATTCAAAGGATGGTTGGTGTACCAGCATTTCAAGATGGAAGGGAGTCATCTCCTCCGGGATATACTTCTGCCGGGCGACTGGATGGTGAGGTTAGACCTCAAAGATGCGTAATTGGTCGTCCCAATCCATCCCCCTCATCGCCGTTTCCTACAGTTCCAATGGAGACACCAGATTTACGAGTTTTCCACACTTCCGTTCGGACTGTCCTCAGCAACTTGATGCTTCACCAAGGTCCTCCACCCAGCAGTGGAGTTTCTTCGGAGTCAGGGTGTGCGGATGATTGTCTATTTGGACGATAACCTCCTCATGGCCCAATGTCTTCAAAAACTATCGGGTCAGGTGCAACAGATGGTATCCCTGCTACAAGGTTTGGGGTTCATGGTCAACGGGACAAGTCAATTCTTTCCCCGACACAGAGCATAGTGTTCTTGGGGTTTGTAGTGGACTCTGTTCACACGTCCTTGAATATCCCCTCTCGGAAGATGGCCAAGATTCAGCACCTGTTATGCCAGATCATCTCAAAAACCCACATCTCCCACCGTCAGTTTGCCCGGGTGGTAGGGCTGCTGTCCTCATCCATCCAGGCAATCTTACCGGGGCCCCTGCACTATTGTGCATTACAGCGCCTCAAAGCACACCACCTCAGGAGGGGTTTGTCATACGACCAGTTGGTTCCTCTGTCCGAACAGGTCAAATAAGAAATGTCATGGTGGCTTTCCCACATAGACGCCTGGAAAGGCAGGGCCATTTTCTGGACCGCCCCGACCTCGCCATAGAGTCCGACGCCAGCAGGTCAGGATGGGAAGCTTGCGGAGGTGATTTTTCTACTGGAGGCACTTGGTCATTAGACAAGCAAGAGCTCCATATCAATTGTCTGGAGCTTTTAGCAGGATCGTTTGCGGTCCAGTGTTAGATCAGGGACAGAGTTCGCTTGTGCATCCTACTGAAGATGGACAACGTCTCCGCGGTGCGTTACATCAACCACCTAGGAGGCTCTCGCTCCCAGGCCCTAGCAAATTTGGCAAAGGAGTTCTGGAGTTTTTGTTTAGCGCACCATATTTCGGTGACAGCAGAGTACTTGCCGGGCCAATCCAACCAGGTCGCGGACTGGCACTCCCAGCATTTGCGGGACTTCAGTCAGTGGAAGCTATATGCTCAGGTCTTCCGGTGGTTGGCCGACCTCTGGGCCCTTTTTTGGTGGATCTGTTTGCATACCGATTGGACCGCCAACTCCCGAGATTCTTCAGTTGGAGGCCAGACACTCTAGTGCAGGCAACAGACGCATTCCTGCAGGAGTGGGATCAGGAAAGGAGTTACGCATTCCCTTCATTCTCCATGATTGTACGACTGGCGGCTCAGATCCGCCGTCAGGGGGCGGAGGTGGTGCTGGTGACACCGCTTTGGAGGTACCAAGTGTGGCTCCCAGTTCTTCTGGAACTTTCTTGGGATTTTCCAATCCTACTCTCCCTATTTCCTCACATTCTTCGGAATCCGGACGGATAGCAACATCACCTGATTGCCCAGGGCTCTCTCCAACTCATGGCTTGGTGCCTTTCCGGTGACGCTTGTCACTCCCAGGCCTTTCGGGACTGCTGAAACTCTGTTATCAAAAGCGTGGGCTAGCAGCACCTCAAAACAGTATTGGTCCGCCTGGACGAAGTGGCTACGTTGGTGTCTTCGACGGGACCTGGATCCCGTGGTCGTAGGAGTCATTCCCATTCTGAATTTTTTGGCTGAATTGGCGACTGACGGCCTAGTGTACCGAACCATCAACGCTATGCGTTCTGCCATCTCATCGGGTCACGCCCCGATTGATGGTACTCCAGTGGGGGAGCATCCCTTTGTTTGTCGACTCTTGAGGGGTATTCGTCTGTCATTACCCTGATCCCCGTTACTCTGTTTTGTGGGATGTTAATGTGGTCCTCAATTTGTTTCTGTCTTGGCAGCCTAACAAATACCTTTCTTTAAAAGAGTTATCGGTTAAACTAGCCATGTTGTTATGTTTAGTTTCTTGTCGCAGGGTTTCGGATGTGCGAGCACTGGACATTTCTGTACAAGTGTTCTCCCCGGATGGGGTGAAATTTACAATTGGGAGGCGTACGAAGTCTGATTCCAGTACAATTTCATGTCCGGTCTTTGCCGACATGCCCAAACTATGTGTTGTGCAGTGCCTCAAGGCCTACGAGGACTTAACCTCAGAGTTACACCCACCGGGCGAAAGGCAACTCCTTATTGCTTTAAGGAAACCGCACAAAGCAGTCTTTTGCCCCACCATTGCTAGGTGGATGCTCTGGGTGATACAAGAAGCGGGTATAGACACGAAACAGTTTGGTGCACATTCAGCCAGGGTTGCGATGGCTTCGAAGGCGTTCTCGCTGGGAGCTCGCTTGGAGGATCTGATGCGAGCCGCGGATTGGACTTCGGATTCCACCTTCAAACGGTTTTATTTCAAAACAGTGGTGGATATTTTGCATTTGGGGGTAAGTAAGCTTTAAACTAGCGTAATCAGAGCCTCCGGTCCTGACATAGAATCGGAATTTGCCCAGCTTAGTAACGGTAAGTTTCAATTCTATTAAGGACAAGGAGGCGAGGATTATCCCTCCCACGGCACGGTTGTGCGAACCCGCCCGAATGGCGGTAAGTAAATCTTTCCTTATGCCTATGATGGATATTCGACTGTTTGCCGTTATGATTATCCTGTGGTGGTTGATGCTCAGCCTTTCCCATATCCTTTACATGGTGTCTTTTTGTTTTAGGACATGATGGTTCCAAGCAAGACCAGTGATTCCGAGGCATACGCGCGAAGAAAGAGGAGGGACAGCTAGGAAGGAAGGACTAGGACTTTCTAAGGCATACTGACAACAAGGAAGGACTAAGATGGTGTCGCCATATGGACTCATGGGCTTTGTAGTTTGGTTCAGCCCTGTTTGGACTTTGTGTTTTCCATTTGGATGTTTTTTTTCCCCTGATGGGGATAAAAGCTTATTGGTGTGTTAATAAAGCTGCTGTGGAGATATGTGATAATAATAAAGCGAAGAGAGAATAGCATAATCCTTGCCTCTGTGTCCTTAATAGAATTGAAACTTACCGTTACTAAGCTAGGCAAATTTCGATTCTTGAATGATCCGGGCCTAGAGTGAAGAATAGCCGAATTGAGATCTTTGAGAAGCGTAGTGGGTAGGGGTTTTAAAGATGCCAAAGACTGTAGCAGCTACGCATCATCAGGGAGCAGCCAATAATTCCAAGAGGTGTTGTATTTAGGCGTGCAGACTGAAGAGTAGAAAGGTGCAATCGCTGCTGTAGGTACCGCAGATGCAAGGGAGTATATATATATATCTATATATCCTACTGGTGGTCACAGTAGGTAGTTATTGTTAGAACCTAGTTTCCATATGAAAAGTGTTTTTTGTTTTGCTGATAATTTTGGTGCCGTTTGACAAATTTGCACGAAAGTTTCAAAACTAGTTTCCCATTACTTCAGCTGCTGCCTGAAAAGCTTTGGGGTGAATCATCAAGTGGTGGCCAAGAAAAAGGGGGGCCCAAAACACATTTTCCCCATGCTTTTGCCCCTTAGAGATTTTGAACATGACTACAGCCAGAACTGCTGAACGGAATTACACCAAATTTGGCATACAGCTAGATCTTGATCTAGAAAGAGTGTTTAATGTAATTTGGTGTAAATCCTTTCAGTAATTTTAGAGTTATTCAAGAAAAAAAAATATTCATATCCAGGGTCTTGGAACATAAATGGATCCGACAGATTTCACAGTGAGATCTGACTTGCTGCCACTACTTCAACCAGGAAATGTTGGCAACCATCTTGGCACTCGGAACTCAAGATGAGGCCCATTGTCAGAAAGGGATGGCTCCTGGCACACTAATGTGTTTGGATTCAAGGAGGCATGGGGATGAATAGGATTCAGAGAAGGCCTTAGGGGCATATTATCAAGGACGACATTAAAATTATTGCTGCTTTAGCGGCAGGAAACTGCTGCTATAGCGGTGGTAATGGGCTTGATAATATGCCCTTGAGAGTTCTAATAGAAGCCCAGGTTCACAACAGAACCTGGGCTTCTATGGGAATTCACAAGGGCATATTATCAAGCCCATTATCGCCGCTTTAGCAGCAGTTTCCTGCCGCTAAAGCAGCGATAATTTTAACGCCGTTTCTTGATAATACGCCCCCAAGTGTTTTGTTGGAAAAAAGATGAGGCGGGCTAGTTTCTCAGTCTCACCTCCTCATCTGTGGCAGAGGAACCAGGCAGCTAGTGTTCTGCCCTCCTTTCCTTCTGTAATGTCCTATGGAAAGGACATGATGACATGAGCAGTTCAAGTGATCTAGTTGGCCCTGACAAGAACCTACTATTAGGATTATACTGGGAGGGGACAAAAAGGACTCGGATCTGGGGAAGGGAAAGCAAGTAGGCATGTGGAAAGCAGCTCCACATGGGTAGAACATCTGTACCTTCCAGCCAGGTACCCAAGCGCAGTGTCTCCGCAAGACCAGGCATCCAAAACAAGCACATTTGCATGAAGCAGTACCAGTGCGACTGCTAAATTGAAGGAGCCAATTGTGCATGTGATGCGCAGCTCCACACAAACAAGTGCAAACATTTAGGGCCAAGATAACGCTTGGCCCAGATACGGACCTGCCATCTCAGAAAGTACCACCCTGTGACACACAACATCAGCTCCCATCACACTGTCACCCAGGG
Source organism: Lissotriton vulgaris (assembly GCF_964263255.1). Classification (NCBI taxonomy): domain Eukaryota; kingdom Metazoa; phylum Chordata; class Amphibia; order Caudata; family Salamandridae; genus Lissotriton; species Lissotriton vulgaris. Next base: position 1,857,096,961 of record NC_141689.1, read on the forward strand.
AGGAGAAGATATAAAACAGTGGTAGGGAAAATGAGCTGAACACCACTGTAAATAGTGGTTTTCAGCACGTTTTCGGAGACTTTTAACTGCTGTCGTCCATTAATGGGTATGAAAACACATCACGACATTCGCAACCGCCTCAGCAAGCTTTTCTTTTTGTTTTGCAGAGGGGGGACTGAGGCCAGGGTGGGGGCAAAAGTGCCTCTTTGGTACTTCTTGGCATGAAACCCCACCCCTTCCAATGCTCCACCCCCCTCTTCACACAGTGATCAGCGTTCAAAAGAGCAAGAACACTCTGAGCCATGTACTATCTGAGCGGCGGCCATATTGAAGTAAGGTGAGGCGAGGGACAGTCTATGGTGTATTGGAGGACAAGGGCCTGAAAAGCACGTTGAGTTGTCGAGGGACACCTGACCTGTCAGAATATACGCCCTTTGCCATCCTGCTCACATGTCAATAGGAGGTGGATTAAGCCCCTGAACAATTTTACCTGGAATGGAAGCTGTAATCAGCAGTTTACACACAGTGGTAGTAACAAGCACTCTTTATCTCTGAGCTACTTTACAGGGATTAAATCTCCAGGTCCCAGCCTCCAGTCGCAGTCAAGTTGAACAAGGGGTTAATGCACCTACTGGAGATGTGTGATATGGAGGAAGAGCTTTGCCCTACTGTCACTCCTTTAAAAATGAGTCAGTTCAATGCAGTAGCTACACCAGAATCCTGCTTCTCCAACTGTTCCTAGTTTATTATTAATAACCAGCAATTAATTTAAATAGAAACGTCTGCACAAATTTGAAAAACACCCTTAATGCCAATAGGTTTGGCTTTAATGTGCTTCACCCTGCACTCACATGGGCACAATACTCAAACTACAGTAATTCAGGCCTGATCCTCACAGTACATGCACACTGGCATCACATATACTGCACTTAAACACAGCCCGCACCATACACTCACACAGTCACAGCCCTCAACCTACACTCACAGAGTTGCACTGTTCACCATACACTTACAGAGGAATACTTCTTACTGTATATTCACACAGGCACAATGCTAACAGTACACTAATATAGGCAAAGCCCTCACTTTGCACTTAACCTCCACTCATACAGACACTCCACTCGCAATGTCCAAGCATAGGTAATCGTCTAACCAAAAATACACTCATACTGACTCTCACTAACTCTGCACTCACAAATATGCTTACCTTGCATCTGCATAGGCATGAATCACTGTACTCTTATACAGACGCCTTGCACTTACAATGGCACTCCTGTCAGCCTGCACTCATATGAGACATTCCCTCACCATGCAGTCAGCTCACACTCACACCGCCCTCTTAAAACAAACTAAAATGCTGCACTCAGGTACATTATTGACCTTGAACTTACACATGTGAATGTTTAACCCACACATACCCTGCAGTCATACAGACACTAACCCTGGGCGTAGTTCGCGAAGTAGCGCTACACGTAGCTACGCAAAGTGCACTTCGCACTACGCTAGCTACGCGTAGCACTATGCGAAATGCGTAGAGTGTGATGATTGCACAGTGCAGCATCTTGCACAGTGTGAGCTGTCTTTTTCTGCCGCTCGAGTAGATTTTTACTCGAGAGGCAGCTTTCTCAATGCGGACTGGTAGTTTCTCATTGCGAGCGGTCGCGGGCATACGCGACCACTCACAATGAGAAACCTGACCTCCCCACTTTGAGAATCTCGCCAGGGGGGGTTTATTTTCCACGCTCGCGATTGGCAACTTGATGTTGCTGATCGCAATCAAGGAAAAAGTCTTGTCGGGATATCATTTTGCTTGCTCGGGGTCGCCAACTTGACGTTGAGGAGCGCGTGTTTGCACTGTGCTACGTGCAATTCGTGAAGTAGCGCAAACTTCGCAAACTACGCGAGCGTAGCTGAGTGCCTTGCCCAGGGTTAACAGACACTCCCCTCAGCCTACACTCAAATGAGCACACCCCGCAACCTCTATTCACACAGGCACAACTTGCACACCATTATGCTGTGCTGCATCCACTCTGAGTACTGGACACATGGAATGAACTTTAGTTTCATCAATTGTCCAGCAATCTTAGCACCACCAGCACTCACAAGCTACAGGACATGGCCTTCAGCTCTACCCTTATCCTCTATTAACATCAATGTTTACTGGGTAAAGGGTTCAGATGTGCCCTCGGGGTACTGGGAATAGGCTGCAGCCTTTGCTCATTTACTGTACCCACACCCAGATAATACCTGTGTCGACTTTGCAAGGTCCTCTGCAATGGTTTAAGTGTTTTTGGATATCATTAATTCAAATAAATATTCCATATGGGAATTTCACTAGAATTTGTAACTTTTTAGACTCCTCAATTACCTTCGCCCTTGACTAACCCATTTTTCTTGCAGCTACAATTCCTTGTGAGGAGCAGAAGCCCCTGTTGGAAGGGATAGTGGGAGTGCCAACATCACAGAGCCTATATTATAATCAATGATATTGTAGTACAAAATAAATTATGAGTGCAAAACACTTATATACAAGTAACTGTTGCATTCAACACCAAATCTTTACATGAATATGTAATGAATACAGAACATTTACGTACTACATGACAAACAGTTTTGGTTAACATATGGTTGTTGGTGGTTACCTGACCCTTGATGCTGACCTCCTGGAGGAACCTGGACTCCTGCCTGAGATATGGGGTTCACTCTGGCTGTATGAGCAAAAGAAAGATATCAAATTGACATAGTAGAAAACAAAGAATCATTACTTATTCATTAAAATATATACACCACGTGCAGTAGACAATGGATGTGTGATGGAAGTCCAAACTAGGATAAATTTACATTAAAATCTTGAATAACCTAGTCCCAGTTATCACATTGGCACATTTTACTCAGGAAGAAGTAATAACTTTCTTATTATTTTGCAAAGACCTCAGGGTCATGTAGTGTCAGAAACGAAACACATAAACCATATTAGAACTGACAATATTTATAAAAGACCAACATGGAATGCTTTCCGTAGTTACACACAGTGCCTAATTTGTAGCAGAAGGCATTCAAGTGGCCTGCACCAGCAACGACCTGCTCAAATATACCACTGGACACACATGATACCATTAACAAAGTTTTTTTACAATATAGTATGGATGATACAGATTAATATATTACCTGGCACCATGTGGCACTCCTCTGTAACAGGCAGCCCATGGAGCAAGTATGGGTGCATAGCCAAGAGAACGTCCTTGACCAGTGGGGTGAGATGGATATGGGATCCTGTTTGACCACCAGGAAGAGCTCTTGCCACTTCTATCCTAACGAACTTCTCCTTCACCTGTCTTCTCTCATCCTGGCACTTTCTGGATGTCCCACACCATCTGGACATCCTCTCCCAATGTATTTAACCTATCTCCCAACTGATCCCATAAGGCTACCTTCTGTCTAGCACTAAGAAAGTATGGGGAAAGGCTATATAGTTAGCAACTACATATCTATCTATCATTGCTGTTTCCCCCTCAGAAAAGTTATTTTTTCTGTCTCAAAATATGCAGCATTCTTGCACATAGGATAGCAAAGCAGCAGTCAGGTAGTGGGGTCTCAAATCTGAGGACTAAAGAAACTGAATCTTGGTTGGAGTCAGTTTTTATGTGGTTTAGTAAAAATGAATACCAGGTGTGATTAGTTGATTTCAGGTGTAGGTACTTAGGGCCTGATTACTATGATGGTGGGACCGCCAACGACAGCCCATCGGTGGCGGTCCCACCGCCATCAGAGTAAAGATTTCCACTCGCCACATTAGAATGGTGGGCGGATGGTCGGGCGGAAAGACCATCCAACACTAATCCGACAGGCTCAAGGAGCCCGTCGGACCGTTGGATGGCCTGTAATGCCTACAATGGTGGCGATGCCTGCTCAGGCACCGCAGTCAGCATTAAAATGTCAGTTTCCACCGGCCCTTTTATGGCGGTGGACCCTGCATGAAAAGGCTAGCAGAAAGGGACATTGGGGTCCCCTAGAGGGCCCTCCATACCTCCTGACCTTCAGACATGGGACTATGGTGCTCCCCTACATATCCCTGCACCATGTGGCAGGCACCGCATGGTGCCTGCTACATAGTGCAGGGATATGCAAAATGTGTGTTTTTTGTACTGCGATGTGTGCTGCAGCCTGCAGTGCACGACGCAATATAAAAAATACACTTTGCTACCGCCTTGAAGGCGGTTGCATCGTAATACAGGGTGCAGAACCGCCAACAACTTGTCGGGCGGTCCAATCCCCGATACGATGGCGGTCGGACAAATGTCCGACCCCCATCGTAATCAGCCCCTTAGCTAGTTTGCCATGTGTCCTTTTGACCTTCACTATAAAGCGAAGTCCTCCACCCCGACAAAATTACAATCCTGTTAATGTTTTGTGATTGGTTGAGGCTCCTCTTCAAACCCATTTAAACACCACCCAAAACCACTCTGTACTCCTCCCTATAGCCCACACATTTAGTACAACATTTTTCCTTTTTATGACCACATTATGTGTGTCACTCACTTATTGACTACTAGTATATTAACTTTCATATGGCAACACTCTGTGGGGGGAACTGAGTTGTACACATCAAAATGTAGAACAGGCAGACACTTAACAGTGCAGATGTTCTTTGGCAATACCATTTTATAGCAGTTTTTACAAAAAAATATCAAATGTACTACAAAATGTAGTTACAGATTTTGGCCCTACATGCAGAATCTTACAGCTCCACCTGTCCTGAATGTTTCTGAGCGAAGTCTTCCACCCCTAGTGCAGAGTCTCCTCCCCAAGTGTGGAGACTTCACCAGTTGCCAACATACTACGCGTAAAACTACACTTGTAGTTTGTGCATACCTAACAAATCGTGACCTTACACAAAAGTGTAAATTTACATATGTGAATAAGCCCCAAGAACTCCGATGTCGCCTCCGTACACTAAGTTGAAGACTTTGGTACTTAAACAAAAACTCTGTGTTTACAGTGGAGTTGATTCTACACTTGCATTTTTCCCTAATATTGATAATAGCATTTCAAGTCTGTACTATTGGTTTTCATGGATATAACAGAATACTTTAATTTAATGATTTTTAGAAAAGACACAAAATGGGAACACTCTTAGTTGGCTGATTACATATGTGGAAACTTCTTCTATGCACACCATATTCTAGGCCTGCATACTTATAGCACTTAATTTTTTTTTATTTTTTCTGGTATTCCACAAATCAGGACACTACATACACATATATCTCCCTTTGCACTTGACTCGATTATTTGGATCAACTTCACCAGGGAGGCAAAAGTCCTGTGCATCTTTTGGATCAACTTCACCAGGGAACAAATAAAGCAGCTCTACTTCTATAAGGGCCAGCGACCTACAAGCATAGCCTGGGATGTCACAGTGGAGAAGGTCATCATGACCAGGCATCTCAATATACGTAATATAAGTAGAGCACTAACACCTACCATTACCAAGGACAAGACGCCAAATCTCACCGCACTTACTTCCAATCCTACCCTGTCACTAGTGGGGAAAGGTGGGACCTATGCTTGTGATTGACCGATGTCTTGCCTCATGCAGGGATGCAGCCTATAATGCCTGAAACAGCATCACTGGCCTACAGTTGATACCAACATAGGCTACTATGGCACTGAAGAGCTTTAGAAAGGTAAGCTCTGCATCATGCGTCCCATAGCACAAAAATAATTTACGTCCTGGCTTCCGGCTTCTTGTTCAGACTGGGGCGGAGCAGGAAGCCTCAAGCAGATATTTCGAAATATTTCAATGGATTTAGGATATTTTGAAGTAAAGATGTAGGAATTTTAGAGAGGTGCAACCCCAGAGCCCTAAAGTAGAAACCCACCACTAATTTGAATCACTGTCCGGCTTGGACCACCAGCTGCTCTGTACTTGCACCATTGCCTACAACCCAAAGAGTGAAGCTATCTGCTGTCAAGTGAAAGAGCACTTACTTATACATCCCTGATGGCCCCATTTGTACAGAGCTTCTCTTGCCCCTCCTCCCATAATGGGATTAAAAGCACAATAGAAGTTCCTGGCCTTGTAGCTTAGTAAAGTAAGTGGAGGGTCGGGTGAAAGCTAGAGTCATGCCTCCAGATCCTCCTTATCCAGTGGCACCTCCTCTCCATAGCAACAACAATGAGAGTACTGTTGGATAGCAACGATCTTGAAGTATTCCAGGAAGTCAGTTTGTTTGAAGATAACCAAAGATATATTTAGTATGATATACCAAATGTTATATACAACCAGTCCTTATAGTACTTCCTTTCAACTTACCCAATGGATTATCAGCCGTCAGCTTTACTGCACACCTCAAAGGGCAACGCAGTAACCCTGGGATCAGAGTAGAGCAATTATTAGGGAACAACGGTCCCTAAAAGGGAAGTGTTAGCCTCAGCTTCCTTGGCACAGTATAGGACAAACCATCACTAAATATGCTCTTAATCATCCGACTTTGGAGTACCTTATTGAATTAAACCCAAATGAACCGATTCTCTGATGGTGCTATCTTCATGATGATGACCCCAGTTTAAATAAGCTGTGTTAGGGGTCATAACGTTGACACCTGCTACAGTGGACTGTTTTTATTAAGATTAAGGATACCAATACTCCTCCACTGAGTGTTGCTTTCACATCCATTATCCTGATCAGCCATATGCTTAAATTTGCACTCTTGTAGAGCACTTGTGCACTTTACAATCGCTTATTCATGTACACAGTGCCACACCACTTTTTTGGAGCACCTTATATTTGAAAAATTAATGATCAGAAATGTAAAAAAAACAAATGTGTTTACATTGCAGACTAAACCAATCACCTGATGGTTTGTACTATACTGTTCCAAGGCAGTGGAGGCTAACACTTCCCGCTTAGGGTTCGTTGTTTCCCAATAATTTCTGTGCACCTCAACAGCACCTCTAATACTTGAAGACAAACTTTACTCATCCTTAGCCACTGAACTGCTCTGTGTAGTTCTGCTTTCGCATGTTTTCTCTGTAGGACTACATACAGCACAATACCTCAATTTAGATGGTACACAAATTGCTATTTTCTCTTCATTCAGCTAAAGAAGATCTGGATCTCCAATTACCTAATATTGCAAACCAAGATCAGGCTTTTTAACACCAATGTAAAATCGGTCCTTTTGTATGGCGTAGAAACTTGGAGGTCAACAAAGTCCAGGCCTTCGTCAACACCTTTCTGAGGAAAATCTTCCAAATCTGCTACCCACATACTATAAGCAACAACGGCCTATGACAGCACACTTTCCAACTCCCTGCTCATGAAGAAATCATGAAAAGACACTAGGGCTGGATAGGAAACACCCTCCGCAAGCCCGCATCAAACACCACCAGTCAAGCCCTAACCTGGGACCCTCAAGGGAAAGGGAAAAGAGAAAGGCCAAGAAACACCTGGCTCCAAGGCCTTGAGGCTGACTGCAAGGAGCTAGGTTACACCGAGTCAGATTGAAAGAAAAGACTAGGACAGACATGACTGGAGGGTCCTGGTGATGGCCTGTACCCCGGGAGCTGTAGTAGCATAAGCAAGTTAGAAAATCGCTCTATAAAAATTGTAAGCCTGCTGGTGTGTCTTGTGCCAGTGAATGACAGGTGTAAGAAAAGTCAGAGACTAGAGCTTTGACCGTCCAGCTGTTTGGTAGATTAATTAATCCTTTTGATGTGTCGGGCACACAAATGGAGACTTCTTTGTCTAACTGAAAGCCAGCAGTTGATAAACAAAAGACAGCCTCTTGACATCTAACAACAAAGTGGTAAGTAGGGTGAATGTACTCGATGAGTGAAACTTTGATTTGAAATTTTGCTAGATGTGTATATACTGAGCAAACACATTCTTGCGTGGATCGTTGTTTGATAAATGTCCACTGAAAATGAAACTGCACAAATTGTATACCTTTAGTTTTGAGCTCCCTGACGTTTGCTATTATTGGCATGAACAGTAAGTACGCCCTGAGCTAATTAAGGAGGTGAGCTACTAAATTGACTTGGAAATGTTGATCTACATCTCAAAATGTGCATTCTTCCTAATATATTTAATATATTAAGGACACTACTTATTTATTATCATGATCAAATTTGCTGTACACCCACCATCATAGAAATTCCATCATCTGGCTAAAAGGAACTGATTTGGGCTCTTAAGGGTTATGGAAAATGCTTAATAAATGCTAATACAATATAACAGAAATTCTAATTGAGGACAGAGGCTTGGCAAAAGGAATTGCTCTTCTCTACAAACACTACCTCGCTCACAAAATACCAGTTTACTTCTGCATGCCTCTCTTGTAGTTCACTCAGTTTTGCTTGCATCTCCAGTTAGTTTGTTCTTTGGATTATACATGTAGAACTGCAAGTGCCTGAATGTAAAGAGAACAAGCCCAGGCAAAGCAGGTAGAATATGTATTAACCCCTTTCAATCATCACTAAACACCCTCTGGGATAGTTTGATATTGTGCAGCCAGAATTTTATTTGAAAGGTGTATGACATGACATGATATTGACATTAATCAGAAAACCTGGACAGGTCTGAAATAAACCCAGTAGGCATGCAGCCGGCATATCAGGGAACACTCTGCCCATAGCTAGGTTACGTAATTGCAATTTTCTCTCCCTGTTCCCCCAGTATTGTCACAGTCAAGAGCAACTTCAAACCATATGATAAAATCAAGTCCCCTATTTGTCACAGCGAGCATAGCAGATTGAGCCACAGGGAGCATGTATTAATTCTTTTGGGGGTAATATAAACCCTGTGCAAGTATAAGTTTAAATCAAGAGTTTCTGGATACCTCGGGGTGCACCTCAATATTGTGGTCACTGGCAGAAATTAAAAATTGTTTATAGGTACTGAATCTACTTTACTCCCAAAGGGGCTCCCCTATCGCTGTGCCATAACACAGAGCTATCACTATCATTAATACAAAGCAAAACAGGGGTCTCTAACAGGGGTCTGTACTGAGAGCTACTTATGTTCAATGAAACGCATTGAATGCTACTAATATTATTAGTGCTGTATAATTTAAGAAATGTTATATATATAATAATTCAACCAAGCAAAAACTTGCTAGTTTAATAAGCTGGGCTGCACACATGTGAGCTACTCAGAGTTAGCTGGAGAGCTACAGTAGCTCATTAGCTACTGGTCGGCGACCACTGTGCTAAAGGCAGCGATAACCAGGTACAAAAGTACAAACATACTTACCAGCATGAGCAAAGGAAGTGCCACACGACCTCCAAACGGGTGTAACAAACCAGGTCCTGTTGAGGGGTCAATGAGTGCAGAGCGGTCAGTGGCATCCAGTTCAAGAAAAGCCATTGGAATATTGAACATTTTCAGTAGCTGCACAAGGGAGCACAAAATACACAACGGATGCGTTCCTGAAAACACCACCGCTGTTCGACACTGACAAGAAGCAGAATATAGGTGCCAGGTGGATTGCATGGTTCAAGACATTTGCGGATTTAATGGACATGCTGGAAGAAGCGGACAATAAGAAAATAATTAAGTAGTTAAAGAACCTTGCTGATGATGGAGTGAAAGAAGTGGAAGAAAGTATCACAATCATAAGCTGATGCAGTATCATACCATCAATTCAAGGAAGCATTGGAAGCCAAGTTCAATCCAATTCCAAATGTCGACTATGAAATGTACATTTTCAATCAAGCGAGACAGCAGGATGGTGAAATGAGGGATGAGTTTGTTGAGATACTTGACGTGCTTATCAAACACTGCAAGTTTAATGCGTTTAATGAGGAAAAAGCCATACGACTCAGAGTTATCCATGGCTGTTTATCAGATTCATTCAGAAGACGCATGCTGAGAGAGATGCTCAGCTTGGAGAAAATACTAATGGCTGCAAGGGCAGATGAAAGAGCAAATCGACAAAATGCTGATTTAGAAGCTGTCACAGCAGAAAGTGAATCAGCATTGGTCATGAAAAGCAAGCACAAGCACAGGGTATATACATGCAAGTCAATGTCCCCAAAAAAAGAAAAAGTTGTGTTTCCGATGTGGGAATTTTGTTTCCTCATGAAGGTAAATGTCCAGCCATAGGACAGATGTGCAAAGGTTGCGAGAAAGAAAACTACTTTATACCAGTTTGCTAGGAAAAAGAGAAACCAACTGCATCACGATGAGAAGAGAAAGTAGCTGCCAGAAGGATCCAGAAGCATTCTAGTCACAACCAAAAAGCCAAATCAGTTACGACAATTAAAAAACAAAGTTGATTGTCATCAAATTCATTCTGCAAAGGCTCTTCAACGTCATTATCAAGCACCAGTGAAGAAGATGGACATGCAATGATGGTTTCGACCAAGGATGACATGCACATGTACGTTTGGCTGCTTGCAGATAAGAACAAAGTGCAACGAAAAACCAAAAAACGAAACAATAGAATTAATTTGGACTCTGTCCCAAGATTACCATGAAGGTCAATAGTTGCCCCATAACATTTATCATAGACAGAGCCAATTAACATTATGCCATTCAAAATGTTTAAAAGCCTATATCCTGTGCTACGCCTCAACCCTTCAAATACAAAGATATACATATGGGCTGCTGCCAAACTGGACCAAAGTCAAGGGTCGTTCATAGCAACCATGTCAGTGCAAGTGCCAATTCACGTTCTTCAAGGAAATTCAGCCAGGGCATGCCTACTCAGTTTTGCCACTGCTGAAGGCATGGGATTTATATCCTTCAACTATAACCTCCATGCTCAATCTGAAATTGTGAGTCAGTTCCCATTGTTGTTTCATGGCCTGGAAAGGCTTAAGAAAATGAAAGTGCAACTTCATATTAATGAGGACATTCGCCCTTTGCCCAGGGGCATCATAGAGTTGCTTTTCACTTGCAAGAAGCCATTGAGAAAGTACTGGAAACACTATTGAAGCATGCCATCATTGAGTGCTCCACCGGTCCTACACACTAGGTCTCGCCTATAGGGGTGGTACCAAAAAAAGGACAGTGGAGTTACAGTGCGAATCTGTGTTGATGTCCACCAGGCTAACAAAGCAATTGAGAGAGAAAGACATCCTGGTCCACGCATAGTGGACATGATCATGCAGCTGAATGGAGCCAAAGTCTTCTTGTCTTGGCCTGAATAAAGGATACCATCATCTTGGGCTGGAAGAGAACTCTAGGTACATTACTACTTTTGTGACACATGTTAGTTTGTTCAGATGCAAAAGGTTGAGTTTTGGAGTGTTGTTGGCTGCCGAATATTTCAGGATGTTATACGTTAAATAATTTAAACTGTTATACATTCTTTTAACTCCTTTACCGCCTCGCAAATTCCGCTGTGGTGCGAGAGTTCTTTTAGGTGGGCGGACCGCGTCGGCCAATGGACGTGCGCAGTACTACCGAGGTAGTGCTCGTGATGGCCGTTGGCTGTCGCGCACACGCAAGGGGTTAACAGTGATGATATTCTGGTATTTGGGGAAACACGAAAGGAGCTTGACAAAGCTCCTACACAAATGTGCCAGCTCACTCTGAATGCAGCAAAGTGTGAGATTCACAAGACCAGACATAAGTTCTTCTGGGACATATTCTCTGATGGGGGAATGATTACTGACCCATTTTAGGTGCAAGCACTGTCAGCTACTTGCCCCACACAAGATGTCACCATGCTGCGATCCTTCTTAGGCATGCCTAGCTATTGCTCAAGGTATATTTGTGACTTTTCTAGTGTAAGTGCCCCATTGAGAGACTTGACAAACTGAAATGTCCCTTTCCAGTGATCTTCTGAATGTGATTGAAGTTTCAAAAGAATAAAATGTGATTGAGAATACAACTGAGTTGACCTATTTTGACATCAAGTTATATACTGAGATCACAGTCGAAGCACGCCCGGTGGGGCTGGGAGCAATTCTTGCTCAACATATTGGTCAACCGAATGCTCAGAGACACACTGTGGCCTTTGGTAGTCAAAGCCTGTCTGACACAGAACATGTCTATTCTCAGCCAGAAAAGGACAGTCTGGCTGTAGTGTGAGCCTGCAAACATTTTTTTGTGTTTCTATAGGGAAGACTTTTCACTATTGTTACAGATCACCAAGCATTACTCGCTATTGGTAACATCCAGGGAAAACCCCACTAGTAGACTGAGTCTAAAAGTGCAGGCTCTCTCCCTCATGGTCACGCTCTTGGACTGATCGAACGTTTCTTGCGGGGTACATCTTCATACCCTCCCTATGGGGTGGGTGATGGCTAGGACGATATTGTTCTTGGTTCCACACTTGGATGACAGTGCTCCCACTGTGTCCTCACTTAGCCAATGGGGTCAAATCATTTGCAGTCCTTTTTAGGTCTCGCCTGTCGATGCGCATGCGCATCGAGCAAGCGAGAGTATTGCGACTTATCCATTCTTTATCTACACTGCAAGGAATCGTGGCGATTCCTTGCAGTGCCCGTGACTTTTAAGGTCAATGCGCATGCGCATTGAGCTTATGCGCATGCGCATTGACCTTAAAAGCGCGTGCGCGTGCACGTCCGTCTTTGTTTACCCGCTCCGCCCCCTCCCGCCGTGTCGCATTTCTTCTCCCCCTCCCCTCTCTTCCTTCCGTCTAACGCCGTCTAACTTCCTTCCGCGTAACACCGCCGCAACGGTCACATCCTGCCGTGTCGCACCTCTCCCCTCTCCGCCCCCTCCCCTGCCCGCCCCCTCCCCTGCCCGCCGTGTTACGGTGAAAGGCTTGTTTTTGGTTTGTATATTTTAACCCGCTCCGCCCCCTCCCCTTCCCTCCGTGTCGCATTTCTCCTCCCCCCTCCCCTCTCTTCCGTCCGTCCGTCTTGTTTTCTTTCTCTCCTGCCTCTCCTCGCCAATGTCTTTCTACTTGTAACCCCATTCCATCACTCGCCTCACTCTTCCCTTGTCACCCCACTCTCTCCCTTGCTCCTCTCATTTGCTTTGCTTCCCCACCATGTCCTCTGACGTGTGCCTTCCCCTCCCCTCCCCTCCCCCGCGGCTCACCCCACCTCTTCTCGTTTTCCCCTCGCCCTCCCCCTCCTCCCTCAGCCATCGCTCCCATCTCTCTTTGATCTGAGTGAAACTATTAATGGGGTCTCTTAAAGAAATGCACAGGATTCTCTGGCAGCAGTATATTTTAAATTGTACACCAAAATTCATCAAGTTGTATACTGGTAGGGTCTCTTTGTAACAAATCTCTTGTTGAGTAGGTATCTGATGTCTGCACTGTGAGCTCACTAATAGAATACATCTGTTAGTTTCTGATGAGCTACAAATAGCTGCAGGAAGTGGGACGAGCTGGGAGTTGTAGTTCGCCCTGCGTGTTGGTTAGCTGTACCTCATGCTTTCCCTGCGCTGATGCTACCCAGCTTCCACTAGCAATACGGACATTAGCAGTGGAATCTTTGTACATGTGTTGTCCATGATGCTTGTTGATGCCCCTATATCTGACTCGTGAGTATGGAATAAGCTGTTGGTGTGGCACTCAGGTTCTCAAATGAGCACAAACCAGAAGGTCACAGTTTTGAGAGTGGCAGTAGCTAGGAGAAACAAGAACTTTGTGCAGTTGACACGGGCAGTAATTTTGATTTATGGGTACATGTAACTTGGATAGTTTTGTTGTACATTCCCTAGGAAAGACTTACATAACATTGGTATACACTTGTAAGCTAGAAGGTTGCAACCTATAACTCAAAGGAGAGAAGGTCTTAAAGCAAAAGAGAAGATTCCAGCTTGAAGTACTGAACCCTGAATGCCTGAGTATTGGAGAGAGTTGCATTCAGCTCTTTCTGGAAAATCTGCCGGCAGCAGCCTTCTCAAGAATTGGCACCTCCAATTCTTTGACTTAAGATTAAAAGGGGTTCATCACTAGAGATTCTTCTGAGATTAGCTTGCCTTATAATGGCACTATGCAAAAAGAACAATTGATGGACAAAATGCAGAACAATGTCCTACATCTGGACCTAAATCCATCGTTTTTTTGCTCACCGTGCCATTCCAGTTTGGACCCAGCTATATGCAAATCTGTCTTAAACCTGCAACGGTCACATCCTGCCGTGTCGCACCTCTCCCCTCTCAGCCATCGCTCCCATCTCTCTTTGATCTGAGTGAATTATTGGTATTGATTTTGGACTGGAAAGCTGCAGGGATTCTCCCTTGCTCCTCCAATTAATTGAGAGCTGCAGGAAACAAATGTTTCATGTGAAATTCTAAAAGCTCCCCACCATGTCCTCTGACGTGTGCCTTCCCCTCCCCTCCCCTCCCCCGCGGATCACCCCACCTCTTCTCGTTTTCCCCTCGCCCTCCCCCTCCTCCCTCAGCCATCGCTCCCATCTCTCTTTGATCTGAGTGAATTATTGGTATTGATTTTGGACTGGAAAGCTGCAGGGATTCTCCCTTGCTCCTCCAATTAACTGAGAGCTGCAGGAAAAAAATGTTTCATGTGAAATTCTAAAAGCTCACCACCCCTTCGAATATGTCGTTATGAGAGAAAGCAACTGAATGTGCCCACTTTCCGTGGTAGCACCCCTCCACACCCACATACGCAGTGCGCCGTTAATTATTAAACGCTGGTACCCCATTTTAGATTACCATTTCCAAATGGTGCCCCAATCACTCACCAAACGCCGACTGTATTTAAAACTACTGGTCTGTTGCCGGTTCTGTGCCGGGTGTGTTGGCTTGTGTGTTTAGTCTTTGCTGGATGTCTGTTTGTGTGTTGGTTGACTCTATGTGTTATGTGGGTGTGTTTGTGTGCACACGGGCCCGCGCTGCACGTAGGTTGTTGGTTGGTTAACTGCTGGCTGGATTCTAGCTAGTGCAGGTTGTGCAATGGCTGAGTTTTGCCTCTGTACTGCATGTGTGCGTTGCCTGCTTGTAATGCCATTGCTGGCTTCTAACTGGTTATGCTGGCAAAATCATACATTAATAGTTTACAGAACAGCAGATTTAGAGTATTTGGAATACATTATCTTCACTCTGTGTATTTTATAGACTGTAAACATTCCTCAAAGTTAGTGTGAGAAGCTGGCTTGGTATATTGTATTGTATTGTATTGTAATTCTTCACTCACCCTCAACCCCTCACCCTCACTCACCCTCAACGCCTCACCCTCAATCACCCTCAACCCCTCACCCACCTTCACTCACCCTCACCCTCACTCACCCTCACCCACCCTCAACCCCTCACCCTCACTCACCCTCAACCCCTCACCCTCACTCACCCTCAACCCCTCACCCTCACTCACCCCCACTCACCCTCAACCCCTCACCCTCACTCACCCTCAACCCCTCACCCACCCTCAACCCCTCACCCTCAATCCCTCACCCTCACTCACCCACACTCACCCACACTCACACTCACCCACCCTCACTCACCCTCACCCTCACTCACCTTCACCCTCAACCCCTCACCCTCACTCACCCCCCCTCACCCTCAACCCCTCACCCTCCCTCACCCTCACTCACCCTCAACCCCTCACCCTCACTCACCCTCAACCCCTCACCCTCAACCCCTCACCCTCAATCCCTCACCCTCAATCCCTCACCCACACTCACCCACACTCACCCCCACTCACCCTCACTCACACTCACCCACCCTCACTCACCCTCACTCACCCTCACTCACCCTCACTCACCCTCACTCACCCTCACCCTCACTCACCCTAACCCTCAACCCCTCACTCACCCTCACTCACCCTCACCCTCACTCACCCTCAACCCCTCACCCTCACCCACCCTCAACCCCTCACCCACCCTCAACCCCTCACCCTCACTCACCCTCAACCCCTCACTCACCCTCACTCACCCTCAACCCCTCACTCACCCTCACTCACCCTCAACCCCTCACTCACCCTCACTCACCCTCAACCCCTCACTCACCCTCACTCACCCTCACTCACCCTCACCCTCACTCACCCTCACCCTCAACCCCTCACTCACCCTCACTCACCCTCACTCACCCTCAACCCCTCACCCTCACCCACCCTCAACCCCTCACCCACCCTCAACCCCTCACCCTCACTCACCCTCAACCCCTCACTCACCCTCACTCACCCTCAACCCCTCACTCACCCTCACTCACCCTCAACCCCTCACTCACCCTCAACCCCTCACTCACCCTCACTCACCCTCACCCTCAACCCCTCAGCCTCACCCTCACTCACCCTCAACCCCTCACCCTCACTCACCCTCACTCACCCTCAACCTCATGCTAAAGATTTACAAAAAAACCCATAAACAATTCTAAAAGCACTAACTCTAATGCTGCGAGACCTATTGCATTTCTAATGCTTGTTGATTCTGGTGACCTACAAGTCACTACCGCCTGCTGTCCATGGGTTCGAGCCCAGTCTACAAGGACATTTCATCCATAGCAGCCCCTCCAGTCACACAGGGTTGCTGCACTGCTGCCGCACAAGGCTGCTGCCCATACAGCACTACAGTCTTTCACCGCAGCAGCCACTCCTGGCATAAAGCATCGCCAGACAGCTACCACACAATGCTTCGTCCTTTACCGCATGGCAGTTTTTACCATGGCAGCCCTTCTTGGCATATGGGTTCCCTGGATAGCTACCATGCAAGGCTTCAGCCCGTACCTTATTTTTTGTTTATGAAACAATTGTTATTGAATTTTTTGCAACATTTTACAAGGTTGCAGTCATAACAATTGGCACAGGCATTGTAATTTTACTGGTCTACCGAGGGTGTGACAATATACATGAGTAGCGGGTCTGTCTGTTGATCACCCTGCTGTGGCCGTGCAGTGTCATGTGTGTCTCAATGTAGGTTTGGTAGGGAGCTATTCATCTGGAAAAGTATCCGGTCCCTGGAACTACTGGCGTGCACAACTAACTAGAGATAGGAACCTAGGATAGGTGGGTCAGGGGAAACGAGAACTTCTCCTAACGGGCATCTAAAAAAAAGGGATTGTGTTGTATGTATTTGTGTGGGATGGGTGGGCTCACTTTAAGCATGGCTCTGGTGAGTTTGGGCGCTTTGCATGGGCCTCTACCCTCCTGGGGGTGCTGTAAAATCACGTACCATTGTGGTGCCCAGGGGTCACTGTGTTGTCATGGGTGTTTTGAGGGGGTCTTGGATTATGTGTCTCGGCTCGGGACTTCAGTTGCAATTGTCAATGGTGGTGTTTGTTAGGTGCTTATTGTGTGGTGGCGGAATTGGTGTAGCAGTGTAGCCCACTCTGTGGAAATGTGTTTCCTATGTACACCTTGTTCCTCCTCCGCCTGATTGTGTCCTCCTCTGCCGAGACCCATTTAACAACTTCTCCCGCCCAGGCTGCCAGAGGGTGTCTCTCTGGGGTTCTCCAGTACATTGTGATCCCTCTCTTCGCCAGTAGAAGGGCTAGGGAGGCAAAGCACATTTGAACCTTGAGGATCTTTCATTTGCGGAATATCCAGATCCCGCTGGCCTCCTCGGTATTACGGTCAGTAAGCCTGCTAGTTCCTGCAGTGCCTTGTGTATTGCACTCCAATAGGGCTGTATTGTGGGGCAGAGCCAAAACATGTGCGTGAATGTTGCTTCTGGGGATTGACCTCTTGAGCACAGGAATCGCGTGTCTGGGTAAAACCGTTAGAGCCACATTGAGTTAAGGTTGGCCTGATGCAGTATGGAAAACTGTATGTTTTTAAACTGAGCATTTCGGGACACTTTCTTTGGGTATTCTAAAGCTTTTTCCCATTCCTTGTCATGCAGTGGGCACCTTATCTCCTCCTCCCACCTCGGTCGCAATGGGAGAAGTGTAGTGGTAGCAAGATCACGGATTGCTTTATAAAGTCATGTGATTAAGTGTCGTCCTGTGCCCATGTGCAGTAGTGTGTGGAGTACCGGGCGTGTTGGGAGTTCACCTTCAGAGAGGTTCCAAATATGGCGGCTACTGAGGACTATTTGTCTGTGGAGCAGGAATTGTCCCCTGATAACTGGTTGAATGGGAGTAGCTGACCTTCTATGAACAGGGACCCCACCTCCAGGACTGAGTGGTTCCTCCAGACTTGCATTGGTCGAGTGGAGTAGTATCCTCCGTTTCTGGGCAGACCAGCTAACATGAATAAGGGGGTGTATTGGGGGTTTCACCGGACATGCGGTGAAAGCGCAATATGCATGCACGTGGTACTATCACCTGTATAGGATATGTCGACTCAAGACGGGCACCTTAAAGGAGCAGGCGGCAAAGAGCCTGTACTGACATAAATCCTCCCTCCGAGGCGGTCTCCTCTAGATGTCGCCCCGTTCTCCAGCAGGACATCCACTGGAGTTGCGCCTTAAGAAAATAGGCCTCAAAGGATGGCACTCCCTGTCCCCCTCGGTCTGTCGGGAGTTGCCGCTTTGAAAGGGCTACTCTCCAACATCCGTTTCCCCATATAAGGGAGCTTAATAAGGTGTCCAGTTTTTGAAAGAAAGAGCAAGGGGGAATGACGGGGGTATTGGCAAAGTGGTAGAGGAATTGCGGCACTAAGATCATCTTTGCTAAGGCTATTCTGCCTATAGGGGCTAGGGGCAGAGTCTTCAAGAAAATTACGTGGGTTTTGGCTCCAGCCAGAGCTCAGCATGGTTGCCCTCAAATAGGTCCGGAGGAATGCTAAAGTCTCATACCAAGGTATCGTGGGGCGCAAGTACTCCAGGCAATGCTCGAATTTCCAACTCTTATCTCTCGCTGGGGAAGGTCTGGACTTAATGGGTATATAGTTGATTTTGTCCAGTTGACCTTTAGTCCTGGCGCGTTCGCAAAGTCTGAGATCGTGTTCCATATGGTACTGAGATCTGCTGTGATATCTCGCACATACAGCAGCAGGTCATCCGCATATAGGGACACAATATGCATGGTACCTGCTATTGGGATGCACCATGCTCCTCGCTCATGGCCTAACCGAAACACGAGAGGCTCCATCACCATGGAGAACAATATAGGGGAGAGGGAACACCCCTGCCGAGTGCCCCTCACTATCTGAATGTGTGGTGAGATGTATTTACCCAGTCTCACACTGGGCGTGAGTTTAGATATAATAGTTTTATTTGCGCTCTAAAGACGGGCCCTAGCCCCATCCACTTCAGTGTCTCGAAGAGGTACAGCCAGGTCAGAGTGTCAAATGTTTTTTCTAGGTCCAGGATCAGGCAAGCCACCCTTAGATAGCAGCCCCATGCCTGATCCTGGACAAAAAACAGCCTGTGGATGTTTTGGTATGTGCAAACCCCTTCTGACTAGGGTGTACTAACGGTGGAAGCATTGGGCCTTATCGGTCCGCTAGGTTCTTGCCCAGGATCTTACAATCAGCGGACAATAGCGTTATTGGCCTGTATGAGGTCATCTGTGTTGGGTCTCACTCAGGTTTCAGGACCAAGACTATGAATGATTCCTGCAGCGAGCCAGGCAGTTCCCCCTCCACTAACGCTGCCTTATACTTGTCTGCCAGTTTTGGCGCCAATAATGCAGCGAAGCGTAATACTCCAGCGAACTACTCCAGGGGTAAGCCGTCTGGTCCGGGGCCTTTGTTTCGGGCTACGACCTGGATTGCTTGTTTCACATCTTAGGGTGTGATTAATGCTTCAAGGAGGGTACTGTCCTCACTCGGGATCCGAAGTATGGTGAGACATGCTAGGAAGTGGTCGACTAATCTCTGGCAGTTCTGTTCAGGGCTCTTGTATATCTTTGCATAGTGGTCCTGGAAAAGCTGTAGGATATCTGTCTGGGAAGTGGCAACCCTGCCTGTAGGGCCAATAATTTCAGTAATTGGTGATGCGTCCTGGTTCTGGGGGGCAAGCCAGGTGAGGAGGGCTCCTGACCTGTCCCCTTCCCTATGTTTCCTGGCTGCATATAATTTGTATAAGTTATGTCTCCGCAGGTCTGCCAATCCTTCTGCGTACGCCGTCTTGGCTTCCACGACTTGGGTTGGGGTCACCGAGTCCGCCGCCTTGGTCATGGCCACTAGCTTGAGTTCAGCTTTTTGTAAGCCTCGGTGGAGTGTCCTGTGAACTACTGCTTTCTGCCTGATGCAGGCCCCCCTGATGACCACCTTAAAGGCGCCCCACTCTAACGCCCTGTTGGACGCTGTGTTGGCATTGTTCGTGAAATATTCGTGGATACTATCTTCCTGGTCGTGGTGAAAAACTGGATCTTCCAGGCATTCCTGCTGCAATTCCCAGGTGGGTACTGGTGGGTGGGGTGGCCTCTACTCAAAGGTTAGAAGGTGTGCATCATGATCAGAAAGTACTCGCCCTAAGTAATCAACTTGCTGAGTCATAGGGATTATTGCCAGCGAGCACATAAACCGGTCGAGGCGTACCCGTAGATTATAGAGTATCGAGTGGAAGGAGTACAGCCTAGAGGTTGGATTCCGACTCCTCCAAATGTCTGTCAAGGACCATTGTTGCGCCCATGACCGGCAAAGCTCCATTTGTGCTTGGGCAGAGGAACCGGTGCCCAGGGGTGGTGAGCAGTCCAGGGATAAGTCTATCACACAATTACAATCACCCCCCAGAACCCAAGGTGAAGTTGTGAACTGTGCCAGGACTACTGATAAGAGTCCCAGAACTTCCCCTGGTCAGTGTTTTGGGTGTAACAGCTGCCAAGGAGTAGGGGCTGACCAGTAGGAGCTGACCATTCATCTATGAGTGCATATCATCCCTCCTTGTCCACTGCCCTACAGGTTTCCTTAAACGGGATCCCCGGCCTGAGCCAGATCAGTGCTCCATGCGCAAACGCGGAGTATGTGGTAGCACAACAACTCTTTGCCCTCGTTCTAATTCGGTCTTTGTGAGATCTGTTTCCTTTAACAGGATTATCTGTGCTTTCTGGTGCTTAGTATAAGAGTAATCCGTGTATCTTTTGTGTGCTGTGTGCGTTTCCTGGATGTTTAGGGACCAGAGACTAATCTCTGCGTTCGTTGGCATGATGCGGTGCATTCTGTGGCATGGAGGGTGAATGGGGGGTATCTTGCGCTGATCTTTAACCCGGCACCCTTGAGTGTAATGTTGTCAAGTGAAGACGCCCGCCCTGAGTGGGATTATGTTCATGGGGATAGGGGGAAACTGTGAGGAAGCTTAAACAGTATTGAGGGACCGGGTCCCAAAATTGTGGACATATCACAACTGATGATATGTCCAAAGTATGCATTAAGATAAAGTTCTAGTGTATTTTGGGGGTCTGTGTGCTCAGGGTCCTGTTTCCATTGCCCTATGTAGCCCAAGTTCTTGAGTGTGCTGTCGGTGGGGTCGGTTGTGCTTGAAATGGAGGCTGCAAGGCGATTAGTGGTAGTGCGGCCTTAACATGTTTTCCTGGGCATAAGCAGGGTAGGGATTTTGTCGGGAGAAGGGTGAATGGGAGGGAGGGACCCTGGTCCTAAGTATCCGTTTCCCTCAGATTAATGTATCTGCCATTTGGGGGGTCACCAGGGATGGAGTCATTGAGTCCACTCGGGATATGCTTGTGTCCCTGGAGTCTACTTCGGATGAGAAGATGTGCAGGCCATCCTCCTTGTCCCAGTTCGCTGCAGTTGCATTAGATCCGCTGCTTGAAGGGCTCTTTTTCATTTGGCTATTATTTCCTCGAGATTAGAGGGACTGGTGACAGGGCTCTGAAATTTCGGTTACTGTCATTGAGAGGTTCTCTTCCACCGTTGGCGCCTGCTTCGTGTTTAATGTGTGCTGTAGACTGCATCCCGGTGTGTACTGTCCTGTGCATGGAGTTCCATCCAATCAAACACTGCCTTCGGGTCCGTGAAGAACTATGCGCCTCCTTCATGTATGATACTAAGGTTGGTTGGGAAAAGCAGCGAGTATTGGTCCCCTTTTTGGCAGAGCATTTGTTTTGCTTCCAGGAGAATCCCTGCTGCACCGCCCTAGAATAGTCTGGGAAGACCATCACTTGTTTATCTTACATTTGAAGTGGCCCATGTTGTCTGGTTGCTCTCAGCACTGCCTTTCTGTCCTGAAAGTCGAGTAACTTTAGGAGTAGCGGTCGTGGAGGTGTCCCCGGAGGAGGTCGCCGGGCAGGGTCCGTATAGGCTCTCTCCACTGAGAAAAAGGGTGTGCGTTTGGAGTCTGGGGTGAATGATTTGAGCCATGTCTCTATGTATCTCACCTGGTTGGATCCTTCTGCCCCGTCTGGTAGATTGATCACTTGGATATTGCTTCGTTGGGATTGCCCTTCTAAGTCATCTGCTCTCTCCTCCAGTCTGGTGATTCGGGTTTTGAGGTCTCGTAAGGTTTCTTGCTGCGACTTAGCTACCAGCTGAAGGGTGGTGAGGGCTTTCTCTCTCCGTCTGCTACTTTGTCGGCTAGCTTACGCTGGTCATCTCGCAACAGACTAAGATCAGAGGACAGGGCCCCAAACCTATCCTCCATTGTGGCCCTTGAGTGCTCAATTGCGGCCAGTACTTTGTCTAGCTTGTCAGATATCGACTGTGACGCGGTCGTCTCGGATGCTGGGAGTTGATTGGAGGCCATTGATGTGGGGTTGGTGTCTGCAATCCTGTGTTACAGCTTAGGCGCCCCATGATGCATCCGACCATGTGATGGGATTACCTTCTTGTGTATTACATGCCGTTGTCTCCTGGTGGCTCTTCAAGACTTTGGTGCCCACCGGTGAGGCGGGCGCGGCCTCCGCCGGGATGCTAGCTTCTGGATGGCAGGGCTGGCTGGGGGTGGCAGTTTCTATTGTTTCTAGAGTGTTTCAGCTGGCTTTCATATCTGGGCCTCAATGGCACATATGTGGCCCACTGTTCTGGTACGCCGCTCTTCTGCAGTCTGTTGATGCGGTTCTCCAGTGGCCATTCCCCCCATCCTTGACCTGCATGGTGCCGCTAATGCTCAGCCTTGTGCGTCTTTCCTCTAACCCCTTGTGCCTTTGGACTGGTTTGTATAGTGACCTTGTTGTAAGATCTTCAAATGGGGCAATCTCCTGGGTTTAGCGCTGCATTGATTGGTGATCCCACTTCATCACTAACTCCTGGGGTGGTCTGGTGGCTTCTCGCGCCCTGGTTAATACCTCAATGGGTGCTCGCTACCTTACTTGCAAATCATTGCCTGGTGCCAAGCAGTGAGATATATGCAGTGCACTGATTCACCCCTGATTGGGTTTAGGATGCTGTCCGTCCACCCTGCTCTGGATTCTCAGAAGTATTTAGGGATTAAAAACATTACATCACATTTACAACAGAATAGGAACTTCGCATGGGTTAGGGCAATTGAGGAAATTACTTTTGTGGGGGTCAACGGCGTTTCCATCTTTTAGGGACTTAAGAGCATCTTCAGGACAATAAGTGAGCAACCTGGAACTAAGGGGAACAGAGTAGAATTACGATATGTACCCTACATTTCGACCACTAGTGGCGTGGGGGTGCTCCCAGTGTGATATAGTAATTAACTTAAAACGCTGGCATAAAGTGAAGTGGTATAGTGTAGACCGTTAATAATGTGGAGTGGAGGCCAAGTGAGTAGCTCAGAGCTCTATCAATTCCAGTGTCCCCTAAGGGGAGTTGGGCGCATTCTGTCAGTTATCAGTGATCAGTTATCGGTTATTGGGCTAACTACTGTATTCTTAAATACGTAATGCCAGGAAGTGTTGAGCAAACTTACTCTCTACTGGGGCCACTTCCCTAGGGGAGGGGAATGTGGTGGTTGAAGTGGTCTGTGATCAGTACAGGGATGTTCTTCTTGCCTTGAAGTGCGTCTGGGGTAACATGGAATTGGGGGTTAGGGATTGCTGGTGTTCATTAATTGAACATGAGCGGCTGAGTGAAAGAATTACTCACTTTCCTTTCGTTCGTATAGAGACCTACTTCCAGCCGAAAGTGGTGCATGAGGGCAATCTGGTCACGTCTGCTCGCATGAAGGTCGGGGAACAACTACTGTGGGTGTGGAGGGAGGCAGCGTTGGAGTATGCATTGGGTGTATCTACACACAGGGATCAAGGTGACTCAGTTTAGCTCACTTACAATTGTATAGGCGGGGTGATCGAAAACTTGGTTGACAATGGGTGGTTGGGCCCTGTGTTGTCGGGGATTAAAACGCCTCGGATATGTCTGCAAGAATGAGAAAGGAGGGTGGGCGGGGAACCGGGTGGGGGGAAAAAACATTAGGCACCGTACTTACGGTGTGGTCGGGCTACCATTGTAACAATGGTGTACTTACCCTCTATTTTAAAAGGAGGCCGCATGGGTGAGCCGTCACTGGCAAGGTTCCTAGCCTTAGGGGTAGATTAAATTAGTCATGGAGGCGGTTGGGCAGGTGCGCGGTTATTGTGCTGGGAGGATAGCCTGTAAAGAGGAAAGGGGAACGTAGGCATCATGCTGTGTTGTAAGAGGTTGCCGAGTTACCAGTAGCCTACTCACCCTTAGTAGAAAGGGCACTGTGATGAGCCGTCAATGGGCCGTCAAAGGAAGAGGCGACCAGCCTAGTTGGGAAAAACAAGTTATAGGCTGGGGCGGGTGCAAGAGTTCCCGTTTAATGTGATGGAGGGAGATGGAGGGGGAAGAAGGGGAGTGTTAACTCACGTATGAGGCGCCTCGTCAAAATGGAGCTCCAATCTGAAATTAAAAAGTGGTGCCATCAGCTACGCTAGGGACGGAGAAAGTTACACTGTGGGCATGAGCCGTGGAGAAAGTCACTTACTATTTCAAGCTTCCAACGGTAATCAAACACCAGTCCGGTCGGCACACTGCAGTGAAACACTCTGGGGCGACAGGATATGTTGGTAGGAGGCGTGGTTTTTATGCTCTGCCTCCGGTAATGATGTAGCGTGAGGGGACGGGGAGGATTTGCTAATTCATGTGTGACGTGACTGTCAACCTAAAGGGGTGTGTGTGTTAGTTCTAAAGCAAGGATGGCTAGCATTGCTTAACACATCTAAACATCCGCGTGCTCTCTCTAGTTGTCGTGGTCTCATGAGATATCTACATGTCTTATGAGACGGGAACCACTATGGTGAGAGCGGAAGGGGGGAGGCCAGGGTTAAGTAGGGGATACCAATTAAGAAGCCAAGGAAAAGCGGCGGGCTGTATACAAGGAATATTCTTATGTATAAACATTAAGAGTTACAATGCATACAGAGAAATTACTTATGTCTAACCCAGACATGTTATACTGTGATTAATGGCCCAAAATGTACATACATGT
Source organism: Lissotriton vulgaris (assembly GCF_964263255.1). NCBI lineage: Eukaryota > Metazoa > Chordata > Amphibia > Caudata > Salamandridae > Lissotriton > Lissotriton vulgaris. The sequence continues at coordinate 1,857,122,101 of NC_141689.1, forward strand.
TACACACACAGTTTGCAGATACCTCTCTTTGTTGACATGGGAGGTGGGGAGAACAGGGCTGGAGATGCGCCAGCAGTATGATCAATACTGGGGGACACAAGTCGATAGTCTTGGATGGAAGGTCAAAGGCAGTCTAGAGTGTCTGCAGTGTGTTAGGATCACCGTATAGTCATTGGATCAACAAATAGTCATTGGACAGTTAGCTGCAGGCATTCCATTCATCAACAGAGTTCAATCCATTCTCAATGGATCTGCAATTAAAAATACATTTGCATTCCAGCCGGTTGAGGATAGTCTGTTGGTTTCCTCCTCTTGCGCTGGTATGTAGGCTGTGAATCACCTGCCACTTGATTTCATTTTTCAGAATACCCTTTTCGTAGATAGTGTTCCACCAGGGGTGCAGTAAGGATTTTGCATCTGATCCAGCTTTTGTGTTGAGAAATCCTGGTCTTTACCTTCTGGGTTGTTTGTCCAATATATTGCAGTTTACATGGGCCTTCAATGTAGTAGATGACATTCTGGGAATCGCATTACTGAATGATTTCAATAAATGTTTGTAGTTACCATACTCAAATACTTTGTTAAAGGTAGAATCGCATGCTATGCAGTGATTACATTTAAAGTGACCCACAAGCGGTGGCAGGTTAAAATACGTATGGACAGAGTTGTCCTTTCTAGTGGGTGTGTGTGCCCTCACTAGGTGGTCCTCGAATGTTGCAGCCACGTTTGAATGAGAAGAGCGGTGTACCTATGGTAAACTCTAAGGGATCCAGAACTGACCAATGCTTTTTTACCAGTTTTGTTAGTTTGTTACTCACAAAATTAAAATTGGTGACACAGGTGATTCTGAATAAGAGTGTTTTTTCTCTGGGTTGGAGGAGGTACTCCCAATGAGCGTACCACGCCCTTTTCCTAGCACATTTGACTAAGCGTCTTTGGTAGCCTCTTTTTTACATAGCACTTCAGTCTCTTGGAGTACATTTTCCTTAAATTTGCAATTGTGCCTAATGCAGAAAATTGGCCGTATGGTAGGCTGTCCCTAAGTGCCCTAGGATGCACGCTGTTGTACTGTAGCAAGGTGCCCCTTTCAGTGGGCTTTCTGAACAGGATTGTATAGAGTTCGCCATTTGTACTCTTAATAGTAACATCCAGGTAGTCTACGCTAGCATTGTCATAGTTGTATGTGAATTCGAGGTCAAATTGGGTGCTATTAAGCCAGTCACAGAAGGTCTTAAGTTCGTTTTCATCACCAGCTCAAATCATGAGTACATCATCGATGTATCGACGCCATAGGCGGATTTTTTTGAGATGTGGGTTGGTGGAGTTAAGAATTGTGTTGGTTTCCATGTCATCTACGAAGAGGATAGCAAAGTTAGGGGAAAAATGGCTCCCATAGAGGTCTATAGTAAGTATCTTGGAACAAAAAATATTTCTAGGTTAGTGCAATTTCTAGCAGTGTTGTAATGAATTCAGTGGGGACCCAGTGCGGAGCAAGGCGGTTGTTGAGGTGTTTCCTGATGACATCTATACCTTTCTCCTGAGGGATGTTAGTATACAGAGACTCTATGTCGAGGGTGGCAAGGAGTTCTGGATTGGGGTCAAAAGGCTGGGATTCAATCTGATTAATCACATGGGTTGTGTCTTTGACATAGGTAGTGGTATTCTGTACCAAATCTTTTATAAAGAAGTCAATGCATTTTCCCAGGGGCTCTAGGATAGAACCACACCCAGAGAGGATTGGCCTTTCTGGGGGTGCTGCCGCATTTTTGTGCACCTTGGGTAGTGTCTACAGGACTGGTATGCGAGGTGTCTTGTTGTTAAGGAAGAGAAATTGTTTTTGCTAATAAAGCCATTTTCCAAACCATCCTTGGTGATGGTAAGGATGTGATCACTTATACCTCTTAAAGGGTTGCTGCTCAATCTTTCGTAATATGAGGTGTTGCTTAGTTGGCGTATGATCTCTGCATTATAACTATCTTTATCCTGAATCACAATTCCTCACAATTCATGAGAGCAGACATGACCAGATTGCCCTCACGCACCACTTTCGGCTGGAAGTAGGTCTCGTACGAACGAAAGGAAAGTGAGTCATTTTTTCACCCAGCCGCTCATGTTCACTTAATGAACACCAGCAATCCCTAACCCCCAATTCCATGTTTCCCCAGACGCACTTCAAGGCAAGAAGAACATCCGTGTACTGATGTTGTATGCAGCCAGATTGACTAACCTTGAAATCCGGTACAGCAGGAGCGATGCTGAAGCTAGTTTCTCTCCTCCCTAGATATGGTACCACAGGCGAGCGTAAGACCAACACTCGCCTATGAGGACCCCACCCAGGGAAGGGGAAAAGTGGATAAATAAAATATAAAGAAGTGGCAGCCAGAAACCATCTACAGGACTTGACAACAGGAGAAACGCCAAACGTAGAGGTTGTAGGTAGATACCTGCACAGGGATACAAGAGCAGGAAAGTTACCCTTTGCCCTATAACACTCTACCTTTCTATGTATGTTATAAGAGGACTTGCACTTACTCAATAAGGCTTCCACTCTTGTATAGAAAAAAGAATGCAAAATAGGAAAAATAAAGTAAAAGAAAAGAAGAGAGGGATCTGCCCAAGACCCCTATATCCAGAAAGAAGCCAGTTGCTTCTCAAGTAATCCTCTGCAGTTCAAAGAGGCTGGTATCTCAAAGAATAAGATCAAGGTTCCTTTAGAATGTCCTTAATTCCAGACTTGGAAAACAATAAATAATAGAGTTCTTAATCCGAGCCACTCAACAGCTCTCCAGAAAACCAAAATGTTCAGCAAGGTACCAATGCCAAGAAAAAACATATGCCAAAATCAAGTCTTGCAAAAATAACAGAAAGAGTTTCCAAAACACTCTTCATTTGCTAGCAACCCGCTAGAATACACAACTGTTGAATTGTGTTAGAGAGATAACAGTTAAAGAGTTTAGAGCAGCAAGCTCCGAATACTGTTATCCTAGTTTCAGCGCAACGTGTCTCCCCCTGCTCACCGCACAGCTCCTCAGCGGCTCTCAGCTGCTTAGCACGGCTCTCCGGCGTTGCTCTCTCACCAACTCACAGCGCGCCTCTCAGCTGTCAGCGCGGCTCCCCGGCACTGCTTCTCTCACAGCGCGGCTCGCAGTGCGAACGCGGCTCTCAGCTGCTCTTGGCGTCCACGCCCCAAATGAACGGGCGGGATAGTAAATCTCCAGATGCAATCCACAGAGACGCCTAACCACAGTAACGTACAATACGTACAGAAGGCTTGGTCCAAAAGAAGGTACGATCAAACACAGGTGACAAGCACCGCGGCAGGCGCTGAGAAAGAATAAATAGAAAACGGACAGAACAAGTAAAGAGAGAAAAAGGACTACAGCAAGCATTCTGGGATTTGTAGTCTCCCTATCGGGCTTGAATCGTGACAGAACCCCCTCTCCATGACCGACATCTCGGCGGTCCACCAGGCTTCATAGGGAATCTAGTGTAGAAACGCCTCAACAACCCAGGACAGCGCAAGTTACCAAGAGGTTCCCAAGAACGCTCCTCAGGGCCATACCCCTTCCAATCAATCAGATATTGTAAAGCCCCCCTCACCCTCCTGGAATCCAGTACTGCCTTGACTTCGTACTCAGCGTCCCCTTCAACTGTCACAGGCTGGGGTCTGGCTACGACTCTTGTCCCTTGAATGTATGGTTTCAGCAATGACACATGGAAAACGGGATGAATGTGCCAGGAAGAAGGAAGCTTCAGTTTCATGGCTACTGGATTAATCACAGCAACAATGGGATAAGGACCCACAAATTTAGGTTGCAAACGCGTGTTGCCCTTCAATCGCAAGTATTTGGTACTCAACCACACCTTGTCGCCCACTAAATAGCAGGGTTCTGGGGTTCTCTTTCTGTCCGCCTGTGTTTTGTCACGGTTTCTGGCTGCCTCCAAATGCTCTTTGGCAGACTGCAAAACAGTTTGAAGATGGGCATGATGTTGTTGTATGGTGGGATGAGAGGAGGGGCATAACTGATCGAATGGCAAAGAATTAGGGTGATACCCAGTAAGACAAAAGAAAGGAGAGCATCCTAACGAAGAATGAGTCGTGTTATTGTAGGCAAACTCTGCCATCCACAACAACGTTCTCCATTCTTCCTCCTGTTGAAGTGTAAAGCACCTTAAATACTGCTCTAGCGTCTGATTAAGTCTTTCTGTTTTACCATCCGTCTGCGGATGATAGCTGGTTGATAACCTAGCATCGATTCTCATCACTTCACATAAAGCCTTCCAGAATTTTGAAGTGAACTGAGTTCCTCTATCCGTTATAAGAACAGAAGGAAGTCCATGCAACCGTACTACATTCTGTAGAAAGACTATAGCTAGTTCGCCTGAGGTGGGTAACTTAGGCAGTGCAATAAAATGACCCATTTTGGTGAGATGGTCTACCACCACTAGAATGGTGTTGTTGCCGAAACTGACAGGCATTTCCACTATGAAGTCCATTGAAACTGTATGCCATGGACAGGGAGGAATCGGTATAGGACGCAACAATCCAGTACTTCTTTGATGCTGTGTTTTAGCCTGAATACATATGGGACACTTGGTAACGTGTCTTTCCGCATCGTTTCCCACCAAAAGTACCTGGAGGTAGTCTGTAAGGTCTTGAGCATCCCTGGGTGTCCACTCAAAGATGAATCATGGGTCCATTGAAGGACCAAGCTTTGTACTTCATGGTCTGGAAGGAACAACCGATTGTTTCTGAAGAGGAGTTTGTCTTTTTTCTGCCTCTGCAGTGGTTCTTTGGCTAACCAGGCTTGTACATCTAAGAGGTTGCTTTTCTCCTCGACTTGTTTCAAGAAATCCGCAGGACCGGCAATCACTGATACTGACTGATTAAAGGACGCTCTGTGTAGAAGAAAGGGGGGGATCCTCCATTCCTGAAGACTGGTCCTTTACCACAGATTCTGGTCTTGATAAGGCATCCGCCTTGCCATTTTGAGGGCCAGGACGGTACTTAATTATAAAGTCAAAATCTGAGAAAAACAACGACCATCGCAACTGGCGAGGTGTTAAAGCCTTTGCACTCTTTAAGAAAAGGAGATTTCGATGATTGGTAAAGATTTCCACAGTGTGTCTTGCCCCCAACAAATGATGTCTCCATTCTTCACAAGCTCGCTTGATAGCCAACAACTCCTTATCGGTTATGCTGTAATTAACCTCACTAGAGGACAGTTTTCTGGAGAAATAGGCTACTGGGTGTAGCTGACCTGTATCCGGATTCCGTTGTGATAATACACCTCCAATAGCAAAATGCGATGCATCCGTCTCCAACACGAATGGCTGACTGGCATCTGGGTGGCGTAAGATGGGTGCAGAAATGAAACATGTTTTCATGGTTTGAAAAGCTTGCTCTGCAGCGTCAGTCCACCTAAAAGTAGCTCCTTTCTTCAAAAGAAATGTTAAAGGCTGGATGATCCTTGAAAATCCTTGTATGAATCGGCGATAAAAGTTAGCAAAACCGATGAAGCTCTGCAACGCTTTTACACTAGCTGGTGATTCCCATTGTGTAATAGCTTGGATCTTCTTGTGATCCATTCGTAATCCCTTAGGACCGATGATGTATCCAAGGAATTCCACTTCAGTGGTATGGAAGAGACATTTCTCTAATTTGGCATATAATTCGTGCCTTTGTAGTCGTTCCAATACTTCCATCACATGCTTAACGTGATCTTCTTGCGTGGCGGAGTAGACGAGGATGTCGTCGATATAAACTATGCATGACACATCCAATAAACCCCTTAGCACCTCATCCATAAAAAATTGAAATGCCGCCGGGGCATTGCACAAGCCAAAGGGCATCACCTGATATTCGTAGAGCCCATATTTAGTGCGGAAAGCAGTCTTCCATTCGTCTCCGCGACGAACCCGCACCAAATGGTATGCCCCCCGCAAATCAAGTTTAGTGAATATTGTTGCATCCTTCAGCTGATCCAAAAGCACTGGTATCAATGGAAGAGGGTACCTGTTCTTTCTGGTTACCCTATTGATGGCTCGATAGTCGATACAGGTTCGCAAACCCCCTTCTTTTTTCGGGATAAAGAACAGAGGAGATGAGGCTGGAGACGTGGAGGGACGTATGAATCCTGAGGCTAAGAGCTTCTTTAGATACTCCTGAAGGTAAACATTTTCTGCCTCTGTGAGAGCGTATATTCTGCTACATGGAATGTGGGCCCCAGGTTCTAACTCGATCACACAATCATAGTCCCGATGAGGGGGTAGTTTGCTAGCTTCTTTCTCATCAAAGACGTCTCGATACTGGCTATACACCTCAGGAAGAGAGGAGATGGCATTCACTTCGAGATGTATTCCTGCTTTTGCTAGAGTGCCTGCTGGGGTTTCCACTTTTATTGTCTCATGGATACAAGGGAGGGAGCAGTGGTCAGTACAGTACTCGGAACTCAAAGTGATAGTATGAACAGCCCATTTAACTACAGGATCATGTAAAGTTAACCAGGGCATTCCCAATATTAGTTTGAACTGCGGGGCATCTATTAAGTCAAAAGCAATGTATTCATGATGATTTTGTCCCACTCGCATCACCAACTGACTTGTATGGTAGCACACGGGCCCAGAAGTTAGATCAGACCCATCCACCGCCTTCACCGCTTCGGGGGTCTCTTTTTGGATACAAGGTATTCCAAGTCTTTTAGCATATTGCAGGTCGATGAAATTGCCCGTTGCTCCACTATCCAACATTGCGTGGACCATCACAGGTTGACCACCTGGCCATTGTATAGTAACACATACATTCATGTGGGGTACAGCCGGTTGCATTGTATTGGCTACAGCATGGTAGACCTCTTGTTCTGTTTCTGAGCTCAAGCAAGGGGTCTGGAACTCACTTGAGCATTCTCGTTTCCCGACGTGTTGAGGGGATACTCCACCACAGAAAGTGTTCGTGTGCCTTTGGTCTTTGCTCTGCACTCTCTAATGAAATGTCCGGATTTCCCACAATACATGCAGAGTTTTTGATTGCGTCTGCGGGTGCGCTCTTCTGTGGTTAAGGGTCCTCTTATCCCTCCGATTTGCATAGGTTCAGTGGTATCGCAGGTTGTAGCGCCTTCTGCAGCAGCTTTAGGTTTTAACGTTGGAAATCGGAAATCATACCGATGTTTGTCGCCTCTGCGTTCTTGTAGTCGGTGATCCAGCTGAACTGTGAGGTCAATTAATTCTTCACAGGTGGTGGGCAAGGTAACCACCTGTGCTAATACGTCCTTCAACTCTCCTCGCAATCCTTGATAAAACAAGGAGACTCTCTTTTTGGGTGGCCAGTCCGTTTCAACAACAAGACGGTTAAAATTGGTAATGTAAGACAACAAGTCTTGGGATCCTTGTTTCAGCGTAATCAATTCCCTGTCTAAGGACAGCATATGTGCCTCACGGTCGAAAAGTTTACCCATCTCCTCACAAAATCCCTCAAAGTCATCTAATACAGGATCCTTCCTTTCAATGAGTGGGAGTGACCAACTAGCTGCATTACCCCCCAAGTAGGACAACATAAAGGCTGTTTTAGAGTGGTCATCAGGGAATACAGTAGGTTTACACATGAAATGTAATCTACACTGACCCAGGAAGGTACCAAATTTCTTAGGGTCCCCCAAAAACCTTTCTGGAGGCGCCAGGGGCAATTGTATTGGTTGCACAACTTGAATGGTAGAAGGGCCTTGCCCTCCTCCCTGTACAATGGGGTTCTGAGACTGCATCGGAGGTGGCAATGTGGCATCTCTAATGTAATGGGCTCCTCTTGAACCAGCGGGACTAGTTCGTGCTATTCCCGCTACTTCCTGACAAAGAGTACCCATTTCCTTCCTCATTTCATGATTTTCCCCTCTAACTGCATCTACCTCCACCCGTAAAGCGTTAAGAACTTCTAACATAGATGACAGAATAGTTTCAGTCTCCATCGCTCAGGCCGTAGTAGAACGTGGGCTTGTCACTCTGTCGTATGCAGCCAGATTGACTAACCTTGAAATCCGGTACAGCATGAGCGATGCTGAAGCTAGTTTCTCTCCTCCCTAGATATGGTACCACAGGCGAGCGTAAGACCAACACTCGCCTATGAGGACCCCGCCCAGGGAAGGGGAAAAGTGGATAAATAAAATATAAAGAAGTGGCAGCCAGAAACCATCTACAGGACTTGACAACAGGAGAAACGCCAAACGTAGAGGTTGTAGGTAGATACCTGCACAGGGATACAAGAGCAGGAAAGTTACCCTTTGCCCTATAGCACTCTACCTTTCTATGTATGTTATAAGAGGACTTGCACTTACTCAATAAGGCTTCCACTCTTGTATAGAAAAAAGAAGGCAAAATAGGAAAAATAAAGTAAAAGAAAAGAAGAGAGGGATCTGCCCAAGACCCCTATATCCAGAAAGAAGCCAGTTGCTTCTCAAGTAATCCTCTGCAGTTCAAAGAGGCTGGTATCTCAAAGAATAAGATCAAGGTTCCTTTAGAATGTCATTAATTCCAGACTTGGAAAACAATAAATAATAGAGTTCTTAATCCGAGCCACTCAACAGCTCTCCAGAAAACCAAAATGTTCAGCAAGGTACCAATGCCAAGAAAAAACATATGCCAAAATCAAGTCTTGCAAAAATAACAGAAAGAGTTTCCAAAACACTCTTCATTTGCTAGCAACCCACTAGAATACACAACTGTTGAATTGTGTTAGAGGGAGAACAGTTAAAGAGTTTAGAGCAGCAAGCTCCGAATACTGTTATCCTAGTTTCAGCGCAACGTGTCTCCCCCTGCTCACTGCACAGCTCCTCAGCGGCTCTCAGCTGCTTAGCACGGCTCTCCGGCGTTGCTCTCTCACCAACACACAGCGCGGCTCTCAGCTTTCAGCGCGGCTCCCCGGCACTGCTTCTCTCACAGCGCGGCTCGCAGTGCGAACGCGGCTCTCAGCTGCTCTTGGCGTCCACGCCCCAAATGAACGGGCGGGATAGTAAATCTCCAGATGCAATCCACAGAGACGCCTAACCACAGTAACGTGCAATACGTACAGAAGGCTTGGTCCAAAAGAAGGTACGATCAAACACAGGTGACAAGCACCGCGGCAGGCGCTGAGAAAGAATAAATAGAAAACGGACAGAACAAGTAAAGAGAGAAAAAGGACTACAGCAAGCATTCTGGGATTTGTAGTCTCCCTATCGGGCTTGAATCGTGACAACTGATCACAGACCCATTCAACCACCACATCCCCCTCCCCTAGGGAAGTGGACCCAGTAGAGAGTAAGTTCGCTCAACACTTCCTGGCATTACGTATTCACGAATACAGAAGTTAGCCTAATCACTGATCACTGATAACTGACAGAATGCGCGTAACTCCCTTTAGGAGCCACTGGAATTGATAGAGCGCTGAGCTAACCACTTGGCCCCCACTCCACATAAGTGACGGTCTACACTTTACCACTGCCAGCGATTTAATTTAATTATGCTATCACACTAGAAGCACGCCCACGCCACTAGTAGCCAAAATGTAGGATACATATCGTAATTCTACTTTGATCCCCTTAGTTACAGGTTGCTCACTTATTGTCCTGAAAATGATCTTAAGTCCCTTAAAGATAGAAACGCCATTGACCACTACAACAGGAACTTCCTCAATTGCCCTAGCCCATGCAAAGTTGCTATTCGGTTGTCAATGTGATGTAATGTTTTTAAGTTCACTGCACTTTGTCACATTACGCACCTGTCACTTTCTGTGAGCACCTGTTTACTCTGACTATCTCTAACCATGCTTGTGTAAAAGTAAATGTTTATTTTACACCACATATGCTCCCCTACTATTTCCATGCTACCTCAATGATTAATTGTCTAGCCTAAAATGTACCCTGCGTCCTCCTCGAAGATCCCACTTGGTTGCATGGGACCCGATTGAGCCAAAAGGAACCATTGTTTCCCTAAACCTATATTAACCCCAGGTTCTTCTAATGGGGTACCCTTGTTCAACTATACTACCTCACCGATCTCTGAGGCGGTCCCCAGGTGCTCACTAGGTATTCTGCAGTCAGTAGTTGCCCTTGCACTTCGTTGCAAGGCCCCACCGATCAGGATAGATATTGATTATTAGGCAGGCGTCCGGAGCTCTATGTGAGCACGTTTGCCATCTTGGCTGGCTTGGCCTTGCCCCCCTTCAGTTCTTATCTCATGACATCTTTTACTGTGGCTATCTTCACAGCAGCCCTCTCATGGCATATAGGGGTTGCCAACTCTGTCCTGCACATGGGCAATGACCCAATTGTGCAGCAGTTGTTTCTTCAAACCTCACACAGAGTCCACTCGACAGAGCTCCCCACTGGAGCTCGTTTCCTCCAATGTTTTCTTCTGTGTTACCGGGCACACTGACCTTTTCAAGCAGGCAGGTGCTGCTGCTCCAGGCTCAAGGGCAGCAGGTCTTGGATTCTCTGGGTGATATGGTGGCCTTGACCCCAGTCATGGCCATTGGCAGATGACATGTTTCATCCTCCCCTTCTCACACAACCCACCTGGCTGCTTGGAAAATGACCATTTCTAGGGTCTCATCCTCCCCTTCTTACAGCCATTTCCAGATACCAAATGTGATTGAGGGTCTGAGTCTTAGAGGTTTTATGTTGGGATTCTGCTTCTTTTGAGTGCATACTCCTCTGCTCCCTCTCCCTCTTGAAAAGTAGTCTGTCAAAGCAGGGAAGTCTCTGAAGCTGATAGTCCCACAACACCGCCCATGGGGCTGTCTGGAGTTTGCAGCTGGATGTCAGCCACAGTGATATGTTCATCAAAAGGCGAGCCCAGGGCCCTACTCTTTATGATTCTCTTATCAGCCCCATCTCTTTCCTGAGATTTGCCCAGGCCGCTGACTTGTGACCTCTCACTGAATCAAAGAACACCCTTTGAAGTGTACAGAGGAGGCCTAGTCCTCCACTCCTAAGTGTGTGTTCCATCCAGCTTACAGGAATGCAGCAATCCACAAATATGTCTCTGGTGATCTATCCACCTCTACTCCATGTTTCACCATGTAGGCCTAGGTCTCCCAAAATGGAACCCAGGTCCCTCTATCTATTGTACCATCCACAGGCACATATACATCCAATTCATGTATACAGCATTCACACACTTCATAGTACTGTATCCTCCATGTACTGTACCATTCACAGGCACATATACATCCAACACTTGCATTCAAAATGCGTGCACTACCTAGCACTGTATCCTATATACATTGTACCACTCATAGGTACACATAATCTCAGCACATGCAAAATAAAGGGTACCATTTCACAAGTACCAATCTAAAGTATGGAATATTTAAATAGCGCAAATCATTTCTCACTTCTTACTCACATTAATAATTCCTTATTGATTTTTCCTTTATAAGTGTAAACCAGAAAAGGGAGAACGCTGAATGTCTGTATACCCAGGGGGACCTAAAAGAGTAAAGCAGTATGAAGACATATGTTGTAGTCATACCCCATATCAACACAAAGTCTGCCAAAATCATATCTAATGTGTGATTTTTAGACCAGGGATCTATTAATGAGCTCCACCGTCCTTTTGTTAAGGTTACAACCATTATCTCCTAATAACATCCTTAATACAACAACTAACTTCCCTATTAATCTAAATATAAGCCCCCAGTTCCAGGCCTACCAACCTGCCAGGCTAAGCAAAATTATGCGACATTCCATGCACGCGCAGCCTTCTCGAACCACCATTTTTTGTTACTTACAGTATTTATAGAGCAATGTAACCAATCACTGGATCTAAAATTTCAAATCAACCAATTAGTGTCCTTGTCTTGTTTTAGCTATTTCATAATTTAACATTAATTTTCAGGAGGGCATGATTGAACAGAGAAGACCTCCAATCAAAAGTCTCTATGTGGTGGTGAGCCTAAGCAAGGCCTACCAGTGCAAGGGATTCACCCTTCTCTGCACAGAGTCCTCAGACCAATAGGAAGAAGTTGGCACATAAACTGGAATAGATAAGACAGAGTTTATTAAACCTTATGAGGTGGAACTACATTCACACAGCACCCTTCGGTAATGCATGAAGTAGCACACTGACTGGAAGGAGCTTGGTCCTTTTATACCCACACAGGGGCTCAAATGAAGGCGGTACAAATACAGAATGCTGGTTTCAAATACATACAAGGTCACACAGAGTGTGTGCTGGCAACAAGTGGGAGGGGCTGACAGTTAGCTAACTCTGGTGGACACATCCTGACAGTTACAATTTGAGGACAGCTGTAAGCTCAACTGAGCATGTGTGGAGCAGAAGAGGCTAAATATATCTCGTCTGTAGGCAGATTTCAAGAGCATTTAACAGGAAGGTAGGACACAGCACATGGCGAGCACATGGCAAACAAAATGGCTGCCAGAAATACAAAATGGATTCCGCAAAATGGACAAGATAGTCTATAAATACAAGATGTCTTCTGCTAATGCTTAACCTAATCGCTGCCAAATTACAACGGACGACCCTTTCAGCATTAGCTGAAGACATTCGTTTATCTGGGGTAATCTAGATATGCATCCTGTACATTGATGTTCATCATTTCAGTAATTTCTTTGTTTAACATTTGTTGTGCTTTTATCTCTGCGATATTTCTTTTGGCAGGTGTACAAGCAGTGATGCACATGGAGCAAAGCATAGGACCACATTGTATACAAGTACAGCATGTAAATAGTATCACCAGTAGTATACATAGAATAGTCAGTAGTTTCCAGCCCCAAGTAGCAAATAATGTCCATATCCAGTTTGAAAATTTCCATGTACCAGTTTCTGGGTGAATTTCTGCAGCAATCTTATGTAGTTTAGAGATTGCATCATAAACTAAAGGTGAGTGATCAGGTATGAATACACAGCAACTGCTACCGATGATGCAACATGCACCACCTCGATCAGCCAAAATCACGTCTAGCACCATCCTATTTTGGAGTGCTACAATCCTCGCAATTTGTAGTTCTTCTGTAATGTTCCCAAGTGCCATGGCTGTTTGATTGGTGACAGCTTCCACAACACGAGTTAATCGCCTTATCTTTTTGCTATTCAATGCAGCACCCACAAAGAAGAACAAACCCAAATTGAAATCTACATATTGTTGTAAAGTGGTATCTGTCTGGTCGACTTCATCTGTAGTTATTGTTCGTTTGTATCTATCCTTAGAAATAGCATTGTACAACTTTAGGTCAAGGTGATATGATGGAGGGGCCAAGAACACAGGTGGTAACAAAAATGATATGTAACATACCCCGGACCACCCAACAGGTAATTGGTAGTATCCTTTATTACCACATACAAAATAAGTATTATGTGAAGGCGTAAAAAAGCTGTTATTAGCACCTTCAATAGTCAATGTCAAAATACATTCACTCCGTCCTACTGGAATTCTTCCAGCACCACTTATACATAGTTCTGCTTTAGCTCTGGTCACAGAAATTACAAAAGGTCCATTGTCTTTAATGTTCCTCATATTCATGAAGACATATGGTGTCGAAATATTGTCTGGTTGGTACTCTTCCCATTCCCATTTTGTCCCTTTAGCTTGAGGATAACTTTCTTCATCTTGGTAGCACACTTTATTCAACCGAAAGATGATTCCACCTACTGAGGGCTTTCCGAATGCAAACAAAAGTGCATACCAAGCTTGACATGAACCATTGTGGGAAAACGGTAGAGGAATAAAAGGCGTTCCTCCTTTCTTTTGGTGTGCAGGTATCATTCCACACACCCAACAGTTGGTAGCATTCGTAGCATTGTGTGTATGATGCAACATCTGGATGAATGTGTTATTTAAGTAGGATTGTCGATGGTTCTGCTATTGATAGGGAAGCGTAAAGTAATGGTATTCCACTGGAGCGGTAGTAGTGGCAGGAGCCACTTTCTCAACAAACCAGGTGATTATCACCATAACCACCAGGGCAACAACAAACCCTACAGCACAAATAATTTGTTTGTTATTCATTTCAGCAACAGTGATAATTGATCTATTTTTAAAAAATGTGTTGAAAACAATCGTTGGAGCTCTTCTCCCTTCGGTAGCCGCTGATTTCTTCACCGAAGATCAAGACGGGTGTCACTACACTACGCAGGGCTGATCCCCCCCCTTGTTATATCGGCATTCCGTCTCACTAACCCAGGGCGGTAGCTCAACCAGTCTTTTTCAACTCTGCAGATTCTTTCCTCGGTCTCAAGTGGTATCGCGATGCTCCAGGAATCGTGTGGTCCGAGAAGACTTCCGCAGATTCGTCAGGTGAGATAGCTTGGCCTTTCTCCGTCTCCAGAATCTCTCGATGGTCGGTCAGCGCAGCAGGTTCCACCAAGGCGGCCGACACACGCTTGCAATGCGTGCTGTGGACCCAGTTCTTTTTGTTCGTCACTCAAACTGCTGTCCTTGTAGCCAAAAGCACCTGCTCCGGACCTCGCCAACTCGGTTCCAGGCTGTTCCATCTGTCGAAGACCTAGACCATCATATAGTCGCCAGGATGGAGTTCGTGGTCCTCACCTGTAGATCTGTCAGGAAGCGCTTCTCGAACCTGTTGATTAATAGAGATCAAACTGTTGGTTAACTGTGCCAAATAATCATTCAACAAAACACAAGGTACATCATGTATGGGGTGTGCCTTAGGAACTCCCCAAATGTTCATCGGTCTCCCAAATACCACCTCATACGAGGTAAGACCTGATCGTGAGTGTGGCACAGATCTTATTGCTAATAATGCCAAAGGTAGTGCCTCTGGCCACTTTAGGGATGTGGAAGCCAGTATTTTTACAGCTTCAATTTTAAAGTAGCGTTATACCTTTCCACCAATCCTGCTGATTGCGGGTGGAAGACTGTATGGAATTTCTGTTTGATCCCTAACCCTTTCAGGACATACTCAACAACTTGCCCAATAAAATGAGGTCCGTTGTCACTCCACAAAAGCTTACAAACACTATACCTAGGAAAAAATTATCCTTTGTAGGGTACGCCTCTATCCATTTACTGAAGGCACATACCACCACTAGGACACATTTTAGATTATTGCAGTGTTCAAATTGGATGTAATCCATCTGCAAGACTTCAAAAGGTGCGGTTGGTGTAGCAAACCCTCCCGTAGGA
Organism: Lissotriton vulgaris; assembly: GCF_964263255.1. Taxonomy (NCBI): domain Eukaryota; kingdom Metazoa; phylum Chordata; class Amphibia; order Caudata; family Salamandridae; genus Lissotriton; species Lissotriton vulgaris. Next base: position 1,857,137,234 of record NC_141689.1, read on the forward strand.
GTCTGTGTCGCTTTTCCAGGATTATACTGCCAAAAGATCAAACAGAACTGTACTACTCTTTTAGCTGTGCTGGCAATTTCAGGATGCTCCCAAACTTGTGTAAGCAATTTAGTTATTGCTAGAGCTCCAACATGTGCCAGCCCATGTGCCATTTGAACCATAGGTTGCAAATCGGCTGCAGGCAATTTCCACTTATTTATTTCTTTGTTGCGCCAACAACCCTCATCGTCTAACATTCCTTCTTTAGACCATTGCTCAAGCTCTTCCACAGAGGCAGATCTCTGTATGTCCAATACTTCCTCTCTAGCGTCATGCCAACGCTCAGCTTGAGACTTTACTACGTACATGGAAGTAGTGCTTTGCTGCATCGCAGTCTCACGAGCTACGCGATCTGCAAAAGCATTGCCTTGTCCTATTTTGTCAATGATTTTCGTGCATGCGCTACACTTCATAATAGCAACTTTCTTTGGGTATGTAAGTGCAGTCAAGAGATTATGTACTAATTCTCTGTGCATTATCTGCATCCCGTGGGATGTAAGAAAGCCTCTTTCCTTCCAGAGTAGGCCAAAATCATGAACCACTCCAAAAGCATAGCGGCTATCCGTGTAAATGTTAACACACAAGTCAGTGCTAAGTTCACACGCTCGTGTCGAAGCTATTAGTTCAGCTGCTTGAGCAGACTTCTGAGGTATGCGAGCTGTTTCCACTACTGTCTCAAGCGTGGTGATTGCATATGCGGCTGAAGTCGTGCCATCTGGTAACTTCAAACAGGACCCATCAACCCACAGTTCCCCATCTACTTCTGGAAGGGGCGTATCTTGTAAATCGATGCAACCCTTTGTCTGTTCCTCAGTGAGGAATATACAATCCTGAGGTTCCTTTGACTGGGACTGAGTCGCAGGATATGGCAACAAAGTGGCTGGGTTCAGTGTCGCGCACCTCTTCAAGGTAATATGATGTGCTAACAGTGTCAATTCGTATCCTGTCAGGCGAGCACTATTTAAGTGTTGTGTGTTCGTCTGATTTAAAAGGGCATCTACTGCATGGGGTACTTGCACCAACAGTTTGTGTGACAAAACTATCCCTTCACTCTGACGTATGGACACAGCTGTCGCTGCAACTGAACGGAAGCACCCAGGCAACGCACAAGCAACAGGATCAAGAACTGCAGAAAAGTATGCGCAAGGACGCTGTTTCTCCCCGTGTGTCTGTACTAAAACTGACAATGCACATCCATCTTTCCATGTACATAGGGTGTAAAAGCCTTCGTTTAATCTGGTGTGCCTAACAAAGAGCTTGTCTTAACTGATGAAAAGAATTTTGGCATTCACCTGTCCATGGAAGGGGGATCAGAGTGTTTTTAGTCAGAAGCGCTAGCAGGGGTTTAACAATGTGTGAAAAGCCCAATATCCATTGCCTACAAAACAAAGTCAAACCAATGAATGCACGGACATCTTTCTGTGTGGAAGGTACTGGGGTGTCTAAAATTGCTTGAATGCGATCTGGTGTCAATGCATGGCCCTCCTTAGACAGAAGGTGTCCTAAATAGGTCACCTTCGGTCTACAATATTGCAATTTCTTTCATGACACTTTATGATGGTGTGTAGCAAGAAAAGAAAGCGAAGACAAAGTACACTCTTCACATAGTTCAGGCGTATCAGCTGCCAACAAGATGTCATCGACATATTGTATGAGAGCCACCCCTTCAGGCAAAGTAAAGGAATCAAGCTGTCTCTTCAATGCTTGACTGTAAATACTAGGACTCTCAGTATAGCCTTGAGGAACTCTACAAAATCAATACGATCGATTATTCAAAGTGAAACCGAACAAATATCGGCTATCAGGATGAATAGGGACCGAAAAGAAAGCGTTCTTCAAGTCTATAACTGAGAATGAAGTTGCTGTCGGAGGAACCAGGGTAAGTAATGTCGTTATGTTAGAAACCACAGGGTACTGCAGTACTAAAATCTTGTTTACTTCCCTCAAGTCAATGATAAATCTATAAATCCTGGTGTCAGTATCTTTCAAAATGGGAAGAATAGGACTATTGCAAACATTGTAAGGAACTTCTTCCACAACCCCCACTTTAATCAAATCATGAACAATGTGTGTAAGTGCTTCTTCTCCTTCTCGAGAAATTTTATACTGAGGCAGTCTTGGCAATTAAACACCCTCCTTGACACTAATATGCACTGGTGGAATAATCGTTTGCCCTACATTGGTGTCTGAAGTAGCCCACAAAGTACTAGGGAGTGAGGATAGTGCAATGTCCTCTTTAACAACACAAGATCTCTCAATCACAGGGTAGTTGTCATTCAAAATAACCCGTACTCCTTCCCGGGAACATCGTATCGTAGCCCTGAAATATTAAAGCATATCAAGACCCACAATATTGTCTGGTGTGTTTGGAGAAAGCAAAAACGTACATGGAGCAGTAAACTTATCAACATGAAATTCGAGTGGTTGTGACAATGGTCTAAGGGAAGATGTTCCATCAAAACCTATCGATGTAATGGTTAAGCCAGACAGGGGAGCCCTTGGAACCAATTGTTTAGACAAGGCGCTACGAGTAGCTCCTGTATCAACCAGAAACCGATCAGTAGAACCCAAAATATGTGCTGTAACATAGGGACCCCTCTGATCTACTATAACTTCAACTGATTCCTTACCCCATCCTAGGCAATCCTGTACATAAGCAGAATCTTGCAAATCAAATGGCACATAGTCGGACATTTGATATTGGTTCCTTCTATCAAAAGTGTTAAACCCATCCTGCCCACGTGTATTAGCATCAAACCTAGCGTGATCGTTTATGATTCCTCTAGGCCCTGAATATCCTGGGCGATTTCTCCTTTGTCCCCGACGACGTGGACACTGCTGAGCACGCAGTACTGGACAATCAGAAAGCCAATGTCCAAATTTTTTGCAGTACGCACACTGGTCAACAGATATATTCGAACGAGTATAAGAAGGAAAAGACGAACCAGAAGATCCACGTCCGCCTCTATCATTACCTCTAGAAGGTGGGCCATAAGCTTGAGCTAACATAACCTTTGTCTTCAACTCTTTAGACTTTTTATCCTCATTACTTTTAGCTTCTAATTCTTGTTGCTCATAATATTGAGCCATAGTTAGGAGAGAAACCCGAGAAGAGGTAGTCCATGAACTCTCACTGGCCTTTAGGCAACTAGCTATTTCTGGCAAAAGGTTTGCGACATATTTATCGACAAACAGATGCCTACCCGTGTCATCCGTTAATGACTGACCACTAAAATCGTGGAATGCCTCTTCAAAGCGTGTAAAGAAATCTGAAACCGATTCATCTGCCTTTTGCTTACACAATGCTAATACAGTCCAATCAATCTTTTTAGGGGGAATAATCGTCTTTAGCTGCCGGAAGATTTAAAATTAACTGACACGGTTTCGGTGCAGGTTCTCTATCTTTATCTAACTGCTCTAAATCTTTCCATAAAGCTCCAAATGTCGCACAGTCATCAATTTTACGCACAGTTCTCCACATATCAGGTGGTAATATTAATCCAAAAAACAAATCAATATTAAGTATCGGCGAATTTAGCGAATCAGCGGTTCGCAAATTCACGCGAAATCGCAAAAAAATCTGCAAATTTGCAAGTTTCCCAGCAAAATCACGGATTTTTTTGCAATTTTGCACCAACGCTAGTGTGTGTGGGGGGGCAAACCGGGGGCTTCTATGCGAGTTCACATGCCTCTTGTGTGTATAAAAGGACAGGCACCGATCAGAGCAGCAGATGAGGAGAAAGAAGCTTGTGGTCACAGGAACTGCACGTGGATAGAGCTCGTGAAAGTCAAGGATGCAAAGGCCTCCATCAAGCATCATAGCTAATTTTTGACGATAGACATGGGGAGAACACACACCTGCCCAGCCTCGACAAAACGCAAATTTTTTTGGGCTGATTAAGGAGTTACTGAATTTGACCTTCAACTCAGGCACCTGCTTTATCTATATCTGTAAGTGCTTCCTGCAGGAGCCTGGTTGTCTACTTGTAACTATTCTCTGACCCTGCTTCGAGGGTCAGAGCAGGGTCAGAGAATAGTTGCAAGTAGGCAAGGAGGTGCCACTCAGGAAGCACTTACAGGGTTACAGCAGGTGCCCAAGTTGAAGTTAATTTCTTTGTAACCATTTTGTAAATGGTTACACAAAGAAATTAGCTTCAACTTGGGCACCTGCTGTAACCCTGTAAGTGCTTCCTGAGCAAAATTCGTCCCGCTCGCGTATTCGCGGATCGCAAAATCGCGGAAAATCCGCAAATTCGCGAGCGGAACAAATTTTCCGCCCATATTTAATCAATATCAGGCAAAGTCATAGTACAAGAACTAATTGCACCCTCAACTTCCTCATAAAAGGCTGCTGGATTCTTTCACGGATCAGGCAATGCATTTTTAGTATTAAATCTTTTTATTGGTAATTTTGAGCACAAAAGATCGAACATCAAGCGCCTACAACCCATTGGGCCGGCTCGACAAGGCAATACTGTACATACACACCAAAAACTGTGGTTATGAACCAAGGGTTAAACACAGCATGCCGCCTACAACCCCGAGGGGCCGGCCGCGTCATAAAATCTCGTTGTGACCAAAGGAGCGATGTGGCCATGTGGCCAGACCCCAGTGAGTGAGGGCTGATAATGCATGTACCTTGAAGAAAAGGAAGACGCCTCCCACCCCAACTAGGCCCCCCTCCACACCCCTTCCCGTCCCTCCTCCCCCCCACACTCCAGGTCCAGGTCCGAACTACCCCCCCCCCACAAGGCAACTCTCCTCTGACTTCAGCAGGTCTCTGTTTGGGACAAACGTAAGACACGTAAGTACCTAGGGCATGTGACCTCCTTGAACTCTGTGGATAAAAGAGACAGAAATGGTTGCCACGGTTCCACATATTTCGCACCCTCCCCCGCCCTGATTAAGGACAGCCTTTCCATGCCCAATACCGCCCACAGTCTAGACTGCCACCCCTGGAATGAGGGAACATGAGTGGTGCGCCAAAGGGACAGGATGTTTTGTAGGGCAGACCCAATAGCAATGGCGATCAATCTGCCCCTGTGAGAACGTAAGGGGTGCGTAGTGGGGTTTGGGAGGCCTAGGAGAACATATGAAGGAAACCTTGGGATTTCAGTGTCAAAATGGGCATCAACCTCATCCAAGACCGACTTCCAAAAACCCCGAAGGTGTGCACAGTCCCATAGAAGGTGTGTTAGGGACCCCACTTCCCCGCAGCCGCGTCAACATGTTGCCTCCTTACTGTGGTCCATCTCATGTAACTTCTCTGGGGTGTAATACCAATATGTTACCACCTTGGTGAGGGTGTCAGTCAGGCCCATGTCATAGGAGGAGTGCCGCGCACGATAGTATATCCCCTCCCATTCTTTAGAGCTGAGTGTGCATCCTAGCTCTCTTTTCCATCGGGCCCTACCCGAGTTATAGACATGTGTATAGCGGTCTAACAACATGCGATATAGATCAGAGATGAGATGTTTATCTGTCTTCCTCGAGAGCAGCCAGTACTCATAAGGCCGCAGGGACCTGGTTGCCAACTCCTGTACATGACCGTTAAGAGCCCAGTGTCGCGTTTGCAAATATCGAAGACGTTCCGACTCCGGTAAACTGTAGGTCTGCTTGAATGTCTCAAAGGGGATGATTCCGCCACCATCAAACATATGTGACAGGGTCCTACATCCCACCGGTCGCCATCTCAAATAGGCTGCGACGTCTTGTCCGGAGGAGAACTCAGCGTTATCGAGTAGAGAAGTTAGCAGGGAGGGAAAGGTAGTCAGTTCGTGCGTCAGATTGGTGCTGTCCCATACCTCCAGAGGTACCCTCGTGATGTAAGAGGCATAGAGGTTGGGAGGCCTATGCTGTCTGCGGAGAAATGGCATTTCCTGGAGTGGTCGGCCTGCTATGGCCTGATCCTGGAAAAGCCAGTGTTTCTCTGACTCCCATCTGCTCCATTCTAAGCTGGGTGGCCTGATAATACAACAGTAGATCTGGTAGACCACAACTCCTTTCTCAGGCGGCATAATTGCCACTCTGAGTTTCATTCTTGGTTTCCTGCCATTCCAGATGAATTGTGCCAATTCGGCCTGTGTCTGGCGGGGCCAACCATCCGGCGGGCGAAGGGGGATGGCCCGGAACAGATAAATAATTTGTGGTAGGATCGTCATTTTGACAGCCGCCACCTTACCTCGCCAGGACAGTGGTAGGTGTTTCCACCGACTGAGTTCCTTGCGTATCAGAGAGCTCAGACGGGCATAGTTGACCTGGACCGTGTCTCGCAACGTGGCCGTGAGGTGGATCCCCAGGTAAGGGACCGCGGTTTGCGACCAGCGGAAGGGAAAGGCGTTCTGAAGATGGGAGTGGGTGTGCGCCTCTAGGGAGAGATCCAGGGCCTCCGATTTGGCCTTGATAACCTTGAAGCCCAAGACCTTAGAAAAAGCCTCGAGACTTTCCACGCAGGCGAGCAGGGAGGCCGCCGGGGAGGATAGTGACAGGAGGACATTGTCGGCATAAAGGCTAATGGTGTGCATATAGGCTCTGATTTTAATGCCATGAACCTCCGGGTTGAGTCTCAGCCTCTGTGCCTGCGGCTCCATATATTAGGCAAAGAGTAAGGGAGACAGCGGGCACCCCTGCCTCGTGCCGCGCTCGATGGGGAAGCGAGGCGAGGAATGGCCATTGACTTTAACCGTCGCCATGGGATAAGAGTAGCAGTTGAGGGCCCAAGTGCGGAATCTATCTCCCAAGCCCACCTTCAACAACACCTGCTCAAGATAAGGCCAGTGAACCCGATCGAACGCCTTTTCAGCGTCGATCGCTAAAAACATATATTCTCCTGTCGTTCTCGTGGCTTTCTCCAGGAGATGTAGGATTCTCTTTGTGTTGTCCACCGTTTGGCGCCCAGGGATGAAGCCGGCCTGATCAGGGTCAATCAGGTCGGGCAAAAGTGGAGCTAGTCGCGAACCAGAATGCTAGTGTAGAGTTTGAGATCTACATTGAGTAGAGAGATAGGGCGGTAGGCCTCACATCACGAGCGATCCTTGCCTGGTTTGGGGATAACGGAAATAGTCACGTCTAGCAGATCCCTCGGGATTGCTCTCGGCTCACCAAAGGAATTATAGAGAGCGGTCAAAAGGGGGACTACTTGCACGCAGAATGTCTTGTAAAACACGGCAGAGAAGCCATCCGGGCGAGGGGCCTTTGCGAGTTTGAGGCGTGATATAGCCGCAATGACCTCCTCAGGTCGGATAGGCCGGTCTAATGACTCTGCTTGCTCGGGGGTCATGGAGGGGAGGGGGATGGACTCCCAGAATCTTTCGCCCTCAGCCGGGTCCAAAGAGGATCCCGTGTACATGGAAGTGTAAAAGTTGCTAAAGGCTGCTGCAATATCCGCATCTTCGGTGACCACTCCCCCGTCCCTCGAGACAATCTCCTGGACCGCGTGCCTCTGCTGCACCTCTCTCAATGCGCGTCTTAGCAACCTCCCGCACTGATCCCCCCCCCCCCGGTGTAGTAGAGGTGTCGCACTCGCAATGCCGCATATTCCGCCCGGTCTTGGTAGAGCGCCAACAATTGCTGCCGGGTCTGTCGTAACTGCCTTCATATTCTAGGCGCCCCCGTGCGTTGGTGCATGTGCTCAAGTTCACGTGTTTTCTGTGACAGTTCCTCTCGTTTGCGCGCGCGTTCTGCATTTTCCGCCGTCGAGATCGCGATCAATTCTCCCCGAAGGACTGCCTTAAGTGCTCCCCAGTGGGTGGCCAAAGAGGTGTCTGTGGTGTTATTATGCTCTAAGAAATCTTTAATAGTCCCCTGAAGCTTCTTAACTACCACAGCCCGGTGTAGGAGTGTGTTGTGCAATTTCCAGGAACGCTGTATGCAGGCCGGTGGGGGGAGGTTAAACACCGCCACCACGGGGGAGTGATCTGACAAAGACACAGCAGAAATCTCAACCTCCGCATCAAGCGCACGCATAGGGGAAGAAACCAAGAAGTGATCAAGGCGCGCATAGGTTTTGTGTGCGTGTGAGTAGTATGTGTAGCCCGTCTCACCTGGGTGCAGGCTACGCCACAGGTCCACCATCCCCAAATCTCCCAGTTTGGCTATTCCTTCCTCAGAAAGGGCCCCCGCCTGCGAGGAGCATTGCCCTGACCTATCCTGCAGGGTGCCCATCACCAAATTCAGATCCCCCCCCCACCAGGACATGGTGATCAGGCAAAGCGGCTACCTCCGTGAGGGCTGTATGTAAGAACTTCTCTAGGCCCTCGTTCGGAGCATAGATAGAGCACACCGAAAAGGTGTATCCCCCCAAGGAGAGTCTGTATGAGAGCAACCGCCCCTTTATCTCTGCCCCCTTCTGCAGCACTTTCCCTCTAAACCTCTGGGCTACCAGTATTGCCACCCCAGCCGTGTTGGTAGAAGCTGAGGAGTAGTATTGATGTAGGAAACAAAGAGAGCGCATTCTGGAGCAATCTTTCTGCAAAAGGTGGGTCTCCTGCAGCAGACATATGTTCGCCCTAGAAGTCTCCAGAAGGGAGAGTATCACCCTCCGTTTCTGTTATGCTGGACGTCCTCGGGATCGGTTTGAAGATTATGTTCCACCTCTCAATCTATCCAATGTCTGGACTACCGTAATGGCACAGCACATTGAACGGATTAAGTGAGGGATATTGTGGAGGAGGTTTAGGAAACAGGAAGGAAAGGAAGGGGACAGCAGGGAGGGAGATCTGGAAAAGACAAAAGAGAACAAAACTCATGAATATCTTTCCTTTATTGGCATTCTACATACAGTACTTCCAAGCGATACCCTAACCTTTTCTAAATACCTGTAAAGAAAAATAATCCTTCAGGGGATATTTAGGTGATGGTAGATGATGGGATAGAGGTGTGGCTGCAGTAATACAAAATCAACATTGACATGTAACCTCCTGATATGCATGCATACAAACAGTATAACAACAATTGTCTAAGGAAGTGATAACATACCCCTAGCTCACTCCTTGAATGCTTCACAAGGATCGAGAGTATAAGAATACCACTCCTGATCAATCCCTGTTAATAAAGGAGTCAAAGACAGTTGGATTAAACACCATGCATATCATACCCCATCCATCTACAGTGGAAATAAACAAATGACGTTGTCCCGGTGTTAACCTCACGCAAGGACGTTCTCCGTTACTGTGAAGCCCATTGAGCAGGAAATCCAGTAAGGGAGCCAAGAGCTCTATGATTCCCTTCTTGTTATTTGAAGTGCGAAACAGAGACAATGTAAAGGTACTCAAAAGGGTTCCGTGGATTATTCAGCATCCACTTCCTCTGTCGGCCGACAATACCGACCAGGACAAATCCTTACTACTTGGAAGGGTTTCTGTCCCCGAAAACCAGCAAAAACAAGCGTGTCTAGCGATGTCGCTAACACGAACCACAAACGTCTCCAAAAGACGACGGTAACTTTATCCAGGTGCAAGCACCCTTACCGCACCCAACAACGAACCGCTTCTTCAACGACAGCTCGGACCGGAGGAATTCCCGACACTGAGCGCTGTAAGTCTTCCTCCTTATGCTTCCGCGATCAAGTCTCGTGAGAACCGCAAAGGAGCATGGGAGTGGTAGTTCCCCACGCTTCATGCCGGGAACCGTAGTTCTGTACACAGCGCGATCATGACAGTACATCCCCCCCACATGGTAGGCGATGTCAGGGCCCCGGTTTTGCAGGATGCCTCCTATGAAAAGCCGCTACCCGAGTAGGGGAATGGATCCCCGCAGCCGGCTCCCACGAATTTTCCTCTGGGCCATATCCTCTCCAGGAAACCAAATACCATAGTTTACGACCCCTGTACTTAGAATCCAACAGACTCCGGACGTCGTACTCGAGTTCACCATCCACCACCACCGGAGGAGGCCGAGAGCGACCCCGCACTCGAGATGGTTTTAACAGGGACACATGAAAGACCGGGTGGATCCGCAGATGAGAAGGGAGCCTCAGTTTCACAGCAACCGGATTCACCCTTTTAACAATGGTGTAGGGCCCAATGTACTTAGGGTTGAACATGCTGTGCTTCTTGAACCGTAGATTCCGAGTGGACAGCCACACCACATCCCCTCTACAATACAACTGAACCTGCCTCCGGTGTTAATCAGCAGCAGCCTTGTATTTGACTTTGACCTCCTCCAGATGAGACTGAGCCTTAGACAAAGTGTCACGAATGTGCACCACCCTACGTGCAACCTCTGGCAACGCAGGATCAGCTCGCGGATGAACAAAAGGAAGGAATCTGGGATGCCTGCCATAGTTACAGTAGAAAGGCGTCTCCTTGGTGGAACCCTGCGTGGCGTTGTTATATGCCACCTCTGCCAGCCATAGATGGTTCACCCAATCCTCCTTACCCTGATCCATGTAACACCTCAGATATTGTTTGAGTGTCTGATTCAGACGTTCTGTCTGCCCATCTGTCTACGGATGAAAACTAGTAGAGAGGGCAGTCTGAATGTGGAGCATTGAACACCATTTCTTCCAGAATTGGGCTGTAAACTGCGCACCCCTATCGGACACAATCACGCTGGGCAAGCCATGGAGACTTACCACCTGTGACATAAGCATTCCCGCTAGTTGCCCAGCAGAGGGCACCTGCGCACAAGTGATAAAGTGCCCCATCTTGGTCAAATAATCGACCACCACCAGAATCGCCGTACATCCTTGATCTCTGGGCAGGCCCACCACAAAATCCAAAGATATCTTATCCCAAGGATCAGAAGGAGTAGGTGGAGGTTGCAACAGGCCTTGTGGACTACCACGATCTGTCTTCATTCTAGCACATTGTTCGCAAGCGGAAACCCACTTCCCGACATCAAGTCTCAAGGAGGGCCACCAGAAATGTCGGAGTACGTGTTCAACAGTCTTGGCCACCCCTAAATGACCAGCACATGGAGAGTCATGGCACCATACAAAAACCTGCTTCCGTAACTGCACGGTAGGCACCAGTAACCGTTTGTTATACAACGGGAGACCCCCATGCATTATCCAATCAGGGTGTCTCTGAAGCCAAGTTTTCCAGGAAAATGAAGCAACGCCTCTCGCGACATCTTTCAAAAAGGTATCTGGTTGCATAGCACACAGGACCTTACCAGGGTCGATGATGCTGGCCACAGGAGCACATTCAGGAAGAACCACAGACGACTGACGGGTAAGAGCATCCGCCTTACGGTTCTCTGCTCCAGGCCGATACGTGATGACGAAATAAAACCCAGAAAAGAACATCATCCATCTAAGTTGTCTAGGGGAGAGATGACGTGCCGCCGTCATAAATTGCAGATTGCGGTGGTCCGTATAAACAGTGACCACATGTCTGGCACCCATGAGAAAATGCCGTCACTCCAAGAAGGAGTCACGGACTGCCAACAGTTCCTTCTTAGAGATATGATAGTTCTTTTCAGCAGCGTTAAGTTTCCGAGGCATAAATGCCACCGGATGGAGTTAACCCGTATCAGCGCTTCTCTGTGACAACACTGCTCCTATTGCCACCTCCGAAGCATCAGCGTCCACCACATAGGCTTTGTCAGGATCAGGATGAGCCAAGACAGGTGCCGACACAAAAGCCATCTTGAGAGCAGAGAACGCAGTCTGCGCCTCCTCGGTCCATTTTAACACAGTAGCTTTCTTTAGCAGGTGAGTGATAGGGGCCACCAATTTCGAAAACTGGTTAATGAAGCGCTTATAAAAATTGGCAAAGCCAATGAAGCACTGAACATCACGGACATTGCATGGGACAGGCCAGTTCATCACCGAAGAAACCTTGCGTTCCGCCATCTCCTGGCCATCCGGACTCAGGATCACCCCCAGAAACTCCACAGAACGTACATGGAAATCGCACTTACTCAATTTACAATATAAGTTGTGCGCCTGAAGTATACTTAACACAGTTTCCACATGGCGATGATGGAGTTCCTCAGACTCAGAGTACACCAGTATATCATCGATGTACTCGAGGACATAATGATCCAAAATCTCGCAAAGAACATCATTAAGAAAGAATTGAAACGCCGCAGGGGCATTGCAAAGCCCGAACGGCATCACTAGGTACTCGAAAAGACCATGCCTGGTTTTAAAGGCAGTCTTCCACTCGTGACCCTGTCTCATCCTTACCAAGTGGAAAGCCCCTTTTAGGTCCAACTTGGTGAACACGGTAGCCCCTTTGACGTGTTCCAGTAAAACACTGATGAGTGGTAGAGGGTACCTGTTTTTGACTGTTATGGCATTTAATGCGCGAAAATCCACACACGCCCTCAATTCTCCATTGGCTTTTGGAATAAAAAAAAGGGACGAGGCTGCTGGTGATTTGGACGGGTGAATGAAACCTAATCCTAACAACTTGTCAAGATAGGCCCTCAGATGAAGTGTCTCAGGTTCTGTTAACGCATAAATACGCCCACTAGGAACCACTGCCCCAGGTATCAGATCGATCTGGCAATCGTACTGCCTATGTGGGGGAAGCTCTTCCGCATGGGTTTCACTAAATACCTTTGCAAACTTAGAGTATGCTGCAGGGAGTACCACACATTTTTCTGCAGCAGTAGCAATACTTGAGCCTCTAGACAACGCTCTAGTAGCAGGTATCAGAGATGCAGCATGACAGTGCTCCAAACAGTAGTCGGACTCCATGATCAAAGTTCTATTGCCCCAGTCTATGCTCGGATTATGTTTCTCCAAGCATGGTATACCAAATATCACTCCATACTGAGGGGCCCTGATCACGCTAAAGGATATCATTTCAACATGTGCTTCGCCATACAATACCTCTAGTTCCTCAGTTTTATACTCAACTGGGCCAGTACACAGCCTCCTCCCATCCACCTCATAGATCACCTCAGGGGACTCGTTCTGTATCAATTCGATACCCTTACTCTGAGCTTCTTGAATGTCCATAAACATACCTGTAGCCCCTGAGTCAACCATAGCAGACATGACCACTTGTTTACCCTCAACCATCATCCTTATGGGAATAAAACGATGACCTTTTGAAACCACCTTTTCATCATACAACGAAGGGATGTATAAAGGACTCCAAGACACCCCTTCTTGTGTCTTAGAGTCCATCAGTTTTCCGCCCCCGCTTCAGCTGTTGTTGAGGCTTCTCTGGTAGAACGAAAACGATTAACCTTGGGCTTCACGGGACACTCTTGTACAAAATGCCCACGTTTCCCACAATAGAGACAAAGACCCTGCTTGCGACGTGACTCTCTTTCCGCCGGAGTTAAAGCCGATCTAACAGCTGCTATATCCATCGGTTAAGGGCAGAGGCCGAAGGTATTTCAGCTGGTTTGCTCCTTTATCCAAGAGGTTTTCTACGAGTATCCCCTCTCCGTTCGCTCAGCCTATGGCCAAACCTCAACGTCAGATTGATCAAATCCTCAACCGCAGCAGGTTGATGGTCAATCTGAACTATGACATCCTTTAACTCTTCGCTCAATCCATGATGGAACAAAGAGGCCTGTTTGTTATCGGGCAAACCGGTCTCCGCCACTAACCTTCTAAATGCGTTAAGATAACCCACCAAATCTTTGTTACCCTGTTACAACCATAGCAATTCACGATCTGCCGTGTAGGAGTCCGCCCTTCTATCGAACACTCTCACAAATTCTTGCCGAAAGGCTTCCCAATCATGCAACAGTGGATCATTTCGATTGACTAGAGGCACAGCCCACTGCGTGGCATTCCCCACCAAGTAAGAGATTGAGAAGGCCACCTTAGCCTGGTTGGTAAGGGAACGATTTAGGCTTACACGAAAATTGTAGCGCTACCTGAGTTAGAAACACCTGCACCTTCTCTTACTCCCCCTGAAAGCGTTCAGGAGAGGCCAGAGGGATGGAGACTGGCATCTCCACCACCACGGCGGTGGAAGGGGCAGGGGAGCCTACATCAAAAGGGTTTCGTGGTAGACCGTCAAACCTGGCCCGCAGGTCTGCTGTCTCTTGCCTTGAAGCTGCCACTTCTAACTGCAGATTAGCTAAGGCAGCTATCACTTCCTCCATGGTAGCCATAAGGTTCAACCCGGCCGGGAGGACAATATTCGTGGGTCGGGAATTCTGTTCTGCTGGACGTCCTCGGGATCGGTTTGAAGATTATGTTCCACCTCTCAATCTATCCAATGTCTGGACTACCGTAATGGCACAGCACATTGAACGGATTAAGTGAGGGATATTGTGGGGGAGGTTTGGGAAACAGGAAGGAAAGGAAGGGGACAGCAGGGAGGGAGATCTGGAAAAGACAAAAGAGAACAAAACTAATGAATATCTTTCCTTTACTGGCATTCTACATACAGTACTTCCAAGCAATATCTTTACCTTTTCTAAATACCTGTAAAGAAAAATAATCCTTCAGGGGATAGGTAGGTGATGGTAGATGAAGGGATAGAGGTGTGGCTGCAGTAATACAAAATCAACATTGACATGTAACCTCCTGATATGCATGCATACAAACAGTATAACAACAATTGTCTAAGGAAGTGATAACATACCCCTAGCTCACTCCTTGAATGCTTCACAAGGATCGAGAGTATAAGAATACCACTCCTGATTAATCCCTGTTAATAAAGGAGTCAAAGACAGTTGGATTAAACACCATGCATATCATACCCCATCCATCTACAGTGGAAATAAACAAATGACGTTGTCCCGGTGTTAACCTCACACAAGGACGTTCTCCGTTACTATGAAGCCCATTGAGCAGGAAATCCAGTATAGGAGCCAAGAGCTCTATGATTCCCTTCTTGTCATTTGAAGTGCGAAACAGAGACAATGTAAAGGTACTCAAAAGGGTTCAGTGGATTATTCAGCATCCACTTCCTCCGTCGGCCGACAATACCGACCAGGACAAATCCTTACTACTTGGAAGGGGTTCTGTCCCCGAAAACAAACAAAAACAGGCGTGTCTAGCGATGCCGCTAACACGGACCACAAACGTCTCCAAAAGACAACAGTAACTTTATCCAGGTGCAAGCACCCTTACCGCACCCAACAACGAACCGCTTCTTCAACGACAATTGGACTGGAGTAATTCCCGACACTGAGCGCTGTAAGTCTTCCTCCTTTTGCTTCTGCGATCAAGTCTTGCGAGAACCGCAAAGGAGCATGGCAGTGGTAGTTCCCCACCGCTTCATGCCGGGAACCGTAGTTCTGTACACAGCGCGATCATGACAGTTTCACCGGGTTGTTTAGTCCCCTCACATTTAGCGTGAGGACCTTCAATTCAGTCGGAGGCATAGGGCTTCAAACAGGGAACCGACGTCCCCAAACTGCTGTATCGCCCGCCAGCCATAGCCTCCGTAACCGAGATTGCCTGCCCAGTGGGAAGCCTTTCAACTCCTACATCTTGCCTGTCAGAATAGGACAATCGCAAAGCAAGGATCCCGGAATCTCCCCGAAGGATCCCCTGGACCTGGAGCCTCCCCCTTCCACCCCTCCCCTACCCCACCCATCAAAACCCTGAAAAAGGAAAACCCAATTAAACAAACAGTTCAAAACACATGTATTGTCCATCATCCAAAGGTGATTGTTGAAAAAAGCAGGGGGAACACTGACGGGGAAGTAGGCCCTAATGGCAAGGAAACATGGCGAACAACCAATCCAGTCTCTCTTCCTGATACAGGACATTCCCTGCAGCACGGACAATTACAGGTACCTCAAGAGGTCCCCGTCCGGTCCCCCCGGCGTCAGGCCTATCTCTGAGAGGCCATATAATAGAGGCAAGGTCTCAAGTGTCCCCAGGAGCATCTGTCACCAAGGCCACCGAGGCTACCGCATCCCCCCTTTCCCTCAGGCTGAGCGACTTGTCCTGTTTCATAGTTGGCGCTTTCTTGCCTACTTTCTGCCAATCCCTGGCGTGTCGACGGCGGCGTTCAACGGAGCTACTGGGCTCAGATGGGGTGGTCAGTCTCTCCAGACCCAAGATTGAGTTCGCCACCTCCAATGACCGAACCTGAACCAACTTAGACTTCCACCTAAATATAATCCTAAACGGGTGCCCCCACGAATAAGGGACCAACTGCTCCCTCAGGTACGTGTTGATAGCTTAAAGTCTCTTTGCTTTAGGAGTGTTGAAGCAGCTAAGTCTTGGAACAACAACGGGTGGTGGTCTCGGAAGTGAAGGGGGACGATGTCACGCGCCCGCCTCAAGATCCTCTCCTTAAGCTGGAAGTCATGCACACAGACAAGGATATCTGGAGGGGGTGCTTAAAGAGGTCCTCCACGTATTCTCGCAGGTCTGCACCTTCACCCTTCCACGGCACCGCTCTGATCCGAATATTATTCCGCCGAGACCTGTTTACTAGATCTTCGGTGTGCGCCTGCAGGTCCAAGTTCTGCTCTGTGAGTCGGATCATGTCTTGCTGCAGGCGGTGGATATCCTCAGCTGTACCAAGATCATAATCTTTCAGGGTAGCAACCCGGTCCCCTACATCGTCTACATCACGGCGCACCTCTCTCATATCTGAGGCAATCTGTGTGCGCAGTTCGGTGATATCTGCCTTGATGGCAGCAAATAGCTCAAGCATAAATGCCTTAGTCGCAGGTGCATCGTTGTCAGCCTGGCGTGGAGAGACGTTAGCAACCAACGAGGTGGACTGCTGGATGGGTTTCTGGCTGCTGTCTTTAAGCAGTCTGTCTTTTTTGGGCCGAGTCGCGGCCATTTTGTCGCCGTGGGTCTACCGCGGGGCCGAGGGTACGCCCGCCACTCACGCCGGTCTCTCCCTCCCTGCCGCCAGCCAACGTTATCAGTCAGGCCAATCACTGTAAGCGTCTTCTAGCCCAGGCACACCTTGCCTATACAGCAATCCACTCCGACGCCGCAGGGCCCCAGTCACGGGAGGCGGCACTTAAGGGGCGATGAGGTAGACAATAACGGCTCCTGATAGCCAGACACCAGCCTGCCTCGCAACCAGCCCAAGCGAGGTCAGCCAGGCCGCAACTCCTACATCTTGCCTGTCAGAATAGGACAATCGCAAAGCAAGGATCCCGGAATCTCCCCGAAGGATCCCCTGGACCTGGAGCCTCCCCCTTCCACCCCTCCCCTACCCCACCCATCAAAACCCTGAAAAAGGAAAACCCAATTAAACAAACAGTTCAAAACACATGTATTGTCCATCATCCAAAGGTGATTGTTGAAAAAAGCAGGGGGAACACTGACGGGGAAGTAGGCCCTAATGGCAAGGAAACATGGCGAACAACCAATCCAGTCTCTCTTCCTGATACAGGACATTCCCTGCAGCACGGACAATTACAGGTACCTCAAGAGGTCCCCGTCCGGTCCCCCCGGCGTCAGGCCTATCTCTGAGAGGCCATATAATAGAGGCAAGGTCTCAAGTGTCCCCAGGAGCATCTGTCACCAAGGCCACCGAGGCTACCGCATCCCCCCTTTCCCTCAGGCTGAGCGACTTGTCCTGTTTCATAGTTGGCGCTTTCTTGCCTACTTTCTGCCAATCCCTGGCGTGTCGACGGCGGCGTTCAACGGAGCTACTGGGCTCAGATGGGGTGGTCAGTCTCTCCAGACCCAAGATTGAGTTCGCCACCTCCAATGACCGAACCTGAACCAACTTAGACTTCCACCTAAATATAATATAGCCAGACACCAGCCTGCCTCGCAACCAGCCCAAGCGAGGTCAGCCAGGCCGCAAGGTACTTCTCCAGCCGAAAGCCCAGAGACAGGGACAGAAACGCCAGCAATGGCAGGAGGCGGGCCAAACGCCGCCGCGCGGCCCCTCACTGTCCGGTCCTCTACTGGCCTGATAGCGCTGGGCACCCCCGCTCAAGCCTGGACTCCTGTGCCCCTTGGTCCCTCCTCCCGGTCCCGCCGCCCGCCGAAATACGGGCCGAGAGCACGTAGCACCCCTGGTACCAGCAGCCGCCTCTCACCTGCTCCGCAAGTCGATGAAGTCTGGGCCTGCGTGGGAGCACTCACCCGCCGAGCGGGAATCTCTACCTCTGCAGTCCCAGTCAATGGAAGCCCCGTAGTTGCCACCTTGTCCCGGCCCTTCACCTACAAACTCAGCTGCCGCTCCAGTGGCCGAGTCCAGGCTCCCCGTCAGGCAGAGCTCCAGGCCCGTGGCTGCAGACTACTCCGGGCTTCTGAGAGTATTGGCCACCTCCGGCGTTCCCTCCACGTCACCTCAGCCGCCAGGACCACGTAGCGGCCCGTTCAGCAGGCAGCACTTGTCTCCGAGGGTCTTCTGCCCCGGTACCAGCGCTGATGGAGGCAACCGGAGCAGGCCCCACAGATCTCTGCTCCCGCCTCTCCGCACCACTTGGTCCGAGCGCCTCTGATCTGCTCCCGCCACACAGGCTCCACTCCCTTGCCTCGGAGCCCGACTCGAACGCCCGGGACCGCGGGCCGCAGGTCGCCAGCCCGTTATCAAGGGCGCCACTGCTGCCGCACCGCCAGAGGGCTCACACAGCTTGCACCCCTCCGGAGGCGGTTGTAACGAAGGTCCCGGTCTCTCCTGCCTTGGCGCCCAGGTAGGCCCCACCGCAGCTCACCGCCAACGCGGCCGGTGCAGGGCACAAACACCTCGATCAGAGCCCCTCGGCCTCCCGGACCACGCCAGAGCAATTTCCAAGCGTGGATGGACACCGCAACGGCCTGCTGTACAAAGCTAGTAGTAGCGTGGCGCCGGAGGGACCGAAAACGCGTCCTACTCCGCCGCCATCTTGGCCACGCCCCCAGGCAATGCATTTTTAAGGACCATAACATCTGCTCTATTCCAAGGAGTGTAAACCCAATTATAAATAAAATATCCTTTAGCATCTACAGAAGTCTTATCATCATTTGTACTCGTTCCTCTAGGAGGAACATACAAAGGCACGGCTTCCCAAATGGGTTTCACATTAATTACAACATTCTTATCTGTTTCAAGAGTAGAAGTTCGTGCCATGCTGATCTGGGGTGTTTGTACAGCTGCGTCTGCTGCCTTTTTCTCTTCTCGCAAACGGGCTGCTTCAACATGCAGTTTAACCAAGCGCGGGATCGTGTCAGCAACATGGCAGAAGACAAAAAGACCGTCACATAATTGTTTACAATCAGCTGCTACATCATCAGGCTCGATTTCTACTGAATGTTTCCTAAATCGTTCAATAACCTCTGCGGCAAATTTATCGGTAAAATATATTTGCTCCCTTTCCTGCCAACCTTTTATATTATCTAAAAGTTCAGAAGCAGTGGCAGTACCACGAACGGCTTTACGTGCAGCAGATCTAATGTCAGATGCACTCTCAGCAGATAACATTGAGCGAGTTTCTCGAGCTTTGTCCTAATCTGAAGAAGAGTCCTCCTCTGACTCATGAGGAGCAGAAGTGAAAATATACGAAGGGGGAGAATGATCTAATAACAAGAAATCTTCTTGCGGTTTATTGAGGATAGGATAAAGAGGCTGCCTAACAGCATATTGGCCATTTACCTGTAAGTGGCGCTCCCTATCCTCTCTCTCTTTTAGTTCTTTTGTTTCCTTATTTTTTAATTCTAATGCTTTCGCATAGATATGCTTCCGCTGTTCCTTTTCAATCAAGGCTTGCTCACGCTTCATTTGTTCACGCACTTCTTTCTCCCACATTCGCACACAGTCAAACATATCTTGCCTAGCCTTTCGCTTAAACATTTGTTGCTCCACATACTGAATCTTTCTCAAATCAAATGACCCATACATAGGCCAACACAACTCAGGGTCTTTACTAGTGTATTTATTCCATACCGTGCTGTCCATTATGGAAGAAATACCATACTTAACATAAATGTCCCTATTAGGCGTCCCCTCCGGGGAGGCTGGTATTGCTTCGTCGAGTCTCAAATTAGTACCACTACAAAAGCAACACATCCTATGAAGTGTGCTGGAAACAGGCATGCCAAAAATAGTGCAGAATATGCAGTATTATGATCAAAGTAGCGCTTAAAGTACTCTTCGTACGTTGCGCCGTTCAAACAAATTAAAAATAGAGAGAAATCTCCTCATTGCCTGCCTATATGTATTGCAAGAAACAATGGTCCTAGACCTTGAATAATTAGCAGACGTAATCAGTACATAGTAAATAATTAAACAAAAAGATTTTGGAGCATGCTGTATCAAGTGGGCTCATAGTATTCAATACTTAATGGAAGAAACATTAAAGAATGCAACAGATACTTCTGCTAATTATTCAAGGTCTAGGACCATTGTTTAGTCATATCGAATTACGCCCAGGTCCATGGCCAATTGGGTTACCCATTATGATAATGGTATATGTATTGCAACACATACATATTTATCAAACGAGATTCAATATTGGCCAATCATACAAACAAAGCCGCAGTAAGTGTTTCTAAACTACCTTACCAATCAAAGGTGTCAAACCAACAGCAAGTGCCGCAGAACGGCTCTTACCAATCATATGGTGTCCAGGTTCCAACTGCCAAGTTCTCAAATCGACCAAATGGTCACTGCACAGCGAATCAACAGAAAAGATCTCTGTCGAGGACCAGTGCAACCTGGATGGTCAGATCAGAAAGAAAGGAAAAACGCTGTGGGTGCCAAGACTCGGGTCTCCTCAGGCAGCGATCACGTCCAAAGCGAGATTCCAATCCTTCGTCGCGTCCAGTCCTTTGGGCATCCGAGTCGCCGATGAACCCTGCATTGGAAGCACCAATTTGTGGTGGTGAGCCTCAGCAAGGCCTACCAGTGCAAGTGATTCACCCTTCTCTGCACAGAGTCCTCAGACCAATAGGAAGAAGTTGGCACAGAAACTGGAATAGAAAAGACAGATTTTATTAAACCTCATGAGGTGGAACTACATTCACACAGCACCCTTCAGTAATGCATGAAGTAGCACACTGACTGGAAGGAGCTTGGTCCTTTTATACCCACACAGGGGCTGAAATGAAGGTGGTACAAGTACAGAATGCTGGTTTCAAATACATATAAGGTCATACAGAGAGTGTGCTGGCAACAAGTGGGAGGGGTTGACAGTTAGCTAATTCTGGTGGACACATCCTGACAATTACAAGTTGAGGACAGATGTAAGCTCAACTGAGCATGTGTGGAGCCGAAGAGGCTAAATATATCTCCTCTCTAGGCAGTTCAAGAGCAGTTAACAGGCAGGTAGGACAGAGCACATGGCAAACAAAATGGCCAACAGAAATACAAAATGGATTTCGTAAACAGACAAGATAGTCTCTAAATACTAGATGTCTTCTGCTAATGCTTAACCTAATCATTGCTAAATTACGACAGTCGACCCTTTCAGCATTTGCTGAAGACATTCGCCTGTCTAGGGTAATCTGGATCTGCATACTGTACATTGATGTTCATCATCTCAGTAACTTCACTATTTAGCATTTGTTGTTCTTTTGTAATGTTTCTTTTGGCAGGTGTACAAGCAGTGATGCACATGGAGCAAATCATGGGACCAAATTGTATACAAGTACAGCATGTAAATAGTATCACTAGTAGTACACATAGAATAGTCAGTGACCTCCAGCCCCAAGTAACAAAGAGTGTCCATATCCAGTTTGAAAATGTCCATGTACCAGTCCCTGGGTGAATGTCTGCAGCAATCTTGTGCAGCTTAGAGATTGCGTCATAAACTGAAGGTGATTGTTCAGGTGTAAAGACGCAGCAACTGCTACCGATGATGCGGCATGCACCACCTCGATCAGCAAAATCGCATCAAGCACCATCCAGTTTTGGAGTGCTACAATTCTTGCAATTTGCAGTTCTTCTGTAATGTGCCCAAGTGCCATAGCTGTCTGATTGGTGACAGCTTCCACTACACGAGTCAATCGTCTGATTTTTCTGCTATTCAATGCAGCACCCACAAAGAAAAACAAACCCAAATTGAAATCGACATATTGTTGCAGAGGGGTGTCTGTCTGGTCAATCTCTTCAGTACTTGTTGTCCGTTTATATCTATTCTTAGAAATATCATTGTACAGTTTCAGGTCAAGAGGATATGATGCAGGCACTAAAAACACAGGTGGTAACAAAAATGATATGTAGCATACCCCTGACCATCCAACAGGTAATTGGTAATATCCTTTATTACCACACACAAAGTAGGTGTTGTGCGATGATGTAAAACTACTAATATTCATGCCCTCAATGTTCAGTACAGAAATACATTCACTTCGTCCTACGGGAATTCTCCCAACACTGCCAATACATTAATCTGATTTTGCTCTGGTTACAGAAATCACAAAGGGTCCAATGTTGTGAAGACATATGGTGTTGAAATATTGTCCGGTTGGTATTCATCCCATTCCCATTTAGTCCCTTTAGCTTGAGGATAACCATTTTCATCTTGGTAACATTCTTTATTTAATTGAAAAATGATTCCACCTACTGAAGGCTTTCCATAAGCAAACAAATGGGCATACCACGCTTGACATGAACCATTATGGGAAAACGGTAGAGGAATAAAAGGTGTTCCTCCTTTCTTCTGGTGTGCAGGTATCATCCCACATACCCAACAATTGGTAGTATTTGTAGCATTATGGGTATGATGCAACATCTGAATGAATGTGTTATTCAGATAGGACTGTCGATGTTTCTGCTCATGATAAGGAAGAATATAGTAACAATGCTCCAGTGGAGCTGGAGTAGTTGCAACAAAAAGCTGTCGAGCAGGAACTGCTTTCTCAATTAACCAAGTGGTTATTGCCAAAACCACCAAGGCAACATCAAACCCTACAGCACAAATCATTTTTGTATTATTCATTTCAATGACAACGATGCTCGATCTTTCTAAGAACCTGTTGAAAACAATTGTGGGACCTCTTCTCCCTTGGGTAGCCGCTGATTTCTTCACCACGGGCCAAGACGGGTGTCACTACACTAATGCAGGGCTGATCCCCCCCCTTGCCTCATTGGCTCTCCGTTTCACAAACCCAGGGCGGTAGCTCAACCAGTCTCGTTCATAACTGCAGATTCTTTCCTCGATCTCAAATTGTATCGCGATGCTCCTGGAATCGTGTGGTCCAGGAAGACTTCCGTAGGCTTGTCAGATGAGATAGCTTGACCTTTCTCCGTCTCCAGAATTTCTCGATTGTCAGTTAGTGCAGCAGGTTCCACCAAGGCGGGTGATACACGCTTGCAGTGCGTGGTATGGAGCCAGTTCTTTCTGTTCGTAACTCGAACCGCTGTCCTTGTAGCCAACAGCACCTGCCTCGGACCTTGCCACCTCGGCTCCAAGCTGTTCGATCTGTCGAATGCTTTTATCATCACATGATCACCAGGACGGAGGTCATGGGTCTCACCTGTAGATCTGTCCGGAAGAACTTCTTGAACCTGTTGATGAATAGAGGTCAAACTGTCAGTTAATTGTGCCAAATAATCATTCAACAGAACACAAGGTACATCATGTATGGGGCGTGGCTTAGGAACTCCCCAAATGTTCATCGGTCTTAGAAATACTACCTCATATGGTGTAAGCCCAGATCGTGAGTGTGGCACCGATCTTATGGACAGCAATGCCAGGGGTAACGCATCTGGCCACTTTAAGGATGTGGAAGCCAGAATTTTCGCTAACTTTAGTTTCACAGTAGCGTTGTACCTCTCCACTAATCCTGCTGATTGTGGGTGGAAGACTGCATGGAACTTCTGTTAGATCCCTAATCCTTTTAGGACATGCTCAACAACTTGCCCAATAAAATGAGGTCCGTTGTCACTCCACAAAAGTTTATGAACACCATATCTTGGGAAAAACTCCTTTAAAAGCATCTTGGCTGTAGTGAACGCTGTATTATCCTTTGTAGGGTATGCCTCTATCCATTTACTGAAGGCACATACCACCACTAGGACATACTTTAGATTATTACAGCATTCAAGCTGGATGTAATCCATCTGCAAAACTTCAAAAGGTGCAGTCGGTGTAGCAAACCCTCCTGTAGGAATTTGTGTCCCTTTACCAGGATTATACTGCCAACAGATCAAACAGGACTGTACTACTCTCTTAGCTGTGCTGGCAATCTCAGGATGCTCCCAGACTTGTGTAAGTAGTTTCGTTATTGGTAGAGTTCCAACATGTGCCAGCCCATGTGTCATTTGAACCATAGGTTGTAAATAGGCTGCAGGTAATTTCCACTTATCCATGTCTTTGTTGCACCAACAACCCTCATCGTCCAATATTCCTTCTTTGGACCATTGCTCAAGTTCTGCTACAGAGGCAGATCTCTGTACATCTAGTACTTCCTCTCTAACATCATACCATCGCTCAGCTTGAGATTTCACTACGTACATGGAAGTAGTGCTTCGCTGTATTGCAGTTTCACGAGCTAGACGATCTGCAAAGGCATTTCCTTGTCCTATTTTGTCAGTGATCTTCTTGTGTACGCTACACTTCATAATGGCAACTTTCTTCGAATATGTAAGTGCAGTCAAGAGATTATGTACTAATTCTGCGTGCATTATCTGCATCCCATGGGATGTAAGAAAGCCTCTTTCCTTCCAGAGTAGGCCAAAATCATGAACCACTCCAAAAGTATAGCGGCTATCCGTGTAAATGTTCACACATAAATCAGTACTAAGCTTACATGCTCGTGTCAAACCTATTAGTTCAGCTGCTTGAGCCGACTTCTGTGGTATGTAAGCTGTTTCCACTACTGTTTCAAGTGTGGTGATTGCATATGCAGCTGAGGTTGTGCCATCCGGTAACTTCAAACAGGTCCCATCAACCCACAGCTCCCCATCGACATCTGGAAGGGGCGTATCTTGCAAATCAATGCGACCCTTTGTCTGTTCCTCAGTAAGGAATATACAATCATGAGACTCCTTTGATTGAGACTGAGTCGCAGGATATGGCAACACAGTGGCTGGGTTTAATGTTGCACACCTCTTCAATGTAATATGAGGGGCCTACCGTGTCAATTTGTATCCTGTCAGGCGGGCACTAGTTAAAAGCTGAGTTTTGGTCTGATTCAAAAGGGCATCTACTGCACGGGGTACTAGCACCAACAGTTTGTGTGACAAAACTATCCCTTCGCTCTGACGTATAGACACAGCTGCCGCTGCAGCTGAACGGAAACATCCAGGCAACGCACGAGCAACAGGATCAAGAACTGCAGAAAAGTATGCGCAAGGACGCTGTTTCTCCCCGTGTGTCTGTACTAAAACTGACAATGCACATCCATCTTTCTCGTGTACATAGAGTGTAAAGGCCTTCATATAATATGGTGTAACTAACACTGGTGCAGAGCAAAGAGCTTGTTTCAACTGGCGAAAGGCATTTTGACATTCATCTGTCCAAGGAAGAGGAATCGAAGTGTAATTAATCAAAAATGCTAGCAATGGTTTAACAATGTGTGAAAAACCCAACATCTATTGCCTACAAAATGAAGTTAAACCAATAAATGCACGAACATCTTTCTGTGAGGAAGGTACTGGAGTGTCTAGAATTGCTTGAATGCGATCTGATGTCAGTGCATGGCCCTCCTTAGACAGAAGGTGTCCTAAATAGGTCACCTTTGGTCTACAATATTGCAATTTCTTCCGTGATACTTTATGGTGATGTGTCACAAGAAAAGAAAGTAAGGACAAAGTACTTTTTTCACACTGCTCAGGTGTATCAGCTGCCAACAAGATGTCATCAACATATTGTATGAGAGCCACTTCTTCAGGCAAAATAAAGGAATAGAGTTGTCTTTTTAAGGCTTGACTATAGATCCTCGGACTCTCAGTGTACCCTTGAGGAACTCTACAAAATCTGTATGATCTGTTATTTAAAGTGAAACCGAACAAATATCGGCTATCTGGATGAATAGGAATCGAGAAGAAAGCATTCTTCAAATCCACTACTGGAAATGTAGTTGCTGTTGGAGGGACCAGGGTAAGCAATGTTGCTATGTCAGACACTACACGGTACTGTGGTACTACAATCTTGTTGACTTCCCTCAAATCAATGATAAATCTATAAATCTTAGTGTCTGTATCTTTTTTCAAAATGGGAAGAATCGGACTATTGCAGATATTGTAAGGAACTTCTTCCACTATCCCCACTTTAATCAAATCCTGAACAATGTGTGTACGTGCTTGTAACGGCGGGACTAGTAAAAGGCAGGAGTCGTGTCTTGTCTCTCATACAAGGAATCGGTACATGTCTTTCGGACCGCTCCTCTGCGGGGTGATCTGCTCCGTTCTCGCCGGGTTTTCCGGAGCACTCCCTCTTCTCTTCTTCTGACGGGGCTCCTCCTTCTGCTGGGCTCCGGAGGCTCCGTGCTGTCCACCCTTGCCGGCACCGAGAAGGGGAAACAAAAGAGAGGCCTGTATCAGTTTGGTTGGGATATCAGACAATAGTGCCCAAGGTAGGGACCGTGGGGAGGGACCACCCAGTGCTTTACACCAAACGGGACCTTAACTTAAAGACCACAGGGGGGGGGTGTCAGTGTAGGAAACCCGGAATCTCACAAGATAAACAGTCGCTTTCTAATTAAGGCGACTCGCTCTCTTCTTAAACCAACCCAAGAAGCGATTACGCACCTCAGTGAGCCGTACCCCTCCTGGCGTACGGCTGGGCGGATCGTGGTGTTGGCCTCCGGGCGTGTCCTGTTCGTCCTCTTCTCTCCCGTCTCGTCCTCTCGACTGCTCTGGGATATCCGGGATTTCTCTGGCGGTCGGATGCACTCTCTGGTCCTGGGTCGAGGGTTCCTCTTCTTCCGCTATGCAGTCTTCACTAATCCACCTGAAGCTGTCGCCGCACTCTCGCCTTCCAATCCTCCACTCGTCCTCGCTGTACTCCCGTCCTCCGCTTCTCCACTCATCCTCGCTGTACTCCCGTCCTCCGCTTCTCCACTCGTTCTCTCTGTTCTCCCGTCCTCCGCTTCTCCACTCGTCCTCGCTGCTTCCCGCCACTCCGCCCTGCTCCTCACTGACCGCTCCTCCGGTGAAATAACACACCTGTTGCTTCTCGGAAACGCCTTTTATGCGATGTTCCGAGTCCACCTCCTCCGCAAGGCCTTTGGTCCAGTTAAAGGGCCCGTCTTCTTCTTCGTCACAACTGTATCTTTCCAGTCTGGTCGAACTTGCTGTATGGGCGGCCTGTGGAGAGAAGAGGGGGGGTCACACATGGTCAGTTCTCGCCCTAGCACGGGTCTCTCACGGGGGTCCCGGTTACACACCTCCCCCCCTGGACACTTCTGATCGGGAAGTGGGTTTCTGGACAGGAAATCGGCCCCCGTGTTGTCCACCCCCTTCTTGTGGCGCACGCTGAAAGCATATGGCTGTAACGCCAGAAACCAGCGCATGACCCTGGCATTGGTGGACTTGTTTCGAGCCATCCACAAAAGGGGTGCATGGTCTGTGTAAAGCGTGAAGGTCCTGCCCTCCAGGTAATAGGCCAACTTCTCCACTGCCCAGCGAATAGCCAGGCACTCCTTCTCCACAGTGGCGTATTTGAGTTCACGCGGAAACAGTTTCCTGCTAATGAACAGGATTGGATGATCCATCCCATCCTCGCCTTCTTGCGACAGTACTGCACCGATACCAAAATCCGATGCGTCGGTATGAAGTGAAAATGGTCGCGTGAAGTCCGGCGAGGTGAGTATAGGGGTTAATGTAATGGTCCTCTTCAGCGCTGAAAAAGCGTCCAACATGACCTGGGTGGGGGACGTCAAAGCTGTCTGTTTGATCTTTGTCTGTAGGGCATCCGCGAGGGGGGCTGCCAGCTGTGCGAACTGAGGCATAAACCGTCTATAGTAGCCAATGAGGCCTAGGAACGCACGCAGTTCTTTTTTTGTTTTGGGAAATGAAGTCTCTGGAATGGCTCTCACCTTTTCTGTTTGGGGCTCTATCAGTCCATGACCCAAGACATACCCCAGATATTTCACTTTGTGGAAGGCTATTCTGGATTTCTTAGCGTTTATCCGTAACCCAGAGTGGTCGAGGGTCTCCAGCACCTGTTGTAAATGCACCAGATGGGTCTTCCAGTCGGGGCTAAACACCACAATGTCGTCAAGGTAGGCGGAGGTAAACGCTGATATGTCTTGCAACACATTGTTCATGAGCCGCTGAAAAGTGGCGGGTGCTCCGTGTAGTCCAAACGGAAGCACTGTAAACTCATAGTGTCCCTCCGCAGTTGAAAATGCGGTTTTATGACGGTCCTTTTCCCGCAGGGGGACCTGCCAGTAACCCTTAGTAAGGTCTATGGTGCTGATAAACTTGGCGTCTCCTAATTTCTCAATTAGTTCATCAATCCTTGGGATTGGGTAGGCATCGAACTTGGAGATTTCATTCAAGGCGCGAAAGTCCATGCAAAAGCGTCTTGTTCCGTCTGGTTTAGGTATCAATACAATCGGACTTGACCAGTTACTGTGGGATGGACGAATCACACCTAGTTTCATCATGTCGGCCACTTCACGTCGTATGTCCTGTCTTCTGGCCTCCGGAATCCTGTAGGGGCGGATTTTAACGGTCTTTCCCGGACTAGTCTCGATACAATGTTCTGCCATGGTGGTTTTCCCGGGAAGGTCGGAGAACACATGCTCCTGTTTTCTAAGGACTTCCGTCAACTCCTGCTTTTCTTCTTGTCTCAGGTCTTCACTGATCACAAGTTGGGGTATGGTGCTGGATCTCGGGAGCAAGTCCCCTTCAACTATATGTATTCCCGCCGGAGGCTTACCAAGCCATTTCTTTAACATGTTTATGTGGTAAGTCTGTGCTTTCCTGGCGTTCATCTGCAACCGGTAGCTGGTGTTTCCAATCGTATCCACCACTTGGTACGGTCCGCTCCACTCGGCTTTGAATTTTTGAGTGGACGATGGCAACAATACCAGCGCCCAGTCCCCTTTCTCCATCTTACGCCATTTCTTTCCTTTGTCGTATATTTTTTCTGTTTATCCTGGCTTTTCTCTAGATTGGCGAACGCCAGATCTCGTAATTTGCCTAGTTTTGAACGGAGGTTACGTGCATATTCCAATGTCTTTGCCGTCTCTTCCGGGGTTTCTTTCTCCGAGGCTTCTTTGGTCATGTCTAACAATGTTCGGGGTTGTCGACCGTATAGTAATTCGAAAGCAGAGAAGCCTAAACTACTTTGTTTCTGTCCTCGGATGACATATAAAGCAAGAGGGAGGACCTGATCCCACTCCATACTGTTGACCTCTAACATTTTTCTCAATGTGGTTTTTATCGTGCGATTGTACCTCTCAACGAGGCCTTCCGTATGAGGGTGATACACTGCGGTGCGTATTTGATGGATGTGCAGCACCTTACAGACCTCACCCATGAGCCGGGAGACGAAGGGGGTTCCTTGGTCTGTCAGTATTTCCTTTGGGAATCCCACTCGAGAAAACAGTTCCAACATCTTGTCAGTGACATTCTTAGTGGTTGTAGAGGTAAGGGGGAAGGCCTCAGGAAATCGAGTGGAGTAGTCAACAACCACAAGGACGTATTGGTACCCTTTTCTGGTTTTCGGTAGGGGCCCGATGATGTCCATCCCTATCCTTTCAAACGGAACCCCTATGATGGGAAGGGGTTGTAATGGTACGGCTGGGGGTCGGGTCATATTTCTTTTTTGGCAAATGTCGCATTCTTGACAATAGGTCATCGCGTCTTTATAAATCCCCGGCCAATAGAAGCATTTTAAGAGATTTTGAGTCGTTTTTTCTGCCCCTGTATGTCCTGCTACTAGGTGGGAATGTGAAAAAAAGTACTTGTTCTCTGAATGACACCGGGACTAGCAGCTGTTCCGGGTCTTCTTCTTTCCCCTGTCGGTACAAGAGTCCATTTTTGATGAACAGGCGAGGATACCGTACTGGTACCAATCCCTGGTTTTGATGTGCGTCCTCCCAAGCATTGAACAACGTAGCATCATTGGCCTGTGCGAATTGGAAGCTACGGTCTAAGGTCCAGGGGTCGGGAGAAATCAATGCTGTTACATCCGACCTAGTTCTGGTGATCTCCCTTGTCTCTGTCCCCTCCCCCATGCTACGTTTAAACATCTTCAGAAAGGCCGGATTGTCTGTCCCGATGATCAGGTCTTCTGGAAGGGTAGATAATATGCCAACTCTTACTCTGGAAGGTGGGCCTTCCTTTGGTACCAACGGGATTACTGCCACGGGGTAGGGTTTCACGTCCCCGTGGACACACCGTATATACACCTGTTCGTTGGGTATGATTTGCCGGGGTTGCACATGGTGGGCCTGTACAACTGACTGGCGGCAGCCAGAATCTAGGAGGGCTTGTACGGGGTTACCATTAATCTTCATACTTACGCGGTATGCGTTTCCCATTTCAGCTGAGTAGAGGACGGTGCGGGGTAAGTATCCCACCTCCATAGGCTCCTCGGTCGGTTTTCTTCTGGGACATAATCTGGCGATATGACCCCATGTTCCGCACTCAAAACATTGAGGTCCACTGTGAGGGAGAGGTTCGGCTCTCCATGCGCGAGGTCTAGGGGTTTCTGGGATTCTTACTGGTCTTTTATCCGGTTTGAATGCGGCTTTCTGTTTTTCTGATTCCGCTGGTAACATCGGTCTCTGTTGTACTCGTGAGAACGTGTTGGCCATCTCGACGGCCTGAGCAGTGGTCAGGTCATGGTAGCCATCTTTGAGTGGCAAAGGGTAATGCTTCTAGGAACTGTTTGAGGTAAATGCGGTCCATGATTTCCTCTTTAGTGCTTTCATTAGGGCTAAGCCATTTATCTGCGGCCATCTTCAACCTAACAAAGAGGGTTTTCGGCGTCTCTCCGGGTACCCCTCTTTCTCTCCTGAATCTGAGCCTATATGCTTCTCGGTCTAGCCCCAGATGATCCAAGATAATCCGTTTAATGTTGGCGTATGGGGTGTCACCCCTCGGGTTCGCCACCTGATAGGCGGCTTGGGCTTCCCCTACCAGCAATGGGGCCAAAAAGAATGGCCATTTTACGCCGGGCCAACCGCAGGCCCGGGCAGCCGCTCGAAGTTCAGTAAGAAGGCGTCCGAATCCTCGCCGGGTTGATACTTCTGCAAGGAAACTCCTCCTATGGTGTGCGGTATGTTGCTCACGGTGACTGGTCCTGATGCGAGGGGGGGTCCAGCGCTCGGGCTGCCACTGCAGTTTTAATCAGCTCCCTGTCGGCTTCTGCGGCCCGTAGCTGCTGCTCCGCCAGTCTTTCTAATCTCTCTTGCCCTTGCACCAGGGCTTGTACGACTCCTTCTCGATTCCCTAAAGCGCATAACCTACACCCAAGATACGCTTCGAGCATGGAACACGAATAAACATCCTCAGTGTAAATACATCCTTAAGGAAGACACCCCTTTCAAGGGCTGCACCCTCTGTAACCCGACAGAGGAAACGGAACACGGCCAAGCACTTCGATTCGGCCTTCTGAACTGCAGGTCTATGGTAAAACATGCTCATGAAATAAATATCCTCGTGCAGAACTCTATGCTGGACGTATTGTTTTTAACAGAGACATGGATGACACCAAACAGTGATTTCGACATGGTCAATGCAGTCCCACCTGGCTATCAAATCTGCTCTTTGAACAGACCGGTCGGCAGAGGCGGCGGGCTAGCCATACTCTACAAAGACCACATCACTTGCCGAATCGAAAGTGGAACTGTCAAAGACTGTGAAAACTGCAACTTCACTTTCCAGATCTCGCCAACAATCTCACTGTCGGGACTACTAGTGTATCGACCGCCAGGCTCGCTAGGGGAATTCTCCTACACCTTGATGAATCACATCATACTAAAAACAATCACTACCCCCAACTTCCTCCTCCTAGGCAACCTCAATCTGCATTTCCTGGACCCTGCGGATAATACCGCAGCTAACCTACTAGCAGATCTCGCATCAGTCGACCTACATCTTCTGAACTCAAAACCTACCCATGAGAAAGGCCAGCTTCTGGACCCGATCTTCACAAATATCATGAACCTCAAATCCCAAGATCCAACCCCCCTCCCATGGACAGACCACTTACTGGTCCCCATGTATTGGTATCTCCAAACCACCAATGCTCTAAAACAGAAAACCAGAACACTCGGGAGACGGTGGCACAAGCTGATACCAGAGGAATGGGAAGCGAAGTTAATAGAATCCACCGCACCTCTCTCCTCGGATCCCAACACGGCGGATAGAGAATTTAACGGTTGGCTCACCCACTCCCTAGACAGCCTTGTCCCACTAACCAGCACCCTTAAACACATCAAAAGGATCAACCCAGCTCCATGGTACACACCTTCCCTGAACGCACTAAGGAAGGAGTGCAAAAGGACAGAACGCACTTGGAGGAAAGATAAGTCTGTGAAGGAGAAAGACGCCTATCAGCTATCCATGAAAGCGTACAAATTAGCTCTCCGTAATGCCAAAAGTGCCTTCTACGAGGAAAAGATAAAGAATTCCTCCTGTTCAGCCAAGGAGACCTTCCTTATCCTTAAAGAGCTCCTCCATGTCCCTGACCCCCCACAAAAACCCATGGACTCCAAAGCAGCGGAAGAAAAATGCGTCAATCTAGCTACCTTTTTTGACGAAAAAATTAAAAAAATCCTTGCCTCTCTTCTCGCTGCTAAACCTGACACCACTGGGAATATTAATGACCTACCTCCCTTACAGAGGAATTCCTCCGCGAAACCCGAGACACCCCATCTGGCGTCATTCGGCCCTGTCAGTAGAGAGGAAGTCGCAGCAACATTTGCGTCAATCAAGAGTGGCGCCCCCAGCGACCCAGTACCCATAAGATTTCTTAAAGATATCACCCATACCATAGTGCCCTCGCTGACCGACCTAATCAACACCTCTTTAGCACAAGGTGAAGTCCCTTGGAGTTGGAAGGAGGCGGTCGTGAAAGGGCTTCTTAAGAAACCTTCACTTGACCCGGAGGATCTTTCAAATTATAGACCAATCTCTCTCCTCCCCTGGATAGGTAATGTAGCAGAGAAACTGGTAAATAAAAAGCTATCTCAATTCCTGGAAACCAACCATCTCCTTAAGAACTCTCAGACGGGTTTCCGACCGGGTCAGGGCACTGACACTGCTATCCTCGCAGCAGTGGAGAAGACCAGAGAAATTCTCGATACAGGAGGATCAGTGGCAGTGGTCCTCCTGGATCTGAGCGCGGCCTTCGACACCGTCAGCCACCAGGTCTTAACCCAACGCCTAGAAAACATCGGAGTGAAAGACACAGCGCTGAAATGGCTTGCGTCCTTTCTTTACCAACGCTCTTTCCAAGTCTGGGAAGGTGAAAGCCGCTCCCCCTCCACCCCCCTCCGATGCGGCGTGCCACAGGGCTCATCACTAAGCCCCACGTTATTTAACGTGTACATGGCCCCACTGGAGGAGTTGGTCTCTCCATTTGGAGTCACCATCGTTAGCTATGCCGACGATACTCAGCTGGTGGTGACTCTCTCTCACCCCAAGCTAGAGCCTTCCAATCTCCATGACTGCCTCTCCAATATCCATCAATGGATGAGCGACTCAGCCCTGAAATTAAATGGGTCTAAAACGGAGATTCTTCTCCTATGGCATAAAACACCGAATCTACCCCCAAACTGCTGGCCCGTCTGTATGGGTGAACCCCCTGCCCCTAAGATGGAAGTTAAGAGTTTGGGAGTATGGTTGGAGAAAGATCTCACCTTCAGAACGCAGGTAAGGAAAACGGCCGGCATCTGCTACGGCCTACTAAGATCATGCAGAAAGGCGCTCTCTCTACTCCCTTTCCAGTCCCGACTACTGCTGATCCAAGGCCTAATTATGTCCAGGCTGGACTATAGTAACGCCATCTACTTAGGAGCCCCGGAAACCACTCTCCAAATACTACAGAAAACCCAGAACGCCGCCGCCCGGCTGATTACGAATACCCCAGCCAGAACATCAGCCAGACCCGCACTGAAAAAACTACACTGGCTTCCGATCAGGGAAAGAGTCATATTCAAGGCTCTTTGCCTGGCTCACAAAGTACTGCACAACGCAGGCCCACCAATCCTTAGCAACTGGATCACACCCTACAGACCTACTAGAGCGCTCCGATCGGACCATGAAAACCTTATTGTGGTTCCCAGGGTCAACAAGGCCCGGACAGGAGGCCGCCGCTTCTCAGTCCACACAGCGAAACAATGGAACGCGCTCCCCTTGAAACTTAGATCAGAATCTAACCTCATGCGCTTCAGGAAATCTCTCAAAACCCTTCTTTTCCCTTAAACCACTTTCACCCCCGCACTTCCATCCATCAGGACCACGAGGTTTAGCGCTGGGATACTCTTGGGTGACTACGCGCTCTATAAAAACCTAAAATAAAATAAAATAAAATCTTGGTACAGACGGTTACTGTGCCCGCATTCTCCACCAGTGTAACGGCGGGACTAGTAAAAGGCAGGAGTCGTGTCTTTGTTATGCCAGGATTTATTCTCTCATACAAGGAATCAGTACATGTCTTTCGGACCGCTCCTCTGCGGGGTGATCTGCTCTGTTCTCGCCGGGTTTTCCGGAGCACTCCCTCTTCTCTTCTTCTGACGGGGCTCCTCCTTCTGCTGGGCTCCGGAGGCTCCGTGCTGTCCACCCTCGCCGGCACCGAGAAGGGGAAACAAAAGAGAGGCCTGTATCAGTTTGGTTGGGATATCAGACAATAGTGCCCAAGGTAGGGACCGTGGGGAGGGACCACCCAGTGCTTTACACCAAACGGGACCTTAACTTAAAGACATCAGGGTGGGGGGGTGTCAGTGTAGGAAACCCGGAATCTCACAAGATAAACAGTCGCTTTCTAATTAAGGCGACTCGCTCTCTTCTTAAACCAACCCAAGAAGCGATTACGCACCTCAGTGAGCCGTACCCCTCCTGGCGTACGGCTGGGCGGATCGTGGTGTTGGCCTCCAGGCGTGTCCTGTTCGTCCTCTTCTCTCCCGTCTCATCCTCTCGACTGCTCTGGGATATCCGGGATTTCTCTGGCGGTCGGATGCACTCTCTGGTCCTGGGTCGAGGGTTCCTCTTCTTCCGCTATGCAGTCTTCACTAATCCACCTGAAGCTGTCGCCGCACTCTCGCCTTCCAATCCTCCACTCGTCCTCGCTGTACTCCCGTCCTCCGCTTCTCCACTCGTCCTCTCTGTTCTCCCGTCCTCCGCTTCTCCACTCGTCCTCGCTGCTTCCCGCCACTCCGCCCTGCTCCTCACTGACCACTCCTCCGGTGAAATAACACACCTGTTGCTTCTCGGAAACGCCTTTTATGCGATGTTCCGACTCCACCTCCTCCGCAAGGCCTTTGGTCCAGTTAAAGGGCCCGTCTTCTTCTTCGCCACAACTGTATCTTTCCGGTCTGGTCCAACTTGCTGTATGGGCGGCCTGTGGAGAGAAGAGGGGGGGTCACACATGGTCAATTCTCGCCCTAGCGCGGGTCTCTCACGGGGGTCCCGGTTACAGTGCTTCTTCTCCTTCTCGAGAAATGTTATACTGAGGCAGTCTTGGCAATTAAGCACCCTCCTTGACACTAATATGCACTGGCGGAATACCCATTTGCCCTACATCGGTGTCTGAAGTAGCCCACAAAGTACTAGGGAGTGAAGCTAGGGCAATGTCCTCTTTAACAATATAAGATCTCTCAATCATGGGGTGGTTGTCATTTAAAATAACCCGTACTCCTTTCGGAGAACATCGAATCGTGGCCCTGAAATATTTGAGCATGTCAAGACCCACAATATTGTCTGGTGTATTTGGGGAAATCAAAAACGGACATGGAGCAGTAAACCTATCAACATGAAGTGCAAGTGGCTGTGACAATGGGCTAAGGGAAGATGTTCCATCGAAACCTATCGATGTAAAAGTTAAACCAGACAGGGGAGCCCTTGGAATCAAGTGTTTAGACAAGGCGCTATGAGTAGCTCCTGTACCAACCAGAAACTGATCAGTAGAACCCAAAACATGTGCTGTAACATAGGGACCCTTCTGATCTACTGGAACTGATTCCTTACCCCATCCTAGGCAATCCTATACATAAGCAGAATCTTGCAAATTAGACGGCTCATAGTCGGACATTTGATATTGATTCTGTCTGTCAAAAGTATTAGCCCCCTCTTGTCCACGTGTATTAGCATCACACCTAGCACGATCATTTGTATTTCCTTAGGCCCTGAATATCCGGAACAATTTCTCATTTGTCCCCGACCACGTGAACCTTGCTGAGCACGTAGCCCTGGACAATTAGAAATCCAATGTCCGAAATGTCTGCAATACTCACACTGATCAACAGACAAATCTACACGAGGATAGGGAGGAAAAGACGAACCATAAGATCCACGTCCGCCTCTATTATTACCTCTAGAAGGTGTGCTATAAGCTTGAGCCATCATAACCTTTGTTTTTAACTCTTTAGAATTTTTATCCTCTTTATTTTTAGCTTCTAATTCTTGTTGTTCGTAATACTGAGCCATAGTTAAGAGAGAAACTGGAGTGGAGGTAGTCCATGAACTTTCACTCGCCTTTAGGCGACTAGCTATTTCTGGCAAAAGGTTTGTGACATATTTATCGACAAACAGATGCCTACCCGTGTCATCTGTCAATGACTGACCACTAAAATCGTGGAATGCTTTTTCAAAGGGTGTGAAGAAGTCTGAAACTGATTCATCTATCTTTTGCTTACAAGACGCTAACATAGTCCAATCTATCTTTTTGGGGGAATAATCGTCTTTAATTTAACCAAGATAGCTGCTGGAAGATCTCAAATAAGCTGACACAGCTTTTGTGCAGGTTCTCTATCTTTATCTAATTGTTCTATATCTGGCCACAATGCCCCAAATACCACACGATCATCAACTTTACGCATAGTTCTCTACATATCAGGTGGTAATATTAATCTAAAAAACAAATCAATGTCAGACAAGGTCATAGTACGAGAACTAATGGCACCCTCAATTTCTGCATAAAAGGCTGTCAGATTCTTTTGCAGATCAGGTAATGCATTTTTAAGAGCCATGACATCTGCTCTATTCCAAGGAGCTTAAACCCTATTATAAATAAAGTATTATAAATAAAGTACCCTTTCGCGTCGACAGAAGTCTTATCATCACTTGTACCTGTTCCTTTGGGAGGAACATAAAAGGCGCGGCTTCCTGCATGGGTTTCACATTTACAACATTCTTATCTGTTTCGAGAGTCGGAGCTCGTGCCATGTTGATTCGAGATGTTTGAGCAGCTGCGTCTGCTGCCTTTTTCTCCTCCCGCAAACGGACTGCTTTATCACGTAGTTTAACCAAGCATCTGATCGTGTCAGCCACCTGGGAGAAGACAAAATAACCTTCACGTAATTGCTTACAATCAGCTGCTATATCATCTGGCTCTACTTCCACCGAATATTTCCTAAATCGCTCAAGAACCTCTCCAGCAAATATCTCGGTGAAATATTTTTGTTCTCTTTCGGACCAATTCTGAATGGTATCTAAGATTTCAGAAGCAGTATTAGTACTATGATCAGCTTTACGCGCCGTAGATCTAATCTGAGAGGAACGTTCAGTATTTAACATTGAGCAAGTGTCTCTGGCTTTATCCTGCTCCTTAGGAGAGTCCTCATCTGACTCATCAGGAGCAGAGGGAAGAGTATACGGAGGTTGACAACGATCTAATAAGAGAGAATCATCTTGGGGTTTATTAAGAATAGGATAAAGAGGCCTACGAAGAGCGTATTGGCCATTTACCTGTAACTGACACTCCCTATCTTCCCTTTCTTTAATTTCTTTAATCTCTTTATTTTTCATTTCTAATGCTTTCGCATGCACACTTTTACACTGTTCTTTTTGTATGAGTTGTACATACTTTCAACATACAACATCATTTGATAGAATTGAATTGAATTTTAACATAAATAGTTTAAATTTCTGGGTTCAGGCCAAATCATAGCACAGAATCAGCTCTCCTCTCCGTGACCAATACCATCCGAATGGCACAGGATAGAGGAGGCTCTATGATTCTGGTGCTATTAGATTTATCCGCTGCCTTCGATACGGTATCTCATGACATCCTGATCAGTCGTCTGGAGGGAATAGGAGTGGAGGGAACTGCTCTATCATGGTTAAAAAGCTTCATCTCCAACCGATCCCAAAATGTTCGCCTGGGCTCCCACTATTCCACCTCTAGGGAGCTCACTAAGGGGGTTCCACAGGGCTCGTGTTTAGGCCCCACATTATTTAATGTGTATGTGGCCCCCTTGGCGAATGTGGTAAGGAAATATGGGTTCACACCAGTATCCTATGCAGATGACACCCAACTGCTGTTCCCATTCCAAAATATGACTTCTGCGGTAAATAATTCCTTTGCTGCTGGAATGAGAGCAATAGCTGGATGGATGACCTCCAATTGCCTACAATACAATGTGGGTAAGACGGAGGTCATGCTCTTTGGAAACGCCCCACTCCTCTGGTCACCTGAGTGGTGGCCTCCAGAACTAGGCACAGTTCCATGCCCAAAGGAAAGTGTGAAAAATCTAGGTGTCAAGTTGGACCAATCACTGGTGCTCAAAGACCATGCCATTCAGGTTACGGGAACCTGCATGAGAGTGATAGGCCTACTTAGAAGGGTTTTTCCCTATTTAGCAGATCACCACCGGAGAACACTAGTGCAGACTCTAGTAATTAGCAGGCTTGACTACTGCAATGGATTGCTTATATCTGCCAATGTGGAACAGTTGAGGAGGCTACAGGTTGTCCAAAACACAGCCGCTAGGCTGATCCTCAATGCCCCTGCTAGATCCTCCTCCCATCTCTTACTCAACAAGCTACACTGGCTTCCCATACGCCAGAGAGTACAATTTAAGATATGTTGTACCATTCACAAATGCTTGTATGGAATTGGTCCTAGATATCTGACTGAAATTTTCCAACCCTACCAACCTGGAAGAACTCTAAGATCCGAAAACCAAGCTCTACTACAGATCCCCAGGATCAAAAGAGAAAGACAGGGAGGTCGAGCCCTTTCATTTAGAGGCCCCACTCTCTGGAACTCACTACCCTCCATTCTGAGATTAAACTCCAACCTCTCTACCTTTAGGAAATGTCTGAAGACGTATTTATTTCCTACCCAGTAATCCTAGTTATGTCACACAGACTTTCTGTCTTTGCCTACTTTCGGAACAACTAAGCGCTGAGATATCTCCTTGGAGATCGAATTCCTGCGCTATACAAGAACCGAAAATAAATAAAATAAATAAATTGGATGAAGCGCTTTGCATTTAGCAGAGACATACATATAATAAATTATATGTCCAGCTAACACATGCCATATGTTTATTAATCTTCATTTATAGAACCTATGTCACATTGGTCTCTAATATAACCCTCTCTGAGTGCCGATCAGGACTGCTACACAGTATTGACTACAAATGATGACGCCATGACGTCATTCTGTAGTCCTTAGACACGCGACCGGCCCCTGTTCCAGGAAGTCTCAAACATCAAAACTTTCTGCGACTCAGGTCTTCGTGAAACAAGGTATTTGGCCAAAATCGGGATTCTTTCCCCTTTCTTTCTTTCCTATTGTAAACTTCAATTTACTATTTGTAAGGCGACAATTGCAACCAGAGGATGGTATCGGCATTTTCCGGGTGATTGTGGCAGAGGTTCACAAAGTAGTCCGGTTCGATTAGAATCATAAAATAGCCGCAACCTGCCGCGTCGGTGCCTCCCCTAAGACTCAGGCTTGAGCTTAGAGGCACCCACGGACAGGTGAGTGTTGGGCACATACATCTACTGCCCCATTGGACGCCCCTTTTCGTGCTATATCGAGTGTTTGACTTAAATACTGGGGCATAGTTATGCCTGTGCAACCGGCATAAATGACCAAACGTACACTTATCGAGGGTATTTTCAATCACTATTAGTACTATCAGGCCCTCGTTTTCTGTGACAAGACTGTTTGGTATAAGATTGTTTGTTATAAGATCTTTTGCTAAAAAAAATGGTCTGTGAATGCCACACAGCACAGCATTATACATACTTGGGCTAACATACACAACTATCACCTTGTTTGCAACTTATAATTTTGTTATGATTTTGTTATTAACGACTAAGTACTTAATAATCCAATGCTATGGTCAAGGACACATATGAATAGTTTTAAATCTCAACATGTGTTGGTGATACCGATTGGGTGGGTCCAGAGTTGAGATGGTTAGGCTATATAGGGGGTGGTTTTGTCTAAGGTGAAAATGTATTGATAACCAGGAAGGAACTATACGGCTTCTGGGGCATCTGTAGTATGAGCTCTTTAATCCCCCCTTTTTTCCGTTGGTTATCGTCTTTCATCTCTAGAGCGGGGCCTCGAGTAACCTGAGCATGGTCCAGGTGAGGTGAGGTCCAGTCCCCGGTCAAGCTGGGTGAGAACACTTAATTTTCTAGTATATGTTGGGTATGTTTTGATGGTCACTTTGACATACGTGTACTGAAATGTGTGCATTTCTTCTCTATATCTCTCCATAGATGTGTTCTTGCATCCATTGAAACGGAGGATTTGTAGTTTTGACAGGTTGTATTTGTTCCAACCTTTAACACATTTTCTTCTTTTTTGTTTGTACATTGATTATAATTAGTCTTTCACTTTCAAGCAGTAGCAATATTTCAAGGGCAGAGGCCCTGATGAAAGCCGGGGGACGTTTTTTGCCCCGCTAAGCAGAAACATGTTGGCCTTTTTTCACAACAGATATTTGCTCTCACTGTCGTTTGCACT
This sequence comes from Lissotriton vulgaris, assembly GCF_964263255.1. Classification (NCBI taxonomy): domain Eukaryota; kingdom Metazoa; phylum Chordata; class Amphibia; order Caudata; family Salamandridae; genus Lissotriton; species Lissotriton vulgaris. The sequence continues at coordinate 1,857,177,887 of NC_141689.1, forward strand.
GTTCTGGTTTTATTAAGGGGAGTTGTCCTTAGTTTAATAAAATTATCTTTTTTTAGGACATCCCACTCTTTTTTAATTCACCACTATATTTTTCAGTTGCATTGCGAATTCACTATCTCCACAACCATCATTGATCGGCTGTCATAAGTGCCTGTGGACTTGCTCCTGCTCTAATATCGAGCTCGTGGGTAAATGGTTTCGATGATCAAAGGACCAACCACTTGATACGGGTTAACCAAATGATAGGACTGATCACCAAGTTCATTTGATGGTAATCCACTTCTGAGCTACTGGGATTCAGTAAACTGGCAATGTATGTCCTTATTTCTATGCACGAATACCCTTCATTACAATGTATGTTATTAGGTAGGCTACCCAGGGTGACAAGGAAACCTGCTTCTGACCTTCATTGTAGTATAGGGTAGCCAGCCACAAGAGGTGGTTTTGCAGACCCCCCTTTGTTCCTTTGTGTTTATCATATGTTGTGGCTGGGGAACTGAACTAGGAGTGGTCTTTAAATAATTGTTTGCCCCTGCGACCTCCCCTTCCCTGTTGTTAAGAGCTTTTTCAATCAAGACCTGTTCACGCTTAATTCGCTCACGCACGTCCTTCTCCCACTTATGCACACAGTCAAACATGTCTTGCCTAGCCTTTCGCTTGAACAATCGTTGCTCCACATACTGGATCTTTCGCAAATCAAATGACCCATGCATAGGCCAACGCAACTCAGGGTCCTTGCGGGTGTATTTATTCCACTATGTGCTGTACATTATGGACGAAATACCATATTTAATATACATGTCCCTATTAGGCGTCCCCTTCGGGGGGCCGGTTGTGCTTCATTGATTCTCAAATTGGTACCACTAAAAAAGCAACACATCTTACGAAGTGTGCTGGAAACAGGTATGCCAAAAATAGTGCAAAATATGCAGTATTATATTCAAAAGTAGCGCTTAAAGTACTCTTCGTACGTTGCGCCGTTCAAATATTCTTAGAAGTAGAGAAAAATCTCCTCATTACTTGCCTATATGTATTGCAACACATATATATACATATTCATAGGACGAGTTCAATATTTGGCCAATTCCATATACAAATGCCACAGTAAGCGTTTCTAAACTACCATACGAATCCAAGGCGTCAAACTTTCAGCAAGTGCCGCAAAATGGCTCTTACCAATCAAATGGTGTCCAGGTTCCTACTGCCAAGTTCTCAAATCGACCAAACGGTCACTGCGCGGCAAATCAACAGAAGAGATCTCAGTCGAGGACCGGCGCAACCTGGATGGTCAGATCAGTAAGAAAGGGAAAACACCGTGGATGTCAAGACTCGAGTCTCCTCCGGCAGTGATCACGTCCAAAGCGGGATTCCAATCCTTCGTCTCGACCAGTCCTTCGGGCATCCGAGTCGCCGATGAGCCCTACGTTGGGCGCCAGTTTGTGGTAGCAAGCCTCAGCCAGGCCTACTAGTTCAAGGGATTCACCCTTCTCTACACAGAGTCCTTAGACCAACAGCAAGAAGTTGGCACAGAAACTGGAATAAACCTCATGAGATGGAACTACATTCACACAACATCCTTCGGTATAGTATGAGGTAGCACACTGACTAGGAGGAGCTTGGTCCTGTTATACCCACACAGGGGCTGAAATGAAGGCTGTACAAGGCACAGAGTGTTGGTTTCAAATACATATAAGGTCATACAGAGAGTGTGCTAGCAACAAGTGGGAAGGGCTCACAGTTAGCTAATTCTGGTGGACACATCTTGACAGTTACAAATTGGAGACAGCTGCATGCTCAACTGAGCATGTGCAAAGCAGAAGAGGATAAAAATATCTTGTCTCTATGCAGATTTCAAGAGCAGTTAACAGGAAGGTAGGACAGAGCCCATGGCAAACAAAACGGCCGACAGAAATACAAAATGGATTCCGTAAACAGACAAGATAGTCTCTAAATACAAGATGTCTTCTGCTAATGCTTAACCTAATCATTGCTAAATGACAACACCATCCCCTAAGAAACAAGCAGAAGTTAACATATTTTGATAAAGTGAAACAACTGATAGTAGCGTTGCTCCAGCAGGGAGCAACGTCCTCATCAAGCACTCAAGAAAAATATTCCTTAGAACTGTGTTAGTGTCTCTTCAATAAAGTTTTATTCAAATGATTTGTGTCAAGGTTAAATCATATTTTCATTCATTAATGTTATCCTTTTTATAAATCAAAGTAAAATGCCCAATGCATTTCGGGCTTTTAGCCCTTCTTCAGGGGCATGGTATTCTGTTGAGGAAAAACAACACACTTGTAATGTAGTCATGTAACCACAATAAATACATTGTTTTCATCAGGGTCTCTTTCATGAAAAGTTCCTTATATCCCTTCAGAACGTGATGTTTAAGATTGACAGTCTCTGTAAACCTCACACTTAAACAAAACATTGGAGCTGGTATAACATCAAACATGTGGGTTGCGTGACTTTATCATGCTACATGCGTTGTGGTACAGTGATTTTATCCCAGATATGTAAAATTCGGTTACCTTCGTCGTCACATGAAAATATCAAAATGTCGATGGGTTGGGTGCCCAGAAAATGTAAGAAACCTGTGATACACACAAAAGTGCGTTTTAGCCACGTTGTTCAAAACGAAAAGGGTGTTGGAAGGTTGAATTAAATGGATTTACATACCGGCGTCGGTATCCGGCGTTCTACGCTTTGCGGGATGCTTTTGTAAAAAAGCCTTAAGTATTCATGCGAGACTTTTTCTAAAACGAAAGGCGTGCAGATGATTACAGATCGGCAAAGCATAACGGTATTAGCATGAGGCCAAATTGTATTTCGCACTTAGCGGGGCTTACCGGCAAGGTAACGAAAGGTAGAAGTAGTCGGGTCCCGAAGCGATCCGAGTGGCGGTAGTGGTACACGGCTTTTGGGAAACAGGGTGAATTTAACCCGGAAGATCCTGTGAACAGGCCGGGCCTGGTAAGACATCGACATAAACGTAGGACTGCATTCACGAAAATGAATTCCCACAACAAATATGGCGGGGCTAAACAACGAAGCGCTGTTAAAATCACGTGTGTTCTAAAGGTTGATGGAGTGGATCGATCGGTTTCGAAGGGATATCGGAAAAAGGTGTAAATAAATGAATAAATGTGCAATTCTACTGTCCAAGAAAACAGTAAACAAAAACAACATTAGTTAGACAATTAAATGGAGTATGACTGTCCTTCAATAAGTGAAGATGGAGTTATCACAAATGTTTAACATCTTACTTTACCAAACATCATCATTATTAAATAAAGCATCATCATGATTAAATAAATCAGGCAGAATCATTATCACTATTAAATAAAGCAATTCAGGTCCATACGGTCATTGAGACCTTTTGGTTGACAAGTGTTCAAATAGGATATCCAGAATACTTCTCTACGTAGAAGGTGTTGTGAGTTGTCTCTGCCTGGTAGAATAGGAACAGATTCCAAAATCAAGAAACGCAGTTGGCTTGGAGTGTGATTGTTGTCATTGAAGTGGCTTGCCAAAGGCGACTTAAGATTCTTGGTTCTAATGCTGCTCTTGTGTTCAATTATTCGAGTTTTGATTTTTCTCTCAGTTTTACCAACATATGCCAAGCCGCACGGGCATTTGATAAGATAAACAACATTTTTGCTGTCGCATGTAGCGGTCACTCGTAAAGGAATGGTGGTACCTTTACTTGGGTGTTTCATCTCCTTTCCCTTAATTATAGCATTGCAATTTCCACAATTTAAGCAAGGGATGGTTCCTTTGAATGAAACTTGTGGTTCCAAACTTTTTTTGTTGAGCACTTCTTTTATGTTCCTTGATCTTTGATATGCAAACCTCGGTGGGTGTTGAAAAATGCAATTGAAATCATCCTCTGTCGATAGTAAAGGCCAATTTTTCAATATTATTCGTTTAATTCTGAAGCTTTCAGTTGAATACTTAGAAACAAAGACCATTCTATCTTTTGTAGGTGATTTTGATCTGGGTTGCAACAAAGTCTGTCGGTCGAGTTTGCTCATTTTTAGTGATGCTTGTTCAAGAATCTCTTGGGGGTAACCTCGCTCACTGAATTTCTCAATGCAGATTTTTGTATCTTTTTGTAGTGAATCCTCGGTGGAGGAAATCCTTTTTATTCGCAGTAGTTGGGAGTACGGCAAGTGTTTCTTGAGAGACGGTTGGTGGAAACTGTGAAAATGCAACAGATTGTTGCGATCTGTGGCTTTTGTGAAAACGCTGGTGTCCAATTCTTTTTCATTTTTGGTGATTAATACGTCCAGGAACGATATTTGTTCAGTTTGTATGCTGTGTGTAAATTTGATTCGGTCGTTTACATCATTTAAACCTTCAATGGCTTGTAACAACTCAATCTTTGTGCCTTTCCAGAGGATAAATATATCGTCGATATATCTCCTATACAGTAAAAGATTGTCAGTCCAGCATTTTTTGTTTAGAATATTATCCAACTCAAACCTGTACATAAACAAATTTGCGTATGACGGTGCGGCACAATTGCCCATGGATGTACCAGAACTCTGGATGAAGTATTGCTCTTGCCACGAAAAATAACTTTGGTAAAGTGTGAAATTTAGAAGTTCCATAATGAATACTTTTAGTCCTTCCTCCATTTCTGATGTCATTAGAAATGATGCGGTGGCATCCAGTCCCAAATTATGAGGAATTGATGTGTACAAAGCTTGTACATCAATGGTACATAACAGCATGTCATTGGTGAATAAAGGTTTGTGATTTTCCAGAGTTGTTAGAAAATGCGTGGTGTCTTTTATATAAGTGGTCATGGATTGGACCAATGGTTGTAAATGTTTATCGATGTAACGTCCAATGGGTTCGTGTATTGAGTTGATCGTTGAAACGATGGGCCTGCAAGGTGGGTGTGTTGGGTGTTTATGCACCTTGGGTAACATGTATATGTAGGGTATGGATGGATTGGTTTTCACAAGATATTGTTTTTCTTTCTGTCCGATAACTCCCAATTCAATAGTTTTATCAATAAGATTGACCAATATGTCCGTGAATGCTTTCGTGGGATTGTAATCCACTTTGTAGTAGGTGTTACTGTCATTAATGTGTTCATTGACTCGATCATTGTAAAATTTGGCATCCATAAAGTGAAACACAAATACCAACTGTTCCCAATCCAGGACAAACATGTTGACAAGTACTCTCCAAACAGTTTGTAACCACAGTGTAACTGCACCACCGCTTACAGGTCCCACCCGAGTGAGCCATGGGGAAGGGGAACTGGAGCGTCATCAGGCTTCCCGATTCCACTCTAGGACCTCTAAAGGAACTATCAAAATGGTACCAGCCAGTGCTGGCCCCCATTTGTCAGGTCAGGAGCGAAGCAGTGGAACTAATACTCAGCACTCTTAGTTCATCCCCTGTGCTTTGGGTCACTGTGGGCAACAAATCACAGTTTTCTGTTCGAGTCACACTCTCTGCACTGGAGCCTGAATCCTCCTAATTGGTTAAATCAACCTCCCCAGTATTCTTACCAAGATTACTCAACAGGGCAGCCACAGCCATCACCCGTTCCTTTCTGGCTTTGACCTGCTGTCTCAAGGGGCGCACACCTCCCCTCTGACATGAGTGCCATTGTTTCAGTCTCAGGGATTTTCAGGTTGTGCCTTTTTAGGTAAGCTATTTTTTGCTGCTAATTCACACTTCAGCAGGGTCTTTAAAGAACAGAGACTTTCCACTTATCTGCATTCTCAGCTTGGCTGGGACCAGCAAAGCAAAGAGAACACCAATTTCTCTGAGTCTTTTCTTTGCCGTCATAAATGAAGCCTTTGCCTGTGTACAACTGGGTAAAAAATTCAGCTCAATCAAATGTTTAGCAATTTCCATTGTGTACAGACCAGCAGCTTGTGCTTGTCATAGGATATAGCAAAACAAACAAGGTGATGGACGGAATGTTGCACAATGGCAAAACATTCACCCCCAGTCACAGATCTTTGTTTAATCCATCGTTATTTTGCTCACCAAGCCACCCCAGTTCAGACATGAGGTTAAAAATATTTGGTCTCTAGGCAGATTTCAAGATCAGTTAACCGGAAGGTAGAACAGAGCACATGGCAAACAAAATGGCCGACAGAAATACAAAATGGATTCCGTAAACGGACAAGATAGTCTCTAAATACAAGATGTCTTCTGCTAACGCTTAACCTAATCATTGCTAAATTACAACACCATCCCCTAAGAAACAAGCAGAAGAAAACATATTTTGATAAAGTGAAACACAAATACCAACTGTTCCCAATCCAGGACAAAAATGTTGACAAGTACTCTCCAAACAGTTTGTAACCAAAGTGTAACTGCACCACCGCTTACAGGTCCCACCCGAGTGAGCAATGGGAAGGGGAACTGGAGCATCATCAGGCTTCCCGATTCCACTCTAGGACCTCTAAAGGAACTATCAAAATGGTACCAGCCAGTGCTGGCCCCCATTTGTCAGGTCAGGAGCGAAGCAGTGGAACTAATACTCAGCACTCTTAGTTCATCCCCTGTGCTTTGGGTCACTGTGGGCAACAAATCACAGTTTTCTGTTCGAGTCACACTCTCTGCACTGGAGCCTGAATCCTCCTAATTGGTTAAAGCAACCTCCCCAGTATTCTTACCAAAATTACTCAACAGGGCATCCACAGCCATCACCCGTTCCTTTCTGGCTTTGACCTGTTGTCTCAAGGGGTGCATACCTCCCCTCTGACATGAGCGCCATTGTTTCAGTCTCAGGAATTTACAGGTTGTGCCTTTTTAGGTAAGCTATTTTCTGCTGCTAATTCGCACTTCATTAGGGTCTTTAAAGAACAGAGACTTTCCACTTATCTGCATTCTCAGCTTGGCTGGGACCAGCAAAGCAAAGAGAACACCAATTTCTCTGAGTCTTTTCTTTGCAGTCATAAATGAAGCCTTTGCCTGTGCACAACTGGGTAAAAATTCAGCTCAATCAAATGTTTAGCAATTTCCATTGTGTACAGACCAGCAGCTTGTGCTTGTCATAGGATATAGTTTCTGTTAGAATTTGGGTTGTAGGTATGAGCCGAAGTAAAGAAACAAACAATTGAGGAACTGAAATCTACAGCGAAAGGAATAAAATCTGGTTCCCCTTTAGATTCCGCACGACAAGAGAGAGTAATGGAGGACTTAAACCCAGATCTTTTGACTGGGTGTGAGTGTTTGATTGATTCAGATGCTCCGTCCATCACCACCCCCTTTTGTACCGCTTTTGGCCGCCATAAGTGTGGCAGGGTATGCTCAGGCGTGAGTCACTTGCTCACTTTGCCACTGGATTCAAGCAAGCCAGCTGAAGACGGCTGGAATGCCAGAAACTGGTCCTCAGAAGCTTGTTTCTGGTCCAGGGAAGACATGGCTTGGCAGTTCGGGCTGGACTGTTCCCATGAGGCACAGGGTCAGACTGATTTGCATATAGCCATGTCTGAACTGGGTTGGCAGAGTGGGCTAAAGAACGGTGATGGATTAAACCCAGATCTTTTGACTGGGTGTAAGTGTTTGATTGATTCAGATGCTCCGTCCATCACCACCCCCTTTTGTACCGCTTTTGGCCGCCATAAGTGTGGCAGGGTATGCTCAGACATGAGTCCCTTGCTCACTTTGCCACTGGATTCAAGTAAGCCGGGCTGAAGACGGCTGGAATGCCAGAAACCGGTCCTCGGAAACTTGTTCCTGGTCCAGGGAAGACATGGCTTGGCAGTTCGGGCTGGACTGTTCCCATGAGGCACAGGGTCAGACTGATTTGCATATAGCCATGTCTGAACTGGGGTGGCAGAGTGGGCTAAAGAACGGTGATGGATTAAACCCAGATCTTTTGACTGGGTGTGAGTGTTTGATTGATTCAGATGCTCCGTCCATCACCACCCCCTTTTGTACCACCCTTGGCACAGAGCAGTCAGGCTTAGCTTAGAGGCAATGTGTAAAGTATTTATGCAACCCTTCAAATAGTAAATCAGTGAAAACAAATACAAAAGTTCTGACATCCAAAAGTTTCAACACCAGAAACATAGAGCTTAATTTAATTAATAAACAACGAAAATCCGATGAGTAGCACTCGAGATATTGAATTTTAAAAGATGATGGAGTAAAATTGCACATAGAAGCAAAAAAATGCTTGTTTGGGATTTCTGGTTGCGCTGGACTGGGACAAAGTCAAAAGTTCAGACCGAGCACGATGGAGCATGGCCCAGCTACAGGGGCCCAGTTAGGCCAGCTGAGCTAAAGTACATTAATCCTAGTTGTGCAGGATTGTGTGGATCTGCGTCAAAGATGTGTCACGCACCTAAGTCAATGCATCGTTTCTGAGGTGTGGTGAGGCTGTGATATTAGGTCCTGATGCGTTTACGTCAAGGATTTTATTGACTGAGCTTGTGATACGACATCTGGAGTCAAGGATGTGAGGTGCAGCAGGGGTGATACGTTGGTTCCGATGAGCGGTGAAGCTGCGATGCAGAGATCCAATGTTGTCGTCAAGGCTGCTGTTGATGAGAGATGTGAGGAGTTAGCGCCGGGTAAAGCAGTGTGCAGCTGCAGTTCCTAAGGTGATACGTCAGTTCCAGATGCCCGAGGCTGCAGCAATGTGAGTCTTTTGCGACCGACCCAATCCATACAACACCGGTGATGCATCTGCTCTGCTTAAAGATGCACCGCTCAGCAAAGGAGATGAGTCGATTCTGCTTGGGGATACATCACCCAGCAGAGGATGCATCAGTTCCGCTGGGGATAAACCTTAGGCCCACTTTTAAGGGTCCAGGACTGGGGTGGCACCACTTGGCAGGCAGGATCACAGGTGGTCAGAGTCTAGGTGCAGAATCTTTTTGGTTGGAAGTCTTTTATGTCCCTGAGACTTCAGATCAGGAGGCCAGCCAGCTAGCCCTTGGAGTCACTCTGGGTTCAAGTGAAACATGAAACATGAAAAAGCTTTTATTGTTCAATTATTTAAAATCAATACAATATACTAACTGTGTAAAAAAAGTTATCTAAAAAAGAAACATAAGTTGTATTCCCTGGGCTTTTTCCTCCAGTCAATTAAACGTAAAACCTTCATAAAATGTCATATTCTGACTATGCAGTTTAAAAACAGTGTGCTTTTAAATGTTTTTAAATTGGGGGTGTGTCCACCTCTCTCCTCCGTCCCGACCTACAGTTTCCTTTTTGCAGCTCGGCGTTTGCGGACAGTCCTGCACGAATTAGGTCTGTAAAATTCCCCAGCCGTGCTACTGTTTGACTTGCTGTAGACGTAAAACACAAGTCCGAAATTTTGCAGCATCGATTGCGGCCCTGAGCTCTGCAAATTGGAATGACCAAACGTTGTCTCTCTCTAGCTAACTTTGGGCAGCAACACAGCAAGTGATACCAGGATTCCTGGTGATAGTCACAGAGTCTGCATGCTACTGATTTATCCGGTCGGGCCCAGCTTGGGTTGAACTCCACTATAGGTAGTACCAGGAGCCTCATGTGAGTGATCTTTTTTCGAGTTTGAACGGAAAGAGCTTGTTCAAAGTAGGGCTGTGCTTTACCCACTTTATAAGAGGCATCCAGTGCGGCGAGATTTGGGTGATGATGCAGACTAGCGATGTCTCTTGCAAATGATATTTGCTTTACCTGTCGGTTTACTGCTCTTTTCCATACTGCAGTTGAGATATTCGTGTTGGCCAGGTTTTGCACCTCTATTTCCAGCAATTGATTGGCTACTGCCAGTTGCGCTTGCCATGGCGATCCGCTTTCTTCGAAGATTGTTTTAATTTGCGCTTTCAAAGCCATTGCTGGTGCTCGCAGGGTGCTAATGTAATATTTTATTGTGTCTCCCAGGTAAGAGATGTCGGGTCGGGAAAGTCCCAGCTCCAGCCTTACTCTAGGTCTCCTGGCCTGTCGTGGGATGCCCAGCACTTTCTTGTATGCAGCAATTTGAAAACTCACATAGAAGTTGGTATGGGCTCCTGGGAAAATTAAATGGCCATAATTAACTGAGGGCAATATTTTTGCTTTTAGAACTTTCAAGATGGGGTCCGTGGATGGACAATGTAATTTTCGATTGAGGTTTCCCAGACTGCAGATTATTCCAGCCCCTTTGTTTCTTAAGTGCTTCAGATGAGCTGTTGTCTTAGCCCCCTCCGTTAGCCTGAGGCCCAGGTAATTATAGTTTTTGCAAGTTCTAATTTGCTGATCACCCAGGCGCCATTGGGCTATGTGCTTTCGATGATACTTCCCAATGATGAGAATCTTAGTCTTCTCCTGGTTGACCAGTAAGTTGTTCTTTTGATTAAAACTGTTTAGCGCATCTAGGGCTTCCTCTAGGCCTATCCTGGTGTGATCCAAAAATTCAAGGTTGTCAGCATATTGAAGTATTTGGAGACGCTTGTTCCTCAGCTTTGGAACGACTAGGTTTGCCCCCTCCAGTGCTTGGCCTAAATCGGATGTGTAGATGTTAAACAAAAGTGGTGCAAGAACACACCGTTATTTGTTGGGACCTTATTGGTCATTGATGATTGGCTGGTCTTAATCCTTACCCAGGTCCCTTCGTGTAGAGACCTTATTGCCTTAAGCAACTTTTCGGGAATGCCCCAGTTGGTGAGTTTACTCCATAGTATGCTACGGTCTATGCGGTCAAATGCTGCACTATAGTCCACAAAGCAGCAAAACAAGGGAGGTTGAGCGGGCTGAGTCGCACGTTTGGACAGGTATCCCAGGGCTATGATGTTGTCTACTGTGGAACATTGTGGTTTGAATCCAGTTTGAAAGATAGGCAAGATGTTGTGCTCCTCCGCCCAGCTTTCTAATTCCTTCAGCAGCACTCTAGCGAATGCCTTTGCTTCGATATCTAGCAAGGCCACGAGCCGGTAGTTTTCTGGTTTTGTGCGATCTCCCTTTTTATATATGGGGCAGAGTACTGAGCCTTTCCACAATGATGGAATGGAGGCCGTTTCAAAGGCATGCTTGAAAAGTGGAGTTAGCTGTTCTGCCCAGAATCTGTGGGCCTCTTTGAACACCGCCGCCGGGATACCGTTGGGGCCCGGTGCGCTAACCGTCCTCATTTTCTTGATCAACTTAATTATCTCTCTTGTATTTATGAGCAAGCTCCCAACCACTTCTTCATTATCTGATGGATTTAGTTGTTCTTGCGTGACCCTCATTACCTGCTCTGTTGTGAACAGTTGTTTTGCATGCTTGACCCATTCCGTGGCTGCCACGCCGTTTTCTTTACTTTGGTCAGTATGGCTTAATTGTCTGATATGTCTCCAGAAGCGGACGTGGCCGTTTTCTTTGAGCATATGGAATATTTTCAACCACTCCGCCTCAATTTTTTTTGTTCGAGTTTCCCATATTTTTTTCCTGTGTTCTCGTCGAAGGGCTTTTATTTCCACGATGAGATGAGTTGTTACTCCTTTTCTTCTCGCCTTCAAAGCTTTAGAAAGGTTCCGTTTTGTTTGCTCTAGGTCCTTGGGGTTTGGCTGTAATAGCTGGGTTTGCGGATGAAGGCACTTGGTTTCCAGGGTCCCGCTAACTTGTCCTAGGACCGATTTTAATTCCAAAAGAAGTTCCTTCCAGTGCTCCGTGGGAGAGGCCTTTGTTTGGCACTGCTCTTTGCGGACCACCAACTCCATGAGCGCTGGGCTTGATTTTATGGACCACTTTATTCTGTTCAATGCTGTGTGGTGCTCTTCCTCGATGGAAAAACCCAAGGATCCAGGGTGTTTTGCGTTTTTCCCATTTACATCTAATGTGACCCTCAGTGGATTGTGATCGCTTTCCTCCCTGTCTCCCACCTCAAAGTCCTTAAAAAGTGTTGCAAGTTTCTTTGCGATGAAGATGTAGTCAATTGTTGACTTATTATTGAAGGTAGGCAAGGGATCCCATTATGGCCCACTGCTTTCATGGTGGCGTGGGTAGAAACCATGTTATGCGCAGTCAGCAGCTGAACTAAGGGAGCCAATTCTGGTATACTTGAGCTGTACCTCGTGTCATCATCTAGCCCCCTGATGTTCAAATCCCCTGCAAAGATTGGGAAGTGAGATGCATGTTTGTTTATCAAGTGATCCATTTTTTTGGATATTAATTTTATTGCTTGCTTTTTTTGCTTTGTGGCAGGGTTTATGTAGCAGTTGAATATCATCAAACGGATTGCGTTATTATTACATTTGAGGCCAGAGATCAGGACTGCTTGGAGATTTACTAAGTTGGTTTCTATTGAATTTACCTCTATTTTACGATTGTGGTTGATGTAAATTGAAAGCCCACCTGCTGCTCTCCCGAAGATATTATTTTTTACTGCTGCGGTGTGAATCTCATAAAACCCTGAAAGAATTAAGGGTTCTGTAGACCATGTCTCTTGTAGGCAGAGAATATCATTTTCTTGAAGATACAAGCTTGCTGCTTTACAGTTGAGCATTCTTTTCAACCCTGCGACATTCCATGATAAAATGGACAGTAGAGTGTTGTTCCCCCTTTTTTGATGCATATTCCAGTAGCTGGCTCCCTTGTCTTTGGTGGATGTGCAGTCGAGAGCTCGTGTCCCCCGGGCCCATCGACATGTTTTGCCTTGCGATGTGATTTAGGTCCGTGTGGAGCACTACCCTTTGCTCTGCAGAGCTTATTATCTTGTAGGCCTTGTAGAGACTCGGGACCATGGGCGCACTTGTCCCTGTTTGATTAACTGTCGTCCCTTTTAACACCGAGTAAACCTCCTTTATAGGGGAGTTTAGTGCTAGAACGTGTGGATATTTCTCAGGGATGGGAAATGCTATGTCAATTCCCCAGGCGGCCATCATTGCTGTTTCATCAGTTGTGAGCCCCACTTGGGCCTGTCTGCTCAGTCCAATTGAGGTTGATTCACCGTGAGTGTCGCTTGTTAGACTTAAGAATTTAACCCAGACTAAGTCGACTGATTGAATTTCCGTAAGAGTTGGTATATGCTTGAATAGCCTGAGTAAGTTGCCACTGTTTAGAATGTCATGGTATACCTTTGATTTGGTATATGGGGGTTAGAATCACCTCGTATGTTGTTTTACTGATTTGATTTGCTTTGCCCTGATCTTTAGTTCTCCTTCGCTGCTGGGTGCGTTGCTTCTAATGCCGTAGGTCCGTTTGCTTAAGTCCGGCTGCTGGGCTGAACATTGAAGTGGCAGATCTACTTGGTCGCTCATTTTCAGCCCCCCAGGGGCGAGGAGACTTGTGATTGTGCTAGCACCGGGCTCAGGTGCTTGATCCTTGCATGCTCCCTCTGATTTTCTGTGTTCCCTCAATTTGTTATTTGACTCCGGGGGAGGCTAGACTCCGCCAGCCATGCCGTGTGGGCTTTGTGCGCCCTCTGTATGGGGGAATGGCTGTTTGTAGCTACCCCTCAGATACGTCTTCCCCGAGACGGGTGAGGCTGTGCCTATTAAGTTGTTTGAAGGCTGATTTTTTGTAAAGATTGGGAAGAGGCGTCTTGGTTCTGTATTACTTTGTGATTTTTGGAAATGAGTTGGTAAAAGGAGGGCACATTTTTTTGCTGTCTTAGCTTTTTTTTCCTGTTTCTTAAGCTTTTTCTTGGCCCTCCTTGACAGAGGAATCTCCTTACTTGTCTGATTGAGGTTAATGCCTTCTGATTGTTTTTCCAATGAGGAGTGGCTACTGTTGGATTTACGTCTGACCGGACTACTTGAGACTTTGTTCGATGTCAAGGAGTTGTGTGCTTCTAAGATTATTATTGAATCACCCGATTTACCTCCTCCTGCTGTACCTGACTGGTTTTAAATTTTTTAAGTCAGGACTGCAACTATCCTTTTCGCTTGGGATTCCAGTTTGAGTTTTTAGAGCTTCCACCATCCCTTTAAGAATTTCTGGCAGTGTTGCCCATGTATCCATGAATGCAGCGCACGAGCAGGTGCCTATGCTGTTGATCGGGGTGTCACTCAACTTTTTCTCCATGGAATCAACCTTATTGTTCAGCTCCGCTAAACGTAGCGCGATAGTTGCTAGAAGATCGATTTGTAACTCCATCTTCTTTGATTGCCAGAGCAAGGACCTGGCCATGTTTTGCACTGTTTCTCCGGGAGAGGGTGATCCTTGATCCAAAATGGCACTGCTCTCCTGATGTTTTTGGCTTTGGGAACATATTGTAAGGAAGGGTGTACGTCGGTCCTCGTTGGAACTGCTATAAAAATTTGGAGTCAGCTCCAATGTACTTTGTATTTTGGATTCTAAATGTTGGAGAAATATTGGTGATAAACAGCCCAGGTTTTGCCGCCTCTCTGATGCGGCAGAGCATGGATTTGGTGACGATGGTCTCAGCGCTAGGGAGAAAGGAATCGGTTGATCCTGATTATGTATTTGGGCAGTTATAACTTGCTCTGTCTTCCGGCGGCTTAGTACTGGGATGTCTCTTGCTGAATCAGGTGTATGACCCAGCCCTGAGCAGGAGCGAGAGCGTTGTCTTTCTAAACTTATGGGTCCAGGGCTTTCGCATTGTGTTTGTATGTTTGGCAGCTTATGATAGAGCTGGTTCCCTATGCTATTGTCCGTCCCATCGCTACTTATGCCTCCTTGTTGCACAGGCATATCTGAAGTACTCTCTGGGTTGGGTATAAGTTTAACCAAAAATTGTGTGATGAGTCCCCCTGATGGCGATTTCAAACAGGACTTTTTTTCTTGGTCTGCGAGCTTTGAGCTCCGTAAAGTTCTGAGTGGAGCTTTGGGCTGATCTGTTGAATTTGCATGGCCGTTTTCTAATTGCTGGCTGCTTTTTTAGTCACTTCTTTTTGTCATTCTTCTGTCTGGGTAGTCTAAATCTGCTACCGTGAAGGCTGGGTGCTCCTTGTAGCTTCCACTCCGTGCGATCTTCTGTGAGGCGACTGGGTTCGGCAGTGGGTCAGGTAGCGCTTGCATTCAGCCGGTCTGCGTACTCTTGTCTCCTCTCACTTATCGCTTCTCCTTGGGGCGCTTGGCAACCCCGTTGCCGTAACCCCAGCCCACTGGTCTTACTGCGACGTCAGCCGCGAGAGAGGGTGCCCGGCGGCTACCGCCGCAAGAAAATGCTCGCCCTGCGCCACCTGCCGCAAGAGATACCACTCAGCGGCTCTGGGTTCAAGTGATGCAGATTCACTCCTTCTCACCTAGGCTGAGGTCAGCATAGCAAAGCAGGAATCCAACTAAGCAGCAGTCCAGCAGAGTGGCAGTTTCTTCGGCAGCACAGCAGTCCTTCTCCCTGGCAGAGTATTCAAATTTCCAGAAATGTACTGTGGTGGTGGTGTCAGAAGTCCAGTACTTATACCCAGTTGTGCCTTTGAAGTGGGGCGATTTCAAAGGCATGCCTTTAAAGTGCAGGGAGGTCCTCCCTTTCTGCCCTGGCTCCAGACTCACTACAGAGGGTATGTAGCCCTTTGTGTGAGGCCAGGGCACAGCCTATTCAGTTGTAAGTAAGAGTGGGTCCAGCATCTCCCTCCAATCCTGCCAGGATGTCTCATCAACTCACATCTAAGCTCCCATTGTGTGTCGCTGTCTAGGGGGAATACACAAAGCTGAACTGACACCCACCTCAGATATGTGAACAAAGACAGGCAGCAGGCACCAAATGGCTAAAGTAAGACAATAAAGAATATTAGCTGTGCACTGCTTGGTTAATTCAATACATTAATGTAGTGTATCGTGCTCCTAGGATTACTCCCCGCTCTGGAGTATAATGAGAATCAAAAAGGGTAGCACCGACACGAAAAGTGTGGGTGTCTCCGGGGGCACTGACTTAAGTGCTGGGAACTTCCAGCGAAAGTTTGTCAATAAAGTTATTCTTTGAAGACGTTTCTTGTTTATATCCAGATGAAGGCCTAGTGTCGAAATGCATTGGAAGGATTGTTGTGATTTATTTTAAATGAAGAATTACATTGTTGATAAAATTTGAACAAACATTGAATTTCCATGAGAAGTATGAATAAAATGCTTTGGATATAAACAAGAAACGTCTTCAAAGAATAACTTTATTGACAAACTTTTGCTGTAAGTTCTCAGCACTTAAGTCAGTGACCCAGGAGACACCCACACTATTCGTGTCGTTGCTACCCTTTTTAAAGTAAGACAATGCCAACTTTCTAAAAGTGGCATTTTCAGGATTGCAATTTAAAATCCGACTTCAACATCAGTTTGGATTTTTAAACTGTAATTCCAGAGACACCAAACTCAAAAACGTCTATCTCTTCACAATTGGGAATTACACTTAATGAATGTAACAACATAATCCCATATCCTATGGGAGAGATAGGCCTTGCTGTAGTGAAAAATGACTTTGGGAGTTTTTCTCTACCAGGACATGTAAAACTTAAAAGTACATGTCCTGCCTTTTAAATACATTGCACCCTGCCCTCTGGGTTGTCTAGGGCCAACATTAGGGGTGACATGTG
Organism: Lissotriton vulgaris; assembly: GCF_964263255.1. NCBI lineage: Eukaryota > Metazoa > Chordata > Amphibia > Caudata > Salamandridae > Lissotriton > Lissotriton vulgaris. The sequence goes on from NC_141689.1 coordinate 1,857,194,305, forward strand.
TATAAAAAGGGAAGTTTTGAGCCTGGCAAAAGGTTTATTTTGCCACATCAAAATGCCAGTTTAAACTGCACAGACAGGCTCTGCAGTGGCAGGCCTTAGCCATGGTTAGAGGGCCACGGTAGAAGGCTACTTAAGTTGGTGGCACAATAAGTGCCGCAGGTCCACTAGTAGCATTTATTTTACAGGTCCTGGGTATAGGTAGTGTACTTTACTGTGGACTTATAAGTAAACTAAATATGCCAATTGGGAATGAACCGATGTTACTATGTTTAGGGAGAGAGCACAGGCAGTTTAGCACTAGATAGCAGTGGTCAAGTGCTCAAAGCCGTAAGGCCAGCAAAAACGAGGTCATAAAAAGTTGAGAAGGAAGGCAAAAAGTTGGTGGGGAGACCACATTAAGGCTGTCAGGTCTAACAATCTTGATCTCTATAACAACAGTTTCACCACCACAGGTATTGGGGTTGTCCCAGGATGTGGGTGATGCACCTGTACCCCGTGCAGCCTTTTATGCATGTAAAATTCAGATAGCTCCTGAGGTGCAGCAACCTCTTGCAGCCAATCATCCAGGAAGGATATCATTGAGGAGCCCTCAATTTTCCCAGGCAAACCAACCACTCTGATATTATTTTGTCTGGCTCGTTCTTCTTGGTCCTCCACTCTGTTTTCCAGTACCTGTACTTTTTCAGTAACAGAGGCGAGTCGTGTTTTACCCCTACTGGGGTAAATTCCTGCATTACTCTCTCTACCTTATGGACTCACTCCAGCATCTTTCTCTGATTGTCTTACAATAATACAAGGTCTAGCACTATGTAGTCAATCTTACCTTCCAAAGAATGCCTGATGGAACTGATGGCAGAAAATGTGGCATCCAGTTTGTCCACTGCTTCTTGTGCTTTTGTAGTGTTCTGGGACACTGTACCACGTGATTGTTCACCTGACTTCATAGTAGCCTCTGAGGGAGCTTCCTCTCCAGTCTACTGTGTTCTACCCATTTCACTATAGTCTCCAATAGACTCGGTCAGCCACCCTAGGTTGGCTCAGGAAGGTATCCAATAAAGAGGAATCATATATTTTTTGCAGATTAATACATATTCTACCTTTCGGGGGCCACCACAGTCTCATAATGCTCAGTCTCATGATGCTCAGTGTCACATATCTACGATCACCAAGTGAATGGCCAGGACTGCAATCTACTCCTGGTTAACTTGTGCTACCCAATGTGCCACGCAGCAGAGTCTCTCTGCATTCTCCAAAGAAACAATATTCACATTAGATCATTCATGAAAATCAGGTTGAACAACTCATGCTCCCTACAATAGGGTTGAGATAGCAATTGCTGTCAGGAGTGGCACCCAGCCCGCTCCCTACTCGGCGTCAATCCCATGCAACACCATTCCTATGCACTGTGGGTTCTGCTCCATGCGCAGCATTTATGAGCATTTGAGTGCTCCATCCAGATACATGGAGAGTGGGTCAATGTTCATCCAAGACCACACCCCCATTTGGATTTTCGGCCATTTTGTGAAATGGGCAATAAAATAGAGTGGGAGCTGCTTTGGAAGTGGCTCAGGCTGAGGGGAGAATAGAGGAATGTGCAGTGGTGGAAACATGAAAGTATGAGATCAGAGCAGATGCTACCTGCCATACCTGGAATATTTGTTGGGAGAGGTTGTCCGAATTTGCTTTGAGTTCATTTGGGAGTGAATGACTTGGTGCAGCTGAACAGAATATTTTTGATGTAGGACATGAAAAGTGACTTGCAATAACTGAAGAGGTTGTAGACAGGCACGACTCTTGCTTGGAAAGAGCTTGTTCCAAGGAGAGTTTAGCGAGGAGTATTTAAATTTGCACCATTATTTTCAAAAAGCAGTGAAACACAAACAGCCGACGCGTTTCGTCCCAAACTGGGACTTCTTCAGGGCGGTCGGTAAAAACATATATACATATAATCAGTTTTTATGTACAAAAATAAACTTTCGATCTAAAAACATTTACAATAACAAAACATATTAAAAGCATTACTACGATAGACTTGGAGCTTAGGCATACGTTTGATGTTGGGGCGTTAGCCCACTGCCAATCTATCAGCAGGGTAATACAAATTGGCCTAAGGGTATGTACACGTGTGTAAACAATATTTACAGTTAAAATATACATAGTTAGGATATACACATACATCATGCGATTTCAAGAAATAGGAAGCAAATATGTACAAACGGCATGCGGTGTGCACTAGGCCTATGTGTCTGACCATGACACAAAGAAAGGACTAGACTGAGAGAAAGATACATGTATATGTTTAAGGAGAGCACAGTAAAGAACAGACAACCCATTTTGGGGTTAGGCTACTTCCATGATGGCAGCTTAGTGTTGTTAATTAACACTGGAGCATGCTCCAACATATAGTAAGAGTAGGAGACCAAAAGGATTTATAATCCCATTATACCTAGCACGACATATCACTGGTACATAGAGTCCAATACTCCTTTACCTTTTAATTAGTGGGACGTCGCATATGGGGAAAAGTGTGAAAGGAATCGGGGTCCAAGGGTCATCTTCCCGGCTACCGTAATCCTGTTATGTATTGGTTCAATCAAAAGTTGATTTTGCAAGCATGGACCTTAACTGGGACATGAAAAGGAAAAAAATATCTAAGTAACCATACAAAACTCTGTTATTGTGTTGTTAGACAGCAAAGTCAGCAGAGCTTAATAAACATTGTATCAGATAATTCAAAGTAAACACACAATCACCATTGAATTTAAAAATGGGTCAGAATAACTTATTCATTTCATACATTTTGGCATTTTAATCATGCAAGGTCAGAGTGCGATCCAATTGCAGCCAAAGTTATGAGTAAACAGATTGTAGTATATACATGTAATTGTAATGTCATTACATTCGGTATTCGAAATCGGTGCTCTCAGTGAAAAGGGGGAAGGTAAGTGAGTGAGTGAAGGGGACAGGGTAAAGGTGTTGTGACATAATTGTTACATCCAGATTGACGATTGAAAAACCTCTACAGTCAAATTAATGGGCAAAGGTTCCCAAAATCACATCACACATAGATAGCGAGAATGCATCGCTTATTTAGCTCCTATGGTGTGTAGAATGGAGGCGTAGTTCTACGTTTCGACCCCGGTTACGCTAAAGGGCAATTCGCGGCCTCATGGTGGGGTCTTCATCAGGAAGAAATGGAGAGCCTACAAGGTAATATGAATACAAAATTCAGTATCTACGTGGTGAAATAAGTGTGGTGATATTATACAAGAAGGGGACGTGGATGGTTACCTACGTCGTCAAACGGTCATCATATGTTCCGTCTGCAAAAAGGGGGGCTCCCTCGAGCTCCAAAGAGTACTGGAAAAAAATTAAAAGGTGCCATCAGGGCCCTGAAACTTGCTAAGTTAAAAATAGCCGGGGGTGATAGGTAAAACGGGACTTACTTGGCGTGCTGGTAAACACACAGCCGTTGGGCACAGGTAGTATAATCCTCGATGGGTTAGTATAACTGTAAGAAGAAGGGAAGTAACATTTAGCATAATGGGCTTACTCTGTTTGTATGGACACACAGAGCGGATGTCTCTAGAAAGCCGCGCTGTTTGGATGGTGATTACCTTTCAAAACGGGAACGCACAGCCGTGCTGTCTCTCCGTCGGTGTCCTGCATCCGAGTGTGCTCGCGGTGCAGGCGCTCAATGCCAGTGCCTAATAGAGAAAGGGGCTCGGCTCACGGGTCCAATGGGAACGAGGCCTGACTAGCGCGCTCAAGGGAGCGTCTCGCAAAATTTGCCTCACCTCCTGGGGAAGTTCTTTGTAATGAGTTGAGCTGTGTTCGAGTATATATGAAAATACAGATATACACAGTTATGACAGACTGGTGTGTTCTTTGTAGTGACGGTGAAGAATCTGGCTGAATTCAAGTATATAATAACGTACCAATATATACAGTTTTTAACATGTAAAGGACCAGACAGAACTAACAACGTCAAAGGTGCTAGGAAATATATTCAAGTATCGTGATGGCCTAGTAAATGTCCAAACGTTGTTGTATAAAGAATAATTATACCTAACAAATATGTGAACACGTTACATTGTACAGGTATACATACATAGGGAATATTGGGTGCAGCAAGGGAGTTTAAATTGTCCCATAGTCTATTCAGGATTGAGTCCCGCCATCTGCGAGAAATTAGCTTCAAGTTCATTCAACCCCTTACTTATTGTCTGAAACTTTTGCATCCATTTGCATTCCCTTGTGTCAAGAATTGCATTTAAATTGCCCCCCCGTGGGCCCAGGGAAATTTTTTCAATTACCAACCAGCGGATGGATTCCGGTGAGTGGTTTTTTTCGATGAAGTGATCTACCAAAGGGGCCCCTTGGGTAGTACAGCGAATGCGGCTACAGTGTTGAAATATGCGGCTTTTTACTTTTTGCTGTGTCTGTCCAATATACATGAGGTCACAAGGACACAGAATGGCATAAATCACCCCACTTGAGTTACAGTTAGTCAGGGACTTGAGCTCTATTGTGAGGTCGTTGTACTGTATTTGCTTAGTCTCCAAACACATCGGACAGGCTCTGCATTTCGTGCACTTGAAGTGGCCCACTAGTTCTGGTAGATTCCATAAGCTTTGAATCGTGGGTGCTGGTGGGGTTTCTAGCAAAGAGCGCACCACAAAGTCTCTGACATTCCTAGATCTTTTGAAGGCATGCATAGGGGGATGAGGAGCTTTCAAAATTTCTCCTACCAAGCCCCAATGTTTGTTGACAATTTTTCGAATAGCATTGCTTTCAGTACAGAACGTCGTCACACATATCATTCGGTCCTGTGCTGTGGTTCTGGTCCTCGGTTCGAGTAGTGTTGCTCTGTCCTGGAACCAAGCTCTCTTTCTTGATCTTTTTACTAGGCGTTGGGGATAGCCTCGATCTATTAGGCGACTGATGAGGTCATCTGATTCCCTAAAAAAGTCCTCTTTGAGGGAACAGTTTCTCCGGAGGCGGAGGAATTGGCCAAAAGGCAAATTGTCCCTAAGTCCTCTGGTGTGGTGACTAGTATACCGTAATAGGGAGTTTCTTTCGGATGGCTTGCGGTACAAGGTGGTATAGAGGTGTCCATCCTTCTCCTTAATACTTATGTCCAGGAAATCAATCGATTCTCTGTTTAACTGCATGGTGAATTTTATATCATGTGACTGATTGTTTAGCCAGGCCAGGAATGCCTTGAGGGATTCCTCTTGACCAGTCCATATCATGAGGACATCGTCGATGTATCGATGCCATGATGTAATCATCGATCTGTATGGGTTATTATGTGAAAGGATACTATCCTGTTCCATTTCAGACATATAGAGAATGGCTAAGTCTGGAGCAAAGGCAGCGCCCATCGCTACTCCTTTGCTCTGTTCAAAGAAGTTACTTTGGAAAATGAAGAAATTTCTGGTCATTGCAATTTCTAAGAGTGCCACTAGAAATTCTGTTGGTACTGAGGTGGGTTGCTCCCGGCCGTCAAGTACTCTCCTCATACAATCAAGTGCTGGTCTCTGGGGAATGCTGGTATATAGGGAAACAATGTCCATTGTTACCAGGATCTGTTCCTCTTTGTTAAATGGCTTGTTATCAATGAAGGTGATGACTTGCGTGGTGTCTCTTAGATATGTGGGAGTGGCCTCTGCTAGCGGTTTAAGGAAGACATCAATATATTTGCAGAGTGGTTCCAATAGGGAGCCGCACCCGGAAATGATGGGTCTTCCCGGTGGTTTTGCTGGGTCCTTGTGGACTTTGGGTAAGACGTATATAGTTGGTGTTCTGGGTTGTCCCACATTAAGATAATCAGACTCTTTTTTAGAAAGAAAGCCCATCTCTAGTGCCTTGGTTGTTATGGCTGTGATGTCTGTGCGTATTTCTCTGGTTGGATCTCGCCTTAGAGGTCTGTAGCTGACACCATCAGATAGTTGAGAGTGAATTTCTGCTTTGTAGTCTTCCACATCTAGTACCACTATCGATCCGCCTTTGTCCGCTGGCTTGATAACCACCGCCCTGTTGTTCTTCAGTGATTCAAGTGCATATCTCTCATCTCTCGTGATATTGTGTCTAACATAATGTTTATTGTCGATGGTTCTGAGAACATCTCTCATGACTGTACTTTCATATGTTAGAATTTCATGAGCCACTGAGGATGCCATAGGCATGAAAGTAGATGGAGGTCTTAGGTTTGTAAAAGTCGTCATCGCTGATGTGGGTTTGTTCCTGAAGAAATATTTCAGCCTCAGTTTTCTGAAGAACCTTGTCAATTCCGTCTGTACGTTGAATTTGTTAGGATAAGACGTTGGTAAATAGGATAGACCTTTGCAGAGAATACTGCTTTCATTCTTGGTAAGTGTGTATTGGGATAAGTTAATGATCGGGTTGGTCCTGTCTGAGATGTTATTTACCATCTGTAGGTCTTCCTCCGGGTGCTCCTCTCCCCGTGGTCTTCTTGTTGGAAACGTACTTGTTTGGGGGTGCTGTCTCGCTGTCTTCCATTGTCCCAATTTTGTTGGTTGTGTCCTCGGTTCGGGCGGTTGTTCCATGATCCTCCGCGGAACCTGCCATCTTCGTTGATAACCCCAAATTTAAAGAAGGGTTCAGCTTCGTGGCTAACAACTGCTCCCGGCACTGGATGGTGCTGGGAGTAGAGACCGCCAGAGACCAGGTAGAACAACTAACCAAGGAAATTGACGATCTCAAGGCTGAGATAGTATCCCAATACACACTTACCAAGAATGAAAGCAGTATTCTCTGCAAAGGTCTATCCTATGTACCAACGTCTTATCCTAACAAATTCAACGTACAGACGGAATTGACAAGGTTCTTCAGAAAACTGAGGCTGAAATATTTCTTCAGGAACAAACCCACATCAGCGATGACGACTTTTACAAACCTAAGACCTCCATCTACTTTCATGCCTACGGCATCCTCAGTGGCTCATGAAATTCTAACATATGAAAGTACAGTCATGAGAGATGTTCTCAGAACCATCGACAATAAACATTATGTTAGACACAATATCACGAGAGATGAGAGATATGCACTTGAATCACTGAAGAACAACAGGGCGGTGGTTATCAAGCCAGCGGACAAAGGCGGATCGATAGTGGTACTAGATGTGGAAGACTACAAAGCAGAAATTCACTCTCAACTATCTGATGGTGTCAGCTACAGACCTCTAAGGCGAGATCCAACCAGAGAAATACGCACGGACATCACAGCCATAACAACCAAGGCACTAGAGATGGGCTTTCTTTCTAAAAAAGAGTCTGATTATCTTAATGTGGGACAACCCAGAACACCAACTATATACGTCTTACCCAAAGTCCACAAGGACCCAGCAAAACCACCGGGAAGACCCATCATTTCCGGGTGCGGCTCCCTATTGGAACCACTCTGCAAATATATTGATGTCTTCCTTAAACCGCTAGCAGAGGCCACTCCCACATATCTAAGAGACACCACGCAAGTCATCACCTTCATTGATAACAAGCCATTTAACAAAGAGGAACAGATCCTGGTAACAATGGACATTGTTTCCCTATATACCAGCATTCCCCAGAGACCAGCACTTGATTGTATGAGGAGAGTACTTGACGGCCGGGAGCAACCCACCTCAGTACCAACAGAATTTCTAGTGGCACTCTTAGAAATTGCAATGACCAGAAATTTCTTCATTTTCCAAAGTAACTTCTTTGAACAGAGCAAAGGAGTAGCGATGGGCGCTGCCTTTGCTCCAGACTTAGCCATTCTCTATATGTCTGAAATGGAACAGGATAGTATCCTTTCACATAATAACCCATACAGATCGATGATTACATCATGGCATCGATACATCGACGATGTCCTCATGATATGGACTGGTCAAGAGGAATCCCTCAAGGCATTCCTGGCCTGGCTAAACAATCAGTCACATGATATAAAATTCACCATGCAGTTAAACAGAGAATCGATTGATTTCCTGGACATAAGTATTAAGGAGAAGGATGGACACCTCTATACCACCTTGTACCGCAAGCCATCCGAAAGAAACTCCCTATTACGGTATACTAGTCACCACACCAGAGGACTTAGGGACAATTTGCCTTTTGGCCAATTCCTCCGCCTCCGGAGAAACTGTTCCCTCAAAGAGGACTTTTTTAGGGAATCAGATGACCTCATCAGTCGCCTAATAGATCGAGGCTATCCCCAACGCCTAGTAAAAAGATCAAGAAAGAGAGCTTGGTTCCAGGACAGAGCAACACTACTCGAACCGAGGACCAGAACCACAGCACAGGACCGAATGATATGTGTGACGACGTTCTGTACTGAAAGCAATGCTATTCGAAAAATTGTCAACAAACATTGGGGCTTGGTAGGAGAAATTTTGAAAGCTCCTCATCCCCCTATGCATGCCTTCAAAAGATCTAGGAATGTCAGAGACTTTGTGGTGCGCTCTTTGCTAGAAACCCCACCAGCACCCACGATTCAAAGCTTATGGAATCTACCAGAACTAGTGGGCCACTTCAAGTGCACGAAATGCAGAGCCTGTCCGATGTGTTTGGAGACTAAGCAAATACAGTACAACGACCTCACAATAGAGCTCAAGTCCCTGACTAACTGTAACTCAAGTGGGGTGATTTATGCCATTCTGTGTCCTTGTGACCTCATGTATATTGGACAGACACAGCAAAAAGTAAAAAGCCGCATATTTCAACACTGTAGCCGCATTCGCTGTACTACCCAAGGGGCCCCTTTGGTAGATCACTTCATCGAAAAAAACCACTCACCGGAATCCATCCGCTGGTTGGTAATTGAAAAAATTTCCCTGGGCCCACGGGGGGGCAATTTAAATGCAATTCTTGACACAAGGGAATGCAAATGGATGCAAAAGTTTCAGACAATAAGTAAGGGGTTGAATGAACTTGAAGCTAATTTCTCGCAGATGGCGGGACTCAATCCTGAATAGACTATGGGACAATTTAAACTCCCTTGCTGCACCCAATATTCCCTATGTATGTATACCTGTACAATGTAACGTGTTCACATATTTGTTAGGTATAATTATTCTTTATACAACAACGTTTGGACATTTACTAGGCCATCACGATACTTGAATATATTTCCTAGCACCTTTGACGTTGTTAGTTCTGTCTGGTCCTTTACATGTTAAAAACTGTATATATTGGTACGTTATTATATACTTGAATTCAGCCAGATTCTTCACCGTCACTACAAAGAACACACCAGTCTGTCATAACTGTGTATATCTGTATTTTCATATATACTCGAACACAGCTCAACTCATTACAAAGAACTTCCCCAGGAGGTGAGGCAAATTTTGCGAGACGCTCCCTTGAGCGCGCTAGTCAGGCCTCGTTCCCATTGGACCCGTGAGCCGAGCCCCTTTCTCTATTAGGCACTGGCATGGAGCGCCTGCACCGCGAGCACACTCGGATGCAGGACGCCGACGGAGAGACAGCACGGCTGTGCGTTCCCGTTTTGAAAGGTAATCACCATCCAAACAGCGCGGCTTTCTAGAGACATCCGCTCTGTGTGTCCATACAAACAGAGTAAGCCCATTATGCTAAATGTTACTTCCCTTCTTCTTACAGTTATACTAACCCATCGAGGATTATACTACCTGTGCCCAACGGCTGTGTGTTTACCAGCACGCCAAGTAAGTCCCGTTTTACCTATCACCCCCGGCTATTTTTAACTTAGCAAGTTTCAGGGCCCTGATGGCACCTTTTAATTGTTTTCCAGTACTCTTTGGAGCTCGAGGGAGCCCCCCTTTTTGCAGACGGAACATATGATGACCGTTTGACGACGTAGGTAACCATCCACGTCCCCTTCTTGTATAATATCACCACACTTATTTCACCACGTAGTTACTGAATTTTGTATTCATATTACCTTGTAGGCTCTCCATTTCTTCCTGATGAAGACCCCACCATGAGGCCGCGAATTGCCCTTTAGCGTAACCGGGGTCGAAACGTAGAACTACGCCTCCATTCTACACACCATAGGAGCTAAATAAGCGATGCATTCTCGCTATCTATGTGTGATGTGATTTTGGGAACCTTTGCCCATTAATTTGACTGTAGAGGTTTTTCAATCGTCAATCTGGATGTAACAATTATGTCACAACACCTTTACCCTGTCCCCTTCACTCACTCACTTACCTTCCCCCTTTTCACTGAGAGCACCGATTTCGAATACCGAATGTAATGACATTACAATTACATGTATATACTACAATCTGTTTACTCATAACTTTGGCTGCAATTGGATCGCACTCTGACCTTGCATGATTAAAATGCCAAAATGTATGAAATGAATAAGTTGTTCCATTATTCTGACCCATTTTTAAATTCAATGGTGATTGTGTGTTTACTTTGAATTATCTGATACTTTTGAAACTCAGACCAAACCTTTTTTGTACTGACCCACGGACCCAGGTCCTGAGTTTTAAGGGCCTACCCCTTTCATACTCATAATAAACATTGTAGCATGTGGCAGGGGGCGTTAGGCTCCCTATCAAGAAGTTTAGTTCAACTTGAGAAATAACTACTTACTATAGGCATGATAGTGGGTAACAAAGGAAATGTGTACTCGGAGTTCCTAGGTGGTGTAGAGAGTCATGCCACCTTAATGATATGATTGTCTCAGTCCGTTTGCTGGAAGACATGAAAAAGCGAAAAGCCAGCTTATACCCTATGCAAGGACTTGTTACATTAATGCGCGAAGAAATTTAAAAAGCAAAGGGGAGGAAATAGGGAACTAGCGTTAAGACAACGGGAGGCGGGCTGGATATGTAGACTACGATGTACAGAACTCGGCCTTAATACCGAAGATGAGCTACATTATTTTCTTGAGTAACCCGCCCAAACTGATCACTCTCTGTGCTGCTCTGGTTTCACCACACAGATCATTCAAGATTTGAATCATATTTAGTATGACACGTCTTTACAACTTGACATCAAAATTGGTCTGTTCGCTTGTAAACTGTGTATTTGTATATATCTCTTTCCCTTCTTGAAGTATATGTGTAAATACTGAATAACTTAGTCTGATGTACATCACCTGGAGTACTTACGCACACTGTTGCAGGCGCCCATGAGGTCTCGAATACCATTTCACTTCATTGACTCATTCTCCTGTCCCTTTGCACCTTGTTGTCTGGATCAGCGTTACTTTTATACATATTAGATGCTCTTCTATTTAGAGTTTAGCCAAGCGTTATAACTCCCACATTATCATCCACTTCCATCTTTCAAGCGGATACTCTGACAAAGATGGCCGCCGCCTTTACATCGTTTTTCCCATACATTGCACTACATTTGTTGTAGTGCACCCTTCCATAACATGCCCTTGCTCTCTAAGCCATCAATAATAAGACTTTCGTCCTCCACCTTAAACCAGCCGGTCGTTTAGAATTACGTGCGACCGTCCTTGGATATTATCTTATTTACCCTTCGATGCCGTTTTCACACGTTATATTGGTTATAACACTCATGGCTGTTCACATTAGTCAGCCAGGTACTGGGGGCAGTGCATAGGTTGAACACCCATAATAAATCGGGCTCCAGGCTCAAACCTAGGAATATTAACAAACTCCCCCCATACACTCTAAGATGGCCGCCATTTTCACATAGATATAGACCGCGACCTATAATAGATGTCCCCCTCGCATCACATGCCCATACCCTCTTTTTACTACAAAACAGGTTTCCGATCTTTTGCTTAATTAAACAGATGACCTAGCAATACGTGCGACCGCATCCTCTGTTCGCCCCAAGCATTGTTTGTTTATCGGTCTTTTACGTTAATGCGGTCATAATACTTAGGGATATTGACATCAAATAACAAGCTACACTGGGCAATACGGAGGACGAAATACACATAGTAGATTAGGCACTGGGCATTGATGAACGTATACACAAGTGCTCCTCTTAGACGTTCTAAGATGGCCGCCTCCCTCACATAAGTCGGTATCGCGCTTTGCCTTTACCATTGCACAGCGCTCCTACGCGCTGGCGGGAGTTCTGACAGGTGCAGACCCTTAACCCAATTACTCCTGCTATAAAATGAACAGGATGGGCTCACAACATTTGAACACGACGTCGCTGCGGGTGTTTCGTCAGGACGAGGGCTGTGGATGGGTGCCGGCCGCTTTACCTAGAACGGTGAGTTTGTTTGCCTACCTGCAACCGGCTGATCCTCTCTGTTAGTTCCAGACATATTATTGGTCCCCAGCTTAGGTCTGGGTTTGGGCTTATTTTCCACACTAGAATTAGTCCCTGTTACAGACTTTGGCTACCATTATGCATCACAGCATCTCAGCTAAGGGGCTCTGCACACTCTGGGATTTTCTCTACCTTCTCAATGACCCTGATTTGATAAATAATAACAGCCTGCTAATCACGAATTTTTTGGAACATGGTACTTGCATTTGGACTCAAAACCTGGGGCGGAATATTTTGGGACCATGCTCACAATGGTCACACCTAACCATACAGATCCATGCAGAATTGTGTTTTTTCATGCTCTAGTAGTTAGACCTGACTTTAAAACAGCAATCTACTTACTTTTAATGAACAGGCCTACTGGGATACAGTACCCACACCCTCCTCCATTGGACTAATAGGACCTTCAGTCCATCACCAGTTCTATTTTTGACTCAGGTAATTAATATTTCGCAGCTATTGATCTTCTGTACTTGATCCTTGGCCATTTGCTTTTTAAATTTCTTCGCGCATTAATGTAACAAGTCCTTGCATAGGGTATAAGCTGGCTTTTCGCTTTTTCATGTCTTCCAGCAAACGGACTGAGACAATTATATCATTAAGGTGGCATGACTCTCTACACCACCTAGGAACTCCGAGTACACATTTCCTTTGTTACCCACTATCATGCCTATAGTAAGTAGTTATTTCTCAAGTTGAACTAAACTTCTTGATAGGGAGCCTAACGCCCCCTGCCACATGCTACAATGTTTATTAAGCTCTGCTGACTTTGCTGTCTAACAACACAATAACAGAGTTTTGTATGGTTACTTAGATATTTTTTTCCTTTTCATGTCCCAGTTAAGGTCCATGCTTGCAAAATCAACTTTTGATTGAACCAATACATAACAGGATTACAGTAGCCGGGAAGATGACCCTTGGACCCCGATTCCTTTCACACTTTTCCCCATATGCGACGTCCCACTAATTAAAAGGTAAAGGAGTATTGGACTCTATGTACCAGTGATATGTCGTGCTAGGTATAATGGGATTATAAATCCTTTTGGTCTCCTACTCTTACTATATGTTGGAGCATGCTCCAGTGTTAATTAACAACACTAAGCTGCCATCATGGAAGTAGCCTAACCCCAAAATGGGTTGTCTGTTCTTTACTGTGCTCTCCTTAAACATATACATGTATCTTTCTCTCAGTCTAGTCCTTTCTTTGTGTCATGGTCAGACACATAGGCCTAGTGCACACCGCATGCCGTTTGTACATATTTGCTTCCTATTTCTTGAAATCGCATGATGTATGTGTATATCCTAACTATGTATATTTTAACTGTAAATATTGTTTACACACGTGTACATACCCTTAGGCCAATTTGTATTACCCTGCTGATAGATTGGCAGTGGGCTAACGCCCCAACATCAAACGTATGCATAAGCTCCACGTCTATCGTAGTAATGCTTTTAATATGTTTTGTTATTGTAAATGTTTTTAGATCGAAAGTTTATTTTTGTACATAAAAACTGATTATATGTATATATGTTTTTACCGACAGCCCTGAAGAAGTCCCAGTTTGGGACGAAACGCGTCGGCTGTTTGTGTTTCACTGCTTTTTGAAAATAAAGATTTAAAGAAGAACTTCAACATTTCTGAGGAATATCTCCTTATTGTGCTTAAACACCATTTGCACTTACTGTTTCATGTTTTGTGGTGCACCTTTGCGGTTGTTTGATTTGAATTAAAATTCCCTAGGGAATAGGCACGGTGATGATGGGTGCCATTCAGTGTGCACACAACCCCCTTGTTTAAACTTAAGGGTTAAGGTACCTTACGGGGGAAAGCTAGTCAGGTGCTTACGCTAGGAAGGGTCCATCATTTATTCAGTCTTTTACTTAAATTTGCACCATTGCTAAAATATGCCTTAAAGCAAACATGAAGATTACAGGGCTTATTTACAAGCCCCTTGTGCCACTGGTGCGAAGCAGAAGTTTTTTTCAGGCTGTGGCGTAAAATGTCTTTGTTAAGGACAATGATTTGTTTTTTTATTGAGGATGGTATTTGCTTGTCCTTTATGTGCAGTGTGCTATATTTTTGGGAGATGGGGGGCTTACTGATGGATCTTTGGGTGAAAAGTTTGTGTTTATTATTTAGGTCTGGATGTACAAGCTTTAGGGAAATAGGATGTGGTAGAAGTATTAGGTCAGGGGATGTTTTCCTGGGTGAGGTTGGCACTATGTAGCACTTACTGATGGGTTGGCTGGGACGTAGCCAGATCAGTGGGGGTAAGAGGAGGGGGGCCTTCCTGAAATTTATAATTAAGATTAGAACAAGGGAAATGACCAAAAGAATGGTTATTGGGCAGGAAAAGGGATTAATGAATTAAAGTTGAAATTTAAGGTATTGAGTGGATTATGGGGTCGCTGAGTTTATTGGGTGTGTTGCTGTCCAGTGAGGTTTGTCTTTAAGTTATACGCACTGCAAAAAGTTTTGATACGTATGTAATGAAAATCTATCTCATGTAGACCACCTTTTCCACATAGTTTCGGTGCCTGTCGTGCTGTGTTATCTCACCTGATGGTGACCTTTCAGGGATAAAGCTTGCATGCAGGCGCCCCGTACTTTCGGGACAGTTGGTGAGGCCCGTCATGACAGGGCACGTGGGGATACTGTAGGCAAAGGTCATGGCTTGACCTATTGGGTGTTATATGCCAAAGTGAAGGATTAGATGGCCTTTTCGCCTCTTCACCTACACATTGGGTAGGAGTTTCTAGTTTTTTTTCCATCCCTCCTTTCTACCCTACCCCATATTCCTTAATCGTTTTTTTCATTTAGAAGGTCGTTATATGATATGGGTGGCATGCCATTTTTTTGTTTCTTCTAATGGAATAGTTATTTAAAAGGGGTTTGCTTATATCTACTTTTAACCAACAAAACAGAGATGCCAGTACTGATATAAATAGTTCAAAAGCCCAATATCCACCCAAATCCAGAACAACAGATCAAGAATGGGGATTTCTATCCAATAGCATTTTATTCAAAATATTTGCAAAAAATATATTTCAACATTTGATTCATAGTATAAAAGAGATTTTTTACAATAAACACGTGGGACATTAAAGCATTAACCAAACATTCAACCATTCATTCAGAGTTTCAAACATATCACAAACAACCATGTCATGTATACAGGCTTGGGGGGGAGAAATTAGAAGTGAAAGGGACAGTGAAAAGAACAGAAAACCAAGGTCTACAAATATTTTCAAGAACAGTTAAACCGGTTATTTTTTAAGTACATTCCTACATTTCTAATAGATCCGTTGGGACTCATTATAATTAATATTACACGGTAATGTACGACATTGAGCTCCGGGTTCAGCTAATTCGATGCCCAGATGCTCCAGACTTTGGTTATTCACAGAAGGTATTTAGGAGTCCTAAAGTTAGGAGTCCTAACTTTACTACTACTAAATTGCGAAAAATCCAAATTTTAAGACTTTCGGTATTCACAGAAGGCATTTAGGAGTCCTAAAGTTAGGACTCCTAACTTCTGTGAATATCGAAATGAGTAAGTGCCTTCTGTGAATACCAAAATGAGTAAGTGCCTTCTGTGAATACCAAAATGGTAGTAAGTTTAGGATTTTGTCTTAAGTTAGTTCTGTGAATTGGGCCCTATGTTACTGATAGGCTTCCCATCTATGGGAGGACGTGGAGAACTTGGTGGGGTTTAGGGCCCTTGGAGAAGTTTTTAATTAAGTTTAAAACAAGGGAAAAGGGAGGACCGTAGGTAAATATTTAACATTTGAGCTATTTGGTAGTTTTTAGGTCTCGACCTACTGCATTGCTTTAGCAATGCTTGTTTGTCGAGAATATAGTGAGGTTTTCAAAAGTCTACCCAAACTGCTGCGGATCGGGTACAGTTCATGTGAGCCAGGCGTGTGCACATCGCACAGCCACACCAATGCCAGCACATCCCATATCATTTGTCTGAGCCTCGGCATCAGACTTCAAAGGAATCTGCTCCCCCGCTCCCCCCGCACCCCCCCACTATTTTAAGCATTGTGGCATGCTTCAGCTTCAACAATGGCAGCTGCGCTATTCTTTTCTTCTGCGTGGCTCGTCCAACTCCATCCCACCACGGAGACACTCATTAGCATGGCTCAACAAAGTAAGTGTGGCATGCCACAGTTTATCTATACGCTGCACACGACCCAATATATATTTTTATAAGCAGCGTAGCACACCGTGCTCTTTCTTATGTTTTTTTTTAAACAGCCCTCCCCCGCCTCCCCCCACTACACAATGCAGAGAGCTTGTTTTAAGTAGCGCTGCACGCCATTCTTTATCCTATGTTTTTTTTAAACAGTGCTGTATGTCGCACCATGTATTATATCTATTTTAAGCATTGTGGCATGCTTCAGCTTCAACGATGGCAGCTACGCCATTCTTTTCTTCTGTGTGGCTCGCCCAAATCCATCCCACCATGGAGACACTCATTAGCATGGCTCAACAAAGTAAGTGTGGCATGCCACAGTTTATCTATACACTGCACACAACCTAATATATATTTTTATAAGCAGCGTAGCACACTGTGCTCCTTCTTATGTTTTTTTAAACAGCGCGGCACACCTCGCTTTATATTATGTTTATTTTAAGCATTGAGGTATGCTTCAGCTTCAACAATGGCGGCTGCGCCTTTCTTTTCTTCTGCGCAGATCACCCGCCTCCATTCCACCAAAGAGACAGTCATTAGCATGGCTCAACAAAGTGAATGCCTCCGCTAATCATCAATAGTTCTCACGAAGCTGTTCTAATTCTGCACACAACCTAATATTGTTTTTTTTAAACAGTGCATCGCCGTGCTTTAGCTAAAAATAAATCAAACAATGCGGCACGCCGCACTTCAGCTTCAACAATGGTGGCCATGCCTTTCTTTTCTTCTGCGCGGCTCACCAAACTCTATCTTAGCCCTTCACTCACACATACCGACTCCTCTCCCATGCCACAGACCCCATCTCTCCATATCTGACCCCATCCCGCTCCATTAGACTGATCCCCACCCATGCACTAATCATGACACCTTGAGGATGTCGCTCGCTGGTACAGGCTTTTCGGCCCTCTCCACTCTCACTCACCATGGCAAGGCAGGTATGGCAGGCAAGCTCCACACTGGGCTTCAGCTTCAACAACAGCGACCGCGCACTTCTATTCTTCTGCACGGCTCGCCCAGCCCCATGCCACCACGGACACAGTAATTTGCATGGCTCAAGCAACCCCCCACACACAACCACCCCACACACAACCCCCCCCACACAAACCCCCCACACACAACCCCCCCACACACACAACCCCCCACACACACACAAACCCCCCACACATCCCACCCACACATAACCCCCCACACTACCCCCCCACACAACCCCACACACACAACCCCCCCATACACAACCACACACACACACACACACACAACACCCCACCCCCCCACACACACACAACACCCCCCCCCACACACACAACACCCCCACACACTCACAACACCACACACACAACACCCCCCACACACACAACACCCCACAACACCCCCTCACACAACCACCCACACACAACCCCACACACATACAACCCCACACACATACAACCCCCCACACACGCACACAACCCCCCACGCACACAAATCCACACACAACATCCCAAACACAACCCCACACACACACACAACACCCCACCCCCCCACACACACACAACACCCCCCCACACACACACAACACCCCCACACACTCACAACACCACACACACAACACCCCCCCACACACACAACACCCCACAACACCCCCTCACACAACCACCCACACACAACCCCACACACATACAACCCCACACACATACAACCCCCCACACACGCACACAACCCCCCACGCACACAAATCCACACACAATATCCCAAACACAACCCCACCACACACAACCCCACACACATACAACCCCACACACATACAACCCCACCACACACACACACCCCACACACACAACCCCACACCCCTACACACACAACCCTCCCAGACCCCCACACACAACCCAACACACACAACCCCCCACACACAACACCCACTCACAACCCCCGACACAACACCCCACACACAACCCACACACACAACCCCACACACAGACAACCTTCCACACACACAACCCCCCACACACAGCCCCCCACACACAAACCCCCACACAACCACCCCCACACACACAACCCCACACACACAACCCCCCACACACAACCCCACACACATACAACCCCACACACATACAACCCCACACACATACAACCCCACACACACAACCCCAAAACACACAACCACACACACAACCACACACACACAACCACGCTCAACCACACACACAACCTCACACACACACCCAACCCCTCCCCCACACACACAGCCACACACACAACCCACCACACACAATCCCACACACACAATTCCACACACAACCACACACACAAGCCCAGACACCCATCCCACACACATACAACCCCACTGTGACAAGGAGAGTCCAAATGGGAGTCAGTTAGGAGATACGGTACCTACCAACAGCCCCTCACGGTCTCTCTCCCCACAGCAACCAGAAACATCACCATTCTGCCTGCCAGAGACCGAGATGGGACCCTGTTACTTTAACTGGGCTGAGTTCGCAGGAGTCCTGTCCCCTTTCACTGACGTCACGGAGGCGGAAGAGAAAACACCCGGAACAACGAATGGAGAGATGTGTCATTCACCCGGAGGAGTAGAGTGCGGATGAACGGAAGAGAGCAGCGTGTCGAGAGGAAAGAGCGAAGCAGAAGAGGACGAACAGACAGCAAGCCCGAAGAGCGAGAGAGGATGCCTGGAATTCCCAGCCCGAAGTCCACCAGAGCCAGGAGTCCAACGACACCACGCTCCTCCCAGCCATACGTCTGGAGAGGTTTGACTAGCACAGGTACGTGCACGTATAGCGGGCTGGGCGGGAAGAAAGGTTTAATGCCGTCCCGATAAGTCACCGGCTATCCTCAAGCACTACCTTCCCTGAGCACTTTCGACACCCGAATCTTCTAGAGCGTACGACACCGAGTGACTCCTCACACCCTATTCCTGTGTGCATTTAACACACACCCCAGACTAAAATAGGTTTCCTTTCTTTCATTTGTTTATGGTCGCCAACGAGTCTGGGGCACGCTGGAGAGGCGCCGATGCGGACTAAGAGGGAGTGGATCCCCGGAGAAGGACCAAGAGGTCTCCCTTCTGTATTATCGACCCAGCCCAAGGAGGAGAAAGTTACTAAAACCAATAAAGCCACAGTTACCTAAGTTACCTGTCTCCTCTGATTCTTCAGTCCCGCTTATACCCACACACACATACAACCCCACACACACAACCCCCCCACACACACACAACCACACTCAACCACAAACACAAGCCCACACACACACACCCAAACCCCCCACACACACAACCCACCACACACAATCCTATACACACAACCACACACACACACACACACACACACACACACACACCCACACACACAACCCTCCCCCCACACACACAACCCAACACACAACAACCCCCACACACAACCCCGCACACACAACCTCCCACACACACAACTGCCCACACACACAACCGCCCACACACAACCCCACACACACACAACCCCCCCACACACAACCCCCCACACACATAATCCTAAACACATACAACCCCACTCTCATACATCCCCACACACACAACCACCCACAACCACACACACACAACCACAAGCACACACACAACCACAGAGACAACCCCCACCCATACACGCAAACACCCCCTCACACCGAAACACCCCCCCACACACACCCACACACATACACACACACACAGCCCACCACACACACACAAACCACCACACACACAACCCCATACACAATCCCCCACTCACACAACCCCACACACACAACCCCCCACACATAACCCTACACACATACAACCCCACTCTCATACAACCCCACACACACAACCACCCACACAACCACACACAACCACACACACACAACCACACACAACCACACACACACAACCACAAGCACACACACAACCACACAGACAACCCCGCCCATACACCCAAATACCCCCCTCACACCCAACCCCCCCACACACACACCCACACACACACAGCCCACCACACACACACAAACCACCACACACACACAAACCACCACACACACAACCTCACACACAATCCCCCCCACACACAACCCCACACACACACAACCCCCCCACACACACCCCCCACACACACAACCCCCCACACACACAACCCCCAACACACCCCCCCACACACAGACCCCCACACACACACAACCCCCCCCACACACACCCTACACACACACACACCCTACACACACACACCACACACACCCCACACACAAACCCCCCCAAACAAACCCCCCACAAACACACCCTCCCACACAACCCACCAAACACACAATCCCCCACACACAACCCCCCCACACACACAAGCCCCCCATACACACAAGCCCCCCATACACACACAACCCACACAACCCCCCACACACACAACCCCCCCACACACAACCATCTATCTATCTATCTATCTATCTATCTATGACCCTCACTCTATCTATCTATCGCCCTCAATCTATCTGTATATCACCCTAACTCTATCTGTCTATCTATCGCTCTCACTCTATCACCCTCAATCTATCTATCGCCCCCACTCTATCCATCTATCGCCCTCACTCTATCCATCTATCGCCCTCACTCTATCGATCTATGGCCCTCACTCTATCTATATATCGTCCTCACTCTATCTGTTATGTTATGTTATTGTTATTTGTTGTGTGCACAGCTACTCCAGCTAAGGAGCGTTCTGGCGCATTGACACGGTAGAACATAACATAACAGGAACTAAACAAAAAACTTGAGGGGGCTAACTAAAACAGGAAGGTTTTTATGGCTTTCCGGAAAGCCGTGAGGTCCTCCAGCAGGCGAATTTCAACCGGGAGAGAGTTCCAAGTTGTTGCAGCTTTGACGCTGAAGGAACGTCCCCCCACCCGGCAAAGCCTGTATCTAGGAACCACAACATAGGCCTGGCCTTGGGAACGAAGGGTGCGCGTAGGGACATAGAAAGAAAGAAAGCTGGACATAATTTCAGGGCCTATGCCTCTCAAAATCTTAAAGGTCAAACAAAGGACCTTGAAGAGGATACACTTCCTCACTGGAAGCCAGTGCAAGGAGCGAAGGACACTTGACACCGAGCAAAATCTGGGCAGGCCGACAATCGCTCTGGCCGCAGCATTTTGTACCCATTGCAAGCGGGTAAGCTCAGCCTGATTGGCCCCGACCAGGAGAGAGCTAGCGTAATCCAGGCGAGAGATGACAGTGGCCTGGATTAACAGCTGCCTGGTTGGGGCGTCAAAGTATTTGAAGACAGGTCGTAAGCCTCTCAGCAGGCCAAAACAACAGGCAGCAGTTTTTTTGGTGTGTCCTACGAAAGTAAGACCAGCATCCAGCCAGACTCCCAGGTTTTTCAGCTCCGACACCGGAGTCAGAGTTGGTCCCAACTCTGGCGGCCACCATTGGTCACCCCATAGTTCCACTCCCCTTCCGACAATCATAACCTCTGTCTTAGTGGCATTAAGCTGGAGACAGTTCCCCGTCAACCAGCTAGCCACCGCCTTCAGTCCATCCTGAAACCTGGGGGCATCTTGTTCCGCATCCCCGCTGAGAGTAACCGCTATCTGTGTGTCGTCGGCATATGAGACCAAGGTTAGGCCCCACTGCCTGGCGACCTCAGCCAGCGGTCTCACTTACAGATTGAACAACGTGGGACTCAGCGAGGATCCCTGCGGAACCCCCATGGCCAGTGGCTGGAAATTGGACTTGAAGGGAGGGATGGCAACACAGAAGGAACGATTGCCGAGGAAGGAGCGGAACCACTGCAGCGCCTGGCCCCCGACACCAATCTCCTCGAGCCGATGCAGAAGGATACTGTGAGAGACCGTGTCAAAGACGGCGCTGAGATCTAGCAGTATCAGCGCCGCCGTCTGACCAGCATCCAACTACCATCACGAGGAGGGCGGTCTCCGTGCTGTGCCCAGCACGGAAGCCATTTTGTGTGGGATCAAGGGTGTTGGTCCGGGCGAGATGTTCTGACAGGGCCAAGTTGACATGAGCCTCTGTTATCTTCGCCGGCCAGGGTAGCAGTGAGATGGGGCGGTAGCTTTCGGGCTTCGATGGGTCCATGGTGGGCTTCTTGATGATTGGGGACACCACCGCCTGCTTCCACTTAGTTGGAACCACACTCGACTCCAGTGAGAGGTTGACTAGGGAACATACAACAGAACGTCCCAAAAAGGCCTGATCTCTAAAAAGAGCAGGTCTTACTGGATCCGATGGAGAACCAGATTTAACTTGCAAAGCAAGTTTGTCAAACCCC
Source organism: Lissotriton vulgaris (assembly GCF_964263255.1). Lineage (NCBI taxonomy): Eukaryota > Metazoa > Chordata > Amphibia > Caudata > Salamandridae > Lissotriton > Lissotriton vulgaris. Next base: position 1,857,217,024 of record NC_141689.1, read on the forward strand.
TCCGGAGAAAGAGGGGGAAATGAAAGCAGGGTAGTATGGGGTAATGCCCCATTGGAACTTCCCAGGTCAATCCCTGTGCTGGGGAATGCCCGGTAAATAGCTTGGACTTTTCCCAGAAAGTAAGAAGCAAGGGATTCACAGTGGGAGATGGAGCCCACATCCACAGAGGAAGTCCGCTTCGCCAAGAGATCTTTCACGGCCTTGAAGATGGTCTTTGACGGGTTTGAGCTGTTACGAATTTCTGCAGCATAAAATGCCGCACGGGCTCGACAAATTGCCCGGTGATAGATCTTGACGGAAGCAGCATATGCAGCTTTCAAATCAGCCTCATACGTCTTCCGCCATGCGCTGTCATACCAGGGACTCGACTCTCTGGTGCTGATTTTACTCGATACGATAGGGATCAGAGAGTCCAGAGCCCTGGCAATCCAAGAGCAAAAATGGTCATAGCCCTCTTCCACGCCATTCAATGGGCCCAGCGGATCTTCAGCTAGAAGGCGGTGAAAGTCTTCTAGCCTGAGTTTGTTCCAGAGACTCCTAGATACCCGTCTGACCAAAGGGATGGAAGGGGTCACGGGTATCTATCGCCCTCACTCTATCCATCTATCGCCCTCACTCTATCTATCTATCTATCTATCTATCTATCTATCTATCTATCTATCTATCGCCCTCACTCTATCTATCTATCAATCGCCCTCACTCTATCTCTCTATCTATTGCCCTCACTCTGTCTATCACCCTCACTCTATCTATTGGCCTCACTCTATCTATTGGCCTCACTCTATCTACCTATCGCCCTCACTCTATCTATCAGCCTCACTCTATCTATCGGCCTCACTCTATCTATCTATCGGCCTCACTCTAACTATTGCCCTCACTCTATCTATTGCCCTCACTCTATCTATCTATCACCCTCACTCTATCTATCTATCGCCCTCACTCTATCTATCTATCGCCCTCACTCTATCTACCTATCGCCCTCACTCTATCTATCAGCCTCACTCTATCTATCGGCCTCACTCTATCTATCTATCGGCCTCACTCTAACTATTGCCCTCACTCTATCTATTGCCCTCACTCTATCTATCGCCCTCACTCTATCTATCTATCACCCTCACTCTATCTATCTATCGCCCTCACTCTATCTATCGCCCTCACACTATCTATCTATCGCTCTCACTGTACCTATCGACCTCACTTTATCTATCTATCTATCGCCCTCGCTCTATCTATTGCCCTCACTATACCTATCATTCTATCTATCACCCTCATTATATCTATCTATCTATCTATCTATCTATCTATCTATCTATCTATCTATCTATCTATCTATCTATCTATCTATTTATCTATCTATTGCCCTCACTCTATCTATTGCCCCTCACTCTATCGCCCACACTCTATCTCCCTGTTCTCTTCTCCAGTGCCGATCTGCTGTTCTCTTCCACCCGCCTCCTTCTTTAACTTCCTGCTCTCTTCTCCAGTGCTGATCTGCTGCTCTCTTCCACCCCACCTCCTTCTTTACCTCCCTGTTCTCTTCTCCTTTGCTAATCTGCTGCTCTCTTCCACCCGCCGCCTCCTTTAACTCCCTGTTTTGTTCTCCTGTGCTGATCTGCTGCTCTCTTCCACCCCGCCCATTCTCTAACTCCCTGTTCTCTTCTGCTGATCTGCTGCTCTCTTCCACCCCATCTCCTTCTTTAACTCCCTGTTCTCTTCTGCTGTGCTGATCTGCTCCTCTCTCCCACCCACCTCCTTCTCTAACTCCCTGTTCTCTTCTCTTCTCCCGTTCTGATCTGCTGCTCTCTTCCACCCTGCCTCTTTCTTTAACTCTGTTTTCTTCTCCTGTGCTAATCTGCTGTTCTCTTCCACCGCCTCTTTCTCTAACTCCCTGTTCTCTTCTCCGGTGCTGATCTACTGTTCTCTTCCACTCAGCCTCCTTCTTTAACTCAATGTTCTCTTCTGCTGTGCTGTTATGCTGCTCTCTTCCACACACCTCCTTTTCTAACTCCCTGTTCTCTTCTCTTCTCCAGAGCTGGTCTGCTGCTCTCTTCTCCCATGCTGTTCTGCTGCTCTCTTCTACCACACCTCTATCTTTAACTCCCTGTTCTTTTCTTTTCTCCCTCTGCTGATCTGCTGCTCTCTTCCACCCAGTCTCCTTCTTTAACTCCCTCTTCTCTTCTGCTGATCTGCTGCTCTCTTCCACCTCGCCTCCTTCTCTAACTCCCTGTTCTGCTCTACTGTGGTAATCTGCTGCTCTCTTCCACACCACCTTCTTCTTTAACTCCCTGATCTCTTCTGCTGTGTTGATCTGCTTCTCTCTTCCCCCACCTCCTTCTCTAACTCCCTGTTCTCTTCTCTTTTCCCGTGCTGATCTGCTGCTCTCTTCCACTCTGCCTCCTTCTCTAACACCCTGTTCTCTACTCTTCTCCTGTGCTGATCTGCTGCTCTCTTCCACCCGCCTCGTTCTCTAACTCCCTGTTCTCTTCTCCTGTGCCGATCTACTGTTCTCTTCCATCCGCCTCCTTCTTTAACTCCCTGTTCTCTTCTCCTGTGCTGATCTGCTGCTCTCTTCCACCCGCCTCGTTCTCTAACTCCCTGTTCTTTTCTCCCGTGCTGATCTGCTGCTCTCTTCCATCCCACCTCCTTCTTTAACTCTCTGTTCTCTTCTCTTCTCCTGTGCTGATCTACTGCTCTCTTCCACCCGCCTCCTTCTTTAACTCCCTGTTCTCTTCTCCTGTGCTGATCTGCTGCTCTCTTCCACCCCACCTCCTTCTTTAACTCCCTGTTCTCTTCTCCTGTGCTTATCTGCTGCTCTCTTCCACCCGCCTCTTTCTCTAACTCCCTGTTCTCTTCTCCTGTATCGATCTGCTGCTCTCTTCCACCCGCCTCCTTCTTTAACTCCCTGTTCTCTTCTCCTGTGCTGATCTGCTGCTCTCTTCCACCCCACCTCCTTCTTTAACTCCCTGTTCTCTTCTCCTGTGCTGATCTGCTGCTCTCTTCCACCCGCCTCGTTCTCTAACTCCCTGTTCTCTTCTCCTGTGCCGATCTACTGTTCTCTTCCATCCGCCTCCTTCTTTAACTCCCTGTTCTCTTCTCCAGTGCTGATCTGCTGCTCTCTTCCACCCCACCTCCTTCTTTTACTCCCTGTTCTCTTCTCCTGTGCTGATCTGCTGCTCTCTTCCACCCGCCTCTTTCTCTAACTCCCTGTTCTCTTCTCCTGTATCGATCTGCTGCTCTCTTCCACCCGCCTCCTTCTTTAACTCCCTGTTCTCTTCTCCTGTGCTGATCTGCTGCTCTCTTCCACCCCACCTCCTTCTTTAACTCCCTGTTCTCTTCTCCTGTGCTGATCTGCTGCTCTCTTCCACCCCACCTCCTTCTTTAACTCCCTGTTCTCTTCTCCTGTGCTTATCTGCTGCTCTCTTCCACCCGCCTCTTTCTCTAACTCCCTGTTCTCTTCTCCTGTATCGATCTGCTGCTCTCTTCCACCCGCCTCCTTCTTTAACTCCCTGTTCTCTTCTCCTGTGCTGATCTGCTGCTCTCTTCCACCCCACCTCCTTCTTTAACTCCCTGTTCTCTTCTCCTGTGCTGATCTGCTGCTCTCTTCCACCCGCCTCGTTCTCTAACTCCCTGTTCTCTTCTCCTGTGCCGATCTACTGTTCTCTTCCATCCGCCTCCTTCTTTAACTCCCTGTTCTCTTCTCCAGTGCTGATCTGCTGCTCTCTTCCACCCCACCTCCTTCTTTTACTCCCTGTTCTCTTCTCCTGTGCTGATCTACTGCTCTCTTCCACCCCACCTCCTTCTCTAACTCCCTGTTCTCTTCTCCTGTATCGGTCTGCTGCTCTCTTCCACCCGCCTCCTTCTTTAACTCCCTGTTCTCTTCTCCTGTGCTGATCTGCTGCTCTCTTCCACCCCACCTCCTTCTTTAACTCCCTGTTCTCTTCTCCTGTGCTGATCTGCTGCTCTCTTCCACCCGCCTCGTTCTCTAACTCCCTGTTCTTTTCTCCCGTGCTGATCTGCTGCTCTCTTCCATCCCACCTCCTTCTTTAACTCTCTGTTCTCTTCTCTTCTCCTGTGCTGATCTACTGCTCTCTTCCACCCGCCTCCTTCTTTAACTCCCTGTTCTCTTCTCCTGTGCTGATCTGCTGCTCTCTTGCACCCCACCTCCTTCTTTTACTCCCTGTTCTCTTCCCCTGTGCTGATCTGCTGCTCTCTTCCACCCCACATCCTTCTTTTACTCCCTGTTCTCTTCTCTACTGATCTAATGCTTTCTCCCACCCGCCTCCTTCTTTAACTCCCTGTTCTCTTCTGCTGTGCTGATCTGCTGCTCTCTTCCACATATATCCTTCTCTAACCGCACACACACATACGTATAACCACGCACACACACACATACAACCACACACACACACAACCACACAAACACACCCAACCACACCACACACACAATCTCACACACAACCACACACACAACCACACACACACAACCATACACACAACCACACCCAACCACACACACAACCACACACAACCACACACACAACCACACACACGACCCCATACACACACCCACACACAAAACCACACACACAACCACAAACAGAACACACACACAACCACAAACACAACACACACACAACCACACACAACACACACAACCACACACACCCACACACGCCCACACACACACATCCACAACCACACACACAACCACACACAACCATACACACACACAACCACGCACACAGCCACACACACACCCATACACACACACAACCCCACCCAACCACAAACACAACCATACACCCAACCACACACACACATACAACCACACACAACCACACACACATACAACCACACACAACCACACACACACACACATCCACACACACACACAACCACAACCACACACACAACCACACACATCTATCTATCACCCTCACTCTATCTATCTGTCGCCATCTATCTATCTATCTATCTATCTATCTATCTATCTATCTATCTATCTATCTATCTATCTATCTATCTATCTATCTATCTCTCTCTATCTATCTATCACTCTCCCTCTATCTATCTATCTATCGCCCTCTAGCTATCTATCTATCGCCCTCACTCTACCTATCCATCTATCGCCCTCACTCTATCTATCTATCACCCTCACTCTATCTATCGTCCTAACTCTATCTATCTGTCTATCTATTGCACTCACTCTATCTATCGCCATCACTCTATCTATCTATTGATCGCCCTCACTCTGTCTATCTATCGCCCTCACTCTATCTATCTATCTATCTATCTATCTATCTATCTATCTATCTATCTATCTATCTATCTATCTATCGCCCTCCCACTATCTATCTATCGCCCTCACTCTATCTATCTATATCACCACCACAGCATCACTCAGGGGCACCACAGCATCACTCAGGGGCACCACAACATCACTATGCGCTACCACAGCATCACTGAATGCCAATGCATCACTCGTCGCCACCACAACATCACTCAGCGCCACCACTGCATCAATCTGTGCAACCATTCAACAACAACTGGTTCAAATATGTTCTCTCAATGTTTCAAGCTTTATTACAAATGTCACAAAAAGATGTTAATATTTCACTTCTGTGTTTGGATTTTCGTCACAATAAAATACTTTGAACATAATCTTCACAAAAGTTATTTACAAAAGGTTAAGCTATTGCCATTATAAATTACAATAACTTTTATTTAAGTATTAATTATTTAAAAAAATTAAAAGCCATTGTTATTTGTAATGTCAATACATCTAAGTCACATAAATACAAAACATGTTGCATTACAAATTCTTTAGGTGTCACATTTGCAAAAGTTAAAAGTATTGGCATTGTAAATGACAAAGCTATTAATTTCGCTATTTTCAAAACCAACACATAAATAAAAAATGTGTCATTTACAAGACCAATAGCTCAAACTTTCCTAATGCGAGACCTAATGCATTGCAAATGCTTATTTTATTGTGTTGTTGGGAGTTTTGTTATCTGGGAGTTGTCTCAAGTAAGTAAGGTGTTTCAAGGAAGTTTTGGTGGTTATTTAATTCAAGCCTGTCTCATTAAATCCCTGAAGAAGATTTACAGGATGTTCTCGAAGCGTGGAGAAGGCGGGGAATTTCCCAACCATCATAACTACTTAATTACAATGTGTTTTTCTCGACAGCTGGCAACATTTACTTCATTTATGCCAGTGCCCAAGAAAGCTGCTCTTCTACTTCACAGCATTTGGAACGAGGCCCTTGCCTCGTGACATCGGGGCCTCTTTCTAATCACAGTTTACGGTGCCCACTGTGAAGACGGCTTCTTGGATGTCAGAAATTCCCAGCCTCCCCCTCTCTCTTCCTGGGCTGGTTCATAAATAGTGCACCGCTTTACAGTAGCATCTTGTTCGGTGACGCCAGGAAACAAGGAGCTCGTACACTTGCAGCCAGCGACTGGGGTTTTCCCAGACCTGTTCAGAAAGACAGCATCTGTTCTTTACTCACTGAACTGTGCAGTTTTAGGACGAAGCATCACTGTGGTGCTCACATTTCATGCTAGTTTTTAAAAATCCACTTTTTCATACATTTGTTAAATTTATCACTCCTAACCACATAATCCCATTTTTAAAAGGTTTTTTTTTATATTTGGAGATATCTATATTACAGAGTGGTGGTAGCTGCTATCAGGGCCCGACTGGGACCAAAACCGCCCCTGGCAAAGTGCGCGGCTGGCCTCCCCCTCGGGGATTGTGTTTGCCGCCGAGCTCTTTGCCTGGGCCTGTTTTCGTCCGATTTTGTTATAGGACCGAAAACAGCCCTGTAACAAAAATGGCCCCCAGGGGGCACAAACCGGCCCCCACCCCCTACGGCTAGTGATCGTTAGGGTTTACCAGAGATGGGATTTTTGTTTGTTAATAACGTTGCACCCGTTTGATGAACTTGCGCAAAACTGTGCAGACCTTCTGCCCTCGTTTCATTTCGGGAGAACTGAAAGATTTAAGGTGTTTGATCAAGGGGGTGCAAAAAAAAAGTGGGGGTCCCCAAAACAAGGCTGAAATCCAATGCATTTTCAATAGACATTTGTATTTCGCGTAGCTCAAAAACCGTCAGCTTGATTTTTATGAAATGTGGCAGTATTACATATTAGGGGGCAAAAATGATTCTGGGGGGTAGTGTTGGTAAGTAGAGCAAGTATTTATTAAGTTATAAGGCATTTAAAGTTAGGGCCTGATTTAGATTTCGAAAGACGGGTTACTCTGTCACATCAGTGACGAATATCCTGTACGCAGAAATATAAATCACATAATATCCTATGGGATTTACATTGCGACGAATGGGATATCCGTCACGGCTGTGACAGAGCAATCCAACACTCAAAATCTAAATCAGGCGCTCAGTGATCTCTGTCGCTGCTGTACTTTCACAGAATATCACAAAGTTTTGTGAAACTACCTCTGTACATGGTTATAAACTTACTTAAAAATATTTTTTTAAATATCAATATTCATATTTGGCAGCCTCTTCATTCTCTAAAAATAGCCATTACCCAATTATATACTGGCTTGCCATCACCATGTACCACGGTATACTGTAAGATTGTCACAGTATACCATAACCCAAAATATAACGAGCTGTATTATTGGATTGCAGTACCTTGTGTCACTTATGGTGTCGCATGGGCAATACAATACTTAAGTCTGATTTACAAAGGATTACAAGGCTACCATGTGTGGCCCTGTGTTGATTGGTAAATCTGGAGAAACGCAAGCCAGCGCAATTCACTGTTTGCAGTACTCTGCACATCATAATCTACATTGCTGCTAAATTTAACATACATCCATTTGCCATGCCACCGTAGCCACTCCACGATATGCTATTCCACTCTACGCAACTCCACTCTATGCCTCTCCACTGTACGAGACTCCACTCTCCGCTACTTCACTCTACGATATTGCACTATACACAATGCCAATGTATGCCACTCCAGTCTATGTCACTTGACTGTATGCCAATACATTCTACCACATTCCAGTGTATGCCACTCCAGTCTACACCACTTCAGTGTACGCCACTGCACTGTACACAACTCCACTATGCGCCCCACCGTTGCACGCTACTCCACTATACGCTATTAAACTCTATGCCACTCCACTGTATGTCACTCCATTCTACACTACTCTACTCTAAGCTAGTCCACTTTATGCCACTCCACTGTACTTTACTCCTCTCTACTCCACTCAATATAACTCCACTCTACAAAATTGTACAACAATACTCTATTCCACACTACTAAACTCTACTCCAATATATCCAGTGGTGGCTCACATAGGGCGTGCTGCGGGGCAGTGTGGCGGGGCGGGGCAGGGGAGGGGCAGGGTGGGGGGGTAGTAAACTCAGACATACGACGGGTCGGAGGAAAGTAATTATTATGTTCCTCTGTATGTCCAAGTTTACTACCCCCACCCTGGCCCCTCTACTCTAGTCCACCATACGACACTGTACGCAACTCTTTGTATGTCACTGCACCCCATTTTACTCCACTCTACTACTCCACTGTATGCCATTCCACGTTACGTCACTCAATGCCATTGTATGCTACAAAAATCAACTAGACTGTATGCCACTCTACTCTACTGTAGTCTACATCACTTTCCAATATTGTTCGACACCCCGCTATACTCCAATTTATGACACTTTGCTTGCCTACATGCTACGCCACTCCATTCTACATGCCACATCCCTCTAGTCTATGACACACAACTCCACTCTAGAACACTTTACTCCACTCTACACTAACCCACCCCAGTGTAATCCACCCTACTAAACTCCACTCTACTACACTATATCCCACTCTACGCCACTGTACCATACTACGCTATATGCCACTCCACTGTCCTACACTCTACTCCACTGTATGCAGCTCCACTCTCTCTACAACACCAGTCACAGCTAGTGGCCATTCTAAGTGATGGGCAGTGCAGGGAAAAATAAATAAAAAATAAATTAATATACAAATGCCTTCTGCTTCCGTGCCGTGCCTCGCTGCTCCTCTGCTCCCCACACAGTGGTTTCCATGAGCACAGGCTCCCTGCTCACCATGCAATCCCAGCGCTTCTCTCATGCTTTTACTACCAGTATGAGAGAGCGCTGAGATTGGGCGGAGTGGAACGGTTTCAGGCTCCAGCAGGGACTGAGAGTCTGTGCTCCTGAGCCCTGCAGATATCTCCAAGGAATAGCCTGGAGATATCCAAGTGCGCATGTCAGTTTGGCTGGCCGTGGACGTCCAGCCAAACCGACATGTGCACTTTCAGTGTCCACTACTCCTCCTCCTCCTTCTGGTGATGCTGTACCTGGCCCTACCTTGCCCCAGACTCTGTGGACTCTGCAAACTCGGCTGGGTCAATGGAAAATATAATGATAATAATGTGTTTTATTATCATTTTTAGTTTTCATTTTCTGCATTTAAGCAATGGGGCAACGCCCCTCCTCAATAGCAGAGGAGCTACCCCTGTACAACACTGTAATACACTATTTTCCACTATTTGCCAATGTACTCCACTCTATACCCATCCATTCTATACTACTGTACTGCGCTGTACAACACTAGACACGCCACTCAACTTCTTTCTACGATATGCCACTCTACAACATGACACGACATTCCACTCTATGACACTCTCCTCCACTGTACTCTCTGACACTCCACTTGATGATACTCTACTCCACAGCTTTCCAAACTTTTCATGTTGGTGACACACCTTTTTGTGAATTTTTTTTGAGGGACACAGTAACGCGAGGGAGCGCAGCGAGCTAACCCGAACCACCAACAACCCCACACACAACCCACACACACAACCCCACACACACAACCCCACACACACAACCCCACACACACACAACCCCACACACAAACAACCCCACACACACACACACACCCACCCCCACAACCCACCCCCACAACCCCACCCACACACCCCCCCACACACAAAACCCCACACACGGCTATGATATCTTATGTGCCAATCGTCAAAACGGTAAACGGGGAGGAGGGGTGGCAATTATACATAAATCCAAATGAACGATAACGTCGCCTCACTATGAACAAACTGGTAGTATTGAGGGCCTTCCCTTTTGTATTAAATTATCGGCCTAGACCACCTGTTCTGGCCTTTTGATCTATCGACCCCCCACTTCCAGTTCTTCCCATCTAGCATCGCTCATGGATTATATTATTCAGGCTTGCTCACGGTATTCTAACTATACGGTGTTAGGAGATTTTAATCTTCACGTTGATGATGATACCTGCCATCTTAGTTCGAATTTTGCTACCACATTAGCAGCTGGTGATCTTACCCAGCTGGTAACTTTCCCTAACCACAAAGCCGGTCATACGTTAGATCTTATTTGCTCTAACCTTACTGATATTTTGGTCAAGGACCCTAGACCTGTGATATGGTCAGATCACAACTTCATACCATTCGTTATTACTATGATTCAGCATGATAGACCCTCCATTCTGCCAAAGGAATTTAGCAGAAATTGGAGCAAAATTTCTCCGGAACTTCTTCTTGAAATCACTAAAGATTCCAACCCTCCCTTTGTCTCGGACCTTGACTTACGCATTTGTAAATTCAATGAGTGAGTGATTAAAGCCATCAATTCACTAGCACCTCTGAGACCTATTAAAACCTTTAGATCCGCTCCAGCGGCGCCATGGTACTCAGAGGAATTGAGACAAAAAAAGTCTGTCTGCAAATCCTTAGAACGTTGTTGGAGAGTAAATTTCACAGCAGAAAGCAAACTTAAGTACCGCACTGCCCTTAAAGAATATCGAAAAATGATTATTCTTCACAAAAGAAATTATTTATCGGACAAAATTGAGAAAGCCACTAATTCCTCTAGAGAGATTTTCAATATTGTTAAATCTTTTACAGATCCACAGGCCCTGAAGAGTCGCCCTCCTGTGTCTCAGTTTTTATGTACACAACTTTCTGAATTCGTTGAAGAAAAAATCGCCCTTATCTATGCTTCCTTCACGAAAACGGATGGTGGCGAGGTGGAGGATGAACAGTTAGCTAACCCTGCCTCAGCTTCAGTCTTTGCGGAATTCTCCAAAATTCCGGAGGACCTCTCTCTCCAGAAACTTCTTAAATGCAAAACAGGGTCACCTGGTGACCCATGGCCAGCGAAGCAATACAAAGCCTTAGCAGCATTTTTAAATCCTCACCCTAATTCCATATGGAATGCATCCCTGAGCTCTGGTACTTATTCAGAGTCGTGGAAACATGCTTTCCTAGTACCATTATTGAAAAGGCTAATGCTGATGCAGAGATCCCGGGAAATTATAGACCAATTTCCTTACTCCCCGCCCCAGCTAAAATCTTGGAAAAGATTGTCCATCAACAACTGTCTAGTTTCATAGAATCTAATGACCTCCTCCATGATTCTCAGCATGGATTTAGCACTGAGTCGGCCCTGATTGAAATGGCCGACTCTGTGCTGTGGACCCTGGACAGGGGATCGAGGGCGGTGTTGGTGCTGTTGGATCTTTCAGCTGCATTCGACACCGTCTCAAGACAACAAGTGCATACTCCCCCGTTTACCTCTTCAGCAAGGCCACTCAAGTGGGGTGTCCCGCAGGGCTCAGTGTTGAGTCCGCTACTTTTTAATGTTTATTTTACTCCTTTGGCTGAATTACTTTCTCAGTCTGGTACTAAAGTGACATCATATGCGGATGACATTCAGATTCTCTTTTCTTACAATGACTCATCCCCTACTACTTTTGACCCCCTAAAAGTATGTTTAAGGAACATTGCAAAGTGGATGGATCATAATTTTCTGAGACTCAATGCCGGCAACACCGAGGTCTTATTTTTCAATCAACCATCTCCCCTCGACTCTAATCTCTGGTGGCCGGATGACTTGAGCCTTGCCCCCTCCCCTAAGGATTCGGTTAGAAACCTGGGGGTTAGATGGGATAATCGTTTGTCTTTTGACAATCAAATCCACACAGTCTCGGCTGCCTGCTTCACTAAAATTAAAATGATTAAAAAATTCATTAATTACATGCCCAGCAATATTAGGAAAACTGTAGTCCAGGCCCTTATAACATCGCACCTGGATTATGCCAATGGAATTTTTCTGGGATTGACAGCAGGTTTGTGTCACAGACTCCAGATGGTCCAAAATGCCTCCGCCCGTCTGGTCTGCGGCATTCCACCCAGACATCATATCTCTCCTTATCTACGGAAACTACATTGGCTGCCTATCCCCAAAAGGATTGAGTTCAAAGCCATGATTTTGGCTTTTCTGACCAATAAAGGTTCAGGTCCAGCCTATCTAACTTCTTGTCTTCTCCCATACAGTCACTCCAGAACCTTGCGCTCCAAAAATAAACATTTCCTAATCAATCATAGATTCAAAAAAACCCGATCTGGAGGTAAAACCTTTCAAGTTGGCGCCACCAACTACTGGAATAAACTTCCGCTTTCTCTCCGTCTAATCCAGTCAGAACCTGAATTCCGTAGATCCCTCAAAACCTTCCTTTTCTGTTAGTACTCTGTTTCTGGTGTTCTTTGCTGTCTGATCACTAGCGCCGGGACACCCCGTTGGGGTAGCTGCACGCTTTACAAAATACACAAATAAATAACACACATCCCCACACACACACCCCCAGACAGAAACACACACCCACACACACACCCACACACAACCCCCCCCACACACACACCCCACACACACACCCCACACACACACACCCCACACACATCCACCCCCAGATAATGTATGTATGTTTGTATGGATCTGAAGAAAACCCACATGGTTGGTAACAAAGCATGAACAGGAGATTTGCACATTTGTGATATTACATTTTATATATTTACAATCACGTTACATTCTTCACATATTTACAATTTTATGCAGATTGAGGTCAACTAATTTTACCAGAATCACACATTTTAAAGTCAAGTGCCAGAGCTGGAATTAAAACCAAAAGTTCCAGATCACTAGGTCACTAGTTTCGGCACTAGACTAAATCTCTGTGGTCTAGAATCCCAAAATGTTGCATGTTCTTGGAGGGATTCTGTCTCGTAAAACTCTGCTTTTCATGGCCACACTTTTGATCTTGTATCCTGGCTTCAGCTGGGTTTGATTTTCCACTCAACACTCAAGCCTATTCTTGCCACATAGAATTAGGACTACGATTTGCACTAACCATCGACATAAAAGTAGGACTATTCGACAGCTGTCAGACATAGAAATCTGAGAGACAGTGGTTATAGAGACTTGAAGGGCACTGTTAAAGGGTACTAGTGAGGGAATCAGAGGCGGAGGTGGCCTTTCACTCCATCTGTCTCCCTCCGACTGTCTCCCTCCCTCCCTCTCTGTCTCACTCCTTCTGTGTCTCCCTGCCTGTCTGTCTTCCTCCCTCTGTCTCACTCCCTCTCCCTCCGACTGTCTCCTTCCCTCTGTCTCCCTCTCTCCCTCTCTGTCTCACTCCCTCTACCTCTGACTGTCTCCCTCCGTCTCCCTCTGTCTCACTCTCTCTCCCTCCATCTCCCTCACTCTCTCTGTCTCCCTCCCTGTCTGTCTCCCTCTGTCTCACTCTCTCTCTCTGTCTTCCTCCCTCTCTGTCTCACTCCCTCCTTCTCTGTCTCCCTCCCTCCCTCTCTGTCTCACTCCCTATCCCTCTGACTGTCTCCCTCCGTCTCCCTCCGACTCACTCTCTCTCCCTCCATCTCCCTCTGTCTGTCTCACTCTCTCTGTCTCCCTCCCTGTCTGTCTCCCTCTGTCTCACTCTCTCTCTCTGTCTTCCTCCCTCTCTGTCTCACTCCCTCCTTCTCTGTCTCACTCCCTCCCTCTTTCCCTGACCAACATATTCTGTGGGTTCCATAAGGGTCTGTGACAAAGAAGAAAAAATGTTGCTTTCATTCTTAAATCGTTTTAATATTTTCCTGTATTGGTGGTGCGCAGGCGCGCAGCGCCCCTCCCCACTCCGTCCCCCGCACTCCTCCATGCCCATGGCTCACAAGGGCATTCTCCATTGAACTGAATTGTTTATGTTTATGTTTTCGTAAGGTTACAAGCCTCAGTGTGCAGAATGATGTAAATGTGAAAGCTTCTATAGGGCTTCTTGGCAGCTTTTCTTTCCAATGCACCGCGATCCCAGGGCTGCCCCAAACCCCAGGCCAACCCCCTGGACCTAATAACCCACCGTATTCACCAATGGAAGGGCCCTTTGCCAAATGGACTATCCACAAATGAATCCCTCCCCCCAAGCCCCCTGCGTCGTGTGTTTCAGCCCCGGCTCAGACGGCTCCCGGGCACACACACAGCCACACCCAAGCACTTCACAGGTCTTTAAAAGACCATTTAACGTGCTAATAAGGCTTTGTTGTTATTCATATTAGAGCCCCTGCAGCGCCACTCTGCTTGTTGCTCGATGGCCCGTGGGGGTGATCTAAACAGCACGCTGATCGTGTGACACACCTACGCATGGGGCGCGACACAGTAACGTGTCGCGCCTCACAGTTTGGAAAGCTGTGCTCTACTCTATGACACTCTACTTTACCCTACTCCACTCAAAAACACTCTCTTCCACTCTACGACAGTCTACGACACCCTACTCTACTGTTCGACATGCCATACCTCTATACAACTCGCTGCTCTAGTCTACCATAGTTGACTCCACTATATGAGACACCATGACACTAATAACATTTTACTTTACTGTACCATATGCTACTACACTCTACTCTATTCCAATCTACAGTACTCCGGTCTGTGACAATAGACTTTACAACACTCTCCTCCACTGTACTTTACAACACTCAACATAACAACTCTTCACTTGCGACACTGGGCTCTATGATTTGAAACACATTTTTTATTTAAAAAAATGTAAAATACATTGAAATTCTATGAAAAAACAAAGGTTAAAGCTTAGTTAGGAAACATTATTTTCCCTCTACAAACCAAGTTTAAACTATACAAACTTTAAAAATTCAAAAGTTATAGATATAGCTTTCAATTACAATTTATCCACCACCTTCAAATTATCATAAGTAGCAGACCTCATTACACACTCTTTTAAGCTCACTAACCAAACAACACTAACTATAACTCACCACGCTACCATGCAATGCGTTCTCTCAAATAATGATACTCCACTGTACAACACTACACTGTACGACACTCTCAGCCACTCTACGCATGATACCACACTCGACAAATTGAACTATATGACACTCTCCTCCCCTGAACTCCGCTCTATACAACTACACTATACTACACTCTGTGCCACTCTACAACACTCTACTCAATGCCACTTCACTCCACCACACTCCATTTCATGCCACTCCAGTCAACAATACTCCACTGTACCACACTCAACTCTACTGTTCGACATACCACTATACTGTATAACCCCTGCTCCACTTTATGATACTCCACGATACTACACACTATGCCACTCCACAGTATAACACTTTAATCCACTGTACGCTATACCACTCCTCTTTATTTGAGTCCACTCTACGACCCTAGACTCTACAATACTAGACTCTACAACACTCTCCTTCACTGAACTGTACTACACTCCACTTTACATCACTCCAATCAACAACACTCTATACTGCAATTTGAAACACATTTTTATGAAGAATAAAAACCATTAACATACAATGAAAAAAACTAAGGAACAAAGGTCAACTATAATTTATAGATCGAAAAACCTTATTTATTCTTTCTATACAAACCCAACTTAAAATACACACCATTAAAAATGGTAAGTTATAATTATAACTTCAGTTTATAACTTATGTGCCACCTTTAAATTACTATACATAGGGTACCTCCAAACACAGTCTTGTCACCTCACTCACCACACTACATTAACTATAACGCATGCCTTTTCTTTGCACTGCTTATACCCTACATACTACATCTCTTATAGCATGTGAAATGATAGCATTCATAACAACACATAACTTCTCAAATGACATTATTTGTCACAACACAGTGCATGGTAGAGTGTTGAGTTATAGATAGTGTTGCCTGATTAGCAAACTAAAAAGAGTGTCTAATGAGGTCTGCTACTTATAATAATTTGAAGGTGGTTGATAAATTGTAAATTAAAGTTAGAACTATAACTTTGGACTTTTTAAAGTTTGTATAGTTTAGACTTTGTTTGTTTAGGGGAAATAAGTTAACCTAATTATGACTAAGATTTAACCTTTAGTTACCTGCCATGCTTTTAGTGCAGCTTAGCAAACACATTTTCTCCATGCTCTATTCAGAAATCATAAGATATGGTCTTGACAATGCTTGTTACAAGTATGATGTGAATGAAAAAGTGCACTTCCTTAAAATAGCGGTAAAGCATTTATTTTTGGTTTCACATGTGAATCAAGTAGCAACACTATTAACTAATTCAATTTTTAAAAATGAATATCACAACATTCAACTGATCTTATGTAATGCTTGACTTCTTAGGCAAACATGTTTTTTTATCCAGCAACACTTTGCAAGTTGGGATTTTCAGACCCAACCTACAATGTAAAAAAAAGAGGGATCAGTGTGCCTGTGTGAGTACAGGGTGAGCAGCGACACAGAGGGGTGAGCTGCGGCAGTGACTGGTGAGCACTTGATGAGAGGAGCTAGTGCACGGTGAGAAAGAACGGTGATGGATTAAACCCAGCTCTGTTGAGTGGGTGTGAGTGTTTGATTGATTCAAATGCTCCGTCCATCACCACCCCCTTTTGTACCGCTTTGTTCGCCATAAGTTGGCAGGGTATGCTCAGACGTGAGTCCCTTGCTCACTTTGCCACTGGATTCAAGCAAGCCTGGCTGAAGACGGCTGAAATGCCAGAAACCAGCCCTAGGAAGCTTGTTTCCGTTCCAGGGAAGGCATGGCTTGGCAGTTCGGGCTGGACTGTTCCCATGAAGCACAGGGTCAGACTGATTTGCATATGGCCATGTCTGAACTGGGGTGGCAGAGGGGGCTAAAGAACGGTGATGGATTAAACCCAGATCTGTTGACTGGGTGTGAGTGTTTGATTGATTCAGATGCTCCGTCCATCACCACCTCCTTTTGTACTGCTCACAGTATTAGAGCAGCGCCGGGATTCGTGTAGAGAGGTTCCTGTGGCCGAGTTGGAGTCGCAAAAGATGGGGAGCAGAAGGTATTTCCCAAGGTAAGTTGACTTTTATACTTTTTCATTTAATTTATGTGCGCAAACCCATTTATTTTTATACTCTTAATTTTATTTGTGCGCCCCCGCCCATCTATTTTTAAAGTTTTTTATTGTATTTTTTCGCTTGTGCCCGCTCCCATCTCCCCGTTGATGCCAGCCGCCATTGGACGGAGGGGGTAGTGGAACCAGTGAAAACATACAGAAAGCCTTGTTAGCATGTCAGTAGTTTTAAAGTCCTGTAAAATACTTAGATGAGTCTGAGATAAGGCGCCAGCCACTGCACAAACGTCTGTGCGCCTGTGTGTCCTCCTGAAGTAGGGTGACCAGACGTCCCGGATTTGCCCGGACAGTCTCAGTTTTTTACCAGCAGATTTCGACAATTTCCAGTTTTTCACCAGCAGATTTCAACAATTTTGGCTCATGTCCCGGTTTTTAGAGAGAGTCGACTGATAATAGTGAGAGGCACTTTTTTAGTTGTTCTAAAGCGGTTCTAGTTAGCATCTGTTATAAGTACACAATTTAATTAATAAGTATGATGCTGCTTGTAGAAATTACATTTTATTTATTTTCTTAGTAACTTTTCTGGGTTCCCATGTTGAGAGCTGTCAAAATGTAGTCCCGGTTTTTTTGTTTCGCAAGATTTTGTCACCCTATCCTGAAGCTGCATCAGCCCGATCTCAGACACAAGGGGCAGGGACTAGGGAGCTTTTGGCCTTATGGGCGTTGCACACCTGCTACACAAACACTTTAGGAAAAATCCTTCCATCCACGGCACTTCAGTGAGAGATTCTATCTCCGTTCTAAATCACAGCGGCTTCACTAGTGCCTGCAGGAACAGGAAGACAGCACTTGGGTACATCTGCTAAGAGCCCGGCGCTGCTTACTGTACATCTGCCCACAAGCAAGAGAAGGACCCGAGATCTACAAGAAGTTATACTGACATGGTGGCAGCAGGGGCGCCAGAGAGCCCGACTATGAGAGCGTCGGAACCGAAGGCTCACTCTACAGGGCTCTTAACTTAAAAAGTTTTGAGATTCCTGTGACCAGACCTTCGCGTTACACTGCCAGGCGCCCCTCAAAGCCGGCCCGCACTGAAAAAGCAAAAGTTCGTGAAACAGGGAGGGGTGGAAGCGTGCTCTCTCTCCTCCAGCTTGTTAAGGTAAACTTACTTCTCGGTTGCGTGTCTTCGTTAAATATAAAAGCTTTTTCTTGTTCATCGAGTTTTTGTGTTTATGGCTGCTTCATTTTAAAGACGATTGTGCAAGCTGCCGCACAGCAGAGTGTGACGAAATCCCGCGGTACCGGGGAAAATCACTTTATCACAGTTTCGAGGTTTCAGTGAGCGCTGAAAATAAATCAGTCCCAGTAACTGCAGCGTCGCCCTGAACACACTGACGCTGGTTTGATCCACTCTGCCTATGTTCTCACTGCGCAGCAGCCCCTCTGTTTACATGCTGCGTCATTTCTTGGCAAAGGGTCCCAAACCGGGCATCGAAAGGCTTCGCTTCGGGCCATGAATGCAGCGAGTGTTCGGCAGCTTCACTGACCGATGGTTTCCTGCTTTCCACCGGAGCGATGCTGCACGGACTAATGTATCATGTGAATATAGCTCTGTTGTCTGAAAGCCTGAGCATGTTATATGTTTGTATCCTGTTGCATAGAATGTTCCTGTGATTGCTTAGGTTGTAAGATTTGTGTAAGGGTTGTCTTCTGAAACGTATCTGTAGATTCAGTGAAATCTGATGGATTCTTTACAGTTATACGTCTGTGTGTCTAAAATCTCTGTAACATCTTGTGCAGTAGCCGCCAAAGCCCTGAACATGTATAATCAGCGTGACCTGAGGAAAGCTTTGTTATCAGACACATAAATATAGCCTTCTAAAAACTTGGTAAATTGGAGGCAGCAGCCTGAATCCCGCGATTTCAAGAGAACTGCTGCAAAGGGCGGGGGCCTGTGAGACCGGTGCCAAGTAACGGATAGTTTCCCTCTTTGATCTTTGAGCCTGTAAGATCTGTTACCCGACGGAAGCCTGTGTTAAGAGCTGTTTAACCTAAGATAACATCGGTGTCTGAACTTTTTATTTGGCATTTTTGCGAACCAGGGCGATGGTTCTGGTCTTTAAAGATGAAGCTTCAACTAACGCCCCCCATCTTCGAGTCCGGAAGTGTTGACTACTGAAATGGTGCAATGCATGGCTCGTCTGCAATTCAGAGGCAGTATAACCATATGTACATACATTATATATTTACATACATCAAAAAAGGGGGTCCATCTCAAAGTAACCATGCACAGCCTGATCATACATACCACTGCAATCAAGAAAACAACAGCATTGCATGCTCTAAGTGTAAGGACTGCAGTGGCGTGCAATGGTCGTCACAACATTTATAGATACAACAATAGAGGTTAGTGGCTCAAAATTAGTAACACAATAAATTTGATAATAATAGCATTCTATATTTACAAAAGTCAAGATACAATTTAGTTTGAACTGTTTTCTCTCTAAATTGTTAATATGTCTCACGCCTTTGTGTCTTCATAAATAGTCACTATTTCTCTTGACTTTGTATAGCTGAATGGGCTGATGCACCTACCAAGATAGCTGTGTAAATTATATGCCACTGGTTGTACTTTCGAAAGGGACAGCTCAGCCTTTCATACCCCCAACGTTGGTAAAAGAAGCATCGCTGAGTTTGAGTAACAACTTATATTTTAAAGGTGCCAGGAAACATTACATTTTGTGTGGAGTGCGTCATTGAAAGGTGCAGAAGCTCTCTTGGATGATAGAATTGTTCTTGTCTTTTGCCCTTGTTTTGGACAGCTGGCTCAGTGGGTGACAGTGCATGCTGCAGAGATGTGTGCGTGAAGTGCCTGTGGAAGGTTCAAATCTAGGCAGGAACTGCGCAGCCTCCTGCTCTTTGGAAGTGGATGATAGGAATACTGTTGAGTTTGGTGACACTGCCGTAGAAAATTGAAAGGCAAGGGGCAATTTTAGTGCGATTTATAAAAGCCAGTATGAATGATTTTGTGTAAACGTGAGGTGACAAGTTTTTTTGTCCCGGCAGGGACCACTCAGCCGTTCATCGTTTTGAAATGAATATAAATGAAGTGAATAATATGCCTCCTAACATGCCATCTCCGCCGACCTGTTGGGGCTGGCTAGAAGCAAAACAAAACGTTGTGTGTGCCTCACTTGACTCTTTCCGTAGGTGATAAAATGAGTACCACTGATATGGCTAATATTAAATTAGGGAATGTTCCAAGTTATGTGAAGGAGAGCGTCAAACACATGTCGGGTGTGTTAAACATGCAACGCCCTTCATCTGAGCACCACTGAGATCCTTGAAATCGAGTGGGAAAATTAGAACAAGCATTTACAATGCAATGGTCTCGGCATTGTTAAAGTTAGAGCTATTGGCATTGCTCATGCCATTATTTTTATTTATGTTTTTGTTTTTTAAAACATAAATAAATGGCATTGTCATTTACAATGCCAATAGCTTAATCACTCGCAAATGCGAGACCTATTGCATTTGCACCCACACAGAGCCACACACACAAAGCCACCCACACACACATACAGAGCCACCCACACAGAGCCACCCACAGAGTCATTTCATTTCATCAACTTTTATTCGATTATAAGTTTGTATAATCATAAAAAGTACATCTTAAAAAGAGAAATTAAACATACATCAGAAAGGTAAAATCAGTAAGCATTAGGTCACAGAACTTGCATCACTGTACAAAAAGTATTTCAATATGGGGTACTGTTTCTACATTTTGGGGTGGATACAGGTTTAGGTGGAAACTTTGCGACGGGTTGATATTACTATTTTGAGAAAGGTCGCTATCAATTTGGCTTCATGTGGGGATTTCGGGGATTGTAAAAGGGAGAGTGCTGGATATGATTGTCTAAGACCGCTTGATCGGAGGATGGGAAAAATCCATGTTTTTCTTGCCAGTCTGTAGTATTTACAAAAAAGGACGACATGTATCGTGGATTGTACAGAAACTCCATCGCAAGGACATCTCGTCAGATTTAGGGACCAGTTCCTCATTTCTGGGAATGTGACCAGACGGTAGAAAAGATCAAACCGGAGTCTTGTAATTAAGAACTTTTCATAGTTTGAGAGGAAATATGTCAGGTACGGCTGAATGAGTTTCCCTCTCTGCAACATACAGGTTTTTTCGTTTTGTATTTTAGTAATCTCTGCTTGGTTGCGGAGTTCCCTTAGATGGCCCATACATAATTCCTTCAGCTGCTTCTTTGAGATGTCTTCGATTGAGGGGGGTTCGAGGAAGTAGTGCTCACAGTCAAGATCTACAAAAAATTTGTGAATGTAGTTAAGCCACGGTATTTTCCTCCAGTACGCTAGGCCAAGACAGTCGGTAATGAGGGAACGGGTGATGTGACTTTCTGGGTTGCACCATATACGCTGCCAGAGTAGGATGGGCTGGCATCGTATGGTGTCAATCATATATTCCATACCAAGCTCCCGATGCGAGGCTAGAATCGGGGAGCTTTGGGGGAGAGCTAGAATGTATTTGATAAAGGCGTTCTCAGTAACCTGGAGTTGGTCAATACATCCATAGCCCCAGATGCCTGCTCCATAAATAGCCGTATTGTGGCATTTTGCGTAGTATATCATTAACAGTTCCGCTGGGGCTGGTTTTCCTAGTTTCCTTGAGAAAGCACTTAATGCTGATACAGCACGGCGAAAATTAAGATTTCTGGCTTCCACTGCCTTACGCCAGGACATTGTGTCATCCACTAGAATGCCCAAGTATGGGTACACCAAGGTTTTTTCTAATCTGCTGTTGTTGATGAATATGGGCTTGGTGACTCCTGGCCTTGGTCCGATGGTCATTGTAAAAGTTTTTTTGATATTAACTTTTAGGCCCAGTGAGTCCATAAAAGTCACATATTTATTTAACTGTCGCTGGAGTTGATTAGAAGTCCGTGCCAGGATGACAGAGTCGTCGGCATACAGAAGAATAGGTATCGGGCGGTGATCTATCTGCGGGAGGTCCTGGCTCCCTTCCAACATAGCCTGTTCAAGCCCGTTTGTGTATAGGTTGAACAGGAAGGGAGCCAGTACACATCCCTGCCTTACTCCTCTTGATATTTTAAAGGGACGTGATAGTTCACCGCCGGTGCCAAAACGAACTCGACCTTCTGCGTTGGTGTATAACTCTCTCAGGAAGGCTAGTATAGGTGGGTCCACTCCGAGGTGTGCCAGGATCTGCCATAGCTTTGCATGCTGTACGCAATCGAAAGCCGCGCTTAAGTCTACGTAGACCAGGAAGATGTTGCCTCCTTTAGCGCGCGCGTACTTTCCAGGCAGGAGGACGAGGTTTAGGGCCTGTTCCACCGTTCTGAGCCCCTTCTGGAAACCGTATTGCAGGTCGGTGATGATGTTATTCTCCCGGGCCCAAGATTGTAATCGGTCCAGGAGTATTCGACCTGCAATCTTGCCCGTGGAGTCCAGAAGGGAGATCGGTCTGTAGCACGCAGGGTCGTTACGGTCCCCTTTTTTGAAGATGGGCAATAGTGTAGATGTTGACCATGAGCGAAAGAGACCGGTTGAGGCGACTGCAGCCATGACCCGTGTAATTATTTTTGACCAGTAGTCAACGTTATGTAGGAACAAGTCCATGGGGACCCCGTCTGGACCGGGGGCCTTGCCTGTTTTTGAGGCCTTGATTGCCTTTCTGACCTCGTTGAGGGTAAAGCGTAGCTTGATTGGATAGATCTTACTCTTATCTGGTTCAGGTTCCTGTGTTTGGAATGTTGGAACGGCATCCAATGGTATTCCAAAGATTTTTGAAAAGTGGGAGACCCAGTCATCCTCAGTTATTGCCACATCGAGGTGGTCTGGGTCGCTGATGTTGGCCAGGAGAGGTGATCTTATGGTCTGCCAGAAGGCAGTGCTATCTTTCCTTGATGCACTGTCATGTAGTCGAAGCCATAGATCTTGCTTTATCTGTTTTTTACGATTTTTCCGAGCAGTATTGTAAATTTTCCTCCATTGTGAGATTATTTGAGGGTCTCTCGGTTGCTGTTTTAGGGCTTCTTTGAGGGATGTAAGGGCCTTCCGACAGGCAGTATCGAACCATCTCGTGGTAGGAAGTCTGCGCTTATTCTTTGTGTTAATGAATAGCTCGTCCCTTAATGCTTCCTGGATGTTATAAAAAGAGGTGATGATTAATTCTGGGGATGCCTCGGGGGACAGACAGTTCGTTAACCAGAGGTGTGTTTTTTCAAGAACCCTCTGTGTTATTTCTTCCGGGTCGATCTTTGTCCATTTAATTGCGAACCCATTCAGCTTCTTCATAGCCAGCGATTGTTGGTCAAGGGAACTAGCTTTTAAAGGAAGTGTCCCAGCTTGCTTCATGACGATCTCCACACTAAGAGGATAATGGTCGCTGATTGGATTAGACCCTGTTTTGTAGTTTCTTAGTTGCCCTTTATAAGAGTTTGAGGCTAAAATATAGTCGATGGTTGACAGACAGCCTCGCCCGTGAAAGGTGGGTAGAAAGTCCTGCTCCGGGTTAACTAGTTCATTGACAAAGTCAAGGTCTAGGGTGAAGAGGATTTCATTTAATTTGTTACCACCCGGCGTGTGCACGAAGTGGGGGATGGGATTTCCAAGTTCATTCTGTAGCCCGCAGTTCCCATTTTATTGGTTTGGGCACAATGTGAAATTAAAATCGCCTCCCCAGATGAAGTAAAATGTGGAATTGTTATTTGTTTTTTGAAGTGAGGATAAATATGCGGCTATTTCGTCTAGGTGTAAGCAGCATTCCAGAGTGCCAGAGTTATTGTAGTAATTTATGAATATGTGTAAGTTTCGATTCGATACTGTTAACTGTGTAACTTGTATAATTTGAAAGATGGGTGTTTCCTTTAACAGTTTCACGGTGAGAGGAAGGGTATTGGAAAAGTGGGTCACAAGTCCACCTTTTGGTCTGCCCATACTACTAGGTACTGCTTTGGTGAAAAAAGTTTTATAGCCCGCTAAATGAAGTGGTGTTATACACCAAGTCTCTTGCAGGCACAGTATTTGCTGACTCCTTGCTGTGTCTAGCCATGAAGGGCAGGTTATTTTTGTAGTTAAACCTGCAACGTTCCAGTATGCAATGGCCAAACTCAGGGTTGATGGTTCCTTCGCGGTTGCAGATGTTAACGGGTTATTAGTAATGGCTGCGGCTTGTTGATGGCACATTCCCGAATTAATATCAGCTTCTGCTGGTGGGATGGTAGGCGGAGTCTTTTTTGGGGGTTTTGATAGTACCTGGGGAGCATGGAAAGGTTTTTCTGTTTTGGTGGAGAGGATATTAAATGGTTCCTGCAGTGCGGTTTCGTGTCTAACGTGTGTAAACTCTGGGGATATTGTATGCTGCTTAGCATTTACTGTTTGCGGAATAGTATCGGGTTTATAATGGGTAGGTTTGTCCCGGATTGGTCAGTCGACCATTTCGAGACAATCAAAACGGTTTTGGGTTGGAAGGCCCTGCCATCCTTCATAGGTTTGGTAAGGTCTGTCTTGCCAATAGGGCCTCTGGCGTTCTCTGGGCCTTTCTCTCGGTCCACCCCTGCCTATATAGTCGTATGAATATTCCATCTGCTTCCATGGCGCTTGGTACCATGACTCCTGGTTCCATGGTTCTTTAGGGAGCTGGTGCCATGCCCAGGGTGGAGGATTACGCTGTTGTTTAGCTGGGGGGGTAGAAGAAGGAAAGATGTCTAGCATCGATCCCTCCTTTTTTGTCGAGCTGAGGCCAGGCACAGATATAGTCTACTGTTGAGGGATCTCTGCATGTTACAATGATGCAGTCTCCGCGGATTGTTTTTGTCGTTTTGCCTATCCAGGCTACCCTACGGGCTGTAGTGATCCCTCCCGATAGGTGGGATTCGAGAGGTCTATTAATGCTTAACCACTGCATGGCTTTGTTTTTGAGTGACCATGCAGTTTCTGGTGTATCGTCAGTTAGCTCTGGCACTCCTGTGAGAACTATTGTGTAGGGTGTGGCTTCCGGAGGCAAGTGGGCAGGACGTCTTGTTGAAGGTTTTTTAGGTGTGTTTTTGGGAGTCTTTTGAGGGGGCTGTGGTTTCGATGGAAAAGTTTCGGGCCTTTTTTCTGAACTGGCTCTACTGGTGTCTGAATTTGTCGCTGGGCCTGGGGTGTCTATCATAACTGAATCTGCATTTACTGTTTGCTGATTGGTTATAGCAAGTGGTTTCTCTTTCTGAGGGTGGGATGGTTTGACTGCAGATTTGGGAAGTGTGATGTTTTGTTTGGGGTTTTTCTGTGCTAGGGACGTAGGGTTTGTGTGGTTAGCTGTTTTCTGCATGTGTGCTTGATTCTGTTTTTTGGGTGGCTGCGAGATGTTACGCTGCCCCTTTGTTTCTATAAGGGTGTTTGTATCTAGGAGGGTGGCCGAAATTATGGTTAGTTGGGCTTCGAGATTCCTAATGCTGAGTTGAATGGGCTTTAAATATTGATATAACAAGTCTTTTGTTGTGGTAAGAACTTGCGAGGTGATTCTGCATGTTTTACATTGGTTTTCAGTATGATCATTTGAAATTGCCTTGTGTGGTAGGTTAGTTACTGGGAGAAGTAGTGTGCTATGGGACGTTGTAGAATTGGAATGAGTTATTGCGTGTTCAGGACACGGTACACTGGTAAATTCTTCATTGTTTACTGGGTGTGTTTTTGGAATTTCTCCTTCCCTTTCACCTTGCTGGAGCAGGTTTTCGTTTGATTGGGCGTCCCCCTGAGTTTGACAACCAGCTAGATCAGGGTTTTTTTCCAAGTCGTCAAATGTTATGGAGAGGTCTGACTCAGACTGTGTGACTGACAGGTCTACTACCGACGGGACTGTGTTTGAATCTGGTACTGGCAGAGTCACTGGAAGAGAACAGTTTTGTGTGTTGAGATTGATGGGAGAGGTAGCGTTTGCTATAGCGCCTAGTGACGAACGCTTCGCGTTAGCACTCATGAGATCTAATGATACTCTCTTCTCCATCAGGGCTATGCTCTGGTTTATAGTCTCATGGACCCGCGAGATGAATAGGTCGATAGGGCCTGTGACTTGTGCTACCTCCTGCGCGTGTTTGGATTTTGACTTAGAGGTGCTCCTTGTTTTTGGTGGCATGTTTATAGGTTTGTTGCCGGGTCAGTGATGAAAGAGAGATGGCCCGGTCCGGTCTCTATCGGGCACTAACGGGCAACAACGGGCCCGCCCTTGGCCCGGGCTTCGCCCCGGGCTGCGACCCGCGCGCGTCCCGCTATGCGCGTTGTAGCCCTTGCTTATGAGTGTGTGAGGAGAGGGCGGGGCACTGGGAGGGGGCGCGGCACCCTCGGGAAGAGGAAACAGCTGATGTCAGTAGCGCTGTACCTCGCAGTCCCGGGGCCGCGCCTCTCGCCTCCTCTGCGGCCTCGCGGTTGTTTACTCCTTCCTCGGCGGCACAATGGACTTTGGCAGAAGGTCTGCTACTCCGGTAGCAAGTGGCAGGTAGGCAGGAAAATGCTGGCAATACCTCTGTATGCGAGCGGCTCCCGCGAAGCGGGGGCCGCGAGAGGTTATGTACGCCTTGGGGGCGGGGCACTGGGAGGGGGCGCGGCACCCTCGGGAAGAGGAAACAGCTGATGTCAGTAGCGCTGTACCTCGCAGTCCCGGGGCCGCGCCTCTCGCCTCCTCTGCGGCCTCGCCGTTGTTTACTCCTTCCTCGGCGGCACAATGGACTTTGGCAGAAGGTCTGCTACTCCGGTAGCAAGTGGCAGGTAGGCAGGAAAATGCTGGCAATACCTCTGTATGCGAGCGGCACCCACAGAGTCATTCACATAGAGCCACCCACACACACACACAGACCCCCCCGCACACAGAGAGCCACACACACACACACAGAGCCACACACACACACACAGCGAGCCACACACACACACACACACACACACACACACACACACACACACAGAGCCACACACACACAGAGAGCCACACACAGGGAGCATAGGCCAGAAAAAACGCTCACAACGAGGGAACAGAGGCCAGAAAAAACGCTCACAACGAGGGAACAGGGGGCAGGAAAGCAAGCACAACTAGGGAACAGGAAAGCAAGCACAACGAGGGAACAGGGGGTAAGAAAGCAAGCACAGCGAGGGAACAAGGGGCAGAATAGCAAGCACAACAAGGGAACAGGGGGCAGAAAAGCAAGCACAATGAGGGAACGGGGGCAGAAAAGAAAGCAAGCACAACCAGAGAACAGGGGGCAGGAAAGCAAGCACAACGAGGGAACAGAAAAGCAAGCACAGCGAGGGAACAGGGGCAGGAACGCAAGCACAATGAGGGAATAGGGGGCAGAAAAGCAAGCACAACGAGGGAACAGGGGGCAGAAAAGCAAGCACAACGAGGGAACAGGGGGCAGAAAAGCAAGCAAAACGAGGGAACAGTGGTCAAGAAAGCAAGCACAACGAGGGAACAGGGGGCAGAAAAGCAAGCACAACGAGGGAACAGGAAAGCAAGCCCAACGAGGGAACAGGATTTTTAAAGGGGGGCTTGAAACGGGTCTCCATCAGACTTTGTTTTGTGCCCTGGCACAGGCGGTCAGCTTTTTTCACACTGCAGTGACAGCATGCACATCGATGTGCGCTGCTCACACTGCTCACTTCTCACTAGTGGAGAAGTTACGGCATGACGTCATGCCAAGTGAACATTGCTGGAGAAGGGAAATCCTTTCAAGAGAGCAATTTTCTCTCTCTGGATTTCCCTTCTCTTTTTGAAACTCAGGTGCAGCTACATTGTCGTAGTGTCACCAGAGATTTAAGTGGAAGCTTTTTCAAAATGATAGACACGCCATAGTTGCTGCTTATTTATCTTATGCAACTAACAACCATTGACAAAGCCAATAGTCCTGACTTGTTGTAGGTATGATGTTACTTGTTTTATCATATATCTGGATGCAATGACAGAAACAGCCAAATACAAGTCGGGTGGCACACTATGCTAGCGCATATTTTTTTGTTTAAGAGTGTTAAGCCACGCCCTTAATTGCATTGACCACGCCCCTTTGAGAGACCCCCAAGTCTTTGTTTCCCATTTAAAGCCCTACGTTTGACTTGTAGTTTTGTAAGGTGGTACAGCAATGTGTAGCGCGGTTTGTAAGTGCGGATGCAATGCAGGCTTCACGCACTGCTCCTGTGTCTGGTTGCGCTTTCTTGCCCAAGATCAATACCAAATCACAAAGGCGTCTGAGATGAAACTACCTGACTTAGCCAGCTCCTGTGGTGAGATGGAGCACAACATTTATTTTTTGAAGAAAACATTCTGAGCAGCCCGTGTGTTTTGTTGGAGTGACTGTCCGCGGTGGCGGAAGTGACTTGCGAGAAATCGCTGTGGTGCGTTATGAAAAAGCGAGCAGCCGTTACCCCAGGAAGAGTTTCCTTTTCAGAGAAGGCGAGCCCACCGCGGAGAGGCTGAATCGAGTTACAAGCACACTGTAATGCACCTCACAAGCCAGACGAGTGGGTATGGAAATGATTCCTCAGGAGAGCCAGAGAGCAGGTTTTCCCAGATTGAATATAATCGGTCGGGCCGGCCAGCCCTACTCTGAGTCTGAAGGCCTGTAAAGCAGTGCCTGGCATTGTAAAGCATTTGTCGTGGCGGGATTAGTGGCTTTAAAAACAAAAGCAGCACCACCATGTTTCTCCGAGGCGAAGCAGAAATGCCTCGGAGAAACCAGCGTCATTTTTGGGATTGAGGGGCGCGTTTTCTTTCTCTCCTCTTCCCATTGGCTGGAATGTAAAATTCCAGCCAATGGGAAGAGGAGAGAAAGAAAACAGAAAGAAACAAACAAACACACCCCTCAATCCCAAAAAGACGGGGCTTGAACGGACAGACGCCCCTCTCGTCCAATGGCTGGCCTCCGTTTAGGAAGCCGGCCAATGGAGAAGAGGGGCGGGTTCAAGCCTCACTCTAGGAGACATAAAGTCTCGGAGTGAGACTGCGCAAGCGCAGCCTACGATCCTCGACCTAAAAAAGGCCAGTCCTTCTGATAGGCACAGCTGGTATAGACTTGCAAGGGGTGACTTTAGTGTCATCTGACCCCTCCTTTTCACTCATCCCCATAGTAGTCTGTCACAATTAGAGAACCAAAACAAAGAAACAAACAAAAGCCTCCTGTTGGAAAATAGAGTTTAAGGAGAACAAAAGCAACCATGTGAACATAGGTGTCAAGTAACCTTGGAGCAAGTATTCCCATGGAACTCATTTAAAGAAAAGATTGTAGTGACACAGACATTTTTGTGTGGACTTAATCTATACCAACATTTTAGTTAAACTTTTTTTGACAGAATTTTTTTTGTCTTGATTTAATCAATATACAAATTAATTACACGAGAGAAGCCAGTATCTTGTGGTGTACTGCGATTCAGCCGAATCAAATTGGATTTTTTTTTTTTAGAAAAAGACAACTATGCTGTCTTAAACATTTGTAAAAATGTGAATGATAAAAGATTTTTAGGGAAAAGAAAAGTAAGCCACAGGTGAAGAAAAGCCAAAACCAGAAAAGAAGGAAAACACAGTGGTAAACAATGTGAGAATATACAGTGTATTGGTTATTTGATCCAAAAGACATCCAATTTTATTCAATGCAATGAAAGGCACAGAGGAATTTGTCAATGTGCCACCTATACAAAGATACAGTCTGTGTGTTTTTGTGTGCCAACGGCATTTCGGCCCTAAATCCAATGGTAGGATCTCATCAGAACTCTGGTGACCTGGGGATGGCTGAGTATTAGGAAATCATATCCACTCCGTTGAGGACCACTGAGGGTGTGATGACAGGAATAATTGTAGGCCCTGAATGTGATGTTCATTATTGGGCTCAGGTGAGTCGGGATGGTAGCAGCTAGTGCAAATTAATGAGGGAAGAATATCCCTTGTTGAAAAAATGTAGCCCATGTTGTGGTCCCAATGATTTCCAATTGATCAGAATAACTGCTCTCCTGGTCAGAGATGCAATGAACTGGTGGTTATCAGTTCATCGCATCTCCTTGCGGTATAGATTAAATCCACAAGGAAAATTTGTGCCACGCCAGACCCTTTCTTCTGGAGGACTTATTTTGGAGCACATTGGGTAAGAATTCGAGTTGGGATAAGGTTATATGCACCATATCGACTTAGCGGTATGCTAGGCTGTAGTCTTCAGCTGTTTTTCTTTTTTCCTGTTAGTCGGATGCAGGTTTCCTGCAAGACTTTGTCTCGCGTACTACAACCGTCGGTGTATTCCTTCTAAGGCTTGACGCAGGGGCAAGTACTTGTTTTCATTCGTTTTTGATTTGGTTTCAATTTTTTCTTTTTTACTCTTGAGTGGTTCCTTACATAGCTGCTCTTGGTACTTTGCTTTCAGAAGTTGGGTTTTAAACCTTACCAAAAAGCGGGCATTCACCGTTGGTTTCATCTACTGCTTAGCAGCAACTGTTCATTTACAAGGTAGCGATCTACAATTTTTGGGCTCATCACCCTCGGTGTGTAATTCACAATACTAATAATATATGCCCGTTTTATACGGCGGTTTCCATATTTGCACTTTTGCATGTGATTCTACGTGGTTGAGGTATGTTTCATGGTCCCACTTTAAACACTAATGTTTGGCCTTCCTACAGGCAACTCGCAGGCTGATGACTTATAGTAACCTTACTAGTGCACTGACACTTTTCATCATACCCTCAATACGCTCTTTGTGCACTTTTTAAATGCATTTTAGCACATTCACAAAGCACTCTGTTGGATTATAGGAGACTTTTGGATGCATGGCAATTTACTTTCTTTATTGCTCTAATCCACCTAACCAGGTTGGAGTTTCTCGTGATGGTTGGTGGCTAGTCGTATTCCTCAAACACATTGAGAATTGTCCCTCACAGTAGTGAATTTTTTGTATCTGTTTTTTGATTATAGACACCCCTGAAGAAGGGCTTCTGTTACAGCACGAAATGCATTGGGATTAAATAACATCGCTAGTCTTCAAATAATGTCAAGACTAGGGTTCATGTGAAAGAATTACTGACAATAATCATGTCTTTACAATTAAATTAACCTGATTAAGATTTTGTTTATGAGTGATATTATGTGTGACACTTTTGTTTGTTGAATATTTGTGTTTATAAATGCACATACTCTGTTCATGTTGTTAAAAGAACACACGGTGATAATCCAATGTTATCCCCATTTTCAGGAATTAGTAGTGCACACGCTGTCTCGAGCATTTCTTCTAGGTACCTTCTTTACTTTTTGAAAGTGGACATTTCTCTCCCTCCACAGCTCTATGCGCCTGTCTCCAATACACTTCTGGGGTGGGTGACAGCTACACTTTGTACATTCCCTCTAGACTGCCACAAACGCAGGAAGGTTAGATGAGTCTGAGACTCATCTGCATTCTGACGACTTTTCCTGGGCAGAAAGGGAGGAAGGAGCTGACACAGCTGAATAGACTGTGCCCTGCCCCTCACAAAGGGCTGATTACCCCCACCGATAATCTGGAGCCAGGTCTGTAAAGAGAGGCTGTTGCGTGTTTATCTAGGTTCCTGATCGATACTGTGACCTTATGCCCCTATTCGGCTATAAATCCATTTATTCCCTATATTGGCATAACCGTTCAAGTGCGATTTTCAGAAAAGTCATCTCTGGCCTCACACGAACAGAGCCACATTCCAGCATAGTTCTCTGCCACTTCCTTTGCGACCAATTAGTGCAATGACAGAGCAGAAGTCACTATCTGATATTCCTAGATTAACACTCCGAGTTCTTCAACAAGATAAAAACTCAGCAAACCTGGAAATCCCCGCTTGCTGTGTTTTGATTAGTAATGGAACTCTAATGAGCAACTGATAACTATCACTTCCTAGTGACATCTTTAATTGACGTCTTATGTCCAGCAAACTTGCGTCAAACCCGGCACCTGTCAGGTATAAATATTACCAACGCTGCCTTAAGCAATGAGCTACTGTTGCTGATGCTAGCTGCCTGCAAGACCCCGTGTTGGTGAATCTAGCACTCTGTCGCTGCAGCCTGCTGTCCCTGTGGTGGTGAAGCTACTGATACCATTATCGCTGCTAAAGCGCGAACGATGGTGCAGTACGCTTAGGAGCTGAACAGCCGTCCCTCTGCGAAGACATCCAGCAGATTCCAGCTGCCCGCGGACGCTGTCCCCCCTCCTTCCTCGACGCGCTGAAGAAGCCGCTGCCTTTCTCCTGCAGAGAAATCCAGCCCCGGCGTTTCCGGTCTACCCTCGCGGGTGACTGGGATATCGAGAGTGACCCCTGAAGGAGATACCAATCCTCCATCATTCTATTCAGAGGTATGGTGTTGACTAAACCCTTAGACGAGAATTCTTGAAACAAACCTTGGCAAAACCAACTTAACTTAAAGCTACTTACTTACTCCCCTTCCACGTGTTAGGCTTAGGTCAGGCACACTGGGGTAGGCTTAGTTAGAAGCATCAGTTGAGTATGTTAGCCTAATGTACATATGACTGTATATATGTTTTATTGCTTTTAAACCATTGTATGGCTAAGAAACCATATCAATGCTTTTACAGTTCTATTTCGCAATACTTATCTTACTGTACGTACTTTTTATAATAACAAGTCTTGCAATTGTGGCAATACATTTCTCTTGTACGAGAAGAAAGACTGTTCAATAAATGTTAACCCTTTATTGACAAACGCCCGTCTCTCTATTCTCTACATCTCGTGAAAGTAAACTGCACTAGACTGACTGAGTGAAATATATGTCTATTGTTTCACACAACCCTAGAGATTGACTCTTGATCTGAGGAGCAAAGTTGTCATGTTGCACGGTTGTTGGAAAGCTGAATCCCTTCTTGTCTGTGCCAAGGAAGCTGATCACTTCCCATGCAGAGAAGAAAGTTTCCAGTGACCTCTGAGCTAGTTGGTAACAAACCCAATTAAGTTTAGCATAGTCAGTGGAGGCCTGGAATATCCGAAGTTCCACGTCGATACTACTGTTTATGTTATTCCAATGCGCAGGGCCTAGTGGGAAACTAGGAACTACACTACATGGCGCCCAACGTTTGGTAAGGCGATAAACTAACGCAAGATGGTAGAGTAACTCAGTCGTGCATATTTCACACAGACCCCTTTCTCCCGTAAATACTCCAATAGACGTCTGGAGTGGGTGAAAGGTTAAAATCCGCTCGACCTTAGTAGGAAGAGATTCCTATGTAAAGCTCTGGTTTATTCAACGTTGAAGGATACAGTGTTCCAAAATATTGTGCACCTAATCTTTGTCTCCTTGGAGACCTACTCTGCAAACCTTGCATTTTTACAATGCCAGAAAATAACGGAACCCCTGGGGCCGCAGCAGATGCGACTCAGCAAGGTCCCGAATACACAGACCCGGATGCTATTATCATCCCGGTCCACTTAAGAAGATCTATAACTTTAAAACTTATAGAAAACGGACTGACACCTCAAGGTGGTACAGTAATTTTCGTGATAGAGGCTCACGAGTATCGGCAGACAGAGGTATTCTATTCATGGATAAACTTTCCAGCGGTAAACGCTAGAACAAAAGAGTTTCACTATTACAAAATAGAGAAACCTCCGGAAGAGTACGCTTCTTTCGAGGAGATTGAAATTCCACTTAAATTTCAAGAGCACCTGCTCTGGTTTAATGGCGCCCTAAAACACAATGATCACATTACCAGGCTCGGTCCACTAGGTAGACCAGGAGCCACGTGGCCGGTTCTAGCCAGCTACACACCACATCCTGACATTGTAAAAATGTCTAGAGAAGAGCTGTTAGTACAGCTAAACACATTAATAAAAATACATAGGCAATTAGTCCAATATGTAATGCGGACTGCAACAGTCCAGCCAGCTGTTAATACACCACAGCTGACCCCTCATCAGGGGAACACAAATAAAATTACACCACAGAACATACAGTCATGTCTTGGTAAAACACCCGTAAAACGGGAACAAATTCCTTTCTCGTTAGCACAAAAAATCACTCAAATAGAGGCAGTATTTCCTGATACTACCCCTATTGAGAAACACAGAATCTTGACCATCTGCCTTCCTATGGGAATCGCACCACACGTGGAAGACTGTGACACTTGGGGTACAGTCTTTGCTTCCATTTACACAAAAACACACGGTGTTCCGTCTATGGCGGTAATACCAGAAGTGCTAAAACAGATTCAAAATGAATTCGGTCCAGAGCCCGCTTTAAATCTAGGTATGAAATTACTGAAAGACTTCAAGCAGGTCTCGGCTATATTAATAGCCAACATTAAGGGAGAAGCAGCATCTGTGGCGATTCGCCAGAAGTTGAAGGAAACAGATATAAAAGATCCTGTTGAGCTTGCCAAAATCATAGAAAAATGCTATGAAGAATTAGGTAGAGACAGCTTGGGTGGGAAACCGGTAAAGCCCCAACTGCTCGAAAATCCTGAAAAATTATTTATTAAAAATAATTTAAACACTCCTAAAAAGAGCTGGGATGGAAATAAACAATCCACTCCCAAGGAAAAAGTTTTCCAGTCCAGAGGAAGGTCTCCTCGACGGAGGGAAAGAACTCCGACTCGAGAACGCCCTCTGAGAAAAGATATAACCTTAGAAATAGGGATAATCTGAAAAAACCTGATAGATATCAAAGTATTGATACACGTCCCTCTCGATCTTTTCCACAGAACTCGGAAAGAAGAGGACGGTCAGACCCAGGAGAGCACACCAAGTCCAAAGACAAGGAACCTGCTCAAAATAAGAAATCTCAATTTCAGAAAAAGAAGGTAGCCAGTATTAGAGTAATCAACCATGCCGAGAATACTGAGGACACAGTTGAAAAACGGGGAGTGGGCATTGACAATGTTGGACAGTGCAGCAGAAATCAGTATAGCGTGCAAGATCTTGATGAGTCATCTGGAGACAGTGGACACGAATGAATACATTCAGGTTGAAACTGCAGACACCAGACTTAGCGAGCCCCATAAAATATACGAAATAACATTGCGTATAGAGGGTGATAAGACTAGGAAAATTAAGAGTCTATTTTGGGATAAGCTCTCAAAAGGCTACGATATTCTGTTAGCTGAAAAAGATTGGCCCCCGGAGTTTGTCAGGGAGTGCCCTCGTGGCGAAGAAGTGATTATGCCTGCCTTCTCGAATCACATTCCGATTCACAAAAAATATACATATGCAAGGAAATGGGCAGTGGCCCAGGCACCTGCATTATATAAAAATCATGTAGGATGGGATGAGGACTCTCCTCCTCACAAAATCCAATTAAAAAGTGAACCAACTGCCCAACGGCAGTATCCCATAAAGCAAGAAGCTAAAAAACAAGTCAGGGAGATCTTAGATCAACTTGAGTACCAGGGGGTGATTGAAACATGCACCTCTCAAATGAACAATCCTTTGTTTCCTGTCTCCAAGCCAGACAATTCATATCGTCTAGTTTTAGACTACAGACATCTTAATACATGTTGCAAAACTTTTGCAGTACAAAACTCGCATAGTGCAGCCCAAATGAATAACATAGTTAGGAAAAAATATAAAACGACACTAGACATATCTAATGGTTTCTTTTGTCAAAACATTGCACGAGAAAGCAGATATTTGACCGCTTTCTCTGCATTTGGGTCGCAGAAAAATTCTGTCGACTCCCACAGGGGTTCAAGAACAGCCCAGGACTATTCTCAGCTAGAGTAACAGAGTTACTACAAATATATGATGATGAGGCATTATCTTACGTAGATGATATTTATCTCACAGACGACGACTTGGATACTCACTTGAAAAGAGTGAACACCATTATACTTGGGTTCGCAGCAGAGGGTTACAAATTCAACTTTAAAAAGTCCCGAATTGCCCATCTGACAGTACTATTTTTAGGGTACGAATTATCAAGTGAAGGGAAAAGCGTAGCGGACAACTTCTTAGAGAAGTGCGCTGTACTCCAAGCTCCAAAAACGCTGAAGAATTTACAATCCATACTAGGTTTTCTGAATTTCGGGAGAACTTACATACTAAATTACGCAGAGAGGGTTAAACCTCTCTACGAACTAATTAAACCTGATTTTAAACAAATCAATTGGACTCAAAAACACACAGAAATTTTGAGATCACTGCAAACAGACATGTTAGCAAAAACAAAATTAGATACACGTGACAACACACGTGATCTTGTAATCCGAGTCATCCCAGGAAGATGCGGATTCACGTACCTAACCTCTAATGAGGGAGAAAAGGTACCAATAGCTTACAAATCACATTTGTACACAAAGGCTGAAATAAAATTCAGTTCAACGGAGAAAATTCTAACTGCGGTTCAGACTGCTGTAGCAAAAGAAAGGCCCCTAGCACAAGGTAAACGAATAATAATCGTAACACCTATACCGGCTTTAGAAGCGGTAACTAAAGCAAGCATTCCTAATGCTAAAGCTTTGCATCCGAGATGGATTCAGTGGGTTAATTCTCTTGCTGCAACAGACGTAGTTTACGAATTTGATCCTAACTTAAAAACACAGGAATTTTTACAATATGAATATGAATGTCCTCTGCCAATTGAAATCCTGCCTCTCGAAGAATACGGAAGTATTATATATACTGACGGATCAGCACAACCCGCAGTTGGGGGTAAGCAAGCTTACAGTGCTGCGTGCGCGATTGTTCAAGGTCGCTGGCACAAAGGAAAATTTAGACCATTGGCCACTAAAACACAATCTCTAGGACATTGCTCGGCTCAACGAGCTGAATTAGTAGCATTTAAGATGGCGCTAGAAAATACAGATCGCGAATTCCCCACACTAATAGTGTGCGATTCTTTTTATTGCGTACAATCTTATAATGAATACTTGCAGAATTGGGTGGAAAATGGTTTCAAAGATGCAAAAGGTGGCACAATAAAGCATAAAATGCTTTGGGAACAGGTAGTTCTTTTACAGAAAGAACTACAAAAGACTCACGTGATACATACACTGAGTCATCAACGTGATGGCGTTCACGTTGCAGGGAATTCATTGGCTGATGAAGCCGCGAAGGCAGCTGTGCAAACAGCTTCCGTAGCTGCGATAACTCGGTCACAAACAAAAATAGACAGCGATATTCTACAAGCTGTCAGTGCATCAGTAAAAAATGATAAGAAAACACTCCCAAAAAGCTTTCCTGAAAAGTACTTGTACTTAACGGATACAAATAATGTTCCTTTTGCTCGAATCCCTGGAGTGGGGGATAGAGTAATTCCAAACAGGGAACACAGATTAGGACTAATCAAAGCGGCACACGAAGGGCTTGCTTCTGCACACGCTGGCGTTTCCGCAACAATATCACTATTAAAACAGAGATATTGGTGGCCTGGCTTGAGAATACAAACTAAAAAGTATGTATTAGAATGCGACATATGCCAAAGGATAAAAGTATCAACAGTAAAACGACCAGCGCAGACACCCCTTCTCATCTCGGATAAACCATTTGCATGCGTTTACCTGGACCACTGTGGTCCCCTACAAAGGGACGGCAACTATAGATATATCATGGTAGCAGTGGATTCCTGTACGAGGTTCATATGGATGTGGCCCCAGCGCTCAGCTGACGCTAGAACGGTTATAAAAGATTTGCGAGTCTTTATCGGCACATACGCAATTACCACCTTCCATTCTGATCAGGGTCCTGCTTTTAGCTCTCGAGCTTATAAGGAGGCCATGGCCAGCATGGGAATTGGGTTGCGGTATTCTTGTCCGTCGCACCCCGAAGGGAACAGTGTGGTAGAAAGAAAAAACCGTGACATAAAGCAATCTATAACAGCTAAGGTATTAGGTTCAGGCGCTGGGTGGGTCAAACATTTAATAAGTGTCCAGACTAGTCTTAACAACATGCCAAGAAATTCTCTAAAAGGTTTCAGCCCATACGAACTATTGTTCGGAATTAGAATGCGTGTTCAGGACCTCGATAGTCAGTTGCCAGTGGTACAAGAAAAAACAACGCACTTTGATGTAAAGGATCGTTTGGCTGTTTTACAGGAACTGAATGAAACAAGAAAATCATTAAGCAACATAAAGTTAAAGCAACAGCCAAGTACCACTGACAAGGCACCACCAGCAACAGCCCCAGCAAGGCCTGTCTGGATTCCAAAGATTGGGGATCTAGTCAGAGAAAAGATCGCGGTTAAGAAGGAATTTGGGCCTTCTTACAGAAAAGCAGTACCTGTCTTGGCAGTCACCGGAACAAGATCAGTTGTGCTACCGCCCCTTGCTGGTAAAAAGGAGAACAGAGTCGTGTCCATCGACCTGGTAAAACCACAAGCATGTGGCCTATAATCAACAGTAGGCCCAGTGGACTCCCAAGAAACAACAGAATACCCAAACTTGCAACAATCCAAGAGGTTCAAACTGAAAGACTAATCACATTCGATCAGCCTACAGTGCACAATGAAGGACAATGCAATAAAGCCATGGAACT
The DNA here is from genome assembly GCF_964263255.1 of Lissotriton vulgaris. Taxonomy (NCBI): domain Eukaryota; kingdom Metazoa; phylum Chordata; class Amphibia; order Caudata; family Salamandridae; genus Lissotriton; species Lissotriton vulgaris. Next base: position 1,857,255,715 of record NC_141689.1, read on the forward strand.
CGTGCCTCTTGAAACACAGATTGAAACAGTTCGTCAAGAAACAACACCAGTCTACACTAATGTGGCATCAGAAAATGCTACTGAGAGACAGATTGAAAGAACAATCCCATCAATTGACAGAACTGCCTCTGGTTATTTCATCAACTTCGACAACTTCTCTGAAGATTTAAACGACCCCGAAGTGATGCCAGAAACAAAAAAGTATTCTAAAGGAAATACAACAGGACTCCTTCAACAAATCAAAGAATTATATCTGGGTTCACCATTGATTGAGCATTGGATTATCTCTGGGGTATTCATACTCATACTATGCCTGATTTTAGTTTTAATTTTAGGAAAGTTTATTACAATTGAATGGACACAGCAAGTCAGAACATCAACCTAGTCCTGAAACCACACAGATCATCCCACGTGAAGAAAAGAGAACTGTCAACAGTAAATGTCACAGCAATTCCAATACCTGGTGGGGTAGTATGGGAGAAAACAGACTATGAGATCTATGGTCCGGTCGAAATCCTGAAGTATCCTCATCAACTAAAGGTTTCCTTAAGTGACTTTGCGACACCTAGTACATTCTCTGATGATTGGGACTTTAACAGTATTAATGACATGATGTCTGATTTAGTAATGTCAGCTAGATTCACAGATCATGATTATTTACAAGGTTCATCTAGTTATGAGCAGTTATTCTGTTACACCCACTATGGGGATCATTACTTGCATAAATCTGCACAGCCTAGAAATGTTTTTATGTATAATCAATGGGAACATTGTTCTACACCACCTAAAAGCAGTTCTAAAGCATTTTTTGAGAAATTCAAATACTTCTCAGGGTTTAACACCAGTGATGCAGAAACGTTTTATTACAAACTGTTAGATAAAACAGGAATGAAAACAATGCTGACAAATTCTAAATTAATATATTCAGAAGCATTTTATGACAAAATGATGACATTTGGTTTTGATTATTGGAAAAATAATATTGAAACGAAAACAATTTGGGGTACAAAAGATTGGCAGGTGCAAGGCATTGAAGCACTATTTAGAACCTGCATGATACCAGAACAAATGTTATTTTTAAATGACACAATACACCAAACATCTTGTCTTGGCCTAGCTAAGATCAAAGACCTTAAAACACCGTCTATACCAAAGCCAATACCTGAGAATACAACCACAGATATTGAGTTAGACGTGTCACAAATTTTACATTTCAACAGAACACATCCTGATTGGAAAAAGTGGTTAATCTGGCCTACAGACACAAATAGCTGTCAAGATAGATTCCTGAATAAAACTCAGGGGTTAAAAATGACCAGATTAGACTCGAGATATTCCCAGAGACAACATCCAGGGATTATAACAACATACAGTGTAGGGAAACTCTGCCTTGAATGGCTAACATCATCCACACTGGCTGAAATTAAGCAACACTTGTCTTTACTAAAAGATGGTGCTGATTTGCGCGATTTCATTCTTGGACCACGCAAACAGCGTCAAAAGCGTTTCATAGCGACCAGTATCTATGCTGCTTACAACGAGGCTTGGAAAGTAAAGCAAATTGAAACTGCTGAAAAAATACGAGAAATTGATCGTATTAATTTGGAGAAATCACTTTCTGTGTTAGACAATGGGTTAATGACTCTGTCTTCCAGAATATATTCGTTGGACAATATTGTATCCTCTGCCTTTGATGTGATAGACAGAGATTTGCTAATGTTACAACATGGCCAATCTCAATTACGCTCTATTATAGAATTGGGCTGAACGCTGCAAAATCTTCGTTCAGGCTATGTGCCTTGGCGTTTAATCAACACAACGTCATTATTTTCCAGTTTTAACCTTACTGATAAACAGATCAGTTTGGCACAGAAAGGAGCAGACTATACAATCCTGAGCATCGAAAAACTCGAGAGATTACCATTGACAATGTCAGAGAGTCCTGTCATTGAATGGATAATACACAGAATTATCACAATTCCGATAACAACTTTCCGATTTAAAAAGTGCCTTGAGTACATACCTGCTGGCCAATATGAACAATTGGGTAAAGGATATGTAAAATCCGAATGGAAATTACCATACACTCATTCTTGCTATAGTGACAGTGACAAAAATGTATTTCTTAGTGGTGAGAACTGTAAACATTCACTAAGCGGTATACTTTTGTGTCAGGGTATTAATTTACACGGAGCATGTGATGGAAATTCAAACAACCTTTCATGCCACCAGCTAGTCACACCTGCAACTCAGATAGAGCCCTTCTTTATGCAACTTTCGAACGGGAGTTACATTCTTAGAACGGATCACAGATGTTGTGGCCTCGTGCCAGGGAAAAGTTATCTAGTAGAAGTAACATCCATGGTCAAATGCTGTATGCAAGCATTGTTTCCGAGTGGGCCTGCAGACACAGTGACTCCCATCTGGCCTCGTCTGAATCTCTATTCTATACGAATTGATACATTAAGCAAAATGAAATCTGTACTTTTACAGACAACAGTGCCTATAACGTCATCTAAAGAGACGTATGATCTTCTAGTTGCAAGGACAGCTACTGAAGTTCATGACCTTTTATCAACAAATTGCCCCGTGCATTTCGTAGAAATGTTCAGCCAACTCCTTAACATGTCTAGTGCAACAAGCATCCCAGGCATATTTAAGACAGTCTTTACGGGACTGCTAACACCCTTCCAGGCAATTTTGGGAATCGTTCCTAATTTTGTACACTCTGTTTTTGGCGGCATACCATTATTTTTGGGACTCGTAGCAGGGATTCTATTTTTGACCCTCCTGCTTCGTTATGGCAAGCCTCGGCTCAGACATAGCTCCCATGGGAATGGAAGAGACAATCCTAGCAATGCGCTACCGGGACAGGATAACTAACGTCCTTGGATTGGCCAGGCTGAGAGATCTAAACATGACCTGGTTCCTTTCATTCAGACCGATATGGCAAAATTGCATTTTACCTGTGCTACGGTGTATGCTTTGCGGCGATGAATGCGTGTTGGACATCTGTCTTTCACTTCCATCAGCAGTACCAATGGACGTCGATACTTTGCTCAGTCCAATAACGGCTCACGCATTGTGTTGTCCCCAGCGGCTACCAATCCTGATGACGGCATTCGTGGAGACTCCTGTGCTACAACCAAGTGGTAACAGTGGAGCGAGTGACAAAAGCAACATCATCCAGGTACAACGTTCTGTGAGCATTGCTGCTCCCGACTATGATGACAGCAATCATTCTCACACCTGCCAAGTTACAGCGCTATCTAATTTGGTTGAACTATCACCTGAATTTGTAGACCAATTCTTTGAGAGCCTGTCTGATACGATGTTCTCACCCGTACAGAAACAATAACTTTTAGAAGCTTTTCCGACACACAGCGTTCCCATGAACTCTGAATTCGGCCTTCAGTTTTGATCAACAAAAACTGCAAAAAGCTTTGGAACTCTATGTTTCCCCGTTCAAGCATTACAATTTTTTTTTTTTGATTTGGACAATTTTTCTAATATTGACCTTTTTTTTGGCACGAACAATTCTTTGCTTAGCGTAAAAACTATTCTTAGAGAACAGAAGCTTCACACTTCTATTTCTAAAACACATCTAGAGACATAACAATATTACACCAGCCTCTAGCACATGTTATTACAATGCATTTATATGTGATGATTTATCTCGCCCTTCTTCTGTTAGAGATACTTCATGTGTAATTCTTTTGCATAATCGTTCAATGATTTCATATGCAATAATTTTTTGAATGATTTCTATGCTTTAAAAAACGTACAGTACCTAAATTTCAAGTACGCCTATTTCGAATGCATTTATGTATTTTGGGGTGGGCAATGTTACACATGCATCTAATTGCTTTAGTTTTAGTAATTTGATGGACATGAATACGTGGAGTGGGTGTTGCGTGTTTATCTAGGTTCCTGATCGATACTGTGACCTTATGCCCCTATTCGGCTATAAATCCATTTATTCCCTATATTGGCATAACCGTTCAAGTGCGATTTTCAGAAAAGTCATCTCTGGCCTCACACGAACAGAGCCACATTCCAGCATAGTTCTCTGCCACTTCCTTTGCGACCAATTAGTGCAATGACAGAGTAGAAGTCACTATCTGATATTCCTAGATTAACACTCCGAGTTCTTCAACAAGATAAAAACTCAGCAAACCTGGAAATCCCCGCTTGCTGTGTTTTGATTAGTAATGGAACTCTAATGAGCAACTGATAACTATCACTTCCTAGTGACATCTTTAATTGACGTCTTATGTCCAGCAAACTTGCGTCAACCCGGCACCTGTCAGGTATAAATATTACCAACGCTGCCTTAAGCAATGAGCTACTGTTGCTGATGCTAGCTGCCTGCAAGACCCCGTGTTGGTGAATCTAGCACTTTGTCGCTGCAGCCTGCTGTCCCTGTGGTGGTGAAGCTACTGATACCATTATCGCTGCTAAAGCGCGAACGATGGTGCAGTACGCTTAGGAGCTGAACAGCCGTCCCTCTGCGAAGACATCCAGCAGATTCCAGCTGCCCGCGGACGCTGTCCCCCCTCCTTCCTCGACGCGCTGAAGAAGCCGCTGCCTTTCTCCTGCAGAGAAATCCAGCCCCGGCGTTTCCGGTCTACCCTCGCGGGTGACTGGGATATCGAGAGTGACCCCTGAAGGAGATACCAATCCTCCATCATTCTATTCAGAGGTATGGTGTTGACTAAACCCTTAGACGAGAATTCTTGAAACAAACCTTGGCAAAACCAACTTAACTTAAAGCTACTTACTTACTCCCCTTCCACGTGTTAGGCTTAGGTCAGGCACACTGGGGTAGGCTTAGTTAGAAGCACCAGTTGAGTATGTTAGCCTAATGTACATATGACTGTATATATGTTTTATTGCTTTTAAACCATTGTATGGCTAAGAAACCATATCAATGCTTTTACAGTTCTATTTCGCAATACTTATCTTACTGTACGTACTTTTTATAATAACAAGTCTTGCAATTGTGGCAATACATTTCTCTTGTACGAGAAGAAAGACTGTTCAATAAATGTTAACCCTTTATTGACAAACGCCCGTCTCTCTATTCTCTACATCTCGTGAAAGTAAACTGCACTAGACTGACTGAGTGAAATATATGTCTATTGTTTCACACGACCCTAGAGATTGACTCTTGATCGGAGGAGCAAAGTTGTCATGTTGCACGGTTGTTGGAAAGCTGAATCCCTTCTTGTCTGTGCCAAGGAAGCTGATCACTTCCCATGCAGAGAAGAAAGGTTCCAGTGACCTCTGAGCTAGTTGGTAACAAACCCAATTAAGTTTAGCATAGTCAGTGGAGGCCTGGAATATCCGCAGTTCCACGTCGATACTACTGTTTATGTTATTCCAATGCGCAGGGCCTAGTGGGAAACTAGGAACTACACTACAAGGCACTTCTTTGAAGTCACTCCCACATCAAAGGCACAACTGAGTGTACATACTGAGGCTCGGATCCCACCAACTCAGTCACTTCTGGATCTACAACTGGACTCTGTTAGAATAACTGCTGTGCTGAATCAAGGACTGACTGCTGGACTGCTGACCTGGTAGGCCTGGTTTTCTATTGTGCTACCCTGCTGCTCTCTGACCCTGCTGAGGAGAGCTGGACTCTGCTTTGCAACAACGTGATCTCAAAGGGCTTGTTGGCTTGCCTCCTGCAAAAGAATCAAGGCTATCAAAGTCTCTTCCCCTGCTCCTGTGCCTGTTTCACTGGAAGTGGACCCAGATACTTCCACCAGAGAAATCAACGGGTCTCCATTGATTTCTCTGGTGCAAATCGACGTGCTTAGCAGAACATGTGCATCAACTCTGTTGCAGGAGTAGAACTGGCACAGTGACAGTTGGAAATTTACTTCAGGAAGTCAAATTAATCGGAAATGTTCAGTCCCTTCCATGCAATAGTCGAACCTATGCCATCTTCTACAGTCAGGTCGAGCCCAGACCCACCAGCTCTAATGTCGGCAACAGGGGCGCCCCCATCTCAACAACACCGGGCTCAAAACAGGGTAGTAGACCACAGCATCAAAGTTCACCCTTTCCCAATGCTCTCACAACTCCAGATGATGACATTATGCTAATAACCAATGCAGATACAGACACAAATGCCCACACAGCACCCCATCTAATCCACCAATAGCTGAGGACAACAGCATTGCAAGTTCCCCCAACGCATCCTTTTCAATTACTGAAGTGCAAAAGAAAGCGCCTCAGGAAACAAAATAAGAAACAGGATAAAATCCTGAGAGCAGTTAGCCAGGCATCCAAGATTAAAAACCTTTTCCACCCCATAGCGAACGAGGGCCACTCAGAAACGACCTCACCTGCAAATTTGTTGAGTAGGGACAATGGAACAGCTAATCAACTCTCTGGCAACTCAACAATGCTTCAGGAAGCCAGCAGAGTACGTCAACCTGTGATGCCAGAGACCAATATACCAGCTATAGCTGCTCCACATAAGCCACAGGTCCACGATTTCTGGCACTGGGGCACTCTTCCATCAAATGAGGCAGTCGTAGAGCCACCCGCCCCTACCTCCCCTCCCCTCCCCAACCATTAAAGAAGAGCGAACATTCCATTAGTGCTATCAACCAATTGCCACCTCAGAGGTAGTGCCACCAATGAACAACAGCCTGTCCCATCAGTGCGTTCGATCAATCCAGGCTCTGCTTTAGCTCAAAACCATTTATCCCAAGAACCCAGAGCACTAATAACAATCTTACACCCAGAATAAACCTCTCAAGGTTTTGACGATTTACTGAACCATGGCAACATTATCAAATTTCTGGCCTCTCAGCCAAATCTCTGTCACCTGAACTCCAGCAATATTGGTAGCATATAGTTAATCCCTTCAGCCATATTTCCCTAGAAGGTAGCAATGACTGTGAGTTGGACCACTCTCTCAGCAGTCAGCAAAATATGCGAAAATCAAAGTCTCCTATAAGAATAGGGGAATTTTTTAATCTTACTCCCAAAGCCTTGTTATCCTCACTCTCTTAACTAAACAAGATTTGGAGTGCATCCTCTCTAAGCCCTACTTTGACCATTCCAAAACCTAAAGCCCCTGCAGGCAACACATATCACCAAGAACCTGATCCATGCTCAAACATGCAATAGGCCCCCTCTTCTTCAGTGCCTTCAACAATAAGCAAGTATTAACCATCTCTACCCACAACCAAACAGGTGGACTTTGTAAGCTCACTATATCCCCATAGGAAACTTTGCATGAAATTGGGGCTGGTCCCTCATCATTCAATTGTCTTTCACTTAAAAATGTTGGGCACCATCAACAATCTAGTGGGCATCAGGATGCTTGTGGCAAAGCAGATAAAGAAAACACAGCTCCTCTACTGCTGCTTTGTAGACTATAGCAAGGCCTTCGATCACCTTAATTGTCAATTAATCTGGTCAAAACTCAAAGCCTGTGACATTCCCAAACCCTTATTTTGGGGTATTCAATTGCTCTATAGCAAAACTTGGCCAGGGTAAAGGTGGGCAACAATTGTTCCTACAACATAAAAATCGAACAAGGCGCCAAGTCGAGGTGCATCTTAGCCTCAGCCCTTTTAAATCTACTCATGTGTGATCTGGCACCTGCACTGGACTTGATAATCAGGGATGCACCAAAATTAGCGAATCTCTCCATCACTTCCTTGCTTTATCCTGACAATGTCATCCTCTAAAGCCAAACAGCAACATGTCTACAAAGGTTAACTGACTGTTTACAGCAGCACAGCAGCACCAAATAAATGACGGTGAATTACGAAAAGATGAACATCGTAATTTTTGGCCGGAAAAAGAAATAAAAGGGCATATGGCACCTAAGCAATCACCACCTGACCGTAGCATCAAATTACAAATATCGTGTATGCTGGCTGGATGAAAACGGAGGACACAATCATTTTCCTTCCATACCATTGTGGAAGAGCTTTGGAACGGAGGTGGTGTAGAAACTACGATGCCACCGCCCGTAACGCCTATAGGTCAGCAAGACGGAAATATCATGCTGGAATAAAGTTAGCCAAGAAAGCCCAAGTGTCTAAGTCCTGTACTTTTTAATCTGTACATGGTACCCCTAGTGAAACTGATCGCATCATTTCAGATCAGCACAATATCATACGCTGACGACACCCAGCTCATCCTGGTGTTGGACAGGGAACGGCCTGGTGCCGAGAAAGATCTTAAGGAGTGTCTAGCAGCAACATTTAAATGGATGACTGACAATCATTTAAAATGTAATGCTGGAAAGACAGAAATCTTGCCATTTGGGAATCATAATCTGTTTTCCCCAAAAATGTGTTGGCCTGCTGATGCAGAAGCCCCCCCCAACACAATTACACCTGCTCGTAACTTGGGTATCAAGTTCGACGATCAACTGTCTTTCAAACATCAAGTGGTGGCCGTAGCCGGGACGTGCTTCCAGATTATAAAGGCTTTGAGGAAGTTTTTTGATCTTCTCCCGTAGTCGGCCAGAAAAACGGTCGCAGTGGCCCTAATAAATTCCAGGTTGGATTATTGTAATGGCTTATATGCTGGAGCTAACAAAGCCGTTCTCCACAGGTTACAAATGGTCCAAAATGCAGCGGCCCGCCTTGTATTACGTTGGCCCCGTAGGTCTTCAGCCTCAGCAGAACTTAATGCACTCCATTGGCTACCAAAAGGTAAAAGGATTATTTTTAAGATTCTTATAATCACCTTCAGGGCATTTCAACAGCAAGGTCCAAAATACCTGTGTAATGGGTTCAAAAGATATCACCCGACACGCTGTTTGAGGTCTGCCAGTCAGAATCTGCTCACCATCCCTCGATTCAAGCTGGTAACAAAAGGTGGCAAATCCCTTTTTGTACTGGGCGCCAAGGCCTGGAATAAGCTCCCGCCCTCTTTACGATCATTGTCCCAAGAAACTCATTTCAGGAAAGCATTAAAAACCTGGGTCTTCTCTTTATCTGATGTTGCCTGTAGGGCGCTGGTGTAATGTGTAGTGCAAAGTACAAGTTATCTCTTTTCCCTCCAACCCTTTCATCTGGGTTGGGTGAGTGCCAAGATACTCCTTGAAGTGATAGGAGCGCTATAAAAGTGTCCTTTACATTACATTACATTACATTGTAAAGCAAACAAAACAGCCCACTTTGGAACCCTTACTGAGGATAGTAAAAGCCAAATTCATTTCCACACTAGGTTATGGCTTGGAAGCCTTCCTGGGGAAATTGGGCACTCACTTGCGCGGCCCAGAGTTCTGTTTATAGATCATTGTTTAAGCTCCCTCACCACACCTCTTCAGCCCAGATCTGACTGGAATTTATGGTGTGTAATCAAACTTTAGCATAGAAAAACAGCCTCCTCAAATAACCTCACTCAGCCTGTGTGGCAAGAGTAGGAACTCTGAAGAATCTGATCAGGCTGGAAGTATCATGGGAGAACAAATAAGCACCCCAAAACCCCTGGAAGCTTGCCCTTTCTGACGCCCTGGAGCTCAAAAACGCAGCAACCTACTGGAACTATAATATCTTTCTCCCGGCATTTTGAACTAGTTACAAATAAAGCACTCCACCAAAAATACTTTGAACAGGACTGTCCGACTCTTAAAAGCAGAAAGCATGCAGACCTTGTATTAGGGATCCACGATGAAAGAGGAGTACAAAAATACATCACAGATATATTTTTCGTGTGTTACAAAACCAAGTTCTGCTCTTTTCGAATGGGCAACTTCTCCTTGTTAGACCTTCTTCCCTCATTCTAATCACAGCTTACATCCATTTATTAACTGTCTATGTTAGAAATGAAGTGTTTTTTGTCTCTTTTTTGTATGATGTCAAAAAAAGCAGTTTATTCTTTTACATATTTATTTACATTTACCATGTCATCCCCACTTCTGGTGTAAATTAATTTACGAATTGTGCTACCTATGGAGTGTTAAGGCCTTTTATTCATTGTATTAATTTTACACACTGTGTCAATACACAGTTCTCACTTTGATGGACTTGATTTTCAAAATAAAGTATTATTAAACTTAAAACTTGAACTTGACTGCGGGCTCGACATGGAGGCATTGCTAGTCGGCAGCCCGCATCTCTCTGTTGCGACCAGGATCAAGGTACTAGCCTGAGTGCCTCTTTTCCCCAGCCTGTCCTCCGTCATTGTCGGCCTGAGCTGTTGACTTAGCTCCAGACCAGCGTGACCAGATAACCACTATTGGCACTTATTGCTTCTAAACACGATAACTCTATTTATTCTTTAAAAATTAAAATCTCAACTTCTACTTATTGGATGTTTGTTGTTTTTGTCCAAATGTATTTATAAAATTATTGTCTATGTTTTTAAACCAGTGTGGAGCCTTGTTGTTGTGTTTTCATTGTATTACTGTGTGTGTCTGTGTTGCACAAATACTTTACTCATTGCCTCTTTAGATAAGCCTGACTGCTCTGTGCCAAGCTACCAGAAGGTGAGCACAGGGTATCTTTTAGTGTGTATCTAGTTTACCCTGACTAGAGTGGTGGTCCCTACTTGGACAGGGTGCATATCTTTGCCAACTAGAGACCCTGGGGCATATGTACGAGGAAGTGGCGGAGTGAGGCGTTAGCCATTATGGCTTAACTCCTCCCTCCGCCGCTTTTGAAATGCAAGGCTGCACCATATTTACAAAGATATGGTGCAGTGTCACGTTTCCCCCTGCGCTGGACAAGGCAGCGCACATGGAAAAAGTAAAAACGAGAAAAAATAATGCATTTCTCCTCGTTTCGCCAAGTTATTACCAGGTTTTCCCTGGTCCTAATTTTGGTGCTGCCTCCTGTGTGCGCTGGCCATGTTAATAGTGGCCGCTTCAAAATCAATGGGTGTTGCGGTGGAACGCCCACCACAACTTCCACTGCCCACCCCTTTCACGCTGACCATAGAGTGAAAGGCTAAGCTCCTATCGCCACAACAACGTTGGTAAAAGTGATGTTGTGGTGGCGATAGGGGCTTGTACATGTACCCCGCTATTTCTAACACCTCCAGAGGCAAACCCGTCACCTACTTCTCTTCTTATTGACTGTTGTCTACCTAGCGCATCCACCTAGGATACCTTATAACCTTGGCAGCTGGGTCCATAAAGCAATCACTAGCTCAGTTTGTCAACTTTTGTTTTACCAGTCTACAGCCTTGTTCACATGAGGCACAGGGTCAAGACTGATTTGCATATAGCTGGGTCTGAACTGAGGTGGCGAAGTGAGCTAAAGAATGATGTTGGATTCAACCCAGATCTGTGATTGGGGGTGAGTGTCTGAAAACTTTTAAGCACTCCATCCATCATCTTCTTGTGTTTGCTATACAGCCTTGCGACTCCATCAGGAGTCCGATACTCAGGAACATTCAGAGAAACAGGAAAAGCCTAAGTTGTGAGATGTCAGTCTTCTTTTATTTTTTCATTAAAGTCAGCACTGAAGATGCAACAATTCATTCAACTAATAATGTTCCTTTCAGATGAGTACTGGAAAGAGTCCCCTTTATTATAGGCCAGGAGGTTGATCAAAATATGGCCCCAAGAACAAGCTCCATCTGGGCGATTCTTCCTGGATTAATTGCACTGAGTTAATTGATATACTTACAACTGGGGTGAGCGATCATGGTAGGGTCAGTGAATGTCGAGCAGTAAAGGGGGTGTATGAAAGGGTGAGCCCTAAACCTATACTTTGTGGGTGTTGCCTGGGTGGTTTTTGAAACCAGTCCCGAGACACTCATTAAATCAAAATCACTCCCAGAGTGAAGGACTGATTAGTAAATACAGAGAGTATAAAGAGAGGGGGCTATCACTGGGAATTAGTACGTGTGAGGGTAGGTGTTTCATTGTGAAATCGTACAGTGTAAACAATTTTTAAAAATTGTGTTTTAATTCTTTATTATATGAATGTTTCTTGTAGATATTGAATGAATCATTTTTGTGGACTTACACCAAATTACACTGTCCTGAAGAAGGTGCTTGAATTTGTTCTTAATCCACCAAAACGCTTCAACACATGTCTTGCGCAGAATTGCTTTACGACAAGTGACTATTGCTGATGATAACCTACTTCATCTGGACTTGTGTTTGATAAAGATAATGGATCAGCATATGTAACAGGTACTGTTTTATAGTGTGCTCCCATTTATGGTGAAAAGCTTTTTTAAATTGTTTATGTAATTTTGGGGTTATGTTGCACCTTATAGTGGTGGGGTCACAGAAACAAATCGCATTCTAGATGGATGTGATGTACTAATGGTTTTAACTGTATGATTATATATTTATATGCTTCATGTGGGTATTGTAATTTTCCACATATATGATATTAAAATGTATATAGTCGTATAAATCTTGGTGGCACCTGCACATCACCATAAGAATGATTGCTCTCAGTTCTTGTTTGATCAAATTAAGACAGTGCTAAGTGCTGTTCATCATTTTAACCCCTTCGCTGCTCATGACGAGCTCAGCTCGTCATGCAGTACACTGGTCGTGTGCTTATGACGAGCTGAGCTCGTCATGAACAATGGGATTTCAAGGGAGTTCAGCACCGGAGGAAAATCTCCGTAGCAGCGATGGTGTTAAGCATTTCACATTTGTCAATTTTGAGCCAGCGGGCATTGGCTTTCGTCTGCACAGTGAAGAAGGGTATGGACCCTCCAGTTAATAATAGTGCTCTCGAGAACACACTAAATTCTTCTGGAATATCAATTTTACTGAGCCAAACCAAACCAGTTATTTTTTCAAGAGGTTGATGCAGCAAGCTTTTCTTCTTCTATAGTGGGTGCAGGTTCAAATCCAATAGTTCTTCTCCAGGAATGACCAGGGTAGAGGTGTGTATGGTCGCCAGAAAACAGAGTCCGCTGCATCCAGAGATGAGATGAGTGTAGACAACCTCGCACCAACGCCAGTACATATCCATCAGTGTTTCAGTGCCCCATTCCATTTCCAGAACATGCAGGATTATGCCACAGTTTTCATTCGTGCCCAGTGGAAGCATTCCTTTACCTCTGATGCATAAGGAATACAGTGTAAGTTTCTGTAAAATTATGGGTTGCCCCTTCCTTTCTAGCCAACTGTATTCAACCACCTCTGTATCCCAGATTTCCTGACATGGGGTGTCTATGCTTTTGTATAACCCTACCCTATGAGTCCAATTTTCCTTCGCACCATCAAGCTAGATGGCCCTGGAGAGGAACTCCATGTCGGGAGTCCACTTGTTGTTAAAAAAGAACTGCCCTGGAAACGCTAAGGGCCACCCTTGGACAACAAATGGAGGCAGGAGAGGATGTGTTTTTGCATTACCTTGTGGGTTTTGATACCTCTAAGAATCTCTTCTCTGTGAAGTCTCGGGGCCAAACAGTATCCTCTCCTACAGTGCCTTTCCTGCGCATCCAGTCTAACCCAGTTTCAATATTGGTAGGCTCGGTGAAAAGGTATAGAGCAGTTTGGATGGTCACGTAATGGGTCAGATTTACTACTAGTCTGTGGGGTTCTATGTTGGGCTGAATTCTGGCCCTGATTCTGCATAGGTATTAGTAGAGAAGGTATTTTGCTTTTTCAAGGCATTCTCTTGAGACAAGCTAATTCAATCTGCGCCCAATGCATATGGTATCAGCGAACCAACGTAACATGACCTGGCTGATGTCTTAAAGCCCACAGCGTTCATGTCCTGAAACCATATGTTGTATAAAAGGCCGATGTGAAGTGCATTTGGAATGTTAGTGATTGGGTTGGTGTAATTATAAGTGACGTGGGAGCGATCCCCATGCAAGTGCTATGATAGTCTCAACTCTGTCTCATCTTCCTGCTTCCACACCCTCCGCCTCCTTCGTAACACCTTCAAATGGATCCCCCTCGAACACCGAAAGACAGTCTCTCACGCCCTGGTCACCAGCAGACTCGACTACGGCAATGCACTCTACGCCGGAATAAACAAAAACCTCATCCGCAAGCTACAGAACATCCAGAACGCCGCCGCAAGACTGGCCCTCAACCTGCCAAAACACTGCCACATCTCCCAGCACCTGCGCACACTCCACTGGCTCCCCGTCGAGGCGAGAATCACCTTTAAGATGCTCACCCACGCACACAAGGCCCTCCACGGCACCGGACCAGCATACCGGAACAGCCGGCTCTAATTCCACGCACCCCAAAGGACCCTACGATCAGCCCAGCTCTCCTACGCCGAGGTCCCCCGCACCAGAAAGACCAGATCGGGAGGCCACTCCTTCTCCTTCCTCGCGGCCAAAGCATGGAACGCCCTTCCGCTCCACCTCAGACAGACAACATCGCTCCCCATCTTCGCAAGAAACCTCAAAACCTGGCTCTTCGACAGACCCCCTCCTTGATGGAATGGAACCTCCACCCCCCCAACCCTAGCGCCTTGAGACCCTTACGGGTGAGTAGTTGCGCTTTAACAAAATCCTGATTGATTGATTGATAGTTTCTGAACAGACTCCATTTGGACAGATGGCTCTTTAGCAGCGAATAGGTGCGACAGCACCCATACTAGACAGAGGAAACATAGAAGTGCAAATATACATAACTTGTAATTGAACATTACAGGTTTTTGATATCAATCTAGGGGACATGCTTGTGGTCCTCTGGTTATCAAGTGTTTTCATTCAACAGTTTGATCGAAAAGTTCACAGTGCAGTTCGTAATTTTGATTCATACACTTTAGATCCTCGTTGGGGTGATGTTGTGGCAGCTGAAATGTTATGCACTTGGAGATTTGATTGCAGACCTGTTGGATAAGACCTTGGTTCATTTGTTAATTCAGAAATGCATTGCATGTGCGCCGTTGTTTTTGATCATTTCTTCAGGTCCCTATCTCCCCATCAGAGGTGTGTTCTTCATACTCAATTTACGCAGATTTTTTTGTGAAGCAAGGGAAGGTGCCCCGGGTGTGGTATCTTTTTGGTGGTTAAAGATTAAAAGCGGCTTATGGGTTATCAGGCGAATGATCTATTTTATGAGTCTTCATACTTAATTGGGTGCTTGGATTAGTGTTTTATGGAGTGTTCTTATGATCATAGGGGTGAATCTGCCAGTTTTTATCTACAATTTTTATGGGTCTCACCATTTTCCTAAACCCTGTTTCTACTGATGTGTGCTCATGGGCACCATCAGTGCGGATTGCTTTAACCTAAACGTGCGAAGGGCTGTACAAGGAGGGGGTGTATCATTGTTAAGTGTTAGTGGTGTTTGCACTGTGCCCCGAGATCACGTGTGTCTTGCCGTGTTCTTCTCAAAGCATGCAATCCATTTTCCCGCTTCATCCAGCAATGGTAGTAACTTTGTCCTTAGCCCTTCCTTGTGTATTTGAGCCCACTGCACATAGATAGTCCCTGATGTGCCCTTCTGTAGCAGTGGGTACAACTTTGCTTTGGGTAACTCTACTGGTTGCTCCTTAACATGGTGTTCCAATATTTTATGAATCCCTGCATGTAGGGAAACTTCCACTCGGGATCTCCACACCCATGCTGGATGCAGTCTTCCGCTATGGTGATTTCCTCTCGTTTGCAGGATCCCTCCTTCACCCAAGGTCTATTTTACCGGTCTTTTCCCTTGGTCTAGTAGGTTAACAGGCAGCAGAATGGCTGTGCAAAAGTCTTGCCTTCCTCTCTGGCCACTATCTCCTTTGAGGTCAGTCTATCTATAGGATGCCTATCTTGGGGGCAGATGTATCATTACCATCATTTGCGATTCTCAAATAGCGATTTTTTAGAAATCGCTATTTGAGAATTGCAAATTGGGATGTATGTAGAAAATTGCTATTTTTTGGCGATTTCTTAAAATTCCTTAATTGCGATTAGAAAATTGCTAATCGCAATTAAGGAATCATTTCCCATTCATTTCTATGGGCCAGGAGGCCCATAGGAAGGAATGGGAAGTTATTCTCAATTTGCTAATCGCAAATTGAGAATAATTTCAAGGGTGTAAGGGTGTCTTAAGGACACCCTGCTGTACCCCTGAAATTTACATGTGTGCGCATATGGCGCACATACATGCCCTAAGGGCATGTATGAGCGCCACATGGCACCTTTACTAATGCCAAAAAGTGCATTTGTAAAAGAATTAGCAAATTACCTACAACTACAAGTTGGTGGTAATTTGCGATTTCTTAGTGTAAATTCGTAAAACCTGAATGCTTCATAATAGCATTTAAGGAATCGCAATTTGCGATTCCTTAAATGCTGACGCAAAATTAAGGAATCGCAAATTTTGTGATTCCTTAAGTTTGCGATGCGATTTCAATGATACATCGCATTTTCCGTTTTTTTTGTCGCAAACGCTGCTATTTTGCGAATCGCCGCGTTTGCGACAAAAAAAAAAACGTTTGATACATCTGCCCCTTGGTCTCTTGTTTCTCAGTCAGCCCCTCTCCTTTGTTTAAAATTTGGTGAGATTCGGATCCCAGCCAAAAGCCTCTCCTCTAAATCTACCTCTGACTTTTCCGAGATCGGTGTCCTGTGCCCACCCCTATTTTCCTCATGTGGTGGCCCGCTGTTCTGTGCTCCTGCTGTGCATCCTGACTGTGAGCTCTTTCTCTTTCCCTCCTTAGCTTGCACCTTTCTTCTACATGCCGTCTACATTGCATCTTTTGCTCTGAGCTCTGCGCTGTTCTTTTTGGTCCGGCTTTGCCTTCAAATTTGCTCTTTGTTGTTTCCTTGTCTACCTGAATAAGTCCTATTGCCCCACCCTCGTTATCGGATCCCTGGGGACTGGGGCCCCTTTCCTCACTCACGCTAGCCAAATCACTGTCTAGAACTGCTACAAACCTCACTTTCAGTCATGGGTGCTCACCTAAATCAGTGAGGGTGCATGTTCTCCACGCTGCTGGGGTTCTATGTGTGGGGCGTGACGGATGGAGTGGACAATCTTCTGGGAGCCTGTGTATCGGACTGGGGTTGCTCTGTGACTGCCTTGGCATGCTGGCCTGTTAGTCTCTCATGCCTGGGCCTAGCCGCTCATTTTTCTGTGGGAGGCCCGCCAACATCTTTAACTGGCAGATTAGTGTATCCTAATGCAGGGAGAGTGGGCGATAGCACCTCCATCCGTCCTGTAGTGGGGGAGATGCTGATACCTCGTTTGCTACCTGCAAGGCAGGACTGTTGATCTGGGCCTCCTTGGAGATGGCCCATAGTTCTAATAATGCCTCTCTCTTATCTTTTTTTTTTCTTTTTTTAAGTTTTTTTATTGAGAATTATTTGACACAATATAAAAAAACATTACATTCATTCAATTGATTATACTACCAAACAAATATCAAAAATCATCTGCCTCCAGCATGAAGAGAGATAAAAGAGCCATTAAGATCCCATAAAAACCTACAACATAGAGAGAGACAATTAATACAGTTATATATACAGGTATTATATAAAATATAAATACAATATATATATATATATATATATATATATATATATATATATATATATATATATATATATATATATATATACAAAGAGAGAGACGGGTCAAGGAGAAAGCAGCCATTATATACACCTCTATACCATTTCGCACCTTATAATTGATTATTGCTGCATCCTGTTGGCCCTCCAGCACTCTACAGGTGTCCACATCTTTAAGCCCATCTCCCGTGTTCTTCTACCCTTTAGCTCATAAAGAGCGGCCTCTATATTATGCATACCTAAGAATCTTGTCAGCCACATCTGGAATGAAGGTACCTCCGTGTCCTTCCATGCTGCTGAGATCAGGATGCGGAGTACTGCGACTGAGATAAAAACCAAAGTCTCTGTCTCTGTATTTAAAACCAACTTACTATCGCAGCCTAGGGTCATCAATGTTGGGGATAGGCTTATCTTTATGCCTACTAGCCCCTCCCAGAATGCCTCCATCTCTTTTTTAATCATTCCTAGTTTATCGCACTGATAGAACATATGTATGAGGTCCCCTGGACCCTTTGAGCACCTGGGACATCTGTTATCCTCCCTCTCCCCCCAATCAAATAACTTAGAGGGTGTATAATAAAGATTAAAAAGTGTTTTAAAATGTTGTGCTTTCAGGTTAGAGGAGCGCAGAAATCTTTTATCCAAAAGTAGTGCTCTGTCCAAGTCGACATCAGGAATTTCTAGTTTGGTGGCCCAGGAGACCTCAGTTTTTTCTGTGTCATCCTGTATTTCTTCTAGTAATATCCCATAGATACCTTTAACTCTGCGCCCTCCCCCTAACAGATAATCCAATATACTACACCTTTTACCTAAAGTGATACGTGGCCTCTTAGATTTGATTGTGTGAGTGACTTGTGCTTATTTAAACTCTTGATTCCCCAACATGGAATACCTCCGCTGTAGATTATCCAGGGAACTGATCTTATCCCCAACCATTACGTCCCCCAATTTCAGAATGCCTTGTTGCGCCCAATATTTCCACGTACCATACCTAGATAGATTAGGAAACAGCCCCGAGAGCGACAGGGGGGTATGGTGATTAAATCTTGGAATTTTCAAGTATTTCTGAACCAGCGACCAGATCCCCCATATAGCATCCATTGTCTTATATCCCATTCTCTTATAGTATAATTTCTCTGTTTTCCTCAGTAAACGCCTATTGCCCCCTTACCTAATATCAATTCATATATTGTAGGGGAGTTGTCATTTCTATAGGAGATATTTGGTTCATTTACCCCCGGATCAAACAGAATTGCCATTTGGGTAAGTAAACAAGACCAGTGCTAATACCTTATATTAGGTACCCCTAGACCTCCCCTTTCCTGTGGCATTGACATACATTTTATAGATCTTCTAACCTTGCCGTACAGCCAGAGGAAGTTTATAAAAAGAGCTTCTATTGATCTAATAGTTTTTTTCATCAATTAAAAAGGGGATGGCACGGAAAAAATATAATATCTTTGGAAACAGTCATTTTGAGGACGTTTGCGCGCCCTACTATTCACAGCTGTAATGTGTCCATTCTTCTCAGATCTGTTTCCATTGATTTCAATACTGGTGTAAAGTTGTCCCTAATTATTTGAGCGGGTATGGCGTTGATCGTGATCCCTAGATATACTGCGGAATCAACGAATCTAGGATCTGTTTTAACTATGTTCTGCGAACAAAGTACCTGGGTCTTCCCTTCATTTAAACGGTACCCTGAATGTCTAGCGAATGTCTTAGTAATATCCACCACTGCCCGAAAGGCAACATCCGGTTCAACCGTGGGACCGCCAGGTCATCGGCATAAGCCAATATCTTTGTTTCAAAACCCTTTGTATTCACATATTTAATGCTTTTGCTATCCATTATTCATTGTATCAGGGGATCTATATAGAGCGCAAAGAGAATAGGTGAGCAGGGGCACCCCTGCAGAGTCCCCCTTGTTATATAAATCTCATCTGAGCTCTTGCCCATCATTTGAATCCTTGCGACTGGATTCAGATACATTGCTTGTACAGCTTTCCTAAATCTTGGCCCAAACCCTCTACCCCTCCATCACCCCCCCGATAATCCCACCTGACACAGTTGAAGGTTTTCTCCGCGTCGAGGAGGATCATTGCCTCCCCCCCCCCCCCCGCAGCATGCATGTCAAACAAAGTAAGTGCACGTCTTATATGGTCCGTAGTTCCACAGCCAGGAATGAAACCATGCTGCCAGGGAGAGACAAGGCCCCCAATGATCCTCCCCAACCGGATTGCGATAATTTTTGCATATATTTTATTATCTGTGTGTAGTAGAGATATTGGTCTATATGACCCATGATTTTCCTTTGCCTTCCCCTTTTTATGAAACACCACTATATTTGTGTTTCTCCATGAGTCGGGTATTTTCCCAGTGTTTATGATCCCATTAAATAGATCCAGGAGCAATGGGGCGGTCTCCTCTAGTATCTTAGTGTAAACTTCGAGGGGTATACCATCAGGGCCTGCCGCCTTAACCAAAGCTAGATCTCGTATGGCTCCCAATAGTTCTTCCATAGTGATGTCCTTATCCAGGATTCCCTGTCCCCCTGATCTAATCTAATTCCCGGTTCCCCCAGTTCTTCTGCAGGTATTTCCGCGGTTGATTCTTCCTGGTATAATTTCTGATAGAACGTTTTAAAAACATTCCGAATTTCCGAAGGCTCAACAAAATCCTGACCCTGCTCTACAATTCGAGTTAGTACATTTTTAGAAGCCTGATATTAAGCGCGAGTGCCCTTCCCACCTGTTCGCCTGTCTCATAGAGCTTGCCTCTCTGCGCTTGATACTCATGAGCTGTCGTTATTGCCATTTGTTTATGGATTTGCGCTTTAATGGAACTAATACTTGCTAGACTCTCCGCTCCCTCCCTGCCCTGTGATATATCTAACCCGTGTTGCTCTTCCGCCTCCATTAGCTGGTACACTAATCGTTCTCTCTCTAGGCGGATCTTTTTCCAGGCTTGGGTAGCATAACTAACAGTCTCATCCCTTAATGCTGTTTTATAGCTGTCCTAGACTATATTTTGTGAAAGCACTAAACCTGTTTGCATCAAAGTACCTCTGTGACCATATGGTAATACCTATATTCAGCTTGCATATTGCCCATCTACCCAAAGCGTCAGCCTTACAACATTTAGCCCCTCCAAGCCCTATCTTTCCTATAATAGTCACCCCCCTTACTGATGAACTCTGAGAGGAACAAGAGAGGATCTCATATCCACTTAAATGTAACCAATGTTTTTCCCCCCAAAGGCAGATGTGTTTCTTGCAAACACAGTATATCCATCTGTTCAGATTTAACAAATTCTGCAAGCCATCCCCTCTTTTTCCAGTCATTCAGACCACTAATATTCAATGAACAGATTTTAAGTTTGGACATATTTCTGTTTACATTTTATCTTCTCTTCAACCTGTACCGGATGATTGATGCCAACAAATTCGATACAAAGATCTCGTTCCATATGCCAATTTACATTTGTGTAAAAAATTCTCCTTTTTGCATTTTTCCCCTCCACCAACACACCTCCCCCCCTCTCCCCACCCCATCTCCCCTCCACCCAGCTTCCCCCTTCCCCTCTGCCCCCCCAACCCCCCTGACCCCTGCACCCTCCCTCGAGAAGAGCTCAGACTAAGTCTGTGCGTGTGATGGTTGCAGTGAACCAACAGTGAGAACTGCGTTCAAAGAACTTACTACAACAGAAAACTTCACTCCCCTCCTGCCATATGAAATTACTTCGGATACCAAGCCTTAACCCCCCACCTACAATACTACCTATATGGGGCGAGGCCCCAGACAGAATAGTTCTCTAGCTGACTAGAGAGTCCAGATACTCCTGCGCTTTGATTTCTGATGCGAAGTATTGTGTCCGACCTTCATTGACTATCTTCAATTGTGCTGGGTTTATCAGGTAGGCTTGCATCTTCGTATCCTGAAAAAAGGCTTGATCATTTGTCTTAGCCTCCAGCGCCTTTCAACGGAGGCATGACAGTAGTCCGGGCGGACAAAGAATGACACTCCCTCACTGGACCTTCTTGCGTCTGGTCTTGCCTTTTCTGAAAGGGCCTGTCTCAGGACAAAGTTGCCAAGGAAAATTAGGATCGCCCTTGGTTTGTCTCCTTCTTTTGCATTACGGCGTACTTTAAAGGCGGTACGATGTGCCCTCTGGATTTCTCCAGACCAATTCCAACTGGAAAGCACCGGGAATGCTAGCTCAAAGAGCTTGATGATGTAGGCTCTGACATCCGTGCCTTCTGCCCCCTCAGGAATACCTAGCACCCTCAGATTATTTCGCCTGAGCCTATTCTCATGTTAAATAATTGTCCTGCTAAGATGGCGCCCGCGTAGTTGTGGCTGGCAGCAGTGCCGCAGTGAGGACATGTTACAGGTATCCCCGAAATGGATTAAGTAGCCGAGCTCTTACCCCCAAAAATCGGACAGCTGGAAGCTGGAAGCTAAAGCCCAGATGCTTTTGGCCCTCACTTGCCGAGTGTTTTTCCGGAGGTCAGTGTGCTCTCCCGACCAAACAGCAGCGCTTGCTCCGATAGTCCTCTTTCGCTGCCGCTGGTTCTCCCCGAGTGTGAGAGTGTGTAGCAAGCAGAGAGGGCTGGAGGCAAGACCCGGGGCCAGATTGAGTGTGAGGAGCCAGGACAACCCGAGCTCTCGGCAGACAGGGACGCGGCGAATCGGAGATAAGGCTCCGAAATAGATCACCGGCGCCAAAGCAGCATTATTGAAGAAAAAAGCCAGAAATGCCGGCAATGCTGGAAACGCTGGAGCAGCGGAACCCTTGCTGAGGAAAGAACAGTTGCTGCAGGGAGATCCAGGTAAAAAAGGCAAACAGGCAACAGTTAGAACTTGCCTAGCCACGGCCTCAGTTCAAGAGATGTTTACTAGGAACAGTAAGGAGAAAGGCACTAAGGGTACTGAGGAGTTGAATCCAATGGGAGGTGTTGGGAAGCAGGAGGACTGCGACAAAACGTGTTCGAGTATAAGTACAAGTACTCTTGGTGATACAGATACTGCAGTGACTGTAGCTACACAAGACCTCCCTTTGGTGGAAGATACTGGGCATGCCTTACTGATCTCCTCGGGGATGGTGTCAAAAAGCGTAACTCCTGGTCCGATGGTTCACCTGAAGAGGACCCCAGCGGGGCGGGATAAGGAGGGTGTAAAAATCGGTGCTAAAGCAGGAGATGAGAATAGGAGCCCAAAACAGGAAAATTCGGCTGTAACAGTAAAAGAGTCACAACATGTTATGGAAACACCGACAAGTAACAAGGAAGCCGCGACTGGAGGATCTGAGATCAATAACCTGGGTTTCCTGGATGAAGAAAGCAGCAAAATACTTTGACTCTGGAGAAAGATAAAGAGAAGGTCCCCAGTGAGTGTAAGAGGAGGCAGAGTGGTCAGACGAGGAGGACGAACGTAGTTCGTATTTGGGGGATAGCAATCTGGAATCCGAGAGTGATCCGGAGAATGAACTCCCGGCAACGTTAATACAATCTGCCATCCTACTCCAAACATACGATCATCCTCAACAAGAACTAAGTTGGGATCACTCCTCCTCGATGCCGCTACAGGGAAGCCCTACTCTGGAAAAAACTCAGCTCTCTCTATTGAAGGTGATCCACCAAGAAATTATAGCGCACAGGGAAGAAACACAGCAGGATAACCGCAAATCTCAAGCCGCGATGAGGAAAATGCAAGGGGTGGTCAGAAAACTGTCCAAGGCCTGTGTAAATGTCGGGGACAGGGTTTCGAATCTGGAGGACAGGGTTGTTTCAGCGGAAGCAGAGGTCGCTGCAGCTACTAGTAAGGTTGAATCTCAGCATGCCCAAGTTATAGACATTCAATGGAAACTAGAGGACATGGAGAATAGGCTCAGGCGAAATGATCTGAGGGTGCTCTTATCTTTCTTTTGACTTGTGTGTTTTGGGTTTGTATGTATGTTCTCATGTGTTCAAGTATGTTAGTATCAAAAGCTCTCTACTTTGGCCAGGGAAATGTATGTGCCTTTGTATGTGTGTACCATTCTTGGCAAACCATATTAAGTTGTTATTGCCTGTGTGTGGAACCTGGTTTACATGTGTATTACTGGTGTCTTCATGATCAATCTGGGAGATTTAATGGACAAGATACCTTAGCTTGTTTGTTTTACAGGCTATCTGGTTTCGATCTGAATCGTGAGGAAAATATACACAGGGTTTACTGCTTCTAATTATGTAACTATGAGCTCCACACTATGTACAGATGCATCAACAATTCAATATGGCAATTTCATAAACACAAATAACAATGAATATAAAGGGTTGCAACATAGAAAAAGTGCAATTTTTCTATGAAAGCAGTATCTGAACGATACGGATTCCTGACATCTATTACGGTTGGGGAGAAATAGTTGCATCTTCATATGAAACATTGGGTCATCGACAAAAGCATAATGCTTAGGATAAAACACAGTTTGCAGTAATTTGACAGCACCACAACATCACACATATACCATACATCAACAATCACACCCTGTATCACACTAAGGGGCCAAGATAACCATATGTATGACGCCCAGGGGTCCAAGGGACCAACACCTAAAAAACTGAGCGAAACAAAAATGATGACTTTGTAAAAAATGTAATTCCTTAGCCCGCTCGTAGCGCATGCTATCCTGTGGCCAGGGAAAGCTCTGCATGGTGCACGGGACTAAGTGAGCCTGATAGTTTGTCAATATCAGCTCTGGGACAAAGATAATAACAATAATTTGCAGACAAAATGAATAACTCGAAAACTACAGGCCCCTCTTAGCCAAACACAAGTTACACCTTATCTCCCTGGTCCAAATCTTTTTCCTAAATGTCCGAATCACACTCGGGTGCTAAGCATACCATCTGTGTCACACCTGGCGGTCCGAGCATACTGACTGTGTCATGCCCAGTGGAAAAAGCGTACCATCTATGTTATGCCCAGCGGTCCAAGCGACCAACACCTCTCACTTCTTTCTGATACCAATGGCAAGGAAAAAGTTGTGGCACTGAGAAACCCTTTTAAACAAAAAAATAAGATTGAGATGTCAAGTCTGACAATAAATATTCACCTTTCCTAGCGTGCCAACTATTGAGAAAAGGTGACTTCCACGGGATCGCCTCTGAGGCTGCCTTGCGACTACTGAGTAAGGACATATAAAATAGGTAAAATGCCATATTTCTGTCAGTGGCCGGGGATGCAGGTTATCTTTTTACACTTCTCCGTAGTTTGCCATACACCACATGCTTTACTAAGGTTATGATGAAGTCTCTTACCCTCTGTGATGGCTGCTTCAGGATGGACCTCCACCCCTTGGATTCAGCACAACTTCTAATCAGTTGTGGAGTCTGCTCACCTTCCTTGTTGCACTAGTGTGAATCTGTCCAGGAGGGGCCCCTTCCTTAGCTGCGATTGGGTTCAAGGTACCAATCTGCTCCTATCTGGCTCACCAAAATGTTGCTTGAACACAAAAAGCCTTGAAAGAACAGGAGACAAGACGCGTTTGGGAAGACAGGGACAGTTTGTTTAATTAAACAATGCGGCTGGGAGCACAGGCATAGGATCTGAAGACTGTCTAAATTTACAATTGTCTAACAAAGACCTTTATACAGTTAACTGAATGAAATAAAATGGTTCTAGTGACCTCTTTTAGGTCTCACGCCTAGCATTGCAGTGCATCTTTAACTGTACTGGTCCCCCTTGTGCCTCACCACTGGGGGACCAGCGCAGCTGGAAAAAACAGACACTGTTATCTCAACCTGGGAACAGCGATGTTGTTTGTGTTTACATTTCCCGTTTTATTTGCTAAAAGTATTTAATTTTTTCAGAATTTTGTGTTTCTGCTGCTTCTTCGTGCAACGTATTACTCATGTATAGTGTGTATTGTGAAAAGAATTGTCTCTATGTGCCTGTGTGAGTTCAGCTCATTTCCTTGGCACAAGGAGCACATCTTTCGCTTATTGTGCAGCCTTGACTTATTTGAGCATCAGTGGCACACTGGTTAGATGTGTGGCATATTTGAGTTGGACTGCTGGCATGCTAAAATTCTCAGCATCATGGTATTACCAGAACCATTCATGTTCGTATATAATTTGAATGTGACAAAATACATATTGTTATAATGGCTGCACCTTGCTATATAAAGACATTAATTTTGATGGTACTTTATTTTTTTCATTTAAAATATTGCGACTTAATTTCAATATTGTTTACAATGGGTCACCAATGAGAGCTGTGGAGTTAAGGCCAAAGGCAGTGCATATTTCTCATGATGCCCATCTGTGGGCTCATTCTTATCCAAACCTTGGCTTCTCTGCAGAGTGCATAGAGCAACGGTCGAGTGTTCCAATTGCAATTGTGATTCTCTCTGAAAGTGTGTGGAGGAGATACACAGCTGTCAAAAGTATGACAGGATGAAAGTTAAAGAAAATGGAGTGCTTACAGGTTAATGGGTGGGCTATGTGTATAGGGGTGATGACGTGAACGATATGTAAAGAAGTACAAAAAGTGGAGAGAGAAAAGAGAGTGCTGTAGAGGTGAGAGATGTGCAGGTAGAGGGGTTCAAAAAGACATCGGGAGGAAAAGGACGTAAGTCTTCAGACCCCCCAGGATATTGCGGCATGGATTAGTAAATTTAGCGGCACAAATATGGAAATTTAGCGGCACAAATATCAAAATGTAGCGGCATTTTTGCGGCACTTTATTTTACTCATAATCATTCATTTTCAGCCTGAAATCAATGGAAACTGTTTTAGCAGAGTATTCCACTTGTAATAGGCACATTTAAAGTATCTGCTGCTATAGGGAAGCACAGCTCCAGTCCTAACCTTGTGGGAGTGTGCTGTATTTCTCCCTGGGATGTTCTAATGCCCATGTATGAATCGTGTCGGGGCACCGCTGCCTCTGGAACTGAGAGGCAGTACACCTCTTCCTCAGGCACCCTCTTTAGCAAATTTTTTAAA
The DNA here is from genome assembly GCF_964263255.1 of Lissotriton vulgaris. Taxonomy (NCBI): domain Eukaryota; kingdom Metazoa; phylum Chordata; class Amphibia; order Caudata; family Salamandridae; genus Lissotriton; species Lissotriton vulgaris. Next base: position 1,857,282,131 of record NC_141689.1, read on the forward strand.
TAGTGCTATGGGGGCCCTCAACTATAAGATCAGTAATGTTGAGGAAAGCCTAGGTGCCACCAAACAGGTTTCGCTGGAAGAGAAGCAGGCTCTACCAGCATCAGAAGTCTCCTGCCCCAGAACTGAATCAAGTAACCTGAGTTGATTAAATACATCTGGGTCCTCCTGATGGAGGAGAGTTAATCCTTGTATTTCACATGAACTTGTAACTATTGATTCAGATCCAGTTAATGCTGTAAAGCCTTTGACTAATTTTTCCCAGCTCACACCCAGGGAAAAGTAAAAAAGGACTCTTTGCGTACTGTGCACCGTAAGGATAAAGATGCAGGTTATTTTTTTTTTCCCCCCCGGGTCCAATGATTACACTACTATGGTGCCATAAACCAGCGGATATCCGGTCATAGCCCGGCCCAGGCCCTGCTGTAGGCTTCCCCAATGGTAGCCAAAAATGTCATTAAGCTAGTGACAGCTGAGGGATGCGTGGTCCCCCCACTCCAAATGATCCCATCCAGTTATAACACTGTGGCAGCTGTACCAAGGCTTATTTTAGATGGCTTTCTTATACCATGGTGGATATGAGGACAAAGAAAAAAAGAAGGATAAAGTGCTGCCCAATTCAGTTGGCAGTCCAGTGTATGCCACTACTGCTGTAGTGAGTTTGGAGGTTAGGTCAGTTTCAACATCACAAACGCTGACTATACCCAGCACTCAAGAGACTATTTGACTCATTCATGGGTAGACTAAAAGCAATTGAGTGTGCCAATGTGACTTGCCCACCTCAGATTACATACCCACGTCAATTCGAAGAATTGAGAGTGCCACTGATGCCCCCCCAATCTTGTGGGACCATACAGTGCGCCTTGATTCGGACAGCTGTATTTCCAAGGAAACTAATACTGTAACACTTGTCCCTCAAGCTAATTCTGCTATTTTTCCAGTACTGTCTTTCTGACTCTGGATGCACAGAGTGCACTGTCACCATGGGCTGTTCCCATTCGAAAAGGCTGCTGCAGATTTGGCACCGTGTTAGGCAGCGATTGCGTGTTATTAATTAAACTCTGGAGCATGTCAAAGAAGCAACATTAATTTCGAATATAACCTACCTCAAGATCCACAAGTACTTGGTAACACAAACTTGCGCTGCAATGTAACACAGCTCCGTGTTTACTGAATTAGTCACGCTTCCTGCTTCGAATGCTCGATGGCTTGATGGCTTCTGAATGAATCACAGCTCACAACCCCCTCAGCTGAGACTCTCCGTCCGGCCCTCTTGAAAGTGGATGCCTTTTTGCAGACACATGCCATAAATAACAGTGGCAAATGCACGCACCAATGATGTGCAAAACAAAAGTACGTGCCCGTGGGCATGCTGCACACCAGGCCTTTCGTAATCTAATGTCTGCATGCAAGCCTCGTGTGCTTGAAACCGGCTATTAAAAGATTCCTTCCATGTAGCATTCACCAGGGCAGCAATGGCTTTATTGCGGCAGTCAGCAAGAATACGTGTATTTCAGATGCCTGCTTCGGTTATTCCGTGCCACTGAGGCTCAACTTGAGCCCGATTTTGGGGAGGAGGAGGGGGTGTCAAATTCCTACAGCAATAGTCAGAGTGGAGGTGCCGGGGGCTCGAAGGGGTGAAAACAGAACAAAGCCTAGTTAACAAATGTATGGTCTTTTAAAGACCTGTAAAGTACTTGGGTGCAGCTGCCTTATTTATTTATTTATTTATTTTATTTTTTAAACTTCTAAGGCGCAAACAGCTACCCAAAAAGGGTTTCCCGGCGCCAAGACACAGCACAGAGAAGAGGTACGGGTTCACTAGGGGTCGTTCAAGATTATTGATAGAACAACCAGGTTTTTATTTCTTTCCTGAACCTGGAGTAGCTCACCTCCTTGCGTATATGGGGCGGAAGTGAATTCCAAATGGACGGACCCTGATGGGCAAAAGATCTCCTTCCCATTCTAGAAAGTTAGAACCTAGGCACACAAAAGTTTGCTGCTGATTGTGACCGTAGGTTTCTTTTGGGAACGTAGGGATGAACTAATGCCTGTAGATATTTAGGTGCGATGCCTGCTTTAATCTTGAACAGATAGTTCAGAGTTTTAAATCTGATACGGTTTTCCACCCTAAGCCAATGCAGTTCCCGCAAGTGGGAGGAAACGCTGGTGGTTTTTGGGATATTACATAAAAGTCGGGCTGTTGGGTTTTGGACAAGCTGTAACCTCTTTATGACTGCTTTATTTGCACCTAAGTACAAGATGTGCCCGTAGTCAAGCCGAGATGTGACAAGTGCATTGACTACGGTTTTCTGAGTGGAGATGGGCAGCATCCACAGGATCTTTCTAAGCCACTTCAGGATGGTAAAGCAAAGGCCTACAACCTAGCTGGCCTGTTGTTTCATGGACAGAGAACTGTCCATAATTACCCCCAGATTCCTTGCATGAGTGACTGGTGTTGGGAGATTTATGGGAAGGCCAATGTGAGGCATTCCAGAGATCTCGCTGTTTGCCCAGAAGGAGAATCTCTGTCTTGTCTCCATTTAATTTCAGCTGGTTGTTAGTCATCCAGCTGAAGATGTTCTGGAGACCTTGTTTAAGGAGGGACGGGGATAGTGGGCTGGATTCAGACAGAGAAAAGATCTGTGAATCATCTGCATATGTCATGAGGGTAAGTCCAGATCTCTCCACTAAATCTGCCAGAGGTCTGAGATAAAGGTTAAAAAACAACGGGCTGAGGATGGAGCCCTGCGGTACTCCGTGGGGGGAGTTGAAAAGACCAGAGCACGCTGTGGATGAGGTAATTCCAAGAAGGACCTAATCCATTTTAAAGCAGATCCCGTTTTTTTCAAGCGTGGTTATTAACCTTTCATGCGACACAGTGTCAAAGGCTGCGCTTAGGTCAAGAAGAATAAGGGCAACCGTTTGGCCGTCGTCAAGAAGTTTCTGAATGGTTTCGGTGACTTCCAGCAGAGCGGTTTCCGTGGAGAAGCCAGCTCGGAATCCAGACTGCGACGGATGAAGGAGAGAGTTTTCTTCGGAAAAAAGAGTAAGGGCAGAGTGCACGTGTCTTTCCAGACATTTGGAAAAAGCAGGGAGAAGTGAAATGGGCCTGTAGTTTGACAGTTTTTCAGGGTCTGCTGTTGGTTTCTTTAGTAGTGGATTTACCATGGCATGCTTCCAAAGGGTGGGTACTGTAGAGAGTTACAAGGAAGAGTTAAGGGTGTCCACAATGATTTCAAGGGAAGGAGTGTCAAGTTGTTTCATTATATTAATGGGAATAGGGTCGCACGGGGAGCCAGATTTGATGGTCTTCAAGATGGACTTTAGAGTGTCGATCGTAATAAGCGGCCAGTGTTCTAGAGTCTGATTTACACTGGGGGTATACTCCGAGTCAGCCTGAGAGGAAGTGTTAGTTTTGTTACTGTTGATTTCTATGATTAATTTGTCTATTTTTTCGGTAAAGAAGTCAGCGAGATCCTGACATTGTCTCTCGTTTAGTGGGCGGGTAGTTGCTGTAGTTTGAGCCCCTGCTAAATCTTTAACCGTATTGAACAGTGTTTTTGCTCTATTTGCGGCTCCCATGATGGTATTAGAGACGTACAGGGCGCAGGCTTTCTTGCATGCTGTGTGGTATAGGTTTCTTGCGTTTTGATACGTCCTTTTTTTTCAGGAGCGTAATTTTTCTGCCACTGTCTTTCTAGTACCTTACATTTAGTTTTCTCATCTTTAAGTGAGTTGTTAAACCACGGAACTGGGGGACGATGTCTATTGCCCTTAGTGTGAGAGGTTGGTAGGCAAGTCTCAGCCGCATTGCTGAGCCACTGTTGGATAGCTATTGCAATACTTTCCATGCCTTGACCTTTATTGGGTGGGTTATTGCTGAGTACCGTGTTGAGTTTTGAAATGTCGAGAGTTTTCCAGTTCTTTCTAGATGAGGCAGACATGATGCCTTAAGACAAGACGGCCGCCAGCCCGGGGCTATCTCAGCCCGGGCTGACAAACATGACGGGGGAGGGAGGGGGGCTGAAGCCCTTTGAGCCTGCCACTGTGGGTAAAACAAAAAACAACAGGTGATTGACAGAATGCAGAACAATGTCATACATTCACCCCAGTACAGAGATCTGGGCCTAAATCCATTGTTTCTTTGCTCACCATGCCATTCCAGTTTGAACCCAGCCATATGCAAATCAGTCTTGACACTGTGCCCCATGGGAACAGTCCAGCCCAAACTGCCAAGCCAGGTCCTCCCTGGACTGGAAACAAGCATTCAAGGACCGGTTTCAGGCTTTCAGCCCTCATCAGCATGGATAGCTTGATTCCAGTGGCATGGAGAGCACAGGACTCACGTCTGAGCATACCCGTCTCACTCGGGGTGACAAATGCAAAAAACAACAGGTGATGGACAGAATGCAGAACAATGTCATACATTCACCCCAGTACAGAGATCTGGGCCTAAAGCCATTGTTTTTTTGCTCACCATGCCATTCCAGTTTGAACCCAGCCATATGCAATTCAGTTTTGACCCTGTGCCCCATGGGAACAGTCCAGCCCGACTGCCAAGCCAGGTCCTCCCTGGACTGGAAACAAGCATCCAGGGACCGGTTTTCGGGCTTGCAGCCCTCATCAGCCTGGATAGCTTGATTCCAGTGGCATGGAGAGCACGGGACTCGCGTCTGAGCATACCCGTCTCACTCGGGGTGACAAATGCAAAAAACAACAGGTGATGGACAGAATGCAGAACACTGTCATACATTCACCCCAGTACAGAGATCTGGGCCTAAATCCATTGTTTCTTTGCTCACCATGCCATTCCAGCTTGAACCCAGCCATATGCAAATCAGTCTTGACCCTGTGCCCTATGGGAACAGTCCAGCCCGAACTGCCAAGCCAGGTCCTCCCTGGCCTGGAAACAAGCATCCAAGGACCGGTTTCAGGCTTTCAGCCCTCATCAGCCTGGATAGCTTGATTCCAGTGTCATGGAGAGCACAGGACTCACGTCTGAGCATACCCGTCTCACTCGGGGTGACAAATGCAAAAAACAACAGGTGATGGACAGAATGCAGAACAATGTCATACATTCACCCCAGTACAGAGATCTGGGCCTAAATCCATCGTTTTTTTGCTCACCATGGCTTGGCAGTTCGGGCTGAACTGTTCCCATGAGGCACAGGGTCAGACTGATTTGCATATGGCCATGTCTGAACTGGGGTGGTGTGAAGTGCAAAAAAACGATGGATTTAGGCCCAGATCTCTGTACTGGGGTGAATGTATGACATTGTTCTGCATTCTGTCCATCAACTGTGGTTTTTGCATTTGTCACCCCGAGTGGGATGGGTATGCTCAGACGTGAGTCCCATGCTCTCCACACCACTGGATTCAAGCAAGCCGGCTGAAGACAGCTGGAATGCCAGAAACCGGTTCTCGGAAGTTTGTTTCCGGTCCAGGGAAGGCCTGGCTTGGCAGTTCGGGCTGGACTGTTCCCATGAGGCACAGGGTCAGACTGATTTGCATATGGCCATGTCTGAACTGGGGTGGTATGGAGTGCAAAAAAAACGATGGATTTAGGCCCAGATCTCTGTACTGGGGTGAATGTATGACATTGTTCTGCATTCTGTCCATCACAGAGGCGTAGCTAGAGCTTCTGGCGCCCAGGGCTAATCCCCAGATTGCCGCCCATGGCAGGTAGCGGCGGGAAGGGTGGATACGGGGAAAAATTTCGGCGAGCAGCAGGGGTGGATTGTCAGGGTTTAAGTTACAATGCCACTCTCTACTCCACTGCAAAAGAAAGGGTGTGAAACTGTGGCGTAAGCCTAGAGCACACCTCGAAGGTCAAGTCTCAGTTGATGAAGGCCCACCAGCACTAAAATGGTAGCTAAATGCATAAGTAAATGTATCCCTTCCTTCCCTTCCTCCTCTTACACCTCTCCATACTGAACTGCTGCTACAAGACCACAGCAGTAAAACCACCCGCTAGACATCAAGCACAACACCAAAACAACTCCCACATAGGTCACACTCTACACCCACACTCTACCAAACAACAACAGTATTTAGAAACATAAGCAAAGCTATAGCAATAGAACAGCTTCATTATCTCTTCCATCCATGCAACTATCTATTCATTCTTTCACCATTCCATCCATCTAGTGGCATCCACGATTTCACCTTTAGATTCTGTCATCCATTAATTCTTTCATCCATCATTCAATATTTCCCCAGTCTATATCCATTTATCTATCTATCCATCCATCCAATGTGCCATCCATCTATTATGCCATCTATCTGCCCATCCATACAGTCTAAAAACCAACCATCCACTCTGCCACCCATTGATCTATTCACTCTGCCATCCATTCTCTTTGCATCCATCCTCCACTCTTTACCATCACCTCTGCCATTCATCGATCAACTGACATCCTTTCATCAATTCATTAACTCTTCCATTCATCCACTCAGCCATCCATCAGCCTACTCTGCCATCTATCCATCCATCCTCCTAATCTCTCTTCCATCCATCCATCAATCCACTCTGTCATTCGCCCTCTCTGTCATCCACTCTGCCATCCATTCACCATCCATCCACTCTTCCACCCATCCATTTATCAACTCTTCTATCTATTCATTCAACCACCCATCCACTCTGCCATTCATTCATCCATCAATTCACCCACTCTGCTATTCAACCACCCATTCATCCACTCTGCCATGCATCAATTCTCTCCACCATCCATCCATTCTGCCATCCATCTGCTCATCCATCCATGCATTTATCCACTCTGCCATCCATCCTGCCATTCATTCATCAATCCATCCACTCTGCTATCCAATCATGCATTCAATTTGCCTTTAATCCATTCACGCTGCCACGCATCCATTCATTTACTTGGCCATCCATCCAATCTGCCATCCATCCATACATTCATTCACTTTGCCACCCATCTATTCACCCTGTCATCCATTCATCACCCATCCACTACGACTTCCATTCACAGATCTTTCACCCACTCATCCAGCCCTTTACTCTATCCTCCTTTCAGCTGTCCCTCCACCTATTCATTCACTCAACTATTCATCCATTTGTTCTGCCATCCTTTCACTTGTCCATCCACCTATCCATTCACACACTCGCCCATCCACCCATCCCTTTACTATACTTTCATGTGTCTATCCATCATCATTCATTTCTCCTTTCACCCACTCATTCATCCACATATCCATTCATCCTCCTACTCCATCATCCCTACTTTTTTTCACCCTTTTCTTCCAACATTCCTTCTTTCTTTCCCTGTTCTATTTACCCAGCAGTCGGTTTTCCTCTATGGCTGAGTGGGTTGGGTATGCTCAGACGTGAGTCCCATGCTCTCCACACCACTGGATTCAAGCAAGCCGGGCTGAAGATGGCTGGAATGCCAGAAACCGGTCCTCAGAAGCTTGTTTCCGTCCAGGGAAGACATGGCTAGGCAGTTCAGGCTGGACTGTTCCCATGAGGCACAGGGTCAGACTGATTTGCATATGGCCATGTCTGAACTGGGGTGGTGTGGAGTGCAAAAAAACGATGGATTTAGGCCCAGATCTTTGTACTGGGGTGAATGTATGACATTGTTCTGCATTCTGTCCATCAACTGTGGTTTTTACTGTGGGTAAAACATGCATGCCTGCCCCCGCATCCATGTATCGACGGCTTTTCAGTCTCTGGAATTCCCAAATCTACATCTTCAACATGAAATTTGTACGGACCTTCAGTGTTTTGGGCGCATTTTCTAAATTTCGCTGGCAGTTTTGTCAAAATCGCGGCATTTGTACAAAACTGCCGATTTCGTGATTTTTTTGCAAATCGCGAAATCCTAGAGGGTCTGATAAGTATCTAAACTTAGAAGAAAGTGGCGTGAAAAGGGGAACAGGAGTCATTGAGACACTCTGAATATCATTACCCTTTCCGCATATCTTAGTAATGTTTACTTCACAGGCTTTTCATAACATTCTTTTAAAGAAATAAGGGGAATATTAGCAAGGACGGCGTTAAAATTATCGCCACTTTAACGGCAGAAAACTGCAGCTAAAGAGGCGATAATGGGCTTGATAATATGCCCTTCAGAATTCCAATAGAAGCCCGTGTTCACACCAGAACATGGGCTTCTATGGGAATTCACAAGGGCATATTATCAAGCCCATTACCACCGCTTTAGCGGCAGTTTACTGCCGCTAAAGCAGCGATAATTATAACGCTGTTTCTTGATAATGTGCCCCTAAGTTGTATCCTAACTATGCTTTTATTGCTTAATGGACCCTCAAAGTGTGCGCTTTCAACCTTAGTCTGCTTTTCAGTTCCACACGCATTATACTGCATTCCTTTTCCAGCAAGCTGGTTAATGGTTTGCTAAGGTGCCCCACTCCTGGTCAAAGATTTTTATCCAAGAAGTTACAAATTCTTCATCACCAAAAGCAATCTCACTCTGTTCTAAAACCAGCAAGTTAGATTGAAAAATACATTTACTTAGGCAAAAATAAACATTGGCATAGCAATGAGGTGTTATTCAGCTGTAGTGAGACACAGAGAACATATCCCACAAGGGTATCCAAATTGCATGGGGCTTTTTTACAAGCTCCTTGCGCCAACGATATGTCGTTTTTACCCATATTAAATGACCCATGTTTTTCTCCTTTTGAAAAAACGTGAAACACTAATCTAAACAATGTAAGATTTTGTCACTCTGTGTGTGTGTGCGTTTCTGACTGGATATGACTGGGTATGTGATGGGTGTTTGTGTTGTGTGAGTGAGTGATGTTTATAGTATTAAGTGATCATGCAGCGTGTGATACTGAATGTGCGTGTGATGTGTGGGTGGGATAGACTAATGATGAATGATGGTGTGTGATTGTTTTTTTTTAGTTCAATAAAAGTTTATTAATCATAATATAAGGTATGAATACATAATACAGTAAAAGAATTGTGGGGGGAAATGGGAGGAGGGGGGCAGGGAAGGGAAAGCATAGGAAGAAAAATCAGAATACATTGTAGAGTTGAAGGAACGACAGTAAACTTATCATGGGCATTAAAAAGTAAAAAGAAAGGGTAAAGTAATTATACAATAAAAGTAAATGCAAATGAGGTTATGCAGGTAATTATTGTAACAAAGAAAGGGGAATGAAAAAGGGCATCAAGGGGGTTTGGAAACCTCCTGCTGAGCAGGTCGCGGGCAAAAGGAACGAGTTGTGCAATTATCCAAATACATCGTAACAGGAAGCCATAAATCTCCACGCTTAGCTGCCATCTGGACAGGAAAAACAAAAGCAGTGTCAAGCCTATGATTGTGACAAACATTATACCACCATGCTTTGAAAGTAATGGTAGAGGAAGACTTCCAATTAATAGTAATTTGTTGAAACGCAACAGCCAGTAGTAAATCAACAATACGAACATAGAGATCAGTCTCGTCCCAACAAGGAGAAAGACTTCCCAAAAAGATATGGGTGGGAGAGAAGGGAATACAAGTGTGAAAAATAACATTAATGTGTGCCCAAACCTGTAACCAAAAGGCATGTACATTCTTGCAGAAGAACAACATATGAAACAGAGTGGCATTAGGTAAGGAGCAAGGCCAACATACATCTGGGGTAGCAGGGAATCGCTTGTGGAGGGTAGTAGGAGTCTGAAGCAATCGGTTATATATGAAAAATATAGATAGCATCAAGGACGCCGCCCTAGAGGTTTTACGAACCTTTGTCCAAATCTTGTCCCAAAGAGATACTGGCCATGATGTAGAAAGATCATTTTCCCAATGCTCCTCCACCTTGGACTTGGTGCTTGTAAATAACAGAAGCTTCAGGAAGAGCTATTAAGATAGAATGAAGTTGGAGAGTAAGGTCGGGTGAAATAGGAGAAGGGGTCGCCTGTAAGAGTCTCGCATAAATCTCCATGACCGTTGCTTTGAGGAGAAGATATTTGGGAGCAAAGGAGGAGGGCAAATCAAAGGTGGAACAAAGGGTGTGGAAAGGCATAAAGGTGGATTGTGAGAAGAGCTGTGATATCCAGAGCAATCCCTTGGATCTCCAAGATTTCCAGTAAAAGGGTTTACCTCGGATTAAAAGGTATTTATTATGCCAAATAGTGGATGAGAGGAAATCGGCACTATTCGCAGGGGGGGAGGGTTAGAGGATAAGAGGAGTTTGACAGTGAATTTATGAATGAGAGTAGGAATCGAGGAGGGTTTGCATGAAAAAGAGATATATTTAGCAAAGGAGAAAGGGGAGAGGAAGAGGCGCTCAACCTTGGTCCACAAAGGGCAGGGGGAATCAGGGTCCTGTAACCAAAAGGAAGCTTGACGTAACAAAAAAACCTTGTGGTAAGCCGGGAAGTCCGGAAAATTAACTCCTTCAGAAGCTGGGCGAATGAGCCTAGCAAGGGACATTCTGGGTTTTTTGTTATGCCATGAAAAGGAGGACAAGACTAAATTAATTTTCTTTAAAAATTTGGCTGGGATAGAGACGGGGATATTGGAGAGTGTGTATAGAACAATGGGGGATAACATCATCTTAATGGTATCTAAACAACCCCACCAAGACAGGTAAAGAGGATGCCACCTGGCTGAGAGGTCGGATATTTTCTGAGTGCACTTAGTAAGGCAGAGGGAAACAGTATCAGGGATACTGATTAGAGAATTCAGTCCTGGCTAAAAGCGCTGCGTGTTGGTAGTGTTTGCTGAGCTCTATTTTAATTTTATCTTAATTTTACCTGTAACTGTCAATGGGTGTTAAGAAAGTATTACTGCTGCCACAAGGGACAAGGAAGTGAATATAACTTCGAGGGAGTTAGTGGGACATCGAACTTGTAATTACTACTCTAAAATTTACCTTTTTAACTGATGGAAACTTCATGATATCACCCTCTTACTTGCACAATAAAAAAACGAATTCATAAACGCACTCAGCTGTTTTAGCGGGAGTTGGGGAATACATCTCACCCCTGCGCCATCTTTGTTAGCGCTCTAGTGTTTCGCTTGCCTGAAACTGCCTTCCGATTTAAGCAGGGCAATGCAGGCACGTAGCGTTTGCGCGCAGCGACGCGCCGGAGATGCGCCAGAGATAAGCCCGTCTGCGCCCGTCCGTGCGCCGGCCGCGCCCAGTGCCAGGAATGCTGCCGGTTTGATCCCTGCCAGATTAAACTACTTCAAGGAGGCCCTACTGAGTATAGGAAAGGGGATAAGGGGCCGGCCTCAAAAGATCCTCCACAGACCTCTGCTATCCTGGCCTGTGGCCTGATTAATAGTAGATCCCTGGTCAAACACCATCAGGAGGTGTCGGGAATGTTGGAAGATATGGACCTGGATGCTCTCTTTATTACAGAGACCTGGACCAGTGCTGACTCCTCTGTTGAGGGGCTTTGCTTGCCGTGAGAAGGGTACAAGATGTTTCATAAACCCAGGTCCCAGGGAAGAGGGGGGGGGGTCGGAGTCATATTTAAGGAGAGGTGGAACTTTTCTCCCCTTCAGATCGATGAGGTTGCAGGGATAGAACTGCGCTGGGCTTCACCCTGCAGGAAACTAAAGGAAGGGTGCTAACTGGTATGGTTTGCTATAGGCCTCCAGGCCTAGATACGCATTATCAGGCGTTGTTTGACATTATCGCCGCCCTGGCCTTGAGCCACTCCAGACTGCTGCTCCTAGGTGATTTTAACCTATGGGACAATGGGACCCTAGGGAGTCATCTGAAGGACCTACAACATATATGTGAGAACTGCGGCCTTGATCAGCGGGTTTTGAAACCTACCCACTCAGGTGGACATGTGTTGGATCTTGTGTTAACTAATCAGACTGAGACAGAGGTGACTGGCATACTACCCCAATGGTGGACTGACCACTCCCTAATCCACTTTAAGATCACTATATCCACTCATGTAAATAAAAATGCCTGTCCTGCAACCTACCATGGGACAAAGACTGCGTTGGCTACCATGCTGGACACACTGCGAATGCGAGCCGACAATGGTAATTCATCAATACTAGTGTAGTTGGATATGTCGGCTGCATTCGACACGGTAGGCCACGCAGTCCTGCTAGGCAGACTGGAGAAACTGGGGGTGAAGGGCAAAGCTCTGACATGGCTACAATCATACCTGTCAGGTAGACAACAGGTAGTGACCATGACTCCGTATGCTTCTCCTAAATCCCTGGTACACCATGGAGTGCCACAGGGCTCGGCGATCAGCCCTATCCTTTTTAACATATATTTGCGGCCTTTGATCCCCATTATAAAATCTTATGGGATCGACCTGATCAATTACGCTGACGACACCCAATTGGTGTTTTCCCTTGAAGGGAAACATGCAGTGTCTATGGACACATTCCAGGAATGCATGTGTCGGGTTTCTGGTTGGCTCAATGCAAATTCCCTACAATTTAACGAGGGGAAAACAGAGATAGTCTACTGCTCGACTGCGAAATTGAATCAGCAGCCACAGCGTCAGCTTAGGCTCTCCCCGGGGGCTGATTTATGTGTCCCAGTTAAGACAGTGCGTAACCTGGTGTACTGTTTGATGAAGATCTTCAAATGGTATCGCAAACTAACAAAAATATCAGCGTCTGCTTTGGTCTGCTAAAAGCACTTAGACAGATTCTCCCTCTTCTCCCCGTCGAGACCAGGCCCCTGGTGGTAAGGAGTATAATCTTATGCAGACTGGATTACTGCAGTTCCCTATATTTAGGTGCCCCCTCATATATCTTCCAGTGACTGCAGAGAGTCCAGACCTTTGCGGCCAAGCTGGCACTTAATAGACCATGTAGCTCCTCTACCACAATGGCTCTGAGAGACCTCCATTGGCTGCCCGTGAGGGGCAGAGTCACATTTAAATCACTGTGTATTGTCTATAGAGCACTGCACAGTACGGGCCCCCTACCACTGCAGGAGAGATTTACATGGTACAAGCCCACTAGGCCTCTTCGCTCCTCTAGTCTGAGTCTAGCAACAACTACCTGATTAAAGAGAGCCAGGGTGGGAGGTAGGGCTTTTTGCACAGTAGCTTCCCGGCTGTGGAATGAGCTGCCCCAGAAAATCAGGAAAGCCGACTCCCTGATAGGTTTTAGAAGGAGCCTAAAGACCTGGCTATTTGCCAAAATCTGATATTTCAGTACCCACTATTCAGCCCTGCCATCGGCTGGCTCCATCTGATTAGGTTCTCTCAAAAAGAGCCAGGATAACCGTAGGGTGGCGGTTGCGCTATACAAGAACTATATACAATACAATACAATACAATGGAGGGGGTGATGTGCAATCCTAAATACTTAATGTGGGAAGGGCTCCAGGTAAAATTGGAGGCGCTGAAGTCCGGTTTAAAGGTGACTTTTGTCGTGGGAAGGATCTCACGCTTATTATTATTGAGCCTATATCCAGAGATTGAGGAATAATTCCGTACTTCCTCCAAGAAAGCAGGAATGGAGACCGTGGGATTCGAGATGAAGAGTAAAATATCATCTGCGTAGGCAGCAAGTTTAATGGAGGATTCCGCGGTCTGAAAGCCATGAATGTCGGGGTTCTGGCGTAGCCTGGACAAGAAAGGTTCTAAAGCAAGATTGAAAAGGAAAGGTGAGAGGGGGCATCCTTGGCGAATTCCTCTGCCAAGGTCAAAGTAGTGGGAGATTTGACCATTAGCATAAACTGCTGCCTGTGGGTGAAAATACAACAATGAGACTAGGGAAATAAATTTAGGGCCAAACCCGAACCATCAGAGAGTGTGGAAGAGATAAGGCCATTCAACCCTATCAAACGCCTTCTCAGCATCCAGGGCTATCGCCGCGAGGGAATGCTGGAGATGGGATGATTTTGACAATATGTTAAATAAAAGCCTGGTGTTGTCAGTGATGTAACGACCTTTTGACAAAGCCGGATTGTTCTTCTCCTAAGAGGTCAGGAAGCAAATGATCCAGCCTTATTGCCAATGACTTGGCGAAGATTTTATAATCAATATTAACAAGGGAGATGGGTCTGTAGTTTCTTGCAATATTGCACATCTTTTTCGGGTTTGAGTATTAACTGAAAAGGACCCTGAGGAGGCACATAATTCAGCAAAGGAATGGAGAAGGGAATGCAGCTTCGGAATCAATAACTTGAAAAAATGAAGGTAAAACTCAACGGTAAAACGTCCGGACCAGGAGCTTTGTTAAATTTAAGATGCTGGAGCGCGGAGAGCAATTCTTTCTGTGAGATGTCAGTTTCCAAAGAGGAAAGATCAAGAGGGAAATGTGCAGGTGTTTGAATAGTTGAGAAGAAATGTGTGAGAGAATGAGGAGAGGGTTGGGTGTCAGAGGTGTATAAGGTCTCGTAGAAGCGGGAGAATGTAGCAAGGATGTCGGCATCTTTGTGTTTTAAGTGTGCATTGGTGTCATAAACAGATTCAATAGTCATCTTGTTGTGCTTGACCTGCAGGTAATTGGCAAGGATTTTCCCAGCTTTGTTCCTACCACCATAGAACTTGGCACTTGACTTAAGTAAATATAAGGAAGCATCTTCAGTAGACTTTTCATTAAATTTAAGCTTAGCAGCGACCAGAGCTGTCAGACTATCTTTGGAATGTGAGGTGAAATAGGCGTGTCCAATCGCTTAATTTCAAGAAGGAGGGTTTTAGTGAATTGGCGAGCAGTCCTGCGTTTCTTTGCGACATAATTAATAATGAAGTCGCGCGCAGCTGCCTTGAAAGCGTCCCAGACAGTGTGTTTCGAAGTGGGCGGAACATCGTTAAACAAAAAAAATTCATCAAAAAAGGCAGTGAAGGAAGTGGAAAACTTGGGATCCAAGAGGAGGGTATTGTTAAAACGCCATCTCCTGGGCCCGTCAACTTTAGGGAGCACATCAAGGCTAACTACAACAGGGGCATGATCCGAGAACAGAATCGGACCAATTTCCGCTGCAGTAAGCGTTTGAGCAAGATCATGGGAAACAAAAATGTAGTCAATCCGTGATTGGGAACGGTGATACGGTGAGTAAAAGGTAAACTCCTGCACAGTTGGATTGCAGAGTTGCCAAGAGTCAACAAGCTTATGTTGGGATATAGCTTGGGTAAAACGTTTGTGCAATTTAGTGGGGACATAGGTGGCATCAGATTTCCTATCTGGAAACGGATCAAGAGGTTGATTACAATCCCCAGCAAGGATGAAATTGTCATCCATGAATTGGGTGATGCGTGGAGAAAACTCAGCCCAAAAAAGGGGTTCACCATTGGTGGGACCATAAACATTAAGAAGAGAGATTGGAACACCTCTAAGCGATAGTTTGACATGCGTCCATCTGCCATTAGTATCAGATTCTTGGGAAATGACTGTGAAAGGAAGAGACCTGCGACAGAGAATTGCAACACCATTACGTTTACCATCACCTTGCGAATAAAAAACTTCACCCACCCAACCTCTTTTAAGCTTAGCAGATTCTATGTCAGAAAGGTGAGTTTCCTGAAGAAACGCAATATCAACATTCAATTTGGCTAGGTGAGATAAAATGCGTTGACGCTTAATTGGGGAATTGATACCCTTGACATTCCAGGAAGTTATTTTCAAGGACATAACATGTACAGTAATGCAATGAGTTCGTAATAAATGAAACCAAGGTAGAAACCCATGAATGAGAACAAATCAAGAGAAAAGAAAGATGCAACGAAAAGTAAGAGAAAGAAGAGAAGAAAGAGATGAACGAGAAGAAAATAGTGTGCATAAAGAAAGAGTAAAATAGAAATCAGAGAAGAATAAAGGAAAAATATGGAAATATAGGAAGGTCAGAAGGAGAAGAGAAAGAAAATAAAGAGAAGTACAACCTGAAAGGAAAATGTTATGATTACTGTACAACCAAGGAAATTGAAGCACACAAAGAAGGTAAAGAAACATAAGAAAACGAGGGAAAAGGAAGAAACAAAGGATGAACATACCTACAAGAGGAGGAGACGAGAAGGAGTCGGGGAGGGAAGGAACCACAGAGGTAAGGCAACACATCCAAGGACGGCTGGGCGGGAAGCACAGCGCCATAGTGTAGTTTTATATTTAGACTACCTGGCGTGGTTTTAACTTTGACAATCCTTATTAAACACATTTTTTGTCTCCGTCGTTAATTTTAATTTTCACTTCACCAGAGCACTGCACTTCACGCCTTTAGCATTACCCTCTGAGTAACATTCTGGCCAGAGTTTCTTTCCAATATCCATATCCGCACCGTCAGTTGATGGTTTGGGCAGTTTTTGGATGGATTAACAAATCCCACATGATGAGATTCCGCCAGAAGGGTGGGCTGATGGGAATATCTCAGCCAGGTGTAACTCATTCACTCTTTGCATGAGTCCTGTTGGTTTCTTAGTTACTAGTACAGAAGTACACACAGAGGACCGGTCATTTTGTTTTCTATTTTCATATGATGATGGTAGGGGAGTGAGATGACAGGTCGTTAAATATATTCCCTTTGAGCCTCTCAGAAAATTTATATTTTTTGAGAACTCAAGCAACGCCAAAGCCGACAGTGTGCGGAAACCCTAAACATTTCCCACCTTCATCAACAACTGCATTGAGACCCTGTCCTTGTTCAGCCCAATACTGTTAAATCCTGCTCCAGCTAGAGCCTGCTGCCTTCAACGCCGACAACCCAGTTGAGAGCCCCTTGATACCCAGAATTGTTTCTAAGAAGGTAACTTCTGACCAGGACACCCCATTCCTTATATCCGGCCGCCGATTGACCTACATTTTGACTTTACCCTATTCTAGCTTAACTAGTTGTTTATGTTTGGCGCTTTTTGGAGATAAAATTGGTTTCTAAATTTTTAAATTCATGTCTCTGGTCCCCCTTATTGGATTTCTTTCATTGTGGTCCTGTTTTATTCATTAAAGGATTCTCTATTTTTATAAGTTGGAATGAGATTGTTATTGGTTGGGTCTTTACATTTCTAATTGTTTTGGTACTTCTAAATGCTTTACACATGTTCATAAATTAATCCTGACTGCTCTTTGCCATAACTACCAGGGGTTGAGCTCAAGTTTACATTTTTTAAACATTTACTGGACCTAACAAGGCTAGTGACATTATTACTTGTGGTGGACTACCATCCACCCCAACTAATAATCTACTCTTTCCCACAATATATATATATCCAGTGCTATGTAGCAGGTACTGCGACTAGACTGCACAAACTAAGATTATTCCCATATGTGCTTTAACCATTACTAGGTTATTTACTTTCCATTTTGAAGATTTTGCAGCAGTTCCAAAGCCCTTTTTGAGATTTTCATCGCCCAAAAGAGGTAATTTCAGATATTTATCTCATTAGATGGGCTTCATTGCTCAATTTAACTTGCAAGAAAGTGTCACTCGAAATGTCACACATTTGGCTCTTAAGATTGTCACTCTTAAGTAGGGAAATGTCACGTATAAGAAAACTTTGCCAACTACATAAGCCTCCATTTTGTTACGGTACAAAATGTGCTCAGTGCTTAAATGGTTTGCCTCACTACTCTAGGACAGATCCCAAATGATCAAAATAGTGAACAATCTTTCGTCTTCATTGGCAATAGGTCAAGGCGTCCCTCAAGGTTCTATCCTTGCACCCACTTTGTTCAATCTTTATTTGGAACCATTGGGAAATCTCCTAAGTACATCTGGGATCCTTTACCATATCTATGCAGATGATACTCAAATCTACCTTAAGGTGTCTTCCGCACACGATATCTCAATCCTCAACTCTTCTCTAAACTCTATTCAAAACTGGATGTTAGCTCATTAACTCATTCTGAATCTTTCCAAAACGGAATTCCTCCTCCTCTCTACCTCACTCTCTCCTCCTACTGTTCAATCTAGGATGGATCAACTGAATTTACTCAACAATAAACATATCGTTGTCTACAGCGCAAAATCCCTTGGTGTCATACTTGACAAAAGGCTCAATCTACTCTTCCACATCAATTTCGTTGCAAAGAATGCACAATACCAACTGTGCCTTCTCTGGGGGATTCAACGTTTCTTTCCGGAGCAAGACCTAAAAGCCTTGGTCCAATCTTTGGTTCTCTCTAGATTGGACTATTGCAATTATCTTCTTGCTGGCCTCCCCAAATCTCACCTTTCCCCTCTTAAATCCGTTCTTCATTCAGCAGCTCGTTTTGTCCTTGGGACCAAAAGAAGTGACCCCATCACACCTATTTAGTCTTCTGTTCGAGGCAAGATCCATCTACAAGACTGCCTGTATCACCCACAAAGCCTTGCACACTTCCTCCCCTCGATACCTTGAAAATAAAGTTAAAATCTCTGGAGGCTCTAGACCTTCTTGTAATGCGGAAAATGTACTGCTTGAGCCCCCCACCTTCAAAGGGGAAAGATCGATGGCTCAATCCTTCTCAGGCAATGCAGTTAGAATCTGGAACTCGCTACCTCCACTACTCCGTACCACCACCTCAAGCCAGACCTCCCAAAATGACCTCAAATCTCTTCTCTTCCAAAGACACTTCCTGAACCAATACATCCCTTTTCATGTCCCTCAAGGAAGTTATTTCAATATTGTAAAGTTGTAATCTGTGCCTCTATGGTCTTCATCCTAATGTGTTTTTGTTTTTTGTGACTGCCATCTATTGTTGTTATTTTACTTTTTCTTCTTTCTCGTTTGTATCTGTAACGTGTAAATATGTATAAATATGTAAAATTCTCCTCCTGTAACGTACTTGGTTCTATTGTGAAGTGCTCTGACACATTTGGGTAAAGTCTGCGCTATATAAAAATGCATTAAATAAGTAAATCAAAATGTATATTCAATGAAGTATAGGACAATCAGTAGTGGTCTGTAGGCATTAATAAAATGATGTGATACCCCCATCTAGTGGTCAGATAGTGTAATATAAATGATTTTACAATGTGACAGTAGCAAGAGATTTGTAGTTCTGCGGGGACAACCAGAGCAACCAATAAAATGGGCGATTCCTCTTAAGAACTTTGAAAAAAAATGTTCATGCAAATAGTAGTTTATGCAATATTCACTCAAAAAAGGCAAAAGCTGCTGAAACATTATGGGCCTCATTTATGAGAAGTTATTATAAAAACAACAATGGTCCCATGCAACATAGGATAAAGCATACAAATGAATACAGACACAGTGGATTCTGTATTTAACTGACTTGTCCAGCCGGGCAGTGGTCAGAATGTATTTACTTACAGCAACAGATAAAAGGAGAATATCCTTCAACAGCCTTTGAAAGACTGTCTTATTAGCCAGGCTTTCCTCTCTATCTTCTTGTTGGTATAAGAAACTGTGGATGAAAGATTATTAGGTGTGTCATATTATAAGTATATTTTACATCTGATCCCTCTTTGCATTTACATAAATCCTACGTTAGTTTGTATAATTCTAAAGGATGAAGGTATTCCTGTCATGGCCGTTTAATTAAATTATGCACTTATGTTACTATGTACTTATGTTACTGGGTAAACAAAGGCAATCAGTAGGTGCTCCTATTGCATGAATCAATCGGACCGTTCAAGTTCTCAGTCATACAAGAACCTTAACTCAAGATGGCCGACAGTAAGACACAGGAAGTAGAGCAGCTGAATATGAAGAGAGAAACCACTACCGATATCAGGCTGTCGGGCAGCTTATATTCGTATCCATTGAATACACTTTGCAGGTCCAAAATGAGTGGCCCAGCTATGTGGTAGGCGCGTCTGTCTGATGTTTTATGGGAAGGTGTCATTTTGCCTAGGATGTTCAGGCTAAAAATATCCAGAATGCCTCTCTATATACTGTTCGACCTGTTAAGAAAGTACCACCTTCAGACACTTGCTGTAGACACTACAGTTCTTAATTTGTAAACAATAAATGAAAATAAGTGCCAGGGCCCTCATCAGGAGATCACAGCAGCTTGCTCTTCCCATTGTCCCTGCCAGCGCTGCCAATGACAATACAGACTATTCCAGCTCCCCAAAGCTATAAGAATGGCTTGAGAGGCAGCTATTAGTCATTTTGAATATATATTATATTAATAATAAACTGCTGTTCTGCTCATCTCTAAATTAGACACCATATGGCAGCTGTCATTAGTGGCCGTGATGACAACTAAGTGCCAGTGCCAAGCTCTAGAATTCCCCGGCTCAAATTAAGAACAGGAGAGGCATTTATTCCAATGAACATGTTTTGGTTATTTGGTTAACAGCCCCAAGATGTCCTTTTACGGTCAGCCTGTCCATGTATTTGTGCTCTGATCTATTAAAGAAAAACAGTATTTGTTCTGACAGGCATTCCATTCAAGTTTCGATTTCTTTCAGCACTTGGTATTATTATATTCTCACACTCCATCTCTGTCTTTTGTTTCATTCCTAATGTTTGTATTTGTTTTATTGTCACTGCTTTGTTGGCAGGAACTGATTTTGTTGTTGCAGTGAAAGCTCTAGTAAAGGCCGATTACACCTGTGCTTTGGAACTCTGCAGGCAGTGCCAGCTTTAGGGTGGTGTCGCCAGTGCAGCTGTACTTGGCACTGACCCTGGTTGGGTGCAGTGTTTCAAAATAACTTATGTGTTTTACGCAGAGTTCCTTGTGCGACCAGAGTGTGAGTGAACTAAGAGTAAAGATATAAAAAAATAATGTATGTTGAGTTGAGGGGCACTGTTGGAAGGTGGTAGTGAGGGAATTCATGAAGAAGGAGGTGATGGGTGGCTGAGCCGAAGGTGAGGGCCTTTAACAATGGAGCTGGCCATTAATTGCAGGTAGAGCTTGCCACTGAGGACTCTAAGGGTATTAGAACATTCCGTCCCTAGAGGGCAGAATGTTCTTATTTGTAAAACAAAGTCCTCATGGAGCCCGAGGGGGTTGAAATCCCCTCTGGCTCTGTGAGTCCTTTGTTAAACAATGTTGATGCTCCGGGCTTCTACTGGCCATTAGAATCCTTGAGTACTCCATTGTTTTCAATGAAGCTGCCAAAATTCAAATATTCTAATATAGCCTTATAGCCCGCCGTAGCATGCTATACCGACTAATAAAGGCCCGCTCCAGCGTTAAAGGCCCGAGCCGAAGGCCCCGAGAGTCCTTTGTGAAAACAACATTGGAATATTACTTTGCGGGCCTTTACCGACCCGTAGAAACACAGAGCACTATATTGTCTTCAAAGGAGCTGGCAAAATTCCTATGTCCTAATTTGTATTATTTTGCCCATACAATTTACTTCTGTCTTAATGCCTGATCTATACATTTTGTGAACGTAGGGGGCTTGGAGTTTTATTGCAATTAAATTTCGCCTCCACGAAAGAAATAGCAGAGGCCGTTTTTCTGTTTTCTCATTTATTTATTTGTTTGTGATCAATATGGTGGAAGGGAAACGGTCACAGAGATGACTTGAATAATGGCTTTGAATAAATGATCCCAGCTAGTCTTAATTAAGAACATTTGGCACTATGGCACCATGACGGGGGCTATTTATCATCAGAGTCTAGCATCGACCAGCTATTTTATGAGATGTTGTAGTGCCTTATATTGGTGCATTTGTAGGTGAACATCGCTGACAAACTGTATTATCTCTGTATGTGTTTGTGGATTCCAGTGCAAAAAGTCAATAATGACAGAGTGCTGTAAATAACCATAAAAAACCGTCTTCTACTGTCCTTGTGAATGTCCCTGTCAAAGGCAACCTGGAAATTATTCAACATTCAAACGTGCACAAAAGGGCTAATCAGTTTAATTAAGCCAAGCTGCATTTTTGTTTTGCATACACGTTTTTTTTAAAGAACTGGTTACCTTAGCTATTTCAGATAACACCCAGACCTAAATAATTGAACGTCATTCAATTTCCAACTGCCACATATAAGTCTTCAACAATTAATCTAATATATAATGTATTGATATTTCACTGTAAATTAAATTTAACCTCACTATCATTGCTTGGAAAGCCTACTTAACATGCAATCTAATATGTGCAAGATCTAGTTTTTTTTTTCTTAAATTGCACACAGTCTCCTACATCAGGACTCATTCACAGAATTCACTGCATCCACCCTTTAGCAGTATTTCATTCCAACTTGTACAGCGTGGTCATCACACACATCATGCATGGCTAGGTGTGAAGCAGCCCCCAATAATCCAAATGAGGCACAATCTCGCAATCATACACCCTTTTACAGCAACGTGGTTACAACACTGCAGTGCGCCCAAGTACAGCTGAGAAACTGTACCAATGAAATAGCAGTCACCTTGGAGCAAATGCACAGTCAACCAAAAGCAGGAGTAATCACCTACAAACGCGCACACAGTGACCTCAATATAAGTATTTTCATCCCAGTGTGGGAAGAGCCGCCTTAGGGAAACAGCCATTACAACGCAACTAAAACAACGCAGTACCATTACAACAAAACTTTTACAAGGCAGGATCCATTACAACGCATGCCATTACAACGCAGCTGCTATTATTACGCATGCCATTACAACGTAAGTAAGGGTAAGTATTTTATTAAATTTTAACCCCTTCACCATCCAACACTTACCCTACTATTACGCCCCCCCTGGAGTTAGAATAGTAATTTTAACCCCTACACTATCCAACACTTACACTACTATTACATTCCCATTAATAAAAAATAAATCTTACTTACCCATACTTACGTTATAATGGCATGCGTTGTAATGGCATCCGTTGTTATGGCATCCGTTGTTATGGCATGCGTCGTAATGGATCCTGCGTTGTAAAAGTTTTGTTGGAATGGTATGTGTTGTGAATGTATGCGTTGTAACGTCATACATTTGCCGCCTTACTACTACCAAAGAGTCACAACAGTAGTGGCTACATTCATGCCAGTAGAGGTAAGTCACTCTTGTATAGGTGCAGGGTCACCCAGTTTTACGTCTACGGTCAAACATGTATATACACACATGATCCCTAGTTCAGGTGTAGAAAAACAGCAAAGCTTACCTTTAATCTGCCTGTTCTATATATTTGACGATGCTGTTTTTTTTTTTATAAATGCCGAATAAAAATTGCCTAAATGTGCAGATTGACTGTCTCGTGCTCCTGATATAGCATCATCAATACTTATCACACTCTATGGCCTGCCCTAGTTCAGGTATAGAAAAAAAGCTCAGTCCGTTTTTATTCTGCCTGTTCTAAATGTTTTTTATTTTTATAAATGCACAATAACAGTTGTCTACATGTGCAGATTATATCTCTCGCGTTCCAGATATAGCATCGTCAATACTAGCAGCATCATCAATACTCTGAAACCGTGCTGATGTCCTGCCGGCCGTATTACAATTGCATTATTGCCTATGGCACTTGCAATATGATACCACATTTTGACAGAGTATCCTGCCTGCTGAACTATAAACAAGGCCCTTATTCAACACAGTGTAGTGACACACACCCCGCTAAAGGCACAGTACCTACAGAGAGGTAGTGTACAGGAAGCAAATAACGAACCCTAAATGCTAGCAAGTAAAGTTTAAAGTTTATAGTGACCAAATATTTGAGAAGGTACTGTTGTAAGGTCAGCCCAGGTTGGTTGGAAATGTACTTCTGTTAAGTCCATAGGTAATCCCCTATCCAGGATATGAATGAGGGTGGAACACTCATACTATGTTGGCCACAGTGAAAATGATTTTTCCAATGGCAGAAAAGAAAACAAAAGTTAGCATTTTCAAGTGCTCCTTTGCTATGCACTTATATGTGCATAAGTACAGCATGAGCATCTATGCACTTGCACATTCATCTTCATCCCAACATTTGTCACGCTAACCCTAAATTGGTCATAAATGTAACTATCTGTTTAGAGAATCAGGCCCATTCCTGCCTACTTGACATTATATTCTGTATAGAATACATGCGTACCTATTTTAAGATTCACATCCAGTTTATAATCAACATGGCTGCACATTTTGAAAATGAATTTGATTGCATTTTGAATGGAGAGGAAGTACGCTCAGATAAACAACAATGTTAGCCCGATGATGCCCAAAAAATTCCCAGTGGATCCAGCCCGACATGCAATGTGTTGTTCCCATTTGTAGATCAAATAAAATGTGCTGCTATTTAATTGTGTTTGGGAAAATATTTTCAGTTTTGAATTTTGAGAATTTTAAACTGATATCAATTGAAACTAAATGTGTGCCATTTCCTTTAAGCAGTACAATTATTTTTTGTCCATTTTGAAGGTCACCCAGCAGATATTCACGCGATACAATGTAATTTTGACTGATTTGTATGAGGCACTACTACAGAAGAGTTATGGTTGAACCTCCTATGAGTGACTTAATTTGGCAACAGTGTGGTCTAATTCAAGAAATGCTAAGCGATTCAGAGGCAGTGCTGATAGGAACTCGGAGAATCAAAGAGGTGTCTTTGCCCGTGTTTGCGATGCATGGTCAGATTTGTCAGCTTCTCGTTAAGACGATCCACAGCCATAGCCTATGTCAGTGACTAGCCCCAATGGAATTCAGAGGTTTTTAGTATCACCCAGGGAATCTCGCTGCTAGAAGCAGCCAGAATCTTCAGATTAAACTCCATGGGTGAATGAGGATTTATTAGCAGAATCAAGTACAATATTCCCGATTCCCCCTGGAAACTCCTAATTTCAGAGTGGAACCATGGGGTTCCACTCGTAAATGCCTAGTAACATTGCACCATCAAAGTTATTGGCACCCCTGGCTTCATCAACTTTGGGTGGTGTAAATTGTCAGAATTACTGGTGATAAAGCTAGGACACTGAGAATAAGGCCCCTAGTCATGACTTAATGACAAGCCCTCCTTCTACCAGTAACACTGAATGCTTCACAGATTGCCTTTCTTTAGGATGGTGCGGAAATATGATTTATGGTTATACAAAGAAGGGTCCAGTAACATTTATCGTGGCAATTTAGTTCTCCTTTTGAAACATTGTAGCTAGCTGTAGTCAAAAAAATATACTAGAGAGTGGTAGCTCCAGAACAAAGCATTTTATTTTCAGGGTCAGCTTTAATAGTGTTGCGCATCGATGCATTAAGGGTAAACATGTTGTTGTTTTCCCTAAATAGGACTAATGACATGTTTCCCTTGATTGTTGTCAGGCAAAAACATTGTACACCTACAATCAAGGAAAGGGTAAATAACTTCTACCTTCATTTCAAGAGAAAAAATAGAAATGAATCCCTCTACCACGTATAAAGTCATGCTTTACATTGCAAAAAAAAACTATTTAGTGAGTATAGCAAGTCCTAAGTATCTTCTATATTTAGTATCACTAACGGTTAGCACAAACTCTTTAAGCATCTTCTCTGAAGAAGATTTGGAGCCTTTTCGGAATTTAAGAGCAGTGGATGCTTGAGACAACAGCACAGATGTTCATCTGCATATTTATCATTCATTCATAACCACAAAAGTGTTTCTAGTATGTTAACTGGTTGGCCAAAGGACTATGTATTGTATTCACCATCCTCATAAGTGGCATTCAAGTTGATGATGCACACCTTCCTGTAATCTGGTGCCATCTGACATTAATTGTGTCACTAATCTGCAGTGTTGTGCTATTGTTAGTAATCATCAGTGTAGTCCTTTGCTACAAACATCATGCAGTCTTGTATGCCAAGATAATTTGTGTATGGCTTAAGGCAAAGAGAAAACCAAGAAGGGTATCCAAGTAAGACATTGGTTGGACTGTTAGCCCTAGAATGGCGGCAGTGCTGTCAGGCACCGCTGTCGGGACTACGATGTCCATTTCACACAGCTTTTTCATGGCAGTCCCACTACCATGTAAAGGCTGTCGGAAAGGGACTTTGGGGGCCCCAAACAGGGCCCCGCCCCTCATGGGCCACTGCAAAGTGGACCAGGGTGCACATGTAGTGCCCCCACGCACATCCATGCACCGTGTGCCATGCACCACATGTGCAGAAAGTGCTCTCTAAAACTGTGGCCCTTTTCCTGTCCCACATCACAAGCTGCAGTGTTACAGAGCTCTTTTCTTTTTTTTTCAGAACAAATTTTATTTCGTTGACAACTGGCATATAGGACACCGTCCCTCAAAACACCGAAGGACCAGTGAGCAAATAATAAGACATTGCATACATTTCAGTTCAATCAACATTTTTAAATTAAAACAACCCTCCCAACCCCCACCCCTAATCTCCACCCCAGTTCCAACCCCCCTCCCTTCACAGTGTCTACAGAGTCCAAGAGCAGAGATAATCATGTCACTAACAATGTGTACTCCCATTCACCCGGGCTCAACTAAGAATTGTTCGGCATCAACGTCCTGTTGGGCAGGTGGGTCCAGCAATAGCCCTCTGTAGTCTGCCCATCGCTTCCATATCTTAAAATGTTTCCGGGGGCAGCCCCTGGCCTTAAACACTGGCGCTCCAACCCCATGCAAAAATCCAAACCCTTCTTCCACACTTCCAGCAAAGGGGCCCTGGGGTCCTTCCATGCCCGGGCAATGTCCCTTTTGGCTACAGTGAGGCCCAGGACCAGTAGATGGCGCTTATATATGTTTCCTACAACTTGTTCCATGATATGCAACAGGCCCAGCTGCGGCGAGCGAGGAAGGTCCCAGCCCAGCACCTCAGACAGGCAATTCCACACTCCCATCCAAAATCTCGAAAATTTTTCGCACAACCATACTGTATGGATAAACGTGCCCACCGCTCTCTCGCACCTCAAGCACTCAGGGGAGGCAATCAATCCAGCTCTCCACAGCCGGTCCCTGGTGTAGTAAGCCCTGTGTAAATATTTGAAGTGAATGAAACGTAAGCGCACTGCTATTGCCGCTCCTCTCGGGCTTCCAGGGCCTCACGCCAGTCTGCCTCCTCGAACTCCCCGATGTCACTCTCCCATACGGAACGCAATTTGTCTAGTGGAGAGGAGCAATGAGTGACCAGGGTCTGGTATATGTTGGATATTTTCTTTCCTTCTAGTTCCCCCATAAACACCTTAGCCTCTAGAGTGCTAAATTCAGGCAACGAGTCCAGGCCTACCAGGGAGGGGGACAGGGCGTGTCGCAGCTGTAAGTACTTAAAAAATTGGGTTCGGGGCATGGCATATTCCTCACGCAACGCCTGGAACGACTTAAGTGCCGTGCCTTTCATAACATGCCCCAACGTGGAAATGCCAATGGCATCCCAGCCCCGAAACCCCTCCAAGGACGCCACGGCCGGTAGTTGTCCATTTTGCCACAGCGGAGTCTCTCTCGTCAATTTGTTCCACCACCCCATACGGCGGAGAGCTCCCCGCCACACTCAGAAGACCACCTGGGTAACCACGGGAAGTCTCTTTCTGATGGGCGCGGAATATAGGATAGTATGTAACGAGTTCGGGTCCATTATATAGCGCTCGAGGGCATAGGCCGGGTCGCCCCGGTCCCCGTACCACCATTCGTTGAGTACCAGCAGGTGAGACGCTTGATAATAGGACAGAATGTCCGAGGTGGCTAGACCACCACAATACGTAGATAGAAAGCAAGTACGAAGGGCCACCCTCGCAGCGCCTCCAGCCCAGAGAAACTGGCTTAACGCCGAGTTCACTTGACGAAACCACTGCGGCGCTATGGGGTTTGGATGGTTTTGCAGCTAATACAGGAGGCGCGGGAGGGCCACCATCTTGAATATTGCCGACTGCCCATAGATGTTCAGGGTCATTCTGGACCATGTCTTAATATCCGATCGTACGCGATCCCAAACAGGAACCACGTTGCGCGACCAGGCCACTCCCGGTACATCAGTCAAGAAAACGCCAAGATACTTAATACCGCCAGCCGCCTCCTGCAGCGCGGACGACCAGGGACCCTTCTTTGTACTTCCCCCCCAGCACCCACATCGTAGATTTCCGCACATTCAAGTGTAAGCCTGATACTTCCCAAAAAATACGCATTATCTCAAGAACTCTAGGCCCTGACCTGTCTATGTCCGTAAGAAAGAAGAGGATGTCGTCAGCGTAGAGTGCGATGCGATCGGACGGACCCGACTCCCACTCGAGCCCTCGCAACTGCGCGTCCATCCGCACCCAAGCCGCAAGCGGCTCCATAGCCAATGCAAATAAATAGGGTGATAGGGGACAACCCTGCCTGGTGCCCCCGCCGATAGAGAAAGGGTCCGACACCACCCCCGCCACCCGCACCAACGCCATCAAGTCTGAGTACAGTAAATGCAGATATGAGAGGAAACAAGGCCCAAGATTTAGGCGGGACAGAAGCGCTCGAAGAAAGACGCAGCTTAGAGAGTCAAAGGCTCTGTCTATGTCGGCCAGCAAGAGCGCCGCCGGGATCCCAGTGGCCCGGGCCACCTCTTCCACCACCTGGGCACGACGAATGTTGTGTCTCGTCGCCCTGTGGGGCATAAATCCTGCCTGATCAGGGTTGACTAGGTCCGCGATGTAGGGGAGAAGACGATTGGCCAGGGCTTTCGCCAGGAGTTTTGCTTAGAAATTTAGGAGCGAAATCGGTCTATATACGGAATGGTGTTCGGGGGGCCTTCCAGGTTTACAGAAAACCACGATTTCGGCGTGTCGCCAGTCCGCCGGAAGGCGACCGCGCTCCCTGGCCGCCTCTAATGCTTTCCTATAACGCACCCCCAATTGGAGATGAAAGGTTTTCAAGAACTCACATGGGAATCCGTTAGGTCCCGGGGCCTTTCCAGTGTTGAGCTCCCCCAGCGCCGTACCCAACTCCTCCAGTGATAACGGGAGCTCCAGCTGATCGCGACCCTCATCCGAGAGCGCGCGTGGCGGAAGGTCAGCCAAGAATTTTTCAGCGTCCTCCGCGGGGAGAACGTCCTGAGGGGCATAAAGGGCCGCATAATACTGTGCGAAGCTGGCTGCAATATTCTCCGGGGCCGTCACTGGGTGCCCCCGCTCGTCGCGGATCCCCGGAAGGGACTGCGCTTGAAAGGTATTCTGGCAGTCTTTAAAGCATGGAACAAGACTTATCCCCCCACTGATAGATTCTACTCTGCGTGGCTAACCACAGTTGGCGCGCCTCGTCCAGTAACAGGGATGTATAGGATTGCTGTGCTAATAGCAACTGCCCTACAGCCTCAGTCGCATCTCCAGTGTTACTCTCCCCCTCCAGCTCTCGGACTCGCCCCGCCGCCTCCTCTATGGCCCCTCTGTGGGTTCTACGGGCTCTCGCACACCAGGCAATGTCGACTCCCCGGATCACGGGTTTTAGAGCCTCCCAAAGGGTGGGGGCGTCCATGTCGGGCCCATCATTGTCCTCCCAGTAGTGAGAAATGGCCTCTCGAATGTGCAACTGATAGTCGTCTTGTTGTAAGTGCCACGCAGACAGGCGCCACCGAAAGGGTTGTCGCTTCTTATCAAGGCTTAAGTCTAATGTCACAGGAGAATGATCTGAGTCAATCCATCCCATTCCCTGCACCATTCCGCTCAGTTTCGTGGGGGTGTCTGCTGGGGGCCCCCCTCCGGGCCTGTAGCGATCCATTCGTTCATCCATCACATCATTCCGGTCGCCACCCACAATCGCCAGTACATTTGGGATTTCAGCCCACACCGCAAACAGCTTTTCAATGACTGCCTCTTGTAACGGGGGCGGGGCATACACGCTACCAAACACCATCGGTTCGTCTCCAACCATACCCTTAATGAACACAAATCTACCATGGGCATCGATCCATTGAGTCTCATATTTTGAGTAAAGCTAACCTGGTCCACGCTAGGGATGCATTAGTTTTCTTACAGAAAGCGGAGGACCCTTTGACACTGTGTAGCATTATGAACTTTATTAAGGTAGCACTACGATTAAGGCTCACTAGAGGGGAAGATTGAAATCTTTTGATTTTTATTTCTAATGTTTAATATGGCTTTACTGTTGTAGTTATGTCGTGTAAATTCATTGTACAAAGAATCCTGAAATGTTTAATGACTTTTTACTATGTAAATATGAATGTGCTTTTATGGTGTTTTTTAATCACCGAATAAAGATTCTTGAATTGAATTGAATTGAGTCTCATGTACATAGGGGAGTCTGCGATGCACGAGGACTGCTACACCTCGAGATCCCCTCACAAAGCCCGCGTGAAACACTTGTTGGTAGCCATATCTCTGTAAACTGAGGGTTTTAGTGCCCTGGAGATGCGTCTCCTGCAGGAGGAGGACATCCGCCCTTTCCCTTTTCCCCAGTTGCAACACCGCCCCACGTTTGATTTTATCCAACATGCCCCGGACATTCCATCTCACCACTCTCAGCAACGCCTGTGGACTGCCCATTCCCCGGACGTCAGCCATTATCGATAGGAGGGATAAGCAAGATCCCGGGCATCCGGAGCACCACACACACACATATTTACAATCGAACTTGCGCAGACACTGATCAAAAAGGCATCCCCCCAACCGCCCCATACCCCTCCCCCTCCCCCGTCCCATCCAACTGCCTCCGCAACTCCCTCCCCCTCCCCCTCCCAACCCCCACTCCCAACTGTCCCCGAAACACCCCCCCTCCCCCCTCCCCACCCCATACCTCAGCAACATTGAAGTACCTGTCGCGGTTTAGATCGTCACCGGCCCCCAACGGGAGGTCCGAGAACCATTATCCCAATGGATCCCCAAAAAAGAAAAACACTACCCACTCAGTTACAACTACCCCCCCACTAACTACCCTTCCAATGATGTCGTATTTTGGGAGTCCACAGTCTCAGCAGCGTCTGCAGCGTCGTTTTCAGGGGGAGGATTCTTCTTCGTGCGGGACCTCCAATTGCTCCTGCTTCGTGACCGCCGGGGGGTCCGAGGAGGCCCCGTTGTGGAGGATGTGTCCGAGTCCCGACCTGGGGGAGTATGCACTCTGATCCGGACTGTCTCGTCGGTCCAGGCAAAAACTTCCTCCGGAGTGTTGAAGAAGTGGGTCTTGGATTGGAAGACCCCCCGCAGGCGGGCCGGGTACAGCAGAGCGTATTGGGTGTGTAGGCCCCGCAATCGCGCCTTGGTTTCAGTAAAGGATTGGTGCTGCTGCTGCACCAACCTAGTGTAATCTGGGAATATAAGGATTTTATGATTGTCAAACAGCAGGGGCTCCTTCGTGCGCGCTTGCCTCAGGATCGTGTCGCGGTCGTGATAGTTAAGCAATTTCACTGGTCTGGGACGAGCTCCCGGCTGAGGTTTTTGAATCAGCGCTCGGTGCGCGTGTTCTATAACAAAACAGCGTGAAAGGGAGTCCGGAGGGAGCCACCCTTCTAGCCAGTGGGTCAGGAAGGCCTCCATGTCGCCCTTCTCACAGCCCTTCGGAAAACCCACAAAGCGTAGATTGTTCCTGCGTGCACGTCCTTCAGCATCCTCGACCCATATGGCTAGGCCCTTCTGTATCCCCTCCATATGGGCCACCTTCCTTTTCAGGGTCACCAGGTCGTCTTCCACTCCTGTGATTCTTGTCTCCGCTTCTGTAATGCGAGCCACCGCATTGCGTAAGTCCTGGCGCAGTAGCGTAACATCTGCTCCAACTGCCCCAATTTTTGCGTCTAGCATGTCCCTGGACTGAGTTATCGCCACCATGAGGGCGGCGTTATCGGGGCCCAATGCTGAGGCGCTCCCGGCCGCTCCTGCACTCCCGGTCAGCCCAGTAAATTTGTCTATTGGGCCTTGCTTCGAATTGTGCCCACTGTTGCTACCCCTCATCATGCTGGTCTGTGGATGTAGGCAACAAGTCCAGGGCGTCGCGGGGGCGTCCACAGGAGTGTGGGTGTATGCTCCTAGGCCTGTGAGCTCGGCCGCCAGCGCCTTACCTCCGCCCTGCGCCGATGGCACCGCGTCGTGCTTGCACCTCCTTTAACGCCCTGGCCGGCAGGCGCCGATCTCCCCGCCGTGCAGAACGCCGTGATTAAGGAGCCGTCTAAGTGACGCGGCCAGACCCAGCCGATCGTCCTCTGGTATGCAGCGCCAAGGAAGTAAGTCCAACAGGAATTGGGGGGGGGGAGAGGGGCGCCCCGCCGCACCCTCCGGCCCGCAGCGTCCCTGCGATCCAACCCGACCGCCGAGTGGGGCCCGTGCGATCTCGGTCACCACCTCACCACGCCTGAAGTGGAAGTTGGGGTATGTCAGCCGCGCTGTCAGGCACCGTGACCCTCTCCCGCCGCGTCGTGAGGCACACAGCGCAGGCTCAAACACCGGAGGGTTCGGACCGCTCTCTTCTCCTCTGCCTCGCCGTCTGTGTCCCACTTCCGCCCGGCGGCCCGAAACTCAAGGCCCCGGCTCTCCACGTGCAGCAGGCCACACCACCTCAGAGCTCGGATCTCCGTCCAGCAGTCGACTCCAGCTCCCAAATTGCAGTCAGGGCCCCGCTACCGGTTCAGACTGCCAAATCGTCTGGTTAGGGCGTCTTAGGGTCAGGGAGACACAGGATTTTCGCCGGATAAGCGATCTGCGGGACGGAGCTCGCTTAGGCTGCGTCCGCCATGTTCGCCGCCGTAGCCACGCCCCAGAGAGCTCTTTTCTGGCCACCACAACTTCGGTCAAATCATAATTGGGCAGTCAGAATGATGTATGCCTGTTGGGCAGTCCCCGGAAAGTCGTGATTGCAAGTGATGATCTGACCATCCGGCATCGTAATAATTCCTCCAGGAAGTGTATTGACATCATTGACTCTATGGAAAAAAAGCTGCAAGACTCTTTTCGTGCTGTCAGGATACTTTGTGAAGTCTTGAGGAAGCACAGCAAGCAATTTTTTTGTTCAATGTTAGAGCTGCACTGCAGTCATAGGACTTCCCAAACCTCAAGTCACATTGATCCGTTAGTCTTGTGACACTCATTTGATCTTTTAAACTCTTTTTTTATTCTTGTTTGCTAAACATTTGCTTGCTGTATTCGAAATACAACACAGACATGTATGAAAACATGTAAGCTACTGCCCTCATAAAAAGAAAGGTTTTTTTTTTTACAAAAAAGTTAACAAACCTAGCATGCCACGATATTGACGTTTCAGTAAAGCACCACTCTACCCTAGCAGAGTTTTCCACCTCTATAACATTACTGATATTCATAGATGCCCCCAGGATGATCTAGGGTTGTACAAAGACTTTGGGCGAGATAGTAGATTGCTCAGGTATAGGATATTTCTTCAGAGGATGAAGTAAGCAATTGCATGAGAGACTACACACAAAACAGCGAAGATGGAGTGCAAGATGGTGGCTTTTCAAAGATGCCGACCAAGTGAACGAGTATGAGGTCTTGTATGAAGCATACTTTGGAAAATAGTGATGTAATCAATTACTCAGGGCCTGGCTCACAATAGTAAACTTACACTGTTGTGCAAGTTTACACTGTTGTGCAAGTTTACCATTGGTTGCGATTCACAAAGGGATTTACTTATAGTATCTTTACAAGTGTGGAATCTCCAGACATAACATGCATACATTTGTATTATTTGTGCCTTTTGTTTCATATTTAAGATTTCAGTGAACAAGATTGCCCCAATTACAGTAGCCTGCATACATTTCAGCATTTAGTTTCTTAGTTTCTCTGAGGTAAAATGTTAGATGTGTTCTCCCTTAGCTTGTTAA
Organism: Lissotriton vulgaris; assembly: GCF_964263255.1. Classification (NCBI taxonomy): domain Eukaryota; kingdom Metazoa; phylum Chordata; class Amphibia; order Caudata; family Salamandridae; genus Lissotriton; species Lissotriton vulgaris. The sequence continues at coordinate 1,857,315,571 of NC_141689.1, forward strand.
AGTACTGCCAGCCATGCTACAATGCTTCTCTCTATCTAAAGTGTCTAATCTGTGTTAAGAGCATGTTCCAAATGTTAATAATATTACGAGATGTCTGTGCTTAATCATAGGGTGGTTTTGAAGTGTTAGCAATTTGAATGCTGTTGCATTTGAGGGCCTTGATCGGATACTGTAATAACGTTCCTTAGTAGGATCGTAAAGGAATGTAGTCAATTATATTGTATATTGGATTGTATATTTTTTTTAAATACCTTTGCCAATCTAGTTTTGTAGAGTTCTGCATTATCATTTTCAACTAGGCACAGTTTTGCAAAGTGTGTAATTTGTTTTGCATTTTCCACATGCTAGTAAGCTTGTTTTATGGCATGTTCACAATGATTTTGCTTACTTCAACTTGTTACTTCTATGACTCCTACTTACATCTGCTCCTTTCTCCCTCCTAACTATTCCCACTCTTACTCCAAGTCGTTCCTACTTACATCTGCTCCTTTCTCCCTCCTAACTATTCCCACTCTTACTCCAAGTCGTTCCTACTTACTCCAGCCGTCACTCCTTTCCATAGTCTTATTCCTTCTCTTAGTCCTACTTTAATGTATATTTACAGATTAGTTCTGCTATTGTACATGTTTACCTTTACACTTACCATGGACTATGCCTACCTTTACATTTACTTTCATCTACTTCTACCATTAGTAATTCCTGTTTACTCCTACTCTTCTACATTTTCTCCTGCTTACTTCTACTCTTACAACTGCTTATGCCTACTTTCTCATACTGTTTTGAAATTGCATTTATGCTTATTTTCACTCTACCCTGAGACCTAATTACATCTTCCTGCTTCTACTTAAACCTAATCGTATTTCTGTTTACATCTGTTCTTACACATACTTCTAATCTTATGCCTGCTTACTTATTGTTTTACTCCTACTTATGTGTACTTTTACTTCTGCTGTTTTGTTTTTGCCTTTATTCTTCTGTTTACTCTTACAACTACTCAAGTATAAGTACTTTTGTCCTACATACTCATACTATTCTTATTTCTAAAATTAGTGTAACCCCTTCACTTACTCATACTTACTACTACTTTGTATCATATTCTTTCTCCCCCTACTCTTACTGTTACTCCAACTCTTACTCCTACCTATATTCCTACTTGTACTGCTTACTCTTAGTCATGCACTCATGCACTCATTCCTATTAAACTTTTCTTTAAGTACTACACTTACCCTTGTCCTACACTTATTACTTTCATCTCTAGCGTCAATCAAATTAAAAACAAAGAAAGGATCAACAAAAAAATAGAATCCGAGTGCTGATATGTACACCAACTGATTTATGGTCTACAGTTGGTTATATTGTGTATAGGTTTTCCCTTACGCGTTTGAACACCTATGTTTACATCTAAAAGCTCCTAATTATGACTACTCCTATTTACTCATATGTGCGCCTACACACTTCTACTTACAGCTATGTAGTGTTAATCTTACTTCTGCTCATACGCTTTCCTTCTTATATCCGTCTACCCATCACCATGCATCCATCTTAGACCCTCACCCAAATCCATAACCATAGATAAAAAACAGAGGCCCCCTCAAAACGAATATATCATTAGGACTAGCGAAAACTAGCCAATAATCTAACAGAGCAACCCCTGCCTGGTAAATGAATATGAAGAGTGCATTAAATCATACATTAGAAAGCTAAACACATTGTAATAAAGCCCACAAAAACAAAAACAATATCATAACAAAAAGGCGCTTACTTTGAAATCGGTCAGACCTGGACAGTGATTTAATTTGAGTCCCATTGAATTGAGTAATTTGGGCCGTCTAGCAGTTGAAATTCAGAAATATACGGATGTATATTTAAAATAAGGATATATTATTAACCAATTTCTTCTTCCCTGATATATTGAAAATGATTCTTTGCTGTTTTTATTGATGTGTGGTATCTATGTTTGAATGATTTAAGTATGTGAAAGGTCTGGTACGTTTGTTTGAGTGAATGTGAGTTGGAGTGAGATGGTTTGTGGGTTGTTGGTATCTGGGGGTTGCTCAAATTTTCTTTATACATCCGTGTAAATATTGTGCTCTGTAATTATTTTTCAATTGTCTATATAGTATAAAAATGTTATATATCACAGTAATGTGTTAACAAAAAAGAATACATATGATGTGTTCTGTGTTATGAGAAAGATTGAGCTATGAGATTTGTGGTGATTTTGTTTTTGTGTATGTTTTAATGCACTCTTTATATTCATTTATCAGGCATAGTTTGTTCTGTTAGTTCATTGGCTCACGCAAGCCCATTTCTGTCTGCCCACACCCAAGCATTCACCAATCAACCAACAACTAAGCACCAACCAACAACCAAGCAGTTATCAGTTCACATACTCTTACATACAACCAGCTCTCGGACGACCCCATGCGGGGGCTCCCAAATTTTAGAGCGATCTAGCAGCCGTTGCCGAGTGGATGACTGCCAACTGTCTCCAGCTAAATGCCAACAAGTCGAAGGTGTTGTTGGTAGGGAACGACCCCGGGCTCTGGAGCGATCACTGGTGGCCCGAAACCCTTGGTAGTGCCCCCCTCCCCTAAGCCGGTGGTAAAGAATCTGGGGTTGTGGGTGGACTCAGCCCTTAGTTTTCAAGTCCAAAGAAGGTGGCTGGGTCTTTCTTTGGGCTTCTACGAGGGTTCAGTCCTTTACTGGGTTTCTTTGACTCGCCAAAACGGCAAGTCATCATCCAGGCATCAATGTAGTCGAGACTGGATTATGCCAATGCACTATATCTCGTGTCAAACAAGGCAGAAACTCTTAGACTCCAGAGGGTCCAAAATGCGGCTGCCAGAACCCTCCTTGGTGTCCGTAGAGCATGTCCTGTGTCAGAGGCTATTTGCCGACTCCATTGGCTGCCAGTGACCAGGTGGATTGAGTTTAAGGCTCTCTGCTTGGCCTTCAAGATTTTGAAGCATGCCACTCATGGAATCCTGGCCGACCTTCTGCTGCCTTAAGTACCGACACACCAACTCAGTTTCTTGGGACAAAACTTGGTAGTGGTTCCAGGGTTAGGAGAGTGCGTGAGGGCGGACGCTTGTTTCGTACCATGGCAGCAAAACTCTGGAACTCGCTTCCGGTTCAGATCCGCTGCCTGAATAACTACCTAGCTTTCCGGAAGTCAGTCAAGATACACCTCTTCCCTTTGTGGTAGACCTCTCTGCCTCACCTCTGTTTGATTTTTACTGCTGTTAGTGCCGGGACGCCTCTTTGCTGGGTCAGCTGTCACGCTTTATAAAATATTATAACATAACATAACATAACATACAACCACACCTTTTTAGGTCTCGCCCTGGAATTCGCATCCGAAGGATGCGTCCAGGGCGGAGACTTATAGTCGGCTGACACGGGGGAATGAGGGACACAAAACTGTGACGAGCGTGGATTGAGCTGCGTGCACGCGCGTCAACATTCACGCATGCGCACATCACAGCCACACGCATACACAGCACTCACGCATGCGCACATACACACGCATACACAGGCACACCCCCGTCACCTACACGCATACACAGAGACCCCTCCACACACACCAGCCCCTCTCCTCTCGGCTCCACACACACGCACACGCATTTACACTTACACAGACACGCAGGCACCCAGACAGGCAACCCCCCCCCCTCACACACACGCATACACACAGACTCCAGGACACATACACATACACACACACATGCACGCTCACACACATACACAGTCCGCCGCCGCGCGCGCGCACACAGATGCCCCCCGCCCCCCCCAACAAGGCGACGCCCCACTCACCGGCATCCTCAGTGCAGCGGCTCCCACCGGCAGCAAGACTCTTCTTCCCTTCTTCGGCACCGGGGCGCAGGGTAGGCTCCTGCCTGCTCCGGTGCGCCAAACAATCGCGGCTCTTCCGTGGGAGGCGGGGTAGGCTCCCGCCCTCCTACTTCCGGTTGTCCCGCCCGGCCTGCCTGACTTCCTGGTAGAAGACACGGAATGTTCATGGCAAACAGACAGACAAAAAGTGTCTTAAGAATCTTTCGTGCGCCGGTAAAGTCATCGCGGTGCTGACCAGCAGAGGGAATGCACAAGGTAAGCGGCTCGCAAGGAGGTGGTGGGGGTGTGAGGCGAGGGACGTGATCTCGCTTAATTTAGTTTCGAGTAGAGCCCCCTGCCTCCCTCAACCGTGCCCCCTCCCCCGCTTGAAGGGGCCTGTACTATGCCCCTGGTGCCCATTTGGTTTGTATTGTAAGTTCGCAACTCATTATATAACACACGTTAGAGTTGCTCCCTGAGCCTATTCTTCAGGACATTGACACAGTTTAATTCCCTCACAGGTGGCCCGTGTGTGTGTTAATGTGTGTATATGACGTTGCACCTGTAGTTGTGAATGTACGCACGTCTGACTGGCGCGGAGGTGTGCATGCATACGTGTGCATCTATCTCTGGATGCGGGCAAGAGCAGAAATGTCCTCTCTCTATGTGTGCTTCAGTGGCCAGCCACTACTGCCTCTCCAAAGGACTTGCGGATTGCCTTGTGTTGCGATCAAACTCACTTCCGGATTTCAGTAACGCTAGGTGTTACCTGCGCATTATCAGGCAAGGCCTTTCAAGGGATGAGCTCCGGAGCTCATCTTTCTAACAACACGATCCGGCTGGAGCAGCGGGGACGGCTGAGGTGCTGAGAGGACTCGGTGCATCAGAACACTGATGCTGCAATGCAGGTTTTCTCTGAGCACTTACAGTCACTGTCACAACCGGCTTTCGTTTTCACTGTTAACAGCACATATTTCTTTTACAAGTGGGATTAAAGGAGGTAGGCAGAGGACCGTGTTCAACAAAAAGAGGGGACACGTATTGCATGCAATCCTCCAGAATTGGCACCGCTTTTACAATATACGCGCTGCTGTGATTTGAGGCCCTGTTGAACAGCTCCAACATTCACCAGACATCATTTCCTTCATGTAGAGACATGAAGAATGGCGGAGAGGGAGTTTTGAATATGAGGGACTATGTTAATGTAAAAAGGGCATAAAGTACACCCTGCCGTAATTCTGGTGCAGAGTGACTGCAAATCCTCCAGTGAGCCCACACTGAAGGCCAAGATTTGTCTGTGAGATACGGGAGACTCAGGGGCCCTCTTCAAATTCTGCCTGTGGGCCCCCTCCATTTTGCATTGCGTCATAGAGTGTAATGTGCTGTAGGGCACAAGGCGGCTGTCTGCTGCACATGGTACCTTTGTATATTTTCTTGTCTAGAACCAGATATTCCTTAATACTTCCCGGAAAATCTGTTCTTCTCGGAGGAGCTAGTGTGTCACCGAACAGGATGTGACACAGGGGTATCGGAGCTAGGGGAGTCAGAAACGCTAACATCATGGAAGGGCCTTTAATGGTGCAGGTTTGATGATGGAATACCTTTCTGCTCTTACATTATTTAAGGAAATGTGCTCCCTGTGCTTTCCAGTGAGGAGTGTTGAGTGTCCGGTGTAGTACAGAAAAATGGACATGCATCCTCGGATCAGATTGTGGCAGCTAGACATGCAGCAGAAGTTCGTTGTCACTCGCTTCCATTTCTGCACATTCAAGCACCTTGGACCGGAAAACGTACGCTTGTCCCTAATGTAACAAGCGCGAGGCCAGGTGCTGCAGCAACATTACAGTACTCCATTGCCGTGGGCCCAGAGCCATGAACTAGGTTTAAACCTTCTCTAATCTCAGTTCCTTCGTTAATCAGATGCACCGACCAGAGCCGTAGCCTCCATTAGCGCAGCAGGAGCATTGGTGCCGGGGTTCAGAGGCTCTATGTAGACACCCAAACACACACACACGGAGTGACAGTGAGTGCGAAGTGACAGTGAGTGCGGAGTGACAGTGAGTGCAGAGTGACAGTGAGTGCAGAGTGACAGTGAGTGCAGAGTGACAGTGAGTGCAGAGTGCGTGCAGAGTGACAGTGAGTGCAGAGTGACAGTGAGTGCAGAGTGACAGTGAGTGCAGAGTGACAGTGAGTGCAAAGTGACAGTGAGTGCAGAGTGACAGTGAGTGCAGAGTGCGTGCAGAGTGACAGTGAGTGCAGAGTGAGTGCAGAGTGACAGTGAGTGCAGAGTGACAGTGAGTGCAGAGTGACAGTGAGTGCAGAGTGACAGTGAGTGCAGAGTGACAGTGAGTGCGGAGTGACAGTGAGTGCAGAGTGCGTGCAGAAACAGTGAGTGCAGAGTGCGTGCAGAGTGACAGTGAGTGCAGAGTGACAGTGAGTGCAGAGTGACAGTGAGTGCAGAGTGACAGTGAGTGCAGAGTGACAGTGAGTGCAGAGTGCGTGCAGAGTGACAGTGAGTGCAGAGTGACAGTGAGTGCAGAGTGACAGTGAGTGCAGAGTGACAGTGAGTGCAGAGTGCGTGCAGAGTGACAGTGAGTGCAGAGTGACAGTGAGTGCAGAGTGACAGTGAGTGCAGAGTGACAGTGAGTGCAGAGTGACAGTGAGTGCAGAGTGAGTGCAGAGTGACAGTGAGTGCAGAGTGACAGTGAGTGCAGAGTGACAGTGAGTGCAGAGTGACAGTGAGTGCAGAGTGAGTGCAGAGTGACAGTGAGTGCAGAGTGACAGTGAGTGCAGAGTGCGTGCAGAGTGACAGTGAGTGCAGAGTGACAGTGAGTGCAGAGTGACAGTGAGTGCAGAGTGACAGTGAGTGCAGAGTGACAGTGAGTGCAGAGTGACAGTGAGTGCAGAGTGAGTGCAGAGTGACAGTGAGTGCAGAGTGAGTGCAGAGTGACAGTGAGTGCAGAGTGACAGTGAGTGCAGAGTGACAGTGAGTGCAGAGTGACAGTGAGTGCAGAGTGCGTGCAGAGTGACAGTGCGTGCAGAGTGACAGTGAGTGCAGAGTGACAGTGAGTGCAGAGTGACAGTGAGTGCAGAGTGAGTGCAGAGTGACAGTGAGTGCAGAGTGAGTGCAGAGTGACAGTGAGTGCAGAGTGAGTGCAGAGTGACAGTGAGTGCAGAGTGACAGTGAGTGCAGAGTGACAGTGAGTGCAGAGTGACAGTGAGTGCAGAGTGACAGTGAGTGCAGAGTGACAGTGAGTGCAGAGTGCGTGCAGAGTGACAGTGAGTGCAGAGTGACAGTGAGTGCAGAGTGACAGTGAGTGCAGAGTGACAGTGAGTGCAGAGTGCATGCAGAGTGACAGTGCGTGCAGAGTGACAGTGCGTGCAGAGTGACAGTGCGTGCAGAGTGACAGTGCGTGCAGAGTGACAGTGAGTGCAGAGTGACAGTGAGTACAGTCACTCAGCACCACCACATTATCAGTCAGAACCACCACAGCATCACTCAGAACCACCACAGCACCACTCAGCACCACCACAGCATCACTCAGCATCACTCAGCACCACCACAGCACCACCATAGCACCACTCAGCACCACCACTGCATCACTCAGCATCACCACAGCCCCATTCAGCACCACCACAGCATCACTCAGCACCACCACAGCACAAATATGTTCTCTCAATGTTTCAAGCTTTATTACAAATGTCACAAAAAGATGTTAATATTTCACTTCTGTTCTTGGATTTTGTTACAATAAAATACACTGAACATAATCTTCACAAAAGTTATTTACAAAAGTTTAAGCTATTGCCATTATAAATTACAATCACTTTTATTAAGTATTAAAAAAAATTAAAAGCCATTGTTATTTGTAATATCAATACATCTAAGTCACGTAAATACAAATGTTGCATTACAAATGCTATAGGTGTCACATTTGCGAAAGTTATAACTACTGGCATTGTAAATGACAAAGCTATTAATTTAGCTATTTTCAAAACCAACACATAAATGAACGTTTGGTGAATTTCCATTAAAATATTTGACTTTTTTACTAAGATATTATTATACTGTTTTATGCAAACAAAATTTAGATACTGCATAAATAACTTTAATAAAACATATTTTATATGAAGCTTTTTATGTAAAAAAAATATATAGCATAAAGCAAAAAACAATTGCCATTTACAATGCTAATAGCTCAAACTTAAATAATGCGAGACCTATTGCATTGCAAATGCTTGTTTCCTCTGATCTATATATTCACCCACTCACCATTGTATGGACCCATAGCCGTTCAACCATCCAGTCAGTATTTAAATACAATTACATAGCCATCCATCCACCCACCCATACCTCCAGTCTACATCAAATTGCGTTTGAACATACCCATTTGCTTTTTGTCTGTTTGAATGTGTATATGCCCAAACCTGGGTATTGTTTACATATATACATGCTTTCTCTGTTAGAGCACCCAAACCTAACAGACAACATTACCTCCAATACCATTACAATAGAATAAAAGAACCAATGCACCTAAAAAAAAAACCCAGACCTTTTGACTTTGCCAATGCTTATTTTGATTTGGTGTAAATCCGTTATTCATTTTCAAAATTCTTGTTTTGTGTAAAGGCGTAGGTGTGTACTAAGGGCTATTGGTTTTATATTTTCTGGTTGTTATTTTGAAAATGATTCATAAATCTGGATCTATGGAGGACCTAAGAGACGATTAAAAAAACACACAAATCTAATTAAACAATGCAACATTTTTCCATCAACCATTACTCTATCTGCGGATCCAGATCGATTCATGTGAACTGATTGGCTGACTGGGGTAGAAAACTTTTGAGCTTCTGTCAGTCCGTAACACAAAGAGTCATGGTTACTCTCACATGCAGCGGTTCAGAAAATAAGCATTGGCAAAACCAATGTGCCTGACTTGCATGTTCTGTTCTCAGGCTAGTAGGCTTTATCAATGCTTGTTGAGGCAAACATGTGAGCTGCAGCTTCCATTAAATGACGTGACGTTTTCCTCACTTTGACTATCTGCAGTTTCACAGACGGTGGACTGGCCGGATGACTGTCGAGTGTATCTCCTGTGGAATGTTTAGCTGGGGATCTGATTAGCTTGAGGTTTCCCCACAAATCAGCTGAAGGTGTAGGAAACACCCACGTGTGTGTTAAGACACACGCCTCTGGAGTCTTTACGTTGTTGACCCTGAACCATTATTTTGGAGTACTAAGGAGAGCCCGATCTGTACGTCCCTGAAGAGGAGGTTGGCTGCACCCCCAGGGGTGTGTCCCCCTATTGTAGTGTGGGGGGGACCTCGTGAGCCATTAAAAGTACCCTTGTCCTGATGAAGCCACAAGATACTGTTGGCGGAAACGCGAGTGCGACTGCGTCGACATCTGATTAAGGAGTCCTACTATACTGTATATACTTCGTAAATAATATCAAGCGCTTTGTACAAACACTACTTTGCTTTTGATTAGGAGAAATAATAACTTTTGCGCTATAAGGACTACCTTGGTTGTGATACTCCACCCAAATTGAGGAGTGGGTATTTACAGAAAATTGATTGTGCTTTTCTCTTTTTTCTTCTTGTTGAGGGTACACATTGTTGTATATATAATGTATATATTGCATCGATAGGTTCTTTTGTTTTGTTATACACTGTACATATGTTGACCTCCTTGTCTTTTGACTTTGAATACTGTCCTTTTCAAATCATATCATTTAATGATAACAGAAATCACTGTATAAAACAGGATAATAAATTGTATCTTGTTTTGAAGTAGTCTATATGTCATTGATTCCTCAGTACCTTTTCTTTCTACTTTTTCATCTTTATGATGCTCCTTGCCCAGGTATGCGAGGATAATTTGGGCAGAACCCCTGTTCATTACATAGCAGCTTCCATTAAATGCAGTTAGAAGGGGCCAAAAGAACTGCATATGCAGGAAAGGGGTGGCAGCAGTCCGAGACATAAGTGTACTATTTAAGACTTATTTCTGGGACACGCAGTTCAACTGTTCCGGAAGTTCTCTGTCAGGGTTTGGGCCTTTTTCCTGCTCTTCTTTGCTTTTGTTTGGTTGCCCAAAGTATTAGGGAGTGTCAGTTTACGGTACCCTAAGGAGCCACATGATGTCAATAACTATGCCAGAAAGGTGTGAGTGTGCATCTACTCTTCTGCTATGAACCTTGCTTTTGATTAGATGGCTGCTTGCTGAGTTATCATGGGTGTCCCTGCATGGGTGTGTTTGTTGTCCCGGGCAATGTGATATGTTTCCACCTTAGTGCCCTGAGAACAGGCAAACTTGAGTCTCTGGGCCTGATTCACAAAGAGACTCTGTACTCATGGCGGAGGCGCTCCCCAGAAGTGACAGGATCTCTGCACTCGTGGTGGATCTCCGCAATGAGAAACTGCAGTGCACAGATCCCCCCACGAGTGTAGAGATCCTCCAGGGCTGTGGAACTTCCACCACAAGTGCAGAAGCTCTTTCTGAATCAGGCCTATATCTCTGTTGGTGCACTAGGCGACTGCCTAGAGTAACAATAATATTTCCCACCAATTTGTACTAAGTTGACCAAAGGACTCCAAGTCGCCAAGGAGGAGGTGACCCAAATCTGGCTTTTCGTATTGACTACATTCCAGGAGTGGTGGTCCTCGTTGGATTCCTTTTGTCGTGCTACCACACCAGAAACCTAAGAATTGTAAAAGGGAAATCCAGGTCTGCCATGGCTGTAGTTTTGGATCCTTGGTGAAGTCCTTATCTGAAAAATGTAGCTCAATCGACTAAAGCCTCCCTGGTCTGGAAATATAATTTTCCAGAAATTTCCCACATTGTTCTACATCCGATAGCTCTTCGCTGGTAGTGGGTGCTTCAAGTCCATACTCTGCTTCCCTTTTCTGTTGCAGTTTGCAGACTGCATTCCCATCTAGTATTAATCACTCGCCCCTACAGTACACCGATACATCGCTAGAATCCTGCACCTTCCATCGATAATAAAAAAGACATAGGTACCTAATTACAAATGGTAAGCTATTCAGAGGTAATTAGTTTGTTAGTCTCTCTATTCACAGGGGGATTAGCACATAAATGTTGGCAATCGTTCACATTTTTGGATTTCAATTCCTAATTAGTTTAGAAAGGAAGATGTGACCAACTCACATGTTTACTAAAATGTGGCTGTCGATCTCCTTTCCTGGGATAGTCTGGCAGCTGTGCCAAAGAATACTGTTAGGGTGACATGAGCAGGAGTAGCCAGGATGAACTGGGAACAAATCAATCTGTTCCCAAGAAAGTTGGGAGATAAGTCATCTGGCCCTGGTTGGCACTTGGAGGAGTGGAGAAGGGTCACGTTTCTGCAGCAAAAATAAAAATGATGGTCAGCGCCTTACCTGGGTGACTTTGGTGCCTCTTTACTGATATGGGTTTTGGCTGGCACTCATTTGGGTGGTTGGACAGGTCACAGGTGCAAACGTTGTGGAGATTTTGCTGTTGCTTTGCAGAATAAGGAAAGCAAGAGAAAAATGTCTGTCCTTAATAAGATTTCCTTTCCCGCGGCAGTGCAATCCTGTTCAGGAAGTCTCACTCGATGTAGTGGAACCAAGAAGTGAGCATGCACCTCAGTATTCCCTCAGTTTGCCTTGGTTGGCAAGAGCACATGTCCTTGATCCTTGGTGTGGTTCGTACACGAGTGGTGTTTGTGCCACCATGGATCATTGTTCAGGCATAGCTATGGGTTTCCTCTATAAAATGTACAGTATTCCGTGAGTGCTTATGCACTGTATTTCCCATTGTAGTTTGAACATAATTTTAGTTAATTTGGTGCCTGAATTATTATGTAGGTGCACCAATGCCCAAATCTGGTCGTGCTGGGACAAATGAGGTATGCAGTAATGCCTTTATTTGGTAGTATTTGTGGGTACGCCGGCGACACACTTGACCCCGTCTTCTCCTCCAGCAAGCACATCTCCTTCAGCCACTCCACCGGACTCCACTGGACAGACCACAGCTGCGTCCACTAAACCTTCAAGAAAACCACTACCCACCACCACCCGCAACAAGCCCCCCACAGAAGCTGCAGCATGATCACCGCCGCCCAGCTCACCACCTCCCTCAGCCAGAACCCTCCCACCATCACGACGGACCCCACCGAAGCAGCTCACAACCTCGCACAATGGATCACCGACTGCGCCGACAAACTCGCTCCACTGAAGAAACCACCGAGCGGGCACCACAGCAAGAAAGCCTCATGGTTCACGGACGACCTCATTAACTCCAAGAAAACATGCCGCTCCCTGGATAAATCCTGCCGCCAGAACCAGACAACAGAGAACATGACAGCCCTCAAGAATGCCACCCGCAAGCACCATCAACTGATCCGGACCGCCAAGAGAACCACCTACAAACAGCGCCTGGACAACAACACCCACAACAGCAAGGAACTCGTCAGCATCGTCAAAGAGCTCTCCAACCCCAGCACCACCAACAACGACATCACACCCTTGCAAGACCTCTGCGACTCACTCGCCTCGTTCTTTCACCGCAAGATCGCCAACATACACAACAGCTTTGGCGCACAGACCAACGACCCAACCACCGAACCAGCGCACCCAACCGCCACCCTCTGCACCTGGAACCCGGTCAGCACCGAAGACACCGCACGCACCATGAACACCATCCACTCAGGCTCCCCTACCGACCCATGCCCACACCACATCTTCAACAAAGCCGTCTCCATCATCGCACCCCAACTCCGCAACTTCATCAACAGCTCCTTCGCATCAGCCACCTTCCCAGAGAGCTGGAAGCATGCCGAACTCAGCGCCCACCTGAAAAAACCCACAGCGGAACCCACGGACCTCAAGAACTTCCGACCCATCTCGCTCCTTCCGTTTCCTGCCAAAGTCATCGAGAAGACGGTCAACAAACAACTCTCCGCCTTCCTCGTGACAAATGGATCCCTCGACCCGTCACAGTCCGGCTTTCAAGCCAACCACAGCACCGGGGAAACCGTCGCACTCATCCTCCTGGACCTGTCAGCAGCCTTCGACACGGTATGCCACCGCACCCTGATACAACGCCTCAGCGACACCGGAATCCAAGGCGCGGCCTTAGAATGGATCACCTCGTTTCTCGCCGGCAGAACCCAGAGAGTCCGCCTCCCCCGTTCCGATCAGCAGCTACCAAAGTCATTTGTTGCGTCCCACAAGGATCCTCGCTTAGCCCCACTCTCTTCAAAGTCTACATGAGCGCCCTCGCAGTCATCGCATGCAAACACAACCTCAACATCATATCCTACGCCGACGACACACAGCTGATACTCTCCCTCACCAACAACCCCGCCACCGCCAGAGCCAGCCTCCAGGAATGAATGAAGGACGTCACGGAATGGATGAAGCTCAGCCGCCTGAAGCTGAACTCTGACAAAATGGAAGTCCTCATCCTCCGACCCTCGCCCTCCGCCTGGGACGACTCCTGGTGGCCACCTGCCCTGGGCACCGCACCCAAGCCAACGGACCACTCACGCAACCTGGGCTTCATCCTGGACTCTTCCCTCACGATGACCAAGCAAGTCAACACCGTCTCATCCTGTTTTAACACCCTGCACATGCTCCGAAAAATCCCCACTGTAACCAGGAAGAAGGTCAACCAGGCCCTCGTCACCAGCCGCCTGGACTACGGAAACACCCTCTACGCCGGGACCACAGCCAAGCTCCAGAAAAGACTACAGCGCATCCAGAACGCCTCGGCAAGACTCATCTTGGACATCCCCCGCCACAGCCACATCTCTGCCCATCTGAAGAACCTGCACTGGCTTTCCGTCAGCAAGAGAATCACATTCCGACTCCTCAACCACGCACACAAGGCTCTCCACGACGCGGTCCCCAGATACCTCAACAACCGCCTCGCATTCTACACACCTACCCGCCAGCTCCGCTCCGCCAGCCTCGCCCTCGCCACCGTCCCACGTATTCGCAAAACCAACACTGGAGGAAGATCCTTCTCCTACCTGGCAGCCAAGACATGGAACTCCCTCCCCACCCACCTCCGGCTGACACAGGACCATCTCGCCTTCAGGAAGCAACTCAAGACCTGGTTGTTCGAGCAGTAGCGACCCCCCTCAGCGCCTTGAGACCCTAACGGGTGAGTAGCGCTCTACAAATTCCTTGATTGATTGATTTGGGTGTGTTTGCTATTTGCCATCGCTTTGAATTTCTTGTGCAGTTATATTTTCACGTGCACTCATTTTGTCATCAGGATCTTTTCTCAATAATGAAAGAGAAATGTTTGACTTTTGATTTTTAGTGGAAAAGGTAATTGTGCTGATTACTTTGATGTACACAACGGTATACCACACCTCACTTGATCATACTGTATGGGACAATTCAAAGTAAGTCTGTAAGAGTCACTGTAGGACGAGCATTTGTAGGTTCTGAATACATCTGTGCATGCTCCAGAAATGATCTGATGGACTGTGAAATTTGGAGAACGTTTTTCGGTGAAAATGATTTTTTATCTTGGAATCAGTAGTTTTTCATCACAGCGTCATTACTTTGCCCTCTTGATTCAGTCCTCACCTAATTTAGCATGTTTATCAGGTCTAGACTTGTCTGTGTTTTGCCAACATTTCCTTTACATGCCTGAAAAGTGATTTCAAATCAGTTCTTCTTTGCAGTCCTGATAGTTGCGCTAAGAAGAATTTTCAAAAACTCCAAAGCCAGAGTACGCAGAGGTGGGGAAGGTGAAGTAATCTTATTGAAACTACGGATTTAAAAATATGTATACAATGATAATATAGCATTATTTTTAACAAATATGGTCAATAAGTAGATTATGAATAGGAGACAAAAACACTAATTTTCTTCTGTGATTCACACAGGAAGCCAGCCACGGGAACGGCAAAACTGGACAGAGTCAAAATTAATATGCCTCCATACTTACAGACTATTACAGTTACAGTGACAATGCGGTTCCCAAAGAGATCAGTTAGTTATTTCAGGGTTGTGTAAGGGAGGATAGCCTGAAGGCTTGGTTCAAGGTCGTCAACTATCAAAATGCATATAATGCTAAGTAGAGTGTGAGGACGTCATCCGACACAGTCATAGCAAAAGTGGTCAAAATGTGTGGTTTTTCAAGTCCCATAGCATAGTAACGTCTAACATGAGTGCAGTTTTGGTTCTATAGCGGGAGCACATGTTTATTACAATGAATCAAAAATAATGTTTTGAACAAGAAAGTCTTCTTGGTACTTGGTCACAACTCTCTAAAAAGGAAGGAGAAATATTGAGGTACATCTACTTTGTGAAGGACCACTAATAGCTTACCCGATAGCATCAGATGTAAATGTAAATGTATAGGCATTTATATAGCGCACTACTTACCCGGAGGGTCCCAAGGCGCTTCGACCGCTGCGAAACCCTTCCTGGCTTCCCTGAGAGATGGTCCCTTAATGGGTATCTCCAGGGTGAGACCAGGCATCCCCGGCGGTCTGGTGGGGCCGTTAGTGAAGATGAGGCAGGCTAATGCCCAGAGTTGCCGAGTGTGATCGCTGATCAGAGTGGGCACCGAGGCGAGAGAACTATCGAGTCCGCTGACCCTGGTCCAGAAACCTGCCGCGCCGGGAATCAAACCCTGGTCCCGGGCCATCCTCTGCTCTCGGGTCTGCCGCCTCTAACCAGTGAGCCACACTACTTCACGATGAAATCCTCGGAATAAGAACTCATACTTCTACATTCTAATACATGTGTGCAACTGAAAACTGAGGGACAATAGGTGGAAATTTCTCTAGAGATCTGT
The DNA here is from genome assembly GCF_964263255.1 of Lissotriton vulgaris. Classification (NCBI taxonomy): domain Eukaryota; kingdom Metazoa; phylum Chordata; class Amphibia; order Caudata; family Salamandridae; genus Lissotriton; species Lissotriton vulgaris. The sequence goes on from NC_141689.1 coordinate 1,857,331,211, forward strand.
TGTAGCAATATTGACTACCCATTGATGATAAGAAAGTAGCAGAAACAGTAGGCCGTAGTAGCACGTAGTAAAATTCCATAAACAGCATTCATTTTTCTGAGAGATGGAGGTGACAGTAAATAAATATCTCAGTATTGAATGGGACAGGGTTAACATGTGATGGATGGATAATCAAGAGATACCTCATTAATTACCAATACACGTGGGACCCAAAGAGCTGCCAAGGCATGAGAAACACTGAAAGTTTAATTCTTATTCTATTCATGCTCAAAATTCTTTATCAGAAAGAGGACAATGACATTGTTATGTATACCTCAAAGAGATGGTTTTCAAGAGAAAATGTTCTGATAAATTATGGTAAAAAAGAATGATTCTTTCTTACGGGTTTCAACTGGTATATGTCAAAGGAGAACATCAAGTGAAACTTAAAAAAGGGGAAGTCTGTGCTTAGCCTTTCAGTTCTCCCTTTTCTGAAAACACTACTCTGGTAATCCCCTAACAAGATTTATGGTCGTATGGTTTGCTGCAGGAGGAAGCTCCATACCGGAGTGGTGGAATTGGTCTTGTCGTTATCACACATTTGTAACCACAAACCTAGCTTTACTGTTGAATGAACTACATTAAACTGGGTTTGCCAGAGTGCATGCATTGGAGTGGTCATGTTGTTTTCACAGTACTGGTTCCACATTAATCACACGTTATCTCTAGGGTGGAATATCTATTTCATCAGAAGGAGCAACAGATTAGAAATGTAAAACTGGGTTTGAATGTAGGGTTTGATCATGTACTATAAGGAATAAAATACAACTATTCGATGTAAAAAATATATTGCAAGTCACCACAAAGTTCTGTGGTCCTACAGATGAACTCCTCTGTAACATGAAATAGCCTATTTGTGTGTGGTATTGGGTACTTTATTCGTGTAGACTTAAACAGTTTAGACAATTATGATTATAGTTGTATAGGAAATGTTGTAATGGTGCAGTTTTATTTATATATGTAATTCAATGAAAAGAAACAAAGGTTAAGGATTAGTTATCATCAAGAAAACCTATACAAACCCAACTTAAACTCCACTAACATTGGAAATTCTAAAGTTATAGTTATAATTTAAGTTTATAATTTCAGCACCACCTTCAAATCACTATAACTTGCGCACCTCCATACACAATGTTGTAACCTTACTTGCCACAACAGATTAACTATAACTCGCCACTCTTCCATGTCTTGTGTTCTAACAAATGATGTAATTTGAAATGTCATAAGTGTTGTTATGAATGATATGATTTCACATGGCATAAGTGATGTATTATGCACGGGTATAACTAGTGCATGTAGAAGGTGTGAGTTATAATTAATGTAGTGTGGCAATTGAGCTGACAAGACTGTACAGAGGTGCATGAGTTATAGTAATTTGAAGAGGTGTGCCAATTATTATTATTATATATTTTATTATTATTATTATTATATATGATATTATTATTATTATAAAAATGTATATTATACTGGGAATCCTAATTATAACTACAGAGTGGCTACTGCCACTCTGTAATAACACAATGATTTGTATTAACTGCCATATCAATGGTAGACTTAGTTCTCTTTAGAAAAATGCAGCAAAGACTCCTAACAATTCATGGAACTGTAGCCTTTTCCCTCTGTGCAACGTATATATACATATATATATATATATATATATATATATATATATATATATATATATTACCTACTGGCTGTCGCCAGTAGGTAGTTATAGTTAGGATTATTTTCAATGCAAAATCTCAACATTCTATTGTGAATAACTTTGGCGCCGGTTGAGGAATCTGCCTGAAAATGTCCTCAAATTTGCCTCGCGGCGCCCCGGTCCTTCCCTGAAAGTTTGGGGGGGATTTGTCAAGCGTGGGCCGAGATAAAAGGGGGTCCCAAAACGTGTTTTCCCCATGTTAATTTCCATAGGGCGGTCGACCTCACTTTTAGCTCGAACGGCTGAATGGATTTCCACCAAACTTGGCAAAATTGTAGGGACTGGTACCCCGATGTGCCTTTGCTATGTCTCAAGATATATGCTCCAGTGGTTTTTACGAAAATTAACTTTGACAAAATAAATATTGGGCTACATTGGGCTACATATATGTTAGAGCCCAAATGTAGCCCAATGTAGCCTAATGTAGCCCAAAGATGGCCACCAGAGACAAAAAAAAAAACAAATGTAGCCCAAATATCAGCCAGATGTAGCCCAACTCTAGCCCAATGACAGAATGTCCCAGAGTGTTCTAAAGAACAACTAGAGCGCTAACAGTCTTACTTATGACAAAAGTATGGCACACCTGAGGTCATCTTGATTGGAATAAAGTGTTAACACTTAAAACATTTAATTTGCAAATGAACAAAATGAGGGGGTTTATTTTGCCATAGAAATTATGATTAGTGCTGAAGAAAGAAAAATTAGGGCACATTTTGAGTGACTTCTCAAATCCTCTTATATTTCATTAAAAAAATTCTGATATGCAGTCTCCCAAGATGGCCACCAGAGACAAAAGAGCCCAAATGTAGCCCAAATATCAGCCAGATGTAGCCCAACTATAGCCCAATGACAGAATGTCCCAGAGTGTTCTAATGAACAACTAGAACGCTAACAGTCTTACTTATGACAAAAGTATGGCACACCTGAAGTCATCTTGATTGGAATAAAGTGGTAACACTTAATACATTTAATTTGAAAAGGAACAAAATGAGGGGTTTCATTTTGCCATAGAAATTTTATATATATATATATATATATATATATATGTATATATATATATATATATATATATATATATATATATATATATATATATATATATACAAACACACCTCCTTCTTGCGAGAGAGCAGAAACCACCAGGGGAGAGCTTTGGAAGCAGCCTTTAATTCTCACACGGCGAATGCATTTCGGCTAAGGTAAGCCTTCATCAGCGCCCAAGTATGCAGTTTGCTTCCAACAAAGTGAATGTCTGTCTTGCCGCCCTCTTAATGGACGAGGGCCCGCTCCTCCCCCTGACGTTGTTATCTCACCCGTTGTATCAGTCACATGGTGTGTAAAGACCACAACACCCAAGATGCACGGTGTCAGGCCCAGGTGAGTATTGCAAGGGGATGCGGTGGTGGCAAAGTGATTTTCAAGTTCTTGCCGATATTCTGCATATTGAAGAGCAAAAGGCGCCTCCTCGGGTCCCCAAACCGTTTCAGCCTCAGAAGTCCAGGGTTCAATACAACGGGGGCAGTAGCGGCATTCCACACCGCCCAGCATGAGGCCAGGTTAACCTCAATACCGCTTCAATTTCACCCCAAAGTCTGTGGCGAGCCCCAACCATCCACTTCCATGGAAACACACGAAAAACCGCCGCAGCAGTAAAGCCAGTGAAGTCAGGGCCACTTGGTGAAACGGGGGTCTCTGTAGCGTGTCTCTGGCTGACACGAATTTGAATACAAACACACCTCCTTCTTGCGAGAGAGCAGAAACCACCAGGGGAGAGCTTTGGAAGCAGCCTTTAATATATATATATTCACTGAAAAAACCATAGGTTTCACACCAGTTATAGTTAGGAATGAGCATTTAAAAAACCTATTAAATTCACTGAAAAAACCATAGGTTTCACACCAGTTATAGTTAGGTGGAAATTTTACTCGCATAAAACCATTGAAATTCCCACGTTATAGTTAGTTGGACTCACTATAACTTGCGCGTGCAATGCACTGCTGATGACGTCACATATTACATCACTCATGACATGGTCAGTGACATCACTCATGACATCACTCATGACATCTCAAATGACATCACTGATGACATCACTGATGACATCATCCAGTGAATGTGTATCTTTCTGAAAAATAAATATTTTTTATATATGTATATCTAAAGGTTGATGGAAGAATAAATGGGTAAATAAATGTCTAAATTGATGTTTTGTTTGTGTAAAATTGATTGGTTAAGTGACTTATTAAATGTATCTTAGTGAATACATATATTAGCGAGTAATGTTTAAATATTTAAATATCTGTATCTGTGTCTCACTTTGTGTATAAGTGGCTGCATGGGTTGGTGAGTAGCTACATGAGTGTGTATATGGGTTATTAGTTGTTTTTTTGAGTATCAGTATCAGTGTCTGTATGGTTCGGTGGGGGATATTACTTAGAGCACAGATGCATGAATTAGTGACTCACTATTTGTATGTATTTTGAAGACAGCATGTGTGCAAGACTGTATGGGTGGATGATTGTGTGCATGGGTGGGTTAGTGAGTATGTGTTTTTATAATTGATTGTTTAAGAGGGTAAATATGTTTCCGTTTCTGTAGAAGTATGTGTAGTGGTGTGCATATAGCAGTATAATCAAGTAAATGGTTTTTTGATATGTGACGTCATCAGCAGTGCATTGCACGCGCAAGTTATAGTGAGTCCAACTAACTATAACGTGGGAATTTCATTGGTTTTATTCGAGTAAAATTTCCACCTAACTATAACTGGTGTGAAACCTATGGTTTTTTCAATGAATATATATATATATATATATATATATATATATATATATATATATATATATATATATATATATATATATATATATATATCCAAAACTTCAGGAAACACAAGCTTTAAGGAGAGACGGTCCGTTTTCTAAAAGCAAGTTTCATTTCCTGCATTCGCCACTGACGAAAGGAGCAGAGACTCCTGCAACGCGTTTGGCTGGACACATTTCTAATGCCTGTATTCGAAGCAAGAGACTGCTGGCAAGGTGCCGAGGTGTAATAAATGAACTTTGATTTTGCTTCTGGGGTCTCTCCTTAAAGCTTGTGTTTCCTGAAGTTTTGGATGTTTTGACGGCCGGGCACGGTCGTCGAGGAGAGCCCATCGCCAGCGGCGGGTCCGACCTGGATCTTACTACAGAGCCGGGATGTCGGAAGGAGCACAGCACAAGCTGCAGATCAGGACTGCAACTTGTACTCAGTTTACCTCTGTACCAACAAAGCGGGGCAGCCACGGCAACGAACATTGAGCATGCACCCACTGGGGCTTCATTTTGCAATATTTTGGAAAGAAACAATGCACCCACTGGGGTAGGAGATAAATGGACTACACGCACCATAAGGCAGTGGGAGGGCCGCGCCTACCAGGGCAGGTGTGTGTGAATAAAAGCGGTCCGTTTTCTAAAAGCAAGTTTCATTTCCTGCATTCGCCACTGACGAAAGGAGCAGAGACTCCTGAAACGCGTTTGGCTGGACACATTTCTAATGCCTGTATTCGAAGCAAGAGTCTGCTGGCAAGGTGCCGAGGTGTAATAAAGGAACTTTGATTTTGCTTCTGGGGTCTCTCCTTAAAGCTTGTGTTTCCTGAAGTTTTGGAGATATATGTATATATATATATATATATATATATATATATATATATATATATATATATATATATATATATATATATACACACATATATTAAAATGGTGCTTGGGCAATGTTCAGGGCTGTGATACTGGCCTATGGTATTTGATCACTAAAGTTAGAGGGTTTTCAGAACTCATGCTGGCACATGAACGAGCAAGTGCAGCAACTAAGCAATACACATTTAGCATCTGTGTGTACTAGGGGAGTGAATTTGAGGCATTCTCACAATGCATTTTTAAAAACCAGGGGTCCAATTTAGCAGATTTTCTAAACATATCTACAGAATGTATAGTATATGTATAGTATAGTAGTTTATGGCCATTTACAGTTTACACATTTTCCCCTTAAAGTGTGTATTGCTTATTTAAATTAGAATCCGGCATCAGCCACCGAACAGCCGCATCACAATCTTGCTTGTTGAATAGCCAAGTGTTAATCATTTTCAAAATGTATAATGGTCTGTTTTAAGGTCAGATCTAGTCAGACCACTTAAAAAACTCTTGGTTTAATTTAATTACTCACAGTTTTCATTGGTAAGCTTAATGCATTTTTCTTGTTGAAAATTTTAGTTAGTTGGAATCCTTGAGACACAGCAAAAAATGTTTGCATAATAACCAAAATCTTTCCCATCTAACAAACTTAGATACAGCAAAAGTAACACCCATCATACATAAAATGAAGAAATAATTATAACCCGTAATACTGTGCTACAATTTACAAATGTTTACATACTTTAAGTAATTCTGTGCCAGAAATAATATTGATCTCACAACTGTTGTACACTGTGTAGAAAGAAGCATGCCTAAATTATTAGGCTACAATAGAATAATTCCTTTATGAACAATGTGAATGTACATATGCTACAATTAATGTGGGAACCAGACCATGTCAACACATTATTGGGAAATAAATTATTGGGACCTATTCACAAAGGCAAATAATAAAATATTATTGTAAATATAAGTTTATAACTAATGTACCTTTTTATGCCTGCCAGGAATTCCCAAATTGATTCCTGTCAGGAATAAATGGTTTTATGAGGGCAGAGATCTCCCTCCACGGGTGTTAAGAGAACACTGGAAAACTGAGTCAAGGAATAGGAAGAGGACTTTCCAAGGCATGGTTTGGAAGTTTGGGAATGCGCACTAACATGTGTGTTTGTGGACTTTCTCAAAATCCTTTCGTTCCTTTCCACTATGGAAATGGTCACAGGTTTTACTTGAGCAGTGAGTTGGAGTAAATGGTGGATGGAAAGGGTAACAGCTCATCGCCAGTTTTGGTGGGAATGTAGAGGAAAGCCTTTCTCTTGGGAAAAAATATTTTCCCCATTTGCTCAACTTCCCAGAGCAGAAATAGGAGCCAGTAAGAAAAGTAACCTGATCGTCCCGCTACTATGCTTGGGAAACTCCCCCTGAAGCAGTTTTCCTGTCATACTACTCTGAATGTTGGTGAAGAGGTAATAAATGTATAAGTACGTTCAGGCGTTGCGTAAATCTCAACCATTATTTTTGCATTTATATTTAAACAAAGGTCCTCATTGTCTCTGTATATTGCATGGAATGGTAGTCCTCAACATGATAATTTAATTTAGACTGGTTTTTGGAAGTAGATTGTAATATACATTTTAAGAGGTAACTGTTGTTATTTCAAAGCATTCATTGTAACATTTTTGAAACATGACATGTTTTCTGAGGATGTGCTAAAAACAATATTTTTCATATTCTTTGTTATCATTTTGTCTTCATAGGTTTTGAACAAATGGTAATTCTCTGCAAGAGTAACCACTTTAGGCATCTGGGGCCGATTTAGGTGGCCATTTACCGACCGGTAAATAGTCATTTGCGATGTAGAGGTCCTAATTTACCGATTCTGTAAATTTACCGAATCGGTAAAATTACCGAATTGGTAAAATACCGAATCGGTATTTTTACCGATTCGGTAACTTGGAGATGTAGGTGGGACTCTTCTGAGTCCCACAGGCCTTACAGAATCGGTATTTTACCACCCAAACCAATTGGGTGGTAAAATACCGAATCCAAGTGTGCATGCACATGTGTGCATGCACACCTGTGCCATGTGACAGACATACATGCCCTTAGGGCATGTCTGTGTGCCACATGTCACACATGCCTGAATTCTTGGTGCTAGAGGGTGTCAAAGTGACATCCCTTGCACCCTTGCAACATTCGGTATTTACCGAATCGGTAAATACCGATTCGGTAATGCCTATTGATTCCTATGGGCTTCAATGCCCATAGGAATCAATGGGCATTACCGATTTGGTATTTACAGAATCGGTAAATACCAAATCAGAACGATTCGGTATTTACCGAATCTGAAATATTTACATCACCCCCCCCCTCCATTTTACCACTTCTTAAATACCGAATCGGTATGATTCGGTATTTATGAAGTGGTAAAATGAATTTACCTACATCGGGCCCCTGATGTGTTATTCTTATTTTGTCATAACATTGTAAAATTCCTTTATACCTCATAATATCCCAAGTCACTAACAGCTGTACTGTTAATAATGTAGAAATCCCTTCACAATTCTGGATCTTATTTAATAAGGAGTTCTTCAGCCAGAAACTTGGGCCTGATTTTTAAAAAAATATTTTCCTTATTTAAGATAGTTCTATGAATGCCTTTATTGACATAAATCTCAAGACAATCCTGGCTGATATATAAAAGCTTTCCCTTGCTTAATATTACCTTTAAACTGTTGCTAGCCAGCCACTAGGTTAATCTTACCTAGCTTAAGACTATTTTAAGCCTAGAAACGTTCTTAGTAAATCAGACCCTATGTTTAAAAAGTTAATAGCTTTCTCAGATCTGATATTAATAGTATTCATAACTACCCAGGCTCTGTTGATAATACGCCCATAATCATGTCTTCGAAAGCTCAGATCACTCAGAGTTCTGTTCGTGGTAGCATGCAGACTCAAGCTCTGTTCTAGATACCACAGACTTATACCAAGAGCTATTCTATGGTACATTCAAGATATTTTCCAGCCAATACTCAAGGTCACTCAGGCGTACTACTCTATTTGAGTCACCCTTTCTGCAGGATCATCCCCAAACTTTTTGCCTTCGCTCTCCTGCTTTCTGAACTTGTTTTTATTGGCTTTTAGGATTCTGCACACTTTAGCACTGCTAACCAGTGCTACAGTGCTTGTGCTTTCTCCTTTAAACATGGTAAAATTGGCTTACACCCAATTGCACATTTAGTTTACTTTTAATTCCCTAGTTTAGTGGTACTGCCTGTACCCAGAGCCTGTAAATTAAATACTAATAGTGGGCCTGCAGCACTAGTTGTGCGACCCACTTAAGTAGCTTTTTAAACTTGTCTCAGACCTACCATTGCAGCCTGTGTGTGCAGTTTTAAACTGCCATTTCAAGCTGGTAAAATAAACCTTTTACCAGGCCTAAACCTTCTTTTTAAAAAAAATATATATCACCCCTAGGGTAGGCCCTAAATAGCCAGAGGTCAGAGTGCAGTTTATTTAAAAAGTTGGACTTGTACTTTTAACTTTTTTATGTCCTGGAAGTGAAGAACTCTTAAATTTGTTTTTTGCTTCTGTAAGACCTGCCTCTCCCATAGTATAACATTGGGTTAACTTATTACACTTAAGAAGTAATTATTTTTAATTGGAAGCAGGTAGTAATGGCAAGTTTTGTGTCTAAAGAATTGTAATGTAAAACCCTATTTAAATGTAAAGTCAGATTTTAAGTCACAATTCTGAAAATGTAACTTTTAGAATTTTGGCATGTTCTTGTCATAACCATTTGGTGCCTGCAGCCTGGACCCTGGGTCACCTAACAAGATGTAGCTGGCAGCTAATCTTTGTGTATTGCTCCCAGACAGTGGGACAAAGGGGAATTGGTGTTGGCAGGATGGGCCATATCTGACTTGATAGGGGGGCGAAGTTGCCACCTTCCACCCTTGCACATCCCAAAGGCTCTATCTGAGCACACTCACAAAAGGTTTGATACTAGACTTGTTTGCCCCAGACAAGCTGGGGCCAGGCCAGGGAGGCAGGAAATTCCAGACAACTCTGTAGGTGGAGGACTCTAGAAGCTTCTCCTACTTCAAAGCTGGCACCAAGGATAAATAGTAGACCCTCAGACACAACTCTCCAGCACACCTCTGGACCTGTGGGAGACTCAGAAGGACTGCCGTGCTGCTCTGCTTCAAGAAGGACTGCTGCTTTGCTCCTCTGCTGCCCTGATGGCCTGCTGCCTGAGTGAGAAGGACTGTACCTGCACCTTAAACCCATGACCACCTGAGTGCCTCCAAGGTCCAGTTGGCTGGCATCCTGATCAGAGAATCAGCGACAGAAAAGCTCCAACTCTCTTGAACCCTGCACCTATACCCTCTGCCTACTGTGAATCCTAACCCTCCAATTGATGTACCGACAGGCCCGGACCCATGAAGTGGAGTTAGAGGTGCTTTGCCAGCCCAGCTGTGGTCTTCACCAAGTCTGACGTGATGCCCCACAAAGCCTTGCCAAACAGCTACAAGCATACTCGGAACTGACGCGGAGCGATGCAGAGCCCCGCTGAACCTTGCCACACAGCTGCCAGCCTCAACGGAATGGACACTGAACAACGCAAAGCCTCGCTGCACAACATTATCGGAACCAACGCAGTGTGATGCAAGCCAACGCAGAATATCACATTGCGGCCCTGCCAGCCCCTCGGAACCAACAATGGGTGTCTCAAAGCCTTGCAAAGCCATGCAGTCCATGCACCAAGGACATAGGATATTGTGTACAGTAGGCCTAATTTGTTCCCTGTATTTGTCCTGCACTCCATTGCAGTCAGCCCGATCTTGTGATGTTGTCCTGGTCAGGCACGATCAGATAGCCATAGCTGGCACTTTGTGCTTCTAAGCACTGTTTTCACTTAAATCTTTAAATTTGCATGCCTCCAGTTTTACTGATTGGATTTTCGTCATTTTTTGTCTCAAATAACCTATTACATGTAACTTTCTTTTTCTAATTTGTGTGAGATTTTTCTTGTGTTGTGTTCTCACTTTATTAGTAGTTTAAGTGCTGCATAAATGCTTTACACATCGCCTCTAAGTTAATCCTTACTGCTTTTGTTCAAAGCTACTAGAGGGTTAAGCACAGGTTAATTGATGATTTGCTTGTGTTTCACCATGACAAGAATTGTGGTTGCCAATTTCCCGCAACTGCTGAATCTTCTCCAGTCACTGATGGACTTGAACTTTGATCAGTATCCGCAATAAGGGTGAGCGCAAAATCCGTTCCGCTCGCGGATTTCGCGGATTTTCGGTAAATCCGCAATCCGCGAACTCCTGCGAATATACCGAAAATCCGCGAAATCCGCGAGCGGCGGATTTGGGGGGCAAAAGTTCAAGCCTGTTGAACTTGTAACTATTTTAGGATGGCGCCTGCAAGCTGCCAGCGCCATCCTCAAATAGTTACTAAGTTAGCTTCACCAGGAAGCACTAATAGATAAAATAAAGCAGGTGCTCTAGCAAAGGCCCATAGGAATGAATAGGGAGTCATTCCTTATTTGCGATTCGCAATTAGCGAATTGCAAATAAAGAAGCAATTTCAAGGGTGCCAGGGTGTCCAAAGGACACCCTGTAGCACCCCTGAAATGGTAATGTACACTGTTGTTGCGCACACACATGTCCAAAGAACATGTGTGTGTGTAACATACAACTTAGAAAAATGCACTAAAATGCATTTTTCTAAGTTTTTGCTATTTACCACGTAGTTAGGCTTCGCGGTAAATAGCGGCCCCAGATTGCGAATTCGCAATTTTAAAATGGTTCATGAATTGCATTTAAGGAATCTCAAATTGAGATTCCTTAAATGCAATTAATCGCAATTTAGCGATTTCTAGAATTGCGATTTTTGCATTTGGGATGATGAATCCCAAAAGCAAAAATAGCGCTCGCAAAGGGCCAGATTCTCAGAATCTGGCCCTTTGCGAGCCGATTTCGGCTTGATGAATCTACCTGAGTGTGTTGAATAAATAAGGCACAGTGATGTAGCGGAAAGAACTTGGAGAAATTGTAGCAGTTTGTGACTGAGATAAGGAAAGTTTATTGAGGACAGCATGATCCAACGACTATACAAATAAACAAACATTTTACTTGACTACATGCTGCAGGAAAATAAATGTAGTGATATATGCAGGGAAAGACAAGAGTGACAATGGTGACAATAAATTTTGAAAAAATTAGCGGATATGCCCAAATTGTTGCCCATTTAAAAAGGGTCAGACAAATACACTGCTACACATCATAGAGAATTTGTTTAAAAGACAACAGAACTATATCAGTATGTATCTGTAAAATCAAGTATGAAAATAATTTCTAAATGTTGTTAAAGACACACAAACATATAAGCGCCCAAAAATCCCTAACACTAGTCATTTCTGTTAAGCCTTACAGCATTTTGAAATCAATCAATAAACTTTATTTAAAAAAATTGTAAATCATTAAAGCACGTGAGCACAAAGGTAACTTTGTAAAAAATATAACAATTACAAAAAGAAATAAAGATTTATCAGTAACATTGATCCATAATTTGAAATGCACTAAAACGTTCAGAAGTTGAGTTGATTACGTTTATGTAAAGCACATTTATAAAAACATCCCAAATACGTTGGTTAGGCAGAATAGGTAGACAATAAAAAGCTGGTTTATGCTGATAAAATGTATATAACTTAAAACCAGTTTTAAAAATCTTCATAAAAAGTTGATAATATTTGCACAAAAAAATGTTGCAAAGTCTGAATGGAGACTTCATTGCAGGGGCAGGCAGAACAGATTCAGTATGCATTGAACAAGGGGAAACATAGGGGGATATTTACAAGTGAAGTGGCGGAGTGAGGCTTTAGCCGTCATGGCTTAACGCTTCACTCCCCCACTTCTGAAACACATGGCTGCACCATATTTACAAGGATATGGTGCAGCCTTGCGTTTCCCCCAGCACTGGCGCTACACTTAGCAGTGTAGCGCCAACGCAGGCACACTTGCACCATAATGCAAGGGTGTCTGCATGCAGGGGAGGATTATTTATGTGTAGGAAGGTGTCCCTTCCTGCCTATAAACAATCCTAAAATACCATTCTGCTTCATGCAGCACACATGAAAGCCACAAAATTGAATATTTTACAGATTGTTTATGTACAGGAAGGGGGACCTTCCTGAACATAAACAATCCATGGCATTTTGCTTTTTCCATGTGTGCTACACAAGGCAGCACACATGGATTAAGCAAAAATAAGGAGAAATAATGCATTTCTCCTCATTTCGCTAGGTTAAGACCAGGTTTTCCCTGGTCTTTATTGTGGCGCTGCCTCCTATGTGCACTGCCCTTGTACATAGGAATCAACAACACAAATGCCAGTACTGGAATTGACTTACCATTTTCTTAGTCACCCCTATATGAATAAAACATAAAGGTCCGTTTCTTTCTAACGTCACTAGTTTGTTTATATATTTACTTTACTAGTTACTTTAACTTTTTGTTTCTGAAAAAGAACTTTTTTGTTTTTAAAGGTGCATATACAAAAATATACAATAAGAAAAAAATTACAATAAAATACTCTGTACATATTTACAACACATCCAACAACCATTGTTGACTAGTCCATTCATCACACATTCACACACACATATATATATAACACATATATATAACAAAACACATATAATGTGGCCCTTTGCCAAAACAAATTATATCAACGTACAATATTAAGAATCCTATTACCTATCCTAATGTGACTATGTTACATGAAAATCTACAGTAAGAAATCAATTTCTTATTATCTTAACACAGTCCTTCTAGCCTTATTATTGACTCAGGGCCAATTAAGGTCGACGCGTTTCGAACCCCCCAATTATGGGGTTCTCCTCAGGACCAGAAAGTTCTGTTGCCTAAGGAAATGAAGTCCCTTTGGAGGTTGTGAGATGTGGTCACAATGTACTAAATAAACTGGTGATGGAACGCTTATTCATGCGATGGCAGGGCTCATAGTGCCCGGTCTAAAGGGAAATGCACCTACGTCAGGTTAATAAATCACTGGCGGTGCTCGAGCCACTTGGCGATTTTTTACTGCTCAATGCTTCTCTCGGAAAACAATCCGAAGGTTTGCTGGTGAACGCCGGGCCGTGCAAATGTAACGCCCTAGTTCAAACCACGTACATAGGAGGCAGCTTCAAAATCAATGGGGGTTGCGGTGAAATGCTCACAGCAACACCCACTGCACACCTCTTTCATGCTAAGCATAGTGTGAAAGGGGGCCTTATTTACAAGGCAGTGTTAAGCCACGTTAAGTGGCTTAATGCTGCCTAGTAAATAAGGCGAAGCCCCTGTCGCCACCACAACATCATTAAAAGTGACATTGTGGTTGCGATAGGGGCTTGTACATGTGCCCCTCAGTTCTTGTTTTATAGTCTCCAACCAAAGTTTTGAGTGAAGCAGTCTTTCTCAGAGTTTTTTGACCCAAATCAAATATGGTTCAGTGCTGGTAATTGTTTGGATAATAGAATAGTCCTGCAACATGGGTTTTAGAAAGTGACCTGTAATCTTGTTCACCCTTTGGTATCCTCCTTCACTAACAGATGAGAGGACGTACACAGGTCAGGTCTTCCTATGGCTTCAGAGATGTTATTTATATGTTTGAGCCATGGGATTATTTGGCCTCCCATCACACTGCAGGCAGTCAGCTAGGATTTCTTGGTTGAGGGCAGCATGTTTGTTGGCCTATTTTGATATCCAAAGTACCAGTGGTGTACGCTTGATTTGATCTCCCACGTATGTTATGCCTAATTCCTCATGTGTAAAGAAATGGGTTGTGGAAGGCCAAATAGGTGACTGCAAAATCGGTTTTCCTCAATTTGAAGTTTAGTAACATCACAATGGCCCCAAATAACCACCCTGTAAGTTAAGACCAGTAAGCATTTGCATTCATATAGTTCCAAAAGGGGCCATATTGGTTTACTTTCAATGCTCCTAGCAAAAACATACAACACAATTACAGAGTGAATAAAACATAGGTAACTATTAAAAAGATGGGGCAGCTATGTACTACTTGAAGCTAATATTACTCCCAGTGTTAGAAATGTGTGTCTCTAATTGGCAGTGGTATGCACCTTGTCCAAGTAAGGACCCTTCCTTCTAGTCTGGCTAAGGGGATTACACACCTAAGATAACCCCCACTTACCCCTTATTTAGCTTGACACGAACAGTCAGGCCTATCTCAGAGGCAATGTGTAAAGCATTTGTACATAACACACACAGTAACACAAATGGACACCAAACCAGTTAAGAAAAATAAAGTATCTTTATTTAGACCAAACAAGACCAAAACGACAAAAATCCAACATACACAACTCAAAATATGACTTTTTAAAGCTTTAAGCAATTCTGTCTATAGAACTCTATGGATGCGTGATTTTACATAAGTACCTAAAAATCCACAAGGCAAAACTGCTGCAGAGGAGGGAAGCATCGGGAAACAAAGCTATGCACCAGTTCCTGTGTCCTTGGGTAGGCGATGCAACAGTTCTGCTGCATGTAGAAGTGATGCTTCTAATCCGGACTGTAAGGAGAAGTGATGTGTCGATTTCAAGATGGTACTGGTCTGCAAATGATGCGTCAAAAAAATGTGGCGCACAGGCACGAAGCATTACGCACAAGGGGTGTTGCAGCACTTTGTGAGGCTTTGCATCATCTGGCATTGGTGCTGGGAGCCATGGGGGGGAGGCTTCCATCGTCCAACGTCAGTTCTGAGGACCTGTCAGCTATGCGGCTGGGCTCGGTGAGGCTTCACGCCATCTGGCATCAGTTCTGAGAGTCTTTGCTAGGCTACGCGTTGCTTCATGCTGGTTCTTACAGAGATAAGCAGCAGAATCCACTTTTGAGACCCTTTGAATGGAGGGAGTCACCTCAGGCAAGGGTAGGACTCACAGACGGCAGAGTCCAACATCACCATCAGAGTTGCAGGAAGTCTTTTGTGTCCCTGAGACTTCTTAACAGGAGGCAAGCATACACACGCCCTTGGAAAAACTTCACAAGCAGGATACAAAGCAAAGTCCAGTCCTTTTCCTCTCCAAAGCAGAAGCAGCAACTGCAGGCTAACCCAGCAAAGCAACACACAGCAAAGGGGCGTATTCCTCCTCACAGCTCTTCAGCTCTTCTCCTTAGCAGAGATTCCTCTTGATCCAGAAGTGTTCTAAAGTTCTGGGGTTTTGGGTCTAATACTTATACCCTTTTTCCCTTTGAAGTTCTTGTTCAGAAAATCACTCTTGCTCACTAAAACCAGTTCTGTCCTCCCTGGTCCAGCCACACTACAGCGGGTGGAGACAGCATTGTGCAGGGCAGTCACAGCCTATTCAGGTGTTAGTGACAACTCCTTCCAGCACTCTAGCCCAGGCCGACTCATCAGAAAATGCACTGCACTAATCAACTCCCTTTGTGTGAGTGTCTGGAGTGAACGTACAAACGACCTCCTGTCAGCTACAAACCAGATGTTGATTTTAAATGCAGGCAGAGGTACAGGATAGTTAAACAAGAAAATGCCCACTTTCTATTAGTTTATACAAAACAAAAATAAATGGCTGGGAATTTTTGAGAAACATTTATTCTCTCAAAGCCATGTCAAGTGAATGCATTGCCTTGGTATTTATTTCCCATTTGGTTCTATAATGTTCACACAACACATGATAGCGACTTTCAATATGTCATAAAAACAGTCAATTTTCTACTTTCTCAGTGGTCAAAAAACCTTTCATATGATCAAGTGTATTCAACTTGACAAAGGAATTAAATCATAATACAAAATATCAATTAACATAAACTTGACACAAAAACATGAATTTAGACAATGATGAAAATAGAACGTCCAGTTGGTTGGGGATTCCGTACATAAACAACATTAAAAAGATCACTTGGACCAACATAAACAGAACCAGTCAAAAAGGATTAAAGAAACAAAGGGGAAAATCACAGATAATTTGGGTGTCATGACCCACTTGAAGTGCACTAAGGGGTTGTTTCCAATATTAGTTAAAAGTGGGATTAATGTTTATGGAAGTTTTCCCAGTATCCAGATATAATTCTTTTTAGGAAAATCCCCTAGCCAATGCCGTCAATGCGTTTTGAACCTCTAGGAATTTGGAGTTCTCTTCAGGACCATGATCAGATGATTTTTCAACTCTTCATAAATGGAGGTAATACATCTGCTGTTCCTCAATTCATCTCCCTTCATCTCGACACATGTTTGACTTTGTTTGCTAACTTTGAATCTGAAATTCAGATTTCTCAAGAGTTTGATCGCTATTCTCTCGGCTGCTATTCCATTGTGGATGAACTGACCTACATTCAATGGCAGCCAAGAGAAATCGGAATGGCCAAGTTCCAGGAGCTGGGTATCTTAGTGGTAACTACGCAATTTAATGGATTAGTAATTATAGGTGCCTAGAGTTCAATATCCTCTTTATAGATGCCCATGGGGATCCCATCTGGGCCAGGGGTCTTACTCACATAACATGGTGCAAGATGGAGGGTCCAAATACAATGTGGCCGCATTCCTGAAGCCACCGACCCCCATTGACTCAGGAAAGAAACAAAACATTGGGCCATGGTGGAATGTCTGGATTGAGGCAATTGATAATTTCATCAATGCCCTTGAAGAGGAGGATGACAAAAAATAATTAAATACCTCAAGAACCTTGCAGGTGAGGGAGTTAAAGATGTCCTAAAGAACCTGCCTGGGGAAGACGCTGCATCATACTAAAAGGTCAAAGATGCTCTGGCCAAGAAGACTGATTTAGCACCAAATGTTGACTATGAATGATACATTTTCAACAAAGCATGACAATATGCAAGTGAATTCATGGATGGGTTTTTGGAGACTGTAAACCTTTTATCAAACACTGTAAGTTTTGTGACTTCAATGATGAGGAAGTCATGTGCCCCAGAATAATTGATGGCTGCTTGTTGGACTCATTCTCTCACACTAAGATGCTGGAAAGGATGCAAGAGGTTGGTTTACAAGGCCTGCATTCAAACGGCTCCACATTTTCTAAAAGATGGATATCAAACTGTCATCCTGGGCCCATATTCCTCTCAGAAGACAACCCTAGACAAGGATGTCCCACAGGGCTCCTGCCTGAGCCCCTCTTTGTTTAATATTTACATGGCTTCCCCTTGCTAGGATGGCAGAGCGCTTTGGCTTTGAAATAATCTCATACGCCGATGACACCCAGTTGATGT
The DNA here is from genome assembly GCF_964263255.1 of Lissotriton vulgaris. Lineage (NCBI taxonomy): Eukaryota > Metazoa > Chordata > Amphibia > Caudata > Salamandridae > Lissotriton > Lissotriton vulgaris. The sequence goes on from NC_141689.1 coordinate 1,857,348,898, forward strand.
TCACATTTGAGCCTGATCCGATTGCTACCAAAAGCGTTTTGTCTTGGGCATGCTAGCCATCTCCCGTTGGATGAACGAGAACTATCCTCAATTAAATGCAGACAAAACAGAGATCATGCTGTTCAGAAAGGCTTCATCTATCTGGACAGATGAATGGTGGCCTCACTAACTTGTGTCCATTCCTGGGCACAAACAATCAGTGAAGAATCTTGGTATGAAATTAGACCAAGCCTTAACGATGAAAGAGCACATCCTGGCTACCACTGGAGTATGGTACCATAACATGCGCCTTCTGCGCAGAATATTCCCCTATCTTCCAACCTCTGCCAGAAGAACTCTAGTCCAAGCCTTAGTAATAAGTAGGCTAGACTATGTCAACGTCCTTTTAGTGGCTGCTAACAAGACCCTAGTTGCCAAACTCCAGTTAGTTCAAAATACTGCAACCATGCTCGTTCTCAATTGTCCTTTTGGTACTTCTTTGGCTCCGCTGCTGGAAGAACTGCCCTGGCTGCCAGTGAAAACAAAGGTCTTGTTTTAAGACTACCTGCCTTGCCTATAATGCCTCAAAATGAAAAGGCCCATTATATCTGCAACCAAAAATTAAAGCATAAACACCTAGCCATAGCCTGAGATCTCGTGATAAAGCCTTACTGTGTGTTCCGGGCATTCGCTCGACTCGCAACGGAGTAAAGGCTTTCTCTTACCTTGCTCCTTACTACTGGAACAAGCTTCGAGTTCACGTTCCCACTTGTTCGAACTACTGTGATATTAGAAAACTACTCAAATCGTATCTATTCTAAATCCTTTCCCCCCTCTACTGATTATTTGTTTACGTAACAGCGCCGAGATGCCCCCAGGTGAGTTTGTGTGCTATATTAAATATAAATAACATAACATTCAGGAGGCGCATGCTAACGAAAACGCTCAGCTTTCACAGGATGCTCCAGGCTGCATGAGCGGAGAAAAAAAGTGGCACAACAAGCGGCAGCAATGGAGATGGGCTCCACCCAAAGCGAGACAGCACTAGCTGGGAGCAGGGGAAACCTTGTAGCTTGTAGCTGACTCAGCTTCTAACAAGCAGCACTCTTCAGGTCAGTACAGAGCTTGGGCTAATATTGATTAGAATCTATTACAGCAATTGCTAACTTCATCCGCCCCACTTGTAGTTGAAAATCCGGACTTCGCAACAGAAAACTACTCTAATTGGCTTTATTCAGCCTTCCCCAAACTGTCCCTACTAAAAAGGTTTGCCAAGGCAGGACCCGTCCTTCTGCTCCTTGGTTCTCAGAAGCTCTTAGGCTAGAACGCCAATGTTGCAGACGTCAAGAGAGGAAATGGAGAGCTCAATATGACTCTCTGGAGAGAGAAACTTATAAACTCTTGTTATCCAAATATGAGGCGCTTCTCGTAAAAGAAAAGGTGTTGTACTTTTCATCGCAAATCGAAGCTGCCAAAAACTCGGCATAAGAACTATATCAGATGATCAATATACTCACTAAACAACCTGTCTACAAAGGAGACTGCGTTAGCCAGTCATTCTGCGCTAAAGTCGCCTTGCATTTTAGGAGCAAAATGTATTTAATGTTTGACTCCTTCGATAAGTTAGGCAACCATCCTATGCCCGCTTATCCAGACATTAGAGCAGATCTCCCGGTCAGCAACTCGGCAGCGGACGTCTTTGACACGTTCCCTCTGGTAACCACCACACAAATTAAAGATCTTATCACTACCGCTAAATCGGGTTCCCTGAATGATCCTTGCCCACCCTCAGTTCTCAAGTTGGTCCCTGAAATCATCACATCTAACCTTACAGATATCTTTAACAACATGTTTTGAACAGGCATATTCCCTTCCCATTGGAGACAAGACTCCATTCTCCCGTTGCTTAAAAAATCTAACCTTGACCCTGAGGATCCAGTCAATTATAGGCCCATTTCTAGACTCCCATTGTCTGCCAAAATAGCTGAAAAGATCATGAACATTCAATTAAATCAATTCTTTAAAGACAATAATCCTACCCAATTTGGGTTTAGATCGGGATTGATTCCTTTTCATCGAACTCCTTTCGCCTGCCCTGTGGAGTTCCACAGGGATTGCCGCTCAACCCTAACCTCTTTAATGTGTAGGTCAGGGAATTGGCCCCTTTGGTGCCCGCCTTCAGCTTTGGTTTGACTTCTTTTTTTGTTGTTGAAATATTTGTATTGACATTTTTCCAATTGCACGACAACAACAGTGGTTATCAGTGGGATATGTAAACATGTTCAAGCAGACAGCAGCAGCATATCCAATCAGCAGTAACGGAGAGTCAAACAATGTTATTATGCGCCAGAGCATTATTGTGGGCTCCATCCTCCCTTTCCAATGATATACCCAACAATATACAATCATTGTGAATCAGAGAGTGAGAGTCTATAGTGTGCAAGCCAAGGCTTCCATATTTTCCAAAACTTTTTACGGCAGCCCGTGCTTTTTATGTTGTTTTCTCTCCTAGCATATACCTATCCATGCTCTTTCTCCACTCAACAAGAGAAGGACCCCCCACGCCCTAGCTATGTCTCGTTTTGTGACCACCAACCCTAGCTGAAGTAAGACCAACTTAGGTTTAGGGAGGTCAACATCCGTGGATATTCCCAATAAAAAAACAAGGGGTTGAGTGGAATCGTCTCCCCCAGGACGCTCCCCATCTCCCCATCAGGTAGATGTTTCTGCCCTTCCTATGCGGTGCAGTCGCGCTCTGTTGAGGTATGCCCTATGCATGTATTTATATTGAATCAGCCTGAGGCGTGACCGGATGGCTACTTCTCGAGGATGCATCAATGCCATCTCCCAGTCCAAATCGTCCATCTCCCCCACCTCCGATTCCCATTTCATACGCAATTTCTGCAGTGTATCTGGCTTATTGTTTATTATTGTTCTTTATGTCCAAGAGATCGCTTTTTCCACTATGCCCCCCATCAAGAGTCGTCCTTCTAAGGGTGCGTATTCGGAGATGTCATCAGTGTTTAGGTCCTGCACCCGCCAGGCATGTGTCAACTGTAGGTACTTGTAGGGTTGGGTTGTGTTAATGTCGTATTCCATCTGAAGACGTGCAAAAGTGACTAACTGTTTACGCTATAGCATGTCTTTAAGTTGTGAAATGTCCAACAGGTCCCATTTTCTGAAGCCTTGCAGCTTCTCAATTTCTAGAGGATAATTGCCCACCCATAGCGGGGTCTCCCTAGTAACCCGGCCACCCCATTTCAACTGTCTTTCCGCTTGTTTCCATGCTGTCAGAACAATCTGTGTCGCCATGAGGAGTTGTGTAACCCCTCCCCACCATATATAAAGTGCGTGTACGGGTGTTTAATGAATTGTGCGCACTCCAAAGTGTATATGGGGTGATCCCTCTCAATATGCTCCCATTCATTCACTACTATTAAATGGGCTGTCCAGTAATACACCCGAAGATCCGGCAAGGAAACACCTCCGTTATATTGATTACGCTGCAATGACGCCAATGCTACTCTTGGCGGCCGTCCATCCCAGAGGAATGTCCGCAGTGCGTTTTATTGAACACCTCCATTGGTATTAACTGATAAGTGTTTTGTAACACATAAAGAAATTTGGGGAGCACTATCATGTTGTACAGGGCTGCCCTGCCTAGTAAGGTCAGCGGCAGGGACTTCCATCTCTTCACATCCTCACGAAAATCACGAAGCACCCTGTACAGATTGTGATCCAGCGCTATTGTTGTGTTCGTTGTTATATAGATACCTAGACATTTTTTACCCTCTCGGGTCATCTGGAGCTGGCTTGGGCCTATGGTGTAACCATCACCCTCACCCTCCTGATATAGATAGGATTTCCCCCAGTTAATCTTATAACCCACATGTGCTCTGTATGTTTCACAGCTCCCCATAATGCTTGGGAGTGTTCTATCCGGGTTTGTCACATACATTAATATATTGTCCGCATATAAGGATATGCATTCCTCGAGCCCTGTCGTCCCATCCATCTGAAAACCCGTTATGTGTGGGTGTGTTTGGATCACACAAGCGAGTGGTTACAGTACCAGGGCAAATAGCAGAGGGGATAAAGGACAGCCCTGGCATGTGCCCCTACCTATGGGAAATTCCCTTGATAGCACCCCGTTGACTCTGACCCTTGCCACAGGTCTGTCATATAGTACAGCGATCCATTGCCGGAACACCGGTCCGAAGCTAAATTCCTCCAGTCCAGTACGGACATGAGAAAGGGCCAGTGTACAATATCAAATGCCTTTTCGCCATCAAGGGACAGGACGAAGTGTGGATCATCCCTCTTGCTCACCACTTACAGCCAGTTATGCAACCGTCTCATGTTAAGCCTCGTCGACCTTTTGGGCATGAAGCCCGACTGGTCTCTATTAATGAAACCGTAGATTACCACTGTGAGTCTGTTTGCTAATTTCCTGGCTACTATTTTGGTCTCCAGATTAATCGGTATGATAGGACGGTATGAGGTACACCCGTCTGGGGGGCGGTCTTTCTTAGAGATTACTGCTCCCCACCTTATGCGCCTCCAAAGTAATGTTGGAGGTGGTGAGGGCAGAAGAGCATCGCATGTTGCTTAAAAAATTCTGGAGGGAGCCTGTTCGGCCCGGGAACCTTCCCAGTTTTCAACTGGCCGATGGCCGTCAGGATTTCTTCTTTTGTAATCTTACTGCCTAGGGACTGTGATTCCTCCTCCTCTAGCCTGAGGAGCTGTATCACCCGTAGATACTCCTGTATTTGTGCAGTTTGAGCCAGGGCGCTTGGTGTGTAAAAAGCTTCTTAATAATCTGCAGAAGCGTTATCTATTGCAACTGGGGTAACGCAGATCTGTCCATCCTCCTCATGTATCTTGGTCACCCACCTACTATCTAGTTCTTTTTTACTGAGCCATACAAGCAACCTGCCCGTCTTATCTCCTGTGTCATACTGTCTCCTGTGCAATGCTTGTATTGCATATTGCGCATCTTTTCTGGCCAGCGCAAGATATTCCTGACTAAGAAGTTGTAGACTATGTAGCAAGGAGGGATCATCACCTGTGTTCACCAGTGTTTTCGAGCTGCTGGAGTCAGGACTCAATCCCAGTGATCTCTTCTTCTTCCTTCCGTTTTTTATGGGCTATGATGTTTTGTGCCCTGTCCCGGAGTACGGTTTGTATGCCTCCCATAGTGTGACAGCCGAGTCTACCGTCCCTACATTTTCTTTAAAGTAGAGCTCAGTATCCGTCCGAAAGTCTTTTGCAATCTGAGTATCTTTTAAAACCCAGGCATTAAGTTTCCATTCCCTATTTCGGCATTGCGTACGGGTGCCTACTGAGAGTCGCAGGGTGCGAGTGGTCCGAAAGGCCTCTCGTCAGAAATTCCACTTCATGTATCTCCCCATGGTCCCCGGACAGAGCAAATACGTAATCTATTCTTGAAAAGGCTTTATGGGCCCCTGAGTAGAAGGAATAAGCCCTGGTCTGGGATTGCTGCCTGCGCCACAGGTCGTTAAGTGCCAGCGTGTTAATGAACCGTTTCAGCTGTGTCTCTTTGGGATCTCTCATCGTGACAGTTGTGTTGTCAGCCGTGGGGTCCATCACCTCATTAAAGTCGCCCCCAATAATATGTATGTCAGAGCCAGCCTCTAACAGAATTGCAGTGAGCTTTTCTAGTGTTTGACTTTGGAGCCTAGGTGGTGCATAGACACTAATAAAGGTAATGTGTCGTCTGTTCCATGCTCCCTTGACCGCAACATAGGTACCTTTGGGATCTGTCCAAGTGCGGTCTAGGCGGAATGGTGGGCTTTCCTAATTAATATTGTGACGCCTCGTGCTCCGGTGGAGAACCCGGCGTGCGCTAGTGTTTTATACGTGCGCTAGTGTTTTATACGCACATCTGCTTAGGAAACCACATTGAGTACCCTTTAGGTGAGTCTCCTTTCAGAAGATGACATCAGGTTTCAGTCTCTTAACATATGCAGCCACTAGTCCTCTCTTAATCATATTCCCATCCCATTCACATTCCATGAAAGGATAGAGTATTGTCCTTGATCAGGCATAGCCATTTTTATGGTGTGCAGTGTTCAGCCTGCCATCTGGCCTGCCTCCCCCTCTCCATTGCTGTAGTCTCTGCAATCTAGGAAGGTCTGCTGTCTCCCTATTTTGCCATGCTACTGTAACAAACCTACAACTCCCCAGTCCCCCACCGCCTACATCCATCCGACCACCCTGAGGGACAACAGTTCCCACTGCGTTCTGATAAAATTGGCGAGGCCTGAAGCCCACCCCTCCAAACCCAGTGTCTCTTGATGGAGAAGGTTAACATCGATTTTAATCTCGTCTATCTTGCCTTTCCAGTACCTCTCCGGAGGACTTAATCGCTTGGAGGAGGACAGTGTTGTTGAGTGGGTCAGCCGGGCCTGTCCCAGCAGGGTTCGGCACCTGCAGTGGTTTAGTAAATGTGTCCATCTTTCTCTGCTTTTGTGTTTTGGTGTCTTTATCTCGTGCCATCCATGGCCAGCGCTCAGGTGTGGCAACCATTATTGACCACTGTAAATCCCCGGGGCTTCAGACGTTACACCTTGCGTCTCCCACCTTCTACACCTAAGATCCTTGGAGTGGGGACACAACGCGCAAGCTATTCCCCAGTCCGGCCTTCAAACCAACTGGCGGGAGAAGGTAGTGTCCACTCGCAGTGCGATCCCCACCGGATCCCCATCTCCACTGTGACTTGGGCTCGGCCCCACTTGTCTGTACCAGGGCCGCAGAAGCCTGATTAGTCCCAGGTGAACAGGCGTCTTTTCTTCCTATGTGGAGCGCCACTGATTGTCCTCAAGCCCCGCGCCTTTCATGCATGCCAGTGTGTCACTCACTGTTTCAGCCTTGCAACAGGTCGCACCGTCCTGGTTGCACAGTATTTCCTCACTTTGTGCGAATTGGCCAAGTGCACTCCGTGCTATGTATGTTCCTTACTGCTGGGTCAGTCTGTGAGGGTTCTTACAAAGCCGCACTGACGTGTATCATTTAGCCCTCATATCCTCCGCCGCAGTCCCCAGACAGGCACCCTCAAGTGTCCTAGTAATCTAGGCTGTTTGACTCCCCCCAGTAATATTTCGGGAGGGGGGCCTCATGCGCTGTTTGCTGGACGGCAAGGTCCCCAACGTGCCACCTTGGGCCTCGCTTCTAAGGCCCAAAAATCATCTTTCCTACGGGGGACAATCCTTTGCTCTCTACGTCAGGCCTTATTTACTGCACAGCCTCCTTGACTTCACCCTTCCTGATGTTCGATGTCCAGGGGATCTACTGCTTACACAGGGCTCTCCCAATAGGGCATAAAGCCCTGTTTACTGTTCCGTCTGATGCCGAACCTGGGGGAAGAGGGACTCGGGCACCGATCTCTCCCCTTGCAGGGCACCCCCTTACCTCCCTCCGCATCGGTTCATTGTCTCCCCCGACAGCGGGTCCCTCCGGTGAGCGCCGGCCGTGCCGTCAAGCTGCGCAGCCAAGTCCGAGGCCGCGGCTCATCCACACCTCACCTCTCAGCACCCTCCAGTACGGGTGCGGCCCGTTCTGTGCCCCGGCGTTGGCCATCACACCTCCGCCGGGGGAGGGCCGTGATCCGCAGCCGGTCCGGGCCTCCGCAGCACCGCAGCCCGCCTCTCAAGCGGTCGGAGACAGTCTGCGGCAAAGTGGGCAGCCGCGCAGTCGGAGAACCTCTGTCGCCAAGGGCGGGCATCCTCCTCTGGACGGCAGCCCCGACGCACACACTGAGAGGCACCCTTCTTCGCTAGTTTCTGTCTTGGAGCCACTTCCAGGAAAAGGTGTCTGTCCCTCGGAGCCTAGGTCGCAGCCATTTTGTCTTCAGCCGGGTCCACTAAACCTCTGCCGATTTAAGGCACCATGGGCTGTATTGCTCCTGGAATGCTTGACCAGAGCACGCAGATCACATTCTGCCACTCGGTCCGTGTTTTTCCTGTACCGGATCATGTCGAGAAACAAGGATTAATACAGGATCAAAGTTCGGCCGTCGGAGCTCCGCTCCGACACGTCTAGTCTGCCATGCTCTTGGCCACGCCCCCTGCTTTGGCTTCTTAAGCGAATTACATGTGAATCGTGCTCTCCACCTCTAACACTTCTTACAATACAAGTCATCACATTCAAAACTATATCAACACCTAGATGAGCAAACACTGTCTCAAGCTTAATGCCGGGAAAACTGAGGTGATTTTGTTTGGTAACAATTCAAAGTTCTGGTCAGCTCCTTGCTCGGCTGTAGAAATGGGACACCTCCTTTCTCCTACTTGCAAAGCCAAAAGCTTGGGGGGAGTCATAGACGAACGTCTAAATTTAGGCAAACAAATCAATGCGGTGGTCTCCTCTACATATAACATGTTAATAATCCTTAAGAAAATACTAATCTTTCTTCCTACCTTAGTCAGGAAGTCAGTTATTTCTATGCTAACATTATCCAAAATAGACTACTGCAATGGCCTTTATAATGGCTTGCAGGCTCAATACCTGAACAAACTACTAAGTACTCCAGAATTCTACAGTAAGACTGTTACTAGGACTGCCTAGACACCAGTCGTTTTCTCTTGCGCTGAAAAATCTCCACTGGTTGAAGGTCAAAAACAGAATTAAGTTCAAGGCCCTTTGTCTTACCTACAGAGCCCTTCACAACTCCGGACCTATCTTCCTGAAGAAAGCTTTATCTTGGTATACTCCTACCGGAAACCTAAGATCATCAGGCTCTTTCAAAATCAATCCCATCAGATTCAAGAAAGCTAAATGGGAGGAAGCAGTTTCGTGATGGGAGCATCCATATCCTGGAATCTTCTCTTGCTCTCCATAAGGTCAGCCCTCTCTACTCCAATTCAGGAAGTACCTGAAGACTTGGCTCTTCAATCAGTCGGTTTCTTCCTTCCTTTTCGCTCATCTTTGCTCGCTGGACTAGTGCCAAGACACCTCCGGGTTTACGTTGCGCTCTACAAGTTGGCTAATATAATATAACAACACAAGCCAAAGTTACTACAAAAAACAGTTCAAATGCTGCCAGGAAGTGTGTCCAATGCATGTCTTCTCAGTTTTGCAACAGCAGCAGAACAACGACCACATGCACATGGATCCCGAGATTGCTCACACATTTCCATCACTGTTTCATGGCCTGGGAAAGCTAAGGGGTATCAAGGTACAGCTCCACATCAATGATGACATTCACCCAGTTTCTCAAAGACACCTAAGAGTTGCTATTTGTCTGCAGAGTTCCGTTGACAATACAAAAGCAAACTTACTGAACCTTGACATAATTGAACACTCCACAGGGCAAACTCTTTGGGTTTCCCTGATAGTAGTTCAAAAAAAGGATGCAAAGGGAGAAGTGCTCATTTGTGTTGACATACACCAACCCATTAATTGAATGAGAAAGAAACTCTTGATCTCACATTGCCGACATGATAACACAATTGGTACCAAAGTATTCTCTAAATTTGACCTGAACTAGGGATGTCATCAGCTGGAACTAGAAGAGAACTCTTGATACATCACCATGTTCTCAAAGCATATATGCCTGTTCAGGTATACACCATTGAGTTTCGGCATCTCTTCCGCTGTTGACATTTTCCAGGATGTCATCAGGTAAGTCATGCATTCAACTCTTGTGATGACATATTGCTATTTAGGAGCACAACAAACAAAACGCTGCTAAAGGTGCGTCAATTGCTCATAGAAGCTAGTTTGGCTTTGAACGCCAACAAATGCAAACTGCATATCCAAGCTCAAGTTCTCTGGCCATATCTTCTCAGAGCCAGACAAAGTAAAAGTGCCAACGGATACCAATGCTCTCCATATGTGAACACGCTGCAATAGTTTCTAGGCATGGCCCTCTACTGTGCCAGATACATATGCAACTATAGCACGATCAGTACACAGTTACGAGACTTGGCAAAACAAATTACAGACTTTATATGGTCCGTAGCTTGTGAAGAAAGTTTTTTAGGATAAGCAATAGCCATTAATACTTTACCCATCATGGAATACTCCAACCCTAAGCTTCAAATGGAAGTCACAGTGGATGCAAACCTAGTAGGCCTGGAAGCCATTCTTGCACAGCATAGCGGACATCCAAAGGCTCAAAGACATATTGCGGCATATGCCAGCTGTAGTTTGTCTGTCATGGAACAGGCATACTCACAGGCTGAAAAGGATAGTTTAGCTGTCGTGTGGGCCTGTTAACCCTTTCATGCCTTTATATATGATAAGCAATTAACAATTATAATGGACCATCAAGCACTCTTGGCCATTTTTGGCAACCCCAGAGCCAAGATGCCCCCCAGGATTGAACGCGGGAGAATGAAATTCCAGGAATATGACTATGATATCATTTACAGACTGGGAAAAGAGCACAACCCACTTACTACCTATAATGAGCCCCATGACAGCTGATATGTCAAAAACTGTGGTTGCAGAAGTATACCTCAATTTCATCATCCGCTACAGCACTCCACCAGCCCTGTCAGTAGACCACATTGCTACGGCCTCATACCTGGACAAGGGCATGGTCAGGGTGAAGCAGCTACTTGATGCTCACCGGGGGAAACATGAATTAGAAAAAGAAAAGGGGGAAGATGACCTACAAAGGTTTTAAGCATTAATGATGAACTTGTGGTAACTCAAGGAAGTCACAGGCTTGTGCTTCCCAAAAGTCTAAGACTAAAAGGCCATTGAGTTGGCTCATGAAGGACATCGAGGCACAGCAGCAACCAAACGAGCTCTCAATGAAAAGATATGGTTCCCAAAAATGGATGAGAAGGTGGAGGAAGAACTGAAAGCATGTCTCATGTGCCATTGTTTGTCAACCAGGACAACTCACCATCTACTAACGATGTCCAATCTCCCTGAGAATGTGTGTGAAACAGTAAGTATTGATTTGTTTCTACCTCTCACAAATTGCAAATACCTGCTGGTACTCAGGGATGGACACTCAAGATTTCCACTTGTCAGAAGTGTTTTGTCCACTGATCAGGGAAAAGTGACAAGAGTCCTGGACAACATATCTGTTGTGGAGATTACAGAACATCCTTAAGTCAGATAAGGACCTCCTTTCAACCGTGAGGAGTTCAAGCATTTTATGACCCTCCTGGGTATTGAGCATCAACGCATCATCCCACCATGGCCTCAGGCAAATGGTGTAGTTGAACGTTTCATGGGCAACCTCAAAAGAACAGTACAGAGAGCCTCTGAAGAAAGAATGGAGATGGAACAAGCTCTGTGCCTGGCCACGCCGCACAGCTTACCACACAACGCCCCACTCGATGACAGGTGAAAGTCCTGTCACCCTCATGTTTGGTCGAGCAGTCTGAACAAAGAGCCCTCCAGTGGACAGCAATTCGACATGTAGATATCACAAAGATCCGAACGTCCAATGCCACCAGGAAAGAAAGGATGAAAACGTATGCTGACACCAGGAGAGAGTCTAAGGACACTGCTATTGACAAAGGAGATTGGGTGATAGGCAGAAACGACGGACGTTTCACACTCTTTTTGCCATCAGACCCTTACAAGTGATTGAGAGAACATGATCACTGCAACAAAACATAGAAAGTCTGTCACTAGAGATGTATCACGTTTCAAACACATAATACCACCCTCAATGAATTCAAAAGCGATGAGGAGTCAGATGTCGAAGCCTTTGCCAACCACTGGCTGTGAAGGGGAGCCAGTGGAAAGGAGCAGAGTGGGGCTGCAGCCAGTGTTCACCAAAAGATCTGGACGACATGTGCGTCTGAATCCGCAGACTGATTGAAGAGTTGCAAGACCCCTGCTTAACAGGAAGCAGACATTAAAATGGGGGCAGGGGGGAGGGGGGGAGATGTAAGGTAGGGCACCAGGACCAAAATGAGGCTGCCAGAGACTAGAAGTAGATCGCCTTATGTGAGGGGCAGGGAAAAAAGGGAAGATAAGTGATGTGGTTGCGGGGAGGAGAATTTAGTGTCAGAACCGAGTGAAGAAGCAAATAAACGTTTTTGAAGCTTTTGAGACTGTGTACGCCTCACCTTTTCCTCCCTCAAGAGTCTCCCTTGACTCCACGCAAAGTATGTAGTTTTCTGCAGTTGTTTAACAATGCATTCCTCTGATTTGCAAATATGCTTATGTATAATTTACAGAAAAAATCCCTTGAGGCGGATTTTAATATAACTTAAGCACCGAAGCCTATGCAAAATGCCATATCATTGTATTCTAGTGCTCAGGGCCCTGCCTTCCCACTTACATGTAGTGTGATCTTTGACAAATTGTGTACTCGTGCATCAGGTTCAGAGTTAAAAACAAAAGGCTCAAGAAAATGGATTTGATTAACATCCCTTGCTCCAGAAATTCAGAGAGTTTAGTGAGTAACCCTCAATGAAATTTAAATCACGTAACCCTGTGATTCCCTGCAGTTGATGTTCTGCAGCCTTAAATCACTGGACCCAAAGGAAAAAATAGTTTATGGAGTTGAAGAAGAAAGATATTTATTAATAATAATGATTTTTGTGTGCTGCTTCGTGCATTGACCTATACATCATGCAATTGTTTTTATTTTGCGAAAGGGCAAAGTGCCGCATTTGGAATGGAAAGCAAACTCTTCTTTCATGGTTCAGCACATTCTTACAGCATCTACATTAACCAAATGAGCAGTGTTGCCTACCAGGTACAGCAAGCTGTCTAGTTGCAAAATACTTAAGAACTTACAGAGGTTTCATCTGTATACAAGAAACTCACATTCCTATAGGAGAGATAAATCAGTTAAAAATACCAGGCTTTAACTTATTAGTTACAACAACACAAACCACGAAAACCAGAGGAGTTACAATCTTAGCAAGAACAAGACTAGGTGTCCCAGTACGTAAAAAAGCTGATATCCATGGAAGATGGGCCATTGTTCAGTTAGATATGGGCATTACTATCTGCTCCATCTATGGCCCTAATCTTGACGACCCCGCACTATATATCGAACTAGAATCAGAATTAGCGTTATGGCCAAGCACCTTAATCCTCTGTGGAGACTTTAATTTAACATTTAATCAATCTCAATCCTATCAGAGCCAATACAATTATTCTGGCCGGAAACCAAGAGTATTCAGGGCAGTACTAAATTTAATTCAGAGTCATAATCTTCAAGACCTATGGTCTTTAAAAAATAATAGAGACCCAGGATACACCTACTTTTCTTATCCTCATAGAAAATACGTATGCATAGACTATATTTTTGCAACTATGGATATTGCCCTGAATGCTCTTATTTTCAAAGCCCCTAAGACAATCTCTGATCATAACTCCATTTATGCTACACTGGAAGTTCCTGGATATAATCGAGTTTATACACAATGGACATTTGACCGAAAACTACTGGCAAATCAAGAATATATAGCGCACATTACACAATGGACCAAAGAATTCTTTGATATAAATCAATATAGTGCATCACGTATTAGTGTATGGGATAGTTTTAAGGCTGCGTTAAGGGGGGACACTGCCACTTTTGTTGCCAGCCGTAAAAAAGAGCAAGAAAAGACACATACCCAACTAATAAATAGATTAACACATCTAGAACATACACACGCCAACCAACTACATCACGGCGAACAGGCTGATGACACCCTGAGAAAGATCTTAATTCTTAAGGCAGAGATAAATAATGATTTAACTCAAAAAGCAGCAGAAACCCTCCAAGCTAACCGAAATAAGACATATGAGACAGGGGAAAATGTAGGGAGACATCTTGCTCTAAGAACCCGGCAAATTCAATCTCGTAATTCTATACAAAGCATTGACTATGGCGGCCACAAATATACCACCCAGGAAGAAATAGCTAATTGTTTCTAGGAGTATTATCAAAAACTATACCAGAATGAAGACAAACAATCGATTGATGAAACTAAAGAGTTCCTAGTCAACTGGCTTAGAGAGACTAACATGGTACAAACCATTGATGGTGATACAAAGAAAGAACTAGATAAAGAAATCACCAGAATAGAAGTAGAGTTGGCAATAGCGGAATTAGCTGCAGGGAAAGCAGCAGGACCCGACAAGATACCCCTAGACCTATACAAAATATTGGGTAAAGTAATAATTCCATTTCTGTATGATCTCTTCTTAGGTATTCAATGGCATGGAAAACCCCCGGAATCGTGGAAACAAACAAACATAGCTGTTTTTAAGAAAAAGGATAAATCTCCTGAATTAACAACATCATATAGGCCGATTTCACTGATCAACTCAGACTCTAAAACATATGCCAAAATTTTTGCTAACCGTCTTGGTAAGATCATTGAACAACTAGTGTTCCCCTGGCAACACAGGTTTATACCAGGCAAAAGTACCACCGATCATACACGTAGAGTAATATCTCTTTTTGACATTATGAAAATAGAGAGGGGTCAGATGTCACTGATTTTGTTAGATGCCGAAAAGGCTTTTGACCGGGTCTCCTGGCAGTTTCTTTGGGAAATATTAGCCATTAATAACATCGGCCCGGGGTTTATAAAATCAATAAAAGCCCTCTACGTAGACCCAAAAGCCAGAATTTTGACAGGTGGCTGCGAATCTGAAAACATAAAAATCCAGAGAGGCACGCGACAAGGGTGTCCGTGCTCTCCACTGTTATTCGCACTATACATCAACCCCTTGATTCTCAAACTATTAACATCGCCAGCGATAACACCAATTAAAACCGGTATATACAATACTAAAGTCCTTGCCTACGCCGATGACGTTGCGGTCCTAACAACTAACCCTACTGAGGCCTTAGCCAAAATAGAAGAAACCACAAAAATATTCGGGTTCTACTCGGGATACTCTTTAAACCAAGACAAAACGATGGTAATATGCACTGATAATACACCATACATAAGCCAATTTAGAGTTAAAAATGCAAAATATCTAGGAGTAAATATCTCGTCTAAGACTGATGATATTAATACATTAAATTATGACCCGCTAATTACAAAAATAAAAGGAGATCTACTTCGAGTCAATAACCTTCATCTATCTATAATTGGCAGAAGTAACTATGTAAAAATGACAATATTCCCAAAGATACTATATTTGTTTCGAGCTATCCCTATTCTAATTAATAACGATTCTATGAAAAAGATAAACCAAGCAATATCATCGTTTATCTGGAGCTATGGGAAGATAAGAAGAGCTCTACCTAAGCTAGTATTACCAACCTCCAGAGGCGGCCTAGCGATACCAAATTTAACTTATTACATGTGGGCAGCCATTCTACAACAAATGACATTTCTAACTACATCCAACTATCACGATCAGAACAGGCTACCACATGATATACCATCTATTTATGAAATAACATTAGGTAGTACAGTTAGAGGACTACTACTAAGACAAATTGAGCCCTCCTACTTCAAAAAGATCAAATTCAAAATTATTACAGACGCCTTTAAAACTTGGACTTGCATTACCAAAACACTTCTAATCCCTAAATATACAAAATACACACCCCTATGGCACAGCTCAGTAATACCCCAATACCTTAACGATAATATAACTAAACGCTGGGAGAACTTAGGACTTATCACCATCGGCGACTTTCTAAACCTAGATGGCAGAACAACATTTGATGAATTATATCTTAAATACCAGATCCACCCCACCGATTACTTAAAATTTATCCAAATTTATACAACATTAAGACAACACATCTCAAATATAGAGTTAAAACCGATACCACTCATAGACCTTATACAAAAGCCATCAACCAGAATAAGTGACATATATGAGATCTTCTTGAGTAATCACCCTGATGACCTAGAAAAATTAGAAACTAGTTGGGCCAATAAATTAAACAATCCCAACGTCGACATAGACATGGCCTTACAATTATCTTCCAAAGTTATATTAGCAAGCAATCTAAAAGCCCAAATCTACAAAACTATATGCAACTTATATTACACACCTTCCAAATTATTTACATGGGGTAAGATTGACCATGACAAATGTCCCAGATGCGCACTTGGTCCCGCAAACTTGATACATATGTTTTATGATTGTCCCAAATTAGAACAAATTAAGGAAAGCATTGTAAAATACTGGACTGAGATCTTCGGCCATGAAATTAAAACCTCATCAACTTTGTTCCTGCTAGGCTATGACAGCTCTCTAGATCTTAACAACTCAGAAACTTATACAACTTATATATGCACTGCCATCTATAGAATCATCTTAGCAGCCCGTTGGAAGGACTCCGAGGCCCCAGCATTTCAGGGATGGCTTAACAGACTTTTAGCAATATATAAACAAGAAATGGCTATCTATAAAATTAGAGGGAAAAAATCTAGATCATATGGGGAATTGATTTGGTCTTCAGTTGCTAGTTGGTACGACCAACAGAGGGACTAAAACCAAAATCTATTTAGGCAAGATTGATACATGTACTAAGGCCTTAAAGATTTGAGAATTGAAAAACGATTGTACATTTTCTTTTTCTTTCCTTAATTATTATTACCGACTGTTAACATATTTGCCACAATTTGTATATTTACTTTATATTATGAAACTTTCAAAGTTTTTTGCCTTCCAATACTCATAATGTAATATGTGTTTAATTGTGTATTTCTCGAACATGCTCAATAAAAATCTTTAAAAAAAAAAATTAAAAAAAAGAACTTACAGAGGTTTCAAGCTAACCCATTGCTTTTCATTTGGTTGGCTTTATTGTCACTCTCATTTGCTTGCTTCTTATTCAATGGCTTTCTTAGTCCTAGCTTGTCTATCTTCTATTTGTCCTTGTCCTAGAGTATAGCCCGTTTACCACCTTTCTGGTTGGCTGGCTTCCATCCTTACACTGCTCACTTTAAGAGAACTTTTATTTTTATTTTTGGGTATGCACTGGAGAAAGCTTGTGATTTCAAGCTCTCTCCTCTCTTCTGTCTGCTTCCACCAAATGGTCACCCTGTGCTCTCTGTAGTCGTCTTTTATTTACTTCTCTCCGACAGTCTCGCTCTGTTGTTCTCGCCCTCAAATGCATCTCCCTGCTCCCCCACTTTTGTGTGCTTCTCACTTTCTTGTTTGAATTACATTGCGATTGGTGGCGTTCTCTCCCCCGCACCCCAGCTCTGTGTTCTTCTCTGTATGTGGGCTTATATCCCGCCTCTGTGTTGCCACCACAAGCAGACGCATCATTGTGCGTTTATTTTATTTACATTTTTTTTATAATGCTGCACAATATCGAGAAAAAGACTGTTGCCGTAGGCCATTGCCAAATGGTATTGGAAAAGCCAGTTAGTCACAAAGGAGAGATATGTTGGCTTTGCCAATGCTTATTTGTACAGCTGACATGCTGAACTTGCATATCTGATGGTGCTGTCAGACGTGATAATGAAGAAAAATAGGACTCTGTGCAAGAAAATATTTGCCCAGAATCACACAATTTGAGATGGGTTTATGGGACAATCACAAGTTTGGTCGAGCAGGTTATTCAAGTCACTAGACCTGCAGGTCTGGTAACATTTTTCTAGACCTTTGGAAGCATAGTGCTTTTGTTGGTTGCCCTGTTCATATCTGTAGACATTTGATTAGGCTCTGCCGTTGATTTCTGGTATGCTGCCGAAGCAGCTCAAATGAGAATATGGTATGGGAATGTTATCAAAGGGTAAGACGTTTGACAGGTTCAGCTTCCAGTGCCCCTATTTTCTCAATCATGGTGCTATGTGCAAATTAAATACAGACGTACATTTCTCGATTAAGGGTGCCCAGTTCATATCATAATATATACCCATAAGTTTCTGAGCCAGTGTCCAAAAAGCCTGAGTTGCTATTTGGAAGGATTTTGGGAGGGCTGCCTTTCGATGGGCAGAGCATTTTGCTTTTCTCTTGCATTTACCTGCTGGGCCACTCTTGTGCAGGCTCTCTCAGGGTAGTGATTCCAGCTCGGATATCAAACTTGTGATAAAGCGTACCACCATCGCCCGTGTTTCCCCAGGTCTCAATTGGACATATGTCTGCGGGTGAAGATGTTGGTGGCAGGTCACAAATGTGTAGGGTTAAACGCCTTTCGGCTAGGTCAATTTCTTTGCTAAGCACTCCAACAACCCTTGCAAATAAGGTATCCAACGTGGAGATTTTGGGTTTAATGGTGGCCTTCACAATCAAAAGATTTATCTTTCCCTTTTTAGTGTAGATACTCCGAAGATACCAGGAGAAGTAAACAAAAACACAAATCTGTGCCTTTTAAAAAAGAAGTTGGGGTGAATGGAACATGCTGTAAAAACTCCCAGTGGGCATAATTTGCATCTTACTACAACTGGGGGATGCGCAAAAAACGAAACAGTTAAAAGTAGAAAAGACACTATATCAAATACAGTATGTTCTCAACAGAAACGTGAAAAGCCCAATGGCCCTGGAGCCATAAAGAGTGGCCCAGCCTCTCCCTCCGATAACAGCCAAAGATGACCCGATCTAGGCCTGGTCTTTGACAAGGCACAATCCAGGCGTGTTCTACGTTGGGGGAGAGATTGATGCGCTGCATAGCACTGTGGGCTCCTCCTCCAGCCCCTGCTGCACTGTGGGCCTTTCAGTCCTCTCGTCCGGAACATTTTGAAATCTCTTATGACTGCCTCCAGGGCTGGTCTCAGCCAGCTAATCTGATTTTGAAAAGTGCAATGCCCCTAGGTAGTTTTAAATGATGTAGAGAATACCTCTCAACATTTAAATTGTATTCATCTATATTGGAGATGGGGTAAAGAGATGAATCTCATTTGTATGTTGGATTTGTTCTGTTCTCACGTTTCTGTTGCTGGTGGAGAAAGTCGTCTTAGTTAGAATAACGTCTTTTGTTTTAGGAGTTAGGCTCAGGGAGGAGAAAATACTTTTATGCAAGAATGATGATAATTGGAAGCCAGTGTTCTTTCTCACTGAAGGGGGCCTGAAAATCAAGGTCCTCGAGCCAGGAGCAAGGAATATCGAAACTAAATGGAAAAACCCCTATGAGGATTGCCCGGTGGGATCAAGATGCAAGCAGTGGGCATGTTTTAGTTTTATGTTTTGCATTTTGAATTAGGGTCAGTGTCTCGGGGTTGAGTCGAGAGAGGAGGTGAGGAGATCGATGGAGAGGGAAGGCGCATCTTAGAACAAGCTCTGTAGCTTTGGCTACTTGACCCATACAACTGGAGTGTACTACTTAGGAGGACTTCACAAGCTGACACCTTTTCCTGATCTTGCCTCAGGAATGTTAATTAGGGATGTCACGGTAGTGATAGTGTAGGGATAGACTAATGCTTTTCATGTATTTTCCTAAATGAAGACAGATCTTGACATAGGGGTAAACATTGCCTGTGTTCTGGTTCTGGAACTTGTCATTCTTTTTATGATTCATTGTCTTTGTCTCACTCGTAGATTCAGATTTGTATTAGTTCCAATGTACTTCTACAACCTCGTCTTGAGGTGTCTGTATGTACAGATAATTTTGGCTTTGTAATAAACCCCTAACTTGGAATTCGGAGTCTGTGATTCTTCAGAGCCATGGTTCTCTAAAGCTGTTAAGTTTGCTTTAATGAGTTATTTCTCCCCTCTACACTTCACAGCAGGCAACAAAGATTCATTGACCATGGGTTACAAAGTTAATTTGTTACAGAGGAACTCAGACTTATCACCATCCATTACAAATCTGGTCAATCTATCCTTTAGCTTTTTAAGAGACTTGTAGCAAAGCCGAGGAGCAATGTTTGAAACTCAAATACTAGATCACAAAGGTTGTTCATTTTTCCAAGCTAAGAGGGTGTGTGGTTTTTCCCTTAATATTTGGGGTGTCAGGGTGTCAAATATGTTCACTACTATTTAGTGCAGTTAGTGGCCCACTTATATGGGGATGTCAGAGCAAATTCTATTACCCCTTCTTAAAGAGCATGATATTTCGGATTTCTTACTTCAACATGTTCATATTACATTCTGATATCCACTGCTAAAATGTTAGTTCTTCAAGCCAGGGATTTAGCAACCACTCCTTGTTCTGCACTCTCACTACGGAATAATCAGCAAATATAGACACATTGAGAGTATCCTTTCCAAATGTGACCCTCCCCCTCAGACATGTTATTTCTCAAGCATTGAGCTGGATGTAACCATAACACATGAGATAACAGTTGGAAGAAGGACACCCACCCTATTTCCCCTCTGTGTCACCAACTTGTATCTGGGATCTCCCAATTCTCCTGGATTTGTGGTCTGGGTGTGTGATGCCATTAATTAAATAATAGTCTCAAAACTAAATAAGGCAGGAAACGCAAATATGAAGCCTTTAAATTCAATAAAAGTGTTAGTATTCTCTGCAATCAATCTCACCAACCTGAACATAAAACCTTGCTTTAAGAAATGTGTACTTTCTTTTTTGGTTTTTACAGATTTATCCTGGTCATAAATTGAAAGAGGAGACAGCAGAGTGACAATGGAGCTTTAAAGTGCATTTTCTTATTGGACTGAAAAGTTCTTGCAAAACAACACTCAAAGGTGATTAAAAGCAGAAGTAGGTAAATATTTCTCCTACCTTTGCTAGAAATGTTCTACTTCACAAAGCTATAACAGTGCCAGCCACTGCCAATTAAAAACTGGTGGGACAGCACAGCGGAGGAGGGAGGTAATAATAAAAAAAGGACTAACAGACAGCTGACACCGCCTACCGCCTCAGTGCTCCCCTGCTCCCATCAGTCCATGGGCCACACAGCACAGTTTCCCAGACTAACCATCCAATTTAGACACTGCTCTCATGCTATTACCAAGCATGAGAGAAGGGTCGGTATTGGCCAGAGCAGGCTGGTTTGATATTCGCTCATGGAGCCTGTGACTTTTCTCTACCCACTGTGCAACACAAAGCTGGGTTGGAGAAGTATAAGTGTGCATGTTGGTTTGGCCGACCTAAGACAACTGGCCAAACAAACATGCACACCTACAAGGGCTCACCACTGCTCCTCCCTGCCGCTGTCCATAGGCATAGAGGATGGTCTGGCTGGACCCACCCCAGACTCTTATTGGCTGTCAGTGAAAAATAAAATTATAATAAAATTGTTTTACTATCATTTTATTTTTCATCTTCTGGCTCTGAGCAGTGGGGTGACACTCCTCTGCCATTATTGAGGAGCCACAGATGAGCTATAAATTGTGGTGTTGAATCATGGATGGTTTTTGAATGCACCAGTGAGGAACAAGGAAATGCCCACTTTGGTAGTGTTAGAGTTAATTGGGCATGAACCCAAATATTGTTTACTTAACATAGTGATCATTTAGCTCCAAGTGTGGTAAGATCACTGTTTTCAGAGTTTCCCAACTGGGTGCATTGACAATAGTATGCCCTCCACTGATCTAACTTTCTACCACCCTAACCAGGCTGCTGCTGAACCCGGATATATGTTGATACCACGCATACTTTTAGCACGCATACCATTACCACGCATTTTTTACAACGCAGGACCCTTTACCACGAATACCTTTACAACGCATTACACTACAACGCAGGTACTATTACAACGCATACCATTACAACGTAAGTATAGGTAAGTATATAATATTTTAAAATAATGTAATTAATAATAATTTAAATATTTTAATTAATTAATAATTATTTTATTATTAAATATTTTAATTAATTATATTAATTTTTATTTATTAATTTGTTAATATATGTTAAAAATACCCCTGTACCCCAAAACCCAAACCCAGCCCAGAACCCTAAAAATACCCCTGTACCCCAAAACCCAAACCCAACCCTGAAACCTAAAAATACCCCTGTACCCCAAAACCCAAACCCAACCCTGAAACCTAAAAATACCCCTGTACCCCAAAACCCAAACCCAGCCCTAAAACCTAAAAATACCCCTGTACCCCAAAACCCAAACCCAGCCCTGAAACCTAAAAATACCCCTGTACCCCAAAACCCAAACCCAACCCTGAAACCTAAAAATACCCCTGTACCCCAAAACCCAAACCCAACCCTGAAACCTAAAAATACCCCTGTACCCCAAAACCCAAACCCAGCCCTGAAACCTAAAAATACCCCTGTACCCCAAAACCCAAACCCAACCCTGAAACCTAAAAATACCCCTGTACCCCAAAACCCAAACCCAACCCTGAAACCTAAAAATACCCCTGTACCCCAAAACCCAAACCCAGCCCTGAAACCTAAAAATACCCCTGTACCCCAAAACCCAAACCCAGCCCTGAAACCTAAAAATACCCCTGTACCCCAAAACCCAAACCCAACCCTGAAACCTAAAAATACCCCTGTACCCCAAAACCCAAACCCAACCCTGAAACCTAAAAATACCCCTGTACCCCAAAACCCAAACCCAGCCCTGAAACCTAAAAATACCCCTGTAACCCAAAACCCAAACCCAACCCTGAAACCTAAAAATACCCCTCTACCCCAAAACCCAAACCCAACCCTGAAACCTAAAAATACCCCTGTACCCCAAAACCCAAACCCAGCCATGAAACCTAAAAATACCCCTGTACCCCAAAACCCAAACCCAACCCTGAAACCTAAAAATACCCCTGTACCCCAAAACCCAAACCCAACCCTGAAACCTAAAAATACCCCTGTACCCCAAAACCCAAACCCAATACCCCTAATAAATGTATTAAAAAATAGATAAACTTACCTATACTTACGTTGTAACGGTATGCGGTGTAATAGTATCTGCGTTGTAGTGTAATGCATTGTAAAGGTATTCGTGGTAAAGGGTCCTGCGTGGTAATAGTTTCGTTGTAAAAGTATTTTGTGCTAAAAGTTGCGTGGTAACAGTTACATACCGCTGAACCCATTGAAGGTCTTCTCTGTGATGTTTAATGTCAGCTATGATAGAGGAAGAGACCGTGGTTATGCTGATAATGTACTGTCTGGTGTATTGCATGTGTATTTCTTGTACCTTTCGTGGGTCAGGCGCCTTACTGGTTGATATAAAATAAGTTAATCATTTTGTTATATATTCTTGTAGCTCAAGAATTTGGTTGGGGATAGTGACTTAAATAATCTACTCAGCCTAATTATAATGCTCTTGACCCATAAACTGGTTTCAAATTAAGTGATCCAAGGACCAGGAGATGTTGAGGATGACCAGAGCTGGATACGAGCTTACCATAAAGGATGTCAAGTGCTGCGGGGTCAGTGCCCGACGGGAGCACTAACAAGCCTTGGCAATGACAACCAACGCAGAAGGTCAAGGATCAGTAGGGTTTGGAACAGCAAGGTCCAGGAGACTCACTAAAGCAAGGGGAGTCAGGGCAGGCCTGGAGCAACCAGGGGGTGAAGAACCGGGTTTTAGAACCCAGCGGCGCCAGGGATAACGCCCGATGTCTTCGGATTCCCCTGCCTCGGCAAACAGAGACACGGGACACTTCTTGATGACGTCAAAGACCACATTTATTGGCTGCAACCAGGAACAGAGGTCTACGAAGCATAACACGGGTGGTTCGCTAAGAGACTGCACAAATTCAAGGAGCGGAGCATCGTCTTTTATGCCAAAAATCACATTCCTGGCTAGCATCAATTACATACAAACTGACCAATGAAACATTGACATTTCAAACATATCGCATGACGACAATCCCACTTTCTGTTGTCCAGCCCACCAGAAATGACCAAGCAAATCCCAATATTCCTGTTCGATCAGGCCGGACAAACCCATCATAAAGACCTCAACCCAAATCAATGATTAAGCCTTAAAGGAAGGAACAGAAACAGATGAGAAGCAAGATAGAAGGGTGTGTGCATGTACCATAAACTCAGCATTGTCCTGCTCTTTGATCTTTATCTGACCAACTGCTTAACAAGGAACTGGCTCAGCGAGGTCAGCCTCGGGCAAGGGAGTCAGTTCAGCCAGGTCACACAAGAGTCAGCTAAGGTGTACTTGTCCCAAAGACTCGTTCGGCTATAGTCATCGGCCTATGTGAGGGCAACCACACAAAATGGCTGCCGCACACAAAATGGAACCCGAGGGTTCAAACGAAATCCCTGAATACGTAGTGTTCTTATTGATCGGTTATGACGAAATCACTCGTACACACCGCACTCGTGAATTGCGGTCCGGTGATACCAAAATCGTCTATATCCGACGACCTTCATTGAACGGGTTCAGAATCTACAGAACCACAGACCCTCGAACCACGGAACCAGAGACCCTCCTTTTGCCCTTACATAGGCAATAAACCCAAACCTAGGTTAGTCTGAATCCAGGTCTATATTCATCAGATCATCAAGATGTTGCTGTAGCATCATCCTAGTACTTAGCAACTCTCTCTGGACAGGTCTCCTCGCACACGAAGTAGCACAGAGGCCACATATAGCAGGAGCACACTGTACACCGAGACAGAACAGGAAAAGGATAGCTAAGATCATCCCAATGACCATCAGAATCTTCCATCCCCACGTGGATATCAATCCCCAAAACCATCCCATTAACGACCAATCTCCCTCGTCTAGATGTACAGACTCAGAGATCTTATGTAGTTTGGAAATGGCCTGGAAGACTGTCGGAGCAACTCTATTCTGAAGTGTCATAAGTCGATCCGACTGGAGCTCAGCAGTCAAGTTACTAAGGGCACCGGCAGTTTCGACTATGGTGGACTCAACCACTCTCGTCAACTGTCGAATGTTCCTGCTGTTGGCCATCGGCCCCCAGAACGGCAGAAAACCCTAAAAGAAATCTCCCAACTCTTGCCCTGCGGTATCTTCCTTACTGAAGACACCTCTAACAACTCTCGTCTTATGGTAATCTGCTGCAGCTGTAAAAGTGGGAGGCAACAGGAAAGAAACAAAACATGTGCCCGAGAAGTCAGGGGCAACCATGTGTACGCCTTGTCATAGCAGATGAAGTATGTACCCTTAGCTGCTAAGAACGCTGGGAAAGTCTGAGACGCAAATACATAAGTCTCAGTGCAGACACTCTTCCCTAACGTTCCAACCAATGTATGCTTGTGTCTCATCTCTCGGGATAGTCTCATACGAACTAATTCCTCTAATCATGTCGACTATACCCTTGACCAGAGCACTAGTCTTTGGACTATCTTTCACGGAACGGTGGGGATAGACACTATGAGCATAAATGAACATCGTTCTGTATGCCCAAATAGAACCATTGTAGCTGAAAGGCAGAACCAGGTATGGAATACCTTTATCGGTCGTATGGGGCATGAGGCCACAAACCCAACAATTAGTTGTGTTCATAACTAGCTGGTGTTGGTGCAGGAGTTGAACAAAGGAATTGGTTAGCAAATTCCAGTCTTCTAACGATTTCATGTTCGGGCATAGGGTGAAAAGAACGAGAAGAAATAGTAGGAGGAGGTTAAGGTTGCGTAGTGGGCATGAACGTCACTTGAAAAGAGAATGTCACATATCCAATTAAAAACATCATTAAGCTAAGCAACATAAATAAACACAATATTAAAAATATTTTCCGGGTCATCAATTTACAGATCTTGCTCTTAAAGCTTATTCTCTCAACAGGTCTCTCCATCTCGAAAAACTCCATCCTCTCTAATTTGCTGCTCGCAGTGGTAGGGTGTTCTATGCTAAGGAATTCTTCTGTCAGCCCAGGGCAACTCCCTTAGGCCAACCAGAACCGTCGACCTAGTGTCTTCGGCTTGCACTCCAAAGACTTCGGCAACCGCGACCCTACAGCTGAACCCGGATGGCGGTTCGAAAAACAAAAATCAAAGTAGTTCCTCGGAGGAGAGTCAACCTGCAAAAATCATAAAAAGAAAACGTTATACTTTTATTTGTCCCGCGACTCTCGGTCGCAAATTGTAACGCTCTTTGCCAGGCAATGTTTGTTCACGGAAAAGTAGCTCAGGTTCAACAATGTCCAAACGGTTCAATGGAGGCACAGTTTCTTGGAGAAGGGCGTCACTTTCTTGCTCAGCGTTCCAATCAAACTGGCATCGCTGAATGGCAGAAAATGAGGCACGTCTCAGTCTCGGAATCAGGAAGTCCTTTCTGGACCCACCGGTCGTACGGCAGAGGCAAAGGGGCCCTTTTGCAATGTACGCCGTGGATCCAGTTCTTTTTACCGTGCGCTCGTACTGCAGACAACGGTAGACAACAAAACCAGGTAAGGTCCAGTCCAGCGGGGCTGCTCATTCTTGGTTCGCTGGAAATCCTTCACAAGCACCCACGCGCCAGGTTCAATGGCGTGCCCTGGATCTTCAGAAGCTTGTGGCAATGAATCGTGAACCTGTGGATGCAAAACACGCAATTTAGCCGTCAATTCATACAGGTAATCAAGCAACACAGGATGTTCTATTTGACTAAATTTTGTCGGCCTCGGCATTCCCCAAATGTTTGCCGGGCGACCAAACACGATCTCATACGGACTCAAACCCGTTTGTGAATGCACAGTCATTCTAGTCGACAGAAGGGCTAGAGGCAAGGCATCTGGCCGTTGTAAACCAGAGCTCGCTTGAATTTTGGCTAACTTCAATTTTAGGGTGCCATTATAGCACTTGACTAGATCAGCTGATTGGGGGTGATTTGCAGCGTGAAACTTCTGCTGGATACCTAACCAGTCACATACTCTCTTCATCACTTGACCCACAAATTCACTCCCATTGCCACTCCAGATCATTCTCGGCAAACCGTACCTAGGGAAGAACTCTTTAATAAGGGCTTTCGCTGTGGACAAGGCAGTATTGTCCTTCATAGGGTAAGCTTCCACCCATCTAGAAAAAGAACAAACAACCACTAACACATACTTTAGGTTGTTGCACCTCTCCATGTGGATGAAATCTAGCTGCAAAGCCTCAAACGGATACGTTGGAGGAGCAAAATGACCAGCTGGAGTTGGAATTCCCTTACCAGGATTATACATCAAACACACCATACAGTTCTTAACCAGATTCTCTGCACACTTAGGAATTCCAGCATTCTGCCAAACCGGAGCCAACAACTTGCAGATCCCTTTCACGCTGATATGAGCCAAACCATGAGCCATTGTAACCCCTGGAAGCACATACGCATCGGGTAACAACCATCTCTGATGCTCTGACTAATCAATCCAAAACCATTCAAATCCAATTTACCCTTACTCTCTCTCCATTCATTCAACTCTTTCTCTGTGGCTTCAGCTTGGATGGATTTCACACTCTCAATCGTATCTTCACACATACTTCCATCTGGAACCCATCTTGACGGACCTGCAACATACATTCGACTCATCACATTTCTCGCAGTTTCTTTCGCGACTTCATCTGCAAACGCATTACCACGACCAACATCATCCGTAACTTTCACATGTGCACTGCATTTCACAATCGCTACTTGCAATGGCAAAGTAAGTGATTCAAGAAGTTAATTCACAAACTGACCATGCTGTATCTTGGTCCCATGCGAAGTCAGGAACCCACGCTCTCTCCACAAACGTCCAAAACTATGAGCCACACCAAATGCAAACTGGCTGTCAGTGTACACAGTCACTCGTTTTCCTTTCGCCAACACACACGCTCTTGTTAATGCAATCAATTCTGCTGCTTGCCCTGAATTATGTGGGATACGTGCAGCTTCAATAATCGTATGCAAAGTCGTAACAGCATATGCCGCGGTCGTATCACCATTCGGAAGTTTGAAGCACGAACCATCAACCCACAAGGTACCATCACATTCTGGAAGAGGAGTATCCCTAAGATCTATCCTCCCTTTCGTTGCTTCCTCAGTTCTAAGGAAACAATCATGTTGTTCGGTATCATCTGACTCAATTGAAATCGGCAACAATGTGGCTGGATTCAACGTGTTGTATCTCTTTATATGCACATGACTCGCTAACAAGGTCAATTCGTAACCCGACAACCGAGCACTAGTTAAGTGCTGTGTCTTGGTACGATTCAACAAGGTATCCACTGCATGTGGAACCATCACAATCAGTGTATTGTCCATCTCCAAACCAGCAGGCTGTCGAATTGAAACAGCCACTGCTGCTGTAGCTCTCAAACAACTCGGCAACGCTCTAGCTACCGGATCCAAAGTCAACGAAAAATAAGCACATGGACGCTGCTTATCGCCAAATTGTTGAGTCAAAACTGACAATGCACATCCCTCTCTCTCATGGGCATACAATGTGAAAGGTTTGCTGTAGTCAGGGGTACCCAACACAGGAGCCGAACACAACGCATCACGTAATTCTGAAAAGCTCTTCTGACATTCGTCAGTCCAAGGAATAGGATTTGGAGAATCCTTAACAGTAAGAGCTATCAAAGGGTTCGCGAGCATCACAAAATTAGGGATCCACTATCTACAGTACGATGTAATACCTAAGAAAGCACGTACTTCTCTCTGTGTCGTAGGCACACTCATTTTCGCAATAGCTTGAATTCTTTCTGGGGTCAGTTTCCTTCCCTCCTTCGATAAGAGGTGACCTAAGTAGGTTACTTCTTATCGACAATATTGCAACTTCGAAAGAGAAACCTTATGATGGAAATCAGACAAATGACGTAACAACGATAAAGTAGCCTCTCTACAAATCTCTTCATTGTCAGCAGCAACTAACAGATCGTCAACGTACTGAATAAGAGCAGCACCATCAGGTAAAACCAACAAATCAAGTTGCGTCTTCAAAGCTTGACTATAGATCGATGGACTCTCGCAATAGCCTTGAGGAGCGCGCTTAAAGCGGAAACTTCGTCCTCCTATAGAGAAGCCAAAGATATCTCTACTTTCCACGGCAATCGGGATGCTGAAGAAAGCATTCTTCATGTCAATCACCGAAAACCACGTGGCTGTAGCCGGGATCAAAGTCAGTAAAGCGGTGATATCAGGTACAACAGGAAATTGCGGAACAACAATCTTATTCACCTTGCGGAGATCGATCACGAACCTATATACAGGAGGCTGTGAAGAATCAGTTTGTTTCAAAACAGGCAAAACCGGACTATTGCACACATTACCTCTCGTTTCCTCGATCACACCCTTTTCAATCAGATCATAGATGATCGCCAAATGTGCTCTTTCACCATCGCTAGAGATACGATACTGTGGAATGCGTGGCAATCTAGGATTCACCTTCAACGTCACAACATATGGCGGAATCTCTTAAAGACCCACATCGTTCGGACCAGTAGCCCAAAGAGAATCAGGAAGCGAAGATAATTCAGGTGAATGTCGCTCTTTAGACAAATACATCGGAGAGATCACTCTCTTACCCAATGTAAGATGTACTCCCGAAGGAGAACAATATAGCGTTGCATACAATCTCTTTAACAAGTCCAATCCCAACAAGTTCTCACCACAACCAGTCATCAGAATGAGGGGTGCTTCGAATTCACAAGGTCCAACAGAAATAGACAACGGACTAGAAATCAGATTCGTAACTGGAGCGCCAGAAAAACCTACTGAAACATTCTTTAAGCCAGACAAAGGTGCGCCAGGGAGTTTAGAGTGCATAATAGAACTCTTCGCAGCACCAGTATCCAACAGAAAAGGCTCTGACACACCTGATGCAATCACTTCCACATAAGGTCCACTCTGATCTACTGGAACTGAAACAACTCCCTCTCTTTGTCTATGGCTGTCCTAGCAATCAGTACCATCCACATCCTCACCTTCAACATAGTAATCGCCCGCATAGTACTGTGGCGTCCTACCAGACGCACTATTCTGCTGATCAAAGCTATTCATAGAATTCTGTGGAGGCAAAGAACGCGCATTCTGACCTCTACCTCTAGGCGCTTGTTGAGCACCTCGACCTCTCACACTAGAAGCACCATTCGTGCGTTGTAACAGAACCAGACAACTACTCTTGAAATGGCCCTCTTCTTTGCAATACGCACACTGATTAGGACCAACGGGAAAACGCTGTTGAGAAGACTCGAACCTTTGCGAGTTTCTCTGATATTGCTGAGGTTGCTGATAATCGCGCTGATTATCACGGGGCGGATAAGCTTGCTGTAGAAGAACTTTAGACTTCAATTCCTTAGTCTTCCTATCCACTTTCTCTATCTCATCCTTGTTCCTATTTTCATAGTACTGGGCAGTAGCCAAAATCTGCGCTGACGTAGAAACAGCCCAAGCACTCTCAGAATCCTTGAACTTAGTGCACAATTCTGGAAGCAAATTATGAACAAACTTGTCAACGAACAACCGTTGACCACCTTCGATACTCATGTCCTGACCACTGTGGTCTACAAAGGTCTCTTCAAATCGCGTGAAAAAGTCGGACACAATTTCGTCTTTCTTCTGCTTAAACGCAGACAACTTGTCCCAATTAACACGCAAAGCAGGCATCAGAGTCTTCATATAATTAATTATCCTACCAGGGAGTTCAGCAATTATATCTTCAGGCTTAGCGCCACCTACTTGTCTGTCATCTGCAGCTCTAAGATTGTTCCATGTATCACCTAATTCCTGCGCATGATCCGAATGACGAATCTTTCCCCAAATAGGCTGTGGAACAACATTCCCAAACAACATATCTATATCTGCCAGATTCATAATACATGAATCCTCAGTTTGAGATAGCTCTTTATAAAGCCCTGCTGGATTTTTGCGCGGATCAGGCAAAGCCTGCTTAAGGGCTAAAACTTCAGCACGCTTCCAAGGAACATGTACCCAAACACGCTGAAAGTGTGGCGGAATAGCTGGATTAGCAGCTGCATCACCAGGCCTCCAAACTGGAGGAACCTCACGCATCGGATATTGACGCGCCTTCCTCCTAACTGACGAATCAGGCTCAAACAGTCGCTCAGAAGGAGATGCATTCCTAAAACGACAACAACGTCCCAACTGCTTTCTCAACCTTGAGACCCTCAACAGTCCCTTTCGCAACCTCAGAAAGTATACGATACAACTCAGGCGGAGTTTGTCCTACCTCACTATCTTCCCATTGTTCACGAATGAAAGAACACATCATGTCAAAAACGTATCTTTGTTTCGGTGCTTCCCATTGAAGGAAAACATCCATAACACCCTCAGAATCTTGTCCACATATAATCTAGGGTCCCACAACCAGGTAAGCTCTTCTGTACCAACGGGAGAGGGTTGAACAGGTTCAGGGGCTCTCTCCCAGGGAAGGGCTGGACAGTGGGGAGGTTACTCCCATGTCCTTTGTGCAGTTTCATGTCAGAGCATGCGCCAACGGCTCCCAGGACTGGTTTGAACGGGACTATGCACAGGGACACCAAATGTATCCCTCAGGCAGACTTTCAGTTGCTTTCAAGCGCACGCACCCAACCCTGATTACACTAAATCCTGTCTGGGAGGTGGTCACACCTCCCTGTGACAGGATGCCATTGTTCTGCCTTCCCCTGCTCGAGCTTGGCTCAGCAGCAGGAGGGCAGAAATGTGTTTTCGTCGGCATCAACCATTTTGTGCTGTCTGGAACTAGAAGGCTGGTACCGGCAACACCACGGACCCAACGAAGCTCGCTTCTGAAGGGTGGAATCATACCTCCCACACCGGTTACCAGTGTGGGGGTATATGATTCCAACATGTTTGACACCAAACACGATAGAGTTTGTTTCAGCCATTTTAGAGTTGGTCTTCACATGGTCGCATAATGCCACTCTACATGGCATAAATGGCTGCTTCATTAACAACCTGGGAGAAGGGACTCCGTAGGCTGCAGGGGTGTTCTGCTCATGCAGTGGCACCCTCTCACTTAGAACAAAGCACCCTGTCTTCAGGATTGTTAAGGAATGCAATAGGGGTGACTTATAAATTTTAAGTGTAGTGACCATTAGATATATTACTCAGAGTGCACACCTCAGAGATGGGGGACACTCAGTGTTGTGAAAAATACCCCTCACACACCAACAGGCCCCTTGGTGTCATGCTTCATCATTGGGGTCTTCGCATCCCGCTAGAGGGATGCGGCGTGCTGCGACCAGCGACTACGCGGGAGCACTGTAGAGGTTGACTATGTGTGGTGTGTGTTAAGTGCAATGGTGGGGTATTAGAAAATGTGAGTGAAGGGTGTGGTGAGGATTAAAAAGTACCTGGCTAGTGGGTTCTTTGAAAAAACTTCATTCGAGACCCCTAGCTGGTGCTATTAAAAAAAAAAAAAAAGTGCAAAGTGAGGTCAGTTGTCTTTATTATGGACACTACCGCTGGTGTGCGTCGACATGTTTCGGAACTCGGTGTTCCTTCTTCAGGACGGGTGCACAACTTCCCAACCCTACTCACGTGTCTTTAAGAAAAAATGTATTTCTCTTAAATTAGAAAAAAGTGAATTTATTTACAGTGAAAAAAAGGCTACTATGTGCCTACAGCGGTTTCTTTGGGGTCATGCAGTTGCATGTCCTAAAAAGAAAAAGAAAAAGATGAATCAGTTTGGTTTCCACAATGGATTGGCTCAGACAGGTGCAGTCACCTGGAGCCCCAAACGGTTAAATAAACCTGTAAAGAGAAAAGACACACATAACACATAACATAGATGACACACTGCTAGTTTGTAATGGTTCCGAAAATCATACTCATAGTGACTGTTGTGTCCTGCCTCATGAGCATATCCAGAACGCCAGGGTAGGTAGGTGGATTCTTAATCTGTGTGGGTAAAGAGTTGGTTTCAGTATTTTTACTCACTGTCTGGGTTCGTGCCAGGTAGGTCTCTAAAGGATTGTCTATCAAATACTCACAAAATCCGCCTGAGTCGGCCTCCTTCTACCACCCTGCGATGCTCCGCTGGTAATGCTTAGCGTTCAGGGTTGTGGTATATAAGGGCCTCGAGGTGCTCATTGATTCGTTAATTGACGGATGTGGTGTACAGACCAAATAAGGAACATCCGCCTCAGCGCCTATCATAATCATGGACCTGTTTACAGAGTACCATGTGTCGTTCTGAGCATGTTAAATCCGGTAGTGACCGTTGAGCCAATAAGGCGCATGCGTGTATGTCATAGATACTGACGTCAGTCGCTACTTCTGGGCGCATGGGTAGATGGTGTAGTCTATGAGATGTGCGCTTTGGTTTTGTTACACTACTCCCATACTAAGTGCTAAGGGTATATTACTGCTATGCGGCACTTGGGACAGAGTATGGGATGGATCAGTGAGTATTTAACATAGGTTTGTTAAAAAAGAGAGAGGGATTACACAGGCACAGCCCTTACGGTTACAGATTGATAAGAACCATTGTTTCTCTAAATACAGTCATGGCCATAAGTTGCAGATCCTTCTAGATTCTAGGTTTTACCCGGACAAATGGCCCCATGGGATATCATCATTTAGGCCTTCAATGTGGGTGCCCAAACGAAAAACCCATCGTTGTTCTTTTTGAAAAAGGCCGGTTTCTTATTGCATACGTTCAATTACGGTCCAATGCAGATCATTGACACAATGTTGTTGTTCCAAGAAGTGAGAAGCCATCTTTGTGGTTGTTTTTTTGCAGCGTATGTTGCTTTTATGTTCTCCTATTCTCACTTTTACAGGTCGGGAGGTCATGCCTATGTACTCGAGGCCACATGGGCATGTTATCATGTACTGAAAAAACCAAGTATAACAATGGGTCAACGAAAACATTGTGTAGCTATCTGAATGACTGTGTGTGTGTTGAAAGAACACAATCCCTGAATCCAAGGTATTCCTGGTGAAAAATATGTTCCCATCAGATACCCGTCCTGTACCGCCCTACATCATTTGGGATCCTTCACCCGAAGGAAGTGGAAAAAATCCACTTAGGATTAGGTAGATTGTGGCCTAATCATATGTGAAGGAATTAAGGATGTATAAGTGTAGACTAAGTGATGGTATCAGGGGGCAAAAAATAGTAAGCAGTGCAATGAGTGCTCTCTGTAGCATGTGATAGAGTGAAATTAATATTGGGTTGTGGGAGTGGAGAGAAGAAATTTATTAGGGTCCTACCCACACCCAAGGTTAAAAAACAGTGCAAAGTAGTGTTAACAAATAACTACTTAGGTCTTATCTAGGTCGACATGTTTCTGCAGTTTCTTTGGCTCACAAGATACCCGTCTGCTTCATCAGGACCTTATTATTGATCAAGTGCTACTGCTGATTAAAGTGAAAAATGTGTATAAAAATCATATCACCTGAGAACACCCTTGTCTGCTGGTTTAATAACTAGTTCGCTATTGTTTGCGAACTAGTTATTAAACCAGCAGACAAGGGGGGTGCCATCGTACTACAAACCCTTGAGGCCTACGATACGGAGTGCAGACGTTTACTATCCGATGAACGTAACTACAAAATTCTGCACGATGACCCAACCGAAAGACTACGTATCAGGATTGGGGGCATGGTGGAGGAAGGCCTAGCCCACGACTGGTTAAGTAAAAAAGAGGCTGAGTTCTTACAACAACCATCACCACGGATACCGTACTTTTATTGCATCCCCAAAATCCACAAGAACATCAACAATCCTATCATCTCCGGAATCGGGTCCATCCTGGAGCCCCTGTCAAAGTTTGCGGATGCGTTTCTCCGTCCTTTGGTGCAATCCACCAGCACTTATCTAAAAGACACCAAGGCAGTCTTACAACTACTTGAAGAAAAGGAATTTGATCCATCAAAACAGTTCCTACTAAGCCTCGATGTAGAGAGCTTATACACCAGTCTCCCTCATGATGAGACATTACAAATCATAGAGGAAGTACTCTTCAGCAGTAGATGGAAATACCAAACTCCGAGAAATCTGGTCCTAGAATGCATCTCTATGGCCTTGCAAGAAATTTTTTTCCAATACGACCAGACCTTATATTTACAGACCCATGGAACAAGCATGGGTAGTACATTTGCTCCTAGTCTGGCTGGTCTGTAAGTGTATCACCTGGAACAAAACAGAATCCTAAATACAGACAACCCATATCACTCCCAGATCAATACCTGGAAAAGGTATATAGACAACAGTTTCATCATTTGGGATGGCGATCTGGAGAGTGCCTCCAATTTTGTGACATGGCTGAACAATCAGAATAGATATCTGAAATTCACAAGCACCATATCCAGCACATCAATGATCTTCCTGGATCTAAGCATATACACGGAGGATGGCAGGCTGAAGAGCAAAACCCACTTCAAACCCACTTCCAGGAACTGCTTATTACGGTACGATAGTTTCCACCCCAGACACCTCAGGGAGAACCTACCATATGGACAATTCTTGCGCCTCAGAAGAAACTGCACGGATTTGAACCAATTCAACAAACAGGCCAAAGATCTCAAAACAAAGCTAATACAGAGACAATACCCTGTCAGAAGCATTGACAGGGCAATGAAAAGGGCCAGGAATAATCACAGGGACGCACTCCTTGAAGACAATCCACAAGACAAGGAAGTGATCAAAAGACCAATATGTGTCACGACCTACACAACCATGTCCAACGAAGTATCAAAAGTGATCAACAAACACTGGAGGATACTGAACTGTGGCCAATTGGACTTCGAAAAACCAATGTATGCACATCGCAGGGGCAGAAACATCAAGGACATACTGGTACACACAAGACCTCGTCAAAATCCAACCGGCAGACAGACCACCATTGGAGTCCAAGGACATTTCCCCTGTGGAGACTGCAGTAGTTGCCACCTAACTCACAAAAGCAAGGTCATAAATTTCAGGAATGGTACATCATGGGAACAACGACAATTTTCTAACTGTAACACAAAAAATGTTGTCTACATGATAACATGCCCATGTGGCCTCGAGTACATAGGCATGACCTCCCGACCTGTAAAAGTGAGAATAGGAGAACATAAAAGCAACATACGCTGCAAAAAAACAACCACAAAGATGGCTTCTCACTTCTTGGAACAACAACATTGTGTCAATGATCTGCATTGGACCGTAATTAAACGTATGCAATCAGAAACCAGCCTTTTTCATAAAGAACAACAATGGGTTTTTCGTTTGGGCACCCACATTGAAGGCCTAAATGATGATATCCCATGGGGCCATTTGTCTGGGTAAAACCTAGAATCTAGAAGGATCTGCAACTTATGGCCATGACTGTATTTAGAGAAACAATGGTTCTTATCAATCTGTAACCGTAAGGGCTGTGCCTGTGTAATCCCTCTCTCTTTTTTAACAAATCTATGTTAAATACTCACTGATCCATCCCATACGCTGTCCCAAGTGCCGCATAGCAGTAATATACCCTTAGCACTTAGTATGGGAGTAGTGTAACAAAACCAAAGCGCACATCTCATAGACTACACCATCTACCCATGCGCCCAGAAGTAGCGACTGACGTCAGTATCTATGACATACACGCATGCGCCTTATTGGCTCAACAGTCACTCCCGGATTTAACATGCTCAGAACGACACATGGTACTCTGTAAACAGGTCCATGATTATGATAGGCGCTGAGGCGGTTGTTCCTTATTTGGTCTATACACCACATCCGTCAATTAACGAATCAATAAGCACCTCGAGGCCCTTATATACCACAACCCTGAACGCTAAGCATTACCAGCGGAGCATCGCAGGGTTGTAGAAGGAGGGCGACTCAGGCGGATTTTGTGAGTATTTGATAGACAATCCTTTAGAGACCTACCTGGCACGAACCCAGACAGTGAGTAAAAATACTGAAACCAACTCTTTACCCACACAGATTAAGAATCCACCTACCTACCCTGGCGTTCTGGATATGCTCATGAGGCAGGACACAACAGTCACTATGAGTATGATTTTCGGAACCATTACAAACTAGCAGTGTGTCATCTATGTTATGTGTTATGTGTGTCTTTTCTCTTTACAGGTTTATTTAACCGTGTGGGGCTCCAGGTGACTGCACCTGTCTGAGCCAATCCATTGTGGAAACCAAACTGATTCATCTTTTTCTTTTTCTTTTTAGGACATGCAACTGCATGACCCCAAAGAAACCGCTGTAGGCACATAGTAGCCTATTTTTCACTGTAAATAAATTCACTTTTTTCTAATTTAAGAGAAATACATTTTTTCTTAAAGACACGTGAGTAGGGTTGGGAAGTTGTGCACCCGTCCTGAAGAAGGAACACCGAGTTCCGAAACATGTCGACGCACACCAGAGGTAGTGTCCATAATAAAGGCAACTGACCTCACTTTGCACTTTTTTTTTAATAGCACCAGCTAGGGGTCTCGAATAAAGTTTTTTCAAAGAACCCACTAGCCAGGTACTTTTTAATCCTCACCACACCCATCACTCACATTTTCTAATACCCCACCATTGCACTTAACACACACCACACATAGTCAACCTCTACAGTGCTCCCGCGTAGTCGCTGGTCGTAGCACGCCGCATCCCTCTAGCGGGATGCGAAGACCCCAATGATGAAGCATGACACCAAGGGGCCTGTTGGTGTCTGAGGGGTATTTTTCACAACACTGAGTGTCCCCCATCTCTGAGGTGTGCACTCTGAGTAGGATTCTTCTTGTTTAATTACCCGTGCCCGTGGAGTGAGAATCCTATCTCTATACTCTACCTCCCCCCATTGTTATCTTTTTTTTTTTTCATTAGATATATTAACCTATATCTTAAGTAAGGGGTGCATGCACCAACTTACACAGGCTTCCATGGCAGACCTGTAGTTCCATTTTGCATGGCCTCTCATGGGTGGCATAATACATGCTTCAGCCCATGGGAGGCCTCCGGGGTACCTATGGTTTGGGTACATGGGTACCATATACTAGGGACTGACAAGGGTACCCCAGCATCCATTCTGGAGTATACCTAAGTACATAACATAGCATTTTAGGGAGAAAGCAGATAGACTGGGGTCCTGATTAGCATGATTCCAGTCAGACTAGTCAAAAACAGTATTACATTCAGAAAAAAGTGGGGGTAACCATAAGAAGCAGATCCTACTTTCCTTCAATGCCCATCCTTTCTTTGCCACTGTACTACACTGTATGACATTCAACGACACACCAATCAACTTCTCTCTATGATAAGCCACTCCACTTTATGGCACTTCACTTCATTCCTCAATACTCTCCTCCACTGCTCCAAGACACTCCAACTGACAATATTCCACTTGGTGACACTCTATTGCACCCTTCTCCACTCTAAAACACCCTACTCCA
Source organism: Lissotriton vulgaris (assembly GCF_964263255.1). Lineage (NCBI taxonomy): Eukaryota > Metazoa > Chordata > Amphibia > Caudata > Salamandridae > Lissotriton > Lissotriton vulgaris. The sequence continues at coordinate 1,857,386,867 of NC_141689.1, forward strand.
CTCTATGACAATCTACAACACCCTACTCTACTTTTCGACATGCCATTCCACTGTACAACTCGCTGCTCCAGTCTACAATACTTGACTCTACTATATGAGACACCATTCCACTACACTATATAATACTGTTCTACACTATATAGTACCACACTCTACTCTACTCCTCTTGATTCTAATCTACAATACTCCAGCCTATGACAATAGACTTTACAACACTCTCCTCCACTGTATTGTACGACACTCCACATAACAACTCTACCCTTATGGCACTGGACCCCAGTGGAAAAAAACAAAGGTTAAAGCTTAATTCTAAGCTTAGTTATAGTTAGGAATTCTTATTTTCCGGACACAAACTAAGTTTAAACTACACAGTTGTAGTTAAAACTTTCATGTACAATTTATCCACCACCTTTAAATTAGTGGAGTAGCGAATCTCATTGCACACTCTTTTCAACCCGCTAACCAGATAACTCTACCTATAACTCGCCACTCTACCATGCACTCCGTTCTCACAAATAATTATACTCCACTGTACAACACTATACTGTACAAAACTCTCTGCCACTCTACTGCACAACACTACACTTTACAACACTGACCTATATGACACACTAGTTCACTGAACTCCACTCTATGCCACTACACTCTGCAACACTCTGCTATGCTCTGTGCCACTCTACGACACTCTACTCGGTGACACTCCATTCCAACACACGTCATTTCATGACTCTCCAGTTGATGACACTCCACTGTACAGCACTCATCTGTATTGTTCGACACACCACTACACTGTACAATGCGCTGCTCCACTCTATGAAACTCCACTCCACTGTAAAATACTTTGCTTCAAAGTACACTACGTCACTCCACTCTACTTTATTCCACTCTACAATACTCCTCCCTCTGACACTGGACTATATAACATTCTCCTTCATTATTCTAGACTATACTCCACTTTACAACCCTCCAATCAATGGCACTTCACACGACGATTCGAAAAGCAATTTTATTAAAATATAGAAACCATTAACATATAGTGAAAAAAACGAAGGTTAAGGATAATTTATAGCTAGATATATCTTACTTATTATTTCTATACAACTCCAACCTTAAATACACAAACATTGTAAAGTTATGATTATAACTTCAATTTATAAATTATGCCACACCTTGAAATTGCTGTAAGTTGCGAACCTCCAAACACGGTCCTGATGCCTCACTCGACACACCACATTAACTATAGCTCATGCCTTTTGAATGCACTGTTTATACCCTTGCTGACTACATCAATTATAGCATGTGAAATCATAATATTCATAACACTTATTAACTTCTCAAATTACATTATTTGTTACAACACAGTGCATGATAGAATGGTGAGGCAGAGTAAGTGTTGTGTGGTTAGCGAGCTGAAAAAGTGTATAATTAGGTCTGCTACTTATAATAATTTGGAAGGTGGTGGATAAATTGTAAATAAAGTTATAACAATAACTTTTGAATTTGTATATATATATCTGTATATATTTGTATGTGTGTGTGTAAATACTTTACTGAAAAAAACATAGGTTCCAGGCACGTTTTAGTTAGAAATTAGCATTTAAAAAACCTTAGAAATTCACTGAAAAAACATAGGTTTCAGGTACGTATAGTTAGTTGGACATTTCTCTCGTACAACACCGTAGAAATTGCCCCATAACTTGCACACCCGCAATGCACTTCTGATGACGTCACATATTACATCATTCATGACTTGGTCAGTGACATCACTGATGACATCACTGATAACATCTCAAATGACATCACTGATGACATCATCCATGTGAATATCTGGTGCACCTCCTCACACTCTAATATAACCTTTGGTACACCCACTGTAAAATACAGACTACCATTTTTTAAACCATCAACAGACCAATACCAGTTACTACATACGCACTCACTGATTCCTAGGTCTTCACACAAGGTTTAAAAAAGAGGGTACTGCCTGTCGGGCAAATTATAAAATGACTCTTAAAGCTAGGCAGAAATAAATAAAGGCAAATAACTGTCTTGCCTTCATCAAAGCAAATAAGTTATAATGTCCCAAAGAGTTTTGGCATCCAGATAGATCTTTTAGAGCTGGAAATCACATTATGGTTAGTACTAGCTCCTGCATTCCTGCTGACCAATGGGTTGCACAACCATCTAAGTAAATCTAGTACTCTTGATGCTTATTCCTTTTTAGCAAAAGTGATATATGAAGTAAATACCGCCTTACACGATTATCCTTCTAGCAAAGCCCTAGGTCCTGATGGGTACCCACTGATCTATTTTAATGTGATACTGAGCAGTGGGCCCCCTTGCTCACTAATGTCGTTAACAGTTTGAGTACCTCTGATTTTCCTCCCTTCTGGCCTGCCTCTTAAACCATGCCCTTTTTAGGTCGAGCCTAGGCAGAGCACATGCGCTGTCTGCAACACCTGCTGTCAGCAATGCACAGAGTGAAATCCTGCCTGCTACTTACCATTCCATCACTCCTACGTCGCTCTTCTTTGCTGACTCCTAAGTCGTTCATGCATCCCATGCCTCACTTCCGGTCAAAGCTATGGAGCACCCACCAAGCACAGTCTCCTTAAGCTTAGTTTCTTCATCTGCACTTTAGAGAACTTTTTTTTAAAGATTGCTGTATGCCTGTAGCTGCTTCTGCCCTCCCACTAATTTTTGACCCAATCGCAGCATTTCCAAGCGCTAACATCGTTGACAGGCTTTGTCATTTCATAAAGTGCATGTTTGCACCCACCAACATTGGTTTGTGGGTACTTGTTTTTAACTTGTTTTTTAGCAGTAGGTATTTACTGCTTGAACGGCAGCTCAGAGACACAAAGAGCCAACACAGTCTGACACATAAGCCCTTTCTCGCCCCTCCTCTGCCTGCCATCCAGCCTATCACCCCATTACTGGGGGCAGGGAGAATGGGGAAATGTTGCAAGCCCCCTGGGGCTACTGCCTTCCACTCTGAGAAACGTCAGAGAGCCCTGAATAACACATGGTTTGGCTCCTGACACTGACAGCTGTCAGTTGCCTCTTTTCGTTGCTGTCTCTGTGGACAGAGTTTTCCTTGGAATTGGGACAAAGGTCAGACCCAATGGGTGGAATGGGCCACACCACTTTTTTGGCCTTAGTAGTACTATCTACCTACTGATGCATCTGATAGTTGTTTTTAGGGGCCTTTAGAGAACTCTGACTTTTTACCTCCCTCCTCCTCCTTCTGGTGGGAGCCCTGACCACCCTTTTGAGAGTCCCATCCAGATACCTTTTTGGACACTCGAGTGCCTACCCAGATGTCTGCCTCCTCAGCAAGCTTCCTGGGGTCAGTAAGTTTGCTATCAGCCAGGTGTTGACACAGCTCTGGAAAACAAGTCTCAAATATGTGCTCCCTTAAAAATAAGTTGTACAGCCCTGAATAATCATCAACCTTGCTGCCCCTCACCGTTAGTGCCTTACTAGCATAATCCAACAAATCCACCCATGCCTGTGTGGAGAGTCTGTGGCTGGCCCTGAACCATTGCGTATACCTTTCAGGGGTCAAGCCAAACTTGCTGAATCAGATGGCCTTCATAGCAGTGTAGCATGACTGGTCCTCTACCTCTAGTGTAAGGAGTGTGTACCTTCAACTGTGGGCATATACCTACATAGACTACTACCTCAGAACTACTCTGGGACCTTGTACACTCTCAGAGCCACTTTATAGGCTGCAAACCACTTATCTATGTCACCCCCCACTCCATAACTGCACACAAAATCCTTGAGCATCCTGACTCTAGACTCACCAGTGGACACTGCACGTAAGCATGCTCTTATGTCTAGCTCTGAAAGTCAGCTCATGGGACGTCTTACTAACCTCCGCGGGTAGTCTTCCCTCCTCTAGAGCTTGTTCTTTCTCCATTTTAGGAAGGGCCGGCTCCTTCTTAGCTTGGCAAGGATCAGCTCCTTCTCCAATTTAAATTTTGCAAGGTTTAGTTTCAGCTTTTTTTCTCCCTCGATTCCTTCAGCTTCTCTGGGGATAGGTTCCTTGAAGACACACTGCTCCCTGGTCTGCTGCGGACCCCCAGTCCTGGGAGGATGTTACCCCCCACATCACTAGGCCGCATGACAAGACCTGCAGACAAGCCTTGCTCTAATTCCTCCTCAGACTCTGAAGCCCTCATCCTTTGTATTGGTCTGGTGGACTGCTACCCTTTCTCTTAAAGCATTTTGAAGCTCTGCCTTCTTCATACTTCCCTTATTGAACACCATCCTTTCTTAGCAGAAGCCCTTTAGCTTGGCCACTGTGTAGGTCTCCATGTTGGCCGGCTCAAATTCCATGTTGCCAAATAAGACCACAGACATTGCAGAAAAAATGGGTATTGGGAAAAAAGACTTTTGGAAAAATCAAAGATGCCAATTTAGGGAAAATTGAAAAAGGTTTGACTTGGTCTTATCTGGCTCTTTATGGTGTTTGAAGGAGTGAAGAAGGGAAAGGCTGTGCAGAAGCGGACCATTACTCGATGGATCATGCTCTGCATTAAAATCTGCTACGGGTTTGCATGCTCATTCCACCAGAGCCAAGGCAGCATCCACTGTGGCATCAACGTGGGCCACTTTCCACATGTTCACTAAATGTTACTATACCAACAAAAGAGAGAGGGTCATAGGGATATTTAAAGACCTGCCCAGATTCACATCCCCAATGCACTTGAATGTAAAACACAAAAAGAACCGGGGCCACTAGACCCTCGGTTCTTTTTGTGTTTTACACTAAATGTTACTGCCTGGAAAATCAGGTCCTTCGGGATGGGTACTTTGCCTGTTTGGCCCTGTAGGACTTCTTGGTTTGAATTTGTTTCGCAGACCAACCGCCGGGGAGGTATTGCTTGAGTAACTATGTTAAGGTAAAGAATCTGCAGCTAGAAGTCTCTATCAGATGAATACCCTACTTATCTTCGATAACGCCTTATCTGGTAAAGACTCTATCTAGCGCAGATTCCTTGCTGACCCACCAATCCTCCCTGCTCTGTGAACTGGTTTCTAGGGTCAGGACTTTTCCCTTTTCAGAGCCCTAGATTTTCACACCAGTAGCCAGTGTTCTTCATGACTCCTCGCTTCTTGCGTGGAAAGTCGCAAAACGAAACTAGCATCAGTACGCTGTGGTAGTGCACTACGCACACCACATCCAACACGGACTACGCTGATTACACCATGTGGAGCCAATTGATTACACCTACATGTGGGCAGGAGTACTGCTCACAAAAAGGATTCCGGCACCTGCCAATAATTTTAAGGTAAAGTATCTCCGGCTAGATAGTCTCTACCAGATAAGGCTTAACAGAAGGGTAAGTAACTTGTACTTTATGTAGCACTCAGATATCTGAAAGGTATGTGGGCACTTCACATTTCAGCTACTAGTACAATAGTATGTTTAGACAATGAACATCAATCAATCAATCAATCAATCACAGAATTTGTATAGCTCGCTACTCACTTTAAGGGTCTCACGGCGCTGAGGAGGAGGGGGTCGCTATTGCTCGAACATCCAGGTCTTGAGTTGTTTCCTGAAGGAGAGGTGATCCTGGGTCAGCCAAAGGTGAGTGGGGAGGGAGTTCCATGTCTTGGCTGCCAGGTAGAAGGATCTTCCTCCGATGGTGGATTTCCGTATTCTTGGGACGGAGGCCAGGGCGAGGCTGGTGGATCGGAGCTGGCGGGTGGGTGTGTAAAAGGTGAGGCGGCTGTTGAGGTACTTCGGGCCCATGTCGTGGAGAGCCTTGTGTGCGTGGTTGAGGAGTCTGAGCGTGATCCTCTTGTTGATGGTGAGCCAGTGCAGGTCTTTCAGGTGGGCAGAGATGTGGCTGCGGCGCGGGATGTCCAGGATGAGTTGGACTGAGGCGTTCTGGATGCGCTGGGGTCTTTTCTGGAGTTTGGCTGTGGTTCCAGCGTAGAGGGTGTTCCCGTAGTCCAGACGGCTGGTGACAAGGGCTTGGGTGACCGTCTTCGGTGGGGATCCATCGGAAGATCTTTCGGAGCATGCGCAGGGTGTTGAAGCATGATGATGAGACGGCGTTGACTTGTCTGGTCATCGAGAGGGAGGAGTCCAGGATGCCCAGGTCATTTGGTATTGTTAGCACTCACCCCAGAAGAGTCCAGGTGCAGGCTACCAGGCCTTAGGAGCTTGTTATGTATTGTTGTTGTTATTGTAGCTCACACAGGAGGCCAGCCACCTAGCCCCTGGAGTTACTTCTGGTGGTCCTGGGTTCAAGGAGATGGTCCAGTTCTCCTTCTGGCAACAAGCAGCTGGGCATCCCTCGGGAAGCAGCAGGGCAGTCCTTTAGGGGTCCAGGCAGTACTTCTGAAAACTGAAGAGGTGTGCTGAGAGTTCAATATTTATACCTGGTTCCAACCTTTGAAGTGGAGCGCTTCACTACCCATCATCTGGTTCTGCTAAGTTCTTCCCTTCCTCTGTCAAGGATCCAAGACGTCTGTGGTGATGAAAGACTAAGGTCAGGTTTCTTTGTGTGTGTTGGAGGCAAGCCCATTTGAAGTGCAAGAGGGGCAGGAAACTGCTCCACCCCTAGCCATCCTGGCAGGATGGTTCATCCTGCCCGCATAGTCCCCTGTTGTCTCATTGTCTGGGAGGAATACACAAAGTCCAACTGCAGAGCCATTCACAGTCATAGACCCAGGATACTGGTAGAGGTACAAATGGTCAGTACAAGAAAATGCTAACTTTGTGCGACAAAAAATCTGACATAACCATTAAAGAGGACTTTAAAATACAACTCATTTGGAGTCTAAACATGATTTATCTCCTTCTCCCCTTCCAAAGTTAGCACTTATTCAATATATTAAATGTAATTGGGCAAACCAATATTAATTACCCTAAGAGAGGTACAGCCAGATTCATCAAACTAAAATCGGCTCTCAAAGGGCCAGATTCTGAGAATCTGGCCCTTTGCGAGCGCTATTTTTGCATTTGGGATTCATCATCCCAAATGCAAAAATCGCAATTCTAGAAATCGCTAAATTGCGATTAAATGCATTTAAGGAATCTCAATTTGAGATTCCTTAAATGCAATTCATGAACCATTTTTAAATTGCGAATTTGCAATCTGGATCCGCTATTTACCGCAAAGTCTAACTACGTGGTAAATAGAAAAAACTTTGAAAAATGGACTAAAGTGCATTTTTCAAAGTTTCATGTTGCACACACACATGCCCTAAGGGCATGTGTGTGCGCAACATATGTGCACACATCAATTTCAGGGGTGCAACAGGGTGTCCTTTGGACACCCCTGCACCCTTGAAATTGCAATCTCAATTTGCGAATCGCTAATTGCGATTAGCAAATTGAGATGGTCTTCCCATTCATTCCTATGGGCCTCTAGGCCCATAGGAATGAATGGGGAGATATTCCTTATTCCTTATTTGCGACTCGCAATTTGCGAGTCGCAATTAAGGAATTATAAAAAATTGCTATTTTTTAAGTGATTTCTTGATGAATAGCATTTTGCTATTCCTTAATAGCGAATCTGTATTTTTCGCTATTAAGGAATCGCAAAATGTGTTCTTGATGAATCTGGGGGTTAGTCCTTACAGTAGTGAAAAATAAATGTAGAAGTTTTTCACTACCAGGACATGTAAAACTGAATCCCAGGTATCCTATTTTTTTTAATGAAATGCACTCTGCTGTATGGGTCTTTATGTCTTACCTTATGAATGACTGTTAAGTATAAAAAAAGGAAGGTAAAAGATTTTGCGAGGTTGAAAAGTCATTTTTATACTGCAGTACAGGCTGCAGTGGCAGGCCTGAGACCAATTGTAAAGTACTACTTTAATGAGTGGCATAATGAGTGAGGCGGACCCACTAGTAGCATTTAATTTACAGGCCCTGGGTATCATGCAGCATCATATTCAAGGATCATCTAAGTAAATTAAATGTGCCAATTAGGGTCAGGCAAATGTTACCATGGGTTATGGAGAGAGCACAAGCAGTTTAGCACTGGTTAGCAGTGTTATAGTACACAGAAACCTATTGACAACAAAAACAAATTCAGAAAACAGAAGGGGAAGGCAAAATGTTTGGGGTGACCCTACAGGGCCTAGTCCAAGACTTCATATCTGGAAAGAATCTTTGTGGACGACCAGAATGGTCCTGCATTGTAGTTTAGAAGATAGATAATCTTGGCTTTATTTTTCACATAGTTCCATTATTTGTACCGCTAATCAATAAAGTTACTTAGACTCACTTCTTGTTCTTTAGGACCTTAAGAAAGACCATTGCCTTTCTCTACTTTGAGGGCTGTCTCATTGTGATATGGGTTATCATATTGTCATTCTCAGGCAATATTTTACATTTGGCCTGCCAAAAAACGTATTCGATAGTCTCAAAGTGACAGAACATTGCATCTGTCCAGCTACATTGTCTAAGGAAAACGATCGTATTTCATCTCAGCTTATTAACCATTACTGGTTGCTTGTTAATAAAAGAATTTCCTTGCAAAATGCGATTGCAAATTGCGCACCAATTTTTGTAAGCATTACCTTTTTTTATAAACCTGTCTATGTACTAAAAGGTAGGTTCTAACAATAAGGGGCCTCATTTATGAGAAATGATGCATCCCTGCATGAAAGCAGCGATGCAACACTTCTCAGTGCGTACTCCTTGCGACATACCTGATGCGTCATGTCGCAAGGAGTTACAGATACGTCAGTATTTCTGACGTATATGTATGGCGTAAAAGTGACGCATTGCTGGAGTGTGTCACAAAAGTGACACAACCCCAGCAATGTGTCCTTTCACATGGGGCAAGCCCCATGGGAAAGGGCTTGCATCAGTCTTACGCCTGCTGTGAGGCATGCGTAAGATTTTGACGCATTTGAGTCCCAGAAGTGGCGCAGTGAAATCTGGTAGATTTCACTGCGTCACTTCTATGACCCTTTCTTGTGTGGGAACACCCCCCTGCATACATTATACCTGGCGCAGGTATAATGTAGCTCAGGCGTTTACAAAGTGACGCATCTACCTAGATGCATCACTTTGTAAATGTGGCGCAACAAGGCACATTTTTTACACTGCTGCTGCGTCACAAAAAGTGACGCACCAGTGGTGCAAAAGTGACACAAGGGCTCATAAATGAGCCCCAGGGAATTCTAGTGGATCACAGACAAACCTGCCTAATGGATATTAATTAGTCAGTTAGCAATTTGCAACCCCCTAAGATTGGCTACAATTGCAAGGTTCGGGCTTGCATGAGTCAACAAACGATCATACCTATTATTGCTTTTCAAGTTTTTAAAAAAAAACAACCTGATGTAGTGGAAATGGGGTTGCTTTAAAAACAAAAACCTAAACTTGCTAGTGACAGTTGGCAGTATTCCTTTGGACCACTCCCTACTGCCTTGAAGCTGTATCCAATTTTGTAAATGTGAAGGGGTCAAAAGGTGACTGTCATGTCGTTCTCTTTCACATGTAGAATTGCTTACTCTTAATCTTCTAATAGATTGTACATTGTAGCAGGATTCCATTCCCTGGCTCTGCTGAGACAGTTACTGGGGAAATAAGTCCTGTGTAGGCTACGTCCTACCTTGCTCCTGTGTTCTTCCTGAAATAAACTTATTTCTACAATTCTATGGATTATTGAACTTTACAGTGACCCCTTCCCATTCCCCAACAAGTTACCACCCTAGACGTGGAAATCTGTAACTAGCAGCAAACCATTGATACCGTGGGTGCCGAATTGCAATTTGAAAGGGACTCACTCAAGCCACCCTTTCCAAATTGCGATTTGGTTTATGCATGATAATCTGCGTATTTCACCACTAAGAACTTTAGTACATCTGGCACTACATTGCTGTATCCAGGCTGAAGATCCTGTTTAACTGGCGAGCAAATTTACTCTTTATGTGCAGCTATACTCTTTTTTGTTCTGCTTTGAAGGCGTTGCTGCACATCCAGCACTTCAGATGTGCATGCCTGGTGCTCATTCCTTCTCTCATTGTGCCACTGTCCTATGGATTGATCTTTCCATATAAGTCCAACTCCTGGCTACCCATTTATTTTCTCTCAGAAAACTAGGTTAAGTGTTCTTGACTCCTGACATTTTTGAATCAATTAATTACTACTTCACAACTTGTAGCAGACATTTGTTAATTGTGCCAGTCTGTAAGTTAGCTCTTTGGTGCATCAGTTGGCTATGAAGGAGTACTAAATAAATGGCAATTGATGGCAATCATCATTCATGCATGTTGATACAGTAAGAGTACCTTTAAATTGATATAGGAATATTTTAAAATGACTTGCACTGCTTCCTTGGTCAATGTTGTTGCTACATACCCCACTAAAGGGCAATGTTCTTATTCGCTTTAAACAAAATGTATGCAAATGCTTAATATTTCAAGCACTGGCCTAAGATTTCCCACATCAATCTGGCATGAAAGTGGGTATATTATAGATGGGTATGAGAGTAACTATTGCCTAAGAAGAAAGGATAGTTGGAAATCCAGAATAAAATAGTGTAATCATGTAATTTGTGAGAAAATGAATTTTCTTTGTAGTATTGATTCACTTTGCATTTTGTTCTCTCTTATTTTAGGCCACATTGTTCAACAATGCTGTCCATAACATGGATATGGGTTTTGCAGGTGATGATAACTACTACCCGTTCAGAGAACCCTACACCAATTGGTCCTTGTGCATCGTTTTGCAGTTCTAGAAATTTCTGTGGCTGCACATCAATGAATTTAAAACATTTTCCTTCAGGATTACCAAGTGGAATTCAGTATCTAGATTTGTCAATGAATAATATCTATCAGATAACTGGAAATGATCTGAAGGCTTATGTGCAGCTAAAAATACTTCTATTGCAATCTAATGAAATTAAAACAATAAATGATGATGCTTTTAATTCCAATAGGAATCTAGAACATTTGGATTTATCCTACAATAACTTGACTGGTTTACTATTTTCTTGGTTTGAACAACTTTCTTCATTAAAGGTTTTAAACCTTCAGGGGAATTACTACAGAACACTTGGAACAAATCCCTTGTTTACTCGTCTTCCAAGTTTGAAATACTTCAGATTCGGTAATCCTTATTTTTTGGCCATAGAAAATCATCCCTTTGAAGGAATAACAGACCTTGAACTACTTGAGCTAGAGGCTATAAATCTTAACAGCTACCAAAATGGAAGCTTGAGCACGTTTAAGAAAATAACTCACATGGTCATAAATGTTAAACAAGATTCCCTATTTAGTATTCTTGGAGATATCATAAACTCAGTGACTTGGTTAGAAATTAGGAATGCAGATTTTAAAAGTCCAGAGAGTGTAGCAAGAATGGATGTCTTGATTCCTTCAGTAGTACAGAAACTCACCCTTAGAAATGTCTCACTGACAGATAATAGCGTATTAAAATTTATTGAAGTTGCAAACAGGTACATACATGTGCTAGAATTAGACTTAGAAGAATCTACTTTATATGGAACAGGGCAGGCAGGTCAAGTTGTTTTCACTGGGCCAGGCTCGATTAGAGTAGTGGCTATCAGAAGTTTACTAATTCCAGATTTCTCCCAATTTTCTGACCTACATTTCCTTTATACCTTACCTGTAAATATGATAAGTGTAACATGTGTAGACACAAAAGTTTTTTTGGTTCCCTGTGAAGTTTCACGATCATTCAAATCATTGCAATATCTTGATTTTAGTAACAATTTGCTTTTCGATTTGGCTTTGAAATTTTCCTTCTGTCATGGTGTGGGTGGGGAAGCTTGGCCCATGCTGAGAACTTTAAATCTTAGTAGAAATTCTTTGATTCATTTAGGCAGCGTTGGAGAGTACTTGTCTGAACAAAAATACCTGACAAGCCTTGATATTAGTCAAAATAACTTTGCAAGTCAAATGCCACCAGTGTGTCACTGGCCTAAAACACTTACAAATTTAAACATTTCAATGTGTCAAATTACACGTATAAACTCATGCATTCCTACAACCCTTGAAATTTTGGATGTTAGCAGTAATACACTGAGTACCTTTGCAGTCAGACTTCCGCTGCTCAAAGAACTTTACATTGCAAAAAACAAACTGATGAGATTACCAAGTGCCGCTGATTTGCCGTATTTAATATCGCTAACGATTAGCACAAACTCTTTCAATGGCTTTTCCGAAGAAGAGTTGGAGCCTTTTGCGAACTTAAGGGCATTGGATGCTCGAGATAATAACTACGGGTGTTCATGCTCATTTTTATCTTTCATTCATAACCACAAACGTGTTTCTGGAATGTTAACAGGTTGGCCAAAGGACTATGTATGTGATTCACCATCCTCCATGAGGGGAATTCAAGTTGAGGACGCACATCTTCCTTTAATCTGGTGCCATCAGACGTTAATTGTGTCACTAATATGCAGTGTGGTGCTATTGGTAGTAATCATCAGTGTGGTCCTTTGCTACAAATATCATGCAATCTGGTATGCCAAGATGATTTGGGTATGGCTTAAGGCAAAGAGACAACCAAGAAGGGTATCCAATGAAGACATCTGCTATGATGCCTTTGTCTCCTACAGTGAAAGAGACTCTGAGTGGGTTGAAAACATAATGGGGCATGAACTAGAGAATGCAAACCCTCCATTAAAGCTTTGTCTTCACAAACGTGACTTTGTTCCTGGTAAGTGGATCATTGATAACATCATTGACTCTATGGAAAAAAGCCGCAAGACTCTCTTTGTGCTGTCGGAATACTTTGTGCAGAGTGAGTGGTGCAAATATGAGCTGGAGTTCTCACACTTTCGTCTTATTGATGAAAACAACGATACCGTCATTCTGATACTTTTAGAGCCGATTGAGAAAGAAACAATTCCAAAGAGATTCTGCAAGCTTAGGAAAATCATGAACACAAAAACCTATCTGGAGTGGCCGCTTGAGGAATCTCAGCAACATATATTTTGGTTCAATTTAAGAGCTGCATTGCAATCAGAAAATTTCCCGACATCAACTCGGACTGATCTGTTACTCTAATTAGACAGCTTTGGCATAATTTTGAACTTTTATATGTTTGAAAAATAATGTTGTGCTAAGAATTTAGAGGGACCAATATACTAAATTAAGCAGAGACTGCATTGAACTATAAAGTTTCTTTCTAAACTACTAATTGCAGAAAAAAACGGATTAATCTGTAACCAAGATCCTAGCATCTCATGGACTCAAGATGTATCCTTGAAACAGCCCTGTACCTAAAGGTGAGTTTGACACTCAAAGTGACTGTAAAGTATCTGGATAAGGTTTTGATATCTATGTTACACCCACATTCTCATGTGGTTTGGGAATTTAAAGAAGGGTGATTTATCAAAGGTATCTTTTCTGAGATTGAGTTACAGTAGGTCCAGGAGGTGATTTGGTTGTTTTAATGTAAAGGGCTTGCAAGAGTGCATACTTAAAAAGTGCTCATACATGCAAATCAAAAATAAAGAATGTTAACACAGTTTTAATGGTGTAAATTCATACTATGTAGTGTAAAGTAATCACCAGAGCATCAAGTTGCCATCAACTTGTGGAGGAAGCAGCAGACATCGGGTAGTTTTTGCATTATAGTTGAAGCTTCACTCTTCTGTTCATCAGTGAATTTTAAAGATGCAATACATCCCTAAAGTGACTCTTTAATTCACAGTCTCTGATCCCTGCAGATGTGCAACATTGTGAAAGTAGTTTTAGGCCCAGTGACGTACTGTAATTACAAAACTGCATTTTATTTGACCTTTGTAGGAATCCATTCAATCATTTGTTTCAAATTCATGACACTCGCCCACCCCAACCCCAACCTTCCCAACAATACTCCTGACCCTTTATTTTAGTCACTGGGATGGGGAAGGTACAAATAACTAGAAAATCAATCAATAAATAAGACTGTATTCCGGATCTAAGCCATGAAAGCACAACATATAAAAACATAACATAAAACGGTTAGAAGTATATCATATGAAATCTGCAATATAAAAACCATTATGACATTCAATACCTCCTTACTGCTAAGCCAGGTCCTGCAACAAGGTAGTTATATGCAATAAGCCAAGAAGTACCAGGTGTCTCCCTGACTGATAAGGCTCATTAACATAGTTGCATAACCAGCTAATCCTATAACTGAAGGTCAAGCTGTATATCAGTTAATACACAATAAAATAGATTGGCCAGCGATCAAAGGTCAAAATATATAAATACTCTAGTAGAAATTCTTATATCATATATATTGCACATTCTATTCTCCATTAATAATATCAGTTCCCATTTTGCAGATTGCCACTATACAAATATCCATGTGAAATGCTCATCTTATACCTTACTCTTCAAACACGCATCAGAAAATGAGAAACAGCAAAGACTATCAATCTACTTGCAGCAAATCTCAAGATCTTGAGCGCTTCTTCGTACTCCCTGGTTCCCAAATTCCTACAAAGCGGAATACTCCAGCACCTCTTAAAGGTCACATACGTTAAACAGAAAAAGATAATGCGGTCAATGGTTTCTTTTGGGTCACCACAGGCGGGGAACTGCAGCCCGTTGACCCATGGCGTATTCTTCCACTTGGCAGTTTAGGCCTGGAGAGGCAAGGTTCCATACCGGAATTGCAAATACAGTCACCTTGCTAGAGGGGTTTTATTTCATTCAGGAAGTCCTCCAGTTTAAAGGAGTCCTTAACTGTAAAAAAGGCATTTGTTGAAGATCCATGCCTTGACTGAATGTGTAAGAGATATCTCTATATTGCCAATATACTGTTTTGATAAATGATTTGAAAATAGCCCCAGCCTGGTCCGGGGTACTCCATAGACCATGAAGGCTAATCTTTGTAAGTGTGCCCTTCACATACTTTAGCCATGGAATTACACAGAAGCCCACTTTTGACAAGATTTCCTCTAGCCCTTGGTGATAGGCAGATAACCCTGGGGTATCCCAGATTGTCCTCCAGTAAAGTAAGGGGTGCAGTGCTAATCTGTCAGAGAGATCTCTAATCCTAAAGTCCAGCCTAAGTGGAAGCAGAGGTGTACTTACAGGTGCACCCACCAACTGACGTCTAGAGCAATTTTCCATTGCCAAGAAAATCTGATTTGAACTACGGAGGATTTCACATTGAAAAGAGTGACATTCCATATGGTGAACTGTGGCTCAGTGACTCAGGTTCAGCTCCCCACTTCCCTCTCTTGGTCCCAGTGAAACAACTCAGTTTTTTTGACCCACACAAAACTTTAAAAATGCATGGCTTAGAGGGAGCAGATCAAGCTTTGATCATATAAACATACACTTAACGTTTATGTATAGAAAGATATCCATTTATGCACTCTAACAGTAAGAGTTACAAAGGCACTCTAACAGTAAGAGTTGTAATAACAAAGCCTACGCTTGTCAATCTATCGCTCATTCGAGATTCCAACTTTAGGGACAAATTCATAAAAACTTTGTGCTGGTGAAAAGTCACCAAAGTGATGCAAGCTGATGCAAACTCCTAATTTGGGATTTACAAGGGGGCATGGTTGGTTTGTGAGCATTCCCACACTACCCCCCAGAATTTATGATGCAAAGCCAACAAAATGTACCCTAGAAAAGTTTTCTTTTCCAAACTTTTTAAATTTTGCATGGTAAATGTTTAAAAGTACATTTAAGTATAGCATTTTGTAAGTGTCCTTCCAGAATAGCACCTATACGAGACTCACACAGACACCTTTGCACTATGGTGCAAAGCCTTCTGCATGGCACTATGCAACCAGAACATGCACCAGCACTTGGGAAGACTGCAGCAATACCATATCTTAATAGATATGGCACTGTCCTGCTCTCTCCCTCTCACACAACACAGTCAAGCAACTTAGATAGATTTGTAAATTTGCCCATAGAGTAAAAGTTTGAAACTGAAATGGAGGTTCAAATGACACTTCTCCTAAGTAATGTCTAATCATCCAATTTGGAGATCCACTACTTTGTATAATATGTCTTCCAAAGGACACTGTTTACTCTGCACATCATCTTCGAGCCGTGCAACACTTTCCTAGCATGCCTCGCATATCACGACAATCAGTTGTGGGAAAAGCAAGAATCATCCAGTTAGGGTGAAGTAGATAGACTTGGCAGGATAGGGCCTGGAGACCACCTCCCCACATAGGTAAAAATGAAGAGGCATTTTCTTCTAAACTATAAGTAGTTGCCAGCAGCCACCTGCCTCCTTACATTCTGGTATGAGGGAGCAATAACCACCATCGACTAAGAGTGGTGGTGACATTTGGTGGTGGCCAGAAAAACATAGCTCCCTTTGTGAGCTAACTGAATATTAGACTTACCAAAGTGGAAAACACAGGATAGGTCACAAGAAGATCAACAGGGGCAAGGTAGCACATCCTCCCTTTCATCCTTATAAACGTATTTTATCATCAGTGATCACCCTTGACTGGCTATCAAATGGAGTACATTTCTAGACTGTATGAATAGAACCCTTGCCAGGCTGACTTATTCAGCATCTTGTTATTAGCAGTGTGTGGGAATAGTTCAGAAGAGCCTAAAAAAACAATTGTTCACGCTAAGAAATTTTCAAGCAACACTCATATATTTTGGATATGCTATGCCATATTATGGCTGCATCCTGAAACATAAGAGTACTTTACTTTCTATCCCAAAAGTTCTAATGGGCTATTAACTGGCACAGGAAAAGTGATTACATTATTTCTTGGCACAGTCTTGATATCTGGTATTATTTGTCTTCACATTGGATTTTTGTGTTCCTGTTGTTTCATGTGGGACACTGAGTATGAGACAGGCGCACTGGCGTAACGAAAAGTGAGGGGGCCTCCCTGCACTGTACTTAGGGGGGCCCCTTCGGGCTCAATCAGGAGCTCTTCCGGCCAGAGTTCAGTGCCGAGGGGGCCCCTTGGAGCTAGGGCCCCCCTCGCACCGCAGGGGCTGCGGGGGCCTGTGTTACGCCCCTGGACAAGCGCAGGTTCTTCTGTGACCCAAATATATTTTCTTGTCCACCCACTTTTTTATGTCGGGGACCCAATTTTCTCATGGGCTCATGCATGATTTGCTGCTATGGAGACGCAGCGCCAGGAGGAGTGAGAGGCGAACCAGCGCGGGGGGACCGAGTGAAAGCGCCTACACGCCCCAGACTGCCACGGGGCCAGGACTGGACTGCAGGCCCCTCCCCCTTGCTCTGGGGCCATTAAGAACACCTCGCGCCTCCCGCTTCGTGGGAGACGCAGCACCAGGAGGAGTGAGAGGCGTACCGGAGCGGAGGGACCGGGTGAAAGCACCTACACGCCCCAGACTGCCACGGGGCCAGGACCGGACTGCCAGCCCCTCCCCCTTACCCCGAGGTATATTTAACTGTTTAGCTCCTCACGCCACGCGGGACGCACGCGGGCGGCACCGGGCTAAGCCTGGGCAAAGGGCAGGCCAACAGGGGCCAGAAGAGGCCAGGCAGGGTCAGCCCCTTTACATCGTGATCCTGAAACATGGGTAAGCAGAAATTACACACATCCCAAGATCAGGGGGAGGAGAGGCGAAAGTCCCAAGGAAGTCCGCTTCTATCATCTCCTACCTGAGTTCAGCAGTGGGTGTGCTGTCATCAGAAATTGAATCCACTGAGAGAGAACTTGGATTGGTGCCAAATACAGATCGAGTTGCTGAATCCCATTCCCCAGATGTTACTCAGAAATACCTTGTTCCTCTAGAACCCACTGTAATTATCAATCGCCCAATTGGTGCACAGGAAGAAAAACTTGCTAGCCATGAGGATAGCGCACAACGATCCATAAGTAATGTCTCTAGTAATCCCCCAAGGTTGTCCCCGAACACTAAAGGTCAGTTTAAAAAACCAATTACTGTGCCAAAGAAACCCCTGAAGAAAACAAATAAACGGGATAAAGGCATTAAAAACATCACACAAAACTCTGGGGCTAATCCACCTAACATAACAGAGCTCAATGTTCGGGACCTGGTGGAAGAAATATTTACTACTCGATTGGAGCAGGCTCTATCCAATACTGCTAAGGACATTATTGACACTTTGAACACCTGTGTTGCTGATTTGCTAGGGAAATGTGAACGAATTAATATGTTTTAAGCCAGCATGAGGGTATTACTAGACTGGCTCAACCATTCAACCAATCTA
Organism: Lissotriton vulgaris; assembly: GCF_964263255.1. Lineage (NCBI taxonomy): Eukaryota > Metazoa > Chordata > Amphibia > Caudata > Salamandridae > Lissotriton > Lissotriton vulgaris. Next base: position 1,857,405,018 of record NC_141689.1, read on the forward strand.
TAAAGCATCCTGTAGTGGGCACAAAGGAAAATGTAGCACAAGGCAACAGGTTAATATTAGAAGCTCCCCTACTGGTTAAAACCCTATTGCCTAATCGAGTTATACATAGGGATTGTGTAGAACATAACGGGGGTGGGGAACCACAGGCCCGTGCAGTAAGGACCCCAGAGATGCCAAGTAATTTTGCTCCATATGGACAACAGGGAAAAGAAATTGGTGACCAGCCCGGGAACAAAACTGTACCCCAACCTAACATTAACCTTCCCCCTGAAGCAGCCCTGTTGGTGATTGTTTTGGTTGTGCGGGGGGACCGAGTGAAAGCGCCTACACGCCCCAGACTGCCACGGGGCCAGGACCGGACTGCCGGCCCCTCCCCCTTGCTCCTGGGGCATTAAGAACACCTCACGCCTCCCGCTGCATGGGGGACGCAGCGCCAGGAGGAGTGAGAGGCGAACCAGCGCGGAGGGACCGAGTGAAAGCACCTACACGCCCCAGACTGCCACGGGGCCAGGACTGGACTGCCAGCCCCTCCCCCTTACCCGAGGGATATTTAACTGTTTAGCTCCACACGCCACGCGGGACGCACACGGGCTGCGCCGGGCTAAGCCCGGGCAAAGGGCAGGCCATCTGTGGCCATCAGGAGCCAGAAGAGGCCAGGCATGGCCACCCCCTTAACATCGTGATCCTGAAACATGGGTAAGCGGAAAATACACACATCCCAAGATCAAGGGGGAGGAGAGGCGAAAGTCCCAAGGAAGTCCGCTTCTATCATCTCCTACCTGAGTTCAGTGGTGGGTGTGCTGTCATCAGAAATTTAATCCACTGAGAGAGAACTTGGGCTGGTGCCAAATACCGATCGAGTTGCTGAATCCCATTCCCCAGATGTTACTCAGAAATACCTTGTTCCTCTAGAACCCACTGTAATTATCAATCACCCAATTGGTGCACAGGAAGAAAAACTTGCTAGCCATGAGGATAGCGCACAACGATCCATAAGTAATGTCTCTTATAATCCCCCAAGTTTGTCCCCGAACACTAAAGGTCAGTTTAAAAAACCAATTACTGTGCCAAAGAAACCCCCGAAGAAAACAAATAAACGGGATAAAGGCATTAAAAACATCACACAAAACTCTGGGGCTAATCCACCTAACATAACAGAGCTCAATGTTTGGGACCTGGTGGAAGAAATATTTACTACTCGATTGGAGCAGGCTCTATCCAATATTGCTATGGACATTATTGACACTTTGAACACCTGTGTTGCTGATTTGCTAGGGAAATGTGAACGAATTAATACGTTTTTAAGCCAGCATGAGGGTATTACTAAACTGGCTCAACCATTCAACCAATCTATAAAGCATCCTGTAGTGGGCACAAAGGAAAATGTAGCACAAGGCAACAGGTTAATATTAGAAGCTCCCCTACTGGTTAAAACCCTATTGCCTAATCGAGTTATACATAGGGGGCCTTATTTATGAAGGCCTTGTGTGAGTTTTGCGCCGCCGGTGCGTCACTTTTTGTGACGCACCAGCGGTGTAAAAAATGCGCCTTGTTGCGCCCTATTTAAAAAGTGACGCATCTAGGTAGATGCGTCACTTTTTAAACCCCTGCGCCACATTATACCTGCGTCCGGTATAATGTATGCAGAGAAGGCGTTCCCCCGCAAAAAGCCTCGTAATAGTGACGCAGTGAAATCTATGAGATTTCACTGCGTCACTTTTAGGACGCTGTTGCGTCAAAATCTTGCGCCTGCCTCACAGCAGGCGTAAGACTGACGCAAGCCCTTTCACGTGGGGCTTTCCCCATGTGAAAGGACGCATTGCTGGAGTTGTGTCACTTTTGTGACACATTCCAGCAATGCGTCACTTTTGCGCTTACAGATACGTCAGAAATACTGACGTATCTGTAACTCCTTGCGACATGATGCGTCATACATTAAATATGACGCATCAGGAATGTCGTAAGGAGTGCACAGTGAAAAGTGACGCATCGCTGTTTTCACGCAGCGATGCGTCACTTTTCATAAGTGAGGCCCAGGTATTGTGTAGAACACAACGGGGGTGGGGAACTACAGGCCCGTGCAGTACGGACCCCAGAGATGCCAAGTAATTTGGCTCCATATGGACAAAGGAGAAACGAAATTGGTGACCAGCCTGGGAACAAAACTGTACCCCAACCTAACATTAACCTTCCCCCTGAAGCAGCCCCTTTGGTGATTGTTTTGGTTGGGGTCCCCCCGTTAAAAGAGGGAGAGGCTGAATCCTCAGATGCTCTTCTAGCCCTCACAAAGAAATGGTGTGACTACAATTGCTCAGGTGACGGTGATATTTCCCCAAACATCATAATGATAAGGCGTGTTGGTTGACTTGGAAGAACGGAAAAGAGAGTCAAAGGGGATTGTATCATCGTTAATTTCAACAACCCACATGTTGCTCCCCGAATGTTATGGGATGGCTCGGACATGAGGCAAGAGGAAGGCAATATTAGGGCAGTCCCCCTGGGGTTTTTCTACCCTTGCCCCAGTCGGCTAAACAGAGACATAAAAACCTATCCTAAGTATACTAATGGAGGACGAGGTTGGCACCCACTTAACACCATAAATAGGGTTCTTCCTGTTGCTGGGGGCAGCTCCGGGGTTACTTCCTCAATTAAACCACATAGCTCCCAGGTTACTATGAGTAAGGACTCCCTAGTTTTAGCAAACAGGTTCTCCCCGTAATCCTGTTTAAACGAGAATGATTGACTAAGGCCAACAAAAACGGACCCTCGACACCATCCCTCTGAGCCTGATACCATCATAGAGGCAGACTCCAAGTTTAGGCTACTGAGTTGGAATATAGTAGGGCTAACGTTGAAAAGGGGAGACCAAAATTGATTAAAGTTTATTAAAGCCTGTGATGTCATAGCCCTGCAAGAGACATGGGATAAGGATAAGAACTTTTGGGTTGATGGTTTCAAATCCTACTTCCAGCCAGCCCGCCCATCACCTTCAGGTAGAGCTAAGGGAGGGTTTTTGCTCCTCCTCTCAGTGAGTCTGAAGGGTGTAGTAAAGATCCTAGACTCTGCCTCTCCTAACTGTTTAATAGCAGAGATCACTACCGAGAATAATGGGAAAATTCTGCTAATTAATTTCTATAATTCCGGGGAGAGTGAGTACTGTAATGAACATTTGTGTTTTTTAGCTCAGTTCCTTGAAAGTTATAAAGCTCAACAAACCACTTATGTCAAAATTATTTTCTTGAGAGATTTTAACATTCATCCTTGTAATTTTAATTGTCAAATTAATGAATTTCATGGCCCCTCTTTTGCGTCGCCTCCTCACTTTGAGCATAACCAGAAGGGAGAGGCTCTTGAGGATCTTTTATCATATGGCGATCTTTACGAGCCAGGTTTCTTTGATGGTAAGGAGAGGGTAGTAACATTTAAATCTAGGGAAAGAGAGTCGATTATCGACTATATTTTTTTATCCCCTGCCCTGTTAGGACATGTAATTTTCTATAATGCCATTAGCTCCCCCTTTAGTGATCACAATCCGGTCAGCTTGGTGTTGGATGCAGGATTTTCCCGTGTTGATCCTGTAAATAACACCAAGGAACCTAATAGTGTGATCACTCGTGACCAACGGAGGAGGTTGAAATGGGCAAAAATCGTCCCAGAGCAGTTTTTAGATAGTCTGACTACAAAGATGAGAGAAGATATCGGGAAATGTGTTGACGGTACCACCCCAGAGGAGGAAACCATCTTAGCCTTTGAAGCAATCTGTAATCAGGTTGCTCTTGATTTAACCGTTACCTCTAGACCCATATGTAAACAAGGGAAAAGATGGTTTGACTCTAAATGCTCTAGGGCACATCAAAATTTAATGAAATCATTGAAAGTTTTACCTTGGGATAAAGTCCTTATAGCCAGATATAGAAAGGAATACAAACTAAGTGTACAATTGCACAAAAATGAAATTAAATCAGAGGCCTCAGATAGCTTGATGTCGAACGACGTTTTATAAAGTTTTAAAGGATAGCTCTAAGTTTTGGGCTGTGGTTAACAGGTGAGGAGAATGATAAACTCGAAACTAATATTTCGTAGGATGAATGGGTGAAACACTTTGAAGCCATATATGCGCGCAACGAGGTGTTTGACCCTTTTATAACCCCTGTCGGTATATCACCTGAATCTAATCTAGTGTTTATTGAGGCGGACGTGGAAAGAGCAATAAGCGAATCCGCAATTAACAAGGCTCCAGGACCAGACGGTGTCCCTGCCGACCCCTTCAAGGGAAATGTAAAACTTTGGGCTAAAATCTTAACGAATGTTTTTAATTCTACTGTTTCTCATGGGTTTCCTGCCTCATGGTCCCACTCCATCATCATTCCTTTCTTTAAAAAAGGACAGAGAGGGGACCCAAGATGTTACAGACCAATTTCCCTTATAGATTTGTCTGTTAAAATCCTGGGAAAAGTTATTTTAACTAAGGTGTCTGAGTGGGTCACAGACAATAGGATTCTGTCAGAATCCCAATATGGATTTAGATCGGGCAGAAGCACCATTGACCAGTACCTTAATCTGTATTTACTAATATATAAATACACCGTAGCCACCAAGGGGTCTATCTATTTAGGTTTCATGGACCTATCCACAGCTTTCGATTTGGTAAACAGATCGAAGCTGTGTTGACCTTTTTATTAGATCTAGGGATTGACCCCAGCTTGTTTTTTTTATGCCAGATCTCCACTGGGATCTATTTGCGTCTGTTAGGATGACACAGGAAGGCACTTGCACAAGGCACTTTAAATCGGGTAGAGGGGTCAGACAAGGGTGCATCCTGGCCCCTCTACTCTTTACTTTATACATCAATGCTATAGATAAATCCCTGGATACTGCTACTTTGGATGTTCCGCGTATAGGGAGCAGTACCATCCCGGTTCTCCTATACGCGGACGATGCTGTCCTATTAGCTCGTACCCCCATAGGTCTACAGAGATTACTGCACTCCTTTGGGGAGTTCATGAACTCATTGGATTTGGTAGTTAACACTGCCAAATCACATGTTATGTCTATGGGGTTACGTAAGAATAAAGTGAAAACTTTGTACTGTAAGGGGGTTGAGATTCAAAGGGTGAAGGCCTTTACGTACCTGGGGGTTTTGTTTGATGACAGCCGTACATGGGCCCCCCAGCGGTTAGCCAAAAAGAATGCCTTAGTACGAGCGGCATCAGCCCTGTTAAGTTTTGCACAGTGCTTAGGGGAAGGCCATGTGATGCAATTCTTGCAATTTATAAGGCAAAATGCCTTGCAGTAACATTATATGGTGCTGCAATCTGGGGATATAAACCCGTGGAAGATGTGCAAAGGGCCGAAATTAAATTATTTTGCTCCCTCTTATCTATCCCACAATCCATTCCAACATTTGCAGTCCACCAGTAGTTGGGAATGGGGTTTGTTTGTGATCAGTTTAGCATTGCTCCCCTTATTTGTTGGCCAAAAACCTGGCTTAACCCTGAGTTAACGTTAAATCACCATATTTTAAAAGACTGTATTAATTTGGATGGGGGAAGTGAAATACAGTGGCTTTCTTACGTTATGGCAATGTTTATGAAGCTTGGGCGTCCAGAAATTTTTGAAACTCCAGAAGGTATTGTTAAAGGAGATATAAAGTGGGTCAAAAAGCATTTTTTGTCCTTGAAGCCCCAAGAAAGGGAGGTTAAGGAACTACAAAAACCCACGGTGAGGGCCCATTTCCTACTAGTTACCTTACCCTCTATTGAACCCTATCTAAAGTTAGTAACAAGACCATACCATCGTTGGTTGCTAACTAGATTTCGGTTCAATCAGATACACCTTCTACTGGGAACATTTCAAGGCTGGACTAAACCCGAAAAGGCAGTATTTTGTGATTGTGATATTTGCTCAATTCAAGATACTACGCATTTTATGTTCTTTTGCAAACATTACTCTTATAATAGGAAACAATTTATAATTCCACTTTTAAGAGGTTTGGGGTTCTCACAGGTTAAACCTGCCTTAATGTACTTTCAATTATTGGACAATACATGGAATATTTTTAATATTGCTAGTTATCTTGTAGCAGCTGTAAGATCTAGGAAATTAAGAGGCCCGGGTATAACTGAATCATGAACTTTATTGTATTTACCTGTATCTGTATTTTTAAGAGATTTATAATTGACCTATATTAGGATTGTCCCACGATTTTAATTTTGTTTACCATTTTAATAATGTATTTATGGAGTGTGATCTATATGTGTACTTTTATGATTTTAATTAATCAAATAAAGTAGTTTGAACTGAACTGATTTGCTGCTATGTGTGGTTCTGTTGTGAACACTGTAGTAGTTCCAATCTCAAGTTGTCTGCCTCCAGTAGAAAACATGGATGCTTGCAGTGTACGAGGATATCTTGTAATGGATGCCTACAGTGTAGACTGACATTTGTATTGATTACGCACATGCTTACACACAAGCAATATGGCAGCCCCCAATGAATCTCAAGACCAACATGGCATTGTCCATGAATGTAAAGATGTGGAGTAGAGCCTACTTAAATTAGACTGTAATAGGTTAGACTTGAGAGATTTAGTTTGAAATCATTGGAGAGAAAAACCCTGTAAAATCTTTGGGGTTTTGACCAATACTTAGGAGAGGTCTTCTTCTGAGAGATTATCACCAGAGATCACACCAATTTGCTAATTTGCCAGTTCCAGATCCAGACTTTGCTTTCAATTGGAGAGATACATCAGGGGATCCTACCAGAGAACCTGGGAGCTACCCCTATCCTTGGCAAAGCATGATCCTGTTCTTCCATTGCATAACACTGACAACAAACAGCTAGATTTGCTGTTTCAAATGGTGTGCTGTGCTCTCCATTCCAATTGCTCGAATGGAATATTGTCTGATGTTTTAGTGTATTAAATTAGCGTAGGGTGTAGAAATATCATTCGGGTCTGGAGTTGGCTTAGGATGCTGGAGACAGCATTACAATAATAAGGACAAAGATCTTTACAAAAAATCAATAAACAATTATAAATTCATAAATTTTTAAGATAAACCAGCGTTATTCACCTTTAACATTGAATTGGCTAAGGATTCTACTAAAGAACTGTTCAAAACAGTTAAACTGCTCTCCAAGTTACACGAGAACAAAAAACCTCAATGCCAGTCAAGCTTCCTGAAAGACACTGGTATCCTTTATCTATTCCAAGGTTGAGGATGTTTATTCAATGCTTACAGCTAATCAAACAATGACCCCAAACCAATCAGATGATTTTCCATTACCAATCGGCTCTGAATTGCTTACTAGGTTTTCTCCATTAAATTCGGATTACATACTCCAACCGATTGAATCCACAAAATATGGATCTCCTGAGGATTCTTGCCCCCCTAAAATTTTTAAACGTACACCTGAAATAATTTCAGATCACATCTAAAACTATCTTTAATAAAATGCTCGACACCAGATATTTTCCAGAAGTTTTCAAAATAGCCTCTATCTTACCTTTTATCAAAAATCCTAATCTCCCACCGACTGAGCCAAATAACTAATGGCCAATATCTCAAATGGCACTCCTAGCTAAAATCATAGGCAAGGCGGTAAATCAACAATTAACCACCCACATCAATGCAAACGATCTTCTTGCTGAAACACAATTTGACTTTAGAAGCCAAAACAGCACAGATATGGCACGTATTGTGGCTACTGAGAATATAAAGGCACCTCTAGATAGAGGAGAAAATGCTGCACTGATATTGTTAGATCTCTCCGCAGCATTTGACATGGCCAATTATAACAATCTTGATGAACTGTTTCTTTTCGCTAGGAATTAGAGGATCTGTCCATGCAATCCTAACATCTTTTTTGTCACAATGAGAGCAATGTGTGGCTTTGGACGACGACGTCTTCAATATATTTACTCTTCCTTACTGAGTCCCACAGGGGGCTTCATTAAGTCTCACTCTTTTTAACGTATACATTACTCCATTGACTAAAGTAGTAAAATTATTTGGGTTCCCTATTGTTTCCTTCGCTGATTACACCCAAATTGTGGTCTCAGTCTCAGGAAATCCAGACTATACTGTAATCAACTTCCATAATTGAATATCACACATTGGAGGCTGGATGGATAGAATCTGCCTAAATCTTAACACAGGGAAAACGGAGATTCTCCTCTTTTGAAAAAAACCAATACATTTTGGTTACATCGCTGTTGGCCTCATGACATGGGAACACTACCCAAACCAAAAGAAAAAGTAAGGAATCTTGGTGTCATCTTTGACAATAGGCTGATGTTCAACAGCCAAGTCAACTAAATAGCCTCCTACGTCTTCTACACACTAAAAATAATCATAAAAATTCTTCCCTGCATCTCTTCCATTCTCCCAAAATAGTTGTTACAGTACTATTCTGATCCAAATTAGACCACTGCAATGCGCTGTACATCTATATACAACAAAATCTTCTGACCATACTACAGACTTTACAAAATGCGGCAGCCCATCTCCTGTTCGTACTCTCAAAACACAAATCAACATCCTTTGCACTTAAACAGCTGCACTGGTTACCAGTTAGAGAAAGGATAGCCTTCAAGGCTCTGTGCATTGCCTTCAAGGCATTACACAACATAGGCCCTGAATACCTAATTAAAAAATACTCTTGGTACATTCCAAACAGGCCATTACGCTCCTCAACAGCAAAAAACGTAATTTTCTCAAAGTTTAAAATAGTCTTTGGGAAGGAAAAAGTTTTGTGGTCAGACAAGCCAAACTGTGGAATACATGATGTGGAAAACATGATTTAAAAAATGTATTCAGTCTACTGTTCTTCAGGAAGGCCCTCAAAACATGGCTTTTTACCCAAAATACCTAGCCTCTTTTTCCCCTATGTATTCCCAGCTTTACCGTTTCTCACCCTCCTTCTTTCTATGCAACACCAAGACAGCTTAGGGCATACAAGTACTCTATAACATACCATAACATAACATAACAACGAATGTTGTGTGCTCCATTCAAATGGCTTGAATGGCAGGAATATTGGCTGATTTTTTAGCGCAGAGTGTAGAAATATCACTAGGGTCTAGGATGTTTTTTTACATGCAAAACATTATTTAAAATGTTCTTATTGTTTCCATTAATAACAACAATTTTAACTGCAATTTTATTCTCCTTCTGTGTTGTTACCGTACATTTTATCTGAACAAGATGAAGATTATAAAGTAAGCTTTTAAAACTACAAAGTCACGATTTCTTGCAATGTTTGAGTATGTTGTCTGTAAGATGAACACATTGTTTTGATCTCCACTGATATGTCCCTGAACATGTTTATTTGGACTACTGATACGTAACTGGGAAAAACTGCCTGTGTAAAGAATAGCTTGGTGGGCGTGTGTTAGTGCTGCAGTCAGCTGGCCTTCTCTAACTCAGCGCATGCACTTTAATGAGTTCTTGCGCTGTGGGCCCGAACCTCCCCTCTGCAGTTCTGGAGGAACTCTCAAGAATTTGTATTAATTTGCACCCCATGAGTGGCAATTAATTCTTCTGAACTTTTCTACTAGTTTGCAAAAACACGCTCAAAAGCCAAAATATCACCCATACATGGAGACGCTCATTGTCATTTCGGTTACCCCCTTCAGATTAAAAAGGAAGCCCCATTTACCACAGGGTCTGTCAAGCTTGATAATTTAAAGGTATTTTTTCTGTTTTTTCCACATTTTAAATCCAATGTTTAAATGTAAACTGCTAGTTTGGCGGCTCCTTTAGGGATAAAAAATAAATTACGGACAGGCAGTTACACAAAATCGTGCGAGGGTGAGGAGATTGAAGGTGATCCTCTTGTTAACGGGGAGCCAGTGCAGGTCTCTGAGGGGGGAGGTGATGTGGTTGCGGCGGGGGACGGTAAGGATCAGTCGGGCGGAGGCGTTACAAACCATTGTGTCACTGATAATAGGAGAGCAGTCACATTTGTGGTACATACACATTGCCTTTGAGACTTACTCATGGGTGGAGACAGATGGTGCAACAATGTACTAGGACAGAGCATATCATTACCTGTAAGTTACTCTTAGCTACCAAGAACACCAACATTTTTTGGTGGGTTACTAACACGCACACAGAGACACACACACACACACAGACACACACACACACACTGTTTGGGTCCTCCGAGTAATCAAGGGGCCATTTCGCCTATATTGGTTGGGTATATACCTTTTCCAAATCCTGAAACACTGACTTTAAATGACGTAGTAGGTCTGTTAAACAAATTAAGTAATGTTTATAGGTGACTGATACAATAATACGTCTTACAGTTGATGCAAAATAGCAAGCTTTAGCCCAAACGAGGAGTTTATAGTAAGCTCCAATCTCCGTCTCGTAGGGTGCCGTGAACAGGCGAGAAAGAAGGGCGGTGCGGACTCTCGATGCCCTACAAGACAGAAATTGATTAGAGCTTATTATAGGGTCCTCTTTAGCATAACTGTCCACGGTTTCCCATAGACCTTTTGTGTGGCGAATCCATGTTATCCCTACTCTTTAGGTAAATGCCTACTCAGTGTGATCAAGACGGTTTTGACCATTTAGGATCTAATGTGTGCATCTTATTAAGCATGTTACTGCTTTATCTTTGATTGAATACCATGTATTTGAAACTTATAACTAGATGCAGCTTTTTTTCTATTGCAATTATTCTTTTCGACGAAAATTCTAATTGCAACGTGCTGTGGATGAGAGATTGGATTGTATTATCTTTACCATTTTTCTTGAGTCTTGAAAAAGTCACAAGATGATGAAACATGTTGGCTGTGCTTCTTCTTCTGGAGACTACAATATGAATTAACCACATGTTGCAATCTCTTGTATTGGTCAACAACATTTTTATATATGTGTTAAAATAAACAAAAACTGTGTTTGTTAAGAAGTCCTTACTGTCTGGACATTACATTTGGAAACCTTATATACACTTGAGAGTGCTTTGGTGTTTTGTATGAGGGATACCAGAACTGTCAAATTAATGATTTCTGATCTTCAGGCTTACACCACCCTCAATGATGTGGACTCATATTTGTATATAAACAGCCATAAAGAAATGTTTGTTTTCACAACTATACACACAGTTTCATACATAGCACTAGTTATCCTAGAGAAATATATTATTATACACTGTGGGAACATTGCCAGACAGCACCTTTGAACAGGCACTTGAACTTCTTGAAGAAATTCCTGTATTGTATTAGTGGTCATAGGGGAGTACCATCAGCCTATTACTATCTACAAAAACCTGAGACGTTTCAAAGGAACCTCCTTATGAGTACTAATCTGATTTACTCCTGTGAATGTGTTGAAAATCTTGCAACACAAGGTTATGGGTAGTGGGAAGAAATTATTGATGAGAAAAGTATTTGAGGAACAACATTCTGGTAAATGTAGGGTACATAAATCATATTCAGAGCTTGTATAATACATAGAGAAATAATATATTCCTGAACGAAACAATCCAGCAAAAAACTTGTGTGAAATCTGGGCCCATGAAAGATTTTAAAACACCTTCAATTCCAAAAATGGACTGAACACAATTTTGAAACTGATAAAAGAAAGAAATCATTTTTGGTATGGATTTAAATGACATGATCAAGAATGGAACTTATAATTTAACATTGTTACATTTAAAGGCATAGCCATATGGCCTTATGACACTGATGTGTGTATGCATACTCAATATAAAATGTTATTGGCCCCATGCATCAAACTAAAAACCGGTCGCAAACAGGCAGATTCGCAGAATCTGCCCCTTTGCGACCTGTATTTTTATATTTGGGATGCAGCATCCCAAATTCAAAAATCGCAATTTAAGTAATCGCAAATTTGAGAATATTTAAATTCAATGCATAATGATATTTTAAATAGCAATTTCGCTATTAGGGGACACTAATTACCGTCAAATGAAACTTGATGGTAATTAGCGAAAACTTTGAAAAATGCACTAAAGTGCATTTTTCAAAGTTCAAGTTTGCACACACACATGACCTTGGGGCATGTGTGTGCTCAACATGGGTTCACTTAGCAATTTCAGGGGTGCTACAGGGTGTCATCTTGGCACCCTAGCACCCTTGAAATTGCATGCACAATATGCAAGTACCTATTGGGTTCTCACAAATTGGGCATGCAATTCCCATTCATTCCTATGGGCCTCTAGGCCCATAGGAATGATTGGGAAGCAATTCCTTAATTGCGACTCGCAATTAAGGAATTTGCAGGAATCCCTAATTTATTTGCGGATCCTACATGCATAGCCAATAGCTAATCTTTAATTGCGATTCCTTAAAAATCGCAATTAAGGATTCGCTATTTGCTATTTTGATGCATGTGGGGGTATATTCATTAGATAGCATACCGACTTCTGCTCTTAATGATCCAAAGGATGATTTAACTTTTCTTCAACATGGGCAAGCTTAGCTACAAGCAATCACTCAATTGAATTGAGAATTGCAAATCCTTAAAACTGTAACAGTGTCTTGGCAGTTCCTGAACAACAGTAACATTCTTAATATTTATAATTTGACTTCTACTCAGAGAACAGTGGCTAAAAAGAAGTTACATATAAATTATTAAGTATAGAACAGATTGAAGAAGCTCCTTTTTCTGTAGAGGAAAATGTGTCTGTAACATGTCTATTGCATGGAGTCATTATTCACCCCATTTCAACTTTCCACTTTTGAAAGTGTCAAAAATACCATCAAAAATCAAAAAAGTCCTTCGGTTGGTATGATAGAACTAATCAGACCTTCCTTCACCCTATGTGGCCATTGCCTTCTGAATTTTCCTGGCACGCACAAGACAATCCTTTTTTCATAAGCATATCTGGTTGTTGCAATGTTCCTGGTCATACCCTCTTTTGTGAATCCATTACATTTCATTGCGTTTGTAATCCCCTCCTGCCGGGTATTGTTTTTTGACTTTAACATCTATGTCCCACATTCTCGTCTTGCACTACTGAATAAGTGTTCTTCTCCGCTAACAAATTAAACTTGTAGGATGTCTCAAGGTCAAAATTATATTAACTGTATCAAAGGTAGTCAAGTGCTGTGGAATAACTTTGTATCCCCCTCTTAGAAGGATAAATGAAAATGTACCCTGGCCTCGAATTGAGACAGATAAAATGTGTTTTGATAAATTGATCAAATTAGTGTATGTTTTAAATCAAAAATAGGTTCTTGTGACAGCATCGGCTGAGACCTTTGACTTCCAAACTGCCCGCTGTGCGCCAGAGATTTGAAAACTCCTGCAAACTCAAAACCCTACACACTTGGTGAAATTAGTGCAGGCCATTTTTAAGTCGTCTAACACTACTGGTGTGGTGCAGTTCTTCAAAAATCTTGGGTCTGGACTATTGACTGGTTTTGAGACTGGGTTCGGCTTTATCCTTTCCCTTTACTTTTCCATTACCTGTTCTCAAGTTTATTTGGCGGATTCCTTCAATCCTGCTGATCATTGGCTGTGGCATTATAATTTTTTTAGTAAAGAAATAAACTAGCCCAACAGAACAACATGGAATATCCGATAGAGAGTCAATGCTAAAAAACTTTAGCCTTCTATTTGGGTTTTGAATGGCTTTCTGAACACGTGAATACTGGAAAATTGCATTTCACCAACTGAGTGCTCCCCAAGTGAGACCCTTCTTCTGGTGTAATGACTGCCTGCAGAGACAGTTCTTAATCTACCACTGAAACTGCCTTGCATAGCATCAATCAATGTGAGGCAGCATATAAAACTTTAGAGACTGCACCAGCAATGGATGCATCTACAGGTTGTGAAATATGACCAGTATGAAGTACAAATTTCCCAGTTCAAGCCAACTACATCCTCAATGCTTGAACCTATTGAGGAATAAGCTATGACATCACCTTTGAGAGTTACTGATTTCCACTGATGCATCTTTGAACATGTTTGCAAGTACTGCTGATAAGTAACCTGAAAGAACTGCCTACGTAAAGAATAGCACGCTGGGTTTGTGTTTGTGCTCCAGCCCACCGGGCCAATGTAACTCAGCGTGTGCGCTGAACTGAGGTCCCCCACGCCTGCAGGAACTCTCCAGAACTTGTATCAGTCTTATAATGATCATATTTGCAAAACCATGTTATAAAATAGACTGTGCTCATGTTTTTCAAAATGTTCTTGTGGGTAGGTCCTTGCTACCTCCCAAATGGCCTGGACCAGTTTGAGTTTCAGGTTTGATTCACCAAAATTACTAGCTTTGGTCCAATACTGACTTGATTTCTGATTATTCATTGCATCAAGTAAGTGTAGATTAATTCACTCCAATTCAAGTAGCAGAAATCTTTTTATCCATTTCCTCCTCTCGCAGGTAGCATAATCACATATTATAATGATGATATATTAAGAGTTAAAGCGAGTAAATTAATCTACATTGTTATGTAAAAGTATTTGTAAAGCGAGACTAACACCTGACGGTTTCTTGGCGCAGTGAACATGTGAAGGCAGATCGGAGGAGGACTCAGTTAAGTGTTTTAGGAAACAGATGAGTTTTGAGAAAAGACCTAAAAAGGGGGTAGGAGACAGTAAGCCTAAATTCTAAGGGAAGTGCATTCCAGAAAGATGGGGACAAGAAGGAGAATGTAAGCCCTCCATGTTTCTTGCGCTTAAAAACTGGGATTTTGAGTAGGGCAAGATGGGAAGAACGAAGGTTACGGGAGGGAACATAGTGGTGAAGAAGAGAAGAAATTAATAGAGGGCCAAGGCCAGCTAGGGCTTTGAAGATGATACAGCCTAGTTTAAAGTAGCAGCGTTCTGTTACCGGGAACCAATGGAGGGTCTTCAGCAGGGGGCGCACGTGCTGATGCCTGGGCTGATGGAAAATTAACCGTGCAGCCTGATTCTGAACCAGCTGTAGGCGATTCAGTTGATAGGTGGGAATGCCAGCATAGAGAGAATTGGGGTAATCTATTCTAGAGATGACCAAGGCCAAAAGGGTCAGGGTGAGGGCATAAGTAGTGAGGAAGCGGGCAATTTTACTGATTTTACGTAAATGAAAAAAACTGGAGAAACTACAGCATTGATCTGGGGCTTCATCGAAAGATCGTTACTGATGATCACCCCAAGACTTTTTGCTGAGTTTGTGGGGAGGGGGGAAGACCCAAACTTGTTGGCCAAAAGTGAGGCCTCCAGGGGTTAGAGGCACCCCCGATAAGAACCAACTCAGTCTTATCGGGTTAAGTTTGAGGTGGTTTGCCCCATCCAGTCGCTGATGTGACATAAGGTACACTGAAAATTATAAACAGATTGTTCCGAGGAGTTGATATCAAAGATCAGCTGAATGTCATCCGCATAATTAAATGCGGTGACCTTGCTGTTTCGTAAGGACTGGATAAGGGGGTCAGGTACAAATTAAAAAGGAGAGGGGAAAGAGAAGACACCACATGTCATCCCAACTCCCTCCGCGGAGAACTGGGAGAGACGAACAGCCTGGTAACGGTTGCTCAAAAAGGAGCGGACCCAGTTAAGGGCCGATCCCTGGATGCCCACCTCCCTGACACGGTCGACCAAGATCTTATGGTCGACCGTGTCAAAGGTGGCCGACAAGTCCAGGGGCAACAAGGCCTGACTGATATTAGAGTCAGCTCCCCTCCGCAGCTCCTCCATCACTGACAGAATGACCGACTCAGTGGAGTGGGCGGGTCTAAAGCCCGCCTGTTGGGAATCGAGGAACTGCGAACGCTCAATAAAAAGGCTCAGGGAGTTGATGACGTGGGACTCAAGGACTTTACTAAGATAGGGGAGTAAAGAAATAGGGCGAAAGTTACTCATAACTGAAGGATCTGCGTTGGGTTTTTTGAGAATAGGCAACACCTCAGCGACTTTAAAAGAGCTGGGAACCAGGCCCAGTTTAAGGGAGTTATTCAGAAGTGTCAAAGGGGGGGAGGGACAGGCGGAGAAAGCCTTGCGCAAAACATGAGGGGGACAGCAGTCGTTGGGGGAGCCAGAAGCCACTTTATTCAATAGAGTCAGAAACTCATCTTCTGTATTTGGGGGGATCTGAGTAATCGACTGGGGATTGGGGATATCTGAAAGAGACACGTTAGTGATAGATTCCTTACCTTAGAATATCCCCAGGCGTCAGACTGGATCCGGAAATTTTTGCGTAGCAATACCCCTGCGCGCTGGTAGGCGTCGTCTGCGGCTCCGCGTCCGTCGTCGGCGTCGTGAGCGCCGGGATGACGTCATCGGAGTATATAGACGGCGCCCATGCGCGCTGACGTCAGTTCTTCTTTTTTCCGCGCCAGCTAGCGCAGATCCGGAAGAAGCTCTACCCCCAGTCACTTTTTGACTGAAAACTTTTTTGATCTTTTTGATCCTCTACTTAGTCGATTCTCGACTATCGGTGCCAGGGATGCCCGGGTTCAAGCCTTGCTCGAAGTGCGGCCGACTCATGTCGGTCACGGACCCCCATCGCCGGTGCCTGAAGTGCTTAGGCCTCGACCACGACGATCGAACCTGTGACGACTGCCGGGCCCTGACGTCGAAGGCTAGGCGGGAGCGGTCCCGCAAGCGTCTCGAGCTGAGGCAGTCGGCCCCGCGCCGCTCCAGGTCCCGGTCCCGGTCCCACGGGAGGTCGAGGGACAGGTCGCGAGGTCGGAGTCATCGACGTTCCGGGAGTGGTCACCGACCGTCTGGTTCCAAGTCCTCAGGTAAGAGGCATGAGAGGTCGGAGCGACACCATCGGTCCTCCGACCCGCCCCGTCGCTCGCACGATGCGACCGGGGATTCGGGCGACACCGCCCACGCGGCTCCGCGGGAGTCGCAAGCGTCGCCGCCTGCCCCACACCTTCGGGTCCCTGGGCACGGCGCGTCGCAGGAGGAGGTCGAGAGGTACCTCATGGCCATGAGGGCCCTCCCTCCTCAGTCGGTTCCCGTGGCGCCTTCGGGCCGATCGGCTCCGTCTGGAGGTCCTTCCGGGTCGGGCGCTTCGGCCCCGACGACGTCGGGTGCTTCGGCCCCGGCGCCGCTGGCGACTTCGGTCCCGGCGCCGCGTGACCTCGCTGGATCCGGCTCCGGATCCGGGACCTCACCGGTCGACCCTACGACCTCACCGGCGACGTCCCTTCAGGTGTCGTCCCCGGCAGCCGTAGTGGTTGCCGACCCCAATGCTTCCTACGGTCCGCCTCAGGCGTCGGAGGGGCGCCGCTGGGCGCCGATTCCGACGACCTTCGGAGAATTCTATCTCCACGAGGAGGCCCTGGCTGTTGATCCTGGTCTCCAGGAGCCGGGTGACGAGGAGCAGTGGGAGGGGTCCGAGGACCCTCTGGCACGTGATTGCCAGTCTCATCAGGACTGGACATATGAGCTTGGGGAGGCCAGTGGTATTGACACATCGCCAGACACTGGATTTACGTCGCCCCCGACTGTGGCTTCGGAGGCGGGTTCTGCTTACAGTGTAGTGTTGACGAAGGCAGCTAAGGCCCTACACCTTGAGCTCCCCGTCGCGGCCGTGAGGACTAATCTCCTCACTGAGGTACTCAAACAGCAGTCCGGCTCCGCGGAGCCCCTTCTGCCGTTCAATGAGGCCTTGTGTGACGTTCTGCTGGGCACTTGGTCCAAGCCCGCCACAGGTCCCCCTGTGGATAGGAACGTGGCCAGACGCTACCGCCCGGCACCGGGCGACCCTTGCTTTTTGTCCACCCACCCCACCCCCGAGAGCCTGGTCATCCAGGCCTCCAACTCCCAGTCCGCATTCCCGTCGGCCCCGCCCGACAGGGAATCCAAGAGATTTGAGCAGTTCGGGAAGAAGGTCTTCTCGTCTGTGAGCCTGGGGCTCCGGTCAGTGAACACCAACTGTCTCTTGGGCCGCTACACCCACACTCTGTGGGACACGGTTGCGGAGGTGCTGCCACAATGCTCTGAGGAGGTCAGGGCTAAACTCAGCCAAACCCTTGCGGACGGCCGAGATGCGGCACGCTTTTCCATCCGGTGTGGGCTGGATACCACGGACTCACTGGGCAGGGCGATTGCAACGACGGTGGCGGTTCGACGCCACGCCTGGTTGAGGTCCGCCAATTTCTCGGCCGATGTCCAGTCCACTCTCCTGGACATGCCGTTTGATGGCCGTCGCCTCTTCGGCGACAAGGCAGACCATGCGCTGGAACGTTTTAAGGACTCCAGGGCCACGGCCAAGTCCTTGGGCCTTGCGGCCCCACGCCAGCAATCGGGTGCCTTTCGCTCCTTTCGTGGCCACGGAAGGGGCGCCCCACCACGGACCGTCAGCCACGCGCCGCAGAATGTTCAGCAACGCGGTGGCGGCCGTGGGAACCGCCGTGGCGGTGGTCGGGGCCAGCGGCGAGGCCAGTCCACACCTCCCTCAGCAGCCCCCGCCTCAAAACCTTCCTAGTCCGAGCTTTCAGGCCCATGTGACGCCTGTGGGAGGCAGGGTTCGCCATCACCTCTCCCACTGGCATACGGTCACTTCGGACAGGTGGGAGCTGCAAATTGTCCGAAGGGGTTTCTCCCTCCCCTTCGAGTCTTCCCCTCCATCCATGCCACCTCAATACCACCGTGTGTCGGGGGATCACTTGCAACTTCTGCAAGAGGAGGTTTCGGCCCTCTTGGCCAAGAGGGCCATCGAGCGCGTTCCTGGGCCAGAAGTAGGACGTGGCTGTTATTCCCACTACTTTCTGGTACCCAAGAAGGGCAAAGGGGGCCTACGCCCTATCTTGGACCTACGGAACGTCAACGGCTTCCTCCGGACGGAGAAGTTCAAGATGCTCACTTTGGCTCAGGTCCTGGCTGCCCTGGACCCAGGAGACTGGATGGTAGCGTTGGACTTGCAGGACGCCTATTTCCACATCCCCGTCCTGCCGGCCCACCGGCGTTACCTGCGGTTCACGGTAGGCCAAGAGCATTTTCAGTTTACCGTGCTCCCCTTCGGCCTTACCAGCGCCCCACGGGTGTTCACGAAGGTGATGGCGGTGGTCGCAGCCCATCTGCGCAGGCAAGGGATATCAGTCTTCCCCTACCTCGACGACTGGTTGTTGAAGGCGGGCTCGCCCCAGACAGTCGTCAGCCACCTCCAGACTACGGCCGACCTCCTGCACTTGCTGGGGTTCTCCATCAATGTGCCGAAGTCACACCTGTGTCCCTCTCAGAAGCTCCTCTTCATCGGAGCGGTTCTCGACTCGGCGCAGTTTCGGGTTTACCCACCCGAGCAGCGGGTTCGGGATATTCAGGCTCTGATTCCTATCTTCGGGCCGTTATCCCGGGTCTCGGTCAGGTTAACGCTGCGGCTTCTGGGACTGATGGCCTCCTGCATCCTTCTGGTGCGTCACGCCAGGTGGCGGATGCGGGCTCTGCAGTGGGACCTGAAGTTTCAGTGGGCCCAGCATCAGGGCAACCTGTCCGATCATGTCCTGATCTCGGAGGGCACTGCGAAGCAACTGCAGTGGTGGCTCACGGACCGCGACTGGGTCAGTGGCAGACCCCTCTCTCTACCCCAGCCGGAGCACGTAGTTGTGACGGACGCGTCCCTCCAGGGCTGGGGGGGCCACATGGGAGAGGCGGAGATCAGAGGCCTCTGGTCTCCGGCGGAGTCCCGGCTCCACATCAACCTTCTGGAGCTGCGGGCGATTCGTCTTGCACTGAAGGCATTCCTCCCCTCTGTCAGGGGGAGCGTGGTGCAAGTGTTCACCGACAACACCACCGCCATGTGGTACTGCAACAAACAGGGCGGTGTGGGGTCGTGGACCCTTTGCCAGGAGGCTCTGCGCCTCTGGCAGTGGCTGGAACATCAGGGCGTGACTCTGGTGGTTCAACACCTGGCAGGCTCTCTGAATGCCAGGGCGGACGAACTCAGCCGCCGGTGCATGATGGATCACGAATGGCGTCTGAACTCGGACGTGGCGCAAGGTCTCTTTCGACAGTGGGGAGAGCCTTGGTTAGATCTATTCGCCACAGAAGAGAACGCGCAATGTCAGCAGTTCTGCGCGTTGGAGTTTCCAAGGCGGCACTCGCTCGGAGACGCTTTTCGTCGCGAGTGGAGCTGCGGCCTGTTGTACGCCTTTCCGCCTATACCACTTCTGCCCAGAGTGCTGAAGAAGATCAGGCGCGACCGGGCCCAAGTTATCCTTGTGGCTCCGGACTGGGCTCGAAGATACTGGTATCCCGAGCTACTCAGCATGTCAGTCGATCCCCCGATTCGTCTGCCTCTTCGGGAGGACCTTCTGTCGCAGCAGCAGGGGACGGTCCTGCACCCGAACCTGTCCAGTCTCCACCTACAAGCTTGGAGATTGAGCGGCGGCAGTTGAGGCCATTTGACTTGCCTCCCGAAGTCTGTGACATCATTCTGGCAGCCAGGCGTCCCTCCACAAAGTCGGTATACGCCTGCCGGTGGAATAGGTTTGTGGCATGGTGCACAGCAAAGGCTGTGGATCCCCTCTCTGCACCCCTTTCGGAAGTGCTGCTCTTTCTTCTTTCCCTTGCCCAGCAGGGCTCTGCTCTGGGCACTCTTAAAGGGTACCTTTCTGCTCTTTCTGCCTTCTTGAGGCTACCAGATCAGCCTTCTTTGTTCAAGTCCCCTATAGTGAGTAGATTTCTGAAGGGCATCACACACATGTTCCCTCCTGTTCCCTTCGTGATGCCCCAGTGGGACTTGAACCTTGTTCTCACCTATCTGATGTGTGCTCCCTTTGAGCCACTTCATAACTGTCCTCTTCGTCTCCTTACGCTGAAGACGGCCTTCCTGGTTGCCATCACCTCTGCCAGGAGGGTGAGTGAGCTCCAGGCTCTTTCTTCTTCTCCGCCTTTCCTGTCTGTTCATCCTGATAAGGTGGTGTTGCGTACACGACCTTCCTTTCTGCCCAAGGTTGTCACGGCCTTCCACATCGGGCAGTCCATCACCTTGCCCACCTTCTTTCCGCCTCCGCATCCCTCGAAAGAGGAAGAGAGGCTCCACCGTCTGGATCCGAAACGTGCGCTCTCCTACTACCTGGACCGCACTCGCCAATTCCGGGTGGATGACCAACTCTTCGTTGGTTACGTGGGCGCGAAGAAGGGAAAGGCTGTACACAAGAGGACCATCTCCAGGTGGATCATCTTGTGCATCCAAGCATGCTACTCTATGGCGAGGAAGGAGCCCCCGGCTGGATTGCGGGCTCACTCCACTCGGGCCACGGCAACGACAACTGCCCTGGGCCGCGGTGTCCCCCTACAGGACATCTGTCAGGCAGCCACGTGGGCCTCGCTCCACACGTTCGCAAGACACTACTGCCTGGACAGTCAAGTCCGGAGGGATGGCTTCTTTGGCCGTTCCGTCCTCCAGGACTTTCTGGTGTGATATTGGTTCGCAGACCCACCACCGGGGTTGGTATTGCTGGGGTATCTATTCTAAGGTAAGGAATCTATCACTAACGTGTCTCTTTCAGATGCACAAGTTACTACTTGTGTAACGATATATCTGTAAGAGACATTAGTTAGTGATAGATTCCTTACCGCCCTCCCATCCTCCCCGTTCTGCGAACTGATATTTAGGGTTAAGGTCATCCCCTTTCAGGGCCCTAGTTTCAATGGCACCAGTGTTAGTTCTATCATGGCTCTGCGTATCTGGCGCGGAAAAGCTGTGTTATCAGAACTGACGTCAGCGCGCATGGGCGCCGTCTATATACTCCGATGACGTCATCCCGGCGCTCACGACGCCGACGACGGACGCGGAGCCGCAGACGACGCCTACCAGCGCGCAGGGGTATTGCTACGCAAAAATTTCCGGATCCAGTCTGACGCCTGGGGATATTCTAAGGTAAGGAATCTATCACTAACTAATGTCTCTTACAGATATATCGTTACACAAGTAGTAACTTGTGCAACAAGGGGAACAACACGAGTGAGAGGGTCGGGGGTGGCAGGAGGGCAAATGCTATTTTTAATTTTTCTAATTTTTTCAATAAAAAACTGATTGAGGGAGTCACAAAGCTCCTGGGAAGGGAGGGGTCTAATGGTGACCCTGTCTGGATGTGACAACTCCTCAACAATAGAGAAGATGTCTTTGGCTCTAGAAGCTGAATCAACAATCTTCTTGGAAAAATAGACAGTTTTTGCTTGCAGGATGGCTAATTTATACTCTTTGAGCTGAGTTGTAAATGCCGACTTTTTATCAGCGGCGTAATCTCGGCGCCAACACGCTCAGCCTGCCTAAGTCTAAGCTTCTTGCCTTTGAGTTCCTCGGAAAACCATCTTTGTGCGTCGTGAAGACGTTTAAAGTCTGACCTGTTTAAAGGGGGCTACGGTGTCGCAGGCAGATTCAAGCCAGCAATTTAGGCCAGAGGCCTTTGCGTCTAGGGAGTCACAGTCAGGGGGGGAGGCATTAAGTAAGGATACAAATCCGCTAAAATCGTCTCTGTTCCAGTTCCTGGCTGAGAGATTACCCTCTAGCATCCGACTGGTATTAGACACAATAGTAAAAGAAAAAGTGATAATAAAATGGTCCGACCAAAGACAGGGGAGGATACAAGGAATGGAGATATCTAGATTAACAGTCCATTCCTGGTCCAATATGTGGCCTTTTACATGGGTGGCAGATTTAATATGTTGGGAGCAATTAATGCCTGTCAAAAAATCAGAAAAGGCCAAGGAACACGCACTCTCCCTCTCATCGGTGGGCCAATAGTTAAAATCCCCCAGAATTAAAACTTTGGAGTTGTTGATGACCAATTGAGAGAGCATGTCACCGAACCTAGATGGAAAATTGGGCATGTGTTGAGGGGGCCGGTACAAATAAGAGGTACAACTGGAGATTCCAATTTAAGGACAAGACAATCGAAGGAATGTCGTCCACAGCCAATGAGGAAAAGCGGGTGGGGTGCTTGATGATAGCTGCCACCGCACCACCCGGTTTACCTGAGACCCTATTAGCCTGGAGAATGTAGTAACCAGGCGGGGTCGCAGCGAGGATGTCCGGGAAAGATTCCTCGTTAAGCCATGTCTCGGTGATAAATAACAGGTCAGGTTTGTCAGAATCCAAGAGTTGAAATATTTCCAGCTGATGCTTGGGCAGGGAGTGAGTGTTCAAATAGCTCACAGTAAACTAGGAATTAACAGTCCTTTTAGTGAGGGAGGGTGGGGGGGATCCGAACATGATGAGGTGCCTAAAGGAGGTTCCATGGCCCAAGGAGAAGCGACCTCAGGAAAGGCCCGTCTTGGACAAAGTAGCCCCAGTGTATTGAGTGTAGACCGAATAGTAAAACTAAGGGGCCAATGGGCATGCAGGCGAGTCAAATCGAGGGCCGAATACCTGGCAGAGAGGGCAGAATGAGGTGCCCCTTGCCCCCGCCGGCCGCGGACGGGCGCAGACGGGCTTACCTTAGGCGCACGTTCGGCGCGCCGTCAGCGTGCTTGCTGCGCGGCCGAGTAACCATCTCTCCCATATAGGGACCCAGGAAGTGACGCAGCAAGGGGGAGGAGTCGCATCCCTCGGTTCAAGCGGCACAAAATCTCCGTGACGGACTGGGGACCGATCAGGTAAGTGCAGAGGGGGAGAGGGTACAGAACAAAATGTTTTAGATTCGGCCAGCCAATTCCCCCCCCAATAATTTTAAAATACAAGTTAGCACCAAACACAGAAATTTATAAAAACACTAGAAGTTAGACGGTTTTTAAGTCAACCAGGCTAACGCCTGACTTTCGATTAAAAATAAAGCATAACTCGCCAACCAGCGTCTGGCTCACACTGCTCACACATTAAATTCAGTTCACTTGTTACATTGTCAAAATACATGCATCAGCATATTTCATTAATTAATTCACTGAAGGTCTATGTTCTAGTACAGCATATGACACACTGCATATCTACATACATGGTTTTTGCTGTGGTGTTCATTCATGTGTACTTATTAAAAAAATTATGTTCGAGGCATGGAAGCTGTAGATCACATTCTTTGCATACTCCTGCCATCTAGTGTTGGAGCTGGATGTTTGCACTTTGTTTTTCTTCTAAGAAGTCTTTATAGTCACGAGGTAGGTGATTCCTCCTTTCGGTGAAAGTGTGCATGTGTATCGACTCCATTGTTAGATTGTTTTGCTGCAGAGGGTGAGAATGGAGTTAGTAAGAGTAGAATAGAGATGTCCATGCTTATGTATATAAAGTAAGAGAGAACTGCAACAGGTATAGGTATCCGGGGAGGCGGGTGGGCGCATGTAAATCTACAGCTCTACATGCCAAGAACAGATGCTTACTGGGTAAGTAACATTTTCCATTAGAAAATATTGATTAGAAGTCGTATGGTTTTGCTAACCCCCTCAATAGACCCTGCAGACCCAGCCACAGGTTCAGAATCACTGCTGTAACATTAACGTAGGAAAAAAAAAAGAAATTTACTGGGAAAAAAACAAAGTCAAAGTGAAGGTATGGTTCCAAAGCAAAACCTTACAACCTCTGAAATTAAGTTAAAGCCAACTACACAAACCATAACCTAAGTCCCCACCATGAAAACCATACCTTGCCCCCAAAATGAGATTCTCATGACTCCCGGTCCAGACAACACTCTCCCCAGCAGCTCCGCTCGCAGCGCTTCCCTGCTTCAGCACCTGGACTCCCCGCCTCATGGATTCGCACCGGCAATCCACCGCCACAGCGACTTTTCCCAGCACTCCCCAGCTCATCACTTATTTTATTTTTAGTTAAATATTGTCAGTTATGGGCTTTACTTTCCCTGGTTTTTACTTTACCTGGGCACAGTCAGCTTCCACCTGCTCCTGACTTGCCGCCCGCTTTCCCGCCTTCAGCTTTCCCGCCATCACTGCTCCCCTCCCGTCTCCCCACCTCCAGTCCTGCCCCCTCCCCTACTTAATGGCGACTACTGTGGGGGAGCGAGTGTGGCGCCCAGACCTCCGGTCCGGGCAACACTCTCCCCAGCAGTTCGGCACGTAGCGCTTCCCTGCTTCAGCACCTGGACTACCCACCTCACGGGTTCGCGCCGGCAGTCCGCAGCCTCTGCGATTTTCCCCAGAGCTCTCCAGCTCATCTTTTATTTTATTTTTAGTTAATTATTGTCAGTTATTGGCTTTACTTTCCCTGGTTTTTACTTTTCCCTGGGCACAGTCAGCTCGCACCTGCTCCTGAATTGCCGCACGCTTTCCCGCCTTCAACTTACCCACCGCCGCTGCCCCGCTCCCGCCTCCCCACCTCAAGTCCCGCCCCCTCCCCTACTTAATGGCAACCGCGTAGGCACTCCTAAGGCAAGCCCGTCTGTGCCCGTCTGCGCCTGTTCGAGCCTAGACCGCGCCCAGCGCCAGACCCCCTGACCCCCATGAGAGCCTTGACACATGGCACCGCTACGACGCCAACTTCCTCCACAAACTCAACATTGGATGATCACCCAACTACTTCCAGGCAACCCTGAAGCTCACCCACGGACACTTCTCCTGCCGAAGCTGCAGCTTCACTAGCCACAGAACACCTGCACGTCCCGCCCCACCCGCCAGGGCAAAAAACAACCATCTCAGATGCATACTACTCAATACCCGCTCCGTCCACAAGCACACCGTTGAACTCTGGGCCCTACTCGAATCATCCTCCCCGGACATCGCCTTCCGAAGACCTGGATGAACCCCTCCTCTGCACTGACATTGCCATAGCCATTCCGGACAGCTACAAAATCACGCAAAGAGACCGCACCATCAGACCAGGAGGAGGAATCTCCATCATCCACAGGAATACCCTCAGAATTTCAACCAGCACCAAAGACGTCTCCAGTGCCGCCGAACACCTGCACTTCCACATCCACACAGACCCCAACACAACTCTCAGAGGCACCCTCATCTACAGACCTCCCGGACCCCGGCCACAGTTCAGCGATTCCATCACTGACATAATCAGCAAGCATGCTCTTGCTTCCACAGACTGCATCCTCATCCAAGACCTAAATTTCCACCTCGAGAACGCCGACGACAGCAACTCCTTCGGCCTGCTCGAAAACCTCCCCAACCTTGGGCTCAAACAGCTCGTCTCGACCCCCACCCACTCAGCCGGACACACGCTCGGCCCTATATTTTCCGCCAGCAACCACGTCACCTTCAGCCACACCACCGAACTCCACTGGACCGACCACCGCTGCGTCCATTTCACATTCAAGAAACCCGCCATGCACCACCACCCACAACAGATCCCCCTACCGCAGCTGGAACAAGGTCACCGAAGACCAGCTCATCGCCACCCTCACCCGGGACCCATCAACCGACACCACCGACACCAACACAGCCGCCTGCAACCTCAGACAATGGATCGACGACTGCGCCAACGCTCTTGCCCGATTAAAAAAAACCTCCAACAGGCACACCGACAGAAAGGCCAGCTGGTTCACCACCGACCTCCAGGAATCCAAGTGGGCTTGCCGAAGACTCGAGAAAAGCTGGCACCAAGAACAGACATCGGACAACCACTCAGCTCTCAAGAACGCCAGCCGCAAGCACCACCAACTCATTAGAGCCACCAAAAGGAACTCCTTCAAGGAATGCATTGACAACAATGGACACAACAGCAAAGAGCTCTTCAACATCGTGAAGGAACTCTCCAACCCCAGCTCCAGCTCCAATGACATCCACCATCGCAAGACCTCTGCGACTCCCTAGCCACCTTCTTTCACCGCAAGATCGCTGACATCCACAACAGCCTCACCACCCAGACCCTACTGACAGCCACCGTAGACCAACCACCCCCCAACCTCACCAACCTCCTGGTCTCCTAGATCCAAGTCAACGACGACGATTCCATCAAAACCATGAACACCATCCACTCCGGTTCACCTTCCGACCCTTGCACTCACCACGTCTTCAACATAGCAAATCACATCATCACACCCCAACTCCGGAAGATCATCAACAGCTCCTTCTAGACCGCCACCTTCCCGGAAAGCTGGAAGCACGCTGAGATCAACCCCCTTCTCAAGATACCCACAGCAGACCCAAAGGACCTCAAGAAATTCTGGCCCATCTCCCTGCTCCCGTTCCTGGTGAAGTCATCAAGAAGATCGTCAACAGACAACTGACCCACTACTTCGAGGAGAACAACATCCTTGACCCATCCCAATCCAGATTCCACAGCATCCACAGCACCCAGACCGCCCTCATCGCTGCCACCGATGACATTAGGACCCTATTGGACAATGGCGAAACCGCGGCCCTCATCCTCCTGGACCTCTCGGCCGCCTTCAAGACCAACTGCTACCACACCCTACGCACACGCTTCCATGACGCAGGGATCCACAACAAAGCCCTGGACTGGATCACCTCCTTCCTCACTGACAGAACCCAGAGGGTCTGCCTCCTCCATTCCGATCTGAATCGTGCCCTAAGGATCATCCCTCAGCCCAACCCTTTTCAATGTCTACATGGCACCACTCGCCAACAACGTCCGCTCACACAACCTCAACATCATCTCCTACGCAAACGGCACAAAGCTGATCCTCTCACTCACCAAGGACCACGCCACCGCCAAAACCAACTTCCATGAAGGAATGAAGGCCGTCGCCAACTGGGTGAAGAACAGTCTCTTGAAGCTTAACTCGAACAAGAAAGAGGTCCTCATCCTCTGCTGCATCCCCGCCTGGGATGGCTCTTGGTGGCCGGCCGCTCTGGGAACGGCACCGGAGCCCAACGACCACGCACGCTGAAGAACCGGGTTTTCAAATACCCAGTGGCGCCAGGACACGCCCAAAGTCCTTTGGGTTCCCTTGCCTTGGTATACATAGACACGGAATACTTCTAGGTGGCGTCAGAGATCAAATTTATTAGCTGCAGCTAGTAGCAGAAATCCCAGCAATGCAACACGGTGCACAACTCAAGAAACTGCTCAATTTTACTAAGGCGAGACATCCCTATTTATACACAAAAAGGTACATTTAAAATGCACACCCCTGCACCAAAATTCAACCAATAGAAAATAAATGACATCACACAGCATCATACAGTAAAGCTCATTTTACAGTGTCCCAACCCACAAGTCAATATTTAGGCATATCTAAATAATAACCTGGAAGGCCCGAACAAACCCTTAATTGGAAGCGTAACCCATGAAATGAAGAAACAGTAAAGAAAAGTAGTTTCAGATAATGTGCAAGATAACAGAAACTTAAAGAAACTTTAAAGTTAACAAATGTCTTGAATGGTGATTGGGAAAGTAAATAACGATCTTGCAGGGAAATTGGCTTGGCAGGGTCAACTCCAGGTGAAAGGCCAGCTTCTGAAATTAACTCCAGTGCACAAAGAAATCCTTAGTTAATATATATATATATATATATATATATATATATATGATCCACAATAGGTCAGACTGCTTTGCTCGCAGACTAACTTCTGAGGCCTACATAATAGGCACCACCAGATGGCAGTCACGACGCATGGCAAAAACCCATGTTTAGAAAAGAAAGTCTTAAGGAAAGAAACAATTTAGATATTGTTTAGGATAAGATATGTACAAGGAAACTAAAGGTTAACGAGGTCCTGAACAGTGATTGAAGAACTCAGACAACGATCAGCTAGTGAAACTGGTTTTGCAAAATGTCAGTTTCTGGTGAAAAGGGTTACTCTCTCTGCAGTTCATTCAGTCAGAAAAACCCAAATTAATGTATGCATGAACTCAGAAGGCAAGGCCACTTGTTCGTTGGGCCTACTTCACTGGCCTACGTGAGGGCAAGACTAAAATGCAGTCAGATTTGAGAATTACAGAACCACAGCCCCTCCTTTTGCCATTACGTAGGCAATAACCTAAACTCATGTCAATCTGAATCTAGGTCTATATCTATCCTCATCAGGTCATCAAGGTGTTGCTGTAACATCATCTTATTATCCTTCACTTCTCTCAGGACTGGTCTTCTCACACAGATCGTAGCACAAAGACTATAAATGGCGGGACCACACTGGATGCATAAACAACACGAGAAAAGGATAGCTAACGCCATACCAAGGAACATCAGAATCGTCCATCCCCATTTGGACAACGACTCCCATAACCATCCCATCAACGACCAGTCTCCTTCGTCCACATGAATAGACTCAGAGATCTTATGTAGTCTAGAGATGGCTTGGTACACTGTCGGGGCATTATCTGGTATGAAAACGCAGCAACTAGATCTAATCAATTTGCATACCCCACCTCTATCTGCAAGTATAATATCTAAAACAAAACGGTTCTGTAATGTCATAAGGCGATCCGCTTGAAGCTCAGCTGTAATGTTGCTAAGGGCACCTGCAGTCTCATTTATAGTGGCCTCAACCACTCTCGTAAGCTGACGAATATTCCTACTATTAGTCATAGGACCCCAAAAGGGTAGAAAACCCTTAAGGAAGTCTCCAGCTTCTTGTGCGACAGTATCTTTCGCATCGATTACACCTCTACCATATCTTGTCTTATGGTAATCGAAAACAGCAGTGTATGTAGGGGGAAGCAAAAATGCCACATAACATGTGCCAGAAAAATCAGATGGCAACCATGTATATGCTCTATCATGACAAACAAAATACGTGCCTTTAGCTGGCACAAACGGAGGAGATTTCTGGGACGTATAAACGTATGTGTGAACACACACACTCTTACCAAGCTCAGCTCTCGGATTCTGACCATTACCTTGCAAACAAAGATGACCTCGGTGGGGTACAATCCAAATAGGAGGAGACCTTCGCTGCCTTTCTTTCTCCGTCAAGCTAACACTATATGTCGTCTTATTCCAACCGACATATGCTCGTACCTCATCTCTAGGGATAGCGTTATACGCATCGATATCTCTAATCATATCAACTATTCCCTGTATCAAGGCATTATTACTTGCATTGTCTTTGACGGAACGTACAGGAGAGGCGTCATTCGCATAGATAAACATTGATTGGAGTGCCCAAACTGACCCGTTAGGCGAAAAAGGCAAAACTAAATATGGCATTCCCTTATCTGTAGTATGTGGCATAAGACCACACACCCAACAATTCGTGGTAATTATGACTAGCTGATGCTGATGCAACATCTGTATAAACGAATTGTTCACAAATTCTGATCTTCGTGTCTGTTCATGTTCAGGTAACGTATGAAACTCATGTGGAGAAACAGTAGAAAAAGAAAGCATAGGTTGAGAAGTTGGTGCAGACGTCAATTGTGTAGAAGAAACAAACCAGAATATAGTAGCTAATAGAATACATAAAAGTATTAAAATAGATAAAGCTATACCACACTTGGAGAACAACATTCTATAATATTGTTTTTTCATCTCTTGCCTTTTATCGTCATTCCTATACAATCTTCATTTTCTAATGTTGCTCACGCAATCTTGACAGAGTACTTCAGCTGTGATTATTAGCAGGTCGTAGGGACACCGCAAGTCCTGCAGACCTATTGCCACTACTCAGGTCACAAACTGAACCGTTGGTACTCCTACGTGACCCTGCAACTGGCAAATGGTAACCAATCAAAAATTTTACAGAAAACCATAATACAATTTCAGAAAAAGCAAGAGAAAAAGAAAACCAAAAGTCAAATGCAAAATACTCGAAGAAATTGTCTCTTTTTGATCTCAGTGTGGAAAAAAATAATGTTCAAAGTCTCTTTATTTATTCCGAGATCGGAGGTTGTAACGTGATTTAGTCGGCACAGTTTGGTCCGTAAACAAAAGTTCAGGTTCGGTAGTGTCCAATCTCAAACATGGAGGAACAGCTTCTTGCAGCACATTGTCATCCTCGCGTTCCGACCGTGTCCATGTCAAATGAGCATCACTAAATGGAACAAATCTAGGAATTTTTTCACATTCAGAATCGGCTATACCTCCCCTCACCCACTTGTCATATGGTAAGGGCAATGGAACTTTTTTGCAATGGGTGGCATGCACCCAGTTTTTCTTGCCAGCCACTCTAACAGCAGTTTGAGTCACTAACAAAACTAAATGTGGTCCAGTCCACCTCAGCTCCAAATTCTTTGTTCATTGAAAATTCTTCGTGAGAATATAATCGCCGGGTTGAATTGTGTGTCCTGGATCCGCAGTTGCTGTTGGTAGACTGTCATAGACCTGTTGGTGGAGAACACATAATTTAGCAGTCAAGTCATGTAAGTAATCCACCAACATAGGGTACTCAATACTGTTGTATTCTTTAGGACGAGGCACACCCCAAACATTGGCCGGACGACCAAACACAAATTCATACGGACTAAGTCCCACTCGAGAATGAACAGTCGTCCTTGTTGACAAAAGAGCCAACGGCAAGGCATCTGGCCATGTAAGACCAGTGCTCGCTTGTACCTTAGCTAATTTCAGCTTCAAAGTACCATTGTAACATTCAACAAGTCCAGCAGACTGGGGGTGATTCGCTGCATGGAACTTCTGATTTATTCCCAATCCAGTACATACTTTCTTCATGATTTGACCCACAAATTCACTCCCATTGTCCGACCATACAAATCTCGGCAAACCATACCTAGGGAAGTACTCTCTCAGCAAAACCTTGGCTGTAGACAAGGCAGTATTATCCTTTAGGGGGTAGGCCTCTATCCACCTGGAAAAGGCACAAACAACCACAAGGACATACTTCAAATTGTTGCATCTCTCCATATGTATATAATCTAGCTGTATCACCTCAAACGGATATGTCGGAGGAGCAAAATGACCAGCTGGAGTTGGAGTTCCCTTACCAGGATTATACTTCAGACAAATCATACAATGTTTCACCACGTTCTCTGCACATTTTGGAATTCCAGCATTCTGCCAAACTGGAGCCAACAACTTGCATATTCCCTTCAAACTTATGTGAGCCATTCCATGAGCCATTGTAACCACTGGGAGCACATACGCATCTGGCAACAGCCATCGCTGGTGTTCTGACAACTCAACCCAACAACCTGTCGAATCCAACATACCCGTAGTCTCTCTCCAAACACTCACTTCTTTCTCAGTTGCTTCAGCCTGAATCATTTTCACACTTTCTATTGTGTCTTCACACATTCCACCAGCCATAACCCGATTAGCTGGGCCTGCAACATACATACAGCTCATCATGTCTTTCGCCGTTTCCTTCGCAACTTCATCCGCAAACACATTCCCTCGACCAACATCGTCCACAACTTTCTTATGCGCACTACACTTTACAATTGCAATCTGCTTTGGGAGAGTGAGAGATTCCAAAAGTTCATTCACCAACTGCCCATGCTGTATTTTGGTTCCGTGCGAAGTAAGGAACCCACGCTCTCTCCACAAACACCCAAAACTATGGGCAACTCCAAACGCATACTGGCTATCGGTGTAAACATTCACTCGCTTTTCTTCTGACAACACACACGCTCTAGTCAATGCAATCAATTCTGCTGCTTGCGCAGAATTCTGTGGTATGCGTGCTGTCTCAACAACTGTATGTAAAGTGGTAATAGCATACGCTGCAGTCGTTTCACCATTCGGAAGCTTAAAACACGAACCATCTACCCATAGGGTACCATCAACATCCGTAAGGGGAGTATCCCTTAGGTCAACTCTAGCTTTCGTTTCTTCCTCTGTACGAAGAAAACAATCATGCTGTTCTTGAGGATCCGTCTCTGTAGAGATCGGTAACAACGTAGCTGGATTCAGCACATTACATCTTTTAATGTGAACATGACTAGCCAACAATGTCAACTCGTAACCTGACAGACGTGCACTAGTAAGGTGCTGTGTCTTAGTCTTGTTTAATAAGGTATCCACTGCATGTGGGACCATCACAATCAACGTATTGTCCAATACCAAACCAGCAGACTGTCGGATAGAAACAGCCGCTACAGCTGTAGCTCTCAGAAAACTCGGCAACGCCTTAGCAACTGGGTCTAACATAGAGGAGAAATATGCACATGGACGCTGCTTGTCCCCAAATGGTTGTGTCAACACTGACAACGCACAACCTTCTCTCTCGTGCACGTACAACGTGAAAGCCTTACTATAGTCTGGAGTACCCAACACAGGAGCCGAACACAATGCATCTCGTAGTTCAGAAAAACTTTTCTGACATTCGTCAGACCAGGGAAGAGGATGCGGAGTATCTTTCAGAGTCAATGCTAACAGAGGTTTCGCCAACAGTGAAAAATTGGGGATCCACTGTCTACAATACGATATAATACCTAAAAAGGCACGCACTTCTCTCTGTGTGGATGGTACATTCATTTGCGCAATTGCTTGAATTCGTTCTGGGGTCAATCTCCTTCCCTCCGTCGACAAGAGATGACCTAAGTAGGTCACTTCTTGGCGACAATATTGCAACTTTGAAGGTGACACTTTATGATGAAGGTCAGACAAATACCGCAACAAAGAAAGAGTAGCCTCTTTACAAATCTTTTCATCATCAGCAGTAATCAACAAATCATCGACGTACTGTATAAGAGTAGCACCAACAGGTAACACAAAACCATCAAGCTGAGTTTTCAACGCCTGACTATAGATGGAGGGACTTTCACAATAACCTTGGGGAGCTCTCTTAAACCGGAAGCTTCGGCCTCCTAATGAGAAGCCAAAAATATCCCTACTCTCCTCAGCAATAGGAATACTGAAGAAAGTATTCTTCAAATCGATGACAGAAAACCAAGCTGCCGAAGCAGGAATCAAAGTCAACAAAGCAGTGATATCCGGTACCACAGGAAACTGTGGCACGACTATCTTATTTACCTCTCGAAGGTCGATCACAAACCGGTACACAGGTGGCTGAGAAGCAACAGTACGTTTAAGGACAGGGCAAAACAGGACTGTTACAAACATTACCTCTCGTTTCCTCAACTACACCCTTCTCAACCAGATCATAAACAATCGCTAAAAGAGCTCTCTCACCATCACTCGAGATCTTGTATTGGGGAATACGAGGTAGCCTAGCATTTGACTTAAGGGTGACAACATAAGGTGGAATCTGCAAAAGACCAACATCATTTGGACCTGTAGCCCAAAGTGCATCAGGAAGCAAACGCAATTCCAGTGGCAAACAGTCCTTAGACAAATACATTGGGGAAATCACTTTCTTACCGAGGGTAAGTTGTACTCCTGAAGGAGAACAATGTAATGTCGCATATAATCTTTTCAGCAAGTCCAAACCCAACAGATTCTCACCACAACCAGTCGTTAAAATAAGGGGAGCTTCCAATTCACAAGGGCCAATCGAAAGGGACAAAGGACTAGAAACCGGATTACGAACTGGGGGGCCTGAAAATCCTACTGAAACATTGGTCAAGCCAGACAAAGGTGCGCCAGGAAGTTTAGAGTGCATAATAGAACTCTTCATCGCACCAGTATCCAAAAGAAAAGGTTCTACCACACCTGATGTAATCACTTCAACATAAGTTCCACTCTGGTCTACTGGAACTGACACTACTCCCTCACTTTGTCCTTGGCTGTCCTAGTTATCATTATAACCAGAACTCTCACCTTCGACATAGTAATCCTCAACATAATACTGGGCAGACTGACCACTTGGAACATTCTGTCTGTCAAAATAATTCGCAGAATTCTGTAGGGAAGAGGAACGCTCATTCTGGAGAAACACACCACGTCCCCTACCCCTAGGAGCTTGCTGAAAACTACCACAACCTCTCTGACCAGATACACCATTCGCACGCTGTAACAAAGCCGGGCAACTATTCTTGTAATGACCTTCCTCTCTGCAATAAGCACACTGATTAGGGCCAGGAAAGAATCGCTGAACATAAGGCTCCAGCTTCTGTAACAATCTCTGAAATTGTGGAGGTTGCTGAAACTGAGGCTGATTCTGACGAGGCGGATAAGCTTGCTGCAAAAGAACTTTCGTCTTTAACTCTTTAGTTTTCTTCTCCACGTTATCCTTCTCATCTTTATCCCTATTCTCGTAATATTGTGCAGTAGCCAATATCTGGGCCGACGAAGAGACGGCCCATGAACTCTCAGTGTCCTTTAACTTATTAGAAAGTTTGGGAAGCAAATTAAAGACAAATTTATCCACAAACAACCTTTGACCACCCTCCGTACTCATATCCTGGCCACTATGATCAATAAACGTCTCTTCAAACCCAGTGAAGAAATCAGATACACTCTCGTCTTTCTTCTGCTTACATGCTGCTAACTTATCCCAATTCACTCGTAAAGCGGGCATCATCGTTTTCATCAGATTAATAATTCTACCTGGTAATTCTGAAACTAGAGGTTAAGGTTTAGCAACTCCCTCCTGTCTACCATCTGCAGCAACAATATTCACCCAGGTATCACCTAATTCAGCAGCATGATTCTCATGACGAATCTTCGCCCACAAGGTTTGAGGGACTATATTACCCATCAACATATCGATGTCAGCTAAATTCATAATACACGCTTCAACTGTCTGGGACAACTCCTTGTAATAACCAGCAGGATTCTTACGAGGGTCAGGTAAGGTCTGCTTAAGAGCCAAGACCTCTGCTGTCTTCCAAGGGACATGTACCCATACTCGCTGAAAATGAGCCGGAGCGGCCTGAATACCCTGATTTACATTAGCCTGGACTGCTTCTTTCGATACCGGAGGAACTTTTCTCATAGGGTACTGTTTCACTTTCCTCCTAACAGATGAATCAGGTTCATACAATGTCTGAGGCGAAAGTCTAGATCTGAAGGCAAGTATTGTCTCTACGGCATCTGTAACATCAGATTCCACTATCATCCCTTTGGCAAAATCTGATTGAACATCGAGCACATCCTGCGGAATCGGACCCAACTCATTATCTTCCCATTCCTGACGCAGAAAAGTACACATTACATGAAAAACATACTTTTGCTTAGGCGGTTCCCACTGAAAGAAAACATCCAAAACTGCTGGCAAATCATACCTCGGAGCATTTAAAATCCACCTACGAGCCAACAAATCCAACACTGTCCGTTCTTCAGAACTAGGAAGCTGACTACGACTCTGTTTATGTTCCGAAACAGGGGTCATATTCAGTGACCCAAACAATGGTGACAACAAATTAGAAACAGTTTCTGTCATTCGTTTTCGAACAGAAGGAGAAGAAGCAGACATAAGAACAGGAGAATAAGTATTCTGAGGCAAGGAAGGTGTAGGGACAAGATCAGTAGAAATTGAAGATGCAGTAGCGGAAGGCAAAGGAGTTTGAGGCAAAGCTGATAGCAAGGCTGGCGACCCTAGAATGGGTTGCGCAGGAGAAGGCAAAACCATCTGTGGAGCACCGGGTGGCTGAACAACAGCAGGAGGTTGAACAACAAAGGGTGGAACAACCGGGGGTAATAGAGGCGCAGTAGCACCCTGCACATAGGGAGGAGGCAATCTCAGTAAATGAGAGATCAAAGGATCTTTTTCAGGGTCTTCCATCACTTTCGGAGGAGAAGACGGCAAGGCCGGATAACATTTATCTATGGCCATGCAACGCTGTCTATCTAAGACTTCACTCGCACGCTCTTCTCCATCTTCCTTAAACTGTCTAGCAGCTTGTAGTACTGACATATTTTTATCTTTCCTATCTCTCTTTGCTTGCTTAATTTCTCTCTGTTTGGCTTCCTTACGCCAAAGGCGGAAAGAGTCAAACATTGCCGGCCGGGCTTTCTTCCTAAATAGCCTAACTTCTAGATTGTCTAAAATCTCTGTTTCAAAACTACCATGTGGGGGCCATTGTAAAACACCATCCTTTTTAGTGTAGCGGACCCATACTTCATTATAAGTAATAGGGCCCACTCCGTGTTTTGAGTAAAGTTCATAAGTCGGAGTTCCAACCGGAGGTATCGGACATGAATCCTCCAATTGGGAGTCCCTGTTACTACCACAAACAAACCAATTACCAAATTTACCAAGACCAGGCATCTTGCTCACTAGTCTGGTTTCAAACTTCAAAGGGAATCAAAAAATGATACACTCGTAAATAAAAAAAGCCCTTCGGCTTTGGGTACTGCAGCAACCAAATCAAAACCAAGGAACCAGACAAAGTCGTGGGAGCGACCCACTTATACTTAACCAAATATCTGTCACGCCACCAGAAGACCGTCTATCGTCTTGCTTTACAAACATCAATTGGAGGGTCCAAGACAAGGCGACAGTCAGGGCAGCAGTCCTTCGTAGCCGTTGGAAAGCGGGAAACCTCGCAAAAAAGAACTTTGGTCCACGTCGACATGCAGGGGTCGATGAAGTGGGGGCCTCCTCCAGAATTTCCTCACGTGGCTCCTCGCAATCTTTGGGCTTGGACCGGTATCACTGAAGTCGTCCCACGTTGGCAGCGCCAACTGAACAACCGGGTTTTCAAATACCCAGCGGCCCCAGGGACACGCCCAAAGTCCTCTGGGTTCCCTTGCCTTGGTATACAGAGTCACGGAATACTTCTAGGTGGCGTCAGAGATCAAATTTATTAGCTGCAGCTAGTAGCAGAAATACCAGCAATACAACACGGTGTACAACTCAAGAAACTGCTCAATTTTACTAAGGCGAGACATCCCTATTTATACACAAAAAGGTACATTTAAAATGCACACCCCTGCACCAAAATTCAACCAATAGAAAATACATGACATCACACAGCATCATACAGTAAAGCTCATTTTACAGTGTCCCAACCCACAAGTTAATATTTAGGCATATCTAAATAATAATCTGGAAGGCCCGAACAAACCCTATTTTGGAAGCGTAACCCATGAAATGAAGAAACAGTAAAGAAAAGTAGTTTCAGATAATGTGCAAGATAACAGAAACTTAAAGAAACTTAAAAGTTAACAAATGTCTTGAATGGTGATTGGGAAAGTAACTAACGATCTTGCACGGCAATTGGCTTGGCAGGGTCAATTCCAGGTGAAAGGCCAGCTTCTGAAATTAACTCCAGCGCACGAAGAAATCCTTAGTTAATATATATATATATATGATCCACAATAGGTCAGACTGCTTTGCTCACAGACTAACTTTTGAGGCCTACATAAAAGGCACCACCAGATGGCAGTCACGACGCATGGCAAAAACCCATGTTTAGAAAAGAAAGTCTTAAGGAAAGAAACAATTTAGATATTGTTTAGGATAAGATATGTGCAAGGAAACTAAAGGTTAATGAGGTCCTGAACAGTGATTGAAAAACTCAGACAACGATCAGCTAGTGAAACTGGTTTTGCAAAAGGTCAGTTTCAGGTGAAAAGGGTTACTCTCTCTGCAGTTCATTCAGAGTCAGAAAAACCCAAATTAATGTATGCACGAACTTAGAAGGCAAGGCCACTTGTTCGTTGGGCCTACTTCACTGGCCTACGTGAGGGCAAGACTAAAATGCAGTCAGGTTTGAGAATTACAGAACCACAACACAACCTGGGGATCATCCTGGACTCTTCTCTCTCAATAACCCAGCAAGTCAACACTGTCTTCTCCTCCTGCTTCAACACCCTCTGCCTGCTTCACAAGATCTACAGATGCATCCCCACCAAAACCAGAAGGACGGTCACCAAGGCCCTCGTCAGCAGCAGACTGGACAACGGGAATGCCCTCTACGCAGGAACACCGGGCAAACTCCAGAAAAGACTACAACGCATAAAGAACGCCTCCACACGCCTCATCTTCAACACCCCACGCCACACTCACATCACAGCCCACTTGAGAAACCTGCACTGGCTCCCAGTCAACAAGAGGATCACCTTCAAGCTCCGCACCCATTCTCACAAAGCACTCCACAACACCAGCCCAGCATACCTCAACAAACGGCTCACCTTCTACACCTCGAACTGCCAGCTTCGCTCTGCCGACAGGAGAACCACTGGCGGCAGATCTTTTTCCTACCTTGCCGCCAAGACATGGAACACCCTCCCCACCAATCTGCGACAGACCCAAGATCTGCTGCCCTTCAGGAGACTTCTCAAGACCGGGTTGTTCGAGCACAGTAGCTGCACCCCCCGCCCCCCCTCCCCTACGGCGCCTTGAGACCCTGATGGGTGCTATAAATGAGTGATTGATTGATTGATTGATGTGACAGATGCCATCATGAACAACATTGATGACGTTGCTGTTGACATTACGTATCACCTTACTATGACATCAATTACTGTTTTGGTTGGGCATACCAAGTTTCGTGCACAGGTGGGAGCGGGAGGAGAAATAAAGGGCTACATTTAAAAAATGGCAGATATTTGTAAATCTTTAAACCTTTCAAGCCCTCTGTGAAACATTTTTATATGCTAATGTCTCAAAAACTACTGAATGGATGTACACCGGCTGTACACCAAACCAAGCAAAGGCACTTCCTTGAGTAAAGTTCTACTTTCATGCCAAGGTTATAGTGCCACATAAAATTCGCGAAGCACCAACTAGGAACTTTAGGTGATTCCCTGTAGTTAGGTGGAGAGCTGCTCTTTTCTATGTAGTGCATCTACTACACCAGTGAGACTTTAAATCTGTCCACCTCAAACGTCTTTTTTTCTTGCAGACTTTTTAAACATTGGATTAGCACAGTGCTATTCATGCAAAGGTGACAAAATAATTTGCCATTTTTGCAGTAAAGGCTTTAGGCATAGGATTAGCTAGTGCTATCCACACCAAGCTGGCAATTGACAGACGTATTTTACCATTCCATGATCAGTGTTACAGCTTTGGATTCTTGAAATACCATTCGCATAACCCTGTAACAAGTAAAAGCTGCTCTTGACATGTATTTTGGTCTCATTGGCGCTTGTCAGAAAAGTATAGTTTTATCCAGACACATGACGACACCCAATAATAGTCTAAACCAAATGTTCACAGGGTTAGGGTGCAGCTTAAATTATATAAAGCACCCACTAAGAGCTCTGGGTAGTTCCCTGCTGTTAGGTGGAGAGCTGCCCCTTTTGCGAGGCTTTTGCAGGGTGCATCTATAACACCAGCATTCTAAATCTGAACACCTCAGATTTCTGGTTTTCTATTGCAGTTTTTAAGCAAAGAATTAGCTTATTGTTAGCCAAACTGAGTTAGGAAAGTGACAAAGTCTTTTGCCAATTTTGCAAGAAAGTCTTTGTGCCTAGAATAGGCTAAGGCTATCCCCAATGAACTGAAAAAATAGCTTGGGCATGTTAACAAGTTAGGCATAGTATTACAGTTTTGGAATGGTGATATCCCACCCTAGCCAACTTGCAATCAAAAAAGCAGCCCCTAACTTACGATTCACTCTCATTAGATCTTGTCAGAGAAGAATACATTTTTGAAACACAGGGGGGCACCCAATATAGGTGAAAGCCAAACAAAAGATTAGAGTGCTACACCAAAGCACCAGGTGGAGAGAGGTTCATTTTGATGGCGTGCACGTACACATACATTTACATCACACCAACACAACTTCGATGATCTGCAACAAACGAATAATCTACTTAGCTTCATTCTGTCAAACCGTGTGCTCCCCTCTGCTTCTAACTTTAACATGGGAGATCACAAATCAATTCAACTGTGAAACATGATTACAATGTTTGGCTACATGGTGTTGTTAATAAGATACATTCTTATCTTTCTTTATGTGTACCAAAGCTTTCAGTTTGTGAATGTTACTTCTGGAGAATTAATCAGGAGCTGTCAGAAAGGGTCATGCATCCTGGCACTCTCTGTGACACTTTGTGTTCTGATGCTTTGCTGTGGCAGAAAATGTATTGTTTCGGCCTTATTCAGGGATCTATCCTTTGATCTCCAAGATACTGCTTCTGGTGGATTCTCTTGTTTGGAACGTTTTACTCCCTTAAATGAAACTTGTGGTGGTGCTCAACTGTTCTTTTTTGTCCTGAGGAAAACTGCACCAATTTTTGCTTTGTGGTTGGAACTCTGCCAAATTGTATAACACAGATTGTGTATAAATGATTGTCAGTCAGTCAGTCAAAATCAACTTTATTCGACTGGTTAGAGCCATAAACGTACGCCGAAAAACATAGTATAAAACATCATGTGAAGCAATAAAAACTTCATGTCCTAATGATCCTAAAGACTATTAAAAATGTAAACAGAGAAAACAGTGTTCCGCCTTTTTGATAGTTATAAACAGAGATGTTGCAAAAAAGACAGATAAACTGTTACTCCATGGCACAGTGGGATAATCGATCTAAAGTTCATATCAATATGAAATTCATAAACAACACATCGCTTTTAAAACAAGCATTTACAATGCAATGGTTTCGCCTTTGGAAAAGTTAGAGCTATTGGCATTGTAAATGACAAATTTTTTATTTATGTGTTGGTTTTGAAAACAGATAAATAAATCGCACTGTCATTTCCAATGTCAATAGCTTAATCTCTCGCAAATGCCACACACACACACCCACACAGAGCCCCCCACACACACACCCACACAGAGTGGGTAATGTCCGCGCTATATAAAAATGCACTAAATAAAAAAACTCGGTGCTTAGTTTCTTCCACAGTATTGAGTTTTAACGGGGTGGGCCCTGAAAACTCGTGGACCCTTGCTTCCTTCTCTGCCTGTGTCTTTTGTCAGCCGAACAACTCACAAAGCCCGTCGTCTACAATTACTTTTGGGATAGAGTTTCTATATTGAGGCTCACAATGCCTCGTTCTGGACTTGCGAATGCCCTTGCATAGTTAAATGACAAAAAGCTGCCTGTTGCTATGGCGCTGGCCAATCAGCAGGAGGCGCCAGATCAAAGGGTGAAATCCAAGCCGCAGCTTCCAGGGGGAGGTCAGACCTCTGGTTACGTGAGTTAGGGCTGGTGATAACTCAAGCAGACTTATTCGTAAGACACGGGCAGGTGCGCGTGATAAACACCGGCATCACGCGTAGTCTCGCGAAATGATAGCATTGCATCACTACGGTCATTTATAAGGAGCGCCCTCGCGAATAATGCCCGTTTGACCAATTAGTTGCGTTGCTGCTTCGTGGCACATGGAGGACGCACATTATTGTTGTCTTGCCAACATGTGACAACTCTAATCAGGAACATGTCTAGGACAGCGGACACCAGAAGAGGATTGGACGCGCTGACTGAAACTGCTCATTCTCCTAAAAAATATTGAGGGCATTAGACGATGAAAAACAGGCACATTCGTGATTTCCTCTTAAAAATATGTTATTGTTTTGGATATTGACTAGCCTGGTGTGGTATGCCAAAGTCTAATTTAGCAATGACATATTTAAACAGTAGAGGCGTGGTCAGCGATTAAAGTTTCTATCAAACTTTGAGCATGCAAACAATTGTGCGTGTTCAAGGAGCGAGCGAGGACCAGGTTTAATGCTGAAAGACCCGGACAGGATTCCAGGACTGGAGCAGGTGTCCTATTGTTTAAGTGGCAGTCGCCTGGGGCCGGACAGATCAGGTGTCTGTCTGTCTCTACCCTTTCGTGTCAATGCACCGTATTCTGTAGGAGTGATTCGTGATAGACGCATTCTAGGAGTATATATATACTTTTTTTACAGTACCGTTTGTGGTATATGTTTTTCTGATTTCTAGCCGGGGCATTGATATTATGTGGATTTGCCGCATAATTCCAGTCGCCTTTTTTTTGCAAGAAAAGGCACATTATATGGCATAAGGCGGCACATTGTGTCACTATAATCTCGCGTTGCTGTCTTTGTAACAACCAGTAGTATTGTCTGTTCAGAAGTTTCCGCTCATTGCTATACATTCGGTTCATAATTTTGCCAATCTGCTACTAAAAGGTGACCAGTTAACCTTTGAAGTGGCATCTCGAGTTTCAGTAACTTTTGAATCGATTGAGCTAGAATCTATGCTTGTCGAAAATGATAATTGTACAGCAGAATGTGGCAAATCCATAATTATGCAGAAAACGCTGCATTTTCATTACCGCATAATTACTACAACCCTGATAATTGCTGCTAGTAGCAAATGGGGTCGGTTTCGCTATGCAGGTGAGTTGTGCCTGTTTTTCTAAACGGTTTAATGCCCCCCCCCCCTTCTCCTTTTAGTAAATGTGCAATTGATGTGTAGCGCCCAATGTCGGAATCTTGCAATATATAAGCGCTAACAGATTGGCCAGATAAAGGAACTAGGTACAGAAAATAAAGTGATTTGTCCAGGATCATATAATATATTCTGTGTGTCGGGGTTATGACGGCGCTCTTTCAGTTCCATCTAATATGTTAATATTATTTGTATTTATAATTTTTTATGTGCGACTTTACCTGTCCGGGTTTCGGGATGCCGATTCTGTGTAGCGCTCAATTGCTGCGCCACTTCTAAGCACTGTGGTTAACAGGTGTTATTTCTACCCAGCAGTGTCTTAGTACTCAGCATGCCGACCTTTGAAGGCTGAAAGTGTTAGTTGGCCCTTTCAGGGTTTGACCCCGTGCGCTGCAACACCAGCTGTCACCAGTGAACCCTTAAGGGGTGGTAACAGATGGGAAGCTACAGCGCAAAGGGCATCCGCTTTTAAGTAATTTAGCCGTCAGAGCACACGCCTAGGGAACTAGCAGACAATTGGGGGTCGGCACTTGTACTTTCTGCTGGTCTCCTGGGGCGCAGCGCGTCAATCTAATGTGAACCCACCACAACTGGCTGAAAAATACGACCTGAAACGATGACGCACTGTATTTGAGCACGCCTTTTTTTTGTTGCACTTCACAGCGGCAGGGGCTTGTGAATGGGCAAATGGCAGATGTATGAGGAGGGGGGGGAGGGAGGGAGCAGCGGGGATCGAGGGCAGATTAACGCCGCATTTTCATTACCGCATAATTACTACAACCCTGATAATTGCTGCTAGTAGCAAATGGGGTCGGTTTCGCTATGCAGCAAAGTTGTGCCTGTTTTTCTAAACGGTTAAATGCCCCCCCCTCTCCTTTTAGTAAATGTGCAATTGATGTGTAGCGCCCAATGTCGGAATTTTGCAATATATAAGCGCTAACAGATTGGCCAGATAAAGGAACTAGGTGCAGAAAATAAAGTGATTTGTCCAGGATCATATAATATATTCTGTGTGTCGGGGTTATGACGGTGCTCTTTCAGTTCCATCTAATATGTTAATATTATTTGTATTTATAATTTTTTATGTGCGACTTTACCTGTCCGGGTTTCGGGATGCCGATTCTGTGTAGCACTCAATTGCTGCGCCACTTCTAAGCACTGTGGTTAACAGGTGTTATTTCTACCCAGCAGTGTCTTAGTACTCAGCATGCCGACCTTTGAAGGCTGAAAGTGTTAGTTGGCCCTTTCAGGGTTTGACCCCGTGCGCTGCAACACCAGCTGTCACCAGTGAACCCTTAAGGGGTGGTAACAGATGGGAAGCTACAGCGCAAAGGATATCCGCTTTTAAGTAATTTAGCCGTCAGAGCACAGGCCTAGGGAACTAGCAGACAATTGGGGGTCGGCACTTGTACTTTCTGCTGGTCTCCTGGGGCGCAGCGCGTCAATCTAATGTGAACCCACCACAACAGGCTGAAAAATACGACCTGAAACGATGACGCACTGTATTTTAGCACGCCTTTTTTTTGTTGCACTTCACAGCGGCAGGGGCTTGTGAATGGGCAAATGGCAGATGTATGAGGAGAGGGGGGGGAGGGAGGGAGCAGCGGGGATCGAGGGCAGATTAACGCCGCATTTTCATTACCGCATAATTACTACAACCCTGATAATTGCTGCTAGTAGCAAATGGGGTCGGTTTCGCTATGCAGCAAAGTTGTGCCTGTTTTTCTAAATGGTTAAATGCCCCCCCCCTCTCCTTTTAGTAAATGTGCAATTGATGTGTAGCGCCCAATGTCGGAATTTTGCAATATATAAGCGCTAACAGATTGGCCAGATAAAGGAACTAGGTGCAGAAAATAAAGTGATTTGTCCAGGATCATATAATATATTCTGTGTGTCGGGGTTATGACGGTGCTCTTTCAGTTCCATCTAATATGTTAATATTATTTGTATTTATAATTTTTTATGTGCGACTTTACCTGTCCGGGTTTCGGGATGCCG
Organism: Lissotriton vulgaris; assembly: GCF_964263255.1. NCBI lineage: Eukaryota > Metazoa > Chordata > Amphibia > Caudata > Salamandridae > Lissotriton > Lissotriton vulgaris. The sequence goes on from NC_141689.1 coordinate 1,857,449,848, forward strand.
ATTCTGTGTAGCACTCAATTGCTGCGCCACTTCTAAGCACTGTGGTTAACAGGTGTTATTTCTACCCAGCAGTGTCTTAGTACTCAGCATGCCGACCTTTGAAGGCTGAAAGTGTTAGTTGGCCCTTTCAGGGTTTGACCCCGTGCGCTGCAACACCAGCTGTCACCAGTGAACCCTTAAGGGGTGGTAACAGATGGGAAGCTACAGCGCAAAGGGCATCCGCTTTTAAGTAATTTAGCCGTCAGAGCATACGCCTAGGGAACTAGCAGATATTTGGGGGTCGGCACTTGTACTTTCTGCTGGTCTCCTGGGGCGCAGCGCGTCAATCTAATGTGAACCCACCACGACAGGCTGAAAAATACGACCTGAAACGATGACGCACTGTATTTGAGCACACCTTTTTTTTGTTGCACTTCACAGCGGCAGGGGCTTGTGAACGGGCAAATGGCAGATGTATGAGGAGAGGGGGGGAGGGAGCAGCGGGGATCGAGGGCAGATTGGTAGACCCAGAGAAAGAACAAGGAGAGCAGCCAACGAGATGGTGAGGGCATGGCCCCAACGAAGCTCTGAAGTAGATGATACATATTTAATTTAAGTGACAGAGGAGGCACATTTTTCGTGTTCAACAAAATCAACGATTCTGCAGGCCACACATGCCATTCAGCATCTCGCCGCCTCCCCCCCCCCAAAAAAAAATATATATCCTCCCATACAGTGCTAATGAAAGAAATGTACATCATTGCAGATCTCTCTTAGCTCGGTCTCTATTTTCTCCCGGTATTCTTTGGCCATTTGTTGTTTTTTTTCACTGCCTTCCGTTTTCTGCTCGATACTAGAAACGACCCTCCACGATGACCTACGAGCTCCTACCACATTCTTGCATTCTTTGGCCATTTGTTGTTTTTTTTCACTGCCTTCCGTTTTCTGCTCGATACTAGAAACGACCCTCCACGATGACCTACGAGCTCCTACCACATTCTTGTAAGGAACAGACAGAAGGTTCCGCTCCTCGTTGGACAATCCACTTTCACTACATTCCTCCGTTACCTTCTTCATGTTCTGTGCCATTTCATCGTATCTCTCGGCCTGTTCTGCCAGTTTGGCTTTCTGCACCAGCTTGTTTTTATCCATGACTGCACTAGCTAAGTAAGACAAGCAGTCACCTGGGCTCGTGGTCGGCATGAAATGACACAAAAACAAACCCCCCCCCCAAAAAAACGAAACTCCGCCCACCGCCGCGATGACGTCATCGCAGAGGCGGAGAGGGAAAAAATCACGGGAACGCCCCCGAATCTGGTCTGGCCTTGACGGACAGATCCGGCACCCAATGGCTAGCCTCCATTTATGGAGCTAGCCAATGGGAGCCGGGGGACGTTCCCGAAGTCCTTATTGTAAGCAAAGGATTTCGCCTGCGCCGAAAAGCTGCGCAGAGCGCAGCCTTCGGCAGGCGAAACCCAAAAACAGCCGGTTAAAAACAGACCGTCATAAAAAGGGATGAGACATTCAGTTTAAGAAAAACATCATTGCGAGATTCATACGAGAAATATTCATATAAAAATGTCAGTCCTTTATGACACACTTCATCCTAGTGATAAAAATTACAACATTACATGGTAAAAATAGCCCTATGTTAGCTTTAATTGGTGGCAGGTAAATTAAAAGCAATCATATTAATAATAAGCAGGGTACTGGGAGCGAGTATATGGTCTCATTAAGACTATATTACATTATTTAGGAAAAAAATATATTTATGCTGCCATGTAATCCATAAAGGCTAACTCGACGAAAACCTATTCCTATGTCTAATAGCCCCAATTAAGAAACTTGCCAACCCGACACAGACTATAGGAGAGGCTAGCATTTGTAAATAAGTCAGCGCTGGCCTTACTTGCACAAAATTATGGCCTCTTAGCAGGGGGAAAATGAACTTCCTGCGCAAGGAGTCATAATGAATGCAGAAAAACATTATGTGAAGAGTGTCTTGCTCAGAGAAGTTGTCACAAGGACAAGGGTTTATTGAGTCCGGTTTAGAGTACCCTTTAGGAAAGCCCAATAACCAGGGAACCATATTCAATCGGAATATCGTCAGAACAAAGAGATGGTAAGCTTTGTTTACATATGATAAATATAGTTGCATCTGCTGGCCCAACCTCAGTGTGACAAACTTTCTCACCGAGGGTTTGATTAGTTCTTTTTCCTCCCTTAGGCCTTGTCAACTGTGTAAAAACTGCTGTTTTAAAGCTCTAATAGAAGACTTACCCAATGGAGTAGGGGTCAAAAACAGATCGCGGCAGCCAAGATTCTCAGTCTGATCCTTAATATATTTCAGCCAAGGAATATTTAAAGCCTTCTCTAGGGCTAAACAATCTAGGATAATGAGTTGATTTAAATTTGGGGTTGGTTGGGCCCAGATTCTCAACCAACGTTCGAGCGGTGCAGCCGCAATCAAGTCTGAAATATAACCCGCTCCCAGTTCCTCATGTAAATTAAAAATTGAGGTGGATACTGGGACCGAGAGAAGTTCATTTTTCTCTGCACCTGGGATTTCTTTCACGTCTTTATTACCCCAAATGTCGCTGCCATAGGTAGTCATAGGAATACACTTAACGTTATAGACCTTCAAGAGCACAGGGAACTGCCTCGACCCTATTATTTTTGCAACATCTAATGTAGCCCCCGCTGGTCTGGCTAAAACATTCTTTTTGAGTGCACGTTGAGCGCACCATGACCGTTGGTCATCAAAAAGTATCCCTAGGTATGGGAAGGTGGACACTTTTGTTAGCTCTACCCCCTTGCAGTACAATTTGGCCTTTGCCACCCTCCTAGAGCCTATGGTCATGGCATGCAATTTTTTAAAATTGGTAATTAAATCAAAAGAGTCCATGAAGTCTATAAAACAATTTAAAAGTAGTTGCACCCCCCTGACTGTTCTCGACACTAAAACCGCATCATCAGCATACAAAAGTGCAGGAATCATTTTGGTGCCAGCTCTTGGCATATCTTTACAGCAGGTTATTAAAGAATCCCCTAGTTTGTTGATGTGGAGGGTCAACAGCAGAGGAGCCAATATGCATCCCTGCCGAACCCCTCTTTTTACTGCCCAGGAGGCAGTCAAGCCCCCATCTTTATTAAAGCGCACTGCAGCTGTTGTGTTGTCATGGACGGTAGCCAGGAAGGAGATCAGATCAGCATCTAGCCCCATATCACAAAGGATCAACCACAGTTTCGACTTAATGACAAGGTCGAAGGCTGAGTTTAAGTCCATGAAAGCCAGATGTAGGTCCCCTCCCTTGGCGACAGTATACTTCCCTATCACCAAGTGAAGGTTACGGCATTGATCCAGAGTCCCTTTCCCCTCCCTAAAACCATATTGAAGGTTAGAGACGATGTTTACATGATCAAGCCAAGCTGTTAGGCGCTCCAAGACTACTTTTCCCATGATTTTGTGCACAGAGTCTAGGAGCGAGATGGGCCTTTAGCATGCCGGGTCATCCCTTGCGCCCTTTTTTAAAAATTGTGAAGATAACCGTCTTTGCCCATGATGAGGGAAAACCAGACACACAGGCTGCATTAAAGACGTGTGTTCAGATCTTAGCCCAGACTTTTGGGTCTGCATTGTAAAGGTCAGCCGGAACTCCATCAGGGCCGGGTGCTTTTCCCCCTGAAGTTGTAATAATGGCTTTATGGACCTCGTCCATGTTAAAAATAAGAGGGGAACCTGCTATTTCCGGAACAGTTTGTCCCACGGAGTCCCCGAGGTTGTTCTCACTGTAAATTTTGCCAAAGTGCTGGACCCATATCTCTGCGGAAACGAAACAGTCCCTGCTGGATTTTGGTGTCTCGTCAAAGAAAGGACTGTTAACAACAGACCAAAATTTGCAGCTGTTGGCCAGCACACTGACTTGGCTAAGCTCCTCCAAGGCCATCTTCCTTAGTTGTTTTTTCCTGCTCTGAACTGCAAGTTTATATGCCTTTCTGCTGTTTTTGACTAATGATGCCACCCTCGATTTTTGCTTGAGAGCCAGCATGAGCTCCTTATGGGTATGCAGGTATCATCAAACCACCTTTTTAGTTTTGGGCACCTTACTCTGCTTGTGGTAGATAGATTAGAGATAGATTAGAGGTAACCTGTTTCGCAATTAATTCAAAGGCATCCAAGATAGATCTGGCATGAGATTCCTGGTTAGACACACCTTAAACTCCGTGGCGTAAACAGATTATCAAGAAAGCTTTCGGGGGTGATCCTTTCTCACCTCACTCTGCGTGCTTGGTCTTTAGGATTAATATTTATATTAGTAACTTGATTAGTAATCCTGCCCTTGAAGACAGCTTGAAGGTGAAGGTCCAATGTCAAAGCGTTGTCGTCACTAAAACAATTCTGGGTAACACTCAGAGTTCCTATGGCCGATATCAACGGGGAGGATACCAGAATATGATCAATTATACTTTGACAGTCGTAACCAATCTAGGTAGGTACAGATGCGGACCTATCTGATTGTTGTAAGCAATTCAAGGTGTGAGCTGATAGGATGCCTTCTAAGAAGGTGTCAGACGGAGAATGTTCAAAGTGATTTTGCCCCTGCATGCTGTCTTCCTCCTCCAGCATTGCTAAACAATTAATGGGGCAAATACGAGTATTTAAGTCTCCCAAAATAAGTGTATCATAATAAGCTTCTGTCTTTCACCATAACTTACCAAGAAGCCCTCTAGTGCCATTAGGTGCTCGGTCTCATGGGTTCTTGTGAAAGCATTATGAAAATTAACCATAGCAAAGTTGGTAAGTTCTTCCCTAACAATTCTACAGCTAGCGCATGGGGCGAACAAGAGTCAATCAACTTGATATAATAGGGAAGTTTAAGACTAAACATTAAAAGAAAACCTCCCCTAGCTCTACCCATGTTTGACAGTGTAGCAAGTTTGCAGAATGATATCAAACCATCCAAATAAAAATGGTCAGTGGGCTCCCATGGTTCTTGTAGAGCAATAATGTGATGAGTGGCAAGGAAGTGTTCCCAGGAGATATCACCCTTTTTTACCGTAGCCCAGCTATGTTCCATGAAAGGACTTTCATCCTAACTTCATCAGTTATAGCCAGAGCGGTACCAGATTTTACTAGGTTAGCCCGCAGTGATTGAGTTGGAGGGCAAAATGCAATGGAATTAGAGAGACTGGTGTCAGAAACAAGCATTTCCGCATCCATTGAATGGGAAAGGCAATTTGTAGGGGCAATTGCTACCGCAAGAGAAGGTAGTCAATTTTGCATACCCAGACCTGAGAGAGCCTGAAATCTATTTGCAGTGTGGACAGGAGGAGTCACGTTGGAACAAGACCCTAAAGTTTGGCTTATAAAAATAGCCAAGAGCTAATGAGCAAATGTTAGTACTCCTAAAGGTTTCAAAATTACAATGCAGTCCCCTTCGATATTTTGTATGGATGTGCCAACCCACTCAACTCTGCGTACCATGATGATATCCTTCTAATCAGATACTTTAAACCTCCTATGCCTTGACAGCCAATCAACACATTTGTTGCGCAGTTGAGCCCATGTCTCATGCTGGTCCTTTTTTAGTGTTGGCACCCCTGCCAAGACCAGCACATAGGGACATGCAGCTGGCGGCAGACTCAAGATGTCCTGATTAGCTGCCAGGGGATTGCTATTTGCGGAGGATAAAATATTGCTACTCGAGCTGCCAGTCAAGGGGTTCTGAGCTGCTCCCTTGGTTCTACTGCGGCCGCTTGCATTCTCCTGTCTGTGATGGGTGCATGTGATAGTGGTTTGATTGCTGATGGGTTTAATGCCAATGCCCTGTCAGCCTGGGTTTAAGTCGAGGCAGGACATAGTTTGATCAAGTGACACGCATGGCTTACTTACAGAAGTGATAACACTAGCAGTGGAGGGTTGATTTCCAAGTGAGGTGAGAGTCGATGTACTCGCTATACTTGTTGTTACACCCTTAAAGCCACCCCCTTCTCCCTTGGTAGTAGTGGGCATTTGTACATTCCCTACTGAGGGCTAGGCCTCCCTACAGCCAGGTTATCTATACAGGCCTTAAGTAAGGCGATTTTTTCCTCCAAAAATACATTAACTTATTTGTTCACTAGGGCGGCAATAGTATTCCCGCTGCTCTCAAAACATGGTGATGGCCAGTCTTTGTGACGATTGAGTAATTCAGCCTTGTAGTCAATGTTGTCGATGATGCCGCTGGAGCATCAGAGACTTCAGGGTTATCAATAACATTAATTAAGGATGGTTGTATCCAGGCAGAGAGACAGGTTTGTGCGGGGTGGTGCGAGTTGGCTGCTTCCTTTTGGTACTGATGGGTTTCCCAGCCTTTCTCTTCCGTTTGTCCACAGGGATTCCGACAGGCGTGGTAGTGTTATTGGCTGGGTGTAAATCAGCTGACTCAGTTATGTCCAGACCACTAATACTCCTATTTGTAGTAGGGGATTTGTCAGGTTCAAGCATGCGGGTTAGGACAGAGGTAAATCTGGAGTACAGTCTGCTAGAGCACCTCTGAGATGTAAGACAGCCGCTCGCCCTTCAATATCCAGGGACAAGGGCCTTTCTGTGAGTTAAATTTCACCTGAAACTATACTAACAGCCCTCTTGAGCATACTGTCAATGCTAGCTGTAAATGGGCATACTGGCGGTAGCGTGGTGCGTTTTCCCATAGTAGCTCATCTTTGTGGGCTTACGTAGATGTCCAAACAGAATGAACTCAATAAAGTTGTGATAAATTGATGGGGCACTCACTCGTCTTATCCCAATACTGCTTCGAACAGTGGTGGCCCAGCCCAGCTTCAACCGGTCTCATACGGGCGCAGACAGGCCAGCCCTTGGCCCGGGCATGCCCACGCGTGTCCCCCGCTACAGGAGCCCGCTCTAGAAAACGTTCAGACAGAAGTCTATGTGTCAAGAATTAAAAACACGCCAAGTAGATAAGCTACCCTCTGGCGCTATGCAGATCGGTCGACATGTTTCAGTCTATTGGGGAATCACCCCGGCTTTCATCAGGACCTTAGACATAGGATAGCTACTGCACCTGCAAGTAATGTGTTGAGTGAGGAATAACAACCAATGTACTAATAAAAAGTTACATATCTACCAGGAACTTCAACACTTAAATGTCCTCTGGAGGGAGAGAAGCGTATCTTCTTCCCAGCTTTGTGTTGGTGAAGACCTCACCTCACCCGGCAACCGCTCGGGAGTATGAGGCCCTGCTCTGTCCGTCGGTGCCCCTGAGTTTAAACCGCCCCTGAGTTTAGGCTGAAACATGTCGACCGATCTGCATAGCGCCAAAGGGTAGCTTATCTACTTGGCGTGTTTTTAATTCTTGACACATAGACTTCTGTCTGAACGTTTTCTAGAGTCAGAGTAGTCAATTTTATCTTATTCATCACTATCACTTAAGCACTGCACTTTATTAATATCACTCTATGATGATCATTATGGCTAGAGGACTGACATCCATTTCTGCACCGGCACTATATGGTCTGATGCGAAACGGAATGATCAGCAACTCCCACATGACGTAAAACTCCACCATAAGGGTGGTCTGATGGGATTTGCTCTAGCTTCTATGTCTCAACAACATTCACTCACACATGCATCCAGTTGGTTCACAGTCACTAGCATAGTTACACACCCTACATAGACCTGTTCTGCCCTGTTGTGTGTTTTGTATTTGGACATTAGGGGAGCGAGCAGTCAGGTCTTAAAATATTCCCCTTGACCCTCCACACACATTTATGTTTGTTTAGTATTTGGTAGAGTATCTCCGCCTATTGCATATTCCGTGCGGACACACGCAGCAGAAGGGCATATTTCTTCAATTATCGCAGCTGTCAGGGCCCGCGGTAATTGAAGACAGATGCTTGGCGCGCGTGCACCAGTCTCGAGGGCTCGGGCTTGCAGGCCAAGTCGTGTGGCGCCTGTGAACTTCTGTGGCGGGAGAGCAGGCTCGCGGGCTCTTTTCACTGTCTCCGAATACTCGAGGGCTCTGTATTGCCTTTAAAGGCTCCAGAGTCCAAAGACTGATACCGTGTCATGCTTGGGGTCATGTCTAGAGCACGTTGCCCATATGACGGGGGTCCTGAGGGGTACATGAGAAGCTCGTACCTCAGTCCACCCTCCACTCTCTGCTTTCAACCAGTGGGTAAACAGCCACGGTCTCCTCCTCCCTCGTGCATGCTCACATTTAACCAACTTCTCCTGAGCAGTGAGTCATATGAGACACATTTTCACTGGAGATATGAGGGAACGAGGGTCTTAGGAATGCGGGGGCTTTGGTGCTCAGTGGTGTGCCTCAAATTCCAACTTGAGTTTCTTATCCGAGCTCTACGGAGACAGCTCAGGCGGGCAGTGGAAGTAGCATTCACCTCTCCGCATACAGGAACGGCTTTCTACCCTGCTGCCTGCCTCTCTGCCTTGCTGCCCGTGCCCGCATCTACGGTGCAAGACGGAAGGGAGGTCGGCGTTGTTGCTCCTTTGTTACGAAGAAGTTCGACCCTGCCCTAGCCCCCGTACAACAGTTTAAAGCACGTCTCAGCTCCGTTTTAAGGCTGAACCCACTGTCGCGTCCCCACTCTGATGGAAGACCGCATTTAACGCCTCGCTCGTTCCCACGAGCAAGTCGGCATCTCCCATCAGTTCCCAATTTTTCACCACCTGTGTCCTACCGAGCGTGGCTGACTGTTAACCAGTTGTCAGTGTGTTTATCAGCAGGACGCAAAACGCAAGTTGGTCGTTCTTTAGGAAATAACTCTGCCTTCCCTAACTTTTAAAATAGTCTTTAAAGGAGTCTTCGTGCTCTCCGAACGCAGTTGTCAGCAAGTATGCAGGCTGTGTTGTGTGTTGTGTAAGGGTTGGGCAGTTGAGTAGTTGGGCCTCGTTCCTTTTTTTCTTGATTAAACTTCTCAGTATAATGGAACACACGCTTCACTTGAGGTGATTTCTACGGGCTACCTATAATACAAAAACGTGCGTGAAACAGATGGTAGAGGCTTGTATTCTCTTGGCTTTCTACTGCAGAGAGATTGCAATGGCTGTTCATGGAAGGGCAGACAGCATCCTCAGGAGAAGGGTCTGTGGTAACCACATCTGCAACTTTGCTTCACAGCACTGGTTGTGGCCCTTGAACACAGAACTGCCAACTTCAAAAACAAAAGAGTGCACAGTGAGTGCAGAGTGTGTGCAGAGTGACGACGCGCTGATGGGTGGAGAGCTTTCTGAAACCTGCATAGTGAGAGTGCAGAGTGTGTGCAGAGTGAGAGTGAGTGCTGCAGAGTGAGAGTGAGTGTAGAGTGAGAGTGCAGAGTGTGTGCAGAGTGAGAGTGAGTGCTGCTGAGTGTGAGTGAGTGCTGCAGAGTGTGAGTTGGTGCAGAGTGTGAGTGAGTGCAGAGTGTGAGTGAGTGCAGAGTGTGAGTGAGTGTAGAGTGTGAGTGAGTGCAGAGTGTGAGTGAGTGCAGAGTGAGAGTGAGTGCAGAGTGTGAGTGAGTGCAGAATGAGTGCAGAGTGAGTGCAGAATAAGTGCAGAGTGTGAGTGAGTGTAGAATAACTGCAGAGTAAGTGCAGACTGAGTGCAGAATGACTGCAGAGTAAGAGTGAGTGCGCAGGAAAAGACCACACACATAAGACCACACACACAAGACCGCACACATAAAACCACATACATAAAACCACACACATAAGACCATACACATAAGACCACACACATAAGACCACACACACACACACACCACTCTCACCACCACACACACCACCACACACTCACCACCACACACGCAACCACACACACAACCACACACACCACCAGCCATCACTGCACACTTTCACTGGGCACACAAACACCACCAGCCGTCAGTGCACGCTTTCACCGGGCACAAACACCATCAGCTGTCAGTGCAGGCTTCCACCAGGCACACAACACCAGACATCAGTGCACGCTTTCACCAGGCACACACACCTCCAACCGTCTGTGTACGCTTTTACCAGGCACACCCACCACCAGCCATCAGTGCACGCTTCCACCAAGCACACACACCTCCAGCCGGCAGTGCACTCTTCCACCAAGCACACACACCACCAGCCATCAGTGCACAATTTCTACAGGCACACACACCACCAGCCATCAGTGCACACATCAATTGTTAACACATCCACAATTAACTATTGTAGCAATCGCAGTATGGTGCACTTTACTTATAAACATATTCATCTAAAGCGCAGCATGCCACCATTGCTACAATTCCAATCCAACCCACATAATTCTACTACACACCACATGCATACACTCCATAACACATGGCTAAAATACATTGCCATTTACAATGGCATTAGCTCTAACTCAAATAAATCCGAGACCTATTGCATTTCTAATGCTTGTTCTAACTTTAGGGCCTTGTTGTCAGACCCTCCTCTTCAGCTCTGCTGGTCAGACCATCTTGCGGTGCTTTTTAAGCTTAGGGTTTCCTCTCATTTTCCCACAGCTCTGCCTTTCATGAAATCCAAGGTCAGAAACGTGTCCAAACTTAACAATAAGTACTAAATGAGCAGCTACTCAGCACTAAGCCTAAGCTTTCACAACAGCTTGACTCGGATCAAGCCTTGATTCATCAGTTTTTGTACAAGGCTATTGACATCACCCTACCAATGACCACAAAAGGTAAGGGCCCATCTGCCCCTTGGTTTGCAGACACTTAGATCTGAAAACAAATGGTGTAAAGCATTAGAAAGAAGTTGGAGGATGTCATCCTCTTCAGATGCTAAGTCTGAATACAAAGAATCTTTAAAAGTCTATCATGCATCCTGCAAGTCTGCCTGGGCTAAGTACCACATACAAAAAATTACTGAGGCCCAGAACTGTCAGATGACACTTTTTATAGTGGTAAAAGAACTATTGGATGTTAGTAACATCTAGCCTTCGCCCTCTCTCTCACAATGCCAATGTGACGAGCTAGCTTTGTTTTTGAACCACAAAGTTGAAAAGATTCACTTACAGCTGACTAAAGACTCTCAGCAGATAGCTGCTAACATTGAAAGGAAGCCATTGATGCATCTTCAGTGGAGACCAATAATTTGGCAGTTTAGACAGACTACACCCCAATTTAGTTGAACGGTCCCCCTTGGATCTCCAATCTTTTTTGACTGTTTTATTATCCATTAAATCAGGCGCGCCGTTAGATCCTCTTCTGCCAGATAAGTTCAGATTATTGGACTCACCAACACTAACTACAATTTTTGGAGCTTCTTAATTCATCATTGAGTAAAGGGGCTATGCCTCAGAGATGGAAACATGCTTTGGTCCTCCCTTGCTTGAAAAAACCCCAATTTGGATCCTTCTTGTTTGTCAAACTTTCGACCAATCTCCTTGCTAACAGTCTTTTCCAAGGTGCTGTAAAAACATGTCAAAACACAGCTCACTGCATATGTGGATGCCCACTACCCTCTCCACCCTGCACAGTCAGGTTTCAGGGCTGAGCACAGCACTGAGTCTGCCCTTCTTGGTGTGATGCAACATTTAAGACAATATCTGGATGAGAGAGGCATGTTCGCGCTCATGCTGCTGGACCTGAGCATGGCATTTGATGCGGCTTCCCATTCTACTCTGGTTAATAGACTGTTGTTACTTGGCCTTGAAAGCTCAGCTCTGGGATGGCTTGTCTCCTTTTTAAAGGACCGCTCGTTTCAAGTCTTTTCGGCCGATGTAAGATCTAAATCACTGGCTTTAACTTCTGGAGTTCTGCAAGGTTCTATTCCGAACCCCTTACTTTTTAACAATTTTGTCCGCCCTTTGGCGAACTTGATAGAGAGCTGTGGACTTACCCTTTTTTCAAATGCCGATTATACACAGGTCATCTCTTTCATCGGCACAGAGCCATGACCCGTCCTTGTTGCACCTAGGAATATATGACGTTACAACGCATACCATTACAACGCATACTTTTACATTGCAGTTTTTACAACGCAACTACCATTACATTGCCTGTTTTTACATCACATGCAATTACAACACATATTAATGAGGATACATTAAAATTACCATTACAACACATTCCATTACAATGCGTACCAATACTACACATGCCATTACAACACATAATAGATTTTTTTTGTTTAACCATCCCCTGGGACGAGATGCAAGGGAAATAGGGTTTTTTGGTGGGGGAGATTATTAATACCAGGTACATTTTAAAGTAACACCCCATTAAAATACCTGAGTATTAATATTTTTTTTTGAAAACCTAAGTGACGGGGGGACATAGAATTTACATGTTATTCTGCAAATACCAACTATAATCAAAGTCGAAATAAGATTATCTATAAAATTATGAAGCACATAAAACTGCAGTCCTTCAACAATTTTTATAACAGCTCCTGACCACGCAACTACTCAAAATGACATTCCAAGAAGGAAAGTTAAAAAGAAAATTTTTACACAGAACAAAATAAATACATATTTTGCCAGATTCTGAATCATGTGAAAAAACTATTCCCAAAACATAATTTGTTTTAAATTGTCAATTACCCTAAAAAAACATATAAAAGATGCCTACCACCATTTTGTGCTCAGTGGTAAACTGAATTCCACGGTGACCCCACACAGAAGAAATACCTGAAGACTTTTTGCATTGGAGAATTTGAACACTGCCCTCTACAGACATAAGTAAGAGTACTTTTAAAGAAAAACAGCAATACAATAATAACACATTAATCACAACTAATTACAATATTATTTTTTACTTATTTACAGCTTTTTCTAAAATTGTAAAGCTGCAAGCAATTGAAAGCAGATAATATCAAGCTAACCTTTCCATTCGGAAGTAAGTGAATAAAGTATCAAAAAGTTAAGAAGAATTAAAAATCCCATTAGCCATAAATACATATTAATAATATTATACTTTTGATATTAACAGATATTGGACAAAAATCAACCTCAAAAACCTAAATGGAAGAAACCACAGTTTATAAAATCATATGTAAGTAAGATGTTAACATTATGTACGTTGTCAAAAATAAAAATCTTATCGATATCATCAAAAAATACATTAGCAGACACACATCAGAAATATGTTGTAAATGTTACTATCCAAATTTAGTATACCAACTCCGTCCTTTGTTTACCTCAGGGAAAGTGTTGGATGGTAGTGGGTGCAAAATTACTATTCCTACTTCGACTAGAGTTTGCCTCAGGGAAAGTGTTGAATGGTGGTGGTAAAATTAATATTCCAACTCCGACCGGTGTTTACCTCAGGGAAAGGGTTGTATGGTGGTGGGGGCAAATGTACAATTCCTAATCCGACAGGTGCCTGCCTCAGGGTAAGTGCTGGATGGTGGTGGGGGCAAATTTACTAATCCTACTCCAACAGGTGCTTGCCTCAGGGAAAGTGCTGGATGGTGGTGGGGATAAAATTACTATTCCTACTCTGAAAAGTGTTTACCTCAGGAAAGGTGCTGGATGGTGGTGGGGCAAAATTACTACTCCTACTCCAACAGGTGTTTGCCTCAGGGAAAGTGCTGGATGGTGGTGGGGCAAAATTACTATTCCTACTCCGACAGGTGTTTGCCTCAGGGAAAGTGTTGGATGGTGATGGGGGCAAATTTACTATTCCTGTTCTGACTGGTGAAAACCTCAGGAAAAGTGCTAGATGGTGGTGGGGGCAAAATTACTATTCCTACTCCAACAGGTGTTTGCCTCAGGGAAAGTGCTGGATGGTGGTGGGGCAAAATTAGTATTCCTACTCCGACAGGTGTTGGCCTCAGGGAAAGTGTTGGATGGTGATGGGGGCAAATTTACTATTCCTGTTCCGACTGGTGAAAACCTCAGGGAAAGTGTTGGATGGTGGGGAAGGCAAATTTACTATTACAATTCCGACAGTTGCTTGCTTTAGGGAAAGTGCTGGATGGTGGTGGGCACAAATGTACTTTTCCTACTCTGACAGGTGCTTGCTTCAGGGAAAGTGCTGGACGGTGGTGGGGGCAAAATTACTATTCATACTCCGACAGGTGTTTGCCTCAGGGAAAGTGCTGGATGGTGGCCTCAGGGAAAGTGCTGGAAGGTGGTGGGTGCAAAATGACTATTCCTACTCCGACCGGTGTTTACCTCAGGGAACGTGTTGGATGGTGGTGGGGCAAATTTACTATTACAACTCCAACAGGTGCTTGCCTCAGGGAGAGTGCTGGATGGTGGTGGGGGGCAAATTTAGTATTCCTACTCCAACAGGTGCTGGTCTCAGGGGATGGTGCTAGGGACCAACTTACTATTCCTACTTCAACAGGAGCTTGCCAATGGGAAAGTGTTGGATGGTGATGCGGGCATATTGTTAGTACTTAAATAAAAAAAAAAAATATTTACATGTTAATTTCACATTGTCAATTCTCTTTTTTAATTCAACCTTTGCAACAAATTTAACCATATCCAGAAACAAAAGTAAAGGACACACCCGCAAGCCAAGATAAAGAAAGGACACCACCACAGAAGAAACCAAACAAAACAAGGCAAAAATATTACATTTTTTTTTTGCAGGTTACAAACGCACAACCATTTATGTGAACCTCACAATCAAAAGCAAAATAACTTTTTATCAACTAAAAAAGGGTTCGTCCCGCCGAGCCGGTGGTAGCCACCGTCGTCCCGACGGGAGCAAAGCGCCCGTCATCCACACCAGAAAGACCTCCCGCCATTTTCGGATGGCTGGGGGGTCCATGATGGATGGAAAGACGGTCCGCCGCTTTTCCGCCGGTTGACTCGTCGACCGGGCGGAAAACATGCATAATATGGTGGCGGTGTCTGCAAGACACCGCCATCCATATTATGATGATGGCGGAGTTCAGCCTTTCCATGGCGGCGTTGCCTCATGGAAAGGCATGCAATCTTTTCTTTGGTGGGCCTCCAGGGGGTTGGGTTGCTGCACTTGGGGGTTACCCATGGTACCCCCAACATTTGCATGCACAAGGTGGCAGGCACTGCGCGGTGCCAGTCACGATGAGCATGCAAATGCGCAACATGCTGTATTTACATTGCGGAGGTGCTGCGTGCAGCACCACCCCCTGCAATGTAAACTATGCAAGATGCGCCCGCCAGTGTGGTGGGTGCATCATAATGTGCACAGCGAGACCGCCCCACCCCTGGTGGGCGGCCCGCATACCGTAACACCGCCATCGTAATAGTGCCCAAAATACTATAACATTTCATCTCTTTTTTTCAGAACCCAAAAATCTGAAACACTAAAAAGAACAAGGGGGCCCATTAGAATGTCGGGCGGTGGCACCACCGCGGTGCTGGCGGGCGGAAAAAAGCCTTTTTCTGCCAGCGAGCAGCGGGAATACGTCCGCCATATTAGAATTGCAAAACATAGGTCAATTCCTGTCCACCGCGGAGCGACGCACACCGCCATCAAAGTGCGCCTGCCACGGCAGCGGTGAGAGCCAATGGAGATTTTCCACGGCCCAACCAAAGATGTAGGAAACTCGACAGCAGAGTGCGATACCACAGTCCCGGTCCTCTCCACCCGGTCACGACCGCCATGGACCCTGCCCTACACGTGTTCCCGGTGCTGTACCTGCTACAGCACTATCATCTCATGATCAGCCACGGATGCCACCGCAGGTACGCAACTACACAAATACAACACAGAACACACGGGCTGACACAGGGTCCAAATCCACAACCGACACCCTTCTGGAGGCATCAACACATCCACAAGGGCACCCACACGTGACCCACCTGCCACCATGTCACCCCACTGCATCCTGGACACACATCAACCGCGAACTTGCAGCAACGTCCCGGTCACGTCACCGCAGCGGTGAATACATGCGCACAATGCAGAAGGCAGGGACAGTTCAAGGTATTGGCAGGGCACAAACACCCCAGGGGCACATATCAACCCACTCCATGAAGGCACAGGCCAGGTGCACGTCCTGTGCACCCCCATGCACGTCCTGTGCACCCCCATGCACAGCAACAAGCAAGGTCAATCCACACCCTGCACCACACAACAAACAACCAGGGAGACGGCCACTGCAGGAGTGGCTGCACAGGAACACATAACACACAACACCAGTACCACACACAGACTGAAGGCTGCCAATACTTGCCAGTACATACACACACAAACAAACACACACCCTGGGTGTAGCCACAAACATAACACACACACACAGGGATGCCTGAACAGATGTCTGCCCAAAAACAACACACAAACACAAAACACACAGAAACACACACACAACCCCATCAGAAACAGACATACCCTGTCAGCCAAACTGTGGGTAGGCAATGGGTGCACAGACACAACAGGAGTGCACAACCCCATCACCCAGGACCAAAACACACACAGCATACCACAAATCACACAAGAAGTGCGCCATCACAGAACAACACTGCCACATGAAAACAACTATAGATGCACATGAAATCAAAAATGAACAAACACTACAGGACATCAGGGGATGCACATCAGGCAACGCCAAGGCCACATACACACAGCACTGTATGCACAACAAGCAGTGTGTGCACACCAAGCAGGACAGTCACACACAGACATGACTGACACAACATCAACACACACAACACAAATCAGCACAGCACAAACACAAAGGCACCCAGAAAGTGAAGCAATACCACAGCCAACACACATACATCCAACACAACAACAACAGATACACCACTCTGGGATACAAGAGCAGAACCATCTTGACCAGAGCACATGGGGAGCACAACCAGCTGAAGTGCACAAGAGCAATCCTGACTGATTAATAGCACAAGAACATAACACATAAACTATTGCGGCAATGTCCATAGTGGAACATCACTCTTGGGCCAAGAGCTGCACCACAAAGCACAGTGTCACAAATGAAGTGATGGTGAGGCACACACACACACATGTAAACCAAGGGGACAGCTGACATCAAAGTGAACTGTCTTGCATGTCAGTAGTTGACATGTAAGGGGTGCACCACAGGTGTACCATACTCAAATAGAGGGAGTGCAGACTTACAATGGGTAGGTATAAGTGGCACACATAGGGGATGGTATTACACCACACACACCATGACATACAGGAGGATAAAAGGCATTGTGTGCCTGCAATGCATGAGAAACACAACCACAATGGCAGTGTGGAGCAGCAGGGCAGCACAGTCTACACAAACACACTCAAGACACATGATTGATCAAACAAACACAACACTGATGTGCAAGTCACACACTCTGCACACTCACAAGTGACTAAAACAAGACCTCCACTGGCTACCCGTCAATAAGAGGATCACTTTCCGACTGCTTACCCACGCACACAAATCACTCTACGACATCGGACCAGATTGCCTCAACTCACGACTGTCCTTCTACACCCCCTCCCGCCAACTACGTTCTTCCAGCCAAGCCCTTGCCACTGTACCTCGCATCAACAAGACCACCATGGGAGGCAGATCCTTTTCATACCTGGCTGCTAAAACATGGAACTCACTCCCCGCTTCCTTCGCCTTACCCAGAACCACCTAGCGTTCAGAAAGCAACTTAAAACGTGGATATTTGACAAGTAATCCTCCTCCCCTTCCTAAGCGCCTTGAAACCCTCTGGGTATGTAGTGCGCTATACAAATTCTATGACTTGACTTGACTTGACTCTTTCACAATCCAGGGGCACACACATCCACACCCCCTACAAAGTCACACCCTTTAAACTGCACCCTTCTTGACTACCCATGAGTACACATCTCATGTAGGCCATGGGACCAGGACTAAGGGCCATCACAAGATGACCATACACATACACAGCTGGGCACACATAAAGGAATAACACACATACATGATGACATTGCCCAGCCTGCATGCAAACCTGTGCACAGTATCACAACCTGTGCTGGCAGTGTCCCCCAACCTGACATGTGAACAATGTAGCCAACAATAGCAAACCACGAAAAAGAGAACTGCATGACAGGTAAAATAGACACCACAGATAACACAAGTATTAGTGTCTGAATGGACTGAAGACCCTGTCACCCCTATTAAAAAATGTGATGCGGGTAAAGAGCTTGGCAATGTTGAAGTGACACGTAGAGCAGATGGCACAGTCAACCAAATTCACACACCAAAAGAACTTTGATCATCAAGGACACTGACAAAACAGACAACAGGAGTAACTGTCTTTATTCACATATTGCACAGATGTGACAGTAGAACAACAGTAGAGAAGAGCAAGGCACAACATGCTGAGCATATGCAAGATAATCTGTACAGGCAAACTCTAAACAGGAAGGCCAGTGGCCAGTGCAGGGTGCACACAAGTACATGAGAGGCTGCACAGGGGAGAGTCCAACACAGCAGACCAAAAGGGCCAGTGGCCAGTTCAGGGTGCACAGCAAGTACATGAGAGGCTGCACAGGGAACAGTCCAACACAGTAGAGCAACAGGGCCATTGTCCATGGCAGGGTGCACAGCAAGTACATGAGAGGCTGCACAGGGAATAGTCCAACACAGCAGAGCAACAGGGCCAGTGTCCAGGGCAAAATTCTCAGCAAGTACATGAGAGTCTGCACAGGGGAGAGTGCAACACAACAGAGCAACAGGGCCAATGGCCAGTTCAGGGTACACAGCAAGTAGCTGAGAGGCAGCACAGGGGAGAGTCCAACACAACAGAGCAACAGGGCCAGTGTCCAGTTGAAGGTGCACAGCAAATACATGAGAGGCTGCACAGGGAATAGTCCAACACAGCAGAGCAACAGGGCCAGTGTCCAGGGCAAAATTCTCAGCAAGTACATTAGAGGCTGCACAGGGGAGAGTGCAACACAGCAGAACAACAGGGCCAGTGTCCAGGGCAAAATTCTCAGCAAGTACATGAGAGGCTGCACAGGGGAGAGTGCAACACAACAGAGCAACATGGCCAGTGGCCAGTTCAAGGTGCACAGCAAGTACATGAGAGGCTGCACAGGGGAGAGAAAAGTCCAACACAGCAGAGCAACAGGGCCAGTGGTCAGTTCAGGGTGCCTAGCAAGTACATGAGAGACTGCACAGGAGAGAGTCCAACACAGCAGAGCAACAGGGCCAGTGTCCATGGCAGGGTGCTCAGCAAGTACATGAGATGCTGCACAGGTGAGAGTGCAAAACAACAGAGCAACAGGGCCAGTGTCCAGGGCACAATTCTCAGCAAGTACACGAGAAGCTGCACAGGGCAGAGTGCAACACAGCAGAGCAACAGGGCCAGTGTCCAGGGCAAAATTCTCAGCAAGTACATGAGAAGCTGCACAGGGCAGAGTGCAACACAGCAGAGCAACAGGGCCAGTGTCCCGGGCAAAATTCTCAGCAAGTACATGAGAGGCTGCACGGGGGAGAATGCAACACAGCAGAACAACAGGGCCAGTGTCCAGGGCACAATTATCAGCAAGTACATGAGAGGATGTACAGGCATAGGGCAGAACAGTAAGGCCAGTGGGCATGGCAAAGTGCAGAGTCAGGACATGAGAAGCTGCACAGTCAAGGGCAGAACAACAGTGAATGACAAGACCAGGGCCATGGCAAAGTGCAGAGCCAGGAGATGAGAAGCTGCACAGTGCAACACAGCAGAACAACAGGGCCAGTGTCCAGGGCAAAATTCTCAGCAAGTACATGAGAGTCTGCAACACAACAGAGCAACAGGGCCAATGGCCAGTTCAGGGTACACAGCAAGTAGCTGAGAGGCAGCACAGGGGAGAGTCCAACACAACAGAGCAACAAGGCCAGTGTCCAGTTGAAGGTGCACAGCAAATACATGAGAGGCTGCACAGGGAATAGTCCAACACAGCAGAGCAACAGGGCCAGTGTCCAGGGCAAAATTCTCAGCAAGTACATGAGAAGCTGCACAGGGCAGAGTGCAACACAGCAGAGCAACAGGGCCAGTGTCCAGGGCAAAATTCTCAGCAAGTACATGAGAGGCTGCACAGGGGAGAATGCAACACAGCAGAACAACAGGGCCAGTGTCCAGGGCACAATTATCAGCAAGTACATGAGAGGCTGCACAGGCATAGGCAGAACAGTAAGGCCAGTGGGCATGGCAAAGTGCAGAGTCAGGACATGAGAAGCTGCACAGTCAAGGGCAGAACAACAGTGAATGACAAGACCAGGGCCATGGCAAAGTGCAGAGCCAGGAGATGAGAAGCTGCACAGTCAATAGCAGAACAGCAGTGAATGACAAGGCCAGTGGGCATAGCAAAGTGCAAAGTCCTTCCTAGGTGTACCTTTGCCATACAACACCTCCTTTGCGTGAAGTTTTAGGGACAGGAGAGTCCTTTGCTGGTGATGCCTCTGAGGCATGTGAGCCTGATGTCTGCTTCATTGCTTTTTGGGACTTGCTCTTCCCTGACGGTCTCTTGTCTTTGCATTCAGGGGTGGCTTTTCTCCTCTGTGGGGATGGTGTCTGTGGGCGGGCCCACTTGGGTTGTTTCTGCTGGGTGCTTCTTGAGCGGTATCCTGACTGTTACGCATGGGAACCATGGTCACTATCATCCGATGTGGCCACTGACTGGGGGGTGGACAAAGGCACTGGAGCAGGAATGAGAGTATGTGCCAGTTGAAGGGCAAACATCACTGTGGACGACAAAGCCTGGACAGTACGGTTTAGCCCACCCACGTCAGAGTGTATGCCCTCCATGTAGGCAACCACCTGGCCTAATTTTGTGTCATGGTCACTGAAGGCTTTGAGCAGGGCTGTCTGGCCCAATTAAAGCTGGCGCAGGAGCTCAACAGACTCAGGGCAGTAGGAGGGACAGGGGCAGGGGCAGCGGTGCCAGGTGTGAATGTAACTCGTCCCCTCTTACTGACACGGACACGGGCAGCATCAGAGGAAGTGGATGGGAGGGTGGGCACTGGCCGTTGTGTTGTAAAAGATGATGCAGAGTCCTTATTCCCTGTGCCTGCCAACATGGATGCATCCCGCTTGCATCAGATGATGTTGTACTTTGTGTCTCAGGCAGGGATTCCTCCTGCATACTACGGTCCCCCTCTGATGCGCTGGTGACCTCTGTGTCACTGGGCTCCTGTGCAGATGTAGTGCTACTCTTGCCACCACTGGTTTCCGGTTCCTGTCCCTCCATGTCCACTGGCGAATCTGCATGAGAGAAAGATGCAGGGTTGGGTTAGTGTCATCAACAGGACAAAGCAATTCAATCAATTCAGTACAGAGGAAGACCAAATCTACCTGGTGACCACCACTCTTTGCAATCACATTGCAGCAACTCACTACATAGACCACAATAGTGCCTGTAACTCTGAATATCTGCCATGACTGAGCCATGTTAAGCCCACACAGCACAACACCCTGTCCGTGGATGAAGTCTACCAGACACACAACTTGCTGTGCCCACACCTAGGGACGTGATGTGGACACACCACTTATTTCCACTGACAGACCTTTAGGGAACAGGAGGGGACAACACAGACACCTATTAGGACATGACAGTCCACAATGTCAAGTTGCCCATGCCAAACACCATGTTGTACTCTGGGGCACATTGTTGTCAGAGGTGTGGGCCTCAACGATCATGGTGCATGCAAAGTATGCATACATGAAGTCACACTCAGATAGTGGACACTGCTGTTCACCCCCAAATAGATTCCCCACATTATCCCAATGCTGAATGACCATGTAGATCCTAACACATCTGGCTATGGGAATCCACAGCAGGGATGATCACCTTTGTAAGGCCAGTTTGGGCCAAAGCATGACACTGGCACCCATCCCAGCAGCCACTCACATGACACAGCACAGCACCACCCCACGGACATCACATAGGCCACCGCTGCCACAGGCCCTGTACACATGCATCCACTCTCTTCCAAAGTCACCCTCCCTAAATACTCACCCCTGCATTGCTGCTGATGCTCCTTCAGACTTGCATCCAGCTCAGGATGAGTCACTGCCAAGATACAGCCCATCAGTGGTGTCATGCTGTGCCGTGCCAAACACCCAGTGCGTGGTAGCAGCCACAAGGTCATCTCTGCCACGTTCTTTGCCAGCCGGCTGATGTCGTCCCACCTCTTGTCGCAGTGGGTGTGTCGTCAGTTAGATACCCCCAGGGCTCGCACCTTTGCTCTAGTGGCCCTCCACAAGGCCTTACACTGGTGTACCTTGAGCTGCAGGCATGGGAGAAAAGAGAGGGAAATGATCATTAATACAGTGTCATGTAGCAACATCTATCAGTACAGTAGCAAGACACAGACTCGTTTGCAAATGTAATCTCAGTCCATCCCACCCATGGGTACACCTCACATGGGCACTCTGCATGGACCAAGTGGATGTGATAGCATTCATTAGTGAGGGCACACATCTTCAGTCCTATGCATGTCTGGCCACTACATACATCTACATATCGACCTGTGTCTGTGTGTAGACTCGCTTTGTGCATGACTGGGTAGCATTCAATGAGCATGTCCTGTGAATATATCTGTATGTCATGTGTGTGGCATCGGGGTACATGGACTCACCAATAAAATATACATCAACACAAGTGTGGTTGTGTGCAGTTATACAGGGCTGTGATGGTGCATATTAGGATTTCAGTACACTAAGCATCTGAGTACACACTGAGTCAGACAACAGCGGCACACAGAGACATTCAGCAAAGTAATTACTGTCCTGGCACCTGCATGTCCAACATCCTGTGTCTCTGTATGGCTGACAATGTAACACACTCCACTCAGACATACAAATGCAGGCAGGGAAAACCTTGACATTGGGACACACACTCCTTCCCCCTGGAGACAGCATGTTTGTCATTGTATGATACTCCCTCCTACACATATATAGCCCCCTGGGGTCGTTTCTAAGGTGCCAAGTTGCAACAATTGGTTGTCCAGGTCTGCCTCTTTCAAAAGCATCTAATGTCCGCCTCCACGGTGGCGGAGCACGCCTACCGCGACTTTCAAAACTGCATCATGCCACCGCAATCATCGCTCCCATTGGCTGTAGCCAATGCTCCATGGCGGTGATGTACCGCAGGGGCCCAGGATGTGCTACCGCGATGGTGTATCTTTCAAAAGCATCCAATGACCGCCTCCGAGGTGGCGGAGCACGCCTTCCGCGATTTTCAAAAGGGCATCATGCCACCGCAATCATCACTCCCATTGGCAATAGGCAATGCTCCATGGCAGTGACAGACCGCCGGAGCCAGGCGGTAGCTACGGCAAGTTGGGTGCTGGAGCATGCCAACCACCATCTTCCCATGTCTCAATGCCAATGACAACCGCACTTGTGTAAGGGGTGGTGCTGGTTACACAACGTTGGGGCCAGGTGGTAGCTACCGCGATTTGGGTGGCGGAGCCTGCCAACCGCCATCTTCCCATGTCTTTATGCCAATGACAACTGCACTTGTGTAAGGGGTGGTGCTTGTGACACATCGCTGGGGCCAGGCGGTAGCTATCGCGAGTTGGGTGGCGAAGCCTGCTAACCGCCATCTTCCCAGGTCTCAATGCCAATGACAACCGCACTTGTGTAAGGGGTGGTGCTGGTGACACACCGTTGGGGCCAGGTGGTAGCTACCGCGATTTGGGTGGCGGAGCCTGCCAAACGCCATCTTCCCATGTCTTTATGCCAATGACAACCGCACTTGTGTAAGGGGTGGTGCTTGTGACACACCGCTGGGGCCAGGCGGTAGCTACCGCGAGTTGGGTGGCGGGGCATGCCCACCGCCATCTTCCCATGTTTCAATGCCAATGACAACTGCACTTGTGTAAGGGGCGGTACCGCAATTTGTGACACATACAATGTCAATGTCCCTCAGGAACACTTCAACAGTGCACAGTGGCCACATGGTGAAGGGCACATCATCTTGCACACGATGTCAATGTTTCATTGACTGCACAGGTGCCTACATGGGCCATGGATGGAATGGCAGCTGTTGCCCAATGGATGACGGATAACTACTTACAGCTGAATCACAGTAAAACGGAGGTGTTGCTGGCAGGGAAGAACACCGCCCTCTGGAATGAGCAGTGGTGGCCGGCATCGTTGGGCGAAATGCCAATACCAACGACCCTTGTTAAGAATCTGGGAGTCTCGATGGACTCTTCACTTACCTTCCAGAGCCATACTAAGAGAGTGGCAGCTACTTGTGTGGGTCTGTTGAGAGGCCTCAAGCCCATCCTCAAATATTTTGAACCGACCGTGCGGCAAATCATCTTGCAAGCCTTGATATCCTCACGCTTGGATTATGCCAGCGTGTTGCTTTTGGGTGCTAATAAATCCGAGATCCTACGACTACAAAGAGTTCAAAATATGGCCGCGAGAACACTGATAGGGCTTCCTCGTTGGTGCTCGGTGAGAGCCACAATGAAAAAACTTCACTGGTTACCGATTTCATCTCGGATCCAGTTTAAAGCCCTGGTGATGGCCTTCAAGATTCTTAAAACCGAGAGCCCGGCCTTACTATGCCCTTTGCTGACCAGGTATGTCCCGCAGCGCAGTTTGCGCTCGCTGGGGCAACATTTGGCGAAGGTGCCACATTTTAAACTATGCCGCATGGGTGGCCGCTCTTTCCGGGTGCTGGCAGCTAAATTATGGAACTCTCTGCCAAATTACATCCGTGGCATTGAGAATATGCTGCAATTCCGGAAGGCCATTAAAACCTTTCTATTTCCATCACCATAGTCTCCCTCCTTAAATTCTATGGATGTCCTCCCCGTCTGTTTCATGATTTGGCAGCATTGGGACGCCCCTTTGCTGGGGCAGCTGTTGCGCTTAATAAATCTAATAACATAACATAACATGGTTGTGTATGTGTGAGGTACACTGGTCTGCAGTCCCTAACATGTCACAAATGCCTTAGTTGGTTGGTGAGGTAGGACAGTGTTGTAGTGGACTCTACAATATGTACACATATGAATGTGTTGTGGGGCAGTGATGACCTTGACAAGGCTTGTCTCACTGTATGATGTTGTTACTTACTTGTGCTTATCTGTGTGCTCATACACGCAATTGTCAATTCACCGCCAACTGTGATCATTGTATTGCGGATGTGTGCCAAGTTTGAATGATGCATTGAGGTGTCACAGGTACAGCAGATGAGTATGACACAGTTGAGACAGTTGAGTTGATTTGTTGCACAATAGCTGGATGACACGCACCCAGGCATGCACATGTGGGATGTGGCCTTGAAAATATGTGCATTCACATTGACCTATGTGGTGTTTTTCGCACTAGTGTATTGTAAATGGAGTGGTATGCCCTCTATGTGGCTCAAAGGTCCACCCATGTAACATGGTGTTTCACACATCCCTCAAGTCAGTGTTTGTTCATTCTGTTTCATCCTGAATGTGATATGCTGTGGCCATCTCATGATGGACGTCATTGACATGTTTCCAATTTCATCACAACTAGGAGGAGGCCGAATCTGATACGTCACTTGACACTGCTGGAGGACATGGAGGATATAGCAATCATTCGCAAGTTTCGTCTCGACAGAACCACCCTGAAGACCCTTTGTGATCTGTTGGAGCCCCACCTGCAGCCTCGTCTCCACTACCCAACAGCTTTCACACCACCTTACGAGGTGATGGCAGCCCTCCATTTTTTTGCCACTGGATCCTTCCAGGAGACCATGGCCAGTGCTGCTGGGGTGTCTCAACCCATGTTCAGCATGGTGCTGCGGGATGTTCTTGCAGCCATGATGATCTACAAGGACAGATACTTACATTTCCGCCAGGGAGCAGATTTGGCAGGTGAGACTTCTATACCCTTGGGTACATCCCCAATGCTGTTGGGCCCATTGATTGCAAACATGTCTGTTTTGTACCACCACAGGCGAGTGAGCACATTTTTCGTAATAGAAAACATTATCACTCGATCAATGTGCAGGTGGTGTGCCTGGCCAATATGTCCATCTTGCATATGTGTGCTAGACTCCTACATCCTGAGGAACAGTATTGTGCCCAGGCTGACAGCTAATCTGCTTCCCGAGCATGCTTGGATTGTGGGTGAGTATGCCTAGTCGTATGGCGTGCTGGGTGAGTGACCTGCTGCCCTCTGCCTGTGCAACATTGCAATGTGTGCTTGTCATTCCTAGGTGACTCTGCATATCCCAGCCGTCCATAGCTGCTGAGCCCACTGCGGAATCCCAGGACCCCGGCGGATATCCGATACAATGAGGCCCATGGCAGGACACGTTGTGTGGTGGAGCGGACTTTTGGCCTCCTCAAGTCACGTTTCCGATGCCTTGACAGAACCGGAGGTGCACTGTCATACTCACCTGGGAAGGTGTGTAAGATCGTAGTGGCATGCTGCATGCTCCACAACCTGGCCATTCGCAAGGAGATTCCCCTGCTCCTGGATGATTTTGAGGATGCAAGGCCCCCACCTGTACAAGATCCTGAGTCCAGTGATGAGGACAGTGGGCAGGAGGAAGGTGGTGACGTGCGTCAACAGCTCATCGCCCGCTACTTCACTTGACGGGGGGTAACGAAGGACAACATGTGCATTGCCTGGTGAGATTGCTGTTGTCGTGAAGGGCCATGTGTGAATGGTACAGACTGCCAGGTGTCAAGTCACCTCTGTGTGGAAATGTGACAGTGACATGTCATCTGTGTATGAATATGGGACGTGTTTGTTGACACTTGTTGCCCATTGTGTTGTCTGCATGTTGGCTTATGTACATGGTTGGTGTAGTGTGATTTCTGTGATGCGCCACTCACACCAGTGAATGTTGTTCTGTTGTGATTCCCTAGGTACCTAAAAATTATCCATGCTGACATACTGTACATCTTTCGGATACACTATGGACATTTGGAAGACTGCAAATGATGCACTGAAGACAAAGCTGACACAATTAAAGTGTGTAAGGTATTTTATTTGCACAGTTGACATGTGAGGGGTGCAGGCAGATTTACATGAAGGTGGCGATGGAGCAGTGAGTTGACAGTCATGGTAAATGAGATGAAAGAGCAGACACCACATCAATGTGGTGACCCAGTCCAACAGACAGGTGCCATTCACAAAGCAGTGTGGGGAAGGACAGTCCAAACAGTCAATGCAGTGGAAAAGAGGGTTGCGATCAGGACTGGCTCCATGACTGGCGTTTGGCTGGTGCTTTGCTATCTCCGCAGGTCATGTACTTGTGAACGGGACAAAGTTGGTAACAATGTCATTGTTTGTAGAGTGATGAAGAGCATTTGACTAAAGAGATCCCCAAGACCCAAATACGATACCCTCTGGGACGTAAACTTGATTCTAGATCTTTTCATCTCCTGGCCTGACAATTCTTTGCTGAATAGAAAACTTCTTTCCATCAAGCTTGCAACTCTTCTTTGTCTTATCCCTTGTAGTAGGGTCTCTGACGTTAAAGCTCTGAAGATCTCTAACAGATCTTACAACATATTTGGAGTCAAATTCAAGGTTTACAGAAAAAACAAAACCATGTCTGACTTAATCTTCTATCCTAATTTTGACCCTTGCCCGTAACTTTGTGTGGTTGACTGCATGAAGGTATATGATCAGAGAATGTCTAGCCTATGTCCTTTTAAAGAGAAACAGCTCCTATTTCCTTTGTTAAACCTCATAAAGCTATAACCTCTACTTCCATTGCTCGATTAGTTAAGACCGCCATGAACTTAGCAGGTATTAATTTGGCAAAATTTCAAGCTCATACGGTTAGGGGTGCTAGGTCCAGTAAATCATTATTGTCTGGAGGTATGTTAGATACTTTTCTAATGTTGTTTTACAAAGCTACCAACATGCATAATGTAGCCTCCGTTCTTGTAATGAAATTGTGATTCTCCTATTACCATGCCTAAAGGATCTGGATTTCATTAAAGACACGGAGGCTGACATTATCGCACCCATCCCTTTCCCTAGTGTTTGATGATTTGTGATTTCTTCAACTTTTACTATTTATTTACATTTATAGCTTTATTATGCTTCATTATTCGTTTACATTCATATGTGATGCTCTGAAATAACTCTTATTTCTTCTTATCTTGTCTTTGAAATTTTTTGGTCCAAGACTTTCATTACTTTCTTTCTTTTCAGATAACCCTTCTTCATATCCTACAATCTTCTGGATGATTCATTGTTGGGTTACCTTCCTCTTCACGTCTCCATTTAATAAGAAGCCCTGATGAAAGCCCGGAAAGGAATTAACCGTGGCCAGAAACGCGTCGGCATATTCTCTAGTAATACAAATTAGTCGAACTGTTAAATCAGGACAATCATATTGAATTTTGTAAATTGTACATTCCTTGGGTTGTTCATAGTAACTCCTTTTTTATAAATTGCATGAATACACATGATTTGTTCATGATTCACATGATATAGTGTGCAATTCTGAATGTATAATGTTGGATTACTATTGATTTGGTCCATTGTAAATATCTATATGTGGTTATAATTTGTTTTGCAATTTTGTTAAATTTTTTTTCCATGTTTCTCTAGGAAATAAGAGAGTCTCCTATTTAAAAAAATAATGAAAGAAAAAACAAAGGGTAAATAAATAACCCGTACCACTAAAAGCATATAGTGTGGTCATTCATAAAAAACAAATTGGATTCCAGGTACCCCCCCTAGTATACAGATTGATCATTGGCCCTACCTGGCTCCAGTCATTCGGGCCTGACCCCTCTGTTTTTGTTCTACTAACATTTGCACAGCAGCCATCAGGAACAATGTCATGAAGAAGAGCCTCCCTCTTACCCTGAGCACTAACCCCCACAATGTGACTGAATACACACTTCTGGAAGGGAGTACACCGGTGAAAAGGGAAGTGGATAAAACAAGAAAGACGTGCTGCGATAGCTCTGGTCGACTGGTCTGGTCTAGGAATGAACGCCTATCTCCCTCTATCTACACAGAAAGAAGAAAGGTATAAGAAACAGCACAGTGAAAGACCATTACACACAAACAGCAATACATTCGCCGAATACCAAAACAACTCACATAGAGCTCCGCAGCATGTCAACACCGGTTACCATTTATGCTGAAAATAACCAGTATGTCCTGAATTCAGTGTCCACTAAGAAAATGAATATATATATAACTTTGTACCAGCTGTTAAACAAAAACAGACTTGCAGTGCTGTTAAGTTCACAGCACAATGTCAGGATTCATTAAAAAAAACATGAAAATAAACAGTTTCACATGCACAGGAAAATCCAGTCTAAAGCTGGCAGAACCCAAGAATGCTGCTGATATGCGTATTGTCTGACAAGGTACAAATTACTGCAAGCTCCGAAGTAATGCTTTGGCACGAAGACACAGAACAGCAGAGGAATGGGGAGGAGTGCGCTCCGTGCGCAGTCTTCCACTCCCTCGCTTCCAATACCTGAACTCCTGGGCCAGGAGTTTACGTTCACGCGACCTTCAGGCACTTCTTAAGCACCCGAGTGCTGTCACGGCTTTCAACTTTCTTCAGGGTGATTGCAGCGTTCAGGAGACGCTGCCTCCGACAGACAGCGGGGAATACCATCCACTCTGTGATCCACGAAGATTGTCAAGCCCTATTTTCCTGTAAAGGCGGGGCTTAAATGCGGCCGGGCGGCGCCTGATTGCTTGGAGTCTTGTTCCGGTTAGCGCGCCCCAGGGACTTCTGGGCCTTGTAGTTTTCTGTGTGTGGCAGCAGCCAGATGGTATTTCACTTATGTAAGGAAGGTGTATGTGTCGCGCGTGGCTCGGTTCTATCAATATTTCCTGCCTCAACCCTGTATAGTGCCAGAACCCCCTCTCAAGGAACGCCGACTCTGCGGACGTCCAGGTTTACCTGCAATCGCAGCATGGAAGCGTTCCAGTATCTCGGGAGAGTGTGGATTTTGTATAGGTTCCCAGGTTCTGTCTTCCACCCCGAACCCCTTCCAATCTACAAGATATTGAACTTTCCCCCTTACTATTCGGGAGTCGAGGAGTTTGTGTACTTCGTATTCATCCTGCCCATCTATTTCTAGGGGAAGGGGACGTTCAGGTAATCTCATGTTAGTGGCACAGGGCTGTAGCAGGGAGACATGGAATACAGGATGAATGTCTCAGGCATTCCGCAGGGATAGTCTCATTGCTACAGGGTTTATGATTTCCTCTACGTTATAGGGACCAATGTACTTAGGTTTTAGTTTGTTTGCCCCCTTAAGGTGTACATTTTTTGTAGCCAGCCATACCATGTCCCCCACTTGGTACTCGGGTTCTTGTGATCTTTTTCTGTCTGCAAAGCGTTTGTGTGCTTGTTGTGCCGTTTCCAGATGGTGTTTGGCATCAATCAGTACTGCTCTGAGATGAGCATGATGTTCATGAATGCTTGGGAGGTTGGACTTTATCGGCCACTCAAAAGGAAGCATATTGGGATGATGCCCATACAAGCAAAAGAACAATGAGCAACCCAGCGTGGAATGATCAGCATTGTTGTAAGCACATTCCGCCATCCAGAGGAGTGTACACCAGTTTTCTGTATTCTGAAGGGTGAAACAACAGAGGTATTGTTCAAGCGTTTGGTTTAAGCGCTCGGTCTTTCTGTCTGTCTGTGGGTGGTTGTAGAAAGTTTAGCTTCAATAAACATTGTCTTACATATCTCCCTCCAGAAACGAGACGTGAATTGTGTTCCTCTGTCTGTGATGAGAACACTCGGTATTTCATGGAGTCTGATCACGTTTTGAAGAAATACAAGGGCTAATTCCGAGGATGTGGGTAATCGTCTCAAAGGTACGAAATGTCCCATCTTAGTTAAATGGTCTACCACTACCAGGGTAGTTGTATATCCTTCACAATGAGGCATTTCAACGATGACGGCCATTGACACCGTATGCCATGGTCGGGGACGAATGGGTAATGGTTGGAGGAGTTTGTTAGGTTTTTTGTGGTCAGCCTTTCCCTGTGCACATGTCGCACATGTTTGTAGATATGCCTCTGTGTCTTTCCTTAACGTGGGCCACCAAAAGAACCGTTCGATGCAGGCAATGGACTTGTATCTACCCAAGTGTCCTCCCAAAGGGGAATCATGAGCCCATGTCCACACTTGCTTCTGCTACTCAGAATTCGGAATATACAAAGCATAGTAATGATACAACAGTTCGTTATTCAGAGTCCGATGTTCTGGATCTTCCTGAATCCAGGCTTGGGTATCAGTGCCTGTTAAGGACACCTTGAGGTCCTCTAGAAAATCTTGGGACTGGACCAAGGCTACTGATGGAATCGGGAAATACGCCTCAGGGAGTATCGAGGGTGGTTACTGGTTCTCCGTTTGGCTAGGAATATGGGAATCCTCGATGCGAGATAGTGCGTCTGCCTTGCCATTCTGGGGACCGGGTCTGTATTTGATAACAAAATCATAATCAGAGAAAAATAGAGTCCATCGCAACTGCCTTGGAGTTAGGGCTTTTGCTGTTTTTAGGAACAACAGGTTCCGGTGATCGGTATAGATTTCAATGACATGACGTGCTCCCAGAAGGTAATGGCTCCATTCCTCACAAGCTCTTTTTATGGCAAGTATTTCTTTGTCTGTGATTGAGTAATTTATGTTTCATGTAGTGAGTTTCCTTGAGAAGTAGGCTACGGGATGCAGCTGACCGGTAGTGGGATGCCTTTGAGACAATACGCCTTCTATGGCTTGTGATGAGGCATCTGTTTCCAGAATGAAGGGAAGCTGGGTATCGGGATGTCGGAGAATCTGAGCTTGTGTGAACTGTTCTTTCAGGATGTTAAAGGATTTTGTGGCCTCTGTACCCCACACAAAAGGAGTCTTTTTTCTCAACAGGTTGGAGATGGGATGGATGATTTTCGAAAAATCCTTGATAAAACGCCTGTAGTAATTAGCGAACCCTAGAAAACTCTGGACGAATTTCACATGTTGCGGGGTCTTCCACTGGATGTTTGCATCGACTTTACCAGTCTCCATCCGGAACCCTTTCGCATTAATGACGTATCCAAGAAAAGCGACTTCTTGTACATGGAACAAGCATTTCTCCAATTTATCGTACAATGAATGTTGTTGGAGCCTTTTGAGAACTGTCCTCACATGTTCCACATGATCGGGGAGAGTGGAGCAATAGACCAGGATGTCGTCTATATACACCACGCAGAACGTGTCCAAGAACCCCGGAAGAACCTCATCCATAAAATATTGAAAGGCCGCCGGGGCGTTGCAGAGCCCAAAGGGCATCACGCTATACTCAGAGTCCGAACTTGGTTCGAAAGGTGGTCTTCCACTCATCGCCGCTCTTTACTCTCACCAAATGATAGGCACCCCGTAAATCTAGCTTTGTGTAGTAACTAGCCCCCTTGAGCTGTTCCAAAAGTACTGGAATCAAAGGGAGGCCTACCGATTTTTTACGATGACTCCGTTGATCACTCTGAAGTCTATGCAGGTGCGTAGCTCGTTGCAATCCTTCTTAGGGATGAAGAAAAGCGGAGAGGAAGCAGGTGATGTGGAATGCCTGATGAAACTGGAGGCCAAATTCTCGTCAAGGTAGTTCTTCAGATATTGAGTCTCGGGTTCGGTCAGGGCATACACCCTGCTGCATGGGATCTCAGCTCCTGGGATCAACTCTATGCGGCAGTCATGAACCCTGTGGGGTGGCAGTTGGGTGGCCTCATGTTTGTCGAAGATAGGTTGGTATTCTTTATATTCGTCCGGCAAGGTTGTGGCATAACAGCAAAGGCCTTTTTCGCAAGCAGTAGCCAGTAGCCTGGGCTGGGTGCTCTCAGGTTTTCCAAGCATACCTGTTTGTTGGTTGCAATGCTCTTTGAAATAGTTGGAACTCAATGTTACTGTGCGGGCAGTCCAATGAACATCCGGATCATGTAAGATTAGCCATGGCATACCCAAGATGAGGCGAAACTGTGGTGCGTCGATTATATCGAACTGGATCCTTTCGTAATGGTCTTCTCCAAAATGCATCAGTATAGGTACTGTATGATACCTGACAGGTCCCGAAGGCAAGGCCGCTCCATCCACTGCCTTGACGTCTTCTGGGGTTTCTTTCTTTTTCCACGCCACTTCAATGTTCTTGGCATACTTCATATCAATAAAGTTTCCAGTGGCACGGGAGTCCAATAGTGCAGCCACTCTGAGGTTTTTGTCTTTAGCGATTTGCAGAAAAACACTAACGGTTAAGTATGCCACTGAAGTTTGGTTGGTATTAGCAATAACTGATGAGATCGTATTACTTACGCCGTCCGAATCAGTGATCTCCTCCTGATCCAGGCTTTTCAGTTCCCCGACAGTTTTTGGTATACCATGGAGACTTGTCCTCGAGGGACGTTGGTTCGCTCTGGTAGTTGAGCCCTGGCTCGGCATTCCCTGATAAAATGCCCCCCTTTTCCATGATATAAACATAGCTTCATCTTCCTCCTTTTTTCTCTTTCTTCCGGGGTTAGAGGCCCTCGAATGCCTCCTATCTGCATAGGCTCTGTACCTTCTGGAGATTTGGGGTGCTCTTCAGGAATGGATTTAGGCCTAGAAAAGAGGAAGCGTGTATCCCCGGATTCCTGTCTCCTTTTCTTTCCTGTATTCTGTGATCCAGTTGAACTGTGAGATCAATTAGTTCTTTGCAGGTCTGGGGTAACTGTATTACCTGTGAAAGAACATCCTTAAGCTCTCCCCATAGTCCTTGGGTAGAAAAGAGTTGTTCGTTTTTCATGGGGCCAATCAGTCTCTACTACCAGTCTGTTAAACGTTGTGATGTATGTCAATAGATCCTGAGAGCCCTGTCACAGAGTGATGAGTTCACGATCCAGGGTCATCATGTGCGATTTGTGATCAAACAACTTCCTTAGTTCAAAACAGAAATCAGCGAACCTGTGTAACACAGGATCGTTTCATTCCATTAAAGGGATAGTCCAACTTGCAGCCTTTCCTCCCATGTAGGACATCATAAATGCTGCCTTGGCTGGTTCGTCCTGAAATACTGCAGGCTTGCACAGGAAATGCAATCGACATTGATTGAGGAAGGTCTAAAACTTCTTTGGATCCCCATAAAAACGTTCTGGTGGGGCCAGGGGTATTCCGGTATTCTGCATGACATGTACCGTAGGAACAGGATCTACTGCAGATGGGGGCATAGGACTGGCTGCAAAGAAGCCACCCCTTTGTTGTGTGGCTATTGGCGGGGCCTGGACCGTGTGTCCCGTAGGGGGTAGTGTCCCTTCCTCTATGTAGGAATTAGACCCTTTGTTAGTCCTAGATAAATCTGCTACCTCTCTCCGTAATGTGCCCATTTATTTTCTGAGTTCTTGGTTCTCAAAGCAAGAAAGTTGCACCTCCTGTTGCAGAGCGGAGATGCTCTATAACAGCGAGGTCAACACCACATTGGTGTCCATCGTTCAGGCTGGGCGTCTAACTTGGGCTTGACAATCTGTCAGGTTGTCAGCAGCACAACAAAAGGAATATACGCCACTAATCTTTGCACAGCAGCCAGCAGGAACGATGTTGTGAAGAAGAGCCTCCCTCTTACCCTGAGCACTAACCCCCACAATGTGACTGAATACACACTTCTGGAAGAGAGCACTACCGGGGAAAAGAGAAGGGGATAAAACAAGAAAGACCTGCTGCAATAGCTCTGGTCAACTGGTCTGGTCTAGGACTGAATGCCTATCTCCCTCTTTCAGCGCTGTACACAGAAAGAAGAAAGGTATAAGAAACAGCACAGTGAAAGCCCATTACACACAAACAGCAATACATTGGCCGAATACCAAAACAACTCCGCAGCATGTCAACACCGGTTACCATTTATGGTGAAATTAACCAGTATGTCCTGAATTGAGTGCCCACTAAGAAAATTAATATATATATAATTTGGTACCAGCAG
This sequence comes from Lissotriton vulgaris, assembly GCF_964263255.1. Classification (NCBI taxonomy): domain Eukaryota; kingdom Metazoa; phylum Chordata; class Amphibia; order Caudata; family Salamandridae; genus Lissotriton; species Lissotriton vulgaris. Next base: position 1,857,484,595 of record NC_141689.1, read on the forward strand.
ATAAACAAAAACAGACTTGCAGCACTGCTAACCACATCCCTGCTGACCATATCCCCCTCCTGTGCTGGGCCATAATAAAAACGGGTCATGACCAAAGGAGCACTGTGCCTCATGACGAGCTGAGCTCGTCATGAGCATCGAAGGGGTTAATTTCACAGCACAATGCCAGGATTCATTAAAAAAACATGAAAATAAACAGTTTCACACACACAGGAAAATCCAGTCTAATCCTAGCAGAACCCAAGATTGCTGCCGATATGCGTATTGTCTGACAAGGTACAAATTGCTGCAAGCTCCGAAGTAATGCTTCAGCACGAAGACACACAACAGCAGAGGAACGGGGAGGAGAGCGCTCCGTGTGCAGTCTTCCACTCCCTCGCTTCCAATACCTGAACTCCCGGGCCAGGAGTTTACGTTCACGCGACCTCCAGGCACTTCTTAAGCACCTGAGTGCTTTCACGGCTTCCGACTTTCTTCGGGGTGATTGCAGCGTTCAGGAGACACTGCCTCCGACAGATATTCAGCGGGAATACCATCCGCTCGGTGATCCATGAAGATTGTCAAGCCCCGATTTCCTATAAAGGCGGGGCTTAAATGGGGCCGGGAGGCGCCTGATTGCTTGAAGTCTTGTTCCGGTTAGCGCGCCCCAGGGACTTCTTGGCCTTGTAATTTTCTGTGTGTAGCAGCAGCCAGATGGACTTTCACTTATTTAAGGAAGGTGTATGTGTCACCCGTGACTTGGGTCTATCAATATTTCCTGCCTCAACCCTCTAATCGCGACATGAACAATGGAATGGCTGCAAACTGCTTCTGGGTTGGTGTGGAGTGCTACATCCTGCTTAGGGGTTGAACAGGGGGCATGGCGGGAGTAGTTGTACAGTCCTCCCTCTCCCTAAACAGGCCTCCCAGGCAAGATGGCTACCTACCTGTTATGTGAAGGTGAACAATGCAATGGCTTCCTGCTTCTGGGTGAGGGAGTGATCCATATTGCTGGGTTGTGGGACAGGGGGCATGGTGGGAGTAGTGGTACTGGCCACCCTCCCCCAAACAGGCCTTCCAGGCAAGATGGCTACCTACCTGTTAGGTGAAGGAGAACAATGCAATGGCTGCAAACTGTTTCTGGGTTGGTGTGGAGTGCTACATCCTGCTTAGGAGTGGGACAGGGGGCATGGTGCGAGTAGTGGTATAGGCGTCCCTCCCCAAACAGGCCTCTCAGGCAAGATGGCTACCTACCTGTTAGGTGAAGGTGAACAATGCAATGGCTTCCAATTGCTTCTGGGTGAGGGAGTGATCCATCCTGCAGGTTTATGGGACAGGAGGCATGGTGGGGGTATGGTACAGCCTCCCTCCCCCAAACAGGACTCCCAGGCAAGATGGCTACCTATCTGTTAGGTGAAGGTGAACAATGCAATGGCTACAAACTGCTTCTGGGTTGGTGTGGAGTGCTTCATCTTGCTTAGGGGTGGGACAGGGGGCATGGTGGGAATAGTGGTACAGGCCTCCCTCCCTCCAAACTGTCCTCCTAGGCAAGATGGATACCTACCTGTTAGGTGAAGGTGAACAATGCAATGGCTTCCAAGTGCTTCGGGTGAGGGAGTGATCCACCCTGCTGGGGTATGGGACAGGGGGCATGGTGGGAGTAGTGGTACAGCTACCTTCCTGTTAGGTAAAGGTGAACAGTGCAATGGCTTCCAAGTGTTTCTGGGTGAGGGATTGGTCCATCCTGCTGGGGTGTGGGACAGGGGGCATGGTGGAAGTATTGGTACAGGCCTCACTCCCCCAAACAGACCTCCCAGGCAAGATGGCGACCTACCTGTTAGGTGAAGGTGAACAATGCAATGGCTGCAAACTGCTTCTGGGTTGGTGTGGAGTGCCTCATCCTGCTTAGGGGTGGGACAGAGGATATGGTGGGAGTAGTGGTACAGGCATCCTTCCCCCCAAACAGGCCTCCAAGGCAAGATGGCTACCTACCTGTTAGGTGAAGGTGAACAATGCAATGGGTTCCAAATGCTTCTGGGTGAGGGGTTGATCCATCCTGCTGGGGTGTGGGAGAGAGGGCATGGTGGGATTAGTGGTATAGGCCTCCCCCCCCCCCCCAAAAACAGGCCTCCCAGGAAAGATGGCTACCTACCTGTTAGGGGAAGGTGAACAATGCAATGGCTTCCAAGTGCTTCTGGGCGCGGGAGTGATCCATCCTGCTGGGGTGTGGGACAGGAGGCATGGTGGGAGTAGTGGTACAGGCCTCCCTCTCCCAAACAGGCCTCCCAGGCAAGATGGCTACCTACCTGTAAGGTGAAGGTGAACAATGCAATGGCTGCAAACTGCTTCTGGTTGGTGTGGAGTGCTACATCCTGCTTAGGGGTGGGACAGGGGGCATGGTGGGAGTAGTGGTACAGGCCACCCTCCCCCAAACAGGCCTCCCAAGCAAGATGGCTACCTACCTGTTAGGTGATGGGGAACAATGCAATGGGGTGTGGGTTGTGCAAGTGAATACATATCAGTGTGTTGGTTAACATTTGTTTGTACTTACCAGCCTCCATTCCCCCGGATACTCCTGTGAGACTCTCAGGGTGCAGTATGGCAAGCACCTTATCCTCCCATGGTGTGAATTGTTTTGGTGTAATGGGAGGGCCACTGCCAGTCCTGTCAGACAGCTTGCTTCTCCTCTCTTTGAAAACTCCCTTGAGATCATGCTGTAGTGTAGTTCCTATTTTCCCTATAGGCCCTGTGCATTGGAATAACATAAACAGCAGTTTAGACATAGGACTGAGGTCTTCTAGGTCTCTACTGACTATGTTAGACTTAATTTAGGTTTGCGCCAGCTAGCTCAGAGGTCACTGGAAACTTTCTTGACTGAATAGGAAGTGATCAGCTTCCCTGGCTCAGACAAGAATGGATTCAGCTTCCGACAACCGCATAAACATGACAACTTTACTCCCTCAGAATAAGAGTCAATCTCTAGAGTCGTGTGAAACAATAGACAGCTATTTCACTCAGTCAGTTGTGCATATTTAATTTCACCAGGGTGCAGAGAATAGAGAGACAGGCGTTTTCAATAAAAGGTATTATTTATTGAGCAGTCTTCCTTCTCATGCAAGAGAAATGAATTGCCACAATTGCAATACTTATTGTGAAGTAAAGTACGTACAGTAAAAGGAGTATTATGAAATAATACTGTAAAAGCATTGATATGGTTTCTTAGCCATAAGACACTTTAAAATGGATAAAACATATATACATATATATACATTGGCTAACGTGCTCAACTGGTGCTTCTAAAATACGCCTACCCGGGTGTACCTGACCTAAGCCTAATACGTGGGAAGGAGTAAGTAAGTAGCAGTTTCAGTTAAGTAGGTTTGTTGCCAAGGATCTGTTCAAGAATTCTCTCTAAGGGTTTAGTCAGCACTGTACCTTGGGAATAGAATGTAGGAGGTCTGGTATCTCCCTCTCAGGACCCGATATCCCAGTCACCCGCAAGGGTAGGCTGGAAACGCCGGAGCTGGATTTTCTCGGCAGGAGAAAAGACAGCGTCTTTCTCAGCGCGTCAAAGAGGAAGGGCAGCGTCCGTGGGCTTCTCGCTTCTGCTGGGCTCTCGGAAAGTAGATTAGCTGCTCTGCTCCAGAATCACCACCGTGTGTTTGCTTAAGGCAACGTTGGTATATTTATACCTGAAAGGTGCCGAGTTTGACGTAAGGTTTGGACATAAGACGTCAATAAAGATGTCACTAAGAACTGGCCGTTCTTACAGTGCTCGCAGGAGTTCTATTACAATTCAAAACAAAGCAAGCGGGGCTTTCCCAGGTTGCTGGAGGTTTGGTGTGTCGAAAGAACTCGGTGTGCTCTCTAGGAATCTAAGGAAGTAGCTTCTGCCGTGTCTTGGACTGCAGGGGCGATTTACTGAAATTTGGTTCTGATTATTATGCCATTATAGGGATATTATTGATTATAGCCGTATAGGGGCATAAAGTCACTGGAAACTTTCTTGACTGAATAGGAAGTGATCAGCTTCCCTGGCTCAGACAAGAATGGATTCAGCTTCCGACAACCGCATAAACATGACAACTTTACTCCCTCAGAATAAGAGTCAATCTCTAGAGTCGTGTGAAACAATAGACAGCTATTTCACTCAGTCAGTTGTGCATATTTAATTTCACCAGGGTGCAGAGAATAGAGAGACAGGCGTTTTCAATAAAAGGTATTATTTATTGAGCAGTCTTCCTTCTCATGCAAGAGAAATGAATTGCCACAATTGCAATACTTATTGTGAAGTAAAGTACGTACAGTAAAAGGAAAGTCGGAAAAAGCGGATCGTACCGCGGGACCAACGGGGATTTCCTACTTTCCCGTGTGGTGTCTCCGCTATGCTTGCAGTGCGTTGTTGCTTTTCTGCTGCGTTTCCGACCGCCGCAGCCGTTTTTTTATCATCACCGCCCGCGTCGGGCGGTTTTTATTCACCCGCTACCGCCGCGGTCTGTCTTTTTTGACGGTTGATCCTAATTTGACTGCCGGTTTATCCACGGTCACGGCGGACGGTTGTTTTCCGCGTCCATGACGGTCGGGGTGGTTTTCCACCCGACATTCTAATGGGGCCCATAGCGTGAAACTCCCTGAAAAATCAAAAAACAACCACCATCTACAAAAGGACTTTCGAACAAGAAAACAGTAAAACATTAAAAAGGTAACCTTTTTCATACTCTGAAGTGAATACAAACTTAACCCTTTTTCAATTTAAGGTATAAAAGCTGGAACACATTCCAAACAAACATTATCAAGCCAATGCTATCAAATCCACGAACAATGTAGAAAAGAGGACAGCTGTCAAATAAAGAATGTGGGACACACACACTAGCCCCAGGCCTTGCTGGGGATGGGAACTAGAGGCACGGGGCCTAGGGACTAGCCAGCCTCCAATACGATATGCATACACAAAATGAGCTACCCCTAGTTTTGGGTTGGACCACACTTAACAAGGTGGAGGGAGAGTAACGTCCCATATCACTGTTCGCTTCTTTTAATACCATGCATCTGCTCCCTGAACAAAAGTAGTTTATTGACGAGTATAAAGGTTTTTAGACCTCTCACTATTTCACGGGCCACCACTTAGTTTTAGAAGTGCATCCCTGTCTCCAGGTATATGCCCCCCTCTATCAAATTAAGTTTTTAGTGGGCAAGGACAGCCTATAATGAAGCATGAAACCGGGCGGTGTGTGAAGTCAGTCTGTCACTTTTTATGAGATGCCCCCACTGGTGCTTCATCTCGAGGAAACTCTGTAGATAATTGTAAGAACCCAAACTAGGGGCTGCATATTTTGTGTATACAAATAAAGAATGTGCACTAACTTTTCACTTGCAGGCATCATCTTATTTTAAAAGCAACCACACTTGAAATCACTAAAACAATGTTTTTCACTTTCTCTTCTTTCAACAGATAATGTCAGCAAGAAAGGAAGCCAAAGATATACATTCCAGCAGAGGAAACAGACTATTAGGGCACAGTGGCTATGTTTATTGTAAGGAGAGATTAACTGAGCCCAGGTGTCATTGGAGGTGTGTGCAATATTACTCATCCCATTGCACAAGCTGAGCGGTTACTCTTGGTGACACTGTTGAAAGGACAACCACGCATAACCACACTGCCTCTGCAATGCTAAATTAAATGAAAGCACTGGCATCCACCTCCAATGAACCCTGTGGCTCAGTTTTGAGGGAGGTTTCTCAAAACATTACATCACATGTAGCAAGTTGTATGCCTACAATCCCCAACCTACGCAGAATTATACAGCTTACAACACAGGCAAGTAACCCCCTATGTGTAACACCCCAAACCTTCTCTGATATTAACATTCCACCTGAACTATATGTAACCGTTACTAATGAAACCTTTCTTTTGCATGACAGCAAAAACCCTCTTAAATGAATATTAATCTTTAGCACACCCCATAATCTTGTTAAGTTGTAGAAGAGGTATTTGGATGATGGATGGGACATATAAATCCACACCACATCCATTCACCCAAATATACTCTATTCACACCAACATTAATCACACAGTAGTGCCCTTAGTATACAGTTTACTCCCTGATAAACAAACCTCAACACACACTGAATTTTTGTCAGTGATAAAAGCTAAAACCATGAACAAAGGTCCTAGAAAAGTGTTAATTAACTTTAAATTACCTATGATTAACACAATTACCAAAGTATACACGTATACCCAAATTCAAGGTTTTTTTTCACTTTTCACAGGCTTATTGGTGAAAAATTTTAAAAACATCCTTCATTTAGGATTATATATCAGACAGTAAACTGCAATTTGAATTGAAGAAACTAACTGCACCTTGCTTTGTTCCTCCTGACAGTGCAGATGAATACTACACATCAATTACTGAATCTGATTACTTTACTGCAAACGAGGAAAAATTGGCACCCCTTCTAATTTACTTTGAAGACACATGGATTGGCCATTTAAGCAGGTCAGGTCACAGGAGGAACCCACGTTTCCATGTGAAGTGGTGGAACTGCTACTCTACCTGCCTAGAGGGAGGAGCAAAAACAAATAATGCCATAGAGGGATGGCACAACTCCTTCAACAAATTCATCGGTGAACCACATTCTAACTCCTATCATTTTTGGGAAATTTTGAAGAAGGAGCAACTTTTCCAAGAAATGAGAATTGCGCAATCATTAACTGGTAGTCTGAGCCTACGAATCACTAAAAGAACCAAAGAAATGTCCAAGCGACTATTGGGTACAATTCAACAATTTTTGTTGATGGTGGCTTCCGACTACCTAGATAATATTGCAAATATCCTACATTTCTAATCTACACTAACTCCTAAACCAAATTACTTGCCTGTTTTGACAAATAATCCACCTAATTAAATGGCCATTTTTCTAATTTAAAAAAAATAACTTAAGTAATAGTTGGGTTTCTTACCTTTAGTTGTCTTCTTTTTTCAACTCTTGGACATGAGTACAATTCCACTTTTCACCATGAGTCTTGATCAGTCGTCGAGTCCATAAACCTTGATGTAAGGCATGACCCAAATTAAACTAACCAACATGAACACAGTTTGGCAAAACCATTTCTTTATCAGCAAAAAATAAGTGCTGAAAAATGTATTGTGCTCACCTACAAAAAACACATCCCCCAAAAATGAATATTTTGGCAAAAAGCGAAACAAGAAATCCATTTTTGCAATCCTCTCTCAAACAAATTCATGTGAAAAGAGCAATGAAAAAGAATAATCTTTTATTTTTTTAAATGCTGGAAACAAATCCGTCGATGAATTCCACTCTCGAATTAACTTTAGCATAAGCCCCAAAAACAAAAAATCTATTTTTTTTAAATGTCCCCAAGAGTTTTTCTGTAATCCACGAAGTCTGGGTCCACGTTCCTTCCACCTTTCCAGAAAACCGCGATGAACGGGAGGACGCAATAACTTCATTTCAAAAACATGTTCCATCCAAAAATAAAAGCAAAAAATATTGTTTTCATAACACTATTATCTAATAGAAAAGGTAACCTTTCTTTTAAATTATTTCTATTTTTTCTATTAAACAAAAAGTGTTACGAAAACAATCAATAGGACGTGGGCCTACAACTGCCACCTGTTTTGGAAAACTTTTTTAAGTTAAAACATACAAACATATCAAAATATACCTACCCTAGTTCTTGCAACTTCCCTCCTCTCTCCTTACAATAAACTATGACACCACTAATCGATTTTTAATAATTAAAATTTTGCTTACCTGAACACAGCTCTTCCATGCTTCTGATCCGGACTGCGACGCTTCTCTGAATGATGAAATTTACGTACAAGCGGCAACATCATCTCATTCCGTAAAAAGGAAAAAAGGACAATTTCTCTTATTGACTTCAATGTTAAACCCTGGGAAAACCTACAAAGAAAATAAAAAGCTATATGTTACAATACAGTATAGAATCTATGTTTCTTTTTTTAAATAATAAATGTAATAAAGTTTTTGTAAAGGTTTTTTGATTATTTATTATAAGTATTAAAATTGTTAAATGTAATAAAAAATCTTTTTTTGTTAACTTTTATATTTTTAATTCTTGTAATTTACAATCTCTAATTATGCAAACTTAAGTTCTCCAAATATCCTTTTTATTATTTTCAAAGAAAAATGAAATTAATTTTAAGGTTATTTTTTTTTAGAGACATTACATATTATATATATCTTTATCAAATAATGATAGCTTTTAATTTAAACAAGATTTCACATCTTTCTCCTACTTACAAACACCCATTTTTTTACTTTGATATAATTTTTATTATTTTTTTAGTGTTGGAAACAAATGGCTAAATAAGTTTAAAGTAATTTAATAATAAGTTAATTATTAATACTCAAGTATTACAATTAATACCTAAGTATTAATAAACCCTCCACCCCAAAACCCCTGATTCCCAAACATCCCATCCAGAGGATAAGTGTCAAAGCTTTTTTTAATAATCTTTTTATAAAATATTATTATTTTATTTGGTAATTTCTTAAATATTATCAAATAATAATATAGTAATAAAACTAATTCCTATTCATTAATACACTCCCCCACCCAAAACCCCTGTTACCCATGCATCCGGTCCTAGAGGATAGGTGCATAACTTTATTTACTTTTTTATTAACAATATTTATTAAATTTAATATCACTAAAACTAAATATCAATTCATTTACAAGAAATGAAATTAATACCGGAGTATTAATATACTCCCCCATCCAAAAACATCTGTTTCCCAGGCATCCCGTTCTAGAGGATAGGTGCATAACCTATTTAAAAATATATATTAATAATATTTATTACATTTACTATCACTAAAACTAAATATTAATTAATTTACAAGTAATCAAATATTACCTGATTATTTATAAACTCCCCCACCAAAAAAAAACTGTTTCCCCTGCATCCCGTCCTAGAGGATAGGTGACAAATACAGTAATATATATATTTTTTAAATACCACTTAGAAATATTTTTAATCTAAAATAAGTATCAATTTTCAATCCAAAAATAAAAATGAATACCAGAGTATTAATACATTCACAAACATTTATAAGCTTGAATCAAAAATTTAAAAAAACCTCACTTACCTCCATTACTTATCTAAAATGAGTTGTAATGGCAAGCGTTGTAATGGCATGCGTTGTAATGGCACATGCGTTATAATAGTTGTGTTGTAAAGACATTAGGATGTAATGCCTGCGCTGTAATGGATGTTTCCCGCACCTGGAAATGATGAAAATGCTGTCATGGATGAACCAAAATTCACTCAAACTTAATGGTGACAAGACAAAGGTCACAGTTTTGGGTAAAGACACCTCACTTTGGGGTCTAAAACATTGGCTAGAATCTTTGGGGACTCCGCCTATTCTGTCTACCAAGGTGAAAAATCTGTTCTTTCTTGTTGATGATAAACTGTCTGAAGCCACAGGTGGATAAGGTAATTGCCTCCTGTTTAGCGGTCCTTAATTGGCTGCAAAAGATTGTCTGGTTCATTCCCTTAGTGGTTCAAAGGACTATAATTCAGGCTCTAGTTCTATCTAGACTGAATTATGGTAACATGTTTTACTTGGGTGTGGACAAGACCTCTATCCATCACTTGCAAATTGTTTCAAATGCTGCTGATAGGTTGTTCTTTCAGTTGCGCAAGTATGCTTCAGTCTAGCCTTTACTGCAGGGACTACACTGGCTTAAGGTTTCCAAATGTGTTGAGTTTAAAGCATTGTGCTATATGTTTAAGGCCAAATTTGGCCTGGCACCGCGATACCCACAGGAGCCTAGTGATGATTGCCCCGGGGGGACTACCACCGCAGTGATTGACCCAGCACTGGCGCTGCCCGCGGGAGGTGAGCGTGGCTCCGAAGCGCCTCTGTTCCCGAGCAACGGGGGCTGTATAGGGAATCCCCCCTGAGTTAGTGATCTGGCCTGGGAACTTTGTTTGAGGCCGATTTTCTCACCATGAAGCCCTCTCTCAGGGCAGTGCCTGACCTCAAGATGGCGGCTGGGGCCAGCCCTGATTACCACCGCGGAGGGCTCCTAAGGCTTTGGGGCACTCCCAAACCTAGCAGTAAGGGCCTTTTGTGACCTGTCTATCATCTGCAAGGATATGCCTGGACAACGCCTGACCTTAAGATGGTGCCTTTGCCTTTTAACCCTGTTCTGCCGGCAGCCTCGCCGGTTCTCTGGCGGTTGCTACTACAGGACGTTGAGCCTCCGGTTGGACTGCACCTTGATAAAATCAAAACATTCACCCGCATCCAAACCTGGTTTCTGATCTGACTGCGGCTCTCATCTCTCCTACTCCCCGTATGAACTTGACCTTTTTCAGATAAACCCTGATCACTATCCTGACAGCAGAGTCCCAGCAATATGGCTGATGCCCAATCGAGCTGCCTCGACAGCTATAGAGGAGATCGGCCCTGGTTCACCCCCTCTGCCTTCACGTACCCAGCCGGTCTTTGGACACAGTTTCTCCACATTTCTCTGTTTATGTCTCCCCCTCCCACCTACGAACTACAGTAACATTGCATTTCTGTCCTATGTTTAATCTATGCTTTTGTAACAGATATAATTTGTAACTTGTAACTCACCGTTCCTCATGTAAAGCGCTCTGATACGTCCGGGTATAGCCGCGCTATATAAAACTCATATAAATAAATAAAATAAATAAAAAAAATTTTTTAAAAAGATACGTCCAGGAACTTCTAGTGCCTTGTCAGCCGGCGGACTAGGCCTTTGAGATCCTCGAAGCAAGCTTTGTTCACTATACCAAGGTTTTGTTTAACCCGTATGAAAAAGGCCATTCCTCTGCCTACTAGGATCCAAAATTGTTGAACTCGTTACCGATCGCTCTTAGAAACGGAAAGTAATTTCTCAATTTTCTCAAAAAACCTAAAACATGGGGGCATATTACCAAGCAATAGCGATAATTATCTTGGTTAGAGACAAAAATTTACCGCTGAGCTGCGGGGATTTTTATCGCAGATAAAACTTGGTATTACCAAGGTTTATTGCAAATGCGATAAAAATCGGCCGCAATGCATGAATATCGCTGAAAAGTCCGCGATATTCATGCATTACCGAGCTAATGCTCTTAGCCATGTTATCCACCTCCCATTGGATAACATGGCTAAGAACTGCTCAGGGCAGGTGCTAGCTTTTGGAGATATTCGCGCTTAGCGCGAATATCTCCATAAGTTGGTAATAGGAGATAGCGATGTTAGTGACTGTTTCCAGTCGCTAACATCTTGGCACGCCCGCTTTGCATGTCATTAGTGATAAATATCACTGACATGCAAAGTGGGGCCCAAGATGGTCGCTATCTCCTACTAGCTGTCGCTAACTGGTGTTAGCGACAGCTAGGTAATTAGGAGATAATTTTATCTCCGTTTTCTTGGCTTTTAAGCCAAAAAAGCGGAGATAAACCCCCTTGATAATATGCCCCAATGTTATTCTAGGTTACTGCTCCCAGTGTCAGGAATCACTTCGGGGGCAGCTGTGGGCGTTATAAGTCGCTAATAATAATAATAAAGCTTCTGTTGCACCGGGTTGAGTCTCGTGGTGCCTGCATAAAGTGTAAATCTGGTCCAATTCATTTCATGTTGCTTTAATTAAATTATGCCAGAGAAATAGCTGCATCAAAATATTTGGCCACTAGGTGGTGGTATCACATCATCCGTACATCCCGTCTACCAATGTGTGCTCAACATATTGTTTCTTTTTATCCTTCAATGTACGTTCCTCACTGGCCAGGTATACTTAACAATATACAAAGTTGTACAGTACTAGAGTAAAATATGCACAGCAAATTGGTAGCACATTTACTAATGTTATTTTATATTTCCTATTTATAATCTCTGCAAAGTTTTAACACCAAGGTTGTACTGTTCTGTCTTCTTGTGAATTCAATTTTAAGATGAATTAACTGTATGATTCGTGTAAAAAAGTACTGCGCATTGTGTTCTTTTCTAGATACAGATACTAGATACCTGGTGGCCACGTTTGCTCGAAAGTAGCTCTTTCGACTCTTCCTGTTACCTTCTTCTCGCAGAAAATGTCATCCTAAATGAGGGGATTTACATGCATGGTTGGGCTGCACAGACTGTGGCCTCCTTCTGCTGCTCTTTTGTTATCCTTTTTTTTGTGCCAGAGACGATGTTATGATGCACCACTGTGGCATTCTGGACCGTTCTATTCTCTCTCATTTTAAAGAGAGGTGTCACGAAATTGTACTCAAGAACGCTCTTGTGTGCGAGTCACTGATGAACAGTGTGATGCCCTTAAAATCTGTGGCATTATCAGCCTTATTCATGTACGGGCCGTTTTGCGTGGCCCTAATAGCGAATCATAGCGACTCGCTATTGAGGACACGCAAAACGGCATTCATGTAGGAATTGCTAAATAAATAGCGATTCCTACATGTTCTCTATTTGCGAGTAGCAATTTGCTACTCGCAAAAAAGGAATAACTCCCCATTCATTCCTATGGGCCAAAAGGCCCATAGGAATGAATGGGGAGTATCCCTTATTTGCGAGTAGCAATTTGCTACTCGCAAATCAGATAGCGATTTTAAGGGTGCCAGGGGTGTCCAAAGGACACCCTGTAGCACCCCTTAAATGCAAATTGTAACAGTTGATGCGCACACACATGTCCAAAGGACATGTGTGTGTGTAACATGCAACTCAGAAAAATGCATTTAAATGCATTTTTCTGAGTTTTCGCAATTTACCGCGAGGTCTGACCTCGCGGTAAATTGCGCTTAGAAATAGCGAAATCGCTAATTGAAATAGGATGTTGAATAGCATTTAAGGAATCTCAAATAGAGATTCCTTAAATTTCATTTCCTCGCACATTTGCGACATCGCAATTAGCGATTTTTGCTTTTGGGATGCTGAATCCCAAAAGCAAAAATCGCACTCGCAAAGGGCCGGATTCTCAGAATCCGGCCCTTTGCGAGACGATTTTGCCTTCATGAATAAGGCTGTAAGCTTTTTACAGAGAACCAGGCAGGATCCCTGCGATTATCAAGAGATTTAGCACTACGCACAAATACAAGCAGTGGAAGAGGCTATGTGACATTCTAGTTCCGAGCTCCTACTTTTAGCACATATGATGGTAGATCCTAGAGAGTCACTGGAGGTTCAAGCCTGGCTTCAGCCATATTCCAGGATCTGGCTCAGTTCAAGGTTTTCTTGGAACCTCGAGCCCAAAACGAGATATGACTTTTCATGTGGCTTCTGCCTTCCTCCCTCTACCCTCATGAACAAACAGTTAAAAGCAAAGCATTGACGTCTGAGGTAAAAAGGAGAGAAATAAATACCCATTTACTGAATGACTTGAATGAAGTGAAAACAGAACACACAAGATTAATCCCAGCTTCCCTGCTTGTATTGTTATGTTATAAGGGGCAGGTTTATGTTAACTGGCGCATCCCCATGGATGCGCCAGTTAACGTGCGCCACAGCTCCGCCACCCATGGTGCGCCGCATTTATAATGCGGCGCACCATGGTGCAAAAACGGCACAGATGCGTGACGCATCTGTGCCGGAAATGTGGCGCATTGCTGGAGTTGCGTTGCAAGCGCGACGCAGCTCCAGCAAGGCTCGGGGGTACACCATCTACACAATGCTGCGTCAAGACCTATGCCTGCTTCAAGCAGGCGCAGGGTTTTGACGCAGCATTGCCCTGAAAATGACTGAGTGAAATCTCATAGATTTCACTCAGCCACTTTCAGGAGGCGTACCTGCGCAGGAACGCCCCCCCCTGCGCAGGAACGCCTCCTTATGGCGCAGTGCTTTACAACGTGACGCATCTCCTAGATGCGTCACGTTGTAAATAGGGCGCATTGTTTGCGCCGCAGTTGCGTCAAAAAAAGTGACGCAATTGCGGCGCAAAGAGGCGCAACAGCCTCATAAATCTGCCCCTCCGTGTTTTATAGTATGCAAATAACCCGTGAGAGTGAGCAGGTGGTCTGTGGCAGGAGTATATATGGTCAGCCTGGGGCGATTACTCGAAAAGCCAGGTCTTCAGCTTCTTGGCAAAGTCAGGAGGAGAGGAGTAGGCTTCGGTGTTTTGTGGGAGGTCGTTCCGGGCTTTAAGGGCCAGCCACTAGAAGGCGTACCCCCTGTGTGGGGCATGTGCTAGGGAGACACCAGAGGTGCCCGGAAAGTAGGTGGACGTGAATGCGGCTGTTCAGGTAGGAAGGGCCAGTGTTGCAGGGAGCTTTGCAGTTCTGGGTGAGGAGTTTAAAATGTGCAAGTTTGTATATTGTGAGCCAGTGGAGTTCCCATGGTGTGGTGTGATGTGCGCTTGTTGTGGAAGGTTGAAAACTAGTCTAGCAGCTGCGTATTGGACTTTCTGCAGTCTTTGTGTGAGCTGGTTGGTAATCTGTTTTCTTAACTAAATTGTGTGATTTTAGGTAAATATTTACTCTTCCTGGTCCTCCTTTTTTGCATTACTACAGATAAAAGCACCTTCAAATCCATGAGTTTAATATACCAATTGTACAAAAACATATTTGTTGTATCTTCCCTCCTACTCTGTTAGCACTCCAGCTCTATGCTGCATTGCCTTGACTTAATGTTCTGTTCCAGGCATCACCTTGTAGAATGTTGGGTTGTTGCCTGGTTGCCTTGTTGCTGGGTTCTGTGTATTCAAATGGTTTGGAGAGCAATTGGAGTTGGGTGTGTAACCATCCTGCTTTCCTGTCTGCTGTGTAGCTATTCTGGAATAATCTTTGATTGAACCCTTGCAGCGCCTACAGAGTCAGTTACTAGAGTATTGTACTCATTATAATGAACTATAATTTTGCTCTAGCTGTAAGAATCTGGTCCACATGACAAGTGACTTGCTTCAGAGTTTATTAATGTCACCAGGGTGGGGCAGGAGCAGTACTAAGTTCATGTTCAAAAACTTTAAAAAGTTCCCCTCAGCACAGTGATACGTAACGTATTAATGTCAGAGTTACCACATGTTAAAGAAATACTAATTTTAGAATCTTGAAAAGACTTTATGATAGTTTGTGTGAGGAATTGGGTTTTTGGGTTGGAGGTGAAACCATACTCAAGCAATCGCCACAATTCTTGTCAGGGTAAACCACAAAAAGTCTTTAAATCAGCCTGTGCTTAACCAGCTTAGAGGCACTGTTTAAAGTATTTATGCAGCACCTAAACATAAATTATTTGACACCAAAACAGCAATAATCCAATTAGTTGAATTAAAGTTATGAATGACCACAATGGAGGGAGGTTTGGATACACAAAGTAGATTGTGCCCGTCTCCACATAGAGTCAAACATTTTTATAAAATATCTGCAAAGGTAATGTTCACTGGGCCATGGCAGCCAGCGGTGTCCAAGAAAAAGGCTTTATCGTTGGTTATTGTCGGGGAGCCCCAGAATAAAGTTGAGGTGAAGATCTTTTTATTCAGACTAAGGGCCCCATTAGGCCGCCCGCCATCCTCGCGGTGCTGGGACTGGCTGCCAGACGTGCGGCGGTCCTGCACTGATGATTAGTATGCGGCTGCCACCCTGGCGGTCGCATTCTGCATATTTGACATTGCGACGGGTGCTGCTTACAGCATCACCCTCAGCAATGCCAAATTAACATGTTGTGCATTCCCATGCACAACGTGGCAGGCACCGCGTGGTGCCTGCCACCTTGTGCATGGAACTGCAGGGGGGTACCATGGGTACCCACCAAGTGCACCCCCACCCTCCCTGGGAGCCCGCAACAGGCCCCAAAGCACATCCCCGCCAGCCTTTCCAGGCTCTGGACAACGCCTGACCAGACTCGTGAGGTATTTTGCCCTGTCGTTAGAAAGCAGACAGGTAATTGATATTGTATTGAATTATAAGACGGCAACCTAGGTTTGGTCGTCTTGCGATTATTCTCACATTTTTTAGTTTGTTATTCTTTTTTTGGGAAATTTGTGTTTGTAGTAGGGTGTGGACTGTTTAGGACTATGACTGATAAAGACACTTTTGCGTACAGTGAAGATCACATCCAACGGCTGATCAACGCTTCTGCCACTTTAAGTACATCTGCAAAAACTCAAAACAACTCTGATAAACTGATTCCTTTACGGAAAAAACAAATCAGGACTGACTTGCACCGGCATTTTCTTTTACAACATCTACGAGCAGGTATAATACCTGGAGGATTACAGATCAAGAATATACTGGTGATTTTCAAAGAGGACCCTGAATAAAAAAAGGGATACAGCTGCATGGAGACCAAGTGCAGCAGAGATTTGATGGTCTTGACTGTGGAGACAGCACATCGGCTCTCCCTCAAACAACTAGAAGAAATTTCAGAACTGGAGGCAGAAATTAAAAACAACCAATTGTTTACAGATGCAAAAACTATCCTTGAAAAAGTTGAGAAAGAAATTTTGGAATTTAAAGATTACACTGTGAATCAGACAGAAGAGTAATCAATTTGAAAAGGACAAAAATAATTTTTTGTTGGAAAACGTGTATCCTTTCCTTCATTCTGATTTTTATTCTCGGGCCGATTCACGAAGGTTCCTCATGGAATTTCAGGACAGGTCAAGAAATACATTTCTCACCTTTTCTGATACCTCTTCGTTATCTGAACAGATTCAAGAGAACAACGTGGGAATACTAATAGGAGAGGCAATCACCAACAACAACAGCAAAATCCTCCTCCTTTTTTAGGAAGAGGCCAACAAGGCCAATGGGGCCGGAATCGGTACAACAGTCAGCCATGGGAAATAACCACCAGGAGACAGCACTACAAGAGCTAAGACTGTCCCCCATCTTTAACTTGTCTAACTGGGTGTTAACTGTGGCAGAAAAATCTGTCCTTGAAAAAGGACTCTCGTTTGTACCCTCAAGACCGACTGACTTCATCAAAATGAAATAAGAGACCTTGGAGTTCTGTCGAAAAATAATTTTGTCCTCCTTCAAATAAAATCCCGAAAGAGGTATTGACATTCAAGAGGACGGTCCTCTCAGAAATCTCAGAGATGGAAAAACACAGACAATATGTGAAGTATAACATCTCAAAAGAACAAAAGGAAGCCATCTTCAGCCTAAAAAATGACACATCAGTAGTCATTAAGCAAGCGGATAAGAGGGTTCAGTGGTC
This sequence comes from Lissotriton vulgaris, assembly GCF_964263255.1. Lineage (NCBI taxonomy): Eukaryota > Metazoa > Chordata > Amphibia > Caudata > Salamandridae > Lissotriton > Lissotriton vulgaris. The sequence continues at coordinate 1,857,501,728 of NC_141689.1, forward strand.
GTGTGGGGCATTGGAGATTATAAAGCTGAAGTCCTAAAACAATTAGGTGATATCAATTGCTATAGGAAAATCGCAAAAAAATCTGATTTGTGAACTTCAAGGCCAACTGTTTGAAATCTTGCAAAATGGCTTTGATCAAGGTTTCATAGTACCTAAAGAATTTGCTTTTCTTCAAAACAAATTCCCTAGGGTACGAGTTTTTTACGTCCTGCCCTAGGTTCATAAAGATGAGGCTAGACCACCGGGTAGACCGATAGTTTCGGGCTGTGACTCTCTAATCGAGCCAATTTCAAGGTATATAGATCACTTTCTGAAACCGTTTGTGAATAATGTCCCGGCTCACCTTCAAGACACCACAGCTTTCATTAATCGGATTTCCACAATTGAGTTTGATGAGTCTTGCAACTTTCTCATTACTCTTGACGTAGTGTCTTTATACACTCAGATTCCCCAGGACGAAGCATTAGAGGTGCTCACCCACTTCTTGGAAACAAGGACTAGACCAACCAGAGTTCCAACAAGTTTTATCATTGAATTGGCCAAGTTTGCTCTGCAAAAAAATTACTTATGTTTTGGCAGTGAGTTTTTCTTCCAAGTGAAGGGAGTAGCCATGGGCTGTCCATTTGCTCCAGAGTTAGCAGTGTTATATATGGGACTTTATGAGGAAAAGTTCATGGATATTAATAACCCATTCCAACAGTGCATTTCTAACTGGATGCGCTGTATAGATAATGTTTTCCTAGTGTGGTCAGGTACCCAAGAGCATCTTGTGGATTTTCATGAATGGCTAAATACAAGAACAGAGGATATCAAATTCAGCCGGACCTCTTCGCAACATCGAATCATCTTTCTGGACGTCGAAGTTTACCCCTCGGATGGCAAATTGGCAACTACTCTATTCAGAAAGCCTACAGACAGAAACAAGGCGTTACATTTCAACAGCAACCATCCCAGGACCTTGAAACAGAATCTACCCTTCGGGCAGTTTCTAAGAATAAGGCGCAATTGTTCATTTAAAGATGAGTATTGGTTTCATGCGAACAAACTAGCAAACTGTCTAATGGAAAGAGGCTACCCTAAAAAACTGCTGAAAAATGCCATAAAACGCGCATGGTGGATTCCACACGAGACACTGCTTGAGAAAAGAGATAAACCGCATATGGATAGACTCATTTGCGTTTCCACATTTTGCTCCAAATCTAATCTACTAAGAAAGATTATTAATCAAAACTGGCACTTAGTCAAAGATCTGGATTAAACTCTTGGTCAGGCCCGCTTTTCACGTTCAAAAAGGAGAAAAGTATCGCTAATAACATTGTAAGGGCTGAGTTACCCAAACCAGTAAAAGCTGCACGAAGAGTAGGGTGACTAACTGGCATTGGTGCAAATTCAGGACGGTGAGTGTAAAAATTCAGGACAAAGGGTCAAAATTTAGGACACAAATTCAGGACAGGGGATCAAAATTCAGGACAAAACTTCAGGACATTTGGATTCGTTTTACAGACGCATGAGAGGTCGCGCAATAGTATATAAGTAAGCCCAGCCATATCCAAACATATTCAACCATTTGCAAACCTATCCACCATGTAGCCTTCCATCTATCATTTCACTCATCCATCTCTTCATTCATCCTTTTACTCATCCATCCATTATCCATCCATCCACCCTTTAACCCTATCCATCTGTACATTCAACCATCCACTCTTCTACCCACCCATCCATCCATTCACTCATCCATCCAGCCATTTACCCTTTCACCCATCCAGCCATCCTTTCACTTACTCATCCATCCACCCAGTCACTCATCCTTCAACCCATCCACCCTTTCAGTCATCCATCCATCCTCCCTTTCTCTCTCCATCGACCCTTTCACTTAGCAATCCTTCCTTCCATCCATCCACCCACCCATCCATCTACTCATCCACTCATGAATCCATCCATTGACCCTATCACTCATCAATCCTTTCTCTTGTCCATTTATCCTTTCACTCCTTCACTCATCTATTCATCCTTTGTCCATCTACCCTCCCTTTCACTCACTCATCCATCCTTACATCCACCCTTTCACTCATCTGTCCATCCATTCACCCTTGCAGTTATCAATTCATCAATCCATCCATCATTTCACTCATCCATCCATCAACCTACTCACTCACTCATCATCCACCTTTTCACTCATCATCCTTTCACTCATCCATCCACCCTTTTACCCATCCAGCTACCCTTCCACCCATACATCCAGCTATTTACCTTTTCTCTCTTCCATCCTTCCGCTCACTCATCAATCCATCCATCCTCTCATTATCCATCTTTTCATTCTTTCTTTCATCCATTCACCCTTTCACTAATTATCCTGCCACCCACCCATCCCTTCACTTGCTCACTCGCCCACCTTTTCATATTAATTTTGAGCTGAGCCTTTTTGGGAAGAGGCCCATCAAGAACTTCACCCTCGCTGCAGGAGCCATTCCAAGACTGGGACAGAAGCCACCCGGGGCAGAGACAGGATCCATCACAGGGGGGGACAGGAGCCATCACAGGCAGGGTGACAGCAGCCACCACTTGGGGGAACATGAGCCATCACTGGGGGGGCAAGAGCCATCACAGGAGGGGGAACAGGATCCACCAGGGTGGGCACAGGGGTGGGAATGCAGTATTCTAGTATCATCTTGATCTCTTCCAGGGTGGGGTAGGGCTCCTCACCCCCTCCTGGACAAGACAACGAGAAGGCAGGCTCTCTTTCCAAAATGTAAGTTTTGCCATCCCCCTTTATGATGTACAGTACTTAAAGGAGATAATCCAAGAGAACTGATTTAACTGATTGTCCTCCATACTTTGTTAATCAGTGTGGGTGCGATTGTGCCATTTCTTTATTTTATTACCAAACTCTGAAAACATGGCTCTTCGTTCATTAAGTCTAAGGCCAGGATAGGGGAGCTTTCATTCTAGCGCCAGGACACCGTTTTGGTAACAGTGCGCTCTATAAATGTTATAAATAAATAAATAAATAAATATTGCATTATAGACTGCATGTTTGAAAAAAAGAGGTTTGTTTAAAATTTAGTGACAGTAATTAAGCTCTGTGAAGAGAACCCTGGGCGGAAAGGGAATGTGTGAGGCCCCTCTAAATTGCAGAGACATGACGCATTCAAGGCTGTTTGCATCTGAATAGATGCCCCTGCTCCTGAAGCTGCCGCCCCTCCCTCTCAGTCACCTTCAAGCACCTCTTAACGGATGTATGTTGTTACAACGCATACTTTTACAACGCATACCTTTACAACGCATTTTTTACACCGCAACATCCATTACAATGCATTCCATTACAACGCATGTCATTACAATGAATTCTTTGAAACTACCTTTACAACGCATTCCACTACAACGCATACTACATTTACAAGGCATACCATTACAACGCATACCATTACATTGCATGTATGGTAAGTATTGGATAGTGTAGGGGTAAAAATTACTATTCTAACTCCAGGGGGGTGCAACAGTAGGGTAAGTGTTGGATAGTGTAGGGGTAAAAATTACCATTCTAATTCCAGAGAGTGCAACAGTAGGGTAAGTATTGGATAGTGTAGGGGTAAAAATTACTATTCTAACTCCAGGGGGTGCAACAGTAGGGTAAGTGTTGGATAGTGTAGGTATGTGTTGTAATGGTATGCGTTGTAATGACTGCGTTGTAATGACATGCGTTGTAGTGGTATGCGTTGTAGTGACATGCGTTGTAATGGTTGCGTTGTAATGGCATGCGTTGTAATGGATGTTGCGTTGTAAAAGTTTCGTTGTAAAAGTAGTGCGTTGTTAAAGTTGCGTTGTAAGTGTTGTTTCCCCCTCTTAACAGCCCATCAAGGGCTGAAGGTGTGAGGGTTGCCATCCCGCTGTGCCTCTCCAATGCTGCTGGGTATCTGAGCTTTAGTACTGCCTCGAAGTCTGTTACACCCGACCTCAACAGCATCAGAGTCAAGAAGTGAGGTGGGTTGAAGCTGTGCCAGTGCCAGGGTGTTGCGACCGGTGCCTGGTTAAAATTACGGACAAATGGCGTCCGTTAAAGAATCCTTCACGAACAACGGACAGACGGACGAAATTACGGACTGTCCGTGAAATTTACGGATGGTTGGTCACCCTAACTAAGAGGCTATGTCGGACTGCCACCGGTGGTTGGGCACGACAAGTGTGGGTCCTGTATCTGCTGTGACCAAACACTGGAAGTGTCAGTGTTTTCTCATGAGGGTGTGCTCTGGAAACACGATACATTTACCAATTGTAAATCAAAAGATTTTGTATACGGGATTCTGTGCCCGTGCCCCAAATTATACGTGAGCAAAACAAGCCAATAGATCCGTCAGAGAGTGACACAGCATAAATCAAGGATCAAAAGGAATGTGGAAAATGCCCCTTTAGTGAACCACTGGAAGGCTAAAGAACACGTAGTCGGCGATCTCAAATGGACAGTGATTTCCAAAATTGAAGTGGACCCACGGGGAGGCGACAATGAACTACGTCTGTCCCAACGTGAGGCGATGCTCATTTTAAAATTTAATACGGCAGTTAATGGACTCAATGAGATCTGGGAAATCCTGAAATGATGACACCTAAAGTGATTTTGCACCTCCAATGTTGATTATCCCATATAGGCTTTTTGATAGATAACAATGAAGACAGTTAGGGACCGCAGGCCACCAAGTTCACCCAGGGTTGTAGGAATATAGGAGAATATCATCATCCTTAAAGGGGCTTTATGATCCATACGTGAGAGTTTGTGCATCTAACTAAGAGTGTGAACCCCTTAATATATACAAAGTACAGTTGACGGCCGAAAATGTAGGCACACCGGCATGATATGAGAAATGAGGACGTAGTATTTGGCATCAACACAGAGTTCCAGGAAAGTATGCAGGCCACTGAGTCCCTAGCCAGTGAACAATTTTTTGAATAACAGATATACCCTAGCGTGACTTTTGTCCTACATGCCGCAGGGAATTTATGGTTCAAAGTGATTGTGACTCTATTCGATTTGGGGGTAAGGCGAAAGAAGTCTGAGACTCAGGACATGAGAACACGCATTTGCGTTCCAATACCTGTTTTTTTGGGGCAGTACAACTGCAGATAAGCCAAGGGAATAAGTCCTATGAACCAAGGGCAAGTGGACTGTTTTACTACATTATGCTTGCACCAAGAGCACACCAAGATGTCACAAGTGGGCATTCTATAAACTGCTCACAGTGGTGCAATAAAGTTGGCAGGTATGTCAATAAAGTTCACTGACATGGGAGATGTAATCTGCATTTCCCAACATTCCATAAAATATGTGTGGCCAATAAATGGACCCTCCGTCTTTGTTCTGTGTATGGCTGATAAAGTTTCTCGTAAGAGGAGATAAAAACCACGTTTCCCAGCATTTCGTTACCCACAAATCATTGCGGGACCATCGCGTCGAGCGACCCCGGGCAGGAACTCAAACGCTGGTGTCTGACTGGAGATTTTCGATCGGCGCTGTTTAAGGTGAGTCTACTCAGGGTGCTGCGATTGTTTGAGCAGGGTGAGGTACGGAGGGCTTGTAATAGGTCCGCCTAGAGCAGACATTGGTCGAAATCAGGGTGCAATCGCTATTGCTCAGGCAAGGTGACGTTGAACAGTTGGTAATAATACGCATAATGCCGTTGGACTGTGTTCCATATGAGGAGTGTAAGTAGGGTCGCAAAAGGAGTGCTAATGCTTCACTCCTCTCCTCTGTCTCCACAGGCTTAATCCACCGCGCTGAGAAGCATCGGGAATAGCACCCAATATATTGATGGCCCCACGTGGAAACTCCAATAAGGTATGGCGGACTGTCAGGTGCAGCACCTTCACTTTGAATCACGCAAGGCTGTAGTTTTAACACAGTCTCACTTATTTTCTCCCATAGATTCATGGTCTATAATTCTTGGAGCTGGATCCTAAGGACTGAGGGACATATAAAGTAAGCCTATTGATGTGTGCAGGTCATGCATTTTCTGACTTATGACTTACGGGTTGCAGGTTCCTTATGATTTTTTCCTTTTTTAATTGAATAGAGACACTTGTGATAGACAAAGAATAGAACTGTTTCAACTCCTTGTTTGAGCAAGGTAGGAAGCTGATACACTGTTGGTGTGAAGTCATGCCGTGTTGCATGTGGTTGTTTAAGTCCAGAACAGTAAGAGTTTGTCTTTTTCTTTCTGTTTAGATTGTTTGGTCCTGAGGAGAACCCTGCTAACTAATAGGGTTCGAAATGCGTCGACCTCACGCTATCTGTAGCTAAATTGATCTTTGTACAATTTAAATTGTTGTTGAAAATGTTTGTTTTTGTGATGTTACAACTGTGCTGATTTTCTTCTGGAGACAGTGGCCAAAATAACGGAGAGTAGATTATTTTGTAATACTAGCTACAGGCGTGCTGCTCTTTTGTGGGTCCTGCCATTGTTGACCAATGACAATTGAATAAGGCATGGCCCAATGTTGTGATGTGTGAGTGTTTGTAGCTGATTTGTGTTTCAGGAATGAATGAGGATTGGATGGAAGATAAGTTGGTTTGCTTGTGGCGTCTGATTTGAGAAGTTTTGTTATGGATGAAGGATTTAATTGAACTCCGTTTGTTGTGATATTTATTTGTATTATTTTTTGTATATATGCACTGAAAATATAAGCAAAAGCTTGAAAATAATAAAATTATTGTTAATCTTTTGGAATTCATGTTTCATGGCACCTTTGACTGATTAGCAATGGTACCAACGATTGATTAATTCACAAATCAGCGTCAGTACTGGCATTTGTGTTGGTTTCTCTGCCTTTCCATGGCGGCATTGCCGCCATGGAAAGGCCTTTGAAACCAGGCATCATAATATGGATGGCGGTGCCTTCTAGGCACCGCCACCATATTGTGAACAAAACAGGTGATGGACCGAATGTGGATCAATGTCACACATTCACCCCAGTCCAAAGATCTGGGCCCAAATCCATCGTTTTTTTGCACTCCACACCACCCTGGGTTAGACAATGGCGATATGCAAATCAGCTCTGACCCTGTGCCCCATGGGAACATTCCAGTCCGAACTGCAAAAGCCATGTCCTTCCCAGAATGGAATCAAGCATCCGAGGACCGGACCGGTTTCGAGGTAACACCTCTCATCAGCCCGGCTAGCTTGACTCCAGTGGTGTGGAGTGCCTGGGACCCACGTCTGGGCATCCCCAGCGCACTTAGGGCGGCAATTGCAAACAAAATGTGAAAGAACTGGCTTGGTAGTTTGGTCTGCCCTGTTCCCATGATGCACTGGGCCAGGGACAGACTAATTTGCATATAGCCAGGTTCTGAGCTGGGATGGTGCAGTGAGCTAAAAAACGGTGTTGGATCAAGCCCTGATCTCTTGACTGGGTGAGAGTATTCTGCTTAATTCAGAAACTCTGTCCATCACCACCCCCTGTTGTTTAATTACCATATTGTGCCCCAGCTCCGCCCGGCCAGCAATCGGAACGATTGCAGACTGGCGGAAAAACGGCAGAAGCACTTTGCGTCTGCCGGGATACCCCCGCCATAATAATATGATGTGGGGTAAATCAGTTTTGGATGGCGGGCGGATCGCCAACGCCGAGCCGGCGGTGGCGATCCGCCCGCCATCCTAATGACCCTGTATGTCTCTTTTGGAAGTTGAAAATCTTCAGGGGAAGAAGGTGCAGGCTGTAGCCGACGAGGGCTTCACAAGGCCAGATATTCTTTCTGTGTGGAACTACTGAACCGGATTTGCTGCTGTGGGGATGGACCTAGTTGTAGCTGCCGCAAAGTCAGGCTCACCATAGATGCACCTTCAGCAAATCGGCGAGCAGGTAGCTCCCCCGGTCTCCTCTCAGTTCTCAGAGCACATTTTGGCAGAAAATGTTCTACTTTATGTTACTTTTAGGTAAGTTTCCTGCATGAACCAAATTTTGTACAGGAAAGAAAATCCCAAATCAACAATTTGCACTGGTTTACACCACTTTTGGTGACTTTGCACTGGCACAAACTATTGATAAACATGACCCCTAATGTTCAATACAAGCCATCTCTAAGGGTACTAGTTTTACCCTCCTTGTTGTTGCAACCTTAAAAAAAATAATCTTAGTGAGTCCATTTATTTACATTTTGTTTTTTGTTCCAAGCTGTGTACCTGTATCAGTATTGGTTAGGACAATAACAGGTAGTATGATAGACTTACTTCCCTTTGATGGCCGTGTGAGCTGTGGAAATGGAGGTCTTCCCAGAAGGGTCATTAAAGGATCCTATCAAATTAATGTATTTATTTATTACATTTCTAAAGCGCACTATCACCTAACAGGCATCTTGGCACTAGTAACTCAGCATGACAACCTCCTAGCCTAAAGCGACCATGACACAGGACAGCTATAAACTATTTGAAACTGCCTGCATGGACACCAATCCATGGGCAGTACGCCTTCTCCATCTAAACTTCCGTAACAAGGTTGACGGCAGGGAAAAACACAGGAAGTGTGTCTCATCTTCCCAAGGATATGTGTTGAGGGGTGGGCTAGGACAACCCATGAGAAGGCAGATCGGGAGTAGTGTTTTGGGTCTGTAAGTGAGGAGTCAGTGCTTAATTTGCAAAAGAATAAGTGCCTGGGCACCAATGTTTTCCTAGAAGCCTGTCGCTGGTGCTGTGGAATGTTGAGGTTGCTGGACACTAAGGCTGCCTTGTCTTGATTCCAAGTCATTCCACTTTTATCTACCTTCCTACTTGTCACAGCGCACCTACGCAAATAAGACCCGGGAGTCGGAGCTGTGCTGGTTCACCTCTTGCTTTATTCCCTGCCAGCACCTTACTGGCTTACAAAACTAAAACCTGTTCCTGTTCCTGTTTCCTGTTTCCTGTCTTGCTGCCTGTCCTGTCTGAATACAGGGTCAGGCGCTACGACATTACATCTCCCCCTTTTGTACAAAGTCTCTCCATACCTCAAATTTCTTCAACCAAACATCTGGGTCTTCTTATCTGACGCTTGGGGCGGCTCTCTCGTTCTGATGCTCGGATGTGATGATGATCTGCGTCATTGACAGTTCGCGGAGGGCTGTAACTGTTTTGATCAGCGTTGTCACTATGACTCACTGAGTCACTTGAGGTTTGATTCGATGAAGCCCTCTGATGGCTGTGTGAATGATATCTTTTGAAGTATGACACATTTCTTGTTATTTGTTTATTGTCAGCTTTCGCAGTGATCATTGTTCCTTTCTTTTTACTGACTTGTAGGGGAGTGTCGAGATATCGACTGTCTGCCTTCGCTCGTCGGTCTTTCCGGACTATCACCCAGTCTCCTTCCTGTATATTAGAGTCCCTGGCGTGTCTGCGCCGAACGGCGTACGTCTTCATTTTGAGTTTCTTCTCGTGGTCTATGTTGACCAGTGTGTCATGGTCGACAGTGATGGTCCGAGGTTGTGAGGCGGTATTCGTCATGGGCAAGTGAGTACGGGGTGCCCTCCCTAGCATGAGGGTGGCTGGGCACTGATTTGTGGTGTTGTGCGGTGTGGTCCGGTATGCCCTTAGTACTTCATTCAGAGTCTGCTGGATATCTCGGTGCATTAGCTCAGCTTGTTGAATTGCCTTTTTGAGAGTTCCCATAAATTGCTCCACCATGCCATTGGCCTGGGGCCACAGGGGGGTGATCTTTTGGTGCTTGAAGTTGAGGTGTGTCGCAAATTCTGTGAAATCATGACTGTTGAATGGGGGTCCGTTATCAGATTTGACTCGAAGGGGAATGCACCATGCTGCAAAGATCTCGTCCAGGCTTGGGATGACTGCTGTGGCTCTGGTCGATGGTATCAGGTGTGCAAACGGGAATTGCGAGTATTCATCCATGACGACTATGATATATTGTCCCGACTGTAATGGTCCAAAGAAGTCGACTGCAACTTGTTGCCATACCCCGTCTGGCAGTTCAGACATTTGGAGTGGGGCTGGCGGTTCTTCTCGACTGACAAGTTGGCATGTCATGCAGTCTCTTAGCGTTGTCTCTACCATTTGATCCAATGTGGGGTTCTCTCAAAGCCTTCTTAGTGGCGTTTATCCCTCTGTGGCCTTCATGTGCCAAGTTAATGACCCCTTGACGTAATTTGTGTGGAATGACAATCCTCCCCCCTCTCAGAAGAAGACCAGTATCACTGATGGAGAGTTCATCGTGAACCCGCTGGAATGAAGTCAGGTCGCGAAGAAGCTGATCCGATTCTTGTGGCGCGCTTTTCATGTGGCGCCAGGAGTTCGAGCGGACGTGGGTCATGACCGCTTGTATCAGTGGGTCACTGGCAGATGCGTCTTGTATGGCTTCAAGGGGAACTGTGGGGGGGCATTCTGCATCGATGACAAAGTGAATGTAGTCATCAGCCAGAGAGTGAGCAGGTGTCGTCGTGTCCAAAGGATGGCGAGACATAAAGTCGGCTGGGTTTTCGGCTTTTCCAGGCTTGTGAACAATAGTGTATATGTAGTCTTGGAGACGCAGTCCCCATCGTTCGATGCGAGGTGGCATCTTGGCGTTGGGATTGCCAAAAATCGTAATGAGGGCCTGGTGGTCCGTGACGATCGTGAAATGCTTGCCATAGACAAACAGATGGAAGTGTTCCCATGCCCATACCACAGCCAAGCTTTCTTTCTCCGGCTGAGAGTACGCCTTTTCAGTGTCTGTGAGGCTGCGACTCGCATAGGCAATGATGTGGCGCTGATCTGAATTTTCACGATATTGTGCCAGGATGGCACCCAGGCCCACTGGGCTAGCGTCGACAGTGATCTCAGTCTTCTTGTTTGTGTCGAAGTAGGCAAGATTTATGGCTGAGCTGACGGCTCGCTTGATGATGGTAAACGCCTGTTCGCATGCGTCTGTCCAGTCGAAAGGCTGACCCTGGTGTGTGAGTTCCCGTAGGGGGTAGCTGATTGTGGCATAATCGCGGATGTAACGCGCGCAGTAGCTCGCCATGCCGAGGAAGGAGCAAAGATCGCTGACATCTCGGGGAGTTGGTGTGTCAACAAGCGCAACTACTTTTTCCGGGTCAGGCTTCATCCCTTCTCTGGAGAATATGTGTCCATAGAACTTCAAGGTGTCTTTGTGGAATTCGCACTTGTTGGCATTGAGTGTTAGGTTGGCGTTCAGCAGGGCATGACACACTCTGTCCAGGGCTGTGTCATGTTCAGTTTGGTCTTTTCCGAAGACTAACAGGTCGTCACTGTAATTGAAGGCGTTTGGAATGCCTTGTATGACTCTCCGGATGGCCTCTTGAAAGATCTCGGCAGCCGACGAGATGCCAAAGTTTAGGCGCTTGTAGCGGAAAAGGCCCTGATGTGTAGTAAACGTTGTGATGTATCTGGATTGGTCGTGAAGCTCCAACTGATGATAACCTTTATTGAGGTCGAGTTTGGAGAAGACGGTGGCGCCGTTGAGTTTTGTGATCATATCGCTTATGTGAGGCCAAGGGTGGCGTTCTCGCTCGATGGCGGTGTTGGGAGCACGCATGTCGACACATAGTCTGACTTTGTTGTCCTGTCCCTTTTTAGGGACTACTACAACTGGGGACACCCATGGGGTGGGTCCCGAGGTGCGTTCGATGATGTCCGTTTGTAAGAGATCTTGTAGCTCATCATCGACGGCTTGCTGCAGATGGAAAGGCACTTTCCGGTGATGTTGAGCGATGGATGTCACACGTTCATCTATGTGTAATTCGACTTTGAAGTGATTCAGCTTCCCAAGACCTTTGAAGAGTTTCGGAAATTTCGCCACGATGTCTGGGGCATCTTCAGTCATATAGAGAAGTTCCACTAATCTCAGCCTTTCTGCTGTTGGTAAGCTGAGTAGACAATCAGCTATATCCGGTCCTTCAACAACATGAATGTAAGCTTGAATTTTTCTGTCTTTGAATGTCAGGGTTGTGTGGAAACGACCTAGGCACGTAAGGGGTTTCCGCGCCATCCATGTAAAGATACGAACTGCCGCTGGCTCCAATTTAGGCCGTTGCTTCATGCTGTTGTACTCCAACACACATATGTAATTTAGTGATGCCCCTGAATCTAAAACGAATTTTGCCGGGTGTTCTCCTATCATGATGTCCAGCTTGGGGTATCGTTTCAGGCGATCTGGATCTGAGACCATGCAGATGAATTAGTCACTGTCTTGTGACGCGGGTGTGTGTGATGAGGAGTCACTGGACGTGGGTCTGTGTGATCTGTAGGAGTACGCAGCCTGGTGTCGGGAGCGGTGAGAGCTCACGGACCGGCCTCTGGGATGATATGGACTCACTGATTGACAACTGGACCTCGATGAGCTGGATGAATGGTCTTCTCTTCCTCTTACGGCACGAGCATGATGTCGGGTGCTGCGGCGTGGTGGCGATGACTTGCGTGTGGATCGCCTGGCTTGACACGCCACCTCAAAGTGATTATCTCTCCCACAGCGATGGCATCGCTGACCAATGGCCGGGCATTGTCCTGAGTGTGGGTAATCTTGTCCACACCTATAGCATGCGGGTGATGATTTAGTTGACTTGTCCTGTCTCGAGTCCCATCGGGACGGAGATATGCGGGAAGAATGCTTTGATTTGTGGGATTTGTGTGAGCTCGTTGTAGATCTTGTTGTTTTGTGTGCTTGTATCCGGAGGGCGTGGTCTTTCCGGTCAGGTTTGTGGGTTCCCATTCGTTTGGCGTAGTTCTCAGCTTGGTCATTGATTCTTGTCAGTTCTTCGATCTCCTCCAGAGTGTATGGTTTCTTCAGGAGTCTTCGGCGTAGGGATTCAGATATGCAGCCATCAATGATGCGGAGGCGTAGGGCGTCCTCCGTCTTGAAGTTGTCAAATTCGCAATAGCGTGCCATTCTTTTGATGCGTATGATGAAGTCGCTCATGCATTCGCCCTTCTCCTGAGTTACCTGGTTGAATGTGTATCGTTCATAATCGACGTTGCGTTTGTGTAGAAATCGTCTGTCGAGAGCTCCTTTGACTTCGTCATAAGTTGCAATCGCTGCATTTGGCAGGTCCTTAATGAATTGCGCTATTTCCTGGCCTATTAGGTTCCTTAATGCCACTAGTTTTTGTTTGGGGTCTTGTACTGACGAACCGACCATGTAATCTTCGAAATCCTCGCTCCAATTCTTCCAGGCAGGTCCCATGGTGTTGCCCGGTGTTAACACCAGTGGTTGTGGTTGTCGCATGAAGGGTGCCCCCAGGGGCACGTGAGGCGCCATGGCTGCACCAGCTTGAGGCGCTGGACCGGCTGTAGCATTTCCATCAGTCGTACTGCTGGGAGGGGCGAGCAGTGCTTTAAATGGAAAAATAGAAGTGCAGGTACTCTGTAAACAGAGTACCTGCTTGTTTCTGAGAAGTGCCAGTACTCTCCAATTAACAGTATTATATTTCTCTCAAGAAGTGCCGGTACTCTCCCGCTCAAAATGAAAAAGTGCCGGTACTCAGTACCGGACAGTACCGGCCCATTTAAAGCCCTGGGGGTGAGAGACATCTTGACGTGCGATGGCCCCTCTGTCCGTCCCTTGTTGCAGGTAGTGTAGTCTTTGTGTTTTGTTAAACAGGCTTTCCGTTCATTTGTTGTGAATCTTGATGTGTTCTGCCTCTTTCCTTGTTGTAGGGAAAGCGTTTCCCTAGGAATGGGCTTTCCCGCTCTTTGTTGCAAGCTTTAATGTGTTTTTGGGGGTTTGCCTGGTTTCAAGATGGCCGCCGTTCTTGTTGCGTGGGTTAACCAATGGCCAGCGCCTGACCTTGCAATGGCCGCCGTGTGGGACGCTGTGTCTTGGGGCCTTGGCTGTTCCACTTTCATTCATTCACTCTTTGCGCGGCATCTGCAGGACTCACCCAGCTTCTCTGCTACTTTTCGTGGTTTCTTTTCGTGAGCGGGTCTTCCGCGTCTCCAGTGACGCTGCTGCTCGTTTATGTTTTTCCTCTGCGTGCACACGCGCATCATGCACTTCTTGTTCGCGCTCTTTCTGTTGCTTGCTTCGGCGCCGTATGCCCCGACGGGCTCGTATGTTGGCTCCAGCAGTCTTGGCGCCCGTTTCTGTTTCGCGCTCTTTCGCGCTCTTGGGGGACGACGACTGCGGACTCGCTGGTCAGGCCGGCTGCATCCGGCTAGGCTGCGTGACTGTGTGGGGATGTAAGGATCCCACCCTCGTCGCCAATGTCACAGCGCACCTACGCAAATAAGACCCGGGAGTCGGAGCTGTGCTGGTTCACCTCTTGCTTTATTCCCTGCCAGCACCTTACTGGCTTACAAAACTAAAACCTGTTCCTGTTCCTGTTTCCTGTTTCCTGTCTGGCTGCCTGTCCTGTCCGAATACAGGGTCAGGCGCTACAACATTACACTACTCTCCCTGCCTCTTTACTCCTTTTTAACTCGTGCACGTTCTTTTCCATCCTTTTTGTATCCCTGTGTCTATATATTCCCTTATTTCACTTCCTCCTTTCTTCCTTTTCTCCTATTTTTTCCTCTATTGCTTTGAGTCAAAGTATGAAGGATAAAAATAAGTCCCGCTCTTTAAAGATGAGACCCAGATTCACATCTCACTCTGTCAGCAATTAAATTAAATAAGGATGTGGAAGAGTATCAGGAAACATAATTTCCCTCCTCTGTTGTCCCTTAATCAAGCCTTCCTCTTTTTTGTATCCAAAAATGACCCTTTTTAGAGCATCTTTTTATTTTGCGGAGTGATCTTCGTATCTTCCATACTCATTTACAGCTGGAATCCCTTGACTCTGACTCGAACAATTGGGTGTATGCAAAACCTATAATATAAAACGCTTTGCTGTGACAAGTTATACTATTGTGAGTGAGAGCTTTCTATCCCTTATAATCACAACAAATCTTTCAAAAAAATTGCACCGCACTAATGTGCCTGTATTTATTTTTTATATCTTGGCATTCGCGGGAGGTAGGCAACATTTACTTTATATCTAAGTTTAATTTTATTTAGGTGTTTTGCATCACATTTTAAGCAATAAAGCGTAACTACAAAACAATTATTTTCCAGTTGAAATACTTACGGTGGAACAGGAACAATAGCAGATTCACTCGCAGTGATGAGCACTGCGGGCAGTCCACAGAGGTTAAATACTCATTAGGAACACAATGCAGCCTCTGGCCCTCCGATGAGAAGGCGCTCGGTCCATTTCCTGAGGTAATGGGTGTTAATCCTCTGCACAGCGCACTATTTACATAAAGGGCTCAGAGACAATCTGAAAAGAGTTTCCCAGACCCCATGTGGGGTTCCTGAAAGGTGTGTTTGGGGTGGGGGCGGGAGGGGGAGGGGGGGGGGGAGGGGGGGCGGGTTGGTGGTGGTGATAATAGCAGGTGAGGCCTGTCCTCCCCTGTGCTTAAACATCCACATGGTTGCTCCCTAATTGTGGTTTCTGGGTACCACAGAAAATGGATGCAATGATTTTTGAATGCACTGATAAACGACTTAAAATGGGTATAACGGCAGTTTTCTACTTAACTTAAAGCGATTCTGGATATTTCCTTCCAAAGGCATATCTGGGGAAACGTGTATAAAAATGTACGCTCGTGCCATGAATCCTCTCGAGTATAGAGAGATGAATGAGGGCATACCTGTGTCATCTGTGATCCTGTACCTCCAATAGTTTCAAAGTAGTTTAGCGCTTGACATATGGCAATATTAACCACTCTCTAGCCGTGCACTTTGAAAACCAGGCACAATACCACAATAAGTTTGCAGTGGCTAAAAACACTAGACAAATGCAGTTGCAATTTTTTTTGCTCGATGTGCAATGTGTCATAGGGCAGACAATGTTCACCAAGTCGATATCACTGATAGATTTTTAATACAAGGTAAAGGTGGAAAAAACCAAATGCCCGTATTGACGATAAATCATTTTAAGCACTTCATGCATATTTGAACTGATTCCATTCTTTGTTACTTACACAAATGTAACCCGTTCATTTTAGTTGTAAAACCCATAATTCATAATTAAAACGCGATTGATGCATATTTGAGTCTCTTCCTATTATGTAAAAACCAAAAAACTATGTGGCAGACCTACAAGAAAGTGCATCAGCGTGCCAATGCAAGCCCTTTGGCTGCGCCATGCTGCAGCACTTTCAGAGCACAGGATTGCGACATATTTACAAGAATATGTTGCATTCCTGTGCTCTCCCCAGCGTTAGCGCACAAACAGCTGCCAAGCGCCGGCGCAGGCAGTCTTGCACCATGGTGCAAGGATGCCTGCGCCATGGGGACAGGGGCGACTGGTGACATTTGAAAGTGGTGAGGCGTAAACTAATTTGCATATTGCACCGCAGCGATCGAGCGCAGCGAGCGAGCCCGAACCACCTTGCATCCATCCATACATCATTCATGCATCCACCCATCTATCCACCCACGCACCCTGCATCCATACATCATTCATTCATGCATCCACCCATCCACCCACCCATCCATCCATCCTGCATCCATCATTCATGCATCCATCCACCCATCATGCATGCATCCATCCATGCACCCATCCACCCACCCATCCACCGAACAATCATTAATGCACCCACCCTGCATCCATCCATCATTCATGTATTTTTATGACCATATAAAAATAAATTATGGACTCTAACAAGCCTTTAGGATCGATGTTGAAGGATTTGCCAGTTTACATATTACATCACCCCTACCTTTTTATGCTGGAAACCTTCTACCGCCCATGTATTTGCCATCCTGCAAGCCCTAGGTATGTACTATACAAATTCACATACAAACATACACCAACATGCATGCAATAACTATTCCGCCTCTACCGTTTGTTAACATTTTGAAATTTGATAACCTTAGTTCAAAGAGTACATTATATTTGTGGTGACAGTTGTTAACTCATTTTCTGGAAAATGTTTATAAAATGAAATCTGTTGAAGGCTGTTGTTGCAACTATCAAAAAAGAAATTCTGAGAATTTTTACATTTCCAAAACCCCATGCCGTGAAATAAACGGGTGACCTGGAATAGACGCACACATTTCTGCAGCAGATGCTTTAACACACTGAACTATCTCAAGTCATTTGTGCAAGCTAGTTTACTGGAACACCGAAAAACACACACTCTTACCTTGCTGCCGGTCCCGCACACGTCACAGGCTCACAGCGCCCCTGGCCAATCCTGGCGCCAGGGGCACAGGTACCCTCTCGCCCGCAGCACCCCCATTAGGGCTAGTGATGGGCATGCGCAACGCCGCCAAAACACAAGTGCGCATGCGTGAGCATGGGTAAAAATTCACCCTCCGTCCCCACGCATGCGTACTTGTGTTGCCGTCTGTACAATCATGTCAATGAATCAACATGACGCCCGCCCGGCGGTCTGACGTCATGTTGATTCATTGACATGATTGTCATGAGGGAGCTGCGGGCGGCGTCGGGCAGGGGGGGTTACGCCTCCACGCCCCAATGGACGAACCGCGCCTGCATGGGGAGATTGTTTTTGTGCAGGAAGGGGCACCTTCCTGCACAAAAACAATCACTAAAGACTTTTTCCTCTTTCAATGCGTGCTGTAGAAAGCAGCACGCATTGAAAGAGGAACAAAACAAAACGAGGAGAAATGAAAACATTTCTCCTCATTGCACCTCACTAAGCCCCCTCTAAGGTGGCGTAGCATTCAGATGCATCTCCAGATTTACAATTTCTCGTTGAACGATTTCTCGTAAATCTGGAGATGTGTCTTGTCCATGGGTGTTGCGTGGGAACACCCACAGCAACACAAATGGAACGCCCCTTCAACACAAAGTGCTGAGTGTGAAGGGGCCATATTTACAACGAGAGGAAAAGTCACGCAGGGTGGCTTTTCCGGTCCTTGTAAATATGGAGGAGCCCCCTGCGCCACCAGTACGTCATGAAAAGTGACGTACTGGTGGCTCCGGGGGCTTGTAAATCTGCCCCGATGTTCTTCAAAAGTGCACATGACACTTTTTTCCATCCGTAGTCCCCAAACACCAAGTGCACAAACAGGCTTATTGTTTTATCGCTGCACATGTGCGAGTGCCCCCTTTTTCTGATCTCAATATCATTGGAGCATTAGAGGACTGCAGAAAATGGTAAGCAATTGAAAGCACCAATATTTCAATTCAGTTTCAATATTTTTTATTTGGGCGTTGTAAACATCCATAAAAGTACATAGCATAGTTAAAATCATTGGGGCATATTATCAAGGGGGTTTATCTCCGCTTTTTTGGCTTTAAAAGCCAAGAAAGCAGAGATAAAATTATCTCCCTATTACCTAGCAGTCGCTAACACCAGTTAGCAACAGCTAGTAGGAGATAGCGACCATCTTAGGCCCCACTTTGCATGTCAGTGATATTTATCACTAATGACATGCAAAGTGGGCGTGCCAAGATGTTAGCGACTGACAGTCGCTAACATCGCTATCTCCTATTACCAACTTTTGGAGATATTCGCGCTAAGCGCGAATATCTCTAAAAGCTAACACCTGCCCTGAGCAGTTCTTAGCCATGTTATCCAATGGGAGGTGGATAACATGGCTAAGAGCATTAGCTCGGTAATGTATGAATATCGCTGACTTTTCACCGATATTCATGCATTGCGGCGATTTTTATCGCATTTGCGATAAACCTTGGTAATACCAAGGTTTGTTTGCGGTAAAAAATCGCTGCAGCTCAGCGGTAAATTTTTGTCTCTAACCAAGCAATAGCGATAATTATCGCTATTGCTTGGTAATACGCCCCATTATCCTTAACATACAATGAATTTTAGATATATCAAATGTAAACATCTCATCCGTTCATGGGACTAAGGGCCATATGTATCAAGATACCCATTTGCAATTCTCAAATAGGGATTTTTATGGAATCGCTATTTGTGAATCGCAAAAGGTTATGTATGTACAAAATCACATTTTTTTTGCGATTCCTTAGAATTCCTTAATTGCGATTAGCAAATGGCGAATCGCAATTAAGGAGTACTTCCCATTCATTTCCATGGGCCAGGAGGCCCGTAGGATTGAATGGGAAATAACTCTCAATTTGCGATTCGCAATTTGCGAATCGCAAATTGAGAATAATTTCAAGGGTGCAGGGGTGTCTAAAGGACACCCTGTTGCACCCCTGAAATATGCATGGGTGCACATGTGGCGCACATACATGCCCTAAGGGCATGTATGTGCGTCACATGGCACTTTGAAAAATGCTAAAATATGCATTTTTAAAGGAATTCGCAACTTACCACCAAATGGAAGTTGGTGGTAAATTGCGATTCCTTAAGGCCAATTTGCGAATTTTTTGGGCTTCTTACATTGCATTTAAGGAATCGCAAAATTTGCGATTCCTTAAATGCAATCGCAAAATAAGGAATCACAAATTTTGCGATTCCTTACTTTTAAAGCACATTTCCTTCATACATGCCATTTGTCCAAATTGCATTCGCAAACGCCGATTTGGCTTGATACATATGGCCCTTACAGTGTTAAGTAGCAAAATGAATATGGCCATAGTAGAGGTGTCACAGGATCATATAAAATATCAGTCAAAATACATAGTACTTCATGAGTGAACAGCAAACTTCAACATGCATTGGAAATGCAATTGGGCTCTCATTTATTTGAGTTAGCGCTTTTGGTGTTCTAAATGGGAATGCCTTATACCTATGTGTTGTGGAGTGTATGAATGTGGTGTGTAGTGTAATTATGTATGTTGTATTGGAATTGTTAGTTGTGGAGCAGCAAGAAGCATAAAGAAGGAGAGTGAGGAGAAGAGCAGCAAGAGGTATAAGGAAGGAGAGTGAGAAATGCAGCGTGAGGCATAAGGACGAAGAGTGAGGAGAGAAGCAGCAGGAGGCACAAGGAAGGAAAGTGAAGAGAAGAGCAGCAGGAGGGTACAAGGAAAGAAAGTAGCAGCATGAGGCACAAGTAAGGAGATTGAGTAGAAGAGCAGCAGGAGGTGAAAGGAAGGAAAGTAGCAGCAGGAGGTACAAGGAAGGAGAGTGAGAAGAGCAGCAGGAGGTATAAGGGAGGAGAGTGAGGAGAAGAGCATCAGGAGGCACAAGGAAGGAGAGTGAGTAGAAGAGCAGCAGGAGGTACAAGGCAGGAAAGTAGCAGCATGAGGCACAAGTAAGGAGATTGAGGAGAAGAGCAGCAGGAGGTACAAGGAAGGAAAGTAGCAGCAGGAGGTACAAGGAAGGAGAGTGAGGAGAAGAGCAGCAGGAGGTACAAGGAAGGAGAGTGAGGAGAAGAGCATCAGGAGGCACAAGGAAGGAGAGTGAGAAATGCAGCGTGAGGCATAAGGACGAAGAGTGAGGAGAGAAGCAGCAGGAGGCACAAGGAAGGAAAGTGAAGAGAAGAGCAGCAGGAGGGTACAAGGAAAGAAAGTAGCAGCATGAGGCACAAGTAAGGAGATTGAGTAGAAGAGCAGCAGGAGGTGAAAGGAAGGAAAGTAGCAGCAGGAGGTACAAGGATGGAGAGTGAGAAGAGCAGCAGGAGGTATAAGGGAGGAGAGTGAGGAGAAGAGCATCAGGAGGCACAAGGAAGGAGAGTGAGTAGAAGAGCAGCAGGAGGTACAAGGCAGGAAAGTAGCAGCATGAGGCACAAGTAAGGAGATTGAGGAGAAGAGCAGCAGGAGGTACAAGGAAGGAAAGTAGCAGCAGGAGGTACAAGGAAGGAGAGTGAGGAGAAGAGCAGCAGGAGGTACAAGGAAGGAGAGTGAGGAGAAGAGCATCAGGAGGCACAAGGAAGGAGAGTGAGTAGAAGAGCAGCATGAGGCACAAGTAAGGAGAGTTAGAAGAAGAGCAGCATGAGGCTATAAGCCCTCGGATATCAATAAGGGGTTGCAATTTGGCTTGGAGAATCAAAGATAAACTACCACAACACTGCTCAAGTAGCTTAAATTCATGATTACAAGTTTCTTTGTCTATATCCCGGTCTGTAGCAGGGCATGCAGCTCTTTTCTTGCACTTGACTGCTTTTATAGGGCGAGGTGCGACAAAACTTCTGTTATTCTTGGAGCGGCGATAGGGTTGGACATCGTTGCCGTAACTCACCCACAGCTTCTGGCAACGGGCCTTTCTCCTTGGGCTGCTGAAACTACACTGCATGGTTCTGGCCTCTGTTCAATTGAGACTCTACGCCCAGTAAGAGCGATTTCATTTGAAATAAAACATACCACCCTCTCCACGATACTGTCAATCATCGTAACACTGTGTGGCAAGTTAGCTCACCTGACCACCTTGCGCTTACCCATACCTGCATGCAACTGGTTCTCATATGCTGCTAGGAGGAAAGCCCCCAAAGAATGGCTGGAAAGGAAGGGGGAGTTGCAGCCCAGCCACACCTGGACACGCTCTGCGCTGTGGGGTAAGTGGAAGCACTATAATTTATTTATTTATTTATTTATATGCTTATAAAGCGCCTGATTCAATTCCCGAAGGGATATTTCTGCGCTTTTGCTTCCACTGTATAGTCACTATTAACTTTCAGCTGTAGGTAAGGAAGGTTGGTTTAGGGCAGTGTGAAGAGATATGTTTTGAGTTTTTTTCTGAAAGATTCAAGGCTGGTGATCAGTTTCAGTACAGGAGGTAGGGAATTCCAAAGGATAGGTCCTTTGTATGATAGAGCTCGACCACCCTGTCTGGCTCTTCTGAGTTTTGGGACCTGTAACAGATGATGGTTGCTGGAACGCAGTGTGCGTCCGGGGGTGTATGGAACAAATTTTTCCTTTAGGTATTTGGGGCCTGTACCGAACAGGCATCTATGTATCATACAGCATATTTTGAATTTGATACGCTGCTTTACTGGCAGCCAATGAAGTTGGTGTAGAAGGGGACGAGAGGGAGTTCTGGGGGGGGGCATTGAGAGCCAGTCTTGCTGCCGTGTTTTGGACTACTTGTAATTTATCCAGTTGTTCCTCATTTGCCGATATGTATAGGCCATTACAATAGTCCATTCTGCTTATTATTAGAGTCTGAATGAGTGTTTTCCTGTGGTTGTCTGGCAAGAAAGGGAAAACGCGTCGAAGCAGCCCCACCACATGGAAGCAAGCACCTGTCACTTGGGTGGTGTGTTCCTTAAGTAGGAGTGCATGATCTAGTTTAATGTCAAGGTTTTTTACTGGCACTCCCTTAGTGAGCTCCCTTGAGATAGAAGAATGGGAGCCCAGTCTAACACCTTGTGTACGGCCCGAGAGAAAGCTTTGCAACCATGACAAGGCCGTTCCTCCTACACCCACATCTCTCAGTCTGCCGAGAAGAAGTTCATGTGACACCGTGTCGAAGGCAGCGGACAGATCTAACAGCACCAGAATCACTGAGCCCCCTCTATCAAGTGACATCCTGATGTTGTCGGTCACTGAGAGGAGGGCTGATTCTGTGCTGTGATTGGGTCTGAAACCAGATTGAGAGAGGTCCAGGCCCTCCGCTGCCTCGATGTGTTTCGACAGATGAGTGTTCACATGATTCTCGGTGAGTTTACTGAGATAGGGTAGAAGGGAAATGGGTCTAAGGTTGGAAAGGTCCGTCCAAGGAAGTGTAGTGTTTTTTCAAATGGGATTGACCACTGCTTTTTTCCATTCTACTGGTACAAGTCCTTCTCTGAGGGAGTGATTTATTATTGTTTGGATTTGGGGTCCTAAAAGGGAGCTTAGGGGGGCCATCATTTTGGCTGGTACGAGATCATTAGGGGAGCCTGATTTTATATGGCTAGTAAGGAGGGGAAGATCTATGTCAGTGACTGGTGGAAAGGTTAATAAGGACGCTTTCTTTTGTTTAGGTGTGGTGGGGATAGGAGTACCACGGTTAGAGCTAGTAGCTTTCAAAATTTTCTCGTAGATTGTATTTATTTTGCTCTAAAAAAACAGTGATATCTCATTGCATAATGGCAATGAGAAGTCATCTGAGCTAACACAGGCTGTGGGTTTGACGAATGCTTCCAATATTTTGTATAATTCCTTCGAGGAGTTTCCTGCCTCTACCAGTTGCTGGGCCAGGCTGTTCTTGCGGGCCTTTCTGATGTTTTTATAGTATTTTGATTGTGCTTCAAGGTATGCTTTCCTATCCTCTTCTAAATGTGTCTTCCTCAATTTCTTTTCTAGCCTTCTACATCCTTGCTTCTCAGTTCTCAATGCCTCTGTGTACCATTTCTCCTGTTTATTTATGGGGAATTGTTTATGCAGTTTTAGTGGAGCCAGCTTGTCTATTGCCTCGATAAGGGAATTATTGAATTTACTTAGTGTGTCTTCCACTTTATCTGTTTCCAGAAATTTGGGCTTTTCCCAAACCCTCTGCAGCTCTTTTACTGTAACTCTGTGCCACTGACGGCGCCATATTGGAGGGAGGGTTTTTTTGTGGGGACGTTTATTAATTATAGGTAGATAAAATTCTACCAGATAATGGTCTGTCCATTCCAGCTGGATGGCAGTGTTACAAGGAATTGTAATGCAGTTCGAGAAGAGCAAGTCTAGTGAGCGTCCCCCTTCATGTGTGGGTCGACTGTTCTGTAATTCTAGACCTAAGGTGGACAAATCTGTAAGCAGAGATTTTGTTTCAGCAAGCTCTGGAATATCTGCATGTATATTAAAGTCGCCCAAGAGAACAAAGTCTTCTTTGGCTCTAAGGTAGGGGGCTAGCAGTTCCATGAGAGAGAGAGAAAACCCTGAACATGGTCCAGGTGGGCGATAAATGAGTGCTCCTTTCTTGGATATTTTGGTGGATAGGTTGATTCTGAAAGTTATAATTTCTAGTGCATACATAGTGTGGGGCTGCATTTTTTCTCCAGTATGGTAACTTTCAGGTGTTCTTTGGAAACAATGGCCAGACCGCCTCCTATTTTAATGGGTCGATCCATATTTAGGAACTTATATCCTGTAGGAACCCCTAATGTGATTGCGGGGATTGTATGGGGCTTAAGCCACGTTTCTGTGAGAAAACATAGATCGGGCTGTAATGTGTGGAGTAGATCCCATATAAGCGCAGTGATGGCATCCCCCACCCCATCGGGGAATGCTGGCCGAAGTAGTCCAGTCCTTGCACCACCAATCAAGTCTGGCTGAAGTGCTCCTTACTTGTAATTGGAGATCGCCAAGCAAGCAGTTTCAAGGCCTGGTGGCAGTAGGCAGTGGCGTTAACTCCGCTGGATTAAACTTTTTAGGAACCTAACCTTCCACCCAGCTGGCTGAAGCAGGCTACAGGGCATGGGAGGATGGTGGGAACGATTGTCTCTGTGTCCTGTGGCAGTAACAGCAGTAACAACCAATTAATCAATCAGGGGGTTTATAAAGCATGCTACTCACCCGTGAGGGTCTCAAGGCGCTAGGAAGGGGGGGCAGCTCTGGATCAGTCAAAGAGCCAGGTCTTGAGGTACATCCTGAACGTGTGCAGGGTCGGGATCGTCTGATGTTCACAGGGAGCACATCCCAGGTCTTGGCTGAGATGTAGGAGAAGGCTCCCCCGTCTGTTCTGGTTCTGCGGATGCGGGGGACCTCTGCCAGGGCAAGGTCGGTGGAGCGGAGGTTCCTCTTGGGTATGTGGAAGGAGACTCTCTCGTTGAGGTATTTGGGTCCGATGTTGTTGAGGGATTTGTAGGTGTGGGTGAGGAGCTTGAAGGTGACCCTCTTTTCGATGGGGAGCCAGTGGGGTCTCGTACGTGTCGGGTCATGTGTTCGTGACATGGTGTCCAGAGGACGAGTCTGGCTGCAGTGTTTTGGATGGGTTGGAGTTCGTGTAGAAGAGTTCTGTTGATTCCGACATAGAGGGTGTTGCCTTAGTCCAGTCTGCTGGTTATGAGAGCACGGGTGACGGTCCTTCTGCAATCGGGGTCCATTTGAAGGTCTGAAGGAGGATGCATAGGCAGTTGAAACTGGTGGAAGCGACGGCATTGATCAGGCGGTTCATGGAAATGGAGGAGTCGAGGTTCATGCCGAGGTTTCGTGCGTTGTCTATAGGAGTGGGTGGATTCCAAAGGGCCACAAGGTGTTGTCCCAGGCGGAGGTGCAGGGTCCAAGGATGAGGACCTCGGTTTTCTCTGAGTTGAACTTCAAGCAGCTGTCCTTCATCCAAGCAGCAAAGTCCTTCATTCCTTCATGGAAGCAGAGTCTTGTGTCTTTGGGATTCTTCGTGAGTGAGAGGATGAGCTGGGTGTATTCGGTGTAGGATACTATGCTGAGCCCCTGCTGTCTGATGATGGCGGCGATGGGGACCATGTAGATATTGAACAGCATAGGGCTGTGTGATGATCCTTGGGGTACTCCACAGTTGATGTCGGTGGGAAGGGAGAGGAAGGGAGGGAGTCTGATCCTTTGGGTTCTGCTGGAGAGGAAGGATTGGATCCAGTCGAGGATGGCTCCTTGTATCTCCGCGTCGTGAAGTCTGGCTGCGAGCGTGCGATGAGAGACGATGTCGAAGGCTACGGAGAGGTCTAAAAGAAAGAGGGCCTCTGTGTGTCCCTGGTCGAGTAGCATGCAGATGTCATCAGAGGCGGCGAGGAGGGCGGTCTCGATGCTGTGGTTGCTTCGGAAATCAGATAGGGAGATGTCTAGGATGGGGTTTTATTTGTTGAAGGTGGTTAGCTGGGTGTTTACGAATCTCTTGGTGACTTTGGCCGGGAAGGGGAGGAGAGAGGTGGGCCAGTAGCTTTTCAGGTCCTTTGGGTTGCCCTTTGGTTTCTTAAGGAGGGGTTTGACCTCAGCCCGCTTCCAGTCGTCTGGGAAGATGCCGGATCTGAAGGAGGCGTTGATGGTCCGTCCTAGTTCGGGTGCGATGGCGGCGGCGGCCCTGTGGAATATGTGTGGTGAGTAGGGGTCTGTTGAGGCTCCTGAGTGGGTTTTCCTCATGGTAGTGGTGATGTGTTCAACGGTGGTGGGATCATGACGGTTGGCTTTCCTGCGGTGGAGGGGAGGAGGGTGGTGTCCGGCGTCTGTTCACTGAAGTTGTCGTAGAGGACCTTGATCTTCAGATGGAAGTAACTGAGCTTGTTGCAGAGTTCTTAGGAAGGTGTGACATCAGTGGCTTCGCTGGGGGGTTTGGTGAGCTGCTGTATGACATTAAACAGTTCCTTTGCGTTGGTCTTGTTTATCTGGACTTTGTCTCTAATGACAGTCCGTTTGAGGTCCCTTATGCACCAGTGGTAGTCCTTCACGGCGCTCCTGTGGTTGTTCCGTGCTTCAGTGGTTTCCTGGTTTCTCCAGGTTTTCTCTAGGCATCTGCAGAGGCATCTGGCTTCATGTAGTTCTGTGGTGAACCAGGTGGCCTTCACAGGGTGTTGTTTGGCGGGGTGGCAGAGGGGTGTGAGCTTGTCGGCGGAGCAGGAGATACAGCTGTGAAATTCTTTGGCTACGGATTTTGTGTTGGTGGTAGCGCTGGGGGATCTTGGTGGAGGGTAGTGTTGTGGTGTTCCTCTGTGACCTTGCTCCAGTTCCTTTGTGGTGGGTGCAGGGGGGCTTGGGTGTGGTGGTGTTGTTGAAGGTGAAGTGGACGCAGTGGTGGTCCGTCCAGAGAGTCTGGGTGGTGTGGCTACGGGAGGGGTGCTGAAGTGGATGTTTGTCCCTCCTGCAAAGATGGGGTCGAGGGTGTGTCCCGCTTTTTGAGTGGGTGTATTGACCAGCTGCTTCAGTCCGAGGTTGGCGCGGTTTTTGAGGAAGGTGATGGAGTCGGGGTCATTGCGGTTATCGAGGTGGAAGTTCAGGTCCCCGAGTAGAATGTAGTCCATGGAGGTGACAGCGTGGGGTGCGGTGAACTCGGCAATGGTGGTTGCGGTCTGGGTGCGAGGTCCCGGTGGCCTGTAGATAAGGGTGCCACATAGTGTGGTCTTGGGACTGGTCTGAATCTGGAAGTGGAGGTGTTCTGTGTTGGAGTGGGGTTCACCTGTGTTGGAGGTGGAGAGTCGGAGGGGGGTCTTGTGTGCGATGGCGAGTCCTCCTCCTGGGAGGTGGGGCGCTCCTTTCTCTGGATCTTTTAGCCATTCGGGATGGCAGTGGCGATGTCGGGGACGGAGGTGGCGTTAATCCAGGTTTCCGTGAAGAAGGCAACGTCAGGCGAGAGGATGCCAATCAGGTCCCAGATCTCTACGGCGTGCCGGTGCAGGGACCGCATATTGATGAGGATGCATGTCAGGGGTTTGGCGGTGTGTGCACCAGGTGGTCTTTTGGCAGTAGTTGGGGTGTTGTCGACGGTGAAGGATCTACGGCAGGCTCTGTCCGTGGGTGGTGTTCGGCGAGGGTCTTTCACTGTCGGTGAGTCTTCCAGGCTTGTGTGCGTGGAGGGTGGTGGAATCATAGCAGAGGGGCCTAGGAGAACCAGGGTTCCTGGCGCTGGCTGCAGTCAGGATGCGGACGGGCACAGACGGGCTTGCCTTAGGCGTGCCAGTGGCGGCCCACTGCACGCGTCTACTGTGCAACCGCACAGCAGTCACCATTAGTAGGGGAGGGGGCGGGACTAGAGCTCGGGAGGTGGGCGTGGGGCTGTGGTGGGGAAGGGGCACCAGTGGCAGCAGCGGCTTGAAAATGAGAGATCGGCACAGCAGAGGGAAAACAGTTCACTAAAAAACACAGAGAAATACAGTGGACCAACAAAATTAGTAAGTCACAAAAGTTAAGTGATTTAAACAAAAGCAGGTTCAGTGAGAAAACAGCCACGAAAACAGACAGCCGGCAATTGAAGAGACACCTGAGATGCTGGGTCAGCCTGCCGGCATGAACACTGCTACCGGAGGGGCTCTGAACCTGGTGCAGTCCGGCGGTGAGGCGGAGGTGTTGGCCTGGTAATGCAAAAGTGGGGACCCCCTCTAAGGGAAAATAATTTGAGGTCAGGGAGAAGAGGAGAAGAACCAGACATGCAATAAAGGGCTCCCTCAAGACCTATATTTCTTTTGTCACAACAAAACTAAGTTCAGCATGGGCTCAACAAACAGTTAAATCATATCAACAGGGCTAACAAAATTGGTTTTATCATTGTTTTTTATTAGTTCTAATGTTCAGATCCTGTTGAACATATGCATCACACTTGGTCATGTAGATTTTGCAATCTTTAGTCTCCCCCTTTCCCAGATGTTTAAAAAAAAATGTTTTATGAGTCTGTTTGTGTTTGGATGAGTTTTGTATTTTGTTTCTCTGGTATATGTAAATGTTTCTTCTCCAGAGGTTACTTGCTCAACAGTATATTGTATGTACTCTTGAATTCTATGTGTAAATACTGTATGACTTTTATCTACATATATATATGGCGACAGCACCTGAATAAATCAGCATACGACAATTTGGTGGTCCGTGTCTGTTCTTGCCCCACGTCTGGGGGAAGTGTCAGCGTGTGGGGAACGGAGTTCTTCATATATATATATATATATATATATATATATATATATATAGAGCGGGCAGACTCAAATGCTGGCATATGCTGGGGCATTATCATATGCCCGGACCGGTCACTGTACCAGAGTCCGCAGGAGGAGGTCGTCAGCTTGCACAAACTGCGGGAACTGTATGGAGGACTTGCTAGCATGGGGACTACAACTACCAGCAAGCATAGCAAACACTGCAAAGGAGGAGGTAAGAGCAGGGCCTCTAATTGGAACGACCAAGCTCCAATAGGAGTTTATTAAGCAGTGAATGGCCCATGCAAAATACAACGCAAAAAACACAATGCTGGCAATGAATAAGGCAAGCGCCGAAACGCGTCTGCCAGGTGTTTTTAATTTCTTGCGTCTTCCAGCTTGGTATCAATAAATCTTACCTGGAAAAGCCTCAATGCATGTGTCGGACCCGTTCTTTCAGGAAGAGGCGGGACTGGTGGTATGAATCACTGTCAAAATATCGACCAACAAAATATCGAACTACAGGAATATCGATGCAGAAATATAGAAGGCAAGAATATCGACATCCTATCTACAACATGGTAAGTACAAAAAATCGAAAAAATACATAGATGTTAAAAATATCGATGTTAAAAATATCATTTTTTCTGTAAAAATATAAAGGTAAAATAACGTAAATAACACTAATAAATAAAATTAACATAATTAAAAATATCTAATAATGTTTAAAATTAATAAATAATAGTATATACTAATAATACATTAATTAAACATATACATAAAATATATAATATATACATACCTAATAAGTTGTAAGAATTATTTTAATAATTTATAAATTAACAAAAAATATTATAAATTACAAATACATTTACAAACATAAAACTAAAACATAAATAAAAAGTAAAGAATTATGTTTAATAAATTAAAAAATTAAATATACCTTTAATAATTTTTAAATTAATTATATACTACATCATCTAAATTTATACAAAGTAAATTAAATAACTAAATAAATAAAAATACTATTTAAAATCCATAAGTAAAGAAAATACAGTAATAAAAATGTTGGATAGCATAGAACTTAAAATTACCATTCTCACTCCAGAGAGCGTAACAGTAGAGAAACTGTTGTATAGCGTTGAGGTAAAAATTACTATTCCAACTCCAGAGAGTGCAACAGTAGGGAAAACATTGGATAGCGTAGGGGTAAAAATGACTATTCCAACTCCAAAAAGTGCAACAGTAGGGAAAGCGTTGGATAGCGTAGGGGAAAAAAATTACTATTCCAACTCCAAAAAGTGCAATAGTAGAGAAAGCGTTGAATAGCGTAGGGGTAAGAATTACCATTCCAACTCCAGAGAGTGCAACAGTAGGGAAAGCGTTGGATAGCATAGGGGGGAAAATTACTATTCCAACTCCAGAGAGTGAAACAGTAGGGAAAACATTGGATAGCGTAGGGGTAAAAATTACTATTCCAACTCCAGAGAGTGCAACAGTAGGGAAAGCGTTTGATAGCGTAGGCGTAAAAATTACTATTCCCACTCCAGAGAGTGCAACAGTAGGGAAAGCGTTGGATAGCGTAGAGGTAAAAATTACTATTCCAACTCCAGAGAGTGCAACAGTGGGGAAAATATTGGATAGCGTAGGGGTAAAAAGGACTATTCCAACTCCAAAAAGTGCAACAGTAGGGAAAGCGTAGGATAGCGTAGGGGTAAAAATTACTATTCCAACTCCAAAGTGCAACAGTAGGGAAAGCGTTGGATAGCGTAGGGGAAAAAAATTACTATTCCAACTCCAAAAAGTGCAATAGTAGAGAAAGCGTTGAATAGCGTAGGGATAAGAATTACTATTCCAACTCCAGAGAGTGCAACAGTAGGGAAAGCGTTGGATAGCATAGGGGGAAAAATTACTATTCCAACTCCAGAGAGTGAAACAGTAGGGAAAACATTGGATAGCGTAGGCGTAAAAATTACTATTCCCACTCCAGAGAGTGCAACAGTAGGGAAAGCGTTGGATAGCGTAGAGGTAAAAATTACTATTCCAACTCCAGAGAGTGCAACAGTAGAGAACGCGTTGGATAGCGTAGGGGTAAAAATTACTATTCCATCTCCAGAGAGTGCGACAGTAGGGAAAACGTTGGATAGCGTAGGGGTAAAAATTACTATTCCAACTCCAAAGAGTGCAACAGTAGGGAAAACATTGGATAGCATAGGGGTAAAAATTAGTATTCCAACTCCAGAGAGTGCAACAGTAGAGAAAGTGTTGGATAGCGTAGGGGTAAAAATTACTATTCCAACTCCAGAAAGTGCAACAGTAGGGAAAGCGTTGGATAGCGTAGGGGTAAAAATTACTATTCCAACTCCAGAGAGTGCAACAGTAGGGAAAACGTTGAATAGCATAGGGGTAAAAATTACTATTCCAACTCCAGAGAGTGCAACAGTAGGGAAAGTGTTGGATAGCATAGGGGTAAAAATTACTATTCCAACTCCAGAGACTGCAACAGTAGGGAAAGCATTGGATAGCGTAGAAGTTAAATATAACATACTTATAAATAATCGTTGTAAATAAAAAAAATGAAAATTTCATTTTTAAATAACTCGACATCATTTGCAAATACCCATTAATAAATACTAAAAACATATTTAAAATTGAATAATTAATTAACAATAAATTAACAATAAATATCAATAAATATGAAATATTAAATATAAATTACCAAATAATAAATATTGAACACTAAAATATTTTTCAAAACAAAAACCATATTGATAATTAAAAATTGATTAACAATTAAAAAATGGTAAACAATAAATTTACATTTTTATGAAAAATTAATTACCAATTAATAAAATAAATTTCCACTAAATAAAAAGTAATCAACAATTAAAAATATCAATTACCAATTGTAAAAAATGAATTACTAATTAAAAAAATGAATTGACAATTACAAAATGTAATTACCAATTACAAACCTTAATTACCAATTAAAAAAGTTAATTACTGATTAAAATAATTATTTACCAATTAATAATTAATTAGAAATAATAAAATTATCAATACCAATAAAAAAAATACTTGATTACAATTAAATTACTTCCCACCCAATTCCCCTATAAACCCACAACCCACTACAGAACTTTAACGCAAAAATTAATTAAAATTAAATTACAATTACTAAAAATTATTAGTTAATTTACTATAATTAAATTACTTCGCACCCTATTCCCCTATAAACCTACAACCCGCTCCAGTACTAAAACATAAAATTAAATTAAAAATACAATTTTTTAATATACAAAAAATACTACACATATCATTTAAAACAAATAAAATACTTTAAAAAAACATATAACACATACATATAACATACATAATAAAATACATAACAACAAACAAATATCGATATTAGTAACATCGAAATTAGTAACATCGATATAATTGATATCAATATTACTAACTTCGATATTACTTACATCGAAATAAAAAAAATCAATATTACTTACCTTAGGGTCGATATTCTGTCCAACGATATTCTTGACCTCGATATTCTTGACCTTCGATATTTTAAACTCGATATTAACGTAACTCGATAATTAGGAATCTATATTTTGACTGTGCACCTGGTGGAATATATATATATATATATATATATATATATATATATATATATATATATATACATATATATATATTAAGTTTTAAGAAACGAAAATAGAAAGAAATGAATTGCAATTGAATATACAAAGAAGTTAAATAAACAACGGTGATTAAACCAATTTTGTTAGCCCTGTTGATTTGGTTTAACTGTTTGTCGAGCCCATGCTGAACTTAGTTTTGTTGTGACAAAAGAAATATAGGTCTTGAGGGAGCCCTTTTTTGCATGAGAGTGTTGGCCTGGATCAGAAGTCAAGGCTTCAGTAGCTTATCATTCACTGACTTTAACAGCCTAACTGGTCGCCCCTCCCCTCCCCAGACAACTGGGTAGAATGGTGCAATGGGCAACTGCGGTGTCTGGTATCGGCAGTAGCTGCCTTGGTGTCCTTGCGGCTCGCTGGTCGCCCCTCGTAAAGCCCCAATATTTATACCCACTCTAATAATAATGTAATGAAGGTATCACAATTGGAAAGTAAAATGGAAATAAGAATAAAAAAGTATTGATGGTGCCAAGCCTTTCTTGTTTTGTGGGGTGAACAGATTTTGTTGATCTTCAGTAAACAAGGAACATGTACCACCAGAAGTGCAGGCTTTCCTCACACCCACAAAATACATTCTGCATGTACAGTAGCAGTAAACAAATAGAGACACTAGACAGAGGCATATACGCACACCGACAAATCAAGGATCATGTAGATGTCAACAGTGCTAGCTTTCCTGCTACATAATTGGTACAGCCTGTGGAGTAGCAGTGCATAGAGGGCAGCAACTTCTCAAAAGGTAAGAACCACTGCCCTTGTAGCATCCACAGGTCTGAGGTCCTGGCTCCAGGATCAGGAGAGGAAGGATCCAGGTGGGAACAACACAGGTGAGTCTGAGCCATTTGTCAGGGTGACACCGATGAGGCCTAGACCCAGCAGTTGTTATGCAATGCTTGACGCAGAAGGAATGGATGGAGAGTATGTGTAGAAAGTAAGTGATTTACTCCTGTTACTGGTGCAGACTGGGTTACTCTGTGCTGCTTGTTGCAATTTCCCCATCTGATGAGCAGTGTGAGTCAGTTTGGTCTCACTACCAGAGGCCACAAGACATAGGCTGTAGTTTTACTTTCAGTTTGTGCTGCCAACTAGAACTGATTTTGGATCATGGTTCGAGAAGGCCCGGGCATCAAGATAAAAGTGTCACCCATTAGTGAATTAGAAAGCTGAAAAAGAGGCCCATGTTTGCAATGTGGGGCAGTTTAGAACTTGTAAAGTTAAAGACATAAGTGCCTTGCTAGGATGGAAGACTGCAGTGGATTTTAGCTTGCTTAATGTTTGTTTTAATATCAGGGAAATCAACAGAAATCAACGGTAAAGACCTGCTCATCAGACCATAAAAGTGGCCAACAAACAGACAAAAAAATATGGCTCAAACACTGCCCTGGGGTCTGACTGATTGCCCTATAGACCAATACTACCCTGGGTTCAAGTGGCTGGAAGAGACATCTGTTTTGAGAGCATGACTTGGCATGTGTACAGCATCCTGAATCTAGAGCCAATAATCCACTTTTCTTCTTTCCACTTTGGCCCTCAGAGATGACGTAGGTTTTAGCACTGGTCACTGCTACCTTAACAATTGTTTGTGTAGGTTATGAAAAGCTTTATCAGGTTTTCAAGTCCATCCAGTGGAAAGTTATCCTTTTCCCAGACGCGGAAGAGGCAGGTGGGGAGCTATCTTATGCCAGGCAAGTACGAGTCACATGCTTGCCAAATCATGCAGTGTCATCCTGTGACATATGTCCTTATGACCAGCCAATAAAAAGTATCCTAATGTTGCCAGGTTTGCAGCCAGGCAGCAACTCCTTGCAGCTTGTGGTAGATCATCGGTAATGAGTGGGGCACTGAAACTAGGGCCTCACCACCCGAGCTAATTACTTTTGCATGTCTCAATTACTTTTTCATGTCTCACTGCAGACTCTGGCATATTGGGTCAATGAAATAGTTCGGGCCCCAGGAGCTGTGTTGACTGCTAGAGTTCCTAAATCCAAAGACAATTGGACATTGCAGAATGTTTCATGGCTGACAGTTATTGTATTGTATCTAGGTTTCAAGAAATTCTCGCATTTGCTCTGTGAGAAGATTCTGACCAATAAATAATTTTAAAGTTTCTGTTACTTTAAAATTTGCATGCATTTTAGCACTGCATTCACCGACTGGCCATTCTGGGTAAACAACCTGGTTGGTTGAAACGTCTCTTGAATATTTGCTGTTCTGCTTGCTATTTTTGCACTAAACACGTTAAACTTTTGGCTTGTGGTTGTGTTGTGTTTTATTTTAACATATGGGGCATTAATGACTGGAAATCAACTTCATATGCAGTAGACAGAACAGAGCTGCACCTGCTCCACATGATGACCTCGGGCACCAAATGTAGGGGAGAAGTTTTGCTAGAAGGAGTAGAGTGGAGCACAGCCCAGCACTGAATCTGAAGAATTAACTAAAAGGATGAGCATGACTGATCCAACATTTGGTAAAGTCAAATTACATTTACATGGTATTTGTTTACTTGATTGTTTTGCATAGCTTCTAATGTTCTATGCTTATAAATGTGTAGTTAAAAAGTAAGCCTGGGCAAACTCTAAATCAAAAAAGAAAAATAAATGACCTAAATGCAGGAATTTCGTGAGTTGTTTGTTACATGAAATTCCAGAAAGAATGCCATTATGCTACTTCATGTACTTATGCGCCTTTTCACTGTAAAAAATTACCATGTATGCAAGGGAACAACAGAACCTGAGCAGCTGTTGTTCACTCTGCTTTTTTGTGCACTATTATTTTTGTTTAACTTTGTTTTATTGAATTTTTCAATGCAGCAGGTTCATACAATACAATTCTCATATACCCCCTCAAGCAACCCCAGGAGATCCTTCCTCTAACCCTTCCCCTAGCAAGAAGTTTTCATGCCCAGAGTTCGTTGTGATAAATTGTGTCCATGGGGGCATGACTGGGCTTGGTATCGCTGATCTTCCACCCAACCACCCCTCAAGACTACTAAAGAGAAAAGAAAACAACAAAAGAAAACCCCCTCCCCCCTGAACCCTCCATCCCTTCTCCCAATCCCCCAACCGGTGTGCCGCAGCCTTGCCCTTCAGAAACGGTGTGTGAGAGAACTTTCATATGTCTAATTATTAGGGTCGTCGTCTGGGGACGATGTATCCGTGAGCCACAGGAAGCGGAGGTATTTCGGGCATGTAACTTCATTGAATTCCGTCGCCAAAAGGGAGAGAATAGGCTGCCAGATGGTGGCGAAGGATGCTATGGATTGGGTAAGATTGGGTAAGATTGGCTTGAATCCGCTCCATGCCCACTATGCACCAAAGTTTGTGTAACCAGCTAGTATGTGTACAGCACATCCAAAACGAGAGGATGTGCTGTACAGCAGCCCCCATAGCCAGCCCCTGATTGACTTTAGTGGGAATGTGAGTGCATTAGGAAGTCCTAGGAGTGTGTAGGCAGGAAAGGGGGGATTTTCCATATCAAACTGTTTGTCAATATCGTCAAGGACTGCTGGCCAATAGTCCGTCACGTCTCTGCACTCCCATAATAGGTGGGTCAATGTTCCTATCTCATCACATTCCCTCCAGCAAGTGGGGCTGCGGTCTGGGTTACCCTTGTTGAGCCTGACCGGCGTCAGGTACCAGTAGGACACAACTTTAACCGCTGCTTTCCTGCTGGCAGTATTCCTGTCTGTGTGATTGGCCCTGTAGTATATGACTTGCCACTCTTTGTTAGAGAGGTTTCTCCCCAGTTCAATTTCCCATAGTTTCTGGCCTGCCGAGCACTGTGAGAGGGCTGGGGGACCCATCATCTTGTAAAGTTCTGTGATCATTTGTCTGTGGAGTTTTTGGTAGCGAGCCACTTCTCAGATGTTGTGAGTTGCCTACCAACAAGGGGGCGAGTTTCCGGCTGTGTCAGCCAGTGTCTAATTTGAAAGTATTGGTAACGCCACGGCGCCTGGAGATCATACAACTCTGTGAGGTCAGAGAACTGGGGGAAGCCATCGGGGTCAAATAAATGCCCTGCCGATCTGCATTCGGAGTTTCGACACTGTTGGAACGCCTGCCCTTTCAGTCCTGGTTCAAATGCTGGGTTATCAAATAGAAGCGTGAGTGGTGAGGGAAAAGTAGTAAGTGCCTTTTTGACTGCCACCGCGTCCCATACTCGCAGCACCGTTCGCATTATGGAAGATTTATTGAAGTAAGCTGGTCTGTCGGAACGTTTCAAGAAGGGATCTTCCATAGCGATGGTTGCGCCATCGCTCTGTCCTGGAAGAGTCATCTCTTCTCTGATTCGAGGTGGTTCCACTCTAGTAAGTAACGTAGTTGCGGTGCTTGGAAGTACCGTAGCAAGTTAGGGATCCCCAGTCGTCCCTCATCAGGGGGGCGGTGGGCAAGGTCTTTGCGCATCCGTGGGTGTTTCCCGGCCCAAATAAAATGTTGCACTGCGTCTTGCAACTTCCGTATAGTTCCCATCGGTGGACTCACTGGTGTGGTCTGGAATATATAGAGAATTGTGGATAAGATGGACATTTTGACCGCTGCAACTCGGCCGAGTAGTGACAATGGCTGTTGCTGCCATCTCCTAATTTCTCCCTGTATTTGTGAGAGGAGATTTGAGTAGTTCTGAGTGACTGTCTGTTCAGTGATCAGGAGTCAGCATATATTGGGGTTGAGCCATCGAACTTGCGTGCGTTACGACCAACCGGAGGAGCGTGGATTTCCCTGTGTTTATATTAAAGCCGGACACCTTCACAAAGGCCTCCATTTCTTTTAAGAAAGAGGGCACTGGCTGCTTGGGGTTGTCAAGTGCTGCCAGAATGTCGTCGGCGTAAATGCTAATAGCATGTGTGTCTTCCCTCCAAAGTTGATGCCACTATATTGAGATTGTCCCTGATTCTCTGCACCAGAAGTTCTATGTAAAGCATGAAAAGGAGGGGTGATAGCAGACATCCCTGTCTGGTGCCTCGCCTGATGTCAAAAGGTTGCGATCCTATGCCATTGACACAGATCTTTGCTCTGGGTTTATCGTAACAGCTGGCGACCATGCCCTGAAGCAGTCTCCAATACCGAATTGCGCCAGAGTCTTATCCAAGAAGCCCCAATCCACCCTGTCAAACGCCTTTTCGGCGTCAACCCAATAGGAGTATGGAGTTG
This sequence comes from Lissotriton vulgaris, assembly GCF_964263255.1. Lineage (NCBI taxonomy): Eukaryota > Metazoa > Chordata > Amphibia > Caudata > Salamandridae > Lissotriton > Lissotriton vulgaris. The sequence goes on from NC_141689.1 coordinate 1,857,538,866, forward strand.
AACTCATTATAGTGGTCCTTGTCTATTAAATGTAGGAGGCGCTTGGTGTTATCGCTGCATTGCCTATTAGGAATAAAGCCAGCTTGATCCGGCTCGATGATGCCGGGTAATCGCGGGCCCAGTCTCGCTGCTAGTACCCCTGTAAAAAGCTTGAGGTCGAGGTTGAGCAGGGAGATGGGTCTATAAAATCTTTGATTTTGACATTCAAAATCCTTAAGCTTTCCTCTCCTCAGATTCTGCAGCAACTCATTTCTCCTTATGTTCCAGCTCGTTCTCTGCGGTCTTCTGTTCTCCACCTTGCCACTGTTCCCCGTTTCAAGAGATCCAGGATTGGCGGCCGCTCCTTCCGAGTCCTTGCCGCCAAACTGTGGAATTCCTTGCCCGTCCACATCCGTGCCATCGATGAGCTCCTGGCTTTTAGGAAGGCGGTTAAAACTTTTCTTTTCCCCTTATCCCCTTATCCCCTTAGTTCTTGCTGCCGTCGTGTTGTGTTTCCCATCTCCTGTCCGGTTTTGTTCTGCACTAGCGCCAGGACGCCCCTTTGCTGGGGCAGCTGTGCGCTCAATAAATCAGGATAACATAACATAACATATAGGCAGCGCATCGGGTAGCATCTTTGCCTGGCTTAGGCATTACTATAATGCCAACCTCCAACATGTCAGAGGGTATCGAGCCTGGCCCTTGGAAGGAGTTGAAGAGTCTAGTCAGGAGCGGTGCCAGTAGTGGGCAAAACGTTTTGTAGAAACCAGCTGAAAAGCCATCTGGCCCTGGAAATTTCAGAGGCTTGAGGCATGAGATTGCGCTGACCACTTCCTCTATCTTAATAGGTGCGTCTATTGAAGCGGTGCCCGCCGCGTTGAGCACGGTTGTCGCTGCCCCACTGATAGGCTTCCCACTCCTTGTCTAGAGTTTGATCTTCGCTGTACAGCGAGGCGTAGAATTCCCTGAAGGCCTCAGCAATTTTGTTGTCATCACTTAGCGTCCGTCACTGAGCGTCATAAAGGGTTGTGATTTTGGACCGTTGGACTTGCTCTCTGAGCTTACTCGCTAACAGTCGCCCCGTTTTATCACCTCCCACATAATATGTGTGTCACAGCCGCAGGGCAGCATATTCTGCGCAGTACAGATCTAATCTGGCAAGTTGTGCCCTAGCAGCTTTTAGTTGCCTCCATATCCTGGGGACCCCGGTTCGACAATGCACCCTCTCTAGTTCGGCGACCTGAGCTGAGAGTGAGTCCCGTTTTTCTTTACGTTCTTTGGCCTCTGCGGCTGAAATAGCTATGAGTTTCCCCGTACTACTGCCTTAAGTGCTCCCCACACCACTGTCAGGGGTACATCCAGCCTGTCGTTGAGTGTGATATAGTCAGTGATGCTTTTGTGCAATTGTTGGGCTACTCCCTTCCGTTGTAAGAGGGCCTCCCGCAGGAGCCAACGTCCTCTCTGCGTTTAGTCCGGGGGTGGCTAACGTAAGTACTACCGCCTCAAGGTCTGAGAGTGCAGCAGGAACAATGTCCACTTCATTTACTAGTGTGGCAAGTTCTGTGGATCCTATAAAGTGAACTAGCCTAGCATAAGTGTGGTGCACATGGAAGTAAAATGTCTATTGTGTGCTGTGAGGGTGAGCCCCCCGCCAAAGATCCGACAAATCTCTACTGATTAGCCAGTTTTTCCCCTCCAGTGAAAGCGACCCTGTTGAACCAAATCGGTGACCAGATCTATCTGCCTCCTTGTCCATAACCAAGTTAAGGTCCCACCTACTAGAGTGAATCGTGCTTGATGGCAAAGAATTTCAGACAGGGCGCCCTGAAGAAAGGATTCTTGTCCAGAGTTGGGGACGTATATGGACCCCACTACTAAGGCCATGCTGCCCACCCGTATATTATAGGCTAGGAGCCTATCTTTAATTTCGGCTGCCTTGTCTCCAACTTGGCCGCGGAAATAGGTAGCTAACAATATAGCGACCCCGCTTTCTTATCAGTGGTAGAGGATTAGAACTGTTGCGGAAAAGCCCAGGAGCGCATTCTATGCCAATCTTTGGGTAAGAGATGACTTTCCTGCAACAAACAGATTGATGCGCCTGAATTCTCCAAATATGATAAAATGACCTGTCTTTTGATGGGATTATTGAGCCCCTTGACATTCAGGGTAAGTACTTTCAGTTTAGTGCCTGTCATAGTGCCCTAAATCCCAGAGAAAACCTGGTCAAAGGGGGGGAGCCCCCGTGTGGCCTCTCTCCCATATCTTCTCCCTGTGTGGCACACCGGTTCCCTCCCCTCTCCCCCTGCCCCCAAGTTCCCACCCAGGCCCACCCCCCTTACCCGACCAACTCCCTCAAACCAAGGCCACAATATTTCCCTACTAAACAAAACCCCACTCCCCCCTCTCTAACCCCAACTTGACAACCCCACCAATCAGTCATAGTCCAATGCCTGCCGTTCCAAGTTGCAGGCATTTGGTGTATTTACTTGTGTGAGCGTGCAGCCTTGGTAACCCTCGGCCCCCGCCCCCTCTCCCCTCAGCCAGCTATGAGTCGCTGCAAGTGTGTCCCCATCTAGATGTCGAATTAGGCAAGAGGCGAGGTATCTCTGGACACCGCGTCCAAGGCTGTTGCCCTTTCATGCGACAAAGTAGCTGGGTCTGGTTTCAGGCTAGCTGTGAATGTTCTTCTTTGGCGCACTCTTTGCCACCCCCACTTCGTGATTGTTGGGATTGGGGTGGGGAGGCGTCAGAGTCCTTGTGAGGGAGGCCCAGAAGGTCACAAGTCTATCAGGAATGAGGCGACGTCTTTAAACGCCTTTCTTTTTTGAAGGGTGATGGAGGATAGGTCCTGGAAGAGTGCCACTGGGTGTCTATGATGCTGTAAAGGTTGTTTCAGTCTAGCTTCCTTGAGGATTCTCTCTTTCAAGGGGAAGTCCGGTAGAAAGATGTCGGGGGGGGGGGGGGCGCAGCACGTCGTGGTGGGCCCACTCTGTGCGCACGGTCGATCCGAATTACAAAGTCCGGGTCTTCACCAAGTATGTCTCTGAAGAGTCCTTGCAGGTATTGTGTTACATCCGTTCGTTCTGCTGACGATGGGACCCCCTGGACCCTTATGTTATTACGCTGCAATCTGTTTTCGAGGTCCTCTGTATGCGCTTGGAGATCCGCCTGCTGCTCATTGAGACAAATGAGTTCCTGTTGAAGGTGCTCCATTTCCTCGCTTCTGGTATGGTCGTTGTCCTCAACTGCGGCCACTCGTTCCCCCAGGCCTTCCACGTCACGCCGTATCTCCCTCACTTCTCCTGCCACCTCCTGCTTGAGCGTGTGGATGTCGTCTCGCAAAGAGTTAAAAAACGACCCCAGAAATGCTCAAGTGATCAGTAGTTCTCCGTCTGCATTGTCAGATGGCTGCTTTGATTGGGAAGGGGAAGGAGGACCCTTTTCCCCTTTGCCGGGGCCCTTGAGGAGCATGTCCGTGAGTGTGCGCTCTCCCTTCTTGCGCGCGAGGCCATGGCGGACCGTCTGTGCCGTAGAACTCGTTTCGGAGGCACCAGTGTCTCTGTGCTGAGGCCCCCGGGGACTCTAGTGAATTGCACCTTGTGGTTCACGAATGCTGTCGTAGCCGCTGTCTTTACCAGGGGTCTCTAACCCGGATGGGATGACCCAGAGGTGTACAGGGGCCACCTCTCCAGGTACGCAGGAGAGGCAGGTAGGCACTGGCCGCCGGTGGCGTACTGGTTCTCTGTTTGGGTAGGCCCCCTTTCTACAGGTTCGGCCTGATGGGACTGTTGCATGCTCTGTCAGGAATGATGGGACTCTTGTGATAGATTGTCCTTGCCTCCTTATTTCCCCCTAATCGGGCCCAGCCTCAGGTAGTGTTGGGGGCTCATGCGCTCCTGTAAGCCACTGGGGGGGTCCTTCTGCCCCCCCCCCCCACAGCCGCTCCAGATTCGCTCTACAAAAGTCCTGATATCCCTAGCTGCCGGGCCCTTTCCCAGTGCTTTCAATCACAAGGTGCCGGGTGCAGGTCTTAGGCTGTGTCCCTTCCTCTTCCTTCCACTGCGCTGATGTCAGGGGTGCCATTCTGGGGGATCCGCTGAGGCCCAGACCAGGGCCTTTCCCCGCCGCGCAGGCCGCCTCCAGGCTGTGTACTGAGGTCTACGGCCAGTGCCCCACGCTCTGACAGCCACAAGGCTCTCCGGGCAGCGGTAGGCGGATCGTTGTAGGAGCTGTATGCCAGGCTCTCAAAATGGTGGCTTTTCCCCTCTGGCAAAACCAGGCCCGTAGCCCCGGCCTCGATTTTTGCACTGCTGCGTGAGGGCTGGGCCCGCCCCCCCGGTACGCGCTGCTGGTGCCGCTAGGGTGTCGCCGATGGGCCCCCTTGCTCTTACGTGGCTCGCTCGCTTTGGGGGACAATGGGCCACCCGCTGGCATTGCCATTCCTCCCCGCTGGAGCCTAGCGTCAGATCCACTCACCTTCCTGCATCGCGGGCACCATTTCTCAGTCTCAGATGCCCGACCATGGCGGCGCCGCACACTTTATATGTCCGCAGAGGTCACTCCCACAGTCCGCTCCTCACCTTCTGTTGTCCCACTGCTCAGGCACTGCGATGTTGAGGGTGATTCCCGCCAGTGCTCCAGAGGAACAGCCCTGTCCGTGCGGCACCAGGCCCGACAGCCTTGGCCTTGAGTTTCACGGCATCAGTCAGGAGCAGTGGGTGGCTCCCCAGCAACACGCGTGGGTCTTGATGATGGAATCGTCGTTGTTCCCTCCACTCTTTTTGTGGCTCACTCCATGTCGGAAGGTGTGGGAGCTGGTCTGACCCCCCAGAGGCCCACTCTCACCGCAGGCAGGCTTGCGTACTATCGCCTCTGTCCGGATGCCATTATGAGGCTCTGGGCTCGGGGGTGATTCAGCAGTTATCTGAACGTGCAGAGCCTCCGGAACCTCTCACGAGTGTAGCTCCTCACTCCCTTACACTTATGAGCCAGGGATGTGTGAGTTTGTGGACACTTAAGCACAGTTGGGCTGAGGGAAGGAGTCCGGAGCAAGAAGCCTCACAGATTCACGTTTGCCTAGGTCGCCATCTTGCCACGCCACCTTGTGTACAATTATTTAGCATAAAATGTGTCCTTGCGTAAAAAATAGTCACAAAGACATATTTCATGCTCAAATGTAGCTCATAATAACAGATTTGCATTTAGCATATTTATGCATAATTTCACTGAAACTTAAAGTAATTACACGAAAGCAAATTACACAATTTTCACACACCCCTCTAAAAAGGGGGGTGCCCAATTGTTGTCTGGGTTGGAGATGAACGGTAAAACACGTTTGTTGGGCAGGTGCGATTGGGAGGAGTCAAATGAACAGAAAATGTATTTGTATGTGAAGCTAGTGGGCTTTAGAAATAGTGCAGTAACAGGGAAGATGGCAGTAGTGCCAGGACCCAAAAAACATATCCTTAAAGGTTAAATGTGTTTGAGAAAGAAGCCCTCTCATCTAGCTGCGGGATCCTCCAGCAGCACCTCTGAGTATTGACTGAAGGATTTTGGAATGTAAGGGCCGTTTGGATGTGAGTACACAATACTTTCCCTTCCCCCTCTACAAGAGCAGTTAAAAAAATATAACTGAGGCAACCCTCTCACGTTTTTCATCTACTTCCCTAACTCCTTCCATGGGATGAAGAGTTTTCTTACCTATTATTAGGAGATGTAATGACCTCATTCTCCTTATAAGTAATGCAGGGAATTCCAACAGCTACAGGTTCATATAGGACCTTAGAGCTATTAATAATGTGGTTGTCCCAAGCTTCCCTGTGGTCCCTAACCCTGCCACTATCCTTTCTTGCATCTCTGCAAATGCTCAGTGGTTTACTGTGGTTGATCTTTGTTCCACTATCTACTTTGTCACCATACATAAAGGGAGTCAGTATCTCTTCACGTTCCAAGGGTCTCAACTTTCGTGGACTCAACTTCCTCATGGATTTACAGAGTCCCCTTCAATTTTTCACTAAGCCCTGAACAAGGATCTAGACATGTTGTTTTTCCTCCAGGGTTCTACTTTAGTACACTTTGTTGAAGATTTGCATTTTGGCATCTGCTAATCTTGATAATTGTTAGGAAGACTCCTATTTCCTAACTGCATTGACTAATAAAGGCTATAATGCTTCAAGGAGAAATGTCAGTTCTGCCTTCCCACAGTGTGATACCTTTATCATGAAATCTCTGCTGTCAAGTGCCACCTGTCCGCTGAATGATTTGAATCCATTTGTATGTTGCCCAGCCCTGTAATTGTCTCCCAGGTATGTACCTTTCTTTGCATGGCTCGGGATTGCAGACAGTGGATCATGGGCTGTGCCAGTAATAGCGAACCTTTTACAAGATTATGTCAGAAAAAACACCCACGCGTGTTGTGGTCCAGTGAAGCCAAAAATGTATTTTTGAAAAATAACAAGGCATTAACTTCTGCAGCTGCCTTAGGACTCCCTGATTATGCCAAACCCTTTTCTTTGTAATTTCATTAATGAACTCATTTTGCACTTCACATCAAAGGGTAGCACTTGGAAAGTGCACGAGTTACAGAACAGGCTAGATTTTAATCTCAGTGGCATCTGGGCATGGATAGGCAGAATATTTGGGGATTGGGAATAAAAGTATTCGAAATAATTATTGCAATTGTTTTAATTGTGGTTGAGAGAGCGCAGTTTGAGTAAAATGTATAAATGCACCATATTTACATGTAAGATGCACAAATTTAGTTAAAGCACCTAAGAGTGTCGAAAAATATAGAAATGCACATACTCACAAGTGTTTAATCAATGTAGAATGCATATTTAGAGTGTGAAGCTAATGTAGTAATGTTTAGAAATGCTAGAACGATGTTAAGACTCCATGTTATGTGACTGTTGCAGAAGAGGATCTAATGCTGCCAAACGTAGAAATGTGCAGGCCTCATGGAAATGTATGAAGAACGAAAACGTGCTTTTACAGTTTCACATAAGATGGATTACTATTATTTAGAATATTATTGATCATACGTTAGAAATTATGTTTGTAGAAGTGTTTCATATAATCAGAGTGTAGTAGGTTAGAATTTGTTTTAGTTTAAGAAATAAAGGTTCACGGAGTGCAGGCCTGTTGTAAGCAATTTAGTAGGCCTGGAAAGATAAAGCCACTTCTTTGATCTGCATGTGCTAGGTAAATTCGGGTCTCGTTAAGCATAAATTGCCGACCATGTTCGAAGTTTTACGACTTGAGAGATAAACTGGAGGTCGGAATTTGGGGCCCAATTCATGGGTGTCTGTTTGCAGGTGTGAGGGGGTTCCAATCAAGAGAGTGATGAATAGAGCTCTGCCTTAGGAGACAGGCACAGGCCTGGAGGAGGCTTCAGGAATTTCCTTGGGGGTACCGGCGTGCCGGGAAGAAGCCTGGGAAGCAAGGTCAACGCTAACAAGAAGCCCAGAGGAGTATCAGTATGGAAAAAGCCAGAACCGAAACCACGTGAGAGGTGTACGTGAGGGGCGTCTCTGAGGGGCGTTTCAACTGTAATTGTGATTTTGTATTAGGGACAGCACCCTGGGGTGGAGTTAGAGCAGATGGCCTGAGGACCCTTAGAGAGCGGATGGGTAGGCAGAGAGGGCATGACTGCGATGCACAGATTTACATCAGAGACTAAGGGAAAGTGAGTGAACTTCTTTGGAAGTCACCACGGCTGACACCTTTTCAGGTTAAAGATTCTGCTAAGTAGGGATGTCACTTAGTCCAGTGTAGGGACAGTCTAACCTGAATTTTCTCTTTTTGTAAATGACGCTTAAGTTACAACTTGTGTCTATTCTTGCAAACTTGCTGATATTTGAATTAGTTTTGGTAATATTCTTCTGTCGCCTAAGATCGTTTAGAGAATTCATGTTTGTCTTGGTGCCAGTATACCTTTTGAACCTTATATTGAGATGTTTGTATCTCCAGTTATCTTTGGCTTTATAATAAAACTTTAAAACTTATTCGTGGTAAGTGGTTCTTCAGAGTCGTGCCAATTATTGGTTTGATTAACCTGGTAGTGGATTGCTTTTTACTCTATGACAGGCAACAAAGATTCAGTCGACCTAGGTGGGGATTTAGATCTAGAGTAATCAGATAAGAGATCAAAAATCCCGCCGTCCCAGTGTTATTCCGTATGTATTAATAAAATTAATAATTTGCACCATGCTATGCACTTGTGCAAATAAAGGTACTGCCATCACCTTTCCGCTTACAACAGTTGAGGATGATGAGGACAGTGATAATGAAGATGTGAAAACAGAAGTTTTGAGACTATTTTAGATCAAACTGTTGCTAAGAAATGTTCCTTCCCGGCAAAAAAGGGGAAACATAATCTTGTATTCCTATTAATATCAATGTCCTCTTGCACCTGTATGAATGAACGGAATGAATGAATTTATTCATGATCAATTACTTAAAATCATTACATGAATCAACATACACAATATTTCCTAAGTACAACAATTAAGTTGTTGAAAACATTTTGGAAATCTATCAAGACTTCTTTAAAGTAAAATCATTACATGAAACAACAAACAAAAGTATTTCTTAAGTGCGAAAATTGGGTTGTTTAAACCATATGATGTCACCACTTCTTAACAAACAGCGAGGTCCAGATTGCCTTTATGAAAGATTTAAATGCTCAGAGTAAAAAAAGTGAAGAGTGCTGTTTTCGCATCTTGACGAACGGCGGAGGCCAAATTGTCTTTACGTATGCTCTAATCTGGTAGCCCCACGTGTGACAATTGGAGTGCTGATCGAATAGCATCAGTGAATTTCCCCAGCCTTGCTAAGATCATTGGAGTGTTGTTTGAGAAGCACAAGTCCGAGGCTTTTTTACAGGCTCCTATTTCATTGGTGAGAATTAGGGGACTAGCCAGCGATGGTGATCACCGGCAAGTTTCGGGCAACTGCACAACAAATGAAGCCAGGATTCTCTACGATAGTTACAGAGTCTGCATATTCTTACATCGCCTGCATTGCCCAAAAGGTGTTGAATTCCAAAATTGGTAGGGCGAGTAGATGCATGTAATGTTTTTGCTTATGTGGAATGCACGGGCTTAATGTAAGAAGAGCTGTGCTTTTTCCGCCATATAGGAAGCACCTAGTGCCTCAAAGATTGAACAATGGTGGAGACTTTCTGTGTCTAGTTCTAGGGAGGGTTTCTTAAACTGCAAGTTCACAGTCCTTTTCCATACTAGAAAAGATATGTCAGGTTTTATGTAGATTAGTGACTTTGATTTTCAAGTTGGTGATTGCCTCAGGGAGAAATACTTGCATGGGGAGCCCCCTGCTACGATGATTACTTTGAGTTGTGCCTGGAGTGTGTTCTCAGGGGCCCACTGGGTCCTGATGTTTTATTTTAGTAGGTCGAATTGGCATTCAAGATCCATTCTCCCAAGGCCTAGCTTCAGTCTCAGATTCACTCTTAAGGCTTGATGAGGGCAGTGAAATAGTTTTTTGTTTGCTGAGATTGGGATGTTCTTTAATTGCGTTATCAGTGGACCAGGAAAGGCTAAGTGGTCGACGTTTAAAGCAGGGATAAATTCACTTTCAGAACTTTTAGCATAGGTTTGGTGGTTGGTCTTTGCAAGCGGCTGGTGAGCCGTTTTAGGCTGTGCATGACTCCTGCGCCCTTAATTCTGGGATGCTTCAGGTGGGCTGTTAGTTTTAGTCCCTTCAGTGAACCAAACGCCTAGATAGTTGTGATTTGCAATTGTTGTTATTTGTAATTCCCCAAGTCGCCAATGTGCTTGTTTCTTGTAAGGATATTTTCCGAAGATGATGATTCTGGTCTTGCCCTGGTTCAACTGAAGTTTGTTGACCTTGTTAAAACTATGAGGTGCATCACAGGCTCTCTGTAGATCTAATTTGGTATGGTCAATGATTATTATGTTGTCTGGGTACTGAAGTATTGGGAGGCGTCACCTTCTGCTCCTCGGTGTGACTAGGCTGGCACCTTCTATTGCTTTTCCCAGGTCATCTGAGTAACGGTTAAAAAGGAGAGGAGTCAACACAAACCCTTGTTTGAGTCCTTTGTTGGTTGAGGCTTTATTGGTCACCCGGGTAGGGGCTGTTTTTCTCTGGGTCCAGGTCCCCTGGTATAGAAATAATATAGCTTTGAAGAGCAATGGGGGACCTCCCCTGCTATTAATTTTTCCCATAGCTTGCCCTGAACCACCCTGTCGAAAGCTCCGCTGTAATCGATGTAACAACTGAACAATGGTGGTTGTTTGCTCCGTGTTGCTTGGTGCGACAGGTAAGATAGTGCTGTAATATTGTCGATTGTCAAGCTTGCCTGCCTGAAACCAGATTGGAAGTATTGAAGGATGCTGTTTTCTGTCATCCAGGCTTCCAGGTCTTCTAACAGGATGCATGCATATGTCTTTGCTTCTAAGTCTACAAGGGCAATTAGCCGGTAGTTTGCCAGATTTGAACAGTCTCCCTTTTTGTGAACTGTCAAGAGAATGGACCCTCTCCATGAGTTTGGAATCGTGGCAGTGGTAAAGGCATGATTGTATAGTGGTGTGAGTAGCCCAGGCCAGAAATCTTGTGCAGCTTTAAACACTGAATCAGGGGAGGTCATTAAGTCGCGGGCCCATCTCTCTTCATTTTTGGCATTGCAGCGATGATGGAGGCCTCTGTAAGAGGGAAGGATGACAGTACATGACAGTCTACTGCTGGAACTGTCTGGTTGGCTGTTATTTTGTGCACCTGATCATCTGTGTATAAGACCTTGAGACTTTGGCATAGGCGATCCACTACTTTTCTGCTCTGCCTTTGTCCTGGGTCTGGGGATAAATTACTGAGGCTGTTTATGAGCTTCCAAAAGTGGGATTTATGCCAGGACTGACTATAGGACGATCTACCTATGGGCCGCTTTGTATGCTGTAATCCTTTGTCCCGAGAAGTTTTTGTCACCTCATCCTTTGGGCACTAAGGCTCTTCCAAGATTGCACTTACTTTTGGCCAGTTTCTTAGTTGGTGTTTGGGAGGCTGCTGGTTGAATAGGCAGTCTTCTTCTTAAACAAGGACTCAGTCCTCCCCATTATGTTGTTCTTCCCCCGTTGATTCTCCGAGACGGAGTAATTGAGGCAAGGCCTTGATGTCTAATTGCAGAACTGCTCGAAAAGGTCTGTGCTCATTTTCTGCCTTCTCATCTACTTCAAAAGTGCTAATCTTAGGTGTCAAAGATTTGCTGATGAAGATATAGTCGATATGTTCCTGAAAGTGGGAAGAGCTTAGCGTTGAAGATTACTTGTTTCTTTTCAGTGTTTTCAGGGAGTCCAGGCTGTTGTTTTTAAAAAGTCTCTGGAGAAAACAGCCTCTGAGGATGGTCTGGTTGTTTTGGTTTGACAGTCTAGGGCCCTGGTGTTAAAGTCTCCTGCCATTATTGGCGTATGAGAGTAGTATTTGTTTAACTGTTCTTCAGTTGTGGTAATAAGAGCTTTTATGCCATGTTTTTTCTGGTGCTTTGCAGTGTTGACGTACCAGTTTATTAGCAGCAATGGGTGTGGTATGAGATCACACTTTAGAACTTTGATTAGCAAAGCTGGGAGCATGTGTGAGTTTGTGGCTATTGTGATGGCCTCCATTTTACAGTCAAGTATAACATAGATTAAAAGTCCTCCGGATGGCCGACCAAAGATGTTAAATTTTATTGCTGGAGAATTAAATTTATAACAGCCTGGCAGTGTGGTTGTCCCTGTGGCCCAGGTCTACTGAAAGCATAGGATACCTCCTTTGTGAAGGTAGTGAAGGGCTGAGTTGTCTGCATTAATTTTGTTGAGGCATACCACATTCCATGAGATCTTTGTTAGCTGAGGGATGGAGATGGCCAACTCTGAGTGATCGCTTTGGGTCCAAGTGTGGAAGCAGTTAGGAGTTAAGGCGGTGGAGACTCAAAGCAGGTGGTGCCCACTGTTCCCAATCGTGAGCGCCCTGGGAGTGCACCACCTTCTGTTCATTGTTGCATGATATTTTTAAAAGGTTGTGCTTCTCTAGTTCAACTTGATGTTCAAAAGTGTAATGGGCACTGTTTGTCCCTCGAAGTATGGAGTTGACACCTTGCTTTAAGGGCTGGGCCTGGAGCACGTGTGGGTATAATCTCTTGATGATTTTGTTTAATGTTTATTCCCCATTTTGCGAACAGGGACGTTTGGTTAGTAAAGTGATCTGGTATGGTTGTTGGTGCATGCCTACCACAGTTGAATCATAATGAGTGTCGCCAGTGAGTTTTTAAAATCTAACCCAGGCGAGATCGTCTGAGCGAATATAGACCAGAGAGTGGTACTTGTTTGAGTAGGTGAAGAATGTAGCCCTTGTCTAAAATATGATGTTGACCTTTTAATACGGTATTTGGGGGTTAGTGCTTTCTCCAGGGTGCCCATGCTAAACTTTGTATGGATTGATTCTGATATTCTGGCTCAAAATGCAAGGGGGTGTTGATTGGGTCAGTACCCAAGGTTCTCGAGGTTGGGGGCACCTTTTGAGTAGGAGAAGGGTATAACGGAATGAGGGGAATTGCTGTTAGGGAATGTGTTATTTAGGGCCTGGCCTGGGTGTCCACTATTATTTATGCATGACTTGAAGTTTAGTGCACCTTGAGTGCTTACATCCACCTTTTCCTTGTTTATCAGATTGGGGAAGTTGTCTTAGGGGCTATTCTTATTACAGCAAGATCTTTCCTTTCCTTTTTTATTGTAGGAGAGGAGTTGTCTTAGGGACAGACCTTGTTACAGCAAGATCTTTTGTGCTGTTAATGCCCGTCCTGGGGGAAATATTGGGTACAACTGGACAGAGTCACATCCTGCAGATGGATTCCGATTTTGTTGGAAGTTGTCAGAGACACCCCTCTTTTGGGCTTTGTGTCCCTTTAAAGCTGTTTCTTTTGCTTTTTTCTTCGCTCTCTTGGAAAGATATGCAGCTGGCTGTGTTGAATAGGTTGGTGCCTCGGATCACTAACATAATATCGACAGACAAAATTTCGACCTACCAAAATATCGAGGTAAAAATATAGAATGCCAGAATATCGACTGCCTATCTACAAACAGGTAAGTACAAAAATATCGACTCCATATCGATTGTAAAAAATATAGACTGTCAAAATATCGAATTTTTTAAATGTCTTAAAATTAATTTAAAACTAATATAATAATTAATAAGTAAGTAATATAATAATAAATATAATTAATTTAAACATACTTAAAATAATTAAATAAATGTAAAATTATTAAATAATTAATGTAACTTTAAAATACATATATATATATATATATATATATATATATATATACACATATGTATATCCACAGATTACTCGGACCACGTCCAGCTAGCACCTGGCGAAGAAGGAGATTCAGGCCTTTGCAGCAAAGTTTCAGGCAAGAAATCTTTATTAATTCACACCTTACGACGACGCGTTTTGGGCTGTGCAGCCCTTGATCACAATCAGCTTAAACCGCGCCAATTTTTTAATGTTATACATTTTGTAAGTGTGCACACCTGGGTTGCAAAGAATACAGTCACATGATCATAGATAGTGTTGAAAGACTGGAAACATGGTGTGTGGTGCTACGTTTCTATGCCCTACAACAAATACATGCTATATGCTATTATATGTAAAAATGTCAATGCATTTTAAACCAAACTGTGAATAACAGTAAAAGCATATTAAAACAAACGCACTAAATTGTATGAATACAATTTATAACTGCGGGTAATTGATACCAATTCTCACTGGATAAATCCGTAATGAATCAATGTTTTTTTCTCTCACCAGTCCTATTATCATTCATATTGTGATAATATCCAGATAAATCCAGGCAACTAAGTACCCTCTAAAGTGCTATAGTGCTCTGGTTCAGAACGTGGACATTTCAAAAAAGTGCTAAAAGGTAATGTGCAAATTGCTTGTGTTACCCCTCTCGGGGAAAAAGTGCAGTACAGAGATAAATACATTAATACCTTAATTAATATAAAAATAATAACCATAGTTCATAGCAAGCATGTATTATAATTCATCATTAATAAAATACTCCAGCCGGAGTAATTATTAAAATTGGAAAAATTATTATAATAAAACTGCATTTTGCTAAAAACCATCACATTAAAAAAATATTAACACAAGGTCTAGGAAAGATAGCAGCTTGAATATATGGCGAACTAATGTGCAAAATTCGTTATTATTTGTACAGAGGTATTGGTATTTTCTGACTCTGTATCATGTTACAGCTATATACACTACACAAACTACAGAAAGTGTGCATATCTTCCGTGTTGTTTAATCCCTGTGGCCACTTGCTGTCAAACTCTAGCATGAATTTTGTCTCTAGCTGCCTGAGCTGCCGCTCCCTATTACCGCCCCTCTTAGATTTGGGTACGGCACTGATAACAAAGTACATCAAACAGTTAATATCCTTATTACGGCAACTGGCAAAATGTCTGGCCACAGGGTATTCTGGATCATTGTGTAGTATAGCCCTAATGTGCTGCAATATTCTGACGTGCACTTGCTGCTTAGTACTACCAATGTAGTTCAGCCCACAAGTGCACGTCAGAACATATACCGCATACTCGGTCTTACAGTTGTAGCTGCCCTTAATGGGTACAGGAGATGTCTCAAAAGGGGTACAATAAGTGGTTTTATTGCAGCCAAATTTACAGGCTCGATATGAGGTACAGCGTCTGAAGCCATTTACCGAGTGCAACCATATTGTTGGCTTCCTGGTCTCAGGGGAGTTTTTGTCTAGATGTGTGCCCATAGATTTGCCTTTTCTAAAAGTGATTGATGGTAATTTTGGCAATCTTTCTTGTAACATAGAATCTGTGAGAACAAATCGCGCTCTATAAAACTTTCAAAATAAATAAAATAAAATAAAATTGGCCAATGTTTAGACATAATAGCTTTGATTTTACTCTCCTGCCTAGAGAAGGTGGTAATAAATCTAGGGCTGTCTGAAACAGTAGCTACCTTGACCAGTCCAGTGTTCTGTTTAAGAAACAAGGTATTTCTGAGACGCTCACTCGCTTTAACAATGGCCTCATTGATAATTTTACCACTATACCCTCTGGCTATTAACCGCTTGCACATTTCATCCTGGCATGTCATGAAATCAGCATTATTACTACAAATACGTTTGAGTCTCAATATTTCTCCGTACGGTATGCTCGCTATAAGGTGTTTCAGATGGGAACTTTCAGCGTGCAGCGTGATGTTCCCAGCTGTAGGTTTCCGAAATAGCGTAGAACATAGTGTACCATCCTTAACCTGAGGCCTCACATCAAGGAAATCAATTAGTAGTTTGTCAATGGTTGAGGTAAAATTTAAATTCATGCAGTTATTATTGATAGCTACAAGAAAGGATTCTGCCTCCTCCCGTGTTCCCTGCCATAATAAGAACACATCATTGATATATCGATAATAAGCCGTGACATGCGCATCAAAGGATGCCTTGTGTGTTCTCCCAAGGACCTGTTCCTCCCACCAGCCTACATGTAAACATGCGTAGCTGGGGGAGAAACAGGACCCCATAGCGACTCCTCTTAGCTGTTTGTATAAAGTATTGTTGAAGAGAAAGAAATAATTATGTAGACACCAGTCAATTAATGCAATAATGACTTTACGGTGTCCATAATACTCAATTTGACGTTCAGATAAATAATATCTAATGGCCTCCAGTCCCTGACAGTGGTCTATGCTAGTATATAGGGATTCTATATCGAGCGTGATTAACAATAGATTCTCGGACCATACTGTCTTTTCAATTTTCATCAGGAAGTCGCCTGTATCTTTTACATAGCTAGGAAGGGTGACCACTAACTCTTGTAAAAAATAATCAATATATTGACCAATGTGCTCTCCTACACTGTCAATAGCGGAAATAATTGGCCTCCCTGGAATAGGCGTCCTACCTTTATGTATCTTAGGGTTAAGATACAAAATGGGGAGCTTGGGGAACTCATTATGTAAAAATTTAAATTCCTCATTGGAAATGAGGCCTTCTCTTTCCATTGAGACAATAGTTTGTAAATATTCTCTCTCGCCTTGTCATACTCTTTAGGTGTGGTTTTATTGTAACAAGCTGTATCACTTAACTGCCTGTTTGCCTCGTCAACGTAATCTGTTTTGGGCCATAGTACCAAGTTACCACCTTTATCCGATTTCTTCACTACAATGTCACATTGGTTTCCTAATCTTTTGACTAAATTGTTATATGCCTGGTTCCTAAAGAACACACTGCGTTGCCATTTGTTATATATATATATATATACATATTATTAACAAAACATATACAATATTTTTACCGTAGGATAGCGAGAGGGTTACCTTTAATATAACCACTCCAGTGAGTGCAACAGTAGGGAAAACATTGGATAGCGTAGAGGTAAAATTTACTATTCCAACTCCAAAGAGTGCAACAGTAGGGAAAATGTTGGATAGCGTAGGGGTAAAAATTACTATTCCCACTCCAAAGAGTGCAACAGTAAGGAAAGCGTTGGATAGCGTAGGGGTAAAAATTACTATTCCCACTCCAGTGAGTGCAACAGTAGGGAAAGCGTTAGATACCGTGGGCGTAAAAATTACTATTCCCACTCCAGTGAGTGCAAAGGTAGGGAAAGCGTTGGATAGCGTAGGGGTAAAAATTACTATTCCAACTCCAGAGAGTATTGTATTGTATTGTATTGTATTGTATTGCTACTTGTTAAGCGCAGCTGTCACCCAAAGGGTATCCTGGCGCTACAGTAGGGAAAGCGTTGGATAGTGGGAGGGTAAAAATGACTATTCCCACTCCAGAGAGCGCAACAGTAGGGTAAGCTTTGGATAGCGTAGGGGTAAAAATTACTATTCCCACTCCAGAGAGTGCAACAGTAGGGAAAGCGTTGGATAGTGGGAGGGTAAAAATTACTATTCCCACTCCAGAGAGTGCAACAGTAGGGAAAGCGTTGGATAGCATAGGGATAAAAATTACTATTTCCACTCCAGAGAGTGCAACAGTAGGGAAAAAGTTGGATAGCGTAGGGGTAAAAATTACTATTCCCACTCCAGTGAGTACAAATGTAGGGAAAGTGTTGGATAGCGTAGGGGTAAAAATTACTATTCCAACTCCAGATAGTGCAACAGTTGGGAAAGCGTTGGATAGTGGGAGGGTAAAAATAACTAATCCCACTCCATAGAGCGCAACAGTAGGGAAAACGTTGGATAGCGTAGGGGTAAAAATTACTATTTCCACTCCAAAGAGTGCAACAGTAGGGAAAGCGTTGGATAGCGTAGGGGTAAAAGTTACTATTCCCACTCCAGTGAGTGCAACAGTAGGGAAATCGTTAGAAACCGTAGGCGTAAAAATTACAATTCCCACTGCAGTGAATGCAACAGTAGAGAAAGCGTTGGATAGCGTAGGGGTAAAAAAATACTATTCCAACTCCAGAGAGTGCAACAGCAGGGAAAACGTTGGATAGTGGGAAGGTAAAAATTACTATTCCCACTGCAGAGAGCGCAACAGTAGGGAAAGCGTTGGATAGCATAGGGGTAAAAATTACTATTACCACTCCAAAGAGTGCAACAGTAGGGAAAGCGTTGGATAGAGTAGGGGTAAACATTACTATTCCCACTCCAGTGAGTGCAACAGTAGGGAAAGCGTTGGATAGTGGGAGGGTAAAAATTACTATTCCCACTCCAGAGAGTGCAACAGTAGGGAAAGCGTTGGATAGCGTAGGGGTAAAAATTACTATTCCCACTCCAGAGAGTGCAACAGTAGAGAAAGCGTTGGATAGCGTAGGGGTAAAAATTACTATTCCCACTCCAGAGAGTGCAACAGTAGGGAAAGCGTTGGATAGCGTACGGGTAAAAATTACTATTCCAACTCCAGAGAGTGCAACAGTAGGGAAAGCGTTGGATAGTTGGAGGGTTAAAAATTATTATTCCCACTTCAGAGAGTGCAACAGTAGGGAAAGCGTTGGATAGTGGGAGGGTAAAAATTACTATTCCCACACCAGAGAGCGCAACAGTAGGGTAAGCTTTGGATAGCGTAGGGGTAAAAATTACTATTCCCACTCCAGAGAGTGCAACAGTAGGGAAAGCGTTGGATAGTGGGAGGGTAAAAATGACTATTCCCTCTCCAGAGAGTGCAACAGTAGGGAAAGCGTTGGATAGCGTACAGATAAAATTTACTATTTCCACTCCAGAGAGTGCAACAGTAGGGAAAAAGTTGGATAGCGTAGGGGTAAAAATTACTATTCCCACTCCAAAGAGTGCAACAGTAAGGAAAGCGTTGGATAGCGTAGGGGTAAAAATTACTATTCCCACTCCAGTGAGTGCAACAGTAGGGAAAGCGTTAGATACCGTGGGCGTATAAATTACTATTCCCACTCCAGTGAGTGCAACAGTAGGGAAAGCGTTGGATAGCGTAGGGGTAAAAATTACTATTCCAACTCCAGAGAGTATTGTATTGTATTGTATTGTATTGTATTGCTACTTGTTAAGCGCAGCTGTCACCCAAAGGGTATCCTGGCGCTACAGTAGGGAAAGCGTTGGATAGTGGGAGGGTAAAAATTACTATTCCCACTCCAGAGAGCGCAACAGTAGGGTAAGCTTTGGATAGCGTAGGGGTAAAAATTACTATTCCCACTCCAGAGAGTGCAACAGTAGGGAAAGCGTTGGATAGTGGGAGGGTAAAAATTACTATTCCCACTCCAGAGAGTGCAACAGTAGGGAAAGCGTTGGATAGCATAGGGATAAAAATTACTATTTCCACTCTAGAGAGTGCAACAGTAGGGAAAAAGTTGGATAGCGTAGGGGTAAAAATTACTATTCCCACTCCAGTGAGTACAAATGTAGGGAAAGTGTTGGATAGCGTAGGGGTACAAATTACTATTCCAACTCCAGATAGTGCAACAGTTGGGAAAGCGTTGGATAGTGGGAGGGTAAAAATAACTAATCCCACTCCATAGAGCGCAACAGTAGGGAAAACGTTGGATAGCGTAGGGGTAAAAATTACTATTTCCACTCCAAAGAGTGCAACAGTAGGGAAAGCGTTGGATAGCGTAGGGGTAAAAATTACTATTCCCACTCCAGTGAGTGCAACAGTAGGGAAATCGTTAGAAACCGTAGGCGTAAAAATTACAATTCCCACTGCAGTGAATGCAACAGTAGAGAAAGCGTTGGATAGCGTAGGGGTAAAAAATACTATTCCAACTCCAGAGAGTGCAACAGCAGGGAAAACGTTGGATAGTGGGAAGGTAAAAATTACTATTCCCACTCCAGAGAGCGCAACAGTAGGGAAAGCGTTGGATAGCATAGGGGTAAAAATTACTATTACCACTCCAGAGAGTGCAACAGTAGGGAAAGCATTGGATAGTGGAAGGTTAGAAATTACTATTGCCACTCCAGAGAGTGCAACAGTAGGGAAAGCGTTGGATAGCGTAGGGGTAACAATTACTATTCCCACTCCAGAGAGTGCAACAGTAGGGAAACCGTTGGATAGCGTAGGGGTAAAAATTACTATTTCAACTCCAGAGAGTGCAACAGTAGGGAAAGCGTTGGATAGTGGGAGGGTAAAAATTATTATGCCCACTCCAGAGAGTGCAACAGTAGGGAAAGCGTTGGATATTGGGAATGTAAAAATTACTATTCCCACTCCAAAGAGTGCAACAGTAGGTAAAGCGTTGGATAGAGTAGGGGTAAACATTACTATTCCCACTCCAGTGAGTGCAACAGTAGGGAAAGCGTTGGATAGTGGGAGGGTAAAAATTACTATTCCCACTCCAGAGAGTGCAACAGTAGGGAAAGCGTTGGATAGCGTAGGGGTAAAAATTACTATTCCCACTCCAGAGAGTGCAACAGTAGGGAAAGCGTTGGATAGCGTAGGGGTAAAAATTACTATTCCCACTCCAGAGAGTGCAACAGTAGGGAAAGCGTTGGATAGCGTACGGGTAAAAATTACTATTCCAACTCCAGAGAGTGCAACAGTAGGGAAAGCGTTGGATAGTTGGAGGGTTAAAAATTATTATTCCCACTTCAGAGAGTGCAACAGTAGGGAAAGCGTTGGATAGTGGGAGGGTAAAAATTACTATTCCCACTCCAGAGAGCGCAACAGTAGGGTAAGCTTTGGATAGCGTAGGGGTAAAAATTACTATTCCCACTCCAGAGAGTGCAACAGTAGGGAAAGCGTTGGATAGTGGGAGGGTAAAAATGACTATTCCCACTCCAGAGAGTGCAACAGTAGGGAAAGCGTTGGATAGCGTACGGATAAAAATTACTATTTCCACTCCAGAGAGTGCAACAGTAGGGAAAAAGTTGGATAGCGTAGGGGTAAAAATTACTATTCCCACTCCAGTGAGTACAAATGTAGGGAAAGTGTTGGATAGCGTAGGGGTAAAAATTACTATTCCAACTCCAGATAGTGCAACAGTTGGGAAAGCGTTGGATAGTGGGAGGGTAAAAATGACTAATCCCACTCCATAGAGCGCAACAGTAGGGAAAACGTTGGATAGAGTAGGGGTCAAAATTACTATTTCCACTCCAAAGAGTGCAACATTAGGGAAAGCGTTGGATAGCGTAGGTGTAAAAATTACTATTCCCAGTCCAGTGAGTGCAACAGTAGGGAAATCGTTAGATACCGTAGGTGTAAAAATTACAATGTCCACTGCAGTGAATGCAACAGTAGGGAAAGCGTTGGATAGCGTAGGGGTAAAAAATTCTATTCCAACTCAAGAGAGTGAAACAGCAGGGAAAACGTTGGATAGTGGGAAGGTAAAAATTACTATTCCCACTCCAGAGAGCGCAACAGTAGGGAAAGCGTTGGATAGCATAGGGGTAAAAATTACTATTACCACTCCAGAGAGTGCAACAGTAGGGAAAGCATTGGATAGTGGGAGGTTAAAAATTACTATTGCCACTCCAGAGAGTGCAACAGTAGGGAAAGCGTTGGATAGCGTAGGGGTAACAATTACTATTCCCACTCCAGAGAGTGCAACAGTAGGGAAAACGTTGGATAGCGTAGGGGTAAAAATTACTATTCCAACTCCAGAGAGTGCAACAGTAGGGAAAGTGTTGGATAGCATAGGGGTAAAAATTACTATTCCCACTCCAGAGAGTGCAACAGTAGGGAAAGCGTTGGATAGCGTACGGGTAAAAATTACTATTCCAACTCCGGAGAGTGCAACAGTAGGGAAAGCGTTGGATAGTTGGAGGGTTAAAAATTATTATTCCCACTCCAGAGAGTGCAACAGTAGGGAAAGCGTTGGATATTGGGAAGGTAAAAATTACTATTCCCACTCCAAAGAGTGCAACAGTAGGGAAAGCGTTAAATAGAGTAGGGGTAAAAATTACTATTCCCACTCCAGAGAGTGCAACAGTAAGGAAAGCGTTGGATAGTGGGAGGTTAAAAATTACTATTGCCACTCCAGAGAGTGCAACAGTAGGGAAATCGTTGGATAGCGTAGGGGTAAAAATGACTATTCCCACTCCAGTGAGTACAACAGTAGGGAAAGCGTTGGATAGCATAGGGGTAAAAACTACGATTCCAACTCCAGAGAGTGCAACGGTAGGGAAAACGTTGGATAGTAGGAGGGTAAAAATAACTATTCCCACTTCAAAGAGCGCAACAGTAAGGAAATCGTTGGATAGCGTAGGGGTAAAAATTACTATTTCCACTCCAGAGAGTGCAACAGTAGGGAAAAAGTTGGATAGCATAGGGGTAAAAATTAGTATTCCCACTCCAGTGAGTACAAATGTAGGGAAAGTGTTGGATAGCGTAGGGGTAAAAATTACTATTCCAACTCCAGAGAGTGCAACAGTAGGGAAAGCGTTGGATAGCGTACGGGTAAAAGTTACTATTCCAACTCCAGAGAGTGCAACAGTAGGGAAGGCGTTGGATAGTTGGAGGGTTAAAAATTATTATTCCCACTCCAGAAAGTGCAACAGTAGGGAAAGCGTTGGATATTGGGAAGGTAAAAATTATTATTCCCACTCCAGAAAGTGCAACAGTAGGGAAAGCGTTGGATAGAGTAGGGGTAAAAATTACTATTCTCACTCCAGAGAGTGCAACAGTAAGGAAAGCGTTGGATAGTGGGAGGTTAAAAATTATTATTCCCACTCCTGAGAGTGCAACAGTAGGGAAAACATTGGATAGCATAGGGGTAAAAATTACTATTCCCACTCCAGTAAGGGCAACAGTAGGGAAAATGTTGGATAGAGTAGGGGTAAAAATTACTATTCCAACTCCAGAGAGTGCAACAGGAGGGAAAGCGTTGGATAGTGGGAGGGTAAAAATAACTATTCCCACTCCAAAGAGCGCAACAGTAGGGAAAACGTTGGATAGCGTAGTGGTAAAAACTTACTATTCCCCACTCCAAAGGGTGCCACAGTAGGGAAAGCGTTGGATAGCATAGGGGTAAAAATTACTATTCCCACTCCAGTTAGTGCAACAGTAGGGAAATCGTTAGATACCGTAGGCGTAAAAATTACTATTCCCACTCCAGTGAATGCAACAGTAGAGAAAGCGTTGGATAGCGTAGGGGTAAAAATTACTATTCCAACTCCAGAGAGTGCAACAGTAGGGAAAACGTTGATAGTGGGAATGTAAAAATTACTATTCCCACTCCAGAGAGCGCAACAGTAGGGAAGGCGTTGGATAGCGTAGGGGTAAAAATTACTATTCCCACTCCAGAGAGTGCGACAGTAGGGAAAGCGTTGGATAGAGGGAAGGTAAAAATTACTATTACCACTCCAGAGAGTGCAACAGTAGGGAAAATGTTGGTTAGCGTAGGGGTGAAAATTACTTTTCCCACTCCAGTGAGTACAACAGTAGGGAAAGCGTTGGATAGCGTAGGGGTAAAAATTACTATTCCAACTCCAGAGAGTGCAAGAGTAGTGAAAGCGTTGGATAGTGGGAGGGTAAAAATAACTATTCCCACTCCAAAGAGCGCAACAGTAAGGAAATTGTTGTATAGCGTAGGGGTAAAAATTACTATTCCCATTCCAGAGAGTGCAACAGTATGGCAAGCGTTGGATAGTGTAGGGGTAAAAATTACTATTCCCACTCCAGAGAGTGCAACAGTAGGGAAAGTGTTGGATAGTGGGAGGGTAAAAATTACTATTCCCACTCCAGAGAGTGCAACAGTACGGAAACCGTTGGATAGCATAGGGGTAAAAATTACTATTCCCTCTCCAGTGAGTGCAACAGTAGGGAAAGCGTTAGGTAGCGTAGGGGTAAACATTACTATTCCCACTCCAGTGAGTGCAACAGTAGGGAAAACGTTGGATAGCACAGGGGTAAAAATTACTATTCCAACTCCAGAGAGGGCAACAGTAGGGAAAGCATTGGATAGTGGGAGGGTAAAAATTATTATTCCCACTCCAGAGAGTGCAACAGTAGGGAAAGCGTTGGATAGTGGGAGGGTAAAAATTACTATTCCCACTCCAGTGAGTGCAACAGTAGGGAAAGTTAATACTTCATATATATTTGAAAATAAATGATATATTAATACCAATTACAAATTAATTAAAATGAAATCCCAATGTAAGATATTATAATAATTATTCAGTTTAAAATAATAAAATTAATTTAATTACTAAAATATAATGACCTAATAATACAAAATATTTACAAATAACAATAAATTATTAAGACAATTAAAAACAATTAACAATTAATTCAAAATAAATACCAATTTATACATTGATACATTTAATTAATTACAATTAAATGACTTCCCACCCAATCCCCTATAAACCCACAACCCACTACAAAAATTAAATACATAAATTTAACATAATTACCAAATAATCAATTAATAAAAATTATTTACCAATTAAAATGAAATAATTACCAGTTACAAATTAAATTACAATTACATCTAAATAAATAACAATAAAAAAATATTTAATTAGTTATAATTAAATTACTTCCCACCCTATTGCCCTATAAACCCACAACCCACTCCAGAAAATAAATGAATAAAATTAACATAATTATCAATTAATAAAAATTAATGACCAATTATATTTTAATTAATTGCCAATAAAAAATAATAAACAATTAATTGTAAATAAATACAAATAAATTAATATTTTTATTTAATTATAATTAAATTACTTCCCACCCTATTCCCCTATAAACCCACAACCCGCTCCAGAAAATAAATAAATAAAATTCACTTAATTATCAATTAATCAATTAATAAAATTTAATCACCAATTATATATTAATTAACTGCCAATAAATACTTAATTAACAATTAATTGTACATAAATACCAATAAATTAAAATATTCAAATCATTATAATTAAATTACTTCCCACCCTATTCCCCTATAAACCCACAACCCGCTCCAGAAAATAAATAAATACAATTCACATAATTATCAATTAACCAATCAATAAAAATTAATTACCAATTATATTTTAATTATTTTCCAATCAATATATAATTAACAATTAATTGTACATAAATACCAATATTTTGTAATATTTAATTAATTATAATTATATTACTTCCCACCCTATTCCCCTATACACCCACAACCCGCTCCAGAAAATAAACAAATAACATTCACATAATTATCAATTAATTAATTCATAGAAATTAATAACAATTATATTTTAATCAATTTCCAATCAATAATTAATTAAAAATTAATTGTACATAAATACCAATAATTTAAAATATTTAATTAACTATATTTAATTTACTTCCCACCCTATTTCCCTATAAACCCACAACCCACTCCAGGAAATAAACAAATAAAATTCACATAATTATCAATTAATCAATTAATAAAAATTAATTACCAATTATATTTAATTAATTTCCAATCAATAATTAGTTAACAATTAATTGTACATAAATACCAATACATTTAAATATTTATTTAATTATAATTAAATTACTTCCCGCCCTATTCCCCTATAAACCCACAACCCACTCCAGAAAATAAATAAATAAAATTCACATAATTATCAATTAATCAATTAATAAAAATTAATTACCAATTATATTTTAATTAATTGCTAATTAATACTTAATTAACAATGAATTGTACATAAATACCAATAAATTAAAATATTTAAATAATTATAATTAAATTACTTCCCACCCTATTCCCCTATAAACTCACAACCCGCTCCAGAATTATATTGCACAACAATTAAATACCATAAATTGACTAAATTACTTACCTAAAATTCGATATTTTTGTTGTCTATTTTCTGTCCATCTATATTTTTGTTGTCTATATTCTGTCCCTCTATATTTTTGTTGTCTGTATTCTGTCCCTCGATATTTCTGTTGTCTATATTCTGTCCATTCGATATTCTGTCCATATTCTGTCCATTCTATATTTTTGATTCAATATTATTGTCCTTCTATTCGATATTTTTGTAGTCTATATACTGTCTCATCTATATTCTGTCTACTCGATATTTTAAACTCGATATTTAACTAACTCAATATTTTTGTTGTCGATATTATGTCTGTATACCAGTGCCTCCTTTTTGTTCTCTCCTGTTAGCTGATTGCTTGTGCTGAGGCTACTGCCTATATCAAGGGGTGATTCATTTTGAGGGACTTTAAGATGTGAGTGCATGGCGTTGACTGGGGACTATCTATTATGTTTATTGTTCAGGTATGAAGTGTCCCTTTTGTGTCTGTCTTCAACTCCCATGTGTTCAATGGCATGTGCAGTGGGCCTGCTGTTTGCAGAGAGGTCAACATTTTGTTTGACTTTGGCAGCAAGTTCGGTTAGGACCCTTGGGAGAGTGGCCAGTTTGTTGATGATGGATGCACATGAGCACAGCCTGTATTATAAACTACCTTGGATTTTGATATCAATAAGGTCCATCTTGGCACTCAGATCTGCCAAGTGTTATGCGGTCGACTGTAGGAGATCAATCTGCAGTTCCATTTTAGAGGACTGCCATATCAGTGCTCTGTTGGAAAACAACTTGGACGGGCCAGACTAGCAGGTTGTCCAACACTGTAGTACCTGTCACCACAAGGGTTTGTTAAAATAACCCTCACACACCAACCTAGTTAGTCTCATGCTTCATCATCGGGTAACCAGCCGAGTAGCCGAATGCTACTCAGCAGTGCTGCGACACCTGGTTATAGTGGAGCTACTTTTTTTTGTGTGTGTATGTGATGAAGTGGTGGTTTAAAAATACCTCTGGGACTCTAACTGATAATTACTTTATTCCCAGTGGTCCCGGGTATGTTTAAAAACGATGAGTGGATAACATTTGAAGACTCTTAATTGTGTCTCAGTAATCTACCGGCCTACATGTTTCAGTCTTTGGTCAAAGTTAATGGGGCTTTTTTCAGGACCTCTCACACAAAGAAAGAAATGGTGAAAGTGAAAAAAGTGTAAAAAGTGAGTGATTTTGACACTCTCATGCGGGTGTTTACAAATGAACACTGGGAGGCTTATTTATGGGCCCTTGCGTTACTTTTGCGCTGCTGGTGCATCACTTTTTGTGACGCACCAGCTACGTAAAAAAATTGCCATGTTGTGCCATATTTACAAAGTGACGCACCTAGGTAAATGCGTCACTTTGTATACCCATGCGCCAGATGTAATGTATGCAGGGGGGAGTTCCGACGCAAGAAAGGGTCGTAGAAGTGACGCAGTGAAATCTATAAGATTTCACTACGCCACTTCTAGGACGCAAATGGGTCAATATCTGCCTCATGGCAGGCATATGACTGACGCAGGAACATTTAACATGGGGCTTGCACATGTGTAATGACCCATTGCTGAAGTTGCGTCACTTTTGCTACACACTCTAGCAATGCGTCATTTTTGAACCTGCAGATACGTCAGAAATACTGACGTGTCTGTAACTCCTTGCCACATGATGCGTCACACTGTAAATATGAAGCATCATTGGTGTCGCAAGAAGGGCACAATGAAAAGTGACGCATCACTGTTTTTTCGCATCACTTTTCATAAATGAGGCCCTGGGTATTCATAGTCTGGTTTTGCTCCCAAGTGAGCAATTTGTTTGCCAGAACAGCTGCTGCTGCGACCAAAGGGAGCTATTGCCGCATGTAAACATCGCTGAGATCTTGCGGGATCTCAACATCGTCTGGCGGCCATGTTGGGCATGGCTCAGGTATGTAAAGCCACACCCGGCTTCGAGAAGCCCCTTTGCCTCGATGAATCATTTTGTATGGCAGCATTTCTGAGTGCTTTGCTGCAAGCCTGCTCTACACATACCTGAGCATTATCAGAGACTCTGGAGCGGAGCTGCGTCGAGGCAATCTGTTCTCCCGCTTCACTTATCTAGCTGAGTTCCTCTGATTCACTTTCCTGGTGCAACCTGCAAAGCAAAGAACAGCAAATAGCAGTGAGTATGAAGAAGGGTAAAGGCTGGTACCCAACACAATTAATACTTTGGCAACAATGTTCTTTGAAGCCCTTATTAGCAATTACTGGTGGAACATTTGTTTATGAGCAATAACATAAGCTTTGTGTATACATCTTGTGACTTTGACAGGGTACAATCAGAATTACAAGGGCAAGAGACTAATGTTAACCATGTGAAGTCAACAGGGTGCACTTTTGGTTACAAACACTAAAGACTAATACTTACCTTGGTTACCAAGACTAGAGACTAATACTTACCTTGTGAACATTAACCATGTATAGTTAATAGGGTGCACAAGTGATTTGCAGAGAACTAGAGATAAACATTAAACTGGTGTACTTCATGTACTAACAAGAATCTCTAACGATTGGCTGCGTTTAAGGTCAAAAGCTGTGCTAGTAAGTATATAGGCAACTGGGGGGATAGGGGAAATCCTCGATTTGGAAAGAATTTAATGGTACTGTTTCTTTATCTTGCAGAGTATCACATTTAAAGCACGTCTGACTACACATTCTGTTTCCCTAAGAAGCATTAAAGAAAGCCAAATGTCATTATACCAGGACTGACCATAGGACGTCCTACACAGAGAAGTTTATCATTATTCTCCCGCAGAATAGACTGTTGGATTGGGAGACCAAACAGAAATTAAGGGAACAGATAACTCATGATATTACCCCTTTTGCACGCAGGTTGACAATTGCGTGAGGGACGTCAAAATGTCCAACCACGGGGCCCTCTCCCCAATTCCTACCGAACCTTACTCGTGTTACATCACAAATCACGGGCAGTAAGGTAGAGTGAGAGGAAGTTGGTCTATAACGTCCCTGCGAACCAAGCAGTGCTGGCTTGAGGTGAGAATGCATTGTTGTGATCCTTTACAATGAGGAGCAAATGGAGGTCAGTTACAGGTCTGCCTTTCCTTTAGCGTCATGAGTGTCGGAAGAGGATTATCAAATTATGTCCGGTGTTCTGAACAGCTTGGGCAAAAGGGCCAACTTTTTTCTATCTTTGATTCTAAGTGTGGTAAAAAGATGCTGAAAGGTCGCCAACGTCATCGTTGTGGTCAGTTGCTGAGGTTAAAAACGTTTTTGGGCTGGTTATGTGGGGTGAGATGGTCTGAAGTGTGGTCGAAACAGGCTGCTGGATTGTGCAATAATAACTTTGACGCATTTTGCTGGCACTTCAAGGTTGTGTTCATTATCAGGTGTTGTTTGTTCCTGTTCCAGAGGTTCTGGGTCAAAGGAGTTTACCTGTGTGTTGGGGGACTGCCAGAGACGATAGTTAGTGCTCCCTGGAGCCTTAGGCAGGATCAAGACCTGGTTTCCCTGTTGAAGGACTTTGACCGCTTGATGCAAGGAGATGACTTCAGCGGTCGTTAGGCGACACCGCGTCTTTGCCGCCTATATTGCTTGAAGAACTTAAGGTGTGTGAATTGCCTCGTGTGGGAAGCCTGGAAATACTGCTTGATAAGGCCTGTTGCTGTGATGTTAGAGGGCGATTTGGGGCTTAAGCATTCCTGGCTGGGGTGCGTGAAACCATTATTGAATTGCTGGCGTGCTTCTGTGCTCCGGGTGATCCGGATACTCTCTGGTGTGGGGAAGACATTCCCCTTAGTTGCTGACTTTCACTGTTCGGAAGGTTTACTTTTTTGCATTTTGCGGTTATTGTTTCCCTGTGCTACCACCCTGCACCACACACTAGGGAGACTTGCAATGCTTGTAATGCGATTGTTGCAGGCATTCCAAATTTCTGACAGCTACTGCAGGCTGACTGTTGTAGCTTGTGGCGAATTGTGTTGATTGATGGAAATTCTAAAAGTACTAGCATTGCTAAATTGCTGTGGGTGCAGTTGACACTCTGGGGTGAATCGCTGGGGAGAAGGGCTATCCTATGTCCGGGTGATGATTCCTTATTTTTCCTTTTTTGCTTTCTCCTTTAGTGAAGATCATGGCTAGTGCATTGGGCAGTGAGGTGGGGACCATACGGAAAGATGCAAACCACATTGGAACCTAGACCGACCGTCTCAGTCTCCTCCCCGGCTCAACCCTATGGCTGTGGCCCAGGATAAAATCGTTATTAGAGACACATCCAAGATAGCTTTAATCTTCACTGGCTGCACTTTTCTTTGGTGATCCACAACTTATTGTTTCTATTGTCTCCCCTTCCCTTTTGCTCCACACCGGGTGTTGGTCTACGCATGGGTGTCAGGTAGCAAGCCCAATGATGAAGCATGTCACAATTTTGTGAGTGAGGGCAGTTTTTACTCACTGAGCACCTGCCACCTCCAGTATACACTTTCCAACCTCCTTTTGTTTGTTATAGTCATTGACGGGGAGGTTGGGGAGGAATTTAATTAACCTCTCCCCCCTCCTTGTTGTGTGCAGGTTCTTGAGGGTTGCCAGATTCCTGACTCTGAGTGCGGGATACCAGCTCGAGGCAAACGGGTTCCGCTTTGCCGTGCCTCGTAATCTCAATGGCTGACGTTACCTGACCAAGCCTGACATAACACACAGGAGAAAGAGACACACCAACCCACGAAGGGCAAAAAGTCGACTATAAACGGGCTGACTCTTGCTGCAGGCCCCGCCTATCCTCCACCGTGGTAACTGGATTTGGCTGTTGCGGGCAGGCTGCTGCAGTTCCTCTGTTGGTACAGCCATTGCGGTCACCCCCCCTCCCGTTGGCGCTACTGAGCCTGGTGTGCTAAACGTAGGCACATTCTGGGTGTGCAGCAGGAGGCTGCAAGCGGCAAGTGGTGGTGGTTGCGATGGTGCTGCTAACAAGACTACTTGATTTTCTGCTCCTTGGGAGATCTTGACTCTCCCTTCACCAGTTTCATCCTCACTCTTTTCCTCTGCTGCAGTGGCCCCAGCCCATAGTGACTATTGCAATGCACCTGCCCATTTGAGGACTTGCATTCTTCTTGAATGAGTGGTTCATGTGGGTGGAACGGTGACTAGGACAGGACCAGGACAGGGGAGAAGGTAAATAGCTAACATTGGTTTAATCCATTTATATCACATGGTTGTGTTGGTGCTGTTGCTCCTTGGCTGTTTCCATCAAGATTGTTGGACTGAACCACTGCTGCTCCACCTGGATGGGATGTTGATACAGTCTGTATATACTGTATCTACTGTTGACTAGCCCTGCCCAACTGCTGGATAGCTTGGCTTATGCTTTAACATAATCCTGCATGACTTGCATGACCTGGCCTGTTTTTTGCTGTTTGGCCTAACTTTCCATCTCTCATGGGGCTAAGTTCTTCATTGTGTTATATCAATTAATTAGCCAGCTCTCGTTTTTTGCCGAGCTGACAGAGCCAGATTGGGGCTCTTTTAGGGTTGTGACACTGCTGTAGCACAGTGATTTGAGATCTTTGAAATGCTGTTAAACTTGTTATACCCCTTGTATTATTTTGCTAATTACTTGGGGTCCCTTGGATTCTCCCAAGACTGTCTCAACTGGAGGCCATGGGTAAGTGCAAATTGGTACCAGCAAGGGACAGCGCTGTGAATAAACCTCTCCCGGGTACCAAATTAGACTCTTTTTTGATATGGGCAGTCAGTGTAGTCAACAAGGAGATTAAGTTGGCCGAAAGGTGTATTTCTCTAAACATGGGAGTGAGACCCAGCTTTGTCACGTAGTGCCTAGAGCCATTAAATGAAGCCCCTGAGTATGTGTCAACAGAAATACCCCCCAAAGGCCTTAAGTAAATCTTCTCCTTCAGTTATGGATAAAGAGTTATTGGCTGTTGCTCTAGATTCACCCCAACTACTCCAATCCCCTAGTCCTTATGAGCCTTCAGCGAGAAAAAGGAGGAAGACTAAAGAAGGAGTTGCTACTGGTTTATCTAATAAATCGGGTCTTCCCACTTGTCCCTCTGCTAGCACCCAGAGATCTCAGAGTACCCGGAGACCTGCAAAAGATCTAGGGTCGACCATTAATCCTGAAGCAATAGGGGTTGTTCCCAGGCAAACATGGGAATCTATCTCAGAAAAAGTTAAAATCCTAATTACATCTGTAATTTCCCTCCTTGTAGATAGTATAAGTTTATTGGAAGGGATTATCTGGAAGCTATCCAGCAACCTGAACCATTCCTTACAACCAGCAGCTAGTTCCTCCTATCCATCCACCCAGGCACCTATTGGCAATGGAACCAATGCCATTATTATCGATAATTCTAAAGTTGACCAGACGCTGTTGCACTCTGCAGCCACAATCATCCTCTCAAACTCCTTACCAGCTACAAGCACAGGGCACAGGGTTAGCATCTGTTCTCCCACTTAGCAAAACTTTAGGAGGACCTGGGACCAAAAGGCCACATGGGCCCCTTCACTGTAATATTTTAAAATCTATGCCCAAGTTTGAATTAATTGAACATTTTCTGGACCTGCCACCTGAATGTTGCCCTTATGTAGCGGTTATGGTGGGAGTGCCACCTCTGGCAGCTGACAGAGAGGAATCATGTCCAGAACTGAAAAACATGATCTGTCGTTGGCTTTCACGGAACACCACATTCACTATGACCAAGTACAAAGATATATTATTGGTCAGGAGAATTGGGTGGTTTGGTTCCTCGCCTAAATCATCTGAGGGGGTTTGATAATCATTAATTGTAGGTACCCTGAACTGCCGGATCAGCTGATTGATTCTGGGTTCATGTTGGGGTCTGGGTTAGGTTGTGTGCGCTCCTCAATCAGAATCGTGCCTTTGGATATCTTTTACAGACCAAGGCCTATGAGCCTACCCCACCAATTGGGGCGACTAGAAAGGAGGGAAGGAAGAAGTCATTGCCCAGAACTTTTGGGTGTTTCAGGCATCACTACCTCTCACAGATATTTACTACTTACAGGCCTGGATAGCAACAACTGACTTGTATGCTCTTAGGAGGCACAGAGGGAGTTTGGAACTTTGTCCAATGGAGATGTTGAACCTGGTCCAGTATCCGCCATGATTTTCTTATAAGCAGCATCCAAATCAACCTCTCCAAAAGCTCCTTGCCCTGACGTTTTGAGGCAGCAAAATTAGCTTAACAATTCTGAATTAGTACAATCTGCTCCTCCTTGTGCTTGCAGTGAACATGATTTCGTTTCCTTGTCACCTCCTACCACTAATTGTGGTTCATGGAACCTAGCTGGTATGAAAAACAAACTGGTTTTCGCAGAAAGGTGTAGCTTTTTGAACCAGTTTGAGTTATGCAGGTTCCAGGTAACATGGGCTGACCAGCCACAATATGGGCCTGGGTTTGTTTGTTATGATCAACCTGCCCAGTTTTCAGGGAAGGGTAGGCCACCGGAAGGGCTTGCAACTTGGCTAAAAACTACATTGGTCTGTACTTTTAAGTTGATTGATCTTGGGTCATCTGACGTGCTATGTGTGCATTTGCTATTCCCAGTTGATTTTTCATTATGTTTGTATAATGTCTATTGTCTACATGAGGGAAATACACCTGGTTCACCAGTTATTGATGTAATTAACGAGCACCTCTCATCT
The DNA here is from genome assembly GCF_964263255.1 of Lissotriton vulgaris. Classification (NCBI taxonomy): domain Eukaryota; kingdom Metazoa; phylum Chordata; class Amphibia; order Caudata; family Salamandridae; genus Lissotriton; species Lissotriton vulgaris. The sequence goes on from NC_141689.1 coordinate 1,857,571,744, forward strand.
CTTCCAGAAGAGGCACGTAGATATGAGGCGGGGATTTTAATTGCAATTTTTAACCTCTTGGTATTGCCACTGAAAAACTTGGTGCAGCAGAGGATAAAGTATGGGCAGTCCTGGAGCTCACACTCGAACCTATAAAAAAATGGTCAACTCCAGCTGTGCAAATAAATATTCTTACCCTCAATAATGGCCTCTGAGCCTGCAATTGGAGGACACCATCAGACAGAGAAAAGAAGAATACTTTTAATCGGCAAGGTGGGGCAGTGTTATTGACTTATTTTGATAGCTGTCAGGCTGTGGCCGCAAGTTATTGGCATGGAAGTGATATCTAAGCAGGATAGCGATAATAACGCCTTAAATCTCTCCCTAACCCCACTGGGCCATAACATTGCACCTCACGACCTAGAACCCCTCGATAGAAGGCTTCTCCCATCTAGTAATAGACGTTAGCTGAGATGGTGTGTTATTGTTGTGACCCCTGTCCTACAGGCGCTACTGTACAAGGCACTTGCTGTAGCCTTAGAACCAGAAGCAGTGCTGACACAAGAAAGGAATGCATTTGCCACTCTGGTATGAGTGACTCTTTCCGATATTCACAATACCAGTGGACCAGTTCGGAATCTTCTGCAGACAGAGAGGGCTGGAGATAGATGCAAGCAAGACCAAATTCATGGTATTGAACTCTTGCAAGACCGCAAGATTACCTCCAGTCCTCAGTGGTACGCAATTGGAGAGGGTCCACAACTTTGAATATCTGGAGTCACTCTCAACAAGCAATTTGGCTGTTCACCACAGATTCATAAGTCCAAACGTAGATTAGAACACTATAGGGGAGGTCTCCTGAGAGCCTTGAAGGGATCCAGCTTTCGTGCAATGACAACTGCATTTCAAATTTTCAACTTGCAAGCCTTGGGTGCGGTCTCTGTATGGTGGGGAACTCTGGGGGCATGCAAATGTCAACGATTTGGAGCTGATGGAAAATCGTTTCCTCTGACTCCTCACCAATCTCCCCTCTAACACTCCACAAGTGCCACTTTACTCAGATCTTTGCATCGGCCCACTTGCCCATAAATTAAAGCTCAGACCTTTGATGTACTGGAGAAGGATGTGGGGCATATTACCAAGGGGGTTTATCTCCTCTTTTTTTGCTTTAAAAGCCAAGAAAGCGGAGATAAAATTATCTCCCTATTACCTAGCTGTCGCTAACACCAGTTAGCGACAGCTAGTAGGAGATAGCGACCATCTTGGGCCCCACTTTGCATGTCAGTGATATTTATCACTAATGACATGCAAAGTGGGCGTGCCAAGATGTTAGAAACTGAAAACAGTCGCTAACATCGCTATCTCCTATTAACAACTTTTGGAGCTGATGGAAAATCGTTTCCTCTGACTCCTCACCAATCTCCCCTCTAACACTCCACAAGTGCCACTTTACTCAGATCTCTGCATCGGCCCACTTGCCCATAAATCAAAGCTCAGACCTTTGATGTACTGGAGAAGGATGTGGGGCATATTATCAAGGGGGTTTATCTCCTCTTTTTTGGCTTTAAAAGCCAAGAAAGCGGAGATAAAATTATCTCCCTATTACCTAGCTGTCGCTAACACCAGTTAGCGACAGCTAGTAGGAGATAGCGACCATCTTGGGCCCCACTTTGCATATCAGTGATATTTATCACTAATGACATGCAAAGTGGGCGTGCCAAGATGTTAGAGACTGAAAACAGTCGCTAACATTGCTATCTCCTATTACCAACTTTTGGAGATATTCGCGCTAAGCGCGAATATCTCCAAAAGCTAACACCTGCCCTGAGCAGTACTTAGCCATGTTATCCAATGAGAGGTGGATAACATGGCTAAAAGCATTAGCTCGGTAATGCATGAATATCGCTGACTTTTCAGCGATATTCATGCATTGCGGCGATTTTTATCGCATTTGCGATAAACCTTGGTAATACCAAGGTTTATTTGCGGTAAAAATCGCCGCAGCTCAGTGGTAAATTTTTGTCTCTAACCAAGCAATAGCGATAATTATCGCTATTGCTTGGTAATATGCCCCTTGGTCCTCAGTAGATTTACTTTTCTATCGGCTGGGCTTGAAAGAGATTAGGAGACTTCCTGGGGCCCCCAGAATCCCATGGTTGGTGTACAATACTAATTTGGTCAAGGAGATAGGGTGTGCTGATATGTGGGCTCACCCAGAAATGTCTAGTGGCATTTCCAATTCATTGCTCAAGGAGCTGCATTGGAGACACCTAGATGGGAGATTGCACCAGTAGTGGAGTGGGGGTGGGGGCGGGTGGTGGGGACAGGTATCTTAACTTCTACCCTTTTTTGAATTTACAGATACTTATCTCTTGGAAAGGTACAGGGACCCAATCCAGCCTCTGGGAGTCAAGACTCTATATACATCAACTTCCGATTTGGAACCTTGCCTCTTTGATCATTTACTGGAAAGTGGTGGCACACCCTCGTTAATGCTGAACCTGATTTAAGCTGCCCATTTTGCCCAGATGATAAGTGAACTGTAGGTCATGCCCTGTACTTTTGTACCATGTACATAGAAGGAAATGGATTCTTCCTTATGTTACAATTTGGGCATGAGGTAGTACAAAATTGCAACTAGGGTTCCCAGGACTGACACAGCTCAAATAATTGAATTTGCTGTCTATAGGTTTCTTGCATACATGTGGAGACTCCGACAGAAAAATATTGCCTCATCACCACCCAGTATCTAGCACTTTAGAATCTTGCGTGTCCGAGTTGCACTTTGCTGTCATTCATGATTTCTTTTTAGATTGCGTAACAGTTTTATGGTAAGTGCTGAAATAAAGTTTATTATGATAATGACTAACAAATGTCTACATTTACACCTATCAGGTATTCGCAAAAGGACTCTTGAGAGGATGAGTGCAGAGAGGAATGGGAAGTGGGTGGAACTTGCTGTTGTTAGCCTTGTATATTTGTTGGGCGCACACAAACTGAAATCCAACCCTTTCCACCCTGGAACTAGCTGGGGATTTACTGCAGCCAAGGGCTTGGCATTACTCCCTTTTGTGGAACAAATCACCGCCAGATGGCGGGGTTGTAGGAGAATCACTTTCTCTATGTCAAAAATGTTTTTCCCACAAAAGACGACGAAAACATTCCTTTCCACATTCTGGTGAACTCTTCACTGTACGGAATTGTACCAAATGTATAAATCCAAGCAGTTAGCACGAAGAATAGGAAACCAAAACCAAAGCCACACGATAGGCACAATATTATGCCTGGTGAATGAATGAATGAATGAATAAAATTTATAACACGCAAACAATAACCCGAAGGCATCAAGGCGCCTAACAAAACAGATCAAAAGTGAAATCGCTACATCACTACAGGTATGCTTGCGCAAAAAGGTGTGTTTTTAAAGCCCTTTTGAATGCCTGAAAGGTGGGTCGCGATCTTATTTCCAGAGGAAGAGCATTCCACCACTTGGGCGCCAAGGTGGAGAAGGCCCTGCCACCCCATTTCACTCTCCTGAAACGGGGGGCCGATAGCAGGAGTCTGCCGGAGGACCGTAGATTCCTAGCGGGAGAATAGCGGGACAGGATAGATCCTAGACCGGTGGGGCTATTTCTGGCCAAAGCCCTGTATGTCAAGCATACGGTCTTAAAGTGGATCCGCGCCTCAACAGGAAGCCAATGTAGCAGCTTTCTAGCCGCTGTGGCTGAGGTGCGCCTGGGAAGATCCAGAACAAACCTTGCAGCGGCATTCTGGACTACCTGTAAGCGCTGCAGTAGGCTCTTTTTCAAGCCTGCATACAGCGCATTACAGTAGTCCATTCTGGAGCCGATAAGGGCAACAGCCAACTGTTTCCTTGCCTGTAAGGATAGGTAGTGCCTAATCCTCCTCAGGATATGGATAATGCCCCAGCAGGTAGAGATGGTTCGACTGACCTGCTTACCCATGTCAAGGGCAGGGTCCATCATGACCCCCAGATTTTTTGCGGAGGAGGTGGGGGTGGGACAGGCTCCTAATGAGTCTGGCCACCAGCAGGATGACCATACTTCCTCTTTCCCTCCGAACACCATCACCTCCGTCTTCTCTCCGTTTAATTTAAGCGAGTTTAAGATCATCCATTTACCGACAGCCTCCATACAAGATCTAAAATTGGAGGCAGTCGGGACGCTAGCGTGGGAGAGAGAGACCAGGATCTGGGTATCGTCCGCATAGGAAACTATCTCCATCCCATAAGATCTGATGAGCCTGGCAAGTGGGGTCACGTAGATGTTAAATAGGGTCGGACTAAGGGCCGACCCCTGAGGGACCCCACATTGCACAGGGAGGGATGGAGATAGGTACTCCCCCAGCTTCACTCTTTGCACTCGATGGGTGAGGAAAGACGTGAGAAGATCCAGGGCTGCTCCACGCACCCCAATCTCCCTCAGCCGAGATGTTAGTACTGAGGGGGAGAGGGTATCAAAGGCCGCTGTCAGATCTAGGAGGATCAGGAGGGTGGTCTGGCCCTCATCAACACGAGTGCGGATGTTATCCAACACTATGGTGAGGGCTGACTCAGTGCTGTGTTCCCTCCTGAAACCATGTTGAGAGGAATCGAGACATTCCGAGCTCTCAACAAAAGCGGCAAGGTGCGCATTGAGATGCGCCTCTAGCATCTTTGCTGGGGCTGGGAGTAAAGAAATGGGCCGGAAATTTTTTAAGACTGACGGATCCAGGGAGGGCTTTTTTAGAAGAGGTTTTACAACCGCACTTTTCCATTGGGTGGGAAAGACGCCATCTCTCATGGCTCTATTCATGATGTCTACCAGAGGAGGCAGGAGAATTTCCCTGCATTGTTTAAGAATCCTTAGGGGACACACATCCAAAGGAGAGACTGATTTAGTTTTGTTAAGGAGGCTATCCAGCGTGTCCACAGAGAGAGGGGGAAAGGAGTCTAAGGTTCCCGGGAAAGATATTTCTACCGGGGCGGGATCCAAAGCCCCTAAAGCAGGGGGCCCGCTCATGAGCGATTTTTGTAACTCCAAGCAGAGTAGATGTCTGATATTTTTGTCTGGAAGAAAGAGGCGATGTTATTACAAAGCTCTTGGGACGCCACTACAGGATCAGGGGTTTGAAGGGTTATAAGTGAATCTACAACCCTAAAGAGCTCTTTAGGGGAAGACAACGAAGTTGTCAGGGTCGTGAAGTGCTCTTGTTTGGCTTTTATAATTTCGGCCTTGTATTTTCTAAGCAGGATCTTATGCGCTTCCTTATCTTTTAGGTCCCATCCTGTGTGCCAGAGGCGCTCCTGTCTCCTTACCTCTTGTCTCAGGAGTCTAAGGTGTTCAGAGAACCAAGGGGCTGAGGGCCTTTTCCTGGTACGTCGGAAGGGTTGTAAAGGGGCTAGTTCATCTAGAGCTTCCGTCATGGTTCTTTCAAACTGCATTGCAGCTGTGGAGGCACTTTCTTCCTGAGATGGACACCAGTTGGATGCCCACCGGGAGAGGGAACTATTAGAGATGTCCTTGTAGTTCCTACGGAATTCCTGTTTGCTAGGTATGTTAGGAGGCGCAGATGTGTGGGGATAGCTAAGTAGGAATGGGACAGCCAGATGGTCAGACCATGACAGAGGGATAGATTCCTCAATCGATAGCCTCTCGTCATTGGTAAAGATACCATCGAGCGTATGCCCAGCTCGGTGAGTGGCCCCTTTGACCAGCTGGTTAAAGCCGCAGGCTGACATAATGTCCAGCAGAGAGATGGTATCCTTGTTGTCAGGCCTTTCTAAATGGAAATTAAAATCTCCTAGAATCGTAAAGTCTTTTTGGCCGAAAAAGGGTTCAAGGACTTGGAGCAGCTGTTGCCCAAAATTGGTACGAAGGCCAGGGGGGCGGTATACCAAGATTCCGTTTAGGAAGGTTCTGTGGCCACTTTTTATGGCAAAGGAGAGGGCTTGAAAGCTGTCCTTAGGGTCAGTAATGGCAACCGTGTGACATTGGAGATGGTCCCTATATAGAATTGCGAGTCCTCCGCCCACCCGGCCAGATCTATCATGGCGGGCCAGGCAGTAACCTTCCGGTATTGCTTCGATAAGATCCGGACCGGAGGAGTCCTTGGCCCAGGTTTCAGTGACGAAGACCAGAGAAGGCTTTCTGTCAGAAACGAATTCCCTAAATATAACATTGTTTTTGATAAGTGAGCGAGCGTTAAGAAGAACACCACTTTCCTTCTCTACCCAGTTTACCGAGATAGTGTGTGATTTGGGCCTATACCTAGGGAGAAGAGGGGTGGGGTTTACCGTGTTGAAAGTCCCGCAGCCACATGTAAGAGGGCATAACAGATCTTCAGGGGAGTAGGTATGTGAGCATGTGCGACTCGAGGATTTAAGTGCGAGCAGAGTCTGAGGGGCATATCTCAAATGAGGGGGGTCAGAGATAGCAAGACCAGACGTCCAGCTGTCCAGCCCGTCCTCAGCGCAGACGGGCGCAGGCGGGCTGGACTCTGGCGTGACTCCGGCGTGCATCCGGCGCGTCCGCAAACGCGTCCGCTACGTGGAGTAGGCCCGTCCCTTTTTATAAACAGCTAGAGGACGTCAGGGCGCAACCACATGCAATATGGCCGCTGTCCCGCCATCACCTCCCCGGGACCAACTCTCACCGTCAACACTCAGCTGAGAGTGGCCCAGGCGGTAGAGGGAAGTAAGAAGGGTCAAATCCAAAGTAAAACGCTTTCTAAATAAAGCGAGGGTAAATTGCACATATAATTTTAAAACAACCTAAAATGCCTTTTTAATCAAGCGTAGGTCTGCTGGCCATGTTGGAAGAGACAGAGCATAAGAACCTCCGGCTTCCGCCTCAGAGGGTGAAAAGGATTGTTCTGCGCGCCAGAACGAAGCCCCTTTTGTAAACAGCTAGAGCGCGTCAGGGCGCAACCACACGCAATATGGCCGCTGTCCCGCCCTCACCTCCCCGGGACCAACTCTCACCGTCAACACTCAGCTGAGAGTGGCCCAGGCGGTAGAGGGAAGTAAGAAGGGTCAAATCCAAAGTAATACGCTTTCTAAATAAAGCGAGGGTAAATTGCACATATAATTTTAAAACAACCTAAAATGCCTTGGTGTCGCTTTCCCGCCTCCAGGCATACTGTTAGACCTATTTTGTGAAACTTGTAAAAGTGGATTGAGGCTGAGTCGTTGAACTCCGCCCAAACGTGTACACTTTTTGGGGGAATTGGAGCCTTTCTGTTAAATTTGAAGGTTGTTGCTGTATGATGTAGCCAAGGTCAAGTGATAGCCGAAGTGCGACGAGTCAGTTGCTTCAATTAAGTTTGCGAAATAGAAACCACTCCAGAATGGGAGAGCAGAAATAACGTGAGAATGGATAGGAGTCCCCATGATGCTATTTGGTTAATGCTGGCAGACCTGTTTTTTAAGTCGGTTAGAACTATTTGCCTGATATGTGAAGACTGCTGCAGAGGTAAGGTTTTTTTTTCATCATGAGAGTGAGGGCAAAAATGGAGAGCCCGATAGAGACCCATCTCAACTAGAACTGTCAATGCTGAGCACCGACAGGATCCAGCCCACTAAAGCCCTGTTTTTCGAGGTTCCAGGCAACCGAAAAGTAATTAGGGCTGGTTATGCTTTATGTGAGGAAAAAGGTGGGCCGTTTTTCAGTGCAAAGTGTACCAATTATAATCTAAAGTGCACACAATGTAGAAGAAAATGACCTCATCAGAATAGTGAAAAACCACAGGGCACAGACCAAGAAACCAAACACTAGCAATAAAAAAACCTTTTTAGTGAAAAAAATCTTGTGAGTTCCTGTAAATAGAAGTTGCCAGATAGCTAGGATTTTCGGCAGAAACTCTCTGCTCCTTTGTTCTCCTTCACCTTGACATAAGCAAATGTCTACAGGAGGAGCAGAGGGAGGAGCCTTCATGTTGGGTTTGAAACCACTTGGACAGGCCAGTTCCATACAAGGACTAAGGATTCATCACCTGTCTAATCAACTGGAGAAAATGAACATGTATGTAGTAGTCTTTGTGTCTTGAACACAAAGGGTGCTCATCAGCTGGTTTATGAGAAAATAACTACTTCTCTTTGGGCCAGATGTATGAAACATTGGTTGAAAAATATTGGTTGCAAATTGCGAGAATTGTGGAATTCTGTAAACTAATAGGTGGGTTCAAAACATTTCAAATCGTAATGGGTCATAATCTGATCTACCTCATCAATATTCATGAGGTAGGTTTCAAATTGCTACTCCTTATAATTGGTAGTCATCACAGGGATTGGTGCAATACAGGGGTACCGACGGACAGAGCGGGGCCTCATACTCCCGAGCGGTTGCCGGGTGAGGTGAGGTCTTCACCCACACAAGGCTGGGAAGAAGATATGCTTCTCCTCCGCCAGTGGACGTTCAAACGTTCTAGTTCCTGGTAGATATGTATCTGTCCTGTCTATTAGTAAACTTATTTCAATCTTTTACCTTAACACACCACTTGTGGTTATAGTTGCAGTAGCGATTAAACACCTTAGGTCCTGAAGAAAGCTGGGGAATTGCCCCTTAGGCTGAAACATGTCGACCGATCTGCACAACGCCATAGGGTAGTTTAATTTTTCTACTAGGCGTGCTTTTAACCATTGACACACTGACTTCAGCATGCACGTTCTTTCTGAGCCAGCGTAGCCAATTTTAATTCATCACTATTATTTTGAGCACTGCACTTTATTCAGTCCACTTCATGGCAAACATCATGGCTGGATCGCTGACATCCTCTTCCACTACAGCACTGTACGGCTAGATGTGGTAAGGATTGATCAGCAAGTCCCACGTGACGTAAACTCCACCAGCAGGGTGGTCTGATGGGACTTTTTCTAGCCTTTTGTTTCCAACAACTTCCAACAACATTGTTACACATTTACATCTTATCGTTTCAGAGTCCTTGGTATAGTTACACACTACCCCCAGACCTGGTCTGCTCTTTTGTTGTTTCGTATTTGATAGTAGGGGAGCGAGCAGACAGGTCTTTAAATATTCCCCTTGACCCTCCAAAACTTTTGTTTTTTAGCCTGCTAGGGTCAGCATGCCACCTTGTCTGTGATCGGTATCTAAATATATATGCATATATTATTTTTTAATGTAGCCCGTTTTCCTTGAAGGAAACTGAACTTTGTTTTTTAAAAAAAAAGCTTAAAACTTTTAAATGATTGTTTGAGAGTTGACAGTGGTTCCCTGGACAACTGCTTCCTCCCCAGAAAACTTTTTTTTAACAGTCACAAAGGGGAAAGGGTCTCAAAGGGGACACCTGTTAACTGAGGGTTGGTAATTTTTCAATAGTGTTTGACCGATATATTGACACATATGAATAGGATACGCTACTTGGAAGGGACGCTTACAATACACCTCTTTCAAATAGGTATTACCTATCCATTTCTAAAGCCATTGTAGGAGTAAAAAAAAAGTTACAGACTCCCAAAATGAGTTCACGGCAATGAAAAATGCAGTTTTACGGTCAGACTGGAGAGCTTGCAAGCAGAAAAGTGCTTTGTACATCTGGTCTGTCATTCCATTCCTGATTGGACAAAGCAGTTAGGGTGGACGGCAAACTCCACTACTCCGGCAGATTTCGCTGAGTTTTGCCTACTCCACGCTACACTTGAAATGCGGAGTGTCGGAAAAACACTGCCAACCACTGCATGGCAAATTGTTTTCTTGCAGGCAGCTTGCCAACGGTAAGTTGGGGAGCGAGAAAATCAAGTGCTAGACCGTCTCCCAGTGAGATTTCTCAACATGGGTGGTTGTGGCAGGTCGCTAACGCTTGTGTTGAGAAAGGTGCAGCTTGCGGTGAGAAAGCTGACATTCAAGTAGAAAATCTGCTCGAGTAGCAGAAAAGAACAGGGCCCTCTGGTGCGCCGCGTGGTGCAGTTTGTGCTGATTTTACAGCAGAGGACAAGCTCCCGACGCCTAAAATCAGCGTAACGTACAAAAACTCAAACGCTCATGGAACTCCACAGAATCTCACTGGGTTTTTTGGCTAACTCCGCGGAACTTCATGGAGTGAAACTCCACGAGTTCCATCCACTCCTACAGAGCAGTTCATAGTGCTTTTTGTAAATTGCCCCATTAAACTTTTAAGTACCACTTTATACTCTTACAGTTTATATATATATATATATATATATATATACACACACACCATATGTTCCGAAATAAATATGATGTTTTTTAACTTCATCTAAAGTTGCATATTCTTTTTACTTTCCAGTGAAAAACCTGCTTTCTTCTCGAAAGTAGTCCTAGGGTATTGCAAAGTAGTATTTTGCTCTACTTTGCATCAAAGCTGTGTACCATGGGTGGTACAAGGGTGTTTCCATGAAACTGTGGGACCCTGAACCCCAATAATTCACTGAACCCCAATGTTTTGTACTCCCCAAAATGTACTTCTAATGATTGGGTTCCAGCACTCTTAATCTTGCGATAAGTCACCTCCCTCTACCCCAGGCCCAAGTTTTAGCAGAATAAAATAAATAGTGTCTGGGACCATTCCATAACTGTGTTCTAGATCAATAAAAAGTTAAAGAATTTATTACAAAAGTCTTAAAAAGGCAGTACAAAAAAATGCAGTAGCTGCCATGAAAGCTCAAATACAAAGAGTCTTATTTAAAAAGCCCCATGCGCTGCCAGAGCATCACTTTTTGTGACGTTTCAGCAGCGCATGTTACAAAGTCATATCTATGAGGTCACGCAAAGCCACTATGTGTGGCTTTGAATGGCCTCATAGATATGGAGTGAGGCAAGGCAGCACAAATTACTTTACTCTGTACTCAGAAGGCATTCCAGGAATGTTGAGGTGGGTTTTCCCATGCAACACCCATAGATTTTGACGCTGCCCCAAATTTACAAGACCATGTAGACCTAGGGAAGCACCAAATTGTTACACCTTCTGAGGTGAAGCATAAATAGGAGAAATACCTTTACTTCTCTTTGTTATTTTCTCTTACTATGTGTGCTGTGTTCAGCAGCACACATAGAAAGAGAACAAGCATTTCCAATGCAATAGGTCTCGCATTCCCGAGAGTTTGAGCTATTGGTTTTGTAAACGACCATCGCTTTAATTTATGTGCTGTTTTTAAAACAGATAAATAAATGGCATTGTCATTTACAATGCCAATAGCTTAAACTCTTGCAATTGAGAGAACTATTGCATTGCACATACAGCCCTCCGAGGCTTTGTGTACACTTGTGACGTGCATGCTAGCAACATGCAAGGTATTAGGGAATGTGGAATAAGTGGATAACACAATAATCGATTGCGAACTACTTCAGTTACTCTCCATGGATATATTTGATTCCCTCCCTCTCAATAGCTAGTCACCAACTGTTTGGCTGCAAGTAATTGTTTGCAATCACGTATAAAACGTCAACACACTCGTACTCTCTCTAAGCAAATTTAAACAATTTAAATGCAAGCTAAAGCCTATTTACATGCAGGTGATTTAGTTAGGATCAACATTTCTGGGGTGTCCTCGACCTGCCAACCATCACGTGGAACCCAGACCTCGAAAGATTTATAAAGTAATCGCATTTCTTAAAAAAAAAAAAAACATACATACCAGAGGGGAAAACGCATTTTTGCAAAAGAACTTAAAACACATACTGAAAACGATTACCACAAGTCCAAATGCGGGTATGTGTAGAGAGTGTTGTAGTGCCTCCACGGTGTCAGAAACTCATTTGAAATACTTTTCACCTCATTACCCTGAGACATCATGTCTCACACATTGGAGATTAGTCGCACTCTCTGCCAGACTCATTTGACTTTTCCCAACAAGGTTCATACCTTGCATCCACATGTTTTCTAGCACGAGCCCTTGGCAGGAAGCCAAAGAATTGCAAACATATAGGGCCAGATGTAGGTAAATTTTATTTTCCGACCTCTTAAATACCGAGTCATACCGACTCAGTATTTCAGAGGTCGGAAAATAAAAGTACCGAGATGTAGGTAAATGCAGATGTGCAATTACCGAATCGGAAACAGTCGGTATTTTCCGATGCGGGAAATACCGACCAGTTAATGCCCATTCATTCCTATGGGCTTTGAAGCCCATAGGATTGATTGGGCATTTACCGGTCGGTATTTACCACATCGGAAAATACCGACTGTCACAAGGGTGCAGGGGGTGTCACTTTGACACCCTCTGGCACCCCCAAAAGAGGCTCGGGTGCCATGTGGCAGGCATACCTGCCCTAAGGGCAGGTCTGCCTGTCATATGGCATAGGTGTGCATGCACACATGTGCATGCACACCAGAAACGGTATTTTACCATCAAGTAGTATTTGATGGTAAAATACCGATTTTGTACTGCTTGTGGGACTCAGAAGAGTCCCACCTACATACCAATTTACCGGAATCCGTAATGATACCGACTCAGTATTTTACATACTCGGTAAATTTACCTATCGGTACATTTACCGAGTCTGTAAAATACAGGGACCTACATGTCAAATTGCTCTAACCGGTCGGTAACGGCCGAATTCGGCCGTTACCACCCGGTAAACGCCTACCTACATCTGGCCCATAAACTGCTGGCCACATACATCAGCGATCAGCAGTTGGAAGCACCGTCAAAACACTTTTCAGCCCTGCGATCGACCCAAAAGTGAAGCTCCCGTAACACAAGGGCTGCCACAGCTGTGCATAGAGGCCTTTTACTGGCGGAGGTTCCAGATCCCTGCTCTACAGGATCATAGAGGAGTAAAGAGGATCTGTAGGCATTACCTTGACGTTAGAACTGGATCACAAAATAAATGAACAGCACACCCCCACATTCATAGGAACTGACCCCGCTACCTCCAATACACAGGGACTGCTGCTGGTGGAAGTGCGGGACACGTTCAAACCGGCTCTCTAAGAGGGATTCCCTGGTCACGTTCCCCAGGATGGACATCCTGCTTCTCTAGGCCCTTCAAACGCTCTTCAACTCCCTGCCATTCGGACATCATCCATACATAAAAATGCTACTGCCTGGGACTGTAAAGGATGATCATCTGTCGGCCCCAGTGTACACATACCTGCCGCAAGCCAGAAGAACCTAAAGGAACAGCAGCGGCAGCGGGCGGAGTGGGTCGGGGCGTCGTAACTATTATATCAAAGCATAATTACATAGCTGGATTTGCAGTCCTATTACACTCTGGGCCCAAGTCATAAAGCTTATTTACATTTTCTGAGTGTTCTTTTTTGTACTCCCAGAGGTTTTGTGTTACAAGAGGCCCAAATTAAGAGTCACATTTAAAGTAAAAAAATAAAACGTCATACACTTTTTATAAATTAAAACAAAATAACAAGAGGAAAAATGAGCATGGAGTTTCCAAGATAGGTGAAATGTTAACAGACTAGTAAGCTCCCATTTTATAACTCAAGAGATATAAGAAAAATTAGAAATGCGTCTGGGAAAAATTGTGCTCGCAGTCAAATTTCATTAGATACCTCTTCAATACAGCATTTGATCTAAATGGTCACCAGAAAGGCAGATTATGAAAAAAACAAAAAGGAAGGAAGATCACTTCAGAGTTTTCATCTCACGGAAACAGTCTGAAACGGTCTGTGAATCACTCCCTTTAGCGTTACAAGGAACACATTAAGCTTATGTCTTACATGACACAGTCCAGCTCTCTTTGAGATCTCGTTTATGTCCTTGAATCGACCTACTACTTGAATTACTGACTGCTACCATAAATGAACCTCAGACAGAGTTACAGCGAAACCGAAAGCAGCTCTCAGGACTAGGCTGCGACTGAGGGCGGGGGCTGCCCGCGCATGCGCGCTCTTTGCTGGAGAGGGAGCCCCGGCGCTAAGGCAGCTGAAGTCCCGGGTCCCGTCCCGAGTGACCACCAGCGCTGTGGAGCTCCCACGCCGAGACACACCCAATGGCTGCCGAGGGAGAGAGAGACACGGACGAGGCAGAAAGAGCACGGTGAGTGGGGGGGTTGTATCTGTGTGTGTGTGTGCGCGCCCGTGAGTGGTGAGGGTGCGTGCGTGGCTGTGTGGGGGGGGGTGCATGTGCGTGTGTGGCTGTGTGTGCGTGCGCTTGTATGTGCCTTCGTCTGTGTGTGTGCCTGCCTGCGTGTGTGCCTGGCTGCGTGTTTAGGTGAGAATCAGAGGCAGGAGATGTGCACGGCGCCGGCTGGACGTGCGCGCCCACAAGGTGAAATCGCCGATGGAAAGCGCGTGCACATCCCCTGTCTCACATTCATCGGAACACGCCAACAAAAGATGTCTTCGCAGACAAAAGCATGCTTCGCAGGCTTTTTAGGTCTGCTCGACCTAAAAACGCCTGTTAGGATTGTTTATATGAGCAGGAGGTTGCCCCTTCCTGCACAAAAACATTCCTGCGGACAATACAGGCACCCTTGCACCATGGTGCAAGGGTGCCTGCGTTGGTGCACCAGCGCAGTGAGAAAGGACAGGAACACACTGTATTACATAAATACAGTGCATTCCTGCCTTTCACTTTGGCGTAGATCAGCACAGCAAGGTGACTTGCTGCACTGCCATAGGCCGAATGCCCGTAAATAAAGGCCAGAGCACATAATCAGAAATCAATAGTTATTTAAATATTAATAAGTATTAAAGTCTTTTTAAAATAGAAAGGTCAAATTTATAAAGAAAACGACTGCATCTCTTGGGAGAAGAAACATCTATAAATAGTTGACAGAATTCTCAGAAAAAAATGAAAAGTCTCTCCTTCATCCCGTAAAATCAGGGGTTTTTATGCGTATTTTACGCATTAACAATTAGCAAAACTGAAGACTCGATTCGATTGATTAGCTTTATTCGATTTCAGTATGAAAAATCATAAAAGCAACAGCAATACATAAAAATACACCAATACATTAAAACATTTCATTTCATAAAAATATTTAGATGAATTTAAAAATAAATTAAATCAATAGAATGAATCGGCTAATCAACAAACAAAATGGAGAATTAACAAGTTGATAAAAACAGGAGAGAGGTGGCCACTCAATACAAGACCACTTCTCGCCATCTGGGAATTACTCTATGTTGTCTGACATTATGACGGGACATATAATGTTCTGGGGTAAAATTCACTTAAACTCCAAACGGATATAGGACCATCCCCTATTTGTGGCTGCCAAGATTGCAGGTATGGTACGACATATTTATTTCTAAACTTTACGAGTACCAAGTCGCCCACAGTGTTTTTTGCGAGAGGTCCTAACCAGCCCACCCTTCGAACACTTAATATAGTCCCGTCTAAATTGGGGGGCAGAGGTCTATTTTTGGTGAGCCAGTACACTACCTTATTCCTTAGGTCCTGCTGTCTCTCAAGTTTTCCCTTTGGGAGTTCAGGTATTCCTGAGAGGACACACACAATAGGGGCTGCCTCTGGTGGCAGATGTAGGTGGTTAGTTTTGTGCGGTAAAGTGTCATGACTAGACGCTATTCTTTTATGAGATAACTTCTCTTTATTCTGCCCAGCCCTAGGGTAAAAAGACTGTGATGGCATGGCGGCTTTTGGGATATTTACAGGTTTCATATGTGGAGCAACTGATTGTTTACAGGAGATCTTGCTTTGTGTGATAGAGATTGCCGTTTCTATAGGGGCTGGATGCTGTGATTGTACGGGCCCTCCCATGGTTTTAGTAACTATTGCCTTAACTTTTATAGCTTCCTCAACACCCCTAAGCCTGTCCTCTAGGCTAGTCATTTTATCAATCAACGGAGTTATGATTGACTTCAACATGGTTTCGAGCTCCAACAGTAGGGAGGCCTGTGTAGGTGCTTTCAAAGTCGCAGTACTAGGAGTATTGGGTAAAGGTGAATTACGATGTAATTTTTGTAATTTAGCCTGACTGCCCGCGTGTTTAGCCTCATCTCTCTTCCTTTTGGCAGAGAGCACCTGGTTGGGGATTGCCGGTAGAGAGTTTGCTGTTGGTTGTATTATGCGGGGCGTTACCTGTGGAGTGTGAGTTAATTGGGAAGAGCAGCTAGACCCACGATTAGGCATAGATATTGGGGAAATAGGAGCTTTTTCTGAAACCAGAGGGGCGTATGAGGATTTGCACATTTGATTAAGTTCATCCAGTAATGATATAGCCGGGGCTATATCAGCAGTCTGAGGCGGAGAACCCAGAGTGAAAGAGCTGTCCAGGACTGGGGATCGTTCTATTCTATCTATTTCACTTGCAATGGGCAGTATAACACGCTTAAAATACAAATCCATTGTTCCGCTATGCAGGTCACCCTGGGAGGAAAGGTTTCTAAGGTCCCCTTTGCAAGACATAGCGTGGCGGCTGTTACCAATAAGAATGTTTTGTACTAAGTCAATATCGACAACCTTGGAAGGGGCCTATTAGAAGGACCGGAAATAGTCAATGGGTAACAGTACCTTTGGTCAATGTTCCTGGTGTATGGCACAAGAACTAAGGTGACTCCTCCCTCGTGCGCCGGTCCCGGGGCTGCTGGGTATTGTAGTTCCCTGATGGGAACTACCGCCGTTCCCCTCACGGCTTTCCTGGTCAGCGCGGCCGTTCCCCTCACGGCGCTGGTGTCGGATGGAATGCCCCTCTGTGCACCTGCCACGGGCTGTGCAGGTAAGGCTTGGCTTTGGTCTCCCCCTAATCAGCACTCACCATTAGCACCGCCCACCTGCTGCTCCCCTCCTGCCTCAATCTTTCTTTCCATTAACTGACTTTCAGAGCTTTTTGGATTCTCCAGCTTCTCTTCCAATGTTTTTCCTGCGCTTTTATATCACAGTTTCTCATAAAAACCACCCCATACTCCACTTCTCCGAAAACAGAGCTACTAGACAGCAGCTGCAAAATGGGAGAAATGGGAAAAGTCCGTCCGGGAGCGTCCGCACCAACTGGCCAATATACCAAAATTTTGCGGGGCCCTACAAAGCCGCCTCCCGCAACCAGAGCCTCCGAAGAAGGAATGAGAAGGTCTCAGTGAGTCAGTTTCTTGCCGCGAGCATCCACGCTCTAGATACAGATGAGGACGGCACTCCGAAGAATTTCAGAAAAGCTGCTGAACAGCCAATACTGCAGCCACTCCACGACCGGCTCATACAAATTCAAAGGAGCGCGAACAAAATTCATCTGCAGCTCCTGCCTTCAGCGTCCGCTCTCACCACGCCAAAACCATCAAAGACGCCATCACTGGGGGGAGGAGCATCACCAGAGGCTACGCACTAGCGGGAAACACCTCCTCCAACTGAAGACTCAGTATGGCATGACTATCATTAGCACACATATTGGGCAAATCAGAAGCAAGATCGCCATTTAAAGTCTTATAACACTAACCCATTGTCGACGAATCTTCCATTAGCTTCCACAGCAACAGCAACTCGGAGATTTAAAACACAATATGAAACATTCTCAAACAAAAGTCCCCTACTCTTGTGTACCAGCAAGCATACATTAAAACTTTCAGTGGACGTGTCCTAGAAAGATAAACTCGGAACACAGTGGAAAGTTTCATTCCCAGTAATGCTCTCCAAGGAAAATAACCAATTGCGTCACAGTGTCTCGTGCTCCGCTGAAACTGTAGGGAAAGAAGACTCGCAAGAGGACATTGATTAGGAGGGGAATGAGCAGGAGCATGATAGGCTAAACACTAGAAACTGCATCCATCTTAATAAATTGGTGTCTCTACAATGATGTGACACAACTAAACTATGTTAATAAACACACTTCTAAACATTATCATTCATGTTTTATAAAAATCATTAATATGAACAATTTGTTTATTATCTAAGATTGCACACTCAAAAAAACTTTTTAAAAAACCACCCATATTTTTTCATGCAATCCCTATTTGCTACAAAAAAGGTAGAAGGGCTTTGCACCAAAAATGTGTACCTTCTAGATGCAGGTATAACATTGAAGAACAGTTTTGCTTTCCAAACTTTTCCAACTTTGCATATATGCTGTACTGTACAGCACAAATACAAACTATGTCTAAGTTATGTTATGTTATGTTATTAATGGTTTTATATAGCGCGCAGCTACTCCGAGGAGTGTCCCAGCGCTTTTAAAAAACCAGATGCGGCTTTTGGGAGCAGAGACAGGAAACATTTGAACAAAGAGCCAGGACTTTAACTCTTTCCTAAAAGTCAGAAAATTCGAGGCTTTCCTCAAATGAGCTGGCAATGAGTTCCATAGCCTGGGTGCCAGACAACGGAAGGAACGACCCCCAATCCGGGCCCGACGTATGGATGGAATAGATGCCAATGCCAGAGAGGCTGACCTCAGCGTTCTGGACGGCTTGTAGAAGGCCAATCGCTTTCTAATATATTTTGCTCCAGAGTCGTGCAGTGCCTTGAAGGCGAGTGTACGTGCCTTGAAAGCCACCCGTTTCTTAATAGGGAGCCAATGCAATTTTTCCAATAACTCTTTTGCATTGGTTCTATGATGGAGGCCGTAGATGTATGTATAGGCATTTATATAGCGCACTACTTACCCGGAGGGTCCCAAGGCGCTTCGACCGCTGCGAAACCCTTCCTGGCTTCCCTGAGAGATGGTCCCTTAATGGGTATCTCCAGGGTGAGACCAGGCATCCCCGGCGGTCTGGTGGGGCCGTTAGTGAAGATGAGGCAAGCTAATGCCCAGAGTTGCCGAGTGTGATCGCTGATCAGAGTGGGCACCGAGGCGAGAGAATTATCGAGTCCGCTGACCCTGGTCCAGAAACCTGCCGCGCCGGGAATCGAACCCTGGTCCCAGGCCGTCCTCTGCTCTCGGGTCTGCCGCCTCTAACCAGTGAGCCACACTACTTCACACTTCACTTCATGGCTCTAGCAGCCGAATTATGCACTACCTGTAAGCGTGACAACAGGTAATCAGGCATGCCCAGGTAGAGGACGTTGGAATAGTCCAGGCGGGAGCCTATCAAGGCCTGCATTGGTACATTTCAATGCGCCATAGAAAGCATAGGAAGAAATTTCCTAAGCATTTTCAAAATGCCAAAACACTTTCCAACAAGACCTAGGATCTGAGGTTTCAGAGTAAGACCGCCCGGGGGGAGACAGTCGATGTAGGAAACATGGCCGGAGGCCACCAAGTCTGCCATCTGGGATCAGCGGGATAGCCAAAAATACAGCAACTCCGATTATCGGCGTTGCATTTGAGGCTATGATGTTCAAACCACTCAAACACTGCCCCCAGGCAGCCGCTGATCTGCACGCTGTCAAAATCCGAGCCCTTTTTGCAGGTGAAGAGAAGCTGGGTGTCATCAGCGTAAGAAACGATCTGGGCACCGAAGGACTCCGCCAAGGCCGCCAAGGGTGCCAAATAGATATTAGAGAGGGTGGGGCTCAGGACAGAGCCCTGAGGCACCCCGACCTCCAATGGCGGCATTTCAGCGGAGAAAGGGGGGGCCCAGACCGTTTGGCAGCGGCCCGCTAGAAAGGACTTAAACCAGCTGAACACCGCTCCCCGTAGCCCGATCTCCCAGAGTCTTGAAAGAAGACCGCTATGGGAAACGGTGTCAAAGGCTGCCGACAAGTCCAGCATCACCAGCATGGCCTTTCCACCTTCATCTAACACCTCACGGATGGCATCGGTGACTTCAAGTAGAGCGGTCTCCGTACTCATGTTGGCACGGAAACCAGACTGAGTGTCATGTAGGATGTTGTTACATTCCAAGAGGTTGGAGAGAGAGATGTGGACATGCTTCTCCACCACTTTAGCCAGTGACGGGAGAAGGGAGATAGGCCTGTAATTGGCATAGGCCAGAGCATAATATTATGCACTGGAAGGGTACTCTTCCTTTACAAAACCCATGCTAGGTATCACACAAACGCCCTTTCACCATTGCAAGTGTGTGAGGGTGGTGCAAGACAGCCTCAAGTGCGCCAGCACAGAGGGAGAGAGATACTGTGCGATTTCTTGGGAGAGATGGCTCAGTTCTGATCTCTCCCTTTCATACAACGCAGCACAGCAGCTTTGGCTGTTGTTCTACGATGAGTGAACAATTTGTAAACGGTGTGGCCCTGCTAAAGCTGCATCATTTCAAGCCTATCTATGCACATCGGGCAAAATATTGCAACCCCTGGCCAGATTCATAAAAAATCAGCTTAACCATGTTGGATTTTCTTTTACATGAATACCACATAAAGCCTGCAACTTAACGTCCTGGGGGTACGCAGCCCACATGCACCACTTAGACCAATTGCCCATTTTCTGTTGATACACATTTAACTTTTGGCTTTAGTACTAATATTAGTTTGTTACTACACGCTATGTGGGTAAAAATAACATTATTAGTCATGATTTAATTCTGCACCCATATCTTGATCTGTCTTTTACGACTTAAAGATGCTTGTGACTCACCTGGGTCGGAACTCTCTTTGATGGTTCCTCTCAATTATACGTTTATCCATCTCAATCAGATGAACCGAAGAGTAGGTGAATTGGCCACTACACATAAAGAAGATCTGGTGTGTTCTCGCATTTATGTGACTGGTTTATGCTTTGGTAGAATTGCTTGCTGTGAACATCTCCATACCCCTAGTTCTTTACTAACTTTCATTTTTGAGCTAGGCCCCATGTTTCAGCTGCCATTTAGACTCTGCTTCACCAGATTCATAGCTCCTTTCCACTTTAAAAGCCAAACTTATTGCTCCATGTGATCATTATATTTACTGCCTTAATTGCGTATTTTTGTTGTTTATGATAGTTTGCCTTTATCATCTCTTGTTCTTCCTGTTGGCAGTAGATATACCTAATATAATTTTCAGCAGTGTATGATATGATGATCCGGAAGCCAATGCTGAACAAAAGCTTTGGCCAATGTGCCTGAATATTTAGTTTACCTAGACCTTTAAACCTATTGATGCCCCAATTCAGAGCTGGGTGGTTTAATATATGCCTGGTGGATACTGCTGCATTCGAGTCCGTGCTCACTGGGCGCAGTACTCTCGTAGGGTGTTTCCATTTGATTTTCCACCTACAGATTTCTGTACGTGGAAACACAGACAGTCAAAGGGAAAATAGTCAGTAATTGACCAAAGTGGACCTCTTTAAGAGAAGGGCCAGAATTGCTTCTTTTCCGATAGGTGAATTACAACACAACTTGCTGTGTACAAATCATTGCCAAATATGTGGTGAAGTAATGAAGCATTAACATAATGTAGATCATGTAACATATTTATTTACCACAGCATCTCATTAGCCAACAAGGGCAACTGTCCCACATGGAATCTCCAACCCCATCAATCTGCATTCCATGCTCCATGGAAAGAATCCAAGGAACATGGAAAGTGGAAGATTGGAGGACATCACCACAGACTGCTTGCACACTTGCACATTAGAGTTAACAGTAGGACAACAGGTTGAAAGTCTGTGTGGTGTATATTACAGACAAGCATCTGAGAGGTGAGTTAGACTCAATGGGATTTAGGTTGGCCTCGTTAACCCTTTGACAGTGGAGAGAAAGATAGAGTATGTGTAAAAAGTAGAGATGGTCAGAAAATAATAAGTATTTTTGATTCTGAAACCTAAGTCATAAACTAGAAACTCTAATACACTCAGGGACATATTCACAAGAAGCTATTGCCGAATTAACAGCACTTTAGCACAGCCAAAGTCATGATAAATTTACCCCACCATGCACAAGCTTGAGCTAACAGTAGACCTCATCAGAATTCCCCCGATAACAGTCCCAAAACCTAACACCACAGCGGACACCACCAACTAACGCTAATGAGATGCAGAATAGGCATTCCCGGGCAGAAACACACGAAAACCCAACAACACCACTTTCACAACGAACTGACAGATCCGCGAAGCGAACCGAAAACAGGCGAATAGCTGCGGTAGCCGCAGGTATTTAACACCTGACTCAAGCAGGTGTAAAGACAGACGACTACCTGCAGAAGGCAACAGAGCCCCACACACAGCCACACCCAAAGAACAAACAACGCCATAGAGCTACTCAACATGCAGCTCGGAGCCCCAACTGGGCCCGAACACTCACAGCTACCACCCCCGGGACCACCACCACCCCCAGGACCCGGACCTGCACACCCCCCCGGACCACCACAGAGGCAGCGCAGAGTAAGACAGTGGACCTACAGAAAACATACCACTCTCACAGACCTGAAACCAGAGGAAGTCATTGCCCACTACAGGCTCAAAAGGACAAGCTTTCACCGCATCATGACCCACATTGCCCACAGGCTGATGGTCCCAACACAGCGGAGAACCAACATCCCTCCGCAGACAAAGCTGCTGGCTGTGCTGGACCTGTTGGCCTCAGGTACCTTCCAACCAACAACTGCCAGAGTCGGAGGGGTCTCACAGCTAGCCCTATCAAAGTTCATCACACTTGTCCTGGATACCATCCTCAGCTTCATACCCCAGTACCTTCACTTCCCCAACACTTCGCAGGAACAGCTGGAGACAAAGCAAGGCTTCTACACCATAGCCGGATTCCCGGGCTTGTTGGGGGCAATCGGCTGCACACATGTCCCACGTGTGCCCCCTGCGGATACTGCACACCAGTACCGCAACAGAAAGCACATGCATTCCATCAATGTGCCGGCAATAGTGGACCACTTGGAACTCTTCACCAATGTTGTTCCCAACTACCCAGGCAGTGTGCATGGTTCCTTCATCTTCCGACAGGCCATCATCAACCAGCGCTTCCAGGATGGCACATATGGAACGGGACTGCTCATTGGTAAGTACCAAGTCAACACACCACTCATCCCAATGCCTCCAAAGCACAATGCACAACTGTGGGGATGCACACATGAGCAAACCACAATCAATATGTTGAACTACACGACCACTTACTAAACACGGCCACACCACTCCTTGGTCATCCTGGCCTACCCCTGCACCCAGTACAGACATTTCATGGCACCACATCCACACAACAGTTGAACATGTGGAGATGTGAAATGCAGCCATGACACATTTGAGGCACTGCTCTGCCCACATGACCCTACCCCAGTCTCTTGCAGGTCAGTGTCCCGTGGTAGTGGGCCCGTGTTGCCCACTGTGCATTCGTGACCACTAGCCCTGTGCGACACGTGTCATCCCCTTTTGTTCTTACATTGCATTTCTGGGTGCCTGATGACTGTTGGTGTAGTTGCCAGAATCACCTACTCCCTGCAGGCTGGCCTACACTCACCCCACACACAGCCAACACAGGCGTCACTGGATTGGTGGACCTGCCATCACATTCTGCTGAACCAAGTATTGACTCTTCTCTCCCTGCACTGTCACAGGTGATCAAGAATATGCACTCAGCCCTTGGATGATGGCACCCCTCTGAGATCCGAACACACCCGCCCAGAGGCAGTACAATGCAGCCCACATACGCACCAGGGCATTGTGGAACGCACATTTGGCGTGTTGCAGTCACGTTTCAGGTGCCTGGGCGGCACAGGTGAGAAGCTCCTGTACAGCCCGGACATCGTGTGCAAGCTGATCGTTGCATGTTGTGTGTTGCACAACATCTGTGTTCGCAACAGGGCCCCATGGATCCCAGTCCCAGAGGTACCGGACGATGATGGTGGTAATGGGGCAGGTGGGCCACATCCCACTGCAGCAGCTGCAGGAATGGCATGTAGGAATACCATCATTGACACTTACTTCTCATGAGCACGTCACATTGTGACCGTCCATGGCAATCAAGCGACAGTAGTAAATGTCCAAATGCACTGCATGTGTGAATAAAACATATTTGTAGCTTGTACTTGTACATTTTAATGTTACTTTTCTCTGTGATTTCAGATGTGATTGGCCAGGTGGTTGTGCACATTTAGGGAATCAGTTGTGTCCTGTGTTCAAATGTGGTGGGGGTGCTGTTTGTACCAGGATGTTGTCAATGTCGAGGTGCACTCCTGCCTATGCTCGTATGCTGCGCAGTGGGTGTGTCGCTCATGCAGCTCTGATTTGTCTGCCACTGGTCTCTTTCAGGCGGTGTGCCTGTCGGTTCTGTTCTTCCACCGTGCTAGGTAGTTGTGGTGTACACGTAGTCCTCTGTAGTTGGCCAGGGTACATTCGTGGTACTCGGCTGTTGTTGGATTTTGTTCTGTGGCATTTTCTGTATGCTGTTCTTGTGATTTTTCCCGCATTGCGCATGTGTATTGCTGCCCTCTTTCTGGTTGTCACTGTTTTCTTATCGTGCTTTTGCCCATCGCAGGTTTTTTCGTGTTGGGGTTTGTGTTTTTATATCCTTCGAGGTGGTTGTGTCACGTGCATTGGCCACGGTGTTGGCAAACTATCACATGCTACCACTGTGTTGTGAATTCCATGTTGTCACAGAGTTGTTTTCCCGCGATGGGCTGCGATGTTGAAAGTTGGGTTACCCTACTATTGCGGTAGTTATTACACATTCTTGCGAATATACCCTTCCGTTTTTGTAAAAAATTGAAGGCTTCGACTAAAACTCCTGTATACACATATGATTTTTATTAAATAAAAAATAGCATGAGCAGAAGTGACCAGATGTGTTTAAAGGGTGTTCCAGTTTCCTTATCCGAAGTTTGGTGCTCTGGTTTATAATCCATAAACCAAAGACGTTCATTTTTTTCATGTAGACCTTTAGCCACAATCACATCATCAGTATACCATTTTGACCTGTTAGCAAGAACACATGTTAAAGACACCTTCTTGACATGGCACAAGCTGGGTTAGAGTTGAGCAGGGATCCAAATCTCTCCTCACACAACACTCGGTTGACCTCTATATGGTTACGGTTAGCTAGGGTCTTGCAGTCATCATCCTGTCAGGCTTCTCAGCAGCCTTTGATAGCTTCCTCCACTACAAGGTGCAGGGCCAGGCATTGGCATTGCGTTCATTATTCCTCCAGGAAAGTGGAGAGGCGATATCACCACCTCCCTCGTGATCTCCTTATAAAGATCTTGTTTGTGTGTCCCTCAAGACACCCTTACTCTTTTCAGTCTTATTATCACTTCTCTGGTGTTGGTCACTTCTTTCTTCAACTTAGTTTTACTTGTATATTGACTGCCTACGCTTTCTCTTCAACTAGATGTCCATACTGAAATGACAGAAACGTACTTTCACAGCTGTCATTCATCAGTAGCTCACTGGAAGTGCCTTATTAGTCTGAAAATGAACAAAGACAAAACTGAAGATCTAATGGTTAGTGACTATTACAGTCAAGGAAGCAGTGACCAAAAAACACGGGACACTCTTATGCCAGTACCAGTGATAACTTTAGCTTCATTTCCAATCTTAGTTGATATTGGAGCTCTAGATTAATAAGCTCTGATGTGGTGTTTTTTGTCTTAAAGACCCTGAGCAAAAGTATGTCATTGCTTCAAATCTCATGTCAGAAAGAGATGGGATGGACAGAGTGGTGTATAAGCTTGAATGAAGAAAACATTTGCATCCAGGTCTTCATAAACATCTACTTTCTAAACTGCAACTCATACAATTTTCTGTGGTCCACTGTATCTTGGCGCTGAATCATTGCACTAATATTTTCAACTATTCAGCTAACTAGTTGCTTCTCAAAACCAAACATTCTTTCTGTTAAAGTGTCCCTGGTTTAGGGCACCAATAATGGATGTAACAATATTTTTCTAGACCCGCCTCTATTGATGCAAACCTATTTAGACTCTTTGCTCATCCTCTTGAGACTTTTTGCTGTACCCAGGGTAAAACACTCATGATGCACAGGATGCACTTTCCACTCCCATTCTATGCGGGCATGGGTTTTTCTTAACTGGCAACATAATATCCTTTTATTCTATAAGCTATTAGAAACCTTTTTTTTCTCCCATTAAAGTTCTGTACGCTCCTATGGCTTTTCGGGGTGTTGTATATAGTTAAGACACTCTTTAGCCCGTGCTGAAAAGATTACAAATCAAATAAAAATGAAATATAGGCTTCAGACCTTAGTGGAGTTCAAAAATCAGTATGATGAAAATGCTCTGAGCATGAAAAACAGGAAAACTGACATTTCTTGACATAAAGACTTACACTATGTAGAATTGTACCGACGCATAGGAGAGGTGTACATCCTTCTCCTTGGACCAAAACAAGTCCCTTATTTATAGATGCTATGTTAATGGGTTTTTAAAAATGTATTAGCAGGTGTTGGATTGCTATGATTACTTTCGGTAATCCCCATTACTCTTAGTCCTACTCGTCCTCAACCCAGTCATCACTCATGAGGTATCCCACAAGACAGGAAACAAAACAGGAAAAGATTTTAGGCTCCACCCCCGCCCTCCTACCAGGTGCTATATTACTCCCAACCACTAGAAGCTCATCCTGACACACCAAGCAACAAAGGCCTGGACAGGGAGGGAGGGTGGGAAATATGACTGGGTCGAGGACGAGTAGGACTAAGAGTAATGGGGATTACCGAAAGTAATCTTAGCAGTACCTCTACGTCCCTCGTCCTCGACCCAGTCTTCACTCATGAGGCATACCAAAGCACTGCCTAACAAGGCCTTTGGCACACCCAACACAGCAAACACAGACCAGACACAAAGGAGTGCAGCAAGTGAAAGTTTAATAAACACACAGCTCAGAGTGAGGGGGTAACCCCCACAGCTTGCAACACCCCACAACCAAAATTGGTCCGGTCAGATAGGGCACAATTCAACCGGTAGTGCCTCACAAAAGTGGATTCGGAGGCCCAAGTCCCAGCCCGACAGATTTCATCAAGAGAAACACCATAAAAAGCAGCCCAAGAGGCAGACACGCCCCGAGTGGAACGCGCCTGAACCCCAGCAGGACAAGGCAAACCAGCACCAAGATAAGCTAGAGAAATGACCGCTTTTATCCAGCGACCCAAAGTAAGCCAGGAGGCAGCCTTATCCCGGCCAGCCAAACCAAAGGTCACAAAGAGGGTGTCAGAGGAGCGAACCCACACAGATATAGCCACATAAACAGACAAGGTACGCTTCACATCCAAAGAATGAAGTAAGAGCTCAGAAGGAGAAGAAGGAGAAGGACACAAAGAAGGAAGAACCAGTTCCTGAGAGGAATGAAAACGAGAGCGGATTTTGGGGAGAAAATCCGGATCCAAAGAGAGGACCACAATGTCATCCAGAATCCGCAAAAACGGGGGAGAACAATGCAAGGACGTAAGTTCCCCCAGCCGTCTCGCAGAAGTAATAGCAACCAGAAACGCCACTTTGTAAAACAGGAACTTAAAGTCCACAGACTCCAAAGGCTCAAAAGGGGAGGACTGCAAAACACCCAACACCAAGGAGAGATCCAAAGGGGGCACCAGAGATCAGGCAGAAGGAGAAGAGAGAAAGAAACTCCGAAAGAGGCGAGAAACCAACAAGCCACCCGAAGGTTGAAAAGAATCCGGATCCCGGAAGGCACGGATAGCAGATGATTGACCCCACAAGGTAGACTAAGCAAAGCCTTTCTGAAAGCCATCCAGAAAAAACTGAAGAACAGAAGACACAGGACAAGAGGTAGGAGACAGAGCAAGGGAGGAACACCACCCAGAAAAAGAAGTACAGTGCTTGGAATAAGAAGCCAAAGTAGACTGCCTACGAGAGGCCTGCATTACAGATATAATGTGGTCGGGCAGACCACGGATCCCAAGAGACAACCGTTCAACCTCCAGACCGCCAAGGTGAGAGGAACTAGAAGGGAGGGAGACAGAGACCTCAGAGTAGAGGGGTAGCAGGGCAGGATCCAAGGAGGACCCACAGCCAGACCCAGCAACAGAGGAAACCAAGATCTGCGCGGCCAGTGCGGTAGAACAGCCACCACCTGAGCCCCCACCCGCTGAACCTTCAGCAAGAAGGCAGGAATCAGAGGAAAGGGAGGAAAGGCATAAACAATCCAAAGAGGCCACTGGAGAGACAAGGCATCCACCCCCCAAGCTCCCTGTTCCGGAGACCTGGAGCAGAACAGGGGAACCAGCGTATTGGACCGAGAGACAAACAGGTCCAGATCCGGAGTCCCGAACCTCCGGCAAAGCAACCGAAAAGTTCGGGGAGCCAGGCACAGGGACAGAGACGAAGGGAATCTCCGACTCAAGCGCTCTGATACCCGATTCAGTTCAGGTCTAGTTCGCGCTATATAAAACTCTGAAAAAAAAATAATGTTGTCCACACCCTGAATGTGCTGAGCAGAGAGGGCCAGAAGATGGTGCTCCACCCAATCTGAAATGGAGCAGGCCACCAGATGCAGGGAAGAACTGCGGGTCCCGCCCTGGTGATTTATGTAGGCCACCGTCACTGTGTTGTCCGATCTCACCAGGACATGGCAACCCTTCAGATGAAGATGGAAGAAGCGAAGTGCCCGCTCCTCGGCAGAGAGCTCCCGCCAATTGGACGACCTGCGCGACTCCGACGGGAGCCAACGGGCCTGCACCGTCCAATGATCCAAAGTTGCACCCCAGCCAGACGCGCAGGCATCTGTGGTCAAAACCAGAGGGGGAGGCAGACGGATACACATCCCCTTGGAAAGGTGGGAAGAATCCAGCCACCATTGGAGAGAAGCAACAATGTCCAGAGATACAGGCACAGGAACAGCACAGTCCAAGACAGGAAAGGGTACCCACCTCTGAACATGCCACAGCAGAGGACGCAGATGAACCCTGGCCCCGGGGATGGTGAAGACAGACGCAGCCATGTGACCTTGAACCTCCAGCCACTACAGGAGGGGAGCCGCAGCTTGGGATAATAACTTTCTGTCGTGTTTCCCCTTTAAGTTATGTTGGAATTGTTTTGCTTTGACATTCCTTTATGTCACAGGATTCCTTTCCTAGCATCTGTGTGTTACAGTTGCTGGGAAGAAGTCCTGTGTAGGTTGTACCCTACCTTGCTCCTGTGCTTTCCTTGCAATAAACTTGTTTTTCTACCAATATTGAGCGGACTCAATACTACAATTTTGGCGACGAGGTCCAGGAAGCACTAGGAACCCATGAACCCTTTTTTCCTCGATTTTAAAAAAGACTTTGATATTTTAAGACTCTTCACTTCAAGGAAACTTCTACTCTGCCTGCCTTTGCTTCGTGTGACTGCTTCATCCAACTGCCACAACACTTCAGCCTCCATGTGAGTAAGAACTTCATTTTTCACTGACCCCGAACTTCCGTTATTGGTGCTAGTATTTTATGAGATTTCTTCAATCTCCCTTATTTTAGCGCTGGGTCAATAGTGATTTTCAAAGGCTCGCTAGTTGTGTGTGCATCTTTTGAATCGTGGTAGAGCAGATGAAGAAGGCTCTTACCTGGATCGAGCGCTTCCATTCTCGAGCGCTTTCCCTCTGCCTCGCTCTTCCATTTCCCCGATCTGCAATCCTGCAGCAACGTTCTTCTGATGCACGTCATCCAATTTCGTTTGACGCACGTTGTGCGATGACGTAGGACGCCGGTGGCCATTTTATGGTTTCCATGACAACGCTACCAGCGCTTCACCGGCTCTTCGTGATTCATCGTTTTGCAGCGTTTCTTCGTTTCTAAGCAGTTTTGAGCAGCGTTTTCTTCTTTTAAACCATTCTTCATACCTCCACATTGTTATTTATACTTCAACACGTATTTTCGTTTTTCCACCATTTGCATCAAGTAAGATTTTTTTTTCTCTTTCTTCTTTAATTTGCTTTATTGTGACTTGTGACATGGCTACTCAAAACTTCACTATTCAATCGCCTCAAGCCTTTTGGCCTTCTGGATCAGAACCTTGCATGAAGTGGCTTCAATGGAAGGCATATTTTCTAAACTTTATTGATACCATCGATGAAGAGGCAAAAATGAAACCTGAAAGAAAAAAAAAAGTTGTTTTTACATTCTCTTGGTGCTGGGGGTTTGAAAGTATATGAAGAAATGTCAAAAAGTACTGGTGGTGGAGAATCTAATGTTTTTAATGACATTCTTTTTGATTTTGATAATTATTTTTCTCCAAAAGTATGTATAGGTATTACCAGGTATACATTTTTTCGCAGGAAACAACAACCTGGAGAAACTATTGATGTTTATGTATCTGAATTTAAAAAGATTGCAGATGACTGTAAGTTTGATCACCTTCAAGAACAATTTATAAGGGATCAAGTTGTGATGCATGCATCTGATCCATCAATCCAAGATAGACTTTGGATTAATGGTGATTCCAACCTTAAAGATGTTTTAGCTATTGTTAGGAAGGCTGAACTTTCTGGTCGCAGTGCTAAAGCCATTAAGATTAATGATAAAGTTTCTCCAGACTCTAACGTTATTTCGGAACATACTGTTTCTAAGGTTCAAAGTAAATCTAATTATAAACAGAAGTTCCAAAATAAACCTAAGTCTAATGAGGTTAAAAATCCTGATAAACTCAAGTGTTTCAGGTGTGGCAGTAGTTCACATTTGGCTAACTTTAAATTGTGTCCTGCCATTAAGGAAAAATGCTCAAATTGTCGGTTAATTGGTCATTATTCCAGAGCTTGTCACTGATCTAAAAGTAAGAAAGTGAAGGTGATTTGCGATTCCTCTGATTCTAGTGATGAAGAAGACATAATAAGAAAAGTGTTACATTGTTCTATTGAAGATGAGTGCATCAAAAAAGTTACACATTGCTCTATGGAAGATGAGTGTGTTCAGAAACCACTTGAAAAAGTTTATGTTTTCAACATCAATGACTCCTTCAAAGGGAACATCCTTAAAAAACCTATTTGTAACATGTTAATTGGTGGGGTTCCCATCAATATTTATGCAGATTCCGGTTCCCCTTACACAATTGTTAATGAGAAAGTGTGGAATTCTGATTTTGCACAATATTTAGGTAATGATTTTTATGCTTCTGATATTTCTCCTGAAGGGTTTTTGGGGGAAAAGATTGAGATCATTGGCTTTAAACCTTTAAAGTTCAGATTTAAAGACAGGGATTCCCTAGGAAAACTTTATGTGTCTAAACGTGGTCCTTCTGTCCTTGGATGGAGAGATCAGAGAGATTTAGATATTATTCTGAATCCCAATAGTCCCGAACCAGTTTAAATAATTAATGATGGTGAAAAAATTGGTGATTCCATGTTTAAAAAGTTTCCCAAAGTCTTTAGTGGCAAAATTGGTAATCTTCAAGGATTTTCTCATCGTATTGTCTTGAGAAGTGATGCTAAACCTAAAATTTTTAAAGCTAGGAACATACCTATTTAAGTTCGCAGTGATGTTGAAAAGGAATTGGAGAAGTTAGTTAGAGAGGATATTATTGAAGCTATAGAATCCTCTGAATGGATTTCTCCAGTTGTTATCGCCAGACTTGCAAATGGCAAAATTCGTCTATGTGTAGATCTTCGCCGTTTGAATGAGAACATTGTAATTGACAAATTTCCATTACCTAAGATTTCTGAAATGTTGTCTTCTGTTAAAGGTGCCACTATTTTTTCTACATTGGACCTTTCTGCCGCATACCATCAGATCTCCTTGGATTATGACAGCAGGCACCTCACAGCATTTATTACCCCTATGGGGTGTTTTCAATTTAAGAGGATGCCATTTGGCTTGGACTCCGCTGCTGCCATTTTCCAAAGTATTATGCACCAATTATTTGGCAAACATCCTAAAATTAGATTTTTTCAGGATGATATTTTAATTTATGGAAAAGATGAGGTTGAGCACAATTCCATTCTTGAAGAGGTTCTTAATATTCTGGATAATAAAGGTTTAACCATTGAGTTTTCCAAATGTCATTTTGGGGTTAAATCTGTAACTTACCTAGGTCATGTTCTGTGTTCAGATGGTGTCTCAACTAAACCCAAGCTAGTTGATGCCATTAAAGAAGCACCCTCTCCAACTAGTAAGGATGATGTCCGTTCATTCCTTGGTATGGTAGAATTCTACTCTAAATTTGTTAAAGGGTTCTCTAGTAAAGTTTTTAATATTAGACAGCTTTTGAAAAGTAAAGTCAAATTCAAGTGGTCCGCCCTTTGTGAAAGTGAATTCAATGGTATTAAATCAGACATCATCAATGCCCCAGTGTTATCTCCTTTTGACTTAGACCTTGATTCTGTCATTACTGTCGATGCCAGTAACAAAGGTTTGGGAAGCGTTCTTTCGCAAATTGACAGTTCTGGTAAAGAACACATTGTCGTTTTTGCGTCCAGAGCCCTTTGAGTTCCAGAAAGTAAACTTTCTGTTATTGAAAAGGAAACTCTTGCTGTTGTCTGGTCCTTAGAACATTTTCGGAGTTTTGTATGGGGCAAAAGTTGTGTAGTTAGAACTGATCATAAACCCCTTTCCAAACTCCTCTCCACTGATGGCCTTTACAATGCCACTGCTAGAATTGCTAGGATGACTATGCGCTTACAAGACTTTATAATCAAAATTGTATATTTTCCAGGCAAAAGCAATGTTATTGCTGATTTCCTTTCGCGCATGCCTTCAGACCTGCAAGACTGTGCGGTTAATGAGTGGGATTCTTTTCAAGTTGCTCTTATTCATGATGAGAATCCTTTTTGCATTGAGAAGAAAGTTTGGGCCGAGGAGTATGTTAAAGACAATGTTCTGACCTCTGTTGTTTCTTCTATTCGCAAGGGGTGGCTGGAGAAAAGTAAATTGTCATCTGACCGTAAACCGTTCTGGGAGGTCAGGAATGAACCCACTGTTTTGGATAATACAATTTTTCGTGGTGACAAAGCTGTTCCTCCTGTAACGTTGAGGGACTCCATTTTAGGGTTATGCCACAAGGATCATTGTGGTATTGTTAAGACCAAGCAAAATATCAAGCAGTGGTACTGGTGGCTTGGTATTGATGTCATGTCTGAAAGAATGGTACGGGAATGTGTAATTTGTTCTAACTATAAAGTACTCAATACTTTGAAACCTGATATGTGTGTTCCTATAGTTCCTGATGGTCCTTGGCATACCGTTACTATGGATATTATGGGACCTATCGGGGATTGTCAAAAATTCGTGATTTCTATCATTGATATTTTTTCTAGATGGCCCTGCATTACCATTGTTGATAGAGTTGACTCAGCTACGGTTTTAGAATTTATTGATAGAGTTTTTATGGAGGAAGGTTTTCCTACGCAAATTATTAGTGACAATGGTGTCCAGTTCTTATCTAAGCCGGCTAAATCCTATTTTGACAGAACAGGTATAATTCATAAAACCACTTCATTATACAATCCGAGTGGTAATGGATTATGCGAGAGATTTAATAAAGTCTTGAAGAATGCTATTCAACTTGCCAAAATGAAAGGAGACGATTGGGAAGTTGGTGTTTACAAAGCTGTTTGGTCCTATAGAACCAATATTCATGATGCGTTAAAGATGTCACCATTTGAAATTATGAGAGGTCGTGTTGCTAGGACTAAGTATAATCCCAATTGGTTGCATAAAAAAGATTGTTTGGATATCTGTATGAATGAAATTAAAGACAATATTATTGGTAAACATCTCCAATACAAGAAGAATGTTGGCAATAAATTTGCTTCTGGTTCCACAAAAGTTGAAAATGGGATGCTGGTTAAAGTTAAAAAACCGTGGAAGGTTCGGAAAGGTGAATCTCAGTTTTCTAAACCATTAATGATTAAGAAAGTTTTACGCAATGCTGTCCTTTTGAGTGATGGTAAGGTGTGGAATTTAAAAAGAATTGCTATTTACAAAGGGAAGGAGGATTTTTGCTCAGTTAATTCTGCAAGTTTGCCTAACATCTCGCTGGATCCTCCTATTGTTCAAAAAGAGGATCATGGTGGTTTTCTCTTTTCTGAAAATATTTCTGC
The DNA here is from genome assembly GCF_964263255.1 of Lissotriton vulgaris. Classification (NCBI taxonomy): domain Eukaryota; kingdom Metazoa; phylum Chordata; class Amphibia; order Caudata; family Salamandridae; genus Lissotriton; species Lissotriton vulgaris. The sequence continues at coordinate 1,857,605,400 of NC_141689.1, forward strand.
TCCATCTGGAAATACGTCTGTTCCTGTTGACACCTCCACTGGTGGCAGTATTAATAGTGAAGCTATTCCAGAAGTTTCTAGTAAGGACGTTTTTGTTTCCACTGGTAATGCTAATGATGTTCACATTGCAGATGAATGTGGTTCTTCTAATCAAAACACCAACAACACCACTGTTAAGGATTTCAATTGTATTAAGAATACAATTATTGGTAAGAAACGTGTTTGTTCCAAACCCATATGGTTACGAGATTTTGTTTGTTAATTTATTTTGTTTTTTTTTCTTTTTGTTCATAAGGAAGAAGATGTGTCGTGTTTCCCCTTTAAGTTATGTTGGAATTGTTTTGCTTTGACATTCCTTTATGTCACAGGATTCCTTTCCTAGCCTCTGTGTGTTACAGTTGCTGGGAAGAAGTCCTGTGTAGGTTGTACCCTACCTTGCTCCTGTGCTTTCCTTGCAATAAACTTGTTTTTTTACCAATATTGAGTGGACTCAATACTACACTTTCTCAACAACGACTGGAGACGAAGAATCCGGGAGTCCAGCAAAAACACCTTGTCCAGCACCGAGTTGAACACGGCCCCGATGAAGGTTCTCCGGGTGGCAGGTATAAGGTGACACTTCGGCAAGTTTATCAAGAACCCATGATCCCTGAGTGTAGTCATGGTCAAGAGAAGGTGGCGAGACATGATCTCCAGAGATGGGGCCTGGACCATCCAGTCATCCAGATAGGGGAACATGGACACCCCCAGGAGATGGAGATGCACCACCAAGGGAGCCACCACCTTGGTGAACACCCAGGGGGCGGACTGGAGACCAAAAGGAAGGACGCAGAATTGCCAGTGCTGACCCTCTAGGCAGAGGCGCAGGAAACACTGATCCCCCACAGCCACGGGAACGTGAAGATAAGTGTCCTAGAGATCGAGAGTACACACACCCGGACTGGATCAGTGGAATCACCTTTTGTAGAGGCTCCATCTTGAACGGGATCTTCCTCACAAACAAGTTCAGACCCCGAAGGTTGATGACCACCCGGAAACCCCCCGTGATCTTCGGAACCCATCCCCTGTTCCCTCTGTGGAACAGGGACAATCGCATGCTTGCTGACCAAAATATGAACACCCTCCAGCAAGGCCAGACGGCGGGAGGCATCCCGAGGAGTCGGAGTCACCACCACCCCGGAGGGGGGAGGGGCAGGAACTTGATCCGGTAACCCCGAGACAACACATCCAGCACTCATTTGTCGGAGGTCGTCAAACGCCAAGCAGGAAGAAACAGGCAAAGTCTCCCACCAACCTCAGGTGGACCACCAACAAGACCGACCTCCTGGACGGCATAGTTAGGAACGCTGCAGGCCAGACCCAGCACCCCGCTGGGATTTCTTCTGAAACTTCCACGGAAAGGACCGGCCAGTGCCACGCTGACTCCTGAAGGAAGACTGCTGAAGCCTGGAAGGCTGGCGGAATGACCTGGCACCGGAGAAGAAGGAACCCCCATGGGACGGAAGCTGACGAAAAGATAAGGAATGCTTGCGTTCCTTAAAGACCTTATGCAGCTTATCCTCAAGAGAGTCACCAAAACAGACGGGTACCAGTGAAAGGCAACCTCAAAGCCATGAAACGTTGAGCCGCGTCCGTCTTTCAATTCCGTAGCAACAGGTTCCGACGGGCAGCAATGGAGGAACCACAGGACATAGCAGAAGCCCTCAATGAATTAAAGGCGATGTCCGATAGGAATTCAGTTTGGCGCTCCATGGACTCCAGCAAGTCCGGACAGCTGCCACCCTCCTGCATCGTGAAAAACAAGGTCTTGAAATCAGACAAAAAAAACCTAGCCCATAGGCCCCATAAATCCCAGATCGAATAGCAAGGTGAGAGCCAGCATGAGACTTCTTTAAAGCTGAATCGATCTTTTTATCCACACCGTCCCTCAGGATGTTATCATCCGCCATGGAATGACGCCCCACAAGACTGTCCACAACGGAGTCCACCTGGACAAAATCAGGCAAGGAGTTCGCCATATCCTGCAAAGGATAAAGCTTGGACATAAACCTGGGCATGGCGATGTGATCCCAGTCCTTCCATTCCTTCAGCCAGACATCCAACACTAAAGGGTGTACTGGCAGAGAAGAGGCAACAGGCTTCCTAAACTGCGGCAAGATCGAATCCTGAGAGGTGCTGGGCGCAGAAGCATCAGGAAACCCCATATTCACCCGAACATGGGAAAGGATATCAGGCAAGAGATCCCTGGAAATGTATTTGCCCTGAAGCTCAGCAGCAGGGAGAGAAGACCCATCAGAATCTTCAGAGGAGGAAATGTCAGAGTAAAATCAGCAGCACCAGAATGACCACCAACAGCCTTCTTGTTCATCTTCAGATCAAACAGCGTCTCCAGGATAAGGCGTTTAATCCGATCATCATCCACCCTGACATGCATCACAGGAGCAGCCGAGCCCTCTCTGGCCTCAGGGGAAGAGGAAGGCATAGGAGAAGAATGCTTGCTCTTGCGATGCTGCTTTCCCATAATGCGCAAAAGAACAGCAGCAGCAGAAGAGCAGGAAAGCACAACAAGAAACAAACAAGAAACTCCCACCCATTATATATAGAGGGAGCAAACAAACCAACCAGCCGTCCATGGAGGAAGGAACCGAATAGGCCGAAAATAAATTTAAAACGACCAATCCCAACGCCGGAAAACTCCCAGGGAAGGGCAGGCACGAAACACCGCAACCGGAAAAAACGAACCCAGTAACGTTAATCCGATCAACAGCAGTGACAAACCAAGTCACCGGCCAAACACAATGGAGGCCGTAGCGAATCGATGCTAGAGGAAGGGGCTTCACTCAAAGGGAACCCGCGGCCAAACAGCAAGCGCGGGCCACCATGGCATCCTGCACAGGAATAGTGCCCATCACAACGACAAGCGCGCCAGAGCCCACCCAGGCGCCCGTCGGAAGGGCAGGGAAGGAACGCCGCTGGGGGAGGAAACTGATCAAAAGCGCGTCCAAGACACGGCCAAGCGCTAAGATAACAACCGCCTTCACCCTCACTTCCGATCATATGTGCAGCAGGACCGGCACATTCATGGCGAGACATGATTTTACTCACCAGAGACGCCCAGGAGACCCAGAAGCTGAAACCAGGAAGGTACCGGACTCCAGAGGAAACGGAGGTCTCGAACCGGTCATCACGCACGAAAACGGGCATCAAGAACAGGGAGACCCACGGAGCCACGCAACACAGGTCACCCGAGCCCAGGAGGAGACAGGGAAGCCCAGCAGCCCAACTCCACAGCATCCCACGACGGTCCACGGGAGCCCCCAGAGCCCAGCAGAGGAGGCAGCCACAGGACAAGCGAAGCAGGTAAGTGCCTGGCACTCACCCAAGCGCCTCCCATCAAGTAAACCACCGACAGGAAACAAAACAGGATGTGCTTCTAGTGGTTGGGAGTAATATAGCACCTGGCAGGAGGGGGGGGGGGTAGGGGGGATGGAGCCTAAAAGCGTTTCCTGTTTTGTTTCCTGTCTTGTGGGATACCTCATGAGTGATGACTGGGTCGAGGACGAGGGACGTAGAGGTAATGAGGTAAATGTGAAATTTCACATATATACTTTTCTTTTTTTCTTCGAATCTAAAAATATTTTCCATGTGAGGACATCCATTACCCTCTCACAAATAAATCAGTTCCAAGCCTTATCTGGATGCTTTCTTCTCCACTTACATCTGGGTTGCTCGAAGTGACATCTTAGCACATAAAAATGAAATCTGCATATCTAAATTTGTCAAACATAATCTGAAATGAATGAAATGAAATGAATGAAATGAAAATAAATTTATTGAGCGCGATTGCTGCCCGAGGGCGTCCAAGCGCTGAGCTGTGCTGAGGCGGAAGTGACCAAGAACGGAAGATTTAAGACACGAAGGATTTAGCAAACAGTAGTGTCTTCAAGTTTTTCCGGAATGAAAGCAGATTAGGATTAGACCGGAGTGAGAGGGGAAGGGCATTCCAGAGTTTGGCAGTGTTAAGAGAGAACAGCCTGCCACCCGACCTGGCTCTCTTCACTCTGGGAACAACAGCAAGGAAGGCCTCCATCGACCTAAGATTCCTGTTTGGGTGATAGGGGATGACAAGGTCGTTGTTAATGGGTGGGCCTGTTTTCCAGAAGGCGTGATGTGCCATGCATAATGCCTTGAATGCTACTCTCTGCCTCACTGGCAGCCAGTGGAGACTCTTCAGAGCAGGTCTGGCTGACTGGGATCGTGGAACCTGCAGCAGGGTGCGTGCTGCACAGTTTTGCACGATCTGCAATTTCCGGAGGGTCATTTCGGGTGCCCCAACATACAGGGCATTGTTTGAATCCAGACGGGACTGAATGAGGCCTTGTACCGCCACCTTTCTAGCCTCTAAAGGTAGAAGCGGAAGGATCTTTCTAAGAATTCTTAGTAGGCCAAAACATGTGGCGGACAACTTAGTGGCCTGGGTGGAAAACGAGAGTTTATTGTCCAGCCACACTCCCAGGCTCTTAACACTTTCCTTGGGGGTGGGAGGGGGGCCCAGTGCACAGGGCCATAAGGAGGTGAAAGGCACTGGAGAGGTTGGGCCTAGGAGCATTAGCTCCGTCTTGTCCCCCTTCAGTTTTAGGGAGGAGGTGGTCATCCATCCCTTGACATCCTCTAAGCATTTTAGCAGATCTACCGGGAGTTGCCTGTTATTACCAGCGGCCAATGAGACCACTAGCTGAGTGTCGTCGGCGTATGACACAATTTTGATGCCGTACGGTTCGACGACACCCGCCAGTGGCCTCATGTACACGTTGAACAGCACAGGGCTCAGGGAAGAGCCCTGTGGTACTCCGCAGCTAAGGGGTTTCCTAGAGGACATTGTCTCGCCGTCAAAGATCCGAAAGGATCTCTCAGACAGGAAAGACTCAAACCACCTTAGTGCGTCACCAGATACTCCGATGTCATGGAGACGGTCCCGCAAGGTGGTATGGCTGACCGTATCGAATGCGGCACTTAGATCAAGGAGGATCACTGCCACTGATCCCCCCTGATCCAGTACCCTTCGAGATTCTTCGGTGACTGCTAGCAGGGCGGTTTCAGTACCATGCTTCGGTCTGAAGCCTGTCTGGGATGTATGTAGCAGAGAGTGGTTCTCTAGGAACTGAACGAGTTAGGCGTTTATAAACTTCTCTAGAACCTTGCTAACCCAAGGGAGAAGTGAGATGGGGCGGTAGCTGGCATGATCATCGGGGTCTAGGCTGGGCTTTTTTAGCAGCGCCCGCACCATGGCTTGCTTCCATGCCGTGGGAACTACGCACGCGGAGATGGACGAATTCAGAAGTTCCAGCATTACTGGCAGGGTGGCTTTAGATGCCTGCAACAGGAGATCTGGAGGGGCAGGGTCACATGGGGAGCCCGATTTGACTTGGCGTGCCACTTTGTCTAGGGTGTCGAGATCCAAAGGAAGGAAGTGCTCAAGGGAGGGCTGCTCAGGGTGAAGGTGCGATCTGGGGAGGGGTGGGGCAGTCGCGTCCCGATTTGTGGCTACTGTTGGGAATGTAGAGTAGATTTTTACGCCTTTATTATGGAAGAAGTTCGCAAGCTCGTTACATTGGTCCTGGGTTTTATTAGGCGGAGATGCAGTATTGGGACTGGTGCATAGCTTTATTATACTAAAGATTTCCTTCGGCTTGGATTTAGCTTCAAGAATTTTATCTGAGTAATAGGTTGCCTGGGCAAGCCTAATTTCTTTTTTGTAAGCTTTAATCGCCTCTTTGTAGGCGACCTTTTTGTCCGAGAGGAAATCTAGTCGCCAGGCTCTCTCTCGTTGCCTGCAAAGGCGTTTTAGTTCCCTTAAGGAATCGGAGAACCAGGGGGCAGATTTGTGTGTTTTCTTTGGGGAGGATCTGCGAAGAGGGAGGATCGGATCTAACGAGTTTGTAATCCAGCCCACAAAGTTTCTATTTGCCACATTGGGGTCTGGGCAGGGTAGTGGACGGGTAACGTCCAGGTTGTGTAACCAGGCATCCAAGGGGAGCTTTGTCCAATTTCTCCTAATAGTAGCTTGGGGTGGTAGCTGGGGGACTTTTAGTGTAGTCCAGGTAAACGGGACCAGGAAGTGGTCCGACCATGGGAGGGGAATAGGTAGGTCGACCGTCAGACCGGGGCAGTTGCTGAATATGGGGTCCAGTAAATTGCCCTTTTCGTGAGTTGGAGCTAACACCAGCTGGGACATTTGGAGGGCTCCAAGGTCGTCTATTAATTCTTTAGCGAATTGGTCTGAGGGGGAGATAAAGTGAAAGTTAAGATCCCCTAGGACCGTGTGGTTGGCCGAGGCCATAATTCTTTCTGCTATAATCTCTGGAAGAGACCTGTGGAACATTTTTGATGACTCTGGGGGGCGATAAATCAAGGTGCCGGAAAAAGAGCTATTAGCATTGAATTCAATGCAGAATGCTATGCTCTCGCACTCAGGAATAGTTTCTGTAGAGGTGCGGCATTGGTACTGGATCTTCAATATGATCGCCAGACCTCCGCCTCTCCCTTCCGGTCTATCCAACCGGATGATATGATAACCTGTAGGTAAGGCTGAAACTACGTCTGGCTCAGAATGCGCAGTGAGCCACGTCTCCGTCAGGAAGACCGCGTCTGGTTTTTGTTCCTCTAGCAGCATAGCAATCTGCGTGCTGTGTTTGGGTAGAGAGCGGCAATTTAGTGCAAACATGCGGTATGTTTGTGCTGAAGTAGGCGTAGAGAGGTTACGGAAAGGATATTTACAGACCGGACATCGAGTGGGAAGGTCTGTAGGAGCGTAGATATGGGTACAGTGAGCAACAGCTCCATTACCTATGCTTAGAAGGGCCGCCGAGGAATAAGTCCTGACCAGGAGAGTGTGGGAACCAGGATCTATAGCCCCTGGCCCCGTCTGGTCGCGGACGGGCGCAGACGGGCTTGCCTTAGGCGCGCCTTCGGCGCGCATTCGTCGCGCCCGCTGCGCTCGTCCGCTGCGCTTCCTCCCGAGACACATGATATATAGTGGATGGTCAGGGCGTTGGAGGGGGCGTGGCCAGCAGAGGGGGCGTGTCTCGTGACGCGCCTCGCCCTTGTGAATTGGCGAGCAAAATCAAGGGGTGTCGTTGCAGCGTGCGTCCGCTGTTTAGGAGGCCAAGAGTGCAAGTGAGTAGGAAGTTTTTAAAAGCACAGTATCACACAAGTTTTAAAAGAAATTTCCTAGCGCTCCCGGCTTCCACCTCAGGAGTCCGATGTTAAATGCGACGCCAGGGCACTGGGCGCGCTATTTGTACACCTTGGTGAGGGGGCGTGGCCAGCAGAGGGGGCATGTCTCGTGACGCGCCTCGCCCTCGTGAATTGGCGAGCAAAATCAAGGGGTGTCGTTGCAGCGTGCGTCCGCTGTTTAGGAGGCCAAGAGTGCAAGTGAGTAGGAAGTTTTAAAAGCACAGTATCACACAAGTTTTAAAATAAATTTCCTAGCGCTCCCGGCTTCCGCCTCAGGAGTCCGATGTTAAATGCGACGCCAGGGCACTGGGCGCGCTATTTGTACACCTTGGTGTATGAATGTAATGTGTGCGACTGCTTGTCTTTCCATGCGTAAATTACACTGACTTTTTCTGCATGTGAAGGTTTTTGTGAGTCTGGCTTACAAAGTTTAAAGGCCTGCAGTAAGCCTAATGCAAGTCGCTACATTAATAATTTTCTCCCTTCTAAATAATGATGCATTTCAAATAAGCAGGTTACTACAATGTATTTGACATATTATTTGGTTACCATGAAAAACTCACTTGCGTGTTACAAAGTTGCAAGGCTACATGAAAAGCGCACATTTCATTATTTTCTGGTTAATTTGAGAGAAATGTGGAACCCTCTGACAAAATAGCCCGTTTGGGTGATTTTTGTTAGGCTTGGCATGACAGTGCAGGTGGCAAAATGATTGTTGCAAATTCTTCAAAATATAGATAGAGTTGGTTTTGTTTTCATCCAGATCATTATTTCCCTATCACTTCATTCTATTGGCAACTTGGTGTATCATTCTGCCTGCCATAAAGTAATTCCACAGAAATACATGATGGACCATTTTACATCTAAAAAGTACACTCAACCATCATGCTATTTGTCACATTACATTTTTTGTACCCCATACACATGCATTCAATACACGAAGCAATCCTTTTTTTACAAGTTTTTTCTCAGCATAGGCAAAGCCAGTAGTGCTGGGTTTGATGTGATTAAACAGCAGTTGTGCAGGCAACACTTATAAACATGCAGGCAACACTTATAAACATCATTTGAAATTTCCTGTGTTTCAAATCATTGGCACATTAAAGCCAGACCTATTGGCTTTGCCAGTGCTTGTTAATTCAGGATAGACTCGTTGTGGCTCTTTGGCCTATTCTGCCGTTGGCGGGTATGAGGACACATCCTGCATGTTAATCCATGTAACAGCAGGAACTTCCAATAAAACAAGTCGTGTCTGATTTCAAGGTGGTCTAAAATCTTCAGAAACAGAGCTGTGCTAGTCTTTAAAAACACCAGAGACCGTGGGTTAAAAAGGGCCACCCTCGAACAGCTAACAGACCACGGCTTCTGTACATGGGAATCAGTCACAGCATCACATGAGTCACTGAAACTCCTTAGCACGCCAGCGTACACCAAATAAGACGGAAACGCGATTTGTGAAGTCTGAAGGAAACTCGAATGTGTGTAAATGCTGAAGAAGTTAAGAAGAATTGTTTTACTGATATAACAGGGCCTAGTAGTTGTTCTAAACCTACATGGAAACATTCTTCTTATGCTGTGAATAATTCTTCTTTACTTACGAAGAAAAAAACGATTGCAGAATTGCCGTGTAAGTGTTGCTCATAAAATAGCATCATCCGTATGCTCTCATTGAGCAGGCAAAGGCCTGTTTTCTGATCGCTGTTGCCTGCCGTTAAAAATATCTGCAGGCCAATGATTTTCCCAATCTCCTGGATTCTTTTGGTAGACTTAGGTGACCGCCCCTGGGACTTGGTACGCATCTGCTAGCCCTATCAGTGGCTGGTATCACGTTACCGCGTGAGCTAAATTATAAGAACAAGCACTGGCAAAGTCAATAGGTCTGGCTTTTTTTTTTTTTTTTTAGTATTTATGACAGCTTTAAAAAAGTCTGCCTCAGTGAAAAAAGCAGAAATAGTGCATTATTACTTTCTGTATACAATGCATCTCAATGAGATAAAGAATGTAAAAGTTGATTAATTAGTGTATTTTCGAGATGTAAAATAGTCCCTCGAGCAGTGTTGTGGAACAGTGGAAGTGCTCGGTAGGAATAATCCTCCAAACTGCCAAAAGCATGAGGTGAAAGGGAAGCACTCCTCTGGGCGAAGCCAAAAGCCACACTATGTTTATCGAAAGATTTTGGTAACAATGGGGCATATTATCAAGGGGGTTTATCTCCGCTTTTTTGGCTTTAAAAGCCAAGAAAGCGGAGATAAAATTATCTCCCTATTACCTAGCTGCCGCTAACACCAGTTAGCGACAGCTAGTAGGAGATAGCGACCATCTTGGGCCCCACTTTGCATGTCAGTGATATTTATCACTAATGAGATGCAAAGTGGGCGTGCCAAGATGTTAGAGACTGAAAACAGTCGCTAACATCGCTATCTCCTATTACCAACTTTTGGAGATATTCGCGCTAAGCGGGAATATCTCCAAAAGCTAACACCTGCCCTGAGCAGTTCTTAGCCATATTATCCAATGGGAGGTGGATAACATGGCTAAGAGCATTAGCTCGCTAAAGCATGAATATCGCTGACTTTTCAGCGATATTCATGCTTTGTGGCGATTTTTACCGCATTTGCGTTAAACCTTGGTAATACCAAGGTTTATTTGCGGAATTTTTGTCTCTAACCAAGCAATAGCGATAATTATTGCTTGGTAATATGCCCCAATATGTGTTAGAGAATGCTGCAAGGTCAAATTGACATAAAAAGAAACCACACAAATATGTCTAAATGCCAGAGATAGTATGCAGTATGCATCTCTTGATTACTGTTTTCCCTTGACTCTAAAAACAGCCACTTCCCTACTCAATTTCAGAAAAGCCCTAAAAACCTGGGGGCATATTGCCAAGCAATAGCGATAATTATCGCTATTGCTTGGTTAGAGACAAAAATTTACTGCTGAGCTGCGGCGATTTTTACCGCAAATAAACCTTGGTATTACCAAGGTTTATCGCAAATGCGATAAAAATCCCCGCAATGCATGAATATCGCTGAAAAGTCAGCGATATTCATGCATTACCGAGCTAATGCTCTTAGCCATGTTATCCACCTCCCATTGGATAACATGGCTAAGAACTGCTCAGGGCAGGTGTTAGCTTTTGGAGATATTCGCGCTTAGCGCGAATATCTCCAAATGATGGTAATAGGAGATAGCGATGTTAGCGACTGTTTTCAGTCGCTAACATCTTGGCACGCCCACTTTGCATGTCATTAGTGATAAATATCACTGACATGCAAAGCGGGGCCCAAGATGGTCGCTATCTCCTACTAGCTGTCGCTAACTGGTGTTAGCGACAGCTAGGTAATAGGGAGATAATTTTATCTCCGCTTTCTTGGCTTTTAAAGCCAAAAAAGCGGAGATAAACCCCCTTGATAATATGCCCCCTGGCTCTTCACACAGGAGTGAAACATCATCCTACCCACTTGCTCAACCCGTAGTGGACACAGTTGCTGCCTTAGCTCAGACTTCTATAGCTTCAAGACGCCCTCAGGCATGAGCTGAGCTTTATAAATCATATTTACATTAGAGAAAAGTGGTTGTAGATTTCACCCAGGGATGTGTCTGAAATAATTTTCTAAAGAACTGTTTTTAAACTTTATATCTACTGAATGTTTCTAACCTTAATTTTGTTACAAGAGCAGAGGCTCATAATATTCTATTTTAGTTTGCAACTGTTATTACAGGCAGCCACGAATCACAAAAAACGTATCTTCGAAGCAAACCGTGGATCACAAAATACAGGCAGAGGGGAGGGGGGGAGTGAAACCAACAATCAGTCTTGACTTTAGTCTATATCTTGCTGCTACCAAGACGTAACATCATTTTTTTTCTTGCTGCTGGACCATGTGCTAAGTATTCCACTTCACTCTTTTCTGTATTCTATTGTTAGAGCCTTGTTTGTGATCGCATATCGGATAGTGTGTTTGGCTCAAAACTGGGCTGTGTTTTCCACAGTTTTGCTTCTCATTCAAATCTTTTCTATGTAGATAGATGTTCGGATATTATTTTTCCTTTCCTACTGTTTAGGCTTCCATTACCGGCAAACTATATTTTATGGACTGACATTTTATTTAAATGATATGGGAACTATATTGACCAGCATTTATTGCAATGGTAGAATAGATTTAGGGCGAAAGCAATTTACTAGTTATAGGCCCCATGAGAGCCAACATGCATTAATGGCTTGTACCTGGACACCTAATTCATATGTTACAGGGAAGCACTGGCAAAACCATTTGACAGGGAAAATGGTTGATGGTGTTTTGCATATAGAAGTCAGATTGTTTTCTGCATATTGTGAACAGCAAAAAATGAAAATTGCATCTTACATGAGCATAGGCCTTTTGATGTATGAATCTTGGATTAAAATATATGTATTTGTGTGAATAATACTGCAACTAGTTTAGCTGGTTTTCGTGTACATTTGAGATTATGATGATAACAATAGGTATGAAGGGCCTTGTATTTTTCATATGATTCTGAATTTGAAGAGAAACAGTGAACGAAACATAATCTATATTCATTTCTCAGCATTTCTATATTAAAGGTCATGGCTTATGATATTGGCTCTTGGGGCTTTGCAGTTCCTGAAACCCTGACCTTCACCTGCTAGTAGTAGCAGGCTGCGCATATCCCATTCTGAAAGTGCGCTCTCTTTTGGTGTATCTGTTTCTGTAGCCAGAGAAATTAAGATGTCATCCAAAAGAGGCAACTGTTCTTTAAATCTTAACATTTGCAGTACAATACAATAGGTTTTGGACTCCATCCATATCGTGATTGGCGGTCGGCAAGATATTGATGGTCATTCAACCCTGTGACTCTCACATCTGGAGAAAGATTGCAAGATGAAGAAATGTCCTAATGTTGTTTTGGATAATGAACAAAAGGATGATAATTATGATGCTACTTATTCAAACAATAGGTAGGATGATTCCTGACCTTTCAGTACTGTGATTAGAGGTTCTAACAGCACTTAGTCAGTCCACTGACCTTCATGTCTGGAGGTAGAATGCAAGTTGAAGAAATAACCTAGGGCCTCATTACGATGTCCATTGGAAAGCTTTCAGACCGACTCCCTGTTGGAATTGTTTCCGGCCGACTTGAGTTCGTGGAGGCCGACTGACCAATTACGATGTTTCCTAACACCGTTCGGTCGGACTCCCATTGACTTCAATGGGAGCCTGTGTTCCGACCGACAACACAGGCTCCTATTGAAGACACGGCTAGTAGCGGAAAACCTTGCACCCTGTGGTGGGCACCCATGGTGCCTGCCACACTGTGCATGGTTGTAAAGAAGGGCCCCATGGGTACCCTCACGGGCCTCAACTGTAGGTCCCTGGTTGCAGGGTGGCCTGATACGGGCCATCAAAGTCAGTTTCCGACAGCCATCTATGCCGGACAAACCAAGTCAGAAAGGCTGTCCGAACCAACATCGTAATCGCTCGGTCCGAAACGCGGTCCGTAGAGCTGTACGAGTCAACTCTGACCGACTCAGTTTCTCCGAATGCCGATTGGAACCGAGTCGGAATGACCAAATGGTTTCCTTTTATCGTAATCGATTGGTCGGAAATGTTTCACAGTCGGTCGGAAACATGGGTTACCGACACGGGTTAGGAAAATCTGAATGCCTTTGAGTTCCCTAATGTCTGGAGAATGCACAAACGTATGATTATAATCATAGGAATCTTATTGGAGACGGGTTAGTACTGATTTCCATATGGCTGGGTTACAACCGAGGTGGCTTGGTGGCCAAAAGAACGATGGCTTGCAATGTTACCCTGAGCAATTGTCAGTGGTTAGAAAACTTGAAAGCATGCCTCCCATCACATTTTGCGCGTTTGAGGTAATGCCCTAAGTGGCCGCGGTTACGCCCAGATGTGGTTCTGGGGCTCACTGTGCCATTGGAACCAAGCTGCACCTAACTGACAATCCCTTACGTGTGCCTGTACTCACAATTACCCCACTTTTACAGTATCCTCTTGATATAAACATTTTCTTGCAAGATTTGTCGCTTTTGAGTGTTTTCTCCTGTTGTCATGATTTCCAAGTTCTTGCTGAGATTCCTAGGCAGAAGACATTAGTGGTTCTAATTTCCCCTCGCTTAATGACTGAGGCCTCGTTCCGATCCCTCCCCAAAATGACCAATGATAACACTTTATTGCTTTATTGCTTCCATTTCACCGTTGCCTCCTCCAAGATCTCCATACGCAGACTCACAATCTGATCTTATCTGCTAATCCACAACAGATAGCTTCAAAACGTTCTTGCATTTCTGATCACTAATGGGCCTTTAGCCATCAACTGCTAGCCTCCAAAATCTTTCTGGGCCTCAGTACCATGAAGACTTACAAGAAAGCTTGGCAAGCTTGGAGTTGGTTGGTGCGTAGAAGAAAACAACAATCTGATTTAGCAAACGTCCCTTCAGTTTATCAGCATCTCAAGGCACGTTTTTCAGGACCAGCAACATCAACTATTCTGTTGAACGGGGAACATCCTTTACTCTGCAATGGATGTCATATATTGCACCCTCCAAACTCCTCAACATGATAGGTTAAATTAGTTCTGCAATGGTTCCAAACATGGCCTGACAACGAGTCCCTATATTTGCCACACTAACCTCACCAATCAGCTTGATTTTATTAAAAACAAAAACTCAGATTCCAGGTGAGATTATTCCAAGTCATTATGCTCCTTTAGCAGTGTTATTTTCTGTTACCAGACGCTTGAAGATTGACCCCACTAATATGGATTAGTATCCTTATTTTCCTATTCATCCAACGTTGAATGAATATGAATCAAAGACTGTCCCCTCCTCATTGTCAATCTTTCTAATAAACTCATGCTCCTGTATTTTCTCTTATTTCAGCCAGATGGCCTAAGTCTATGCCTTTGGCTGAAAAAGATGGAAAAACCTTTGAAGCTCATTCCACTATACGAGACATGGCCACCAGAGCCTATTTGACTTAAACACGTTTAGATGACATTCTTAGATCTGGAGCTTGGTCCAGAGTATCAACATTCAGATATTGTATCGGAAACAGTGTTTCATGCCTATTTGGTATAAGAGCATGGGCTTTAAACAAGCCTCCAGGCTTGTGATAAAATACAGAATTTTTTTGCTCAAATACCCAAGGAAAGTCCTAACTTTATTAAAGGCAAGGAGATGAATACAGTCATCCACTGTTTAAATCTTGTCAGATGTTTTGTTTCCCTCCCATTAAAATGCGATACTACAAATGGTCTTGATTATTTATTTCAGCTTCAATTACTACAACTCCTGGTTCTCAACGGGATCCAAATGACAAATATGAAGCTCAAGGGTTCAAGCTTGTGGATATTCCTGATGGATCAATTGGGGATTCATTTGAAGTTGTTCTATTGCTTTTTGTTGGGTTTCATCTGTTGATGTTCTTCCATTGAATTCATTTCATTCATGGATTTTACTTTGTCTTCACGTCAAGAAAAGAGACTGTTACTTCCTGGTTGCTTCTATTATAGACTAAGCTCATGACTGATTCGGGGTTTCACTTCATTCAACCTTTTGTGACCCTGGGTTTGCCGAAGTGTATTCTTTTGTGATTCATGGCTGCTATAATAAAAGTAGCAAGTTAAGAAAGCATAATATTTGCCTTTCTGTCTTCAATGAAATCAGTATTTTTCACCACTTGCCTAGCTATGAAAATATGCATTATATCTGCAGTACTGGAAGACGATATTGGCCATGCTCTTCATTGTTTTGTTTTTATTACAACTTTGGGAGGGCATCAAAGGCTGGGAGGTACCTGTAATTGGAAAGTTGAGCCAGACCTCTGATCTGTTGCTAGATATAGTACATTTTGGAATATGGTGAGGAACTTTCAGACATGCCACTAAGGGGTCAATTACGATGTCGTTCGGAAAGGCTCAGAATTGGATACGGGTCTGCCGAATCCGGTTCGGAACCTGTCTTACCGACCGATTCGGAAATGACTGATTAAAATGTTCCAAAAGCGTTCGGACTTTCCGACTCAGTTCCGGATGGCATTCGTAGGAACCGAGTCGTTCGGAGCCGACTCGTACAGGTCTATGGACAGCATTTCCAACCAAGCAATTACGATGTTGGATTCAGACAGCCTTTCTGAATCAGTTTATCTGACACAGATGGGCTGTCGGAATATGACTTTGGGGACCCGTAGAAGGCCCCCTTTCACCAGGAGCCTTCCAAATTGGCTCTGCGGGGTTCCAACCATGCACAGTGTAGAAGGCACCAAGGGGTCCGCTACATGGTGCATGATTTTCCCCACCCACCCCTTTCTTCAATGGAAGCCTGTGTATTTGGTCGGAAAACAGGCTCCCATTGAAGTCAAATGGGAGTCCGACTGAATGGTATCCGGACCCATAGTAATCGGCAGGTCGTACTCCTCAAATCCGATTTGGTTGGAAACCATTCCGAGACCGATCTGGTCGGAATGCTTTCCGAACAGCATCGTAATCGACCCCAAAGTCGAAAACAAAGCTGACTTAATTGAGGCATCCTGAACTTACTGCATGCTTGGCCCTGTCATATAAAATAATAGTCCATGAAATAGAAAACAAAGCGCATATTGATCTGTCTGATACATAACAAATAAACCACACTTGAAAGTCCTCTTTCTATCTCCTGTCCCTTAATGACCATACTTCGACTGTTATTACTAGATATCATACATATAAAAAAAACTGTTATCCTTCTTCTCTTCCAAAAAAACACATTATAGCTAGTAGTGTGCAAAGCCTCAGAGTTTGCATGTTTTTTTTCTCAAAGTACATGCAATTCTAGCAAAACCTAGAAGAACCTGCAAAGCGCCTGAAGCTTCATGCAAGGGCTCATTTTGTGTGAAAAAAATGACGTTTTCCAGCATTTTTCATATCCGTTAGTTGTATTAAGTCACTCACGAGAAAAATCTAAGCTAGGTAGCTCTCGACTAGAAAATGGTAACTAATTACCAGGATAGGCTAATAATAGTAAAAACGATGCCAGAGTGTATGTGAGGGAAAAGCAGGAAACTCCATGAGCAATGAGTAGGATAATCAGGAAGTCTGTTAGACAACGTTTGCTAACAGCACCTTTGCACAGGCCCAAATTATAATGGCTTACCTGCTTGTTCACCTGGCCCACAAAAGACCTATAGTACATTTTATATAATGGTACATAAAGCTCTGAATTTTGAATTTAATAAAAGAAAAACAACATCAAAATGATAATAATTCACAATCCATCATATCCTAATTTTCAGTAAGATTATTTACAAAAATTGAGAGCAACCAGATTTCCAAGCTACCCATAAAGGTTTACCACAGCACATACGGTCACACATTTGAGCATTTCACATAAAGAATAAGGTTTTATTTGCCCTCTAGATTTGGTATTTCAAAAAGATGGGCCTTAACTATTGCTATTTCCATTTGACATATGGTGGGTTTTGGAAATTGGGCTTTTGTTTGAGGGGGGTGGAATCATATCCAAGCAGCAACCACAGTCTCTGTCATGGTGAAACACAACCAAACCCCAAATTAACCTGCGCTTAACCATCTGGTAGCTTGGCACATAGCAGTCAGGTTTAACTTAGAGGCAATATGTAAAGTATTTATGTAGCACTTCAAAAAGTGTTAAAGTGAAACACAACACAAGAAAAATCTCACACCAATTTAGAAAATATCAAAGAGTCAAATGTAATAAATGATTTTAGTAGAACCGAAGATATGTGATTGCAAAATTTTATGTAAAAACAGTGCCTAGAAGCATAAAGCGACAAATGTGGTTATCTAGTCATGCCGGACCAGGACAAAGTCACAAGTTCAGGAGGACCGCAAAGGAGTGCAGGTTGGATGCAGAACCAAGTTAGGCCTGGTGAACAAAGTACCTTATATCCTGTTTTGTGGAGCATTGCGAGATTCCGCATTGATGTTGTATTGTGCAGCTGCAGTTTTGAGGGGCTGCAATGCAGAGTCCTGCATCGTCCTTGAGGATGCCAGCAATGAGGTGCTTCCACTGCCAAGTCCTGCATCACGCTCCAGCGGTTCCGACAAATCTTTGGGACTGTGATGTGGAGTCCTGTGTCTTCATTAAAGATGGCTTATGATACGAATGTCTGTGTTGACGATGCATTGTGCAGCAATGGGTCTGAGGAGACTGCGGGCTAAGATAGGAGGTTAGGCGTTGGGGATATGTTGCGCTGAGGAAATTCTGAGGAGGCTGTGAGGAGATGTGTCATGCTACATTGGTTCTGCTTCATAGAACCACAGCTGTGCTGGCAGAACACCTTCAGGCCCACTTCCAAGGGTCCTGGCTGGGGTGGCACCCCTTGGGGGACAGACTAGGTACTGGGCTCAAGGTAGTAGGAGTTTGGTCTGTCCCTAAAGCTCTAATCACAGGAAGCTAGCCAAATAGCCATTGGAGTCGCTCCAGCGGTCCTGGTTTCAGGATTCAGTTTCAGTCGTTTCACTCAGGCAGCAGGTACGCACACAGCAGGGCAACTAAATAGCAGTCCTTCTTGCAGAGCAGGACTGCAGCCCTTCTGAGTCTTCCACAGGTCTAGAGGTGTACTGAAGAGTTGGGTCTGAAAATGTAATATTTATATAATGGGCCAACTTTGAAGTAGGAGAAGGTTCTGGAGGTTTCCACCCCAGAAGTGCATGGAATTACTTGCCTTCCTGCCCTGACCTCAGGTTGTGTGGGATCACAAAGGACTAATGTAAAATCTTTTGTGGGTGTACTCAGGCACAGATTGAGTGTTGTGTAAGTGTGGTAGATGACAGCTTCTTCCCCTCATGAAGTCAGAGATGGCCCATCCTGCCAACACCTATGATCCTTTGTCTCACTGTCTGGTAGCAATATACAAAATCAACTGCCAGCTACACCTAGTCATACAACCCAGTAAAGAGGTTGCAGACACCAAATAGCTAAAACAAGAAAATGTCAACTTTCTAAAAGTGTCATTTTCAGAATTGTGACTTCAAAATTTACGTTACCATTAAAGAGATTTTTCTAAAGACAGTGCTTTAGACACCAAATTCGAAGTTCCTACCTGCTCCTAATTGAAAGTTATCACTTGTTAAATGTTATAAGTTAACCCAAATGTTATCCTACCAGAGAGGTAGCCCTCACAGTAGTGACAAAACAAATTAAGGAATTTTTCACTATCAGGAGATGTAACACAAAAATGCATGTCAAAAGTTTCAAATACACTGCATCCTGCCCTATGGGCTGTTTAGGTACCCATAAGGGTGACTTATATTTAATAAACAAGGAGGTTTGGACACGGCAAAAGGCTTATCTGGCCAGCTCAAAGTGGCAGTTTAAAGCAGTTTGCACAGGCTGCGGTGGCTGGCCTGAGACATGTTTAAAGGGCTACTGAAAAGGGTGGCACAATGAAGCCTTCAAGCCCACTAATAGCATCTAGTTTACAGGTCTGGGTACATGTAGTACCCATTTACTAGGGACTTAGAAGTAAAAGAATTATGCCAGTTAGGCGTAAGCCAATGTTACCATGTTTAAAGGAGAGTGCACACGCATGATAGTACTGGATAGCAGTGGTAAAGTGTGCATAGTCCTAAAGCCAACAAAACCAAAGCCAGTAGAAACAGGAGTCTGAAGGCAAAAAGCTGGGGAAAAACCAGGCCAAGAATGACAGGTCTAACAAAGGGCAAACAAAAGCGGTGTAGATGTGTTCCTGTGATAATCCATCACATTTACAGGTAGAATCTTGACATAGGTTAGCGCAATGACCCCCAGGATGCAGTAGCAAGAGGCAGACAACCCAATCTAAAAATAAGAAATAATGGCCTTAAGAGTGGAGGGGACATCACATTCAAATGTGCCTCCCTCTTCCATCAAATGTTAGAATCAAGAAACTGGTTTCCAATACTGCTATTTAGAGCTTTCTTAAAGAGCATTAGTCACTGACTATCACAATATCCCTACATCTGTGGCAGTTTTGTGTTAAGGAGAGACTTGCGTATGGCTTAGTTCGAGGTCTCAATAACAGTGCTCAAAATAATTGAACTACGGCAGAGAAGTTGCTTGATCATCTGATTCAATCAGAAATGTAGAGGCATATTATCAAGCAGGGCGTTAACAATCATCGCTGTTTTAGCGGCAGAAAATTGCTGCTAAAGCAGCGATAATGGGCTTGATAATATGGCCTTTTGAATTCCAATAGAAACCCAAGTTCTGGTGTGAACATGGGGTTCTATTGGAATTCTCCACGGCATATTATCAAGCCCATTCTCACTGTTTTAGCAGCAGTTTTCTGCCGCTACACCTGCGATAATTTTAACTCCCTGCTTGATAATAATGCATAGTGATTAGGCCACATCCTAAACCAGAACAAGAAGACTTTTAGGGGGACAACCAGTTCAACATCTTGATGATAAGCTCCATCATTAAAGGGACTAAATGGGTACTCTGCCCTAGTATGCATGTTGTTCTATTTTCATTCTTACTACACAGTCGCTTTTCAGATAGACCGTATTTCAGCTTTATATAGAACACCAACAGCAGGTTTAGATGGCAAACTGCCAGGTTATTTGAGACCAGCGAAACTGTGGGCGAGACAACTCACTTTTAGCAGCAGCAATTACTAACACCCTGAGAATGCAAGCCTCATACACAAAGGTTGTGTCCCTGTCTGGGTAATGGGTGAGTCATATATTCATCTTAATTTACTTAATATAGGTACAATCCCCTACCAGAACGTCCCTTCCACCACTTAGAGGCCGCTCCTGGGGTTACATTCATCTCCACTGTCCAGAGCTATCTTTGGTTCCACAATGATTCTGTTTATCCTCAGCCTGTTAAATATTTATGTGCAAATGTTTCATTGATTACTCAAAACCATGGAAGTTTACTTTCATACCTAGGCCTTAGATTGTCAGGTAGTAGTCTGGCTCAAGAGGTAGAATCCCTTAGGAATGGAAATTTGCCGAGCTTAAAAGAAAAAAGAAACGACACTCCTAATAGCACCAAAACACTTCCACAGAAAACAAAGCTTTGTTGTGTTGAGTTCCAGGTGTCTGTCACCATTATCTCCCCAGTTGAAAAGGTTAATGCCTAGATGCATCAAAGAAAATTGCATTCGCAAACGGTGCGAATCGCAAAATTCGGCCGTTTGCGAATGCAATTTATGCTTTTGGAATGCATCATTCATTTAATATTTTCGCATTTTTTGGAATTGCAATATCAATTGCAATTTCTTTAAAAAATCGCAATAATTGCGATTCTGTGGAAAATTGCGAAAAAATGCAATGCATCAAAAATCGCAATTAGCGATTTTTTTAAAAATCGCAATTTGGAATTCTTACATTTAGAATAAGTTCAACCTGGTGCTAATTTAACTAACTACTTCCACTGCAGCTGTCAATCATCTGTGCTGCATATAAGGACCTTATAGACCTTGACACAGCCTTTCAGGATGGCTGCACTTTTCTTTTTGGCTCGCAGGCAGAGGCTGAGAGTAGCTGCAGGATGGAGGAGAAGGCTCATAGAGGAGAGAATCTTTAGAGTGCGCATAATCTTACTGGGCCAGACTGAAGCAGAGATATTTACTAAGTATAGGCTGAATGGCACTTTAATATTAGATTTAATTCAGGAATTGGACCCAATTTTGCAGAGGCAAACACACAGGACACAAGCCATACCAACCCATGTGCAGGTATTGTGTTCATTGCACCTCCTTGCATCTGGGTCATTTCAGGGGGTAATAGCCATTGCTGATGGTGTCTCCCAGAGTTCACTTTCCAGATTTTTTAATGCCTTTCTAAATGCCATGTTACAAAGAATAAGGTATCATATAAAATTCCCTAGCACACAACCGGATTTAATGAAGACCAAACTGGATTTCTACAACATGGCTCAATTTACGCATGTCATTGGCTGTGTAGATGGCACACATGTCCCCATTTGCCCAACCTCAGAAAATGAGTATATTTTTCGCAACAGAAAATGCTTCCATTCACTTAATATTCAAGCTGTCTGTAATTCAAAAACCATTATTACAGACCTAGTTGCAAGTTACCCAGGAAGTGGCCATGACTCCTTAATTTTTAGACATAGTGCCATTCATGCTAGACTGCTTGCTGGTGAATTTGGAGATGGATACCTGCTAGGTAAATGTCTCATTCTATTCAACAAACTTTCACTTTATCTTCACACATTTTTTTTAAAACTTTCAATTTACATTGTTTTCTATTGCAGGAGATAGTGCCTATGCAGTAAGGTCTTATATCTTAACACCATACCTAAATCCAAGTACAAGGAAAGAGCAGCACTACAACCAGGCTCACATATCAACCAGGAATGTGATAGAGAGGACCTTTGGTGTGATGAAATCACGCTTTAGAATACTTCATAAAACTGGTGGAGCATTGCAGTACCAACCAGACATTTGCTGTAAAATAGTAGCAGCATGTGCAATGCTACACAATCTAGCAACTGAGAGAGCCATAGAACTTGATGAGGAAGATGTTTTACCTCCAAATGTCAATCAGCCTCCTCAACCACAAGCAAGAGCACATGGACCAGAGGCAGCAGAGGGGAGAAGGAGAAGGGCAGAGATCACACATCATTACTTCTAAATGAGGTAAGAAAAACTCTGAAAATGTATTGTTGTTGTAAGCAATGTAGATTTTAATTCAAAATGGAACTGAAATGCATTTCCTTCATGGACTTTCACTGTATCCCAAACGTAATTGTGGTCTTGAAATCAGACATGTACAAATGATAAGTATTGAACCTTAAACAACTTTGACCTCATGAATACCACTCAAGAGGCACCACAGACAATGTCATTTCTTATGGCCACGCACTCCTAATGCCTTCCCTGTATTTTTCCCAGTGTGCATGGTGATATTACTGGCATAATTCTGCTTCCTATTACTTCGCCGTGTGCCACTTAAGCAATGCTCAGATGTGCCACTCACAGCACTGCCGGTACCACTCTCCCCCATTGGTATTTGCTTTTCTGGGGATGCCTTAGACTGTGAAATTCCAGATGGCTCAAAGGTAGTCCCCACTCCCTTTTGAATATGTTCAAATGTTTTCATCAGGAGTACCTGGGTTGAAAGGGTCTGCTTGCAGAGGCCACGTGTACAATTTGAAAGGCGAGTCATTTCCCTGTTATGAGCCTGCATGTTGGTCAGTAGTCGTACCTGCCTTTTTCCACTTATATTTTGCTGTTTTTGCATCATTGTGCACATGGTCTCCAAAGAATTGGCAATACGGTCAAGCTTCAATGCAGATGTTTCATGGCCTGTATTCATTACATTGATAATTTTGTTCATACTGGTAGCTAATGTACCCATTTGTTTGCTGATATGTCCCAGTTTTCCTTTAATAATCCTAATGTCTTTGCCTTGCAGGCACTGTACCTTTAGTATTTTGTCCTCAACAAGATTGCCAGTGATGGGACCCTCTCCAACCTGACCACTTTCTCTCACAGTACCTCGGCGCAAAGAAAACTGCTGAAGTCTCCTTCGCCTACTCATCCTTGGATTTGTGACTGTAGGAGTGCTTTGAGGTTGCCTTTCTGGTACATTGACATTCTGCTCAGTTTCAGAATCTGTCTGGAGCAGTTGTCGCACTCTCTGTCTTTCACCTGGTTGTGAATTGGCTGCTGAAGTACTGGGAGCATTTTCCAACTGTCTTTCTTGAACTTCTTGGTTGTGGAAATCCCTTAAATCCTGCTCAATTATGCCTTGCAGTGCCTCTATGGTTTAAAAAAATGCAAACATGATGTTAATTTAAGTTTGCACTTTCCTTTCAGTATGTAATACAATCTAAAAATGTTGTCAGTAAAATGATTCTAGTCTCATTCATGATATTTCTTTATAACAATGAAGTAACAAAGTGAAAATGTATTGTTTGTGTGCATGATGGATTTCTAAAAACTACAACTCCCATAATGCACTGCTTTCAGTTAACTAACATTACTTGGCTGTTGCTGGTGACACACACAGATCATTTAATACACAACATAATTACAATGTTGATAATCCATCAACAGTCTTTAATTAATGGGCTCCATTCAGACATTGAAAAGCACATACAATTCACTTACCTTCAGAAGGAGTTGGAATCTCTGATGTATCAATGTTTGTTGCTCCGATTACAGCCTCAGTCAACAGTGTGCCTTCCACCATGTCTTCCAGGGGAGTGTTGGGTCTATCCCTGGGTGTTCCACCTCCAGTAAGCTTTGCTGATTTCATCCTCTTTGCTAGCTTCTCTTTTGCACGGCTGCGCAGGTCATACCATCTTTTTTGTAGATTGTTTATATCGCGATGTGCCACTCCTACTGCATTAACCTTTGCTTGTATGGCAATCCATAGGTTCCTTTTAACAGCCTCAGGGACCTTCAGAGACAGCTTACCAAAAAGCTGCTCCTGTCTTGCAGTCACCTCCTCAATGAGGATTTCCAACTCTTGATCAGAAAACTTAATTTTCCTTTTCCTGGCTAGCCCCTCTTCAACAGGATTCTCATTTTCCATTTTTCAAACAAATGTGAGGCACAGACTGCAGCAGCAACCTCCAGGGAAAGCTCACTCAGCAAACTGCCAAACCACACCTTCAAACAAGGGAGCAGCTACGCCTGATTGCTGTACTGGCTTTCAGGCAGTTGAATCAATGAGATTCATCATGTGTGTAAATTCGCAATTTGCGATATCGCAAATTGCGAATTCGCAATTAAGAATTCGCAAATTTAATGCGATTCGGTAAAAATTGCGATTTTTACCGAATCGCATTAAATTTGTGAAATTAATGATGCATTGCCATTTGCGATTCCTTATTTGCGATTCCTTATTTTTCGCAAATAAGGAATCACAAATTAAAATGTTGATGCATCTACCCATTAGACTGTTTGGGGCATATTTACAAGGGGATTGCGCCAGCGGGGCGTCACTTTTTTTGACGTTCCTATGATGCAATGCCCTGCACCGTATTTAAAAAGTGGCTTTTGTGGCTTAACGCCGCTTTGTAAATACGGTACGGTTTCTGCGTGAAAAGGGCGTGCAGTGGATGTTGCTGTGAGTGTTCCACTGCAACACTCATTATTATTTGATGCTGCCCCAGAATTTACAAGGAGGTGTAAATCTGAGGCAGCGCCAAAAACGAACGCCATTCAATACCGGGTTTTGGAATGGCTCAATGAGGAGAAAAACCTGTATTTCTCTTTAATGTCGCTTTTTCTATGTGTGCCGCATTCTGCAGCACACATAGAAAGAGCTAAATGCCTTTAATGATTGTTTATGTGCAGTAAGGTGTCCCTTCCTGCACATAAACAATCATTAAATAATGGTGATTTGCCACTTCTATGAGTGCTGCAAATGAAGTAGAATTAACAAATCAACATTATTGATTGTTTATGTGCAGGAAGGGAGACCTTCCTGCACAGAAACTATTGTTCCTTGCAATGCAGGCACCCTTGCATTATGGCGGAAGGGTGTCTGCATTGGAGCTAGCCAACTATTTTTAGCACCAGAGCTAGGGAAAACACAGGGGTGCATCGTATTGTTGTAAATACGGCACATCCCTGCATTTTGTAAATGACAGAACAAGGCGCTGCAAAATTTGCTGCAACTAGACCATCTGTCATTTCCTTGTAAATACGCCCTTTTATGTTTCTTAGTTTGACTTGTTTTTAGACAATGATTACTAAAATGTAGACATACCTTTCACTCTTAGATCACATAGTTTCTATTGCTTGAGTGAGTATATGATTCAGAAAAAGGGGTGGTGATGAACAGAGTGTCTGAATTAAGCAGACCACTCTTACCCAGTCCAAAGATCAGGGCTTGATCCATCACCGTTTTTTAGCTCACTGCACCATCCCAGCTCAGAACCTGGCTACATGCAAATTAGTCTGTTCCTGTTCCTGTCCCAGTGCATGATGGGAACAGGGCAAACCAAACTACCAAGCCAATTCTTATACTGGGAAGGAAACAAGCTTCCGGGGACCGGTTTCTGGCATTTCAGCCGTCGTCGGCCCGGCTTGCTTGAATCCTGATGGTGCAATGAGCAAGGGACTCACATCTGAGTATACCCTTTCACGCTTATGGTGGACAAAATGATTCAGAAAAGGGGGTGGTGATGAACAGAGTGTCTGAATTAAGCAGACCACTCTTACCCAGTCCAAAGATCAGGGCTTGATCCATCACCGTTTTTTAGCTCACTGCACCCTCCCAGCTCAGAATCTGGCTACATGCAAATTAGTCTGTTCCTGTTCCTGTCCCAGTGCATGATGGGAACAGGGCAAACCAAACTACCAAGCCAATTCTTATACTGGGAAGGAAACAAGCTTCCGGGGACCGGTTTCTGGCATTTCAGCCGTCGTCGGCCCGGCTTGCTTGAATCCTGATGGTGCAATGAGTAAGGGACTCACATCTGAGTATACCCTTTCACGCTTATGGTGGACAAAATGATTCAGAAAAGGGGGTGGTGATGAACAGAGTGTCTGAATTAAGCAGACCACTCTTACCCAGTCCAAAGATCAGGGCTTGATCCATCACCGTTTTTTAGCTCACTGCACCATCCCAGCTCAGAATCTGGCTACATGCAAATTAGTCTGTTCCTGTTCCTGTCCCAGTGCATGATGGGAACAGGGCAAACCAAACTACCAAGCCAATTCTTATACTGGGAAGGAAACAAGCTTCCGGGGACTGGTTTCTGGCATTTCAGCCGTCGTCGGCCCGGCTTGCTTGAATCCTGATGGTGCAATGAGCAAGGGACTCACATCTGAGTATACCCTTCCACGCTTATGGTGGACAAAATGATTCAGAAAAGGGGGTGGTGATGAACAGAGTGTCTGAATTAAGCAGACCACTCTTACCCAGTCCAAGGATCAGGGCTTGATCCATCACCGTTTTTTAGCTCACTGCACCATCCCAGCTCAGAACCTGGCTACATGCAAATTAGTCTGTTCCTGTTCCTGTCCCAGTGCATGATGGGAACAGGGCAAACCAAACTACCAAGGCAATTCTTATACTGGGAAGGAAACAAGCTTCCGGGGACCGGTTTCTGGCATTTCAGCCGTCGTCGGCCCGGCTTGCTTGAATCCTGATGGTGCAATGAGCAAGGGACTCACATCTGAGTATACCCTTCCACGCTTATGGTGGACAAAATGATTCAGAAAAGGGGGTGGTGATGAACAGAGTGTCTGAATGAAGCAGACCACTCTTACCCAGTCCAAAGATCAGGGCTTGATCCATCACCGTTTTTTAGCTCACTGCACCATCCCAGCTCAGAACCTGGCTACATGCAAATTAGTCTGTTCCTGTCCCAGTGCATGATGGGAACAGGGCAAACCAAACTACCAAGCCAATTCTTATACTGGGAAGGAAACAAGCTTCCGGGGACCGGTTTCTGGCATTTCAGCCGTCGTCGGCCCGGATTGCTTGAATCCTGATGGTGCAATGAGCAAGGGACTCACATCTGAGTATACTCTTCCACGCTTATGGTGGACACAATGATTCAGAAAAGGGGGTGGTGATGAACAGAGTTTCTGAATTAAGCAGACCACTCTTACCCAGTCCAAAGATCAGGGCTTGATCCATCACCGTTTTTTAGCTCACTGCACCATCCCAGCTCAGAACCTGGCTACATGCAAATTAGTCTGTTCCTGTTCCTGTCGCAGTGCATGATGGGAACAGGGGAAACCAAACTACCAAGCCAATTCTTATACTGGGAAGGAAACAAGCTTCCGGGGACCGGTTTCTGGCATTTCAGCTGCCGTCGGCCCGGCTTGCTTGAATCCTGATGGTGCAATAAGCAAGGGACTCACATCTGAGTATACCCTTCCACGCTTATGGTGGACAAAATGATTCAGAAAAGGGGGTGGTGATGAACAGAGTGTCTGAATTAAGCAGACCACTCTTACCTAGTCCAAAGATCAGGGCTTGATTCATCACCGTTTTTTAGCTCACTGCACCACCCCAGCTCAGAACCTGGCTACATGCAAATTAGTCTGTTCCTGTTCCTGTCCCAGTGCATGATGGGAACAGGGCAAACCAAACTACCAAGCCAATTCTTATACTGGGAAGGAAACAAGCTTCCGGGGACCGGTTTCTGGCATTTCAGCCGTCGTCGGCCCGGCTTGCTTGAATCCTGATGGTGCAATGAGCAAGGGACTCACATCTGAGTATACCCATCCACGCTTATGGTGGACAAAATGATTCAGAAAAGGGGGTGGTGATGAACAGAGTGTCTGAATTAAGCAGACCACTCTAGCCCAGTCCATAGATCAGGGCTTGGTCCATAACTGTTTTTTAGCTCACTGCACCATCCCAGCTCAGAACCTGACTACATGCAAATTAGTCTGTTCCTGTTCCTGTCCCAGTGCATGATGGGAACAGGGCAAACCAAACTACCAAGCCAATTCTTATACTGGGAAGGAAACAAGCTTCCGGGGACCGGTTTCTGGCATTTCAGCCGTCGTCGGCCCGGCTTGCTTGAATCCTAATGGTGCAATGAGCAAGGGACTCACATCTGAGTATACCCTTCCAGGCTTATGGTGGACAAAATGATTCAGAAAAGGGGGTGGTGATGAACAGAGTGTCTGAATTAAGCAGACCACTCTTACCCAGTCCAAAGATCAGGGCTTGATCCATCACCGCTTTTTAGCTCACTGCACCATCCCAGCTCAGAACCTGGCTACATGAGAATTAGTCTGTTCCTGTTTCTGTCCCAGTGCATGATGGGAACAGGGCAAACCAAACTACCAAGCCAATTCTTATACTGGGAAGGAAACAAGCTTCCGGGGGCCGGTTTCTGGCATTTCAGCCGTCGTCAGCCCGGCTTGCTTGAATCCTGATGGTGCAATGAGCAAGGGATTCACATCTGAGTATACCCTTCCACGCTTATGGTGGACAAAATGATTCAGAAAAGGGGGTGGTGATGAACAGAGTGTCTGAATTAAGCAGACCACTCTTACCCCGTCCAAAGATCAGGGCTTGATCCATCACCATTTTTTAGCTCACTGCACCATCCCAGCTCAGAACCTGGCTACATGCAAATTAGTCTGTTCCTGTTCCTGTCCCAGTGCATGATGGGAACAGGGCAAACCAAACTACCAAGCCAATTCTTATACTGGGAAGGAAACAAGCTTCCGGGGACCGGTTTCTGGCATTGCAGCCGTCGTCAGCCCGGATTGCTTGAATCCTGATGGTGCAATGAGCAAGGGACTCACATCTGAGTATACTCTTCCACGCTTATGGTGGACACAATGATTCAGAAAAGGGGGTGGTGATGAACAGAGTTTCTGAATTAAGCAGACCACTCTTACCCAGTCCAAAGATCAGGGCTTGATCCATCACCGTTTTTTAGCTCACTGCACCATCCCAGCTCAGAACCTGGCTACATGCAAATTAGTCTGTTCCTGTTCCTGTCGCAGTGCATGATGGGAACAGGGGAAACCAAACTACCAAGCCAATTCTTATACTAGGAAGGAAACAAGCTTCCGGGGACCGGTTTCTGGCATTTCAGCTGTCGTCGGCCCGGCTTGCTTGAATCCTGATGGTGCAATGAGCAAGGGACTCACATCTGAGTATACCCTTCCACGCTTATGGTGGACAAAATGATTCAGAAAAGGGGGTGGTGATGAACAGAGTGTCTGAATTAAGCAGACCACTCTTACCTAGTCCAAAGATCAGGGCTTGATTCATCACCGTTTTTTAGCTCACTGCACCATCCCAGCTCAGAACCTGGCTACATGCAAATTAGTCTGTTCCTGTTCCTGTCCCAGTGCATGATGGGAACAGGGCAAACCAAACTACCAAGCCAATTCTTATACTGGGAAGGAAACAAGCTTCCGGGGACCGGTTTCTGGCATTTCAGCCATCGTCGGCCCGGCTTGCTTGAATCCTGATGGTGCAATGAGCAAGGGACTCACATCTGAGTATACCCATCCACGCTTATGGTGGACAAAATGATTCAGAAAAGGGGGTGGTGATGAACAGAGTGTCTGAATTAAGCAGACCACTCTAGCCCAGTCCATAGATCAGGGCTTGGTCCATCACTGTTTTTTAGCTCACTGCACCATCCCAGCTCAGAACCTGACTACATGCAAATTAGTCTGTTCCTGTTCCTGTCCCAGTGCATGATGGGAACAGGGCAAACCAAACTACCAAGCCAATTCTTATACTGGGAAGGAAACAAGCTTCCGGGGACCGGTTTCTGGCATTTCAGCCGTCGTCGGCCCGGCTTGCTTGAATCCTAATGGTGCAATGAGCAAGGGACTCACATCTGAGTATACCCTTCCACGCTTATGGTGGACAAAATGATTCAGAAAAGGGGGTGGTGATGAACAGAGTGTCTGAATTAAGCAGACCACTCTTACCCAGTCCAAAGATCAGGGCTTGATCCATCACCGTTTTTTAGCTCACTGCACCATCCCAGCTCAGAATCTGGCTACATGCAAATTAGTCTGTTCCTGTTCCTGTCCCAGTGCATGTTGGGAACAGGGCAAACCAAACTACCAAGCCAATTCTTATACTGGGAAGGAAACAAGCTTCCGGGGACCGGTTTCTGGCATTTCAGCCGTCGTCGGCCCGGCTTGCTTGAATCCTGATGGTGCAATGAGCAAGGGACTCACATCTGAGTATACCCTTCCACGCTTATGGTGGACAAAATGATTCAGAAAAGGGGGTGGTGATGAACAGAGTGTCTGAATTAAGCAGACCACTCTTACCTAATCCAAAGATCAGGGCTTGATCTATCACCGTTTTTTAGCTCACTGCACCATCCCAGCTCAGAACCTAGCTACATGCAAATTAGTCTGTTCCTGTTCCTGTCCCAGTGCATGATGGGAACAGGGCAAACCAAACTACCAGGCCAATTCTTATACTGGGAAGGAAACAAGCTTCCGGGGACCGGTTTCTGGCATTTCAGCCGTCGTCGGCCCGGCTTGCTTGAATCCTGATGGTGCAATGAGCAAGGGACTCACATCTGAGTATACCCTTCCACGCTTATGGTGGACAAAATGATTCAGAAAAGGGGGTGGTGATGAACAGAGTGTCTGAATTAAGCAGACCACTCTTACCCAGTCCAAAGATCAGGGCTTGATCCATCACCGTTTTTTAGCTCACTGCACCATCCCAGCTCAGAATCTGGCTACATGCAAATTAGTCTGTTCCTGTTCCTGTCCCAGTGCATGTTGGGAACAGGGCAAACCAAACTACCAAGCCAATTCTTATACTGGGAAGGAAACAAGCTTCCGGGGACCGGTTTCTGGCATTTCAGCCGTCGTCGGCCCGGCTTGCTTGAATCCTGATGGTGCAATGAGCAAGGGACTCACATCTGAGTATACTCTTCCACGCTTATGGTGGACAAAATGATTCAGAAAAGGGGGTGGTGATGAACAGAGTGTCTGAATTAAGCAGACCACTCTTACCCAGTCCAAAGATCAGGGCTTGATCCATCACCGTTTTTTAGCTCACTGCACCATCCCAGCTCAGAACCTGGCTACATGCAAATTAGTCTGTTCCTGTTCCTGTCCCAGTGCATGATGGGAACAGGGGAAACCAAACTACCAAGCCAATTCTTATACTGGGAAGGAAACAAGCTTCCGGGGACCGGTTTCTGGCATTTCAGCCGTCGTCGGCCCGGCTTGCTTGAATCCTGATGGTGCAATGAGCAAGGGACTCACATCTGAGTATACCCTTCCACGCTTATGGTGGACAAAATGATTCAGAAAAGGGGGTGGTGATGAACAGAGTGTCTGAATTAAGCAGACCACTCTTACCCAGTCCAAAGATCAGGGCTTGATCCATCACCGTTTTTTAGCTCACTGCACCATCCCAGCTCAGAATCTGGCTACATGCAAATTAGTCTGTTCCTGTTCCTGTCCCAGTGCATGTTGGGAACAGGGCAAACCAAACTACCAAGCCAATTCTTATACTGGGAAGGAAACAAGCTTCCGGGGACCGGTTTCTGGCATTTCAGCCGTCGTCGGCACGGCTTGCTTGAATCCTGATGGTGCAATGAGCAAGAGACTCACATCTGAGTATACCCATCCACGCTTATGGTGGACAAAATGATTCAAAAAAGGGGGTGGTGATGAACAGAGTGTCTGAATTAAGCAGACCACTCTAACCCAGTCCATAGATCAGGGCTTGATCAATCACCGTTTTTTAGCTCACTGCACCATCCCAGCTCAGAACCTGGCTACATGCAAATTAGTCTGTTCCTGTTCCTGTCCCAGTGCATGATGGGAACAGGGCAAACCAAACTACCAAGCCAATTCTTATACTGGGAAGGAAACAAGCTTCCGGGGACCGGTTTCTGGCATTTCAGCCGTCGTCGGCCCGGCTTGCTTGAATCCTGATGGTGCAATGAGCAAGGGATTCACATCTGAGTATACCCTTCCACGCTTATGGTGGACAAATGATTCAGGAAAGGGGGTGGTGATGAACAGAGTGTCTGAATTAAGCAGACCACTCTTACCCAGTCCAAAGATCAGGGCTTGATCCATCACCGTTTTTAGCTCACTGCACCATCTCAGCTCAGAACCTGGCTACATGCAAATTAGTCTGTTCCTATTCCTGTCCCAGTGCATGATGGGAACAGGGCAAACCAAACTACCAAGCCAATTCTTATACTGGGAAGGAAACAAGCTTCCGGGGACAAGTTTCTGGCATTTCAGCCGTCGTCGGCCCGGCTTGCTTGAATCCTGATGGTGCAATGAGCAAGGGACTCACATCTGAGTATACCCTTCCACGCTTATTGTGGACAAAATGATTCAGAAAAGGGGGTGGTGATGAGCAGAGTGTCTGAATTAAGCAGACCACTCTTACCCAGTCCAAAGATCAGGGCTTGATCCATCACCGTTTTTTAGCTCACTGCACCATCCCAGCTCAGAACCTGGCTACATGCAAATTAGTCTGTTCCTGTCCC
The DNA here is from genome assembly GCF_964263255.1 of Lissotriton vulgaris. Taxonomy (NCBI): domain Eukaryota; kingdom Metazoa; phylum Chordata; class Amphibia; order Caudata; family Salamandridae; genus Lissotriton; species Lissotriton vulgaris. Next base: position 1,857,637,576 of record NC_141689.1, read on the forward strand.
AGTGCATGATGGGAACAGGGCAAACCAAACTACCAAGCCAATTCTTATACTGTGAAGGAAACAAGCTTCCGGGGACCGGTTTCTGGCATTTCAGCCGTCGTCGGCCCGGCTTGCTTGAATCCTGATGGTGCAATGAGCAAGGGACTCACATCTGAGTATACCCTTCCACGCTTATGGTGGACAAAATGATTCAGAAAAGGGGGTGGTGATGAACAGAGTGTCTGAATTAAGCAGACCACTCTTACCCAGTCCAAAGATCAGGGCTTGATCCATCACCATTTTTTAGCTCACTGCACCATCCCAGCTCAGAACCTGGCTACATGCAAATTAGTCTGTTCCTGTTCCTGTCCCAGTGCATGATGGGAACAGGGCAAACCAAACTACCAAGCCAATTCTTATACTGGGAAGGAAACAACCTTCCTGGGACTGGTTTCTGGCATTTCAGCGGTCGTCGGCCCGGCTTGCTTGAATCCTGATGGTGCAATGAGCAAGGGACTCACATCTGAGTATGCCCTTCCACGCTTATGGTGGCCAAAATGATTCAGAAAAGGGGGTGGTGATGAACAGAGTGTCTCAATTAAGCAGACCACTCTTACCCAGTCCAAAGATCAGGGCTTGATCCATCACCGTTTTTTAGCTCACTGCACCATCCCAGCTCAGAACCTGGCTACATGCAAATTAGTCTGTTCCTGTTCCTGTCCCAGTGCATGATGGGAACAGGGCAAACTAAACTACCAAGCCAATTCTTATACTGGGAAGGAAACAAGCTTCCGGGGACATGAGTCCCTTGCTCACTGCACCATCAGGATTCAAGCAAGCCGGGCCGACGACGGCTGAAATGCCAGAAACCGGTCCCCGGTAGCTTGTCTCCTTTCCAGTGAAGAATTGGCTTGGTAGTCTGGTCTGCCCTGTTCCCATGATGCACTGGGCCAGGGACAGACTAATTTGCATGTAGCCAGGTTCTGAGCTGGGATGGTGCAGTGAGCTAAATAACGGTGATGGATCAAGCCCTGATCTTTGGACTGGGTAAGAGTGGTCTGCTTAATTCAGACACTCTGTTCATCACCACCCCCTTTTCTGAATCGTTTTTGGCCACTATAGGTGTGGCAGGGTATACTCAGACATGAGTCCCTTGCTCACTGCACCATCAGGATTCAAGCAAGCCGGGCCGACGACGGCTGAAATGCCAGAAACCGGTCCCCGGTAGCTTGTCTCCTTTCCAGTGAAGAATTGGCTTGGTAGTCTGGTCTGCCCTGTTCCCATGATGCACTGGGCCAGGGACAGACTAATTTGCATGTAGCCAGGTTCTGAGCTGGGATGGTGCATTGAGCTAAATAACGGTGATGGATCAAGCCCTGATCTTTGGACTGGGTAAGAGTGGTCTGCTTAATTCAGACACTCTGTTCATCACCACCCCCTTTTCTGAATCGTTTTTGGCCACTATAGGTGTGGCAGGGTATACTCAGACATGAGTCCCTTGCTCACTGCACCATCAGGGTTCAAGCAAGCCGGGCCGACGACGGCTGAAATGCCAGAAACCGGTCCCCGGTAGCTTGTCTCCTTTCCAGTGAAGAATTGGCTTGGTAGTCTGGTCTGCCCTGTTCCCATGATGCACTGGGCCAGGGACAGACTAATTTGCATGTAGCCAGGTTCTGAGCTGGGATGGTGCAGTGAGCTAAATAACGGTCATGGATCAAGCCCTGATCTTTGGACTGGGTAAGAGTGGTCTGCTTAATTCAGACACTCTGTTCATCACCATCCCCTTTTCTGAATCGTTTTTGGCCACTATAGGTGTGGCAGGGTATACTCAGACATGAGTCCCTTGCTCACTGCACCATCAGGATTCAAGCAAGCCGGGCCGACGACGGCTAAAATGCCAGAAACCGGTCCCCGGTAGCTTGTCTCCTTTCCAGTGAAGAATTGGCTTGGTAGTCTGGTCTGCCCTGTTCCCATGATGCACTGGGCCAGGGACAGACTAATTTGCATGTAGCCAGGTTCTGAGCTGGGATGGTGCCGTGAGCTAAATAACGGTGATGGATCAAGCCCTGATCTTTGGACTGGGTAAGAGTGGTCTGCTTAATTCAGACACTCTGTTCATCACCACCCCCTTTTCTGAATTGAGTGAGTATATGGGCACATATTGTTTTTCAAGGCGCCATTTAATGAATGATATCACAATACAGCTCAAAAGCCAAGCAGACCTAAACAAATAAACATTCTAGAACGGCTATAATTGATGATAGATACCGTTGAAGAACTAGTTTAAGAGAACTGAGTTTTTTCTCTTCCCTTGGAGTCCCTTTTATAGCACCGCATCCGAATGGACACTTCACCACCCATGCATTGTAGGGCAATTTTGCGATTGATATATCAGCTACGTTGCCAATTAGGTAATTCCTTGAAAGTATTCTCCCTCTGGTGACATTAAATTATCTCTATGCCTAAATAGAAAACTACAGAGTGAATGATTGGTATTCTGCCAGACCCTCTTCTCAATTACATTTTCATTTGACTATAAGCATCTGTTCATAACTATCACAACAGTGTAACTAACTCCATATAAATATAAACATATGCACATACTGACAGCCCCTCAGGACAGACAAGCAAACAGAAGGTAATGTTTTAGCATCACAAAAAGTCGAAGTAGAAGCTTTTTGCAAAACTGGTACTGACATGATTGTTGGACTGGATGAAGCTTGAAAATAAGTCTTACTGGATTTATGCAGGATTTATTGATTCATAACCCCTTATCGATCATGACTATACATAACAACGTCTATAAGTTAACCCCGTGGTACTCACAAACATTTTTCCAGGGGCCACAAATTTGGTCTGTGTTCTGACCGAGGGCCGCATTGATACCAGCAAGGTGGCTGTCGGAGTTTGGGGAGGGGTTTGTGGTAAAGTGGGTGTAAGGAAAACTAGGATTATACATCTAGTGTCTGAATTGCACAATGTGAAACCAAAAATGTGGGATTAATCTCGGCTTCTCCACTTAACCAAACTGTGTGAGCCTAAGTAATTATTTCATTTTACCTTCCCTCCTTTTCCTTCATTAGCACAAAAGGACTTCAAAATACATGACTTGAGGATATGTGGTGTACAAAGCCATCTCCAGTGTTTGATTTAATAAACTATATGTTGTTCATGTATAATAGAAACCCCAGCCCCAAAAAAGTGCACATGACAACTTACTTGCTTCTTCATACACTATTGGCATTGTTATCAGGGTGTAGGGAAAGATGAATCTTTCTCAATTCATGTTTGAAAAAATACTTCTCAATGCATTGATAATCTGATGTACTAAGGTGAAACGGTTCTGCATGTTAATGAATTATTAACAGACTTTATCATACTTTTACTGCAAGATGCTTTTATAAATTAAGGTGTTCCTAAAGCTAAGTGGTTTAGGACACCCTAGTTACTTCCTTTCTTCAATTTTAATTAACCTTTAAATAAAAGCTTGCCGGCTTATTTAACATTTTTTTTATGTTAGTGCTGAGTCACGTAAACATTAGCCCAATGCTGCGCTTAACCAGGGGCCCTCATGTAAAGGCCAGGAGGGCAGCATGCGTCCCCAGGGCCGTACTTTCAGTATCACTGAGTTAACCCTACCACCTTGCATTAAACCTTATTAGCTACCTTACCCTTTACTTTACTTGTATATACAGTGTGGACCCAAATAGTTCCCTGTCTACCCAAGGGTTAATGTAGTCAATGAAAGGCTGAACTCCTGACATCAGACCGTAAATAGCCCTCCAGCTAACGCTGCCCGCCCCTATCTCTGACCCATCCTGTGTCGCCCCCTGCTGTGGCCTATGCAACAAACCCAAATAAGCTCAGTGGGAGACTGACCTCTGCTTCTCCTAAGTTCCCCCATCAGGTGAAACTACACATATACCACCGATACAAGTGTCAGTGTAAAAGGCCACTTATATTAGGTTAGGTCGATTCCGCGCATCCACAGATCCACCATGGGGGGTAGATCCTTCTCCTTCCTAGCAGCCAAGACTTGGAATTCTCTCCCCACCCACCTCCGCCTTACACAGAACCACCTCTCCTTCAGAAAGCAACTCAAAACTTGGATATTCGATAAGTAGAGTACCCCCCTCCCTCAGGCGCCTTGAGACCCTCTGGGTGAGTAGTGCGCTATACAAATTTTTGAACTTGAACTAGTTTAATTCATCAACTTACAATACATATGTAAACCTGCCTCATTAATACAGTAACATGCCTAATATCCCCCTCCTTTAATTATCACCAAAGTGCAAACACTCCCCTAAACACAGCCCTACCCCAAAACATCCTGCCTTCATCTTCCATCTCATAGCTATTCCAATCTTCCAACAACCTCTCACTCATGACCCACCAAGTATATCACAACCATCTGCACTTTTTCCTGCTCTAAAGCCACATACTTCTGGCCAGCCACTGCTCCTATGCCCCCAAATGGTTGGATACACCCACATCTGATTCACAAGCTCCCAAACTACTGCCAACCAAGAAAGTGTTTTCCTGACAACACTCTGGAAACCCTTTCAATTACAGCCCATAACCTCGTCTAGTGGATGAAGCAATATACCTCTCAAGTGGATCAAATATTCCCACTCTAACATTGCCCAAATATCCTGTGGCAAATCTGTCTTCCTGTCCTCTGCTCCCATGGTCAGCATCTAAAACCTCTCACACTGCAAATGAGATAAAGCATTGACAGTATTATTGCTCATTCCGGGCAAATGTTTCACTTTGAAAACAATGTTGAAGAGCGGACAGTCTAACATAATCCTCCTCAGCAAAAATAGTATCCTCAAATCTCCTTCCTTTTATTTGTTTACTAACCCACACACTGTTGTATAGTCAACATTACAAATCATTTTGTTGTCAGTCAACTCTCCACTACTAATCACTAAGGAAACCACCATAGGTAAAAATTCCAACAACACAATGCTCTCCTTTGCTGTAACCAATGCACCCGTCACTTCTGGGTGCACCAACCCCCATCCCAAAATGAGCCCAAACCTTTTGCTCCTGAGGTATCTGAGAATATTTGTAACTTATCCTGTGAGCAATGCATTGAAACACTACACTGTTGAAATATTCTAAACATGTGCATGTCTACTCTCACCAACATAATCTGGACCTTAAGGTGCTGTAAAACGTCTCCTGACATGGTTAACTGAACGTCCACAAAGAAAATATTGCAAGCCCTAACCACCTTACATGCAAAACGTATGCGTCCTAGTAACTTTGTTACTTTATGCAACTCAAGGCGTCGTCATGTCATCACCTCTCTCAAAGGCCTCTTTATCTCATCCCTTTTGTCCTGCAGCTGCCTTCCCTTCCTTTCCACTGTATTAGGTTAAATGCCTTGGAAAACCAAAGTAGTGCAAACCTCCCTCAGGAGTTATCTCAACAAATCTGTTCAAAAGTCTAATACTATCTCCAGACCCTGCTCCACCATCAAAAATAAAGTCATCCAGTTAATTTCACTAGCTTGTAGGCAGTCTTGGCTTCACAGATAACGCCCATTTTAACAATCTGCTGATGGTTTCGAACAATGAGTAAGAATGTGCACATTCCATAGGCAACACTCTGTTCACGTAAATACATCCATCAAATTGTATCTCCAGCAACTGAAACTTTGCAGGGTGGGCTGGCATAATGCGACAGGTGGACTTATGTTACATTTTGCAAGTTAACGTCCTTCCCCAAACATCCTGAACTAATCTGATCGCATCATCAATGATAGCATAATGCATGGTAGTGGCTTTCTTAGAAATTTATTGTCAAAATGAACAAAAAGAGGTGTGTAGTAAAGCTAAAGAAAATGAGGATAGTGAGAAGGAAGGAAGGTGATTGTACAGAAAGGTAAGAGGTCAGGAGATGTTATGAAGAAGAGGGCAGCTAAGAAGACTTGAGAGAAAAACTAAATAAATGAAGGAAGGAGATTTGGAGAAGGGGAAAGGGAGATTTGAATACAGAAAGAGAAGGGACAGAATATAAAACAAAGAGGAATGATCATAAGCTGTAGAGGTGAAATAACAAGAGGGAGGAAGGATATACGTATGGGTGGTTACAAAGAGGGCAGGATAGAGAGACAGAATGGAAGTTTATAGCAAGGAAAGGAACTGAAATGGAGGAAAGAGGTGAGAGTATAGATGGTGAGGTGGGTGGAGATAGTGAAGAGAGAAAAAACAAATACAATCAGGAAGACAAAGACCTATGACGAGAAGTGTATCTATCATTAATGCAGCAGGTGCAGTAGCTCCTGTGTCAAGAGTATTGAGGAGCTCACTTCTTGAATTATGCATATCTTGTAATACAGGCCATGGTTGCTTGAGGGGGTCCATTTATTTGCTTGCATTAAGGGTCGTGACAACCTTGCTACTTTCACTGTCACTATTTGGCAACAATAATAATGGGAGTGGTTTAGTTAATTATGGGATTATGTTTCCTTAGCCAGGTGGTTCCTAATATGAAAAAGAAGGCTGGGGCATCGATTAAATCAAAGGTGATGCCAGCCTCCTTCTGCTGGCTTCTTCTGACAGCCAGCAGAAGGAGGCTGACATTGGCAACCCCTCAATACTCTGAAAGTAAATATTGGATGCCTTATCTAACCGCGTAGTGAAGCTGACTAACACGGCCCACATTTTTTATCTACAAAAGATGACTCATTGCTTTTTAGGTCTCGCCTACGCAGCGCGCATGCGCTGCTTAGGAAAAAGACCTTTAGCAATCGATTCGCCTTTTCAGCCAAAAACGTGCATGCATTGCATTGCTTTGAAAGACAACGCGTGCATGTTTGGCAATTACCTTGCGGGAGCGAGCTTTGAAACCATCTGTTAGTAATTAACAGATGGTTTCAAAACTCGCTCCCACAAGGGAAACAGGCGCAGGCCCCCTCCTCTCTCCCCTCGCTGGCTCCTCCTCTCCGTCTCCTGCTGACTTCCGCCTACCCCACCTGTGCAGTTCATTTGCTGCCCGCTGTCATCTCCGTCCACAAGTACATCACTATAGCAATGCTGTCAAACATGCACTCACAGACAATGCACCACACAGTTGTGAATTAGCCAAATTCATCAAATAAAATGCACCTGGACTAAAATTTGCTGCTCTGTGTAATCAAACATAAATACTGTACAGGGCATTGCGTATATTGGCGACAGTCCTATGGATAGTCTGGACATTGCGTCATCAGCTCTAAAAGGGCACATTCCGATGGTGGCATGCAGGTCTGTGTGCACGAGCATCAGTCACAGTGCCCATGTACAAAGCACCAGTGCCCAATCAGCTTTGGTTGTCCCTCTACCGGGTAGTACTTGCTGATAATCAGTTGCCAATCTACCAGCATCCGTGCACGCATACTCAGTTCCCAGTGTCAGTGCACTGCAGTTACTGCGCTTGCACACTCAACCTCCACTGCCATGCAGCAAAATTACATTCCTTTATGCAATGCTGGACTTGCCATCAATTATCTGCACGTTACCTGCGGCAGTTCTCTTCAGCCGGCACCTGAGGAGGCAGAACTTTTGCCCCTCACTGCCCGCACCTAGGTCCTGGCAGCTGTATACAAAGCTCTGGTCTCTTGAACCCCAGCTCCACTAAAAGCATGCACTACATTAATGTTTTGAGTTTTATATTTTGCTAATGGATTTTGGATTACTTCGGCACTGCAAAATATTGTAGGGGTTTGAGTATCAATATTACTTTTTGTTAAAAGGAAGTATTGTATTTGTATGACTCTATAGCACCTGGTTCGTCACCTCACTCTGAAACTTTAATTTCAATAATTTTAATGCCCTCTTTGAATTTGGACTTTTTATTGGCTGTTGACTGGCTCCGGATAACTGAAACACCAGACAATGGTTTTATCTTATTGATGTGATTTTGGTGGCCATGATTGATGTAGGTAAACATTTGTGCCCGTCGTGGCATAGGAAACTTGCGGGTGACGTGCCCTTCATCGCTATTTGTTTTCTGAGAGCAAGTTCTTTCTGGTTCGTACCGAGTTCTTGATCTAGTTCTCACTTGTAGGAGGAGCGGTTATTGCATGGAGCGCCTTTGTGGCTACATCTTTGGGAGGTGCATGTAGTTCATCTGGTGGTTGTACACCGAGTTTGTAGAGTGTGTGCTAGGTCTCTTTGTCCTGTGGAGGGATGTGGAGAAAACTTTTTTGGGGTGGCGTTTGTTATAAATACTGGGCTTTACCCAGAGGGACACGGATCAGAACGAGAGCCATGAGACCCCAAGTAGTGGCACCATGGTGAAGAAATATGTGCGGGGCACAGACGAGATATAGAGAACAAGACGTTTTTTGTCAGATTTAGTGTAGCTTTAAGTTTTGAGGAATGACAAACTCAAACATTATTTCAGCGTTAGGTGTATACGCTTCATCGATGCGCATGTAGGTCTACCAGCTCCTCTATCGAACTAGTTATTACTATACAAAACATTATTAAATCTATCAAAATAAAGTTAGAAGGGGCTAATAAACTAAAACTCTCTCTCTCATTAGCTCTCTGTCTTAAAAAATAAATCTCTAACTCTCTCTCTCAACAATCTCTATCTCACTAGCTAACTCTCTGTCTCAAAAAATAACTCCCTCTCTCATGAACCAACTCACTTTAACTCACACACTTATTGACAAGCTCACTCTCACTAGCTTGCTCACACTCACTCACTATCTAACTCAATAACTCACTCTCTCACGAACACGCTCACTAACAAATAACTATATCACTCCCTTACTATAACTCTCAATAATTATCTTTCAACACAAACTATAAATTAATATCTCTCACACACTATCTCTCACAAAACAAAATCTCAAAAATGTTCTCTTGCATTAACTCTCTGCCTCAATAACTAACTCTATAACACTCTCTCTCGCCTAAATAGTTCAATCTATCTAAAAAATAAATCTCTCAAAATAACTAACACGCTCTCGCACTCACTAATTCACTCTAAACCTATCACTTACTAACTAACTCCATTTTTCAAGCTACCCCTCACTAAATCTCTAACTCTCTCACTCCATATCCCACTAACTCACTCTCTCATAAAACTACCTAAGGGGCTAATAAACTAAAACTCTCTCTCTCATTAGCCCTCTGTCTTAAATAAATAAATCTCTAACTCTCTCTCTCAAAAAATAACAAACTCTATCGCACTAGCTAACTCTCTCTCTCAAAAAATAGCTCCCTCTCTCACAAACCAACTCACTTTAACTCACACACTTATTGATAAACTCACTCTCACTAGCTTGCTCACACTAACTCACTATCTAACTTAATAACTCACTCTCTCAGGAACACACTCACTAACAAATACCTATATCACTTCCTTACAATAACTCTCAATAACTATCCTTCAACACTAACTATAAATTAATATCTCTCACACACTATCTCTTACAAAAAAATGTCAAAAATTCTCTCTTGCATTAACTCTCTGCCTCAATAACTAACTCTATTACACTCTCTCTCACTAAATAACTCAATCTATCTAAAACAAAATCTCTCAAAATAACTAACACGCTCTCTCACTCACTAACTCACTCTAAACCTATCACTTACTAACTAACTCCATTTCTCAAGCTACCCCTCTCTAAATCACTAACTCTCTCACTCTATATCTCACTAACTCACTCTCTCATAAACTACCTAACTCGGTGAATTGCTAAATAACTATATTGTTCTACTGCAAATATAATTACTTTCTATTTACACTGTACTAAATGCAACATAAACTCCACATAATACCACTCAGTGCCACATAATTACATGCCACAAAATTACACTCTGTTCAATACAATATAAATACACTCCATACAACAACACTCAAAACCACATAATAAGACAACATAATTACACTCTACTAAATGCAATATAAACCCCACATAATACCACTCAATACCACATAATTACATAACACATAATTACATTATACTAAATCCAGCACACACCCCATATAAACCACTCAGTGCCACATAATTACATATCACACAATTACACTCTACTTAATACAGCATCAATACAATCCATATAATATCACTCAGTGCCACATATTAACACGCCACATAATTACACTCTACTCAACACAATATAAATACACTCCACACAACAACACTCCAAACCACATAATTAGACCACATAATTATACTCTACTAAATGCAACATACACTCCACATAATACCACTTACAAACACATAATTACATGCAACATAATTACATTCTAGTCAAAGCAACATAAATACACTACACATAAAACAAATCAGTGCTACATAATTACACAACACATAATTACACTCTCCTCAATACAACACAAAAACAATGACATAATACAACTCAGTGCCACATAATTATATGATACTTAATTATACTGCAAAATACCCTCCTTATAATACCACTCACTGCCACATAATTACATACCACATAATTACACTCTACTAAATGCAACATACACCCCACATAATACCAATCAATGACACATAATCACATGCCACATAATTACACTCAAATCAATACGAAAATAATACAATCCACATAATAACACTCAGTACCACATAATTACACTATACTCAATGCAACATCAATACACTACACATAATACCACTAAGTACCACATATAACACTTTTAATGAGAACTTTTCAACATATAACACACCAGCCACAATACTCTACAACATAGCAAAAACTTCAAAATAAACAATAAAGGTCCCAAAAGCGAGACCTATTGGCTATTCCAATGCTTGTTTGGACTGTCGTGACATGACAAGATGCATTTAAAAGTGCTCTTATCGCTATCTATATATTGGCAGAGTGCATCTGCTGCACACGCCGCAGGAACTGTCAGCCCCTTCTTCCCCTCACAGAGCACCTGGCTGGGCCCCATGTGAGTAATTGTTATTGTTATTGTTACTTTAGCTTATATAGCGCCATCTCACCTACAGGTCTCAAGGCGCTTATGACCGAAGGAGCAGCCAGAAAATCTCACACAGAAAGAAGGGAAAGAGCAATAGATTATATATATCCAAAGGCTTCTCTAAACAAAAGAGTTTTTAGCTGTTTCCTAAAGCATAGGAGGCTAGTCTCTTTCCGAAGATAGTCTGGCAGCTTATTCCACAACAGTGGAGTCTGTATGGAAAAGGCTCTTCCACCCTTAGTTGCCATTTTAAAACGGGGGCAGGCCATCAGCTGGGCGTCGGATGATCTAAGAGTCCGTTTAGGCAGATATGGTGTCAGGCGTTTCTTAATATAGGCAGGCGCCTGTCCATAAAGCGTCTTATGTGCAATGCACAGACTCTTAAACTCCACCCTCTGTTTCACCGGGAGCCAATAGAGTTTTAGCAATAACGGTGAAGCATGAGAGCATCTAGGAAGCCTAAAAATTAGACGCGCAGCATCATTTAAGACAACTTGCAGTCTGTGTGTCAGATTTTTTGGCAAACCCAAGTAGAGGGCGTTGCCATAGTCCAGGCGTGATATAATGGTGGCAGAGACCACCGTACGGAGCATGGATTGGGATAGGAGGGGAACATCTTCTTTTTCCCCACACATGGTTGGCGTGCACATTATCATTCTGACAGTTCATTACATAAATTACTCAAGTTGCCCCTCATTGTTAGGTCCTGATTAAACCATTTATTGGATGTGGAGTCGAAATGCCGTCTGTACCTATTTAAACAAACCATTTTCTTAGCCCTCACTAATGTTATAGAAGGCTATGAACAACAATTATGTATTGAATTATGATAATTTTTGTTGATTATGAAACCTCAACGTATTACAATATAATTATACTATTTGATACTTTACTTTATTCGAAACAAGTTTCATAAAAGTACAACACACAAGATCCAAAATAGCTATACACAAAAATTAAAATTTCCTCAGTAAACAAATTATTAACATAAAAGTAATTTCAGACAGTGGGCAAAAATTTTGACCTAATGAACCAAGCATTCGCCACATATTTAGCCACCCCACAAATCATATGCATAGAAATGACATTTGTTTGTAAAATACGCATGGCTAATCTATGTTCCCTCACCCCTAAATTCCTACAAACAGGTTTCAACCACCTATCTCTAGGTTTTTTGTAGGCTACACAAGCAAATAGGAAGTGTCCTAATGATTCTTTCGGGCAGGGACAACCTGGACATTTAACCCCTGTACCGCTATATCCCTTCCAACCTTCTTTGAATGTGTTAAGAGGTAAAATGCCGTATCTGAATTCCAGAAACAAAGTTCTATCTCGAGGGACCTGGATAAAATCCAAAAAGGGCTCCAATTTTCCAAGGGGCTTATGTTCAAGAAAGGAGTTGGTTAAGTGGCCCCAATTTTGGTGCCTAAGATCTTTTGCAACAACCCAGTCCCAATATAGTTTCTTTACAATTGTTTTTGGGGGCGGCATTTGTGAGATCCAACTCTCCTCCAAACCTATGGCTTTCACGAGCCACTTTAGATTGTTCAACCATTTGATTTTGTTGGCTATATTCAAACCAATCAACTCATCCAAAACCATGGCATAGTTAGAGAGTTCTGGGGTCCTTCTAAGACGAACCCAAAATAACAAAGGGCGAATTTGCACCAGATCTACTATTGATTTTTTGCCCAGGTCTAAAAATAAGGGTTTCAAGGGGGACGATAAAGGTAGCGAAACCATGTTTCTAATAAACTTATTTTCCGCCACTTTTAAAGCTTTTGTATTTTCCGCACCCCAAAGTTCTGAACCATAAACTGCCGCCGCCAGTGCTTTCCCTTCGTATACTGCCAGGGTAGGGGCTATGGGTCTGCTAATAGAACGTCGCTGATTTTTGAGAATCACTCCTGCCACCCTTTTAAGGTTTAAAACCATTTTAGTAATATGGGCAGACCAACTCAAATTATTACAGAGTCTTACTCCTAGGTAATCAAATTCTTGAACCACCTCCAGCGCGGAGCCATTCAACAAGAGGTTAACCTTCCTATGTTGCTTTTTCGGAGTTAACACCATCAACTTTGTTTTAGAAGTGTTTATTGTCAACCCTCTATCTTTACAAAAACTGCAAAACCGATCAAGCAGTTTCTGCAGACCCATAGGGGATTTAGACATGAGGAGGGTGTCATCGGCAAACAGGAGAGTAGGTGTTTTCTCACCGGCAAGGGTGGGGGCATCAGCCTGGTCCTCCCTCAAATGGTCTACCACCCCATTAATAAAGAGGGAGAACAAGGTTGGAGCCATCACACACCCCTGTCTCACTCCCCTGTTTACCGGAATCCTCTCAGTCAGTTGACCCTGAGATCCCCAGCGGATTCTGGCATAATTTCCATCATGAAGTTTAACAATAAATTGTAGAAGGTAACTAGGAAAACCCATATCAGATAAGACCGACCAAAGCTTAGTCCGTGGGATAACGTCAAATGCTGTCTTCAAGTCTATAAAAGCCAAGTATAGACTACCCTTCATAATTAGCACTGACTTCCAACAGACTGCACAAAATCTGAAGACCTGATCTATTGCACCTATATTACTTCTAAACCCGGCCTGAAAGTGGGACAAGATGTTATTATCCATAAGCCAAGATTCTGTGCGATTTATGATCACCCTTCCTACCACCTTCTGAATGGTGTCTATCAGACTTATTGGTCTATAATTAGAGGGGTCATCCCTTTCGCCCTTTTTAAAAATAGTTATCACCTCAGCGCCTTTCCAGGAGTCTGGAACAGGGTGACCAGCCTGGATCAAGTTCATCAGACATGAAATATACTTAGCCCATACATTTGGGTCATATTTTAACATATCCCCTGGAAGGCCATCTTGGCCTGGGGCCTTCCCAGGCAGTAGTTTAGAGATAGCATCTAATACCTCTCTCTGCGAAAATGGATCCCTATTATGGATCAAAGTTTCACAGAGCATGTTTCCAGGGGTATTAGCTAATTGTGGTAGCGAGCTGTCCAAATTATCCTCGCAGTACAACTTTAAAAAATGGGAATACCATTCCTGCTCCGTAATGTGATTTAAAATCATTCCTGCTCCCTTGCTATCTAGAGTGTTAATTAATTTCCAAAAAGTAACAACATTTTTCCCACGTGCTGCTTCCTTAAGCTGTTGCCAGTGCTCTTCCTCCCAGGCTCGTTTTGCGGATTTTATACTTCTTGTATAATCTTTCCTGGCGGCCCGTACGGCCACAGAGTCCTTACTTTGTATTGCTTTGGTGATTGCTTTCCTCTTGATTCTACAATTACTCGTGTACCATGGGTTACTTGTGGTTTTAAAACCATTAAGGCCTGATTTTGCCGGTTGCTTCTTACAAAAATGGGCTCCTATTTTACTTATTAAGTTACTATAGGATACCAACAAACTGGGACCGGCTACCTTAACTTCAGAGTGGGGCAGAGCTGTCAGACTACTAATTTCTTTGGATACTAAATCCGTAATATTTTGGAGCTTCCCCTCATCACATTTGACTACATTCCATTTCAGCTTCCTATTATTGTTTACAGGGAAGATTTCTTTAGTTAGCATCTCAGTTACCCGACTAGGTTCACGGCCGCGTACCCACCTAAGCTGCATACATAAGGGGTTGTGGTCACTATAGGAGGACTCCCTAACCACCATGTCTATTACGTCGGGCCATGAGTGTGCATCTAAAAGGATGTAGTCGATGCGAGAGGGGCACCCCACCCTATTAAAGGTCATAGCACCTGCGCAATCTGATTTTGTACGGCCGTTTAGGGCCCAAAGGTTATGATCTAGCACCAGGGCATTCAGCTGAATAACTCTTGATGACCATTTCTTAATTGGGTTAAGATTTAACAGGGGTATGCCCTGTCTACTTTCCACAACGTTCGGACCCAGTACCTCTTCCACATCTAGGGGTTCGAATGTACAGTTGAAATCCCCCCCGACCAGTATTTTAGAACTGGTCGGGAGTTTTGACAACTCCACATCCAATAATTCCAGTATTGGAGAAAGAAGCCCTCCCTGGAGACCTCTAGCATAAATACAAAAAATTTCGTATGTATAGCCCCCTATACTATTCTTTAAAGTGATGTGCAAGATGTCGTTAGAAATGTGTTTGTTAGAAATAACACGGCAGTTCAAAGATGTTTTCACCCAAATCTGTAACCCACCAGAGGGTCGGCCTCTTCCCGGTAAGACAGCAGGAACATAGAATGTAGAGTAACCATTCATATATTCAGGGGATAGGCACCATGTTTCTTGAAACATACAGATATCAAAGGTGTTAATAAAATTGTTCCAATCGGGATTTACTAAATTTTTCTTTAGACCTGCAATGTTCCATGATAAAATATTGATAAGGGGACACAGGGACTTGGGTTCCAATTGACCTGTGGGTACTATATCCTGCAAACAGCTACCAACTGCAGCTGGAGATACAGTATATGTATCAGCACAGGTGGGGCCTACAATAACCACTCTGTCTACAGGTATATTAGATTCATCTCCAGGTAAAGCCTGCTCCACCCTACTACAAAATTGGTGAATACTATTTGCACTAACAATACTTGACCCCTATACTGTGATCTGTGTAATTGGTCTTCTGTTTCAGCATTTATATAGTAATAGTAACTGCCACTGTACACAGTTAGTATTAAGTATCTTGTACAATGTCCACGTGTACCGTTGTCTCTCTGCTACACATGCATATTATCTGTACACTTCATTCTTGAAGTGAATGTCATGATCAGTTTCAACAGAAGTCAGGAGGCCAACTAGTGGTATCAGCTCCCTCAAGAACAATGTGGCTACTGTAAGGCTATATGCTCTCCTAGTGGGAAATTCCTCGACCCATTCAGAGATCAAATAGACCATTGCCAATATAGATATAAGGTCATTGCAAAGTAGCACCTCAATAAAGTCTTCTTGCAATTTCATAAATAGGCCCTCTGATTTGCAAATGTGATTCATGATAGTAATATTATTTTCATCTTGATTGCTTAGGTGACAAACTAGACAAAACTAGACAGCGATCACATATATCCTCAGCAACATGTTGAAATCCCAATATGTTTTCCTCCTACATGAGTTTGAATATGCAAATATTTACACATGAACTGTAATCTCAAATCAGGAATAATATATGTTTGATATTATTTACAAACAAATCCTGATAATTTTTTTTGCAACCCAATTTCATCCATTTAAATTTGTTGTCTTCCGGAACATCTTCAAGTAGATCTTTTAGCTCACTGAAGCACTGTCCAGTCCTGCAAGGTACAATACCTTGTTATTTGATCAGCATACTTGTTTCGTAATGTTACCAAATCCTTGCCAACCTTATGGGCTTGACTCTTTACAATTGCAACTTCTTTGGAATTGTGTCCAACAAGTCCAATATGTGCATGCTGTTTTTTATTGGAGCACCTGAAGATGTCAAGAACCATCTTTGTGACCAGAGTTGGCCATAATCATCCACAACACCAAAGGCACACTGGCTATCAATATAGATTAAACAAGTAGAATCCACTCAGAGTGATGGTGATCCCTAAAGTGATGGGGAACACACAGTGTTGTTTAAATGCCCCTCACACACCAACAGGCCCCTTGGTGTCATGCTTCATCATTGGGGCCTTCGCACCCCTCTACGGGATGCGGCATGCTACGACTCGCGACTACGCAGGAGCACTAAGTAGTGAGCTATGTGAGGGGGTGTATTTACTAAAGGAGTGAGTGAGGTGAGGTGAAAGTGAGTGGTTAAAAAATACCTGGCACGTAGGTGAAAAAATAATTTTATTAAATCCTCGGCTGGTATTAGTAAAAGAAGTGCAAAGTGGGGTTGTAAAAATACGTGTTAGGGTATTACAACCACCTCAAAGTGTCAACATGTTTCGGAGCGCGGGGGCTCCTTCTTCAGGACAAGGATAAGCACATATCCTCCCCTTACTCACATGTAAATGGAAAAGTGTATACAAAATTATTACAGCAATGTGTAATGTACCTAATAATGTTTATATATGGGTAGGTTCAGTTGCGCCCAATTGGCGTTTGATGAAAACCTGCAAGAAAAAAGCACAATAAACACACTGGTCTATAGTGCACTAACTAAGAGAGAAAAGCTGGTTCTATTACTGTAAAAAGGAGGGTAAGCCCAAAATAAGGGTAGCCAAACCCTGTAAGGATAAAAAAGGACAAACACAGCAACATACAGACATACAATCACAGTGTGGAAATACTCTCAACTCAGGTAGAAAGAGAGAGAAAAACAGGTTAATAAAAGGCTTACTTATAGTTCTCAAATTCATAACCTCATGAGCCTATGCGTGTTATTGGGGGATCCTTCCTTACTGCTCAGTAAAGCAACCTAAAAGACATTAATACGTGGGATTTAGTTTGTTGTAGGCACAAACTCCCTTAAGCACCACGGTAGTACTTATTGTCATGGCCCAACTCACGGTTACTGCAAAAGCTAGTTGCCTGCCTTCCCTCAACGCTGCTCCGATGAAGTGAGCGTTGGAAGCGCCGGTGTCCTTTTTATACTCTCCTAATTGGCAATTAGTTGGTGGGAGATTGAATGATAGGACCCGGGAAATGCCCAAATACGGAGACTGTTTTGATATAGATCCGGAACTGCGCGCCCGGTAATGCGTCTGGAGACGCGCATGCGTGCATCGACCTAAGGCTTGTTGTGAGTGCGTTTGCGCCGAGGCGAGTGAAGCTGCGCATGCGCGTACCATCGACACTGTGTAAACGCGCATGTGCGCAGTTAAAGTACTTGTCAGGAGCGGTATTAGTGTGCCCAGGATTGGCGAAGCGCTGTTTAGGAATGGTAGTCTAAGCAAGGGGAATGTCTGATAGACTCAATTAATGTATATCCGGAACCCAAAGATTACGAGAAAGTGAGCCTAATAGTAGTGTGGTTAATTAATAGAGACATATCCTGGGGAACAGTTTGACCATAGCGGAACATCCGTGATTACCCCATTGACATTGGCCATCACATATCAGGCTGGGATACAAAGTTCATAAAAGGTGGCCTGATGAGGCTTATCTTTAGACAAACTAAATCCCACGTATTAATGTCTTTTAGGTTGCTTTACTGAGCAGTAAGGAAGGATCCCCCAATAACACGCATAGGCTCATGAGGTTATGAATTTGAGAACTATAAGTAAGCCTTTTATTAACCTGTTTTTCTCTCTCTTTCTACCTGAGTTGAGAGTATTTCCACACTGTGATTGTATGTCTGTATGTTGCTGTGTTTGTCCTTTTTTATCCTTACAGGGTTTGGCTACCCTTATTTTGGGCTTACCCTCCTTTTTACAGTAAGAGAACCAGCTTTTCTCTCTTAGTTAGTGTACTATAGACCAGTGTGTTTATTGTGCTTTCTTCTTGCAGGTTTTCATCAAACGCCAATTGGGCGCAACTGAACCTACCCATATATAAACATTATTAGGTACATTACACATTGTTGTAATAATTTTTTATACACTTTTCCATTTACATGTGAGTAAGGGGAGGATATGTGCTTATCCTTGTCCTGAAGAAGGAGCCCCCGCGCTCCGAAACATGTTGACACTTTGAGGTGGTTGTAATACCCTAACACGTATTTTTACAACCCCACTTTGCACTTCTTTTACTAATACCAGCCGAGGATTTAATAAAATTATTTTTCACCTACGTGCCAGGTATTTTTTAACCACTCACTTTCACCTCACCTCACTCACTCCTTTAGTAAATACACCCCCTCACATAGCTCACTACTTAGTGCTCCTGCGTAGTCGCGAGTCGTAGCACGCCGCATCCCGTAGAGGGGTGCGAAGGCCCCAATGATGAAGCATGACACCAAGGGGCCTGTTGGTGTGTGAGGGGCATTTAAACAACACTGTGTGTTCCCCATCACTTTAGGGATCACCATCACTCTGAGTGGATTCTACTTTGTTTATTCGCATGACCAGGGAGACTGAATCCACTGACTCTCTCTCTCCCCCTTCTGTTTGCAACTTTATCAATATAGATTGTCACGTTTAAATTCCCTAACAAGGAGCACACTATTGTTAGAGCAATTTATTCCTCTACTTGTGCTGATGTTAAATTTATATATTAAGGAGGATGCCTCTGATGTTTCTAGAACAGAACACACTGCATAAATAGCTATTAATCATCCATATGTATCCCCCAGACAGGAACCATCAACAAACACTGTTAAATCTGAGTCATCTAATGGGACTTCCTTAATAACCGATCTTGGTTTAGTGCATAATTCAGTCATATCAATGCCGTCATGCTCCAGTTAGTCTTCAACAATATTTTCCCTGCCTCCAAATTTGTCTAAAATCAAAAACGGTGTCACTGGATTCAGGATGTTATAACTTTAAATTCAAAAATGTTTTCTGCCCCAAGTATTATTTGTTCATAACGTGTGAACCTGCTGTTTGCAATGTTGTGTCTTTTCGTTCTCGTTAAGGGTATTTCAACAGAGTGTGGAACATAGGCAATTCAAGTATGGCCTATCACAATTCCTTCACTTTGCCCTACTGTCAGACAAACTAATTCAACAACTGCAACTGATTTTGGACAAACTGGAAATCTTACAGCAACTGGATCTAACACTCCTGAAATATAACGAGTTGGACGCATGAGTCTTCTGTGTTTCTAAGCAAGTATTGAAAGTGCACACCCATTTTTTCGTATTCGAACAATTAAAAAATCCTATTGTTGTCGTGAATGCAGGTACTTGACATGTAGCTGCTCATCTGCGTTCTCTACCCCGTCCTCATTCTCAGGGGTATTTCTTGCTTTGACCCAGGCCCTCAGCGCCTTTTGAAACGCTTCCTTCTTGGGGAGACCGGTCATTGCAACTTTAAATGTCCTGCAGAGGTGCTTTAGCTGTTTCACACTGTAGCATTCCAGTTTCTCCTCTTCCCACTCAAAATCAACAGATGCTATGGATGCTGCTTTCTCCATGGTGATTAAACGTGACAGTTCTTTGCAAAAATAAAAAATCCCAGGAAAAACAATCTACCAAAAGTATGTGGTTGCGTTTGGTCTGCACTCACTAGTAGTGTTCACCAATTATTGTATATGAATAACAAATGCAAGTTCAAGTCCTCACCACTGACCACCAATGTTAGATTTGGGGGTCTCTAGTTGGCAGAGGTAGGTACCTTTGACCAAATAGGGACCCTTGCGTCTATTTAGGGTAAGGGGGGTACACTCCTAAAATAACCCCTGCTCACCCCCTTGGTAGATTGGCAAGAGCAGACAGGCGTATCTCAGAGGCAGTGTGCAAAGCATTTGTGACCACATACAGTAACCCAGTGACAACACTACAGATGAACACCACACAAGTTGTAGTATAAAAATAAGTATTTTTATATAGACTTAAAACAAGACCCCAAACAACAAAAATCCACAATACTGTACATTAAAAATGGTAGAAATAGCTTAGTTCTCCTTAGATGGTAAAAGTGACACTTTGAGTTCAATTTACCTTTTGATGCGTAGCGCTATACAACGAAAGTGTTGCAGGAAAGGTGATGCGTCGGTTCCTTACACGCAAAAACGGTGATGCGTCAGGTCCCTACTGATGCATAGGGCATGCGTTGGTTCTTCTCAGCGTGGGGAGTTGATGCATTGGTTTCTTACTGCGCTTCCATGGCGATGCGACCAGCAGCGCCGTGATGCGATGAAGATCCGGTGCAATGAAACAAAAATGGTGTCTTCTCCTTGATGCAACATGATGCGTGCACGCCCGACAGCCGTGTGTGACTCTGCGATTCATCTGAGCCGTGACAGGCCCTGCAACGCGCTTGTCCGGTGATGCGACGGCATCTGATGCGACACTCTTCTCCGGTGATGCGAGACGCTTCGGCGCTGCAATGCGACAGCTGCAGCAGCAACACCCTTCTTCAGTGATGCAATGACAGCAGCTGCGGCGACATGCTTCCTGATGATGCAACGGCGTCTGATGCAATGGAAACACTATTTTCCGGTGATGCGAGGCGCTTCTGCGAGGCGAAGTGACAGCTGCAGCAGCGACACCCTTCTTCGGTGATGCGACGACAGCGGCTGGGCGGCGACACTTCTTCTTCTTCATGAGTCGCGCTTCCAGCTCCTTACGACACGAAGTCCCTCAGAAAGCCCAACACAACTGCAAGCACTTCCAAAGAACTCTTGGGGAGCTGGAGGGTGAAGTCTGTTGTCCCTGAGACTTCAGCAGGAGGCAAGCTCTATCTCAATCTCTTGGAGATCCTTCACAAGTTGAATAAAAGTAGCACAAAGTCCTTTCTCCTTTCTTTAGCAGTCAGGCAACCACTGCAGCCCAAACCCCCAGACAGCACTCAGCTTAGGGATAGTCTCTTCTTTAGTTCCTCTGGTTCCTCTCCTCAGCAAAGGTTTCTTCTTGTTTCCCAAAAGTGATCTAAAGTTCTGGGGTCTGGGTCCCCTCTTTTATTTGGTTTTGTTCTCTGAAGCAGAGAGGCCTTTGCCTAGTCCAAACCAATTCTGGTCAGTCCTGGAGCACTTTGTTGACAAAACTCCATCCTTCCTTTCACAGTGTAGGTCAGGGACATCAGACGCACCACAGGAGGTGGAGCCAGCATTGTGGAGGGAAGGCAGAGCCCTATTCAGGTCCCAGGTGCAACTCCTCCCTCCCATCTGCATGCAGATCTATCTAGTCAGCCATGTGCTGACTCACCCTGCCTCCTGGAATCCCCCAGCCCCTGTCACTCTAACTGCAGATAAGGAATACACAACCTAGCAGAGGCAGGCTTGGATGGTTAGACAAGAAAATACCTACTTTCTAAAATGGTATTTTCAAACACAGAATGTTAAAAACAACTTCATTAAAATATGTATTTTATCCTTCTCAGTTCAGGCATACTTAACTTCAATTTCTACCTAGTTCCCTGAGTCAGTTATGATTAAAAGATGTAATAATCAAACTGCTTATTCTGGCCTATGGGGAACAGGTACCTTGCAATAGTGAAAAACGAAAATGGCTGTAATTCACTATTAGGACATGCCACACACATCAGGGCATGTCCTACCTTTTACCTACAATGCACCCTGCCCTTGTGCCTACCTTAGGGGTGACGATGATTAATATGCAGAAAAGGGAAGGTTTAGGGACTGGCAAGTGGGTGCACTTGTCCAGTCAGCATGGCAGTACCAGACTGCACACAGGCTCTGCAATGGAAGACCTGAGACAAAATTGTACAGGTTGCTTCTGTCGGTGGCACAACCAGTGCTACAAGCCCACCAGGAGCCTTTGGTTTACAAGCCCTGGGCACACTCAGTGCACTTGAAGGACTGGGTTCTTTAAGACCCAGCGGTGCCAGGGGACAACACCTGAAACCTTCGTGGGTTACCTGTTCCGGCGTACGAATGACAGAGACACGGGACACTTCCTTCGGCGTCAAAGATTCAAGGTTTATTTACTGCAGGGAACACAGAAGTCACGACAAGTACAACACGTGCAATTTGGTTGGGGAGACTGCTTCAAATTGGTTCTGTGGATCGCTCCTTTTATACAGATTTTACCCATAGGACAACATGGTACACAAAAGTTTACAGCCCAGTTCCCATAATTATCCCCCAGAGGGGTCGCTTTGGTCACTTTGATACACATAAGGTCCGAAACATAAGTGCGGAAACATTTGGCGGTTCCCAACTGTAAAAACCCATCTTCCCAACATTAGTGCATTCCAATCGGCAGTAAAACAGATCGAAATAGGAGCAAAAACAGGTGCAGAGGAAGATGGAGACAGTGGGGAGATCGGAAAGGGTGTAAAAGGGGAGGTATCGGGAAACACGAGATACGGGCATCAAATGGACGTGCCTAATGAGATGCACGGCTGGGACAATAAACCGGCACGGCGAGATGAGCCTCAAGCGGGGCCATCTGCCTTACAGTATAATCCCCCTCATCATAAAGACACTTACAAAGAACATGTGTCTTCCGCAAATATCTTGGGAGTCCCAGGGTCGCGAAGCGGACAGCGTCCGTTCGCTGGCTACTTGAGGGCAAGAGACAAAATGGATGCCGTATCTAAGATGGAACCCGTGGGTACAGATGAAAACCCACACAACAAACGAACGGTTTAAGTTAGCACAGCGAAACTGCGCACACTTACTAAACTCGTCATTTGCGGTTCATAGATACCAGACTCGACCATATTCGTGCGAGTCGAAAACACCACTTACAATTGTCACGGAACCTCAGACGCTCCTTTTGCCCTCATGTAGGCAAGCACTAGTCGGAATCATATTCGATATTCATCAGACCATCGAGATGTTGCTGTAGCATAGCTCTGTCCAACCGAGTCCCCTTGGTAACAGGTGGCTGTCTCATACACGTTGTAGCACAGAGGCCACATAAGGCAGGACCGCACTGCACACAAAGGCAACACGTGAACAGGAACGCTACAACGACTCCGATGATCATCAGAATCTTCCAACCCCAAGTCGACATCAGGCCCCAAAACCACCCAAGTAGCGTCCAATCCCCTACATCCACGTGTATGGATTCGGAGATCTTATGCAACTTCGAGATGGCTTGATAGACAGTTGGAGCGTTATCTGGAATGAAAATGCAGCAGCTCGAATGGATCACCTTACATACCCCACCTCGATCTGCTAAGATGACATCTAAAACCATACGGTTTTGTAACGTCATAAGCCTATCCGCCTGAAGTTCAGTGGTGATATTACCAAGGGCACTGGCAGTAATATTAGCTGTCGATTCTACCACTCGAGTCAACTGTCTCAGGTTCCTACTATTAACCATAGGTCCCCAAAACGGGAGGAAACCCTTGAAAAAGTCTCCTGCCTCTTGACCGGCAGTATCCTCTTCGCTAATTACGCCTCTCACAACTCTAGTCTTGTGATAATCTGCATCTACAGTGAACGTCGGAGGCAACAAGTTTGCGATAAAGCATGAGCCCATGAAGTCAGAGGGCAACCATGCATATGCACGATCATGACAGATAAAGTAAATACCCTTGGCAGCCAGGAACACAGGGGACGAGACCATCGGCAGAATGTAATTTTCAGTGCAAGCACTCTCTCCAAGTCGGGCTTTCGATCTTCGGCCACGACCTATTAGACAAAAATTACCAATGTGGGGTACGACCCATATCGGAGGCGAGTTTTTAAGCTGCTTTTCACTGGTGAACACACTATATTCGCCTCTACTTAGGACCCTATAGGCTTGTACCTCTTCTTCAGGAATAAGCGAGGGATCATAGATATCGCTATCTAAATCCTCTATTGCTATCGACAAAGGTTTTTGATACGAGGTAGGACCAGAGTAGGGGGAACGTGGTTCTCGAATGGGGTGGAAACCCAGTGCGCTTCGAAACATTGTTTGAAATGCTCGAGCAGACCCTTGGGAACTATACGGTAACACCAGATATGGAATTCCCTTATCCGTAGTATGTGGCATCAACCCACACACCCAACAATTAGTAGTGTTAACCACTAACTGATGCTGATGGAGGAGCTGAATAAAGGAATTGTTGCGGAATTCTGCACGTCTAGCCTGCTCGTGTTCAGGTAAGATATGAAAAGAATGAGGAGATGCAGTGGAGGTAAGTTTAGGGTCAGGGGTAGGAGTAGGTGTAGCAGAAGGTAAGAAGTAATACATCGTATAATACACCCCACCCGCCAATAATGCAGAAACAGTCAAAAACAATACGAATATTTGGAACAAAAAACATTTGGTACGACTGAGTTGCTGCAGCTTGAATCTATGAGCCTGAGCTTCTTCCAAGTTCATCAGCTTCGAGAATGCCATTCCCTATGACCGTCCGCAACGTTTCTTGACGCACTGCGTTCTGTGTAGCAGCAGTCAATCCCTAGGATTTCCCAGGAACCGACGGTCTTTAACCTAGCGTCAAGACCTACTAACCAGAAGGAAGTACGCGCGCGGCCCTACGGCCTTTATTTCACAAATATATATATGCGAAAACAATGTTTCTCAGCTGTGGAAGCAAAAAGTGTAAGGAATGAAACTCAATGAATATATACAAAATAATTACAGTAATTCGAGTGTTCAAACTGATCGTGGAAAACGGGATAATGCAATTGTCAAAGGACAGAACAGGATCTTTTATTAGTCTCTGGTGCTAGATCGCAAAAAGTATCGGGTTTTCCCAGGACGTGTCTGTTCGTCAAACAAAGGATCCGTTGAAGGGACAACGTCCTGTTGATCAGCTGAATGTTTTGGTCTTGAGTCCTTTGCTGATAAATGTTCAACAATGTCTCTCTGCTGCACTGAGGATTCTCCGACAGGTTGTGCGTCGCTGAAAGGTACAAACGCCGGCAACCCTTCGGTTTCAGTTGATGCAATGCCTCTCCTCACCCACGAGTCTGCTGGCAACGGGATAGGGACTTTCTTCGTATGGGTGGCATGCACCCAATTCTTCCGCCCCTCAAGACGAACTGCAGTTCTCGTGGCAAGGAGGACCTGGTAGGGTCCAGTGAACCTGGGGTCCAGATTGTTCTTGCGCGAGAAGTTGCGCGTCACCACCCAATCTCCGGGCTGGAGCTGGTGGCCTGGACCCTCCGTCTGCGTCGGCAATGCTTCGTGAACCTGTTGGTGAATTAACCTCAGTTTAGCAGTCAAGTCATGAAGATAATCGATCAACATTGGATACTCAAGATCACAGAAAATACCTGGCCTAGGAACCCCCCAAACATTCGCAGGACGACCGAACACTATTTCATAGGGACTAAGCCCTACTCGGGAGTGTACAGTCGCCCTAGTTGACAGTAATGCTAAGGGTAAAGCGTCAGGCCACGAGAGACCAGTCGTAGCCTGAATCTTCGCTAGCTTTAGTTTAAGGGTACCGTTATACCCTTCAACCAAACCAGCTGACTGGGGATGGTTGGCGCTATGGAATTTCTGATTAATTCCAAGGCCCTTACACACACTCTTCATCACACTCCCCACAAACTCACTTCCGTTATCTGACCACACGATTCTAGGCATTCCATACCGAGGAAAGTATTCCTTCAGTAGGATTTTTGCAGTAGACAAAGCAGTATTATCTTTGAGAGGATAGGCCTCGATCCATCGGGAGAATGCGCAAACCACAACTAAAACGTATTTCAGGTTATTGCATCGCTCCATATGGATGAAGTCCAATTGGATCACCTCAAAGGGACATGAAGGGGGAGCAAAACTGCCAGGAGGAGTTGGGGTTCCCTTGCCAGGATTGTACATCATACACACCATACAATTCTTAACCAAGCGTTCAGCACATTTGGTAATACCATCATTCTTCCACACAGGGGACAGCAACTTGCAAATACCTTTCGCGCTAATATGTGCTAACCCATGCGCCATAGTCACAACAGCCAGCACATACGCATCAGGCAACATCCATCTTTTCTGATCCGATAAATCAATCCAACAACCATTCGCATCCAACTTTCCCGTACTTTCTTTCCACTTCGCCTTTTCAGTCTCGGTGGCCTCATTCTGAATTGCTTTCACACTCTCGATAGTGTCCTCACACATACTCGATTCTGTAGGCCACCTAACCGAACTCGTCACATACATTCGAGTGCTAAGGTTCCGGGCAGTCTCCTTAGCAGTCTCATCCGCAAACGCATTACCTCGACCAACATCATCCGTCACCTTACGATGCGCACTACATTTGACAATCGCCACTTGCTTAGGCAACGTAAGTGCATCCAAAAGATCATTCACAAGCTGGCCATGCTGGATCTTCGTACCATGCGATGTTAGAAAACCTCTCTCTCTCCACAACCGTCCAAAACTATGGGCGACGCCAAATGCATATTGGCTGTCGGTAAACACATTCACACATTTCCCTTTCGCTAACACACACGCTCTAGTGAGAGCGATCAGTTCTGCAGCTTGGGCAGAATTCTGATTTAATCTCGCAGTCTCAACAACAGTATTCAACGTTACAACAGCATAAGCAGTAGTCACATCACCATTCGGCAACTTGAAACATGAACCATCCACATACAGTGTACCATCTGGGTCTTCAAATGGGGTGTTTTTAAGGTCCACTCGACCTTTCGTTTCCTCCTCTGTCCTCAAATAACAATCGTGTTCTGTTATTTCATCTGACTCTGAGCTAATTGGTAACAAAGTCGCCGGGTTCAGAACATTACAACGTTTTATTTGAATGTGGCTTGCCAACAGCGTCAACTCGTAGCCAGACAACCTCGCACTCGTCAAGTGCTGAGTTTTCGTACGATTCAAAAGAGTGTCGACTGCATGCGGAACCATAACCGTAAGCATATTATCCATGACCAATCCTGCTGATTGTCGGATAGAGACCGCAGCTGCCGCTGTTGCTCTCAAGCAACTCGGCAATGCTCTAGCTACTGGGTCCAAGGTCGAGGAAAAATATGCACATGGACGTTGTTTTCCACCAAAAGGTTGCGTTAAGACACTCAAAGCACAACCCTCTCTCTCGTGAACATATAATGTAAACGGCTTGCTATAGTCAGGAGTACCTAACACAGGAGCCGAACACAATGAATCACGTAATTCAGAAAAACTTTTCTGACATTCTTCCGTCCATGGTAAAGGAGTCGAAACATCCTTGCACGTAAGAGCTACCAATGGTTTCGCTAGCAATGAAAAATTTGGAATCCATTGCCTGCAGTACGACGTGATACCTAGAAAGGCACGCACATCTCTTTGGGTTGTTGGCACAGCCATTCGCGCAATTGCTGCAATTCTCTCTGGGGTCAACCGCCTTCCCTCCTTTGACAATAAGTGACCTAGATAGGTTACTTCTTGACAACAATATTGGAGTTTAGAAGGTGACACCTTGTGATTTAACTCGCAGAGATGTTGCAGCAGCGATACCGTAGCAATTTTGCAAATGTCCTGAGTATCTGCAGCTACCAATAGGTCATCGACGTATTGGATTAAAGCCGCACCAGCCGGCAACCTAAACGCATCCAGTTGACCCTTCAAGGCTTGACTGTAAATCGATGGACTTTCACAGTAGCCCTGAGGAGCGCGTTTAAACCGGAAGCTGCGTCCACCAAGAGAGAAACCGAAAAGGTCTCTGCTCTCTTCTGCAATCGGGATGCTGAAGAACGCATTCTTCAAGTCAATCACCGAAAACCACGATGCAGAAGCTGGAATCAGAGTCAGCAACGCCGTGATGTCAGGCACAACGGGGAACTGAGGAATCACAATTTTATTCACCTCCCGTAAATCGATAACAAGACGATAAACAGGTGGTTTAGAAGGATCAGTACGTTTTAGAATGGGCAGTACAGGGCTGTTGCACACGTTTCCCCGTGTTTCCTCAATAACGTCTTTCTCGATCAAATCATAAATGATCGCTAACAATGCTCGTTCACCATCAAGGGAGATACGATATTGGGGAATACGTGGCAATCGCACATTGGATTTCAACTGAACAACATAAGGTGAGATATCAAGTAGGCCCACATCATTGGGACCTGTTGCCCATAAAGACGCAGGAAGAGAACTCAATTCCGGTGGAAGCTTATCGAGAGACAAGTACATGGGAGAGACAACCCTCTCTCCCAACGTAAGCTTTACACCCGCAGGAGAACAATACAAAGTTGCATACAAACGTTTTAGCAAATCCAGGCCCAAAAGATTTTCAACACAGCCGGTAGTCAAAATCAACGGAGCTTCTAGCTCACGAGGCCCAATTGTAAGGGGCAAAGGGCGCGAAACTGGATTGCTAACGGGGGCGCCAGAGAATCCAACGGAAACATTTGTTAAGCCAGACAAAGGTGCGCCAGGGAGTTTCGAATGCTGAATGGAACTTTTCGCTGCACCAGTGTCCAACAGAAAAGGCTCAACGATGCCCGATGTAGCAACTGCGACGTAAGGCCCTCTCTGATCAACCGGAACTGATACCACTCCCTCTCCTTGTCTATGGCTGTCCTAGTAATTACTGTCGTCAGTTCCCTGATCGACGTAATAATCGTCTACATTGTACTGCGCAGATCGTCCTTGCGACGATCCACGTTGATCAAAACAATTATCAGAATTTGATGAGTTATCTGAACGATCGTTCTGAGCACCACGACCTCTACCACGTGGTGCCTGCTGTGAACCACCACGACCTCCTCTAGATGAGTTACCACTATTACGTTCATTTAAAACAGGACAATTGAATTTGATGTGACCCTCCTGTCTACAATAGGCACATTGATTGTACCCCAACGAGGATCTTTGGGAAGAGGAGTCATTACGAGATTGTGATCTGTTCGATTGCGGCTGTGATCTATTTTGTTGGGATGCATTCTGATTTGAACGCGGAGGATACGTTTGTTGCAGCAACACTTTAGTTTTTAGCTCTTTCGTCTTTTTATCAGCACGGTCGTTCTCTTCTTTCTCTCTGTTCTCATAATATTGTGCCGTGGCCAATATCTGAGCTGAAGTAGAAACGGCCCATGCACTTTCTGAATTCTTTAATTTATTGCTCAAATCGGGCAATAAGTTCGAAACGAATTTATCCACGAACAACCTTTGACCACCCTCAGTGCTCATATCCTGACCACTATGATCAATGAATGCCTCCTCAAACCTCGTAAAGAAGTCGGAGACACTCTCGTCCTTTTTCTGTTTACAAGCTGACAATTTGTCCCAATTTACTCTCATAGCTGGCATAAGAGTTTTCATTAACGTTATTATTCTTTGCGGGAGAGCAGCAATTAACTGTTCAGGCTTAGCACCACCAACTTGCAACCCATCCGCCGCTATAATGGCCGCCCAATCACCACCTAATTCGTTTGCATGATTTTCCTGACGAATCTTAGCCCATACCGGTTGCGGTACAACATTGCCAAACAGCATGTCAATATCGGCAAGATTCATTATCGTAGCGTCTACAAGCTGCGATAATTCCTTATAATACCCTGCAGGATTCTTGCGAGGGTCAGGCAAAGATTGCTTCACCTGTAACACTTCTGATCGTTTCCATGGGAGATGTATCCATACTCTCTGAAAATACGGCAGAATAGGTGGAACGTGAGCAGCATCACCTGGCATCCACACGGGTGGAACTTCACGCATAGGGAACTGACCAGACTCATCTGGCAGTCTTTCGACATCCTCAACAAACAAGGCTTGAGGTATAGGAGTGGGACGAAAAGATAACAATCGTTCAACAGCGCGTCGAACATTGGAGTCCACTATCAGTCCAGCCGAAAACTGAAGCTGTAGATCAGACAAAGCGGTCAGCACCTCGTCAGGTGCGTCGGCCGATATCTGATCACGAAGGACCTTACACATTTCCTCGAACACAAATCTCTGGGTTGGTATATTAAATTGACAAAACGTGTCGAGTACAATACGAGGAGGATTTCTAAGGGGATGCATCATCCAACCCATCGCCATATTATATAGCGAAGCACGTTCCCTATTACCAGGAAGCTGACTACGTCTCTGGGGACCATCTGAACCAGCAGGCCCAAGAACAGGTCCGAGCGAATGAAAGAAACTAGCCGCAAGAGGAGAATTACGACTACGAGTAGAGGGAGAAGTATAGGACACAGGACTAACAAGTGAAGGAGTAGAGACAGAAACAACAGCAGGGGTTAACAGAGCAGGAGCAGTAGCGTGAGCAGGAGTATGTGGAAGCGGAGGAGCAGTAGGAATAGCAACAGCCAAAGGAGCAGGAACAGTCGGAAGAACGGGTGCAGGTTGAGGAACAGGCAAGGGAAGAATAGGTGCAGGAACAGGTACAGGGGGAATCACAGGGGCTGTGGTACCCTGTACATACGGAGGTGGCGATTTCATTAGATAGGACATTAAAGGATCCTCAACTGACTCATCCTTCTTTTCCGACTCCGTAGGCAAAGTAGGATAGCATTTATCTATAGTCATACGCTGTAATCTGTCAAACACTTCCTTTTCCTTAACCTCCTTATCATGCTGAAACTGCTCTGCTTTCTTTACAATGGTAGCGACATTATCTCTCTGATTTCGTTTAGTCTGTCTGATTACTTTCTGTCGGGCTTCTTTACGCCACAACCGAAAGGCATCAAACATGGCCGGCCTTGACTTTTTCGCGAACAATTTAACCTCTAGATTATCTAAGATCGGGGCCTCGAAGCTACCATGTGGTGGCCAACGAAGGTCACCATCTTTCTTCGTGTATTTGATCCAGTATTCATTAAAAGTAATCGGGCCTAGCCCATGTTTACTGTACAGTTCATAAGTCGGAGTTCCAACCGGAGGTATCGGACACGAGTCCTCCAGTCGGGAATCCACACCACAAGGTCTGAAGCAACTAAACAAAGTACTACGACCAGGCATCTCGCACACTAGCCGAGTTTCACAAACTTCAAGGGTTACGGGATTTACCAAGTCCCAGCAAAGAACAAAACCCTCGGTTTTTGGCGGCTGCAGTCGTCAAATAACACAACAAAGTACGCTAGCAAAGTGTCACCGACAAAAACACTCACACAGCGTCAACAACAAAAACACTCGCTAAAGTGTCAACAACCAAGAACTCTGGGAGCGACCCACAAATACTTAACTCAAAGATCGATGGCGTCTCCAGGAAGGCCCGTCAATCGTCTCGCTATACCAAGGTCTACGCCAGGCGCCAAAACAGGTCTACAGTCAGGGCAGCAGTCCGTCGCAGCCGTCAGGAGGCGGGAATCTTCGCGGGAAAAGTCTTCGGGCCACTTGTTTCGACAACAGGATCGATGAAGCGGAGTGCACCTTCCCTCGGAGATTTCACACGAAGTTCCTCACGATCGTCGGGCTTGGACTGGTACCACTGATGCAGCCCCACGTTGGGCGCCAACTGAAGG
This sequence comes from Lissotriton vulgaris, assembly GCF_964263255.1. Lineage (NCBI taxonomy): Eukaryota > Metazoa > Chordata > Amphibia > Caudata > Salamandridae > Lissotriton > Lissotriton vulgaris. The sequence continues at coordinate 1,857,669,325 of NC_141689.1, forward strand.
ACTGGGTTCTTTAAGACCCAGCGGTGCCAGGGGACAACACCTGAAACCTTCGTGGGTTACCTGTTCCGGCGTACGAATGACAGAGACACGGGACACTTCCTTCGGCGTCAAAGATTCAAGGTTTATTTACTGCAGGGAACACAGAAGTCACGACAAGTACAACACGTGCAACTTGGGGAGACTGCTTCAAATTGGTTCTGTGGATCGCTCCTTTTATACAGATTTTACCCATAGGACAACATGGTACACAAAAGTTTACAGCCCAGTTCCCATAATTATCCCCAGAGGGGTCACTTTGGTCACTTTGATACACATAAGGTCCGAAACATAAGTGCGGAAACATTTGGCGGTTCCCAACTGTAAAAACCCATCTTCCCAACATTAGTGCATTCCAATCGGCAGTAAAACAGATCGAAATAGGAGCAAAAACAGGTGCAGAGGAAGATGTAGACAGTGGGGAGATCGGAAAGGGTGTAAAAGGGGAGGTATCGGGAAACACGAGATACGGGCATCAAAGGGACGTGCCTAATGAGATGCACGGCTGGGACAATAAACCGGCACGGCGAGATGAGCCTCAAGCGGGGCCATCTGCCTTACAGTATAATCCCCCTCATCATAAAGACACTTACAAAGAACATGTGTCTTCCGCAAATATCTTGGGAGTCCCAGGGTCGCGAAGCGGACAGCGTCCGTTCGCTGGCTACTTGAGGGCAAGAGACAAAATGGATGCCGTATCTAAGATGGAACCCGTGGGTACAGATGAAAACCCACACAACAAACGAACGGTTTAAGTTAGCACAGCGAAACTGCGCACACTTACTAAACTCGTCATTTGCGGTTCATAGATACCAGACTCGACCATATTCGTGCGAGTCGAAAACACCACTTACAATTGTCACGGAACCTCACACTGTACTAGGGTCTGACAAGTAAACCAAACCAGCCAATCATGGAGCCACTAATCCATACATCAATTTACCATAGGGAGCATATGCACTTTAGCACTGATCAGCAGTGGTAAAGTGCCCAGAGTCATAAAACAGCCAATAACAGGTCAGACAAAATACAGGAGGAAGGCAAAAAGTCAGGAATTCCAAAACCTGGGTGACCGTAACAGACGGCACACATCACACCGCCTACGTTCCACGACATCATCAGAAGGGGCACGGCCTCTCAGGAGAGTGGATCCAGGGAGCCTCTTGCATCATTCAGGAGCCTCTGGCAGCACACAAGCTGCCAAAGAACACAGGCGCACCTCAAAGATACGTTCACCGGGCAGAGGTTAAAATCCTTTCCAGTTTGAATCGGAGATGCACGGACAGTATTTATGGCAGGCAGGCAGACACAAAACTATGCCGAGACACGACGTCCCGCCGTCACAGTCGATGCTCCCAACAGATCCATCCAACATCTTGGGCACAGCAGCATTCTGTAGATTGATAAAACGATAGCCCAGGTTAAGAAAACGAATATATATTATGCCGAGACACAACGTTCCATTGGCAAATGCTTGGCACAATACACTGCTAGCACTCCAAACAAATCCCGAGAAGAGAGTACAGGAAAACAGCTTCAAAAAGATTTACATGACGTACAGGACACTTCATAACCACACAGCCACTGCTGCACATATGGGTGGAGACACAGAACGGTCATTCCATCCTCGTCACCAATTTGAAGTGACCACACCAGACAAGGTAAGTGGAGAAACCTTGAGTTTATTAAGCGTTCGTCTCCACAGCTTCCAGGGAATGACCAACAGTCCCTGCAGTTTAAACATCAACATTCTATAACCATGGAGCCAAACTAGCACAATGGCAAACATGTAAATGCATTACTACAATTTCATAATGTATTGTGCTCTCTATCAAATGATGAATTTAATTTGGCTTGCCTTTTTTATGTATACCTATGGTTACACAAATGGAAACAGAACAATTGATGAGCAGAATGCTGAACAATGTCATACACTCAACCGCCTCATACAGAAATCTGGGCCTAAATCCATATTTTCTTTGCTCACCAGCCATATGTAAATGAGCCTTGATCTTGGGAACAGTCTAGCCCAAACTGCCAGGCCAGGTCCTCCCAGTACACGAAACAAGTATCCTGGGGCCGGTTTCGAGGTATCAACCCTTATCAGCCAGACTAACTAGGGGGGAATGTCTGAAAAGTTTCCATCCATCATCTCCTTGTGTTTGCTTTGTTTGCCCTAAGTTGGCAGGTTATGCCCAGACATGGATCCCTTGCTCACTTTGCCACTAGATTCAAGCTAGCCTGGCTATAGAGAGGTGTCACCCCAAAACCGGTCCCAGGATGCTTGTTTCTGGCCAGGGAAAACATGGTTTAACAGTTCGGTCTGGACTCTTCCCATGAGGTACAAGGTCAATTCTTATTATCATATGGCTAGGTCTGAACTAGGGTTGCAAAGTGAGCTAAAGAACGTTGATGGATTCAACCCAGATCTGTCACTGGGGTAGAGTGTCTGAAACGCTTCAGCGCTCTGTCCACCATCTCCTCGGGTTTGCTTTGTTTGCCCTAAGTTGGCAGGGTATGCCCAGATGTGGGTCACTTGCTCACTTTGCTACTGGATTAAAGCTAGCCTGGCTGATGAGGGGTGTTACCCCAAAGCCAGACCCAGGATGCTTTTTTACAGTCCAGGGAAGACCGGGCTTGGCAGTTCGCCATGAGGAACAGGGTCAAGACTGATTTGCATATGGCTGGGTCTGAACTGGGGAGGCAAAGTGAGCTAAAGAACGATGCTGGATTCAACACAGATCTGTGACTTAAGGTGAGTGTCCTTGTGTTAGAGTGACTGCAATGGCATGGCGGGCACAGGACCCACGTCTGGGCATACCCATTCCACTCGGGGTGACAAACACGAAAAGAACAATTGATGGACAGAAAGCTGAACAATGCCAAACATTCACCTCAGTGCAGAGATGTGGGCCCAAATTCATCAGATTTTTTTGCTCAGTAGAGAAAGAGACAGAGAGAATACACATGAGGCTAATGATGAAGTCTGCTCTAGAGGGTGTAGCAGAAGCCAAATTATTGCATAGTGTGGAGAAAAAATATTTAAAATAGAAATACAACTTTGCATTGTTAGCTACATAAAGCAAGGTAGTAGATGAAAACAAATACTAATTCTGAAAAATTAAAATCATTTTGCCTGCCTCCACATCAATTTTACCATCTTTTAAAAATAGGAATTACATTATCACATGTTAATCTGATCAGGCTTCACTCTTATTTTGACAGCTTTTGCTGGTTGGAGTGTATTTAATATGTTCATTTTGTTTGATTGTCTTTACAACATCCTGCAGCAATACTCAAGGCACTACGGTATAATTTATTTCTTCATACCAAGTAATTGGAGCCCATCCTCGTGGGTTCATTGCATATTCCTGCACGATGGGTTATCACATTTCCCAGATCTAACTAGCCTACCTAATCAGTTTCCACTTACCGCTGTAATTTTCTGGATAATCAGCATTCCACACAGTTTTCCCAGTTCACTGACGTCTTTCTTCTGGTATGTCGAATACATTAGTTAGATTCTCAGCTGTTGCCCCTCTGCCTTGTTACTCCTAATAGTAAAGCCTCTGTGAATGGTACATGAGAAAAGTAAATAGATTCACGATTCCCAATATGCAGCAGAATAGTGGCAGTCCATCATGTGAAGTAGTAGTGGGGCGGGTACACAAGCGCACACACAAACTCACACTCATCAACATTCACACGCACTCAAATCCATCCATTCACAAGCACGCATACATGCACCTACCATTCACATTCACATAAAAATGCACACATTTATTCACAGCACACTTGCATCCATACACATACCTTCATACATGCACGCATGCACCAATATTTTTTTTTTAAGTACTTACCAAGGAAAGTTAGGTCTTGCGGGTCGCGGGTCGCGGGAAGCAAAAAAGAATGCTTGGGAAGGAGCTGACTGCTCCTGGGATGTGAGGGAAAACAGGATGATACAGTCACTTCTTCTCATTGGCTGACCTTGCCATGGGTCAGCAAATGAGAAAAGCACATTCCCTACTTCCTCACCGTGTGGGGTGAAGTCAGTGAGAGCTGGTGACCCCACCCCATTCTGTGACGAGTGGTCATGATAGACACTCAACCCAGGGCACTTCAGGGCTTAAAACGAAAGTGTCATAGTCTGAGGCTTTCAGTAGGTCTCACGCTCATCAGGTAGGGAGGACCTCAATGTGCTTTGCTGGCCTTATGATGTCACACTCTCTGGGCTGTGAAATCTTAAACTGACAAATCTTGGCTCAGGCTGGCAGACGCCTGTGAATTTAGCCCAAATACATTGCATGGCTGCCTGACCTAATCAAAGAGTGTCATCAGGTTGACCTCTGCCCACCCTGACAAACACTCACAATTTTAGCGAAAGTTAGGGGGTGGGCCCCTACACCCTTAATGACGAACTGCTGCTGTAGAAGAAATCCTCAATCTCTGGAGAAATTATTCTTCATTTCTTGGATTTTGGCCTCCTGAGGATGTAGCAGAGAGTACAGAATAACATTTCCAGACAGGCCCTTGGTCTCCTATGTTTTTCCTGTCTCCAAGAAACCTTAAAGGCTCTCCACTGGCTCCCAGTTGAAAACAAAGGTTTATGTTCAAAATGTTGTACTATGGGGGTATAGCTGGCAGCAGAGAAAGATGGCCGCACGCTAGCAAAGCTCCCGCACCCTGCAGCCAACATCTCGTCCCATGTGATACTCAATCCAAATGAAATGCGTCTGCTCCCGCAGGGGGCCACCCTAAAAGGGTGGCCCCTTTAGTGCCATTTGGACACTCCCCTCCCCCACCTACAAAGGTGGGACCCTAGGAGGAGTCCCCATGCCAGGCGCACTAGGCACGTCATGTCCGGCGCGCCGTGAGGTGGGGAGGGTATTTAAGCCGCCCCCACCATTTAGTGTCCTCTTTGTCGCCTGGCACATCAGCTCCCACCCTACCGCTTACCTGGCATGGGGTTGGCAGGCGAAGTGCTGAGGAAGTTGTAATGTTTTTTTTGTCGTTGCAGGCAGATTTACAGGGCAATCTTGAAGCATATGGGTAGAGAAGGATACCTCTGCAAGAGAACAAGAGGTGTGCCAGAGCCAAATCCCAGGAGCCTCAGGGGAGGGTCCTGGAACAATTACGTTGGCGCCTTGTGGGCCTGGACAACTGGGGGCTTGCCTTGCTACGCTTCACCCTGAAAGGGGCGTGAGTAATAAGGGACCAATATGTCACGTGATCCAGTAAAGGGATCACCCCCATAAGGGTTGGCGCTAATTGGTTTCTACACAGTGCTTGGCTCACCAGGCAGGCAAGGCAGCATAGGTTGGTACAGCTGCCTGCCCTTGGAACGTCCATAAGATAACCTACCATGTTGCATACTTTTGCATGGAATAAACCAGCAGCAAATTTTTCCCAAACAAAAGTTGTGTTGTGTATTTATTTATGCATACATACTCTGTTGTGGTGTGGGTGGGGTGTGTTGCCAATAATGGGACTATGGTGCAGTCCCTTCAGCAAATCACTCAGTAGCTTAGGTGAGCATACTGAGGAACTACAATAATTGGCTGAGCAGAAGGGGCTGGAAACTGAGTGTGGCCTAGCTGCTAGATGAAGCCGATATGTAAAGTGGAAACTGCACCCACAGAGGAGAAAGAGAAAAAAGCCTCGACCATGGGGCCGGAAGAGTACAGCCAATGGCATAAAAGGTACTGCCGGATTAGCGTGAAAGAGCGTGTATACCAGTGGGGGTGGTTGAGAAGCAGTGCCCAGCGAATAACCGCAGCAGGAGTGAAGAGGCGGATGGAGGAGGTCCGGGATGGGGAAATATCGATCTCCGGCCTACGTGATTGAGCCAGCACAGAACCACACACATGGGTGTGCGGGAAGCAACCTAGAGACATAACGGAGACCAGCAAAGCGACCTGGAGACAAACAGGCACCCACAGGAGGTACGCAGAAACAGCCCGGGGTGACATCGCTTATAGGCTAGCTCGCAAGACCCAGCATTGAATCGGGTCAAAAGCTTTGAGCTCCATTAAAGGGGAGAAGTAAAATGAGCAGCAGGTGACCCCCCAATAACTATATACTTCAAAGAGTGGCAAACTGCGTGACACCTAATATTTGAGAACCGGCTGCACCGGAGAGGGCCAGATTGCAAAGAAAGGGAGCATGGTGAGTCTCTGGCACACGGCAGTGGAAAACTGGTGATTGCCAGCAATACGCCTGCCCTGGAGGAGATCACTCCGGACTGGGAGGTGGTGGTGAGATGGACGCTCTCCTTGGCTAGTAGGGAGACGGACCTCAGTGGGAGAAGTGCATAGATTAGGTGCTGTGGCCAGAGCTTGCTGAGTAAGCTTCATGTGCGGGTAGACGATAACACCTGCCAACAAAAACCACACCACACATCTGCCGCAAGATCGGAGCAGGGTGGCAACTGAGCACAGTCGCACATTTTCAGACTCACACTTTATAAATGAGTGGCTCAAAACTGAAGCAAATGTTGGTCCAAGCAACCGAAATATAAACAGTGCCTCAGTGAAGGCACCTATGAGTGGTGGTAAGGAAAATGCACCGGGGAAAAACCAACAGGCCACATAGGGGGTACCACCCCAAGGCAGGCAGCAGTGATTACCCTGGTGAGCTACCAACTCCGGCCTCATTGACCAGACAACCCACGCCTAGAGGCACAAAATGACTGGTGGGAAAGGAGGGCGCAGCTCTCACCAAACCAAACTGAATACATTTACATGGCAAAAGATCCAAGAAGCAACTGAGAGCTCTCAGGAACTGCAACCAACAAAAGAAAAGGAAGACCTCACCATACATGATATCATGTCAGTAATTAAGAAAGTGCGCACTTATCTGGAAACGTGAATGGATTCAGTAACAGCTGAGGTCTCGCTGATCAGAGCCAACCTACGTAAAATGAACAAGGTGAACGAGACGATAAACCTGAAGGCTGATACAACCGTCATTGGAGTTCCCAAGTAGGCAGAGGGGCCTGTGGCAGACCTGTTTGTAGAGGACCTAGTCTTAAAGCACTGACAGCCTCGAGGTCTCTCCAAGTATTTCTCCATTGAAAGATCGCATCGAGTACCGGGAGGTAGACCAAAGCCAAGGGCCCCCCCAAGACCGATCTTAGCCGGAGCCTTTAACTTTCGGGACAGAGATGTCATATTGCAGAGCGCCCGTAGTGCCCCACCTGTTAAGTATGAAAACAGTACAATCACATTCTTTCCAGACTTTACCATGAAAGTGCAAAGGTGCAGGTTTATGGACGTTAAGAGAGCCCTAGGAGAAAAAGAATACAAGTATGCCATGCTATTCCCGTCAAAGCTAACAGTAGAGGCAGAAGGTAAGACCTGTTTTTTTCCAGCCCTGTGGAAGCATGGGAAGAGCTGGGTGGGTGGTGAAGGCTTGGCGGTACAAGCCCTTCGGAACGATTAGATAGGTGAGCATGGAAGCCACTGAAACGTAATGACACTAGCGCTGAAGAAACCAGTCAAGGCGAAGAGGTAATGGCTGAAGATCAACAAAGTGCAAATACACATCCCTGACGGATGAACATATTTACACAATGACCAAAATCGCAAGCACTGGCTACTGTACCCGAAGGAAATCAACGGAGTGATGGCCAAGCTCAGAAATACACTACTGGATCACAGGCCAACAAGGGTCACTGATAATTTTAGAACTCCGTTTAGATATCATTTGAGATGTCATCAGTGATGTCACTGACCATGTCAAGAGAGTTGCAATATGTGAGGTCATAAGCAGTGCATTGAGGGGCACACGTTATAGCTAGCTCATAAACTATATTCGGGGGATTTCATTGGTTGTTTTGGTTCTTAAAAGCTACCCTTAATCTTATTTCAGGGCCTAACTATAATGTCATGACAACCTTTGTTTTTTTTCGGTGAACTTCTAGGTCCTACCAAATGTAGTCCATGCGCAAGAACCACATTTTGCTAATCCCTATGCTGAATGTGATAAACTGCACAGTCTAGAGCACACTTTGCAATCTCTAGATGGCTGTGAGAGCAGGAATAGCTTCCTGTGCTGAATGTGAAGAGTTGCACACCTCAGATTCCATTTCACCATAACCAGTTGGCTCTTACCAAATGGAGTGTGTGAGGAATTGTGGCATATTATATCATGGGGCTGTGCAACACAACAGTGGAATACACTCATGAGACCAACTTGGGGCCAGTCAGGCTTGTTTGATAAACCTTACCTCAACCCTTGGTAGCTGTGGCTTTGCGCAACCAGGCTTAAACAAAGGAACAAATGTAAAGCATTAAAAAGTCCTAACAAGCATTTGCAATGCAATAAGTCTCGCGTTTACTGGAGTTTGAGGTATTGGCATTGTAAATGACAATGCCTTTTATTTACTTGAAGCACAACCATTTTTGTGGGAAATGAAGCTAATGGGAAGAGAAGAGAGGATGTGAGGTGTAAAACTGTGCCCTGGTACAGGAGAGGAGATGATAGAGAAGGGGGTTGGACTTGGAGGTGCAGGATGAAGGGTGAGGACAGACAGTGGGCAGGAAGCAAACAAGTGTGAGCACATCACAGAGGGAAGTGGGAGGAAGCACACAGGGTGAGCACATGACGGATGGAAGTGGGGAGGAAGCACACATGGGTGAACACATGACAGAGGAAAGTGGGTAGGAAGCACACAAGTGTGAGCACATCATGGAGGGAATTGGGGAGGAGTACACAGGAGATGCTAGAGAAGGGGATTGGACTTGGAGGTGCAGGATGAAGGGCGAGGACGGACAGTGGGGAGGAAGCAAACAAGGGTGAGCACATCACAGAGGGAAGTGGGGAGGAAGCATATAGGGTGAGCACATGACGGATGGAAGTGGGGAGGAAGCACACATGGGTGAGCACATGACAGAGGAAAGTGGGAGGAAGCATACAGGGTGAGCACATCACAGAGGGAAGTGGATAGGAAGCACACAAGTGTGAGCACATCATGGAGGGAATTGGGGAGGAGTACACAGGGGTGAGCACATCATGGATGGAAGTGGGGAGGAGTACACATGGGTGAACACAACACAGAGGGAAGTGGGGAGAAGTACACATGGGTGAGCACATTACGGAGTGAAGTGGGGAGGGGTACACATGGGTGAGCACATCACAGAGGGAAGTGGGGAGAAGTACACATGGGTGAGCACATTACGGAGTAAAGTGGGGAGGGGTACACATGGGTGAGCACATCACAGAGGGAAGCGAGGAGGAAGAAGACAGGGTGAGCACATCACAGAGTGAAGTGGGGAGGAAGCACAGAGGGTGAGTACATGACAGAGGGAAGTGGGAGGAAGCACACATGGGTGAGCACATCACGGAGGGAAGTGGGGAGGAAGCACACAGGGTGAGCACATGATGGAGGGAAGTGGGAGGAAGCACACAGGGTGAGCACATCACAGAGGGAAGTGGGTAGGAAGCACACAAGGATGAGCACATGACGTTGGGAAGTGGGGAGGAGTACACATGGGTGAGCACCTCACGGAGGGAAGTGGGGAGGAAGCACACAAGGGTGAGCACATCATTGAGGGAAGTGGGGAGGAGTACACATGGGTGAGCACATCACGGAAGGAAGTGGGGAGGAGTACACATGGGTGAGCACATCACAGAGGGAAGTGGGGAGGAAGCAGACATGGTGAGCACATCACAGAGTAAAGTGGGGAGGAAGCACACAGGGTGAGCACATGATGGAGGGAAGTGGGAGGAAGCACACATGGGTGAGCACATCATGGAGGGAAGTGGGAAGGAGTACACATGGGTGAGCACATCACAGAGGGAAGAGGGGAGGAAGCACACAGGGTGAGCACATGACGGAGGGAAGTGGGGAGGAAGCACACATGGACAGAAGTGGGGGGAAGCACACAAGGGTGAGCACATCATGGAGAGGTGGGGAGGAAGCACACATAGGTGAGCACATCACAGAGGGAAGAGGGAGGAAGCACACAAGGGTGAGCACATCACAGAGAGAAGTGGGGAGGAAGCACATAGGGTTAGCACATCACAGAGGGAAGTGGGGAGGAGTACACATGGGTGAGCACATCACAGAGTGAAGTGGGGAGGAGTACACATGGGTGAGCACATCACAGAGGGAAGTGGGGACGAAGTACACAGGGAGAGCACATCACAGAGTGAAGTGGGGAGGAAGCACACATTGGTGAGCACATCACAGAGGGAAGTGGCGAGGAATCACACGTGGGTGAGCACATCACGGAGGGAAGGGGAGGGAGTACACATGGGTGAGCAGATCACGGAGGGAAGTGGGCAGGAAGCACACAGGGTGAGCACATCAGGGAGTGAAGTGTGAGGAGCACACATGGGTGAGCACATCACGGAGGGAAGTGGGGGGAGTACACATGGGTGAGTAGATCACGGAGGGAAGTGGGGGGAGTACACATGGGTGAGCAGATCACGGAGGGAAGTGGGGAGGAAGTACACAGAGGGAAGCACATCTTAATCTCCTTCTCCTGTGCCTACCAAAAACTAGAGACAAGGCTAGTTCTTAACATTTTGAAGGATGGGGGACTGAGGCTTCCTACATCAATCGTTTAAATAGAGCGAAACTTAGGGCAATAGACGGATTCTGGAGTGTGGCTACCACATCTCGATCTCACGGTGTGTGTTACTGAGTGTGATGCACAGCAATGAAGGACGTCTCCGATCCCTACAGGCATTAGTTACTGCTAATGAGATGCCCAGCAGTGCGGGGTGTTCTCGGTCGGGCTCCTCGCCGATAGGCAGCGGCGGGCGGTGCTAGTATCGTCCCCCCACGCCCTGAGGAGCGTCAGTCTGTGTTTCTGATTTGGACAGCAGTGCAGGGGTGGAGGCCGCGCTCCCTCTCATCTGAGCGCAAGCCTCTGTCCTGGTATGAACAGGGGTAGTGAACGAGCAGCCCACCTCTCTTTCCTTCTTTCATTTAGTTGCTTCCCTTGGGGAATGGATCCAAAAAAGAAGAAGCCCTCGAGTGGTGCACGAGCACTCGCCACTGCAAGCCATGTGGTTTCAATTATCGCGCCCGTATCTGGGCACGATAATTTAAACCACATGACGGCCGTTGTGCGTAATAGACACCAATAGGCTGTGGGTTGAGCAATGCACCCACCTTTGGCCGAGTGCTGTCTTTTATAAAAAGATGCATGCAAAGGCCAATAGCCTGGCCCAAAATGAAAAGCAAACGCACGAGCGTGTGCAATTCCTAGATCCGTTTTCAAACCCCATACAAAAAGTCTCTTGCTGCGAGTGCACTGCTGCGCATTGCACCGCTAGGCGCGAGACCTAAAAACAACATAATAGAAAGTTATGGAACAAAAAAAGAAACTTAACACTAATTTATGAAAATAGATTATGTTTTTATGAATTTTTAGACACTAAAACACACAAACTCAATGGGAGGGTTTCTCAGACATAGATTTTTAAGCAAAATGTAAATCTCAGCTTTTTACTCAAAAGTGCAAACACGCATTTGTAACCGCAAAGTTTGCAGCAAACTTTGTACAACTTTTAAAGAGTTGTGTTTGGCTACTCCTAATGGGCGACCTAATCCAGCAGGGGGAATGTCGGGGTGTCAATAAGGAGTAGTAGGATAGGTACTGTGGCACCAAGGCAGTCATAAGCCTAGTTCCAGGCACCATGGGGGAGCTGCCATAGACTACAATGGAGTGGTCTTGATGCAAGGGTTATAGGATGCTGAAGATGCTGAGAATACAGTGCAGTCAACAGGGTTTTTCCTAGGGTTACTCCTCGTTCCACAATCCATGTGCGACTAATTTGTCCACAGGGATCGGTGTCCATTGAATTTCTCTTTTGTCCAGCAAAATTCCACGTCCCCAGTTACAATCAAAACAGTGGGTCCCTTTAAGTTAAACCAGGACAATTTTTAACACTTTTTTTGCACTTATCACTCACAATAACCAGCTCCACTGTATTCCAGGTGTCGCAGCACACCCTTGATGGCACTCGGTCATCAAGGTGGACCCCAATAATGAAGCATGTCACCACCAGGCTGGTGAGTGAGGGGTTTTTTACAAAAGGAAAAATGTTTCCTTTTTTCAAACACATATCCCATTAAGAATCCACAATTCTCTACGGTGATACTCCTTCTTTTGTTTATTAGATACCTTACCCAGGGGAATAGGAGTACTCTCCGTTTACACTTTGTGAACTCAATCCCTTACTCTCCCTTTTTGTTATTACTTATCTTCAATGTTGCCATGCACTTACAATCCGGTCGGTATTGTGGTGGTCACGCTGTGCTTTAACCACATGGCTGCTGGCCGTTTTCCCCCCCTGTGCTGGAAAATGCCATTTTAGTGGCACCATGACGAGCTCAGCTCGTCATCAGCACACGACACCCGTGGGTGATGACGAGCTGAGCTCGTCATCAGCATCGAAAGGGTTAAATTATCGCAATGTCATGAAGTTGCTAAAAACAGGCTCTGGGTTTCATAGTAAAAATCAGACAGGCTGGTGGCTCTATATGTGCTTCCATGTCTTGGGAGCCTTCCAGAAAGGAATTGTCTGTATGGTAGGTTGTAAAGGCTATATATAGCCGCTAGCGACTCAGTGGCCCAAGTACAGAACAGAACCGTGCCCTGTATGGCACTTACTTGCCTTGATAATCAGGCCTGGCTACTGCAGGGCCTGAAACACGTTCTTGAGGTGGACCAGGTAATCCTTCCAGGTGGAACTGAACACAGCTGCGCTGAAATGTGATGCACTGATATTTTCAAAGCCTGAAAGTACTCTGCTTAGAAACCTCTGGAAAGTGACAGGTGTATTCTTCAAACCAAAGGGCATCCCTGTAAACTGAAAGTGGCTTTCAGGTGTAGAAAAAGCAGACCTCTCTTCTGCTCTTTGTGTGAGGGCTATCTGCTAATAACCTGAACTCAGGTCAAAAGTACTTTTTGGCAGTCACCTAATTATCAATGAGTTCATGTTGTGGAAGAGGTGTGGCGCAGTGGCCAGGGTGCCTAACTGCGGACCACGGGGTTCAAGGTTCGATCCCGGATGCTGGCAGCAGGTTAGCCCAGCACCATGTGAATGAAAAAAGTTCTTGTAGATGCGCGGACTTAGCCCAAATGGGCGTCAAGGCAATAGCTCGCTTAATCTTCCCGAGGGCCCCCAGCACCTGGACTTCTTTCCAGAAGTAGCTGTGCGCTTTACAAATGCTGGTATTATTATTATTGTTATTATCAGCTCTGGCTATGGGGTGGGCATCAGTCTTGGTGGCTGCATTTAGGCATCTGCAGTCCACTTAGAACTCATCTCATATTTCCCTTATTTTGGATTTGGATTGAGCACTGGCACCCCTTAGCCGGCACAATGATTACTAGAGGGTTGCCTCAACCATAACACTAGTATCTTGGCAACCTCAACCTTGATAATTTTGACCTTGTCTGACAGTCTCTGAATCTTTATTTTTACAGGCAAGCTATCACCTGTGACCAAATTATGGGTACACTAAGTTGTCAGACCTGAGGCCAAGGCAAATAGACCAGCAAACTGCTTTAACAGAGCTTAGAACTGTTCTTTTGCTGTTGATCTGTGAGAGCGGAAGAGAGAACTATTCCTTGCAGTGAGCCCTTTTTGACATTGGTAGACAGAAAGTCAAGGAGAGGCTCACTCCCCTCCTCTTACCCTCCATCTGTCACCATGAGAATTGCAATATTCTTCTCCTTCATGGTAGAGTACCAATCTGTTCACATGGCTAACCCTGTGAGAGTTTTTTTGGGTTCCTAAGTCTACTAGGTAGGTGAATTCCCCTTTCTTTCCAGGATAGGAAAAGGTCATCAGCACCCAGCTGATGAAGGTAAAAACAGACAGACAGTCACTGTCCCCTGCTTTACCAGAGTTTCCATCCCAAAGCCCTTAGGGAAAACTTGCCCTATGGCCAGTTTCTACGTATACACAGAAATTGTAGCAGCATAGATGACTACAAGAGACAGTCATCTGAACTGAGCACAAATTTGGCATGGAGACATTACCCAGTTAACCAATTTAAACATGCACATAAATTAGCCCAAAACACGAACAGACTCTCCTTGATAGTCAAACTAAAACAAAAGACCGATCTACTGACTTGCGTCACCACCTACACCCCAGAATCGAACATGATCAAGAGTGTGATTAACAAACACTGGAAAATCTTACAAGTAGGAGAACAATCCTTTAACCCCTTCCATGCTGCCGCGATTTGGCGGCAGTGTGGCACTTCCGCAAAACGGGCGGGGCCGCGTTGGCCATTGGCTGACGGCAGCACTGGGGAGGTAGTGCTGCCGTCGGCCAATGGCGGACGGCAGCATGGAAGGGGTTAACAAGCCATGGTTTGCATTTAAACATACAGCAAACATTAAGTATGCCCACTGACAAAAGCAAGCAAAACGATCCCATTGACAGAAACATGGGTATGGAAACAAAACAAACACACCAATTGCAATACCAGCAATTGTGTGTACTTGATCACATCTCCCTGCAGATGCCAGTACATTGGTATGACAACACGACCAGTGAAAACGAGAATTGGGGAACATAGGAGCAACATCAGGTGTAAAAGAACCAACACCAAGATGTGTGCTCACTATGCAGAAGCACAACACACACCAAACGACCTCAGTTAGACCATCTTGGAAACATGTAAAAATGTCACCAAAGAAGCACTGTTCCGGAAAGAACAACGCTGGGTGTTCAGACTTTCCTCCCACATCGTGGGTCTTAACGACGACATCCCATGGGTAGAACTTAATCGGTAACTAAACAGTATCTATACATGCCTTATTAACACCAGAGCCAATTTACCTTAGTACACCCCACTTGGCCAAAAGACCCGACTACGATCACTCATCAGACCTTGTGATCACATCCCCTAGCTCAACACCAGCGCAACACTATGACCAAATTAAGCCCCCACGCCAGTTAAGGTGTCCACCCACAAAAGCCTCCACCCTACTGAGCTAGCCACCTCCATATAGTGATTAATATAGCCGCATACATGATTAATGAGGGCTACATCTACTTCTGAGTCACAGCAGTACCCTTGCTGACCCCCTCTCCACGTGTGACCAACCATCACTGCTACATCCACTAACAGATACCCATTAAACACTATTAATCCACCGCCAGATATATTTTACCTTTCAATATAGTTTCTAATGTAACAATATTCTAGCAAGGAGGCAGTGCCACTGAGGACGTTTAACATACCAACTGCACACTGATTCCTACTGTGCAGTCCCCATTACTGCATTAAGATTCAACATGACCTTAACGGCAGGCACAATTAGATCTCCACCCCTACAATACACTCCCCTAGCACACCTCTACCACCAAGATGGCCGCTCAGTTACCGCTCTAGCCTTGCAAGCGTGATCGTGCTCATAAGACTCATACCCCTAAGTCTCCGTTGCGTAGCCCAGAGCAAGGGTAGGAACACAGCTAGTTGCTGCTTGCCGAGCTGTTAGTATACTAGTCCAGAACTATATTTGGAGATCTCCGGTAAGCCTTGTCATTGACCCTATGATAAACTGGTATGCAATTTTCCCTTTCTCAGCTATAGAGCAACTACGTGCTCTGTTACAGTTCCCGTCAGGCTGTAGACCTCTTTACTAAGGGTGAATAGCCCGATCAAACAATGCCGCTTCTAGGCACAATCAACAGCGAGACAGACACCTCTGCCCCACCCGACAATAAAACTGTCTATTGTATTAATGTTTGACCAACCCGTATACCGTCTTAGCCTTACTCCTAATGATGCATAATGTGTGTGCAGGCTTGTGAATCGGCAGCACCCTAGAGTGTGAGTCTGTATGTGTATTTTTGCAACTTTTGTCGTTTCCGTAGCAAGTGCTATAGCTTCTATGCACTACTGTCATTTGGCTGCACCCAACCACGTACAACCTGTTGTGGTCTATCTTAACAACTACGTTGAGTCTTTGGGATATTTCCTCATGTTCTCACTCACGCACCAACATGTATACCATCTTAGCCTCACTCCTAATGACGCATAATGTGTGTGCAGGCTTGTGAATCGACGGCACCCTAGAGTGTGAGTGTGTGTGTGTATATTTGCAACTTTTGTCATTCCCATGGCAAGTGCTATAGCTTCTATGCACTACTGTCATTTGGCTGCACCAGACCACGTACAACCTGTTGTGGTCAATGTTAACAACCATGTTGAGTCTTTGTGATATTGCCTCATGTTCTCACTCATGCAACATATTTGTGTACACTTTTTCACTACGCAGTCTCACTGGAATAACTACGTCCCGCCTGAAATCAGAATTGCCTCCACCGATAATTCTCCGGCATGTGTTACCCACTGCACCTTGTTGGGTTAAACTACAGTACATTGGCTAAAGAGAGTTCCCTTGTCCTGCATAGGAACTCGACCTAACCAAGTATGCACTTTTATGGGCACCCGAAATCCTTGAACTACATCACTCAGGACAAATACAGACCATAGACAACCACCACTAACCCTTTTTTCGCCTCCACGCTAGATACTAGTAGCTCATGCTTAGACACAGCACCTCTCAGTGTGATACTAGGTCACAGTTATTACAGAGACACATCACCTGTATTATTCAGGCTTTTAATTACCATTGTGTTGTTGTTTGCTCTTCCCCCTCCATTTTTTCTCCCCTTACAGGTCTTATGCTCTGACCAGTATATGTCTACTAGGGCATTACTCTATGTTTGTCTGGTTACCACCCCACCAACCAGGAGCTAGACATCTAGTAGTGCACGACACACCATTTACTTAGGTCCTGATGAAGTGCCAATTGACTTGTTAGGAGCAACAGAGGCACGAAACAGGTTGACCCTTTTCACAGAGATAGCCCTCTAGGAACATTACATCACTTTTAATCAAGCTGGAACTACCTTAAACATTAAAATAGTTTTGATGAGGACTGATCCAGACTTATTTTAACTTCCACTATCCTTACCCCAACCATGCCCTCCTACCCGCACACACCTTACGGCTGCTTCACTAAAAGATCTCCGAAAAAGAGCCCCGTTTATGGTGAGCCCGTCGGGCATTGCAGCGCCGGCCCGAAGAGGAGCAAAGCCTAATGATGAAGCATGACATGCCTCGGTGTGAAGGCATCACGAAGCAAGACCTGTCTTCCACTAGGAACTGCATACCCCTTGTTGCACTGTCCAAAGATTAGCTCAAAGGGACTGAAACTTACTTCCTTATGAGTAACCTGCCTCCAGGCAAAAGACAGGCAAGGTAGGAGAATATTCCATCTCCTTCTCAGTTTTACTGGCAAAACCATGATTATGCCCTTCATGGTCTAGTTGAATCTTTCCACAAGACCATTTCCTTGGGGATTGTTGGGATCAGTGAACTTATAAGTCACATCACACTCATCTCACAGTGCTTTCGGATAGGCTGACATAAAGCTAGTACTCCTATCTGATGTGAACTCCTTACGGAACTTAAACCTGGTGAAGATTACAACAAGAGCTCTAGCCACTGCAGGGACCATGACTGTGCTTAGTGAAAAAGCTTTTGGATACCTTGTGGCATGATCCACTACCACCAGGAGAAATCTGTTTCTAGATGGTCTTTGGGGTTCTATTGGACCAACAATGTCAATCCCTACCCTCTTATAAGGAGTCCCCACCACAGTTAATGGTATAAGGGGAGCCTTTGGCTTGCCCCCTGTCTTGTCACTGGCTTTGACAGATGACACAGGTGTGACAGAACTCTTTCACCATTTCAGACATCTGTGGACAATAGAAATGGTTGATAAAGCTTTGTGAAGTCTTAGTATTTCCCAGATGTCCGGCTAAGGGGATGTCATGAGCCAGGTTATAGAGGAATTCTCTGTATTGCTGGGTGACCACCACCACTCTCCTGGTTGCCCTGATTTGTTCGGGGTCCCTTGCCTCACTATACATGGTTCCCACCTCCAAATATACCTTATGGGTACCACTGACATCACTTTCCTGTTTGACCGCTAATTGTACTGGCCTTAAAGAATGGGACACAAATGTTGCCCCTGGCTTGAGTCCTCCCTGGAGAGACCTCCTTCTCCTTGAAGCTCTGTGTCAAATGTGGCTAGTCTCTCGGGTAAGAAGCCTCCTTTTCAGGCCCCAGACCCTCCCCCTTACAGTTAAGCCCCTTCTGGACATCTGAACTTTTGAAAGTTGGTTCCCCCTTCTTCCTCCCCTTTCTCCTGATACAAGGGCCTTAAGTGATTCATCTAGGCTCCAGGATCCCTTCAATTTCCATCAAGGCCTCCTGTGCTCTTGTGGAGACACACTCCCATTCAGGAAGCCCCAGCATTTCTACAGGAGTCCTTCTCTCCACTTCTACCCAGGCAGAAGTCTCGTGGTAATTTCCCGATACAGACTCCACTGGGATGGCGGGGGACACAGCTCCCTTCTTTGTGCCAGTAACTCCTCCCCACTTACAGTCTACCACAGCAAGCGGGTGTGACTTTGTAACATTGTCAAAGTTTACAATTGATGCGTATTTGGTCTGTGGAAAACAGCTTGGCCACCATCATGGTTATGCTGGTACCTATATCCCTCAGAGTCTGTACTTCCGCCCCATTTATTTGTTGTCATTCCGTGTATTTTTCTATGCTTGGAGGCCGGTGGGCCATGGGTTCAGTCCTTCCCCACCCATTGAAATTAAGGTAGCCTCCGTGTACCCCTTGCAATTTCCAGGGACTACTGCCACGCGGATCCCTACACTAGCAATGCTAAAATGGTCACCAGTAGATTACTTTTTGGTGCACACAGCATCTCTCCTCTGGTGCCCTGGCTGTTTACTGTATTAGCATATCCCAAACTTTGAAAAGTGATAATTCTTTCCTAGGTGCATCATCCCCTCAGAATGGGATGTGGCTCAGGGCTTTCCCGGGGCATTTTTGAGGGATTCCTTGGGAGTTTCCTTCTTTTGTAACCGTGTCCCCCTTCTTTCCCCTGAGGTTCACCCTTTCCTCTTTTCTTATGATCAGACACATTCATCAGATATCGTCCCCAGCTCTCTGGGTCTGGATAACTTAGAATCTACCAGACACTTTTGTAACTTCTCAGAGTACAATTTGTAGGTATGTGCTCTCTCACCACTGCATTGTAGAATCTGTCACAGGTATCTGCCTTGTTACTCTTAATCTAGCCTTCCATTGAATTCACAGAAGCATCCACAAAGTCTACCAATATCTGGTTTGCCCTCTTATGAGTATTCCTGAACCCCTGTCTGTATTTCTCAAGGGTTAGACCAAAAAGCTCAATTAGTGCCTCATTCATGTGTGGAGGAGAGTCGGCCACCTTATCTTCCAGTGTCAGGAGACAATACCTTCCCACTTTTGGAACCAGGTGCCAAAACAAGGACCCTCAGTGTTGGGCACTCACCAATAGTGGTCCGTCTATGTAAGCGTGGTGGGCCGAGCGGGGGCGAGGGGTGGTGAAAGTGACACATGCCGGATAGGGAATGTAAAATAAATACATAACTAAAACCACTTACCTTGCACTCTCCGCAGTGCCAACTCGACCATGCCGCGAGTGCAAGGTAAGTAGTTTTATTTATTCATTTATTTTACATTCCCTGTCCCATCATTGTCACTTTCATCCCCCTATCTCCACCATACCCGCCCCACCGCACTTACCTGCATGGAGCACCACTTCCACCCACCCTCCTCATCCTTAGAGCTCTCTCATAGGATGCTAGCCATTTGTATGTTATCTTCCTCAGTATACTTAGGAACAATACCCTGTGGCAATTTAGGATTATAGGCACTCTCCTTATCTCTGCTTCTTTGCTGATGTCACAATATATTAGGACTTCAATCCCAGCTTGATCCTTTTTTTCTTCCAGGGAAGTCTTCTCTCCTTTAAGGCCAGTCTCCGCTCCTTCAACAACAGGAGACTTAACTAGGCCACAATGTTTTTAAGCCAACTCGCCTGTGCTTTTTCGACCAAATCTAGCAAGGTCAGGGGACAATAAGGAGTAGTAGGACAGTTACCATGGCAACAAAGCAGTCCAAAGTCCAGTTCCAGGCACCATAGCCGAACCACCATAGACTTCAATGGAGTGGCACTGATGCAAGAGATATAGGATGCTGAAGATGCTGAGAATGTTGTGTGGTCGAAGGGGAACTTCTTGGGCGGCACTCCTTGGTCCACTGTCAAGGTGGGGGAACATTGGCCATAGGGGTCGATGTCCCTCAAAGTCTTCTTTTGTCCAGCGAAAGCGTAGTTGCCACTGGACTAGTGGTCTCCCGTCACTGCGAATACAACAATTCCCTTTGGTGAAGACTAGTGTCCATCTTCACCAACCAAACTGCACTTTGAAGACTCTCCTAGGTCTGGAAGACTCGGATGCAACTTTAGAGCATTGGAACTTGGTCGTCCATGCTGCACATGACTGTCAAGTAATTTTGTCTACTTACTGGCCAGGACGTGTTGTTTCAGATTTTGTGGGCCTGGCGCAGTAACAGGAAATCAGCCAACTGTTTGCCTGGTGCTCTGAAATTACACAGGCACAGTTCTCTCTTTGCTAGCCCAAGCATCAGCGTGTGAAAAACTGGTTTGCGATGTCAACATAATCGGTGCCACCTTGTCCCCTCTCAGGCTCGTACGCTCTAGTAAGCAGTAGCCATTTTGAAAGCACCATAGCCCCTCTGCCCCTCGCCGATCGCCAGCACGTTATAAGAGGCCAGGCCTCAGAGATGCAGTTAGAGCACCTCCCGAAGACATTCTGTGTGCGTGTCCGAAATGACAGGCTCTCCTCATGAGAAATAAACCCTGTTCTTGCGTTCCAGCTACCAGTGCCTGTCTCTTTATTTGGTAACTATTTGCTATGGGAAATTAGAGGCGTCCTTGCGCCAACAGCCTGGGCAATTGACAGTAGCTGGCTGCTTTTCCTCAAGCGGGTAAGTTCAGTGGTTAGTGTAGCCTCTTTTGCCAGGTTTAGGTAACAACAGGGCAATCCTTCTTCAGTCGTCTCCAGTGCAGAGGTGATTGGAGAGGAGTGGAGAAGTGTGGCTCAGGGGTTAGAGGCGGCAAACCCGGAAGCAGAGATCGGCCCTGGACCAGGGTTCAATTCCCCGCCTCGACGGGGCTTGGGCTCAATAATTCCACGGACTCGATAATTCTCGCTCCGGTGCCTACTCGACTCACGGGTTCACACTCTGCGACTCTGGGCAATAGCTTGCTTAATCTCCACAACGGCCCCTCGCGGCGGGATGCCTGGCTTTCACCTTGTGGATACCCTGCTGGGGTTATCTCACAGGGGAATACCAGGACGGGTTCCCTAAGCAAGCGCTTAGATGCCTGCGATGTGGGTAATTTGCGCTATATAAATACATGTACATGTACATGTACATTTACATTTACATTTGAGGTCTACGTGCCAGGGGTATCATATTTCTACCTAGAAAAAACCATTGGGGGATGTGGCATTCACTAGCCAATGGGTAGTAGGAACTTTCCCATCTGATGGCAACTTCCTGTGAAGTGTGGCATCTAGCTATCCCAGAGTACACTATCCTTCTCAATTACAAGATAGCCAGACCCCCTTTCTTGGTGTCTGGAGCATGGCAGCCATCCAACAAAAGAGCAGCCCCTCTCATGTGTGTCCTCCATGGTACAAGGGTGCCTGAATTGGTCTTAGGCAGCACACAGTGCGACATCGCTGGGAGGGACCAGAGGTGCACATGGTGCCTTGCGGCTCTGTCCTTTCACAAAATGCAGCATAGCTAGGTGCCTGAAAGGTTAGTAAATCTGTCTCAATGTGTATTGTTTCCCTCAATTGAGATGAATCTAAAAAATACCACAAAATATAAATTTCAGAGTAGCTGAAGATCACTGAGGGCATGATTTCAAGAGTGGCAGGTTTCGGCCCAATATTAAAACCCCCCCTTTGACTTACCATAACTGTAAAGAGGTCGCAGGCATCAATCTCTACATAGCACCTAACTCTGGGTCTAGTTTCTTATTGCTAATGATGAGTACTCAATATTTCTACAGGTGACTGAGGTGCCTTCCATGGCAATACAAAAATTATTACACAGCCTTGCAGAAATGTTTACAGTGTGCAGGTTTCCAGACACCTTAAAAATGTAGAGTTCCTCAAATATATGATAGTGATCCATAACAAAATATCAGATGTATGTCAACATAAAAGCAATTTTTTACAGAACTGTATTGAGTAAATCCTCAATGCATCCGGCTCTAATGTGTTGCTTAAAGATATTTCAAAACAGCACGCACAGGTCCTCTAGATAATGCCTTTCAAAGTTGAACTTTGAGTGGTAGTACACATATGCCTTCCCCAGGTGAACCCGAGCTTCCAAACAGTCATGTTGTCAATATCTATTCATGGAGAAAGATGGCAAGGTAAATAAAACAATGAAAGAAGAAGCAGATAATTTTGTGAACTACTATGTCCCCATCCTTGATGATATTTCTGGGTTGACTGAAATTTATGAAGCTTTAAGGGGAGTCCCAGGACAGATTATTTTAGGAGGGGACTTTAATTATATTCAAGATTTGTTAAGAGACACTTCTAATAAGAAAAAGAAGCAGTTAAAACCTAAAACAAAATGTTTTTTGAAGCTCTCTTACATGAGTATCAATTAAGGGATCCCTGGCGCGGTAGGAATATTGAAAAAGAATCTTATACATTTTATTCCTACCGGTTTCGGACTACATTCAGAATAGATTTCTTTTTAATACCTAGATCTCTTCAGATCTCAAAAACTCTGATTGGAGGCAATCCGTTTTCTGACCACAGCAGAATAGAATTAGAGCTAGCACTTGGAGGGGAGCGTCCCAGGTGGCAGCTGGATCGCACCCTGCTACAGAATCAGAAATCGGTTTTAGGATTCAGAGAATGGATTACACAATTCTTTGAAATGAATGATAATACAGCTGAACCCTTTTCAGTTTGGGGCGGATTTAAAGCAGCAGCACGCGCTCAGATCCTTGCGTATACCAGTGCCCAGGTGAATGAAAGAAAGCTAAAAATATCTAAGCTTCAGTCAGCTGTAGAGAAGGAATATGCTCTACAGTTCCAACCACATTCAAGTCAATTAGAGCAGGCTAAAGCTCTTTTATGGGATTTTTTTATTGTGGAAGAGATAAATAGCTCGAAAGCCTTCCAACTAAAGGTCTACGAAGACAGCCAGTTGGTGGGAAAATTCTGGCTAACTCTACGAGAAAGAGGCAGGAGTCATCAGTGATAGTGAACATTCGAGACCCTCAGAGTGGACTGGAGGAGGGTGATAAGATCTCTAGGATATTCCTGGACCATTTTGAAAAAATCTACTCTACAGAATATCAGGTAGAGGAAGAAATGATTCAGGAATTCTTTGCAAATATAGAGATCCCCAGAATCTCTGAAAATCGGGCTAACCCCATTGGGCTTGAAATAAGACCCTCTGAAATACAAGAATGTATAAAGGCAACATCAGGGGCAAAGGCTTCCGGGCAGGATGGATTTCCAATTGAATTTTACAAGGTTTTTTTTAAAAGAACTAGTAACTCCCTTGAAAAAGTTATTTAATTATATTAGATTAGGTGGGCATGTCCCCGTGGAGTTTAAGGAATCCACAATTATATGTTTTGTTAAAAAAGACAAAAACCAAAACGATTATAAAATCCTCATGAAAATATGGGCGGAAAGATTTGTGTTTGCAGCCCAGGAAGTTATCCTTCAAGATCAGACTGGGTTTATTGCAGGACGTTATATGGCAGCAAACACTGAGTTCCTAATCCAGGCATTGGACTATTTTAATATAAATTCGACTCCAGCCTGCATTTTAATGATTGACGCAGAAAAGGCGTTTGACTTGGTCAATTGGGCAGCATTGTTTTATTCTCTGGGTCAATTTGGATTCCCGGCCTCAATCATTAAGATGCTACATAATATCTATGAGGGAGCATTGGCTCAAGTAATAATTAATGCCAAACAGGTTGGGAAGATTAAGGTAAATCGGGGAACAAGGCAGGGCTGCCCATTGTCCCCGTTGCTCTTTGCTTTCTTTATTGAGCCTCTAGTGGTAAAGATCAGGGACAATGTGGCCATTCAGCCCCCTATCATCGGTATGTCGAAACTAAAGTTGTTTGCCGATGACATTATCCTTTATTTAATACCTAAAAAAGAAAATATTGAGAATTTAATGAGAGAGTTTAAGGACTATGAAAAGATAGGGGGCCATAAAATAAATGCCAAAAAAACTGAGGTCCTTGCTTTAAACACCGATCTGCATTTTCTCCCTATTTATTTGCAGGTTCAAGCTGCAAGAAGGGACCCAATTAGATACCTGGGTATTTTCGTAACTTCTGAATATGATAAGCTTTTTTCCATGAATTACACTAGAGTGAAGAACAAAATTCGTAACCTTCTAGATCAATGGCTTTTGCTTCCATTATCAGTTATAGGCAGGGTATCATTGATTAAAATGTCAGTGCTGCCCCTGCTTATATTTCTGTTCAGCAATGTTCCCATTAAAATTAATGTAGGTTTCTTTAAAGAGCTGGAAACAATGCTGAGAGGTTTTATTTGGGGAAATAAAGCTTCGAGAGTTAAGCTGCCAGTGATACAACTTCCAGTTGATCAAGGAGGTTTTGCTCTACCCCATTTAAGGACCTACTATGAAGCTGCATTTTTTGATATATTGGCAGGATTATTGGGGGTTAATCAGACAAGAGATCATTTTGTTCTTATAAAGATGTTACAAGAGGCAGGTTCTCAAATTCCAATTTTTTTGAAAATTGCAAAGCTCCCAAAGAGGTCAAGATACAAGACGCTAAGAGAGTATGCCTCAAGACTGTCGCTCCTTTTTAAAAAAACATGGCACCGATGGCTCCCATTATTTAAGTTTAATTGAATGTACTCAAATAGGCCTCCCAGTAAGTTTGAATCACATAAAAAATTGGGAACTTTGCGGGCTTCGTGAGTTGAGACATTTGGTAGTTCAAAACAGGGTAATTAGTTGGCAGGAGGTGGTTGCTAGAACGAATAATCCCAGGCGTCTGACTTTTTTTGATTATATGCAGATCGTTTACTTCATTAGAAATGAGATAAGTGGCCTGCTTAATTCTCCTAATGCCATGTTAACAGCCATGTACGGAGGAAAAAATAAAGGTATAGGATATTGGTATAAGATGCTTCATTCCTCTCGACAAACCGTGCTAGTAGACAGACATCTTGAGAAAATAAGCCTCTCGACTCAATGTACTTTTTTCCTCGAAGGATTGGGAGACCCTGTGTCAGTTGGGAAATAAATCTTTACGTGCAGCCAATTATAAGAGGATGTCCTTTTTATCTCGTTGGCTAGCGTATTATACACCGTAGGCTCTAGAGAAGATGTACCCTGAAGTTGAGAATAAGTGTTTCAGATGTATGGCAAGTGGACAGGGAGGATGGCACCATATTTTCTTCGTTTGCCCCCAGCTAGAATCTTTTTGGAAGGGGATATTTGCAGATATCGAACAGGCCATCAGGAAATCTTTTCTGCCAGTTGCAGAGGTGGCCCTGTTTAGTATATGCAAAGATAGGAGTGGGTTCAATAAAGAGGAAGAAGTATTCATATTTATATCTTGCACTGTTGCTCATTCTTTAATACTTCAAAACTGGAAATCTCGGGAGATCCCATCACACTTAAAATGGTTTAATAAAATGAGGAGAACCTGCCTTTTTGAAAAGGCTTATGCTGGCAGAATGGGAGATTTGAAATGAATCGGAAAGATTTTGGGAATCTAGAACAATTGAAGGGAGGATGATTCGAGAAGAAAATTGAGAGTACACGATATAAGTTTTTTTCTACTATTAACAGCCTTTTCATCTATGAATGTAACAGGTTTTGTTTAAGGACATTTAAGGAAATTTGCACTTTATCTGCACTTTTAGCAGTTTTGCACTAGATTGCACTAGATTGCACTAAGCACTTTTTAGATTGCACTTTATTGTACTTTTTGCACTTTGCAGTAGCACTTTAATGCAGTTTTGCACTTTTGCAGATACACTTTATAAATTGCAAATTTTGTACATAATGTCCTGAAAGTTTTAATGATGTTATTGGCTATTTCTTCTATCTCGATGAATCTTGCTCCCTTTTATCTTTTTATCTCTTGTCTGATATTTTAAGGTGTTTAAAAAAAGAAGAAAAAAAAAGATTTATTGAAATGTATTGATATTGAAATTTAAAGTGAAATATGTTTCGTACCTTCGGCTACCTATTACTCTATTCAATAAAAAAGAAAAGAAGAATCAGATAAGAAAAGACCCGCCATTACATCCAAAAGTTAAACTGGGAAATATGTTTTGGTAAACAAGATGGCACCCAAGAAAGACTACACCCATTTCAAAGCCTTGCAAATTACTAAAGTCAAAGGAAAGATGACCCATGCCAATTAATAACACTGTTACCTGAAATGTTTCGCCCGTCGAAATAATCTTGACTCTCTGGTTGACACCCACAGTTGTCTTCAGCTCAAGAAAATCTTGGAAACACAGTATAACGTCCATTGCCAGCTACAGGCTATAGGTCATCAAGTACTATAATCTTTACATCTCATATAACAGATATTACTATCCTTATTGAAAAGGGGGCACTGTGAAGTGATAATCTGACTGGCACTTACAAGAGGAGAGCGGCTCACTCAGCTTGTGCTGTAGCCCAGCTGGACCACCAGGAAGTAGAAGAAGTGAATGAGTCTGTCTGGTTCAAAATAAAGATTGAAAGCTGTGACTCTTCCCAATGAGGACAATTGTGACTACATTTGTTATGGGGCTGTTTCATAACACAAGTGACATAATTATTGATTCTATCTGAAACAGATCATTGAACTTTAAACTCATACAAAAAATCAACACAATCTGAACTAATTGAGAGCCATGCAGAATTGGTTTGAAATATGCAGTAATTAAATTATTGCACATATCAACTTTCCCACTGATCCCTCGCAATGTTACTATTGCATTGCAGTATTACCCCAGGATTTAGAGTCCAAGACAGAGTTTTTAGAACCATGATCTCAGTGTCACCACTGCTTTTAAGCACTGTGACAAAAGGAAAAATAAAATGATAATAACTTGTTATCATTTTATTGCCTCCAGCTGTTTTGCGGGCGGGCGGACAGGCAGGACTGCTCTGCTCTCAGAGCAGCACAGGAGTGGTTTGCCCTCTCCAAGTGCACATGAATGCTTGGCTGGCCCTCTGGGCCCTTTGCAAGTTCTCGACCCAGGCTGCATTACAGCCTGTGGGCAGAAGATGACAAGGCCCCCAGTCTCGGTCTGATCGCCAAACTACAGCGCTCGGACCAATCACACCGCTGCATTGCAGCATTGTGATTGGTCAGGGGATCACAACGCTGCATTGCGACGATATGATTTGTCAGGGGAGCCTGGGTGTGCTTCCTGGTTGCTGTTCTGGCCTGAGTCCATGGAGGAGAGAAGGAGCAGAGATGTGGCGTAAGGTAAGTGTTTTTTATTTTACATTCCCCTTTCTCCTCCCCACCACGCCCGCCAACCCCGAACCATGCCGGTAGCCACTGCATGACTCACCTTTTGAAACGTCAAACCTACGCGATCCACCTAGCTTTAATGGACACAATGGGGTGGTTTTTTAATGTAATAAAGCATTGTGTAGCAGCACAATGTCAATAACAGGCAGTGCATTTTTTCATTGAAATGGCCACTAAATTTGCACAGGCATACTGAGAGAGAGAGAGAACTCTGTTTATTTAGACCGTGGTCTTTAAACAATGAGATCGAAATGCATCACATCAATATCAAAACCATACAAAATTTATAAAATCAGGCTGTTACTCTCCATGCCGCTTTCTATATGTTATACAAAATTTAAAAAGAAAAGGCATTCTATGGGTAGCACAGACATAAAATCGTTAAGAAGAATTTTAAAACACATGCTATACATAATAAAACTGGAAGATATTACATTAAAAACAGGCAATTTCGATATGTTTCTCATTACAGTACTATCTGATATTGTATAGGCTTGCAATCCCTCGTAACTTAGCTTTTACTTGTATCTATCAATATAGGTTCCTCGATTTGATTTATTTTGTTGTTCCTGTGCTAAGCGATTCACCTTTTTCAGAAAGTTCCCAAGTGCAATTTCCTGATTTTCCATTCCTATCAATAAGTTTGTCGCTTGTACACGGTGTCTTATGCCATATTTTATAAATAAAGGTCGAAAGAACCGTTTTCTCACTTCTAGACATGTCAAGCAGTCAAGTAATATGTGCAGCATTTCACACTTGGCCCCCAGGCCACATTTACATATACCATCTGGATATAACATTTCTGCCTTAACTCTCCCTTCCATTAGCCAAGGGATGGTGCCAATTCGGATTTTCAGTATCTCCCACCTAAATGCATAATTTGGCAGGGTTTCTAAGTATGGTTACCCAGTCTCGTTTTCCCATGATTCTATCATATTTACCTCTGATTTTTTGTTTCTTAGATATCCTATATCCTGCCTTCTGGAGTACTCCCTTCCTTGTACTCTGAGTGCACTCTTCGTGAACTCTACATCTAGAGAGTTTTGGATTACTCCCACTTTTAGATTCCCAATTATTTCCTTTATTTTTCTTTTTGCGTCTAATGCCCATCTTAGGTTACTGTGGCGGATTTCTTCACTACACCAATGTGAGACCTTTTCCCCTACCCCCTGGTATCGGCGTTTCCAGAATCTTACCATTGCCATTTTGGCCTGAGTATTCCATCCAATCATATCTGTTTCCAGTCTAATTGCCTGTATCATAGATGACTTAGGTAGTGACAATAAGGTTTTCAGGGCCTTACCTTCCTCCCGATCCCAGCCTCCCTTTCCGCTTAGAAGGAGCACTTCTGCACCATACAGTACTTGGGGCGGTATCATGGCCTCAAATGCTTTTAATATCGGTTTGTGTGACATATCCCTATAGTTTTTATTGAATTTTTTCAGGCCACAAATGGAGGAAGATGCTTTTGCGTTTTGGTGTGCCAAATGTATGTTCCATTTTAAGGAGGATTCAAACCAAAGACCAAGATATTTATATTCTTTTATCGTTTCTAATTTTATTTTATCTAGGTACCAGCTAAAATTCTTGGTCCCTTTACCGAAGCTCATGATCTTTGTTTTTTCCATGTTCACTGTCAGCAATTTATCCTTACAGTAATCATGGAATACATTTAGTTTTTTTTGTAGCCCGAGCTCTGTCTGGTCAGTAATCACAAGATCGTCTGCATACAGCAAGCAAGAGACCTTTCTACTATTCATTCTCGGGCTCGCGCTTCTTTCCACCTCTAGTGCTGCTGGTAGATCCACTAGAAATATTGAAAAAAGGAGCGGAGCTAGGACGCAGCCCTGTCTCAGTCCATTCCCTATTTTAATTTTCTTTGTCAGCGCCCCTTGTGTATCTTTAATGACTTGGGCCCAGTTCCCTCTGTGTAATTCTTTCAAGATTTCAAGTAAGCACACCGGGATTTCATATGTAATCAGGCACTCCCATTGTTTCCCCCGGTCCACTGAATCAAAGGCTGCCCGGAAGTCGACGAAACAGCAAAACAGGTTCCCCTTTTGTTCTATCGACTTCCGGACAAGGGCCCACAGGGCATAACAGTGATCCACGGTGGAGTGCCCTTCTTTAAAGCATCCCTGTTCCACCGAGATAATTGAATTCTCTTCCACCCAGTCCTTTAATTTGCCAAGAACTATTTTTGCAAATATTTTCTCCCCGATGTCCAGTAGATTAATTAATCTATAATTTTTCGGGTTGTTCATCTCCCCTTTCTTATGTATTGGCCTTACTATAGCCCCATTCCAGTTATCGGGGAGTTTGCTAGTATCTAAGATGACTTCAAACATACTTGCAAAAAAATCCGCCCACCAATCTACATGAGTTTTGATTATTTGAGCCGGGAGGTTATCTGGGCCTGCCGCTCTTGTGAGATTCAAACCTTTTATCGTCTTTTTAACCTCTAGGGCGGAAAAACCGGGTTTTATATCTGCTACCAGACCGCTCCAGTCTGTTTACAGATTTTCTTCCCGGTCTTTCCCTGGGCTATACAGATCGTGTAAATACTCCTCCCATGTGGAGTCTTCTACAATGCAGTTCATTTTCCCTGATTGGCGATGTGCTGCTGAGTGGACTAACTTCCAGAAGTTTCGTAAGTTCTTAGTTTCGATTACCTCGAGTAATTTTTGCCAACATCCCTCTTTAAATTCCCTTTTTGCCCTTCTGATAAGCATGTTATATTCTCTTTTTAGGCCCGTCTCTCTTTTGCTGAATGCGGCGGGTCATTCTCCTAACTTCCCTTATTTTCTCCTGGCATTCCCTAGTGAACCAGCCGGTAAGTTTCTCTATCTTCTCACTTTTCGCTTTATTTTTGGTTTTGCCTCTATTTATATTTTTTAGACCTATACTAAGAGTTTGAACCACCTCCTCGATTTTTCGTACATACCAATCGAGGTTTCGACCCCTTGCTGACTTCAGGTCTAGGTTCTGTTGTAATTTTATTAATCTGGCAACATATTCTTCTGTAAGCCTAGTTGTGTGGCGTCTGGGATAATCCACCTCTTGTTCCATAACCTTTGGGCCAGATTCGAAGTGCACAACCGGGATCTCCAAGGCTACCATGTTATGGTCATTTCCATCTCTATTCACAATTCTGAATACTGAGATTAATCTAAAATTCCAAGGTGTGGTAAAGGCATCATCTATGGGGCAGATTTGAGAGCCTGGTTTGAATGTTTTTTTAGCGGGGCAGTGTAGCTTGCATCTTCCATTTAAACAGAACAGGTTTTTTGATCCCAGGAGGTTTCCCAACTGCAAATCTTTAGCACTAGATATACTTTCAGGGAAAGTTGCTTGAGGTATTTCATAGGCCTCCAATATGTCTATAAACCAACAATCTACCTTCTCGGGGTGAAGTTTGTGATTAAAGTCACCCACGAGAATAAGCATATCCCTGCCGTATTTTTCACCAAGGTAATCTATATCCTCCTTGAAGAGAGCCATTTCCTCTACATATTGCTCTGTGGTGGCCCATTGCATGTACACATTTAACATTAGAGTTGTATCCATTTTATACACCCTGATAGTATTATTCTACATGCCAACAACCATTTGCATTTCACATTTATTTCAATTACTTTCTCCATGATCTTAGTCGATACCAGAGTCATAATTCCACCAGCAGAACGCCCGAATCTACATTTTTTTGCAGGTCGGTTTAGCTGGTAGAAGCCATCAAAAATCAGGGTCTTGCCACATAGCCAGGTCTCCTGGATAAACATAATTTCTGTATTTTCCCCCAATTCCCTTATATTATTTTGTTTCAAGTCATTTCCTAGGCCATTTATATTCCAGGAGATTATCCTTATGCTATGTGGCATACCTTTTCCCTATTCGATATCATCTAGCCAACCTTCCTCCCCGCAGTCATTTGTGTGTCTTGACGAGGGTCCTGCCTGGTCAGACTCCTTACTCCAGTTTCCCCACCCATGTGCCATCTCTGAATTGTTTGCGACTATTTTTATGTTTCCTAGCGGCATTACCTCCTCGTCCTCCAGGTCACATAACCTAACCTGTCTCTTTCCTAGCCCTGTGTGGCATTTTAGAAAGTTGTTTCCCTGCCATCCCTTTCCTTCTACTTCTACTAAAACTTCAGGCATACTGATAAAACTATAGTACACACGAAGGAAAATGTGTGGAAAGTGGTGAATATATATAATGTGTGCATCACCTAGTAAAGTGTCTTAATTTGTTTAGATCCTATTAAAATCTTTGCCTCCATTACAAATCAGAATCAAAAAAATTGTGCCTCATTTTTGGTTTCCTAGTTTCTGAATTTGTGCATTTCATTTACAAGTATGTACATTTTGTAGTGTGTTACAAAAAAATGACATCCTCTAGTCCTTTCTTTCACACTCTCTGTACCCGGCAAGATTGCCACATAATTCACATTACTTATCTTTCTCCGACCACTAAGTGAGAGGAGTTTGTAAACACCAATCACAATGTTAAAAAATATATCTATTTTTCAGAAGGCATAGCCTGACGTTTGACCTCTGTCTTTGAAGTACAGCAAATGTGACAACATAAATACAGAATGTAAAGGCATCTTTATTTATTCCTTGAACTTTCATGACCCACCAAAAATCGGCTTGCGACCCAGACCCACATTTTGGGAAACACTGGTCTGTGTGCAGTTGTTTTCCAGCTGTGACTTGGATTATTAATTTAAGAAGCACTGTGTCCACAATTTGTAAAAGATAGTTGTGTATTGTATTTTATGTAACACTTTAGGATTTCCTGTAGGTTACTTATTGTTTTAATTATTTACAGCGAGTAAATGTAAATAAGTAGCGTATCCATGAAACTCAAATCCTCCCTATTTGTTTGGAAGTTTTAGCGTTGCAGGCACACTCTGGGGCGCAGTTGACAGCTGACAGGCCTTGTCGTCTTTGTTAACAGCAGGTCTGCGTGTGAGTCATTCGTGCATGTGCCTGGCCTCTAGCGATGTCTCATGATAGTGGGGCCAAACAAAAATGAAACACGAAAGGTGGCAGACGTTTATACAAGTCTGTTCGTTTTATAGCGCACATGTTTGCTTAATTTGCAATAAATTAGTAATACCCGAATGGGAGTTTTATGTGGTGTAGCTGTGGCCATTCTTTAAGGGATCTGGGAAACTTGGGACAAAGCCAAGGCGCCATTCACCGCAAGGTCACAATATCCACTGCTGGAAATGGAACTATAGAAGTGCTAGTACTCAGTATCCCAGAGTACGAGTTTGATATTGAGAAGTACTGGTACTCTCCCTTTGAAAGTATTGGAACTCTGCTGTGAAGTGCAGATACACTCACTTTCAAACTAAAGAAGTGCAGATCCTCCGGTTGTGCTAATATGTGCCCATTTAAAATACTTGTAGTATGGAATAGTAGGCAAATAACCTTCTATTCAAGGATGATGTCATAGGGTAATCCTAAAAGCAAAAGGCCATCACCATTTGCTTTTCAATGTAATTAGTTCGTTTACATTTATATTATAAGTATTTTTGTATTTCACAGTCTGGTTATAGGGATGGCTGCTTTAGAGCGCTTTACTGGGAAAGGAGAACATTTAATGACAAGTGAGAGCTTCAGGCCGATAGTCACTGTGCGCACGCACACTGCGCACGCACACACACACGCCAAAAACAAGTGCAAGTGCTATTATGAGTAAAATAAAAAAAAAACTGGTACCATGTGAAGTTGACTTCCCTCAGCGCTGTTGAAATATTTTAATAGTTGGCTAACTTCACAATGTTGTCAACGTTTTTAAATTGAATTGCGGATGTTAAACATCCAACAAAAATTTAATTTGGTGGAAGAACAAACCTGAAAAGCTTGAATTTTGCAGAATCCGCTTGGAAATATGTTTTTGCTACAATGAAAAACACAGGAGTTTTGAAACGCTGACAGAGTGCTAAGCTTCCAGGAGTTGTGAAGTTCATCAATTGCCAAATTTGAAAGCAGTTTAAATTCACACCCCTCGGAAAAACCCACATCTTTTTCTAGAACATCTGATAAAGCAAACAAATGCAGTTGGGCTTGAAGAAACGTATGAGTGGCAGGCAAGGGTGTGCGTGTTTACTACTTAAGGCAACTTGTCCATGAATGGTGAAAGTTAGTGGCATTTGTTTATAAGTACTAAAAATACATTTGAAGCTGTTTTTGGTGTTAACTTGTGGTTATAAGTGTAAATGATTTACGATTTGCTCAGAGTTCAACTGGTACTTGTATGGCCGCTTAACATTGCTATCGTGTCTGGTCGTTAGGCAAGCCAGGGCTTGTGTGTGTGTTGCCTGTAAGCTATATGGAAAGTGTTGGTTGTCGGACATGTTTAGAAGATGCCGCTTCAGTCGTGCTGTGGCAAACCTGAAGTATATGTCTCTGCCTGTTATTGACAAGAGCAGTTGTGAAGGAGCAGTTGTGCTTTGCTGATGAATAGAAATACTGATGGGCGGTGGCGTTTCATACTGAAAGAGTTCGGTGTCATGCCCAAGCAGCAGAGCTGTCCTTCAGTTGTGTGGTGCATGCACCCATAAAACCCTTCTGATGCATTGCAGACATATTTTTCAGAAGTTAATGAGTGTTGGAAGAAGCAAGAAACTAAACAAGATGTTTAATGTTGTTTTAACTGCAGTGTTGAAGCAGCCATGTCTAATAGCCCTCCGGAATGTAAAGTCATCCACAATTTGTAGGTCTCGCCAACCAGACAGAGCAAGCTGCACGGTTTGTGAAAAGACAGGTAGTCAGCTTATAGTGGGCTCAGAGCTCATCCATTGCTTAGCATCGTTTTGCCTTATTTTCATTACCATTTGCCTCTTTTTTTATTTGTTAGTTTGTGTGGCCTTTCCTTCCTCTTCTTCTGTTTGTCCAGCCCCGGAAGTATAGCCTCATTACCTGTTTCCTTCCACTGTTTACATTTCGCGCACTACTTATTTTTCATTTTGTTTACTCACTCCATGAGAGTGCATGTGTTTCTGAGCAGTTCACTCAGGTGGCTCTCTCTCTACCTCCGCCTACCTTCGTGTTGCTTTATTGCATGTTTCTTCCATGCACTATTTTTTGTTGCCCTCACCTCTGCGTGCTTCTCATCCCATGTCGGTTTCTTGCTCATGTGCGTCTCCCTCAGTGGTGCTCCTCCCTCCCATCCATCGGCTCCTCACTGCTACCCCTCACACCCCCCCTTGCTCCCCATTGATACCCCCATCCTGATGCTGCCCCATCCGCAGTCTTCTTTTTAATGTATTTTTTTATGTGTAGGCCAAAGCAGTAAATAGCTGCCAGCTCTGCTTTTGCGCTACCTACATACAACCATCCATTCAATCCATTTCAAAACGGAAATTTTATAAGAATGGCTTGCGTCATTTTGTAGGTGTGCGTGGGTAATGGGACATGAGGGCATCTACAAAATGTCTAGGGTACATCATCATGCCCTTTATTTTACTTTTCACCGTACTGCACAGCATCTTGCTTATACTGTAGAACATTGTGAAACGGCATTGGCAGAGCCAATAGGTTCTAAAGGTTCTATTGGCTGTGCCAAGGCTTGTTCATATAAGCGATTGCAGCGAGTTCCATATTTGGCAGGTTGTACCAAGACAGAAGAGCCTCACTGGACATCTATGTTCAAATGGGATCCTTAGTGGAGATCTTGCAAGAAATTCCTCATAACTTTGGGAATTTGTTCTCTTAGAACAATGGTCAACTAATGCATATTCCCGATACATGTTGACCAAGCTTACTCTATTTTCCTTGTGCCATGA
Organism: Lissotriton vulgaris; assembly: GCF_964263255.1. Taxonomy (NCBI): domain Eukaryota; kingdom Metazoa; phylum Chordata; class Amphibia; order Caudata; family Salamandridae; genus Lissotriton; species Lissotriton vulgaris. The sequence goes on from NC_141689.1 coordinate 1,857,704,663, forward strand.
GCAAAAGTATGGAATGTGTTGTCAATTTTCAGTATAACCATCACATTCACGTGTCTTCCTTAATCATCCCTCATCTTTTTCCTTGATAAGATGTATCTCTTGTCACTGCATTAAAACCTAGATCTTTATCAAGAATAGCTTGATGCAGGCACATGTGTGTGTGAACAACACAATGCATACCTGAAAGGGCGTCCATGTTTCTGAAAGCAAAAATGATCATGCTCACTTTAGCCAAGGCTGAGCACACATGTGGCCTGCTTCCATAGCATCTAATTAAAAACAAAAAAAACGTCATACCTCTCCTATATTTTGATGCATTATTAAATTCAAAAGACACCATAATCTAGTTTCCAGTTGAGTAAGAATATTCCAAAAGGACATTAAAAGGTTAGAAATATGTGCAGTTTTTGTGCCATCGTTGATGTACAAGTGTTTATCTCTCAAAACTTTACATGTTTCCTTACACATTTCTGTGAGGAGAGTAAAATAACTCTGTTGAAGCTGACTGGAAACTGTGCATATTATATAGCAGCTAAGGCTTGTAAATATCACACAAAAGTGAGTTGTTGCCTTATTAAGAATTTGCCAGAATTTGGTATAGATTACATTAGCCAGGCCTGCTATATGCCACAGATTAATTTTAAAGAGAGTACTGACTCAGTTCCTTCTACTGCCATTTGATGTAGCTGTCCAGAGGACCCTGATAACCAATTCTTCAATAAAGTGCAATAAGAAGCACAAAGAAATTGAGTGGGCTTCAAGTCACCACCACAAGCATCGTCTTCCATGTGTATTTCATTATTTGCAATTGGTTAGATATGATGCCCATCAATACCAGAAAAATTGGCAGGCAACTGCATTGTCCCAATTGTGGAAATGCACCACAGTGTATGCTCTAATATATTTACTTTACTTTGTTGACATGACAACACCTTATTCCTGATTTATGGCTTTTTGGTTTAGCAAGTGCTTGTTGTTTGGCTGCCTCAGCCAGTCAAAATCAATGTGCAAGTAATTAGCACTGTGTCAGAGATTCACTTTGCTGCCATGAGAAAATGTTTTCGAATGTATGACTTTCTGTTCACAAAGTAAAGCCGTGCATTTTGAGATATCCTTAAGGAATTTTTCCAAAATTATTTACTATGCAATATTTGTATTTTAAATACACCACATACATGGCAAACATCTTCTCGTAAACCCTTTTCGTTACAGTCTTCTTTGAGGGTAGAGCTTATAACGTTGCTAATGAAGTATGTTTAGAAGGAAAACTGCTCCCAGATTCCATATTTTCGTAGCTTGAGATGTTGCTTCAGTAGGGGATTTGTTTTCTCTAACACATGGGGGTAACACACAGAACTGATGGCTTTGGTAATGCTTGTTCATCTTTACTTTCTCCTTCTGTCACAGTTTACCTATCTTTCTTTTCCTGCTTTATTCCTAATTGTGATTCAGTATGGCATGCGTCAATGGTTTGTGACTGCAATTGCAGTCGCAAACAATTACCAACACTTAAAAAGAGGTGGTAACTGATTTACATAGGGGAAGGGGTACCCTGGGGACTCATTCCCTATGAGAACTGTATTGGTTGTCCTCGAAGGAAGTAGCCGGGGGAGTAGACAATGGTCCAGAGGACCACTAACTGCCCCTCCAGATATCTTGCCAAACAATAGCTGCATAGGTTCCTTAATGGAGAATGGGCTGCTTAAAAAAATTGCGAATACAAACGCAGCTTGCAGCATGTTTGTAGCCAATCAAGGGGGTTGCAAATAGTGACCTGTCTAATTAATATTGATTAGACATGTAGTTCTGCAACTCCTGCGCATGGGGGTTTTGCTTCATGAATATGTACATAGACTGTGTCCTAAAAATAAGAGACATGGGGCCAGATGTATAAACATTGTATTTTGCGAGTCCTTATAGCGAATTTTACTGATTCGCTATTAAGGACTCGCAAAATGCAATGTATGTAGGTTTCACATTTAAAACAGCGATTCCTATGTATACCTTATTTGCGAGTCGCAAATTATGAGTCGCAAATAAGGAATGGCTTCCCATTAATTTCTTTTGGCCAAGAGGCCCATAGGAATCAATGGGAATTGCATGCGCAATTTGCGAGTGCCCAATAGGTACTCGCAAATTGCGCAAGCAATTTAAAGGGTTCCAAAAGGACACCCTCTTGCACCCCTGAAATGTGCATGTATGCATATGTAGCGCACATACATGCCCTAAGGGCATGTATGTGCACCACATGGCACTTTGAAAAATGCAAAAAAGTGAATTTTTCAAGAAAATCGCAAATTACCACCAACTTGAAGTTGGTGGTAATTTGCGATTCCTTAAAGCAATTTCGCAATTTGCGATGGTTACTAGAATAGCATTTAGGGAATTGCAAATAGCGATTCCCTAAATGCATTTGCAATTTAGCTAATCGCAAATAATTGCGATTACCCATATTGCGAAATCAAAATGTTTGATACATCTGAAAACTCATTTTACGTTTGGAAACGGGCCGATTCTGAGGATGTATGACGTTACAACGCAGGCTATTACAACGCCTGCCTTTACAACGCGGTTTTTACATCGCATACCTTTACAACGCATAGCGCTTAGAGGTGCTGGATAGTGAAAAGTTTAATTTTCTATTCCAACTCCAGTCCCCGTGGACACTAGGGAAGGTGTTGGATAGAAAATTAAACTTATTCCCTATCCTAGAGCGCCCCCCAGCGCAATGCGTTGTAATGGTTTGCGTTGTAATGACCGCGATGTAACGGTAGTGCGTTGTAAAAGTTTCGTTGTAAAGGATGTTTACCCGATTCTGAGAATCGGCCCGTTTGCGAACACAAAAAGTGTTGCTACATATGGCTCATGATGCAAAATGTCAGTGTACAATTTGAGACCAATTTTTAAACCTGTTTTATATCTGGTACCTTATCACCTGTACTATGCACATAGACTGCAACAACAAGAGTTATTCCAATGAGTGTGATCTGAATATTTTTGACCACAACTTTTTTTACACTACGGATGTATCTGGTCAATTTAGCCAGTTTCTGAAACTTCCACCACACTGTTTTTAAGTGGTGAATAGTTCTCCACTAATAAAGTTTGTTTACGGACGAGCTAAGCACTTTTTAAATCACTTTCACTTATGCACAATTACATCCCCAAGAAAAACCCCACTCCGCTGTAGCCAGGCATCGTAGCACACCAGGGAGGCACACAGCCTCTCTGGTGGAAACCCAATGATGAAGCATGTAACCAACTAGGTTGGTGAGTGAGGGTTCTTTTAACAAAAAAGAGTGACCTTTCTTGCCGTTCCAGCTTCTTTTCTTTTGGTTGCACTCTTTTGTTGTTTATCTGAATGCACAATCAGCCATAAATTAAGCACATGCAACTAAGCATGTCCTGGTATGACTGTTAAAGGGAATTGAACGCAATAGAACTGGTTTCTTCTGTCCCTCTTTCCCTTATGAAGAGTACCTAGTATTTCCTTCCATTGCCATTTTTTTCCTGCTGCAAATAAATAAGTGGTCAAATTGGAAAAGTACGCCAATACATGTATACAGTTTACAAAGGTTTTGTAACGTGGAATGTATGCTTGTCAGAAATTAAATATCTACATACATGATATTCGAGTACATTGCTGACCTATCCATTTCCCTCATCCTGTATGCTTTGTGAATAGTATCAAAATGTAGTACACAAATATGAAAGTTTGGTAACATTGCCTTTTCCTACCTAAACATGTTTATTCCATATTTCATGCTTTCTTTTGCACACTCTTGCACAGCTTTGGAGAACTGCACAACATGGTTCGTTTACCTACATTTAGTGCACCACCACAGTCGCAAAAAGGGGGCAGATTTACTAACCAAAGTTACTAAGATATGGTGCTGTTTTCGTCTCTCCGTACACCGTTACATTTTAGGCTGTCTTGGGCCAAAGAACATTCCCTCGCACTGTACTGCAAAGGTGTATGTGTTCCGTCAACCATAGGTTTTGTACTGGAAGGCAAATCTTCTAGTACAGCCGCTATTTTAATACTTTCCACAGTTTGTATGCGCACTGTGCAAGGCAAAACACAAGCCAAAGTTGGGAAAATATCGAGTTTTAAAAGTTGCTTCACTGTTCCTCATCCCTCAAGGAGGAGTACATTGTTGGAGCGGATCTCTGCCTACAAATGTTGATAGAAATTGATCTCCATCAAAACCCATGAGTGGTGGGATAGGAATGCTCATTACCACCCATGGTACGTCCTCTTTATGCAAAGTAGCCCAAAAAGTGCAGAGCAACCCATATCCTGATTTGGGTTGGAAAGCAAATCCCACCACAACGCTTTGCACTGGGTTTGAACTGCAAAAGTAACACAACCCAAATGTATGCATGAATTTCTTTTGGGACAATGTACACACACGTATACCTCGCTTCTCGTTTTGTGAATCATATGTGATGTGCACATGAGTACAGTCAAAATTATACCATTAAGAAACCACAAAAAAAAAATGTGAACAATACAACACACCAGTGAATTGAAAAGGGCCGAGTAAAAGCCCCTGTGAGTATAAAGCTACGATTTTTTTTAAATCAAAAGGTCTTGGCTAACTACAGACTTAAAAAGCAACAACAAAATAAATGAACTTTAGAGAGACCTGTTATGTATAGTTTATATACAAGAATATAATGTTTATCTGCGATATTTACAATATTGGTTAAAGCAATATTTTACAACTCCTTCAGTTAAACCACTGGATGGCATATAGCTGCAAATGAAAGCAAATGGCATAAAGCAAAGTAATGCATTCAGATCTGATAGAAGTGTGCTTTTTCTGTGTAAATTACACAGTGCGTGGTTATTGTAGTCTGTCTATAAAAGCGTTCTCGATAGTCTGGAAAGCATATAAGCATGTGTAAATGTTGCAGTCTCTCGTCTCGCACGCCAGGACACACAAACAAAGGTTATTCACAGCAGTGTACAACAGTTGGACATCACTCACAAGTCCAGACAGACATAACAAAAAAGAAAAAAAAGGGGGGAAAAGGTGAGATAACAGCCAGCTATATCCCATCAGTGCTTGGAAGACTTACCAATGCACCCGGCGAGGGACATATTGAAACAATTACCACAGTTTACTGCAGTAGTGTAAAAACAGCTGTGCCCCAAATGAGAACAATACCAACAAAACCCAAGGTCACATCTGCAGCTATTGCGTGGAATGCTAGCATGAAGCATGATGTCATGCTGTTCTCCCATTAAAGGATTCAGATTGCATCGCCATGTATTTACAAGATTGCCTCCACCCGCAAAGCCACTAAAAAAAAAAAACTACAAGGGAATTGTGCCTTTCATTCCTCTGCTTGTGCTGCTGAGGAGGGTTGGCTGCTCTGAAGGTGCAAAAAGGATGCTGCTGTTGGGTGTGCCAAGCTGACTAGCACTGGAGCTTTCGGATACTGCGGGAAATCCTCTTGAATTCCCTCTGGCCCTTCTGCCAGCGCTTGACCGAGGTGATGACCAGCTCCCCGCCCATCTTTTGTCCCATCACCAGGTAGGGCGCGTTGATGTCGTTCATCTCGTCGCAGGTGCACTGCAGTCCATCTTTGAGCCAGAGAACGGTCTTCTTTAGGTCCCGCTCTGTCACCCCATTCAGCTTGTAGATGGTCTTGCTCTTTGTTTCAGGGATGATCTTAGTGTCCCCGTTGATGTAGGCAATCTCCTTCACTTTGATCTTCAGAGCTAATGGAGGAGAAGGAAGCATGGAGAGAAAGCAAGAGGTTAAGAGACATTACTTGAGGTGCACACACAGAGGAACTGCTTGAGTTCTACATGGGCACTGCCACTGTAGAGCTTCTGAGGTGACTAAATGGGTAGTTGCATTCATTCTACAGTCATGATGGAGGGATGCTTTTAAAGGGACACGCACTTCCCTTTTGCTACATAGTCTAGTAAGGTAGGATTGTGAGTGGGCGTTTATCACTCAGAAATGACTGGTGTGCCATAACCAATGAAATCAGAGAGCCAAGCTGATCTACTTGCCTATTTTACCCACTGTCAACAATGAGGTAATTGCCTAGATGTGCACAGATACAAATGATTTCGCTGTTTTTGAGTACTCGCCCTCCTTCAATACAATACAATGCAATTGCATTTGCAAAGCGCACAGATACCTCTGAATAGCGTTGAAGATCACCCAAGGAAAGGAGCAGAAAGGGGACAGCAGTCTTAACTTGATTCGAAAAGAACAGGGTTTAACTACTTTCTAAACGCAACTTCAGACGTGATACTTCTAGGTTTAAAGGGGGGGCACTCCTCAACCATCATTATAAACTGCCCCTCCAAGTAATCTCTATTACTGCAGTATAGATATAGTTGCAGTGGGTAAAGAGACACAGGTACTCTACACAACATATAATGCAATCTCATTTTTCATCTCCCTTGTTTAGTGGCTCCTCCCTTGTCTGAGCAGGGGGAGCAGTCACTGTGATGTGTTTACCAATGGAAATCATGCCTGGATGCCACATCACTTCCTGGTTTGAAGTGCCACCGACTCAGTGCTTCAATTTGTCAAGACTCTGTATGCATCCATAGGAGCAGCAGAATGGGGTTGTCAATCTGCTCCAATAAACAAATGTTGTTGGTGAGGTGAAGGAAGGAGCCATAACCCACCCTTCCATTGATCCTGCTCATCCAACAGAATGGAGGGAGTTATGCAAGAGCATCTGCAGGACCTGGACTATTGCCCACAGCTATAACTAACAGCCCCATTAGAAGGAGTTGACAATCGCTCCAGTAACCATACAGGTCAGGATAAGTGCTCTAGAGTTAGAAGGGATAGCTGCTCGAGGACATCTCCCATAGACGAGTTAGGAGAGGATAGCCACCCCTTAGCTTACTATTCAGCCACTTGACAAAGTGGGCTAGAATAGCGACCTCCAGGGTCTACTTAGCTCAAGTGCACAGGGAGATGGTCACAACACAAGACTTAATCTTGCTCACTAGACATGCAATGTACAACCCTTATGGCTACAGACATAAATAGCACCTACACATTCCATGGCCATCTACAGAATACAGATCAATTTCCTAGAAAAAATGTGCGCTGCCCATCCAGAGGTAAGGTTAATGGTTCGCAGAATTCTACCCCATTCTGTTCTAAATAAATACTCTAACACTCAGGAAACCTGCAACCTATTGTAAACTCATACGGGCTGTATAATAATACACACTGCCACATGGCTTTCTTAGCCTAAATATGGGCAGATCTGTTACAGGTCTCGCCTATAATCTAATACCATTGTCGGTCCATGAAACCCACCCACTATACCCACGATCTGGACACACATCAAATAACTTTGCTGAAGATATCTGCAGCTCACTGCTGGTCCTTGAGGACTCTAACATAGTTCATCCCTGCAGGTCCTGGTTAGCTGCATACTATGATGCTCCTTAAATTCACTCATTACCATAATGCAGTCTATCCTGGACCTTCTCGCTTCGACAGATGACTGCTACTAGGAAATTTGTACAGTTATTTTGTATGTTGTAACGTCTGATGGTTGGACATTGAAGAATTTTGTACTGTATATAAAGTAAGCCTTTTCCCATTTTCCTCTTTTTAATCTACTTGTGTATTTAAAAAAAAAAATAAGAAACATTTTTTGTATTGTATTCAATGTATGTCATTTTTAATGTACTGGTGCATTATTGTGGACCTCCGTCGGAGTTCCATAACAAATAAAAATTTTATTGAATTGGGTCCATTAAACCTCAGAATGGACGACACCATGCGGTAACCTTCAATGTGAACCATAAAATACACGAAAACCATAAAGGGACCTGTGCACCTATCGCTCACGCCTCTTCATCCATCACTCCACTAAGCTCTGCATCCCATAACAAACACTGCACCTTGTTTGTCATCACACACAACATGAAACATTTCCAACATAGTCTCAAAAAAGCTTCTAACAACATATCCTACACAACATATCATGTTTCTAGTGTGGGCAAGCTCCTCAGGGCAACATACAATAGAATAATTAATAGGCATCCCCCTGCCTCTCATGGACTTTATGAACATGATGTTGCAAAGCTAGAAGGAAATAAGCTTTACTTAAGTGGTAGAGAAAAAAGATTTCCCTGTTTTGAAATCACAAAAAAATCAATCTGTACGGAGTACAGTAAAAACGAAAACACGGGATCAATATTCAATTCCTCTACTACCCTCAATGCTTCTGAAATAAGTGTCTTTACCAGCTGTGCTTTTACTCAAGTTCCCCTTTGTTTTATTATTGCTTTCAAAATTAGAAAACAGCCTTTCAGTGAGAATAAGGAAACTTCTGTTGGCTACATACATTCATTAATATCATATTGTGAGATGTATTTCGAGGAGCCAGGAGTACTCTTCTGCTAAACATGTGAATGCTTTCCTCATATACTGGGAGGCTTATTTACAAGCCCTGTGCACCTCTGGAAAGCCCCTTTTGGTGATATTCCGGTGGCGCACAGGGCTTAGTCCTATCTACGAGGCCTCATAAAGCTGCCCTGCGTAGCTTTTCCTGGCCTTGTAGAAATGGAGTGATGCAATGCAGTCCAAGCCGATGCGTTGCCTCATGCTGCGATGGGGAGGCGTGCCGTGGGTGCTCAGGTGGGTGTTCTCAAGCAACACCCATTGCATTTGATACATTCCCAGATTTACAACAAGCTGTAAACTTGGGAATGCTCTAAAAGCCTATGCTTCCCCGGGGGAGGTATAGGGGAGGCGCAACAAGGACAAATTATAGTATTTCTCTTCGTGTTTTCCTCTTTCTCTGTGTGCTGCATTCAGCAGCACACTTAGAAAGAGGACATCGTCCCTATGTGCTCTAATTTTAGAAATGTGAATGACCTTGCAATCTCCTCTGTAGTGTGTACACTCAGTAGAAACTTTATTGTTTGATTAATACAAATCATTACAATGGTGAACATGCGAACAATATAAAACATGTGTCATGAATAGTTATTAAAATATTTACATGTGAACCATTACAATGAAAATGAAAGGTAAAATTTCATCAGAGAAGCGTGTACAAATCCTAAAAACCTATTGATAAAAAAAGTTGCAAACCTTGGTTATCCATTCTAGTTTTTCCATCTCATCAAACCACGTGCAGATGTATGCTATTAACAATTAATAACTTTGATAATATAGTACAGAGTTTTATGGATAGGATCCTGGGGTTACAATCCATTTATGTAATGAGCCCCCTGCATACAATGTTTCAGGGGATTCCAAAGATGCACAGGAAGGACAATTCAACCCGTACGCCAGAGCCATTATCAGCTATTCTTGTGTAATACAAAGAACTATGCAAATCGGAAAAGAATACAACATGGGCGCAGGGCTTTGTCTTTTGATAGGCAACCGTTGGTGGCTTACAGGGTCTCGCAGTTTGTAAATTTTCTTGCTGTTCCTGTAACAAACTTGGTGAACCTGATGTTAACCTCATTGTTGCGGGGGCTATTCCCCCGCTGTGCTGGGGGGGAAGGGGGGCGCTCACAGCGACCGCATGCTCATGACGAGCTGAGCTCGTCATGAGCTACTGCGCTCCTGTGCTCATGACGAGCTCAGCTCGTCACAGGTGCATTGGCTCCCGTGGAACGCTCAGCACAGCAGGGGAATTCTCCCCGCACCTGAGCGTTCCACGGGCCATGACGAGCTGAGGTCATCGTGAGCACCGGAGCACCCTGGCTCATGACGAGCTCAGCTCATCATGAGCACCGAAAAGCTTAAGCTGTGGATTATCCGGGTTCATTGATGCAAAAATAGCCTGACAGCGTGTACGAATACCAAGTTTGTTCCATTCGCTCTTTAACAATTTCCTTCGGTCGTCATACTTATACTAACCGCCCCTCTAACGTGATCCCTTTTACCCCCACTCACATCCCCCCTATCCCTCTCCTCCCTGACATAACAACCCACACCCGCAACACGTCACCTGTACACACCACCGCTCGGAGTTTATCCACCCCCCCCTCCAATCCCCCCCACGACAGACGCCCCCCCCTCCCCAGCTCCCTCCCCACTCTCACCTGCGACACTCTCACACCTGACAAAACAACTCTCACCCACAACACGCCTCCATCTGATAACATCACCACTCGAAGCCTATCCACCCCCCCTCCCATACCCCCTACGGCGGACACCTTTCGCCCCCCCAGCCCCCTCCCCACTCCCACCCACGACACTCACACCCTCCCCACTCCCACCCACGACACTCACACCCTCCCAACAACACACACAGAACATACCACCTCTCCTACCTTAGCATCCCCCTCTCTCCCACCTCCCACTCTCAGCCCTCACTACCATCCGGTCTCCCCCACTGTCTTCGGCCTTCACTCACTCTTCCACTCACCGGCTCCCTCTCCCACTGGCGGCACTACCTATGCCTCCCACCCACCGCCATCACCGCCTGCTTCACTCACACCCCCCGCCAACAACGCCATTATATCCCCCCCTTCGATTCCCTGCCCGCTTTCCAGTTCACTACACAACCTCTCACCAATGGCTCCCACCACCTTCGCCATCCCCAATGCTCCCCCTGACCAGACTTTACCCACCCTCCAACAAGTCAAAGAGGATATTCTACAAATCAAAAAAGATGTCCGCGCAATCAAAGACCTGCTCTCTTCACAGCCCAGCCCTCCTCCCATCATCCCTCTACCCTACAAAGGACGCACCCGCCCTACATACCCTCGCCTCCAACGACATCCGCGCTGGCCGACTATCCCCGTTCGCAACAACTCCCACCGCCCCCGCCGTGTCCTCAACCCACTGTCGGACCGCGACCTATGCTCACTACTACGCTCTTATGGCTCGGGTCCGGTAAAACACATACCCAGCACACACATCCCCATACCCACAATTCTTACAAACCCTCTGAGGCTCCCAACACTCAACAACAGAGGTTCCGTCCCTAACAACCTCAGAAAAGTTCCCCTCACTCTAGAAAGCTCAACCACCCCTCTCTCTCCCAAACTCAAATGCATCCTACTCAATTGCAGATCGGCCCAGAGACACTCCTCCGACATCGCAGAACTCGTCTCAGCTAGGGATCTGGACCTAGCCATTCTAACAGAAACTTGGCTCACTGAAGCCTCTACCCCGATTATGGACATACTAGTCCCCCCCAACTATCACATCATTAGGTTAGACAGGTCTTCAGACAAGACGGGCGGGGGAATTGCATGCATTTTTAAAAGCAACCTCTCCGTTACTAAAGTCACCTCCCCCTCCCTCTCCTCCTGTGAACTCCTCTGCCTCGACATTACCAGCGAGGTCAAACAAGTTTGTGCTCTACATCTCATCTATCACCCGCCTGGTGACAATCTCATATTCACCCAACAACTCATGGACATGATCACTTCCAATGCCGGTCGGCAGACCACCCAAGTCTACCTGGGTGACTTCAATCTCCACTGGAACGACCAGAAAGACACAGTGGTAAATAGTCTCAAAACTTTCCTTAATGCACTTGACCTCACCCAAATATGTGATAGACCAACACACGACAAAGGCGCGATACTTGATCTCATCATTGCCAAAGAGAATTCTACACAACTGGAGACTATTCTACCCTGCGACTGGTCAGATCACCACATTATCACCTTCTTTATCAATGAAAAAGTTAAACCTAACCCGACTCAACCAATCAAATCCAAAACATGGAAAAGGGACATGAAGAATCTCAACGCCTCTACTCTGCCTCCCCACATCGGCAATCTCCTCCTTCCCCCTTCAGGTGCCTCGGATGTTCAATCACTGACTGACCACTACCTTGAATCTATGAATACATTAGTCAATGAAGTCGCCCCACTGCAACTGAAGAGAGTCTCCACCAAAACTTCTAACCCCTGGTATGACGACAGACTCAATGACGACAGGCGTTCGATGCGAATGGCAGAGCGCACCTGGAGAGCGCACCCCTCAGCACTGCACCTCAAAAGGCTCAAAAACAAGAGAAATGCCTACTTCAGGAAAATAAAGCGAACAAAATTGGACTTCTTCAGCCGCCAATTGGACCAAGCAAAAAACAGGCCAAGAAAACTCTTCGAACTAATCAAAACCCAAACAAAGGCACAACCCCTACAATCAAGTAGCACAACAAGCGACACCCCACACTGTGAAGACTTCTCTGCTTTCTTTAAGCTAAAGACTGACAACATAAGAAATGACCTCATCATGGATGTAAGCCGATTCCCCAACCACACAAGAATGGCTAACACTCAACCTAAAAACATGGCTTCCTGGCAGTACTTCGATACCTACTCGGAAGAAACAATACACAAACTGCTCTGCACCTTGAAGCCCTCTAACCACCACACAGACCCTCTACCTGCTAATGCTGTAAAAGACTTCATCCCCTTGCTCCTCCCTCTCTGGACCAAAATCATCAACTGCTCCCTGCAACAAGGCCTCATTCCGGACTCCCTCAAGGTGGGGCAAGTCACACCTATTCTCAAGAAACCTACAGCTGATCCGACTGACCTAAACAATTACCGACCCATCACCAATATCCCCACCCTGGCCAAACTGCTGGAGAAATGTGTCCAACTCCAACTAACAAGACACATTGACCAATTTGACCTCCTCAATTCTCATCAATCAGGATTCCGAGCGAAACATAGCACGGAAACAGCTATGACACACATAATTGATGACGCCCTCCAAATTCTTGATCGCAATGAGTCCTGTCTCCTCATCCTTCTTGACCTCTCGTCAGCATTTGACACGGTCAAACATGAGAACCTGCTGGAGCTGCTAAGCACTAGAATGGGTCTATCGGGAACGGTTCTCAAATGGTTTTCGTCCTTCCTACACAACCGGTCTCAGAAGTTCAAGATCGATAATGTGCTATCTTCACCTGTGCCTGCAGATCTAGGTGTTCCACAAGGATCCTCCCTCTCCCCCACTTTGTTCAACCTCGTCATGGAACCGCTCGCCACCTTGCTCCAAGCTTCTAATGTCCAATTCCATATGTACGCCGACGACACACAACTGTACCTAAAGCTTCAATCTCCGGAAGATATCAAACATCTGAATTCCACGCTTATTAACACTCAATCTTGGCTAGCCGATAATCACCTCAAACTAAATGCTCTGAAAACTGAGTTCCTTCTCATCTCACCCCCGGCGAAAATTTCCACCACCCAAACATGGCTCAACAACCTAACAGCACTCAATGTCCAACCCACCATCGTGGACTCAGCGAAATCCCTAGGCATCACATTGGACGCCAAGCTCAACATGCAGCAACACATCAGCAAAGCCACAAAAGCAGCTAATTTCCAAATCAACACACTGAGGAAAATCAAACCCTTCCTCCCGACTGAAGACTTCCAAACTGCTGTACAAGCGTTAGTCATCCCTCGAATCGACTACGGAATTGTGACCCTCAGCGGACTCCCGCTAGCCACAACAGCACCCTTAAGAGCCTCCCTGAACGCTGCCGCAAGACTCATTACTGGCTCAAGAAAACATTCGCATATTTCCCCAGATTTAAAGTCCCTAAAATGGCTGCCTTTTGAAGCCAGAATACAACTAAAAATTGCAGTTATGACACACGCGGCCGTGCACCACAATGCACCCAACTACCTCGCTCAAAAATTGTCCATATCAGGAGGTTCGAGATCCAATAGAAGCTCAAAAAATCTACTCCTGAAACCCCGTAGATTCAGGAAAGAGAAAACCTACAAGCGCTCCTTCTCAGGAATGGCACCCAGGATCTGGAATGCGTTCCCGCCTGAAACTAGGCGTATCTCCTCCGCTGCACTCTTCAAGAAAGAGGTGAAAACCATCCTTCTGGCCAAGATCTCCTGAACCTTATAGGTGGTGGATCAGAGACTCTACATTGCCTTGTATCAATGCTCACCTTGTCCTTTGGCACTATACCTCTACTTGATGGTGACACTACTACGCTACTTTCTTCCTACCGACCAATATATGAGACACATTGGGTCACTGATTCACCCTCCCGATGCCCTCACTCAGTGCGCTCTCTATACGAAAACACTGGTATAAGCCTGCCACACACCCAAGGGGTACCTGAACACCTCTGTAATTGGGATCAATGACTTGTGCTGTTTTATTACCTGTTCACCTGACTGTATATTGATATGTTTTATGTATTTTATTATTATCCTTTCATGTTAGTGACTACTACATTGCTCCCATTACCTCTGTTCATTCCCACTGCCCTTACCCTGTCATTGTGAAGCGCTCTGATATCTGTAAGGATCTTGTTCGCGCTATATAAAACTTTGAATAAAATAAAAAATAAATAAATGAGCTGCAGGACAAAGGCATACCACGTGGTCGATTGTTTCTGTACTGCTCCCACAACCTCTGCACGTTATATTTGGATTTGCACTTCGCCATCTCGGCAAGTGATACAGAAATGGCCATTCACCCATTCTGAGGGCAAAAAATCTTTTTTTCCACAGCATTGAGTAAGTACATGACAGATGTGGACCCATTATCCCTGGCTTGAATCCTGATACAACTGTCCAGGCGTGCTTACGTTGAACCAGTTGGGCTCTGTCCGAGTGGAAGGACCAGAGACAGACGTTTCTTTTGATATGGGATTTAAGTACAGGCTGCGATGGATTAGAAGACCAGATTTCTTTTATATCAAGGAGTTGTAAGGAATCCTGCAAGTAACGCCGGTGTGAGCTGCCGATTTGACCAGCTGAAATTTCCAGCCACAAAACGGCCTCCAGGCTTCCCTCTCTGTAGCTGCGCAGCTTGTCACACAACCTGATGTAGTGTGTATATGTAAGCCGTCTCGTCGTCAAAATGTTGTCACCCTATCTACGGATTTTCTCCCATAGGTAGTTATACTTTTGAACAGGCAGCCACAAAACTGGACCAAATATTCAAAAATAGGGTCGCACTAGAAACGAATGCAAAGCAAACACACCCTCACCTTTTCTGCTGTTATACCTACTCATGTGCACCCCAGCAGTCACTTGCACTCCTTTGAGAAACGGCCAACTATAGATGCCTTTTGAAGACATGTTATGCTATGTTTATTTGTAAAGCTCTCTACCACCTCGTGGGTATTCTGGCACTGAAGTAGGAGCCATTCTAGCCTAACCTAGTGCTGGTGAGTGTGTCCATTCAAGAGACAGAAGTTCAGCAGAACTCAGGAACGGAGGAAGTGGTTTTGATCTGTAGCAGAAGATTGTTCCAGGCTTTCGGAGCAAGGTAAGAGAAGGCCTGACCACCGATTCTGGTTGTGTATATGCCTGGGATATGAGCAAGTAGGAGTCCAGCCCATTGGAGATGTCTGGGTGGGTGTGAAGTGAGATCCAGTACTTGTAGTAGGCTGCGCCGTTGTGACTGTGCCATCAGACATGATAGTTTAAATTTTGTTGTCTGTATTTGTGCGGCTGGATCAAATAGAGCTCATTCTTATTACTGGACAGAAAATGATTCCGCTCGGCAGTTTTGGGTAATTCACTCAATAGGTAAATCATCCTGCCCCTAGGGTGGGGCTCTTGGCCCTAAGCGAAAATATCTGCCTGCTAATTTTTTTCAGGTATTCGAAACATTCATTTGCTTTTCCCTAAGTTGTGTGCATCTGACTCACAGCTGACAGGCTAGGACTGGAGATCCTGGGGCAGTTTTCAGCACAACGTAGAAGGGTAGCAGAGCAGAATCACAGATTCCAAATATTGTCAGAATTGGACACCCATACACATTGATCATCTCTTAGACCTTCCCATAGTCCCTCAAGGAAATACACAAGTTCTCAACTTTCTATTCGACCTGCAGTAAATCTCAGTTGGTGCTTCCACAACCACTTTTTAGGTCTGGCTCAACAGCGCATCTGATTGCATGAACTGTTGGTACTGAATATTTAAAATACGCATAGAGTGGCCTGGAGTTGTATCTCTCTTTCACCTTATGCTATTGGCTGTTTGGTTTATCATTCCACCATATATGGTGTATTTGCATTGCAATGCACGAGGGACTATTTTCTCATATTAAATATTTTTTGTCAAATGTGGACTGCATCCAGAAAGCAATCAGCTTGTATTGAATTTTCACTAAAGCAGGCTTTAATATTTAGTCAGGACTCAAAATGTAAACTAGACCTACGGGACTGCCACTGTGAGTTTCAAACGCGGCTCTCGCTTGCATTCCCTCTATGGTACCAGTGCTAATAGATATTAGTATTGTCCTACTTCCCTTAACTCTCAATTATGCAACTCCACTGGATGTGTCTGTTATTACAATCTCATTGTTAAATCTCGCTGAAGTGCTGGTAATCTATTTTTATTCTTAACTTTTCTTTGTTTACTTCACCACAACTGATGTCAGGTCGATTGGCCATTCGACCTGCCATCAGTTGTGGTGAAGTAAACAAAGGAAAGTCAAGAATAAAAATGGATTACCAGAACTTAAGCGAAAAGTATGTGTACCTTCTTCCTGCTCCTACCATGGTGGTGTGCAGGAGTGAACTGTGTCCGTCCTCCAACAATCCTCTGGCGTGTGTGCAGGGCCTGGTGACTGAGTGAGCAGGATAGGTAATGGTTCTGAAACCAGCTCTATGTATATAATACACCCTCGAAATACAGTGAAAAGGTAAAAACACTGGGATGGCTGAAGCGTGCTTCTTTTACTAGCGCTCCCCTGAGCAGAGAGTGCTTGAGGTTGTGTGGCTTACTCAAGTGGTCTGTGGGGGTAACGCGTCAGCTTTCTTGCACCAGAGCTCCACTGATGCACAGACCTGATAGTCACTCTCAGATGCAACAATTGATCAGAGACTCTGGCAGCATCAGTCCATGAAAAGCTGCTTGTTTAGAAGGGTTCAGTGGTCATGACAGTAAAGAAAGAAGCACGCTCCTGCCGTATATTTGCCTTAGGAAACGCACTAAAGGGGTCCTGAGACTCCAAACAACTCATAGGCAAACCAATACCTAAAGGGTGGCATGACCTAGTGTGTGTGGGGGGTGATGGGGGTCTGGGATGGGCGTACAGATCTCATGTTACATTCTTGAGTGTGTTGTTACATCCTTGAGTGTGTTTTACATTACTAAAGGCGACGTGTTTGCTAGATCTAAATTTCGGTTGGGATGAGTAAAGAAAGGCTTCGACTTGGGAGACATCTTACAATCCAAAATGTTAACTCCCAGAGACGCATCTTTTAACTATGTGTATGATAACACAGCACCGGAGATGATGTCATATCCTGTTGTCCCAAGTCCTCTGAAGCCTTGTTTTTCATAAGGCCAATTCGACTATAGAAAGAGGCCTCATGCCCATTGGTGGAGCACAGGATGACATTAATATTTTCTTGGTCCAAACCAAAGCATGTATGAAAAAACACACAAAATAAAGAAAGACTGGACCCAGCGACATAAATAATGTTGTCAGGATATATAAGCACCCAAAAAAGGTATTTGAATGTTCCACTTCCACGGGTCTAGAATTCAGCGTTGCCGAATAGGTAATATTAATGATAAAAAAAACAGCGCCGCGGTATAGACGATGCATTTTTATGAATTAAAACAAAAGAGAGGAAGTTTAGCTTTTTGTGTCTTATAGTTAAACTCTCCACCCTCTCGCCAAGACTAGCGTGCTTGTTTATTTATGTTTGCCCTCTTCGCAAGTACGCAAATGCGATACAGTGTTTATCGTATTGTCGTTTGGCCAACCTTTCCAAGTTCCCTAAAAGCCCTGCTAAATTCACTAACCGTCTTAAAAACGCACGTTTGGCACTGCCGAAATGTATCAAGCTGTTCTTGGCACTCGGTACCAGCCACTGCGGTCGAGGCGGGCCGAGCTTTAAAAAGATGGCACTAGACACGGGCCAGAGAAAGACTATCCAGGCGTTTGCACCCACTAAAGAAGGCACTTGTCAACAGCTGCAAAAGATTTACCCCCTGCCGAGATGCCTTTTAGCATGTTCTCCTGAGCACCGCACTCTGCTAATACCGCACTCATTATCTCCTAATCCCTGGCAGGCCTCTTGTCTTCGCCTCCTCTATGCACTCGGAAGCTACAGTTCCAGCCAATCGGATCCCCCGCACAGTGTGTGTGCACCTCAGCGCATCCTTGCATTCAGGCTTAGAGGGTGGTCGGTGGCGGCTTTCTACAACCATCTCAAATACTTACTACTGGGAGTATACATTGCTAAATGTGCAACATAATAAATTCGCATTTCACTCATATTTGCACGTTAAGAAGAGGAGTGCTCTTTCAGACTTCATATTATTTGAAACTTTGCCTCCCAAATATTGATCTGTTCCTTCCTAAACTCCACGCCTCAGGCGACCCCTGGTTATGCTAGCTTTTTTTCTCTTTTTTAACCCCCTTTCCAAGATGGCTGACTGCCAGAGAAACAAGTCCGGGGCAGATTTACAAGCCCTTTGCGCCACTTTTGCGTCACTTCACATGTTAAAAATGACTCAAAAGTGGCGCTAGGGCCTTGTAAATCTACCCCCATGTCTATTAGTGAGCGCAATAAATGCCCACCGAACAGCAGCTGTATATTTTATCAGCTGAACCCACACTGTGTTACTCCATCCCTGGCCCACACCACAGTGCTCTCCTCACCTGGTTGGGTACACGTCAACACCCGATTACAGTCTGACCTCTAGCCCCTTCTGACGCCAAACTTCCTCTGTTGCTGACCCCACTGTTTTAGAACCACACTGCCCCCTACCTGCTGTTGCATCCACAACACTCTCTCCCTCAGGGTGAGCACCCTCTCTGTTGTTGGGCCAAAACTGCCCCCCTCACCTGCTGCCCTGGAACCACTGTGGTCTACTCCAGAGCTGGACACATGACATGGTTGATGTTTATGAACGAGAAACATCCGCGAGCCATGTTTGGTTTGAACGTGCAGAGGGAATATGCATTGATACCAGAATGGTGAGGTGAAATGTCAACGAACGCCGCCACTCACCAAAGTCGTTCTTGCACAGGTTCTCCACGATGTCATTGTCGTCCTCGTTCCTGTTTTTGCAGGCCTCGCACACCTTCAGAGCTGGGGGTAAAGAAAACGGCTCATTATGGACAGGCAACAGGTTTACTCGAAGATCTCTATTATTGTATGAAATTGCATTTTCCATTCTCCTTTCCATCTACCCATCCACTCATTTGTAGCACAAAAGGCCAAACGAAGGTCGCCAATCACTTGCCCTGGTAGGAAATGTGTGTTGTGTGGGGTTACTGACGCATTCAATTGCCAGTTAAATATTTTTGACCACTTGACATTTGACAAGCATGAAAATGAGCTCTCACGGGGACATAGACATAGCGTCGAGTTAAAGCAGCGTGCGGCCGCGTGATTCCCGGAAAAGGAAGCTATGTGTTTTTTATATTTTTGGGGACATTGGAGCCAATTAGAACAACGCCTACCGTCACGTGACACCGCAGGAACAGCGCAGCTGTGGTTCTAGTGTGATTAAAAGTAGGTGGGACAAGCGCCGTGAGGGGGAGCCTAAAGTGGTCCTCCGTGGGTGCCTCTAAGTATCCCCTCACTGGGGAGGGATGCATAACTATTTCTGATATATGACGACTTGTTTTCTTCTGAATTTATGTCTCGTCAGTGCATTGTAATAGAAAGGTATTTTGAGCGTTAAATTCTAGTTATATAAAACTAGACGCGTCTGTTAAATTATTTTAAAGAGATGTATGTACGCCTTTCCCCAAAGTGAAGACTTTCACTTCGACTAAGTATCTACACTCCTCTCCCCCTCCGCCATGTCTACAGCAGAGTCCGTACCACACAGCTGAATTCTAATTTTCATAACACTGTCACACATTGATACAAAATGTGATCACATTTGTACTAGCCTCCCAGGTTTAGTGCCTTGCGTATATCACACCTTCCAACGTTTTGCATTTAGATGGGGGCGGGGAGCGTCAGAAACAGATTCGTTTGACACTTAATTGGTGGTTTCTAAAATAACCATATCATCATCAGTAGGGTAGCGAGAACACCAATGTCCCTAATTCGAGCAAGATAAATAGCATAATATAAGGGAGGCATAGGTGGGGCGTGCTGGGTCTTTCGTATTCCTGGGCCTTGGTGCTACTGCACCTGCTGCCCCACTGCACCAATGTAGCTAACAGTAGTAGGTGGGAGTGACTGCCAGATACCACACTAACCGTATGAAGGGTATCGGGAATGGACCAATCACTGAAAAGAAAGAAAAATCTACGGAAGGCAAAGCATCATTGAGGGAAACGGTGTGCGTGAGAGAGGGAGCGAGCATTGTATTAATGGGCAAATGACGTACAAAAAGTGGGGTTGTTGTAGGGGGAGGTGGAAACCTTCGTGCCAAAATAAGCAAAACATGCTGTTCCCTCATAAAGTGTTGGATTCTGCGTTTCAACATCCACAGTTCTTGCATATAGCACCTGATTTCTGTGACCTCCTGTTTTCGCTCTGGGTCTTTAAATCCAGAAACACCCAAGAAAAATCTAGACAGGCAAAGTCAGCATGGCTCCTTTATGGGTGTGGGTGTTCGTGTACTTTTTGCATTTCAAATGCAAGACATGCTTTTCAGACAAACCAGTATGTTGTGACAACCCTTATATTCCCTGGCACCAGTAGGTATGCAGTAATTCAGAGAATGTTGCTTTTTATTGTGCTGCTAGCTTGCATGCAGTAGTAAAGCGCACACATGTGAACATTTAGGAGCGCCCAGGAGAGACGATCTACCCCAGTACAATGTGCACTTCTCGAGGGGACAGAAATGAAGAAATGCCTGTCCTCTCAAGCATATGACAGTCCCCTGCATGCATGCCTATACGCCGCAGAGCACACGCCGCGTCAGTGGCGCTTACCTTCCCGGGTGGGCGGCAGGTCCAGGTCGGTGGCAGCCGGCGGGATGCAGAGGTCGTTGTCCTCGGGAAAGCGGCCGCACTCCAGCATCTCGGGCCAGGGGAAGCCGAAGGCGGACATGACAGGCGCGCAGCTGTCCTTCACCTGCTCGCAGAGCGAGCGGCACGGCTGGATGGTCTCGTCCAGGTCGTCGATGCAGACGGGCGCGAAGAGCGAGCACAGGAACTTCTTGGTGTCCGGGTGGCACTGCTTCTGCACCAGCGGGATCCAGGAGGAGGCCTGCTGCAGCACCTCCTTCAGCGTCTCGTGCCCCAGCAGGTTGGGCAGGCGCATGTTGGGGTACTCGATGTCGTGGCACAGCAGCAGGCTGGCCGGGATGGGCTTGCAGTTGCTCCTCTTGTACGAGAACTCGGGCTGTCCGAAGGGGAAGAGCCCGGTGACCGGGTCCATGCAATGCGCTGCCGTGAAGAGCAGGCAGAGGGCGAGGTAACCCCAGGTCATGTTTCAGCAATGGGACTGCAGGCTGCGGGGAGAAAGGCTGCTGGGGGTGCCTTGGGCTCGCCTGCGCGAGTGAGGTGCTGGACGAGTACTTATGGTGAGGGTGGGAGAGCTCCTCCTCCCCCTACCTCTGCCTTGCCTATCTCAATTCACCTGGCTGTCCGCTTCCTCTGTTAGCCTCCCTCGGCTCCTCTACCTAGTGCACTTTAATCTTTGTCTTAACTTCTCTGGCTCTTAACCCACCTCTCGGGTCGTCCTAGCCTATCCCTGACTCTCCCAGGAGTTTCTCCTTGCCTACCCCAGCCCTTTGCTCATAAATCTTAGCTTTTCCTGGCTCCCCTCACCTCTGTCTCCTTCCTTCCGTAGCCCTTCTCACAGCCACTTTGTCTCCCCTAGCACAGTATACCTCTGCAAGCCTTCACAGTCTCTTTGAACCCACTGCCGGTACTAGCTTAGTCGAATTTCAGAATTTCTGGCAGCTTTCTCTGCGTCTCAGCAGTCACTGCGGGTGCAACCTCCGAGCGCCCAGCAAGAGGGACCGATCTGAGCGTGGTCTGGGCAAACAAGAGTTTTCCCCTGATTTTTTATGGAAATAGAGGCGCGTGGGAGGGGCCTCCAGACAATAACCTGAAAAGGATTGGCCGATGCTTTTTTGGCCAGGCTTCCCTCTGGGAATTCACTTTTTTGGCAGGAAAGCCACGAAAGAGATGTTACTGTGCATGTTGAAAAAGCCCTCTCTGAACAAAGAGCTGCCCGGCTCTCAGTCGCATTGTTGCCGGGCAAGGAAGGACTACATACAGACACCGTTGAATTTACATAATTTGTTTTTAAAGTTATATGCTTCTTTTTTATTTTCAAGAATTACTTTTATTCTTGAAGCAAAGCTCTGCAATTTACTAGCTCAAATAAAACTCGTGGACACACGCATGCCAACGCTCCCTGTTTAGGAGAAAAAGTCCTATTTCAGTCAGTTTGATTGGTAGCTCACTTACCGTGGTGTTTTGTTCTGTTTGACGTATATGTCTTCCTGTAACGCCAGTCAACGGGAATGTATTGTCTTGGGTAGGTCACAAATATTGGCTAGATTTTAACTCGTTACACTATTCCCACATTGGAAACGCCGTCCAGTGAAGTCTGACGTGTTTCAAGAAGTGACTGGCTGCAGTCCCACCCCTCACCCCAGCAGCTTGGCGCGCGATGGGGTCTGGTGCCGTGGTGCCTGCGCCCCTTTTGCAGCCTGTTCATCTCCCAGCTGTCCCCACATCTACTTTCCATGATGGGAAGTCTTAACTGCGATATCAGTTCAACCCAAAGCTGCCTCCAGAGCAACAAGTCATTTGTTTCCAGCCATGCACGTGTTGTTGTTGTTCAGTCGTCTTTACCGCCCATGGTTTCACCCTCGATTTGAATTGCATTTTATTGCCTGTTGGTACAACATTTGCATGTTAAAATGGACATTCTGGTATCTGCCTCATCTATCATCTGGATATTTTTGTCCTAGAGGTTGGCTTCGCACACCCACCTTGTTTCTTTCTCTCCCTGTCGCTCCTAAATATGTGTAGCACTCAGTATTTCCACAACACAACAATATAACAGCAAATTGGTATTTGCAGGGGTCAACACCAGTGAGTGAGTTCAGGGGAGCCATTAGAGGGGTGACGAATGAGCCATGCAGTGGCTCCAGGGTCGCTCTCAGCTGGCAGAATAGTGTGACCTAGGCATGATGCTGGCAGAGAAGAAAGGGAAATTGTAATTACATTTATATAGCATACAGCTTGTGTACACATTAAGGACTTTGCTGGATTTCACCGGTGGATCCAGATGAGGTGTTGAGCTGACTGTGGAATATTATTATTTCTTCTAAATACTGTATACGTAAATTTAGTTTTTGTCTGTGCTGATTCTAAACCCTCCCCGTTCTCCGCAATTGAGTACTTATATTTATATAGCACTTGTTGGAACTTGGACTTTCTGGCTGTCTGAGGCGGTGCCCAAGCCAGGCAGCATCTACCTCTCCTGTTCGGGTTAGGTGATTACACTTGCTGTGTAACCTGCACTCACCCTTTGGTAGTTTGGCACTGAGCAGTCAGGCTTATCACAGAGGCAATGTGTAAAGTTGGCACAGCATTCTCACACAATAAATACACTGAGCGTCACAAAAGAGACTTCGCATGAAGTGTAAGTAAATAACGATTGTATTTAACACACAGATTATTTAACACAACATGAACATCATGTATTTCCGGCCATTAATCACACCTGGAAATGTTACTAGCAGTACTAGGCCAAACAGTGTTAAAATGTCTCAGTAATATCTACACTTGGGAAAAAGCCTATTTTTCCCCAGCACCCTTATGCAGTGCGATACGTTACCAGATTTGGACCTACCCAGACAAATAACACAATTAAAATCCACACAATTTTAGTGTGCACCGCAGGTCACAACAATATCAGGAATGTGTACACAGGAATTTCTAACACTTTTTAGCAGTACTGTGGGCCAAGGCTACACGGGAAAAGCCAATGTCAAAATGGAGTTTATGTTAGCTAATGAAACACAAAAGTAAAACAACACCGCTGCACTGTGCAACTATTAGTAGGCTATTCTCATGCAGCACACTCTCACACAGCACTGTAACATGATGCAAAGAATACCAGGGGTCTCAAACGAGTAGCTCGGGATCTACTGGAAGCTCACCAGTACCTTCAAAGTAGCTCTCAGAGATGAAGCCAAGCCCAGTATCAAATTCGTAGAGTAGGCGCCTATTGAAGAAGGCAGCACTGCTGATCTCAAGATCCTAAGAGTGACAGCCAGCCAAACCTATGGCAGTAACTTATACTAAACACTCAAACACACAAAGTATCGGCCTATGGGGCCTGCCACTTGACAGTCTGTACCCAATCTCAATATAACTAAGCCACAAGGAGATTGACCATCTTGTATCCCTGCTTTATCAGTTACAACATGTGTGTGACCAGTGGACCATAAAAGAAGTACAACATTAGTAGCCTGAGCAGTAATGAGTGCTGACCCACCAAAGTGTGGGACTGCAGGAGTCAGAGTGAAAATGTGTCATTTGGGTGTATAACCAGCTCAAGAACTGAGGAGAACAGGGCATGATTCAGACCAGAGAAAATGAAGAGACTCATCAGCATTTATGTACGTCCCTAATAAACACTATTGCTTCTTGAAAACGACGCCTGGTGTCGAGAACCACCAAATGTCTATGCTAGCCCCCATCATAAGGGTGTTATCTCTGACATAATTGTGCCCATTCCTGGCATAATAGTGCCAATTGCTCATTGCACCATCAGGATTCAAGCAAGCCGGGCCGAAGAGGCTGAAATGCCAGAAACCGGTCCCCGGTAGCTTGTTTCCTTCCCAGTGTAAGAATTGGCTTTTGTAGTTTGGTTTGCCCTGTTCCCATCATGCACTGGGACAGGAACAGACTAATTTGCATACAGCCAGGTTCTGAAACTGGGATGGTGCAGTGAGCTAAAAAACGGTGTTGGATCTAGCCCTGATCTCTTGACGGGGTGAGAGTATTCTGTTTAATTCAGAGACTCTGTCCCTCACCACCCCTTGTTGTAAATATAATAGTGCCAATGGCATAATAATTGTCATCCATGACAATTTGGGGTATTTTTGGTCTAGTTGTGGTATACTGGCAGCCATCATTTAAATACTAGGAGAATGACTGGCCTACAATTACGTATTCCTAGCGTAATATTGGTCATGACTGATATATGGTCTCTGCCTTGACCCTTATAGTTTCAATCCTTTGCCCAACTGTGGCCATAGTATAATGCTGGGCATTATTGGCATAATACAGACATCTGTGTTTCTGCTTCAGGGAGGACCTGGCTTGGCAGTTCGGTCTGGACTGTTCCCATGAGGCACAGGGTCAAGACTGATTTGCATATGGCTGGGTGTAAACTGGGGTGGCATGGTGAGCAAAATAACAATGGATTTAACCCAGATCTCTTGACTGGGGTGAATATATGATTCATTCAGCATTCCGTTCATCATTTGTTTGCGAAGCACTTTTCACCCTAAGTAGGATGGGTATGCCCAGACGTGGGTCCCTTGATCACTGTGCCACTGGATTCAAGCTAGCCTGGCTGATGAAGGGTGACATACCCTGAAACCGGTCCCATGATGCTTGTTTCTGGTCCAGGGAAGACCTGGCTTGGCAGTTCTGTCTGGACTGTTCCCATGAGGCACAGGGTCAAGACTGATTTGCATATGTCTGGGTCTAAACTGGGCTGGCATGGTGAGCAAAAGAACAATGTATTTCCCCCAGATCTCTTGACTGGGGGTGAATGTATGACTCATTCAGCATTCCTTCCATCATTTGTTTGCGTAGCACTTTTCACCCTAAGTGGGATGGGTATGTCCAGACGTGGGTCCCTTGCTCACTGTGCCACTGGATTCAAGCTAGCCTGGCTGATGAAGGGTGACATACCCTGAAACCAGTCCTAGGATGCTTGTTTCTGGTCCAGGGAGGACCTGGCTTGGCAGTTCGGTCTGGACTGTTCCCATGAGGCACAGGGTTAAGACTGATTTGCATATGGTAGGGTCTAAACTGGGTTGGGATGGTGAGCAAAAGAACAATAGATTTAACTCAGATCTTTTGACTGGGGGTGAATGTATGATTTATTCAGCATTCCGTCCATCATTTGTTTGTGTGAGCATCTGTGGCACAAGACTGTAATACCTGAGCATTCAAAGTAGTCTGTCCATATGAGGCATTTGTACATGGGACTACTTGATGAAAATGAAAAGCTGATGTTTTGGGACCGTGCATTTCCCAAAATCTGAAAATGGATATTATAAAGGCAGTTTTTGTTTTCAAAAATGGATTTTCTTCTGTTAAATTGAGTTTGTTTGCCCACAGTGGAAAGTGGTATTTGATAGAAAGAAGTGCACTTTCAGAAACTGATGAATAATAATTCAAGCAGAGCTGGGGAGACACACTGCTGTATTTATATACTTTGTGCCCCAGGGCATGTCTAGATTTGAATGTTACTTCATAAGTCAGGTGGAGGCATTTTATATTGATGAATGTTTTCCTGGCATTTCTGATGGTAACCGCACCATGAATACTTGGGTGGTAACTACTGATAATCCTGCTTAGGGTGGTCATAGCGTAGTCACTATTTTACAGTTACAAAGTTTGCTAGTATCTCAGGAAGACTTTCCTTGAGCAGAAGTAGCTCTCACTACAGAAAAGGTTGGAGACCCCTGCACCAGACAATCCGGGAACAATCCACCCACAGTCTAGTTCGCTGCACCTCCCTGGAATGAGGCACAACGTCTGGTGCATGATGATACAAGTCACACCAGACAATCCAGTACTACACACACAGTCACAAGTTCAGTAGTACCGTACAAGGTAGAGTGAGACACTACTATAGATGCAGCCTCCCTCAGAGGTTCGCAACCTGTGAATTGGACACTGCATGCAATGAGCGGTATACAGACATAATATCGACAACAAAAATATTGAGGTAGTTAAATATCG
The DNA here is from genome assembly GCF_964263255.1 of Lissotriton vulgaris. Taxonomy (NCBI): domain Eukaryota; kingdom Metazoa; phylum Chordata; class Amphibia; order Caudata; family Salamandridae; genus Lissotriton; species Lissotriton vulgaris. The sequence goes on from NC_141689.1 coordinate 1,857,731,524, forward strand.
AGTTTAAAATATCGAGTAGACAGAATATCAATAAGACAGGATATAGACTACAAAAATATCGAATAGAAGGACAATAATATCGAATCAAAAATATAGAATGGACAGAATATCGAATGGACAGAATATAGGCAACAAAAATATCGAGGGACAGAATATAGACAACAAAAATATAGATGGATAGAATATAGACAACAAAAATATCGAATTTTAGGTAAGTAACTACGTCAATTTATGGTATTTAATTTTTGCGTAATATAAATCTGGAGCGGGGTGTGGGTTAATAGGGGAATAGGGTGGGAAGTAATTTAATTATATTTATTTAAATATTTTAATTTATTGGTATTTATGTACAATAAATTGTTAATTAATTATTAATCGGCAATTAATTAAAATCTAAGTGGTAATTAATTTTTAGTAATTGATAATTATATGATTTTTATTTTCTGGAGCGGGTTGTGGGTTTATAGGGGAATAGGGTGGGAAGTAATTTAATTATAATTAATTAAATATTTAAAAGTATTGGTATTTATGTACAATTAATTGTTAATTAATTATTGGTTGGAAATTAATTAAAATATAATTGGTAATTAATTTTTATTAATTGATTAATTGATAATTATGTGAATTTCATTTATTTATTTTATGCAGTGGGTTTTGGGTTTATAGGGGAATAGGGTGGGAAGTCATTTAATTATATTTATTTAAATATTTTAATTTATTGGTATTTATGTACAATTAATTGTTAATTAATTATTAATTGGCAATTAATTAAAATATAAATGGAAAATAATTTTTATTAATTGATTAATTGATAATTATGTGATTTTTATGTATTTATTTTCTGGAGCGGGTTGTGGGTTTATAGGGGAATAGGGTGGGAAGTAATTTAATCGTAATTAAATAAATATAATAATTTAATTGTATTTATTTACTATTAATTGTTTATTACTTTTTAATTGGCAATTAAATAAAAAATAATTGGTAATTAATTTGGTATTAATTGATAATTATGTTAATTTTATTCCTTTATATTCTGGAGTGGGTTGTGGGTTTATAGGGGAATAGGGTGAGAAGTAATTTAATTATAAATAATTTAATAATTTTTTTGTATAGGTATTTATTTAGATTTAATTGTAATTTAATTTGTAATTGGTAATTATTTAATTTTAATTGGTAATTAATTTTTATTAATTGATTAATTGATAAATATTTTAATTGTATGTGTATAATTTTTGTAGTGGGTTGTGGATTTATAGGGGAATTGGGTGGTAAGTCATTTAATTGTAATTAAGTACATTTATTACTATATAAATTAGTATTTATTTTGAATAATTGTTAATTATTTTTAAATGTTTTAATAATTAATTGTTCTTTGTATTAATAGGTAATGATTTTTTAGTAATTAAATTATTTTTATTATTTTAAATTGAATAATTATTATAATATCTTAAATTGGGAATTAATTTTAATTAATTTGTAATTGGTATTAATATTTAAATTATTTTCAAATAAATATGAAGTATTTACTTTCCCTACTGTTGCACTCACTGGAGTGGGAATAGTAATTTTTTCCCCTACACTATCTAACGCTTTCCCTACTGTTGCACTCTTTGGAGTGGGAATAGTAATTTTTACCCCTACACTATCCAACGTTTTCCCTACTGTTGCACTCACTCGAGTGGGAATAGTAATTTTTACCCCTACGCTATCCAACGCTTTCCCTACTGTTGCACTCACTGGAGTGGGAATAGTAATTTTTACCCCTACGCTATCCAACCTTTTCCCTACTGTTGCACTCACTGGAGTGGGAATAGTAATTTTTACCCCTACGCTATCCAACGGTTTCCCTACTGTTACACTCTCTGGAGTGGGAATAGTAATTGTTACCCCTACGCTATCCAACGCTTTCCCTACTGCTGCGCTCTCTGGAGTGGGAATAGTAATTTTTACCCCTACGCTATCCAACGTTTTCCCTACTGTTGCACTCACTCGAGTGGGAATAGTAATTTTTACCCCTACGCTATCCAACGTTTTTTCTACTGTTGCACTCACTCGAGTGGGAATAGTAATTTTTACCCCTACGCTATCCAACGCTTTCCCTACTGTTGCACTCACTGGAGTGGGAATAGTAATTTTTACCCCTAAGCTATCCAACCCTTTCCCTACTGTTGCACTCACTGGAGTGGGAATAGTAATTTTTACCCCTACGCTATCCAACGGTTTCCCTACTGTTGCACTCTCTGGAGTGGAAATAGTAATTTTACCCCTACGCTATCCAACGCTTTCCCTACTGTTGCGCTCTCTGGAGTGGGAATAGTAATTTGTACCCTCGCACTATCCAACGCTTTCCCTACTGTTGCACTCACTGGAGTGGGAATAGTAATTTTTACCCCTACGCTATCCAACGCTTTCCCTACTGTTGCACTCTCTGGAGTGGGAATGGTAATTTTTACCCCTACGCTATCCAACGTTTTCCCTACTGTTGCGCTTTTGGAGTTGGAATAGTAATTTTTACCTCTACGCTATCCAATGTTTTCCCTACTGTTGCACTCACTGGAGTGGTTATATTAAATTTAACCCTCTCGCTATCTTACGGTAAAAATATTGTATATGTTTTGTTAATAATATGTATATATAGTGCGAATCGTTTTTCGTAAGGAGAGTGGGAAGAATATTGGACGGCATGGCTCCGCCGTGAAACGCACTGCTGCAAGAAGCGCCAGGCTCCGTCGAAACCCGAGCCACAAAGGAGAAAACCCAATCTAGTCAGAGCGGCAAACACCGGCACAGAATGAATGGGAAACAGTAGCTGAGTGAAAAGCACATTTCTGTAACCGGAAGGGAGAAGGAAACTGCCAAATACACCGGCAGGTAAGAAGAGACATTTTTCTGTATTAGTACATGCCGGTTTAGTTTGTGTGGAGTTTTAAGAAACACCTGTAAAAAGTAAGCCACTGCAACAGGATTGTCTGTAGGCACGGAAAATAACGGGTCGTTTACAATAACGTAAACATACAAATGGTTACTTTCTTCTACAGTATGAATTAAGAGACTTAAGTAAAACGAAACGGACAAATTTAAACCAAGTGTGCACAATGGATAAAAGAGAGGCAAGGAGAAAAGTGCTGGTGGAAAGCTTCTGTGATCCAAAAACAAGTAACAGTCAAACAGTAGGAAACACGCAAAATTTAAAAAAAACGGACACAAAAATAAAACTAAGGAATTGGGAAAAATTATCACGCAAAGAAATATATAAGTGGTGGGAGATTTTTGCATTAAAAAAGATATCTGGCAGTAAATCGGATACCAAGGGGCCTAAGAATAACCTTGATGCCAAGTCACCAGGATACAAGTAACGAACTTTTGAGTGAATGGGGAGAGTTCATTCTAAACACATCGAGAGGTTTAAAGGAAATCTTGGTGAAACATTTTGAGATAGCCCTAAGCAAAATCAAAGATCAAGTAAAAATCCTGGAGGATGAAATCGATTTACTAACTTTGAATCCTAAAATGCTGAAATTAAAGGAAGATATGGAAAAACAGTTAGAAATACACGAAGACGACGTACAGGAGAGAAAGGAAACAAAATTCCTAAGAGATCAACGCGATTATAATGAAGGACGAATCTTCACCTTCCCCAGAAAGTACGATAATCTGAAACAACGGGAACAACAGGAAAGCAACTCCAATGCCCCCACCAGTGCTTCTTCACTAGTGTCAATGGGAAGAAGTGAAGATATGCTAGACACAGAAGAGGCCAGACAAAAGAGGTCTTTTTTGGTGGATATGTGGCAGGTGCTCCAACAACGCCAATGGGAGCAAAATTTGAGCAGCCAGCCGCAACAATATCGAGGAGGAGGCAGACCCAGGGGAAGAGGTCGCTGAATAAACAAACCAGGAGAGGGAGAAGACAAAGGGTCTCAAGAAAAAGTGGGAGCACAGACACGAAGCATGAGGAAAAAACTTTAGAAAAGAGCGCAGAGGAAAATGAATTGGAAGATTTGAATATGATAAATCTTTCAAGAAGAGAGATAACAAAAACAGAAACAACTCTCCTGCAACGGGGTCTGAACTTTTGTCCAAAAAGCAACATGGATCTAGCCCGAATCAGAATAGACCTATAAAAGTACGTCAGAAAAATAAAACTAGCCAAAGTATTTAAAGTGAATGATCGGATGCGGCGCCATGCTAAAAAAAAGGAAAAACCAACGGAACAAGTAACTGAACCTACAGTGGGGGAACATCTCTATACCTAACACTGCTTAACTTAGACACACCGAATGAAGAAGATCATATCGAGCTGGAAACAATTCAAGAACAAATAGGCTCAGGTCTTAGTGGTTTGAAAGCTAAATCACGGTTTTTACCACATCTCCCACCAGGAAATAAAATATATATTTTCAGTGAAAGTGTGATTCAAGATTTGTATAAAATCAAGCCAAAAAAATACAAGGTCAATTTAACGGAAATGGAAAGACAGGCACTGAAAAACTTAGTGGAAGACAATCAAATAGTTCTAAAAATAGCCGACAAAGGAGGAAACCTGTGGTTTGGGAGAAATCTGAATATGAAAAGGAAGCCCACAGACAACTTAACAACATGAAATATTACATGAAACTAAAAGACAACCCCACAGAAATGTACAAGAAAGAACTAGACACAAAATTGGAGAGATGGAAAAATATGAACCTGCTCAACGATGATGAAGTAAAATATCTAAAAAAGGAACATCCAGTAATGGCAACTATATACTTTTTACCCAAAGTCCATAAACATCAGACGAAACCACCAGGGAGACCCATTGTCTCAGCGAAGGGTTCTTTGTATGAGCCAGTGGCAAACTACGTTGATCATTTCCTAATGCCCACTTGTTCTCAATTTATCATCTTACATAAAAGATACCAGTGATCTGTTACGACATCTAGCCGATCTACCGTGGCAGGATTCATTTTGTCTAATAACGATGGATGTTGTCGCATTGTATACAAATATCAAAAACAATGTTGGAATCAAAGCTTGCGAGTACTGTAGGAGAGTAGGGTCTGCAATCCCATGGTCACCCCCGGTTTTTGCTTTTTGCTTCACTGGTTTACGACTTTCCCTGGCTGTGGGCCTGCTAATCAGACCCACAGCCTAGCTGTTCTCTCTCTAAATTGACAACCATGTACCTTAGGTGCATTTACCAATTGGTACTGGGCCACCTTATCAGTCCCTGTACAGCATACCTTAGGTATCCAGAGCATAGGTGTACCCAGGGCCTACCAGGGGCTGAAGCATGTATTATGCCACCCCTGGCTGGCCATCTAAACAGACACAACTGGCTGCATGACAGCTGGGGCAAGGTGGTGTAATCACCCTTTGCTTTAGATATAGTATTCCTATATCTAACCCTAAAATGCACACATATATTCCTATCAGTCACTCCTATGGCAGGCCTTAACAATCATGAATATTTACAACAAGGGGTGGTGAGGAATTGGCTTGGTAGTTTAGTCTGCCCTGTTCCCATGATGCACTGGGCCAGGGACAGACTGATTTGCATATAGCCAGGTTCTGAGCTGGGATGGGGCAGTGAGATAAATAACGGTGATGGATCAAGCCCTGATCTTTGGACTGGGTAAGAGTGGTCTGCTCAATTCAGACACTCTGTTCATCACCACCCCCTTTTGTAAATCGATTTTGGCCACTATAGGTGTGGCAGGGTATACTCAGACATGAGTCCCTTTCTCACTGCTCCATCAGGATTCAAGCAAGCCGGGCCGAAGAGGCTGAAATGCCAGAAACCGGTCCCCGGTAGCTTGTCTCCTTTCTGGTAAAGAATTGGCTTGGTAGTTTAGTCTGCCCTGTTCCCATGATGCACTGGGCCAGGGACAGACTGATTTGCATATAGCCAGGTTCTGAGCTGGGATGGGGCAGTGAGATAAATAACGGTGATGGATCAAGCCCTGATCTTTGGACTGGGTAAGAGTGGTCTGCTCAATTCAGACACTCTGTTCATCACCACCCCCTTTTGTAAATCGATTTTGGCCACTATAGGTGTGGCAGGGTATACTCAGACATGAGTCCCTTTCTCACTGCTCCATCAGGATTCAAGCAAGCCGGGCCGAAGAGGCTGAAATGCCAGAAACCGGTCCCCGGTAGCTTGTCTCCTTTCTGGTAAAGAATTGGCTTGGTAGTTTAGTCTGCCCTGTTCCCATGATGCACTGGGCCAGGGACAGACTGATTTGCATATAGCCAGGTTCTGAGCTGGGATGGGGCAGTGAGATAAATAACGGTGATGGATCAAGCCCTGATCTTTGGACTGGGTAAGAGTGGTCTGCTCAATTCAGACACTCTGTTCATCACCACCCCCTTTTGTAAATTAACAATCATGAAGGCAGAGTGCTTGGAATTACGTGAGATGGTGCTCTGGCATGAGCTGAGCCCGTTTGCAGCTTGCGGAACCAAGTCCTAATAGCTGTTCCATGATAACGCATACCATATTATGAACCTCGCGGTCAAATGTCAACTTTGGTATAGCATTATCAAAACATGTCGAGTAAGGTGTCATACGAATTGGAATACTACCCCCTCGCCAATTCTGGCGACGGGGGTAGCATTCCACCCTTCTAGAGGGACACGACATGTATGTAACTGTGAAACCTGGTTAAAGTTAACTCGAGCCTCAGCATCACAAAATGGATGCTGCCACCACAGACACAAGTCTGACCTCCTGCTGCTGGGAGTCCTTCCAGCGAGGGAGGCTTGGACAAAGGATTACCTGCCTTGGGAGGTGCTAGCACCACCCCAGACAGGATTTTGTGTATTAGGTAGGACAGGGCTGAAAGGAATGAGACATGCCTGGGGCACACAAGGTGTCCCCGTGCATAGTCCGGTCTAAACCAGTTCCTGGGGCACTCCCGCCCCAGAGCTGGCGCAAGACCGGACAAAGGATAGGGGGTGTAACCACCCCCCTTACTGGCCCCACCCAGGGGAGGGGCCTAGTCGTAGTGCAGCCCCCTTTAGCTGAATAAAGGTAGGAGCTGGTCCCATTCCAAATCAGATTAATCTTGACAACTTCCACGAAGAACTCTTGACCTTCTACCTCCTGAACATCAGAAGACTGAAGAATCTCCCCTATGGTCAGGGAGTGACCATCCTGCTTCGCAGGCACCATCAAGCTCTTGTGCGGTTTGCTGCAAGTCCTTCCTTCCAGGAACCCGATGACCCAGCTCGACGAGACCCAGACCTCCAAACTCCTCTGACCTCTACCCCCATCCACAGCACAGCTGAGACCCGTGGGTGCGACGAGCAACTTGGAGACGGCCATCTTGAGAAACCTGCACAGCGCTTCCAGCACGACCGCCGAGGGATCCTCGATTGAGTGCATTGGGGTCTGAGAAGCCCGACACGGATACAGCTTCTGCACCAAAGACCAGCCCCCCAGCATCCACGAGATCTGCGTGGGGCCCTTTTGCCTGGTTGCTGCTTGTCCTGTTGTCTGGTCACTTGCCGGCTGGCTCATGACCTCTTAGACGACGACCCGAAGAATCCAATACTGCTGGTCTGGTCCCCCGGACTGGCCCTTGCTTCCTTGTGACAGAGAAGCACCCCGGACCCTCCTGGTCCGCACCAGACGCCATCTTTGTTCCACCGCGTGGCTTGCACTTGCCAAGGCCTGTTGACCAGATCGACGATCCAACACCGCCATCAGCAGCAGACTACGTGGGACAGCTCGTGCCTCCAGCCTGGTCATGAAGAACAGCTCCTGGTCCACGCAGCTACAGAGAGAAGCGACCCTTACTCCACCTGAACGCGGCGACAGCATCTGGTTCCCTCCTGGTTCCAGCACCGTCACTGGCTAGTGACCGAGACTCTGTCCCCTTCCCTTTCAGGACTCCTTCTTCCTAGTTCCATCCTTGGAACTACCGGACTCCTCCATCTCGCTGCCTGCCAGCAACTTCTTGTTTCAGGCATCACCGGGATCAACGCAGCAAACCCGACACCACTTCAGCCCTATGCACCCGCAGCCTGTGGGTTAGGTAACTAAAGCTTCTAGGTGCTGAAGGTAGTGTTCACTATCCTAGTGTTCAGGTCCACTGTTGTTTTCCCTCCATCCAGCCGGGTTCGTCCGGAATCCGTAACTTTCTAAACTGTAGCATCCATAGACGTTGGTACGCATCCCTCGTGAGAGTTTCCACGCTGTACGTGAGTCCCGTGGGCCTCCTGCTCCTTACTTACCTAGTTTGTAGCGTAGGCCCAGCGATCCTCCAGCCTTTGGATCTCCTTACAGTATTTTCTTTCCTCGCATTCCATTGTATTGAGTATATGGTTTGTCGTGCCCCTAAGGCACTCGTGTAAATATTGTGTGAACTCGTATATCCTTTTTAGTATTGTCATGTGCTTAGCCCTCTGACCTCATAAAGAGTTCAGAGGTGTATGTTAGTTAATAAATATCTGTTTATTTTCATAACAACCTGTGTGGTGTCCTTTCATTTGGTATTCAAGGGGTTATATGTGGTAAAACAGCTGGCTTCACATGCCATTCAGAGTTTAGCCTAAAGACTGCTTTTGTCCACGCTACTAGGATAGCTGGTTTATAAGGATGACTTTACAACCAATCACCATAAGGGTTGTTTGGACTGATACAAGGTGATCACTAGAACTAGGGAGCATCATATATCAGGCCAACTTCTCACTTTGGTGTGCAGCGGTTGGGATTTGAGCTTGCTGTTGCTTTTACCAAATATAATCTTGAGATATCATTTGAAAGATCTCATAAGGTACCACAGGTACATATAACACGCTTAGAAATACTCTGAGTTCTACTTGACCAGCTGTTGTAGTAGAAAGGGAGTAGCACACCCTGACTACAACTCTTAGCAAGGGATCAGTAGGTAAACCCATAGTGTAGGTAAGTGCACCACTTACACCTCACTAGAAAAGCATGTCTGTCACAGGAGAGAACTCAGTGGCCCCCCTTGTGTCAGTTGACCCTCCACAGGTCATGTCAAGATATGCAGCTCTTAGCTTCCAGGAGATGAGACAATTGTGTACCTCCAGGAAACTAAAACAGGGTTCTAACCCTACCACTCCTTTTCTGATAGGTCTCTTAGAGACATATGATGCCAGAAGGGCTTCTAACACAGGCCCCTTTAATCCAGATGGGAGCATGCCCCCCTTAGAGGGAACCCTTGGTGATTCTGACCTTAACCTCCATGGAGCAGAAAGTGAAGAGGAGGAAGAGGAAGATGATTTATCAGGGGATGAGGCAGACAAAGGTCCAGTAGTAGTCGGTAGGCTCACCAGGACCAAGTTAAGCATACATGAGAATGGAACTGGGGGACCCCCAGGCCCATCCTCAAGCAGGCTTAACCTTGGGAATAGACGAGTTAAGTCTCACTCCAGAGGCTCTAACAGATCTATTCACACCCATGTCTCTCAGGCATCTTCTCAGAGAGGGATGACATCTCCTCAGAGAAGAGAGCATGAAGCCAAGATGAGGGAAGTCAATCTGAGGATTGAGAGGGAAGAACTTGCCCTTGCCAAAGAAAGACTTGCCTTTGCCAGAGAGCAGAAATTGAGTGGGGCAGACCCCACTGGTGGCAGCATTATCATTAGAGATAAAGACAGGAGTTTTGATACTAGACAGCTGAGTTAAATAGTGCCCCCATTTAAGCAAGGGGATGACATCCACAAATGGATGACTGCTTTGGAGAGGGCCTGCACTGTCCAGTGCATCCCCCAAAGTCAGTGGGCAGCTATACTGTGGCTCTCCTTTGAAGGTAAAGGTAGAGATAAGCTCCTCACTACTAGAGCTGAGGATGCTAACAATTACCAAGTCCTGAAGAATACACTGATTGATGGGTTTGGCGTAACAACTGAGCAGTGCAGGTTGCTGTTCAGAGACACCCAGAAAATTCAGTCTCAGGATTGGGCTGACTTTGTTGATTGTGCCACTAAGGCTTTTGAAGGCTGGTTACTGGGAAGTAAAGTTACTGATTACACAGGATTGTATAATCTAATTATGAGAGAACAAATCTTAAGTAAATGTCAAAATCAGTTGTTGCATCAGCACCTTATTGACTCAGATCTGACCTCTCCCCAAGAATTGGGAAAGAAGGCAGACAGATGGGTCAGGACAAGGGTCAAGCAGCAGAACCAGAACCAGGGTGGTGGCCAGAAGAAAGCAGACCAGAAGGGTAATGAGAATAAGCAAAATGACCAGAAATCTTCAACAGGGCCCCAACAATCTAAGGAGGGTGGGTCCCAGAACTCCCTAAAGAAGAAGAACAATGGTCAGAAGAAACCATGGTGCCAGTACTGTAAAAGTAATACTCACTGGTTTAGTGAGTGCACCAAGAAAGGCCCAGCTCCTACCACTACTGCCCCTAAGGCACCTGCAACCCCTAGTTTAGTTAGTAGTGGTAGTGTTCCCCCTAAGGCTATAGTGGGGTTGACATTGGTTTCTGAGGCAGGCTCTGATCTAGTCAGAGTACCTACCCAGGCTGTTCTTGTTTGTACTGGGGACATGGATTTGACCCCTACCATAAGTCCCAGTACTCTTGGCAAGTACAGGCAGACGCCTTTGATCAATGGAAAGATGGCTCAGGCCTATAGGGACACCTGTGCCAGTGTCACTATGGTGACACCAGCATTTGTGGACCCTGTACAGGTAATACTAGGTTCAGACTACCTAGTGACCAATGCTAGCAATGTCACTACCAACCATAGTATGGCACTTGTTAATTTCTCCTGGGGAGGGGTAAATGGCCTCTAAAGGGTTGTTGTTAGTTCAGACCTCCCAGTGGACTGTCTTTTGGGCAATGATTTGGAATCCTCCCTATGGTCAGATGTGAAGTATAGGACTCATGTGGAAATGTTAGGTTTGTCAGCACATGTCCTTGCTGTGACTAGGTCACAGGCCAAAAAATGCCCAGCTGAACTAGTGCTGGATCCTGGAACAATGGACCAGACACTAACCAAGAGTAAGAACAGTAGGGTTAAGGCAGTGCCTTCCCCCTTGCCTCAAGGTGAGGATAAGCTCTCACAGGAGACTGACCCAAAGACCCCAGAAGGAACTGTCCTAGAAGAACTTGAGCCTGAACAGGTTGAGTTTCTTGGGACAGGGTGACCTTCCAGGGCAGACTTGAGACAGGCACAATTAGACTGTTCATCTCTTGAACCCCTCAGACAGCAGGCTGCTGCTGAGGCTGCAGGGAATGCCACAGGTGCCCATAAAGTGTATTGGGATGATGGACTCCTTTACTCTGAGGCAAGAGACCCCAAGCCTGGTGCTACCAGGAGGCTGGTCATCCCCTTGTCTCTGAGAGGTTTCCTTCTCACCTTGGCCCATGAAATTCCTCTTGCAGGTCACTTAGGGCAGAGCAAGACTTGGGACAGGCTTGTCCCACACTTTCACTGGCCCCATATGTCTGAAGACACTAAAGAGTTTGTCGCTCATGTGTCACCTGTCAAGCCAGTGGCAAATCAGGTGACACAACAAAGGCCCCCCTTATACCACTACCTGTGGTTGGGGTACCCTTTGAAAGAGTGGGGATTGACATTGTTGGACCAATGGACCCCCCCAACAGCCTCTGGGCACAGATTTATACTGGTGGTAGTGGATCATGCCACCAGGTATCCAGAAGCTATTCCCCTTAGGACCACTACAGCTCCCGTTGTGGCCAGGGCCCTACTTGGAGTTTTCTCCAGAGTGGGGTTTCCTAAGGAGGTTGTCTCTGACAGAGGTGCAAACTTCATGTCAGGATACTTGACTGCTATGTAGAAGGAGTGGGGTGTCAACTACAAGTTCTCTACCCCCTATCACCCACAGTGCAATGGGCTTGTTGAGAGATTCAACAATACCCTCAAAGGGATTATAAAAGGGTTACCTGAAAAGCTTAGGCGAAGATGGGACATCCTTTTACCCTGCCTTCTGTTTGCTTACAGAGAGGTCCCATAGAAGGGGGTTGGTTACAGCCCTTTTGAACTTCTCTTTGGGCATCCTGTAAGAGGACACCTGTGTCTTGTGAAGGAAGGATGGGAGTTACCTCTCAAAAAGCCTAAACAGGACATAGTGGACTATGTACTTGGTCTCCGCTCCAGGATGGCAGAGTACATGGAGAAGGCATCCAAAAACCTTGAGGCCAGTCAAGAACTGCAAAAAGCTTGGCATGACCAAAAGGCTGTCCTTACTGTTTACCAGCCTGGACAGAAGGTGTGGGTGTTGGAGCCAGTGGCCCCAGCAGCTCTCCAAGACAAATGGTCTGGACCCCATACTATAATTGAACAGAAGGGAGAGGTCACCTACCTGCGAGACCTTGGAACTCCCAGGAGCCCTCACAGAGTATTTCATGTGAACAGGCTCAAGGCATTTGTCAACAGGGAAGACATGGGCTTGCTCATGGCTACAGATGAGGGACAGGAGGAAGAGAGTGACCCTCTCCCAGACCTGCTCACTCAGAACCCTGATGATAGGTCAGTAGATGGTGTAGTCTTTTCTGACAGCCTCTCTGAGCATCAAAAAGAGGATTGCAAACAGGTTCTTCAATCCTTTAGACAAATGTTCTCTCTGACACCCAGTCAGACAAACTGGTGCACCCATGAGGTGGACACTGGTGACAGTCTGCCTATAAAGAGTAAAATCTACAGGCAACCTGACCACGTCAAGGACTGCATAAAACAAGAAGTACAAACGATGTTGGAATTGGGAGTCATTGAACCCTCAGAGAGCCCTTGGGCTAGTCCTGTAGTTCTAGTGCCTAAACCTCACACCCTGGATGGTAAGAGAGAGATGAGGTTTTGTGTAGACTACAGGGGTCTCAATGCTGTCACTAAGACAGATGCCCATCCAATACCAAGAGCAGATGAACTCATAGATAAATTTGCTTCTGCCAAATTCTTGAGTACATTTGACCTGACAGCTGGTTATTGGCAAATCAGGTTAGCTGAGGATGCCAAAGCCAAGACAGCATTCTCTACCCAGGAGGTCATTACCAGTTTGTGGTAATGCCCTTTGGTTTGAAAAATGCACCTGCCACTTTTCAAAGGTTGGTGAACCAAGTCCTCGCTGGGCTGGATGACTTCTGTGCAGCATATCTAGATGATATTGCTGTCTTTAGCTCCACCTGGGAGGATCACCTGATCCACCTGAGGAAAGTTTTGGAGGCCGTGCAAAAGGCAGGCCCCACTATCAAGGCTACCAAGTGCCAGATAGGGCAGAGTCAAGTTGTATACTTGGGCCACCTTGTAGGTGGAGGCCAAGTTCAACCTTTGGAGAGCAAGATACAGGCCATAAAGGACTGGGCTCCTCCAACCACCCAGACACAGGTCAGAGCTTTCTTGGGCCTGTCTGGTTACTATAGGAAATTTGTCAGTAATTATGGAACCATTGTGACTCCACTTAATGACCTGACAAGTAAGAAAATGCCAAAAAAAGTTCAGTGGACAGTTAGCTGTCAAAAGGCATTTGATGACCTAAAGCAGGCCATGTGCACTGCACCTATTCTCAAGAGTCCAGACTACTCCAAGCCATTCATTGCCCAAACAGATGCTTCTGAGTTGGGTGTGGGAGCTGTTCTATCTCAACTGAATATTGATGGTCATGACCAGCCCATTGCTTTTATAAGTAGAAGGCTGACCCCTAGAGAGAAACGTTGGTCAGCTATTGAGAGGGAGGCCTTTGCTGTGGTTTGGGCCATGAAGAAGCTGAGGCCATACTTGTTTGGCACTCACTTCAAGATTAAGACCGACCATATGCCCCTCTTATGGCTAAATCAAATGAAGGGTGAAAACCCCAAACTTCTTAGGTGGTCCATTTCCCTACAGGGGATGGACTTCACAGTGGAGCACAGACCAGGGACTGACCATGGCAATGCAGATGGTCTCTCCAGGTACTTCCACTTAGAACAAGAAGACTCACCTGGTCAAGGTTAGTGTAATGTCCCTAAGTTTGGGGGTGGGGGGCTATGTAGTAGAGTAGGGTCTGCAATCCTATGGTCACCCCCGATTTTTGCTTTTTGCTTCACTGGTTTACGACTTTCCCTGGCTGTGGGCCTGCTAATCAGACCCACAGCCTAGCTGTTCTCTCTCTAAATTGACAACCATGTACCTTAGGTGCATTTACCAATTGGTACTTGGCCACCTTATCAGTCCCTGTACAGCATACCTTAGGTATCCAGGGCATAGGTGTACCCAGGGCCTACCAGGGGCTGAAGCATGTATTATGCCACCCCTGGCTACCATCTAAACAGACACAACTGGCTGCACAACAGCTGGGGCAAGGTGGTGTAATCACCCTTTGCTTTAGATATAGTATTCCTATATCTAACCCTAAAATGGACACATAATCCTATCAGTCACTCCTATGGCAGGCCTTAACAATCCTGAAGGCAGAGTGCTTGGAATTACGTGAGATGGTGCTCTGGCATGAGCTGAGCCCGTTTACAGCTTGCAGAACCAAGTCCGAATAGCTGTTCCATGATAACGCATACCATATACTCTTAAGTGCATTATGAACCTCGCGGTCAAATGTCAACTTTGGTATAGCATTATCAAAACATGTCGAGTAAGGTGTCATACGAATTGGAATACTACCCCCTTGCCAATTCTGGCAACGGGGGTAGCATTCCACCCTTCTAGAGGGACACGACATGTATGTAACTGTGAACCCCGGTTAAAGTTAACTCGAGCCTCAGCATCACAAAATGACAAGTCTGACCTCCTGCTGCTGGGAGTCCTTCCAGCGAGGGAGGCTTGGGCCAAGGATTTCCTGCCTTGGGAGGTGCTAGCACCACCCCAGACAGGATTTTGTGTATTAGGTAGGACAGGGCTGAAAGGAATGAGACATGCCTGGGGCACACAAGGTGTCCCCGTGCATAGTCCGGTCTAAACCAGTTCCTGGGGCACTCCCGCCCCAGAGCTGGGGCAAGACCGGACAAAGGATAAGGGGTGTAACCACCCCCCTTCCTGGTCCCACCCAGGGGAGGGACCTAGTCGTAGTGCAGCCCCCTTTAGCTGAATGAAGGTAGGAGCTGGTCCCATTCCAAATCAGATTAATCTTGACAACTTCCAGGAAGAACTCTTGACCTTCTACCTCCTGAACATCAGAAGACTGAAGAATCTCCCCTATGGTCAGGGAGTGACCATCCTGCTTCGCAGGCACCATCAAGCTCTTGTGCGGTTTGCTGCAAGTCCTTCCTTCCAGGAACCCGACGACCCAGCTTGACGAGACCCGGACCTCCAGACTCCTCTGACCTCTACCCACATCCACAGCACAGCCGAGACCCGTGGGTGCGACGAGCAACTTGGAGACGGCCATCTTGAGAAACTTGCACAGCGCTTCCAGCACGACCACCGAGGGATCCTCGAGTGAGTGCATTGGGATCTGAGAAGCCCCACACGGACGCAGCTCCTGCACCAAAGACCAGCCCCCCAGCATCCACGAGATCTGCGTGGGGCCCTTTTGCCTGGTTGATGCTTGTCCTGTTGTCTGGTCATTTGCCGGCTGGCTCGTGACCTTTGAGACGACGACCCGAAGAATCCAACACTGCTGGTCTGGTCTCCCGGACTGGCCCATGCTTCCTTGTGACAGAGAAGCACCCCGGACCCTCCTGGTCGGCACCAGACGCCATCTTTGTTCCACCGCGTGGCTTGCACTTGCCAAGGCATGTTGACCAGATTGATGATTCAACACCGCCATCAGCAGCAGACTATGTGGGACAGCTCTTGCCTCCAGCCTGGTCATGAAGAACAGCTCCTGGTCCACGCAGCTACGGAGAGAAGCGACCCTTCCTCCACCTGAACGCGGCGACAGCATCTGGTTCCCTCCTGGTTCCAGCACCGTCACTGGCTAGTGACCGAGACTCTGTCCCCTTCCCTTCCAGGACTCCTTCTTCCTAGTTCCATCCTTGGAACCACCGGACTCCTCCATCTGGCTGCCTGCCAGCAACTTCTTGTTTCAGGCATCACCGGGATCAACGCAGCAAACCCGACACCACTTCAGCCCTATGCACCCGCAGCCTGTGGGTTAGGTAACTAAAGCTTCTAGGTGCTGAAGGTAGTGTTCACTATCCTAGTGTTCAGGTCCACTGTTGTTTTCCCTCCATCCAGCTGGGTTCGTCCGGAATCCGTAACTTTCTAAACTGTAGCATCCATAGACGTTGGTACGCATCCCGCGTGAGAGTTTCCACTCTGCACGTGAGTCCCGTGGGCCTCCTGCTCCTTACTTACCTAGTTTGTAGCGTAGGCCCAGCGATCCTCCAGCCTTTGGATCTCCTTACAGTATTTTCTTTCCTTGAATTCCATTGTATTGAGTATATGGTTTGTCGTGCCACTAAGGCACTCGTGTAAATATTGTGCGAACTCGTATTTCCTTTTTAGTATTGTCATGTGCTTAGCCCTCTGACCTCATAAAGAGTTCAGAGGTGTATGTTAGTTAATAAATATCTGTTTATTTTCATAACAACCTGTGTGGTGTCCTTTCATTTGGTATTCAAGGGGTTATATGTGGTAAAACAGCTGGCTTCACATGCCATTCAGAGTTTAGCCTAAAGACTGCTTTTGTCCACGCTACTAGGATAGCTGGTCTATAAGGTTGACTTTACAACCAATCACCATAAGGGTTGTTTGGACTGATACAAGGTGATCACTAGAACTAGTGAGCATCATATATCAGGCCAACTTCTATTTTGGTGGATATGCGGCTGGTGCTCCAACAACGCCAATGGGAGCAAAATTTGAGCAGCCAGCCGCAACAATATCAAGGAGGAGGCAGACCCAGGAGAAGAGGTCGCGGAATAAACAAACCAGGAGAGGGAGAAGACAAAGGGTCCCAAGAAAAAGTGGGAGCACAGACACGAAGCATGAGGAAAAAACTTTGAAAAGATCGCAGAGGAAAATGAATTGGAAGATTTGAATATGATAAATCTTTCAAGAAGAGAGATAACAAAAACAGAAACAACTCTCCTGCAACGGGGTCTGAACTTTTGTCCAAAAAGCAACATGGATCTAGCCCAAATCAGAATAGACCTATACAAGTACGTCAGAAAAATAAAACTAGCCAAAGTATTTAAAGAGAATGATCGGATGCGGCGCCATGCTAAAAAAACGCAAAAACCAATGGAACAAGTTACTGAACCTACAGTGGGGGAAACATCTCTATACCTAACACTGCTTAACTTAGACACACCGAATGAAGAAGATCATATCGAGCTGGAAACAATTCAAGAACAAATAGGCTCAGGTCGTAGTGGTTTGAAAGCTAAATCACGGTTTTTACCACATCTCCCACCAGGAAATAAAATAGATATTTTCAGTGAAAGTGTGATTCAAGATTGGTGTAAAATCAAGCCAAAAAAATACAAGGTCAATTTAACGGAAATGGAAAGACAGGCACTGAAAAACTTAGTGGAAGACAATCAAATAGTTCTAAAAATAGCAGACAAAGGAGGAAACCTGTGGTTTGGGAGAAATCTGAATATGAAAAGGAAGCCCACAGACAACTTAACAACATGGAATATTACATGAAACTAAAAGACAACCCCACAGAAATGTACAAGAAAGAACTAGACACACAATTGGAGAGATGGAAAAATATGAACCTGCTCAATGATGATGAAGTAAAATATCTAAAAAGGGAACATCCAGTAATGGCAACTATATACTTTTTACCCAAAGTCCATAAACATCAGACGAAACCACCAGGGAGACCCATTGTCTCGGCGAAGGGTTCTTTGTATGAGCCAGTGGCAAACTACGTTGATCATTTCCTAATGCCCTTTGTTCTCAATTTAACATCTTACATAAAAGATACCAGTGATCTGTTACGACATCTAGCCGATCTACCGTGGCAGGATTCATTTTGTCTAATAACGATGGATGTTGTCGCATTGTATACAAATATCAAAAACAATGTTGGAATCAAAGCTTGTGAGTACTTCCTGCAAAAGCGCAACATCAAGTATACAAAACATAATGAAATGATCTTAAAAATTATTGAACTGTGCCTGAACCACAACGTATTTCTTTTTGGAGAAGAAATATACGATCAAACGAATGGAACTGCTCTGGGTTTCTCCTCAAGTCCCAGTTATGCGTGCTTAGCGATGGGCTGGTGGGAGCAGCACCTCACTTGGCACCCAGACTATGACAGATACACCGAGAAAAACATTATATGGTTACGATTTATAGATGATTTATTCATCATCTGGGACGGAGAAGAACAAGATTTCAAAAACTACTTTGCCTACTTAAATGCAACAGAAGCTGGTTTTGAATTCACATATACACTGAGCAAAGATCGTGTAACCTTCTTAGACACTGAGATTTACATCAATGAAGGAAAAATCCAGACAACCCTACACCAAAAAATAACTGCTACTAACTCGGTGTTACACGCGAACAGTTTCCCTCAAAATTCATTAATCCACAGTATCCCCTATGGGGAATTCCTCAGAATTCGGAGAATTTGTTCAGAAGATCAGGAATGGCACAAACACAGCGAACGCACAGTAAAAAACTTTGAACGCAGAGGATACCAACGACCAGTAATTAAAAAGGGCCTGGAAAAATCAAAAGAAAAAACAAGAGAGGAAATCCTGAAAGAAAAAATAACTATCCCTGAAGATGGAAAGATAAGGTTCATAACAACCTACTCGGAAGAGTCTAAGGAAATAACGAAAATTCTGAGAAGGAATTGGAAATTCCTAACAATGGACCAAACAGTGGCAGAAATAGTAGGGAAACATCCGGAAATAACATACAAACGAGCAGGCAACTTAAAAGATAAACTAGTACAAAGCCATTACTGGAAAAATCAAAGTAAAAAGAAAGACTGGCTAAAAACAACTAGTTTTGTGAAATGCTCTAGCTGTAAAGCATGTCAGATTGCAAAAAATACAAAAGCATTCACAGGCTTCAACAACAGAAAATGGAATATCCGGCAACTTATAAACTGCAAAACACCATATGTAGTGTACATTATTGAATGCCCCTGCCCCTGAAATATGTGGGGAGTACGAAGAAAGAAACAAAACTCCGAATTTTGGAACATGTGAGAGCCACCGCAAATAAAGACAGAAGCAATGTGGTTGCAAAACACATGGAGGACAAACACAACAGCAATTGGAAAGACTTGAAATTCTATGGAATTGAAAGCTTGCATAAACACGTAAGAGGTGGGGACAGAAAAACAAGACTCCGGCAATGTGAATCGCGCTGGATTCTTTCATTGAGAACATTTACCCCATTTGGGCTTAATCAAGATGAGGAGATGTATGTACACCTCCTATAATCAGCACTTGTAAATAGTCTCTCGAACTTATGGAACCAAAAAACCCCTTCCCCCCTTGATTTTATATAAAAAACCTTTGTTTTTCCTCAATAGCCTGTTTTTTTTGGAGGGAAAATAAGGTACTTAACGTGACTTCCCATGAAACGCATTAAGGTGGAATGAGTAAATTCCATGAATGAACAGGTTAATTAACCATTCCTCTAAACATAACCATCCTCTTGGCTTAAAAACCTTCCCCCTCCCTCCCCCACCCATTCCTGGACCCTATTTCTTTTCCCTTACCTTGTTTTTTTGCCTTGTCGTTGATATTGAAGATATTAAAAATATGCATTAATTTGAGAGCATAAACCATACCCAAACCTTTATTAAGACAATCACAGTAAAAGAACAAAAAGCCCACTGGAGGGCATAATATGAAACTGCAAATGTAATTATAATTTATTCAATAGGAATCATTTTGGGTATTCTCTTTAAAATTATAAAATAATGTGGATTGGAAACGAACTTTGAAAATTATCTGAAATGCAACAGGTTATGAATAGACTACAAGTACCACAATTCCATAGGTGTATGAAACAGGAAGTCATATGATCACCAAACTTAAAAAAATGTATATATGTTTTGAATGAAGAAAGAATATCCGACCGTGATCAAAGTGTCAGCAGACACTGAAACGCGTTGGTTGTACAATCCGAAAGAATAAACAAATAAAAGATAACATCTGAAAAAGTACCGGTGAGTGCGAATCGTTTCTTCGTAAGGAGAGTGAGAAGAATATATATATATATATATATATATATATATATATATAACATTTCTTTTGTATTTTAAAGTTACAATAATTATTTAATAATTTTACATTTATTTATTTATTTTAAGTATGTTTAAATTAATTATATTTATCATTATATTACTTTAAAATAAATTTTAAGACATTTAAAAAAATCGATATTTTGACTGTATATTTTTTACAATCGATATTTTGGAGTCAATATTTTTGTACTTACCTGTTTGTAGATAGGCAGTTGATATTTTGGCATTCTATATTTTTACCTCGATATTTTGGTAGGTCGAAATTTTGTCTGTCAATATTATGTCAGTGATCACAATGAGCATGCAATCAGCATGTCACACAACAGAGATGCTGCACTGGTGACAAGGCAGGCCATGTTGAGTGCCACAACCGGCGAATCCGCTCACCACCAATTAGATGCTTGGGAATACTTGAAGCCCCACGATACAGGGGCCACACTCCTTACATACAGGTATGGTTTGGGCAATCCAGTCTCCATGCACACTATTTAGTTCCACTTTCGCCACGCGCTGCAGTCAGGATCCAACAGATGAAGTAGTGCATGAGAGGGCATCGCTCTTAAGGTGAAACACGTAGATGGTGCAGGTCCCTCACAGGAGGTCTTTGATGTCCCTGAGACCTTTACAAAGAACATGGGCAAGCCAACAAGTCCTTGGAGAGCACATTTCAGGGTGCCACACAGCAGCAGGTAGTCCACCCAGGCCAGCCACTATTCATGTATAGTACACAGTCTCTTCCAATGACAGTCTCCTCCTTGTGCACAACAGGTTCCTTTGGCAGTGTGCACCACGCAGTCCAGGATGTCTGGTCCCACATCCCCACAAGTGTACCTTCTGCCCTGCTGAAGTAAGGCACCCGTACTTATACTGCAGTGTGCCTTTGAGGTTTGGGGTGATTCAGAGGGTTCCCATTGAACCACAGATGTCTCCCCTCATTTTCAGTCCTGTCTGCATTGAGGCCTTGAATCTTAATCTTCAGTTGGGCCATGGTCTATCTTCTAGATGCCAAGTGGTAAAACCTCCTCCCCCAATCTATCCAGCCACGTCCTCCAATTGCAGAGGTCTGTCATTCCAGTTGCATGCTCAATGCTTATAGCTGTCTCTGGGGAATGCAGAGATACGTGCTCTAAGCCTCCAGGATGGACTGCTGTCAAACTAAAAGGCACACAAAAGAGTTTAGTGCAGAAAAATGTCCACTTTCTAGAAGTATCAGGTAATAGTGCCTACAAGGGGCATATGTTGTGATCTACTTTGTCAAATTCTATCTTTTGAATCGGATGTCTGAACTTGACATCAAGAAATCAATTTATAACCATGCTCATATATGTTATTCAAGATACAAATTCGATTTTCAACACCAGGTGTGTTTCTTATTCATTATATTTCAAGAATAAGGCTCATTTAATTCAGGGTTCAAAAACAGAAACTACTTCAATACATTGATAATAAAACTTCAAGTCCCTTTAAGTTAAACTCCACTAGTCATCAACGTAACATAACCCATTCCATATAATGAACAAATATGGAGTCTGTCCTATACATAGGATTGAGATCTTCAAAATTGAGTCTTGACAAAAGCCAGTGGAGTCTAGCACGGATCTGGGGTGGCGGGGTGGGGGTGAGGGGGTAAGGGAGTGTAAAAAAAAGAAAATTACACTTACCTCCTTGCCGCTCTGTCCCACGTTGTCTCTCCTCCGTTGGTCAAACAGGAAGCAGGCAGGCTCCCCCAAGCCAATCACTACACTGCAACGCAGCGTTGTGATTGGTCTGAGCGCTGTCATTTGGCACTCAGACCGGGACTGGGGGCCCAGGCATGTTCTCCCCTCAGGCTGTAATGCAGCCTGGGTCGAGAACATGCTAAGTGAACATGCCTGCTTGGCCAGCCGAGAAGGCCGGCCAAAGCACCATGCACACTTCAGTGTGCTCACCATTCCTCCCCTGCCCTGCTTTGTGAGCATAGCAGCCCAACCCCAATGCTGCCACTGTAGGAACATATAAAATGATAACATCACGTTATTATCATTATTTTTCCTTTTCTTCACTTCTGCAACACAGTGGGGCGACATGCCTCCACCTTAGCTGTCAAAACCTAAAAGAAAAATTGGGTTAAGACGTTGACGTTTTGGTCTCTCTTGTGGTACACATCAGAGACCATCTTCAGGACAAAACAATTCACAAGAAGATCAAGGACCCCTTCACCAATCAATCAGGATTTATAAAGCGCAGCTAATCAGTGATAGTGTATCCAGGCACTTGCTGGAGGCTTATTCGAACAGCCAGGTCTTGACGTCCATTCGGAATTCCAGAAGTGAGGTGATGGGCCAGAGGTGCGTGGGGAGGCTGTTCTAGGTCTTTGCTGTGATGTGGGAGAAGGAGTGTCCTCCACTTCTGCTTCAGTAGATGATGGGAGTATGGGCAAGTGAAAGGGAAGCAGAAGGTAGTCTTCTTGCTGGTTGAGGAAAGTTCAGGCGGTGGATAATGTATGTGGATCCTTGGTTGTGCAGAGCCTTGTGTGCGCAGGTCAGCAGCTTGAATTGCCATTTCTTCTGTACGAGGAGCCAGTGGAGTTTCCGGAGGTGATGTGTAATGTAGGCTTGTCGGGGAAGGCAGAGGATGAATATGGCTGTCGCATTCTGTAGGTTCTGAAGTCTCTGTAGAAGGTGTGAGGCAATTACTATGTAGAGGGCATTGCGAAGTCCAGTTGGATGGTAATGAGGGATTGGGTCACGGTGCGTCTCATGAGTAGGGGTAGCCACTTGAAGATCTTACGTAGTATGCACAGAGTGAGGAAGCAGGCGGAGGAGACGGAGTTGATCTGTGATTTCGTGGTGAGCTTGTTGTCAATGATGATTCCGAAGTTTCTGGCATGGTTGGAGGGAGTGGGTGCAGGTCCTAGGTCTGATGGCCAACAGGAGTCATTCCATGTGTTGCTGCTGTTGCCAAAGATCAATGCTTCCATCTTGTCTGTGCTCAGCTGTAGGTAGTTGTTCTTCATCCAGTCTACGACGTTTGTCATGCATTTGTGGAAGTTGTTTCTGGTGGTGGTAATGTCGTCGGTGAGTGAGAGAATAAGTTAGGTGTCATCTGTGTAGTAAATTACATTGAAACCACAGGATCGGACGATGTTGGCCAGCGAGGTCACATATGCGTTGAAGAGCGTGGGGCTGAGGGATGAGTCCTGGGGAACACCACATGTGATCTCCTTGGCTTCAGAGGTAAAAGGTGGCAGGTGGATACTCTGTGTTCTTCTGGTGAGGAAGGAGGTGATCCATTTAGGCGTGTCCCAGTGTGTGGTGGGAACATTGTCGAAGGCTGCTGAGAGGTCGAAGGGAATCAAAGCTGCTATATCTCCTTAGTCGAGGAGGGTTCAGATGTCATTGGTGTCTGCGATCAGGGTGGTTTTGGTGCTGTGATTGCTGTGGTAGCTTGATTGAGAGGCGTTGAGTAGCTGGTTCTGCTCCATGTGTGTCATGAGTTGATTGTTGATGATCTTTTCCAGTACATTTACTGGGAATGGGAACAGGGAGATTGGCTGGTTGTTTTTAAATTTGCTTGGGTCGGCAGAGGGTTTTTTGAGTAGTGGTCTGACTTTGGTATGTTTCCAGGCGTCAACAAATGCTGTGGTGGTGATAGAGTTGTTGCATAGGGTGGTGAGTTTCTGGCAAATCCATTGGTTTCCGAGGGTGAATATGTGGTGTGGGCATGGGTCTGCAAGAGCTCCATAGTGGATGGATTTCATGGTGGAGGTGGTGTCCTGGGTGGAGTGAATGTTCCAAGTGTATGGTTTATATCAGTTACGGTGGTGGCATATCTGTCAAGGAAGTCTGTAGGAGTGGGTTGAGAATCGAAGTTTGTGTATATAGTTGTGATCTTGTCGTGGAAGAATTGGGTGAGGTTGTCGCACAGCTCCTATGAGGGTGTGATGTTGTTTTAGCTGGCAGCCAGGTTGGAGAATTCCAAAACAATGGTGAAAATGTCCTTGAGTTGGCTCTGGTTTCAATGTGTGTGACAATGGCTGTCTTCTTTGTTGTCCTCAGCAGGCGGCGGTAGAGGTTGAGGGAGGTTTTGAATGCTGCCCTGTCGGCAGTGTCCTTGTCAGTGCGCCATCTCCTCTCCAACTGTTTGCTGTCTCGGTTCGCTGTTCTGAGTTCTTGAGCGAACCAGCTGGTCTTTTTAGAGGATTTTCTCTGGATGCTGCTCATGATGGGGACAGTGCTATCTGTGCAATTGGTGATCCAGGCATTCAACTTTTTTACTCCCCGTTCATGGTTGTTGGTGGTAGCAGGGTTGGAGGTGTTGAGGGCATTTACTTAGCTGGTCTCTGAGATTTTATTCCACCTCCAGTGGGGGGCGTTGGTCATCTTGGGGCTGGCGGTGCAGGGGTTGGAGATGCTGAAGTGGACAATGGAGTGGTTGGTCCATGTGAGTTCTGTGACATGGCTCTATTTGACACGTTTGCTGGAGGTGAAAATTGGGTTCAGCGTGTGTCCTGTGGTGTGTGTAGGGTCATGGACGATCTGGGTCAATCCGAGGCTCCTCATACTGTTGAGGAGGTGTGCAGTGTTTTTTGTCATTGGGGTCGTTGATGTGGAAATTTAGGTCACCGAAGAAAATGTAGTCCTTGGAGTCTAAGGCTAGGAGCGCAATGACGTTTGCAATGGTGTTGCAGAAGCTGAAGCACGGGCCTGGGGGTCAGTATGCGAGGGTGCCTCTGAACGGTTGCCTTGTCGTCCGTGAGGAGCTTGAAGTTGAGATGGTCCATGGCGGTGGTGGTGGTACACTGTATGGCCTCTTTGTGGATGATGGCTGTTCCTCCTCCCGGCTTGTTGGTGTGTCATAGACTCCTGAAAATTAATTCTATCATGCATTTTCAGAAATAAAACGCCAATAAACAATATGAGTCAGCATTCATTAACTTTGGTCGTGTTTCATTAAAGTAGTGGAGTTCACAGACAGAATATCAACCTGCAAAATATCACCATAAAAAATATCTTGACTAAAGTATTGATGTCAAAACTATCGTCATCCTATGCTTAAAATAGTAAGTTCAAAAAGATCTGAAAAAAAATATTGAGTTCTTTAATATCATTGTATATAATATCGTTTTTTAAATATGTATAAAAGAATAAATATTGAATATATATTAAATATTAATATTAATAAAAAATATATTTTATATACATTTTAGCAAATATAATAAATAAACGTAATTAAAAAAGTTAAACACACATATATAGTAATTAACGCCTTAACTGCGGTGGTTTTTCCGCCACGGTGCGGGCGTTCTAAAGGGTGGGCGGGGCTCCGTCAGCACTAGAGAGGTTGGCCGACGGGAGCACGCAAGGGGTTAATATATATTTGCTTATGTTTACTTAAAAACAATTATTAAACAAATTATTTTAATTTATATTATATTTTCAAATTATTTAAATAAAAAGACATAACAAAGAATATATATATATATATATATATATATATATATATATATATATATATATATATATATATATATATATATATATATATATATGTATATATATATGTGTGTACATTTCCTGTTTCTGTTTTTGCAGTCACCTGCACTAGTGAAGGTGGTGTTGGCCTAATTTGTAACTAAAAAGATGACTATATATGACATAACACACTAGGTCATCTAAAGCAGTTTGAGATATATGGTTGCTATATTCCTCAGAAAATAAATGTCACCGAATTTTTTAACGTAATTTGAAAAAAACTTATATTCACTTAGCTTATTTTGCACTTTTTCCTAGTATGCACATTACTGATGGGTGATTGGTGTTGTAGATAGATAATTCTCGGAAAGGTATGGAGAGATGTCAGAAGATATAAAAAATAGTGCCCTGCATAGCCGGCCGTGATGACAACTATTACATGGTATTCTAGTAGAATGTTGGGATAGGGGTATAAAATCTATGGTGTATATAGATGTAAATATATTAAATGTGTTGTATATATTTTAAAGATGAGGTACAACTTTTATATTGTGCATTGAATGGGTGTATTTATAGCATTTATGCTGGCAGCTTTACAATGACCCTATCATAATGACATCTGATAGACGTTTGCCTTTTGCACTTTATGTAAATACATGTAATTATGTATAGCTTGTTGTATATACCTCGTTTGCCCACTGATTACCCCAAATAATTTTCAATATTGTCGGAATTCACAAATGTATTTATACAGTTATCAATGTTCTAGGGCTTATCTGTTTCTGACAAAAGATTCCCCGCCCTAAAAATTGCAATTGCAAACACACTTTCCGTCGCAGTTAGAACACTCCTACTGCATACAAAATAACCAATCAAATGCTCCCATCATTGGTGAATGTGCCCTTTAAATTTCTTGCACCTCTCTCAGTGCGCCATGTGACCAAGGCCTCTGTGTAGGCCGAAACGTTATGCTGCCGTGGTGTGCTGTTGAATAAAAGAAACTCACCTGCACTCTGGGTCTTCCGTGTTCTTTCCTGTGTGGTGGTCGGTTATTGGAGACTGTCGCAGTGAAAAGTGCAGTGCGGATATATATATATATATATATATATATATATATATATATATATATATATATATATATATATATATATATATATATATATATATATATATATATATCTGCAAATACCTCGCAGCAGCGCTCCTTACAAAGAGACTCGAGGCAAGGACCAGCTTTCTCTCAGCATTCTTTATTCAGCCATTAGGTAGTGTGTCATGACGCGTTTCGGCCGTCCCAGCGGCCTTGGTCACATGGCGATACAGATTGCTTTTTGCCCATTTAAAGTGATAACGTGCAGTCACATGTCAAAAAATGATGGACATAGAAAAAATACTATATGTTTAAATACATTTTGCCTATACTTTCTCTTGGTGCCAATACAAAAGTGAAATAACTGTATAAATACATAAATAAGTCACATTTTGCATAATGTATCAAAAAATTAAAAATATACTTATACTACTCCAATTCGTTGTGCGAAGAGTACTACCAGTTTGATAAGAATTGAGTATAACTGCATAAATGCATATAACTCTTCAAGATGGCGATGAGAAAGAATATACCATGTAGTCCATCAAATCTATTAGCAATTATTGTGCGAAAAATAGTGCTCACCCTTGTGTATTGGATTATAATACAAAATTATACTGTTGATCACTGCTATTTAATGATAGTAGTGAAAAAAAGATCCAAAAAAAGGAAAAAATTAATTTTATCTATGTTGATCTTTTTCTTAAAAAAAGAAACAAGAAGAAATGAATTCATGACGGAAATTGTACCAGCCAGAAAAGGCTCGGGGGAAGAGAATATGGAGCCTTAACTTACTTCTGGTTCCATTGTATCATTCTTATCCTTTGTCAAGTTATTGCACTTATATTTAAAGTGACCTCGTGTCAATTGGAAAAAATAAATATAATTTCCTCCTCTAAAGTGACATCGTGCAGTCAAAGTGCAAATACAGTTAAAGTGGCTGGTGCTGGAGGTTATACAGTACTGAGGTAAAGGGGAAGGGAAGTCTAAACCCTATTGAAACAGAGCTTTGCTTCCATTTTCAAAACAAGATACTTACATACATCATCAATGTTGCACATATAGAAAAAATCACACCATAAAAACAGTCTAAAAAAGAGGAAATCGGTAACATGACGAAAATCAGCTATCACATCAAAAATCAGGATAAAAAACACATTACCCTAATATTTAAAACGACGGCTAAAATCAATCAATTCATATATTTACACACACCGAAATTTAGTACACTCAATATATAAATTATACATAGTATATTGCAATATAAACATAAATATGTAAAAAAGTGCACGGCGCGGACCAACTCCTCTTATAGTTTAGATTATGGTTGTGTCATGGTGTTAACTGTATGTCTAAAGGTGACATTATCATGAAGTGGTCATAGGTATGTGTGGAGGTCCTCTGTGGTGTTTAGACCTCCCGGCCACTTTGAGTTAAACTCCAAAATATATTTGGTTTCGAGCCTGCGCATACACGCCTCCCTGTCGCCTCCTCTTCTGGTAAGCGCTACGGACTCAATGGCAAAATATTTGAGACACTGAGGCTTGCTATTGTGACACGCCTCGAAGTGTCTGGCCACTGGATAGCTCTGGTCCTTATTTACAATGGCGCGCAGATGTTGTAAAATACGCTTATGTATTTGCAGCTTGCTGCTACCAATATATTTGAGTTTGCAGTCGCACTCTAGAATGTACACACAGTATTCCGTTCTACAGGTTAGGTGTTGTTTTATTTCCCTAGTAGTTTTGGGGATTACTGTTGTATATTTTTTGGTGTTGACACCATGTTGGCAGGCTTTACATGCCAGGCATTTGTAGAAGCCCCTGCTGGTCGGTCTCCAAGGCTCCTTGCCTATATAGTCTTGACTATTTTTAGAGAGGATGGAGCCCATACTAAGACTTTTTCGAAAAGTAATAGATGGATTAGGGGGCATCACATCACCAATCGTGGGATCATCTTTTACAAAGTGCCAGTTTCTCCTGACGATACTCCTAAGTTCTTTTTCCTGTTTGGAGTAGGTCAGAATGAGTCTAACCTCATTGGTATTGTCACTTTGTTTCACTCTCTTAGTCAGCAAATCACCTCTTTCTTTGACCCTAGATTTCTTTATAGCAGTGTTCACTGTCTTGGCAGTGTAACCCCTATCTACAAATCTTTGAAAACTTTCCTGTTGTTTGACAATCATGTCTTCCTGATTGCTACAAATACGGCGGATGCCTTTGCTATGTCTCAAGATATGTGCTCCAGTGGATTTTGAGTAATTTAGGTTAAAAAAAAAAATATATATATATGGCAGCGACCCGCGACTTGCGCACGGAAAGCTGCTTGGCTTTTGGGTGTCTGTAAACATTTGAAACAGTCCGGAGCGGCCGCCATCTTGTGTCTCGGTAGGATCAAGACACAAGAGGTGGCCAAAACAAAGGGGGAAATGACCAGAAGGGGGCAGGGTAGACCCCCCTGACCCCCTAGGTTTGATGTGGGGGCTATAACATTTTTTTTTCATTTTGCGCGGGTTGAGCGCCCGATACGCGCACCGGGGAGCGGACCGGGGAGCGTACCATGAGGAAAAAAGAATGACAGAGTTTTTTTTAAATGAAGCCTTTTTTTAATAAATTGGAGGTAGTTCTGAAAAGAACTGTTTTTTTCTTCTTTTTGTTGTTTTATATTTTTATTTAATGTTTTTTGAACATTGTGTGCTTTTTTTGGCTTTTCAAAACAGTTTTATATTTGTTTTGTATTTTTTTAGGGGGAGAAACAAAAAAAAGGGAATTGAAACTGGCTCAACTGGAGCAAAAAACAAAAAAAGAAAAAAATTACATATTTTTGGGGCACTTGTGATTGTCACCTGCAAGGACGATGAGCTTTACGCTCTTTTCACCATAGGCGATAAGCTTGCCACATGCAGTACAAGTGATTTTAAAATCAGCAAATCGTTGCTGAATACAAGGCATCATCTCTGATGTTTCTGGTCCCGATGAAGTGGGTTCGTTTCTTTGGGAGGTGGTCCTTGATGACTGGGGGGGGGTTACTGGCCAGTTCCCTGAGTTCTGCACGAGAATAGTCGTTAGGGTGCTTACGGATCATATGTCGAATCATGGTATTGTTACCAAAGGAAAACGTTTTGTTTGGGTTGCCCCTTGAGAGTTGTTCCTTACAGATTAGGCAAGTTACCTTGTCCGCATTCACTTTTTTCTTTCCCTCTGGGAGTGAAAAAAACTCCCATACAATGTGTGACTTGGGCTTTTATGGGGTATTTTTTTCAGGCAGCCATCTTCTCCCATCCTCCTCTTCCTCTTCCTCCTCCTCCTCTTCTTGACCACCAATGTACTGTTGTGGTGGTCCTCTTGGTGGTGGTGGTGGTGGTGGTGGTGCAGATGCACCAGCTGCTGCTGCTACTGAAGCCATTATATAGATGAAAAAGGTACAGAGAGGTACAATCAGGTCTTCCTCAGTCAAAGGACAAAGTCAGAATAAGGAAAAAAGGTGGGGTCTTTCATCATTTGGAAAAAAAAAGGCCTGAACCAATGAGAAGTGTTATTTTCAGGTCACAAGACCAGGGATTTCATCATTATGAAAGTAAAACTGTTCTGCACCAATTAAAAGTGTTGTTTTCAGGTCACATGACCGACACGCTTACGCGACGCGCCCCGGGTCGCGTCACGTAAGCCCGTTGGGAGTTTACGTTGCGCGATCGTATTCGCTCGAGTGCTTCCGGGTGCGCTTACGCCGTGCGTTTCACGCGGACGCGGCTACGCGATACGTCACAATAATGTTTTCGTTCGCGACATTGGCGCTAACGGGACGCTTCCCGGTTCGCGCACCGGGGCGCTTCAAACGACTACGCTTTCCGGGGCGCTCACCGGGGCACGCCCCAGGAGCGCTCCAGGGTCAAAAAAAAAAATGTTTAAAATACAAATAAAATATAGGAGTCATTCATTTTCAAAAATATTACATTTCATAGCTATAGACATTTGCTATTAACCACATTTTTAACTTCAAAGAAAAAAACATAGGTTTGGGGCCTTATATATAGTTAGGAATTAGCATTTAAAAAACCTATGATATTCACTGAAAAAACCATAGGTTTCACACCAGTTATAGTTAGGAATTAGCATATAAAAAACCTATTAAATTCACAGAAAAAACCATCGCCAATCGTGGGATCATCTTTTACAAAGTGCCAGTTTCTCCTGACGATACTCCTAAGTTCTTTTTCCTGTTTGGAGTAGGTCAGAATGAGTCTAACCTCATTGGTATTGTCACTTTGTTTCACTCTCTTAGTCAGCAAATCACCTCTTTCTTTGACCCTAGATTTCTTTATAGCAGTGTTCACTGTCTTGGCAGTGTAACCCCTATCTACAAATCTTTGAAAACTTTCCTGTTGTTTGACAATCATGTCTTCCTGATTGCTACAAATACGGCGGATGCGTAGCATCTCGCCATAGGGTATTGATTTGATTAGATGTTGGGGATGAGCACTCGTAGCATGTAAAAGAGTGTTACCTGCCGTCGGTTTTCTAAAAAGAGTACTGGTAATCACATTATTACATATAAAAACCTGTACATCTAAAAATGTCACCGATTCCCTGCTTACATCAGAGGTAAAATGCAGATTAAGATCATTGTCATTGATGTCATGTATGAAATTTAAAACACTTTCCTCGGAACCACGCCATAGAATAAATAGGTCATCAATAAATCTGAGCCAACAAGTAACATTAGTAGTCCAATATTCTTCAAATTTGCGCAAGAGGACCAGTTCCTCCCACCACCCCATAAAGAGGCACGCATAACTAGGGGAGAAACTGGCCCCCATTGCTACACCTTGGACTTGTTGGTACATTTGACCGTTAAAAATGAAAAAGTTATTGTTGAGGCAGAATTTTAACATTTCCAAGAGCATTTTGGTGTGTTGGGCCAGTTCAATGGGCCTGCGGCTAAGATAATACTCACATGCCCGCAGGCCATCCTTGTGTATATATATATATTTTTTGCAAGGCTCTTCTGGCCAACTGTTGCATCTCTTCTGCCTCAGGCTCGCGAGGACTGACTTGAGTAAACACCGTTTCACCTTGGATAGACGCCGGACACTCAGGACTTTTGCTAATTTAAATTTATATTTCATTCATATCAGCGTGCGACCTAAAACTGACAAACGCGTTTGGGCCTCCTGGCCTTAGTCAATGTCTATATATATATATATATATATATATATATATATATATATATATATATATATATATATATATATATATATATATATATATATATATATATATATATATATATATATATATATATATATTACCTACTGGCGGTCGCCAGTAGGTAGTTATAGTTAGGATTAGTTACCAAAGGAAAACGTTTTGTTTGGGTTGCCCCTTGAGAGTTGTTCCTTACAGATTAGGCAAGTTACCTTGTCCGCATTCACTTTTTTCTTTCCCTCTGGGAGTGAAAAAAACTCCCATACAATGTGTGACTTGGGCTTTTATGGGGTATTTTTTTCAGGCAGCCATCTTCTCCCATCCTCCTCTTCCTCTTCCTCCTCCTCCTCTTCTTGACCACCAATGTACTGTTGTGGTGGTCCTCTTGGTGGTGGTGGTGGTGGTGGTGGTGCAGATGCACCAGCTGCTGCTGCTACTGAAGCCATTATATAGATGAAAAAGGTACAGAGAGGTACAATCAGGTCTTCCTCAGTCAAAGGACAAAGTCAGAATAAGGAAAAAAGGTGGGGTCTTTCATCATTTGGAAAAAAAAAGGCCTGAACCAATGAGAAGTGTTATTTTCAGGTCACAAGACCAGGGATTTCATCATTATGAAAGTAAAACTGTTCTGCACCAATTAAAAGTGTTGTTTTCAGGTCACATGACCGACACGCTTACGCGACGCGCCCCGGGTCGCGTCACGTAAGCGCGTTGGGAGTTTACGTTGCGCGATCGTATTCGCTCGAGTGCTTCCGGGTGCGCTTACGCCGTGCTTTTCACGCGGACGCGGCTACGCGATACGTCACAATAATGTTTTCGTTCGCGACATTGGCGCTAACGGGACGCTTCCCGGTTCGCGCACCGGGGCGCTTCAAACGACTACGCTTTCCGGGGCGCTCACTGGGGCACGCCCCAGGAGCGCTCCAGGGTCAAAAAAAAAAATGTTTAAAATACAAATAAAATATAGGAGTCATTCATTTTCAAAAATATTACATTTCATAGCTATAGACATTTGCTATTAACCACATTTTTAACTTCAAAGAAAAAAACATAGGTTTGGGGCCTTATATATAGTTAGGAATTAGCATTTAAAAAACCTATGATATTCACTGAAAAAACCATAGGTTTCACACCAGTTATAGTTAGGAATTAGCATATAAAAAACCTATTAAATTCACAGAAAAAACCATAGGTTTCAAACCAGTTATAGTTAGCTGCAAATTTTACTGACATAAAACCATTGAAATTCCACGTTATAGTTAGTTGGACTCACTATAACTTGCGCGTGTAATGCACTGCTGATGACGTCACATATTACATCACTCATGACATGGTCAGTGACATCACTCATGACAACACTGTATATATATATATATATATATGTATATATGCACATCCACCTCCAAGGAAACCGAAGGTAGGAGCCACACACGAGGACTGTGAAGAGAGGTTCTTTATTAGTTAAGCAGGTAAGGCGTTATGCATTTCGGCATTAGCCTTCCTCAGACGCCACTGCCCAACTGCTAGAACGTGCGCCCAGCTCTGTTATAGTCTCTGCAGCACTCTTTAATTGATTGGTGCACGCCTGCCCCAACCATGTGATCGTTGGTTGCAGTGTCGATCTACTGACACTACAACTCCCAGCATACTTCAATGTGGACTGATGATACGTGGGGAAAACCAAAGAAAAGTTCTTGTATTTTCAGGCGTATGTTGAGCTGAGCGAACTTCCAACAGTCTTTATGAAAACGTAAGAACCCCTCAAGTCCCCGCAATACCGCTTCAAGCCACAGGGTACAGGTCCGCTAGGTTATAGGTCGGCAAAAATTCACCAAGTCCATCTGTGAAGTCACAGACTGCTCTCATGCAGCGTCCCGTGCTTTCCTGTTAGGCTGTAGGTGGACTGCCTTGTGCTAATACCTTGGCGGAAAAAACTGCGTGCGCAGACACCACAAAAAGGCAGCCAGCTTCATGAAACGGGAGCTCCTTGCCGTGTCTCTGGATAACACGGAAATATGCACATCCACCTCCAAGGAAACCGAAGGAAGGAGCCACACACGAGGACTGTGAAGAGAGGTTCTTTATTAGTTAAGCAGGTAAGGCGTTATGCATTTCGGCGTTAGCCTTCCTCAGACGCCACTGCCCAACTGCTAGAACGTGCGCCCAGCTCTGTTATAGTCTTTGCAGCACTCTTTCATTGATTGGTGCACACCTGCCCCAACCATGTGATCGTTGGTTGCAGTGCCGATCTACTTACACTACCACTCCCAGCATACTTCAATCTGGACTAATGATATGTGGGGAAAACCAAAGAAAAGTTCTTGTATTTTCAGGCGTATGTTGAGCAGAGCGAACTCCCAACAGTCTTTATGAAAACCTAAGAACCCCTCAAGTCCCCGCAATACTGCTTCAACCCACAGGGTACAGGTCTATATATATATATACTATTCCTATTCTAAAAAACAGAAGGGAAAGTTTTGGATAGCGGCGGGATAACATTTACTATTCTCACTACAGTCAGTACAACAGTAGGGAAAGTGTTAAATTGCGGAGGGGTAATATTTTATATTCCCACTCCAATCAGTGCAACAATAAACACAAACAAAATCTCTTGTACAAAATAAAATCAATTAAAAAACAAATAAAAATAAAAAACATTAATATGTTAAAATGTACAAATATATTTAATATTAAAAATTAAAACAAATAACAATGTATTACAATGTTAAATACATATCACACATACTTACAAATATTACTATAAATAAAAGAAAATAATCATTTTCATGCAAAAAACTTTTTTATTTAGAAATAATTTTTTAACAAAAGTATTTATTACATACATTTAATTTAGTTACTTCCCACCCTATAACCCACACAGCTCTCAACCTGCATCTAAAACGTAACTTAAAAAAACTATTTACACTATTAATATAAATATTTATCAACAAACCATTTATAATTATTTAAATATTAATTATTAATGAGTTTTAATTAATGTACTTCCCACAATATACCCCCACAATACACACATCACACTCGTAAAATTAAATAGAAAATTATTTACACAATTAACATAATTAAGTATCAAAATAATAACTAATATTAATTAAAATATTAATTATTAATTGCCTAAAACTTATTTACTTCCCATCCCATACCCCTTCAAAACCCACAACTCACATTTAAAATCTAAAAAAAACTATTTGTGCAAAACTTACATAACTAATTATCAATTAAACAAATATTATTAAAATAAATATTAATTTGTTAAACTTAAATTAACTTTCCGCCCTTTACCCCTATAAACCCCACAACTCCAACCTAAAACGAAACTTAAAAAAAATAATTAAAATAATGAATTTCCAATTAAATAAGTAATAGTATTTAACAACTAATTATCAGTTAATTTAAAATAACTAACTCCACACACTTTACCCCTATAAATCCCACAACCCATGCCTAATTCTTTTTAAATTATACAGTTAACGTAATTCATCATCAATTAGTTAATTAATAT
The DNA here is from genome assembly GCF_964263255.1 of Lissotriton vulgaris. NCBI lineage: Eukaryota > Metazoa > Chordata > Amphibia > Caudata > Salamandridae > Lissotriton > Lissotriton vulgaris. The sequence continues at coordinate 1,857,766,877 of NC_141689.1, forward strand.
TAATTAATAACTAACTATTAATTAATTAAAAATAAATTACTTCGCACCCTTTACCCCATAACCTCACAACCCACACCTAAAGGAAATTACACAATTAACATAATTAATTATCAATTAATTAATTAATATTAATCAACTACTATTTAATCATTAATTCAAAATAAATTACATCCAACTCCTCACTCCATACACCCAACAACACACATAACATGTACAAAAAAACCGAATAATATTTGAATATCAATTAAATAATAATATTAAATAAAAAATAATCAGACATTTATTCAGAGGCGTAAGTATGACTAGACAAAGACCTCTCCATGATGAAAAAACACACCAGCACAATCACTAGAGGAGCTAACCACCAGCTGCATATCCGTAGGAAACTAAAACCTTTCCTCCCCGAAGCTGACCTCTCAACGTGTCTCATGCATTTGTGCTCTCAAAACTGGTAGCACTACTTTTGTGGGCCTCCCGAAAACCTTACATGCACCGCTGAAGGCTACCCTTAATGCTGCAGCTAGGTTCATCACAGGTTAAAAAAAACAGTGATCACATCACCCCTGGCCTTCAAGCTCTGAATTGGCTTCCCCTTGAGGCCAGGATGCATTTTAAAATTGCCTGCATGGCACCCAAAGCGCTGCAAGACAATTCCTCGTGCTACCAGTTGCTATGTCCTAGAAGGTCAAGTAGGGTAGAATGGTTGATGGAACAATCCCATTGACCCACTCGTAAACTGCTTAAAATCCTTCCTCCATGACCTCAACCTCGTACAAGCCTTCAATAGCCCGACACATAACAAAGGAGCCACCCTTGACATAATCATTGCTAAAGAGAACACTATACACGTTGATTCTATTCTCTAATGTGACAGGAACGACCACCACTGTGTCACCTTCTTCTTAAATATACAGGCAATCATCTCCAAAGATCAACCAAAGCAAGCAGAAAACTCTGGATCCTTGACACCCAAACAATTAGCTCATACACTATGTCAACTATTATTATCGAGAACCTGCTTAAAGTTCCCACCATGACCAAAGCCCAGGACCTCACGGATCACTATTCATAGCCACAAAGCAATTAAAAAGAATACTGTACAAAGGATCCAAATCCTGGTTCAACAGTAACCTTAACAAAGAATGGCGACACCTCAGACTTGCTGAAAGAGCATGGGGACACCCCCCTCCATGGCCAACCTCATACTCCTGCGTCAAAGGAGCAACGCCTACGACAGGCACATTAGAAACTCCAATCAATCAATCAATCATGTGCATTTGTATAGTGCGCTACTCACCCGGAAGGGTCTCAAGGCACTGGGGGGAGGGGTCCGTTACTGCTCGAAGAGCCAGGTCTTGAGGAGCTTCCTGAAGGAGAGATGATCCTGGGTCAGCCGGAGGTGGATCGGGAGGGAGTTCCATGTCTTGGCTGCCAGGTAGGAGAAGGATCTTCCCCCGGCGGTGGCTTTGCGGATGCGCGGTACGGCGGCGAGGGCGAGGCTGGTCGATCTTTTCTGGCGGGTTTGTGCGTAGAAGGTCAGGTGGTTGTTGAGGTACTTGGGGCCCAGGTCGTGGAGTGCCTTGTGTGCGTGGGTGAGGAGCCTGAACGTGATCCTCTTGCTGACGGGGAGCAAGTGCAGTTCTCTCAGATGGCCGGAGATGTGGCTGTGTCAGGGGATGTCCAGGACGAGTCGTGCAAAGGCGTTCTGGATGCGCTGGAGTCTTTTCTGAAGTTTGGCTGTTGTTCCGGCGTAGAGGGTGTTTCCGTAGTCCAGTCGGCTGGTGACGAGTGCCTTGGTGACAGTCTTCCTGGTTTCGGTGGGGATCCATCGGAAGATCTTACGGAGCATGCGCAGGGTGTTGAAGCAAGATGACGAGATGGCATTGACTTGTCTGGTCATCGAGAGGGAGGAGTCCAGGATGAAGCCCAGGTTGCGTGCATGATCCATTGGTTTGGGGGTGGTGCCCAGGGCAGGGGGCCACCAGGAGTCGTCCCAGGTGGAGGGCGATGATCCCAGGATGAGGACTTCCGTTTTGTCTGAGTTCAGTTTCAGGCGGCTGTTCTTCATCCATTCGGCGACGTCTTTCATCCCTTCGTGTAGGCTGGTTCTGGTGGCGGCGGGGTCGTTTGTAAGGTAGAGGATTAGCTGGGTGTCATCAGCGTAGGAGAAGATGTTGAGGTTGTGTTTGCGTGCGATGGCTGCGAGAGGGCTCATGTAAACGTTGAAGAGGGTTGGGCTGAGTGATGACCCTTGTGGTACGCTGAAGATGACTTCGGTGGCCTCGGATCTGGACAGGGGGAGGCGGACTCTCTGGGTTCTTCCGGCGAGGAACGAGATGATCCACTCCAGTGCCTTCTCTCGGATTCCGATGTTGCTGAGGCGCTGTACTAGGGTGCGGTGGCAGACAGTGTCGAACGCCGCAGAGAGGTCCAGGAGGATGAGGGCCGCTGTTTCCCCGTTGTCGAGCAGGGATCTGATGTCGTCAGTGGCTGCGATGAGGGCGGTTTCGGTGCTGTGGTTGGTTCAGAAGCCAGACTGCGAAGGGTCGAGGGATCCGTTCGTCTCGAGGAAGGTGGCAAGCTGTCTGTTGACGGTCTTTTCGATTACTTTTGGCAGGAAAAGGGAGGAGTGAGATGGGGCGGTAGTTCTTGAGGTCGTTGGGGTCCGCTGTTGGTTTCTTCAGGAGGGCGCTGAGCTCGGAGTGCTTCCAGGTCTCCGGGAAGGTGGCGGTGTTGAAGGAGTTGTTGATGATGTCCCGGATTTGGGGTGCGATGATGGAGTCGGCATTGTTGAATACGTGGTGGGGGCAGGGGTCGGTTGGTGATCCGGAGTGGATGGTATTCATCGTGCGGGTGGTGTCTTCGGTGCTGATCGAGGTCCAGGCGCAGAGGGTGGTGGTGGGGGGCATTGGTTCGGTGGTTGGGTACATGGTTGATGCGCCGAAGCTGTCTTGTATATCGGCGATCTTGCGGTGGAAGAACGAGGCGAGTGAGTCGCAGAGGTCTTGCGAGGGAGTGATGTTGTTGTTTCCGGCGCTGGGGTTGGAGAACTCTTTGACAATGCTGAAGAGTACCTTGCTGTTGTGGGCGCTGTTGTCCAGTCGTTCTTTGAATGCTGTCTTCTTGGTGGTGCGGATCAGCTGGTGGTGTCTTCCGGTGGCGTGCTCCAAAGCAGCCTTCTTTCAAAACCAACTAGACACTTGTATCAAACCCCTGACAGTCATTGAACCTACATTCAGAAATGAAATGGATATGAGTAGAAAAGTGGGTACTGTTAACACTGTTTACTCTATGTAGAGAATTTATACTGTACCACACTGTTTGCAGACAGTGAAACTCTCATGAGAAATACACCACATGGTATTAAAAAGTATCTAGAAAGAACTGTGTACACGCTATGCAAAACGTATCCAAAGAGTGACTATTCACTTAAATAAAAAACAAGGTCTGAAGGTGCTAAAGGCCATACTACCTGCAGCCTTCACACTGTGGTGAAAACTTTAAAGATAGCCCATCGTCTGAAGCAACACAAGCACATGTAAATAAGTTAGTACCTGGTGCGCATAGTTTTCTAAGTTAAGTAGAAATTGTCATGCTGGAACGATCCTGTCCAAACTTAAGGCTGCTTACAATACTTGGAGGCAGATTTACTAAACTGTCGTCCAACACAGTGCAGCAGCAAAAATGCTGCACTGCATTGCATGGCAGAGAGGGAGCAGTAGAGCACCATATCTATAGAGATATAGCACTCTCCTTCCCTCTCCCTAGCGCTGGTGCAGAATTATGATGATGGTTACCATGCACACACCTTTATGCCATAGTGCAAGGGTGTGTGTGAGAGTCTAGCACAGGTTTTGTACTGGAAGGGTTCCCTTCCAGTGCAAAATACTATGCCTAGACACCTTCTTAAACGTTTCCTACTATGCATGCATGCTGTACAGTGCAGCACACATGCAAAGTCGGAAAAGAAAGGAGAAATTAAAATGTTTTCAAAAGGTGCTATGTTTTGATGCAAAACCCTGTCCCACATTTTGGGTAGATAGGGTTTTATGTCAAAAGGGTGGGTGATTGCATGGGAATGCCCATGTAATGCTCCCTTGTAACTAAGTAACGCATAGCCGCTCTTTGCGCTACATTGAGTTACTTGTAGTCAATTTTCAACACAAAGCAAGTTTTGTGCCGGAAAGTAAATAATAAAAAAAATTGTGCTGATTTGCTTGACTTTTATGACACAAACCCAACACAAAATGTTAGTACATCAACCCCTTAGTATGTAGTACATAGAATCTTTGTCCTGCTGGCAAAGTTTGTCTTCAACACAAAGATTTATAACATGTTCAATACCTCTACACACCTATGGTGCATTAGGAGCACATGTGTTTTGTAAACACTTATACTGATTAGCTGGACACAGACTGTACAAAATTAGTTACAAAAGTAATTTGGTAGTTTCCCGCCACTATGTAAACTATAAAACTAACTAATACACTCATTGGATGATGTAATCAGTGATGTCATCAATGATGCCATTTGAGATGTCATCAGTGATGTCATAGAACATGTCATGAGTGATGTCATATGTGACGTAAGCAGTGCATGACGGGGTGCAAGTTATAGCTAGGGCTGCTGACTATAACTGATAAAATCTGTGTGTTTTTTTAGTTCAAAACATTGATGTGGTCATCGACATAGTCACCTAACTATAACATTACTTTAACCTTTGTTTTTCTCAATAAGTAGATATATATACGGTTGCCAGTAGGTAGTTATAGTTGAGACTTACTTTCCATTGGAAAAGCAATTTTTGACTTGCCTATAACTTTGGTATCATTTTACCAATCTTCATGACATTTTAAAAAACAAGTGTCAAAGTAGGATCTGTGTGTCATGGAAAGTTTGGGAGTGATCCATGCAGTGGGGCCTGAGCAATAGGGGCACGAAATAAGGGTGTGTTTGTAATGTTAATTCCCATTGGAGCACATTGTCCAACCTACAGCCCGAACTGCTGGATGGTATTACACCAAATTTGGCAGAAAGGTAGATGTTGTTATGTTATGTTATGTTATCAATGATTTGTAAAGCGTTTGTACATCAGTTGGTTTCATGGCGCTGGAAAAACTAGGGGGTTGCCAGTCCAGAGCAGATAATTTGTTAGCTTGTGTGAATAACCAGGTTTTGAGAGATTTTCTGAAGTTGAGTAGATTGGTTCTGAGTCTGATTTTCAGGGGGATGGAGTTCCAAAAGCGTGGGTCCAGGGTTGCAAACCTGCAACCCCCTTGGCGCTTCAGTTTGAAGGTGGGCATTGTGAGAAGGTGGAATTGGGCTGAACGGAGATTTCGAGTGGGGGTGTAGCGAGAGATGAGATTATCAATGAATTTAGGGCTGCAACCGTTTAGGTATTTGAACACCAGGCAGCCGACTTTGAAGGCGCAGCGCTGGGGGACAGGGAGCCAGTGCAGCTTCCTGAGGAGGGGGGAAGCGAATTAGTCAGGCCCCTTGGTTCTGTACTAGCTGAAATCACCTAGTAAGACTGAGTGGGAGACCCAGGAATGTGGCATTTGCGTAGTCTAGAAGAGACAGGACAAAAGCTATCACCACCTGTTCCAGTGCAGCGTGCAACAGTAGCCTGCTTATCTTTCTGATTTTACGTAGCTGGAGTAAGCAGGCAGAGACCACTGTGCCCATGTGCATTTTTAGGGACAGGTTGTTACCTATGGTGACCCCTAGACTTTTTACTGAGGTGGAGAGGGCAGGGGACCCAAGTCGCTAGGCCAGTATTGTGGGCGCCACTGGTTGAGACTTCCGCCCGTCAGAAATAGTTCTGTTTAGCCTGGGTTGAGTTTTAAATGGTTGTGGTCCATCCATTGCTGGATGACTGTCATGGTAGATTGAAAGTCAGATATTGATTGGGGGGAGTTATCGATTGAGAACATAAGTTGGAGATCGTCTGTATAGTTGAAGGTGGTCACTCTTCTTTCTTTCAGAGATCTTATCAGTGGACGAAGGTAGAGGTTGAAGAGGTGTGGTGAGAGCGAGGAGCTGTGTGGACCCCACAAGTTGTTTTTAGTTTGGGGCAGTGAATTGGCCGATGCGGAATGCTTGGGTGCGTTTTTTTAGAAAGGAGTTAATCCAGCTAAAGGCTGGACCCTGGAAACCTGCCTCACTGACACGGTCCACTAGTTTGTTTATGGTCGACCGTGTCAAATGCGGCCGAGAGGCCAAGCAGCACCAGGGCCTAGTGAATGTCCCTGTCCACGTTTTCTCATAAGGAGTTGAGTATCACCAAGGTCACTGTTTCAGTAGAATGGGCTGGCCGAGAGCCGTCTTGGCTACGGTCAAGGAATCCCACTGTTCCAAGAAGTTGGACAGGAATTTTGCCATGTGGGCTTCTAATAGCTTAGCCATGTAGTGGAGCAAAGAATGTGGGCAGTAATTTGCTAGCGTCTGAGGGTCAGTGCATCCCTGGAACAGGGAGTGGTTTAACCTCTTCCATGCTCATGACGAGCCCAGCTCGTCATGAGTCCCAGTGGAGCTGTGCTCATGATGAGCTGGGCTCATCATAACGGCCGCGGTCCACCCATGCGCGATTAATTCCTCACCTGTACGGGCAAATTAATAAGTGGGCGGGGTCGTGACGAGCCCAGCTCATCATGAGCCCAGCTCCACTGTGACTCATGACGAGCTGGGCTCGTCACAAGCACCCCGGCGCCGCGGCCTCCCCCGCGCCGTGGGGGAATTCCCCCCACAGCAAAGGGGTTAAAAGGGCGTGAGCTGGGTCTGGGAAAGCCATAAAGGCTTCTTTAAAGATGTGAGGGGGGCAGTGGTCCAGAGGAGAACCAGACCTGACTTTAGCTAGTAAGTTACTCAACATCTTGGTGTCAATGAACGGGAAAGAGTCCAGAGTGTGGGGGTTTCTGGATGTGGGCAGGGTAATATCTTGCGAGGACCTGGGGGAGAATGCTGGCTTTGATAGCAGTTATTTTATTGATAAAAAAAATTATTCAGAAAGTCACAGTGGGCCTGTGATGACTTGGGTTTACTTAGAACTCTCTCAGGGTTTGGCAGTTCATTGACTATTGTGAATAATTCTTTGGCTTGGTTGTTGGAGTTGAGGATTCCTGACGAAAAATAAGCTGCCTTGACTGCGGAGAAGGCCTTTTTGTAATCCTTCAGGGCCCTGACATAGGTTGTTTTACCCTCTAGAAAGTAGTCCTGCCTCCACTTCCTTTCCATTTGGCGGAAGGAGTGTTTTGGGGATTTTTAGTCGGGGAGAACCATCTCTGAGCATCATGCCCGCGGGTGAGACTGATTTGTTTAAATGGGGCATGTGAGTTACTGGCCGCTAATAGCCAGGTTGAGAAGGATTCTTCGTGCAGGTTGACCTCAGGTGTGGGACGGGTAGCTGTGTTAATTAGGGTGCCAATGAAGTTGATGTTGTCATTTTCTCGCCATCCCCCCTGAGGTGGGCAATTTCCCAGTGAGTGTGTGCTTTAAGAAGAATTTTGCCCAGTGATGATCAGACCATACACAGGGCATGATAGATGGGGCTGATATCACCAAATTGGTGGTCCAGAGTTGGTCTAGAGTGTGACCTTTTGAGTGGGTGGCTGAGAAGATCTGTTGGGTGAAGTTCATGTTTTTTAGTAGTTCAGCTCGGTGGAATGTAGCCCTCCTTGGGGGTCATTAGCCCAGTAATTAAAGTCCCCTACTAGGAGGATTCTAGTGTGGCTTGTAACTAGGGGTGCGATTTGTTCGCCTAACAGGTGGGGGAACAGGGGCATGTACTGAGGTGGCCTATATAGTAGTGTACATATGAGCGGAGCCGAGTTGAACTCAAGTTTTATCACTGCGTTTTCAGTGGCGGAGAGATTGAGTGGGGTGAGGGCCGAGAAACTCAGTTTTTTGTGGATAATGGCCACTACTCCGCTGCCTGTCTTACCAGGGGGACGATTAGTTTGCAGAATATGATATTCACAGGGTAGAGCAGCTAATATGTCGGGTGCGGATTTCGAGGTGAGCCACGTTTATGTGATTAAAAGGATGTCTGGTTGTTCAGAGTCGAGGAGGTTGAACATTTCCAGCTGGTGTTTAACTAGTGAGTGAGTGTTGAGGTAGAGAATTGATTTGTCTTTTTTCCCCATATTCACCTGGGTAAGTAGCTGGGGGGTGTAAGTGATGGGCAACCTGACCTCATGGAATGAGTCTCATGTCTGACAGATGTTATAGCGTGCCAAGGTTTTAGTTCCAGGCTTAAGTGAGGCAGAGTGAAGCATTCTGAGGTCCGGGGAGGAGTATTTGAGCATAGTGACTGGGCCCTGGGCCCGGTTGGGCGCGACCAGGCACAGACGGGCTTGCCTTTGGCGCGCCGCCGGTGTGCCTGCTGCGGGCGTCCGCTGCGCTCCCGCGCTGCAGCCGACATTTATGCCGGTTGTTTAGCCAAGCCCCTCCTGGAGTCACATAATCGGGTCCCAGGGAAGGAGGCCTGAAGTTGCTTGGGTGCTCTAGTATTCAGAGTGCTTTATGGGTGAGTGATGTTTCAATACCGTTATTTTAAAAAGGCAATCAGATTCAATTTCACAGTTTACAAGTGCCACACAGCAGGTTAATTTATGGGTTTTTAAAATTTACAGTAAAACACAGGTTAAAACACGCTGTTACAGGGTGGCAACCTCTAACCTAGAGTGCCCGCTCCCATGCTCCAGCCTGCATTTATGCTCCCGGGCTGCAGCCGGTATTTATCCCAGTTGTTTAGCTAAGCCCCTCCTGGAGGTCACGTGGTTGTGGCCCAGGGAAGGAGGCCAGATGTTACTGGAGCGCTCTAGTATTCAGAGTGCTCTACGTGTGAGTGATGTTTCAGTACCGTTATTTTAAAAAGGTAATCAGATTCAATTTCACAGTTTACAAGCACCACATAGAAGGTTAAATTACTGGTTTTTAAATTTTACAGTAAAACACAGGTTCAAACGCGTTGTTACCAGGTGGCAACCTCTAACTTAGAGTGCCCGCTCCCATGCTCCAGCCTGCATTTATGCCGGTTGTTTAGCTAAGCCCCTCCTGGAGGTCACGTGATCAGGACCCACGGAAGGAGGCCAGAAGTTGCTGGAGCGTTCTAGTATTCAGAGTGCTCCATGGGTGAGTGATCTTTCAGTACCGTTATTTTAAAAAGGCAATCAGACTCAATTTCACAGTTTACACGTGCCACATAGCAGGTTAAATTACGGGTTTAAAAAATGTATAGGAAAACACAGTTTAAACGTGCTGTTACCGGGTGGCGAACTCTAACCTAGAGTGCCCTCTCCTGTGCTGCAGCCAGCATTTATGCCATTTGTTTAGCTAATACAACAACAAAAGAGTGACTATACCTGTGAAACCATACGTGACAATTTATCCCTACCTAGCGGTCTACACAGTGTTCAAAATGAGGAAGAAAAAATATCATAAGGAAAAGGAACTGAAAAAGAAACCTTATTTCTTAAAAGAACCCTCACTCACCCTAGTGGTGACATGCTTCATCATGGGGTTCCCACAGGGGAGACCGAATGTCCCCCTTGTGTGCTCCGACGCCTGCAATTGCAGCGGAGCTGGGTTTTTAAAAACGTTTTTTTGTGTGTGCTCAGTGATGTGAGTGCAAGATTAAAACATCCCAGCTGCGCCTAAAAAAAGCTTTATTAATGGGCCAGCTGTTCACGTTAAAAACAAGTGCGGACAACGTAGTGGTTTGTATTAGAACCACAGTGTCCAGGTCAAAAAGGTCAACATGTTTCTGCTGTTCTATGCAATATTGTGCTCAGCTTTCATCAGGACCAGTGCATGAGATCCCCCGGGGGGCGCGTCCACTCCGTAAGGACACAAATGTAAAAAAGGTAAAAAAACGTATTCCTTTTAACTCACGGTTTTACCCGTAATGTTTAATCCCAGAAATCACCAGGAGCCAGAATCTGTAAACAAACAAATTAGACAGGACAAACATAAGTTTTATACACATGTCATTCAGTCACATTGTCAGGTATTGCCGAATCCTTATGACATTTATGTATAACGATATGCTATTTGGTATTGTTAATTCTTACACCCACTAGAAACTTTTAGTAACTTTTGTACACCCCTGTGAGACATCAAAAAGGGGAGGGGGGTTATCTTTCTTCGTTTGACCAGCCTCGGTCCCTAACGTGCGCACAAGACAGAACTCAGAAAACAATTTGCCCGAATGCCTACTATGGCGCCGTGTCTCCAATTGGAGTTTTAAAATTCAATGCGTCACGCCTCGTAAAAAATCAAACGACCCTCGAATGAAGGTCGCTTGACATACAGTCTGAGGCCAGATGTAATTAGGACTAAGATGCGCCGTATAGTCAGACCCAAAAACACTTACATCAAATGAAAATCACATGTGCCACATGGGCTGTCAGTGGGGCACTATCTTCATGATGCGCTCCATCTGAAAAGTTAAAGCAAAACAACCAGCATGAATGTAAAAGCCGATCGCGAAAACTCACGTTACCAAAGCCTCACTGCAAACGAGTCAAGCTAAGTTCACAGACTTACTTTGTGCACACCGACTCGCCGCCGGAGACCTATTCCATAAATCACTGCAGCCCGGATGTTACCCGCCATTGGAATGCAGCGGCGTTATAAAGTGCAAAGCCTTCCGGTCACGTGACAAGCGAGCAGCGTCCGTGTCATGTGACTGGGGCTGAGTATCCTGATCCCGTATAATAATAAGGAATAGCTCTCCAATACGTCAGAGTACTACCAAAACTTTATTGTTCTCCAGTATTTCAGTAGCACTCGGGCATATTGTTTAATGCTACTTCAAGGGATTTAAAGAAGCGCACTGCCGATCACGTGTCAGGAGCGCTATGGAAGCATCTGCGTGATGTGTTCTCTATCGTTTAGGCTCAAAATCACTAGACCGCCAGCCTTCACTGATCGTGAACAGGAAAAACTTTATTGATCAGCAACAACAACAGTGCACATCCGAAGAGGGTTTTGGCAGTAATTTTGCAGCTAAAAGATGTATTCAAAATGATCATAACCCCTTCCACAATAAAATTCAAGGGTAATTCAGAAAAAATGCATTGCTTTTCGTATGTTGTCAATCATTACATTTCCTCTCACGACTTTTGAAAGATGCCTTAATGGTCACGGATAGCGCCCAGAAATCAATTGGTGCATAAAGGTTCTTATCATAGCGACAGTACTTACACAGTGAATACCAGAAGAGGTGTATCATCGTCTTAAAACAGTACCCCACGGGATATCGTCGTTTAGACCCACAACATGGGTAGACAGGCGGTGCACCCACCTCTGTTCCTTTTCAAAGAGGCTAGTTTCTGTGCCTTGCTCCAGATGCTCAATTACTGTCCAGTGGATCTCATTAGGGGATTGTCTGTGTTCTAAGAAATGTGCGGTCATTTTGGTGTTGTTCTTACCACATCTTATACTGCTCCGATGCTCGCAAATTCGGAGTTTGACCATCCTCGTTGTCATCCCTATATACCTCAAGCCACAGGGACAGGTTATCAAATAAATGACATTGCACGTATTGCAATTTGTGTGTTTCCTCTGTTCCCATGCTTTCCCTGGTTCCAAACTGAGTGTTTTAGAGCTCGAGGTAAAAGGGCACACACTACATCCTCCGCAAGGATAGTGGCAAACTATGGGTGGCAGGCCCCAGGCATTCAATACGTTTCTTGTGGTTACCTGTGGTGTCCGAGGGCGTGTGTGGACCAATGAGTCCTTGAGACTTCTAGCTCTTTTATATGAGAACAAAGGTCTTTCCCAGGCACAGGTATTAGATGTTAGTATCCTCCTATGTTAGATGCTGAATTGTAGGTCGTAACACATGTTAGAGGAACCTTACTTCCTGTGTCCTTGGGGCGATCTTTTAAAAGGGATTCGCGGTTTTGATTGCGAGCCCTTTTACAGCTTTTAGTTAACAGATGTTTAGGGTAACCTCTCTTGCACAGCTTGTTAGTAAGGTCTTTAGACTGTTCTTTATAGTCAGTAACCTCACTGCAATACCTCCTGATCCGGAGGTATTGCATAAATGGTAAGTTCTCTCTAAGTGGTTGAGGGTGAAAACTTGTGTAGTGCAAGAGGTTGTTTTTCGATGTATGTTTATAGTAAGTTTTCGATTTGAGATGGTTGCCTACTCGTGTGATGGTCACATCCAGGAACACTACCTTGGTTTTATCAAATTCATAGGTGAACTTCAGATGGGGATCTTGATTGTTCACCCAGACAAAGAAAGAGCCCAAAGACTCCTCATTGCTCTTCCAGATTAGTAACACATCATCTATGTATCTTTGTCATAGGATGATGTTTGGAAAGTACAGGTTGGTGGTGGGTAGGATGTTGTTGGATTCAAAATTGTACACATACAAACCCGCCACACTAGGGACAAATGTACTGCCCATTGAAGTTCCCGTGGCCTGTAAGTAGATCTGGTTCTCATATTGAAAGAAGTTGCGTTTTAAAGCCAGGGTTGCACAGTTTACCACAAAGGATCGTGACATATTGTGTTCCCAGTTGGTATTTTCAAGGGTTTCTGCAATCACATCAATTGTTGATTCTTGGGGTATACATGTATAAAGGCTCTCAATGTCTAACGTTGCCAGAAGACGTGGTTCCTCAGGCAATTCAACATAGCGAGTAGGCTCTTGGTGTCTCTTATGTATGTGCTAGTTGATTCTACGAGAGGTTAAAGGAAAAAATCGCAGTACTTTGATAAGGGTTCTAGTAATGAACCCAAACCTGAAATGATTGGCCTCCCAGGTGGTGGAAGGATACCTTTGTGCGTTTTAGGGAGGGTGTAAAAATAAGGAATTTTACCCTCAGAGATGGTGAAAAAGTATGCTTCCTGTTTAGTAATCTGCCCCTCATGTTCCGCTGCCATTACAAGATCGATTATCTCAGTTTTCAGACTGGCAGAAGGATCTTCCCTCAACACCACATAGTTGGTATTGTTATTCAAAAGGCGTCGGAATTCTCGGTCATAGTCACCCTTATCTTGGATGACTATGACACCCCCTTTATTCCCACTTTTAATACGATATCAGTGGTGTTTTGTAATGACTGTATCGCTCGAAACTCTCCTGTTGTCAGATTTTTAAAATGGGTCGGTGTCACCAAAGATTCAACCTCGTTAACAACGGCTTGCTCGAAAGCCAGTATCTCAGGTGGAATTGTGTGTGGTGGTGGGGGGGGGGGGTGAAACTGGTATCTCCCTGCAACATCTATGTGGGTTCTGTCATGTGTTTTTCAAAGAAACTTTTCAAACGTAACTTATGGAAAAATTCCGTTAGTTCACAGCGTAACTTAAACTTGTCCAGGCCTGGGGTAGGCACGAACCCAAGGCCCTTTTCCAGGACCCAGGTTTCTTCCTCAGTTAGGGTGACTCCGGACAGGTTGGTGATTAAAGTCTCTGATTGCTCGGGCCCACTCTCTGCTCCGAGGTCTTGCTCCTCCTGTTGTCGCCCACAGATTTGCTTTGTTCCCAATGAACTTGATTGGACCCTTTGCGTTTTCCCCTCGGCCCCCGGCCCCTCTCTAAAAAAGGCTGCGTGAACATTGGAGGCTGGTAAAATTGTGGTTGCGAGGGACCAAAAGGTTGGTTCCATCCCATCATGGGTGGAAAAGGTGGTTGATGGTGAAAGGTGTTGTGAAATCGAGGTCCACCCTGCTGGTAGGGTTGCCAGCCAGGATTAAAGGAGCCTCTGCCCCTTCCACGGCCTCTGTTCCTCTTGCCAGTACTACCTGTACTTGACCCACTAGAGTGAGAGTCCTCCGAAGTATCGGAGTTATAACCTTGTTTGGTTGGTGGTGTGTACTCAGGACTGGCATAGGGGTATGTTTTCTCATATGACCATTTCTTTAAATTTCTTTAAAATTTGTTTAGCTAAGCCTCTCCTGGAGGTCACGTGATCGGGACCCAGGGAAGGAGGCCGGAAGTTGCTGGAGCACTCTAGTATTCAGAGTGGACTACGAGTGAGTGATATTTCAGTAGTTATTTTAAAAAGGCAATCAGATTCAATTTCACAGTTTACAGGCACCACATAGCAGGTTAAATTACTGGTTTGGAACATTTACTGTAAAAGATAGGTTAAAATGCGCTGTTACCGGGTGGCAACCTCAAACCTAGAGTGCCCGCTCCTGCGCTGCAGCCGGCATTTATGTATGTTGTTTAGTTAAGCCCCTCCTGAAGGTCACGCGGTTGGGACCCAGGGAAGGAGGCCGGAAGTTGCTGGAGCACTCTAGTATTCAGAGTGCTCTACGAGTGAGCGATCTTTCAGTACCGTTATTTTAAAAAGGCAATCAGATTCAATTTCACAGTTTGCAAGCGCCACATAGCAGATTAAAATACTCGTTTTTAAAATTTACAGTAAAACACAGGTTAAAACCCACTGTTACCCGGGGGTGACCTCTAACCTAGTGAGTTGTTATGTAGATTGTGCTTTTTGTTATTTGGTGCAAATCTGTTCAGTAGTTTTTGTGAAATTAAATCTGAACAATGTAGAGATGTCTCTGGTTGCTGATATTTTGCGGTGATCACGGTGAAATCGTGATGTGTTCGAGGTAAATCAAGAAAGCGCACACCAGCGGGGATGCTCTGATTGGCTGGATGCAACCTGAACAGAAAATTGCTGCAAGTTTGCTGTGAAATTGCGATGTGTTTGTGGTAAACCACGAAAGTGCGCCGATGGGAATGCTGTGATTAACTGAACGCAACCTGAAAATAAAGTTGCGGCTGCCTTTTTATTGATCGGTAATGGTTGTTGGGGCTTAAAATGTCTGTGAAAGGTAAGATAAGGGGTCAGGGTGAAGATACTCTGACCCCATGTTTGAGAATGGGGGTGTTAGTGACACAAGTTATGTGTACAAAATAGATTTTTTTTTTGATCACACGCGACATTCGCGACAACGCTGCAACCGCCACGGTGGCCCCCCATTTACCACTGCGAGGATGTTGTGAATATCACAATGACACTGCGAATATTGATGGGAATATAAAACAAATATATATATATATATATATATATATATATATATATATATATATATATATATAATATATATATATATATGCATATATATATATATATATCACGCAGTTTCCGTACAAAACCACAATCCAAGTAGTCAAAAAGATACGGACACGGACCACAAATATCGTGCTTCTTCTTTATTTTAGTCCTTGAGCGTACCAACGCGTTTCGGTCCCGCCTTGGACCTTGATCACATGACACAGTGCAAGAATATACATTGGTTTAAATACTATGCAGGAAGTAATGACATCAGCACAGTACATTTTGTAAACGTGACCATAGACATGGAAGAGTTCAATTTGAACACAACCACAATTCATTAAATAACCTGACTCAATATGTCATTTAAAAGGCACATAAAACCAATGTTGTGTAAAAAAGGTTTTTACATAATTCAGTGTAGTGTTGAAAATTAATAAAAATAAATTTTTGAACAAAGTGCAAGTGCAAGTGCAAAAAAAGTTACCTTTCGTAAAAGCGCAATAGAGTCTACAAGAGTAATCCCAATTTTGAGCCCAAAATTGGTCAGATGTTGTGCGCATAAGTATTTTCAATAACGGTATAAATACCCGAAATGTAACATCACTTAAGATGAACATACATAGATGGATAGTTGGAGCCCCAATAAAATTAATTAGAAAAATCAGCTAGAAAAATCAGCTTAATATGAGGATTGAAATCTGTTGTGTTATAAAGAACCCAAGAAAAGACAGAATGTATATAACCACACTCATTAGACAGTTTTGTGGTCTTAATATCTATGTCATGACGATAATCTCATCATCCCTTTTGCACTCTTATTTTAACCCATCTGGATTCTGATGGTATGTAGTTGTCTGCATTTATTAGCCGCATGGATATTCATCGGAGGATCTCATGCTAATATGTATAGCTCTATATGATAGATAAAATTCATATATACATCCTAAAATTCATATAAATATAAATATCAATATAAATATAAATAAAACAGGATTTAAAATTGCATACATATTATATAGACAACCATAAATATGTCATAAATACCAATCCAGATTGCTATCACATAAGTGAAATAAAAATTAGAGTGCAAAGATCTGATTGAATTGACATTGTGAGGTGTTTGGATCTGATCACAAAAGAAACATTTAGAGTTTATATGCCAGTGAACCTAACATGAGGGGGATTAAAGGCATGTAGATAAATCCTCCGTCATATTTAAACCGGTTGGTTGTTTGGTGTTGAGCTCCAAGATGTATCTGGTTTCTAGTTGACGTAGTTTTTCCTCACAGTTACCACCCCTTCTACTAGTTGGTACCGAGTCAATTACATAGAAACTGAGCTCACGGCTGTTAGATTTATGCACAGATTTAAAATGCCTGGCTACCAGGTATGTGTTGTCCTGGTTGGATTTCGCCCTGAGATGTTGCAGTATGCGTTTATGCACCTGGAGTTTGGTACTTCCCACGTACATAAGTTTACAGGGGCAGGACTGCAAATTCAGTTTTGCAAGTTAATAACTGTTTACTCTTATGTTCTTTGTCATCAAATGGTGAGATGTATGTTTTGGTGTTCACACCCTGTTTGCAGGCCTTGCACACTTTGCAATTGTAGAAACCACTGTGAGTTTTTAACCAGTCTGTGGATTCTATTACCTCAGGGATAGTTTTTATGAGTTCATCCCTCATTGAGCGGCCTCTGCTGTAAGTGATAGGCGGTCTCATTGGTAAGTTACGACCAATGACCGGATCAGACAATACCAGGGGCCACTGTTTCCTAATTATAGATTCGATTTTCTTGTGTTGTTGACTGTACTGTAGTATTATTCTAAAGGTTTTATCCTTAGTGGATGTTGTACCTACAGTGTTAACCGCCCCATCTCGCTCCTCCCGTTTCCAGCCAAAGTCATCGAGAAGACCGTCAACAAGCAGATGGCCGCCTTCCTCGAGACGAATGGATCCCTCGACCCCTCACAGTCCGGCTTCCGAGCCAATCACAGCACCGAGACCGCCCTCATCGCCGCCACCGATGACATCCGAGCCCTGATGGACAACGGAGAAACAGCGGCCCTCATCCTCCTAGACCTCTCCGCGGCATTCGACGCTGTCTGCCACCGCACCCTAGTACAGCGCCTCAGCAACGTCGGAATCCAGGACAAGGCGCTGGAATGGATCATCTCCTTCCTCGACTGAAGAACACAGAGAGTCCGCCTACCACCGTACAAGTCAGAGGCCACCGAAGTCATCTGCGGCGTCCCTCAAGGATCCTCTCTGAGCCCCACCCTCTTCAACGTCTACATGAGCCCCCTCGCGGCCATCGCACGCCAACACAACCTCAACATAATCTCCTACGCCGACGACACCCAGCTGATCCTCTCCCTGACCAACGACCCCTCCGCCGCCAGAGCCAACCTGCACGAAGGGATGAAAGAGGTAGCCGAGTGGATGACGACCAGCCGCCTGAAACTGAACTCGGACAAGACGGAGGTCCTCATCCTGGGCTCCTCACCCTCCGCCTGGGACGACTCCTGGTGGCCTCCCGCCCTGGGCACCGCACCCAAACCGACAGACCATGCACGCAACCTGGGCTTCATCCTGGACTCCTCCCTCTCCATGACCAGGCAAGTCAACAACGTCTCCTCGGCATGCTTCAACATCCTACGCATGCTACGGAAGATCTTCTGGTGGATCCCCACCGAGACCAGGAAGACCGTCACCCAGGCCCTCGTCACTAGCCGACTGGACTACGGCAACGCCCTCTACGCCGGTACCACCGCCAAGCTCCAGAAGAGACTCCAGCGGATCCAGAACGCCTCAGCCAGACTCATCCTCGACATCCCACGAACCAGCCACATCTCCGGACATCTGAGAGACCTTCACTGGCTCCCCGTCAACAAAAGAATCACCTTCCGCCTCCTCACCCACGCACACAAAGCCCTACACGACCAAGGCCCGAGCTACCTCAACAGCCGAATCAACTTCTACGCTCCCAAACGCCACCTCCGATCAGCCAACCACGCCCTCGCCGCCGTCCCCCGCATCCGAAGAGCGACTACAGGAGGAAGGTCCTTCTCCTACCTGGCCGCCAAGACCTGGAACTCCCTCCCGACCGACCTGCGCCTGACCCAAGACCACCTCTCCTTCAGGAAGAAGCTGAAGACCTGGCTGTTCGAGCAGTAGCGGCACCCCCCCACCCCCAGCGCCTTGAGACCCTACGGGTATGTAGCGCGCTCTATAAATGTCATTGATTGATTGATTGATTGAATTACGAATTATGGCGAATATTGTCAGTCTGTAAATATTAAGTGTCATATTAGCGTATCACTGACAGCCAACGACAGATGAACATTAGAGACAATGACTAAAATGAATTTAATTGATGTATTTACCTATTAATTGTTTACCCACTGGGGTATAACATGAATAACCCATGGAAACTGTGATTTTTTCCGTGTTCTAGGTGATATAATTACCCACTTGGGATTGATTACTCCTTTTCTAGGATTGTATCGATATAATAGGACCACTTTAAACATGATATAGATTGTTAATACCCACTGGGTTTCAAAATTTCTTTAAGAGATTGTAAGTTGGTCCGTTGGCTGTCAGTGATATGCTAATATGACACTTAATATTTACAGACTGACAATGTTCGCCATAATTTGGAAAGAATATGACACGTGTCGTAAAAGAGAGTATTGTGAATTAGATACTGTTTAAGAATGGCTCTTTAAAGTATGGATAAGAGAAAAAACACGTAAAAAACACGTAATGTTGATGTTTACCGTGTTAAGATGGCCGAAAGGCTTTTTTGTGCATAGTCCTATGTTGATGTCCACACACAACATTTTTTTGCACTTTTTCTTTATTTAATGTCGGCTGGAGAAACAAACAATTACCCGTGACCAAGGCGAGTGTGTCGCCGAAACGCGTTGGGATTTTGAAAGTTTGGCTTGATATGGAATAAAGTCTTCCAAACCATACTATCGTCTGGCGGATATTATTGCTGAGAGTGCATAAAGTACTAGAAAGTACGAGGTGGAACAGATTTGTACAGGGCGACCTTGTACCCTGGATTGCACCGACGCTGAAAAGAGTCCCGGTCGTAACACAAGGACAGTGGAAAGGAATATATATATATATATATATATATATATATTCACTGAAAAAAAAACCATAGGTTTGACACCATATATAGTTAGGAATTTGCATTTACAAAACCTTGAAAATTCACTGAAAAAACCATAGGTTTGAAACCATATATAGTTAGCTGGTTAATTTAATCATACAAAACCATTGAAATTCCCATATATAGTTAGTTGCACTAACTATATATTTCGCGCACCCGCAATCCACTGCTGATGATGTCACATATTACATCATTGATGACATGGTCAGTGACATCACTGATGACATCACTGATGACATCTCAAATGACATCACTGATGACATCACTGATGACATCTCAAATGACATCACTGATCACATCACTGATGACATCATTCATGTGATAATACGATGAACCTTTTCAGACTCTAATATAACCTTAGATACACTCAGTGTATACAGACACTCACACACTATCACTCATCCATGGAGTTACTCACACACCTAGTCAGTCATGCAAAGAATCAATCACACCTCCATTTCCTCAACTATACAGTTATACACACCTTACTTATTCAAACATATACTAACACATACTTACTCTCTTATACAATCCCTGATACAAGTTCACAATGATCCATACAGCCACTCACACATTCACTGGCTCTCATGCACAGTTATTTATATATGCCAACTCTCACATGTACTGTGTTTTACTTATGTACTTACTTTGACATGTAGCATTGAGATATCCATTCACTCATCAATACACTCATGCACACAGTCATTCGCAAATACAGCTGTTTCCACATGCACTCTTGAACCCATACATCTAGTGAATCAACTGCTCACACATCTATGCACAGAGTCACACACCTCCAAGCCACCCACACACACACTCAGTCTCCCATACAATTACTTGGGCAACCAATCAATAACCCATATAGTCACTCATATAGCTACTGATCAACACATGCAGCAGTTTACACAACAACAGACATACTGATGCACAAATTGAGACAGTTTATTCACTACCCCATGCATTCAGTGAGACACATTAAATCACTCACTCATACAGTCAGTCATGCACCTACTAAATCCTTCATCCAGACAGTTATACATTCACTCATTCTATAATCTGTAAAACATATTTAAACTTTACAGAAACATACAATGACTCGATGATGTCATCAGTGATGTCATCAGTGATGTAATTTGAGATGTCATCAGTGATGTCATCAGTGATGTCACTGACCATGTCATCAATGATGTAATATGTGACATCATCAGCAGTGGATTGCGGGTGCGCGAAATATATAGTTAGTGCAACTAACTATATATGGGAATTTGAATGGTTTGTATGATTAAATTAACCAGCTAACTATATATGGTTTCAAACCTATGGTTTTTTCAGTGAATTTTCAAGGTTTTGTAAATGCAAATTCCTAACTATATATGGTGTCAAACCTATGTTTTTTTCAGTGAATTTCAATGGTTTTTTAATAGCAAATATCTATAGTTGTAAAATATATTCTTCTTTATAATGAATACTATATTTTCTATGCATATTTCAATGGTTTTGTGTGAGTAAAATATCAATTTAAAGGTTTTCTAAATGCTAATTCCTAACTATATATGTTCTAAAACCTATGGTTTTTTCATTGAATATATATATATATATATATAGCAATCCGCATTGAAGAATAAGTGGATGTATAAGTGTCTGGATTGAGGATTTAGTAGCAGTGTGATTGACTGTTTACTTGACTAATTTGTAGTGTGTCACTAAATATATTGGATAGTGACTAAACTGTGTGAATACTATTTTTTCTATGTATTTATTATTTTTTTTGGATGTATGCAAGTTTTTTATTTTTTTATTTTTTTGCTTCGGTACGCTTCCGGTGCGTGCCCCGGGGTGCGCCCCGTTAGCGAAACTTTGGATCGCGCCCCGGTTCGCGCCCCGGGAAACGTTCAGTTAGCGCAACTGACGCAATCAAAAACAACATCTTGACACGTCGCGTAAGTGTGACCTATCGTGTAGCCGCGTGATGCGTCTTATGACGCGCTGCGTTAGCGCACCCGGAAGCGCTACAGAGCGCGACGCGCAGCGCCCCGGAAGCGCTCCGGGGCGCGGGACGCGTAACGTAAGCGTAACAGGTCATGTGACCTGAAAATAACACTTTTTTTTGGTTCAGAACCTTTTTTTTCAAAATGTTGAAAGCCCCCACCTTTTTACCTCATTCTTACTTTCTACTTCCAGAGAGCAAGACCTGTTTTTGACAATGGCTTTTATAATAGCTGCAGCTGGTGCTTCTCAGCAACCACCACCACCACCACCACCAAAAGGACCACCTCCAACACTGGACTTTGGTGGAGAGGAAGATAATGAGGACGAAGAGGAGGAGGAGGAAGAGCAAGTAAGGCAGTTCCTGACAGAAACACCATTGCAGAGCCATATTAAAGAGCACTACATATGGCAATTTTTTTAAAATTCCACCTGGACAAAAAAGGTCAATGCACTCCAGGTGTCTTGTTTGATCTGTGAACATGTACTTTCTCGTGGCAACCCCAACAAGAAATACAGCTTTGGGAATCATACAATGATTCGCCACATGGAGCGGTGGCATCCTAATAATCTTTCCCAAGCACAAGTAAGGGATCTTGCTGCCAACCCCCCAAATGTCATCCCCAGCACCTCCAGTGGACAAAGCTCATTCGCCGGACCAGAAGGCCGAGAAATGGTCTACAATATTCAAACTCCTTTTGAAAACTACAAAATAGTTTGTATATATTGTGGAGGAACTATCAGTTATGGAGAAAAGAGTATTACTTTGATTAACCGAGCTGGAGAAAATCATAAATGCAACAAGAAGACAAAACAATGATTCCTTTTTATTTTTTTTTGCTCCTGTTGAGACATGTTCAAACCCTGCTTTTTTGTTATTTCCCCTAAAAAAACACTAAAAAAACACAAAATAGTTTTCAAAAATCCTAAAAAATCAAAAAATTGTTCAGAAAATTAATACAAAAATAAAAAACAAGAAAAAGAATAAAAAAACAGTTCTTTTCAGAACTACCTTCCATTTATAACAAAATTGCTAAAATGTTTACACCCTGTCTTTCTTTTTTTCTCTTTGTTGCGCTTCCCGGAGCGCTGCCCGGTTCGCGTACCGGGCGCTTAACCCGCGTAATTATAAAAAAAATGTTTTTGTGCTTTATATGGCCCTTTTCAGCCACCCACTTCAAATCTAGGGGGTCAGGGGGTGTCTACCCTGCCCCCTTTTATTCATTTCCCCTTTCGTTATTGCCACCTCTTTTCTGTCGTTCTTACCGAGAGACAAGATGGCGGCCGCTCCGGACTGTTTAGAATGTTGCCAGACACCGGAGAGCCAATCCGCTTCTCCTCGCGAAGTTCCGTGAAGCGCCCGGTGCGCGCACCGGAAGGCTCACCGGAGCGCGCTTACAGATATATATATTTTTTTGAACTTAAATTACACAAAATCCACTGGAGCACATATCTTGAGACCTAGCAAAGGCACATCGGGCAAACAGTCCCTACAATTTTGCAAAGTTTCGTGGAAATCCATTCAGCCGTTCGAGCTAAAAGTGAGTCCAACCACCCTATGGAAAACTCAATGTTAAAAACACGTTTTGGGACCCCCCTTTTTTCTCGGCCCCCACTTGAAGAAACCCCCCCAAACTTTCAGGGGACGGTCGGAGACAAAATGTGCCATTTTCCTGAAAATTTCAGCCAATTCCGTCCATCAACGCCAAAGTTATTCAACATAGAATTTTCAGAAATCCCTATTCAAAAAAATCCTAAGTATATATACCTACTGGCGACCGCCAGTAGGTAATATATATATATATATATATTTTAGTGGCAGAAAGACTACGCACATTAAGGCCACGCCAAAAAACAACAATAGATCCCGCCGCAATCAAAAACGCCGGGAAAGGCGGAGAAGAAGCAAACAAAGGGTCCAAGAAACCACAAAAAAACAATCAACAATGAAAGAAGAAGAAACATTAATGGACAGATCTATTATTAATCTGTCTAATGTGGTCCTTACCAAAGCGGAGCAACAACTTCTGGCTTTGGGCTTAAATTACTGCCCAAATCAAAACCTCAACTATGCTTCCACCAGGGTGGATGTTTATTGTTACATCCGCAAATTAAAGCTTCGAAAATTCTTCGCTTTACAACGTCTCAAAACTCATGTTGGCACAAACAATTGTGCCAATTCAAACATTACCGACACAGAGCAACCCTTTTCAGTGCCCCAGCACTTCTTGCCATTCATGATTTAATGAATGATGACAACGTTGAGACATGCAAAGAAAATGAAATGGAAAGTACGCAAAATCGACTAGAGAGAATACATATCGCTAAATCAGGAGCTGGCATTACTCCTTTCAAGCGAAAATCTGACTTTGTACCAATTATGACCCGTGATGCAGTTGATGTTTTCCAAGATTGTGTCATCACAGAAATGAAAAAGCTGCATAAAACTACCCACATCCACAAAAAATAAAGAAATTTGATGTAAAACAAGCACAATACTCTGCATTAATGAAAAAACTAAAGAACAATCCAGACATTGTTGTCGAAATGGCAGATAAAGGTGGAAATATTGTTATTTGGCCTAAGGCAGCATATATTCTAGAAGCCCAAAGACAGCTATCGGATCCAGCTTGTTACAAGAAATCTACAAATAAAGAATACACTAAGGCTAATGAAAATCTGAATAAACTCCTACAGAAACATCGAAGAGGGGGCCTAATTTCAGAGGAAGAGTATCAATTTATGCTCAATGAACATCCCACTTTACCTACTATGTACCTGATCCCCAAAGTTCATAAAGGACAATCACCAGTACCGGGTAGGCCGATCATCTCTGCGATCAACAGCTGCGGAGAAAGAGTAGGCCAATATGTGGACTTTTTCTACAAAAGTGGGTAAGCAGCCTGCCTAGTTATGTACGTGACACTGGAGACTTTCTTGCTAAAATAGAAGATCTAGAATGGCAGAATGATATGCTACTAATAACTTTAGATGTGGAACAATTATATACCAGCATTTCACACACAGATGGTATGAATGCAGTTTCTCATTTTCTAGGCCATCGGCCAATTGATTTCTATGAGCACAACAAAGTGATTCTGGGCTTCATAGAGTGTTGTCTGTACAACAACTATTTTTTATTTGGCAAAGAGATTTGGAAGCAACTGAGGGGCGTGGCTATGGGGGCCTGCTTCTCCCCCAGCTATGCGTGCTTGCACGTCGGCTGGTGGGAGGAGCGGGTCCTCAACGTCACGCATCATGTGTGGGTACGAGAAAAAATTGTCCGATACCTTCGCTATATTGATGATATTTTTTTAGTTTGGCAAGGTGATGAAACAGAAGCTCGTGCCTTTATAAATGCCATCAATGACAATCCATACAACCTCAGGTTCACGTCCAAGATAAGTAACAAACAAGCAGAGTTTTTGGATGTAACTGTATACATTGATGAACACAGCAGAGTGCAAACTACTCTCCATCGTAAAAATACTGCAGGCAACACCACCCTTCATGCCTCTAGTTTGCAACCTAGGCATACTATCCAAAGCATTCCCTATGGTGAAATACTCAGGCTGAAAAGAATTTGTAGCAGTACTAACGATTTTGAGATGTGTGTCAATGACCTACGCAGCCGTATGAAAGCCCAAGTTTATACAGAAAAAATGTTTAACCTAGCGTTAGCAAAATCACAAGACAGAACCCGGGCTAGCCTGTTAAGCACACCTTCTGAAACCACTAACTTACCTGATGAGACAACTGATTCCAGCAAACAGGAATATCCCAGGTTTATCACCAACTACAGTAGCCAACAAAATAAAATAAGACAAATCATCAATCATCATTGGCCTATTGTATTAACGGACAATGTATTAGGAAATATGCTTCCTAACAAACCCATGGTTACTTTCCGGCGTGCTCTTAGTATGGGTGCTGTGCTCGATCAAAGCAGTCCTGAGCTCAAATGCAAACAAAACTGGCTGATTAAGGAGGGATTCCGAAAATGCTCTACTTGTAGGGCATGCAAGTTCGGAATAAATAAGACACACTACAATACCCCCTTTAGTGACACTGAGATCCCAATTAAAGGCCAGCATACCTGCAAAACAGAATATGCAGTATATGTTCTGACATGTACGTGCCACCTCAATTATGTAGGCAGCACCATACAACCTGTACATGTCAGAATTTTACAGCATATCCGAGCCATTCTGCATTCAGATCCAGCATACCCGGTTGCACGTCACTTTTTGAGCTCTCACAGTAAGGATATCAATTGCTTATCTTACTATGTAATAGCCTCAATCCCCAAACTAAGACGTGGTGGCAACCGTGAGCTCAAACTCAGACAATTAGAATCACGAATGATCCTTGAATTTGACAGTAAATGGCCAAATGGGCTTAACATTACTGAGGATCTTCGCCATTTTCTATGATATGCCCCTCAGTAGTTAGATCAAGTCTTGAATACATTTATGCAATCTTGATGTTCATTCCCCTAGATAGTCAGGTTCCCTGTTATCTAGTGGGCCAAATTCTCTAGTCCAAGTGATTTATAATGGTGCTGTTATAACTAGCTGTGATTTTGGCCAGTCAAGTTCCTTGTTGGCCAATCTACTTTCGATAGATGTAACTATTTACCTTCCTCAAATGTTGTAAATATTGTTGTATAATAGTTTGTATACACTTTTTATCCAAAAAATGTTTTACACTTTTTAGCACTGTATTTTACACTGGGTGTTTTTAGCAACAATGAATTTCACACATTGCAGTTTTATCAAGTATCTATTGTTTTTACAGTATTTTATGAGATATATATATAAGGACATGGTCCTATCTCTTACTGTTTGCATTTATGCAATTATTGCACAAGATACTTTGCAACATGTGGATTCAGCACTTTATTCCAATCTACCTCTTTTCCCTATGCACTTTAATACACTCCACTAGACGCAGGCTTGGAACCAGTCTAAATTGTATATATTGGCACCTTAAATAATCCTACAATTCCCCAGTCACTGTTAATACATTATGTAGACATTTTCACGGTTTTACCTTTAAGGATTTATCCTGAAAATTAATCATGTGATACCGTGTTTTGCAAATCTGCATTTTTTTTCCTATGTTCATTTTTTTAAAAAGACGTGACATCTCATTATATTTATTTCATTTTGTATGTAAATAATATGTAATAATGAAATGTTTTTTTTAAAAAACGGAAAAATGTGATATGCAGTACCTCTCTCCTTAACGCAGGAGAAGTATGTCTTTTATGTCTATGCAAAACCTACACCATGTGACTGGGCGGGCTAATTGGGTGTGCACAGCATTATAAAATTAAAAAATTAAAACTGGCTCACATTGCATGTGAACAAGGGCTTTCCTAGCCCTAAACGCGTAGTGCCCTCTTGCCTACCGGCTTCTCTGCAAATAAAGATCCTGTGCAGCGCATTTGGTGGTCCGTCTCCTATGTTTCCTCGCCGGTCTGACGTTGTTTGACCTGGAAGTGGTGTTTGGAGTTTTTGCGGCCGCCAGTAGGTAGTTATAGTCAGGATTATTTTCAATACAAAATCTCAACATTCTATTGTGAATAATTTTGGCGCCGGTTGAGGAATCTGCCTGAAAATTTCCGCAAATTTGCCTCGCGGCGCCCCGGTCCTTCCCTGACAGTTTGGGGGGGATTTGTCAAGCGGGGGCCGAGATAAAAGGGGGTCCCAAAACGTGTTTTCCCCATGTTAATTTCCATAGGGCGGTCGACCTCCCTTTTAGCCCGAACGGCTGAATGGATTTCCACCAAACTTGGCAAAATTGTAGATGTCACTGACGATGTAATGAGTGATGTAATATGTGACGTCATCAGCAGTGCATTACAGGCGCGCTTGTTATAGTGAGTCCAACTAACTATAACGTTGGAATTTCTATGGTTTTATGTCAGTAAAATTTCCAGCTAACTATAACTGGTGTGAAACCTATGGTTTTTTCAGTGAATATATATAAATATATATATATTACAAATCCTGCATAGCCGCCACGTCTTGATTCACGCGATGCAGTCAAAAGCAGGACACGGACCCAAGTTTCGTGCTCGTTAATCTTTTATTTGCCCAAGTGTCTGAGATGCGTTTCGCAGCGCGAACGCCGCTTGTTCACTCGACAGTTTGTGTTTACCCAGAAGGCATTTTTAAAGTGACAGTGCATGAATTAGTGAATCACGTGAGTTCATTTCACTATAGAAATAGACAAAACACTCCGTATACATTTATTTACTTCGTTTTGTGCAAGTTGGGCTATCAGTTGATATACAAATACTAGTAAAATACATTTTTATATTTAAATCAACCATTTTTTTAAACAAAATAAGTAATCATTATTTGCTCAAGAAAAATCAGTGTAAAATACGTTAGCCCTAAAGCAGTTGCATATATGTACTGTAATACTGTAAACGTTCTGTCTTTTTTTCTTCTAGTGAAAACATATTTAAAGTGCTTAAATGTGCAAGTGATTATAAAATCATTACAGTTGATCTCATTATGCTTTCGAAAAATCAAATAGATCTTAAATCGCTGCTGTTATCTGTGTTATATAAACCAACTCGTATTTCAACTGTTCATTACTATTGACTGTTCTAAATTATTTCATTTGTTAGATCTTACATAGCAGCATTCAACATCGATATCATGAAGTTAACCATCAACCTGTACCTCATCAATTACTGAATTCTCATGAAAGTAGATACTTGATATAAAGATACCAGTGTTGTTCTCTCCCTTTGATACAAAACATTTATACTTGATCTGACCTATAAATAATGCTTAAAAACATCCTAAGATATTTACAAATATTTAAAATCGTTGGTATAAAAAATTCTTCATATAAATATGTAAAATATTTACAACACAATCAAGTTTTTAAAAGTAGTATACATGTCTTTTATGTTTTGTAAAAGGTGCAAGATAGTGCATATATATTTGATTTTTAACTGGTTATCTTGTTAATAAATCCGGACCAATTTCCTCAGTAATCCCTATTCTAGACAAGTATATAGATCTTCCGTTAGGTTCAATCCATTCGGATGTTTCGAATCTAACAATAAAATGTATCTAGTCTCCAGCTTCCTTAATTTATTCTCCCTATCACCTCCTCGTCTGTTAGGAGGGATTGCATCTATAAGGTAGTATGACAACCCTTTGTTATTCGATCCATGGCATGCCTTGAAATGTCGGGCCACCGGATATGTATAGTCTGTATTTGCTATAGCTCGGAGATGCTGGAGTATTCTGATGTGTGCTTGTAGTTTAGTAGAACCTACGTAGATTAATCCACATGGGCAAGTAAGCACATATACAGAATATTTAGTCTTACAATTCAACATTTTGTTTATAGTATACGGTTTTGTCTTGAATGGACTGAGGCATGTTTTAGTATTGGTCCCATGTGTACAGGCTTTGCATGATGTACATTTCTTAAAGCCTTTCAAATTCTGGTACCAAACTGGGTTTGCTTAAAATTTCTGGGTCGGATACAACTAAGCAATCCCTCATTGAGGGAGCCCTACTGTATGTAATGGACACCCTCTGCGGTAGCAGGGGTCCTAGTACTGGGTCACTAAGCAGTACGGGCCATTCATCCTGAATGATTTTCTGGATTGCCTTATGTTGTTTGCTGTATCCTAATATGAGGCGAACCTTTTTGTCCTCTTTATTTGCTTGAGATTTATGCTGTTCCCTGTCTTTCTTGCTAACCAATAAAGTATCCCTAGCTATTGATGTTGTTTTGGCAATGGCCTTGTCAATCGTTTGTCTGAAGTAACCTCTGGCTAAGAAATGTTGTTTGCTCAGTGTTTGGGCCTGGTGTAATTCTCCCTGTGTGCTGCATACCCTTTTTATCCTAAGCATTTCTCCATAGGGAATGCTGTTCACTAAGTGGCAAGGGTGTGAACTAGAAGCATGCAACACCGAGTTTCCTGCAGTTTTTTTGCGGTATAAAGTCGTTTGTAAAGTATTGTTATCAATATACACTTCAGTATCTAGGAAACTAACCCTGGAGTTGCTGATGTCTGCAGTAAATCTTAAATTAAGATCATTGTTGTTAAGTTTGACCGAAAACATTTCAGCTTCCACTTTAGTTCCATGCCAAATTACAAACAGGTCATCTATAAACCTCAGCCACAACTTGACATTAGTCGACATTATATTCCCATGTATTCCACCGAGGACCAGCTTCTCCCATTTGCCCATATGCAGGCAAGCATAACTCGGGGAGAAGCTGGCCCCCATGGCTACTCCCTGTGTTTGACAATATAGAAGGTGATTGAACATGAATATGTTGTTGTGTAAACAAAATTGTATCATTGCCAACAGCATCTCATTATGTTGCTTATAAATTTTGGCTCTCTGTCTTTTAAGAAGTATTCCACCGCTTGAATGCCATCCTCATGTACTATACTAGTGTAAAACGAAGATACATCTATTGCCATCATAGTATATTCAGAGTTCCATTCAAAGTTCTTTATTTTGTTTAAGAAGTCGCTTGTATCTCTTACGTAAGATGGTAATGATTTTACGTAATCCTGGACGAAAAAGTCCACATAAACTGATGTTTTTTCTAGGATGCTGTTCCTTGCACTGATTATAGGACGTCCTGGTGGTTTTTTACTGTCCTTATGTATTTTAGGTATGAAATATATCATGGGTACAGTTGGATTGTCATTTGTTAAGTACTGGTACTCATTCTCACTTATAAGTTGCTTGTTGCGCCAGCCTGATAGTTTTTTGTAATAGGCTTGATACATTTCTTTCAGTTTGCCAACATCAGTTCGTGTATAACATTGTCTGTCATTCAATTGGCTCATGGCCTCCTTCATGTATTCGTCATGTGCCCAAAGGACTATATTTCCTCCCTTATCACTGTTTCGGATTACGACTTCTTTATTGTTACTTAATTTCTTCATCAATTGGAAATACTTATGATCCTGATTACGATGTTTTTGAATGCTTGTACTTGTTCCTATTTTTTGATTCAAATTTTTAATTTTTTTGGTAATGACTTCGTGGAAAGTGTCTATGGCATCATGAAGCATGATAGGGCAATATTTTGATTTGGGTTTGAAATATGTCAAACCGGCTCCTTTGTTTGAAGTGTTGGTAATCAAGGGGTTTTGTGTTCCAGCCGGAGCATTGTCTTGATTTCAGAGTTCCTCTAACTCGAGTTCTGTATTGGATCCCAAAGGTGTTGCTGCCATGAGAGAATCATTAGAGTCTTCACTTAACAGTTGTTTTTGTTTCATTGCGTATAATTTCTTGAGTTTTAATTTTCTCACTCCTTTATATATATCCATCCGGATATTAGGGTAGTCAAAGTTGTTAGGAGGACAATATGATAATCCAAGACTTAAAGTGTTTTCTTCTTTCCTAGTTAATTTTAAGTTGGATAGGTTAATTGCCGTTTGAGTTACTTCTTTCTCCAGTAATTTTGTTTCCGTCTTGGTGGGTTTGGATTTGCGTTTTGCTGCGTTGCTTCTCTGTTTCCGCTTGTTGTTTGCCCGCTTCCGTGCGTTTGCGAGTGGGTCATTGGCCTCAAAGTTGCCATTCTTTGGGCGGCTAAAATCTTCATCTCTTCCCCCGGCGATGGTCTAGACCCAGTTGGGCCTCTCGGGGTGTTCCTCAGCTCAGAATCGTCTTCGCTGTTCGATGTAAACTGATCGCTTGATGTTGTAGCAGCATCCTCATCTGTTCTCCTCTGTCGATTACCAATTTTGCTCGTATTGCCTTGGCCTTGTTTTTGTTGGGTTTTACGTACTGCATCATATTTGCGAGCAAAGGTGAAAATCTGTCCTACTTCATAATCAACTTTGTCGCATTGAAACTTGTGGGTCTTTCTATCCTTTATTTTATCTTCTTCTTTTTTTAACCGGTTTGTCAACTCTCTCCGTAATTTGGCAATTTCCTCATCTTGACCCATGGAAGCCAATTCTTCATTGAGGGCATCTATTTCTGTTAACAAGCGTGCCCTATCTATATCAGCATACTTGATTAATAATAAGGTCAGTCTTCGTGATGAGTCTAAATTAACTTCTGCCCACTCACGCATTAATTCAGGATGTGGTTCTTCGTAAGTGGGTGCGGTTAAAATCCGGAGCCCCCGTGGGATTCTACCCACCTCAATATAACTTTGTAGGGACCTTGACTCCCACCACTTAGACATTTCCATTTTCATTTTCTTTTCCAGTATTTTCATTTTATATGCCACAGAGTCAGGTTTAGGTATTGTAGCAGCTTCATTTGGTTTTGAAGTAGAGCTCACTGAAAGGACATCTTTGAACATCCCCGTGGCCGCTGCCTCCCTTTCTTTTACAATGCCGCTCGACATCTTGGGTTTGTTTAATTAAATATGGCTGTGTCTTAAGAAGCGGGTCTCTGATGTTCTGTTTCCCGCGTATCTTCAAACAGCCTCGCACACTCCTCCACCCCGCAATACCGCTTGGCACAGTACCTGTTGCTTGAGCCCTCAAATTCCTTGCCTTAAATGCAAGCGGGAACACTCGCAGCCAGCCGGTGTCTTCGTGCTGTAGCTATTCAGGTACACAATCGATATACTTCGGTGCTGGGGGGGCCGCGGTATCTCCTTCCAGGACTTGCAATTGTCCCCGAGTAAACCCAGAAGACGGTTCCGTTTTTCGCCGCTGGCCCAATGTTGGAGGAGGTGTCCCGTGTTAGACTGGTTTCGGAACAGCCAGTCAAATATATTACAAATCCTGCATAGCCGCCACGTCTTGATTCAGGCGATGCAGTCAAAAGCAGGACACGGACCCAAGTTTCGTGCTCATTAATCTTTTATTTGCCCAAGTGTCTGAGACGCGTTTCGCAGCGCGAACTCCGCTTGTTCACTCGACAGTTTGTGTTTACCCAGAAGGCATTTTTAAAGTGACAGTGCATGAATTAGTGAATCACGTGAGTTCATCTCACTATAGAAATAGACAAAACACTCCGTATACATTTATATACTTCGTTTTGTGCAAATTGGGCTATCAGTTAATATACAAATACTAGTAAAATACATTTTTATATTTAAATCAACCATTTTTTTAAACAAAATAAGTAATCATTATTTGCTCAAGAAAAATATATATATATTTCACATGTTCACAAATTTTCCATCTCAAGTTTAAAATCAATATGGTGTAGGTATAGATAGTATATGAAGTAAAGTGTCTCCAAGCTTGTATGGTCGTGGCGTCTAGTTAGACAAGAAAGAGAAAGTCCTGTGAACATGTGAAAAATATTCCAAACTCATGCTAAGCCCTGAAGAGGTTCCGGAGGGATGAAACTTGCTGACTGCTAAATGTGTGCTACACTTTCAAGACATTGTCATTGAATAAAGAATATAAGAAACTTTCTTGAAGAAAAGAGTGCCTCATACAGTGCTTCATTTGAAGATACCATTACTTTCGCTCTTGAGATGTACTATGTTCAATATTATCCGTTATTTATCAGTTTATATTTGTATTTGAGTGCTGAACCCTTTCATGATCAAAATTGTATTGGAAATTCTCTTTTCCCATTTTTGGAGATGTAGGGGGTCACATCTCCGGTTCATTGCACCACTTTTGGATTTCTGTCCATTACTTTTATACAGTTTTTGGCTAGTGCAGGACTTGAGTGGCTTGACCCCTCTCTGTGCTTTTATGTGTATATATATATATATATATATGAGGTACGTTCAGTTCTCAGCAGATGTAGCGCAGCGCAGTAAGCCGCAACGACAAGCAGGAACAGGCGAGACCCAGAAATGGTGCAATACGATTTTTATTTAAAGTTTAGCCCAGCACCAATCCGCCATGACGCGTTTCGGGTAGAGATACCCTTGTTCATATATATAATTTTGCCCATAATATATCTTCTTTCTAAGTTCAAAACCTTGTCCAATATTAGACAATAGTACTGATTGCAACTGGAATTATCACTGTATAAATACATCAGTTAACCATATATATGAAAAATACTTAAATATTTCACATATTTCACTTCTATGAAACAAAGGGATGATCATAAACACCCCAAAGATTATTCCTGTATCAATACCTAACAGTCAATAAGGTCATAAGATCCATAACATTGCCTTATTTTGTCTATTTAAATGCTTGTGGATTTTATGTGCAAAAAATTGCTGTGCAAAACTGTGCAAAAGACTGTGCAAACTAGCTTTATCAGAAAGTGCAAACCGTATGATAAATACCATCCATCAATATCATCAACAATTATGAACCAATAACATTGGATAAAAATTGTTAAAAATAAAAATAAACTGGTGTTTAAAATTCATCATAACAGTAAAATGTGTGCAAAACAGGGGGTGGATTAAAGAAAAAATTCATATACTTACAACAGCTTAGCTGCTACAATTGGAAATTGTAACCTGGTAGAATACATACTAATTAATACTTTCTTGGTCAACATATACACTGCTATGATATTAGGGAACCTATATATCATGCAAATCAAAATTACTAGCAACACCCAAATAGTACCAAACATCAATGATATATGTCAACATTTAACAGATGAAAACTTATTATCTCATCACATTCGTCATTACAGATACCAGGGAACCTCAATATCTATAGAACATCTATAAAAAGTTCTGCATCTCTTCAGTATTATTCAAACCGTTCGGCCACTTGCTGTCAAACTCTAAGATCATCCTTGTTTCGAGCTGACGCAAGCTGCGCTCACGGTTTCCACCCCTCCGCAGTTTGGGTCAGTTTGTGGTCATGACGGATCTGTTCCGTCATGACCACACCCGCGAATGGAATGTTCAGCACCGGGGGAGATTCGGCGCCGCAGGTAAGGTGTTAAAGTGGCGTGCCACTGGGTAGGCCGGGTCAGAATGCAAAATAGCACGGAAATGCTGCAAAATCCTGACGTGCACCCGTAGCTTGGTACTCCCAACATATTTCAATCCACAGGTGCACGTCAGGACATACACAGCAAATTCCGTTTTGCAGTCATAACTTCCTGAAATTGCTATTTCTTGAGTACTGAAGGGTGTTCAATAATGTGTAGTATTTACTCCAAACTTGCATGCTCTGCAGCTGGAACACTTACGGAAACCTGACACCGCTTTCAACCCCATGCCACTCAAAACTGTCTCAGGACTGTTTTTATCTAAAGTAGTCCCCATACTCCTTGCCCTTCTAAAGGTTATCATGGGACCACTAGGTAGACTTGAACCCAATACATTGTCAGTCAGCAAGATCGGCCAATTTTTTCTTCACAATGGCCCTATCTTTCTCTCTTCATTGCTAAGCGATGTTATTAACCTGGGACTCTTAGTATTAATATTAATGCTAGCATCATATGGGGTTTCATTAGCTTCAACAAATGCAGCTACGTCGTTAAATTCAAAAAGGCTCTCCCTGGATCTTAACTCTGCCTTTTCTACTGCATTTTGCAAAATAACTTCAGAATAACCTCTTGCTTTGAGTCATTATAGCATTTCTCTGAGACAGTTGTTAAAATCAGTTTCTGTGCAACATATTTTTTTTAGCCGCAAAATTTCTCCGTACGGTACACTGGCTATTAAGTGCTTTGGGTGCAGACTCGTGGCTTGGAGGGTGGCATTCCCGGCCGTGGGTTTTCTAAATAAAGTGGTCTCTATTCTTGATGTAGAGTTTCACATCTAAGAATTCCACACTGTTTGTGTCTATGTGGGAAGTGAATTTCAAATTAAGAGAGTTTTGATTAATTTCATCCACAAAAGACCGGGCTTCACATTCATCTCCTTGCCATAAGATGAAAATATCATCAATGTATCAGAGATAACATATTATTTTTTCTTGCACCCATGCCTTGTGCTGAGTCTTGAGGACCTGTTCCTCCCACCAGCCTACGTGTAAACAC
The DNA here is from genome assembly GCF_964263255.1 of Lissotriton vulgaris. Classification (NCBI taxonomy): domain Eukaryota; kingdom Metazoa; phylum Chordata; class Amphibia; order Caudata; family Salamandridae; genus Lissotriton; species Lissotriton vulgaris. The sequence goes on from NC_141689.1 coordinate 1,857,801,972, forward strand.
TCGTAGCTGGGGGAGAAACAGGATCTCATTGCCACTCCCCTTAGTTGTTTGTTCAAGTCCTTACCAAATAAAAAAAAGTTATTGAACAAGCACCATTCAATGAGTTTGATCAAAGCCTTATTGTGTTCGTAAAAAAATCACTAGGTCTCTTGGACAAAAAATTTCCACAGCAGCCAAACCTTGTACATGATTAATACTAGTATAAAGAGACTCAACGTCTAATGTTATTAGCAACATGTCATCACTCCAACTTAAGTCATTAATCATAGTTAAAAAATCACTGGTGTTTTTCACATAACTAGGTAATTCCTTAACTAGATCTTGGAGGAAGAAATCTACATAGTGACTCACTTGTTCCCCAGCACTTTTAATTGCTGATATTTTTGGCCTGCCGGGGACAGGCATGATCTCCTTGTGGATTTTAGGTATTAAGTATAGGACAGGGAGGACTGAGAACTCATTGTTCATAAATTTAAACTCATCATTTGAAATTAGCCCCTCCCTGCGCCATGCAGACAATTGCTTAAATAGAGTCTCCTTTGCTTTAGAATATTCCTTGTATGATGTTTTAGTATAACAATCTCTGTCACTTAATTGTCTCTTAGCCTCATTGATATAATCCTTCTTGGGTCAGATCACCAAATTTCCTCCTTTGTCGGATTTTTTTATTACAATTTCATTATTGTTGCTGAGTTTTTAGATCAGGTTTGCATATTCCATCTTTTTATAGTAGATATTCTTATATTTCTTGCTCCTAGTATGTTGATATAGTTGTTTAATATCGTTAATGACACTGTCGTGAAAAGTGTCCAATGTGTCTTTTGGCATCAAAGGAATAAAACTTGATTTTGGTTTGTAAGGGCTTAGCCCTGCACCCCTCTGTGTAATGTTGATTATATTTAAACGTGCTTGCATAGCTAAATCTACATCTGGTCCCAATGGTTGAGATGCAGTGGCTGCATTGAGGTCATGTAGCAATAAGAGAGTTAACACATCTGAGAATAACACCATTTCACTATTGGTGGGAACATTATCCTTTTCCCAGTCCCTATTCTCTTTGGCTGTTTTCAAAGAGAAGAACTTCTGTAATTTTAACTTTCTGATAAAACAGAAAACATCAATACAGGTATTAGCGTAATTGAAACTTTTCCCTTGACAGAAATTCAAGCCCAAAGACAACAGTTGCTCTTACGCTTTAGTAAGAACAACGAAGATAAATTAACAATGCTGTTTTCCGCTACTTTTGTTTCCTCACCCATGTGCTCTTTTTCTTTTTTGTTGTTGATTTTTGTTTGGATTTGCGTTTCCTTTCTCATCTCCGCTGGTTTATCCGCTTTCTCCTTGCTTCTTTTGCTGCCTTGGTCTCAGCGTTTGTAACCTCTCTTCCCCCACAAAATCCATTTCTTGCTGCAGATTGAACTTGGTTACAAACGGTTGCCATAAAAAATCTGAATCACATCTTGAGTCGCTTGTCAGAGAGATGGTGTCAGCACTCGCACCCTCATCATTGCTTTCATTATTGGTTGTAGTGGCTATCTCATTGGAAGTAGTGGCACGATGTGGCAAAGTTGTTTTTTTTACTTTTTTGCTGAATTCTTGTAGCTTTATTCCACTGTATTTTCGGACAAAAGTAAAAATGTGGCCATTATTGTAGTGCGCCTAGTCTCTAGCGAATTTGTGTGCCTTTCTAGTTTTCTTTCTTTTCTTAGTGTTTAATCGTTCATTCATAGCCTCAAGCAATTTTTTTGTGCCTGCGGAAACAGCATCTTCCTTTTTTCGCAATTTCCGCATTCATTTTCTCAATCTCTTCTAAAATCCCAGTTCGATCTATTGCAGCATATTTGATAAGAATATGCACAAGATTCATAGAAGCAGCTATGTTTCTCTCGCCCCACTCCTTTAACATTGCCGGAATCCGTTTATCGAAACTTGGAGCAAAAAGAATACGTAATCCCGTGGGATATATATATCCTCCAAAAGCACTCTTCAAACCTCCACACCGGCAAACAGAGAGAAACGGACCCAGATAATGGTGGCAGGTAAGATGTTTATTATCCTCTCACTCCGTGACGCATTTCGAGCACCCTGTGCCCTTGTTCACTCAAGATATATATACATATATAAACAGGCATATATATATATTCACTGAAAAAACCATAGGTTTCAGGCAGTTTATAGTTAGGAATTAGCATTTAAAAAACCTAGAAATTCACTGGAAAAAACATAGGTTTAAGGAATGTTACAGTTAACTGAACATTTCACTCATACAAAACCATTGAAATTCCTCTGTTATAGCTGGTTGTACTAACCGTTAACTCTCGCGCCCGCAATCCTCTGGTGATGATGTCACATATTACATCATTCATGACATGGTCACTGACATCACTGATGACATCACTGATGACATCGCAAATGACATCACTGATGACAGAAAGTTGAGCTTAAGTCTGAGCCGCCTTCCTTGAATCCAACAACTCCCTCGACTCTTCACAGTCCGGCTTTTGAGCCAAACACAGCACCGAAACTGCCCTTATTGCAGCTACAGATGACATCCGAACGCTACTGGACAACGGAGAAACAGTTGCCCTAATCCTACTCGACCTCTCCGCCGCCTTCGACACAGTCTGTCATATCACCCTCATAAACGCCTCCGCAACGTCGGAATACAAGGAAAAGCCTTGGACTGGATTATCTCGTTCCTCGCCGGGAGAACCCAGAGAGTCAGACTCCCCCCATTCAAATCAGAGGCCACCGAAGTCACCTGTGGAGTCCCACAAGGATCATCACTCAGTCCCACCCTCTTCAACGTTTACATGAGTCCCCTCGCATCCATCGCGCGACAACACAACCGCAACATCATCTCCTACGCTGACGACACCCAGCTGATCCTTTCCTTCACCAAAGCCCCTAACACCGCCAAAACCAATCTTCATGAAGGCATGAAAGAAGTAGCCGAATGGATGAAAAACAGCCGCCTAAAACTTAACTCAGACAAAACGGAAGTTCTCATCCTAGGATCTTCCCCTTCTGCCTGGGACGACTCATGGTGGCCATCGGCCCTGGGCACAGCACCCATACCCCCAGACCACGCATGCAACCTGGGCTTCATCCTAGACTCCTCCCTCTCGATGACCAGACAAGTTAACGCCGTCTCATCCTCTTGCTTCAACGTACTCTGTATGCTCAAAAAAATCTTCCGTTGGATCCCCACCGAAACAAGAAAGACGGTCACCCACGCACTGGTCACTAGCCGACTGGACTATGGAAACACCCTCTACGCCGGAACCACAGCCAAATTACAGAAAAAACTCCAACGCATCCAAAATGCATCTGCCAGACTCATATTAGACATCCCTCGCCAAGCTCACATTACCGGCCACTTGAAAGACCTCCACTGGCTTCCCGTCAACAAGAGAATAACGTTCCGTCTCCTCACCCACGCTCACAAGGCCCTCTACAAACTAGGACCCGAATGCCTCAACACACGACTGTCCTTCTACACACCCACCGCCAACTAAGATCCTCCAACCAAGCGCTTGCCGCAGTTCCGCGCATCCACAGATCCACCATGGGAGGAAGATCCTTCTCCTACCTGGCGGCCAAGACCTGGAACTCTCTCCCCACCCACCTCCGCCTCACACAGAACCACATTTCCTTCAGAAAGGAACTTAAAACCTGGCTATTCGATAAATAATGCACCCCTTCCCACAAGCGCCTTGAGACCCTACGGGTGAGTAGTGCGCTATACAAATTCTTGAACTTGAACTTGAGCTGCGAATATTCTTTGCAGTCACTCTCTCACTTCCTCTCTTCTTTGATACAAAAATTACACACAAAGTTAACTTCCTTTTTATCTTACAGGTTGTGTTTCACAAATTGGCGCCCCCCCACCCAACACCTCTAAAACTCAACGTTCGAGGATTCTGCGATGATGCTTGGCCATCGTAAAAACGTTTGAGAAGGCTGCTACAACACGTGGTGCACCCTCTTTGAATCATGCCAATGGCACAAGGTGAGCAAAAAAGCTTCTTTCCGAAACAACGACAAGTCATCTGTAAAAGGAGAGAGTGGGTAGTGTGCAGCAGCTTTCCTGCATAGGAATGTACAATTACCTCCGAGCAGTGACAATAGATAGATTACAACAGTCTGAGAGGCAAATCTACAAGCCCCTTACTCCACTTTTGTATGTACTAAACAATGACTAACTTTATATACTATACTTCAGATCACTAAACTGGAGGGCGCACTATGAACCAGCACATACTTGGACACACAACCAAGGCAAATGGTGAGCTACGAGTATTTTCACCACTATTAACTGCTCCATCTATAGCTTTCACTCTCTCACAGTTTTAATGTCGTTTTCTCTCTCTTTCTCTCTCTCCATCTCACATAATTTCTCTTTCTCTTTTAAAGTTATGGACGCTGTTGTCCACTCTGCCGTGACAAACTACAGCTGAGTTCAAGTTGTGAACTCTGTTGGCCACACTGTTTACACAAGTTAAGCAGAGCGACCTAGATATACAATGCATTAGAAATTAAAGACCTTATTTACGAGCCCCAAAACTGGCCAAGAGTCTTGTAAATAAGCCCTAAAGAATATTGTCCTGCATAATGACTTGATCTCTCACCTAATTCTGTTTCATCTCTGAATCATTTTAAAGACTTGTTGATCTGTAATGTAAATCTGACGGAGTAGGCTCTTCCATACTGACACCGCTTGAACGCGAGCCTATAAGGCAAGTGAAATGTATCAGGCACAGGCCACACGTTAAAAGAAGGAAATATTTTCAACGTTTAATTTGACTTGTAATGTTTGACCTCAGTTAGTCACATCGATCTAATTTTAAACACTAATTTTCTTTTTTGTTCTGCAGATTACCTACCGTACTTCTATTGGACTCCATATCACATTTTTTTTATTATATTGTTTTGTTAAAGTTATGTTTCTAGTTATTTATGGTATTGTTATCTTTCAGTTACATTTCCAGTTATTTATTGTTTTATTAAATTTAATTTAAAAAAAGTATATATGTCTTTTTTTGGGGGAGGGGTAAGCGGTCCCCAATAGAAATGATATTTATAATCTGAAGTATAATTCTGAGACTAACTCTTTACCAGAGTCTATACCTATGACTAACGGTTCCTATGGAAAAGTTTAAAAACTCCAGCACAGTAACTTTTTTCCATTACCAACATAATGTGGTGAACTTCTAACTCTGTGCTCATTTAAGTGTTCCATGAACTGTTACTATGGTAACAAACAGAAAGCCGTTTGGGGGTAGAGTTGAAAGGTACTGGCTGTACAAAAACCGTTATATTAACCCTGGATTCTCTACAAGACCAAAAAGTAAAGCAAAGTAAAAAAAAACACTGTGTACAAGATTTATAACCCCCTTGCACCACTTTTGCGTCCAAGGCCCCCCCCAACAAAATTAGAAGTGTGTGGGCCTCAATGATCCCCCTCAAGCCCTGGGAACCACCACCCCCCGGAAATTTGAGTATTGGGAGAGACAGACTGTGTGACCCTATGCCTACAACCCTCGAGAGCCCTGGAGCCCGCAACGCCCGACGGCCGGCTCATGCAGTGTCCCGGGGTACCTACCCCCCATAGCAGACTTAGTTTGCATTTTGAAAGACAGAGCAGAGAAATCTGTCGTCACTTTCAAAATGAAAAGCAGATTGCATTTCCACATACAAGTTAGCACCTCACCTTGCGGAAAAGCAATGCCGACTCCTGAAGAACGCGGGAAGCCGGCGGGACCGTGGGGGCATTGTAGCTCCCCTCACAATCCCCAACATTTTTATAAGACCCAGTGGATAGGGTCGCCGGAGATATTAGAAATTACTGATAGGGGCTATTATTTTACGGTAAAATTACAAGTCGCGCACCCAGTGCAGCGCTTAGTGCGGCCCCCTGGTGTGCATGCGCTGGATGCACGACTCATGATCTGTAGGGTGCGCGACTCCAGTACCTTTGATGCACCACTTCTACGCGTATGGGACTCGGCATTACTTTTCCACATCACGAGCTACTAACATACAGCTCCCCATGTGGAAAAGCAATCTGATTTTTAAAGAGAGAACAGATTTCCTTGCTATGGGAGGGCGGGATGGACACCCCGGAACACTGCAGGAACCGGCCCTCCCACAATACATAAGTGGTGGTCCCCTGGGCTTTGGAGACCTTACAACCCCCCTCACTAGCCACACTTTTTTTGTAGCCCCAGTGGGTAACAGGGCCCTAGAGTGCTCCAGAAGGGGAGTTACGTAGTCCCCCTCACGCGATACATAAACCCTCGACGGGTGACGGTCCCCGTGGCTTTCAGGACCTTCGACCCCTCCCCCCACCATTTTTTTTCTTTTTAGCCCCGGGCACTGACGATCCCCGAGGTTGGGGGTCCCCTCTGGGCCCCACATAAAATGTAATAATTTTGCCTGCGGATTTTAACCCTCCGGAGATGAATTATTTAAAAAAAACCTCCTTTTTATTGTATTTATTTTAAGGCACAGTCCATGCACCATACATGCATCCCGGACCCCCTAAGCAGGTCTACAGGGTAAAATTATTTCTACCCTGCCCCATGTCTCCATTTTGAACACATATTCCACTGACTTCCTCAGCCTCACTTCTACCGAGGCACAAAAAGGCTGCCAATAGTTCCTGGTTTCGAATGTTTACAACCGCTTGAAGGTGCCAATCCTCGCACAATCCACGGATCCACCGCACCCACAGATATATAAATGACTTTACCCGTAAATTTCACAGGAACTACTGAACAGATTGACACCATATAAGCAAAAGGCACAAGTCGAAACGGATGACACCTCTCTGCCAAATTTGGTGTAATTCCGTTCAGCCATTCGGGCTGCAGCTGTGGCTAAAGGTCCTATGTGAAATTGCATGGGGAAAACATGTTTTGGGACCCCCCTTTTTTCTCGGCCCCAGCTTGACCAATCACCCCCAAACTTTCAGGGAAGGAGCAGAACTGAGCTGGCCAAAAGTTTGGACAATTTCAAGAAGATTCATCAATCGACGCCAAAGTTAATGCCAATAGAATATTGCAGTTTTCCTATGGATAATAGGTCCTAACTATAACTACCTACTGGCGACCAGTAGGTTTTATATATATATATATATAACCATATATATATATATATATATACATATATATATATATATATATATATATATATATATATATATATATATATATATATATATATATTATATATGTATATATATATATATATATATATATATTCACTGAAAAAAACATAGGTTTCACACCAGTTATAGTTAGGAATTAGCATTTTAAAAACCTATTAAATTCACTGAAAAAACCATAGGTGAGTGATGTCTCTGACCATGTCATGAGTGATGTAATATGTGACGTCATCAGCAGTGCATTACACGCGCAAGTTATAGTGAGTCCAACTAACTATAACGTGGAATTTCAATGGTTTTATGTAAGTAAAATTTCCAGGTAACTATAACTGGTGTGAAACCTATGGTTTTTTCAGTGAATTTAATAGGTTTTTTAAATGCTAATTCCTAACTATAACTGGTGTGAAACCTATGGTTTTTTCAGTGAATTTCATAGGTTTTTTAAATGCTAATTCCTAACTATAAGTCTCACTTTATAAGTAAGACTGTTAACGCTCTAGTTGTTCTTTAGAACACTCTGGTACATTCTATCATTGGGCTATAGTTGCGCTACATATGGCTGATATTTGGGCTACATTTGTTTTTTTTGTCTCTGGTGGCCATCTTTGGGCTACATTGGGCTACATTGGGCTACATTTGGGCTACATTTGGGCTCTAACATATATATAGCCCAATGTAGCACAATATATATTTATTTGAAAGGTAATTTTCATAAAAACCACTTGAGTATAGCAAAGGCACATCGGGCTACCAGTCCCTACAATTTTTCCCTTTTTAAAAAAATTATTATTATATTTTTAATTTTATTTTTGCCTTGGAGCGCTCCCGGTGTGCGCCCCGGTGAGCGCCCCGGAGAGCGTACTTGTTTGAAGCGCCCCGGTGTGCGAACCGGGAAGCGTCCCGTTAGCGCCAATGTCGCGAACGAAAACATGATCTTGACGTATCGCGTAGACGCGTCCGCGTAATACGCACGGAGTAAACGTACCCGGAAGCATTCGACGCGCTTAAGCGACGCGCCCCTGGGCGCGCCCCAGGACGCGCCCCGTGGCACGTAGCGTAAGCGCGTCGGGTCATGTGACCTGAAAATAACACTTTTGATTGGTTCACAACAGTTTTGTTTTCCAAATGATGAAAGACCCCACCTTTTTTCCTCATTTTCACTTTGTTGTTTGAGTGAAGAAGACCTGTATTCTGTGAGAAATGGCTTCAGTAGTAGCAGCTGCAGGTGCATCTGGACCACCACCACCTCCACCACCACCACAACGACCACCACAAGACCACATTGGTGGTCATGAAGAAGACTAGGACGAAGAGGAGCAGGAGGAGAGGCAATATCTGCCTGAGGACGCTCCCCCATACAAACCCAAAGAACATTTTATTTGGGAGTTTTTCAAAATGCCAAGGGGTGCCAAGAAAGTAAATGCAGCAAAGGTCACTTGCCTCATCTGTGACCAAGAACTGTCAAGAGGGAACCCAAATAAAAAATATTCGTTTGGGAACCACACGATGATAAGGCACATGCAGAGGAAGCACCCAAACAATTATTCAAGAGCAGAAGTCAGGCAACTGACCTTGAACCCTCCCCAACCTTCTACTTCCAGCACCTCCAATCAAAGCACTCCATTCGGTGAAGAGGCTAGGGAGATGGTCCCTAATGTTCAAACAAAGTTTTCCAAATTTAAATTTGTTTGCATATATTGCAACAAAACTATATCTTATGGTGAGCAGAGCATCACTTTACTTAATCGAGCTGCAGACAACCATCACCGCAGCAAGCAACCTTAATTTTCTTTTTTTTTGCTCCAGTTGAGCTGTTTGCAATTCCCTGTCTTTTGTTTCACCCCAGAAAAACTACAAAAAAAATATAAAATTGTTCTGAAAATCCCCCCCAAAAAAATGTTCCAAAAAACAAAACAAAAATATAAAACAACAAAAAGAAAAAAAAAACAGTTCTTTTCAGAACTACCTCCCATTTATATAAAATGACTTACATTTTTAAACTCTGCCATTCTCTTTTCTCCCCGGTGCGCTCCCCGGTGCGCGTACCGGGCGCTCCCCCCGCGCAAATCAAATTTTTTTTTTTTTTTTTGCCCAGCGGGACCCTTTATAGCCCCCACATCAAACCTAGGGGGTCAGGGGGGGTCTACCCTGCCCCCTTATGGTCAATTCCCCCTTTGTTTTGGCCACCTCTTGTGTCTCAATCCTAAGGAGACACAAGATGGCGGGCACTCCGGACTGTTTCGAATGTTTACAGACACCCAAGAACCAATCAGCTTTCTGCGTGCAAGTCGCGTGTCGTGTCTGGAGTGCTCCCCGGAGCGCGTACCGGGGCGCACTTATAGATATATATTTTTTTTTAACCTAAATTACTCAAAATCCACTGGAGCACATATCTTAAGACATAGCAAAGGCACATCGGGCTACCAGTCCCTACAATTTTGCCAAGTTTGGTGGAAATCCATTCAGCCGTTCGGGCTAAAAGTGAGGTCGACCGCCCTATGGAAATTAACATGGGGAAAACGTGTTTTGGGACCCCCCTTTTATCTCGGCCCCCGCTTGACGCATCCCCCCCAAACTTTCAGGGAAGGACCGGAGCTCGACGAGGCCATTTTGAGGAAATTTTCAGGCAGATTCGTCAACCGGCGACAAAGTTATTCCAAATAGAATTTTGAGATTTAACATTGAAAAAAATCCTAACTATAACTACCTACTGGCAACCGCCAGTAGGTAATATATATATATATATATATTTATATTTCCAAGCCTTTTGAGCATTAATTATCACCTCCAGGTCGAGAGTTGCTTTGTCGAGATACGACCCCACGGAAGCGATTCACTTTACATCAAAACACCAAACCTTCCATTTAAATCCAAAGATGGAAACAAAGCCATTTGTGGTTTTCTTTGAGAAATGTATTCCTCTGGCACTGTCGAACGCGTTTCAAGTGCGTTGCACCCTTGTTCACTGACGAAGAGATTTTAAAATTTGCGGCTATTTCAAATACAATTCCCAAGTGATTTCATTAAAAGAACTACAACATCAGTGCATTAGTGAAAAGACTCGTAGTTTGTAGCATTTTTTCTGTTTTTTAATAGGCATATGAATCACTATATCTTATGTGACTCCATAATTTGATCTTATATGTTATTGATTGGTGCTTAAATGGAAATAACAAGTTTAACCTTTTTGTGCATTTTTTGCATAATGCGAATACATATTATACATAATTTAGCCCCAGTGGGCATTATGTCCATATACGTCACATATACGTCAATATGGCCCAAGTGGGCTTATGCCATTCTTTTCTAATATATCAATTAAAGCAGCTACAAACTAACAAACAAACAACATACTACGTAAATTAAAAACATTTCATTTCTCATGTTCTAAATATTCTCATATTCTACCAACTAGAACCTATTACTACTCTATAAATATGTATACAGGTCTTCTTCCATGTTCAAATCTCCTGGCTGTTTCGTGTGCAGTTCTATGATGTAACGTGACTCAAGTTTCCTCAACTTTTGTTCTTTATTTCCACCCCTCGGATTCTTTTCTACCGCATCAATCACATAGTTCGTTAACCCTTGTACATTTTTGTCATGGAGTTTTTCAAAATGACGGGCAACGGGATATGTTCTATCACCATTTTTTACAGCTCTCAGGTGTTGGAGGATTCTTTTATGTACCTCCAAGATTGTGCTGCCTACGTACTCAAGGCCCCAAGGGCACCGGAGCACCTAGACAGCAAAATCAGTTTTGCAGTTATATTTGCCTCTAATCTTTTTTGGATGCTTACTTAAGCCTGTCTTGTATGTCTAGGTGTTAATGCTGTGTTTACAAGCTTTACACTTGACAACCTTCACAAAGTCTTGGCGTTTAGTTAGCCCAGTGCTTTTCGGGCAAGGTTTCTTTAAGATATTTCTGACTAGGAGTTGTTTAAACGATTTTACCTTCCTGAAAGTAATTTGTGGTCTCCGGGGGACTGATTTTCCTAGAATAGGGTCATTTTTGATCTTGTGCCAGTGTTTATTCAGAATGTCTCTCAATTTCTCATGTTGAAGACTATGGGGTCCATTAGGATGGCGGGCGGACTTTGCCCGCCCGCCATCCCAGTGCAAAATGGGACCACCCGCCATCAGAGCGGCGGTCCCGCCTTGGCCATGAGGATGCACCCGCCACATTGGCGGGCGCATCCTGTATTTTTATCATTGCGGCGGGCGGTGCTGAAAGCGCCACCTGCCGCAATGATAAAAATGCACGTTGTGCATTTCAAAGCACAACATGACAGGCACCACATGGTGCCTGCCATGTTGCACTTTGAAATGCGGGGGGTACTATAGGTACCCCCCATGTACACCCCCTGACCCCCAGAGTCCCAGGGGGCCGACAACGGGACCCCGCAGGGAGTCTCCGCATTCACCAAAGCCCATCATAATATGGCTGGCGGCGTCTAATAGACACCGCCACCATATTAAACAGTTTCCTCCCGGCCGCAAGGCGACCGGGACGGAAAAGCGGAGGACGGTCCTTCCGTCCACCGCGGTCCCCCCGCCATACTAATATGGCGGGGGGGAAATGGGTGGCGGGCGGCAAAGGATGTCGGGCGGATCACCACCGCGTGCATGGCGGTGGCGATCTGCCCAACATCCTATTGGGCCCCTATATGTGGTCCCAAATCTGGCTTGCTCGGTGGAATCATTATTCTTTTTAGTAACTTTTTTCTCAAATAAGATATCTTCTCGTTTCTTTTGATCTGCTTGGAGGATTGCTTGATCAATCCATTCGTGATTTAAACTATTGCTTCAGAGCTTTCATTTGGGTTTTTAACTCTACCTCATTACTACAAATGTGTTTTGTCCGTAAACATTCTCCATAAGGAATACTCCTTTTTAAGTTCACAGACTGAAAACTTTTGGCATGCAACAGTGTGTTAGTGGAGGTGGGTATTCTAAAACATTTAGTTTCTACCTTACCATTATGAATGTTAGATCTAAGAAATGTACACTTCCTTTGCTTACTTCACTGGTGAATTTTAAATTCAAATCATTGTGTTGCAACTCATGGATGAGCTGTTTTGCTTGCTCTTCGGTGCCCCTCCACACCAAAAACAGGTCATCGATGTATCAACTCCAGTGTAGGACATGATTATCCCATTGCTGGTGGTATTGCGATTGGACCACCTGCTCCTCCCACCAGCCCATATGCAAATTTGCATAGCTGGGGGCGAAGCAGGTGCCCATCGCAGTTCCACAGACTTGATGAAACAGTTAATCATTAAACAAAAAGTAATTGCTGGTTAAGCATTTCTCGATCTTCGTTAATAACATTTGAGTATGAGAACAGAGTGATGCTGGTCTGGTACCCAAAAAGTGTCTTACTGCTCTTAAGCCATCCTCCTGACGTATGCTAGTGTATATTGTAGACACGTCTATTGTTATTAAAAGGTAGTCATCCTCCTATGGTAGATTGTATATACCTTTAAAGAAATCCCCCCTGTCATGGACATATGAGGGTAAGGTTTGGACAAGTGGATTGATAAATGAATCTATAAATTTGGATGTGTTTTCTAATGCACTACCCATGGCGGATATAATTGGACGTCCCGGGGGATCTGTCAGATCCTTATGTTATTAAAATGTTATTAAAAATTTATAAAGCGCACGTACGCCCGAGGGCTTCTTGGCGCTGGAAAGATAAAAAACATAACAAGGGGTGAATCTGCCGAGAGCGTTATTTTAAGTAGGCTTTTGTGAAAAGGTGGGTCTTGAATGCCTTTCTGAAGGCGAGGAGATCTTTACTCTGTCTGAGGGCTAATGGCAGAGAATTCCATAGGGTGGCTGCTAGGAAATGGAAACTGCTGCCGCCTTGTCGTTTTTTCTTAAAGCGAGGGACTTCAAGAAGGTCTTTGTAGGCAGATCTTAGGTTCCGTGAGGGAACATATCTACCGATCAGCTGTCTGATGAATAGAGGTCCCTTGCCTTGCAGAGCCTTAAAGATAATGCACCCGGCTTTGAATTCGGCTCTTTGAGCCACGGGTAGCCAGTGCAGGCTCTCTAGGCCTGGTTTAATTGGTTCCCATTTGGGTACTTTGCAAATCAGCCTGGCGGCCTGATTCTGCAAGTATGCACTTTGGGTATCAGGTAGAATACCACAGTTACCGGATGATCAATCTTTAAACATTTCAATTCATCATGGGACAGTAAACCTTGCTCATACCATCTAGCCAACTGTGTGTTGTAACTCTCATTACTAGAAAGCATCACATTTTCATCTACTCTTACATAGCAGTTTTTGTTGTTTAAATGTTTATATGCTTCAGTCAGGTACTTCTGTTTGTCCCAAAGGACAATATTTCCCCCTTTGTGCGCATTTCGTACTATGCAATTTTCATTCTCTGTTTGTTTTTTAATCCAAGCCTGATACTGTTTTTTCTGTGTATCATCTTTATTATTCAGTGTCTTTCCATCAGATTGACTGTGTAATGTTTTCAATTCATTGGTGACTAGTTTGCTGAATACATCAATCCCATCTTTTGCTCCCATTGGGTTAAAGCGCGAAGCTGTTCTGAAATTCGTTCTCAGTCCTTGTGCAATATTTACACCTTCCTCCAAAGCTATATTCTCTGCTAATGTTGCATTACTTTCTGGTGTTTCATTCACATCCATAGTCCTAAGTTCCATCATTAGGTCGAAATCTTCCACTTGCAATCCTCCTTTCTCCCCAGGTCTTGTTTCATTCTTTGTGATGGATTTATCAGAAAATGTTTTCTTAATTTCAGTACTCTTATGAATTTAAAGAAGTCGATTCTTGTCTGAACATAGTCTATGTTTGCTTCTGGACAGAATGACAAGTCCAGCTTTAGAATCTCAGTTTCTTTTTCAGTTACAATTACTTTTGTCAAATTTATTATGGCGGTTTCCTCTGGTGCTTTATCTCCTAGTTGTTCTTTTTCTTTTGCACCTGTTGTCCTCCTCTGGCCTGCAGCCCGCTTCCTCCTCTTGCTCCTCTGCCTTTTCCTCTTGGTGGTTTTTGCATCTGTGCTGGTGGCCTTGAACGCAGATTGAATCTGCGTTCTTCGCATAAAAAAATCGAATTCCTCAATTTCAGATGGAATCGCACCTTGCTTTGTTGATTCTTCATCAAGATCTGTATCAACTTCCGAACTTTGTAAACTGCTCTGTTGTGGTAGTTGGATAGGCTTTCTTTTTTGTGCCTGCTTATTGCGTCTTATGGATTCAAATTTCTTTGCAAAAGTATAAATATGGCCTCTTTCATAATCCAATTTATCCCGGATACATTTTTGCGCTTTCAGTTCTCTTATGGTGGCCTTGAATTTCTTCATTCTTTCTTTCATCTCCACCTGGAATTCTTTTACTCACTCTTGGTCTCCTTCATTGGCCAATTCTTCCAACAGGGTTTTAATTTCTGAAAGTATGCTTTTTCTATCTATATCTGCATATTTTATTAATATAGCCAGCATTCTCCTTGATGCATCGTTGTTATTAGCTTCCCACTCCCGCAGCATCTCGGGGTTATATATATATATATGTCTATATCTATATTTATATATATGCAAGGAACTCCGTCTTAGAACATCCAGGCTTCAGGAAAGATGAACACGGACCCAGCAAATTGCGTACAAAAAGTTCTTTTATTCCGTAGTTACACCACACACCGGCATAACGCATTTCGGCCCCAGAAAGGCCTTGATCACACGATGCTGTCAGTGAAAGCCACCACATTTAAAGAGCAAGCACTGTGTATCACGTGACCATGCAGCGAAAGGATAAAGAAAACATACTTTGATGCAGTTTTACATGTGTGTATATAACTAACACAATTCAATTCAACTTTGGTGGGATCGAACTGCCATATAATTCAGATGTATGTGCAAAACCTGTTATAGTGCAAAGAGCATGTTGTGCAAAGTAGACAATTCGAGAGTCTCCCCATACTGGGGTCAGCAGCATGAATGGTAATAGTTACCCAAGTAAAGTGCATAGTGCATTTTAGACTGCTATTGTCCAGATGGCAAAGCAAATACCCAAGAATGTTGCCTCTTAAAACATTGTGCAAAATATACGCAATAGTGCAAAATAATGCAGCTCAATGCAAATATGCAAACATCATATCGACAAAAACATTATGGAAAGTTCCATCGTAACAAAATCGAAGAATCAGATGACAGGGTAAATTATCTAAAAGTCCACCAGTGACAGATGTACATAGAAATAAATATATCAATACCTAAATGCATAAATGAATACATGAATGTCATCCTCATCCATATGTGTGCAAAACTAGCAATGAAACTCTGTTGAATCATACCCATGGTGGGTCACAGAACTCATGCAAGGTCTTGTAGACTGGCGGATCTCTCAACAAAGCCATTGCATTTATGAATTATAAGAAGAGAATTTAAAACTAAAATCATCTGATTAAAATATTCATTCGTTTTTCAAATTGGCAGAAATTTGTGAAATCAACCTCTAAAATACCTAATAAATACTTATTACATCATAAATATCTAAAAATAATTATTTTAACCATGACACCAGATCCCTGGTGTCTGGGTGCTAGAGGACATGGTTGATATCATTTGGCGGTTGAGGGGACCCTATATATACTTTTCCAGCAACAAAATGGATAAGGGTAGCAAGTCTTATTATTTCTAAAACAACTGCACGGAACCCAAAATGGGCCCCTGTGTCCAATCTGCCCTATATGGTCACGTTAAAAAATACTAACTAAGAAAAAGAGGAGTGGAGTGATAGGGGGGAAAAACATTAAAATATGATATAGGTAACACTGTCGTCATCCGTGTCCTAGAAATCAATAAGTACGGTGAACAGACAGAAGTCTACAACATAGAACAGATTACTGTCACTGTACTAGTATAGATCAGGGAGATATCTCAGAGGCAGGTAAAGAGATCCTCACTCGAGTTGAGCCCATTCGGGGTCTTCATATCAAGCTCGAAGATGTATCTAGTCTCTAGCTTTCTCAGCAGGGCCTCACGGTAACCACCATGCCGAAGTGGAGGCACCATGTCCACCACAAAATAGCCTAAGTAGTCTAGGCAACTACCGTGGGTCTCTTTAAAGTGCCTAGCCACTAGATATTCTGCATTGTTGTTGCTGATAGCTCCATGTGCTGGAGTATACGTTTGTGGCCCTGCAACTTGGTGCTCCCAACATATTGCAAGCCACAAGTACACTCCAGCACATAAACAGCATAATCAGTCCTGCATGTTAATTTTTGGGAGATAACCACAGAGACATCATTAAAGGGGCTTTTGTAAGTTGTTTTGTTACTCCCCAACTTACAGGCTGTGTATGAAGCACATTTGATAAAGCCTTTAGCAGTCTGTAGCCAGGAACTGTTAGAGGCTACCTCAGAAGTGCTCTTGACAAGCATTTCGCTCATTGAGCGCACTCTACGAAAAGTTAACTCTGGAACTTTGGGTAAGGTGTCACCAATTATTGGGTCACTTTGAAGAACCGACCAATTGCTATTGAGGATCATGGACAATTTGATATGTTGTTGGCTGTATGTAGTAATTTATACACCAGACAAAAATAGTTCTGAGGAGCTTTTCCCGAATATTAGTTCAGAATCATCCAAGCGTGCGTTCTTTTTGAGAAATCTGTTTTATCTTGTACCCACGACTGGTGTTTGATAGATTTCTTTACCAATTTGTTGAAAGTTTTGTGATCTGAGGAGGAGGTCCAAAGCTGTTCCAGCCCGGTGTTCGCAAGACTTTTTGCTAAATATTTAGCTGAAGGCGAAGTCGAAGACTTCTCTATCTCCCTCCACAGATATTTGTTCAGTGTTCCTTGTGCAGATTTCCTCACTTTGTCCCATACACAGATATAAGCCCCCTGACGTGCCAGGAGCTGTTGTTGAATGCCAAACTCCAGCCTAATCTGTGGTGGGGAGGTCCGCTTGGGAAGGCTAAAGATAATTCTGTATGCGGCTATGATTCTGCTGTCAAGTATTGTTGCATATCTGCCTCGTAGGACCTCACTTCCATAAGTTATTGTAGGCAATAATTTGGCTCGAATAACTTGTACCAAAGGTGTTAGTGATGGACCAGATAAATTATTATTCAGGGTTTTTAAAGCAATTGCTGAAGCAATCCCTTTGCCTTTAATGCTAGACCTTTGTACACTGAATCGACCGCCGTTGTCAATCTTCAAGCCTAGATATTTATATATTGGCGTGTCTTTGATGCGAGATTTATTCCAAAACCACGAGAAAATGTTTCTTTTTCTTTTGCTAATAGTCATAGTTTGAGTTTTCTCGAGATTTACTTTTAGAACATTTGCCTCGGAATAACTCTGTGTAGTGTTCAGGAGGTTTTGAAGCCATACTTTGGTGTGGCTTATTAAAACAATGTCCGCATATAAGAGGCATGGTAGGTTAAGCCCTCCTAGTTTAGGAGCATGTGAATTGCAGTTGGTCAAAATTGGCGCCAAGTCGCCTAAAAACAAATTAAACAGTGTTGGGGCCAAGATAGAGCCCTGCTTGAGGCCATTGTTTGTCGGTATGCGCCTAGACAGCAGTGAGCCGTCACCCACCTTTATCCGTATCCAGGTCTCCAAGTGCAGGTTTATTAGCAGGTCCAACAGCGGTTTTGAGATCCCCCAACTTTTTAATTTTGACCACAAAAGATTCCGGTTAATGTTGTCAAAAGCCGCTTTATAGTCTATGTATCAGAGATGTAGAGGCAGTTTTTTCGTCTCTGCCTTGTCTATTAGTAGGCCCATAGTTAGGATATTGGTCGTCGTGCCCACTGTTTTAACAAAGCCTGTCTGATGAACCGTTATCAGGGATTTCTTTGTAGCCCATACCCGCAGTTCCTCCAGCAGTAAACTTGCGAAATACTTCGCCTCATTGTCGATTAGGGCCACTAGTCGGTAGTTTTGGGGTAAAGCCCTATCCCCTGCTTTATATATTGGGGTAATAATAGAGCCCTTCCAGGAGTCTGGCAAGATGTTCGAGCACTTGATTTCCAAAAAAAGGGGTTCAAGAGCTGCTGCCCAGTAACCCGCATCTTGCCTGAAGAGGATTGGCGGGATCCCGTTTGGTCCCGGAGCTCCTTCCCGTCTGCCTTTTTTGATTTGGCATTTGATGTTGTGTTGTAGCTTTGAGGGATTAATTAATTCATATTTGTCTTTAGTATTTGTGTCCAATTGTGTTTGTTGTGCATTATCAACATTGTTGTTTATTCTGATATTTGATATAGATAAGTCCTGGTTTTTGGATGGTCTTGATTAAAGCGATTGCCAAGATAGAGTGCGCATATTTCCTCTGTGATGTTAGATGAAACCCCCAGGTTTGCCGGACATGTTAGCGAGTTGATGGTTTTCCAAAACCTTGTCCCATCATTCTTTTTAATTTCTGAGTGAAGTTTTGCCCACAAGTTGTCCTCCGTTGTTTTGGTTGCCTCCCATTTCAGCTTTTTTAGTTTGAGTTTCAATGTCCGAAGATGATTTTGCTTTGCTTTTTCATTGGGGTCCAACTGTATTTCCCTCATTAAACAGTAAATCATGTTTTTACTTCCTTGATTTTTTCTCTGTGCTCTCGGGGTAGATTGTCCAAATTGCTGATCTTTGCAGATGCTTTGGGATGCGTTGCATAGTTCGACATGGTAGTTGTAAATTGTTCCCATTTTGTGACTTCATTTGGTCCAGTGCGCTCCATAAAGTGTTGTTGTGCCCTTCCTATTAAGATTTTGCCCATCGCTACTGAGTACTTAATTTTTTTGAAGTTAACAGTATGGATAGTCTCTTTTGGGGCATTTGATCGCTCGAATGTAGGTCTCACAATATCCAAGGCAATTTCCTGAGGGCAGTGGTCACTATCAGTCTTTTTCCCTATCCGGAACGAGATTGTATAGTGAAAAAGAGGTAATGAGATAAAAGTATAATCTAATATGCTGTTTGCCCTTGTCGAGTGATAAGTTGGGGCTGGCGGACTATCTCCCACAAATCTACCATTTAGGGCTCTGATGTTAAAGTGTTCCAATTCTTCGAGTGTCTGTGCTCCCAGTTTTGTTTGTTTGGTTGTTTGAAGTTCCCAAGATGTATTTTGAGCTAAAATTGCCTCTTCTTGTGGCGTACCCATGAGGTTGAGGTTGAAATCTCCTGTAAGCACAATGTTAGTTGTTGATCTTCCCATAATGCATTCCTCTAAGAAGTTGTATAATTCCTTTACTGCTTTTTTTCCCCTTTAGGGTGGATATAAGCATTGATAAGAATGAAGTCAGTATTGGCTTTGCCTGTACCTTGGGGTGCTAGGGCCAACTTAATTGCAAGATTAGCTACTGAAGAAGGACAAATTTCTTCTGTCCTGACAAAACTAGTGACTGCTACATAAATCGCTAGACCGCCTTTGAGATACCCGTACTTAGCTGACGTTTTGGCGCCCGTGAAAAAACGTAGATATCCCTGGAGATGTGGAGGTTCGGCGAGACATGTTTCCTGTAGGGCCACTATGTCGAAAGATCTTATATAAGCTACAAATTCTGAATCCAGCATTTTGGTGGCTAAACCGTTGATATTCCAGGAGCATATGCGCAGTTGGTTTAGCAAATGCTCCCGTGGGTTATGGTCAATTTGTCAGTTGTTATTTATTGTAGTTCTCACAATCCATCTTTAATCTTTCAACTCGGTTGAGGCTACCCTGTCTGCTCCTTTTCAGCAGGTAATTTCAATGTGCTCATTGCTACCTGTTCCACATGGCCCTGCCGCGCCTCTAAGAACCGAGGTTCTGAAGCTGGCAGCATTATCCCTGGGCTCCAGATTTACTTTTGGGTATAGTATGTCCGGGGATCTTGGCTTTATATGTGGTTTTATCGTGATGCCCCAGTTTTTAAATACCTCAGCTTCAGATAGAATTTTTTGCGTTATTGCTCCAGGGGTCCAAGTCGCCTTTATCGCTTCCCTTCCTGTGCCTTCTAGGTCTATAAATTCAATAGACAGCAAGTCTGTGCTTGATACGTTTGCCAGTGAAGGGATGTGGGATAATAGCCGTAATATGTTACTTCTATTGAGGATGTCATGTCTTCCTTTGGAGATATATTCTTGGGTAAACCATGTAGCGTCTGGGGTATTCCCTTGATCGTTTATACACCGCCCTCCATTGTAGGTGTTTACAGATCTGCACATTCTGTTGGTCTTGCTTTTACCAGATAGGTGTCGGTTTTGGTCGCTCCGCCTGAGGCTTGATCATTGGCGCATTGGTGAGGTGCAAGAGTTTCGAAATCTTTGTATCTCCCCCTTCCGCACAACCAATGCACGTTGCCTGTCAGATTTGCAGGTGCCGATTCTGTTGTTGTACGGTCTCCCCGTGTATATAATGTCGCAGTTGCTTGATTGATAGTGTGTCGTTGGCTTTCCGTCAATCCTATACCTGTGCCTTGACTTTCTACTCTTTTGTCGATTCTGTCCAGAGTAAGACCTTGTTTTGTATTTTGCGTGGGGTTGGGGCTGGTCTTTATGTTATTTTTTAGCACGTTTGGCAGGCCAGTATCAGCAAGCATTGGGCTGTTCCTAGTTGGTTGTTCAAATGCTAATTGGCCGTGTTGAGAGTGGGCATTTTGTTCATCTGATCCGGTGTTAACTGGTTTTTCCAGGTTATTAGATGTTTGGCACATTTCATTGGGGTTTTGACTTGAGATTTTTTCTTCCTCAGATTGTGATTTCTTTTGCTCTGTAGTGGTAGATCGGCCAAAGAGTTGCGTACATCCTTCGCGTTTTGAGCAGTGCTTATGCTTCCTGCCTTTTCGCTTTTTAGCTCGCCTCTGTTTCGCGTTAAATTTTGTATCGATATCATCTTCATCTATGGTGTCCGTTGGTAGAGGGCTCATTGGTCCCATGTCTTTGCCCGCTGTGCTTTTGTTTGGATCATTCTTTTTAGTTTGTGCTTGTGTGCCTGTGCTCCTCAGTTCAATCTTTCTTACGGCTTATGTGTCTTCACCAGTTTTTCCTTTTTCAACCAATTCTGTTTGTGTGGGAAGAGCAGTTTTGGTGTCTTTTGTTGTTGGGTGAACCTGTATCTCGTTGTCCAGCGTAGTGTTTTGCTGGCCAGGTCTTTTGAGTTGTGTGCACAGGTCTGTCAATAGTGTTGGGAGGATGGATAGCTTGTCAATAATTGGGCCGCATCTGCACCCACTGCTGGTGCTCCTGTTTATGTCTTGTAGGTGTCCCAATTTGCTCTGGAGGAGCGTGTTTAACGTGCCCAGCTTCCCATCTATGGCGACCACAAACATGGCTAAAGTGTCTAATAGCGTTAGTTGGGCGTCCATTTTCTCCGATTGGTAGTGTAATGCGTCCAAACTTTAACTTGGAGCTAAGAGGGAATAAGGAAAGGGTCGCCCTCCACTCTAAACCTGTAATTCAACAACAGACCCAATCCAACGGCGTCAAGGTATATCAGTGACTCTGAAAGAGGGGCAGTCAAAATATACTGCTCCCAGACACTCTCTTATACATGTTATAAGGAGGTGATGCACTGTACTCTGCCCACATTAAAAGACACACCTGTTCTCCCCGACAGTACCACAGAACAACACAAATTGTGACCCAGAAAAGGTTGGTTGCAAGAGTCCACACATAGGGCTCGATTCCGATCCGGTAAAAAAAATCCCCCGTACGATTCGTATTCGTAGCCGTTTTCGTACGACTCGTAAACACACCGTACGACCCGGCGAGTACGATCCGGACCGGGTGATCAGGACGCTATTCGTACGGTCCGCGCCAGGTAAGTGCAATTCGTACGGAAAAGCGCTCACTCACATACACACCGTACGCCGCGTACCCCCCATGATCGCCGGGGTACGCGCCGTACCCCTGCGATCATGTGGGGTACGCGGCGTACACCCAGCGTACATGGGGTGCGCAACATACACCCACCGTACATGGGGTACGGTGCGTACCCCATGTACGCTGGGGTTACGCGGCGTCCCCGGGGGGGCCGTTCTGTACTTGTTTCGGCGCGAACTATGCGTTTACGGCTGTTTCCAGCTCCCGTAAAAAAAAGGGTTGTACCCGACACGAATCGTACTTGCTGGGTCGTAAAAACCAGCCGCGAACCGTAGCGATGTCACGTACAGCGGGTTCCGAGTGAGACTCGTACGGATTTTTTTGTCGTACGGAGTCCTGTACGGCTCGTACGGTCTTTGGCTCCTGGTACGGATCGTACTTCGTCGTACGTACGGGGACGTGTACGGGTACGATTCGTACGGGGAAAATTGCTCCGTACGACGATTCGGCGCGTATTTTACCGGATCGGAATCGAGCCCATAGTGTTGGACTAAGATCTTAATAGAAAAAATGTGCTAGAAGCAAGAGACGCCTCACGGAAACACCACCAACGGGGTAACTGGTATGTAATTTCCAGACAAGCCCCTGTCTCATCATTGGTAGTAACTTGCTTCTCAAAAGAAATAAGGAGAAAGAAAAGAGGTGTCCAAAACAAACAACAAAAATTGTGACAAGCAGTGGAGAGCAGAAAAATCTGCTGGTGACAAACACACACAGTGCACTGGCATTAGGTAATGGTATGCAAGAATAGCTACCAGCCTTTTTAATTTAAACAGCATATAATCACCTCCCTATGAATAAAGTTGGTTAAGGGACTTGTGTGCTGTGGTTTTAGGCACTTGTTTATGTGTGTGTTTGTCACCAGCAGATTTTTCTGCTCTCCACTGTTTGTCACAATTTTTGTTGTTTGTTTTGGACAAAGCGCCAGGCTTCTTCAGAATGGGGATAATGGTGGCAGTTTTATGAGAGGGAGGGACCACACCTTGCTTGAGGGAGTCGCTAAGAAATGTCAGGGGAGGGAGGGGGCACACCGAGAAGATCTCTCTCAAGATATGTCGGCGGGGGATCCTGACTTCACTCGAGGGAGCAGAGACAAAAAGATTTCCCTCGTCAGAGGGGCAATCTGATTTAACTGGGAATTATTGGGAGGCGGGTAGGGGTTCAATAATACAGGGGAGGGGGAGGGTATGTTGGCCTTAATGACCGTGATTTTGTCAATAAAAAAATCGTTAAGAGAATCGCATAGGGATTGGGAGGGGGTAGGCTTGAGCGTGACTCTGTCTGAAGAGGCCAAAACATAAACTGTGGCGAAGATTTCCCTGGGTTGATTTTCGGCCGCAAGAATTTTGCCAGAGAAATAGCTGGTCTTGGCGTTGAGGATAGCCTTTTTATAATAATTTAAGGTGGTAGTATACTGTGATTTTAGCGTCGGGCAGTAGACGCGTGTCCAGGCGCGCTCTGCTCGGGGGACTGCCAGTTTTTTCGCTTTAAGGTCAGTGCTGAACCATTTATTAGCATCATGGGCGCGTCTAATTTGGACAGCCATTTATTGATAAGGTCTGCTTGGGATGACAGAGTTAATTCCTCAAGTGCAGGGCAGGATGCTAAAGGGAGGAGCAGAGAGAAGGGATATCTACTTTGCTCCAATTGCGGGCCCAGGTGTTCCTGGGAAAAGAGGTTTTTTTTTGCTAAACTTAGGTCAAGAAAAAAAGAGATCAAATAGTGGTCAGACCAGAGGCAGGGAGTGACAATGGGGGCGGGGACGGGAATGACCTTGGGTATGGGTAGGAATATGAACATGGGATAGAAAGTTCAGATTAAGAAGAAGTTCAGTGAATTCTTTGGACATAGCATCCTCCGCCGGGTCAGAAGGCCAAAAGTTGAAGTCCCCGAGCACCAGGACAGAGGAATTGTTTACTGCTAGAGTAGCTAGCAGCTCCTGGATGGCCGGGAGGAAGTGACGCATTTGTTGGGGGGGACGATATATTAAAACACAAGTGACAGGGACTTGAAAGGAGGCAGATTGCACCACCAAGCAGTCTACCGCAATGATAGATGGGGAAGGTAATAACTGGAAGTGGAGACCAGAGCGGATAATCAAGGCAACCCCCCCCCCCCGCCTTCCCTGCAGGCCGGTTGGCGCGTAAGGCATAGTAGGAAGCGGGGAGTGCCGCTAATAATTTAGGCAGGGAGTCAGGGCAGAACCAAGTTTCTGTGAGGAACAGAAGATCCGGTTTGTATGTGTCCAAAAAAAGAAATAAATCAAGGTGATGTTTGACTGCATATCTAGTGTTCAACAGAAAAGCAGAAATGGTGGGCGAAAGGACAGCTGAAGGGGAGGGGCCTGTGTCAGTAGTGCGGGGGCAGAGTAAAGAAGGCCTGTTGAAAGGAAAAGAAGGCATGGGGTTGGTTCGAACAAAGCCGTTGTTAGCGATATGAGCCAGAGTTGCCAGGGCTTACCTTAGGCGCACCTTCGGCGCACAAGAGGCGCGCCCGCTGTGCTCGTCCGCTGCGCGCACAAGGACACATGTGCGCTTTATGGCGGTTAGCCCGCTCTACACCCAATTGGCACGAAGAGCCGCGGCGGGAGAGCGCCCTCCACACAATCGGCAAGGAGAGCCGCGATGAACCGGGGCAGGGGAGGCCACACAACAGGTAATTAATTGCACAGAGGTCGTGAAATTTTAAAAAACAAGGCACCGATGTGCTGGATGCAAATAGATTAAAAAGTAAAGCGCCTGCATCTAATCATGCAGAGCGCCGGCGTGTCATCAGCTGCACAGACCAAATGTAACACAAATTCTGCCCCTTGTAATCGCAATGCCCCCAATGGGAAACAGGAGCTGCCACCAACCTGTAACACCCACCCGTCTGATGCACAGCATCTCCCCATATGGGATGCTGCGTATCAGATGGTCAGGGTGGTGGCTGGTGGCATGCAGAACTGTGTTACACGGTGTAGCTTTGCGATGTAACCGGGTCTCCAGACAGTTGTTTTTAATGTGCCCCACTACATCCCCAAAATTAACGGAAAAACCTTGCTAACATGCTGTAAATTCAAGATTGAGGTTATTTACATTGATTTCCTCAATAAACACATTTGCCGCTGACTCTGACCCTTTCCAAATGAGAAATAAATCGTCGATGTAACGATACCAGGCAACTATATGGTTGCTCAAAATATGATCATACCCGGCCCTGAGGACCTGCTCCTTCCACAGTCCCATATGTAAACATGCGTAACTGGGGGAGAAGCAAGCCCCGATTGCCACACCCCTCATTTGTTGGAACACCTGACTTTGGAACAGAAAGTAGTTGTTGTTTAAACAAGTCAGGATCATATCAGACAGCATTTTGCTGTGCTTAAGCATGTAGAATGGTTTTGTCCGTAAAAAGTGTTCAACTGCTCTAAAACCATCCATATGGTGAATACTTGTGTATAGAGCAGTGACGTCAAGAGTTATTAGCAGATAGTCGTCCTGCCACGTTACTGTTTCAATCTTTCTCAGGAAATCCCCTGTATCCTGCAGATATGACGGTAGATTTCTGACGTGTACCTGAAGGAAGAAGTCGATGTACCTTCAAGTGTTCTCCATCATGCTGTTCTTTGCGGAGATTATAGGTCTCGAAGGAGGTCAATTGGGGCCTTTGTGTACTTTTGGAATCAAATAAAAGACTGGAATGGCCGGATGGTTCACTTTGAGGAATTTAAATTAATCACTGCTGAGTAGTCCTGCACTTTTCCATGATAACAATTTGGTATTGAAATCATTCCAAGCAACTTTTACCGTCTGCCAGTCACCCTGCCTATATCATTGTCGGCCATTCAAGTGAAGAAGTGCCTCCTCCATATATAAAGCCCTCAACCAAAGGACAATGTTGCCCCCCTGCCGGATTGGCGTATCACCACATTGTTCAACTTTGGTGGATTAGAACTGCCATATAATTCAGATGTATGTGAAAAACCTGCTATAGTGCAAAGAGCATGTTGTGCAGAGTAGGCAATTCGAGAGTCTCCCCATACTGGGGTCAGCAGCATGAATGGTAATAGTTACCCAAGTAAAATGCATAGTGCATAGTGCATATTAGACTGCTATTGTCCAGAAGACAAATCAAATACCCAAGAATGTTGCCTCTTAAAACATTGTGCAAAATATACACAATAGTGCAAAATAATGCAGCTCAATGCAAATATGCAAACATCATATTGCCAAAAATATTATGGAAAGTTCCATCGTAAGCAAGTCGAAGAATCAGATGACAGGGTAAATTATCTAAAAGTCCACCAGTGATAGATGTACATAGAAATAAATATATCAATACAGATATATATATATATATATATATATATATATATATATATATATATATATATATATATATATATATATATATATATATATATATATATATATATATATATATATATATATATATATATATATATATATATATATATATATATATATAGATATATATATATTTGTACACACTCATCTGGTCACTTTCAGATTCATGCACGCACTCACAACCTCACTCAGATACTTATACACCCATTCACATAGCCACTCACACACAAATATATCCAGTAACATACCCAATCGGATAAACATGCTCCCACTCACATACCCATTCAGGTACTCAAGCACCCACTTAAGGACTCACTCAGAGAGTGATGCACCCATGTACAAACCCACTCAGAGACCCACACACCTACTTAGAGACCCACTCATAGACTCATGTGCACAGTCTCATACCGATTTAGAAACTCTTATTCCCACTCACAGACCCACCTGGGAAGGCATGTACCCACTCAACGACCCACTCAGATACTCATGCACCTGCTTACAGACTCCATCAGAGAGTCATGCACCCATGGACATACAGACCCTCTCAAAGACTCATGCACCCACTTACAGACCCACTCACACACGCACCTATGTACTCACAGACCCACTGAGACACTCACAGACTCACTGAGATACTGAGACATCTACTCAGACACTCATACACCCACTCACACACCCATACAGTCACTCACACACTCTGTCACAGATCCTGTCAGAGAGTTATGCACTCAGTTACTCACTCATATACTCAGAGACTCACATGCCCACTCATAGACTCACTCATTTGTACACATACCCACTCCCTCATCCACTCACAGACCCATCCAGACACTTCCCCTCCCAGTCACAGACCCACTCAGACACTCATGCATGTACCCATTCACTCACCCACTCAGAGACTTATGCTCTCACTCAGAGACCCATTGAGACACTCGTACACCCACTCACAGATTCACTCAGACACTCATACATCCACTCGCAAACCCACTCAAACACTCACACACCCATACAGTCACTCATGCACCCACTCACAGACCCACTCAGAGACTTATGCACCTAGTCACTCATACACTCAGAGACTCATACACCCATTCACAGAATAGCTCAGACACTACCCACTGAGAGACTTATGCACTCAGTCACGTACCCACTCAGACACTCATGCACCCACTCACTCACCCACGGAGACATGCACTTAGACACTTATGTATCCAATCAGAGATCCAGTCAGACAGTCATATTCTTCCTTTCAAATGCATAAAGGCACTCATGCACCTACTCACAGATCAACTGAGAGACTAATGGAAACAAATAACAAATCCATTGAGACACTGATGCACCCAGTCATAGATGTACTGAGACAGTCACGGAGTTCGTTACAGAACCATTGATAGATTGATGCACCGTCTCACGGATTCACTGAAATACTTAAACAGTGAATGAAAGACATACTAATACAGTGATGCATGGATTTACAAATTCCACTGAAAGAGTTATACAGTGTGTTATAGATATATTAAATGATTTACACATGCTATTATAAGTCTTTTAGATAGTGATGTGTTTAGTGTGTTGGTTTTAATCTATTTTGCAGTTATAAGTATTGCAAGTGGTGGCGGCTATTGAATGTTTGCTTTTGGTTTTGTCATTTTGCGACATATTCACGATGATCGCAGACATTGATATTGTATTGTATTGTAATTGCATTTATATAGTGCTTACTACCCCTGACGGGTTGTCAAAGAGCTTTTTCGGCGAGTAGCATGCTACTCCGGAGCCCATGAGAGAATTTAGTGGCAAATAGTATAGTGAAAATATGTAAGTAATTTGAGTGGTGGATATGTTAGTCAGTTACCTGAATTGAGAAGGATAGTGGAGGGATAGAAGAGGGATGGAAGAGGGGAAAAGGTTTGCATTTATATAGCGCTTGCTACCCCTGAGGGGGGGGGGGTTGAACTGCTTTTTTTCAGTGAATCATACGCTACTCTGGAACCCGTACAGTGTTAGTGGTAAATTTGTATAGTGAAATATGAAAGTATTTTGAGTGGTGGATATGTTAGTCAGTTATTTGGATTGAGAAGGATGGGGAAAGGGTAGAAGAGGTAAAGAGGTTTACATTTGTATATCGCTTGCTACCCCTGATAAGGTGTTGAAGTACTTTTTTAGCAAAAAGCATGCTACTCCAGATCCCATAAAGGATTAGTGGTGAATTAGTATAGTGAAATATGAAATTCGTTTGAGTGGTAGACATGTTAGTCTGTTATTTGGATTGAAAATGATAATGGAGGACTAGAAGGGAAGGATTTCGCAGTTTCTTTTAGCTCATAGCAGTAGGAGGAGCCTTGGGATAAGTAAAAGGGAGGTGGAGGGTGATGAGTGAAAGGGAGATAGAGGGGGAAGAGTCTGAGGGAGGGATTAGAAAGGCTTGTTTTGGGGGATCTGAATAGTAAAAAAGAAGTATTAGATGATGCAAGGAGAGGTGGACTAGAGAAGAGTCTCAAAAGGGTTATTTGGGGACCATAGTACTGGTGTATGGTTTCAGATGAATGAGAAAGTGGAGGTAATGATATATTGATAGAGGTATAGGGTGAGAAATAGGCTAGTGCATTCGAAAGAGTAGTAGAAAGAGGTTTCAGATTAGTCAGAGAGTTGAGTTGAAGGATATATTGAGAGTGATATAGGGTGTAAATAGGGCAGTGTATTGGATATGCTGAGTTAGAAGAAAAGTAATAAATAAGTAAAAGTAATAAATAAATAGATCCAAAAGTAATAAAGATATAGATCCATAAGTACATCAAAGGTATAGATGCATGAAGGAAGGTAGTATATGTACATCAAAGATGCATTAAATAAACTCTGACTTTCAAATGTTGTTGTACTTCAAATTAGCTTTATTTATTTTTATATACATATATATTTGTTTTGTAGATCAATAGTGAAGCAATTGTAGATAAATAGTTATGATAAAAAGATTTTGTTATTTATGCGGTCACTTATATACATGTTAAAAAAAGAATAATATAACTATCAGTAATATATACATTTGTTAAGCAGAACTAATGAATATCTCTATATAATTAAAAAAAATTAAACATAAGTATTCTACACATTTACACAAAGCAAAACACATATATAGGTACATATCTATAGTACAAAAACATACTTATATACAGAGAGATGCTGTATATTTATCTGTTTGCGTATGATGGGCATGTGGGGATTGCAAATACTTGAGTAGTTTTCTGAAGATAAGGTGGGTATCCGTGGATCTTATGTTGGGGGTAAAGAGTTCCACAGTTTGGCTACTTGAACATGCCACCCATGGTTTTTTCTTGTATCTTTGGATTTTGAGGCGAGGTGCCACTCTAGAGTGGAGGTTCCTTTGCTGAATGTGTTTGGTTATTTTATTCCTCATGAAGAGTGGTCCTTTTCCATGTATCGCTTTGTGAGTGATACAAAGCATCTTGAATGTGGATCTTCTGGCAACCAGTTACCAATGGAGGGCTTTCAATGCAGGGGAGATGTGGTTTCACAGTTTTATACGCAAGAGTAGTCTGGCAGCCGAGTTCTGAATCCATTGTAGTCTTTTCATGGTTGTTCAAAGTGATCCATATTAGAGGCTAGTGGTGTAATTGAGTTTGGACCAAACAACGGAGATGGTAGCCTGGACCTTTTGTGAAAATCCCAAATGAGTGAAGATTAGTCGTAGAGTTTTTATAGTTACAAAGCTTGAACTTGCTAGTTTGTTCACTTGGGCTTTCATCGATAGCTTGGAGTCCATGGTCATTCTGAGGTTTCTTACTTCCATTGATATTTTAGGCGGTGTTCCCAGACCATCAAGCCACATGGCGAGTGGATCATAATGTTTCCAATTACCACTCGTGCATATTTCCGTTTTGGAAGCATTCAATTTGAGATGGCTCCATGTCATCCATTGATCCACAGCTCTGAGACTGCTGAAAATTGGTGAGTTTCCAATATCTTTGGGGCATTGCAGTTGAAGGAGAATTCGCTTGTCATCTGCATAGTTAAAGCATGTGAGGTGAAATTGATTGATCAGTGCCAATATTTACTTCATGTAGATGTAAAGCATAGGCGAGATATAGAAATACTCACCCAGGTATTCCAGCCCCTGATGGTGTACTGGAAGGTGGTCACCCTGGGGGGTGGACACTTGTATGTTGTGTTTGTTGACCTTCGTTCTGCCTTTGATCTGGTCCCTAAACCCACCCTGTGGCAAGTATTACAAGAGATGGTAGTACCCAGCGATTTACTTGACTGTGATACCCAGGTACATAAAAGATCGTTACAAAAGGGGGTGATGATGGACGGAGCATCTGAATCAATCAAACACTCACACCCAGTCAAAAGATCTAGGTTTAATCCATCACCGTTCTTTAGCCCACTCTGCCACCCCAGTTCAGACATGATATATGCAATTCAGTCTGACCCTGTGCCTCATGGGAACAGTCCAGCCCGAACTGCCAAGCCATGTCTTCCCTGGACCGGAAACAAGCTTCCGAGGACCGGTTTCTGGCATTCCAGCCGTCTTCAGCCCGGCTTGCTTGAATCCAGTGGCAAAGTAGGCAATTGACTCACGTCTGAGGATACCCTGCCACACTTATGGTGGCCAAAAGCGAAAAGCGTTACAAAAGGGGGTGGTGATGGACGGAGCATCTGAATCAATCAAATACTCACACCCAGTCAAAAGATCTGGGTTTAATCCATCACCGTTCTTTAGCCCACTCTGCCACCCTAGTTCAGACATGGCTATATGCAAATCAGTCTGACCCTGTGCCTCATGGGAACAGTCCAGCCCGAACTGCCAAGCCATGTCTTCCCTGGACCGGAAACAAGCTTCAGAGGACTGGTTTCTGGCATTCCAGCCGTCTTCAGCCCGGCTTGCTTGAATCCAGTGGCAAAGTGAGCAAGGGACTCACGTCTGAGCATACCCTGTGTTATCTATTAGGGAGATCAGGCGATAGTTAGCTGGGTTTGACCCATCGGCCTTCTTGTATATCAGGATGATGACTGGTTGCTTCCAAGAAGGCAGGGGGTCTATTTTGCTAATTGCATTGAATACGGTTGGTAAAATGGGTACCCATAAGGTTCTGTTTGCAAGAAAGAGGTCTACTGGTACCCCATCTGGTCCAGTCGCCTTCATGGCGGAGGTCTGAGAGAGGGCCAATTCTAATTCTTTAATTTCAATAGACAACAGCATTCCCTTATTTTTAAAGATTGACTGAAAGTGAGTTACCCAGGATTCTTCATCTATGTATGCATCTAGTGATGGACCTCCATATTCTTGCAGGAAGGGTGAATTAACTACCTTCCAAAAGGCTTTACTATCCCTAATATTGATGCTTGGATTAGATTCACCTGGGCTTCTGCCTTAAGTTTATTGAGTCTTTCTTTCCTGTCTAGCTTATATGCCCTCCTGCATTCACTAATTACGTTTCTGGTTCTTGATATGGTTCTTAGTGCGTTTCCAAGATTTGCTACTGCAAGGGAGCAATTCTTATTGAACTACCTATTCATAGCACAGACATTTTTTGGGGAGTGGGGGCCAATACATAAAGTCGCGTGCATTCCAGAATCTTTCCAAAGGCCTTGATCACCTTCTGTTCATTAGCTTGAGGATCTAGACATACCTGAACCTCATTATTATTTTCCATTACAATCTCTTTTAGCAAGGAATTTACGTTCACTTTATCCCATCTTAGGGTGTACCCATTCTTACTTTGTAGAGTTGGTTTTGGGGCATATTTTTATATCTTTTCTTTACTTGGACCCCAAAGAAGACCATAGCTCAATAAAGCATGGGCACTAAGACCAGACATCTTTCCCTTAGAATTTTTTGAGGTACTCCTAAAAGTGTCCCAGGTAATTATGTAGTCAATAGCGGAACATATACCAGCCTGTAGAAGGTGGGGTCCAACTCACCAGTACCTACATTAAAATAGTTTCTGATTTCGAGCTGCCACAAGAGCAGTAGTTTATTTAGGGCATTACCGGGAATAAATGGTTGAAATGGCAGATTACCCTGTCAATATGGTCCGTTACCCTGCATAGTCGTGGCTCATCTTTAGGGCAGCAACTGGCATTAAAATCACCTACCCAGAGGATTATAAAGGGTTTGGGGTGATTATATATCAGGTCCTCCATAATTCTTCCGAGTTCCTCTACCACACAGACAAGGTTCACAAAGTTATTATGGCAGAAATGTATTAACAGAGGGTCTCTGTTGTTGTGTCCCTTTGTAACTAGTATATGGAAATAGGGGGAGTTATTCCAGAAAGACAATAATTTAAAATCTATAGTATTTGAAATCAATGTTAAGATGCCTCGATTTTCTCTTCCCCTTATTGTTGGCAATGCTGGGGTATGGAATGAGCGAAAGCCATTTATGTATATATTATCCTCCACCCATGTTTCCTGCAGACATATTATATGTCTGTTTTTCAGTTCCTCTTGCCATTCGATATGGTTCCTTTTATTTTTATAACCAGCTATATTCCATGTTATGAGTGTGAGCTCATTTTCATCTGTTCTTATTACATTTTCCTCTATTTAAGTAGGTTCTATTTGATAAGGGCCTACATCGCACAAAGGTGGGTCAGATCTCTTTTCTGCCAGCTCTGTATCGATAGGTCTTGTTCTGAAGTGTCTTCTTTTATCATCATCCTGGTTTGCCTGATTTGTATAAAACAAGGCCTGGGTGGGGGGTATGAGTCAATCACAGCTATCCATACTCTCTAGTGCAAGGAATCTGTTTCTGATTGGAACACATAAGCTATCATTCACTGTCGGTCTGAAACGATTTCCCTCGACCCTACCTGGTGGCCAATAGGATCTCAGCGACTCTAAAGAAGATGGTTTATAAAAATAACCTAACCAAACAACATGAATCTGAGACTTTAGGGAGGGAACTGATGGTAATTGATTTAACAGGTCACCCACTAAAGGGATTATCGAAATTAACAATTATGCAATTGCCCTCCATTATCCATGGGATTCTCTTGGTCATGATCAGATGGTCCTGAATGAGTCACTCAGCTCTAGTGAACTTTGTTATCCAATGCCATGCTTTATCTATGAGTTGACCAGTGGATTCTTGTTGATTTTCTCTTAAGACTGGGACGTTTATCATAATTAAAACATATGAGTGTGCAGCAGGGGGTACATTTATGCAATTTTTTGGACTTTCTCTCCCCATGGTATCCGCATGTTGAATCCACTACCCAGGTCACATATGCTTCTTTGAGAAAGACTGTCACTATCTTTTGTACGTAAATTAGAGCTATGTGACACTGCCATTGATAGATACTCTCCCCTTGATGGTGCCTATGTTTTGATTATTGATTGTTACTTAGTCTGTGACATGTGTTTACTGTGCCGGGAGGGACTTGAGGGTCTAACACCCTTTGGGCCTAGTGAGGCATTATTTGCGCACCAATAACCTGATGGTTTCCAGAGAGGTTTTCAATTAGAGTTGCATTTGATTGTGTCGTAGCACCTTCTTCCCACACCCTAACTGGTTTATTAGATGCTAAATCCTGAAACATGCACTCTATAGAAGCCAAGCATACTGTTATTGGTTGCAATAGCAAACACAGTTTATCACAGAGTTTGTTACAAAGATTATTCCACTTTTCACCCCCATTATCAGGCGACAATGGTACATTAATCGAAGGATCTCGGAAATTAACTTTTGGCTTTGTCGAAAGCCACCGCCGTGGCCTCTTTGCGATATTAGGGGGTGTTCTTTAGTAAGGCCTCTTTTTCTCTTCCCAGTGTCTTTGGCTGCAGTTGTGGGGATCCCACTGGGTTCCGAACTTGGAGTGGGATGGGAATTAATACAGGTCAATGACTCGGGAAGCACAGATTTTGGTGATGTCAATGGTTGGTTTACACTCTATGATGTTAAAGAGAGCCCCCTAATGAGAGTCTTTTCTCCTTCATGGCAATCTCTTTAGCAATGGCTGTCTTTGCTTTTGCTAGAAAAGAGTGTAAGGCAGTAATGGTTACCTCTTCTGGTGCTGACGGGTTTGTCTTCTTCTTTCCCATTTTTTTCTTATCCCTCCAAAGTCTTCTACTGGAGAACCAGGTGTCAGAGGGGGGGCCCAGCCAAGCCTCTTCCGGGCTCAAATGGGTGCAGATAGGCCCGCCCTTAGCCCAGGCTTTGCCGGGTGCGGCCTGCACTGCGGGAACCAAAGAGCACCTTTGAAAGGTGCCAGGTGGCTCCTCCCACCTCCCTCAGGTGAGTAGTGAGCAGTGTTCACTGGGGGACCGAGTCCCACCCCAGCACAAAGCGGCGGCTCACGCTGCGCCAGGCACAGAGCAGCAAATGGCAGGAGAATAGAGGAAAGGCATCCATCTACTAAATGTCAAGAGAAAGGCATGCATCGCTGCGAGAAACAGAGCGTGACTTTCAAGGTGCCAGGTTGCTCCTCCCACCTCCCTCAGGTGAGTAGTGAGCAGTGTTTGGTGGGGGACCGAGTCCCACCCCAACACGAAGCGGCGGCTCATGCTGCGCCATGCACAGAGCTGCAAATGGCAGGAGAATAGAAGAAAGGCGTCCATGCACCAAATGTCAATAGAAAGGCGACATCAATATCTAGTTATCTACAGAGAATTACCATGCCAACAAAAAAGTCAGTGAAAAGAGAAGCAGTAGCAAATAGAGTGTCTACTTAGAACTGAGAAATAAAATGGGCCAAATGCAGAAAAACGGTCAAAGAGAAAAAGGAATGCTGGTAAGAGGACCAAGACATACCTTAAAATTGTTTGTGCACAACTGGAGAAAGTACAAAAAGATGTAAAGAAAAACACAGGGTATCAAAGCCCAAAATGACTCTGATAAAAAAGTAATACGATATTGAAAAAAGGAGAGATTTTAAGCAGAAAGCAGAGGCAGTTCAAGAAAATCAGAGGTAGAATGTTCCGTACTAGAGTAATTTGCAACTTGTTAGCATCTATGAAGAAGTATACAAGATGAATACAAGCAATCAGACAAAAGGCAATATGTTGAAGGCTTTACTATGTAAAAACTCCTGCTGTATGTTTAGGAGAAATGGATAGAGCTATTTTGCATGGTAGCGTAGTAGAACTAGAAAAGGTTTGTAATGATGTTCAATTTAATTTCTTTGGACTGAAACAGGAGTGTAGGGAAAATGAAGAGTTGGTAACAACAAGCGTAGTGGAGCAGAACAGAAGTATTAGTGTTGGTAATTTCGAAAAAGAGATTCAAAACTTGAACGCAGTTTCTTCAGAGCAACCAAACTGTGTTTGTATATGTGGTTAACGCACTCACTACAAAAATCAAACTCGTAATGTTGATTTGTACACTAAAACTGAAAAGGAGAATAATAAGAAGTGGCGAGAATTCACTGTTTATTTATTTGCAGAGGGACGATTTAACTTGTCTACTCAACAAGTTATATGTAAGTACTGCTATAATAAGTTAGAGGAAAACAAAATGCCTGGTAGAGCAGTACACAACAACATAGAAATAGTACCTGTTCCAGAAGTACTTAAAGATTTCAGGGGCATATTATCAATGGCCAGCAATAATTATCGCTGGCCGTGCTTAGCGATAATTTTGTTATCGCAGGCTATCTCTGGAATTTATCGCCTTGGTAGAGCGTTATTAACAACGCGTTTCTCCAAGGTGATACCAAGGTTATCGCCGTTTTGCAGGGAACATTGCTGGTTTTCCAGCGATGTTTCCTGCAAAACGGCGATAACCTTGCTGATATGACCCACAGGGTTGTATCCGCATAATCCACTGCAATGTTAGGGATAGGTAAGTCTGCGTTTTAGCAGACGTTAGTTTTTGGAGAAAACAGCGGTTTTCTCCAAAAACTAACATGTGCTAAAATGCTGGGGCAGCCTTGTAAATATCGCGATATTTTACAAGGTAGTCCATCCGGGGCACACCCAGTGAGCCCACTTTGCACCTCATTAGAGATGCAAAGGGAGGCGTTGGGAAAAAGGGTGCTAACATGCGATTATGCATGTTAGCACCCTCTTGTAAATAGTTTTATCTCTGCTTTTTTGACTTTTTAAGCCAAAAAAGCGGAGATAAAGCGCTTGTAAATATGCCCCTCAATGTTCATGAATCCATATTAATACACTCTATATATCCGTTTCAAGCTATAGTTTGCATTGAGCCAAAGTTAGGGAAATTACCTCCAAATGAGCTCCAGAAAGTTTCAAAAGTAGAGCTGTATACTTGCCATTTGATTTTAAGGAAAATATTGAAACTATAGGGGTAAAGAAAAATTTAGAAGAGGGACCAAGATTAAAAAGATATGGCAAGAGTTAGTAGATGTTAGTAAAGTTAAACATGCAACTTCATATCTGGTACAAAATAACATATTATACAAACACAGAAATTCTTCAAGATATCCTACATCTAGAGGATAATACATCATCATCAACAGGTCAGATACAAAAAGTGGATTGATTCAGAGTAGAAAAAATGTATGAACATTACAGCATCCATCTCCTATATTCAAAAGACATTGTTGGTGATGCTATTGATCTACAACTACTAAAGGAAGTCCCTTAAGCATATGGAAAAATGCTTTAGAAGCTCGCTGTTTCCCTCATCTCTTTCCTCCTGGAGTAGGTGGTAGGTATGATGATCAGTCTGTAAAAATACCTGAGGCCGAGTACACATGTACAGGACTTTATTCAGAGGATCTTAGATTTCATCAATGTATCCCTTATATGTTTCATCTGTTCTTTGAAAGCAATTTGTCTTCATTGTCTTATGCTGCAAATCAAATTTTGAAAACAGGTGTAAATCTGCTAAATCTATCTGCAAGAGAATTTTTGGGGAAAATTCACAGAAAAGATGAACAACTGGAATACAACTTGATTAATCTCATTGCATGTCAACGTGGGACCAATGAATATTGGTATCGTTGTCACAGTGAACTAAAATGCATGTTGAGAAATTTAGGAGAACCTACATGGTTTCTAGCACTGAGTTGTGCTGAGTATGCATGGGATGACCTGCTTCAATTCTTGCAAGAGGCGAATTCAAATATAAAAGACATCGATCTAAAGACACTAAGGGAACTCTGCTCATTGGACCCTGCAAATGTTTGCAGATATTTTAACCACAGAATTCAAGCCATGATGACTTTTATCTGCAATAAGAGTAATCCACCTCTCGGTGAAGTGGCTGATTTCTTTTGGCGCAAAGAATACCAAGTCAGAGGCGCTCCACATATTTGCATGCTACTATGGGTAAAACATGCCCCAAAGTTTAGAACAGACACTGATGAGTCTGTGTTGTCTATCATAGAGCAGTATGTGACTTGCATCATCCCAAATGAAAGTGTTGATAAAATATTAAGAAAACAAGTTCTACAATTCCAAAATCATAGGTGTGGAAAATACATTTTGTCTGCAGTCAGACACATTCTCACACAGAAGTCACCAAAGAACACATACAATCTCAGAAGAGCAGAAGCCTCAAAATACACCAATGACTAATCCTGTCATTTTGAAGATGTGGAATGTGAATATGGATCTACAGTTTGTTGCAGAAAATGCCATAGCTGTTGCTCGGTACATCACCTCTTATATAACATAGTCAAAGAAAACAGAGATGAAGATGTGGGAGGAGATTTCAGTGGAAAAGACTCTTACAAATAAATTGTATAGTTTTAGTTTCAAAATACTTTCTCACAGAGAGGTCGTCTTTTATGAATGCGCTGACCGGTTAAGCTCAGCTAGTTTGTTTTCTAAATCTATGGGTGAGATTAGGGATTGCTAATACTCGGAACAGAGAACTGAAGTCTTTTCCCGAAATCCAAAATCTTGCTAAATTTGATCCACACAGCACAGATATTCTGAAGACTAACATGCTAGAAATGTACTATCCATGAAGGATTTCTCACGTAGAAAGGATGCACATGCATGAAGTATTTCAACATTATACATGCAAAAGTAATGTCTGCAAAGATGTAGAAGAAGGAAACGTTGCTGTTGATGGATGTGAAGGATGTTTGGTCAGACATAACAAAGGAAATGTAATCAACTATTAAAAGCTAAGTTGCCAAACTCCAGACAAAGGAGAGTTTTCCTATTTAGCCACTGTTGCAGTTGTTCAAGTCATGGCAAACTGAAAGTGAACTATTTGGAGAATTTGACTAATATGAAGGCTCTTTCAACACCATTAAGTGCTCTCTGTTTCTAGTGTATTTTCAAATATTGATAGATGATATTGAACAAGAAGAAACAATTGCTGCTGAGATAGCAAAAGAGAGTTCTCAGAGTAGTCAAAGTTCAGTACCTGGAAGTCAAGACCCTCTTGGATAGCCAATCATGAAAAATGAAGCTGCAATGCCAGGGAGCAGCAAAAATGGTGGTGGCGACAGCATAGAAATAACCAAAGTCACTGTCACTGGCATGCATGTCTCTGGCAGGCACTTACAATGGAAAGGCTAAGTGATATTTTCCGAGATGACTACAAAAATGTTGAATACACATCGGGGTGCTTAACCAATTACCTTTCAACAGGGTTACCATTATTCGCATGCCCATCCAGGACAAGGACATTACACCTTTTGCAATTCTAACTGGTATGCCAGGGGACGGCGGAAACCTACAGATTAGAACCCCGCCCCAAGGGATCCTCACCCACTTTCACACTCCAATACATAATAAATTGCAATACTAGTCCCCCCGGTTGAGTAACCTACACTGTTTTGTTTATTCTCAATTATGTTTGTTCAGTTGAATGTTGGGATACAGAGGGGGAGGGAGGGTCAAGGGGAAGGGAGAGTCTTTTGTTTGTTTTTAGGAGGGAAGGGTAAAGCAACTGCAAAAAAAATAAGCAGACAAGTCGGGGGCCACATTATAAGAGACTGTAATAGACAATAGCATACACAGATGAGTGCTGGCTCCCATTCATATATGTATGATGTAAACGTTGTAAGAAATGGCAATAAAAAGAACTATGACAAAATGAAGCTGCAATTGCCATGAGTGAGCTGGAGAATGCAATGCAGCAATCAAGACAGGAAAAGGTGGATCTACAAGAACTAATACAGCAATTGAAGGCAGATCAGAAAGACATTTTTAATAAAGTGAAAGGTAAAATAGAAAATTGATTTTTGCATGATATAAAAGAAATGTGAATGTTCTAAATATGAACCTGCGCTATTGTACATAAGGGGTCAAGTTGGAACTGGAAAAAGCTTCTTTATTAAAGTATTGACAAGTTATCTACGGAAGACAAAAGGTTCCAATTGTTGTGTGTAGTTGCTGCACCAACAATCTTAGCTGCACATAATATGAAAAGAGTTACCCTTCATTGATTATTAATGCTGCCAGTTGACCACAACAACAAATTAGAATACAACAAAGTGGTTATGCTTGTCATGAAGTGGCAAGGGTATTAAAGAAATTAAAGCTACTAATTATTGATGCAGTCAGCATTGTGTCTAACCTAATGCTAGCTTTTATATATTCAAGAATCCAGCAAATAATAAAAACTGACTATGACGTACTTTTTGGAGGAAAACACATAATAGTCTTTGGAAACCTGCTACAACTTAGGGGCCAATTATGATGTTGTGTGGAAACTTTCCACCTGACTCCTTGTCGGATTTAGTTCCAACTGACTCGCGTAACGCGGCTCCACACGACCCATTACAATGCTTCCGAACACCGTTCGGAAGGACTCGCATTGACTTCTATGGGAGCCTGTGTTCCGACCGACAGCACAGGCTCCTATGGGAAAAATGGGTTCCTACAGAAAGCCTTGCACTCTGTCTCAGACACCCCATGGTGCCTGCCACACAGTGCATAGTTTTAAAGGGAGGTTTCCCTTGGGTACCCCCACAGCCCCCAACCGGAGGCCTCAAGATGAAGAGGGGCCTGCTAGGGGCCCCCAAAGTCAGTGTCTGACAGCCTTTTCATGTCAGACCGACAGAGTCAGAAAGGCTGTTGAAATCCGACATCATAATCCTATCCATAGAGCTGTACGATTCGGTTCTGACTGACAGGGATTCTCCAAGAGCCGGTCAGAATCGATTCGGAATGTCCAAAAGGTTTTCCTTCCAACCGCGAACATCATAATTGGTTGGGTAGATTGGATTCCAACTGAGTCGGGCGTGGTCCAGGAGAATCTGACTGGTGGTCATAGGCTTTCTGCCCGACATCGTAATCGGCCCCTAACTCCAGTCAAAGGACAACCTATATTCAAGACACTACTACATAATGAAAGTAGGAATTTACTGGGAAGTATTGGAAATATAAACATTTGGTAAAACTATGAATACAAAGAGTTAATCAGAAATATGTGCCAAGCATTAGATATGCAATACCGAGATGTACTAAAGGACATAAGAATGAGAGTCCTCATAAAAGAAGGAAAGATAGCATTACAATCCTATCTAATCAAAATCTGTTTCCAAGTAATGTTTCAGCTGCAGAAGTAATGTATGTTTGTTGAGAAAGAGAAGTCTATTGTTTGTTTGATGCCAACCTTGAGGCATGTGGTAAATTCAATTAGAGCAAATGATAAAATAGAACATCAAGGACTTACAGTCCTACTAACAGAAAAACTTCAATCAAAATTGGACAGTTTAGAAAAGTCTGTGTCAAAACCGCAGGATTAAAAAACTGTTATGTATCTGTAAAAATCGTTGTTTAATCTTACATCGCAATTCGAATGTTGAACAAGGTCTAGTGAATGGTGCAATAGGTAAAGTTATGAAATGTATTAATTATCCAAACAGAAATTACACGATAATCTGAGCCATAAAATGTATTATGTTTGTGAAGTTAAGCAGATTGGTCGATGCCTTGTATGTTTGCTCCTCGCGAAAGATTTGTATGTCCAGCGAGAGCAGTTCCCAGTCTTGTTAGTGTATGTAGTAATTATCCACAAATCACAAGGTTTAAGTGTAGATAAAACTCTTGTTTATATTGGCAGTACTGTTTTCAAGAAGGAATGTCATATGTAGCTTTGTCGTGAATTAGAACTTTGTCTGGTTTATTTTTGATTGAGTTTGATGAGAAGAAAGTAAGGGCCCGATGTAGGTAATTGTGAAATACCGATTTCTTAATACCGAATTTTACTGATTCGGTATTAAGAAATCGGTATTTCCTATGTAGGTAAAGATTCGGTAAAAAATACCGAATCCTTAATATTCCTTATTACCGAATCGGTAATTAAGATTCGGTAATAAGGAATACCTACTCATTCATTCCTATGGGCTTGGAGGCTGATAGGAATGAATGTGAAGACATTCAGTATAACCGATTCGATATTACCGAATCGGTAATACCGAAGGTATTTCAAGGGTGCCAGGGTGTCCAAGGGACACCCTATTGCACCCCTTAAATGTGCATGTGTGCACATGTGGCACACATTCATGCTTTAAGGGCATGGATGTGTGCCACTTGGCACTTCTAAAAATGCAAGAAAGTGCTTATTTTAAGGA
Organism: Lissotriton vulgaris; assembly: GCF_964263255.1. Taxonomy (NCBI): domain Eukaryota; kingdom Metazoa; phylum Chordata; class Amphibia; order Caudata; family Salamandridae; genus Lissotriton; species Lissotriton vulgaris. Next base: position 1,857,843,791 of record NC_141689.1, read on the forward strand.
ATTCGGTAATTACCACCAACTTGAAGTTGGTGGTAATTACCGATTTCTTAAGGCCCAAAAGCACTCTTTTATGTGCTTACAACATTGCATTTAAAGAATCAGTATTTCCGATACCTTAAATGCAAGAGCAATAAGGAATCGGTTTTAAGGAATCGGTATTTACTGATTCCTTAAATGCAAGAGCAATAAGGAATCAGTATTAAGGAATCAGTATTTACCGATTCCTTATTTACTGATTCTTTACCTACATCAGGAATAGCTAAATACCGGTCGGTAACGGTGAAATTTACTGTATTACCGGTAATTAGGATTCAGTAATAAGGAATACCTACCCATTCATTCTTATGGGCTGGGAGGCCCATAGGAATGAATGTGAAGACATTCAGTATTACTGATTCGGTATTACCGAATCGGTAATACCGGAAGGTATATCAAGGGTGCCAGGGTGTCCAAAGGACACCCTATTGCACCCCTGAAATGTGCATGTGTGCACATGTTGCACACATCCATGCCCTAAGGGCATCGATGTGTGCAACATGGCACTTCTAAAAATGCAAGAAAGTGCTTCTTTAAAGAAATTCGGTAATTACCACCAACTTGAAGTTGGTGGTAATTACCGTTTTCTTAAGGCCCAAAAGCACTCTGTATTTAAGGAATCGATATTAAGGAATCAGCATTTACCAATTCCTTATTTACCGATTCCTTACCTACATCAGGAATGGCTAATTTACCAAATTTCCCCGTTACCGACTGGTATTTAGCCACCTACATCGAGCACTAAATCTAGAGTGAACTGTTATGCAAGTGCAGTGTTAAATGGACTGTACCATTTCCCTCATTTAAGAAGTTCTGTTACAGAAAAAGTAGATATAAGAATGACTTTACAACTATGTAGTCTACTTGAAGAAGAGACAGAACTATTATACATTCTGCTTGTGGAATAAGAAAACTTACAGACCAGTGTACTGGATCAGTAGTGTTTTCTCAAACTATTCAACAGGATGCTCAAGAATTTTTAATGGCAATGCTAGGACTATTACAGGAAAAAGATGTGAATATCAAGTGATTATTTGGTTTAACTTATAAATGGAACCATACCTATGACGACTGTGAATACACGCCCAGCACTGTAATCAATTAGGAATCGGTAAATACCGATTCCTTATTACCGATTTCTAAATTACCGAATCTGAATTACGGATTCCTAATTTACCGAATCGGTAAATAAGAAATGGTAAAAACGATAAAAGAGATGTAGGTAAAATCGGTAATACCGAATTTCCTGAAATTCGGTATTTAGGAGTCGGTAATTAACACTGACTTAAAGCAGGTGGTAATCAGTTGCAGTGTATATAAGCAGTCCCAAAAAGCAACAGTGTGATCACTATGGCGGCTTTCTATGTGTTTGCACGGCCGCTACGGCTACAGGCAGCAGGGGTGAGGATCTGGAGACGAGAGGAGCGCGTTTACAGACAGCGCATCACACTCGTCCAACTGACTGAGATCCATGAAAGGTACAGGCTACACCTACACACCATCCTGGACTTGATAAGGGTCCTGAACCCACTCCTGGATCACGCAACACCAAGGGCACACGCCATACCACCACATGTGCAGGTGCTCTGCAGCCTACACCTACTTGCATCTGGCAGTTAAAATGGGGGTGAAAGCTACGGTAAGCGGGATGTCACAGAGTTGCCTGTCCTGTTTCCTTTAGAAGTTCCTGGATGCCATGATGCAGAGAATTCATCACTACATTAGCTTCCCAAACACACAGGCAGAACTGCTGAAAGCCAAGACAGACTTTTACCAAATGGCACAGTTCCCACATGTCATAGAGTGTATTGATGGCACACACATTCCAATCTGCCCACCTGCAGCCACTGAGTACATCTACAGGAACAGAAAGTCCACCCACTCCATAAATGTGCAGGTAATCTGCGATTCTGACAACATAATCACCAACATCGTGGCCAAATTTCCTGGGAGCACCCATGACTCATACATCTTCCAGAACAGTGGGATCTGCACACGCCTGGCTGTGGGAGAATCTGGAGAAGGATACCTGCTAGGTAAATCACTGTGACACACCCTGATAGATACTGCAGATGAATGTGTTTTGGTGTATGTAATTAATGGCACTCTCTTTCTCACCCAGGCGATAGCGCATATGCCGTGCAGTCCTTTATCCTTACTCCCTACCTAAACCCATCAACCCAGAGTAGGAGACAATACAATGTGGCACACAAATCAACACGCAACGTTGTGGGGCGCACGTTTGGACTATTGAAAAGCAGGTTCCGCTGCCTCCACAGAAGCGGAGGCGCCCGTCAGTTCACACCCATCATGTGCTGCAAAATCATTACAATTTGTGCTATGCTTCACAACCTTGCCATTAAGAAAGGAACAGAAGTTGAATTAACTGACTCTGAGGACGATGAAGATGAATTTGCACAGCCAGAGCCCAATGCAGCACCAGATGGGAGACAAAAACCGGCAGAGATCACATACAACTATTTTAAGTAAGTAAGGAGACACAGCCAGTTGTTATATGTAAATGACATAGTTTTAATAATGGGGCACTACGCCACTACACAAAGGGCTCAACTAGCCAGTTCAAATTGTGACAACCCCAAGAGGATGTCATGGGTTACTTCACCCAATTAAGTGCACAAAGTTTGGGCTGCAACCGCGTCTATGGCCATGCACAACACTGCTGGATGCCATCAGCTGACTGTCTTCACTGGCTGTGCCAGCCCCATGCCGTCTGCTGCTCCTCCGGGTATCAGTTGCAGGGGGATAATGCTGCTGCGACTGGTCGTCTCCTCACTGTCCCCCACATCCAAAGCACCAGTATTGGCAGATGGTGTTGTCAGCAGCACTTCAAGTGCAGTTGTTACCTCGACCAGCCCCCTAGAGACATCATGGCTGCAGAGTGCCAGCCCCTCCTGCATGGCCACGGAGCGCCTGCAGAGCAGAGAAGTGGCAGTATCTAGGCGGTTCACTGCCTTTGTATGGTGTTCCATCCTCTGCCTCTCCCTGTGCTGTGCTTCCCTGTCCTCATCCAGTTTGCTGCACAGCAGCATCACTGACTGGGACATGTCCTGCATGCCCTCAGCCATCTCCTTCATGCCCTCAGCCAGTGTGGAGGTCATAATGCTGATGCCCTTTGTGAGAAGTTGGCCTGGTATGTGATGCTCACTAATTCTAGTGATCACCTTGTACCATGCCAAGCAACCCTTATGATGATTGGTTGTAAGTCAACCTTATAGACCAGCTATCCTAGTAGCGTGGACAAAGCAGTCTTAGGCTAAACTCTGTAAAGGCATGTGAAGCGAGCTGTTTTACCATACACAATCCCCTTGAATACCAAATGAAAGGACACCACACAGATATATATTTAAAATATATATATTTATTTACTGCAAACTCCCCTATACTCTTTATGAGCACAGAAGCAAATGCGTTAAAACAAAACACAGTTTAAATACACAAAAGTCGCACAATATGGATGAGCCCTAGGGGCCACCTAAACCATATACTAAAATAGTGGTATAAGAACCACCTAGCTGAAAGGAAGTAGGCCTAGGGCCTTGGGAATCGCTGAAGCTGTTCAGGACTAACAGTGAAGAAGTCGGGAAAGGCCCGCGGGACTCGGGTACAGTGCGGAAAGTGCACGCACATACCAATGTTAAGTCAATGGTGTGTAAACGTTACAAAGTTAGTGATTAAGGAACCTTCCGGCTGACCTAGAAGGACAAAACTTTAGACCTAGGCACTAGAGGTGTGTACCAGTGTAGGAACACCGGCGTTGCTGAGTTACCTCACCCACAGGAAGCGGGTGCACAGGTGCGAAGTAGTGTCGGGTTTCGTCACGCAGGTCGATGGTGCTTGGAGCTGAAGATGCTGCAGGCGTCGAGACGAGAAGAGTTCCAGTGGATCCAAGGGTGGATCTGAAGTGGTGAAGACCTGAAAGCAGAGGGGACAATGTTCAAAGTCACTAGCCAGTGACTACCGTGGAACCAGGATGGAACCAAGCGATGTCGGGTGCAAACAGGCGATGAGGTGAAGATTGTCTCTGCAGCCACGTGGACACGAAGAGGTCGACGACGTCTAGATATTGGTCACGAGCTGTCCCACAAAGGTTCTAGCTGTTGGCGGTGTCGGCTTCTTGATCGGAGCAAACAGGCCTTGGCTAATGCAAGCCACGCAGGAATCAATGCAAGCTTCTCACTCGGACCAGCAAGGTCAGAGCGGGTACTCCTTTTTACAGGAGCGAGGGAAAATCTGGAGCAACTAGACCCGCAGTGTAAATTGTAGGTTTCATCGCCAAGATGGCCGCTGACCACGTGGCAAGTGGCCGGGATGGCGCGTCGAGTGGCACGATGCAAAAGGGCCCCACGCAGATCGTGGAGATGCTGGGGGGCTGATCTTCAGTGCAAGGGCTGCTCGGTTGTGGGGCTTCTAAATCCCCAAAGCACAGCTTCGAGGGTGCCTCGGGTCCTGCGCAGTCAGCTTCTCGGGGTCTTTCGAGATGTCCGGTCCCACGTCTCTCGGTGCCTCCACGGGTCCCTTCTTTGCAGGGACTGTGGATCGGGCGGTGAGAAGTCTGGGAGTCTGGGTCTCGTCAGGCTCTGGGCTCGGGCTCCGGCTCCGGCGGGAGGCGGCTGCAAAGCAGACATCGAGTTGCTGGATGGTGCCTGTGTTCACAGGGTGGCCACTCCTAGGCCACAAGGGAGATGCTCCTCAGTCTTCTGTGCAGCAGAATGTCGAAGTCCAGTCGTCTTCTTAGTTTCAAGTTGATTCAGGATGATCTGAGGTGCCATGGCACTGCTCCCACTCTTATTCCCAATCTGAGGGGTGGATCACCTGCTAGATCCCTCCTCTGGGTGGGACCAGGAAGGGGGGCGGTTACACCCCCTTTCCTTTGTCCAGCTCCACGCCAAGACTGGGGCTGGAAAGCCCCAGCACTGGTTTGGACTGGCTTATGCACGAGGACACCTTGTGTGCCCCGGGCATGTCTGATTCTATTCAGCCCTGTCCTACCCAATACACAAATTCCTGTCTGGGGTGGTGCTCGCACCTCCCAAGGCAAGAAACCCTTTGTCCAAGCCTCCCTCGCTGGAAGGACTCCCAGCAGCAGGAGGTCAGATTTGTGTCTGTGGTGGCAGCATCCATTTTGTGATGCTGAGGCTCGAGTTTAACTTTAACCGGGGTTCAGGTTATGTACATGTCGTGTCCCTCTAGAAGGGTGGAATGCTATCCCCGTCGACAGAACTGTCGAGGGGATAGTATTCCAAATCGTATGACACCTTACTCGACATGTTTTGATAAAGCCAAACCAAAGTTAGCATATAACCGCAAGGATTATAATGCACTTAAGAGTATATGGTATGGCAATATCCCGGAACAGCTAAGGGAGTTGTTCCCGACAGCTGCAGACAGGCTCAGCTCATGCGAGAGCACCGTCTCACATGAAACCACGCACTCTGCCTCCAGGATGCAGAGGCCTTCCATAGGAGTGGCTTATAGGTTAACATGTGTCCAGTTATGGTTAGATATAGGGATACTATATCTAAGTAAGAGGTGATTACACCAACTTACCCCAGCTGAGTGATCATCCAGTTGTGTCAAATATGGAGGCCAGGCCAGGGGTGGCACAATACATGCTGCAGCCCCTGGTAGGCCTTGGCTACACCTATGCCCTGGGTACCTATAGGACACTGTTACAGGGGCCTATAAGGTGAACCAGTTCCAATTGTGTATGTACCTAAGGTACATGGAGTCCATTTTAAGGAGAGAGCAATTAGCCTGGGGCCCTGAATAGCAGGATCCCAGGCCAACTATGTCAAAATCAGCTAAACACCAGGCAAAACGTTTGGGGGTAACCATAGTCAGATATCCACCTTCCTACACCCTTCTCAATGTTCCCCATGTTGTTATTGAGGTTCTTCATTTGCTGCTGTAAAGACTGAATTGCCTTACCTTGCAGGCGCTGCACCTTCACCATGCTTGCTTCCAGCCCTGCGAAGACAGCATGATCCTCACCCTTTAAAGATGGACTGCTTTCCTGGGCCCTGAGGTGTCTGGCACCTGTGTGTGCTCTCTCAGAGGTGAACTGCAAACCAGCATTACTGCCATCCACTGGCATAGTTGATGTCCCCCCCTTGTGTCTTCTGAGAACGACTCCATCTCCTGGAGCGCGGCAACAGCATGCCTCCTGGGTCTTACCACTGCAGGTGGTGTTGCTGCTGGTGAGGCTAGCAGTAGTGGTGACGCTGGCAGTGGTGGTGAGGCTAGCAGTAGTGGTGAAGCTGGCAGTGGTGGTGACGCTGGCAGTGGTGGCGAGGCTGGTAGTGGTGGTGATGCTGGTGGTGGTGGTGTGGTGTGCCCTGCATTTGCACTGACCTCCTCTGCTCTTTCCTTCCGGGGTTCCCTTCCTACCTTGTCTTGATTAGACCTGCGCAATGTCTCGCCTGTGGACAGAAATTGAACATTAGCTCAGTAGTCCGGCAGCCCTGCATAGCTATAATAAATTTACATTTCTGGAACACTATCTCAATGTCCTCTGCTTGCTTATCACTGATGTGTGTCACATGCCTTGTTGTTCAGTGTGATTACTGTCATGATAGGAGTGTCACTGACTACATCTCCCATAATGCATTGCTGGTCTTTACAAAAACCTGTACTGGAGTCGGATTCACACAGCCTAATTGGGGAATTGGGATTGGGAAGGGGTGCACATTGCTATGCATGCTTCTTACCTTGTTTAGTAGCAGCTCTGGCTGAGCTGTCTGCATCCCTGATTCCACAGACACTTTCTGGCTCTATGGTGGACTCCACAAGCTGCTCAAGTGCAGTCAAGGCAGGTGCCCTGCTCCTTCCCCTCCTGTCTGGCTGGCTTGTTTTTTGTTCTCCGCCATCTTCTTTTTGGTGATGCTCCTGATGTCATACCACCTTTTCTTAAGCACTTCAATTTAAATTTAATTTAATTTATTTAATGAGATTTTATATAGCGTGAACTTTACCCAAAGGTGTCAGAGCACTTTACATAAGAACCGGTTGCAAAACATAAGGACTAAGGATTACATGCGTTACATAAAAGATACAAACAGAAAAATAAATTGTAAATGTACAAGATGTAAAGTCACACAAGGAAGAGATACACAATGAAAGAAAAATTGCAAATGTACAAATAGTAAAGTCACTCAAGGAAGAGATATGAATGGATATACTCTAAGAGTCACATAGGCATGGTAGAGAGTACAAAGGTCTACTGCATATACTAGTGATAAGAGTTATCTCTATATACATAGGGAAGGTATACTAATGGATATACTATAAGAGTCACATAGGAATGGTAGAGAGTACAAAGGTCTACTGCATATACTAGTGATTAGAGTTATCTATATATACATAGGGAAGGGATGTGAATGGATATACTCTAAGAGTCACATAGGAATGGTAGAGAGTAGAAAGGTTTACTGCATATACTAGTGATTAGAGTTATCTCCATATACATAGGGAAGGGATATGAATGGATATACTCTAAGAGTCACATAGGAATGGTAGAGAGTACAAAGGTCTACTGCATATACTAGTGATTAGGGTTATCTCTATATACATAGGGAAGGGATATGAATGGATATACTCTGAGAGTCACATAGGAATGGTAGAGAGTACAAAGGTCTACTGCATATACTAGTGATTAGAGTTATCTCTATATACATAGGGAAGGCATATGAATGAATATTCAGTCACATAGGAATGGTAGAGAATATATGTCCCGGGGGGTCACTCCTATGGCATTCACCTGTGCCGGAATTCCCAGCCATATCTTCCTTTTTTCTGATTCAGCCACTTTCAGGGACTGCTTCCCAAACAACTTGGTATGTTGTTTTACCACCTCCTCAACCAGCACCTGTAGCTCCCTTTGGCCTGCTGAATTTCAGCTTCCTCTACCTTTCATCTCCTTCTCTTTCTGTGTCCTGGCTGGCCATTGTAGACATTTTGCAGGAAAAGTTCACCCAGTGGCTCAGTTGTTCTCCTCTGCACTCCCAGCCTCTCCAGAAGGTTCTGATTGAGTGCACCTGCATGGGTGTGGCCACTTCCTGGTGTGGAGGGGTGGTGGATGCATAGGATTGACTGATTCCTTAATTGCTGGTGTTTTGAATTTCTGATTCGGTATTTACCGATTCGGTATTAACCGATTCGAAAATAGCGATCTATATTGAGGATTCTGTACATTTTTTCCGATTTTTACCAATTCGGTAAATATTACCGAATTTCTGACGTACATCGGAAATACCAAATTCTTAATACCGAATCGGTAAAATTTGCTATTAAGAATTCCGTATTTGGAATTTACCTACATATGGCCCTTTATCCCTAAAAAAATGACATGTTTTGTTTCTGTTATAACAGCTTCTATGTACTACAGTATGTTATGTTTTTCATACATGTACCAGGAACATTTTAGACATCATTTGATCTAACAGGGATGATGTTTACTAAAGGATATCCAAAATTGAAGACTGCTTCACAATTGTTGGATATTTTGTACCAGATATACAAATATCAGGAACAGTTTTAACATGTAGTTGCTTTCATTAAGGTAGTAACCAATCAGCATGCAACTACTAACAAATTTGTAGTGAGTCGAATCCACAGTATCACATATGTGTAATGATGTACTGTGCACATTTTTTTGTTTTTGTTTTTACAATCCATTGATTGTTTTTCCCCACTGTTTGATGATGATGCTTCAAACAGACCACTGTTGAAAGTGAAGAAGTATGAAAGCTGAAAACAGTAAAAAAAAACAGTAAAACATTTTACTACGTTGTTATAAAGTTTTGGAGAAAAAAATATTGTATCTTGTTATGGTTGTCTAATGTTGAAAATTAAATCCTACAAAATTTTTCTTTATTTTTATTTTTTCACACTGGTTGCAGATCGGGATATATTATGTGTGTGAAATCACTAAGTTAGTGATGGACTCATCGAGTCACAACTCGTATACTTATCCTATCATCCAGAAACTACACTTGTCCTCATGCAGTGACCTACACACTTCTTATGCACTCATCCAATCACCAAGGCAATATTCATGCACTCATCCAATCACCTGGGCATTACCCAGGCACTCATCCAAACAACCAGGCACTACCCATTCAATAATCCAATCACCGAGGGATTACCAATACATTTATGCAATCACTCAGACAGTACCCATACACTTATCCAATCAATCCGGAATTATCCATGCAGTCATACAATTACCCAGGCACTAGCCATGCAGTCATACAAGTATGCAGGTGCTATCAATGTACACATCCAATCAACCAGGCACTACTCAGACACTCATCCCATTATCCTGTCACTACCCATACACTCATACATTCACCCGACCCCTACCTATGTAGTCATGCAATCACTCATGCACTACCCATGCAGTTGTACAATCACCCAGGCACTACCCTAGCTCATACCCAATCACCCTGGCCCTACCCACATATTCATCCAATCACCAAGACACTGGCACTCATACAATACCCAGGCATTCCCCATACAGTCATTTGATTACCCAGGCGCTACCCATGGATACATCCAATCACCCAGGCCCTACTCAGACACTTATCCAATCACCCTGGCACTATCCACACACTCATCTAGCCACCCAGGCACTACCCATTCACTCATCCAGTCAACCAGACACTACCCATCCGCTCATCTAATTACAGTCAAAAGGGAGAAATTTACCTATGCCTCTGTATGCATAATTACCACAATTAATGAGTGAAAAGACACAACCACACTGTTAGTTGTCTCAGACACTTGATTTATGTCTATTATTTTTGAAAAATTCAGAAATTGTACATTATTTAAGACAGAAAAGAATACATAGTCAACTTCACATAAAACCCACTACAAACATTTTTTTGTAAGGGAAAAAGCGCAAAAGACAAGTGTATAAACAATTGTGTGAATGATAATCAACAAATCAAAATAATGTGCATATCAATTGTACACAGTGATGAACAATTATCTCGAAAAACAGTAAAGGACAGACTTTCATGCAGTCAAATCGGATAATGAACGTTTGGGGGGTACGTTTTATTCAATACCAGCCCTCCTTCCTGTAGTGCTATTTGTTATATTGTCGTGATTGTGTAAATACAGGAAATAACCAAGCCACTAGTTTAGGGCGAAAACATAGATGCTAAATGCCAACGCGTTTCGAATGCCAATGTGTGATTCATCGGATTCTCATCAGGGCGTGGAGTTTATCCAAGGGTACTGTTTTGGGAGAAAGAACATGGAATTGGATTTAGTTTGGAGCACGTATACAAACGGAGCTTTTTCCAATTGAGTGCATCGTCCGATGCAGCATACCTTATGTGACCAATGGGTTGTGGTCACTTGAGTCTTTTAAAGAGTAGTCATCATATGTCATCAAATGCCGTGGGCGTCAACCTGCAATGTGGTGACATTGGCAAGGTAAGTTTATGTGATAAAAAGTGGGCTGGCACTACAGCAGTACGTTTATATGGCCAGAAAAGATTACCTCTATGAGGAGCAGCCGCTCCGGGGTCGAGGCCTGGAGGATACGGATCTCAGTTCGACAATGCCCCCTTTGTGAAAATTCTACAAATACAAAAATGAATTTTTGTGGTCATGGCGAGGAAGGATGGAATTGTCAGATCCCCAAAGGAGAAAAGTTGAAATGCTTACTTTTTTCCAGGGTTGGTTGTTTCTTAAACGTGTCCTATGAAAAAGGAAGACAGGCGGGAAGTTCAAAAAGCCCTGTCAGTGTATATTAAAACAATCGAAAAAGAATTCGGTTGCACGCCGGGAGGCGTCTTACCGTGACTTGTGACCCTCAGGGTTTCGGGTCTCCCGCGTGCTCGAGGGCGGGGGTCTTGGTAGGGAGTGAATCCTACAATGAAAAAGGACCCAGGCACGTTACAACCCGGTTGCGCCCGAGTGTGAGCGCGTGTATGCGCAAAACGCAGAGCTGGTCTTACCTCTAGTCAAGGAATGACAGCGTTGTATTTTGGAATCAGGGAGGACACAACAGCTCGCCGCTGCGAGTGAACCAAGCTAAGTTGTGTTTGGAAGTCACATGATACAATGAACCAATCAGCGCGGGGGCCCTCTCGCTAGGAATTATGGTACATGTAGTTAGTGGAATAGCAGGGGGCAAAGGGGAAGTTAGATTCTGGTGACTTCGCTGAGTACATTTAGCCCGTTATTGACAGTGTTAAATTTCATAATGAGATACGCCTCCTTTCTTAGTAGTGCCGCCTCCATATCATGTGCACACTGTTTAGGATTTGCCCATGTGAGGACCGTCCATTTAAAATCATTTTCACCATGGTTGTGATTTGTAAAATGTTCAACCATGGGTGCAGAGCACACCTTTTTCTTTATTCGGGATCGATGTTGTGTGATGCGGGAGTTGACAGATTGACTGGTTTTGCCTATGTACACCTTGTCACAGGGACAAACCACGGCATAGATGACATTTTTTGTACGACAATTTGTGAACATGTCATGTTTCCATGTGACCCCGTCATGGTCAAACGTATTACCTTCTAAGGTGGAGGAACACGATATACAGTTGCCACACCTGTGGTGCCCGCTTATTGGTTTTAGGTTCCATTGCGAAATCAAATCACTTTTGGGTTTAGGAATGTAGCTGTCCGCTCGAATCAATTGTTGGCCAATGCTTCTATTTTTGCGCATGGCAAAAATGGGTTTCTTTAATGGACTGGGCAAATCTTCCAATAGATTCCAATTTTTTAAAATGATGCGTTTGAACTGATTTGTGTGTGACCCAAACGTTGTGACACACACCAGCTCCGGCAATTCATTTTTTTCTTTTTTTACCAGGAGATTCTCTCTCGGGGTGCATCTGGTACGTTTTTTGGAATGATTAAGAAGTTTTTTTGGGTAACCCCTTCTTGCCATTTCTGCGCAAAAATTTGTAGCATGGTGGTCAAAGTCAGAAATTTCAGTACAATTCCTTCTTATTCTCAACATTTGCCCAAAAGGGAGATTTTCTTTCAGGCACTGAGGATGCGAGCTTTTGAAATGGAGAATTGTATTCCTGTCTGTCAGTTTTTTGTGTAAGGTCTTTGTTAGGATATTTTCGCGGACGCCTACTGTGATGTCCAAAAACGTCATTGTACTTCTTAATCATTCAAAAAAACGTGCCAGATGCACCCCGAGAGAGAATCTCCTGGTAAAAAAAGAAAAAAATGAATTGCCGGAGCTGGTGTGTGTCACAACTTTTGGGTCACACACAAATCAGTTCAAACGCATCATTTTAAAAAATTGGCATCTATTGGAAGATTTGCCCAGTCCATTAAAGAAACCCATTTTTGCCATGCGCAAAAATAGAAGCATTGGCCAACAATTGATTCGAGCGGACAGCTACATTCCTAAACCCAAAAGTGATTTGATTTCGCAATGGAACCTAAAACCAATAAGCGGGCACCACAAGTGTGGCAACTGTATATCGTGTTCCTCCACCTTAGAAGGTAATACGTTTGACCATGACGGGGTCACATGGAAACATGACATGTTCACAAATTGTCGTACAAAAAATGTCATCTATGCCGTGGTTTGTCCCTGTGACAAGGTGTACATAGGCAAAACCAGTCAATCTGTCAACTCCCGCATCACACAACATCGATCCCGAATAAAGAAAAAGGTGTGCTCTGCACCCATGGTTGAACATTTTACAAATCACAACCATGGTGAAAATGATTTTAAATGGACGGTCCTCACATGGGCAGATCCTAAACAGTATGCACATGATATGGAGGCGGCACTACAAAGAAAGGAGGCGTATCTCATTATGAAATTTAACACTGTCAATAACGGGCTAAATGTACTCAGCGAAGTTACCAGAATCTAACTTCCCCTTTGCCCCCTGCTATTCCACTAACTACATGTACCATAATTCCCAGCGAGAGGGCCCCCGCGCTGATTGGTTCATTGTATCATGTGACTTCCAAACACAACTTAGCTTGGTTCACTCGCAGCGGCGAGCTGTTGTGTCCTCCCTGATTCCAAAATACAATGCTGTCATTCCTTGACTAGAGGTAAGACCCGCTCTGCGTTTTGCGCATACACGCGCTCACACTCGGGCGCAACCGGGTTGTAACGTGCCTGGGTCCTTTTTCATTGTAGGATTCACTCCCTACCAAGACCCCCGCCCTCGAGCACGCGGGAGACCCGAAACCCTGAGGGTCACAAGTCACGGTAAGACGCCTCCCGGCGTGCAACCAAATTCTTTTTCGATTGTTTTAATATACACTGACAGGGCTTTTTGAACTTCCCGCCTGTCTTCCTTTTTCATAGGACACGTTTAAGAAACAACCAACCCTGGAAAAAAGTAAGCATTTCAACTTTTCTCCTTTGGGGATCTGACAATTCCATCCTTCCTCGCCATGACCACAAAAATTCATTTTTGTATTTGTAGAATTTTCACAAAGGGGGCATTGTCGAACTGAGATCCGTATCCTCCAGGCCTCGACCCCGGAGCGGCTGCTCCTCATAGAGGTAATCTTTTCTGGCCATATAAACGTACTGCTGTAGTGCCAGCCCACTTTTTATCACATAAACTTACCTTGCCAATGTCACCACATTGCAGGTTGACGCCCACGGCATTTGATGACATATGATGACTACTCTTTAAAAGACTCAAGTGACCACAACCCATTGGTCACATAAGGTATGCTGCATCGGACGATGCACTCAATTGGAAAAAGCTCCGTTTGTATACGTGCTCCAAACTAAATCCAATTCCATGTTCTTTCTCCCAAAACAGTACCCTTGGATAAACTCCACGCCCTGATGAGAATCCGATGAATCACACATTGGCATTCGAAACGCGTTGGCATTTAGCATCTATGTTTCGCCCTAAACTAGTGGCTTGGTTATTTCCTGTATTTACACAATCACGACAATATAACAAATAGCACTACAGGAAGGAGGGCTGGTATTGAATAAAACGTACCCCCCAAACGTTCATTATCCGATTTGACTGCATGAAAGTCTGTCCTTTACTGTTTTTCGAGATAATTGTTCATCACTGTGTACAATTGATATGCACATTATTTTGATTTGTTGATTATCATTCACACAATTGTTTATACACTTGTCTTTTGCGCTTTTTCCCTTACAAAAAAATGTTTGTAGTGGGTTTTATGTGAAGTTGACTATGTATTCTTTTCTGTCTTAAATAATGTACAATTTCTGAATTTTTCAAAAATAATAGACATAAATCAAGTGTCTGAGACAACTAACAGTGTGGTTGTGTCTTTTCACTCATTAATTGTGGTAATTATGCATACAGAGGCATAGGTAAATTTCTCCCTTTTGGCAGTAATAGGCCCTACCTACCCTCTTCCCTACAGGGCCAAACCCCCCCTTGTCTTTTCATCTAATTACAGTGGCAGTTCCTATGCAATCATCCAATTATTATTATTATTATGTTTCTTATATAGCGCCAGAATTGACCCCCGAAGGGGTATCTCCGCGCTTGCCTTGGGAACCCGTCCTGGCTTTTCCCTGTGAGATAGCCCCTACAGGGCATCCCCAAGGTGAAAGCCAGGCTTCCCGCCGCGGGGGGCCGTTGTGGAGATTAAGCAAGCTTAATGCCCAGAGTTGCAGAGTGTGAACCCATGATTAGGTCAGGCACCGAAGCGAGAATTATCGAGTCCATGGACATTTGAGCTTAAGACCCTGCCGCGTCGGGAATTGAACCCTGGTCCCGGGTCTGACCTCTGCTTCAGGGTCTGCCTGCTCTAACCAGTGAGCCACACTTCTCCACAGGTCATACAGGTACAACCCGTGCAGTCATACATTTACACAGGCACTACCCATGCACTTATAGAATCAACTATGCACCACTCTTGCACTCACTCTAACATTAACACACCACATATGCACGCATTCAATCATTTAGGCATCATTCATGTACTCATTCTAACATCCATGCACCGCTCATGCCCTCTTTCATTCATTCAACGTGTCTTATTTTTTATCCAGCCATGGCGGCTCTGAAAAGAATAATTGTTTTCAGGAACTGATGTTGTGTCTTCTTTTATATTTTTCTTCATTTTTTACTTTTTTGGTATTTACAAAAATAATAAAATAGCAACAAAAATTACATAATTGAAAGCACTATCCAAAACATTGTGCTTGAAGTCCTACAATAAAAAAGCAAAAAAAGTAACAATTATGGCTTTTTACATTCTCTAAAATTATATCTAGAGACTGCTCCCCAGCTGCTACAATGGTGTTACAGTCAATGCAGAATGTAGCAAAACGTTTTAAAACTGGTGACATTTCACTGCATCTCCTCTCCACTTCAGGTGGAACTTTGTCACCAGGAGCAGGAACTGGAGGTCTAAAGGCCGATGATCTCTCCCCTTCTCTCTCTGAGTAATTTAATTTTAAGTTGCTTCCTGTGGTATATTTTAGAGTGGTACAACATACTTGTTGTACCACATAAATACGTTTTTGCTGTGCCTCGAGATAATGTCTTCTCACACAAGCTGCACCTCACCAATTTAGCTGTAGTCTTCTATTCACCAGATGGAATAGTGAAAAATTCCCAAACTATGCTTTGTTTCTTCTTCGGTGGTTCTTCATCTGAAGACTCTTCTTGTACAGCTGGGACCTCCTGCTCCTGAACAACCAGTTGTTGGTCTTCCTGTGCTTTTTAGCAAAAAAAGCCAAAAAGAGTACAATGTAGGAAATTGGTTTAGGAAATCTCCTATAATAAACTAACCAGTACCTGGAAAGTTTAAGAAGGAAGAAATGGGTGTGTAGTTCCTTTCTTAAAGGAAACTGTATAAAACAATGAATTCATTTTTTTTGGTAATCAATTGCTATTCACGAGTACCGGAATCGTTGCGACGTCCTGCGTCACCACGAAAACAGAAAGTTATTTTTGGGGGACTGGTCTGTTTGACAAATGCATTGAGAAAATAAACTTAAATCAATATGCTAGTGAATAGGTACACTACCATTATGCACATATATCTATATATGTGTTTTATACTTCACAGAAAACATGTGATATTCGCGGTCACTGATGTCCTTGCGACTTCCGGTGTCGCTGTGAAGAAGTAAAATACATTTCAGATGCACTTTTTTATAAAATTTATACAAGAGGGAAAAATTAAATCAATATCTTACTAAACAGCTGGAGTCAAACTTTAAATAAAAGATGTCTGTATATCTGTTTAACACTTTGCCTAAAACAAGCGCTATTCGGGCCTATCGACGTCATTGCGCTGTCCTGTGTCGCTGTGAAGATGGAAAATGCATTTTGGGTGTGCTTTTCTTGACAAATCTAGACAAAGGAAAAACTTACATCAATATCTTACTAACTAGCTAGACTCAAACTTACAATAAAACATGTCTATATATGTGTTTAACACTTTGCCAAAAACAAGCGCCATTCATGACTACTGATGTCATTGCGACGTCTGGTGTGGCAGCGAAGATGAAAAATTAATTTTATGTGCACTTTTTTTGACAAATCTAAACAAAGGAAAAAGTTAAATCAATATCATACTAAATACCTAGGGCCTCATTTACGAGGCCCCTTGCACCATCGGAACGTCACTTTTTGTGATGTTCCAAGGCCCAGAAGACTGATTGATGTTTATCAGGCAGTACTAAGCCACTTTTTTTGGCTTAATGCTGCCTGATAAATATCAGTCCCTTTAACGCAGTGTTCTGCATTAAAGGGGCGTGTAATGGGTATTGCTGGGGGCGTTCCCAGCAACATCCATGGCCTTTTGAAACTGCCCCAGTTTTGAGGCAGGCCAAAAGCTTATGCCTCCCCAGGGGAGGCGTAAGGGAGGCGCAACGGGGAGAAATATCTTTATTTCTCCTCGTTTTTCCTTTTTCTACGTCTGCAGCATTCTGCACCACACATAGAAAGAGGAAAAGCATCTTGCGATAATTTTTGTACAGAAAGGTTTCCCTTCCTGTACAAAAATAATCATCCCTGCAACGCAGGCACCCTTGCGCCATTGTGCAAAGGTGCCTGCGTTGGCGCAGCCAGCCCATTGTGCGCCAGTGCAGGGGAAACGGACATGTGCACTAGCCTTTTAACTGAATTGAAATATGCTCTTGCCAAAAGGCCAAGGGACATTAACAACATAAGAAATTTAAGAACAGAAACGGAGGAAGTGTGAGTTACAGCAGTTGGCCTGGGACTCTCTTAACCAAGCTGCTGAATTAACTAACAGTACCTTGTTCTGGGCCACTGTTAACTTGCCTTTTCTGAAGGGAGAAAATACACCAGAGTTAACCTCGAATGTCTCGAGTGGAGGCTGGGTTGCCCATTTTTCAAAATTTTTTGACACAAACAGCTGTGTAGATCCCAACCTTAGTAGGTGGACTGTTCTACCATTGGATATTACGGTTAGCGACGTTGAACTTGCCATACGTGCTAGTAAGGGGGGGAAAGCCCAGGGCCCCGATGGGGTACCCGTTGATGTTTATAAAGCAGCGCTTGAGATGTGCAGCCCTCTCTTGGGCATTGTTTTTAACGCCGCAGTATGCACCGAGGCCCCCAAAACATGGGAGGAATCTATTATTATCCCAATATATAAAAAGGGCAGTAGGTCTGAAGCGAAAAATTATCGCCCCATTTCCCTTCTTGACCCCTCAGTTAAGATCATGAGCAGAGTCATGCTGGCCAGGCTAGAGGAATGGGCTGAGCAAGAGGGAATCCTTGCCGATAGCCAGTACGGTTTTTGAAAGGGTCGGGGTACTCTCGATCAGTGCATAAACCTTTACTTACTGATCGGGAAATATACCGAAGCAAAACAAAAATCGCTGTACCTTTGTTTTGCAGATCTAAGTAGCGCTTTTGACATGGTTGACCATTCTATTTTATGGCCAACTCTGTTAGAGCTAGGAGCACTTGAGGGTATCATCTTTTTCCTAGCGAGGTTGTACGGGAAATTACAAACATCTGTGCGTTACAGCGCAAAAGGTGAATGAACCCCAAAATTCACTGTCAAGAGAGGGATTAGACAGGGCTGTGTATTGGCCCCCCTACTTTTTATACTATTTATTAATGGAATCAATACAATCTTAAAAAATGTTGAGGCAGATGCCCCCAAGATCAAGGGTGTACCAGTCCCGGTGTTATTATACGCCGATGACGCTGTTTTACTTTCTAGAACATCTTTGGGACTACAGCGTCTGCTCAATAGATTTTCTGTCTGTATCAAAGACAGAAAACTGATTATTAATAAGGGGAAAACACACGCCATGACGTGTGGGGCCAAAAGTAAATTTTTAAATGCCTTTTTTATAGATCAAGAAAAGGTGCAACAAGTAGATAAGTTTTGTTACCTTGGTATAACCTTTTCCAAGGATAGAAAATGGTCCAATGAATTCAGCAATATCCACTTAAAATGGCCAAAAGTGCTCATGGTGTTTTTAGATTTGCTGCAAAGGTGGGGGACAGACGCACCAGGGATATGCTTAAGATTTACCAAGCAAGATGTGTTACAATCGCTCTTTATGGGGCAGGCGTGTGGGGTCACAGAAGTGACCATCACTTGCAGCAAGATGAAAACTCTTTTTTAAAAAAGCTCCTGTGTTTACCAACCTCTGCTCCCACTGAGCTAATCCATCGGGAACTGGATTCCAATTTTCTAATTGATCTGTGATCCCTGAGGCCACTTATGATTTGGCGGTCAATTTGGCTCCAGGATGAAAAATCTTTTAACAGATCAATTATTGAGGATTGTATCTCGCTGGATAAACATCTAAATATACCCTGGTTAAAATATATTGTCGTCTGTTTTTCAGAGATTTTTAATTTAAATGTCTTGATCGATCCCAGTGCAGCATCCCAGATACCCAAAATAGAGCTGAAAAACAAATTCTTGGCTTTTACAAAAAGGAAGCGGGCCTTAGCCAATGGATCACTATCTACTGTTATGTTTTATAATAGCTATCTCACCACTGGAGGTTTCCCTAATTATTTGGTTTGGGTGACAAGGCCATCCCAGAAGTTTGTGCTGACCAGACTTAGGTTTAGAGTAGCACATCACTTAGTGGCCCTGCCGAATTTGAAGAGACACCCGCTAGGGCCGTGTATGTGTGATGGCGTATCTAAACAGAGCACTTTGCACTTTTTACTTTTTTGTAAACTGTATATGAATTTCCGTACTGCCTATCTGAAACCCATGTTTGTTAAATATGGCATACTTACAGTTAACCAGGCAATGAGTTTAATTTTTAACCTGCAATCTATCGATATCTGTTTTTATACTGCGACGAATTGATTGACTACCGATGTCATTGCGACACCCATTGTCACTGCGAACACGGAAAATTCATTTCAGGTGCACATTTTTCATCAAATGTATACAATGGGGAAGGTTAAATCAATTATCTATTCATAGAATCAACATCGAATTATTGAAAAAAATAAGGCTGTTATAGTTATGAAATTGAATAAAATAATGTAAAAAATTCACTGAAAAACAAAGGTTAATGGGACGTTATAGTTAGGAAATAATATTTAAAACAACTTTAAAAATTCACTGAAAAAACCAAGGTTCCAGGGACATTATAATTAGGAACTAGAACTAAAAAAAACAAAGAACTTCACTAAAAAAACTAATGTCAGAGAGACGTTATAGTTAGGCTTACATTTCACTTGTACAAAACCAGAGAAAGTCAGCAGTTATAGTTCGCTGAGCTAACTATAACTTGTGCCCCCACAATGCACTTCATATGACCTCACATATTATATCACTAATGACATGGTCAATGGCATTACTGTTGACATCTCAAATGACATCACTGATGACATTATCCATAGAATCTCTGACGCACCCACTCACACACCAATATAACCACTCCAACTTCTACACTACCATTGTCAAAACTATTTTCACACCCATACCAGCACTTACACATCAACTCAATGATTCATAGGTCTACACACACACATCCTCTCACTCACCCATTCAGCCACTAATACACCCACTCACTCACTAATACAGCCACAGATATATCAACTCATATACCCATACAGCCACTCACACACTATCAGTCACTTTTAGAGCTACTCACACACCTACTCACTCACCTATAGACTCAATCATGCAGTCACTTACTCACCTTTACAATTATACACATGCCCACTAACTTATTCATACAGATACTGATTAATACTCACTCACCTATACAGTTACTGACACAAGCACAGACTCACCCATAGAGCCACTATCACAATCCCTCACTCACATATACAGTCACTCATATACGTTAACACACCTATACTGCCTTTCACAAATGCAGTTACTTACCCATATACCTCTGACACATCCATTCACTCACCGACACAGCCATACGAACACTTACTCACCCATACAGCCCCTCTCACACGTACTCATGATCCCTTACAGCCAGTGATTCACCCACTCACTCATTCATGCAGGAAGTGACAACCCCCCTCACCCACCTACACAGACACACATACACCCATACAGGTACTCAGAAAACCAATCAATAACCCATACAGCCACTCATGTACCTACTCACATAGGCACTTACACACCAACTGACAGATTGATACAGACATTCACACAAATTAGTCACTCACCCATACACTCACTGAGACACATATAATCACTCAGTTATACAGTCAGTCATGAACCCACTAAATCATCCATGCAGGTGCTCATACACTCACTGATTCATCAATGCACCTTGGTGTATATATATTTAACACTCTTTTTTTTTTTTTTTGGAAAACCTTTATTTGTAATTCAAAGTACACCGCTATTCAGCCATACATCCCGGAGGCTAGGCAGCATTATAGAGCAACTTGGAAGTGTGCACAAAACAGTAAGAGGAGCAATCAGGTTTCATTTTATAGTTTTGAAAGTGAACTCAATGAACAAGGTGAAACCGAAGAGGGACAAGGAAAAGAAGGAAAAGGGGAGAAAGAGGGGGGAGAAGGAGAAGAAGATGGCAAGGCAAAGGAGCATAGAAAATCGGTAAGGCACATGTCCAGGGGGAGAGGCAGGAACTTCCGCATCATGTAAAACCATTTCAAATAAGCACACATGTGTAAGGGGAGTAAGAGACAGGATTACGTCACGTGAAAACCTGGGTGGAGGGATTAGCTATGGTGTGAGACGAATTTCCGGTTGAACTACCACTGGGGGCAAACAAATGTCACCTCTATACGAATTCCAGGCACCCCAAACCAGCCCCCACATCTTGGGCTTACCCCGGGCTAAGTAGACAGTTTTCTTCCGGAGCATGCACCAGTCCATGTTGGTTTTCCAAAGATTCACAGTGGGGGGGGGGCTGGAGCACCCCATCTCTGGGCAATGTCCCTCTTGGCCACCATATTACCCAGGGTGACCCAGCGGGTCTGAGCGGTATTGTAGTCGGTCGGACCCCACACATTCAGCAAGCAGCATCGAGCCTCCGCAGGCAAATTCACACCAGTCACAACCCGCATAACAGCATGCACTCGCTCCCAATAAGAGGCTATGACATGGCACTTCCAAATGGTATGCATGAAAGTGGCCGTCGCACCACATCCCCTCCTGCAAAGGCCATCCTGGGAAAGCCCCATACGAATCAACCTGGGGCCAGTGACATACACCCTGTGGAGCACTTTCAGCTGGACCAAGCGCAGTCTGGCCGAAATAGCCACCTCCTTAGGGGAGGAAACCGCAGACTGCCAGTCCTTGTCATCCATCTCAATCCCATCATTCATCCAGAGGTCTCGTACTTTCACCAACAGGTCCGCCCGAACATTAATACGTTTTTTGTAGGTCAGGGAGATGGCACTGTCCAGCATGTGGCCGTCCAGCACCCTGTCCTCCAGCGGGGATGACTCGGGGACTTTTTCACCGACAGGCAAGGAGGTCGTAAGGGCATGTCTCAACTGTGCATACCGAAAATACTCCGTGGCCCCCAGTTGAAATTCCGCCTATAGAACAGCAAACGATTTAATTTCCCCCCTGACCATCACATCCGCCACTTTGGATATACCAATGAGGTCCCACCGGTCAAATCCTTTGGAGTGCCACAATTTCCCCAGCAAGTCAGAGTCGTAAAGGGGAGTAGCCATGGTGAGCCTATCCTTCCACCCCAGAGTCTTTGTAACCGCCCTCCACAAGTGCACCGTGGTCCTGGTGGGACCAGTCAATTTCCGGTCCAGAGATCTAGAATACAGCGCTCTGTAGTACATCCCGTCGTTCATGAGCCAGCGGTCCATGGCATACCCCAGATTGACCGCCGGTCCGTAGAAGCCATGATTGATGGCCGCCAGTTGAGAAGCCCAGTAGTACCGGCGCACGTCGGGCAAGGCAATACCGCCGTCATACCACGGAATGGTCAGTTTGACTACTGCAATGCGCGGCCTACCATCCCACAAGAGGGTACGCTGCAAGCCCTCGATCTCCCTGAAATATTTAGAAGGTACTGGGTCCTGCGTGTTTTGAAGCGCATACAGAAATCTCGGCAGGGACATCATTTTGAACAACGCCGCACGGCCCAACAAGGACAGCGGCAACCTTTTCCAACCCTCCATGTCACGCCAAAGGCGTGCCAGAGGAGGGAGCAAGTTGTTTGCGTATCGTGCCCTGGCATCCGTTGAAATATAGATGCCCAGGTACTTGAAGCCCTGTTGCGAGACCTGTATTGCACAGCCCCTAGGAAGACGCGGAGTGTCTCCGCGTAGCACGTAGAGGTAGGACTTGGACCAGTTAATAACCAGGCCTGAGTAGTCACCAAAGGTACCCAGTACCTCAAACACCACAATCAAGGACCGACAGGGGGAGGTGAGGTAAAGAAGAATATCGTCCGCGTAGAGCGAAACACGATCTTCAAACCCCGGTGACCATTTGATACCATTAATGTCAGGGTGAGTGCGGAGCCAAGCAGCAAGTGGCTCCAGCGCAAGGGCAAAGAGGAGCGGCGATAACGGGCAGCCCTGTCTGGTACCCCTGCGCAAGGCAAAGGAAGCTGACATGCGGCCATTGACCGTTATGTTGGCCATCGGGGAGGAATAGAGGAGCCGAACCCAACTGATGAAGTCAGGGCCGAACCCAAACTTAGACAGCACCGCCCAGAGATAGTTCCATTCAAGCGAGTCAAACGCCATCGTCGCGTCCAGCGAAGCCAGGACTGTTGACTCACAGAGCATGTGCGCCCGCGCCATGACAGCGAGGAGTCTTCTAAGATTAAGGGCTGTGTTACGGTGAGGTATGAAGCCGGACTGGTCCGGGTGGACCAAGTCCGCAATCACGCCCACGAGCCGATTGGCCAACAACTTAGCCAGGATTTTGGGCTCGGCGTTCAGCAATGAAATAGGGCAATACGACCTACCATCCTTATGGATGACCACAATGGTAGCCAGGCGTTGATCCAGTGGAAGTTCACCAGCGTCTCGGGCTTCCAAGAACATATTCCGCAGTGGCGCTGCGATAGTGTCCGCTTTGATTTTATACAGCTCCACCGGGAGACCATTGGGACCCGGAGCCTTCCCGGAGCTCAAAGACCTTATTGCTAACGCCACCTCGTCAACCGCGATGCCGCGGTCCATGTCTTCGCGCTCAGTATCAGACAGGCAAGGGAGCTCAATCCCCTCTAAGAAGGAGGCCGAGTCCGATTCAGTCAGAGCGGAGACTGATGTATAAACCGTTTCAAAGTAGTCGGCAAACGCCGCGACAATAGTAGTGGGATCAGTAACAACCAGACCATCGTCACCCAGGATCTCAGGCACCACACGAGAAGCCAGTTCCTTCTTGTCCAGCCAGGCAAGGAGTTTGCCCGCCTTGTCTCCGGCGTCGTAAATCCTCCCTTGCTGTTCCCTGCCCATCGCCTTGGCCGCATCAGTGGCAGTGGCACTATACTCCGACTGCTTCAGGGAGAGCCATTAAAGAAATGGGGTGACCCAAAAGGTACTGGACCTGGGTAACGTATTAGTATGAACAAACAGTGGTCCGAGACCTATTATTTCAAATACGTCAAAAATCACAATTTAATCAATTAAGAGGCGTATGTTATTTTGACAGCCCTAATCAATCAATGAAGAGAAAGTAGAAAATAGGCAACAGCAACAAACTCAAAATGTATATACAATATTTTAATCTATTGTCAAGTTTTAGAAACGAAAGCACAATTCATAGTGTTATGTACTTTTATTTATATGCATTGTCCCGTATTCAGAACGTGCAGTAGAGCAAAAGGGGTGTCAAAAGAGAGTGAACGTGATAAGGTGAAAGGAAAGGAATCACACAGATTTGAGAAAATATATTCCAAACAATTCAAAAGAAACACCAGCCAATGAAGGCCGGAACCATATATATCCTGGCCACTTCAATTAGTCAGCACAATTTCCCTAAATTTTTCTAGGTATACGATGTAAAAAATGTCTGCACTATATCTTGGAGGGTGATATAGTTAGTGGTCCAGGTTAAATAATGAAATGTCAACGTTTCGACTCGTCTTGCGGCCTTGCAGTCATTTATTCCTAAGCCATGCGAGTCTTCTTCAGGACAGGTGGGACGGGACAATATAAGGATCTCATAGATGACCCTGTGAGAAATATAAAAAACCCATTAGGGTTTGGGCTGTTGCCTAGTTGCTTAAAAACAAGGGCAGTATTCTGAGGAAGCTTACCCTTCTAGGGATATAATGGACGTGATTCCCACTCCACAATGTCTCAGTCCTTATGTTTCCAGGAAGGTTATCCAAGTAATCTGGAAAAGCAATAAGGAGCCTATTTGTAACACCATATATTCACCTTGTTTTCACATTAGGCAGGAGATTGTTTAAATAATTACCTCTATAGTCTTGTTTAGTATCCTATCCGATGGATGTTCATGTGTCATTACATGTCTAAAAAATCTGATCCCAATCGTAGGTATTGGAAAGTATAAAACAGGCAAATCCTCACAAATTAATCAATTGGCCTGAAAAATGAAGAACCGATGAGTAAAGGGAGCATCCCAAATTATGGCGCTAAGAAGACAAACATGGGTGCCTAGGGTGCCAATTACCTGAATAGGTGAATTGTCTTGGTTAAAGTTGATTATGTAATCGATGCAGGCAAAATCAGGCATCTGAAAAGAGAGACCCCATAGTAAATCACTGCGTTCGATCAAGGTCTCATCTATGTCAATCCAGCCCTTGGGAGGGGATCAAAATTGCGTGCTTACCGGTAATTGGGCCAGAGATCATTGTAGAAGACACGCGTCTGTCGGGAAGCACAAGTAAAATGCTCGGCGAGTGAACCGGAGCGTTACTAGGCAACCCTCTTTTGTTTGCTCCGGATCCCTTCCTGTTAGTGGAAAGGAAAGACGGACTACCCCGTTCCTTGCACAGGCTCTGTGTATTTTAATCAGCCCAAGGTTAACGGGCCAGAAAACTCGTTCTCTGCAACGCAGTGCACATTGAAGTATTTATCTGAGCTGAAGTTAATTATCGTGGTATTTTCACAACATAGTTGAGAAAAATTGAGAAAAAAATATGCTGCACGATTTGAGCCTAAATATTGAGGGCTAATGAACAAAAGTCACTTCTGGCTGAGTGAATACCCCATTCTCCGTGTATGGCACATCAGTCCATACATGATTATAGCAGCATTGGTAAAAACGCGGCGGCCATTTTAGTTTGGGAGGACAGATCTCATAACATAATTCCCATCATTGTGTACATTATTTAGAAAACATATTTACAAAAGATCTGCAGCAATACTAATGTAGCAATGTTGCACATATTAGCAAAGTTTCCACAATATTTACAACATAAAATAGACAAACAAACAATTATGCAGTGTTTCATATAGCCTTAAATCTACAATGGCTAAGAGGAAACAAACTTAGAGAATTGCGACCTGTCTGTTGATCTCCTCTAATTCGTTGAGCCCCTTATGTGCCGTGTCTAGAAGATATATCCAACGGCATTCCCTTCTGCTCAAAATGCTCTGCAGTTCACCTCCTCGTGGATTTACATGTACCTTTTCCACGACCCACCATCTGATACTGTCAGGTGGGTGTTGGAATGTCGTAAAGTGTTGTACGAGTGGGGCTCCCACTGTCTTACATCGTATCCGACTGACATGTTGGAGAATCCTGCACTTGACTCGCTGTGTAGTTTGTCCCACGTACATGAAACCACAGGGGCACAAGATCGCATAAATTACCCCTGTGGTGTTGCAGTTGCTATGTGCTTGCAACGTGTGTGTCTGATCGTTGTGCGAAAAGGTTGTGCATTCGATGGTGAGGGGGCATGCTTTACAGTTTCCGCATTTTTTATGTCCCAATACTGGCGGTAAACCCCAAAGTGTAGTTTGGGAAGGGGCTGATGTTATAGGGAGGAGTGATTTAACTAGGTGATCCCTGATACTCTTCCCTTTTCTGAAAGCATGTAAAGGTGTTGGAAGTCCTCCCACTTCATTTTGTACTAAGTGCCAATGACGATTTATGGCTTTCTTAATTTGGTTGCTTTTGGTATTAAACGTAGTGACACAGACTAATCTTTCTTCACAAGGACAAAAGTGAAGAAAGATTAGTCTGTGTCACTACGTTTAATACCAAAAGCAACCAAATTAAGAAAGCCATAAATCGTCATTGGCACTTAGTACAAAATGAAGTGGGAGGACTTCCAACACCTTTACATGCTTTCAGAAAAGGAAAGAGTATCAGGGATCACCTAGTTAAATCACTCCTCCCTATAACATCAGCCCCTTCCCAAACTACACTTTGGGGTTTACCGCCAGTATTGGGACATAAAAAATGCGGAAACTGTAAAGCATGCCCCCTCACCATCGAATGCACAACCTTTTCGCACAACGATCAGACAAACACGTTGCAAGCACATAGCAACTGCAACACCACAGGGGTAATTTATGCGATCTTGTGCCCCTGTGGTTTCATGTACGTGGGACAAACTACACAGCGAGTCAAGTGCAGGATTCTCCAACATGTCAGTCGGATACGATGTAAGACAGTGGGAGCCCCACTCGTACAACACTTTACGACATTCCAACACCCACCTGACAGTATCAGATGGTGGGTCGTGGAAAAGGTACATGTAAATCCACGAGGAGGTGAACTGCAGAGCATTTTGAGCAGAAGGGAATGCCGTTGGATATATCTTCTAGACACGGCACATAAGGGGCTCAACGAATTAGAGGAGATCAACAGACAGGTCGCAATTCTCTAAGTTTGTTTCCTCTTAGCCATTGTAGATTTAAGACTATATGAAACACTGCATAATTGTTTGTTTGTCTATTTTATGTTGTAAATATTGTGGAAACTTTGCTAATATGTGCAACATTGCTACATTAGTATTGCTGCAGATCTTTTGTAAGTATGTTTTCTAAATAATGTACACAATGATGGGAATTATGTTATGAGATCTGTCCTCCCAAACTAAAATGGCCGCTGCGTTTTTACCAATGCTGCTATAATCATGTATGGACTGATGTGCCATACACGGAGAATGGGGTATTCACTCAGCCAGAAGTGACTTTTGTTCATTAGCCCTCAATATTTAGGCTCAAATCGTGCACCATAATTTTTTCTCAATTTTTCTCAACTATGTTGTGAAAATACCACGATAATTAACTTCAGCTCAGATAAATACTTCAATGTGCACTGCGTTGCAGAGAACGAGTTTTCTGGCCCGTTAACCTGGGGCTGATTAAAATACACGGAGCCTGTGTAAGGAACGGGGTAGTCCGTCTTTCCTTTCCACTAACAGAAAGGGATCCGAAGCAAACAAAAGAGGGTTGCCTAGTAACGCTCCGGTTCACTCGCCGAGCATTTTACTTGTGCTTCCCGACAGACGCGTGTCTTCTACAATGATCTCTGGCCCAATTACCGGTAAGCACGCAATTTTGATCCCCTCCCAAGGGCTGGATTGACATAGATGAGACCTTGATCGAACGCGGTGGTTTACTATGGGGTCTCTCTTTTCAGATGCCTGATTTTGCCTGCATCGATTACATAATCAACTTTAACCAAGACAATTCACCTATTCAGGTAATTGGCACCCTAGGCACCCATGTTTGTCTTCTTAGCGCCATAATTTGGGATGCTCCCTTTACTCATCGGTTCTTCATTTTTCAGGCCAATTGATTAATTCGTGAGGATTCGCCTGTTTTATACTTTCCAATACCTACGATTGGGATCAGATTTTTTAGACATGTAATGACACATGAACATCCATCGGATAGGATACTAAACAAGACTATAGAGGTAATTATTTAAACAATCTCCTGCCTAATGTGAAAACAAGGTGAATATATGGTGTTACAAATAGGCTCCTTATTGCTTTTCCAGATTACTTGGATAACCTTCCTGGAAACATAAGGACTGAGACATTGTGGAGTGGGAATCACGACCATTATATCCCTAGAAGGGTAAGCTTCCTCGGAATACTGCCCTTGTTTTTAAGCAACTAGGCAACAGCCCAAACCCTAATGGGTTTTTTATATTTCTCACAGGGTCATCTATGAGATCCTTATATTGTCCCGTCCCACCTGTCCTGAAGAAGACTCGCATGGCCCAGGAATAAATGACCGCAAGGCCGCAAGACGAATCGAAACGTCGACATTTCATTATTTAACCTGGACCACTAACTATATCACCCTCCAAGATATAGTGCAGACATTTTTTACATCGTATACCTAGAAAAATTTAGGGAAATTGTGCTGACTAATTGAAGTGGCCAGGATATATATGGTTCCGGCCTTCATTGGCTGGTGTTTCTTTTTAATTGTTTGGAATATATTTTCTCAAATCTGTGTGATTCCTTTCCTTTCACCTTATCACGTTCACTCTCTTTTGACACCCCTTTTGCTCTACTGCACGTTCTGAATACGGGACAATGCATATAAAGAAAAGTACATAACACTATGAATTGTGCTTTCGTTTCTAAAACTTGACAATAGATTAAAATATTGTATATACATTTTGAGTTTGTTGCTGTTGCCTATTTTCTACTTTCTCTTCATTGATTGATTAGGGCTGTCAAAATAACATACGCCTCTTAATTGATTAAATTGTGATTTTTGACGTATTTGAAATAATAGGTCTCGGACCACTGTTTGTTCATGCTTCAGGGAGAGAGCATGTAACAGTTCAGGTGTCGGTCCAAGCGCTAATTGGGAGTTCAGGTCTGCTATATCCGACTCCAACCGTACCATGTCTTCATCCCGTCGTCTGCGCACCTCAGCTATCAAGGACAATGCCTCTCCTCTAAGGACAGTCTTAAAGGCCTCCCAGAGGGAAAGGGCCGACGTTACCGTACCTGTATTCTCCGTGAAATACAGATCGATAGCTTTAGCAAGGAGGTCTCGAGTCTTGGGGTTGCGGAAATACCAGGGATTGACCGGCGCCACCCTAGTCGCCGCCGCGATGCCAAAGTCAAAGGACACCCAAACTGGAGAGTGGTCCGATATACCCCTGGCTATGAGGCGAGCCCCAGAGACGGTCTGTGCCTGAGCCGCGGGTGTCAGAATGTAATCAATTCGGGAAAGACTACCGTGGGCCCCCGAATGGAAAGTGTACTGTCGTTGGGCGGGATGTAAAAGTTGCCAACAATCAATGAGGCCCATGGTGCTCATGAAGTCCGGGAGCCATGATTGTGCGCTGCGTAGATCTCTGGACGGAAAACGATCCAAGGTGCCCGAAACCACAGAGTTAAGGTCCCCGCCCAGTATTAACAGCCCCTCCGGGAGACCCAAAATGGCGCCTCCAAGATCCTGGAAGGTAGCGGCTTGCAACCCCGGGGGGACATAAACAGAAACCAAAACCAGGGTACGTCCCTCCCATCTGCTCACCACGGCAACATAGCGGCCCCTATCATCAATCACTGTGGACTCCACCTCCAGGGGAAGAGACATGCACACCATTATCCCCACCCCTCGGGATCCCGTAGAGAACCCGGAGTGGGCCACCATTTTGAACCCCTTTCTATTCAGAGCCTTACAAGTATTACCCACGAGATGAGTTTCTTGCAGGAGAATAACATCTGGAACACAACGTTTAAACATTTGTATCACAACACCACGTTTAATACGATCCCCCAACCCATTCACGTTCCAACTGAGTACATTCAAAGTCTTACCCCCCATCGTCAAAGATGCCCCGTCCCAGCCATCCCCCCAAGAAAGCAGCCACCGAAACGGTGTATTCAAGACAGTAGTTCCCTTGCCATGAGAAAGGTAGGAAAGGAAGAGCAAAAGAAAAACACACAACCCAACTGCCCCCCACCCTGCACCCCTGCATTAGACTAAAAGCCACCCCAACTAGCAGTGTGCATGTCGCCCCGTATAAACTAACCTACAAGAAGCCCCCAGAGGAGAAAGGAGACATCCTATCACCCCCGTCACCCTCCAAAGTTGAGAAAACAGGAAAAATAAAAAAGGAACAAAAGTCAATTAATGATGCCGTCCGCAGAACCCTTCGCAGAAAGAAGACCAACATATTAAAGTTTATTCCTGGGAACCTGGACCTCCCGACGCCCCTTCCGACAGATCCTCCGGATTAGTCCGACGTTGAGGCAAAGTGTCCAACCAGTCCCCTGCAGCATCTGGCAAATCAAAGAACAGCGTCCGATCACCATGTTCTATTCGCAGTTTCTCTGGGTAGAGCATGGAGTATCTCAACCCCATCTCCCTCAGTCTTCGTTTCACTCCCATAAAACTTTGGCGGCGTTTCTGTACAGCCTGAGTGAAATCGGGGAAGAAATTCACGTCCGCATTCTGAAACCGCAGCGGACCGCCACTTCTCGACGCTTGTAGGATTGCGTCTCGGTCCCTGTAGTTGAACAGTCTGGCAATGATGGGGCGCGGGGACGCACCCAACTTCGGTTGGCCACCAGGCAATCTGTGAGCTCTCTCGACCGAAAAGAATTTACTTAGGCCTCCAGGCGCCAAGTGCTTCACCACCAGGTCCTCCACAAACAAATCCGCGGCATCCTCCTCCGCACCCTCCGGAACACCTGTAATGCGGACGTTCTGGCGCCGTGCCCGTCCCTCAAAATCATCAAGCCGGCGCGCAAGCATCAAATTAGAGGCCTGCAAGTCCCGTACCTCGGTCTGCACGTCCGACACATCAGTAGTCAGGCTCGACGTCTTAATGTCGAGTGACTTGACCCTGTCGTTTGTTTTCCCGAGGTCGGCCCTGATGAGATTGAGCTCGATCTTGAGGGTATCTACCTTGCTAGACAGCGCTTCGTGTTGGCTGTGCATCTCGGCCTTCACGCCAGCAATGACTCCCATCACGTCCCGGAGGGTGGGTTTGGTATCTTCTGGGGACACGTCCCGCTGCGGGTCCTTGGTATGGCCCGATGCACCCGGCGAACCTCTGGAGTGGGAGAATCGTTCAGGGATGGTGGACTGCGAGTGGAGGGGTTTCCTGCTGACCCTCGGGGGCTTCCCTTTGTCTGGATCTCCTCTGCCCGCCATGTTGGGCGACGGGGATCGCACGAGCCAAGAGGGGGCAAGCCAATAACACCACCTCCATTCGATCGAAGCCAACAAGTCCCTCCACCGTCCCCAGGGAACAGCAAGCCTCCAGAGAGATCAACAGGGCCGCCGGACCTCGCAAATCAGTTAGTCGCCACTCGAAGTGCCACCGAACAGGGGCTCCGTCACCGCCCCAACAATGCCAGGCAGCTATGGCGTCGTTGTCATCTGGCTTACCGACGGTGTAACTCGGTCCAGGAAGCTCGGATCTTCAATCTGAGACCGGGCGCCGCGTCAGCATCAACGCCGCAGCTGATTCCCACAGTCGTGGGACAGGATAGTTGGTAGGATCAATACGGAGGATCGGAGGGTCTTCGGAGCTCCGAGCTTACGTGGCCATCTTGGTTGCCCGCGAAGCTCCTCCCATATTTAACACTCTTAAACTTTTTAGAAACACTCTCAGTCACAAGATGATGTGATCAGTGATGTCATTTGAGATGTCATCAGTGATGTCATCAGTGAAGTCACTGACCATGTCATAAGTGATGTAATATGTGAGGTCATAAGCAGTGCATTGCGGGGGCGCAAGTTATTGTTAGCTCAGCTAACTATAACTGCTGAATTTCTTTGATTGTGTTCCAGTAAAATGTCGGCCTAACTATAATGTCCCTGTAACATTTGTTTTTTTTCAGAGAGAAACAAAAATATATATGACAAATAGACACAGCAAAAAAGCAACACTGAAGCCCAGTTTCAGGAAACAACCAAGCATTTATTTCAAGACCTTGGTGTCAGCACAGCGACAATTCCTTCCTTTCCTTATGTGTTTCGGCTCAGGTAAGAGCCTTGCTCACAGGTGAAATGGATTAACCTCCAAGGATGACTACATTTGTATACAGCACTGCTGTCACGTTATTTCAATAATTGAGGTCCTACAAGTACCAGAATGCTATGCAAAACGTTATCAAACATTGAACAAGCAGGGCAGAATATTCAGTCTAGCATTATAGCGTCTTTACATACTGCAATTTCATGCTGCATCATCCACTTTACATTATGCATGTTCCTAAACAAATGTGGGCCGACTTTGTTTTAAATAGAGTCTAACATACAGCTGCATTTCAATTTCCAAGCACATTGTAGGTAAGTTAAATGCTATTATTCATCATCCAATATAACCCTATTTTTTTACCTCCAATGGGCTGAGGTCTTTTGATGTCACTGGTGCTGACACACTCAGTAAAAAATCTGAACAATGCATGGGGTTCTGAAAAAGTCAAGAGGAAGTGAGATGCCCCTCCCATATGCCTTGCTCACTTCTGACTTTATAAAATATCAGGTGAAATTCTTCTTTCACACACGGGCAAACGGGTCATGCTCCTAAAGTAAATCCACCGACAGTCTCTGAATTTAAGGAGCCTCCAACCCTCCAGAGCGGCTTCAGTATACAGAGAACCCTTATTCGATTCAACTGAAGACACAGCAAAAAAGCAGCACTGAATCCCAATTTCAGGAAACAGTCGAGCATTTATTTCAAGATCTTGGTGTCGGCACACAAACAATTCCTTCCTTTTCTTAAGCGTTTCCGCTCAGGTAAGAGCCTTGCTCACAGGTGAAATGGATTAATCTCTATGGATGATTGCATTTGCATTCAGCAGGGCTGTCACGTGATTTCAATAATTGAGGTCCTACAAGTACCAGCATGCTATACAAAATGTTAACAAACTTTGCACAAGCAGTGCAGAATATTCAGTCCAGCGTAATATCGTTTATACACACTGCAATTCCATGTTGCATCATCCAATTTACATAATGCATATTCCTAAATAAACGTGGACCAACTTGGTTTTAAACAGTCTACGTGTAGCTGCCTTTCAATTTCCAAGCACATTGTAGGTAAGTTAAATACTATAATTCATCATCCGATACAACCCTTTTTCTTTTACCTCCAAATGGCTGAGATCTTTTGATGTCACTGGTGCTAACACACTCGGTATATACATATATATAAATAAATGCACATATATGATATAGACATATATTTTTACAAACATACATTATATATATATATATATATATCTGTATTTTTGTTTGTTTACACCTGACTTGTGTATATATTCATATATTTTATATATATTTATGATAGTGTTTCCATAGCAAATGTATTTTTTGTGTTGCTAATGACTTTGACCTCCGTTGACAAAACTCCTCCAAACTTTCTAAAAAAAGTTCTACTATTTGACTAGTTTGCGCATACAACATTTCAGAGTAATCGGTCAAGCGGGGCGAAGGAAAAGTGGGAGGTCCCAAAATGCATTTTCTCCGTTCATTTTTCCATTGTAAATTTAGGCACTGCTACAGCCCAAACCGCTGAAATCATTTACACCAAATTTGACATAAAGCTATATTTGGTGGGGCCAGGGTATTCCTACACTGCCCCCTTTTCCTTATTTTTTACTTTTTTTTGTGGGACTTGGATTCAAGCCGAGTCCCAAGATGACTTGAAACACTTCCTGTTTGAAGTTTTGCTAGCCAATCAAATGTAATTAGGATCTGCGAGTCCACTGCAAGGACTCGTGTCCCCAGATATCTATATTTTTCAAACTTAAATATCTCGGAAACTACTGAATGGATTTACACCAAATCACAAAAAGCATGCTTTCTGTAACAACATCTAGATTTCTGCCAAAGTTGGTGTAATTCCGTTCAGCGGTTTGGGCTGTGGTCATGTTCATCGCCATAGACATAACATGGCAATAAAAGAGTTTTGGGACCCTCCTTTTTTCTCTGCCCCTACTTGACACATCACCCCGAAACAGCAGTTGAACCAAAAAGGGGACATATTTTGAAAATTTTGTGTAGATTCATCGAGCGGCACCAAAGTTATTGAACAAAACAAAAAAATGCTTTTCCTATGGAAACGTTGGTCCTAACTATTACTACCTAATGGTGACTGTCAGTAGATAATATATATATATCTATATCTATCTATATTATATAAAGGGGTGTGGTCTTTGACCACCTCTCAGCAATCCCACTGTTTGGGTTATACTGGAGGTAACAGTAGGTCTTGTTGGCCCCTAAGGATATCAGCAGGCAAGTGAACTTCATCCCCCAACCAGGAGCACATCAGGAGGGGTGTTTGTAGAGCAGTGGAGAAAGGGGGCGGGCCTCCTATGAGTTGCAGGCTTTTTTGTTTTTTAGGATGGGGGCCAAGTGACCTGCCCTTCCCTGGACCATTTAGGGCCCGGGGGACTCCATCCCTCGAGCCTGACCCTTTTTTTGAAAAATGTATTTTAAAAAACTGAAGGAGTGCTACGCAACCCCCCTCCCAGACCATTTTCAGTCCGGATGAATCCATCTCCCGAGGCATGCCTATTTTTTAAAAATGATTCTCTTTTTTAAAAACAGGGTGGGGGCCAAGCAGGAAACCTCCTGATACCGATTTCAGCCCCGGGGACCCCATCCCCCGGGGTCAGGCCTTTATATATTTTTTAATAAAAGGAGTAGGGATGTCGGGCAGCCCCCCCACCCCAGGCCTATTTCGAGCCCGGGGTCAACATTCCCCGGGGCCAGGTCTTCATAATTTTTTTTTAATTGGGAGAGGTTCCCATGTGGCCCCCCACCCTGGGCTGATATCGCCCCAGGGACCCCCTTCCCTGGGCATGGCCACCTCATGTGCCTCTGCGAGGGGAGCTTTAAGACCCCCGCGGTCTAAAGGAAGTGACCCGATTAGGGACACCTAGATCACTCACAACCACCTCTCAGCCTTCCTCACAAATGAAGAGTCGGTCAGACAGTAGAGAATACAAACCAAAGCTAATTATTAGAAGTATACTCGAGTGGAGTCCGGTCTGGCCAGCCTCCTTAGATTGCGGCAGAGGGACTGACGTCAGACAACATGGAAAGTCATAAAGTGCATTTCCAATACCCCCCAAGACACGCCCAAAATGGATTTTTCCAGTTGGGAGCTGGTGAACAAAAGAGATTCAGAAGGGTGAGTTACAGCCTGGGATCGGGCACACATGATATATTTAAGCTTACTCTGCCTGCTCTCACTGCTCTGAGTGATGGGAGCAGGCCTATCTAGTCAGAAAGGTATGCAAAGATGAAAACAGTCTATTCATTAGCACAGCAAACTCATCCTTGAAGAAATACACGCACAAAGGATACATAGACAGCTGCTTTTCGGTGAGGCAGACACAGAGTGAAACAGAAGTTAGTTTTGATCATTGCTCAAAATGGCGGCTAAGTACAAAATGATGCAGCGAGTGCTAACTTAAATTGTACAGTGCATAGGGAATTCGGCAAAATCATTTTTCCAGTCCAACAGATGCCTGTCGGCTCCCATGTCCTGCGGGAGCCGGCATTGCTTTTGGACAGAGGGAGCTGCTAACATGCTTAGGTAGATATATCATTCGCCATGGTAGGGTTTTTCATTGTATACAGTTGACTCATAATGGTGATTACTCTGCTCAGTCGCATATGCTTTCTAATTTCAGCACAGTTGCTTCATAATACAGCATAATAGTTTCAATAAATATTATAAACTTTTCTTGGGTCTTTCTTTTGTTTATTATGGACATACATGAGTGAGAAAAAAAAGGTGATTATTTGTTTTCACAGTTCCCTTGGGGACTAGACAGTTGTGTTCTGGGGTGCCAATTTCCTGTTACTCTGGTAATGTTAGGAGGCAGGTAAGGCACTACGAGCTAGTCAGATTTGGGCCCATAGGTATTGATGTGGTATGGTGACTCAGTCCCTTCATTTTGATGTTCTGCAGTCCCAAGAAGAGCTCTGTTTCCAAAGAGAATCCCTACAATAGGTTCAGGAAAGTGACCTTGCTGTGCTTCTCCAGTTTAAAAGAGATACAACCCTGTGGATGGGATCCCCAGGGCCTGATGAGGGGTGGGTTGGAGAGACACAAGGGGGTTGAAAACAACAAGGACCCCCTGAACAATAGTGTCAACAAACTCCTAGGACAGGGAAAACAATGTGTGCAAAAATTCCTAGGCAGTAAATTAATGGGCAAACAAGTGATATAAATCGACTGCGAAAAGTAACATTCAAAAAAATTTTTCATATAAAACAACTATGATTTTAATAGACACAGTTAAAAAATCATAAAGGTTACTAACTAAACATGAACCGTATGATAACAAACACAGTAATTAAAATTCATATAATTAATACAAAAAAATACATAATCATAAAACAAGGACACCACAAAGACTTAATATCAATGGTGTTCAAGGACAGTGGCGAATAGAACTCGACGCGCGTTTCGGCGTAGGACACGCCTTCTTCAGGAGCCACACAGTATTATCTGGAACATATATATAAAAAGATTCCTTTCATATTTTATTCAAATCATAATACAAAGCAAACATTACATCTTAAAAAACACATAGTTATTCCTCAAAAAACATTTTAAGAAAATCCAACTTATCGCTGTCAAGTTATCAGTTTCCATCTTGTTTCCACAACAGACATAATAAAACATGGTTATCAAGATTGTACAGTACTCATATCAAATTAGATCGGACAAAGCAAAAATGTATCCCAATGATATACAGAACAGAGACCGGGTTGAAACACCCTACATGTACTTTTATTGTGTCTGTATTGAATAAAAACAATACTCATTTACCTAATTCATTATTCATAAGATGTCAATCATAGTGATTATATGTTTGTTAATACCAACTCACTGTTTGGGAAGGTTTCCCGGACTTGTTTGAAGATATAATCAATGAGTCCTGGATTCAAGGTAGAACAATGGCCAAAACAGATACAGTCCTAAATAGGAAAACACATATAGTGCCAGGGTTAATTATGCAGTTCTTAAATAAACCTGCAAGGCGCAAGAGTTGCTACAGTCACATGAGCAATGGATGCCACAGGAGTGAGTGGAAAACAACATATGAGAACGGAAGTAGCCTCAAAAACTTGGATCATGACGTTAATCACAAACTCTGTACCAAACATCCTACATGTCAATGTTTAAAATAAACAAGAAAGAGATTGTCAAAACAGAAAAACTGTGTTCTCTTTCATACTAGCTGTGTTCTCTTTCATACTATCTGTGTATTATAACAGTGTATTCAATCGTCGGGGAGGTAATTGTGTCACAAGTGACAATTACCTTTATATGACCGTATTTGAAACCTAGAAAGGATTAATATGGATCACATAGGTCAGAGAAGAGTTGTAGCCTTACCAAGGCACGGGTATAAATCGAGCAAACAGGTTAGAAACAAATCTTAAAGCCTTCCATAATATATGTACCTGTCAGCTGCCGCTTTTCGCCTGCTTATCGCTTGCAAACCGAAGTTTCTATATTGTCTTCGGATATAAATGATAATTCCTAATTTATAAAAGAATAAAAGGGATACACAAAGGAATATAATATATTTAACCCCAAAAACGTACATAACGAATCACGTTGGAGTAAAGCGCCTATATACCTGCTATATTGCGGTCAAAAGCGGTAAATTTCTATTTCCCGTTATCCCGGTGTTGAAATATCTTACGACGCACCAACCGATCTTGCAAGCTGATAACTGCAAAGAATATATCAGACAGGTATAGAAACTGCTACGTATAACTAGATACATGTGAAGGTGCGAGAGCCAAAAAAGTCGTTATACCTTTAAAAAGCGACACACTGTTCGCTACGAACACACGTGATATACACACACTGGGTTGCTTGGTAGACGCACAATAATTGTCCACGGTTTCCTTCAATAAGACACACTCTGAATAAATGGAAATAAAGGCACAAAACCACTCCTGAGCCCAATTAAGACGAGCAGAATTAGCGAGCGAACTCGTATTTAGACACAGATATAAATGGCCAAAAGTGGCCATTATTGATTCCTAAATGTGAAAATTCTCAGGCGAAAGAGCCCTAACTTAGGTCACTTACCTCCTAACTCGAAATGGAGGCAGGATAGTGCTTCAAATATGGCGAGGTCACAGCGTCCCGTAAAAAGGTGATCAACACTAACCATTACCAGGGACGGTTTAAATATCCCGCCATCAAACAAGACCCGCCTATGCCTGATTAGGTAAAGAAGATGGAAAATGGACTTTCAACAAAAAAGGGCCAAAAATACCTCTCGTCGTAAAGAAGGAACTTTCCCATGCTAGCCCTGAACCTAAAAGAAGGACTAGCCGGTAATATCCGGGAGAGCAAATTGCTCTTATCATGAACAAAGCAGTACACAATCAAGAGGAATTGTGTAGTTGCCAGCCATGTATAAGGCCGATCTAAATATATCTAAATATACAAAGCAGCTTATATATCTAGAAACAATAGGCTGCAAAGGCGAACAAGTATCTATTAATATTATAGGGCGAGATCTAACAATATATAACGGAGGAAACCCACGCAATACTGGGCTGTGTCCAGCAAAGACTAGCCGCACGTACAAAAAAATGCTATTAATATAAAATGGTGCGATCTAACATTTTATGACAGTAAATCCCTGTATAAAAGGGGGCAGTCCAGCAATGCAGAGGCAAAGTAGACAAGCACTAGATTCCAACGCCCGTCTGACCATACTAAATCAACAAAGGATCTGATAGACCAGAAAAAGGGGGAACATATATCCCCATCCACTCTTATTAGGGGTGCATAATACAATACTTTATTATAACACTAGGAAATAACACAATATAGGAACAAGCAGATTCTCAGGGAAACTTCTGGTTAATCCATTAGTGAAGCAAATGTCATGGCAGTCTCCCACAGAAAGGGGTATACAAACCAAAAATAAAAACCTTTATCATTACAGAACTTTAATATATCACAGAGAACGCAATCTACAATCAGGCACCTAAAGTGAAGTTTAAATGATAGCGTTCTCCCACAGGATATCACTGTTTAACCCGTTTTTAAAAGTCCCCAAACTGAAAATCCCAAAACTTCCCTCTTTTTTCTTATTTTGCATCCACCCTTCCTTTCTGGAAGTCTGATCTTCTCTATAATACGCCACTTAAAGTCATCCGGCGGATGTTGTTTTTCTTGGAAATGTCTAACTAAAGGTGCCTTGGTCTTATTGGTGCGAATGTAAATGTAAATGTAAATGTAAATGTGTGTATACTTGTAAAGCGCACTGCCGCCCCATCTCGGGGCATCCTGGTGATGTATACCGCTGTGGAACCCTTCCTGGCTTTCCCTGTGAGATGCCCCTTCCTTTGCTGAACGATGTTCAGTTAACCTCACTTGAATTGGTCTTGACGTTTTGCCAGCATAACCCAATTTGCACGGGCTCAAAATAAAATTAATGCAATTGGCTGTCTTGCAATTCCACATGTCGTTCGCACTCATGAGACATCCATTATGCTCGAAGGACTCACCTCCCAGGATTGTGTTGCAAGATTTACATGAGGAACATTTTACTGTACCCCTGACAGGAAAATTATCAAATACAGACCTTTGAACAAATTCAGATTGGACATTGTTGTTAGTAAAACGTGAGTGCACAATAAGATCTTTCAAATTCCTATTTCTCTTGTGGGCAAACAGGGGTTTAGCCAACTTTCCTTTTGCCGTAGGATTGGAGTTAAGAATGTGCCAGTTTGCATTGATAATTTGTTTCACCGTACTGTCAAGGGTAGAGTGCTTTGTAATGCACACCAGTTGGTTATTTT
Source organism: Lissotriton vulgaris (assembly GCF_964263255.1). Lineage (NCBI taxonomy): Eukaryota > Metazoa > Chordata > Amphibia > Caudata > Salamandridae > Lissotriton > Lissotriton vulgaris. The sequence goes on from NC_141689.1 coordinate 1,857,883,959, forward strand.
CATTAGGTGGTTTAGTCCTCAGAAGATAATCACGATCATAGAATCTGGCTCTCTTAAATGAGTCCCTTACTAACCTATGTGGATATCCCCTGTTCAGGAATTTCTGTCTCATCAAGCTTGCTTGTTGATCGTAATCTGCTAGATTCGTGCAATTCCTCCTCACTCGCAGGAATTGTGAGAAGGGAATGCTCTGACGCTGACTTCGAGGATGAAAACTGTTCAAATGGAGCAACGTGTTGCACGCAGAAGGTTTAACAACTATTAGTCTGTTGTCCTGATGTTTGATTATTAGGTCAAGGAACTCAACCTTATTTTCATCATATTGGGCTGTGAACCTTAAATTTATGTCCGTCAAATTGATCCACTCCAGAAATTCCCTGAGTGAATCTTTCCCATTGGTCCAGATAAAAAAGATGTCATCAATATATCTGGACCAATGGGAAATAGATTAAAAAAAACAGTGCTATTTCATTGTGAATAAATTTAGTCTCAAACGCCGCCATGTAGATATTTGCGATGGACGGCGCCACCGATGCACGCATGCTCACCCCTTTCACCTGGCGGTAAAGGGTGTTCCCAAAATCAAAGGTGTTTTCTGTGAGCACAATCTTCAAGAGATCGAGTAAGAAGTCCTTGGGGCATATTATCTCAAAGTTATCAATGAGCCAACTGGTCGTTGTTACAGCTTCACTTTGAGGAATATTACTGTAAAGCGCTTCGATGTCCATGGTAACTATGATGTTTTTTCGTGGGTCAAAAGGTAAATTTTCCACTTTCTTTATCATAGCACCCGCATCTTTAATATAGGACGTAATCTTTGATATGTGTGGGCGCAAGTAGAAATCAATAAATTTTTATAAGGGTTCAGTGTTCGTACCAATTGTAGAGATCAATTTCCCCCATTGAAAGAGCCCGCTTCGTAAGGTATTGAATTCTTTTGGACACCAGATTCGAGAGATATGAGTACTGTACAATCTTGATAACCATGTTTTATTATGTCTGTTGTGGAAACAAGATGGAAACTGATAACTTGACAGCGATAAGTTGGATTTTCTTAAAATGTTTTTTTAGGAATAACTATGTGTTTTTTAAGATGTAATGTTTGCTTTGTATTATGATTTGAATAAATTATGAAATTATGAAAGGAATCTTTTTATATATATGTTTCAGATAATACTGTGTGGCTCTTGAAGAAGGTGTGTCCTACGCCGAAACGCGCGTCGAGTTCTATTCGCCACTGTCCTTGGACACCATTGATATTGAGTCTTTGTGGTGTCCTTGTTTTATGATTATGATTATGTATTTTTCTGTATTAATTATATGAATTTTAATTACTGTGTTTGTTATCATACGGTTCGTGTTTAGTTAGTAACCTGTATGATTTTTTAACTGTGTCTATTAAAATCATGGTTGTTTTATATGAAAAACTTTTTTGAAAGTTACTTTTCGCTGTCGATTTATATCACTTGTTTGCCCATTAATTTACTGCCTAGGAATTTTTGCACACATTGGAGAGACACAAGGTCACCCTCCCCATTAAAGTACATAGGGCACTGGGGTTGGGGTACCCAGGGCCTAGTGAGTCTCGGGGAGGAGGGCCATGTGGTACCCATTCCCTTCAAATAAACAGGAGGATGGGGTCCCTAGGGCCAGGCTCTGTGGTAAACCACCCATCATGCACAGCCATTGGTCATGTGGATCATGGAGTTGGCTGCATACAGGATTTTGGCATAGGCCAGGCCCAAAGGACCTGAGAGGCGGTAGATATGGATTTACGTATGGTAATTAAATATTGCTTTATGTTAAAATAAAACCTAGACATTTTCTGAAAACGACAAAGGTTAAACTAATGATATAGTTAAGTCAAATCTTCAGTAACAATCTAATGTTTTAAGCTCTAAAAAGCACTCAAAAAAACTCCACCAAGCTACGCGGAGTTCCGCAAACGGCGAAGTGCGTTACCTCGCACCGTTTGCACTAATTTTTAGTGTTGGGTGTTTGTCCCGAGCTGTAAAATCAGTGCAAATTGCATCACGTGCAGTGCAAGAGGCCGCTGCTTCTTTCTGCCTCTCGAGTACAAGTTCAATTCAAGCAGCAGCTTCCTCAACGTGAACGGAAGGTTTCTCAACGTGAGCGGTTGCGACGATCCATGATGGCCTGCATTGAGAAATCTCGCTAGGAAGCGTTCTAGCATTGGATTTTCCTTGCTCGCCATCTTAACATTGGCGAGCGTGGAATAAACTCAGAGCAGAGTTCACCGCCCAGGCCTAGCCCTAAGGTAACTATAACACTCGGCCTTGCCATGCACTGCTAATCACCCCATATATCACATCACTCATGACATCTTCTACAACATCATTGGTAATATCACTGCAACATTTGCAATTATATTAAGGATGACAAAGCTGTGCATGTTGGAGCACGAGTTATAGTTACTTTAGGGCATGAGTTATGGTTACATGAGATAACTATACTGGTGAATTTCAGTGTTTTTAGAGTTTAAAATGTTATGTTGTTAGTGAACATTTCACCTAAAAATAACATTATTTTAACATTTGTTTTTTTCAGTGAATATATGCATATATGTATACACACATACACACACACACACATATATACAAAGTATAATTTAAAAATGTTAAGCGTTTCAACAGATTGATGTGTTTAGGAAGGCGTTTCTATCTGCCTTTCCTTGTTTTGTTTTTTTACACATTCAAAAGCTGTGGTTGTGAGGCTAAAGGAGGGGACAGAACACATAGAGCTGGGGCACATACCTCCTCTGCCCCCCCCCCCCCCTCCCCTGTTCCCCATCTAGAGACTCCAGTCTGCAAGAGCAAATGATTTTCCTTAGTGAGCAATATTTTTGGACCTGGTCTTGAAGGTGTTACATTGGATGGAGAGACAGTGATGAGCCGATGTAAGAGGACAGCTCCTAGATAAACAGTATATGAGGGTCTGGTTCTGAAGGCATTGAGTGTATGGACACATTAAGGAAGACTGTTTGAAAGGACCACAGGTTCCTTGGTGGACCGAGTATGTCAATCTTATTCTGAAAGTGTTCAGATGTGGGTCAACTATGAGGGCAGTGTGAGAGGACCACAAGTTCCTTGGTGGACTGTGTGTGTGTATCTGATTCTGAAGGTATTTGGATATCAGCTCAGCAAGGAGGACTGTGTAAGAGGGCCATGCAATCTTTCATGGAAAGTTTGTGGGGATCTGATTCTCAAGGTTTTGCTCAGTCTTTGCCTGTAGCACTTTGTGTGCAACACAGAGGGTCTTGAATTGAGCTCCGGCCTACACCGGCATCCTCTAGAGAATTTGTACTGACAGCTTGCTTTGATCATAGAGCCTCAGATTATTGATAATTATGCACTGCTTCAGTATGGTTTAAAGATTGCTGATGGTGAGAGGAGGGGTGTCAATAAATCACTTATCCATAACAAGGAACAAATGCCTCCTGTACCATGGATTCTTCCAAATTTGATCAACAAACTCTGCCACTGAAGACAAAGGAGAACGCGAGGACGCGGAGAAGCAGTACAGAACCCTAGACACATTGCCGGCATCGAACGCTGCAAGGTAACCCAAACCTTAACTAAGAAGAGAAGTCTGTCGCTTCACCAAGATGTTCCATACATCCAGGACCGAGAACCAGGTTCTAGAAAAATTACGACACAATTCATAGTCCTACACACAAAACACCCAGCCTTGAGGAAGACCTTCTGAAAATCCTCTTAGTCCCACACACGAAGGTCGAAACACGTTGGCACCCCCCACACAGAGGCCAAGGGAACCTCTTTATTGAAGAAGCAAAGACATTAAAAGGACGGCACCCCTCACACAGAGGCCAATGGAACCCCTACATTGAAGAAGCACAGACATTAAAAGGACAGACACATGGGCTGGAATCCAACAGCCTTGGATGCATAGATTTTTCATAGGCCTTCCCTGACCTCTTCACTTTGGACCTTAAATGAGTTTGTATAGAGGTAGCCATCCCAGAGATCCCATACCACACGATTTTATTAGGACTGCATAACAGATCAAAAATGAGATACTAAAAGCCAATGCTTGTTTTGTTTTGCTTTCGCAAAACTGTATATAGATTTATTGCACATATCGTTTTGAGTTATGTTTTATGAAAATTTGCTATTGAGACTGTGCAACTTTGTTTTCTTTGAAAATAATGGAAAATGAATAGTAAAACAATGATATGGTAAACATGCATTTTGTGAGTTCTGCTGGTTATAAAGAGATGGGCTCAAAATAGTGGTACTGTTAAATCAAATGTATAAAATGAAATAATGACGGAAGTTCTCCTGCAGATAAAGAAAGGATTCTGTAGTTGATCAAAAGTGAAAGAATCCATGGTATAGGAGGCATGTGTTCCTTGTTATGTATTAGTGATTCCAGCCTCCTGTTATTGAACGGAATCAATCTCCATTAACAGATCACAAATAAATCACTTATCAGCATGACCAGACCTAGCCAAATTAACAGCCTTAATAAGAAAGTCTGGTATTTTCATAGAGAAAGTTGGGTAAAAAAAGTCACATTTTTTAACCAGTGAAGATCCCTGATGACTAGTGCAAGTCAGTAGAAGGAAAAAATAACATATAATCACACACTCAGTCCATCCAGCTGGTACGAAAAGATTGTGTCTATGCACATTCAGAACTTGAACAGAACTTGAAAAACGACACACAGAACCTGGATTAACAACATCCCCATATCCATCAGGACTACCCAGTACTGCTCTAGTTCAGGAAAGACCTGAAGATGCACCCCCCAAAGAATGCTACATCATGATTCATGATCCAGTGACAGCCCACAAACCAGCTAACTCTGTAAACATCCCCTGCCGTTGTCACTGCAGAGCGTTCTGCTGCCTTGGATAAGTTAGCACCATACAAATACCACATATATACAAATCAATCTTATAGTGGAGTGCATTTTTTTTTTGACTGGGTTAAAGGTCATTGATAAATTTAGAAGGAAGAGAGTGGATAGTTAGTTTCTACCTAATACCTGCAGGACAAATCATTTACCGTTAATGGGGACAGAATCAGTGCCATCATGCGTTGGCACAAAACCTCAGGAGCTATGTTCACTTCAGTTCAGCATCGCACCCTTTGGTCAAGTGAGGAAGCCACAATCATAGAGTGCTGCCATCCACTCAATCGTACATGCTGAGGGTAATGCTTATATTTCATTAATAGGAAAATAGTTATTTTACAATGTACCGGTGCCTCAATACTCGAGTTCCCAGAGGTAGCTTACAGAGGACTAAGCAGAAAAAAAATCCCTCATAAACTGGAGCAGAAATTGTTTTGGAAAGTGTGCAATCCAGAGCCAGACAATTGTTCTGGAACCGATTTTTTCAATACGTTTCCGAAAACATTATTTGAATGTTTGTAAACAACCAAAGAAAACCATTAGTTAACACCCCAGCACCACTGGATCGCGCTCCTGTGGAGTCTGGGCAACAAGTAGGTGCTTATCCAGAGGGAGGATTCAGCGCAGCTTTACACCTCGCTGTCCCCCCCTTCTCACCCTTCCTCTCCTAGGACAGTCACCCATCACTGAGCCGTTTCTGAGCTGCTAATGGGAGACGTTTTCAATGTTTAGCTAATTTACATAAGCCATCCACTACATCCTCCCTCTTCTCCTCCCCCCCCCAGTCCAGCCCCCCCCCCCCCACACTGTTACCGAACTACAGTTTCTCTCAGCATTTATACTCTCAGATACATACCTTTATTTTTTCAGTGCTTCAGTGTGAGTAACACAAAACACATGGCGACTGCACTCACCAAAACACGTTGACATCCCCCCCCCCCCCCCCCCCCCTGCCTTTATGAGCGATGTTCGCTCTGGATTGCAAAGACAGGGGTGGGCATCTCTAGTGCAATCCTTTTTGCTTGTAACAGTTCTCTGCTACAGAACAGATGTTCAATGTAAAGGATTGATTTTCCTATCCTGAACAAAACAGGACAAGCGAACAGGGCAGGGAAAGCGGACTTCAAAAATATTCACGATGCCGAGGGGTTCCTTCCTCACAGCGAGGGTCGACGTGAACTACAATCTGTCGCCTGGGGCTGGGGGGAGGGGGGCCGAGGCGCCCCGGGTCTCTCCCTGGTGGTCACAGACTGAATATGGATTCCTAGGCAGGCTGAAGGGAGCCTCCCTGCTGAGAGAGCAGCCCCGCGGTGCCCCCCTGGCCTATGAAGAGAGAGTTCAAAGGTCACTCGCAACCTGTGTTTTTGTTCTGCTAATTTGGGCGCTGGAACGTATTTGATAGCAGCTTAAACATGATTGACACCAGCTTTTTTTGTACAGGCTGCATTGACCTAAGGATCAGCGGTTTTTAAAAGGTTGATTAATGGAGGCCGTTAACAGGAGATGTTGTTTACTTCAGCAGTGCAGAGAGATGCAGGGCGCTTGCAGGAACCGACGTAAAACAGACATGCTGACACACACAACTCTTCTGTCCCTCACGCACACTCATACTGAAACTCGCATCTCTTTCTGTCCCCACACCCCAATACATGCACATCATAAAACATGGCACACACACTAAGCAGACAGACGCCAAGGCACAAACACTTCCATGCAACACAGACTGTGCCTGATTCAACTCAAGCACACACACATTTTCACACATGCATACCAGCTCTTGACCACGACACATATTCTTTACTTCTGAACTTTTATGCAGAATTTTCACAGAATTTCAGTAAAAGGTTGTGCATTCTGCAATAAGAAGTTGAACAAGAGGTTCTGGGATACGTGTTCTTAATGATGAGAACTGTTTTTGAGGTAAACAAAGGAATCTGCTCGTTCACGAATTGGACACCTCTCAACTCAGCTGCGCGCCATCCACGACTGGCGCAAGAGCGCACAGAACCTAACTCAAGGCTACCAGCCCCTCTTTAATTAGGCCCTAGACATATACATATACATACATTCATCTAAAAGTAATTTCTGTGGCCCACATTGCGCGACTTATGACACGTTAAGTAGCCAGACAATGAAGAATGACGCAATGCTAAATTTAAAAATACTCGGCATAAAAGTACTTTGTCAGGACGGACAATAAACACGCCTCTGTCTCTGTACATGACTACTGGAGATTTGTCTGTAAGCCTTCTCAGCGCACGTTTGGATTGTAGCCTGAGTCAGCCAACGCGGCTAATTATTGGCCCAGCTATTGCTTGGGGAGCTGCGGTTTGCTGGGACAACCCGTGATTGATGCTGCGGCCCTGGCGCTAAGGATGCTTTCTTTCTCCCTATCGCTCAAGCCGCTACTGACTGTGGATTGCTGTAACAGTTTTCCCTATCATCCCCCATATGCGGGTTGAAATAGTTTAGCACCAGGCCTTCTTTGTTCAGCTACAGGCCAGGTGGGGGTAGCAGGGGTGCCTGCCGTTCGTAATGGGGCAGCCCAACATGCATGTTCCCCAAGCAAAGACACAATGCGAGCGCAATGTATCATGTTACCAACTCGGGGAGTGCGGGTGGGTGCAAAAGGGCTGGGAGTTTGTGTGTCTGCTGCTTTTTCAGAAAGGCCAAACAAAAAATAGCTATTCGCTCCACTAGTTTTAATGGATGCGGTTGGAAACGGGAATCTGCTTAATTGTTTAAAACATGTCTTACGTTTCGACCCTTTTCACGATGCACTATTTGTACTATTTAGGAACAGACTTTATAGCGCACAAGTACAACTGACACAAACCACCTGTTGGACTTTGTTCGGGGCCCAAAGCCTAGAATAGCTCCGGAAGGCATTTTGAAAGTTTACGGGACAGATTCAGCAACGCGTTGAGAAATTAATGCTTCTGAAGATGATCGCAGAGGGGATAACAAAAAACAAACACAATACCACGCACGCTTTCTCGAATGCATTTTTTCAATATTCGTTCTATAGCATTGCACTTATTAATATCAGTGTTGTTCTTGCTTGCAGTCAACATATTGCGATTATTCTTTTTTTTTAGGATAATTATCTGACAAAAATGTGTGCGCAGAGCATATATACTCGTATTTGACAAAGTGTCTGGAGGGAGGTCCCTGCCACCCACATTGGAGCAGTATGGCTGAAAATTAAAGGTTCGGCAAATGATAGAAAAGCAAAAGAACTTTACCTTGGTGGGTATTTCGAGGCAATAGAATTACAGGCCACCCTCCATTATGGTTCCAGTTGGCAAGGCATGTCAAACAGACTCACTGACTTTATGAGCTGTGCAACTCAGTAGCTTTAATTTAGGATTAGCTATGGTTGCGGCCCACTTGGATTTCACGAAGACCTTTGACATTGTTAAAAACAGAAGACTCAAAGGTAAGCAAATTAGTCTTGGTGTTTGTTCTTTGGTGGTGAGTTAAGATAAAACTAAGTGACATGTCTTCGGGAGGTGGCTGGTGAGGGAGAGAAGTATTAGTATCAATGCACATTCCTTTCAATGGCTTCGTTTGCAGCTTCGCAACAGGACTGAAAGAGAAAGTCTGCCTCTTAGGCGAGGGCATAAAGATCTGCATCATAACTGATGCCCCAGAAGAAAATATGAGTGAATATTTGAAGAGATGGAAGTTGTTAGAGGCTACAGTGAGGGTCTGGTTTTGCCCAGGGTATATTAGATTGAACAAGTCTGCACCTACAAAGGATTACACCCTCTCACAAACATGACCTCATGTTAACTTGGGTTGTATGATGGAAAAACGCAAGCCTCAACAACACATGCGTCTTTACCACGCATGCTTTTACCATGCAATTTCGTGGTAAAGACATGTTTGGTAAATGGGCATGTGTGGTAATCACACTCCTGCCCCTCTACCCTAAACCCTAAAAACAACCTAAACCTAAAATCCCTACCCCAGCCCAACTGCCCACTCGACCAGAAAACCGCCCCTGTCCCCTACCATGAGTCCTACAACTCAGCCCCTTCCAAATTACTCCGACCCAAGTCCCCTCCTTGAGCCCTAAAACAATCTCCCAGCCCCTGAAACCTAATCCCACCTACCCCGCCCCAGCCCAACTGCCCCGTCAGCCTAAAAATTGTCCCTTTCTTGTCCCTACCTCTGAGCCCTAAAACTTCCGTCCGACCCCCCAGGCCTGAAAACTATCCTGAAACCCCACTCCCAAAACTACCCCCAATCCAAATAATCTACCCCCACCTTCCTCCCCTGCGCCCTAAAACTCCCAACTGCCCCCTCCACCCGAAAACTGCCCCTATCCTGTCCCCTGCCCTGAGCCCTACAACTCAGCCCCCTAAAAATGAGTCCGACCCTAGCCCCCTCCCTGAGTCCTAAAACAAGCCCTCCAAAACTACTCCCAACCCAAATTTATTTATTTTGAAAGTTTTATAGAGCGCGAACAAGATCCTAAGCGGATATCAGAGCGCTATACAATCAGTAAAATTAATAGAGTACAGAGCGGATCAAAACCGGTTAGGTTACGTAAAGTACATAAATACATGATGAATCATAGAAACTTGGGGAAGGTCAAGTTGAGAGCAAAGTACATGATCGTGCCATCTTGGCGTGGCAGGTTAATGGGGTGTCGTCATCTTTGTCCCGGTATGGGCGGCGTAGGTAAGTTGAGGAGAAATAGAAGGCTCTTAATGGAGGGCTCTCAAATAATCTTCCCCCACCTCCGTCCCCTGCCCTGAGCCCTAAAACTCCTGATGGCGTACCATATTGGCACATTCCCAGGTTTACTATTCACAGCAAATCTGGGTATGCATCAAAATACATAGGTGAATGCCTGGGAATGCCCACACTCCTCCCATGTAACACGTTCCCAACTCAGTGTAAAGCAAGGCACGATCTGCGCTTCCTTGCATTACTCCAAATTTGCGCAGTCACGTAGATCCACACAAGGTGGCTTTGCGTGGCTTAGTAAGTCCGACTTAAGGGCTTGTGTTGCCTTGCGTCACCTTTTGTGATGTAAGGGCAACACAAACCCTTAGTAACTCTGGGCCTTGGTGTCTCTTCCTACTCAAGGGAATTGCCTATCTCCAGCTCCTTCTTCAACATTTACCTTCTGTAACCTGGAAGATGATTTTTTTTTTTTTTTTTACCCAAGTAATACACTGTTTGGTGTTTCTTCACTGTTTTCTTGATGTCATCCATGGTTGAGTTCACTTCATCTGTTAGCCTACTTTATATTTCTTCCAATGTCTTCAGATTTGTATGGCGCAATTAAATCTTCAATCACATAGCTGATACTTTTTCTTTGTATTAAAACAGTTGAAAAAACGAATTGGACATTACATTCTTCATTTACTTATTCTCTCTGCATCCCTGTGTCAGTGCTTTATTCACTGTCATTCTCCTTATTGTGCTATTATTTTCCACTGTTAATTGATCTTAAGTTTTCCACTTGATTTTCCAACGTGCATATCTCAAATTTTTATTCACTCTTTGCTGTTATTGAAATAGCTTGGCCATCATCTTCATTTTTTGTACAAACTATGGCATTTTCACTCTCTATTGTATTTAATTGATCTTCGAAAGTAATCTGTTTGTTTCATAGTGTTTTTAATTCAGTTCATAGATTTCATCAGCGTTGCATTATTAATATTTGATCGATCCTCAATTGTCATTCTTGATTTATTCATACCAAGTGGTTAAATATTATTGTTGATTTTATTTGAAATTATTTTACATGCATAGCACTCTGATACATATCATTTAATTTATGTGCTTTTCATCCTGTTCATTTAATTCTTTTGGGATTACTTTAGTATTTTTGTACCATTGTAGCATTTTGTTCTACATTTAGACTCCTGTAGACATTTAATTTTCCACTGTCTCCTGTTGTCCTGTTTCAGAGTCCCTCATTGACAAATGGCAGATAAGATCCTCTGTCTCATTTAGTCAATGCAGCCTGATCCTGGGTTGTTCCTTTTGATTAAAAAAAACGCTGTTTCCTCTATGTGATCTCTTAAGGACACTGCCCACAAAGTGCAGTTTCACCTGAATTAAAATATGTTTATTGTCCATGAGATGTCTTGCTAGTGGAGAATGTGTACTACATGTTGAGCCTTCAATATCTATATACCTCAGTTTTGCTTTACGTGCATTTCATCCAAACTAATATAAACCACATTGGCAGTATATTCTGTAAAATATGTAATAGCTCTGAAAGATGCAGTAACTTTGAATTTGAATTGCTTTACTCATACATGGCAACACATACAGACAGTGGGGAGTGAAAGAATTTAGATGGAGATACTTTGGCTATCTTTGATCGTGGACCCACCCGTAGCATGTGCAAATGGAAGGGGAGCAGGAGAGGGGGCTCTAAGGTTTGCCCAATCTTACATCAAGGTGGGGACCATGGTCATGGCATGCGCTGAAGATGGCCAGCCTCAGCAAGGCTGAAGATATTGCTGCCTGAAAAGATGGTACAGTTGATTCGCCCAGGGATCAGGAGCCTTTGGGCTGTGAACTTGGGAAGGGGGCATGGATCTTGCTTTACACTGCCACTGGGTCCTTGCGGGTAAGTGTGGCTTTATGAATGAGTGGAAAAAGTGACTCACTTGTCCGACAGGACTGGCCTCGTAAGGCCCATTTCCAGTCCATAAACTGCATGTGCATTGTCAGGATTTAAGTGGGATGAAAAAACTGGGCGGTCTCTCCTAGGTAAGGTAAGGTAAGGTAAGGTAATACTTTATTGTACAGTTAATTAAAACCATTACAAACCATAATCAATAAAAACCGTTTCCTGTTTCTAGACAGACATGACAAATTACAATAATACTATGGTAAACCATAAGTAAAAACTGCTATTAAAATAATAAAGCTAAAACTATTAAAATGTGGCTAGAATATAAGATTGGCCTAAGAACTGACTCAATTCTGTTCTGCCAATAACATTTTTGCGGGGTTGGCCCTCTGCATATGTTGGGCTAAATTGCATTCCAGTTCAATCCAGTTAATTATGGAAGCCCTTAGTGCACCTGGGCCATAAGAGATGATCCACCGCATAAACTTATGCTTGCTTAATCCAGCCCAAGGAAGAATAACCACATGTACTACAAAGAGAGCGAACAATAGGGTAGGAAGAAAAGAAAAAAGAAATCTCAACAATGCCCTTGAAACAGCACAAACAATTGGTTGCTTGAGGAACAAAAAGTTTCAGAGAGGCATCTACACTGTGATAGTTTGGTTCTTAAACCCTGGCCATTAACTAATCAAGTTAAAGATTTTAGAAATTTATAGTAGCAAAGCTCAATGAACTCCAAGATACCGACTAGTCCCTTGTTGCCAACTGGTTACATTGGGTCCTAGGATACAAAGATTGTGCTGGATTCAGTCACTGTCCCGTCTGCTTTTCCGTTTATGCGAGGTGGAGCCTTCTTCATGAGGGTTTTAGCAATAGATTCTGCTCTACAACCTGGCCAATTTGATTTTTTTCATTCTTTCACTTTATTAAGGTGAGCTTCTACAGCTTTAAGATATTTTACCAACCGGCAGCTCAGTTGGACTTCATTGCGGGAGAAGCATGCCAGGACTGCTTGCCTGCATGACCTTAGCCGCTTTTTATTAAATAGTGGTCTCAAACGGGTCCGATGTTCTTGTAATAGATCCTTGCAGATGGTGATAAGGTATACAATATTTTCTACACCTTACCACAGAGGCAGCACTTTGCTGGTATTGGTTGGCGCAGTCAAGAATCCAAATGGTTTGCAGAGGGCAACAGCCTAGGTGAAATTTCAAAAACTTCTCTTTTGCCTTTTTAGTGAAGGTGGTCTGAAGATATGTTTGGGGCCCGGGTTTAATGTAAGATTGTATAGTAAATCAGCTGTGTACACGCTCAGCCAGAGAGGCTTTGTCCTGCAAGAGTGATTCTTTCCTGAAGATGTTATTTACTGCTTTTTTTTAAGCCCGCCAAAGGTCTTGGGAGATCCCATAATTGACACAGTCCCAACCTTTTAATTGCGTCCTCCAGGTAGAGCCTTGGGGGCAGTTTTTTTTAGTTTGCTGTTCCTTCCACAGGAGAGCATTGAGTGTTTTTGCTTCTCCCCTGCTTATTGTATGCCAGCTTTTTAAATATACTCCTTTGCGTGCCAGCTTTTCCTTTGGGAGCCCAAATTCAAGCCTCATCTGCGCAGGTGCTGTGTACCCCGGCAAGCCAAAGATCATGCGCAATGCTCTTGCTACCGTACCATCTACCGTTTCAGCGTCCCTACCTCTTATTAGTTCACTGCTGTAAGTGATAGATGGAATCAATCTTGCCTGAATCACCTTTATCAGGGGGAGGAGGCTTGACACAGTGATCTTGTTATTTTAGGTTTCTTAGAGGTACTGCGGTCATTAACCCTCTCTTTTTTATGGCTTCGCAAAGGTCTCTCTTAGGGGTGTGGCAGATGTAATCAAGGGCGTGGCTTAAAACACTTAAGCCACGCTTAAGTAAAATCTGTACTTAGCATAGTGTGCTGCCCCACTGGTATTTTGCTGTGTCTGTTCATTCATCCTGGTTATATAACTCAACAAGTAACAATACTAAGCGTGAGCGGAAAATCCGTTCTGCTCGCGGATTTTGCGAGCACCTGCTTTATTTTATCTATTAGTGCTTCCTGATGAAGCTAATTTAGTAACTATTTTAGGATGGTGCTGGCAGCTTGCCGGCGCCATCCTAAAATAGTTACAGGATGACACTTTTTTGACAGCTCACTCAAGGGACCCCTGCGCACATCGGTGCGATTGCATAGTAACACACACATAGTCGCTGGAACTAGTTGAAGCTCAAATTCAGTGACTCATTCATCAGCCCAATAACAATCGTGAGCATCATCGAGGCTGGGCAGGTGTGCCTTCTTCCCAAATCTACAGTCCAAAATCAGCTGTGATGCTGGATAGAGGCCTTTGCATCCTTGACTTTCACGAGCGCAATCCTCGTGCTGTTCCTGTGACCAGGAGCTTCTTTCTCTTGATCTGCTGCTCTGATCGGTCTCTGACCTTTTATACACACAAGAGGCATGTGAACTTGCATGGAAGCCCCGCCCGTTTGGCCCCGCTCACACACTCGCAGTGTGCACCGTCTTCCCGCCATTTACCCACTATGATGGACAGCTCACTCAAGGGACCCCTGCGCCCTTCGGGGCGATTGCATAGTAACACACACATGGTCGCTGGAACTAGTTAAAGCTCAAATTCAGTGACTCATTCATCAGCCCAAAAACAATCGTGAGCGTCGTCGAGGCTGGGCAGGTGTGCCTTCTTCCCAAATCTACCGTCGAAAATCAGCTGTGATGCTGGATAGAGGCCTTTGTATCCCTGACTTTCACGAGCGCAATACTCGTGCTGTTCCTGTGACCAGAAGCTTCTTTCTCTTGTTCTGCTGCTCTGATCGGTCTCTGACCATTTATACACACAAGAGGCACTTGAACTCGCACAGAAGACCCCCCCCATTTAAAAAATATGCAAAATCAGCGGATTTGCAAATTTGCGGATTTTGCGGATCCGCGAATACGCAAATTCGCAAATTCGCGGATCGTGGATCCGCGAAATCCGCCCATGCCTAAACATTACACCTACAACAAGCCAGGGCTACAGGCTTTGTCAATGGTTGTAAATTGTATAAGATAAATAAACAACAACTATGACTTTGTTGTATATAATATTGAAAACGCTTCCATTCTTGTGGGTGAGGTTGTGGCGTAAGGCTAGAGCTGCCAACTTTCAAACTGAGAAAGCAAGTTTGAGCCTTATGTTGGCTCAACATCCTATGATTCAAAACATGAATATGTTCTTGTGTAATGTAATTGGCGCTCGTGTTTGCTCCAAGTTTGCGCTACATAAAACTCATAAATTAGTCTCTTTGAAGATACATCAAAAGCAGTGAAGAATGCAGAGTTAATTTTTTCTCCCTTCGCCCTGAAAGAAAAAATGGAGAGCCCGATAGGGCCCGTCTCTGCACCTGCTTTTAAGAACTGCTTGTACTCAGCACCGGAAACAATGGTCCTAGACCTATCTTTTTTCACAGTTTTTTCTTTTTAAACAATTATCATTTGATAAAGCTTATGAGTAAGCGTAAAGTCAGCTCGTTGTTATATAGATACAAAGACAGTTAAAGTATAATGTTCAACAACCAAAAGAAACAAAATGTGTTTATTAATCACAAAATAAGATAACCAACTGTTGATATCTTACTAAATTGTAGCTTGAAGAAGGAAGGTGGAAAAGGGGTTTCTCCAGAGGAACGTGCGAAAGGAGGTGCTCTAATAGAGAGAGAATAAAGTAGGGAAGGGGAAGAATGCCCAAATATATTCACAAGACAATAATTATTATAAATCAAGACGGACTGATAAAGAATATCAATCTAAATTAGACTAAATTGGCCTGGCCAGTGATGATTATTTAAACAGCTCTCTGTTCAGCATATTTCATTCAATAAGAAGAGATGTATCATAATTTGCATGATAGAGTAAGGGGCTTAAGGTCCAGGCCTGCTGGGGATGGGCATTGACATTTCGACCCGGATTGGGGTACAGAGGGAAATTGGGGTCTCGGCCATGTAGGTCTTCTTCAGGACAGGGCTAAGCAACCTGTTCATGGTGAGTATGGCTCCCGGTGAATTCTGGGGGCTAATCATTAAACAAGTCCTAACTATAACTACTATCGCCAGTAGGTATATGTGTATATATCTATAGTGGGATGCGTTGAGAGCGACTGGCCTCTCTGCTGACACCTCTCTCTGCGATGATGGGTGTGTGTAGTAGTGAGTGCAAAGGAATGTTTCTTCCTGCTAACACCCCTCTCTCTGATAATAGATGTGCATAGTAGGGTGTGGTAAGAGACTGTACTGTACTCACAAATCTTACCAAGCCGATGGTGAAAATCGTATACTCTGATAAATACTATCTCCAGTAATACTACTTCCTGCAGCAACAAGCGTTTTCAAAGATCACCTACTCCTTTCTACTTTCCATGATCCCGTGAGAGTCTCGCAAGATCGAAACATTAAAAAAAAAGAATTAACCTTCTAATTATCACAACTCTTATCTCTTACACACTTCCTCTAAAAAGCAAGGACCACAATATGCATTTCTACTAATACAGTGTATTGAGAACACATCTGCTCTTTTTTATGATCCTGCAAGATCATAAAAATGATTTAAAAACAATATGCATTTACTGTTTTCCCAGTAGTTATCCCATAGACATCTCTCTCAAAATCTAGGGGGACAGCATGCCTTTCTGCTGCCTCCTTATATTGCTTTCTTACTTCATTTCTACAACACCTTCAACGTTTTACAATAAACAGTAATTGCGCCCAATTCTTGTCTTACAGTCCAACAGACAGCCAATCAGAGGGCTTGCTCTTGTGAGAGAGACTTGTGGAAGCCTCTCACTCCCATAAGAGTGTGAAGGCTCACAAGAAAAACAGGTCTCGCAACCAATCACAGGGCTCCATTTTAGATTTTGCGCTCTCGCAGGCATAACTTCAAATATACAATCATTTTCTCCCTTAAATCTAAAAAACTACTGAACGGATTTACACCAAACTACAAAAAGAGCAATCTGCGGACCAATGTCTAGCTATCTGCCGAAGTTGGTTTAGTTCTGTTCAGCACTTTTCGCTGTACCCCTGCCTAAAGAAGTCTACAGAAAATGCATGGGGATTTTGGCAAACTTTGGTTTAGAAGCTCACACTATCGGTAAATATTCTATTTTAGCAACTTTTAGTACTACCTTTATAGCATGTTGGCAATTGATGCTGCAGTCACAGCTTCAAAGGACATAATGTATGAAATAAAAAAACTCAGAGGTAAACCCCCAAACATACAAGACGTGCAAAACAAAACACTAAGACTCTCCTCCTTCAAATAGACACCCCTGACATTGTTGTGGTGCTCCCGTCATACAGAAAAAGCAAGTGGTGTGACAAGGCCAGTGCTGGCCACGTCATGGCGCTTGTTTTCTGGCTGGAGAGGAGGCAAGCAACAATGACAGCAGGGGGCAAACTACAGTTACGGGAGGGCAAGGAACAGCGACGGGAGGGGGCAGGTAGCATGGCAAGCAACAATGACAGTTGGAGGAGGGGGTGTAAACAACAACATCAAGAGGGCAAGTAAATATGACATGAGGGGAGGTATTAAAGCAACAAGGATGGGAGGGGCAAGAGTGGCAAAGACCAATGGGAGGAGATTGGCGGGTCCAAGCAACAATGACAAGTAAGCAACGATGATGGGAGAAGCAAAAAAAAAAGTACCTGAATCGACTATGAGCAGCGGAATGACATTTATCAGTTACTGGTCCATACTCCATCGAAGAGACAAACACACAAAGAGAGAAAGGGAAAATGGCACACGCTGAGGCATGAGAAGCAAGAAAATGAGAGCCATGATGAAGCCAACCAATGATAAACAATGGTTTGAACTCTAAGCCCTCAGCTCTCTTTAAGTTAACAAAAAATCTTACAAGAAACAGTTCATAACTGTCTCAGACGAGACCTAAAAAGTGTAGTGTCGGAGTGGCTTTACCCACATAAAGCATAATTATTTTGGGGCATCATCTCGTGCAGTCGCTCGTAGGCACCTGGCCAACCTTGACCCTCACCTTATACAGTGTAAACCCAGGTATGTGACAGAGGGATTGGGGTGATGTGCCCCCATATTCTGTGCCCAGCATTTACCAACACCATTCCTAGTCCATCTTCGGGGTCAAAATGTTATCATGAAAGGCCTCAATGGTGACAACATTGTAAGATGTAAGGTTCACCAAAACCATTTGAGGAAAAGTGTTTTTCTGATCGGCATCATTTGTACCAGGACTCCATTGCTTTTTCGTTGCCATCTCGTGTCAAACACTTCCGCACGATCCACCTGGTCATTTTTGCTGATGCCTGAGCAAAACTCTAAATTGACACGACAAAAAAACCCATCTTGCAGCCTGCACTCCTGCCCAGGAACAATCGCACACCCAACCCCCCTTGTTCTTCGCAATTCAGCAGAATGCCATGAAACACCCACGCCCTGTATAAACAAACTTGTTTACCATCTCCTGCTCCCAGCCTGGTAAACATCCTTGACACCGTGATCAGGTTATCTGGACAATGGTCTGACTGCTGTACCTGCAACCGAATGATCAGACAAAGATTTGAAAGACCGGGCTTTGATCAGGGCAATTGAACAATAACCTGAAAAGACTAACCCTTGATCATAGCTGAATAAACAATGATCTGTGTACCGAGCCTTGACCAGGTCACTGACTGCAAACATCGTCTGGATCTGGTTATCAACTTTAAACACCGCCCTGATTAGACAATGGTCTGACAGTCAAGAAACTGGGGTTAAAAATGTATAAAAGGCTTGTAAGCTACCGAGTGAAGTAGCAGCCTCCTCTGTCTTGTCGCTGACTAGCTTGGGACTCTGTTCCATAGCCCGGGCTATTGAAATAAATCTGGGTTCCTCCTGCAGACGAAGGCTCCTGTGTCTCCTTTTACTAAGTATGGAAGGTATGGAAGATTTGAGCGGTTCACCCGCTGCCGAGACCCAGTAAGTGAGTTATCCTGGTTCTTCAAATGGCGCCCGAAAAGGGACTCCACGAGTACGGAGGTCAGGCCCGGTGGATGTGAGGAGGTGCACGGAGAGACTCCGACGGAGGTACCCTACCTGAGGGATTCTTGCAATCCGGTAAGCCGAACGACTCGCCCGCTGTTCCTCCACACCCGGTCTGGGCCACATGACCGCATTCTTGATAGAGTCCCCTAGCAAATAATTTCTGGAGCAGGACACAGCCCTACGTCTGCAGAAGAGAACTACCCCTGTAAGGTAAGGGTGGACTGATCATCCACCAAGTCTGTATGATTCTGTTATTGACTTTCGCAAAAGCCAAGTTGTTATTGACTTTTGTCAAAGCCAAGCAAGCGAGGTGAAGTTTTAAAAACCTGCTGGTGTCTGTTCTGTATGATTCTGCTGTTATTGACTTTTGTAAAAGCCAAGCAAGCGAGGTGAGTTTTTAGAAACCTGCTGGTGTCTGTTATCTGTTTTTAAGCATGCCGGTCAGTAGTAAGTTCAAGAATTTATGTTGTTGTATGTGTACGCAGGACTCTCAGCTGGAGGCAGCTTGTCCGCTTCCTCCAGAAAGGACCCCTGGCAATACGATGTATGTTAAACATGGCCCTTCTGCCATAATTTTTTCCTCATTCTGGGTAAAATATACAAAAAGTTAACGCAGAATTACAGTGGCCACTTTATGGCTCCTTTAATTCAAAAGTTCTCGCCAACTTAGAGGAACAATTAATGAAAAGAAAAACGCGCCCGTCTATGTTTGAATCTGTCCGATTTTGGAGGAAAGAGATAGAGCAGAGAGCTAGAAAACAGAAGGCTCAAGAAAGAAAACAGGAACATATGTCAATGGCCGACCAAGCCAGAGAAAATTTACAAAATCAAATGACGAAATCCATATAAATAGCCGATAGGGAGCATGGGGCACGGGTACAAAAATGTTATCCAGCTCGTGAGGAGAAAGGAAAGGGCCATATGGAAGTGGGAGAAGAAGGTGATTCCTTGCTTGATGTCATGCTAGAAAGCCCTCCTGCATATGCCCCAATGTACCCTTCCCTGACACCTCACACCCGCATGCTCCACTGCCAACACCCATTCCTGTCCCCACTGCCCCTCCTACTGTTCTCCCTGTCACACCGACCCTCCCGACTTTTCCTATGACACCAACAACGCCTGCTAACACTGTCCTCGCTGCGGGAATAACAACAAATCTCCAACCTCCCAACCCCTTCGGCCATACCCCTACCCGCCCTTTTCCCACTTCCCCATGGTCTACAGTTAAGCAGGATTTAAATAAATTGTTGAATTCCCCCGACTGGCCTCCCTGCGCTCTGCAGTCAGCTTTTCGTCCCTTCGAGAAAATGACCTACAGAGGCAACAATGTGAATGTTGGATAAATAACGGTAATATTTATACCTTTAAAGAAATATGGTCCACCTTTTCTCAGTGGACGGTTAAAGAACAGACCACCTGGGCTGAATATATGTGTACTTTGGTCATGCAAAGATTTGAGAATGCGCTTAAACAGGTACCCACCGGATTAATGGACCTTAGGTCACAAATAAAAAGAGGCGATGTTCAGGGAGAGGAGATGTTTGGTGCTATGTCTGCTGTAATGGCTTACCGTGATATGACAGCTTTTCTCAACACCCCTCTGGAAACAGCTATGCCAATGAGAGAGGGGGTCCCTGTCTTTGATAACGCACATACTAATGCCCAAAATAATGGCAGAGGGGCTGTTGAAGCACACTGGCGCAGGCTTTGGGTTCATGTTCCTTGGAAAAGGTCAGAAGTAATGCAGTTAAAAGGACAATTACCAGATCCCCGGAAGAATCCGGCTGCCTTTTACAGAGAATTAGGTCAGATTATATCTGCAGATAATCTCGTTCTGGAGGATATAGATTTACTTTTTGGTACGGTTGTCCCCACTGAAATTTGGGACAAGATTCGACATACTGACCATGAAGTGGCTTTGGGAGGTAAATGGGCTGACTTAGAGGCTATGGAAGAAGCAAGGGTTGGAGGGACTAAACCAGAAGCTGCCATCCTGACTTTGCCCGGTAAAATAATGACGTTTATAAAAAACACTTTTGCGGGGAACTGTCATTAACTGGGATAAAATAAACGCCTGTAGGCAGTGAAAAGATGAGAATGTGGCTGACTTCTTTACCCGTTTTGAGACAAAATACAAGGGACACAGTGGTTTGGATCCCCGGACTCCAGGTTCTGGCCCAGTATTTGTTGATATGTTTGTCAGCAAATTGCTTCCTGAGATCTCCGACAGGCTTAAGAAAGTTGAAAGTACGTGGTCTGCCCAAACTATGACTGGTATCTTGGCTATGGCACAATATCACGAGAATAGGGAGAATGAAGATATAGACAGGGAAAGTAGGAAGGTTATGTAAATGTGTAAATGTATTGGCATTTATATAGCGCACTACTTACCCATAGGGTCCCAAGGCGCTTCGACCGCTGCAAAACCCTTCCTGGCTTCCCTGAGAGATGGTCCCTTAATGGGTATCTCCAGGGTGAGACCAGGCATCCCCGGCGGTCTGGTGGGGCCGTTAGTGAAGATGAGGCAAGCTAATGCCCAGAGTTGCCGAGTGTGATCGCTGATCAGAGTGGGCACCGAGGCGAGAGAATTATCGAGTCCGCTGACCCTGGTCCAGAAACCTGCCGCGCCGGGAATCGAACCCTGGTCCCGGGCCGACCTCTGCTCTCGGGTCTGCCGCCTCTAACCAGTGAGCCACACTACTTCACTTAGGGATGTTAGGGATCTTAAGAGTAAGGCCCTTCTGCAGCAGTCTTACCCTCCCCGAAGTCCCGATGCACGCAGAAATTTTAGACCTCAACTCCAACCCCTTCCGAGGGCTCGCCAGTTTACCCCCTCCAGCCCTCAACGCACTGGAGCCCTCCAAACAGATCAGTGTGCTTATTGTAAGGGGTACGGCCATTGGATAGATGACTGTACTGTGTTAGCTGCTGAAAACATCCGAACAGGAAAGACTCGGCCTCGCGCTCCTAGGGAAGCGAGGCCGACTAGGGACCATGGCCTGCCCCATCCACAGGATAAAGAACGTAGACCCAGGGATGATGCTCCCGTCTGTCCTCGCCCGGCCAACAGGTTTGATGGGAACGAAGCAACACACACTTATTATAATGATGATTATGACGAAGTTGATGAGACAGGATCCTACCAAGCATAGGACAGCCAGGAAAGGGGTATTACCAGAGTGCAAATTCCAGTGGATCAAATGGACCCCTATGTTCAAATGTCAGTTGTGGGGAACGATAAGAATTTTCTTTTGGATACTGGGGCCACCAGGTCTTCTATTGCACGTCTGTCAGTACCGGAGGCACCCCTTTCTGGCAATATGATGTCTCCGTGGGTTTTGCAGGAACACCTGTGACTAGCCCTGTCTCTGAACCCCTCCCTCTCGATATTGGCCCTGAACATGTTGACGCTCCCTTGGTCCTTACTACAGGTTGCAGTGAAAACTTGTTGGGCATGGATTTACTGAAAGATCTGTATGCGACCATCATGTAGTCCCCAAGGTGTATCCCTAACCATTTCTACCACTGCAGCTTCCTACATGATTCTGTCCGGTCCCCTCCCACCAGAGTTGCAGTCTTTACCTTCCTCCCTCTGGGCATCATCAGACACTGATGTAGGGTGTCTCAAAATTCCCCCTCATGTTGTACACATCCATCCAGGTGTACTTCTCCCCCGCCTCCGACAGTATCGACTACCCGCGGAAGGAGAAATGGCCCTTTTGACAATAATATCTGAATTAATGGACAAGAGCGTTGTGGAGGAGACACTTGGCAATATCTATAACAGTCCCAATATTCCTGTTCTTAAAAAGATCAATGGAGATGCTTTCTCCCCTAAAATATACCGATTTGTGATTGACCTGAGAGCCCTTAACAAAATAACAATCTCCCACTATCCTGTTGTCCCCGATATTACAGCCCACTTAACGATGGTTCCTTCTGATGCCACGCACTTCTCTGTCATAGACCTGAAGAATGCTTTTTTCAGCATTCCTATGCATCCTGACAGCAGACATTTTTTTGGTTTCTCCCTTGGTGGGCGGAGCTTTAGATTTTGCCGCGCCCCTCAAGGTTTCACCGAGAGCCCCAGTATCTATAGCCAAGCCCTAAAAAGTCAACTAGATTCCTTGGAACTCCCTGATAATTCCACACTATTACAATATGTAGATGACCTCCTCATTGCTGCAAATTCTGCCCCAGTATGTAAAGAAGCTACTCTCTGTTTGTTACGCCACCTTGCCCTCCATAATCACAAAGTCTCTTTGAAAAAGCTCCAATTTTGTCAAGAGAAGGTGACCTATTTAGGTCATCTCCTCTCGAAGGAGGGAAGGCAGCTCACTGCTGATCATGTAGCCATTATCAATGCTATGGCGGCCCCACGAACACAAAAGCAGGTGCGAGCCTTCATAGGCCTAACCTCATACTGTAGACAGTGGATTTCCAATTTTTCGGCCATGGTCAAACCTCTCCTTGCCCTCACCACTAAGGACATATCAGACAGTTCCTTTCCTTGGACTACAGAGCATGCGCAGGCCTACCAAGATTTGAAGAGGGCCCTGTGTACTGCTCCAGTCCTCAGTACTCTTGACTACAGCAAACATTTTTTTCTTTTTGTACATGACAGACTGCTGTGCAAGCGCTGTCTTGACCCAGATGTTTGGAGGTCACCAACGGCCATGTGCCTATTTTTCAGCCACCTTAGATCCTGTTGCAAGGGCTCTACCAGGATGCCTACGGGCGACAGCTGCGGCCGCCCTCATGGTCCGTCAGAGTGCGTGAATCATCATGAACTCCCCCCTGACTCTGATGGTTCCCCATTCTGTAGATACCCTTCTTAATAACACCAAGACACAGTACCTCACTAGCGCACGACTCACAGGATATGAATTGACACTCTTTGCCAGCCACATCAACATCAAAAGATGCACTGTACTGAACCCCGCCACATTACTCCCACTGGATACTCAGGATGCCCGCTTACACCCACATGACTGCATATTAAGGACAGAGGGGGAGACAAAGGGACGGGTTGACTTACAGGATATCCCGATAGCAGAACCAAAAGGTACACTGTATGTGAACGGATCCTGTCTCAGAGGGCCAGGTGGTAACACCTCAGCCGCCTACGCCCTCAAGACATTGGGGCAAGTAGTAGAGACAGCTCAGATTCCGCAGTGCCCTGCTCAGGCAGCAGAATTAGTGGCCCTCACTAAGCATGGGCGAATTTTGCGAATCTGGCGTTCACGAATTTTGCGAATTTGCGAACTCGCAATCCGCAAAATCCGCGAATTCTCGCAAATTTGCAGATTTTTTTTTGTGTGCGCAAGGGTTTCTGCCAGTTCGCGAGGGTTTGGTACTAGTTCGCAATTGCGAACTTACTTGTCGGCTCGCAACGGTCGCGACTATGTTGTTTCTACGTCTGGTTCATCATCACAGCCTCCCAGCACCCTCTGTTTCACCACTGCCACCCTCTCTTTCACCCATGCCACCCTCTGTTACATCAATGCCACCCTCTGGTTCATCATCACTGTAGATTATGGGGGGGAAAAGCAAGCACACCTGCCCTGCTTCAACTGACATGAATTAATTTGGGGTTAGTTTATTAATGTGTCACTGTTTTAAAATTCCAGGTCTGACACCTGCTTCCTTATCAGTAATTTGCTTTCTGTTGCAGTGCAATTTCTTTTTCCAGGACCTTTGTGGCCTACTTCTAGCTATTCTATGAGCCTGCTGTGAGGGTCAGAGCAGGGTCATACAATTGTTGCAACTAGCAACTGAACTCTGGATGTGCCCCAGTCAGGAAGCACTACAGGGAATGGTTACTAATGATGAGTTTGAACTCTTGCACCTGCCGAGTGCTTTCAGTTTTGCAAAACTCGTTTTTCTGCAATTTCGAGGGGCGCGAACACATGCGAGATAGGATTCGGAAGCCGCAAATTCGTGCGAATATGCGATTTCTTTTTTTGCGGCGTGTTAGTTCGCAAGGTTTTGTGCGTTTTCGTGAGCCGCTTGTAGAGCAAGGCGCGAAGTTACCCTCGCGGTCGTTCAAGGGCGCGGCCATCTTGTTTGCATGACGTATTTCCGTTTCCGGGCGCGAAGTGTAATCTCGCAAAGTGTGCGGCTCGCCAGTACAGTTTCGCGAGTGTTCGCGAGGAACATCTCGCGGGAAATTACCCGCGCGGTCGTGAACGGGCGCGGCCATCTTGTTTCTCATTCATTGCTATGGTTCTGGGCATGCTTCTTGTATCCTCTCTAAATCTCTGCCATCCTTTGCTTGTTTGAAGTTTTTTTTAATCTATTTTACTTATTATCTATCCCTCTATTTTTCTAGCCCTATATTTTTGTGTTTAAAGCTACTTTTTGTTAATTTTACACTACTTTTTTAAACTCTTTTCTTTTCTTCTCTTCCCTATTCTATTTTCTTTATTCCTTTCCGCCCAGACCATGGTGAAGGGAGCCGGGAAGCATCCCTAGAAGGGGAAGGGTCCGCACCCCGTGCCCGGCTCCCGTGCGGGCGTTTGAGGGGGGAGACAGTCGCACCCCGGGAGATTTTCAGCCCGGAGGAGGTGGGCGCACTAGTGTTCTATGTACAGCGCTACCTCCCCAGGACCATAATGGCAGGCGGCAAGATCGGAGGCTGGTACGGGATGCAGGATCGCCGGAAGCGGTGGGATAAGGTGTGCCGGGCCATGTACCACCACTCTCGGGTCCAGCGCACCTACAACCAGGCCACCCACCGCTGGACGGATGTCCTGACCCGTGAACGAGATCTGCTCGACCTGCTTGGCCTCGAGATCCCCGGGCTTGGTGAGTAGTAGTAGTAGCTATTTCTTTACTACTCTGTTTTTTCCTGCTGTGTTATTATATTGCAATTTTTTTTTTACCAAGAGCAATAATGCTGCTCATTACATTGTAGGTATATTATATTTCAAAATCTTCTGTGCATTTCAGGTGCACTGCTCTCCTTCTCAGTAGTGTTGCTACTATGCTTATTTGTTTTCGATTTTGTGTTCATTTCATTGGCCTGTGAATTATGTATGAGTGTAGTTTAAAGAACTGCGTAATGCTACACACTAAGGTTCAGATGTTTAATTACCGGCGCATCCCTGCAAAGTAGCAGGGATGCGCCAGTAATTGTGCGCCACGCCACTATCACCCATGGTGCGCCGTATTTACAATGCGGCGCACCATGGGCCCAAAACGTCACCAAAGCGTTACGCATCTGTGCCGTAAGGGCGGCGCATTGCTGGAGTTGCGCCGCAACGATGGCGCAGCTCCATCAATGCTCTGGGGTGCCCTATCTCCCCAATGCTGCGTCAAGCCGTACGTCTGCTTCAAGCAGGCGCAGGGTTTTGACTCACTCATCATTGCCGTTAAAGTGAGTGATTGAAACTTGTGGATTTCCCTCAGCCACTTTTAGGATGCGTTCCTACGCCGGAACGCCCTCCCTTGCGCCGGAACGCCCCCTGATGGCGCAGGGCTTTACAACGTGATGCATCTCCCATATGCTTCACGTTGTTAATATACGCCGCACCATTGCGCCTCTTTTGTGCTGCCGCTGCGTCACAAAAGTCACGCAACAATGGAGCAAAAGAGCCGCAAGGGGCTTCTAAATCAGCCCCTACAGACTCAAGTCCAGTCCTTCCTTTGTACACATGGCGATAAGAAGAAATAGTAGTGGTAGATTGATAGTTTGAGTATTTTAATGACTGGTTAATGTAGTAGGAAACTTTAGTGTTGTCGCTGATCTGCAATCACGATGGACTTTGGCTGTCACTTCGCGTGCTGCGGACTGCTGCCTGCCAATCCTAGGCAAACCTTTTTAGTACTTTGTGTAGTGAGTTACATAAGAAGTTTCCAATTCGACGGTCCGCAAATCAAGCAATACTAATAACGTAGTAGACCACATGAGATTGGTCAATAATATATCCCGTTGAATAGTTGTCTATTTGCTATTTCGCCAAAATATTTTGTTAGTTCTTTTGAAATGTTTGATTTGGTTGACAAATATCATCCATGTTTTCTGTTTTTCTTTCTTTCATGTTGTACATCAGCTTCCCCCAGGGGCAAGAGGAGGACACAGGAGGAGGAGGAGGAGGGTGCTGTTGAGGATGCAGGCCAGGATCGGGCAGGCGAGGGCTTCTTTGCTGGCCCCAGTAAGTTTTAATTTTAATATAGAGTACTTATTTTTTCACTGCGTTCCTCATTCGATTTTTTCTAAATCGTCTTTGATATTCTTGTAGACTGGATCTAAATTCTTATCCTGCCTCGACTATGACGTGTGGTATTACTAGATTATTCCTATTAGTCTGTCTGTGTAGCTAACTAAGATTGCACATTTGGCAATTCCATTGGACTCCCATTCTAGTCAGCAATAGCTCTATGCACAGAGTGCAGTCCTCTGGGATTGTCCATAATGTCTTTTCAAGTCTTCTAAATGTTTATGCTTTGACAATTGCCAACAATAAAAAGGTGAATGACCACCAAGAAAGAAAAAGATACTACTTTACTTTTGGTTTGGATAGGAGGACAATCTATTCTACTACTGTTGCAGGGACAAATCTGCACAAACAGAACCATGGACACTAAATAATGCATTGCTTAGCTTATCAATTATAATAGGTGCTGTTAGACTTTCCACATACCTCAGTGATAACAGACTTTGTAGTTGAACCCCCAATCTCCTTACTGACTAGATAGTGTGGCAGAGTCATTTAGCTCCCAAAGTCACCGATGATTATGATTATTCCCCAATGATGTCAGAGGCACGGACTCATGCTTGCAAAAATTGCAAAACCTTTAGCACATCCACTCTAGTCTGGAGGACCAAAAACCACAGAGTCTATTTAAGTTTAAAAGCTTTATTAAAAGTAAACACATTTATTAAAATCAAGTTTGTCATAAAAGTAAACGTTTAACTGAAAATGGAAAAGTGCTTAGTGCTGACGATTAATTGGACACATTTCTTGTGGTCGAGCCGAGCTCTCACCTGGTTTGAACTTGATCCTGCTCGTGTTCTTAGAAGTCAAGCTTCTGTCTGTTAGGAGAAAAAGTGGTGCGTGTTAAAAATAAAAAGCAAGCATTCATCAGTTGTGCCAAAAAGTGCAGCAAGACAACAGCCTTCCCTGGAAAAAGGGAAATTTTTACTTTAGAGTAGACAGTCACAAATTATTACATTGTATACTGTTTTTTTCACATTTCTTTCTTCCTCCTAGACCAAATATTATATAGTAGTGAGTGTTGTATTCTAACATTATTAAATGTACTTTGTAGGTGGAACATCTGGAGGCGGGCCAGCGCGGAGGTGGTGGTGCCATTGGACAAGGACAACTCTGGGGAGGAGGCGGTGGAAGTGCCGGACAATTCTGTGGGGGATGACACAGTGGTGGCGGGCAGAGGTAATCTATATATTCATTACTTATTGAGATTGAAGACTACAGAGTGTGCTTTTTGCACGGGTGTATTATAAATAAACCAGTTAGTAGCCTCCTCTAAATGTACTTCGACTTAGCTGTGAAGTTTTTGGCGAGAAGAATCCCAATCAGATCTGAGATGAACTTGATGGATGGGATGTACGAAAAGCGAAAGAAGGGTGTAAGTAAGTGCGGAAGGACGAGAAATGCAATGATGACTGGCAAAGAAGAATGATATGTGTTTGCTTGGTCCCCGAGGTGGCTGGGAAGGAAAGAATATGGTATGGTGCATGGCTGGGTGAATGATGAAGCAAGGATGGGTGGAAGGAGAACAGCCTGGGTGGGTAAAACAGAAACTGTATGTGTGCATATACTTTGAATGGATGATTGCCTGGATCATTCATGGTACTATCTGACTCTTAAATAGCATATGTGTATCTAGAGAGAGTAGACGGTCACTGGATGAACTAAGTGTTACTTTGAAGAGCATGTAACACCGCACCCGCACGTCCGTTCCAGTGTAGGAAAGGCAAGGAAAAGAAGTTGTAATTTTGGCCAAATACTACCATGAATATTAGCAGTAGTTTGTATTGCAACTGCAAGCACAGCATATATCCGATTATTACGGTGGACACTCCCTACCTCTCTTAATAACTTTAGTTTAGTAGTAGTACGTCATTCATGTGTGGGTGTATCACTGTTCACTCAATAATAAGCAAAGCACCTAAAGTCATCCCATATGTCATCAAATACATCCCATGTGAAGTGATAGATAATCAGATTATTTAGCTTCTTCATTTTCCTTTTCTAATACGCATTTGCACTGTAGGGTGAAAGCTAAATTAATTAAGCAGTAGCCCTTTTAACAGAGTATTCTCAGTGCCACCCGTAATAGAAAAGTAAGAGCTTCACCACCTGCATGTACTGGACCGGTACAGTAACGCAAGTCTGTCTCACTCACCATGGTGTGCGTCTGTTTTTCTCGGGTGCAAGTTCACTGCGCTGGCATTATGGCGGCTTGCATAAGATAACGTACCAATTTTCCTAAACAAGAGAGAAGAATAAGAATAAGACTGGTGTACTGTCATAGTCGACTGTAATGGAAGTCCATAGTGCTCGTAGAATTTGTTCCTTAAACTCCCACTAATGTTAGAGCAAGGATGAAGAAGTCGGAGGTTACATAGATACTGTCCTCAATAGTTATGTACTGTGCTTTCAATTTGCTACTTGTACTGTGACAACTTTCTGCTCAATCATTTTGTGTTAATCTTAAGGAGCATTGGTTACAGACTATGTCTTTCTTTCTTCATGTAGTTGCTCCTTCCAAATCCAAGAGACCATCAAGGAGGAAGGAGCTGGCTCGAATGGCCCGGCAACGGAGGCTGGATGCCACTGTCGCTGAATATCGGCGGCTGGTGGCCCTGGAGGAGGAGGAGACGCAGTCTGGTACTACAACAACGTCCACTGGGACAGCTGCATCCTCCTCCGTGCGGGCTGCCAGCCAGCGCAGTGCTCCAGCGGTACGGAGCCGGGCTACCAAAGCCAAACGCCACCGCCGAGCAGCAAAGACAGCAGCTGCCCCCCACAGGATTTGCAAGGCACGCCGGCGCCGCTTATCCCTCAGACTGTCCTACCTGGAGCAGGAGGTCCTGAACTATAAGAACTTGGTGGAGGGCCTCCGCTTCGAACATGCCACCCTCCGCAAGGAGCATGATGCCCTGGCTGCTAAAGTCAACAGCACCCTGCCATAGTGTCCCTTGCCCCTTTTTTAGAGACTTTTGGGGGGTGGGAATTGGGAGTTGGGTTTTTTGGGGACTTTTGAAGGACAATTGTTGGGGTTAGGGAGGGTCTTGCGGGAGATTATTTTGTTAGGGCTATAAAAATATACTTTTTGAAACTTTATCTGACCATACCTGTTTTTTACTGCTTTTGAGTCTGGTGGGTGGGGGTTTAACAGTAAGTTTGTTTTCCTGAATAGTCCTAGGACTTTAGTAGTACTACCGTCAATCTCTCGTCTCTCCTAATACTCCATTATACTACCTCCAACCAAACGCTTATCTTACCTGTAATTTCTGTTTGAAAGTAAGGCTAGGCCCAGGGCTGGCTCCACGGGAAATGGCGATTAAGGTTGCAATCCAGGGCGGCTGAAATTTCCTCCTCATTGTGGTGGTACTAGTGGTGTGACACAGTGGCAGTTGCATGGCTATGGAAAAAAAGAAAATGAAACCTGGTTTGTCCTTACTGTAGCATTACAACGGTACGATAGAGAATATAGCAGGTGACAGTACACTAGACTACAACAGTGCCACAATGTAGCCTAACAAATGGTAAAGTATTTATAGTATAACTTGTACTTGTGTAGGATTTCTTTGACATTGGCTAATACTACAAGAAATAGTACTGAAGCTGAGTAAGTCTAGAATATATCCTCGGATTCCTTCACCAGCCTGTTGCTATAACCTTATCCTCCCCAGCAAGTGTGTGGAATTATTGATGTCATTTAGTCACACATCAAGCAAAACCACACAACCCGGGGGAAGAGGGTTAGGGTTTGTAAAATGGATAGGAATGGGGGTTTCTTTTTGGGTAGGTTTTGTTGAGAGAAAAAAAAAAAGCACAGCATGGACAAACAATAATTGAACATAAAGAAATTTTTGGGTACAAAGCTAACCATAAATCTTTTACGTGACATAAAGGAAGTGCATGCACTACTGAATGCATTGTTACAGAAAAGTAAGTAGTACTTTCGACAACCGTGAATGACAGAATGCGACAGTACAGGGCTACACTAAATTAGGTTTAAAAAATAGCCGAAGTAAAACCTATAGAATGGCTGTAGGGATCAATTTAGAAGCAGAGAGAGATCCAAGAAATGCAGTCACACACACTCATTGAATACAAGAATGGATTCTGTATCTGTATTGTTGTAGTTGTCCTGTTGAATTTGGTAAGTAAGTTGCATGCAGCAAACAATTCCTCTTATTAGCGGCACTCCTCCATTCCAGCTGACGCTTCGTCCATCAATGTTGGTGACCAGAAGACACCCTGTCCACTGCCTGCCTGGCGGATGCTGAATTGCGGCTCGCTAATGTGAAGCCTGACTCCATCCTTTTTTCCCCATTGCAGACTAAAACCCGGCCTGTAATTATTGAACGGAAAACAGCACTGATAAATAAATATAAGGTATGTACGCTGTGTAGTGCAAAAAGTCACACTTTGATTTTCCTAATAGACAGTACAACATTTTTGAAAGTGCGTACTCTGTCTGAGTCACCTTTTCAAGGATAAATAAGTATGGGCAAATTAATTTAGCGGATCTTTCCCCTCAAGCTAGGTGTACTGTAAACTGTGTTTTAGAACACAATTAGACCTTATCAGCAGTGCTTCCACCCAGACCCTTACTAAAGCCAGTTGCAAAAATGTAGAAGACCCCCAATCAGATCTCAAAAAACGAGGCCTAGCAGAAAACTGGTAACAAAACGTACTTCGAAAGTAAAAGTAGGCCCAAATACCCCCTTACCCACCGTGGATTGTATTCAAACCACTTGCAAGCAAGCAAAAGTATCCATAGCCAGCATCGCTCCAAGACATGAAAACCCCACCACCAAAACACATGCAATAGAAATACTGCTAACCCTAACGAGCCATAAGTTAAGAATAGTGGCAGAGGCTTTCTTTAACTATGCCAAATCCCCCCTTTCCTACCATGGATTTTCTTCAAATGACTTGCAACCAAAATTACACATTCTCACGAGTGCTCTAAGACCCCAGAACTCAGTTGCAAAAATCTAGAACACCCCAAAACACATGCAATCCTGCTGCTAGGGCTAACCTAACGAACCCTAAGTTACAACAAGCATTGGAAATGCAATAGGTCTCGCAATAGGAAAGTTTGAGTTTTTAGTGTTGAACATTTTTGTTTATTATTTGCTCAAAATAAAACTCTTATTTAATATATTTTAAATGCCAATATGTTTTTTTTGCACATGTGACATGTATAGCATTAGTAAAGTTACAATATATATTTCCCCCTGTCTTACATGTGTTGCCTTCACAATTTTTAAAGTGTTAACATTATTAGAAGTGAAAACATTTAACATATTATTTTTACATTTGTAATAAAGTTTGAAACATTTGTTGTATATATTTGAATATATAGATATATATATGTTTGGACAGATTGATGATGTTGTTGCTCTGAGTGAATTTGTTTTGTGTACAAGTGATGCTGTGGTGTTTGAAATATGATGTTGTTGCGTATAGTGATGTGTGGTGCCTCTGAGTGATGCTGGGCTGGTGCTGAGTGTTGCTGTGGTGTTGTACAGTGATGTTAGTGTTTTGTTAAAGGATGCATGTTTTTTGCTGAGTCTTTTTGTGTTGTAACTGAGTGTTGGTGTCGTTGTGCTGACTTATGTGTTTTTGATGGGGAGTAATGCTGGATTATTTGTGAGTGGTGCTGTCCTGTTGCAGACATGTTGATGTGTTGGTGCTGAGTGTTGGTTGTGTTTTGCATAATTGAGTAGTTGTGTTCTTGTGATGGTGTGTATTAATAGTTTTGTATATATGTTTGTTATGTAGTGTATTATATGTTGTTGCGTTATGCTTTGTGTTTGTTGTTTTATAGCAATTGTCAGATGTGATGTGTGAGTGTTATTGTCTTGCATGTATGTATTTTATTCTAACATGTCCTTGTATGTATTTATTTTTAAGTATGTGTTATGTGTTGTAATGTTTTTTGTTTTAACGTTGTGTATAAAGTTTTATTGAAATAAAAATGGCGGGCACTATGTGTTTCCTTTACGTGATTTATGTTAAGTGTTTAGCGTTCTAGTCTTTTTTGTGTATTCTGAATGTGTTTGATGTATGACGTAATCCTTAGCCAATCGCATGGCTACGTTTGGTGACGTAGCGTTGCGTTTGACGTGCGTTAATTGGGAAATCCCCAGATGTTCGGGAACTTTAGTGGGGGAAAAAGGCGTGTTGTTGTTCCTGTCTTCTTCCGGCGTCGTTTGACAGGTAGGTTTTTTTTTACAACTATTTAATGTATGATGTGAATGTATTATAGACTATGTAGAGATGTATTTCTTTAATTTTTACAGTTTATTATTAATGTTAGACTTTTGTGTATCACAACATTGTTTACGTTATCGTATGTACTTAGTATATTATTAAATATGTATTGAACTTTCTAAATTGTGAATGTGAAATATTGTAATGTAATTTTATGTAATGTATAGCAATGTATTGATTTTAAGGTATAGTCAAAGTGTGTATTTTATGCATTTATTGATTTTGTGTACTTTTTTGTTTTTGCTAATAGTATTTCCTTTTGTTTCCGAGTTGTTAATTATTAATAATGTAATGTATTAAAGTATTGTCATGCTTCGATAGAATCGGTATATATTAAGTAGGTGTTGGGTTATTATTTCAGGTATCGTATGTACAGTATTGGTCTTGTATTTTTAATAACATGAGTGTATTACTTCCGTCCCTTTTTCCAAGTGCATATTTTGGGTGTAAATTGATTTGGTTTATTGGCGTATCTACAGGAATGGTATTTTAATTGTAATTTACAAGAGTTTTTTATGTGTTAGCAAGATCTTATTGTGTAGGTGTTATTTTTGCCGTGTTATTTAGTCCATCATTACATGAATTCATTGTATTGTTTATTATTTATTTAAATGTGGTGTAATCCTATTATTGTATAGATGTTGTTGTTAATTTGTGATTTAGTTAGATAGGTATATTGAGGGCGAGAGCTAACAACACATGCAGCATCACTTTCCAGCAGCCTAGCAACACTTACCAACACAGCCGCATTAATTTTTAAACATTAGTATCATTGTGGTGTTGTTGTTTTGTCCATGTGGTGATGCAGAGTGGTGTTGTGATGGTGCTGAGTACTGTTGTATTTTGGAGTGTTGGTGTGGTGCTGTGTAGTGTTAATGTGGTGTTTGCGAGTGATGATGTGGTCCTTGAGAGTGGTGTTGTGGTGTTATTGGGTGTTGTTTTGGTGTTGCTGAGCGATGTTGTAGTGTTGCAGTGTGACAATGTTAATGTGCTGAGTGTTGTTGTGTTGGTGCATTGTGTTAATGTGTTGTTGCTGAGTGATAATGTTGTGTTGAATCGTGGTGTTGGGGTGGTGGTTAGTAGTGTTGTTGTGTTGTTGAGTTGTGCTCTTTTGATGCTGTTTGATGCTGTTTTGGTGTACGTTGTTCCTGTTGTTGTGCACTTAGCACCACCAAAACACTTCGTGCAACAGCAGCATGAGTTAGAGCAACACCAGAGTCACGTGCTTTTGTGATTACGCACTTTGTTTGCGTTTTTGATTTTTGCTGGCATTGTTTAATGGTTTATTTTCCCTTACTTTAGTAAGTGCTTTATGTTGTGAATTTGTTTCCTTTAGCTCGCTTTGTCCACTTTTAAATTGTTGTATTATTTGCTGTGTATTCAGATGTTTGCCTATTTTGTGTGCATTTATGATCTTTGTGAAAGAAATGTTTTATTTTACAATCCCTTTATTCATTTTTGTGTATTAATTGCTGCACTGTCCTTGCGTTGCATTAAGTTTACATTTTTGAATAGCTACAAGTGTGTAATCTGATTAGTACGTAATAAAATAAATGTTGCCTAACGTTATTTATGTGTGGAGTTTGAGGGTGGAGTTGTAGTTGGAGGGTAGAGTTGTAGGGTGGTATAGTAGTTATAGGGTGTAGTTGGAGGGTGGACTTGGACGGTGTGAGTGTGAGGGTGAGTGGATGTGAGTGTTTGGGTGTTTGAGGGTGTGTGACAGTGTGTGAGAGTGATTGAGCGTGACTGTTTTAGTATGAGTGAGGGTGTGAGTGTTGTGAGCGTGTGTGTGAGGATGAGGGGGTGAGGGTAAATGTTGCCTAACGCTATTTATGTGTTTTAGGGTGTAGTTGGAGGGTGGACTTGGACGGTGTGAGTGTGAGTGGATGTGAGTGTCTGGGCGTTTGATGTTGTGAGTGAGGCTGAGCGTGTGTTGGTGAGTGATGGTGTGTGAGGGCATGAGTGTGATTGAGGGTGTGAGGTTGTGAGAGTGTGAGGGTGTGATGTAGGGTGAGGATGAGTGAGGGTGTGTGAGGCTGAGGGTGAGGGTGGGTGAGGGTGTGAGTCGTTGTGATGATGCCTATAAGTGATCATTTTTTCTCCGTGAATATTGTACACTTCAAATGTATTAATGTTGTGAAGCGTTTTTTGAGAAGCTAATCCTGCCCTATGTAATGTTGATTGATGCTGTTGTTAACGCTGAATAAAAAAACAAACACATCAGTAACGTTTTTTATATAATGCATGTAAAAAGTTATCATTTTTTTGTAAGGTACACATCAATTTGCACTGCAAAAGCTTGGCTTGCATTAACATAGATGCGCATTGATTTTGTCTGTGTTTGCTTATTCGAGACAATGTTTACCTCCTTATAAATTTCCGACTACAGACAGGGCCGGACTGGGAACAGAAATCGGCCCTGGCACACTGCTCAGCCAGCCCCTCCTGGGGTGAGGGGGAGTGCAGCAAAGCAGTGTGCGAGGGCCGGTTTCAGCCGATTTTGTTACTGGGTGCCGATATTGCCGACCCCCGGTAACAAAAAAACGGCCCCCCAGGGGTCCAAAATCGGCCCCCACCCTAGCGGCCCACCGGGGAAACGCCCGGTGCCCGCTATGGCCAGTCCGGCCCAGACTACAGATGTGCATTAATTCTGGCAAAGTATAAGTATGAAGCCACCTTTAAAAATTGTATTGTTTTTGTTGTGTAGTTTGAGTGAAATACTTTCTTGTACTTATGGATGAATTGCAAGTAGGATGTGAGGTCTTGTGCTCTTGTGATTACGCACTTTCTTTGTTTTGTGGATTCTTTCCACCATTGTTTAATGGTTTATTTATTTCCCCTTACTTTAGTGACTGCTTTATGTTGTGAATTTGTGTCCTTTAGATACCTTTGTCCCCTTTTAAATTGGTGTATTACTCGCTGTGTATTCAGATGTTTCCCTTTTTTCTTTGGATTTATTTTTTTCTGTAAAAAATGTTATATTTAACAATCCTTTTCTGCGTTTTTATGTATTAATTTGTGCACTGTCCTTGCGATGCATTAAGTTTTCATTTTTGAATACCTACAAGTGTGTAATCTGATGTTTTGGTATTGAATTAAATGTTGCCTAATGCTATTTACTTTTGGAGTTGGAGGGTGGATTAGTAGTTGGAGGGTGCATTAGTAGTTGGAGGGTGGATTAGTAGTTGTAGGGTGGAGTTGTAGGGTGGTGTTGTAGGGTGGAGTTGGAGGGTGGACTTGGACGGTGTGAGTGTGAGGGTGAGTGGATGTGAGGGTCAGGGGGTGTGAGGGTGTGTGATGGTGTGTAAGGGCGAGTGAGGGTGACTGTGTGAGTATGAGTGAGGGTGTGAGGGTTGTGAGGGTGAGGGGGTGAGGGTGTCTGAAGATGAAGGGGTGAGGGTAATGGGGTGTGAGTGTGTGTGATGCTAGGTGTGGGTGAGTGAGGGCGAGTGTTGTGAGGGTGTGAGTGTGTGAAGGTGAGTGAGGGTGTGCGAGTTTTAAGGTTGAGTGTGTGACTGTGGGTGAGGGTGGGTGAGGGTGTGTGAGGGGGTGTGAGGGTGAGGGGGTGATGTAGAGTGATGGTGTGTGAGGGTGAGTGGGGGAGGGTGAGTGAGGGTGTGTGAGGGTGAGGTTGTTGAGGGTGAGGGTGTGTTGTTGAGTGATGGTGTGTGAGGTTGTGAGGGAGTTTGAGGATGAGTGATGGTGTGTGAGGCTGAGGGTGAGGGTGTGTGAGGGTGTGAGTGGGTGTGAGTGAGAGTTGTTGTGATGATGGCTATAAGTGTTTATATTTTCGCCGTGAATATTGTACACTTCAAATGTATTAATGTTGTGAAGCATTGTTTCTGAAGCTAAGAGACCTATGTAATGTTTATTGATGCTGTTGTTAGCGCTGAATCCAAAATCAAAGACATCAGTAATTTTTTTATATTATACATGTACATTTTTTTCATTTTTTTTTTTGGTAAGGTACACATCAAGCCGCACTGCAAAAGCTTTGCTTGCATTAACATAGATGCGCAGTCATTTTGGAGGGTGGAGTTGTAGGGTGGTGTTGTAGGGTGGATTAGGAGGGTGGCCTTGGACGGTGTGAGTGTGAGGGTTATTGGATGTAAGGGTTCAGGGGGTGTGAGGGTGTGTGATGGTGTGTGAGTGTGAGTGAGGGTGACGGTGTGAGTATGAGTGAGGGTTGTGAGGGTGGACTTGGAAGGTGTGAGGGTGATTGGATGTGATGTTCAGGGAGGGTGAGGGTGTGTGATGGTGTGTGAGGGTGAGTGAGGGTGACGGTGTGAGTATGAGTGTGGGTGATGGGGTGAGGGTGTGTGAAGATGAGGGGGTGAGGGTAATGGGATGTGAGAGTGTGTGATGATAGGTGTGGATGAGTGAAGGTGAGAGTTTGAGGGTGAGTGAGGGTGAGTGTTGTGAGGGTGTGAAGGTGAGTGAGGGTGTGCGAGTTTGAATGTTGAGTGTGTGACTGTGGGTGAGGGTGAGGGTGTGTGAGGGTGAGGGGATGTGAGGGTGAGGGTGAGTGAGGTTGTTTGTGGCTGAGAGTGTGTGATGTATAGTGAGTGTGAGAGTGTTATGATGGGTGCGAGGAGATCGTGGGTGTGTGAGTGTAAGTTGTTTGAGGGTGAGGGTGTGTGTGTGTGTGAGTGTGAGAGTGAGTGAGGGGGTGTGAGGCTTCGGGTGTGTGACGGTGTGTGAGTGTGTGTGAGGGTGAGTGAGGGTGATAGAGGTGTTGTTAGGTAGAGGGTGTGTGACGGTGTGTGAGGGTGAGGGTGTGTGAGGGTGAGTGAGGGAGTGTGAGGTTGTGTGAGTGGTTGAGGGTGGGAGTGAGGGTGTGTGAGGGTGAGGGTGTGAGGATGACTGAGGGTGTGTGAGGGTGACAGAATGAGTGTAAGGGTGTGTGAGTCTGAGGGGTTGATGTTGAGAGAGGGTGAGTGGGTTGAGTCTGTGAGGGTGAGGGTGTGCGGTGTAGTGAGTGTGAGAGTGTTGTGATGGGTGTGAGGTTGTGGTATGAGCTGATGTATGCAGCTAAATGTGAGCACGGCTGTATTGCATTGCCTGTTTGTACACAATTTCTTTGTACTGAAAGTTATACCCCCCTACAGTGACTCGAAGTTGTGATGCGAGCTTAGAGTATGAATGCATAAAATGGATGCTGAGAGGTGGCCATAAGGGTATAGACGGCCCTGTGGCGATTTCATTTGTAATTCGTCTGTGAAGTCGTTTGTTTTTTGGCGGCAATTTCAGTTTCAAGTCTTTTGTTTATTGTGTTGTGCGAGCCTGGCTGTGTGCAGGGAGAGAGAGAGGAGGTGCTGGCGTCTGGGGAGGGGAGTAGAATTGCGAGCCTGGCTGTGTCCGGGGAGAGAAAGGGGAGGTGCTGGCGTTTGGGGGCTGGGGAACAGATGTCGAAGGCTGGTGAATTTTGTTTAAACAATAGTCTGTTTCATTGATCAAAAAATGATTTGTGCAGGTTTAAGGGTTTAAGACGAGACAAGGTTTAAGG
Source organism: Lissotriton vulgaris (assembly GCF_964263255.1). NCBI lineage: Eukaryota > Metazoa > Chordata > Amphibia > Caudata > Salamandridae > Lissotriton > Lissotriton vulgaris. The sequence goes on from NC_141689.1 coordinate 1,857,922,514, forward strand.
GTTTAAGACGAGAGAAAGCCGTGATACTGCAGGGAGAGAGAGGGGAGGTGCTGGCGGATGGGGGCAATAGGTCTTGTATTGGAAAGAGTTTAAGCTATTGTCATTGTAAATGACAATGCCTTTCATTTATCAGTTTAGATAATTAACAGTAAATTACAATGCCAATAGCCAGCGTTCGAATGCTGGTGAGCCCAACAAAATCAAAATACAATGGCAGCCCTCTAGCTGTTTCGTGTGGCTTGATGGGGTGGGTGGCTGAGGGGGCTTTCAATGCGGCTTCCCTTTGCAGGCTCAGTTTGAAGCCCTGGTCTTAAGTATGCAGCCTCGGCACTCGATACAAACGGAGTAGCAGCAGAAAGGAACGGGCTGCAACTTGCAACCAGCATTTGAACGCTGCCGTTCAGTACCACACATGTAGATAGTGTATTTTTTGTTTTCGGTACAAGGCAAATTAATGTGTGTTAGTTAATACAAATTATTTTAAGAACATGATGCTTCCAACATGTTTTAGTATTCAATGTGAAGATGTGAAATGCGGGTTTAAGACGAGACACGGCCGTGATACTGCAGGGAGAGAGAGGGGAGGTGCTGGCGGATGGGGAGGGGGAGGAGAAATGCGAGCCTGGCTGTGTGCAGGGAGAGAGAGGGGAGGTGCTGGCGTCTGGGGAGGGAGAGGAGAATTGCGAGCCTGGCTGTGTCCGGGGAGAGAGAGGGGAGGTTCTGGCGGCTGGGGGCTGGGTAACAGATGTCGAAGGCTGCCGAATTTTGTTTAAAAAATAGTGTGTTTCAGTGTGTGAGTTGTGCATGTTTAAGGGTTTAAGATGAGACACGTCCGTGAAACTGCAGGGAGAGAGAGGGGAGGAGCTGGTGGCTGGGGGGGGCGGATGAGAAATGGCAGCCTGGCTGTGGAGGAATGCGAGCCTGTCTGTGTGCAGGGAGAGAGAGGGGAGGTGCTGGCGGCTGGGGGTGGGTATTGCCGTGGGAGGGAGCCTTGTAGCTTTCATGTGCGAGAGAGAGGGGAGGTGCTGGCGGATGGGGAGGGGGAGGAGAATTGCGAGCCTGGCTGTGTCCGGGGAGAGAGAGGGGAGGTTCTGGCGGCTGGGGGCTGGGGAACAGATGTCGAAGGCTGCCGAATTTTGTTTAAAAAACAATGTGTTTCAGTGTGTGAGTTGTGCATGTTTAAGGGTTTAAGATGAGACACGTCCGTGAAACTGCAGGGAGAGAGAGGGGAGGAGCTGGTGGCTGGGGAGGGGGAGGAGAAATGGCAGCCTGGCTGTGGAGGAATCCAAGCCTTACTGTGTGCGGGGAGAGAGAGGGGAGGTGCTGGCAGCTGGGGGTGGGTATTGCCGTGGGAGGGAGCCTTGTAGCTTTCATGTGCGAGAGAGAGGGGAGGTGCTGGCAGATGGGGTTGGGGATTGCCGTGGGTGGGAGCCTTGTCGCTTTCATGTGCATGCGCTTTTAATGTCAATGCGCTTGCGCATTGAGCTTCAATTTGACGGGCACTGCAAGGAATCGCCATGGAATCGCAAGTTGGTTAAAGTCTGTTTAAGCCCCCATAGTCTCGCAAGCTCAATGCGCATGCGCATTGACAGGCGAGACCTAAAAAGTGCCAAAAGGCTTTTCCTTATGGATTTTGTCCCAACCACTTCTATCCGGTATTAGACCTTCCCAGGAATGCCCCAAGACCCGCCAACCCACCCGCCAAAAAGCACAACACCCCCAAACAGCCCAAAAGCAAAATCTCATACTTACAATATTTCTCGGCCTTCGGTCCAAACGTGCTGTGTAGCTAGGCCATAACTCCAGTTTACCACCACGAATTTCCTGAAAAGAAAATGCAATCAAGATTAGAGTGTCCCAGCAGTGCTCCCAGACCCCGAAACCCACCCACAAACAGCCGGAACCCCCCCAAAGAGCTCCTCAAAGGCAAGCAAGTCAGCAAAAACACAAAAAAAATTCTGCCTCCGATTTGGTCCAAAGCACTTTTATCCGGTTTTAGAGCTTCCCAGCAATGGCCCTAGAGCCGTCAACCCAGGAGAAAACGAGTAGAAGACCCCCAAACAGCCAAAGAGCAAAAGTACAAAAATGGGGAATTTTTTTGCCAATTTCCCAAATCACTCCGCGCGCGCTCTGCAGCTAGGCCCTAACTCCCCTCTGCCACCATGGATTTGCTTCAACCCTCTTGCAAAGTAAAGTATCCATAGCCAGCTGTGCTCCCAGACCCCGAAACCCATCCACAAACACCAGGAAGCCCCCCAAACAGTCCCCCGAAAATGCTACATTGAGCAAAATGTCAGAAATAGCAACAAAAAAAATCAGCGTGCATTTTGTCCCAACCACTTCTATCCGGTATTAGACCTTCCCAGGAATGCCCCAAGACCCGCCAACCCACCCGCCAAAAAGCACAACACCCCCAAACAGCCCAAAAGCTAAATCTATATATATAATACAATATTTCTCGGCCTTCGGTCCAAATGCGCTGTGTAGCTAGGCTATAACTCCGGTTTACCACCACGGATTTCCTGAAAAGCAAATGCAATCAAGATTAGAGTGTCCCAGCAGTGCTCCCAGACCCCAAAACTCACCCACAAACAGCCGGAACCCCCCCAAAGAGCACCTCAAAGGCAAGCAAGTCAGCAAAAACACACAAAAAATTCCGCCTCCGATTTGGTCCAAACCACTTTTATCCAGTATTGGAGCTTCCCAGCAATGGCCCCAGAGCTGTCAACTCACCCGCAAAGACGTAGAACACCCCCACAAGTGCTGAGTCTTTCTTCATTGGGCGTAATCCAGCCCTCTGCTTTGATGGAAATAGGAGTCTGGAGGAGGAGGATAGAGGAGCATGTTCTTCTGAACTTGTGAACCTGAGGAATGCAGACTGCGGCACCTTCAAATCAATAAGCAAACAAGTGAAGACAGTTCTGCTGATGGGCTTGTTTTTGTGATTAGGTGATTCAAGTTTGAATTATATTAACTGTGCACAACAAAGAAAGACAGACACACAGGAATGAAAGTGAATAAGGACGAAAAAGAAAGTTATTGATTCATTGTCTCATTTTCAGGCCTCGGTGTTAAGGTCCAGGAATAAGAATAAGGCTTTGTCATCATACTCTGCGAATTCAGGCAGAGAGAGCTCAGTGTCACCTGACAGAGTAGAAATTCCCTCATCTACGTTGCTGTCCACCTCGTCTTCATCCGGCGCGCTTGCACGTACTCTGTAATCTGGTGGTATGAGGTGCGGATTCATCTTGATCATTGTTAACCTCTCCACATTTTTGGGCTAGAGGCGGCTCTGTTTGGGAGTTACAATGGCACCAGCAGCACTGAAAACACGTTCAGAAGACACACTTGCGAGTGGGCAAGACAAGTAGTTTAAAGCCAGGTTGGAGAGCTGTGGCCACAATTCTTTTTTCCCATGCCAATACGCCAATGGGTCAGCATTAACATAGACCTCTGTTGAGTCATTCAGATAGTCCTTCACCATCGACTCAAGGTCCTCCTCCAAGGTTCCTCCACTTTGCTTAGCTGTTGCTGTGACCTTTTGAGAACCAAACCCAAGCCGAGCTAGCCAATCCTCTTCAGCCTCCAATGTTTCTGTTGTGTCTGGTGCAGATGATCCGGTTTCCGGTGTCTTTAACGGCTGAGAGGTCACTTGTGCCACAGGTGCAGAAGTGGATTGTTTTGACTGGGAATGGCCTGCTGATGCTGATCTACTGCCTTTTCCTTCAATTTTCTGCCGTTCTCTTTCAAACCTCTTGGCTGACAAGGCTAGCCAACGTTTGTACTTTGGAACATGTTCATCATCAAAGGAAAGAATGCTCGGCCTGCCAGCGCCTTTTTGTAGCGTGGATCCAGAATAGTAGCACAAATGTAATGCTGGTTTGAGTGGATCATTTTAAGACGTTCATCACCTTGTAGGCGCTCTAATAATTTCTCCGCCAAAACAAAAGGGTCTTTGTTTTTTCATCTTTTTGAAACACAGAACACACCTCCTTCAGTTGGTGCTCCAGCATGTACAACAATGGGATAGCTTTTCCTAAATTACAGTCCTCCTTGCTGACTGCACGCGTGAAGACCTCGAAAGGACGAAGCATGCGTGTCAGGCTTTTAACTATGTCCCATTGCGCCGCACCCATCCTCAGGTCCTCCTTCTGAGCTGTACCCTGTGTTAAGAAATAGTGATCGAGTACCGTATACTGCTCATACAGACGCTCAAGCTGTAGAAGGTTGAGTTCCAACGTGTTGCCACCTCCTGGATGAGTGCTTTCACTGGAATTCGACGTTGATGTAGCAGGCTCCTCAGATGCTTCCGGGCCTTAAAAGAATGGCTGAAATGGTTGCACATTTTTCGGCAGGTCTCCACTACCTCGTACGCTGGACCGTCTTTATCACTCAAGAATTTTTTGACAACCAGGTTTATACAGTGCGCCAAACACGGCACTCTGAAATACTGACCCAGCTCCATGGCCTTAACTACATTGCCGCCATTATCCGTGGAAACATAACCAATCTGGCGTTTTTTGGGGGACAGCCAGTCAAGGACCTTTGTGTTAAACTCATCCAAAATGTTTTGTGCTGTGTGACGTTTCTCCAAACCAAACATGGCTAGTGTTGCATGTTTCCAAGCAGCTTTAAAAACTTGGTCCGGGTCAACACCTGCGTTTAGCTTTGCTTTAACCCTGAAAAAGAGACCCAGTGTGCAGTGATGCACATGTAATCAGCGCCTGCGCCACTGGTCCACATGTCTGTTGTCAGATTTATAGTGTGAACAGCACTCTTCTGCAAAGCTGCCCCAATCACCTCCAGCACATCTTCATGTAGTGCTGGAACCGCAACTCTGGAAAAATAGAACCGGCTAGGAACCTTCCATTTAGGGCAGAGCGCTGCAACTAATTCTAGAAAACCAACCCCTTCTACAAAAGAAAAAGGGAGAAGGTCCAGAGCTAGCATTTTAGCCAGCTTAGTGTTATACAGACACGTCAGTGGGTGGTTGCGTTCATATTGCGCTTCTGTAAACAACATCTTTTTAATGTTGCCCTGGACCAAGCATTTACGGGATGATGATGATATCTTCGACCCAGTTACGCTCGCTGATGAACTTTTTCGCATTGGTGTTTCACTCTTTCCCACACTCTTAGGCTCACATGGGGTGTGCTGCTGACAGGGGTACTGGGTGTAAGTGAAGTGTTTGACACTTCTTCATCCTCCTCGTCATCATCAGATGAAACAGCATTACGTGCAATTCGGGCAATTCGGGCTTCCTTGATCGCCTGTAGGTGCGCAAACCGTTTGACAGCGTGCTTTCTTTCAAGATGACCTCTCTGGCCTCCGGTACCATAGTTTGAACCAAACTTACCACGACTAACTGCCAACTTACAAATGCTACAAATGGCAAAGTTTTCCTTTTTTGGGCAAACACTAAAGAAGTCCCAAACTGCGGACTTGAAATGTCTTTGGGGGCGGGAGGAGGCGGCGATACTGGTGGTGGTGGTCCTGCTGCTAATGCCAGATGAAGTGGAGGATGTGGATTGACGAACTTCAGTACGTTTTGCACTTTCACCACCACTAATTGAGGTCGAGGTGGATGGAGGTCCCTTCTGGCGACTAAGAAATATGGAAGCGGTAGGTGTTGGTGTACTAGTTAACTCCAATGGTTGTGGTGTTTCTTCCATAGCCTCCTCGTCGACAACATCATCACGCTCAGCAGCTTCTTGGGCTAGGGTCAAAATGTCTTTTTGCTGCATGCCCGCTGGGGCTGCAGTGACCTTTATGATGACTGCGTCGTCGTCGTGAGAGTCTTTATCAGCAGGAGTATCCGCCACTTCTTGTTGAGCCTCATCACGCTCCATAACTATGAGTTTTTCGACGACCTTCCTTTTACGCTTAAGTACCTTTGTCAGATCATGGTGTGCCTCACTCTCAGACGGCAGTGGTGCTGGTTCCCAATTGGGATCCGTATCATCAGAAGGAGGTGGGCTTGAAGAAGATGTAGACACCAACCTTGATCTTTTCCTTGCTAGGGATGTGGAAGACAATGAATGATCATCAGGAGGAGTGGTTTCCAATGATACCTCGGCTTGATTGTCGATTTCCTGATGTGCCCCTACTTCGGGAGGAACAACTATTGTGGGCACTTGTGACCCTCCATGCACCTCTGCTTGCGCATCTCCTTGCGCTGCCTCTCCTTCCACATGTACTTGGGCTTGTACTTGCACATGTGGTTGTTGTTGCGGCTGTGGTTGTTCAATACTTGTCAGATGAGTTACAACAACCTGTGTTGATTCAGGGACATTGCTGCTACTTTCTTGCGATGAGCCAACATCACTGGTCGATGGTGATTGAAGAAGTACACTGACTGCCTCTGCAGCACTCAAGGGCTTGGACTTAAGTTGGCATGGTGGTGGTGGTGGTGGAGGCACTGAGCCCAATGGAGCGGGGGTGCTGCTCCCAGCTTGGTCCCCAGCAGATCCCGCTGCTGCTGCAGGCGTACTTTTTTTTTACTCCCAAAAAAGGTGGCGGCCGGCACACTAGCCTCCTTGGTAACTTGCTTCTTCTGCTCCTTACTGGCAACTTTCTTGCTAGAGGAGCTACGTAGAACTTTTTTTGGGGCCATCTTCTTCAGAGCAGGTCAGAACAGCAGGCCGCAGTTGCACGAGTTGCAGAGTTGTCTGTGGCCAGACGTGATGTCGCGTGACGTTATGCTGCACACACACCGCTGCAGGACTTCTTCCTGGCACTGGTGGTTCTCTTGAGTCTTGTGCACCTAAAAGCAATGGAAGACAGAAGAACATCAGTTCAGTTATACACCCCAAAAAAATCGAAAAAACCCAGAAAAATCAGCACAATCCCATGCCCTCCATGATGTTTAAATTCAAGACACCCCACAGAAAGACTAGGCCCATGCAACACTCACTACCCCTGGGCATAAAGGTTGAAAAGTAGGCAAAATGGTTGCAGGCCTAACAACACTGCCTGTATTCAAAATGGCCCCCTCCCTCCCAACACATGGCCAGGGCCTGTAGCAGCACTCAAAATGGCCCCCACCCACATGGCCTGTCCCAATGAACACCCCAAAAAAACGAAAATCACAGAAAAATCAGCACAATCCCAAGCCATCCAGCCCCTCCATGATGTTTAAATTCAAGACAACCCACAGAAAGACTAGGCCCATGCAACACTCACTACCCCTGGGCATAAAGGTTGAAATGTAGGCAAAATGGTTGCAGGCCTAACAACACTGCCTTATTCAAAATGGCCCCCTCCCTCCCAGCACATGGCCAGGGCCTGTAGCAGCACTCAAAATGGCCCCCTACCCACATGGCCTGTCCCCATGAACACCCCCAAAAATCAAAAAACACAGAAAAATCAGCACAATCTCAAGCCATCCAGCCCCTCCATGATGTTTAAATTCAAGACAACCCACAGAAAGACTAGGCCATGCAACACTCACTACCCCTGGTGAAAAGGCCACAACAGGCCAAAAAAACGAATATCACAGAAAAATCAGCACAATCCCAAGCCACCCAGCCCCCCCATGATGTTTAAATTCAAGACAACCCACAGAAAGACTAGGCCCATGCAACACTCACTACCCCTGGTGAAAAGGCCACAACAGGCCAAAAAAACGAAAATCACAGAAAAATCAGCACAATCCCAAGCCATCCAGCCCCTCCATGATGTTTACATTCAAGACAACCCACAGAAAGACTAGGCCCATGCACCACTCACTACCCCTAGGCATAAAGGTTGAAAACTAGGCAAAATGGTTGCAGGCCTAACAACATTGCCTGCATTCAAAATAGCCCCCTCCCTCCCAGCACATGGCCAGGGCCTGTAGCAGCACTCAAAATGGCCCCCACCCACATGGCCTGTCCCCATGAACACCCCAAAAAACGAAAATCACAGAAAAATCAGCACAATCCCAAGCCATCCAGCCCCTCCATGATGTTTAAATTCAAGACAACCCACAGAAAGACTAGGCCAATGCAACACTCACTACCCCTGGGCATAAAGGTTGAAATGTAGGCACAATGGTTGCAGGCCTAACAACACTGCCTGTATTCAAAATGGCCCCCTCCCTCCCAGCACATGGCCAGGGCCTGTAGCAGCACTCAAAATGGCCCGACCCACATGGCCTGTCCCCATGAACACCCCAAAAAATCGAAAAACACAGAAAAATCAGCACAATCCCAAGCCATCCAGCCCCTCCATGATGTTTAAATTCAAGACAACCCACAGAAAGACTAGGCCCATGCAACAGTCAGGACCCCTGGTGAAAAGGCCACAACAGGCCAAAAAAACGAAAATCACAGAAAAATCAGCAAAATCCCAAGCCATCCTGCCCCTCCATGATGTTTAAATTCAAGACAACCCACAGAAAGACTAGGCCCATGCACCACTCACTACCCCTGGGCATAAAGGTTGAAAACTAGGCAAAATGGTTGCAGGCCTAACAACACTGCCTGCATTCAAAATGGCCCCCTCTCTCCCAGCACATGGCCAGGGCCTGTAGCAGCACTCAAAATGGTCCCCACCCACATGGCCTGTCCCCATGAACACCTCAAAAAATCGAAAAACACAGAAAAATCAGCACAATCCCAAGCCATCCAGCCCCTCAATGATGTTTAAATTCAAGACAACCCACAGAAAGACTAGGCCCATGCAACACTTACTACCCCTGGTGAAAAGGCCACAACAGGCCAAAAAAACGAAAATCACAGAAAAATCAGCACAATCCCAAGCCATCCAGCCCCTCCATGATGTTTAAATTCAAGACAACCCACAGAAAGACTAGGCCCATGCACCACTCACTACCCCTGGGCATAATGGATGAAAGCTAGGCAAAATGGGTGCAGGCCTGAGAACACTGCCTGCATTCAAAATGGCCCCCTCCCTCCCAGCACATGGCCAGGGCCTGTAGCAGCACTCAAAATGGCCCCCACCCACATGGCCTGTCCCCATGAACACCCCAAAAAATCGAAAAACACAGAAAAATCAGCACAATCCCAAGCCATCCAGCCCCTCCATGATGTTTAAATTCAAGAAAACCCACAGAAAGACTAGGCCCATGCAACACTCACTACCCCTGGTGAAAAGGCCACAACAGGCCAAAAAAACGAAAATCACAGAAAAATCAGCACAATCCCAAGCCATCCAGCCCCTCCATGATGTTTACATTCAAAACACCCCACAGAAAGACTCAGTGCACCCACCACTGAGTACCCCTGGGCAAAAGGCCCCAAAACAGCCCAAAAATCGAAAATTCCAAAATTGTAGTTGCAGCAACTGTAATGCCCCAAACAAACTTACTTGTGAAATTTCTAATCCAAAAGTGATCCAAAGAAAGTCAAAAAGGCCTCAAATCGAAATATCCAGCAGCATCCACAAAAAGTAATCCTTCCAGCTCCAGATCCAAATGAAAAGTGACCAGGAGATGGACAAAGCACTGGGAGGAGCCTGCTGGACAGGAACAGGAAGTTGAAGACTGTGGGGCACTTCCTTCCTCCCACCCCCCCTACCCAAAATGGACTCCTCGCAAAAAAAGTGCAGGCAAATGTCAACCTGAGGAGTTATTCAGATAAAAATAATCCTTTCCAGAAGGTTTATGCTGCTTGCTGGTGGATTTCTTGTGCAGAATTGCAAATTTTGTATTTTTGCGAGTGCGAGATTGTTGCTGCTCGCCGCATCTACAAGCTCGCAATTGCGAAGTACCGCGATACGTGATCATGGCGTACTCGCGTTGACAAACTCTCGCTTTGCAAGTTGACAAGCCGCGATTACGTAATCGCGCTCGACAAATTCCCGCGGGATCCCGCAGCAAGATCCAAAATGGCGCAGCACTCGCAAAATATCAAGAAAAACAACTCGGCAAACGCTGAATGACGGTAAGTAAACGCCGCGCGCCGCAAAATTGTATCACCAAGAAAAAAAAATCCGCTGCGTGCGAATTTGCGGATTTTCGGTAAATTCGCGAGCGTTCGCGGATTGCGAATTTACCGAAAATCCGCAAAATCCGCGAGCGTAACGGATTTTCCGCCCATGCTTAGCCCTCACTAGAGCCTGTGAGATTAGTAAGGGAAAAACAGTAAATATCTATACTGAAAGTCAGTATGCCTTTGGGGTGGCCCACAACTTCGGGAGATTGTGGAAAGAAAGGAATTTCCTTACTTCCCATGGGACCAAGATCCAACATGGTCCCCTAATTCACAGACTGTTAGACTCCCTGACACCCCCTTGAAAGGTGGCCATTATAAAATGCGAGGCCCATAAGAAAGTGACAGATGATGTTGGGAAAGGCAATGCCCTGGCTGACCAGACGGCCAGACAAACAGCTCTTAGGAAAAGAGAAGGAATGCATGTAGGTGGTCCCGCTAGGTGGGTGGCAGACGAGGGCATGGTTGAAAACACAGTCCAAAGTGTGAATGATATTCAGTCCCATGCTACTCCTGAGGAACTAAGGGTGTGGAAGGAGCAATTAGCAAAGGAGGGAATTGATGGTTGCTGGGTCCGAACAACTATGGAAAGACAATGGATGTTACCTAACAGTCAAGTGCCACCAGTAGTTACGAGGGCCCATGGTCCTGCTCACATTAGTGCAAAAGGGATATGCAAGCTGTTGGAACCTACGTGGTACAACTTTAAGATAACAGTATATGCTGAAAATGTGGTTAAAACATGCCTTAATTGCCTAATGTATAACCCAGTAAAAGGCACAGTCACTCCTAAAGGAGGATTCTCTCCCCCTACCTACCCTTTTGAAGTCCTCCAAATGGATTACATCCAGATGGACAGATGTAATAATCTCAAATATGTCCTGGTAGTGGTCTGTACCTTCAGCCGATGGGTGGAGGCCTACCCCGTCAAAGACTGCACCGCTATCACTACCACCAAAGTGCTATTAAAAGAATACCTCCCACGATTCGGTTTGCCCCGCTTGGTCTGGAGTGACAACGGGACTCACTTTACAGCCCAACTTATGGAATATGTCTGTACAGCATTGGGTATAAAACAAAAATTTCATGCAGCTAACCACCCCCAGTCAGCAGGTCTAGTAGAGGTGTATAATGGCATCCTAAAAACTAAAATGGGCAAAATAGTAGCCGAGACAGGTGTCACTTGGGTTGATTCTCTGGCCCTAGCCCTACTATCTACAAGAACAACGGCACACACTCGTATGGGGCTATCCCCACACAAGATCGTGTTTGGGAGGCCTGCCAATGTCTGGGGTGTCCCACTGCCCAAGAAACTGTCTGATGTTGAATACCCTGTATTAACTGATTATTTGTACAGTCTAACTAATACCTTTCGTACTCTTTATCACCATGTGCATGAGGCCATACCTGACAAAAGCGAGGGCCCAGGATACGTAATCCAACTTGAGAGAATATGTCCTGATCCGGAACTTTCAACGGAGCCTCGACCTCCTCGAGCCCCGCTGGACACAGCCCGACAGGTGTTACTGGGCACCCGCACCGCTGTGAAAGTAGAAGGTCAGAAAAATTGGATTCATTCATCCCACTGCCGGCGTGTGCCTCTGCCCCTCCCCTATGATCAGTGGGTGAGGGAAGGACAAGGAGACTCAGAAACAGAAACAGTTCCGACGTTTGTCCCATTCAGCGATGGCAGACTGCATTTTACATCTGCGGAAGCAGAGAGTGACAACATACTGAAAGGAAGAGTGGAACCTTCCCCTAACTCTGCTAAACACCAAGAACAATTGTTTACCGACCATACTGTTCCTACTTCTGACCGATATAACTTGCGCCCCCGAGGAAAGGCTTGCCCTTGACTTCGCCAAGTGCCGATAGGCTGTAGGGCTGTGATGTTCCCAGATGAGAGTAGTGCTGGTGTGTCAGACTAAGGTATGCCATAAGGGCTCCTTGGCACCTGAGCCCTGTGAAACAACCACCAATCACAGACAGCCGCTAGAGGTCCCTGGCTTAGCACAATGGCAGCCGTCCAAAACGCCTGAATCCAGATATAAGATGTCAGTCTACGACATAGCAAATGCTTCATAGCCACCGTGGTAACGCTGTTTGTCTCCCTCATCCTGTCTATCCTTGGTTGGCTGTTACTAATCTACCATCCTGTTACCACACCAACTCCTACACCAACTCCTGCAGAGCACCAATATTACACGCTACCAGCCCACGAACTACCCCGCCGTGCAGAATTCTTCAACAACACCTTCATCCAAATGCTGCATCATCATCAGCTGATCATGAACACTTCCAACTGCTGGGTGTGTGGACTGATGCCACATTTCATGATACATCCTGTCCCATTCTTTCCTTACCCATTCTCCATCACTGGGTCTTGTCTTGCATGGTGGATGCTGATGCAGGAGGCCTACACTGTCAATGGTACTGCCAATTCTATCCTTGGGACATTTCGTGATGACTTCTGGCGGAACAGATCTGGCAATGCCAAAGCTCCTTTTTGCCCGACCAGCTCGTCCACATTGCTACTACCACCAGATGAACTCAGTGAAATGGTAGTATTCAACTCAAGCACTCGACGAAAGTTTTCCAGATTCTGCACAAGAAGGATACTGCCTGATGAACGAGACACTGTGAATGTCATACATGTGCAAGGCCGTGTCTGCATACATTGCCTAGGGACTAAGAAATTTGGTACCAGTACATGTGATATCACAAAAACTTTGAACTCTACATCTCCTCCGAAGTTGGTGGCATCCCCAAACACCTATTTCATCTGTGGCACTGCTGCCTACACTTGGCTCTCCCGTAACTGGTCTGGTACCTGCTATCTGGCCTTCCTCCTTCCACCAACGTATTCAACCCGTGGAGACTACCACCTTTCAATGAGGGGCGCCCTGCACCGCTCAAGTAGGGGCATCATATCAGCAGAGGATACAGCGGGCCAAGAAGCCGGGGACTTCTTTGAAGGTTTCCTTCCATTCCTTCCATTCTGGGGCCCCATGGCAAACAGTCGAGCTGTACGAGGACTGACTAGGGTCCTTGAGGCCACCATCACATTAACAGCTGGTGCCCTCTCCAACATCACTGCAGAGCTACAGGCCTTATAACGCTCCAAAACCGCATGGTCCTCGACGTCATCCTTGCTGATCGTGGTGGTGTATGCAAATTGATCGGCTCCAGCTGCTGCGTGTACATCCCAGACAACGCACCTACAATGTACGATGCCATCCGACGTCTGCATCACCTTTCTTACGAAATTCATTTGGAAGAAGGCAGCTGGTCCCTCACCAGCTGGATCTGGGGCCTCCTTTCCCAGTGGGATTGGAGGGTCCCCATCTTCCTTGCCTTGGGAGTAGCTGTACTGGTCTCCTGCTGTTTGTGCTTTCAGTGCCTGCCAGTACTCTGTACAATGTGTGCTGGACCTTCAACCGAATGATCAGACAAAGATTTGAAAGACCGGGCTTTGATCAAGGCAATTGAACAATAACCTGAAAAGACTAACCCTTGATCAAAGCTGAATGAACAATGATCTGTGTACCGAGCCTTGACCAGGTCACTGACTACAAACATCGTCTGGATCTGGTTATCAACTGTAAACACCGCCCTGATTAGACAATGGTCTGACAGTCTAGAAACTGGGGTTAAAAATGAATAAAACGCTTGTAAGCTACCGAGTGAAGTAGCAGCCTCCTCTGTCTTGTCGCTGACTAGCTTGGGACTCTTTTCCACAGCCCGGGCTGTTGAAATAAATCTGGTTTCCTCCTGCAGATGAAGGCTCCTGTGTCTCCTTTTACTAAGTATGGAAGGTATGGAAGATTTGGGCGGTTCCCCTGCCACCGAGACCCAGTAAGTGGGTTATCCCGGTTCTTCACATTCCTCTGACAACGAAAGAGGGTAAGAAATGCACTAACAGAGGGCATTGCAACCAAAGAACAAGAAAAAAATTAAAACGTTCCAGCACCAACTAGAAGTAGACATCCCAAGCAAAGTAGAGACCTGGGAATGTGGGAAAAGAAATCCTAGAATTATGTGACAGAGAGCCTAAGAGAGTTTCGAGGGAGTTGCCTCACAGTGCAAATATAAGCCTAAACCACACTTAATGTTATTATTGGAGCAAACGTGTGCTAAATGACTTGGAAATAGAATTGCTAGAAGGACATAGGATGCAGTACATCTTCAGTAAGGATCAGTGATGTGGCAAGCAGTCAACCACCTGGTCCAACCTTTACAAGCTGATGCTCAAACCATGAGCACTCTATCATCAGTTGTGGACCTGGTGAGATTATGGACCCCACCCATCTAAAACAAATACGCACACCCAATTCTTTGAATTGTGTTTTCATTACACATGCACATCACGTATTATAGCCTTATAGCCCGCTGTAGCGGACTATACCGGCTATTAAAGGCCCTCTCCTGCTTTAAAGGCCTGAGCCGAAGGCGAGGGACTATAACAAGGGACCAGGACTTTAATAGCCGGTGTAGCCCTGCTACGAAGGGATATAAGGCTATTAGAACATTCTGCCACTAGAGGGCAGAATGTTCTAACAAATAAAACAATGGCCCCTCGGAACTCGAGGGGAGTTAAATCCCCTCGAGCTCCGAGAGGCCTTTGAAAACATTGGAATGTTGCTCTGTGGGCCTTTAACGGCCTGTAGAAGCATGGAGCACTTCATTGTTTAAAATGGAGCTCCCAAAATTCCAATGTTCTAATAATGCTTATTTAAAAAATAAAACATCATAAAATCAAATGCATGTTCTGGAAAAAAGTACTATTGGGCCCTATTGTCTGTATCGCACTGAAGCACAAGTGATTTTGGGGAACAGTCCTTGTCAATCACCTTTAGAGGCCAAGGCCCGGATCTTCACCAACTATTTCTCCGGGTACTTTAAGGGTTTGTAAAGATGATAAAGGCATCTGAACTCTGACCTTTGTCTAAAAATAACTAAATAAAGAACAAATGCCTTTACCTTCTGGGTGCCAACAAATTGCATGCATGATGGTAGAAATATCCACAACATTCTAAGATTTAAAGTTCTCATTAACCACTGTTTAGTAATAGAGCTGCACTTACCCCATCACAAGTACGGCCATTCCAACTATCATTTGTCATGCGGTAGGGGGACAGTGGCAGTGTTTCCCGGACCCGCTGGCCTGCTTGGGACGATCAGCCAGTGCTATCAGCTTTCGCGTGTTGCGTAGTAATAAGATTTTAACTTGCTGAAATTGTGAAAATTGATTTTAAAAATTTACACATCTGTGACACAAGAATTGTAAAAGTGCACACACTCGCACACACATGCCGAAATCTCACCTGAGGCTTAGCTTCCTGAGCGCTCGCTTCCCCATATTTGTGTTCCGGGGAGGGAGGACACCACTTCCGGTTTCGCTGAGCGGTTAGCACTCTAGCGTCCAGGGCTGACAGGGCTATTTAGGCTGAGCTTTGCTTTCCCGCGCTGCGGTAGGGGGACAGTGGCAGTGTTTCCCGGACCCGCTGGCCTACTTGGGACGATCAGCCTGTGCTATCAGCTTTTGCGTGTTGCGTAGTAATAAGATTTTAACTTGCTGAAATTGTGAAAATTGATTTTAAAAATTTACACATCTGTGACAATAGAATTGTAAAAGTGCACACACTCGCACACACACGCCGAAATCTCACCTGAGGCTTAGCTTCCTGAGCGCTCGCTTCCCCGTGATTGTGTTCCGGGGAGGGAGGACACCACTTCCGGTTTCGCTGAGCGGTTAGCGCTCTAGCAGCCAGGGCTGACGGGGCTATTTAGCCCTCGCCCCCTTCTGAGCGCGCAGCGATCGCGCGCAGGAGAGCCGAAGACAACGCCGAAGACTAGCCAAAGAGTGGCCCGTCTGCGCCCGTCCGCGACAGGACGGGGCCAGGGGCCAACCACTCTGCCCCTTGCTACTATGGACTGCTCTATGATTGCCTCTTGTATCAGGTACTCACCTCATGCTCTTCTGGCGCTACAACCCCAGGGGAAACATAGTTGCACTAATAGAACGCTAAGATGTCCCGAGGGTCCCTTTTCTTGCATTAAATGCGGATTCCAAGCTACTCACTCCAACATCATTGTTGGACAGCCCAGAGACAGTATAGACACCCAGGGAGGCTGGAAAAGCTTTCTGTTAAATGTCAGATCACTCCCTAAACATCATATGCAACTATGGGACACTATTCACAGCATTCAGCCTGAGATATGTTTCCTGACAGAAACATGGCTGAAACCCCATACTATCCCCACTATCACCTTAGGGATACCTATGGGATATAAAATCCTTCGTCAAGACCGCCCTGAGAAGGTAGGAGGCGGGACTGCCATAATATATAGAGATGCATTGAATATTAGAGTTTTAGAACAAGTGATGCTACCTACCATGGAAGTAATAATTTTTCATCTAAAAATCAGCCCCAAGGTACACTGGAAAGGAGCATTAGTCTATCGCCCGCCTGGACCCAACGCTGGGTTCTCCCTTGCCCTTAGTGAACTGTTAGCCCCCTACATGAAAGCTAACGAAAATTTTATTTTACTTGGAGATTTGAATTTTCACACTGACATTGCTGATCACCTTGATACAAATGTATTTTTAACAGATCTTGCTCTTCTAGGTCTGCATCTCCGAAATAGTGGACCTACTCATTCAGGTGGTCACACCCTGGATTTGATTTTTACTACCCATCCCAATGTTCACTGCCACCCTCCTAAGCACATTTATTGGTCTGACCATAAAATGATAGATTTCTCCTTGCTACACTTACCTAATCCCACAAATCACCCTTCCACACAGTCCACTAAACGTAGATCATGGCATAAAGTCACTCCTGCCAGGTTCACACAAACCTGGAAACAGCCTATATTCTCAAACTCAGATAACATCGATACTGCTCTCTCAAAGTTTAACTCCACACTGACGACAGCCATTGACACCCTGGCTCCTCAGAAAAATGTAAAAAAATCTACCATAGCTAAAAGGGAAGCATGGTACACTGAGGCCCTTAAAATAGAAAAGCAGGGATGTAGAAAGTTGGAGAAACTCTGGAGACGGACAGGCAATGGGGAAGATAAGAACTGATACTTGGAGGCTATGACCACTTATTACAAAAATATAAAAAAAGCAAGAAAAATAAGCCTCACCACCCAAATTGCAGAGGCGGGCAACTCTACAAGAGAACTATTTAAAATCATTCAGACCTTCACTAATCCTGTAGTGTGTGAGAGCCCAGATACTTTCACTCAAGATCTATGTAATGAAATATCTCAGTTCTTCGAGGATAAAATAGAAGGGATATATAAGAAAATTATTGCAGTCTCAGGTCCCTTGGATACTGAGGCCCCTAAAATCTCCCCTATGGTGACCTCTGGGAAAACCCTTCATGTAATCCCAGAAATAACCATCAAAGATCTAACTGCACTTATCAACCAAATGAAGACCGGCTCTCCTACTGATCTGATACCCGCCAAACTAATCTCCCCTCTGAACGAGGTATTAGGACCCTCTATTCAGAAATTGCTGAACCTCTCCTTTGCCGAGGGACAACTCCCACAATCCTGGAAGGAAGCGGTAGTGAACCCTATACGCAAAAATTCCACCCTGCCCTGGTCAGAACTCTCCAACCTCCGCCCAATTTCTCTCCTCCCTTTCATCAGCAAACTGGCAGAGAAACACGTTAACACTATCCTCTCCAGCTTTATCGAGGCGACAGGGGGCCTGGACCAATCTCAATCTGGGTTCAGGCCCAACCACAGCACTGAATCGGCCCTTCTTTCTGTGACAGATAAAATCAAAATGTCACAGGATAGAGGCGGTTCCATGATTCTGGTGCTGTTGGACCTGTCCGCAGCCTTTGATACCGTGTCCCATAACATCCTTCTCAGCCGTTTGCAGGGAGTAGGAATTGGAGGCTTAGCGTTATCATGGTTGGAGAGCTTCCTCTCCGGGAGATCACAATCTATCAGCTTGGGCCCCTTTCGTTCCATCTCAAGGGTGCTCACGAAGGGGGTGCCACAGGGCTCATGCCTTAGCCCTACATTGTTTAATGTATATGTGGCCCCCCTTGCTGAGATTGTGCGGAAATATGGGTTCATACCGGTTTCCTACGCTGATGACACCCAGCTCCTCTACCCTTTCAGCTCCCTTGGCCCCAAAGTCAAGGAGAACTTTGCTCAGGGTATGAGGGCAGTGTCACATTGGATGGCTGTGAATTGCCTCCAATGTAACGTGGGAAAAACAGAGGTCATGCTCTTTGGCAAGGCGAGTCTCCTCTGGTCCCCAGACTGGTGGCCAATAGACCTGGGACCAGTACCCACATCCAAACCTCATGTTAAGAATCTAGGGGTGAAGTTGGACCAAAGTTGACCTTAAAGGAACACACCAATTACATCGCAGGGTTGTGTTTCCATACCATCGGCCTTCTCAGACGTGTCTTCCCGTATCTCCCTGCCACCTATAGGAAGACACTTCTACAGGCCTTGGTCACCAGCCGTCTGGACTACTGCAACGGCCTGCTGACATTAGCAAATGCAGATGCAGTAGGTCGTTTGCAGGTAGTCCAGAACACAGCAGCGAGATTGGTCATGAGTGTACCGGCCAGGACTCCCTCTAGGCCCTTGTTGGAAGAACTACATTGGCTCCCCATACGGCAGCGCATCAACTTTAAGATATGCTGTACGGTCCACAAGTGCCTATATGGAGCAAGTCCTAAATACCTGTCACAATCCCTTGAGCTGTACCAGCCTAGCAGGTCTCTCCGCTAAGCATGGGCGAATTTTGCGAATCTCGCGTTCGCGAATTTTGCGGATTTGCGAACTCGCAATCCGCAAAATCCGCGAATTCTCGCGAATTTGCGGATTTTTTTTTGTGTTCGCGCGGGTTTCTGCCAGGTCGCGAGGGTTTTTGTACAATTTCGCAAACGCGAACTTACCTGTCGGGTCGCAAGTTTTGCGAACTTGTTGTTTCTACGTGTCCAGCCTGTTTGGGACACTCTTCTTCATCACTGCCACCCTCTGTCACCACATGCCACCCTCTGGCTCACCCATGCCACCCTCTGTTTCATCACATCACCCTCTGGTTGTCCAGTGTACATCATTGTGGCAAAGCAAAGCACACCTTCCCTGCCTCAAGTGACCTTAATTAATTTGGGGATGATTAATGTGTCACAGAATATTTTTTTAGCTGGCACCTGCTTCCTTAGTGCTTCCTGATTAGTGATCTTTTGCACTTGCTAAGTGCTTTCATTGTTGCAAAATTAGTTACAACACCTGCCCTGCCCCAACTGACAATAATGAATTAGGGGCTGATTAATGTGTCACTGGATTTGAACTTCCAGCCTGGCTCCTGCTTGTCTCCCTTAGCTGTTATTCAGGACCTTTGTGGCATATGTGTAACTATTCTGAGGGTCAGAGCAGGGTCACATAATAGTTGCAAGTAGGCAACTGAACTCTGGAGGGGCCCCTCAGGAAGCACTACAGGAAATGGCTACTAATGATGAGCTTGAACTTTTGAACCTGGTAAGTAGTTTCAGTTTTGCTAAGATCGTATTTCTGCAATTTAGCGCTTATTCGCGGGGCGCGAAGTTGAACTGGGAAGCCGCGAACACACGCGAACAGTGCGAGCAAGCCATAAAATCCGCTGCTCGCGGATTTGCGGATTTTGCGGGAAATTCGCGAATCTCGCGGATTGCGAATTTTCCGAAAATCCGCAAAATCCGCGAGCGGAACGGATTTTCCGCCCATACTTACTCTCCGCTCAAGCAATCAAGCCCTTCTACAACCCCCTGCTACAAAGAAATCCAGACAAGGAGACAGTGCTTTCTCCTCGGTTGGACCTGCCTTATGGAACAAGCTCCCCACCGATGTAAGAATGACCACCAACCATCTGTCTTTTAGAAAGACATTAAAGACCCTTCTTTATCAAGAAGCATTTATGTCCTCCTAACCTCTTATGTCACACTACCTGATGATTCTATGGCTGGCAAAGCGTGGAGATACCCTTACGGGATTGATTCCAGCGCTATATAAGAAATTAAAATAAAATAAATTCTTACATATGACTGAGTGGGATATTTTCAAGGACTTATCTCCGATTTATCCCCACCTTAACGCATCAAACGTGGAGATAGATTTAACACCCCATTCACAAGCTGGTGCAAACTGCAGACAACGCCAGTATTCCTGCGATAACTGCACCTAAATTTATCTCAACAGTGGACACCACCAACTAACCCTAATGAGATGCAGAGTAGGCATTCCCGTGCAAAAATACATGAAGAAACAACAACACCACTTTTACAACGAACTGCCAGATCTGTGAAACACATCAAAAATAGGCGATAAGCCACAATAGCACCAGGGATTTAACACCTGCCTTTTGCTGGTGCTAAGCAGGACGACTACCGACAGCATGAACGGGAGCCCAGCCAAGAGCCACACCTGAAGACCCACACATGCCATGGAGACAAGGATCATGCAGCTCTGATACCCATGAGGGCCACAACATCCCCCTGCACCACCCCCAGCCCACCGACCCCCCCCACCGGACATACACACACCATGTGCACGACATAAGAGCCAAAAAAAGCGCATGATGACAAACATTGCCAAAATAAATACACACATGTGTGGCCAGAAGAACGAGAAACAGTCACACAGCACTGAAGTAACAACTATAAACTTTATTGAAATGCAACACAAAATACCAATGCGGAAAACTCCTGTCGGATCCGCCAGGGATAATCTCGACGTCACAGCCTGGAAAATAAAGCACAAAATCAGGACGTGTGTCATGTGCACATCAAAGGAGTGAGACACAGAGAAACAGAGAAGGAAAGTAAGCTAGAGTGAGAAAGAGAGGGAAGGAAATGAAGGGAGAGAGAGAGCGAGAGAGAGAGAGAGAGAGGGAAGGGAGAGAGTCAGAGAAAGAGAAGGAAAGGAAGGGATCGCGAGAGAGAGAGAGAGAGAGGGAATGGAGAGAGAATGAGAGAGAGAGAAGGAATGGAAGGGAGACTGAGAGAGAGACACTGACACCCCTGCACACACAGGCCCCACTGTTCACCTGCTGCCACCGGTGTGTCCACCAGTAGGCACACCACGTGCCTGTGCAAGCTCCAAGACCTGGTCCCGCCACCATGGCATGGTCCCCATCATGCAGGCCCGCCCTGTGGCCCAGCAAGTCCCACACATGACGCCGAGTCCTGAGTCATCAATGGCGGAGCCCACATCAGTGCACACGTCATCAACGCAAGCTGCACACCCGCTCAGTTATTTTGGTGCCACTAACCCTGTGCAACGCCAGTCAGAACCACGTGGTGGTAGGCTTGTGATAGCCGCAAGGCTTCAGGTGCCACTAACCATGTGCAACGCCAGTCAGCGCCTCATGGTGGTAAGCCCATGACAGCCGCAAGGCTTCGGTTGGCACTAACCCTGTGCAATGCTAGTCAGTGCCACGTGGTTGTAGGCCCGTGATGGCCGCAAGGCTTCGAGTGCCACTAACCCGGTTTACATCAACTCATGGGCCCTTTATGATTGAGAACCGTGGAGCATCCGTCATCCAGTCGCTACCGGCAGAGGGGAATGTGACTTTGTCGGCCCCTTATATTTGTGGGGTCACATGGCCTGTGACGCCTGTGCCGGATGGGTGTGGTGTGTGTGCAAACCTGTCCTCAGTGAGTGGCCGTGACATGCTGACAACTAGACGAGTGACCTACACACCACCAGCGAGTATGCCTGCGACAGGTAGCTATGTGGGCCCCCCTCAGAGCGTAAGCAGAGTGGTCTGGCCTGGTGTACGCCACACCAGCGCAGGGCTTGCAAGAATGACTCGGGGGCTCTGGGCGTGGTTCAGTACATGTCTGGACAAGGAAATGACTAATGCGTGTGCCCTTGTTGTAGTGTCCACGGGACCCGAAACACAATAGGCAATGCAGCACACTGTGACTGGCATCCCACTAAATGAGCATCATTGACATAAGGGAAATCACTATCCCTACATTCATCCACACATTCATACATTAATGATGAAAGACATGACACAGCAGTGCATTACTGGGTGTTTATTGCACATCCAGTGGAGTTTTGCAGCTGGAGCTGTACAGCGCCATGCCAAGAACACTACACAATATGGGCCCATGGAGGGCCAGCCAGAGTCCATCCGCAGATGACAAGTACTGCGGAAGAGGAAGGGTACAGTCCGCAGTTTGGTCGCAGTGTCATTGGTCATCTAACAGGATATGGCAGTCCGTGTCGTGGTCCAAGGTGAGTACAGCAGAGTGTATCGGGGTCAGTGGAAGGTCATGGGGCCATGTGCGGCACAAAGCAGAAACAGGCCAGGTGGCGGAAACGAATGCTGGTGCCTCCTTCTGAACTCAATCCCATCCACGTCCCCGGACGTGTGCTCTGCCCCACCTGTGGGTGTTGCAGTACCGGCTGCGGCACTGTGTGCCACTGACACATCAGGGGCCGGAGGAGGATTGTCGGCCGCACTGTGTGGCAGTGACACAGCAGGTGCCGGAGTGAATACGCCTGCCGCACTGTGAAGCACTAAGAGAAGCACCCTAGAAGTCAAATGGGACCAAGGGTAGATATATATATTAGGAGAAACAATGGTCCCATACATGTAGGATGGGTACAATATAAAAATTTGTACAATCAAAATATTGGAATTATGTGTGTATTCAAGAATTAGAAACAATTCATTTTCAATGAATTAGAAGCCCAATTTATACAAAAGGGGTGAGTGAGCAGACCGTGATGAGGTAAAAGGAAGTCAGCCGATTTCCTTACCACAGGCAAGTGACTAAAAAGGTGACTTTTGAGTGTTTCGGAAATGTAAATACAAAAGTCACAATCAATTAGCATCTCATACTCAACAATATGATACAAACTATAGTATAGAGTTAGAGACGTGTGTCAATGACGTTTTGATCCCCATGAGATGAAGGTACAGAGGGCGTCCGGCAGGTAGCTGAGGCCTTGAGGCGTTAATTAACGCAATCAGTCAGCGTCCAGTACAACGGAGAAGCAGATATCCCATCTGGGATACAAACATTGGAACTCTGAAGGCAGGGAGTGGTGCCTGCTTCAAGGTAGTTGGAAGCGGCACGAAGGGGCTGGTCAATTCTCAAGCCGGGATCAATTTGAAACAATGTCCACATGGGATAGACAACGGCACCTTGAGTGGCGCGATTCTCAGTTCCCGGTCAGATGAGCCTTGCTGCATTAAGGCAGCACCGGTGTGTGCGGGAGGTTCTTGGCCAATGATGTGCTGTGAGGCACTGACACACCAGGGGGCGGAGATGTGGATGGTGTGGGGGCAGCTGGATTCAACAGCGCCACACCTTGTGGCAGCAATGCCATGGTGAGGATCTGCAGGGCACGGTAGATCCCAGCTACATTTCGCTGATGTTCAGTGGTGGCTGCCATCCTTTTTGCCTCCATCCGCACCATGTCCTCCATGAGCCTCAACATGTGTGCCAGCTCACTGCTGGGATCGTGGGAGCCAGTCTGAGTGGACAGGTGTTCTTCTCTCCGCATCATGACTCCAGCCTTGCCAGTCAGGGCTCATTGGAGACCATGAAGTGGGCCGCGGGTGTCCGTTAGGGACTGAAGCTGGTCCCTGATGGGACTTAGACACCCATGGATGGCGTCCAGTATGGTAGCCATGAGGTTGAACCCCACCCGCACCTACTCAGCCGTCTCTGTCTGGCCCTCCAGCACACGGTGTTGGAAGGACATTGGTTGTTCCTGGGGGCTTTGGGAGACTGTCGGGATGTGGGTGCCTCCTGTTGGGTGGTTTGGTTATTGGTTATAGTGGGTGGGGTCTCCTCGATGCAGATGGGCTGCCCTGATCCTGGAGGTGAGTTGCGGATGATGTCAATGATGTGTTGGAGAGCTTGAGTGTTGATGCTAGGGGTGTCCTCCTAGTCATCAGTGAAGAGGGGCTGGGACTGCTGTGCAGGAGGTGTTGACGGTGCCTCTGCAATGTGAAGGGGAGATGGTGTATTACAATGTGTCCACATGTATAGCCACATGATACATGTTGATATTCAGACAGCATGGCATTGTACATTGTGACAGTCTGTAGATCAGGGCCATGACCCAGAGTCATTGTGGGTGTGCACTGTGATGTGCTTGATTGTGCATGTGTGCCATTGTGGCCATCTCCACCTGTCCCACCAGTACATGGTGGTCACCCTGTTGCGGTTGTGTTATGGCCTGTCGAGCAGTGTACGGTCCCCCGACTCCGGCCACAGTCTCCACACTGATAATGGTCGACACCAGCTCCTCCATGTCATCCAGCACGAGCTGTGGCACAGGGCTCCCACCTTCAGTCTGCATTGCTGCCTTCTGGTTGGCTGCAAGTTTCTCCTTGGTCTTGCGCTGGATGTCAATCCATCACCTCTTGGCCTCGACCATTGACCTCTTGTGCTCTCCAATGGCATTCACCTTGTCCACCATGTCCCACCATATCCCATTTTTGGTGCCCAATGACACGTTGGAGGTGACGAACAGTTGTTGATGGTGTTCCATCACCTCCGTAGCCAGGATCCTGTTTTCCTGCGGACTGAACTTTGTCTTCCTCTTCTTCTTGTCCTTGCCCTTCCCTGTCCCCGAGGTCCCAAGTTGGTCGTCCAGAGTGCTTGTGGGGTTGTGCTCGTCCTCTGCGCCTGCTCCGGCTGCCTCCATGGTGCTTGGGTGTTGGTCAGTTTGTGTTTGAGTGTTTTTTCTACTTTTATAGGGATTTTTGCCGCCTGCCATGTGTGTATTGTAGGCCTGGCGCTGCTTATCGCTGATTTCTTCATCGAGCTTTGGCCCATCGCATGTTTTTTCGCGTTGAGGTTTGTGTTTTTAACTCCGTGGAGGTGGTTGTATTGCAGACATTGGCCACGGTTGTGTCAGACTATCGTATGGTACCGCCTTGTTGTGAATTTCATGTTGACACAGGGTCATTTTCCCGCGATAGGCTGCAAAGTGTAAAGTTGCTTTAGCATTTTTTGGTGATGTTTAGCAAACGTTCTTGTGAATATCCCCCATAGAATTTAAAAGAACCCTATCTTTGTGGAACATGTGCCATTCCACAGAATCCTGTGGGGAAAGTATTTCAAGTGTTAGAGTCCTCACTTCAAGATTTCAAAGTGATACATGACAATCACTCCTTCAGCGGTACTCTTTTTATCCAAAGAACATGCAGGTAAGTGCGAATGCTAACATATCTCTGTAGACTTTATATTTGAGAAGCTCGTGAAATACTATCTTATAAAGTGAATTTAAATTGTCACGTGGGCATATTATTTAGTGGATTTTCAAAAGCAGCTGATGAAAAAATGAGAGGTGGGGCTTTAAAATGTCTGTTTCTGTTTTTAAATCATGTAATGTTTGTATTGCCGAAACAGGCATGAATCAAACTGAACTAAATTGGAAAATGCGTGGACAGTGCATCCCCCACAAGGTTGTAGCCAAATTTATGAAATGCACCAGACTCGATTTGTGTGTTTATACAAGAGAACACACAAGATGATGGACGGAATGTTGCACATTGGCAAACCATTCACCCCCAGTGACAGATCTGGGTTTAATTCATAGTTATTTTACTCACCACGCCACCCCAGTTCAGACATGGCCATATGCAAATCAGTCTTGACCCTGTGCCTCATGGGAACAGTCCAGCCCGAACTGCCAAGCCATGTCTTCCCTGGACCAGAATCACACATCCTAGGACCAGTATCTGACTATCAGCCGGCATCAGCCAGGATAGCTTGACTCCAGTGGTGTAGTGAGCATGGGACCTACGTCTGGGCATACCCTTCCCACATAGGGCAAACAGCAAAACACACAAGATGATGGACGGAATGTTGCACATTGGCAAAACATTCTCCCCCAGTCACAGATCTAGGTTTAATTCCTCGTTATTTTGCTCACCACGCCACCCCAGTTCAGAAAGCTTGATTCCAGTGGTGTAGTGAGCAGAGGACCCACGTCTTACACAAGAGAAAACATACATCTAAAATCAAAAGAAGGCTGAAAGAATATATATTTGTAATACAATTACAAATTACTTTGAAAAATAAGTTGGAAGTTAATGTTGTGAAAGATGTTGCATAATCAAGTTGCTATTTAATAACCTGTATATAACTCGAAGGAGACAGACTGAGAATTCCAGCTCGAATATGCACCTTCTTTGCACGTAAGTTTTTTTTCTGTAGAATAATGGAGGGGAGACATTTTAGCGCTAGGTGTGTTGTTAACACACAGAGACAATGTCTTGAATTTGAATGGTAGGGTTTGCATAGACGGCCACATTGAACAAATGGGCTATTTCCTTTTGTGAACATGTTGCCCATATGTGGTGCCACCTGATAGAACTTATGCTTTGAAATGTGTGCGCCTTCAGGAAACCCATCCCAGGTAGACTGGAGGTATGAACCAGCCATATGCGCTGTCACTGGAAAATGTACCCCTGGATGGCAGGTTTTTGGTTTCTTATGCAGTTCAATTTAAGACACTCCGAGTGATGTTTTTCACTGACACACAAATCTATTATGCTGACACTGGGCAATCATGCTCCCTAAGAGAAACACATTTACAAAGGAATAGATCGATTTGTGTCTAAATGATACAGACACTGGAAAAGCCCCAAAAAGAGATTTGATGCAATTAGAGCTTGCGGCTAGTAGCCGCGTCAGAGTATTTTTTTTTTTACGTTCAACCATTATGCACCGGATCTGACTAAAAAACATTGGCAAAGCCAGTAACTCTCTTGTAGGCAAGACTTATTGGCTTTGCCAAAGCTTGTTTTTGATTGAACTGTTGTTTCATTCTCCTCTGATAAACCCTCACACATTTTTCTGAGCATTTTTTCTAGTATATAGATGTGCCAAGAAACCCTAAACAAAACCTGTTTATCACTGTTAGCCCTTGTCATTAGCATCCAAGAGGTTAACTGAGTGGCCAGTGGCCAGTGGCCACAGGCTTGCTTCTCACATTGAGGAAATATCATGTTTTTTTTTTATTTCAAAGTATTTTATTAATTTTTTAAGCAGATACATTAGCATTTCTGTTACAAGGTTAGCCAAACGTAGTTTTTAGAGGAGTAATTACAGGTACTTTGAAATATATGTTTAGCTAATCCCCTCTAAGTTGAGTTGCTGGAAAATTAGGCAAAGGATGAAAGACAGAGAGAAGCAGGAAAGAAAGGGGTGCAAAGAAGATACAAGAGAGATTCTGTAGTAATGAGACTAATTGGACTTGTAGCCGTGTGACAAAGCTGTCACCCCACTGGTTATCTTGTGGCAAGATTGGTAGCCATGTCAGCCCCCTGACGCCCCTTAGGCCATGGTAGTAGCGTTCCAACTCGCACGCCCTACTGCCCCCGAGGGGGAGGGAAGGGCATCAGAATGGATTCATGGGGGTTCATAAGAGTGATTTCCACATCCCCCTGGTTGCTGGCCTCCAGGGTGAGTTCTGTAGTGCAGTGTTATCCGCGCCTCTGCGGTGCATCACCCAGTTGACCCAACCTTTGTATGAGGTCTTAGTTGTGTCTTTCCAATTGGCCATGAGTATTTTTACTGCCGCGGTCAGAAACAGGTCTAGTAGGTCTTTGTCATGCTCTGATCTTAGCCCTGTGGTCATGAATGCGGTGTCGAGGGAAGAAAATTCAGCTGTTAGTGGGCAGCCCCGTGCTTTATTTATGAAACCAACGATTTTCTCCCAAAACAATTTACAATTCAGTGCCCCTAGGTGCTACAGGAAGTGCATGCCTCTAATGTTGCTCCATGTATTATACCAATGTATGTAATGGTACCTTGTAGAGGTGGCACATGACAGCTGACTTTTCTCATGGGTCACTAATAGCAACATCAACATGGGGGAGCGGTTCACGATTATTTCTAAATTTATGTTTAGAAACTATCACTTCTAATAAATGCCACTCAATGCAGTGATACCATCTAATGCAACAAAGTGAAACACATTCAGGCGTTAAAGGAATGCATTCTTTTTTTTAATTTTGAAGTCTTGTTTACTTATTTCTAAATGACCTTTAATACGAACACAGTATACAGTTTGATGGATATTTCTATTGTCATGTTTTAATAATGTTTAGAATTACATGATTCATTTGTCAATGATGCTGATTTTAAAGTGCATTTTAATAACCTTTAATTTACTGCTGCTGTCAGAGAGCAGTCCAACGCTGAAAGTGTTCTCTTAATGTGATACTGAATAAGTCCTTTCCTTATATCTTCAGAATTCTTTTTGACTGGAGTCGGAAGAATTTGTCGAAAAGACAATGTTGGCTTACATAATGATCTCTCTGCTAGGGAGGCAGGGTGGGATTGAAAGTGATGAGAAACTATGAACTTGCACTGTTCGGAGAGCTCACCTCTCAGTGCTGAGACAGTAGAACCACTAAGGACCAGTGAACACAGGCCCGGCATGTCAATGGCTGCCCTGAATACACTGTACAGTAAGAAGAGCTCAATTGAAACTGGGGAGACAGTGACGTTGTTGATAAATACTGCCAGCACACTGTGAGCGCTGACCCACTAACAAACTGTTCAACCCAGCCAGCACTCGGCAGCTGCACTGGAATGGTACCAGCAGGACGTGCAGTGCAACCAAAAGCATAACATTATGCTGGCCCCTCGCCTGACCTTCGCCCCACCCTCCCCCCCACCTTGCTCTCTCAGTAGGGCTCTGTCTGCATGTCAATAATAGAGGGAACTTAACTCCTGCAAGGCAGGGTGGGGGGTTTTGGTTATCCATCTGTCTGGATATTTTGGGACAGTTATGTCTGCTGCTGTCGCTTGGAATGAACTTTTATGAACACAATGGGAACTACAAAACTGCAAACAAGCCTAGATTACTAATCTAATAATGAACTGACTTCGGCTTTTTAAAAATGCTTTCTTCCGATTTCTGACTTTAATTACTTGTCTGGGTGAACTACAGCCAACATGCTGACAGTATGCCTTGGATAAAAACTTAAAAAGTATAAATCTACAACCGTATACCACTACCCATTTTTTTCAAAAAGATGGTCTGATCAGACAAAAATCACTTTAATGTGCAGGTTTTCATTTTACTGGTTGAAATCAGACTTTTGATAATAAGAGACCTTCGTGCTTTTTTTGCAAAGACGTCTTATGTAAAGGGAGTAAATAAAAAATGCAAATGAAAAACAGTCGCATTTTCCTTCTCTGAAATATTATAATCAGTTAAAAAAGTATTGGTTTCTTAGGCTGGTATGGCTAGCAACTTGAAAGTCACAGTAGTCTAAAACACGAACATGCAATGCAATAGGTCTCACATTTGTGCAAGTTAGAGCTATAGACGTTGTAAATGGCAATGTCTTTTACCTATACATTTTCTTATTGGAGTGAAGTGAATGTATGTGGTGTGGAGTGGAATTGCTAGTAGTCGAATTTTCTGTGGGTGAGTTGTGTGGTGTGGAGTGGATTTGTGTATTGAAAGAATGTGGCAAGGTGTGCAGTAGATTTATGTTACTGGAATTATGTGTAGTAGGATTGTGTGTTGTGGCGTGTAATTATGTGGAATGGTATTTTGTATTGTGGAGTGGTATGTAGTGGATTTTACTTATGTGGTGTGCTGTTGAATTTTGTGGCATGAAGTGGAATTTTTTGGTTTGAATTGGATGTATGTGGTGTGGTGTAATCGTGTTTAGTTGTATTATGTGGTTTGTTGAAATATGTGGTGTTGAATGGAAATTTGTAGACTTGAATTGTGTGGCGTGGAAGTGTGTGGCATTGAGTGAAAAATATGTTAAATGCTATTATGTGACACTAAGTCAGAAAAGCTCCCTTTGGGAAACCACAATTGCATACTCAGACAGTCAATTTTCCATCAAACCTCATTCACATAAAAACTATAGCAGTCGCCAAAGGATAGTACATAAATGCTTTATTCAACAGGTGAAAGCAAATCGTTAAAAATTCAATTAATCAATTGAATACCCTAGACAAGACTTAATAAAAATATAAATTAAAATATAATTTGCCAATTAGAAATTTTGTACAATGCACATCAAACTAGTTTGTGTACAGAATATTGCACAATTTAATAAGTCAACATTACAATTTCATTCACAGTTAAAGCATATTATATACATAAAAACATTTATTCAATAGCATCACAGGAAAGTATACATCAATCTGATACAAACAAAGACTAAAAAAGCAACGCGTTTCGGTGGCAATGACAGGTCCAAACACCTTCTTCAGGCTCATATAAAAACGTGTCCAGGAACTTTAACATCGTCATTTCAATGTGTGGACATCAAACAAAGAGGGAAGTAAATCTCTTTCTCCTCTTTCTTATTCAAAATCGACCAACCGGTCATGGTATAACATTCAGAAAAAGCTCCTCATAAAATGGATATTCGGGTTTTATCAGTTCGTGGTCAGTAATTGATCCAAATAAACTGCCCTCATTTGCTGATCCTATTGTCAAGCAGAATTCTTATTCATTTAATTTGCATGTGGACAACATACGTTCCCTCTCATCAAAATGTTTTCATCTTTATTTAAATGATTGACACCGGGATAGAAAATATCTGTGTCTCCAGATAGAATCATTAACTTTATAGAAAAGAGTTCTATCCCGAATATCCATTTCGTGAGGAGTTTTTTCTGAATGTTAGACAGTGACCGGTTGGTCGGTTTTAATTAAGATGGAGGAGAAAGATATTTACTTCCCTCTTTGTTTGATGTCTACACGTTGAAATCATGATCTTAAAGTTCCTGGACATGTTTTATATAAAGCCTGAAGAAGGTGGTTTTGACCTGTCATTGCCACCCGAAACGAGTTGCTTTTTTGGTCTTCCTTTATATCAGATTGCTGTATACTTTCCTGTGATGCTATTGAATAAGTGTTTTTTATGTATATAATATGTTTTTAACTGTGAATGAAATAGTAATGGTGATCTATTAAATTGTGCAATATTCTGTACACACACTAGTTTGATGTGCATTGTACAACATTTCTAATTGTCAAATTATATTTTAATGAATATTTTTATTAAGTTTTGTCTAGGGTATTCAATTGATTAATTGAATTTTTAACGATTTGCATTCACCTGTTGAATAAAGCATTTATGTACTGTCCTTTGGCGACTGCTATAGTTTTTATGTGAACGAGGTTTGATTGAAAATTGACTGTCCGTGTATGCAATTGTGGTTTCCCAAAGGGAGCTTTTTCTGACTTAGTGTCACTTTTTTATCCTGTTCCTTTGGTGAGCAGGGCTACTCTCTATCTTTTGGAGAAAATGCTATTATGTGACATGTTTGGAGTGTATTTATGCGGAGTGTTGCTATGTGGCACATACTGGATTAATGTGGAGTGTATTTATGTGGTATGGAGTAGAATGTAGTTATGTTGAGTTGAATTATGTGGTGTTGAGTGGTATTTAGTGGAGTGTACATATGTTGTATGGGGAATTGTATGGGGCTGAATTGTGGAACAGAATGGCATTGTCTGGAATTATGTGGCATGGTGTGGTGTATAATTGTGCGGGTGGAATTATGTGGCACGAGATGGAGTTTTATTTTCTGGAGTTTAATTATGTGTTTTTGAGTCTTGTGTAAATATGTGGTGTGAAGTGTAATTATGTAAGTTAAAGTGGAATTATGTGTAGTTGAATTGTTTGGAGTTGAATTGTATTGTGTGGCATGTAGTTATGTGGGTTGGAGTGGTATTAAGTTGCATGGAGGGCTAATATGTGATGTGGAATTGTGTGGTATGGAGTGAAGTGGAAATGTGGTTTATAACTTTTAAGATTGTAAATATGTAGTAGGGAATGTTCTGGAGTGGAATTATTTATAATTAAATTGTGCGTCATGGAATTATGAGATGTTCAAATGTGCTGTGTGGAAGAATTATGTGGTGTGGATTTGGAGAAGCCATGCACGCTATGGCTTCTATGTCATTCAGTATAAAGTTGTCAGTTTGTTGGAAGAGGACTTCTTTTGAACAACTAAAATGCAAGCCTAAACCATTTACAAGAGTGTGAAGGGAAAAGTTTGGATGTGAGGGGTAGCCCGTACATTAGAACAAAGCAAATTTTCCCCAGAAACCTTTCACCTGAAAACATCTCTTTGTATGTTTTGGTTGATGCAAGAGTTTGTTCCCATTTATGTAACATGTGCACGAGTCACACATTACAGAGTTGGAACATAAGGTGTACATTGTATGTTATTGACTTTACATTGTATGTTATTGACTTTAAAATTTTAAATGTACAATAAAAACATGCTGTCTTCCTTCAGAGTGCGCCTGTTCATGTTGAGGTCACACCGTGCCCCAGGCTGCAAATATAACCTGTGATGTAAAGCCATTGCAGTTGATGGAAACGTGGGGCTAAGAGAACCCCTCCCCCAAATACACAGACAAATTGCCATTTGCACAAAATTGACAGAAATTAATTATTATCATTTGCCTGGAGGCAAGAAGTTCAAACGTGAGAAAAGAGATCCTTTGTTGGGGTGTAACCCAGCGTGGTTCTCATCAGGTGAAACACTTGGAAGTATTTACACTTCAGTAGCAGTAATTTTTAGTGAACAGCCTGCATTAGGAGTCTTTTGTCTCAATTACTGCTAAATTGGTAGAATTTGCAACTTCATGGCAGCCAGTCTAAATAGTAGCCATTTCTTTAGACATCGAGCTTGACCTTTTTTATATTTAAAGTCTTTTTGAACCCTGCTATTGCCATATAGGTGATCTTGCACCAATTAATCTGAATTTATGCACAAGGAACTGAACACCCACATTCACTTTGCAAATATCGCAGTGAATATTTAAGTGGTTTACTTTAATAAAGAGATCATCAGGTTTCACACAGCGCACACCTTATCACTGTCCTTATATTAACATATGTTTGGAAATACACCTTGGAATTAAATAAACCTCAGCACGAACGAGAGAGACAATCAAATATTATACTGCATGGAGTACTCCAGAATAGCTACCGAGTGGCAGTGATGAACACTAACAAATTTCCCAGGCCGGACCTCACACAGATATTTGCATGCCTTGATGCCATTGGTCATCAATCTTCCCACCTTTATCTAACCGTCATACTGACCAACGGCTTTTCTCGTCGCACATGATTGGTCAACGTCAGAAGACATCAATAATCTAAGATGTGCATAGTGCAGCTTTGGTTCTCGAACATCTCCGGTCCGCACTGCATTGTACTCATTGGAGGAAGGTTGCTGCAAGAGCCCTAAAGCGCTCATGCATGGAAAATGTTAAAAGCTTTGCACATAATTGTTGCACTCACGTAATAATTAACACTAACTATTGCCTCAGGAAGACGCATGCGCTCACAGTCCACCACGTACTACAAAGTTTCAATTTAGAAAACTATTAATTAAGGAATTGTTATGTAATAGGTCTTGAGAAACAAAAGGAACGTGCCGAAATTTAAAGTGGAAGACTACAAAAAAAACTTGCAAGTGTAACCTTTTAAAGATGTTACCCGACTGTTTGCCTTTGCCAATCCTGGATTCATGCATAACAAAATGGCACCACAAAGCTGCTAGGCGAGTTCACTTGGGATTAGAGAGGGGCCGGGCGTGACTGTTGTGGGAGGAGTAAGGGGGTCCGGAGAGACAGAAGGCGGTAACTGTGAAGCAGTACTTACAATGAAAAAGAAAGGCCTGGCAACTTCACACTGCACCCAAGAAATTAACTTCCAAGATAGCTACCAGTATGTGTACCTATGTGTGAATGCATGTCAGGCACCCTTTCTTAAAGTTTATTTTAAAAAGTATTCCAAGA
Organism: Lissotriton vulgaris; assembly: GCF_964263255.1. Lineage (NCBI taxonomy): Eukaryota > Metazoa > Chordata > Amphibia > Caudata > Salamandridae > Lissotriton > Lissotriton vulgaris. Next base: position 1,857,956,254 of record NC_141689.1, read on the forward strand.
TGGCTGTTATGCATGCTCACGAAGGCCACCTTGAAATGCTTTTCCTAAAGTTGGCTCAGGTTCGGAGGATTCTCCTAAAGAACGCATAATTGGTCACGAGTTTCATTTACTAAATTGCTCAAACTAGCAAGTTGTTGGGAGTGACCCCCTGTAGTCAAACTTTCATCAAGGTGGGTGTACTGCATGGATAGTTTTCAGCTCTCACCGCTTAGGTAGCTAAATGAAACTCGGTGACCAAGTGTGCGTTATTTAGGGGAATCCTCCAAACCTAAGCCAGGTAGAAAGGTTCACACGTTTTGGGATCCGAAGTGTCCTGATGAATGCTGGAGTGACCCAACACTGTGGGCACATATCAGATGAAAGAAACACGTCAACACCTTGGCAGTAAGGAGTGTTGAAGGAAATCTTAATCTTTTCCTATCACCACCATCCTTCACGTTTTTAACCTAGCCGGATGGCCCGGTATTAAAATATCAAGAGGGGACACATCTGAGCTAGTTTTAACCTTCACTGCACTTTTCTTCGGTGATCCCAATTTTTATGTTTGTTTTGTTTTCCCCTCCCTTTTGCTCTACTCCAGGCATTGGTCCGCGCAGGGGTGTATTGAAGCAAGCCCAATGATGAAGCATGTCCCAATTTTGTGAGTGAGGGAAGTATTTTCTCACTGAGCATGTGCCACCTTTTCCTACTCCTTTGTGTGTGTTGTGGAAATGGGTGAGCCTTCATTCAGCCATTGATTTCATTATGCCGTCCGAAAACATAACACATATCTTGGGCTCTATGGCCCACTTTTGTTTTAGGTTGAGCCTAGATGCAGAGCACAAGCGCTGCTCTGCGAGGCATGCCGCATTCACTCTGTGGAGATTGAACATGCCCACCACTTTTCATTGGTTGCTTGGTTTTCCTTTACAAATTCCATAGCTTTTGTTGGTGAATAGTTTACATATGTTCTGCCTTATGGCTGTTTTCTTTCCACCCTGGCGACTGCCCCTGCTACGTGGATTCTTTCTCTATGGGCCATATATTTTTGTTTCAGTGAACTACTTTTTCTTTCATCCCTCTCCTGAGGCTCACTGGCACCTGCACTGTTTGCAGTTCAGTTAATGTCCCTGTGCCTTCCCCCAACAACACCTCCCGCCCATCGCAGTTTCTTTAAAATTACACAGAGTTGTGTTGCTAATGCATTCTGTGCTGACACCACTATTTTATCATTTACATCATCGTCTGGACTCTCCTGTGTACCGATGGAGGTTTGAACCACTGTGGGAACACCCATGCTCCGCCACACCATCAACCGCTCTCTGGAGAATGCCTCCTTCCCCGACGACTGGAGACACGCTGAGATCAAGCTCCTCCTGAAGAAGCCCTCGGCGGACCCCACCAACCTCAAAAACTACAGACCCATCTCCCTGATCCCATTCACAGCAAATGTCATCGAGAAAGCCATCAACAGCCAACTTGCCCCCTTCATCAAAGAGCACAAAATCTTCGAGTCCTCCCAATCCGGCTTCAGAAAAAATCACAGCACAGAAACCGCCCTCCGCGCTGCAACAGATGACATCTGCTCCCTACTGGAGAGAGGAGAAACAGTGGCCCTCATCCTCCATGACCTTTCAGCGGCCTTCAACACAGTCTCCCACCGCACCCTGACATGCAGACTCCATGACGCAGGGATCCGGGACAAGGCCCTCTACTGGATCCACTCCTTCCTCTCCAGCAGAACGCAGCGGGTCAGACTCCCTCCTTTCCTGTCAGACCCTACACCAACCACCTGCAGAGTCCCCCAGGTGTCCTCCCACAGCCCCACGCTCTTCAACTTCTACATGGCTCCTCTCTCCCCCATCGTCAGAACCCACAGACTCAACATTGTGTCACATGCAGACAACACCCAACTCATTCTCTCCCTATCCAACGAACCCAACACAACCAAACACAACTTTCAAGAAGGCATGGAAGCTGTTGCCAAATTGATGAAAAGCAACTGCCTACAACTCAACACCGACAAAACAGAAGTACTCATCATGGGCCCAAACCTCGATGCCTGGAATGACACCTGGTGGACCAGCCCTCTGAAGCCCACCCACCCCCACGGACCATGCACGCAACCTTGGAATCATCCTAGACTCCGAGCTCAAAATGGACCCCCAGATCAACTCTTTCACATCCTCCTGCTTCCACACCCTCCGCCACCTATGTAAGACCTTCAAATGGATCCACCTCAAGCACAGAAAGACCAACACTCACGCCCTGGTCACCAGCAGACTCGACTACGCTAATGCACTCTACGCCGGAATAAACAAACACCTCATCTGCAAGCTACAAAACATTCAAAACGCAGCCGCAAAAGTGGTCCTCAACCTGCCAATAGACTGCCATATCTCCCAGCACCTGTACACACACCACTGCCTCTCCATCGAGGCTAGAATCACCTTCAAGATTCTCACCCACGCACACAAAACCCTCCACAACACCGGACAAGCATACTTGAACAGCCGACTCAAATTCCACTTACCCAAAAGGACTCTACGATCAGCCAGGTCTCCTACGCTGTGGTCCCCTGAGCCAGAGAGACCAGATCGGGAGGCCGTTCATTCTCCTTCCTCGCGGCCAGTGCCTGGAACACCGTACCGCTCCACCTCAGACAGACAACATCCCTCCCCATCTTCACGAGAAACCTCAAAACTTGGCTCTTCAGCAGTCCCTCTCTTAGATGGACTAGAACCGGTAACCCCCCACACCCTCAGCACCTTGAGACCCTTACTGGCGAGTATTTGCACTTTATAAACATGTGATTGATTGATTGAATATAACTCTATTCTTAAAAATGAAATGCAGACAAATCTTAGAGTTGCCATCTTTTTCAAACAAAAATACCGGACCATTTATACATTGGTGTTCTGAAAGGACTGCGTACTGATATTCCAATAGCAGTTTGGGTACAATTCTTTTCCACTTTTTGTTTGATCAAGGGGATGGACTAGCAAGCAACACATCAATCGCAGCACATAAATGGTGAGATAGCGTCAGCCCATCACTCAAGGAATTATTTATATCACGTGACACTCACTAATGAAGCTGCTTCTCCCATTTTGATGACTGGAGAAGCGGTGTGTGTTTCCGTTAACTTACTAAATTAAGGTGCTATTAAATAGTAGCGAAACACTAGTTATTCGCTTAAACAAAAAGGCACATATGATTCGTCTTCTCTTAAAAAGGAGCAGCAGTCTTAGTGCTTGGCGTAAGTTCTGCCGTTCATACAACATAACTGCCATTTGGCACAGTGGTAATGCATGCTACTGACATCTATAATGAGTTGAAGGGCTTTCCCCCTCTTTTCATGCTGCTTTACCCCTTCCAACCTCCCTGTCATAGGACTTTTCTCATAAAGTTTAGCCCTGTTCCATGGCTGAAAGTTATTAAAAAATAGCCCTGTGCTGCATTATAGTGCCATCAAAAAAGAGTACTCTTTTTTCTTTCAGCCATGCGGCATGCCCTGCAGCCCTGCTGCTGTATAGTATGGAAATTGACAAAGCCTATAATTCTCACATCAGTGAAATCTATTGGCTTTGCCAAGGCTTTTTTTATTCAGTGTGCTGCCCGATTGGGGTAGGAGGAGTGGCAATGGTGCCAGAAAGGCCCCTATCAGCAGAAGAGAAGGGAAAATCAGTGTGTATTATTTTGCCTCCTGAGGGGGGCGGCCCATGGTAAGTGAACTGATGCCTCCATACAACAGATATCTCTGGTATGCACCCTCGATCCACAAGCAGGGATCAGTTTGAAAAAGGCATCATTGGAAAGTAGGCACCCTTCCCTTTCCAATGATACCTCTTCAAACATTGTGCTTCTCGAAGGTGCCAGAAAGGCCCTGGGTAGTACAAGGTCTAACACAAAATGCCTGCCGAATGTTCTGTTACCTAGGGGACACAATCATGTCCCCTTTGGTAACCAATCAGCCCCCCACCGAGTAAAGCAAAAATGATTAAATATAATTATACCTCCAATTGGTGGTGACCCATGTCAGGGGGCTAGCCTGCCCACACGAAACAGAAATCCCTGGTGCCTCGTGGGATTCCTACTAGAGGATCGCGTTGCACTCTCAATCTATGAGCTGGAATCTGTTTTAAAAAGGCATCGCTAGAAAGGGGATACTTCCCCCTTTCTAGGGATGCCTACCTCAAACATAGAGTTGTGGGGCTGGTGGGAGATATTCCACCAGAGGTGCATGGAGCTGTACTCAGCTGCTGGCATCATCTGATGGGATCTTTGATGTCAGCATGCCATGTGGTACGCTGATGCCACTGATGGGCTTTGGCAAGGGTAGTGGCTGATTCAGAAGTGATTCAGTATCAGCCCATACGGGTGCCCATATGTCGGGAAGCCTCATGTGGAAGCAACAGAGTTCCCCTGCCCCAGGTTCTCCCTAGGAGGATGATCTTTTGACATCCTCCATATTGTGGCGGCAGCACGGAGGACATCAACAGGTTGTCCTCTGCACTGATAGGGTTGACATAACTAATTAGAAATTAAGATTGCAACATAAAAAATTGAGATTCTGAAAAAAAAATTATAAAAATGTATTTACCAATTACAACACAGACCACCAACATCAGCGATGGTTAATAAATATTGCTTGAAATGTATGGAAGAAGACAGCCCACATTTTTAGAAATGTAGTTAACTGGGATGGTGACTGACATAATTAAGGTTGATCCCCAGTTGTCTGGTGCACAGTCCCAAACAACAACCAGGAGCCGGAGAAGGGAAATGGAAGCCAGAATCATGGATAAGGTGAATGTGGTTTCTACAAAACCTAACGCTCACAGGAGAGCATCTGCTAGCAGCGGAATGACCTGCAAAAGAGAGTCTGTTCCTTTTCGTCTAGAGTATACCAAGAGGGTCTAGTTCCGGGTGGTGGATCTCCCAGGCCCCTCAAGGTTACTCCCTGAAAGGAGAAGGTTTTGTCCCAACTCCACGCTGAAGATATTGTGGTAATTGCAGGTGGAGGGGAGTCTAGTAAGTAAAAACACTGGGGGGCAGATTTACTAATCTTTCACTCAACGCAGTGTAGCAAGGCAACTTGCTGCATGGTAGGTAGTGCGTGAAAGGAATAGAGCAGAAATGTGCCATGTCTAATTAGATAAGGTGCAATTCTGCTCTTTCATAGCTCTGGAGCACTTCAGGAAGCCAAGTTCCAAAGTAGGCACCCTTGCACTACATTGCAAGGGTGCCTAAGTTAAAAGGAGATTTTTTTGGGCCGGAAAAACAATCTCTCGAGTGCAGCACACATAGAAAAAAGAAATAACGAGGAGAAAAAAAGATTTTTCTCCTCTTTATGCCATCCTCTGGGAGGTATAGTGATTTCAAGCAATTCCAGGTTTACAAACCTTTGTAAATCTGGAATTGGGTTAATTCCATGGTTGGATGCATGGGAATGCCCATGTTCCACTCATGGAATGCTTCCCAGAATTAATTGTAATGCATTGCAGCGTAAGGTGCTGCATTGTGTTAAATTTTTTTTTACAAAGACACGCACCGTGACAAAAATCACACCTTGCATGGCTGTGTAAATTTCTACTGCCATTTTGCATCATGGATGCGCCACAAAAGTGGTGCAACCATTACGAATAACGTTAATAAATCTGGCCCTAGCTCTTTTACAAATTCACCCTCTTTGTACTGTTCCATCTCTAATCCCAGGACACATCTCTAAACTAATGACAGCTTACTCACATAAGAATGCTATTTTTAAAAAAAAGTTTTTTACTGAGCAGAAATAATAACATAGAGAAAAAAAGCAATTTGATTTAGAGAAAAGCAGTACTCATCACAAGGTATTCTAATCTGGGAAAGGATCAATTCATATGGACTAGAGTACAAATGGACTAAAGTGCAAATGCTAAAGTGCAATAAGTCCGACAAATACAGTTCATCCTTAGGTATCCTGTTACTTAGAAAAAACATTATATACATATTAAATATTAATGCATTGAAAAGGATCGTATCCTCTAAAGTGCAGGTGCTAAAGTGCAGAAGAACCATCGAATGTATAAGCCCTAAAAATCATTTCTATTAAATCATTATTAAGTTCATGCTGTATGATATTGTTTCTTACAAAAAAAGAGAAAAATAATCAAAGAGCACTAACATATTAAGATAAATCACTTTAAATAAGGAAAATCCAAATGCCTAAAAATAGCATATAGCAAACAAACATAATATCCCTAAAAATCCTTTTCCATTTATGTCATAATTCAAAAAGGAGATGTCAAAGTGACAGTGCTTAAAGTGCAAAAAAGTCCAATAAAGATGTTACCCCTGGAGATCTCTTTCCATTTGATCCAGATACTTCCAAACTGAGATACATTTTTTCGACTAGCTCCCACCCTTTATGCATAGGCTTCTTTATAAGTTCTTCTTACTCGTTTCATTTTATTATACCATTCAAGGAACATCAGGTTTTGGTAATTTTCTAATTATGGAGAATCAGTGAGCGTGCAACCGAAAAAGAGATTGATACAAACATTTGCCCACCTCTTGTTAAAACCTGGTTTAGATTCTGTTTTAACAGACCAAACAGTACAAGCCCTGGCTCGGGTGTATAATGGTCCCAAGAGCGCCACTAAGCTCGGCACACATTTACCCCCAGAACTCGCTCAAATTTGAACATGTGCAAAAGATATGAAGCCAACCGCCCTCCCCAACCTGCTGGCAGCGGAAACACTTAATTTCAACCTCAGGGTATGTTTTATGGAGAGCTTAAGGGGTATGATCGGCCATCCAGCGTGACAGGAACGACATTCTCTTAAAATTTGCGGCACTCAGAGCCTTGCTGCCATGTTGAGAAATAGTCTGCCACTCTCCAACTGAAAAATTGCAGAGCAGTTTGTGTTTTATTTTTTTGAGAAAATTAGTTACGACTAAGGGCTCCTCATGATTTCGAAAATTTCAATACAAATTCCCTATACCTCGCAATTTAGTTCTAAACACGGCAGCAAGAACCGAAGGGGTTCCTAAATTTGCTAATGGTATATATTTATTTATCAATGATTTATTCGGAAGGAAGCTAACAAAAAGTAACCAGCTCGGAATACCGCATCTGGCCTCAACCTCCTCACAGTTAATACATCTGCTTCCTATTATAAAGTGGCTTACTTCTTTAAAACCTTTTGATTCCCAAAGTTTAGTATGACCATTGCGGATGTAAAGGCTCAGACTTCTGGCCTCTGTCAAGCCCAGATATTCAACCCCCGTAGATTGGGCCTTTTGAGAATAAAATTTCTGGAGCCTATTAGAGAGAACTTGAAGAGTCTTGTACCTTACATTTTTAGGAAGCTTTGATGTTTTTAAGAAAACCAGAAGGTGAATCCTGGCTTCATGAGCCATCTTGCCAAGGAAAAAGCTATCCAAAGATCCCCTATTATCAAGCAGATGAACTACTATGTCCATAAATGTTGCTGCATAATAGTTACGAATATGAGGGAGAGCCAACCCACCCCAGCTAGTATCGAGTTGAAGGTTTGTTAATTTTAACCTTGGCGTCTTTTTGGTCCAGATAAACTGGCGAAATAGTTTTTCCGATTCTCTAAAATAAACTGCGTTGACTTTAATTGGTATGTTAGAAAAAAGAAACATTAGTAAGGGTAGTAATGACATTTTTATTAGCGCAACCCGGCCTATCAGAGTAAGGGGAAGAAGGTGGACTTGGCTAGATCATGTAGTAAAAAAAATTTGGCTTTTTGGGACTTGTTGGTACAGTGGAGATAGGAATTCCGTTTTTTTTTCTTCTTTTTTTTCCCCGGGTCCTATGATTATGCCTACTTCACTCCATGGACCTCATGTCATCGGTCTCCCCGGTAAATGTAATGGCCCAACAGGTTGAAATATACCTCGATGGAGTAATTTTGCTAGCCTCCACTCCCCCTCTTGTTATGGATTCTTCCTCTGCCAATATGTCAATCATGTCCCGGAATGCGAGAATAAATAGTTCTGCTCATTTTCTTTTTCTGAACCAACACCCACCCTCAGTGCCCAGACCCCGACCCACCCTGGAACCCAGTGACCCTCCCCTCTACTTTCAGATGGGGCATTGCCCGCTCTACCCCCTGCCTGCCAAAAATTTGGGCCCTTGATATCAGGTACCATGCTTTTGCACCCTGGTGTGGACCATTGTTCGCCCACCATGGAAGAAACCAAAAAAAAAACAACAACAAAAAGAAAAAATCCCAAGACCAGCAGCAGAAATGTACTACACATCAACCAGACAAATCTCTTTACTTATCTTTTGTGATTTGTTGCAAAAGTTCCTGAGCTTCATCTAGCCTTTTTAGGTCGAGCTGGACTAGCATCCGTAGGATGCTTTCCAAGTTCGACAACTATAGTCATCGACTTCGGGGGGGATTAGGACAAGAGGGTGCCACGCGCTTTAACTTGTGGATTTGACCTCGTGCACGCGCACGTCGGCTCCGTCCACATTCCTAGTCAGCCTAACGCACGTGCATGCACACGGAGACATACACACACACGCGCGCACACGCACTTACACGTACACACACACACACTTACACTTACACACACACACACATAGAGACCCGACTCCCCCCCCCCGCCCCCGCCCCAGCCCCCGTCTCCGCCTCATTCTTACTTTCCCTTCAGTCTTCCGGTAGTTGTTTAAATAACGTACGCCGTTCTCTGCTCAGGTCGCACACAAACAACCTCCCCCACCCGCGAGCTCGTCCTTTCAATCACAACTGGACGTCCAGCCTGTAAACCCGATCACGCTCCCAGGATCTGGAGATTGCAGGCGAGCCGCGGCCTGATTGCCTGGCAGGAGCGCGAGCTGCGCTCTGATTGGCCGCCTGCGGGTGTGCACGTGAAGGGGGAAGTGCAACAGCCGATAAGCAGCCAAGGCAGACTTCACGTCTTGTTTATTTTTTAATGAGCTGATCCCGCTGTTCACCGCTGCATGCGTGGATGCCAGTGCGCATGCAGTGGACCTTCTTATTTGCCTTGGACTGAGAAGGCGAAGATCTTAAAAAAGGGGCCTTATTAGGTGCTCCATCCAAAATGCAGCCGACCGCTTATCACTGGCATGTGCATGTGTTTCAAATAATCCACATGCTGTGGAAAGGTGGATTAATTGACTAGAAACCGGGGACTCTTTAGTATGTGAATATGTCACACTTGTAAAAAGATATGTTATTTGAAATGCTACTTTCCCCCCGCGTCAAAAAAACAGCCCCTTCCCCCCATTATCGTAGTTTAACTTACTCCATCAATGTGCCTCACCCTCCGTTGTACCTGCCCTACCTCGGTAGTTCCACATCTGTGTCCGGATTCCTCCTTTTATAATGGTTTGGTTTTCCTGCTGGACGCTAGTTGCGGTGACCGGGTCTCGGCCCCGTCCTATAGTGTGGCAGGTATTGACCCCAATGCTTGTTTGATACAATCATTGAGTGTGCTCATTGACCCCGGGGCGTGTTTCTTCCTATAGGTGTCTGGTGCCATGCTGGTCTTTGATGGGGATGAGTTCTATAGGTACGTTTTCATCTTTTTCTAAATGTGGCTTTGTGGAGTAGGGTTGATGCTGATGACTAGTGCTTTAAGGGCGCCCGATCCGACCAGGAGTCGGACATGGCAGTAATTATTACTGACTTTCAATCAGGTCCCTGTCAGGCTGTATATTGAAGTCTTCATTTTACTGGCCAATAACTGAGCGATTTGTCAGCAATGACTTTTACAACTGTTAAGGTGTACGTGGCATTGATCTATTTACCCGTTCGCGTTCACATTGTTTTTTTTTTTTAATTGTGCATTCCCTAATAGTATTTGCTTTTTCCAGTTGTCGTTTCCGCAGTTTTATTTAAATGCAATATATGCTGCATAGTGCACACAGTGAACCGAATGAGTCGCTTCCAGGTAGGTGTTTGAGTGAGTTCATGATGTGCGTGGGTGTTCTTGGGGGGCGGGGGGCATGGCTGAGAGATCTGAGGCTGAAAGCAGGGCGAGTTTCCTTACAGTGCCTGTCGGTGACTCTTGAAGGTGTAGCACATGCAATCCATCACCTCTGCAGAAACGAAATACACTTTACAGAAGTCACCGAATGTGTTGTAAAATTCTTTTTAAAATTTGCATTTTACAGACGGGTAAGAAAACACTGACTTAATCGTGCAGCTCTTTGACACTCACCCGATTCTTTTTTAATCACTCCACACATTAAATGTGGTCAAAAAGCAAATAAAAAAATCTGGCTTAAAAAAAAATAGTGGTTCAATCAGTGGGCACATCTGTAGCACTCGGTGGACGTATGTTACACTTTATATTGGTCTAAAAATACTTTATCACACATTTATGGTTACAAAGTCCCCACACTAAACTATTTGCAAGGCACATAAGTTCCATAACATAAGAAGTAAACATGTAAAGGAAAGTCCACCAGGCCAATCCTCCTTTACCTCAACAACAGCTTGGCTTTGTGGTCCCATATGTTGTACAAATCTCATAAAAACAAAACCACTGGTGATATTATTTCCCCATGATCACTTCACCAGCCCTGTTGCTTTATTTGCAAGGCATTCTTTGACTCTAGAACAGCTGCTCCTGCAGAACGAATGCGTGCTGTTACTACCTGAAAATGAACGTAAACTCGAGTGCCACTTTCATTTCCAAGTAGAGAATGTTTCTTGCTTGGAGGACTCACTAGGGCTGATTTTCGATGTTTGTAAACCCTGGTGAAGTTCACTAGACAGTGTGAAAATTCTTCATGCCCAATGTTTTGTAGAAGCCTAGGGCCTTGCACTGTGCCTGCTGCCTTATTTTTAGGTCGTAAAAAAGGGGGTGGTGATGGACGGAGCATCTGAACCAATCAAACACTCACACCCAGTAAACAGATCAAGGTTTAATTCATCACCGTTCTTTAGCCCACTCTGCCACCCCAGTTCAGACATGGCCATATGCAAACCAGTCTGACCCTGTGCCTCATGGGAACAGTCCAGCCCGAACTGCCAAACCATGCCTTCCCACAGCACCACTCAGCACCACCACAGCACCACTCAGCACCACCACAGCACCACCACAGCACCACTCAGCACCACCACAGCATCACTCAGCACCACCACAGCACCACCACAACATCACCACAGCACCACTTAGCACCACCACAGCACCACCACAGCATCACTCAGCATCACCACAGCACCACTCAGCACCACTACAGCACCACTCAGCACCACCACAGCATCACTCAGCGCAACCACAGCATCACTCAGCACAACCACAGCATCACTCAGCACAACAACAGCATCACTCTTCCCAACCACAGCATCACTCAGCAGCATCACTCAGCACCACCACAGCATCACTGGTTCAAATATGTTCTCTCAATGTTTCAAGCTTTATTACAAATGTCACAAAAAGATGTTAATACTTCACTTCTGTTCTTGGATTTTCATCACAATAAAATATACTGAACATAATCTTCACAAAAGTTATTTACAAAAGTTTAAGCTATTGCCATTATAAATTACAATCACTTTTATTTAAGTATTCATTATTTAAAAAAATTAAAAGCCATTGTTATTTGTAATATCAATACATCTAAGTCACGTAAATACAAAACATGTTGCATTACAAATGCTATAGGTGTCACATTTGCGAAAGGTATAACTATTGGCATTGTAAATGACAAAGCTATTAATCTAGCTTTTCAAAAACAACACATAAATAAAAAAATTGTCATTTACAAGACCAATAGCTCAAACTTTCCTAATGCGAGACCTATTGCATTGCAAATGCTTGTGTTACATATGTGTCCAATTTTGACATGTCTATGATGTGAAAGTTACATACCTTTAGTAAAGTTACTTTTACCGGGTAATGCCATTAGCCATTCTGTTTGCTCATTGTAAAATGGGTGCTGTGGACAGCGGTTTAGAGCAAATCGTGTCCAACATGCTGAAAATGTATAATAGCGTGAAAACCGGGGGCAAGCAATTCTGTTTTATCTCTTATCTCTTTCTCTTTGTGCAAAGGTAGGCTGCATAGCTCGACCTTTCCCCACAACCATCAGCTGGTTTACCTCTTCTATTGTAAATCACATCAGCTCATCTTTTCTGGTGTGCTCTTTTCCAGATCTGCTAATCTGGCCACTAATCACAAGAAATTGGGTAGGTGAACGTGGCCCGGGTGAAGTAGTCTTGAATGTCAAGCAACCTACAGTGAAAATTAGATTAGTACATTACCATTGGTGAATAGCTTTATCTATGACCATTTGCAGTCAAACTACAATGAATATATTACCGTGCAGACCTTGCAAAACCAGAGTTAAGAAATGATGCTGTGATTTTTAGGTCGAGCCTAAAGCTGCAGCGCGCATGAGCTGCTTGCTTTCACGGAAATATGGACCAATACCACCTCCGCCCCAGACATCGCCACTGCCATGCCAGATGGCTACAAGATCCAAAGAAAGGACTGCCCCCTCCGTCCTGGAGGGGAACTCGCCATCGCACACAAGAGCCCCCTTCGACTTTCCAGCAGGAGCGACACCCTCTCCAACACAGAGCACCTCCACTTCCAGATGCAAACCAGCCCCAGAACCACGCTGCGCTAGACCCTCGTCTACAGACACCCCCAGACCACGTCCTCTTCCGCCACCACCATTGCCGGCCTCGCCACACCCGACGCCATTGCCTCCAGGGACTACATTCTCATCGGGGACATGAATTTCCACCTCGTCAACCGCAGAAACCCAGAATCCAACACCCTCCTTGACAACTTTGCCAACCTTCGACTGAGCCAGCTCGTCACCACCCCTACCCACAGATCCGGACACACCCTGACCCCATCTTCGCAGTAGGGACAAACATCCAATTCAGGCACACCACGGAGCCCCTCTGGACAGACCACCACTGCGTACACTTCACCTTCACCATCACCACCACACCCAAACCCGCCCCTCCCCCGCTGCAAAGAAACTGGAGCAAGATCACAAGGAAAACGTCAACACTACCCTCCTCCACTACCCCCCCGCCATGACCAATGCCAACTCTGCAGAGCTACACCGCTGTATTGCCGACTGCACCGACAAGCTTGCATCCCTCCACCACCCATTGAAACAACGCCCCCTGAAGGCCGCCTGGTTCACCACTGACCTCTAAGAAGCCAGCCGCTCTTGCAAACACCTCGAGAAACTCTGGCGGATTAAGAAAACCACAGAAGACCAGAACAACTACAGGAACGCCATGAATGAATACCACCAGCCCATAAGAACCACCAAGCGGACCTTCATCAAGAACAAAATCTACACCAATGCAAGCAACACAAACGAACTCTTCAACATCATTCGGCAATTTACCAACACCCCCAGCAAAGCCACGGACATCACACCTTCTCAGGACCTTTGCAACAAGCTCAGCTCCTACCACAGAGCCGCTCCGCCATAGCACCCGAACTAGACCGGACCATCAAAGCCTCCCTCGACTACAGCATCTTCCCTGACAACTAGAAGCAGGCAGAGGTCAAGCCCCTTCTCCAGAAACCCTTAGCCGACCAACCTGAAAAACTACCGGCCCATCTCTCTCCTTCCCTTCGCAGCCAAAGTCACTGAGAGATTCATCAACACCCAACTGACCACCTTCATCGAAGAGAATGCCATTCTCGACCCCTCCCAGTCCGGATTTTGCAGCAACCACAGAACCGAGACCGCCCTCCTTGCCGCCACCAATAACATCTGCATGCTACTCGACAAGGGCCACACTGCGACCCTCATCCTAGTAGACCTCTCCGCAGCCTTCGACACCGTCTCCCACCAGACCCTTGCAGCCAGACTTCACGATGCCGGTATGCAGGGAATTGCCCTCGACTGGATCGGCTTGTTTCTCTCTGGCAGAACCCAAAGGATCAGACTCCAGTCCTTCCTCTCCGAACCTACTGAGATCAACTGCAGAGTACCCCAAGGATCATACTTGCTCAGTCCCACGCACTTCAACATCTACATGGCCCCCCTCGCTGCCATCGTCAGACAGCATGGGCTCAGCAAAGTATCCTAAGACGACAACACCCAGCTCATCCCGTCTCTTACGAAGAATCCCGAAGACACCAGACTCAGCTTCCAAGAAGAAATGAAAAATTGTCGCCGCCTGGATGAGCACCAGCTGCCTTAAACTGAACTCTGGGAAGACAGAGGTCCTCATCCTCGGACCCTCCCCCACTGCGTGGGACAGCTCGTGGTGACCCCCTGCCCTCGGACACCCACCCACCAAGACGGCCCACGCCCGGAACCTCTGAATCATCCTAGACTCCTCCCTCACCCTGACCCGCCAGTTCAACACCGTCACCTCCACCTGTTTTAACTCCGTCCGCATCCTCCGGAAGACTTTCAAGTGGATCCTGCCGAATGCAGAAAGACCGTCACTCACGCACTCATAACCAGCAGATTTGACTAATGCAAAGCCCTCTATGCCGGAGTCAACAAAACCCTGCTACACAAGCTCCAAACCATACAGAACACCGCAGCCAGACTCGTCCTCAGAACCCCACGACACCAGACCCTATGAGACCTCCACTGGCTCCACATCAAAAAGAGAGTGACCTTCAAGCTACTCACCCACACCTACACCTACAAATCCCTCCACAACATCGGACCCAATTACCTCAACGAAAGTCTCCTTCCACATACCCAAAAGGAACCTCCGCTCTGCCGACCTCACCCTGACAGAGACCCCATGCATCTGCAGACCCAGAGCAGGCAGAAGAGCATTTTCCTACCTTGCAGCAAAGACCTGGAACAAGCTCCCAGTCAACATCAGACGCTCCCCCACTCTGAACACCTTCAGGAAGTGCCTCAAGACCTGGCTATTCGACTGATCCGGAGGTGCGCCCCTCCCCCCCTAGAGCCTTGAGACCCTCACAGGTGAGTAGCGCGCTTTATCAGCCCCCTGAAGGATTGATTGATTGATTGATTGATTGATTAATACTAACTTTCTCCTTCAACCACAACAATTTAAAATACACAGACATAGCCTTGCCAAACTTGACAACGCGTAGATTGGGCATTCAGTGAAGCACATGCTTACAGCCTAAATGTTCTAAATACAATAGAAAAAGAAGAATATATGATAGTCTGCGCTTGTTTCCCCTCTGGCTTTCACATTCCTTTCCTGCTTATTCAGAAATAACACTGCAATGGATGACATTTCCATGAGCCATGCTGTGCAAATCATCTCCAGGTACTCTCGCCTGTCTCAGCATTTGGGAGTTTTATGCACACTAACAAGGGTATTTGAAATGGAAAGATTGTCTTTTTCATAAATTAACACAATGCTTTCTGCTGGTTTTTCTCAGAGTTGTTTTTGGCTCCAGTGATCTGCTGTCCTTAGCAAGGGCAGGGAGGGTGATCCCTGAGCAAAACAACAACAGGTGTGTCAAAAGCAAACGTGTGTAAAAACAAGGGTACTCCTGACACAAATTCCTAAATCAGGGAAAATAACTAAATGTAAATATCACAATTTAGGAAAGTTAAAAATAATTGTGGGCCTAAATACTACACGTCATAAACATATACATGCAACCTCTATTCAGTAGTAACAAAAATATTATTTATTATTTATATGGTTGCAGATAATTTTTACTGAATGTACACATTTAAAAAAAAGAGAAAGGACATATACTCCTCTATGTACAATTTTGCACTGTGATCTGGCAATAAAGATTCAAAAATCAATTCTTCTATTGACCCACTATCAAATACATTTTGCACAGTGGCAATAATAAATATCTTTGAGATGAAGTTGTTTACAATGCTTCAATTTGTATCAAGACATATACATAGTTAGGGAATAATCATTCGAATATATACAGAGGACATTCATTTCTGGCATGGCTCTTGGAAATCTGTGTCCTACGCGTGTTTCGGCTGGTAAACAGTCATAATATCGATTCTAAAATATAGAATGGACATAATATCGAAGTTAAAATATAGAATGGACAAAATATCGAAAGGACACAATATAGTGGTTAAAAATATCGAATTTAAGGTAAGTAATATCGATTTTCAAAATATAGAAGTCAAAATATCGAAGTATACAATATAGGCATTAAATATATCGATTTTTTAATAATATCAATTTTTTTAAAGTGTTTTGTATGTTAGTATATGTGTGAAAAGTGTATATTAATTTTTGTAATGTATGTTTAATGTATTTTAAGTGATGAATTTTATGTTATTAATTTTTGCGTAATTTAATTCTGTAGCGGGTTGTGGGTTTATAGGGAATAGGGTGGGAAGTAATTTAATTATATTAAATTAAATATTAATTTTTAGCAATTATTATTAATTTTTAATTAAATTTTGCTTTTTAGTTCTGTAGCGGGTTGTGGGTTTATAGGGGAATAGGGTGGGAAGTAATTTAATTGTAATTAATTAAATATTTGTATATATTTATTGGTATTCATTCTGAATTTATTGTTATTTTTTAATTGGTAATTAATTTTTATTATTTGCCAATTGATTTGTATTAATTGATTAATTGTTAATTATGTTAATTTTCTAAATTTATTTTCTGTAGCGGGTTGGTGGTTTATAGGGGAATAGGGTGGGAAGTAATTTAATTGTAATTAAGTAAATAATTTTTTTCATTCATTGGTATTGATTTTAAATTTATTGTTAATTAATTTTTAATTGGTAATTAATTTCTATTAATTGGCAATTAATTTTTATTAATTGGTAATTATTTTGTATTAATTAAATATTTGATAATTATGATAATTGTATTAATGTATTTTCTGTAGTGGGATGTGGGTTTATAGGGGAATAGGGTGGAAAGTAATGTAATTCTAATTAATTACATGTTAAAAATACTTTTTGTGTATTGATAATTAATTTACTGTTAATTTTTAATTGGTATTAATTTGTATTATTAATTAGTTTTTGTTATTGAAAATTAATTAGTTGTTAAATAATTATGAATAGGTTATTAATTATTAATAACTAATATGTAGTTGTATTTCTAATTAATTATTACATAATATTAAATTGGTTATTCATTTCAATTGATGTTTTATTGGGATTGATATTTAATTTATTTTTAATAATATATTAAATCATTGCTTTCCCTACTGTTAAACTCACTGGAGTGGGAATAGTAATTTTCACCCTCCCGCTATCCAACGCTTTCCCTACTGTTGCACTCTCTGGAGTGGGAATAGTAATTTTTACCCTTATGCAATCCAACACTTTCCCTACTGTTGCGCTCTCTGGAGTGGGAATAGTAATTTTTACCCTTACGCTATCCAACGCATTCCCTACTGTTGCACTTTCTGGAGTGGGAATAGTATTTTTTACCCCTACGCTATCCAACGCTTTCCCTACTGTTGCACTCACTGGAGTGGGAATAGTATTTTTTACCCTCCCGCTATCCAACTCTTTCCCTACTGTTGCACTCTCTGGAGTGGGAATAGTAATTTTTACCCTTACGCTATCCAACGCTTTCCCTACTGTTGCACTCACTGGAGTGGGAATAGTATTTTTTACCCCTACGCTATTCAACCCGTTCCCTACTGTTGCACTCTCTTGAGTGGGAATAGTAATTTTTACCCCTACGCTATCCAAAGCTTTCCCTACTGTTGCACTCTCTGGAGTGGGAATAGTATTTTTTACCCCTACGCTAGCCAATGCTTTCCCTACTGTTGCACTCACTGGAGTGGGAATAGTATTTTTTACCCCTACGCTATCCAACGCTTTCCCTACTGTTGCACTCACTGGAGTGGTAATATTAAATGTTACCCTCCTGCTATCCTACGGTAAAATATTGTATATTTTTTATTAATAACTTTAATTAATTATATCTTAATTTTAAGGTTATTTGAGTATTTATAAGTATGTTTTAGTTAATTATATTTATTATTTCATTAATTTTAAATTACTTTTAAGACATTTAAAAAATTGGATATTTTGACTGACTATATTTTTTACAGACTATATTTTGGATTCGATATTTTTGTACTTACCTGTTTGTAGATAGGAATTCGATATTTTGGCATTCTATATTTTGGTGACTATATTTTGGTAAGTCTATACTTTGTCATTCTATATTATGTCAGTGATCCGTTTCGGCTGTACGCCTTCCTCAGTAATCCATGTACGTAATCAGTGAAACCTAAATAGGGTGCATGTAAATACAAGACATATATCAATGTTAGAAAAAAAGTCCTACTAATTTCTTTAATGCCCAAAAAATGGGTCTCAACTAAGGATTAAAAACACTAATTGCAAATCAATCATAGATACAATAAGCACGTAAAGCATATATGGACTTTCTACAATCTCAATTGTGCTTAGATCCCTTCATCAAGTGTCAGAAAAAACTTAAACGTTCAAACACCGAAGTGTCAACGTTGGAATAGAAAAGTGGTATCCCAAATAAAGAAAAGAAGAACTGAGGTAAGATCCAAAAGTCCTGAAATTACAGGTGAATGAGGAAAAGATTGGAATAGTTACAAGTCAGGTCTCCGAAAACTATCAGGTTATTCTCAAGTGCATTATTAATGAGTGGTTTTATGAACTGTAGTTGTTACCTTGTGAAGTCAAAAGGAAAGACTTCTGGCCAGAAAATGTGATGGGCCTCAAAAGTGGTAACTTCTATACAGAGACAACAAGATATAAGAAAATTGAAACATGGCAGGGCGGTACCAGCACTGTATACAAGGCGATATAAGGATTGTAGCTATGCAGGGTAAATTACCTCTCATCTGATGGAACCTAAACTAGGTTGGACTTAAGCTGTAGAAATCATTTAGTCCAAAATAGATAGCCAAGTAATGGACAGTGATAAAGCCAGGCAGTGTAGGATGTATGATGATAATCGCATCGCAGAGTTAAGGAATCGCAAAATTTGCAATTGCTTAACTTTGCGTAAGCATTTAAGGAATCTCAAAAAGCGATTCCTTAAATCCTATGCAAGAAGCACTCAAGTTTTGCGATTTCACCTTAAGAAATCGCAAATTAGCACCAAATTCGAGTTGGAGGTAATTTGCGATTTCTTTCACAAAAGCACTTTTTGGCATTAGTGAAGGTGCCATGTGGTGCACATACATGCCCTTAGGGCATGTATGTGCGCCATATGCGCACACATGTTCATTTCAGGGGTGCATCAGGGTGTCCTCATGACAGCTTTGCACCCTTGAAATTATTCTCAATTTGCGATTCTCAAATTGCAAATTGCAAATTGAGAATGACTTCACATTCATTCCTATGGGCCTCCTGGCCCATAGAAATGAATGGGAAAGTATTACTTAATTGCGATTTTGCAATTTTCTAATCGCAATTAAGGAAAACTAAGAAATTGCGACTAATTACATACATCCCTTTTAGCAAATTCTCAAATAGCGAATCTCAAAAAATCGCTGTTTGAGAATCACAAACGGGGATTTTCATACATATACCTTTGTGTCCATGTAAAAGGTAGTAGATAACTGATCTAAGGACTAGTTGAAGAAGACATGATCAGAACAAGCATTTGCAATGCAATAGGTCTCGCAGTTGTTAAGAGTTTGAGCTATTGGCATTATAAGTGGCAATGCCTTTTATTTACGTGTTGGTTTATAAAACATAAATGAAAGGCATTGTCATTCACGATGCCAATAGCTTAAACTCTCGCAAATGCGAGACCTATTGCATTGCAAATGCTTGTTACTGTTGGAAATTGGCTGCTTGGGCTCCCTGCGCTTTAAACAGATAGAGGAGCTTGACAAACTTTTTCCTGAGACGTGCTGCTTCTGCACTCATATCTGAGAATATGCGCAGCTAGGAACCTTTCTGCATGAAAATTGCTTCTTCTCTATTGCCCTGGTTAGAATTTACTCCTTCAGACGATAATCTGAAAAATTCACTAGGATAGTTCTGGCCGGTTTAGAGTTGCGAAAAGGCTGTGTTGGAACTCTGTGGGCATGAGTGATCGTAAGATCCCCTGAAAATTCAGGAAGAGGTATCTCTTTTATAAACGACTCGACCCATTGTACTGGCTGAGACCCTTCACACCCCTCAGGAACCCCAACCAGCCATAGATTGGACAAACATGAATGATTCTCTAGTTCTTTGAGTTCCGCTTCCAACAGATTCTTTTGTTGTTTGTCTGCTAAATCCTGCTGCTGCATAGAGGTAATCTGGTCCTCCAACTGTGAGATTCTAATTTCGGCCTCCTGAAGTCTGGATGGTAGGGCCCCCACTACTTCTTCAATTTCAGATAGGCGGGCACACAGTGCAGCAATTTCCGTTGCTTGTGTGGCCTTCATTTCCCTGATCTCATCAAGAATAAGATGCAGCATGCCTTTAATATCACACTGAAAAGTAGGGCCATCCCCGTTTGCATACACTTCACCCCCTTCTGATAATATTGGAACTGGGGATAGTGAATTCGTAAGTGGATGAAAGAGTAGAGTAGGTTCCAAGAAGGTTGTTTCAGGAGAGGGTTGTAGCAGCGACTGAGGCTGAAGCTGGGGAATCTGGGCATAGTTAGTACTGTGACTGTCTTGCTTGGAGGCTTGCTTAGAGGCCTTGCTGCGGCACAGAGAGTAGAGACTGAGAGTAAAGTTGAGATACCTTGGGGTTTTGAAACATGGGATACTCCTTAGTTTTACTTGGAGGTATGCTGGAAAGATTTTGCTAAATATTCTGCTCATTATGCAGGGGGGGGGGAATCGCTGACCTGGCTTTCTACCATCATAGTTGAGCCAGATAATTCATTGCCAGGATCGGTCGCCGCCGGAATTGCATTAGTTGATATCTGGAAAGCAGAATTTTGCCATGCTTGACTTGTACCCCCTTGACCCTCCTCTCCCGAGCCCAAAATTTCATCCTCAGAGCATGAGGAACTTACTGTAGGAGAAGAGCCATGACGGGCTTTCTGCTTCTGCTTCTGCTCTCGCTCCGCCTTTGCAGTTAACTTCATCTGTGTAGTCAGAGTTTTGGTTTTAAGGGGCATACTTGTGTCCGGCTGCGTCGGTGAGCAAGGTTCTTGGTGTGTCTTCCCATAAGGCAGGGTGTTGCTTATTAAAATTTAACTATTTTTCCCCCTCTTATCTTAGATGCCAAAAGTCAAAAGACAAGTGAGGAAAATATCACAACATCCCCAAGGAGGGCACCACCTCCCACCTTATTTACTTGTTGTTTTATTATTCTTTCAGGGCGCTGCATGCACCAGAGGAGCTCTCTCTTTTTCCTCCTTTTTTACCCTCTTCACGAAGCAACCTTGGTGTCCTGCTTTAATCCCACTCTCAAGGTGCCAGCCTCATAACTCAAGACCTCAGCCTCAGTTCGCCTAATCGCCTGAGCAGCCAAGCAGGAAAAGAAGGAAGAGAGAGGGGACGGGGGCCAAAAGTCGGGCAAGTCCAGAGCAGAGCCATACACATGCCTCACTGCCGCCTTGTTTAGCCTTTATTTAGCCTTTGTTTAGCGCGGTCCAAGAGGTGACCGGCAGTATTCCTCTGTCCCCTAAGCCTCACGTCGTCCACCAAACACAGAACTCGCCCCTTCGTGTACATGCGGTCAAAGCGGAAAAGCAGGACAGAAGAACGTCTCTCTCCCTTTCGCCATGCTGAGCAGCAGCCCGCGATAACAGCCGCGGGGGAGCCAGCCGATAATTCCTCGCTCGTTAGATTGTTCAGTGCTGCAGAGCTTTAAGCCGAAAGCCGCAAAATCCCCACATTGCGTTCAACAGTCAGCCTTCCAGGTGCAGGGCGGGGCGATGATCACCTGAGGCTACGTGCACGAGGGGTCTTTCATAGCCTCCTACAGTATGCACACAAGAATGCTACCTGATGTTTTTCACAGTTTACTACATTCCCTACTTATTCACAATCTACCATTTCCTCACTCTATCACAACATTCTCCTCAACACAACTCATATTGGAAACACAATCAAACAGGTGTGTCATTACATTCAGGCCACAAATCATATCCCCCTTCATTACAGCAACATCTCTCAGGTTACTCTGTAAGCTCTGCCAAGTCTTATCATATTTGCAAAACACATACTAAATCTCTGCAATATAATGTTTATGTTGCCAGGCATAAATATTTCAATTTCTGGGTTTTGAATCAATATGTCACTGCATTCTGGATATTTATTTTATTAGAATTATTGAACTAACACACTTAATTCAAATGATACCTTAAAACCAAGGAATGCAAAAATGGTGTCATGGCTAAGTTGATCCATTTCATCAACTAATTAACATTCTATTTTGACACAGTACACTCACATAATATTGAGTAGGTTGGGCCTTAAAGTGCAAGTGCTAATCACTTTTATTTTTAAAACAAGCATATATATCTATTGGCTCATTAACACTGAAGCAGAAATTCAGGTATATATATATATATATATATATATATATATATATATGTATATATATATATATATATATATATATATATATATATATATATATATATATATATATATATATATATATATATATATATATATATATATATATATATATATATATATATATATATATATAGGTCAACGGGTACATATAAGTCATTCAAGAGCACTGCAAAGTGCACTGTGTCTGTGGAGTGGTTCAACAGTCTCTCTCAACTCTGACACCCCGCCTAACAACCAATTGGCAGTGGATAAGACACCATTGCCAGCTGATGCCTAGAGATTGTTTGTCAGACTCTTGGAAAAATAATGTCATAGAAAATATGGTAAGAATTGAGGGGTAGGGCTGCAACTGCACTGTGTATCTAGATAATAGACCGAAATCTAAAAAAGGTTAGACACATTTGATGGACATATTCAAATAATAATACATGTAGCCACATGTGTAAATACAGAGCTACATTTTAAAAGGGAACCAGAGGATCACTGGGTACCTCGGGTAAGTACAAGTACAAGAAACACTGGTCCTACAGTTTAAACAGTGCAATAAATGAACCAAATGGTTATTTTAATCATCATTATTAATTAATCATATAGAAAGAACGTTCCTAAAAAAAGTGTTTACTTTGTGATGGCATAGTGAGAAATGTGCTAGGTGCTCTCATCATAGTGATACACACACGTGAACAAATACAGTGGTCAAAATCATAGATTTTATATAAATGGGTCGTGCTGTTCTTGTTTTTTAAGGTACATAACTTCGATCATTGAATTTGTTCACATATGTGTATCACTTTGATGAAAGCACAGAGATCACTTTTCTCCACAACACCCACTGTGCCATTACATAGTAAAAAATATTTTTAATGAAAATTCTTTATATATGATTTATTATAACTTGTCCAAAAATTGAAAACTCTGCCCTAGACATGGTACTTAATAGCATCACACAACATTGAGTGATTGCCATATTAAAAATAAAATATACATTTGACAACAATTTTGATCACAGCAATGGGCCTGATTTATAGTTTGTTATGGACATGTTAGTCTGTCAAAACATAATGGATATCCCATCCATTTTATTGCAAGTGACATAGCATCTAATGCCCTAGTAATAAGGCGAGCTGTATATCTGTCACATATAACAAACTCTAAATAAGAGACAATGCAGTTTAAGTCAAATCAGATCATACAAGCATAATAGTGTTCTTAAAAAACTGTGATGTTTACCATGACATGGTTATTATTAGCATTGTATTTTGTTTTCTTATCTCCCTCTCTGTAGGTCATTGCTAGATGAGTGCACTAACAGAAGTCTTCAGGCGCCTCAGCATCTAATGCCCCAAGCGCTGAGAGGACCTCCAGCGGTGTACCTGCCTCATTGCTCTAAAACAACTGGGAAGTTCCTCCCAGCAGAAGAAGTGTCTGTCGCTGATCCCTATAATTGGGTGCATCTGCCGTTGGCCTCCCCTGACTTGGATGGGGAGCTGAAGATCCATGAAGAAGCAATGAGGGTGTATGTTTAGTCACTTTAAAAAATATATATGTTGCTTTTAACCCTTCTTCACAGTTTCCCAGTTGGAGTAGAACGTCACAAACTTGACTGATATACTGACGACCCTATTACAAGGATATAATAGACTTTAAATTCAAGGGATAGTATATCCATCACAGTAGCCACTGAATAAACCTAAAAACCCTGTAAACCAAGCTCTTTATGTCTCCACAATAGTTTCAGTCTCTATAGTAACAAGGCTGCACTTAATTTGTGCCTGTAGCTTTGCATAATAAAGTATGGCCATAAATATGTATATTAACCTTTGCATGCATAGCCTCCATAACACGCATCATTTTAAAAATAAAAGGTCTGATTTAGAGTTTAGTGGATGGCTTTTTGATGTAAATATTTGTTCCCGGATGTGATCCGGTAAGTACAAGTTGATTTATTGAAGTAAGGAAAGCACCCACAGCCGGGCGCTCCCGCCGCGTACCAGGATCTCCACCAACTTATTAACGTTGGCAGAATCCTGGCATGCATCGTTCAGCACCCGATTGTGGAACACACTTCAAACCATTACGAATGTCTGACAAAATGTCGATATACAAAATATTGACCTACAAATATATCGCAACAAAACTATTGATTACAACAATATTGACATCCTATCTCCAACAAGGTAAGTACAAAAATATTGGGAAAGAAAAATTGATGTCAAAAATATCGTAATTAAAGAAATATCGTTTTTTTTAAATAAAAAAATATGTAAAGTACATTAAATAATACTTATAAATGTAATAAACATAGTTAAAAATAAGTTATCATATTTAAAATTAATAAATAATATACATAATTTCATAAAACATTAATTAAACACATCTGCCTACTGGAACTATGTGAATAATCATGTATATGAACGTGCCACCGGACAATTAACGTCCACATTTTTGCAATTTAAGGATCATCCCTCATTTGAACCCTTTATGGACGAAATTGAGCCACCCCTGGCTAAATCTGTCTTCCTCAAATTTAGATACAGGGTTTTACAGATCAAATCAAATTCCTGCCGGTGGGGAGGAGTAAGTAAAGACCCTCATTGTACTTCTTGCGACTTAAATCTGAAAGAAGATGAGGCTAATATCCTCTTCTTTTGTCCACTGTATGTTACATCTCGAAAAAAATGGATCATACCTCTATGTAAAAATATGGGGACACGTTCATTCAAAGAGGCAGAACGCATACTTAGATCCTCGAACAGTAGGCTAATTGTATTTGGTCTGAGTAGGTTTCTCCATGGTGTTTGTATAATTAGAAAGAAGCTTGGATTACCATTGTAGGATCAATTAATTTTAGCATTGGCTTTTTAATTATTTATAATTATTATTGTATATAACTGTTTTTAAAAAAATGGAATTGGTCTAGTATAAACCCTGGTATGTATATCGCCCTTATAACTCACGATTAATGAATATGCCCAGAATTGTATTTCGACCGATCAGCGCTTTTTGCACAATATGAATGTTTGTAATGTTTTTATTCATTGTAACAAATTTTTATTTTAACGATAAGTATGTGTATTATATGTGTGTTGGCTTTATGACAAAAAATGTCGAATAAAAGCTTTTACTACTACTAATTAAACACATACATATAATACATAATATATACTTACTTAATAATAACTTAAAACATATTTTAATAACTTATAAATAAATAAAGATATGATTAATTACAAATACATCTATACACATAAAATAATAATATAAATAAAAATGTAAAACAAATTTTAAAAAGTAAGTAAATGTTGGATAGCGTAGGGGTAAAAATTACTATTCCCACTCCAAACAGTGCAACAGTAGGGAAAGTGCTGGATAGCGTAATGTTAAAAATTACTATTCCAACTCCAGAGAGTGCAACGGTAGGGAAAGTGTTGGATAGTGCAGGGGTAAAAATGACTATTCCCACTCCAAAGACTGCATCAGTAGGGAAATTGTTGGATAGTGTAGGGGTAAAAATTACTATTCCCGCTCCAGAGAGTGCAATAGTAGGGAAAGTGTTGGATTGCATAGGGGGTAAAAATTACTGTTCCCACTCTAGAGAGTGTAACAGTACGGAAAGTGTTGGATAGCGTAGAGATATAAATTACTATTCCCACTCCAGAGAGTGCAACAGTAGGGAACGTGTTGGATAGCGTAGGGGTAAAAATGACTATTCCAACTCCAGAGAGTGCAACAGTAGGGAAAGTGTTGGATAGCGTAGGGTTAAAAATTGCTATTCCAACTCCAGAGAGTGCAACAGTAGAGAAAGTGTTGGATAGGGTAGGGGTAAATATTACTGTTCCAACTCCAGAGAGTGCAACAGTAGGGAAAGTGTTGGATAGCGTAGGGGTAGAAATTACTATTCCAACTCCAGAGAGTGCAACAGTAGGGAAAGTGTTGGATAGCGTAGGGGTACAAATTACTATTCGCACTCCAGAGTGTGCAACAGTAGGGAAAGAGTTGGATAGCATAGAAGTTAAAAATAACATACTTATAAATAAATTAATATTTTAAAATATTAATTATTAAATAAATATAAACTATTTACAAATACCAATATATAATTTTTAAAAATATAATTACCAATGAATAATTAAGTAAACATAAATTTAAAATAAATAACAAATAATAATAATTAATCAACAATTAATAATTAATTGACAATAATATAATTAACAAAAACAATTAATTAAAATAAATTATTACTTAATTACATTTAAATTACTTCCCACCCTATTCCCTTATAAACCCATAACCCGCTACAGATCATAATTATCAATTAATCAAAATTAATTACCAATTAATAAAAAATAATCACCAATTATTTATAAATTAACAATAATATAATTATCAAAAACAATTAATTAAAATAAATTATTACTTAATTACATTTAAATTACTTCCCACCTATTCCCCTATAAACCCATAACCCGCTACATGACATCATTATTAATTAATCAATTAATAAAAATAATTACCAATTAATAAAAATTAATTACCAAATAATTAACATTAATTTATAATCCATAAAAATGTATAATTCGTTTAGTATAATTAAATTACTTCCCACCCTATTCCCCTATAAGCCCATAACCTGCTACAGAACATAATCATCAATTAAACAATTAATTAATTAAAATTAATTACCAATTAATGACAATTAATTACCAATAATTAAAATAAATTACTTCCCACCCTATTCCCCTATAAACCCACAACCCGCTACGGTACTAAAATACAAAATTCACTTAAATTACATTAAAAAATACATAATAAATACATCATAATATACATAAAAATCAAACAAAAATCGGTATTAGTAACATTGATATTATTAACATCTATATTAGGTAACATCGATATTACTAACATTGATATTAACAAAATCAATTTTACTTACCTTCGAAATTCTATCCCATCGATTTAAAAAATATTGATATTACTTACCTTCTATATTCTGTCCCTTCGATATTTCAACATCAACATTATTGTATGTCGATATTTAAAAATCGATATTTTGTCTGCCTACCACCATTACAATTAGCGTGAGGCATTCTCGCTCCGGTGACACGAGAGCACCCAAACAATACATGCAACAAACTACAACTTCTCTCTTCCCACCAAACAAAGGGGAAGTAACAACAATGCAAAAGAGGAAAAACCTGTGGAAAATTCCAACTTGAAGCTATTAGCAAAACAATACAATTACGGGAAGAACGAACATGTGGTCATATTCTCAAGACAAAACATAGTCATTCAATTTGGTAGGCAATCTCCTTTGATGGGTACCAAAATCAACAGGTGAGGAAGATGCCACTGGATTCAAGCAAGCCGGGCTGAAGATGGCTGGAATGCCAGAAACCGGTCCTCGGAAGCTTGTTTCCAGTCCAGGGAAGACATGGCTTGGCAGTTCGGGCTGGACTGTTCCCATGAGGCACAGGGTCAGACTGATTTGCATATAGCCATGTCTGAACTGGGGTGGCAGAGTGGGCTAAGGAACGGTGATGGATTAAACCCAGATCTTTTGACTGGGTGTGAGTGTTTGATTGATTCAGATGCTCCGTTCATCACCACCCCCTTTTGTACCGAGGAAGATGCAACCCCAGTCATCTCAAGAGACCCAGTATTTCGGCCTTTATGCAAAACAGTATGTGTATTAGAGCACTGACCAACGGTGACTTTCACAGAATCCTCTTGAGAAACAGATGGAGAAATAACAGATATAGGATCACGCAACCAGTTGGTCCAGTCACAATGCTCCAACTCATGTTTGGATAACTTGAGTCAAGAAGCAACTCGTGAGTCAGAAAGCCACACAAGTGATCTTTTGTTCCATCGTCTCCTACTGCCAAGTAGTGCTGAACCTTTGCTCACATCAGTGACCTGCACAGGAGAGGAAAATTTAGACTAGCCCTTTGACACTTTTGGGGGATTTTTAATGAGGGTCCAATAATTGAGTTTCAATTCAGTATTATTAAAATGTCATCCTTCATCATGCACAGATTTCATGTAACCTTGTTTTTCCAAAACTCGAGATGCAAGATTTTTTATGAACAAGTGTACTCTTGACATGTTTATTTTGTAACCATTTGGGACACAAAGTAGTGTGAACATTCCTACCTCTCAAAAGGGAAAAAGGCGGAAGACCTGTGGTGCAATTAGGCGATATGTTATAGGACCATAATTTGGCCTCAACAAAATCTTGATCATCTTTGCCAGAGGCAAGAGCTGCTTGTATGGCATCCTTAACTAATCTGTTTACCCTTTCAAACAAACCATTAGATGATGGAGAATATAAGACAACCTTGACATGACTATCATCCTTCTCTGCTAAAAATTTAGAAACTTTTTGAGATAAAAAATAGGTGCCATTGTCAGTAACCATAATAGAAGGTGAACCATCAACAGAAAAGACTTTCTTCAAAATCTAATGGCATTGGTAGAGCTGGGTGAATCACAAAACATATGATAAACCCATTTGTAATGATAGCCAACCCGCAAAATTAGAAACTTAAGATCGTGACGTGAGATAAAAGGTAATAAGGTTCTGAAGAATCTAATCCAATCTTGTCCTAAGGTTTATTGGGAAGGGAACAGGATGTAAAGGTGTGTTCATGAATTTCTATTTCTTGTCTGATAGGAGACATGCAGAACATGAATCAATGTGAAACTTGACCTGGGATTCTAAAGATGGCCACCAATAATACAATTTAATATGTTGAGAGGTTTTAGAAATGCCTAAATGACCATGGTGTGCACATGTAATGCTATCTTCCCTTAGACTTGATGGGGGAACAAAATAATCATGTCTCATAACCATGCCATTAACCAGGGAAAGTTCAGATGCCACCATGGAAAAAGCTTTTAACTCATTACAAAGTTTCCTGCTCTCTAGCCAACCCTTGATAATATATTCCATGACAAGTTTAAGGTTATCATCCTTGCTATAAGCTTCCAACCACACTTGTTCAGTAATGTTTGAGCATTCTTTAACAGCATCAAGTATTGCAACAACACACTCTCTATCTTCAAAATTCTCAACTTACGAATCATCATGAAAAGCTATATGTGAAAGGCAGTCAGCCCTGAAATTCCTTCCACCAGAAATATGCTGGATGAAAAAGTTAAATTGTTGCAACTTTGAAAGTAATCTAACCAACTTGGCTGAGGTCTACCCAAGCCCATTACCATTGAGTTAATGTGTAAGGGGTTTGTGGTCAGTGAAGAGTTCAAATTCAAGCCCCCAAATATAATTTTTAAACTTCTCAATAACCCAAACACAAGTGAGTGCCTTGTGTACGATGGTGCTATACTAGGTGTCGGAAGGTTTAAGCATCCTTGAAGAAAAAGCTATGGTGTGTTCCTTTCCAGCAACCCACTGACCAAGAACTGCACCCAAACCTGTAAGGCTGGCATCCACCATAATAAAACATTTTGAATCATCTTGAAAAGCATGAAGTGCAAGTGCTTCAACGATGATTTTTTTTTGATTTGATCAAATGAAGATGATACTTCATCAGACCAAATCAACTTTGAGCCCATGCGTAATAAGGCACACAAAGGCTTAACAGTGTGGGCATAACCTTTAACAAAGCGAGTGTAGTATTCTGCCAATCCCAAAAATTATCGAAGAGAATCCTTGTCTTTGGAAGGAACAGAATGACTGATGGCGTTGATAAGGGATAACTTGGATTTGATTCCTTCAGATGACAAAGTGTGACCTAAGCAATCCAACTGTTTTGTACCAAATTGACATTTGTCAGACCTAATGGTCATGCCTGGTTCATTTAATTTGCTTAAAAACACAAGTCAGATTTTCCAAGTGTGTTTCCCGTCATTGGCAAAAACCAGGATGTCATCCTGAAAGGCCTGGACCCACTGCATTCTTCGAAAAAGATTGTCCATCATTTTTTTTTAAATACTGGCTGCGGAGGCCAGGCCAAAAGGAAGTCTGAGGTACTTGTAGACCCCTAAGGATGTGATGAAAGTAGTAAAGTCTTGGGAATCTGTTGTCAATGGAATCTGGTGATAAGCTGAGGGAAGGTCTATAATTGAAAAAAAATGGAGTCCCCCTAGGCTGGCAAGAAGTTCATGGATTTTAGGGAGGGGATGACAATCAATTAAGATGTTTTTATTTAAGGTGCATAAATCCACACATAGCCTAACCTCAACAGATTTTTTTCTAATGATAACAATGGGAGAACCCCATTCTAAGAGTCACAAGGTGCAATGACTCCTTCATCACACAATTTTTTAAGGACTGACTTAAGCTCATCCCTGGCACTAAGAGGTAAAAGGCAAACCTTGTGCACAAAAGGTTGGGCATGAGGCTTAAGTCCAATTTGATGTTGTAAACCTTTGACAGTACCTAATTTGGTAGAAAACAATTTGGGAAACAAATCTAAAATCTTTTTTACATCTTGTGAATGATCAGTGAGATCAAGACAATCTATTGTGTCCTGTTAACCCTTTAACGACCCTGCTGCGGAGTAACCTTGAGGAACATCACCACGGGCAATTGGATTATCTGAGCCCAGAACAAGATACAAACCCATTTAGCAAGGTCCTGCCAGACAACTATGTTGCGTCCTTTGACTGAAACATAAACGTTTGTATAAATTGACCTTCCTAGACATTCCAATCTTGAATTAATGTAGCCCAAAATTTCTCTTTCAAATTCTCTGATTGTTGTGGGATTAATGTCTGTTTGAGTCAAAACAATGAAACCTTGCCATTTCTCAAGAAACATGACATCTTATAAAATGGTTATAGGTGAACCAGAATCCGCCATAATTGGGGTTTCGAATTTTCCAAATAATGCAACACCTAAAGGACCTTTAACATAATGAGCATTGAACACGGAATAACACTCAACTGTCACGATCATGTCATGAAAGTGCTCTGTACAATCATCAAAGGATTCAGAAAATTCAACACTATTAACTCTAGTAGGTTTTTTGGCAGATTTGCAAACACTTTGAAAATGGCCTATCTTTTTGCATAAAACACATCTTTTTCCTGAGACGGGACACAAAGGATAGCTACCGAGATGTGATCTGGAACCACATCTGTACTAAATTGTGTTCCCTTTTCTCAAAGGTTCTTTAAAAGATTTGTTTACATTAACAGCATTAACGGAATTCCCAGAATCATGTGGAAGTGACTTGAAAGAGTTGACAGATTGATCGTGTTGAAGAACTTTCGAGGTAACAATAGATCTCTCTATGCTCTTGGCGATGTCATTTGATTCTTGTAATGTGGGGTTTCTGCAGCTGAGAAGGCGTTCTTGTATTTTTTTTTTAAAACAAGAGAAAACAAATTGATCACGGATGTAGATCTCTGGATTTGCCTAAAACTCACAAGTAGATGCTAGAACTCGTAAGGCAGCAATGTATTCATCCACCGTTTCATCTTCACGTTGCTTTCTCATAAAGAAATTATGCCTTTCAAGCATAATGTTTGATACTTGGTCGTAGTGTTTTCCCTATCGAGATAAATCCTCTATGTATGACCCCAATGATCTGCATCCCCCGCTTCTCCAGCAGGTTTTGGAAACTGAGGTAAGTTTTCAAAAACATGTTGTGCAGCAAGTCATAAACAGAATTGCAACCTTATGAGCAGGAGAAAATTTAACAGCATCTATAGCAACAACATGGTTTTCAAAAGTTTTTACCCACTGATGCCAGGGAATCCTGGGCTTACCAGGATGCTGCAAAAAAGGAGGAGGTTGTAAAAATTGCTGAGAATTAGCCATGACTTTAATGTAATAAAAATATGAATATTGTAACCGAGCTGAAAATGTAAAAGGTGAGTAAAATTATGAAATTATTTATAACCTTGTATTCTCGTAATAATGTGCAGAAATGATATTACAGTCTTAAATTATACTAAATGTTTCGTCACTGAACTTTTGCAACAATTCTTGTATATCTTTCTTTAAAAATTAATAGTATTTAAAAAGAAGGTGATCCTATCACTGGTCATGCTCAGATCACAATTAAACATGATGTGTTGGCGTTACTGTACCAATAAGACTAATCTGTGACATGGACAGCATCCCTTAGCCATCACTAGAGGGTGAGTTTTGTATTAGACATTCAGGTCCTGAGCAAGTGTATGAACTCATTATTGTCACAAACTTGGTGTGAGCCTTCACACCCACACACATGCACACACACACACACTCATACACATCCATATAGTTTTGAAAGTGTGATAGAATTACTAAAGTGAATTCTGGGCCAGGGCTAGAACTCAACACCGTGCACAGAACATTGTTGTCAACAAGTTTTTTTTAACATCATTATCTGCCTGATTTTGAGTTTGTTGGATTGAATACTCTTTTACAAACATGACAGAACACACATACACCATATTACAAGTGCATTAAAGAGTATCTAATTTGTGATATGTTGGATGAAATGTATGTCACATATGATGGCATGTGCAGTCCTCCAAACTCTATAGGTGTGACACAGGGTTTTAGATTGGTACACAATTGTGCATACCTCATAAGTGTTAGCTTTGGTGGAAATTAGTACATTAACAGATATTAGGTATGAGTTATAGGTATGCAGATGAGTAAAAGGCACAGTTTTTCAGCAGCCTTATCACAGGTACTATGTAATGTAAATTATGCATTTGTAATAAGGCACATCTTGGCATTTGTGACAGAGCGACCACTCTACCAATTTCTAAATCAGGCCCTTTTTTGTGATGTCTATTGTATGCCCTTTCTTGAGAATATTAACTTTCAATGTATAGATTGTGGACCTTTTTGACGTGTATACATTTTGTTAATTCACTCTGTAGTGTGTAACTGATGTATGCAACTGTCTCTTTTCAGCTTCCTCTGGAGCAAGCGAGGGAGACACTGGCCACTGGAGGCCTTCAGGAGGGCCTCTGGGTGTCAGAAGGTGGGTCCACCAACACTGAGAAACCCAGTGGCACCGTGACAGTGACAATGCCTCCTATGTACTCATTTATAACTAGTTATTTTGGAAGCAGTCAACGTAATGACAGGGAATATCCTGATAATACTCTACTATGAATTATTAGTGCTTGCTTTTAAGGTAGACTTAATGCTGAGTGCCTTTCATGGTAAAATGATATAATTTACGCAGAGAGGGAGGCAAAAAGTCATCCCATCAGTCATAAGATACAGACAGGACATGTCAGTGCCCTAATAATCAGCCCATATTCGTTAACTATGACTTGTATTTAAATGGCATTCAAGAGGTAGGTAGTGTTTCTCTACCTTACCAATCAGTGGTAGAACAGTTGTATAAATCTACAGAGAAGCAGGAGCAAAGGAATCCACCACTACCACCGCCTCAGGCAGGTCCATAAGGAAAATGTTCACACACATACACACCCATCACCCTAATGTGGTGCCACTGATACCCAGTAGGTGGACTGGTAACAGGCTGCAAACCCCAAACCTCCTTCCACCCTCCAACTTCCCCTACTATCCTACACCACTCTGATTGGAAACACCCCGTCCTCTCCCAGGCACTAGGCTGCACATGGCTGTAGTCCCTCTTAGCCAGGGTCCCAGGGAAACAGGTGGGGATAGGCAGCAAGGTCAATTAGGAGCTAGTTGGCAAAAGGGGTTTAGCAGCCACTCAGGAAGTTCACCCACAGGATACGGGGCAGGAACTGGCTGAGAGTCATACCAAAGGGTTCCACACTGGTATTTCGACACCTGCTCAGATCTGCAATGCACAGGAGGGTTACGCAGTCTCTGGAGCCATCTTTGATCATTCTCAGAAGCTTTCCTCTAGGCCAGTCAATCACTCTCACCACCCAGGCTCCAGCCGGGAAATACTACATGGCAACACAATGTCATGAGAAAAGGCTGGGATGATCAGCCACGCTGAAGGCCAGAAAGGGATCAATGGAGAATGAGGAGGGAAGGGGGCATCTCAGAAGGGGGAGGCACCCCTTCAGGTACATGTTGATCAGAGTCGCACCCAGGCACAACGTCTGGAGCACTATGATACGGTTCGCACCAGACCATCTTGGTCACACACAATGAAGAGTTGCAAAATTAGCACCTCCCTGGAAAGAGTAACAACGTCCAGTACACATTGACATTGGTCACACCAGAAAGTTCTGGTCACAGACACAGGCGAAAGTTCGGCAATGTCTCATGAGGTGGAATGAGACACCAAGCCCCCATGTCTGAGGGCCTCAAGCTGTGAATCAGATACCATATGCAATGAGCATGCAGTCAGCGTCCACACCAGAGAGATGCAGCACGATTGGCGAAGTGGGACATGTTGGATCCCACAACCGTTGAATCTGCTCACCAACACGATGCTTATGCGTGCCAAGATCCCCATGATGCTGGGCCACATGTCTTCGCTTTGGGCAAGTCTTCGGGACGCTGCATGAGGCAATCCAGTCTCCAGGCACTATTCTCAATTGGATTCTAGCACATGATGTGGGCATTTGACAGGGCACCGCTTGTTAGGTGTCACAAGTAGAAAATCTGGTCCCTTGTAGGAGATTTTTGATGTCCCTGAGACCTCAGAAACACAGGGGCAAGCTAAACAATTCCTTGGAGAGTACACTTTAGGTACCATACGGCAGCAAGTAGTTGGCCCAGGCCAGCCACTGTTTAGGAAAGACAGCGGTCCCTTTCAGTGGCATTAATCCTCCTTGTGCACAGCAAACTCCCCTGGCAGTGTGCATCACATAGTTCCAGGTTCTCCGGTCCCAAATCCCCACAAGTGTATTCCACCCTTTGCTGAAGTGTTATACTACAGTTATACTACAGTGTGCCTTTGAAGTTGGGGGTGGTTCAAATAATCTCCCTTTAAGCCACAGATATATCCCCTACATTTCAGTCATGTTTGCCATGAGGCTGTGGAATGCAGATCCTAATATTTAGTGGGGCCATGATCTGGATTCAGAGGCCAAGTGCCAAAACATCTTGCTCCAATCTCTCCATCCAGACCCGCAAATGGCAGAGGTCTGTTGTTCCTCTTGCATGCCCAGTGGTTTATAGCTGCCACTGGGGAATGCCCAGATGTGCTCTACCAACCTCCAGTATTGACTGGAGCCAAGCACAAAGGCACACAAAAGAGTTTTAGAACAGAGAAATGCCCACATTCTAGTAGTAGTGGCATTTCTGCATGAATCATGACAAAGTTACCTTTACCACTTGAAAGGGGTTGTCACTGTGAATCTAGTGATAGGAAACATGATAATGCTGGCCCACTGGAATGTTGCAGCCCAAAGTACCGGTATGCAATAGCAAGCTGTATACATATTGGGAGGCCCTATTGGCGCAAGTGTACCCACTAGCCCGCAATCGCAATCTGGATAAAGGTTTAGGCACACCATTGGTGCAAAGCGCACACCAATCTGCACTGGCAGTCTGGTCACGTGTTTAGATACGCCATAGGCGCGAAGCATACACCAACCTGCAATAGCAGGCTGCACATGTAGTTGAAAATGCCAGTGGTGCAACACCACATGAGCCTGCAATGGCAGTTGACTATGTATGCTTAGGCACCATCTGTGCAAAGTGAACCCCAACCTGCAATGGCAGAATGAACATGTGTTCTGAACCCTAGTGGGGCAATGCACACATTGGCCTGCAATGGCAGACTGACCTTGTATGCAGAAAACACCATTGGTACCAATGCACACACCAGATAAGCACCACTTCCTAACGTGTGTAGGAAGGGTGCACAATCACTTTTCCTCTGCATCTACAGTGGGAAAGTGTCCGAATCCCTATGGCCACCACAAGAGAATCAGCAAAAAACAGAAGGAGAAAGCAAAAAAGTCTGGGCAATCGCTACTTGAAGGGTTAGGGTCTAATATGCGTTCCCCCAGCCAAAAGTGGGGAGGTTCTACCCAGCGTCAAGGTTGTTCTCACTAAGGTGGAAGAACCTAGACAGACCTTTAGAGTTGGAGTGAACAACCCCGGGTTGGTGTTCCACTCTAAAGTCCATCCCCTGTAAGGAGAAGGACCACTTCAACAGCTTTGGATTCTCGCCCCTAATCTGCATGAGCACCTGAGGGGTCTGTGGTCCATTTGGACCAAGAAGTGAGTGCCAAACAAATACAGCTTCAACTTCTTTAAGGCCCAGACGACTGCGAAGGCTACCCTTTCTATTGCACTCCACTTTTGTTCCCAGGGAAGCAACCTCTAAAAGATGAAGGCTACCGGCTGGTCTAGGCCCTCATTGTTCAACTGAGACAGCACTGCTCTAATGCCATGTTCAGAGGTGTCCGACTGAACAATCCATTCATGTGTGTAAAAGGATATTGTGTCAAAGGAAAGGCAGCTTAAGAAACATGTTCATAATAAAAGAGGATAGCGTTTTTCCATTAGCCTAACATAACGGTCGAGTATCAGTGCCCAACAGTTCTGGGGTGCTTGGGGCAGGCTCTGTGGTCCACTGAGAACAAGTGAACACTAATGCAGCGATGCTTATATTGGTTGGCTGCTCACGTCGGGATTGCGAGGATCGATGCTAGGATCGACAGCTTCTGCTGCACCACGTTGTATTCTGCTCCCTAGAGGGGTGTATTGAGTTGGCGCTGATGTATTCTGGGCCCTCTCTGTCGCATAGGCAACATTTCTCTGCAGGAATTCGGCTTGGTTTGCAGGGCTTGTGCGGGGGAATTCGGAAGTGAACCATGCTCATCCTGGGTGCCGCACTTTGTCTTTGAGTGTCTCTGCTGGAGTAGCGCAAGTCATTCGAGGACAATGCCGGTCCTTCAAAAGGCACTTGACTGTGCTAAGCAAACAGCGCTTTGTCCTCAAACAAACAGTGGATCAGCAACACGTTGATCATGCCAACAACAACCCCCCTCCCCGGACTCACCAGTTGCAGAGTCTCATGGCAGAGACGGGCAGGGGATCTTTGATGGCCCTGAGATTCCCAAAAGAACAGGGTGCAAGCCAACAAGCCCTTGGAGAACACTTGTGGTGGGACACAAAAGAAGGTAGCAGGCAGCAGGCCAGCACATTAAGGCAGGTTGCACAGTGGAAGTCTACCCTGCTGCCCAGCAATCAACAGGAAGCAGCCCAACACAGAAAAGCAGTTAACAATGTGGCAGTCCCTGCTGGCAGCACAGCAGTCCTTCTGGCAATGTGCAGATTTAGAGCCAGTAGTATTTGGTTACAAGTCCCACACAATGTCTGCCTTTAAGGGTTCAGAGACCCAGAACTTATATCCAAAAGTGCCTTTGAGGTAGGGGTGACTTCAAATGAACTCTCTGATGTGCACAAGGATCACTTTCATCCCAGCCCTGGCTCCAGACTACCAGTAGCGGGGAAATCAGCCTGTTTGTGTGAGGACAGGACACAACCTATTCAGATGTAAGTGTGACCCAGCTCTTCCCCTTCCTGCCCAGGAAGGCTATCAGAATGCAGATGAATGCAAATTGATCTCCTGTCACAACCAGCTCTTCCTGTGTTGTGGCTGTCCAGAGGGAATGCACAAAGTGTAGCTGTCACCCAGCTCAGATGAGTATTGGAGACAGGCTGCCAAGCACATAGAGTTGAAGGAACAAAGAAATGACAACTTTCTGAAAGTGGAATTTCAAAAATAGTAATGTGAAATCCAACTTCACCAGTTAGGAGTATTTATAAAATTGCCATTCTAAACAAACCAAACATGACAAAGCCACTCCTTTCTGATCAGGAATTAACTCTTACAAAGTATATAAGGGAATTCCCAGTGCTAGCCTACGAGAGGGGTGGCCTATGTGTAATTAAAGGGGAGTTTAAGGCTTGGCAAGTAGTTTTAAATGAGAAGTCGAATTGGCAGTAAACTGCACACAGGCCCTGCCGTGGCAGGTTGAGACATGGTTAAGGGACTTCTTATGTGGGTGGCACAAGCAGTGCTGCAGGCCTACTAGTAGCATTTAATTTACAGTCTCTGGGCACATGTAGTGCATTTTACTAGGAACCTATAAGTAAATAAAAATGTCAGTTTGGTGTGAACCAATACTACCATGTTGTAGGGAGAGAGTACATGCACGTTAGTACCGGTTAGCAGTGGCAAAGTGACCAGAGTCCTAAAGCCAACAAAAATGAGGCCAGAAAAAATAGGGGGTGGATGGCAAAAGGTTTGGGGTAACCCTGCAAAAAAGGGCATTTCCAGCACTGGGGCTATCTTTTCTACCTGCATTTCACAGCATAGGGGTAACAACATGTGGTAATGGAGGTGAATAAGGCAAAAGAGATACCAGGTTATGCCACCAACACACCCAAATCGGCAGAGGAAGAACTGACCCCAGTAAATTATATTCTTTTACAGGGTTGTTGACCCAAAAATCAAACAGGGAAAATAAGGAAAATTGATGTCTGCTTCTTTTAAGAAAGCTAGTGTGTAGGTATGGTTAATTAGACTTTCCCTTGAAAAGCCATGTTTTGTTTTCTTAATCACTAGAAAATGTGATGCTGTTTGATAAATCAAAACACACAAGATGATGGACGGAATGTTGCATAATGGCAAAACATTCACCCCCAGTCACAGATCTGGGTTTAATCCATAATTATTTTGCTCACCAAGCCACCCCAGTTCAGACATGCGTTGACCTGTGAATGAAAAATCCTCGAGACTCCATTTTGTGTTGCCATGCTCTCGGCAACTTGATGAAGGCCTGTCTTCCACGTCCCCGTTGAATTTTGCACAACCCCCTGTCCCTTGTGGTCGAGCCGATTCCCAGAAACTGCCTGTGTGCCTCACCCCCCCCCAGTTGTGTCAAAAGACTTAGCCACGTCCTGTGCATTACTGGTAACTTAGCCTGTCACGACCAACTTCCGTGCCCTATGACCACACCATCTGGTCGAGTAAGTGCAAGGCCGCGTCCTGTGACCACACCATTTCACAAGGGAGCACGAGCCTGAGGACATTGTGCAGTGAGAGAACAGATGTCTCTTGCCACGATTGCACCTCGAGACTAACGAAGAACGTGACAAAAGAGGAATTTATCACAATGTGGAACTATGTATTGTGTAAATGGGCGTGGCTAGCGCTATAAGTATGTGTAGGCTGCGGATTGAATCAGCAGTCTCCGTAGAATTGTCTTTGTACCATTCTGGGACCTCTGTCCTTAGCTCGAGCTAATAAATAACTTTCTTCCCTCCACGGCTGGTTGTCCTGCTCTCTTTGGTAATGTATGACTTGAACAAGGAAGACCCGTAGATTTTAAGGTGTGCCCTGCACCACTGGCTTTGACTCTCCTAGTGGGGGAGGGGTCTCTAAAAAGCCGGTTCTACACATGACCATATGCAAATCAGTCTTGACCCTGTGCCTCATGGGAACAGTCCAGCCTGAACTGCCAAGCCATGTCTTCCCGGGACCGGAATCAAGCATCCTAGGACCAGTTTCTGGCTATCAGCCGTCTTCAGCCAGGATAGCTTGACTCCAGTGGCTTAGTGAGCACAG
The DNA here is from genome assembly GCF_964263255.1 of Lissotriton vulgaris. Lineage (NCBI taxonomy): Eukaryota > Metazoa > Chordata > Amphibia > Caudata > Salamandridae > Lissotriton > Lissotriton vulgaris. The sequence goes on from NC_141689.1 coordinate 1,857,996,093, forward strand.
GACCCACGTCTGGGTATACCCTTACCACATAGGGTCAACAGCAAAACACACAAGATGATGGACGGAATGTTGCACAATGGCAAAATAGTCACAGATCTGGGTTTAATCCATCGTTATTTTGCTCACCAAGGCACCCCAGTTCAGACTTGGTCATATGCAAATCAGTCTTGACCCTGTGCCTCATGGGAACAATCCAGCCCGAACTGCCAAGCCATGTCTTCCCTGGACCGGAATCAAGCATCCTAGGACCTGTTTCTGGCTATCAGCCGTCTTCAGCCAGGATAGTTTGACTCCAGTGGCTTATTGAGCACGGGACTCATGTCTGGGTATACCCTTCCCACATAGGGTGAACAGCAAAACACACAAGATGATGGACGGAATGTTGCACAATGACAAAACATTCACCCCAAGTCCCACTGGAGTCAAGCTATCCTGACTGATGACGGCTGATAGCCAGAAACCGGTCCTAGGATACTTGATTCCGGTCCAGGAAAGGCATGGCTTGGCAGTTCGGGCTGGACTGTTCCCATGAGGCACAGGGTCAAGGCTGATTTGCATATGGCCATGTCTGGACTGGGGTGGTGTGGAGTGCAAAAAAAAAACGATGGATTTAGGCCCAGATCTCTGTACTGGGGTGAATGTATGACATTGTTCTGCATTCTGTCCATCAACTGTTGTTTTTGCATTTGTCACCCCGAGTGGGATGGGTATGCTCAGACGTGAGTCCCATTCTCTCCACACCACTGGAGTCAAGCTATCCTGGCTGATGACGGCGGATAACCAGAAACCGGTCCTAGGATGCTTGATTCCGGTCCAGGAAAGACATGGCTTGGCAGTTCGGGCTGGACTGTTCCCATGAGGCACATGGTCAAGGCTGGTTTGCATATGACCATGTCTGAACTGGGGTGGTGTGGAGTGCAAAAAAACGATGGATTTAGGCACAGAACTCTGTACTGGTGTGAATGTATGACATTGTTCTGCATTCTGTCCATCAACTGTTGTCTTTGCCTTTGACAAATCAGCACAAAACTTTCCCAAAAAGGATTTGTGTTTGGCATGGTTATGTTTTTTTCTAATCAATCAAGGGTGGATTAAGCGAGGGGGGCAATGGGGTTAAAAAGTCACACTTTACCATTTTGCTCCCACCGTTTGTTTTCCTTTACAGAAAAGTAGGTGAACTAAATTACACTAAACCTATCATTAAACTAGAACCCTACTCAAGGAAGGCCTTTTCTTGGTTTGGTGTAAATCCATGCAGTAGTTTCAGCCCTGTCTTCTCCACTAAGGTGGAAGAGCATCACCCCACTTCTTTTAAGCAGTGTAAATAAAGAAACATAAAATGATAACTCAAAGTTATTATCATTTTATGTCGCCATGCTGCTATGCTCTCAGGGCAGGGAAGGAGTGGTTTGCCCACTCCAAGTGCACAATGACTGTTTGATCGGCCCTCTGGGGCCGGCCAAACAGTCATGCGCACTTCACATGTTCTCCATAGAGGCGATCTGATAAATGTTAAACCTCCAGCTCATGCTTAGCCTTGACATTCTCACAAGAAATTTCGACTGCCTTACGGAAAGCCCTAGAGATGCCACCCTGACCTACACCCTGCTAGGCCTCAACCTGTTGGTTACACACTGGTGAATCAGTTGCTCTAGCTACCCACAAATATTTTCCTGTTCCCCACGTATGAGGGACTGATTTGTACACAGAGAAGATGACCGCTGACTCTTGTCAGGCAGTTCTTTAGATGGCATGTGCCAACATAAACCAGGGCCCCAGCAGCCATCTTGCATAGAGCCAGGTGAGGATGAATATACATCCCACACAATAATGAGCAAAATACTTCTGCAAGCAGCTAACCATGCTTCTGGATTTTCACTGAACGAACCCAGAATTTTTGTCTCCTTATCGTGTAAGTTGGTGGTACCGCATAGCATATATAAAAATGAATAGCAGCCCGTCCCGACCTTGTCCGGGAGCAATCAGGCTTCCCCGACCCCCGCCCGCCCGCCCCGTTGAAAATATAGTTTACAACAGAATGTTCATGTGCAAAATTCCACTACCACAAAGTTCGGAGAAGTACAAACATGCATTTAAACATATTCGCAGAAACAGGATTTTGTGCGTCTCCATACCTTCCATGAGAGCAGCAGTCGGGGGTATAGAAAAACGCGTAGGCGCCAGTATTTGTAAGCTTCCCTTTCACTTCCGGGAGGCATAAACATACAGTTGTGGAGGGGATTTAAACCAGATAGTTGTTCTTTTAAGACCTGTCTCCTACGCCCTGGAGATCCTGGCCCACAGCTATTAGCCCGGCCCCCGCCCGGCCCGTCCTCTGCCTGCCCCGACCCCCACCTGCCCCTGAAGCAGCCCGGCCCCCGCCCGGGCCGTCCCCCGCCTGCCCCGACTCCCGCCTGCTCCGACATGGGTCCCCTTACCTCAGCCGCTGCTCCTCAGTTTACCGCTCCTCGCCGCTTCACCTGACTGCCGCTGGCCTGTTTGCTGCTCCTCACATCAACGCTTCTCCCCCGCGCCAAGTCCGCCGCTCCTCGTCTGGCCCCTGGACGCCTCTCCTCCCCGCGCTCCTGACGTGAGCTTGCACCTCGCGGACGGCACTACTTCGGAGGGACTATTTTTTTTTTACTGTAAATTTTTGAAATAACGTTTTTTTTTTATTTATATAGCCTATAACCATCTACACACCCTGACGATTCCAACGGTGTATCGGGTGTGTGGATTGGCGCTGTGGTTCCCGAGTTTACCCGCCTCAAAGGCTGAAAGTTCTTCCTTTATTATTGTAGTATAGATATAAGCCCACAGTTGCATACAAATGTAATAGTGGTTACTAAGAGCTGATGAATCTTTTTTTCTTTTCACAATATTTAAAAAGTGAATAAATATATATTTGCCGTGCACCTTCAGTGCCCACACAGACACATTAGCTTTTTTTAGGACTTTAATTCCTTCGTTGGCACTTACTCAAACCCTGTGCTTTGTATTCTCTTCTCATTGTAAACACGTCCAATCAGCAAAATAAAGAAGTCGTCAGCGGGGCACTAAACACATTCTTCCAAAGCGCTTGTCTGTTGTTGGCCTTTGCAGCGCTGAGGAGGAGCCGATGTCAGTAAAAGGGCCCAATTTCGCTCCGGTCCATTGATTTGCCTCCCTGTAGTGGACGGGAAAGATTGGGCGCTTCTGGTAATCGGAAAAACCCAGTTTGTATATTTTTATTGCCTCTGAGCAGAGGAACGCTTATAATTTTGAGAATAAGTTATTTATTCACGGGTCAGCAGGCGAGGTTCCACAAGCAACTGCCCTTTGCACCCCTTCCTTCTGCGTTTTTTTTGTTTCTCTTTTCGAGTCACTTTGTAAAGACTCCGTAATTTATTGCTTGGTTGGTCTGCTGAAGCCCCGTGAGGTCTTTTTAAGTAAAGACGCTCCTAATTGCACGCACATAGAGCTTACAAAGGACGTAAAGGGAGCGAGAAATATCCAGCGCAGATGAGGCAACTGAGAGCCAGAAATCATTTGGGAGGCTCTGCAGGAACTGGCCCTTTGTCTGGTTTTGGGAAGAGGGGTCAGCGTTTAAGTTGGTGTTTCACTTTGCTGGGAATTTACTGCCATCAGATAAGCAAGTCAAGAATAAAGAAAGACCAGCGGTCGAAGCAACAGATGGAATGCGAGCTTAGCCCATGAAAAACGTGTGTATGTGCACGGAAGCCCAGCACTGACTGAAAATGTGAGGTCGACTTTTACGTGCTTTATGTTGCAGTAATTTACTGAAACGACTTTGTTATTGCTGTACAAAAGCCATTACTTCTTAAATGCAAGGCGTTTGCCTGAGTAACTTTTACTTGTGCCTTTTTTACTTGAAACATTCAGCCAGTGCTAAAACCAGTCCTGGAAATGTTTCGTGGTGAGGGGCGGGTGGACCTTGTGGGAACAGAAGAAATGACATTTGATGGCCAATGACGTTTCATTGCGGTGCTTTTGCTCCTGTTTATTTTGTTTTCTCATCAACAGATAGTGAGGAGCTTGGACCCATCCTATCTATTTCACTTGAGGCATTTGACGAAGGACGGCCCCCCTCCAAGTATCAGAGAAGCCCTTTTTGTTATTTTATGCTACCAGGTATTTGCATAGTGGAACATTCTCCATTTACTTGGTCTCCTTGGGGGAGGGGGTTATTTGCTATTGCAGGCTCTCATGTGGTGCAAATAGGCCGAAAGCTTTGCGTCGATTGACACAATTAAAGAGGCCCACAGGCACAGCACAAAGTTGTGCAGTGATGTTTACGTTCCAGTGCAATTGTTAGCAAATCTTGGCTCTAGTGATCTGTGGTTGTTGTGATTCATCTGTGGGAGATTCTACACAGAGATTTCCCCTCCTGCATTATATTTGGGGCGCGTGGGTGATCTGGAGTTGGACCGAATGACAAGATGTCCCTCACAGATCGCAGCTATCTATTCAACATCAAAAGTCACACCACTTACTGAAATGCAAGCAGGTATGAATGCTCTCACACGCATGCACACACATATAAGGAACACAAACACACACACACATACACTCACAGTGTCAAAAAGTGTGTCACTAAACTGTTGCTGGGTTCAGGAGAGGGAGAGCTGCAGATTGCAGCTTTCTGTACCCTGACCTTAAAGGGGGGGAGGGGAGGGTGACAGCACAAACAGCACCAAGGATGGCCAGGGCTCAGGAAACAGGCCAGGTACACACTGAAGCTGAGCAGGCAGCTTTGGGGGCAGAGAAATGCAGTGTACTCTTAAACTCATTCTGTTCCCCACTTGTTCCTCTCGTTAGAAGAAACTTGTTAGATTCAACCAATCAGGAAAGGAGGTTAGAATGTGGTTCTTAAATTAAGGGTCTTCATTGTACTAATTGTGAGAAAGCTAACAGTTTGGCAGACAGTTTCCACTTTTACCCCAGTCAGTTTCCACTTTTACCCCAGTCTCCCTTTCTCTCAATCTCTCTCTCAAAAACACAAAGCAAGCACGTGAAAAGGGAAACATTTGAACGGACCCCCTCACTCACATGCATTTTTTGTATTTACACTGCTGTTGGGACGGGAATATTACCTGCATGGTATATGCATAGGGACATGTTCCCCTGGTCACCAAGCGTGCCTTTTTTTTACAGAGTACTACAGCCCCTTTACTGGGTGTAACACATATAGAAATGGTGGCAGCATGCTGTGTTTTGAGACTGAGAGTCTGCTCATACCTTTTTACCTGTGTCACTAAGGATTTGGCTCACAGGTCTCTCTTATGTAAAGTTCCATTGTTATGTGGCTGCTCATAAGCTTGGTGAAGCATTCCACACTTGGGCTGACATCCTGTGTGTATGTTGAATGCAAGTGCTTGTCTAGTGTGCGCGTAGCACATGTGCAGAGGTAGGACCCTGAGTATGAGTGAGTCTGAGTACTGAAGCCACAGAGATCCATTTTGGATGCCCCTAGTTTGGTAAGGCACAAGATGGAGGATGATGACAGTTTGCTCTGACAGTGGAATTGTATTGCCTGCTTTCCTGTGGCCGGAAGGTGGAGAACCAGACACTGAAGTGTTGAGGATGAAAACAGTGCTACCCTTAGAAACTCCATAAAGATGTTTGTTAGTATGAGACTGCTGATTATTTTTTTCGGGGCACTGCCATTTGTCTGATTGTAGGGCTCACTGGTAGGACTGCAGTTTCTGTGGGCAAGGTGAGGAGGTTTCTAGGTCAGGCTTGCCCTTTTGTGTAGCATGCTTACAGCTTCAGAGAGGCTGATGACAGCCAGATACAGAAACCTCACACTCCATTGCGCCCAGTTTGGACACATCTCTAGTGCTATCTGTTGTGACAAGTAGCACTCTACACAAATGCTCTGTTAGGAGTGCAGTATGAGAAAGACACTTGCAAAGAGAACCACCACTAGTTTTGAAGGTTGAGGCAGTTGATCCTGTAGAAATTATGTATGAAAATGGATTCAAACCACCCAAATTACTTTCACTTTCAAGGCCTTCATGAATAAGGAAGGGAGTACTCTGCAAGGTACTCAAAGGACCGCTGTGTGTCTTCCTCACAGCCATTCTCCTGTAGGTGAGACATTCACCTGAAGCCTGCACTTTCTGATAGAGTAGCTGAGGGTTTGCCTAGTACCTACAAGTCTGCCTAACATGCTGACAAAAGAAGTCTGCCTGGCTCCTGCAGGATGAGAGACTGTCCCGGAGGAGAAGCCCAGCATGCAACTGGATGGAGGGACACTGAGAAAAAGATGACTGCTTGGGATCGAAGCATGGAACAGCATGTATTTGCAGAAGGTTCCCTAGACTCTTAGAAGATTTCTGACCGGAATCTTGAAAAGCAAAAGTGAACACAACTGTCTGGTCAAGGATGCACCTACCTTCATGATTGGGATGGCCTGGTTGGGGCTGACATTTCTTTGGTGATTGTGTTGACCTGATTGTGGCTACACAAGCTTGTCAAACATCAGACAGCATGAGGGGGGATTAACTAAAAGGGGAATCATGATCAAGATCACTACCCTGTGTAGTGGATTGATTTGTGTAATGCTTAGTACTACTGTGAGATCAAAACTCATTTTCTTTCAAAATAAAAAAGGCAATCACTGCACTGGACATTGAAGATATGGTATCTATTGGTTGATGGATGACTTCTGAGCCTTGGCCCTCCATGCCAATCCCATGAGTAACATGTGACTGCTCGCCCCCACTACCCTGGATATCAAGTGGAGGAAGGGTTGTACCTATCCCGGTTTGGAGAGCCATATAAATCATCTATCCTTTATACTCAGGTGGTGCTCTAACCCACGCCCCAAGGTTAAGGAGTCAATGCAACACTTTTCTAATGTAGGGTTGGCAGAGCTATGGGTGTCCAAATGTTCCTTTAGTAAACTGGATCTTCTGGTATGGGCTAAAAGATACACAGCCCGCTCTTTTTGACTGATTGAAGTGCAATCAAGATGGATGTCAACCAGAGAAGACCATTCCCTATGGACAAATGAGGCCCAGCATTGTCATTTTTGGAGCACTGCTTAAGTAGCAATATCAACTATAGGATACTACGACGGAAAATACCATTGCTTTAGCACATTAGCTGAACCAAGTTGAATCAATCGTTAACTACCTATGGTTGGTCGGTGTCTGTGAAAACATTTGTGTTTTAACTCTGTGGTGTATTATGATGCGCTGTAGTCCACCTTGAGAAGAAGCAGTTGGATGCAGGAGTTTGCTGGAATACATTCCCAAGGCAAGAGGTTGCTTTGTGGAGCATGCCCAGATGCCTTATGACTATGGTGCTGTACAAGGGACATGATTCCTGACCTTGCTAGAAGTACTGCCCACAAGATCTTCAAAGGAACAAGCAAACTAAAGCAACAGAACGGGTACCAAAGGCATCCCAAAAGAACAGCACTGCTGAGGAAAAGCGTCCTTCTTGCCGGCATCCATTTTTGTGTCATGACTCCATTGTTTTTGCATTGCCATTTCGTGTCAAACACCTCTGCACGACCCTCCTGGTAATTTCTGCTGATGTCTGTTGAAATTTTAACAGTCATGACCACCCTGTCCTTCCTGCTCCTTGTGGTTTAGCCAATTTCGACAAAGGGGAACCATGAATTGGCCTCACCATCCTCGGACAGAACTCCTGCACACATCTATCCTGTTTCGCAAGACATGATCACGCCACCGTCCCAGAACTTGTTTCTTTCACATATCCTGTTGCTCAAGATCTGTCTGTTCTCTCACATACATATCCTGTTTTGCAATACCTGTTCATAATCTCTGTACCATCTGTTGCAGCCCCCGTCCTGCCTGAACAAAGAATTGTGTAACTGAATTTTTGACTCGGGTCGCCAGGCCCCCTCCAAACTGGTTTCTTAATGTGGGAAATGTGTATATAAGGCCTGTAAGCTGAAGAGTGAAGCAGCAGCCTCCTCAGTCTTGTTTCTAACGAGCTTGGGGCTCTGTTCCATAGCCCGGGCTATTCAAATAAAACTCGGTTCCTCCTACAGACGAAGGTTCCTGTGTCTCCTTTTACTAAATAAGGAGGGTATGGAAGACTTGGGCGGTTACCCCGCCACCGAGACCCAGTAAGTGGGTATAAACGGTTCTTCAAATGGTACCCGAATAGGGACTCCACGAGCACGAAGGTCAGGCCCGGTGGATGTGAGGAGGTGCATGGAGAGACTCCAACGGAAGGTACCCTACCCGAGGGATTCTTGCAGTCCAGTAGCAGAACGACTCACCCTCTGTTCCTTCCCACCCGGTCTGGGCCACGTGACCCCATCTTTGCTAGAGTCCCCTAACAAAGTGATTTCCGGAGCAGGACACAGCCCTTCATCTGCAGAAGAGAACTACCCCTGTCAGGTAAAGGTGGGCTGATCACCCACCGAGTCTGTATCATTCTGCTGTTATTGACTTTTGCAAAAGCCAAGCCAGCGAGGTGAGTTTTTAAACCTGCTGTTGTCTGTTATCTGTTTACAAGCATGCCGGTCAGTAGTAAGTTTAAGAAATTATGTTGTTGTATGTGTGCGCAGGACTCCCAGCTGGAGGCGGCCTGTCCGCTTCCTCCAGAGGGGACCCCTGGTCACACCATGTATACTAAACATGGTCCTTCTGCTATAATGTTTTTCCCTTTTTGGACCAAATACACGAAAAAAAGTAACTCAGAATTACAATGGCCGCCTTATGGGTCTTTTGACCCACAAGTTCTGGCAAATGTGGAGGAACAGCTATTAAAATGAAAGATTTATCCCTTGATGTTTGAGTCTGTCAGGTTGTGGAGGAAGTAAATTGAGCAGAGAGCAAAGAGGGAAAAGGCACTAGAAAGGAAGTGGGAGCGGATGTCAAGGGCTGACCATGCTAGGGAGCACTTACAGGACTGAATGTAAAATCTGTAGAGATAGCCAATAGGGAACATAGGGTATGGGTGCAGAAGGGCTACCCGGCCCGGGAAGAGAAAGGAAAAGGCTTTATGGAAGGGGGAGAAGAGGGTGTTTTCCTGCTCGATACCATGTTGTAAAGTCCTCTTGCTTATGCCCCCATGTACCCAGCGTTGACTCCCCGTGCCCCGCATGCAGCTGCATCAGCCATGCTGCACACTCCTGCCCCCACTGTGAAAAACGAGCCCATAATCCTATCGATGCCCAGGCCGCTGGCGCAAACCGCCTCTTAGTTCCCATGTTGAGTAATTACCAAAATAAAGAGACGGGCGCTGGAAGCAGGAATCAAGAACAGAGTTTATTTCTCATGAGGAGAGCATGTCATTTCGGACACGAAACACAGTGTCTTTCGGGAGGTGCTCTAACAAGTGAGCTGAGACTCTGGCTTTTTATACTCTACAGAACACATGATAACACAATCAGGACGGTGTGACGCAAAAGGAAAGACATCCCTATAATCCTCGTGGTGATCCTATAATCCTCGTGGTGATCCTACCCATATACATTCACAATGGGGACCCTTGACCTGCTGATAAGAGGGGAGGGCAATCACGCAACTGAGTGTTTTGTAGGATGTGTACGCCTGATCATAGCCCAAGGGGTGGGGTGGCTAAGGCCAATAGAGGATCCTTTGGAGAGGAGTGACTTCATACAATAAGGGCAGTAAATGGTATCTCCTGGCTCAGGCGATGGCCTCGGACATGTGTGGTCAGCTGGACTCGGGGGAAAGGGTCATCAAAGGAGTGGTATTAATGCCGCGTGGACAATCGAGTGCGGAGGGAAGGCTTGTCAACAGAGGGGCATTCATGGAAGGGAAGGAGGGGTTGGTCAGGCGCGGCCGTGATTCTCAAGGACAGGGTCTTGCAAAAGAAGGTTTATGACTTGCCTACGTGAGGAGAAGGGAGGGGTAGCCAGGGTGGACACAAGGACAGAGTCACACAGAGAGCGAGAGAGATCTTATGACCCGTACATGAGAGAGCGGGGGCAGTCAGGTGCAGCTGGGGGGAGGGCTATGCCTGCTAAGGCGAAGGATGCCTCTTCAAGAGGGAATGGGGGGTTTGCGTGGGTCGAGCAAAAAGGGGCTGCCTTTCAGGGCAGGGTCGTGTACACGCAGAAGGGGAGCCGGTGATTCTAATCTTAGGCGGGCAAAAAGGGCCAGGGTGCCTAAAATGGCTGTCATGTATACATGGGTACAGGCCTTTGCTGGCAGTAGGATGTAGTTAAATGCTTTACGGTATTCAGGGTACGCGCAGGGAGAGGAGTGGGAAAAGGGAAATGAACGTTGCTTATGTACATCAATATTTCTATTTTTCTACAGTCGCCCCTTTTTACATAGCAAAAGTTCATTTTCGTGATCGATGATGGTACATATAAACAGGCACGGTCGAAGAATTAGCATTGTCAATATTAGCATATGGTATATAATCATGGACAGTTGAGGTGTTTGGTAGAATACGGCACATAGGAGATTGCATTTGTCGAGCTCCTACCATTTCATAGCACTACATAGCATAAATGTTTCTGACTAAAAAAATGTAACCAATGAACAGTTTTGACCAGGTAGTTGAGAGCGGAATTCAGTTCAAATACAATATTTCTTCGTCCCAGTGTCTTTTTGTCAGTGAGCCATCACTGGTAGGCTCTAGTCCGAGTACTTTCGTTGGCGCTGTTGAGCACCGGCGGTGGAGCTATAGGTCCAGCTCTGTTCTATCCTTTCGCGTTGCAGGGTGCGGTCAGTCCTCTGCTGTTAGACCACAGTCCTGTTCCCTAAACAATCCGGTTGGTGGTGCCTTATGCTCGGCACCCACAGTTCTATGGCAGCACCCTATTCCCAGTGGAATGCAGTTCGTTCCTTTGGCAAAAAGTCACGTGGAAAAGAGGGTGAGTGTGGTTCAAAATGTCGATAGGTGAGAGGGCGGAGTTGGGTCAGAGTTCCTGGGACACACAAAAGGGACCAAGGGAGCAAAGGATAACAAGCAGGCAGGCCCATCAATCGGGCCCAAAGAAGGGGGACGGAGACTCCAGGCACGCGTGGGTTCAGCAGACGGAGGGCTTCAAGGCGGCCCACCGTTTTTCATTTTCCACGTTGAAATTGCGGTCTCGTCCCGTATCCTGTTGTTCTGCGGCTCCACCTTTGGTCGAGGTCACACGAGTCCCGAGATCCGCAGCCAGGCTGTACGTCACTTCTGACCCATCTCCTTCGGTGATCGTGAATCTTTGAATAGGTACAAGACAAGGTTTCAGTGAAACGGCAAAAGAAGATATCTATGCATGTGAATTCCTCCCTCAACTCTATGCATTTGGGAGATACGCTCATTGGTCACAGTCAGAGGTTCATTACCAAGCAGTGCATGTGTCAGTATTCCTACTGTGTTCATGGCAGGTCTATTCATCGTCTGGTTTATAAATCAAGTGAGGTTTCCATCAACTGTGCATTACATCATATTCAGCATTTTACAGAACATTTCCCATCAGGACTGGCTAACCTTTTCAAACAGGGCGGGGGTGCGATTATCGAGAGTCAGGCAAAACAGGGTCTTCTCGAGGGTCAACAACTACTCATGTGTATCAAGTTTATATTCGGGACAGCAATTGGCGTTTATCAAAAATGGGGCGGGGATGCTTCGGGCGCTTGCGCTTGGGTGCGAAAGGGGGGTGGGGCAATCCGGGCGTTAGGGGTTCAATCTGGACGTTGGCGTTCGTCTCTGAAAAACAGACATAAGGTGCCATTGACATACAGTTCCCCTATAAATGTCCAGATTTGGGGGACTTTAGTCGTCTTACCTGTCCTTTCCTTCTCAGCCAATTCAAGTTCATTCATTTTTGCAGAAAGGAGAGGCAGTAATATGGCGAGATACAATCATTTTAGTTTCGGTCAATTTCGCTGAACACCTTTGCGTTCAATATGTATCAAATCAGACTGGTGCCGGTGGGGCACAATTTTACCAAAAGAGAGAGAGAGAAAAATAGGAAGACTCTCATAGAGAGTGAGAGTCGTCCGCAATTCTAAACGAGCCATTCGGTACACGTATGACATGTAGGGAGAGAGAGAGAGAGAGAGAGAGAGAGAGGGAGAGAGAGAGAGAGAGAGACGTGTACAAAAATAGGTCATTTAGTGCGCTCACAACACAGAACAGCAAAGGTTAGGTAACATGCAGATACAGACAGAGGGAAGACATAAATCCGTACATTATACACAAACTCAGACAGGAGGGACGGCACATGTATTACACATATATAAGACATTCACGACAAGACAGGAAACAATTGTTAGCCTACAAGATCTGTTTATATATATATATATATATATATATATATATATCCCACGTATCTTTACTATCCTATTTATTTACGTGCCTAGCTCTTTCTACCCTTCCCCCCCTTTTTCCTTCTCGCTTGTCACGCCTGCGAGCGTTCCCTATTACCAATACTCACACCTCGGTTGGTCGATCAGTAATTAACCTGGTCGTGCTAGTTACCCATGGTTGGATCTTAAGCCATCTTTCTGTTTCCTCCTTTGGTGGGAAGTTCTTCAGGCTGAGGCAACGGCTAGTATTGATCGGGGAAACAGTCGGACAGCTTGGCTATATCTATAAGAGTGTGAGAAAAGGGGGGTAGCGCATTTTGAACATCAGCAACATTTCTAATTTCCTAGACGGGTGGTGCCGTGGCAACCCTTACCCGTATAATTTTTCTTTGTCCTTTCCCTACATAGTCAAACGTCCAGTTACATTATTTAACACGTCATTTCTAGTCAATTTTTCGTCATTCAGTACCTGTCCAGTTTCTATGTCAGTCCATCCTCTCAGTCGCTATGTCCTAAGGAGGAACAGTCATGTTAAACCTACGTCTTTTAAAAACTTATCTGTTATAACGACTAAACACATATTTCCCCTTTCCCCTTTTTCGTCGGTGGTCCGACCGTCGCTTCTTCCTCACTTCAGCCGACGTTCTGACGTGACCTGCAGCAGGGAGGAAAAGAAGGGGTGGGGGGGCAGCATTCAAAGCACATCATCATGCAGTAGTTCGAAAATCTTTTTACCTACCATATACTCGCCCGATCTCCTCGTACTGCATTCCCTTGCCATCTCGGCATTTCAGCCCAGAGGGACCAGTGGTGTCATATAGATAATCATTGACGATCTGAGTATCTACATGAGCTACTTGGTCGTAACCGTCTTTATCGGGTGCAAGGGTGACGGTCAGATGGCATTTTCTGTGGTGTCATTTTTAAGGGTATCTGAAACACTTTTCCGGTTGCTTGTGGCACATAAGGTAGCTGCTAAATATCTGATCCCTTTTGATCTACATCCTTCATCATACTTACTCTTTGCTCACAGTAGTAAGGCATTACAAAACTCATTAATGCAACTGCTACGACCATGCTTTCTTCTTCAAAATACTTTTAATAAACGAAATTGGTGGCAGTTCATTGCATAAAGTGCAGCAGTGCAAATAAAATCGTATTAAAATTACCTTACAGAGCAAACATGATGCATGTCAAGAATTCATTTCTAATTAATTCAAAAATTCATTTATCCAATACTCATTCGTTATCTAAGTTACACCAATTCATTTTCCAAATCATAATCAGTACCCACCCCAAGTCAATTCATTATCCAAGCACATACTCAACGCCCTTCATATCTACTTTCATTGTCCAAAAACTGCACATAGATCTCGGGACAACAAGCTGTGCAACCTGGGTGCAACAAAGTTTATTCAAATACGTTTCATTTTTCGGCGGCGCCATTTTAGGTGGGGTCAGGCAAGTTCCAGCACAGTCAGAAAGTCTCTAGTCTCGCGTTGTTGGCCCAGAACTTTCCGTTGGTAGTTCAAAAAGTTTTGTGCTATATGGTTAACAGTTTAGCAAATATGGACCATGAGTCAAAGAGTGGGAAGGGCGGTAACAATTTTCCTACCGGGTCATCCTGGCGTTCCTCCGGAACTGAACAAGTCCGTGCCGTGGCTTCATTTTAGCCATTTCCAATCCGAGGCTGGTGCCGGCAGGAGTTGCACCGGTGTCGTGGTTCCCAGTGAAGGGGGCGGGGGCACCCATGCGGAGGGGTCGGGGCCCCCTGGCTCTTATAGAATCTTCAAGGTTGAGGGGTGAAGGCATGGAACGTGTGCCCGTCCTGGGCAGAGGACCGCTTTATGATGTTGACCCTCTTTAAGTAAGAGCATTGGGGTGTCGCTGGAAGCCTCCACCTGGAGGGAGGTGGGGGAGGCTCGTTCGCGTCACCTCCCCCTTCCAGCGACCCCGCGCCGTTACTCGGCTCCGTCGTTTCGATATTGGCCGTGCTGGCTATTGAAGATGGGGGGGTGGTCGGCGGCTGAGGCAAGACAGCCCCCCCTTTCTCTTGACATGTGGCGGGACTATCTGCAACTGTCCAGACGTCGACATGTGGCAGCACTACCTGTAACTATCCAGGAATTTGACGTGTGGCGGGACTACTTGATTCGCCGCCATTCTCGCCTTCGGCTTCTGCCTTCTTCGTGGGTCGGACCAGGCGAGAGACAGAAGGGGGGGGGTGGTCGGTGGCTGAGGCAAGACAGCCCCCCCCCGTGGCCTGCAGGGCAGCGGAAGAGGAGAGAAGGAGAGGACTCTGCCATTCTTTGGACCGCCTGCCCAACATCATCTCCTCCCGACCGTGGTCAGGCGGGCCCCTCGTGCCTCGAGGCCTCGCCTTCCGGATGGGCGTAACCGCGGACCTGTTGCACTTTGGGAGCTTCCGGAATGAGGGTAGGTACCTATTTGATTGTTTCTATTTCATGTGACCGTTATTTGGGCGTGGCGGGCAATGAGGCAGGCATGTTGGGAGCAGGAACAGGCAGTGAAGCCTAGCTACCTCGTGGCTATTTTTGCTGTCAAACTTTTCGCCATTTTATATTTCTTGTTACGAACTATTTCTAATGTTTCTTATTTTTAGTGAAGTCAAAAGCTCATCAGGGGGTTACTGACTTAGCCTGATTTATTTTTAGTTTTCTTTCTCTTCCTTAGCGTGTTTCGAGCTAAGGCTTTCTGTTAGTAGGGAACGGTGATCACTTCATATTTTTATGTGTCCTTTTCACTAGGGGGTACTTCTGGGCGGACCAGACGAGTTCCCTCCAATAAATGGTCCGGGGTGGAACGAGATTATCGATCAAAAGGGGAACATATATTCCTTCATTGGGGTATCATCCTGGACAGACCGAGCGATGTACTTCCATCTACTAGGGTAGCCTCCTGGACGGACCAGATGGTCTACCTCCACTAAATGGCCCATGAGCGGGGAGCATATGTCCTCCATAAGGGTAGTCTCCTGGGCGGACCATGCGAGCTACCCCCCAAACAGTGGGGAGTGGGTAGGACTGACGAATTCACAAAGGGGCATAACCTACCCTTTACTACTTGCAAAGACTAGATAGAATATTTCTATTCCACGTTGTTTGCAGGCAGAAAATACCTCAAACGAAACAATTCCTGGAACAACAATGTCCAGGCAACCAACCAATCAGTGGGGAGAAAAAACAGGCATGACGGATTACAACGGGGACAAATGTCTGCATTACCTGCCCTTCGCTATCCAAAAAGGAAGACAGAATATTTCTACTCGTCTCAGTTTGTAGACAGGGAAGATCTCAAAGAACAACAATCGACTATCAACCGACTTCAAACAATTCTCAAAGAACAACATCGATTATTAATCGACTTCAACAATTCTTAAAGAACAACAATCGGTTATCAATCGACTTCAAACAATTCAGTGGGGAGAAAAGTAGGCATGACGGATTAATACCGGGGACAAAAAGTCTACATTACCTACCCCTCTCTATCTGCAAAGAGGGACGACGTTCCTATTCGCCGCTGTTTGAAAACAGAGAATGTCTCGTTCTCAGAAGAGAACCAATATGTCAAGTAGCCCTCAAAGCTAAATGAACCAATACCAATAATTTCGGTATACAAATACCGATTTTCAATACAAACAATCAATCAATTTCGGTATACAAATACCGA
Source organism: Lissotriton vulgaris (assembly GCF_964263255.1). Lineage (NCBI taxonomy): Eukaryota > Metazoa > Chordata > Amphibia > Caudata > Salamandridae > Lissotriton > Lissotriton vulgaris. The sequence goes on from NC_141689.1 coordinate 1,858,012,046, forward strand.
TTTTCAATACAAACAATCAATCAATCAGGTGGATAGAACCACCCTACCAATCAGGCGTAAAAACGCCCTACTTAATCTTACCCGGACCGGACCATACAGACAGTTCTTCGATTTCCTCCTCCAGCGCCTGTTCGTTCTCTTACTCCATGTAGCATTCCTGTGGGTTTCCAGTCAGGACAATAGGTCACTGCAAGAGAGGTCCGTTCAGAATTGGTGAAGCTCTGTCGATCGGCCGCCGGGCGAGGGCCCTCTCAAGGCAGGCATGCCCCGATCATTTAGATGTTCACTTCTTCGTCTGGATCTCTCTTACCGAACCCCATGTCACTGATGGGCCCCACGTTGGGCGCCAATTGTGAAAAACGAGCCCATAATCCTATCGATGCCCAGGCCGCTGGCGCAAACCGCCTCTTAGTTCCCATGTTGAGTAATTACCAAAATAAAGAGACGGGCGCTGGAAGCAGGAATCAAGAACAGAGTTTATTTCTCATGAGGAGAGCATGTCATTTCGGACACGAAACACAGTGTCTTTCGGGAGGTGCTCTAACAAGTGAGCTGAGACTCTGGCTTTTTATACTCTACAGAACACATGATAACACAATCAGGACGGTGTGACGCAAAAGGAAAGACATCCCTATAATCCTCGTGGTGATCCTATAATCCTCGTGGTGATCCTACCCATATACATTCACAATGGGGACCCTTGACCTGCTGATAAGAGGGGAGGGCAATCACGCAACTGAGTGTTTTGTAGGATGTGTACGCCTGATCATAGCCCAAGGGGTGGGGTGGCTAAGGCCAATAGAGGATCCTTTGGAGAGGAGTGACTTCATACAATAAGGGCAGTAAATGGTATCTCCTGGCTCAGGCGATGGCCTCGGACATGTGTGGTCAGCTGGACTCGGGGGAAAGGGTCATCAAAGGAGTGGTATTAATGCTGCGTGGACAATCGAGTGCGGAGGGAAGGCTTGTCAACAGAGGGGCATTCATGGAAGGGAAGGAGGGGTTGGTCAGGCGCGGCCGTGATTCTCAAGGACAGGGTCTTGCAAAAGAAGGTTTATGACTTGCCTACGTGAGGAGAAGGGAGGGGTAGCCAGGGTGGACACAAGGACAGAGTCACACAGAGAGCGAGAGAGATCTTATGACCCGTACATGAGAGAGCGGGGGCAGTCAGGTGCAGCTGGGGGGAGGGCTATGCCTGCTAAGGCGAAGGATGCCTCTTCAAGAGGGAATGGGGGGTTTGCGTGGGTCGAGCAAAAAGGGGCTGCCTTTCAGGGCAGGGTCGTGTACACGCAGAAGGGGAGCCGGTGATTCTAATCTTAGGCGGGCAAAAAGGGCCAGGGTGCCTAAAATGGCTGTCATGTATACATGGGTACAGGCCTTTGCTGGCAGTAGGATGTAGTTAAATGCTTTACGGTATTCAGGGTACGCGCAGGGAGAGGAGTGGGAAAAGGGAAATGAACGTTGCTTATGTACATCAATATTTCTATTTTTCTACACCACTGCTCCTCCTACTTTTCCCCCGTCACACACGGGAATATTTACCCATTTAAAGAAATATGGTCCACCTTTTCCCAGTGGACGATTATGGAATAGACCACCTGGGCTGAATGCATGTGTACCTTGGTTATGCAGAGATTTGAGAATTCATTTATGCAGATACCCGCCAGATTAGTGGACCTCAGGTCACAAATAAAAAGAGGCGATGTGCAGGGAGAGGGGATGTTTGGCGCTATGTCTGCTTTGATAGCTTACTGGGATATGACCGCCTTTCCTAAACCCCACGTAGAGACAGCTATGCCAATGAGAGAGGCTGCCCCTGTCTTTGTTAACGCACTCACCGATGCCCAAAATAATGGTCAAGGAGCTGTAGAAGCACACTGGCACAGGCTATGGGTTTATGTCCCTTGGAAAAGGTCAGAGGTAATGCAGTTGAAAGGGCAGTTACCAGATCCTCGAAAAAATCTGCCTGCCTTTTACAAAGGATTAGGCCAGATAATATCTGCTGGTACACCTATTCTTGAAGACATCGACTTGCTCTTTGGTACGGTCGTTCCTACTGAAATTTGGGATAAAATTCGACATACTGACCATGAAATAGAGCTGGGAGGTAAATTGGCTAATCTGGAAGCTACGGAAGACACAAGGGCAGGGGGGACTAAGCCAGAAGCTGCCATCCTGACTTGGCCCAGTAAAATAATAACGCTTATGAAAACATTTTTGCCAGAAACAGTCATTAACTGGGATAAGATAACTGCCTGTAGACAGCGAAAAGATGAAAGTGTGGCTGACTTTTTTACCCGTTTTGAAGCAGAATACAAGGGACATAGTGGCTTGGACCCCCGGACCCTAGGCTCTAGCCCAGTATTTGTTGATAAGTTTGTCAGCAACCTGCTTCCTGAGATTTCCTCTAGGCTCAAGAAAGTTGAGAGTACATGGTCCGCCCAGACTATGACTGGTATCTTGGCTATGGCACAGTATCAAGAGAATAGGGAGAATGAAGATAGAGAGAAGGAAAGTAAGAAGGCTAGGGATCTTAATACTAAGATACTTCTGCAGCAGGCTTACCCTCCCCGAGGTCCCGATGCCCACAGGAATTTCAGACCACAGCCCCAACATCCTTCGAGGGCTCGCCAGTCTACCCCCTCAGGCCCTCCACTCACTGGAGCCCTCCAAACAGATCAGTGTGCCTATTGTAAAGAGTACGGCCATTGGATAGATGAGTGCCTCGTATTAGCTGAAACATCCGCACAGGGTGACTCAGCCTCGTGCTCCTAGGGAGGATAGGCCCACTAGGGACCATGGCCCGCCCCATCCGCAGGACAAAGAACGAAGATCCATGGATGAGGCCCCTGTCCGGCAATGCCCGGCCAATAGTTTGATGGATATGAAGCAATACGCACTTTTTACAATGATGATTATGACAAAGTTGATGAGACAGGGTTCTATCAAGCATAGGACAGCCAAGAAAGGGGTATTACTGGAGTGCAAATTACAGTGGATCAAAGGGGCCCGTATGTTCAAATGTCAGTTATGGGGAATTATCAGAATTTTATTTTGGATACTGGGGCCACCAGGTCTTCTATTGCACGGTTGTCAGTCCCGGAGGCACCCCTTTCTGGCAACATGAATATCTCCGTGGGTTTTGCAGGAACACCCGTTACCAGCCCTGTCTCTGAACCCCTCCCTCTCGATATTGGCCCCGCACATGTTGACGCTCCCTTGGTCCATACTACAGGTTGCAGTGAAAACTTATTAGGCCTGGATTTACTGAAAGCTCTGTATGCGACCATATCATGTAGTCGCCAAGGTATATCCCTAACAATTACCCCCATCGCAGCCTCCTATATGTATCTGTCTGGTCCTCTCCCGCCAGAGTTGCAGTCTTTACCTTCCTCCTTCTGGGCATCATCAGACACTGATGTGAGGTGTCTAAATATACCCCCTCATGTGGTACGAATTCAGCCAGGCGCCCTTCTCCCCCGCCTTTGACAGTACCGACTACCCGCGGAAGGAGAAGCGACCCTTTTAACAATAATATCTGAATTGATGGACAAGGGCGTAGTGGAGGAGACACGTGATAATATCTGTAACAGTCCCATTATTCCGGTTCTTTAAAAGACCAATGGAGATGCTCTCTCCCCTAAAATATACAGATTCATGATTGACCTGAGAGCCCTTAACAAAATAACGATCTCCCAATACCCTGTTGTCCCCGACATTACAGCACTCTTGACGATGGTCCCTTCTGACGCCACGCACTTTTGTGTCATAGACCCGAAGAATGCCTTTTTCAGCTTTCCTATACATCCTGACAGCAGACATTTTTTTGGTTTCTCCCTTGGTGGGCGGAGCTTTAGATTTTGCTGCGCCCCTCAAGGCTTCACCAAGAGCCCCAGTACCTATAGTCAAGCTCTCAAAAGTCAACTAGATTCCTTGGAACTCCCTGATAATTCCACACTGCTGCAGTATGTTGATGACCTCCTCATTACTGCAAATCCCACCCGACATGTAAAGAGGCATCTCTTTGTTCCGCCACCTTACCCTCCATAACCACAAGGTCTCTTTAAAAAAGCTTCAGTTTTGTCAAAAGAAGGTGACCTATTTAGGTCATCTCCTCTCAAAGGAGGGAAGGCAGCTCACCGCTGATCGTGTAGCCGTTATCAATGCTATGGCGGCCCCACGGACACAAAAGCAGGTGCGAGCCTTCATAGGTCTAACCTTATACTGCAGACAGTGGATTTCCAAGTTTTCAGCCCTGGTCAAACCTCTTCTTGCCCTCACCACTAAAGACGTATCATACAGTTCCTTTCCATGGACTAGAGAGCATACGAAGGCCTTCCAGGATTTAAAAAGAGCTATGTGTACTGCTCCAGTCCTTGGTACTCCTGATTATAACAAACAATTTTTTCTTTTTGTACATGAGACAGACGGCTGTGCATGCGCTGTCTTGACCCATATATTCAGAGGTCACCATCGGCCATGTGCCTATTTTTCAGCCACCATAGATCCTGTTGCGAGGGTTTTCCCAGGATGCCTACGGGCGACAGCTGCGGCCGCACTCATGGTCCGTCAGAGTGCGGGGATCATCATGAACTCCCCCTTGACTCTGATGGTTCCCCATTCTCTGGATACCCTCCTTAATAACACCAAGACACAGTACCGCACTAGCGCACAACTCACAGGATATGAATTGACACTCTTTTCCAGCCACATTAACATTAAGAGATGCACTGTACTGAATCCCGCCACATTACTCCCACTGGATACTCAGGATGCCTGTTTAGATCCACATGAATGTATATTGAGGACAGAAGAGGAGACAAAGGGCGGGTTGACTTACAGGATACCTCAATAGCAGACCCAGAAGGTACACTGTATGTGGACGGATCATGTCTCAGAGGGCCAGATGGTAACACATCAGCCACCTACGCCCTCACAACATTAGAGCAAGTAGTAGAAATAGCTCAGATTCCACAGTGCCCTGCTCAGGCTGCAGAAATAGTGGCCCTCACTAGAGCCGTTTTCTCATCGAGTATACGTCAGCTCGGCAACACCGCCACGAAGCGTGAGATCATCAGGAGGCACCCACTGCCCCAGAACTACGGTATTATCAGCCACTTTAAGTTTTACGGCCCCACCAGCTTCGCGATGCCAGATTATTAGGTGGCACTTACTATCTCGAAGAACTTTGTTATCATCAGCAAGCTAAATTCACGACTATTATCAAGCTTTCCACACGCCCTACAACAAACTGGCAGTTTGAAAAGAACTGTTTTTTAATATAGAGCAAAGTCCCCAATACCCCAATAGCAGACCCAGAAGGTACACTGTATGTGGACGGATCATGTCTCAGAGGGCCAGATGGTAACACATCAACCACCTACGCCCTCACGACATTAGAGCAAGTAGTAGAAATAACCCAGATTCCACAGTGCTCTGCTCAGGATGCAGAATTAGTGGCCCTCACTAGAGCCGTTTTCTCATCGAGTATACTTCAGCTCGGCAACACCGCCACGAAGCACGAGATCATCAGGAGGCACCCACTGCCCCAGAACTACGGTATTATCAGCCACTTTAGGTTTTACAGCCCCACCAGCTGCGCGATGCAAGATTATTAGGAGGCACTTAATATCTCGAAGAACTTTGTTATCATCAGCAAGCTAAATTACGGCTATTATCAAGCCTTCCACACGCCCTACGACAAACTTGCAGTTTGAAAAGAACTGTTTTTTAAATTAGAGCAAAGTCATACATGGCGGCTGTACCCTATTTATCAATCAAGTTACGTCCCGGTGTATCCTTGAACCTCAGAATAAACCGGAAACAGCACCACATGCGCAGCAGCTCCTCCAACACTGTTCTCGGCTACCTATACACACTGTTTAAAATGAGAAGCTTACTTCCCAGCTGATCATATCCATTGCCAAACACCTCTATTATACAAGGCTGACCATACCCATTTGGACATCATACATTTTTTAACTTGATGGTATTTCCTGACGAAGACACGCTTGTGTCGAAACATGCATCGAAGCTATCATCATTCACTTCTTTTTATTGTCTTAAATATAATGATTTCCAAATGTACCATTGAAAGCTATTGATTCTAATTTTAATATTTATTGTGATCATTAAAATTTAAAGTTTTTAATATAATTTTTGTGTGAACTCCTTGTTCTACATTGCCTATGTAAAAAAATATATAGTAAGGGTACTCCCGAATTTTCTTTTTAGGTCTAGAGGAGGGAGAATAAACAACTAATGCGAAAGAAACCTCTAAACTGACCTAAAAATCCTTCATATTAGAATCAATCTGGACCTATACATCTGGGACCCTCGCACAAAGAAATATAGAAGGAATAAGAACTTAATGAAGATGTAACATAGAAATTGAACTCATCAAGTGGAGAAAAATATGGAAATCCAATTACAATAGAGCATGTGGGATACTCAGATGTATTAACGTCTTTTGTTGTATTTTACTGTATTTCGTCATTGGTATGAGTATGTGTGTAATTTGTATGAATGAGATAGATTGAGTGACAGAGAGATTGACAGCACTGTTACGCTTTTATGTGGGGTTCAAAATATGTCTTCTGCTGCAAAACATTGATTTTCTAGTACTGTCTCACATTTTTGTTCTGTGTTAAAAAATGCTAAAAAATGTCTTTTTCAATCTCAAATTATGAAAATGAAAATAAATGATCAGCTAAAGAGAACTATGTCTATGTGAATATCTTCTATTATTGTTGCATCTCTGTGTAAGTTTCAGATTGATTCTACTATGAAGGATTTATAGGTCAGTTTAGAGGTTTTTTTTTTGCATTTGTTCTACATTGCCTATGTTCCACCGTGCCTGGGAATGTTGTTTTTTATTGTACCTTGTAACCCGGAACCAGGTCCCACAACATGTATTCCCCTCATTACCCACTAAGGGGTTAAGTATTATTCCACATCTCAGCCACATAGGACATAATACAACCAACTGACAAGTAGTGCACCTATCTGGAACTTGTTTCCAATGAAGAAGAGAAACAAAATATTTGTAGTGTGTTTTCATTGTGGATTGTATGACATTTTGCAGCAAATGTTCCTATGTGTGATTGCTCTCATTTATGAGCTATTAACATGGAATTAAACCTGGCTACCTCATGTCATGAAATCTTCAAAAAGAAGAACAGGTGAAAGGGGGCTTATGATCAGTCTATCACTTGTTTTTTTAAACAACAACGAACAAACGGTGGATTTGCTTTGTTTGATCAGCACATCTACAAAAAGATATTTCCCTTGTTGAAAGTTTAAATGGTGTACCTTAGACACACTCTGTGGGAGTGCTATTCTGGTATCGTGCTTATCCACCTGAAAGCAACAATCCACGATATCCTACTCACTCAAGGTGAGACGGAAAATCATACACAAATTATAACAAAAGTACCAGTGCACATTCCTTCTAGTTGCTATTATCCAAATGGCATTCAGCCACGGCAATCCCCAAAAAGTTTTTTCTCACTCTCCTTGTAGTCCTCAAAAAGACATGTACAATGTTCGTTATTATTCAAAGTCTATTTATTAATGATTTCTTTCTTTTGCCACACCGTCACAGCCGACGCGCGTTTCGCCCTCCGTGGGCTTTTTCAAGGCAAAAATGTTGTATGGTGAGCAAAATATATTTGCAGCGGTCAGAGTATTATGTGGCCTGTTGGGCATTGATCCTTTAGGTCTTTTACTTTATGCACCATAGGTTAAGCGTATTGGGTATTTGTCGATGATCCGTTCTTTAATTAATGAACCGGTTATTGCACACTACTTGGAGCCTTGATACGTTCCATTGCCGTGGCGTGTTATTGCGGCGTTCGTGCGGAGTCCTTTCTTCAGCGTTGACCTTAGCAGCAGCTGCTAAGGTCAACGCTATATGTGGGAGGCAAAGGGCAGGCTGAGAAATTGAGTGGAGCTAGAGAAAGCATCACATTTCCCCCCAGGGTGCAGTTTGAGCATTGGTGGGGTCTGGGTGCACTACCTGCTGGCTGATCCTAGCAGACTCCCACAGCCTTGCTTAGAGGTCTGGGTCCAATGTCTCTGGGACTGGAATTATCAAGTACTGAGATACAAAAAGCTTATAATGACCCAGAGTGGGAGGTCTCTAGGAATACACATCCTCACACTTAAGCATTCCTCCGACTTTTAAGGACCTCGTCCCAGCCCACTGCGGCTCCAATCGTCCACCTGATCGTAATCCCCTTAGATTGCGGTTATCAACGGTTCTAACATCGGTCAAAACCTCCATCGTGGCACCCTGCCTGATCCAAGGTCTCACGTGCTCTCATTGTCCCATGCATAAATCTGTTCTCCATGATACCACATTGCTAGTTTTATGGTCTTCAGGCTTGCATTTAACTGTCCTGATGATGATCTTACTATAGTTGGGTAGGGATGGAAATGTCGACGACTTGTCTAAACACCGTGCACACAATCTTAATTGATATTCCAGTGTAACGGTTTTTGTTTGAATATTGCTTGTCCAAACTGTTTATATTTCTAACAAGCCCCTCTTGCCCTGCCTGAATGTTCTGTTTGTTTTTGCATTTGTTTTGTAATGTGTAGGATGCAGGATTGTGTCCCACTTTGTGTCCACGTTGAATTTGATCATTCATTAAAACGTTGCTATCCGGCTGGATTGCATTAAAATAGTGATGATTCTAGTCTATATTTATTGTTGTTGTATATCAGTTTTTTTGCCAAGGACCACTGTTCCTATAAACGATTATGTGTTAAAGCATCAATTCAGAAATGACACATAAGAAAGAAACAAGGTCACTTTGAAATAAGATAATCTTCATCTTTTGAGAACAGCCCCCACAAGCAAAAACAAATGTAAAATGAGTGCAAAGTGAGAAAATGCAGGGCACTGGAAGTTAGAAATAACTAAAGTACCTTGATCATGTCGGGAGCAGTGGATAGGCATTGATTAAGTTGATTCAATCAGTGACTGGTCTCTGCTCCGCAGGGAGGAATGGAAATTATTTTTGGCCTGCCTTGACGAATTACGAGGCTGTAAAGAAAAGTGCTACGCAAACCAACAAATGGTAAGCAACGGGTGGGCTCCAACCCCTTTTTGGATACAAGAGTCAGTGGCTGCTGCTGGCATATAAAGTGGATGAGGGAATAATAAAAATGAAAAAGACTTGCCTGACTCTGAGGCCGCTTTGGTGCTGATCCGACACGCAGCACACAGAACAGGTTCCCAGGCTTCCCCACCCAATCCCGATGCTGCTCTCATGCTACACCAAGCATGAGAGAATTGGCTTGAGCGGACTGGTCGGATGCTCGCACAGGAACAGGTAGTCTGCAGTTTCTCTACCCAGCTGTGGAATTCTTGGGTTGGGTAAACCTAAGTGCGCATGTCAGTTTGTCCATCCTAAGATGGCCGATGAAACCAACATGCACACTTACAGTGCCCACCACTCTTCCTCCCTGCCATGGCCCCAGCCTGCCCTCCTTAGACAGGCATTAGCTCAGTCAGTAAAAAATGATAATAAAAGTATTTTATTATCATTTTATTTTTGCTTGCTTGAAGTGAGGTGACACACCTCCACCATTACAGAGGAGCCGCCACTACCAAGTGTATCTCCTAAGCGAGACGCATGCTGTAGAAGGCTCAGCCCTAAAAAGGACACCTACTGATCCGAGGAGGGTCAAAGACACAGTGCTGCTTTACAGAAGAAGTGTCCTCCACAAGTACTATGCTGGCCGGCTGTTGCTGTCACGTCCTATGTTTCTTTGATAATCTGAGACTCAGTATATGATTTTTCTTCTCATGTCAGCCACAATTAAAGGAATATTAATCACAAGTGACATCATTTAACCCAACAGCATTTTTGATCACCTCACCACAGCTGTAAGACTGCAAATGGCCAGAACCTTATATATGGAGAGTCTTACATAAGTAACCTATTGGAAAGCATCCTGGCTGCCAATATCTTAAAATGTGCACTGAGAAGTAGTGTCAGGTAAAATGAGCCACAATTCTCAGGGATTTCTATGCTTTTTTGAATATTTTTGTTTGACTTTCAGGTGGAATAGCTGGACAAATCTTAAACAGGTCAAGTAAAAATAATATTAAACAGCAGTTTACAATAATCAATTTAAAATATGCACAATGTCATAAATTCTGTATGCGTTAGCTTACAGTCTGTCAAGTGACAGCCATAACAGCACAGAAAACGAAAAACCCGGTGTATAGGCAACTAAACTATTCTGCTTTCATGAGAAACGATAAAATTATTATTAAGAAAATACTTTTTAGAATCTGCACAAGACATATCTAATTCACAAAGCCAACCTTTCAGATCAGCCTTTATAAAAGGACAACTGAAAAACCGAATGAAAGGAATATATAACGAAGAAAAAATAACCAATCAAGAAAATCCACGTTGCCATGTAACACTTCACAATCTATTGTTTAAACTGAACTACATCCTCCTATAGAAAGGGTTGTTTTGAATGGAGCTCAATTATCATGGGAAAGATTATCGTGCCAGTGTGAGGAGACTGGAGGAATAGAAACCCTCACTGCAGGGCTCGAGTGCACAGTAGATGCAGATAGACACGGTCTAACCACTATTTTCAGAGGGTAGATGCCTTCTACCCTGCTGCTAAACTAGCCTCTTTTAGCTTAGTGCCATGTTGCTTGCCTACTTCTTCCAGAATTGACAGAAACATATTGAGCTCGTCCCGGTGTAATTTTCTGACACTGAGGCAATTTCAGCAGGGTCAGATTGGGATCACAATTGGGCCCGTGCACTGACGAAAAAAGTTGCCCACATTTGCGGGGCATGGCCACATTCACAGACGTGGCCCACATTTGCGGGCATGCCTTTTCATGAAACACACAAGGAATGTAAGTGGGAGAATATTGCTCTTGGGAAGGACACAGAGCCAAGGTGACAATGTCCTACAAGCTGAGCACCTGAAAAATTCCCAGCCCTCCAGCGCAGAAGCATCTGAAAACAGTGAGGACCCTTTCTCTTAAAAAATTATCCTCCAGCGCTGGAGCACCTGAAAACAGCGAGGCCCCTTTCTCTTAAAAAATGATTCCCCAGCCTTCCAGCACAGGAGCACCTGAAAACAGTGAGACCCCTTTCTCTTTTAATTATTCCCCAGCCCTCTAGCGCAGGAGCACCTGAAAACAGCGAGGCCCCTTTCTCTTAAAAAATGATTCCCCAGCCTTCCAGCACAGGAGCACCTGAAAACAGTGAGGCCCCTTTCTCTTAAAAAATTATTCCCCAGCCCTCCAGCGCAGGAGCACCTGAAAACAGTGAAGCCCCTTTCTCTTAAAAAATTATTCCCAAGCCCTCCAGCGCAGGAGCACCTGAAAACAGCGAGGCCCCTTTCTCTTAAAAAATTATTCCCCAGCCCTCTAGCGCAGGAGCACCTGAAAACAGCGAGGCCACTTTATATTAAAAAATAATTCCCCAGCCCTTCAGTGCAGGAGCATCTGAAAACAGCAAGGACCCTTTCTATTAAAAAATTATTCCCCAGCCCTCCAGCGCAGGAGCAGCTGAAAAACAGCAAGGCCCCTTTCTGTTAATAGGCCCCTTGCTCTTAAAAAATTATTTCCCAGCCCTCCAGCGCAGGAGCACCTGAAAACTGTCAGGCCCCTTTCTATAAATCCCTTCACTGCTGATGACGGCCCCCATCCGTCATGCACTGCGGTGGGCATGTGCTGATGACGGCTGGGGACCACCATGAACCCGCCCACTGTTAAAAACGGCTGCACAGTGCGAAAATCGCGCCCGCGCCCCAGGGCTTCAAAAATGCATCCCCAGCCCTCCAGCGCAGGAGCACCTGAAAAACAACGAGGCCCCAGCTATTTGTAAATTACTGAGCCACCCCAGCCCTTCTGGGCCATCCATGAGGGTGGGAGGAGGCTAAGGTGAAGATGGTGCGAGTTCCCCACATCACCTGGCCCCCATAGTGAGACCCATTCTTCCTCGCCCTCTATGCCCTGAATGAGAAGGGCTGTGGGTGAGGACTAATGCAAGCACTGTTTCAGGACTGTGTGGGCCCCAGGGGGGCCGAGGTGAAAATGGCTCATAAGCCAGAGCAACACCTGGCCCCCTGGGAGGCTGATTCCGGCACACAATCACCCCTCCCTAGCCCACCATCAGCATGATTGCTTGGCAGGGCAGGGGGTCAAGGAGAGGCCACAGCTGATAACCGCTGAAGGGCCGCCCAGCAAAGCTGCTTTCCTCTCCCTGTCAGTGCTCTCTGTCGACTGGTAAAGGGGGAAAAAACGGCCCACAGACGGCACTGAGACACCGGCCCTTCGGCCCATGCCAGAGTGCCCGCAGTTCAGCAGCGCCTGCACATTGTCAGATTTTGTTCTGAGCAGCAACGTGCAGGTAGGGAAGGGGCTTATCAAATTCCAGCTCCACCCATAATAATAGCCCGAGTTCAGGGGCCATTAGGCCTCTTTTTGTTGGAGTATATATCTTGTGAACTATCCAGAGCCTCACACCTAGATGCAATGGAGGGGAAACAAAGGCTCACATCTTATTACTTCACAGATATTCGAGAGAGAAACGCTTTTGAATTTGATTGGTCCCTTCATATAAGAGATATGCATACACTGCAAGGATGTCAGATGTGTTGGTCGCCCCAGTTTTTACACAAATAACAATTTAAATACCCCTATTTTGTTTTATTTCTTTATAGCACTTGAGAACTTCTCATCCCAATGCAGGGTGTCAGGCGCTTTACATCACACGTACAGATTATACATTGTCAAAAAATCATATGTGTGTACATCCGTATAAAGGATGTGTTACAAGGGTTAAAAGGGGGTGGAGCCTCATGTTCTTCGTACCTCACTGTGCTATATTAGAAGGATTACAATTTATGAACTGAAAGTAACAAAAGGATCTCTGTCTTAAAAGCAGTAACCCACTTACTCATTTACATAAAATAAAAATCAGTCATCTGCGTGTTACATAATGTCCTTTTCAGGAGACAAACTAACCCTCTATGCTACTTTGATTCAATTATAGGACTAAGCAAAACACATATCTCCCCAGGAAATATATTATCCTCCAGAGCCAGAGCCAGAGCCAGAGATTTAGCTGCTACACAAAGATCCCTGCAGCAGGTGCCTTAACCTCATAAGAAATTTTAAAATGCAGACATTGCAACCAATTAAGGAGAACAAAATCTTATTTGTTAAATATTGTAATGAGCTCAAATATACTCATGATAGACATGCTAAGCATATGTGTGGTATTAAGATCTGATGTCACTTCCTGTGCAGTCATGAGTTGTGATGGCACTCCTGTGATGCCACATGCGGTCACACGCCGTGATGTCACTTCCAGTAATGTCACTTCCTGAGATGTATTCACAAAGAGTTGGAGGTACCCCTGTTAGAAAAGCAGGGAGGGGGGTTATGACAGAAGAAAATTTGGATTCCCTGACTATCTGAACAACTTAATGCGAAAGGCTATGTTAATGCTATCGGAAGTGGTCTGGCCTCAAGGGAAACAGTACTCTATACCATATTACAAAACTAAAGTATACATACTAGGTAAAGTGTATGGCTAACACGAAACTGAAAGACGCACTTAAATATAATAAGCAGACGTTTTGTGTAAAATTAAAAATTGATCGCAAATCATTTATTAATATCCTCCCAACTGGGTTACAATCTAAAGTACCAGCACACAGTCAAAATTAAAAAACATTACGTGATTATACAATAGACTAAAACAAGTCAAAATTAAAAAGACAGTCGACGCAGCGTTTCGGTGCTTTTTCTTTGTGACACCTTCTTCAGGACCTTAAAACATTTGACTCCATTATTTCTGTTTAATAACGAGTGATGCTCTTTTTATAAAAAGGTTTTGACGCCCGAATATGCGAGCTGCTTGGGTTATCAATTCCCTTTAGCTCTTTGTATTCACGACCTTGATCTGTATTTACACGGAGGAGCCACCGTCAGAAATTTGAAAAACTTCTTAAGGACTTTTTGCCTGTTGTGGATTAAAACAAATATATTTCGTAAGTATCCTCTGGATTCGGTAATGTTGAGGCTTAAATCTTCTCTTTTAAGCCAAGAGATCTTGCGTTAGGAAAACGGCCTCCCTGCTCCTCCGTGTCGTCGTCTTCCTGAGATGTCACATGCGGTGATACCACTTCCTGTGATGTTATGCATGGTGGTGCCACACGCGGCGGATACGGTGGTCCCAGGGCGAGCTGACTGCCCTAGGCATAATAGGGTGGTTGAGAGACCGCCACCGTGAGTCTGGCAGTCCGTGGACTGCCAGACTCATAATAGGGCGCTCAGTTTTACCGTCAAGACGGACTCAACCTCCTGTTGGAGATGTTAAAAGTGCCTCACGGGTAAACCAAATAATTACTGCGCAGTACCCTGGATCAGATTAAATAGAAGATCTAGGAGGATGCAAACTGAGTACAATGATTCTACTCTTCCCTATTGTGCAACATTTTCCAGCCTATATATTGTGTCTAATGATTGAAGGCATTCTAATGGGCTAAGCCGATCCTACTTTTTAGTCTGATAAAAGTTGATTCTGATTAATCTAATGTTGTAAACTCCATTGAAATGTATCTTTGTTGTAGTGTGTCTCGGTCACTGTGTAGAGCTATTTGAACTTTTTTCAAAGATTGTTTTCTGTATTTGAGTCAGGTACTTGACTTATTCTTTTACTTTTAGGTATCAATAAACCAGACAGACAGACAAATCCTGAGCAACTTCATTGAAATGTGATCATAGGAACTGGTACTAGTGACGGTTTAAATTATTTACCAGCATCAAATATTAGCAAGAAAAGGGGAGAGGATGTGGTGTAAGGGCCAGAGCCGCCGATTTTGCAACTGGGGAACCACGTTCCAGTCTCTGCTTTAACTCAACATCTGGAGATTCTGGACAAATCACTTAATCTCCCCCTTACTCTAAAAAATGAACGTGCCCTTGTGCAATTGAAGAACCGTTTTTTCCCACTTACTGGTCCTAAGCGGCGAGAATCCGCCCAAGTCCTCCATACTCTCCTTATCTATAATAAGGAGACACAGGAGCCTTCATCTGCAGGAGGAACCACGTTTTATTCGAATAGCCCGGGCTATGGAACAGAGTCCTAAGCTCGTCGGAGACAAGACAGAGGAGGGTGCTGCTTCACTACGCAGCTTACAGGCCTTATATGCACATTTCCCACCTTAAGAAGCCAGTTTGGGTGGGGGCCTGGTGCCCCCGAGTCAAAATGCAGCTACACCATTCTTTGTTCAGGCAGGACGGGAGCTGCAACAGATGTTACAAAAGATTACGGGCAGGTCTTGCAAAACAGGATATGTACGTGAGAGAACAGACAGATCTTGAACAACAGGATGTGTGAAAGAAACAAGTTCTGGGACGTTGGCGTGACCAAGTCTTGCGAAACAGGATGGATGTGTGCAGGAGTTCAGTCCGAGGGTGGTGAGGCCAATTCTTTGTTCCCTTTTTCGAAATTGGCTCAATCACAAGGAGCAGGAAGGGCAGGGTGGTCGTGACAGTTAGAATTTTATCAGACATCAGCAGAAACGACCAGGAGGGTCATGCAGAGGTGTTTGATCGAAATGGCAATGCAAAAATAATGGAGTCCTGACACAAAAAAATGCAGACAAGAAGGACACTTTTCCTCACAATGTAATTGGTACTCGCTTATGTAAAGCGCTCCTATACCTACGGGTCGAGTTTGCTCTATATAATACTTTTAAAAAAAGCTACACAGTCAGTGCTTTCAAGTGACTCCTATCATACAGTAAGTGATATAAATATTCTCACCATCCTAGAACTAGAGGGATATTATGTGCCTTTTTGTGAACTCATTCTGACTATTTATTTAATAATGATCTAAAAAATCTACAATGGCAGATCTCTACTACCTATCAAATGGGTCCATTAGGTAATACCTTTTTTAAAGAACTGTCATTGTTACAGACCTAATTGAAATACTTTCTTACATGTTTAAATGTATTTCAGACATGCAAAAAAAATTAAAAAAAGATTATGCCCAGTCTGCTATAGCAGAAGCCTGGTGCAGTGAAATGTAACAACAAACAATGGTTCACTGTAGATACATTCAAAGCATCATTACTCAATAAGTTGGTGGATGCAGCTGCTACCCACAGAGGATACATACATCAAAAATCGTACGTCATATAAACATTTGATGACCTAGTTAAAGAGCTCATGGCCGAAACACGTCAAGTAAAAATTAATACAAATATATTTACAGAATCTCACGATTAAAATCCACAATAATTATATGTGAGAAAAGTGCTCACAAACATAAAAAGCTGCATTGTGAATAAAGCGTGAGAAGTAAATCTGACTAAAAGACCTATGACTTGAATCCTTGCGAAATTTCTAGACTTGATGTCAGATCAGTGATATAATTTGAGATGTCATCAGTGATGTCACTGACCATGTCATGAATGATCTAATATGTGACATCAACTGCAGTGCATTGCGGGTGCGTGTAATATAGTTAGTACAACTAACTATATAGGAGCAATTTCAATGGTTTTGTATGAGTGAAATGTCCAGCTAACTATAACACCCCTAAAATGTATAGTTTTTTGAGTGAATTTCAAAGGTTTTTTAAAAGCTAATTCCTAACTATATAAGGCCTGAAACCTTTGGTTTTTTCAGTGAATATATATATATATATCGAATAAACTAAACTCACCTGCACTCTGGGTCTTCCTGTTCTTTCCTGTGTGGGTTCGGTGATTGCAGACTGGCGCAGTGAGAAGGACAGTGCGGATACATATATATATATATATATATATATATATATATATATATATATATATATATATATATATATATATATATATATATATATATATATATATATATATATCCTCTTCTTCATGGGCTGCTACACAGGGGAAATGACTGACTCACCAGTGTTGTCTCGGTGGTTGCTTTATTGAGAACACCACCCACTTTGGGCGTTACACACAAGAGTTGCACAATAGCATGCTGGTTCATGTAGTCTCTGAGGTGAGTCCTGTATTAAACATTTTTTTAAAAGTTCATTGTCTCTGTGTAAGTATTGGAAGCTTATTTTAATCCTTGAGTAGGTTTGGTTGCAAAACTCCAGGCTTCGTTTTGCCATGGGGCTGCATGCTTACACGGAGAGAAAAGGTTTCTTTCCAAGCCTTTCCATTCAGTTGTAGGAAATGGTGCTCATCTGCCACGGCCAAGGCTGCCGTGTATTTAACATTTCCTCTCAAATGCCCTGAAATTTACAGAGGTCACAGGATGCAGCTCCTACCATCCGGTCTGGAAGCCTCGAGGCTGCTTGCAGCTTTTTGCATCCATTTCATTTTTCGATTCCCTTCTTGATTCCAGACGCGTTTCGAGGCCAACGCCTCTTCTTCATGGGCTGCTACACAGGGGAAATGACTGACTCACCAGTGTTGTCTCTGTGGTTGCTTTATTGAGAACACCACCCACTTTGGGCGTTACACACAAGAGTTGCACAATAGTATGCTGGTTCATGTAGTCTCTGAGGTGAGTCCTGCATTAAACAGTTTTTGAAAAGTTCATTGTCTCTGTGTAATTATTAAAAGCATATTTTAATCCTCCCTCCCTACAAGAAGTTAAAGTTGTAGAACAGACATATAATCTCACTGTCAATCATTGTTTTCGACAGAAATATATGCAAGCAGGACATATCTCCTTGTAGAACACAAATAGTCCAAACTAACCATAATAATATATTTTTGATAGACTTCATGAGTAGAATAATGTGCATGACTTGTAACATAATACCCAAATTATACCCAAGTTATTATGGTTAGTTTGGAGAAACACATATTTAAGTATATTTCACCCACTTGGGTAGAATTGTTGGTAGGCTTATATGTGTATTATTATGAGCCTGATGTTCGACTATTTGTGTTCTGACAAGGAGATATGTCCTGCTTGCATATATTTCTATCGAAAGCAATGATTAACAGTGAGAATATATGTCTGTTCTACAACTTTAACTTCTTGTTGGGAGCAACTATACTGTAATGGCATTTTGGAACTATGCGAGCATTATGCAAATAATCATTCCCATGCACGAAATAGGATTTTCCACTTTCTATGTCACCTGTTTTCACGTCATATATATATATATATGACAGTACCATCAAAAGTCCAGCATATTACAGCTATGGCTAGAAGGAAGGGGACTCTCCCAAATTGTTTGCTTTTGTTGACTGGGATATGATGCAGGTACACTATGGCTGCTGGGATTTGAGTCACTTTTTCCAGAATGTGTTCTAGCTAAGTATAAGACCCAATGGGCAAGAATTAGACTGAGTGGCCAGCATTCAGGGTGCATAGATATTAGGAGATAAATCTGTCAGGGTTTCCACTGCTGCTTTTGCTCTTTGGACTCACCAAGAATACCTCTTACATATAAACTCACAGCTTTTACGAATGATAATGTAATAACATTACGGAATCCACAACAATTCCTCAAGAATTTAATGCTTGAAGCCTTCTAGAAAGTAGTGGGATACCATGTTATACTCAGTTATTCTGATTCGCAGGAAGGAAGCAACCTGTGAAACATCTTAATTCTTACACACTCTTTAGATGGTGGCAAGGAGGAATATAATACTTGGGTATCAGGCTTACCGTGGACCTGGGCTTCTATGCAATGGAAAACCTCACAGTCTTGCTTAGTGAGTCCAAAACTTGGCTTATGTCCTGGGTGGGACAAATTGAAGCTTTGAAAAATATACTCTTATTCAACATTGTGTATATCTTCCAAGCCCTTCCTCTGCTCATTAAACATAGCAAAATTAAACACCTGCAAAAACTTTGCAATACCTTCTTTTGGGCTGGCAAGATACCTATACTGATACTCACCTCATCCACTGTTGCTAAACCTCTCAACTCTGTTACATGACTGAAAGGCTATGAAGAGATGGACAAGCTGTGGCGATTTGCTGACCAGAACGTGACCAAGTGCCCACTGGGGGGGAAGGGGAGGAGCCCTGGGTCCTGAGAAGTCATAGGGCTGTAACTTGTATCCTACTTAGGTCAATAGGTTTACAACCCTTCCATGTCATACAATTATTTTGCAATGATGATTTCACCCCCTGGTTAGATACAAACCAAATTAAAATCTGGAAGGAGCAGAGAGCTTTAGATGTGGGGTCATTGTAATAGAAGAAAATTAAAGGCCTCATTATGAGCCTGGCCGTCCATGGTCCACCAGACTTGCCGGGGCATGGCGGTGGCAGTCTTCTCAGCGCCCTATTATGCCCAGGGCAGTCAACCCATATTGGAACCACTACAACTGCAAGGGATCAGAGATCCCTGGCAAGGCTGTCTTGAAGCCGCAATATGCTTGGCGGAACCACTGTGGTTCCACCAAGCATATTAAAAATTTCCTCTTAGCCACATTTTTCATGGCGGTGAGCCTGCCATGAAAACCATGGTGGAGAGGAAACAAAGGGGGCCCTTTTGTCTCAGGGCCATGGGGCGCATGCAGGGGAGCACATTTGTGCCCCTTTGTGCGCATGCATCCCAGTACCTGTATGGCATGGATTGCAGCAGTCCATGACGTGCAGGTACTGATTTTGATGTTCCCATTGCGGTGCCTATTTCATTAGCACCGCTGTGGGAACACCAAAGAATGGCCCACCAAACAGGAGAAAACTCCTAATCTGGTGGGCAGTTCAACCACAGGTTTGGCAGTGCGGGAGCACAACTCGTAATGAGGCCCTAAGTCATTTGAGGATGTCAAGTTAGAGTTTGGTAACCCCCAAAACAGAACATTTCAACTACTGACAGCTAAGGTACTTCATCTGGTAGTGAAAATGGGAGCAATGAGGAATTTCACACCCTTTGAATGATTTCCTCAAACATTATCAATCCCCAAAAATGTTGAAACCGATTCACAAACTGCATTTTGTAGGATGTAAGCGCTATTCAGACACTTAGGTGAGGGGACCTCCGTTTCTGCCTCTCCTATTATTTTCTGTGCAGAGATATGCATTTAAGTAGTAAAGGTAGGAGGGTAAGGCTGAGTGGTGGGAAATGGAGCACTACTTACTCCTTATTGGGAGGAGTTTAAGGTTATGTAATGATAAAACAAACAGTCTAAAAAAAGAGTAATGCTGTTCCTGTTGACAAACTACATTTCTAAATTTACTACAGCCCATAAGGTGTCAAAACAGGTGTAGATGGATTCCCACTTAGCCTTGGAGGGAGTCATGCAGCACATAAGACAACTCACACGTACTGCAAAATGTTTCCAAAGAAAATAACGGAGGCATGGAAATTAAAGAACACTTTATAGGAACTAATGATAAAATATTTAAATTATCTCTACATTTACATTTTTACATTTTTTTCAAGTTAATATTAAACTTAATTAAAAATACATTATTAAAGTTTCATGAAGAATTAAAAATAACTAAATTAAATTAAATGTAATTAATGTGTTACTACACATATCATTTGTTGAGTTAATCTGCTGTACCACTTTATTGTACTAGTATGTCAAAAATACAAATTTTAAACAAATGTACATTTACAGTTTACATTGGAATATTTGTATTAACTTTTAAAAACTAATGGTAAACTTTATTAATTTTCCTGATACTCGCCACAAGGCATTCTTTGCCACCGTAGCAGAGACTGCCAGCTACGTGCACAAGATACTTTGGGGCCCATTAGGATAGCGGGCGGAAAATCACCCCGACCGCCATGGAGGCGGAAAACAACCGTCCGCCGGGACCGCGAATAAGCCAGCAGTCAAATTACGATCAACCGCCAAATAAGACCGCCCGCGGCGGTAGCGGGCTAACAAAAACCGCCCGACGCGGGCGGTGATGTCCTAAAACCGACCGCTGCGGTCGGAAATGCAGCAGAAAAGCTACACCCTGCTGCAAGCAAAGCAGAGACTCCGGACGGGAAATTAGGATTTCCCCGATGGTCCCGGGGATAGAACCGCTGTTTCTGTTCGCAGCAGGCACACACTGCAGTGAATGGGAGAGCCAGCGGAAGAGCTGCAGCTTATCCACCGCAGCGTACGGTACATGAAAAACATGGCGGACGAAGCCAAAACACCGCAACGATACCCAGCTGAGCTCAAATCAAAGTAGCCATGCCCCACAAATACACAAAACACATACCAATGATAAAACAAATGCAAAAAAATTAAATACAATTCCCAGGACAACACCCACAATACACCTCACAGCAAAGGCCCAATTGGACATACCCACACAGCTGAGTATAAAAACAGCCCCTTTGCTGACCACAATCCTTTGCAACAATCCAGAAGAGAAGGCCAAACACCACATCTGACAGGAGAGGCAAAACAACACAACACACACACCACCACCACCATCACTACCACCATCACACCAGCACCAACAATCCCCCAGCACACAACACACCTCACACCTCAACACCACACCCACCACACACACCCCTGCACCCACAAACACTGCAAACACCAACCACCATGGCAGCACAGAAAATGCCAAAATTCACAGAGGGTGAATTGACAGTCATGGTCAATAAGATAGTGAGAGTGGAACCACAACTGTTTGGTAGCCTGGTCCAACAGACACCATTAGCCACAAGGACACAAATGTGGGACAGGATAGTCCAAAGGGTCAATGCAGTAGGGACCAACCCGCGATCCAAGAAGGAGATCATGAAGCGGTGGCATGATCTCAAGAGGGTTGTCAAGGAGAAGAGGAGCAAAAACTGGGAGCTGGCGAACTGGACTGGTCGTGGCCCTCCCATCCCACAGAAAACATTCACATCATGGGAGGAGAAGGTGCTTGCCATATTGCATCCTGAGTGTCTCACAGGAGTAGCCGGGGGAACGGAGGCTGGTAAGTATAAACAAATGGCAACCAACACACTGATAAGTACTTCCTTGCACAGCCCAAACACCATTTCACTGTTCACCCTCACCTAACAGGTAGGCAGCCATCTTCACTGGGAGACATGTTTGGGGGTGGGAGGCCTGCACTACCACTCCCACCATGCACCTTGTCCCACACCCCAGCAGCATGGAGGCCTCCCCCACCCAGGAGCATGTGTCAGTCATTGCACTGTTCACCCTCACCTAACAGGTAGGTAGCCATCTTGCTTGGGAGGGAGTTTGGGGAGTGTGGCCTGCACTCCTACTCCCACCATGCCCCTGTTCCACACACCAGCAGCATGGAGGCCTCCCCACCCAGGAGCATGTGTCAGCCATTGCAGTGTTCACCCTCACCTAACAGGTAGGCAGCCATCTTTTATTGGAGGACTGTTAGGGGGTGGGAGACCTGTCTCACCACTCCCAACATGCCCCCTGTTCAACACTCCAGTAGCATGGAGGCCTCCCCCACCCAGGAACATGTGTCAGCCATTGCACTGTTCACCCTCACCTAACAGGTAGGCAGCCACCTTGTATTGGAGGGCTGTTTGGGGGTGGGAGGCCTGTATCATGACTCCCAGCATGCCCCCTGTTCCACACTCACAGGTAGGCAGCCATCTTGTATTGGAGGACTGTTTGGGGGTGGGAGGCCTGTACTACCACTCCCACCATGCACCTTGTCCCACGCCCTAGCAGCATGGAGGCCTCCCCCACCCAGGAGCATGTGTCAGTCATTGCACTGTTCACCCTCACCTAACAGGTAGGTAGCCATCTTGCTTGGGAGTGTGTTTGGGGAGAGTGGCTTGCACTCCTACTTCCACCATGCCCCCCGTTCCTCACTCCAGCAGCATGGAGGCCTCCCCCCCTAGGAGCATGTGTCAGTTCATTGCACTGTTCACCCTCTCCAATAGTAGGCATCCATCTTGTATTGGAGGACTGTTTGGGGGTGGGAGGCCTGTACTACCACTCCCACCATGCACCTTGTCCCACGCCCTAGCAGCATGGAGGCCTCCCCAACCCAGGAGCATGTGTCAGTCATTGCACTGTTCACCCTCACCTAACAGGTAGGTAGCCATCTTGCTTCGGAGTGTGTTTGGGGAGAGTGGCCTGCACTCCTACTTCCACCATGCCCCCTGTTCCTCACTCCAGCAGCATGGAGGCCTCCCCCCTAGGAGCATGTGTCAGTTCATTGCACTGTTCAACCTCTCTAATAGTAGGCAGCCATCTTGTATTGGAGGACTGTCTGGGGGTGGAAGGCCTGTCTCACAACTCCCACCATGCCCCCTGTTTCACACCTGAGCAGCATTGAGGCCTTTCCCACCCAAGAGCATGTGTTAGTCATTGCACTGTTCACCCTCACCTAACAGGTAGGTAGCCATCGTCACAGGTCTGGCTGTTTGTGGTTGTGAGACCTGCAATACTACACACGGCAACAATTACATGCAATGCATTGACACAGGACATGTTTGATTATTTGATGTTTCCATGCACCATCTAATAACAGCCAGTATTACATGTAACAATAATACTAAAGTTGTCTCAATTGTGTAGTGTACAGACAGCAGATGGCATGCAGCTAACAGAATACTTGCACATTGAACAACACTGACCATTTCCCATCTAATCCACAGGTGATGAAGATCTTTCTGCTGAGGACAACAACGATCAGCAGAGCCAGTCTCCACCCCTGGTACATGGACTCTCGGATGTTGATTCCCAGGACAGTTTGGACGATGAGCTCCAGGCTGGCCCATCTGGTGTGCCAAGGCCCAACCAGTCCTAGGACCCCATCCTCCCCACCACCACATCTGCTGCACCAACAACTGCACAACAGACCCCTGCAGTCATGGCCTGTGACTCCACCGCTGCCACCTCGGCCACCACCACCAGCACCCTCCCTGTCCCAGGGGATGACCAGGACACAACACCAACTGTGGAGGGCTGCGAGAGTGTGTGAGGACCCACCACAGCGATGCAACAGGTCCGTGGCAGCAGGGCAGGTGGGAGGGCCAGGGTCCCCCCCAGACCTCAGGAGGTTGACACACCATCCCTGGACCACTTCACCAAATTCATCGGTGAATATGAACAGGTCCAGGGAAAAAGTGGCCGGTCAGACAAACTATTACGTGAGCTCATCCTGCTGATGAGATCCATCGGCACACGCATTGGTCAAATGGTGGACCTCATGGCCCAGCAAGTAGCGTTACTGAGGGACGGGCCTGCGTCCCAAACAACACCTCCGCCCCCTCTGTTGTACTGCAGGATGACAGTGCACCATCCTCCCCTGTGGCCACAGAGAGGGGTGAGTCCTCACATGCCACTGGCAATGCAGCAGGCCCTCCCACCAAAGCGATCAAGTGGGTGTTCAAACAAGAACTTGGGAGTCTCTGGAGGCAAAGCACCAGCCGCACGCCAGTCATGGAGCCAGCCCTGATGGCAACCCTCTTCCCCTCTGCATTGCCTGTTTGGAGTGTCCTTCCCCACACTGCCTTGTGAATGGCACCTGTCTGTTGGACTTGGTCGCCACATCCATTTGGTGTCTAATCTTGCATCTCATCTACCATGACAGTCATTTCACTGATCCTTCACCACCTTCATGTAAATATTCCCGCACCCCTCACATGTCCACTTTGCAAATAAAATACCTGACGCACCAGATTTTGTGCAATATTTACAGTTTAGAAAATGTCCATGATGTATCCAAATGATGTACAGTATGTAGGGCTGGATTATTTTGAAGCACCAAGGGAGACACAACAGAACAACAGTCACTGGTGTCATTGTGGCATCACAGACATAACACTACACAAAACATACACTTGAGTCTACAGGCATACAAGACTATGTGCAGCAGGTGTCAACAAATAGAGTCCTGCATACGTCCACATATGGAACGTCAATGCCACCTTTTCTACACACAGGCTACTCAACATGTGCCTGTCTGTACCATCCACACATAGCCCTTAACCACAACAACAACCACAACAGACAATGTACAAGTCGTACATCTTCACACACCTTCAAGTGAAGTAGAGGTTGATGAGCTGTTGAAGAATGTCAACTCCTTCCTCCTCTTCACTGTCCTCATCACTGGACTCAGGTCCTTGGGCAGGCACGGGCCTTGGTTCCTCTCCATCATCCAGCAGCATGGGAATCCCCTTGTGAATGGCCATGTTGTGCAGCATACAGCATGCCACAACGATCTTGCAGACCTTCCCAGGCGAGTATGTCAGTGCACCTCCAGTCCTGTCAAGGCAGCGGAATCTTGACTTGAGTAGGCCAAAAGTTTGCTCAATGACACGTCGGGTTCTGCCATGGGCCTCATTGTACCTGACGTCAGCCGGGGTCCTGGGATTTCTCAGTGGACTTAGCAGCCATGGACGACTGGAATACGCAGAGTCACCTAGGAATGACAAACACACATTGCAATGTTGCACAGGCAGAGGGCAGAAGGTCACAAATACACAGCACGCCATATCAATAGGCATACTCACCCACAATCCAAGCACTATCGGGATGCAGGTTAGCCATCACCTGGGGCACCATGCTGTTCCTCATGACGTATGAATTATGGGCTAAGCCGGGGAATCTTGCACACACATGTGAAATTGTCATGTCTGCAAGCACACCACCTGCACATTTATTGAATGGTAGTGTTTGCGATTCCTAAAAATGTGCTCAGTGACCTGTGATGCCACCAGACCGACATGGGTGCAATTGATGGCACCAACAACATGGGGATGTGCCCAAGGGCATAGAAGTCACCCTTCACACCGGGCAATTCTGCTCCCCTGGGGAAATGTATGTAACAATCCTTATATCTCATCATGGCTGCAAGAACATCCCTCAGCACCATGCTGAACATGGGTTGCGACATCCCTGCAGCACCGGCCACGGTCTCCTGGAAGGAACCAGTTGCAAAAAAGTAGAGGGCTGCCATCACTTTGTATGTGGGTGTGAAGGCTGTTGGGTAGTGGCGATGAGGCTGCAGGTGGGGCTGCAACAGATCACAAAGAGCGCAAAACTTGACCTGACAGACTGGCGTGTCGAGAGACTTCGGTTCAACATGGGGATGTGCTGAGTAATACATAATCATATCGAAGTGTTGCATATCAAGCACACACTTAGAATTCCAACTGATCAATAACAGTGAAAAGACAAGCAAGATTTGTACAGAATCACGTTGGAAAAACAACTTCTTTGAATTTACTTTGTGTCCACTTCTTACGTTCTCCTTCGTCATTTCTTTGACTGGTGCACTGGACACCTTTATCACAAAGGTTATAAATCTTTTTATCCTTTATAATTGTAAACCAATGCCTTTACAGTTTACTTCCCGTTCTGCCCTGAGGAAGCCCACAATGGGCGAAACGCGTTGACTGTCTCTGTGATCTTCTTGTATAAAGAATATTGGCTGTTTTTATATCCTGTACCAAGAGGACATATTAAAAAAAGGACTTTGTCAAATCAATTGTTTGGTCTTGATGTATTGAAACATTGTACAATTGTATTCATTTGTTGCCTCTCTATGTGCTTGTTGTGGGTTTATTTTTGTATGGTCCTGTGGCAGTGGACCAGGAAGGTGGGCAGCATTTGCAGAGCAATCTGCTGTGATTTGTGTGTATAGTAAGGTGGTGCAACGACCAAATCCCTTATTGCCATTCTCAGCTGATATATTTTAGATCACAAAGGGTCTTCATGGTCGCTCTGTCGAGGCAGAATTTTCTGATGATGGCTATATCCTCCATGTCCTCCAGCACTGTCAGGTGAAGTATGAGATTTGGCCTCCTCCTAGTTGAGATGCACATGGACACATGTCAATAACAACCATCATGAGGTGGACTCAGCACATACCGTTAAGCATGTCACGCAAAACTTTACAATTCTAGGAGAGATGCGTGGCACACAAGGTTACATGTGTTTAAATTTGAGACACAGAGGACACACCAATCCATTTTCAATACACAGGTGCCGCAAACAAAACAGAATGTCAATGCAAATGCACAGTTTCTGAACTCCACATTCCAATTGTGCACGCCTTGTACCGTACCATCCTCAAAAGTGTGTAAGATGACCATGAATGCCTCACACACATCTGC
This sequence comes from Lissotriton vulgaris, assembly GCF_964263255.1. NCBI lineage: Eukaryota > Metazoa > Chordata > Amphibia > Caudata > Salamandridae > Lissotriton > Lissotriton vulgaris. Next base: position 1,858,039,086 of record NC_141689.1, read on the forward strand.
TGTACCTGTCACACCTCAATTCATCATGTGAAGCTGGCGCACATCAAGAGCCCAATGATCACAGTAGATGGTAAACTTGTGTGCATGGGCTGATATGGTAGCACAAGTATGAAACAACACCATACAGTGAGACAAGCCTTGCCAAGGTCAGCACTGACCCACAACACATTGATTTGTCACACATCATTGACAACAGCTTAACACTGTCAGGCATCATCAACCATCAAATGCATCAGTGACATTGCAGGGACCACAGACCAATGTGCGTCACACATATCGTGCGACCACCTGTGCATTAAACCAATTAATGGCATTGTGTGCACAATGATGTGCCATTAAACATGTTGCTGCTGTGTACTGATGCAGAATTCACAATGGAATTTGCCAATGCATGTGACCAAATTCGCGGTAGCTACTGCCTGTCCACGGCGGTGTGACACCAGCACCACGCCCTACACAAGTGCAGTAGACATTGGCATGGAGGCATGGGTTGCTTGCGGTGGGCATGCTGCGCCACACATATGGCATTTGCAACCACCTGTCCACGCCCTACACAAGTGCGGTAGACATTGGCATGGGTTTGCTGGCAGTGGGCATGCTGCGCCACACATATGGCGGTTGCTACTGCCTGTCCATGGTGGTGTGACACCAGCACCACCCCCTTCACAAGTGCAGTAGACATTGGCTTGGAGACATGGGTTGCTGGCGGTGGGCATGCTGCACCACACATATGGCGGTTGCTACCGCCTGTCCACGGAGGTGTGACACCAGCACCACCCCCTACACAAGTGCGGTAGATATTGGCATGGGGTTTGCTGGTGGTGGGCATGCTGCGCCACACATATGGCGGTTACTACCGCCTGTCCACGGCGGTGTGACACCAGCACCACCCCCTTCACAAGTGCGGTAGACATTGGCATGGAGGCATGAGTTTCTGGCGGTGGGCATACTGCGCCACACATATGGCGGTTGCTACTGCCTATCCACGGCAGTGTGACACCAGCACCACCCCCTTCACAAGTGCGGTAGACATTGGCATGAAGGCATGGATTGCTGGCGTTGGGCATACTGCGCCACACAAATGGCGGTTGCTACCGCCTGTCCACAGCGGTGCAACACCGCCATGGGGCATTGCCTACAGTCGATGGGAGCGATGATTATGGTGGCATGATGCAGGTTTGAAAGTCGCGGAAGGCGTGCTCCGCCACCGCCAAGCCGGTCATTGGATGCTTTTAAATGAGGCAGTCCTGCACAACCAATAATTGCAGCTTTGCACCTCACAAACGAGCCCAGGGGGCTATAAATCTGTGGGACTGAGCACCACATTTCCACTGCTCACAGAGCCTGCTGACTGGGACCCTCTCCTGCTGCTGCCAGAAGTGCCTGCTGCCTGGGACCCTCTCCTGCTGCTGCCAGAAGTTCCTGCTGCCTGGGACCCTCTCCTGCTGCTGCCTGAAGTGCCTGTTGCCTGGGACTCCTCACCACTCACTTCAACCACAGGTGTTACATGTCCACAGGGATGGCAAGAACTGAGAAGATCCGTGCCAGTCCATTCATAAGCGAGGAGCTGGAGGTGCTAGTGGACGAGGTGCTGGCACAGTACCAGAGGCTGTATGATGGCCCCAATGTAGTAGTAAGTTATCATTGAGGGTGCTGTTGGGCAGGGGGGTCAGACATGCATGGGACTGGTGATGTGTGCGACCCACTGAGGGGTTTCAGTGCAGTCATCCTGTGTGTGTGTGTCATTGGCATGTAGCCTCTAGCCCTTCATGCATGCATGCTATAATATCTATATGCAGAGTGCCCTTGTGAGGTGTCCCTAGTTTGTGAATTAGGGGGATTATAATTGGTCCTGAGTCTGTGTATTGCTTTTGTTGTGATAGATGTTGGTACATGACACTGTCTAACTGGTCATTTACCCTACTTTTCTCCCATACCTGCAGCTCAAGGTACACCAACGTAAGGCCGTGAGGAGGGACATTGCTGCAAAGGTACAAGCCCTGGGGGTATCCGACAGATGACACACCCACTGCCACAAGAGGTGGGAGGACATCAGCTGGCTGGCAAAAACTTGACCGAGATGACCTTGGGGCTGCAACTGCGCACTGGGCATCTGGCACGGCGCAACACATCACACCTCTGATGTTCCGCATATTGGCAGTGACTAATCCGAGGTTGGATGCACTTTGAAGGAGCATCGCCAGCAAGGCAAGGCAGGGGTGAGTATTTGGGGAGGGTGACTTTGCCTGGGAGCGGATCATGTATACAGAGCCTGTGGCAGCGGTGAGCCATGTTATGTTCATGGGTGGTGCTGTGATGTGTCATGTGAGTGGCTGCAGGGATGTGTGCTAGTGTCAGGCATTGTGCCAAATTGCCCTTACAAGGCTGATCATCCCTGCTGTGATTTATCATAGCCAGGTGTGTTCGGAACCACATGGTCATTCTGCATTGTGATGGTGTGGGAAATGTATTAGGGGGTTAACATAAGGGTCCACTATCTGAGTGTGAGTTCATGTATTCCTACTTTGCATGTACCATGATTGTTGAGGGTCACATGTCTGACAACGAGGTACCCCAGAGTACCACATGGTGCTTGGTATGTCCTACTTGGCATTGGAGACTGTCATGTCTTAAAATGTGTGTGTCTTCTCCCCTCAGGTTCCCTGAAGGCCTGTCAGTGGCAATGAGTGTTGGGACAAGATAGGTGTGGGCATGGCAAGTTGTGTGTGGTACACTTCATCCATGGGCAAGGTGTTGTGCTGTGTGGCCTAAACATGGCTCAGTCATGGCAGCTATTCAGTGTTGCAGGCACTGTTGTGTTGTATGTAGTGTGTTGCTGCACTGCTTATGCAGGGTGTGGTGGTCAGCATGTTGATTTGGGCATCCCCTGTATGCATTGTTTGATTTGCTTTGTCCTGGTGATTTCATTTATACAACCCTACATCTCTCTCTCATGCAGAATCGCCAGTGGGCACGGAGGAACAGGAACCGAAAACTAGTGGTGGTGAGAGTAGCACTACAGCTGCACCGGAGGCCAGTGACACAGAGCTCACCAACGCATCTGAAGGGGACAGGAGTATGCAGGAGGAATCCATGGCTGGGACACAGAGTACTACATGATCTGATGTGAGTGGTGATGCATCCATGTTGTCAGGCACATGGGATGGGGAGTCTGCTACATCATCTACCACTCAACGGCCAGTGCCCAGCCTCCCATCCACTTCCTCTGGTGCTGCTCATGTCCGTAAGAGGGGACGAGTTAAATTCACACCTGGCACCGTCGAGCCTGCACCTGTCCCCCCTGCTGCCCTCAGTGCTGAGTCTGTGGAGCTCCTGCACCAGCTTTGTGTGGGCCAGACCACCCTGCTCAATGCCTTCAGCGACCATGACAAGAAATTAGGGCAGGTGGTTGCCTACTTGGAGGACATACACTCTGACGTGGGTGGGCTCGACCATACAGTCCAAGCTTTGTCATCCGCAGTAACGTCTTCCCTTCAACAAGCACATGCTCCCATTCCTGCTCAGGTGCCTTTGTCCACCCCCGTCAGTGGCAACATCAGAGGACAGTGACCACGGTTCGCATGCGTCAGAGACACTATACAGCATAAGGAGCACAAAGCAGACACAACCTAAGCGGTCACCCCCACAGACACCATCCCCCCAGAAGAGCAGAGCCAGCCCAGAATGCAAAGACAAGAGCCCATCAGGGAAGAGCAGGTGTTGTATGGCAAGGGTACACCTAGAAAGGGCACAGGCCCACATCCCCCACCACATCAACTCCAAGTCCAAGCTCAGTGAAGCAGGTGGAGGAGGGCACTGTAGGGCCCACCCCAGGCAAAGAGGAAAAGGAGGGCACTGTAGGGGGGACACCTGCGAAACAGGCAAAGGAGGGCACTGTAAGTGTGACACCTGGCAAGCAGGGTAAGGTGGTCCAGAGGCGTAGCCAGACAAAGCGTTCCGCAGGATCCAGCACATTACCGGAGGGAGTGCCAGTGTCTGAACCAGATGCGGGACAGTTGGTGTGTGTACCTGTTGTGTCATCACCAGTTCCCATTAACCCCAAGACAGGGAAGCCATTTCGTATTCCCAAAAAGTGGAAGGGCACCCCTTCAGCCTCTCCCACCCACACTGTGCCACAGGTCTGCATGACTCCACCTCCACCTCCACGTGCCACTGAACCACCTGGTCCGAACAGCTCTTCAGCTTGCCAAATGACTGATAGCCCTACATCACCTGCTTCTCTGTCTCCCCAGTCAAGTGTTCCTGCTGACCCGACACACAGCCAGCTCCAAGTCCACCTGACAGCCAAATGTGAGTGGCAGTCTCTATCATACAATAAACAAGAAACTTTAAGGAGGGCCCAAGGGGATTTGAGATTACCGACCCTCAAGTGTCCTATCCCCCAATCTACACGTGCTAAGAACAAAAAAGGGGACACTAGTGGTCAAATGGTATGTGGCTGGGAGAGAAACATAAGTGGCATAGGCTGTGTCTTATGTGCATGGCACCACAGTGTACAGAAAACCCATCAGCCCACCCAATGGTGGAGCATCATCATCTGAGATGTTTGTAAAAGAAAACTGGTATCTCATCCAGGTGTCCCACTAGTTGTTATCGTGAGACATCCAAGGAAGGATCCGCCAGTGATGTAAAACAACCAAAGATTGAGATGCGATGGTGCTGAAAAATGAATTGCAGTGTTAGAGAAGGTGAAAAAAGTGAAAACTAAAATTGACTATTATGATGCCAGAAGAACTAATTTATTAAAGGGTCATCATGATGTCAAGGTTAAAAATAGTGTTAGGATAGTATAGATAGATGGTAACTATCCAGTGATGTTTAAATAGGTCGACATGTTTCAGCCAATCAAGGACGGTAGGTAGCCCAGTGGCTTTCTTCAGGACCAATACTGAAACACTACTGCAAATGTGCGGAAAAAGTAAATCATCAGAGAGATACTACCATTTAGCAGAGTTCCAGAATCTGGACGCGGTGTCTCTCAGAAATAGTTTGGTTCCTGCAAAATAATGTACATACATATAAATACAGACATACACATATATACAGACACAGCCAGGAAAAAGCCACTAAATATAATATATACAAAACCACATAAATACATGCTGTAGCTAGTATATTCCATCAGCATACTTAATTGATATCCATATGGTATGCCAATTTTGACTAACCCAGAACAATCTTGGGATCAGACCTCACCTCTCCTGGCACTCGCTCAGACAATGAGGCCAGCTCTATTGATGTGCAAAAGAGGAATAGCAAGAGAGACAAATATTATCCTGCTATTTTTGTTATATTAATTAAGCAATCATACAACGTTGGTAAATGCTCGAGACACACAAGGACAGTCTCTAAGAGACCTATTGATGTTTAAATAATGTTTACTATAACCATAAGGTTAGATAGCCCAGTCTATGTTGTCATAAAGTGCCTGGTGTCACATCATAGCCTGGTTGTGTTAAAAGAGATGCTCAATACACAATCGCTGTTCCCTGCGCTGCCTTTGAAGAAATTGCCAAAGGGAACTCAAAAGACTGCCACCCGGACGGACCGAGAGTTAGAATTGAAAAAGCCTGAGGTCGAGAGGAAATGACGCTAAATCTTGGTATCTCCCTGGAATGAGGCAGTTAATAGTAACACCCCAGTCGAGCCTTCCATGATGTCTTCTGGCCGTACCTGTCCGTCAGTACCTCGGGCTTAGTCCTAAGCCGAGGGGGAGGTACCGACCAAAACAGGAAATGCGCAATTTGTATCCCTTTCAATTAGCGGTAATTTGTCTTACCGCTCAAAAAACGTGCGGACCGGAATGGAGGCTGCAAGTAAACTGCACGTTTGTTTTAATAGGATACTGAGTGTTCGAATGGTTGTTATCGAGCAGATTGTAGATGTGCACGGGCGGACCACACAGGGACCCATATTGCCAAATCTAACCGGAAATGTTATATCGTATCCGGTTTGTGTAGAGAGAAGTCATCAGCCAATGCCCTTGTGGAAAACAACAACGTTTAGTTAACGTGCGAGAGACATTAGCATTCATTAGTTGCCGTTGAACACAGCCAAATGAAGTTACGCCGATCGGTGTTAGTAACAAAGGAAAATCGCTGATCGTACTGGGTGTAATCAATCTGTTTAAAAAGGCGAGCTATTATTCATTAGCCGCAATAAATTGAGGGAGCGACTTGACTTATACAAAAATATCACTGGTTCACTGATGTGGATTCATCAAAATGTTCTTTATTCCAATTATTTCAACAGAGAAAATGGCGACCAGTAGTACATCTTCACTGTTCATTAATCAGTCCACATGTCAAACAGCCGACGCGTTTTGTCCAGATATGGACATCATCAGGGCTGTTAAACCAAAAACACAAAATCAAAAAGATATAGCTTACTCTTCTATATTACTGTATATAAAAATAAAAACAATTTTACACAAACAATTTCACTTGACTGATCTGTCTATTGCATACATTGTATATTACTTGGCACCACACCTGCCTATTTAACTCGCTAAATTTCAAAAGCATTACCTAGAAATTAACCCTCTTTTCATAGAACAGTTTGCACCCTCCCCAGATCTCATAACAAGTTTGAGATACACCAAAATAAGCACACCTCTCATTATGACCAAATCGAATAAACGAGATTCTGATTCAACACTTGTACAGCCATATAATTCGGCAGCAATATACACATATAGGAATAACCTGTGAACATAATACATATTTTCAAAAATACAATCATTTCATATGTGCATATATCATATAATGGTAAAACAACCCTTCTATAAACCCCTGTTTGTTACTACCTAATTCATCATCCTGTGTAAGTTATATCCTGGTTAAAACCCAGTATCACTCGTACTACATATCATTGTCATTCAACCCCATATCACAATCCTATGTATTCTATTTTTGTCTTGATCGACAAAAGTCCTCCAACACTGCAGCCCCTCCATATAGCGATGGTCACTATATCCTACACTTTTTATCCGTATACCATCACTATGAGCCATTGCCTATCCACACATATAAAATATCCCCTTCTGCATCAAATAATTTCTGAATGTCCTCCCCCCTGTGATTTATACTCTATTAGTTTTCATGCCTCAACTTCCCCTCTTATGACTTGTTTCCTCTATTTTAGTCCACTGCAAAATTAAAGGACACTTCAATAGTTTAAGACATGGCTTCTAAAAAGGACAATTTTGTCACTATGCTTATCTGGAGACATATTGGATTTGTTGGTCTCTTTTTAGTAAATACTTTACTCGATAGTGTGGTCTTTATCTGGCCCTCTAGAACTTGAATCTCTATGAGGATGGCATCTGCCACCCTCTTAGCTGTAGTAATGATAAGGATCAACTAATCGCGGGTGCACTGCCATGCGCTTAGGGACCAGTCTTTTATAAAGGTCTTATCATTTAGAAAAAGTCTCGGGCATTGGTAACTATCAAGCCCGTAGGTGCACATTTCCCCGTAGCAGTGTATCATCATCAAATGCAAGGCCAGCAAAATCGGCCATCCTTAGTGTCTCGCAGAATTACCAAGATAAGCAAGGCACAACCAAACTTAGGTTGTGTTGATCAATACGGACCCTCAGCCGGAGCTGCTCAATTACAATAAACAACAAACTTTAAGGAGGGCCTAAGGGGATTTGAGATTGCCGACCCTCAAGTGTCCTATCCCCCAATCTACACGTGCTAAGAACAAAAAAGGGAACACTAGTGGTCAAATGGTATGTGTGCTGGCCTTGCATTTGATGATGATACACTGCTATCACTTCTTACTGAGTATCCAATTCCTCTAGAGTCATTACCCACCACTGGTCCCAACCCTCCGGAAGATTGAAATACCATTATTAATCTGAAAAAAACACATACACGTACATGCATACATGGGCAGGTTATGGCTGAATATTTGCATGGGAAATGTGCACCTACGGGCTTGATAGGTACCAATTCCCCGAGACTTTTTCTAAATGATAAGACCTTTCTAAAAGACCGGTCCCTAATCGCATGGCGGTGCACCCGCGATTGGTTGATCCTTATCATTACAACAGCTAAGAGGGTGGCTGATGCCATCCTCATAGAGATTCAAGTTCTAGAGGGCCAGATAAAGACCACACTATCGAGTAAAGTATTTACTAAAAATATGGATGAGACCAACAAATCCAATAAAGAGTATAAAGACTCCATCTTGCTCACAAAAATTGAAAAATTCAAAAAAGACCTGTCACGTTTCTCATTTGAAAGAATTTATCCATATACCAGCACTACATACACTCCCCCTGAGTTTAATAAAAAAGGTAGAAGATATGGATCAAATTACTCTTCATCTGACAAGGACTCAAGTAATTCAGATTCTGGATCTGATAATACACCACAAGGGACAGGTAGAGGTCAATACCGCAGATCCAACCGCAGGAGAGGGACACAAGGACACTTTTATCAACAAGGCCCTTGGTGGCCACCAGTACCATGCGGCTATCCACAATCCCAATACCCTCACATGATGCCACAGTATGCGCCTCAGCCCCAGTTCTTTGACGGACAGACTTTTTTGGGACAGGGTTGTGGCAGAAGTAGAGGCAGACGGAGAGGCCCTCAGCAGGTACAATGGGAAGACAAACAGACTTTTCACAATACACGCAGCAGACGGGGACAACAGATGCAGCAACAGCAAGCAGGGACGAGTGCTGAAGGGAGGACCTTGTAGTCAACCTGAGCACCCATACCCTCAATGATGCTGAGCACATGGTCTTGAACAAGGGCCTAGGATTTATGCCCACTAACTACGGAGACCTGTTCCAGTTACGCTGCGAACTAGAAAAGTTTTTCCGGAAGATACGTCTTCATTTCTTTTTCTTTTCATGGATAAGATCTGACCTTATCAATCATAAAATGGTCTTTGCCCATTGGCTACACTGGTATTTGTTACTATTTTGGCATTTTATAAGCGGCAACCAATGAGAGCGAATTCCTCTCGCTTAACACTTAAGTCGCGGTATTTATACGGGCATTGGCTGCTTACACTCCTTAACCGGATGAAGTTAAGACTTCCGGGTAGAGTAGCTATGCGTGCCCCTCTGTGGTCTACCTAGATGTATTCATGTATTTTTTCGCGAATCAAAAGAATATTTTCTAAAAATTCCTGGAATACTATGCTTGCACCGGCTAATGAATAATAGCTCGCCTTTTTAAACAGATTGATTACACCTAGTACGATCGGCGATTTTCCTTTGTTACTAACACCGATCGGCGTAACTTCATTTGGCTGTGTTCAGCGTCAACTAATGAATGCTAATGTCTCTCACACGTTAACTAAACGTTGTTGTTTTCCACAAGGGCATTGGCTGAGGACTTCTCTCTACACAAACCGGATACGATATAGCATTTCCGGTTAATTTGGCAATATGGGTCCCCGTGTGATTCGCCCGTGCACATCTACAATCTGCTCGATAACAACCATTTGAACACGCAGTATCCTGTTAAGCCACATGTGCAGTTTACTTGCAGCCTCCATTCCGGTCCGCATGTTTTTTGAGCGGTAAGACCAATTAACGCTTATTGAAAGGGATACAAATAGCACATTTCCTGTTTTGGTCGGTACCTCCCCCTCGGCTTAGGACTAAGCCCGAGGTACCGACGGACAGGTACGGCCAGAAGACATTAGGGAAGGCTCGACTGGGGTGTTACTACTAACTGCCTCATTCCAGGGAGATACCAAGATTTAGCGTCATTTTCTCTCGACCTCAGGCTTTTTCAATTCTAAGTCTCAGTCCGTCCGGGTGGCCGTCTTTTGAGTTCCCTTGAGCAAATTCTTGAAAGGCAGTGCAGAGACCAGCGTTGTGTATTGAGCGGCCCTTTTAACAGAACCAGGTTATGATGTGACACCAGGCACTTTATGACAACATAGACTGGGCTATCTAACCTTATGGTTATAATAAACATTATTTAAACATCAATAGATCTCTTAGAGACTGTCCTTGTGTGTCTCGAGCATTTACCAAGGTTGTATGATTGCTTAATTAATATAACAAGAAAAGCAGGATAATATTTGTCTCTCTTGCTATTTCTCTTTTGCACATCAATAGAGCGGGGCCTCATTGCCTGAGCGAGTGCCAGGAGAGGTGAGGTCTGATCCCAAGATTGTTCTGGGTGAGTCAAAATTGGTATACCATATGAATATCCATTAAGTATGCTGATGGAATTTACTAGCTACAGCATGTATTTATGTGGTTTTGTATATGTTATATTTATTGGCTTTTTCCTGTCTGTGTCTGTATATATGTGTATGTCTGTATATATATGTATGTACATTATTTTGCAGGAACCGAGCTCTTTCTGAGACACCGCGTTCAGATTCTGGAACTCCGCTAAATGGTAGGGTCTCTCTGATGATTTACTTTTTCCGCACATTTGCAGTAGTGTTTCAGTATTGGTTCTGAAGAAAGACACTGGGCTACCTACCGTCCTTGAATGGCTGAAACATGTCGACCTATTTAAACTGGATAGTTACCATCTATCTATACTATCCTAACACTATTTTTAAACTTGACATCATGATGACCCTTTAATAAATTGGTTCTTCTGGCATCATAATAGTCATTTTTAGTTTTCACTTTTTTCACCAACTCTGACACTGCAATTTATTTTTCAGCACCACCGCATCTCAATCTTTGGTTGTTTTACATCACTGGCGGATCCTTCCTTGGATGTCTCATGATAACAACTAGTGGGACACCTGGATGAGATACCAGTTTTCTTTTACAAAAAATCCCAGATGATGATGCTCCGCCATTGGGTGGGCTGATGGGTTTTCTGTACACTGTGGTGCCATGCACATAAGACACAGCCTATGCCACTTATGTTTCTCTCCCAGCCACATACCATTTGACCACTAGTCTCCCTCATACACCTGTCTCTCATAGAGGTGTGCTAGTCTTGACCATTGTTTGCCACCTGTGTGTGTTGCTGGCCATGGAAGGGTACAGTCAAACACACTCACCGTGTTGCTTCGCATGTCCTGACTCTGCACTTCTCCCTGGCCATTGGCCTCGTCGTTTACTGCTGCCCTCCCCTTGCCTGTGCAGCTTCTCATGTCCAGACTCTGCACTTCTCCCTGGCCACTGGCCTTGTTGTTCACTGCTGCCCTCCCCTTGCCTGTGCAGCTTCTCATGTCCTGACTCCGCACTTCTCCCTGGCCACTGGCCTTGTCGTTTGCTGCTGCTCTCCTCTTCCCTGTGCAGCTTCTCATGTCCTGACTCTGCACTTCTCCCTGGCCACTGGCCTTGTCGTTCACTGCTGCTCTCCCCTTGCCTGTGCAGCTTCTCATGTCCTGACTCTGCACTTCTCCCTGGCCACTGGCCTTGTCGTTCACTGCTGCTCTCCCTTTGCCTGTGGAGCTTCTCATGTCCTGACTCTGCACTTCGCCCTGGCCACTGGCCTTGTCATTCACTGCTGCTCTCCCCTTGCCTGTGAAGCCTCTCATGTACTTGCTGTGCCACCTGCCCTGGACACTGGCCCTGTTGCTCTGCTGTGTTGTACTCTCAACTGTGCAGCCTCTCATGTACTTGCTGTGCCACTTTACCTGGACACTGGCCCTGTTGCTCTGCTGTGTTGGAGTCTCCCCTGTGCCATGGACACTGGCCCTGCTGCTCTGCTGTGTTGGAGTCTCCCCTGTGCCATGGACACTGGCCCTGCTGCTCTGCTGTGTTGGAGTCTCCCCTGTGCCATGGACACTGGCCCTGTTTCTCTGCTGTGTTGGAGTCTCCCCTGTGCCATGCCCACTGGCCTTCAGTTTACAGTTTGCCTGTGCAGGATATCTTTCATTTGATCAGCATTTTGTACCTTGATCTTGTGTACAGTTGTTCTACTGTCACATCTGTGCAATATGTGAATAAAGACAGTTATTCATGTTGTCTGTTTTGTCAGTTTTCTTGCTGATTAAAGTTCTTTTTGTGTGTGCATTTTGGTTGCCTGTGCTCCATGCTCCATGTGTCACTTCAACATTGCCAAGTTCTTTGGCCCCATCACATTTTTAAACAGGGGTGACAACGTCTTTAGTCTATTCAGACACTGATACTTGTGTTATCTGTGTTGCCTCTTTTAGATGTCATGCAGTTCTCTTTTGAGTGGTTTTCTGTTGTTGGCTACGTTGTTGCCATGTCAGGTTAGGGTACACTGCCAGCACAGGGTGTGATGCTGTACACAGGTTTGCATGCAGGCTGGGCACTGTCATGATGTATGTGTGTTATTCCTGTATATGTGCCCAACTGTGTATGTGTATGGCCATCCCGTGTTGACCCTTAGTCCTGGTCCCCTGGCATACATGAGATGTGTGCTTTTGGGTGGTGAGGAGGTGTGCAGTGTGAAGGGTGTGACTTTGTAGTGGGTGCGTATGTGTGTGTGCCCCTGGATTGTGATAGCCACACATGTGTCAGCCAGGAGTTGTGTGCCTGTTGTTTGGATTGTCCTGCCCTGTGTAAATGATTGTATGTACTTATGTGGTTGCCTGTTGTGCACTGTGCAGTGTGTTGGTGTGTCCATGCAGTTCTGTGTAACTCCTCCTTGTTGTTTTGGTCACTTATGAGTGTGCAAAGTGTGTGACTTGGACATCAGTGTTGTGTTTGTTTGATCATCAATGTATGTTGTGTGTGTTTGGGTGGACTGTGTGGCCCTGCTGCTCCTCACTGGCATTGTGTGTGACTTTCTCTTGCACTGCAGGCACATGGTGCCTTTTCTCCTCCTGTATGGCATGATGTGTGGTGTGGTACCATCCCATATGTGTGCCACATGTGCACAGCCATTGTTGGTCTGCATTCCCTCTATTTGTGTATGGAACACACCTCACATGTCTAATACTGACATACAAATCAGTTGATTTGGATGTCAGCTGTCCCCTTTGTTTACATGTGTATGTGCCTCCCCATCCCTTCATTTGTGAGACTGTGCCTTGTGGTGCAGGTTTTGGGCCAAGAGTGCTGTTCCATTCTGGACATGGCCACATTGATTTATGTGTGATGTTCTTGTGCTTTTCACCGCCGCGGTGGCGGGTGCACTTTGATGGCGGTGCGCGTCTCTCCGCGGCTGACGAGAAATGACCGATGTTTTGCTATACTAATATACTAATATGGCGGACGTGAGTTCCACCAGCACAGAAGTGGTGCCACCGCCCGACATCCTAATGGACCCCTTTGTGTTAGAAAATTCTGATATAGAAGGGACCACCCCCCTGATGTAAGGAATGTGGAAATATGTAAGTCTACACCTAGCTGTAACTACACACAGAAATGATGAACAGAAAAATGTGTAGAGTTACACCTAGGTGTTGTAGTAAATATACGTGAGTACATATCCACCTGGATATTTATCTTTGTAAATAGGCCCCTTAGTCTGTAAATCCATATGGTCAAAAATCACAGCAAGATGATAGCAACAGCACAAATATGTAAGTTCTTATATTGTTTCAAGAGAAAAGATAACCACAATCAAATCAATGTTCTTTCAAAGTTCATCAAGTCAAATTCCTTTAATTTCCATTTCTTTTCTCTTCATACATCAGAAAATTCTTCACAGTCTTCATCAAGTCCATACAGCCAATAGATCAAAAAGACCAGTGCCAACACGTGTTTCGTCAGAGGGTACAATAACCCAAATGACTTCTTCAGGGCAGAAATTCAATCCGAATACCAAATCATAAGGGCCAATTCCAGAAGACAGTTGTTCCTCAATTATTAATTAGAACTCAATCCATTTTCTATCTCAAAGTTCTTCATATAGGGTAATATATGATTTTGATCAGGGAGAGTACTCCTCGCGTCGTCAGAAGGGATTCCGTTTTCAACTGTCTTCTGGAATTGGCCCGTATGATATTGGCTACATTCTGACATTGAATTCTCTGTTTTCAGAGGTCTCCTTTGGGGACGCAGGTGGCCGCTTTCCCCTGTTCCCTTGAGCCATCTTATTAGGAGAATATTAATTTAGTTGTTGTTGCGCAAGAGTTACCCAGCCACTATCTGTTCTGTTTTGGAATGTGTTAGTAGCTGGGGTGAGCGGGAAGATGATGGACCTTCCCCAGTTTATGGAGATGCCCGATACTTCTCCAAAGTGGACGACCTACCAGATGAGTGGGTCCAGGTGTTGGACATACAAGATCATGTCGTCCGCGTACATAGAAAATAGAATCAACCTAGGAGTAAAATCCACTACACACCAAGTGGGATGCTATAGAAGCCTGGCTGCGAGCGGCTCCATCGCCATCGCAAACAGGAGTGCATAAAGGGGACACCCCTGTGGTGCACGGCAGGCCACCGGGATGGTGGGAGATACCTCAGTCTTGCCGATGGAGCTGAATGCAGCAACCTGATTTTTGGGAGAAAGTTGGGACTGATGCCGATGCGGGACACACGCACAAATAGATAAGGCCATTCCAAGGTGACAAAGGCCTTGGTTGCATCTACAAATACAGCAGCAGCGGGGAGAGAACTGTCAACCTACTGCATCATTGCGAAGAATGTTCAGACGTTGTGGGATGCGCTCCGCCCCGGCATGAAGCCACACTGGTCCGGCCACAGCACTGGAGGCAGCAAGGGGAGCAGGAATTTTGCTATCCAGATTTATCATTGAGAGTGGTCTGTAGGAGTCGCACAACTGCGGGTCCTTATCATGCTTGAGCATAGTAACAATTAGGGCCTCTCTCAGAGAGGGAGGGCAGCACGCCCTCCCTCTCTGAAGACTGTGAAGAATTTTCTGATGTATGAAGAGAAAAGAAATGGAAATTAAAGGAATTTGACTCGATCCAGTGATTCCTCATACATGTTGAAGAGATGCGGGACAAAGCGTGGCACATATTCCTTGTAGAACTAAGCAGTGAGCCCGTCCAGTCCGGGAGCCTTATCTCCAGGCGTAGCCCGAATCACTGCAATTACCTCCTCCTCCTCAAAAGGCTCATCAAGATAGTTTTATTGCCCCTCGCTCAACCAGGCCAATTGGATTGATTCCAGGAGAGGAAGCAGATCCGGTGCACCTCTGACTGTCGTGCAGGGTGTAAAATGCGAGCATCACAGCCTGCACCGCCTCCTGTCCGGTGACCACCTCACTGCTATCACAGCACAGTTAGGACATATATTTGCTGGCCCAGGGTTTTTTTAATAGGCCCCCAGCATTTTCTCAGCATGGTGCCCCTCTCCATATGGGCGTGCTCATGCCTCCCTGCCCAGAAAATGCGTCTCGCTTTGGGCAGCCTCCTCGCATTCCGCAAATGTTATCTTGAGGTTACTTAAGGTGTCAAGGCAGTTGGATTTGAAATATTTCAATTCAAGTTCTCAAATTTCCAAGATTACAGTAAACCCCCCCCCACAGGATGGTTTCGGACCCAAGTGATTCTCTGACAGCCTCCAGTCCTCACTGAAAAACTATGGGTCATCTACACTCGGCCCGTAAACCTACACAAAACTGTTCGGTTTTCTCCTCGGCTCCCCGCTACAATTACATACCTTCCCTGCGGATCGCAAAGCGTAGCGAGCGTTTTCCAGGGAAGCCCCTTTTTAAGGATTATAGCTGTGCCTCTGGCGTAGTTGGAGTAAACTGAAACAAATTTCTCTCCCATCCATCACATCCTCAATCACGGGCAGGTGATAACAGTTAGGTGTAGTTCCTGTAAAAGACATATTTCCGCCCCATGTCTTTGGAGATATGTTGCAACCAGTCTTACCTTACGACAATCATTCAGGCCTTGCACATTCCATGTCACTGTTCTTATAGCACCTGCTTCGTCAGTGGAAACACCAATCCCTTAGGTCATATGTGTCTAGGTGCACCAGGTGAATCTCTGACAGAATATCGACAGACAGAATATCGACCTACAGCAACATCGACGCTGTAATATCGAAGGCAAGTATATCGACACCCTATCTACAACATGGTAAGTACAAAAATATTGAAACTAAAATATTGATGTTAAATATCGTAAAAAAAGTTAAATAAAGTAAATAATACTTATAAATAAATTAAACATATTTAAACATATTTAATAATGTTTAAAATTGATAAATAATACATATTTAATAATAAAACATTAATTAAAACTAAACATACAATATATAATATACACTTACTTAATAACAATAGAAGTTCTGATGAACCCGGGGGAAAAAATCCTCTATGTAAATTTAGAGGTTCTGATGAACACGGGGGAAAAAATCCTCTATGTAAATTTTTATAATTCAATAGAAGGTTCACAAGGTAGTGAAAATATTCTTATGTTGACTGATTTTTTAAATGACTACAAAAAGAGTCAATCTACATTTGTTCATTATATACTTTTAGGTGATTTTAATATACATTTATGTGAATTGAACTGTCAATACGGTGTTTGCCTGGAAGACGATTACTTGGCTCATTCACACTTTGAACACTCAGTAAAAGGGGGTGCCTTAGAAGAACTGCTGATAGATCTCGATATATCAGAACCCGTTTTTGTGAACCCCAAAGACAGAGTTGCAACATACAGCGCCAGGGGTAGTAACACTATTATTGATTTTATTTTTGGGTCACCCAGTATCCTTAAAAATGTCATCTCCTATAATGCAACCCAGACGACATTTAGTGACCATAACCCGGTTATTATGGAAATAATTAATAGCAACCCAACCATAATAAATATTGGACTTCAACCAACTTACCCTACAAAAATCGGGGCTCATGACCAGGGCAGGCGAGTTAAATGGGCTAAGATTATTCCAGATTAATTTTTTAACGATTTGTGTGGTAAAGTAGGATTAGAAATAAGCATTTGCCGAGATCCATTGACTACTGGAGGGAATGATATAAATGCCTTTGAAGTTATATGTAAAAATGTTGCACAGACACTCACTTGTAAACCCAATCATAAGCCTCGCAAAGCGTATGGGTGGTTCAACGCCGAATGTTCAAAGGCTCACAAAATCTTATTAGATGCCTTGAAAAGTACACCACGCGACAGTGTAGAAGTGACAAGACTTAGGAAGGAGTATAAAATAACGACTGAGGCACGCAAGAAAGAAATTAAAACCAAGGCCTGGGAATCATTATATGATAGACTGACCTTGAGGGACAGTGCTAAGTTTTGGTCTATAGTGAATACACCACTGTTTAATGGTAGAGAAAATGAGGTGATGGAGGTTAACATTACTGAGAAACAATGGCTGGACCATTTTGAGATTATCTATGGCAGTAAGATCGCCACAACTCCTTTCACCCCCATAGAATCTATAATCCCAGAAACCCCGTTGAGAATTACGGTGAAAGAAGTACAAAATGCCATAGAAAACACAGCAGGTGGCAAGGCCCCCGGCCCGGACGGGGTCCCCGCTGATACGTACAAGGCACACTCCCACGTATGGTCCATTGTCCTTGCAAATGTTTTTAACCTAGCTTGTATGGACAAATCTAATATACCTACATCTTGGTCACACTCCATCATTATCTCAATTTTTAAAAAAGGTCAAAGGGGTGACCAAAGGTGTTACAGACCGATATCGTTAATCTTCATTTAAGATACTAGACAAAGTCATTTTAGACAAAATAAACAAGTGGGAAAAAGAAAACGAAATTTTATGCAATACCCAATATGGGTTTAGAACTGGGAGGGGTACTGAGGACCAGTGTCTTAATCTGTATATGACCATCTGTAAATATACTGTTGCTGCTAGGGGGTCGATCCATCTGGCCTTTATGGACCTGTCCACAGCCTTCGACTTAGTTAATAGGTCGAAGCTGTGGACAATGCTCATGGAGATGGGTATGGACCTGGCCCTTGTAAATTTTTTAGCCTATTTGCATAGAGATCTGACTGCATCAGTGTGTATGACAATGGATGGAAAATGCTCCGCTGGGTTTAGATCGGCCAGAGGGGTAGGACAGGGGTGCATTTTAGCCCCCATGTTGTTCTCTCTGTATATCAATTCATTGTATTCAATCTTATCAACTGCTACACCAGATATACCTAGCATGGGTGGGTCCCCTCTGCCCGTACTGATGTATGCCGATGACACGGTCCTTATTTCTAGAACCCCAAATGGACTTCAGCTACTTCTTGACTCATTTGGGACTTTTATGCAGAAACTAGACCTGGTAGTGAATATGGAAAAGTCGCACGTTATGTCACTGGGGAAAGGAAAGAAAACCACGAAAACCCTGCGATGTAACGGAGTGATACTGTCCAAAGTTAAAATATTTACATACCTAGGTGTAATATTCGACGACATGGGCACCTGGACTCCCCAGATTGCAAATAAAGCGATGGCTGTGCGCAGGTCGTTTGCAGCCATATTGAGTTTCGCTAAAAGACTGGGAGGGAAACCTACAGAAGCCATACTTACCCTGTATAGACCCAAAACTTTGGCCCTAGCAAGATATGGGGCTGGGATTTGGGGCTATAGGGATCTTACCCCAATACAGAAAGAAGAGAACAAATCCATGCGTTCTTTATTGGGTCTACCACAGTCTACCCCCTCCTATGCTGTCCACACGGAACTAGGGTTAGGTTATATCGAGGATGCACTTAATATGGCCCCATTACTTCTCTGGGTGAAACTATGGCTGAATCCTAGACTGACTTTAAATCGTCAAATTATCAGCGATTGTATGGGGAGAGATAGAGCCAACGACATAAAATGGTTGAAACATATCAAAACCGTAGCTACACAATTGGGCCGCCCGGAACTGTATTCTAAACCCGAAAGCCTGTGTAAAGATGATGTCACATGGATAAAAGTTCATTTTACGAATAATAGAAATACCCATCGTGAAGCCCAGGAAATCGAGAAAACTACATTAAGGGCACACTATTCAGTAATATCAACCATGACTATTCAGCCTTATCTGATTATAGTGCACAGGCCATATCATCGATGGCTTTTGACGAAATTCCGTTTCAACCAGATGCATCTTTTATTGGGTGAATATCTGAAATGGAGTACGCCTAGGGAGAATGCTCCTTGTAAATGTGATGCCTTCACCGAACAAGACTTGATATACTTTGTCTTTTTTTGTCCCTTTTTTGTTGAGGGAAGAAAAAAATATATCATACCACTCCTGAGAGACAAGGGATTTAAGCAAGTGAAACCCGCATTGTTGTTTTTACAACTTATGGAGACCCCTATTGTGATGTTCGGGGTTGCTAATTTCTTGGTAGCATCAATGCGTGCTAAACGGCATAGACTGTTAAGTACTCCAACGACGGAATGTATTCAGGAGTAGCCCAAGTTTAAACTTACTCTTATTCTATCAAGAGATGTTAATTTACTGTCGAGATGTTCATTTACTTTCTCCTTCTTGTGATCAAGCTTTCGGGATGAAGTAACTTGGTAAATGAAATTACTTATAATTCTAATATGATGGTTCTAGGGTACATGAATTATTTTTAATGTTTTAACTGGTTCTGACTTTTTTCCACCTAATTGCTCTTAACCGTTTTTAACAAATGCGTATAATTGAATTGTATTGTATTGTTAATCTGTGTTTGTATGTGTATTTTTGTATAATTGTATGTGTAGTATACTTTTATGATTTTAATATAATCGAATAAAGTATTTTTGACTTTGACTCTGACTCTTAATAACAATATTTATTAATTATTTTAATTATAAATTAATAACAAATACCATAAATTACAAATACATCTACACACATAAAATAATACCATAAATAAAAATAATTAAGTATATTTAATAAATTAATAAAATGAAATATACTTTCAATATTTTAAAAGTTAATTAAATACAACATTATCTAAAATAATACAAAAAATATTAAATACATAAATAAATAAAAATACTATTTAAAGTCCCCAAAAAACTACATTATAGAAAACATTGGATAGCGTAGAATGTAAAACTACTGTTCCCACTCCAGAAAATTAAACAGTAGGGAAAGCATTAAATAGCATAGGGGTAAAAATTACTATTCCCACTCCAGAGAGTGCAAAAGTAGGGAAAGCGCTGGATAGCGTAGAGGTAAAAATTACTTTTCCCACTCCAGAGAGTGCAACAGTAGGGAAAGCGTTGGATAGCGGGTGGGTAAAAATTACTATTCCCACTCCAGTGAGTGCAACAGTAGGGAAAGCATTGGATAGCGTAAGGGTAAAAATTACTATTCCAACTCCTGAGGGTGCAACAGTAGGGAAAGAGTTGGATAGCAGGTGGGTAAAAATTTGTATTCACACTCCAGAGGGTGCAAGAGTAAGAAAGCGTTGGATAGCGTAAGGGTAAAAATTACTATTGCAACTCCAGAGGGTGTAACAGTAGGGAAAGCGATGGATAGCGGCGGGGTAAAAATTACTATTCCAACTCCAGAGGGTGCAACAGTAGGGAAAGCGTTGGATAGCGTAAGGGTAAAAATTACTATTCCAACTCCAGAGGGTGCAACAGTAGGGAAAGCGTTGGATAGCGTAAGGCTAAATATTACTATTCCAACTCCAGAAGGTGCAACAGTATAGAAAGCGTTGGATAGCGTAAGCGTAAAAATTACTATTCGAACTCCAGAAGGTGCAACAGTATAGAAAGCATTGGATAGCGTAAGGGTACAATTTACTATTCCAACTCTAAAGGGTGCAACAGTAGGGAAAGCTTTGGATAGCGTTGGGATAAAAATTACTATTCCAACTCCAGAGGGTGTAACAGTAGAGAAAGCGTTGAATAGCGTAGGGGTTAAAATTACTATTCAGCTCCAGAGGGTGCAACAGTAGGGAAAGCGTTGGATAGCGTAGGGGAGAAATTACTATTCTCACTCCAGAGAGTGCAACAGTAGAGAAAACGTTGAATAGCAGGTGGGTAAAAATTACTATTCCCACTCCAGTGAGTGCAACAGTAGGGAAAGCGTTGGATAACGAAGGGGTAAAAATTACTATTTCAACTCCAGAGGGTGCAACAGTAGAAAAAGCATTTGATAGCGTAAGGGTAAAAAGTACTATTCCAACTCCAAAGGGTGCAACAGTAGGGAAAGCGTTGGATTGCGTAGGGATAAAAACGTACTATTCCAACTCCAGAGGGTATAACAGTACAGAAAACGTTGAATAGTGTAGGGGTAAAAATTACTATTCCAAATCCAGAGGGTGCAACAGTAGGGAAAGCATTGGATAGCGTAGGGGAACAAATTACTATTCCAACTCCAAAGGGTGCAACAGTACGGAAAGCGTTTGATAGCGTAGAATTTAAATTTAACATACTTATAAATAATTTTTATATTTAAAATAATGTATAATTATATTTTTAAATACATCTACATCATTTACAAACAATAATAATTATTAAAATCAATTACATTTGAATAATTAATTAACAATAAATTATAAACAAATAGCAATTATATTAATTATTAAATATTACTCACCAAATAATAAATATTAAAGAATTAAATACATTTCATTACATAAAAATATGATTTAAAATTAATTAACAATTAAAATGCATTGAACAATATACCAAATAATACTTTTTTTAAATAAAATATTGATTACCAATTAAAAATATTAATTCAAATGAACACAATTATTTACCTATTAAAAAATGAATTACCAATGTAAAAAATTATTTCCCAATTACAAACATGAATTACCAATTTAAAAAATTTGTTAACAATTAAAAACATTAATAACCAATTAAAAAAAATATCAATTAATATAATTAATTGTCAATTAATAATTAATTTAAAATACATTATTTATCCATAACAAAGAAATAAAGAAATTATTAATCAATAATTAATTACAAATAAATTACTTACCACCCAATTCCCCTATAAACCCACAACCCAATACAGAAATAGAAACAAAATTAATAAACAATTATTTATAATTCCTATAAATTAATAATTTAGTATATTTAAATTACTTCCCACCTATTCCCCTATAAAGACACAACCCGCTCCAGTACTAAAACATTAAATGTACTTAAAATTAACATTAAATACCAATTAAACAATTAATTCATCAATAAAAAATAAGTTGCCAATTAATAATTAATTTATCAATAAATATAATTAATCGCTAATTAATAATTAATTAATCAATTAAAATAATTAATTGGCAATTAATAATTAATAAAAAATACTTATCCATAAAAATAAAAACTTCATTAATTAATTACAATTAAATTACTTCCCACCCAATTCCCCAGTAAACCCACAACCTGCTACAGAAATAAAAACATACATTAATTAAAATTAATTTATAATTCCTAAAAATTAGTCATTAATTATGTATATTCAAATTACTTCCCACCCTATTCCCCTATAAACCCACAACCCGCTCCGGTACTAAAACATAACATTTACTTAAAATAACATTATTAATATATAAAAATAATACATATATATTTTTAAAAAATTAAAATACTTAACAAAAACATATTACACATACATAAATAAAAACATAAAAATAATACAAATATCGATATTAGTAACATCGAAATCAGTTACATCGATATATATGCTATCGATATTACTAACTTCGATATTACTTACATCGATATAAATAAATTCGATATTACTTACCTTAGGGTCGATATTCTGTCCAAAGATATTCTTGACATCGAAATTCTGTACCTTCGATATTTGCAACACGATATTTGTGTAGGTCGACAATTAGGACTCGATATTTTGACTGTGTACCGCACCGGGTACCCTAACGCCTCTGTTTGACGTTGGGGAGGGTCAGAGAGAGGAGAGGAAGGGAAAGGGGAGGAGAAAAACACAAAAAACTTAACAGCACACAAGTTGTGCACCCCACCCAACCAATCTACCCGCCACCCACTTCAGCCCCCCAACATCGCTGACAGCCAAACTCTTGCAAGAAAATAGGCCTGCAACGGCTAACATTAAAAACATACATGGGACACATCCCTGTGGGAGGCATTAGGTAATAGGGACTACCCAGAGGTGGTGTGTTGGGTGACTGGACAGGATTAACTCAGGAGGAGAAGGATCCCCCACTACTCCCAGGCAAATTGGGCAAGCCCCCAGGTCACAGCAATGGGACAGGCCCTCGCCCAAGTGGGGTAGGGAGTGTCCTGAAGGGTCATCCCCGCAGAGTCAGGTGTAAAATTGCTGTGTCTGCTCATTGCCAGTCATTCAGAGCCTCAGTTGTTTTCTTCTAGGGGGCCTCTCCCCTCAGCTTCTCCGCTCACCCGCACGGCAGATACAGGTTGTCGTATGGAGTGGGCAAACTTGGTGGCTGCCTTAGGGTCAGTACAGAACACAGTCTTGCCCTGGTGGAATATGCAAAGATTTGCTGGGTAGAGGAGCAAGTAGTTGATGTAATGTTGCTATAGTAATCAATTCACAGGTACGAACTCCCTCCTTGCAGCCTGGACCGTTAAAGTGAAGTTGGGGAATAAGGAGACCACGTTCCCCTGGTACCTCGTGTCCTATAGGTCTCATGCTTTGCGTAGTATGAGTATGGTGTTGTGGTAACTATTGTTCAGAAGGTGTGCAATTATAGGCCTGGCTGGGGCTCCTGGCAGTGGTCTTGGACCCCGGGATCTATGCATGAGTGCTACTATGCAGACCTGTGAGAGGGAGTCTTCAAATAGTGCCCAAAGCAGTTCCTCCACATAGTCCTCAACTCTGTTCATGGCCGTGGTCTTCGGTATCCTCATTATGCCCAGATTGTTACAGCACAATCTCGCTTCGAGATCCTCATTTTTATTTCATATCACCTCTAACACTTTCTCCATGCGGAGCGGCTTCTTGTGGGTAGCAGTGCCCTCATCCTCCAGCACAGACGTGCGCTGTCTGACCTCCGTGAGGCGGTCATTGTGGTTCGAGATCTTGTCCCTGAACCGGTTCAGTCGATCCGACATAGAATCAATCTTGAGGTCTAGATTAGAGAGTGACTGCTTCAGTTCAGTAAACATTTCGCGAATGTTGGGTTCTGACACATGGTTGCTGCAGTTTGTTCCACTTCAGCTTTGAGCCCCCCTCTGGGAGTTTTACCCTTTTCAAAAGAAAGTTTGGGCTGTTTGGTGTCCGTTGTATCCATGTTGTCTGCTCACAACCTCTGTACTAGGGGGACGTCACGAAGCTCTGTTGCTCTTGCTCCACCACCACCGTCCCAAGTTTTGTGGGTTACGATGTGTGGTTACCTTTTCAGTCCTGGCTGCTGCAGTCCCGTCTCACACTGCCCACCACGCTACTTCTGTACTGTCCACTATGCATTGTCCAGGCAGGCCCCAGTGGTGTGCGCCCTCCCGGCACAAGTAGCTTGTTTAGCCTGCTCATGCTGCTGATCTTGGACCCTTTCAACTGACCAGACCGTCAGCTTCAACTTCATCGCAGTGCCCAGCACACAATGGGGAACTCTCAAGAGGCGATCCTCTAATTATGTGCTTCAGCGCCTGCCACTGTGCAGTGCTATCAATCAATCAATCAATCACAAGTTTATAAAGCATGCTACTCACCCGTGTGGGTCTCAAGGCGCGAGGGGGAAGGGGTGCAGCTGCAGATCAGTCAAAGAGCCAGGTCTTGAGTTCCTTTCTGGATGTTTGTAGGGTAGGGGAGCATCAGATGTTCACCGGGAGCTTGTTCCAGGTCTTGGCCACAATGTAGGAGAAGGCTCTCTCGCCTGCTCTGTTTATGCAGATGCGGGGGAACTCTGCCAAGGCAAGGTCGGCGGAGCGGAGGTTCCTATTGGGTACATGGAAGGAAACTCTATTGTTGAGGTATTTGGGTCTGACGTTGAGAGATTTGTAGGTGTGGTTGAGGAGTTTGAAGGTGACCCTCTTCTCGACAGGGAGCCAGTGGAGGTCTCGTAGGTGGTGGGTCATGTTTTTGCAGCATGGTGTCCCGAGGACGAGTCTGGCTGCAGAGTTCTCTATGGTTTGGAGTTTGTGTAGAAGAGTTCTGTTGATTCTGGCGTAGAGGGATATGAGGTGGCCCCCTCTCGCCTAGTGGGTGCAGGGGTCCAGCACTTTAGAAGTTAAAGGGGGGTTGTGCCCACTAGCACTTTCCACTGTTTTCCCCACTTTGCAGCCGCTCTCACCGCGGTCCAGGACTGCGTTGAGATGCTGTGTTCCGCCGTCTCTCAATGGCAGTAAGGTTCAATGGAGGGGAGTCAATCACTGGGCCTGGTCCAACCACCAGCTCCAGACGGTCGTGACCTGTCGGCTCCACCTACCTGTACTCGGGGACGAGGCTGGCAAGGGCTCAGGGTGTCCATACCGCACAGTCTTATGGGGGAGGCGACTCCCTCTGCAGCGTGGTCTTACTAGCGCTGCTCCACTTCTTGTATGGGGCTCCTACTAGCTCTGGCACTTCCGCCCCTCTGCTCACTGACTCAGCGGGTGTTGGAGTGGGCCGTCTCAGCCCGCAGGAGGCTCATCAGCTATCATTCATCCATGGGTCCACGAATTGCGCTGGCTCGCCTTGATCGTCAATTCTGCTATCTTCCCCTCAGCCTTGCACGAAGGCAGCGGGGCACCTGCACTCGCAGCAGTGGTCCGTTCGGGCAGCACTCCTCAGACCGCAAGGTGCGGGTCCACCATCTTGTTCTGCAGGGTGATATACACAGTGATGGCGGGTGACAGTTTTTCTCACTGGGACGAGGGTTCTCAGTTCCCAAATCGAGGTTGCCGGTTGCCAGGACATGCAGATGTCGGTCCCCTCCGTCCGAAGCCTTCGGTGCCAACCTGCTCCGCCTGATAATTGATGGATCTTCAGTCCAACCAGTTGAGACTCACTAGGTGGTAGCCATTTTGCAGCCGGCACATTAGGGCCCCTGGGCAGACATCTTTGACTGTGTCAAGTAGGCGAACTGGAGTGAGGTGAAGTGATGTCCTGAAATGACTCACCTAGCTTACCGACTCAGGAATCCAGTGGGGAATCCAGTGTGCTCAGTCCCATTCAGCCACTCCCTGACTTCACTGTGAGTTAAGGTAGGTTGTCCTAGAACAAGGAGCACTTCCACAGTAAAAGTTGTTCTCTTCATTGCCAGGGACTACTATAGTAATGTCAGCTTTTTGGATGTCAGCCAATTTTTTTTTTAGATTGATGAAATCCCAGCATCTTCCTGAACAATAAAGGTTTGCAAAAAACTTGACAGAATAAAACAAGGCTTGACTGAGGCAAATGCTGTCTGTCCGTGCCAAACCTATTGGCTTTGCCAATGCTTGTTTAATATGATGTATTTCCTTTTTGCTGCAATCCGGGACAGTTTCAGATTGGCCTATTGGGCATCTGGCAGTGCCAGACTGTCTGGTCTAATAGGTCAATGTTTGGGTGGGCTTTCAGGCTGTTTGTGTGCCTGTGTTATGGTTTGGTGCCAATTTTTTAGGTTGAACATAGCGACCTGATGTGTATGGTTTGCGGAGTTCCAGTTCCACCCATTGCTTACCTTTGCTTTCATTTGTCTCTGCCATAGTCCTTTAAAAATTATTTCTTCCTAGTGGTCAGTGCTGCCTCTTTGTCCCCCCTTTTTCTCCTCTGTTCCTTCCAGCAGCAGGGGTTAAGTATGGTATCATTACGCTACGGTTGTTGATCTGCTCTTGGGGTATTTTATTTTCTTGGTTTGGTGCTCTGTTACTGTGTGCCTTTCCTTGCATGGTAAGCAGCAATTGTTCCTCTCATTTGCATGTTTGGCAACTGCATATGTTTTTTTTTAACTTGTGTCCTGCACTCTGAAGGTACTGGCAAAACGCCTTCCCAAGCTTCAAAGTCACCTGCTCTAGGCAATATTAGTGTTTTTGAAGCCGAGCATTATTTGGGTGTTCTTTTGGTAGGATGCTGGTCTGGTTTTGGTCTTCTTTTAAAAGGGGATTGGGTTTGTTTTGCTTTGACACTGATAACATTGATCGTTCCCCAAAAGCACACCAGTTGAGTTCCAGCAGCACATGTGCGAGTTGGATTAAGTGACATTAGAAAGAGTAGCCAGTGACAAGCCTAGAGCTACAACAAGAGATGTGCTGTGTTTACTTTCATATTATGGAAGGCTGACCATGTTAACAATTATAAGACACAACCTGTGGGTGGATGCTGTGCAGGTAGGCACAAGCAAGGAACGCCTGAATGTGGATGACATTTGAGTTTAATTTTTCCCACCCCCAATACTGCTTGACTGCCCCTCGAAGATTGCTGTTTTAAATTTTTTTTATTTAAGACCGCCTTGGAATTAGCATTCGAACACTATTTAAGATGGCTGAAGTCATCCCCATCCTCAAAAAACCTAGCTTAGATCTGCAGGTACCTGGCAACTACCGCCCCATTTCTTTTTTACCTTACTTGAGCAAGGATATGGAAGCACATGTGGCCAACAGCCTCAGTCACTTTGTTGAACGGACCCACTATCTGGACCCTCACCAAGCAGGATTTAGAAATGAACACTCCGCTGAAACTGTTGTCCTAGCAGTCCTGGATGAGTTAAGAAAGGGGGCGGACCAGGGTACCACCCAGGCCCTGGTGCTCCTTGACCTGTCGGCTGCTTTTGACACGGTCGACCATCAGCTTCTGGTCATCCGTGTTGGCAGCGCCCGGCACCAGGGTCTGCCTTTGAAATGGATTACCTCCTTCCTTAGTAATTGGTCCCAATCTTTTCGCCTTGCTAGTTTCAGGGCAGAACAAGCAAAACTGACCTGCGGGGTACCACAGGGCTTCTCCCTCTCACCTTTACTTTTCAACTTGTACATTCTCCCCCTAATTCTAACCATGTGTAAGAGAAAGGTCATGGTGTTCAACTATGCCGATGACCTCCAGCTGATCTTTAACGTCGATTCATCAGCCTCATCCATCACAAACTTTCATTCCATAATGAACTTCATTAGTGACTGGATAAATACTAATCAACTCAAACCAAATCCAGATAAAACAGAGTTGATTCTCACTGGTGGCGTGGCTAACCAATGGAATTCCAGCTTTTGGCCTCTATCTTTAGGGAGCCCCCCAGCCCCGGGCTCGTCAGTAAAAAGTTTGGGAATTATGATCAGCAATAATCTTACCATGAAGGCCCAGGTTAGCTCAGTGGCCTCAGCATGCTTTTTCCACTTGCGCAGAATCGAATAAATCCGCAGATTCCTCTCCATCGAAGCCTTGACCCAAGTGGTTCTCGCCCTGGTTATCTCACCTATCAATTACGCCAATTCCTTTACTTTGGTATACCTGCGTACCAAGCACATAGCTTGCAACGGGTCCAGAACCAGGCAGCCAGACTTATTCTTGGACAGCCTAAGCACTCCCACGTGAAACCACTGCTGAAAAGCCTTCATTGGCTTCCCATACCCCAAAGCTATCTGTGCAAGCTGGGCTGTACCATCCACAAAGCCCTGCTAGGACGTGGCCCTGCTTTTATTTCTCCAAACATTCAGCGGTATCTTCCCTCCCGCGACCTGCGCTCCTCCAAAAAGAACTTGTGGTTTCCCATTCTTTTAAACGGAAGAAATACGATGGCCTTAGATACACGACCCTGGCCCCCCAATTTTGCAACGTCTTCCCTCCCTATTTGCGCTTGGCGGATTCCTATACCCAATTTAGGAAATTACTAAAATCTTGGCTTTTCTCCCACTGTTACAATTGACACCCACTCACTGTCTGGTAAGGCTGCCCAAAGCTCCAAGAAACCGCCTGGTGAACGCGTGCTTTAGAAATGAATTTTAACATGAAATAACATAACAACACATGCTTTACTTTTAACCTCACACACTATGCTATGGGCAACGTTATAACTACATTTAGGCCATTTTCTAGCTTGTTTTCACCCTTGCAAAGGTTAGGGTTACAACAATATAAGGGGCGGGGAAAAAAACCTGTGTGATGTTAATCTGAATTAAGCATGGGCGAATTTTGCGAATTCGCGGTTCGCGAATTTGCGTGTTCATGAATTCGCAATCCACAAAATCCACGAACTCTCGCGAATTAGCGGATTTTTTCTTTTTTTGTGTTTGCAAGGGTTTCTGCCAGTTCGCAAGGGTTTTGTACCAGTTTGCAAACGCGAACTTACTTGTCGGGTCGCAACGGTCGCGACTATGTTCTTTCTAGTACGTCTGGTTCATCACAGCACCCTCTGTTTCACCACTGCCACCCTCTGGTTCACCCATGCCACCCTCTGGTACATCACTGCCACCCTCTGGTTCATCACTGTAGATTATGGGGGGAAAAGCACACCTGCCCTGCTTCAACTGACATGAATTAATTTGGGGTTGATTAATGTGTCACTGAATTTGAACTTCCAGTCTGGCACCTGCTTCCTTATCTGTAATTGCTTTTTGTTGCAGTGCAATTTTTTTTCACAGGACCTTTGTAGCCTACTTGTAGCTATTCTCTGAGCCTGCTGTGAGGGTCAGAGCAGGGTCATAGAATAGTTGCAAGTAGGCAACTGAACTCTGGAGGGGGCCCTCAGGAAGCACTACAGCGAATGGTTACTAATGATGAGTTTGAACTTTTGCACCTGCTGAGTGCTTTCAGTTTTGCAAAAATCGTTTTTCTGCAATTTCGCGGGATTCACGGGGCGCAAATTTGCGCGAGATCGAATTCGGAAGCCGCGAATTCGTGCGAATATGCGATTTGTTTTTTTGCGGCGTGTTAGTTCGCAAGGTTTTGTGCGTTTTAGCGAGCTGCTTGTAGCGCAACGGCGCGAAGTTACCCTCACGGTCATTCACGGGCGCGGCCATCTTGTTTGCATGACGTATTTCCATTTCCGGGCGCTATGTGTAATCTCGCAAAGTGTGCGGCTCGCTAGTACAAGTTCGTGTGTGATCGCGAGGGAAATCTCGCGTGAACTTACCCACGCGGTCGTGAACGGGCGCGGCCATCTTGTTTCTCATTCATTGCTATGGTTCTGGGCATGCTTTCTGTATCCTCTGTCATCCTTTGCATGTTTGAAGTTTATTTTGACCTATTTTACTTATTATCTATCCCTCTATTTTTCTAGCTCTATATTTTTGTGTTTTCTGCTACTTTTGGTTAATTTTAAACTACTTTTTTAAACTCTTTTCTTTTCTTCTTCCCTATTCTATTTCTTATTTATTATTTACCTTCCATTCTGTCCAGACCATGGTAAAGGGAGCCGGGAAGCAGCCTGAGAAGGGGAAGGGTCCCGCACCCCGTGCCCAGCTCCCGTGCGGGCGTTTGAGGGGGGAGGCAGTCACAGCCCGGGAGATCTTTAGCGCGGAGGAGGTGGCCGCACTAGTTTTTTATGTCCAGCGCCGCCTCCCCAGGACCATCATGGCAGGCGGCAAGATCGCTAGCGGCTACCTGATCCGGGAGCACCGGAAGCGGTGGGAGAAGGTGTGCCGGGCCATGTACCAACACTCTCGGGTCCGGCGCACCTACAATCAGGCCACCCACCGTTGGACGGATCTCCTAGACCGGGAACACGACTTGGTCGACCTGTTCGGCCTCGAGATCCCCGGGAATGGTGAGTAGTAGTAGCTATTTCATCACTACTCTGTTTTCTCCTGCTCTGTGTGTTATTATATTGCAATTTTTTGTTTTTTACCTAGAGCAATAATGCTGCCGATTACATTGTAGGTAAATGTAATTATATTTCAAAATCTTCTGGGCATTTCAGGTGGACTGCTCTCCTTCTCAGTAGCATTCCTACTATGCTTATTTGTTTTCGATTTTGTGTTCATTTCATTGGCCTGAGAAATTACGTATGAGTGTAGTTTAAAGAATTGCGTAATGCTAGACACTAAGAGTCAGATTTTCAATTGCCGGCGCATCCCTGCAAAGTAGCAGGGATGCGCCAGTAATTGTGCGCCACGCCACCACCACCCATGGTGCGCCGTATTTACAATGCGGCGCACCATGGGCCCAAAACGTCACCGAAGCGCTACGCATCTGTGCCGTTAAGGCGGCGCATTGCTGGAGTTGAGTCGCAACGATGGCGCAGCTCCAGCAATGCTTTGGGGTGCCCTATCTCCCCAATGCTGCGTCAGCCCATACGTCTGCTTCAAGCAGGCGCAGGGTTTGAGCCACGCACCATTGTCCTAAAAGTGACTGATTGAAATCTTGTAGATTTCCCTCAGCCACTTTTAGGATGCGTTCCTGCGCAGGAACGCCCTCCCTTGCGCCGGAACGCCCCCTGATGGCGCAGGGATTTACAATGTGATGCATCTCCCATATGCATCACGTTGTTAATATACACCACACCATGGCGCCTCTTTTGTTCTGCCGCTGCATCACAAAAGTCACGCAACAATGGAGCAAAAGAGCCGCAAGGGGCTTGTAAATCAGCCCCTACAGACTCAAGTCCAGTCCTTCCTTTGTACACCTGGCTATAAGAAGAAATAGTGGTGGTGGATTGATAGTTTGAGTATTTTAATGACTGGTTAATGTAGTAGGAAACTTTTTAGTGTTGTCGCTGATCTGCAATCACGATGGGGTTTGTCTGTCACTTCGCGTGCTGCGGACTGCTGCCTGCCAGTCGTAGGCGAACCTTTTTAGTAGTTTGTTTAGTGAGGTACATAACTTTCCAAGTCGACGGTCCGCAAATCAAGCAATACTAATATCGTAGTAGACCACATGAGATAGGTCAATATATCCCGTGGAATAGTTGTCTATTTGCTATTTCGCCAAAATATTTTGTTATTGTTCTTTTGAAATGTTTGATTTGGTTGACAACAATCATCCATGTTTTCGGGTCTTTCTTTCTTTCATGTTGTACATCAGCTCCCCCCAGGGGCCAAAGGGTAAGATGACTTTTCCTAGTTTCATGTTTATCTAATTTTAACAGAATAGACATCTTTTACATCTGTTACCGTTGACATATGTGAATATCCTGATATTCACATATGTCAACGGTAACATTGGTCAAGGTTATCACCTGATTATGGAGGGGTATGGTAGTAATAGTCACCATATGAACATTCATTGAACCAGTAAGCAACTCTAACGATAGATAAGCAATCAGTTTAGATTGTTGCAAGGTGGCCGCCGTTTTGCGGGTTCATGCTAAATGCTTATCAAAAAACATGTCTATTCTGTTAAAATTAGATAAACATGAAACTAGGATACGGAAATAGCACTGCATTTATTTAGCAAACATGAAATAAGTAAGATTCAAGAAGATTCGCAGAATAGGCAATTATTCGAAAGATAAAAGAGTGATCGGTTCAGACCGTTACAAGATGGACGCCACTTTGCGGTCTCATGCAACATGTACTGTAAACTGTGTTTTAGAACAAAATTAGACCTTCCCAGCAGTGCTCCCAGACACTTACTAAACCCAGTCACAAAAATGTAGAAGACCCCCAATCAGATCTCAAAAAACGAGGCCTAGTAGAAAATGGTGAGAAAACGTACTTTGAAAGTAAAGTAGGCCCAAATCCCCCCTTACCCACCGTGGATTGTATTCAAACCACTTGCAAGCAAGCAAAAGTATCCATACCCAGCATCGCTCCAAGACTCGCAAACCCCACCACAAACAGCCCCCCGCCCAAACACATGCAATACAATACTGCTGACCCTAACGAGCCATAAGTTAAGAATAGTGGCAAACGCTTTCTTTAACTAGGCCAAATCCCCCTTTCCCACCATGGATTTTCTTCAAACCACTTGCAACCAAAATTACACATTCCCACGAGTGCTCTAAGACCCCAGAACTCAGTTGCAAAAATCTAGAACACCCCGAAACACATGCAATCCTGCTGCTAGTGCTAACCCTAACAAGCCCTAAGTTAATGTACCAAAACGCTTTTCAGCATGGATTTTCTCCAAACCACTTTTATCCAGTATTAGACCTTCCCAGCAATGCCCCAAGACCTGCCAACCCACCCACAAAAAAGCAGAACACCCCCATACAGGCAAAAAGCAAAAATGGAAAATCTCATACTTAGAATATTTTCAGCCTTCTTTCAATTCTGTCCAAATGCGCTGTGCAGCTAGGCCCTAACTCCCCTTTTCCACCATGGATATCCTGAAAAACAAATGCAATCAACATTAGACTGTGCCAGCAGTGCTCCCAGACCCCAAAACCCCAAAACCACAACAACCTAAAAGCCCGCCAAACAGCACCCCAAAGAAAGGCAAGTGATCAAAAGCGCAAAATCTTTTTCTGCTCCGATGTTCTCCAAACCACTTTTAGACATTCCCAGCAATGGCCCCAGACCCCTGCAGCCACCCGCAAAAATGCAGAACACCCCCAAACTGCAAAAAGCAAAAATGGGCCTACTACCTGGAATTCTGTCCAAACGCGCTGTGCAGCTAGGCCCTAACTCCCCTTTTCCACCGTGGATTTCCTGAAAAACAAATGCAATCCACATTAAACTGTGCCAGTAGTGCTATAGACCCCAAAACCCACCCACAACAACCTAGAAACCCCCCAAACAGCACCCCAAAGACAAGCAAGTGATCAAAAGCGCAAAATCTTTTACTGCTCTGATTTTCTCCAAACCACTTTTATCCGGTATTAGACCTTCCCAGCAATGGCCCCAGACCCGTCAACCCAGGCGGAAACAAGTGGAAGACCCCCAAACTGCCGAAAAGCACAACTACAAAAATGGGGACTTTGACATTTTCAGGCAAATTTCCAAAATCACTCCGCGCGCGCTCTGCAGCTAGGCCCTAACTCCCCTTTGCCACCATTGATTTGCTTCAAACCTCTTGCAATCAAAAGTATCCATACCCAGCAGTGCTCCCAGACCCCAAAACCCTCCCACAAACACCCGGAACCCCCCAAACAGCACCTCAAAGACAAGCAAGTCAGCAAAAACGCCAAAAATTCACCTCCGATTTTGTCCAAACCACTTTGATCCGGTATTAGACATTCCCAGCAATGGCCCCAGACCCCTGCAGCCACCCGCAAAAAAGCAGAACACCCCCAAACTGGCAAAAAGCAAAAATGGGCCTACTACCTGGAATTCTGTCCAAACGCGCTGTGCAGCTAAGCCCTAACTCCCCTTTTCCACCATGGATTTCCTGAAAAACAAATGCAATCCACATTAGACTGTGCCAGCAGTATTCCCAGACCCCAAAACCCACCCACAACAACCTAAAAACCCGCCAAACAGCACCCCAAAGACAGGCAAGTGATCAAAAGTGCAAAATCTTTTTCTGCTCCGATTTTCTCCAAACCACTTTTATCCGGTATTAGTCCTTCCCAGCAATGGCCCCAGACCCGTCAACCCAGGCGGAAACAAGTAGAGGACCCCTAAACAGCCAAAAAGCAAAACTACAAAAATGGGGACTTTGAAATTTTCAGGCAAATTTCCAAAATCACTCCGTGCGCGCTCTGCAGCTAGGCCCTAACTCCCCTTTGTCATCATGGATTTGCTTCAAACCTCTTCCAATCAAAAGTATCCATACCCAACAGTGCTCCCAGACCCCCAAACCCACCCACAAACACCCGGAACCCCCCAAACAGCACCTCAAAGACAAGCAAGTCAGCAAAAACGCAAAAAAAATTCACCTCCGATTTTGTCCAAACCACTTTGATCCGGTATTAGACATTCCCAGCAATGGTCCCAGGCCCCTGCAGCCACCCACAAAAAAGCAGAACACCCCCAAACTGGCAAAAAGCAAAAATGGGCATACTACCTGGAATTCTGTCCAAACGCGCTGTGCAGCTAGGCCCTAACTCCCCTTTTCCACCATGGATTTCCTGAAAAACAAATGCAATCCACATTAGACTAAGCCAGCAGTGCTCCCAGACCCCCAAAACCACCCATAACAACCTAAAAGCCCGCCAAACAGCACCCCAAAGAAAGGCAAGTGATCAAAAGCGCAAAATCTTTTTCTGCTCCGATTTTCTCCAAACCACTTTTATCTGATATTAGACCTTCCCAGCAATGGCCCCAGACCCGTCAACTCACCCACAAATAAGTAGAACACCCCCACAAGTGCAGAGTCTTTCTTCATTGGGTGTAATCCAGCCATCTGCTTTGAGGGAAATAGGAGTCTGGAGGAGGAGGATAGAGGAGCATGTTCTTGTGAACTTGTGAACCTGAGAAATGCAGACTGCGACACCTTCAAATCAATAAGCAAATAAGTGATGACAGTTCTGCTGATGGGCTTGTTTTTGTGATTAGGTGATTAAAGTTTTTTTTATATAGATTTTGCAAAACAAAGAAAGACAGACACACAGGAATAAAAGTGAATAAGGACGAAAAAGAAAGTTATTGATTCATTAGCTCATTTTCAGGGCTCGGTGTCAGGGAAGAAGAGTTCGTCCTCATACTATGCGAATTCAGGCGGGAGTAGGTCACCTAACAGAGAAGAACTTCCCTCATCTAAGTTGGTGTCCTCCTCGTCTTCTTCCTGCGTGTATTCTCGTATTTTGTAATCTGGTGGTATGAGGTGCTGATTCATCTTGATCATTGTTAACCTCTCCACATTTTTGGGCGAGAGGCGGGTCCTTTTGCAAGTTACAATGCCACCAGCAGCACTGAAAACACGTTCAGAAGACACGCTTGCGAGTGGGCACACAAGTAATTTATAGCCAGGTTGGAGATCTCTGGCCACAATTCTTTTTTCCCATGCCAATACGCCAATGGGTCATCATGAACATAGACCTCTGTTGAGCCATTCAGATAGTCCTGCACCATCGACTCAAGGTTCTCCACGGTTCCTCCACTTTGCTTACTTTTTGCGGGACCCAAGCTGAGTTAGCCAATCCTCTTCTTCACACAATGTTACTGTTGTGTCTGGTGCAGATGATCCGGTTGCTGGTGTCTTTAACGGCTGAGAGGGAAAATCACTCACTTCTGCCACAGCCACAGATGCAGAAGTGCATTCTTTTGACTCCGGATGGCCTGCTGATGCTGATGTACTGCCTTTTGCTTCAATTTCCTGCCGTTCTCTTTCAAACCGAGTGGCTGACACAGCTAGCCAATGTTTGCACTTTGTAACTTCTGCGTCATCAAAAGGAAAGAATACTCTGCCTGCCAGTGCCTTTTTGTACTGTGGATCCAGAATAGTAGCACAAATGTAATGCTGTTCTGTGTGGATCTTTTAAAGACGTTCATCACAAAGTAGGCGCTCTAATAATTTTTCCGCCAAATCAAAAGCTTATTGCTTTTTTTCATCTTTTTGAAACGTAGAAGACATCGGCTTCAGTTGGTGCTCTAGCATGCGCAACAATGGGATAGCTTTTCCCAAATTAAAGTCCTCCCTGCTGACTGCACGCGTGAAGACCTCAAAAGGATGAAGCATGTCTGTCAGGCTTTGAACTAGCTTCCATTGCTCCGCATGTATCCTCAGGTCTTTCATAGCTGCACCCTGTGTAAAGAAATACTGATCGACTAACGCACAGTGCTCAAACAGACGCTCAAGCATGTAGAAGGTTGAGTTCCAACGTGTTGCCACCTCCTGGATGAGTGCTTTCACTGGCAGTTTACGTTCATGTTGCAGGCCCCTCAGATGCTTCCGGGCCTTAAAAGAATGGTTGAAATGTGTGCACATTCTTCGGCAGGTGGTCAGTAACTCGCACACTGGACTTTCTTCACTCAAGAATTTTTTAACAACCAGGTTTATACAGTGCGCCAAATACGGCACTCTTAAATAGTTACCCATATCCATGGCCTTAACAACATTGGCGCCATTATCCATGGAAACATAACCAATCTTGATTTTTATTGGGGACAGCCATTGAAAGACCTTTGTGTTAAACTCCTGCAAAATGTTTTCTCCTGTATGACTTTTCTCCATGCCAAACATGGCTAGTGTTGCATGTTTCCGAGCAGCTTTAAAAACTTTGTTCGGGTCAACACCTGCGTTTAGCTTTACTTTAACCCCTGAAAAAGAGACCCAGTGTGCAGTGACGCACATGTAATCAACGGCTTGGCAACTGGTCCACATGTCTGTTGTCAGATGTATAGTGTGAACAGCACTCTTCTGCAAAGCTGCCCCAATCACCTCCAGCACATCTTCATGTAGTGCTGGGACCGCAACTCTGGCAAAATAGAACCGGCTAGGAACCTTCCATTTAGGGCAGAGCTTTGCCACTAATTCAAGAAAACCAACCCCTTCCACAAAAGAAAAAGGGAGAAGGTCCAGAGCTAGCATTTTAGCCAGCTTAGTGTTATACAGACGCGTCATTGGGTGGTTGCGTTCAAATGGCGCATCTGAAAACAACATGCTTCTAATGGTAGGCTGGACCATTTTACGGGATGATGATGATGACTTCTTCGACCCAGTTACGCTCGATGATGATGAACTTTTTTGCATTGGTGTCTCACTCTCTCCCACACTCTTAGTGTGGCTCATATATCTTGCAGGGAGAGTGCTGCTGACAGGGGAACTGGGTGTAAGTGAAGAAATGTTTGACACTTCTTCCTCCTCGTCATCATCAGATGAAACATCAACGGATACAGTTTGTTGACTTGCAATTCGGGCTTCCTTGATCTCCTTTAGGTCGCATGCCATTTGACAGTGTGCTGTCTCTCAAGATGACCTCTCTGGCCTCCGGTACCATAGTTGGTACCAAGCTTACCACGACTAACTCCAAGCTTAAAAATGGTACAAATGGCTATGTTTTCCCTTGTTGTTCTAACACTAAAGAAGTCCCAAACTGCGGACTTCAAATGTCTGTGGGGGGCGGAGGAGGCGATACTGGTAATGCTAATGCCAGATGAAGTGGAGGATGTGTGTTGCCGAACTTTACTACGTTGTGCACTTGCAGCACCACTAATTGAGGAAATGGAGGTCGAGGTGGATGGAGGCCCCTTCTGGTGAGAAAATATGGAAGCGGTAGGTGGTGGTGTACTAGTTAACTGCATTGGTGGTGGTCCCATTGCCTCATCGACAACATCACGCTCAGCAGCTTTACGGGCTAGGGTAAAAATGTCTGTTTGCTGCATGCCCGCTGGGGCTGCAGTGACGTTTATGATGACTGCGTCATCGTCGTGAGAGTCTTCATCAGCAGTAGTATATGCCACTTCTTGTTCAGCGTCATCATCACACTCCATAAGTACGAGAGTTTCGGGGACCTTCCTTTTACGCTTAGCTACCTTTGTCAGATCATGGTGTGCCTCACTCTCAGATGGCAGTGGTGGTTCCCAATTTGGATCCATATAATCAGAAGGAAGGGGGCTTGAAGAAGATGTAGACACCATCCTTGATCTTTTCCTTGCTAGGGATCTGGAAGACAATGAATGATCAGGAGGAGTGGCTTTCAGAAATGATACCTCGGCTTAAATGTCGATTTCCTGATTTGCCCCTACTTCGGGAGGAACAACTATTGTGGGCACTTGTGCCGCTCCATGCACCTCTGCTTGCGCATCTCCTTCCGCTGCCTCTCCTTCCACATGCACTTGGTCTTGTACTTGCGCATGTGGTTGTTGTTGCGGCTGTGGTTGTTGAACACTCGTCCGATGAGTTACAACAACCTCTGTTGATTGAGGGATGCTGCTACTTTCTTGCGATGAGCCAACATCACTGGTCGACGGTGATTGAACAACTATACTGGCTGCCTCTAAAGCACTCAAGGGCTTGGACTTAAGTTGGCGTGGTGGTAGTTGCACTGAGCCCAATGGAGTGGGGGTGCTGCTCCCAGCTTGGTCCCCAGAAGACCCCACTGCTGCTGCAGGCGTACTTTTTTTCCCCAAAAAATGTGGTGGTCGGCACACCAGTCTCCTTGGTAAGTGGCGCCACTTGCTTCTTCTGCTCCTTACTGGCAACTTTCTTGCTAGAGGAGCTACGGGGAACTTTTTTTGGGGCCATCTTCTTCAGATGTCAGAACAGCAGGCCGCAGTTGCACAAGTTGCAGAGTTGTCTGTGGCCACACGTGACGTTGTGCTGCACACACCGCAGCAGGACTTGTTCCTGGCACTGATGATGAGGAACGATGAGGCTGATGATTCGTCTTTCTGCCCATAAAAGCAAACGAAGCCAGAGGAACCTCAGTTAAATAAATGTTGCATATGTAGCGCTTCAATTAATAGTTTGCAAGTAAGCATTTTTAACATACCCACCCCGCAAAATGGAAAAACCAATAAAATGCACCACTGACAGAGTACCCCTGGGCATAATGGATGAAAGCATGGCAGACTGGGTGCAGGCCTATGGCACAACAAAGCACACAGCCTGGCTTCAAAATGGCCCTTAGACCCCCACCACATGGCCAGGCCCTGCCCGTACCAGTCCTCAAAATGGCCCCCACCCACATGGACAGGCCCCATCACCACCCCAAAAAGTCGAAAAACACACAAAAATCACCACAATCCAATGCCATTCATGCCCTCCATGATGTTTACATTAAAGAGACCCCACAGAAAGACTCAGTCCATGCACCACTGAGTACCCCTGGGCAAAAGGCCCCAACAACAGCCCAAAAATCGAAAAACACACAAAAATCACCACAATCCAATGCCATCCATGCCCTCAATCATGTCCAAATTCAAGACACCCCACAGAAAGACTAGGCCCATGCACCACTGAGTACCCCTGGGCATAATGGATGAAAGCATGGCAGACTGGGTGCAGGCCTATGGCACAACAAAGCACACTGCCTGGTTTCAAAATGGCCCCTAGACCCCACCACATGGCCAGGCCCTGCCTGTACCAGTCCTCAAAATGGTCCCCACCCACATGGACAGGCCCCATCACCACCCCAAAAAGTCGAAAAACACACAAAAATCACCACAATCCAATGCCATCCATGCCCTCCATGATGTTTACATTAAAGAGACCCCACAGAAAGACTCAGTCCATGCACCACTGAGTACCCCTGGGCAAAAGGCCCCAACAACAGCCCAAAAATCGAAAAACACACAAAAATCACCACAATCCAATGCCATCCATGCCCTCAATCGTTTTCAAATTCAAGACACCCCACAGAAAGACTAGGCCCATGCACCACTGAGTACCCCTGGGCATAATGGTTGAATGCATGGCAGACTGGGTGCAGGCCTATGGCACAACAAAGCACGCTGCCTGGCTTCAAAATGACCCCTAGACCCCCACCACATGGCCAGGCCCTGCCTGTACCAGTCCTCAAAATGGCCCCACCCACATGGACAGGCCCCATCACCACCCCAAAAAGTCGGAAAACACACAAAAATCACCACAATCCAATGCCATCCATGCCCTCCATGATGTTTACATTAAAGAGACCCCACAGAAAGAGTCAGTCCATGCACCACTGAGTACCCCTGGGCAAAAGGCCCCAACAACAGCCCAAAAATTCGAATATTCCAAAATTGTAGTTGCAGCAATTGTAATGCCCCAAACAAACTTACTTGTGAAATTTCTAATCGAAAAGTTATCCAAAGAAAGTCAAAAAGGCCTCAAATCCAAATATCCAGCAGATTCCACAAAAAGTAATCCTTCCAGGTCAAGATCCAAATCAAAGTGACCAGCACATGAAGAAAGCACTGGGAGGAGCCTGCTGGACAGGTACAGGAAGTTGGAGACTGTGGGGCACTTCCTTCCTCCCACAACCCCCAAAATGGACTCCTTGCAAAAAAAAGTGCAGGCAAATGTCAACCTGAGGAGTTATTCTGATAAAAATCATCATTTTCAGAAGGTTTATGCTGCTTGCTGGTGGATTTCTTGTGCAGAATTGCAAATTTTGCAATTTCGCAAGTGTGAGATTGTTGCTGCCCTCCGCATCTACGTGTTCGCAATTGAGAACTCTCGCGATGCGTGCTGTGCAAGGTGGCAAGACACGATGACGTAATCGCGGTCGCGAAACTCCCGCGGGATCCCGCAGCAAGATCCAAAATGTCGCAGCACACGCAAAATATGGAGAAAAACAACTCTGCAAACGCTGAATAGCGGTAAGTGAACGCCGCGCGCCGCAATATTGTATCACCTAGCAAAAAAATCCGCTGCACGCAAATTTGCCAATTTCGGCAAATTCGCGAAAGTTCGCGGATTGCGAATTTGCTGAAAATCCGCAAATTCCGCGAGCGGAACGGATTTTACGCTCATGCTTAATCTGAATTGTGTTTTGCCTTCATGTCACATTGAAAAGAGTATCTCCAATTTAGAGGCTGTGATATTATTAGGTGGGTTTGGCTTTGGTTAAATATTTTGCTGGAATTGCAAGCGTGCGGAAGGCGATCTGGACCATCTCGTCCTCCAGTGTGACTGCGTCTCAGCCTATTGGGACAGGGTATTTGGTTTTATCCCAAAGTATTCAATATAACACCTACTAAGGAACTTCCATATCTTGTTTTTGGCTTTACTAAGGAAACCCAAATTCCTGAATTGGACAGAGCCCTACTAGATCTTCTCCTCACTGCGGCTGCTAAGGTCGTTCTAAGCAATTGGAAAGACACCCAAAAGGCAAGCTATGCATGCTGGTTGAACTGGGTGATTACCCTCCAAGGGGCAGACAACATTACTCTCCAAAGGACTCCATGGTGTACCTCGCAAAGAAAATTGTGGAACACCTTAGATATCTACTTCAAAACCCATAAACCTCCGTGAACTTACCAACCCTTCGAATTTCAACAGCTCCCGGGGCCCCGGTATAGTACATATACCACATACCACATAGAACACGTATTCCATGGTCTGAAGTGCTCCGGTCAGTGCTGAGTTGCCGCAACGTGGTGCACCCCCTTCTCTTTTCTAGTCTAGCCTTTTTCTTTCTCTTTTCTGCTTTCTCTCTTCTTCTCCCTATCTTTACCTATCCTCTCTTCCTCTCCTCTTCTTCTCTATCCCCTTAGAAATATAGCTCAATGAGATGTATCAGGATGGTACAATACATGTTTTGTTCCCTGTGCAATTTATGAGCGCATACATTGATACTATGTTCACAGCATCTCTGACCTGATTGTTCTGATATACTGAAATTTCCAATAAAACCTTTTGAGTGTTGTTTCATGCTAGAGTGGCACATAGAAGGCTTTCATACTGAGTTCAATAGAACTACAGTTTTTGCAAGGTGATTGTAGGGAAACAAAATGGGGCCGTCCATGGGTGCCATCCTGCAGATAATTAGAGCCATAGCACAACAGACATGGCTGGAGATCATACTCTCAAAGCGGAAGTGGAATTGCTCAGCCAATTTTGAGTGGGAAGCAAAATCAACAACTAAGTCTGAGAGCTGTTAGACACTCCTGGAGTGGGGAGGCCATTGAAGTCCAGTTCCAGAGACAAAACAAACATGGCCTGCAAATTATCCTAATAACCTGTTGGATAGACATGTATTGCATTGAGTCGAAATAGTGACGAATCGCACATAAAACACCTTCTGCGATGATTTTGCGGCTTCACAACGCTATAAATAATACGTTTACTTTTCGTACCAATGCGTGAGTACTATTATTACAGTTTACGAGTTGATAAACAGGTAATGGAAAACATTTTGTTACATGTAGGCTTCTCGCAAACCTCTGCAGCAAGTCCATTTGCCTATTAAGCAATTGGTTTACCAGGTTCTTAAAAACTTTTGCTTCAAGTAACGGCTAAACAAAGTAGTTTTAATTGAGTTGATGCAAGAACAATGTGTACGTGGTCACAATATTCTGCTGTAACTGAAGGGGGTAAACATTAATTTGAATTAATGTAAATAGTTTAGAAGCAAGTTTTAATAGACCCTCCCATTCCCCTTTATATCGTAATTGGCAGGTACCCTGGTGCATCCACCCATAAGAGGACTGGCAGAGTTCTAAGGAACATTTCAATCAATCAATGATAACTTTATTTTGGTCGAAAAGACCATAAAAGTGCAGATAAAATACATACAAGGCACGGTTCATTTTAAAGCAATAAATAGAGAACCAAGCAGTATTAAGATAAAAAATTGATTAAACTCAGCAGTTATCAAAAGATCAGAAAATATAAAAGTCGTAGTTCATCACAGGCATTATGCAAAAGTTTTCCTTCCGCGCCACATACCAAGTAAAAAACGAGATACAGCAAATACTATGGGAGAAGAAGTATCATACATTTGAACCCTGCAGGCCTGTATACAACGTCTAAACCCCAGGTTCCTATATAAAGGGATCAGCCAGTATTTCCTTATTGTTGCATACGCTGGACAGAAAAACATGATATGAGGGACATCTCCTCTTTTATAATTGCATGCCGGGCAGGCTCCATTTTCTGATTTAGCCCATTTAGAAGTAAATGCCCCGACTGGTAGGCTACCGTGCCTTAGTTGAGTGTATAATTTCCTCGCAAGACGTGGTTGGATTGCATCTAGGAATAAGTATGGGCGGAAAATCCGTTCCGCTCGCGGATTTTGCGGATTTTCAGTAAAT
The DNA here is from genome assembly GCF_964263255.1 of Lissotriton vulgaris. Taxonomy (NCBI): domain Eukaryota; kingdom Metazoa; phylum Chordata; class Amphibia; order Caudata; family Salamandridae; genus Lissotriton; species Lissotriton vulgaris. Next base: position 1,858,082,220 of record NC_141689.1, read on the forward strand.
TCGCAATCCGCAAAATCCGCAAATCTGCGAGCAGCGGATTTTATGGCTTGCTCGCACTGTTCGCGTGAGTTCGCGGCTTCCCAGTTCAACTTCGCGCCCCGCGATTAAGCGCTAAATTGCAGAAATACGATCTTAGCAAAACTGAAACTACTTACCAGGTTCAAAAGTTCAAGCTCATCATTAGTAGCCATTTCCTGTAGTGCTTCCTGAGGGGCCCCTCCAGAGTTCAGTTGCTTACTTGCAACTATTATGTGACCCTGCTCTGACCCTCAGAATAGTTACACATATGCCACAAAGGTCCTGAATTACAGCTAAGGGAGACAAGCATGAGCCAGGCTGGAAGTTCAAATCCAGTGACACATCAATCAGCCCCTAATTCATTATTGTCAGTTGGAGCAGGGCAGGTGATGTAACTAATTTTGCAACAATGAAAGCACTTAGCAAGTGCAAAAGATCACTAATCAGGAAGCACTAAGGAAGCAGGTGCCAGCTAAAAAAATATTCTGTGACACATTAAACAGCCCCAAATTAATTCAGGTCACTTGAGGCAGGGAAGGTGTGCTTTGGTTTGCCACAATAATGTACACTGGACAACCAGAGGGTGCTGTGATGAAACAGAGGGTGGCATGGGTGAGCCAGAGGGTGGCATGTGGTGACAGAGGGTGGCAGTGATGAAGAAGAGTGTCCCAAACAGGCTGGACACGTAGAAACAACAAGTTCGCAAAACTTGCGACCCGACAGGTAAGTTCGCGTTTGCGAAATTGTACAAAAACCCTCGCGACCTGGCAGAAACCCGCGCGAACACACACAAAAAAAAAATCCGCAAATTCGCGAGAATTCGCGGATTTTGCGGATTGCGAGTTCGCAAATCCGCAAAATTCGCGAACGCGAGATTCGCAAAATTCGCCCATGCCTATCTAGGAATTCTTCTAGTCGTGGTTCCGATTTTACTAAGAGGAACTCTACGGACAGCCTCCCCAGGGTAGCTGATCTCTGTAGGGCTAAGTAATTTTGATGCTTCAGCAGATTTCGGAGTTCTGATCTGGATATCATCGGGCAACTCAACTCCGGGGTCTCCAAATGCTCAGGCAACCCTATCTGGGCACCAAGAACCTTAATGTGAAGTAACCACAGGATATTTTTGATTTTTAAAAGACCCCAAACCTCCAAGAATTTCGCTCTATAGGAGGCCAGCTCAGGGACCAACCAGAGTTTCCTCGAATAGAGCAAGGGCCATGCAGCTACCAACTCCTCTATCGACTCGAGGCCCAAATCAAATTGTAGAGGAATAAGTGATGTACTTTGTGGTAAATCTACCAAATTCCTCATAAAACACTGTTCCACCCTCAAAAGGTTAGATCTATTCTTATGGCCCCAAAGTTCAGCACCATACGTTGAGGCTGTTCTCGCCTGGAGTCGGTATATTTCAAGCACCGGCGCTGCTGGTTTGAAGTCTGATGTTCTGTGGAGCTTACTAATACCCCCTGCTATTTGTGTTAGCCTGAGAGCTGACTTAGAAATTTGGAAGCCCCAGTCAAAATCTTCTGTTAAAGTAATACCAAGATAGACAAAGGTTTTGACACGTTCCAGGAGTTTACTATTAAGGACGGGATTTGGGCGGGTCTGCCTTAGGGGATTGAATATCATATACTTGGTCTTGTCCAAGTTGACCTCCAATCCACGCAAAGCACAGAAAGTTGCGAAACCGTCCAGAATACGCTGGTTGCCCGATGATGTTTTGGATAACAGCAGAGTGTCATCCGCAAACATCAGAGCGGGTACCCGCCCGGTAGCCAGCCTTGGAGCATCATTGTCTATTACACCATTTAAGTGGTCCACAAGACCATTGATGTAGAGACAGAATAGCGTGGGAGCCAGGACGCACCCCTGTTGTATACCCTTTGAAACAGGAAAGGGTGCAGAGAGATCTCCATACCTCCCACACCTTACGCATAATTGCCAGTGTGTAATCTAATGAAGATATTCAATACATAAGGCGGAAGACCCAAGTCTGTTAGAACTTGCCAAAGCTTTTCCCTAGGAACGAGGTCGAAGGCGGCCCGCAGGTCGACTAAGACAAGGTAGAGGCTGCCACCCTCTACTCTTGCCGTTTTCCAAAATAAAGCCTGCAGCCAAAAAATTTGGTCCGGGGTTGAAATAACTGACCTAAACCCTGCCTGGAGTGTACTCAATATATCATTTTCCTCCATCCACCCTTGGATCTTATCCAAGATGATCCTGCCCATTAGTTTTTGTGTTGTATCTATAAGGCTAAAGGGCCTATAGTTAGATGGGGTTAGCGGGCAACCTTTCTTATAAATGGGGACGATCTTCGCTCCTAGCCAAGTGCCTGGTAGGTCAGTCCCCCTAAGGATTGCATGAATTAGAACAACCAAGTAATATTTTGGGTTGAGAACGGAATAAATCCCCAGGCAGTTTATCAAGGCCAGGGGCTTTGTTAGAAAGTAGCCTTGCTAATGCAAACTCAACCTCCTTCAGAGTAATACTCTCAGGTATTACAAGATGGCACCCCTCCTCATCATTCCAGAAGCCCTGTAACCGGTCGTCGCCCGAAGCCCCCGCCTATCGATACTCATGGCGGGGACCCGGGACGGGAAACGAAGGAGGCTCCGTAGGACCCAGGATCTGGTCCATCACCCCCACCAAACTATACTCCTGACAGGGTTTAAAACCCGAGGGGGGCACGGCCTCCAAGTCCAGGTCAGCATATAGTGCTCCAAAGTGTGCTTCCCACACAGAGGGTGCTATATTCGGGGATAGAACTGAACTTACCCCACTCACGCCTGAGGCAACAAGAGCCAAAAAACGACTTGGAGTCCTTACATGAGTCCTTACATGAGAGTGCTGATCTAAGCTCCTCCCACCTATTCTCCTCCTAGTCTCCTCCCAATCCCTCTTCCCCTAATAATTGCCTTTTTGTAGAGCAATCGTGAAATCCTGCTCTGTCATTAGTTTTAATTGCAATGAGCAGGTTTTTTTTTGCTTTCCTGCAGGAGGCGCCATACCAGGGATGTGTCTTGACCTGCTGGGACTTATTCCTACTCACAGGGCAAAACACATCCACTAGCGCTACAGCCAACTGCTCGTGGATTTCCACAGCTCCACCCTGGAGACACATATCCTCCATCTCAGAAATCAGAGGTATAGCTATCTGATAGATTTCGGAGTTTGGTGGGAGAGTCCTGAAATGAGGCCATTTAACCCTGCGCCTATTATTGGATATCATAAGAGGCAGGGGTTCAGAATTAAATTCGGGTCCAGGATTTGTCAGCCCAAAACTCCCTGGCTTGAGTGTTAGGACAGGGGCATTGTGGTCACTGTCTTGTCTTGGGAGAACCCTGAATTCTAGAAGACTATCCAGTATTTAACCTTCATTATTATATAGTCAATCGTTGAGGTTTGCTCTAGTCTGTTAAACGTAGCTGACCCCGGTCTGTCAGGTTCCAGCCTCCCATTACACGCCCGCAGATACGCTTCAAGAGAGAATGATTTAATTTGAAGGACCAACGGGGTCCATGCCCTGACAGGAGGAATCAGGGGATCAGGGACATGCCAAAACAGGTCCTCCTCGTCCTGTTCACCCGACTCTATGCTAATAAGGGGCTCAAACTGAAAATTAAAGTCACCACCAAGCACTACTGCGATCGAGGGATCAAGTGCCTGGATAAAGTGTTTTAATATATTAATTGTGTCAGATTCCTGCCCATGTTTGACTGGCCTTGATTAAATATTTAATAAGGCCACCTGGGGCATATTTTGAGGGGTTAAGAGTACACAATGAACATCTAGGGAGTTAGTTGGTATTTGGACAGCCTGAACTCCCAGGTGTGTGCCCACCCATATTGATAGGCCTCCCGATGGTCTCCCCCTGCCCCTGGTTGTTGCCAGAATGTCAAAGGTTGCATAACCGGGACTTACACTATCCTCCAAGGCCCATGTTTCCTGCATCAAGCAGATGTTGTGCATTACCATAAAGGAGCTCCACTCAGGCAAGAGCAATTTACGTTTCATCCCGGCCACATTCCATGACAACATTTTTATACTTCCATCAGCTACCCACCATTTGCTGACAGTTTCCCCTTAACTCTCTCAAGGCCGCTATCAGCAATGGCAACCATAGACTGTATTCTCCCTTCCCTAGTTTCACCACTAGGTAATGCGACATCAGGGGTGCATGCTCCCAAGTGATGTACACGCTCTCCCAATTCCATCCTAGACTCAGTAGTCGAATGTTGAGCTGTTATTACATTATCGGGGACAGTAGTAGCAACATTATCTTCCAGTGCACTTGCGGCCCCGGACGTCAATCCACCTCTTCCAGCAAACTAAATCTATTTCTTTTGGGAATAGCGAGGGTAAAGGGGTATACGTCTCAGAGCCCTCCCAAGTTGCTCTCCTCTGGTGGAATCTATGTGGTGGATAATTTTGGCTAACTTCATACTGGGCACCCCTGCTCTGACCAATCCTTATCTGGGGAGTGGGATAGAAGTATGACAAGTGAAGGGTAAAAATTTGGGAGTTTGACCAAGTTAGCAATCCACTGCAGATGTGTTCTACAGCACATCTGTGCCTAAAGTTAATTACAACACTTTTTCCTGCAATAGTTTTTGGTCCTAACCCAATCCACTCTACTCTCCTGACACATAGTATTTCCCCAGAACCATTAGGGGGAGAAGGCCTGTTGGTGTTAAGCCAGTTTATACATTTATTTTTTAGATCAGTATGATCCTCCCTTTTTCCCTGGCTTAGGGGAGGAACCCCAGCAAGCACCACAACATATGGTAGAGACTCGGGAGGAAGGTTAATGGAGGGTAGCTCAATTGAAGACCCCTTTGCTAGGGTGTTTCTACTAAATTGGGTTTGTTGATTCGAGTGCTTTGTCCCCCAGGCACTCCCTTCAACACTGCATTGCTTCCACTACCTACTTTTCCAACCCTAGTCAGAGGCAAAGCTGTTTCAGGGGTAGGATTACCACTTGCCTGAAGGGGTACGGCTGGAATACTGTTGCTGGCTGGCAGGCTTTTTGGATCAAAAGTAGATTTGGTGATGGTGGGAGTCAATTCAGTGACTGGAATCCCAGCAGCTTTATGACTGACTGGGGTGGGTTTAGGGTGTAGAGTAGTCTTGATGTTGCTAGGGATCTCCCTAACAGCCTGTTTCCCCAGTGGACTAGTAGGCTGAACTCTCCCTGGACCCATATTGTTTATTGTAGAAACTAATCTATCCAGTCTGGATGACAAGGATTTGACATGTGTACCAATGAAATGTTCCATATGGGCCTGGAAGTTAGCAAGTAAATGAGTAACCCATACGGGTGTTCAAATAAATGGTTGAGATGGACCAGCAACAACTGGTATACAATCAGGTGTAGACATAGTTTTTTTCTTCGATTTTTTGGGGGGTTTTGGTTTCTTGCCTCTAGGCCGGGAATTAGGGACTTTTTCTACTACAGGATGTGGGGGAGATTTCGCAACCTCAGGGCTATCAATTACGTCAAGAACAACCTGAGCACAAGGTAGCTCAGCGAAAGAAGACGGAAGAAAAAAACTAGAGTCAGGGGGAATAGCTGTAGTTACTGAGAAATCGCCCACTTGCTGCAACGGGGGGACTGCAGGAGTAATTGATAAACGCCTTTCTGTATTTTCTATGGCTGTAGCCACAACCCCGATAGTCTTCTGTAGCATCTTGTCTATGGCTGTCAGGGTCAGGAGTGGTTGTGTCGTAGCCGCCTGATGCCTAGTCATAGGGCGGGAATTAACAGATTTAGCGTTTTTACCCTTATCGCTCATTGTTGTCCGCTAGGAAGGGCAGCTCCCGCTGTACACAGTATTTCTTCCCTGCAATATTCAAGTTCAAACTACACACTGAGAGGAATGTTTATATAAACAACCATGTGGTCAAGTGCATATACATTAAAACGAAAAGTCCGTTTGGAGGTTTTGTCAGTACCTTACAGATAGTTCAATCTCCAAACAGTGGTGCAGGTGTTAGGGGGGTGGCCCAGCCCGGCCTCCTCTGGTGGCCACAGACGGTCCCGCCCTTGTCCCGGGCTTCTCCCGGGCATCTCCCGCACAGCGGATATGGTGGCTTATTTTATATCACATGTGATGTCTGGTGGGCGGGGCTGGCAGCTGAACCTAGGACCAGGTGATATCGGTCAGGCAGGGACTCCTGGTAGTTCGAGTCCCTGCGTGCTGCAGCGCGAGTGTTCCTCTCCCCCAGCGTTTTCTCCAAGGCACTGGTAGCACGGAAGCCAAAATCACAAGTACGCCTCTCCCAACTCCTGCTGACGATGCGGCACCCCTACTGCTGACGATGCAGCACTAACTCTGATCAGCGACAGAGGCATCTTGGGGGGGCAAATGTGAGGGTATTGACTTGGTTTTCCAGAAGCAGCTGTTCTGGTGAAGGCCTCAGTCACAGAGTGGTGATGCCAAGCTGTACTTTCATGTGTTCAAACAACACATAATTAAATTACTTTTCTTCATTCAGATGTGGGTTTTATAGATGATACACTGTGGAAAGTTCCTTTCCTGTAAGTTGGGCATACGTTTGATTGGATACGTTTGAAGATGGGCATTACCATTAAGATGTTTTTACATTTTGCCGAAGTGTTATTAATTATCACAGTTTACATTGAAATTGGTCCCTCAGGTGCGAACCGTATTACCCGTGAAATTAGTACAAAAAACAGACCATGTTTAGTTTTAGAAATCCCACGAGTCACTAGTGACAGTAAGAACTGGAGAAACAGTCACTGACTTGTAGGGTTTCAAGTGCTCGACAGGCCTGGTAGTCGTTTCTATCGTCACCTTGTAGGTTTCTTGTTGCTGGCCTACTGCGTCTAAGGCAGCTCTGACTCTAGTGACACATCTACTCTTCGGAGGTTGGTCTCTTGCAAGCAAGAGTAGGTTTGAGTGGGTGTACTCCAAAAAAGTAATCACTAAGGGCCTCATTACGATGTCTGTCGGAGTTGCCTCAGACCAACTCCATTCCAGTCTTGTGATCGACCAACTTCTGGTCGGAGGTCCTGACCCCACAATTAAAATGCGACTGCACATGGTGCAGTTGCATACTAGCACCAGCTCCCATAGAGAAATGGGAAATTCTGTTAATCCCTGCACCACGTGGCAAGCTCCTGAAGATGCTGCCACACAGTGCAGGGATAAAAAGGCATCAAACCAAAGGCAGCAGGGAGAGGGGGCTATGTTAGGAGCCCCCAAAGTCACTTTCCGACAGGCTTTCCATGTCCGAAAGCACAGCATGGAAAGCCTGTGGGAAACCGACAACGTAATCCCAATGGCGGAACGCCATCCTTTAGGGATTAAGTGCCGGTTCTGACTGGGCAATGGGCTCCTTGAGGCCATCGGAATCCAGACAGAATGACTGGAAGGTTTCACTTTAGACCGCCTACATTGCAATTTGGCCATCGGAAGTCAAAGTTTAGATGTTGCAGGCTGGAGAATTTCCGGCTAAAATCAAAATAGGCTCCTATATTGTGCGACTGTTTACAGATAGGAAATTGCTTGTAACAGGTTTAAAAGAAGATAAATGGACATAGGGGCACTTGCTCCTATGGTACCTGCATGCCTCCTATTTCATGCCGCCTGGTGACATACCTTTTAAAAATGTTGCCAGATATTCACCCATTCATTTTGCAAACATAACAAGACCAAGTCACTCAATGAGAATTCAGTCTTATGACCTTCAGGTTACAGGTTTATTTCTACAGGTTATGTTTTAACCCACCACATTATGACATCATTTGGGCAGAGTATATTGTATTGCTACATGTAGGTAGTGCTTCATACCTCTAATAGGATTGTGAAGCTTTCAGACTTGCATGAAGAGTTTGAGTGCATGGTTGGAAAAGGTGTTGGTTGTATAGGATGTGTTAGGAGATGACCATTAGCCTGGGGACATGCTCAGAATATGATGCAGCAGCCTTGGTATGTACGAGTTGTCGAATAAAACATACATACACTTTTATTTCAGAGATAGTTACTTTAAAAAAGTTAAATACATAGGAAGAGCCTTGCTTTTAATACTCTTGAAATTCTAAATTGCCACAATGGTTTCAAGTCAAGTTGTTCTTTATAACGGCCAACATGGCCCAGTAAGTGCAAAGAAAAATAGATTGCAACAATGTTAAAATTACATGTTAAAATCCACACAAATAAAAGCAGTAATAAAATCCTGTACAGTAATTAAAGATTTCGTGTTTGAGTAAATTCCATCATACATCATCAATTAGCTGGTTTCAGCCTGGTAAGAATTACACTTTGTCAGCCTTTCCTTATTCTCCAGTCACCAATGCCTGCTGGGTAGAATGATTCTGTGAATCCTCAATATAATTTCTAGGGATTTTCTGAATCAGTTGTGTCCATATAATTACTTGTGTGTTTGGCATAACAAATCATGTTAGCCTTAATGTGCCTGACCAGCGGGCAGGATTTAGAAGGAGCATGGTAAACAATTAGTCTACGACTGTAACAAAGGGCACATATTTTGGTTGTTTTATTAGAGTCTAAATTGATATGAGTTCTCTCTTGTATGTTATTTTTAATCATGTATAATGGTTGGAGACTACTGACACTGTGAAGCTTTTGCTTCTGATGGAGAAGTGTCTAAAAGAAGACTAGTCAGTCAGGTTCAAGCAATCAGAGTTGATCAGTACAGGTTTTATGTGAATTGCTGAGGTCAGAGATATATCTGGGACTTCCCTTGTGGCTTTGTGGATTAGTTCCAGGCTCTTGCATTTGCATAATTGAGAGCAAGTTCAGAAACTTAAGAGCAGGTCAAAAGTGATCTCAGAGGCTGTATTGTTGATTAGGTTTAACACAGCATTTTGAAACATTTGATGTTTTGTCATTCGACTTGATGATTTCACTGTACAAAAAAACAATAAACTAATTTTCTGTATTATACAATAACAATTTTGTCTTATATTTTTAGGTTTAAAGCATTTTTATTAAGACAAAAGAAACATGGGGTAGGGGAATAGGAGGTTAAGGTTACATACAGTATAGTGAGAAAGAAACGTATCTCAGGAGCGTTGGCCAAAAGTAGTTTGGTGGCCCAGAAGGAAAATACAACAAATGTAAGGCAATTAGGCAGTTTGTGTAACCCTCTCGTGCACACCAACACCCTACCCAAAGCCGAGCGCGAATAGCCATCAGCGATCCATCGAGGCACAACCCAGTCCCTCCGAGCCCCCACCCCCAATAAAGAAAAAAGAAAGGAAACAACACCCCAACTCCCCCGTCCAATGGCCCTGTATTAGGATAACCCGCCCCAAACAGCCCACACCCCATCCCCTAAGATCTTATCCTCTGTGCATTCTAATCCACCGGGGTCGCCGGTGGCGTCAGCCTAAGAAGTCGAAGGTACCTCGGGCAGGTGAGTTCCCGGAATTCCGTGGACAGTAGTGCTAGGAAGGGTTGCCATAGCTCCTCAAATTGATCCACATCCCCAGCCACTGTAAGCGACATCTTCTCCATACCCAACACCTGCCAGAGTCTATGCAACCAACCAGTAATGGAGGGGACAGTGGCGGTGCGCCAGTGGACAAGAATATTCTGGATCGCTGAGCCTAGCGCAATAGCAATCTGTCTACCCCTGCGGGACTTCAACGGGTACATTAGATCGTTGGGAAGGCCTAACAAAACATACGCTGGGAAGCGCAGCAGCTCAATCTCAAAGTGCCTATCTACCTCATCCAAGACCTCCTTCCAGTAAGCAGTCAGCACCGGGCAAGCCCAAAGAATGTGTGAGAGGGTACCCTCCTGTCCGCAACCCCGCCAGCACCCCTTGTCAGTGTGTTTATGCATTTCATATAGCCTCTCCGGGGTGTAATACCAATAAGTAGACACCTTAGTGAAGGTCTCCGTAAGTCCAGTGTGGTATGCAGAGTGCCTCGCCCGATATGCAATTTTGTCCCACTCCTTATGGCTAAGTGACCTACCCAATTCTCTGTGCCAGCGCTCCCTCCCCGGGTTATGATAGTGGAACGTCGGGGGTTGAAGAAATTTATACAAATCGGTAATTAGCTTGGCGTCCGAGGTCCGAGTCACCAACCACCGCTCATATGGTGTGATTTGGCGAGCTGCGGTGTCGCGCACCTGGGGTTGGAGAGCCCAGTGTCGGACCTGCATATAGCGCAGTCTGTCCATCTCCGTCAGGCCGAATTCCTGTCGAAGTTGTTGGAAAGGAATCACGCCCTCCGGCCCGTAGATCTGGAAAAGCGCCCTACATCCCGCGCTCACCCAATGGGAAAAGGCTCCCGGCTCCAGGCCTGGGGCAAAGTCCGGGTTACCCACTATGGGCGTGAACGGCGAGGGGAAGGTGGTCAGTTCACGAGCCTCGCAGACCGCATCCCACACCCGCAGGGGGACCCGCGTAACAAAAGAGGCGTAGAGATTAGCAGGGCGATGCGCGCGACGCAAGAACGGAACCTCCTGGAGGGTGCGGCCCGCCACCGCCTGGTCTTGAAAAAGCCAATGTTTGTCGGATTCCCACCTGCTCCACTCCACCAAGTATCGCAGTTGCGCCGCCTGAAAGTATTTCCGGAGGTCCGGGATACCAAGACCCCCCGCCTCCGGAGCAAGCGTGGAGAGGACCCTCTTCATCCGCGGCTTGCGGCCTTGCCAAACGAAGCGGGAGATGTCAGCTTGCGTTCGCTGTATCCAACCCACAGGGGGTTGGAGAGGTAGAGCGCGAAAGAGGTACAGAATCTGGGGCAGCACCGTCATCTTAACCGCCGCGATACGACCTAGCCACGACAGCAGGCCCTTGCTCCAGCGGCCAAGTTCCTCCTTGATCTTCCTGCTGAGGGAAGTGTAATTGGCTGTCACCATCTCAGGCAGTGTGGGCGCTAGCAGGATCCCCAGGTAAGGCACAGTAGACGAGGACCACTGCATGGGAAAAAGACGCTGAAGGTCCCTCCTGGTGTCCGCGGCCAGTGACACATCCAACGCCACCGACTTGCTCATATTCATTTTGAAGCCGGCCACACGCGCAAAGGCGTCCAGTTCCTGGACGCAAGCAGGGAGTGACCTCTTGGGGTCGTCTATGGTCAGCAGAGCTAAAACCTGGAACTCACTTCCCACTCACCTTCGCCTTACTCAGAACCACCTAGCATTCAGAAAGCAACTTAAAACGTGGATATTCGACAAGTAATTCCCCACCCTTCTCTAAGCGCCTTGAGACCCTCTGGGTATGTAGCGCGCTATATAAATTTATGACTTGACTTGACTTGACTTGACATCGTCCGCATAAAGGCTGACTGTGTGGACATATTGGCCCATCTTAACCCCAATAGCGTCAGGGTTATTGCGAATCCTCTGAGCAAACGGCTCCATGTAGAGGGCGAACAAAAGTGGCGAGAGGGGACAACCTTGTCTCGTACCGCGTTCGATGGCAAAACTACCGGAGCTACACCCATTGACCCGCACCGACGCCGATGGACTTTTATAACAGTTGAAGACCATGGTGCGGAACTTCTCGCCGATACCCAGTTTCCCGAGAACCAGCTCAAGGTACGGCCAATGAACTCTGTCGAAGGCCTTCTCCGCATCAACTGATAGCAACATCCGCTCCCCCGAGATACGCGAGGCCTTTTCTAGTACATGCGTCACTCTCTTGGTGTTGTCTACCGTCTGTCTACCGGGTACAAAGCCAGCCTGGTCCGCCTCCACCAGTCCCGGTAGGTGTAGACCAAGCCTGGATGCTAGAATCCCTGTGTATAGCTTGAGGTCAACATTTAAGAGTGAGATGGGCCTGTACGAACCACACAAGGCCCGGTCCTTCCCGGGTTTCGGGATGACTGACACCGTAGCGTTAAGGAGGTCCGGTGGGATAGCGCCAGGCTCGGAGAAGGAGTTAAACAGTCGAGCCAGGATTGGGGCCACAGCGGTGCAGAAGGTCTTATAAAACAAAGCTGTGTAGCCATCCGGGCCCGGGGCTTTACCGTGCTTCAGTCGCGCTATAGCGGAGATGACTTCCTCAACATGGATGTCCCTCTCTAGATGGTCCGCCTGGGCGGAATCCAGCACCGGGAGGGCCACTGACTCCAAAGTCTTATATTTTTATACTATTTTTATTTGATTTTATATGTGTCTTATCTTTTATGGTTACACTTTCTGTATACTGAATAAAGATCTATCTGCTCTGTTCTGAAACTAGTTTTCTATAATAAGCGTTTAGGTAGTTGTTAGCGGTTCCAAGGGTCGCAATGTGACCGGATGAGTTTCATGTTAGGATGAAATCGCCTTGGAAAATTATTAACTTGAGTATCAACACTGTGGTGTTGGTCCAATAAAAATGTGTACACATGTTCCATTACATTTACCAAGCATACATACCAATGGAATTATCGTTCAGGATAAAGGGTTGGAAGTTTAGGCAAGGCAGAAGAAATCCAGTGTGAAAGATCTGGTCTTCACATGTTTAGGCCAAACATAGTTTTATCCATTCAGCACTAGATGGCCATCATACATGTAGAGATTTTTTGTTACCAGTTGAAATAATTGACAGGGGTTCCAATGATTATGCACTGTTCCACGGCTGATGCATGTGTTGAACAGGGCTGTTGAGGGGATTGCTCCTTGGGGGTGCTTCAGAACTCATGCTCAGCAAGTTGAAAATGTTCCCTGATTGCTGTCTGTTGTGTATCTTTGTGAAGTCACTTCAGGGAGAGAGCGAGCTGTTTTCATTTAACCATAGGACATTTTGACATTGTATAGTGAGCAGGGATTGCTCTTCATGGGTGACACACTGTTACACATTTCAGGGTTGTCCTGTTGTTACACGTCTCTAAACACCTCCGTTCTATCCATGATGTATGCTGTGGGGAAGCCTGTGGAGTTGCTTCTGGGTGTCCTGCACTCACTGTGGAAGTCTGTGGTCAGACCCACAAGGGACATCTTTGCCTTCGTACCTGTCATCCCTTGCCTTCATTGTAAATCCACCAAAAAGGAATTGCAGGCATTATTTAACAGGCTCTAAATGCCATGCATTGGATTATCTGAATGTAATCTGTTCTTTATCTATTAGTAAAACTAACAAAACATGATTTTACAATGCAAAAGGTCTCACGTTACTGAAAGTTTAAGCTATTGGCATTGCAAATAATAATGTTTATTAGATTTTTAAGTTGTTAAAATATGTCCCAGCAGTACTATACGTAAGGGTGCAGTGTCATATGTAGCTAATAGAGGTCCCTTTTACAACTCAACAGGGACACCTAGTAACAGCGTGTGATACTGGACCATTTTCATGCTTTGTGGATTTTATTTGATTACATATGCTACTGCGGAGATATTTTTTTAACAAAAATAAAAAATCTAACAAACATAGTCATTTACCATGCCAAAGCTCAAACTTTCAGTCATGAGAGATCTATTGCATTGCAAATTCTTGTTACTGTTGAATTCTCTGATGTTACCACAAACATTATATTGGCAGCCAATGGCACTGGAAGGTGGAGTGCGGGGGTGCTGTAGCACTCCAGTATAGCCTTCATGGATTTCAGGTCTAACTATAGCAATTAAGAAACGTTGATTTCTTAGTCTTGAATCATTTACCATGTGTCCTCTCTGTATATTGTTCCAGACTGCCAGCAGCAAGGACACACGTATAGAGTCTTCCACATCATGCCAAAATCTTTAACAGCGTGCCCTTCTTTATCTTCTTGGTTAATGATGGGCCACTCTTATACTGGTGCCTGCATACATGCCAACTGACCCCATTCAGGCGGGAGACACCCCTGCCTCTGCTTTAATATCTGTAAATGGGTAAAATACATTTGTTTTCTAAATCTCCCACTTTCCGGTTTGTTGGCATGCAGGTGCCTGGGACTATTTTCTGTTCCCCTCCGACCCTGATCCAGGGAGTATTCAAAACCAGCAGCCCCGGGCTAGATTAATGAACACACACATCATGAGGGCCACAACAGAGCAGTGTTCGTTATGCGTGTTACCTCTCAGGCAAGTCAAAAATACCCTCCCAAAGTGATTACTCAGAAAGTGTCTCAAAGTATCAGTTTTTCACCTTCTTTCTCCATGCATGCACAGCAGCACAGTGAAACTCTTTTAAAATAGTTTCTATCTGATGAAAAACTATCTGGAACGAGCTGACATCACAACTAAAATACCTCAGGTGTTGATTCACGACACAGCACTCTCAGCACCACGCATAACTCGAGGCTGTGCCATTTCCCCAAATTAACGTTATTTTTCTTCTCAAAATGTTAAAATGTGTCCTTGGCATTGTTTACTTTTACGCACCAACGCAGTGATGTTTTAAGTCGGAAGAGGAAATTCCAAAATGAGTCATGATAAATGAGTCTGACCCTTGGGTAAATGAGATGGAACCTCCGTGCAGAAACGGGAGCCAAAAGATTTCGAATTAAAATGTGCTGCCTTGCAGCCTTTGGTCTTCGGCTCAGACATCCCACTTTTAGGTAGCATATGTTGGGGAGATTCACGTAATCAAGTGAACAAAGTTTTTTGACAGGCTTAATGTCCAAGGGCCTGAATCTCAATGCTATTTGGGTCTGTACGTTTAGCTTATAAACATACAAAGCTTTTTTGCACATGTAATTTATCTTGCACATGCAAATACATTTTTTGCGAGTGCAAAACTATGTTTGCAGTTCATAGGAAATAAAAAGGAGGCGATGATAACTAATTGAGGTAGCAGTTGTGTACAAAATGGAAACATCGATTAGTGAAAAGTGGTACAGAACAATAGGGAGCATACCAAAATCATTGGAAAATGGTAAAGCAATATAATGACATTCCCTAATATTCGAAGAATACGTTTTAGAATAAGGCATTCTATCTGCTTTATTTGCATTTAGATTAAACGATGCAAAAAGATGTTATGGCAAAGTTTTCCATTTACATAACCATGGAAAGGCAACTTCCCACTCCTTGAGTGGTCACAAAGTCACGGAGTCACTTGTGGCAGAGATCGAGACACACGTAATACATCTTCCAGGAATTCTGCTGAAAACGGCTGACAGGTATAACACAGGTAAATGTGGTTGTAAACTTACATTTAAAACCAAATGTACCTTTGTGACTATAAGTCCTGTATACCTCGGGCATAAGTGTGGCATAGTGGCGAGGATGTGGCGTTACGGCCAGAGCTGCCGACATTGGCTCAATATCCTGAGATACTGGGCAAATCACATAATCTACCTGTGCCTAAAATAAACAAGCATTGGCATAGCCAATAGATCTCGCATATATCTTTGCTCATGTTGTACACTATTGTGGTTTCTATTCAGTATGACTAAAAGTTATTGATGGAAAGAGTAATTAAGTGAAGTGTTCTAAATTGGAGTAGATTGTAATGTTATGAAGTGCTGTGGTGTAGAGTGGTGTAGAGTAGAGTAGAGTGGTATGCTGTGTTATGGAGTGGCATGTAGTGTTATGAAGTTTAATGTAGGGAGCATTGTGTTGTATAGTAAAAGTGCGAGAGTTGAGTGGAGTAGATTGCTAGAGTGTAGTAGAGTCTTAGAGTGAAGTAGAGTGTTGCGTGTACTGCAAACAGAGAACATGCTGTGTGATTACAAGAGGAGAGAGGTATTTTAAGTCCAACTTATGAAAAAGGCATCTTGGTATGTTTGGACTTATGTGCTCCGTAAGAAACCTTTTGTATTAGAATGTAGTATCATATTCATCTTTCTGATACGTGCTAGTACTCCTAATGATAATCACATGTTGCAGCTTTCCAGAGCAATGTGCATTTGGTATTTTCAAGAACGGATTTATTACTACATTAGTTTCTGAGGGCCACCATATGCACTAAAAGATTAGACAGTGATCCCTAGTCCCTCTGCTGTCTTAGCCCATGTGGTGGCAGGCCCTCTTCATTGTCCTTTTGAACATGGATACACACCTGTGACTTGACAGCAAATTCATTCATGGACCTTCCCCCCTTACACTTTCTGCACTTGGGCACAGTGTCAGCTCAGATGAAGTGCCTGCTTTGACCTGCCAGAGTCACAGGCCCTCATTAGGATGGCGGGTGGACTTTGCCCACCTGTCATCCTCGGAAAAACGGGACCGCCCGCGATCTGAGCGGCGGTCCCGCCATGCCCATTATGATGCACCCACCACATTGGCGGGCGCATCATGCATTTATACCATTGCGGCGGGCGGTGTTCACACCAGCACCCGCCGCAATGTTATAAATGCATGGTATGCATTTGCATATACAAAGCAGCAGGCACCAGGCGGTGCCTGCCGCATTGTGTATGCAAAAGCAGGGGGGTACCACAGGTACCCCCCATGTGCACCCCCATCTCGCCTTCACCATGGGGGCCTGCAGGGGGCCCCCAAAGTAAAGACCGCATGCTTTTCCGTGGCGGAATTGCCGCCACGGAAAGGCACCAGCCGAAGCCCATCATAATATGGCTGGCGGTGTCTGATAGACATCGCCACCATATGAACCCTTCTCCGCCACGGTCGTAAGGCGACCGGGGCAGAAAAGCGGCAGACGGGGTTTCCGTCCGCCGCTGTCCCCCCTGCCATAGTAATATGGCGGGGGAAATGGGTGGCGGGCGGACAAGGATGTCTAGCGGATTGCAACCGCCCACATGGAGGTGGCAATCCGCCCGTCATCCTAATGGGCCCCACATTCTGCCAGCTGTACAGCTCTCAGGGGCACTTTAGCATATTAGAGAAATACATTGGATTCCAGGGTCTTTGGTTTGGGGCAGACTGCTTTGGATTGTTTTGGGGCAGATTGTTTTGGATTGGAGTGGGGCGGATTATTCTGGTTTGGATTGGAGCAGATAGTTTTGGTTTGAAGTGAAGCAGATTCTTTTGGATTGGAGTGGGGCAGATTGTTCTGGAATGGAGTGGGGCAGATAGTTTAGGATTGGTTTGGAGCAGATTGTTTTATATTGCTGAATTGGAGTGGTGCAGATTTTTTAAATTGTAGTGTGGCAGATTGTGCTGGATTGGAGGGGGTAGATTGGAGTAGGGTGGGCTGGTAGGATTGGAGTGTGGTGGATTGGAGTGGATTGGGGTGAGCGGTTTGGATTGGACTGGGCTGGATTGGATTAGAGTGGGGTGGTGGGTGTACTGCACGATTATGTGTTAGAGCATAATTTAGAATTTTTTTATTTTTAGAACAAGATAATCGTCATATTTTGAGCACAGCACCCACAAGCAAAAACAAAACATGAGTGCAAAGTGAGAAGAGAAGATTTAGCGAAATGAAAATTGTTAACTATAGAAAATAAAACTTTCTAATTTTGCTTGTCCTGTTGGACACATTTATGCCAGTTACTCACCTTCTGTTTGCAGAGCACTGTAATGTAAGATATGCAAGACATTGTCCCCCCAAGCAAGGAACCTCAATGGTAAAGGCAGTTTGTTCTTCATATTAGACGGGCCCCGTCCACCTTCCCTGTGAACACCACCAGCACCAACCGCCTGACCTCCTGGTCCAACATCAACGACAACGAGACACGCAAGGTCATGAACTCCATTCACTCAGGATCTCCATCTGACCCGTGCCCACACCACGTATTCAACAAAGGAGACGCAGCCATCGAACCCCGACTACGGAAGGTCATCAACATCTCCTTCGAAACAGCGACATTCCTGTAAAGATGGAAGCACGCCGAAATCAACGCCCTCCTCAAGAAGCCCAAAGCGGACCCCAAGGACCTCAAGAACTTCTGGCCAATCTCCCTGCTCCCGTTCCCAGCAAAGGTCATCGAAAAAATCGTCAACATGCAACTGGCACGCCACCTCAAAGACAACAACATCTTGGACCCGTCCCAGTCCGGATTCAGACGAAACCACAGCACCGAGACAGCCTTCATCGCCGCCACAGATGAAATCAGGCGTCAACTAGACAACGGTGAAACATCAGCCCTCATCCTCCTGGACCTGTCAGCCACCTTCGACACAGTCTGCCATCGCACTCTAAAGACACACCTCCTAGAAGCCGGAATCCAAGAGAAGGCTCTTGACTGGACCACCTCCTTCCTCTCCGGCAGAACCCAGAGCGTCCGCCTCCCACCCTCCGATCCGAAGCCACCGACATCATCTGTGGCGTCCCCCAGGGCTCATCCCTCAGCCCAACGCTGTTCAACGTCTACATGGCCCCCCTTGCACAAGTGGCCCGCCATCACGACCTCAACATCATCTCCAACGCTGAAGACACCCAGCTCATCCTCTCCCTCACCAAGGACCCACACACCGCCAAAACCAACATCCATGAGAGAATGAAGGCTGTCACCGATTGGATGAGGAGCAGCTGTCTGAAGCTGAACTCGGACAAGACAGAGGTCCTCATCCTCAGACCTACCCCTCAGCCTGGGACGACTCCTGGTGTCCGACCACACTGAGAACAGCACCAACAACCACCAACCAAGCATGCAATCTAGGATTCATCCTCGATTCCTCCCTCTCCATGTCTAAGCAGGTCAACGCCGTCTCCTCCTCCTGCTACAACACCCTCTGCATGCTCCGAAGCATCTACAAGTGGATCCCGACTGAAACAAGAAGAACGGTGACACAGGCCCTCGTCAGCAGCAGACCGGACTACGGCAACGCACTCTACGCAGGAATCCCAGCCAAACACCTACGATGACTACAACGCATCCAAAACGCCTCCGCCCGACTGATTGTCAACTTCCCCCGCCGCAGCCACATCACCCCCCACCTGAGAGACCTACACTGGCTCACCGTTGACAAGAGGATCACCTTGAAGCTCCTCACCCACGCACACAAAGCACTCGCTAAACATCACTGACATGCAAAGCGGGCCCCAAACCGCTAACTATCGCTAACATCAGTTAGCGACAGCTTGCTAATAGGGTGATAGAATTATCGCCGCTTAGCGGCCGAAAACGGCCGCTAAATTGGCGATAATTGCCTATCGCCACCCTTGGTAATATTCCCCCCAGTTCCTTACAGTTTGCATACTTAGGGGTCAATTCCGATCTCGGTCGGAAGGGCTCCGTAGTGGATTTAGAATTGACTAAACCGTAAGTACGATGCCTTGAAAGCCTTAGCGCTGACAAATTGGTTCTGGAAGGCATTCGGAGAGATAGAGCCTCCTGGAGCCAATTCATACAACTCTATGGACTAAGCTTTCCGAGCAATCAAGTACAATGGCTGATATGGACAGCCCTTCCAATTCGGTTTGCCCAGATCGAAAAGGCTTCTGGAATCGGTCTTTGGGGACCCATAGCATGCCCCCCCTTCACCCGGGGCCCTCCAAATTTGGCTTGTGGGGGTACACATGGGCCCCGTCTGCCCAACCATGCACAGTGTGGCAGGCACCAAGGGGTGCCCACCACAGGGTGCATGATTATCCCCAACCACCCCTTCTGTCAATGCATTTGGTAAGCAGGCTCCTACTGAAGTCAATGCATTGTAGTCGGTTGGTCAGAATCCCCCGATCCGAGTCATCCAGAAAGCACTCGTTCGGTATGCTTTCTAAACGAGATCAGACTTGGGCCCTTAGTACCTGCGCGAGATGGTTTCCTTTTTAAATGCACTTCGAAGAGACTGATATTTTCCGGGTCACCACTGCTCTGTTTTTGCCGCTTAGTTTTCTCAGCTCATCACCAGCCTGTTGACTCTTGCTGTGTAGTTGTTCAGGTAGAGATTTATTCAGCATTGTTCGTCACATCAGACATGTGCGCATACACGTCTTTGTGTTTTACAAGGTGACTGCGGACTTAGCAGGCATATAACCAAAACGCTAAAGTACCTCTAGTCAGACCTATATGATTTCATCCAGTGATTAAATCACAACATGTTTCACAGAAGATGCAGTATATATGAAAAAGACTTTTAATTTATGTAAACATGTTATTTTTATTTTTTATTATTTTTTTCATTTGTTCTGTTTTTCTCATATTTAGTACATATTCATTTGTTTGTATAAAAAGATTTTATCAACACTTTATATATACCAATCTATGTGATACATATTTTGACAAGGAACTTTTCAAATGAAAAGAACTCCATAAAATCACCATAAATTCATACCATTCATTCCATCATACATACTACTTCACTCACTACCCAACCTATAACAAACTAAACTGACATGTGAAACATAAATCAATAGACATACAAAAATACTGCTGAGGATCCCCTATAGATTTAACAAAGTCAAATCCTCAGAAATGTTCACTTTTTTAGTTTATACATTCTCCATTCTCTGCGATTCTCTTCTTCTTCTCGAACGCAGTTCTCTTTTTACATATATGGTGACTTTCTGTGTAGGGGTCTCAGATGCGTACGGCCTACGTACGTTTAGGTGATTAGTAATAATTGGTTCACCTTCTTCAGGGCCAACAGAAAAACACTAAACAACAAACAAATATATATACTCTGTGCTAAAAACAGGGGGTTCTTGAGTCTCTCTAATTTACTTCAGGGAGAGATCGATCCATAACTTATTTGCGTACTGACAGGCTTAGACTCACGATGATCATATAGTTCTGTTTTAAGAGCGGGTCCTACATGGAACGGATACTGATGCTGTGGTGGAAGTGCCTATTCCTTTTCTATACTTCGTGTTTCGTAATTGCTCCGTATGTATCAATCTGGTGAAGATGACCTGATTGTTATTCTCGATCTGAAGATGAGTACATTTTGACCAAGTTAGGATGTTGCCAAAAGCAGTATCTCGTCTTGTTTCATTGCGTGCAGGGATCTGTGTCTCGCATCGCGATCTGATTTTGAATGTAGCAGTACGTCTAAGGGGAATTGTCCGGTTTGCTCACCGCCACCAGGCATATAATACTTGGATAAAAGGAGCCTGGGCACACGCTACATGTGTGTAACAAACCTTAAGCGAGCAAAGGGTGCATAACAAAATTCTGAAATGACCTTGCTAGTATGACATACCAAAGACAAGATAAAAGGGCATTGGGAGTGTTGATATTTCCATTCTTGCGCTCTTCCTCCTCTGCTCAAGGGTGTCTAAATTGCCGAAGGCATTACTTTCACCCAACAATACCATTGGTATACACAATTCCTGCTTTAACAACCATGTACACATTTTTATCCAGAAGACTGAGAATAATAAGACGTATTTGTTTATTTTTTGTCTGACCTCTTTTATCCGAGAAGCAGTTGCTATTCTGTTTTGGAGTTCCTTGGCACCCTGGACAAGAACCTTATTTCATTGTTTAATAAAATATGTATAACTCAAGGTCATTTTTAATGGCATGTGTTTGTGTTGTGGTTGTTTGCTCTGTAGCTGTAAATTTTGAGCAAACTTCATTTTGTTCCGGGATAGGATGATTATACTAGGGTTCATGGACTCTGCAGAGACACGTCTCACACACAATGCAGGATTGTAGCTCATGAACGCCACAGCCCGGATAGGTATTTACCATTTCCTGGTGGGTAGCCTCAGCATGTGACAATGCTCTCTGGTAGTAAGAATACTACAGAGGGGTGAGGTGTGAGATCAACTGCCAGACAGCTCTCAACTAAGTTTTTTCACACCTATGACTCTTGACGGAAAGCCACTTTGTATTTACAATAAACTGCAACAAGGGCTGTGAATAAAATGTGAACATAAGAGGTTCCTGAGGGTGATAATCTATATTCCATCAATGCACAAATGGACAACAGTCACAAGCCTGACCAGCTCTAAGTGCTTGACATTGCGCAAGTCAGACCCACTCTCAAATGGAATCAATCTCCCGAAGAGTGGCGCTGTTAAGGTTAGCTCGTTAGCGAACACTGTCTATTTTCAACCATAGGCATGTGGAAAGTAGAGGTTTTTAGACTACTTGTACTTAACTGCATCAAATCCTGGGTCAAGTAAAATTGCCCACATTCTCGCCTCAACTGTCTGTCTCAGAAGCACGCCGGTCGCCGGCAATTATTAAATAGGTAAAGGAAACAAAGAAAATCTTGCAATGCACAATCTTGCATTTGTAGAATTCCCTCAAAATGGGAGTGGCTAATTAAATGGAAGGAATGCAGAGATGGTGAAAGGGCTGTTGGGGAGGAGAATAAACTAATCAGCATGAAGGTTGCAACAAAGGCTAGCAAATAGGTCACAATAATTAAAATAATTTTGCATGACTGATTTGGTTGTATATGTTTATTTTCAACTTGCGACTGCTATCAAACATGGAACCTTCAAAATGCTTTTAGTCAAGAATAGCATCTGAGGGCAGAGCACGCACCCTGAGGCTGTAGAGGGCTTGCACAAACACACACTCACATGTGTCGTGCTGATAAAAGGTGTGCAATGGTGACACATCAAAGCGGGCACCCTGCGGCTAAAAGCAAGGCCAGCACGATTTACAGGGTCATCTGAGTTCTAGCGACTGAGATCTGGTGTTCAGAGTTAAAAAAAAACAAGAAAAGTTGTTCCCAAACAGATGCTAAAATGGTAATTAGTGGATATTGTTCCCAGCTCGCAGGGAGGGATAAACACTGGAAGAGGCATGACAAATGCATGCAATCAGCAAATAGGATGAAAGAATAGAAGAGTGACAGTGATGCCAGCAAATAGCAAACCTATAGGCGGGGTGTACGGCCACGGAATAAATACAGCATGTCTCAAAGAGACAGCGCATGTGCTGCCGAGGAGCGACCTAAAAAAATGAATTTGGCCATCTGTAATGTAAGAAGGGTGCAAAGACAACCAGTAACCAAAGACCCTTCTCTGTGTTGCCCGGCGGTATCGCCTCTATGACCCACCAATATTAATCAATGAAGAAGCAGGCGCTGGAGACTGAAAGGCAGGAAACGGGGTTTTATTCTCTCCGGAGGAGAACACATCAATTCGGACAGCAAGTATCGTCACGAGGTGCTCTGCTCGCATCTCGGAGGCCTGGCCTTTTATACATAGGATTAGGATCTTTATTACATGTAACACATTCTTGTAACATTTTGGCATGTGAAAGAACATCCTCGGAATCTCCCCTTCGGGCCCGTTCCCACATATATTTGCAGTTGAATTCCCCACCCCGGTCACAACAGGTGATGATTATCGCGCAGCTGGACATTCCGCCGATTCACGGAATGTGTGGAGTTTGATCGGATCTCATAGGGTGGGGGCTTTGATCAACTCGAGGGCCCTTTGATGGGCAGGGGAAGCTTCCTACTGTACGGGGTAATAAACAGTATCCGCAGGGCCAGGTGGCGGCCTGGGAACAAGGAAGACAAACGGGGACACAGGAAAAGGGGTTTGTATCAAAGGACTTGGGACCATGAAAGGAATGAAGGGAGGTGTCGCGCTGGGAACAGGATGGGATTCTGTGGCAGAGCTGCGCTGAAGAGGGGTTTATGGCCCAAGGCATGTGAGAGCGAGGGGGTTGTCAGCGTGCGGGGGATACCTGCGAGGATAGGAGAGCGAGAGACGCGCTGGCTATCAGGGAAGGGGCAGGGAGGCCATGGTGCTTAAAATGGCTGCCGCTTACGCTCAAGGCATCTGGGAGCGGGAGTGATCAGTGCGTGGGGGTGTTGGTGAGGGTGAAGGTCCGTGTTGGGGGTCAGGGGCGCGCAGAGAGTGGTTCTGATCAGAGCAGCTAAAATGGTGGGGACACATGACAAAAGTGTGGCATCAGAAAAAGGCAAGATGGCGCAGATGATGTTCACCAAAACGTAACAATTTTCCACAGTAATGCAACTGGTGTTCATGTAAAGCATTCCAATACCTTTGGGTCGAGTTTGTACTATATAAAACTGCATATTGAAATAAGTGAAACCATCCTTGAAAGGAAGGATTTTAAGAGGGTGATGCTTGCTCACTAGCAAAAGTAGCTGAAGTTCTAAAGTTGGGAAAGACATCTGATGCCCAATCTCCAAATGGTTTATCAATTATTGTCTTTAAGTAGGATGTACTCCTCAACTCCACTGTATTACAATGTCTTGACCAATGACATCATAACAGATTCATGGAAGGGCTTAGTGATTCAACCTATTTCAAAAAATGACCCAAGAAGTTATTCTTAAAGTGATCGATTGTTACTAGATATAGAAGGGATCGTTGCTTGAATTACTTGTGGAAGGTTTCAAATTTGGGTAACAGAGAAGCAGTTGTTAAATTTATACCAGAAAGGATTTCAGACAAAAAACGTTCAACTCTTCTTTATTTATTCACTTGAGTTTTTTTTTGCATTATAAATGTCTTTTACTGCTATTAAGACCTCTTTTATTTCAAATTTAATTTCTCAGGCCTCCAACGCCTTAAGGGATATATTCCAGGCAGTCTCCAATCTGCCCCTCCCCCCAAGCTGTTTATGAAAATGTAACTCTTTTTCTATGAGAAGATCAAGAGATAAAGGCCATTCAAGATTGTATTACCAAGCTTCTGGTTACAGCCTGCTTCAGGCAGCAAAATTATAAGTCTGCCTCTTTGATGTCCCTCTTATAGCATGACTCCCAGTGATTAAGGAGGAGAAAGGGTACTCCTAAAGTTGGACTCCACAAGTGACGTATGTTCAATCCTTCATCCTTTTAAAAAAATTTTTTTTTAATAAAAACTTCTATATTAGAAATTATCTCAGGATGATACATTCGGCATTTCAAGAAACAAATGCAAACAAACACTTTCTTCTTACAGGTTGTGATAGGTAAAAGTTGGATCTCCGCAGTTACATCACATCATTGTAACATCGTGCATAGGATTCATTTCGGTCTTCCCCTTCCCACCTCCCCCACCCCCATAGTATCCCAAGCCAGATTAAATACAATATGCCCCCCAACAACAATCCTGTAATGGCATAAGACTGCTCATCACTACCAAGACCACAATCTATTATCAGCACTGTGCCTCGGCATCCCTGGGTTACCTTCTTCTGAACCTCCCCTTCTCCAAAGGTTGTTCCTAGGTATTTAACTGCACAATACATACACGTACACTATATGCATTTATGGGTCAATGTCGGGGTCTGCTGTGGACTGCGGCGGTTTACAAATTGTCCCACGTGATTCGATCCCTTTACCCCATATCCTAGACCATTTTCTGGGGCAACGTCTGTGTAGATAGACAGCCCTTTCCGCTACCATTGCTATGTCCATATCATTTTCCCACTGCGTTCGTGTGGGGGCCACGCCGGAACCCCAGTTTTGTGCTATATTCCTTTTTGCGACTGCTAATCCCAGTGTGGCCCATGTTTGCAACGCCAGGTTGAGGTCTGTAGGTTTCCAGATGTTAAGAAGGCAGCACCCTGGATCCAGCCGTATCTCGGCCTCACCCACCTCTGAATTCTCAGTTAGCACACGTTCCCAGTATGTTTGTATGATAGGACATTCCCAGTTGATGTGGAAATTTTTTCCCCTTTGTCCACACCTTCGTAAGCAAACTGTATCAGGGACATGACCCAGTTTATGTAGCATAGTGCGTGGGTAGTACACTCTGTGTAATATTTTAGGCTGGATTAATTTCAAGCGTGATGGAATGTCCGCGTCTCTGGGCGACGCCAACGCATTTATCCAATCTGTGTCATCTATATCTCCTAACTCCACCTCCCTCTTGCTGCGGAGCACCACCATAGGATCTGGGAGATAATTTACTAATTTGCGATATGTTTGTGAGATAGCCTTTTTTCCAGATGTTCGGTAAGAAGCCTGTCTTCTAGGGGAGAGGACTGAGCCAGATCAGTGCCTGTTGGGATGGCACTTTGCAGTGCATGCCTAATTTGCAGTTATCGGTATCTCTCTGTGTCTGCCATTCCATATTTCTCTTTTAGGGTTGTGAATGATAGGACATTTCCTTTAGCCCAAAAGTTCCCTATCTTTGTAATGCCAATAAGGTCCCATTGCCTGAACCCCTTAGTGTTAGCTAGCATGCCCAGGCGGTGTGTGTCCCAGAGTGGTGTGGCTAGTGTGAGTATTCCTTCCCACCCCAGTGCCCTATGTGCTGCGTGCCAGATTTTAACCGTGTGCGCTGTTGGACCTGTGAGGGTATGACGCCTTTTCTTTGTGTAGAGGGCCTTCATCAGTTGGTCCACTGGTAGTATCTGTCTGTCCAGCCTGTAGGCTGGTTCATCATGTGGGGAGTGAAGCCATTGATTCACTGTCGTTAAATGTGACACCCAGTAGTACAGTTTGATACTCGGTAGAGCTATACCACCATCATACCAGCTGCGAACCAGTTTGGTATGTGCTATCCGGGCCGGTTTCCCGTTCCATAGCAGGGAGGAGATCTCTGCCTCAATCGCCTTGAAGTAGGAGAGCGGGACCGGGAATGGGGTGATATGGAGCACGTAGAGAAACCGTGGGAGCGCAAGCATTTTAAAGAGCGCTTCCCTGCCCAAAAGCGATAGTGGAAGGGATCTCCAGTGGGAGACATCCGACCTGAGCCTCCGCAGGGGCTTCTGTAGGTTTTCATCCATGAACACAGATTCTTGCGGGGTGACGTATATACCTAAGTATTTAAATCCCCTAGACACCATTTGTAACTCACATCCCTGGGGCAGAGGAGGAGATTGTCCCCGTAAGACGTATAACAGCGATTTCGCCCAGTTTATGGTATAGCCTGAGAAGTTGCCATACGACCCAAACAAGGGCATCAGTTCCAGTAGCGAGTCTTTGGGGGACATTAGATATATGAGTACGTCATCCGCATAAAGGGATATGCGGTCTTCCCAACCCTCCCCCCACGTAATTCCACGAATCAGCGTGTCCGCTCGCACTTTTTTTGCTAATGGTTCTAAAATAAGTGCAAATAGAAGCAGAGATAGGGGGCATCCCTGTCGGGTTCGGCGTCGTAGCGTAAATTCTCTAGAGATATGCCCATTAGCAACCACTTGGGCCATAGGTGCTGTGTATAACAGTCTGATCCAACTACAACATTTGGGGGCGAAACCCATTTTTTGGAGCACTGTAAATAGAAAGGGCCACTCTACAAGGTCGAACGCCATAGTGGCGTCTAGAGAAAGAATGGCTGCATCGTCCCGCAGCAGCAGGATGCGGTGGAGTACTCAATGTAGACGCCTGAGATTAAGGGAGGTGTTTCGTCCTGGCATGAAGCCGGACTGGTCCGGGTGGACCAGCGTCGGGAGGTGGGACTGTAGACGGAGGGCCAAGAGTTTTCCCAGCACTTTTGCGTCTGCATTCATCAGGTAAATTGGGCGGTAGGAGGACACCGGATCCGGGGGTTTACCCGACTTATGAATGGCCACGATGGTGGCTAATCTCTGGTCCGGGGAGATCGTACCTTGCGCCAAGCAGTCGTTGAACATGGGGAGCATGTGGGGAGTGAGCTTTTGGCCTAGTTTCTTGTAGAGTTCCACTGGCAGGCCGTTTGGGCTAAGTGCTTTACCGGTGTTGAGGGCAGCCAGCGCTTTTCCTATTTCAGCTGCCGTTAAGTCGTTCTCTAGGTCTTGCATGTCTTCTACTGAGAGCGTGGTCAATGGAATGTCGTCGAAGTACCGCAAGCAGTCCTCCTCCGTGACCACGTTCCTAGAAGTGTATATGTCCTCATAATATGCTGCTAGATCGTCCACTATGTGTGGGGGTTCTGTGATGGTGGACCGTCTTCCCGTGTGAGCTGTGCTATCCACCTGTCCACACTTTCCTTCCTCTCTATCCAAGCTAGCATTTTTCCAGTTTTTTTTTTTTTTTAAATTTTTGAAAACCTTTATTGAGACCAGAACACACAGCTATTCAGCCTGACATCCCGGAGGCGAGGCAGCAGGAATAAAGGAGACAAATAGTGTCAAACAGTTGAGACATAATCATCAAAGGTTAAATTTTATGATAGAAAGACATCAACAGGCGCCCGCGGGCGCGAAAGTGGCAGTGTATAAAATGTGACGCTGGGTGTCAGGGATGGGTAGGGAATAAGGCAGGAAAACACTCAAGAAAGGCAGATTGCAGAGTGAGAAGGAGGAGGGCGGGGGAAGGTATCAGGAGAATGAATTACATTAAAGCTCAGTTGGCGTCACAGGTTAGGGAGAAACGGTACCATGTTGGTCAATTGGTTCAGGCGGTAGACACACATCCCCCCTATATTCGTTCCATGCACCCCAGACTTTCGTCCAAGTCCGAGGTCTCCCTCTGGCCACATAAACTGTCTTTTCCCTAAACATACACCAGTCCATGTTGGCCTTCCACTGCACCAATAGAGGGGCCTCAGCCGCACCCCATCTCTGGGCTATGTCCCTCTTCGCCACCATGTTCCCAAGGGTGACCCACCTAGTCTGTGCAACGTTGTGGTCGGACGGCTCCCACACATTCAAGAGGCATCGGTGGGCCTCCGCCTGGGAAGCCACGCCAGTAACCTCCTCCATCACTCGGTGGACCCTCCTCCAGTAGGAGGCGATCACCGGGCAGTCCCAGAGGATATGTAGGAAAGTGGCAGGAGCTCCACAGCCCCTGCGGCAGAGGCCGTCAGGCGAGAAACCCATACGCATCAATCGGGGCCCTGTCACGTACACCCGGTGCAGGACCTTAAACTGTACGAGGCGAAGACGGGAAGAAATGGCAACCTCCTTGGGAGAGGAAACCGCACTCTGCCAATCCTCGTCATCCAATTCAAGGCCATCCGCCACCCACTGGTCTCTCAGGCCAAGGAGGAGGTCCGTGCGTGCATTGATCAACTTCTTGTACGAGAGGGAAATTGCACTGTCTGGCATATGCCCATCCAGGATCCTATCTTCCAGAGGGGAACTTTCGGGAATGACGCCGTCCGGCGGAATGGCCGAAAGCAGCGCATGTCGCAGCTGCGCATAACGGAAGAACTCCGTCTCGCCCAGCTGGTACTCAGCTTGTAACTGGGGGAAGGTCTTAATCAAACCCCTGGAGAGCATGTCCTCAACCCTACTGATGCCGATGAGGTCCCACCTATCAAAACCCTTGGTGTGCCATAGTCTACCCAGGATGTCGGATTCAAAGAGGGGAGTGAACCTCGTGAGTCTGCCCTGCCATCCTTGTGCCTTGGTAACCGCTTTCCAGGTGCGGACTGCCGTTCGGGTGGGGCCCGTTAACTTGCGGTCAAAGGACTAGGAATATAGGGCACGGTAGTAATTACCGCCGCCCGTCAGCCACCTATCCATGGCGTATCCGGGGCTCAGCACTGGGCCGTAGAACCCATGGTTTAGGGCAGCCAACTGCGACGACCAGTAATAACGGCGCACGTCGGGGAGGGCAATGCCCCCATCGTACCAGGGGAGCGTGAGTTTGTGGAGGGCGACGCGGGGGCGACCCTCCCAGAGGAGGTTACGGAGAAGGCCTTCGAGCTCACGGAAGTAGCGGGCTGGGACAGGGTCTTGTGTGTTTTGTAGTGCGTACAGGAATCTGGGCAGGGCCATCATCTTGAAAAGGGCGGCACGGCCGAGGAGGGAGAGTGGCAAGTGGCGCCAGCTGTCGACATCACGTCGCAGCCTCTGAAGAGGAGGGAGCAGGTTGTTATCATACCGGAGCTTGGCATTACCGGAGATGTAGATGCCCAGGTATTTGAAACCGCGCGAAGCAATCTGAATACCGCAGCCCCTAGGGAGGCGCGGGGTATCCCCCTTGAGGACATATAGAGAGGACTTGGCCCAGTTAATAACCAGGCCAGAGTACCGCCCAAAGAGTCTGATGACGTCACAGGCCACAACAAGGGATCTGCCAGGTGAAGACAGGTACAGCAGTATGTCGTCAGCGTACAAGGAGACCCTGTCCTCAAAGCCAGGGGCCCATTTGATACCTCTCAAGTCGGGATGTGAACGCAACAACGCTGCAAGGGGTTCGAGGGCTAAGGCAAACAATAGGGGGGACAGGGGGCAACCCTGTCTGGTACCGCGACGTAGGGGAAATGGTGCCGATAAGCGGCCATTGACTGTAACATTGGCCATCGGGTCCGCATACAGGAGCTTCACCCAGCTCACGAAGACAGGTCCAAACCCGAGTTTGGCCAGAACCGCCCACAAGTAAGGCCATTCGAGCGAGTCAAAGGCCATAGTGGCATCCAAGGACGCCAACACAGCCGGTTCTTCAAGAGTGTGACCCCATGAAGGCGGCGCAAGTTAAGGGCAGTGTTGCGGTGGGGAATGAATCTAGATTGATCGGGGTGCACGAGATCTCCAATGACTCCAATCAAACGATTAGCCAAGAGTTTGGCAAGGACCTTGGGCTCCGCGTTAAGGAGGGAAATAGGACGGTAAGAACGACAGACGTCTCGCGGTTTGCCCTCCTTGTGGATGACCAGGATGGTGGCCAATCGTTGGTCTAGGGGGAGAGAGCCTCTCTCAAAGGATTCCAGGAACATCTTACGGAGATGCGGGGAGACTGCGTCCGAACGGATTTTATATAGTTCCACCGGTATACCGTTAGGCCCAGAGGCCTTTCCGGTATTAAGTGAACGGATCGCAAGATCGACCTCGTCCGCGGTGATGTCCCTATCCAGGTCCTCTCTTTCTTCCTCGGAAAGACTGGGCAGGTCGATATCAGAGAGGAAGGCCGTCGAGTCCGCCTCCGAGAAGTCCGAGGCAGACTCATAGACCCCCCGAAAGTAATCTGCGAAAGAATCCACAATGGCGCTAGGATCCGTAAGGATCGCACCATCGTCACCACTAAGCTCTGGCACCACCCGGCTGGCCATCTCCCTTCTGTCGAGCCAAGCCAACAGCTTCCCGGCCTTATCGCCCACATCGTAGATGCGACCTTGCTGTTCCTTGGCCAGAACAAGAGCGGCATTAGTGGCCAGGGCGCGGTACTCCGCTTGTTTCAGCGAGAGATTGTGAAGGACCAAGGGGTCCGGATCGGATCCCAATCGAGCCTCGAGGCGTAACACTTCCTGCTCAATAGTTAGCATGTCTGCGTCTCTGGTACGACGGGTAGCAGCGATAATTGCCTGGGCCTCGCCCCGGAGCACCGTCTTAAAAGCTTCCCACAGTGTAACGGCCGACTCCACCGAGCCAACATTCTCGGAGAAGTAAAGATCAATGGATTTGGCCAGGAGGGAGCGGGACTTGAAATCACGGAAATACCATGGATTGACTGCTGCCGGGCGCTCCGACAGAGTCACTCCAAAGTCAAAGGAGACCCATAGCGGGGAGTGGTCGGAAACGCCCCGCGCAAGAAAGCGGGCCTCGGAAACGGCGAGTGCGTCCGAAGCCAGCGTAAGGACATAGTCGATACGCGAGAGACTCCCATGTGCGCCCGACAGGAAAGAAAATTGACGGAGCGTGGGGTGCAAGAGCCGCCACCCGTCCACCAGCCCAGTAGACTCAAGGAAGGACGGCAGCCACATCTGTGGCCCACGTAGGTCGCGGGGCGGTTGACGATCAAGGAGACCAGAGCAAACTGAATTAAAGTCACCCCCCACAATCAGACGACCAGCCGGCATAGACAAGATGGCACCACCCAGGTCCTGAAAAGTACTAGACTGGAGCCCTGGGGGGACGTACACAGACAACAACGTAAGGGAACGCCCTTCCCATCTCCCAGCCACGGCGGCGTACCTCCCCCTATCGTCAATCAAGGTGGTTTCTATCTCTAAGGGAAGGGATGCACGCACAAGAATTCCCGCCCCCCTGGAGCCGGAAGAGAACCCCGAGTGCGCCACCATTTTATATCCCTTGCGATTCAGGGCTTTACAGGCGTTGCCCACCAAGTGCGTCTCCTGAAGAAGTACAATATCTGGCAAGTGCCGTTTAATCAGTTGTATAACCACCCCTCTCTTTATGCGATCACCCAACCCGTTAACATTCCAACTAAGAATTTTCAACACCCTACCCCTCATCCCTCCACTGCCCGCCCCACCCATCACCCAAAGACACTTGCATCAAAAAAAGTCCAGGATCGCCATTGTCCATTTGCCACAAAAGAGAAAAGAAAAGAAACACAAAACAAAACAGAACTGTACCCAACAACCCCCCCACCCTGCACCCCTGCATTAGACTAAAAAGCCCCCCCAACCAGCAGTGTGCCTGTCGCCCCATTAACTACTCTACAGAAGACCCAGAGGAGTGAGGAATCCCCGTGAAATCGTCCCGCCACCCACCATGAAAATAAAGGAGAGAGTAATCGCACCAAAAACACCAGTCCGGCGGTCATTCGAGGCAGGGGTAGCCCCGGCTCCCAGTTCAGTCTTGCCGCTCCGCTCCGCCCGAGGCGCCTCCAACATCTTCCTCATGCTCATCACGCTCTGGTGTCACAGTGTCCAGCCACTCGCTAACATTCTCAGGATAGTCAAAAAAGTAGGCACGTCCCTTGAGTTCCACACGGAGCTTCGCTGGGAACTGCATAGAGTACTTGAGACCCATGTCCCTGAGGCGTCTCTTTACTCCCGCGTAGCTCAACCGTTGGCGTTGTACCAGCCTGGTAAAATCCGGGTAGAAATGCACCTCCGCATTCTGGTATTGTAGTGGCCCGTGCGATCTGGATGCCTGGAGGATCGCATCTCGGTCTCTGAAATTGAGAAGGCGCGCCACAATCGGTCGCGGCGTCACCCCCGTTTTAGGTGGTCCCCCTGGCACACGGTGGGCACGTTCCACTGAGAAGAAATTGCTCAGTCCAGAGGGCGCCAGATGTGTCTTGACCAATTTCTCCACAAACAGGTCCGCTGCGCCATTCTCGGACCCTTCCGGAACCCCTACTATACGGACGTTCTGCCGTCTGGCTCGCCCCTCAAAGTCCTCCAGCCGCTTTGAGAAAAGATCGGCAGTCGATCGCAGGTTCCGGACCTCCGTTTGCAATTCAGAGACATCCGAGGTCAGACTGGTGGTCTTGATGTCAAGCGCTCTCACACGATCGTTTGTCTTGCCCAAGTCGGTCCTGATGAGGGAAATATCAATAGCCATGGAGTCCACTTTATGGGACAGAGTCTCGTGCTGCTGATGTACATCGGCACGGAGGCTGGTAATGGCACCCATGATGTCCATGAGGGTAGGGTCCGAGCCGTCCGGCGGGCCAGTCACTGGGGTCCCTTTGGAGATGGCCCCCGATGTAGGTGGCGACTTGAGATTCACATACCGCTCCATGCGGTTGTTCTGTGTCTGCGGTTTACCCCGACCACCTTTATTCGATGCCCTTTCAGGATCACCTCTGCCCGCCATGATGGGTTCTCGAGAACAAGGGATAGGCGGCAGCAGGTCAGGGTCCACAGCCGAGAGGCAGTCGGATCAAAAAGTCACAGTCAGGTCGACGAGGGCAAGGCAAGTGCGCAGTGTCGACACCAAGGAGATGGCAGGCAGGGCCCGTGTAGTCCGATCAGGCGAAGTGACGAAGTGGCGAAGTCCGGATGGACAATGGCACCGTCACGGAGCGGAGTTCAGCTCGACGTAACTTTGCTCAGGAGTCACCGATTTGGAAGCCGATTGCAGTCCCCGCCTCAGTAGACCGTCAGCATTACAGTGCCACCAACGTGGGACAGGATTTCAGGCAGGATAGTTGCGGTGGATCGGACGGTCCACGGAGCTCCGAGCTTACGCGGCCATCTTGGTCGCCCGCGAAGCTCCTCCCCCCATTTTTCCAGTTTTATCCCCCAATTCGTAAATCCTATGTAACATATCTGTATGTCTAATCCGTACTGCTTCCTCTACGTAGGCCTTGTGTTCTTGGGTCGCTAGTTTCAAAGTTTGATCGGGAATTGTTATCGTGCATGTCTGCCATAGTGCCTAATGTAGGAGCTCATCCCGACTTCCATAACGGTCAACGGGAAACACAAAAGCCATGGAGCAACTAGATGGCATGTTGTGAAAGGCCTATGTGCCGATAATGATGCGTGCGTACGCGGAGTTAGTGTCCAACAAATCCAGCAGGAGCTATCATGGAGAAAGTCTAGAACAAACAATAAAAACCAGGTCCATAGAAAGCGTCTGGTATGTAGAACTTGTACCCCCCACCCCGTTCCCTCTTCCGGTGGATCCATAACTTTCCACTCTCCCCACATAAACCAGGAATTCAGAAATAACAGTACTGTCAGTACCCCTAACCCCCTCCCTGCCTCCCTGCCTGGCGGATCAAGAACCTTCCATCTCCCCAACTGAGCAGAGCGTTTGGTATCCCAATTTGAGTGTATTGTTCGTGGGGGTGAAACTTCTGTGTCCGTTCTCGAGCCCCTCCCGTTAAGATTATCTATGCAGTGTCGTTCAGTTCAGCATGTC
Organism: Lissotriton vulgaris; assembly: GCF_964263255.1. Classification (NCBI taxonomy): domain Eukaryota; kingdom Metazoa; phylum Chordata; class Amphibia; order Caudata; family Salamandridae; genus Lissotriton; species Lissotriton vulgaris. The sequence goes on from NC_141689.1 coordinate 1,858,116,295, forward strand.
CTACCTTCAGGAGTCCTTTCCCCCCGGTCCAGGGTTTCACCTCGGGCAATCGTCCATTGCAGCCGGCGAGGACTTTCTCAGGCACAAAGTCATTCAGGCCCACCTCGGGCCCAGATCAGGAGTGCATCCACTGGACTTAGGACTGTTGCCCTGGGTGTCTGTTGCAATATACTCTCGACTCAGTCTGTAGGGCTACGGGTCATATCTTATTCAGCCTCCTCGTGAGCTGGTGGGCTTCCTCCTCCATTGTGTCGCTGCGTGCCTCGGTGTTTGGGTCCCTTAGCCGGTCTCCATCCTTCTAGCCAGTCCTGCGCATCCCTCGGTGCTTCAAAAAAACCACGTTTTTCCTTCCGATTCCACACGCAATTTCGCAGGGTAAATCAATGAGTATTTGATCTCTCGAGCCCGGAGTTCTTTTTTTACCTCTAGGAAGCCTCGTCGTTGTTGCGCCACCGCAGCCGTGTAGTCGGGATAGAAGTTGATTTCTGCGTTGTCGATACGCAGCGGTGGGCGAACCCGCGCAGCTTGTAAAATGGCGTCTCGATCCCTGAAGTTGAAGATTAGTGCCAAAATGGGGTGCGGAGGTGCGCCCAGTTTAGGTTTTCTGCCAGGCACACGATGGGCTCGCTCCACCGAGAAAAAGTTTGATAGTCCTTTCGGTTGGAGCTGTTTATGAATGAGGTCTTTTACGTAGAGATCCAGGGCTGGTCCCCCCACCGATTCCGGCACACCTATTAGGCGTACGTTATTGCACCGTGAGCAGCCCTCCTGGTCGTCGAGCTTTGCTTTAAGCATGGCGTTATCATCCTCAAGTCTTTTGACTTTATGTTGCAGGTCCGCAGTGTCACCCAGGATCCCAGTTGTCGAGTTTTCCACTTCCATGAGTCGGTCAGACAGTTTTCCAAAGTCTGCTCTTTTCAGTGATATGTCCGTAGATATTGTACCCATGGAGGTTTGCATTGCTTTCAGCGCTGCCATTACATCTTGCAAAGTGATTTTCTCGGCGCTATTGGATGTACCGTTTGGCTGGGGTGGCGTTCGTTGTAATTCGCCTCTTGTGTCGTCCTGTGTCTCCTTACGATAGGCATATTTATCTAGTTTCGGGGCTTGTTGCCCTTTCAGGCCCCTGCCACTCATGATGGTTGCCAGGAAGTTGATTGTGCCCCGTGAAGTTCAGTCTAATGCGGGGTAGCCCACTGTCGCCCCGGCGTATCTTGCACTGTATGTTCACGTTGACCATGGTCCAATGTTACTCGACTAGGTGGGCCACAGCCCTTTTTTTTTCACCCTTATATTCCTGTTCTCTCGATTGCCGCTGCCTTCGGGTGGAGCGTGGGCCCCCAACACAAAATCTCTCTGCCTCTCCGCCAGGGGGGGGGGCGTGAATCGACACCGGTCCCCTCGCCGGAATGTTGTACCGGTGACCATTATAGACCTGCGCGCTTCGTCCGCAGGGTTTCGGGAGAACGTGCTGCAGGCAGCCGATATCCGTCTCAGGCTGTGGCAGTGTTGCCGATCTAAGTGCTCCAACCAGAGGAGGCCTGCAGTTCTCTACCAGTCGTACACCGGATCGTGTTTGCGCCCTTCGGCTCTCAGCTGCATGCGGGGCTTCACTCCGTTGCTATCGGGTCTGTGCTTCCGAATATGTGCGCCCGGAGCCACGCCTCTCACCTGGCGTCCGTCTGAGTCAATGCTGCGATCCCGCTGGGGTAAGAGCGTCTCGCCGCTCCTGTCCGCACTACAGTCCCTGGCTTTTGGCGCCCAATGAGGCCTTAATCCACTCTTCGGTGCCGATTCACGAATATTGGAGGTATCGTGACGTGGGTTAGTGCTACGTGCTCCTGAGGATGTGCCGCTTCAGGTTCTGCAATGTGACAACTGCAGTTAAACGGATAAGTGGATGGATTCTCAGAAAGAGGGCTCTTCGGTCACAGACCTATGCGGCTGAACGCTAGCCACGCCCCCATTTACTTGAGTTTTTAATAGCGCTAGCTAGACCTGAAGGCATTAGAGCGCTTTACATGAGGAGAGTTACATAGCTTACAAATTATACATGGTTTCATAAGGTACAACAGTTACAAGTTACATTTTTAGGTTAATGGCATGTAGAGGGGTAAGGGGGTAGAGTAGAAGGGTAAGGGGAGGGAGAAATTAGCAGAGCATGGATAAAAGGAAATATAAACACGGTTGTACTTGGGCTCTCATCTTATTCTATCTATATATGTCTATCTATATATGACAGACTAATTTTAGATTTTGTTGTTTTCTGTACTGGTTGGGCTGCGATCATATACCTTTAATAACCAGTCCTTGGCACCCAATCTAATTTTAGTTTCTATGTCACCAATTGCTCCGCAAAGATTGTTTAAGTAAATTATTTTAATGAAAATAATTTGCTGTAGATGCATTTAAACTAGGCACAAATATTGGTATTCAGAAGATAAAATAGGAACCTAAGATAATACATGGATGGGCCACCCATTGAAAAAGGGAGATGCTATCCATAATGACACCTTTAAAACCTAAGTAGAAATTGTACAACATAGCATACGCCTTTACTAGGTTTATGAATGGCTGGGTAAGGGGGACGCAAGATGAAGTCCTTGAGTCAAACACATTGAAAATGTAATCAACCCTACTACATGTTTTTTGTGAAATTCGACAACTGTTTAAATTTGATTGTCATAGTGCTGCTAGAAGGCTGTTTAATTTTTGTTACTTATTACGAGTTCTTCGAATGGTTTACAGTGCCTGAATTAAAGCAGAACGGATGTTAATATTAAGCGTTAAAACAAGGTCTTTCTTTATCGCACTGATATCATAGATATGTAGGAGAAATGAAACGAAATGTGTGTGCTAAAGGCTTACAAGTCTACTAAGCAATTGTATATGCTTTCCAATTTTACTGTTTGGACAAAAATTCGTTACTTACATTCAGAATATTTTTTACTCAGTTATCACAATTTATGGGGATACGACGATATCTCAGGAATGCTTTCATGCCATTTATGAGAGCAGTTCCCAGAAACCATAAATCATGTTCTTACAATGTGACCGACAATACTTAAGAAAGGAAGATGCAAGTGTGCTCTTTGTTTCAAGCAGCAGGATGTGAAAGTATTGGAGGGACTATATATAGTCTACAAAGGGATTATGAATCGATATATTAGCATAGTGGTAACATTTATGTTGCTTGCAGAAAGAAAACTGTCTGACTTGCAATCCACATTTATGAAATAAATTACTTAAATTACCCAAATCACAAAAATTACTGAAATAACTAAATGTAACTGATTGTATGCATATCATTTTTATCAAACTGCGTCATGAAAAGCAAGGGCCTTCTTAGTGACTGTACACAGGGTGAGGAGACCCAGGTTAGGGGCCCGATCTTTCAGCTACTTGGCGGTTAAGATCTGGATTTTTCTACCGTTTGATCTAGTGTTTGAGCCATCTGAAAAGATGTTCCGGCACAGACTCAAAACCTGTCTGTTTTTGTACTGACGGTTTCCCACCTGTCAGCACTCTTGTTTCTTGGGTCTACATGTTAGTCATGGTCTTAGTGCGGGGACTCACCGTAAGGTCTAACCATGCACTTTACAAATTGCCTTATTATTATAAACACCCTGTTTGATATTTTGTATATATTAGTACTCTGTTGGTGTGTTAGAATGCATTTCTTTTAAAACTTAGGGCCATATGTATCAAGCCTTTTTTGATTCGCAAAGGCCGTAATTGGCCGAATTTCGGCCTTTGCGAATCGCAAAAGGCTAATTAGCATGAATTGAAATGTATCAAACAATCGCATCTTAAGGAATCACAAATACTTGCGATTCCTTAATTTGCCATAGCATTTAAGGAATCGCAATTTTGCGATTCCTTAAATGCTATGTATGAAGCATTTTACTGTTGTGAATTCAGCTTCCAACTTCCAGTTGGTGGTAAATTGCGATTTCTGTTCAAAATACACTAATTTGTATTTTTGATTGTGGCATGTGACGCACATACATGCCCATAGGGCATGTATGTGCGCCATTTGCACACACATGTAATTTACAGGGGTGCAGCAGGGTGTCCTTGAGACACCCCTGCACCCTTGCAATAATTCTCAAATTGCGATTAGCAAATTGCGAATTCGCAATTTGAGAATTATTTGGAAATCATTCCTATGGGCCTCCTGGCCCATAGGAATGCATTGGAAATTATTCCTCAATTGCTAATTCGCAAAATGCAAATTTTGCAATTAAGGAATCGCTAATTGAAAGCGAATTTCTTCATACATACCATTTTGCGATTCCTAAATAGCGATTCCTTAAAAATCGCTATTTAGGAATCGCAAAACTGAACTATGATGCATATGGCCCATAGCATTTAAGGAATCGCAAAATTGCGATTCCTTAAATGCTATGGCAAATTAAGGAATCGCAAGTATTTGCGATTCCTTAAGATGCGATTGTTTGATACATTTCAATTCATGCTAATTAGCCTTTTGCGATTCGCAAAGGCCGGAATTCGGCGAATTTCGGCCTTTGCGAATCAAAAAAGGCTTGAAACATATGGCCCCATATCTTTTCTCATTCTTCCTATCCACGCGTAATGATGGTTGTCAATGCAACCGCCGCTCATTCTCCCAGCTCCCTTCACCTGATTAGCCAATCAGAAGAATATGTTGGCTCAATATGTGTCGTGCAAACACCAATCAAATCCCAGAATTACCAAAACCCACCCTATCAGAAAATTAGGAGGAAGACAAAAATTATAGTTTCGCAAACTTGGCTAACAGGCCTGACAAAGCTGCCCAAGGAAACAAAGCATTTGGACTTTTACAGTATCAAAAGGAATGTTAGGTGGAACAATGTGTATCTGCAGGCAGAGGATCCCTTACAAATCTTCTCCTGTACCCCTATACCCAAAGAAGCAGCAGAACAAACAAATGGCTCCATCTACCTCAGAGGTACATTCAGGTGTGAAAGAGCTGAAGACGTATTTAAACTTAATTTGTTGGATACAATTTGATTTAAGATTACCTTTCTCCTCTGCCTTAGAGCACAAGAACATGTCAGTGGGAAGGTGAACCCAGATATATCGTTACCTGTGTGCAAGGATTTCAAAGCTGCAAGTGCGTGCTTAGGGGTTTGAGTCTTCATCTGGGCGTGAACAATGCCTTCATCTATACAAGCCTCAACACTTTTGGAAGCAGGCACATCAATGAAGACAAATGTGTCAAAAGCATATCTTTTATGATTATGGCTAGCTCAAGGAATCGGTGTGCTCGTGAGGGCATCTTCCCTCTGAATTTGTGGGATTAGTTGACTTTGGGAATGCATTGTTTTGGGATGCGTCATGTTTACAGCACTGACATTTTATTCTACACTGCTTTCTGAGTGAGGGTTAGGCGGAAGGAGGGCCACCACAGACTGATGCATTGTTCCGAAAGGCAATATAAGAAAAAATATGGGTTTGCTACTGTTGCTTACTAACTTTTGTTTCATGATGGTTTGTCTCAGAGTTTAGCATCCTAGTAGTATCTAAAGGAATTATAAGAAGAGTAAAACGTATCTGTAGGTAGGGCTATAGCTCTTGTGCACACACACCTATGCAGTTCTGTGGTGCCCACACCAGAGTGTGGGTACCCCAGGGGGTCCACAAACCCTACTCAGGGTGTTCATAACTGTTTAGATAATTAAATAATAGATTAATAAAGTGTGCATAAGTAAAGAAGCAAAAAGTAAAAATAGAAAATGGTAACATGTTTTTTAAATGTGAAAGAATTTGAAATTGGAGGTTAATCAGTGCAAGTGCTTCAAACAGTATATGGTTGTGGACGATGAGTGTACTCAATTGAATTTACAAAAGCTCAAACATTCAAATAATATTTTTTTTTAATGTTTATATTTGTTTGTGAATTAAATAAACGATTCCACAATGTATGTGTTTGTTTTATGAATTCTTGTTTCTGTATTTGTGTGCATTGTTTTGAGGTTAAAATCATTGAAAATGCTTAGGCTGGGTACTTAGCTACCAGTAATGACTCAGTGGGCTCCCCTGGTTTCCAGTAATGATTAAGTGGGGGTCCACACAAGACTAAAGGTTAAGAACCGCTGAACGACACAGTTAGGAGGCCCAGGGGAATTAAACTCTTTGCACACATTCTCCAGTTACCTGCTCACATGAAAGGAATGTAAACAAGACATGCCTTCTTTCTTTATTTCTTGCATGCATTGCAATTTATTGAAAGACACAATTTACCTTCTACTGCCTTGTCACATGAATGTGTTTGTTGGGAAGATGGACTAGGAAGAAAATCTGGGCCACTTCTTGATACCATCCTGCAGAGACGTTGAAGAGAAGTGTCATATCTGGATACAATTTATGCAGAAAATACTCCTGGGAGGGAGGACAGCCTCTCCCAGATTGCCTGGTCAGAGGCGAACCAGTGAATGGTTGTCTACATAATTTTAACAAAGGTTCATGAACAATGACATTTCTCAGTAGCCTCTCTCAGTCTCCTTTGAGGAGACACATGCCCATCAAAGGCCAGTCCTATATGGGTTTCCAAAGTACGAGGATACAAGTATGTACACGTGTTCAAAGGGCACACCTTTGCAGTTCTATCATTCTCCAAAGACTAGGCAAAACCTGTGGGTGTTGGTGCTGATCTGCCCAAGTAACATCCCAGTAATGGACCCTGATGGAAGGTGACGCTAAACACTGATAAAAGTGCACCATGCCAGCACAAAATAGCTTTCGAGCTGGAAAGTAGATCCCAATGCATCACAATGCCCCGCATTGCATCACTTGTAGATGTTGCAAAGCCTTAGTAAATTTGGTCCTTTGTATTTTTATGACTGATATACCCAGTGTGTCATACGGGAGCAGAACATGCAGAATGTAGTATTTTTCAGAATTTTTTCTAAATTTCCTAAAACATTACATTTCTTTTGCCTCCGTCCCTTTAATGATTGGGGATGCCTAGACAAATAAACAAGCTCTACTTTGAGCCCGTTAAGGATGGAGGTGCCTGCCATGCGTAGGTGGAAATCGGAATTTTATTGCCAAGATGTGCACCATTGTTGTAACTCCCAAATATCCTTTTTGGACACCATGTAGGCGGAAATATGTCCAAACCACAGATATTCCTTTTGCACCCTGTAAGAGATCTTTGCCAGTAGAAGGCTACATCTCTCCTGTTGACTAATCAGGGGGCATCAAATAAAATGCAGTTCTGGTGTTTTGCCTACAATTCCTTTATATCATGACATGACATTTCTTTTTTTTTTTTCTTTTTTTATTGAAGTCCTTTAGTGACTTTGCTAATTAATAATACCAAAAACAAAATTCATCATATAACATATCCAGCCAGCGGATACAATCATCAATTACAGTTGGCTTTCATCTGCGATATCCTATATACAGATTAATCAAAGTAAAATCCCCAGATTTTATCAAATTTTCTTACCCCCCTACCCTTAATGCATACATTTGCTCGCTTTTCCTAACTCTCCTCATTTTCTGTAGCCATTCCTGCATGGATGGGATCTGTTCTGACCGCCAATTCTGCAAAAACAAAGATCTGGCCACTGCCATTGCGATATACACTAATTTAGCCAGCGGGTCAGAGAGCTTGAGATCCGGATCGAAACCATAAAGCATCAATTTTACATTTAAAGAAATCATAATCTGATAATAAGTTTGTAAGAAAGCACAAATTTCATCCCAGAGTACCCTAATTTTTGTACAGTGGACTATTACATGGGACCAGTTGGCCAGGGCATGTTTTAGACATCTGAAACAGTTAGATGACTGATTAATATACATTTTAGAAATGGACACAGGTGTACGATACAATAGCCATTTGCCACAAAATATAATTCTACGCCAATTGGCACCCATTAACGTACCAAAATTACATTTATTAATAGTCCTCCAGGTATTCAAGGACAATACATGACTTTCTTGTTCATGCCATTTTTTAATTGCTTTTAGGCTTAAATCCAATTCCCTACTATGCGCTAAACAGCGTTTCCAATCCCCGGGTTTCCTTAACCCTTCGTTCACAAAAAGGTCATTGGTCAATTGGGATGGCTGATTGAACTGTGTAGTATCTAATTGCCCCAGAGTTTTATAAATCATATTATAAGACCCGACCAACAAAAAGTTCCCGTGAATTAAACGTGCCATCTCTTTCGGAGTTATCCACAATCTATTTTTAAAAACATTGGTTACTTTAATAAATCCTGCCCTAGCCCAATTTTTAGCTATCTCTGACCCTACTTTAATCCCTAGAAACGGAAGTGTGTTAGCCAACAGGGTTGTTGAATTAAAGAGGGGAAGAGAATATCTTTTAAGCATAGCGCTACGTTTCTTAAAGAACCATACCAGTGTCTTATAAAGGACTAGTTTGGGAGATTTAAGTACCTGCAGGGGGGGAGGTATCTGAATTTCAAGGCAAATTAAATCGAAGAAGAAATTTATGAATACATTTTGGTCTTGAGTTTGGTTTTTAAATCTTGACAAATACTGTGCAAAATATGCATTGTAATAATCCCTGAGATTTGTTAAGGAAAAACCTCCCTGATCCAATTCCTCATAAAGGGTGCCTATTGCAATTCGGGGTGTTTTTTTTGCCCAGACAAAAGACGAAAACAGAGATTCTGCCCTAGAAAAAAATACTCCTGGCAAAAAACAAGGGATGGTAGAAAACAAAAAATTAAATAACGGAAGAACGGACATTTTTATCAAAGCGACCCGGCCAAGGATTGACAATGGCAATGAGTTCCACCGTGTGAACATTATACAAATCTTTTAAAGAAAGGGATCAAAGTTAAGTCTATACAAATCTGTGAATGAAGCTGAACCCCCCCACCCCAAGGTATCTTTTAGGTGTATTATTGATACAGCAGCTTATATCAGGATGCAGTACTGGATCTCTACCTCCACATACCAGAATTTCCGTTTTCTTTTTATTGATCCGATATCCCCCCAAGGCCTCAAATTCCTCAAAAAGCTGGAGTACCCGTACTTGTGATTGTAGTTCGGGTTTAATTAACAACATAATATCATCAGCATATAGCTTGATCTTAGCGATTAAAGGAACCGGAGGGAGAATATTCATACATTTCCGAATTGCGACTGCTAAGGGTTCAATAAAAAACGCAAAAAGAATGGGTGATAATGGGCAACCTTGCCTCGTGCCCCGCTTGACTAAAACTGACCCAACCACTACCATATTTATGATGACATTGGTTTTGGCATGTGAAATAACAACCAAGGCACTTGAGCTAAACAATTATAACAATGAACCAAATGAAAGTTAAGTAAAAGTTAAAATTTAAGGAAGACGGAAAGTGGTAGGTCTGTACTCAAAATTTATTGTTGACTTAATTTAAAAAAAGACAAGAATCACAAAACATAAAAAGATCAGAAGGACTGATCAACAAATTAATTACTATCAAAATATTCACAAATTCAACAATACATATTTTATATACATTCAAAAATAACAACTCATAATAACAAACGTGGCTTAAAAATTAGTTCTCTACGCGCGTTTCGGCGACCAGCGCCTTCTTCTGGAGATGCCACGTATGTCCTAAACAGGCTAAAAACCTCTGCGTAAAATTGCTCTCTTCATATATTTTCTGGGATTGACTACGAAAAATCTCCTCGCTCTGAGCATAGAAGTTTGCACTGAGTTCCCGTTTTGCTTCATTTAATTGTTTTTGAACACTACTGGAGGGGTTCTGCTGCCTTAAATTTTTTAAAGCCTGTATTTTTTGTTCCAGCGAATTCTTGATGGACCTAACGGCGGTCAGTGCGGCTGCATTTTTCCCTATGACGATACCGCGAATAAAAGCCTTTAAGGCATCCCAGACAATATTAAGTGGGGCGGTGTCAATATTGCGAGAGACAAAATCTCTAATCTCTGACTTTAATGATGCTACCCATGTTTCATCATTCAAATATGTTTTATTAAACACCCAACGTTTGGGAATTTTTAAATTTTTCCCTAAAACAAATTCAATGACTAACATTGCGTGATCAGAGAACCCAATGTGCACAGTCCTCTGGTGACGCAAATTAAGTTGTCTAGAAACGAGAAAAAAATCAATCCGAGAAGAAGACTTAAATCTCCCTGACCAACAAGTATATTCTTTTTTTGACGGATTTTGTGTACGCCATGGGTCACAAAGGTCGAGTGTTGTTTTATAGTTAAGAATAGTTTTCAATGATTTAGGTTTAAGCTGCTTTCTCGATTGAGTAGTTGAATCCAACTTTAAATTCATGAGAACATTAAAATCGCCTCCGATAACAATATCTCCTGCCACCATCAATAAGGTTTGAAACAGATCTTCATAGACTCTAGAGTTATCATCTACTGGTGCATAAAAACTTACAAAAGTAATGGGTCTTTGTCTGTTTTTATTCGACATGTAGCCCAGCATCAACGTCCTGAACCGCCCTCTTCTGTTTGTATAATTTCAGCATGTTTGTTCCTATTTAGAAATATCGCAACCCCTCGCTGAGATTCAGTAAACGAGGAGAAGCCTCGAAAGAGGCCCATGTTTTAAACATTAAAAACTCTTCAATTTTTAGAGACAGAATGTGTGTCTCCTGTAGGAGTATTACTGAGGGATTTTCAGTCTTGATCCTCATTTCTATCGCCCGCATTTTCTTATTATTATTTAAACCATTAACATTGAAAGAAATTATTTTCAAACACTCCCTACAAGACATTCAAAAATAAATTACATTTGCACATTTTCTGTCTGTCCAATTCTCTCTTTTTGCATTTTACAAACAGCCAGAAATGTATCAACCAAACAATAGTTGAACAAAATAACACCAAGGACTTCATTTTTCCATTTCTTTTTTTCACCCCCCACTTGTGAAACCAACCCCACCAGCCCCCTATCCTGTGGCCCTTATCCCTTCCCCCACGGCAGCCACAGATCCCTACCCCCTAATATTGGGGTGTCCTGTTGTTACACCCCTTGACCCCCAGGACACCTTGCCCCTTGCCTCTCCGCTTCCCCCCAGACTTTCAAAAGCACTTCTTGAACTTAATAGCGATATATCAATCAAAAGTAATTAACATTAACAGAACGATTTCTAGCCCTTCTGACCATGTGAAATCTCCTTAAGCAGATCCTGTGCTTCATCTACATCTGATAACATATAGAATTTTCCCTTAACCAACACTTTCTGCTTAGACTGCTGAACAACCATATCTTGGGCACCCTTAGCTTTGAATAGATGAAGAATTTTCACAAACTCCTTCCTTCTTCGTGCAGCAACGGCGGACATGTCAGAAAAGATTCAGCATTTGACTGTCTCATTCACTGCAAATTGTCTTTGCTGGATGGCGGTAGATAGAACAGTTTCTTTTATCCGGACATCTGAGAAATTTAACAAAATTGTGCGAGGAAGCGTGGAATTGGGGAAAGGCTGGGCAAGTACACAATGTGCTCTAGTGATTGTTAAATCCCCCTCATATTCTGGAATCACCTTCTGTTTCAAAAAAGAAGTAACCCACTGCACCGTGCTGGACCCTCTATTCCTTCCGGAACCCCCACTATTCGAAGGTTCAATCTTCTGTTATAGTTTTCCAGCTCATCCAGTTTTGTTTCCAGTGCCCGTGTGGTCTTGGAGATCAGGTTAACATCTTTTTTAGCCTCTGTCATCTGGTCCTCCAAATTTGATTTTCGGCTCTCAGCTTCTTGAAGACGAACTGGGAAGGTGGAGACTAAATCCTCGATCTTTTCCAATCGCTGATGGATTGAGGCCAATTCTATTTTTTGAAACCTTTTCATCTCCCGCACCTCATCTAAAATCAAATTCAACATATCTTTTACTGACATCTGGATTTCACCCACAGTCTCGGTGTTCATATCTAAGATGGGGCTAAATGGGTCAGTAAGGCACGCAGATCGGAGGTCATCTTGTGACTATACTTCATTCACCAAATCATCTCCTCTTTGAGCTGAGGATACCTGTGTTTTTTTCCCTTGAAGTGAAGCCATATCAGGTGTTGAAATAGTATTAACCGCCGCACTTTGTGCTGGGCCTAAGTTCCCTGAAAACACAGTAACAGATAGTGATTCTGGAAGATAGTTTGATGCTGAAATAGCAGTTGGTTGAGCAGAGCTGCTAATAGAGTACATGCTTGGTTTTTTCTCAAACAAAGGGAATTGCTTTGGGCCCTTAAGTGCGCCCGGTGTCTTAGCCTTTTTTACTTCATTTTGACCGTCTATAGCATATTGGATGAATTGGGATACCTCTGAGCCAGTGTTCGCCTTCCCTGTCTCTTCTTGCCCCAAATTTTCTCCTGGGTTAGTTTGGGTAGGCAGTTCAGTCAGAGACCCCTCCAACTGATCTGAGCTTTCAAAGAAGACATCTTCTTTACATTCACCTTTATCCAATAGCTTATCGGCATTCTCTACTTCCTTAGCCTGCTGTCGGCGGGCTTTTGCCTTATTTCGTGCATTAAGCAGTTTGCCCATATTGTTTTTCCAGAGGCAGTGAATCCTGCTGCAGAGACCCGGAGCTTTCCGTAACTTTCACAGAGGGCTTTTTAGTGATTACAAGCCCCTTGACCCTTTAGCGCTCTCAAGACTAATAACAATGAAGGTAGAAAGCAGTGCATGCTGGATATTGAAGGCCTCTACTCGAGCTTGCTAGAACCGGCACTTCTTCAGACTCTCTCTGGGTCTCTGGTTCTCAGTGCCTGACAATATCACATCGAAGAAGCGAAGAAGCGGCTGATTTGAAAAGGGTTTTCAAAGTTATTTCGAACTTCTGAGCCTGCAAGTTCAGAGCCTTTACCCGGGAATTTAGAATGCTTCCGCCTCCCAGTGCCCATACCCTGGGCCTGCCACGTGAACTGATAATGTGGCTGATGCTGTAGCTTGAAAGGACTCACCCACCGCTGCCGCCGCTGCTGTAAAACAATGTGGCAGAAGCAGGGACTACGATCTATCAGCAGGGAACAGGTCCGCAGGTCCACAGGTCCGCCGCAGCTGTGAAACAATGTGGCAGAAGCAGGGACTAAAGTCTATCAACAGGGAGCAGGTCTGCAGGTCCGTAGGTCCGCGGGACTCAGGCTGGGCGGGGGGCTGAGCTCCAGAAAAATGCATCGCCGCACTTCACTTCACTGTCTGGAGCTTTCTTTGCCATAAACAATCGCCGCCATTCGAAAGAGCTCCGAAAACGCAGAAAATGCTGGATTTAACGAAGAAGCCGGGAGCTGCAAAGACGCCAGCTACCTGCCGCCATCAGCATCGTGGGAGGGAGGAGCAAGGAGCAAGGATCCCAGGTGCTACGCGGAGGCGTGGAACTCCGTCATAGCCCCCTTCGGAGATGACATGACATTTCTATTATATCTCCTTCTTACAGGAAAAATTCGTAGGCATTGATTTATCTACCCATGTGATTCCTTAGTGTATGCCGACCTGGTATACATAGACTCACATAAGGGCTTGGAGTTCACCTGTAATTAAATATTGCCACATTCTAAGATCCCTTTTGACGTTCTGTAGATCACAGTCATCTCTTTCGTTGGCAGAAAAACAAGATTACTGATAAACAAAGGAAACCATGTAGTTCTGCACACCCCAAGAAATCTTACTGTGGGATGTGGAACTGCGTGGTCATAAAACAGTGTTAATGATGCAGTCTATGCATATTTATCTGCACTTTCTAGAAAGATTACACTTGTGGTAAGTTTCCCTTGTATAGCAAATGTAAGCCAGGTGGGTGCTTCAAGATATTTACAATCCACTCCCCCCTCGCCCGGTCGTCAAAGGTTGGAGATACTGCAGTTGGACAAACAACACGTTTTTAAAACGATAATGAGTTTGGGATTTTAGAGCAATGCAGCTTATCATATGTATGTGTGCTGATTTGTAAATGCACACGTGGAGAGGGTGCATTAGTGTAATCAACCATCTTGGACCTTTTAAATTTTACTAGAAAAGAGATCTACAGAACATTTCCAGTTTAAGTTAATAACGTCCTATGAAATGCAAAAAGCTACCTGCAATACTCTATTTTGCCCTCACAAGCATGTGAAGCTGTATCACAATCATGTTTGCAAAAAATGCACAGGTTCAGAAGGCTGCCTACTATCTTCTCAATGAAAGAGCCCTAGGTAAAATGCATATGCTAACTCAGTAACTCTGTAAATTACTCCATTGCTTGCAGACAACATGGCTGTGAATGGTGTGTGTCAAACTGTCTAGAGAGCTTTGAGTTAATACAAGTTATAGTTTACAAAACACACTGTGATAGACTCTGTAGCCATAGATTGCACTGTGTGCCTTATTTCAGCTAAGTTTGCGGTGTATACATATCGGAATCATATATACATACAAGTATGCCCCAAATGATATTAATCAGTATATGTGCAACCAAGTGAGTGAACTCATCAGCAGCAGAGCACAGAGCAGATCTCATGAGTAGCTTACCTCAGACTAGGCCCAATTGAGCTCAGATCATGGATCATAAAACGGATCCATGTTAAAATATGGATGTAAGAATATCGATGAAAAAAACATATTGATGTAAAAATATTGATAACAACAATATCAACTCCCTATACATAACCAGGTAAGTACAATATTATCGACACAAAAATATCGATGTAAAAAACTATAGAAGTAAAAAATATCGACCTTAAAAAATTACATAACTTAAATAAAATAATTAAATAATATTAATATTATTAGCTAAATAAATTACATGTAAGGAGTAGTTTCTTTTCTGTAACTCCAGTTCTGTAGTAGGGGTATCTCTGTTATAGTCATAATCTAGTGAATAGTCCCGCCCATGTGAGTGGACCCCGGAGCAATCAAAAATAATCTCTAAAGTGTCGAAAAAATGCAGAACTGCACAGACACTTAAGAGAGAATTTAAAGACATATAATGCAGCCTAAAAGAGGCTACACTGTCCAGTACTTCAGCTAGAAATTCCACCAAAAATCCACAAAAACAGCAAAGCCTGTCCAGATTTTCTTTGTCTTCAGTACAAACCCCTCTGGAAGATAGAGAGGAAGGCATGGACAGACAAGCCCCATAGGCTGCCATTATGTGGCTCAGGATAGGATACTGTGCCTTTAAGAGAACTTTCCAGAACTTCACAGTATCCCAGAATGCCTTGCAGGTCTCTCCTACTTTCAGTTCTTTTTGAAGGCGTAACACGCCCGACCTGTAGCATTCTTTACATGAACATCTCTCCACCGGGTAGGAGGGCGGGCGCTTATGACTATAACAGAGATATCCCTACTACAGAACTGGAGTTACAGAAAAGAAACTACTCCTTCTGTAGTAGGGGATCTCTGTGTATAGTCATAATCTAGTGAATTGAATGGCAAGCCCATCCCCACACCAAAGCGGCGGTGGAGAAAAGAAACCAACAACACTATTGTGCGAACAAATTCCGCAGCGAAGCCTGTCCAACCTGAGCATCTGCTCTGGCATCAGCGTCCAGACAGTAATGCTTAGCAAAGGTATGAACTGACTTCCAAGTGGCGGCCTTGCAAATTTCTGCAATTAGTACATTACGGAGCAAGGCTGTCGTGGCAGCTTTGCCCCTGGTGGAATGAGCCTTAGGCTTACCCCCTAAGGTCTTATTAGCTTTTAGGTAACATAGTTGTATGCAGGACACAATCCACCTAGAAATGGACTGCTTAGAGGTCGCAAGACCCGTCCTGACTGATCCGTAATTGATAAACAATTGGTCTGACCTACGAATATCTTTAGTCTTATCCAGATAAAATTTCAACACCCTCCGAACATCCAGGGAATGTAAGGAACTTTCCGCTGGAGATGAAGGATTCTGAAAAAACGTAGGCAAAGTTATAGTTTGGTTGACATGAAAGTCAGAAATAACCTTGGGAAGAAATTTAGGGTGAGTACGCATAACAACCTTAGCAGCATGAAATACAGTATAAGGTTCATTACAACACAGCGCCTGAATTTCACTCACCCTGCGGGCCGATGTAATGGCCACGAGGAACGCCGCCTTCCAGGACAGGTGCTGCAACGAAGACTTATGAATGGGTTCAAAAGGCTCCTTCATCAAACTGGACAGCACTACATTCAATTCCCATGAAGGCGAAGGAAGCCTGACAGGAGGGAACACTTTCTTCAAGCCTTCCAAAAAGTCTTTGATCACAGGGATCTGAAAGAAGGAAGTCTGTGAAGGGCTTTTCCTGTAGGCAGTCAATGCAGCGAGATGAACCCTAATAGAGTGAACATTAAGGCCAGATCGCGCCAAATGTAGAAGGTAGGGAAGGATGACATCTTCCTTGCACGTCGTAGGATCAAAGTTCCTGGACACACACCAGATACAAAACCTCTTCCACTTGTAAGCGTAGGACGTCCGAGTGGAAGGCCTCTTAGACTCCTTCAGTATGTCCATGCAATCTTCTGGTAGATTCAAATGGCCATATTGCACTACCTCAGGAGCCATGCCGCCAAACTCAAGGACGAGAGGTTGGGGTGCACCATCTGCCCCCCGAACTTCGTGAGAAGGTCCGGCCTGCACGGCAACCGTATGTGTGGAAGGAGGGACCGGTGTAGAAGGTCCATGAACCACCACTGTCTGGGCCATTCCGGGGCAATCAGGATCATTCGTGCCCTGGACCGGGACAGCTTGATGAGCACCGCCGGAATCAGAGGGATGGGCGGAAAAGCGTAAACAAAGCTGTTCGACCAGTTGATCCAGAGTGCATTCCCCAGCGTCCCTTGCTGGTAGTACCTGGAGGCGAAGTCTCGGCATTTGCTGTTTTCGGCGGTGGCGAACAGATCTATGTCTGGAGTCCCCCACCTTGCGAAGACTTCTCCTAGTACGTCGTCGTTTATGACCCACTCGTGGTTTTCCAGAATCAGCCTGCTCAGTGCGTCCGCCTGAACATTCTGCACACCTGGCAGATGGGTAGCCGTTATCGTCAATCCTCTTGCCAGAAGCCAGTGCCAGATCATCTGCGCCTCCCGAGACAGGGTGCGCGATCTCGACCCCCCCTGCTTGTTGAGGTAATACATTGTGGTCGTATTGTCCGTCTGTACAAGCAGAGAGTTGGTCCGGAAGGACGGATGAAAGGCCTTCAGCGCCAAGTGAACAGCTCTGAGTTCCAGGAAATTGATGTGATACGTGGACTCCGTCTGAGACCACGTGCCTTGGATCTGTAAGTCCCCCGAATGCGCTCCCCAGCCCTGGAGAGAAGCATCCGTCACGATCGTCTGAGTAGGAATGTCCTTGTGGAAGGGAACCCCTCTGAGGAGATTCTCCGCTGAACACCACCACTTCAGAGACTGAAGAGCATGCAGAGACAGTCGTATCTTGTCGTCCCAAGATCCTCTCCTCTGGTCCCATTGGTCCTCCAAGCACTCCTGCAGAGGCCTCATGTGTAGTCGTGCCTGAGGAGTGAGGAAGATACAAGAGGCCATCGACCCCAGTAGAGAAGACACCGTCCTCACTGTTGTAGATGGAGCGGTCATAAGAGCCTGAGCCTTCCGAAGGATCAATCTCCGTCGCTCCTCCGAAGGAGACACGCTTGCTGACAGCGTATTGATGGTGGCCCCCAAGTATTGAATACATTGGACCGGGATCGGGACCGACTTGGACATGTTGATGTGCAACCCCAGCTTGTTCAAGAGAACGCACGTCTTCTGGAAGTCTGCTTGAGCTTCTGAGAAGGAGGAGGCCTTGATCAACCAATCGTCCAGGTACGGGTAGACAAACACCCTGTCTTTCCTCAGGTGTGCCGCTACCACTGCCATGCACTTCGAGAATGTCCTGGGTGCAGATTTCAGTCCGAAAGGCAGCACCGTGTATTGGTAATGATTGGAGCCGACTTGAAACCGCAGAAACTTCCTGTGTTTGTGTGCGATGGGCACGTGGAAGTACGCATCTTGTAGGTCTATGGCACAAAGCCAGTCCCCCTGTTGCAACTGAGGATAAATCTGATGCAACAACAGCATGCGAAACTTTTCTCTGCGAATCCACTTGTTTGCCTGTCGCAAGTCCAGAATGGGCCTGAACTCGTTCTTGTCCTTCTTGCGAACCAGAAAGAACCGGGAGTACAGACCTCTTCCTCTCTGAGACAGAGGTACGTCTTCTATCGCCCTTTTTCTCAACAGGATATCGGCCTCCGCCTGGAGCTCGCGCAGTTGATACTGCGAGCTGACCGGAGGGATCGCTGGAGGAGGGCTGATGAATCGAAGACTGTATCCATTGCAAACAATATTCAGCACCCACTTGTCCTGAGTAATTTTTCTCCACTCTGCCAGAAAAAATTGAACGCTTCCCCCCACCGGAGCGGGTAACGGATGACGGGGAAGTAACCGCTCAGGGTCGAGACACGGCCGGGCCCTTGGTCACGGTAGAGGACTGCTGTCCACCTCTACCCCTCTGACGTTTTTGGAAAGGTCTTCGGAACTGCTGCTGTTGTTGTTGCTGCTGTTGTCCCGAAGACTGTCCTCTTCCTTTCCCCTGTGAGCCGAACCGCCGTTGGAACTGGCGGTAGGGTTTCTTGTCTTTGGGCTTCTCCAAGCCCACCGCCGTCATGGTTTCAGCCTCGGCCTTCATCTGGGCCATCTCGTCTTCTGCGTGTTTACCGAAGAGCGTGTCCCCGGAAAACGGCAGGTTGGCCACTCGCTGTTGCGCCTCAGGCTTGAGAGACGTAAGCCTGAGCCAAGCATGGCGGCGCTGGTTGATACCGTGGCAGTAGCCATGTGCAGCTAACAAGGATATATCCGCTGCGGCACTGATGGCCTGGTTCGAGACCAGCATCCCCTCCTTGACGATTTCCATGAAGTCCTCCCTCCTGTCACGCAGTACAAGGTCCGCGAACTGCTCCATGGAATCCCAAAGCGCACGGTCATATCGTCCCAGTAATGCCGAGTCGCTGGAAGCCTTCATTGTCGTGGAAGAAGTCCCACATGCCTTCCTTCCCGCCGAATCAATCCAGCGGCTCTCCTTGTCCGGAGGCACGGTGGAGGACGGGGAGGTAGAATGTTGTTTTCTGGCAGCCGTCACTATCACTGAGTCGGGGACTGGGTCCATCCTCAGGAAGGCAGGGTCCGAGTCCGGTGCCCTGTATTTTTTCAAAAGTCTGGACGGGGCAGCCTTCACCACCGCAGGTGTAAGAAACAGCTCCTGTGCCGGTTCAACCAGTCCCGGAACCAAAGGCAACAGAGGGCGAGACAGGTGCTTCTTGTGCAAAGTCTCGAATATCACTGACGTCGTAGGTGTAGGAGCCGTCACCTTGATACCCAACTTCGCAGCCCCCCTCAGGAGAACCTCCTGGAATGTACCGATGTCATCGATAGGAGACACCCTAGTCTCCGGGGAATCGGACAAAGTAGGGGAATAGGAGCGGGTCCTAGAAGACGTATCGGTCCTGGATCTATGTCTTCTATGGCGCCGTCTGGAACGGGTGGAGGACCTGTGCCTGCTCCTCGATCGTTCTCTCCGTCTGGAGCGAGACTTCGATCTCTTGGGCCTCGGCCGGTCCACCGGCTTCTCCGGGGTGGCCGACTTGGGCTTACGTGGTTCCTTAGATTTAGGAGTCTTCTTGGGAGGGGTCGGGAGCCCGGGCAACGAGACCGACCTGGGCGGAACCGGTGGAGGCTTTTCAGGCAGAGGAGGCAACGGAGGAGGGGTAGGAGTCCTCGGACGCGGGCCTCTAGGTAACGGAGGAGGAGGTGGAACAGACTTCTTTGGAGTATACACCTCCGAGTACACCGATCCCGGTGACCCACCATCCTTCCCGGGCTGAGGGGAGCCCCCCACAGCCCTAGGCCGCGCAGTACGATCCCTCGACGCCGCTGACCGGTGTTCAGGCGTCGACCGTCGGCCCCTCAACGTCGAGCGTCCCTTCGGCGTCGAATGGCTGCCATGTCTCGACGTCGACCCGGACCATCTTGACGACGATCCTCTGCATCTTGACGGCGATCTCTTGCGCCTCGACGTCGCCTTGGAGTGTCTCGACGTCGACCTCGACGGCGACCTCCTTCGCCTCGACGGCGAACGCTTCCGTCTCGCCGGCGACTGCTTCCGCGTCGACGGCGGGCTCGACGACGAGGATCCCCTCGACGACGATGAAGCCTTGCGTCTTGACGGCGATCGACGGTATCGCCTTGGAGGCGAGCGTCGACGCCGGGCCTGTCGACGCCGAGAGCTCGACGTCGACGCTGAAGACAGCGACGATGACAATGTCTCTGTGTTCGACGGCGGCCTATGCAGGTCCCTCGACGTTGACGGGCGACGTTTCCTCGACCCAGAGCCCTGGGGAGACGGGGAGCCGGCCTTGGACTTCCCCCTCGACGTCTTGGTGGGTGCCACCGACCCAGACGGAGAATGGGGACGTGTGCTGGGCTTCCTGCCCCCGGGGAGCCCCCCAGGGGCCTCAGCATGGGCAGATGAAGCCCCTCCAGACCCACCTTGCGTCTTCTGTCTTCTTTCTTCTAGTCCCTGAAGCCTGATCTTCAGTCTGTCCTTCAGGGTCCTGCCAGTGAAACTTTGGCAGATCTCACACTCCTCAGGGATGTGGGAAGAGGGAAGGCAGAGGATACAGACCTCATGGGGGTCTGACTTGGCCTTCTTCCTGGAGCACTCCGGGCATTTGTCGAATAATGCAGGCATTATGGACGACCAAGGGGTGCAAGAAACCAAGAAGAAAGCTTTAAAGTACTTAAAAAGTACACAAAATCGAGTTTAGTGCAAAAAACACCAACAAAACCCTTGAAAAGGGAGAGCTCAATGCTCCAGGGTCCTGCTTGCAGGAGCCGAAAAAAAGAACTGAAAGTAGGAGAGACCTGCAAGGCATTCTGGGATACTGTAAAGCTCTGGAAAGTTCTCTTAAAGGCACAGTATCCTATTCTGAGCCACATATGGCAGCCTATGGGGCTTGTCTGTCTATGCCTTCCTCTCTATCTTCCAGAGGGGTTTGTACTGAAGACAAAGGAAATCTGGACAGGCTTTGCTGTTTTTGTGGATTTTTGGTGGAATTTCTAGCTGAAGTACTGGACAGTGTAGCCTCTTTTAGGCTGCATTATATGTCTTTAAATTCTCTCTTAAGTGTCTGTGCAGTTCTGCATTTTTTCGACACTTTAGAGATTATTTTTGATTGCTCCGGGGTCCACACACATGGGCGGGACTATTCACTAGATTATGACTATACACAGAGATCCCCTACTACAGAATATATATGTTACCTAATTGTAACAAAGAAGCTTAATTTAATAAATATAAACACAAAAAATGTGTACATATAAATATATATTTACTTAAAATATATTTCATTAACTATTACCTTTATTTAATTTATTTTTTCAAATTCAAAAAGTCTTTATTTCGATTTTTTTCAATCATAAAAGACAGTTGCAGCCTTGGGCATTTTCAAAACTTTTTACAATTTAAAATTTAAAATTACCCTTCATTGACAGCTAGTAAAATCCACAGTTCGTCACTTCAACTCTCGATTAACAATTATTGGCCAACCGCCAAACATAAAACCCATAGATTACAGTCATTAAATAAGTTATGTTAAAAAGAAGAAAAAAACATGGATATATAATTAATTTCATTCATTAAAAAATATTTTAAAATTCATCACTAGGTACATTAGTGACTAAGTACATTTTACAGTCTCAGATGTCATAGGCCGAAATTACTGTAGGCTCATTTTACGGGCCCGAATTATCCACATCCAGTGGAGGAATTTAGCTATGGCTATATCTACGGCTTGAGAGTTGTCAGTTCGTAAGACCCTGACAGCCTCACAACCCGTTTTGAGACCTAACTGGACACAAATAGGTTTTAACCAAGATCTCCTAGGTACCTTATATTCTGGACAGGCAAAGAGAACGTGCCCAATGACTTCCCGCTGATCGGGACAAAAGGGACAGGCTGAACCTTGTCCCCCGCACCATTTTGCAGTGAGAGCATTTAGTGGTAATGTCCCCACTCTAATCTGATGATATTTTTTCCTGTCCCCTGGGATGGTAATCCAATCCCAATACGCCTCAAAGGCCGGAGAATGCTTAAGTTCTAGGAAATCTGCCGTAAAAGATGGTTCAATACAGCGGCCAAGTCTCTTTGCCTCAAGCATGTTCCAGTACAGGTCTCGAAATGTTTTTCTAGGTGGAAAGGGATTCCCTACTGGGTCATCCCACAATGGAGATAATCCCATAGCCTTGTACATTGCTTTTACCTCCCTCATCCATAGTATTTTATGGGCCTTATCGGAGTCTCTCACCTCGAGGAAGGCCCGTGCATACTGGGAGAGTTCTGGGGTGACCCATAATCTCCTCCAGTAGGCAAACGATCTATATCTGGCCATATCCTCGAGGCCATGAGACCCTAGATCATAGTGGAGAGGGATCAATGGAGTGGAAGCCGGTAAGCCTGTGATGTTGCGCAAAAATTAATTTTGCGCACCCGTCAACCTTTTTAAGTTACTGAGCCCCCACAGTTCCGCCCCATAAAGAACTGCTGCCCCAACTTTGGCGTCATAAATCTTTAAAACCGGGGTGATTGGCCTGGTAGGAGATAAATAAAATTCCTTAGTGAGTGCTCCTGTCAATTGTGCGTGCTTCGTGACCAGCTGGTTGGTGTGCTGTTTCCAGTCTAATTTGGATGATAAGGTTATGCCCAGATAATTAAATACTTGGGTCTGCTCCAGTTGAACCCCATCCATAACCACCTTCCCTCTGGCGTATTTATTTTTGTGTAGGACCATGAACTTTGTCTTAGATGTATTAATGACAAGACCATGGTCGTTGCAGAAAGCTTCAAAGACTCCAACGGCCTTTTGGAGGCCCTGCTGTGTCTTCGAAATTAATAGCGTGTCGTCAGCAAACATCAACAGGGGGATCAGCTTGCCATCCAACTTGGGGGCATCGGTTGGTTGCTGTTCAAAATAGCTGATCACCCTGTTGATGTATAGTGAGAAGAGTGTAGGGGCAAGTACACACCCTTGGTGTACCCCCCTTGCGATAGGGAATTTATCAGTTACACTTCCCTGCTGGTTCCAGCGGACTCGGGCAAAATTATCTTCATGCAGTCTGATTAGGAGTGACAGGATATCCAATGGGATGCCCTGTTCTTGTAAGGCTGCCCACAGCTTAGTACGAGGCACCAAATCAAACGCTGATTTAAGATCAACGAAAGCTGCAAAGAGCATACCCCCCCAGTATCACTACACTCCAATATAATAAAACAAATCTAAAAACTTGGTCAATCGTACTGGTATGGCTACGGAACCCTGCCTGTAGAGGTGACAAAATATCGTTTCCCTCTATCCAGCCCTGAATACGCTGCAGTAAGAGCCTTGCCACTACCTTTTGTATACAAGCAATAAGGCTAATTGGCCTGTAGTTTCCTGGGTCCGAGCACTCCCCCTTTTTAAAGATTGGGATAATCTCGGCACCCTTCCAGGACTCTGGTATTGGTGAGCCCATCGCAATGCCATTAGCTAGCAGGTGGATGTAAGAGGTCCAAAGATCCTTGTCATGCATAAAAAGGTCTGCTGGAACGGAGTCCAGGCCTGGTGCCCTAGATTTTGGGATATTGTTCAGAGTTTTAATGATATCAGCTTTGGTAAAGGAAAGGTGATTTGTACCCTCAATTGCTTTTAGAAGAGCCTCACGCTCTTCTCCCTCCTCGTCCACGGCGGCAAACTGGGACGCATAGTGAGAGACCCAAGCATTTGGTGAAACATAATTAGTAGGTTCACCCCTTTTAATCCCCCTACCCCATTTGACCATATCCCAAAAGGAGCACATAGATCTTTCTTTGCTAGCACTCAGGAGCTCCCTCCAGTATTCATCGTCCCAGTCACCTTTTGCCTTAAGTTGCGTTTTTTATACATGACTCGGGCAATCTTGATCTTAGCTATATCTTTGGTTTTTACTGCATCTGATAGGGCCCTGTATGCAACCCTACAGGATTTGCCATACCATTGATCCTCCTTCCTCGCTGGCCTACTCTGTTTTTTAGTCACCTTTTTGACGAAGAAAGATCTTAACTGATTAAAAAAACTGTTGTGGATCCGACTAACATTTGATACGACTGCCTCCATAGTGGAATTGTTCCTTAATTCTACTATAGCCTGGACAGTCAAATCCCTCATGGCAGCAACACCTTCCTCATTCATTACACAGTTAGCCCATCTAATTCGTCTGTGGTTATTTGAGAGGGCTATCTCCACACAATCACACAGGCCCTCGCGTTTAAATAAGTCAAATAACCTAAATGACAGGATTAATGGGTCATGATCACTCTCTACCCGTTCCTCTATCCGCATATCGTCAATACTGGACCAGTTCTTTTTATTTGTAAGGATGTAGTCTATGCGGCTATGAGATATACCGTTGTTAAAGGTAGAGGCGCCCTGTTTGTCAGAACCCATTCTTCCATTAGTGGCACGTAACCCGTGCTCCACACATAGGACTTTAAGTTGTAGTACTGCCTCTGACCATTTTTTAATAGGTGGTATTGTCAGCTGAGGGATCTTCCAGATATAGTCCTCTTCCACTGTAAGGTCCATATCGGAGCTGTCTAGGGGTTCAAAGCAACAATTAAAATCTCCTGCAACAATAATGTTACCTTTTGAGCGATATCGCTCAAGGAGAATATCTAACTGATCAACTGCTTCAGTGGGTTTACCACCTGGGA
The DNA here is from genome assembly GCF_964263255.1 of Lissotriton vulgaris. Classification (NCBI taxonomy): domain Eukaryota; kingdom Metazoa; phylum Chordata; class Amphibia; order Caudata; family Salamandridae; genus Lissotriton; species Lissotriton vulgaris. The sequence goes on from NC_141689.1 coordinate 1,858,140,977, forward strand.
GCCCCCTGGAATAAATATTAAAGACAAAGAGGTCCTCATAGTCTGAGCATTTAAGTTTGATTAGCAGAAAATCTGAGCTATTTGTGACCAGCTGAGTAACGGAATATCTACTGTCCTGCTTAACCCATGTCAACAAGCCTCCCTTCGGTCTCCCCCGTAAGCTAGAAATGGCTGAAATGTAAAAGTTTAAATATCCTTGCTTAAATTCCGGGGTTACCTGCCATGTTTCCTGAAGGAGGACTATATCCTTATTATCCAGAAAGGCTAGCCAATCTAGGGATGTTACCTTACTTCTCAGCCCTGCCACGTTCCATGACACCAAAGTGGATTGGGCGAGAGAATTAATACTGTCAGATTTGGTGCGGTGGTCAGCGCTAACCCTGCCCTCTTTGGGTAGTATACCCCCGCACAGACTAGTATCTAATGCCTCCTGATTTAAATCAATTTTGTTTTTTGCTGTGTGGTCAGCAATACAGTCGAGTAGTTGATTTGGGCCATTTGTCCCTTCCAAATCCACTAAGATATTACATTTGCCCATTGTGTTGGTCTGGGGCGTGGGGATGTTACTTGTAAGGGTGGTGCTCTGAGCTATAATGTCACCCATTCCACAAACCTCAGATAATCTAATACATGCCGTATTGCGATCCCTCGTGAGTCAGTCGCAGTCATTTAGGCCTGACAGGATCCCAAACCTATTTCCTAGGCTAATCCCCCATTCATTAGCTGGAGCACCCACACCCCATCTATTCATCATGGTGTCCCACCTTGGCCCTGGAGTCTTAGGATAAGTCACGTTTTGCTGCTCACCATAGAAAAATTTTAAGGTGAGGGGAACAACAGTGCCACTTTTACGTTGAAGGGGGAGTATATTTGACAAAACATTAGGGAGCACCGCCGAATTGGAAAAGTTCACCACTACACAGTCTCCTTTGAACTTTTTCGGTCTGTTCCCTATCCAGGCAACCCTTCTAACCGTCTTAATCTCCCCTGCTAACTGCTGTTTCTCTCCTGGAGCCATCTGCATGTTACCTGACAGCCAATGCAGCGCCTTACTAGAGAGAGATGTTGGGGATTCTAACTGCCCAGGTACCAGGGGTGGTACATTTTCCAGTACCAACACCAGAGGTGAAGCTTCTACTATGAATTGGGGATAGTCTGTCTCCTGACATGGTACAGGTGGTATGGTTAATGTTAACAAAGCATCCTCTCTTACTACTGGGTGATTATCTGCATTTGCTGGTACCTGACCAGGGGGGATAGTTGCTGTCATACTCCTCCCTGCCTCTGCCACACTCACAACATTCTCCCCAGTTATACCTGCTAGGTTTGAAACTAGAGTTGCAATGTTACCAACCTCCCCCACAACCTTATTCTGAATCCCGCCCAATTTTTTCACCTCAGCAGTGAGCTTATCAATTTTGGCCACCATTGGTTTGATAATAGCTTTGATTTTACACTCAATCATATCAGCTATCCTAAGAAATATCTCATCATCCATAATATGCTTTGCATTATCCTCCCCAACATCCATACTCTTATCCTTAGTTTTCCGTGGCGGTGAGGCCCTTTTCCTCCTCAACCCTGACCGTAACCCGCCACGTTCGGGCTGGATCTTTCTACATGTTCTGACTGCCCTAGTTTCCTGCTCTGGGGAGGAAAGATCTTCTTCTATGACATGGACATGTGTCTCAGGGTCAGAATCAGCATCACTTTCCGGGTCAGTTGCGGGGTCAATTACTGGATCAACCGCTAGGAGTGCGCTTTGATCATACTTGCCACTGGCATGAAGATCGGTCTCTGGAGCGTCACTACTAGCAGCCTGCAATGATGTGTCTACCAATAGAGATGATGGAGATGGGCTCAGGGGAGGGAGAACTGGAGATTGACTTAATCCTAATGACTGTCGCCTTTCGCTATTGATTTTCGTTACCACCTGGACCAAATAGTTATCCATTGTTCAGTTCAGTTCTTTATTTATTTCGATAGTGAAAAACCATCATAAAAATGCATATTGTTACATACAACATAAAACATACTGAACATCAGAGTTAAAATCATGTTTTTTTAAAAAAAAAGGTTTTGTTAATGCTATATACAGACTTTGGGCAGAAGAAAAAAGAGAGAACAGCACATTTCATTTCATCTCAATTCGTCCACCATCAGCCCCTTGTATTTCTTAATTTGATCACAGTTTTTAGAAAACTCATAATGCCACACAAGGTACGCATCTCAGTTGCTCTTTGCAGAAATAGTAGAGCAGATTTGGCATGGTTAATTTTTGATTCCTTTAAAATATCCACCAGAAACCTCCGACGCGGGGTTTTATAAAAAGAACAAAGTAATACAAAATGAAGGGTGTCCTGCGGAGACCTATTGTCGCAGCCGCAGGCACCCTTCTGCTCAATTGTTAGCGTAAAACCAGACGGATAAGCTAAAATATTGTGCAACAAATTGAGCCTAAAACGAGTCATTAAAAATCTCTCATGTGGACTGTACACTAAAAAGAGATATGGTTCCATGCCAATTTCATTACATACAAACGAGTGGGCTACTACCGTGGATTTAGTAGAATCAAGTTCCATCCTCCTGCAATCATATTTTTCCATTAATTGCTTATGTACATAATGTCTGCAGGAGGGATCCACATTTGAGGGGTCAGAGAATAACATTTCTTGGTTGATGGACCCTAGTGATTCTTTAATGTATTTCAACCAGGGGATTTGGAGCCATCTGTCTCTCTGTAAGCAATCCTTGATGATCTGCCTGGTTAATTCAGCATTAGGGTTTTGCCAAATTTTAAGCCAGGACCAAATTGGTCTCATTCTGATCAGGTCAGATATATATGGGGTACCTAGCTCTTTATGTGTGATTGCTGCTGAGATGCTCTGGGGAAGATTTAACAGCTTTTTTTAAAATTTGTCTTCCTCTCCTTGTATCTGTTGCGCATCCCTAAAACCCCAGACCTCTGCTCCATAGATAGCCTTCGAGGTACTAACCGCACTATACAGTGTCATCACTTGCTCAGGAGACCAACGACCCATTCTTCGAGCAAAATTTAATATAGCCCCATTTGCCGACACAAGTTTCCTAGATCTCTCCTCAATCAGTGGGGCAAATTTAATCTTTTCGTCGAATAGGAGACCCAGGTACGGGAAAGTGGTCACAGTGTCCAGGACATGATCCCCTATTTTGAACACAAATCTCTTGTGTGGTTTCTTCCCTGTTACCATGATGAAAGACTTTGTCAGATTGACGGAGAGGTCCAGATTCTGCATGAATTCAGCGAAACCTCTAATTAGGAGCTGGAGACTGACTGCGGTTTGAGCGAGGAGGACCGCGTCATCAGCATACAAGAGTACCGGTATGTGGCGCAGTCCTACCCTTGGGCAGTCAGTCCCCAGAGCTAGCAGGGCGCTCTCCAGATCATTTATGTAGAGGGAAAACAAAAACGGTGCAAGAATACACCCCTGCCTCACCCTGCCAGAGCACGGGAAGGGATCAGTACTCACCCCCCCGCGCTATAGCGGACCTTGGCAGTGGTGTTCCAGTGCAACTCCTTAAGTACATTGATCAAATCTGGGTCAATTCCCAATCTATACATAAGTGTCCAGAGTTTATCTCTATTAACATTATCAAATGCCGCTGCTAGTTATCCATTGTATTGGACGTGGTTGGAGCTATTTTTTTCGGCATGCTACACAATTGCAGGTTAACGCTCAAAATAATATTGGGAGTTTATAACACAGAATAAGCGGTACTCAAACTAGGAAAAGGGAGGGCACAACAATAATCCTCTGTAAGATTTAATAAGGTAAGGCAATATAGCCTTACTACAAGAAACTGCCTCGATCTTGGCAGGGGCAGAGTGTTCGGCCCAGTCCAGTCGCGGCCAGTCTCGGACTGTCTAAGACTGTCCGCCCTTTGTCCGGGCTTCGTCCGGGCGTCCCACTCGCGTCCCGCGACGCGGGGAGAGCGCGCAATTTGAAGCGCCTCCGGTGTCGGAAGGTGATGTGGGGCTCCGCTATGCCCCCTGGGATTTGTGGTTTTTCCTGCTTCCTCCACTCGGCGGCCCGTGTGTCTTGCAGCGGCGGAAGGGCACTGTCCAGGCAATATCTTTAGCGTCTCACAGGGAAAGCACACTGTCCCCTCACAGGCTCAGGAAAGAAGCAATTCAGCTACAGAAGATTTCCGCGCTGTCTGGAGTAAGCGCCCAAAGAATTGCGATGCGCACTTGCCTCTCCTTTCCGCGTTGCGCCAGGCAGCTTCCCTCGGTACGCAGGCTCTCTCAGGTTCTCTTGGGAGTACGAACCCCCGGGTACTCTGGCAGTCCAGCCGGCAGTCCTGCGCTCTGGCAATCTGGTCCTGGCTGGCGGCACCTGTGAGCTGCCTCGGCGTGGTGGCGAAGCACACTTGCTTGCTTAAAGGTCGCGGAGTGATAGTGGCATTTCTGATGATTTTAAAGTTCCGTTTTACTCTCTGCTACCCCCTGGCCCTGACGCATAAGTCACATAAGTCACAATCAGCGCCAGTGGTTTGAATGACCCATCAACGAGGGCACCAGGGCCCAGGGCCACCTCTTTACAGGGTCCGGTAGCAGGAGGGGGGGTGGAGGCAAATGACCGGGAGCAGGTGCTTACCTGTTGCAGTTACTGTAGGCTGGACAGCTGAGCAGCTGGGCGGCACCTACCGACTCACTGCTGAGGGTGCACTACTCAGCCGCTCTCCCCTCACTTGCTGCTCTCTTGCAGTCCTCTCGGCATGGGACGAGGGACAAAAGATCCGGGCGCCGCCTCTGTGCCGCGTTGCCCCCCACCTACCCCCGTCTAGCACTGGGCTCCCGGCGCTTGACAGGGATCAAGTTGTGAGCCAAGGCGCAGGCACTGTATACCGACTGTATACCGATTGCCGGGCCGTGCGAGGAGGGGTTTGGCCGCCGCAGCTAAACGAGCTCTGATCGTCTGGGGGCTCTGGGGGCTCGGGGGGCAGACAGGGGATAGCCTGCTTGCGGCTCGTTGTTTTCTGGCGTGTTCTGGCATTCTGGCGTCTCTGCTGCTCACTGCTGCTGCTCACTGCTGCTCCTATTTAATTTATTAACTTTTTTAATTATATAAAAATAAAATATACACAATTTATAAATAATTTAAAATTAAATAAAATATTCTATATTTAATTAATATATTCAACTATTAAAAAAGAATAAAACATACATTTAATAACAAAATAAACACAATATTAGTGAAAATGTTGGATAGCGAGGGGGTAAAAATTACTATTCCCACTCCAGTAAGTGCAACAGTAGGGAAAGCGCTGGATGGCGGAGGGGTACAAATTACTATTCGCACTCTAGTAAGTGCAACAGTAGGGAAAGCGCTGGAGAGCATAGGGATAAAAATGGCTATTCCAACTCCACTGAGTGCAACAGTAGGGAAAGCGCTGGATAGCGAAGGGGTAAAAATTACTATTCCCACTCCAGTGAGTGCAACAGTAGTGAAAGCGCTGGATAGTGGAGGAGTAAAAATTACTATTCCCACTCCAGTGAGTGCAACAGTAGGGAAAGTGCTGTATCCCACAACAATAAAAAACAAAAAACATCCACATTTTTATTAAATTTAATTTCCAATATTAACATAATTAATATAAAAAAGAATAAAACATACATTTAATAACAAAATAAACACAATATTAGTGAAAATGTTGGATAGCGAGGGGGTAAAAATTACTATTCCCATTCCAGTAAGTGCAACAGTAGGGAAAGAGCTGGATAGCGGAGGGCTAAACATTACTATTCCCACTCCAGTGAGTGCAACTGTTGGGAGAGCGCTGGATAGCCGAAGGGTAAAAATAACTATTCTCACTCCAGTGAGTGCAACAGTAGGGAAAGTGCTGTATCCCACAACAATAAAAAACAAAAAACATCAACATTTTTATTAAATTTAATTTCCAATATTAACATAATTAATATATAAATTAAAATATATTATTATTAACAAAGATAATAAAAACATTTATTCCACATTAATTAACGCTACATTATCCACAACACACACCTAAAACTAATGACACTATTACAATTACTAATTACTAGTTAACTAATATAAATTAATGTAAAAATATTTTTAAATTAATCAATACAAATTAATTACTTACCACACCACACTATTTAGACATATAAACACCATAACACACACCTAAAATTAATTAAACAATTATCATAATTAATTATTAATTGATTAAATGAAATTAATTAACAACTAATTATCAAACATTATTAATTAATCAATTAACACATTCTTTTATTCAATACATTTTATATAATCAAATTACTTACCACCCTATTCCCCCATAAACACACAACCAGCTACAGAACTAAAAACACAAAATTCAATAAAAAAATATAGCAACTATTATAAATAATTATTTAAATCTATATAATTAAATTACTTCCCACCCTATTCCCCTATAAACCCACAACCCGCTACGGAATTAAAAACCCAAAATCAAACTTAAAATAAATTAATAACTAGTAAAATTTTAAAACATATATAATAAAATGACAAACAGTTCTCATTAAAAACAATAAAATACATACCATTATTATTAATTTGATCTTTTTGTAAATGATATTTAAGACGTCGATATTTTTTTAAATCGATATTACCTGTCAGTCGATATTCTAGTCAACAATATTTTTGCTGTCGATATTTATGTCCGTCGATATTTCTACATTGATATTCCTGCTCTGCACCCCATAAAACATCAGAGTGAAAATCTTTCCTCAAATGTGGAAGATTTCAAATGAGGGTTCATGCTCTCCTCAACAGTTGTAGGTCCAAAATCAAGCCTCACCAACTGCACATCTGAGTTCAGGTCTCACCAGCTATATCTATCACATCAACTTTCATAGGATGCCTTATCAGGTTAGCTTTTATCAACCACAGAGTAGTTATTAAACCTCATTGGCTCAAACTCAAGTCAGGCTGCTTTACCTGTAGATGTCATAAGTCATAACAAATCTAATTTGTCTTTGTTATCTTGACATCTCAGAAAATGCTTGGATTGAATTGTGCCTGGAATGTCTTGGCATTTAGTAATAATATTTACAGATAGAGAGGAATAATATTTACAGATAGAGAGGATGTGCATACTTATTTGAGTACATTAGGAATTACATATTTGCGCTTGATAGCAGATGGCAGATCAGCTTGAATTACACCCATCTCTTTCCAGGAGACTGAAAACAGTGTTGTATAATCCTAATTGAATTTATAGAATATTCTGTTATTCATATATCTATCGACTCTGGCATGTCATTCAAGTGCTCTATGGTTGTTATAGATGTATGTTTCACCTTGTGATCTCGTCCTAAAAGCTTGCTGGGCCCCTCATTGGTGTTTTCTGATAGACTATATGGGTTTCAATGCTATCCTACAACACAATATTTATGTGGTGTGTTGGGACAGAACAGTCCTCTGCATGGTGATGAATGTGCATCCCTGCCTTGAGTGCTCCAACTGTACTGATGTCTGGACCCCTAATGCTGAGTTTTTGTTGTGATAGGCAAACATGGATCATGCATATGTGTTATGATATAGGCTACGATTGCGGTCTAGTTGGAGGGGTGCCAAAAGTGCTACCCTACTAGTGGTGAAAGGCTTCGGCCTTCACCAGGACTTTAACAGCACTAGCGTGGTGGTGGCAGTATACTGTGTAATGATCAGTAGGAGTGAACATGTCCGTTTTACAAGTGACACTGGAGTGTGGCATACACGCTCACACAATTAAAGTTTCATTGCTGTGTGCTTACCTCACCCCTTGCCTACATCAGTTTGGTGTGTAGTGCTTCACAGTGCATGTATGATGTACATGTGCTGGGTGTATGTGTGTCTGTAAATGGTGCAATACATGGCTAATGCAGTACTGTACAGTGCATGGATGTTATATTGTATGTGTGCCAGTGCATGGGACAATACATGAAGGATGTAGTGCTCTGAAGTACATGTATGTTATCTACATGTGCTGGGTATTTGTTTTCCTGAGACTGGTACAGTATATGGCTGACTCAGGGTAACATTCTGGGACATCCAGTGCTGTATGGTAAAACATGAGGAGAGGGAGTAGAGGAATATCCCCAGACAGGTTTCTTTAAGCTGGGTGGAACACACTGGAGAAGGAAGAGCCAGTCTCCCCCTTAGCGAGGTGTGAGCAGACCGCTGCTGCACCAATTGAGCAGTTGTCCATGTGCAGGGAAAGTCAGCAACCCCATGTATGCCAAAGGAGGGTCACCGGAAAGTGAGCCATGATCGTTGATGCATCGAGCAGGTCGTCGCCTATGTGCGGTGAAGAAATGGTGAGGGGCTGCTGTGAGGAAACTGCCATACAGAGTTGGCCATAGCCCATGTGCGGTGTAAAGCCAGTGATCCCCTTATGCTGGTTGTGGTAGCAGTGAAGAGATTGCAATGCTGAGTGGGCTGTAGCCCATGTTTGTTAGTGAGCCAGTGACCCCGTATGCCAAGAGTGGCCACCATGAAGAAATATGGTGTGCTGATAGGGTCGGAGTCCTGTCTGGTAGAAATAAAGTGACCCTGTCTGCAAGAGGAGGCCAACGGGACCAAACAAGAGGTGTGACCTGGTCCTAATCATCATAGGAGGAGAGAGGCCATCAGGCTCTACGGGCTTGCACCTTGACTGAGGATCAACGTAAGGACTTTAACACTGCCCCCCCCAAACCACCATGGGATGGACCAAAAAACTTACCCAGCTTGAAGGAGTCACGAAGAACATTTGGTCACTTCAGTTGCATGACCTTGTGTGAGGAACTTGAGGTCTGGAGAGCGCAACGCCGGCATTGGGTTGCAGGCAAAGAGATATAAAAGACAGCCACAGCAGCTCCAGCTCCTGTAGAGGGGACGTGCTCAGCGACTGCGGTCACTCCGATCCTGCTGGTGCGGTAAGACTGACTTTAGGCCAGTCGACCCTAGGGGAACTTGCTTCCCTGATAGAGCTCTGATGCTGGAACACTTTTGGCTTTTTATACAGAGTTGGAGTTGGACTCCTGATACCCCAACCAGAGGGGCTTCACCTCAATGTCGCCTATATTGAAGAGAATAGCCACTGCCGCTAGAGCTAGGAGGGAGTGGGATTCAGTGAACCACCTATGAAACACTAGTCCCTGACCTCTAGGGACTATGATATTTATTTTTGAATGTCTTATTTCCCATTGTGGCTGTATCTGTAAAATAAATACAATTTATTTCAGAAAAAGTAAGTATTTGACTGGATAATCAGCTACTGCTGCTGCCAGGTGTATTTTAAGCTGCGAGCCTGTATTCACCTCTCTTTATTTACTTCCCCATCGGAAAGCCTTGGAATGCTTGACCCACGCTACCACGCTACTACTGAGAGTCAAGAGGTACTTGACCCAGATGTTCATGCCCAATAGTAGTCCGAGCCCTAGGATATCAGAAGTAACCGGCCTCAGCCCTGTGGTCCAGTAACCCCTGTTTGCCTCATGGCCCACTAAATGGGGTTCCGACAGCAGAATAAGTGTTCTACTTATGAAAACAAGTTGCAACAAGACTGTTAGTGATGCTGTGATTTCTGTTATAAATTTTTACCAAATGAATGAAAGTAAGTTATAACCATACTTCGCACAAACTGATGCCCATATTTACCATTGATGATAAAGATCTGTGCTGTAACATTTGGACATTCAGTGGTAAGTTACTGATACTTGTCCTTGTAATAAACACTGCATCGTTTCTGCAAAGCTGATTTCTTTTCTAGTATGTTTAAATGTGTATTTCATGTTTTAAATATGGGATTTCTACAACGTAATTTTTTTTAACACAAACTTTATTGTATTTTTTCAAAGCATACATTCACATATGTTTAGACATTGACAATATATAATTTTGCAACTGTTTTATTACATCTGTACTCTACTCCGCGACTTGAGTGGGCCCATCCTATGCTTTGAATGCCTCACATATCATATCCCAGGCCATTGCTAAGGGTATTTTATTTTGCCCTGGCTGTTCCTCCCTGTGTATCACAGCGCTTTCAGCTAGGTCCCATTTCACTATTTCCTCTTCCATATCTCTATTTTTGGAGGTCTTGCTGCCTTCCACCTACTTGCAATGAGCCTCTTTGCAAGTATTAGTGCAAGGTTCGCAAATCGTGCCTGCACTTTATACCCTTTCGACTTTGGATACACCCCCAAAATACAGCTCTTTGCCGTATTCCAGGTCTTCCCACCCACCACATCCGTTAGCACCTGCTTTATGTGTCCAGTAGTGTGTGAGTGCTGGGCATGCCAATAGCATATGTACAAACCCTGCATCTTCTTCTGTACATCTCGGGCAGTTTGATGATGCTATAGGGAACATTTTGTGGATTCTGTGTGGAGTTAAATATGCCCTTTGCGTGATTAAGTATTGGATTAATTTAAATCATTCATTACACAACACTGCTTTCGGGTAGGCTAGGAGTGTCGTCCATTCTCTATCCGTCAGTTCTATATCCATGTCTGCTTCCCACTTCTCACGCAAGATCCCCAATTGAGAAACTAATGCCAGTGTACAGCTATTTCATCAAGTGCCTGCTGTTCCCCATTAAGTGCAGCATGTAGACTGGTTTCCTTTGCCGTTCCTGACTCTGTTTTCACGCCACTGCATCCCCTGCGGCCCCACCCCCGCTCGCCCATTCATCGCTCCCTCCTCCCAGCTGCCTCCTCCCTCCCACCTACCCTTCTTATGGTGGCCGCTGCATGGCCGCTCGCAGCGGGCGTGCCTAAGGCAAGCCCGTCTGAGCCCGTCCGTGCCTGGACCGCGCCCAGCGTCAGAACCCCTGTGAATGCCAGGATGCCGGTCTCCACACGTACTCAACACCGGACGAGCGCACACTTGCTTCCTGGCCGCTCGAAGCACACCAAAGGACCCTTCTCTTGCCATAGCTGCAGCTTCAACTGTCTCCCAGCCACCAACCCGTCCACCAGGACAGGACGCAACCATCTCAGATGCATACTACTGAACACCCGGTCCGCAAGCAATCACGCCGTCAAACTCTGGGACCTGCTCCACACTCCCTCCGCGGACGTCGTCCTCCTAACAGAGACCTGGATGAATGACTCCTCGGCACCAGACATCGCCAGAGCTATCCTGGACGGCTACAAGATCACCCGCAGAAACTGCACCAACGGAGGGGGAATCGCCATCATCCACAAGTCCACCCTCAAGGTCTCGACCAACTCTGACGACATCCTCAGCACCGCCGAACACCTGCACTTCCTGATCCACACTGATCCCAACACCACCCTCAGAGGAACTCTGATCTACAGACCTCCCGGTTCTCGGCCCCAGTTCAGCGACTCCATTACCGACTTCATCAGCACACACGCCATGACCTCCACAGACTACATCATCCTCGGAGACCTGAACTTCCACCTCGAGAACAACAGCTACACCAACTCCACCACCCTGATTGGCTGCCCGTCAACAAGAGGATGACCTTCAAGCTCCTCACCCACGCACATAAGGCACTCCACAACACCGGACCAGCATACCTCAACAGTCACCTCACCTTCTATTCAGTGACCCGCCAGCTCTGCTCCACTGACCGCGCCCTCACCACCATTCCCGCATCCAAGAGCGACCTCCGGTGGCAGATTGTTCTCCTACCTCGCCGCCAAGACCTGGAACACCCACCCCACCCTCCTACGGCAGACCCAAGACCTACTAACCTTCAGGAGGCTACTCAAGACCTGGCTATTTGAGCAGTAGCAGCACCCCCCAGTGCCTTGAGACCCTCACGGGTGAGTAGTGCACTTTACAAATTCCTTGATTGATTGATTAGACTAGTCTGTTTGTTGGTGGTTCTTGCCCGTCGGGGCCCCATTCCTTTCGCAAAGCCCTCCGTCTGAGTCAGATCTGGAGGGTTTTCCTACCGAGCCGTGCCCCTGGAGTCCGACAGAACGAGTACGATACAGCCGTATGCTGACTGGCTCGGGTCGCTCGGACTCCCATTGAAGTCAATGGGAGCCGGTCGTATGACGCGTTCACGGGCTGCCATTGACTGAATGGGTACGTTGCGAACAAGGGTGCACACTGTAGTGTGTACACATTGGTGCCATCCGCACTGTACATGCATGTGTAGGGGGTACCCTTGGGTCTCCCCCTTTGACCGATTCGTAGGGCTATGTGTGCCGGGGGGCCCTGTACAGCCCCCCCCAAGGGCAGCTTCCCGGACGTGTTGCGAGTCGGAGGTTTCGGATCAATACGGCTGTCCGACTTGTGCATCGTACTCGCTCGGTCATAAAACGACTCCATTGCACTGTATGAATCGTGTCCTTATGGGTCGTACGGAGCGGTTTAGAACTGGATACAGGTCAGTCGGTGCTTACGCGTTCATTCGCATTGTACTTGGACGTCCAGACCTGTGCACAACTCGGTCGGAAAATAAGCCTCTGAATCGGATCGGCTACTTCCCAACCCGATTCGGAGACCTTCGGGACGGGATCGGAATCGGGCCCTAAGTGTGACAACCCTGCGTGCAATAGGAATAGAGTGTCCGGCAACCCAGTAGCACTGACAAAATCTGCGTGTGACATCAGTGTACCCTCCTGGAACAGCGCCCTAACTGTTGTTATTCTCCCCTCCTTCCAACCAATCAGTTGTCCCTGTGTAACAGTTCCCATTGATGTAGGCAGTCCGATCAAAAGGATATTCAGCACTTAAATTAGGTGTGGTTTAGTATATTTTACAGCATATCTCCAGTATTTCAATGCTGTCTGCAATAATTGGGAGTCTGTGGTATTAATTGGATGCTATGCAATTTGGCATGTAATTTGCCTTGCACTAGCATTGGAGGTGTGTATCCAATTTCTTGCAGATTTCGGCCTGCTAGCCACTATGAGAGCCATTGGAACTGGCTCGCCATACAGTAGGCCTTAAAATCTGGAGCTCCTATTCCACCCTCTATTGACAGTTTCAATTTTTTCAGTGCCACCCTACGCCTTCCTGCACCCCACACTAGTTCTATCAGCAGTGAGTCTAGTACCTTATAAACTTTCATGAGGATTAGTATCACGATCGTTGTAAAATAATACCGTACCCTTGGCTGCATCACCATCTTCGCAATTGCCTAGCGGCCCGTGGCAGATAGCAGTAGTGTTATACAGAACACTATTTGTGATCGTAATGAGGCTATTGCCCATTGTACATTACTGTATAGCATGTCTTGCTGTGTCTGGTATATGTGCACTCCCAGCTACTTAAATGTGTACTGAGCCATTTGTATTCTACTTCCTCCAAAAGCAAGCATGTGTGGTGCATCGGGCTGCTTGAAGAAGAAAGCTATTGATTTATCTAAATTGATATGTAGTCCTGTCACTCTACCGAACTCTGCGAAAAGAGGTGCAGCCTTAGGGAGCCCGCTGTGCAGATTTCCAGTATACAATATTATGTCATCTGCATATAATGATGCAGTGTGCATCAACGATCCAACAGGTATTCCCAAGTCCTGGGCCACCCGCGCAATTTATGCGCTAATGGTTCCAACGCTAGTATAAAAAGCATAGGGGATAGTGGGCATCCCTGTCTTGTGCCACTGTAAATCTTGCACTCACTAGAAATATGCTTGCCCGATCACAGCTGTGCCATTGGCGCCGCATACATTAGTTTGATCCAGTTCAGAAATTCAACTGGTATACTATACCATTTTAATGCCGCTAGCATATACTCCCAACTCAGTGTGTCGAACGCCTGTCTCATGTCGAGGGACAGACATCTGGGTATTGGTCCAGGGGGGCCCACATTAATTGATATAACCTCCTCACATTATGCGCTGTGCTCCTTCGTGTAATGGGATTTCTACAACTCAATAGTGCATTAATTACTATGCATCATGAGTCGGAGTGTGGGTTTACTCTACCACCCCTACTTGGTGACCTACTTCCACGTTGTCGAAGAAAGCTTAAGAGTGGCCTGTCAGTTTAGTGTCTTAATGCCAACTGGGCTCCATGATCCACTAACTGCTGCATTGCTGACTAAGCATCAGCATCTTGAGACAAACATTGCTGTGGACATGCAGCCACATAAGGATAATTGTTCAGTCTGTGCCTTGGCCCTGCGTTAAAGGTAACACTCCATTGTTCTGCTCTCTCTAATGCTCTCTAAACTCTCATCAACCAACAAGGCATGTGACGAGGGTTTTTCCTAAAGGAAAAAGGCCCAACCTGTTCTTTGTAATCCCTATCTCTTCTGTGTGGCTTCCCATTCCTAATGTCTTGTCGCAAGCAACATAACTCCATCTACAATTCAATCCTTTTTAGACCCTGATTGCTTCTACCACATGCTATAACCTATGACTGAGAGATGTTGCCCCTTTCCACTATGTTGCACAATATCTAAGTACACTTTCCCCCCTTTAAGCCTGCTTAATATTCATAGAATGGGCTTAACTTGCAACAGTTACTACACTTTTCAAGGCGCTACTTTATACCTCCTCATGATCGTGAAGCCATGCTTGATTTACACCCATCCCCTTGTTAGCTATTCACTTTTGTGGTCAAATACAACTGCCTAAAAATATGTTTTGTCATTGTTTACCTTGGTGTATTTTCTATATCATGAGTCCTACTTTTACTTAATGCTAGGCGTAATTTCTTTTTTTTAGTTTGCAGTATGAGGATGCGAATCTGCCTACTAAAAGGGGGTGAAATGTAAGTGATAATTTTACTGTGACCCACAGACACAGCTGCACAATTAGTGGACTGCATGATATGTAAACAGTTTGCATATCGGCTACTTAACGGACTAACCTCAATCAATCAGAATGATTCTATCACGACACTATTTTTATTGCTTGCAAATGCCCCTATCTTACAGTCATTCTGAAATCCTTATGGGCAGCTCACACCTCCTGGCCCTGCATTGTGTAGCTTTTCTCGGCCTCGGTACACAAAGGCTTTGTAGTTTGCTGAAGGAGAGGATTTGAGTGTATTTTTTATCCTAATGTAGTCTGTGTGTGAACAAAAACAAAAAAAGAAGCGGATTTCTACTCAATTGCTTTTCTGTAACTGTTTGCCTGGTCCAAGTTGTAATCAAACATTATAATAAGTCACATCCTGTAGTTGCTCAAATGTAAGCGTCTACGTACCCTATATACCAGTGGGAGTCAGTAGATGGTAACAACAGCATGATATGTTTTTTCTGTTTCTTTCAGTTTAACTGTCAGCGTCTTTTCTAGAGGATCTAAACTGTGCTAGTAAAGCCCAAAACAAACACACTTTCGTATAGACCAATCCCTTCAGCACAAGGTGGGGAAGGGTGGCAGGGGGAGGTGCTTTATGGTTCTGTCTGGCTACCTGTGCACAGTCTCCCAAATTCAACTTTCCGTGACTGGATGTATTAAAAAGATCCTAAAGTAAGTCACTGATGAATGCTAACAGCAGGCACCTGTTACACGGAGGGGATATGTGGAATTGGTGTCACTATAAACCCCTCCACTGTGCATCTGACTCCCTTCTCTTTAATTGAGGTGCTACAGAATGATAGTGATGACAAACCTACAGATGTAAATGTGTTATTGTTCACTCTGCTGTTTGAGGTTCTGCACTTCTAACCATTTTCTGTTGTGACTACTGATGTATAGTACATAAAATATTATATTTCTTAGAAATGGACGACTCTAGTTGGCAAGGGTTTGCACCTTTGTCCAAGTAGGGGCCCTTCTTCCTAGTCAGGGTAAGGGGGATATACTTCTAAAATAACCCCTGCTCTCCCCCTTGGTAGCTTGGCACGAGCAGACAGGCTTATCTCAGAGGCAGTGTGTAAGGCATTTGTGATCTCATAAAGTAATACAGTGAAAACAGTACAAATGGACATCACACTAGTTTAGAACAATAAGTAATCTTTCTCTAAACCGAAACAAGACCAACACGACAAAAATCAACAATACAGTACTAGAAATATGATTCTTAAAAGGTAGAAACAGTTCTGTTACAAGAAATGTGGGCTGCAACACTTTCACACAAAGTACCTGGGTTGCGTCGAAAAAGGCAAGCAAGAAGTGTCATAGGGAATGTGATGAGTCGGTTCCTTACGCTCAAGGAAGGTAATGCATCGGTTCCTTGCTCCGGGGGAAATGATACGTCGGTTACTTACTGCTGCATCAGAGAGGTGATGCTTCAGTTCCTTACTGGAGAGTAGGTGATGTGCCTGTTTCTTACTGTGTCCCCCAATGATGCATCAGACTTGACGCTTCGATGCGATGCGTGACGATCCGGTACGATGCAATGCGTGAAGACCCGGGATGCACTGCGATAATTTCAGCCACATCTCCTCGATGCGTCGGTTCCTCCCCAACGGGGCCCGCGTCAGAATCAGTGCGGTGATATAGGACGTCAGAGATCGGTTCACAGGATTCGTCGCACGGCAGATACTTCAACTCGGAGCAGGCGCTGCGTCGATTCTTTGGTAGCATCGATGCGTCCGAAAATTCTTCTTGAACCACAGCGATGAAAACAGGTGATGCATCGATTTTCACAGTTCTTGCACTTCCCAGTCACAAAACAACCTCCAGAGGTCCAGAACACTCGCAGGCACCTCTCAGCAGGTCAGAACTCCCCACAAAGGTGTTCAAGGAGGACTGGGGGTAAAGTGTTTGTGTCCCTGAGACTTCAGAACAGGAGGCAAGCTCTATTTCAAGCCGGGGACACAGCACATGGCAAAGTCCTTCTCCTGTTCTTGGCAGAAAGTAGCCACTGCAGGCCAACCCCAGACAGCAAACAGCACAGGGATAGTATTCCTCCTTAGTTTCTCCAGCTCTTCTTCTTGGCAAAGGTTCCTCTTGATTGCCAGAAGTAGTCAAAAAGGCTGGAGTCTGGGCCCTCTTTTAATAATATAAAATCATTTGTTCTCTGTGGCAGAGAAGCTCTTTGCCCAGCCAAAACCAGTTCTGTACTCTCTTGTGCAGCTTCCTGGCAGTAGGTGCAGACCGGGCCCATTCAGGTGTGAAAGAAATCTCCTCCCTCTACTCTGAATGCAGCCCAGCCCTGACTCACCGTGGAAAGTCAGGACACACCTCAACCCCCCCAAGTGGCTGTCTGAACAGAATGCACATCTCCAGCCCCTGTCACTCCAAAGCCAGACAGCGAATACACAACCTAGCAGAGGCACACTGGATGGTTAGAAAAATACATCCTTTCTAAAAGTGGTATTTTCAGAGTGTAAAAATCACCCTCACTGAAAGATGCATCCTAACATTCTGAGTTCAGGCATATCAAACTTTATTTTCCCATCTTGTTCCAATGGGTAGTAATACTCATAAGATGTTATGAGCAAACTCCCCATTCTATCCTATGGGACAGATAGCCTTACAATAGTGAAAAACAAAATTGGCAGTATTTCACATACACTGCACCCTGCCCATAGGGGTACCTTGGGCCTACCTTAGAGGTGACTGACATGTAAGAAAAGGGAAGGTTAGGGCCTGGCAAGTGGGTGCACTTACCAGGTCGACATGGCAGTACTAGACTGCACACAGGCATCGCAATGGCATGCCAGAGACCTTGTTGCAAGGCTGTTTGAGCAGGTCTCACAATCAGTGCTGCAAGCCTACTAGCAGCATGTGGTTTACAGTACCTGGGCACACACAGTGCACTGTACTAGGGACTTAACTTTAAATCAAATAAACCAATCATGGAAACACCAATCCATAACAACAATTTACAAAGGGAGCACTTGCACTTTGGCACTGAACAGCAGTGGCAAAGTGCCCAAAGTATCTAAACCAGCAAAACAAAATCCATCCCATGGTAAAAATACAGGAGGCAAAAGCAAAAAATGCAGGGGAATCCAAAGCCAAGGCTGCCATGTCTAACAATATCATATACATGGTTTTAGAACATGTTGCAAGACGTTCAGTTTAGCAGGAAACGTTTGCAGATTGAGCTCAGTTATTTTGTTTTATATAGATGACTGTCAGTGATCTCAGAGTCCGTCTTTTACCGTGCTAGCTTTTTCAAACATTCCCATAACCATATTTATTTTTGTAACTCACTGCAATATTACTGAAGAGTTTGTCCTGACGTCTACAAATGTTAGTCTGGACACATTTATTGCATTTATTTTTAAGTATTTCTGAATTTAATTTGCACATATTTTTCTCGCTGCCCGGTTCCTCTTGTTAATGCTTTTATTTGGCTAGGTTTTGGGTGCAAAATGTTCATCTAGATTCCTTGGTGTTCTTAAACCAAGAGCTTTGTAGATCTCAACAAATACACAAGAGGTGATGCGAGGAGGCTCGCAAAAAGTCTAACTACTGGCAATCGCTTGGAGCTGCATTCCAACCCATAGTTCTTTTGCCCACCATGCCATCTCATGATAAGACCTAGTCATAAGCAAATCAGTCTTGACTCTATTCGAATAGGAACAGTCCAGCCAAACTGAAAAGTCAGGTTGTCTCTGAACCGAAACACAAGCAACCCAAGACTGTTTCTACCCTGATTGGGGCTCTTCAGTCAGGGGTAGCTTGGTTCCAGTGTCACAGTGAGCAAGGGACCAATATCTGTACATATCCTTGGCCACATAGGGTGTTACATCAATCACGCAAAAGATGGTGGGAGGAGGCTTGCAATAAGTCTAACCACTGGCAATCACTCAGGGTGGCATTCCAACCCATCATTCTTTTGCCCACCATGCCACCTCAGATTATCCCAAGCCATATGCAAATCAGTCTTGACCAAACTCCATTAGAAACAGTCCAGCCCAAACTGCCAAGCCAGATCCTCTATTACTAAAACACAAACAACCTAAGACTGGTTCCACCCTGATTGGGGCTCTTCAATCTGTGTAGCTTGATTCCTGTGGCACAGTCAGCAAGGGCAACGTCTGGGCATACCCGTGGCCACTTAGGGTGTTACAGCAAATACACAAATGATGGTGGGAGGATGCTTACAAAAAGTCTAACCACTGGCAATCACTAGGGGTAACATTCCAACCCATTGTTTTTTTGCCAACCAAGCCACCTCAGATTAGAGCCAGCCATATGCAAACCAATCTTAACCCTGCTCTAGTGTTTGGAGAAAATATCAGATGTAAAATATCGGGAGACAGAAATATTGGAAAATAAATATTGTGATACACAAATATCATGATGCACAAATTTCATTATTAAGAATAACATTTTTTGAGGTAAGTAATATTGTTCAAAATAATATTGATATTGTTAATATAGTTTTCGAGAAAATAGCATTAAAATATAGTTTTTCAAATATTTGAATGTGTTTTAGTTGATATATTAATTTTATGTGTTAATAGTGTTTATATATTTATATATGTATATATATATATATATTACCTACCGGTGGTAGCCAGTAGGTAGCTATAGTTAGGACCTAGATTCCATAGGAAAAGCGTTTTTTGTTTTCTCAATATCTTTGGCGCCGGTTGACAAATCTTCGAAAATGTTTCAAAACTAGTGGCCCGCTCCGGTCAGCTCTTGTCTTGAAAGATTTTGGGTGATTTGTCAAGCGGGGGCTGAGAAAAAACGGCGGTCCTAAAACGTGTTTTCCCCATGTAATTTTCCATAGGAAACTTTAGACACAGCTGCAGCCTGAACTGCAGAACAGAATTACACCAAATTTGGCAAAAAGGTAGAGCTTGGTTCAGAAAGAGACCATTTTTTATATGGTCTAAACCCGTTCAGTAGTTCCTGAGAAATTTGAAAAAGAAAAAGTTTTGATATCTAGGGACACAGTGGAGTCGTGACCCATCCCGAGCGCGAGCTTCACTGTGATTGGCTGCCAACACTCCAAACTAGGAAGTGTTGGCAGCCATCTTGTGATTCGGTAGAACCGAGTCACAAGAAAAAGTGTGAAAAAACGATGAAAAACAAGAAAACGGGGCAGGGTAGAAACACACTGACCCCCCAGGCATGCTCATGGGGTCCCCCAAAGACCACTTGGGTCCAAAAAAAGCATTTTTATAAAATAATTTCAGGAGAATTCACACTGGGGACCGCCACCCCCGGGGCTACAAAATAAATGGTTGGGGGGTTCAAAGGCCCCCCCAGCAAATACATGGTTGGGGTGGTTAACGGCCCCCCCAACCCAGGGGACCGCTACCACCGGGGTTTTCAAAAAATGTGTGGAATGTGTGCAGTCATCTTACCTCTTCCAGACTAGTAAATGTGTTTTGGTAAAGTCCAAGGGATACTGTTTCTAGTCTAGAATCACACTGTGAGTCTGTGTGCATTTGAGATCCATTCTGACAGAAGCATTTGGGTACTTCATGTTTTTGAAGACATATAACTGCTTAAAAACCTATTCTGTTCTCAAGTTTTGGTAGAATTAGAAACCAGTCATTGCTTATGTATTTGCAAAATGAGTCAGGCTTCAATACTAAACTGTAGTTCTAAAATACGTGGAATGTGTGCAGTCATCTTACCTCTTCCAGACTAGTAAATGTGTTTTGGTGAAGTCCAAGGAATAGTGTTGCTTGTCTAGAATCACACTGTGAGTCTGTGTGCATTTGGAAACCATTGTGACTGAAGCATTTGGGTACTTCATGTTTTTGAAGACATATAACTGCTTAAAAACCTATCCTGTTCTCAAGTTTTGGTAGAATAAGAAACCAGTCATTGCTTATGTATTTGCAAAATGAGTCAGGTTTTCACACTAAAGTGCAGTTTTAAAATATGTGAAACGTGTGCAGTCATTTTACCTCTTCCAGACTAGTAAATGTTTTTTTGGTAAAGTCTAAGGAATAGTGTTGCTTGTCTAGAATCACACTGTGAGTCTGTGTGCATTTGGGAAACTTTGTGAGAGAAGCATTTGGGTACTTCATGTGTTTGCAGAGACATTACTGCTTAAAAAACAATTTTGTTGTCAGGTTTTGGTTGAATTAGAAAATAGTCATTGCTTATGCATTTGCAAAATGAGTTAGGATTTGACTTTAAAATGTAGTATTGAGTCTCTGGACCTGTTCGTCGCCTTGTCACCACCTCGGAAATGGGTGTTATCTCTCTATCGGACCATGCACCGGTCTCGGGGACCTTCCATCTCCAGCCGAGCTCTGCCCGGAGGGGGGTTTGGAGGCTTCGAGACACCCTTCTCCATAGGAAAGAAGTGGTGCAAAGCATTACTGATTCGATCAAGGACTTTCAGCTGCACAACTCTAACGCTGATACTACCCTGTCGACTCAATGGGGGGCTCTTAAGGCAGTGATACGGGGAGAATTCATTGCGGTCTCAGCCGCGGATAATCGAGATAGGAAACTTAAACGGGACGAACTCACCCAGAAAGTCAGGGAATTGGAGAACGTACACTGTCGCACTGGAGCTCCGAGAGTTTGGAAGCAGTTGAAGGCAACTAGGAAACTCTTGTCCTCACTGGACCTTGATAGGGAGGAATATGCAGCACTGCGCCTCAAACACGCATATTACACAGGTGGGGATCGATGTGGCCGCCTGCTGGCAGCCAAACTGAGAGTAGCTCATCAGAGTCGCCAGGTGAGGGAATTGACAGGAAATGCGGGACAAGAGATCACTGGTGACGCCGAAATTGCGGAGACCTTCCGTCGCTTCTATGCTGATCTATATAGAGCGGAAGCCGCCAACATGGAAGACTCGGATGTTTACCTAGATTCAGTGACCCTACCATCCCTGACTCAGGAGCAGGCAGATTACCTAGAGAGAGAGATTAAGACTGAGGAGGTAATAGCAGCGATTTCTAGGCTCAAACTAGGAAAAGCCCCAGGCCCAGACGGTTACACAGCCCTCTTCTATAGAACGTTCAGCGGGACGCTAGCCCCTATCTTGACCAAGCTGTTTAACGCTTTCTCTGATCCTGGGACTATCTCTCCGGATCTTCTGCAAGCGACGGTGTCTGTCATCCCCAAACCGGGGAAAGATAGGAAGCAGTGCGGCTCGTACAGACCAATCTCCTTACTAAATTTAGATCTGAAACTCTACACAGGGATTCTAGCGGCGAGATTGGCGCAGTACCTCCCCGGCCTGATTGAACCGGATCAAGCCGGCTTCGTGCCTGGAAGGCAGACGGTGGACAACACTAAGCGAATAGTTCACGTCTTGGAAAAAGCCTCGCGTATTCCGGGGGAACGTATGCTGCTCTCGGTCGATGCAGAAAAGGCGTTCGACCGGGTGCATTGGCCCTACCTCGAACGAGTTATGGCGAAGCTGGGAATGGGGGAGAAGTTCCGAACCATGGTCTTTAATTGCTATAAATCCCCCTCTGCCGCAGTGCGAGTGAATGGCTGTGGCTCTCAACGGTTCGATATCGAACGCGGAACAAGACAGGGATGTCCCCTCTTCCCCCTCCTCTTCGCGCTCTACATGGAGCCCTTTGCTCAACGAGTGCGGCAGAACATAGCCGTAACTGGAGTACGAATGGGGGGTTTCACCCATGTCATAAGCCTTTACGCAGACGATGTCATTTTCGCGCTGGAAGACCCAAGGCAGGCCCTACCCGCATGCATAGCGGAACTCAAAGCTTTTGAGAGTGTGGCCGGCTTTCGGATGAATGTGGAGAAATCCACGGCTCTGGACCTCTCCCTGGCTTCAACAACGAGGACCGACCTACAAAGGCTCTTTCCCCTACGGTGGTCGAAAGATCAGGTGCAATACCTAGGGATTACGTTAGCCCCGACGTTGCAGGCCATGGTTTCTATTAACTATGAGGCAGTAGGCAGAAAGGTGAGGGACGAACTCGGGAGATGGAACAAAGGGACGATTTCCTGGCTTGGTAGGGTAGCAGCGATCAAAATGACAGTTTTACCCCAAATTCTGTACTTACTCCGAGCGCTGCCCTTACAACCCCCCAAGGGCTGGATTCCACAAATGCAAACTGACGTGTCCCGCTTTGTGTGGCAGGGCCGCAAACCCCGAATGCGCCGCACCCTCATGACACTGACACCAGAATCAGGAGGGCTGGGAGTTCCCGACCTTCGCAAATACTTCCAGGCATCCCAATTGAGATATCTGGTGGAATGGAGCAGGTGGGAGTCCGATAAACACTGGCTCTTCCAGGATCAGGCGGTAGCCGGGCGCCCTTTACAAGAAATACCCTTTCTTCGCCGACCACACCGCCCCCGAATCTCTATGCTTCGTACATCACGCGGCTTCCGCTGAAAGTGTGGGATGCCACAAATCACACATTCGACCTCACCACGTTTCCCTCGCCTTTCACACCGATTGTAGACAATCCCGACTTCACACCGGGGATGGAGCAAGGGGCCTTCTCACACTGGAGGGACAGGGGCTGTAGGGCACTTTTCCACATGTACGCGGCAGAGGGAGTTATCCCCTTCCAGAGCTTTAAAGATACTTACCAGATGACCGAATCAGACCGCATGAGATATTGGCAGGTACGACACTGGGCCTTACAGCCGAGCGTGAGAGAATTTGCGGACAGGAAGCTCCTACCGTATGAACGGTAGCTAATCACCCGCGCTTCGGACTCCAAACTTATTACTGACCTATACAAGATGCTTCAGCTCCCGTCTTCCCACTTCTACATTCCCGGTAGGGAGCGCTGGAATAGAGAACTGGGAAGAACGCTTAGCCTTAAGGAGTGGGATCGTATTTCATACAGGGCACGACACTCGGCCTATCACGTGGGCCTCACAGAAACCTTCACTAAAATCTCCACCTACTGGTATCACACCCCAGAAAGACTACACAAAATGAACAGGCTCCTTAGCGACAGATGCTGGCGAGAGTGTGGGCAGACTGGTACACTAACACACATCCTCTGGGACTGCCCAGTACTACAAGGCTACTGGTCGACAGTGATAGACGAGATTGATAAATGCTTCGAGATTGAACTGCCTCGATTTCCAGCATATACCTTGCTGGGTCTCCCAAATGACTTAATGTATCCACTAAAATCTAGGAGGGGGAGGCAGATTGCCATTATGCTGGGTTCTGCGGTGCAGAACATACTGATACACCGGCGCACACCCACCACTCCCTCACGCACTGGTTGGCTGCACAGGTTGTGGCATGTTCTGGGGATGGAAAAACTGTCCCTCACGTTAGCAGGGGATGTGACGGGTTTTGAGGAACTGTGGCAACCCTTTCACTCACTGCTGGCTTCAGAATTTACAGAAATTGCATGCCCGAGGTACCTCAGACTGCTGAGGCTTACGCCCCCTTCGTGAGGCATTGTTTCATTCAGGGGGGATAACCATGGACCCACAGGCAAGAACAGGGTCGGAAGGATGAAGGATGACAGATTGCTTTCATGATATACAGCACTGGACAGGGAGGGCGGGGGGGGGAAGTTTGTTGGGGGATGTTGTTTACTTAATAGAGGTACAAGCCCACAGGGCAATGCTTTTTTCTCTCTTTCCTTTCCTTGTGTACGTCTCCGTGCGAGAGGCAGGACATCGGAGCAGCCTCAGAGCAGGGACATTAGAATTTTGATCTTGGGATGCCTCTCGCAGTAACCATTGCATATTTGTAAATTGCTTTCCATATGCAGCTGTACCTTTCTAATAAAATACTTTAAACATAAAATGTAGTATTGAAATATGTGGAATGTGTGCTGCCACCTTACTTTTCCTAGATCAGTAAATGTGTTTTGATGAATTCCGGTTGATAGTGTTGGTTGTCTAGAATCACACTGTGAGTCTGTGTACATTTGGGAACCGTTTTCATAGGTGCATTTGGGTACTTCATGTGTTTGCAGATACATAACTGGTTAAAAATGTATCCTGTTGACAAGTTTTGACAGAATTTGAAAACAGTCATTGCTTATGTATTTGAACATGTGTCAGATTTCTACTCTAAAGAGCAGTAATGAAATATGTGGAATGTGTGCAGTGAACTTACCTTTTCTACACTAGTGAATAGTGATGGTTGTCTAGAATCACACTGTGAGTGTGTGTGCATTTGTGAACCATTGTGAGAGAATTATTTGGTAACTTTATGTGTCTTTATAGTGCTCTAATTATTCAGTCAGTATTCATGTACAAATGCAGTGAGTCAGGCCTTAGGATATGGACTGCTTTAAACTCCTACGCACTATGCATGTAGTCGTCTAACCACCTTTTCACTTGTGTTTCAGGCCTACAATTCTTCAGTCAGTATCCATGCAGTTCAGCAAACATCCTGTGACTGCTCCTCTTGCAATCCCATAGTGACTCTTTCAGTATCATGTACTAATCCATTCACTAAAGTAAAACTCAACCAATTATAAATTCACCCAGTGTATCTCCTTGTAGTACTCTAATCATTCAGTCAGTATCTATGTACTCATGCAGCGAGCCAGGCCTTAGGACATGGACTGCTTTAAACTCATATGCACTATGCATGTAGTGGTCTAGTCACCTTTTTACTTGCGTATCAGGTCTACAATTCCCCAGTCAGTATCCATACACTCCAGCAAACACCCTCTCACTGCTCTTGCAACCCCATAGTGACCCATTTAGCTACATATGTTAATCCATTCACTGAAGTAAAACTCAACCAATTATAAGTTCAACCAGTGTAAATCCGTTCAGTAGCTGCTGAGAAAATCAAAAGTAAAATCACATATGTATATATATATATGGCTGTGGTGGATCCGCGCATCCTGAGCGCACCCTAAGCGCACCGTCCCAAGAACGCGCTGAATGCTAATTAGCTGTCATATGGTTGTCAACATTCGAAACCAGGAAGTGTTGGCAGCCATTTTGTGCCTCGGTGGAAGCAAGGCTGAAGAAGTCAGTGGAACAGTGTGCAAAACGGTTAAAGGGAGCAGGGTAGAAATACCCTGACCCTCTTGACCTGCTTAGGGGGTTCCACAAGGATCCCCAGCTCCCCCCATTTTCTTTTTTTTTAAATGGCAAAATGCGCACAGGGTGTGCGAATTCTGCTGTAAAAAACTAAAATTATAAAACAAAGCGTGGGTTACTAATTAGCCCCTGTGGGGGCCAAATCCCGGGGGAAGAATATTTAATTATGGGGGGCCCAGAGGGGCCCCTAGCCCCAGGGACTGCCACCCTGGGGCTATAAAATAAATGGTTGGGGGCTCAAAGGCACCCCCAGCAAAATACATGGTTGGGGGGCTCAAAGGCCCCCCCAGCCCTGGGGAACGCTACCCCCGGGGCTTTCAAAAAACATGGGTGGGGGTGCTCAAAGGTCCCCCAAGCCCTGGGTACCACCACCCCTGGGCTTTGTATTTTGTGGGAGGTGGCCCCCCTCCTGGAGCCATCGAGGGCCGTGGGGACCGCCACCCCCTAGGGCCGTCTCCTGTAGTGTCCCTGGGTGCCCCCCCCGGGACACTGCTGTTTGCTATGGCCCGACTGGAGCCAATGCTCCTTCCCTGTCATAGCAAACTTGGTTTGTATTTTGAAAGAGAGAGCAGGGAAACATTTTCTCTCTCTTTCAAAATGCAAACCATATTGCTTTTCCACACGGGGAGCTGCATGTTAGCAGCTCCCCATGTGAAAAAGCAATGCCGGCTCCCGAAGGACGCAGGGAGCCGGTTGGGACCATGGGGGCATTGGGGCTCCCCCCATGGTCCCCAACGTTATATAAAAGCCCCAGGGGATGGGGTCCCCAGGGAGAATTGAAATTAGTGATAGGTGCTATTCTTTTTTCTACTGTAAAATTAAGAGTCACGCACCCAGCATGGCGCTCAGCACGGCCACCTGGTGTGCACGCGTAGGGTGTACGATTCCCAATGTGTAGGGTGCGCGACTCCAGTGCGTTGGGTGCACGATCTTGTTGCGTTGGGTGTACAATTCTACCGCGTCGGGTGCGCGACTTCAAGCAAAAAAAACATAATATTTTTCAGATATACATCAAGCTTGTGTGTTTAGATCTTGGGTGGCTCTAAAAAGAGCCATTGTGTTTATTGAGACATTTTGGTACATACAAGTAAGTACCTATGCAGAGTCTAAAGTTGATGAGGAAGACTCTATTACCCTCATCTGTAAAATGTACACCATCTCTCCTACAGATGCCATCCATATTGAAACACAGATTGTTTGGTAAATGGACCTCCATCCTATAATCTAGAAGAATAAAAGAAACAGATTTATTGACATGTTTCCTAGCTTTCTCAATCTGTGGACAAAATTGATTGGACCAGTTCCATTTCTGCCTTTGGCATATGTTGGAATAGAAAAAGACAGTTTGGGGGAAAAGTGACATAAATTCTCCAAAGCTGTCCTTCATAAGCATTTCCAGACCTACCCCAGTCAAAGGTCCTAGGTCATTGCCACCACAGTGCACAATTATGAGGTCAGGGTGTTGGAGATGCAAAAAGGATTAAACAATGGCATCAATTGGTGCCACTTTACCCTCTCTGTCCAATCCATGTAATGTCTATATTTGGCAAAGCTAGGTCTCTGTCAGTGCCTTTGTTTTCTGCATACCTTTGGCTCTAGAAAATATAGCTGTGTCCCACAATTCACACTCTTGGCATCTTGAAATGAGGTCTGGATGCACTCAGAAGGTGTCTGTATGTGAAATGGCACTTTGAGAAGTAAGATTTTTCTACAATGGTGGATAAGATGCAGTTTTGAAAAAAGAAAAGAAATGATTGGCTATTTAACAACATTGTAGTCTGAAAAGTAGGCTGCATGTTTCTGTTTTTTAAAATCATGTTTCCTATAGGTTAAGAAAAAGTGTTTGAAAGGAACATTATGTAGGATAAGCTGATATTTTGAAAAGTCAAGCACACTTGCTGTTTGGATTAGCAACATTATGTGCTGAACTTGTGACCTGTGTGCTCAGTTGAGTGTTCCATGAATTGTTACTATGGTAACAGGCAGTAGGCAGATTGGGGTAGAGTTCAAACTTATGTCAATTGGAAAGGGTTGAAATGTGTAACCAATAGAAATGTGTGTTAGCTTTTGAATTAAAGTGGGAAGCAATGTGATTTGATATTTACATGTATATGTGTGCAGAATGAGAGGGAAACCTTGCCATTTTTTTGTTTTGATAAGAGTAGTGCAGTCTAGAGATTCTGAATAAGAACATCCGGTGTGTGACTGACATACTTCTTAATCTACAAATCAATTTGAAAGGTGAGTTATTAATTTGTGAGGGGTTGTATGTGGTATATTTGTTTTTCCAGGTTAAGTCCAGGGAGTACTCTTGCTTGTCTAGAATCACACTGTGAGTCTGTGTGCATTTGGGAACTATTGTGACAGAAGCAGTTGGATACTTCAAGTGCTTGCAGATACATAACTGCTTAAAAACCGATGCTGTTATAAAGTTTTGATAGAATTAGAAACCAGTCATTGCTCATGTATTTGCAAAATGAGTCAGGCTTCCACACTAAACTACAGTTCTAAAATATGTGGAATGTGTGCAGTCATCTTACCTCTTCTAGATTAGTAAATGATTTTTGGTAAAGTTCAAGGGATAGTGTTGTTTGTCTAGAATCACACTGTGAGTCTATGTGCATTTGGTAACCATTTTAACAGAAACATTTGGATACTTCATGTGCTTGTAGATACATAACTGCTTAACAATGTATGCTGTTCTCCAGTTTTGGTATAATTAGAAACCAGTCATTGCTTATGTATTTGCAAAATGAGTCAGGCTTCCACACTAAAGTGCAGTTTTAAAATATGTGGAATGTGTACAGTCATCTTACCTCTTCCAGACTAGTAAATATTTTTTGGTAAAGTCCAAAGAATAGTGTTGCTTGTGTAGAATCACACTGTGAGTCTGCATGCATTTGGGAACAATTGTGAGAGAAGCATTTGGGTACTTCATGCATTTGCAGAGACATAACTGCTGAAAATCTATGTTGTTGTCAAGTTTTGGTTGAATTAGAAAATAGTCATTGCTTATGTATTTGCAAAATGAGTTAAGCTTTTACTCTAAAATGCAGTATTGAAATATGTGGAATGTGTGCTGTCACCTTCTTTTTCTAGATCAGTAAATGTGTTTTGATGAATTCCAAGGGATAGTGTTGGTTGTCTAGAATCACACTGTGAGTCTGTGTACATTTGGGAACCGTTTTCAGAGATGCATTTGGGTACTTCATTTGTTTGCAGATATATAACTGGTTTAAAATGTATCCTGTTGTCAAGTTTAGATAGAATTTGAAAACAGTCATTGCTTATGTATTTGAACATGTGTCAGGTTTCTACTCTAAAGAGCAGTAATGAAATATGTGGAATGTGTGCAGTGAACTTACCTTTTCTACACTAGTGAATAGTGATGGTTGTCTAGAATCACACTGTGAGTGTGTGTGCATTTGTGAACCATTGTGAGAGAAGTATTTGGTAACTTTATGTGTCTTTATAGTGCTCTAATTATTCAGTCAGTATTCATGTACAAATGCAGTGAGTCAGGCCTTAGGATATGGACTGCTTTAAACTCCTACGCCTTCAGGCCTACAATTCTTCAGTCAGTATCCATGCAGTTCAGCAAACATCCTGTGACTGCTCTTGCAATCCCATAGTGACTCTTTCTGTACTATGTACTAATCCATTCACTAAAGTAAAACTCAACCAATTGTAAATTCATACAGTGTATCTCCTGGTAGTACTCTAATCATTCAGTCAGTATCTATGTACTCATGCAGCAAGCCAGGTCTTAGGGAATGTACTGCTTTAGACTCCTATGCACTATTCAGGTAGTGGTCTAACCACCTTTTCAATTGTGTTTCAGGCCTACAATTCCCCAGTCAGTATCTATACACTCCAGCAAACACTCTGTCACTGCTCTTAAATCGCATAGTGACCCTTTCAGCTACATATAGTAATCCATTCACTGAAGAAAAACTCAACCAATTATAAGTTCACCCAGTGTCTCTCCTTGTAGTAGTCTAATCATTCAGTCAGTATCCATGCGAGCCAGGCCTTAGGACATGGACTGCTTTAAAATCCTATGCACTATGCATGTAGTGTTCTAACCACCTTTTCACTTGTGTTTCAGGCTTACATTTCCCCAGTCAGTATCAATGCAGTTCAGCAAACACCCTGTGACTGCTCTTACAATTCCATAGTGTCCCTTTCATTACCATACACTAATCCATTCACTAAAGTAAAAGTCAACCAATTATAAATTCACCCAGTGTATCTCCTGGTAGTACTGTAAAAATTCAGTCAGTATCTATGTACTCATGCAGCGAGCCAGGCCTTAGGACATGGATTGCTTTAAACTCCTATGCACTATGCATGTAGTGGTCTTACCATTGTGTGTATAAATTCCTAGGCAACAATATAACAGTGAAAAAGGACAAGGTTGCAAAAAATGACATGTATAGAAAAAACTATCAGAAAGAGTTCATATTTATTGCATAATAAAATTAACAGATCGTATATTGCATAATCATCATCAATGAATACAGTTTTGAATTAAAAACATACAGTAAATTATAACCAATCAATAGACAAACATATGAATTAAAAAAGAAGACAATTAATATACTTGACACGCGTTTTGGCGTTAAAAGAACGCCTTCTTCAGGACCCACAAAGTATTCTTTCTAGAGATCTGTCATAATATTACAATGATGGTTTTTACTGCGATAAAATTGAGAACTAACAATAAGGAATGTTTTTGATAAAATATTTCTTGAGGTTCGTATTTATAAAGTAGAACGTCTACTGGGGGTGTCCAAATGAATTCCTAGGAACACCTTCAGTCAAGAGATGATCGATAGCGTAGAGTTCAAGATGGCATAAATGTAAAATCAAAAAACGCAACACACGAAGGGAGCAGATTTCTGTTAAAGTGATTAAGTCACGAACCACACTTGTATTTATGCAGATAGGTGAAATGATTGGAAATCGTCGTGTTCCTTGGTTAAAATCCACGAAGTAAAAAGACCCCAAAATATCTGAGTCAAAATAAAGGGAGACGTTGTAACAGGAGATGGCTGTTGTAGTCTCACGATCGTCAAGCGGTATAGCTATTAACAACGGCGTACTGCTCGATAATACGAGTCTAATTACGGCCGCATGTGTGTCTACAAGGACGTGGCAGCAAAAGATGGCTGTTCGCGTCTCACGGCGGTTCGAACGCCGTGAGACGCGAACAGCCATCTTTTGCTGCCACGTCCTTGTAGACACACATGAGGCCGTAATTCACCCAATGTCTCTCCTTGTCTAATCATTCAGTCATATACATGTACACATGCAGTGAGCCAGGTTTTAGGGCATGCACTGCTTAAAACTACTATGCATTATGCATGTAGTCCTCTAACCACCTTCACACTTGTGTTTCTGGCCTACAATTCCTCAGTCAGTATCTATACACTGCAGGAAATGCCCTGTTATTCTCCTTGCATTCCTATACAGTTATGCATTCACTTTGAATTACAATTTCAATTAGTATTGAGAAAAGAAATTGGTTAAATGATTGTATATATAATGTGTTTGTATGTTAATAGAAAAGTATAAGTAATAAAGTTATTAATGTACATTTATTTATGTTTATTTTTTTACAGATATTGTTTATCATCAATAAAATTAAGTTATCATGCCTGAAAAATCAAGAAAGAGAAAAAGAGAGCTAAAGGACAGTTACTTGAAGAAAACTCACTAACAAGTATTGGATGACCAACATGTGGCCAAAAAGAAGAAGTCTTCCGGTAAGACAACCAAGAAATTCATTACAAAACTTTCTAGGCCCAGAAACAATGTATAGAATGTTGAAACTAGTGACAATGCTTCAAGCAGAAAAAATATTCAAAAGAACAGGAAAGGAAAAAAAGCAAATGTACAGTCAAAAGATACAACGTATGATAAAAGAAGACAAAATCAGTATAAAGAAATACGCAAAAAACGTTTTAGAATAGAGTACTACATAATTTGCTCAAAGATATGAAGAAATATAGAACAAGAGCACTATTTTATAAAACGAAGTAACATATTGAATCCATTGTTGAAAGGGCTTTTGAAGTAAAAAGGAAACTATTCATTTTAGTTTTAAACAGAATTCGATCACTAGATAAAGCAATCCATTTAATGAAGGCCAAAGGTAAGAGGAAAAGAGTAATTAGCAGAACTAATTTTTTGATTTTTTTGGGTGAATGGAAACACAATTCAAGTTCTGAGCCTTTCTTAATGAAGAGAGTTATTTTCAGACCAATGATTTATTGCATGCAGTTGATACCAGTGGTTGAGCTTATGAGGTTAGAAATGCTTGTCCAATTGAGAAAGAGAAGAGCGTTTCCAGATGCAGAAGAAGTGATAGCTGATGAAGTTCTAGGCAGACGTCCTAAAGCCCCAGTGTGCACTTGGGATTGCAGTAGTATTTGTAGTGTACAGCAAGAATCTATTGACATTTTATGTAATTATTTACAAGAATATAGTAAAAGAAAGTGTTAAACAAAAGATTAAGATGTTGCAAAGACTAGACCCTTGCACAGTGAGAAAAAATACTGGTTTGCAAGGCCATTCTCTGGCTTGTCTTTCCAGGAAAGTATGTCAAAGTGTTTTTCGTCATTTCAGGATGTTAACAGAACATCATTCTCAAATCCGGAGGTTAGTCAGAAGATTGTATAATGCAAAAAGTCCAGCACTAAAATTAAATAAGTTGAACACTGCTCTTTTGTGTGGGTCAGTATCAGATGTGCAGAAGGTTTTTTGATGAAATTGAGTTTTGTCACTTTGGTCCTGAACAAGAAAGTGCAGAAACTGAGACATTAATGGAAGAAAATGTTGAAGAGAATGTGCAACATACTACAACGAATATTTTTGAAGAACAAATTACAAAGTTTAAGGTGATTTCAGGTGAAAGGCCAAATTATTCTTGCATTTGTTGTCGGCGAACTCAATATAAAATTTAGACTAGGACTGTTGATCTGTATTTAAAAAGTGAAAGAGTAAATAATGAGAAGTGTAAGGAATTTGCAAATTATTTGTTGGTAGAGAATTGTTTTGATTTGGGTTCTGATCAGCGTATTTGTAAATATTGTTATAACAAATTAGATGAGAATAAAATGCCCGCTAGAGCTATCCATAATAATCTAGAGTAAGTTGCTATTCCTCCAGAACTGATAGATTTAAATACCTATGAGTCTATTCTCATTTAATGTGTACACCCATTTCAGGCTATTGTTCGTATGGAGCCTAAAACAGGTAAATTGCCTCCTTCACATTTACAGAGAAGATTAAAAGGAAGAGTTGTATATTTACCTATAGATTTAAAGAACATTTTTGAAACTATTGGTGTAGAGTGTGTAGAAAATGAACCACCAGTCATTTTAGTTAATGTCGTGCCTACTAAAAGTAAGAAAATCTGGCAGGAGTTAGTGGATGTTAGGAAAGTGCAAAAGGCAACTTTGTATTTGATAACAAACAATGAGTACTATAAAAATGTTTATATGGGAGAAGAAGAAATACTTTTAGCAGAAGATACTGAAACGTCAAGTGGACAAATTGAAAAAGTGGACATGTCAAGAACTGAACAAATCTATGAACATTACAGTGTACATCCACTTCATTCAAAAGAAGTGATGAGGAATACTATTGAGTTATTCCAAATGAAAAAAGCGAAGGGAAGTCCCATGAGTGTATGGGAAGAAAGCTTGGAAGCTCGTTGTTTTCCGCAGTTGTTCCCAAAAGGTAAAGGAGAACGGTATGATGAACGACCTGTGCAGATTCCTGCATTTGAATATTGTACAACAAGATTATTTGCAGAAGATTCAAGATTTCGACAATGTATCATCTTTTGTTTGAGAGTGAATTGTCTGGACTTTCATATGCAGTCAACCACATAGTGAAAACAGGAGTACATCTTCGAAATGTTTCGGCAAAGGATTTCATGGATAAAGTGCACCAGAGAGATGATCATTTAGAATCTGATTAATCTGAGGGCATGTCAGCGTGGGACTAATAAATATTGGAACTGTCGTCATAGACAACTTGGAGAAAATATATGCCAAGGAACTTAGGAACTCCTACATGGTTCCAATCCTTACCTTAAGCTGTGCTGAGTACGCTTGGGATGATTTACTTGAGTTTCTTTGAGAGGCAAATTCCAATATAAAAATATTGAATACAAGACACCAGGAGAATTGTGCTCTTTGGATCCTGTTAATGTATGCAGGTATTTCAATCATAGATTTGAAGCTATGATGTCTTTTATCTGCAATAAGAAAAATCCTCCTCTTGGAGAAGTTGTGAAATTCTTTTGGAGAAAGGAGTATCAAGCAAGAGGTGCTCCTCATATACATATGCTGTTATGGATCAAGGATGCCCCCAAATTTGGAACAGATTTGGATGATACTGTTTTGTCTTGTATTGAAGAATATGCTACATGTGCTATACCCAAAATCACAGAAGAAAACAATTTAAGACAACAAGTCCTATGATTCCAAAGCCATCAATGTGGAAAATACTGTCGACGAAAGTACAAGTCTAAGGATAAGTTCTATACTAAATGTCGTTTTGCATTTCCACGTCCTGTAATATCCAAAGGAAGATTGAACAGTTTTATGTTAGGTATGCGACATACCATCACAAGAAAGTCTACAAAAAATACCTACAATTTGAGAAGAAGCGAAGAATCAAAATACATACATGATTACAATCCGGTTATTCTGTCCATGTGGAATGCTAACATGGATATTCAGTAACTTGCGGACAGTTCCATTGCTGTTGCTAGATATGTAACATCATACATTACAAAATCAGAAAGAAATATGGGAAGAGATTTCTCACGAAAAGAGTCTAAGTAAGAAATTATATATAGTTTCACTTTGAAGATGTTATCCCATCGAGAAATTGGGGCATATGATTGCTCAGATCTGTTATCATCTGCAAGTCTATACTCCAAATCTAGAAGAATCATTTGGATGAGTCTAGGTCTTGCTGCAAAGCAAAATTGAGTACTTAAATCTGTACAAGAAATTGAATATTTAGCAGAACAAGATCCAGAAAGTACAGATATTTTGAAAACAAATATGTTCGACACATATTACCCAAACAGAAGTCATCATCTTGAGAACATGTGTCTCTATGAAGTGCAGCAAAACCTTTAAACAGAATACTACAGAGAACATCAATGATGGAAAATATGGAGTTATTAGTTCCGAAGGATGTTTGGTGAAACAAACAAAAGGAAATTTGATTAATCACAGGAAGCTGAGTTGTGACACTGCTGATAAAAGGGAATTTTACTATCTAGCCCTTTTGCAACTGTTCAAACCGTGGCATTCAGAATTGGGATTACTTGGAGAATTTCAGTGCTATGAAGATTCCTTCAATGCTTGTAAAGATACCATACAATGCACTTTGCAAATTATGTGAAAATGTTGAACCATGAAATTGATCAAAAAGCTACTATTGCAGCTGAGATTGCTAGAGACAGTTCTCAAGACAGTCAAAGTTTTGATCCGCTATGTCAAGATCCACTAGGACAACCAATTGTCGAAAATGAAGCAGCAATCGCCATGAATGAGGTGGAAACAGCAATGCATCAAGCTCAAGACGATGTAATGGACTTAGCAAACTTAATTAAAGTAATCACCAGTTATCTACAGAAAACAAGTGAGTCACATTTGTCTTGCGTTGTAACTGCTCCAACTGGGTTGGCAGCACACAACATTTTAGGAATTATATTACATCGCTTACTGATGCTACCTGTGGAGCATGAAAACAAATTGGAATATCACAAGCTATCTGGAGAAGCTTGATGTAAAGTTTCAAGAGTGCTGAAGAAAATGAATTATTGATGCGGTAAGCTTGGTCTCAAACTTAATGCTTGCTTTTGTGCATTTAAAAATGCAGTAAATTCTTAAAACAGAGTACGACGTGTTATTTGAAGGAAAACATGTCATAGTTTTTGGAGATCTACTGCAACTTACTCCCATAAAAAGACAACCAGTATTTAAGACACTTGCGCATGAAGACACCAGAAAGTCTCTGGGTAGTGTTGGAAATGTTATCATTTGGTCATATTTTGAATACAAAGAACTCATTACAAATATGCGACAGGCAAATGATGTTGATTATGGAACTATTCTTCAAGATATAAGAATTGGAGTACTGACAGAACATGCCAAACAAACTTTGCAGAGTCGATTACTTTCTAATTTGTTTCCAAATGAAAATATAGTTCCTGAGAAAATATATATGAAAATTGCAGAAAACAAATCTGTAATCTGCTTAATGCCAACACTGCGTGAGTGTTCTATATGCAACTAACAACTTTTGAAGCTGGAAAATTAAGAAATAATAAAAATGGAAGTCATTCATAAAATAGAGCATGAAGGAATCACTATTATTTTGACAGAAAAGTTAAAAACAAAATTGGATTTTTTGGAAAAATCGATATCTAAAACTGCTGGTTTAGAAAAGAATCTAAATGCATGTAGAAACTATCTGGTAATTTGGATGTAGGAAAAGGTTTAGTTAATGGAGCAATGGGCAAAGTTGTGGATTTTGTTAATTATCCGACTAAAGATGGTATTGAAATTTTAAAAATTAAATTTGATCAGATTGAAGAAGTGAAACAAATTGGCCATTGTTCAGTTTGTTTTTTGCTTGTTAAAGATATATATGTCCTTAGAAACCAGTTTCCAGTTTTTCTGTCATATGCAGTGACTATTCATAAATCTCAAGGTTTAAGTGTAGACAGTTCTTTGGTGAACATTGGAAGTACCGTATTTAAAGAGGGTATGGCATATGCTGCTTTGTCGCGAGTCAGAACTTGATCTGGTTTGTTTTTGATTGATTTTGATGACTCAAAGGTTACTTCAGATGCAACTGTGTAAAAGAGTATAATAGCTTAAGAAGAGTGTATGCTCCCAATTTAGGTCAATATCCTGTATTTAAAAAGCGTGTAGTAGGTCGAAAAAGAAGGTATGAGAATATCTGTAGTGAAGGTATAGAGAAGGAAAAAAACAAGATAATGTTGTGATTGCAAGCAAAAAGAAAAAGGTCACTGTTGAAGAGATTGTTGGTTATCAGTTTGAAAATAGTTTAGGTGTCAACTGATATGCTAATGTAGTGGTCAATGTTGTTTTGCAACAGCAAATTATGGAGAATCAGGAAAAAGATTTTGTTACTTGCTGTATTGTGTTTATGAAAAATTGAGAACTGATAAAAGTAAAATACAAAGCATTTGTGATATTCGTAATCTTTTGGATGTATGTTCTGGTTCTACACAATTTACGCAGAATATCCAACAAGATGCTCAGGAATTTTTCATGTATATGCTTACCATATTGGAAAATGAAGGCATTGAAAGTGAACATCTTTTTGGCCTTTGTTATGAATGGGAACATCATTGTGAAAATTGTATGTTTATATGTAGCACTAACATAGACACTGAAAGATTTATATATTTGACATTACCAGACTGTAAATCAGTGTCTTTCAATAAACTAGTTAAAGCAGCAAATCAAAACATGGAGTGTAGCCAATGCAAATCAGAAATGTTATCAACATTATTTATACAAAGATATGGGCAATATATACTTTTAATGATGCAACGTTGTACAGCTGATGGAAGAAAATTGGACACTTTAATAAAACATTTTTAGCAAGTCAACCATCAATATCAGGAAGGAGTTTTGTAGCAGTAGCAATAATTTTCCATGATGGTCCTTCCACAACATCAGGACATTACATGCCTATTTAAAATATGATGATGCTCAGTTGGTTTTTAAACAACGTTTTCCATGTGAATTACCAAATTCCTACCTAATATTTTTAAAGCCAAAGTTTTAGGAACATAGGGGCATATTACCAAGCGATAGCGATAATTATTGCTATTGCTTGGTTAGAGACAAAATTTTACCGCTGAGCTTCGGCGATTTTTATTGCAGATAAACCTTGGTATTACCAAGGTTTATCGCAAATGCGATAAAAATCGGCCGCAATGCATGAATATCGCAGAAAAGTCAGCAATATTCATGCATTACTAAGCTAATGCTCTTAGCCATGTTATCCACCTCCCATTGGATAACATGGCTAAGAACTGCTCAGGGCAGGTGTTAGCTTTTGGAGATATTCGAGCTTAGCGCGAATATCTTCAAAAGTTGGTAATAGGAGATAGCGATGTTAGCGACTGTTTCCAGTCGCTAACATCTTGGCACGCCCACTTTGCATGTCATTAGTGATAAATATCACTGACATGCAAAGTGGGGCCCAAGATGGTCGCTATCTCCTACTAGCTGTCGCTAACTGGTGTTAGCGACAGCTAGGTAATAGGGAGATAATTTTATCTCCGCTTTCTTGGCTTTTAAAGCCAAAAAAGCAGAGATAAACCCCCTTGATAATATGCCCCATAATTCGGCCTCTGAGGAATTTAATAATATGTATTAACACGATTACTATTGGACAATTTCAATATAAAGGATTTCAAGAATACTATTTGGCCTAGAGGAAAAGTGTATATTTGAATTAAGGACTTTTTCTTGCACATTCTCTCAGCGAATATTTTTAAACGACAACATTTGTAGTGTATATAAATTTAAGTTAGAAAGTTTTCTTAGGAGTAAACATTTATATATGTGTGATTTGCATTATATGGTATGTTATTGAGGATGTAGTCTTGTTATTTTTTAAACAATCTCATTGATTTTTTTTTGCCCACTGTTATGTATTGAGTACCATTGAAATCACTGTTTCTAGTGATACTCAATATATTATGAGAACAGCAAAAAAGGCAAAGAAAATAATTTGTCAAATGTTAAAATTATGCTGTATTGTAAACAATATAACATTATGGGGCACATTAGGATGGCGGGCGGGCTTTGCCCGCCCGCCACCCTAGCGGAACTCGGGACCGCCCGCCTGAAGGGCGGGGGTCCCGACATTGCCATTAGGATGCGCCTGCCACAGTGGCGGGCGCATTCCTCAATTTAACATTGTGGCGGGCGGTGCTCACCGCTCCGCCCGCCACAATGTTAAAAACAGAAGCACGCATTTGCATATTCGAAGCGGCAGGCACCGCGCTGTGCCTGCCTCTTCGAGTATGCAAAGGCAGGGGGGTACCACAGGTACCCCCCCGTGTGCCACCCCCCTTTGGCCTTCACTCTGGGGGCCCAAAGGGGGCCCCCAGAGTGAACACCGCATGCCTTTCCGTGGCGGCATTGCCGCCACGGAAAGGCATTGACAAATGCCTATTCTAATATGGCTGGCGGTGTCTGATAGACACCGCCACCATGTTCTCCCTTTTCCGCCCCGGCCGCTATGAGACCGGGGCGGAAAACAGGCGGGCTGTCTTTCCCACCGCTGCGGTCCCCTCCGCCATCATAATATGGCGGGGGGAATGCAGGGAAGGATGGCGGGAAGGATAGCTGTATTTTGTCTTCTCTTTCACAAATCCTAATTCTAAAATATTACATTTTCACAAATTTATATCATAAAAAATAACTAACAAAAAATGTGTAGCATGTTTTATTTCTATTACTGTGAAGGTAAGTTTAACTAGGTATTAAAATGCACAATGGCCTGTGTTTGCACACAGGTGAACAAAGTGGAGATGGGTGGAGTAGATATGTGTGAAAAGATGCTCTGTGGGTGTTTTAAGTAACAGGATAAAGTTAACATGAATACTGAGTGTCACTGGGGGCCAACTAATGCACCAGATATGTGTAGAAAGCATCCTGGGCCAACAATATGTCACTTTTTGTAACATAGTGATAGCGCAAAACACTCTTTCATATTTACATTGAGAGGAAAATGCACTTTGTGTACCTTTTCTACTCCATGTAAATACAACCTCATCATACACACCACTTTGCGTTGAAAGGGCATTCTATAGGTGTTGCTGTGCGTATTTGCACAGAACACTCATAGAACAAAACACATCACCTGATTTATCAGAAATGATAATTCTGGACATGTGTGTGAATGCTGCAACACCCTCCAATTGAAGTAGCAAGACACAACAAGGAGAATTCTTTTCATTTCTCCTTATTTTTTCTCTTTCAATATATGCTACAATGCACAGCATACATTGAAAGAGAAAAATGCTTTCACTGATTGTTTTTGTGCAGGAAGGTGTGTCTTTTTGCACAAAAACAAACTCCACATGACACAGATATCCTTGCACCGTGGTGCAAGGGTGCCTGTGTCACCACATGGCTGCAGTTTAACACCATCGCTGCTAGTGATATTTTCCTCCTGTGCTGATATTTCATGAATCCCATTGTTCATGATGAGCTCAGCTCGTCATCAGCACAGCTCCACTGTGCCTCATGACGAGATGAGCTCATCATGAGCATCGAAGGGGTTAAGCAGCAGTGCAGAGGGAAGCATAGACTTCCAACATATTTATGTACATAAGTTGCATCCCTGTGCTTCAGAAGTACCACAGCACACTGCAGCTAAAGAGCTTACACTGTCATGTTGCAGCACTTCCTTATAGTTCTGCACTTACACATTCACCATACTTCACATATGCATTCTTTTAGTCAATTATGCAGTACACATACATTTATCTAAACTTTCACACACTAGCATACAAATTTAGCTCTTTTTTAACCAGAGTAGTTAGTTCTGAAAATAATATTTTTTTCTTTTTGTAGTTTTATAAAAAAAATTGATTCTTTGAACGATTTTTTTACAAGGAACAAAAAGTCAACAGGATGAACAAAACCATGAACTTTGGGTGAAAAAAAACCCTCCAGCATTGATGGTTATCGAGAGCTCTGCAAACTAATGGGTCCATTAGGATGGCGGGTGGAAAAAGTCCGCCCGCCACCCTAACGGACATCGGGACCGCCCGCCTGAAGGGCGGGGGTCCCGACATTGGCATTAGGATGCGCCCGCCACAGTGGCGGGCGCATTCCTCAAGTTAACATTGTGGCGGGCGGTGCTCACTACACCGCCCGCCACAATGGTAAAAACAAATGCACGCATTTGCATAATCGAAGCGGCAGGCACCGCGCGGTGCCTGCCGCTGTGAGTATGCAAATGCAGGGGGTACCACAGGTACCCCCTGTGTGCCACCCCCCTTTGGCCATTACTCTGGGGGCCCACAGGGGCCCCCCAGAGTGAACACTGCATGCCATGGACAGGCATTGACAAATGCCTATTCTAATATGGCTGGCGGTGTCTGATAGACACCGCCACCATGTTATCCCTTTTCCGCCCCAGCCGCAAGGCGACAGGGGCGGAAAACAGGCGGGCGGTGTTTCCAACTGCTGGGGTCCCCTCCGCCATCGTAATATGGCGGGGGGAATGCAGGGAAGGATGTCGGGCGGATTGCCTCCGCCAGGGTGGCGGTGGCCACCGCTACCCTGGTGGAGGAAATCCGCCCGACATCCTAATGGGCCCTCATGTCTACCGATTGCTTCCCATAGCAGATCAACCGATTACACTTCACATAGTTCATTTTTACTTTTCCAAATTGGGGACGTATGTCCGGATGTGAAGTTGAAGGTGATGCCCCAGAGATACTAGGAATTTCCGGTGGTGGAGGTGCATTTTGGCAGAGTCTTCTGCATTCTTCGTGAGCGTAATTCACTGGATGCAGGGATTGTAGGTGCTTCCCCATACTTGCAGTGCAACAGGAGTATTTTTTATTAGGATCTCCTCTGGATAGCACAGCACTGCAAATCTTACAAGTCACCTTGGTGGCATTCACTTTTTTTTGGCCCTCCGGAAAAGTTAAAAATGTCCATACAACGGATGTGTATTTTTCCAGACGGGAAGGTTCTGGTAGAAATCCCTCTACATCTGAATCGTCAGAATCCGAGGACTCTTGCAGAGGTGTAGCCATTTTTCTCTGCAGAAGGAAATTCAGGTCTCCAATGAAGGAACATGAGGTTCTTCTCAGCACAGGTCTTCTCCCCAGGAAGGTCTAAGAAGAGTGATTGAAATGGGTGGGGTCCTTCAGTAGTTAGAATAGGAAGTGTTATGAACCAATCAAATCTCTTTATTTCTGGTCACAAGGGGTCAGCATAGGGTGCGCACAGGCAGCAGTGATGAGAACAAAATTTCTTGAGAGAGGCTATCCACACCGACTAATAAGAGAATCGTATAAACGAGCCCGATTTTACGATAGGGACTGCTTACTCAGAACAAAAACCCCCAAACCCAATGATCAATTGGTATGCATAACAAGGCATTCAACAATAAACGAAAAAATAAGATATGTCATAAATTCAAACTGGCATATATTAAATAGTAATAGTACCAACGAACAGAAACTGATGAAACCGATTTTTGCACACAAAAGAAACAAAAATCTAAAGGAATTCATCGTTCACTCTCGCTTTGCGGATAATTCCCAAAAAGATGTACTAAATCAACGTTCAATTATAACCAACCACCCACTAAAAGGAACTTTTCCGTGCTCATCATGCAACTCATGTAATAGCATCTTGTTAGGCGAGGAATTTGAACACAATGGCCACAGAACCAAGGCAAAGGAAATGTGGAATTGTAAAACAAATAACGTAGTCTACTTCATACAATGTCCATGTCTCCAAGGATACGTAGGTGAGACCTCAAGAGCTATTCAAACACGCCTGAATGAACATCGTTCGGCGATAAGAACCAAAAAAACTATATGCCCAATGGTCAAACACTTTCTAGACAAAGGGCACGGTGCTAATGATTTTAAATGGAGGATCCTAGAGAAGATCCACCTTCCAGACTCTAAAGGAGGCACATCTGTCCGCAAGAAACGAGAAGTTTTTTGGATTTTTGTCTTCAACACTTTTAAACAAGGCCTAAACAGCGAAATTCCGTGGGAACACGCAATTCTCTAAAATAAATAAATCCTAATATACAAACAACACACTTTGATGTCCATATAACCATAAAATAGTGCTCCGTTAATTTTCATGAATCTTCTACATAGATTAACACCCTTAGCCCCTCTGAAATAATAAAATACACCAGACCAATCTAGAAATCTAAACTACTAATTAAATATACTAAGATATAAGTATCCGAACCTTATAATCACTGTCGAAGATAATAACTAATGAA
Source organism: Lissotriton vulgaris (assembly GCF_964263255.1). Classification (NCBI taxonomy): domain Eukaryota; kingdom Metazoa; phylum Chordata; class Amphibia; order Caudata; family Salamandridae; genus Lissotriton; species Lissotriton vulgaris. The sequence continues at coordinate 1,858,183,847 of NC_141689.1, forward strand.
AGACCGAAATATAGACAATGACCTCTTTATTTACATACCCTTACCATTTGAAAAGAGAAATTGTTGCGTTCGAACACAACCCAATAATAGGATCAATAGGAAGATTTCACGTGAAGCTACTCATTGCGCTCAGTAATGGTTTAACGAAGATTTATCTTTGTGCTACAACAAAGAAATCACATCTTCTATGCTACATAAATTATATATTAACATTAATATGTTAACTTAGGATATCGACAACTTTATCCAGTGTCTCTAGCGATCACACACAACATAAAAGAATCCCACTGTAAGCGTGACCCTTGAGAACTAACTGGAAAAACTAAACCACCGAGTCACACACCAAGAATTAAAAGGAGGCATTCGGAACGCTCCATCTTGCAGTTACTTGAGGAAAATAAGTACACTTGGGGAAAATAAGCGCACATCGCAATATTGCCAAGGATGTAAACATTGACGGCAAATCAATTAGAAGTAGAGAACGGGCGCGCATCAACTAAACGCGAGTATATGAAACTCTGCATCACCTTCGAGTCACACGTAAAGCATTAAAAGGAGGCATTCGGAACGCTCCAACTTGTAGTTATTTGATAAAACAGCGTACACCGTAACACTGATATGAATGTAAACATTGCCGGCCAACCAATCAAAAGTTGTGAACGGGCGCGCGCTAATCAAAAGCGAAGATAGGAGACTCCGCTCCCATCTCAGACCCAATCAAAGAAGAACTCTCTAAACTCCGCGATTGTTTAATTAAAACTCCGCAACTCCGCACCCTCACGTTCTAGCTACGTGATTGCAGGTGCTAGCAATTTAGAGCATTTAATGACCACATAAATAACGGCGCTAGGAAACAGACTAACAACCTTCATTTTTTCCCGCGCTCGCCGCTCATCAAGACGTCGCATCCCGCCACCGGACATAGGGAGCCCTGCCGACCAGTTACAGGTAAAATTTTCACCAGAGGCCCCCAAAAATAGATCACTTGAGAGAAGTAAAAATAGATTTTTGATATTTAGCTTCCAGTGACACCTGTCTCCCTTTATATTCTTTTAAATCCACAGGCAGGGAGATCTTTTAAAAACTTTGCTTGGAATACATCTAAGGATTAACATCTTTCCTAAACCTGAAACCTGGGATAAGCATCTTTCTTCTTCTTAGGTAAGACATAGTGTATTACTAGAAGGAATATAATGACCACTATAGATACAACATATGTCCAACCGCTGATCATAATATTCATATACCTTCCTAGGTTATCAGATCCTTAAGAAAATTAGAACAACTATCAATTTGAAGTCTACTGAACCAAACCCAATGCACATTAGATAAAGTCTAGGAGGTAAGAAACTGTAACCCATATATTTTAAACAATTATCTGAGACAATGAGATGGATCGTCTTTAAAGAAAAAAGTAGCTGTTAATAAATAAAATGCCTAAGCATCCATTATGTTTATTCTTCCTATCATGGCATCAATCAGAAATACCCAAGAACGAATTTTATCCAATTTCATCATAAAAGGGTTCCGGTTGGCGGGATTTACTATTCTCTCATCGAACCAATCAGGTAAAATAACCACAGATTTACACACCTGGTTTGTACGGTAACTTATAAATTAATAGACAAACATGGAAATGTCCTTTCTATCCTCAGTTTTTATCAACTTATCACCAAAAGATTCCGAATGAGAGAACGAAAATTTATCTTAACATCAACTCTTTGATAAAACGACCAATTAGTAAGTATTGAACCCCCTAATACATAAAAACTTATCCCTGCAGTTCTAGACATAGGAATATCAGCAATTAAATAAAAAAATTCATGTATCTATTGCGTAACATTGGATATTGGTTAATCCACTCTGTACCTCCGGAATACCTCCAGAAATTTAATAAAAATTAATCTAGAATGTGCCAAACATAAATGCTAATTTACAGAGAACCCCTTTCTCGACAATTGCCCATCATTGGCATGTACCTTTCTCTATAAAATACCCTTCAATGGCATGTACCTCTTTCTCTAAAGTCCTCAACCTACAAATAGACAGAACTAATTCCTTAAGGAAATGACAAGACAGATGTAAACTATTAAGTTGTCTCCTCTTTTTCTACAGCTGCTAAAATAACTTTAAAGCTTAATTTTTTAAAGTAATGAGAATGTTTAGAAACATGCTTTTAATCTGTGAATTGGAATTGATATAATTTATATTCTATGTATTTTGACTTTGTAGATATTGTGTGGCTGCTCCAGGAAGAAGGCGCTGGCCGCCGAAACGCGCGTAGAGACCAAATTTTGATGCCACTTACTCTTATATTTTAATTTGTAAAAAAACTGTGTATGAATTTATTATATGTAATTGTTAGGTATATAATGTGATTTTATAATTGTCAATTGATGTTACATGAATGATTTTCTACTTGTGTTAAATGTTTAATAAAAGCCTGTTTTTTTAGCTAGCTGTAGTTTACTTTTATATCGTATCTGATCTACATGTGATTTGTATCGCCAAATGTCCTGGGTTGTTACTTTTCATTCGCACAGGCAGCACTCACCCAGGGCAAAGGGGGTACTTCGTAGGGAGATGGGGAAGGCGGGGTGTAAACATTACTAGGGCTGCGGGAGTGGGGTCGTTTAAGAACTCAGGCAAGGAGCAAAAGTCGGGGGTTAAGGCTTACCTGTGAATTCTTAACCACGGATATGTATTTACCAAATATGCCTGAACAATGAATGATTAGTTGTAAAGGCATGCGTGGTAAAGGCATATTCATGAGTAAGAATTTCGTTGTTTAGCCTTCGTGGAACCGGCATGCGTGGTAAACCCATGCATGGTACCATCATACAACCCACAACTTCTCTTATCAAAACCCTTTTGAATCACATCATACTTGAATCCCCGTCCATCCTTCCCTCCTTTCGATGTTGCCAGTTTCTTTTCGTCACTCTGATAAGATGTATGCCTTTTTAAACTCCTTCATCCAAACTCAATGTCCCAGTGATTTTTATTGGTCCCTTTGTCAGGTTGTCATTCTCTTCAAACCAGTTCTTCTTTCCTTAAAAATCCCTTTGCTACAGTCTATTATCTTTTTTCAAGTTCCACTCACAATTAAATACATCAGTATTTCGTCTATTTCTTGTTCAATCTCTGCCTCTAATTTTTTCTTGGTCTGGCACTTATATATAATTGTTTTACTGACAACCTTTTCTTCTCATGTCACTGCCACTTGTTCACACTCTATATTACCCCTTCTTTTTTTTCTCCACATTGTCCCATTTCCAACCTTGCTTTCTCTTTTATCGCATTCTCTCTCTGGCTCTCTGTGCATGTACACATCTATTGGTATTTATATAGTGCAAACCTAGCTAGAAAATAACAGAAAGTTGTATATTATGTGGGGGAGATGGGATTATACAAATACTTTTCACACATATTTTTTAGGCACAAAGAGGCAGATTTACAAAAAACTAATGGAGCGTGGTGCTGCAAGTCATTTTGCTGCGCTGTGTTCCTTTCGAAGCACGGGGATGCAACGTATTTACAACAATATGTTGCATCTCTGTGCTTTCCCCTGCTCTGGCACACAAACTGCTCCCATGCACAGACACATGAACACTTGTACCATGGTGCAAGGATGCCTGCATCGTGGGGAGATTGTTTTTGTGCAGGAAGGGGCACCTTCCTGCACAAAAAAACAATCAATTGAGGTGATTTCCTCTTCCAATGCATGCTGTAAAATGCAGCACCTTTACAGCACACATTGAAAGAGGAGAAAAAAGAGGAGAAATTAAAATATTTCTCATCGTTGCACCTCGCTGAGCTACCCTAAGGGTGGCGTAGCATTCTGACGTATTTCCAGATTTACAATTGCTCATAAATCTGGAAATGTATCAGTGGACATGGGTGTTGCGTGGAAACATCCCCATCAACAGCCATGTCATGCCCCCAACACGCAAAGTGTTGCATGAAAAGAGGCGATATGTACAAGGACAGGTAAAGTCACGCAGCGTGGCTTTAAGTGTGCTTGTAAATATCACTCAGCAGGTTGCGCCGCCGGTGCGCCAAAGCAACGTGATGCACTGGAAGCACAAGGGGCTTGTAAATCTGCCCCTGGGAGATTAATATATTTGCCAAGAATCACACAATGTTGAGCCTAACGCCAAGGCTCGGAACCTTAGTCTTCTATGTCCAAGGTAGGCAGCTCTAACCACTCAGCCACATATCTTCCACGTAATATCTTTCTTGTTCTTTCTCTCAGTTTAGTTTCCACACTCTCTCTGCGTACCCTGTGCCTTATTCATTTGCTTATTTTATTCATATAGCTTTCTGTTAATTTCCTTTTTAGATCTGAGTATTGACCATGAAACTGTCAAACAGACATATTGTGTATAATATGCAGAGTGGGCTTTGACCCTGCCCCTCCCAACCAGTGATTCTCTTGGACCAGACTCTTTCATTAGTTTTTGATTTTAGGCTTTGCCAATCACTTCTTGGTGAAGCCCAACCAATTGAGTACTCAACTCTCATCTATTGCTCTTGGCTGGTTTGGTGTATCTTTCTGCCTCCACTCTAGTGCTTTCATTGAACTGTATGAGTAACTACTTAACAACTGGTGACACTCTGCCCGCTGCTGCTGGTTTTAATATGCTTATGCTGCATGTGTTAGTTAGCATGTTAATCTCAGACCTATTGGCTTTGCAAATGCCTTTTCTTCAATGCTACCTTCCTGACTCAACCCTTGATGCATCTCCTACCACTAGACTGATGTGAATTGTGTAATTTCCTTCGTGGAAATCACACTAATGTCCCAACATTTATGCAAAAATACAGTTTTGGCACTTTCACTTTTTTTACTGTGAAAAGCATCATTGCGTCCACTGCTGTTGTGGGGACGCATTTCCGCTAAAGAAAGTGCAATATTGCATGTAATGTGAACAACAGCCACTCGTGTTTGGTTCTTTTGCGTTCTTTCTGTGCTCCCAAAATATGATTTTTACCCGAACAAAGGGCCAGATGTACGACCCTTTTTTGCGGTTGCAAACGGGAGATCGGCCCATTTGCGACCCAAAAAAGGGTGCAGGCATGTACAAACTCGATTTTGCGAGTCACTGACTCGCAACATAGTGTTTACAACTTTCGCAAGTTGGATGGGGCGTCCCTTCCTAATAGCGAGTCTCAATGTCATGTACTATTGTTTTGCTACCGCATTTGTGGTCGCAAAACACTTGCAGTTTACCACCTACTTAAAGTTGGTGGTAAACAACTCGCAAACAGCAAGGGGACTCCTTCCCCTTTGCGAGTGTGTGCGAAAATATTTTTTAAGAGCACTGGGCCCACTGCCTGACCTTAAAAAATTTAACTGAAAAGTTTCATTTTTCTCTTTTAATTGTATTCCGTTTTTCTTTAAGGAAAACAGGATGCGTTTAAAAAAAAAAAACTGCTTCATTTAAAAAGCAGTCTCAGACATGGTGGTCTGCTGACCCAGGCAGCCCTACCATCCCTGTGAGTGCTAGCCATTCCCAATGGGGTCGCAAATTGTGCTTGCCTCATGATTATTGATGAGGCATGCAATTTGCAACGTCATTGGGAATCGCACAGTGTCTGAGAAACTGTAGTATATTCACTTTAGCAAGCCCTAAATTGTGAGCCGCAATACGGCGCAATTTGCGACTCGATAAAGTAAATGGTCATACATCTGGCCCCAAGTCACAATTAGGTGGCATGGTTGAATGGTGTGATCTCAGGCATGCCACTTAATTATAACGTGAAATGCCAGATATTACCCGAGATTATGCTGCTGTGAACAATATTTTGATCAGACCTACCTACTACCTGGAGAGACAGCAGTCAGCTGCTTATTCGGCTCCGTACAGCACTACCTGACGTGGCCAATCAGCATTGTTTTGATTTTTGTTTCCGTGCACGATCTCTGTTTGTATTTCGACATTCGTGTATGCTCTGGCACTGCGGCGATGCGTGGTGGAGAGAATCGTGACTGATTATTTTTTAAACTTGGTGTTTTTTTAAAAGCATGTGTTTTGAACAAACAACTACATTCAATAATGTATTTTGTTTGTGGAGTTCCTGTCGGTGAAATGCCACAAAACAGCACACTTTGTAAGACTTGCCTTCCGTCCTGGCTCGATGGTATGTGTTCGTGTGTGTCTGCATCCTTGCCTCTCAGTTGTATGCATGCCTATGAATGGAAAATGCTGAGTACAGATAGATACCTGTCGAATTGTGGCATTGGAAGCTTTGTATGTTATGCCTCACCTACCACTAGAGGCCGCAATGGCACAAGAACACAGATATTCAAGTATTAATATACTTATTCTTTATTGTGACAAATAAAAGCAGAAATACATTTGATTTTAAAACAGGAAACCCCATTTATGGATCAAATGTTTCTTTGCTAGCATAGCAAGAAACATAAATGGTACCTTTAGAAAGTCCAGCAAGCAGTCAAAAAGACTGATGTGGCTGTTGATATCTGACTACACTTACATTGTGACTACATTTAGATTGGGTCCAGTAATCTCTGTTGTTCTCTCCACGTCGACATCTATGTTCAGTGGTGCGTAGAACCAGGTTATTACGGAAACAGAGCTTCAAAAGGAACTATTCAAGCTTGTGTGTAATGTTACAAATAAGAGCTATTCACATTCTCTTACTTATACTAATGTGCAGTGCAGGACATTTTTGAACACCGAGACACAAAGGGGAAGCGAATCACAGCATAAATCCATCATTTTTAGGAAATCTGTATATGCCAATTTAGACTGAAAAACACTACTATGTTAGGACCATTCTGTCTGACTTTTGGTAGCCAGTCAGTATAGCTGTGGATAGGCCACACTTCCCTGGATCGATTTTGTGGTCTAGGATATGGGAGCAGCCGAAATACAGTTTTCAGAGTCTAGGCACAGAGTTTGCCCTTTTCACTGATCAGCCCACTTAGTGAATTTTGTTAGCTTTTCAAAAAAGTTTGATCTTCAGGTGGACCAAAAACGCGTGGGTTATGCCAGTTTTGCTTCTAAGAGAAGCAGATCACCACCAATAAGGATGCAGAGCAGAACAGACTAAGGCAAAAGATCCCGAGCAAGTCTTCGTTCTTTATTAGTCTTTCCCTTGCTGGCTAATTATATCCTCTACCCATTTTTAGGACTGCAGTAAGCCAAGACCTTTTGATTTATCTAAAATTATATGTCTCATACATTTCCTTAAAGAGGCTTCCAGACAGGCCATTTCATCCACTAGTCCGTTGCTGTGCCATTCAAAAACTGCTTGCAGTCACTACAACACACAGCGTGGGACACTGGGCCGGACTGTATGAGAGACTGGCTAACTTCACTTTAAGTGACTGCATTTTGCTCTTTCAGAAGAGGCCCATACCCACATAAGATAGTTCCCTTAAGTGTTAGCGTTTTTTAAAACCTTTATTATTAGTTTAGCATTTAGAACCTGATGTGAGAGCGAACATATGATGTTACAACGCAAACAATTACAACGCATGCTTTTACAACATGGTTTTTACATCACAACTACCATTACATTGCATGCTTTTACAATGCATGCCATTACAATGCCTTTTTAAAAACTGCCATTACCACACATTGCAGTACAATGCATACATTACAATGCATAGGATTACTACGCATAATACTTTTAGGGCAACTGTAGGGTAAGCGTTGGATAGTGTAGGGGTAAAAATTACGATTCCCACTCCAATGACTGCAACAGTAGGGAAACTGCTGGATAGTGTAGGGGTAAACATTACTTTTCCCACTCCAGTGAGTACAACACTATGGAAAGTGTTGGATAATGTAGGGGTAAAAATTACTATTATCACTCCAGTGAGTATATCAGTAGGGAAAGTGTTGGATAGCGTAGGGGTAAACATTAATATTCCCATCGACCCAAAAACCCATACCTACCCTAAAACAAAAAAATCTCCATTACTTACCCTATAATGCATTACAATGGCATGCGTTGTAATGGTATGCGTTGTAATGGCATGCGTTGTAGTGACATGTGTTGTAATGGCATGAGTTGTAATGGCATGCGATGTAAAGGCAGTTGCATTGTAATAGTTGCGTTGTATAAGCAGTGCGATATAATGGCCACGTTTTGTAAAGGATGTTTCCTGTGAGAGCAGGACACTTTCTACTAGTGTTTTGCTGTGAGCATAGGGCACATTTCAGCTTTATCAGTTATTGCCTCCTGCTAAGGCTGTTGTAAATGTCTTTTGGAGTAGACTTTCTGTATCTGACTGCTGCTGTTTCACAGTATGCAGCAACAATTGGTTCTGTAGGGAAGTGCAATATTTCTTTTAAAACCTCTTTATCTCCCGATAGACTGGGAGTGGCCAAGTAAATGGTACAGCGCATCAGGTTAAGAAGTAAAAAACACAAGTTGATACCAAACAAAAACAAATTCAACACAGTTTATTATCAATCATATATCGTGGAATAGTGAAGATGATGACATATCAAGACAACACATAGGACTGTCATGTAACATATACATTTCGCGGGAATTAGAGCGCTTCAGGGCCCCTTGGGCTCTTGGGGACATCGCGACGCGGTGATTGTAGCCGCCATCTTAGGTGAGGGAACCAGGGAGTGCCGAATAGAAGGCGCCATCTTGGTTGGGGGGCTAGTGATCTTATTGCAGGACTCCCGTGTCTGGAAAGGGCTTAAAAGTGGAACTTCCTTATCGACTGGTCAGACTTACTTGACCATCGCGCGCGGAAGTATCTGTTGCTGCATTGTTTGTTTTTAATCATTTTTAAAACTACCTGCTCTACTGCGCGCTCGCGCTAACGTTCTTGGCGCCAGGCGCAACCTTTCCTTAGCTTGTAATTGGGGGGCTACACTTAGAATAGCTCTTACCTGCATCATAATTGTGACCTCACCCCGCATTTCACGGGAATTAGAGCGCGTCAGGGCACCTTGGGCTCTTGGGGACATCGCGACGCGGTGATTGTAGCCGCCATCTTAGGTGAGGGAACCAGAGAGTGCCGAATAGCAGGTGCCATCTTGGTTGGGGGGCTAGTGATCTTATTGCAGGACTCCCGTGTGTACGGCTATTTAAGATGGCTGACTCTAAAGCGCGCAGCGTAGGCGCGCAGCGGGCACGCCGGCGGATCGCCGGAGGTGCGCCAGAGGTAAGCCCGTTTGTGCGCGTTCGCACACAGGACGCGCCAGGCGCCGGACACTCTGCCTCTCGGCACCAAGCCATATTATCATACTCCCGTGACGAACTGGTAAGCCTGAACTCCGGCACTCTCCCTAGCTGTAAGCATAATACCATTTGTAGGCACCCAGATTCCTTGTCCTGCGGCTTGCTGAATGTGAGATCTCTCATCAAGCACTGTGAAGAAATTGCGCTACTCCTAGAGTCCTACGACCTGGACGTACTCTTCATGACAGAGACTTGGACCACAATGACTAGTTCGGTGGAACTGGGGATAGCCTGCCCCCCTGGTTTTAAAATAATACATAATCCCAGGGTGGGGGCCAGAGGAGGTGGAGTCGGCCTAATCTTTAGGGAGACACTAGATTTCTCCCAGCTCAACATCAAGGCCTTCTCTGGATGTGAACTGCTGGGCTTTTCTATAAAGGGTCAAGGAGGTGTGTTACACACTGGGCTGTTTTGATACAGACCCCCGGCTAGTACGTTATCGGTTGTGTCTGAGCTCATAGATTTAATCTATGACCTCTCTCATTCCCACACAAGGCTGATGGTGCTAGGGGATTTCAATCTTTGGCCAGAGGGACCGACAAACTCGGCTTTCGTAGAGCTGGTCCAAGCCTGCCGTAACATTGAGTTACAACAGCTTGTACTCTCCTAAACCCACTCAAAGGGTCATACCCTTGATCTGCTTTTCGCCGACGTATGTCAAGTGTCTCTGAGGGACGTCCTACCTCAGTGTTGAACGGACCATGCTCTTGTCCTCTTTTCTCTCTCATGTACTGCCGCTATAGCAAAGAAAGGTTGTGTGGGTGGCACTAGGATGGGTAGACAATGGTCTAAACTCCTTAAACAATCTACCCTGCCTACTTTGCTTCCGGACGGCTTTATACTGGGAGTTAGTGTGGACGTGAGCTACGACACTTTCTGTCAGCGAATCTTGGCTTCTCTAGACTCCTTGGCTCCGATGCGTAAAATTAGAGCTAGGACTAATCTTGTTATGCCATGGTACTCAGAAGAACTTCGGCAGCTTAAGCTTCAGTGTAAACAGGCTGAGCGTGCCTGGAGAAAACAGTATCTGGAATCACATAGAGTCCTCTTTAAACAAGCATTGGCAACCTATAAAGTCCAGATCAAGCTTGCTAAAGCCAGATTTCTAGAAGAATCATTGAAGGCAGCTGCAAACAAGTCCCAGGCCCTATTTAAGATCGTTAAAGACCTGGCCCATCCAGCCTGTACTATAAATGACATACCGGCCTCCCATGCTCTTTGCGATCTGCTGGCACAAGCTTTCGAGGACAAGATTGCTACCATCCTAAATAATCTTGCCTCGTCTTCTGGCCATGCCATGCACAATTCCACTCCGTCTGAGAACATGAAGGGGGGCGCCAAGCTAGCCGGATTGAACAATTTTCCCCTACCATCCTTTGAGGACTTTTGTGCTTTGGCTGACGGTGTGTCCTCGGGCTCTCCGTCTGATCCTCTTCCACCTAAATTCTGGAAATTGTTTTGGGAAGAGCTTTTTCCCCCACTTTTTTCCATTTGCTGCCAGTCCCTTAGATCGGCACGGGTCCCAGACTGCTGGAAACTGGCTGTGGTTTCCCCACTGCTTAAGAAGGAAAACCTGGACCCTGCCTGTCCAGCTAACTATAGGCCAATTTCCCTGCTGCCATTTCTAATTAAAATCCTTGAGAAACTGGCCACAAAACATCTTTCCAACTTTCTTGAGACCACTAATTGTTTGGACGTGGTCCAGTTTGGTTTTAGGCCAGCACATGGGACAGAATCGGCATTGGTGACTGTTCTGGACGACCTTCGGACGCGTGCTGACCAGGGTCGAGCAGCCTTTTTAGTGCTGCTCGATATGTCGGCCGCGTTTGATACGGTCAGCCACGCAATTCTGATCAGGAGACTGGCAGAGGTTGGGGTGTCTGGCCTGGCCCTTGAGTGGCTGGTGTCGTACCTCGATCATAGGCACCAGGTGGTAGCCCTGCCACCCTTTAAATCTAACATCAGGAGGGTTGGACAGGGTGTACCCCAGGGGTCGACCATAAGCCCCATTCTATTCAATCTTTACCTCCGCCCCCTGATCATGTTGATAAAATCTTTTGGCATATTATGCCGACGACACCCAACTTATCTTCTCATTTGAGGGTAAGGAGGCGGTGTCACATGAGGTCTTCCATCGTTGCATGAGCACCACGGCACAATGGCTGGGCAATAACTCCCCGCAATTTAACAGCTCGAAAACCTAGGTGCTGCACTGCTCCATGGATCGTACCCCTAGGCCTCTCCGACAGGATTTTTGGCCTCCTGACTTTCAAGGTACTAGCCTGCCTGCTGAATCCGTCCGAAATCTCGGGGTGGTGTTTAGCTCCAGTTTTCAGCTAGACGTATCAGTGAACAGAACGGTGGTCACTTGCATGGCACTGCTCTGTTCGCTGCGAAAGATCTTACCCTTGCTCCCTGTGCAGGCTAGACCAGAGGTAGTGCGGAGCATACTCTTAAGTCGGCTTGACTATTGTAATGCACTACTTCTGGGGGCACCTGCTACACTGGTGGGAAAATTGCAACGCGTACAGAATTTCGCCGCCAAGTTGGCACTGTCGCGCCAACGCCTTGACTCTTCTGCCAAAGCACTTAGGGACCTTCACTGGTTGCCAGTCTCTCAACGGATTGATTTTATAGCTTTGTGCTTGGTATTTAGGGCTCTTCACGGACAAGGTCCGTCCCCTCTGCAGGATCTTTTCTCCTGGTACACCCCGTCTAGATCACTCCAGTCAGCCTCGGCGTACTTGGTAGTTGTACCCAAGATTTTGAGGTCCCGGATGGGTGGTCGGTCCTTCAGGTTCACCGCAGCGAGAGTGTGGAATTCCCTTCCGCTGGGCCTGAGGGGTCTGGAAGACCTCCCTTCTTTTAAGAAAGCCTTGAAAACTTACCTGTTCCCCAGAACAATGTAAATGGATCGGATGCTGGAAACATCATGTATGTGTCATAACAGTCTAAGCGCCAGGATGCCCGTCGGGTGACAGTCAATGCGCTATATAAGAATGCCTATACAATACATACATACATACATACATACATACAATATAATAACAAAAAATGCAAGATTAACAAGGTGTATCAAAACTGAAAAAGATCAAATATGCAGGACATTACACAGTTTAACATAAAGTACACAAATGACTCAGTAGGGTGTCCGCTGGAAACATATACATGTTGTTCAAGCACATATCCTCATTGCATGGATGTGAAGTATTCCAGACAGGGATACAGAACACCTATAAGTATTATCAGCATTTTGACCCATTCATGTTGTGTGCTCCTCTGAGAAGGAATGAAGCTGCCAGAGAGTGATTTATTCTAGTCTCACCATCTGTGTTAAAGAGGTTCAAAAATATTTGTACTTCCCTACAGAACCAGTTATTGCTGCATACTACAAAATTCGTCAGGATCTGTGGAATACTGGGTCACCCCATTAGGCACCTACTAGGACTAGTTGGTGAGGGAACGTACTAAAAGGTTGTCTGGTTGCAGACCCAACAGCTTTTTAAGGTAAGCAGGAAAAACTTGCATGGCTTGGCATGATAGAATCTATCCTCCTAGCAGCTATGGAACGTCCAGCTCCAGTGCTGAACGTTCCATTGCGCAGGTGAGGTTCGAACGTCCAACTGCCGACAGCAGCACTCCTGAGGTAGTGGTGCCGTCGGCCGTTGGAATAGGCGCAGCACCTAAGAGGTTAGGGAAACACTGTAACCAAACATCACTAAGGGCCTGATTTAGATCTTGGCGGAATTGGTCCCATCATCGCTTTTTTGGATGTCTTACGACCCGCCAACTTGGTGGTCCACCCACCCTATTTAGATGTTGACTATTGCATAGACAGTCAATTTGAGAACAAATAGGACATTGAGGTTTATTGTGACTTTGGAAAGTGTCACTCACCAGACTCCACTCCACCAGGTATTCCTGTCAAGTCTTCAGTATGTAGGATTTTCAAGACTTTCTCCTTCCAGAACATGAATGGTATTGGGGACCTGGGAGAACCACCACGAGTCCTGTTGGCCTCCATGTGATGCTTGAATGCAAGGGAACACACCCTCCCCCGCAGGCCACCTCTTCCTAATTTCCTTCTGTGTGTGCAGGTTGTTAACTACAGTATTCACTCTGTCAACTATGTTTGCCCACATTTGCCTTTTCTGTAATAAGGGTGTATTTTGGACATGAGCTCCAAACAATTGTGATTCTACTCTTAGGAGTTCATCCACCATGACTGAAATTCTTTTCAGTAAAACAAGGATTTTTGGGACTTAGCATTGTGCACAAAATGAAAAATAAGTAAATTATTAACTACAAGGTACTAAAGAAAGGGGATAAAGGACAGGAGACAGGGAGAATGAAAAACAAAAAGCCTCAGTCCACTGGCAGAGTCTCTGGGAACAAAAGTCGTCGTGGAGTGGAAATGGCAAAGGATCAGGGTCTGAAATGGGGTGTGTTTTATAGTGTGATATGCAGGTGTTTCCATTTGGTTAATTGACATCAGTTTTGTTCTGTTACCATCCATCCAATGGCCACAGAGATGGTGCACTGTGAGGCACGTACCGCGATGGACTCAATCCATCTTGGAACCTCCGCTAGTAGATTGCCAGCAGAACTGTGAAATCTAAATCAGCTTGCAGGAATCCACTTCTGATGGCGACGGAGTAGTATTTGCCAGAATTGGAGCCACCATGTAACCAACGGTGTGCTGTGACCACAGTCAGAAATACTTTTTCGATGGAGACAGTGAGTCAGCCTACATGCATCTAAATACGGCGGGCAAAAGACTATTGACTTGGGTAAGTACTCTGGACCGCTGCCGGAGCAGGATGGCGTAATGCTGCCAAGATCAAAATCAGGCTCTAATTTATTTTAAGGCTGAGAATATTTTTGCAAAATTGATAGAGATTAGGCTAATGGAATAGGGTTGTGTAATGCAATGTCCTAGACGCATTATAACAATAGCTTTAATTTTTGTAATGAGTGTCAAGGATTGCAAATTATTAATATTCTAATGCATATGATTAGTATGTGAATAAGGAATAATCAGTGCTTTAAATGGAAAAAATAAGTGTAGGTACTCACCAAATGGACTTATGGCTAAGGGGTGGAATGTGGGGTGGGGCAAGGGGTAGAATTTGGGGCAGGACAGGGGGTGGGGCTATATTACTAACTTTTTCAGGCTTTATACAGAAAAACTCTATGTGCACTTTAAAAATGTCGGATGAGAAGTGGACAAATAGAATCATCTCAGCAATTCTACCAGGCAATAATATGACTGATACCCTTTGTTTAATTAAAAAAATGTTTGCACTTAGCCTTCATCCATCCATCCATCCACCATAGGCGAACAGCCACACAACGGCATTCAGTTTTTTAAGATATTATTTTATTTCGTCCTTGACACCCTGGCTGCGGTGCACTGCAGGCACATCAGCATCATTCATTTTTTTAATGATTATTTAATTTCCCCCTGACCACAATGACTGCCAAAGGCACACATTAACCTTCATTTTTTTAAGATCATTATTTGTTTTACATATGTACATCCCTGAATGCCACAGGTTTGTCCTTTAGAATAGATGGACATAAAGCAAAGAGCTATCAGTATGTTGTGTTATCCTGATTGGAAATTACATTTTATGATATGGTGGTTTGGTTTGGCTTTAAAATGGTTGATTCATTATTACCTAAGTAACCAACTACACTAATATTGCCTTTGTCTGTACTAATTCAAACTGCAACAATTCCACATTTCACTAAATGTTTTTCTTGCTTGTTTGGCTTTCGTTGCACAAGAGAAGAGGAGACATCACCTGCGATACTTCCAAACAGAAGGCATGTACAGTGACGTCAGTCCTCCAATCTCTTCCGATTGTGCAGCTTAGTGCCACTGCCAACTGAGAGATTTAAGATGGCCCCAAAGAAAGTTGTTCCCAAGAAAGTGACCAGTGAGAAGAAGCTGCTTTCCACCAGTGGCATGCTGACCACAACCTTTTTCAGGAGCCGTGTGCCTGGCAGACCAGTCTCCGGGTAGGAACCTGGGAGCAGCACTCCCGCATCAACGGCACCACCTCAAAATAAGCCCAAGACCATGTCTGTCAGTGAAGCAGCCATTGCAATCATGGTGATGGCGACGAGTAGAGACGCTGAATTTGTTTTGTTTCTTTCTCAAAGTAGTACCAAATCGTTTCAGGAAACAGAGCTAAGTGGACAGCAGCCGTAACCAGCAATAGCACTTATTCCTGAAGTTGGAGCAGAACTGGAGTTTGAGCCTTCTAGTGAGCAAGAATCTTCTCTTTTAGATTAATTGGCTCCCAGATCGTCAACAAGGAAAAGGAAGGGTACCACTCTGCCATCTTCTCCAAGCACCACTTCTGATGATGATGATAGGGACATTTAGTGGACCCCGGCAGAGTCTGGGAGACACCAGGCGAGGCATGGTAAATGAAAAGTTCCTGAAAGCCTTAGAATTATGGAAAAGGAATGATGAGGAGGAGACGAAAACAAGCTAGTCATTGCGGAAGCTGGCACAAGGTACAATATACTATTCAACCTGGCGCTCAAATTGTATCCAACCATGCTGGACTCCTGCTGTGATGGTGATCTAGTTGTGGTTTTCAATTTAGTTTTCTGCTGTTTTGTTGTTTCTGGTAATGCATTTTCTGTACTAGAATCCACTGACACATTTTTTGTTTAAAGTGCTGGTGTGCAGCTCAAGAACATAAAGTATCCCTGCCCACGGAGGTATATACTTCCAAAATATTTTAAGAAATTCCCGATCATGATCTTGAACTCAAACTTGAACACGAACAGCAGCCAAATGCTGCCATACTTCCAGAATTGCTGCTTGCCCTCAAACTTTACTGAGAATCATTGAAGAGTCTATCTCAAAATTGCCAATCAATTTGATAAATTTTCATGCACATTCTGTATTTGTTCTAACACCTCTGTTAACATAGCCAATGAAGATGTACCATGCACAGTATATAAACTAGCAAAGATTATCCCCTTAGGAGTACATTCATCTATGAGTTGTACCATATCAAGTGAAACACACATAGTTAGATTTCCATGTTTTTTAGAGGTGATGTGTGAGGATTGCCTACTTCCAATTGATTGGTTTTGTGAGCAATCTATATATATAAAAACGAAAGTATGTCTGTTTGTCCTTTATGCATTTTGGGAAGTTGTTAAGTACACTCCCGCGAAGGTTTCTGGCAAAAAAAAAAAAAAAAAAATGTTAAAAGTTGTTGAGTGCACTATCGCAAAGGTTTCTGGCAAAAAAAAGAAGAAAAACTTGTGAAAAATATCGCCCCCCCCGGCTCCCCAGGGCCCTCATAATCTTTCCAATACTAAACGTTTACAGTTTCCGGTGCGACTCGCTTTTGCAATGACCATCAGCAAAGCAGAAGGACAATCGCTGCAAGTGTGTGGACTAGATTTGGAGAATCCGTGCTTCTCACATGGACATCTGTATGTGGCCAGCTCACGCATCGGAAAACCTTCTGATTTATTCATGATCGCACCAGACGGAAAAACAAAAAATACTGTGTATCCACAAGCACTCGAATAAATAAGCTGAATTAAAACAACACTTTAAAATGTTTTCCATATTAAAATGAATAAGTTTCAACAAAAATGACACAATGCAAATTAAATGTTATCATAACAAGTTTCCTTAAATTTCCTTTCTTCTGAGATCGCAGCAACGCGCGACGGGTAAGCTAGTCCAAAACAAAAATTTGGCTTGCTTTATAGATGCTTTGTCCATGATAGCATTATTATTCCGTACTCCAGGTTGATGCATTTGTTTTGGAATCAATACTTCAGTTGCTCTAGTCAAAAAAACATTCAGTTGAAGTTGTCTATATACAGCCACTACTTGATTTAGTAACTGTCTTAATTCCGGAGCATTATGGCCATCCACAGCCAGATATGGCTAACCCAGGCCAGGTAGTCCTTGGAATAATTAGGAGCCCATTCTGACATTTGGCACTACATCACATCAGGATTTCTAGATGATGGCAAAGTTTGTATTAACCAGGTATGGAGCTGGTGTATATGTATGAAAATGCCTAGTGTTTTGACCTACAGGATTAGACTCCACCCATATAAAAATATTTTAAAAGGGGTGCGCAGCATGTGCATGTACAACAAAAGTTACTTTACCCTCTGCCTCCGGGAAACCTCATCCCATTAGGGGTTGTGTTAATGGTGCCCTAAAGCATACTCTTATTATAACAGGTTGTGCCACCACTCTAAGACAAATTCAGAATGAGATTCAAAACTGAGATAGAGATGGAGAATACACTTTGCTTTTCAAGTACCTGGCAAACTTGCAGCAGAGACGGAGCTCGTGTCTGAAATGAGGAAGGAAACCAATATTGCAAAAAATATCTCAGCTATTAGCAAATATTGGGAAACTTGTGTGTGTGACAGTTCTACTCAAAGATCGTCCCCGTATTGGGTAGAAAGGATACTTTTTTTCAGCTATAATGTTAAATATGACACGGTATTGGGCTCCCAAGATCTTCTGACTAACAGCAGTCTTAAATGCCAAATTACCAAGTAGAAACAGACAGATTGGTGGACTGTAACCCGCGAACTTCCTGGACATCTAATTAGGATGGTGCATGTGAGGCTTACGGGATTATTTGTTCATAGTAAGTTCCGAATCTCTTTTCACCATAAATCGACACACACAAAAATATCAGAAATTCTGTGAATGTACTGCAGCTTGCCTTGTGTTGTGAATCCAGGCACGGAGAGAGTTCGGCTAATGGACAAATGTGATTTTTAAAGGGATGGCAAAGGGACTGGTCTGTGTATTCCTCTTTCTGAGTGAGGAGGCTCCTAATATCCATGATACAAGGTAAATATGGCTGCGTACATGTGATGCTGATACCAAGAGAGAGATAGGATATTTAGTAGCAGCCAGCATAACACCATACATGCTAATAGATGTGACATTTATACATCATGGTAACAAAGAGAACCAAACAGCACGTGCATGTACAGTACTTTTTCATCTTTAACAGTTTTCATGACATGGAATGAAAGGCAATTCACTTGCATATCATCCTATACCACTCTATTTTTAGGAGAGCACAACCGGGGTTGGGAGAAAAGAGCAGAGATAACCAATTTCAAGGTCTATGGAAGGAGAAAAGATTTAAAACAGAAAAGCGTGGGACTGAAGCCTCGCACATCCTGAGGACCTTCTTCCAGAGTCATTTGTAGACACATATTTCACAGCTGATGGGAGGGGGAAGGAGTGAGCTGTTCCTTGTCTCTTAAATAAAACTGCGGATAATGTTGGAGTCTATTTTAACCTCAACATATACATTACAGAAATCTAAAATGTGATACATGACTACATATAAAACATACATACATAAAAAAAATGAGAAATATATATATATATATATATATATATATATATATATATATATATATATATATATATATATATATATATATTACCTACTGGCGGTCGCCAGTAGGTATATATAGTTAGGATTTTTTCCCTATGGGATTTCTGAAAATTCTATGTCTAATAACTTTGGCGTTTGTGGACGGAATCGGCTGAAATTTTCAGGAAAATGGCACATTTTGTTTCTGAGCAGCCCCTGAAAATTTGGGGGGTGTTCGGCAAGGGGGGGCCGAGAAAAAAGGGGGGTCCCAAAACGCGTTTTTCCCATGTTAATTTCCATAGGGCGGTTGGCCTCACTTTTAGCTCGAACGGCTGAATGGATTTGCACGAAACTTGGCAAAATTGTAGGGACTGTTAGCCCGATGTGCCTTTGCTAGGTCTCAATATATGTGCTCCAGTGGATTTTGAGAAATTAACGTTGAAAACAAGATATATATCTGTAACAGCGCTCCGGGCTGCGCTCCGGTCCGCTTACTTTTCGCGAAACGGAACTTTGCGATGCGAAGCTGATTGGCTCCCCGGTGTCTGTCAACATTCTAAACAGTCCGGAGCGGCCGCCATCTTATCTCTCGGTAGGATCGAGAAAGAAGAAGAGGTGAAAAACGAAGGGGGAATTTAATGAAAGGGGGCAAGGTATACCCCTCTTGACCCCCTAGGAATGTTGTTGGGGTTATTAAAGGGTCCCGTGGGGAAAATAAAAAAAAAATTATTTTTCACGGTAGAAGCGCTTCCCGGGCCGCGAACTGGGCCGCAAACTGGTAGCGAAACGGGAATTCGCCATTTTGTGCTTCGTTTTAATTAAATTACTAGGTATAAGGGGGTGCGGGAGACCATTTTGTGCTTCGTTTTAATTAAATTACTAGGTATAAGGGGCTGCGGGAGACGTATCCTAATCCCTTATGTTTTCTGAGGGTGGCTGAGGAGGCTCATATATGTTGATACATGTCTTCCAGCGGCTGTGCGTGAGCTTTTTTTTTTTTTGCTGCGTGACGTCTGTTAACGTTCGATTCGATGGAAATCAGGAAGTGTTGACCGCCAATTTGTCAGTGCGATAAAATATTTTGTTATAAATGAATCCTTATTGTTAAACATTGTCTGCGCCATCTTGCCTTTTTTCCAATGCCACAATTTTGTCGTGCACGGCAGCCATTTTAGATGCCAGGCCGGTCCCAGGCTATCACCTAGCCCTGCGGATGTAGTTTATGGCCCCAGCTGTAGAGAATCCAGACATGCCAACCCTCCCGATTCAGGCGTGAGACTACTGATTTCAGTGCTAGTCTCCCGCCTCCCGATTCCTGCAAGCAAAAACCCGGGGGCATATTACCAACAACTAGCGATAATTTTTGTCTCTAACTTGTTTAGAGACAAAAATTATCGCCGCACATCGGCGATTTTTATCGCAGATAAACCTTGCTATTAGCAAGGTTTATCGCAAATGCGATAAAAAACGGCCGCAATGCATGAATATCGCTGAAAAGTCAGCGATATTCATGCATTATCCAGCAAATGCTCTTAGCCATGTTATCCACCTCCCATTGGATAACATGGCTAAAAACTGCTCAGGGCAGGTGTTAGCTTTTGGAGATATTCGCGCTTAGCGCGAATATCTCCAAAATTTGGTAATAGGAGATAGCGATGTTATGGACTGTTTCCAGTCGCTAACATCTTGGCACGCCCACTTTGCATGTCATTAGTGATAGATATCACTGACATGCAAAGCGGGGCCCAAGATGGTCGCTATCTCCTTTTAGCTGTCACTAACTGGAGTTAGCGACAGCTTGGTAATAGGGAGATAATTTTATCTCCGCTTTCTTGGCTTTTAAAGCCAAAAAAGCGGAAATAAACCCCCTTGATAATATGCTCCACGATTCCTCGGGGGTTTCAGCTGACAGGGCTTGGTATTGTGTTACGTGCTAATTCTTCCAGGAAACGTCAGAGGGTCGATGCAGGGGTTCTAGAAGGGGTGATAAACCATTTAAGCCTCATGAACAAGCGCATGGTCTTTTAAAGATCTGTGAAGTACTCGGGCGGCGGTGTGTGTGTGCCCTCTTTCAGGAGCGGGCGGGGGGGGGGCACTGCCAGCAACTTGCCAGGCCAGGCAGTGTTCAACACTTGCATCACCCTTTCTCTGCCTGCTATTGCGCTCCATGCTTCGGAAAGGTAAGAAAAAGAACGTGCATTTGAGTTTGAAATGTCCGATCCTGTAGCAGTACACTTGCAAAGCACACACATGACAATAACCCGATTCAAGGCCCCATTCACCCGATTTTTTAATAATATATAGTACTCCAAAAAAGTAGGATTATAAAACTTTATTAACTTTTAAATATAACGAACGCAACAAAAACTGTAAATATATTTAAACATTTTTTGACAAAAAAAAACAACAATGGTCCGAAGCTGTCTTTTGTGCGAATAGTCCCAAGGCAGCACAACGTGCTGAGTTGTGGACGGCACCCAGGTGAAGAACCATCCCTTTTTTAAACCCCATGGTGACCAACTAAGTGCAGGTTTTACATAAAGTAGTGTTTACCTAGAGTGGTGCTGTGTAGGACAGTCTGAATGGAAATTAACCAGAACTATAACGATAACAACAACAACAACAATAATATAACTTTTATGCCCAAATTACGCAAACATTTAGCTAATCTGCTAAAGGGGGGAGTCGCCATTTCTTTTGATAATTTATTCACCCATCCGTAGCCTCTCTATTCTCCATTACAATGTGTTTCTTGCTGAAATTAACCAGAACTATAACCATAACAACAACAACAACAATAATATAACTTTAATGTCCAAATTACGCAAAGATTTAGCTAATCTGCTAAAGGGGGGAGTCGCTATTTCTTTTGATAATTTAGTTATCCATCCGTAGCCTCTCTAATCTCCATTACAATGTGTTTTTTGCTGTCGCTAGCTGATGAAAAAACTAAAGTGATAACTTCCTCATCCTTATTTTGTCTTTCTTCGTTCCTTAAGATGTTATCTGTGTCAACCTTTTCCGAGAATGCTGATGCGTTAGGGATTTCCTTGTGTTTCTTAATAGCATTGGTGTCTGCACACTTCTTTGTCAATTCTGTGAACATGAAAACTGCTTCATAAACAGACGATATCTTTGTTTAGTCATTAGTGTTAAGTGTGTCTGAAACTACAGTGCCCTTCTGTTTTTCTTTCTTCAGGCTCTACAGAGTTTTGTGTGTTGTTCTTTTGAGCGACAATTATTCCAGAGGTTTCAGGTTCACTTGTTTTGTCCTGCAGTGAGTTAACAGCTTTAGAGACTTCATGTTTATTTGCTATGTCCTGCTGTGCGTCAACTGCTTCAGAGACGTCAGCCTCATTTGTTATGTTTCAGTAGATCTTGGACCTGCCCGGCCGCGCCCAAAATGGCTCCGGTGTAAATGGGACTCGTAACTGCTTGTTGTGTACTGGTTGCCCAACCTTGATATCACGAGATACGTATGCAGTTTTGAAGCACATGGCAGAGGCTCGTCTGCTGTAGTGGGGCACCCCTTTATCGTTTCAGTTGCCATTCCGCCCGCTTTTGCTACACTGTGCCTTTTCCGCCATTCAGCTGTTTACCGCCCGCTCTTACGGCTACAGCGTCTCGCTCACCATGTAGTTGAGTTGCTCCCACTCTTGCGGTGCAGCGATAGGCGGCTGCCACAGGACTCTTAAAATGGCGGCCGGCTCTTCGGATTTGGGCCTGGTCCAGTAAAATGGCCCTGGGACACCTTGGAACTCGGACGCTTGTCTGCCAGGGCTTGGGTCCTATTCTCGAAAGCGTCCCCTCAGCCTTGAAGATTCTACAAAAGTCTTGGGGATCTCGACTCCCGCAGGCTTCCGGTGGGGAGCGGCTGCCATGATTGCTTGCGGAATGGCCACGACGGAGCTACGAGATGGTGGTGCTCTCATGGTGACGCCAGCTTCAGTATGAAACATCCAGAAACAAGGTGGGGCTTTCATCGTTTGGGAAAAAAAAATGTTTTAATCCAATGAAAAGTGTTATTTTTAGGTCACATGACCTAGTCTTACATCATTAGGAAAACAAAAGTAAAATGAACCAATGAAAAGTTTTATTAACAAGTCACATGACCTGTTATGCTTACGTTACGCGCTGGGCGGCGCGCTCTGGATCATTTCCGGGAAGCTGCGCCTTGCGCACCGGAGCACTTCCGGGTG
Organism: Lissotriton vulgaris; assembly: GCF_964263255.1. Classification (NCBI taxonomy): domain Eukaryota; kingdom Metazoa; phylum Chordata; class Amphibia; order Caudata; family Salamandridae; genus Lissotriton; species Lissotriton vulgaris. The sequence continues at coordinate 1,858,206,693 of NC_141689.1, forward strand.
CGCTAACGCGGCGCGTCATATGACGCTTTACGCGACAACGCAGGTCCGGAATATAGTCAAAATATCTCCACCAACCAGCGGTCGGAGTACAACCGTTTTCAGCAGTCCAAAAAGTTCTGTTAAATCGCAAGAGCGGGAGCAACTCAACTACATGGTGAGCGAGACGCTGTAGTCGCAAGAGAGGGCGGTAAACAGCTGAATGGCGGAAGAGGCACAGTGTAGCAAAAGCGGGCGGAATGGCAACTGAAACGGTAAAGGGGCGCCCCACTACAGCGTGTCTTCAGGTCAAACGGATTGTGGGATAAGGTCCAGAATGGAAGAGTCATCAAAAGGCAAAAAGTTCCGCCGGACCCCGGGAGCCGGCCGCCTATGTCGGGGGCGATCTTAGGCCACGCCAGGGCAACACGACTTGGGGAGGGGGCAGAAGTCAAGCGCACCCTCCCAGTCCGCGCCACCACACCGTATGTTGAAAATCTGAAGACATCGTTCTACAAACTCTCAACCAGCCTTGGATGAAAAATCTTGAAGAATGTACAAACTGAAAACCAGTTTTTGTTTGCATAGCATCAGCAGCAACGCTTGCTATCAGAGTGCATGAGTTTCATGCTCGATCGATTGAGCTAGCCGGATCAGGCAACAAAAAGTATAAAATAGTTATGTAAATAGTTATTTAATAAAATGTTTTACCCTGTTACTTTGCTGGTGTGTTGTATATATTTATAATATTTGCATAGAGTTTATCGTTATTTTGGGCGGGGTGGGTGGCGGATCCGAGCTGTCTTGCAGCCATCATGGTGTGGAGCTCAGTTCATCTCACTAGTTTCGTATTTCTCATGAAGGGTTGTTCCTAATGTTTCTATTTTAGCGAGGTCAAAAAGAGATCCCATTAGTGATTTTGCTCGATTATTTTTTTTTTTTTTACACGATTTTTCACTATCTGCAAAGACTAAACAGAGTGTTGCGGCTTTGTGCTTGTTAGTAAATAGAGAATGAACCAAAGAGAATAAATTCTAAAATAGTAAATGCTTGGATAACAATCAATCAAATGGAGAGACAAGCAGGCACGACGGATTACAACGGGGGCAAAGGCCTGCGTTAACTACCCTTCACTATCTGCAAAGAGAGAGTACTTCTAAGAGAAAAGAGGGGGGGGGGGCAGCGTTCAAAGCACATCAGCGTGCATAAACACGAAAATGTTTTTACCTATCACGTACTTGACATTTGACAGTTTTTGATATTTGCTATTAAAAAAACATTGAAATTCAATGAAAAAACCATAGGTTTTAGCCCATATATAGTTAGGGATTAGCATTTACAAAACCTTGAAAATTCACTGAAAAAACCATAGGTTATAGACCATATATAGTTAGGGATTAGCATTTACAAAACTTTATTTTACTCACATAAAACCATTGAAATTCACATATATAGTTAGTTGCGCTAACTATATATCGCGCACCCGCAATCCACTGCTGATGATGTCACATATTACATCATTCATGACATGGTCAGTGACATCACTGATGACATCACTGATGAAATCTCAAATGACATCACTGATGACATCACTGATGACATCTCAAATGACATCACTGATGACATCAATGATGACATCTTAAATGACATCACTGATGACATCACTGATGACATCTCATTTGACATTACTGATCACATCACTGATGACATCATTCATGTGATTATACGATGAACCTCTTCAGACTCTGATATAACCTTAGATACACTCAGTGTAAACAGACACTCACAGACTGTCACTCATCCATGGAGTTACTCACACACCTAGTCAGTCATGCAAAGAATCAATCACACCTCCATTTCCTCAACTATACAGTTATACACACCTTACTTATTCGAACATATACTAACACATATTTACTCTTTTATACAATCCCTGATACAAGTTCACAATGATCCATACAGCCACTCACACATTCACTGGCTCTTATGCACAGTAATTTATATATGTGAACTCTCACATGTACTGTGTTTTACATATGTACTTACTTTGACATGTAGCACTGAGATATCCATTCACTCACCAATACACTCGTACACAGTCAACCACCCATACAGCTGTTTCCACATGCAGTTTTGAACCCATAGATCTAGTGAATCAACTGTTCACACATGTATGCACAGAGTCACACACCTCCCAGCCACCCCCACACACACACTCACTCTCCCATACAAATACTTGGACAACCAATCAATAACCCATACAGTTACTCATATAGCTACTGATCAACACATGCAGCAGTTCATAGAACAACAGATATAATGATGCACAAATTAAGATAGTTTAGTCACTAACCCATGCACTCAGTGAGACACATTTAATCACTCTCTCATACAGTCAGTCATGCACCTACTAAATCCTTCATCCAGACACTTATACATCCACTCATTCTTCAATATGTAAGACATATTTTAACTTTACAGAAACAGACAGCCACTGGATGATGTCATCAGTGATGTCACTGACCATGTCATGAATGATATAATATGTGACATCATCAGCAGTGGATTGCGGGTGCGCGATATATAGTTAGCGCAACTAACTATATATGTGAATTTCAATGGTTTTATGCGAGTAAAATAAGGTTTTGTAAATGCTAATCCCTAACTATATATGGTCTATAACCTATGGTTTTTTCAGTGAATTTTCAAGGTTTTGTAAATGCTAATCCCTAACTATATATGGGCTTAAACCTATGGTTTTTTCATTGAATATATATATATATATATATATATATATATGTATATATATATATATATATATATATATATGCAGGTCCACAACACGTAGCAACGCTACGTAAAATGCACTCCCCTCGAAGAACCAGGAAAAAAGTTCTCAGCTAAATGAGCTTTTCCCAAAATTCATATTTATTTAAAGTGCAGCATCGTGATAAGTCATGGAAGCACAAACCCAACGCGTTTATATATATCTTACCTACTGGCGGTCGCCAGTAGGTATATATAGTTAGGATTTTTTCTATGGAACTTTTGAAAATTCTATGTCTAATAACTTTGGCGTTTGTGGACGGAATCGGCTGAAATTTTCAGGAAAATGGCACATTTTGTTTCTGAGCAGCCCCTGAAAATTTGGGGGGGTTCCGTCTAGGGGGGGGCGAGAAAAAAGGGGGGTCCCAAAACGCGTTTTTCCCATTCATTTTTCCATAGGGCCTTTGGCCTCACTTTTAGCTCGAACGGCTGAATGGATTTACACGAAACTTGGCAAAATTATAGGGACTGTTAGCCCGATGTGCCTTTGCTGGGTCTCAATATATGTGCTCCAGTGGATTTTGAGAAATTAACGTTTAAAAAAACAGATATATCTGTGACAGCGTCCTAGATAGCGCACCAGATCGCGTACTTTTCGCGTAACGGAGCTTTGCGTAGCGAAGCTGATTGGCTCTCCGGTGTCTGTCAACATTCTAAACAGTCCGTTGCGGCCGCCATCTTGTCTCTCGGTAGGATCGAGAGACAAGAGGAGGAGAAAAACAAAGGGGGAATTTAATGAAAGGGGGCAAGGTAGATCCTTCTTGACCCCCTAGGAATGATGTTGGGGTTATTAAAGGGTCCCGTGGGGCAAATAATAAAAATTTGATTTTTCGCGGTAGAAGCGCTTCTCGGTTCGCGAACCGGGTCGCAAACTGGTAGCAAATCGTGAATTCGCCATTTTGTGTTTCGATGTAATTAAATTACTAGGTATAAGGGGGTACGGGAGACGTATCCTGACCCCTTATGTTTTCTGAGGGTGGCTGAGGAGGCTCATATATGTTGATACATGTCTTCCAGCGGCTGTGCGTGAGCGTTTTTTTTTTTTTGCCGCTTGACTTCTGTTAACGTTCGATTAGATGGAAGTCAGGAGCTGTTGACCGCCATTTTGTCACTGCGAGTAAATATTTTGTTAAAAATAATTGTTATAAATTAATCCTTATTGATAAACATTGTCTGCGCCATCTTGCCTTTTTTGCAATGCCACACTTTTGTTGAGCACGGCAGACATTTTAGATGCCTTGACCAGACCCACTCTCTGAACGCCGCCGATCCTCAGCATGGCTCCCCACCCTCGCAAGCATCTCCCCCACGCACTGGTCACCCCCGCTCTCTCTCTCATGCATGGGCCATAAACCTCCCCCCATTTGCGCTGCTCTTCCCTGAGAATCACACCCTGTGCCCGCCCGACACCTCCCTTTCACCCTATTCACTACCGCACCCTCTGACACTCCTCTTCCTCTGTGTCCGATTGTCCAGGCCGGTCCCAGGCTATCACCTAGCCCTGCAAATGTAGTTTATGGCCCCAGCTGTAGAGAATCACCCCTCTTCAAAGGAGTTACAGTAGATCAAGGCCCCCACCCGATGAGATCCGTCACACCACACGCGTTCCTACTATCTGATAACCATCCTGTATTGTGCTCGGGGAGGGGATTCTCACTGTGAGGGTGTGTGGGTCCGAGCCTGAAGCGGAAGATTCCAGGGATGCCTTTTTGTACATCAAAGTCTTCACAATTATGTGTCACATTAAAAATATATAGCACTCCAACAAAGTTGTAGGATTATAACACTTTAATAACTTATAAATATATACAACGCTCCAACAAAGTAAACACGTTTAAAAAAAACTTTTTAAACAACTATTTACATGACATTGCTTTAACCAGGATAGACAAAGAAATGACACAGTGATGCAAAAGTTTCTGAAAGAAATGCCAAGAACGTCCCATGTGAAAGTGAATTTTATCTGGCAATTTTTTTCTTTTCCTTCTCATGAAAAGAAAGTTAATGCCAGGTTCGTTACCTGCCTCATCTGCAAAAAAAAAACTCTCGAGAGGGACCGAAAAAAAATATAGCTATGGTAATCATACCATGCATCGGCACATGGAGAGGTGGCACTCTCTTAATTATTCTAAAGCACAACTTCGAGATTTGGTGGATAATCCCCGACCGGCAAAAACATCCACCAATGACTTAGCAATAAGTGAGTCAGAGGCAAGGGAAACGGTCCCAAATCTGTAAAAGAACTTTAGGCAGATGAGATTGACTTGTGTAGCATGTGGAAAATTAATTTCATGCGGAGAGATGAGTATTACTTTAATAAATAGATCATATGAAAATCATCAATGTCCAAAACGTTCTAGAAAGTAATTTTTGTCATTTTTGAGGAAGAGAGATAACCTACAGTGGTACGGGGTCGTTTTCGTTCGTACTAGGGGGGCCAGGTTACATTCGTTCGGGGTGGCTTAGGGGCATTTAAAACAACTTCCCTGATACAGGTAGCATATAAAGTAGAGGCTAAATACCAGGATCTTTATCGATTGCTTTATGCTGTAGAAAAATGAAAAACACACAACAAACCTGGACCATTCATATTTTCAATGTTTCTGCGTACTATACTTTTTAACTCTTAACTAATTGAGCTGCTTCATTTCACCTGCTTTTTAAAAAAAAAAAAAAAAATCGGAAACAGTGGCCATTTCTTCGAAACTTACCAATCTACGCCTTACAACTACGTTTGCTTTTTCAAAAACCTTTAATAAAAATGTTGGTGCCCAAATACGGGCTTACAACCCCGTGGGCCGGCCACGGAGCAGGCTGGAACTGAAAATGGGGGGGGGGGGGGTATTTATTTGTGGAAAACATAACAGAGTAAGTGGTCGTTGATTTCATAGTAAAAAGTGCGACAAGTGCAACAAAATCATATCGATAATTCATTGTGAGCAAGTACCAAAAGTGTCGACAATTCGAACCTTCAATAATAAATACAGTAATCAATGATGCATTAGAAGTTAATATCAATTCATTGTTCGAACGTGTAATCAGTACCCGTCCCATGTCAATTCATTGTTCGAACGTATAATCAATACCCATCCTGGATCAATTCATTGTCCGAACATATAATCAGTCTTATCCCATATCAATTCATGTGCTAAAAACTGCATACATATCTCATGATATCAAGGCTGAGCAATCGGGGCACAACAAGGAGTTGAGAGTTTCATTTGTACCGGCGCCATTTTGGGTGAGGTCAGGAAGGTCTAAGTATAGTCAAAATGTCTCCACCAACTCGTGGTTGGACCGGGACCTCTTTCGGCAGTCCAAAAGTTTTCGTTGAAGGGTAGCAGAGGGGACTGGTGAAATGAACCATCAGTGAAAGTGGGGTGGGAGGAAACAATCTCTCCTACCGGGTCATACTGGTGTCCCACCGGAACTGATCAAGTTGGTAGTCTTGCAGGATTTTGGTGATTTCAAGACTGAGGCCGGCGCTGGCATGAGCGCGCCGACGTTCCGCGGCTACGTCGTGGTCGTTCCGTGGGTGATCATGGCAGTCATTCCCCATCGGGGGTCGGGGGTCCCCGTGGCTCTTATAGAATCTTCAAAGTTGAGGAGAACGTTTCTGGTCGCAGGAAACTAGAAGCGTCGTTGCACCGCAACAGTGGACGAGACCCCCGCTGGGTGAGCGGAGCATCATTGCCTCGCAATAGTGGACGAGACCTTTTGTCACGTGAGTGCAGCGCCGCTGCATCGCAATAGTGGAGGAACCCTTTTGTTGGGTGAGTGGAGCGTTGGGGGTGCAGCTGAGGGGCCCCCACCTGTGGGGGTGGGAGAGGCTCATTCGCGCCGCCTCTCCCTCCCAGCGCACCCCACGCCGACACCTGGCGTTGATATCCGTGATGTCCGGACCAGGCGATAAGAGGGGGGGGAGGGGTCGGAGGCAGAGACAAGACATCCCCCCCGTGGCCTGCAGGGCACCGCTTCAGGACCGAACGGGGAGCTCATATCAAGCCGGGGCCAGACCAGGAGATACGAGGGGAGATGTCGGTGGCATGTGCAAGACATCCCCCCCCAGTGTGGTCCCAGCCATTATTGAAAAAAGAAGAAGATACCGTCGGCCTCGGCTCCTCTCCTGGTCCACCTTATGCGACGACCCTTTTGTTGGGTGAGTGGAGCGTTGGGGGTGCAGCTGAGGGGCCCCCACCTGAGGGGGTGGGAGAGGCTCGTTCGCGCCGCCTCTCCCTCCCAGCGCACCCCACGCCGACACCTGGCGTTGATATTCGTGATGTCCGGACCAGGCGATAAGAGGGGGGGGGGGTCGGAGGCAGAGGCAAGACATCCCCCCCCCCATGGCCTGCAAGGCGGCAGAAGAAGGGAATCGGGAGACCAGTACATTTCGGGCCATCCACCCCACGGCTGCCCTGCACGTGTCGAGGCCTCATCTTCCGGATGGGCGTAACCGTGGCCCTGTTGCACTTCGGGAGTTTCCGGAATGGGGGTAGGTATCTGCTGATTTGTATCTATTTCATGTTACCGTTAATGGGCGTGGCGGGCAGTGGGACAGACATGCTTGGAGCAGTGGGGGGGTGGCGGAGCCTAGCTACCTCGTGGCTGCCGTAACGTCAAGCTTGGCTTTTTTCACCACTTCCATGTTTCTTAAGGTATTGGTGAATTATACTTCTCCGGAAATTTAAAAGTCACAAATGTTTTATTTGTGTAATCGTTTCAGGTCAAACGGATTGTGGGACAATGTTCTGAATGGAAGAGTCACCAAAAGGTGAAATTGTTTTTGATGGTAAAATGATGTGACTCCTGCAATGTGTCGCATTTGCGGAACAGATATATGATGTAATTGTGTTGTTAATGTTACGGTGTACATGTAAAAAATGATGCATAAGTGTTGCACGGGCATTGTAGATACTCTCCTATATGTGCTTAGCAATTTCAAGTCACTTCCCCCGGGTTCAAGGGCCTTGTAAATACGTCCCCATGTGTGTCTGGTCATTTGAAGTCATTTTCCTTGTAGTGTAAGGCCCTTGTAAATACGCCCCCATGTGTAAAATTAATTCATTTGCCCTTAAATGTTGCGTTTTCGGTAATTTTATCGAATCGGTAATTTTACCGATTCAGTAATTTTACCGAAAATGCAAGATTGAAATGTGGGTAGCCAATTTTCCAGTGGCACATGGCTTTCAGAATCGGTATTTTACCATGGAATACAAATCCATGGTAAAATACCGATTCCTGTGTACATGCACATCTGTGCATGTACACATATGCCATGTGACAGACAGACGTGTCCTTAGGGCATGTCTGTGTGCCACATTGCACACATGCCCGTTTTGGGGGTGCTAGATGGTGTCAAAGTGATACCTCCTGCACCCTTGACAAATTCGGTATTTACCGATTCGGTAAATACTGAATCGGTATTTGAATTGAATCCTATGGGCTTCAAGGCCCATAGGATTCAATAGCAAATACCGATTCGGTATTTACCGAATCGGTAAATACCGAATTTTTAAGGAATCGGTAATAAATCAGATGTTGGTACTTACATCCCATTTACCGATTTTGAAATACCGAATCGGTAAAATTCGGTAATATTCGGTATTTCAAAATCGGTAAATGTGATTTACCTACACCTGGCGCTAGGTGTATTATTGTTTTACATTATATGTTTTAAAACTTTGTTTGAAATCAGATGCATGCACACTTAGGGCCAGATGTAGGTGGTCGTTTCAGGCCATTTACCGACCGGTTACGGCCGTTTTCGGCCGTTTCCGATCGTTAAATGGCAAATCGGTATGTAGGGGCTTAAATCCAAGGCCACGTGTAGGTAAATCTACATTTATAGAATCGGAAAAATTATTTGTTCGGTAAAATACCGAATCGGTAATTTTACCGATTCTGTTAATTTGTTATGTAGGGGGGAGTCTTCTGAGTCCCAAAGACCTTAACGAATCGGTATTTTAGCATGAAATCAAACTTCATGGTAAAATACCGATTCCGGTGTGCATGCACATGTGTGCTCGCACACCTATGTCATGTGAAAGGCAGACCTGCCCTTAGGGCTGGTTTGCTTGCCACATGGCACCTGTGCCTGTTTTGAGGGTGTCAGAGGGTGTCAAAGTGATACCCCCTGCACCCTTTTGCATACTTTTTTTTTTTATAGCATTGTCGAATCTAGTTCTTACTGTTATTGATTTACTGTTTGGTAATAGTGGTTAATAACATTTTTTATTATATTTCACCACAGATTCAACTGCAGATTATTTGGGAATTAGACAATGCCGTCTAAGGATAGAATTCGAAAGGCTACAAAACGTCAAAGACAGCTTGACCCCGGGAGACGGCCGCCTATGTCGGGTGCGATCTCAGGCTACACCAGGGCTATAAGACTTGGGGAGGGGGTCGGAGCCAAGCGTCTTCTCCGAGTCTGTGCCATGACACCGCCCCTCGGAGGCCTCCGTCAAGCGGTTTAGGGAGGTACCGTATCACATTGTTTTCAAATGCAGTCAGGTCCACAAACGGCCCCCACTTACTTTGAGAATAGTGAAGCTGCAGCAGGTGCAAATAAGGTTTAGACAGTGTTACAAGCGCTGCTCAGAACTCTGAAGTATGGCACCCAACATCCAGGACTTATGCCATTTGTGCAAGGCAGTGAAATCGAAGCAACTCAGGGACCAAAACTATGAACGAACACTCATGTATTAAAATTTTACTATTGATGCTTGACTGAGGCAAAGGAGATCAGAGTGCATGAGTCTCATGCTCGATCGATTGAGCTAGCCGGATCGGGCAACTAAAAGTATAAAATAGTTATGTAAATAGTTATTTAATAAAATGTTTTACCTTGTTACTTTGCTGGTGTGTTGTATATATTTATAATATTTGCATAGGGTTTGTCGTTATTTTGGGTGGGGTGGGTGGCGGAGCCGAGCTGTCTTGCAGCCATCATCGTGTGGAGCTCAGTTCATCTCACTAGTTTCGTATTTCTCATGAGGGGTTGGTTTTAATGTTTCTATTTTAGCTAGGTCAAAAAGAGATCCCATTAGTGGCCTACTGATTTTGCTCGATTCCTTTTGTTTTTTAAAACGATTTTTCACTATCTGCAAAGACTAAACAGAGTATTGCGACTCTGTGCTTGTTTGTAAATAGAGAATGAACCAAAGAGAACCAATTCTAAAACAGTAAATGCTTGGATAACAATCAATCAAATGGAGAGAGAAGCAGACACGACGGATTAGAACGGGGCAAAGGCCTGCGTTAACTACCCTTCACTATCTGCAAAGAGAGAGTACTGCTAAGAGAAAAGCGAGGGGGGGGGCAGCGTTCAAAGTACATCAGCGTGCATAAATACGAAAATGTTTTTACCTATCACGTACTTCACATTTGACAGCTTTTGATATTTGCTATTAAAAAACCATTGAAATTCACTGAAAAAACCATAGGTTTTAGGCCATATATAGTTAGGGGTTAGCATTTACAAAACCTTAATTTACTCGCACAAAACCATAGAAATTCGCATATATAGTTATCATCAGTGATGTCATCAGTGATGTCACTGACCATGTCATTAATGATGTAATATGTGACATCATCAGCAGTGGATTGCGGGTGCGCGATATATAGTTATTGCATCTAACTATATATGCGAATTTCTATGGTTTTGTGCGAGTAAATTAAGGTTTTGTAAATGCTAACCCCTAACTATATATGGCCTAAAACCTATGGTTTTTTCAGTGAATATATATATATATATATATATATATATATATATATATAGATATATATATATATATATATATATGTATATATATATATATATATATATATATATATATATATATATATATATATATATATATATATATATATATATATATATATATATTCTTCTTTGGAGTTGGATGTTTCTTTTGATATATACTATTAGATTTATTACTGCATACAGTGGCCAGGATAGAAAAATTCGGTCCATCCTATGCAAAAGTTGGCCCATATTAAAAACTGATGCGGTGTTATTTCAATATTTACCTGCAAGGCCAGATATTACATTTCGGAGGGGACCCTCGTTACGGACACATATCTCTAATCCCTGCCCTGAGCTGTCCAAAAAGAAAAATTGGTTTCTATAAGTGCAGCAGTTGCAGGGCTTGCAAATTCGGAGTCAACACTCAACATTACAACACTCCATTCAGCCCAGTACCTTTGCCAATCAGAGGGAATTACGGTTGCAAAACAGAATATGCTGTTTACGTCCTGGCATGCACATGTGGTCTGTGATACGTGGGAAGTACCAGGCTTCTAGTGCATGCTAGGATATTGCAGCATATTGAAGCAATCGTCAACAAGACAGCTCCTACCCGGTGGCTAGACACTTCAAAAGTGTACATGGCAACAATCTCAAGTGTCTAAGCTACTATGTCCTCACATCAGTACCTAAACCCAGAAGGGGAGGAGATCGGGATAGGATGCTGCGGCAATTAGAATCCAAAATGATATTGGAATTGGATTCTAAGGTACCTAACGGGCTCAACACTACGGAAGACCTGTATTATTTTTTATAAATGTGTTTATTCATACAAGCTCCGTAGCTATTAAATTTGCCAGCACCTTCCGAACATAAGGCATGGGTGGTTAACTGCTCCAACTGTAACCTTCCATTTATTTATAAAAATTATTATCCGTCTCAGTCCGACACCCAGAACAAATCTTTTTTTTGTTCTCTTTTTTCTAATTATTTGAAGCAGTGATGGATCAATGATCCTCAATGATCCTCCTGCGGACACCTAATCACATTTATACACACTATAATTAGGTTCAAATAGTCATCATAGTAGGGGTTGCCATCCAACAAAGATGTCCCCGGTATTTGGGTAAACATAGAAAAATGTCATGATTGAAACTATGTAGATATATTGGTTTCCTAACAGTATTTTAATGTTTTGCGCCATATTGCACATTTGAGTGTCAAGTTTACATTATCATTTATTAATATAATCACAATGATGAAATTGAAGGTTTTTAAGTATGTATATTATTACTTTTTACCCGTGAATTAATATGTGAAGTGATTTTATATATACATATTTATTGAAAATATTTTTTATCTATGTATATATTCAATATGATGTATGTCCCTATTGCATGGTATTTATTTGCAGTTTGCACATGCGCAATTGCACATGCACATCGCACTTTATGAATACTAGTTTGGAACGATTATATATAATTTGCATTTATGCAGATATTAAACAACTGTTGTCAATCATGAAATGAAAATAATGTATCGACGATTAAGCAAGAAATGGCAAATGCCCCCGACGAATTTTGTGTGATTTCAACCTACCAGTATTTTGTTTATTTTCATTTTGGTCACATGATGCACACAGATTTAGTTAAAAGGAGGGCATTATGGGAAATATTTCTGATGTGAACAAGGGCAACCGCCCGAAACGCGTCGTCTGCCACGCTGCTGTAAACTTTATCGGAATAAACTTCCTTTTGCCAGCATTTTGGGATTCGTTGGTCTTTCTGTGAGCTGAAACGTTGGTGATTCAGATTTGGCCTTTCGTTGCTATATATATTCACTGAAAAAACAATAGGTTATAGACCATATATAGTTAGGAATTAGCATTTACAAAACCTTATTTTACTCACACAAAACCATTGAAATTCGCATATATAGTTAGTTGCACTAACTATATATCGCGCACCCGCAATCCACTGCTGATGATGTCACATATTACATCCTTCATGACCTGGTCAGTTGGTCAGTGACATCACTGATGACAACTCAAATGACATCACTGATGACAACATCCAGTGACTGTATGTTTCTGTAAAGTTAAAATATGTCTTACATATTGAAGAATGAGTGGATGTATAAGTGTCTGGATGAAGGATTTAGTAGGTGCATGACTGACTGTATGAGAGAGTGATTAAATGTGTCTCACTGAGTGCATGGGATAGTGACTAAACTGTCTTAATTTGTGCATCATTATGTCTGCTGTTCTGTAAACTGCTGCATGTGTTGATCAGTAGCTATATGAGTAACTATATGGGTTATTGATTGGTTGCCCAAGTATTTGTATGGGAGAGTGAGTGTGTGTGTGGGTGGCTGGGAGGTGTGTGACTCTGTGCATAGATGTGTGAGCAGTTGATTCACTAGATGTATGGGTTCAAAAGTGCATGTGGAAACAGCTGTATGGGTGGTTGACTGTGTGCATGAGTGTATTGGTGAGTGAATGGATATCTCAGTGCTACATGTCAAAGTAAGTACATATGTAAAACACAGTACATGTGAGAGTTGACATATATAAATAACTGTGTATAAGAGCCAGTGAATGTGTGAGTGGCTGTATGGATCATTGTAAACTTGTATCAGTGATTGTATAAGAGAGTAAATATGTGTTAGAATATGTTTGAATAAGTAAGGTGTGTATAACTGTATAGTTGAGGAAATGGAGGTGTGATTGATTCTTTGCATGACTGACTAGTTGTATGAGTAACTCCATGGATGAGTGACAGTCTGTGAGTGTCTGTTTACACTGAGTGTATCTAAGGTTATATTAGAGTCTGAAGAGGTTCATCGTATTATCACATGAATGATGTCATCAGTGATGTTATCAGTGATGTCATTTGAGTTGTCATCAGTGATGTCATCAGTGATGTCACTGACCATGTCATGAATGATGTAATATGTGACATCATCAGCAGTGGATTGCAGGTGCGCGATATATAGTTAGTGCAACTAACTATATATGCGAATTTCAATGGTTTTGTGTGAGTAAAATAAGGTTTTGTAAATGTTAATTCCTAACTATATATGGTCTGTAATCTATGGTTTTTTCAGTGAATTTTCAAGGTTTTGTAAATGCTAATTCCTAACTATATATGGTCTATAACCTACGGTTTTTTCAGTGAATTTCAATGGTTTTTTAATAGCAAATATCAAAAGCTGTAAAATGTATTCTTCTTTTAAAGGAAAAATATATTTTATATGTATTTAATATAATTTTTTTATGTATATAATTTTTTTAAATAATTTTTTTTTTGTTTCGCTACTGGTCCGCGCACCGGGTAGCTTCCCGTTAGCTCAATTTGGTGCCGCGACCCGTTCCGCGCACCGGGAAACGTTCCGTTAGCGCAACTGCCGCGTTCGAAAACAACATTGTGACGCGTCGCGTAAGCGCGACGTATCGCATTGCCGCGTAATGCGTCTTATGAGGCGCCGCGTTAGCGCACTCGGAAGTGCTCCGGAGCGCGAACCGAGGCGCAAAGCGCAGCACCCCGGAAGCGCTCCGGGTGCGTAGCGGGACGCGTAACGTAAGCGTAAAAGGTCATGTGACCTGAAAATAACACTTTTCATTGGTTTAGAACATTTTTTTCCCAAATGATGAAAGCCCCCACCTTTTTTCCTCACTCTGACTTTTAACTTTGTGAGAGGAAGACCTGTTTCTCATTATTCAGTGATGGCATCAGTAGTAGCTGCAGCTGGTGGACCCCCCCCACCACCACAACCACCTAGGAAGGAAGGACCACCTACACAGTTCCTTCCAAACCCAGAGGAAGAGGAAGAAGAAGAGGAAGAGGAGGTAGAGCAGAGGCAGTTCTAGCCTGAAGAGCCCCGGCAATCCCACCGCAAAGACCATTTTATATGGCAATTTTTTTCTTACCCTCAAGGCCAAAAAAAGGTCAATGCCCGGCTGGTGACATGCCTCATTTTCAAAGCAGTTCTGTCCCGAGTCACAGACAAAAAGTATAGTTTCGGAAACTATACTATGCACCGCCACATGCAGAGGTGGCATCCAATTAATTACAGCGTTGCTGAGGTGCATCACCTCTAAGATAACCCACCAACTCCTGTGGCCAGTACATCGTCACAGGAAACTCTATCGGGACCAGAGGCAAGGGAGACGGTCCCAAGTATTCAGAAATATTTTGCGCACATGAAGCTCGTGTGCATTTATTGTGGTGCACTACTTTGTTATGGGGAGAGGAGTGTCAATTTAATGAATAGAGCATTTGAAAACCACAAGTGCTCGAAACGCCCCAAGAAGTAATTTTTTTTTGCTCCTGTTGAGCCCTTTCTAATGCCTGTTTTTCGTTGTCCCCCCCCAAAAAACAAAAAAAAAAAAAATTGTTCAAAAAATACAAAAAAAAAATGTTCAGAAAAATAATAAAAAAATATAAAACAACATAAACAATAAAAAAAAGTTATTTTCAGAACTACCTCCCATTTATAAAAAAATGCTAAAAGGTTTAGCACTCTGGCAATCTCTTTTTTTTTTGATTCGCTTCCCGGTTCGCACGCCGGTGCGCGAACCGGAAGCGAACCAAAAAAAAAATGAAAAAAAAATAAAGAGTGAGTATATGGGAAGGAGACAGAGAGAATAATGTTAAAAGAAAGACAGCTAGAGGGAGTAACACAGAGATACTGTATAATAGATAATTATACAAAGAAAAGATGTAAGAGGGTAAAATTGAGAAAAAGAAAATAGATAAGGAAGTGAAAGAAAAAAAGAGAGTAGAAGAATAATAAACAAGAGTTACTTGGAGAATGTGAGTGAATGTTCAAATTAAAAAGAAAGAGAGTAAAGGATGTGGATTGAGAGGTAGGGATAGAACGAAACTAAAACAACAACCCTGAGGGAAGGTGTTAAAAAAACAGTGAGTGAAAGTAAATAGGATTAAAACAAGGTGTATGATAGTGAATAAGGTTAAAACATGTGGAATGACAGAGAGAAAAAACAGAAAGAAGAAAAGAAGAAGTGACAGAAAAGAAATAATTGAAGCAGCAAAGAAATGTAAATAACATAGTGTGCTTGAACTTCAGGGAGAAAGCATAATGAACAACTAGTAAAAGAGTGAAGAGACAGAGACAGTGAGAGTAAGAGAGACGGACTGAGTGAAAAGGAGTGAGGAACTGTGAGAACAGAGGGACTGACAAAAGTAGTGGAAGGAGTGGAGTAAGTAAGTAATTGAAAAGGAATGAGGGAAAAAGCAAAGGAAGGAAACTGAGGGTTAAGGAAATAAAGCAGTGGAACTAATAGAAGTTGAATGTGATAGAGATGTAAGGGAAAGAGTACTAAATACTTACTTTATAGTTGTTGTTAACTTCATCACTTATAATTTTTTTACTTTCAATCTGTGAAAGAAAGAACAAAAATTTAAAAAATATTAAAACATGTATTTAAAAAATAGAAAAGACAAGGCAAAAGGTTGAAAATCATACAATTTTACGAAGAAATAAAGTTAGAGATAAACATTCAGAAAGGAAAATAAAGTAACAGTGAAAGACAGACAGAGACAAAAAGAAATAGAAATAGAGTAAATTATTTAGAGAATAAAAAGGAAGATAGATTCAGTGACAGAAAAGAAGGATAGAAGAGAAAAATAAACTGAAGATGTGTAAGATACTAAAAGAATGTGAGCAAGGTAAACTAAATAAGGAAAGGGTGAATAAGGAAAAGAGAGTGAGGGAGAGAGGGGACAGAGGAAGTGAAGGAAAGAGTGTCAGATACAGACTGAGTGAGGCAACAAAGAAAGATAAATGAGTGAAGGTGAGCTATACTAACTGATTGCAACAAAAAAGGAGAACCCAAAAATATTTAATTTCGAAAACAAAGGGAGGAAAGATGGAAAAGAGAAGCGAAGCAGAGGGTCTAAAAGCTGGAAAATGGTGCATGAGAGAAAAGAAAAAAGCAGAGTTGGAATAAGGAAACAAAGGTTGAAAGATAAGTGGAGTTAGAGAACAAGGGTGAAAGAGAATAAAACAAAAGGCAATGTGAGTATGTAAAGAGGATTGATAGAAGGTAGTAAAAGACAAGTGAGCATGTGACAAGACAAGTACAAATTAAAAATCACAATACAAAGTAGAGAATTAATTATACATGTTAAATGGTTTATTTTTGCTGTTCTCAGAATATATCAAATTTCACTAAAAACAGTGAGTTGAAGGTATTCATCATATAACAGCGGGGAAAAAACACAATCAAAATGATTGTGTTTAAAAAACCCATATAATATAACAAATCAGAAATCAGAACTCATCAAAAGTACACTTACTTTCTATGACGTCGAATGATATGCTATGAACAGCTTATACTCTGTTGTGCTCTAAAAAATCCGTGCCCGCCACTTTCTGAAAGAAAAGCTCTTTCTTATTGAGTAATATGTTAGAAACAATAAATGACTTGCCGCTCTCTATCGCACTTCTCCTCAAGGCCAAATCGTGTAAGAGCCATTTTAAACTCTTCGAATTCCCCAAAGCAAATCCCGTCATTTTCTTTTTCCCCGACTTTCAGAAAGAAAACGTCCAAAATCAGTTTCACAATCCTGTACTAGTAATATCTCCCCTTCTGGCTCACTCATGTTCCACATTTCCTATAACACTGATACTGCTTACTATGAGGCACACTTACACTACCTCTATGACTACTACAATTATTTAATTCTCTTGATCACTGTTAATCACAAAGCAATTTAAAACAGCAGACTAAATTATATCAACTCCTAGAATCATTATACGCCAGTTACCTACCCTAAAGTTTCACTTCTAAAAACACTAAGTAGGATTTTTTTAAGTCAAAAGGCAAACATTGTTTCATAGTCAAATGGGAATCATTGCCGAAAGACCAGCCTTTTTAACATTTTAGATAAGCTGTGTAATGTCCTGATGTTGTCAAAGGACCGTCATGTCATATAATAGCTGCAGTTACAAATGTTCTTTCTGAAATCGATGACTGTGTAGCCACAACATTTTTAATTAAAGTTGACAACTTACTTCCATCAGGTCTATATCGTTGGAATTTTAAAATCACATTACACCCATAAGTTTGTACAAATAATGTGGACAGCATTGCAGACTTACATTTACCTCTACTCTATGTTTTGATCGGCTGCTTGAATTAGCTTATTGAAAGAAACAGTTTTTCTGAACTCATTGAAAGTACACTTACTTTTCCATGACGTCGAATGATATGGTATGAACACCTTTTGCTTTGGAAAATACTCTGTTGTCCTTTAAGTAATCCGTGCCCGCCACTTTCTGTAAGAAAAGCTTCATCTTTTTCAGGAATAACTTAGAAATCATAAATCACTTTTGGCTCTGTACTGCACTTATCCATAAGGTCAAATAGTGTAAGAGCCATTTGAAACTCTTGAAATTCCTCCAAGCAAATCCCGAGATTTTCAGTTTTCCCCGACTTTCAGAAAGAAAACGTCGACATTCACTTTCACAATCTTGTACTAATAATATCTCCCCTTCTAGCTTACTCATGTTTCACATTTCCTATAACATTGATACCACTTACTATGAGGCACACTTACACTACCTCTATCACTTTTCCAATGTTTTCATTCTCTTGATCTCATTTACTAACAAAGCAATTTAAAACAACAGAGTAAATCATATCAACTCTTTGAATCATTATAGGCCAGTTATGTACCTCTATGACTACTTTACATTTTTAATTATCATGATCACTCTTATTCACAAAGCAATTTAAAACAGCAGACTAAAATTTATCAACTGCTCCAATCTTCGTAGGCCACTTAGCTTCCCTAAAATTTTGGTTGTAAAAACACTAGCTAAGAATTTTTTTAAGTCAAAAGGTAAACGTTTTTTGAAAGTTAAAACAGAATCATTGCAGAATGACCAGCCGTTTCCAGATTTTAAATAAGCTGTGTAATGTCCTGAAGTTGTTGAAGGACCGTCATGATATATAATTGCTGCAGTTACAAAAGTCCTTCCTGATATTGACAACTGCGAAGCCACAAAATTTTTAATTAAAGTTGTCAATTTAGTTCCATCAGGCCTACATCGTTGGAACATTAAAATGACATACTGGCCATAACTTCGTATAAATAATATGGACATCATTGCAGACTTACATTGGCTACACTCCATGTTTTGATCGGCTGCTTTTACTAGCTTAATAAAGGATACTGATTTACTGTCAGGCAAAGTTAAATATATAAATCTTTCTGAGTCTACACTAGTAGTACTTGATAGCCTACAGTTCTCGCAGTCATGCTGCCATTGATAAGAAAGGCCAAACAGATAATCTACATCTACACCTTCATCTTGCAATACATCAAGCATATACAATAAAACTCCTGACAATCCTGCAATATTTTGAGAGAATTGCGTTTGACCTGAAAATTTGTCTAAGAGATTTCGAATTTCAGACACACTTTCTATTTTTCTTCTATCAGTGCTACATTTCTCTAACACAGAATTCAACAAACAGCAAAATCTTTGATCCGAATTGACCACAATCTGTTCTTTTAAAGTTTATAGAGAAAAGACAACATTAACCACTACATTAGCATAGCAGTTGACACCAGAACTATTTTCAAATTTAAAACCAACAACATCTTGAACAGCATCCATTTTCTTTCTGCTTACAATTTCGGGTTCATCGACTTTTCGTCTTTTTGCCAAAACCTCCCTACTATTGGTCACATTTCTTCGTTTCCGGCCTACCACACGTTTTTCAAACAAAGGATATTGAGGCAAATGTGGCGCATATTCTCTTCTTAACCTATTGTATTCCTTAACACAATCTAGATCTGCACAAATGTTTGTCTCATCACACTCAATCACGTACAATCCAGATAAAGTTCTGACTCGTGATAATGCCACATAAGCCATACCCTCCTTGAACACAGAACTGCCAATATTCAACAAAGCACTGTCTACACTTAAACCTTGCGATTTATGGATTGTCACCGCATATGCCAAGCAAACAGGAAACTGCTTACGGCGAACATATAAGTCTTTAACAAGCAAAAACCTAGCAGAGCAACGACCAATTTGCTGTACATCCTCAATGCCATCAAATTTAATTTTTATAAATTCAATTCCATCTCTATTTCTGTATTTCTCAAAATCAACAACATTACCCATTGATCCATTTACCAGACCTCTTTCAACATTTAAATTCCTTCTCAAAATGATACGGCAATTTAAGCACACATTCAGAGTCTTTTCAAAACCAGCAGTCTTAGATATAGTCTTCTCTAAAGAATCCAATTTAGATTTCAAATTTTCAGACAAAATAATTGTTGCTCCCATATGCTCAATTCTAATAGTAATCGTGCATGTAAAGCTTCCTTCCCATGCTCGGTCACTTTTCCGATTCTAACATCTTGTAGAATATTCTTATAACCTTCATCCTTCGCCTGACGCATATTTTCACGCAGTTCAGCATAATTGAAGTTTAACCATATATTAACGTTGCCAATGCTCCCTAGGCACTTCCTGGTATCTTCATGCGTAAGCAGTTTAAACACTGGTTGTCCTTTCACTGGTGGCAGCTGCAGAAGATCACCGAAAACAATGATGTGTTTGCTACCAAATAACACATCATACTGTGTTTTAAGAACTTCTTGCATTCTCAAATGCACAAAGGCAAGCATGTCATTGGAAACCATGCTTACTTCGTCAATGATAAGAAGTTTCATCTTCTTTAGGACTCTTGAAACTTCACAACAAGCATCTCCAGATAACTTGTGGTATTGCAATTTGTTATCATGCTCCACTGGCAGCATCAGTAGACGATGCAAAGTAATACCTTTAATGTTATGTGCTGCCAGTCCAGTTGGAGCGGTGACAGCACAAGACAACGATGACTCAGTCCTTTTCTGCAAATAACATGAAATTGCTTTAATGAGGAAACTTTTTCCAGTTCCTGCTTCTCCACTCACGTACAGTCGGACAGGCTTCAACGACGTACATGAGCACTCTTTCTTCTCATGAATTAATCCATGATCAATTTGGTTGGTAACTTCGTCAAATATTTTCCTCTGCTCAACGTTGAGTTGTCTTTCCAAATCTTCTAAGTTAACCGCATCCTCCTGAGCATGTGCCATGGCTCTTTCCACTTCAATCATGGCAGTGGCAGCTTCATTTTCGATAACTGGTCCTCCTAGTGGATCCTGACTCAATGAAGTGGAACTCTGACTGTCCTGAGAACTGTCTCTAGCAATCTCGGCTGCAATTGTTGCTTCCTGCTCGATTTCTGCATTCAACATTTCTAGATATTTTGGAAAAACAGGACATTCTATGGACTCCTTGGCTGCATTGAAAGAATCTTCATAACAGAGGAAATCTCCAAGCAGTTCCTCTTCTGCACGCCAAGGCTTGAAAAGTTGCAAAAGAGCTAAATAGAAAAACTCTTTTCTTTCAGGAGATTCGCAACTCAATTTTCGATGATTTACCAATTGACATTTTCTTTGCTTGACCAGACATCCCTCACTTCCAATTATAGAATACACTCCTTTATCAATATCTTCTTTGATGTTCCTCTTGAATATGTAATTTTGTAGAACCTCATACAGACAAACATTCTCGAGGTGACTGCTTCTATTTGGATAATATGTATCCAACATGTTGGTCTTCAAAATATCTGTACTGTGTGGCTCCTTCTCCGCCAAATACTCAATTTCCCGTACAGGTTTCAGAACTCGATTACATGGTGCAGCAAGACCAAGACTCACCCAAATTATACTCCTAGATTTGGCATAGAGACTTGCTGAAGATAACCGATCAGAACATTCGTATGCTCCGATTTCTCGATGCGACAACATCTTTAGACTGAAACTGTACAACTTCTTACTGAGGCTCTTTTCATGTGAAATGTCATCCAACATATCCTTCAGTTCTGTCTTTTCTTTTTTTGTGATATAAGACGTCACATACCGAGCCACAGCCATACAGTTGTCAGCCACAAACTGTATATCCATGTTAGCATTCCACATGGACAAAATCACTGGGTTGTAGTCGTTGATGTACTTGGACTCTTCGTTTCTTTTTAAATTGTATGTATTTTTGGGTGATTTCCTCGTCACATTATGTCGCAGCGAAGACATCAAATTGTTCACTCTTCCTTTAGATATCACTGATCGTGGAAACCCAAAACGACATTTTGTATAGAACTTGTCCTTGTTTCTGAATTTAGGACGACAGTACTTTCCACAACGATGGTTTTGAAAGCGTAAAACTTGTTCTCTTAAACTTTTGTCTTCCTTTGTCTTTGGAACAGCACATGTAGAATACTGTTCTATGAAACTCATCACTAAGTCATCCGGATCTGTTCCAAATTTGGGTGCATCTTTGATCCATAGCAGCATATGTATATGAGGAGCACCTCTTGCTTGATACTCCTTTCTCCAGAAGAAATCCAACACCTCTCCAAGAGGTGGATTTTTCTTGTTCGTAATGAAAGACATCATAGCTTCAAATCTTTGATTGAAGTACCTGCATACATTGACTGGATCCAAAGAGCACAGTTCTCTGGGTGTCTTGAATTCGATATTTTCAATGTTTCCATTTGCCTCTTGTAGAAATTCAAGTAAGCCTTCCCAGCCATACTCGGCACAGCTGAGAGTTAGGAACAATGTGGGAGTTCCTAAGTTCCTCAGCATACATTTTAAGTCACCATGACGACGGTACAGCGACGGCCCGTGGAGGGAGTTACGGTGGGGCAGGAGGGCGGGGAGGGGGAGGGGCAGGGTGGAGGTTGCTAAAAACCGGCATATGGATAATTGCAGGTAAGTAAACAATTTAATTAATAAAACGAATTTCGTAGCGCGCCTTGCATCGTAAAATGCAATGCAGTGCGAGCTACGAAATTCGTTTTATTAATTAAATTGTTTACTTACCTGCAATTATCCATATGCCGGTTTTTAGCAACCTCCACCCTGCCCCTCCCCCTCCCCGCCCTCCTGCCCCACCGTAACTCCCTCCACAGGCCGTCGCTGCGACGGTACCAATACTCATTAGTACCACGCTGACATGCCATGAGATTAATCAGGTGAGAATCCAAAATACTGTCTTGCACATTGACTTTATCCATAAACTCCCTTGCCGAGATATTTTGCAGCTGTACAACACTTTTCAGGATGTGGTTCACTGCATAAGACAGTCCAGACAGATCACTTTCATACAGTAGATGAAACAAATAGGGAATGCATTGACGAAACCTAGGATCTTCTGCATACAATCGTAAAGTCCGGTATTCAGAAGCAGGAATTTGATCAGGTCGCTCATCATATCTTCCTCCTCGACCTGTTGGAAATAACTGTGGGAAACACCGAGCTTCCAAACTTTCCTCCCAAACACTAATGGGACTCCCTTTGGCTTGTTTCATTTGAAACAACTCAATATCATTCCCCATGACTTCTTTGGAATGCAAAGGATGAACACTATAATGCTCATATATTTCTTCATTTTTAGAGGCATCTACTTTCTCTATTTGTCCAGCACACAAATCGCTGTCCTCTTCTTCACTTAGTTCCTCTTTTGCAACACATACATTCTTGTAGTACTCATTGTTTTTCATCAAATACAACGTTGCCTTTTTGACTTTCCTAACATCCACTAAATCTTGCCAGATTTTCTTACTCTTTGTCGGAACCCCATTAACTAGGATAACCAGAGGTTCCTCTTACACTTTGTATACACCAATTGTATCAATATTTTTCTTCAAATCTAGAGGCAAATAAACAACTCTTCCCTTTAATCCTCTCTGTAAATCTGAAGGAGACAATTTCCCTGTCTTAGGCTCCATTCGAACAATAGCCTGAAAAGGATGGACACTTTGAATCAAAATAGATTCATAAGTATTTAAATCCTTCAGTTCAGAAGGAATGTCAACCAATTCCAGATTACTATGAACCGCTCTAGCAGGCATCCAGTTTTGATTTAATTTGTTAAAACAATAAGTACACATACGTTGATCCGATCCCAAATCAAAACAATTTTCTACCATCAAGTATGTTGCAAAATCCTTCCATTCACTATTGTTTTCCATTTCACTTTTTGCATATAAATTCACTAACTTAGTCTGATTCTTATAATAAGTCTGTCGACAACACACACAAGTGAAATTAGGTCTCTCACTTGATTTCACCGTAAACGTGGAAATTTCCTTGTGAAACTTATCTGTACTGGAAATCTGTACACTCTCTTCCACATTACCTTCTTCTACTGGGTCAATTTCAACATTGTTCTCTTTACTAGCAAAGTAACACAACTCAATTTCTTCACAAATATTCTTCACATCTACTTCAGAACCATGCAAAAGAGCAGTGCTTAATTGTTTAAGCATAATTGCTGGACTCTTAGCATAATACAACATTCTCACTAATTTCCTCACTTTATTATGATGGACTGCTAGCATCCTGAAATGATGAAAAACACTCTGGCATACTCTCCTGGAAAGACAAGCCAGTGAATGACCATGCAAACCTGTCACTTCTCTCACTCTGCAAGGATCTAATTCTTGCAACAACTTCATTTTCTGTTTTAAACTTTTCTTATTAAATGTCCGTACAAAATCACAAAGCAAATTGATGGAATCCTGTCGCACACTGCAAATACTACTACACTTCCAGGTGTACACTGGTCCCTTAGGACGTCTCCCTAAAACTTCATCACCTAACACCTCTTCTCTCTCTGTTGACACAAGTTTTTCTTTTTCAACCGGACAACCGTCTTTCACCTCATATGCTCGACCACTGGTATCAACTGCATGCACCAAATCATTGTCCTGGAAGTAACTCTCCTCATTAAAAAATGCCTCACAACTTGAACTATGCATCCATTCTCCTGAAAAAACTTCACAAAAATTGTACGATTAACTGTTCTCTTCATCTACTATTCGATTTGAAATCATAAATTGCCTTGTTTAGTTTCCTAATTCTATTGATTATCAAAATAAATAACTGTCGCTTAATTTTGAAAGCCTGATCAATAATTTTCTCTACATTTTTCTTTTTCTTATAAAAAGCCACTTTCTGTTGACCTTTCTTAATATTTTTTAACAAATTGCCAATTATCCTGTTGCGGAACATTCGTCTAGGAATGTCCCTAAACTGATTTTTCCTTCTACTGCCATGCACAGAGTTATCTCCTGCTCTAGCAGTAACATTTTTGAGGGGCCTTTCCTTCCCGTTTAAATTGGCTCTCTTCTTCTGGACTAAAACATGTTCTGTAGTGATACTTTTTCGTCTGCAAATGTTTCTTAAAAAAGATTTTGTTGTCTTACCCGGAGTTTTTTTGGTGACTTGACAAGTTTTTATTGTAGAGGACTGCTGCAAAGGTTTACCAAGGTGGGGTGTAAGTCACTCTGCTTCTTTTCTTTTCCTTTGCCTTGAGGGCATTTTTGAATTTTTCAAAAGATCTTGAGTTGAATCTGTGGTAAATTAAAAAATTTTTTTTATTAACCACTATTACCAAACAGTGAACCAATAACAGTAGGCAAACAATTAACACACTAGTTGTCAATTCTACCTACGGTAATTGAGCAGCATAGACAAATTTAAAACCCACAAATAGTAGCAATGGAATGGAATGCTTCTACAATAATTTGCTTACTGGATGTGTTTAAAATCGTTTCTTGAAGTCACTTAGGTTTCAGAATATGTACTGCTAGAGTTTCATAGCCAGCATGGGGCATATTTACAAGGCCTTTGAGCCTTTTTAAGTCAAAAAACACATTTTTAAAACACATCAAGTAAGAAAATTATTCTCCCAGATTCATGGGGGAAGTGACTTAAAATGGCCTAGCACACATGGGGGCGAATTTACAAGGCCCTTCCACCACTTTTGCGTCACTTTTAACATGTTGAAAATGACGTGAAAGTGGCTCAAAGGCCTTGTAAATATGCCCCATGCTGGCTATGAAACTCTAGCAGTACATATCGTGAAACCTAAGTGACTTCAAGAAACGTTTTTTAAACACATCAAGTAAGCAAATTATTCTCCCAGATTCATGGGGAAGTGACTTAAAATGCCCTAACACACATGGGGGCGTATTTACAAGGCCCTTGCACCACTTTTGCGTCACTTTTAACATGGGGAAAATGACGTGAAAGTGGCTCAAAGGCCTTGTAAATATGCCCCATGCTGGCTATGAAACTCTAACAGTACATATCAAGAAACCTACATGACTTCAAGAAACGTTTTTTAAACACATCAAGTAAGCAAATTATTCTCCCTGATTCATGAGGGAAGTGAAATATTTGTTTAAAGAAGCAGACACCATTTTTTGCTTCTCATAAATTTAAAAAGCATTCCTTTTCCTTAAAACGATTTTCAAGTCATAATTTGAAAACACAGCACAGCTCCTATGTACAAGCACACTCTGTCAGTACTAATACTTCACATTATCTCCAATTACAATTTCTCAAAGAAGCAAAATCTTTTTGTAAAACACTTGACACAAAGCAACATTTTAAATACACAACTTGCTTCCTAATTTTCTCCTTAAAGCATACTAGTCTCTATCTAAATTAAATGAATCTTTTCTCGCCTTAGCAAATGCTTTTTGAGTTTGAAAACAGTCTCAGACACACACCAATTTTTCTTTAGCAGAGCAAAGGGTAGGCACTCCAGAGGCTGCAACCAACAATGGCACAGAAATGCTGTAATTCATCACACATATCTCTCATGTCACCCAATCAAAACCCTTCCCTCACTTTTTTCAAATCAACACCCTTCCCCCCTCTGCCCTTTCTGCCTTTTTTCCATAGCAACTACCTCCTGACAGACCTCTCATGTTTACAAGTTCACACACCAATGTTTCAACTGAACTCTGAACTCTCAGTACACCTGCTTATCCAGTCCAATGTTTCTTAAAATGATTTTTTCTTAACCATTCGAATTACATCTTTCAAAGAACACATCCATGCACCCTAACTTTCTGTTTTCAGCAATCAAAATCCACCAATCACTGCTACTGAATCATTAGCACTGAAACTCCAGTTTTTTTCATTACAAACTCCTACTGTTTCAACTGCCATTTCATTCCCACACTTCATCTGACTGCAGCAGAACCTCCTCTCACCATGTTTTCTGTCTGGATTCTTGGACATAGTTACATCCACTGGGCTCACAGGTATGCTGATAACAGAAATTTGCACAACCTCAATTTACAAAATGTGGAAATCAACTGGATTGGCCAGAGAGGATTGAGATGTCACCAATTGATACCATTGGTGAAAACCTTTTTGCATTTGCCAAACCCTGACCTCTTAATAGTGCACTGTGGAGGAAATGATTTGGGCACTTTGACTGGGGTAGGTCTGGAAATGCTGTTAAAGGACACCTTTGAGCAATTGATGGCACTTTTTCCTCAAACTGCCTTGGTATATTCAAATATATGCCACAGACAGAAATGGAGGTGGTCCAATCAATTTTGTCCACAAATTGAGAAAGCGTGGAAGCATGTAAATAAGTCTGTTCAGCTTACATGAGAGACCATGGAATGGGCTCCATCTACAACAATAACTTGCGTTACTACATGCAAGATATCTACAGAGGAGATGGTGTGCACTTCTCAGATGAGGGGAACAGAGTTTTCATCCAGAATTTAAGACTGTGTATTGGTACCTACTTATAAGTACCTAAATCTTCCACAGAACCCAAAAGCTCTTTTAAGAGCTACCCTAACTATGATCACTCTAAATAAATTTAAAATGTAACTTTTTTTCACTAATTTTCACGATTTACGCTTTCCGGAGCGCTACCCGGGCGCTAACCGCGCGAAAATTTGAAACATTTTTTTTTTGGGCATATATGGGCCTCCTCATCCACCCTCACAAAACCTAGGGGGTCAGGATATGTCTCCCTTGCCCCCTTTTACACAATCCCAGCATTGTTTATCCTCCATCTTGTGTCCAAATTAGACCTTAACGCAAGATGGCAGACTCCCGTTACGCTGCCGGTAAGCTACCCGGTGCGCGAACCGGGGCGCGCAATGTCACACGCAGCAAAAAAAATGTGGGAAGTTAATGTACCAAAAAAGCACTGGAGACACTTTCACCAAATTTTGAATAGTCTCTACTACATACCAGTCCCTACCATTTTCCCAAATTTGATGGAATTCCATAGAGCCATTCAAGTTGTAGCCCTGTCTAAATATCCTGAGGTAAATTACATGGCAAAAACACATTAGAAAGAGTTGACATTTGCAACCAATGATAACATTACTTTCAAGTTGTATTTTTATGTGCTGACATTTGATTGGTTTGCTACATGAATATATATGAAAAATAAGACGGAAAGACAGCCATTTTGGCTGGTACTCCCTGAGGTACATTTAAGAACCATTTGCACGGAAACCTGAAACACTTTGCCACAGGTAAGTTGATAGTTTCTAAGGGGAAATATGTTGTGCAGCTAAAGTTATTTTTAAAAAACGTTTTCTGTTAGTTATGTACTGTCCCTCAGGTATAGTTATGGATTGAGTTAGGCTTCATTACATGCAGTTCTTCTTTTGTTCAGTTCCTGCCTGATACTATACACTGCCCAAAGATAACTTCACTGATAAAAACTCAGAAAAACCTGTATCAACTTCACCCCTACAGCGCATTATCTCTACTGATATAGCTTTAAAAACTATATGATCAAATTTGTCCATATTAATTGCAAAGAACTAAATGCTTGATAAAGGTAGTTTCATATTAGGTACTACTGAAAACGATAAATTAAAGTTATTTTTTTTCTGAAATTTACAGCAAAAAAAATAAAAATTAAAATGGAACAATCGAAGGAGGCTGTTGCAAATACTTTGGAGATATCATCAACCTATAAGGAAATTATGATTCACCCTAAAAATGAGAGCCAAAATATTGATGAAATTTCAAATGCAGAAGAAGACAGGGATTTTTGGGATCAATCTCTTGATGAGGAATACCTCAAATGTTTGGATGCAGTTGACCTGTTAGTTAGACTTTCAAATAAAGACATTCCTGAGGAAATAATTCAGGAGGATATCCCTGATAAATACTTGTTACAAGTTCTTCAAAATATAGAAAATTCTACAGAATAAATTTATATTTAGAAATTTAAAATTGTTTGACACATTATTCTTTTTCATTTGTAATTCATGCAGTAGGAGAATGAAGGAAAGTGAGTGAGTGAAGGAGTGAAGGAAGGCAAGTTAGGGAAAGGGAGTGAGGGACAGACAAGAACTGCTAAGGGAGAGTGAGGTATCAGAGTAAGAAGAGAGCGGTGGGAGAGATCGAGGGGAGGAGAGTGAGGGTGAAAGAAAAAAAGTAACGATACAGGAAAAGTGAGGGAAAGACTAAGGGAAGCACTGTAAGGACAGTAAGCAAAGTGAGGGAGGAAAGGGAGTGAGGGAGAGATAAGGGAGGTGAGGATACGAATTTATCAACTATCATGCAGAAGAAGAGTGTGGGGAAAAAAACAAAGAGGAGGACTAAGAGGAAAGAACAATCAGTTCAAAAATACAATTGCATTAAAGCATGAAGTGCTTTTCCACACATTTACATTTAAATAACCCATATTAGAACATACAAAATATCTACAGAGGAGACGGTGTACATTGAATTTTAGACTCTTCATTGGTACCTACATGTTGGTACTTACATCACCCACACAACACAACACCTCTATTCAGAGCTACCCTACCTCAAAGCACTCTAAAATATTATTTTACTATTTCCCTTGGTTTTCCCCTTGTTACGCTTTCCGGAACGCTACCCGGTGCGCGGACCGGGCGCTAACCGTGCAAATTTTTTTTTTTTAAAGTTTTTTTTTAACATATATGGGCCTCCTCACCCACCCTCAGAAAACCTAGTGGGTCAGGATATGTCTCCCGTGCCCCCTTATACCCATTCCCAACATTGTTCATCCTCCATCTTATGACTAAATTCGCCCAAAACATATGATGGCAGACTCCCGTTACGCTACCGGTGAGCTACCCGGTTCGCGTATCGGGTAGCGCTTCCACCGCGAAAAATCTAAATTTTTTATTTTTTTATTTTTTTGCCCCGCGGGGCCCTTTAATAGCCCCCACATCAATCGTAGGGGGTCAGGAGGGGTCTACCTTGCCCCCTTTTATTCATTTCCCCCTTTGTTTATTTCCACCTCTTGTCTCTCGATCCTACCGATAGACAAGATGGCGGCCGCTCCGGACTGTTTAGAATGTTGACAGTCACCGGAGAGCCAATCCGCTTCTCCTGGCGAAGTTCCGTTACGCGTCTGGTACGCGAACCGGGCCGCTAACCGGGACGCTGTCACAGATATATATATTTTTTTGAACCTTTAATACTCAAAATCCACTGGAGCACATATCTTGAGACCTAGCAAAGGCACATCGGACTACCAGTCCCTACAATTTTGCCAAGTTTCATAGAAATCCATTCAGCCGTTCGAGCTAAAAGTGAGTCCAACCACCCTATGGAAAACTCTTGTTAAAAACACGTTTTGGGACCCCCCTTTTTTCTCGGCCCCCACTTCATGAAACCCCCCCAAACTTTCAGGGGACGCTCAAAAACAAAATGTGCCATTATCCTGAAAATTTCAGCCAATCCCGTCCATCAACGCCAAAGTTATTCAACATAGAATTTTCAGAAATCCCTATTCAAAAAAATCCTAACTATATATACCTACTGGCGACCGCCAGTAGGTAATATATATATATATATATATATATATATATATATATATATTCACTGAAAAAACCATAGGTTTTAGGCCATATATAGTTAGGGATTAGCATTTACAAAACCTTAATTTACTCGCACAAAATCATAGAAATTCGCATATATAGTTAGATGCAATAACTATATATCGCGCACCCGCAACCCACTGCTGATGATGTCACATATTACATCATTCATGACATGGTCAGTGACATCACTGATGACATCACTGATGACATCTCAAATGACATCACTGATGACATCTCAAATGACATCACTGATGACATCACTGATGACATCTCAAATGACATCACTGATGACATCTCAAATGACAACATCCAGTGACTGTATGTTTCTGTAAAGTTAAAATATGTCTTACATATTGAAGAATGAGTGGATGTATAAGTGTTCGGATGAAGGATTTAGTAGGTGCATGGCTGACTGTATGAGGGAATGATTAAATGTGTCTCACTGAGTGCATGGGTTAGTGACTAAACTGTCTTAATTTGTGCATCATTATTTCTGTAGTTCTGTAAACTGCTGCATGTGTTGATCAGTAGCTATATGAGTAACTATATGGGTTATTGATTGGTTGCCCAAATATTTGTATGGGAGAGTGAGTGTGTGTGTGGGGGTGGCTGGGAGGTGTGTGACTCTGTGCATAGATGTGTGAGCAGTTGATTCACTAGATGTATGGGTTCAAAAGTGCATGTTGAAACAGCTGTATGGGCGGTTGACTGTCTGCATGAGTGTATTGGTGAGTGATTGGATTTCTCAGTGCTACATGTCAAAGTAAGTACATATGTAAAACACAGTACATGTAAGAGTTGACATATATAAATAACTGTGCATAAGAGCCAGTGAATGTGTGAGTGGCTGTATGGATCATTGTGAACTTGTATCAGTGCTTGTATAAGAGAGTAAATATGTGTTAGTATATGTTTGATTAAGTAAGGTGTGTATAACTGTATAGTTGAGGAAATGGAGGTGTGATTGATTCTTTGCATGACTGACTAGGTGTGTGAGTAACTCCATGGATGAGTGACAGTCTGTGAGAGTCTGTTTACACTGATTGTATCTAAGGTTATATTAGAGTCTGAAGAGGTTGATCGTATTATCACATGAATGATATCATCAGTGATGTGATCAGTAATGACAAATGAGATGTTATCAGTGATTTTATCAGTGATGTCAATTGAGATGTCATCAGTGATGTCATCAGTGATGTCATTTGAGATGTCATCAGTGATGTCATTTGAGATGTCATCAGTGATGTCATCAGTGATGTCACTGACCATGTCATGAATGATGTAATATGTGACATCATCAGCAGTGGGTTGCGGGTGCGCGATATATAGTTATTGCATCTAACTATATATGCGAATTTCTATGGTTTTGTGCGAGTAAATTAAGGTTTTGTAAATGCTAATCCCTAACTATATATGGCCTAAAACCTATGGTTTTTTCAGTGAATTTCAATGGTTTTTTAATAGGAAATATCTATAGCTGTAACATATATTCTTATTCTAATTCACAAATATATTTTATATATTTTTTTTTTAAGCAAAGGACCCAGATATGTTTACAGTTTATCACTAACAATGTTCCAGGCTAATGTATTTTCACGAGAAATTAACAACTGTCCTGCAAGTAAAATATTCCTATTTCGTGAAAAAGGGCGTTTCTTCGTCCCATGAGGGAGCCATTGAGCAAAAGAGACTCAACCTGCTGTCTTAGTCGCTGATAGGCCTGATTATCGGATTTTTATCGATCACTTTATGTTGCAACAGTGGAAAACAAAACAGCCCTTGCCCATTTATTTTTACAGCATTCCTGCGTATTATACCTAGGACTCCCGGTTTTATGGTATTTATTTTTTTGCCATTTCCGTCTGTATTTATCCATATTTCTTTTTTGGCCATTTTTTCTGTATTTATCCACATTTATTTTTGTCACAAGCAAAAGACGACGCTACAGCTAGTATTTTTCCACATTTATTTAAATTGTGAATGCACACATGCGCTCGGTTGTTATTGGTCAACGCTATGCTATACATTCATCTGAAAACGTTGCCATTTGCAGCATGTCCAAAATATGCTTAAAAGTGCTATCACAAGCCATTGTCTCAGAGCTTTGCAGTTTCTGCCATCGGCAGGGTGCTACATCCTCTTCCCCCACTGCACTCCTTACTGCCACACTGAGAGGCTAGTAGTAATGGCATGTAAAGACGTGACTGAATGCCAATTTAGGCCTACATTTCAAACGTTTAATTTTTGAGTGAAAATCAGAGAGGATTTTAATTACTCAATATGATTCTTAATTATGCTAATTTACCCCACTTTCACTTCCACTGAACCTAATTTGTTAAGCCATTTAAATGGTACTTGCTTATCTTTGTGGCACTATAAAAGTTTTCAAATGTCTGCAAACTGACAGGACCTAAGTGTAGTGGCACTACAAATCAGGGGTGCAATGCAGACCCCTGCATTCACTGTGGTGCAAGAAGGCGCCCACCCTTCTTGAGGTCCCCAGTCCACCAGAAGGATACGATTATTTGTGACATAGAAGTGTCTCAGGGCCCCTCAACATATTCTGTGGGGAAGGGGCATTATTTTGTATCATGTCAGGGCTACCAATTGATACACATTGAATCATGCAAAAATTATATTATTTACATATTTACAAAAAATAAAGCAACAAAAATGATGGCAGACTTCTGCACATGAAAGTTTGATTCCCCTCCCCCACCCACCTCTACTTATGAGTGCGCAGGAACCATGGCTGCCCCCAAATCATTGTGAATGGGACACGTTCTTTCCAGCAGGCATATTAACCCTCTGTGCTATAATGAGTCAGAACCTGCACTAGAGGAAGCTTTGGTCTCTCTCCGGGAAGAACATTAATCACCGGAATGGTCATTTTTATTAATGCCTGAAATTGCAGACTATTTTGGATCCACAGCCAGGGGGGGCTCAAGGGCGGTGATACCGGGCCCCTACATCAGGTGCTGACTTCAGGGTGCGTCCTGTTTGCAAGTTCATTTTAGTTTTAAAAGCACTCGCTGGCCAGTGCTTTGTCTCCAGGACTTTCTGACGTTGGCCTGGAGTGTTTTCTTCCCTGATTGCTATACTTGGAGCAATCGGCAGAGTGAAGAGGCAGGGGCCGAGGGGTGAACAATAAAGCCTCATTAACATGGAAATGGTCTTTCAAAGACCTGTGAAGTACTGGGCGCGGCTGTGTGCGCGCAAGCAAGCTGTCTTAGCCGGGCTAACACCTCTTAACCCTCTAAAGAGGGGGAGACATCAGATGGTTGGGGGTTTGATTCTATTGAAGTGAATGACTGAATATACTTGTATTTTCCCGTTTTTATATATAAATACAGACCAAGGAAAACTTGTTTCCCGTCTGTATTTATATGTAAAAATCCGTTTAAACGGAAAACCGGGAGCCCTAATTATACCCTACCCCCAAACAGTATTTTGCCTGTTACCATAGTAGTAGTTTATGGAACACTTACGTCAGCACATAGGTTAAAAATTTCACCACAATGTGTTGCTAATGAGTGACATATAAAACACAAGAGAGGTCCTAGGGGAAAGTTTATAGACCCTATCTGTTAAGCCCCCTAAACAGAACTGACACCAACAAAAGATTAACAGAGAGTCCAACAAAAAAGTACCTTTACATGCAGAAAAAAGAAGTGATTTTAACTAACAATGAGTTCCCATCAGTCCACCATCGAGACCGCCCTTCATCATTTGGGATCTCTTAGGCATAGATAATTCACAATCAGGGGTGAAAAAACCTGTGTTGGTGATTAGTTGCCATACACAGGAAAAACCAGTATTTTAATCCTGATGTGAAGTGCTAATGTGAATGCGATGGCGTTTCTAGTGGTGAACTGAATAGCAGTGCTTGAGAGTAAGTGAGTAGTGAAAAAGATAGGGAGATCTAAAATTAGGTAGTGATTAGGAAAAACAATTTAATAAACACCCTCACACTCCTAAATCAATAAAAACAGTGCTAAATAGTGGTTTAACAAATGTCCACTATAAAGGATATCAGGTCGACATGTTTCTGCAGTCGAATGAGGTCAAAAGATCCCCTGCTGCTTCCTCAGGACCATTAGAGCTACTGCTAGGTAAGATAAAAAGGATCATATCACCTGAAAGTGTATGTTTTAATCATCCTCTCATCCCAACTGATGAGAGGGAACAGCCCCACCTCACCTGGCACGAGCTCAGGTAGTGGATGCACCGCACTCTCCGTCGGTACACCGGTCGTCCCTCAAAGCTCTTTCGAGTGACATTAAGCATTATACTTCAAATTATAAATATAATTTCTATTGATGACTGCTACCCCCACAAAAAAACAGACGTATGTACTTTTTTAATTAACTTTTATTAAAACAATAACTGGAACTATAACTAAAATATAACACTACAATAAATAACTAGAACTATAAGTAACAAAACAATATAATAAACAACATATGATATGGAGTCCAAAATAAGTATTGTAGTTAATCTGCAAAACAAAAAGAAAATTAGTGTTTAAATTTAGATTGAAGTGACTAAATGAGATCAAACATCACAAGTCAAAGTAAAACTTGACAATATTTATATTTTTTAAAATCTTCGCAGTGTGCCTGAAACGCTTCCACTGGCATTGTACATGCAGACTTTGGTCCACCCTCTTTATCAATTTTTGCAGTTTAAAATATAACGTCCTACATGTGTTATTCATCTCCTACTTTCTCCTTTCAAATTCTCTTGTAAAGACCTTAACAACAAATAAAGGGAACATTTTCTGCATATTTTTAATAAAGCATATGACACAATGCATAGTAACACCGTATTTATTGAATGTTTTGAAAATAATTTTCACAAGTCTTAAAAAAGGTGAATGCAAGAAAAGTTACTTGCCGCATATGCAAGACTGCTTTCAAGAGGAGACCCCAATATAAACGACTTGTGTGGAACTGCAAGTATGCTGAAGCAGTTGCAGACTAAGAATCCGATCAACTTTGCAAGGGAAGAGTTAAGGAGATTGAGAGCGGCTCCTTCTGCTTCATGAGAAGGCCCGAGTACCAGTGGAGCAACACCGTCAACCTCTAGAGCACAGCCTAATATTTGTCCCCAATTTGAAACCCTTTAAGAGAAAAAGTAAGAAGGTTGGGAGCTTTGTATGCCATCCTAATATCTAATTATCCATAGTTATACAGAGATCCGCCCTGTATCAGACTCATATGTACAAGTGTATGTACCTGTTTTTCTCCCCACTGATTGATTGATTGGCTGGACATTTATTCTTCAAGGAATACTTCTCTAGAGGTATTCTTTGTTTGTTAATAACGTGGAATAGAAATATTCTGTCTAGTCTTTGCAAGTAGTGAAGGGTGGGTAATGCGGACCTTTGTCCCCCGTTGTAATCTGTCATACCCATCTACTCCCCACTGATTGAGAAACTAGTTCCACCCGGACCATTTATTAGAGGTACATCATCTGGCTCAACCGGAGAGTACCCCTAATAAAGAAGACATATGTAAAAAACGAAGTAATCACTGAATCCTGTTAAACAGAAACTTTAGCATGAAATACACTTGAAAAGAAAGGGAAAGAAATCAAACAAAATCAGTAGGCCACTGATGAGTTTTTGACTTCGCTAGATATAAGAAACATGAAAGTAGTGAAAAAAGCCAAGCTTGACGTTACGGCAGCCATGAGGTAGCTAGGCTCCGCCACCCCCCCACTGCTCCAAGCATGTCTGTCCCACCACCCGCCACGCCCATTAACGGTAACATGTAATTGTAATTGTGGTATACTTATAGAGCGCAACCTGTCACCACCAAGGGCATCCTGGCGCTTTGAACCCTGATCTAACAGCAGCTTCAGCAACTAGCCTATCCTCGGGAAGAGGTGGGTTTTCAACGCCTTTCTAAAGGCTGGGAGAGCCTCAAGGCTCCTAAGGGATAGTGGTAGAGAGTTCCAGAGTTTGGCCGCCGCTACTCTGAACGATCGGCCACCCATCCTCACTCTCTGGAAGCGCGGGACCACTAACAGCTTGGATGACGAGGAGCGTAGTGCTCGAGCTGGAAGACACCAAGCAAACATTCTCTGCAGTGGGATAGGTCCCAAGCCATGAATAGCTCTGAACACTATGCATGCAGCTTTGTAGCGAACACGAAGGTGGATCGGCAGCCAATGGAGTTCCTGTAGTGCTGCTGTAGCCGAGCTGTAATAGGGGCGGGACAGAGCGAGTTTAGCCGCCAGATTCTGTACCCTTTGGAGCTTGCCCAGTAGTGTTACAGGGGCATCCAATAGTAGTGCGTTGCAGTAGTCGAGTCGACTTAAAATTGTGCTCCGCACTACTTCGGACCTGGCTTGCTCAGGAAGGAGAGGTAGAACCTTGCGCAACATCCGGATAAGCATCATGCAGGTAGACGTGATCTTGTTTACGTGCAGATCCAGCTGTAAATTGGGCCCAAAAGTGACCCCCAGATTACGTGCCGAATGTGTGGCAGACACCGTCTCCGAGAAGGACGGGGGCCAGAAGTCGTCTGGAAGGTTCCTGGGAATTCGATCACCGGAACAATGCAGAACCTCAGTTTTGGTACCGTTGAACTGTAACGAGTTCAAACGGAGCCAATCCGCTGTGGCTTGCATACATCGGTGAAAAGTCTCCAGTGGGACCGCATCCTGTCTCTCCAGCGAGAAGACCAGCTGGGTATCATCTGCATAATTAAATGCAGAGATCCCAAAGGATTTAATAAGCTGGACTAGTGGGCGGAGGTAAATGTTAAAGAGTATAGGGCTGATGGCTGAGCCCTGCGGTACTCCTTGTCCTACTCTCCGCTCCTCTGAGCTGAAGGGAGGGAGCGACACACGTTGTTGACGGTTATCCAAGTAGGAAATTAGCCAGTCCCTAGCCTTGTCTTTAACTCCACACTCCTCCAGCCTCGCTATCAAGGTTGGATGGCTGACCGTGTCGAACGCGGCCGACATGTTGAGCAGCACAAGAAAGGCTGCCCGACCACTGTCGACTCGCGCCCGCAGATTGTCAAGCACGGTCACTAACGCGGATTCCGTCCCATGAGCTGGGCGGAAGCCGAATTGCGTCTCATCCAGCCAGGTGTTTTCTTCCAGGAAGCCGGATAGAGTGCGGGTAACCAACTTTTCCAAGATTTTCACTGGAAAAGGCAACAGAGAGATTGGCCGGTAATTGGAGAGACAGGCAGGGTCCAGCGTAGGTTTTTTTAAAAGCGGAGATACCACTGCCTTCTTCCAACAACCCGGTACAATCCCTGTTTCCAATGACTGGCAACAGATGGAATGTAAAGGCTGGAAAAGTTCCTCCTGGAACAACCTCCAGAGTTTTGGCGGAAGAGGGTCAAGAGGCGAACCAGATGAGATCGTGAGGGCTAGGTTGCTAAACTCCTCCAAGGAAGGCAAAGGAAAGCTACTCAGTTGGGGTCGACTGGCTTCACTTGCCGGAGCTCCCAAACTGAGGGCCCGGTCCAAGGAGAGCAGGGGAGGACTGCTCAGCCGGGGTCGACTGGCCTCAAGCGCCGGAGCTTCCAGACTGAGAGTTTGGACCGCAGGAGGCAGAGAAGAGCTACTCAGCTGGGGTCGACTGGCCTTCGTCGCCGGAGCTCCCAGACTGAGGGCCCGGACCAAGGGGGGTGGGGGAGAGCTACTCAGCTGGGGTCGACTGGCCTCACTTGCCGGAGCTCCCAAACTGAGGGCCTGGTCCAAGAGGGGCAGGGGAGAACTGCTCAGCCGGGGTCGACTGGCCCCAAACGCCGGAGCTTCCAGACTGAGAGTTTGGTCCGCCGGAGGCAGAGAAGAGCTACTCAGCTGGGGTCGACTGGCCTTCGTCGCCGGAGCTCCCAGACTGAGGGCCCGGACCAAGGGGGGTGGGGGAAAGCTACTCAGCTGGGGTCGACTGGCCTCACTTGCCGGAGCTCCCAGACTGAGGACTTGGTCCGGGGAGGGCGGGGAGAAGCTACTCAGCTGGGGTCGACTGGCCTCCCTTGCCGGAGCTCCCAAACTAAGAGCCTGATCCACGGGGAAGGGGGGAAAGCCACTCTACCGGGGTCGACTGGCCTCGATTGCCGGAGCTCCCAAGTTGTATGCCTGATCCTCTGGTCGGGGTCGACTGGTAGTTGAGGCTGGAGCTTCTACACAGGGGTGAGAAATCCCCTGCGAGGGTCGACTAGCCATCAGCTCCGGAGCTCCCGAACCAGTAGGAGAATCGACTGGGTCCTGCAGACCCTCCAGGATTCTGCGGATTTTCTCCTCAAAGGCCTCGGCAATAGAATCACAGAGGTCTTGCGATGCAGGGACGGAACTGGCCACACACGTGGGATGGGCAAGGTCTCTGACAATTTTGAAAAGGGCCTGTGCCTTGTTAGGGGCATGAGTCAAGGTGGATTCAAGATAGGACGCTTTAGCCAACTTGATCTGAGCCTTGTAATTTTGTATGGCAGACCGGAACACAGTTTTCTCCGAGTCTAGGTATTGTTTCCTCCACACCCTTTCGGCACGTTTGCAGTCGAGTTTGAGCTGACGAAGTTCGCTCGTATACCAAGGGCTGGCTCGATTCACCCTACCCCGTGACTTCCGAAGGGGTGCCAGTTTATCCAAGGAGCTCGAAATTGATTGACAGAAGCGAGCATAGCTCTCCTCGGCTGTAGTGCCAAGCTTAAAATCCTTATCTAAGATGTTCGGCAGGGGGGAGGTTTTGAGAATACGGGACCAAGGTCTCTCTAATTTAGCTTGGGGTAGTCCAGCCTCTCGTGAGGTATGGTCCTCCAGCCAGAGAGAGAACAAGATCAAAAAGTGGTCTGTCCAATACTGGCACTTAATATCCTCTATCGAAACCCATGATGGGTCCGCGAATACCAAGTCCAGAATGTGACCCTTACAATGCGTGGTGGCATTCACCAACTGTTCCATCTTAATATCCATGCAGGCTTGGCTGAGGGAATAAAATACATTGTCCCTTGAGCCACCGGCCCACAGGTTAAAGTCACCAAGAATCAGTAACTTGGAGTGGGAACTAGAGAGTTCGTAAATCAAGTCAATGAGGAGTGCCAAAGTTGGTGCTGGTCCTGGGGGGCGATAACAAAGAACACCTGAGCACAGTTTCAGCTCCTGCTGTTTAACTGTAAAGCCCATCAGTTCAAAACCTGATACCTCACGAATCTTTAGCTGGGAGAGAGTAAGCGAATCTTTATAGATGAATCCGATTCCTCCTCCTCGGTTAAGCGGGCGAGGAGTATGACTGATTTTATAGCCCGAAGGACAGGCTAGGCCCAACTCTACCTCACAGTCCTCCCGGGTCCATGTTTCTGTGAGAAAGAGGACGTCGAGATTTTCAGACTCAATAAGAAAGGCGATTTCCATGTGGTGCTTACAGAGAGATCTGACATTAAGCAATCCACAGGAGATTCGCTAGGTAGTTAGTGGTCTGGCCCCATTCTGACAGGGTCTGAGCCTCAGTAGGTCAGGCCGGGAATAGGTGATACGATGGGAGCCAGAGGGGCCAGAGGTAGCGGCCCTAAGCGCGTCCGTTGCGCGAACGGGCGCAAACGGGCTTACCTCTGGCGCACCTCCGGCGCACCTACGACGCGCCCGCTGCGCGCGAGCGCTGCGCGTCGATCCATCCATCCTAAAGTACTATTACGCTGAGCGGAGGACCGCCTACTAGCCTCTTGCCTTACGCAAGATGGCCGCGGAGTGCCTCGCCTCACAGCCCAACCCAAGATGTCGGACCCAGCTAAGCTGTCTGGCCTCGCCGAATGCGAGGAGATACATGAAATAGATATAAATCAGCAGATACCTACCCCCATTCCCGAAACTCCCGAAGTGCAACAGGGCCACGGTTACGCCCATCCGGAAGATGAGGCCTCGACACGTGCAGGGCGGGGCCCAGCTAACCGCCATCAGCCGTGGCGTGGATGAGCCGAAATGTACTGGTCTCCCGATTCCCTTCTTCTTCCGCCTTGCAGGCCACGGGGGGGGATGTCTTGCCTCTGCCTCCAACCCCCCCCCCTTCTTATCGCCTGGTCCGGACATCACGGATATCAACGCCAGGTGTCGGCATGGGGTGCGCTGGGAGGGAGAGGCGGCGCGAACGAGCCTCTCCCACCCCCCCAGGTGGGGGCCCCTCAGCTGCACCCCCAACGCTCCACTCACCCATCAAAAGGGTCGTCGCGTAAGGTGCACCAGGAGAGGAGCCGAGGCCGACGGGAACTCTAGCTGCGACAACACTGGAGAGGAATGTCTTGCACATGCCACGACCCTCCCCTTGTATCTCCTGGTCTGGCCCCGGCTTGGTATGAGCTCCCCGTTCGGTCCTGAAGCGGCGCCCTGCAGGCCACGGGGGGGGATGTCTTGCCTCTGCCTCCGACCCCCCCCCTCTTATCACCTAGTCCGGACATCACGGATATCAACGCCAGGTGTCGGCGTGGGGTGCGCTGGGAGGGAGAGGCGGCGCGAACGAGCCTCTCCCACCCCCCCAGGTGGGGGCCCATCAGCTGCACCCCCAACGCTCCACTCACCCATCAAAAGGGTCGTCGCGTAAGGTGCACCAGGAGAGGAGCCGAGGCCGACGGTATCTTCTTCTTTTTTCAATAATGGCTGGGACAACACTGGGGGGGATGTCTTGCACATGCCACCGACCCCCCCCCCCCCCCGGGCCAGGAGAGGAGCCGACGCCGACGGGATCCCTCTTCTTTCTTTAATGGCTGCGACAACACTGGGGGGGGATATCTTGCACATGCCGGCGCCGGCCTCAGTCTTGAAATGACCAAAATCCAGCAAGACTACCAACTTGATCAGTTCCGGTGGGACACCAGTATGACCCGGTAGGAGAGATTGTTGCCTCCCACCCCACTTTGACTGATGGTTCATGTCGGCAGTCCCCTCTGCTACCCTTCAATGAAAACTTTTGGACTGCCGAAAGAGGTCCCGGTCCAACCACGAGTTGGTGGAGACATTTTGACTATACTTGGACCTTCCTGACCTCACCCAAAATGGCGCCGGTACAAATGAAACTCTCAACTCCTTGTTGTGCCCCGATTGCTCAGCCTTAATATCATGAGATATGTATGCAGTTTTTAGCACATGAATTGATATGGGATAAGACTGATTACACGTTCGAACAATGAATTGATATTAAGTTCTAATACATCATTGATTACTGTATTTATTATTGAAGGTTGGAATTGTCGACACTAATGGTACTTGCTCACAATGAATTATCGATATGATTTTGTTGCACTTGTCGCACTTTTTACTATGAAATCAACGACTACTGACTCTGTTATGTTTTCCACAAATAAATACCCCCCCCCCCCCCAATTTACAGTTCCAGCCTGCTCCGTGGCCGGCCCACGGGGTTGTAGGCCCGTATTTGGGCACCAACATTTTTATTAAAGGTTTTTGAAAAAGCAAACGTAGTTGTAACGCGTAGATTGGTAAGTTTCGAAGAAATGGCCACTGTTTCCGATTTTTTTTTTTTTTTTTTAAAAAAGCAGGTGAAATCAAGCAGCTCAATTAGTTAAGGATTAAAAAGTATAGTACGCAGAAACATTGAAAATATGAATGGTCCAGGTTTGTTGTATGTGTTTTTCATTTTTGTACAGCATAAAGCAATCGATAAAGATCCTGGTATTTACCCTCTACTTTATATGCTACCTGTATCAGGGAAGTTGTTTTAAATGCCCCTAAGCCACCCCGAAGGAATGTCACCTGGCCCCCCTAGTTCGAACGAAAACGACCCCGTACCACTAAAGGTTATCTCTCTTCCTCAAAAATGACAAAAATTACTTTCTAGGACGTTTTGGACATTGATGATTTTCATATGATCTATTTATTAAAGTAATACTCATCTCTCCGCATGAAATTAATTTTCAACATGCTACACAAGTCAATCTCATCTTCCCAAAGTTCTTTTGCAGATTTGGGACCGTTTCCCTTGCCTCTGACTCACTTATTGCTAAGTCATTGATGGATGTTTTTGCCGAAAGGGGATTATCCACCAAATCTCGAAATTGTGCTTTAGAATAATTAAGAGGGTGCCACCTCTCCATGTGCCGATGCATGGTATGATTACCATAGCTATATTTTTTTTCGGTCCCTCTCGAGAGTTTTTTTTTTGCAGATGAGGCGGGTAACGAACCTGGCATTAACTTTCTTTTCATGAGAAGGAAAAGAAAAAAATTGCCAGATAAAATTCACTTTCACATGGGACGTTCTTGGCATTTCTTTCAGAAACTTTTACATCACTGTGTCATTTCTTTGTCTATCCTGGTTAAAGCAATGTCATATAAATAGTTGTTTAAAAAGTTTTTTTTAAACGTGTTTACTTTGTTGGAGCGTTGTATATATTTATAAGTTATTAAAGTGTTATAATTCTACTACTTTGTTGGAGTGCTATATATTTTTAATGTGACACATATTTGTGAAGACTTTGATGTACAAAAAGGCATCCCTGGAATCTTCCGCTTCAGGCTAGGTCCCACACACCCTTACAGTGAGAATCCCCTCCCCAATCACAATACAGGATCGTTATCAGATAGTAGGAACGCGTGTGGTGTGACGGATCTCATGAGATGGCGACCTTGATCTACTGTAACTCCTTTGAACAGGGGTGATTCTTTACAGTTGAGGCCATAAACTGCATCCGCAGGGCTACGTGATAGCCTGGGACCGGCCTGGACAATCAGACACAAAGGAAGAGGAATGTCAGAGTGTGCGGTAGTGAATAGGGTGAAAGGGTGGTGTCGGGCGGGCACAGGGTGTGATTCTCAGGGAAGAGCAGCACAGATGGGGGGAGGTTTATGGCCCATGCATAAGACAGAGAGCAGGGGTGACCAGTGCGTGGGGTAGATGCTTGCAAGGGTGGCGAGCCATGCTGAGGATCGGCGGCGTGCAGAGAGTGGGTCTGGTCAAGGCATCTAAAATGGCTGCCGTGCACGACAGAAGTGTGGCATTGGAAAAAAAGCAAGATGGCGCACACAATGTTTATCAATACGGATTAATTTATAACAATTATTTTTAACAAT
The DNA here is from genome assembly GCF_964263255.1 of Lissotriton vulgaris. Lineage (NCBI taxonomy): Eukaryota > Metazoa > Chordata > Amphibia > Caudata > Salamandridae > Lissotriton > Lissotriton vulgaris. Next base: position 1,858,250,026 of record NC_141689.1, read on the forward strand.
ATATTTACTCGCAGTGTCAAAATGGCGATCAACACTTCCTAATTTCCTTCGAATCGAACGTTAACAGAAGTCAAGCGGCAAAAAAAAAAAAAAAAAAAAACGCTCACGCGCAACCGCTGGAAGACAAGTATCAACATATATGAGCCTCCTCAACCACCCTCAGAAGACATAGGGGGTCAGGATACGTCTCCCATACCCCCTTATACCCAATACTCACATTGCTTTTCCTCCATCTAGTAATTTAATTAAATCGAAACACAAAATGGCGAATTCACGTTTCGCTACCAGTTTGCGACCCGGTTCGCGAACCGAGAAGCGCTTCTACCGCGAAAAATCAAATTTTTATTATTTGCCCCACGGGACCCTTTAATAACCCCAACATCATTGCTAGGGGGTCAAGAGGGGTCTACCTTGCCCCCTTTCATTAAATTACCCCTTCGTTTTTCTCCTCCTCTTGTCTCTCGATCCTACCGAGAGACAAGATGGCGGCCGCACCGGACTGTTTAGAATGTTGACAGACACCGGAGAGCCAATCAGCTTCGCTACGCAAAGCTCCGTTACGCGAAAAGTATGCGATCTGGAGCGCTATCTGGGACGCTGTCACAGATATATCTGGTTTTTTAAACGTTTATTTCTCAAAATCCACTGGAGCACATATATTGAGACCCAGCAAAGGCACATCGGGCTAACAGTCCCTATAATTATGCCAAGTTTTGTGTAAATCCATTCAGCCGTTCGAGCTAAAAGTGAGGCCAAAGGCCCTATGGAAAAATGAATGGGAAAAACGCGTTTTGGGACCCCCCTTTTTTCTCGGCCCCCCCTTGACGGAACCCCCCCAAATTTTCAGGGGCTGCTCAGAAACAGAATGTGCCATTTTCCTGAAAATTTCAGCCGATTCCGTCCACAAACGCCAAAGTTATTAGACATAGAATTTTCAAAAGTTCCATAGAGAAAAAATCCTAACTATATATACCTACTGGCGACCGCCAGTAGGTAATATATATATATATATATATATATATATATATATATATATATATATATATATATATATATATATATATATATATATTTCCACGAACAACTCCAAACCACCTCCAGCAGCGCCGGCGAAGAAGGAGGACGGACCACTCAGTTGAGGCAAGTTGTATTTATTTTTAATCAGTTTCCAGCAGTGACGCATTTCGGGCTGGGCAGCCCTTGATCACACCCACTAGTGGTCCTCAGTAGGTAGTTATAGTTACAACCTAGTTTCCATAGGAAAAGCATTTTTTTGTCTGCCAATAACCTTGTAGCCCTTTGACAAATCTTGGAGAAATTTTTAAATTAATACGACGTTCACTTCAGCTGCTATCCTGAAAGTTTTGGGGTGATACGTCGAGAGGAGGCCGAGAACCAGGGGGTGCTTAAAAGCACGTTTTCCCCATGTTACTTCCCATAGGACCTTTTGGCGCGGCTACAGCCCGAACTGCTGAACAGAATTACACCAAATATTGCAGGAAGGCAGATTCCAGGTTCCAAGAAGTTCCTTTTTGTGGTTTGATGTAAATCCGTTCAGTAGTTGCTGAGAAATGTAAAGAAATTCCCAGTTGTATATAAATACTTCAAACCATGAAGTATTGGCAGCCATCTTATTACTCAGTTAAATTGAGTCACAAGATAAAAACATAAACAAAAAAAAAGAGGGCAGGGTAAAAACACCCTGACTGCCCCGGGGCCGAAAAAGCTATTTTTTTTAAAGAGGGAGTCGTGCTGGATCCGTGGCTCCTTCCTGATTTTTTTTTTAAATGAAGCGCAACCTTCCACGCCACATTAAATATAGGCTTTTTGGTAAGGCAGCTTATATAGTAATTCAGGGGGGTACCCATGCGGCACCCCCGCTCCCCGGGTACCGTCACCTTCCTGGGGCACAAATATTGAAAGAGATGCAGGGGCTAAATTACTTAATAATGCATGAGGGGGCTCAGGCCATTCCACGCAGCCCCAGGGACCACCACCTACCCGGGCTTAATTAACAAAGGAGGAGCCCTATATGTCCCTGGTAACCACACCTCCCAGGGCTGGCTCCAGCAACATCCCCGGGATCCCCATTACAGTTTGCTATATATTGGCGGAAGCCATAGCAAACTCAGCTCTGCTTTCAGCAAGCAAGTTCGAAAATGCTCTCGCTTGCTGAAAGCAGAGCATGTCTGTTGCCTCTGCCTGATGTCAAGCTCACAGGGAAACAAACAAATTGCTTTGAGATCCAGGGAGCTGCATGTTATCAGGTCCCTAGGTCTCAAAGCAATGCTGGCTCCCGCAGGAGGTGGGGAGCTGGCAGGGACTGTGGGGGCCTTCAGCTGTCCCCAACATTGAAAATGTGGGTTCCCCGGGTGGGACCAGGGCACCCACACTATAGGTTTGGCCCCGGTGGGATGGGATCCCCGGGGCTGAAATCAGGGGTTGGCTGATGGGTTCCTCGCGGCCAAAAATGGCCCTGGGAGGGTTGCCATGTATCCCACCCCTCCAAAATACACCAGTCGTCGGGGGATGGGGTTCCTGTGTCCAAAAGCGGCCCAGGTAGGAAGATGTGTGCCTCCTCCCCCACAAAATGTGCTAGGCCCTAGGGTATGTGGTCTTGGTGGCTATAATCGGCCTGGGAAAGGGGGCTGTGTGCTCCCTCCTGGGTTAGCTGCCTTTGGGGGGTTGGCCATATGCCATGGGTTGGCTGCATGTGGGGGGTGGGCGCGGGGTTCGGCTGTATGCAGCGTGGGTTTGGTTGCTTGCAGGGATGTTGGCTGCAGGGCCTAGCCAGAGGGAATGGCCACAGGCCATGCACAGCTAATGACCACACATATTACATCTCTCATAAAATCCTCTATGACATCATTGATAGTATCTTTGCGACATTTGCTGCAAAATTATTGATGAGAAAACTATGCAAGGCGGGGGCACAAGTTATAGGTACCTTAGGTCATGAGTTATTGTTACTTGAGATAACTCTAACTATAACTGATGAATTTCTGTGGTTTTCTGTATGTAAACTCTGAACCTAACTATAGCGTCCCCGTAAGCTTTGGTTTTTTAGTGAATATATAAATATATATATATATATATATATATATATATATATATATATATATATATATATATATATATATATATATTCACTGAAAAAACCATAGGTTTCACACACGTTATAATTAGGAATTAGCATTTAAAAACCTTAGCAATTCATTGAAAAAACTATAGGTTTCACACACGTTATAGTGAGGAATTAGCATTTAAAAAACCTTAGAAATTCACTGAAAAAAAACATAGGTTTCACACACATTATAGTTAGTAATCAGCATTTAAAAAACCTTAGAAATTCACTGAAAAAACCATAGATTTCACACATGTTATAGTTCTGAATTAGCATTTAAAAAACCTTAGAAATTCACTGAAAAAACGATAGGTACAGGCCCTTTATCGAAACTTTTTATTATAACAACTACCCCGGCCGAAGGCACTATGAAATTTGCACACTTGCTCCCGTTCTTGGCTGCACTTATCAATTATTCTTCAATTTCATATTTTGATTCAAACTCAAGGCCCTTTATGGAGCCTTTTTGTTGTAACTACTGTTGCAGTGATTCTGCTCCTACACACAACTGTGCATAAAGACTTACGACCTCAGTGAATTACGGTGTTCCAAACCCCACCTTAGTACCCAAACACCCTAACAGACTAGCAATCAGTGGCTCAATGGTTCTCCCTCCTATAGCAAAAAAAAAACAATTATTAATCAACCCACAACATGCGAATTAGGTTACCTCAGATAAGGTAGATAACAAGAGCACTCTTTCGTTACATTCTTACACCAGTCCAAAACAAGCACTTATAAACACACCTGCAACTTTGAAATGTTTATTTCTAACACTGTAATCTCATGCCCAGTACCTTACATAATACAAGCAAACATATTATCAGAAACAAAGCTGTCAGCATTGTTACTATTCCATAAAATACAAAGGGAGAAAGCATCCTATAATGCAAAAGGGAAACAGATTTAAAATATACCTAAATTTCACCCTCCCTACTTAGAAGGTTAGTTTTTAACTACAGAAGATCTCATACCTCTGTTACTCAGCAGTAGTGGATCACATTGAGTTCTACACAAACTGTCAAGATACGAAAGTCCTCAAACTGTGAGTAAGTAAATTCTTTATTGTTCGGTTAATTAAAAACTGTGTGTAATCATGCCTGCACACTTCATTACTAAACGTGCAAGTATAAGAGATGCCACAGCTGCATATCTCTTATGACTCGAACGTACGAACATCATTCCGAATAACACACACAGTATCCAGCATAATCTTGATGTTTCATGCTCTCACTTTACACACTAAAGTAGCAAGGCAGTCTACAAATGTAGTATATCAAATTATTCTCATATGAAGCAAAATATTCACCCTTCTCTAAACAATATTGCAAGTGCGTGTTGTGTGCAAAGCAGAGCAGGAAAACAAAAATGGCGTTTAAGCTTCTAATAAACCCATGCTAACTTAACACGGTGTGAGTGCAAGGCTCACCCCACAACACATTTCCTTGACCAAAGCACTTAATATAAAAGTAGGCAAATTACGAACGCACAGTCCAAGCCTAAAAAGCAGAGTCAAGTTCAATTTTGAAAAAAAATTTATTCGATCTTTGATAAAAAGCAGTAAATAAATAATAAAAAATAGGTAGAAAAAAAAACCACTCTTATTCCACCAGCGTATAAGCACAGTATGTAGTAACAGCCTCCAACAGGAAGTCATTGTTCTCATCTGAAAACATTTCAGCCATCCAAATTAATAGTGAGAATAAACATACATGTTCCTCAACCATCGGAGGAAAACTCGGGTCATCTTCAATGTAACTGCGTGCCAAGAAGTCATGCACGGCTGCAAAAATATTCCAACGTCCCATTATTCCACGTGTCGCTGCTAAGGCCATAATCCTGCCGCCAGAACAGAGCAAGTCATGAACCACTAAGGGACTCATCAGCTGGTCATAATCCGCGTTGGGAGACACCGTACTGCAGAGACACAAATCCAGGGCCCAGTCGAAATCACAGCTCAGGCAATGGAAGACAGCTTGAACGCATGTGAACAAGAAGAATCGAAACGATAATCCATAAGCTGCACTCATCGTTGCAAGACCCAGCGCTTCATAGTAACTAAGCATTCGGATGCGGACTAGCAACAACCGAGAAATATTCTCGTCGGCTGCAAGATGTGCATCCAAATTTAACTAAACAAATAAATACAAGCACACCTGCAACTAATGTGAGCATTAAGCACAATTCACCAAAAATGCTGGAAAAAATTGAATGAAAAAACACCGACAAGACACCAAATATAGTTTCTACAGAAGTCACAAGGCCAATGCTTACCCCCTACTCGAGGACGCATTAAAGGTAGTCTAAATTAACTCCCTAAAATTCCAGGGCACGTCTGTATTTAATAAAGAATACACTTCTGTGAGGGTGTTTGCTACATGAAGGACAAATGTTTTTGTAGCAGATATAACAGCGACCTCTTTTTGAGACAATAGCGCTCTTATACGGCTCATTTGGTTGACTATTCTTTCAAGGTCGGAATCAACGGCCAGATGGAAACATCCAGCTTCCTATGCAGAGGAGTAAACACAACATTTTTATAGCAAACCACACGCTCAGTTACCATAAATCATGTAAGCGATGCCTGCTAACATCGCACAATAAGCCACACTGCTGAATCAGATCTCCAATAAGTGACCACTTCTAACTATTCTCATAGCGCGCCATGTGCTCTGATTTGACAGTGAGAGAGTGATCGCACCATAGTTTCTACTGCTAATCATTCTCAGCATACCCTACAAATACGATAAAAAGGCGATAATTTTAACACCGGTCCTTGATAATATGCCCCGAATTTCGTAGCGCGCCCTGCAACGCAAAATGCGATGCAGGGCACGGAACGAAGGGGAATATTATCAACAACATAAGGTGATACATTATCGTCGCTTTTATTGGCAAGAAACTGCTGATAAAGCGGCGATAATGGGCTCGATAATAGGCCCTTGTAAATTCCCATAGCAGCCCAGGTTCTGGTGTTAACTTGGGCTGCTATGGGAATTCACAAGGGAATATTATCAAGACCATTATCGCCGCTTTATCGGCAGTTTCCTGCTGATAAAACCAGCAATAATGTATCGCCTTATGTTGTTGATAATATGGCCCAAAATTAGTTTTATTAATTTAATTGTTTACTTACCTACAATCACCCAGATTCCGTTGTTTATCACCCCCTACCCTGCCCCTCCCCCGCCCCGCCTGTCCCACTGCAACTCCCTCCACGGGCCGCATCTGGGCTTGATAATACGCCCTTGTTAATTCCCATAGAAGCCCATGTTAACACCAGAACATGGGCTTCTATGGGAGTTAACAAGGGCATATTATCAAGACCATTTTTGCCGTTTTATCGGCAGTTTCCTGCCCATAAAACGTCAATAATTTTAACACCGGTCCTTGATAATATGCTCATCAGTGCCATATTATCAGTAAAGGGCGATACATTATTGCCGTTTTTATCGGCAGAAAACTGCCGATAAAGCGGCGATAATGGGCTTGATAATAGGCCCTTGTAAATTCCCATAGCAGCCCAGGTTTTAGTGTTAACCTGGGCTCCTATGGCAATTCACAAGGATATATTATCAAGACCATTATCACCGCTTTACCGTCAGTTTCCTGCCGATAAAAGCGGCGATAATGTATCGCCCTTTATTAATATTATGGCCCATAATCCCTTAATGTACAGAGACGCACAAACTGATATTAAACAAAAAAACATAACAGCATGCATTATAGCAAAACACATTTACTACTATAAAAGTTTAACAACGGACAAATATAGGGGCATATTATCAAGACAGGCGATAACATTATTGCCGCTTTATCTGCAGTTTTCTACCCATAAAGCGGCAATAATATTATCGCCTGTCTTGATATACCCCATAATTCCTTAATGTACAAAGATGCACTGCACACACTCCCATACAACTTATCAACTCACCTTTCAAATTTGTAGATTAAGAAGAATACCACTCACACAGTGGATGTTCTTGTACAGAATCTCTCTAGTTCCGTGTTTGCAGCAGAACCGTCAAATGGAACATTTTACCTCTCATTTTACACATACATACATACATATAAATAACCAATTAAAATCCTTCACACATTAATTCAAAACAGAACACACATTTCTATTTATTTAACATTCCAAACCTTTCCAACTGACATAACTTTCCACCCTACCCCCAACAGATCATGCAAAAGTCAACTGTCAACAGAGGTCAAAAGTTCAGCACTGTATAAAACACTGCTCCTCAACAAATTTAGACTATGCATAAGCACTTACTTATAAGTACCAATATAGCAAAAATGTCTCATTACAAGCAACAAAAATATAAACACATAAACTTGATAAATATCTGTAAAAGATGTATTTTTAATTCATTTTTCTTGCTTACGTACACTTATGGAACAACTTCAAAATTTCGCACTGAACGCGTACAACAAATATACCGTAAAAAAAAAAAGCATACATCACTCATTTTTTACAAACACCGGACACCCCATCCTCCAAGCCTCAAATATAACATTCAAGACCGTAGGTAGAGCCTCAAATCCAGCACAGTACCAGCCGGCTCCCTGCATCATTCGGGAGCTGGCATTGCTATTCCTCACAGAGAGCAGCTTACATGTTTCCATTCTAATTTTAAACATGATTTCAACAGTTTGTTATACATTTTATAAAATAATATGGTACTGCACGCTAAAGCAGAAAAGTCAGCACAATTATGATAGAATACAAAATAGAAAAAAATATATATACTTCTACACTCAACAAACTCGTAACCAGAGTATACAGTATAATTCAAAAAACACTCTACCACAACTAGTTTTTCAAACACATTGTACAATAAAATGCGTCACAAAATAGGTTACATACATGGTGACTCTATAACGTCACATAGAAAAAAGAATACCACTCTTACACTACCAGGAAAACACAACAAAAGTACGAGGCCCAAACTTCCATTGTAGTGATTTCTTAGTTGCAGGTCTAGTTGTCAGATCGACACACACACTCCCTCATGGCTAGTATACACCCACTTGTGGATTCTTAAGCAAGAGACTGCGAAAATTTGTCAAAGAGGAGAGAATGTAAAAGTTTAGAAAAAGAAGATTTGGAATAAACTGCCAGAGTTCTTAATGTCGCAAGGACGGCATAAAGCTGTGCATTTGGCTGGGGCATTAATGTGTCCCATTTGTAATTACTACGGTCGTACCTAGTGGCATTTGGGCATGCCACATACCAATCTGCACGCTAAAACTAATTCAAGAGAGAAAGTCGGATGAAAAGTTAAAAACTGAGGTGTGCATCCCTCACCTTTACATAAAACATTGTAACTATGCTCACCCAGGCATTGCACCCATCGAGTACAAAGCATGAAGAAAAGGAGAAAATGGATTAAGAACCCACGAGTTTGGTGAAACAACAGGGCTCGTCTCGAACTTTTTTAAAACAACACGGAGTGCTGAAAAACAATCATTTGTATGGACTCACAAACGTCATGTTTTATAATTGTGAGATGGTGTGTCAAGCAGAAAGAAAACGAAATAAGTAGGGATATTAGAATATTGCATCATGGGGCATGGAGTTTTTTTCGTGTTGAAACTTAGGTACACGGAAAAAGGGTTGTATGTTATTTCATGGCCAACCTAAACGAGGGGATATTGGACCAATAGGGACTGAGGAGGGCGGGTCAGCTTGTTGATAAGGAGGCAGGTGAGTCAGATTAACGTAACGCTGCATCAGTTGGTTTAGAAGAGAGGCTTTTTTCACCCAAGCGGCAGGTACGTGAAAACGTGGGATTACTGTAAATGTGAGGTTAAGATAAAATCATTTCTTTAAACTGGGAACACGTACGCTTAGGGAGCATAACGGTTAAGGTTTAAGATAAGAAAGACAGCAATAGTGCGCAGCATATGAACGTGTATATTGAAGATAGCCTGAGGATTTTTTGCGAGTATGTCAAACAAAGGTTTTGTTATAAGCATCATGAGTCGGAGGCTGTATACGTTTTCATATACAAGCGGATAAGTGAATGTTTATAGAATAATGGGAAAGAGCGGGATGAGATGGTTTTAGAGAATGGAGTGACTTGAATGTATACTACTGACCTGTAAGGTTGAAAAAGTGGAGGGCAAGATTGATGTACCCAGTCCACTATGACTTGTAATAATGAACCAGGCGAGGTGACAACCATGATGTACAGGTGGTAATAGAATACTCAATTTATTATTTTGATAAAAATCTGCGAGAAGTTGTTGTTCTTCTTCTTTTTTTTAAAGCACATCGGAGAATGGATGATTAATTGGCATATGTTTTATTGTTGTTTCTAGTGACCCCCGAAGAAGGGCGCTGCGTCGCCCGAAATGCATTGGGTTTTTTATGAATAAAACACCGCTTGAGATGAGCCCGGCATTTATCGTATTTATTCAAGAGGTCCGGATGGGCACAGTGTAAATATAAGAAAATTGAAAAAAAGCACACATTCCACTTGTGGATTCTTAAGCAAGAGACTGCGAAAATTTGTCAAAGAGGAGAGAATGTAAAAGTTTAGAAAAAGAAGATTTGGAATAAACTGCCAGATTTCTTAATGTCGCAAGGACGGCATAAAGCTGAGCATTTGGCTGGGGCATGAATGTGTCCCATTTGTAATTACTACGGTCGTACCTAGTGGCATTTGGGCATGCCACATACCAATCTGCACGCTAAAACTAATTCAAGAGAGAAAGTCGGATGAAAAGTTAAAAACTGAGGTGTGCATCCCTCACCTTTACATAAAACATAGTATACACCCACACCATACCCATTCAGCGCATCCGTCACTACACACGTGACCCTATCTATAAAAAAGACGGAGCGCACGTGTTGTATGCCATTTTACAGTTGTTCCCAAAGCACCGAACAAAGGGCCCACTACTACATGTGTGGCCTCTTTGGTCACTGAGTTAGTAGTGCCCGAAAGCACTGAGCAGGTGAAGAACCTGCATTGATGATGATGATGGGAGCACGAGTATGTCGTGAGCCATAGAGTTATCAAGACTCGGCAACACTGTGGAATTTTAGTTTGCGAGCTAAACATCATCTGCGCCAGCTTGTCACCCACGTACGACGTACACGGCAGCCATTTTAGGTATCATAGTCTCCCTGTCCGCGATCAATCGCCAGCGCGCCCCTCTGACTCAGCAAGCAACCTCCGCGCACCCTGGCTCCCCCTCCCTCCCTCTCATGAGCATAACCCTTCTGCATGACCCTGTCCTTGGGAGTCACGCCTGCGCCTGACCAGCACCTCCTCTCCTCCCATGAATGCCCTTCTGTTGATAAACCTTCCCTCCGCGCTCAATTGTCCACGCGGCATGAATACCACTCCTTTGATGACCCCTTACCCCGTGTCCGACTGTCCACACAGGTCCGAGGCCATCGCCTAAGCCGGGAGATACCATTTACTGCCCCTCATTGTATGGAGTCGCCCCTCTTCAAAGGACACACTGTTGATCAGGGCCTCCCCACCCCCTGGGATATGATCAGGCGCACACATCCTAAGACTTGGCGGAACACTCAGCTGCGTGATGACCCCCTCCTCTTGTCAACAGGTTGAGGACCTCTATTGTGAAGGTATATGGGGGTGGGATTGACACGAGGATTATGGGGATGTCCTTTTCCTTACTTCACAATGTTATGATTGTAATAACGAAAGGTCACATGCCATAAACCAGTGTATAAGAGGCCAGGCCTCAGAGAGGCTGTTAGAGCACCTCGAGACGATACCTTGTTGTCTGATCTGATGTGTTCTGCTCCGTCGGAATAAAACTTCTGTTTCCTGCCTTCTGGTCTCCGGCGCCTGCCTCATTGCTTGGTAATTTGAATGGTACAAGGGCGGTTAGCGCCGGGCAAATCTTGGAAAAGGTCATAGCCCTACCTTTTTCCACAATTGGCGTCCCAAAGCGTGGGGCCCATCAGCGACACGTGGATCCAGTGGGAGAGGTCCCGACGACAGAGTGAACGACTGCAACGATCGGGAGAGCTCGTGTCCGATAGACCCTCGTCTGACAGCCAATCATCCGACCTTCACTAGTTCCGAACAGACCTCTCTCGAGTGATCTACGGTCCTGACTGGGAACCATCAGGAGTGCCACGAACACAACGAAGAGGAGAGGACGATCGGGCGCTGGATTCAGAGGACAGGAAACCGTCCATGCGGTCCGGGTAAGGTCGTGTAGACACGACAAACTGAGAAATGATTGTTTGGTTTGGATAATACTAGTATTACGCTTTGTTGATACCTCTGGAGATTCACCGTCTGCAAACGGAGAAAACAACAGGCTCTCTCTTTGCAAGCAGTGAAGGATAGGTAACGCAGACTTTTGTCCCCATTGTAATCCGTTGTGCCTATCTTCCTCCCCCACTGTTTTCCCGAACTGTCGTTCGTGGATTATTGTCTGGAGATTCTTTGTCTGCAAACAGGGAAGAACAAGGTCTCTCTTTGCAGGTAGAGAAAGAGTGGGTAACGCAAACCTTTTCGCACCCACTTATTCTCCCCACTGATTGTTTGATTGACCGAACATTGATTGTTCGGTATTGGTTCTTTTGAGGTATTCACCGCCGGCAAACAACGGAGAATAGAAATATTCTGTCTAGTCTTTGCCCGCCGTGATAAGATAGGTAGTACAGACCTTTGTCCCCGTTGTAACCCGTCATGCCTATCTTCTCCCCACTGATTGGTAGCCTGTACAGCCCGGACCGCTTATTAGAGATGAACCATCCAGCTCCACTGGAGGGCACCCCTAATAAGGACATGTTCACTAAGCATGGACTAGTCGCTATAGCTTATACTAAGCTATGGCATAAATATACAAAGAAGAACCCTGAAAGTCAGTGGCCACTGATAGGTTCCTTTGATGAAAACAAAATAAAAATATTGGAAATAGCGCTCCAGAAAAATAAGACCACGCCCACTATGCTTGATAGTATAGGCATGTGGCGCAAAGAAACGGAACAACGAAAGAAAAGAGAAGAAGCAAAAATAGGGAAAGAATTACGAAAGGCAGCCCACCTGGCCGCTAAGCAACTAGAAGAAGAAATAAAAGAAAGAAAAGAAGCAGCACAAAACCAAGAATCAGGGTCGACAGGTCAATGCCCTATTAGGACCCCCTCTGCGCTCTACCCTGAATTGCCCTCCAAACAACGGGCGAACGATGAGTTACTGCTAGGTCCCCCAATCATCTACATGCCCCCTCCATATGCTCCCAGCCAACAAAGCTTGCAAGCCCCGAGCGCGAGCGAAAGTGACCTTAGTGCTAGTGCACCAGCCCTCACGGCCTCCGCACCAGCCACATTAACAACATCGTCAGACGACCCCGAGGCTAGCAAACAACCACCAGCCAGACCAAATAGGTTGAGCAAAGATGAGCGGGATGGGATCGACAAAATAGCAAAGACATTAGTAGAACGAAGGGAGAGCGAAGAATACACAATGAACACATATAATTCGCATGCCGACAGCCACAGACGGCATTTCATTTTGCGATTCAGCTACCACACCCTGAACGCATATGAAGATAGGTATCAAAGTAAGGGTCCCGCTAAACTAACAACACTGTATAGGAAGATTGATGTTGGAGATGGGACTGAATGTGAGGCGACGAAACTCTTCATGCAGATGCTTGAGGTCTTCCGTCACCTCACGGAACAAGAACCAGAAGCCAAGGTTACAGTCCCTGAAACGACCTCAGTAGAAGTAGCTAATACTATGATGCCTATCAGAGAAGCGGCCCCTTACTGGATCCCGCCACGTGGCCAGGGAACAAGCGATGATATTAATCATGCAGATGCAAAAGGGAGAGTTGTGTACAATTGGGTTTACCAACCATGGGACCGACAAGATATCCTAACCTTTAAGCAAACTCTGCCCGATTTGAGAAAGAACCCGACAGCATTCTATACCGAATTAGGCACAGCCTTGGGTTCGACGATAATGACTTTAGCGGACATTGACTTGTTCTTCGGGTTATGCCTGCCAGCTGACGTGTGGAAGCAAATCCGGAAGGCTGACCACACGGATCTGTTTGGACATACCTGGGACCAACTCGGTAAACTAGACAGACAGCGAGAGCCAGGAAGGAAACCAGTAAAGGACATACTGGAACTCCCAGACAAACTAGTTCAGAAGTTAAAGACACTGATCCCAGAAAGAAAGGTAGACTGGTCGATAGTCACGGCCTGCCGACAGAAACCCCAGGAAGATGTGTCAGAATACTTCTCCCGATTCGAGACAGTGTTCTCCGACTACAGTGGCCAAGACATGACCACCGCAACCGGACAGCACCTGTTCGTACAAAATTATGTAAAGGGCCTATCACAAGAGGTCTCCCAAAAACTGCAGACGAGTGAGAGTAGTTGGGGGGCCTCCAAACCTGCAGCTATCCTCCAGATGGCTCAGTATTACGAGCACCAAAAGAATGAGAATGATAGGGCGTCCGAGAAAAAGAAGAAAGATTTAAAAGAAAGGGTAATGATAGCCCAGATACAAGGTATAGCGGCAGGACGGGAACCCCAAAGAGGGAACTACCAATCGACCACCCCCAGAAATCTACCTCCTAAAGATCACACCCCAACACCCCACACTGGACGTAGAGACATTAGCAATGACCAATGCGCCTTCTGCAAAGGATTTGGCCATTGGAAATCCCAGTGTGCGGTTCTGCTAGAGATGAATAGAAATAGGGACACCAGAGATGTGGCAGGTGGTCCGAGCAATAGAGGACAAGGACGAGGGCACACAAACGACACCAACAATGACAGATCAGGGAGATTAAACACATTTGACCGCCCCCGACAGAACCAATATCAGCTATCCGATGGTGAGAATACCCCCGATTTTGCATAGGACTGCCAGGGGCAAGGGAGGGATCCAGTCGAGCTCTGTGTTGACCAGCAAGGTCCTTACGTCACTGCTAAGGTCCTGGGTACAGAGTCTCCATTTTTGGTAGACACTGGGGCGACACGTAGTGTGTTATCGAAACGACTGATTCCAAGGGCACCCTTGTCTGGCTCACACATTACATCGATAGGCTTCGATGGGACGCCCTCCACTAACCCCCTGTCCGTACCTATCACCTTTGACCTAGAAAACAACACCACTGACGCGACATTTCTGCTCTCCCCCAACTCCCCTGACGCCATTATGGGCATTGACTTACTGAAACATTTTCGAGCTACCATTAGGTGTTCCCCAGATGGAATTCGAGTCATCCTGTACGACAACCCAGGCATGCCCAAATCCTGCCCCTCACGACACATGTGCCCCATAACTGACGCTGACCTGTCCTTGCTTGATACTCTGCCACCGTACCTATGGGCCAAAAATGACTCTGATGTGGGACGAATGATGATTGACCCCATTCATATAACTGTAAGACAGGACGCTATGCTCCCGAAACTCCCACAATATCGGATATCTCCCGAAGGCGAGAAAGCACTGGTAGCGATCATTCAGTCTCTGGTAGATGCAGGAGTGGTTGAAGAAGTGGTTAGCAACGTCTGCAACAGCCCAATCCTACCTATTGTTAAGAAGCAAGGCGAAGGAGATGAGAAAGCATACCGCTTCATCATCGACCTGCGAGAAATTAACAAAGTGGTTGTACCCCAATACCCTGTAGTCTCCGATATCACCACCATTCTGACCCTCATCCCGTCCACTGCCACCACCTTCACTGTTATCGACCTTAAGAATGCGTTTTTCTCTATCCCCATCCATCCAGACAGCCGTTATCTCTTCGGCTTCACTTTAAAATCCCGCTCATACCGATTTTGTAGAGCTCCCCAGGGGTACACCGAAAGCCCCAGCATTTACAGCCAGGCCCTCAAAAGACAGCTGGATGCCTTCCAGCTACTAGATGGAGTGGTGTTGATCCAATATGTCGATGATATCCTTTTGGCGGCCGACACGACCCCCCTCGCAATCACAGCCACTGTCCAACTCCTACACTTTCTTGCAGAGAATGGCCATAAAGTTTCCAAAAAGAAATTACAATTCTGCCAGCCACAAGTGACATACCTAGGCCATCTCCTGTCCAAAGAAGGGAGGAAACTCACACCCGACCGAATCCAAACCATCCTGGACACCCCCGTCCCAAAAACACAAAAGCAAGTCCGCTCTTTGGTTGGCCTAACCTCTTTTTGCAGACAGTGGTTACCTAACTACAGCCTCATTGTGAAACCACTACTTGCCCTGTTGACCAAAGATGTCCCCTCCCCGCTCCCCTGGACCCCTGAGTGTCAAGCATCCTTTTGTGAATTACGAAATGCACTCTGTTCAGCACCCGTCCTAGGAACCCCGGATTACTCCAAACCCTTCTCCCTCTTCACCCATGAAAGGGAGGGGTGTGCATTGTCTGTCCTAACTCAATCAATTGGCCCTAAGCAGCGCCCTTGTGCCTACTTCTCCGCCACTCTTGATCCTGTAGCCAGAGCTTTGCCTGCCTGCCTTCGTGCAGTAGCCGCCGCTGCTGTCTCTATCCGCCAGAGCGAAGGAATAGTACTTTCAAACTCCCTCACTGTGTTAGTACCCCATGCAGTTGACACCCTTTTGAACCAGACAAAGACCCAACACCTGACAAGCGCACGACTGACAGGGTACGAATTGACTCTATTTGCACCCCACATTACACTGAAGAGATGCACAACTTTGAATCCTGCCACTCTGTTGCCCTTGCCTGAAAATGACCCCGACGCGCCTCCCATACACGACTGTGTGACCCTCACGGACGAACAAACTAGGAGTAGAGTTGACCTCCGAGACACTGCTTTTACAGACCCTGATGGAGAGCTATGGGTAGACGGCTCATGCATCAAACTCCCATATGGCACCACTTCAGCTGCCTATGCTGTAACGACAGCCCGAACAGTAGTTGAGACAGCCTGCATCACACAACGATCTGCCCAGGCAGCGGAACTGATAGCCCTCACACGAGCATGCATCATAGCCACAGGGACCACCGCGAACGTATATACAGACAGCCAGTATGCCTTCGGGGTGGTTCACCATTTTGGGCTCCTGTGGAGGGAGAGGGGATTCCTGACGTCCCACGGCACCGCCATCCTCCACGGAGATCTGGTTTCTGCCCTGATTGATGCAGTTCTCCTCCCCAAACGATTAGCGGTGATCAAATGTCAGGCACACAAAAGGGTGACAGACTTAGTCGGACAAGGGAATGCACTGGCCGACATCACTGCACGAACCACAGCTGAGAATAGGACAGTGACACGCATGTATGTGACCAGGTCACAAGCAGAGAAATGGACTGACACAAGGGAAATGATCAGAGACATCCAGTCGGCCAGCACCCCTCACGAACTGACTAAGTGGGCAGGGGTGGGTTTGAAGGATGATGAGGGCTGCTGGCGAACAAAAGATGCAAACAAATGGTTGCTACCTGACTCATACCTGATCCCCATACTGACAATGGCTCATTCCCCCGCACACATAGGATCTGCACCCATGATCGAACTCATTTCCAAAGTCTGGCACAACAACAAAATCCCCGACTCAGCCAGACGCCTAGTCCAACAGTGCCTTATCTGTCTGCAACACAACCCCGGGAAAGGAACTGTGGTACCCCGGGGAGGGTTTGGGACCCCCAATCACCCCTTTGAGGTCCTTCAGATGGACTACATCCAACTAGAGAGATGCCAAAGCTTGAAGTATGTACTAGTCATCGTATGTGCCTTCAGCAAATGGGTAGAGGCCTATCCAACCCGTGACAACACTGCCATGACTACTGCCAAAGTACTACTGAAAGAATTCTTCCCTCGCTATGGCCTTTGTCGAATTTTATGGAGCGACAATGGCCCCCACTTCATAGCTGAGGTTATCCAACTAATCCTAAAAGGATTGGGGGTGAGACAGAGATTTCACGCAGTCTTCCACCCCCAATCCGCCGGCCTGGTGAAACGCCATAATGCCACACTGAAGTTGAAATTGTCAAAAATAGTGGCAACCACCGGACTTAAATGGCCAGACGCTCTGCCTTTGGCCCTGCTATCGATGCGCTCTACCCCCACCAAGCACCATTTGACCCCCTACGAGGTTGTATTCGGGCGACCGATGAACCTCTGGACCGCTCCCAAGCCAACCTCCATTCATGACGTCCCGGACGTCCTACTATCTGATTATTTGTGCAAGTTAACTAAAACGTTGTCTGTCATTCATCAACAGGTGCAGCAGGCCATCCCCGATGCTTCCAGGGGCCCCGGCCACGACATCCAACCGGGAGATTTCGTGCTAATACGAAATTTCCAACGGACCAAGAGTTTGGAACCCCGGTGGACGGGCCCCTGGCAAGTGCTGATTACCACACGGACGGCGCTTCGAGTGGAGGGGAAGAGGCACTGGCTGCACGCACATCACTGCCGGAAGGTCTCTGCAACCCTGGCCACGACAGAGAGCGTCAGCACCCAAGAAGAGCTCCTGAACAAAGACCGACCGACATTGAACTGTTATCCCGATACTGAGGTACTTGAACTTGCAAAATTCTCTGATCCCACTGTGCCATCCAGAGAAGGGTATTTCCTGCGTCGAAAGGAGGGAGCTTCGGCTAAGTAGGCCACGGACTAAGTTGAATCTCAGAACGGTGACCTAAATACAACCAAGGGTTGCCGGGAGAGAAGCTAAACGAAGTCTGCGGTTCTGCCGGCTACCGAGCTCCCTTGAAGATGATGGAAGCGCCAGATAAGAAGATGATGGAAGCGCCAGATAAGAAGATGATGGAAGCAACAGGAAATACCCACTATAGAAACTCAAAGACTGACAATTTGCACAAATCAAAGACAATCGCCCTCTTTATTGTCTTCCTCTTCTGCCTCCTCCTCATGACCACCTTCTGGATTTTGGAGGAAAGCACACCGGCTCATGAGGCATTGCTACCTACTGCACAACCGACCCCCATGAAAGAGCATCACCTGATCTCCCTGTCACCTCAGCTCCGAGAAAGGCGCAGGGAATTCTGGAACAATTCCTTCGTGCAACTGTTGCACCAACACAACCTTGCTGCAAATGCTACGAACTGCTGGATCTGCGGGTTGCTCCCGCATGCCACTGGACACTCCATCCCCTTCATCCCTTCTCCTTTCTCAGTTCACGGCTCCTGCCTCGCCTGGTTGATCCTCATGCAAGAGAGCCACAAGGACAACGCCACTTCCGGCCAGACCGTGTCGCACTTCTACTCTGGGTTCTGGCTGAACAAAACCGGAAAGACCTCTGCTGCCCTGTGCCCTGCGCTCACAGGCGCCACCTTCCTTAAAGACATTCCAGCCAAAGAACGTGTCGAAGTACAGGTGCTCCACAATCCAGCTAGATCCACCTTCTCTCATCTGCAAAAACAAACCACCGCCACTCTGACTGTGGCCCTGTCTGTTATCAATATCACCGGCCTTGTGTGCCTAGAAGGCCAGGGGACGCAGCTGGTGGGTCACAGTTCCTGTCGAATCACCAGAACATTGGACTCAGTTGACCCCCCTTCTTTTGTTGCTTCTCCGAATATGTACTTTGTGTGTGGCACCAAAGCTTACACCTGGCTCCCGAAAGGTTGGAAGGGTACCTGCTACATTGCCTTCATTCTTCCCCCCACGTATGTAGCCCCTGCCAACCATCACCGGCAGAGGCGTGCAGATGACATTGGACAAGCCGACTCCACTGGAGCACAGTTCCTAGATGCAGCAAACGGACTTGTTCCTCTGTGGGGCCCAATGGCAAACAGCCGCGCTATCCGGCACCTGACCCAGGCAGTGGAAACAACGATCAACATCACCGCTGGCATCCTCGCTAACAACACGGCGGAGCTTCAGGCGGTACGCCTTGTGACCCTCCAAAACCGCCTTGTCCTAGATGTGGTCCTAGCCGACCGAGGAGGAGCATGCTGCATCATCGGATCTAGCTGCTGCACCTACGTGCCAGATAACTCGCCATCAGTCTACAAAGCCATTGAACACCTCCACAGACTTTCCTCGGAGGTTCACCAAGAACAAGAAGGATGGTCGCTTGGGAGCTGGTTTTGGGACACTTTGAGGAATTGGGGTTGGAGATTGTTTTCCTTCGTGCTGATACCTGTTGTGATATTATGTGGGTGTTGCTTGGGTATTCAATGTCTACCCCCCTTGTGCAGCTTTGTTTCTAACTGTATGTGCCCAAAGACTTTGGACTTCCGAAATGAGCACATGAGTCCCCTCTATGAAGTAGAAATACGTGGCCTTATGGGAATAAATCCGAACTGACAAGTTGGCGAGACATGTTAAAAGGGAGGACTGTGGAATTTTAGTTTGCGAGCTAAACATCATCTGCGCCAGCTTGTCACCCACGTACGACGTACACGGCAGCCATTTTAGGTATCATGGTCTCCCTGTCCGCGATCAATCGCCAGCGCGCCCCTCTGACTCAGCAAGCAACCTCCGCGCACCCTGGCTCCCCCTCCCTCCCTCTCATGAGCATAACCCTTCTGCATGACCCTGTCCTTGGGAGTCACGCCTGCGCCTGACCAGCACCTCCTCTCCTCCCATGAATGCCCTTCTGTTGATAAACCTTCCCTCCGTGCTCAATTGTCCACGCGGCATGAATACCACTCCTTTGATGACCCCTTACCCCGTGTCCGACTGTCCACACAGGTCCGAGGCCATCGCCTAAGCCGGGAGATACCATTTACTGCCCCTCATTGTATGGAGTCGCCCCTCTTCAAAGGACACACTGTTGATCAGGGCCTCCCCACCCCCTGGGATATGATCAGGCGCACACATCCTAAGACTTGGCGGAACACTCAGCTGCGTGATGACCCCCTCCTCTTGTCAACAGGTTGAGGACCTCTATTGTGAAGGTATATGGGGGTGGGATTGACACGAGGATTATGGGGATGTCCTTTTCCTTACTTCACAATGTTATGATTGTAATAACGAAAGGTCACATGCCATAAACCAGTGTATAAGAGGCCAGGCCTCAGAGAGGCTGTTAGAGCACCTCGAGACGATACCTTGTTGTCTGATCTGATGTGTTCTGCTCCGTCGGAATAAAACTTCTGTTTCCTGCCTTCTGGTCTCCGGCGCCTGCCTCATTGCTTGGTAATTTGAATGGTACAAGGGCGGTTAGCGCCGGGCAAATCTTGGAAAAGGTCATAGCCCTACCTTTTTCCACAACACGAATGAGACTTCTTTGTTGAAGATCGTGACTACATCATGAAGAAACTCGTTTCCACAAAAGGTGAGCAGTGGCACTTGAGTACGCATCAGAAGGAGTCAAAGAGTTGTAGCTGACTACATAAAAAAAATGCGACTTAATATTTTAGATGAACGCACTCCTATATAATGTATTCATTTATATATTTAATTTTTTTTCCCAATAGCAGTAATGTTTTTATAATCGCTGAAATGTCCAGAATATATTTAGAATACAAACAGACACCTTATCAAGGACCGGTGTTCAAATTATCGCCGTTTTATAGGCAGGAAACTGCAGATAAAGTGACGATAATGGGCTTGATAATATGCCCTTGTGAATTCCCATAGCACCCCAGGTTCTTGTGTTAACCTGGGCTGCTATAGGAATTCACAAGGGCATACTACCAAGCCTATTATCGCCGCTTTATTGGCGTTTTCCTGCCGATAAAAGTGGCGCAGCTGTAACAGTCTAACTACGGAATATTAAGAACCCACATTAAAATTCACTTTTGACAGTAGTTACATAACTCAGTTTACGATGACTAATCAAAATTTCCTTTTGTTTCCTTCACCAAACATCCTTCAGAGGCAACCACGGCCTATCGACCAACAGTAATGGAATTTTCTGCAATGTATTGAATATACTTTGACGTATAGAAGCAGAGTTCAAGTCGAGTGGTGAACTCCGGTGGCCGCACTGTTTATACAAGGTAAGCACAGCAGCCTACATATACAATGCCTTCATAGCAATCCATTAGAAATAAATCGGCATATTTACAATGCCGTTATGCCACTTATGCGTCAGTAACGCAGTAGGCACTTCCATATATACACCACTTGAACGCGGCACTATAACAAGTGAAATGTACCAGGTACACTGCACTCGTAAAACTGTAGTGTTACCTTTATTTGTGAAAGGAGAGAGGGCCATAATATCAAGCCTGGGTGACAAAATGATTGCCAGTTTATTGGCAGGAAACTGCAGCTAAAGTGGCGATAACGGGTTTGATAATATGCTCAATGGAATTCCAATCGAAGCTCTTGTTAAAAGAGAAGGACATCTAACATGAGCTTCGATTGGAATTCCATAGAGCATATTATCAAACCCATTGTCGCCACTTTCCTGCCGATAAAGTGGTGATAATTTTGTCGCCCAAGCTTGATAATATGGCCCAGAGTGCGTAGTGTACAGCAGCTTCTCCGTAAAATCAGATACATTACAACAGTCTGACAAACAGATTCACAACGTTATTACGCCACTTTTGAGTCACTTTTAACATGGGTAAAGTGACGCAAGGAGCTTATAAATCTACGTCTGACTTTTCAAGAAAAAATCTCAACTCCAGACTCTGCAACACAGTTTTAATGTTGTTTTCTCTCTCTTTCTCTCTCTCACTCTCTGTGACATCATTTCTCTTTCTCTCTTAAACTTATAGACACTGCTGTCTGCTTGGATGTGTAGAAGAATTGTTCAAAACAAGTTGTGAATTCAACTGGCCCGAAGAGTTTGTCCGCAGTGTTTAACCGCATCGCTGCGGCGGCTTTTCCCGCTGTGTGCGGCTATTTTCAAAATACCGCGTTACATGACGAGCTCAGCTCGTCATCAGCATACGAGCACCGTAGCTGATGACGATAAAGCGGCAATAATGGGCTTGATAATAGGCCCTTGTTAATTCCCATAGAAGCCTATGTTCTAGTGTTAACATGGGCTTCTATGGGAAAAAACATGGCCGTATTATCAAGCCCATTATCACTGCTTTATCGGCAGTTTCCTGCTGATAAAAGTGGTGATAATGTATCGCCTTTTGTTGATAATATGGCCCATTGCTCTTTTTTTGACCAGTAAACTTGGGTACATATTATCAAGGACCGGTGTTAAAATTATCGCCGTTTTATTGAGCTTGATAATACGGCCGCGTTATTTCCCATAGAAGCCCATTTTAACATCAGAACATAGGCTTCTATGGGAATCAACAAGGACATATTATCAAGCCCACCCTCCCAACATTAATAAAAAACCCCAGACAATGCAGGTACCCGGAGCTGGAAGGTCATTTTACATATTACTGCCCTACAAAGGTGGCGTTCCCCGCGACGTGTACGGGGAGAGAGAGAGAGACAGCTCAAAACATAATTTTTTTTAAAACACCCGAGGCATTCCGCTCCCCAAGACTGCGGGGAGTAGGACCGTAACCCCCCGCATACTTCAAAATTAAACCAGAGGAGTGCCGTTCCCCAGTGCTCGGGGCACCTTACAAGCCCCCATTATGCAAAAAAATTGCCCCCGTCATTCCCCCCCCCCCCCGAGACCGAATTAATAAAACGGACTTCTAGTTTTTTTCACCTTTTCTACTGTGTAATAAAAATTGAGCCTAAAGATCCATGTACCACCCCCTGACCAAGACTATATGTTCAGAATGTTTCTAACCGGCCCCCTTACCTTATTTCTCAACTTTGTTTTACTGTTTTCTTGTTTGAGACTCGGCGCTACCGAGGCACAAGATGGCTGCCAACACTTCCTGGTTTAGAGTGTTGAAAGACAGTTCACAGCCAATCAGCATGCAGCTCACGCTCGTAATTGAACGGATTTCCGTACGCGTGCTGAACTCCGTCTCTAGATATCGCTATGATATTACTTGTAATTTTCTCAGAAGCTACTGAATGGATTTACACCATTTAATAAAAAGCACAATCTGCGAACTGAACTCTACCTCTCTGCCAAATTTGGTGTAATTCCATTCAGCCGTTCGGGCTGTAGCCCTGGCTAAAGGTACCTATGGAAAATTGCATAGGGAAAACACGTTTTGGGACCCTCCTTTTTTCTCGGCCCCCACTTGACGAATCACCCCCAAACTATTTAAACATTACTCGCTAATACATGTATACACTAAGATACACTGAATAAGTCAGTAATACAATCATTTTTACAAGAAAAAACATCCATTTAGACACTTATTTACCCATTTATTCTTCCATCGACCTTTAGATATACATATATGAAAAATATTTATTTTTCAGAAAGACACACATTCACTGGATGATGTCATCAGTGATGTCATTTGAGATGTCATCAGTGATGTCATGAGTGATGTCACTGACCATGTCATGAGTGGTGTAATATGTGACGTCATCAGCAGTGCTTTGCGGACGCGCAGTTATAGTTAGCTGAACTAACTATAACGGGGGAATTTCAATGGTTTTGTATGGGTGGAATGTCCAGCTAACTAGAACATGTGTGAAACCTATGATTTTTTTCTGTGAATTTCTAAGGTTTTTTAAATGCTAATTCCTAACTATAAAGTGGCTGAAACCTATTGTTTTTTCAGTGAATTTTTAAATGCTAATTCCTAACTATAATGTGGTTGAAACCTATGGTTTTTTCAGTGAATTTCAAAGGTTTTGTAAATGATAATTTTTAAATGTATTAATTGTTATATTTTTATTTTATTTTTTAAATTACAATACATATTTTTAATATAAATTGAAAAAAAAAATTGAAGTATTGAAATTATAATAAACATTTTTTTATTTTATATATTTTTTTGTTTATATATATTTTATATTGCAGGCAATGATATCCTATGGAAGGAAATTCAAGTTACTGGTAAGTACAGTTAAATTTAATTTTCAGGAACAGTAGTGAGCTGAAAGATGCAGCACTGAGGTCTCTCCTGATAACAGGTTATTAAATCGGAATTCGTAGTTCGGCTGATTTTTGAAGAGTTTTTTAAATTTCCAAAACTCCACAATTAGAAAAATGTCAAAGTGAAACCAGTCAATATTAGCCTACGGAAGAAAATTCAAGTTACTGTAAGTACGATTAGAATTACTTTTCAGGATCAGTAGTGGGCTGAAAGATGCAGCACTGAGGTCTCTCCTGAAAACAGGTGAGTAAATCGGAATTCATAGTTCGGCTGATTTTTGAGGAATTTTTTAAAGTTTCAAAACTCCACACTTAGAAAAATTTCCAAGTGAAACCAGTCAATGTTAGCCTATGGAAGGAAATTCAAGTTACTGTAAGTATGGTTAGAATTACTTTTCAGAATCAGTAGTGGGCTGAAAGATGCAGCACTGAGGTCTCTCCTAATAACAGGTGAGTAAATCGGAATTTATAGTTCGGCTGATTTTAAAGGAATTTTTTAAAGTTCCAAAACTCCACACTTAGAAAAATTTCCAAGTGAAACCAGTCAATGTTAGCCTATGGAAGGAAATTCAAGTTACTGTAAGTATGGTTAGAATTACTTTATAGGATCAGTAGTGCGCTCACAGATGCAGCACTGAAGTCTCTTGTGATAACAGGTGAGTAAATAGGAATTCGTAGTTCGGTTGACTTTAGAGGAATATTTTGCTCAATAGTGAAGGAAGGTAACATGTATGCAAACACGCCCTGTGGCGCATTTTAGGTTGGGGAATTAATTCCTCTTCAATCCTGAGGTCCCCTGTGAGCCAACTATCCCACCAGGTACCTCCAGTATGCACCAGGAGCTGTGTTTCGGAGAGGTGTTCAGAGGGCATGCCCCCTTTTTACAACACTCTGCAACACTGCTCCGTGGAGCTTACTGGAGATACCTGTTGGACTAGTAGCCCCCTAGGGGACCTCTGTATTGAAGAGGAATTAATTCCCCAACTTAAAACGCGCCACAGGGCATGTTTGCACTCACATCACCTCAAGCCCCGCCCCCTACCTTCACCACTGTGCAAACGCGCCCATAGCGTGTTCTAAGTTGGGAGATTAAGTCCCCTTGCATACTGGGGTTCCCTGGGGGCCAAGTAGCCAACCAGGAACCTCTGGTATGCGCCAGGGAGCTCAGTTGCAGAGAGGTGTAAAAAGGGGCGTGGCCTCATTACACCTCTCTGCAACTCAGCCCCCTGGCACGTTTGCAGAGGGGGAACTAATTCACCTTGCATACTGTGGGTCCCTGGGGGCCAACTAGCCCACCAGGAACCTCCAGTATGCGCAGGGAGCTGCTTTGCAGAGAGGTGTAATGAGGCCATGCCCCTTTTTACACCTCTCTGTAACGCAGCCCCCTGGCGCATTTCCAGAGGAGGAACTAATTCCCCTAGCATACTGTGGGTCTCTGGGGGCCAACTAGCCCACCAGGAACCTCCAGTATGTTTTTGTGAGGCCACGCCCCTTTTTACACCTCTCTGCAGCGCAGCCCCCTGGCGCACACTGGAGGTTCCTGGTGAGCAAGTTGGCCCCCAGGGACCCCCAGTATGCAAGGAGAATTACTTCCCCCTCTGCAAAAGTGCCAGGGGCACGTTTGCAGAGAGGTGCAGGGAGGGGGCGTGGCCTCCTCCCGATCCTGTTTTTTTAAAAATTTGCTTTTAAGAAGGGGGGCTGTGTAGCCCCACTTTTTTTCTTTTTTTTGGCTCTGGGGACCTCATCCCCAGGGCCTGCCCCATTTTTTTTTTTTTTTAAATCGGGAAGGGGGCCGCATGGCCCCTCTCCCATGGGCATACTCTGCCTCAGGGACCCCATCCCCCAGGGCATGGGCCTTTTTTTGTTATATTTTTAATTAGGAGGGGGGCTGCTTTGCCCCCCCTCCTATGGCCACTTTTGGCCCCAGGGACCCCATCCCCCGGGGCCGGCCATTTAAAAAAATTATTATAATTTGTTTGGGGGAGGGGGGTGTTCTGACCGACTTTTTCGGCCCTCCTTTGAGGGAGGATGATTGGAAGTGACTCCAGTCTATTATCATTCTAGTGCAAGGAGTAGTACCATAGACAGGGCCTATTCATAGGGCACAGTAATGCACTTTCGTACCCTTTTCCTTAGATCAGGGCTTATAAACTTATGTTAGGGGATAGATTCATTAGTATTAGTGATAATCCGTCCTTTTGCAAGAGTGTTAGTATACCTTCTATGGAGTTATGCTTATTTCGGGCCTTGTAGGCCTCAAACGGGAGAGACTCCATCTTGCTTTCTGCCCCGGCAGCTTGAGAGGCTTCTAGGTCAAGTGTAATGTTTTAGTTTCCAAGTGTTGTTTGCTTGGAGAGAACCGGCTCAGGCTGGCCCTTATCGAAAGACTGTATTTTTCTCCACTCCGAAGACACAACATCAGGCCGGCCGGCCGGCTGGGAACGTGTCCTTGGTACGGGGAGGTACAAGAATTTGGTGGGCGGCAGGTTACTGGCCGTAACTTTCCATGAAAGGACAAGCTTCCATATTAGCGAAAGCATGAGGCAGTGAGTTAGTCAGTCTGTAGGTGGCAGCTAGCCGTTAGCATCAATGCCATTAATTATTTCCAGGCAGACAGTCGCCATTTTGAAGTCCGAGAAAGATCAAGAAGCTGATACTCTCTTAGAAAGATTGAAGTCATTTTAGTTGGAGAAGCTGGCGAGCTTTGACCTATACGATCAGAGCATTCCGAATGAAGCAGTTAGTCAGGAGAACGAATACCAGAGTGGCTGAAACTGAGTTATAAGATCGAAGCTGAGAAGTGGAGATGGTCCGTGATTGAGAGGAGAGAGGAGTAGCGCAGAACAGTCAGAGAGAAAGCAGCCAATGAAAGGAAGGTTCCAGTGACTTGGGGGAAGCAGAGAAGACAGAGCATAGCGGTGCAGACGTGTACCCATGACTGCCGAAGTGTGACTTTAAGACGAGCCAAGGCACAGACGAGAAGGGAACCTAGATGACTGATGAATCCAGACTTCACATTACTCAGGTGACGTCGACTTTTTTTCCCATAGTGTGCACATTCTAACCTTTCACTTTCCTTTGCAGGATATATATATATATGTTATAGTGTAGTATTGTATTTTTTATGATCATTGTAATAAAGTACCCCAGTTCTTAGTGAACCAGCATGTGCCTCGTATTCTTGTTCAATCAGGGTAACCTGTTCTTCTAGTCAGGCATTGTTTTCATGAACGGATGTAATTCCCGGTCAGGTAAGAAGTGACTGAGCAATGAGGGAGAGAGGGACCCCTCGATGTGAAGAATAGATTGCACATCCTCTAATTAGGTAAGTTGTTGTATAATTCCTAATATTGTAGTATCATATCCCAAGTAGCCAATGAGAGATTCCTTCCAAAGGTATTCATAGGAAAGTGATTGTCGTTGGTAAGCGGCGTTAATGAGAACACCAGGCGGGATACTGGTGCGTATATCCGCCGGATTGTGGATCGGAATGTGAGTGAGAGAACACCAGGGAGGACACTGGTGCGTAGATCCGCCGGATTGTGGATCAGGCTGTGAGTGAGAGAACACCAGGGAGGATACTGGTGCATAGGCACGCAAGATCGCGGCTTGCTGAGCGAGCACTGACTGTGGTCAGTGTGTAATGGTAACTAATCAGAACTGCCCTAGTGTAGATTAGTCTGCGCCCAAGTCGCCGCGAGACTAACTGGTATGAATGGGATATTGTAGAAGACCTATGCATGTATATTGCTAATTCCCCATCCTTAGGTACAAGGCATATACATACCTATTGTAAATACGTCCTAAGGAGGGAGGTGATTACGTTCCGGCTGGGTTGGAGGAGCTCTGAGGAGCTGATCCTATCTGGTCCGAGAATCCGGCCGTTACATCGGGCCACGTGGCCCCCCTCCTGGGCCAATCCTGGTCCCGGGGACCCCATCCGCCAGGGCCTGGCCCTCCTAGTTGGGGGTCGTAGGGGGGCCCCAAGCCCCCCACGGTCCCTGCCACCTCCCCGCATCCTGCGGGAGCCGGCATTGCTTTTTTGCATGGGGAGCAGCTAACATGCTGCTCCCCATGCAGAAAAGCAATCTGCTTTGGTTTTTGCAAGAGAGCAGGTTTCCTGCTCTCTCTTTTAAAAATCAAAGCAGTTTGCTATGGTAGGGAGGGAGCCGCGAGGCTCCCGCCCTTCCATAGCAAACAGCAGTGTCCCGGGGGTAGGCACCCCGGGACACTGCAGGAGCAAGCCCTGGGGGGTGGCGGTCCCTAGGGCCATCAAGGGCTCCAGGAGGAGGGCCGCACGGCCCCCGTTCCACCTGTTAAAAGCCCCAGGGGGGTGGTGGTCCCCGGGGCTGGAGGGTCCATCACGGACCCCCCAATTTAAATATTAGTGCCCCAGGAGGTGGGGGGGCTTGAGCCCCCCCCCCCCCCACACAGGTTTTAAAATTTTTTTAAATTAAAAAGAAAGCCCCGGGGGTGGCAGTCCCCAGGGCTGCGGGGGTGCCATGAGCCTCCCCACATACTTAATAATAAAGCCCCGGAGGGTGGCGGTCCCCAGGCTCAGGGGGCCTTAGAGGCCCCCATCATTCATATAAAAGCCCCAGGGGGTGGCAGTCCCTGGGGCTGCGGGGGGGCCGTGTGCGCCCCCACTATCATACTTACTTTGCCCCGGGGGTGGCAGTCCCCGGGGCACTTTTTTTCATAAAGCCCCTGGGATTTGGTCCCCCCGGGGGGGGCTAATTAGAAAAAAAATCAGACCTTTTTTTTTTACGGGGTACGCGTACCTATGCGTATTCCGCGATTTAAAAAAAAAATGTTTTTGGGCCTTGGGGGTCCTTGTGGGACCCCCTGAGCAGGCCTAGGGGGTCAGGGTGTTTCTACCCTGCCCCCTTTGCGTGTTTTGCACATTTGTTTCAATGCTTTCTTGTGCCTCAGTTCTACCGAGGTACAAGATGGCTGCCAACACTTCCTGGTTTGGAGTGTTGACAGCCAATTAGCATAAAGCCCGTGGTCGGGAAGGTACAGAGTACGGTACAGAGTATGGTACTTCATCTCTAGATATATCTATGATTGTACTTTTGATTTTCTCAGGAAGTACTGAACCATTTAACAAAAAGCGTAATCTGCGAACCGAACTCTACCTTTTTGCCAAATTTGGTGTAATTCAATTCAGCAGTTCGGGCTGTAGCCTTGTCTAAAGGTCCCTATGGAAAATTGCACAGGGGAAAACACGTTTAGGGACCCGCCTTTTTTCTCGGCCCCCGCTTGACACCCCCAAACTTTTAGGGAAGGAGCGGAGCGGAGCAGGCCATTTTCTTGGAGAATTCCGCGTGTATTCGTCGACCGGCGCCAAAGTTATTCCAAATAGAATGTTGCGGATTTCCTATGGAAACTAGGTCCTAACTATAACTACCTACTGGTGACCGTCAATAGGTAATAAATATATGGAGTGGGCTGTGAATAAACACCAGTTATTGAACCAAATTGCTGGCCGGGACATCGTTCTTTTCAAAAAGGTGAACGAGTGTGGTGGAATACTTTGGGAGTGGTGATCCCGTCCTGGCCCGCTGCTGCTAGTGGCCATTTGATGCTTCGTCGCTGACCTCTTTGCTGGATATATATATATATATATATATATATATATATATATATATATATATATATATATATATATATATATATATATATATATTTTTTTTTTTTTTTTTTTCATTTATCACCATGTCCTTTTGCCTCATATCAGGCCATATTATTTGGCAAAACCCACTTCCAGTAATGAAACTCCCCTGTTGCAAGGTTTTAAAAATGACGGTCCTGCCAGCACCACAGGCGTGCAATAAAAGGTGAGAAGGTCCTTGATGAAAGCAGGCTCAACTGTCCCATGCAGCAGAATTTACCAAGAGAGAACGCATGATCTTCAAAAAGAGTGAATTCCATTCAACATCTGTCACCAGTTAATATTTCATGTGGTGCTGTAGGTAAAGCGAAGCAGGTAAAAAAGTGAATGGACCTCCGAGGTCCACATCAGGTGAAGGACTGACACGCAAAAGGCAAGGTGTGTGCACTGTTCATGAGAGAAACTGAAGCCTGCCTGGTTTGGACTTCAGACATCCAGGAATGTGGAGTAGTGTCTCTATTTACAAAGTACAGAAGAGGGTACTGAGAGCAGCATCCAAGTGAATCTATTATACACGATACAGGGACTCAGAGCCTTATCTAGATTTTGATGGGTGGGATGGTCGTTTACAAACATACATATATACAAAGATAGTAGTGGTAATGAAAGATCGTATATCCAATTAGATCAAAGTAAGATGTGGGTATTTGAATGTAAGCCTCAATTTGGATGTGAATACTATGGTACTAGCATTTGACACCCTACTACCAAAAGAGATGGTTGGAAGAATCCACCACTCAACATATAAATAAGCATGAGCGAATTTTGCGGATCTCGCGTTCGCGAATTTTGCGGATTTGCGGATTCGCAATCCGCAAAATCCGCGAATTCCCGCGAATTTGCGGATTTTTTTTTTTTGTGTTCGCCCGTGTTTCTGCCAGTTCGCAAGGGTTTTGTACACTTTCGCAAATTGCGAACTTACCTGTCGGGTCGCAAGTTTCGCAAACTTGTTGTTTCTACGTGTCCAGCCTGTTTGGGACACTCTTCTTCATCACTGCCACTCTCTGTCACCACTGCCACTCTCTGACTACTCATGCCACCCTCTGGCCCACCCATGCCACCCTCTGTTTCATCACCACACCCTCTGGTTGTCCAGTGTACATTATTTTCGGCAAAGCAAAGCACACCTTCCCTGCCTCAAGTGACCTGAATTAATTTGGGGCTGATTAATGTGTCACAGAATATTTTTTTAGCTGGCACCTGCTTCCTTAGTGCGCCCTGATTAGTGATCTTTTGCACTTGCTAAGTGCTTTCATTGTTGCAAAATTAGTTACAACACCTGCCCTGCCCCAACTGACAATAATGAATTAGGGGCTGATTAATGGATTTTAACTTCCAGCCTGGCTCCTGCTTGTCTCCCTTAGCTGTAATTCAGGACCTTTGTGGCATATGTGTAACTATTCTGAGGTTCAGAGCAGGGTCACATAATAGTTTCAACTGGCAACTGAACTCTGGAGGGGCCCCTCAGGAAGCACTACAGGAAATGGCTACTAATGATGAGCCTGAACTTTTGAACCTGGTAAGTAGTTACTTTCAGTTTTGCTAAGATCGTATTTCTGCAATTTTGCACTTATTCGCGGGGCGCGAACTCACGCGAACTCACGCGAACAGTGCGAGCAGTGCGAGCAAAATCCTCTGCTCGCGGATTTGCGGATTTTGCGGGAGATTCGCAAATCTCGCGGATTGCGGATTTCCCGAAAATCCGCAAAATCCGCGAGCGGAACGGATTTTCCGCCCATGCTTACATATAAATGCAAATGATATCACAGCACTAAAAAAACAGTAGTCCAACAGTAATCAATTTTGTTCATTAAATCACGTAAGAAAGATGTATTATTCCATGCTTGTTTATTTTCCGAATTCAGCTGGAACACCAAATGGTACATCCAACATCACACAGTATAACTGATTTTTTGAGTGCTGTGATACCGTTCACAAACATGGCAGATGTCCCATCTGCAGTATTACAAGTACATAATGGCTTATGGGACTTGTAATATGGCGGATGGGATATCCGACTGCCAAACTCTCACTAAAGCCCGAAGTCTTTGAGAAGGCAGGGGCTCTGCCCTGAGCCAGAATAATTATATAGAAAAAACACATCTGAAACCATAAATATATACGGCTTGTAAGTGAATACATTGGTCACTTGTGGCCCCCCTGTGGAGGATTCCATCCGATTACTTTACACAGGATAGTTAAATAACGAAGAATATTTCCTTACCTTTTTCAGAAAGGTGCATTTATGGTCACCATCATTCTTAAAAGAGAGCACACAAAACATATTAGTATTCACAAAATATATATGTACATTGTACTTTTGCAATATACAAGTAATATCAATTGTGAACAATGTCGAAAACAGCAGACCCTACACATTGAAACCCCTCACAGTGCTTCTAAAGTCTATGGGTTGCTAAAATATGTCTATGATCAACAACGTCCACACAGGGGGCCTAGACACCATAAGAGGTGACTTTGACGGAGATAGATTCAAATGTAGTCCATCAGTGCACTTGATTAATTTATATAAATCAAGGTTGTTCTTGCTTATGGTTGTGTTTCTGGTGCATTTCAACCCAAACAGCTAAGTATTGGGCCTTCTCTAGGACATGGTCCAAATGTAACCTGCATTACCGCTAAGTGTGTAGTTAACTCTAGACCCTTTGTATAAAGCAATTGCCTCTGAACTACTTTGTAGCATATATGAGAGTACTGTTGAGCTGTTTCTCTTTAAAATAACTCCACAGTTGATGTCTCACTTCACTTAATGGGGACCTTCCGTGTATTTTCTTAAAAAAGGGTTCTTGGTTGAACTTTTTGAAGAAAGACATTCGCTATGCCATTTACTTAAGGCAAATAGCCCTTGGTAAAAAGAAAGAGGAATGAGTGCGGGTTGCTGTGCACTCTGAGGCTGGTGTTGGCTGGGTCTTGCTAACTTGAAGAATGGCTGCTCCTAGTAGACGTTTTGATGAGGCATCTTAGTTTGCCAGTTGTCTGGTGTGGACCTAAATTACTTCCAAATGCTATGTGCAACCCTCAGAGTATCTCTAGGCTCAGGAAGTAGGGGTGCTGAGAGTGCTGCAACACCTATAGAAATAAACATGCTGGAGTTCAGAAAGTTAATGATCAATAAAGATACATTTAATTTTAGTGTGTATCCTGCCACATTAGGTGTGTTCAAAAACAAAGGTCAAATATCAGGCTATATTTACTGACAAAGTGCAACTTATTCAGAAACTGGAGTGTACTTTTATTTCTCTGACTGCAAAGTGAAAGGGTTTGTAAAAATGATTTATGCCAACCTCTTTTTGATCACCCACTGGACTCCTGTGTAGGATGGGTCATTGTTCTTATGACATCTCATTGCTTTTTTTAACCTTGCGTCAATCCCAGACTCATAATTAAAAGTATTTTTGCTGGGAGCTGCAACAATTGTAAGTCACTTCTTTTTGCACAGATTCCACCATGTCTCTCAGATAAGAGACTCTGCTTCCCGGTGGAGGCAAAACCTGTTAAAGACTCACTTGACTTATAGTGGTGAGATTATACCACTGAGGAAAATATTCATTGAGGGTCGTACTACTATTTTAAGATGAGACTCAAGTCATTGAGAATGGTGTGGTTGCACTCCTTTTGATTACCTCTATGTGTATCTGACTTACCCTGACTATGATTGTGGTTCCTGATTGGATAGGGTGCATATCTCCTACAACCAGAAAACTAATTTCTAACAGGGCACGAAATATTTGCAGTTTGACCTGCTCTTAATTACTACATTTTTCACTCAATCACACTTTAATAAATATTAAACAGACTTTTCTTTCATAATAAAATCCACCAAATTTTGAGGTAACAAATATGTAGAAGTTAACCCTTTTTGCTCTCACTGATCAGACCCTCCAAAATTGCGAAATCAGCAGTTTTGTAAAAATACAGCATTTTTATAAAACTACCGCAAAATTTGGAAAATATGATTTTTTTAAAATATATATTTTTTGACTTCTCAATTACCAACTGTCATTTGCAGCGATATCCGGAGCAATGGTTGGTGCAAGCTGCAGCGGCCTCCTGATGAGGGCCCTGGCACGTATTTCTTTTTTTTTTTTACAAATTATGTACTGGTGTCTGCTCTTGAGTCACAAGTCTGTAGTCTGAAACGTGACTTTAACTGCAGCAAGATACTCATGTCCCTTAGGTGGAGCCGGGAGTGCTCTTGTGAATGCGAACATCTGGAAACTGCAACATAAAAAAATGCCATTAGTTCGCGTTTAGGGGCCGGACTAGGCTTGGAAGCGTGTTTAAATTGGAGCCAATAGTTTGGCCCTGTCTTTTTAAAACTGTAATTAGACAGACTTTCTTACTCCAATAGTTTAGGTCATTCTCAGGGGCCCTCTTCGTGCTAGGACAACAGGAAGTGATGTAACATTGCAGGAGACCCGATTGGTAGTAAGCGATGTGAACAACGTGTTAAAAGACAACAACCTCCCCAGGAAAAGACGGGTGCTGTGTTTTGGGCTCACAGTGGGAGAAGGAGAGTATACACACACTTAGCCTTTTGTTATCTTAATTTGAAGGCTACGATGAACTAGTCTTGTCAAAGCCAATAGGTTTGACTCTGGCACTTGAGCACTGAATCAGGCAATACAAACATCTTCTGCTGTGCAAAACACTTATAAAAGCACAAAAAGATACAGTTCTTTGACCTGATCATGAATCATCTTTTTCCTTAGTCTCTCTTGGTGGTCCCTGCCTTTGTCGGGCTCTGACCTAAATCTCTGCTGCTGCAAGGGCATCTCCTCTCTGGTTTTGTGGGCGTGTCCTCTGTTGTTCTCGCTTGAGTCTTGTAGGTGCTAAACTGTTGCCGGAAGAGGGTTTAGTGGGGGCAAGTTTGCCATTGCTTTGGTGTCATCTTGTGGAGCAACTTTTTAATTTTTTTTATTGAAGTCAGTTGCGTGGCAGAGGGTAGGTGTTGTCTGGGTAGGTCAGGACGAGGAAGCGACTGGTGCGCACTTTAGGGCCTATTCACAAACCACCTCTTGTAGTACGTTAAGTGGTACTACAGTAGGTCCATTCATGTGCTACAAAATGCTTCAGAGGGCTCTGCCTCTTTTATCTTATGCTTCTGTAGCCTGACAGCTGAGCTCTTTGCCACGACTGAGGGAGGGACATACACTCATCCACAAAAGAGCTAATCCCTTTTACTATTGAACTTTTAAAGTTACTAAGGCAAAAACGACCGAAACAATAGTACGTCCAGCATCACACACTGTCAACCACTGGTACTTTAACACCTTTCCCTAGCAAATAATGGAGGTAGGGACTTAAACTAACACCAAGCACACAAAAAGTGATGGGAAGAATGCTTGCAAATAGACCATCCACTGGTGTTCACACACTACTTACCTTACCTTTGGTCAAGTGCTTTCTGGTGGATAGTCTACCCCAGTGCCTAATTTGAGTCCATGGTTTCTGGCGCTCAGCATTGCCTCTTACCTGTCAACAGAGGCACTTATGGTGGCACTGTTTGTCTAAGTTAGAGATGAGCACAACAACAGTTGTTTTTTAATTCAATATACATTAAAATTGAGGGATACTTTGTATCAGTTTCTCTCCGGGGCATTTATTAGCCCTACTAAACATGCCTATTTCAAAGTAGAATACTCTGCTAAAACAGTTTTCATTGATTTAAGGCTGAAAATGAATGATTAAGAGTAAAATAAAGTGCTGTAAAAATGCCGCTATTTGAGCCGCTAAGTTTGCGAATCCATGCCGCACTATCCTGGGGGTCTGATTGAAAGGCTATCAGCAATTTCAAGAATATCATTCAAAGGCGCCAGATTTTGTTCACCAGCATGTGCATACAATTCACAAAACGGCCACCAACATCTAATGAACAAACACTGTATTTTTCAGACCTACAAATGAAATTTTCAGTAGTTATATATTTTCAGAGTTTCAATTCATTTACAAAGTACTAAAGTATCCTTAATTTTTCAAATGGCACATTCTAGTACGCGCAATTTTAGCCAATTTTTCATCAGACTATAGTATGGAGAACACAAAAAACATGCATTTGACATGGACAGAAATCATGCATCTATGCTTCTTTGTGCTTCCAGTTTGTATCTGCATCATGCTAGCTTGCATCTTACCGTAGTCTCTTTTTGATTGAATTGTCTGCTGTTTTCTAACTCAAAACTAATAAATACATCAAAAAAACATGCTTGTGAATTATGTAAGACACAGGACAATATCACAGAGGGGCAGCATGCACAAATAGAAATGGATGCAAAGAGATCTCATGTAAGAAGTTAATATAAAATAGCAGTAACCCCCTTTTTGTAAAGTGTTTCATAGCTCAAATAGAATGCCACCAAGAATTACCCAGGTCGGAATTTAAGTGGTGGCATTTGATTTTAGAAACCTATTTCTAATTAGGTCCGTGCATCTCTTGAACAGGTTTCAGACCAATTCGGGTGTGACCTATCGAAATGTAATGGGATGAACACATTATCACACAGTAATTACTGGGTGCAGTATATCATGCTCAACTCATAATTACAACCGTGCAACACGCATTTAAAAAAATGTTGTCTTTATTTCTATTTGAGTGTTCTAAACATTTCTGAGCACATTGTGTACTGAAACATTTCAACAACATACATTCTCTTCACGCTCAGGGACTGTCTTAGATCTTGGTGATATTACTGCTGTCCCGCTGCGGCAGCATTCCCAAGTGGCCTCCCCCCTGACTCAGGTTTTGCAGTGGGGCAACGACGGACAGAGCGGGGCCTCCATCTTCCTGAGCTGGGTCCAGGAGAGGTGAGGTCCAGTTCCCGGTCAATCTGGATGTGAGAAACACACCGTTTTGACACGGAGGAATATGAATACAGACTAATATGTCCATTCATATCCTTTTCATTATTTATTAGCATATTCTTTTTGTATTTACACTTGCAGTAGTAATTGTTGTAGAATAGAGGCCCTGAAGAAAGCCGTGGGACCCCTTTCCCTACCGGCTGAAACATGTTGGCCCCTCGTGGCAGTTAATTATTTGTTTGATACTGCCTTATTGCACTGTTCTTGATTTTAGTTAGGGGAAGAGACAATACTCCAAATAAAAGCTTTCTTTTTTGTCTCTTCACTCGATTTTATTCACCACTTTTTTGCACTGCACTGGTTCCCATATGATTCTACTTCTCTCATGGTCAGCACAGTGATTGTGGACTTGACCCATTGAATATCTGTAGATTGGGTGAGGAAAAGGTCTCAATGATCAAGAGACAGACCACCCCAAGATTTTGGACGACCAAATGAGATTATTGATCATCACATGACATTTGATGGGAATCCATTGACCATTTAGATATTTCTTTTGAGTCTCACCAACAATCGCTTACAGTTCTGGTTTATGTTCACTGCTATATCGTCTTCTATATAGGCTTCACAGGAATTTTGTATCCTTGACTGATTTTTTAACAGTCATGCCCGTTCTATAGTCCATTAACTTGGCTTTACTTTAGACCCCTAGTTTTTTATAAGTATTGTGTTAGCATTCCCAAGTACTCCGTGTAGCTGATGGCGGTCCGCCTGTCATATATTTAGATATTGCGGCAATAGACATGAGACCGTCGCTGCGGTGGTCTTCTCTGCTGGCTAACAGTACTCTGTCGCTGTCATGCCGGCTGGTTTATGCCAAGCCGAGAGGGATGTTCCTGTTGTGCTTTCAGTGTGCTGGTGGAGGAGTCCTGACAGAGTGAGGCCATGGTGGTGTGGAGACAGGTAAGTACAACTTAATTTCATCACAATATACATATATGTTGTGTACCTGTCAATATATATATGTAGATAATGTGTACTGCTCATATTTTTCACATTTAGCTTTGCACACCAACAACATACACTCCCCATTGAAGGTACACCCACACCCACCACATATGCCTCCTTTATATACCGGTGAAAACCGGTTGGCTGAGAGTCGTGGCTAAGTAGCAGCAGCACTGAAAGGACGTGGACAAAGGCATTCAAAATGGAATCAGTGGTGGCACCATGAAAGGTGAGTTTTCATCTCTTTTTCTTCAATTCCCCCAACTCAAGCTTGGAGGTTTCCCAGCCACGTTTGCCTCAATGGAAAGGCACATCGTAATCTCAATGTCGGGAATCTTCACGAGACTCCCTCCAAAAGCAGCTTCTGCCTCTGACGCCGTTGTCACAGTGAAAAGATCCTGTTGGAGATGAAATCTAAATTGAGCAGGATTACTGCCAAGGCAGTGGGTGGGAAGCTTGCCAAAAAAGCGACCACAAGACCCGATCCGCCAAGATCTCAATCAGGCCCTCAGTCACAACCTTAGCAGGTTTATTGTGGTCTGACCATCTGTTCTAAGCTCTAGATATCTGTTTTAGATCCCAATGGCCCTACAACATGGCTCCAGAAACAGTAATTCGACAGCCATTGTTTTCGTCTGAATACCAGTAGCAGGCATGGCTATCCAAAACTTTTGTGAGGCTCAGGTCAAAATTATTTTTGGGGGGGGTCCCATTTTGGCTTACACTTTGTGAAAGCCTTTACAGCAGCCGCAGGACTACTAAAAGTGCAGGGCCCTGGGCAAGGATACCCAGTCGTCTTCCCCCTGTGACAGCCCAACAAGCTGGACAGACAATGAACCAAAGGCCCAATGGATCCGACTGAAGTTACTTTAAATGGCTATCCTCTCCTTCATTTAGGTAACAGTCAGAATATTTTTACAGAAGCTGAATTGCAGTTAACCAAATTCTTCCACATAATACAACTTGTACTTTTTTGTTTGGTATAACAGATGCATAATGTCTCATATTTAGAGTCATTGGCCTAAATACTTTTCAGACAACAGTCCTCTTGAAAAGGCAATCTTATTGGGCTCTGTTGGCAACTGGGGGTAGATTTGCACATTCGCCTTTGACGTGACATCTAGCTAAGGCTGTGTTGGATAAATGGAACACGAAAATTCAGTTAATTAACTCAAGATTGATTTTGTATGAAACCAA
This sequence comes from Lissotriton vulgaris, assembly GCF_964263255.1. Lineage (NCBI taxonomy): Eukaryota > Metazoa > Chordata > Amphibia > Caudata > Salamandridae > Lissotriton > Lissotriton vulgaris. The sequence continues at coordinate 1,858,288,688 of NC_141689.1, forward strand.
AGTAGATTTTCGAAGAAATCGATCTACATCATTGAAATTTACTCTGAAGTTAGGAAATGATAAAAATAGTCGCCTCTTCCCCAGAGTAAAAACAAAAGGCAAAGCCTTGCTTCTACAGTACCAAGAGAGGGTCTAAAATCTGCTTTAGAGTTGTTGATTATTTTAGGCTTATCAGGTGGGTTTGGAATCTAACTTCCACAACATTGTGCATTCCCAATCTAAAAAAGAGATAGGACACTAATTAATTCACCGCATATGGTCTCCTATTTAGTTCTCGCATAGAGACAGCCTTAGCTATCTTGTCAGCCTCATGTTTTCCCAAAAATATCATAATAAAAATGCACACTTATGTACAGATAGAGGGGATTTCAGTCAGCCGTCTTCGTCCATTGGTCTGTTCAAGTGTCCTTCACATTTTGATTTCTCATGTTACAACCTAAAGCATGGGGCAGTCATTCATTAGCTCTCTTCACTATGAGGATTACACACCAACAATATCAAGATAGACAAATATTGAGAACAGAATATCGAGGGACAAAATTCAAAATATAAGCACATATGAAGTCCTGATTTACCATTCTTAACTCAACAGCTACGTACCTTGAAGATATATGTACCGCATAGGTATATATACATATGTGTAGTTAAGTGTAGAACATCAAGGCTTTTCTGTTGATATTTTATTTTTGATATTCTGTCCTCGATATTATGTCTCATCAGTATTGTGGTTTAGATATTCAGGGTGCAGACGGCTGTGAGTGACAGAATGTTGCTCTTGCGCACATCAGTCAGTTAGGTAGTCCACTTCAGAACTAGGGCTGGGAAGCCAACCTTTGTTTTTTTACTGCTGTCATTTGATGCTTTGAAAAAAATGGTTTAAGCTATTTTTGCAATGGGTCATCGTTTTTTCTTTACTTTGAATTATTGCAAACTTATGCACACCACCTCATGATGGAGGCATTTTCCTTTTTACTACTTTTATACTCTACTTGTCTAATGTATATTTTTGCAAAAGAAAGAAAGAAAATGTTGAAAATGGCGGGCTTACCATGATCAGACTAGTGGCTTTGTCAGAGATTGTTTGCCAATGGAGCCAATAGTTGCTTCCTTCCAAGAAGCAAGCCTAGTGTCATGAGAGTTCCCCCTCTAGCTTTCTTCACCCACTAAGTGAATAGATCTTGACTTGTCCTACTGGAATTTTCCTCAGCTTTTATAGTTTCCTTTGAGACATATATCTCTTTCCACACTAATGTCTGATTCGGAACCTCAGGTGCCAGTAGCACTGTTCTCTCTGCAGCTGCACTGGGTAACATCAGGAAATAGGCACTCTCAATGCTGGAATTGAACTTCTGCCAGTGAGGAAACCTCGGTGGAATCTGACTCGACTAGCTCCCACAAAAGGGGCAGATGTGGAAATGTGGATGTTGGCTTCCGGTTGAGAAATGATTAAAGTATGCTTTGTTGGTAATATGGCATTTCAGGGTCTCTGTACTTGTCCCAGAGCTTTTCCATAACAGCCTCTAAAGGAGGTGCCATCCTTCAATATTGGCCTCTGTTGATTCTCTAAATTCCCAGGTACAACGTGCTATTTTTTTGTGGCTATACTTTTATTGCATATTTTTCTGTAGATAAGCCATCTCTGTGGCATGTTCTCCCCTGAGGATTTAACTATTGCTATTATGTTTTCCTTTTCATTGCAACACTTTGGGACTGTAGGCTTAGAACTATTTTATATATGTTATGTTACAATAACTTGATATAGCACCGCGACTTGACTTCAAAAGGGCATCTTGGCGCTTGGATAGCAAGTCAGGTAGGAATTAGCCATTCAAAGAGCCAGATCTTAACATGTCTTGTAAAGCCAAAAATCACGGTGCATACCCTGATATGAAGGGGGAGCATAGCCCAATGACAGGGAGAAAGATAGAGAAGAAAGACCCTCAGCACTTAGGTCCAAAATATCTTTCAAATGTATCCCAACATGCCCTAAATTGGGAGGAGGAATCCTTAATTTTGTCCATGTTTAAATGGTGGGATATCTTTTTTCCAAGTGGCATATGATATCATTTGGTCACGGCATCATGGTTTCATCTAATTCTCCTAACTTCCAAGTCAATGATATTGTAGCGCCAGAAGATGAATCACATGCAACAGCATTGGGGATTTGTACAGAAAATGTAATTGAGGGGTCATGATATTTTTTTAGGTTTAAGATTTGATCCCAATGGGTGACGGCAAAAAAGAAAGAATTAGCGAACTTTGAAGTAAGCCACTGTTTAAGATTAAGCCTCCTTGGCTAACAGCATGAAAGATTAAATTAGATGCCTTAAATGCAATAATTAACATCATATCAAAGACTTGTAATTCAAGTTCCTGGTTTTGAACAGTTTCCTACACCTCAATAGAAAGGTCCTCTTCTAAAAGCATCTTCAAGTGTGGAATTAAAACCTCACAAAATAATTGGTATTATTTCTCTTCCTGTGGTCACAGACTCATTTTCTGTCCACACAATTAAAACAGAAGAACCTTTTTTCATGGAGAGTGATCTATTTTATCCAATAAGTAGTTAAAAATCGTGGCCTGGCTCATGTGTTCAGTATTCCCAATTTTAACAGCCACCTGTCTGCAACTAACACATATATCGTTTTTAATCCGTGGTATTATTCTACCCACTCCTCTTCCGATTGGGCACTTCATTCCTGGAATGAAATAACTTTTGTATCCCTCTCTACAAAATGCCTCATCTGCCTATGTTCATTGAAAGCAGATAACTCCAAACAGCAGGATATAAACCTGGTACTCATTAACCTACATTTTGCTTACTATACCTGCGATGTTCTGTGATATAATTTTGATGAGGCATCCTTGTATATATGGCTCATTAGCCCTATTTTTCCGAGGGGATAATATATCAGAGCATCATGGAACCATTCAATGAACATCTTCATTGGACTTGTTATTGTGTCAGTGGTTGGAACTAAGTAATATTTTGAGAAAACATAAGGTAGAGCATCGAGGAACAGTTTGCAATAGTTTTGTGATCAGCACAGCCATTATTTACTTGGTTGATTCTTCTAATTTTGGGAGCAACATAGAAGGAACTAAGGATATTATACCTAAATAATGACTCCAAAATATTTTGCTACCAGAATATTGTCAAAAAAATATTGATGATTAAAATATTGACAAGATAAGTTTATATAGGTGAGTATTGGACTACGTTACTTAACTCCACATCAATGTACCGTGATGATATATATCTCATCGTGGTAAGTAGATGTGGAGTTATGAATAGTAAGTCTATACTGACCTCTGAGTTTAACCTTTTGAATGCTTTGTTCCTCATTATTTAGACCACAAGATTTAACTTGCCCAATCATTCTGTAGTCGCAATTGTGGCATACAACCAGAATCAATATCCACACAGGATTTTGTATCACACTTTATTTATGACAAATTACTTGACTGTGTGAGAACAAATGATTGCGCACTTTCAGCCTGATTCATCAAGCCGAAATCGGCTCGCAAAGGGCCAGATTCTGAGAATCTGGCCCTTTGCGAGCGCTATTTTTGCATTTGGGATTCATCATCCCAAATGCAAAAATCGGTAATAGCGATTTCGCTATTTTGCGAGGAATTACATTTAAGGAATCTCTATTTGAGATTCCTTAAATGCAATTCATTATCCATTTAAAAATTGCGATTTCGCAATTTCGGCCCGCTATTTACCGTGAGGTCAAACCTCGTGGTAAATAGCGAAAACTTAGAAAAATGCTTTTAAAAGCATTTTTCTAAGTTGCATGTAATGTAATGTAATGTAATGTAATGTAAGATTGCTTTTATATAGCGCATTCTATCACTCCAAGGAGCATCTTGGCGCTGTGAGCCACCCCAGAATAGAAAAAGGTGGGTAAGCTGGAACAGTTCTCAGCAGATAACCCTTACACCAAAGCCTTACAGGCAGTATCAGTGAGCGTAAAAACCCAGGTCTTTGAGGCTTTCCTAAAAAGAGATTCTGATGGAATTTGACGAAGCGCGGGGAGGAAGTTTGTTCCAGGCTCTGGAGCCTAACACTACGATGGATTTTCCACCTTTGGTCTCTAGTCTAAATTTTGGAACAACTAGCAGGTTAAGGTGGGAGGATCTCAGATTCCGAGTTGGGAGATGCCGTTTGAAGTTTTTGGAGAGATATCTAGGTCCTTGTGCGTGATAAGCTCTAAAAGTAATGATCAAGATTTTAAATATTAGGCGCTTATGGATAGGAAGCCAATGGAGGGCACGGAGTGCGGCCGAGGCCGATGATTTCCTGCCCAGGACAAGGCGGGCGGCGGCATGCTGGACCATCTGCAACCTGTGTAGCACGGTCTTATTAGCTCCAGCATATAGGCTGTTGCAGTAGTCCAGTCTTGATGTAATAAGTGCCACCGCCACCGTCTTTCTCGTGGACAAAGGAAGGAGATCGAAAAACTTCCTTAGCATTCTGATGATATGAAAGCAGGTACTTGCTACCCCAATGGGTTGTTGCTTGAAGGAAAGCGCATTGTTGAACTTAACACCCAGGTTGCGTGCAGAGGAGATGGTGTTTGGGGGAGCTTCAGCGCCTTCAGGCCACCACTACTTAGGGTTAGATTTTGCGGGCCGAATGGAAGTATTTCTTTTTTCCCAGAGTTACACTTCAAGTGGTTGGTCTTCATCCAATCAAATGTCGCTGTTAAGCACGTTTTTAGGTTATCTTCCGCTTGTAGTGACTCCCTGTCGAGTACCAGAATGAGCTGCGTATCGTCAGCGTAGGAAATAGTGCTGATCTGATACGAAGAAATTAGCTCAATCAGTGGTACCATATAAAGATTGAAAAGTATCGGGCTCAGAATAGAGCCCTGCGGTACCCCTGATTTGATCGGTTTTTCCTCAGATGTAAATTGGCCCAGCACTGTGATTTGTCATCTATGGCTCAGGAAGTTTTTGAACCAGTCTAGCACTACTCCGCCTATCCCTGCGCTCAGGAGACGGTCAGTCAAGATGGTGTGGGAGACCGTATCGAAGGCCGCCGAAAGATCGAGAAGTATCAAGACGGCCTTCTTCCCTAGATCCATAGCAGAGCTCAGGGATTCAGCGGAGAACAAGAGTGCAGATTCGGTCGAATGTTTGGACCTGAAACTCGACTGATTCGAATGCAGGATGTTATTATCTTCTAGATATGTAGTAAGTTGACTGTTGACGAATGACTCAGTCAATTTAGATAGCAGCGGCAGCAGTGAGATGGGCCTTAAGTTGGTGAGAGTAGTAGGGTCAGGTAGAGGCTTCTTCTGGAGGGGTTTAACCGCGGCTAATTTCCATTCTGATGGAATCTCTGCCGTTGCCAGTGATGAATTAATGATTCCATTAACTATCGGATTTACTTCATTGGCCAGGGCTTTTAAGAACATGGGAGGACACGGATCAAATGGTGATCCAGACTTGCTAGACAGAATGGCCTGACGTGATTCCTCCATAGAGATGGGAGCAAAAACATTAAAATGGGATTTTATTGGATTGTTTTTTCCATTTGCTTCTATAAGTGTGTTTTCAGTAGGAGTTGAAGTTAAGGTTGGAGGTGGAAATTCCTTGACAATAGCTTGAATTTTATTGTCAAAGTAATCTGCTATGGAATTGCACAGTGGTAGCGAGGGCGGAATATCTTGGGCAAGTGCCCTAGGATTAGTAAAGCTATTTACAATCTTGAATATTTCTTTTTGATCATTTCCCGAAGATGCAATGGCCTCTGAGAAGTGAGCTTTTTTTGCTGATTTAATAGCAGCATGATACTGTCTACGTGCTGTTTTATAGATTCTGTGGTCTTCTTCCGCATATTTTCTGCGCCCTCTGCGCTCTAGTGATCTCACTTTGACTAGTTCACTCTTCAAAGTGGGGGAGAACCAGGGGGCACTTCTTTTGTTTCTATTGCCCATTGGCGTTATTTCTTTCAACAGGCCTGGTTGGTTACTAAGAGTTGTAATCCAATCACAAAAATATTGATTATCTATTGTGGTATGGCCAGATAGTATAGGTTTAGTCTCTATGGGCCCGATTCACAGAATGAACTTACTACTTTTGGCATTCACAGAATGCACTTACTACTTTTGGTATTCACAGAATGAACTTACTCATTTCGGTATTCACAGAAGTTAGGACTACTAACTTTAGGACTCCTAAATGCCTTCTGTGAATACCGAAAGTCTTAAAATCAGGATTTTTCTCAATTTAGTAGTAGTAAAGTTAGGACTCCTAACTTTAGGACTCCTAAATGCCTTCTGTGAATACCGAAAGTCCTAAAATTACGATTTTTCTCAATTTAGTAGTAGTAAAGTTAGGACTACTAACTTTAGGACTCCTAAATGCCTTCTGTGAATACAGAAAGTCCTAAAATTACGATTTTTCTCAATTTAGTAGTAGTACAGTTAGGACTACTATCTTTAGGACTCCTAAATGCCTTCTGTGAATACCGAAAGTCTTAAAATTAGGATTTTTCTCAATTTAGTAGTAGTAAAGTTAGGACTCCTAACTTTAGGACTCCTAAATGCCTTCTGTGTATACTGAAAGTCTTAAAATTAGGATTTTTCTCAATTTAATAGTAGTAAAGTTAGGACTACTATCTTTAGGACTCCTAAATGCCTTCTGTGTATACTGAAAGTCTTAAAATTAGGATTTTTCTCAATTTAGTAGTAGTAAAGTTAGGACTACTATCTTTAGGACTCCTAAATGCCTTCTGTGTATACTGAAAGTCTTAAAATTACGATTTTTCTCAATTTAGTAGTAGTAAAGTTAGGACTACTAACTTTAGGACTCCTAAATGCCTTCTGTGAATACCGAAAGTCCTAAAATTACGATTTTTCTCAATTTAGTAGTAGTAAAGTTAGGACTACTATCTTTAGGACTCCTAAATGCCTTCTGTGAATACCGAAAGTCTTAAAATTAGGATTTTTCTCAATTTAGTAGTAGTAAAGTTAGGACTCCTAACTTTAGGACTCCTAAATGCCTTCTGTGTATACTGAAAGTCTTAAAATTAGGATTTTTCTCAATTTAATAGTAGTAAAGTTAGGACTCCTAACTTTACTACTACTAAATTGAGAAAAATCTTAATTTTAAGACTTTCGGTATTCACAGAAGGCATTTAGGCATCCTAAAGTTAGTAGTCCTAACTTTACTACTACTAAATTGAGAAAAATCATAATTTTAAGACTTTCGGTATTCACAGAAGGCATTTAGGCTTCCTAAAGTTAGTAGTCCTAACTTTACTACTACTAAATTGAGAAAAATCGTAATTTTAGGACTTTCGGTATTCACAGAAGGCATTTAGGAGTCCTAAAGTTAGAAGTTCTAACTTTACTACTACTAAATTGGGAAAAATCCTAATTTTAAGACTTTCGGTATTCACAGAAGGCATTTAGGAGTCCTAAAGTTAGTAGTCCTAACTTCTGTGAATACCGAAATGAGTAAGTTCATTCTGTGAATACCAAAAGTAGTAAGTGCATTCTGTGAATGCCAAAAGTAGTAAGTTCATTCTTTGAATCGGGCCCTATTACATTTGTTAGAAAATTAGGTTGGGCGAGGACTTTTTTCCAATCATGTTTCTTTCCTCCTGTAGATCTTATTTTAGTATCTGTAAGTATTTTGGGGTGAGTTAAGGGTCACCTCAAAAGGAATAAGTTTGTGATCAGACCAGGTTTGGACTACTGGGGATGTACAGGTCAGCAGGTTAAAATTTGAACAGATACAGTCCTTTGGACATGTGTGTGCGCAACACCTGTTTCAATTTGCATTTAAGGGGTGCTACAGGGTGTCCTTTGGACACCCCTGGCACCCTTTAAATCGCTATCTTATTTGTGATTAGCTAATTGCTAATCGCAAATAAGGAATACTCCCCATTCATTCCTATGGGCCTTTTGGCCCATAGGAATGAATGGGGAGTTATTCCTTATTTGCGATTAGCAATTTGCTAATAGCAAATAAGGAATGTGTAGGAATCGCAATTCTTTTTGCGATTCCTACATGAATCCCGTTTTGCGAGTCTGTAATAGCGATTCCTTATGAATCGCTATTATAGACTCGCAAAACGGGTCTTTGATGAATGAGGCTGTTTGACTTTGGATTTGAGAGGAAACGGAGGACATAAACCTATACTATATTACCAGATTTTGCAGTACAATTGGGACTGTTGGGACTGTTGAGGCAGGCTAAACCATGTCTGCCTTCTGATGGACGTGAAAACCTTCTCTCAGCCTTACAAAATCCACTAATCTGTCAGTTAGGTGAACAGTGACTTTTTGTTTCCCTTTGATTCACTATAAGCAGAGGGTCTGCCTTTAAGAATATTACAGTTGCTTACCTGGGGGAGATTATAACTTAACGGAAGTCCCAGAAGAGGTCTTACAAATGATCGTTGCTGTGCGTTGGATTTATGGCTAGAGCTATAACATTTATGTTCACAATGGTAAGTAAATATATTTGAAGGGACAGGCTGGCATTCTAAGAGGTGGTGTTGGTAACCTACCAAACCATTGACTTCTGTTTGCCTTCAGAGATGCTAGCCCTCTCATGAAAAGCGGCCTAAATACTAAGGATTCAGAAAACGGGGTGGTGATGAACAGAGTGTCTGAATTAAGCAGACCACTCTTACCCAGTCCAAAGATCAGGGCTTGATCCATCACCGTTATTTATCTCACTGCACCATCCCAGCTCAGAACCTGGCTATATGCAAATCAGTCTGTCCCTGGCCCAGTGCATCATGGGAACAGGGCAGACTAAACTACCAAGCCAATTCTTCACCAGAAAGGAGACAAGCTACCGGGGACCGGTTTCTGGCATTTCAGCCGTCTTCGGCCCGGCTTGCTTGAATCCTGATGGTGCAGTGAGAAAGGGACTCATGTCTGAGTATACCCTGCCACACCTATAGTGGCCAAAAACGATTCAGAAAAGGGGGTGGTGATGAACAGAGTGTCTGAATTAAGCAGACCACTCTTGCCCAGTCCAAAGATCAGGGCTTGATCCATCACCGTTATTTATCTCACTGCACCATCCCAGCTCAGAACCTGGCTATATGCAAATCAGTCTGTCCCTGGCCCAGTGCATCATGGGAACAGGGCAGACTAAACTACCAAGCCAATTCTTCACCAGAAAGGAGACAAGCTACCGGGGAGCGGTTTCTGGCATTTCAGCCGTCTTCGGCCCGGCTTGCTTGAATCCTGATGGTGCAGTGAGAAAGGGACTCATGTCTGAGTATACCCTGCCACACCTATAGTGGCCAAAAATGATTCAGAAAAGGGGGTGGTGATGAACAGAGTGTCTGAATTAAGCAGACCACTCTTACCCAGTCCAAAGACAGGGCTTGATCCATCACTGTTATTTATCTCACTGCACTATCCCAGCTCAGAACCTGGCTATATGCAAACCAGTCTGTCCCTGGCCCAGTGCATCATGGGAACAGGGCAGACTAAACTACCAAGCCAATTCTTCACCAGAAAGGAGACAAGCTACCGGGGACCGGTTTCTGGCATTTCAGCCGTCTTCGGCCCGGCTTGCTTGAATCCTGATGGTGCAGTGAGAAAGGGACTCATGTCTGAGTATACCCTGCCACACCTATAGTGGCCAAAAACGATTCAGAAAAGGGGGTGGTGATGAACGGAGTGTCTGAATTAAGCAGACCTCTCTTACCCAGTCCAAGGATCAGGGCTTGATCCATCACCGTTATTTATCTCACTGCACCATCCCAGCTCAGAACCTGGCTATATGCAAATCAGTCTGTCCCTGGCCCAGTGCATCATGGGAACAGGGCAGACTAAACTACCAAGCCAATTCTTCACCAGAAAGGAGACAAGCTACCGGGGACCGGTTTCTGGCATTTCAGCCGTCTTCGGCCCGGCTTGCTTGAATCCTGATGGTGCAGTGAGAAAGGGACTCATGTCTGAGTATACCCTGCCACACCTATTGTGGCCAAAAACAATTCAGAAAAGGGGGTGGTGATGAACAGAGTGTCTGAATTAAGCAGACCACTCTTACCCAGTCCAAAGATCAGGGCTTGATCCATCACCGTTATTTATCTCACTGCACCATCCCAGCTCAGAACCTGGCTATATGCAAATCAGTCTGTCCCTGGCCCAGTGCATCATGGGAACAGGGCAGACTAAACTACCAAGTCAATTCTTCACCAGAAAGGAGACAAGCTACCGGGGACCGGTTTCTGGCATTTCAGCCGTCTTCGGCCCGGCTTGCTTGAATCCTGATGGTGCAGTGAGAAAGGGACTCATGTCTGAGTATACCCTGCCACACCTATAGTGGCCAAAAACGATTCGGAAAAGGGGGTGGTGATGAACAGAGTGTCTGAATTAAGCAGACCACTCTTACCCAGTCCAAAGATCAGGGCTTGATCCATCACCGTTATTTATCTCACTGCACCATCCCAGCTCAGAACCTGGCTATATGCAAATCAGTCTGTCCCTGGCCCAGTGCATCATGGGAACAGGGCAGACTAAACTACCAAGCCAATTCTTCACCAGAAAGGAGACATGCTACCGGGGACGGGTTTCTGGCATTTCAGCCGTCTTCGGCCCGGCTTGCTTGAATCCTGATGGTGCAGTGAGAAAGGGACTCATGTCTGAGTATACCCTGCCACACCTATAGTGCCAAAAAACAATTCAGAAAAGGGGGTGGTGATGAACAGAGTGTCTGAATTAAGCAGACCACTCTTACCCAGTCCAAAGACAGGGCTTGATCCATCACTGTTATTTATCTCACTGCACCATCCCAGCTCAGAACCTGGCTATATGCAAATAAGTCTGTCCCTGGCCCAGTGCATCATGGGAACAGGGCAGACTAAACTACCAAGCCAATTCTTCACCAGAAAGGAGACAAGCTACCGGGGACCGGTTTCTGGCATTTCAGCCGTCTTCGGCCCGGCTTGCTTGAATCCTGATGGTGCAGTGAGAAAGGGACTCATGTCTGAGTATACCCTGCCACACCTATAGTGGCCAAAAACAATTCAGAAAAGGGGGTGGTGATGAACAGAGTGTCTGAATTAAGCAGACCACTCTTACCCAGTCCAAAGATCAGGGCTTGATCCATCACCGTTATTTATCTCACTGCACCATCCCAGCACAGAACCTGGCTATATGCAAATCAGTCTGTCCCTGGCCCAGTGCATCATGGGAACAGGGCAGACTAAACTACCAAGCCAATTCTTCACCAGAAAGGAGACAAGCTACCGGGGACCGGTTTCTGGCATTTCAGCCGTCTTCGGCCCGGCTTGCTTGAATCCTGATGGTGCAGTGAGAAAGGGACTCATGTCTGAGTATACCCGGCCACACCTATAGTGGCCAAAAACGATTCAGAAAAGGGGGTGGTTATGAACAGAGTGTCTGAATTAAGCAGACCACTCTTACCCAGTCCAAAGATCAGGGCTTGATCCATCACCGTTATTTATCTCACTGCACCATCCCAGCTCAGAACCTGGCTATATGCAAATCAGTCTGTCCCTGGCCCAGTGCATCATGGGAACAGGGCAGACTAAACTACCAAGCCAATTCTTCACCAGAAAGGAGACACGCTACCGGGGACCGGTTTCTGGCATTTCAGCCGTCTTCGGCCCGGCGTGCTTGAATCCTGATGGTGCAGTGAGAAAGGGACTCATGTCTGAGTACCACACCTATAGTTGCCAAAAACGATTCAGAAAAGGGGGTGGTGATGAACAGAGTGTCTGAATTAAGCAGACCACTCTTACCCAGTCCAAAGATCAGGGCTTGATCCATCACCGTTATTTATCTCACTGCACCATCCCAGCTCAGAACCTGGCTATATGCAAATCAGTCTGTCCCTGGCCCAGTGTAAGAATTGGCTTGGTAGTTTGGTTTGCCCTGTTCCCATCATGCACTGGGACAGGAACAGACTAATTTGCATATAGCCAGGCTCTGAGCTGGGATGGTGCAGTGAGCTAAATAACGGTGTTGGATCTAGCCCTGATCTCTTGACTGGGTGAGAGTATTCTGATTAATTCAGAAACTCTGTCCATCACCACCCCTTGTTGTTAAATATTTTGTCCACCCTAAGCGTGGAAGGGTATACTCAGATGTGAGTCCCTTGCTCATTGCACCATCAGGATTCAAGCAAGCCGGGCCGACGACGGCTGAAATGCCAGAAACCGGTCCCCGGAAGCTTGTTTCCTTCCCAGTGTAAGAATTGGCTTGGTAGTTTGGTTTGCCCTGTTCCCATCATGCACTGGGACAGGAACAGACTAATTTGCATATAGCCAGGTTCTGAGCTGGGATGGTGCAGTGAGCTAAAAACGGTGTTGGATCTAGCCCTGATCTCTTGACTGGGTGAGAGTATTCTGCTTAATTCAGAAACTCTGTCCATCACCACCCCTTGTTGTTAAATATTTTGTCCACCCTAAGCGTGGAAGGGTATACTCAGATGTGAGTCCCTTGCTCATTGCACCATCAGGATTCAAGCAAGCCGGGCTGACGACGGCTGAAATGCCAGAAACCGGTCCCCGGAAGCTTGTTTCCTTCCCAGTGTAAGAATTGGCTTGGTAGTTTGGTTTGCCCTGTTCCCATCATGCACTGGGACAGGAACAGACTAATTTGCATATAGCCAGGTTCTGAGCTGGGATGGTGCAGTGAGCTAAAAAACGGTGTTGGATCTAGCCCTGATCTCTTGACTGGGTGAGAGTATTCTGCTTAATTCAGAAACTCTGTCCATCACCACCCCTTGTTATTAACTAAATACTAAGGGGCATATTAGGATGGTGGGCGGACTTTCATCGGCCCCCCTACCCTAATGTTGCTGGGACCGGCCGCCGGTGGAGCGGTGGTCCCGCACCAGCGATTAGGATGCGACTGTGGCGGTGGCATCCTCTATTGTGGTGTGGGGAGCACACCATATAAAGCACATGTGTCCCTGTGCGCGCAGCAAGCGCAACGGTGTCGCGCCGAAGGTGCGCCTAAGGTAAGCCCGTCTGCACCCGTCCGCGCACCGACAGCGCACACAGCCAGAAACGCTGGATCTAATGAGTCAGGGGCTGGGGTCAACATATTAGGCTACAGCTGTGAGTCGTTGCTTATGTTTAATAACAACTCATGTACCACCAATAAGCACTGGGATGTATTGCATTCTATGTCACGGACCTGCCCCTTTTGTCACTTTCACTTCAAGACATCACCTTCTGCCTCACCCTCTCCCTCTCGCACTGAACACAAGGCTAATATTCGCGCAGCTCTTATCAATGCACGCTCGCTGGTTAAACACACAGAAGATGTACATGAGCTGGTTGTGGACGAGGAGCTAGATCTCCTCTTTATTACGGAAACATGGTTAAATGACTTTTGTGCACCAGTGATTGAACTTGCAACTCCACGGTGGTATAAGATCACCAGACTGGACCGCAAGTCAGGCCGAGGAGGCGGCATTGCTGTGATCTTCAGGGATAGGTGGACACTGTTAAAGGAAGGTACAGGAGAAATTCTTGAAGGGGAAGCACTGGAGTTCTCTCTAGCCCTTTTCACTTTGGGTGGAGTTTTGATCTACCGCCCCCCTGGCCCGTCAGGCACCTTTATTAAATCCCTAGAGGAAGTCATCACCCGAGGGGCGATTAGGTTCTCAAGGTTCTTGCTGCTAGGCAACTTTAACATTCATTTTGAGAACCCCCTGGCTCCGGGGACAAGGGATATGTCGGACCTATGCGAACTAACCCACCTCACATTGCATGTGCGCCACCCCACCCACACCTGTGGCCACATCTTAGACTTAGTCTGCTCTAATTGTAGTCTTGAGTTGGGGGATCCGCGGCCAGTGACGTGGTCGGATCACCACCTGGTCAGTTTTTCGTGGGATATTAGCAGTCCCTCCCTGCCGGGCAGGAAAACCCCTGGCCCTCCTCCAAAAAAGATTAACATCCAAGCCCTGGCCACAGCCTTGGCTTTGTCATCCCCTGTCAAGGCCTCCAATTTAGAGGGTGCAGTAGAGAGATTCTCGGAATGGATCAGCAGGGCCGTCAATTCTCTCCCGCAACCTTCTGGGAGTGGTCGCATACGGGATCCTCCCTCGAGACCATGGTTCACCGACCACTTAAAAACATCGAAGCTAGAATGCAAAAAATGGGAACGGGCATGGCACCGGGAATACTGCCCCCGAGCTAAGGCTGCTCTTCGCACCGCACAAAGAGAATACTATGCTGCCATTAAGGTAGCCAAAAGTAATTTTTTTGCAGAGAGAATTTTCAGAGCCAACAATAGCAGTAAAGAGATCTTTGCTGTTGTTCGCAGCTTTATGTCACTTGTGGCGGAATCATCTTCTGCCCCCATCTCTGCTGAGTGGTGCGAGGAGTTGTCTACCTACTTTATTGATAAAATTCAAACAATTCTGGCAAGCCTATGGCTTTCTACCCCGGCTCAACACCCCCCTACTTTGTTGTCACCACAGAATTATTATTATTATTATTATTACATTTCTTATATAGCGCTAGAATCGACCCCCGAAGGGGTATCTCCGCGCTTGCCTTGGGAACCGGTCCTGGTTTTTCCCTGTGAGATAGCCCCTACAGGGCATCCCCAAGGTGAAAGCTAGGCATCCCGCCGCGGGGGGGCCGTTGTGGAGATTAAGCAAGCTTAATGCCCAGAGTTGCAGAGTGTGAACCCATGATTAGGTCAGGCACCGAAGCGAGAATTATCGAGTCTGTGGACATTTGAGCTCAACACCCTGCCGCGTCGGGAATCGAACCCTGGTCCCGGGTCTGACCTCTGCTTCAGGGTCTGCCTGCTCTAACCAGTGAGCCACACATGCTGAGTCAGCTCTTCGCGCATTTTGACCGGGCCGAAGATAAGGACGTTCTGTCCATTTTGAAATCCCTAAAATCGGGGTCACCAGCGGACCCTTGCCCTGCGAGGGTCCTGAGCGGGGTGGCAGAAATAATTGCACCTGTGGTGGGGGCCTTGATTAATGAGTCACTTCAAGTAGGCATGGTGCCCCCTCAATGGAAACACGCCAAACTTCTGCCCCTTATTAAAAAACCTACGGCGGATCCGCTCCTATTATCCAACTACTGCCCCATTTCCCTTCTTCCAGCCCTGGCCAAGGTGTGAGAAAAGGTGGCGTTCAGACAAAATGTGTGGAATCTTCGGGTGCATTGCACCCTGCTCAATCGGGCTTCCGAACATCCTTCAGCACCGAGACAGCGTTGGTGGGGGTTACGGAAGCCGTTAGAGAGTATCTGGACATCATTGATTCTGTTGGATCTCTCTGCCACGTTTGACACGGTACCCCACCTCCAGCTTCTCGCCAGGCTGTCAGATATTGGTATTACGGGCAGAGCCCTTGCCTGGGTCAAGGCATTCTTGGAAGATCGGTCTCAACAAGTATGGACGCCCCCTTTAACTTAACTGACAGTTAAGTGGCCACAGGGGTCCCGCAAGGGTCAACGCTGAGTCCCTTGCTCTTCAACATTTATCTGACCACCCTTATTTACCTGGCAGAGAGAATGGGGGCCAAAATTATGACTTACGCCGATGACACCCAACTTCTCTTCACCTGGAAGGGTGACGACCTCCAGACGTCTGAGGCCCAGCGTTGTCTATCCTCAGTTTTTGCCTAGCTGACCCAGGCTAGTCTGAAATGCAACGAGGACAAATCAGAAGTGCTCCTCTATGGACAATTTCCGATGGCATTCAGGGAATCCCTTTGGCCTAAGGGATTTCCGTGTCACAAGGGGGACTGTGGGGTAGCCAAGAACCTGGGGATCTGGTTCGGAGCCGATCTGAGCTTCCACGAACAGATCATGAGACTCTCAGGAGCCTGCTTTGGTACCCTGAAAGCCCTCAGGAAGTTCTTCCCCCTCCTTCCTCGAGTTGCAAAGGAGGCTGTAGCCAGGGTGCTCATACTCTTGCGCCTGGACTACACTAATGCCCTTTACATCGGCTCTCCTGGATTTTTCTGGGGGAAATTACAGGTTGTGCAGAACGCGGTGGTCAGGCTCCTCTTTGACATCCCGAGGAGACTAAGTGTCCGCAAGCAACTGAGTGATCTTCACAGGCTCCCGGTTGTTCAGCGAGTACGCTTCAAAGCCCTGGTCCTGGCACATAAAGCTCTCCATGGCCCCTGCCCCTCCTACCTGAGTGCTAGGTTTGCTTTTTACTTCCCGACCCGTCATCTGTGCTCTGCTGCGCAAAGGCGGCTGGTAATCCTTAGGTCTAGAAGAGCCCGCCTGGGAGGTCAGTCCCTGGCAGTGAGAGCATCCACCATGTGGAATGCCCTGCCGGATACGCTAAGACACACAAAAGAACTTCCCACCTTTAAAAAACTTTTGAAAACATATCTGTTTAAACAAGTGGTGTAGCCGCCCCAGTCTGCTCGGTCACTGTTTTCCCCAACGCGTCAGTACACTCTTGAGTAGCAGTGCGCAATACAAATCCATATATAACATAACATAACATAGCATATTCCCAGCATTGTGGCGGGCGGTGCTCACAGCCGTGCCCGCCACAATGCTGGGAATGCACTGTGTGTATTGTCATGCACAAGGTGACAGGCACCACACGGTGCCTGCCACCTCGTACATGACAATGTAGAGGGGTACCATAGGTACATCCCATGTGCACCCCCTACCCCCCCAATACCCTGGGGTCCCACAACAGGCCCCCAAAAGCAGAATCCCCATGGCTTTCCATGGTGGGTCTCAGCCATGGAAAGCCATGCACCCCTGCCCATGCTAATATGGATGGCGGTGTCTAGCAGACCCCGCCACCATATCTAGTCCCTTTTCGGCCCAGTCTACTGGTAGACTGGCAGAAAACCGGCAGACGGTCTTTATGTCCATTAGGGTCTCCCCCGCTACACTAATATGGCTGGGGGAAATGGGTGGCAGGCGGGGTATGATGAAGGGCGGATCGCCAACGCCATGCGGGCGGTGGTGATCCACCCTACATCCTAATAGACCCCTAAGTACCAGTGTTTTACATGGTCTATGCTGATTTTTGGGTGAAAGTGGATCAGGATAAGGGTGTGATGATTTGCACTTCAATCACCAATTTTTTAAACCCTGTGTCCTCCTTTATCAGAGCCTCGTGTGTGCTAAACAGATTTCCATTTGAAATTGTTGGGCCTCATCGGAATCGATTAATGTGGGGAACCTCTTCACTTATGTCCCTTTAGCAGTGGGTGATTTTGTTCTCTCTAGAACTGGGACATCAACAAGAAATAGTTGGAAATCACAATTATCATTACAGGTAAAACCTTCAGAATGACTGGGCCGAGGGTGGCTTTCCACAGGGTGATTTCTACAAAAATGAAAAAATTATATTTTATGTTGTGATAAAGAAGCTGGGCAATGTTTTAACCACATGTAGAACCCCTTTGTTTGCCACTGCTTATTTTCTTAGGCTGACTGCTGCCAAAAATACTTCGTAACGTGGAGGGCTTCAGAGGGATGGAACACCACCATTACATGTCCCAAGCAGAGACAGCCTGTATATGGGCAGAGTGGTACAAAAGGGGGTGGTGATGGACGGAGCATCTGAACCAATCAAACACTCACACCCAGTCACCAGATCTGGGTTTCATCCATCACCGTTCTTTAGCCCACTCTGCCACCCCAGTGTCAGGAGTGCCACTGCAAGAGTCCAGGTGTTTCCTTCTTGAAGATGACTAATCCCAATACCTCCAAGAACCAACTAATGTGGCAAGAAATTCAACACTTGACACAACCAATTGGCCCCTAAAGGGAAAGGGAAGTGGGGAAGGGAAAGGGTAGTGGATTGGGGAAAGGAAAGTGAGAGAGAGAAACACAACACAGGATCTCTTCTTGAGATATTTGTCAGTTTCCCCTGAAGTATTCCGGGCTTTTCTGAAGAGTTGCCTAATCACAGTTAAAGCTAAAACAATATTCAGAGGATTGACAATCATTAGAATCCAAGCAACAGTTACCAAAGTTCTCTATGAGTATGACCACAGAATCTCTTAACATACATACCAACAAGAGTTAAGCCCACTCCTATACTTCAATGTGCAAGTTCTAAGGCACTTCTTAGCGTAATTGTGCTCTCAAATCACCCTAAATAAATAAAGAGTCAAGTAAATAATCTCACTTTCACAGATTGACTCTTAGTCTTTCAACTGGTTAGTAAACACACAACCAAACCTTTTTGCATGCATTGATTCTGCCTTACCTTGCACAGTAATGCGTGGGTCTGTTAACTGGGCTCTGTAGGTTTAAACAAGAAGAGAACACAGACAAAAGAACCCAAATCTACACAACTAGGTACTTGTAAATACTAATTAACACTGTGTCTAGTTGGCTCTGCAGTTTAAAATCACTGCTACACCTTTGATTGTTATCATTGAGTTCAAAAACAGTAATTAGTTTGGATCAAAAGAAAGTCTTCTTCAAAGAAAGCAGTTCGTAACATTTGTTTTTGGCAAGGCTTGTTTTTTCTTTCCTCCGAACGCTAATAATGTTTTAAATAGTCTTACTTGGTCGCAGGTCGTAGGAACTCGGAATGCGGGGACCGAAAGAGGTGAGGGACCGACAGGTCCGACGAGAAACCGTTCCGTCGGCAAACCGGAAGTCAGGAGAGCCGCTCTTGACGGAGCTCGAGAGGAGCCGGAAAACCCCAAGGAAGAGGAAACTCCGGTCGCTGTCTCCCCGTGGCTCGCAGGGTCCTTGAATGAGAAGCAGGTGAGGGTTAGCCGGACTCGGGACCCACAGGCTGAAGCACGGAGCAGAAGCCGGCGGGCGGGTCTGGGCGAGGGAGAAATCTGGAGCTCTTGACGTGACGCTCTGTCTGTTCGAGAAGCGAAGCGTCTAACCCCCAGACGGTAAGCCTTTTATAGGCTTCAATACATGTGTGGGGCAGCGTCAGTTCAGCGCACCTGCCCAACGTGTTCTTTATGAATATTCAAACAGTTCCTAGGCAGAAAACAAACATTGTCCCAACCAATAATGGAGAAACCTAAACAAGCATTTCTAAAACCAACAATCTTCATTTTTGCTTAGTAACTTGTGTATCTAGGAGAGAAAATAGTCAATGTTCATCAATGTTCAAGTTTTCATGACAGTTCCCCCCCCCAAAGGCCTTCTCAGGGGTCGTGGGTTATCAGGATGTAAGGCATGAAAGGAACGAATTAAACGAGGAGCATGTACATTGGTTTCTGGTTCCCAAGATCTTTCTGAGCTGTCATAACCCTTCCAATCAATTAAATAATACAATCGCCCCCTAATTCGCTTAGAATCTAGGATTTTCTTGACTTCATACTCTTCATGATCTCCTATTATGATTGGGGGAGGTGGCGTATCAGGACGAGTGTCTGGATGAACAGGTTTGATTAGAGATACATGAAATACAGGATGGATCTTATATTCTTGGGGAAGTTTCAATTTTACAGAGACTGGATTTATTATTTTTTCAATGGAGAATGGGCCAATGAAGCGAGGCTTTAGTTTCCTAGGTCCCTCTAATTGTATGTTCTTGGTTGCTAGCCAACCCTGATCTCCTGGTTTATAATCGGGTGCAGGTTTCCTACGTTGATCTGCATAACCTTTCATTCTAGCCTTTTGTTTAATCAGAGTCTGTTTAACGTTTTCTTGGAATTTCTGTAAGTTAGCTAATCTTTCAGAAACTGCTGGCATGTCGGATCTTTTTTCTGGGAATATTACTGGCAGTGTTCTGGGGTGTTGGCCTGTGCGGAAATAAAACCGGGAACAACCTAAGGCTGAGTGTACTGTATTGTTATATGTGAATTCAGCTAAATGCAAAGCTTCTATCCACTCCGAGGATAAAGTCGTGGTTAAACAACGCAAACTTTGTTCCAGATACTGATTAACTTTTTCAGTTTGACCGTCTGTTTGGGGGTGAAAAGCCGATGATAATGCCAAATCTATTCCCAACAGACCACTCAACTGTTTCCAGAATTTAGACAAGAATTGTGGACCCCTGTCTGAGATGATTTTTTGTGGTAAACCATGTAATTTAACTATGTTGGCCAAAAACACATTGCGAATTCTACTGCTGAAGGAAGTTTTGGTAAAGGAATGAAATGTCCCATCTTAGACAACAGATCTACCACTACTAAAATAGTAGTCATAACAGATGATTTTGGCAAATCCGTTATAAAATCCAGGCTGATAGTGTGCCAGGGCGTTGGAGGTACTTCCAATGGTTGCAATAAACCCATAGGGAAAGAATGGGAATTCTTTTGTCGAGCACACACAGGACAAGCTTGGACGTATTGTTGGATGTCAGATTTCATACCTTTCCACCAAAAATGCCTTTGACACAACTCTATAGTCTTATTAATGCCAGGGTGGTCTGCGATAGCTAAATCGTGATTCCATTTGATCACTTGTTTCCTCAAATCTTCTTTTGGAATAAATAGTTTATCTTTAAGATAAAATAATCCGTCTGATACTGTAGTCTGTTTTCGTGCTAGCCAATCTTTTTGATCCAATTCTTTTATCTGATCCTTGAGTATGGATAAGAAATCTCCCTGAGAAATTTCTGCGCAAATTTTTTCTTCTGGAATGATACTCCGTTCACCCTTATCCAACTCCTTGTGTTTATCTCAAACTAAACGTGATAGAGTATCTGATAGTAATTGCTTGGTTCCAGGTCGATAGGTGATAATAAAATCAAACTCACTAAAGAATTGTAACCATCGCATCTGTCGAGGTGTGAAAGCTTTTACAGTGGAATAAAACTGTAAATTTTTATGATCAGAAAAGATCGTTATTGTATGTTTTGCTCCCATGAGATGATGTCTCCACTCTTGGAAGACTGCCTTGATAGCCAGAAGTTCACGTTCAGCAATTGTGTAGTTCTGTTCTGCTGGTAATAGCTTCCTAGAGAAAAAGGCTATTGGATGGAAATTTCCAGAGTCTACATCTTTCTGCAATAGAACTCCTCCAATTGCTGTCTGTGAAGCATCTGCTTCGACAAAGAATGGCCTATCAGGGTCTGGGTGTTTCAAAATTGGGAGCAGAAGTGAAAGCTTTTTTCAGAATGTCAAACGGGCCTTCTGCTTCAGCGTTCCACTGGAACTTTTTCCCTTTCTGTAACAAGCTAGTAATTGTTACAACGATTTCTGAAAATTTTGAGATAAACCTCCTGTAGAAATTGGCAAATCCTAGTATTCTTTGTACCTCCTTGATAGAAGTAGGAGTTGGCCAGTCCAGAATTGCCTTTACCTTTTTAGGATCCATAACAATACCTTCAGGGGATAACCAGTAACCTAGGAATTCGACCTTGGAAGTGTTAAACACAAATTTCTCCAGTTTGACAAATAAGGAGTTATCTCTTAGCTTTTGTAAGACTGATCTAACATGTATCACATGCTCCTCAGGAGTTTTAGAAAAGATCAAAATGTCATCGATATATACAATGACACAGATGTCTAAAAGATCATGCAACACTTCATTGATAAAATATTGAAATGCTGCTGGGGCATTGCAAAGGCCGAAAGGCATCACTGTATATTCGAACAGTCCAAATTTCGTGCGGAAAGCAGTCTTCCATTCATCACCCTCCTTCACGCGAATTAAGTGATATGCTCCGCGGAGATCTAGTTTGGTGTAGATAGTTGACCCCTTTACTTGGTTTAAAAGCACTGGTATCAAAGGTAGTGGATATCGATTTTTAATCGTAGCCTTATTTACTGCACGATAGTCGATGCAGGCTCTCAAGTCTCCTGTCTTTTTAGCTACAAAAAATAACGGGGATGAGACTTGAGAGGTAGAGTGGCGAATAAAGCCCAATTCCAAAAGCTCGTCTAGGTATGTTCGTAGGTATTGATTTTCAGGTTCAGTTAGTGCATAAATGCGACTGCAGGGTAGAACCTCTCCCGGAATTAAATCTATCCTGCAGTCATAAACCCTGTGAGGTGGTAACGTGGTGGCTTTTACAGGGTCAAAAACATCAGAAAAATCCTGAAATTCGAGTGGTAATTTTATCGGGTCCGACTGGGAGACAGCACAGAACAGAGGTTGCTTGGGATCTCTATGCTCCTGATAGCAATGTGTTTTAGAAAATGTTGAGTCCAAAGTTACTGTGCGTTTCACCCAATAGATTTTCGGGTTGTGAAGCTCTAACCAAGGGATACCCGGAATGACCCCAAAAGCAGGAGTGTCAATGAGATCAAAACAGTCAATCCTGTATGACCGTTTTCAGATAGTAGAAGCAGAGGCTGTGTATGGAATCTAATAAGACCAGACGAAAGTGCTGATCCATCAACTACCCGTACTGGTCCTGTTTCCTTCTTGGGGACTTTAGTAAGATTTAACTTTCTAGCGAATTCTAAGTCAAAGAACTTTCCAGTCGGTCCTGAGTCAATCAATACCGGAATACTGTGCTTTTGTTGGTTAGTTAGAATTAAGACTACTCTAATGGTGAAGTGTTGCGGTACGTGATTGATAATGTTAGTTAAATACTGCGAGATCTTGATTTTATTATCTCCCGAGGAAACGATCTCTCCTTCCCTCGAGAAACTTAGTTTTCCGATTCCTGAAGTGTATCTTGAATTGTGGCCATAAGTTTCTTTTTAGCTGGTCTAGAAGGGCACTCTTTGGCAAAATGACCTGCCTTTCCACAATATAGTCACAGATTGGCTTTTCTTCTTCTATCTTTTTCATCCTGTGATAAGGGTCCTTTGATGCCTCCTATCTGCATGGGTTCTACCTGAGCATTTTTATCTTCGTAGTTTTTCTTTTCTGTCTTAAAATGTAAAGTTCTGAAATCCGACTTAGGCCTTTCTGTCCTTCTTTCACCTAACCTATGATCTAACTTGACCACTAGATCTTGGAACTCAGTAAAATCATCAGGTAAGTTTACAATATGTGCTAGGGAGTCTTTCAACTCCTCCCTAAGTCCTCGATAAAATAAGGATATTCTTTTATCTTCTGGCCACTGTGTTTCAGCTAGCAATCGATTAAAGGTAGTCACATAAGAAATTAAGTCTCTTGAACCTTGACGCAAACTTAATACCTCGTTGTCTGAAGCTTGTAAGAAAACATGCTTAGCAAAGAGACTAGACATTGCATTCTTGAAATGTGTTAGGTTTTGCAATAACGGATCATTTTTATCAACCAGGGGCATGGCCCAATTAGCCGCTACACCTCCTAAATAGGAAATGATAAAAGCTACTTTAGTAGTGTCTGAAGTAAAAATATGAGGTTTGCATAAGAAGTGCAACTGACACTGACTCATAAAAGTTTGAAAATGAGAACTGTCTCCGGTAAAGCGTTCAGGGTTAGCTAAAGGGACAGGTTGCGGGGACACAACTGTGATCTGGGCAGACTGGCTTTGACCTAAACCAGATGGTAAACTCTGAGCTTGAAATGGAGCCCCAAATTTAGGTGGTGATAAAACGGGTCGTTTAGGGTCCCCTTTGTTTCTCCAAGATGTAAACCCATCTCTAGTACTTTCCAGTTCCCCCCTGGTATGATCTAGTTCTTGTCTAAGAGATTGATTTTCAAGACGTAGGTCTTGAATCTCATCATTCATTTTGCGCACTAATTCTACCAACTGAGTGACATCCATGTCAGCCGGATCCATGAGATTAGTCAACTACAAGTGGAAACTTGGACGGTTTGTTTTGGCTTCGCTTTCTGTCAGGAGTGCCACTGCAAGAGTCCAGGTGTTTCCTTCTTGAAGATGACTAATCCCAATACCTCCAAGAACCAACTAATGTGGCAAGGAATTCAACACTTGACACAACCAATTGGCCCCTAAAGGGAAAGGGAAGTGGGGAAGGGAAAGGGTGGTGGATTGGGGAAAGGAAAGTGAGAGAGAGAAACACAACACAGGATCTCTTCTTGAGATATTTGTCAGTTTCCCCTGAAGTATTCCGGGCTTTTCTGAAGAGTTGCGTAATCACAGTTAAAGCTAAAACAATATTCAGAGGATTGACAATCATTAGAATCCAAGCAACAGTTACCAAAGTTCTCTATGAGTATGACCACAGAATCTCTTAACATACATACCAACAAGAGTTAAGCCCACTCCTATACTTCAATGTGCAAGTTCTAAGGCACTTCTGAGCGTAATTGTGCTCTCAAATCACCCCAAATAAATAAGGAGTCAAGTAAATAATCTCACTTTCACAGATTGACTCTTAGTCTTTCAACTGGTTAGTAAACACACAACCGAACCTTTTTGCATGCATTGATTCTGCCTTACCTTGCACAGTAATGCGTGGGTCTGTTAACTGGGCTCTGTAGGTTTAAACAAGAAGAGAACACAGACAAAAGAGATCCAAATCTACACAACTAGGTACTTGTAAATACTAATTAACACTGTGTCTAGTTGGCCCTGCAGTTTAAAATCACTGCTACACCTTTGATTGTTATCATTGAGTTCAAAAACAGTAATTAGTTTGGATCAAAAGAAAGTCTTCTTCAAAGAAAGCAGTTTGTTACATTTGTTTTTGGCAAGGCTTGTTTTTTCTTTCCTCCGAACGCAAATAATGTTCTAAATAGTCTTACTTGGTCGCAGGTCGTAGGAACTCAGAATGCGGGGACCGAAAGAGGTGAGGTACCGACAGGTCCGACGAGAAACCATTCCGTCGGCAAACCGGAAGTCAGGAGAGCCGCTCTTGACGGAGCTCGAGAGGAGCCGGAAAACCCCAAGGAAGAGGAAACTCCGGTCGCTGTCTCCCCATGGTTCGCAGGGTCCTTGAATGAGAAGCAGGTGAGGGTTAGCCGGACTCGGGACCCACAGGCTGAAGCACGGAGCAGAAGCCGGCGGGCGGGGCTGGGCGAGGGAGAAATCTGGAGCTCTTGACGTGACGCTCTGTCTGTTCGAGAAGCGAAGCGTCTAACCCCCAGACGGTAAGCCTTTTATAGGCTTCAATACAAGTGTGGAGCAGCGTCAGTTCAGCGCACCTGTCCAACGTGTTCTTTATGAATATTCAAACAGTTCCTAGGCAGAAAACAAACATTGTCCCAACCAATAATGTAGAAACCTAAACAAGCATTTCTAAAACCAACAATCTTCATTTTTGCTTAGTAACTTGTGTATCTAGGAGAGAAAATAGTCAATGTTCATCAATGTTCAAGTTTTCATGACACCCAGTTCAGACATGGCTATATGCAAATCAGTCTGACCCTGTGCCTCATGGGAACAGTCCAGCCCGAACTGCCAAGCCATGTCTTTCCTGGACCGGAAACAAGCTTCCGAGGAACGGTTTTTGGCATTCCAGCCGTCTTTAGCCCGGCTTGCTTGAATCCAGTGGCAAAGTGAGCAAGGGACTCACGTATGAGCATACCCTGCCACACTTATGGCGGCCAAAAGCGGTACAAAAGGGGGTGGTGATGGACGGAGCATCTGAACCAATCAAACACTCACACCCAGTCAACAGATCTGGGTTTGATCCATCACCGTTCTTTAGCCCACTCTGCCACCCCAGTTTAGACATGGCTATATGCATATCAGTATGACCCTGTGCCTCATGGGAACAGTCCAGCCCAAACTGCCAAGCCATGCCTTCCCTGGACCGGAAACAAGCTTCCTATGAACAGTTTGCTCGCCATAAGTTGACTGGGTGTGAGTGTTTGATTGGTTCAGATGCTCCGTCCATCACCACCCCCTTTTGTACCGTTCTGTATATGGGCAGAGCATTAAGGGTCCCCTTGTGGTGCAGATGTACAGACTGCTGAGGTGGCTGCAGGGCTCCATATTTTCAATGGAAAGCTCCAAGTACATGTAGGAAAAGGGATATAGCTCAACTTATTGGTCCTGCTGCTCGTAGCCTGTCCTGCTGGGACTGCTTATACAACGCGCTGCGGTAGGTATACATCTCTTGTTTTACCGCAAACTAATAGAATGCTGATAAGTCCTTTCCTTTTTTGCTCCATTCTAGCACGTTATGCTTTAGATCAATAAAAGCCTTATTTTGCAATGTATGTAATATCCATTCATTCTAATCATATACTGAAAAAATGCAGCACATTGTTGAGATAAAATCAACGCTGGCTTTAATAATTATTTTCAATTATTGCAAATGAAGCTAACTTTACACTGTTACTGTACCAGTTGGACATATGATGTTTCTTGACTTTAAATAAAATCAAACTAAAGATTTTCGACCTCGAAAAAATGGAGAGAATTAGGGATGCTAGTTTATTACTTTATTAGACTCTTTCCTCCCCATTGCGATGTCCCTCAAAAGAAAGTACTCAGAGTACCCAGTCAGTGAAATTATTTTACAACCGTTAAATATCAGATGGTTAATCAATTCTGACGCGCTTAAAGCCATATGGGGCTTCTTTTAAATTCCAGTCTGCAAAGTCATCCCTTAAAAATGCCCCACTGGAAGGAAAGCAGCCTCTGTTTTACACTGGCTGTTTCAGTAGCCAGACATGCTCCCACAAAGATACTCTGCACAGTTCGATCTCATTAAACAGTGCTCCAATTTCTATTTTACCATAACCCTTAATATTTCTCTTGAAAACAGTTTACTGGGCAGTACGGTATGATATTTAATCATCCAATATTTATATTCTCGGAAACACATTGAATTCTTTTGATAGCTATCTGACGATAAGAGCTTACCTTTTCTGGATTAAACAATTGTGCCCCATATCAAAATGAACTTAATCTCTGATTGTAACCCAGGAATAAAATTAGCGAATTCAGTATGGCATCGGTAGCCTGTTCACATGGGGGCAAAATAATAGGCACCGTACTGTTTTCCTACAAGTAATTCCCCTTTTCCTACTTTTGGGCAAATTCCTAGTTGCAATCAAATCTCATGAACAACAGTATGTGCGGAACTAACCACATATCTTTAGCTCTTTCTATGTTACAAACGGAGATGTTGGTATAATGACATTCGGAAACGCATACATTTTCCTAGGTGCTCAGGGGGGAGTAATAAAGTACACAGGAGTAACAAAATACACAGTGGATAAATTCCCTTCAAAAGATAGCAGGGCAAATGTTAGTGTGAAAGCTGAGATAACATTTGCTGATGTACAAAAACACTTTCACTTCTTGTCTCTAGGACAAGATTCATATTCTATTATGACTTTAGGTAAATGGATGCTTTTGGGTTAACCCCTTACATATGAGCACTCACCTACCCAGCTTGTTTTCTGGACAGTTTGCTCATGAACTTTTATAACCTTTTTCCCACATGAGATATCCAGGAAAAATGTGTGTCCTTTTTAGGTCTGCCTACAGGTCCTGATGTCATCAATTATTCAGAAAAGGAGCACAGAGGAAAAAGACCCAGCACATCAAAGGATACTGTCCCAAACCCTAAGACTGACCAGTGATGTCATAAGTGATGTCATTTGAGATGTCATCAGTGATGTCATTAGTGATGTCACTGACCATTTCATGAATGATGTAATATGTGACATCATGAACTCTTTTTACCTGGCAAGCTGGCTGATTTTCACGAGGCTCCCTCGAGAAACTGTCGCAAGGGGAGCGGACTGCCTTTCCTGTCCTTGCCTCACCTGTGATGGAAACGGCAGCGTTGCCGGCCACACGAACGCCGCGAGGGCAGGGACTACAATCCCCAGATGCCCCGGCGGCCACGGCGCACGGCTGACGACATCGCTGCGCCCGGAGGCGCTTGAAAGCTGAGGAACGCCCCCCGCCCTGGAGGACGCGCGCGGGCGACGCCGGGCTAAGCCTGGGCAAAGGGCGGGTCGTCTACGGAAATCCAAGGCAGGACAAGACTGGGCTGGGCCACACCCCTAACTTCTTCTATAAGCTGGTAAGATTGTACTTGTGGGCCTTGGAACAAACTATACCGTGTAATTCAGGGCCCTTCGTGACTCATAATTCAATATTGCCACCTACTTTCTTCTTGACTCAAAATGGCTCTTCATCATGGGAAGTGGAGGAAGTCGGCAACTAGTATTTCAGGGGGCAGCATTACTGGCACACTCGATAATTTCATCACAAGAGCAGCAGTCGTGCTAGAGCGAGAAATAGCCCTCACGGAGAAGCGGCTATCTCTGGAACTCACAGGCTCCAAGCGATCATCCCTGGGTGATATAGGTAAAGCTGTTACACCGGATCATGCAGATAACCAAAGACTTAGAGCGATTAGCAATAATTCCCAAGGTAAAGGCCTAGATGGGTGTCATTCTACAATCTCTGTAAATACTTCCATGAACACTACATCTTGTGATAGTTTATCCTCGGAGGGTTTTCAACCAATTATCTTGACCAGTAAGCAGACTCAGACGATCCCCATATGTCGCGTCTTTCATACTCCCCGTCTCTGTTGAATTTACCGTGACCAATTCGAAATGGTCACAACGAGATAATTTCACTATTCCACCTCACCAAACCTATCACCATTGCCAAACCACAACAGCCCAAAGGGTTGCTGCCCTCCTTTAACAGCTTCAACATGGCCGACGACTAGGTCCATTTCCTAGTGCCTGAACACTGTATCCAATACCAGGCCCGTCAACCAACCAATGCGCATGCGCGGAATCTGACCGGGTAGCCACGGCCACTACGATATTCGCGGTTTCGAGGAGGCGAAGGGTACAAAAGCTACACGCACCATGCGATGTCCGTACCAGCTGTTCCAGATTCCTTCCGGATTTCACGTGGGGGTAGGTTTGCAGGCAGAGACCGCACACCGCTTGGGTAAGTATCACCGAATTTGCACCGGACCTCTTCGGGTTCCGGACTACGAAATCGGTCGAGGCCAGTGTTGCCTTGACTCGCTGAGGTTCTCTGTGCTCACTGTTACCACTTCTTTGGGGGCATAGCAGCTTCGGCGGGATTTGGAGGTTTCTAGTTGTGTCTTGTTGGCGTGTGGCTGGCTGGTGGACAAACATGGGCGCGGTCTCTTCTCGGGTCCTCGTGCTCACCATCTCTACGGGCGGTGCGGGACGCTGGGAGCCTGATGGCGCCCCTTGCTTGGCCCTGGTTACCACCGCCGCATTAGTGGCACTAGCCCTCTTAAAATCCATTCGAACGGTTTGATGTTGCCAACATTAGAGGCCTACGGTGTATACAGCTGACACCTGTAGTGCTGAGGGGTGACCTGTCCCGGTCGCTAGTGGTCTCTACCACGATCTGTTACCGGCATAATCTTTGGGAATACAAATTGTCCTATCCCCTTTCCCTCCCTTCTTGTCCCAGGTTCCTGACTCTTCTGTGCAGGTCCCACAGAGCAGACTGAGAAGCACCTTAGGGATTTGCTTAGGGTAAGCGTTCCTGGTCCGGTTTTCTTCAATCAGACTCCATCTGAGTCCTTTTAATGTTCTTTACAAGAGTGTGTATATTGTTTTATGTAGAAGCGTGCACCTAAATTACATAGGATTGTTATTTTGACTCTCCTCCTGTTGTATTTCTTTCCCCCCCATTTAGGTTGCATTACTCAAGGCAGGACCAACTGGCCTGCCCCACTACGCACCTTAAGACCCAAGGTTGTATGAAGTTTTTTATTTCACTGTGTAGTACGAGCACCAAGGTCCTGAGGAATTGCTAGTTTAGCATGAAACATGTCGACCTAAACTAAGGGTTGTAGATATCTTTGCTACATATTGCCCTAGCATCTATCTCCCCTCCCACTATTTTAACCAAGGGAGTTAGTCACGTTAATAAAGTCCCTTGTGGACTAACTCACCTTTTTTAATAAATCACCACTTATTCATGACTACACATTCACCTACCCTCTCACACGCATGCACCATATGACTGGAACAAAAGATCTCCGCTTAAGAGTCCCTTCGCGGGTGCCCGTCGGACATTGCAGCGCCAGTCCGACGAGGAGCAGGACCCATATGATGAAGCATGACACCTAGCTTGCTGGGTGTGTGAGGGTTCTAGTTCCCAAGAGGGAATTCCCCCATTCTTTCCCTTCCCTCTTGGATTTTTTGCTTCTACTCCACACCACACACTCTCTTTCCATTTTATCCAGCCCCCCTGGGGAACTGTGTGTACCTTCTTTGTTGCTAAACATATGATGGGTTTCTTTTAATCCCAAGGCAAACAAATTTTGGGTATTTCAAAACCCAATGCAAACATATTATGGGTTTATTTAGAACACACACACTGGACCCCGTTAAAAATTGTCCACCAAAGGTTCCACTCCTTGTTAAAAAATATACCCATCATATGTTTGCCTTGGGTTTAAAGAAACTTATATTATGTTTGCCTTGGGTTTAGAGATATCCATAATATGTTTGCATTGAGTTTAAAGAAACTCATATTATGTTTGCATAGAGTTAAAAATACTCATAATCGGATTGTTTTGGATTTAGAGTTAAGTGCTCTGTCTTGGTATGGGTGGAGTCTAATTCCTCTTCTTTGAGGTAGACCTATCCTGCCATTGGTTTGTGCAATTCAGGGTTGTCGATCCCTGTTTTGCTGCAGTCTTGTGCCTTGTTGTGACGCAATGGGTACACCATGTGGTGAGTTGTATTTGGAAACCGCAGTGTGTGGTTTAAGAATGTCTTGCATTCTTTGTTGTCTATGATCATTATCAGAGAGAAGGGTGTATTATAATGTTTTTGGTAGTGTATCCTCTTTTTCTGTCAAAGGTGTGTTTTTCCATCTCTATGCATTTTTGTGTTTATGATCGTTATCAAAGGGGAAGGATGTAAGGATGTATTACAATGTTTTGGTGGTGCGTCCTCTTCTTCTCCCTGGCAAAAGTGTGTTTACCATCTCTATGCATTTTTGTGTTTATGATCGAAGGGGGAAGGATGTGTTGTATATATTGTTATTAATGCTTTCTCCTTTCTGATTTGAGTATTTTATTGTCTTGCAATTCTTTTGAATGTTTTGATTATTAAGGGGGGAGATGTGTTGTAATGTGCTTATTACTAATGCGGTCTCCCCACTGTGGTTCTCTGCCTTTCTGCTCAGCCTCTGATGAAGTCACATGAAATGTTGGGTTGGTTTGTTTGTAGGAGAGAATCAGTTGGTGTGAAGGGCTGAGCAGAGAGGAGCCTGCTACTGGTGGGGCATTACCATGGATCTGAACATCTTCCTGTAACTGACAACCTGTAAGATTACCACAAGAATAAATCTACTACTTGTAACTACAAGACATGACTGCGCATCATTCTTCGTTTTAACAGAATACAGTTTGTGTTCAGGGCCATACACAATTAATAGGATTAGCCCATTTATTATGTGTTGCACTATTAGGCATCCGCTTTCTGAATTCAACATTTTATTAACTTATCTGTAAGATAGATCCCTGCTGATCTATATGGCTACACACAATTGTAATGTAATATGCATGTGGAGTGAAGAGTCATTCTGTATTCCAACAGCTAACATGAAGTGGCAGCCAGGAGCCATACCTAAACCATCCTGCATTTCCTCCATCTGCATGATGCGATGCAGTGTGTGCAAGGTAAGTGGTTTTATTTAATTTTTATTTAATTTTACCACTACCCTTGTCTGTCGACTCCCCCTTGCCACGCCCTACAGGGTCACTACTCTTACCTGTGCTGGCTACCACTGATTATATATGAATATTTAACCAAGGACTAAACGGGGCAAAAAAATCCTCCCTAATAAATATATTCTCCAAGAATTCCGTATACTCTGTCATTCCTCCCAAAACACAACCTGTATTGAAATATCATCTGTATCTCCCACCAAAGTAGCATTATATCATGAACATAGCAGACTCCAACATATGTTGACTGTGCAGATGAGATATTTGGCATTTGGCATTGTCGATCAGGTTTGATTTTGATTCCCCAAGGTTATTTCTTGCATGCAGGAATGGTTTGTCATATTCATGTTCATTGAGGAATGCAATTACTAATTGAAAAACTCCAAACAGGAATGCTTTGTTATTCAGCTTGACCTTCAATCGCCCTGAGCATGCTCAGCTCGTTTTATTGATGCTCTTTTTTCTGCTTGTTTGATTTTGTTTTCTCATCTTTCTTGGTCATTTTTCTCTGTTTGTCAAATGAGTTTCTAGTAGAATCTGCCTAGCGACTTTTCCAAGCTCATTATGTAATGACAGTAAACCCTCTACAGCTTTACTCCATCTACATATTGTTATACCTCTGTTTTCCTTGGTTTCAGTTCAGTTCCTTCTTTCTGGCTACAGCAGTAATCCACCACAAATAAGTCTAGCATTGTAGATGACCAAGATCAACAGAGTGTTACATTTCAATTGGTACTGCTTGGTAAAAAAAATAAAAACACACCCTTTTGGGTCTGCTCTTCTCCCAGGTTTCTCGTTGGTGAGGAGCCTCTCCACAATAACAAAACTCACTGCAGGATTCAGCTCTTGTGTTTTCTATGAAAACTTTGGTGAGTAGTTTGGATTAGTGGCAGGGCTCTAGAGGTACTGATAACAGTTGGCCAAAACAAAAAGTAATGGTTCAAATACTTTAATTAATATTGGTCAAAGGTAAAACTGGTTTATTCTATTCCTCTTTATGATAACTGCACTGCTACATCCTTAGAGCAACTATATGTAGATCAGTAGATAACGTCTCCAAATGGCTAACTACTAAGACATATGTGCTTTTTGCATGAGAACACTAATAACCCCAAACATGTTCCTGCCTTGCAGAGTCTCATCAATGAAGTTCAACTTGAATTATATGGCATATCAAAGAATGTGATTTTTTACAGAGCATACTATCCCCACATTGAATTACTCCCTTAGAAGAACAAAAAGCAATAGATGGCATGTTTGATTGAATCAAAGTTACTGATATTTACTCTAGATCAGTGTTTGCCAAACTGTGGGTCAGTGTGCCTTTCAATTCTCTGTTTTTTTCCTCAAATTAATTCGCTTCAAAGACAGAAGTCACATGTTAGGCTATGTCTTCTGACAAATTGCTGCTTATTTTTGGAATATGGGGATTGGGGTTTACAAACTCCTCTCACTTTGTAGTCAGAGAAAGAAAAGTAAAATTGAAATATGAGAGAATTTTGCTTGGGTACAGGGAATGTGAAATGAAAGGCTGTAAGATGTCATTTTTGTAACACACAACAGGCCTATTGGGCAATCAGGCAGTGCCCGATGGGCTGGTCTTACATATAAATGTGTGGGCTGTTTTTTTTGCAGTTTGTGGTCCTGCTTTATGGCCAGATGAGTCGGTTTTTACTGTTGAGTTCCTTGATTTTAAAAGAAACATTGCCTGCAGCAAACAGAAATGGCTACTTTTTTGTACCAGTCCGACCCAGTACATAACCAAAGGGAAATATCTGTAAATTAACTTTAAACATTCAGCAGTTAGAAAAGCATATTTATTTGTAATTCTGAAGTGTGATGGCGACAAAGATTATAATAGGATCAAAACAAATCTAGACACTTAGTGATGCACAAATTATAAATATTTACTAAACCCCGATTTTCACACATTATCATTTGTGTGGAATAAGGTATTATCAGTAAAAACTATATGAATGTGCAAATGTAGTGGTATTTCAATGGAAAACATGCTGCCTGTAAATGACAGTGTGCTACCACATGATGCGTTAGTAACATTAAAAAAATCACCCGCCTCTTGTCCTCTAAAGTTAGGTGGGTTGCGAAAGCTTGTCATTCTAAAAAGTGGGTCACAGTTCTAACAAGATTGGTAAGCACTGCTCTAGGTTTTTTCATTTTGCTTATTGCACCAGCACTGACCGGTACCAAACAAGTCCAGTTCAGTCTTGGCCCAGTCCCAACAAGGACAGTCCAGCTCAAACTACTAGGCCAAATCCACTCTGCATTGGATCACAAACAACCAAGAGAATTCTGAAATATGGATTACCAGCACCCACGCATGGGCCTACCCATTTCAATTAGTTACTCACTGGGACGAGCAAAAACTGAAGGATGTAATGCTTGAAGTAATCTCAGAGACTGACAATTACTATGGGCCTCAACACAGTGTGTTGATTTTTCTTAAATGTGATACTACAGAAAGGGACCAACCATATACGAAATGGTCTTTGCCCCGCCCTGAGATGGACATCCAACCCGAAATGAGTGGTCACTGACCTCTCATTTTGTGTTGGATGTCCATCTCGGGGCGGGGCAAAGACTGTTTCGTATATGGTTGGTCCCTTTCTGTAGTATCACATTTAAGAAACATCAACCCAGTAGCGGATGGTGCTGGGAGTAGCTGCCGGGCAGTGACGTGGGAAGGGGGAGTAGTAATCTATGGATTATGGAGGATTACAGGAAGGTAAACATATAAATAAATAAAACGAATTTCGTTGCGCGCAGTGCATCCCCAAATGCGATGCAGTGCACGCAACAAAATTAGTTTTATTTATTTATATGTTTACTTACCTGTAATCCTCCGTAATCCATAGATTACTACCCCCCACCCTGCCCGTCCCCTTCCCCACATAACTGCCCGGCAGCTACTCCCACCACCGACCGCTACTGGAGGTCACGTGCCCTCCATATGAGATTACAAGGCGTGCTGGGGCGCTCTAGCCAGCAGCCTGGTGGTGTTCTCATAACGTACACGTATACAACCCAGTTGCATAGATTATGAGTACTAATAGCAGCCATAAACGGCCAGGATGTAAAAGTCTACCCACTATCCTACCTGCTGCGAAACCAGGGTGCTGGTCTACAGCTCTCGCTTTTCTACAATCACTATCTCATGTTCTATTTGAGCCTGGTGAATTATCGTAGCGATTCAGCAACTCATTTTACAGTATGTGCTTCTAATGGCATTGCTTGATATGATTTCCTCCTTGGATAAGGTTACTTATTGTAACTGGTGGTTGTGGATTTATTGTCTATTATTAGGCAGTGACGTCTACTTCTGCGCCGGCTATGCACAAATGCAGGCACGGCCCGTGTCGGGCGTTATACTGGGGCGGTGACGTCAGTCAGGGGAGGGTCAGGGCGGGGGGGATGTAAAATATGGGATAAGGAACATTAGAGGTAAGTATCAAAAAAAAAAAAAACGAATTTCGTTGCCCACTCTGCATCGCCAAATGTGATGCAGCATGCCTGCAGAGGAGGAGGACGGGGCTTTGCTGGACCGGAGGCCCTGAAGTGGAGAGAAGGACAGAGAGGCCAGGCATGGCTCGTGCCGGGCGTTATACTGGGGCGGTGACGTCAGGCAGGGGAGGGTCAGGGTGGGGGGATGTAAAATACGGTATACGGACCATTAGAGGTAAGTATCGAAAATAATAAATAAAACGAATTTCATTGCCCATGCTGCATCACATTTGGCGATGCAGAGTGGGCAACAATTTTTTTTTTTTTTCGATACTTACCTCTAATGGTCCTATTTTACATCCCCCCACCCTGACCCTCCCCTGCCTGACGTCATCGCCCCAGTATAACGCCCGGCACGGGCCGTGCCTGAGAGATGCCAACAGGTGAGGAGGGGCAGGAGAATAAAGGACGCAATATAGGCCTCTAAAGAGATATAAAAGGGGCATAAAGTGCAGTAAAGTGTAGAAATTAAACATGCAGCAAATAAACCAGTAAAAATGAACGTACAATTGGTGCTGTTAGACGAAGCAAAGTTGAAGAAAAGTTTTTGCTGGCTGGTAATACAAGGTTCTTGGACATTGGGCATTGGACATTGGAGTGGTAGTGTCGCTGTATGCCCACTGGCTCTTCCTGACGAGTACAGTCTGATTGATTGGGTTAATATGGGGAGGTTCGATAAATTAGGTCAGTTTGTATCCAGAGGAGATATGGCCATTGGCCTAAAAATAAAAACACGGTTGGCTAAGGCACAGAATAAAAATCTGGCAGCGGGAGGTAGTAATGGGGGAGTCTCATCTGCACGAATTCCAGCTTTGAGAGCTCAGAAGAGCTCAGAAGAGGGGGAGCTAATGCTGGAAGCAACAACAGAGTCTCCCAGGATGCTTACGGAAGCCAAAACTCCCCCCCCCCCAAACATCTGCTAGTGAATCAGGAGACATTGCAAAGCAGATAGAAGTATCTTCAAATGGCAAATTTAGTAAAAAGGAGGAAGGGGGTAGGAGTTCCCCTTGTTTGCGAAAAAAACGGTACAGCCTACCCCCCTGCAGCCCAATCTATCTCCATCTCAGAATATTGCTCCTGATCTCTCCTCTCCTGACCCGTTTCCGTTGGATTTAAGTCAGTCAGCTTCAACATCTCCAGAAATTTCCATGGTGGTGCCAGGTACTTTACACAAACCAAATTCGCCGCCTTCACCTTTAAGCCCAAGCTTAACCCATATTACTCTGCCGCAAGAATTAGATTCAAACCTCCCAAATCCGGCCTCTCCGGCCTCTCCATCTTGCAGTAATTTGGTGTTGCAAGTTTCAGTTCTGCCTCCAGTTCTGCCTCCAGTTTTGCCTATCCAGGTCAATCAAGCGCAGATACTAAACAAGAACAATCTGACCCTTCCTGAGCAAACACAGGACATACAAAGTCAGCAAGTGCCTCTTCCATGGAATTATTGAATGCTCTAACTGAGGGTTCAGCAGTAGAGACTGGGGCTACTAAACAATTGGAAATTAAAACGTTGCTCAACCTTATTCTTGAAGAGATTAGAGCTATGAAGCAGTCCCAAGAGAACAAAATCGCTTTTCTGCATTCCAGATTAAATAAAATAGAGGAGGCAGTCACGTGCCTTCTGGGCAGAGTACAGGAAGCAGAGTCGCGGATCTCTCAGTTGGAGTATCAGATGTCGGGACTGCTCACTAAAGTGCGTGACGTTAACAAGGATAAACTTCTACTGGAAAATAAACTTGAGGAGTTGGAGAACCACTCGTGGCGATCAGATCTTCACATTGTGCGTGTACCAGAGAAGATGGAGGGAGCTCAGGTACCGCAATGGGTGGAGTCTTTTATTAAAGAATAGGTTCTTCCGGATTTCAGTGGAGATTTGACTATTACAAGGGCCCATAGGGTTCCGTTTCATCCTTTACTAAGTTCAAGTGGTCCACGTACGATATTAGTCAATTTTTCAGATTACCGGATTAAGGAGAAGATCCTTACAAAGGCCATACAACAAAAGCAGTTTCCAGTAAATGAAACGTCGAACTGTAGGTTTTTTCCAGACATGTCAGCAGCTGCTGCCCGGAGACGGAAGGAATTTGTTAAATTGCTTTTTTTATTCAAGGCACAAGGTGCCCAGGCATCTATTGCCCAACAGTCTAAGCTACGCGTCCTCGTTAAAGGAAAGTTCCACATGTTTACCAACATAGACTATGCACAGGAGCTCCTCAAAGAAATGTC
Organism: Lissotriton vulgaris; assembly: GCF_964263255.1. Taxonomy (NCBI): domain Eukaryota; kingdom Metazoa; phylum Chordata; class Amphibia; order Caudata; family Salamandridae; genus Lissotriton; species Lissotriton vulgaris. The sequence goes on from NC_141689.1 coordinate 1,858,325,828, forward strand.
AGGACCTCAGTAAGGTGGTTGACATCTCTTTTTTAGTTGAAAGGAGTGAAGAGGGGGGTTTGAGTTTTTTTGTCACTTGCTAGGATTTGGAAAAAGGAAAGATGAGAAAACGAATTAAAAAAATGAATTTAGTTAGTTTGTAAAGGCTGTTATATCTAGCTTGATTAACTAAAGGGTACAAAATATCACAGGGGTGAGGTTTACCTGGGTGCAATTACATGGCACCCCTAAAAGTAGCAGGGGAGGGTAAGAGGTGGAGTGTGTGGGGAAGCAGGGGTTCACCTCTTGGGGGGGAGAGGGTCGGGGGGGTTCCGGGGGTTGGAGAAGGGTTGGGGGGGTTAAAAGGTTTAGGTGCAAAATGAGCAGTAGCAGGGGTGTACTAGTTAAGGAAATCGAGAATTGGCGGTATATGCTTATGATCAGGTTTGAAAAGAAAGGGAAGAACAATGATTAATAGGTGTGGTATTTTATTTGTTAATGTCAATGGGATATTAAATAAGTCTAAATATGGAGCGTTAATTAGGTGGTTATTTTCCCGTTCCCCACAGGTCCTGTTCTTTAGGGAAACTCATTTGAAAACGAATTTTCCCAAATTGTATCTTCCCAGGGATGTCTCCCATGTATTTTTTGCCTCTGCTGGGCTAGCTAAAAGAGGGGTGGCAATATATTTTAGCTGCAATCTTCCCTGTGAATTCGGGCAAATTAGGAGAGACCCGTATGGGCGATGGATCTGGGTCAAGGCTAAGTTGAATGGGACGACGATAAATCTCATAAATTATTATGGTCCCATAGTTGACGATACTATCCCATTACTCATGATTTCCTGATTGCTCAGAGGGATCCCGGGGAAGATTGTGGTTGGTGGGGATTTCAACTTTAATCAAGATTTGAAGAAAGATACGTCAAATAAAAACAAAAAAGAGTTGAAACCCCAGACTAGGAAAGTTCTACAAGCCCTAAAGCAGGAGCATTTACTAGTAGACCAATGGCGGTTCTGCAGTCCCTCCGCGGCTGAATTTACATGCTATTCCAACCAATTACACACAGCCTCGCGGATTGATTTTAACCTTAGCTCACGGTCCCTAAGGGTTTTAGATACCTCTATAGGGATTAATCCCTTTTCTGACCATTCTTTAGTTGCAGTCGAGTTTGAGATAGAAGGAGGAGTGAAGGCTCAATCCAGGTGGCAGATGGATCGGCTGCTCCTCCAAGATGCTATGCTGGTGGCTTCAACTAGGGAATGGATACAGGAGTTTTTTAATCGGAATGAGGGCACAGCTGAAATCTTTTCGGTCTGGGGAGGTTTTAAGGCAGCCATTAGAGGCTGTATGATAGCATGATCTGCCGTGCAGGTGAGAGAGGGGCACAACAAGATTAATAAACTTCAGTTGGACGTGTCAAATGCTTTAATTTCTAGAGGTACTTTACCTCAGGGGGCAGATGCTGTTTCACAACTGGAAAGGGCTAAAGCCGCTTTAAAAGAGGTTTTTTTAATTGAGGAACTCAACAGTTCTAAAACCAACTAGCAAAAGATATACGAGGAGAGCCAAATGGTGGGTAAGATGCTAGCAGCAAAACACACAAGACGTGGGTCCCGTGCTCACTACGCCACTCGAGTCTAGCTATCCCGGCTGAAGACGGCTGAGAACCAGAAACCGGTCCTAGGATGCCTGATTCCGGTCCAGGGAAGACATGGCTTGGCAGTTCGGGCTGGACTGTTCGCATGAGGCACAGGGTCAAGGCTGATTTGCATATGGACATGTCTGAACTGGGGTGGCTTGGTGTGCAAAATAACGATGGATTAAGCCCAGATCTGTGACTGGGGGTGAATGTTTTGCCATTGTGCAACATTCCATCCATCATCTTGTGTGTTAAGATGCTAGCAGGACAGACAAAAACCAAACAGGAGAAATCCACAATTATGGAGATTATTGATCCAAAAACACAAAATACAGTCAGAGATAAGGGCAATATAGCTCGAGTGTTTTTGGAGCATTACTCTCAGTTGTATTCAACGATATATGAGGTGGAGACGTATCAGATACACCGATATTTTGATGATGTTCAGCTCCCTGCGGTCTCTATCAATCTGTCTAATAAACTTGAGAGGGAAATTTCAGATTTAGAAATTCAGGATACAGTTAAATAAATTGCCGGAGCAAAAGCATGCGGAGCCGATGGCCTACCATACTAATTGAGTTTTATAAACTTTTTGTGAAAGAATTGACTCCCTTCTTGGCTAAACTATTCAATGCTTTTTGATTGGGAGAACAGGTCCCCTCGAGCTTTAAGGAATCCATCATAGTTAGCTTTGTCAAAAAAGGGAAGGGTGAGAAAGATGTCAATTTGTATAGGCCTTCTTAATGCTGATTTAAAAATTCTGATGAAAATATGGGCCCAGCACTTCTCCCCGATTGCCCAGGCATTAATACATTCTGGCCAGTCTGGCTTTGTCCAGGGAAGATCGATGGCCTCAAATACTGGATATTTAATACAGGCGTTAGACTATGCATCTAATGATAAAATTCAACTTTAATTTCAATGGTCGACGCCGAAAAGGCTTTCGACCTACTGAATTGGGACGCTTTATTTATTGGTTTGTTAAAGTTTGGGTTTTCTGAGGGGATAGTGAATATGTTAAAAAATATTTACCATAATGCACAAGCAATATTGGTGGTTAACGCCAACTCAATAGGGACAGTGAACATTAATAGAGGTACCAGGCAAGGGTGTCCGATGTCTCCCATCCTGTTCACTTTTTTTATCGAGCCTCTAGCAATAAGAATACGGGGAAATGTTGATATTAATCCACCCATACCAGGAATGGCTAAAATCAAACTATTCTCCGACGATATTATTTTATATCTACATCCTGATAAATTAAATTTGGATTTAGCTTTGGGCGAATTTAGTAGATTTGAAATGATTGGTGAATATAAGATTAACCAGAACAAAACCGAGGTATAGGTATTAAATGCGGATTGTGATTTTCTACCTGTAAATCTAAGAACACAAGCCTTAAAATAAGATCCTATCAGATACCTGGGTATTTATGTCACCAATCGGTTCGATCAACTAGTTAGTTTGAATTATTCGACAATGTTAAATAAAATCAAAAATTTGTTAGAGAAATGGACTTTATTGCCATTGACCTTGATTGGCCGTGTGGCCTTGGTAAAAATGTTGATTCTTCCTTTATTGATTTTTCTTTTTTCGAACGTACCGCCAAGGATTAACTCCCAGTATTTTAGAGAGATCGATTCCATGATCAGGGGTTTTGTTTGGAACAAAAGAGCTTCTAGGGTGAAATTGGCTATACTTCAGTTGGAAACTATACAAGGGGTCCTAGCTCTACTAAATATACGAATGTATTACATGGCAGTGATAATGGACCTCACAGCACTTTTATTGAAGTCTGAGGGTTTATTTGACATGTTTTTTTATGAAAAAATGATTCGGGAGGGTGGATCTCACGTTCCGATCTTTTTAAAAACAGCAAAATTACCAAAAAAGACTAGGTATAAGACTGTTCAGGATTTTGCTTATAGATTGCAATTTTTATTCAAGCAGATAGGGGGTGGTGGATTCCACTACTTGAAATTAGAGGAGTGCAATAGTATGAGGCTTCAAATTCAGACGAACAAACTCCAAAAGTGGAAAGATCTAGGCATTGGAAATTCAGCTTCCTTTTTCGTAGTACAGAAACTCATTATTTGGCGGGAAATTATGGTAAGATCTGACAATAGGTTAAAATCAGGATTTCTTGAATTCCTTCAGATTATTAATTTTTATAAATAAATATAATTTATTGCCAGGCATAACACCGATGGCTACTGCTTTGTATAAAATAAGATTAACGGGAATAGGTAACTGGTATACGTTTCTGAGAAAGGGCGAAGACTCCCCCCTAGTTGACGAAATCCTTGTTAAAATATCTCAGGAAACTAACTGCTCCTTTTCAAGACAGGAATGGGAACGGATTGCCCAGTTAGGTAGCAAGTCTCTTTGTGCAGCCAACTTTAAGAGAATGTCTTTTATATTGCGTTGGTTGGCCTATCTAACTCTCAAAGCGCTAAATAAACGTTTTTCAGGAGTAGAAAATAGATGTTTTAGATGTCAGCTCCTGGAGGGGGGAGATTGGCTCCATACTTTTTACACATGTCCCAAATTGTTTGTCTTTTGGTCCAAAAATGTTTCCTCAATTAGTCAGGATATTAATAAAGTAATTGAACCCGAAGCTGAGATTGCGCTCGTTGGCATTTCAACTAAGAGAAACGATTTGTCTAGGGCAGAAGAATCTTATATGGCAATTTGCACTTTGGTGGCCCTTTCCCTAATACTCCAAAACTGGAAGTCCGAAGAGATACCATCCTACTTTAAATGGGGTAATAAAATGAGACTGGTTAACATTATTGAAGAGGCCTATGCCAAAAGAGTGGGATCCACGAGAAAATGTATTAAAAATTGGAAGTATTACAACAATAGCGAATTCTCAACCTCCATGTAACATTTTTTTTGTAATAATATACAAAATTGAACTATATGTGTGCCAGGGAAAAAATGAGTGGTGGTAACCTTGTGTAATGATGCATTTTATACTTTCTATCTTTTCACAGTATTGGGGTACAGTATGCACTTAAGCACTTTAGCACAAGACACTTTATGAATACTACCAGCTTAGACCAATTAAATCAATATCTTATTTTGGATCTGCCATTGCACAAATAATTTTGGACAGATTACAACAGTTTGAAATAGGTCTAGTGCAGTATTGTGATTGGGAGATACTTGAGCACTTAAGCACTTTAGTACAAGACACTTTATGAGAACTAACAGTTCAGGACAGACATGTGAACTTCTTTTCTGTGTGCCAGGAACTGGTATTACTAGTTTAGGCCCGATAGCACTCGAACTATGGGCACTTATTACTGTGATTGTAAAATTATATTAGGAAATAGAATGCATTTGGCACTTTTAGGTGGTATATTTGTGGATTTGTACAAAAATGTGTATTTTTGAATATATAATGATGAATTGGATTTTACTCAATTTCGCTCAAAGCTATTAAAAACCCTTGAAAGGCATTATTCTCGATGCAAATGTTGTTTTTATCCTCTGTTTGTCCACTGCTTTGCTCAATACATTTAAAAAAAAAAAAAAGAGTTTGCAGATGGTAGATCTTGGGCCCTTATCACGATGGGTGCTCAGTTATCTGTGCCTGTGTGTGGGAGGGAGTGGGTGTGGAGTTTGCACGGCCGGCCGCGCATCCTGAATGATGAATGTGTGCACAGTCACACACTGGGGCCTAGGCACTTGTGCACAAGTGCAGACCTCGTCTTTGCACCCATCATGAATCAACCGGCTATACATGGACAAAGGATCTGTGCAAATCTAGAGCGTGAGGTCCACTAAGACAAAAGAATCCGACAGTTGGGTGTAATTTCCTACTATCAGAGGGTAAGGGAGCTATCAGGAGGGGTGCTGCCATGGAATGTCCAGTGCAAAAACTGGGAAAACAAAGGTGCAGCTTTGTGAGTATTCACTTATATTTGTAATTTATTTTCACCATAACTGAACGCAAAAACACATTTATAACGGAAGTGTAAGCAGAGCAGATATGACATGAAAGGGCACAGACCTAACCGGGTATTTTTCTTTTGAGAACTTTTAATTATATATTTTTTTAAATGAAAACCAAAGAACGCTAACTTTCCGATTGTTTTTACAGGTGTTTTAAGGAAGGCATTTGTACACTAAGAAACATATATTCCATGCAGAACAGAAAGGGAAACACAAAAATATATGCAGGCGCACGTCTGTGGTCACCCTAAAAGGGCAGGGTTTCTTTTGCATCTGAAGAATCGACAGGTATTGGGTTAGGGCTGGTAGGCATGCCGTACAGTTTCACAGGTCTACCTACACCTGTGATGTCACTAAATGCGAAAAATGTAATTCTACCTAAATCGTCTAAACGATACGGATTTACAAATATTTGAATAACGCTATCATCTACCTTTAAAATATCCACATGAGTAAATGGACGATATAGTGAAAGGGACCATCTCCTAATTATTTACTAATGGCTTAAAACCAATGAAGCCGCCATGAGTGATTCCACGACTTCCCAGATATAATGAGAGAGAAATTTAGACTCTAGAGGCAATTTGAATAACAAAAATGTATATTGGTCTATGACTCTTCTCTAGCCAGATCCTTTTTTATTGCTGGCAACATTATGACGATTTTGAACAGTCCCTTTAAGAAACAAACTCTGAATTTTAGTAACATACTCACCTTAAACGATTAGTTTCTGGCGATGCTGTTTATTCGAGTTGTGCGAAATTGAACGTGGAAATAACATATAATGATTAAATGGCAACATACCATCTTTTATTTGCTTTTGCAGTTGGTCGGCTTTTAAGGGGGAGAAGGCATGAGAAAAAGCATTATCGTGTTTGACAAAAACGATGAAAATGTATTACATCTGACTGGGGTCACTTGACTTGAACAACTGTTGTAATCCTGGGATGTTTAGCAATCCATGTCATTAACAGGTAACATCCATAGTTCCACCAGCTGATGTGAGATGTCATGTGCTGTTGGTCAAGCTGTGACTGCAGCACTTTAAATACATGGTGGCAGATTTACAATAAACTAACTGACCAGGGTGCTGCAAGTCATTTTGCTGCACAGTGCTGCGTTAGTTTAGGAAGCACAGTAATGCAACATATTTACAACAATATGTTGCATCTCTGTATTTTCCTCTGCGTTGGTGCACAAACGGCTGCCATGCGCCGAAGCAGGTACCCTTGCACCATGGTGCAAGTAGGCCTGCGTCATGGGAGATTGTTTTTGTTCAGGAAGGGAACCAACCCTTCCTGAACAAAAAGAATCATTAGAGGTGATTTCCAGAAACAGGAAAAAAAAACGAGGAGAAATGAATACATTTCTTCTTGTTGCGTTTCCCTACGCCTCCCCCGCGGAGCCATAGTATTCACACCCATTTCCAGTTTTTGATCCCTCGTAAATCTGGAAATAAGTCTGGTTCCATGGGTGTTGCGTGGGAACAACCACAGCAACACCCGTGGAACGACCCTTTCACGCAAAGTGCTGCGTGTAAAGGGGCCATATTTATAAGGACAGGAAAAGCCACGCATGGTAGCTTTTCCTGTCCTTGTAAATATGAGGCAGGGAAATGCGCTGCCAGTGCGACACAAAAAGTGACGCACTGGCAGCCCCATAGTCGTTTGTGTAGCTGAATAAATTGGAGTTATTCCCATTTCCAAACAGCTAAGGAAGTAGTGTGCTTGCATACTGTGGTGCTTATTTACAATGGCTCATTCCGCTGCAGGTGCATCACTTTTTGCATCACTTTTTTTGACGCAACGGCAGTGCAGTGTGCCTGTCCATATTTACAAGGCCACGCAAAGTCAGCAGGTGTGACTTTTCATGGCCTTGTAAATATGGGCCCATTTCATGCATTACTCTTGATGAAAGGGGCATTCCATGGGTGTTGCTGTGGGTGTTCCCATGCAACATCCATGGAGCCTGACACATTCCGAGATTTACAAAGGGTCGTAAACCTGGGAATGCATCAGAATCCTACGCTTCCCTTGGGGAATTGTAGGATTAGCGCAACAAAGAGAAATACTTTTATTTCTCCTTGTTTTTTGCTCTTTCTATGTGTGCTTCAGCAGCAAAATGTTGTTCATGATTGTTTTTATGCCGGAAGGTGTCCCTTCTTGCACAACAACAATCATCCCTGCAACTCAGGCACCCTTGCACCATGGCGCAAGGGCGTTGGCCCAGGACTACTGTTTTTGCGTAGGCACAGGGGAGAAGGCCAGGAATACTCCGTATCTTGTAGATACGGTGCATTCTTGCCCTTTTTATTTTGATGCACGGCAACACAGCAAGAAAGCTTGCTGAGATGCTATGCTTCAAAATATATTACATTTGCACAGTAGTTTGAGGCTGGATCTGAGGGCATAGGAACTGAAACTTGGCAGAGGAGTTTAAAGGTAGATGGGTGAAAATGAGTGTTGTCTGTGAAAAATGGCAGAAAGGGCTTGAGAAACTCAGATGGCTGAAGTCAGGAAAAATGTTTTAAAAAGGGGTCAAAGGGCAATTGCAAATCAGCAAAGGGGAGCTCAGGATCATAAGAAGCCTCTGATGAGCAGGGAGAGGGAGGTGATAGAGTCTCTAGCTAGATTGTCTAAGATGGCCCAAAGAGGGATTTTGTGTGACCCCCAGATCTTTGCGACATTTCATGTGAGTTTATGTGTGGTGGATAGTATTTAAAGTGCATAGTACTAAGACTCTGGGGGGCAGATGTACAACCGTTTTTTGCAGTCGCAAATGGCAATGGGCCTGTTTGCGACCGCAAAATTGGTCTGCCCCATGTAAAAACGTTTTTTGCGAGTCGGTAACCTATTACAAACTCAAAAGATAGGGTTTGCGACTCACTGTTAAGAAGGGGCATACCGTTTTGCTTTATTAAAAAAAACCTGTTTATTTAAAATCAGTCACAGACATGGTGGTCTGCTGACCCCAGCATGTCACCATTCCTGAGTGTGCTAAACATTCCCAATGGGATCGAAAATTGCAACTGCTTCATGAATATTAATGAGGCATGCAATTTGCGACCCCATAGGAATTGCAAACAGTGTTTGAGACACTGTGGTAAATTACATTTTGAGAGTCGCAAATTGCGATTCACAAAACAATGCAATTTGCAACTTGCAAATTGTAAGAGTTGTACATCTGGCCCTTTGTGTGATGAATGGCTAAGTGCATGGATCAGTGGGATGCATTTTGCATGATGTCATGGAGAGTAGGTATAGCTTTCCTACACAATGGACGTATAGTGACTGCATCTCTGTGGATGGAGGGAGGGGACCCAGAACTGAAGTGAGGGAGAATGGAGAAATGTCTGCCCAAAGAAATTCTGTGAGGGCCTTTTAGCAAAAGGCTGCTGATTAATTCTTCCTGAGGGACGACATAGGGTAGATGGTAGGAGTAAGGAGTAGGTCATATGTTTCTCTTGGTAAAAGTGTCAACGTTTCTAAGCAGGACTGCCCTTTTGTCTGTGCCTGATGACTGCTCAGGAAAGCTGATGACAGGCAGGTGCTAAGATCTTATGTTTCATTGTGACTTTGTTTTAGATACTTCTGGTTAGAGCCAGCACAATTGCTCAAGCTGCGAGAGCCATCATATAGCACCTTCCTACACTGTGTTTGAGCTGCAACCAGAAAATTATAATTTAAAGAGAATTGCCTCAAATCAGTTTTAAAATCTCAATAGTGGAAGAGTATTAAAGTGGAATTGTGAAATTATTGCTTCATAGATCGCAAGAATAGAGGTAACAAAATATTTATGTTTATTCAGTGTTCTATTTCTTACAAGATTTGTAATAAAGTCAATGAATAAAAATCTTGGTGAGTTTCTTTTCTTCTATATCTTTGATGCCTAAACGCTTTTTTCTGATTTACTGGGACATATTCCAATGCCATTCAGTTAGATTAATTATAGTCCCATTCCTTTGCTTGTGGCTCCTCTACAGTATACTTCCTCTGATGGCCCGACAGAGTAAAGGCCATTGAAGGAAGGACTTTATACTGTCTACCCCATTTAGAGTAAAACCTCTCTTTAAGGGACAGGGACAAATAATGAGCCTGGCACCCTGGGAGAAAACTCCCTGCCTGTGGGGCTATTAGCTTTTTTTGGTTTTCAAATAAATTCCATCTTTGGGAGTTTATTGTTAAAAACTTACATTTTTTTAAAGATTTGCTGGCCCGCCATCATGTCTAACAGTACTGTTGATCAAACAGTTCATGCATTGACAGAAACCACCATGACAGCAGTTCCTGTCAATGTAGAAAGTTGTGTACATGGCCAGAGGACAACTCTAAATTTGGTGTGTGACAGTCGCTCAGGATGGCAGCGGTATTGTTCTCTCCCATCCTGATGGAGTTCACAACGACTTCAAAACTCTAAATCAGGCCCATAGTTTGTCTTCCTTCTATGATGAGAGAGGAATTAAGCCTTTTTAAATATACTGTGCTGGTCACTTCATAAGAAGCCATCTGCAATTGTTTTTGTTTTGATAAAATAACCCCAAATATTGGATGGCTCTATGTCCCTGGGAGGCAACATTTCCAGCTCTGAGTTTTACTTTTGCAAATCATTGTTTTCAGGTGTTTTAGTCAAATTTGTTTAATTGAATTGAACTGAACCAAAATTAATAATTTCAGAATGCACTGATTTGCTGCAAAAAATTAGATGATCTGATAATATGGAACCTTTTTGTAATCCTATATCTGATCCTGGTGCATTCTATATTTCAATCATGTTTATCATTAGTTACCTCTGCATTATCATTAGTCACTTCTGCAGGAAAACGTAAAGTAGTAGGAGCAATTGTGGAGCACAAGACAGCTCCACAAAGGGCCTCCCAAGTCGCTATGTCTTGGCCTATTGTGTAATGGAGTGGCATACTGTGCCACGTTTGCCAAAAGAACTTGGAAACATTAAAAGATTGGGACCTATGGAGTAATAAGTCAGTGCATGCAACTAAGCCAGCTTTAGCACTAAGGACATCATGTTGCAAAATCCCATGGTTTGAGACCACAAAAGTGCTTATCTCTATGTCCAAAACCCTTTTTATGGGATAGAATTTTTTTCGACTTATAAAAAAAGTTTGCAATAGTTTCTGAATTGCAAATAGAAGGGTTCATGAAAGTGGTTTCATCCCTCCTCATTCAAATTAGTAAAGGAATGTATTGATATTTTGTGACACAATGACTGTCACAAATAATTGATGAGCTAAACGAATTTTCAAAGGGGCAGGGGTCCCCTTAGGACACTTTTGCTTTTGGGAATCATGTGGCAACCTCAGGGGAAGGTGTTTTCCAAAAATGAAACCTTTTTTTTTAACAAGCACTCTTTTTTTTGTGGACCATGGACTGCTTAGAAAAAAAAAACATTTCATATTTTTTAAATGCAGACATAGAGATGATGGTGTGCTGTCATTTGCAGGCCACTCTGAGTTTACAGCCAATTACAGAGGATTGCAAACTGCCTATTGAGTATTAATCAGGCTGGTCATTCTGCAACCACTGATTCAGTATTTTTTTAACTGATGAAACAGTGCATATTTCCGTTCGCAAAATGCTCTTCCATTCTCAAATCGCATATGCAGAATTTGTAGCCACTTTTTTGCGAATGAAATAATAATACATCAGGACCATAATTTTTATTAGGAGATTAATGTCAATTGTGTTCACTTCTTGTTTGCAGTTCTACCTGATGTAAAGACCTGTTAGTAGGAGCTAGGGATAACAACACCTGCTGGAACTGCCAGAAAGCAAGGGGTGACCTGGCACACATCCTATACGACTGCCCCATGGTCAGATCATTCTGGCGCAAGGTCCATGACTTCATAGACACAATCACGGGCAGCCACTCCACACGCGGTCTACCAGGCATTACCATGGCCTTCCTGGATACAACGCTAGACTCGAGAGAAAATAGCGACCTGGTAGATGTTCTGCTCACTGCCGCGGCAAAAACTGTCCTAGCCAACTGGAAAGAGACAGGGAAAGCCACTTTCAAACGCTGGTTTAACTGGGTAACCTTCCTGAGAGGGGCAGACAATATAACAGCAAACCACCAACCAGCCAACCACACAGCGAAAAGGGAGATGTGGTCGGCCCTAGACGCAAGCAAACGGGTCAACTGCATTATTTTGTATATGCAAATTATATTTTCAATAAAAATACTTTGAAATAAAAAAATCAAAAAAAAATCTGTATGAGGCATAAAAAAACAAAATGTAAGCTGTTTAGACAGAAGCCCGGTAAAGAGTGAACTTCCTATGCCATTTGCATGGCCACTGGCCAAGCTGTGCACATTGTCTACTAGGTAGCCAACCATCAGGTAAAAATTTCAGTTTCCTTTCAAGTTATTTTCATGGCCACAGGCAATGGAGTACATCATGAGCTGTATTATGCATTTTCATTGTTTGCGCTGGGCGCGTTTATTAAAAGGTGCACACTGTGAAAACAATGAATGTGCGCCCTGTTACTGTGAATGCGCTGCCCTATGGGCAGCCACGAATTTGCACTGCCCTAGGAGCAGCACATTCATGTGAAAACATGGACCATTTTCACAGTGCAGGCGGCACCTGCTGGTAATTTTACAGAGGATAAGAGATCCCCTTGCAGGCGGGTGCAGTCAGTGACTGCACCCTCCTGCAAGGGGATGCCTGGGGTATCCATAGGACCCCCTTTGCTAACTCCAGAGGGCTGCTCTCAGAGGGATCACTCACAGTGTGTCACCTAGAAGGTGGCGCATTGTGCATGCCCCATGAGAGCTTCTTTGCCTCTGCGCCTGCATCTGTAATATGGCGTAGGCGCAGATGCAAAGGATTTCCCTCATTTGCATAGGGCACGCCCCTATGCAAATGAGGGAACGCTCCTGAAGGTAGTGCTGGTCCTTTAAGTGCACCCGCGTTGTCGGTATGGCTGTAAGGGATGCACAAGCATCTACGCCCCCTTCTGTAATACCAAAGTGCCCCCAGGGCACGCAAAGCCTGCGCAAACACCTGTTGCATCACCAGGGCACTTACTGTAATATGGCCCCATGCCTGCTAGTTAGCCAGCTGCCAGCTAAATATTGAGATTTATTTGGTACTTGCCATGCTACTAGTCAAATAATATAACATTTCTGATATTTAACCAGCTGTCACATAAATAATTAAGTTTATTTGCATGGCTGCTGGCCTAATTGTACATGTCTGCTGTTTTGCCAGAGGCTGGGTAATGAGTGAAGTTTTTTTGTTTGCTTGACTGCTGGCCAAATAGTACAACACACCTTCTATTTAGCCAGTGGCCAGGTAATTAGTGAAGTTCCCTTATTATTTTTACGGATGCTGCCCAAACAGTGCAGAATATCTACTATTTAGCCAGTGTACAGGTAAATAGTGAGGTTTTTCTGCAATTTGCAATACTGGTAGCTGAACAGTGCAGAATCTCTACTATTTAGCCAGCAGCTGGGTAAATACTTATGTTTTTCTGCTATTTGCACGGCCACCAGTCGAACAATGCAGAATCTCCAATATTTATCCAGATGCTGGGTAAACAGTTAAGTTGTTCTGCTATTTGCGGAGCCTCTTGCCAACCAGTGCAGAATCTCTATCATCTAGTCAGTGGCCAGGTCAATAGTGAAGTTTCTCTGCTATTTTCAAAGCCGCCAGCAAAATAGTAAATCATTTCAACTATTTAGCCAGTGGTGGTAAATAGCAGAGAAAATTCACTATTTACCCAGCTTCCAGTTAAAAAGCTGCTACCTTTAATTTTATCTGGTCCATAGTGAAATTCAATGACATAGGAAAAATTAGCTGAAATTAATGATTTAATCTGTAGAATTAATTGTTTTCCAGTGGTTTCCTCCCAACAGCGAATGTTATTATACATAAATAATGAAAAAGACCTGTATCGAACTACTGAACTCTAGGAAAATGTCACAAAATTGCTAAATATTTTTTCTGTAAGTCTCTGCCCATGTAGTACATGCTAGATACAGACTATCTGCAAATCTATTATGGGGCCTATTATTTAAGAAAAGGTCACAATTGAAATTATTGATGAAAGGAAGTGGGAAATGTATACGCATCAGGAATCTAAGGCTTGCTTTTAACCCCTTCGATGCTCATGACGAACGGTTCTGTCATGAGCATCGGTCGAGCTGTGCTCATGACGGAACCGTTCCGTCATGACCACACCCATTTGCATTGGGGCCCAGCAGCGGGGGAAAATCTGCAACACATGGAAGGTGTTAAACACATTGTCATCATTGTGTTGATCACTTACCATTGAGCAATTCTTTTTAAATATATTGAAAGATGCCATAAAAACTATGGCTCTGATTTATCAGCATTCAGCAAGATAACTTGTACAGCTGCGTTAAATGGAGAGAGCAGGAATATGCTATATTTATATGTATTCATAGAGCAACTAACAAGCGTGAAAACATGAAACTTTGTTTTCTGTGACTTGACGGACAAAAATGAATAAATTATCGAAATAAAATGGATGAAATGGGTTTACTAGTGAGTACGTGATAAAAATTCAACACAAATGTGCATAAAGCTGTGCAACTCCTTCAGTGACTCGTAAGCCACGAGTCACAATCCTTCATGTCATATTTATATGTATGGCATATTCCTGGTCTCTCTCTGTGCTGGTACACTGTGGCACCAACGCAAGCATCATTGCATAATGGTGCACGGCTACCTCGGTCACAGGCAGGATTGTAAAGGCATTTTCCGTTTTCTATGTGCGCTGCAGAATCCAAGAAATAAACATATTTCTCCTCATTACACCTCACCTGGGAAGGAGTAGTATTTTGATGCATTCCTATGTTTACTAGTCTAGGTAAATATGGGAATGCGCCAAAAGCGTGGGTGAATGCTTGGGATTACCCACACTGCTCCCATGGCATGCCTTCCCAACAAAGAGTAATGCAAGGCAGCGATTTGCTCTGCCTTGTGTTAGTCTAGATTTACTAAGCCACGCATATAGAAAGAAGTATCATTTTCAAATTCTGATTTTGCAAAGTGTTTCACAAAAAAGCTGATACCTTTGAGTCATTTGACATGTTTTGTGGTATATTTTACTGTATTCATCTTGATGCAGTTAAACTAGTCACTGTGATTCAGATTCCTGGCCAGAGTGGCTCATTAAGTCATGTGGCGAGGCACAGGCCCCATTGATCGCAAACTGCTAAATAGTTCCTTATGTGAACATATTTCACCAAGCTGTTTGAAAAAATGAGAACAGTACTGAAAACCGCCAACTGGACACAGAGGTATTGGCTAACTAGCAATCCATATACGGCATCCTTTTCCTAGCCAATATCCTCAAGGGAGTCGTGTCTATGTTTCCAGATCTATTACAGCTGCTGGTAACATCTGTCAGGTTTCTTATTCAAACAAAAGACTTACATTTCCAATATTGTCCATCTGGGGTGCTGTGTAATGGGCTTGGTCAATGGCGGGTACACCTTGAGCATTCATCAGGACCTTCATGGGGATGGAATGGGCTAGGGATACAGTGGCAGAGGGGATCCACTCATTTCTGTCGCGCTGAGAGCAAAAAGGTTCTGATGCATTTTGAACTAGTCCAATATGTGTCCCACTCTGACATGTTTACATGTCTGCAGCTATCAAAGATATGGCGTCTACAATGCCACTGGTCTTCAGTGTGCATTAGACGTGCTGGTGTCTCCTACTTTTATCCTTCTCTTTACTTTGCCTTACATTGCATTGGTGAAGCTCATGAAATAAAAGCCAGGAAACGCAGGTGGTGCTCTTGATCTTCAGACTGTGTATTAAATCTAGTTAAACGTTTCCTGCATTGCATAATCAAAAGAAAATGACCCACTACTCTGGAAGTTCAAACTAAGCATTAGTCTCTCCATTCATGCATTCACAATCACCAAGAACGGACACTGTAAACATCACTTGCCACTGCTCCATGCTTTTTTCCCATGAAATATTCCGCAAATGCATTTATAAATTTGTGGACACCATTAAGCCCACATCACACAGCAGAACCAGTTTTACATTCTGTTGGGAAACAATAGGAAATCTGGGATTGGCAACCCTAAACCTGATTACGCAATCCCTCAATATGCACCGCGTTCACAATCTACATGCACCTGTACATGCATACTTATAGGTGAGGGATTGGTAATAGATGAGCTTTACATACCAAATCAGTGTGAAAACGATTATAGGAATGCTGTAGATACTAGAGGTTGTGAATGGCAATGAAACCGTTCGGTGAATGCCGCACTTTATGAGTAATTTTTACATTACATTACATTACATTACATTACAATGAGCAAACTATACGTAAAAGATGCATATAATTGGGAGTGGGGGCACAACAATGAATTTTTACACAATGGAGGACTATGACAACTATGAACCCATGCACGCACTGATGCTAGGTGCATGGAAACGAAGGTTTACAAGTTATTTGTATGTAGAAACTGGTATGGACACTGTTACTTTGATGCCAAACACATATGGGAAATAAACATGACATTGTGCTCTATAAACTAGAGAAATATGGGTGGTAGCAATATTGAGAGTGGCATACTAATTGAGACAATCAATATAGTTACCACTGACAGTACCAACTTCATTCTGATATCCTTCAATAATAAATTTCATAGGTATCGTGACATTGATATTCTGGACCTGCACTGTTTTCTTTCTACTCCAATATAGATATGATTATAAGGCACTTTTCCACAATCCCTCAATGAAAGCTCAGTATGTAAATCTGCATTGCTGCATTCTCATACCCCATTGTCATACCAGTTTTACAATGACCCAGTCTGCAAAGATTCATTGCGCTCAACTATGTGCACTACTACTATGGTAGTTTCCACAACACCCTACTATGTAATACTTTCTTACCACCCTATATGTGCAAGATTGCCTTGCTAGTTTACACAATATTTCACTAAGAGAACCCACATTGTGAGCACCACTGTTATGCCACTTTCCACTGACCCTTAGTGTATAAGTCTCTTTTGGTCCCTTGGAATGTTTCCCATTGCTCTTCTAGCTTGAATGTCCCTATACCTAAGGCTGCATTTCCTGGCCCCTATACATTCCAATAGCATGGCAGTTTCTATGCCCCTCTATGTAAAACTCCACTGCACTGGTTAATATTTGACACAATCGCCCACTATGTAAAGTTTAATTAAAATTCACCAAGTAACAATTACATGTGTGCTGCTGGTATCATACAAATCTGGGAGCCGGTCCGCAGAGGGTCACAAGGGTGATATGTTGTTGCTGCATGCCACTGCCTTGCTTCTGCCTGCCACTCCCTTCTCACATCAGTTCAGTCCTGCTCTGTGTGCTTGTATAGCCCACAAATACCCATACAATTGTACAGCGTTCCAATGCAGCAAGAGATGTGGGTACTCTGGCGCTACCCTTGAAGACACTGATCTGGCTGAGCTGAAGGTAGTGGATTATAGTTTGCCAGTCTGCTGCAACTGTTGGCAAATTGTGGGGACTTCCTAAGGGCTGTTCTGAGAGCTGAATGGGAAAAAGTTCTATCAGCCCACATCCAACAATAAAGGCAACCGCTGGTCCATGAACTGCCACTGATTACAGTGAGAGAAGAACCAATTGGTATGGTGCTCTGTACAACTGAATTGTGTATGTGGTTGCTATGTAAACATATGGTTTGTATGGTGGCCTGCTGTCACATATGTACATGGAGGGTGAGCTATGTAAATAAAGCCATTTGTGCACCTCAAATAAAATGTAATTAAATGTTCTCTCATCATACATGTGGGCACTTTATGTTGTAGCAACACACTTGAGATCTGCTTTGTTTCTGAAACATGCAATTAGGCACAATTATTTTTGTCACATGTATGATAATGGAAAAATATATTGAGAGTTTATTTTTAATTTACAAAAAAAGTGGATGTTAATAACAAAATTAATCAACCTAAACTACATAAAAATACCACCCACTCGGGTGTTGTGGTAATTTCTCCACCCATATGGCATGCCTTGACAGACTTATTATATGCCGTATGGTTTCCTGTATATTGCAATTGGCACAATGTGTCCTACAGAAGAATCCCAATGGGGCATAACTGTGAGCTGTTCACAAAAGGGCTTGCCGAGAAATTCGGCACTCCCAATAAAAGCAGGAGATCAAATATGAAGAACAACCTGGTCGGTCGTTTCTTTTTTGTTGCATCATTATAACTTTCTGATTAATCCATTGGTGGCGACCACTTAAAAACATATAAGAGATATTTTGAACAGTATTTTATCTTCATTACGTGTGCTCAGGACTTTGTTCTCAATTACTGGGGTGGGTTGTACGATCCACACATCCACAGGGATAACAGGGTATTTCCCCTGACCTGGAAGCACCGTACTTACTCTCCCCTTCTCATACATCACGCATATCAGCCTGAGCGCCAAGCTTCCTGTCTTACTAAAAACCCTACATCGAGATATTGGGTCAAATATGAAGTACCTGCCAACAGGGGCTCTTCCCCTTGGTGCAAACTAAACAACGAAAAGAGTTAAAAAGGGATGTAGATAGAGTTGTAAGAGGCCTTCACCAAATTCCTGGGGATGTTACAAATAACGGTGAGAAAGCATAAAACGTCATTAAGGAAACTGAAATGGGCTATAAATAGGCAGCAGGATGACTCACTATGTGGCCAGAATACTTTGCAATGTAAGTGACAGCGTGGAATTTTGGGCAACAAAGAATAAACTGCTTCAACCTGCCCAAGGAGGGATCAGCTCGTACCTGACAGAGGAAACTTGGGCGAATTGTTGACGGGCCATTTCAATCAGCTGTCTCCTGGTAGAGCAACTGGTTAGGCATGCGATGAAACACTGATAACAATCCCCAACTGTTATGAATCAAGGGCAGCCTGATCTCCGTTTTCCTCGCCTCAGCCAATTGAAGGTCCACTTTGCCATACATCTCTAGTAAGTGTTGGGACAATCAGAAGGCAAATATCCAAGGGCAGATGCGAGGGGGCTCCTGACCCAAACCATATTCCTCTAGTCCTCTTTAAGCTCGATGCAATCTATTAAGTTGAACATCTTGCACCCGTTATCAACCATGTCTATACAGAAGGAACAATACTGGCCTCGTGGAAAGGGTCCATAATATCTCCTATCTTTAAGAGCGGAGATAAAACATCTAACAAAAACAACCACCGTGTAGCACTCAGCGATAATGAAGCCAAATACTTCGCAGGCGCACTTCTTGAGGAGCTATCAACCTAGACTACAGAGAATGCCATTATACCACTCAATCAGACAGACCTTTCAAAATTAACTGGCACCACAACTACATTAATGTTTATCACTTCTGATCGATGGACTAAAGAAAATAAGGCTGCCACTGCACCTGTTCTCTATCGATTACAGGTCAGCCTTTGACAATGTTGATTGGGGAAATTATTGGTAAAATTGGCAAACTGGAACATTCCACCAACTCTCTTGAATCTATTAATTCTCCTACACATTGATGCATTGGTGCAGATCAAGCTGGATGCTGAATTGCATCTTTCCAGACACTTTCCAATTCCCGAAGGCTTGAAGCAGGGATGCATGCTTGCACCCACACTGTTCAATATGTTTCTTACAGACTTAACACAGAAGTTAAACATCAGTGACCTGCATACCCCAAACTAGGTGGCATGGTACTGACCAGCCTCTTGTACGCAGATGATTTGTGTTAAATAAACGAAAAAATAACTTGGTGGGGGTCCAAGGGCTAGATTAACGACCCATAACAGACACGTGCCCTAATACTGCATATACATAACAAAATATGTCTGTGGGTTAAAAAAGGAAAAGATAGGGTTCTACTGTGTAAAGACTGTGGCGCAACCAAGGCAAACCAAAAAGTGACTTGTGCAAAAGTGTAACAGAACGCACTAAATTCCTTAATTAGGAAAAAAGTGCCCATCCGTTCCCGTTCGGTACCGCCCTGTTCATCATCTGGGCTCTCCTAACCCAGGAGAAAGTGTGGTCTGCCACTAGATGTTTTATGTGACAGACGGAAATTATTTATAAAGGGTGGAACCGGAAAAATTAATACACCAGGGTAACTGAATTGCAGTGCATAAGTGTAAAGTGAAAAAAGAGTGAAGTGTTATAAAATTCGGTAGAATAGCGTAGAAATAAGCAATTTTAATAGTGTCTCTCAATTCTCCCAATATTAAAAATATAGAAAACTGACAGATTTAACAAAATATCTGTCTGCAAGTAGGGTCGACATGTTTAGCAAATGTGGCTGGAATTACGCCACTGCCTTCTTCAGGACCAGATTATATACAGCTACTGCAATAATAATAAAAAGTGTCACCTGTATAGTTTTCAGGTCTTGCTCAATGTCCTCCAAAGAGCTATTTGGTAGGAGGAAATTGCCTCACCCCACCTGGCTGCAGCTCAGGTGTGTGGAGCACCGCTCTGTCCGTCGGTACACCCGGCGTCCCTCTGAGCAATCTGGGGGGGCCAAATAAGCCACACTCCGGTAGGCCTGCAGCGATTCCTCAACATTGTGCTGGCATATCTATTAACAAAAACATGTCAATATACAATGCACGGAGAAGGCCTTTGAGCTGGTACTGAACAGGAAGGCTTGATTTGCTAGAGGAATATACATTCCTGGCAGTCATCATTGACAAAGATGGGTCATTTGTCCACCTGAAAAAAGGTCACGAGAAGGAAAGAAAATGGACTGGCCATCACCTTCAAAAACTTAAAGAAGAAACTATCAGCCCCAACTGTGATGCCACTCCTTCTAACAGTCCGTGCAAAGCTGCTACCCGCCATAGCTTACAAGCAAAGCTCTAAGAGGGATGGATGCGAAGGGCATGGGTAACATCACGAGCAGAACATATAGAATGATTTTTAATCTCACCAACTATACCACCCCAGCACAGATAAGGATGGAATTTGGTCTCCAGAGACAAACTCTGGCAAGGCCCGGCCTACATAAATTGCTGGAATAGAATCAGGAAGGCTGCTCCTAACATCTTGAATTTTCATCTATGGAAAGAGCTGCAGAACAGGGACACTTGTGCCTTCAGAGTATATCTCAAGGCGTCGCTAACTATAAGCCATTCTTGGGAAACCCATAACAGTCAGCTGTGCTTTAAAAATGGGTGAACAAAACTATAAAATCGTTCTCCGTGCTAGATGATCATGCTACTTTAGCCAGATGGAAGGGAGAATGGCAGCCATGCTTACACTGCCGGGGCCTGCTGATTCCTCTTTTTTTATGAACCTTCTGCTTTACAGGATATTGCTCATGACCTAATTTTAATTGTGTCAGTCCTGCACTCCCTAAACATCCTACCTACTGTAATCCAGCATAAATCAAAGAAGAGACAGAACAGCTGGAGAGGGGGTATTTTAAATTAATTATTGGTGTTATTAGCATACAGGACAGTTTTATAGGTATTTGACCTGTATACATTTGGAGCTATTTTTACTTTCTGGATGATTAGTCTAACTCTCTGGTTGCCGCACATGGACTAATCACTGTCTGATTTGTTTTAATTACTTTATTACCCAGCACTCACTACTCAGTATAAATTAATTAAGAACCCAGAGGAGTTGAGGGATTCTCATTCAACATAGCTCACAAGGACTGTGGAGTTGTTATTATAAGCAATTCAAGTGCTCATTAAAAAAGTTGCACTTTATTTTTCAGAGCCTGTATATCCCCTTTCCTGATACCCGTGTAACCTCTTTGCACATCCTTTCCTGCCCACCCGGCGTTTATGCACACTGTGGCGAACAAACCTACCTTTGAGGAGGGCAGGTAAGGGCTGAAAATATCATCTTAAAGCAAACTTTCTCTAGCTTAGAAGCACGTTCTCTGCTTGCAAACGTTGCTATAGCATAGTTTGAGTCATCGCACATCTCCCCACCAGAGCAACTTTATGACCTTGCACATTTCTGCTTAATGACCCTACTGACAAAGTAGGCAGTCAATCATTGAAGATCTGCATTAGCCTGCACCCCATCTGTTCAACAAGCACTTTTTTTTTGATTTCAGTAATTTTTTATTGAAAATTATATTTACATGGTGTGAGACATATACATGGTGAGTAATTTGAGTAGCAGACAGGAGGGAAAAGAGAGAAAGAGAAAACGCCCGGGGGGGGGGGGGTGAAATCAAGGTAACATAGGTCCATCATCTTGGCATTTAATACTTCTGACTCCGGCCGCTCAGTTCTGGCCGTCCCCCCGATCACTGTTCGATTGTCTCTCGCGCGGTTGTCGGTTCCCAGCTCCCGCAGTGGCTAAGAAAGAGAGAGAGAGAGAGTAGAGAAGCACAGGGTGGGGGAGTAGGAGATGTGCTGTTCAGGTGACCTGTCTTGTTGTTATTCTGTGACAGAGTTGGGGCACTTATGGCTCCTTTGGTTGCGTTGCTTGTTGCTACGGCTATGGCGGCTTGTGTGAGGACGTGTAGTTGTCTAGCGAAAGCCACATTTCGCACTTCTTGTGTGTCAGCGGTGTGTGTTTGGCCGTTATGGTGTCTGCTCCCCTTAGGAATGTGACCCAGTTGAACCATGCCTTGACTGTGGCTTTCGCTGTGTCCTTCCAATTGTTCAGTACTGTCTTGACTGCTGCTGCCAGTAGTAGGTCTATCAGGTCCCTGTCCTCTTTGGTTTTGATCGAGGGGTCCATAAACCCTGTGGCCAGGCTTTGAAACTCAAGTCGAAGTGAGGCGCCTGTTATGTCGTTTATCAGTGTGCCTATCGTTTTCCAGAACTTCTTGACCTTGGTGCAGTGGAATAGGAGGTGCGCTAGATCCCCTGTTTGTTTGTTACAGTTCCAGCAGGAATCGCTTTCTCGGATTCCCATGGAGGCTAGGCGGGCCGGGGTCGAGTATGCTTTGTGTATCAGCCAGAATTTGGTTCGGTCTAGGGTAGTCGTTACTTTCTTTCTTGATGTTGATGTCCAGAGGTTAATTTTTTCCTCTTCGCTAAGCTCCCTGCCTCTGACTGTTTCCCAGTATGTTATGACCTTGTTGTTAAGTTTGGTGGACTTCGGGCTTAGGGCTTTATAGAGGTGTGCTACCTGGTGTCCCAGTTTATTTAGGTTGATCGCGTATTGCAGGATTGAGGGTGTGTGTTTGTTGAGGTCTGCCTTGCTGATTGCCATTTTGATCTTCAGAAAGTTGTATAGTTCGATGTTGTCAAGTTTGTGTTCTTCTTTGAGTGTGTCGAATGTGGTTTGTGAGCCCTGCTGTTGTAGATGGCTTACTGTGGAGATGCCATGTTTGTACCAAGAGTGCATGTCCAGTGTTCTGTCTTTGTATTTGATTCTGGGGTTGTGCCATATGGACTCCAGCTGGGACTTCTTCACGCTTGTTTCTAATAGCTTGTCTATCCTGAGGAGGGCCTTCCTAGTGTTCCTTAGTATGGGGTTGTGTCTAATTGCTGGGTGTTTGGTTGCAGTGAGTAGGGCTATGGGCTCCATGCCTTTTAATAGTCTTTTCTCTAGCGAGAGCCAAGCCGGGGTGTAGTCTTGTTTAGGGGTGAGCCAGTGCAGTCCCTGTTTCGCTATGCATGCATTTTGGAATGTTTTAAAGTTTGTTATGTTGAGGCCTCCCAGTCCTTTGGGTAGTCTAAGCTTTTGTAGGCTGCGTCTGGGTTTCTTCCCCTTCCATAGGAAGGTGTTGAATAGTTTGTCCAGTTTTTTATGGAAGTCTGCTGTGTTGATCAGTGGGAGCATGTTAAGCAGGTAGTTTACTATCAGTATGAGCATCATCTTGACCGTCTTCGTGGTGTGGATATTTAGGGGTTTGCATTCTGATTTTTCCCTGTTTAGCTTGTATCCTGACACGTGTGCATACTGCTCTATGGTGTCCATAAGGGCTTTGTTGGAACTGGGGTCACCAGTCCCCTAGGGTAGCATGGCACGAGCGGGTAGGCATCCGAAAGCACATGTGTAAAGCGACCATACAGCACACGCAACCACTGAGTCAGAAACATGGGCACGCAATTAGGGACACCACTCCAGTGAGCTTGTGTAAAAACTCAAGTCAACTTTATTAAGATAGAGCAGGTTCAGGGTATTAGGAATTCATCATAAAATTAGCTTCTTAGCTCTCTTTTCAGATACCTGTGTCAACACTTGGCATTAGACTTCCGTTGAATAAATATTAGATATTCCATAAATATTAAATATTGGATAAATACATTTTTAGCAAAACACAGGCCTGACCTATGCCTTGCCCCTGGTCAGCACCTGCATCAATTACATTAAGGAGACAATAAAAATGATAGGTCATCTTGTTAGCCCTGTGGGCTTTTTACCCACCTCTCACCAAGCAAGGGTGAGTGTTTTACAACAGAAACATGTAACTAAACCACTGTAGGCTTCTAATAAATATAGCACTACGTGGAAGTAAACATTTCATTAGGAATAAACAACCTTGTGGGTAGGTATAACCATTTTCGGAATCACTCCTAGTAGGAATGAGCATTACGCAGGTAAACAGTTGAAGGAAAACTTTTCACTAGTTATGCATCAACCTTTTCAATCAATATGCATTTCACCATATTATGCATCAACACATTTCATTAGCGGCCAAGCATTTTCTTAGCAGTAACCTCTTTACCCTACAGATTAAATTATCATCTAAGAGGGCATCAGCAGACCCCTAACTAGGGTAGAATAACCATCCTACTAGGTACGAACTAACATCTCACCACCCCCCTGACTAAACAGGCCATTAACACTCAGGCCGGAAGAACCATCCCCTAAGCGTAGGTAAAACATTTCCTTAGTCAGGAATAAACATTTCAGGGAGTAGGAGTAACCCTTCCTCTGGAACAAAAATTGAGCTTTCGTTGACATTCAACAACTTCCCTATTTCATTAGGTATACTCTTATTTGCAGGTGAGAATCAACATTCCATAAAGCCCACCTCTGCAAGAATTTCATTGGATTCATTTAGGCATGTTTCATGTAGAGCTACACCTAATTACCTGTAGGCATTCTGAGGGTGTAACATTGAACAGGAGCCACCCTATTTCATTAAAGGTAGAACATTCAATGCTCTCTTATGCACATTTCATTAGTGTATTACGCACATTTCTTTTAAATACAAAGCATTTCATTAAGCTACAAATACACTATGCGAAAGGGCCTACATTTCAATCATCCCAAACAAGCCATGCATAAGACTTCAGTAATTGGCATTTAACAGTACCCCAGGCAGGGGTTAATTCTCACCAAATAATGCCCTCACGGTGTTTAGGGGTCCTGGCCCAGGTCAGGAGACTCTCCTGGGCTAATTAGGGCCAACATGGACCAGTCACCAGTTTTCCCCAGGGAGAGGCGAACTCGAGGTCTCATGCGACCTTCCGCCCTCCTCCCCGGGGGTTACCTGCCTTCTTCGGCCCTTCCCGGGCCCTTGCGTAGACTTCTGGTGGGTTTGAGGGCTCTGGCTCCTCTTGGAGCCCTGGCGGCGCTGTCCGGGAAAGCGGGGTAGGGGGGGGGGGGCTCTCACTCCTCCGTGAGCCCCTCCGATATGCCCCGCGCTTCAATGGAACCGGTCCCGGCTCCTCAGGCCTCGGGACCGATCAGGGACACCGCCATCAACAGCTGAAGCAGGATGGCCCCGGCCTCAGAACGCACCACTGGAGGCGGAGGGAAGGTGTGCCCGCGGCTGCCGATTGCAGCGCGGCCCGCGGGGGAACTGGAGGCGGGGCGCGGCCTCTGAAGCGGCGCTCCCCCCTCGTCACGTGAGTAGGGTGGGCGGTGGCTTCAGGGCCTATGCGGCCTTCGGATGGGATGCGGCGGCCCTCTCCTGGCTCCGAGGGCCGCCGAGGACACTCCTCACTCTTCGGCTGGGCTGCGGCGGTGAGAGCGGCTCCAGGGTGAGCCGAGGAAAGGCATCTTCTCCGCCCACTCCTCCGGACGTGGCACGGCCCACATCACATGGCGGCGGCCCTCTCCTCACACCGGGGGCCGCCGAGGGGGTCAGATGACAGCACAAAGGCTCCCGCGATGTAGCGGTAGGTCAAGCAGCGCTTCTGGTCCCAGCGCTGAGGGGAGCAAGTACAGCACTCGGGGGCACAGCGCGCAGAGGCTTCGGCGCTTGGCAATCACGGCGCTAGGAAGGCCACATCAATTCTTAGCACCTGAGGGATGTAGCGCTCCTCAGGGCTCAGCCATTCTGGTAGTTTACAGCGCTGGGCAGTTTCAGCAATAGCACTTAGGGCAGTGAGCTGGATACAGCGCTTCACAGCAGGTTCCACAGCAGGCATTCACCACAGCGCTGAGCAGGCACAAAAGTCTCCAGGACCACAGCGCTTCGCAAGGAGGCTAATCACAGCAGTCCAGGCACAGGTCACAGTGCTTTATAGGCACAGGCAGTCTTTAGCGCTTCATAAGGGTTCTGGCTAGGAATGCAGCAGGACAGCAGTCCCAATAATGATTCAGTTCAGCGCCTGGCAGTGCAGGTAGTTTAGTCAGGGAGAACTAAACACAGCTCAGGCAGAACATGTAGTTCAGTAGAACCAACAGCACAGACCACACGTCCGTGGCAAACCAAACAGAGGAATCCCAGATGGCGTCAGGGGGCACAGGGAGCAACACCGCGCCAATACCTGGGTGGTTCTTCAAATGTCCTGTGGTGATTCAGTCTTCTCTTGGCGCTTTATGTTCCTTGCGCCTGGTTTCTTCTTAGCGCTTTATGTTTCTTGCGCCCTTGTAAGTTTCAGTTGGTTTCTTGTTTCCTTGAAGGGGGTTAAGTTGGTGGCTGGTGTTAGATCTCCTCAGCCAGCTCCCTTCAAGCAGACTGGGGGTTCCCCTTCCGCCGGGCCAGGTCAGAGGGGCAAATTCAGGATACCTCAACACTTGATAGGCAGCACCTAGGCCCTGTCTCTACCAGTGTCATAGGCCCCTGTCTAGGCCCCACCGCCTAAAGCTCCTGCGTAGGTTCTCCCCCAGGTCTGCGCTCCCTCAGTCTCCTCAGAAAGGTTCCCTCCCTTTCCTTTTATAGTGCCAGTTGACAGTTGGTAATGGCAGTTGGTGTCACCTCACCTGTTCCAGAAGATTCCAGGAGGTTCTAGGTGGTTCCACCATTGTACCTATGGGCAGGCTGGCAGGCTAAGATGGATACATTGCCTGAGGGTTCCAGCCAGGCCCTGGCTACTAGAATGCGCCAACGTAGACCACGCTGCAGCAGCAGGGGTCAGTGGCGGCCATGTTAGGGGTAGGAAGTACCTGTACTTTAACACTAGTTTTACAATACACAGGCCCTTCTCCACCACACAAGGCCTACACACTGTTGTTTCAATAGGGGCATTCTAAATTAAAAGGGGGTAAAAGGCGAAAAATTTAGGGGAAAGGGCCAAGTCTCACACATCTCCCCCCCAGCCAAAAGCCAGGGTAGACCGATCATTCCCTTGATGGGCTTCCCTGCTTGGGGCGGAAAAAGGTGGACGCAGGCCCATTACCACCATCAGCTTCTCGCTAATCCAACCACCCCACTGGTGTTCCCCAGTGAGATGCAGTCAGGACAGACCTCCAATCCAGATGTCTCTGGCCCTTACTCTCTGAGTGGGGGGCAGTAGCCCCAGGCCCGTGGTACCTTTTTCCACTCTCCTCCTCAACCTAGGGTCTAAACCCTTAAGTTGACCTGGTGACAGGGGCGAGACCTCCCTCTCCCTGCACCCCCCTCCCAGGGTTCCGCACCCTCCCACCTGGAGTAGTACCCCTGTGAGTCTCAACCGGGGGAACTCTGAATACAGAGATTCCTCCCACCAGGTCAGGCAACCCCTGAACCTGGCCACCCAACCCAGGATCTGCGCCCTGTGGCTGGACCGGTGCCAGAGGAGAGTCCTTCCTCCCTCTGCACCCCCTCCCAGAGTTCCGCACCCTCCTACCCGGATAGGTACCCCTGGGAGTCACACCGGTAAGGTCCTTAGTTACCGGTACCCCACCCTCCAGGTCAGGCAATCCCTGCACCTGAAACCCCAGTCCAGGTTCTACACCCCGTGACTAGTCTAAACTCCGAACCTCAGGTACGCTGCCACCACGGAAGTACCTGGCACACATGATTTCAAGGTCTTCAGCTCTGTCTCTGTTAGCTGAAGCCTGTGCACCAGCTTCCCTTCCTTCATTGCAAGGCTCACACTCTCCCTTTTCTGCTCTAACCTCTTTGACGACACACACCCCCTTCCAAGGTTCTCTGGTGTGCCCGCCTCCCTGGGTGTGACCTGCCCCTCCTGTCCCCATCCCCTCTCCACTCTGGGTGGGCTCCTACCCGTGCCCCCAAAGTGGTACGGAGTTCCTTCTTCCCTCCGCCCAACAGGCACCCCCATCCCCTGACAACACTCCAGTACGCCAGGTGGGGACTCAGATAATTCAGGAAAAAGGTTCTAGGATGTGGCGACAGAATGAGGTCCAACAGGCCCTGATACACTCACAGGCTAGACAGTGGAGGGGTCAATTCCTAAGGCTTGCACACACAATAATTGTGCAGCCCAATTGCTGTGCACCCTGTCCCAATGGAGGGTGCTGCATGGTCACAAGTCCTGGATCCCACCGCTCGACACCAATATGTTGGAACTGGGGTCACCAGTCCCCTAGGGTAGCATGGCACGAGCGGGTAGGCATCCGAAAGCACATGTGTAAAGCGACCATACAGCACACGCAACCACTGAGTCAGAAACATGGGCACGCAATTAGGGACACCACTCCAGTGAGCTTGTGTAAAAACTCAAGTCAACTTTATTAAGATAGAGCAGGTTCAGGGTATTAGGAATTCATCATAACATTAGCTTCTTAGCTCTCTTTTCAGATACCTGTGTGTCAACACTTGGCATTAGACTTCCGTTGAATAAATATTAGATATTCCATAAATATTAAATATTGGATAAATACATTTTTAGCAAAACACAGGCCTGACCTATACCTTGCCCCTGGTCAGCACCTGCATCAATTACATTAAGGAGACAATCAAAATGATAGGTCATCTTGTTAGCCCTGTGGGCTTTTTACCCACCTCTCACCAAGCAAGGGTGAGTGTTTTACAACAGAAACATGTAACTAAACCACTGTAGGCTTCTAATAAATATAGCACTACGTGGAAGTAAACATTTCATTAGGAATAAACAACCTCGTGGGTAGGTATAACCATTTTAGGAATCACTCCTAGTAGGAATGAGCATTACGCAGGTAAACAGTTGAAGGAAAACTTTTCACTAGTTATGCATCAACCTTTTCAATCAATATGCATTTCACCATATTATGCATCAACACATTTCATTAGCGGCCAAGCATTTTCTTAGCAGTAACCTCTTTACCCTACAGATTAAATTATCATCTAAGAGGGCATCAGCAGACCCCTAACTAGGGTAGAATAACCATCCTACTAGGTACGAACTAACATCTCACCACCCCCCTGACTAAACAGGCCATTAACACTCAGGCCGGAAGAACCATCCCCTAAGCGTAGGTAAAACATTTCCTTAGTCAGGAATAACCATTTCAGGGAGTAGGAGTAACCCTTCCTCTGGAACAAAAATTGAGCTTTCGTTGACATTCAACAACTTCCCTATTTCATTAGGTATACTCTTATTTGCAGGTGAGAATCAACATTCCATAAAGCCCACCTCTGCAAGAATTTCATTGGATTCATTTAGGCATGTTTCATGTAGAGCTACACCTAATTACCTGTAGGCATTCTGGGGGTGTAACATTGAACAGGAGCCACCCTATTTCATTAAAGGTAGAACATTCAATGCTCTCTTATGCACATTTCATTAGTGTATTACGCACATTTCTTTTAAATACAAAGCATTTCATTAAGCTACAAATACACTATGCGAAAGGGCCTACATTTCAATCATCCCAAACAAGCCATGCATAAGACTTCAGTAATTGGCATTTAACAGTACCCCAGGCAGGGGTTAATTCTCACCAAATAATGCCCTCACGGTGTTTAGGGGTCCTGGCCCAGGTCAGGAGACTCTCCTGGGCTAATTAGGGCCAACATGGACCAGTCACCAGTTTTCCCCAG
The DNA here is from genome assembly GCF_964263255.1 of Lissotriton vulgaris. Classification (NCBI taxonomy): domain Eukaryota; kingdom Metazoa; phylum Chordata; class Amphibia; order Caudata; family Salamandridae; genus Lissotriton; species Lissotriton vulgaris. The sequence goes on from NC_141689.1 coordinate 1,858,355,461, forward strand.
GGAGAGGCGAACTCGAGGTCTCATGCGACCTTCCGCCCTCCTCCCCGGGGGTTACCTGCCTTCTTCGGCCCTTCCCGGGCCCTTGCGTAGACTTCTGGTGGGTTTGAGGGCTCTGGCTCCTCTTGGAGCCCTGGCGGCGCTGTCCGGGAAAGCGGGGTAGGGGGGGGCTCTCACTCCTCCGTGAGCCCCTCCGATATGCCCTGCGCTTCAATGGAACCGGTCCCGGCTCCTCAGGCCTCGGGACCGATCAGGGACACCGCCATCAACAGCGGAAGCAGGATGGCCCCGGCCTCAGAACGCACCACTGGAGGCGGAGGGAAGGTGTGCCCGCGGCCGCCGATTGCAGCGCGGCCCGCGGGGGAACTGGAGGCGGGGCGCGGCCTCTGAAGCGGCGCTCCCCCCTCGTCACGTGAGTAGGGTGGGCGGTGGCTTCAGGGCCTATGCGGCCTTCGGATGGGATGCGGCGGCCCTCTCCTGGCTCCGAGGGCCGCCGAGGACACTCCTCACTCTTCGGCTGGGCTGCGGCAGTGAGAGCGGCTCCAGGGTGAGCCGAGGAAAGGCATCTTCTCCGCCCACTCCTCCGGACGTGGCACGGCCCACATCACATGGCGGCGGCCCTCTCCTCACACCGGGGGCCGCCGAGGGGTCAGATGACAGCGCAAAGGCTCCCGCGATGTAGCGGTAGGTCAAGCAGCGCTTCTGGTCCCAGCGCTGAGGGGAGCAAGTACAGCACTCGGGGGCACAGCTCGCAGAGGCTTCGGCGCTTGGCAATCACGGCGCTAGGAAGGCCACATCAATTCTTAGCACCTGAGGGATGTAGCGCTCCTCAGGGCTCAGCCATTCTGGTAGTTTACAGCGCTGGGCAGTTTCAGCAATAGCGCTTAGGGCAGTGAGCTGGATACAGCGCTTCACAGCAGGTTCCACAGCAGGCATTCACCACAGCGCTGAGCAGGCACAAAAGTCTCCAGGACCACAGCGCTTCGCAAGGAGGCTAATCACAGCAGTCCAGGCACAGGTCACAGTGCTTTATAGGCACAGGCAGTCTTTAGCGCTTCGTAAGGGTTCTGGCTAGGAATGCAGCAGGACAGCAGTCCCAATAATGATTCAGTTCAGCGCCTGGCAGTGCAGGTAGTTTAGTCAGGGAGAACTAAACACAGCTCAGGCAGAACATGTAGTTCAGTAGAACCAACAGGACAGACCACACGTCCGTGGCAAACCAAACAGAGGAATCCCAGATGGCGTCAGGGGGCACAGGGAGCAACACCGCGCCAATACCTGGGTGGTTCTTCAAATGTCCTGTGGTGATTCAGTCTTCTCTTGGCGCTTTATGTTCCTTGCGCCTGGTTTCTTCTTAGCGCTTTATGTTTCTTGCGCCCTTGTAAGTTTCAGTTGGTTTCTTGTTTCCTTGAAGGGGGTTAAGTTGGTGGCTGGTGTTAGATCTCCTCAGCCAGCTCCCTTCAAGCAGACTGGGGGTTCCCCTTCCGCCGGGCCAGGTCAGAATGGCAAATTCAGGATACCTCAACACTTGATAGGCAGCACCTAGGCCCTGTCTCTACTAGTGTCATAGGCCCCTGTCTAGGCCCCACCGCCTAAAGCTCCTGCGTAGGTTCTCCCCCAGGTCTGCGCTCCCTCAGTCTCCTCAGAAAGGTTCCCTCCCTTTCCTTTTATAGTGCCAGTTGACAGTTGGTAATGGCAGTTGGTGTCACCTCACCTGTTCCAGAAGATTCCAGGAGGTTCTAGGTGGTTCCACCATTCTACCTATGGGCAGGCTGGCAGGCTAAGATGGATACATTGCCTGAGGGTTCCAGCCAGCCCCTGGCTACTAGAATGCGCCAACGTAGACCACGCTGCAGCAGCAGGGGTCAGTGGCGGCCATGTTAGGGGTAGGAAGTACCTGTACTTTAACACTAGTTTTACACTACACAGGCCCTTCTCCACCACACAAGGCCTACACACTGTTGTTTCAATAGGGGCATTCTAAATTAAAAGGGGATAAGAGGCGAAAAATTTTAGGGAAAGGGCCAAGTCTCACAGGCTTTTATTGACTTCTCCGGGTTTTCAGTTATTATTAGGACGTCATCCGCATAGGCAGCTAGTTTGAAAGTTTCCCCTTCTAGTGATATCCCCGCAATGTCTGTGTTTGTCCTTATCATATTGAGCAGTGGCTCTATCGCTAGAAGAAAGAGGGCCGGTGAGAGTGGGCATCCCTGTCTTGTGCCGCGTTCTAAGCAGAGTAGTTCAGATGTGCCCCCGTTAACTACTACGCACGCTCTGGGCTCATTGTATAGGGCCAGGACCATCTTCCTGTAGTTGGGTCCCAGTCCGAATTTCTGCATGCACTGGTCTAGGAATGGCCAGGAAACTCTGTCAAATGCCTTTTCTGCATCCAAGGCTATCATTACAGCAGCATTGTAACTTTTGCTGGCGTGGTTTATTATATGACAGAGCAGTCTGGTGTTGTCATGGGACATTCTGTTTTTAAGGTAGCCTACCTGCGAGCGGTGTATGAGTGTAGGCAAGTATGCGTTTAGTCTGGTTGCTAGGATTTTCGCATAGATCTTGCAATCTACGTTTATGAGTGAGATTGGTCTGTAATTTTTGGGATGCTGTGTATCTTTGCCTTCCTTGGGTATGACTATAATGTTGGCTTCTGCCATTGTTGGTGTCATGATTTCGTTGTTTGTGAGTACGTTTGTTAGCGTCGGTTTGAGTATCGGTAGGAATTGTTTGTAGAACCTAGCTGTGAACCCTTCCGGGCCAGGGGCTTTGTTGTCTTTGAAGCTGGCTACAGCTCTCTCTATCTCCTCGCCTGTGATGCTTGACTCTAGCTTTTCTCGCTGAGTGTCAGTTAGTGCTGGCGTAGTGATGGGCTCCAGGAGCTCCTTACCTCCGTCGCCGCCTAGGGTGGTGTCTCTTTTGTAGAGTTGCTCATAGAAGTCTCTAAATGCATTGAGTATTTCTTTGTTAGCTGTCTGGGATTTGTTATTGCTATCTCTGACTGCTGCTATCGAGTGCTGTTTCTGTTTGCCCTTGAGGTAGGACGCTAGTGCCTTCCCTGCTCTATTGGCGGTGCATAGGTTTATGGCTTTGTACTTGTTTATCCAGGTTCCAGCCCTTTCGCTAAGAATTCTGTTTAGTTCGTATTTCCTTTTTGTTAGTGTTGTGAGTGTGTTCCTGTCTTCTAGGTTGGCTATGTGTCCCGTTTCTAGGTTTTTTATCTCGTTTTCTAGGTCTAAAATCTTTTTGTTCCGCTCTCTGTTTAGCCTGGCCTTAATGTTGAGTATTACGCCTCTGATCGTGGCCTTTAGGGCATCCCACGGGGAGTTCCTGTCTATTTCCGGGGTGTCATTAATTGCTAGGTATTCTTTTATTGACGTCTCTATTTCTGCCTTGGCTGTTACGTTTTTGAGCAGGTCATCGTCAAATCTCCATCTACGGGTTGGCCTTTCGTTGTGTTTGCCTCTCAGCAGTAGGCTGATGTGTGAGTGATCTGAGATGGCTCGCGTGCCTATTTCTGTCTGGTTGATGAGGTGAGTGTGTGTGCCTGATATCAGGATATAGTCTATTCTGCTGTAGGAATTATGTGGGGTTGAGTAGAACGTGTACTCTCTGCCGTCCGGGTTCTGAAGTCGCCATGGGTCTTTGAGTTTGAGTTTTGTGCAGAGGTTCCTCAGAATGTTCCCTCTATGTGATGTCTGTCTCAGTCTCTGCGGATGTCTGTCTATGGCTGGGTCTAATACCTGATTCATGTCTCCAGCTACCATGAGGAGTTCTCCCAGTGGTATGGTGTCTAGCTGCTCTCCAACCTTGTCCCAAAAGGACTTGTCATCATTATTAGGACCGTAGATGTTAGCTACATGTATGGGTTTGTCTCCTCTTACTAGACTGGCCACTAGGATTCTGCCCTCTGTGTCTACCTGCGAGTTTTTCAGTACTAGCTTTGATTCCTTGCTTACTATTGTGATGACACAGTTCTTTTTATTTTGTGCAGGTGATCCTATGACTCCGCTAATCCAGCTAGCCTTTAGGTGGCCTATGTCTTCCACTTCCAGTCTAGTTTCTTGTAGTACATATATGTCGCCTTTGAGTTTTGCCAGGTGGTCTAGGATTTTTCTTCTCTTCACTGGGTGGTTGAGCCCCTTGACGTTCAGTGACACTACCTTGATGTCAGCGGTGATTTGAGTGTGTTGGTTGGGTGTCATTCTGTGTGGTGTTTATCTGGCGGCCTTTCTGGTTCTATCCTATTTTTGGCATTGTAGTTTGCACTGCTGCATCTCCGTCTGTCCCTGCGTGTCGTAAACTGCCTACTCCTTCTCCTGTGCTTAGAGTTCCATCGGGTGGGAAAAGGTAAGAGATAGAAAGATAGAGATAGATAGAGAAACTGAAGCAACCCATGTATGTGTTCCCCACAAACCCCTTCCTCCCCCGTGCCCCCCTCCCTCACCTCCCCCTTACCCCCTTACTTGCTGAGTGGGTGTGCGACGACAAAGTTCCTTTGCTCCGCATAGTCCCTGAGGTGTTATATTGAGACATCCAATTTTATCCAGCTTGAGTGGTTCGGCGCTTAGGCGTTCGAGGTGTGTTGATGTGCTTAGTTCGCTTTTCGTCCAGGCGCCTCGTGTTTGTTCCCCCATTACTCTTTTGTTAAAGTGGTGTTTGTTGTCTCTGAGGTAGAATGTTGGGGTGCTTGTTGTCTCTGAGGTAGATCGCTGTGGTGTGCCCTTGTCCCCCCTTTGCATAGATCATAGGTTAGAGTTCCTTAATTGGGAGTGCATCGGACGCGCCTTTGAGGTAGATTTTTGTGAGGTAATAGCTTGCATGTGTATTTTATTCCAGTTTCCCCGCTTCATCGGGTGATGCGCTTCTCTTTGGTGCTCCAACGCCTTTAGTTTCCATCTCCTCTGTTGGTGGTCCTTGTAGGTATCTTCTTAGTTCTCCCGGGTCGTCAAAGAGCATTGTCCTCCAGTTGTCCGTTATCTTGAAGCGTGCTGGGCCAGCGAAACTGAAGTTGAGCTTCCTTCTGCGCAGGGAGTCCCTTAGTGCTAGAAAACCCTTCCTGGTTTCGACTGTAGGTTTGGAGTAGTCGTGTGTGAGCACCATTTTGCTGCTTCCCCATGTTAGGTTTTGATTTTTTCGGGCAAAGGCGAAGATGGCATCAGTGTGGCTTGCTCTTAGTGGGCAGCAGATTATCGGTCTGGGGCCTTTCCCATGTGCTGGTTTTCCTGCTGGTACCCGGTAGGCTTTGTCCACTTCGTACTGCCTGCCGAATTTCAGGCCAGTTAGTTTGGGCAGCATGTCTTCTAGCATGGCAGCGCAGTTCCCCGCCTGATCTTCAGTTCCTTCTGGGACGCTTAGAATCCTTATGTTGCCTTTTCTAGCCCAGTCGTCCTGTTCGGCTAGTTGTTTTTGTATGGCTTTTGTACTTTTAGAGCATTCCGCTATTGCTTTGGTGTGTGTGTTGGTTGCGTCCTCAATGTCGCTTATTCTTCCTTCTGCGGCCTCAATTCTTGTGTTTGTGCTATGTAGGTCCGCTCTTATCGCTGCCAGCTCCAGCTGCATATTGTCTATAGTGAGCTTTGTTTCCTTTGCTACCGCATTGCCTTCGTTGACCCTCTTAAGAATAGTCTCTAGAGTTGTCGTCTCACTTTTCAGTTTTATTAGTGATTCCGGGTTCTCCTTTCTCTGTTTTTTTTGGTCGCCTGCTCGTTCCCTGCCATTGCCCCAAGTCTTCTCCTCAGTTGGACGCTTCCCACTCTGCCCTGCTTTTGTGTTGCCGTTAGGGCTCTGGCTGGTTCTGTTCCAGGCGCTGAGGTTGTGTTATGTGTCCGGTACCTGCTCGGTTCTCTGATGTTTCTAGTCCTTGTTTTTGACTTTGCCCCTGCCAGCGCGTGCTTTTTCTCGTTCACTGCTTCTTACAGGATATTTTGTGCTGTGGTTCTAGTGTCCCTCTGCGACGTGTCTGCTCGCTCTCCGTTTCTTGCGTTGTTCATCCCAGCCTGCTTTGTTTCTCTGTTCGCCCTCGCAGGTATGGCTGCGCTCGCTGTGAGTTGAGCTGCCTCTTTTGCGGTGCTGAAGTGGAGTGTTTATACACTTTTCTTGCCCCCCCGGTCTAGCTGTGCTTGCTCCGGTCTACCTCCCCTTCCGTTTTTGCGGGGATGTTCTTGTCGATGTTCTTAGCTTGTTCGTTGTGGGCGTTTCGTTTCTCACCGCACCTGTGCTAGCGCTCTTACCCTAGTGGGGTGTGTACGGCACTCTTCTGCGCTTTGACTTGGGCTGCCTCTGTTGCGCCGCTCAGCTTGGTGTGCAACTGTCCCTTTCTTGCCCCCACCGGTGTGGCCGTGCTCATACCGCTCTGCAGCCGCTTCAGTTTTGCCTCCCCCTCATATCAGGAATGCTCTTTGCCGTTGTTTGTTGTGGGCGGCTTGTTCCTGTGCGAGCGCTCAGGTCTTAGTGGGCTTGCATGTCATTTTCCTGCGTTTGTGCTCGTTCTCTGTTTCCGTTTCCTGTTTCCTGCTTCTTTGCTGCCCCGCTAGCTCCTTCCGGTTATGGCGGCGCCCACAAGCCAGAGGCGGTTTTGCTTTCCTTGTTACGTATATGCCCCTTCGGTCAGTGAGTCTTGTGGCGCCTTGGTTGTTTACCGGGACCCTCCCTTTTGGCTTGCGTTTATTTTCTATTTTTATTTTATTGTTTCCTCTCTTCGTTTTGCGCCTTGTTCTTCGCAGCCTTGTCTCTGCCCAATTTTCTCCCTCTTGCTGCTCTGGGTTTGTCCCGCTAAGCGTTGTGAGCGAACGCTCGGTCGAGTAACCGGGGGGTTTGTGGGGATCGTAGCGCTGGTGCCGGGAGTTAGCTCACCTCGGTTCTTCACTGTTGCACGCTGGTTTCGGGTTGAGTCTCCCCCGCTACAGGTAGCCGGGCACCATCTTGCCTTTCGTATCCCCCTCGCATGGCTGGGAGTTGAGGAGTCTGTTTCTCTGGCAGTTACTTCTCTTCTTTCGCCTTCTACCACTCGTCTTGTTGCCTGACTGTTCCGACGCCGGAATAATGCTTCTGATGTTTGATCCATCTAGTATGGCTGGTGTAAATTCGCCGTAGTTGGCCTCAAGGCTGCGGAGCTGACGGACTCAGACGACCGTCCACATTGCCATCCAAGCCACGCCCCCTTCAACAAGCACTTTATCTGCCACTTTGTAAGTTCAGTTTTGAGACCTTGCACACCCTCCCTGAAAAGTCTTGAGACTTGCCATATCTTGTGGTACAAATATAATTTCGTCGGGGGCATGCAAGCATGGAAGAACAGTCTTAGTACGCAGTTTATTTGGATCTACGTAGCTGCTTACTAACCTGTTTTTGACAACCTTCACCCAAGTGTTTTCACACTCTGCACATCTATTCCAAAACCTCCAATCTGGCAGGGAGCAGGCATCAATTAACAACAGTCTGACACATGGACTGCTCCCTGGTCAGGGATTGATCTCAATCTGAGTTAACCATGAACATCAGGAATCTGCTTACACATTTAAGTCATAATTGTTGTCGATGTAGTAATGTTATACAACAACTATGGTTTTTAAACACAGCTGCTATGGCAAATTGAGGTATAGTATTGTTTGGTATTATCTGTGTTATTTAATGTTTTTATTGTTTGAAATGGTTTTTATTAGCCAAGCAATAATAAAATAAAGTTGAGACTTGAAACAATGTGGCACCAGAAGTTCAGGTTGGGCAATGAGACCCCTCCCCCCACCCCCAGGTTGTGGCAGTTGTCCATACAGGGGAACACTGTCAGAAGAGAGGACAACACAGATGTGTGCTTGTTCAGCACACTGGGAGCTCAGAAATCAAGCACTGCATAATGGTTACTCTTGCACCCCTGAACCTCTCGTGGAAACACTTACTTAATGCCAATAAAACTACACCACCTAATGAAATGGCTTGGTTTGTATTGTAAAGCAAATTTCACAGCAGCATGAGTAATAAGAGAGATGATGTGCACATTTTTCATGTAAGGTCACATGAAGGAACAGCCAACACAAAAGTTGCTTCTTTTCACTATACCCTGTGATAGGATGATGCCTAAGATCCATCACCATAATCTTCATGGACAGATGGTCAGGGAGCCAGGATAAACACCCTGTCATTCTTAGAAGTATTGCATGCAGCAGATAATGATTGCTGACCAGTGGTGTGACATAAAATAATGTGGGCTCTGTGTAGATTGTGGCGATGGACCCCTAAAACTCCCACATCTCACAGATGTTCATAGGACTTAAGCTGAATGGGGGCCACTGGAGGGTGTGGGACTGATTTACGCTGTTGTTGCTGTTGGGTAGCTCACATGTATTATCTATTTCAGATTTACCTCCTTAGGTTTACTTCTCTTTCTTGTGGTGCCCTTTGCCACATTTTCTGCTAATGAGTGAATGTGCTTTATGTGCATTTCGGATGCCCTGTAGACTGTACAGTTACTTCCAGGGTAGTACATGAAAAGCACAATACCATTATTTTCCTTTCTTTCTGTGCTCGTTAGGAGAAACTTCATTTTAACTAGACAACATCAAAAAAGCTGCTTCGCTCCCCTGCCACAGTTGATAAGAGCAGTACTTTATTATGTAAGCAGCTTCTATGCTAAAGCTCTTTTGAGAGTCGTATTTCCATACTGGGATTATCATAGAACTGCTGTAAGTGATATGCAGCCCTGCTAACTCCGACCTCCATCCTAGTAAGGAAGATAAACTGTGCTCTCTGACCGTCTTCCTAAAACCAAGCTAAGGGGGTTATGCTATCCTAATTGATCTACCAGAGGGTACTCCGCTATGCTTTCTTTAGTATAGTACTAGATACAGATAGGAGTAGGCACACATTAGCAACAATTAACATGGTTGTATTGCTCATATTGTTTACCATTCTAATAATGATGATTACAGTAACATGACTCATTGTTCTAATAATCGCAGCTCATGCTTTCTTTACAAGAGTGTAATGATTTTAATAAATGTTTAAAAATGCATTGTTGTATCTTTCCTGTGTTTACCTTGGTCGTGGAAGAGTGACAAAATGAGAGGGTTAGATCTGTTTCCACAGATTGCTTGAGAATCACAGTGTAATGTTCATGGCTGCCAATAACTTCTGTTACCCAGGTCAGTTTAGGGGTTACATCCGGTACTGTGAGCTAGCTGAAACCCATCAGCATCCAAGATTGCGCCAGAAGGTGCATTTGCAGAGTGGTGAAGAAAGGGGGCATGGCCTCTAACGTCCTCACAGCAATCCCGCTCTGTGGAACTTACCAGAGGTAGTTGACCCCCAAGGACCCTCTGGAGCCAAGGGGACTTCATCCCCCAACCAACAGTGCACCAGGAGGTGCTTTTGCAGAATGGTGGAGAAAAGGGGCGTGGCCTCCGAATACGTCTCAGCAATCCCACTGTGTGGGACTTGCTGGAGGTAACAGGAGGGCTTGGTTGGCCCCCAAGGACCCTCTGCAGCCAAGGAGACTTCATCCCCCCACCATCAGTGTGCCTGGAGGTGCGTTTTCAGAGTGGTGGAGAAAGGGGGTTGGGCCTGTGGTGACTTACCAGTTTCTTTTTTAATAAAAAAATCATTATAATGGGAGGACATAAGGAAATAAGGAATACCTTATGTTGACAAAAAATTATGGGGGGCCTAAGTCAAATAGCCAAAAAAAAGCTTAGCACAAGGGGGAAAAGGCCTAGCAGCGAAGGGGTTAATAGCGAGAGCTAATAACTGAGCTGCACCTTGAATTGGTTTTTCATTGTGTATCTGGTATATAGCAATTCCTTTGGTAAAATAAAAATAGTGAAAAATAGGCATCAAGGAAACCAATGTATTCCCTAAATGGAAACAAAGTATAGAGTTTAGAAGGAGTGGTTATTTGCACATCTCCGAAATTGTGGGTGCCCAGACTAGCATATGAATTAGAGGACATTTTTCAAAATGATTACTTTTTTCTACACATTGTCTTACATTTGGAAGGCGAAAATGCATAGAAAGTCAATTGGCAATAACACTTGTTCTACTTTTCTGTGTTCCCTCAAATCTCCTGACAAAAATGGTACCTCACTTGTGTGGGTAGGCCTAGTGCCTACAGCAGGATATGGCCCAAAAGTCAACGTGGACCCATCATATTTTTACAATTAAAACGGACCCTTTTTTCGCAATGTGACTAGCTGTGGATTTGGGACGCTCGCTCAGCCGACCCCTAGGGAAACCTAGCAAACCTATAATGTTTTTTAAACTAGACACCTAGGGAAATCCAGGATGGGGTGACTTGTGTGGCCCTCACTGGGTTCTGTTACCCAAAATCCCTTGCAAACCTTAAATTTTGTAAAAAAAACCAAATTTTCCTCACTTTTCTGTGATGAAAAGTTTTGGAATCTGTGGGGAGCCACACACTTCCACAAACCCAGCATTCTCCCGGGTCTCCCAATAAAAATGGTACCTAACTTGTGTGCGTAGGCCTAGCGCCCATACAGGAAACTGCCCAAAGCACATCATGCGAACATCAAATTTTTCAGTGAAAACAGACCCTTTTCTCGCAATGTGCCTAGCTGCGGATTTTAGACCCTAGCTCAGCCGGAATCTGGGGAAACCAAGCAAACCAGTTGATGTTTGAAAACGAGACACCCAGGGGAATCCAGGATGGTGTGATGTGTGTGGCCCTCACCAAGTTTTGTTCCCAGGAACACCTTGCAAACCTCAAACATTGTTATAAAAAACTATTTTTCTCATATTTCTGTGATGGAAAGTTCTGGAATCTCGTGGGAAGCCACAAACTTCTACCTACCCAGCATCACGCTAAGTCTCCCAATAAAAATAGTACTGAACTTGTGTGGGTAGGCCTAGTGCTTGCGACAGGAAACGGCCCAAAACGCAATGTGGGCACATCATATTGTTCCAGTGAAAACTGACCCTTTTTTCGCAATGTGCCTAGCTGTGGATTTTGGACCCTCTCTCAGCCGGCACCTAGGGAAACCTAGAAAACCTGTAATTATTCAAAACTAGACACCCAGGGTAATCCAGGATGGGGTGACTTGTGTGGCTCTCACCAGCTTCTGTTTCCTCAATTTTCTGTGATGGAAAGTTCTGGAATTTGCGTGGAGCCACAAACTTCCACTGAGCGTTCCCCTAACTCTCCCAATAAAAATAGTACCTTAATTGTGTGGGTAGGCCTATTGTCTGTGACAGGAAACGGGCCAAAACGCAATGTGGTCACATCATATTTTTCCAGTGAAAACTGACCCTTTTTTCACAATGTGCCTAGATGTAGATTTTGGACCCTCACTCAGCCAGCACCTAGGGAAACCTAGCAAACCTGTACTTTTTTGAAAACTAGATACCCATGGAAATCCAGGATGGGGTGACTTGTGTGGCTCTCACCAGGTTCTGTTACCTAGAATCACTTGCAAACCTCAACCTTTGTCAAAAAAATGAATGTTCTCACGTGTCTAGGATGGAAAGTTCTGGAATTTGTGGGGAGCCTCAAAGTTCCACCCACTTAGCATTCCCCCAAGTCTTCCAATAAGAATAGTACCTCACTTGTGTGGGTAGGCCTAGTGCCCGTGACAGTAAAAAGCCCAAAACGCAACTTGTGCACATTACATATTTCCTGTAAAAACTGACCCTTTTTTTGCAATGTGCCTAGTTTTGGATTTTGGACCCTCACTCAGCCGGCACCTAGGGAAACCTAGAAAGCCAGTACATTTTTTAAACCTAGACACCCTGGAAATTCTAGGGTGGGGTGATTTGTGTGGCTCTCACCAGGTTCTGTTACCCAGAATCCCTTGCAAACCTCAACCTTTGTAAAAAGAAAAAAAAATGTTCTCACATTTCTGTGATGGAAAGTTCTGGAATATGTGGGGATCCAAAAATGTCCACCCACCCAGCATTACCCCACGTCTCCTGATAAAAGTGATACCACACTTATGTGGGTAGGCACAGTGCCTGTGACCGGAAATGGCCCAAAACGTGACTTGGGCACATCAGTGAAAACAGACTCTATTTTCTCAATGTGCCTAGCTGTTGATTTTGGGCCATGTCTCAGCCGGCACCTAGGGAAACCTAGAAAACCTGTAATTTCTTAAAACTAGACACCCAGGGGAATCCAGCTTGAAGTGAATTCTGTGGCTCTCACCAGTTTAGAATCCCTTGCAAACCTCAAACTTTGTCCATAAAACAAATTTTCCTCACATTTCTGTGATGAAAAGCACTGGATTCTGCATGCCATAAACTTCCACCCAACATTTTTCCAAGTCTCCCGAAAAAAAAGGATACTTCACTTGTGGGTGTGAGCCTAGTGCCCTGTACAGGAAACGCCCCAAAACGTATTGTGCTGACTTCAAATTTATCAATCTCAAAAAGACTTGATGTTGAGAGGGAGACACCTGTATTTTTGGTCCCGGGGTCCAAGGCCATCTATCAGAATGTACCAAACCTGGATATTTCTGAAACCTAGAGACCCAGTGGAGTACAGGGAAGTGTTGCTTGCGTGGATCTCCCAACATTTTCCTACCCAGAATCCCCTGCAAACCTCAACTTTTTCTCACATTGCTGTTTGGGATCACTGCACAGGCACAACTTTCCCATCACACAGCCTTCCCCTCAGTCTCCTGAGTAAAATGATACCTCACTTGTGTGGCTGGGCCATGAGCATGCGCCTGAGATGGGCCAAAAACATAGAGATTAAGGGGAGAGCGCAGCAAGCTCTAGGGCTATTCTTTTCAAATACATTTTAGGCTGGTCCTGCATTGAACACCGACACAAGTGAGGTATAATTTTTATTGGGAGACGTGGGGAGAATTAGATTTTTCCTGCTAAATTTGAGACTTGCAGGAGATTCTAGGTAGGCATCTAGGTAGGAAAATGTTGGAAGATCCATTTGGTGCTGCACCTCCCTGGACTCCCCTGGGTGCCTAGTTTTCAGAAATGTCTCGGTTTAGTAGATTTCCCTAGATGGTAGTTAAGCTTGGGACCAAAAACGCAGGTAACTCCCTCACAAAGTTAGGTAGTTTTCTGATTGATAATTTTGAAGTCTTCACATTACTTTATGGGCCATTTCCTGTTGTGGGCACTAGGCCTACCCACACACGTGGGGTAACATGTTTATCGAGAGACCTGGGGCAAAGCTGGGTGGTAGTAAATTTGTGGTGGCCCAGTAATCCCACAACTTTCCCACACAGAAAAGTGAGGAAAATGTGTTTTTGTAGCTAAATTTGAGGTTTGCAGGGGATTCTTAGTAGGATAATGTCGGGAGATCCACGCAAGCCAGCCCTCCCTGGACTCCCCTGGATGTCTAGTTTTCAGAACTGTCTGGGTTTGGTAGGTTTCCCTAGATCGACGCCTAGCCTGGGACCAAAAACACTGGTGACCCCTTTCAAAACCAGGTTGTTTTGTGATTCTATAATTTTGATGTCTTCACAATTCGCTTTTGGTTCTTTCCTGTGGCAGGCACTTGACTCACCCACGCAAGTGAGGTAGCAATTTTATCAGGAGACCTAGTGGAACGCTGGGTGGTAGGAAATGTGTGATCCCACAACTTTCCCACACAGAAATGTGAAAGAAATTAGACTTTTTCAGCTAAATTTGAGGTTTGCAGGGGATTCGGAGTTGGAAAATGTTGGGGGATCAATGCAAGCCACATCTTCCTGGAATTAGGCACGCGGCGGAGAACTCCACTCCACCAGTGGAGTGTGCCGAGATTTCCCGACTCCGCGCTCCACTGAGACCGCGGAGTAGGCAAAAAACTCTGACACCGCAGCAGAGCGGAGTTAGCCAGCCCCGGCTAAATTGGCCTCTGCCTCCAACCCCTAAATAAAATATTAGTTAAACATAATGTAAAGGAATAAAAAAATCTTACCTGTATTGCGGCGTCCCCGGGCTGCTCTCCTCCTTTTCGCCATACATCTTACATCTTGTGAGAATTACTATTGCCCCCATCTCCCCTCTCCCTGGTGCCTAATAGGTGGATCCCTGCTTGGGGATCACCCTCCTGTGGCAATCCCCAAGCAGGGATCAGCTAGGGATGGGATTTCTAATGATACCCCTCATGTCTGCCTCTGTGGTCAGGGGGGTGAGATATCCCCCTGAGCACTGAGACAGTGAAACGGAAACAAGACCTATCGGCTCATTTCCATTTCGGTTTCACTGAAATATTTGCTCCTGGAACATCCGGGGCCTAACAAAAGAGAAAATAGGCCGATTAACCACAGACCTCCGGAAGTCAAACGATATCTTCGCCATTCAAAAGACCTGGGCCCTGGAGAATACCATCTGGGAAGATTTCACTGTAGCCGAATACTTTGCTATTCCATCCACAGCAGGTGGCCATGCATCCGGAGGCGTGCTGATCGCCGTAAAGAACACATTGGTTGCAAAATTAGAGACACTTTATAACGACGAAGGTGACTACATTTTCCTCAGCATTGAGATTAAGAGTCATGTTAAGGGAAAAATAAAGCAAAAAAATCATCCTTGGTTGTGTCTACCTACATCCCGTGAAAATCCGTCGGGAGACTATTATAAGCAACTTGCTTCCTATAGTAAATAATCTTGAAGCTTTATTCCCAAATGATCTGTGGCTGATAACGGGCGACTTTAACTCCAACCTAATGGATATTGACCCCAACCAATCCTCTCAAATACCATCAGTAAATGAAGAGTGGGCAATCCCGGAGATAAAGTCCCAATACCAACGGAAGGAAGCCAATGGAATAAAATTAGCAACAAAATTAAACCAATCCTGGCTGCGCATTCTTAACGGAAGGTTAGCCTCTGATCAACCAGCTGCATATACCCATATATCTTCTTCCCGCATGGCCACTTTAGATTACATATGGATATCCCTTACTGCCTTCCATCTGGCACGTCAGCTCTCGATAATACCATCCTTAGACAGCGATCATGCCATTCTAGTATGCAAGATTGCCCTTAGGCAGCAACACCGCCCGACAACTCCCTTGATTGGAAGGGAATCAAACCTTCAGAATGTAAGAAAATTAAGATGGTCTGAATGGAATCGTGAAGCAATAGAAGCGGAAGTTGACAATCTTCTCTCCGAACAGCGTCTGGATGGCACTGAGTACTTGACAGGATCCTCCTGGGAGACAAGACTAAGCGAATTCAGAGACCAATTAGCATTAAAACTAACAAATAGCCCTTCAAAGTACCTTCCGGTCCCAACTACTTTGTTAGAGCAAAAACAACTTATGGTTTCCACAAAGAGTAAATTAAATAAGTTGCAACGAGTCCATGCGAACAACGAAAGTGAATATAAATCCCTGAAGAGTGACATATCTGCTGCCTGAAAAGACTACAGAAAGGCCAGATTCGCCCTTAACAGACAGGAAGAAGAGCTCCGTTGGGCGACAGTCTTTGAGATAATCAAAACCAAGGACTAAAGGAAATTTTGGAATTGGGTAAATGAGGCAACCAAGGCCACTAAACCACCCACTGCAGCTAATATCTCCCCCGTTGATTGGGAGAACTACGTTAAAATATTGTACACAGCACCGTACAAATCAAATAACAGCAGTAGTACCCAACCTACGCTCGATCAGCTCATCACTGAAGATGGCACAACCTCCACCATCAAGATAACAACATAAGAAATAGTAGGAGTCATAAGGAAAATGCGCTCCAGTGGTGCCCCCGGACCTAACGGAATCCCTACGCAAGTACTTAAAGCCTCCGCACAAAAAATGGGCCGCGATACTGACCCCTCTCTTCGAGGACGCAATACTGGGACACACCATCCCGCCCTCCTGGCAAGGATCATTCCTTGTACCCTTCCATAAAAAAGGCTCGCGCTCCAACCCCGATAACTATCGGATGATAGCCCTACTTGATGTGGATGGGAAAGCCTATGCAAGTGTACTTTTAAAAGAACTTACAAAATGGGTGGAAACGAAAAACGTAATCCCTTTTAGCCAAACAGGCTTCCGAAAAGGTTGCCACATTGGGGACAACTTGATTTCCATAGCCCACCTGATGGAAACAACCCTAGCTGCAAAAGGCAAATCAATGTACATGGGATTCATTGATTTCCGTAAAGCCTTCGACAGCGTTAGTCGGCCCAAATTGTGGGAAAAACTGGCAAGATGGGGCATCCCAAGGGCGCTACTAAACGCACTAATAGCCCTACACACGGACACCTGGGTTAAAGTCAGAGTAACATCGAAATGGTCTACCTCCAATAAAATTTTTACAAATAGGGGCCTAAAACGAGGATGCACTCTTGCACAATTACTTTTCAATCTGTACCTCGCCGACCTACCTGAATGGTTGTCCCGATCAAGAGCCTTCCCCCCAGGAATCGGTCAAAGTAAAATTCAAATTCTGCAATACGCAGACGATACCATTCTTCTAGATCAAACCCAGGTGGGCCTCCAAAGATTGCTCAATTCCCTCGCCCAGTATTGTAACAACAATACGCTAGAGATAAACGTTAGTAAAACCAAAACGATGGCAATTTCACCTGCGAATGGAAAAAAGATCATGTGGTTTATAGAATGGAAACCACTGGAGACCGTCACTGCATATAAATATCTGGGCGTCTGGATTGATCATAAAGGGAGATGTTCGGTGCATACAACCGAGATGCAGGCAGTGGCTCGTAGTTTAGAGGGGGCCTTCATGAGAACAAAGAGCGCTCTGCATTCCCAAGACTTTGTCCCTTTGATAAAACTGATCAACGCAACATTCCTTCCGACAATTTCCTTTGGTGCAATAATTTTCAAAGACAAAATGAACAACTGGCTAGATAGAGCACAATCATCATGCTATCGCCGGGTCTTCCGATTGCCAAACTTGACTTCCCATGCCCAAATCCGGAAAGAATTTTCCTTATCCTCTATGCGCTGGATTATGGGAGCAAGATACGTCTCATACTGTCTGAAAGCGAAACAAGCTAACCCCCATAGGCTGAAGAGCTGCATATGGCTCCTGCTTAGCAACCCAACTACATAATAGAATAAATATTTGACATTCTGCCTCAATTCCCTCAAAGCGGGGGACATATGGTCCTCTTCCTTGCCCGATGAAACAAAATTGAAGCTTTTAACCAAGCAAGCTAAAATCCTATCAAATCAATCGGATATGCAACAGGTTCACCAGCTTTCTTATGGCACCTGGGCTGCCAAACTATATGCCCCGAAAACACTACCATCTTATCTCACATCAGCAATGAAGCCGTATATCAAACATCAATTAATGAGATTTCATTTCGGTTTAATTCCGTTGAAGGCATACAAGTTTGGCCAAGGATACAAGAAAGAAGCCTCCTCTCAGTGCCATTTCTGCAACCAGGTAGAGGAAAGCCTAATCCACATTTTGTGCATTTGCCATCGCCTTCGGGCGCAAAGAATATTCTGGCTGAGACCAATTTGGCTTCTTCTAGGCACCAGGACATGTCAAAAAGCGCTTGACACATGTATTAGGGGGGACTCGCCACAGTTGGCGACTCGTTTTGTAAAATTCCTCACAGAAATTAACTCCTCAACTCTACCATCCGAGCAAGCTTGAATTTTAACCCCCCTAAGTGACATTCCCTTGGCTTTTCTGCTTTCCCTTCCCTTTACCCTACCCATCAATTTTATTCTCTTTTTTTAACAGACTTGAATACTATGGGGCAGATTTATGAGGCCCTTGCGCCTCCTTGCGCCGCAATTGCGTCACTTAATGTGACGCAACGGCGGCGCAAACAATGCGCCCTATTTACAACGTGACGCATCTAGGAGATGCGTCACGTTGGAAAGCCCTGCGCCATAAGGAGGCGTTCCTGCGCAGGGGGGGGGCGTTCCTGCGCAGGAATGCCTCCTAAAAGTGGCTGAGTGAAATCTATGAGATTTCACTCAGTCACTTTCTACGTCAATTCCTTACGCCTGCTTGAAGCAGGCGTAAGGGTGTCGCACCAGGCATTGAAGAGGTGGCTCCTGTGCATTGCAGGAGTCATGTCGCACTTGCGACATGACTCCTGCAATGCGCCGCCATTACGCCGAGAGATGCGTCACGCATCTTCACTTACTTGCACCATGGTGCGCCGCATCATAAATGCGGCGCACCATGGGTGGCGTAGCAGTGGCGCACTGTGGCGCATGTTAACTGGCGCATCCCTGGGGATGCGCCAGTTAACATAAATCTGCCCCATTGTTTTTACCTAAAAGGTCATTTTCTGTATGTGCATATTGCAATGGTTTTAAATAATTGTGCAGTAAAAATTTTACTTACTTACTTTACTTCACTGAAATGACGTGAGCGCTGAACGTCATTTCAGTATAAGAATCAGAACAGCCTCTGGAGCTGGAGAAGCTCTTCCCCAGCTCCTGTGGGTGTTTGGGGGGAAAGGAAATCCCTCTGGTGCCCGCACCAGAGGGATTTCCTGTGCCATGTGTCAGAAGTGCGGAAGCCGTCTGACGCATATGAGTATTTTTGCTTTTGGACGGCTCCCACGCATGTGATGCATGTATGAGGTTAAAAAAAACCTTACCTTGAAAGAAAAAAGGTCTGTGAATGAAACCCCTTGGCAGTGCAGGCCTGATTCAGAGTTTTCTGTAATTGTGTCTTACTTATGACTTTGGCGCAAAGAGTTCCGAAATTGCCTAAAATAAGATGCACTTACACATGGAAAACACCAATTGTAAATCAGGTTTTATATTCGGTGTCGTTAATGAGTTTCTGAACTGACATTTATTGAGGTCAAGTCCTATGTAGTCTAGGCGTCATCGAGATTCTAAGGGACTAGTTTGGCTGAAGTCAGTCCAATCTCTGCAGAGAAATGTTTGCTTCGCTATAATCAAAGACAGCAGAAAGCTTTGCCCCCCATGCTCTGCAAGGGTCAGGGATGGGAGGATGACTGAAAGGTAGGACAGCCAGGTCAGCCAGGTGCCATGGAAGAACAACTAACAAACTGCTGTGCAGAGCCCATTATAGTAAAATAATGATGGAGCTGCAGCACAGTCTTATCGACACAGCAATTCTTTCAAATTCATGAACTTCTACTGGAGAGGCAGTACACACGTTAACAGCTGCATAATCAACCCCAGCATTTGTGGTGCACAACCCATGTCCTCCTGAGTAAAACAACACATACTGTGCAGTCAAATCCGTGAAAAGGACTGCAGTAGAGATACATCCTGTTACAGTTTTACCAGCACCTAATTACTTGTATGCAGTGTACTGTTTGACTTAAGCGTGTATTCGTCAGAAACCCGAAAGCTGCATTCAGCAGATTACTACAGCGGGAGCATTCCTAATGGCCCAGAAAGCACTCCTACTGGGCAGTGGGGGCGATAGGACAGGGGTTCAGGGGTGCATCACTAACTAGCACACAAAACTGCAGCTCTCACACCCACTTGTTCACAGCAAAGCTAGGGTGCTGCAGCACACCAGGGTCCCTGCACTTCAAACCTACGAACTCCATCAGAGGAAATGAGTGGACGAGAGAAAGTATCTGTGATGTTAATCGTTTACTAGGTATGCAGCAATTTTAATTGTTGACATGCAGTAGTTTATCAGAAGGGGCAGCCACACCATCAGCTTATCGCGTGCAAAAACGCCAGAAGTCCACTCCCTGCCTCCAGCACAGCTCCAGCCCCAAGGCCCTGACAAGAAGCATAACACAACAAGACATGTTGTGAGGGTGCACTACCACAGGCTGTCACTGGGTGTCCTGTGGGACCTCTTTTGGCCACATAAGGTACTGCACCCTACAACAGGGATAGGTAAAGGATATGGCAGCAGTGAGAGCTGCTGATTGGTGAGCCGAAGATCCTGGTTTGAGTCCGGTGTCCGCTCAACACGCTATATTAAATGAAAGCTATTCATTTAAAATAAGGGCAAGAAATCAAATGTATTAATTTAAGGATAAGAAATAAATGCAGCTATCTCGGAGTTGGGGCAGCAAGCAGTGTTGTGTAGGGGGTGGGGGGAGCAGATTAAATGAGGGCAGTGCGCTGCAAAGCAAGCCCAATCCCCCTTAAAAGGAACCCCAAACAATACAAATATCCTACCAAAATAAGCCCAATTGTAGTGGACATTGAACAGTGCAAAAAGCTAACAAAAACACACACAAAGGAGTGGGGGGCCCAGGCGAGAGCGAGGGTACAGCACTAACACAACTGTGGCATTAAGAGAAGCTGGGAGGGAAGAAATCTATAGTAAAATCTAAGCAGCTATGAATGACTGAATGAATGAATGAATGAATGAATGAAATTATTTGTAAAGTGCGCGATGGCCAAACGGCTTCCTGGCGCTGGGAGCTCTAAAGAACCGGACAGACAAGGCCAGGAGGATTAGCGGGGGTAGGCCTGGGCAAACAGGAAAGTTTTTAGCGCTTTACGAAAGTGAGAAAAGATAGGGATCGAACGCATAGAAAGAGGAAGGGAGTTCCAGAACCGGGGGGCAAGAACAGAAAAACGGGTACCACCAGTGCGAGATTTGCGAAAGCGGGGAACAGTGAGGAGGGCAGAAGATGATGAACGGAGAGTGCGGGCAAGGGTGTGAAGGGAAACCAGAGAATTGATGAAAGCCGGTCCAGAGTGATCAAGGGCCCGAAAAACAAGGCACCCTAATTTGAACAGGGATCTCTGCAAGATGGGCAACCAGTGAAGGGATTTAAGGACGGGAGGGGTGTGATGAGTTTTGGGCAAGTGAAAGAAGAGACGGGCAGCCTGATTCTGGATAGCTTGTAAGCGGCGGATTTCATAAGCAGGAATGCCGGCGAACAAGCTATTGCCGTAATCAAGGCGGGAGGTGATGAGGGCAGAAATAATAATTTTAAGGGAGTCAAGAGAAAAGAAACGAGAGATTTTCCGGATCATCCGGAGGGAGAGAAAACAGGAGGACACCACGGCACTGACCTGGCCGTGCATGGACAGGTCCTGTCTGACCTTGATGCCCAAAGTTTTAACGGAGGGAACGGGGGTGGGGGAAGGGCCAAGAATGGGAGGCCAGAAAGCTATGGCAGCAAAGCTTGAACACAGGCAGAACAAAACAGTCCCTAAAAGAACAGATAAAGAACCATAGCTTAATGAGACAGTACTTAGTCCCTGCTGCATGGGAGGAACTGAAGAGAAAAAGGAGGGACAAAGAGGCAGGACTGACCACTAGCAAGCAACGATTTTAAAAAAGACAGTGAAACAAACAAATCAAAAACAGGGGGATGGTTTCAGATCACAAGAGAAGTTACAACAGGTCTGGAATGCTCGACCTAAAAAGAGGAAGTTTTTCAAAAATGTCTTGAAGATTCGTCAGCTGGGGCCAAAGTTATTGCCAAAACATAAACCGTTTTTTTCCTTTTAAAAACTTTGGTCCTGACTATAACTAACTACTGGCTATCGCCATTAGGTCATATATATATTGGAAAGAACTGAAATTCTAAGCTGTAGAAGCGGTGGAACAGAATGTTTGAGGTGGTGACAGAGAAAACATCTTGAGGCAAAAAGAATCTCGACATATTAGAAACTTTCGTACCCTGTTCCCGAATGGATTAAATTAGGACGAAGAATTGCACTATCATCTATAATTTTGGACTCTTTGGTGCTTTGGAACTTGCAGGATAAATCAAGAACTGTTTCCCTTGTAAATACATTATTTTTCACTGGTACAGTAGGTTGAATTCACCATCATTTTCTTTATTTTCTCTTCCCTTTTTCTCGCTTTTTTTTCTCTTTCTTTTCAGTCTGGTAGTTGCTCATGGAGCATTGCACCAATGATTTTGTTGCTATTTATTGATACATTTATGTGACCTTACAGTAGTTTGAAAAAAGACCTGTAATGAAACTTAATTGTCTCTCAATAACTAATGTCTGCTAAAAATGTCGTTAAAGTACAATGAGATTTATTGGTATGGTATTGTACCTGTAATGGAGACGGATAATAATCACCAACAGTACTGTTGGTCGCAATAAAAGCCCACTAGAGGGCTTAAACACAGATTGTATAATAGTGACGATCAATTGTTTCAACAATAGAAATTGTTTCTATATAATGGTCATGGATTGATTATGTACATACCGGTTAACATCACTGACATTAAGACAAAAATAGTGATGAGAGGTTAATTCTTAATAAAGAGGTTAAATTTGCACTGTCTACGGTCAATGGTTTAATTTGTACTATAATATATTGCAACATTATGTAATTTTGATTTTGCACTGGGTGATTTATTGAAAACAGCTTAAAAGGAAAAAAGGTTATATTTTAAAAATACGTTAAAAAAAGTTAGATTTTTTTTTAAAATAATGATTGGATAAACTACTACATACATAATGAATAGCGGCACATTGCAGGAAGTGATGTAAGACAGTAGGAAGCTCTATGTATAAGGAAAAATGCTGCTGCTATTTTGACATTTTACACGTGAACAAGCTCTCTGTTGAGACTGAAACGCGTGGGATTGCTGGCACGCTTGACAATAAATACTGCTGAAGAAGACAGAATTGAATCGATCTGAATTATTACATGTATCCGCGAGTGTTAGCAGAATTTTCCTTTGGGATACAATGTTGCAAATCTATCTATCTATCTATCTATCTATCTATCTATCTATCTATCTATCTATCTATCTATCTATCTATCTATCTATCTATCTATCTATCTATCTATCTATCTATCTATCTATCGATCCCCAGGATGGAGGTATGCACGGTATATTGGGGACTGATTCATATGAAGCCCGGGTGGTCCCAAGGACTGAGTCACATTGCTTAAAATCCTCCAACCTGCCAAGTAGAATGGATGAGAGAACCAACATTGTACATTTACCCCCTGTGTCTGCTCCTTTAGTGACCGTTCTGGTAGGTGTGCCACCTCTGTGCTGGAATCCTAAGGAAACAACAATTGATTTAATACACAAGGTGATGCATTGGGTAAATAGTTCACTAATAAATGGTCGTGCCACTGCCCCCCATGTCATCATGGCTAGAAGAGTTGGCTGGGTGGGGAAAGCAACAAATAAAGACCGTTCTGGTAGGTGTGCCACCTCTGCGCTGGAATCCTAAGGAAACAACAATTGATTTAATACAGAAGGTGACGCATTGGGTAAATAGTTCACTAATAAATGGTCGTGCAATTGCCCCCCGTGTCATCATGGCTAGAAGAGTTGGCTGGGTGGGGAAAGCAACAAATAAATATAGGCATGAGGACTCCATTGTGGTGAATGTGATACATCCTCTACACACAAGAGCTATATTATGTAATGAGTCAACACCAGATGCCCACACCGGTATCCAGGCCCTTCTGCTCTCCTTTTTCCTCCCAGACGGGGCCAAATATCATAACTTCAGGAGCAGTATACCCACTCAATCGCAAGGGTTGTTGTTGCAAAGTCAAAATGTGTGCTCCAATACGAACACGTCCATTCACCTCACAAATAGATTTTTCCCTTTAAGGGATCTTGGCAGTATTGACTGACTAACAACCACTAATAACTACAAGACCAGTACAAACTCCCACTCTTTAGTTCAAACGACTACTCAGACCCTGCCACATAGTGACTATAAAGTGTTAGGCCCCTCTGTTTGCACCTTCATGTCTTGGAACATTGCGGGGTTGAGGGCGAAAAAAGATGACATGCAGCGGACAGCCATATTAAAAGCTGCCCATATCATCGTATTGCAAGAAACTTGGGACACGTCAGATTCATTTGTGATGGATGGCTTCGCCTCCTTTTTTAAGGCTGCATCTCCCTCCGCTACAGGACGAGCTAAGGGAGGTTTGCTAATTTTATTATCCCTTAAATTATCATGCTCTATTATGGGCCTGCTCAGTCCATCACCTAACCTGTTAGCAGTTGAATTAACTTTCTCTTGGAGACCCACCATGGTGATTATAAACTTTTATAATTCCTTTTGTAGAGTAATCAATAATGAGCATATAGTCGCCCTAGAGAGTTTTTTAGAGAATATTGCAGAGGCCAGACACACCCCCTATGGAAGATTTCAATGTACATCCTTGTCCCTTAAACTGCTTACTGGACAGGGGGGTACAGGATGATCTGGCCTCTGTAGTACATTTTGAACATTCATCCCAAGGTACCCCGCTAGAAAGCATTTTTGATAGTAATAATCGACACTGTCTAGAACACACAGATGAAGTGGAGACTATACCTTCCTTTGTTGGGAGGGGATGTTGGACAACCATTGATTATGTTGTGGTGTCAGCCCGATTACTTCATAAAGCAAAGGAAGTAACATCTTCATGGACTGGCTACAGTGACCACAACCCAATCATTGTAGATTTCAAAGGTTTAATGGTCATCCGGGGAGCAGAGTCATAGGCCATAGCGAATTGGGAAATTCAGCTAACTGACCGGGCCTGTAAAATTAGGTGGGGGAAGATCATTTTGGAGCATTTCTTAACCGAGTTATATGCGGAGGGTAATGAAGACATCAAGCAATGTCTCGACAGACATACTGAGCCCGAGGAGGTCCCAGAAGCGTTTGACAAATTAGCAAAATGGATCGCAAATAAGTTAACTGGTAAAGGAGGCCCAGTGGTACCAAGGGGCTAAAATGGTTCAATGCAGACTGTTCCAAAGACCACAAAGCCCTTATGATAGCACTAAAGAATAAGCCTAGGGATTCAGTATTGGTTAAAACACACAGGAAAGAGTTTAACAAGGCTCTAAAGCTAAAGAAAAAGGAAATAAGGGAACAGGCATCGAAGGATTTAAACCAAGCAAGTACCCTTGCCAATAGTTCTGAATTTTGGAAGGTTGTAAATAGCCCCTTTTTTGCCAACTTCTTCACTGATAAAGTTGCAAAAATTGAACAATCCCTCAACCAAGTCAAAAATCTGACATCCCTACCAATTTTACCCTCAGTGTCACTCCCCTACATAGCAGAACCCCCTACGGATGTAACAAAGGACCGTATGGCCTCTATAGAAACTAATTTCAACCTTGATCTCCTTCAACTGAAAAACAAAGCAAATTGGTCCGATTTTGAACCTATGACTGAAATTAAAGTCTTCAATATAATAGCGAAGTTGAAGCCCACATCCCACACTATGGATCCTATTCAACAATAGTTCAAAACCTCAACCATATCATTGCCCCATTCTGGACTAAAATAATCAACTCATCTACCTCCTCAGGCAGGTTCCTGACTGCCTCCAACTAGGCCAAATCACACCCATACTCAAAAAACAAGGTACCGACCACAATGACTTCAATAACCTCAGACCTATCAACAACCTTCCCTTTCTAGCCAAAACACTGGAGAAGTAATAATAATAAAATAATAAAAGACATTTGTAGCCCGCACAGCTACCCCAAATGGGGTGTCCCGGAGCTATAACAGACAGTGAACGAGGTAGAGGACAGCGCAAAGCTACTCATTCCGACTAAAAAGCCACGTTTTCAAGGACTTTCTGAATTCCTGTTCGGACTGCATCATGCGTAAATGGAGGGGGAGGTTGTTCCAGCATTTGGTGGTACCCACCTCAAATGTTCTGCCTCCTTATCTTGCTTTCGTAAAACGTGGTATAGAGAGTAAGTGTTTGTTGTTGGACCTTAAAGGTCTGTCTTGCTGACAAGGGCAGAGTCTCCTCCTCATATAGATAGGCTCTCTCCCTTTGTCTGCTTGAAAGGCAAATTACAGAGCCTTAAATTCAATCCGTTTGGCAATTGGCAGCCAGTGCAGTTGCCAGAGGTAAGGGGAAATGCGGTGTCCAAGCGGGACCCCGCAGACCAATCGGGCTGCCACATTTTGAATAATCTGGAGTCTATGGATCAGACCGAGCGGCAGACTCATATACAGGCCATTCGCATAATCAAGGTGGGAGGTGATTAGAGCATGGACCACTGTTTTGCGGGTTGAATCAGGCAGAAAGTTTATACATTTCCTGATCGTTTTAATTTTGTCAAAACACACCGCCTAAACTGATTGTACATGGGTCGAGAGGGACAAATCTTTGTTACATCTCACACCCAGATTTCTGACCGAGTCCTTCGGAGTGGGTGCGTTGCCAAATTCTGATGCCCACCATGCATTGGATGAGGGAGGGGTGGGTTGGTTAAAAACAGGACCTCTGTCTTGTCCACAATAAGTTTTAAGAAATTGCGGTTCAAAGAGTCAGCGATGTTTTTGAGGCATTCTTTCAGCGGGTCAAAGGTGGAATCTGACACTCCACTAAAAGTGAACAGCAGCGTATGATGTTACCTTAATCCCCAATTTGGTGGTAAGCTTCGCCAAAGGTGTTAAATAGACATTAAAGAGAAGCGGGCTCAAGGGCCGAGCCCTGGGATACTCCCCATTTCAGAGGTTTAGCGGGCGAGGTGACGGGGTGAGTCAAGACCTGTTGGCTACGGCCATGAAAAAAGGATATCTGCCAGTTCAGTGCTTTTCCCTGGATGCCTACCTCCTTCAGTCGATCTAGTAGGATGGGTTGAGACACCATGTCGAATGCTGCAGATAAATCTAACAGCACCAAAATGGCCATGGAGCCTCCATCCTATGCCCAGCTTATGGAACCAGTCATTTCAATCAGTACGGATTCTGTACTAAATCCAGAGCGGAAGCCGGACTGATACTCATGTAAAAGGCTATTAGACTCGATAAACCCTGCCAATTGCTGGTGTACTAGTTTTTCTAGAACTTTCGCCGGGGTTACGAAAAGTGACGTACTGGTGGCGCAGGGGGCTTGTAAATCTGCCCCTGTGTTATTCCTAATGGATGTTGTATGCTCTTTGTGGGAACACTATTGTTATGTTAAGGGTTCAATATCAATTGACCATGCCAGGGCTCCCTATAATAATAATAATAAAATAGTTTATAAAGCGCATGGTGACGCCATCCCGGCGTGTCCCCGGGCTGAAGACAGCAAGTTATCAGAGGCATCCAGACTTACCCCGAAACTCCCCACAAGCCCCCATTTATAGTTTATATAGGTGTGTTTTTAGCATTGTTCTGAATTTTGTTTCCGATTCCTCCAGTCTTAGGGATGTGGGGAGAGCATTCCAGTTTTTTGCTACTATATATCTAAAAGAGCGACCACCTAGTTTTGCTCTTTTGACAAGGGGGATCGTCAGCAGCCCCATCCCCTCCGATCGGAGGGCTCTGGTAGGCTGATATCTACATACTAGATCCAACAAATAGGGAGGGGCTTTAAGTTGGAGTATCCTGTGGCACATTAGGAGGGCTTTGAACATCACTCTCTTTTTGATCGGTAGCCAGTGTAGAGCAGCTAAAGCTGGTTTAGAAGCTGCTCTTCTGGGGAGTCGTAAAACGAGACGCGCTGCTATATTTTGGAGGACCTGTAGGCGCTTTAGACCATGTTCTGTAGCCCCCAGAAACAGAACATTCCGTAATCCATCCGGGAGGTCACCAGCGCCTGGGTCATAGTGCGTCTGGCCTCCAGTGGGAGTAAATCCAGGGTTCGATTTAGTGTTTTCAGGACTCCAAAGCATTTTCCTACGAGGCGACGAATGTGGCCTTCGTAGGATAAAGTGTGGTCCATCCAAATACCCAGGTTTTTGGCTTCTTTACAAGGAACAGGTGTGGGACCCAGGCATGTCGGCCACCAGTCTGGGGACCAACTCAAGTTGTTTCCTCCCACCACCATTACCCCTGTTTTGGATCCATTTAGCTTTAGGCAATGTGCATCCATCCATTCTGCTAATGCTTGCATGCACGCCTTAAAATTCGATGCTGCCATTTCAGGTGCTTGAGACAGCGAGATCAGTAGTTGGGTGTCATCAGCGTAGGATACAAGTTCTACTCCATATGCCTGCACCACTTCGGCCAAGGGGGTCATATACAGATTGAAAAGTGTTGGACTCAGGGCCGAGCCCTGAGGAACCCCCTGTTCCAAGGCCATTTCAGCTGATCTGCAAGAGCCTTGTTGCACCATAAAACTTTTACCTATGAGGAAGGATTTCAGCCACCCCAGTGCGGAGCTGATGACACCCGCTCTAGCTAGACACTGTAGTAAGATGTAGTGGGCTACAGTGTCGAATGCCGCACTGAGGTCAAGCATCACCAAGGCCATGGCGTTACCAGCATCCGCCCCCTGTCTGAGTAAATCAGTCGCTCTCAGGAGAGCTGTCTCAGTGGAGAATCCCACCCGGAATCCAGATTGCGAGGGGTGCAGGGATTCGGTTTTTTCTAAATGTGTCATTAATTGACCATTTGCTACTTTCTCCGCAACCTTAGCTAAATAAGGGAGCAGAGAAATGGGTCTAAAATTTTCCAGTGAATCCTGGGCCATATTGGGTTTTTTCTTTAAAGGGAGCACAATTGCTTTTTTCCAAATTTCTGGGAGGTGTTCCGTGGAAAAAGAGACCTGGAGTAGATGCCTAATATACGGCTCCAGTGTCGAGCGACTTTGTCTCATTACCCTAGGAGGGGCTGGATCGCAGGGGGAGCCTGATTTAATTCCCTGACAGATGCTGCAGAGCATCTCTGGAGGAGGAACTGAAAAAGATGACAGTTCCCCATCAATATTATCTGCTGACCTAATTACGACACATTTCGTACCGGCTGCAGGTTTGCTGGAGAAGGTATCATATATTTTCCTCACCTTTCCTGCAAAATACTCAGCAATTTTGTTAGATTCTGCTATTGAGTCAGAGTGCTGGGTGGTTGGGGCACGTATCATCGAGATCTCTTTGAAGATTTTAAAGAGCTCCTTCGATGAGTTTTCTGCTTCCCCAATACGAATCTTATAGTGAGTTGCCTTTGCTCCACGTATCATCGTTTGATATTTTTTCTGAGCCTCCTTGTATTTTAGCTTACTTAGAGGGCAAAAGTCTATTCGCCAACTCCGTTCCATTTTTTTACATGCCGATTTAGCCTCTTGTAGCTCAGGCGTAAACCATGGAGCAGATTTCCCATTTCTGCACCCTATTCTAGCGAGATGTATCGGGCTGTCTTATCAAGGGCTTCGAGAATGCGCTGTTCTAATCTTTTGAGAGCGAGCTCACAATCGTCGCCTCCCAGTGGTAGCAGACTACTTCTTGTGATCCGTTAAAGAGTTGCCTGCAGATTTAGAGTGTTATTATCTACAACTTCACATTTGGTGATTGAGGTACTGTGTTGTCAAGTTTTCATATTTCAGCCCTCTGGAGTTTTCTTTTGGAATTTTCCAGTGCTTCGTGCTGATGGAGCTCAGGGATTTCTATTTCATTTGTTGCCAGCAGCTGTCTTGCACTTCCCAGTTCTAGAGACAGTTAATTTTAGATTATAGGCTGCATTACCTGAATGAACATGAAATAGGAACTTCCTTTCTAAAGCGGTGACACTGAAATGCAACGCAAGTATAACTCCTGTACCTAATTACTTTATTACAGTCTAATTGTGGCTGCTCTCCTCCTACGTAATAAAAAAGACGCTTTTGCTGCACAGTAATAAAGCATAATAACTGAGCTTCCAGCAGAGTGATAGCTTCATCCTGAGAAGAAAACAAAACGCTGCTTATACAAATTGCAACAGATTTTTTTTTACCTCCCTTTCCCCCAAAGTCCAGAGGGGCATATTTACAAGGGGCCACCAGACGTCACTTTTAGTGGTGTTCTGGGGGCGATATGCCCTTCCCATATTTACAAAGTGGCGTTAAGCCATTTTTTGTGGATTAACGCCGCTTTGTAAATAAGGCCCCTTACATGCATCACTTCGCATGAAATGGGCGTGCAATGGGCAATGGGTGTTGCTGTTGCTTTTGATGCTCCCCCAGATTTACAAGGAGGTTTAACACTGAGGCAGCGCCGAAAACTAATGCCATGCATGAACAGGCATTATAATGGTGATACGAGGAGGAATACTTTTATTTCTCCTCATTTTTACTTTTTTTAGAAAGAGCACCATACCATTAATGATTGTTTCACATAAACATTCATTAAATAATGCTGATTTGCAACATCTATGTGTGCTGCATTCTACAGCACACATAGAAGTAACAAATCGCCATTAGTGACTGTATATGTTCAGGAAGGGACACTTTTCTGCACATAAACAATCATTCCCTGCAGCGCAGGCACCCATGCACTATGGGGCAAGGGAGCCTGCTTTGCCGCTAGGCAGCTAAATTTAGCGCCAGTGCTAGGGAAAACACAGGAATGTGTTGTATTCTTGTGCATATGTCGCATCCCTGCATTTCGAAAATGTCGGAGTGTGGCACTGCCAAAGTTGGCGCAGCTCCGTGCTCGACAATTTCTCATAAATTTTCCCCAGAGTTACAAGCTGACTGTAGAAAAGTTTGCAATAGTGTGTTTATTGCACTCATGGAGATTTTTACGGAGAACTGCACTCTATATCCAACAACACATTTAATCCAGAATTTGCGATAAATTACATTTTGCTTTTTAAGAGTGTATATCTATCATTTAGATTCTAAATGTATATATATGTATATATCTGCAGCTGGAAGATCTCATATCACTTAGAGGATGTCCATTAGGTAAATGCCTAATTTGTTTTGCCATTTTGTACCCTCCTGCAACCTTTGCTATTTCTGGTCTTAACCACCATGCAGGCAGAAGCAGGAGCAGAAGATATAACGTTTTTAGAGATCTGTTTACTTTCTTCAGTTTACAAATTGTGGAATGTCCTTATCCCCACTTATCCCAATAGAAGGCTGTTCTAGAGTTAACTTACACTAGTTTTCATTCTGTACCATTCGCTTATCCAACTCGAGTCTGTTTCTGGGCTAATGGTG
This sequence comes from Lissotriton vulgaris, assembly GCF_964263255.1. Lineage (NCBI taxonomy): Eukaryota > Metazoa > Chordata > Amphibia > Caudata > Salamandridae > Lissotriton > Lissotriton vulgaris. The sequence goes on from NC_141689.1 coordinate 1,858,386,121, forward strand.
GAGCAAGGGATCAGCCCAGTGATGGCATTATAGGTAACTTGGTATGTGATGTTACTTTATCACTGTTCATTAAAAAGAGCAAGAGACCAAGACATCATTTAGGGTTTGGCCGATCGGGCACAACACAGAAACCATAATTCACTCTCCCCCCTATTTAGAGATGGGCGAATTGCTGATTGTGCACCATTTGATCCTCCATCGGTGTCGTCAGCCCCAATGGGGCAAAATCATTGGCTGCAGCTCATCCACTGCAGGGTCACCCACCACCTTCCGTTGCACAGGATGCCCATCTAATAAGGGCAGCTCTCCAGATGTTCCCTGCTTGGATTTTTACTGCCCGGGTCCACCATGCCAGGCTTGGCAGACCCAGCTTAAGGAAAATAAAAATGTCCAATAAGCAGTAAGAAAACACCTGGTGCTCCTGGGCCATTGTGAGATACTTTCAAGAAAAAACCCCTGCTTTGTGGGTTTGGTTCTTAAAAATAAAAAAAGAATGTCAGATTGGCATGATGCTTATTTTTAACAAAAGTGTTCCACCGAGCCTGTTCGGTTGTGAACCCTAAATAAGATGGCGGTGTACCTGAGGGTGGGTGGAGGCGGAGCTTCTGTCACTTAGATGGACCGCTAGCCAGTGTCTACTTGACCCCCAGTTGGTGTAGAGGGGCACAGGATGCTGATGCAACCTCTTATTGTAAGGAAGACAGTACTCTATACTGAGACAACATGCATGCTGCAAATCACAGGAAGGCTGAGTAATCTTATGGAGGAACCCACCCTGTGTCTCACACCTGAATATGGTTAGGGACCTCATTGGCGACTTCCTCTATTCTTATAATTTACAGTGGGGAGTAACTCATCCTTTATAGGGGTGCAGGCATGCTGACCTCAGTCCCAGTGCAGTAGTACCAGATTGATTTTTAAGTCTACAGAACTCTAAAACGTTTGTTTAAACCCCATGTTCCAAGGCAGATTCTCTGGGATCATTTCTCCAGATTGTCTTTCAGTAACTAGTGAAAACTGTCTCTTGGTAATACTTATATTTGAACTGCTTTGAAGAATACATATCAATCATAATGCTAGTTTGTCATTTCAACAAATGTCTAAAAACTGTTTTATAAGACCCTAACAATGCAACTTGACCACAAAGGACGCATTCATGAAAAAGTTATCCATGGTCATAAAATTTGCCCCAGAGTTAACGTTATTGACGCATGTTTTATCCTAAAATATTGCCAAATCCAACTTCCACAATGAATTAAGGCTCTAAACGTGTAGGCAGGAAATAAAACCGAGGAAATCTTTAAAACCCTTGACCATATGACAGGCTTATCTCCTGTGGCAGTATCTGAATTTATTGTATTTGAAGAATGCATGCTGTTTGAAACTAGTCACAGTTGCCTCTTATAAATCATGACAATATTTAACCACAAATTCATTTTGTAGCTCTAAACTATGAAGGCCTCTCGTAGACCAACATCATTCTTGCGTAAGCTTGACATAGGGCTGAGACAGCTGCTGCACCTTTCTTTTTTAAATCAAGTTGAGCCAAGAAAGATGTACATAATGTTTGACCTTTACAGTTTCTGTGTTTTCCTGAGAACTCTCACCCTTCCTTCACCAACTAACGTGACAAGCTGTCTGTCGTCAGAATCTATCTCTTCTATCAATATTCCTATAGAGAGGCATGAACCCTTGCGCCTTACTAACCCTATCCTATGTTGATTGATTTTTAGAGGAGCCAACTTCCTAATCTTTCCGGGCATCCGTTTGAGTTATGAGGCATGACATTTGACCTCTATGACGTCGGGGAGTGATGATGCTGGAAGCACCGTAAACTTCCGTTCTAGGCTTGGTTGCCCAATTTTCCCCAAATTACGTGATTGTTGGCAAGGAATTTAATCTGTCTGGAAGTCGGTTCACATTCTGTCAAAAGGGAGAACTCTTGAAAGTGTTAAGCGCCACCTACAAATAATATTTAATTAAATGCCCGCTTGGTTTAGTTATCAGGCAAAAACTGGATAGTGCTGAAATCAGGCCACTTTCCTACTGGAACATAGCTTTATAATGAACATTTCCGTGGTGCACGCCACAAATTGAATGGTCTCTGAGTGCCTCAATAATAGATATTAAAAATCCTCTTCCACAGTCGTTCTGATTTTGACTTCAGAAAGATGAAAGGCCTGTAGGCCTGTTCCAGAATTCCACTTACACTTCTATCCGACTAAAGATACTATTACCTGGAAGTGGATATATGGTTTAGATAATTATACCCATAACTTATGAAATTATCTTACCTGCATAAACAATTGACATTAATTGTTAAGTTTTGGGTTACAAACCGCAGATTTTATGTCTTCACAAGATATCGTGAAGTGCTCCTTTCTCGCTAGGTTTTGGATGAACCATATCACGCTATAATTTCACTATTGCATCCCTCCTTTTCTATGCCATGCTATGTCCGTGGTTAGGAACTCAGAGAATCCCTAATGCACTTCTTCTTCCTTGTCTAAAACCAGGGCTTGCCATCCACCCTGCCCAAGAGCCTGTGGGAGCACTGTCACAATCCCCCTCCCCAGGCTACATTACTCCTTTGCCCAAGAACCCAGAGGATAAATATTACACTTCTCCCTTCTTAGGCTATACTGCCACCTGTGCAAGAATCTAGAGGATGACTACCATCTATCTTCCTTCCCTGGCTATGCTGTTGCCATGATGAAGAACCTAGAGGATCGCACTCTCCCTTTTCCAGGCTATGCTGTGCCTATGTCTAAGAATCCAGAGGACCACTATTACACAGCTTCTGTATCTATATTTGGGCTTTGCTATCCCCCCGGACGAGGATATGAAGGGCTTCTATCATCCTCCTCACTTGTTGGGCTATGATGTCAAGAACCATGGGGACCCCATTACACTCCTCCCTTTCCAGGCTGTAACAATGCTATGCTATCGCCCTGCCCACAATCCCAGAGGATCTCTATCACATCCCTCCTTTCCAGGTTATATCCAGGGAGTACTGTTCCACTGCACAAGAACCTAGAGGACCAATATCGCACTCACCCTATTCCAGGTTTTTGACTGGGTGTACTCTTACACAGCACGAGAACCGAAAGAACCAATATCACACTCATCCCTTCTCAGAATATACCCAGGCTGTGTTACACCCCTTCTCAAGAACTCTGAGTACCACTATAAGACTCCTTCCTAGGTTAAAACCAGTCTTTGCTGTCCACTTGGAAAAGTAACCAGAAAAAGTCTTATAGCAGTTATGGCAGGCAATGCTAGCCCTGTGCCAAAAAACAGGGGGAAAACTATCACACTCCCCACTTCACAGACTATGTCATTCCTGTTCCCAAGATTCATGTGGCCCACCATCCTTCCATTCCTTGTCTATGCCCAGACCTTGCTATCCCTTTGGCAAGACCCCGGATGACCACAATTACACTCCCTTCTTCCTAGTTAGTGCGATCTCTGTTACCAAGATTCATGAGGGCCACTCTCCCTCCCCTTCCTTGTCTATGCCCAGGCTTTGCTTTCTCTTTGTCCAAGAACCTAGAAGACCACAGTTACACTTCACCCTTCTCAAGCAATGGTGTACTGATGCCTAAGAATGAACAGGATCAATGTCACAATCTCCCTTCCAAGATGCTAACGCAAATTTATTTACAATGCAGAAAAATACAATGTTCCAGAATGGAAAATGCCATGTTTTAATGTAAAGGCCCATTAATATTGAAATGTTTTCTTTCTTTAACCCCTTCGCAGCAGGGCTAATTCCCCCATGGCGTGGGGGGGAGGGGGGACGTGTGTGGCGCCGCAGTGCTCATGACGAGCGCAGCTCATCATGAGGCACAGTGGAGCTGTGCTCATGACGAGCTGAGCTCGTCATGACTCCGCCCACTTAATGGAACGCCCCACACAGGAAGAGAATTAGCCCTACGTGGGCGTTCCATGGCCGTTATGATGAGCTCAGCTCGTCATGAGCACAGCTCCACTGTGCCTCATGACGAGGTGAGCTCGTCATGAGCCTCGAATAGGATTACCAATAGTTGTGCAAGTTGTTTTTCTTTTTTTGCTCCAGACATTTCAACTTTGAAAACTACTATTATTGGTTAAGCTTAGGGCCTCTAGAACCTGATGACATCTTACCTTAGAGCACATTGGATGTGCTCTCTCTTCCTGACTCTCCGAGGGGAGACTCTGTACTGAGTTTCTTGCCCATCTCTTCATGAGAAGTCTTGATCTACTGTTATTTGAGCTGAGAATACTTTCCAGCTTTTTCTGCTAAAGCTTTATGCTCATGTTCAAATATCTCAGCAGAAACCCTTCTATACTGACACCTTATCCCTTTTCACACTTATTTGACTTAGCCTAGAATAGGGGTGTTTGTTTATAGAACACGCTTGGCATTTCATTGTATTAATATTGAAATTTGATTCACTAACTTGTTACACTATCCAAATATTGATTGACTGTATCGATAAACCTTTGGAGAATAGTAGTCTAATAAAAGAATGAATTAGCAAAATATTAAAATGGAACTTTTTAACTGAACTTAACTATATGTATTAACTTAACTAACGTAATCATAATTGGTAAAAATTTATGTTGAGTTTAAACTTTGACGTCTCAGCTGGCAACAAAGATCCATTGACCTGTGATAAGTGTGCGGGGCTCTTGCTGATCAGTAAGTGATGAACTGAACCCCGAACTCCAGCTCAAGCTATACAGTCCCCGTGCCCAGGAACACAGAGGACACCTTCACACACCTTCCTGTACTATTGCTTGTAACACCACATAGCTTAAACATTCAAATTTGAAATACATGCTTTAAAACATGCAACCTGTTTGTGAAATGTTCCTTGAATGCTGAAAGCTAGCTTTTTAGTAAAAGGCAAACTTACTTACTGTATATATTGGAGCTTTTTCACAAATATATAGAATTTTCTTGACAATTCGAAGTTACTCTAGGCAATGATAACTAGATGTATTATTACTCCACAAATTGCTAATTATAGTTAACCGCAGTATGGTGGAAGGTTGCGGAGAGCCACTTGGATTCAAGATTGCACCTTTCGAATCACGTAAAAAACTCTTCAGTGAGTGTATTATTTCTACCTGAGACCATGGCAAATAGCAGTCCAATGATCTCATGTAACAAACCAAAAAACAAAAGAACAATCACCCATATTTTTCAAGAGTTTGTACAATCACAGGTCACAGCTGGCATTTGACTGTAGTCTCTAGAGCCCGGAGTAACAATGCTGCGGGCTAGCTAGCAGGCCCAGATCAAGAATTCTAGATCTGAGAGGCTGTGAAGAAGCATGTGTGAACCACAAAGATGCACTGGGGACGGGAGCCGGCAAAAAGAAAGCAGGTGGGTTCCAGTGATCTGCTGTTGTGGGCACAGACATCTCTTTAAATTTGACACGTAGTTGTATACCTTGGTAACTTAGGGTCTAGTGCAGAGGACCACTAACCATGCCCTATTCACAGTGCCAAATTTGTACTGCAAGCTGCAGTACTAGCCACAGGGCATGGGTGCAGTCTATGTCCCAAGCACACGTGCTGGCGATGTCCCATAGGTAATGGATGCAGGGTACTGGGAACAAGGCCTGGTCTTCCGCATTACAAGTGCCCTGTTTACATACACATGTCCCTACACATGTGAGTTCTGGGGTGTTTTCAAAGTTTGAAATCATAAGTTTAATTTATACTAGTGCTTAAATTGTTTTTTTCTTCGTACTTAAAATTAGTGTAGCATACAAGTACATAAAAGACAACATATGGTAGAGCTCTGATGACATTTGCAAGCCGGGGGGGGGGGGGCGGGGGCTCTCCTGGCCTGCCTGGTAACGGGAGAGGTCTGAGGAGCTTTGCGCAAGGACAGGAATGAAGTCTAAAGCAATGGTCCTTGCACGTAGCAGTAACTGATGAAGCTCAGAAAGAAAATATACTTGGGCACCACCGTAATGCGCCTGTTCGCAGTATCATGGCCTGGATTGTAGATGCTCAGGAACTGCCGGCTGGTCCCAAGAATTCAGCGATGCATGTATCATTCTGCGAATGCCCCTAATTTAACGCAAGGCAGGTCTATCTTTGCAGGAGGGTCTGGGTAGGATTCAGGGGTGGTAAGGGTCTCTGTTGCCCTGCAGTTAGTACCTCCTAGGGCAGTCTGATCCCAGCTCAAACTTTATCAAGAAGGAAAATATTGGACACGAAGAGGATTAACAGTTAAGTGATATGACTGCACAACCCAGCACAGGAACGGGAATTACATCAACATCAGTGGGTCTGGCAGGAGCAGAAGGCTCATCCCCAGCACCCTGTATCATGCTGCCATTACTAACTACCAAATTACCTTCTTCGTATCTAGCAATGTTTCTTCTCTCTATGATACTATCAAACTTGGATATCAATCTTTTGTGGAAACTCCAAGGAGTACCCTGCAGGAAGGTTAGTCGACACTGACATCACTTGCACTGAAGAAACAAGATTTTATGTGACGCTCACTGAAAGTCGAAGCATACATTTCTTCCTTGCAAATCCCAATATGACACAATAAAGGCAAAAAATAGATTTGTAGTCAATCGATTTGCAACTCACCTAGAGATAAAGCTTAGAAAGAATAACAAATGATCAGACCTGTAACTCAATCCTGAAAGGTAAAGTACCGGAATTTTACCTTAGCGTTACACAAAATAGAAAGACAAAAGCCAGCACACAGTGATACCATTAAGGGGCTATTATCGGTTTAACAGAAGTTATGCTGGTGTGCCATCTGCCTATTGAGGCCTTCTGCTAAACGCCTCTTAGGGCCATATGTATCAAGGCAAAATGGGTTCGCAAACGCCGAAATTCGCAGAATTCTGGCGTTTGCGAACCCATTTTCACTAAATTGTATGTATGAAACATTTTTGTTGCAAAATAAGGAATCGCTAGATTTGCCATTCCTTATTTTGCGATTGCATTTAAGGAATTGCAAATTTTGCGATTAATTAAATGCAATGTATCAAGGAAAAAAATTCCAAAACGCCATTAGGGAATCGCAAATTACCACCAACTTCTAGTTGGTGGTAAGTTGCGAATTCTTTCAAAAAAGCATTATTTTAAAAATCAAAAGGTGCCATGTGACGCTCATACATGCCCTTAGGGCATGTATGTGCGCCAGTTGCGCACACATGTCATTTTCAGGGGTGCAGCAGGGTGTTCTTGAGACACCCCTGCACTCTTGAAAATATTCATACTTTGCGATTAGCAAATTGCAATTTGCAATTTCCCCTTCATTCCTATGGGCCTCCTGGCCCATAGAAATGAATGGAAAATTATTCCTTAATAGCGATTAGGAATTTGCTAATCGCAATTATGGAATTTTAAGGAATTGCTAAAAAGAAGCAATTTTCTACATACATACCATTTTGCGATTTCTAAACAGCGATTCCTTAAAAATCGCTATTTAGGAATCGCAAAACGGAATGTTGATACATATGGCCCTTAATCACATGGTCGTTAACACTTGTCCTCAAAACTCACAGAGTAACAACGTTTGTTTTATCAAGAGGATGATCAGAGCAGAAGGAAGGGGATGTGTGGGAATATTAAAATTATGTGGCAATTTACATGACTAATTATTTAAGGAAAAATATTTAAAATACTACATTAAAAACTAATAACACTTTGCTCCCCCTTTTATGGAGTCAACAGGTTTTGGTGCTTTTGGACTCCACATTATTCAGCGGCTTTTCAGGCCCTGGTGAAGCTAGCAGTATGTTCACAATTATGTTGACTGGCCATTCATCACATTTTTTGTCTCATTCATTTAGTTATGTCAGACAAGCATTTGATTAATTTCTTAAGTTTTTGTTTATGTGGCATAGGTTGGGACGGAAAAGTCCATTGCATGTGGAATTATGTGCACATCTGTCCTGAGTGCCCCAGCTGCAATTATGTCTGGATACCTAGTCCTAATTTTTGATGTTACAGGCAAATACAGATCATGCTTGTGCACCATGACATAGGCCTGTCTCATGTATTGTGGACTTGTTGGGCCGGGAGGGGCAACCAAAGAGCGACCCTCATCATGGTGCCTTTGCCAGAAGTTAAGTAGCATGAGCACGAGCACAGTGATGACAGCATACAGTGCAGTGATCGGTAGAAGTGAACAGGTCTTTTTACATGTGTCACTGGATAAATGCTTATTGGCTCTTCATGTAAAGTTCTGCTGTTGAGTGCTTAATGCACCCTTGGCCTCCATTAGATTAACATGTAGCGCTGTGCAGCGCGTGTGTGGGGTATGCATGTAGTGGGTGTATGTGTGTATGTGAACGGTTCAGTACATGGGAGATTTTGGGTTCCATTTTGGGAGACCCTGGGCTGAATGGAGAAGTATGAGGAGGTAGAGGAATCCCACAAGACAGATTTGTGGATTGCTGCATTCTTGTGAACTGGGTGGGGAACACACACTGGAGGAAGGTACTCTTCAGTACACTTCAAAGAGTGTCCATTTATTCAGGGAGAGGTCACCAGAAAGGGACATGAGCACATCTCAGCATGGAGAAGAGGCTGATTAAAGAATCATTAGGAGCACAGCTAAGCGCCTGGGTTAACCTTTCGATACAAATATCATTGTGGTTGACATTAAGTGTGAACCTCAAGTCACTCCCATGGCCTGTGTTGTGGGTTTGTAGTCACTCCTGCTGGGACAGACTGCTTTCTGGAAGAAGGGTAAGGCCGGGGAGTGGGCATTTCAAAAGGAAGAATACCTCCAACAAAAACTTAAAAGACTCAGACCATAAGTCACATTTGGTGTCTGGAATGGACTAGAAGAAGGGAAGCTCAATGCCCCCAAAACGGACATTTGGCAAACAGCCAATTGAGCTATGCGAGGAGAAGCTGCAGGATGTCTGCCTGGGACCAGGAGCGGGAAATGCTGCTCATAGGGATTGAAGGCCCCGGGGGACCTTGTTCTCCTGCATACGCTTCGGACACTGGAATATTTTTGACTTTGAAAGAGTTAGAGTGGGATTCCTGAGACTCAGACTATTAGTGGGGCTTATACTGGAATTCACCTATACTGAATGGAGAATAGCCACTACCCTTACTGAGAGGGAAGTGGTACTCAGAGGCCTGCCTGTTGAGCACTTGAGCCCTGATCTCAGGAGGCTGTGTGTATTGTTTGTGTATACTGTGTTTTAATTTGTGTTCATATATAAATACTCCTTTAAAAAAAAACTCAAATATTTCACTGGACAATCCAATCTTTTATTCATATTCATATTGCTGCTACTGAATATATTTTGAGTTTTGAGCCTGTTTTCACCCACCTTTATCTACCTTCCATGAGGAGCCTTAGACCCACACTACTACTAAGACTCAAGTGTTGAAGGGGCACTTCGCCCAGTTGCTCTGGATCCATAGGAAGTCGGGACCTGGGACATTAGCAGTAAAAGGCCTCAACCCCCACTGTTGGACACAGTAGGTTCTGCTTGCTGTGTGGCCCTCTGGAACAGCCCTGCCAAGTACCATGCATCAGATGTTAGACTAATGTGCTATAGTGCTGGTGTCCACATCACCGCACTAAAATTCATTAGACACACATTGTAACACCCTGGAACCACCCTACGAGGTGCACTGTAGAAGCTGCATTTAAGCAGCAAACATGCTGGCAGTCAGTGTACTGTGCTGCTTAGAGAGAGTTCACTATTTCACAATAAAATGGCATCTCTCCATCTTGTTTACTTATTTATTATTCACTTAACCCCAATCAACTCCTTAGTTAGATGCCGCAAAAGCCAGAGCATCACCTTCAGTCAGCCAGCACTGTGAGTGGTCCTCTGTCAGCATATTGTCATGATAAATATTATTGCACAGTCCCTTATGTAGATCCAGGGGCAGCAACATGCCTGTTATTGTTTTCCAGTAAGTTGCCTGCCACACTGACCATGCAGGGTCTGATTGACTCCCAGAGGCCGACAGTGAAGTTGAGGGTGGCAGCTTTATTTTTCCGGAGAGGCACCTTGGTAACATACAAACATCGAGGAGGTTGCACTATCTAGCACTGAGGCAGGACTGTTTTCCAAGTCCTGCCAGTCTGGCCCACCTCGTATATATGCAAGAGGTATACCCACATCACCCTCCTATACCTGGGTATGGGACACTACCATTTACAAAAAAGATAGGTACAGAGGAATTAATATGACTTTTATTTTAGTACAGGGAACATTCAATCACCCCATCTTCAGTCTTCAATCCTCCAAAAATATATTACCTAATTAATTAAAGACACACATACACAATGGGACCGATCTTTGAACAAAACATAATGATAATATATTACACAAGGACATGCAAAAATACATGTGAAAAATATACAACAAACAATAAACTCAACTTTACGTTTGCCAATGCCCAAAAATATTTCTACTAGTGTTCACACATTTATTCTGGGTGATATACTCATAGGTCGTCACGCTGTGCACATTCGGCAGAGGCAACTCTTTTCCTTTGGCTCAATTGTGTCACAAGAAGTTATTAAAACACTCGTTATTATTTTTATAGAGACTCCTCCGAAAATTGTCGACGTGAACGTGTTTCAGCCTTTGGATTCTTCTTGGCCTCCTCAGGACAAGGGCAATGGAAAAAATGCTGAATAAATCCATACAATTATATATTAGCACAAATATCTCACCTATTAATTGTACAAAGCATGCTGGTTAACCAGACTATCTACCAAACCGTGCAACACCACAACACCACCCATGGATAAAGTGTGTGGGAAAAAGACAGAAAGAAATCTGCTGTCTAATAGCACATAGACCACAAAGTAGACCATGTTGAGTCTAAATAGACCAAGGAGCAGCTGCAACTAAAAAGCTAGGGCTAGTGGTTAGTACCTGTGTAAGAACGTAGGGGCATATTACCAACAACTAGCGATATTTATCGCTAAATGGGCTTAGCAATTTTTTTTTATCATCAAGCATCACCGGATATTATCGCAGAGATAACGTGCTATTAGAAACGTTTATCTCTAAAGCGATAAAATATCTGGCGATAGTGGCGAAATGCGTGAATATCGCTAAGAATACAGCGATATTCACACATTAACGGCAATAGGTTCTTAGCCATAATATTCACCTCCCATTGGATATATTGGCTAAGAACTGGTCTGAGCAGGCGTTAACTTTTGAAGATATTCACGCATAGCGCGAATATTTCCATCGCTACGCCTGCGTTGATAATAGGCGATAGCGATGTTAGCGACTGTTTTTAGTCGCTAACAGGTTGGGTACGCCCACTTTGCATGTCATTAGCGATAAATATTGCTGACATGGAAAGCGGGCCTCAAACCGCTCGCTATCACCTCAAAGCTGTTGCTAACATCAGTTAGCGACAGCTTGCTAATAGGGCGATATAATTATCGCCGCTTCAGCGATAATCTAATATCGCCAGGCTTGGTAATATGTTTCGTAGTGTGTAGCCCAAAAAATCACCCAATAACACCAAAATAGGAGTGGTTAAAACAAAATGGAGCATGAAAATTTATAAACCCACTCACATAATGAAATTCTTTGTGGGTCACGTCTACCACACACCTAGATCAGTAGCGCCTGGAAAAGCGTGTCAAAACGAGGTGAAACCACCTGCAAAATTAATTGGTAGAAGAATCGAGCTAAGTATCTACTTTACTGATGTGAGTAAAGCAGGGATGGTTTAACACTACAAGCAAAAAAACTTATAAGACACTCCCCTCTCTCACAGGTGAGAATCAACCGTAAAGGGATCAAAACTTCTAGTTTAAAGATCAGGACGCTGCCTATCTATGAGTAAAACAATAAACCATCTGTCAATGTATCACTTCAAACATGATCCCATCACGAACAAAGGCGTAAAGTCTACAGGGGTCGGTACTTACTGGTCAGTCCTGCAATCTCCCAAAGATTACTCTCTCGGTCCTCCCCTGCAACGGTCCGCGTGTGCCAGACCATAGCCGGCCGCTCGTAATGTTTAATGGGGGAAGACGCTCATCGCGTCAGCGTGTGTGCGTCAGTCCGGAAATTAATACCGAAAGCAGACTTCGAGTAGAGTCTCTTAAACAACTAGGATGTGAACCAGGTCAAACAAACCTTTGCCCTCATATTATTCTCAGACTTGTTACCAGAGATCTCCCCATGCCATTTAAAAAAACGCACAATTGAAAGTGTATACGGAACTGGGGTGAGCCAAAAAGAATGTCGTCTCAAGGCCCTCAAAACTTTCTCAGATTTCCTCACAGAAAAACTTCCATGACCACAAAAAGTGGTGAGTGTGCACGGAGGTGGAGTCAACACGAAATAATAGTTATCTAATAGCCAGCATGCTAAATACAATGAAGGCTTACATTCTGAATCACATATAACAATCAAAACATATATATGCACAAAAACGTGATTGAATATACATGATGGTTAAAAACAGAGCAAGAAATAAGGAAATATTTACACAGTTCAGGATATTTAAATATTCTCACGGTATCCCAGTGTCAATATGTAATAATTTCTAGATATATACATGAAGTCAAATTAAATTAAAGCCCAGTTTCATCTCGATCATTCAGTCCTTCAATTGATGTATGGTACTTTTCTATCATTTAGGCCTCTAAACGGTTTAGACTCATTTAGAGGGCTGCTTTATGTTGCACTTTTAAGACTAGCAGTATTGACCAACTTAAGGCATTCTCACTGTGGCCGCATTGTACATAATTCTGTACCAGTGGCCCACGTCAGTAGCCCCAGGAAGACATCACTGACAAATTAATCTCTGCCAGAGGGCCTTGGCAGTTCAACAAACCTTTTAGCAGTTAATGAACCTTCAAGAGAGCCTTTACCTGCCTAGAACTTGTACCATACCAGCAGTGAGTTGAAAATGCGTGCAGGCAGCACCAAATTCAAAGTAAGTCGCAGAAGCACAGAATATTGTAAAAATATATATTTCTTTTTATTGTTCTTTTTTTTCAAAGGTGCACAGGACAGCCAACGCGTTTCGCTCCCCAACCATCGGAGCTTCGTCAGGTGAAGAGGAGGCCGTGGAACGTATGTGTTGGAACCTGACGCATACGTTCCACGGCCTCCTCTTCACCTGGATTTGCACAATGGAGTATCGTGTTAATTGTTATTGATATTGTTTAAGAGTACTTCTTTCCGTTTACTCGGACTCCAATTAAGCTACATACCTCCTCTCCGCGTGTGCATTTGGCACCATTACAGCGGTGCAATTTCTATCTGACTCTGGTGACATTGACCATGGTGTATTTCTGATTGACTCTGCCCTGACGAAGCTCCCATGGTTGGGGAGCGAAACGCGTTAGCTGTCCTGAGCACCTTTGAAAAAAAAGAACAATAAAAAGAAAAATATATTTTTACAATATTCTGTGCTTCTGTGACTTACTTTGAATTTGGTGCTGCCTCCACGCATTTTAAAATTTCTATCTGGGAATCCAGTGGGACCGAACCACAGCAGGTCTCGGAGATTTAACAGCAAAGAGACTTAATACTTTATGGGACTTTGGAAGTTGTAGGTGCTTTTGTTTGGTCCACTGTGGAAAACCTCTCTTTGCCATACCAGCAGTGAGTACCAGCAGCAATAGGCTGCAATTAGAGGACACCAGGCCTTCCCCAACAGCAGAATGAACAAGTGTGCAACCCCTGGCTTCATGACCCGAAAAGTTGAAGACCTTGTCCTGGGTGACTACAAATGCTTCCTTGTCTGGCACCAGAGTTCTCTCTGGTACTTTACAGTCTCAAGGTCCCGCCCCCAACCCTTCTGCTGAAAGCCCAGGGACAGAACACTATGCAAGCAATTATGAGATGCTGGGAAGACGAGTGCCTTAACTTCACTGCTCCAGTTTTTAATGTCTTTAAAATAAAATGCTCAAACAGCTCTAATGATTAACTTTTATAATTTTGTGAGCTTTGTTTTGAAATGCATGAATTTCACCTCCAGATAGACATAATTTCATATGCAATAGTGTTTGTTTATAAGCTTAATGTAAACATTCTGGAGAATTATAATTTTGGTAAACATGGTAAACATGGTAAACATTCTGGAGAATTATAATTTTCTCCTCAGACTTTTCTCTTAATGATTTTTCCTTACAGGGAAATAGGACAATATGTGCCGCCTGTTAACTTTTAGTGGGGAATGTACTTTTTAAAGATTAAATGGGAGCAGCAACTAGAAGAACCTCGATAATTAATTAATAATTAATAATTAATAATTTCAAGTTTGCAAAAGCACACTATGTTAATTGTTTGTCATCTGGTTCCCCCCAGAATTTAAAAGCAAAATAATATTTTTTATAGAGAACGCAGCCTTGTTGGTCAGTCACCCACATTATTCAATGTGACAAGCATGGAGGAAAGTCCAAGACGTAACAAGTAGTTCAAAACACTTAAAAAGGAGTTACAGTTTGTTAGAAATGGGATTCCTGGTTAGCTGAGGCCAGGCCAGGCAGGAACCACCACTCTGGTCAGATTAAGCTAGATACACACTAAAAGATAACCTGTGCTTACCCTCTGGTAGCCTGGCACAGAGCAGTCCCGTTTATCTAAAAAGGCAAGGTGTAAAATATTCAGAGAACACACACGCACACTAACACAATGAATAAACTATAAAAAAAAGACTCCATACAGGTTTAGAAAAATAGATTATTACATTCTGTATAAAAAAGACCAAAATGACAAAAAAATTAAATATTGAATTTTAAAGGAATAAATGCAGTAAAGCACTTAGAAGCAAGGACTGGTGTAAAGTCAAAGTCAGCTGCCTGGCCGCGATGGAGTGCTGGATGGCAACAGGACCCATGCAGGCCCCAGTTAACAAAGTTATTTTCCTGGTCACAAGTGACGAGATGAGTTGATTTTCTCCATGCAGTGAGGGTGATGCCTCAGTTCTGAAGACGGGTGACGGAGTCGAGAGGCAACAAGCAATGCGCCAGATTGGCACTTAGACACACTTATCCTTCCTGTGTTGTGGCTGTCTAGAGAGAATGCACAAAGTGAAGCTGTTACCCAGCCCAGGTGTGCATTGGAGACAGGCTGCAAAGCACACAGAGTTGTAAGTGCAGAGAAATGTCCACTTTCTAAAAGTATTGAAAGTTAAGGAGATAGGTCCCGGGACGTGGGGTAGGCTGGACCGTGTATAATTTTTAGAAAAACAAGTGCCACCCCCACCAATTTTCAGTGCTCTTTACTGCGAGCAAACAAATCAAAAAATGAATTACCGATTTGTTTGGTATATTTATTTTTACCTGTTGTTTTAGAAGTTAAACATATAAGCTTAAACGAGATGTCCGAGGAAGACACTCTACATATAACCAATACTAGACAAAAAGGAGAATATAAATCACATAAATTCACGAAAACAGTTTCAAACAAGGGGGAACACACAACTAGTGTAATACATATTTCATAGTGAACGATCATTTAGCAACATTCATTTCATAGTGAATGATCATTTAACATTCATTAGATTGATCGGAACATTTGCTCATCCAAAAACAATATGTACTCAATGAAGGAGACACGTTCTAGGAACTCAATGGAAGAATGCAGACAAATTAATCAAATAGCCAGTGAAACCAAGAAAACAATTATATATTCTCTGTGCATTCCTCCAATGATGCCGACGCGTTTCGAGACCGTGAGGCAAGTTAACGGACTCTCATCAGGGCTCATTCAATCTGGATCTAGAAGTGTGTGTTAAAAACAAAAGAGAGAGAGCGGCATGTCACCATTGTATTCAGTATCCGGGTGACTGCCCCCACTGCCCCTCTCGGCCCTTTTAATACCTGAAAGTGGCTCCGGAGGCCTGATCTCGGGGATCTGTATACACCAAAACTTGTAGCGGGACCTTGTGCGTTAAGGTGAAGCAGGTTGTGGCAGAGTAGCACTTATGTCTGAAGTATCGAGGCTTTAATCCTATTTACCTCTTTCAAACTACATGTCCCAGAATTCCATGCGCTAAATAAAGGTTTATAACTCCGCCCCAAACATGGCAGTACTGATTCGGAATCGAACCTGAAAGATTGACAACGGAGCGCCTACTGTGCTGGTGAGTGCTCCGCACAACACTCAATGGTTAGCTTTATATGTGCAAACGGAGACGGTAACTGACGAATCTTCCGCCTTTGTTTGACAGGCTGCAATTAAGTGCTACTCTGCCACAACCTGCTTCACCTTAACGCACGAAGGATTATTGATTTGGTTGAAATCCTCAGAAACTGAAGCTAAGGTAAACTTGCACTTAGTATTTAAAATTTAAAACTTACCCCGCCTGAACTACAAACAGTATGACCACTGGCTGGCTTTTAACACAATGCTACGCTCTCTTGCCTCCACCAGAACGAACAGCACGCCCTTTTACCTGAGACCACTGATAAAACGCTGAGTCTCCAGGTAGGCGGCTTCAAATTCTTTTGTTTTGTTTGAAAATATCTTTTGCGCACCCTGAATGTATGAGTTGGTGTAATAGCCTAATGCGGCTATTTTGGTTCGCACTCCACAGGTCCAAAGAAGGAATGACGGGACATTTGAAATAAGAAAGGGGCAGGGAGCAATCCCGGTACTGTCCTAGGTATGAACACGTTGATTTCTTTCTTGATGATTCGCGGGTCTGCCCGCGTGTGTATTTAATGAACATGTAAATGCCTGACGGCATTCTAAGCTCTATGTTATCTTACAGATAACAAGGTCCCGCTACAAGTTTTGGTGTATACAGATCCCCGAGATCAGGCCTCCGGAGCCACTTTCAGGTATTAAAAGGGCCGAGAGGGGCAGTGGGGGCAGTCACCCGGATACTGAATACAATGGTGACATGCCGCTCTCTCTCTTTTGTTTTTAACACACACTTCTAGATCCAGATTGAATGAGCCCTGATGAGAGTCCGTTAACTTGCCTCACGGTCTCGAAACGCGTCGGCATCATTGGAGGAATGCACAGAGAATATATAATTGTTTTCTTGGTTTCACTGGCTATTTGATTAATTTGTCTGCATTCTTCCATTGAGTTCCTAGAACGTGTCTCCTTCATTGAGTACATATTGTTTTTGGATGAGCAAATGTTCCGATCAATCTAATGAATGTTAAATGATCATTCACTATGAAATGAATGTTGCTAAATGATCGTTCACTATGAAATATGTATTACACTAGTTGTGTGTTCCCCCTTGTTTGAAACTGTTTTCGTGAATTTATGTGATTTATATTCTCCTTTTTGTCTAGTATTGGTTATATGTAGAGTGTCTTCCTCGGACATCTCGTTTAAGCTTATATGTTTAACTTCTAAAACAACAGGTAAAAATAAATATACCAAACAAATCGGTAATTCATTTTTTGATTTGTTTGCTCGCAGTAAAGAGCACTGAAAATTGGTGGGGGTGGCACTTGTTTTTCTAAAAATTAAAACACTTTCTAAAAGTGGCATTTCTAAAATAGAAATGTTAGTTCAAACTTCACAACTAAGAAAGAGTTATCATTACCATTCAAATGATACGAAACATGAAAAAGCTACTTCTCCCTTATCAGGAATTATAGCTCAAAAGACTATTTTAGGAATTCCCAATGCTAACCTATGAGAGGAGTAGGCCTCACAGTAGTAAAGGACTAAATATGCTGGTAATCACTACCAGAACAAGCAAAACATAAAAGTACATATCCTACCTTTTACGTACGTAGAACCCTGCCCTTAGGGCTACCTAGGAACTACCTCATGGGGGACTTATAAGTATTAAAAGCTGAGTTTAAGGCTTGGCTAGCAGTTTTAAATGCCAAGTCAAAGTGGCAGTAAACTGCACACAGAAAGTCACTGCAGTGGCAGGCCTGAGACAGGTTTAAAAGGCTACTTCTGTGGGTGGCACAATATGTGCTGCAGCCCACTAGTAGCATTCAACTCACAGGCCCGAGTATATGGTATACCACCTTGCAAGGGACTTACAAGTAAATTAAATATGTCTATCAGGTATACAACAATTAAACACATGTTTAGGGAAGAAGCATATGCACTTTAGCACTGGTTTAGACTAGAGTAGTAAAATGCTCTGAGTCCTAAAGCCAACAAAAATTAGGTCAGAAAATTGGAGAAAGGCAAAAGGTTTGGGGTGACGCTTGAAAGACGGTCATTCCCATAACAGTCATTATAAACCATTACATAGCAAAATAATAGATACTTTTCTGACATCCCTACTTTGTTTTGCTACTAAGAAGTGCCTCTCAGTGTCACACCTTTTACATAACATGTCACATAAGTGAACTGGAAACCTGGAACTCTCCCTCATCAAAACACTGATAACTTGGCAATTATGCTGGAAGGGGTTCTAACAGCATCCTTTTATCAAATACTTTTTGTGCAGCTTGGCAGACCAAGGGCCCGATGTAGGTGGCCCAATACCGATCGGTAACGGCCGAAAATACCGATTTTCGGCCCTTACCGATCGGTATCCAGCCATCGGGATGTAGGAGGCTGAAATTCGTCCGATTCGGTATATATACCAATTCGGTATAGATACCGATTCGGTAAAAAAACGAATCGGACATACACCGATTAGGTAAAATAACGATTCGCTAACATACCGATTCAGTAAATATACCGATTCGGACAATGTACCGATTCGGTAGATATACCGAATCAGTAAATAGTCCGAATCGGACCATCTAGCGATTCGGTAGAGTTACCGAATCGGTAAGTTACCGAATCGGACAGGCCAAAACTCTGATAGAGATGTAGGGAAGCACAGAAATACCGATTTTGCCTCAAAATCGGTATTTCAAATTCGGTATTTACCATGGATTTGAATCAGGTGGTAACCAACTGCAACCTATAAAATGAGACCCAAAATGCAATGCAACTTGCAGGATGGCGGCATTTTATGTCATTGCAAGGCGGCTACGGCTACAGCAGGAAGGAGAGAGGGAATGGCAAAGAGAGGAACAGGTCTACAGACAGAGGATCACCCTGTTCATGCTCACAGAGGCAGAGATCCTACAGAGGTACAGGCTGGACTCAGACACCATTCTGGAGCTCATCAGGGACCTTAAACCACTGTTGGACCACCCCACCCCAAGGGCACACGCCATCCCAACGCACGTGCAGGTGCTATGCAGCCTACACCTGCTTGCGTCTGGCAGCTATCAAAGTGGAGTTGCTGCGGTAGGAGGGGTGACCCAGAGCAGCCTGTCAAGGTTTTTCAACAAATTCCTTGACGCCATGATACAGAGGATGGACCAATACATTTCTTTCCCTGCAACCCATGCAGAACTGGTACAAACAAAAGCAGACTTTTACCAGATAGCACGATTCCCCCACATCATCGGCTGCATTGATGGCACGCACATTCCGATTTGCCCCCCTGCTGACACAGAATACATCTACCGCAATAGGAAGTCTACGCACACCATCAATGTGCAGGTGATCTGCAATGCTAAGTTCACCATCACAGACCTGGTAGCAAAATTTCCAGGGAGTACCCACGACTCGTACATTTTCCAAAACAGCGGCATCTATGCACGGCTGACGGCTTGTAAATTTGGTGAAGGATACCTCCTAGGTGAGACACATCATCATACCCCCATAACAAAATGTAGCACTGTAAAGTACATGTTTGCATGTGAGTAATGTTACCCCTTTTCCTTCTAGGCGACAGTGCATATGCCCTCCGCTCATTTATACTCACCCCCTACCTCAACCCCTCTACACCCAGCCAAAGGAGGTATAACCGGGCCCACAAAAGCACCAGGAATGTAGTAGAACGGACCTTTGGCATCTGGAAAAGCAGCTTCAGATGCTTGCACAAGAGTGGAGGTGCAAGGCAGTATACCCCCATCACCTGCTGCAAGATCATAGCTGTCTGTGCAATGTTGCACAACCTTGCGGTGAAGAAGGGCACTGAGGTGGAGTTGTCAGACTACGAGGACCATGACAACGACGTTGCTGTGCCACAAACACAACCTGCTGGGGTGTCTACACCAAGTGATGGCAGATACAGACGTGAGGAGATAACAGAAAACTATTTCTGAGTGAGTACAGATGCACAGACAGGTCATGGATGTGAACAAAAAGAAATTTAATAATGTTGGCACAACGTTACAGCACTGATGTGCAACAAATTAAATAAGTACAGTAAAGGTGGGGAATGGAAAAGGGCCGGGTTGCCTCACCCACCCTGGCAGTCTCACTTCCTGCTGCGCTTTGCTGAACCACTGGGATGTGGCTCCCCCCTTCTGCCTGTCTGGCTGCCTCAGCGGAGCGCCTGGTGCTCCGGCGCGGCTCAGACACAGCGCTGGCCGGGCTGCTGCGGCTGCTGCTGTCCCCAGCCTCGGCCACGTCCAGGGCAGGATTCACCACCGTGTTGGAGATGATGAGGGCCTCCATGGCAGTGGTGATGCGGGCCATGCCCCTGGTCACCTCTGCAGTGTTCTGAGTGAGGCAGTCTTCCATATTCGCCCCTCGGCGGCATAGCAGGGCGGTTGCTGCGGCAAGCCGGTTGATTGCCCGGTTTTGTACGCGGGCATCCCTGCGCCTAGTGTGCTCATGCTCCTCCATCTTGGCACACAGCTGTGTTATGGCAGTTGTCATGCGCCCCAGTCCTGTTGCTATTTCCCGGTTACTTGCCACGAAATTCACAAAACCCTTGGACATCTCCCCCATCTGCAGGTTGTGTTCCTGCAATTGGCGCTGGCAAGCCAGGATGGACTTGGCCTGCATCCGCTGGATCCGCACCATGTTCCCCTCCAGCCCTTGGAAGACGGTGCCCTCCCGTGATGGTAAAGCACTGCTGGAAGTGCGTGTCCTGCGCCGATTGGTGCTGCCCTGCTGGGTGGCCTGCTGTGCCACAGGTGTTGCAGGTGTGGGTGCTGGTGCCTGACCCGCAGCTCCCTCCACGATGGTCAATGGGGCCACAATGATCCTCCTGGCAGGAGATGTGGCAGGCGCTGGCTGGGTCCGTGTGGGTGAGTTCTCCGGTGAGAACTGCAATGGGGGAGATAGTGACAGTAGGGGGGAGTGGGGAAATGAAAGGATATGTCCTGGGTCATCCTCATTAGCCATGGCACTGCTGTCCTCCTCCTGTGAAGGAACCATGCTGCTTGGCCCTGCCACCGCACTGTCCGCTGTTGCTGGAGCTGTTTCCTGTGGAGCTGCAGCTCCACTGCCTGATGGTGCCCCTAGGTATAAAGAAGCATTTGTGAACTGAGTGCAAATGCATTACAGTCACTACAATAAAAGCATTGCACATATCATTTTCTATACTCTGAATCTATTTTTAAATGCATTGCAGTTTAATGTGCACTGGCAATTGTTACTACATTAGCTGACTACATTTACCATGATGCATTGCTCATGTATGTTGCTAGCAGTACTGGGCTGGGGTTTGGCTGTGCATTTGGGGCTAAAGGGGAGGTGTCTGGTAGGGTGTGTCATGCTGCGCATGCTTCTTACCTTTTGATATAGCTCTGGCTGAGCTGTCCAGGTCCCCAACTCCCACCACACTCTCAGTCTCAATCGTCGTGGACACCAGTTCCTCCAGTTCAGTGAGGGGTGGCGCGGGGTTCCTGCCTCCACCGGTCAGACCTGCCTGCTTGTGCAGCTCCGCCAATTTCCTCTTGGTGAGGCTGCGAATGTCATAAAACCTCTTCTTGAGGTCGTCCAGGCTCCTGGGGGTGACACCAACTGCATTCACCCTCTCACCGATGCCACTCCACAGCTTCCTCTTGGTGGACTCAGGGACTGTGAGGGACAGCCTCCCAAACAGCTGCCTGTGGACCCTCACCACCTCCTCCACAAATACTTGCAGCTCCATGCTGCTGAACTTGACATTGCGCTTGCGCTCAGCCTTCTGGCTCTCAGAGCTGCTTGCCATTTCCACTGTCATCAGGATTGTGCTACCACTCTCTCTGCTGCTCACTCTGAAAGCTCAGCTCTGGCTGCCTCTCCAGAAAGTTCTAATGAGTTGCACCTGCCTGGGTAGCCACTCCCTGCTAGGGTGGGGGAGGGTGGTTCCACCTCATTGGCTGTTGTCATTAGTTTCACTTTTACTTGCTCGCCGATTCCGTATTTACCGAATTGGTATTTACCGAATCGGTATTTACCGATTCGGTAATTGCCGAATCGGTAAATACCGATTCGGTATTTACAATGCATTCCTATGGGCCTTTTGGCCCATAGGGTTGTATTGCCATTACCGATTCTGTATTTACAGATTCTGTATTTACCGATTCGGTGAATACCGATTCGGTAAGTATCGAAACACGATACCGATTGTTTCCGAATCGGTATTTTACCGATTTTTTTTAACTACATCTCATTTTCCGAATTCAAAATACCGATTCGGTAAAAATCGGTATTTTAAATTCGGTAAATGGCTTTTACCTACATCGGGCCCCAAGTGTAGAGTGACCCTAAACATGGCAGGCACCTTTTAACAGTATTGTAAATACTGTATCGTTGTTTGGTAATTTCAAGGTTGCTGCTACGAATCAAAACAATATAATAACCATATTGGACTGCTATTGTACATACTTTAGCATTGTAGTACTATCCCAAGGTGGCTGTTGCGTTTAGAATGTGTAGCAACCATGTTGTTATACCACATAAAACATGCCTGGGCAAAGCCAAAAGGGCTGTTTTTGAAATATGGAATTATGCATATGCAGGCATCACAAATGCACACTTGTGCATGCATGTGCTTGCATGTCTTAGTGCATTAAATCAAGATCTATTGTCTTTGCCAGTGCTTGTTCTGCATAGTGTCTTCTCGGCAGAGGACCAACCTATCAATAATACCGCTTCTTCACCACTCCATATGGGTTAAGTATTTCAACCTCATACTGCTGCATGCATGACGCAGTGGCATATTTCGATAATACTTTGGAATTTATGAACCTGTGCAGTGATTTGAGGGAGTTATGCACGAATGCGTGGTACAGCTGTGAATTTGGTGAGTTCTTCAGCGTCCAATTAAATCTAATTTTAGATGTGGGTTTTCTGATTTTTGTAGGGGCACCCAGGAACTCTGTGCAATCATGCATTCCATGTTCAAATTCAACATGTGGAATATACATGTACTTTGCCCACATACTAATTTGCTTGTGTAACCATCAATCAATGTGCTTTTTATGCACAGAACCTCTGTCCATTCCTATGGCCGGCAAGAAATGAACTTGTGATGGTTTGTGGACATGCTCATCAATCTAACCTGGACAATATGAGATGATACAGCGGGTCACTCTCAATGTTGCCTTATCAGGGATTTCACATCAATAAAATGTTTCGCCAGTCCAATTTTGAAAACTCCTCTTAATCACATAAAATTCGTTTCTGGCCTTATTTGCGTAGCGGAACTCTGTGAACTCCGCCCAGTCTTACCGAACACATGTTAAAATACCTCTAGAATTCACTTAAAAGACATATTCAAAATACACTTATGGTTCCGAATTAAAACCGAAAACCCTTGAAATTCGCTAGTTATGTTTAGCTTCTCAATCTAAAATGGCAAAACTGCCGTGCAAGCCATAACTTTTAAGCCAAAAGCATTGCTAATAACCTCACAATGTATACCAATGATTAAGAACACCTACAAACACAGGGGCATATTACCAAGCAATAGCGATAATAATCGCTATTGCTTGGTTAGAGACAAAAATTTACAGCTGAGCTGCGGCGATTTTTATCGCAGATAAACCTTGGTATTACCAAGGTTTATCGCAAATGCGATTAAAATCGGCCGCAATGTATGAATATCGCTGAAAAGTCAGCGATATTCATGCATTACCGAGCTAATGCTCTTAGCCATGTTATCCACCTCCCATTGGATAACATGTCTAAGAACTGCTCAGGGCAGGTGTTAGCTTTTGGAGATATTCGCGCTCAGCGCGAATATCTCCAACATTTGGTAATAGGAGATAGCAATGTTAGCGACTGTTTCCAGTCGCTAACATCTTGGCACGCCCACAAAGTGGGGCCCAAGATGGTCGCTATCTCCTACTAGCTGTCGCTAACTGGTGTTAGCGACAGCTAGGTAATAGGGAGATCATTTTATCTCCGCTTTCTTGGCTTTTAAAGCCAAAAAAGCAGAGATAAACCCCCTTTATAATATGCCCCACAATATCATTAAATCATAACACATACTCAACTTTAAAACTATAGACACAGTCACTTCATTGATAGTATTCATGATAAAATGATATGTAATTTGACATTCATGAGCAATGTTTTGTTAAGGATGAAGTTGATCACCTGACAACTATGCAGCAATGGAGGTAACATTGAAAGTACAATATGTTGAAAATAAGAAGCAGATATTATTGCATTTTGCTGAGCACTGTAGGAGAACAATATTTCCTGCCTGTATTGCCAAGTGTTAGGTTTGCTGGTGCACACCAATGCAGTACGCAGCAACATGCATTAATATCTATGTCCTATTTTCAACATATTGTACTTTCAATGTTACTTCCATTGCTGCTTATTTGCCAGGTGGTCAACTTCATCCTTAACAGACCACTGCTCCTATTTAGCAGGAATAGAAAGAAATTCATGCTCCCCAGCTACAAAGACAATAGCACCATTAAAATGGCTCCATGAGATGCAATCTTTTCATCTCACCCTGCCACATGCACTGGGACATTCTCTGAGATAACACCCAATACCTAGAGGAAGTGTGCCATTAGTAGATCCAGTGGGTGGTGGTTAAAGGGGCACTTTTGTGATGTGGCCCCTTGTCCTGTCCCCACCACAGGAAGCGAGGTAGGAGGAAGAAGTGGGTGGGGCTAACAGTTTATGCCATCTTCAGAGGAGTGGCAGTGGGCTTATAAGCCTAGGTTGCCCTATACTTGTTGTATACTTTAATAAGTTTCCCCGTGGTCATCCTTTTTGGTCCCATTGGCCAGAAATAGTTGGAACACCTACCCATACACTCTCCTTTTCTAGGTTTGTCAAAGGAAAAAGAAACATCTCTCTCTTCGACCTGATGTCTCGTGATGTCAGCTTTCTTGGGTGAGTTTGTATTTTATACGGTGCTGGGTTCAGGTGGACAAATTTGCTGGTTGTTCAGGACTTCTAGCCCTGGATCAGTGTTGCCTACATAGATGGATGGGCTTTGATGGGTATGACCAGGTTCAGTCACAGGGTTCCCTGACCCAGGTTGGTGCTTTCACAATTTTCTTGGCTGCATACTGGTGTAATGTTCTAATTATGTAGTTCTGCAACAAAAGATTAAGACCGATGTTGGCAGAATGAGTCTGTAAAGATGCAATGCAGTTATGAGTTCAATATAATGTAAATAAATGTGTTGTTTGATTAATTCAAATCTTAGAATATATGGTCATAAAACAACAAATGCAATAAAACTTTTTTTTTAAATCACTTAAACACATAAAAATGCTTTCAATTTAGTTATAAAAAAGCGTTTTAAAATGTTTATGCTGTCAGCCTCAACTTTCTACAATTAGTCCAAATATTACAATGATCCTCTTTGTTATTCCATCTTGGTTGGTCTTCGAGTACAAGTATCAAAGTGTAAATAGCTTCTCATTGTAAACAATTTTAGCGCTTCATTTAAATAAATCCGCAAATATGTGTAAAAGAATTAAACTGGAGTAGGATCACATTATTCCAGGTTCATAGTCACAAGTATCATACGTTTGGTAAAAGTGCAATTCAAGGCTGTATCTGATGTTTTAAAACATGCTATCACTGCTTGTCTACATATACGTAATCCCTGTTTACTAAAAGTTGTTTTTAATAGCCCCCTTCTTTCTCCCATTTAGATAAATAGACTAAATGAATAATATTTTCTTCTCTATTTTTGCATAATCTGCAACTTGTGGGTTTGTTGTATGCAGCCAAGGCATTGCATGTGACAGCCCAGGGAGAAGCCTGAATTGTACTCTAATAAAAACATTTTTTAACTTCGTAGACCAACTAGTTTCTAAATAGTACTGTAATTTCAAAGATTTATATTCACTCAATATCACCCAGGCATGTGATCTTTGCTAAAGTGATTCTTTATCTTTAACGTCGAGGATCGTTATGTTATTCCGTTGATGACTTTTTTTACCCCCTTCCCTGCAGAGGTTTTTCACCTCCTGTGCAGGGGGGCCGCGCTGGTGACGAGCTCAGCTCGTCATGAGGCACAGCGGAGCTGCACTCATGACGAGCTGAGCTCGTCACGGCCACACCTGTTTTTCGAACGTTCAGCACAGCGGGAAATGATCCAGCGTGTGAATGTTCCAATGGCCGTGACGAGCTCGTCATGAGTGCAGCTCAACCGTGCCTCATGACGGGCTGAGCTCATCAGTAGCACGCAACGGGTTAAAGGATTCTGGGTAGAGTGGCTAATCCCATACTGAATGAGCTGAAAACTCATCTTTAGCCATTTCTATATACTTTCGATACTGCAAATTTTGATTTCTTTGAACTGTTTGCCAGAGAATTTGACACATTGGTTTAGAAGTATCTGATTTTATTCTCTTCAAAACCTTTATGTAATCTCCTTTCCTTTCAATAATCTGATTTGTAAACCCAAATTCTAGCCATATCTGGGCCGGTGAGTCATTACATGGGAGACGAAAAAGAAATGTGAATATTTTTGTAATAATATTGTTTAAAATTATAAGTCTTTACCAGATAGTGCTTCACTTCCATAGGAGATATTAGGTAGTAATTTTGCCAATATGACCAGAGTGGGAGATGGATTGGTCCACCCAGAGACCTCTCTAAATTACGGAAGACTAAAAGTAGGGTATTGCCTCTCCTTTTCATGCCCATCTTGTGCTGCTGAATGGAACTTTTGTGGTCAAAGAGCACTCCCAAATACCTGTTTATTTTCATCTGCTTCAGTTGACGGTCTGGTAAGTACCACTTATGCTTTCTCTGATTCCTGTAACTTACATTCATAACTTTTGTCTTTTTCTCGTTTGTGACAATATCATTAGCAAGAGAGCAGTTTGATTTTGTATTTCTGAGACATTGCAATCCAACCTTTGTTTGACTTAACAGAGGGGAGAGGCTGAGCACTGGCAGCAGCGGGGGCAAACTACAAGCCCCAGGAGAACACATGGCTGGGATGGCCGACGACAGTCCTTTGCGTCTAGAGGTGCTCTTGAACGCCCTGAGATGGGTTCTGTGGCACGCAGCAGAGGCTGAGCACCAGCAACAGCAGGGGTAAACTGCAAGACCCAGGAGAACATGCGGCTGGGAAGGCCGCTGCTGCCAACAGTCCTTTGCTCCCAGAGCCGCTCTTGAAAGCCCCACGGTGCGTCCCATGGTGTGGGACAGAGGCTTGCACCAGCAGCAGCTGGGCACACTACAAGCCCCAGGAGAACACGTGCCAGGGAAGCCCACCACCGCCTACAGTCCTTTGCACCCAGAGGCGCTCCTGAAAACTCTTCTGTGGGTCCCACTCAGGACATGCCCGGACATGGCCCGGGTGAAGACTGAGCCAACAACGGGCTCATCTGTGCCTGTCTAGGCTTGGATGGGCCACCCTTCTTGTCTCCGCTTCTTTGAGCTCCAATACTGATGTGCTGTCATCACCTTCTTTTCTTGTTATTTTAACTGCTTTGCTGTTAAGTCCTCTGGAGCTCTGTGGGATCAGTTTCTGTCCGAGTAGCTCTGCCCGGTCCCTGTATCATAGACACCAGGGCAACCCAGTCTGTGGCTATGGCACCCAATGGACTATAAGCTAGGAGTATCTTCTAGTATTTGTATCCCTAAACGGAAGACGTCATAGGCAGAAGGAAGATGAAGACAGACATGTCTAGGGGAGATACTATAACTCCTATAGACTCCATCTTGGTCAGAGCAGCAAGCGTTTTCTCTAAAGAGACAGCCCTGACTGAAAGGAGACTCTCTCTGAAGACGGAGAGAGGCCTCTAGGGACTACATCCTCTCGTTGTCCTTGAGGGGCTGCTGCTACCTCGTCAACAGTTTCATCATCCCGCAGTTACGCATCCACGATAACACCATTCTTGATGAATCCCCCAGTTCAAAAAGAAGAGGGCCGGAGGCAAGAGAGCACCCAAGTTGTGAAAGAAGGCGGCCTCCACATTCATATATGTCAATTCTGACTCAGGCATTGCTATGAACAAGTTATTTTCAAGGTTTGAATCACTGCTCAAAAGTTTCCTGTCTCTTATCCAGATGCGACTTGAAGGGATCAGAAGCTCTGTTCAATGTCTCCTTCTGATTTGATCGCCCCCAACGTTAAGGCAGTGGCTCGGATCTCCTTACTTCTCAGGCCCAGAGTGCCTAGTTGCAGAGCACCCAGCAGTATCATTCTTTCTTGTCAAAGGGGCGTCCATGTGACAAGGCCAAAATGTGCTACACAGGCCGCTGAAGACCTTAGTCAAACTGACTCCATGGGACATCTAGGTTGAATCCATCATCGTTCTTTAGCTCACTTCACCACCTCAGTTCAGCCCCAGTTATATGCAAATCAGTCTTGACCTCTGCCTCGTAGGAAAATTCCAGCCAAAATACCATTCCAGGTCTTCCCTGATCCGGAAACAAGCATCCTCTGATAAGTTCTGGGGTAACACCCCTCATCAGCCAGGCTAGGTTGAATCCAGTGGCAAAGTGAGCACGGGACCCATGTCTGGGCTTACCCTGCCAACTTAGGGCGAACAAACCAAACACAAGGAGATAATGGATGGAATGCTGAAACTTTTCAGACACTCACTCCGAGTCACAGATCTGGGTTGAATCCATCATTGTTCTTTAGCTTACTTTGCCACTTCAGTTCAGACCCAGCTATATGCAAATCAGTCTTGACCCTGTGCCTCATGGGAACAGTCCAGCCCGAACTGCCAAGCCAGGTCTTCCCCGAACCAGAAACAAGCATCCTGGGACCGTTTTTGAGGTAACACCCCCTCATCAACCAGGCTAGCTTGAGTCCAGTGGGGAAGTAAGCAAGGGACCCACGTCCGGGCATACCCTGCCAACTTAGGGCGAACAAAGCAAACACAAGGAGCTGATGGGCAGAGCACTGAAATTTTTCTGGCACTCACCCTCAAGAGACGAGGTGCTAAACCTGTGCCCGCCCTGTTAAAGTTTTTATAAAGAAATTTTTTAACTATTGCATACTACAGCTGTGATGTTGGGGGGTATAAAGATGTTAGAGAATTGCAGGTAGTAGAGAACACATTTTTGTGCAGACTTCTTGCCGTTCTGATTAGCACCCCCTCATTCATCACTCATGAGGAGCTAGGAGTGGGTTATACATCTGATTATATTGCTGTGGCGCCAATAATATGCTGTCTGAGAATCTTGTCAAGTTCTGTACCCACCTTGAATCATCATGTACTAAAGGATTGTTGTGCCCTCGAAGGAGCCCTGTGTATTCCTTGGTTAGGATATGTTCAGGAGCAGCTGATGAGGTTAGGCTGTTCGTATTTGTTCACTAACCCAAAACCTCTACCCCCAAGTGACGTGCAGGCCATCAAAAACATGTTTCTGGCCAGGAGGCTTGGGGAAAGGGGAGATAAGGAACTTATGAAACCCACAGTGCGTCAACATGCATTGTTAACAACAAGTTTTCCCGGGGGGAACCGTACCTGTCGTTTGTCAATAATGCCTACCATCATTTCATATTGACCAGATTTTTATTCAATTCCATACACTGATTTTTAACGGTCCCAAAGGGTTTTTCAAAGCCAGGAACCCTGACACCTTGTTCTTGTGATAATTCTCGAAACAGGACACTTTGCACTTTATATTTTTATGTGAGTTTTATTGCACCCTGAGGCGTAAATTCATTATTCCGCTGGTAAGAAACAACCAATTTGCAAAAGAAAGGCCTGCATTGTTGTTTTTACAAACTTTACTTTCCATTATGATCTGTTTTGGGAATGCAAGATTTTCTACAGGTGCCCTCAGATTGAGGAAAAAGTTATTTATTCAATGATAGAGGGACCCCATAACAATCTCATCACACAGGGTTATTATTTTATTTATTTTTGTATTTATTTGACCTTGGAATTTTATTGTAAAAGTCTGAACCTGTTAAATCAGTTTTAGATAATGCACTGGGGTACCAGCACTTTATAAGCACATTTTACAATGTTTTAATTTGAATCTGGTATTAAGCTCTTAGATTGTTTTATATTTGTCTTACTATTTTTCCCTGATGTATTTACATATTCAGTATGCATTTAGGTGATATATATGTTTCATGTGCTTTTATGGTCTACATTGACCAAATAAAGATTTATCAAATTGAATGCTGATTTTACCCAAACTGCTGTATCTTTTTAGGGCAATACCCCTTCTAATTGAAAATAAGTGGTTTAAAACTTGCGAAAGTATGGTGAATCGGTTTATTTGGGCTAGAGGTAAAACCCGGAGAGCATTGAGGTATATGTCCCTTCCTAGGGAGAAAGGGGGGTGGTCATTGCCGGACCTAAAGGTATATTATTGGGCTGCAGCATTGAAAGGAATGGTTGGATTAATTGGGGGGGCTGAGAAGGATGGATGGGATAAGACAGGTTCGCTTTCTATATATGGTTTAGCTTTGGGTACAAATGCCGAAAATATTTTTTTGAGATTTACTGATGGAAGTTACTTTAAAAGAACTCGTTTTAAGATAATTATGGCGGCCTATAATATATGGAAAGGATTTTCCAAAAAGGTTGGAATAGGGAAATATAGTGTATACACTAGATTCAAAAATAATCCCTCACTACCTAGGGCTGTGTTCTCATGAATGGTATATGAAGAATGGGAGAGCCGAGGTATAAGTATGATTGGTGATATGTGGGATGATAATGGTATGTTACAATTTATAGATCTGAAAAATAAGTATATGTTAAACACAAATCATTTCTTTAAATACCTTCAAATAAGGAGCTGTATATTAAATAAAAAAGGGGGAGCTTTAGGCTTTGGGAGGAGTATAATGATGGATCTCATTCAAAAAGGTAATGACTGTACTATAAAAAGATTTTATTTTGAAATGACAAAGTTAAAAAAGGATGATCTTGAGAAATGGATAGTTAAATGGTCCTTAGATTTAGATATAGCTAGAGAAAGAGATATTTTCTCTGAATCACTTGAGATGGGATGTAAATTATTATGCTCATCGTCTCTTCAGGCCCAGCACTACAAGAGTTTGTATCACTTGTGCTATACGCCATGGAAAATTGCTCAATGGGGGGCTGCGTCGGGCATCACGTGTTTTAGATGTGGTAGCATGGAGGCCAACTTGTTACATATCTTCTCTATTTGTCCACATTTAGATAAGATAAAACAAGATATTGGGAATTTTTTCCGGAATGCTTTAGACACAATAATAGAGCTGGATTCAGCAACTATCTTGTTGGGAATCTCCCCCAACGGGCAAATTAATTGTAAATATTTTTTGTTTGTAGCAATGGCGAATTTTAGACTGCTTGTGGCCTCAACCTGGTTAGATCCAAATCCTCCCACGTATCATCAATGGCTTGGAAAAACCTTGTCAATACAAAAATTGGAAACAGCTATTTACTCTAGGAAAGGGAGAAAGGGCAAAAAGCTGGGTATACAAATCTGGGGTCCTCTGACTCAATGGAAGTCTGGAGCTGAATAAGGTATTTTGAGGAATATATGTATTATGGAAAGTTAATATATATGATTTTGTATGTGTATATATTATGATAGGATCTGTATGCAGTATGTATATTGTAATATTTTTTTTCCCTTTTCTCTTGAATATGTGGTTGAGTATGTGGCTGCCTTATGAATTTTATTGTGCCTTGTCCATGTAATGGGGAGGGGGGAAAATAAAATGAGGGGAAAAATTTATCAATAAAAATATTTAAAAAAAAAAAAACAATTCCATACACTGATTTTTAACGGTCCCAAAGGGTTTTTCAAAGCCAGGAACCCTGACACCTTGTTCTTGTGATAATTCTCGAAACAGGACACTTTGCACTTTATATTTTTATGTGAGTTTTATTGCACCCTGAGGCGTAAATTCATTATTCCGCTGGTAAGAAACAACCAATTTGCAAAAGAAAGGCCTGCATTGTTGTTTTTACAAACTTTACTTTCCACTATGATCTGTTTTGGGAATGCAAGATTTTTTACAGGTGCCCTCAGATTGAGGAAAAAGTTATTTATTCAATGATAGAGGGACCCCATAACAATCTCATCACACAGGGTTATTATTTTATTTATTTTTGTATTTATTTGACCTTGGAATTTTATTGTAAAAGTCTGAACCTGTTAAATCAGTTTTAGATAATGCACTGGGGTACCAGCACTTTATAAGCACATTTTACAATGTTTTAATTTGAATCTGGTATTAAGCTCTTAGATTGTTTTATATTTGTCTTACTATTTTTCCCTGATGTATTTACATATTCAGTATGCATTTAGGTGATATATATGTTTCATGTGCTTTTATGGTCTACATTGACCAAATAAAGATTTATCGAATTGAATCAAATCGACTTAACAAAATGACATTGTCAACATATACTAAGTTTGATATATACTTATCTGCTAACTTAGGGGGATGCACGTTTATTTCGTCCAGTGCTTTTGTTAAGTCCGACAAAAATTTATTAAATAAGTATGGAGCAGGTAGACACCCTTGCTTTAGGCCCTACAGGTTTCAGTTTTCTAGATAGGTATGAACCATCACATATTCTCACTTTGACCCACTTGTCAGAGTACAACAACTGAATTGTCTTTAGAAGCCATGCAGAAATTCCCTATTTTGCCAACTTCTGCCAGAGAATTTGCCGCTGTACACAATCAAATGCTGATTTAAAATCTATGAAGCACAGGTAAATTGGTTGCTTACTGGATTTCTATTTGTCTATAATTATTGAAAGTGCTAAAATATTCGGCGCCGTACCTGACCCTTGTATGAAACCCAATCGGTTTGGCGGAATAATATGCTATTCTGCTGCCGCTTGTGATAGTTCTGTCAGGATTATTCCTGCCAAGAGTTTAGACTCTGAATCTTGCAGCGTATTTAGGTGATAATTTTCTGGTTGTGCCCAGTCACCGCTTTTGAAGATGGGCATTATTAAAGAGCCTGCCCAAGAATCCGGAATGATCGCTGACTGATGAGCATTATTAAAAACTTTTATTAGGTATCCTGTCCAAAAGGTAGGATTTTCCTTGTGCAAAGCAACTGGGATTCCATTTGGACATGGTGCCCTATCTTGTTATGCTTCTTGATAACTTCACCTACCTGCTCTTCTGAGATAGTCATTTTACATTCACCTTGAGTTATCTAATATGTTATGCTTTGCCTTTGTATTATCAGATGCAGTCGGTGTCAAAAGGTTTTGTTAAAAAAAATCCACTCAGCTTCTGTTAAAGTAGATGTTGTAATCGTTGCTGGGGCTCTATTCAGACTATTAATCATCTTCCAGAGGTCTCTATAAATTATTTTTTACGGTTGTACAGCGCTTCTGCCCAGAATACTTGTTTTACTTACAATTTTCTTCCCAGACTAACCTCCAATGGTCACTATTTATAGTCTACAGTTTGGTACGAAGCTCTTGATTCCTTTGTTTGTCTCAGTATTCCATTATGATACCTTTTTGGAATATGACTTGTGGTCAATGCTCTATCTGTGCTCAAAGTTTGAACTTAGCCATTAGATTGCAGAGCGATTTTTTTCCATGTATGGGAGGACATTAATTTCTCTGTAAAAGAGCCCATTGCGCTGTTACTATGAGAGAATCCTCTAAAAAACAATGCTCGACCAATGTTACAGCTGTATTCATGATTGAGACTTTAGTTCCTGCTGACCAGCACAGCCTCCCATAGTTTACAATTTTTAAATCCCCAGGAAGGGGCTTTACCTTTTGATATCTTGTACACTGAATCTGAATCTCCATGATTTGTTGTCCATGATCACTTTCCATTGTTTTTATAATCTGAAAGGAAAATATAATTTGAAATAAAGGCAAAGATATTAGAGTATAATCAATTCTAGATTTCAGGTCTGATGCCTGGTAAGTCCATGTGGGCGGTGAATCTTGTTGGTGCATTCCATTTAAAATCCTAAAACCAAGGGATTCCTGATCTTTAACTCGATTTTTTCCCACAGTGTTTTTCGACCCGATACTCTCCAGGGTTACCAACTGTTTGGAGATAGCCCATAGATGGTCTTGTTGTAATATATTATCTTCTCAGGCAAATGGCAACAGCAAGTTCATATTAAAATCTCCTGAGATTTTTATTTCCAGGTATGTTACGTCTTGTAATTGTTGAAGTAAAATATTTATAAGTTTACTAGACATTGAATTTCTGGCATTGCGTTGGGATGTATGTAAACATTAATTAGTATCAGAAAGTTTGTAGTATTTGTATACCTATTTTGCAACTTTACTAAAAGAATGTTGTTTTCATCTGTGTTTACCTGTGCACTTTCCATCTTTAGATCAATTGCTATGAACATTGCTAGGCCCCCACTTGGGCACCCATATATCCAAGTTTTAGTGGCCGGAGCAAAGTACCCAGTGTATTCTTCCAACATAAATGGTTGAATTGCCCATGTTTCTTGAAGTAAGACAATTTGAAGATTCTGGTGATGATAATCAAGTACAAGTTTTTGAATCTTAGTTTGTACACCATTTGCATTCCATGAACATAGCTTTATAGTTTCCTTTGTGTGAAGTAATAATTTTTGTTTAGTACATTGCATTTTTTTTTTGTCAGGCCCGAGATCGACCATGTAACACTGCTGTTAACCAGCCTAAGTTAAGTTGGGGTAGCTTCTGTATTTGCATCTTAGTATGTGAGGCTGGTTATGAGGTGGCTGGTTTACCAATACGATTTTTAAGACTTGAATATATTTGGTTATTGACATGTATGTGTTGTGGACCATCAAACTTCTCTGGTGAGTCAAACAGACTTGGATAAATAATTTGCGGAGGCCTGCTGATTTTTATTCTCCGGTTTAAGAAAAATTTGTTTTCCTGAAGGATTTTTCCAGCTAGTTGGCTGGAATTCCAGGTCACCAGGGTAGATTTGTGTTTCTTTCCCTCTGTTTTGGGTAAGAATTCAATAAACTCAATGTCTTCTGTTTTAATTTTTTCAAGTGATAGAATTTCTCTTAAGAGTTTTAGGATATTCCCACTTTTCAAGATATTGTGATTTTCCTTGGTCTGGTATTCAGGTGTAAAGATTGTTTGACTACTTCCTTCCTTACAGATGTGGGTTGTAACTTCCTCAACTGATGCAAGAGTTATATGACTTTTTTTTGTTGTGCATTCAAATGGAACTGATCTGTCAACTCTGTTCCGATGCGGGGTTCTGCTTGGGTGTTCATCATATCTTGTCTATTTCTTTATATAGGCAATGGTTGGATCATTGCTTTCCTGTGCGTTGAGCTATCTATATTGTTTTCATTGGGCGATTCATGAGGTCAAACGTACTCCTTTTGTTGATGTATTGATCTACCAAATATCTCTGTTCGAACAGAGGGGCCTTGAATTGATGAAACTATTATTTGTGTTGTTGATTTACTCTCTTCGACAGACAAGATATATCATAGACTTTTCTCCAAATAAATTCTGACTGACCCAGTCTCTTCTTTTTGATGTTGTATAGTGGTGTTTGAGCTTTATGGGGAGTCCTGGGTCTGCCGTCCTGTAGGGTCTATTGTTACTTCACTTTCCTCAGCAGGGGAGGTGGTCCTCACATTTTCCATGAATTTTAGTTGAAGAGAAAATAGTGCTTTTTTTGTTTTACTAATCCCTTGCAGGCCTGAATCTGAGTCTTCCCTGGTTCTGCAGTGAGCTTAATTATATTATCCACCGCTGTAGTTGTTGATCTTACAGAAGAGGTTTCCACTATACTATTATTTATCTTATTTATAGCTTTGCATTGTTTTTTCCTCAGCTTTTTTGTCATTATGAAGTGTGGAGAGATTAGTTGCAGATCTTCAAGCACCCCTCCTATTCACTCAGTGGCTCAGAGTTTTGGCTTTGAGGTACTTTGTTGTTGGTCATACACCTAATTTGATCTACTTCACTAGTATCCTCCAATAATTGTTTCTTGGCTTTATTATCACTGCCTGGGTTTTGGAAATTCCCTTTTATGTCTTCAATTAAAGTAGTCAAGACTTCGGGAATAGTGCTTAATTTATTAATCAATGGTGCAATCTCAGTATGATGCTTCTGCTTGCGTTTGCACTTTTGTTATTAAATTGTTTAAATAGGCCAATTTCTGATAAATTCCCATGACAGATGTTGCCATGACATTGAGGAGATCAATTTGAACATCAATTTTATGTGATTGATATATAAGGGCTTCTAGTGTCAACTGCGACGATCTAAAGAAGATAGCCCAGATAGCCCCTGATTCAATATTTTGTGGAGTCAGAGAATCATGATCTTGGAAACTGTGAGGGTTTCCTTGTATTGGACTTTTATTGATGGTCCTGATTGCTCTTCCATTTCTATTTTGGCTTCTATAGCCTGCAAGCTAGTGATCGGATAGCTATTTGGGCACATCATGCTCCAAAGTTTAAGATTGGCTTCTTTCGATTAAATGTTATCAGTTTTCCTTTGGTTCCACTTTTCCTTCGCAGGACTACCACAATCACACGTCTCCTTTGATGTGTCAGGTCAAGTTTCTGGATTAAATTGCGGCATGTCTTTATTTCCACTAAGGTTTGATTGTTGTTGCTCCAAGATCCATCTTATTAATTGGCACATTTGGTTTGTTTGGGGAGTGCAATTTGTTGGTTTCCAAGCAGTTTGCTGTGATTTTTTATAATATTTACTGTCACTTCAAGTAGGAGTGGCTCACTTGATGTCAGCATTTGCCTTTGATTGTTTCCTGGGGACTTTTGAGATAAGCTTACAACACTTGACGGCAGTGGTGAAATTAGCTCTAGTGAGAGCATCTCCTAATCTGTTATATGTCCCCATTGAGAGATCTTAATTCCTGCCAACTCACTACTAAGTCCATCTTCATACTGATCCTTGCCTCTATTGTCTTGATTTAGGCATGAGGTTTTTTTCCTCACTGACTGGTGTGACCTGAGCTGGAAAAATACACGAGTCTTCTTGCAAAGTTAGCATTGCTCCTGCAGGATCTTTCAAAAAGTCAAACTTCTGCACGATTTTAATTGATTTTTCAAACATCAGTACCACGGGTGAAATTAATGGCTGATTCTCCCCATTTATTTTTGCCTTAACCTTTTTTACTGTTGCCAGTGATTGAAGTTTCTTCTTTTTCCTTATGGGGGTGGGAGGCACTCTTTCCTGATCTGATCGCATGATCCCATTGTCCTTAAGCGCCTTATGCTGATCTCTTTTTCATTTTTACAGTTGATGCAAAGAACCCCTTGGTCAAGTATAAGGCTGCTTACTGCTTTTTTGGCTCAATTGAGGGTATAAAGCAGCCCCAGTTCCAGCACCATAGTGACTTTGTATGGTATTGCTAGTCATTAATTACAAGTCTTTGCTCCACCACCCCCATGCCAGGAGGGGGGCATGAGCACGTGAGTGACTTCATGGCCCTTACGCTATCACCTGCTGTCGCCTTCTGTCCACCATTATCTTAATTCAGGCAAGCACATGTGCTGTAAAAAGTCTGTTGATTGTTGCTGCCCGGATGTTTTCCCTATTTTAAACCAGGCGTGTGCAAGGATCTTCTACTTGTCGCTGTACTTTATACTTTATACTGATTCAGTTGGTTCAATTTCTGCTCCAGATCCTGTTAATATGGCCACCAGCAACCTCTTAGCTTTCAATGATAGACACTTCACATACTTCACATACGCAGGCACCCAGGGTATCTTCCATTACCTCTCCCATTAGCTCTCCTTTCCTGCTACAAACTTGCACCGAGCCCTTGCCTTCCAGGACACCCTCACCAGTAGGTGGAGGACTGATGTGCAGTCTGGGAAAGAAGCCTGAGGGGCATCATGATTGAGGAATAACCTACCACAAACCGCCACCACCATTTTGTTTCCTGCTCATTAGAGTTTCTAGGAGGGGCTCTCTGCTTCCCAAAGTCTTCCCTGAACTAGGAGAACCCAAGACACTTGCCACTAAATTCAAAGCAGTAAGTAGGAAATCTGTGTGACTGAGAACTGGGAGACCAAGAGAACTTTACATCTGAAAGCATTCTGCATAATGCTGCACTTCAAGGAGGGTACCACACAGCAATGCTCTTCTTGAAGAGCGGGGCATAGTGCTGTACTTGTGGGAGCGTTCCACATAGCATCTTTTTGGATGTAACCCCTAGAGATGCACTCCTGTGAGTATTCCATATAGCTGTGAGATCTCCACTTCTAAGGGCATTCAGCATTTCACTACACTTCTAGGAGCATTATACGTAGTGCTGCATTATTAAGACCATTCAACATGGGCCTTCACTTTGAGGAGCTTTCCACAATAAGCTGCACTTGTAGGCATTGCAAGGAGCACTGTGCGTTCAAGAGTGGTCCTCTTATCACTGACTGCACTTCTAGGGAAGTTCCACATGGTTCATAGGTTCTGGGCTTATAAGGGATGTTCTCATAGAGAATGTAGGCCTCTCCCTGGGTTACCCTAACCCCTTTGTGTCTTTCCTGATGCTTCCCTCTATCCTTTTAAGTACTCCGGTGGCCAGTCTCTTTATCCTGTGAGGGCCCCATTGTCTATTCCTCCTTCGAGACCCCACTACACTCTTCTCACCCTGTGATACCGTTTTCACTTTTATAGTGAATGTAGACTTCAATTTAACTGCCTTCTTCCACGACTTAACTATTAGCTTTCCTGTGCTTCTATGTTCCCTCTGTAATGTAAATAACACCGTCCTGGTAAAGTATCTTCCAAGTAGATATGTAATCAAATTAGAAAGACACCATCTAACAAACATGCAAATTAATGGAATGGACCACACAGTCAATTGAAAATGCAGTTAAAGGTAAAAAAACGTGGGTATGGTCGTGGCTGTTGTCAGTAAGCTTGCACACATCAAAAGCATGAAGCCCCCTTCACACACACCCGCCCATCTGCGCCCACCCCACTTTTTTTTGTACCTATTCTTAATTGTAATGTATTGTACACCTTATGGGGCGCTGGAGTATTTAGCTACATTGATAGCAATCTATAACATGTAGGGTGTGTGGTTGGAAGGGTTTTGTTTTTGTTTTGAGACAATGTGAGAAATATTTTGTGTGTGATGACCACCGAGGTTCTGAGCAAGAGTATGTGATAGATAGACGTGCAAATTAAATATATAATAAATATATAATAAGGACTATCCAGCTTAGCCATAGGGCTGGTGTGATGGACCAAGTAAGCCATATGGCAACAAGCACCAGGCAGAGATGCTTCTGAATGAGTAACAGGACCTCAAAAGGGCCATTTTATTTATTTATTTAATTATGTATTTATAAGAGGTGATGGTACTGCCTACTGCTGAATGAATACACTTCAAGAAGGAGGAAGGAAGTGGGGGAGCAATCTAAGCTGGCTCATGAGCAGGAACAACTCACACACGTTGAAAGACCCAGATTCCACCTACTTCTGCTAGGCCAAAGGAAACCAAATATTTGAAAGCTCCTAAAGGCTCTCAAAGATGGGCAAGACCCATTCGGGTCTTGGCTCAGACCCC
Organism: Lissotriton vulgaris; assembly: GCF_964263255.1. Classification (NCBI taxonomy): domain Eukaryota; kingdom Metazoa; phylum Chordata; class Amphibia; order Caudata; family Salamandridae; genus Lissotriton; species Lissotriton vulgaris. Next base: position 1,858,425,696 of record NC_141689.1, read on the forward strand.
AGTCGCACTGACACCCTGCAGGTGCGAGAGTTATAGACCAGTGCCTGTTTTGGTTCTGCCAAAACAACACAAGATCAAATCAGTCTGACTCATGCCACTCTGCTGTCCTAACCCTCACTCCTGCATATGAGGCCAACACTTTTCGTAGATCCCAGTGTTCATTCTAGTTTACGTAAAGAGACATCCTCCTGACATTGTAAAATCCCCTCCTGGAACAACTTCACTTTCATCATTAGTAGTGCATGACATTTCAGGGTAAAAAAAGCTGTGCTGAATCGTAGGCTATTGGTCCTGTCCTGCTGACCCTACCCATTATAAAGACTTGACCTACAATCTGCCTTTACCAGTCAGGAAAAAACAAACTCCCCCTACCACGTTAAGGCTGGTCGCAGTGTCTGGGGCTAGCCCAGCTGAATCCTAGGCAATTGGTTCCGTCCTGCTGGCCTTTCCAAAATCCGAATCTGCAGCAGGTACACACCCCATCAAGCATCACAGTAATCAGACCACTCAGCAGCAAGAGGCCGCAGAAGCAGCAGATGTGACACTTCATAATAGCATAATCTGCTACATTGAGGCCTTCCCGCACTCACTTCCGTACACCTTCCTTTATTAACTCATATTGAACACAAAATAAACAGTGCGACCATACATTGACTAAAAGACCTGGGGCCGCATTTATGAGGCTGTGCGTCACTTTTACGCCGCCGGTGCGTCACTTTTTGTGACGCACCAGTGGCGTAAAAAACGCGCCTTGTTGTTGCGCCATATTTGCAAAGTGACGCATCTAGTAGATGCGTCACTTTGTAAATCCCTGCGACACATTATACCTGCGCCAGTTATAATGTATGCAAGGGGGGCGTATTGACGCAAGGAAGGGTCGTAGATGTGACTCAGTGAAATCTATGAGATTTTACTGCGTCACTTTTAGGACGCCGGTGTGTCAAAATCTTGCGCCTGCCTCACAGCAGGCGTAAGACTGACGCAGGCCCCCATGTGAAAGGACGCATTGCTGGAGTTGCATCACTTTTGTGACACACTCCAGCAATGCGTCACTTTTGCGCTTACAGATACGTCAGAAATACTGACGTATATGTAACTCCTTGCAACATGATGCGTCACACATTAAATTTGACGCATCAGGAATGTCGCAAGGAGTGCGCACTGAGAAGTGACGCATCGCTGCTTTCACTCAGCGATGCGTCATTTCTCATAAATGAGGCCCCTGAGAGGCATATTCCCGTAGTCAATGCACACAGAAGATGCACACAGAAGATGTTCTGCGTCCTGATCCCATATAATTTAAAGTGGTGCACCTTCATAACCAAGGACACACGTTTGCTAGATAATAACATATACCTAACAGTAATAACTTACTGTGTAAGATTAAGTAGCATATGAGAAGTGATCCGCCCCGAGAGTGCTTTCTATTCTTCACATATCATCAATCCGTGTAAATACGAGATTCTTTTTCTGGAATGTCTAACTTTAAATAGTAGATTAAGTGCGGGCATGGCACACTGTAATGTGCCTGTCACGGGGGCCATTGAAGCCCCAACGAGAGTAGAGTAAAGATCAGATCTGACTTGTAAGGAAGTCATTGAGAAAGAGCAGGAAGAAGGAATTGTGAGATGGACCAAACAGGGGCTTCATGGGCATCCAGGACTGAACTTTTTCACACACTCACACTTTTTATTTCTACCTTCGTGAGTTGGGTTACAAGTACTCTGAAAACACGTATAACCTACAAAAGCTGCAAACCTAAATGGGTAGATTATGCTCCACCCTCTTCCCAAATTCTCTAACTCCTCAATACCAACAACAGACTGAAGTTGGCATTATATCAAAATCCCGTCTGAAGCCTCACAGCGGGCTTAGATCACAGCTCTTCTGAGTGCCTCATGCAGGTGTGTTCCACAAACACAGGCCTACATCAACAACTATTTCTTTATGTTGGCAATTATTTTCTCTTTTCACCACGTTTATTTTTCTTTGAAGACCCTTTTCACAAACGGGAAAAGGTACTTAGAATTATACGTTTTTCTTACATATTGGCTTGGAACGTGTTCACTTGGAGTGTGCGTGTCATCATATCAACCATCATGTCAAACTCGTACAAAGAGTTGTGAACAGGACTTGGCAATCAATAACCTTTCACTGAAACTCCCTTGGAAACTTCTCAGACTTGGAAAAAACGAATTTCGATTCCAAAAATTCAAATTTTCCCAATGGTTTACGGCTCACAGCCTATAAAGAGGTGTTGCTAAGAATTCCCATGGCCTTCAAAGCTCCTGACCTAGAGCATGCATATGGATGACACACCTAAAACCACGCCCCCAACCACCTCCTCCCCCTGCTGGTGCAGTAGTCATGTCAAGTCAAATAACCTTTATTCGAAATCACATAGTGAATCATAAAAGCAGCAAAATACATTCATGTCAAAATTTAAAAATCTATTTAAAAGGATAAAAAGATAAAAAGAGCCATGAATAAAAACAGTCGTCTCCTGCATAATTATTAGCATTTCTACAACTGCCTCCTATAATTAATAAGAGCCAGCAAAAAAAGAGACAACACAGCACATATATACAAGTTCGGAAGCATTTCCAGATACATAAAAGCTGGTCGACATTGCGCAAAACCTAGCTGTAGTAACAAGTGTTTAATAATAAAGTGTTTTTTCAGGCCCAAATAGTATTTACAAAAAAGAACAGTGTGCACAGTACTCTGCATGGAAATATCATCACACGGGCACTTCACCAGGTCAGGTGACAAGTTGTTAATGGCGGGAAAGCTGGTTAGGTGATGGAAATCATCCAGCCGAAATCGGGTCAGCACAAACCTATTATGCAGGTTGTACACATTAGCTAAGTAAAATTGCAAATGGTAACTAGTCAGAAGCATCTGATTCTTCAGCACAGAAGGTTTCGTAATCTCAAAGGATAATCTTGATTCCTGTAGTAATGATAGGCATTTCAATTTAAGGGCTTTTCTTTGAATTGTAATCAGGTGCTCACGATAATAAAAAACTCAGGATGACCAATGTCTGCCAAAAAATTGTGCACAAATTTGAGCTAGGGGATTTTGAGTGCAGATGTAGATCTAAAACGGTCTACAATGAAGGATCGATTGAACATAGTGTAATCAGAGGACCCAATGTTATGCCAGAGTAAGACCTAATCAAGTCTGCTAACTAGGGAAGCCCTAATTCTGAATGACAGACATAAGTTGAACTGCTTTTCGGAAGGGCAAGGTAAGTAAGTAATACATTTATTGTGCAGTTAATTAAAACCATTACAATGATTGACCCACTATTATAAACAATAAAACTTCAATTTTCTTGATAAAAAAGCTGATAGCCATCGTTAAACAAAAACATGCGTTAAGATTGGGAAGAAAATCCAGACCCCGGCCTCGGTAGTCCATAATCTTGTTTCTTCACTTCGGCCGGCGAATATTAGTGGCAGTCCGTGAGATAAAAGTACCCCCCTTATTAAAATCTTGACTTCAGAACGATGACAGACCGAGATGCGCCGATTTAAAGTGCATAGTGCTGCCTCGGCTTCCGTTAGTTTGTGCAAAGTATGTCGTATAGTTAGCCTTTCAATAGTTTCCTTTGAGGGTTGGGTGTGGAGAAAGAAACTTGACATTGTATGCTTAACACACTGTTATGGTTGTGTGCACTTTTTTTAAAATGTAGGTCAGCTGCAATAAAAAACTTTACCAGACAGCAGCTTAGTTGAGTATCTTGGCCAGAGAAGCTTGCAAGCACCGCTTGTCTGCATGACCGTATTTGGTTTTTGTTGAAAATTGGTCTGAGTAGTTGCCGGCGCTCCTGCATCAGCTCGCGGCAAATGGTTATAATGTGGACTATGTCCTCCTCTCCTTCCCCACAAAGACGGCACACTGCTGGCTTTGGAGGGCGCAGCCAAGGGGGCAGGTGGTATGCTGTCGGCAGCAGACCTAACCGAAATTTCAGAAACTTCTCTTTGATGGTTCTGGAGAAGTTAGAGAGGAGGTAAGTTTGAGGAGTCGCTTTACTATAAGATTGTATAGTTAGCCAGCCATGCGAACGTTCAGTCAAGGCCGCTTTGTCCTGTAAGATTGACTCTTTTTTAACAGTGTTATTTACGATTTTCTTGAAGCATGCCATGGTCCCAGGCGTTGCCCAGAGTTGCCGTAAGCCCAACTGGTCCAGTGCAGTGTCCAAGAACAGTCTGGCTGGGCAGGTTACTTTCGTTTCTACTTCTCTCCACAAATAGAAATTTAAAGTTTCTGGCTGCCCTTTTTTGATCTTAAACCAGGTTTTAACAAAGGCTCCTTTCCTGTCCAGCTCCTGATTTTGTATACCAAATTCCAGCCTCATTTGCGCTGGAGATGTATATCCAGGCAGCCCGTATATAATTCTTAGCGCTCTGGCGATGGTACCATTTAATGTTTCCACATCCCTCCCTCTCATGGCTTTGCTTCCATAGGTGATAGATGGTATGAGTTTGGCCTGTATCACCTTGGTCAGAGGGAGGAAGCTCGGGCCCGTGGTTATGTTCTTCAGGTTTCTTAGTGCTACTGCTGTCATAAGCCCCCTCTTTTTTATTGCCTCAAATTGTACTTTGTAATTGCCTTTACTATCGATCATAACCCCCAGATATTTGTAGTCTTGTACGACTTCAAGCTTGCATTTTGCCAAGTGCCAGTTGTGTTTTGTTTTTGTTTGCCGGTAATTTATACACATGACTTTTGTTTTGTCTTGGTTGATGCTTAGTTTGTTAGTATCCGAGTATTGAGATGTAATGTCCAGCAGACGTTGTAAACCTATGGATGTCCGACTGATAAGTACTAAATCGTCTGCATATAGGAGATTAGATAGCTGGTGACCACCTAGCTTTGGTGCATGCGCGTTGCTTCCATTGAGTTGAACTGAAAGCTCAGCCATAAATAGATTGAATAGTGTGGGGGCTAATACACACCCTTGTTTTAGTCCTGAGGTTGTGTTCATCTTTTTCGATAGATGGTCACCTGCCCCCAGCTTTACTTGTATCCAGGTGTTACTGTGCAGAAGGGTTAGTTGTCTTAGGAGCAATGATGGAATACCTAATGTTTTTCATTTTTGCCACAGAATATTTCGGTTTATGTGGTCAAATGCTGAACTGTAGTCGATAAAGCAGATTTACAGAGGCTGTTTAATTGTAAGTGCTGCGTTTATCATTAGTGAGAGGGCAGAGATGTTAGTGGCAGTGCCCATGTCCCTACAGAAGCCAGTTTGATTGTAGGGTATTGCTTTGAGTTCCGTGGCCCATGTTGTTAATTCTTGAAGAAGTACCCCGACATAATATTTGGCCTCGTTATCCAAAAGAGCTACCAGCCGATAGCTCTTGGGATCATTCCTGTTGCCTTTTTTGTATATAGGAGAGATTATTGAGCCTCTCCATGATGATGGTAATGTTGACGTTGCAGGATTCTTTCAAATATTGGTTTTAGAACTGTAGCCCAATATGCAGGATCTTGTTTGAATAATATGGGTGGAATCCCATTGGGGCCAGGAGCTCCTTCTCGTCTGCCTTTCAAGATTCTTTTGTGAACTTGGATGTTTGTGATTGTGATTGTGGAGTTCTGTCCAAGAAGGGCAAGGAGATTCCTTAGGAACACATTTTCTGCTAGATGAAGGGTATCAGCATTTGCATATCACCAAAGCTCAGACCCGTATGTGGCATTAGGTGTATATTTGGCCTTGTAGATACTCATCAGTTCCCTCGGATGTTTAATGCCTAGTTTCCTGGCAAAATTCAACAAGGCCATAGTGGATTTAGCAAAATGTAGTCGCCTTGATTTAATTTCCTATGACCAATTCCCAGGTTGATTGAATATAATCCCTAATTATGAAAATGTGGCTGTGAACTGAATTTTAGAGCCCTTGATAAAGATGTCGCGACAACAAGAGGCCTATTCCCAAGTTTCATTGCAAAAGTTTTGCTGATGTTAATTTTAAAGGGAATTTTCTTTGACTCAGTGTTATTTTTTAAACCATAGTTCTGCATGTACTGGACAAATTCATCAACTAGTCGCTGGAGGCTGAGTGGAATGTGAGCCATTAACACAGCATCATCGGTATAAAAAAGGGCCGGGATTGGATGATGTCCCATTTGAGGTAAATCTGCACACTCACTTGCTAATGTACCACCTACGCTGTTAAGGTCAAGGTTAAACAGAAAGGGGGCAAGCATGTAGTCTTGATGTACCCCTCTTCCTATTTTAACCCCTTCGCTGATGATGACGAGCTGAGCTCGTCATCAGCCACGGTGGTCGTGTGCGGATGACGAGCTGAGCTCGTCATCTAACGCAGCTTTTGGAAAAAAGCCGCACAGCGCAAAAATAACCGCCGCAGCGATGCGGTTAAATGGCTGGAAACAATTGCCTTTAAGGCCATAATGTACTCTACCCTGGCCTAGGGCGTACCGATCTCTGAGAAAGTTAACAATAGTACAGTCTAAGCCCATGTTAGCCATGATTGACTATAGTTTGTCGTGTACCACAAAATCAAAGGCAGAAGATACGTCTATAAATACTAAAAACAGATTACCTTTTTTGTAGTACATGTATTTCCCAATAAGTAGGTACAGATAAATGGCCTGTTCTGTGGTCCCCAACCCCGACCTAAAACCATACATCAGACCCTAGATGATATTTTTAGAGTCTGCCCAGTATTGCAGTCGACCTATACGGATGTTTAATGCCTAGTTTCCTGGAAAAATTCAACAAGGCCGCAGTGGATTTAACAAAATGGAGCCGCCTTGATTGAATTTCCTATGACCAATTCCCAGGTTGATTGAAAATAATCCCTAATTATGAAAATGTGGCTGTGAACTGAATTTTAGAGCCCTTGATAAAGATGTCGCGACAACAAGAGGCCCTATTCCCAAGTTTCATTGCAAAAGTTTTGCTGATGTTATATTTAAAGGGAATTTTCTTTGACTCAGTGTTAATTTTTAAACCATAGTTCTGCATGAACTGGACAAATTCATCAACTAGTCGCTGGAGGCTGAGTGGAATGTGAGCCATTAACACAGCATCATCGGTATAAAAAAGTGCCGGGATTGGATGATGTCCCATTTGAGGTAAATCTGCACACTCACTTGCTAATGTACCACCTACGCTCTTAAGGTCGAGGTTAAACAGAAAGGGGGCAAGCATGTAGCCTTGATGTACCCCTCTTCCTATTTTAACCCCTTCGCTGCTGATGACGAGCTCAGCTCGTCATCAGCCACGGTGGTCGTGTGCGGATGACGAGCTGAGCTCGTCATCTAACGCGGCTTTTGGAAAAAAGCCGCACAGCGCAAAAATAACCGCCGCAGCGATGCGGTTAAATGGCTGGAAACAATTGCCTTTACGGCCATAATGTACTCTACCCTGGCCTAGGGCGTACCGATCTCTGAGGAAGTTAACAATAGTACAGTCTAAGCCCATGTTAGCCATGATTGACCATAGTTTGTCGTGTACCACAAAATGAAAGGCAGAAGATAAGTCTATATATACTAAAAACAGATTACCTTCTTTGTAGTGCATGTATTTCCCAATAAGTAGGTACAGATAAATGGCCTGTTCTGTGGTCCCCAACCCTGACCTAAAACCATACATCAGACCCTAGATGATATTTTTAGAGTCTGCCCAGTATTGCAGTCGGCCTAGAAGGATACATTCAGCCACCTTAACTAAAGAATCCAGAAGAGAAATAGGCCTGTATTGCACTGGGACAGTAAGAGACTCAGGCTAAGTTGAAAAAAATCCTTTGATTTGATAGGCTCTGATGAGCAAGGTAAGGATGGGGCCCCAGAGATCAATATTAGATTTAAACAGATCAATAGGGATCCCGTCAGGGCTTTATCACCTTTACTAGCCCTCAGGACCTGAACTACTTAATTTATGGAAAAGCCAGGATAATTCTGGTTATTCATTGATGAAGTAGTGGCGGGAACGCTAGGGGTAGATGCAGCGAGAATGGAAGTCGCTGTATCTTCCTGAGAAGAATACAATTTAGTAAAATGAGTTACGCAATCGGCCTCAGTAATGGCTATCTCTACTCGGAGACAATCAGGGGTGTTAAGAGAAGTATAATTAATGATATGGCAAAATGTGATGTTATCATTAGACAGACTGGTCTGAGTAATAGGTAGGTTCCAGGAAACTTCCTTTAGACTTTTTCCCCGTTGTTTAATAGCAAGTTTGTATGCATGTCTACGCTCCCGAACCTCCCAAGTGTATCTGGATTGTTTGGCTACAGCTAAAACTACTGAGGGATTTTGTACATACTGAATCAAACCAGCCACACTGACCTGTCTTCACTTTATTCTGGTTGACACTAAGCCCGTCTCTGATGCCTTTTTTAATCAAATCGAAAGCAAAAATAAAATCATGCGCCTCTGTAGACTCGTCTAAACACGTTTCAAAAGCCACCCTCTCTTTGAGAATTGATTTGTCTAGGAAACTGGATGGTTTCACCAGAGACCATCTCAGTGCATCCCCGTTACGACGGGAGATGCCAATATTTCCTACTGTAGAAATTAAATTTGCAGCCCCCCTGTGTGTAAGGAGATTGGTATTCAAAGCAACACTTTGGGGAAAATGATTGCTGATCATGATATCGTGGATAAAACATTCTAAAACCAGCTCTGAATAATGCTGAGGTAACAATAAAAAGTCTATCACGCTGTTCTCACCCCTACCATTGTAGGTACTCCTGACTGTGCGGTAGTCTATCAACAACAGAATACAGGTAGGGATATCGCACTGGAATTGACCGTTGACTGGTGCATGTAATCTGCTAAGGGGGCTGAGGGGCAGGACGGCCGGTGGGAGATCGAGGGTTGCAGAGGACTGGTGCAGCAGTTACGGGCGGGATGGGGGCGTCCGTTTCGTTTGGCAGGATTCGCCCGCTTTAGGTTGCGGAGTGGTTTGGGGGGGAGGGGGGGTGCGGCTCGTTAGTCGTGCGCCTTAAGGGCCTCACCTTGTTCCGGCGGGTTGCGGGCTCTGGGCGGGAGGCCTGTGGTGGGTCAGCGTGGCCGGGGGCGGGTCGCTGGGGGGGCCTTTGTCCTGCTTTTTTTGTGGGTAGCGGGTGGGGGTTGCGTGTTCTGGCGAGCATCCTTGGAGCAGCGCGCCCGGTGTCCCGCGCTGCCCGGTGGGGCCTACCTGGCTGTTTCGGTTGTCCTCGTGGTTTTGGGGCACACGCGGACGGGCTATTGATACCCTGGTGGATTGCGGTAGCGCCTTTTGTCAGATTGAGCACATGTGTGTGATCCCGGGGGCTCGCTCTGGCCATACTGCGGTCCTCGTGGCTGGGGCACTCAGAGGGCGTTACTTTGGTGTGGTTAATGGCCGCCGGTCATGGGTTCGCGCATGCGCAGACCATTTCATCTTCAGCCCTGTTCCGTAACTCCTCCCCGCCTCGCTCGCTCGCCGCTGTCTGCGCTGTGGTGGGGAGGGGATCCCTTCCTGGCCCTCTCGCGCTCCAGTGGAGATATTTTAATATATATTACACGTACTTTACTTTCGCTTGGCAATTTTGTTTAGCGCGGTGATGGGAAGTGCTTCACAAGGGGAACGGAAATAGTGCTGATGGAATTAATGCGCTGGCGGGCGATTGTCTTTTGCATAATTTATGTAACTTTCGCTTCTGTATTTTGTTCACTTGTAATCTTCTCATGTATCAGTACTGTTCCTGTGGTGTGGCGCTCTGGCGCCTGGGGGGGGGGTCCGCGCTGTATCGGGCGGAGCGTGCACTAATAAGATGAGTGAGTTTATTTAAATAAATAAATATAATTAAGCACCTTCGCTTCTGTATTTTGTTCACTTGTTATGTTCTCATGTATCAGTGCTGTTCCGGAGGTGTGGCGCTCTGCCGCCTGGGGGGGAGGGGGGGAGATGGGGGGTCCGTGCTGTATCGGGCGGGGTGTGCACAAATAAAATGAGTGAGTTTATTTAAATAAATATGCTTTTGACTGTTTCGGTGTTATATATTAGTAACGCTTTCTTGGGCTCAGGGGGATGGACTCGTTAGTGTCAGGTTGGGAGGGAGGGGGGAAGGGGGGACTTATGTTGTTGTTTTGTTTTTCTGCAGGGCAGCGGCATCAGTGAGGACCGAGACGTGGCTATTAGTCACACAACATGTGGCTCAGGATTGGGGGCTTCATGTAGATTAGATAGGCGTTTTCTGGCAATTAGGCTCTGGGTGGATGTAATTTACAACACTTTGTGTAAAGGTCCAGGGCATGTCTTCAGGGGGGGGGGGGCTGGAGGTATTCACAAATCTTGTTTTGTTTACTACAGAGCATCAGCGAGGAGAGGTTGTATGGACGGACGTCATGGATTTATACTGAGGTACACCGGTGGGCGTACTGTGGTCAGTACGCTGGCTAGGAGTGAAACAATTGCGGTGTGTGGCTAATTGGGCTTTCTATTGCAGGGATTGGTTGCGGAAGACTACAACCACTGAGGGGACGGTGGAAAAAGGAGTGGGAGCAGGTATAAGAAGGTTTGCGGATAGCAAGGTGTTTTCGGAGGGGGGGGCTGGGCGGTGCTGGGCTCAAGGCTGGCAGGAGCAACTGGACACACAGTGTGGGATACTTTGCTGACACCTCTCTTTTATTTCCATTCAGCATTGCGCACCGTGAAGCCTGGTTCGGCCTGAACTTCGCCTACGCGTAATTGCAACTGATTAAGTAAGTAAGTCAGGGACCAGGGGACAGGGAGGTTGCTGGACCCGCAGGGGGTTGCCCGAGCTACTAGAGTGTCAAGGACTTTTCTCATTCTCACTTTATCCTCCCCCCTCAGATTCCGAGACGATCCCACAACGCTATATGGAAAGCCAGGCCTCCCCATCACTATTCTCTCAGATGTCGCAGGTGGACGACTCGCTGCCTGAGGCGTCACAGGAGGCGCAGTGGGCGGCGTTCATGCAGATGGCCAGGGGGAAAGGGCTATCCTGGGCCAAGGGGATTGCGAGGGATGTCGAACGGGATGATTCGGGAGTCATTTGCGAGGCTCCCCTGCCGGATCACGACTTGCAGGAGGCGATCTGTCACACTAGATCGTCTAAGAGGGCGCGGAAGCAAAGGTCCAAAGAATTCCCGCCAGACCCTCCCGCAGGCAAGAGCAGGACAGTGATAGCTCAAATCGAGCCCCCACCACGAATCGCGTCACCGGGTGTGTCACCGGTTGCGCCACAGGCACCTGTGCAGAACTCAGCTGTTTACGCCACCCGAGAGGACCTTGGTAAATTGTCAGATTCCCTGAAAGACTTCATGAAGGAGCTTTTGGGAAATAGGGTATCTGCAGCACCTGTTATGACATTGAATGGTGCTGCGGACGGCGGCGAGGGGGCGAAGGCGGCGGCTTCTGTGTGGGTCGCTCCGCCGCTTGCTTCATTGCCATCTACATCGACTCTCCCCCCAGTGGCCAGCTCCAGTTCTACTGTGGCGTCATTGTCCACGCCGCTGTCGAGCGGAAACACTGGAGGAGCCGTGGTGCCGCCTCCTCATTTGGCGCCCGTTCTCCTTTCAATATCCACACCTGCCAACACCAGTGTAACATCCATCTCCACAGACACTGAGTTGATGAGGTCGGCTCCACCCCATGGTACGTCTGCTGCACCGACTGCCTTGATATCTCCTTTGTTGACAAATAATCTTTCTTCCACAGGAAGCGTTGATAGCTTAAGCCCACTTGCAGCACCTCTGTCCGTACCTACTTCTGAGCCCAAGGTGGCGGCAGCAGCCCTATTGTCTGGGCATTGTGATTTGGGTTGGCAGGTACCCCTGGCTGCAAAAGAGATGATATGGAGGAGAGAACGGATTGATATTTTCTCGCTGTTGCTATTAGGACAGGAGGGCACTGACGTCAGGAAAGCGGGGTTGAAAGAGGAGGATAAAAAGACAAAGTACCAGCAATGGCCGGAGAAGACAATCGAGAACTGGTTAGATGCGTTTGCCATCTTGCAGGCAGTTATATTAGAGAAGCACCCAGAGCAGGCGCTCGTTCAATACAGCACACTGATCAGGAAGGAAGCTGCTCGTTGGGGCGGGCAGGGTTGGGTGAGTTACGACCTAGAATTTAGGAGACGAATGTCCTTGTGCCCAGAGATGAGATGGGACCAAAAAGAAGTACAACTGTGGTTAGATCACATGGGTTCTAACCTGCTCCGCAATGCGGGGAGCATGCATAAGAAGCAGGGGTATAAGGACTCAGGCAATAGCACACAGCGGAGCGAGGCACTGGGGGATAGACAGTCCTTTCGGGGTGGCTACAGAGGCAGAGGGGGCAACAGGGGGTTGTTCAAGAGGTCGTCCCCAGGGGTATGTCGCCTTTTCAACTCCGGTCATTGCACTTGGGGAAAGTCCTGTAAGTTTGCCCACTCGTGCAACAAATGTGGGGGCCCCCACTCTGCAGGATCTTGTTCAGTGCTGCAAGGGGGCACTTCCAAGATCACTAAGGATGCAGGTAACAAGCAATGACAGTAGGGCATGTACGCCTCGGCAGCACCCCCCATCCTTTGCACCTCACAGCACAAGACTATGCTTATCCTGGCACTGTAATGGGACCCTCCCCCGTGATCCTGTCTAACATGTTACCCCTCCTGCTAAAGTATCCGCTCCCCCGGGACAAGTTCTTGCTTCTGGATGGTTTTAGCGAAGGATTTAAGATACCCTTCGTGGGCCGCGAGGGCCCCAGAGAGGCAGAGAATTTAAGGTCAGCTAGGGAGATGCCTCTGATAGTCAAAGCAAAGGTAGAGAAGGAGAGACTGTTAGGGAGAGTGGCTGGCCCTTTTGACAAACCACCTTTGGAAAACTTTGTGGTGTCACCTTTGGGGGTGGTACCTAAGAAAGAGCCCGGGTCTTATAGGTTAATACACAACCTCTCTCACCCTGAAGGAGCCTCGGTCAACCATGGTCTGGAGGAAGGGTCCTGCTCTGTGTCATACTGCACGCTGGATGTGGCTTTGGACCTAGTAAGAAGAGCAGGCGTAGGGGCATGGTTGGCCAAAGCAGACATTGAATCGGCTTTCAGGTTGTTACCGGTGCATCCCAGCAGACAACACTTGCTAGGCTTCAAAGTGGACGGGGAGTATTACTACGATCGCTGCATGCCGATGGGATGTGCAGTGTCCTGTGCCTACTTTGAAGCGTTCAGTAGCTTCCTGCAGTGGGCATTGCAGTCTCGCTATGGGATCAGCGGGGTTTCTCATTACCTGGATGACTTCCTTTTTATAGGAAGTGAAGGGTCAGAGGAGTGTAGCGAAGCTTTGCAGAACTTTGAAGCACTGACTGCTAGCTTAGGGGTCCCCTTAGCTCCAGGTAAGACAGTTGGCCCTGCGCAGGTGTTGACCTTCTTGGGGATTGAAATCGATACAGTGAAGGGTGAGTGTAGGTTACCAGCAGACAAGGTACGGGATCTGGCACAAACGATTCATGCTGCTCTGGGTCAGGATAAGGTGACGCTGGGTCTTTTACAGAGTTTGCTGGGCAAGCTGAACTTCGCTGCGAGAATCATCCCCGCGGGAAGGGTCTTTGCGCGCAGGTTGGCGAGGGCATCCGCGAAAGTCAGCAAGAGCTATCATTTAGTGAGGATCAGCAAAGGCATGAGAGAGGACCTTAAGATGTGGGCCACCTTCCTGGGGGACTTCAATGGCTCTGTAGTTTGGAGGGCGCCTTGGGCAGGGTCTCCTGACCTTTCTATGTTCACGGATGCTTCTGGAAGAGAAGGTTTTGGTGTCATTTTGGACACGGAGTGGTGTGCACAAGCATGGCCGAATGTGTGGCGAAAAAAGAAGGTTACATCCAACATTACTGTGCTAGAGCTGTTTCCCATTGTGGTAGCATTTCACCTGTGGCCAGAGAAGCTAGCTGCACGGAGGGTACTGATGTGGTCAGATAATTTAGCAGTGGTACATGCCATTAATTCTCAGTCAGCTTCATGCCCGCTAGTGCTATGTCTACTCAGGGAGTTGATGAGAGTTTGCCTGGTGAGCAATGTGGAGTGTAGAGCGCGGCATATTCAAGGGGTCCAGAACACAGCGGCTGACGCTCTTTCTCGCTTCCAGTGGCACAGGTTTCGCGAGGCATGGCCCAGAGCAAAGGAAGAGATGACCCGTTTCCCCGAGCACCTATGGTTCCTTCTGAATCTGAGAAGCGATTGAGAGGGCTAGGGGAGCTGGCGTTGGCCCCGCGGACGATCAAACGATACCGAGTGGGCGCGGAGAAGTTCTGCGCTGTCACCGGGGATTGGGAACAGGAGAGGCCTACGCTGGAATCCCGGACGCAGGACTTTATTCTGTGGGCGAAAGATGAGGGCAAATCACAGTCTTGGGTTGCGGGGCATCTGTCAGCCATCAGCCATCACGCTCGATTGAGGGGGCAGCTAGACCCAACAAAGTCATTTTTAATCAAGTCAGCGCTGAAGGGCTGGTCCAGAAGCGAGCCTCGTTCTTCAGATAACAGGGCAGCGATTGACTTTGCTACATTTAAAGGGATGCTGGATAGCATCGAAGGGGCGACAAGTTCTGGGTTTGAGGCAGTTCTCTTTTCCGCAACATTTGCGCTGGCATTCTTTGGTGCCTTCAGAATAGGGGAGATAGTCGCGAAGTCAAAGACTGATAGATCGGGCATAGCTTTGTGTATCCAGGATGCTATGTTGTCGGGGGATTGCTTATCACTAAGGTTGAGACAATCTAAGACGGATCAGGAAGGGGCTGGCAAAGTAATAATGCTGAACAAGTTAGAGGTTGCTAGGTACTGCCCTGTACGTCTGGTTGAGAGATACCTTTCCCTGCGCCCTCCTGCTGAAGGTTATTTGCTGGTTCATGCGGATGGAGCACTTTTGACCAAGTACCAGGTGCAGCGCGTCATGGACACCTGTCTAGATTTATCTGGTAATAAAGTACTGGGCAAAAGATTTTGTACACATTCTTTCAGGATAGGGGCAGCGACCACGGCGTTTCAGGCAGGCTTGCCAGTTGAAAATATAAAACATGTGAGGCGCTGGGAGTCGAATTGCTACAAACGATATATACGTTCATAGGAGAAGTTATAAGCATCAGGTTTCAAAACAATTTGTCCTTGGTGTGTTATTGTCGCAATGTTATTGGTTTGCAGTGTGTATATCTTTGTGTGTTGTTAATAAACAAGGCGTAAAACATCTGCATCTCTTATTTACTAGGTAAATCGGTCTGGGTGACAGGACATTTGAGAATGCAAAGGGTAGCCCAGTGGGCGGATAGCGGAAAGTGGAAGCATGGTTTCACAGCGACCAAGATAAAGTGGATAGTGTCGCCCGACATGCAGTGGAGTAGCCTGATGAACAAAATTCGGCAGTTACTGGACAGGGGTGAATTAACACCTGACATACTAATAATACAGTTAGGTGGCGAGCAGTTGGTGCATGTGGGCCGCAACGGCCTGTTGCACATGATGAGGAACACTATGTGCGATGTGAGCAACCTCCTGGGGACCTGTGAATTATGGTGGTCCGAAATCACACCAAGACTTCATTGGAAGGGCGCTAGGTCAGGAGTAGCATTGGAGACTTCCCGCAGGCAGGTGAACAGCGCCATGCGCAAATTCACAGAGCAGAGGGGATTTGGTTTCATACGACACGGTCTGCTACACACGAAATGCACGGGATGCTTTGATGGAGACGGTGTTCATTTATCTGAGGTAGGGATGGCTATTTTTCTACTGGATTTAGCGGAAGCTATGGGAGCAGCAGGTTGTATCTAAGGAGGAGGAGTATGTGGGGGGGCTCTGGGACAGCGGCGGCCGCACCCAGAGCCATGGCGGATTACAGGGCGATCCAATGCAGGAAGGTACAGAAGGGTACCCTCTACAGGAGCACCGGAAGGGTGCGAGAGCAAATTATCCCCAGGGAGATCCACGGTCGGATCCTGGAGGAGCGACGGCGCCCCGTTAGTCCTTCGGGCGGTTGTGTACCTGAGCAACCGGGGGTTGCCAGCAACGCTCAGCCCCCCGTAGGGGGAGGGGCGTGAGCAAGGGGCGGATGGTAGGTCCGCCGGGGGAGAGGTTAGACCTTCCCCCTAAACTGACAACGCCCCCGCGGTTAACACCACGGGGAGTTATGGCTCATCAGGTGGGCGGGTCGCGAGGGGCGGCCTGCTCTTGGATCGCCCGTAAGCTAACCCAACATGTTGGCATAATGTATATGCTAATAAAGCTGCAACAACTTTCTCCAACATTTCAGAGTGTGGTGTTGTTTATTCTGAAAAGTGGGGGTAAGAGTGGTCAGGGGGTGGTGCCGATATTGGCACTATGCTAGGCTGCCCCGGGACACCAAAGGTGGCCACCTACGCAGGCGGCCACCCTTAGTGCCAGAGGATGGCACAGACCCAGGAGCGGTCTAGTGGTTGGCGGTCCGGAGGATCCCCTGGTGATGTCATTTATGGCCAGGGGCGGGGCGGTATTGTCTATATGATCCAGGGGGCGAGGGTCAAGCGCCCTCTTTGTTCCTGGACGCGGCGGCGAGCTGACCCTCGCCCCCTCACCCCACTTCTTCGCCCGCGACGTGCGTGTGCTTGCCCGGCGCTTTTCCCGCCCATCCGCTTACCCTGCTTTCGGGCATCAGGGGGGGGGGGCGTGTGGCTACTAATATTACTGTCTTTTGTGTTGCAGGCGGAGTTACAGGGCGATCCAATGCAGGAAGGTACAGAAGGGTACCCTCTACAGGAGCACCGGAAGGGTGCGAGAGCAAATTATCCCCAGGGAGATCCACGGTCGGATCCTGGAGGAGCGACGGCGCCCCGTTAGTCCTTCGGGGGGGTTGTGTACCTGAGCAACCGGGGGTTGCCAGCAACGCTCAGCCCCCCGTAGGGGGAGGGGCGTGAGCAAGGGGCGGATGGTAGGTCCGCCGGGGGAGAGGTTAGACCTTCCCCCTAAACTGACAACGCCCCCGCGGTTAACACCACGGGGAGTTATGGCTCATCAGGTGGGCGGGTCGCGAGGGGCGGCCTGCTCTTGGATCGCCCGTAAGCTAACCCAACATGTTGGCATAATGTATATGCTAATAAAGCTGCAACAACTTTCTCCAACATTTCAGAGTGTGGTGTCGTTTATTCTGAAAAGTGGGGGTAAGAGCGGTCAGGGGGTGGTGCCGATATTGGCACTATGTCTTCTAAGCATTGTGAGAGTTGCTTCGCAGCACCTTTTTTGAAACTTTACTCATAAAATTGAGTAAGGTGATCAGGTTGTTAGTTATCTGTTAGTTAGTTACCCCTATAGATAGTAAGAGATTATTGTATTTGAAACGTCGAGCCATAGCTGGCACTAGTGCATGCAAAACTGGAACTGGGCATGTATTATCTGCCAACCTCGATTTAACTCTCATTTAGCTCTACTACCTTTGTCAGTGATGTGGTTAAAAAATTGAAAAAACTACTGGGTGCACAAAGTTAAGTATTGGGGCCAATGAGGTCGCTGAAGAATGCAAATATTTTATTCACCGATCCAGCTTTTAAATCCTTGTAACAAACAATATCATTAATACATCACAGAATTATTGAGATAATGTTGCTGTATTTGTTCATGCAGGTGGCTTTCAGGAAGGTTAACAGTACTTGGAAGTGTTCTCAGCTCAGGAGCAAGAGAATTTATGAAAATCTACTTTTGTCCGGAAAAGAAAAAAATATAAAAGTATGCAACTGTTTTATGTATTAAGAAGGATCCTCAGTAAATTAGAAACTCATTTCTCTGTCCTTTTCCCTACGTCTATCTCTCTCTCTTTCTCTCTTAATTCAAATCAATGCAAACAAAAGCTTCTTTCAATTCAATTAAACATTCTGCCGAAGCTTTGCAAGTTCGGAATCACCACCAGTAAAGATTAACATAAAGGTCCTTTGACATGTGAGTTTGTCCCAGGCCACCTCTTCTACCATTATCAGTTCCACTCCGAGGATGGTCCAGTTCTCCTGTCCATATTTCAGCTCCTTTGTGAAGTAGGTGAACTAGTGGTTGGATTTCGGATAACAGTAGTTTATTGTGAGAATACTGTTGTGTGTTTTAGCTAGCGTGCTTTAATATTAGTTGTTCTGCATTTGAATTCACAAGTGTGCATTTACACAGATCTACATCAACTTTTTAATGATGTGTTTGAATGTGTTTTCTGGAATAGACTAAAACTAAATGGAGGCTGTATCATGGTGTTCATTCTCTGTTTATATTTTGGGGATCAACAACACATGCAGCAAGAGTTTGCGCTGTTTATTTGTCTGACAATGTTTTGAAGAAATCGCTAGATAAAGCCTCTTGCTACATAACAGGCTCTTTGTGCTCACACTCTGTATTGCATTCATTCACAAATGCTTTCTGTTGTTTATGCAACTAGTTTGTTCTGACACCTCTGGACGATGTTAGGTCAAAAGGGGCAAATCAATCGTCATGTAGGGGGTTAGGGTTAAGATGGTGGGGATTTGTGATGATTCAAAACATGAATTGTGATTTGTTATAATGATGTTCACACCATGTTGACTTTGTTGTGTTTCTGATCTGCTAGGCTGAAAATGGCCGAATAACCCCCTGAATTCGTAGACAAGTGCTGCAGAGGTACTGATTCCATTTCTATCGTTTGTGGAATTGGTTTCATTGTTCTTCTATTTCTTTAATTCCTTTCTCCCGCTTACAAGAATGAACTAGGCAACATTTCTTTTCTTTGTTTGAGCATGTGTGGTGGCGAATGAGGTTGTGCTGATTTCAATTTGAGGAAGAGTCATTAATTGGCTGACTCATGCTGAAACGTTCACGAATTGGTGAGACGTAATCATGAATCATGTTGTCTCTGGATAGTTGCCATTGAAGTTTGTGCTGTTATTGGTTGACCTTTGCAAAAGCCTTGCTGGGATTGGTTGGTTGTCCGTTTGTTTATTTTTGGGAGTTTGGGGATTATTTTGAGTGAGAATAAAGGATGTGGTATTGAAAAAGTCCAAAGCTTTCTAGTATGGCCATTATGAATTGAGAGGTTCTCCTGCATTCCAAATGATGACCGCTCTCTGGATGTATATATGTGGGTGTTTTTAGGTCTCGCTGAGTCAGCGCGCATGTACTGCACGGAGAGACATTTAGTTGCAGCTTTGGGAAGTGCTCCCAAAGCGGCGACCAGCTTGCCAGAACGCACAACAAACCCGCGCACTGCTGCGCACGCATCTCCTGTTTTCTATTTCTTTACTTTTGCTATAATCGCGGCACCGGCGCTTTACTTTTAACATTAAAAGTAAAGCGTGGGTGCTGCGATTATAGCAAAAGTAAAGAAATTTAATAAAACTTCTATTTCTTAACTTTTGCTATAATCGCGGCGCCCGCGCTTTTCTTTTAACATTAAAAGTAATACGCGAGTGCCGAGATTATAGCAAAAGTGAAGAAATAGAAAAATACTTCTATTTCTTAACTTTTGCTATAATTGCGGCACCCGCGCTTTACTTTTAATGTTAAAAGTAAAGCAAACAAAGAAAGCGTGATCTTCCCACTGAATCAGACAGCCAATGTGCACTTTCTATTTAAACCCAAAAGAAACCTATTCCAACATATCAGAGTGCTGTTTCATTCTTAAACGTTGCAGAGTTTGCCCTTGTTTGATTTCATTTTGAAGACAAATATGTTCTCAGTAATTCGTGAAATCTGCCGACGTGTCCATCGAAACAACACAGTGGCATGCATGACATGAGGTCGGGCGATAAATGTAGCGTATAACATTACACTGCCACCTGTTAATGTAGGTTCTGCATCGCATGCTGGCTTCTGTGCCTCTCTCCTCCAGCTGTACGAGTACAAAGCAGTGCCCTGGCTATTCTACTATGCAAACGTACAGCAGACATGTTCAGGACTGATAAAAGTATCTCTGCGCTTAGGGCACTTTCCTTTTTTTAGGTCTCACACACACAACCACACACACAACCACACACACAATCACAGCCACACACACAACCACACACACACACAACCACACACACAACCACACATACAATCATACAACCACACACACAACCACACACACAACCACACACCAACCACACACACGACCACACACAAAACCACACACACAATCACACAACCACACACTCAACCACACACACACACACAACCACACACAACCACAACCACACACACACACAACCACACACATAACCACACACACACAACCACACACACACACACAACCATGCACACAACCACACACAACCACACACCCACACACACAACCACACATACAACCACACACACACAACCACACACACACACACACAAACAATCACAACCACACACACACACACACAACCACAAGCACAACCACACACACAACCACACACACAACCACACACACAAACACACACACAACCCCCACACACACATTCTCACACACATTCTCACACACAACCACACACACAACCACACACACAACCACACACACAACCACACACACACAACCACACACACAACCACACAACCATACATACAACCACACACACACAACCACACACACACACAATCACACACACACAATCACCCCCCCACACACATACACAACCACACACACAACCACACAGACAACCACACACACCACCACACACACAACCACACACACACACACAACCACACATACAATCACACAACTACACACACACAACCACACACACACAACCACACACACACAACCACACACAGAACCACACACACAACCACACACACACAACCACACACAAAACCACCCACACAACCACTCACACAACCACACACACACAACCACACACACACAAAACCACACACAACCACACACACACACAACCACACACACAACCACACACACGACCACACCTACACACAACCACAAGCACACACAACTACACACACAACCACAACCACACACACAACCACACACAACCACACACAACCATACAACCACACACACAACCACACACACAATTAAACACACAACCACACATCCACACACACACCCAAAACCACACCAGCACCCACAACCGCACCCACACCCACACCCACAACCACACACACACACAACCACACCCACGCACACAACCACACACACACACACACACACAACCACACACACCACCACACACACAACCACACACACACAACAACACACACACACACAATAACACACAACCACACCAAGCATTGGCATAGCCAATAGGTCTCGCCTCTGGGACTTTATAAGTGTTTAGCCATGCAACAGTTGATGTGGTTGCACCAAGATACTGTGCTGTATAACTAAATACTTAGAAGGTCACAAAAGCAAGACCTATTGGTTATGCCAATGCTTGTCAACAGATTGGAATGATTGGATTGGAATGAGTTCACTCTAGAGACAAGGACATGCAATTTCCCTCAGAGGGTACTTTAATACAAGAAAGCCTGATTTCTTAAGACATTCATGTAAAAGAAAGCTGCAACATAGACTACACCGTTTGAAGCATTAAATGAAGGGGATTGAGTGGCCAAAGAAAAGCAGAGGTAGAGAATGAAGAAAAACTTTAGAAATTCAGTGGGCCATTGGTTAGAATATAGAAATGGTGTGGAGAGAAGATACAATACAATCTGTAAGGGTATTCGCTGAGATAGTTAATGAGGCAGACAAAAAGAAAATTGGTAATTCTAAGATTGAAAATTGAAAAACAAAGGGACAAATGTATTCAGATGTGGAGGAAAATGTCCTAAATGACCTGCTAAATTCTAGACCCCCTCCTTACAAAGATGGTGTACAGATACAGGGACAGAGGCTGCCAGTACTCGATCTGGGTGCGGGCGAACCAGCCATGAGTACACAAGAAATACGTGTGCTTGGTATTGCATGTGAAAGTGCTCCTCCTGAGAGTTTATGCTAGATCTGCCTGGTTCTAGTCGGATTGCAACTGCTGTGGATAAAGTGGTCTCTATTATTGACGCTCTAGCTGCTACACAACTTCGAAGAGAGAAATTAATATTGCAAATTAAAATTTGAATTTGGGGAAATTGTGCACAGTACAATAGAAATAAAAAGACTGCTTGTGTGTAATTCAGATGAACTGAAATATTTGATCAAAGAAGCAGTGAGGTGTGTGAATGAGGCTTATGATAACTCAAAGATTTAGAAGAAGAATTTGAAGGTGATGTACATAACAAGCTTGTATAAAAACAAAAAAATTAAATTGAGTGAGGCAGAAATGGAAAATATGTGGCTAATGACTGTGTGAGCGGACTGCATAAAAGACTGGAGTGATATGAGAAAATACAGGGACAAGTGTAAGTCGAAAACTAGCTCTGAAAAGAAAAAGATTGATACAGAAAAGAAGGAAAATGTGTTTATAAATGAGCCTGAAACAGAGTTGGTTTTGCCAGAGTTTCCTTGGTAAGACATTCATGGAGTGAATTATGGGCATGTTTCTTAGTTGAGGGGTGATCTCTACGTTTTTATGACATGTTTACCAAAATATAGACAGGAACCAGACAATTGGTATACCAAGGTTACCAGGTTGGTGACAATATCAGAAGTGCTTTGGGTTGATTTGACTATGTTGTTTCTAAAACTTTGTGGACAGAATGCAAAGTGATTGTTGGATGGCAGACACAGGAACTGTCAAGAGTTCCGCCTAATAATGCCCCTGCTTCTCTGGCCATGAAGAAATTCCAACCAGAGATAGAACATTTGAAAAAGAAGGTGCCAGCAAAAGATCTGAATTGGGCAAAAATAATGAGCCACACAAGAGCCAAAGAAGTCAGTGCATGTACATTACAAAAGGCATATGCAGATCTATAGTAAGTACAGTGGAGTTGAGGATCCAGAAAGAAAGTACATTAGTGGGTATGTATTGGCTTTCATTTTAGGTTTGCATCCGGAACTTTGCTCGCATATTCAGCACAGTGTGATGTGCTGGCAGACCAAGAGTTTTGATGAGAGACTAAAGTATGCTAAATTCTGTAGTTAATGTTTTGATACCAAGCAGATAAAGGTTAAGGAAAAGTTGATGACTGCGCAACAAAAGATTCAGAGAAGTGCTAAAAGTCAAATGATGTATTCAGTTACAGACTTTGTCCAGCCTGAGGTTTTTGTGGTGAGTGGGATGCAAGGTATGCTAGGAGTTGGAAGGAGGAGTGATATGGTGCTGGTACAAACCCAAGGTAGGGGGTAGAGGGCTTGTGAATATATCAGAAACAAATGTGAATCACTGTATGCTGAAAATGAACACTGCTTGTCTTTTCTGTGGGGAAATTGGTCACTGAAAGTGAGTGTGTGGGCATAATCCGTATCAAATCCAAAATGATTTTCTTCTCAGATGCAGCAGAATGCAAACCATTCAAGAACAGTAATCTGTGTCCCAGTGCAACAGACTCCTACCCAAAACATGCCAAATCAAGGGTAGTTCCATAAAATATGCCTGTAGGAACAGTATAGTGTCAATACATGAGAAACAAAATACCATACAGCTCAGGGTAACAACAGAATCCATTGATTCTGAGTAATGATCTTTCTCAGTTTTCACCAGATGTGACACATTTGCAATCATGGTGCATGAGGGGGAAGGAGGATTGCATGCTTTGTGCAATCCTAGAGATAGACCAGAGTGGCCTATACAAGGATTGAGAGCTGAATGGCCACTTGATATCATTTCTAATAGATACTGGTGCTACCAGCTTCACGGTTTGTTTCATGGAGGTTCCAAACCTATAGGTCTTGGAAAAAGAAGTCCAATTTGTAGAAATAAGCAATTTCTAATCAGGCTTTAACAAATGTGCCAGTCAAAATTGAGTCCAAAGAAGCCAATCACCAATTCCTATTGTTTGATTCAAATCCTGTTAATTTACTTGCCAGAGTCATGCTTGGAACTGTGTGATTTATTGTACATTGGATAGTGTCACAATTGAAATCCCAAAGATTTAGGGGTCTATTTACTAAGACTTAATGCTGTGTTTGCGTCACAAACAGTGATACAAAACAACGCTAAATCTTTTATTACCTATTTACTCTCCAGCGTAAAATCACTTGAAATCACTTGCATTGCTTAGCACCAATGGGGCATACCATGGGTGGTGCATGGGCATCCCGATGCAACTTTCTAAGGTTTCTGACTTTAAATCCTATTTACCTAAAATGTAGACAGGTTTACAATCAGAAAATAGCACCAATTTCAGCAAGGCGCGAAGTAGGAGAAATGCTTTTTTTCCTCCTTTATTTTGCGACTTGCATGTGTGCTACACTGTACAGCACACAAACAAAGTGGGAAAATGTTGGAAGTTAGTCTAAGCATAGTATTTTATAGTAGAAGGATATCTTTCAAGTACAAAACCTATGATAGACTCACAGAGACACCTTAGTGCTACAGCGCAAAGATGTGTCTGTGTGAGCTAAAAAACGGTGTTGGATCTAGCTCTGATCTCTTGACTGGGTGAGAGCTTTCTGCTTAATTCAGAGACTCTGTCCCTCACCACCCCTTGTTGTAAATATTTTTGTCCACCCTAAGCGTGGAAGGGTATTCTCAGATGTGAGACCCTTGCTCATTGCACCATCAGGATTCAAGCAAACCGGGCCGAAGACGGCTGTAATGCCAGAAACCGGTCCCCGGGAGCTTGTTTCCTTCCCAGTGTAAGAATTGGCTTTTGTAGTTTGGTTTGCCCTGTTCCCATCATGCACTGGGACAGGAACAGACTAATTTGCATACAGCCAGGTTCTGAAACTGGGATGGTGCAGTGAGCTAAAAAACGGTGTTGGATCTAGCCCTGATCTCTTGACTGGGTGAGAGCTTTCTGCTTAATTCAGAGACTCTGTCCCTCACCACCCCTTGTTGTAAATATGTGTCGCACGGCAGCACATTTCTGCGCTGGCGTTAGGGAGATCGGAAATGGCTATATTTCAGTAAATATAGTGCTCTCCTGCTCTCTTCTTCTCACGCAGTGCAACATTTACAGCTGCTGCACTGCGCTGCACAAGAAACTGGTAAATCTGTCCCTTAGTGTTTAAAATTAAAGCACAAGAGTCACAAATTCAGTTGTTTAAATGTCTTACAAAAGATTACCTGCCTCCTGATTTAAGACACACGGTGAAAGAAGAGTTATGTGAGTTAACAGATAAAGAGATAGAATTAATAATGAGTGCAGAATAACTTAAGATCCACATAAAAGCACACAGTGTTTATCCTAGAACTTGACAATACAGACTTTCATGAGGAGCAGAAGTGGGTATGAATCCCATCATAACATATGTTAGGCCAGGGTATTTCCCAAGAGGTACTTGGCAGATCTTGCAAGTCTCCTGTGATGGGTATTAAAAAACCAAGTGAAAGGCAGAGGGTAGTCCGAAATCCTAGAAAAAGAATCAAAATTGTAGTCAAATGCTGTCCGGTGGTTTAAAATCCTGCTGTAATCTTGTTACAAATTCCTGTGGATGCAGATTGGTATACAGTCATAGACTTATGCCAAGCCTTCTTTTTCATTGCTTTTCATGAGGATAGCCAATACCTTTTGACTTTTCACATTTCCAGTGCGTTTCTGCAATTCTGAAAATTCATCCTCTAACTCCCCAAAGGGAAGTGAGGATGTTTTTGGAAATGGTTGGCTGCTGTGTTTAGTGGATTCCAACATTTTTCATGATTGTGAAGACTTTGCTAAGGTTTACTTGCAGTGATGAAAAGGATCCAGTGTCATTTAACGGCGAATTCATGAAAACCTTCCCAGAGCTTAGAGAAAGTCATTGTAGCTCTTGGAATGCTTGATTACAAAAAGGAGTTTTTTTCTTTACTGTCATGAAAAAGTAGGGGTGCACTTTCAGTATTACTTCACACTACGGTGAGGTGACAAATCCTGTCACTTATTTCTCTGCTACCTTAGATCTAGTATTTATTTTTATTTATTTTGGCATTTATAAAGCGCAGCATATACCCTAGGGTGTCTTAGCTATAACTCATCCTAGTTGTTTGAAGTCCTTAGCAGCTGTTTACCTGGCAAAAGAACAGAGTGAATAAAAGGTTATAGCTCATGCACTCATTGTGTTAGTGCCCCATTTACTCCAAATTTGGCAGACTTGTACTCAAGCTCTGCATCTGACAAACAGCTGAATTATAATGTATGAGCAAACACTACTGGCAACTGAAAATATTTCAATAGTTCTAATACCTTGAATCTTGCAACTCTGATTCCAATTCCCAGCGGTGACGAAGATGAAAATAAAGATCTAAGGGGCATATATATCATCCGTTTTTTAGTCGCAAATGCTGCGATTCGTAAAAAAGCCGCGTTTGCGACAAAAAAAATCGGAAAATGCGATGTATGATTAAAATCGCATTGCAAAATTAAGTAATCGCAAAATTTGCGATTCCTTAATTTTGCATAAGCATTTAAAGAATCGCAAAATGTGATTCCTTAAATGCTATGTATGAAGCACCCAAGTTGTGCGATTTCTCATTAATGAATCGCAAATTACCACCAACTTGAAGTTGGTGGTAATTTGCGATTTCTTTCACAAATGCACTTTTTGGCATTTTAAAGGTGCCATGTGGCGCACATACATGCCCTAAGGGCATATGCACACACATGTAAATTTCAGGGGTGCATCAGGGTGTCCTTTTGATACCCTTGCACCATTGAAATTATTCTCAATTTGCGATTCTCAAATTGCGAATTGCAAATTGAGAATAACTTCCTATTCATTCCTATGGGCCTCTTGGCTCATAGAAATGAATGGGAAAGTATTCCTTAATTGCGATTCGCAATTTGCAAATCGCAATTAAGGAATATTTAGAAATCGCAAAAAAATTGCGATTTTTTACATACATCCCGTTTTGCAATTCTCAAATAGCGATTTCTAAAAAATCCCTATTTGAGAATCGCAAATGAGGATGTTGATACATATGGCCCTTAGTCATGACTGTATTCATGTAACAGATTTGTGTAGCAAATCACAGGCAGATATCAAATATGTTCGCTTAAAATGTCTGACATGACTTTTTTTGTGTACGGCTATTGTCTGAGAGATCATCAAGGAACTCTGAGAGCAAGTTATATAACCTATTCTATTTCTGAAATTGTTGAAGCCTCATACTGATGTTCTGATGTAATTTCAGCACAAGTTGCAAATTAACTGAGTGCAATGATTAATATTGCCAGCCAATATGAATTTGGAGTGGTACACGACTTTGGGCAGTTATGGTCACAAAGGGTCTGCATGACATCCTCTCCTACTCCCATCTGAAACAGTTTGTATATTCTGGATTCATTGGAAGCAATACATCAGCCTAGAGATGGAAGTTGTGAAATGTGTCTCTCATAAGTCTGATTACAACGTTGTCATTGTTAGGCCTAGTATCCTTGGTGTGGCATTCACCAAGACCCTTTGCCTTCACTCCTCCTGTTTTGTAGAATTTTTTTTTGTTGTCTTTAGGACTCTGTGCATTTCACAACTACTAACCAGTGCTAAAGTGCTTGTACTCTTCCCTTCAAACATAGTAAAATTGTATCACACCTAACTGGCGCATTTAATTTACTTGTATGTCCCTATAAAATTGTACTACATGCACCCAGGGCTGTATATAAATGCTACTAGTAGGCCCGCAGCATTGATTGTGTCACCCACTGAATTAGTCTGTTAAACATATCTCAGGCCTGCCATTGTAGCTTGTAGTACAGTTTTCAACGGCAATTTGGACATTTCGAAATAAACCTTTGCCATGCCTAAACCATCCATTTTAATACTAATAAGTCACCCCTAATATAGGCCCTAAAGGCTCATATGGGAGTGTGCTTTGTGTTTAAAAAGTTGGACATGTGTACTTAAGCCTTACATGTCCTGGTAGTGAAATAGTCCTAAAGTTGTTTTTCACGGTTGTAAAGACTATCTCTCACATTGACTAACACTGGGTTACCTTATTACATTAAATAAGTGCTAACTTTAGATTTGGCAGCAAGAGTTATGTGGTTTACCCTCAAATGAAATGTAAAGTAAAATCATATATAATGGTAAAGCGGGATTTTAACTCACAATTCTGAAAATGCCACTTTTAGGCAGTTGCCATTTTCGTGTCTCAACCCTTTGGGCCTTCTGCCAGTGCCCTGGGTCACATGTGGATAGGATGAACCATCCTGACATGATGACTGAGGAGAAGCTATACTCAGCCCCACTTACTTCATAGGGATTTGCGTCCTGCCTACACAAAGGAACCTGACAGCAAGCCTGCCCTGCATTCTGTCACCCACTGACATTACAGAACCACTCAACAAAATACTCCTGGACCTGTGGAAGTTACAAAAGAATGACTGTCTTTGCTGAAGTTTCCAGATCTGCTAAATATTATTTTTAAAAGATGTAATTAGCCTGTTTTCAATAAACAACACTTTTATCATGAACTGGTGTTGGCTGTACCTTACTTAAATTTGTTCTTAAAGATCACAACTTCAGATTTTGCATTGTTTATACAAGCAACAAAGATCACAGTTTTTTTGTAATGTTCAAAGTTTTGTTGA
Organism: Lissotriton vulgaris; assembly: GCF_964263255.1. NCBI lineage: Eukaryota > Metazoa > Chordata > Amphibia > Caudata > Salamandridae > Lissotriton > Lissotriton vulgaris. The sequence continues at coordinate 1,858,454,183 of NC_141689.1, forward strand.
AGAGCTTGATATATTGGATACAGGAGTACCAGATCGTCACCATAAAGCAGGTTGCTAATCTTTGCAGCATTTAATACTGGATGCCTACCCATCAACTTACATTTAATCCAAATAAGACTGAGCTCTTTCTCATCTCTGCTCCATCCTCAACCACATTAGATCACGCTAAGCTGAACTCAAAGACTATTCTATATGGTGCCTATTGGTGAAAATCACTTAAATCCACTCTGGTTAATGTAGTCAATAGCCAGAAATACATCAGTAGTAGTCAGTCACCAGCTAGTACTAATTTGAGGGTTTAGACCTTTTTTTGAGCTTAACACGACCTAAAGAAACACATCCCAACTCTGACCCTTTGTACATTCGACTACGAAAATTCATGGGGCTTATTTACAAACCCCTTGTGCCGCCGGTATGTCACTTTTTCCCATATTAAAAGTGACGCACCGGCAGCAGTTGGACTTTTACATAAGCCCTCAATTCTCACTGGCATTCCTAAAATCCACCCCTCTCCTCTCAAACCTATACTTTATGCTACTGGTTGATTCATCACTGGTTTTGACCATTTTCAACACATCAACAGATAACCTGTGTTTTCATCAACCTGACATGGCTTTTCATCACTAGATCTACTTATAAAATCTGGAAGAGTATGAGAGGTACCCCTTAAACAAGGTCAAGGGAAGTAGGGTCAACCAACCAATGTACAAAGAAAGAATTACCTTGAACAGAGCTAGATAAACAAGGCACGAAGGTAAAAAAAACTATGAAAAGATTCACTAATGTAAAAAGAATTCTTAACAATTTATTAAAAATACAAATGTTAAAAAAGTGGACATACAAGAACCACTGTAGCAAAATGTAAAAAGAAAACGACAATAAAACTGTTTGACATTCAATATTGACCAGCAAGATTGAAACATAAAGACAGAACACAGTGAGACATGAAGCTTGTACAGTGCTAAATGTATATTCTAACTCTATTTACAACACCTATGTTATGCACAACACAGAATAGCATATCAACAAAGGTGTATAAGTCATGAATTATACTGTTATGGTGCGTCGACGCGTTTCGGTGGGTTTCCATGTTTTTATCCACCTTTGTCAAGACAACATTTATCTGTCGTAGTTAGTGGGTCAATATGATCTCCCTTGAGATTCTCTTTCGAATGTTGTCCAATTTTCGTTATTAATCACACCGGAGAGTGTTTTAGTAAAGATTTGGGCTTTGTATATTCCCCTCTTTGGTTAAAAAAGTCATATGCAATGGACTCCTGATATTGGAACTTGAAGGCGTTGACTTTAGCTGTTGTCTATTATTTAGGCATTATGGTACGTTTTCATTTATTTGTTAAAAGACCAGAGGCGCTTCAGTAGTGTCCTTGCGACATGAATAAATGTTTCACACTATGGCGCAGAGGGACTGCTTGCTTCCCTGGTTCTAGGGGTGCTTGGGCGTATATCACTGCCGTTCCGTCAGGACTGCCTGCCTCTCTGCTTCCGGATCCAGAGAGGCAGGCAGTCCCTGATGGAACAGCAGTGATATACGCCCAAGCGCCACAGGGACATGACGAAAGCGCCTCTGGTACCTTTTTTAGAAAAAATCCCTAGAACCAGGGAAGCAAGCAGTCCCTCTGCGCCATAGTGTGAAACATTTATTCACGTCGCAAGGACATGACTGAAGCGCCTCTGGTCTTTTAACAAATAAATGAAAACGTACCATAATGCCTAAATAATAGACAACAGCTTAAGTCAACGCCTTCAAGTTCCAGTATCAGGAGTCCATTGCATATGACTTTTTTAACCAAAGAGGGGAATATACAAAGCCCAAATCTTTACTAAAACACTCTCCGGTGTGATTAATAACGAAAATTGGACCACATTCGAAAGAGAATCTCAAGGGAGCTCATATTGACCCACTAACTACGACAGATAAATGTTGTCTTGACAAAGGTGGATAAAAACGTGGAAACCCACCGAAACGCGTTGACGCACCATAACAGTATAATTCATGACTCATACACCTTTGTTGATATGCTATTCTGTGGTGTGCATAACATAGGTGTTGTAAATAGAGTTAGAATATACATTTAGTACTGTACAAGCTTCATGTCTAACTGTGTTCTGTCTTTATGTTTCAATCTTGCTGGTCAATATTGAATGTCAAACAGTTTTATTGTCGTTTTCTTTTTAAATTTTGCTACAGTGGTTCTTGTATGTCCACTTTTTTAACATTTGTATTTTTAATAAATTGTTAAGAATTCTTTTTACATTAGTGAATCTTTTCATTGTTTTTTTGAACTTTGTGCCTTGTTTATCTAGCACTGTTCAAGGGAATTCTTTCTTTGTACATTGTCTACTTATAAAATGGCATTCCTTACACACAAAGTAATTCCCAGCACTTCCGATACCTAGCTAAAAAAAATTTAATTTAAGGAGGTTTCTTTCAACTCGTAAGGTCCAATACACTCTCACCACCTCACTTGAAATCCCCATCTTCAACAAAAAATGTTCAGTAAACCAGACATTCTCGACTGCACACATAAAGTTTGGAACTCTATACTGCCTTTTATCCATATGCTTCCATATTTACCACCCTTCAAAAAATACCAGAAACAATTGCCTTTCAAGAGTTACTTTCTTCTAATTTTACTTTATTTTCTGATGTGAGAGACACAACAGTTGCCTTAGATAAACACCCTTTTTTGCTTTATACCCACTCTATACTCTGAAACTAGGATACTGCACCTTCGCACACATTATGGGCCTGATTCACAGAACTAACTTAAGACAAAATCCTAAACTTACTACCAGTTTAGTATTCACAGAAGGCACTTACTCATTTTGGTATTCACAAAAGGCACTTACTCATTTCGATATTCACAGAGGTTAGGAGTCCTAACTTTAGGACTATTAAATTCCTTCTGTAAATACCGAAAGTCTTAAAGTTAGGATTCTTCTCAGTTTAGGAGTAGTAAAGTTAAGACTCCAAAATGAGTAAGTGTCTTCAGTGAATACCAAAATGGTAGTAAGTTTAGGATTTTGTCTGAAGTTAGTTCTGTGAATCGGGCCTGTTGTGATTCAGCATCAATCGCAGCATAATGCTAGGCCAAGTATAGCCATATGCTTACAGGGAGCTGCTCCGGAGACAAGAATTCATGAAGGGTTGGGGAGGTGGAGGATATGGAAACCACCTGGTGGCGTGTTCCGTGCTCTGCCTGTAGTTTTGGAAATACACTGTTCAGCCTGTGCCGTTGGCTTCTTGGAAACTGAATGGAATTGAACAGAATGGGCACAAAGGTGTACCATCCCTATCAACATCCTTCTTTTTAGAGATATCTTGCAAGGGGAACATAGTGCCTAACAACATTTTGCATGATCTTGAATTCGTTTGGTGGTTTCTCCTAAGGGTCTCCTAAACTGAGAAAAATCCTAACTTTAAGACTTTCTGTATTCACAGAAAGCATTTAGGACTCCTAAAGTTAGGAGTCCTAACTTTACGACTATGTTAGACAGAGATAATATAAAATGCTTATCAATCAAAGGAAGAGGGGTTACTCGGAGTTAGTTGAGGTCCAGTACCTGACCAGGACATAGCAATATTAATCCAAGAAATGGGTACCTGTTCCTATAGGGACACAACTAATGTCCAGAGAGAACATGGACAATTACAGATTTTGTCTCTTGTTGCCCTCACACATCCCAAGGGATGTCATGCTTCATTATCTGATGTTCATCCTCATAGGGCCGGAGCTGCAAAGCCCTACTGGTCCCCCAAAGGGTCTCTTTGGCAGAGATCTTTATAATATTATGCCATATGATGAGTGAGGGTGTGAGGTTATTCAAGGAGGGGTTGTGAAAAGTGGGTGGGTGAGTATTTAAAACTGGCTAAGGGTTACCTTAAAGGTTTTATAATATATTGGCTCCTTTTTCAGAGTAAAAACATGTAGGTTGTTGTTACTCCTGCGGTAATAATGTACCCTAGTAACTAGAAGATCGACATGTTTCGCGCCCTATGTTGGTCAAAGTGATCCTTGGCACTTCATCAGGACAAAAAAGGTTAATATTTAGTTGTGAAATTTGAAAAATAACAAGTAACCCATGTATTTGAAGTGGTAGAGTGGTCCCCCTTATGTAATGTATAGTGGCGCAAGCTCATTTTAACCACTTGTATAGCGACCTAGAGGAATCAAGAAAAGATCAAAAACACACAAACGATACATAGACAGACATGAAAACATAGTTATTGTTTTATTCTCAGCGATGTCCTAACTTTACTACTCCTAAACTGAGAAAAATCCTAACTTAAAGACTTACGGTATTCACAGAAGGCATTTAGGAGTCCTAAAGTTAGGACTCCTAACTTCTGTGAATACTGAAATGAGTAAATGCTTTCTGTGAATACCAAAATGAGTAAGTGCCTTCTATGAATACAAAAATGGATTAAGAGTAAATTTAGGATTTTCTCTTAAGTTAGTTCTGTGAATCGGGCCCGTAATATGTAGTAATACATCCTGTACAAATATTCTACCACACGTAGACAAGGGGACACACCCGATGGGGAGATTGTGCTAGTACCTTTCGCTCAGGGCTTCGGAAGTCCAATGAACCCTCCCCAGGAACTAAAATAGATGCTAGCCAGCTGTATAGCAAAGTACCACAATGGAAGCCTGAAATTAGGCTTATGGCAGGAACTGACAAATCACAAGGGATTGTCAATCAAGTAAGGCTTCATTTGCCTCCTAAGGCTACGCCATTGCTGGCAGTCTTAACTGGGGTACCCCCTCTCAAGGAAAATGGTAGGGAAACATCTGAAGACCTTATCCGTAAAGTCAAATTTTGGTGTACTACACACTCCGAGGGAGGGTTCAAAGAATCACCACATATTATTATGGTTAGACGGGTTGGAGGGGTTGGTCACTGTCCTAAACAAATAGAGGGAGATTGTGTTGTCGTGGATTTTGGGCGGAGGAAAGTAGGGGGCTGCCTTTTCCAGGGTAACCAACACTGTGGTCATGGGGGAATCACTGCACTTCCTTTGGGTTTCTTTTACCTGCCTAAAATGGCTGATCCGGCAAACAACCCAACTTCCCCCCCCCCCCAAAGACATCAACTGGGAGAAGATAGGAACGAGCTGGGTATTAGAACTAAGCCCAGTGGACGTCATCTCCCTCAGACGAGGGTGAATGGGCATCCCACTGCTCTTTCAACTTTGGTGGATGTTGCAAGAGAAAGCAGAGTTAACAACAGGTTCGAATTAGTAAACAGATTTACCCCGTTGAGCCAATTGGATGGTAATGACTGACTAACCACTGGTCCCCCTACGCAAAGGCAGCAAGTTGGTACTCGGAGGGAGTAGATAATTAACCTGACCCGAGGAGATGAGTTAAGTGGGGTAGGATTAGCCAAAATACTTAGCTGGAATATCACAGGGCTAAGAAATAAAATGGATGATTCTATATGGAATGGTTCATTAAGGGAGCATGATGTGATTGGGCTTCAAGAATCATGGGAAATCGATAATATTGTTTGTCTGGATGGTTATGCAACTTACTTGGAACCTGCAAGGCCATCTACAGTTGGCAGACCTAAAGGTGGGCTAATAACACTGATTTCCCTGATGGTTTCAGGTAACCACCGTAAATTGGATTCTGGGTCAGTAAACTGTTTAGCAGTTGAAAGTACCCTTCTTAACTCAGCCAAGGTTTTAATTGTTAATTTTTATAATTTATTTGACAGAACCTCTGTTATTGAGCATCTGTTCAATCTTGCATCTTTTTTGGAGTCTTACAAGGAGAAACAAATAACACCTTATTCGGTTGTTATTTTAGGTGAGTTTAATGTACATTTATGTTCAAAGAATTGTTATGTTGCCAATAGCCTAGGGCCTGGCAAGTATTCGGAAATACATTTTGAACACACACAACAAGGGGAACTTTTACAGGACACCTTAGCGGAGTTTGGTCTTCCATATCCCAATGATCTATGTGGGAACGGCGACATTAAGCCTGGGCGAAACACCATGCTACGCTCGCGTAGTTTGCGAAGTTTGGGCTACTTTGCACTACGGGAATTGCACGTAGCACAGTGCAAACACACGTAGCATTGCAGTCTTTTTTTGCTTGCTCGTGGTCCTTAATGTCAAGTTGGCGACTGCGAGTGAGCAAAATGAAATCCCAGCGAGACTTTTTCCTCGTTCGGGATCAGCAACATCAAGTTGCCGATCGCGAGTGTGGAAAATAAACCTCCTGGTGAGATTCTCAATGCGAGGAGGTCAGGTTTCTCATTGCGAGTGGTCACATATGCTCGCGACCACTCGCAATGAGAAACTACAAGTCCACATTGAGAAAGCTGCTGCTCGAGTAAAAATCTCGTCGAGCAGGAGAAAACGACAGCTCGCACTGTGCGAGATGCCGTTTTCAATGATTGCACAGTACAGACAAGCATCCGGCACTGTGCAATCACAGCGAACAGCGCACTACGCAGTTCGCTTAGTGCTATGCTTATCTCAAGTAGTGCGAAGTGCATTTCGCGTAGCTACGCATAGCGCTACCATGCGAACTACGCCCAGGGTCAGGTAACATACCATCTATTTAAGGAAAGGGAATTAACACAACCATTGAATATATTTTTATTAATAATGCCCAGGAAGCCTATGTTAAAGACTATACGGCTATATGGTCACAATTTACTGATCACAATCCTATACAACTGATATTGGGAGGGGGAATTGGGCTCAATTCTAAGATTAATAGATCTGTCTCTATTTCAGCCATTAAAGCAAAAGATCAGGGTCGTAGACTAAAGTGGTGTAAGGTCATTCCAGATGAGTTCTGTAATGATTTAGTCACCAAAGTGGGATTAGAATGGAGCTCTTTCTGGATAATAGGATAAGGCAGTGGTTCCCAAACTGTGCGCCGCGGCACCCCGGTACGCCACCAAAACGAGCCTGGGGAGTCACGGTCACATTTGCTGAGAAAAATCCATTAGGAATTCCCTCGGCTCATGGTATGAGGGCCGGGTGCACCGCACCTGGCGCCCACTTGGTGGTGCACTTGCTCGTCCAATCCAGTATGTTTATTTCCATTTTGGGACTCGTAGCCCTGAATTTATAGTCTCAAAGCTCATTAGCAACGAGGTCTTGAGAAGATAAAATAATGGGTTTGCCTGTGACTTCACAATTATGCAAAAGTTGGTGACATGCATCCTAAACTACATCACTGCTAAAATGATATCTTTCCCCAATAAAACCGATGCTCATGATAGAAAAAGCTGTGTGGGTGTGTGGGTGTACATATATATATATGTGTATATATATATATATATATATATATATATATATATTACCTACTGGCTATCGCCAGTAGGTATATATAGTTAGGATTAATTCCCTATGGCATTTCTGAAAATTCTATGTCTAATAACTTTGGCGTTTGTGGACGGAATCGGCTGAAATTTTCAGGAAAATGGCACATTTCGTTTCTGAGCAGCCCCTAAAAATTTGGGGGGGTTTTGTCAAGGGGGGGCCGAGAAAAAAGGGGGGTCCCAAAACACGTTTTTCCCATGTTAATTTCCATAGGGCGGTTGGACTCACTTTTAGCTCGAACGGCTGAATGGATTTGCACGAAACTTGGCAAAATTGTAGGGACTGTTAGCCCGATGTGCCTTTGCTAGGTCTCAATATATGTGCTTCAGTGGATTTTGAGAAATTAACGTTCAAATCAAGATATATATCTGTAACAGCGCTCTGGGCAGCGATCCGGTCCGCTTACTTTTCGCGAAACGGAACTTTGCGCGCAGAAAGCTGATTGGCTCTCCGGTGTCTGTCAACATTCTAAACAGTCCGGAGCGGCCGCCATCTTGTCTCTCGGTAGGATCGAGAGAGAAGAAGAGGTGAAAAACGAAAGGGGAATTTAATGAAAGGGGGCAAGGTATCCCCCTCTTGACCCCCTAGGAATGTTGTTGGGGTTATTAAAGGGTCCCGTGGGGAAAAAAAAAAAAAATGATTTTTCACGGTAGAAGCGCTTCACGGGCCGCGAACTGGGCCGCAAACTGGTAGCGAAACGGGAATTCGCCATTTTGTGCTTCGTTAATTAAATTACTAGGTATAAGTGGGTGCGGGAGACGTATCCTAATCCCCTATGTTTCCTGAGGGTGGCTGAGGAGGCTGATATATGTTGATACATCTCTTCCAGCGGCTGTGCGTGAGCTTTTTTTTTTTTTTGCTGCGTGACAGTCCGGAGCGGCCGCCATCTTGTCTCTCGGTAGGATCGAGAGAGAAGAAAAGGTGAAAAACTAAGGGGGAATTTAATGAAAGGGGGCAAGGTATCCCCCTCTTGACCCCCTAGGAATGTTGTTGGGGTTATTAAAGGGTCCCGTGGGGAAAATAAAAAAAAATGATTTTTCACGGTAGAAGCGCTTCACGGGCCGCGAACTGGGCCGCAAACTGGTAGCGAAACGGGAATTCGCCATTTTGTGCTTCGTTAATTAAAGTACTAGGTATAAGGGGGTGCGGGAGACGTATCCTAATCCCCTATGTTTCCTGAGGGTGGCTGAGGAGGCTGATATATGTTGATACATCTCTTCCAGCGGCTGCGCCATCTTGCCTTTTTTCCAATGCCACAATTTTGTCGTGCACGGCAGCCATTTTAGATGCCAGGCTGGTCCCAGGCTATCACCTAACCCTGCGGATGTAGTTTATGGCCCCAGCTGTAGAGAATTCAGACATGCCAATCCTCCCGATTCAGGCGTGTGACTACTGATTTCAGTGCTAGTCTCCCGCCTCCCGATTTCTGCAAGCAAAAACCCGGGGGCATATTACGAACAACTAGCGATAATTTTTGTCTCTAACTTGTTTAGAGACAAAAATTATCGCCGTACATCGGCGATTTTTATCGCAGATAAACCTTGCTATTATCGCAGAAAAGTCAGCGATAATCATGTATTATCGAGCAAATGCTCTTAGCCATGTTATCCACCTCCCATTGGATAACATGGCTAAGAACTGCTCAGGGCAGGTGTTAGATTTTGGAGATATTCGCGCTTAGCGCGAATATCTCCAAAAGTTGGTAATAGAAGGTAGCGATGTTAGGGACTGTTTCCAGTCGCTAACATCTTGGCACGCCACTTTGCATGTCATTAGTGATAAGTATCACTGACATGCAAAGCGGGGCCCAAGATGGTCGCTATCTCCTTTTAGCTGTCACTAACTGGTGTTAGCGACAGCTTGGTAATAGGGAGATAATTTTATCTCCGCTTTCAAGGCTTTTAAAGCCAAAAAAGCGGAGATAAACCCCCTTGATAATATGCCCCACGATTCCTTGGGGGTTTCAGCTGACAGGGCTTGGTATTGTGTTACATGGTAATTTTTCCAGGAAACGTCAGAGGGTCGATGCAGGGGTTCTAGAAGAGGTGATAAACCATTTAAGCCTCATGAACAAGCGCATGGTCTTTTAAAGATTTGTGAAGTACTCGGAGCGGCGGTGTGTGTGTTTCCTCTTTCAGGAGCGGGCGGGGGGGCACTGCCAGCAACTTGCCAGGTCAGGTAGTGTTCAACACGTGCATCACCCTTTCTCTGCTTGCTATTGCGCTCCATGCTTCGGAAAGGTAAGAAAAAGAACGTGCATTTGAGTTTGAAATGTCCGATCCTGCAGCAGCACACTTCCAAAGCCCACACATGACAATAACCCGATTCAAGGCCCCATTCACCCGTTTTTAAAAAAATAGATAACACTCCAACAAAGTAAGGTTATAAAACTTTATTAACTATTAACTTTAACGAACGGAACAAAAACTAAAAACATTTAAACATTTCTCAACACAAAAAGCAACAATGGTTAGAAGCTGTCTTTTGTGCGAATAGTCCCAAGGCAGCACAACGTGCAGAGTTCTGGACGGCACCCAGGTGATGTCGCCTGGGTGCCGCACTGGTTTAGGGATCCTACAATGCAGCACAGAAAAACAGCGTGGGGCGTCCCGGGTGGTGCGGGGGGAGGCCTCGTCAGTAGCGGTCTGTGTCCAGTGTCACATGGCTGACACAACATGTACGACAGGCACCCAGGTGATGTCCAGTAAACTGCCGCACTGGTTTTGGTATCCTACAATGCTGCTCCGAAAATTGGCATGCGGCGGCCCGGGGGGGGGGCGTGGGGGAGGCGGCGTGAACGGGCCTCCCCAGGTGGCGGCCATCTAGCTGAGTTGCGCCCGCTCTTGCGGCTACAGCGTCTCGCTCACCATGTTGTTGAGTTGCTCCCACTCTTGCAGTGCAGCGATAGGCGGCTGCCACATGGCTCTTAAAATGGCGGACGGCTCCTCGGTTTTGGGCCTGGTCCACTGAAATGGCCCTGGGACACTTTGGAACTCGGACGCTTGCCTGCTAGGGCTTGGGCTCCATTCTCGAAAAGCGTCCCCTCAGCCGTGAAGATTGTACAAAAGTCTTGGGGGCCCCCGACTCCCGCAGGCTTCCGGTGGGGAGCGGCTGCCATGATTGCTCGCGGAATGACCACGACGGAGCCACGAGATGGTGGTGCTCTCATGCTGACGCCAGCTTCAGTCTGAATGATCCAGAAACAAGGTGGGGCTTTCATCGTTTGGGAAAAAAAAATGTTCTAAACCAATGAAAAGTGTTATTTTTAGGTCATATGACCAAGCCTTCCATCTTTAGGAAACCAAAAGTAAAATGAACCAATGAAAAGTTTTATAAACAAGTCACATGACCTGTTATGCGGCATAGGGCTACAAAAAGCGTAGAAAATCCGTTGGCACGTGAGGCGGCGTCAGTAGCGGACCGATGTGCGAATAGGCCGAAGGCAGCACAACGGGCCGAGATCCGGATGGTACCGAGGTGGTGTCCAGCAAATTGCCGCACTGGTGTGGCCATCCTACAATGCTGCGCCGAAAGACGGCGTGTCCAGCTGAGTTGCGGTCACTGTTGCGGTACAGTGACTCGAACGCGCCGAGATCCGGATGGCACCGAGGTGGTGTCCAGCAAATTGCCGCACTGGTGTGGCCATCCTACAATGCTGCGCCGAAAGACGGCGTGTCCAGCTGAGTTGCGGTCACTGTTGCGGTACAGTGACTCGAACGCGCCGAGATCCGGATGGCACCGAGGTGGTGTCCAGCAAATTGCCGCACTGGTGTGGCCATCCTACAATGCTGCGCCGAAAGACGGCGTGTCCAGCTGAATTGCGGTCACTGTTGCGGTACAGACTAAACAGAGTATTGCGACTTTGTGCTTGTTTGTAAATAGAGAATGATCCAAAGAGAACCAATTCTAAAACAGTAAATGCTTGGACAACAATCAATCAAATGGAGAGACAAGGAGGCACGACGGATTACAACGGGGGTAAAGGCCTGCGTTAACTACCCTTCAGTATCTGCAAAGAGAGAGTACTACTAAGACAAAAGAGGGGAGGGGGGGGGGGGTGCAGCGTTCAAAGCACATCAGCGTGCATAAATACGAAAATGTTTTTATCTATCACGTACTTGACATTTTAAAGCTTTTCATATTTGCTATTAAAAAACCAATGAAATTCACAGAAAAAACCATAGGTTATAGTGGATATATAGTTAGGAATTTGCATTTACAAAACCTTGAAAATTCAATGAAAAAACCATTGGTTTTAGGCCATATATAGTTAGGAATTAGCATTTACAAAACCTTATTTTACTCGCATAAAACCATTGAAATTCCATATATAGTTAGAAGCGCTAACTATATATCGCGCACCCGCAATCCACTGCTGATGATGTCACATATTACATCATTCATGACATGGTCAGTGACATCACTGATGACATCACTGATGACATCTCAAATGACATCACTGATGACATCACTGATGACAACTCAAATGACATCACTGATGACATCTCAAATGACATCACTGATGACATCACTGATGACAACTCAAATGACATCACTGATGACATCTCATTTGTCATCACTGATCACATCACTCATGTGATAATACAATGAACCTCTTCAGACTCTAATATAACCTTACATACACTCAGTATAAACAGACACTCACAGACTGTCACTCATCCATGGAGTTACTCACACACCTAGTCAGTCATGCAAAGAATCAATCACACCTCCATTTCCTCAACTATACAGTTATACACATCTTACTTATTCAAACATATAATAACACATATTTACTCTCTTATATAATCCCTGATACAAGCTCACAGTGATCGATACAGCCACTCACACATTCACTGGCTCTTATGTTCAGTTATTTATATATCTCAACTCTCACATGTATTGTGTTTTACATACGTACTTACTTGCACATGTAGCAATGAGAAATCCATTCACTCACCAACACACCCATGCACAGTCAACCGCCCATATAGCTGTTTCCACATGCACTCTTGAACTCATACTCCTAGTGAATCAACTGCTTACACATCTATGCACAGAGTCACGCACCTCCCAGCCACCCACACACACACTCAGCCTCCCATTCAAATACTTGGGCAACCAATCAATAACCCATATGGCCACTCTTATAGCTACTGATCAACACATGCAGCAGCTTACACAACAACAAACATACTGATGCACAAATTAAGACAGTTTAGTCACTAACCCATGCACTCAGTGAGACACATTTAATCACTCTTTCATACAGTCAGTCATGCACCTACTAAATTCTTCATCCAGACACTTATACATCCACTCATTCTTCAATATGTAAAACATATTTAAACTTTACAGACACATACAATCACTGGATGTTGTGATCAGTGATGTCATTTGAGATGTCATCAGTGATGTCATCAGTGATGTCACTGACCATGTCATGAATGATGTAATATGTGACATCATCAGCAGTGGATTGCGGGTGCGCGATATATAGTTAGCGCTTCTAACTATATATGGAATTTCAATGGTTTTATGCGAGTAAAATAAGGTTTTGTAAATGCTAATTCCTAACTATATATGGCCTAAAACCAATGGTTTTTTCATTGAATATATATATATATATATATATATATATATATATATATATATATATATATATATATATATATATATATATATATATATATATATATATATATATATATATATATATATATATATATATATATATATATATATCGACACACAAAGTGATCCTGAAGCCAAACGAGAGCGCTCTGCAGTGTGTGCTCCGCCCAGGGGTCGGATCCTTACCCAAGGAAATTTTGTATACAAAGGAGGCGGCACGACCAGGATACTTTTAAGCCTTTTTTATTAAGACTTCACCCCACCTGGGGTGAAGTCTTAATAAAAAAGGCTTAAAAGTATCCTGGTTGTGCCGCCTCCTTTGTATACAAAAATATATATATATATATATACACACACACACACACACAACCACATTCCAATTGCCCCACTTCCTAAGCAAAATGAACTGTCTTGTCCACTAATCTACATTAATTCCGATTTTATATTGCAGGCGTGTATTTATTTCCAAAAGGAATTCATTTGAACCTAAAAGTTTAATTCAGGATGTGTTTAACTGACTTATTTCTCGCCCCTTAACATTGAGGCCATTCTATTTTTTCACTCCATGATTTGTACACTCTACTACAAGAAACAAGATTTAACATAGTATAGCAAAGGACTTTAAATTATATTGTTGTGCAAAAAGAAGTCTTTTGATTTATGGAATTTGTTCAAGAGACTACTAAAACCTTTCAAAAATTGCAAAACAAAATACAAGCTGGTACTGCGACTTTAAGAAAAAGACTGCAATTATAGCTTGAATTTTTCAACAGACAATTGTAAATCAGGTGGGGGAAAAAAGTCAAAACGCCTGAAGTTACTAGAGCAGCAATGAAAAGTGAAATGGAAACTGCACTATAGAGAACAAACTGAAATACAGAAAAAAGTTAAAAGCAGAATCAGAGTTGCTCTTACAAACACAAGAATGGTGTGACATGCCAAACACCTGTCAGAAGTAGGTAGCTGTTCAGACACAAAGGGCCAGATGTAGGTAGCCCTTTACCGATCGGAATCAGCCGAAAATACCGATTTTCGTCCGTTTCCGATCGGTAAAGGGCTATGGAGATGTAGGGGCACATATTTGGTAATTTTACCGAATCGTTATTATTACCGAATCGGTAATAAGTACCGATTCGGTAATAATTACCGAATCGGTAATAATTACCGAATCGGTAATATTTACCGATTCAGTAATATTTACCGATTCTGTAAAATTACCGAAAATGCTATGTGGGTAGCCAATTTTCCATTGGCACATGGCTTACAGAATCGGTATTTTACCATGGAATACAAATCCATGGTAAAATACCGATTCCTGTGTACATGCACATCTGTGCATGTACACATGTGCCATGTGACAGACAGACGTGCCCTTAGGGCATGTCTGTGTGCCACATTGCACACATGCCCATTTTGGGGGTGCTAGAGGGTGTCAAAGTGACACCCCCTGCACCCTTGACAAATTCGTTATTTACCGATTCGGTAAATACCGAATCGGTATTTGAATTGAATCCTATGGGCTTCAAGGCCCATAGGATTCTATAGCAAATACCGATTCGGTATTTACCGAATCGGTAAATACCGAATTTTTAAGGATTCGGTAACATATCCAGATGTTGGGACCTACATCCCATTTACCGATTTTGAAATACCGAATCGGTAAAATTTGGTATTTCAAAATCGGTAAATGGGATTTACCTACATCTGGCCCAAAGTGTGTTGATACTTTAAAAAAATGAATGTGTCTTTGTGCAATGTAACTGAAGCTCGTGAATAGCGCTCCAATACCTTTAGGTCGATGTTGCGCTATATAAAACTGCCCAAAACAAAATTACAGCCCATGCACGTTTTCATTTTGACTGCCATTCTAAGGTTGATTAAATTGGTTCCACTGTGTAGTAGTAAGTAAACCATTATTAATGAGTGCTAAAAATCAATGCCTTTAATAATTATGTGATAGATAAATGGTTGAGTGTGTATTTGTTTACATATATACACTGATGGCAAGCCCCCAGCACCTGTTCACAGATAGGACACAACTTGGACAAAATACATTTTGCCTTGTCAATGCTGTGAGGAATTTCTGGCTGAGGGTTGTAGAGGGAAAGAGAGCATACAATCCACCTGCAAGGTTACATCTCCACACAGGAAGCACTTCCTAAATGTAGTTGCCATGCATGTGTTTGAATATTGGCATTCAGCTCCTGGACACAGCCAGGATGATTTACTCCTGTTAGCCTGAAACTTAACTTTGGCGCAAAACTTATGGCTGGAATCGGAATCCTCACAGTTCCCACTGGAGGACTGTTCACTAAGGATCAAGAGCGAAGCCGTCAGAACTTTCACTGAATTGTTTTTTAAAACAAAAAATCATTTAAAAAATGCTATCTGCAGACCCGAGTGCTGAAGAGTATGGTGTCTGACTTAACCAATTCAAGTTTTTTATTAAACAACTGTTATATTTCTATTTTGTTACATCTATGATTATAATACCTTCATCAGCTTCATCCCAATTATTTTCAGGGAGAAAATGGAGGTACTCCAGAGGCAGGGTTTAAATCCCCCTTACTTCCTCCTACCCACCGAAAAAAAAGAAACATAAAGGGGAGCCCTAGCCAATGGCCAATAGGCCAAGGTAGCCGCGGGTCAGAAAAGTTTTGGAAACACTGGGATAAGGGATAACAAGATTCACTGCTTATGCTGAAATATGTAATCAGGTGACAAGAGCCCTAACATATATTTGCAGGGAATCACCCAATAGAGGAGAGAGGTGGTTTGACCACAAGTGTACAGTTGCTCATCAGAAACTGATGGTTGCTCTAAAAAAATAAACCACAAGATAAACCCTCTATAGCCATCCTCAGGAAAAATTATAAAATAGCGATACACACAAGTAAATTGGAATTAAAAAATGAGGCTTGGAAAGACTTACTGTCCATTGATGTAGTTAGGAATAGCGCCCAGTTTTGGAATGTTGTTAATAAACCGTTTTTTTTCAGATAACAATAGTAGCCCACTGGAATGTAATATTCCAGAAGAGGAGTGGTTTAACCATTTCAAACATATTTATGGTGATCAGGGGGACCTTGGACCCTCAAGTACGTCTTATGTAGTTGAGAATTACACTTTAGTTTTTACTGACAAGGAAGTAGCTGTGGCTATTGATCAAATGTCAAGCAATAAAGCCCCTGGGCCGGATGGTGTCCCGGTTGACCTTTTTAAAACTAATGTAACATTATGGTCTAAATTACTAGCCAAGGTTTTTAATACGGCCTGTGAATTTGGCTTGCCTCAATCTTGGTCCCAGTCAGTTATAGTCCCGGTTTTTCAAAAGTGAAATAGAGGAGACCCTTGATGTTATATGCCAATCTCATTGATAGATGCTGTAGTGAAGGGCTTAGGAAGAGTGGTCTTAGGCAAACTTACTGACTGGTTAAATAACACCAATATCCTCTCAAATCTAGAGTATGGGTTTAGGAAAGGGAGAGGAACTACGGAACAGTGTCTAAATCTGCTTTTATTGGCCGTAAAGTACACAATCCGTAGAAAGGGTCACTCCATTTGGCATTCATGGACCTTTCCTCGGCCTTTGACCGATTAAATAGGTCCAAACTATGGCATTTGTTATTAAAACTAGGTCCAGACAAGAACATCATGAACTTTCTGGCCGATTTACATCGGGATCTCACCGGTACAATGAGATTTGACCAAAAAGGCAACCTTACGCAAGGCATTCGTATATTTAATGGAGTCAGACAGGGATGTATTTTAGCCCCACTTTTATTCACTTTATACGTTAATAAACTCGACTCGGTTTTAGTAGGAGCTAGTTGGGACATCCCACTTGTGGGGGAGTGGTTAATTCCAGCTCTCCTATATGCGGATGATGCTGCCCTACTAGCTAGAACAGCGATTGGCCTACAGCATCTTTTAACTACCTTTGCAGATTTTATGAATTCACTGGACCTTGATGTCAATTTTCTAAATCTCACACAATGATTATGGGTTTAAAGCCCAGAAAACCTAAAATTCAGTATTGTGAAGGCAATGTAATATCACAGGTGACGTCATTTACATACTTAGGGGTTTTATTGGATGAAAGGGGTATGTGGCTACCACAAATGAAATCAAAAAGAAATCTAATACCCAGACCTACCCTGGCTGTCCTTGATTTTGCACGCAGATTAGGGGCAAAGCAAATGCAAGCATTGTTAAGTATATGGGGCCAAATGCATTGCCATACTATGGGGATACAGAGAAGCCAAGGATATCCAAATAGTGGAAAACAAATTCCTAAGAAACTCGCTATCTGTGCCACAGTCAACATCTTCTTATATAATCCATCAAGAAAACAGTTCAGGTTCCATATCAGATCTAATTGGCATGGCACCTCTACTCAAATGGATAGGAATTTGGATAAACCCGGAGCTAGGGATGAAATTATTCGCAATCGCCTAGCACTGATCGAGTAAGTAGCATCCCCTATTTGAGCTACGTGAAAAGGCTTGCCACTTATCTAGAGTTATTTAACTCCCCAGAGAAACTTTTAAAAGCAGATATGCTTTGGGCTAAAAATAGTTACTTGCAGTTGTCACAGATGGATAGAGGGGCCAGGGAATTGAGAAAGCCATAGTAACCAATCAGTGCCATTGTTTCCTTTTAGTGAGGTTTAGATTCAATCAATTGCATCTACTTCTTGCTGAACCAAAGGGATGGATAAAGATTGAGGACCTGGGTGTCTGTACAGGTGATAATTTTTCCACTCAGGACTCAATGCACTTTGTTTTATTTTGTGAGCATTTTTTGCACATCCGGAACTTGTTCATTTTACCTATTTTAAGAGGCAAAGGTTTTTTACAGGCTAGACCTACTTTGATATACTTACAAATCCTGACTAATGTCTGGGAAATGATTAATATAGCTAGTTGTCTGACTGCCGTGGTTAGAATAAAGAACAAGCATTTGCAATGCAATAGGTCTCGCATTAGGAAAGTTTGAGGTATTGGTATTGTAAATGACAAATATTTTATTTATGTGTTGGGTTTGAAAATAGCTAAATTAATAGTTTTGTCATTTACAATGCCATTAGTTTTAACTTTCGCAAATGTGACACCTTTAGGATTTTTTCATGCAATATGTGTTGTATTTACGTGACTTAGATGTATTGATATTACAAATAACAAAGTTACCTTCTTCCACAAAGTCCAGTTGTTCAGGGGTGTCGCCGTGCACTGCCCTGCCTTCATGTTCAGAGTCATATTCAAAGCTTTCTTCTTCATGCACGGGTTCCACAGAGGACATTGTAAAATGCAAGAACTGCTACTGAAATAGAGGAGAGGCCAGGGGCCCTACATCGTGGTGCCTAATCGGAAGCCGCCCCCCTCGGGGAGAGCACCGGCACCCCGGGACCTCGCGTACCCCACGGAGCGGACGCTGCTGTGCCTGGAAGCAGTTATACCATACCAAGATGCAACCAGGATTAAAAGCACTTTTCTCCTCTCGAGATAAGTGACAGATGACAGCTAAGCATGATTCCATTTAAGCGATCCCATCTCTCTAATTTTTAAAGAGTTCACAGCATATTTTGAAAAGCATATCTGCACAACTACAACTGCATGCACAGAGTACACATACAAAAATCACAAAAGGTGAAAAATGCGTAAAAGCTGGGGCAGGAGGTTTGCCGTGCTATGCATTTAAAAACGGAAGTAGTTACTAATTCTGAATTTTCTTTTTTTTTAAATAGACACCACACAGTGGGTACTGTTCAACCCGAGTGTTGATAAAATGCTGGTCTTGTTTTGAGCAGACATAACCCGCGTTTTTCCCGGGGCAGGTTTGTATCGCTGCTGCTGCCCACGTGTGCCTGCTTCCGCCTGTCTGTTCCCATCACTTGTTCTTTACAAAGACTGCTGAGATATGCCTGTTGGCCATGTTTGTCACGAGCTCATGTGAAACAGGAACTATACGTACGTTGTCGGTGTTCTCTTTCTGGTATAAGAAAGAAAATAAGCTGCGCTTTCACGTGGCCAAATCGGCGCTACATGCGCCCTGTTCGCCGTTTGAATTCCTAAGGCACGCACCCGTGCCAAACAATTTCCTTTGGCTTGAAATTGTAAATTGCACTACCAGACTGTATGGAATGTGCCAAACTCACAAACAGCCGCTTTACACATCAGCCCCGGAGCCCTTTAAGTATGCCGAAGCCACAGAAAGGTGAAACCCCGCAAAATTCACACGTCTACAAGTTACAGGGGGGAGGAGCCGTCAAGGCGTGCATGGCAGCGTGGATGTGCCAGGCACTGCACAGATGTAGGCTAACCCCAAGGGTAGCGCCTGAAATACCCTCAGACAGCAGAGCACGCCCAGGAAGGCCGGCGAAAGTAGGAAAGCAAGCACGAGTTAAATGTCAGGCACCCGTGGCCCAGACAGGGCAACCAAAAACACTGCAGCACTGCACGCAAATCCCACCAACAAATGGGGCTTTGGAGCCAGAATTAAAACCAACAATCTGTGTCTTGCAACATTAATGTATAATTGTTGCATTCGCCGTTTGCAGAGGCTTTGAGCAACTAGGGTTTCAAATAACGGAGCAAAGCAGAGCAAATGTGTAACAAATCACCAACTTTACACATTAAATACAAGTTGTGCTATCCAAAGAGCACTTTTTTTTAAAAGTTTTCGTCACAAACCTTCCACAAATCTTTTCCATATATCACCCCTCCTCCCCTACACACTCTCTCTTCACATTTCTGCTTAAAGGTACAAGACAGGAGCTTAGCGCCTCCTTACCCAGATAGCGTTGCATGTCTAGGAGGAGCTGCGGCGGTCCACCATTGAGCTGGAAGAAAAGCGAGCCCAGGCAGAAGAGCAGTAGGGTTCCCATGCAGAAGCCATAATCCCGGAGCGAGAACTGCAGGCACGCCGCGGAGAGCCAGCCCTTCCTGGCTGCCCCGTGCTGCTGGTGCCGCTGCTGGTGGTGGTGGTGCGGGGCATGTTCCTTGTGGTTGCTGCTGCTGCCTCCGCCGCTTTTACTGCTCGAGTTGCTGCTCTTCATTATATCTCGTCCTGGCACAGACCGGCAGGAAGAGGGCATCGATCTGCCTGCGAAAGCACAGAGCCCCCGTCCTGCTCATTGGAAAAGTTGGGCAGGCTGGTTCTTAGGAGACTTTCGTGCCCATGGTCCGCACGCCAGGGCTCTCGGCTCGCCCCTGCAGCCTCTCACCCACAGGCTGGGCGGAAGTCAGGCAGCCCTCCTCGAGACAGAGGCGGGGCCTGACCAGAAGCAGGAAGTTGAGCGCGACCGGAGCTTCCCAGGACTGGCGCAAGTGCAGTGGCTGGCGCAAGGCTCCGGGGCAGAGAGAGGAGAGCCCTGCGTGCAGCCGGCGTCCGCCCGGGAAGCCGCGGAGTGCCAGTGTCCCTGTGCTCGTTGACGCCGGAGGGAGCAGCCCCGGAGCGGGACCTGACTGGGCACGTTGTCTCCTAGGAAGAGTCCTGCGGAGTAGAAGTCCCGGTGAGTGGGGCTCCGTGCTTGCACTTCTGGGGACAGGAGGTACTCGTAGCATGTTGAGGGCTGCGGGGGCCATGGTATTTGGAGTCCCCAGTGTGGGACTCCAACGATAGTGCCGGCATCGCTCCAGAGCCCACGAGGCTCCCCATGGGCACTGGCTCGAAAGCAAAACTGACGACGCACACACAGCAAGTAGCTAGGAGCGCGCTCCCGTGGTGAAATCCGACAATGTACAGGCGCGCGTCTGGCTGCTGTCCACATTCCCAAATACGGGTAACATTAGGTCTGAAGCAGACACCATCAATGCTCACGCATTGAGGGTAGGTCTGCTCGACCTAAAAAGAGATGGATTGCTGTGAATTAGAATACTTTTAATTATTTCTGGAGAATTTTAACCAATCATAATATGAATTGTTCCTTTGTATATTGATGATCCCGATGCATTTTTGTATTTTGTTGGTGTTTGTGCTATTTTAGTATTCAATGTGTTTTTATGTAGTATGTTTTATGCTTTTACTTAACTAAATAAAGTGAATTTGACTGACTGACTGACCTTGCTTAGGCTGTTCAGATTAAATCACAGGAAAATAATAAAATGTGAAAAACCGGCTGGTTCTGTGTGAGAATACAACATGGCACAAAACAAGGGTGATATTTAGTAACATGTGCAAAACCAAAACAGCCTGCAATGTGCATGATTAGGATAAACTAGGGAAAATGACAATGGGCCATGACAGAAACAGGTGACATAATATGTTCTCAAAGTAAGACTTCCCATTCCGCCCCATCAGGCTATATACAATCCTTGGCAGTGCCTCTACATCCTTGGCATACCTTAAGCATGGACCTTATTACTGACCTCCCAAACTATAATGGCTATACTACCATTTGGATGATAGTAGATCTTTTTTCCAAGATGGTGCATTTTATTGCCAGTAAAGAAATCCCCACTGCCAACACCCTTGCAATACTCTTTTTTAACCAAATTATGGGGTTGTACAGACTCCCCTTGGTCATCATTTATGATAGGGGCCCACAATCCATTTCACAATTTCGGGGCAGTCTTTGCACCATATTGTACATTGATGCTTAACTCTCAGTTGCCTATCACACACAAACTGATGAGCAGGTGGAGTGGGTACACCAGTTTTCGGAACAGGCACTGCGTTGCCTATAGACCTCTCTTCCAAAGGTTTGGGAATACTTGTTACCCTTCGCTGAATTTGTTTACAATAATTCACAGCATTCAGCCACTGGTATTTCCCCCTTGTATTGTGTTTTTGGTATGTATCCTTGTATGTTGCCTGAAAATATTATAATGCACTCTGAAAATGTACTTGACACACAAGACTTTGGAAAAAACCTGGTTGATCTACAGCAGCAGGTGTTATTACATTTTAATCAGGCTAAGTTGTGCATGAAAAGATATTCTTACAGACATCGACAACAATTGCTAAATTACAATGTTGGAGATCAAGTTTGGCTGTCCATTAAACACCTGCAATTACAAGGGCCATGTAAGCTCCCACCCAGATATGTGGGCCTTTCTTCTATTGAATTAACTCAGTAGCTGTGAAATTACAGTTGGCCTAAGAATTACCCATTGATCCTGTGTTTGCTGTGTCCCTATTGAATTCATATTGTGGCCAGACCCATCCTGTTTTCCCTCTCTCATCTATAAAACTGGATGATCCTTTTGAATTCGAGGTACAGAGAACCATTGATTCTAAGCGTGAGAAAGAACGCTTGTTTTACTTGATTGCTTGGAAAGGGCATAGTCCTAAAGAACAGCTTTGGGTAATAGCTAGCAATGTTTATGCCTCTTACTTGGATTGTTCCTTCCATGCCCGGCACCTGGACAAACCACAACTTGTAGGTCATTCTTTGCATGGGAAACTGTCACGACCGCCTCCTGCTCCCTATCTTTCACAACCCCCTCTTGCATCCTCTGTGTATTGGTCTAGCATGTAGTGCTAATGTGGCTTTACCCCTATGGTGCCCAATGACAGGCTGTGATATCAAGACTGATACATCCTCATAACCAATGTTCCCTCAAGACCCTCATGACTGATGTTTCACCAGCATTCTCATGACTGATGTCCCCCTAACACCCTCATGACTGATATTTCCCCTGCATCCCTAATGACCAATGTTTCCCCCAGCACCCTTATAACTGCTGTCCCCCTAACACCCTCATTTGTTTCCTGTTATTTGTTTCCAATCAACAAGTTCTACCTGTAAGGTCAAAGAGAGTACATTAACACATGTTTTCTTCAAGGTTCGATAAACTTCCAGATGTGCCATATGTGATCTAGCTTTTCCATTGAGCCTTCGAGAAGGTCAATCAATTATTCAACCAAGTAATTCGTAGAGCGCGCTACTCACCCGTTAGGGTCTCAAGGCGCTGGGAGGGAGGGGAGTCGCTACTGCTTGAACAGCCAGGTCTTGAGTTGTTTCCTGAAGGAGAGAAGGTCCTGGGTCAGCCGTAGGGGGGTGGGGAGGGAGTTCCAAGTCTTGACAGCCAGGTAGGAGAAGGCTTTTCCTCCGGCGGTGGCTTTGCGAATTCGTGTGACAGTGGCGAGAGCGAGGCTGGTGGATCAGAGCTGGCGGGTGGGTGTGTAGAATGGGAGGCGGCTGTTGAGGTATTTTGGGCCCATGTCGTGGAGAGCCTTGTGTGGGTCGGTGAGGAGTCTGAACGTGATCCTCTTGCTGACGGGGAGCCAGTGCAGATCTTTCAGATGGGCAGAGATGTGGCTGTGACGGGGATGTCCAGGATGAGTCGTGCAGAGGTTCTGTATGCGCTGGAGTCTTTTCTGGAATTTGGCTGTGGTTCCAGCGTAGAGGGTGTTCCCGTAGTCCAGTCGGCTGGTGACGAGGGCCGGGGTGACCGTCGTCCTGGTGTCGGTGGAGATCCACCGGAAGATCTTTCGGAGAATGCGCAGGGTGTTGGAACAGGATGACGAGACGGCATTGACTTGCTTGGTCATCGTGAGGGATGAGTCCAGGATGAAGCCCAGGTTCCGTGCATGATCCGTGGACTTGGGGGCGTGCCCAGCGCAGAGGGCCACCAGGAGTTGTCCCAGGCAGAGGGGGATGGTCCCAGGATGAGGACTTCCATCTTGTCTGAGTTCAGTTTCAGACGGCTGAGCTTCATCCATTCCGTGACGTCTTTCATCCCTTCCTGGAGGCTGGCTCTGGCGGTGGCGGGGTCGTTGGTGAGGGAGAGGATCAGCTGGGTGTCGTCAGTGTAGGAGATGATGTTAAGGTTGTGTTGGCATGCGATGGCAGTGAGAGGGCTCATGTAGACGTTGAAGAGGGTGGGGCTGAGCGAGGAACCTTGAGGAATTGAGGTTCCGTGACAATTGTAAGTGGTGTTTTCACTCGCACGAATACGGTCGAGTCTGGTATCTATGAACCGCAAATGACGAGTTTAGTAAGTGTGCGCAGTTTCGCTGTGCTAACTCAAACCGTTCGTTTGTTATGTGGGTTTTTCATCTGTGCCCACGGGTTCCATCTTAGATACGGCATCCATTTTGTCTCTTGCCCTCAAGTAGCCAGCGAACGGACGCTGTCCGCTTCGCGACCCTGGGACTCCCAAGATATTTGCAGAAGACACATGTTCTTTGAAAGTGTCTTTATGACGAGGGGGTTGCTACTGTAAGGCAGATGGCGCCGCTCGAGGCTCATCTTGCCGCACGGACTTATTGTCTCAGCCGTGCATCTCATTAGGCACGTCCCTTTGATGCCTGTATCTCGTGTTTCCCGATACCTTCCCCTTTTACACCCTTTCCGATCTCCCCACTGTCTCCGTCTTCCTCTGCACCTGTCTTCGTTCCTATTTTGATCTATTTTACTGCTGATTGGAATTTGCTAATGGTGGGAAGATGGGTTTTTACAGTTGGGAACCGCCAAATGTTTCCGCACTTATGTTCCGGACCTCGTGTGTTTCAAAGTGACCAAAGCGACCCCTCTGGGGGATGATTGTGGGAACCGGGTTGTAAACTTTTGTGTATCATGTTATCCTATGGGTAAAAACTGTATAAAAGGAGCGATCCACAGAACCAATTTGAAGCAGTCTCCCCAAGTTGCACGCTGTGTACTTGTCGTGATCTCTGTGTTCCCTGCAGCAAATAAACCTTGAATCTTTGACGTCAAAGGAAGTGTCCCGTGTCTCTGTGACTTGTACGCCGGAGCAGGTTACCCACGAAGGTTTCAGGTGTTGTGCCCTGGCACCGCTGGGTCCAAAAGAACCCAGTCCTTCAGTTGGCGCCCAACGTGGGGCTGCATCAGTGGTACCGGTCCAAGCCCGACGATCGTGAGGAACTTCGTGTGAAATCTCCGAGGGAAGGTGCACTCCGCTTCATCGATCCTGTTGTCGAAATAAGTGGCCCGAAGACTTTTCCCGCGAAGATTCCCGCCTCCTGACGGCTGCGACGGACTGCTGCCCTGACTGTAGACCTGTTTTTGGCGCCTGGCGTAGACCTTGGTATAGCGAGACGATTGACGGGCCTTCCTGGTGACGCCATCGATCTTTGAGTTAAGTATTTGTGGGTCGCTCCCAGAGTTCTTGGTTGTGGTTACTTAGTGGTTGCATGGTTCCATTGCACTTGTGGTTCTTGGTACTTTGTTGTGTTGTTTGACGACTGCAGCCGCCAAAAACCGAGGGTTTTGTTCTTTGCTGGGACTTGCTAAATCCCGTAACCCTTGAAGTTTGTGAAACTCGGCTAGTGTGCAAGATGCCTGGTCGCAGTACTTTGTTCAGTTGTTTTAGACCTTGTGGTGCAGATTCCCGACTAGAGGACTCGTGTCCGATACCTCCGGTTGGGACTCCTACTTATGACTTGTATAGCAAACACGGGCTAGGCCCGATTACCTTTAACGATTATTGGATTAAATATACAAAGAAAGACGGCGACCTTCGTTGGCCACCTCACGGTAGCTTCGAGGCGTCGATCTTAGATAATCTAGAAATGAAGCTGTTCGAACGTAAATCAAGGCCGGCCATGTTTGATGCCTTTCGGTTGTGGCGTAAAGAAGCCCAACAGAAAGAGATCAGACAGAATAAACGTAGTCAGCGAGATAATGTTGCTACCATAGTGAAGAAAGCTGAGCAGTTCCAGCGTGATAAGGAGGATAAGGATAAGGAAGTGTTTGATAGACTACAGCGTATGACCATAGATAAATGTTATCCTGTTTTGCCTACGGAGTCGGATAAGAAAGAAGAGGCAGTTGAGGATTCTTTAATGTCCTATCTTATGAAGTCGCCACCTCCGTACGTACAGGGTACCGCAGCTCCTGTGGTCCCTGCCGTACCTGTCCTTCCACCTATTGTTCCTCCGCCTGTTCCTCAACCTGCATCCGCTCTTCCGTCTGTTCCTACTCCTTTGTCTGTTGCTATTCCTACAGCTCCTCCGTTACCACCTACTACTGCTACTGCTCCTGCTTTGCTAACCCCTGTTGTTGCTACTGTTTCTTCTCCTTCTCTTGTTAGCCCTGTGTCTTATTCTTCTCCCTCTACTCGTAGTCGCAATTCTCCCCTTGCGACAAGCTTCTTTCATTCACTCGGACCTGTTCATGGGTCCGCTGGTTCCGATGGTCCTCAGAGACGTAGTCAGCTCCCTGGAAACAGAGAACGCGTTGCGCTATATAATATGGCGATGGGTTGGATGGTAAACCCTCTTAGAAATCCACCCCGTGTTGTCCTCGAAACGTTTAGTCAATTTAACATACCAACCCAGAGATATGTGTTTGACGAAATGTGCAAATTCCTACATGATCGGATAGCGGCCGATGCGCCTGACGAGGTGCTGACCGCCCTATCTGAACTTCGGCTTCAGTTCGCAAATGGACTGATAGTGGATACTAATGTTCGACGTGCTATTGAGCGGTTACTATCCTTCCGTCCCGCTCCAATACCTCATGCATTGTTTGTTGAGGATATTGAAAGCCAACCAGACGAGTCTGGCCAATATCCCATGCGTGAAGTTCCGCCAGTTTGGGTACCGGGTGATCCTAATGCTCATCCTGCGACAGTAGCGCATTTCCAGAGAGTGTGGATACATCTCCCATGGAAACGTTCGGAAGTGCTACAAGTGAAACAATCTTTGCCCGATCCTCGGAAAAATCCTACTGGGTATTACAAGGAATTATCGCAGCTCGTAGATGCTACGATCATGAATCTTGCCGATATCGACATGTTGTTTGGCAACGTCGTACCGCAACCGGTATGGGCTAAGATTCGTCACCAAGATCACGCAAATGAATTAGGTGGTGATTGGGCTGCCATTACAGCGGCAGATGCTGGACAAGTGGCTGCTACTAAACCCGACCAATTGATTACTGCTCTTCCTCAGCGAATAATAACATTAATGAAGACTCTTATGCCAGCTATGAGGGTAAATTGGGACAAATTGTCAGCTTGTAAACAAAAGAAAGACGAGAGTGTTTCGGATTTCTTTACAAGGTTTGAGGAAGCGTTCATTGACCATAGTGGACAGGATATGGGTACTGAGGGTGGACAAAGGTTGTTTGTGGATAAATTTGTGTCGAATTTGTTGCCCGACTTGAGCAATAAATTAAAGAATTCAGAGAGTGCATGGGCCGTTTCTACCTCAGCTCAGATATTGGCTACGGCACAATATTATGAGAATAGGGAGAAAGAGGAGAATGACCGTGCTGACAAGAAGACGAAAGAATTGAAAACTAAAGTGTTGTTGCAACAAGCGTATCCGCCGCGTTCTAATCAGAATGCGCCCCAACAGAATAGATCGCAGTCGCAATCGAATCGATCGCAGTCTCGTAATGATTCCTCCTCCCAAAGATCATCGTTAGGGTACAATCAATGTGCTTATTGTAGACAGGAAGGACACATTAAATTCAATTGCCCTGTTTTAAATGAACGTAATAGCGGTACTTCATCTAAAGGAGGCCGTGGTGGTGCACAGCAGGCATCACGTGGTAGAGGTCGTGGTGCTCAAAACGATCGCTCAGACAATTCATCAAATTCTAATAACTGTTTCGATCAACGTGGATCATCGCAAGGACGATCTGCGCAGTATAATGTAGACGATTATTACGTCGATCAGGGAACTGACGACAGTAATTATTAGGACAGCCAAAGACAAGGAGAGGGAGTGGTATCAGTTCCGGTTGATCAGAGAGGGCCTTACGTCGCAGTTGCTACATCGGGCGTCGTTGAGCCTTTTCTGTTGGACACTGGTGCAGCGAAAAGTTCTATCATGCATTCGAAACTCCCTGGCGCACCTTTGTCTGGCTTAACAAATGTTTCCGTTGGATTCTCTGGCGCCCCCGTTAGCAATCCAGTTTCGCGCCCTTTGCCCCTTCAAATTGGGCCACGTGAGCTCCAAGCTCCGTTGATTTTGACTACTGGTTGTGGCGAAAATCTTTTGGGCCTGGATTTGCTTAAACGTTTGTACGCAACTTTGTATTGTTCTCCTGCGGGTGTAAAGCTTACGTTAGGAGAGAGGGTAGTCTCTCCCATGTATTTGTCCCTCGATAAGCTCCCACCGGAATTGAGTTCTCTTCCTGCGTCTTTGTGGGCGACGGGTCCAAACGACGTGGGCCTACTTGATATCTCCCCCTATGTTGTTCAGTTGAAAGCTAATGTGCGATTGCCACGTATTCCCCAGTATCGTATCTCACTTGATGGTGAACGAGCTTTGTTAGCGATCATTTATGATTTGATCGAGAAAGATGTTATTGAAGAGACTCGGGGAAACGTGTGCAATAGCCCTGT
This sequence comes from Lissotriton vulgaris, assembly GCF_964263255.1. Taxonomy (NCBI): domain Eukaryota; kingdom Metazoa; phylum Chordata; class Amphibia; order Caudata; family Salamandridae; genus Lissotriton; species Lissotriton vulgaris. The sequence continues at coordinate 1,858,482,452 of NC_141689.1, forward strand.
ACTGCCCATTCTTAAACGTACAGATCCTTCAAAGCCGCCTGTTTATCGCTTTGTTATCGACTTACGGGAGGTGAATAAAATTGTGGTTCCTCAATTTCCTGTTGTGCCTGACATCACGGCGCTACTGACTCTGATTCCAGCTACTGCATCATGGTTCTCGGTGATTGACTTGAAAAATGCGTTTTTCAGCATCCCGATTGCCGAAGAGAGCAGGGACCTTTTCGGTTTCTCTCTCGGTGGACGTAGCTTCCGGTTCAAACGCGCTCCTCAGGGCTACTGTGAAAGTCCATCGATTTACAGTCAAGCCTTGAAGGGTCAACTGGATGCGTTTCGGTTGCCGGTTGGTGCGGCTTTAATCCAGTACGTCGACGACTTATTGGTGGCTGCCGATACCCAGGACATTTGTAAAATCGCTACGGTGTCATTGCTGCAACATCTCTGTGAGCTAAATCACAAGGTGTCACCTTCTAAACTCCAATATTGTTGTCAAGAAGTAACCTATCTAGGTCACTTATTGTCAAAGGAGGGAAGGAGATTGACCCCAGAGAGAATTGCAGCGATTGCGCGAATGGCTGTGCCAAAAACCCAAAGAGATGTGCGTGCCTTTTTAGGTATCACGTCGTACTGCAGGCAATGGATTCCTAATTTTTCATTGCTAGCGAAACCATTGGTGGCTCTTACGTGCAAGGATGTTTCAACTCCTTTACCATGGACGGAAGAATGTCAGAAAAGTTTTTCTGAACTACGTGATTCATTGTGTTCGGCTCCTGTGTTAGGTACCCCTGACTACGGTAAGCCGTTCACGTTATATGTTCACGAGAGGGAAGGTTGTGCTTTGAGTGTTTTAACGCAACCTTTTGGTGGTAAACAGCGTCCATGTGCATATTTTTCCTCGACCTTGGACCCAGTAGCTAGAGCATTGCCGAGTTGTTTGAGAGCAACTGCGGCAGCTGCGGTCTCCATCCGACAATCAGCAGGATTGGTCATGGATAATATGCTTACGGTGATGGTTCCGCATGCAGTCGATACTCTTTTGAATCGAACGAAAAGTCAGCATTTGACGAGTGCGAGGTTGTCTGGGTACGAATTGACGCTCTTGGCAAGCCACATTCAGATAAAACGCTGTAACGTCCTAAATCCGGCAACTTTGTTACCAATTAGTGCAGAGTCAGATGAAGTAGCAGAACATGACTGCTACTTGAGGACTGAAGAAGAAACGAAAGGTCGAGTGGACCTTAAAAACACCCCATTGGAAGATCCGGATGGCACTCTGTATGTGGATGGGTCATGTTTTAAGTTGCCGAATGGCGATGTGACTACCGCTTATGCTGTTGTAACATTGAACACTGTTGTTGAAACTGCAAGATTGAATCAGAATTCTGCCCAAGCTGCGGAATTAATTGCTCTCACTAGAGCATGTGTGTTAGCGAAAGGGAAACGTGTGAATGTGTACACCGATAGCCAATATGCTTTTGGTGTAGCGCATAGTTTTGGACGATTGTGGCGAGAGAGAGGTTTCTTGACGTCGCACGGTACGAAGATACAGCATGGCCAGCTCGTGAACGATCTTTTGGATGCATTGACCTTGCCTAAGCAAGTTGCGATTGTTAAGTGTAGTGCGCATCGTAAAGTGACGGATGATGTTGGTCGTGGTAATGCGTTTGCGGATGAGATTGCTAAGGAGACTGCCCGGAACCTTAGCACTCGAATGTATGTGACGAGTTCGGTTAGGTGGCCCACAGAATCGAGTATGTGTGAAAACACTATTGAGAGTGTGAAAGCAATTCAGAATGAGGCCACCGAGACTGAAAAGGCAAAGTGGAAAGAAAGTACGGGAAAGTTGGACGCGAATGGTTGTTGGATTGATTTGTCGGACCAGAAAAGATGGATGTTGCCTGATGCGTATGTGCTGGCCGTTGTGACAATGGCACATGGGTTAGCACATATTAGCGCGAAAGGTATTTGCAAGTTGCTGGCTGATGTGTGGAAGAATGATGGCATTACGAAATGTGCTGAACGTCTGGTGAAGAATTGTATGGTGTGTATAATGTACAATCCTGGCAAAGGAACCCCAACTCCTCCTGGCAGTTTTGCTCCTCCTTCATATCCCTTTGAGGTGATTCAATTGGACTTCATCCATATGGAGCGATGCAATAACCTGAAATACGTTTTAGTTGTGGTTTGCGCATTCTCCCGATGGATTGAGGCCTATCCCCTCAAAGACAATACTGCTTTGTCTACTTCGAAAATCCTACTGAAGGAATATTTTCCTCGGTATGGAATGCCTAGAGTCGTGTGGTCAGATAACGGAAGTGAGTTTGTTGGAAGTGTGATGAAGAGTGTGTGTAAGGGCCTTGGAATAAATCAAAAATTCCACAGCGCCAATCATCCCCAGTCAGCTGGATTAGTTGAGGGGTATAACGGCACCCTTAAACTAAAGCTAGCAAAGATTCAGGCTACGACTGGTCTTTCGTGGCCTGACGCTTTACCCTTAGCATTACTGTCAACTAGGGCGACGGTACACTCCCGAATAGGGCTTAGTCCCTATGAGATAGTGTTCGGCCGTCCTGCGAATGTGTGGGGGGTTCCTAGGCCAGGAATGTTTTCTGATCTTGAGTATCCAATGTTGATTGACTATTTACATGACTTGACTGCTAAACTGAGGTTAATTCACCAACAGGTTTACGACGCATTGCCGACGCAGACGGAGGGTCCAGGCCACCAGCTCCAGCCCGGAGACTGGGTGGTAACACGAAACTTTTCACGTAAGAATCATCTGGACCCAAGGTTTACCGGACCTTACCAGGTGCTCCTGGCCACGAGGACTGCCGTTCGTCTTGAGGGGCGCAAAAATTGGGTGCACGCTACGCACACCAAGCGAGTCCCTATCCCTTTGCCGGCAGACCCGTGGGTAAGGAAAGGCATTGCGTCAACAGAAACAGAAACATTGCCGGCGTTCGTGCCTTTCAGCGACGCACAGCCTGTTGGAGAATCCTCAGCGCAGCAGAAAGCCACTGTTGAAAAATTGTCAGCAAAAGGCTCAAGACCAGAACAATCAACTGATCAGCAGGACGCTGTCTCTTCAACGGATCCTTTGTTTGACGAGCAGACACGTCCCGGGAAACACCGATATTCTCTGCGATCTCGCACTAAGGACAAATAAAAAAATTTTTTTCTTGCTTTGCTGGAATTGACAACTGCATTATCCCCGTTTCCCGTGATCAGTCTTGAACTTCCATATCACTGTGATTTGTGTATATATATATATATTGAGCTTTTCCCTTGTATCTTTTTACTTCCACAGCTGAGAGACTTTGTGCTTGTATATACATATTGTGTATTGAAGGCCGTAGGGCCGCGCGCGTACTTCCTTCTGGACGGTAGGTCTTGACGCTAGGTTAAAGGCCGTCGGTTCCTAGGAACTCCTAGGGATTGACTATTGCTGCACAGAACGAAGTGCGTCAAGAAACGTTGCGGACGGTCGTAGGGAATGGCATTCTCGAAGCTGAATGATTTGGAAGGGGCTCAAGTCTATAGATTCAAGCTGCAGCAACTCAGTCGCACTAGATGCTTCATATTCCAGTTGTTTGTATTGTTTTTGACTGCTTCTGCATTATTGGCGGGTGGGGTGTATTACACGATGTCTTATTTCTTACCTGCTACACCTACTCCTACTCCTTACCCTAACCTTACCTCTACTGTTTCTCCCCATTCTTTTCACATGTTACCGGAACACGAGCAGGCTAGACGTGTAGAATTCCGCAACAATTCCTTTATTCAGCTCCTCCATCAGCATCAGTTAGTGGTTAACACTACTAATTGTTGGGTGTGTGGGTTGATGCCACATACTACTGATAAGGGAATTCCATATCTGGTGTTGCCATATAGTTCCCAAGGGTCAGCTCGAGCATTTCAAACAATGTTTCGAAGCGCGCTGGGTTTCCACCCCATTCGAGAACCACGTTCCCCCTACTCTGGTCCTACCTCGTATCAAAAACCTTTGTCGATAGCCATAGAGGATTTAGATAGTGAGATCTATGATCCTTCGCTTATTCCTGAAGAAGAGGTACAAGCCTATAAGGTTCTAAGTAGAGGTGAATATAGTGTGTTCACTAGTGAAAAGCAGCTTAAAAGCTCGCCTCCAATATGGGTCGTACCCCACACTGGTAATTTTTGTCTTATGGGTCGTGGTCGAAGATCGCAAGCCCGACTTGGAGCAAGTGCTTGCACTGAAAATTACATTCTGCCAATGTTCTCGTCCCCTGTGTTTCTGGCTGCCAAGGGTACATACTTTATCTGTTATGATCGTGCATACACATGGTTGCCCGCTGACTTCATGGGCTCTTGTTTCATTGCAAATCTGTTGCCTCCGACGTTCACTGTAGATGCCGATTATCATAAGACTAGAGTTGTGCGAGGCGTAATTAGTGAAGAGGATACTGCCGGTCAAGAGGCAGGAGACTTTTTCAAGGGTTTCCTCCCGTTTTGGGGACCTATGGTAAATAGTAGGAACCTGAGACAGTTGACTCGAGTGGTAGAATCGACAGCTAATATTACTGCCAGTGCCCTTGGTAATATCACCACGGAACTTCAGGCGGAGAGACTTATGACGTTACAAAACCGTATGGTTTTAGATGTCATCTTAGCAGATCGCGGTGGGGTATGTAAGGTGATCCATTCGAGCTGCTGCATTTTTATTCCAGATAATGCTCCTACCGTTTATCAAGCCATCTCGAGGTTGCATAAAATCTCCGAATCCATACACGTGGATGTAGGGGATTGGACGCTACTGGGATGGTTTTGGGGCCTGATGTCGACTTGGGGTTGGAAAATTCTGATGATCATCGGGGTTGTGATAGTGTTCCTGTTCACGTGTTGCCTTTGTGTGCAGTGTGGTCCTGCCTTATGTGGCCTCTGTGCTACAACGTGTATGAGACAACCATCTGTTACCAAGGGGACTCGGTTGGACTGAGCTATGCTACAGCAACATCTCGATGGTCTGATGAATATCGAATATGATTCCGACTAGTGCTTGCCTACATGAGGGCAAAAGGAGCGTCTGAGGTTCCGTGACAATTGTAAGTGGTGTTTTCACTCGCACGAATACGGTCGAGTCTGGTATCTATGAACCGCAAATGACGAGTTTAGTAAGTGTGCGCAGTTTCGCTGTGCTAACTCAAACCGTTCGTTTGTTATGTGGGTTTTTCATCTGTGCCCGCGGGTTCCATCTTAGATACGGCATCCATTTTGTCTCTTGCCCTCAAGTAGCCAGCGAACGGACGCTGTCCGCTTCGCGACCCTGGGACTCCCAAGATATTTGCAGAAGACACATGTTCTTTGAAAGTGTCTTTATGACGAGGGGGTTGCTACTGTAAGGCAGATGGCGCCGCTCGAGGCTCATCTTGCCGCACGGACTTATTGTCTCAGCCGTGCATCTCATTAGGCACGTCCCTTTGATGCCTGTATCTCGTGTTTCCCGATACCTTCCCCTTTTACACCCTTTCCGATCTCCCCACTGTCTCCGTCTTCCTCTGCACCTGTCTTCGTTCCTATTTTGATCTATTTTACTGCTGATTGGAATTTGCTAATGGTGGGAAGATGGGTTTTTACAGTTGGGAACCGCCAAATGTTTCCGCACTTATGTTCCGGACCTCGTGTGTTTCAAAGTGACCAAAGCGACCCCTCTGGGGGATGATTGTGGGAACCGGGTTGTAAACTTTTGTGTATCATGTTATCCTATGGGTAAAAACTGTATAAAAGGAGCGATCCACAGAACCAATTTGAAGCAGTCTCCCCAAGTTGCACGCTGTGTACTTGTCGTGATCTCTGTGTTCCCTGCAGCAAATAAACCTTGAATCTTTGACGTCAAAGGAAGTGTCCCGTGTCTCTGTGACTTGTACGCCGGAGCAGGTTACCCACGAAGGTTTCAGGTGTTGTGCCCTGGCACCGCTGGGTCCAAAAGAACCCAGTACTTCAGAATGCCGCAGATGACTTCGGTGGCCGCGGATCAGAAGGGGGGAGGCGGACTCTCTGGGTTCTTCCGGCGAGGAACGAGATGATCCATTCCAAGGCCGTTCCTTGGATTCCGGTGTTGCTGAGGCGCCGTATCAGGGTGCGGTGGCACACGGTGTCGAAGGCTGCTGAGAGGTCCAGGAGGATGAGGGCAGCTGTATCCCTGTTGTTGAGCAGGGACCTGATGTCGTCGGTAGCTGCGATGAGGGTGGTTTCGGTGCTGTGGTTTGCCCGGAAGCCGGACTGCGAGGGGTCGAGGGATCAGTTAGTCTCGAGGAAGGCGGAGAGTTGTTTGTTGACAGTCTTCTAGATGACTTTGGCAGGAAAAGGGATATAAACCTTGCCCACACCCGAAACATGGCTTGGCCTCGCTCCCGGTGTAACAAGCTTCACCGTTCCCACTCACCTGAAGAATCCTACAGGAACCAAGCAGCACTACAGTCTCCTGAAAAAAACATCTGTACAGTAGTTCCCATGGCACTCGCTCCATTGATGTCTTCTTCCTTGCTCCCTCCTGCACAGCTACTCCGGACCCCAGCGACTCCAGGAGTCAAAGCCTCGAGATCGTCTTCGAACTTCAGCCAAGTGGAAGAACTAGGCTAAGAACTTGATATCAGGTTAGTGCACACTTAATCTCCTACAGTAGTAACTAGCAGTAAGTATCCCCATCTTCAAAGATTATAGACTTTTCCTCCATGTCCTCTCTGTGATTTATTCCAGTGCTTCCTGTGTGTTTATCCTCTGGACCCTTCCTGCAACCTTGATGCTAGAAGTGCCACTTTGCAAGGATTAAAGACTTTAGTCCTGTGTTTCTCTGATGTACAGTAGTGCCGTGAGAAAGTACTTCAAAGTATTTGATATATGCATCAACCTTGTACCCCACCCTGTGTTTCGATTGTATTCCTAGGAGTGCAAGTAACTCCCACTGTTGCTATGAGTATATCCCTAGGAGTGCAAATAACTCCGACCTTTGCTCCAAGTGCATCATTAGGATTGCAAGTAACTCCAAAATTGGCTCTGAGTGTATCCCTGGGAGTAAAACGCCCACCTTTGCTCTGAGTGGATCTCTAGGAGTGCAAGTAACTCCAACCTAAGTTCTGAGTTTTTTCCTGGGAGTGCCAATATCTCCAATCCGCATTCCAAGTTTATTCCTAGGATTGTCACACAATCCAATCTGTGATTTTGGTTATTCTACTCTAATGCTGAGCTGCTGATGAAACCTGTAAGTTTGTGTCACTGAAATTAATGCATGTTCATTGTATGTAAATACTTATATTGTACTGATGATAAATGCCTCCTCCTGCTATTTACAGTGCATTGCGTCATCTCAAAGCCAGAGGTTCTGGTTCAGTGCACATCTACCTCGCAAACGTAGAAGGTCTCAGAAGTGACAAATCCTGTTACACAGTGCCATACATCCGCTGAGCAGATCTAGTACTGCAAGTCTCTCTGTTCTTATTTTATCCCAACCCCTCTTCCATCCAGGAGGACAGTGTGAGATCTAAGGTTTTGGTTTCTTGACTTGCTTTGTCCTCAGGAGGTCCAGCATTGGCTCCAGTGTCATCTCTGCAGGTGGGACCAGGTGAGTGAATGACAAAACACAATACAAAATGCCTAGCCTTTTTGAATGGGACCCTTAGTTATTAGTTGGATGCATGAAGGATTCTGTTTCTGAGCATACAGGCCTGACAGGTTTCCCAAGCCCGTGAATGATGTGCTCCTCCAGTCTCGATATTTTCCTTGAATTCTGGGACTTGCAGTCAGGCTTATACCATAGTTATGCAAAAACAACAATTGATGGACAGAATGCAGAACAATGTCATACATTCCCCCCAGTACAAATATCGGGCCCTAAATCCATCGTTTTTTTGCTCACCATGCAATTTCAGTTTGAACCCAACCAAGGTCCTCCCTGGACTGGAAAAAAGCGTCCTAGGACCAGTTTCGGGCTTTCAGCCCTTATCAGCCAGGATAGCTTGTTTCCAGTGGCATGAAGAGCACGGGACTCACGTCTGAGCATACCCGTCCCACTCAGGGTGACAAATGCAAAAACAACAGTTGAAGGACAGAATGCAGAACAATATCATACATTCACCCCAGTACAAAGATCTGGGCCCAAATCCATCGTTTCTTTGCTCACCATGCCATTCCAGTTTGAACCCAGCCATATGCATATCAGTCTTGACCCTGTGCCCCATGAGAACAGCCCAGCCCGAACTGCCAAGCCAGGTCCTCCCTGGACTGGAAACAAGCATCCTAGGACCGGTTTCGGGCTTTCAGCCCTAATCAGCCAGGATAGCTGGATTCCAGTGGCATGGAGAGCACAGGACTCACGTCTGAGCATACCTGTCCCACTCGGGGTGACACATGCAAAAACAACAGCTGATGGACAGAATGCAGAACAATGACATACGTACAGCCCAGTACAAGGATCTGGACCTAAATACATCATTTTTTTGCTCACCATGCCATTCCAGTTTGAACCCAGCCACATGCTAATCAGTCTTGACCCTGTGTCTCATGGGAACAGTCCAGCCCAAACTGCCAAGCCAGGTCCTCCCTGGCCTGGAAACAAGCATCATAGGACCGGTTTCGGGCTTTCAGCCCTCACCAGCCAGGATAGCTTGATTCCAGTGGCATGGAGAGCAGGGGACTCACGTCTGAGCATACCCGTCCCACTCTGGATGTCAAATTCAAAAACAACAGTTGGTGGACAGAAAGCAGAACAATGTCATACATTCACCCCAGTAAAAAGATCTGGGCCTAAATCCATCATTTGTTTGCTCACTGTTAGAATTGGGGGTCTCTGGTTGGCACAGGTAGGTACTTGTGACAAGCAGGGCCCCTCTCCTCTAGCCAGGGCAAGGGAATTACCCTCTTAAAAGAACCCCTGCTCACCCTCTAGGCGGCGTGGCGCAGCAGTCAAGGCTAGTTCAGAGGCGATGTAAGTTAAGCATTTGTCACCACATACAGTAACCCAGTGACAACACTACAAATGGACACCACACAGGTTTTGTAAAAAAATTTGTATATTTTATATAGAGTTACCACAAGACCAATAATCTACAAAAAGAATCCATAGTACTATTAGATTTCAAGAGTTCTGGTTAAAAAGGCTTAAATCAAGGTTCTGTGTGAGTCGGTAACCCGGACTGGCTACAGCTTCATTGAAAATAACAGAGTCTAGCAAATCCAGCAGACAGCGTCGGTACAGGCCCACTCAAATGTCGACAGAGTCAGTCCCAGTACCTTTGACTTCGGGCGGCAGGCACGGACATGCGGGCTGGTTCCGGTGATCGTTGCGTTGCAGAAAGGAAGCGTTGCAGGACGCGTTGTCCCTCGAAGCGGTGCAGGCAGCGGCCCATTGACAGAATCGGTGGATACAAGGCCTGCGTTGCAGGGCGAGACTTTGCTTCGATGCGTTGCTTGTAGCTTGCGGTGCGGCGAACAAGCCGGGGTTCGGGAGCTGGCGTCGATCAGTCTGGACAGCGTGCGAGTTGGGCAGTGCGTCGCAAAGCATGCGAGGTGGTGCCCAACTCCGGTGCGGTCACAGGACTAGAAGTCAGCAGCAGTGACCGCCTCGGTCAGACCAGTGCGATTTGGTGTAGCAAGGCGTTGCGCGTCGCGGTGTCCTTCCAGTCGCTGTGCAGGCTACGGCTCGTTGGCGGCGTTGGTGAGCCCAGAGCTTGATTTGTTCAAGGCGGACGTTGCTTGGTGCGGTGCCTACAGGACACCGGGCCAGTCAAAAGAGTTGGTCACAGCTCCCTGCCTCTGTAGCCACTTATGTCCAGCAGCAATTCACAAAGGCTGGTGAAGTCCACTGGTCCTGGGACTTCGGTCAGGGGCAAGCTTTCTTCCATGCCCTTGGAGATCTTTGCACAAGTTGAAAAGAAAAGTCCACAAAGTCTTTCTCCTCCCTTTGGTAGCGAGGCAACCACTGCAGGCCAATCCCCCATGCAGCACTTCAGCTTGGGAATAGTCTCTCCTCAGTTTCTTCAGGTTCCTTCGCCTCAGCAGAGGTTCTGTCTTATAAGTTCCAGGAGTGATCTAATTTCATGGGATCAGGGTCCCAATACTTATACCCTAAAATCCTTTGTTCTCTGAGGGGAGAGGGGCATGTGCCCAGTTCAAGCCAGTTCTGAAGCACTCTGTTTACCAGACTTCTCCTTTCCTTTCACCACTCAGAGCAGGCACATCCGACGCCCCACAGGAGGTGGAGCTAGCATTGTGGAATGCAAGTACAGTCCAGGAGCACTTTGTTGACAGTCTTCCTTCTCTTCTTTCGGTGTGTAGGGCAGAGACATCAGACACACCACACGGGGTGGAGCCAGCATTGCAGAGGGAAGGCCCAGCCCTATTCAGGTCCCAGGTGCAACTCCTCCCTCCAATCTAGATGCAGATCTCCCTATTCACCACCGGGCAGCCCCAGCCTGTCTCCTGGAATTCCCCAGTCCTGTAGCACACAAACCCAGACAAAGAATACGCAACCTTGCAGAGGTGGGCTCAAATGGTTAGGCAAGCAAATACCTACTTTCTAAAAGTGGTATTTGCAAACACAGAATATTAAAATAAACTTCACTAAAAGATGTATTTTATTATTCTAACTCCAGGCATACTAAACTCGATTTTCTACCATGTTCTCTGAGTCTGCTAGGATTATAAAGTGTCATTATTCTAACAGCCCTTTCTGGCCTATGGAGAATAGGTAGCCTTGCAATAGTGAAAAATGAAAATGGCTGTAATTCACTAGTAGGACATGCCACGCACATCAGGGCTTGTCCTACCTTATACTTACAATGCACCCTGCCCTTGGGCCTACCATAGTTGTGACTAATATGAAGAAAAGGGAAGGTTTAGGGACTGGCAAGTGGGTGCACTTGCCCAGTCAGCATGACAGTACCAGACAACACGCAGGCTCTGCAATGGCAGACCTTAGACACATTTTACAAGGCTGCTTCTGTGGGTGGCGCAACTAGTGCTGCAAGCCCACTAGCAGCATTTGGATTTACACGCACTGGGCACACTCAGTGCTTTGTACTAGGGTCTGACAAGTGAACCAAATATCCAATCAGGGAACCACTAATCAATACATCAATTTACAGTAGGGAGCACTCGCACTGTGACACTGGACAGCAGTGTCACAGTGCCAAAAGCATCTAACACCAGCAAAAACACATGAGGCAATAGCAACAGATGGAAGGGAGACCCACACCAATGGTGCCAGGTCTAACACTCACCATGCGGGAAGGGCATGCCCAGACGTGGATCCCATGCTCACTGCTCCACTGGAGTCAAGCTATCCTGGCTGATTATGGCTGATAGCCAGAAACCGGTCCTAGGATGCTTAATTCCGGTCCAGGGAAGAGATGGCTTTGCAGTTTGGGCTGGACTGTTCCTATGAGGCACAGGGTTAAGACTGATTTGCATGTGGCCATGTCTGAACTAGGGTCATGGAGTGAGCTAAAGAATGATGATGGATTAAACCCAGATCAGTTGACTGGGGGTGAGTGTTTGATTTTGCTCAAGCGCTCTATCCATTATCCCCTTTGATATCGCTTTGTTCGCTCTAAGTTGGCAGGGTATGCCCAGACGTGGGTCCCTTGCTCACTTTCCAACTGGATTCAAGCTATCCTGGCTGATGACCTCCGATTAGCCAGAAACCTGTCCCAGGATGCTTGTTTCCGGTCCAGGATAGACATGGCTTGGCAGTTCGGGCTGGACTGTTCCCATAAATCACAAAGTCAGACTGATTTGCATGTGTTCATGTCTGAACTGGGGTGGTGGAGTGAGCTAAAGAATGATGATGGATTAAACCCGGATCAGTTCACTGGGGGTGAGTGTTTGATTTGCTGAAGTGCTCCATCCTTTATCCTCTTTGGTATCGCTTTGTCTGCCCTACGTTGGTAGGGAATGCCCAGACGTGGGACCCTTACTCACTTTGCCACTGGATTCAAGATATCCTAGCTGATGACGGCTGATTAGCTAGAAACCGGTCCCAGGATGCTTGTTTCCGAACCAGGGAAGACATGGCTTGGCAGTTCAGGCTGGACTGTTCCCATGAGGCACAGGGTCAGACTGATTTGCATATGGCAATGTCTGAACTGGGGTTGTGGAGTGAGCTAAAGAATGATGATGGATTAAACCAAGATCAATTGACTGGGGGTGAGTGTTTGATTTGTTCAAGCGCTCCGTCCATTATCCCCTTTGGTATCGCTTTGTTAGCCATCATGATACAACATGGGTAAACAGTAGATCATGAGCAATGAAGTGTTGAACATTCCTAGCCTCATTTTGTTAGCAGCACAACTACTGTGTCTCAGAGACCAACATTGAATTAGTAATGTAATACTCTCCAGTGAGGTCTCACACTTGCAGTGACATTTAATTCCCTAAGCCAATGGAGTCCTTAGAGACATTGTCCACACTAATCACGGACATGGTCATGAAATGTGTTGCATGGCCAATCTTTTGACTCTTAACAACAGATGGTATTTACATATATTATGTATGGCTTACAGAGTAGTCTTAGGATGGAATGTATGGACAGAGTATTAAATGTCCACCAATCATTATTGACAGCAGACTGTGAAATCACTCAAAAACTGTAACACAGCTGGTAGCTGAAGAGAAAACAGTTTCAATCAGCTGGTATTGCACCTGTATACCCTGGCCTCTGTTTTGTACAATGGCCCAGTTCCCCAGATTGAGACCCAGGTGAGAGTCCAGAGGTATGTGTAAGCAATGATTTACTGTAATGTAGTGGAAGACACAATAGGTTGCTATTATCTTGCACACACCTTCCAGAGAATACAGCAGCACCCCCGTATTGCCAAGACATTTAAACTGCCACTTTAGGACACCAAAAGTGTGCTCTATGTTGGCTTGTGTATGTATGTGTGCCCTATTGTAGGGGTGGGCGGTTAACTCTGTTCCACCAACGGAGTTTGCAGAGTTTTAGAACTCCACACTCCGTTTGGAGTTTAAAGTTTGCAGTGGAGTGGAGGTTACCAGTACCACCAATTAGTAGTTACCTCCTTCAAAAGGACAGCAAGAAGTGCTGGGCACATGTCATTTTGCATTAATGCGACCCTATCATGGGATTCTGCCTTCACGCAATACAACATGCGCACTGCAGTTCTTACGGTCCTTGGATTTGGAGGTTAGCTGCTGCACTAAGCTGGTTCCAGCAGTGAATTGAATCCAAGCTGGAGCAGCGAATGCTTCTCCTTATTCATGGCAGTTTGCAGCAGCCAGCAGGATGGCAGAGGGAGCTAGGAGAGACTGGCGGGCTGCGCTGCCACGGATAGCCACCAATGTCCACCATGTGAAGGAGGTAAGGTGTGAATGGAAACTAGTACATGGGGGGGTTGCATGCACCAATAGACAAAGCAAGGAAGGTTTCAATGGGGGTAAGTTACTCCGTCAGGGCATGGGACTCCACAGAATTTCACTGAGTGTTCTAGTAACTCTGTAATTCTGCAGATTACTACTCCTCTGTCTGTATGGTATGAGGAGATGAGGGGAGAGTGCATATTCAGCATCACCTGAAAAGGAAAATAAGGAAATATTTGTAAATGTCACTCTTGCATTTGTAAAGTTCATAATATATGAAATGGTACATGCAGGGGTCATGTAAGTGTCATAAGGATTTATAATGGGTGCGTGTATTAAAACAACAATTATACCTATCAGACTTGTCTGGTGCTTGAGTACTTACCCAGAAGCCACATTTTGCCAAATTCTCCCGCTGCCAGCCTCTGGGCAAGATGTGACCTGTGGAATATGTAGCTGTCATGTGCACTGCCTCGGAACACTGCATGCACATCTGTAAAGCAGCCAATGGCATCACTCACACCCTGCACATTGATGGAGTGCCAGCTGTGCCTGTTGTGGAAGGTGTGTGTGTGCATTATGGCAAGGTGACCGAAGAGCCACATGGGTGCAATCAATTGTACCTACCACACATAGGAAGTGGGAATATTGGTAGAAGTCCCTAGCAATGTTTTACCTTCCTACCAGTGTATGAGGCATATGTATTTAGAGATGCACTCTCCTATTGATGCAGTTCAGTACCCGACACAAGCATCGAGACTGGGTTGTCTGAGATATGCTCATGATGTCAATGGACACCCTCTGGAAAGTCCCAGTACCAAAGAAATTGAGAACTGCTAGAATCAGGTCAAATGGTGGGATGGCATGGGGACAGCATGTCTCAGATTCAAGATCCTGCTCCCACTCACAAACCATCTTTAAGATGACTTCAGAGGGAAAATGGTATCTGGACCTAACATCTTGGCTGGACATCCCAAAGTGGTTCATACTTTGTCTAAAGACCCTCCCTCCTCTCCTCCTCCTTCTCCCCAAATCATCTGGGTGGGGGGTGGTAGCCACTGACACACGTGTGTCAGGATGAAAGTGAACTTACTTCACCCCAACAGCCGAGATTCCGTACCAATTGCGGATATTCTGCCCTGAGTGAGGAAATTCCACCCGAATGAAGAACCTCTGCAGTCATAAAGATACTACTTGTAAGTCACTTTTAGAATACCAAAAGTAGTAAAGTTAGACTTTTCGTGTAAGTTTACCTTTGTCAATCATGCCCCAAAGCCTTTCAGGCAAATTTTCTGAGAAAATGGGCCAACGTTTTTTTTTACATTTAGTAAGATTTTTTCAAGAATCAATTGCTAATTGCCAGTAGCTTAATGGTATAATGGTGGGGGCGACCTTAAGGCAAAATAATCATGGCTCTGGGATGATTCACTTTTTGAGCACTCTGCCCAGTCGCCTACACACTCGTATTCTACACACACTACTCAAGTCCATATCATTTAATCATGTGCTCACCCATTCATCTTGGAATTCATCCATGCGCTCACTCTTCCATCCATCCACTCAGTTACTCTCAACCAATCAGCAACACTTGGTCATCTATCCGTTCATCAAACCATTGAATCTTTTCCCATTCAACCATTCACCCTTCAAGGTAACCACACCAACAAATGTTAATAATCTTTATCATACATGGGAGAAGAAGTACTTTTAACCAAATTTTCATGAACAGTCATGAGATGATTATCAGTTTAAACAATTTCATCAATACATATTCACTATCTCATGCTTTCCAGTGGCAATGGTGAAGGAGTGTCGCCACACCTCCCGGCGCAGAGCCAGCAAAGGAAAAATAAAACAAAGTTCGAGCATTGTTTTATTTTTCATTGCCGCCTCTGAGCCAGCGCTGTAGGGATGGGCGGGCCCAAGGCATGGAAGGGGGAAGAGGAGTGTTGTATGCATTCCCTAAGGGCTCATATGTCTTTTGGCTGGCAGTCTCTGTTCGACCAAAACACACATGCGCACTTAGGGTTCTCCAGGCCGGCTGCATTGAGCCGGGGTGGGGAAACCGCACAGACTTTCTGACCTGTTCGGAGCGTCTTTTTAGCCCGCTCAGGCCAATCTCTGCAATGTCTGCTGCACGGTGATTGGATGGGAGTTTGCCCCAGGGGCTGCTAGGGCCAGAAAGCGGAGAGGAGACGCAGCGGCTTCAAGAAAGTTCTTTTTTCTAAATTAATATATTATCACTAACCTCGCCCTGCGCGAAGTGGCCCCTCCTGCGTTCCCTCCACCCACCACCCTTTGTGGTGGCCGCCACTTCTCCTCTCTCTCTCTTTTTATTTTTCACTATCTCTTTCTACGGCTTTATCTCGCTGCCTCTCTTCTTTTCACTCTCCAGCTCCATCACTCTGTCTCTCTCTCCCTTTCTCTTAGTCTTATTTTCCAGTCTCTCCTTTTTCTCTTGTCTGCTTTCTCTCTTTATTTTCACTCTCCCTCTGTGGGCCCCTTTCTCTCAATTAGTCCCTCTCTCTCGCTCCCTGTCACGGCATGCCCATATGGCGCGTGAAAAGGAAACTGGTTTATCGTGTGGACGTTTTGGAATTAATGCAACATGTGGCCTTGACTTGTGCAACCTAACTGTTCGAAATGCCAACACGAGAGCACGCCAGCTTCCTGATAAAAGTTATGCGACTGCTTCACTTCATCTGAGACAGGCAATTTGGGTTTATAAAAGGCTCCCCCCTCAGTTTACGAGAAGACACGCCATGAAACAGCATGAACCAGAGAAAGTGTACTTGTTCGCAAATGAAGTCAGGAATGCAAAAGGTCCAGTTTCACTTCACGTGTCAGCGAGGAGCGTTTATTGGCGCGGCCCTACGCGTGCTTCGGAATCTGCTTATTATGTTAATGCACATCTTTAGTTTGGCACTGCACCCTTCCGTGTGCCACAATGTGGTTTCCGCATAGAATTCTTAAGCCTTTGCTGTTTTGCCTTTACTACTCTCAGCAGTCCAACTTCCTAAATTGCGAAAGTTCAACGCCAAGTTCACGTAAAAGAGTTTTAATGACCTGGAACATGCGCTTTATTGAAGCATGAGGACCCACAAAATTAGCCTTCAAATTTTAGTAGGCATAACACGAGTCTTCCTGCTTGCATAATGATATCACTTACTGTGGACATGCGCCATATTACCAGTGAGTGTCGAGCTCGGCTGCAGAACACAGATGTGCCCTATACAGCCAGCAAAGTGTAGTCTCAGCAAAACAAACAGATATCTTTTAAATGCATATAAATTCACATCCTAGCTGAGAACGCCAAGGGAATGTCTGCACATTGAGAACTGATCCGGATTGGTTAACATTCCATAAGTGAATTTCCAGGAAGTGGTAGTTACAGTAAGTGAATGAGAAAAAAAACCTTTGTTTATGGACATGTATGTTTTCTGAATGATTTATAACTGCAATAATGATTTCCAGAGGGAGCATTTCCTATACCTTAATGGCCAGCTGGGCTAAGAACTGATGCTTTAAGGGTCTTTAGATCACACAGACACTTTGATAACACACAGATATGTTCTCCCTCTTTCCCGCTTTCTCATTTCTCTCTCCTTTTCTCTTGTGTTCCTTCACTTTAAAGTCGCGAGATGTCTTCATGAAGCATACTACAATTTAATCCGAACAGTAGTACAAGATGAGTCTACAACATGCATTTTCTCTGTGCTTGCCAATTTGACAATAAATTAATACTCTTTTTTCCCCACTAATAAAACAACCTACAGCTGCATTCCGATAATTGATAAATTGTGCGCCTTGTCTGAAATGCTATAACAACTTATATACATTCTTAAGACACCCAATGCATCAGTTACCATTTCTACAATAAAACTTACTGATAGGGCTGCAGAGGGCCCATCTTCAACCTTGACGTGAGCCCCAATTACCACTGCATATCCTTCTGCACAGAAGGATATCGACCCAGCAAGCACTCTTAAAGTAAAAACAGATCATAGTAACCAATGTATGTCCCAACTAATCGGCTAGCGAAGTTCATCAGATCACAACTTGGATCTGATTATGTGTCCATTAAGCAGAAAAGAAAAGAAAAAAGAAAAACAGAAACTCAAAGGAAGAAAACCATCATGTTGGACTTGGCTCTCTCAGCTGTCACCCTCAGGCATTTTGCCTTTCCTCTTTTGCTGAATTTCTTTTGTGTTTATTAGGAGTCTGTGCACTTTACCACTGCTAACCAGTGCCAAAGTGCTTGAGCTCCCTCCCATAAAAATGGTAAAAGTGCCTCACACCTGATTAGCATATTTAATTTGCTTTAGAAGTCCCCAGTAAATTATCATATCATATACCCAGGGATGGTAAAGTAAATGCTACACTTATTGTGCCACCCATTTAAGTAGCACCTTAAATCATTTCCCAGTCCTGCCACTGCAGCCTGTGAGCAATTTAAAACTGCCAATTTGACATGGCAAAAAAATCCCATTGCCAAGCCTTAAACTCTCTTTTCATTACATACATGTCACCTCTAAGGCAGGCCCTAAACAGCCCATATGGCAGAGGGCATTGTATTTAAAACGTTAGCCATGCACTTTTACTTTTTACATGTCCTGGTAGTTAAAAACTCACAAATAGTTTTTCACGACTGTGAGAACTATCTCTCCCACAGTATAACATCAGGTTTCCTTATTCCCTTATAACATTTAATGAGTGGTAAATGTTTGAGGGGGAACAGGTAGAAATGTCATATTTTGTGTCTAAGGAATTGTGGGCCATATGAGCAAGAAGCTTGTTAAAATTATCACGCTAAAGCGGCCATAATGAGTTTGATAATATGCGCTATAGAATTCCAATGGAAGCCCAGATTAGATGTGAAGGACATCTAACGCGGGCTTCTATTGGAATTTTATAGCGCATATTATCAAGCTCAATATCGCCGCTTTAGCGGCAGTTTCCTGCCGCTAAAACAGGATAATTTTAACAAGCTTCTTGCTAATATGCCCCTTTGTTTTAAAACCCTCTTTAATGGTAATGTTGGATTTTAAGCTACAATTCTGAAAATGTAGCATTTAGAAAGTAGATATTTTCTTGTCCTAACCATTTGGTGCCTGCAGCTTGTTTCTTGGGCCACATGACTAGGTGTAGTTGGCAGTTGGCCTTTGTGTATTCCTCCCATGCAGCCCTACCATCGAGGGACTATGTGTTGGCAGCATGGGTCATCCAAGGCAGGATGAGAGGGGCAGAGCTGTGCATAGCCCTACTTACACTTCAAAGACACTACCTTACCTTGCACACAAAAAACATCACAATAGCTATTAGCCTGCAGACTGGGATCATGGCAGGGGGGTAGAATTCCAGACATGTTTGTGGTGGGAAAACTCCAGAAGTTCCCTAAACTTCAAAAGGGGAACCAGATATAAAAATAGGCTTCTCAGACCCACCTTTCAGTTCACCTCTGGACCTGCAGAAGGACTCTCAGAGGACTGCCCTACTGCCTGTGGCCTGTTGTGTTCTTTAGAGGACTGTCTTGCTTCACCTAGAGGACTGCCCTGCTGCACTAAGAGGACTGCCTTGCTGTCTGAAGCTTGTCCTGTACCCTCAGAGGACTTCACTGCTGCTTGAGACCTGCTTTTCTGCTTGAACCCAGGACTTCCAGGGTGACTCCAAGGGATAGTTGGCTGGCCTCCTGACCAGAGCTTTAGGAAGAATAAAAACTCCAATCATCTTGAACCCACAACCGGTTCCAGTCTGAGCAACTCGTGACAGTCCAAATGTTGCCTCTCCAGTCTTTGAAAGTGGTGCTAAAGGTATGCAGATCACCAAATCCCAAACTGGGGACTTTGAAAATGCTCTGCCAAAAAGTGCCAAGAGAAGACCATGACCTACTTGGTTCCGATCCACCCAAGGTGCATCGTCGGTCGGCCTGACTTCACAGCAGTTCCTGCTGTGTTCTTTTCCACAGCAACAATTCCTGTTCAGTGGTTCCTTGCATAAGGGGTATCTAACCTCGTGGAGCTCTCATCAGCTACAGCCTGCAGCTCCGTACCACTGGAGTTTTTCAACCGCCATAAATGAGACTAAGTCCGAACGTAGAAATCTTCACTACAACTACGTCTAGTCAGTGGCGCAGCAAGGTGGGGCAGTCCGCCCTGGGCGGCCTGAGTTTTGAGAGCAGCAGCCTCCCCCCATTCTTACCTGCTGTCTCAAGGCAGAAATCGCCACCCCTCACCGCTCTTTAATCGACCGCCGAGGGGCAGCAAATGGTAAAATAGAAATTTCAGATCGGGTGTATAACTATAAAGAAGCATTTTCTGGTTGGGAAATCACATTACCTGAAAAAGCGAGGAAAAAATACCTGGCATTTCTAGCCCCTCAATTCAAACTAAGTCCAGCAAAAGAAACCACACATGCTATCTGTTGTGGATAAAGAAGTCCTTGAGTCAGGAATATATTCAAGTTGCTTTATTCAAGATAAGTTACAGGTTCAGATGGTAAGATGGTAATATAAGGACCCCACCAGGAGTGACCCCCTTGCCACTCAGCCTGCCTGCCACCAACTGCCAGTCAACCACAGGCCAAGCCCCCAACATTCTACAATGTCGCCAAGGGTTCTGAGAATAACATCATGTGAGGCACAGGGAAATCACAACCAGGGGAAAAGAGACAAAGATCACATACAACATAATACTAAAAGGAACACCATTATCCAGTGACCCTGCTTTAAACAAAATAGTGTCTGTTCGCATTACAGTAAATGAAGGCAACCAACACTATTACTATGCAACTACAAGCCTCCTAAACAGGGTATAAAATTTGAGTTGGTTGCCCTCCACATTGGGAAGAGGCCCAAATCAGTATTCCTAGCCTACAAATAGAGTATTTTCCAGAGAGGTTTGGGCCGCAAGTACATCTTTTTACAATTCTATCAGAGAATGAGGTAGACCTAACAAATGTGATATCAAATCAAGAACAGCAAGGTTTATGAAAAAATGGGACATAACTGTTTTCAGGAGACATGGAGAAAAATCCATAGTTACGCACCTCTTAGACGAGCTTGAGACTCTTGTTAGTAACTTCCCTGATCTAGAGGTGTTTATAACTGGCAATTTTAACCTTATATTGCACTGTTTAGTATCCAGCTCAATCACAAGCTCAGTAGCTATAAGCCTCATTGGTCTTCCAGTAACCAATCAGTAGAGACAAAATCCATTAGGAAAACAAATTGATTACCACCTTACTAACTTGTTGTTGTGTTCTTTGACACTATGCAGTACATTTCCTGCGGCCAGCAGATTGCTCATCACTCAATCTGTGAAGGCTGAATTCTAGATTATACCTAGGTGTCTATATTACATTTCAGCCGTTGTCAGGAAAGTGATCATTTCCCCACCTTAATTTACCAAGAGCAAATATATTAGTATATCTTGGTTATGGCTCAACAGACAGTAAATTAAGGAGAGGAAAATAGACATTAAGTAATGAGGAGACAGTATCCATTTCGAAAACATCTAACAACATCAATTTACTTAAGGAGTAGGTATCAGTGATGGCAGCACTAGGGAGCATGTTAACGCATTGGATGGAATTAATCTTATCCCTGCAAAAAGCATTATCAGGGGACTCCAACCAATGACTACATAAAAGCCCTTCACTGGCTGTAAAAAAAAATGGTTCACTCCAGAACTTAAGGAGCAAAAAACACAGCTCCCCAAATTAACTTTCATTCTCCTCCATAAACATCAATATTACAAAAGAAAAGTTTTGGAGGAGAAAAATAAATACATTGAAAATCAGAAGCTCACAATTTAGAAACTTAAAGACCAATTCCAGTTTTGGAAATACAATAATGCATTTGAAGGGAAGGAGCACTCACAGAAAGAATAGCCATTGACATCAGGGAAAGCTTCATCTTTCAACTCTACTATGACGAAAATGGCACTATGGGACAACCGTTTCTGGAAAACGAAGGGGACCCCTGAGAAAGGATACAACCCTAACAGGGAAATAAACAATTTTGAAAAACAACAAACACCGGGCACAGTGCTATTTACTGCAGAAGGGCATGTAAACTCTAGATAAACATTCACATTATACAGTTATACAAAACATAACAGATGTGTAATTTAGATAAATATTTATTTTATGATGTTCATTTTGTATTTTTATGTAAAAAAATATATTTTACATATAGAAATCACATATAGAAAAATAGATATACAATTCTAATGATATAGGGAAAATTAGAACCACATGTACATAGGTATCCGGACAGGTCATACAATTGATTTGGACTAGAAATGTGCTTATTCTTCAAAAATTCAATACAATAAACATCTTCACTGTTGTAGCTTGCATGATTAAGGATTCAATGTAGATAATATTTTATAGTCTGACAGTGTTTTATTTAAATAATGTTGTATTCTTTACTTTATGCAAAATGACATGTAATAAGAACCAAATAAGCAGATACTGGTGACATATGTTTAAAACCAACGCGTTTCTGCTAGGCCTTCTTCAGGATTCTGTTCGACTTTCCATCAACATATGAGTCATTATATACGCCACATCAGCAACTGAAGATTTTTGAAGCCCCTGCTTGGCTAACTAATAGCGGTTCTCTGGCCTTATTCACCCGCACAGTGCAGTGCCTACCGTCTGGGAACGCAAGATTACTCAAACTAAGCCATCGAGCTTCCATAAGCTTTTAACTTTATCCGCCGTGACTCATGCTGCTGTGATTTTTTGTCCTACGAAGTGATATCAGCTACCTCACAGACAAAAAGATCTGGTGCAGAGACCCCGATTGGACCTGTCTCTAAATGGTTTTTCTTTCAACATCTTAAAGCACCTATATATGATTCTTTCTCATTTCGTTGTGAAGTATTTTGACCTCTTGTTTACATTTCCACACAATCCCATGTTTGTGGACAGGGATATTGTCTAATGACTGAATATTGTGATATGAAGCGGCAGCCCTGAGTCTAGCTCTCTACATACTACTGTTTATAACTATTGATGTATACTTAAAACCTATGGAACTGTTTTTGAAAACACACAGAAGAGAATACCTGTAACTGTTTGCGCCCTGACGAAGGATTGGTGAATATCGGTCCTGTTCCGAAAAGCGCGTCAGCGCTTTTCTTATTTTTCTGTTTTGCTTTGTTTCAGTTGTGTATGTTTGTTTCTAATGGTGTACATTTTTTGTAAAGTGTTTGTACTTTTTTATATATTGCTGATTGGTATGACTGATGATGGTTTGTATGGGTGTGTTTGGTGGTTACTTTGAAGATGTGAAATGGTATGTGCCGCATACATTTTGATATGTAAATAGATTTTGTATATACATTTGTGCCTTTATTATTGTATGACCTATAAATGAAAACTTCGGAAAATAATAATAAATAGATATATATGTTTTTAAAATAAATACTCTCTGTGTGGGACTACAATGATGTCTGTTATGGACTAGAGTGTTCGCCATTTAATAGATTTAGTCTTAGGGGGGGTCCTCTTGTTTTTGATTATAGTTTTTCCCTGCCTCCTCCCCCTAATACTTATTTTCAGGGACCCTCGTGTGTTTTTGAATGCAGACAATTTTTACCAGGATTCCTGCTTTCTAAGGGAGCCACTTGAGAGATTTCAGATCAGAGGTGATGTGAATATTTCTTTTTAAGCCGGTGATGAGCCTAGCAGCAGAGCTGAACGAAGCTCTTGTAGCAGGGATTCCGTTCTCTTATGGAACTGTGCATAGAGATCAGGAACCTCAGTGTATTAGGGTGACCCAGAACTCACCTCAGTATCCAAAATCCCCTTACCGAGCTAGCTACAGTGTCTCATTGGTCATAACAAACTCCCAATGACTTAGACAAACCAGAACATGAACTTAGAGTACCTCAGGTATCGTGGAACACATGAACACTCTTTCGCTCTATAATCATTTCAAACCAGAACGTGGAGTAAAAGAGGACACGTGCAATTTTGAAATATTTATTATTCAATGCAAGGTTCTCAAACGCAGTATCTTATATAATACAAGAAAACATATTATAAAAATCAGAGTTATCAGCATAGTCACTAATCCATAATAAGCAAACGGTGATAGCATATTATAATGCAAAAATCAATAGAAATTTGTATCACCTATTTTTCGCGCTCCCTAATTAGCATACTATAATATATCTAAGAAGGTCTCATTTGGGTTTTAGCAAGGCGGGCCCATACCTCTAAATGTCAGGAGGAGAGGATCACATCATCAGCTACCAGCTCTCTGCATGCGAAGCAATATCAAGTGTGTTTTTTGCATTCTCAGTAACTCTATCTTAAACCCGCTTAGAGCCCAATGTTGGCAGCAACTGTATTTGTGTTATGTCTAGTGGTGCGAGGATCAGAGCTCCCAGCAACCTTGTGTTAGGTTATTCTTAGAGGGTTCAGCACTCGCTGTTCAGACAGTGCACCAAGCACGACTGATATCAGAGCAATAACATATTATTCTCAAATAAATCACATCTTTCGTCTAGGTTGAAAGCTACAATAACAATTATGTGTTGTGTGCAAACTGAAGCCAAAGGAAAATATGTCGTTTAAACACTTAATAAACTCATGCTAACTTAACACAGTATATAGAAAAGCAGCATCTATATGACACCCCCCCCCAATGATCTGAGGACGGTCAAAAATACAAGCCAATATTAGAATAGAGGCATAACATGAAAGCAGAGTTCAACAATATTGAGCCAAGCTAAAAATGTATATAAAATGTATATAAAATATGTACGAATGCCTATAGTGGCCAAACAAAATGTAATCCAAAGTCAAAATTCGAGGCCAAATATAAAATCATAGGCCTAGATCATCTAAAGTTAAATGTTCGTAAGAAAAAGGCACCTTTCAAAAATACTAAAAAGGCACGTGCCATAATAATGAAAGTCTCCAAGGCCTCTCATGATTGGACAGAATATGCAAAATAGGCAGCAACAGCTTCCAACATGAAATTACTGTCATCATCCGAAAACAGTTCAGCCATCCAATTAAGCAATGGGAAAGAACATACGTGCTCCTCCAGCACCGGACCCTCTAGCAACATCAGAGGACAACTCGGTGGGTTCTCAAGAATGCTATTTGCCAGAAACTCATGCACCGCTGCGGGTATGTCCCACTGACCAATTAGTCCATGCATCGCTGCCAAGGCCATAATCCTTTTGCCAGCACAAACCAACTTGTGAGCAACTACGGGGCCCATCAGGTGATTAAAATCGACGTCAGGAGATAACGGCAAGCAGAGACACAAATCAATGGCCCAGTCGAAATCGCAGCTCAGGCAATGAAACACAGGCTGGACACATGTGAAATAGGAAAATCGAAACGATAATCCAAATGCCGTGCTTAAAGTCGCAAGCGGCAGGGTGCCATAGTAATCAAGCATCCGGTTACGAAACAGTGTCAGAAGGAGCTGAGCGGCTTCTTGCGCAGGACGGACATCCATGTTTTAGGAAGCAGAATAATATCAGAATGCCTGTAGCTAAAGCCATCAAAACAGGGAATCCGCCAAACAAACTTAAAAATATAGAATGGAAGAAAGCGGGGATGACATCAAAAATCTTTTCAAATGTAGTCACGAGACCACTGCTAACCAATTTAAAAAAATGAGCTAAGCCAGACGTGGAGGAGGCATTAAAGATTTGATGAACTAGCTCGCAGAAATGAAACGGCAAGTCAGTATTTAAAAGTGCCTGCACCTCTGTGCGTGTGTTAGCTATGTGAAGGACATAAGTTTCACGGGCCGAGCTCAGGGCCACTTCCTTTTGAGACAAAAGAGCCCTTATTCTACTCATTCCATTGAACTCCGCTTTCAAGGTTGGGATGCGCGGCCAGATGGAAACATCTGAATTCCCATGTGTGGGAGGATATAGCACATTTTTGCAACACACCACACGTTCTGATACAGTAACCACATAAGCGATACCGACCATTAACCCACAACACTCTTCGTTATTCAAAAGCAAATAACTACCATTTGTCAATAAAGTAAATGTGGGAACTATTGCTGGGACTGGTGTGCCTTTCAAAACACAAGCTAAATTAGGTCGGTCCTGATTACAAGAACCATGCAACTGGATGTGTCTGCATATTAATGAACGGTCAGGGGACTGTGTGCATTCTTCACCATTAAGATTCACTTCCTTTCCATCTTTCAGACATCTGTACGTGTATGGTAAAGACCATGCCTCATGGAGGAATGCACTACCTAGTGGTTCATATCACCCTATTGCAATATACCGCATACAATTAGTGAATTTGTACAAAGGTAACGTAATAACTCCATGGATAAGCCATGTTGCAGCAGCGGCTTTAGCCACAGAAAAGGGTAAAGATTCTAACTTCTCAATATGTAACATAGAAAATGATGCATCTCGCATTGAAAGCATGCGATGCTTGTCAGTCAAATTAAATGGAGCAAATAGGGAGGACACGTTCATGTAACTCCAGGGCACGCGGCCCGCCTTAAGAGTCTGTAGTGTCCATGCAAACTGCATTACAGAACGCAATTGATTTTGACCATGGTACAATACAGACACCTCATCATTCACAATGTCAACTACAGAAGAAACAATATTATTCAACGTGTAAATTCGGGAAGAAAGCATGTTAATACTGTTATCGACAACTACAAGCACTTTTTCCAAATTTGCTTCGTCAATCGCCCTTAGGCGCTTAGCAGCCTCAATTTGTGAAAATTTCCAAATTTCATTGTAAACCGCATAAATCCACCGTTTAGACCTACCATTAGCCGGGCCTTTTATAAAATCATTTAAATCCACATTATCATTTAACTGAGATAGATGTAGTTTGACTGCAGCTAACGTGGAATGTTGTAACCAATTCTGACACAGTTTCCCCACAGAGTAAGTTGTGACAATATAATCAGTTTCAAAACGGGGATCAGGTCTCACTTGTGTAAACCCTTCAGCCAAACCCAGAAAACGACGTTGGCAAGAATCAGCACTTCTATGCCACATCAGCCAACCCTTCGGATCCAAACTTGAAACGTTAAAGGATGAATTATGCAATAGAGCTTGTAACTCACAAATGGACAATTCAGTATAATTACCCCAACCTGAATATTCTTCCAATTCGGGGATAATTGGTGTAGCCAATCCAAAGCATGTTGTTTGGGAAATAGTAGAATTTAGAAACAACATGTGATTCGGGAGGAGACATGCACGGTGCAAAGCCTCAGTGCCTTGTACCTGCCAATCTTTGGTACCCCAAACCGATTTAAGGTCAATTGTTCCTTTCCATAGCTCATAGCCATCTACAGCTAACTTGTCTAGAAAGGACTTCGAATACAGCAATTTTGTATCGGTAAGTCTAACTTTGGACATGGACTTTTGTGTCATTTTGAAATAAAATGACTCAGGATTTGATTGATTAAAGTCTGTAAAATATGTGTATTTTTTCAGAAATGTACTGGAGCTGCCTCCCAATGGAGCTGGGCAATGTTCCCACTGTGTGTAATTTACAGCAACCCTCCTGGAATTCGTTTTATGTAGAAAATGATTACCATAATGTTGAAAGCAAAACAAATCACCATAATTAACAGAATCTAAGTATAAATCCTCAGCATCAAATGCAGCATAGTATTTCAAATCAGAGAATAATGCTTCCATGGCCTGAATATCCCAATCATCAGAACCTATATTTTGTTTTACCACATCCCCCATGTTTACTCTTTGTACATTCGGAACATTAATCACTTTGGTGGGGCCATGTATTTGAAACCTAACCGCATTCCACACAATCCCATCAAGAACAGGCCAAGCAGTAA
This sequence comes from Lissotriton vulgaris, assembly GCF_964263255.1. Classification (NCBI taxonomy): domain Eukaryota; kingdom Metazoa; phylum Chordata; class Amphibia; order Caudata; family Salamandridae; genus Lissotriton; species Lissotriton vulgaris. Next base: position 1,858,509,624 of record NC_141689.1, read on the forward strand.
TGTTAACTGTATTCAAATCTCTTTTCAGTCTGTGTGCTGAATGTGAAGAGGAAAGAGGGGCCAATGTTCCATTAAGGTACCGAATTCCTGTTCTTTCTTTGACATAGTGGCCATCGATCAGACGGAAAAAATAAAACACAAAACCAATTGACATAAAAAAATAAAATGAAAATAAAATCATCCAAAGGTATGTCCAAGGGGGAATTAAAAAATGTTTTTTAAATAAAGTGGCATATTTTGCAATAGTTGAGGGTTTCTTTGAATTTTCTGAAACAGAGTCAAAAGAGAATCTGGACTGGCCGGCCAAACGAGTCTGCAAATCCGGCATTGACAAATCAGTTGGATAGGTGTAGTTCAGCTCATCAGTGTTAGTAACAGCAATTGTATTTAATAAAGGACTGGAAATAGCAGGCATCTCGAGGGACACCTCCGGCTCAGCACCAGAAGTAATGGCCAACACAGAGTGCCTCACCATGGAAGGACAGGATACCGCCGGTGTCATGCTATGAAGAATCGGCCACCTTGTGTGTCTTGACATTGTCAATTGAGATAAACCTGTTTTCCTTACGACCTGGAAGTGGTGGTAATATGACTGTTCTCGTGCCCTTCACTCCAAGAACTCAAACCGGTGCACGATATGAGGGACCAAACTCTTTCTTGTTATCTATCTTCTCTCGAACTAGTTCACCAACTTGGGGTAGCCAGCCAACTACCGGGATCTGCAACGCATCATCCGATGTGGAGGGCAAATATTCCTTAGCTAGACTGTCTCAGGTTTTTTGTAGATCCTGTAAAACATTGCAATTTTCATCTACGTCAAAGGCCGCGGCCCGGGCCTTGCAGTCTAGACCGTCGAGGTCAGGGACATACATCTTGATACCAAAGAGCATTTCGTATGGGGTCCGCCCACCCAGAGACCTTCTAGGGAGATTATTAAGCGCACGCTGCATGCCATTGAGATGGGCCAACCAGTTTCTGCCAGTGCCTATAACTCGGGCTGTCAAAGATTGCTTTAAGTCACGGTTCATTCGTTCCACTACACTGTTGGAGACGAAAACTTGACTTGGACCCCCAACGAAACCATAGCATCCTTATACGCCTTAGAGGCGAAAGCCGGACCCTGATCCAAATGGAAGGTACCACAGGCAAAAATCCCTACAAAGACACGCAAATCCTTTATGACAGTCCGTGAATCAGCGCTCCGATGGGGCCATACCCACACAAAGCGTGTGCATGAAACAACTGCTACTAAGATGTACTTATACGCAGTATCAGAAGAAAAAGGACCGCGGTGATCTAAATAAACACATCCTAATGGTTTATTAGAAATGTACAACTGTGTCTGAGGAGGACGCGCAGCAGTCGAAGGTTTAATCTGCTGGCAAATGTCACATTGAAGGACATAATCGAGCATCTGTTTGTACAGTCCCCGCCACCAGAACCTCTGTTGTAGCTGAGTTACAGTGGCTGAAACGCCGGCATGCGCAGACGCCACACCTTCATGAGCCGCTGTAATCAAAGTAGCTCTGCGATCCGAGTTGGGAATTAAACGTTCACAAACATCAGGAATTTTCACATAAGGAACCTTATCGGGACTTAAGTGGTATGTGTACTTCGAAGGGAACCCCGCAGGATATTTACCTCCCTTCTCAGTGGCAGCAACAGCTGCCAAGATGTCATCATCTATCTAACTTTTGGACCGTGTAACTGCTGCAACTAAGTATTTTGATACTGCTGACTTCGCCGCTTCATCAGCAAGCGAATTACCGACAGCGTGGACTCCCACACGCTGGTGGCCAAGAGTATGAATCACAAACACGAGTGGTAACTTTTTTTTAAGTTCAGCCATTCGGACCCAGATCATTTTATGTTTTATTGTGCTACCTTTGGAATCACGAAATTCATTCTGAATCCAAAAGAACAAGTTTTCATTATAAGACTGGACACAGTAGTAAGAGTCACTTACGATCGAAGTCGTCACACTAGGATCTGCGTACTCCAATGCAAGCATCAGAGCACGAAGCTCTGCTAATTGTGCGGTGCAGACCCCAAGTGTCTGCGTGTGCACGACACTGAACTTGAACTCATCGTTCATCATGGCACCGACCACAATGGCGCATGCGGAAACGTAGGCATGTTTAGAGCCATGCGCAACCTGCGCCGAACCATCGGTGTAAATGATGCAATGGAAATCCTCATTCCTCCAACGGCCGCATTGCTAAAGGAGCAGGATGAACAAATTCATACTGTAAGTACTCCTGCGACCGTAAAGTGGCGTCAAAAATAAACGTGACATCCTGGGATGTCAAGGATGCAGCCCATTGAATCCACAGAGGGTGCAAAGCTTTGGAATTTGGTACACTGGCTTTCGTAACTGCCTCCAAGGCAGGACACGGGGTAACAACCAATATGCGTTTTCCCTGTGACAGGGCCCGTTCCTTGAGAATTGCCATCTGCACAGCCGTCAAAACTTTTTCCACAGTGGAAAAGCGCATTTCAGCCGAAGTGTACAAGTGTGACTTGTAAGCAATAGGTACTGTATCTCCTTCATTAAAAGTTAAGTACGTGAAACCTACCGTCCCAGGGACAATTCTTATCACCAGGTTGGTCTGATTATCACAAGTCTGTAAATATTCAGAAGCGAGCAAATCAGCTTGCAAAGACTGCAGAATAGCTGAATGCTCTGGCAGCCAGCATGATTTGAAAAAAGATGGTTGTTCAAAGCATACAAAGGCTTGATACGCTGGGCATATTCCGGAATGTATGTTCTTCCGAAATTCAAAAAGCCCAGTAAAGATTGTCATTTTTTCTGTGTTGTCGGAGAGCACAACTGTGCGCATTTCTCTAGGAATTGAGGAGCCAAGCCTTTTCCTTCATTGTTGAGTTCATAGCCTAGAAACATCACTGTGTACTCTGCAATGTGCGATTTTGCAAAGTTAAACTTGTAACCCATGTCTGCAAAGTTACAAATAATACTGTTCACTCGACACAGATGCTCCCAAAGTTCGTCGTCTGTGAGATATATGTCATCCACATAAGAACAAGCATCTGGGTCGACCCTCTCCAACAGAGAGACAATGCGGGCGGAAAATACTCCAGGACTATTCTTATAGCCCATTGGGAGACGCCGAAACATTTTGTGGACTCCGCCGCATGTGAATGAAGTCCATTGGGAACTCGGACCGTCCAATGAATGGGCATAAAACCCATTGGAAATGTCAAGCGTGGTTTTGAACCGCTTACGCACAAGACTATTTACAAGGGCAGAGCCGTGAGTATTCTGTACTGCACAGTTACGGCAATGCGAGTTTAAATGCCGGTAATCCAAAACCAAACAATATGAGCCGTCCGGCTTGTTCACAGCAAAGAGGGGGTTATTCATCGGTGACACACATGTTTCAATTACACCTTGATATTCCAATTGTTCAAGGATCGCTGCGACTGAAGCTTTGGCTTCATGTCGTATGGGACATTGAGGTTGAGGCTGCGGCTGAGACCGTAAAGGAATCTCGTGGCTCGGGCCAATTTATCCCAGCCACATTGATTGCGGTACACAGCCGGTGCAAGCGCAAGAGCCCACTCTTCTGCAAAGTGCAGCGCTTCCACTCTCGAAACAGTGCTTGCGAAACTGGGGAGGATTACCTCCTCCCCTCTCGGAGCTGTGAGAACAAAAGGTGGGGGCCAGTCAGCCTCCGAAAGCAAAATGTCATATGTAGACGAAAGATTTTCCCAAAATACCCCTTTTGTGGTACGCTGTATGTCACCTTCTATCAACAGGACAATTTCAAAAAGTCTATCAGGGGGAGCAACTCGTGTATCAGCTGTTTCAATCACAACATAAGTATCAGTCGCTGTCACCTTCAGTAGTGGACGGAGGGCCTCTCTCACTATGGTAATTTCCGCCGCGCTGTCCAGCAAGGTCAGAGCCCACGTCAGATTCCGATGCCTCGTTCTCACAATCTGGGGCATATCGATGCGCCGTTAAGGCAGCGTCTTTCTTCTTGGCGAATTGCGTAGAGCCCTCCTGCTTGTCTGCACCGTTGCGTGGGCGGGGCTGACCACGTCCTTGCTGGCCACCCCGGCCCCTGCCTCCCCCTCCACCACCAGTTGACGGAGCCGATGAGTCCTGAAAGGAACGAGGAGAGCGTTGGTCAGAAGCCTGAAAACGATCAGGAGATTTAATCATTGCGCGGTCGCACAAATCATAAACACGTTCCGACTGCGCAGGCAAGGGAGACGCAGGGGGAGATGTCTGAGACTGTTGTTGCTGTTGCTTACCCTGTTTCTGTTTTTTAGGCCAATTTTGTTTTTTATTGGAACTGGGTTGAACCGCCGCTGCCGAAGTCTGTCCCTGGGGCTGCTTTTTCTCCTTATCAGAAAAAGGCTTAAGACCCTTGGCATTGTGGCCAACCGGTTTATAAGTCGCCACAATTATCCTCGCTAACTGTCGGGGTTTCTCGGGATCGAGAATCGCCTTTAACGCGTTAGCCACCTGAAAGTTCACTGCATCTCCCTTGACATTTGCAAGGATCAGATCGCAAACCACATCAAAGGTGCCACACAGCCGCATACCCAATTCAACCGCAGACTCCGGTCCGTGATCATCTTGAACACGTTTAAGGACCGTAGACAGATTGGACAAAGACGGGGTGCCATAGCACCTCGAATAGACCGCTGCAAAAGTCTTACCCCAGGACTCACAGTCAACAAGCTCAGGGGCCAAATCCTTCGGCAAGCTAAGCGTTAGAATCCGGTGTTTTTCACCAGGAGTCGTATTCGGAAATACCGCTTCCAGATGGTCGAATTTCTCGGCAAGCCAGAAAGGAAAATCATCCTTATACTCGGGCTTCTTGCCCATTACGGAATTCACCATGACAGGACTGATTTTCAAACCAGCCTGCCCTGCCGGAAGGGCTGCACCTCTAGGGGCTGCCCCATGAACATTATGACTTGTGTAATGCACAAAGACTCTAATCACGGCGATAGCGATGACATGAAGTTGCCTAAGCTCACCTAAGTTACAATTGCCGTGATTAGGGTGATGAGTAAATCCAGCCAAACAGGGCCAATTTGTGCCCGGAATGGACAAAGGACCTAATCTCGGAGCGGTTAACGAGTGGGGTAGGGCGCCACCAAACCAAACTCCATGCTGCCAAACATCAATAGGTACTTCCTGTGCTCTGTACGGAGCATATTCAGCAGGTAAAGGTGACGCAGTGTACGAGTGGAACACACCAGAATTGGCGTTCACCGCAGGAAATGTCACCCACGAATAAAACAGTTCGTATGGGTAAGCATGTTCCGCACTCACCACCAAAACCACAGCCAAGCCTTCCACAGGAACATCATAAGCCCGCAAATGATCACGCACCGCAATGCGACTATGCAGCGGGATGTCCACAGCTTGTGCCATGACTGCACAGGAAAGTTTAAAAACAAAGAGTACTTTGTAGCACAACTGGGTAGTAATTCAAGGAAACCGTTTTTAGAAAAATTCAAGCTTGAAAAGACCTATTTCAAAAATAGGTAGGTTTTTCCGACACCACCGTTTTCCGGAAACGGGAATGAAGGGGTTAAAGTTTGAATGATATACTACTCGAGTGTCATGATATAAGGCCAACAACGTATGGGCGCCATGTAGCAGGGATTCCGTTCTCCTACAGAACTGTGCATAGAGATCAGGAACCTCAGTGAATTAGGGTGACCCAAAACTCACCTCAGTATCCAAAATCCCCTTACCGAGCTAGCTACAGTGTCTCATTGGTCATAACAAACTCCCAATGACTTAGACAAACCAGAACATGAACTTAGGGTACCTCAGGTATCGTGGAACACATGAACACTCTTTCGCTCTATAATCATTTCAAACCAGAACGTGGAGTAAAAGAGGACACGTGCAATTTTGAAATATTTATTATTCAATGCAAGGTTCTCAAACGCAGTATCTTATATAATACAAGAAAACATATTATAAAAATCAGAGTTATCAGCATAGTCACTAATCCATAATAAGCAAACGGTGATAGCATATTATAATGCAAAAATCAATAGAAATTTGTATCACCTATTTTTCGCGCTCCCTAATTAGCATACTATAATATATCTAAGAAGGTCTCATTTGGGTTTTAGCAAGGCGGGCCCATACCTCTAAATGTCAGGAGGAGAGGATCACATCATCAGCTACCAGCTCTCTGCATGCGAAGCAATATCAAGTGTGTTTTTTGCATTCTCAGTAACTCTATCTTAAACCCGCTTAGAGCCCAATGTTGGCAGCAACTGTATTTGTGTTATGTCTAGTGGTGCGAGGATCAGAGCTCCCAGCAACCTTGTGTTAGGTTATTCTTAGAGGGTTCAGCACTCGCTGTTCAGACAGTGCACCAAGCACGACTGATATCAGAGCAATAACATATTATTCTCAAATAAATCACATCTTTCGTCTAGGTTGAAAGCTACAATAACAATTATGTGTTGTGTGCAAACTGAAGCCAAAGGAAAATATGTCGTTTAAACACTTAATAAACTCATGCTAACTTAACACAGTATATAGAAAAGCAGCATCTATATGACACCCCCCCCCAATGATCTGAGGACGGTCAAAAATACAAGCCAATATTAGAATAGAGGCATAACATGAAAGCAGAGTTCAACAATATTGAGCCAAGCTAAAAATGTATATAAAATGTATATAAAATATGTACGAATGCCTATAGTGGCCAAACAAAATGTAATCCAAAGTCAAAATTCGAGGCCAAATATAAAATCATAGGCCTAGATCATCTAAAGTTAAATGTTCGTAAGAAAAAGGCACCTTTCAAAAATACTAAAAAGTCACGTGCCATAATAATGAAAGTCTCCAAGGCCTCTCATGATTGGACAGAATATGCAAAATAGGCAGCAACAGCTTCCAACATGAAATTACTGTCATCATCCGAAAACAGTTCAGCCATCCAATTAAGCAATGGGAAAGAACATACGTGCTCCTCCAGCACCGGACCCTCTAGCAACATCAGAGGACAACTCGGTGGGTTCTCAAGAATGCTATTTGCCAGAAACTCATGCACCGCTGCGGGTATGTCCCACTGACCAATTAGTCCATGCATCGCTGCCAAGGCCATAATCCTTTTGCCAGCACAAACCAACTTGTGAGCAACTACGGGGCCCATCAGGTGATTAAAATCGACGTCAGGAGATAACGGCAAGCAGAGACACAAATCAATGGCCCAGTCGAAATCGCAGCTCAGGCAATGAAACACAGGCTGGACACATGTGAAATAGGAAAATCGAAACGATAATCCAAATGCCGTGCTTAAAGTCGCAAGCGGCAGGGTGCCATAGTAATCAAGCATCCGGTTACGAAACAGTGTCAGAAGGAGCTGAGCGGCTTCTTGCGCAGGACGGACATCCATGTTTTAGGAAGCAGAATAATATCAGAATGCCTGTAGCTAAAGCCATCAAAACAGGGAATCCGCCAAACAAACTTAAAAATATAGAATGGAAGAAAGCGGGGATGACATCAAAAATCTTTTCAAATGTAGTCACGAGACCACTGCTAACCAATTTAAAAAAATGAGCTAAGCCAGACGTGGAGGAGGCATTAAAGATTTGATGAACTAGCTCGCAGAAATGAAACGGCAAGTCAGTATTTAAAAGTGCCTGCACCTCTGTGCGTGTGTTAGCTATGTGAAGGACATAAGTTTCACGGGCCGAGCTCAGGGCCACTTCCTTTTGAGACAAAAGAGCCCTTATTCTACTCATTCCATTGAACTCCGCTTTCAAGGTTGGGATGCGCGGCCAGATGGAAACATCTGAATTCCCATGTGTGGGAGGATATAGCACATTTTTGCAACACACCACACGTTCTGATACAGTAACCACATAAGCGATACCGACCATTAACCCACAACACTCTTCGTTATTCAAAAGCAAATAACTACCATTTGTCAATAAAGTAAATGTGGGAACTATTGCTGGGACTGGTGTGCCTTTCAAAACACAAGCTAAATTAGGTCGGTCCTGATTACAAGAACCATGCAACTGGATGTGTCTGCATATTAATGAACGGTCAGGGGACTGTGTGCATTCTTCACCATTAAGATTCACTTCCTTTCCATCTTTCAGACATCTGTACGTGTATGGTAAAGACCATGCCTCATGGAGGAATGCACTACCTAGTGGTTCATATCACCCTATTGCAATATACCGCATACAATTAGTGAATTTGTACAAAGGTAACGTAATAACTCCATGGATAAGCCATGTTGCAGCAGCGGCTTTAGCCACAGAAAAGGGTAAAGATTCTAACTTCTCAATATGTAACATAGAAAATGATGCATCTCGCATTGAAAGCATGCGATGCTTGTCAGTCAAATTAAATGGAGCAAATAGGGAGGACACGTTCATGTAACTCCAGGGCACGCGGCCCGCCTTAAGAGTCTGTAGTGTCCATGCAAACTGCATTACAGAACGCAATTGATTTTGACCATGGTACAATACAGACACCTCATCATTCACAATGTCAACTACAGAAGAAACAATATTATTCAACGTGTAAATTCGGGAAGAAAGCATGTTAATACTGTTATCGACAACTACAAGCACTTTTTCCAAATTTGCTTCGTCAATCGCCCTTAGGCGCTTAGCAGCCTCAATTTGTGAAAATTTCCAAATTTCATTGTAAACCGCATAAATCCACCGTTTAGACCTACCATTAGCCGGGCCTTTTATAAAATCATTTAAATCCACATTATCATTTAACTGAGATAGATGTAGTTTGACTGCAGCTAACGTGGAATGTTGTAACCAATTCTGACACAGTTTCCCCACAGAGTAAGTTGTGACAATATAATCAGTTTCAAAACGGGGATCAGGTCTCACTTGTGTAAACCCTTCAGCCAAACCCAGAAAACGACGTTGGCAAGAATCAGCACTTCTATGCCACATCAGCCAACCCTTCGGATCCAAACTTGAAACGTTAAAGGATGAATTATGCAATAGAGCTTGTAACTCACAAATGGACAATTCAGTATAATTACCCCAACCTGAATATTCTTCCAATTCGGGGATAATTGGTGTAGCCAATCCAAAGCATGTTGTTTGGGAAATAGTAGAATTTAGAAACAACATGTGATTCGGGAGGAGACATGCACGGTGCAAAGCCTCAGTGCCTTGTACCTGCCAATCTTTGGTACCCCAAACCGATTTAAGGTCAATTGTTCCTTTCCATAGCTCATAGCCATCTACAGCTAACTTGTCTAGAAAGGACTTCGAATACAGCAATTTTGTATCGGTAAGTCTAACTTTGGACATGGACTTTTGTGTCATTTTGAAATAAAATGACTCAGGATTTGATTGATTAAAGTCTGTAAAATATGTGTATTTTTTCAGAAATGTACTGGAGCTGCCTCCCAATGGAGCTGGGCAATGTTCCCACTGTGTGTAATTTACAGCAACCCTCCTGGAATTCGTTTTATGTAGAAAATGATTACCATAATGTTGAAAGCAAAACAAATCACCATAATTAACAGAATCTAAGTATAAATCCTCAGCATCAAATGCAGCATAGTATTTCAAATCAGAGAATAATGCTTCCATGGCCTGAATATCCCAATCATCAGAACCTATATTTTGTTTTACCACATCCCCCATGTTTACTCTTTGTACATTCGGAACATTAATCACTTTGGTGGGGCCATGTATTTGAAACCTAACCGCATTCCACACAATCCCATCAAGAACAGGCCAAGCAGTAATGTTAACTGTATTCAAATCTCTTTTCAGTCTGTGTGCTGAATGTGAAGAGGAAAGAGGGGCCAATGTTCCATTAAGGTACCGAATTCCTGTTCTTTCTTTGACATAGTGGCCATCGATCAGACGGAAAAAATAAAACACAAAACCAATTGACATAAAAAAATAAAATGAAAATAAAATCATCCAAAGGTATGTCCAAGGGGGAATTAAAAAATGTTTTTTAAATAAAGTGGCATATTTTGCAATAGTTGAGGGTTTCTTTGAATTTTCTGAAACAGAGTCAAAAGAGAATCTGGACTGGCCGGCCAAACGAGTCTGCAAATCCGGCATTGACAAATCAGTTGGATAGGTGTAGTTCAGCTCATCAGTGTTAGTAACAGCAATTGTATTTAATAAAGGACTGGAAATAGCAGGCATCTCGAGGGACACCTCCGGCTCAGCACCAGAAGTAATGGCCAACACAGAGTGCCTCACCATGGAAGGACAGGATACCGCCGGTGTCATGCTATGAAGAATCGGCCACCTTGTGTGTCTTGACATTGTCAATTGAGATAAACCTGTTTTCCTTACGACCTGGAAGTGGTGGTAATATGACTGTTCTCGTGCCCTTCACTCCAAGAACTCAAACCGGTGCACGATATGAGGGACCAAACTCTTTCTTGTTATCTATCTTCTCTCGAACTAGTTCACCAACTTGGGGTAGCCAGCCAACTACCGGGATCTGCAACGCATCATCCGATGTGGAGGGCAAATATTCCTTAGCTAGACTGTCTCAGGTTTTTTGTAGATCCTGTAAAACATTGCAATTTTCATCTACGTCAAAGGCCGCGGCCCGGGCCTTGCAGTCTAGACCGTCGAGGTCAGGGACATACATCTTGATACCAAAGAGCATTTCGTATGGGGTCCGCCCACCCAGAGACCTTCTAGGGAGATTATTAAGCGCACGCTGCATGCCATTGAGATGGGCCAACCAGTTTCTGCCAGTGCCTATAACTCGGGCTGTCAAAGATTGCTTTAAGTCACGGTTCATTCGTTCCACTACACTGTTGGAGACGAAAACTTGACTTGGACCCCCAACGAAACCATAGCATCCTTATACGCCTTAGAGGCGAAAGCCGGACCCTGATCCAAATGGAAGGTACCACAGGCAAAAATCCCTACAAAGACACGCAAATCCTTTATGACAGTCCGTGAATCAGCGCTCCGATGGGGCCATACCCACACAAAGCGTGTGCATGAAACAACTGCTACTAAGATGTACTTATACGCAGTATCAGAAGAAAAAGGACCGCGGTGATCTAAATAAACACATCCTAATGGTTTATTAGAAATGTACAACTGTGTCTGAGGAGGACGCGCAGCAGTCGAAGGTTTAATCTGCTGGCAAATGTCACATTGAAGGACATAATCGAGCATCTGTTTGTACAGTCCCCGCCACCAGAACCTCTGTTGTAGCTGAGTTACAGTGGCTGAAACGCCGGCATGCGCAGACGCCACACCTTCATGAGCCGCTGTAATCAAAGTAGCTCTGCGATCCGAGTTGGGAATTAAACGTTCACAAACATCAGGAATTTTCACATAAGGAACCTTATCGGGACTTAAGTGGTATGTGTACTTCGAAGGGAACCCCGCAGGATATTTACCTCCCTTCTCAGTGGCAGCAACAGCTGCCAAGATGTCATCATCTATCTAACTTTTGGACCGTGTAACTGCTGCAACTAAGTATTTTGATACTGCTGACTTCGCCGCTTCATCAGCAAGCGAATTACCGACAGCGTGGACTCCCACACGCTGGTGGCCAAGAGTATGAATCACAAACACGAGTGGTAACTTTTTTTTAAGTTCAGCCATTCGGACCCAGATCATTTTATGTTTTATTGTGCTACCTTTGGAATCACGAAATTCATTCTGAATCCAAAAGAACAAGTTTTCATTATAAGACTGGACACAGTAGTAAGAGTCACTTACGATCGAAGTCGTCACACTAGGATCTGCGTACTCCAATGCAAGCATCAGAGCACGAAGCTCTGCTAATTGTGCGGTGCAGACCCCAAGTGTCTGCGTGTGCACGACACTGAACTTGAACTCATCGTTCATCATGGCACCGACCACAATGGCGCATGCGGAAACGTAGGCATGTTTAGAGCCATGCGCAACCTGCGCCGAACCATCGGTGTAAATGATGCAATGGAAATCCTCATTCCTCCAACGGCCGCATTGCTAAAGGAGCAGGATGAACAAATTCATACTGTAAGTACTCCTGCGACCGTAAAGTGGCGTCAAAAATAAACGTGACATCCTGGGATGTCAAGGATGCAGCCCATTGAATCCACAGAGGGTGCAAAGCTTTGGAATTTGGTACACTGGCTTTCGTAACTGCCTCCAAGGCAGGACACGGGGTAACAACCAATATGCGTTTTCCCTGTGACAGGGCCCGTTCCTTGAGAATTGCCATCTGCACAGCCGTCAAAACTTTTTCCACAGTGGAAAAGCGCATTTCAGCCGAAGTGTACAAGTGTGACTTGTAAGCAATAGGTACTGTATCTCCTTCATTAAAAGTTAAGTACGTGAAACCTACCGTCCCAGGGACAATTCTTATCACCAGGTTGGTCTGATTATCACAAGTCTGTAAATATTCAGAAGCGAGCAAATCAGCTTGCAAAGACTGCAGAATAGCTGAATGCTCTGGCAGCCAGCATGATTTGAAAAAAGATGGTTGTTCAAAGCATACAAAGGCTTGATACGCTGGGCATATTCCGGAATGTATGTTCTTCCGAAATTCAAAAAGCCCAGTAAAGATTGTCATTTTTTCTGTGTTGTCGGAGAGCACAACTGTGCGCATTTCTCTAGGAATTGAGGAGCCAAGCCTTTTCCTTCATTGTTGAGTTCATAGCCTAGAAACATCACTGTGTACTCTGCAATGTGCGATTTTGCAAAGTTAAACTTGTAACCCATGTCTGCAAAGTTACAAATAATACTGTTCACTCGACACAGATGCTCCCAAAGTTCGTCGTCTGTGAGATATATGTCATCCACATAAGAACAAGCATCTGGGTCGACCCTCTCCAACAGAGAGACAATGCGGGCGGAAAATACTCCAGGACTATTCTTATAGCCCATTGGGAGACGCCGAAACATTTTGTGGACTCCGCCGCATGTGAATGAAGTCCATTGGGAACTCGGACCGTCCAATGAATGGGCATAAAACCCATTGGAAATGTCAAGCGTGGTTTTGAACCGCTTACGCACAAGACTATTTACAAGGGCAGAGCCGTGAGTATTCTGTACTGCACAGTTACGGCAATGCGAGTTTAAATGCCGGTAATCCAAAACCAAACAATATGAGCCGTCCGGCTTGTTCACAGCAAAGAGGGGGTTATTCATCGGTGACACACATGTTTCAATTACACCTTGATATTCCAATTGTTCAAGGATCGCTGCGACTGAAGCTTTGGCTTCATGTCGTATGGGACATTGAGGTTGAGGCTGCGGCTGAGACCGTAAAGGAATCTCGTGGCTCGGGCCAATTTATCCCAGCCACATTGATTGCGGTACACAGCCGGTGCAAGCGCAAGAGCCCACTCTTCTGCAAAGTGCAGCGCTTCCACTCTCGAAACAGTGCTTGCGAAACTGGGGAGGATTACCTCCTCCCCTCTCGGAGCTGTGAGAACAAAAGGTGGGGGCCAGTCAGCCTCCGAAAGCAAAATGTCATATGTAGACGAAAGATTTTCCCAAAATACCCCTTTTGTGGTACGCTGTATGTCACCTTCTATCAACAGGACAATTTCAAAAAGTCTATCAGGGGGAGCAACTCGTGTATCAGCTGTTTCAATCACAACATAAGTATCAGTCGCTGTCACCTTCAGTAGTGGACGGAGGGCCTCTCTCACTATGGTAATTTCCGCCGCGCTGTCCAGCAAGGTCAGAGCCCACGTCAGATTCCGATGCCTCGTTCTCACAATCTGGGGCATATCGATGCGCCGTTAAGGCAGCGTCTTTCTTCTTGGCGAATTGCGTAGAGCCCTCCTGCTTGTCTGCACCGTTGCGTGGGCGGGGCTGACCACGTCCTTGCTGGCCACCCCGGCCCCTGCCTCCCCCTCCACCACCAGTTGACGGAGCCGATGAGTCCTGAAAGGAACGAGGAGAGCGTTGGTCAGAAGCCTGAAAACGATCAGGAGATTTAATCATTGCGCGGTCGCACAAATCATAAACACGTTCCGACTGCGCAGGCAAGGGAGACGCAGGGGGAGATGTCTGAGACTGTTGTTGCTGTTGCTTACCCTGTTTCTGTTTTTTAGGCCAATTTTGTTTTTTATTGGAACTGGGTTGAACCGCCGCTGCCGAAGTCTGTCCCTGGGGCTGCTTTTTCTCCTTATCAGAAAAAGGCTTAAGACCCTTGGCATTGTGGCCAACCGGTTTATAAGTCGCCACAATTATCCTCGCTAACTGTCGGGGTTTCTCGGGATCGAGAATCGCCTTTAACGCGTTAGCCACCTGAAAGTTCACTGCATCTCCCTTGACATTTGCAAGGATCAGATCGCAAACCACATCAAAGGTGCCACACAGCCGCATACCCAATTCAACCGCAGACTCCGGTCCGTGATCATCTTGAACACGTTTAAGGACCGTAGACAGATTGGACAAAGACGGGGTGCCATAGCACCTCGAATAGACCGCTGCAAAAGTCTTACCCCAGGACTCACAGTCAACAAGCTCAGGGGCCAAATCCTTCGGCAAGCTAAGCGTTAGAATCCGGTGTTTTTCACCAGGAGTCGTATTCGGAAATACCGCTTCCAGATGGTCGAATTTCTCGGCAAGCCAGAAAGGAAAATCATCCTTATACTCGGGCTTCTTGCCCATTACGGAATTCACCATGACAGGACTGATTTTCAAACCAGCCTGCCCTGCCGGAAGGGCTGCACCTCTAGGGGCTGCCCCATGAACATTATGACTTGTGTAATGCACAAAGACTCTAATCACGGCGATAGCGATGACATGAAGTTGCCTAAGCTCACCTAAGTTACAATTGCCGTGATTAGGGTGATGAGTAAATCCAGCCAAACAGGGCCAATTTGTGCCCGGAATGGACAAAGGACCTAATCTCGGAGCGGTTAACGAGTGGGGTAGGGCGCCACCAAACCAAACTCCATGCTGCCAAACATCAATAGGTACTTCCTGTGCTCTGTACGGAGCATATTCAGCAGGTAAAGGTGACGCAGTGTACGAGTGGAACACACCAGAATTGGCGTCCACCGCAGGAAATGTCACCCACGAATAAAACAGTTCGTATGGGTAAGCATGTTCCGCACTCACCACCAAAACCACAGCCAAGCCTTCCACAGGAACATCATAAGCCCGCAAATGATCACGCACCGCAATGCGACTATGCAGCGGGATGTCCACAGCTTGTGCCATGACTGCACAGGAAAGTTTAAAAACAAAGAGTACTTTGTAGCACAACTGGGTAGTAATTCAAGGAAACCGTTTTTAGAAAAATTCAAGCTTGAAAAGACCTATTTCAAAAATAGGTAGGTTTTTCCGACACCACCGTTTTCCGGAAACGGGAATGAAGGGGTTAAAGTTTGAATGATATACTACTCGAGTGTCATGATATAAGGCCAACAACGTATGGGCGCCATGTAGCAGGGATTCCGTTCTCCTACAGAACTGTGCATAGAGATCAGGAACCTCAGTGAATTAGGGTGACCCAAAACTCACCTCAGTATCCAAAATCCCCTTACCGAGCTAGCTACAGTGTCTCATTGGTCATAACAAACTCCCAATGACTTAGACAAACCAGAACATGAACTTAGGGTACCTCAGGTATCGTGGAACACATGAACACTCTTTCGCTCTATAATCATTTCAAACCAGAACGTGGAGTAAAAGAGGACACGTGCAATTTTGAAATATTTATTATTCAATGCAAGGTTCTCAAACGCAGTATCTTATATAATACAAGAAGACATATTATAAAAATTTGAGTTATCAGCATAGTCACTAATCCATAATAAGCAAACGGTGATAGCATATTATATTTAAAAAATCAATAGAAATTTGTATCACCTATTTTTCGCGCTCCCTAATTAGCATACTATATTATACCTAAGAAGGTCTCATTTGGGTTTTAGCAGGGCGGGCCCATACCTCTAAATGTCAGGAGGAGAGGATCACATCATCAGCTACCAGCTCTCTGCATGCGAAGCAACATCAAGTGTGTTTTTTGCATTCTCAGTAACTCTATCTTAAACCCGCTTAGAGCTCAATGTTGGCAGCAACTGTATTTGTGTTATGTCTAGTGGTACGAGGATCAGAGCTCCCAGCAACCTTGTGTTAGGTTATTCTTAGAGGGTTCGGCACTCACTGTTCAGCCAGTGTACCAAGCACGACTGATATCAGAGCAATAACATATTATTCTCAAATAAATCACTTCTTTCGTCTAGGTTGAAAGCTACAATAACAATTATGTGTCGTGTGCAAACTGAAGCCAAAGGAAAATATGTTGTTTAAACACTTAATACATTCATGCTAACTTAACACAGTATATAGAAAAGCAGCATCTATATGACACTCTCAGAGGAGGCAGTATGGATCTGGCCAGTCCAGAGCGGATTACACTTTCATACTCCAGCCTGGGAATCAATAGAACATGTATTGAATGCTTTAAATCATTGGCGGGGAGGGAGAGGAAGGGTTTTAATATTCAAATTTTAATTTGGTGATTCGCTCCTTTGGTCGTGGAACTGATGTGTTTCTGCATCTTGAGGTTCTTCTTGAGAGTTAATCCCAAAGATCTCACAGTCAATGATTTGTGGGATGCAATAGGTCTCGACTTTGGGACCTTATAATTGTTTGGCCAGAGCTATTGGCTTTGCCAATGTTTTTAATCTATGTTACCCAAGCAGACAGAAATGCCTAAGTAGAAAAGAGGCATTTTTGAAAAAATGTTTGGCATTTATGAAAATGATTCTATGTAGAAATTGAACTACTGATACGTAACGAAGAGATAATTTCGCAAGTTTGGTGAAATTATAATGTGGCAATTGGTGTTTCATCGCACAACTGTATTTAATGCACAAAAGTTATTTTTTATTTATGTTTCAGGGTTTATTGTTTTGAGTAATGTTGTATTATTTGTTTGTAAATGTATGCTAAAAAGGAATGTTATCCGTATCTGGAGACCTTGCTAAGGATTTAAACAATCATATATAAGCAGGACCCGAACTACTGGGTTGAAGCACTATTACCCCTCTATAACAACATCCTGGAACTTGTGAGAATTCCAGACTCCTGGAAAGGGTCAATCATCTCACCGATCCACAAAAAGGGCGCCATGACTGACCCAAAAAACTACAGGCTTATTGCTCTAATAGATATTGAAGCCAAATTCTATGCAGGGCTTTTATTAAATGAACTTACGGTCTGGGCTCAGGAAAAAGCCCTAATTCCCATCAACCAAACCGACTTTCAGGAAGGCCTGCGGACCACTACAAACATTCTCTCTCTTTCTCTCTTGATAGACGCCACCAAAAACATCAACAAGCCGCTATTTGTCTGTTTTATTGATTACAAAGCTGCTTTCGACAGCGTCGATGGGGGACACTCTGGGCCAAAATTGCAAGGTGGGGAATTCCCACAAATCTCCTGAACCAGCTAATTTTGCTCCACTCTGAAACATGGGTCCAAATTAAAGTTTAGCGCGGAGACACCCTGTCTAGGAGAATACCAACCACCAAAGGGCTGAAGCAGGGCTGCGTTCTGGCCCCAACCCTTTACGTCTCAGACCTCAAAACCGAGTTGGACAAGTGCAAACATCATGCCCCGAACCTGGGGGACCTAACCCTATCGAACTTCCTGTACGCAGATGACCTGCTTCTAATCAGCCGTACTGCAGTTGGCCTCCAGCATTTGATAAACACCACAAGTATCTTCACCAACAAGAACGGGCTGAGTATAAATCTGGAAAAATCCAAAGTGATGGTATTAAATCAATGGTCTAACAAACACCACCCACGATGGACAATTGGGGACCGGCTGCTGTACATTTGCAGCGGAGTACAGGTATCTGGGAGAAAAACGGCTCGTTCACCAAACAGAAAGCAACCATCAAAGGTAGAGGGATCGCAGTTGCATTAAAAAACATCAAGCAAAAAATAACTGGCCCTAGTCTTCTTCCATTATTAGAAGTGCTTCAAGCGCGACTTCTACCTTCGATCACTTATGGCAGCGAACCAATAATAGATAGAGACGAGGTTACTTTGGACAATGTGGTCACCAAGGCTTTAAGAATAATATTCAATCTTCCTCAATTCACTTCAGCAGCCAAAATAAGGCAAGAGTTCGGGCTCCAAAAGCAGCAAATCTCACGGAAGGGTGCCTATGCCAAGTGCTGGTTTAAAATAAAGAGAGCCCAGCCTGGTACATTGAACTCATACGTGTAGAAGGAAATCACAAGGAAAAACGACAGTCCAGCTATGAGTTACCTTCAATCAGCAATCAGGCTGCCAGCTCTACAGGACCTATGAGATTCCAGCTCATCCCAAAAATGTTTAAAGGCCCTGGTAAACAAATCAGTAAAGATTGCATCTCTTGTAGAAGACAAAGCTGCCCTCAGTAGGAGGTCCCACGGCTGGTTCGTAATTGAAAGTTACTTGTCACCAAAGCCTCAATCATACTTAGGAACAGGTTTTTCGAGAATCACAAAAGAAAGGTTCTTGCTTCTGAGGCTGGTAATTCTACCCACAAAGCGCCACCTCCCACCGTGGAAATGCACAGACACTTCAAACCATTGTAGATTGTGTGGAGACCTCAATGAAGACATAATACACCTACTATGCATCTGCAATGGTTTGGGAGTGGAACAAAGACAGCCTTTAAAGCCGCTCCTGATCACAAGCCAGGTTCGGTCATGCAGGGAGACGGTAAAGGCCTGTTTTGAGGGCAGCAACATCCAGCTGGCCTGTAGCCTTGTCCGGTTCATGAGTGCAGCAAATGCAAAGTTCAGCCTGGAAGCCCTCCAACAAACTGGTCTTCAGCCAACGCCCATTGGTTTATGAGAGGAGTGCAACTACATTGACCATTTGGACTTCGTCTGGCAACTCTGTCTATTCCCATGGTCCCTACGCTCTCCTGCAGCCACCTCGGGCCGGCAGACAGCTCAGCACCATAAAATTCTCATATACATTTTTTCACGGGGCACAACGAACCAGGAGAGCAAGCGTCATGACGAACTACATTCCGGTACCGTCAAAAACTGGCTCTCAGCCGCCTAGTAATATTCCAAAACATCTTCAAGATCCAAGTTTTTAAAATGAACTTTAAAGGAATTAGGACCTCACAAGTGCCCCCACTGATTAGCACTCCGACAAATGTTGTACTTTGCCCCATCTGATCCCCCGCACTGGCTGACTCGCACATTAGTTTTTATTCCCTTGCAATTTTATGGAATTACTGTACATTTGCAATTTGTAGCATTATTAAATGAAGTTGTTTTTAAACTCATGTCTTAATTGTTTGCACAGGTTTTAATTAATCATGCAATAAAGCGTTTATTATTATTAGTATTATTAGTGAAAGAAAAAAGTTAAATAAACAACTTAATCCAAGCAAAATACAGTGCTGGATTTTTTGTTTTTTGCACCTGTGTAAGTAAATTTACAGATGCATAAAATAGCAGCCAGGTAATCCCTCGTTGGTATCATAAGTAGAAAAGAGAGCGTTTGATGTACCCAACAAAGAAATTGTTAGTGTGGATTAAAACGATACAAAGACTCTAATGCACAAGCACATGTTAAACGTGCTTGTGCATGAAGCAGAGAGAGCGTGAAGTTTGCCAATTTAGGGGCCCATTAGGATGTCGTGCGGATCGCCACCGCCATGCAGGCGGTGGCGATCCACCCAACATCCGATCCCGTCCGCCACCTATTTCCCCCCTGCCATATTACAATGGCGGGAGGACCATTTTTCCGCTCCGATCGCTTTGCGGCCGGGGCGGAAAAGGGTTCATATGGCTGGCGGTGTCTTCCAGACACTGCCAGCCATATTAGGATGGCATCATGCAGATGCCTTTCTGTGGCGGCATTGCCGCCACGGAAAGGCATGCAGTCTTTACTTCGGGGGCCCCCTGCGGGCCCCCATGGTGAAGGCGAGAGGGGGTGCACATGGGGGGACCTGTGGTACCACCCTGCGTTTGCATACACAAAGGGGCAGGCACCGCGCGGTGCCTGCCGCTTTGCGTACGCAAATGCATGCTTGCATTTTTAACATTGCAGCAGGCGGTACTTATGCATGATGCGCCCGCCAGTGTGGCGGGCGCATCATAATTGGCATGGCGGGACCACCGCTCACGTCGCGGACGGTCCATTTTCCACAGGACGGTTACCAACAGTTTCTTTGGGGGCCCTTCCTGTGGACGAGCCAATGCTTGACCTGGAAGTGGTGCTCGAGAGGTCTCTGGGAAATGACCAATGGGAGTTCACTTTAGGTGAAGCCCATTCTGCGCTACCTTGCATAACAAATATAATCAGAGCATTTTTTTACATCTATTATATCCGATTTTAGTTTTGGGACACTTCCTGCAATAGCTTTGTGCATTTTTCCCAGATTGTTTATGGTGCAGAGCCGGAATATCGACGGAGAAATATCGTGTTACATTAATATCGCCGCACATATATCATTTGGAAGAAATAGCGACAACAAATATATAGTTGACAAGAATATCGACTGACAGGTAAGTAATATTGATTACAAAAATATAGTTGTTATAAATATCGTTTACAAAAATATAGTTGACAAAAATATTGATTTATTAATAATGTTATGTATTTTAGTGTTTTTAATAAGAATTGTTTGTCATTTTATAATATGTTTCAGAATTTTTCTAGTTATTAATTTATTTAATTTTGCGTTATTAGTTCCGTAGCGGGTTGTGGGTTTATAGGGGAATAGGGTGGGAAGAAATGTAATTATATACAATTAATGTAATAATTTATGTGTTAATTTATTAATTATTAATAGTTCAATAATTCGGTGTTAATTAATTTGAATTAGTCAATAAATAATCAATTATGTTAAATGTTTAATTAATTTTAGGTGTGTGTTGTGGTGTTTATATGTGTAAATGGTGTGAAGGGTGGTAAATAATTAATTTTCTATTGAATAATTATTAAATATTCTAAAATTAATTACCATTAATTAATTAGTAATAATTAATTGTAATTGTGCAATAAATTTTAGGTGTGTGTTGTGGTGTTTATATGTGTGAATAGTGTGAAAGCTGGTAAGTAATATATGTTTTAATAATTAATTAATACATAATAATAAATTCATTTTCAATAACTAATTAGTAAATATTACATGTAATTGTGTAATTAATTTTAGGTGTATGTTGTGGATATTATAGTGCTAAATAATGTGTAATTAATATTGTTTTATTATCTTTGTTAATAATAATATACTTACATGTATATATTAATAATGTTAAAATCGGAAATTAAATTTCATAAAAATGTTGATAGTTTTGTTTTTTATTGTTTTGGATTCCATTCTTTTCCTACTGTTGCACTCACTGGAGTGGGAATAGTAATTTTTACCCTTACGCTATCCAGCGGTTTCCCTACTGTTGCACCCACTGGAGTGGGAATATACATTTTTACCCCTACGCTATCCAACGCTTTCCCTACTGTTGCACTCTCTGTAGTGGGAATAGTCATTTTTAACCCGATGCTATCCAGCACTTTTCCTACTGTTGCACTCACTGGAAAGGGAATAGTAAATTTTACCCCTCCGCTATCCAGCGGTTTCCCTACTGTTGCACTCACTGGAGTGGGAATAGTAATTTTTACCCCTAAGCTATCCAGCGCTTTCCCTACTGTTGCACCCACTGGAGTGGGAATATACATTTTTACCCCTACGCTATCCAACGCTTTCCCTACTGTTGCACTCTCTGGAGTGGGAATAGTAATTTTTACCCCAATGCTATCCAGCACTTTTCCTACTGTTGCACTCACTGGAAAGGGAATAGGAAATTTTACCCCTCCGCTATCCAGCGCTTTCCCTACTGTTGCACTCACTGGAGTGGGAATAGTCATTTTTACCCTCCTGCTACCCAATGTTTTAACTACTAATGTTTTTATTTTGTTATTAAATGTATGTCTTTTTTTAATAGTTTAATGTGTTAATTAAATATTGAATATTTTATTTTGTTTTAAATTTTTATATATGTCTTTATTTGATTTTTATATAATTAACACAGTTTATAAATTAAATAAAGATAATAGGTAATAAAATGTATTTAAGTAAATATATGTATATGTACACTTTTCTTTGTGTTTATAATTATTAAATAAGTTTATTAGTTATAATTAGTTAAAATATTTATTACATGTATTTAGTTTGGGAATAATAATAATATTATTTTTTAATTAATTTAATTTAAGGCATGTTATTCTTTAAAGTCGATATTTTTTTCATCTATATTTTTTACATCAATATTTTTGAGTCGATATTATTGCACTTACCTGTTTACGTATAGGGAGTCAATATTTTTGTAAACTATATTTTTACATCAATATTTCTGTTGACTATATTTTTGTTTTCGATATTTTAAAATGGAACCATTGTTTACATCTATTTAATTTTTTTCTGATTTTATTTTTAAACAGATGTTTCTTTTTTTTTTTCCTTTTTATTGAAGTTGTATTCAGATTTATGCAACATAGATCAGAAAATACAAAAAATCACAGCAAAGTAAAATTACATTTGTTTTCAATTTAAAGTAATATCAAACCAATTTACTCAAAATAACATCCCCAAATTTGATCGAATTTTCTAATACACCCAACTCTTTGAGCGTATAACAATTCGCTTTTCCTAACCCTTTTCATTTTTTACAGCCATTCCTGCAGCGTCGGGATATAGGTTGAAAGCCAATTCTGCAATAGTAAAGATCTAGCAACGGCCATTATAATATAAATCAATTTTGCCAAGTGACTTGAAAATGTACATTCAGGATCATAACCAAATAATAACATTGTTGCATTGCATGGGACTGATAGCATACAATAAGTTTTTAAAAAACCAATAATTTCTTCCCAAAAATGCTTAATTTTAGGACAAAACACTATATTGTGTGACCAATTGGCTTGTTCGCAATTGCAATGTCTAAAACAAAAAGCAGACGCATTGTTATACATTTTAGCAATTATTACTGGTGTACGATATAAAAGCCATTTGCTAAAATACAACATCCGGCGCCAATTGGCACCACGCAGTACACAGAAATTAAACTGATTAAAAGTTTTCCATATTTCCGGTGATAATATTAAATTTTCCTGAGTGTACCTTTACGGATAGCTTTAGAAGTCAACTCTACCTCCCAACTTGGTATCAGACACTGTTTCCATGCTCCAGGTTTCTTCTCCAAGTTATTAACAAAAAGATCTAAAACAAGAGTAGAAGTATAATTCGAAATGGTACCGGGATTTAATTGCGCCAACATAGGATAAATTAAATTAGTATAGGAACCAATTAGCAAAAAATTGCCAACAATTCGACCTGACATCTCATTGACAGAGAGCCAAGTCCCGCTGACCAAAAAATCAGCTAATGTTCTAAACCCGGCCCGGCCCTAATTTTCTATAACAATGGGATCGATTTTAATCCTTAAAAAGGAAAACACTCCAATTAAAGGAGTTAGTAAATGAAAGGGTGGAAGTGAATATCTCTTAAGCATTGCATTACGTCGTTTAAAAAAACAATTTAGGATTTTATACCGCACAAATTTGGGTGATTTCGGTACAGACAAAGGGGATGGAATTTGAATTTCTAAACATATCAAATCAAAGAAAAAATTTATAAAACAACCAGTTGCTGCATTCCTATTCTTAAATCTCTCTAAGTACTGTGCAAAGTAAGCATAGTAATAATCTTTCAAATTTGGTAAGGAAAGACTGCCATAATCAGTTTCTGCAGTTAAAGTCCGTATGTCTAATCTGGGTGTATTTTTTGCCCAAATAAATTTAGAAAACATAGATTCTATTTTGGAGAAAAAAGTACCAGGTAAATAGACTGGAATTGATGCGAACAAAAAATTAAAAAGAGAAA
Organism: Lissotriton vulgaris; assembly: GCF_964263255.1. Taxonomy (NCBI): domain Eukaryota; kingdom Metazoa; phylum Chordata; class Amphibia; order Caudata; family Salamandridae; genus Lissotriton; species Lissotriton vulgaris. The sequence continues at coordinate 1,858,533,474 of NC_141689.1, forward strand.
GGATTGACATTTTAATTAAATTGATGCGGCCGAGAATAGTTAAAGGCAGGGGGTCCCAACGAGCAAACATTGATTGAACTTTTTTTATCAATGGAACGAAATTGAGTGTATATAAATCCAGAATATTGGAAGAGAACAGAATCCCCAGATATCTTTTAGGTTTTGAATTAATACAACCTTGCAAATCTTTATGTAAAACTGGGTCTGCACCCCCACAAACCAATATTTCTGTCTTTTTTTTGTTAATTCGGTAACCTCCCAGAGATTCAAACTCTTCAAAAATTTGAAAAATATAAGTCTGTGATTCCAAATCAGGTTTAATAAGTAACATAATATCATCTGCATAGAGTTTGATTTTGGCCATGAAGGTAACTGGTGGTGTGATCTGAAAACAATTCCTGATAGCAATAGTTAACGGTTCGATAAAAAAAGCAAAAAGAATGGGTGATAAAGGGCAGCCTTGCCTAGTGCCACGTTGTACTAAGATTGAGCCTGCTAATGATTTATTAATAATTATGTTTGCTCTAGCGCCCACATACAAATTCTTTATCAAATTGATGATACGTTGAGAAATGGCAAACTTAGATAAAATAAGAAAAAGGGTGTCCCATACCACCAAATCAAAAGCTTTTTCTGCATCTAAAAGTAAAACCAAGGCCTGTATCCCACGTGCTTTAAAATAATCTAATGCTTCAACTAAATTAGTAAATAATTGTCTGCCTATTATAAAACCGTTTTGATCTGGATGGATCAAATCCGCCGTATGATCATTAAGACGGAGTGAGAGCAGCTTAGTAGTTATTTTATAATCTGAATTTAATAAAGTAATTGGCCTGTAAGAATTCGGATCTTTAGATTCTTTCCCTTTTTTTAAAAAACTAATGACTGTACCTTCATGGAAGGATTCCGGGACTTGCCCTCCTTCCAGCATTGAGTTCAACAATAACAAAAATAAGTCACTGAGGGAACTAACGAAAACTTTAAAGAATTCTGAGGGGAAGCCGGCGGGACCACAAGCTTTACCTAATGGAAGGTTTTTTACAACTTCTTCCAATTCTGCTTTAGAAAAAGGTCTTTGCATATGCCTCTGATCTTCGAGGGGTAAACTTGGGATTTCATGTCGGTCTAAAAACTCTGATAATTTTTGATGATCAAAAATATGTTTTATAGAGTAAATACTATCATAATGTTTAAGCATAATATTATTTATTTCAGCCTGGTCAAATGTATCGATATGAGTAAGAGGGTCTTTTAAGGAATGAATCAAATTTGAAGCCGCCTGTTCTTTTACTTGCCAGGCTAGATATTTCCCTGAGAAGTTACTCTCTTCGTACACTTTTTGTGATTGTTTCCGAAACACCATTTCACTTTGCTCATAATAATGAGCGCTGAGCGCTTGTTTAGCTTCCCTCAATTGATTTACAACTGCATAATTTGGTTGACGTTGATAGCTTGATGTTAAATCCTGAATTTTTTGAAGCAAAGAGTTCCTTTTACTTTTCACAACGTACCACTCAGCCGCATCCTTACTAATAAGAATCCCCCGTAAAAAAGCCTTTAACGAATCCCAGATAACATGAAAAGGGGCCATGCCTATATTTCGGTTAATGTACTCTGCTATCTCCAACTTTAATGCTGATATCCAATTCAAATTCTGTAAATACGTTTAATTAAACATCCATCTTTTCGAGACCTTAGTAGTCTCCGCATAGTCAAAATTAATCACTACCATAGCATGGTCTGAAAAGCCATTGTGGTAAAATCTCTGAGAACTAAATTTAAGCTGTCTAGAAGTTAGAAAAAAGTCTATACGAGATGAGGATTTAAATCTTCCTGACCAGCAGGTATACTCCATTTTCAGAGGGTTTCTCACACGCCATGGGTCACATAAACCAAGTAAAGATATATAATTTAGGATAGTCTTAAGGGATCTAGGCTTAAACTGCCTCTTAAGAGATGATGTGGAGTCTAAATTAGGGTTCATGAGTATATTAAAATCGCCACCTATAATGATATCTCCACCGACCAATAGAAGAGATTGAAACAGAGCATCATAAATCTGGCGATTATCCTCTATAGGGGCATAGAAGCAAACAAAAGTAATTAAAGAGTGATGGTTTTTAACTTTACATGAAACCCAGCACCAACGACCTGAAGAATCATTTTCAGTCTGGACTATCTCAATCTCTAAATTTTTATTTAAAAATAGAGCGACACCTCGTTGTGAACCCATGGCGCACGAAAAGCCCCGGAAAGAAGCCCACGTTTTAAACATCTTGAAATCCTCTTTTTTAGCAACAGCTATATGAGTCTCCTGTAACATGATCACCGTAGGATTTTCAGTTCTAATCCAGGACTCTATTGCACGCATTTTTCTAGCGTTATTCAGACCATTCACATTAAAGGATATCAATTTCAACCCCGTATTAAACGAAATGGAGCATAATTAATTGCACAAAGAAATACAAAAGTTTTAATCTCAAAAAAACTTAATTTACACATATATATGCAAAAATGTCTACCAGAGTACCAATAATGTAAAATCTTACCACATTCAAATCTACTGAAAACAACCTCAGTTTTTCAATTTTTTCCCCTCCCCCCTTCACCCTTGGCCCTCCTCCTACTACTCTCCCCCACGCTTGCCACCGGGTCTTGCCCCCAACCATAGAGGTGTCTTGGAATAACACCCCGTCTCCTGCCCAGCCCTCCCCCTCCCGCTCCCTCACCCCTCCACCAAATCCACCATATCTGTAACCATAGTATGGCCATCATCTAAGAAAGAAAAAAAAAACACCTGAGACAAATACAAGCAAAAAGTGTGCTAGGAAAACATAGAGTTAGCCTACGACATCTATCCGGGTGACATTTGGCTAAGCAAATCATTGGCTTCATCAATATCTGTTAGCAAGTGGAATTTGCCTTTAATCAGCACCTTTAATTTCGACTGTTGTGCTATAGAGGCTTGTGCCCCTTTAGCTTTAAACAGGTGCAAAAGTTTCACAAACTCCTTTCTGCGCTTCGCAGCGGCAGCAGACATATCGGAAAAAATCCGGCATTTTGAAGTAGCATTTGCTGCGAATTGACCCTGTTTTATGGCCCTTGACAGAATTGTCTCTTTAACCTGAAAGTCAGCGAAATTAACCAAAATAGTACGGGGAAAAGGGGAGTTCGGAAATGGCTGAGCGGGTACACGATGAGCTCGGGTGATTGTCAAATCACCTTTAAATTCCGGAATGACTTTGTGCGATATAAAAGAAGTGACCCACTGAACCATATCCGAGCCCTCAATTTTCTCTGGGACCCCTACTATTCGCAGATTTGATCTACGATTGTAATTCTCCAACTCATCAAGCTTGGATTCCAAGGTCTTAGATGATTTATAAACATCTTTGACATCCTTTTGAAGTTTGGGGATTTCATCCTCTAAACTTGAAATTCTGGCTTCAGCCTCCTGAAGACGAGGTGGGAAAGAAGTAACAATATCCTCAATTTTGTCCAAACGATTTTGAATCCCAGCAAGTTCTGCTTTTTGAGACTGTTTCACTTCACAAATCTCATCCAAAATTAGGTGGAGTTCCACGCCTCCACGTAGCACCTGAGCGCTCCTGCCTCCTTGCTCCTCCCCCTACCATGAACACGAGCGCGATGGTGATGGCGTCTATCTGAAGCAGATGCCGGGCCGATGGCATTTCATCGAATGCTGTCCTGATAGCCTGATATTGGTCCTCACGCTGCTCCGCTCCGCTGTTAAACCTGCCGCGAAGGATCCGAGGCGATGCTTTGAAGCAGTACCGGCGTGCTTTTGACTGACACTGGTGAGGGGTGGTCCGGAGCCTAGTTTGGGCTGCCGCAGGGGACTACAATATCGGTTCCACCGTCATTCTCTGTATTATTGTACCAGTATACGGTGTGAGGTGGATTCTGCGGGGGTGCTGGTATGCTGGATACGCTGAATGGATCCTAGTAGACATTGACTTTTGATTCCTCAATAATAAACGGCACTCTTCAGTAAAGTAGAGTTCTTAGTATGCCTGGATTTTGCCGTTACTATTTTGACAGCGTTTTCCAGCAGTCGCATTGGCAGTGTTTGAATACTATATGCTGCATACTGGACTACATCTCCCATATTGCCCTGCTTTCCTGTAATCTCGTTGTTACACTCTATTGCTCTATTGCTCTGTTTTATGCGAGAGTGTTTCTATTGTGTGACTCTCCCCATTTTGATAAACTTCTGGAATAACTGCAGTCGTTAATGGGCAAACTAACAAATGTGCGTGCTAAGGCGAGAGCCCGACGGCTTAAAGCTATATAAGAGGCCGCATCTGAAAAAACAACTGACCAGATGGAAGGCAGGGCGGAGATTTCTTTGGTGAGCTCCGAGGGGGAGACTGAGGCAATTATAGAGTCTCCCCTGATACTCCTGATACATTGGGGAACGCTCGCTCACTTGAGACTCTTCAAACTGACTCCCGTGCCTGTAGTAGATACTAGTGCACAGCTGAAGGCGATGTCTACTAACAAACCTTTAAAACAATTTCCATTGTTTGAGCCTAGAAATAACTCGCTCATGTCGAGCTGTTCTGTTTCCACCCAGCCTAATCCTGGTTTAGTTTGTGCTCAAGATCTAAGTACAGCTCCTGTTGCAGTAGTATCCACTAACTTGAATGATGGAGCTGATAGTCAGGTGGTTCAGGACGCAAGTTATGGAATACAAGTTGGGGAGGAACATGCGGGAATGGCGAGCCCCATCCTGTCTTTGTATACTGAGACTAACCAGACAACGGGTTTAAATACACTGCAATTGTCAGTTAAACAGATGTTTCTTGTTTGCTGACATTTATCATTTTTATTTTGAAATAGCTGTCGTTCTGACACTGATAATATTTCATTTTGTCAATCTGACCCTACGCTTGGCTGGGCACCCTGCTGCTTTAATTTCAGTGACAAGACTGTTCCTTGTCTTGCATCAGTGATTTACCTCGGCCCAGATTTCAAATTTTGAGGACATTAAGCCTATTTGAGAGTTGCAAAATCGTTGTTGTTTTTTTGTGTGTATGTGTGTATTTTTTTTTTAGTAAACTGAAGATGTGGATGCTGGGCTTATCCTTAGAATACCTGTCTCTCTGTACAAGGGTTCATGGCAGACTGCCGTTCACCTTGTTGGTTCGCTGTTTTCGAGAGCTAGCACAGCTGGAATCATAGTTGTATATAGGTTTCACAATACTTATAACTCTATATAGATTACTCGTCATAACACTTGACCATACTTCTACCAAATGTACATTATTCGTTGTTGTCCTAAGCCAGGTTCTTACACTTCATATAGTTTTCAGAATCAGTACACGTAGGTGGGTTTTGTAAATATAAATGTTACTGACTACCAAAAATTAAATGTGAACACATTACCTTCACGTGTGTTTGATGTCTGCTGATCACATAGTGCATATGTTAAGCTTAGGGGTTTTCCAGATAAGCTTTAAGCTCTTGGGTAATATCTTTTTGTCTATGGATATTTAAAAAAAGCATATATTATGATGAGAACGTGAAATAATGAGATCATGGTTTGTAATATTAGTTTTTCGACAGGCGGATGTTGCTTAAGGCCCTGTGCATGCAGGGACAAATAGATGCATTGGAGTGTGTGTGTGTGTGTGTGTGTGTGTGTATATATCTGTGAGCAAGGGCATCCGCCAGAAACGCGTCAGACCGTTGTGCTGTGGTGAAATAAAAAACATCTTTGCCTGAAATCTTTGGGACTCGCCGTGGTTTCTGTTCGCCAGAGTTGGAGGTGCAGGGCCAGTATTTTCGAAATATCTATATATATATTTTTTAAATAGCAAAAAGCCCTCGAGCTCTGGCAGGGCACTACAATATACTACTATATATATATATATTAGCGCACTAATCTTTCACAGAAAGAAAAACCGGCCGCACTACCGAAGTGAAATTTTACACTTTTTATTTATTTTCTCTTCATTTAGGAAAGGGCTTCAAGCGTGTCAGATCGATGCGTTTTGATGTTACCAAACACCTTGTTCACGATCAACTTGCCACTTAGCAACTCACCCTTGAAATGTTGAAATTTCCATGATGTAATTTCCTGTTTTTCCTTAGGTGGCCCTTTGCATTATGGTAAATGTAGTTACCAATAATTCCTTCCTTTTGAAGATTGTGTTGAGTCTCTTCAGGTCGAATAATATGTCAGTCTCTGTCTTCAATTTATTCACATTTTAGAGGTTACACTTTGTGTGTGACTATTTACAATTTCTTTATTGTTTTCAACAAAAACTTTATTGTTTTCTACTTCGCACTTTGCGTTTTCTCATATTTCCTCCCCTCCAGTGGGGCTAGTGATTGCTCCTATTATTCAACCTCGTTTAATCCAGCTTTATTGAGGACAGATCTTTTTCATAGATGAATGTACATTTCCTCCGATTGATTCAGGTCATGTGGATTTATGTTCTCAAATTAAAAATGTAGCACGATTCCTTCTGTCGCAGAATCTTCTCTCGATCCCCGCCACGGTCGGAAATGCAATGCAATAGACAGGAACAAGACTGGGTAACTGATTACTACAAATTAATTACCATAATGTGAAACAAAACCTGGATCTATGATGTATACATTACACCATACTGTATCTGCCTCCATTGTAGTAATCCAAAGAATTTGCACTGTCACTTTAACACAGCAAGCTGAAAGAAAATTTGAAAATTTGAAAAAAGTGTTGGTACAAAAGCAGTCAGGTGACTGACTCACGTGTCATGTGATCAAGGCACTCCGGTGCCGAAACGCCTAATGCCAACAGAATTGTGACCGATCTGCGGTGGTGATTTTCTTAGTAACATCCTTTATGTGGGAACCAAATACATTATGACTAGTCGAGTGTTTATGTATTTGCTGAACGTCTGGTGACTTGGCTGAACATGGAGTTGAAATGGGGTTGGACCATTCTACGGCTTTTCTACTGGAGTTGTCTTTCAACCTGGCTTTTGTGGATCTGGCTATTATTGAAGCTCTCATTGGTATTGCTATCTTTGAAAGAGCCACTAAATTGCTTTTCCACCCAATGGCCTTCCGTTGTGCCATAATTTCCTCTTCCTTAATGTACCCTTGCAGGAAGTTGAAATCACCTCTGGAAATGTTTTTTTTTGTTTTGTATAACATATGTAACTTGGAGTAAAATGGTTATTTCAATAGATTGTGAAGAATCACAAACATTTTTTATTTGGAGCTGCCTGTCGTTTTGGCATGTATACCTTGTGTTCATTATTCCATTCATCATTGTAAAGAAGGTATGAGACAAATACATTTTAACCCGTTTAGTCCACTTCATTAGAAGGATGTGGACTTCAAGTATTAGTAGGTAATAGAATATACTGTTTTGATCACACTGCAGTATGCTAGCTGTACATAAAAATTGAAGAGCCCCTGGTACGATAACCATTCATTGAGAGCCGGACCCACCAGTTTAAAAAAAAAAAAAGCTGTTGAAAGCACAGTGAACTAATAAACGCCATCTCTGAAGCAGGCATATCTAGGTGGCTACATTCTTAACCACGTGATGGTTGTTCATCTTTTGACTATTGGTGATACCCAGAGCACGAGCTTTTTCTTCAACATATTTGTCCTAACAAAATCCTATCCTGTGACATGCTTAGGGAGTACACCAGGGTATGAATTGTACTACACAGACAATGTTCAACAAACAAAACTCATTTTAAAGACAGCGGAATCTACCTGTGTAACCAAATATAATGATATGTGGAGATCTCTTAATTGGAATTTATAAAATGGTGTAGTCTGAATTATGTATGATATTATTTGATCACAGTTAATTATGCTGTATTTATAGTTCCTATTACAGCATAGGCAAAAATGTTTCTATTTTATTCATGGTGCAGGAGAAAAATGTGTGCTGATGGCAAGTTTTATAACGCAGAGATGCATCAAAAGAGGGCAAGGAATTTCTCCATGGGAAAACATAAATACCCTCAGGCACAGTATTCCCCTTGTGCGAAACTATGACATAAAGTGCTCGAAATAGATACATTTAATAGGGGGTGTTGTTTGTGAAGAGCTTTCAAATGTTTCAGTTGTTTCTGGCATTTTTTTTGCCCTCCGCATCTTTTTTGCAGAGGACACAGGGGCATATTTACAAGGGGGTTTATCTCCTCTTTTTTGGCTTTAAAAGCCAAGAAAGCGGAGATAAAATTATCTCCCTATTACCTAGCTGTCGCTAACACCAGCGACAGCTAGTAGGAGATATCGACCATCTTGGGCCCCACTTTGCATGTCAGTGATATTTATCACTATGACATGCAAAGTGGGCGTGCCAAGAAGTTAGCGACTGGACACAGTCGCTAACATCGCTATCTCCTATTACCAACTTTTGGAGATATTCGCGCTAAGCGCGAATATCTCCAAAAGCTAACACCTGCCCTGAGCAGTTCTTAGCCATGTTATCCAATGGGAGGTGGATAAAATGGCTAAGAGCATTAGCTCGGTAATGCATGAATATCGCTGACTTTTCAGCGATATTCATGCATTGCGGCCGATTTTTATCGCATTTGCGATAAACCTTGGTAATACCAAGGTTTATCAGCGATAAAAATCGCCGCAGCTCAGCGGTAAATTTTTGTCTCTAACCAAGCAATAGCGATAATTATTGCTATTGCTTGGTAATATGCCCCACAGTGTTCAGTGTGGTAAATGAGTCCCAGAGACAGTAGATGATTCCTGCAGGTTCCTTTATTCAAGTTAGGAGACAGCGTAAGAGCAGACCACCCACGGCAGCAACAACCGGTCAACTGCCACAGAGTGGAACATACAAAGAGAAGGCAGAGTAGAACATGGAATATGGAATAGAAGAAGTAAGCATTCCTAAGAAAGACTAGAATAACAACTCGCATGTACTACACATCTTCTCCCTTTCTGTTGTTTGAGAAACAAAAAAAACGAAAGAAAAAAAAAAAGAATAAATGAAACTTAACAAATAAAATCTTGCAGGTAAGTAGGAGGCCGCCGAGGCCTAAGAGGGCGTGCAGAAAGAGAAGAACTTTGAACAGGGACAAGACCCTGCAACATAGCAGGAGCATCACCCCCACCAGAAACAATGACTTCATCTTGTGCATGAGAACCAAGGGACGCACCATTTGAAGGTAAGTGATCATCAGTGTCATTGGCCAACAAATAACCACTAGTAACAGAATCATCAGAACAAGAAGTGGAAGGAGCAGAACCATCAGAGTGCAAAGAAAACAAAGAGGAAGAACCCTTTTGCCTCTTGTAGAGAGCAACTCTCCTGAAGTTCCAGCATTCGCCATTATTTAGAATGACACAATGGTTGAGCACCTTCTTGACCTTAAATGGACCCTTGAACTTGGACAAACCTTTTTGTAACCTTCCCAATTTGATTTTGACCAAATCTCCCACGAGAAAAGGAGGAGAAGAAGTGATATTGGGGGTAGATTCAGCAACATCCGTTTGAAGATGATCTGGAAAATTACCCTGAGCCTGCAGAGTAACGACATCCCTCATCCAGGACGGAAATAATTTTAAACCAGGATCACGTCCTCTCATCAACTGAAATGGAGACAAATCTCCACTAGCCAAAGGGGTGGTACGATATGCCCATAACATTTCATTCACCATCTTCCTGACAACATGACCACCACTGGATGCCATCTGTATAATACCCTTGACACCTTTATTGGCTCTTTCGCAAACAGCATTGCCCTGAGGGTTGTATAAAGATGTATGGTGATGGGAGACACCACACTCCTTCAAGAAGATCTCCATGTCCTTGGAGGTGAGTTGTGGACCATTGTCTGTGATTAAGACAGAAGGCAAACCCTCATCCTTAAAGAGATTTCCCAGAAACCTGATGGAGTTGGAAGCAGTGATATCATTGGTAAAATGAACAACCAACCACTTGGTGAAAACATCAATAACAACAATAGCAAATCTGTCACTCTCCCCTAACTCACCCATTGGGCCAATGAAATCAAGGGCAATGGTATGCCAGGGCAAATTTGGAGAAAGAATGTGTGCACCATCAGCTAGCTTTGGACCAGTTTCAACCGCTTCTCCCCTTCCCTGCAGAGAGAACAATTCTCAACCCAATCCACAACTTGGGAGTCAATGCCAGGCCACCAGAAGTGATCCTTAAGACGTCTTTGGGTGAGGGTCTGGCCCATGTGCCCCTCATGTGCCAAAGCCAATAACTTGGTCCTTAATCCAAAGGGGGGTACGAATTTCTCACCTTTAAAAAGAATATCCCCAACAATAGAAAGATCATCTAAGACCTTAATGTAAGGCCGAACAGCAACAGAAACAGAACTCTCTTGTCTAGACCCCAATCTTATAAGTTTGATGACCTCTTGAAGAGTAGCATCAACAGACATTTCTCTAGACCAGTCACTGGAAGAGAAAACACCTTCACCCACAAAAACAGCATCCTCAACCGAGGCCACAGCTACATCATACAAGTCTAACGACACAACTGAATTGTGAGGAGAACGCCAATCCATAGACAGTCTCGAAAGGCAATTGGCTTGGACATTTCTCCAACCTGGAATGTACTCTACTGAATACTGAAACTCTCGTAATCTAGCCGCCAGCTTCATGAGCCGGGCAGAACCCTTTCCCGCTCCGCCAGGAGAAAGGACTTTGATCAGGGGCTTGTGGTCAGATCGTAGAGTAAACTTCATGCCCCATAAATTGTTACGGAAGTATTCAACAGCCCAAGAGGCAGCCAATGCCTCCCTTTCGATAACGGAATAGTTCTTCTCCGTATCGGTAAGGGTCCTGGAGGCAAAAGCAATGGTGACTTCTGATCCCCCACTCAATTGAGACAGCATAGCCCCCAGACCATGTGCGCTAGCATCAACAGTGACAATAGACTTATTATATACATCAAAGGGAGATAACATTTTGGCATCACAAATCTCATTTTTGATGTTTACAAAACATTTTTCTTGTTCAGGTCCCCAAGTAAAACCCACACCCCGTTTGAGCAAAGATCTTATAGACACAGTCTTATCAGAAAAATTCTGTACAAACTTAGAGTAATACTCTATTAATCCCATAAAGGAACGTAGTTGGTCTTTGTCAGAAGGTGAGGGTGCAGAACGAATAGCCTCACACAAGTTCCTTTTGGGTTTTATGCCAGAGGAAGTGATGGTGTAGCCCAGATAGTCTACTTCACACACACCAAACAAACATTTGTCCTTGCGTAAAGTTAGACCAGCATCAGATAACTTTTCAAGGACAACACTGAGAGTGAAATTGTGCTGGGATTCAGTAAGACCATAAATCAGGATGTCGTCTTGAAAGTAGACTACCTTCGGCACACCTTCGAAGATACCTGACACCATGCGTTGAAAAACGCTAGCTGCTGACTTGAGACCAAAGGGCAGACGAGTAAACTGAAAGGTACCCCACGGAGTGATGAAAGCTGTTAGGGATTTAGAGTCCTTATGTAAGTCAATTTGATGGTATGCACTCCTGAGGTCCAATTTCGAGAAAAATTTTGCCCCATTGAGAGTAGTAACTAGCTCAGATATATTAGGTAGCGGGAAGGTGTCGGCAACAACACAGTGGTTGAGAGACTTGAGGTCGACACAGAAACAGAGCTTGCCGTCAGACTTCTTGGTGACGACAATGGGCGAAACCCAAGGGGAGGCCTCTACAGGTTCAATGACCCCAGAACTCAACATGTCATCAAGAAGACCCTTGTCCTCATCCCTAATGATGATAGGAATGTGCCTCACCTAGTGTTGAACGGGGATTGAGTTGGGTTTGATTATTATTTTATGTGAATAGCCCTTGAGCCGACCCAAACTCTCACCAAAAACATTTTTAAATCTAGAGAGCAAAGAGAACAACTCAGTGTCCTCCACGACCATGACCTGAGGGTCAGCTCGGGGATTCACAACAATGCAAAGGTCATATTGGTGTATCCAACCGAGGATAGCAGGACCAGATTCTGAGACATACACTTTCCCAAAAATTTGTCTCGTAGAGAACACAATGTTAGCCTCAAAATACCCAAGGATGTTCAGTGGTTCACCCTGATACCCACCAGGAGAAATATCTGTAGGAAAAAGAGGACCCATACCCCACAAATCAACAAACAGGGAGTTGGGAATAATGGTGTAACGCGAACCAGTGTCTACCATCAAGTAAACATTTTTATCATTAATAATGAAAAGAGCCTTAGGTCTATTTCTGCGTTTGTGGTCTTCACGTTGAAGATCACAGTCATTACCAACCACCAAAATTTTGTCAGTGTCATCTTTACCCACTGAGATGTCACTAGCACATGAAACAGAAGGACGAGCTCTACTTCTGCAAACACGAGCATAATGCCCCAATTTACCACATTTCATGCATTCCTGCTTAGCTGCAAAGCCAAACTTTGAATCGGAAGCATGTGCAAGACTACCACATCTAAGACATTGCCTAGAAGAAAGGGGTTTAACAGTGTTATTACTCTTAACATTAACAGTTTTTTTGTTGAAGAACTTTCTCTGTTTAAGAAGAGCAACTTCGTCTTGATCATCATCTTCCTGACTTGGAAACGTGTACGAATGACAAGACACCTCACCAACGTCACTTGAAGTAACTCTCTTTTCCAACTCTTTCATACACCCTTGGGACTGTTCAACAACCTTAGCCAAATCAATTGCCGTTTGCAGATTGGGATTCTTCGCTGCCCAAAGACGTTCCTGGATTTTTTTGTTATTGCATTGTACGATAAGCTGATCCCTGATCAGCTCATCAGTCATGTTGCCAAATTTGCATTTCACGGACATTTCGCGGAGTCTAGAAACAAAGTCGTCTATGCTCTCACCAGCTTTTTGACTTTTGGTGTAAAATTTATACCTGTTCATGACAAGGTTCTCCTCCTTGGCATACCTGACCTCAAGACGAGACACAGCCTCCTTATACTCATCCAACGGGGCTTGTGCACCAGCTAAAAGAACTTGCGGCAAGAACCTGAAGACGCGTTGTCCCTCCTTACCAAGAGAACCCAAAAGAAGTGCCTTCTTGCGTTTGGCGGAGAACTCTTGGGCATCCAACGCATCAAGGTAGTTCTCAAACATTGGAAACCAGTCTTCCCATGATATGCTGGGCTGGCCAGGCGAAGAAAGAAAACTGGGCGGTAAAACAACAGAGCCAGACTGAAAGGGTAGCTGCTCAGACATATTTAAGTTGTGGTGAGAAGCACAGAATGTTATTAATGTTATTAATTGCGGAAATGAGAAAGCAACACAAAAAAAAACGGAAATGTTTGAAGAAATAAATGAATAGTTAATTAAAGTAACGTATTCCAGGAAGAAACGCTACAAACAGGAATAAAATTGAAGGCTTACTTGTCATGAATGCGCACAAGACGAGCGCATCGTCGTTGCTGGAGTTGAATCCGTAACCATGGAAACTCAAAATGGCTCCCGGCGTGATGACGTAGACGTTCAAACGCGCTGGTTGTCTGAGAGACGCGGCGCGTTGAAGTGAGTCACGCAGAGGAAGAGGAGCGCAAACAAACGTCAGAGGCAGGATCGCTGACTCCCCTGGAAGATTCTAATGCGTCATCAGTATTGAAGAGACGCCGCAGGAGCAGGAGACAGCCAGAAGGGAGACGGCAGGAGGACTAAGTGAAGGGAACGGAGACAGAAGCAGGTAAAAACTTGCCGGTTCCGTTGTGAAGTCCAAAGTGAAGCCGTCGGATCTTCTTAGGCAGGATGTGGAAGCGTAGACAGGGATTCAGCTCAAATCGGTCTGCTCTTAGATCTCTGAAGTCACAAGGTGGCGGAAAAGTGCAGGGGTTCAGGAAACGTCACCAAAATACTGTGGTAAATGAGACCCAGAGACAGTAGATGATTCCTGCAGGTTCCTTTATTCAAGTTAGGAGACAGCGTAAGAGCAGACCACCCACGGCAGCAACAACCGGTCAACTGCCACAGAGTGGAACATACAAAGAGAAGGCAGAGTAGAATATGGAATAGAAGAAGTAAGCATTCCTAAGAAAGACTAGAATAACAACTCGCATGTACTACACACAGCTCTTGGTTTTATTACAATAATTCAAGTTGGTGAAGCAGGGGACGAGTAGCGGACGGTGATGTATGTCCCATTTGTGGGAGAAGCTGCTGTGTATCCCCAATCACTTCACTTCCCCCTGAGATTGTGTCTATTTCCCTATTAAGTGCTGAATATAGCAATCATAAATACAGGAAACACCACTAGGGGATGGTTTCGTAAAGGCAATACGTCGTAGTTGCTGGTGTGTAGATACCATGCACACAAGGTTGGGGGGATTGCATTACTAATTACTTATAAGGTCCCAATGGCGAGACCTATTGGCTATGCCAATGATCGTTGAGAGGTTGACATTGGTATCAAGGGATGAAGATGTCTGTATAAAGAGCAGTGAAGTCCTGTGATAAGATACATAGTGCCAATGTGGGCAGTAAGGAGTTTGGAACTAGACATTGAGGTTGGGCGGGAGACATAAGAAGTGGTTGTTTGAAGAGTTCTTGCTGTGAGGCCGATTTCAGAACATGTTGACAGTGGTGATTTACAGCTTTACCTTCATGTGGGTTGCTGAAGAAAGAGTCAGGGAAGCTGCAGTGCTTATCAGCTGTTTACACATCAAAAGAAAGCTTGCTTGGAGCTGTAGCTGAGCTCTTCTGCCCTTTGGATGCTTTCTGCATGAGCGTCAGGGAAAATTAAAGCGTACAGAGGAAGTGGTGAAAAGGCAGAATTTCACCTAAGTATACAGAGAAGAGTTGCAGACATGAGTGCAGCTGGTTACGAGGAGAGTATTGAAATGCAGAGCCTGTAATTAGTCATTCAGCCTATTAAAGACAAGAGTACTTTATCCCTTCGGATTGTGTGTTCTGGAAGGTGTTGTGGAGGTTTTTCTTCCACACTGGCAAACCCGAGAGATATTTAGCAGTGTTCAATGAGTTTATTTATTTATTTATATTTATAAAGTTTTATATAGCGCAAACTTGATCCCGAAGGATATCGAGCGCTTTCCAATTTGAGGCACCCTCCATGACATGCTTCTCCCTCCCTCTCTCAGTGCAATGCTTCTCTGTGGCTCCTCAGTGCTCCATTCTCCCAGACTCCCTCCATGACATGCTTCTCACTCTCAGTACATTGCTTCTCTGTGGCTCCTTCAGTGCTCTGTTCTCCCTGGTTCCCTCCATGACATTCTTCTCCCTCCCTCTCTCAGTGCATTACTTCTCTGTGGCTCCTCAGTGCTCTATTCTCCCAGACTCCCTCAAAGACATTTATTTATTTATAAAGTTTTATATAGTGCGAGCTTGATCCCGAAGGATATCAGAGAATGAGCAAGAAGGATAAGCCATCAAATAAGAAGCAAGATGACAAGAGTGCCAATAAATCTAACACAATGTAAGCTGTGAGTGGGCTTTAAGCCCATTCAAGTTATTTGCAGGCCCACAATAGGTGTTTTCCAACTAGACAGATTGTGCTGTATGGTAGACGAGAACTAAAAACAATAGAACTTCACTGTTGATAGAATCCAGTGGGCCCACCTTTAAAACATATCTAAAAATAGCACAAGACTTTTCATAAATTGAGGTAAGCACATGACACATCTACATGCTATAGATATTTCTGTTTGTTATATGTTTTTTAGTACACTACCAATATATACTGTTGTTTTGAAATTGTGAAAATTGTGAAATGTATATTTAAACGCATAACTAAAACTAGGTCCTTTTGGAAATAAAAACAATTTTAGATCGCAACTTGTATGAGTATTTTAAAATGATTTAAATTTGCAACAAATGCATGTAAAAATGTATGGTTAGTAGTAGTAGTAAACAAATAAGTTTATTCAGACCATAGTCAAACCATTGTATAAAAAGTAAAACCATACATACAGTGGTTGTATTACATAAATGTAACCAATTCTAGTAAATTAAATTTACATCACGTACAACTTTAAAACATGTGTGATCTTCAATAAACCTTCTTACATTAGCATCTGTTGGTTTACACCAAATTAAACTCTTTTAAGGTTAAGACCTAATAAAATCACTAACACAGTCAGCTCTGTCTATGCCAACATAGCTACTACAAACCTCAGGGCAGATTTATCAATATTTCACGCAACGCAGCAAGACATAAAATGAGAGGTTACAGGGACTTTATAATTAGGCTCAGATTTCACTCATACAAAATCATAGAAAATCAGCAGTTGTAGTTAACTGAGCTAACTAAAACTTACAACCCTGCAATGCATTGCTAATTGCCTCACATATTACATCACTCATGACATGGCCAGTGACATCACTGATGACGTTTCAAAGACATCAAATGTCATCACTTATGGCATCATCCACAGAACCACTTGGACCCACTCACACCCCCATAGAATCTCTCATACACCCACTCCCACTACCAAACAACCCCTCACATACCCATTAACAGACGACCCAGAGAGTACATGGAAAGATTCAGTGGGATTCATCTAGCAGGGGCAGAGAAAAAGGGTGTTGAAAAAATATGATTTTCTATGTTAATTCTCACAGGAGCTTTGAACACGACTACAGTTTGAACCATTAGACGGATTTACACCAGATTTGGCAGGAAGGTAGACTTTGGTTCGCAGACCACGCCTTCAGTTTTTCGATATAAATCCAATAGTAGTTATAGATGTTGGGAAATGTAAGGGAAAGCAAATATAAATATCTGGGCATAGCCGAAGCACAGATCTCATGGTGAGATGTGATTGGCTATCAACACTTCAATCAGGAACTGTTGGCAGCCATCTTGGGACTCGGTTAAGCCGAGTTCCACAAACATTTTTTAGAAAAAAGAAAATGGGGCAGGGTAGGAAAACCCTGACCCCTAGGTGTGGTGTTGGGGTCTCCCTGTGACCCTGACAGGGCCAAAAATCCTGTTTTAAAGTAAATATTTGCTGTGAAAACACGACGGAGGAGCGAATCCACAGCAAAATAATAAAAAAAGCAAATAGGCAGGGGCACCCACTCTTGTTTTGAATACAGCCCACGGGTGGGCCAGGTCCTGGGGGATATTTTTATAAAAGGAGGGGGCGCATATGGCTCCCCTTCTAAGAGACCCAGGGATCCTCACCTCTTCAAGGCTTTATTGATAAAAAAGGAGGTCGGTGCACGGGTGCCCCTTCCATGGTTTCTATAAGCCCTGAGGACCACCACTTCACCAGTGCTAAAAATAGATTCATTGGGGGGCATGCAGACCCCCCACTACCAGGGAACCCCACCTCACCGATGCTAAATAACACCTAATGGAGGGTCCCAGTGGACCTTCTATGGCCCTCCCTCCTGGATCATACTTGACCCCAGGGACCACCACCTCCCCAGGGCTGGCCCTGCAGATCAAAGAAGGGGGAGGGGGCACATGGCCCTCTCTTCTGCAGTCAATAATGCCTTCGGGACCACCACTCCCCAGTGCCTGCTCCTGCTATGTCCCAGGGAGCCCACCCCTGGGTCATAGCTGTTTGCTTTGACTTAGCAGGAGCTTTGACAGCTCCTGCCAAGTCAGAGCAAACACAAACTCTGCTCTCAGCAAGTTAGAGCTGTGAAAATGCCCCTGCTTACTGAGAGTTGAGTTTCTGTCTGTATGGCAGGTAAGCAGATACAAGGATTGCTCTGACAAGTAGGGAGCTGCATGTTTAGCACCTCCCTGTCTGTGAGAGCAATGCCAGCTCCTGTAGGAGGCGGGTGCTGCTTGGGACCACTGGCCCTTGAGTCTCCCACCACAGTTCCAGGGGGTAAAGACGAGAAAGAGGCAAAATAAAGGTCAGAAACTAGCAGAAAGAGGCAGAATAAAGGTCAGAATCAAGCAGAAAGAAGCAGAATAAAGATCAGAAATGAGAAGAAAGAGACAGACTAAAGGCAAAGTAAGGTGAAAAACAAGCAGAAAGAGGCACAATAAAGGTGAGAAATGAGCAGAAGGAAGCAAAATAAAAGGGAGAAACGAGCAGAAAGAGGCTGAATAAAGGTCAGCAACAAGCAGAAAGAGGTAAAAATAAAGGTGTGAAACAAGCAGAAAGAGGCAGAATAAAGGTCAGAGGCTGGTGTAGAGAGCCAAAATAAAGGTGAGAAACAAGCAAAAAGAGGAAAAGTAAAGGTGAGAAACAAGCAGGAGGATTATGAATAAAGGTCAGAAACGAGCAGAAAGAAGTATGATAAAGGTCAGCAATGAGTAGAAAGAGGCAAAATAAAGGTGAGAAATGAACAGAAAAAGGTCAGAAACAAGCAGGAAGAGACAGAATAAAGGTCACCAATGAGCAGAAAGAGGCAAAATAAAGCTGAGAAACGAGCAGAAAGAGGCAGAATAAAAGTCAGCAATGAGCAGAAAGAGGCAGACTAAAGCTGAGAAATTAGCAGAAAGAGGCAGAATAAAGGGGAGAACAGGGGCATAACCAAAGTTGTGCCCCCCATGCAAGATACATGGAGGAGCCCCCGCTCTGGTTTTTATCCAGAGCTTTAAACCAGAGCTTTAAGGCCTGATTTATGTGCAGCAACGAGGCCCCCCACGCCGTGAGCAGAAAGAGGTATAAAGGTCAGCAATGAGCAGAAAGAGTAAGAATAAAGGTCAGCAACTAAAAGAAAGAGACAAAATAAAGGTGGAAAACGAACAGAAAGAGGCAGAATAAAGGTCAGAAAAGAGCAGAAAGAGGCAGAATAAAGGTCAGCAATGAACAGAAAGAGGCAAAATAAAGGTCAGAAAGAAGCTGCAAGGCAGAATAAAGGTCAGCAAGGAGCAGAATGAGGCAAAATAAAGGTGTGAAATGAACAGAAAGATGCAGAATAAGGGTTACAAACTATCAGAAAATGGCAAAATTAAAGATGAGATAAAGCAGAAAGAGAGCAAATAAAGGTGAGAAACGAGCATAAAGAGGCAAAAAATAGGTCTGCAACGAGCAGAAAGAGGCATGATAAAGATAAGAAACAAGTAGAAAGAGCCAGAATAGAGGTCATGTTAAGTGCCCGAGTTAGGTCCATGTAGCAATGCTACACATTTTTCTACATTATCCTCTTTGCTGCACAATAACATTACTAGTGTGACCTTTGGACATATTTGCATGTGTGACAATGTGGGATTAGTTTCTCTGAAACCACTTTTTTGTTTACGCATCCGGCTTCACGCAACATTATCATAATGCCTCGAACACCGAGTACAAAACTCTTTTCATAATGTACAAATGTCATTCTATCTTCATCCACAGGGCGACAGGGCAATCCTCATATCCACAACAATGCTAATCTGTGTGTACATCACAAGGATGCTTTCATTATAAATAAAATGGGGCTTAGCAGAGGAGGCACTCCACCAAGGGTCCCTGTATGCTGTGGCTTTGCAGAATAGCTACCTGGCATCTCCGTGCACGGTGTCCACTTCGTGACCAAGACGGGTCTTAGGCTCTCTCCCATCAGGTAATGGGGTTGGATCATACCATGGGGTATTCTTGGCTTTACACATAGACAGCATTGGGATTGCATTGTGGGAGTATGCCTGACTAGTACCTTGTTTTATATGCCTGCATATATACACTGTCTTAGCACCATGGTTGAACAATATCTGCTACATAGTCTTTTGGTGCTTGTAGTCACTTTCATCTGCTTCTGTCTACTGATTATGGCAGCATATGTATTTTATACAAGAATGACATTGGTTCAATAAAATATTGAAAAAGTCCCATTGTATATTCTTTGTATACATCTCTGAAAAAAAGAGCATGAGTAACTGAGTGGAAGGGTTCTGATCTGTTATCATGATCCCTGAGGGGTCAGGGATGTCATGTTCAATGATTGCAAGAAATAATTCGCACCCTGGTTGGGTTAGAAGGGAGTATGGTGGCCCTGTGAGCTAGCTGGTCTCTAGGCCAACATATACTGGGGGGGGCTCTCTGATTCAGGCTAGGCACCTCACCCAAAGTTTATGTTGTCCACAAACACGCAGGTCCTATGGATTGATGGGAATTACACAATAGTCAGAAACTAGCAGAAAGAGGCAGAATAGAGCTCAGAAATTAGTGGAAAAGCACAAAATAAAGATCAGAAAGAAGCAGAATGAGGCAAAATAAAGGTACAAAATGAGCAGAAATAGGCAAAATAAAGGCCCAATCACATTTGGAGTCTGGAAATAGAATTTAAGAATAGGAGATGAAGACCTCAAATGTGTCCACTGTCAAGCAGCCTGTGGGCTGTGCAACCAGGAGTAGCTGAGCAAGCCTGTTATCAGGACAGGGGTCAAGGCCTGCTAGACTCCAAGCTGGGTGTGGGTTCATCACCCAGGGAACCTTAGACCACCTGACCAGTGCGCTTTGTGACCAGTGCACCCTGTGAGGATGAGGACAGCGTTGGAGGGAGCGAGGTCTAATGGGGAATCCTGTTGAGTGGAATTCCATAGCGAGGTGTGAAGAGACAGCCGCTGCACCAATCATGTCATTGCCTATTTGCAGTGAAAAGTTGGTGACCCTCTTATGCCAGAGATGGGCTGCTGTGAAGTGAGCAGTGATCATCGCTGTGCTGAACGGGTCATTGTCCTTACGCATAAAGGAACCGGTGACCCTGTCTGCCAGGAGGGGCCACCTTGAAGTGAGCAGTTATCATCGCTGTGTGCAGTGAGGGAATGGGTACCCCATTTGCCAGGAGGGACCACCATGGAAAGATTTCCATGCTGAATGGGTAGTAGCCTATGTGCGGTGGTGAGCTGGTGACCCTTATGCCAGGAGAGGCTACCACAAAGGAATCTCCTGTGCCGATCCGATCGGAGGCCATGTACAGTGGAAAGATGGTGACCCTGTCTGCCAGAGGGTGTTATCGAAACCAAGCAGAGACCATCATCAAAGGAGAACGCCATCATGGGAACCCATGCAGATCTGCAGCATGGCAGAGGATCAGTGTCAGGATCTTCAAACTACTTCTCCCCCCCAACGCACCGCGGAACAGACTACCCCAGCTTGAAAGAACCACAAACCACCTCCTGTCGCAGCAGCTGCACAGCTGTGTGTGAGGCACTCGAAGACTGCCCAGCGCAGCCCACCAGTGAACTCACCTGAACCAGCATCAGCTGCTCCAGTACCTGCGAAGCATGTTAACTCAGGAACTATGGCCACTCCCATCGTGCAGGTGCAACTAGGACTGAATTTGGTCCGTCTGCCCAGGCTAACTTGTTTGCTACTGGATGTTGCCTGTAGTGAATGAATAATAACCACTATTGCTAGAGGAAGGAGGAGGTTGGACATGGGGATCTGCCTAAGAAAGACTAGAGTCCTGACCTCAATGGGACTGGAGAAGCTGCTTGTGAATGTCGTGTTTCCCTTTATTTTCGTAGCGGTAAAATATAATACTTCTTTTTTTATAAAACTGAGTATCTGGCTTGACAATAATTTATTGCTACTGCTGCGTGTATTTTGGTTGTGAACCAGTGTTCACCCCCTGTATCTAGCACCGCCAAAACCAACCTACATGAAGGAATGAAAGAGGTAGCCGAATGGATGAAGCATAGCCGTCTGAAACTGAATTCAGACAAAACAGAAGTCCTTATCTTAGGTACCTCCCCCTCCGCCTGGGACGACACTTGGTGGCCAGAGGCCCTTGGAAAAGCACCCATCCCGACGGATCACGCACGGAATCTAGGCGTCATCCTGGATTCCTCACTCTCGATGACCAGACAAGTCAACGCCGTCTCTTCATCTTGCTTCAACACTCTTTGCATGCTCAAAAAAACATTTCGCTGGATTCCCACCGAAACTAGAAAAACGGTCACCCACGCACTGGTTACAAGCCGCCTGGACTACGGAAACACCCTCTACGCCGGTACCACCGCAAAACTTCAGAAAAAACTCCAACGCATCCAGAACGCATCAGCCAGACTCATTTTAGACATCCCGCGTAAAGAACACATTTCTGGTCACCTGAAAAACCTCCACTGGCTCCCCATCAATAAGAGGATAACTTTCCGCCTCCTCACCCACGCACACAAAGCTCTTTACGAACTTGGACCCGAATGCCTCAATACACGTCTTTCCTTCTACACCCCCCCCCCCCCGCCAGCGGCGCTCCTCCAACCAAGCCCTCGCTGCTGTTCCCCGCGTCAACAAAACCACCATGGGAGGAAGATCATTCTCCTACCTAGCGGTCAAAACCTGGAACTCACTTCCCATGCACCTTCGCCTCACTCAAAACCACCTAGCATTCAGAAAGCAACTTAAAACCTGGATATTCGAGAAGTAATTCCCCACCCCTCTTCAAGCGCCTTGAGACGCTCTGGGTATGTAGCGCGCTATATAAATTTATTGACTTGACTTGACTTGACTTGACTTGACTTGATTCATGGCAGGTCTGGCCCTGGGACATCAGAGTAAAAGGCCCCATCCCCCACTGTTGCACCCAGTAACCCCTGCTTACCCTACGGCCATCCTACCGGGATTCTAACAGCAACCAATATTATTACTGTTACAGGAAATGTCTGCGTGTTCCGATTCTGTCTCCACTTCATAATATTATTTATGATCCCATGGCATCCCATGCCATCCTACAGCACAGCATTCCATACCTTAATGCAGTGTAATGTGGCCTTCGTTGTCTTATTGTAACAGGGAATGTAATACTATACTGTACATGAATGCTCCATGCCATCATTAGGTATATAACACAGAGCACTGTACAACACTAACAAAGCAAACCAACGCTCTCTGTAAATATCATCCAACACCGTGGCATTAATCAATCTCTGAAACAGCAGCACACATGAAGCCTTCTGACGAGCTCTGTCACATTTGATATGCAAAGACAGCAGATTTTCCTGCAAGGAACCCTGCTGTCACCTTTGATAATGTAGCTTGAGAAAGAGCGCTGGATTCTAGGCATAATTTACACAACACTGCAGTCTACATAAAGAAAGAACTTTATGGACCAAGCCAGGTTTAGATACAAAGAAAATATCTAGGAATTATTCAGAAACAACAATTATACATGGATAAAGAGTTATTATTAAGCAAAAGCTGCCTCAGAAAAACAAAAATAGAGCTAGTCATTCAAGGGAGGGACGGGATACAGGATAGAAATATTTGGTGGTGGGATAGCCAGCCAGCCAGGGTGTAAATGAACCTCCAAGTCTGCTAACATCGCTTTAATACACTCGGGAAAGCAGTCAAAGACATAACAGAAAACGGAGGGCCTCGGGGTTCTTCCACTCGACACCCCCAAATTCTTGCAGCCAGGTAGTAAATCCATTTAGCGCGTCAGTTATCAGCCGACATATAGACGCTTTTGCCCCTGTGAATCAAACGAGAGGTTATCTGGTCACAGAGTCAAAACAGACACTAGAAACCCAGCTTCATGCGTTTAATGCCTTAAAACAAATGGAAACTACTTCAAACCAGTGGCTTACCAGACCAGGGAAGCCAGATTAGGGGGCAATTATGATGGCGGATGGACCTGAGTCTGTCCGCCACCATAGAGTAGGAGGGAACCTCCGCATGGCCTGCGGAGTTCCCTCCTGTGCAATTAGGATGTGACCGCCACCCTGGCGGTCACATCCTCTATTTTTACCATTGCGGCGGGTGCGGCTTCAAGCTGCATCCGCTGCAAAGGTAAAAATTCATACATTGCAGTTGTATGCAGAAAGTGGCAGGCACCGTGCGGTGCCTGCCGATTTCTGCATACAAATGCAGGGGGGTACCATAGGTACCCCCCATGTGCACCCCTCACCCCCCTTCACCCAGGGGGCCCGCAACAGGCCCCCGCAGTGAAGTTACACATGCTTTTCCACGGCGGAAAAGCCACAGCGAAAAAGCATGTTTCACAGCCCATCCTAATCTGGCTGACGGTGTCAGAGAGACACCGTCACCATATTAGAGCTTTTCCGCCGCAGTTGTAAGCCAACCGCGACGGAAAAGCTGCGGACGGAAACCAGGACTCACCAGCCATCCTAATGTGGCGGTGGGTCTTTGGTGGGTCTTCAGAAGATTTTCCGCATCCTCCGGGCCGCGGTGGCTTCCACCAGCCCGGATGCGGAAAATCCTCCATCGTAATAGGCCCCTTAGGGCGGGGATAGCACTGTGGTGCTGGGGACATGCTGTGCTCATGTCTTCAGCCCCCATCTTCTCCTGCAGCCGGGTGCACATGTGCCCTCTGTGAAACCGGGACTTGTGTCTCTGGGACCAGAATAAGCAGGGTAGTATTAGCAAGCATTCATATCTTGTATATATTTTATATGTCAAGTTTTATATGGCGCACACTCGGCCAAAGGTGATTGGAGCTGTTTACACGAGCACCAGCTAAATTGCTCAAGCTCAAATTCCTTTTTTTGCCACAGGGAAAACAAATTGATTTGCCCCAAACGACAGGATGTTGAGCCGACCATGAGATTCGAACCTGGTTCCACAATTCCAAGGTGGGCAGCTCTGGCCCTAACGCCACATTCTCTGTACACGTTCAATATTTTCACCATGAATATTTTGGAGTTTTTCGTGGCATGGTGTGAAAGCCTGGTTTGGGTTTTTACTATAATCATTCAATTCTCAGAAAACAGTTGCAAAAACAAAGCTAATGACGTGAAATTAGGAGTGAGCATCTGGTTGCAACGCACAACCATTTTTGTCAGTTGATGAAGTACAGTCGGTTGCAGTCAAATGACTTTCACGCTCCAATTTCAGAAAGAAAAATGATGGCAATTTCCTACCTTTACAGTCACTGAATTCTGCTTCACCAGGGCCGCTGAGTTAATGTGTGAAGCCATTCAGCTGTTGCCCGTACCCTGGTAACTGCAGTATGTCTGTTCTGAAAATAATGGCGCAAACGTGTTTAGGAGGATAAATAAATTGAACCAGATGTAAGTTTGTTGTTTTTTTGTGTACCAGTAACTCTTCAAGTGCAGGTTGAGAAAAAAAGACGAGGAGAGCCCTCGTTTTGAGTGTGCTCACCCCGCTCTTCTGTGTGAATTAAAAAAAACAGCTCTGTGTGCAGCTGCTTGACTTCGATCATTAGTTATAGTGATGAGGTATTGGGACAAATGTGTGGTAACTCCCCATTTGTGTGCAAAAAAAGCCTACAAAAGGGTAAATACTACACCTCCAGGTTTCGATGGGATACTTATCACACAGAAGTGTCAGTCACGTTTAGTATGGTTCATTTCTCCCACTGTAAAGAACCAAAACAGTTGTCTTTACCCATTGCTCCATCTCTAACAATCACCGACAATAGGCATTCCAGAATGTTCTTTTGTTTGATAGTGGCTGCTGGATTTTGAATTGAAATGTAGTGTGACATCATTCACTGGATGACCCTTTCCTAGAAGCTCTTTAAGTCATTTCATCATTTTTTCTATTTTCTGCACACAATTTCTTTTTAAATCTTACATAAAGTTAAGAAAATCCACATTACAAGATTGTAGCCAGGTATATTCCCCGATATGTCAGAGGTTTCAGATGTTTATAGCTACAAATAAAAATGAAAGAGGCCCTTCAATGCCTGTCTGTTATTCAGAACATCATGGCTGTATTATGCATATATTACCCCAATCTGCGCGAAGGCACACAATTAACTGAACTGAGTAAGTCAGACAGAGCGGACATTGCATTGTATTACACCCAGTATAAATTCATGCCTCCACTATTAATAGCTCATTACTGAAAGGTAGATAGCTCTTGAAGCTTCCATTCTGACTTTCTCTCCAGGCAGTTACCCAGCATGCCCCCTTGGGATTGATCTGACTCTTATTTACCATCTGCAAAATCCGTTTTGCAGTGCGGGTCCTTCTGTAGTGCCATAGTGCCTTGAGGCACAAAAAGCGAGTGAACATTCAAGTTACACCCCAGGGATATTCCGGGTTTCATTACGATGGCAGTTGGCTAAGCGTCCAACCACCATTGTTTCGGTCACAAGACCATCCGGCAAGGAGGCACGGGTTCTGACAGCCCAAATACTATACGACCGCCATGCAGGTGGTCGTAAAATGCTGTTTACTATTGTAGCATGTGCAGTGGTCCAGGAAAAGGGATGCTGCAGAAGCCACAATAGTAAAAAGTATTTAGAAAATATCCTTGCCCCATGTGCCATGTACTATGTTGTGCCTGGCACAAGGTGCATGGATGCTTGAAGGGCACCACATGTGCCCCCCTGGCCCCATAGCTGAGGCCCTGTGGGGCCTGTTAGGGACCCCCAAAGTCCATTTCCAAAAGGCTTTTCATGGTCGAGGGACCGTCTTGTAAAGGTTGTCAGAAAATGACATGCTAATCCCTACAGCGGTGCCTCTGCAGGCACCACCTCCATTGTAGGGATTAGGCTCTGACCACTCTCCAACAGGCTCCTTGAGCCTGTCGGAGGCGGTGCTCTTTCCCCACTCGAATTGCTTCGGCCACTGGTATTGCAATCGACGACCTGTCGGTGGGAGACAGCCCGACATCGTAAACTGGCCCAAAGTGTAATATGGTTCTGGTTGTTTTCAAATAACAATTTATCTCTGATCAGATATTTAAAGGCTGTCTAATATTAAGAGTGTCTGTTTGGCTTGATGAAGCACCTTCTCATACCATCGTTTAAATTACTGAATTCATATTGATTGAATTAACAAAGGCACAAACATCTCATGACTTTTTAATGGCAATGACCAGTATGAAGATGAAAGAAATGCAAGCAGAAAATCAGCTGCCATATTCCTAATTTTATTTTGAAGGCTTTCGCTACAATGGGTAAGTTGTGGTGGGAAGATTACAAACGGATTACTACTACTGGGCAGACAATAAGTTTGCACTAGTTATTTGCTTGGATACAATACTTTGACTTAAGCTACCTGACTCTTTCACTAAGAAAAATCCCACACTCCACAAAGTGCATGATGGCGGTGCACCTGTGGTGCAACCAGTCCACAGTGTTAGACCCCCTCCATGATCCAACCACTTGGGCTCCATTCTATGGATTGCAGTGGCAGGCTTCCCCACTTCCACCATCAAGTACCTCAATCCAAGGGGACATGCTAGGAGAGCCTTACACTAGAGTGCTGCTGCAGGACATTATTTAGAGGTTTGGGAAATTGTTTCAACCATGAGACATATCAGTTACTACCAAAGATCTCATCTACCAGTGTTGACCTCCCAATCATTGCATTCTGACATCTACAACTACCTGGAACCTTTTTGACCTACGTTGTGCTCTTTTAGGTAAATGAAAGGAATCCATTAACTTGATATGACTTGCCCACTTAAGTTTTAAGATCTTAATGGATAAAGGATAGAAAAGGAAAATAAATAGCATAAAAGGCTATCTTGGCCAATAGCGACTCCCTAAAAATCCAGTGGATATTCAAATAGGGGCGAGTCCAATCAAACTCTTATGCATCCTTCTTGACACAACACAACAGTCTCTGCCTCTTAGCACTATCCAGAACTATCCATTAGCTGCTCACCTGAGGTTCCGTGACGACCGTAAGTGGTGTTTTCGACTCGCACGAATATGGTCGAGTCTGGTATCTACGAACCGCAAATGACGATTTTAGTGGGTGTACGCGTTTTCGCTGTACTAGCCTAAACCGTTCGTCTGTTTCGTGGGTTTCTCTATCTGTACCCACGGGTTCCATCTTAGATACGGCATCCATTTTGTCTCTTGCCCTCAAGTAGCCAGCGAACGGACGCTTTCCGCTTCGCGACCCTGGGATTCCCAAGACTTTTTGCAGAAGACACGTTTCCTTTGAAAGTGTCTTTATGATGAGGGGGAGGACACTGTAAGGCAGATGGCTCCGCTCGAGGCTCATCTTGCCGTGCCGGTCTATTGTCTTAGTTGTGCATCTGATTAGGCACGTCCCTTTGATGCCTGCAGCTCGTGTTTCCCAATACCACCCTTTTTACACCCTTTCCGATCTCCCCACTGTTTCTGCCTTCCTCTGCACCTGTTTCTGTTCCTTCTTCGATCTGTTTACTGCTGATTGGAATGTACTAATGGTGGGAAGATGGGTTTTTACAGTTGGGAACCACCAAATGTTTCTGTACTTATGTTCCGGCCCCTGAATACATGAAAGCAACCCCTTTTGGTCTTTACGATGGGAACCAAGTTGTAAACCTTTGTGTATCATGATAACCTATGAGAGAAACTTGTATAAAAGGAGCGACCCACAGTAGCAATTCGAATCAGGCTCCGTGAACCTACATGTGATGTACTTCTCGTGACTTCTATGTTCCCTGCAGTAATAAACCTCGAATCTTTGACGCCGAAGAAAGTGTCCTGTGTCTCTGTCATTTGTACGCCGGAACAGGTTACCCACGAACGTTTCAGGTGTTGTTCCCTGGCACCGCTGGGTCTTAGAAAAACCCAGTCCTTCAGTTGGCGCCCAACGTGGAGCTGCATCAGTGGTACCGGTCCAAGCCCGACGATCGTGAGGAACTTCGTGTGAAATCTCCGAGGGAAGGTGCACCCCGCTTCATCGATCCTGTTGTCGAAACAAGTGGCCCGACGACTTTTCCCGCGAAGATTCCCGCCTCCTGACGGCTGCGATGGACTGCTGCCCTGACTGTAGACCTGTTTTGGCGCCTGGCGTAGACCTTGGTACAGCGAGACTATTGACGGGCCTTCCTGGTGACGCCATCGATCTTTGAGTTAAGTATTTGTGGGTCGCTCCCATAGTCCTCAGTTGTGGGTGCTTAGTTGTTGCATGGTTCCATTGCATTTGTGGTTCTTAGTACTTGGTTCTTTGTTGTGATCTCTGACGTCTGCAGTCGCCAAAAACCGAGGGTTTTTGCTCTTTGCAGGGACTTTGTAAATCCTATAACCCTTGAAGTTTGTGAAACTCGGCTGGTGTGCAAGATGCCTGGCCGCAGTACTTTGTTCAGCTGTTTTAGAAAGTGTGGTGCGGATTCCCGACTGGAGGACTCATGTCCGATACCTCCGGTTGGAACTCCAACTTACGAGTTATATAGCAAGCATGGATTAGGTCCCATTACGTTCAATGAGTGTTGGGTTCGCTACACTAAGAAGGATGGTGTAGTTAGTTGGCCACCTCATGGTAGTTTTGAGACCCCGATCTTAGACAATCTTGAAGCTAAATTGTTCCAAAGGAAAGCAAGACCGGCCATGTTTGATTCCTTTCGGTTGTGGCGCAAAGAAGCCAAACAGAGAGAAATCAAACAGGTAAAACGTAATAAGAGAGAAGGAATTGTTACAACGGTAAAGAACGCCGAGCAGTTCCAGCGAGATAAGGAGGAAAAGGAGAAGGAAGTTTTCGATAGATTGCAGCGCATGTCTATAGATAAATGTTACCCCGCTTTACCGACGGGTACGGATAAGAAAGAGGAATCAGTTGAGGACCCTTTACTGTCCTATCTTCTGAAGTCACCACCTCCGTACGCACAGGGTACCGCAGCTCCAGTGGTTCCCCCTGTACCTGTTCCCCAACCTGTTCCTCAACCTGTACCCGTTCTTCCGACTGTTCCTGCTCCCTTGCCTACTTCTGTTCCTACTGCTCCTCAGCTCGTACTTCCTCATACTCCTGCTGCTCCTGTTCTACTTACTCCCGCTCTCCCTTCTGTTTCCGACTCTTCTCTTGTTAATCCCTTATGTTATTCTTCTCCGTCTGTTCGACGTCGTACTCCCTCTGTTGCTGCTAACTTTTTCAATTCACTTGGACCTATACTTGAGTCCGCTGGTTCGGATGGTCCTCAGAGACGTAGTCAGCTTTCCGGTAGTAGGGAACGTGACACATTGTATAATATGGCGATGAATTGGATGAAATACCCCATTAGAAATCCTCCTCGTGTGGTGTTAGATACGTTCTGTCAATTCAATATGCCGACACAGAGGTTCGTTTCCGAACAAATGTGTCAGTCATTACGTGATCTAATATCGGCTGATGCATCTGACGAAGTATTAGGTGCTTTGACTGATCTTCAGCTTCAGTTTTCAAGCGGAATGTTAGTAGGCACCAATGTTCGACGTGCTGTCGAGCAGTTGCTATCTTTTCGTCCCTCTATAATGCCTCGAGCATTGTTTGTAGAAGACATTGAGGGACCGCTAGGAGCACCTGGTCAGTATCCCATGTGTGAAGTACCACCGGTGTATATGCCTGGTGATCCACAGGCTGTTCCAATTATTCCGCCACATTTTCAGAGAGTGTGGATACATCTTCCATGGAAGAGGTCGGAAGTGTTGCAGGTGAAGCAGTCTTTGCCTGACCCTCGCAAAAATCCTGCAGGGCATTATAAAGAATTATCTCAGTTAGTGGACGCTACGATAATGAATCTTGCCGATATCAATATGCTGTTTGGCAATGTCGTACCGCAACCGATATGGGCAAAGATTCGTCAGGAAAATCATGCAAACGAATTAGGTGGTGGTTGGGCTGCTCTTATTGCGGCAGACGCCTTGCAAGTTGGTGGGGCTAAACCTGAACAGTTAATTGCTAATCTCCCTCAGAGAATCATTACCCTAATGAAAACGCTTATGCCAGCTATGAAGGTGAATTGGGACAAGTTGTCCGCCTGCAAACAGAAGAAGGACGAGAGTGTCTCTGATTTCTTTACGAGATTTGAGGAGGCATTCATTGATCATAGTGGTCAGGATATGGGTACAGAGGGAGGTCAGAGGTTGTTCGTGGACAAATTTGTCTCTAACTTATTGCTGGACTTGAGCAACAAATTGAGAAATTCTGAGAGTGCGTGGGCTGTCTCTACTTCAGCTCAAATATTGGCTACGGCACAATATTATGAGAATAGGGAGAAAGAAGAGAATGATCGTGCCGATAAAAAGACGAAAGAACTCAAAACTAAAGTGTTGTTGCAGCAGGCGTATCCCCCGCGTTCGAATCAGAATGATTCGCAACAGCGTAATCGATCACAGTCACAGTCAAACAGGTCGCAATCACGAAATGACTCTTCTTCGCAGAGATCTTCGTTGGGGTACAATCAGTGTGCCTATTGTAGAGGTGAGGGTCATTTGAAATTCGATTGTCCAGTTTTACGTGATCGAAATAGTGGCAGCTCATCTAGAGGAGGTCGTAGTGGTCCGCAACAGGCATCACGTGGTAGAGGTCGTGGTGTTCAAACTGATCGTTCAGATAATTCGTCAGATTCAAACAATTGTTTCGATCAACGTGGATCATCGCAAGGAAGATCTGCGCAGTACAATGTAGATGATTATTACGTCGATCAGGGAACTGACGACGGTAATTACTAGGACAGCCATAGACAAGGAGAGGGAGTAGTATCAGTTCCGGTTGATCAGAGAGGGCCTTACGTCGCAGTTGCCACCTCGGGCGTCGTTGAGCCTTTTCTGTTGGACACTGGTGCAGCGAAAAGTTCCATCATGCATTCGAAACTCCCTGGCGCACCTTTGTCTGGCTTAACAAATGTTTCCGTTGGATTCTCTGGCGCCCCTGTTAGCAATCCGGTTTTGTGCCCTTTGCCCCTTACAATTGGGCCTCGTGAGTTGAAAGCTCCGTTGATTTTGACCACTGGTTGTGGTGAAAATCTCTTGGGCCTGGATTTGCTAAAACGTCTGTATGCGACTTTGTATTGTTCTCCTGCGGGAGTAAAGCTTACTTTGGGCGAGAGAGTTATCTCTCCAATGTACTTGTCTCTCGATAAGCTTCCACCGGAATTGAGTTCTCTTCCTGCATCTTTGTGGGCAACAGGTACCAATGATGTGGGCCTGCTTGACATCTCCCCTTATGTTGTCCACTTGAAATCTAATGTGCGACTGCCACGTATTCCCCAGTATCGTATCTCCCTTGATGTTGAACGAGCATTGTTAGCGATCATCTATGATCTGATCGAGAAAGATGTCGTTGAGGAGACTCGGGGAAACGTGTGCAACAGTCCTGTACTGCCCATTTTGAAACGTACTGATCCATCAAAACCACCTGTTTATTGTTGTGTTATCGATTTACGGGAGGTGAATAAAATTGTGATTCCTCAGTTCCCGGTGGTGCCTGACATTACGGCTCTACTGACTCTGATTCCAGCTTCTGCATCTTGGTTTTCAGTGATCGATCTGAAGAATGCGTTCTTCAGCATTCCGATTGCTGAAGAGAGTAGAGACCTTTTCGGTTTCTCTCTTGGTGGCCGCAGCTTTAGGTTTAAGCGTGCTCCTCAGGGCTACTGTGAGAGTCCATCGATATACAGTCAACCTTTGAAAGGTCAACTTGATGCATTTGTGTTGCCGGCTGGTGCAGCCTTGATCCAATACGTCGACGACCTATTGGTGGCTGCAGACACTCAGGACATTTGCAAAACTGCTACAGTGTCGTTGTTGCAACATCTCTGTGACTTACATCACAAGGTGTCACCTTCTAAACTACAATATTGTTGTCAAGAAGTAACCTATCTAGGTCACTTATTGTCAAAGGAGGGAAGAAGGTTGACCCCAGAGAGAATTGCAGCGATTGCACGAATGACTGTGCCAACGACTCAGAGAGATGAGCGTGCCTTTTTAGGTATCACGTCATACTGCAGGCAATGGATTCCAAATTTTTCATTGCTAGCGAAACCATTGGTGGCTCTTACGTGCAAGGACGTTCCAACTCCTTTAGCATGGACGGAAGAATGTCAGAAAAGTTTTTCTGAATTGCGTGACGCGTTGTGTTCGGCTCCTGTGTTAGGTACCCCTGACTACAGTAAGCTGTTTACATTATACGTTCACAAGAGGGAAGGTTGTGCGTTGAGTGTCTTGACGCAACCTTTTGGCGGTAAGCAGCGTCCATGTGCATATATTTCCTCGACCTTGGACCCGGTAGCTAGAGCATTGCCGAGTTGTTTGAGAGCAACGGCGGCAGCTGCGGTGTCCATCCGACAATCTGCAGGATTGGTCATGGATAATATGCTTACGGTGATGGTTCCGCACGCAGTTGACACTCTTTTGAATCGTACGAAAACCCAACACTTGACGAGTGCGAAGTTGTCTGGGTACGAGTTGACGCTGTTGGCAAGTCATATTCAGATAAAACGTTGTAATGTCCTGAATCCAGCGACTCTATTGCCAATTAGTATGGAATCAGATGAAGTAGCACCTCATGACTGCTACTTACGGACAGAGGAGGAAACAAAAGGTCGCGTGGACCTTAAAAACACTCCTTTGGAAGATCCCGATGGGACTTTGTATGTGGATGGTTCATGTTTTAAATTGCCGAATGGTGATGTGACAACTGCGTGTGCTGTGGTAACTTTGAATACTGTTGTGGAAACTGCGAGATTGAATCAGAATTCTGCCCAGGCTGCAGAGCTGATTGCTTTGACTAGAGCTTGTGTGTTGTCGAAAGGGAAACGGGTGAATGTGTTTACCGACAGCCTATACGCTTTTGGCGTCGCGCATAGTTTTGGACGGTTGTGGAGAGAGAGAGGTTTTATGACGTCGCATGGCACTAAGATTCAGCATGGACAGCTTGTGAACGATCTTTTGGATGCACTTACATTGCCTAAGCAGGTAGCGATTGTCAAATGTAGTGCGCATCGTAAAGTGACAGATGATGTTGGTCGTGGTAATGCGTTTGCGGATGAGACTGCTAAGGAGACTGCCCGGAACCTTAGCACTAGAATGTATGTGACGAGTTCGGTTAGGTGGCCTACAGAGACTGGTATGTGTGAGGATACTATCGAGAGGGTGAAAGCGATACAGAATGAGGCCACTGAGACTGAAAAGACGAAGTGGAAAGAGAGTACGGGAAAGTTGGATGCGAATGGTTGTTGGATTGATTTGTCGGAGCATAAGAGATGGATGTTGCCAGATGCGTATGTGCTAGCTGTTGTGACGATGGCACACGGTTTAGCACATATTAGTGCGAAAGGTATCTGCAAGTTGTTGTCCCCTGTGTGGAAGAATGATGGTATCACTAAATGTGTTGAGAGATTGGTTAAGAATTGCATGATATGTATGATGTACAATCCTGGTAAGGGAACCCCTACACCTCCCGGCCATTTTGCTCCCCCTTCATGTCCCTTTGAGGTGATTCAACTAGACTTCATCCATATGGAGCGATGCAATAACCTTAAATACGTTTTAGTTGTGGTTTGCGCATTCTCCCGATGGATTGAAGCTTACCCTCTCAAAGATAACACGGCTCTGTCCACTGCGAAAATCCTACTGAAGGAATACTTTCCTCGGTATGGAATGCCACGGATTGTATGGTCTGATAACGGAAGTGAGTTTGTGGGGTGTGTGATGAAGAGTGTGTGTAAGGGCCTTGGAATTACTCAAAAATTCCATAGCGCCAATCATCCCCAATCAGCAGGTTTAGTTGAAGGGTATAATGGCACCCTTAAATTAAAATTAGCGAAGATTCAGGCTACGACTGGTCTTTCGTGGCCTGACGCTTTGCCTCTAGCTCTGTTGTCAACAAGGGCGACTGTACACTCCCGAGTAGGGCTCAGTCCCTATGAAATAGTGTTCGGCCGTCCTGCGAATGTTTGGGGGGTCCCTAGACCGAGTGTGTTCTCTGATCTTGAGTACCCAATGTTGATTGATTATCTTCATGATCTGACTGCTAAACTGAGGTTAATTCACCAACAGGTCTTTGAAGCACTGCCGACGCAGACGGAGGGTCCAGGCCACCAGCTCCAGCCCGGAGACTGGGTGGTGACTCATAATTTTGGAAGAAAACGCAATCTTGAACCCCGCTTTACTGGACCCTACCAAGTCCTCCTTGCCACGAGAACTGCTGTCCGTTTGGAAGGCCGAAAAAACTGGGTGCATGCCACCCACACCAAAAAGGTACCTATACCTTTATCAGCGGACTCGTGGGTGAGGAAGGGCATTGCCTCGTCTAAAACTGAAACGTCGCAGACCTTTGTACCTTTTAGCGATGCTCAGCCTGTCGGAGAATCTTCAGTGCAGCAGAAAGACATTGTTGAACATTTGTCATCACAAAACTCAAGATCTGAACAATTGACTGATCAACAGAACTCTGTTCCCTCATCGGATCCATTGTTTGACGAACAGACACGTCCTGGGAGAAGCCGATACTCTTTGCAATCTAATACCAAGGACTAATAAAAAAAGCTTGCTTTTGTCCCTCGACATCTACGTTACCCCATTGTCATGATCAGTCTAAACACCCGTACAACTGTGATTTTGTAAATATTGAGGTTTTTTTTCCATATATGTGTTTTTGTTTCTACAGCTAAGAGACTTTGTATATACTTGTGAATTAGGATACCTTGCATCCGGGTGAACCGTAGGGCTGCGCGCGTACTTCCTTCTGGTTAGTAGGTCTTGACACTAGGTCGGAGACCGTCGGTTCCTGGGAACTCCTGGGGATTGACTACTGCGACACAGAACGGAGTGCGTCAAGAAACGTTGCGGACGGTTTTAGAGGATGGCGTTTTCAAAGCTGGTGGACTTGGAAAAAGCTCAGGTGCAAAGATTCAAACTGCAACAAATTACTCGTACAAAATGCTTCATGTTTCAGGTGTTCCTTCTGTTTCTAACTGTTTCCTTGTTATTGGCGGGTGGGGTGTATTATATGATACAGTACTTTCTACCTTCTGCCATACCTACTCCTACTTCTGAACCTAAACTTACCTCCACTGTGTCCCCTCATTCCTTTCATATCCTACCCCAACACGAGCAGGTTAGACGTGCGGAATTCAGGAATAATTCCTTCATTCAGCTCCTTCATCAGCATCAGTTAGTGGTTAACACTACCAATTGTTGGGTGTGTGGGTTAATGCCATATACCACGGATAAAGGAATTCCGTACCTGGTCCTTCCTTATAGTTCCCAGGGTTCAGCTCGAGCATTGCAAACAATGTTTCGAAGTGCACTAGATTCCTACCCCAATCGAGAGCCACGTCCTCCGCACTTTGGTCCCGGTCCGTACCACAAGCCTTTGGCCATAGCGATCGCTGGTTTAGATAGGGATATCTATGAGCCGTCGCTCATCCCAGAGGAAAAGGTGTGAGCCTATAGGGATCTGAGTGAGGTTGAGTATAGTGCGCTCGTGGGTGAAAGACAGCTTAAAAGCTCGTCTCCAATATGGATCGTACCCCACCTTGGTAATTTCTGTCTAAAAGGTCGTGGCCGAAGCCCGAGAGCTCATCTTGGAGAGAGTGCTTGCTCCGAGACGTATGTCTTACCGATGCTCTCTTCCCCTGTGTTTCTGACTGCCAAGGGTACGTACTTCGTCTGTCATGATCGTGCGTATACGTGGTTGCCCTCTGACTTTGCGGGCACATGTTACATTGCAAATTTGTTGCCTCCGACGTTTACCGTTGATGCGGATTACCACAAGACTAGAGTTGTGAGGGGCGTGATTAGCGAAGAGGACACTGCCAGTCAAGAGGCAGGAGACTTTTTCAAGGGTTTATTTCCGTTTTGGGGGCCTATGGTCAATAGTAGGAACCTGAGACAGTTGACCCGAGTGGTGGAATCGACAGCTAATATCACTGCCAGTGCCCTTGGTAATATTACAGCAGAACTTCAGGCGGACAGGCTTATGACGCTACAAAACCGTATGGTTTTAGACGTTGTTTTAGCGGATCGAGGTGGAGTATGTAAGGTGATCCATTCGAGCTGCTGTATTTTCATTCCAGATAACGCTCCGACTGTCTATCAAGCGATCTCAAAGTTGTATAAGATCTCTGAGTCCATACACGTGGACGTAGGGGATTGGACGCTACTTGGGTGGTTTTGGGGCCTAATGTCGACTTGGGGTTGGAAAATTCTGATGATCATCGGAGTTGTTGTAGCATTCCTGTTCACGTGTTGCCTTTGTGTACAGTGTGGTCCTGCCTTATGTGGCCTCTGTGCTACAACGTGTATGAGACAGCCGCCTGTTACCAAAGGAGCTCTGATGGATAGAATTATGTTGCAGCAACATCTAGATGGTCTGATGAATATCGAATATGATTCCGACTAGTGCTTGCCTACATGAGGGCAAAAGGAGCGTCTGAGGTTCCGTGACGATCGTAAGTGGTGTTTTCGACTGGCACGAATATGGTCGAGTCTGGTATCTACGAACCGCAAATGACGATTTTAGTGGGTGTACGCGTTTTCGCTGTACTAGCCTAAACCGTTCGTCTGTTTCGTGGGTTTCTCTATCTGTACCCACGGGTTCCATCTTAGATACGGCATCCATTTTGTCTCTTGCCCTCAAGTAGCCAGCGAACGGACGCTGTCCGCTTCGCGACCCTGGGATTCCCAAGACTTTTTGCGGAAGACACGTTTCCTTTGAAAGTGTCTTTATGATGAGGGGGATGACACTGTAAGGCAGATGGCTCCGCTCGAGGCTCATCTTGCCGCGCCGGTCTATTGTCTTAGTTGTGCATCTCATTAGG
This sequence comes from Lissotriton vulgaris, assembly GCF_964263255.1. Lineage (NCBI taxonomy): Eukaryota > Metazoa > Chordata > Amphibia > Caudata > Salamandridae > Lissotriton > Lissotriton vulgaris. Next base: position 1,858,570,768 of record NC_141689.1, read on the forward strand.
CACGTCCCTTTGATGCCTGCAGCTCGTGTTTCCCGATACCACCCCTTTTACACCCTTTCCGATCTCCCCACTGTTTCTGCCTTCCTCTGCACCTGTTTCTGTTCCTTCTTCGATCTGTTTACTGCTGATTGGAATGTACTAATGGTGGGAAGATGGGTTTTTACAGTTGGGAACCACCAAATGTTTCTGTACTTATGTTCCGGGCCCTGAATACATGAAAGCAACCCCTTTTGGTCTTTACGATGGGAACCAAGTTGTAAACATTTGTGTATCATGTTAACCTATGAGAGAAACTTGTATAAAAGTAGCGACCCACAGTAGCAATTCGAATCAGGCTCCGTGAACCTACATGTGATGTACTTCTCATGACTTCTGTGTTCCCTGCAGTAATAAACCTCGAATCTTTGACGCCGAAGGAAGTGTCCCGTGTCTCTGTCATTTGTACGCCGGAACAGGTTACCCACGAAGGTTTCAGGTGTTGTTCCCTGGCACCGCTGGGTCTTAGAAAAACCCAGTCCTTCACACCTCCGTGGCAGAAAGATGATTTAGAAAAGGAAGGTGGAAAGAGGGGTGGCCTTGTGCCTTGACGATCCAATGTTGACCTACTTTCCAATGATCCCAGCACCTGATTTAACATCACGTGATTCTGGGCAAATTGTTCAATCTCCCGGAGTCACAGCTAATGTTAATGTTAAATTGCCGCTCACTCGATGTACACAATCATGACCTTCTCCCAACACATCACATAAAGTAGAGTGCACCGTTTCTTATTAGCTGGGTTTGTGCCATTACATAGAAAATGCCTGGTAGCATCTTTCTAACATAGAGTGCAAGCAAAATTGTTGAGACGCTTAGGATTGCCACTAGAAGTTCATTTCATGCTGGGGTCTACTAAACACGAATTTTACAGTTGATTATTCCGTAATATTGCAGGAAAATATACTTGACCTTCTGTCTGATCTGTGTACCTTATAGAATGTGACGTTCCCTTCTCCCAAACACTCAGAAATATGTACCATGTCAGTATCACTACTCTTTCTTGCCACTGCCAGGCCACTTACAATTACTATCAATGAGAAAGAACATTTAGAACAACAGCCCCAACAGAAAACCTGTTTCATGGTTTTAAGTAAATCAGTAAATGAGCTACTTCAAGAATGGACATTACATTTCTCTTGTGACTGTGGTAGGAAAAGCAGCAGGAATGCTTGTCATTACTTCCCCAACCTTTTAGCATCTTCTTTCCCGAAGAAGATTTTGAGGACATAAGATAATTGAATGACAAACCCTTTACAGTAAAGGACACGTATGCCACAGTATGTATGGCACGTAATCAGTTCATCTATGACCTTCAAGCCCATACTAGAAAGTAAACATTTTTAAATGAACCCTGTATGTTCCTGTACATACTGCTCACACAATTTCACATAGTTGCTGAAAGGGACACATGGTCCAAAACATTTGTTACAGGTGCCTGGTTCTTTAACTGACCGTACCGTTCAAAACCCATGACTTGTTTTTAACCTGGGCCTTAGACCAGCAGTGATATTTTCACTGGTTCTAAATAGATAGGTCTAAGGAAAGCAGCAGAGTAAAAAGGACAAATCAATGCAGTGCTCAACTGAGACAAGTAATGCACCAATGAAAGTACAATCAGTACCCTTTCACTGAGATTCTCAGCAAGCATCATCCAGTGAAGGGAGGTACTGGAGATAATCAGCAATGTACAGGATAACTGTGGAGTAATATGCTGCAGCTACGGAAAAAAATTAACCCTGTAAGGTTTCAAAAGGGAGCCCAAGATGGAATTAAGGGCCGGATGTATCAAGATATAGTTTTGCGATTTCTAAATAGCGATTTTTTGCGAATCGCTATTTAGAATTCGCAAAACAGTATGTATGTACAAAATCGCTATTTTTTAACGATTCCTTATCATTCTTTATTTGCGAATTCGCAATTTGTGAAATCGCAAATAAAGAATGATTTCCAATGCATTCCTTTGGGCCAGGAGGCCCATAGGAATGATGCTGCAATAATTCTCAATTTGCGAATTCGCAATTTACTAATCGCAATTTGAGAATTATTACAAGGGTGCAGGGGTGTCTCAAAGACACCCTGCTGCACCCCTGAAATCGACATGTGTGTGCATGTGGCACACATACATGCCCTATGGGCATGTATGTGTGTCACATACCACCCTCACAAATGCCAAATAGGGCATTATTATAAGAAATCGCAAATTACCACCAACTAAAAGTTGGTGGTAAATTGCGATTCCTTAACACAAATTCGCACTTCAAAAATGTATCATACATATCATTTAAGGAATCGCAACATTTGCGATTCCTTAAATGCTATGGCAAAATAAGGAATCGCAAATTATTGCGATTCCTTAAATTGCGATTTTTTGATACATTGGAAAAAATGCAAAAAGGCTGTTTGCGATTCGCAAAGGCCGAAATTCTGGGAATTTCGCCCTTTGCGATTCAAAAACGGCTTGATACATATGGCCCTATGTCCTAGCAACATAGGAAACGTGTAGCTATGGGTTAAGTGAGAGCCAAATTCGTGACCAGGAGTGTCCACCAATAATGATGTTATTAGGTGTTTTGTTGATAATTTCATCATCATCATCATCATCATCAAGAAAATTTATTTCGGTAAATAATACCATGAAAAGTATGCTAAAAACATTTAAAAACAAAGTAGACATAAAAGACAAAGTGAATTGATTAATACAAAAATAATTTCTAAAACAATTTCAGAGTGGGCACGCTTAGACATAGTTCAGACATGTGTAAGCCCAATTAACATAATGTGTATAAGAAGAATTTTTAAAAAGTACAGGAAGAAAATCTTTTGTTGACATTCCAATCAAATGCCACGATGGCGTTACACAGAAATATATGTATATACCCTTGTGCTCATTCTACAAAGTTTCTGCGCTTGCGCCACACAGCTGCCAGATATTGCGACACTGCAAATACAATAAATTCTGATGTGTCATACTTTAGCACTCTAAGTGCTTGTGTGCTATGGCAAAAGCCCAGATTTTTACACAAGGGTACAAGCCAGTACCACCTCAGTTTAACATACGCCGTGCAAAAAAAGAAGACATTTAGCTCAGTTACAGACTCACAATCGCAGGCTGGGCAGTTCTTCAAGGCGAGGTGTGACCACTTGCTTGTTAAAGCTCGGAGGGGTAGAACACTATGCCTCAATTGAACAGACAATTTTTTTGCTACTATTGGAATATGACATCTAGGAAGGACTCGAAAGAATAATGATCTTTCACCTGTAAAAAATAGGCAGTGGCAGAGCCAATTTGGGGATTATAAAGTACTGCATTATGTTTATCAGCACGATAGATAGTCACAAGCATAGAACGTGAAATTACTTTGCATTCCCTCTCTGGGTCAGCCCATAGAGCAGGAAGGCCTAGCCTCGTGAACTCGTTCTTAATGAAAGTAAGCCAGGGGATTTTCAGAGCACTAGGATAGGTCAGTATTTCTTCAAGTTCCTGTCTATATTTTATCAGCTCTGGTGTCACCCAGAGCCTACACCAGAACCTAAGAGGTTTTAATGCTAGCTCTTCATCAATTGATCTGATCCCCAGTTCCGACCTTAAAGGAAGGAGTGGGGTACTGGGTGGGAGTCCTAGGAACTGTCTTAAAATTGCATTCTCAATCCTAGTAATTTCAGATCTATTGCGGTATTCCCAAAGTTCTCCCCTGTACATTATGGCACCCCTAGCTTGCGATTTGTAAACTTCCAACGGGGGACCAACAGGTTTGTTAGTGGACTTGTTGGAAAGTTTCAAAATTCCTCCAGATAGTTGGGCCAGTTTGAGTTGCGACTTGGTTTGCTGAGGACCCCACGAGAAGTTCTCATTAATGGTGACCCCCAGATAATCAAAGGTATCTACCCTTTCGAGTCTCGTTGTCCCTAGAATTGGATTCGGTCTAGTTGTTCTAGGGGGATTGAAGATCATGAATTTGGTTTTAAGGGAATTGATCTCCAATCCCCGGGCGGTACAGAATTCCTCAAAGCCGTCGAATGTTCGCTGTATGCCCATCAGGGACTTAGAAAGTAAAAGAGTCTCATCAGCGTACATGATGGCAGGCACCCTGTCACCAGCTAACTTAGGGGCATCGTTGTCCTGCACTCCATTAAGTTGCGCAATTATCCCGTTGATGAAGAGGCAGAACAGGGTCGGTGCAAGCACGCAGCCCTGCCTTACCCCCACTGCCAATGGGAAACCGGGATGACAGGGCGCCATTTTTCCCACTTCTGACCTGGGCAAAATAAGCCATATGCAGCCGCATCAGAACAGATAGAAGATGGGTAGGAATGCCCAGCTCGAGAAGTACACTCCAGATCTTCTCCCGGGGGACAAGATGGAATGCGGAGCGGAGATCGATGAATACCAAATAGAGGCGGCCACCCTCTATTCTCACCGTTTTCCAATACAAAAGTTGTAAACGGAATATTTGGTCCACGGTGGAGGTATTCTTCCTAAACCCTGCCTGATAGGTTCTTAGAATTGCAAACTCATCTACCCAATCTTGTAAGCGATCCAAAATGAGTCTCGCAAAGATTTTCTGGGGGACATCTATGAGGTTTATAGGTCTGTAGTTGGATGGGAGCAGAGGAGAGCCCTTTTTGTGTATTGCAACAATCTCTGCCCCCAGCCAAGTACAGGGAACTGCCATGCCTCTCAAGACAGCATAGAAGAGGCCCTGAAGATAGGTACCCCAGATTTTCGGTTCGTGCCTGGAAAGGTCACCCAGAAGTTATCCAGGCCCGGTGCTTTGCCTGAAGCAAGTTTAGTGATTGCATTAGAAACTTACACCACCGTAAACTTGTCACCTCTGACTGCGTGTTAAATACAGATTGAGTTAGTGACAGATCATGATCGTCAGAGATACCCTCCATGGAGTATAGGGCCCGATAGCGACCATCCCAGACTTCCGCCACTATATTGGGTTCAATGGCAACTTTCTGCTCACTGCTGCCAGTTTTTACAATGGACCAAAATTTACGGAAGTCTTTAGCAGCTAGCGCAAATGTAAGACTGGCCCACTTATCATAGTCCCATTCTTCCTATGCACACTTAATTATCTTTTTGTAGTGTGCCCTCCTTTCTTTAAGTGCAGTTCTGCTATTATCTTTTATAGCCTGCAATAGTTCAGTTTTGACCTTCCTGCAGGTTGTCTTGTACCATGAGCAATGAGGGGCCTTGTTTCCCTTCTTGGGAGCCTGAGGGTTGAGTACTTCTGCCAATATGGTTACTAGGCCCTCATGGAGAGTCTCCATCTGAGTAAAGTCCTCCGAGGGCACAGGTGGATTAGATAAAGCTGCAACCTCCATTAAGGATGGGATCGCCAAGCTGTAAAGTTTTGCAATTTGTTCTGGGTACTCCAGTAATTTGTGCCATCTAACTTTTCGCCTGTCATTTGATAATGTAAGGTTACCAGCATTAGCCCCAGAAGACAATGCACCACTCTTAATGATGTTAGGCAGACCCAGTTTCAAAATTAAGGCATTATGGTCGCTGTCAATTCTTGTGAGAACATTAAAATCGATTGCCTTCGACCATAGCCGTGTCTCAACCAAAATGTAACCAAGGTGAGACGTTTCACCAGGTTTGTTAAACGTAAATTTAGATGGGGTGTCAGAGGGGGTGCGACCGTTGCATGCTCGTAGGGAGTGAGTTAGAGTAAGTGCCATGATCTGTGTGGCTAGCGGTGTCCATGCCCTAGCCAATGGAGCCTGGATCAAGGGAATAGACCAATGCTCATCCTCTGCCGCTAAGACAACTTCACTCAGACCCACAAGAGGCTCGTATTGGCAATTGAGATCCCCCCCACCAGGACATGAGTACAACTCGGGAGTGTGGAGATAAAGTAGGACAAGTCCTCGATATTGATAATTTGCATCTTACTTTATGGATGCTGCTGATCACAGCCTAGAAGTGCTGGTTGCAACATGATGTCCTGAGCCGGAAGTGATTAGCCACCATCTTTGTCCTGAGCAGGAAGTGATTATCCACCATCTTTGATGAGTCATCGATTTCATGTTACTGCATGGTATCAGGAAATATTGATCATATGTCAATATCTGTGGTCCTATGATTGGGAGGGTTATCTATCATATAGACATTCTCAGGTCTTGGATCCTCATAGTGAGTTACTGATACAAACACATGGGCATTATCACTACACTCAAGCCCTCTTCTTGATCACTTTACATCACAATGCTCTACAGATATAGGGAATTAGGCACCTATTTCCAAAATTCAAAAATCCAACAATACCGACTGGTTTGACTGCCACTGTGAAAAAGTCTCCTTCCTGGCATTAACAAGCAACTTTGATATCCATAATAATTTAATTCCCAGGTATCAATAAGATCACTAATGGATTATTTCACAAGTCATTTCTATGTCTTGTGAAATATGAGTCCAGAATAATTTGAACAATGATCTACGTTTCATGTACCCAATCTTTAAACCCTTGGAATACCTCCTAATAGCCTTCTAGATGTTAGACAAGACTACATCTGATATGACATGACCTAAGTCCTCCCTACACTTCCACTATTCAGAAATTTGGAGGCCACAACACACTTTTGTGTTGCAGCCTCTACTTAGTTCCCAAACAGTTTATTTTTTGAAGACCAGTCTTCTTCTTGTTATTTTTTATCGTATTTTCCAAAAAGATCCACATTGGTTTGCACTATTTGTGATATACACCTGTAAATGCTGATTGGGGACTTACTTTCTTAAATAATGTTTGTTTACATCAATATTTGGGAAAATGTAAAATAATGATTGTGCTTCATCTGGTGCTATTGCTTTAAGTGCATGATATTAAGAAAGAGAGTTCTTTGAGGGTAGGTGTGTTTGTAATATTTTGGTCTGAAATTAACTAGGCAATTGATGGAGAAGCTGGAAGTAGATCTAAATCTAAGGATTTTATTGATGGGGTTTTTGGTGGGAACCTCACAGCTTAGAAGAAATGAAGGGGGCCAACACCTTTTCTCGAGACTTTGGCATGGGCTTCTCTATATGGTTGACTAAACAGGCAGAAAAGCAGACCCCAGATGAATTAGTCATGTGAGTGAACTTTATTATGCCAGTTGTTGACTCTCCAAGGCTAAGTGAGAAATGACTGGATAAATGAACGATGAGCATGTTTGTGGCACAGGAGTGATTTTGCAGTTATGAATTCCACCTTCTATTTACTAAGTTTGAACCATATTTTGTGGAATCAATTTACTATAGTGAATGTGGGCTCCTGACAGATGGAAATACCTCAATACATGTGTTTTGGTTACTGTTCAGACTCAGAAGCTTGTTGTAGATTTTATGTCTGGGAAATCCCTTGTAGATTTTTTAGGGATCCCCTGTAGATTTTCTTAGGGTTAGTAATGAAATATATCCTGCTTAGCTTGTCAGCCTAAGCATTCAACCCATACCGAATGGGTGACATGTTAATGCTATGATGTGCATACGTAGTTTGACAAGTTGTATGTGGATCTCTAATGTTTCACTTCAGTCCATTTATTATGTGTGGTAATTCCTTCTCGTAGGATTAATGTTATTCAAATAAACAGCTCAGTATCATCTGCTATTTTCAATGTGTTTGCCCCAGTGGTGTTTAAGGCCCCAAGCTCCAGAGGGACCCCTCAGCACAGTACTCTGGCCAGATAGCTCCTTATTGAGTCCGGAGGGGGCCCCTCCACGTAACTTGCAAGGGGGCCCCCTTAAGGCTTGTTATGCCAGTGGGCATGCGTTACTACTATAGCTGAATAGGGCCCACTGAGAGATCATGTCCGCAGAGCATAAAGGTATCTCTTTTACTTATTACCGAAAATCCAGCATTTCTCAATTATGTGGCACCTACGAATGCACAGTGCGTCTGAGCCACACCAGTGGTAGCACAGCTCTATAGACATACTAAATACAGTACAATTTAGTGTTATGAAATTTGTGTATGTTATATGTTTGTAACTTCTACATTTACAATCAAAACTGGCATTGTGATCGGCCAGTTTTGATTGCATATTTTTACAACTTTACCAAGTCTGAATTTGCATTATATTCAAAATATTTTCCGTGAATTGGGCAGAGGGTGCTTAGAAATTATATATGCTAAAAGAAAGTCCAATTATAAGATTGCTAGATAAGGGCAATTGAGTTAACCCATTTATGATATCACTGCTATAGAGATTATTTGGATGCCAGAGGACATTCAAAAAAAGCTTTAGCAAAGTCTATAGTTCTCGCCCTATGCAATATCTATTAGCTTTGTCAATGTTTTTTTAGCCATGTAGTACAGCAGCGTGGCTGAAGTTAAAAAAAAAATTCCACAATGGTCAAGGTTGGCCACTTCATAGTGATTTGGTTTTTTTACTTTCAAACATGCTGCACAGCATGGCAAAAAAGATTGACAAATACAATTAGCTCTACTATTGGCTTTGTCAATGATTTTTAAGCCATGTTGTGCAGCATCGTGGCATAGTCTTTCTGTTACTCCTTGCTCTCTTTATCTCCATTCCTCCCCTGTAGTTCTCTCTCTTCTCGCGCTCTCCCTCACTCTCCCCGTAACATCCCTCTCGCTAACCTACTTTCCCTTTCAATGCTGAATATTGAAAAATATAAGCAGTCGCCAGGTGTTTTTAACTAATTTTTTTTCCCTTTCTACGTGCGCACCACTCGTGTGTTATTTTTTTTTCTCGCTCTCGCACCCACGCTCTTTCTGTTACTCCTTGCTCTCTCTCCAACTCCACCCTCCAACTCCAACTCCACCCTCCAAATCCACCCTCTAACTCCACCCACTACCCTCCAACTCCACTCTCCAACTCCCCCCTCCAACTCCACCCTCCAACTTCAACTCCACCCTCCAACTCCAACTCCACCCTCCAACTCTATCCTCCAACTCCAACTCCACCCTCCAACTCCAACTCCACCCTCCAACTCCAACTCCACCCTCCAACTCCACCCTCCAACTCCATCTCCACCCTCCAACTCCACCCTCCAACTCCACCCTCCAACTCCACCCTCCAACTCTATCCTCCAACTCCACATCCACCCTCCAACTCCACCCTCCAACTCCACACTCCAACTCAGGGACACCACCACATCACTCAGGGACACCACCACATCACTCAGGAACACCACCACATCACTCAGGGACACCACCACATCACTCAGTGGCACCACTCAGGGGCACCACCACATCACTCGGGGACACCACCACATCACTCGGGGACACCATCACATCACTCAGGGACACCATCACATCACTCAGGGAACACCACCACATCACCCAGGAACACCATCACATCACTCAGGGAACACCACCACATCACTCGGGAACACCATCACATCACTCGGGGACACCACCACATCACTCTGGGACACCATCACATCACTCTAATACACCACCACATCACTCTAATACACCACCACATCACTCAGCCCAACCACATAATCACTCAGCACCACAACAGCACTGTCCTTGCTTGCTACCAACAAGCATTGGCATAGCCAATAGGACTCGCATGAGGAAAGTGTAAGCTATTGGCTTTGTGAATAACGATGCTATTAATTTATATATTTTCAAAGCCAACACATATTAAAAAAATGTGTCATTTACAATACCAATAGCTCACACTTTCCTAATGCGAGACCTATTGCATTGCATATGCGTGTTACCTATAATTGCTGCTCGAAGTATGCACAGATAAGTGCTGAAAACACAAGTTTAGGTGACTGTTCATTTTTGTACCGTCTGGGACATCAAAATAATGAGCTGGAAACCTTAATCATAAGACTGGTAGTTTGTTGCAGGATCAACACATTATTAATTCCTCCACCCTCGATCCCTCATTAATGCTTTTATACCAATTGTTTAACGTGTATCTTAAACACTAAGCTGCCGTCAATAACATGCAGAATTACTTCAGGTGTTGTCTCAATGCAGGGGCCATTCCCAGACACTCCTCATTCTCGCCCTTCAGTTTCATCCTCAACCTGCACTCATAGAGATCACAATGTACTCACTCTGATCACCATGCACTCACACCATTCACCTGCTCACTCTGCATACACAATGCACTTGCGCTGTTCACCCTGTAACTCAACCTGCAGTCACACAAGTACACTACTCACTCTCCAGTCATGTGTCACTTCACTCACCTGCCCCCTCACTGCTCAATCTGCAATGTCCCTTAAACAAGCCCATCACTAACCATGCATTAATTCAACCCACTCTGCACTTACATTACATTACATCCCAAATTCATATGGTCACCACACTCACCCTGCAGTCACTCCTCTTACCCTACTCTTACACTGTAGCATTGTTCGCTGTGCACTCACTAGGACACTCCTGCCACCCACACAGCGCAGAGGGTTAATGTGCATGCTACAAAGAATGTGTACTATGCAGATCACAGAACTGAGTGTGAGTAAACTATGAGTAGTGCTATAAAAAAATGAAATGTTTGTCAAAAGGGTGCTACAGAGAGATGAGGTGCATTGTTGGTGAGTGGTAGTGAGGGAATTTAAGGAGAAGGAGGAAATGGGGGAAGGGCGCCCAAAAAGACTTTTGCACCTTGTTTGACCAGTGCAAGTACCAGCACTGGCTGGGAGTGTTAGCCCTCAGTGACGGCTCTTCTGCTATGGCGGAGGTGTGTCACCCCATTGCTTTCAAGCTGTGGAAAGGAAATATAAAATGATAATAACTTTAAGTTATTATTGTTTTATGTTTCCTATTGTGGGCGGGCGGAGCTGCTCTGTTCAGGGAGCAGGGCAGTCGAGGAGTGGTATGCCCACTCCCAAGTGCGCAATGACTGTTTGGCATTCTCGGGCAGCTCAAACAGTCATGCACACTCTCCCCTTCTTCATGCAGGCTGCATTATAGCCAGCTCGGAGAACAAGCCCACGGATACAGACTCCATCTGAGGGCCATGTCACGGTGCTCAGGCCAATCACAATGATATATTGAAGTGTTGTGATTGGCTTAGAGGTGGAAGCCTGGCTGCCTGCTTCCTGTTTCTGAAATCAGAAGCAGGAGAGCAGGACCAGAGACACGGGACCCGGCCGGCGGGAAGGTACGTTTTTATTTATTTATTTATTTTCCCTCATGTGAGCCCCCCACCCCACGCTGCACCCCTGCGACCACCCACCCTGCAACCCCACACGTGAGCCATGCGGGCCACCCCTGTTAGCCCCCTCCCCGAAGCTTGGGTCTTGTTGCGCCCCTGGCTCGAAGCATTCATATATATGGGCATTTGAGAGAGCTGAACTTCTCACACTTTCACAAACCTGTGTTTAACTGATATATATTCAGTACAAAAATGAAATTCATATGATTGAAATTTTAAATCACTGACACAAATGATATACACCTGACGGACACGCCAGTTATGAATAAGACTAAACAGCTGGACTGTGAAGAGATGTTTTAACCACGCATATGAATAACTCGTCCTACAAAGAGAGAGGTAGCATGCATTTATTTATCTTTGTAGTTAGATGCGCAAAGCCAACGTCACAAACACCTGATAGCAGAACAGTTCGTAGCTTCCATGATGTTTGTAGCCAAATGAATACACTCAGACATTTGTGTTCCTAACCTACTTGACAAGGTTTAATATGTCGCCGGAGTGGGAGGGGAAACATCAATCACGGACAAGCAACGATGTATGGAGGAGGGGCAAACAACAACTTTGGTAGAGAGAGAAGGGAAAGAAGAACGCGCATTGGTAATGCATCGGTTTCACCTATGTGAACAATGAAGAGCTGATCATCAATCATCCTCCGGAAAAAGTAAACAGCTTCCTGACAGATAACATGGGAGTGGGTGTGTCAGCATCAGCAGCCAGAGCTGCTGACTCGGAGATCCTGGTGATAGAGCGCGCAGGTCACCCGGCTAGGATATTTTTACTAAATACTCACCTGGGCCCATAATATTTTTATACACCCTTAACATTCACTTTGGGTAACTCACGCTCTACTATCAGTATATCTTGAGATTCCTCTACTTATTTTGATTCCTGTATCTATCACCTAGCAATGTAGATATTAGGAACCTAATCACCTAAGATCAGGGAGTTGAGTCAAAATATTAGGTAATCAAGAACACTTATAACATTTTATTGAATAATGAAATAACCCAAAACTCTGGGTAGGTTCAAAACTTGAGCAGAAAATTGAATGTGATCAGGCTATCAATAACTAAAATCAGAAACAGTATATATCTATGAATAAGACAGAGTATGCTTAGGATCTAGAACTTCAAACTGAAGGACAGGAAAAACAAGAAACATGTTAATCTTAGATACAGGCTTACGTAGCTTTGATTAAGGGAGGGTAAAGAAAGGGAACATGCTATATTTAAGAGTCTTTAGAGCAGTTTAAAGAATCTTATTGTAACTCGAGATTCAATTTTAGCTCAAATACTAAAGGGTAGGTAAAATTGGAACATACTATTCAATTGAGCTCATCTCCTAGAGAGAGGGTAAGATAAAGAACATATACTAAAATAGAAACGATTTAGCATTAACTAAAGGTAGGTCAAAAAAGTGGAACATGCTAGTAGACGAGTAATGCATGAAAATCTTATTTATAAAGGGACAGGGGAGAAAAAGGAACATATGCAATTGCGCTTTGCAAGATTCGAGAATTAGAAATGCAAATATAGATAAGCAATCACCCACACAGACTTTATATTTACCTAGGATAGAGTGAAGACCAACCCTGGCCACGGGTCAGTTTGGAAAGACGGGAAAGAACCCTCAAGGACTTAGGTGCCAGTAGGCGAGCAGGTACAGCTCATGGACAGTCAGGACAGGATAACCCAGAATTTGGATCAGGACCGGGTTCACCAAGGGTACGACCAACACCCGCTGCTTTGGTTGCAACACCTGCGCTACTCCCTCTCTGCAAGGAATCTGCCAATAACCCCGATTGGGTTCTCGAACCTCCCAGCAAAGTGCTTCGTCAGCACTTTCAATTACCAAAACTCCAGAATAGGTTTCTCGAACCTCCCAACAGAGTGCTCCGCAGCTCTCTGTATCAGTCCCCTATAGAGTGCGTTGGGTCAGTGACAGGTCAGCGATTCGGACAAGTCGGACAACTTCTCTAGCTAAACCTACACTAGTTATACTGTTTTTCGGGTCAGTGTACCACCCCCCAAAAGTGTGAGGATCCCAAATTTTGATTGGACAAAGGAGGAGGACAGGTCATCACACCACCTAAATTTTAGACTTTCTCAGGCTTCTTATTTAAATCTTGTTCCCGCCCATTGAATTTGGGTTCTCATGATGTCTTCATTTCATATAACAATAAATGTTCTATTTCCAAATACATTGTATTCGTTCAGAGTTCGTGAGGTTAGGTTCTCAGGAGCATCTTCTCAGTCAATCTGCTCCTTGGCAGCTTTTCAAAGGTCATCTGCTCTGGAGACTTGCGGATCTCGCGCAGACGCAGTATTTCCTAAAATGGGGCACAGCATAATTCAACGGGCCAAGTTTTGAAGTGTACATGAAATGGAAATAAAACAGTTTTAAAACATAGAAAAATGATTTCACTGTATACCATGTACTACTATACTATTCCCATTTCTTTATAATAGGGTGGGCATAGTTCGCGTAGCCGCACTCCGCGAAGCTACGCGAAGCCGTTCTCGCACACTACGCGAGCTTGCATAGTAGCTTGCTGGTCCCGTTCGCAAGCCGTTTTTCTTGCTCGGGAGCGCGTAGTGCATGTTCGGGGCACTGTAGCGTGTGACCTTACCCATGTGGTGGGCTATGGGCGCGGCCATCTTGTTTTTTCAATTGTCCCGCCCGCCCGCGTCCCCTACTTCCTCTTTCGGGTCGTGAATAACGCGGTCGCGCGATGCACGTCTTGTTTGGGAACACAACTACTTGTTCACACTGACAAAGTGCGTGTTCACGTGAAATCTCGCGCAAACTTACCCACGTGGTCGGGATGGGCGCGGCCATCTTGTTTTTCACACTCTATGCTATTGTTCTGGGCCTAGTTTTCCATCCACCTCATATCTCTTCAATCCTTACCTCTTTTCACAGTTTTCTTACTTTTTTTACTTCTCATCTATCTCTCTCAAAACCCAAGTTTATATTTTGCATTTTATTTCTACTTTTCCACCTTTTTTTTAGCTTTTTTACTGTTTTATTTTACTTCTTTATTTAAGCTCCTACTTCTTTCCCCTAACTTTCTTTTCCACCTCCACCTCCACCCCAGAACCATGGCAAAGGGGAGCAGCAGAACCGGCTCGAAGGGCAGGGCGCCTGCGCCCAAGAGCCGGCTGCCTTGCGGCAGAATGCGACCTGCAGGGGTGCAGGCCCGGAATCTTTTCGGGGAGGCGGAGGTGGCCGCCCTGGTTTTTTTCATCCAGCGCCACCTCCCCTTGACCTTGGCAGCAGGCGGCAGGCCAGGGTCCGGTTACCTGCCAGAGGAGCGTCACCCCTGGTGGGCGAAGGTGTGCCGGGCAGTCTACCGTCACTCAGAAATCCGGCGCACACACCAGCAGCTGACCCACCGGTGGGCAGACATTCTGGACAGGGAGCAGGACCTGTTGGACCTGATAGGTGTTGAAGTCGTGGGGATTGGTGAGTAGCTAGTAATATTAATAATTTAATATATATTATAGTAGTACAAGTATTGTGTATAATTGTTCTGTTATTGCATGACACAGGTGCTGCTCGCCTCTTCTCTTACTGGTTTGTAACTTAGCGCTAGCTTGGGCTGCTGGTTATTGATGTTAGAGTTTTTAGAGAACTGAAGTTAGTTGATGCTATTGCTAGAGTCTAGTCCCATTGTCCTTTAGTGAAATAGTGGTGGATGGATAGTATTACTTCATATTTTTTAACGGTCTGCATGACGCCTCCTCTGTCAATGAATGCTTAGTTAGTTCTTATTTACCCCACCCCTCCATAGAACCGGTTTGAGTTTGTTTACTGAGTGGTAGGCTTAGCACAGCAATAGCATGGTCAGGTGAGTCAGTAGCAGTTCTGACGCAAGCAACCAACAATTATGTGTATGTACAAATTTATGCATGTGTCCTCCATCTCATCATCTATGCATGTTTGCGGGCAAAAATAAAATTGAAATGCCGACTTACTGAACAATTGGCCCCTCTGGATTCTTGAATAGGTGGTGTAGGTCAGGTGGTATTGGCGTCGTTAGTATTTTGCAATCAGAATGTTTATGGCACATTTGATTAGTGTTCTATAAGTAGACGGTCTGTGGATCTTGCAAGCCAGTAGTCATTTATACTTCGAAGTCAATTTTATTGGAATTGTTGTTCCCTAAAATGTTTGAGAGGATTTTCGAATGAGGTCTTTGTTTCACAGCACTTAATGCTTCTCTTTCTTTATTAATTCTTACATGATCAGCACCACCCAAGGGCAAGAAGACGGGGTCCGAGTTGGCGCGACAACCACAGGAGGAGCGCTCCTCTACCGCGGATCCTGCTGCTGGCCCCAGTAAGTCCTACAGTGCTTATATTATTAACAATTATATTTCCCTAACTTTTTAACGCACCTTATTTTTTCCAACCTATTAATCCTCCTTCGTAATTCAATGTTAGCAAAACCTTCTTTGGTGTTACATTTGTTTTCCAAATTTTGCATAACTATCCAATGCCATCCCTGACTTTTAGTTCCTTCAAACTGCCTCTGCCCCTAGATTCTCTGTGCTACTACTATTAGACTGTGTGTAGCTAAGCTTGCCCTGTTGGCCACTCTTTAGTTAAGGTATTCTTTTGAATAAAGCTGTGATAGAATAGCTGTAGCCATTGGGTCCACTCCCGTCTTTTGCGTTGTCCTCTATAATCTCCAGTCTCTCAATTCCCACCAACAAAAATGCACAACCAGATGTTTGCCTACTAATTGTTGTTCAGTTAGTATACTTCTACTACTGTTGTGGTTATTATTATTCTCTCTCTGCACATACACAACTATGTACAAGAAGAAAATAGGATGTTGTTGATGTTGGTGATAGGGAGGTTGGACCTTACACCCTGGTCACAGAGCTCAGTCAGAAGAACCCATAATCCAATGACCGTCTAGTCTACCTACCTAAGTGTCTCGGTCATAGTCAATTTTCCCACTCCCGACCCCCACACGAAGATAGTTAGATATACCCAATGATTTTAATACACAACCCGCGCCAGAACAGAAGAAGAAGAGTAGAAGACCCTTTCGCTCACTCACTCGTTTCAGTCCACAGCACCCCAGACACTGAAAATATACCACAGAGTCTACGTGCAAGTTCAAAAACTTTATTTTTTTAATAACAAGCTTTGTATTGTTGTAACTTGTAAGTATTTCGATGAAAAACATCCTGCTCCACCATACAAAATGAAGAAGATTAAATACTGTACATTTTGTACATCTAGTGCACGATAGAGAAATGTGTGAATTGTGGGAGACGTCTCACCATTGAACGTATACTGTTAGTGGTTACACATGCATCTTTCGAAAGCTCTGCAAATCCCTTGTTTCGTCGAAGGCAATCTTCTCTTCTCATCTGCCTATGAGAAAAATGTTGCACGTTAGACAGTGAATACAACTATGCCAGTTTTTAGCAGTCATCACATGGCAACAAGTGCAACATTATGGACTAACAATACTGGTTTGTCAATTGTATGCGAGACTCATGTGGCCTCAATGGTGTCTTTCTTACTGTGCAACAAGCTGCAAGGTAACATAGGCAAAGCAGTAGACACGGATCAAAAAATCGTTATATGGCTCAGGCTAACCTTCCAAAGACTAGAGTAGGAGTAGATTAGATGACCCTAGGGACCATCTAATAAATTAAAACTAAACTCTGTCTAATGTGACTGCTGTACATTGGACGCCATTTGGACTAGTTAGACTGTCACAACGATTCATGTTGTACGTAACAGTTTTTTCAATCTTCCTTCCTGGTGAAAAAAGTACAACTAGTAAAATAGGGGGAGGTGTGCAGGCATCTAAACAGGTGTACTTGCTTTTATAGGTGCACAATCAATACTAACCACCATTGCCGACGGGGCCAGCGGCGAAGAGATTGCCATCCAGGAGGGGACAGAGGACGAGGCACCTACAGGAGCATCAGTGGGGGAGGAAAGTTCAGCAGTGGGCGGTGGTAAGTTATATTCATTACTTATTTGCATTACTAGGTGGATGGGGGACATTTTTTTCCTCACTGTGCTATGAGACTTATTAAGAAAGTATGAATTTGAAGTTGTACTGGACAATATACAATGGTTGAAGAAGACACCCTTTGTAGCATTACCAGTTTGAGTTGAGTAAACAAGGCCTCTTCCATCAGACTCCAACTCAGCTGTGAAACTTTTGGAGAAGACTAAAAGTCAGATCAGATGACCTAAGGGATGTGTTGAACAAAAAGGGAAATAAGTGAACTAGGGTAGAAGGAGGAAGGACTAAAGAGATGTTATAATAAGACAAACTACCATAGAAGGATACTTTGTAAGGTTCATTGTTATGTTATGTTATGTTATGTTAATAACATTTATTAGGCGCAACAGCTGCCCCAGCAAAGGGGCGTCCTGGCGCCAGATCATGTACACAACACAACAGATCAGAGCTGAAAAGAGGGGAAATCAGATAGCAGGGGAGAACAAGTGAGTTTTGATGGCCCGTCTAAAAAGAGTCAGACTATTAAGGGCGCGAATGTGCACAGGAAGGGAGCTCCACAAATCAGCCGCCAGAACACGAAAGGAACGTCCTCCCATCCTGCTCAGCCTGAACCTAGGCTTACTCACCAGATGGAGCGATTCAGATCTGAGGGACCGCGTGGGGACGTACGCAGAGATGAGGCCCACCAAGGCGGGGGGAGAAGAAAGCTTCAGAATCTTAAATGTCAGACAGAGAGCCTTGAATTTGATTCTCTGTCTGACCGGAAGCCAGTGAAGAGAGGTCAAAACAGTCGAGACCGAACAGCGTCTTGGAAGGCCAACAATGGCCCGTGCAGCAGCGTTCTGCACCCTCTGAAGCCTAGTGGCCTCCGCCTGGTTGACTCCTAGAAGCAAAGCGCTCCCGTAGTCAATCCGGGAGAGGATGGAGGCCTGCACCACCAGTTGCCGAGTGGGAGGGTCGAAGAATTTGAGGACTGGTCTCAGTCCTCGCAGAATACCATAACAGGTAGCTGCCGTCTTCTTCGTGTGGCTGGTAAAAGATAGATTAGAATCCAGCCAGACCCCCAGATTTTTAACTTCGGCCGCTGGGAGGGGGGTCACCCCTAGTTCAGGAGGCCACCACTGATCTCCCCAGAGGTCCGCCTGCTTCCCTACGATCAGGACCTCGGTCTTCTTGGCATTAAGCTGTAGGCAGTTATTACGCATCCAGCCAGCCACAGCTATCAGTCCTGCCCGGAATCTGAGCGCAGTCACCTCAGGGTCCCCACTGAGTGTCACCGCCAGCTGCGTGTCATCGGCATACGATGTCATGGTGAGGCCAAATTGCCTGACGACCGCAGCCAGCGGCTTCACATACAAGTTGAATAAGGTGGGGCTAAGGGCAGAGCCCTGAGGGACTCCCAGTTCCAGAGGATGAAGCGAGGACTGGCCGGGTGGAATGGCTACCTTGAAAGACCGGTCCGAGAGGAAGGAGCGGAACCACTGAAGAGCCTTCCCCACAATACCCACTTCCTCCAATCGCCGCAACAGGATGTCGTGAGACACATGGCTGATATGAATCGGATACATGGGTTGTTAAAGGATGGGTAGAACTGTAAGGTCAAAGAAAATGCAGGCCTGGTTGGGCAAAAGAATATGGGTGCATGGATACAGTGGATTGTGGTAAATAAAATTACCGGACTATTTTTCTATACATTAAATAACAATAAGGATAGCTCAATCAAATGAGAGGCAGAGTCTGTGGTATCTGAGTCATACGGGCTTTAATGAAATGCCTCGAGGCATGGGACATCGGGTTCCATCACCACTAAGGTTCAGGAAGGGACATTCAAAATTGTATTAACATCACACATTATATATAGTAAAAGCATATAATCGGAGTGAATACAGTAGGCGTAACAGGTGAAAAGAGAGAGATAAGAACACATGTGCGTAACAGGAGGCGTGTAAGAAGGCGTACACATAGAAGTGTACTGGGCATGTCAGAGAATCGTCACAAGTAACGTCACAAGTGGGTGGATGCTTAGAGAAAGTTTGCAGGATCAGCAGAAACCTTTGGCATACATGCGCGCGCAACTGAGCATGACGCGCAACTGGGGAGAGCTGGGGACTTTGACTTTAGCACTAGTAGAGGAGACTAATGTCTGGGATGTCAGAACGACCTGCACCTATAACATATCTGGTATCTTGTGTATAGAGGATGTAGTGTCAGAAGTAAAAGGTCTCTCGGGCAGAGGCCATTCATCACTGAATGTTAGTGCGTGCATATGGATCTTCATGCAAAGTGCGGGGGCCATGGGCCTACCATGGTAACGGGTGCAGTAAATTACTTGCATGGAGACAGGAAGGCAGGGCCCTTTGCTCTGCAGCCGGGAATATGTTTACCTATTTCACTAGACTGGAATGTGTTTTCGCAGAGGCTGAGCAGATACCTGTAGGCAAAATATCGTCTTGGCAGGCAGGCCAGGCCGAGCCGGGAACCGCTCGTCTGGGCAGGATGTAAGGTAGAGGTCAGGGATGCACACCTAAACTGCAGCTTTCAGAGACAGAAAAGAACTGGGCCAGAAAACATGGAGAAAACGTGTGCTTTATTCAAAAGTGCACCATGTAAAGACGTTGGCACCATAGGCCTAGAAGCCTAATTAACGTGATTTTCTTGGGGAACTATATAACTGACAAGTTAACGTTGGACGCAAATGCATATGCGTCTTTCTAGCAGGCACAGAAAAGGAATTACATGACATACATGGGGCACGTGTATTTGGATGGGGTGCGAGTGGGGGACACATAGGTTACCTAAAAAATTCTATTTCCTCATTCCCTCCTTGGCCCCTACTTCACCCTTTAGGATATGTCTATTCTCATGAGACCATCTATCTGTTCATATAACATCATTTGCTCTTCTTTCTTCATTCGGGAACGGGAACGTGAACTTGGACGGGGAATACAAGCTGTGGCGCACAAGCAGCAAATCGCTGGCCCACATTGCAGACAGAGACAACAACTAAATAGAATAAGTAGTATTATTCCTAGGAATGATAACAATTTCCATCCCCAGGCGGACATCACACTCCAGAGCCAAACGGACCAAGTCCAGGTACCAGGGTTCTGGTGTATCAGGTGAGCAATTTCGTGGAGCCGTGTTATAGCCTTATACACGGATGGCGCGTTATTAGGAATAAACACGCAACAACTGGATCCGCTCACTCTACAAGCCCCGCCCCTATCGGCCAGGATGACGTCAAGGACAAGGCGATTTTGAAGAACAACAATTCTCATAGCAGATTGCTCTTCGGTCAGGTTACCTAAAGCAAAAGTAGTTTCGTTCACTACCACTTCAAGGGTTCTTGTTAACCTGCGTATTATTTTTCTGTTCTGGACAGGACCTATGAACCAGAAGTATCCTTTAACATAATCCTTATACTGATCCCATGCTGATTCGGAATAATCAATAATAGGAGGAAGGTCTCTTCTGTGTCTGACATGCATAAGTCGTGAATTTCGATGATAATCAGGTGGGGCTAGAAAAACAGGTGGTAATAGGAACGCAATATAACACGTCCCATCCCAATCAAGGGGCAGATGTACATAAGCTGTCTGACCACAAATAAAATAGGAATGGCGAGAGGCTTTGAAAGTAGACTTTCCTATATCGCTGAATTCGACCACAGTATTACAATCACTGTGTCCTAGATGTACTGAACCATTCTTTCTAACGCATAATTCACCTTTCACTGGTAAAACTGTTATAAACGGCAAGTTCGAATTAGTCTCGGACTGGACGTTCAGGATCATGAGATTGAGGGAAAAGTTACCTAATTCATACACTTCATTTTCTAGATCAGTCCCTCTCCTTTGGGGAAGACCGCCTGCGTCTGGGAAACATGCTTTATTCATGACTGTATTCAGGTTCCCCCATATCCAATTACCTTGGGAAACTTTGGACTTACTGTCCAAGGAGGACATTAAAGCAAACCATGCTCCACATGAACCATTATGTGTAAACGGATAGGGAAAGAGGGGCAGAGCTCCCTTGTATTTCTGATAAGGTGGGAGTCGGCCACATACCCAGCAATTGGTGGCATTGCTGGTCTGGTGAGTATGGTGTAACATACGAATGAATGTAGTGTTGCGCATTGCTAATCGATAGGACAGCTCATGAGGGGGCAGGTCGCTGAAAGTGTGCTCTGCAGAGTCATTAGAGAAAGTATGTACATGTAAATTAAAAGGAGGAAAGAAAACATGTAACATGAAGCTTATACATATAATCGAAATGCTCAGAATAAACATGAAAATTAACATTATGATGCATCTGCTATGCACGTTTTTGCAATATTTTTCTCTCTTTTCGATTCGCCTATCTCTCTGACTACTTGGGTCTATCTTATACATGTCAGAAACCTGTCTAACCGCTTCACCCGAGGGGGATTTAAACAATTAAACGCTGTCTGACTTACGAGACCTCAGCTTAGCTCTGTACTCCTGTTGCGGAGTTTTTTCTAGCAGGGGGAGTTTAGAGTCAGTGTCTGAAAGGGGGCAGTCCTTGATTACAGTCTCTGGACACAGTCCATGAAAGCGTTTTATGTGGCTGGAGTGGAGCCACCCTTTACGGCCTTCCAGTTTCACCGCGGTCCTCGTGGTCATCAACACCAGCTTTGGCTGCTTCCATCTGGGTTCCAGAGGGCTTGTGCGATCGAAGTTGCGGACGTAGACATAATCCCCTGGAACGATTTCATGCGGTGTTACTTGGGTGTTGTCCGGGAAGGCAGCCGCGACCTGTGAACGACAAGATAGTAGTGCAGACATCAAGAAAGCTAGGTAATCTGTCAGCATATTACTGTCGACATCCGTTATTTTACGAGGCATAGGCGTACCACACATTTTGGGAGGTCTGCCGAAGACTACCTCATAGGGAGATAGTCCGGTTCTGGAATGAGCTACCATGCGCATATAAAAGAGGGCAACTGGCAGGGCTACTATCCAATCTACACCTTTTTCTGCACAGACCTTCGCTAATCGTGTTTTCAGAGTCTGGTTATGTCGCTCGACTAAACCAGCTGCTTCTGGGTGTCGTACACAGTGAAATTTCCACTGGTAACCTAACAGGAGTGATACCTGTTTCATAAGTTCGGACGAGAATGGCTGTCCATTATCTGAGTACACGACATGGGGCAAGCCGTATCGCAGGAAGAATTCACGAACCAACTGCTTGGCAGTGGTCGCGGCAGTGTAATCTGGGACTGGATATGCTTCTGTCCATCTGGAAAGGGCACATACAACTACGAGGACATATTTGAATCCTCTACAACGGTCCATCTGGATATAATCCATCTGGAGGACTTCAAAAGGATGGTCAGGAGGATGGAATCCACCTTGTTCCACGGGAATGCCTTTGCCTGGATTGAACTGACAACAGATCATGCAGGTACGCACTTTCTGTTTTGCTGCTGCACGTAAATGCTTGTTGAACCATAGATTCTGAATGCTGTCTAACATGGCTTTTTCTCCTAAGTGTGCTGGACTATGTGCTGTATTAATGATAACTTGAACCATAGAGTCGGGGAGGAACCATGTGGCTCTTCCCTTCGTCATCCATCCCTGATCTGTCTGGATCCCTCCTTGTTCAGTCCATTTCTTGATTTCGTCTGGAGTGGCATGTGTCTGTATGCCGAGTACATCTAGAGTGGGATCCTTCACTGTCATACAATGTGTCTGTGATGATACTTCAGTCTTTGTCGTATCAGTCGGTATGTCTGTTTGAGTCTGAGCTGTGAGTTTAGCTGTTCGATCTGCCAGGTTGTTACCCTGGGAAATGGTGTCAGTGACTTTCGTATGTGCTTTGCACTTCATGATAGCAATGGATGCAGGTAAGTGTATTGCTTCTAACAGAGCCTGAATAAGAGGACCATGCTGTATCTTGGCGCCATGAGAAGTTAAAAAACCTCTTTCTTGCCAGAGGATACCGAAGTCATGAACAACTCCGAATGCATACTGTGAGTCTGTGTATATGTTTACTTTCAGGTTCTTGGCTCGGATGCAGGCTTGGGTTAGAGCAATGAGCTCTGCTGCTTGGGCAGACAATGTGTCAATACGATGTGTTTCTATGACTTCAGTTTCAGTGGTCACTGCATATGTGGCCACTAACTCTCCTGTGCTTGTTCTCATACATGAACCATCCACATAAAGTGTCAGGTCTGGGTCAGGTAATGCAATGTCTGTCAAGTCTTGTCTGGTTTTTGTTACAGTATTGATGACTTCCACGCAGTCATGTGGTGTCGGGTCAATTGTGCTCGAGGGTAACAATGATGCAGGGTTTAAGGTATTGCAACGTCTGATCTCTATGTGTGGCTGAAACAATGTCAATCCATATCCTGTCAGTCTTGCTATGGTCAAGTGTTGTGTCTGGGTTCGGTTCAGAAGAACTTCCACGGAGTGTGGAACTTGTACTGTCAGGGGATGTCCTAACACTATTGAGTTGCTTTGTCTGATTGCTAGAGCTGTTGCTGCAACTGATTTGAGGCACGCAGGCAGAGCCTGGGCCACTGGATCTAATGTACTAGAAAAATAAGCACAAGGCTTGTGTTTTCCTGCTTGATCTTGTGTGAGCACAGATAATGCTGTGCCATCGCGCTCAGTAACAAAAAGTGTAAAAGGTTTGCTGTAACATGGTGTCACTAAAACAGGTGCTTGACATAGAGCTTTCTTTAATTCGTCAAAAGCTTGTGTATGTTCCTGAGTCCAAGGGAGGACAGTCGAAGTCGCTGCCTCCTGTGTTGTCAACTGTATGAGTGGTTTGGCTAGGTATGCATACTGAGGGATCCATTGTCTGCAGTAAGAAGTGAGGCCAATAAAGGCCCGTATCTCCTTTTGTGTCTTGGGTTGTGGCAGATGTGCAATTATCTGGATGCGGTCTGGTGTCAACTGTCTCCCCCACTTGGACAGCAAGTGCCCAAGATATACCACTTGCTGGGCACAGAATTGTAGCTTCGAAAGGGACACTTTATGCCCCTTTTCGGCCAAGAAATACAAGACAGTCAGTGACGCACGCTCGCAGTCACGTTCGGTCCGTGCAGTTATTAACAAGTCATCAACATATTGGAGCAGGGCAGTGTCAGCAGGCATGTGAATACTGTCTAGTTGTCGTTTCAGGGCTTGACTGTAAATACTAGGACTTTCCGTGAACCCTTGAGGTGCACGTGCAAATTTGAAGCTTCGCCATTTAAAGAGAATCCGAAGAGATACTGGCTTTCCGGATGAATGGGGACACTAAAGAAGGCGTTCTTGAGATCGATTACAGTAAAGAACGCTGCTTCGGAATCAATAACAGTCAATAAGGAAGATATGTCTGGCACTACTGGGTACTGGGGAATGATGCATTTATTTAATTCTCGAAGGTCAATCACCAATCTGTAGACTGGTGGTGCATTTGGGTCAGTTCGTTTAAGAATCGGAATGATTGAAGAATTACATACATTGGAGTCAGTTTCTATAACTACTCCTTGGGCAATCAGTTCGTCAATAATTTTCAGTAAGGCTGCTACAGCCTCGGGGGGCAATTTGTATTGTCGGATTCTGGGTAGTACAACTCCTTGCTTGAGTGTAACACGATAAGGTGTAATGTGCATACAACCTACATCAGTTGGACCTTGTGCCCATAAATGCTGTGGTACATTTTGCAATCTTGGATCAAAATCTCTCAACACATAATGACCTTTAAAATCACGTAAAAACAATCTCACTCCTTCCGGAGGACAACATATTACTGCTCCTAGTGCTTTCAATGTTTTAATACCAAGGAGATTTTCAGGACATGCTTTCGTAAGTAACAAGTCTGTAGTATGGGACAATGGACCAACTTCTAGGGAAACTGGCTTTGAAACTTTGTTAACAATAGGCTTTCCTGAAAAACCCAGGGAAACATTCTGTGAGCCTGAGAGGGGTGCCCCTGGAACCTCGTCATGACTGATGGTAGTTCTGCTCGCCCCTGTGTCAATCAAAAATTTTCTGTCTTTCCCTAATACCTGACTATGTACATAGGGACCCTCTTGATCTACAGGGACCTCAATAAGAGGCAAGCCAACCTCCCTCTCTAGGCTGTTTCATGAGTACTGCTGATAATCGGGGTAATCTGACTGTGCATACTGGTACATTTGTTGCGTGACATGTTGCGTGGCAGCAATGGGTTGGGGTTGGGGTACAGCTACTGTTTGCTGTGTATTCTGTGGTGGTTGCGTATTCTGTGGAATATGCTGTGGAACATGTTCTTGTCTAGGAGGACACGGTCTTTCTTTCGTCCTGCCTGTAGCAATATTGTATTTCAGAACAGTACATTCGTTTATATAGTGACCTGGCTGTTTACAATAGTTGCAATTCCCTTTAACGGGAGCTGCAGAATGACCTGGCGGTGCTGTACCTTTTTTCTGACCGTCTGCTGGAACAGACTGAGCTACTAGTACTTTCATTTCCGTATCCTACATACGCCTCTGTTCATGATCATGTTCTTCTCTAATTCGGTTCTGGTGGTACTGTAACATTTGTAACTTTTGAGAAGGGGTATTCGCTTGCCATGTACTCTCGACTTTCAGAACTCTATTTTTGACTTGTGGTAAGGAATTCTCGACTAGTTTGGTCACAAAAAGATGTGGGTATGATTCACTACTCGTTTTCAGGCCGCTATTAATAATGAAACATTTCTCGAATCTGGAATAAAAATCACTAGTGTCTTCGTCTTGTTTCTGTTTTCTTTACTGGGGGTGGAACAGGAACGAAATGTGGAGTCAGGAAAGTTCTGTATTTGTGTCGTTGTTCTAGAATGGTATTAATCAAATCGGTACCTAGGCCTCTCCATCTACCTAGGAGTAACTCGTCCAAAATATTATATAGGGGACCTGGATCAGAATGCTGACTCTCATATAGTGTAATGAGATGCTGGATCATGTACATACCAGTTAAGCGCTGTTCGGTTGGGGAAAGATTCAAAAATGTTTGTGCTACTGAATCATGTTTATATACGCTGTTATTTCCAGCCCACTGTACTGCTGATCGTGCTAGTTCTTGTTCACGCATGGTACTAAGTTCACTGTAACCTATTCGTTGTTTCAGTACTTTATCAGTGGCTTGGAATAAATGCTCAAGAGAACATTGTTCTGGTATGGGAGAAAGAAAACGTTTCTTGCTTTCTAGGCGTATGGGTCTGTCAAAAGGTCTTGCTCTACCTACGTACGCTATTCTATCTGGGTCTTCTGTATCATCTATATCTTCATCCTCTGTGGTTTCATTCTCCTCTTTCTCGGCTTCCCTAGCTGCTTTTTCCTTTTCGTGCATTACTACAATTTCTTTACGGATCTTTCTGTACATGGATTCTATACAACCTTGTTTATTATGTTTACCATCAGCTATATTGTTACTTCAATTTATCAGGATATCCATTTCTTCTTTGCTTGTACCTGGCCGATCTCGTCCCCTTATCAAACAATTTATCAAAAACTGTAAGATCATTCTTTGTGTCTCAACCTTATTGTGTGCCATGGCCTCGTGAATGCATTCTGGTCTCTCCGCTGTTCTAATAAAATTATATATGTTATCTAGATGTTGTCTCATATTTGGTAGAATAGACAGATAGTTTGTGACTCGTCGTAAACGTATTGAGTATAGCATCATCTCGTCTTCGCCTGGTACTGGATCTTATCTGCAATCTGTAAGGTACTGTCTAAGGGCTGCGAATGTCGCAGCTTTAGGTGTGCGTTGTAATGCTACTTCTCTAAGCGTCATTCGTTTTACTTGAGGCGGGGTGACAGGTTGACCTTCTGCTGCGCCTCCTGAAGCGGAAGCGTAGACATCAACTGGCTGTGTTGTTACCACTGGTGTCATAGCTTGTAAAGTAGGTGTAGGTAATGTAGGCAGACTCTGGGCTGTAGATGTCGAAAAAGGATTGGTAGGACCAATAGCAGGAGGGACAGTAGCAGAGACAGTAGGGGAAGTGACAATGGGTGGAGGAGTCGAGTCTTGGGGAGGTGGGGGTGTCATGTCTTGAACAGACTGAATAGGCTGATGTATGTTATTAGCAGGTGGTACGCGTACATTGGTATATTCTGGAGCAACATCATCTAAATAGGAAGAAAGGAAAACGTCCGCTGCGGTCTGTTTATGACGGAGTTTAGTCGGGACCAATGGTGGTGGCAAGTTACGGGGTACTTCCGGGGTCGCCTTGGGCAGGCCCTCGGCGAGAACAGGATACAGACCTGTAATAAGGGCATTTCTTTGTCTGTCTTGTTGTTCTATTCTGACTCGTTCTGCTTCTTCTAGTAACTCTTTTTCTCTAACTTTTTCGGATTCTTCTCTACTTCTCTCTGCTTTCCTGATTTCTTTCTCTGTTCTTCTATGCGCTTCTTTACGCCATAATTCTATGGCATCTTTCTGGGATTGTCTGGCTTTCTTTTTCCATAATGCTTCTTCTACTCTAATGATGCAATCAGCATCCCATGTCCCTGAGACAGGCCATCTATATTTCTCTTCCAGATCTTTTGTGTAATCCACCCACAAATCTAGGTACAGTATGGCATCTAAGCCATGTTTATGGTACATAAAATGTCCGGGAGTGTCCCTAGGTGGGACGGGAACTGCTTCTTCGAGTATCCCTTTCCTGGTTCCTATCTGACGTAATTTCGAGAACAGTGGCATATTTGGACTGAATTGAACGTGAACACAATGAATACAGTAATGGATTGCAAACAATCATTCATACCATGACATTAAAACACATTAAAACATTTTCGAACAGATGCTACCTAGTACATGAAAACACAATTCTGAAAAAATTCTCGAGATCTAGAATACTGAATTACTAGATGCACTGCTAGAACAGTACAGACATACCGGTCCCATGAAGAGACACGTCATACCGTATCCACCTAAGTGAACACGTCTGGACCAGGTCTGTGTACCCAGACCTGTCTTGACCGGGCACAAATTAATGAACCCGTCTAGATGCGTTCCCAACAACGGTACTCACCGGGAAGCAGTAACTGAAGGCCTCGGAAACTGGTCTGGACTGGACTGCGTGGGGCTACGATTTCTCCTACGCATGCGCTTCGGAACAGGTGGGCCTCCGAATACCTCGGACCTTGCTCTCTCGACTTGGGGCTCTGGTCGGGATCCTCCGCATTCCTCACCGCCTCGTCTGGATGCCGGGTCGCAGTCTCCGTCTCCTCCGTGGGCCTGAGGGAGATAGCAGGAAAACCCGCAGGTGTGCACTGGATCCGTCACGGCTGTAGAAGGGGTCAGGGGCCTGCGTTACATCGCGGGCGAGTGGGGAAGGGGGGGGTTCCTGTTCGGGCGCCAGATTATGTGGTAAATAAAATTTCCGGACTATTTTTCTATACATTAAATAACAATAAGGATAGCTCAATCAAATGAGAGGCAGAGTCCGTGGTATCTGAGTCATACGGGCTTTAATGAAATGCCTCGAGGCATGGGACATCGGGTTCCATCACCACTAAGGTTCAGGAAGGGACATTCAACATTTTATTAATATCACACATTATATATAGTAAAAGCATATAATCGGAGTGAATACAGTAGGCGTAACAGGTGAAAAGAGAGAGATAAGAACACATGTGCGTAACAGGAGGCGTGTAAGAAGGCGTACACATAGGCGTGTACTGGGCATGTCAGAGAATCGTCACAAGTAACGTCACAAGTAGGTGGATGCTTAGAGAAAGTTTGCAGGATCAGCAGAAACCTTTGGCATACATGCGCGCGCAACTGAGCATGACGCGCAACTGGGTAGAGCTGGGGACTTTGACTTTAGCACTAGTAGAGGAGACTAATGTCTGGGATGTCAGAACGACCTGCACCTATAACATATCTGGTATCTTGTGTTTAGAGGATGTAGTGTCTGAAGTAAAAGGTCTCTCGGGCAGAGGCCATTCATCACTGAATGCTAGTGCGTGCATATGGATCTTCATGCAAAGTGCGGGGGCCATGGGCCTACCATGGTAACTGGTGCAGTAAATTACTTGCATGGAGACAGGAAGGCAGGGCCCTTTGCTCTGCAGCCGGGAACATGTTTACCTATTTCACTAGACTGGAATGTGTTTTCGCAGAGGCTGAGCAGATAACTGTAGGCAAAATATCGTCTTGGCAGGCAGGCCAGGCCGAGCCCGGCACCGCTCGTCTGGGCAGGATGTAAGGTAGAGGTCAGGGATGCATACCTAAACTGCAGCTTTCAGAGACAGAAAAGTACTCGGAGCCTCGATTAAGGGCCTGGCTCGACTGGGCCAGAAAACATGGAGAAAACGTGTGCTTTATTCAAAAGTGCACCATGTAAAGACGTTGGCACCATAGGCCTAGAAGCCTAATTAATGTGATTTTCTTGGGGAACTATATAACTGACAAGTTAACGTTGGACGCAAATGCATATGCGTCTTTCTAGCAGGCACAGAAAAGGAATTACATGACATACATGGGGCACGTGTATTTGGATGGGGTGCGAGTGGGGGACACATAGGTTACCTAAAAATTTCTATTTCCTCAGGATAGCAAGAATCATGAGCAGAGTTTGTGTCAATGAAACCCAAGGCAAGGAAGGAGTGGACGCATGGGTGGTTGCTGGTGAAAGTGAAACCAGCTAAGCCGATAATAAAGAATGATAGACATTTACTTTTAATGGGTGGATGCCCCCTAAATGTATTTGTATATTCATCATAGGTGAAGGCTGTCACTGGAAGCAGAGTCTTACTTTGAAAAACTAAAAGGATACAAAAAAGACTTTTGTTCTTCTTATGTGTACTCAAGGCCACCCAGTACTAGGGCAAGTATAATGCCGGAAAAAACTTCAACAAATGCTACAGGCAGGGGAAGCAGGAGGACAGATTAGATAGATACTAAAAGTTGACACCAATTGTATGTACTGTGCTTGGTAGTGCTACTATGCCACAATGTACTGTTGAATTAATTATGAAGAGTTTCAGTTACAATTCTGTTTCTTTTTTTATAGATACTCATACTCCTTCCTCAAAACCATCGCGGAAGGAGTTGGCAGCCAGGGCCCGGTAAAGGAAACTGCAGGCCATTGTGGAGGAGTATCGCAAGCTGGTGGCTGAGGCTGAGGAGGAGGAGGCGGCGGCAGCAGCTGCTGCCTCTTCCAATGCGTCTGGCCCCAGCAAGGCTCCACCTGCAGGAGTACGGCGCCGTGGCCAGGCAGCCGCTCACCGCCGGCTTTTAACATCTGCCACCCCCACACACAATGGATGCAAATGTAGGTGCCGTGCATTTCGGCAAAAATCATTGTGGACAAACACCTTAAAGCCCGCCAACTGTAATGGACCCGAACCCTGTTGATTTGCCCCTTTTTTAATATTTTTGTTGGTGGGTGGGAATTGGGTGTTGGGGTTATTTTTGTGGGACATTCTTTGGACTTGGACATTGGTTGGGGTTAGGGTGGGGATAGGGGTGGGATAGGAGGATATTATTTTTATACATGAATAAATGTTATTTATTTTCAACTTACACAGATATGATATGATGTTGTTTTGTGGTGAGGTTACTGTTGTCCGTCACAAGGTTTACTCTAGATGCAGGGCAGCGGCCAGTGTTTGATTGAAATACTTTATTAACTGACCACATGTATAACATGCAAACAGATAGATGCTGTGCCCCTCACTCAAAGTTATATTTGTCCTATTAGTACTACCAGCCTCTCCTCCAGTATACCTCCCAGCAAACTTCTCTTCTTACCTGTGATTGATGATGATTACGTTTGGCACCGCAAGGGCTACATGGTTTTTTTGGGCGCCTCTGGCAGAATGATGATGATGAGGAGGATTGGTAAGGTAAGTGTGAGTTGCTGCTCCACGTATATTAGTAGCGCTGGGTGAAAGGCCGGCTTGTAAGTGTTGATGAAAGAAGAAATGGGGTATTACAAAATAAGTTAACAGAATGAAAACATAAAAATCAATTACGGTGTAGTGCGAAAAAGACAAGACTCGTGAGCGAGAAGATTTTCAGACTGAGGCTTCTTGGATACATTGATTAACTCTACTCTTCTAGTTACACAGCAGTCATCGAAAAGAACAACAAGATAGGAGCCAGCACAGAACAGTTACAGGGCCACACCACAACACCGGGACGTGTGTCTGTGGCCCAAACTCCGTTTACCTACATTTTTCAG
This sequence comes from Lissotriton vulgaris, assembly GCF_964263255.1. Classification (NCBI taxonomy): domain Eukaryota; kingdom Metazoa; phylum Chordata; class Amphibia; order Caudata; family Salamandridae; genus Lissotriton; species Lissotriton vulgaris. The sequence continues at coordinate 1,858,602,115 of NC_141689.1, forward strand.
AGTTCCAGACAAAAGGCATATACAATACATCAACCTAGTATTTCCAAAACAAGTGATTAAGGTAAATCAACGCGCCAATGTCAATCATACCACTATTCCATTCCACCACTGCACACACATGTAGCCTAGGTCTGCTGTGCTTCTTGTTGATTGGTTGTGTGTTTACCTTGTATTCCACTTCCTGAACATATTCCATCAATCAGCTCTGATCAAACTGACTAACAGCGTGCAAAGATGGTATGGTGGTCATCATCATCATCATCCGGGGTGGCACGTGTACGTGTTCTACAACTGACCAAAAACAGCAACTAAGTATGTAGTGATTGACTACGATTAAGTCCAGACTGCACCTGCAGTACTAGGAGTACAATTGGATACATATTATTAAACAACATGGAAACATTGACCATCACTCGAGACACAAGCACTTTGAAACTACTAGTATACTTCGACTTCATGCACATTTGCTCTGAGTCAGCAAGCAGCCAATGCAATGTATGGCCTCATTTATTTCATATACCTGTCTTTCTCTTCTTTGTGACTGTCAGATCACAGATGCAGCAGAGCCTTCTGAAAGTGATGACGAGTTTACTTTAATTTTGTAGCCCTGTTCAAGTTCTGACATTGAAGAGTTGTGTATGCCTGCAGACAGAGGTGTAGCCTTAAGACAGTGATGCATTTCAGATTGGAAACCAAACAGAAGATGGCTGTAGTCACATACGTTTCAATTGTTATGGAGGGACTGTTAGAGGATACATTATTGCACTATTGTCCATCTCCATCCAAAGTATGGCAAGATGGAAATGTATTTAGGGTGAGTTAGGAAGATGGAGCAGGACTCTGATGAGTGGAGTGCACAGTAAATGCTCAGATGTGCAACTCCAATAGGTAATTAAAAGAGAAAGGAAGATGGAGTTGGTTTTCAAGTTTGAGTCAGAAAGACAGATACACAGAAATAACTAAGGAAGGGAGAAATAAAGGAAGGGTGAATGTAACAATTTCCAAGCCTAGTTGTCAGGGAAGAGGAGCTCGTCCTCAAACCCTGGTGGTTCTTCTGACAGAAGTAGGTCCTGTAACCCAATACTTATTTCTTCCGAATCGATCTCCTCTTCCATCTCTGATTCACGGACTTTGTAGTCTGGTGGTATCAAGTGCTGGTTCATTTTTATCATGGTTTACCTCTCCAAGCTATTGGGCAAGAGACTGTTCCTTCTCACAGTCACAATGGCACCAGCAGCACTGAACACACGCTCAGAAGAGACACTTGCAACAGGGCAAGCTAGATACTTTATCGCCAGCCTGCTGAGCAGTGGCCATTGGCTTCTTGTCCTATACCAATACACCAATGGGCTTTGCTCCATGAACACCTCTGTTGTGTCATCCAGATAGGCCTGGACCATCCGCTCAATGTTCATGGGTGCTCTGGTCTGCTCGTCCTCTTTTTGCTTTGCGGCAGCAAAGGACTTCCCCATCCCTTTCTGTAGAAATCAAGCAGCTATTTTTTTGCTTGTGTCTGATAAATCAGATCCTGTTGGTGCGGTTGGTGTTATTGTTTGTGTTGGTGACTGCTGGGAAGCAAACGCACTGCTCGCATGCTGTGTAGAAGAACTTGACTCTGTAGGATGCTCAGTAGTACTTGCACTGTCCTGGGCTGGCACTGGCAGGCCTCTCATTGAGAGGCGTTCGTTTTCTAAATCAGTGGCTTCCTTGGCTATTACAGTTTTGTACTTGGAAACACACTCTTCAGAAAAAGGAATTACTGCATTACTGTTCACAAATAATTTGTACCGTGGATCCAAAATTGTGGCAGTAATGTAATGTTCATGTGACAAAATCTTATTTTGAAGCCTTGTATTCTGAGATAAGCGGCTTGCTAAGGACTTCGCAAAATTACATGCTTCACGTTTTCCCCCACCTTTGTACGTTTCAGACACCTCCTTCAGCTCTTGCTCAAGCATGTACAACAGTGGGATTGCTTGGCTCATAGTACAGTCCTCCCTGTTGACTGCACGTGTGAAGACCTCAAAAGGAAGTAGCATCTCAGTCAGTCATTTAATGAGGTCCCATTGCCACATCTCAACGGTCATGGCTTTAACAGCATTATCCCCTGATCTTGTCATGACATAAGCATTGAGTGGTATGTACTGCTCAAACAGCCGTTCGAGCATGTAATACGTAGAGTTCCAACGTGTTGGTACCTCCTGAATGAGTGCTTTGACTGGCATGTTACACTCAAGTTGAATGACCCGTAGCTGCTTCCGGGCTTTAAAAGAATGATTGAAATGCGTGCAGATTCTTCTGCAAATGGTCAGTAAGTTGCTAACTTTGCTTTCACTTTTCAGAAAGTCTTGAACCACAATGTTGATGCAGTGTGCCAAACACGGGACCCTGAAATAGCTGCCATATTCCATGGCCTTAACTACATTACTGCCATTGTCGGTGGCAACAAAACCAATATTGAGGCCTCTTGGTTGCAGCCATTCAAAGACCTTGCTGTTGAACTCATCCAAAATGTTTGCAGCAGTATGCGATTCCTCCATAGCAAACATGGCTACAGTTGCATGTTTGCGAGTATCATTAAAAATCTCAGTAATGTCAATGCCTGTAGATATCTTGTCTCTAACACCTGAAAAAGAGATCCAATGTGCAGTGATGCACGTGTAATCTGTGGCTTGGGTACAGCTCCACATGTCTGTTGTCAGGTGGATACTATGCACTGCACTCTGCTGCAAGGCTTTTCCAAGCAATTCCAGCACGTCGTGGTGTAGTGCTGGAACAGCAACTCTGGCAAAATAGTAGCTGCTGGGAACATTCCATTTTGGGCAGAGGGTTAACACAAATTCCAGGAAACCCATCCCTTCAACAAAAGAAAATGGGAGAAGGTCCAGAGCTAAAATTTTAGCAAGTTTAGCATTGTATAAACGTGCTATTGGGTGGTTGCGCTCGTACTTTCCCTCCTGCCTAAACATGCTAAGAATGGTACGCTGCTTGGTATTTCTTTCAGATATGCCCGATGCAGTACTTCGTGTCGCAGACTTCGCACCTGTACTCCTTGGTGTCTCCGAGTTACTCGTACTCTGGTGCCACAGAGATGTTGCTGATCCGGAGGATCTGGGTTCTACCACTGCAGTGCTGGGGAGTGGGACAGGGGTACTTGGTGTACCACTACCAGATAGAATGTCTCCCTCTTCTTCCTGTGTGTTCCGTGGACCTTCCACCGTTTCCCCACCAACATTAATGGTTCCAGCTTTTATGATACGTAGGTGGTTCTCCCACTGGATTGGGTGGTGTTTTTTCATATGGGTCATTTGGCCTCCGGTACCATAGTTTGTGCCAAGCTTACCACGACTAACAGAGGAATGACAAATGGAGCATATAGCAATGTTCTCCTCATTTGCGCTAACTGTAAAGAAGTCCCACACTGGGGAGCTTAACTTTTGTCTCCTGCTAGAGGTGCCACTTCCAATGCCGGATGAACTGGAGGTTGTGTGGTGAACTGCACTATGTGGCTGTGCAGTAGTACCACTACCTCCTTCTGCTGAGGTGGAACTTGTGCTGGATGTAGGACGCTGCCGGCTTTGTGCAAATGTAAAAATGGAAGCTGGAGGTAGTTTTGGTGTGGCCTGTGTTGGTGGTATGCATGCTACTACATCCCTAGTCGCAGCCATTCTTGATAGGGTTAAAATGTTGGTCTCCATGTCCTCAGGGCCAGGAGTAATGCTTGTGATGACTGGGTCTGACTCATCATCACCATCATTATCATTATCCGGCTGCTGAACATCGCACTCCATAAGTGGTAGGCTTCCTGGAACCTTCCTTTTCCCTAGCCTGGTCATCTTGGGATGTCTCTCCCTCTCATGCTCAGATCGTTCTGGCTCCCAATTGAGATCAAGATCATCAGAAGGAATGCTTGGGGAAGAACTCAATGGACTAACCCTCCTTTTCCTTGGTGGGGATTTGGAACCCAATAGATCTCCTGCATGATGTGCTGCCTCTTCTTGCTCTGCATCAGGCTCAATTTCCTGAACTGCCCCGACTTTGGGAGGAACAACAACTACTATTGCCAGTGGTGGTTCTTGAACAACTATTGCAGGCGGTGGTTGTGGTAGTTGCTTTTGTTGAACATTTACTATTGCGGGCGGTGGTTGTGGAACTATTATTACAGGTGGTGGTTGTGGTTGTTCTTTTCGTTGAGCATCTACTATTGCAGGCGGTGGGCGGTGGTTGTTGAACATCTACTATTGCGGGCGGTGGTTGTGGAACTACTATTACAGGTGGTGGTCGTGGTTGTTCTGTTCGTTGAGCATCTACTATTGCAGGCGGTGGGCGGTGGTTGTTGAACATCTACTATTGCGGGCGGTGGTTGTGGAACTACTATTACAGGTGGTGGTCGTGGTTGTTCTTTTCGTTGAGCATCTACTATTGCAGGAGGTGGTTGTTGAACATCTACTATTGCGGGCGCTAGTTGTTGTTCACCACTTTTCTGCTGTGTTACTTCTTGCGTGGAATGTGTACTACTTTGAGATAAGTTCAGGTCATGCTCAGTATCACTGCTTTCCAACATTAGGCTAGCTACCTCTTCCCCACTCATCTGCTTGGGCCTGGGGTGGTGGCTTGGGCCCACTGATGCGGAGGTGCTGGCCCCAGCTTGGACCCCGGTCACTGCTGCTGCAAGCGTACTTTTTTTTCTCCCAAAAAAGGTTTTCGGGTCAACACCAGACTTAACTGTCACTTCCTTCTACTCAGCAACTTTTTTGGAGGACCTGGTACCTGCTTTCTTTGGGCCCATCTTCTTCAGATGTCAGCAGCAGCACTCAGTTGCACAAGTTGCTGAGAATGATGTCTGGTCAGGTTAGTCACTCACACCACACGTGACGTAGTACAGAAGGACGTCCGTCTGGCAGTAGAATAGGCGATGAATGATGACAGACACCTCCTCTTCAGTCTTTTGTGCACCTACAAGCAAAGAAGGCAGAACAACATCAGTCGAATATGGATTTATTTTAGCTTTAATTACTACTAGAAGTATTAGTACATCCAGTAAGAGTAAGAATAGAAAAGAATTAAAATGCAAATGTAGTGGAAGTGGAACTTGTTTATCCATAATTTGTGCATCATGGATGCAGCATCAGTGACCTGTAGCAGATAGCAATGGGGATGTGAACAGTAGTAAGCCAACAGGAACAGAGGCAAGACACAGGCCAATTTGTCAAAAACAAAACGGCACACTACTACTACTACCACCACAGCTCCACATGGGTACTCATCACAGGTACATGGGTAAAGGGCAAAGGCCAGAAAAAAATAAACTCAACCAGGCCTATATCCCTCCCTATATGGGCAGAAAAAGGAGGATGCTTACATCACAGCTTAATGCAAAAAAGAAAATCCCCATGGCTACAAGGTTTGAAAGTTACACAACAACACAAACAACAAAGGCATTTGGAGTTTTCCCCCAAAGAGTTAACTACACCCCAAACACCACATCTGAATATTCAATGCATTGCCACCCATGCCCTAAATGATGTTAAATTCAACAGACAAAATGGAAACCTCTACATCAAGCATCCCCGCTGACTATCTCTGGGACTCTAGGCCTACTGGCAGCATAAAATCACACAACTTTGTAGGCCTGTGGCAACCAGGATGGAAGGTCACACAAAATGGCCGCCCCCCACATGGCCTGGCCAGTGCCACCCCGAAAAACATGAAAAGAAAGAGAAGACAGACAAATAGACAATACATTCCTATGGCAAAAGGACAATGCTTGGCTTGACAACATGGCCGCCACCAAGCCGCCCACATGGTCAGGCCACCCTCAAACAACAAGGTACATAGAGGACAGAAACAGTGAGTGGTCCATGCTCCAAAAACTACAAGCAAATGACAACCTGAGGAGTTTCTATTAGCAAAATGAACAGCATCTACATTTTCCGGAACGTTTTAGGCAACTCGAGAGATATTGCTCGCGAGAATTTCGGCATGTTCGGCGGCGCGAACTGAACAAAACGTTGTGATCGCGCCCCCGAACACGCATATTGAGCGCGCGAAGAAGACAAAAACTGTAAGGTCGCGTTGCAGCACTGTGCAAACATACCAAAACAGTACAGGCCTCCCCCAATAATAATATTTAGGAAAGATTAAAAAGCACAGAAAACTGTAGTTAAAAAAAACCAAAAAAAATAACATTTATACCGTACACCAATTCCCAATTCTCAAACTTACTTGTAAAAGGAAAGTTCAAATCCAAAATTCCTCAATAAATTCAATTAAATGCTATGATGCAGCAGACAAACACAAAGAGTGATCCTTCCAGCTCCAATTCCAAATGAAAGTGAACACCACATGGACAAAGCACTGGGAGGAGCCTGGTGGACAGGAACAGTAAGTTGGAGACTCAGGGGCACATTCTTTCTCTTGAAAAAAAGAGTAGAAACAAAAAGAGGACTCCTAGCCCAAAAAAAACCAGCCAAATCACAATCTGAGGGGTTAAATGAACATTTTAGAGAAAATGTTAACATGCTCGAGAGATATTCTGTGCCAGATTGCAGTTTCTGCGTGTTCGTAAACGCGATCTTACCTACATAGCGCTGTAAGGAAGATCGCGCGTCCTAATGACGTGGTCACGCGTATGAATGACGTTATCGCGTTTTCACAGTCGAGTTGGATTGTGCGGCCGGATTCCAAACATCGTAGCGAACGCGACTGGGAGAGAAAAGCGCGAAAGCGAACGTAGAACCACGGAAAGTCAATACCGCTCACGCGAGAATGCTATTGAGCGTGCGAGGAAGAAAAACTACTATGCTACGCTGTAGATTGCGAAGTAGACGACAGCTTCGCGCTCTCCGCGAAGTGCGAAGTTGCCGAAACTTCGCAAACTCCGCGAACGGAGCGTAGTTCTCCGCCCACCCTTAATATTAACTAAAGCATTATAGTTTTAAGCAGAACGAGCAGCTTAGCAAAAGCAGCAATGCAAGCTTTGAGCATGTGAGAACACAGAGCAGCCATATTAGCTGTATTGCGCATGAGCAAACACTTTCCCACCAGAACAGCGAGTACTTCACGTTACATGGGTATGACCGATGCATGCGCAGTCTAAATTCCCGCGTAGCAGCGACCATTTTGTAATGCAAGCGTATTAAGATTAATAAACACATAAGTAAGCGTCTCTTGGACACCCTCTATAATGGAAAAATTTGCAAATTAGTAAGACGAACATGTTGATTATTTTATTACCATTATTTGAGGTTCATGATACAAGCAAGTCGCTTAACGTGCAAATCCTTGCTCCATCAATCCCCTCTTTGATGATATTTACTATCATCACTATTAATGGAACCAGATGCCAACTTTTTCACATTTCACCCATTTCAATCTCTTCAAACTTTCTATTCAGCTTTTTCTTTGCATCTTTATTAGAATGAGAATTTTTCATCCTTTTATGAATTTTATTATTCAATTCTATTATAGTGAACACTAATAAACTTATTCCCGCTATTGGCATCAGTATTTTACTCACCAGGCTTTTACCTAGGTTAGAAAACCAACTACCTACAGAGGAGAGACCATCAGTTAGTCTCTTCCAGGCACTATCAACCTCCAGTGGTTTGAGCTCTTTTTCTAAATTAGTTATGTTTCTCACATATTTCTTAATTTCAACACTTTTGTCTGGAATATACGTGCAACAATGTTGCGCTTTCAACATTCTACAGACTCCGCCCTCTTTTGCCAATAGGGTGTCCAGAGCAAGTCGATTTTGTAAAACCATAGATCTGATCGCAACCAATTCAGTATTGACCATCAGAAAACCTCCAGCAGTGTCAGTTGATAACCGATCTACTACTGTTGACATTTTTCAGATTCTGTGGGTATTCAGAGCCACTCCCACTGTTGGTATCAATGCACTAAATATATCACCTATTATTTCTCCTACACTTTCTCTTTTACTACGCATTAATCCATTAGTGTTTTCATTGGTTCCAGAGACTTCGTTCACACGGTATATTTTTGGGAAGACAATTCCAAAATAACAGCTTCCATACCAATGATCTGGCAATTTGAAATAAGCCTTGTTTCCACATATGTAATAAATTCCGGGAAACACAGGTTCTGACCCATTTTTGAAACCCCAACCTGCAATTACCTTGTAATTGTGTTCGCATTCACTGGAATCAATTAATATGTTATTATAGTAACTAGTCTTTTGTTTGTGAAGACAAAGTTTCCATTTCTTTTCGAAATCCAGCAACAATGCAGCATTAGCTCCACCATTTGAGGTGCTACCCATATTTTCAGCCCATTTAGGAGTTTTCTGCCTTTTGTCATTCGCCTTTCTTTGAAAACTTTCTCTTCTTTTCTCTGCCATATTTAGAAACATTTTCTCTTGTTCGTGTAATGAACATGTTAAGTTATCTCTATGTGCTTCACCTAAATCTATTGTACCTATAGTTAGAAAGTATTCTCCCATATAACATGTTACATCACTCTTAGCATGTACAGGATTCAGATTTCCACATATAGGAAGTTCAGAAAATATCACATCTGAGTTAGAGTAATAATAATGTAAAGGCACTCTATTATAAAATAAACTAGCTAGAATACTACAGGAAATTCCATATGTTAGTGGCAAGTGATGGTAGGTCACACCCTCAGCTACTGAAGTAGGTAGCTTCATGCAGTCTTCTATTTCCATTGCTTCTACGTAATGTACTAAAAGGTTTGCAAATACATTTAAATGAGTTCTATTCTTTATTCTGTGATAATGCATTCCTTCCTCATCTGGTGCATCTAAGTCCATTCTAGTTTATCTAAGGCTAAGTGCTTTCTCTTGTGTCTCTACTCTTTGTGGTGTATCTTTCGTTTGCAGCTCCTCTGTGTCTTTTGTCACGGATTTAGTAGGGTACAAATTAGTATCTTTACTCATCATGAAAGGAATAGTAATTGTTAGTCCTATCCATAATATAAGTACTAATGCTATACTACATAAACATACTTTGCAGCATGTTTTACAACAATTTTGTCTCGGTCTTCCATTCACAGTGGAATCAGACATTTTGGCTCAAAAGAAGCTTCAACCCCTCTTTGTAACTTTGCACAGGTTGCTTACACAGGGCAACTTTCAGGTTGGTTTCACTTCTTCGTCAGTCTGGTCAGCAATCAATTTTTCATCACTTTTGTCACTTATTTCAAGGTTTTCAAAGTCTTCCAACACTGGATAAGTCCATTCAGGACTCTGATACTTTTTATTTAGTCTCTTTATTCGGGCACTTCTTCTTATAGGCTTTATCACAGACTGATCAGTTTTACTAGAGTCTTGATTTTCTTGCTCAAGTTCTTTGTCAATAGTCTTTAATCTCAGTCTCAGTCTTTTGACAAATCTCTGTACTTTATCTCCTTTTCTGAATCTTTTAACTGGCACTGTAATTTGTTTTTCTTCAAGTGCTCTTTTATTCTCGTTCAGTTGTGGCACATCTACTTCATTTTCTTCTTTTTCTCTTCCTGTCTGACTAGTTCCAGGTCTTATTTCAGCTTCTTTTGTCTGGTTTATAAGCTGGCCTTGTTCAGGTATATGCTGGATTTGGCTTTGTTTTGTTTCAATTTCTTCTTCCTGAACACATTTATCTACATCTATCTGGTCCTGTTCAAGTACTTCGAACTTTTGGTTTTCTTCCGCTTGAACTTCTGCTCTAATTTCTATCTGTCCCTTTTCAGGCTCTGGAGTTCTTGGAGGAGTGTCAATAATCTGTTCTTTCCCTATCTGATCTTCCTCACCATCAGATTTGATTTGTATTTCGATAATCTGATCGTCTTCTTCTATTCCTGTCTCTTCCTCACTATCCCACTCTCTATCTAAGTAGGTTTGTCTTCTTGTTCTTATTGGATCGAGAGTCAGGTCGATTACTGGGACCCAATCATCTTGACTGGAGCTCGGTTGGTCTTCTTCAGCTACTTCAGGACCAATTTCTTGAGACCCCTCAGCTGCACAACCTTCAGCCTCAGTTTCTTCAGGTTCAGTCACTTTCTTCATATGTCTGGCATGGATACACCGTGGTACACCTGCACACTTCACAGCTGTCATGGTAACCAGGATTACTTGTCTTGGTTTTCCCCACTATGGTGCAAGGCAACTCTTCCGAGTATGTTTCTTTATTACGACCCAATCACCTGGGTTCAGGTCATGTGCTGCAGTTGTTGGCCTGGCGACGGCGTCTTGCCCAATCTGGTGAGAGATAGAACGCACTTGGTCACCCAGTTGCTTGCAATATTCCAGTACCAAATCATCAGATATGCTTCTCAGTTTGTATCCTGGTACCCATGCTTGCCGCATTGCTCTTCCCATCAATATCTCATGTGGACTCAAGCCTGTGTTCCGATCTGGAATACTTCTGAGTCCCATCAAAACAAGTGGCAAAGCATCTGGCCCTTCCATTTGAGTAGATTCACACATTTTTCCCAATCTTGATTTGATTGTGCCATTCAGTTGTTCTACCACTCCAGAAGCCTCTGGGCGATATGCACAGTGCAGTTTTTGTGTGATTTTGAATGCTTCACAGATTTGTCTTATTATTTCGGTATGGAAATGCCCACCTCTGTCTGATTCAATTGTGACTGGAAAACTGTACCTTGGTATCAGTTCCCTAAGTAACAGTTTGGCTACAGTGATGCTATAATTTCTGCGAGCAGGGTAAGCTTCTACCCATTTTGAAAACAGGCAGACAATGACGAGGACGTACTTCATTCCTCGACATGGTGGTAACTGAATAAAGTCAAGTTGTAATCGTATGAAAGGGCCGTCTGCCTTCCCAATGTTTCCTGGCAAAACTACAGTTTTCTTTCCGGGATTGAATTGCTGACAAACTAGACACCTTTGACAGAGTGCCTCTGCTATGTTTCAGAATTTCGAATTAAACCATGTCTGCCTAAAGATGCGTATCATGGCATCTCTACCCAATTGTGTGTCTCCATGTATCAATCTAGCCATGGGAGCAAGCAGGCAGTCTGGCAACACAGGCATAACGTCAAGGTAAACAATGACACCATCCTCATTCCTTCTCTGACAACCACATTTTCTCCATCTTTCCTTTTCTTTGGGTTCTGCTGCATTCTGCAAATCTCTCACTTCTTCCCAGGTTTTTATTCCTTCAAGCACCAGAAGTTGGCAGCTGCTTCCGTTTACCCCATCTTTTTATTAATCGCCATTTTGTATTTTGCACAATGTTGGGCCAGTTGGTCAGCATATCGATTACCTGCTGTCACTTTGTCATCGCCAAATTTGTGAGCAGCACACTTGACCACTGCCAATTCTTTTGGTAACTGGCTTGCTTCCAGTAATTCTTGCTCAAAATTTCCATTTCTGATAGGAGTCCCTTTTGAAGTCAGAAACTCCCTTTGTAGCCTGAAGAAGTCAGAAACTCCCTTTGTAGCCACAATTGGCCAAAGTCATGCACAACCCCATAACCATACTGGCTATCAGTGTATACGGTTATTTTCATGTTCCTCCCAAATTTACAGGCTTTTGCCAATGCAACCAATTCGGCTATTGTGCAGACTTGACCCCATGTAAATAGGATGCCTCCACTGGACCTCCTAAAGTGCATACCGCATAGGCAGCACTTAAGCCTCCGTCCTCATGTCTCATGCATGAGCCATCTACAAACAGTTCGTAATCTTCGTCAGTTAGGGGCACTTCTTTTATGTCTGGCCGTGGTTTTGTGCTATACTCAGTCAGATCAAGGCATTCATGCTCAACTTCTCCTTTCACTTCTGCTGTGAGTGAATTTGGCAGTAGGGTAGCTGGATTTAAAATATTATAACGGGCAATAGTTATATTTCCTGCACCTACAAGAATTCTCTCCTACTTAGTCAGCCGACTAGGTGTGAGATACAGAGTTTTGGTTCTGGTCAACAAAATTACAACTGCATGTGGAACATACACAGTTACAGGATGTCCCATAATAATGGATTCACTTTGTTCAAGACTCATGCAAGTTGCAGCTATTGCTTTCAGACATCCAGGTAATCCAGCAGCCACTGGATCCAAAGTAGAGAAAAAATATGCTACAGGACGTCTGGTTAAACCATGAATTTGGGTTAGGACTGAAAGTGCACAATTGTCTCGTGTGTCACAAAACAGTGCAAACTCCTTTGAGTAGTCAGGCATTCCTAATGCGGGAGCTGTACACAGACATTCCCGTCATTTCGTAAACGCTGACATGCTTTCATCATCACACTCCACTGGGTCTTTTGCTCCTTTCTTTGTCATTTTTATCAACAGTCTTGCTAGGACTGCAAATCCCACAATCCAATGCCTACAGTATCCTACAACTCCAAGAAACATTCTGATTTCTTTCTGGGTATTGGGCAGTTCCATGTTTCGAATTATTCTAATCCTTTCTGTGGTAACCTTCCTGATACCTCTCTCTATCTGGTGCCCCAGATATTTCACTGAGGAGGTACAGAACTGTAGTTTGTCTGGTGACACTTTATGTCCTCCTTCACCTAAATGGTTCAGTAAGGCAATGGTATCAACAACACAGTGTTTCCTGCTTTTAGACGCCATCAAGAGGTTGTCTATGTATTGCACAAAGACTGATTCTCCAGGCAATACCAGTGTCTCAAGTCATTTTTTCAGAATTTGATTAAAAATTGGAGTATCTCGGTGTACCCCTGAGGAACACGATTCCAGACGTAAACATGACTGTCAAATTAAAATGGGAAAATAAATTTACTGTCTGGATGCAATGGAATCGAAAAGAATGCATGGCACAGATCGATAACAGTAAACCATCCAGCATTCCATGGTATTTGGTACAAGATCACTGCAGGGTTTGGCACAATAGGACAGCAAGGAACAATTATTTTATTAACCTTGCGCAGGTCCTGTACGACCCTGTACTTACCACTTAGTTTCTTTATTCCAATTATGGGCGAATTACAAGGACTGCTCAATACCTCTTGTATGATGTCTGCTTCCAACAACCTTTTTATTTCAATAGCAACCCCTGCTTTTACTTCTGCACTCATTTTATACTGTCTAGTATTTGGGTAAACTGCATCTTCTTTTATGGAAATTTTAATTGGGTCAACATTTGCCATTATTCCTACATCTTTTCCAGTAAAATCCCATACCTCTGTTTCACAGTCTGTTGGAGCTATTCGGATAAGTCTTGTATTGTCAGTCTTTTAATTTCTGAGTCAGGTCTTATCAGCATTAATTTATATATTCTGTCTTCATTTGGGGTCTGAACTTCGACACCATTTGGAGTGTAAAAGATGGTACAGTTCATTTTGCACAGCAAATCTCGTCCTAGTAAGTTCACCGGACTTGAATCACAAACAACAAATCTATGCATCTCTTTGAAATTCCCTATTTTAATTTCCATGGGTTCTGTAACTGGGGTATTAATTAATTTATTAGAAACGCCCACTACTTGGATCGCTACTCCCGAGAGGGGTAGGTTTGGAACGTCTGCTGTTCTCTCAGTAGAACGGGTAGCACCAGTGTCCAACAGAAAGGTGACGTCATTTCCTTCAACCTTTCCTTCAATGTAGGGCCCTGACTGGTCTACCGGCAAGGAGGCGCCAAGCACGCACTCCTCGTCCTCCCAAATTTACAGGCTTTTTCACCCTGTTGTGCTTTGCTCCTATAGCTTGGCCTAGGTGCACGAGGCAACTGATTCTGTTTTACCTGTTGCTGTGTCTTCCGTGGTCTCTCATTCTGCGCATGTGGATTTAAATCATTAATTTGCACATTATCAGTCTGCACAGCCTTACACTCGTCCCTCCAGTGCCCCATCTTTCCGCACACGTGGCAGGGAAATTTCTTTCTTGCCTCTTCTCGACTCATTTTTACCCTTGGTTTTCCTCCACCCCCAGGGCTCTGATTCTGAGTATTTGTCATTTTACTTAACTGCTGTTCTTGGTGCTCTGCTAATTTTACTTGTGCCCACATGACTTTTTCTTTCAATTCCTTTTTCTTATTTTCTAGCTCATCTTCACAATACTTGGCGTATTTAAGGACTTCATCTATGGGCTTGGCTTGCCAACAAATTTTATTGTCTTTGATCCACTGCGAAATTTCAGGTCTTAACCCTAACACAAATCGATAAATGAAGTGGGTCATGTCCTTCATTTCAATATTATCTAGTCCACTGTACGTTTTGAACACCTGTAACAGACGCTAATAATATGAATGTACAGTTTCATCTCGATTCTGAGTAGTTCTATCTATTCGGGTCCAGTCTGTCTCTTTTGCAGGCACCTTTCCTTTCAGGTACAACATTACCTGATTGTATTTCCTCATTATGTCTTCGGAAGGAGCCCCTGTCTTTGGGTCTCTAGGTTATTCCTCATTTGGCCAATCAACAGAAATTGTACATTCTGTCCACAGATCTACAGGAACTACAATGTCAAATAAACCATCTAGATCTTTCAGGAGGCATTTCGAAACCTTCACAAATCTCTCGACCTGTCTGTACCACTCTACAGGTTTTTCTCGTAATTTTGGAAAGTCATTTGTGAATGACACAATATCTTGTCTGGACCATGGCACATGTACATATCCTCCACCTGGTACTTCTCGCAAGGGACACAATAAATGTTCTATTTACAAATACATTGTATTCGTTTAGAGTTCGAGAGGTTAGGTTCTCAGGAGCATCTTCTCATTCAATCTGCTCCTTGGCAGCTTTTCAAAGGTCATCTGCTCTGGAGACTTGCAGATCTCGCGCAGACGCTGTATTGTTCAAAATGGGGAACAGCATAATTCAATGGGCCAAGTTTCAAAGTGTACATTAAATGGAAAAGAAACATAGAAAAAATTATTTCACTGTATACCATGAACTACCATAGTATTCCCATTACTTTATACTAACTAAAACATTATAGTTTTAAGCAGAACGAACAGCTTAGCAAAAGCAGCAATGCAAGCTTTGAGCATGTGAGAACACAGAGCAGCCATATTAGCTGTATTGCGCATGAGGAAACACTTTCCCATCAGAACTGCGATTACGTCACGTCACATGGGTATGACCGACGCATGCACAGTCTAAATTCCCCCAGGTTCATGATACAAGCAAGTCGCTTAACGTGCGAATCCTTGCTCCATCACTGGTTCTAGTCTTCACACTGCCACCAACATCCTGTGATTCTATGCAAATTACATAATCTCTCCTGGTGACATTTTTTTATATAAATATGCTGCAAGAGTAAAAGGCAAACCTTTATGAAAATATAGTTCCACCAACAGTATTTCAGGGGTGTGAAACTGATAAGAGAAGTAGACAAAGAACAAGCATTGTCAAAAGTGGGAAAATATGCTACAGCTAATAGAAATGGAGGAAATGTAAGTGGTACGCACAGGAACCAAAGAGTAGAGGCGAGACGTAATCCCTTTAAGTTTATATTAAATACAATAGGTTTCTCAAGCCAGCACAAGCGCTGTGCAGGCGAAACCTAAACAGGCATTGGTAATGCATTGTTTCTCCTTAGTAATTAATAAAGAGCTGTTTTCATCAATCATCATTCGGGGAGAAGGAAAGAGCTCCCTGACAGATAACACAGGAGTGGGGAGGATGTGGCACAGTGGCCAGAGTTGCTGACTCTAGAGCTAAGGATCCCGGTTCAAGGCTCGGTGGCATTGCCTTTTATTTATGTTTTGGTTCTTGAAACATAAATAAAACCTATTGGCATTAGCTTCACTCACATATATGCGGGGCCTATTGCATTGCAAATGCTTGTATCAAGGGTGGTCACAGACAATGACTAATGCACTATGCATGCTGCTTCATGGGGCAGCAGAGAGGCATTAGTGATTTGACTTGGCTAGGCTGGTGAAGTGGAATCTGGATAAATACAGTGGCCCTGAGGGAACTTCTGTCACCCTTGTGACTTTCGCACTGCAGAACAGTCATGTGAAGGGGCAGGAGAGACTGTGCAGGTTTGTTTTATTCATGACCTGTTTTGTTACATTGCACAGCCCAGCAAAGCCCACGCAACCTCCCAGAAAAACCAGAGCACGTGAAAGCAAGTAGTTGTCTTGGATGGCGGTTGTCGGTGTACTACCACCAAAAAAATTCACATTTTACACTCAGACATGGTCACTCGATTTGCAGTTTTCTCCTCCTTTTGTAGTCCTGGGACTAATTTAAGAAAAAACAATGTTATACATGCACTGCACGACGGTGCAGTAAGCTATTTGTTCGCGGCTGACATCAGCTGTGACCTGCAAATCCTGACAAAGCTCACTCAGCCAGTGTAATGATGTGGTTTATATAAAAGGACAGAGGCTCCTTGCAGGTAAATTCAGAAGGTATTTATTTATTAATTAACACACAGAGCGCCGAGCGTGTTGCTTCACACAGCTTCGGCACCCGACTGAATCGCGCTCCGAAACGTGCGCTATCCAAAATGGCCGCCGCCTCACGTCACGTCGTCACGCGACGTGAAACAACTAGAGCGGCGACTCTACATACAGCCCTCTAGCTTTCATAGATAATTACATTTATTCATTCATTAGGTGTACATTCGGGCACACAACACATTTCCGCAAATTACAGCCTCTGACACTGAGTGTGTCTTTGAAATAAGGGGGATTCATGTGCACAAATGTTTTTGCGCCCGTTTTGTGTGCGCTAATACCCTGCTTTTCACTGACTTTTTCTGCATAGTTACCAGTTAAACACTGGTGAGGCATGTCTGGGTAAAACAGAACGGCCCAATTTAATACCAGATTGTCAGAAAGTTCTCTTTATATTTTGAACGAAACTTTCCTCCTGCCGGAATCTCTCTGCCCCACCACCTCCTTCCTTCTCGGTGGTTTTTGCAACCAGTGGGAGCTTGGTGCAGTGATGTCAGCCCTTGGCATGGGTGTGCTGTGCTGATAAAAATAATGTTGTGGGACTCTCGTAACGAGAGTATTAAACATACAAAGATTGAGTGTGCTAAGTCTGTTCTAGGACAAAATGGCAAAGCACAGAGGAGTGCCAAAAGTAGTTCTAAGAAAGCCAGTTGTTAAGCACTTCCTGTACATTCCCAGTGACAGACTTAAACAGCCACCAGACGTGTGTAGACACTGCCGCTTGGGCCAATGTCACTCTGGAAAGGCACTATTTATTGTAATACTAACAGAAGAGATCTATCTTTTTTCTGTCGGTTTCTTCCTCTCTCCTGTACTGTCATTTTCACAAATTTTCAATTCTAATATAAAGTGAAAAAAAGTTAGTCTTGGCTTTTCACCCAGCACTGGTCCTGCCACTTTGTATTTTCAGGCCCCCGTTCCGGGCCTTCCGTTCTAGCACCAGGACGTTATCGGGCTGCTATGGTGCTTTATACATTTGTTTCATTCATCGGGTGAGGCCCTTAATAATGTACAGTATGGGGATTATGATAAATGCAAAAACACAATTGTATGGCGCCAAATTTCTATTTTCGTGCTGCAAAATTTGCCCATCAATAGCGCAATATCCTGGGGGGAGGTCTTAAGAATTGCAAGTTAAACACTCTGGAGGAATCCCCCAACCTTTTCCAATCCGTTTCAGCACTTAATATTAAACATTAACCAAATGACTTAATATTTACTGGCCACCATAGACTAATATTCATGGTTCACCCTCACCTGGAACTTAGGTGTGGCCTCATCCTTCTCTTCCTTGGGTACTCAGTCGGGGTGCACCTTCAGAGAGATGCGATGGTAGCCGCGTTGGATCTTGCCTTCGCAGGACGTCTTCCCCTTCAATCCCAACACCCGGTACAGGTCTGTCGTACCGAAGTACTGCTCGCAGCACTCAATGAGGCCTGGCATGTTGGCTTGAAACTAACAGATGACATAGAGAGCGAGGAAGCTAGCACTACTAACCCTGCATGTTGCGGACCTGTCTCGGAGCAGCAGGTGTAGTCTGCCCAACCACTAAAAAAACACTCTTGCGGGCTTTCCCTTTGAAAGTCAACCCTCAAATATATTTAGCGCGAAACCCTTCGACTTACTCTCTACGTCAAAGCCAGTCTGCCTATTGCAAGCGTTGACACAGCTGGAGAATGAAACACAGCATAACTGCAAGAAAGTAAGCGCAAGACTTTTGAAAAGTATAGAGAACAAGCAAAACCCAACATAAAGATGGTAAGCAGATAGACTATGCAAGCTATGGAATTTGACATGCTTCGCTTACATTTAGCGGGCGAAGCTGAGAGATCTCTCTTAGGAAAAAATGCGAGACCTATGGCATTGCGGGCGCCATTATCCCGGCTTTTTAGAAAGTGAAAGCGGGCATGGCACACTAAATGTAAGCGAAGCACGTTGTCCCACCTAATGGAGAAACTCAATAAAGAAAATAGTACATGCCCTGTGTAACAACCAAGTAAAGGGGCCAGTAGCCATGGGAGGATACAAATGACGACATGGTCATGCTAAGGAGGGACTAACAAGCCTATTTCGGAATCAGAAGACAGCATTTAAGAAGGACAAAGACACAAGCCAAAATACGGGCGGGGGAATGGGCGGGACTTCTCTCTCATACTGAACTACCACAGATAATCCCCCAAGCAGCGCTTATGCGATGGGTCAGGCTCTCCCTTAAAAGGACCTTATCTCTGCATAGGCAGCAGCAGAAGGACACTAATCAGCAATCAGTACTTGGTGCATTACCCCACGGAAGGAAGAACCAAGTGAAGAAAAAGTGCAAGCGGCACATGCTGACCAACGGCCCCCACAACGCTAAGGATGCATGGCCTCCACCTTGGGGGTGCCCAGGAGTGGACACCTCACAGGAAAGCCAGGATGGGTTCCACAGCGGTATTCGTACAAGGGCCTTGAGACCCTTGCAGGTGTATAGTGCGCTATACAAGTATCAATTTACATTTTACATTTTTACCAATCAAGTACAAGCAAATAAGAGTGATGATAAAGCCAACCAATGGTAAGCAAGTGGCGGGCTCTTAGCCCTTTAAAGGTTTTTTTGCAATTAACAATAGATCTTGCAAAGTCATTGCACAGGCACTGTCTCAGGCGAGACCTAATAAATTGTCTATTAACTGAAATTCCTTCCCCCAATACATTTATTAATCTACCTTCTTTATCCTTTCCTTTGTGTCCCATTCTCTGTATATACTTTTCTTCCTATCCTAGCTGGGTCTGTGCGGATAAGCTGCATACTTCAGCTTTTTTAAGGAAAGTTCATTTTCTGATTTACAAATCCATGCATTTGGATTCTGAGATGTCCATTAATAGTACATCAAGCAAGGATAAAAGAACATTGTTTTTCGGATTAGAAAATCAAAGCACACAATTTGAATCAATAGGGGGAGGGTGGCTTGCTCCTACAGTTGATTGAATAAATATTGTGAGAGAGCAAAACAGATTAAAATAAGAGAGAGGTACGTTGTGTGATGGCAGTATGAGGTGTTAGCAGGGCGAAAGAGCTTTGCAGTATCGTTATTTCATCTCCTGAGCAGAGTACACATGGTTTACCCTTACTGTCAATTCAGCTTCAGTGTCATGACATCTAGTTATTAGTGTGCTTTATCAAAGCTGCGTAACATGAGGGAGGAGATGTGGCCTAGTGGCTGCAGCTGCAAGCTTTGTATCTGAAGATCTAGGTTTACTTCCTGTCTTCAGCACAGCATCATGTCCTTCTGGGAAAAATATTTGAACTCCCTATGCTCAAATTCACCAAACGTTTAACATAAGGGGGCTGCTATGCCATCACAAAGCTGTTTTTATGAACTAACCTGATTTTTCTCCACCTTAAGCCTTCATTAATTAGTTGGGGCAACAGTCTAATCCATGCACAGGGATAGGAATTACAAATTGTATGATAATTATCACATCTTCACAGAGTTCCCCTGAATAATGTAGCAGGTCAAAAATGCATGGGGGGGAGGGGGGTTGGGAGAAATGCCCCAAAAAAAGGCAAAACATGTGGAATTCAGTGTGCTAAATACTATTTCAGAATGCTGTGCCTTTTGTTGGTTAAAAAGTTGCAATAGAATATAATTGTATCTGCCATATGTCCAAAATGCCTGACCTATTTTGCTTAACTTGTAAAAAGTGCCCTTGTGGCCCAACTGCGGATGCAATAATTATCTCCCCTTTTAAAATCTAATACCACAGGATTGAAATTAAAAAGGTGAGCTACTATCACCTGTCACAAATTGTTCCTTTTAAAATGGGTAATATAGTCAGGGCTTTAATTGATCAGGTCCTGCTGTGCTCAGCACGGGCTTCTCTACAAAGCAGGTGATGAGATGGGTACCTGTTGGGCTCTCAATTTTTGCCCTCCCTCTCAGGGTGGGAAAAAATCATAACTCTGTACCAGTTCACTGTTTTACATATAACTTTTTTTGTAGCATTTCCATAGTGCACAAATTCGACCCAAAGCTATTGGAGTGCTTTACATGGCCACCACTTACAATACATATATACATCATTCATATTATTTTGTTAGGCATGTGGATTAGTGACTTGCCCAGAATCACGGAATGGTGAGCCAACACCTAGACTCGAACCTGCTTCCCCCAGCTCAAAAATTGCAGCTCTAGCAGTTCCCGCCTTCCCACAAGAGCTATACTATTTTCAATATATATCTAACTAAGACATAATTGTTGCTTTTCTATCTTAACAAACATTAGGATATGATGGACGGAGCACTGAAACTTTTCAGACACTCACTCGCAGTCACAGATCTGGGTTGAATCCATCATCATTCTTTAGTTCACGTCACCACCTCAGTTCAGACCCAGCTATATGCAAATCAGTCTTGGATTCCCAGTGTAGTGGGCCACCAGGAGCTATCCCAGGCTGAGTGGGTGTGGCCCAGGATGAGTACTACACTCTTGTCCGAGTTGAGCTTGAGGCAGCTATCATTCATCCAGGTGGGAACGGCCTTCATCCCGCTGTGGAAGTTGATTCTGGCGGCTGTGGGTTCATTGGTGAGGGAATGGATCATCTGGGTGTCATCGGCATAGGAGACGATTTTGAGTACATGGTTTCTGATGATGGCAGCGAGGTGGGCCTTATAGACGTTAAAGAGAGTGGGGCCCAGGGAGGAGCCCTGGGGCACTTCACAGCTGATTGCTTTAGGCCTCTGGCTCCCTTATAATGCACTCTATTGCTTTCAGTCCAATTTTACGCTATAAGAAAAACAGCCAAAAACATAACATAAGCTGGGGGATACTGCATTTTCGTTCTGGAGACAACATCTCAAAGATAGAAGAAGAAACATTATAACTATTCTGCACAAGAGTTATTAAGATGGGGCAATGTTAGCATGAGAATTATCTTAGAAACAAATGCTGAACTTAATTCAAGGGATCCTGTAAATAGGAGGCGGGTCGATTTTTGCCCCACCCTGAAACAGCTAGATTGGAGTCAGAACTCCCTGGTCCTGGAACAAAGAGCTCATTTGAGATTCTCAGTGTGCAAACCAAATGCATTGCAAAGCGTCAATCGGATTGCAGATTACTGTCAGTAGATCTTTGGTCACTGCAGTCTAGTGGCTGTTGGGGGGTGGGTATGTAAGACTCTGAGCAAGACCCTGGCGATGAAAGAGAAGTGGGAAGAGATAAGGAGTGAAAAGGGAGAACCACCAAGGAGGGAAGCATTGCTGAAAATATGGAGACGGCTGAAATTATATGGCAGGATAAATGGCAGAAGTGAAGGGAGAGGTGCAAAGAACTGAAAGGGAGGAAGATAAGAGCTGAGAGATATAGAGAAGACAGCAAATCAGAGAGAGGAAGGGAAGAAATGGGCAGAAATGATCTACTTACACCTCAAATATTTTAATTTTAAAATAACCTGATCAAAGAGGACAGTAGGAGAGTATGGAGGAGGGTGAGAGAAGAATACGATGGGTGGAGTAAAAGGGGGTTAGAGAGAGAAAGCGAGAGTGGAGGAAAGTAATGGATTGAATAGAGTGAGACAAAGCGAGGCGAGAAGGAATGGGAAAGAAGGCAGAGACAGGAGGGGAGGGTGAAGAAGTGGACAAGTGCTGAAGGAGAGGAGAGAGTAAGTTATAGAAAGGAGGTGGGAATGAAAGGAAGGGTAGGAGGAAGAGAAGCAAGGACAGTCTTCTAAACACTTTACCATACCAGTGCCAAAATCCTGGACCAGTCTACACACCTTCACTAGCACAGATGGCACATACCAGCCTCAGCAGTGGTGTAGGAAAAGGGGGTGCGGGCCGCCCCCGGTGTCATCACTGAGGGGGGTGACAAAATAGCACTGAGGGGGTGACAAAATGGCAAAAATATGTGTAAGTATCTTTTTTTCCTTATTTTAATAATTTCAATGTGGGGGAGTGACAAGAAATGTTTCATACCGGGTACCAACTGACCTTGCTACGCCACTGAGGCTCAGTGACCTCCAGAGTCCCACCTAAACCTGTCTCATAATATATGTATTTATCGGTCTCGCACATCTCTCATACCCAGCCTCGCTCTCACACCACACTGCCAACCTCAATGCATGCACCAGCTCTCCTATTACTAGACTTTGTGCACATATCTACACCCAGTGCCTCTTCTCACTACAAATATCCATGCTCCATAGACAGCTTCGGCTATAATGCTCTGTAACCTACCTCCTCTACAATGCAGGCGCTCCCTTATCTACCTCTATGCACCCCCCTCACCAGTAACCTGTCCCTCACTTCCAGGTTCAGTGCGTCCTTCTTTCCTCAGAGCTCGAAAGTTTGCCACTTGGATGTGTGAGTAACTTATCTAGTACATGTGTTTTCTTTTCAGTCATGCAAGTGTGAATTAAAAATGAGTTCAACAAGGCACTACGCACTAGAATATAAAGAAAAAAAATAACCCAAAACAACTGTACCCGTTGGCCTGTGAAAGGTGGAATTCTGAAAGTTGAGAGCTCTGCTTCCTTGCCCATGGATCCCACGTGACCAGCCTAGACCTCTCGCTCACCCGGCTCTAGGCATGTGCAGTGTGGGCAGCTGCCCAGGGCCTCGTGCTCAGCTGAGAAACAGAGGGACCCTTGCATCGCTGTGAAAGGCCACACTGTCACCGTTAGCCCAAGCGTGGTGTCATTCCTGGGGGTGCAGGGGTGGGGGGGACGGAGGAGCAAACAGAATGGGGCTGGTACAGCAGCTGGGCCAGCAATTTTGTTGGCTCAGTGTCAGGTGTGAGGCAGAGCCCCTGTGAAATACCTGTTAAGTACCAGCCATTCTAGGTGCCCTTTTGGCATTTTGTTGCTAGGTGACAGAAGGCCCCTTGTTTTCCAGGACCAGCCTGACACAGGTAAGGAGAGGTGGGTGAGGGGAGGAGGGAACAGCCAGATTAACTGGCTTTTGTAATCTGTGCATCACACATAGCAAAGATTGCTTTGATTTGAATGCGCATTTAAAATGTATGTAGTACTGCCAGTGCTAGGGCAGTGTTGTGCAAAATGACTCATACTGCTAACAGGCCCAGGGGAGGGGGCCCCCTTTTCTGGGCCTCGAAGCACTCCAGCCAGCTGTAAGGTCTAGGTATGGGGGGGCCCCTTCCCTTGGCCTTGTAGCCATTAATCCCTCTTTCCTCTCCTTTAATTTATTTGGTCATCTATGAAATAGACCAAAAAAGAAAAACACTCTGTTGGAAATGTCTTTTTGGGAAATGGTTCTATTGCAAAGTGCAGCCTATGGAGGGAGAGAAATAAAAGTTTTAAAATGTGAAAAATAACTAAATAAAGCAAGACAGAGTGGGTCGCAAAGTGGCCAGAGTGATTTTATTCACACCCAAAACACATTAGCGCTACTTTACAGAGTTTCCCAGTGAAGCGCTACTTTTATTTTCTCTTTTTTCTTTGAACAACATTGTTTTCCCAGGGTGGGGAAGTGCACCATTCCCGGAGGTACTGCAATACCTGGTTGATTGGAAAATAAAATGCGTACCGCAGCTCTGTGTTCACGGATGTGGTCTTTTTAACCCATACTGCTTATGATTTGTAAGGATATAAGTAATTGACATAGAAATGGGTCCCTTCTGGGCACTGTAGTTATGCCCTTAACTTTTCAGGCAAAAGCATTCACTGATTTCAGAATAATAAGTGCTAAAGCATTAAGGTAACCATGTTGTTCCTTCCTACATTTCACATGCGGTACTTAATCTTGCATTCCCTATCAGTGTTTGCTTTTTCCACAATGTTGTTACTTTTTTTTAGGCAGCATATTACTCTTAATTAATCGAAATTTTGAATTGTGTCACATCCAGGTGTTTATAGCGAAGCACAATTGGGTTGTAGTTGAAGGCAGTGCGAGTTTCTCTCAGTGGGGCTGTATGGTGTTCAGGGGGAGAGGTTGTTGCACTATCGTCAGAGCTGACTACGTTCCCTCCTCCCTCCTTAAGCAACTCCGCCAACCTCCACACTCACCTACCCTGCTCTTGACACCCTCCTCCCCCTCTCACCCTAATTATACCCCTGCACACGCTTCTATGCCCACTGAATCCCTCTTGGCATACTGTAACATTTCTATTTATAACAACACTTTGGTTCTTTCAGTGGGTTTCCTGTGTATCCTATATGAATTTTACTCACCATGTACCCTAAACTGTTTCCTTTTATTTTGTCTGATATCCTGTATAATCTGTTTTGTTTCAGTACTATGATTGTTTTTCTTGTTTATTTCCATTGCTGAAGTAAAGCGCTCTGATACCCTCGGGTGGAGCTAGCGCAATATAGAACCTTCAAAATAAATAAAAATAAAATGGGTTTGGGGAACCAGGTTCAGCCTTCATGACTAGTCTCCCAGACCACACTCCTGAGGGAGAATATTCCCATGCTAGACATTAGAAGCCCTGGTGTCTTAGCACCTGCAGCTTGACCATAGAGGTGGCAAGTGTGAGTTAACCTTGAAAGCCTGTCCATCACAATCCATACTGAAGTTCACCTCCAGTCTTGCCTATGACACAGCACACCCTTGACCAGCAGTGACCGTGCCACTGAGGTCACAGGACCCTTGAGAAGGGCTGGCTCTAGGGAAGTGTGAAGGGTCCGATCGCTCCGGTCCTATGTTTTAAAAAACATTTGCTGCCTCCTTCCTGGCCTCCAGCAATTTTCTGCAACAATAAAAATATCATGATAACTCCATTGATCAATGTTCTGCTTAGAGAGAGAATGAGTTTTGTCAACTGGAAATTTTGACTCGTGAAAAGTAAGCACAGAGGGTTATTGTGCTTGCTGCAAAGAACATGTACCATGCAGATCACAAAGAGCACATCATGTAAATAGGCCAGTGTGTTACTGCATTTGTCAGTGAGATCCTTTTGTCACTTGAAGTTTATAAGTCAAAAATGTTAACATAGAACAGTGATCTATTAACTGGTATCTTAGAGCTGCATGCAAACTTCAAGTTATAAATTAGCGCATTATGGTTAATTCCCCAGTCTTTGATTATCCTCATTTTGCAAAAAGGGTTCATTTGGATAGAAATCAATACTGGTTATTAAAGAGAACCCCCAACCATGGTATTACGTTGTAAATTCATGGTTTGTGTTTCTCCAGACCAATCACTATTACATTTTTACTGCCTACTAGTATGGTTGTCATGTGACTCCTACACCTTGAAGTCCTCTATCTTACCTAACATTTCCTATACAGTGTTTTACATATGCATGATTGATTGTCTCTGTGTAATGTGTGTGATGTAAAGTGGTCTGACACCCTACACTGGTATCAGTGGTGCTGTAGGTCAAATTAAATGCATTTGAGCGAGAATGTGGTTATGGAGACTTGAGGGGCACAGTTGAGGGAATCTGTGGCAGAGGGAGTCATTGGGGGGCACCAACAAATATTGTTGCACAGGGCTCCCCCAGCACTAAAGCTGGCCTCTACTACTTCCTACAGTTCCAACACTAAATCAAAAACATTGATTTGAAAACCCCTTGAATCTGCAGCATACCTTCAAGTCAATGTATGATTTAGTAGTGGTATCGGTGGTTCTAAGTATTTTTTTAAATTTATGTACAATCTTTATTTGTTTGCAATGGTGTCTTGTATTTTTGTAATATATGTGTTGTGTTTTTGCACTTAACATAATTCTGGTGAGTAAAGACTAGAGCCCTGTAGTATGCTTGTAGTAGAAATCAGAGAGTTGATCCAAGAAGTTAGTTAACCATAGGAGGTTTATTAGATAAGAGTAAATCAACCCACGACCAGTAAAGTTGAGTAACAGGCTTGCAATGGTCATGACATAATATTATGGCATTCTAAGAACATAGAATAAGAACTCATGAACAACATTCCTTAAAGAGCAAGTATAACAATGTGCAGTACATACTACACATCCTTCCCCTAATAAATAAAGCAGAATTGCAGATAAAAATACAGTAAGATAAAAATACACATACATAGGAAAAGAAAAAAAAACATTAATTCAAAACATAATCATGGAGTCTCACAGGAACAGATCTGATCCTGCGACTGAGATCCCTACCATCCCCGGCACCAATGAAATTGGAAACCGGTTGTAAAGTGGGCAGAGGCGTAAGATTATTTGAATCACCATATGCTAAAAGTGAATCAGGGCCAGAACGATTGACAGGAACAGATGGAACAGATGGAGACATTGAGGACTCTCCAACCCCAAACCAATCAGTACTAAGATCATCGGATAAATCCGAGGTCTGCTTGTTGGAAGAAATAATCCTTGCTTGTTGATCAGAGATCTTAATGAGAGCATTCTTGTTCCACCAACCTCTTTCAAATAAAAGAGCTGCAGATCGAGAAACTTTTAACACTTTAACAGGAGCAGAAAAGTTGGACTGACCCTTAGTGATTTTAACAGGTTTCTTAATAATAACCCAATCACCTGAAACAAGAGGCTTTTCAGTAACATGCATACGTTTGTCGTAATTGCCTTTGTAACTCTCCTGTTTCATTTTAACACGTTCACTAATCTTAGCTAAATCAACATTGACTAGGGAACTCTTCATCAACCAAGAAGGATTCAGTCTAGAAGTGGGAATCCTACCACAAAGTAAAACAAAAGGAGATACTCCTGTGGTACTGTGCAGGGTACAATTATAATTCCAGATTTTCTCATACAGAAAATCAGAAATATCAAGTTTGTTAGCACAAGCTGTTTGAACAGCTTCCTTTAACAAACGGTTCGCTCTTTCTACAAGACCATTAGATGCAGGGCTGTAAAGAGGAACCAAAATATGCTTGACATCTAAATTATTTAAGAACGTATTCACATCTTGTGAAACAAAGTGTGAACCGTTGTCGGAAACAATTTCATGTGGAGTACCATCGATAAAAAATAAATGCTTTAAAAATGAAATCACAGCACAAGAATTTGGATTCTTGACAAAGGAAAAATATATCCATTTAGAAAAATAGTCAATGGCCACAATCAAAAATTTAAGGTTAACATTAAAAACAGAAAATGGGCCAGAAAAATCTATTGCAATTTTTTGCCAAGGAGCCTGAGGCCATTCTACTGGAACAAGTGGTGAATTAGACAATTTCCAATGTTTATCTGAGCATAGGCATTGAATTCCAGGCCACCAATAAGTGGTTTTGATTTTATTTGTGGTACCAGTAATACCGGGATGAGACTCGTGAGCCACAGAAATAATGGATTGTCTGATGCTAACAGGTGGGACAAATTTGTCTTGCCTAAACAACATGTCACCAGACACAGACAACTCAGATGCAACTTGTGCAAAATGTTTCTCCTCAGTTGACATACTTCTATCCCTGGGCCAACCTTTAATCAAAAATCTCTTAACATTCAGCAGGCAGGAATCATTATCCATTCCGTTCAACCAGTCTTGTTTAGTGATCTTACTTCCTTGAATAGCATCATCAACAGCAAAAACACACTCTAAGTCAGAATTAATCAATTTACCTGTGGACAAAGGAATACGTGATAAACAATCCGCGCGGATGTTTTTACCACCAGGTAAATATTTTATCTCAAAGTTGAATTCTTGAAGACGTGCCAATAGTCTGACTAAACGAGAAGAAGCTCTATTGGAGGAACTTTCTCCCAGCATATAAATTAAAGGCTTGTGGTCTGTGTATAAAAGAAACCTGGTTCCCCAAATGTACATTTTAAATTTTTCGACAGACCATGAACAAGCTAAAGCTTCTCGCTCTATAGTACTGTAATTGACTTCAGCCGAAGTCAAAGAACGAGAAGCAAATGCAATGGTGCATTCTTCACCATTAATCATTTGACTAAGGACAGCTCCGAGACCACGGGAGCTAGCATCAACAGTAATGATGCTTTGAACGCCATGGGAAAAGGGCTTGATTGCAGGAGCCGAAAGAATCATATCTTTGATGGAGTCAAAAGCAGATTGAGATTCAGAGGACCACACATATTTTGCATGTTTTTTTAACAGATCTCTAAGAGGTTGGACAACAAGTGCATAGCTCCTGACAAAACGAGCGTAATATTCACTCAACCCCAAGAATGCTCTCAACGAGTCTTTATCTAAAGGAGAGGGAGCATTTTTAATAGCTTCCAACAAAGAAGATTTGGGTTTAATACCATCTTTTGAGAGGTTGTGGCCTAAATAATCAACCTCATTAGCCAAAAATTTACATTTCTTCTTGTTGATGGTAAGACCATGACTTTGTAGTGATTTTAAAACATACTCCATCAATATGTAATGTTGATCCAGAGATTCAGAATGAACTGAAAATGTCATCCTGGAACGCTTGAATTCCTGGACAATTATAAAAAATGGAGTCCATTAATCTTTGAAATATACTGGCTGCAGAAGCGAGCCCAAATGGTAACCTTTTATACATATATACACCAAAAGGTGTAACAAACGTTGTAAGGGGTTGAGATTCTAAAGATAATGGAATTTGGTGGTACGCTGAGCGCAAATCAATAGTGGAAAAATATTTGCTACTACCAATATTGGCCAGCATGTCATGGATTTTTGGCAAGGGGTGTACATCAATGACAATATTACGATTGAGCACCCGTAGGTCTGCACATAAACGAATCTCCCCAGAAGGTTTTCGTGCTACGACGGCAGCAGAAACCCATTCTGAAGATTCAATAGGACAAATAATGTCTTGAGCAATAAGGGATTCAATGTGCTTTCTTAAGTCCTCTCTAGCAGACAGAGGAACCGGACGTACCTTTTGGATAACAGGACAAGCGTTGTCTTTTTTACCAAACCAATCCTGTCTTCAAATACAACCTTGTATTTTTCTAACACATTGCAAAGAATGGAATCATTACAATAATCAAAAACAGATAGTATAGGCAGATCACCCAAGGCCACAGGTTCAGGATGACCAGGCTTTAAAATAATGCCAAGTCTGGCCTGATCTTGCCAGCCTAAAATATCTCGGCCATTCTGTGCAACATAAATTTTTGTATAAACCACACGCCCTTTAAAATCAATGTTATCAGGAAAATATCCACGCATGGTTATATCAAAACCCCCAAAAGCTTTGGGATTAACATCAGTAGCAAGTCATTCTTTGTTATTCCAAGAGCACTGAAAAGTAGTCTCATCCAAAATGGTAATAGGTGATCCTGAGTCAGCCATAACCTGTATAGTCTGAATGCCAATTGAAATTGTGCAAATAGGACCCTTAATACTGAAATCACATAAAGCATTAATCTGAATGAAGGAAATGGAAGAAAGATTTAACGCATCGCAAATTTCTTCTTCAGAATAAACCATATTGACTTTAGACTTATCTTTAGGTAAACAACACGATGCAGCAAAATGACCTATACGTTTACAATTTGAACACCTTTTACCTTGTGCAGGACATTTAGGGTTGTTTCCTACATGAAATTTTGAACCGCACCTGTAACAAAATACATTAGATTTTGGTTCATAAACTTTTTTGCCAGTATTGCGGTTAGAAACAACATTAACATTACAATTATCACCAGATGCCTGCGAAACATTACAAACACTTGAAGAAGCGGCATGCTCAGCTAAAATTTTTGAGGAAACAACGGAGCACTCAATGCTTTTCGCAATTACAATAACTTCATCCAATGTTGGATTTTTACAAGTCAAGATCCGCTCCTGGATTTTCTTATTGAAGCAATTAAATACTAACTGATCTCGTAGAGCAGTTTCTAAATATGTACCAAATTCGCATTTTGATGCAAGAACACGTAGAGTTGCCACATAGTCTTCTATAGACTCTTCTTGTAACTGTTTCCTTTTAAAGAACATATGTCTCTCAACCATGACTGATGGATCATCTTTAAACTGTTTGCCTAGACGCGTTAATGCCTCGGTGTACACATTCCATGAGTCATCATCAGCTGGAGCTTGAACAACTGCTAAATTGTCAAATAATTGTTGGCCAGCATCTCCTAAATGATTGAAAAGAATAGCTCTTTTTCTGGATGCAGGATAATCTAAAGCATCTATAGCTTCCAAATAGTTTGTAAATACTCGTAGCCATTTGTGCCATGGTGTTGGAGGCTTGCCAGGAACAATTAAAAATGAAGGAGGTGCTACAATTCCATTGTTGTTATTACCTGAAGTAGCCATATTAAAGTAAAAATATATGAAACAAAACGATTTTAATAAAATTCTTACTTGTCAGCCTTTGAGAGTGAATTGTCCGGTAAACGATCTTTTAGTCCAGACAGGAAGCGACTATAATCTTAATAATAGCGTCGCGTTGACAAGAAGTTCAGTTGAGAAATGGCTGTTGGCGTTTTGTTGAGTTGACGCTGAGCGCTGAAAGCGACGTTTTTTCGAGTTGACGCTGAGCGCTGAAAGCGTAAACAAAGCAGGAGCGCATTCAGATTACGGAATACGATGGGCGCATTCCAGAGTGACGTCGTATTAGTCGACGTGCTGCGCGTGTACCAGAAGCGCGTGAAGAAACAAGCATTCAGCTTGGTTCGCAAGAGTAGAACGCTTCTCGCCTTTGAAAAAAAACGGTACGATCCGGGCAGCGTTTCCAAGATAGCTTTCAGGTAATTTTTAGGAATAAAAATAACTCACAGTTTTAGTAGAAGTGGTCTCAATGAATGAGAACGAAGTTTCGAAGGCAAAATCCGATTTTGCTTGAAACGGTGGAGCCAGTGACCATAAAGTTCACGGGTCGAACTGCTCACGTCGGTGGGTTTGACTCTTACAAGCTTCAAATCGTCGCCAATAAATGTAGTATGCTTGTAGTAGAAATCAGAGAGTTGATCCAAGAAGTTAGTTAACCATAGGAGGTTTATTAGATAAGAGTAAATCAACCCACGACCAGTAAAGTTGAGTAACAGGCTTGCAATGGTCATGACATAATATTATGGCATTCTAAGAACATAGAATAAGAACTCATGAACAACATTCCTTAAAGAGCAAGTATAACAATGTGCAGTACATACTACAAGCCCACACACAAAAAAGACTGTCCAACAGCTCTTAGCATGTGCATATGGGATACCGGTGAGAGGATTTACGTTAAAACAACTTACTAAGTATTAATGTCATACTAAGGTGGCACAATATTTGCACTGAAAGATAACGGAGCCTTTTGAAATTTGCGATTATATCCACGGTGTAAGGGTTTTTGTCTTGTTTAATTTTATATTTTGAATGATCCCACCCCTCATTACCTCAATAGGATCTCTCCCCTTTATGAGACAGAACTGGAATTATTATCATGCACTCATCTGTAAACAATCATGGAATCTGGAAACATGGAGTGAAAAATATCCATCTTTTTAAATCCTGCACCTAGCTTTTCCATCCAATGTGACAAATTGAATCAATTTAATACAGTCCTCAAATATATGGACTTATATCTTTTTGTCCATGTAATTGATGTTCAAGTAAGGTCTCTTCAGTGATGCCAAATAAGATCAATAGTCCTGCGATGTCACTTTCTGTGATGTCACTTCTTGTGATGTTACATGCAAATTAGAGGGACCTCACATCTTCCCTCTCGCCTGGGGCCCCAGAAGTTCTAGGACTGGCCCTGAACCCTGTACTCCCTAAAACCATGCTTCACGCTCCCTCACCAGCCACCACCAAGGGCCCCCATGCACCTCCAGACACCACCTGCGCCTGACGCGAACTGCTGACGTCAATGCATTCCACGTCCTATGACAAGTCTTTCCCTCACTCTCACTTCGAGCTGTTCCGTGACCCGCCTTTCCCGTCCACCGCTTGGAGCTGTGGAAGCTACCTGGCACCTTTGATTAAATATCTATGGTGGAGCGACAGAAGGAACAGGAAAGCTGCGGTGGGACCATTAGAATACGGTATATGGTGTGAGCATGTTTCAGCAGATGCCATGTGTGCTTCTAGAACTCGGTGATATAAAACACAGGGGAGTTATAGGAGCAAAGACAGAGCTGGGTCCAGTGAAGTGTCCAGTGTTGGCGCACGGAAGCTAGATGGATCTGGTTTGTGTTATTAGCCATCTGTATCCTTAGCATATATGTAGCTACATGGAGGGGGCAATGAGGATCTTAGGCCATAACCAGGTCTAAGATGGCCAAAGACAGAACACATCTCCTCTTAAAGCTAAAAACACAGGGGCTTAACAGTTTGTGCGCCTGGATTGGTATTTCACACCGTGCGGCTTTACTGAATATCCAAGAATTATTCTGGGCAGATCTTGCCAGGAATAGAAAGTCAGTAAAATGGCAACATTTCTATGGGGTAAACCTGGTTTGAAAGAGAGACAATCTGTATCAACTGTGTGCACACACTTTGACACCACATGCAATCTTTGATTTCAAGCAGGAAAGCTATGAATAGAGAAAAGTGCCTTGCATACAACGGTATTATGCTGGGTAATTGTGACAGCATGTTGGATGTTTCGAATTATGTAATACAGACGGTCAGAGTTAACCAAAACTATTACCATTCGTGTTTAGGTCTCAGATGTTAGCTCTGTTCTAAACAAGAAATACATTATTTACTTTAAGACTGTAATTTAGACTGGTATAAAAAAATCGGGCACGAAAACTCCCCACCACAAATAACATTAGCAACGGGGGACACAGCAGTATTTGCATCCAATTTACACGCCTATGCAAAGCAAGTATTGGCAAAACCACAAGGTCTGGCACTGGCTGCCAGCATTTTGGGTTTAGCAATGCTTGTTTTGTCACGGTTTTTTGCAAAATGTTATTGTTGGGAAAACTGCTAGGCCCACAGCAAACAAATAAATGGATAAAAGTAAAGTCTTTTTTGATCTAAAAAACACACATTTCTTTTGTAGTCCCTGGCACTGTAAATATCGACTTTGTGTTGATGTAGTCCTTTGTGAAGGGGAAAAAGGCAATCATTCTCAGGCAAGTTAGGCAACGGCTGGAGTGGGCTCAGCTATTGCCCCATGCTTTAGTAGGTAGAAGAAAGATGTGAATGACACTACAACAGACTATGGCTGAAGAGAGCTGGCTGAAAGGCCGCAGAAGTTAGTGTATTAAACATACAATGTTCATAAAATGAAAAAGTCTTGGCTAATGCCAGACCCCAAAAAAGGGAATAACGGAGACCATGCCCGTTTCCTGGATGCTATTGTTCACTTTTGAACTGATTTGTACTCACAATTGCCACCAGCTAAAAGGTGTTGATAATGGATGTACAAACTGCAATCAAGCACATTTGTGCTCAGTTCTATATTGGATACAGCGTGAAAACAATATTACCATCTGCACCTTTGTCTATAGACAGGATTTCACCAGAGACAAAAGGGGTTCATAGAAGAACTACATTTGCATTAAAGTTAGCATGTTTTCTGTGAATGTACAACAAATAAACGAATAGAGCAAACTAAGACTGGCAAGAAATCAAAAAACACCCCATAGCACTTTGTAAGACAACTATAAAAATAAAAATAAAGGAAACATATTTGGAGAATATTGAACACATTTTTAAGTCTTGAGATGGCACATTTCATGTTGCACTCACGCTCGTTCCCATTTTTACTCTGCTCCTTCATCGCTGTATCCCTCCTAGTGACTGGTGATAAAATAACAATGAAAGATAAATGTTGGGGCAGAAAATACTCTGCATGGTAATTGTTAGAAATGGAATTCCTGGTTGGCTGAGGTATGCATCCAGGCTGGGCAGGAAACAACACTGTAATCAGAGTAAGCTAGATTCACACTAAAAGATAACCTGTGCTCACCCTCTGGTAGCTTGGCACAGAGCAGTCAGGCTTATCTAAAGATGCAATGTGTAAAGTATTTATGCAAAACACACACACAGTAACACAATAACATACACCACAAAAATACTCCACACAGGTTTAGAAACATAACTTATTATATTCTGAACAAAACAAGACCAAAACGACAAACATTTGATGTACGGTTCTCAAGATATGAGAGTTTTTGTAAATATGTGCCAATGGCCCACTACTCCAGAGGTAGTTGTCAGTTCTACACCTCTCCGAACCCAGTTGGATCCCTCTTCTATGCTCTCAAGGGCCATTAAGCTAACCCATCTGGAATCCATCTCCTCGCCTGTAGACCCCCTCTGTGCAGCACCTAACTTTAATCTGATCACAGATGCATCCCAGTAGGCAGATAGTACAACCATGGCCAACAAAGTGGCAACACCCATTCCTCCCCATGGGTCTGACTTCTGTCCACATCCCAAGGAAAAGTCTGTCCACAAGGACAGCAACCACCAGAGACCACTGAGCACTGTCAGGGTTAATAGTCAGATGACAAGCCTTTCAGGGCACGTTGTCCTTTGGGACTCCTCAGAGTGGGGGACTGTAACCCCAAGTGCCTTGCATCCTTTTTTCACTCTCGCTCCCAATAGTTCAGGGGTGATAGTCTAAGACTGGTATTTCAGCCAGGGTCTGTACCTTGAGGCTAAATAGATTCAGGGAAAAGTCCTTGCTCCCCTTGACCCTCCTTCTGAAGTTCTATGCCCCTCTTTAGGGAGTGATCCCTACCTGAAATCAGTACTGTCAGGGTGCTTGTTGCAGCCGCCCTGCCCAGTTCTCCCACCAGTTATGGGGTGATATCCTGCAACTGGTCTTCTAGCCCATGGTCTGTCCCCTGAGGCTGGACAGGTGCCTGTTATATTATGTTATCTCATTTATAGAGCGCAATGGTTACTTCAAACGGAGTGTCCTCGAGCTGATATTACACTCTTCAACAAAGCTGTGCTGCCTCAAGGAAAGAACAAATTAAGATTGTCCAAAAAGCAAGTTTTTAGTTTCTTCCAGAAGATAATTTTGGACGATTCCAGCCTCAGATTGACAGGGAGAGAGTTCCAAGTTTTGAGGTTCGATAACTGAAGGAGCAACCTCCCATACATTCTCTAGCTATACTGGATACTATAGCAAATGCATCCCCAGAAGTCCTCAGATTAGGATGGTAAGGTTTGATCAGAGGATACAGATAGCAAGGACCCCTCGAGTTCATAATTCTGTAGCAAAAACATAATGCTTTAAAAGAGATTCTTTCCCTCATTAGGAGCCAGTGAAGTTGTCTAAGGACTGAACCCGCAGAGGAGAATCTATGGATGTTAACCCCTTAAGTGCTGCCGTCGGCCAATGGTCGTCGCGAGCACTACCTTGCCAGTGCTGCGCACGACCGTTGGCTGACGGGCCAGCATTCGTTCTTCGAACGTTCAGTACTGGGCGCTGAACGTTCAACGCTCCTATGAGGTTAAGCAGCATTCTAGCCGCAGCATTTGAATATGTTGAAGAGTTCTTATTCTACCTTGGGTAACCCCCAGGTAGAGCATGTTGCAGTAGTCCAACCTGGCCACCAGTAGAGCTTGGACTACAGGCTTTTTGGACACGTCCAGGAGTGACCCCAGGATCTCATGGAGCATCTTTAAGATGCCAAAACAGTCCCCTGCAAGGTTTACATCTGATGATCAAAAGCAAGAGTATTGTTAAACAAGCCATATTCCTAAGTTTTTGATCTTAGATTTCGGAGTTTGAATAGGTCCCAGCACATCTGGCCATCTGGCTGTTTCCCCACAATCAGTACCTCTGTTTTTCCAGCACTACGTTTAAGGCAGCCGGGGTCCATCCAGTCAGCTAAGCTTACTAAACAGTTCCTTAAATTGGCTGCAGAGAGGCCTTCAACCTGAGATAGAGAGATGATTAACTGGGTGTCATCAGCCTGGTCAAGCCAGGACTTC
Source organism: Lissotriton vulgaris (assembly GCF_964263255.1). Classification (NCBI taxonomy): domain Eukaryota; kingdom Metazoa; phylum Chordata; class Amphibia; order Caudata; family Salamandridae; genus Lissotriton; species Lissotriton vulgaris. The sequence continues at coordinate 1,858,638,172 of NC_141689.1, forward strand.
CAGGAGAGTACAACTACCCCCCAAGGAAAACACATTCTGAATGTATTGTGCAAGAGTCTGCCTGCTGCAGGTCTCCTGACCTCTGTCCATGTGACAGAGCATGGAGACCCCCTATGCCAGAAGGATCCTCACCAGGGTCAGCCCTAGGTCACTCTTAACTTAAAACTGGCAATTCCTGACCCACTGGCCCTCCCACCGGGGACTGTCTCCCCCCTTTCCACCCCATCTGGACTTCAACATACTCCTCTGTGGAGTGGTACTGCCGGAAACCAGAACAGGTTGGATGATTGTGGCAGCCACCCCTCCCCCAAGGTCTCCTGACACTGTGGGACACCCATCTGTGAATGGTCTGCAGGTACTGACCAGGCTCCCCTGCTCCCTCTGGGTATACTCCAAACCCTGGGGATGGGTATATGCAACACTGGGCCTCTGCACGACCCTCCCTTCACTCTGAGAAGGGACATAGGACCTTTTACCCTCCACTATCCTGAGACCTGTTTGGGTTGCTGTGAACTTTCCCCACCCTTGGTTGGGGGGGAACCTGAGTCAATCCCGTTAGGATCACTCACAAATGCTTCTTTAGACACTCTGGCACTCACCCAGAGGTGTGCCTCTTTTACAGGTTCCCTGGGGTCAGAAAACTTTCAATCAACCAGGTGTTGATGTAGCCCTGGAAAACTATAACTGAACATGTGCTCAATGGCCATAGGTTAGAAATGGAGGTCTCTAGTTGGCAATGGTTTGCACCTTTGTCAAAATAGGGACCCTTCTTCTTAGTCAGGGTAAGGGGGATACACTTCTAAAATAACCCCTGCTCACTCCCTTGGTACCTTGGCACGGGCAGACTGGCTTTTCTAAGAGGCAGTGTGTAAAACATGTGTGCACACATACAGTACTGCAGTGAAAACACAACTAATGGACACCACACCAGTGTAGAAAAATAAGTAATCTTTATCTAAACAAAACAAGACCAAAACAACAAAAATGTACAATACAGTAATTAAAATGTAAGAAGGCAAAAATAGTTCTATCCATAGCAAATTATAGATGCTACACTTTCAACACAACGTACCTTGGACAGGTCAAAATCATAAAGAAACACAGCCGCAGGGAAGGTGATGCATCGGTTCCGTATGCCCAGGGAAGGTGATGCATTGGTTCCTTACTCCAGGAGAGGTGATGCGTCAGTTTGTTAATGCCACGCAGGGGAGGGGATCCGTCGGTTCCTTACTGAAGGGGAGGTGATGTGTTGGTTTCTTACTGTGTGGGAAGGTGATGCTTCGGTGTCTTACTGCAACCCCGGCGTTGATGTAGACTTCGCACCTCAGTGTGATGCGTGGGGATCGGGGATGCGCCGGATCTGGATGCAGCGGTGGCAACAATGCTGAGTTGATCTCTCCATTCGTGGTCCCACGATGCGTTGGTTTTCCAGCCGCACAGCAGGGCCTGCGTTGGAATCGATGTGTGATCTCTGACTTCGGAGATTAGTGGATGGGAGTCGGCCTGCAGCCATTTCTCCAGCTGTGGACAGGCTCTGCGTTGGTTTCTTCAGCGGCACAGCTGCGATGCATCAAAAACGGGTGCAGATGCATCCCGCTTCTCTTAGTTGCTTCTCTTTTCCAGTTCCCAACAGCAGGAACAACCTCCATAGGCCCAACACAGCAACAGACACCACTTGGCAGGTCAGAACTCCCAGCAAGGGAGTTCAGTTTAGCTGGTGGTGAAGTCTTTGCGTCCCTCAGACTTCAGAACAGGAGGCAAGCTCAACTTCAAGTACTTGGAGATCTTCTTCAAGCAGGATATACAGCACACAGCAAAGTCTTTATCCTCTCCTTGGCAGACACAGCTACTGCAGGCCAACCCCAGACAGCACACAAAGGGGCAGTACTTTTCTTTCAGCTTTCCCATCTCTTCTCCTTGGCAGACGTTCCTCTTGAGTCCAGAAGTATTCTAAAGTTTTGTGGCCTGGGTCCCAATATTTATGCAGCATTTTCCTTTGTTTTCTTGTGGCTGAGAGGCTCTGTGCTCAGTCAAAACCAGTTCTGTCCTTTCTGGTCCAGCTTCCCGACAGGAGGTGGAGACTGCATTGCGTAATACAGACCAGGCCCATTCAGGTGAAAGGAAATCTACTCCCCCTACTCTAAATGCAGCCCATGTCTATTCAGCCCAGCCCTGACTCATCCAGGACAGGCAGGACACACCCCAACCCCCAAGTGGCTGCCTACAGTGAATGCACATCCCCAGCCCTTGTCACTCAAAAGCCAGACAGTCAATCCACAAACCAGCAGAGACACACAGATTCGCTAAGCAAGAAAATACCAACTTTCTATTTTCAAACACAGAATGTAAATATCATCTTTACTAAAAGATGCATCTTTAGATTCTGAGTTCAGGCACATTAAACGTTGTCTTCCTATCTTGTCCCTTTGTAAATTTATATTTATAGGATGTTATAAATAAACTCCTATTCTATCCTATGAGACAGATAGCCTTTCAATGGTGAAAAATAAAATTCACTGTAGTTCACTATCAGGACATGTTACACACATTAGGACCTGCCCTACCTTTCGCATACACTGCACCCTGCCCACATGGGTACATTAGGCCTACCTTAGGGGTGACTCACATGTAAGAAATGGGAAGGTTAGGGCCTGGCAAGTGGGTGCACTTGCCAGGTCGACATGCCCGTACCAAACTCTGCAAATACACTGTAGTAGCAGGTCTGAGAACTTTTTGCAAGGCTGCTTGTGTGGGGGTGCACACTCAGTGCTGCAGGCCCACTAGCAGTAGTTGATGTACAGGCCCTGGGCACACACAGTTCACAGTACTGGGGACTCATCAGTAAGTCAAACAAGCCAGTCATGGAAACACCAATCCATTTTCACAATTTACCTAGGGAGCACTTGCTCTTTGGCACTGATTAGCAGTGGCAAAGTGCCCAAAGCCTCTAGACAAGCAAAAACACAGGAGGCAGAGGCAAAAATACAGGGGGAAAACCTGCCAATGATGCCAGGTCTAACACCATCAAATTGTACAGCCCTTCAAAAGAGTTTACCATGCTCTGTCTCACCCAACAATCCAGTGCTCTGCAAAAGTACACCACAGAATACTTCCAGGAATGGTGTGACAGCTTCTGACAGTCCCTGAATCTCAACCTACACTCTTCTGTGGTGAATCCATACTTCCTTACCAGGTCGTCCTTCACGGGGGTATACCTCAACCTTTCCCCCTTTTCTTGGTCCAGTAGGGTGTCCCACCACCAGGACTATGACTCAATATGCCAGCTCCCCAATCCTCCTCAGGGATCCGTGCACCTCTAGAGATACCTCATATGCCTCAAACCACTTGTGTATGTCATCCCCTTCCTTGAAGCTCGGCACCAAGTCACTGGGTATGTGGACTGTATCTTTAGCATTGGACACAGGCATTATGCTTCTACCACTGGACTCTACTTGCTTTGCTTGTAAGTCTAGTTCCTTCAAACTCAACTAATGGGCCAATTTATTCTCATTAAGAGACAGCTTGCATTTGGTCAATGCCCTTTCAGCTTCAGCCATCCTCTACTCAGCCAGGGTTTTCTCAGCCTCAGCTCTTCTCTCTTCTGTGGACATCTGGGCCAGCTGCAATCTCAGATTACATAGCACTCTGCCCTTAGGGTTACCTGGGCCTACCTAAGGGATTTAAATACAAGTGTGCTCCTAATGGATCATTAGTTGCATCCCATTTTGGCACTCAACACATGGGTTCCTCCAATCTATTAAGGACTCCACAATGTTTATAAAGTTCTTGATCAGCGCCAAGAAACCGTCCGGTGAACGCAGCGCTATACAAATCCTTTTAACATTACATTACATTACATTACATTCTTCAATTCTTTTTTTATTGATCAAATTAAAGTTCATAAGTAATCTCCTTGATGAAATTCATTAGTCATTCCATGAAGGTTTACATATCATTGTTCATCATTAGTGTGTTGAGTGCCCAAAGGGGATGCAACTAATGATCCATTAGGAGTAGGCAAGGGCGAATTTTGCGAATCTGGTGTTCGCGAATTTGCGTATTTGCGAACTCGCAATCCGCAATATCCGCAAAATCTTGCGGATCTTTTTTTTGTGTTCGCAAGGGTTTCTGCCAGTTCGCAAGGGTTTTGTACCAGTTCGCAATTGCGAACTTACTTGTCGGCTCGCAATGGTCGCGACTATGTTGTTTCTACGTCTGGTTCATCATCACAGGTTCCCAGCACCCTCTGTTTCACCACTGCCACCCTCTGTTTCACCCATGCCACCCTCTGGTACATCAATGCCACCCTCTGGTTCATCATCACTGTAGATTATGGGGGGGGGGGAAGCAAGCACACCTGCCCTGCTTCAACTGACATGAATTAATTTGGGGTTGATTTATTAATGTGTCACTGTTTTTAAATTTCAGTCTGGCACCTGCTTCCTTATCTGTAATTTGCTTTCTGTTGCAGTGCAATTTTGTTTTCCAGGACCTTTGTGGCCTACTTGTAGCTATTCTATGAGCCTGCTGTGAGGGTCAGAGCAGGGTCATAGAATTGTTGCAACTAGCAACTGAACTCTGGAGGGGCCCCAGTCAGGAAGCACTACAGGGAATGGTTACTATTACTAATGATGAGTTTGAACTTTTGCACCTGCTGAGTGCTTTCAGTTTTGCAAAACTCGTTTTTCTGCAGAACAGCAACTGTAATGCCCCAAACAAACATAGGCAACTGAACTCTGGAGGGGCCCCTCAGGAAGTACTACAGGGAATGGTTACTAATGATGAGTGAACTTTTGCACCTGCTAAGTGCTTTCAGTTTTGCAAAACTCGTTTTTTCTGCAGAACAGCAACTGTAATGCCCCAAACAAACTTACTTGTGAAAGTTGATTTCTAATCCAAAAGTGATCCAAAGAAAGTCAAAAGGCCTCAAATCCAAAAAAGTGCAGGCAAATGTCAACCTGAGGAGTTATTTTGATAAAAATCATCATTTTCAAAAGGTCTATGCTGCTTGCTAGTGGATTTCTTATGCAGAATTGCAAATTTTGTAATTTCGCGAGTGCGAGATTGTTGCTGCCCGCCGCACCTACAGGTTTGCAATTGCGAACTCTCGCGATGCGTCACCAAACTCCCGCGGGATCCCGCAGCAAGATCCAAAATGGCGCAGCACTTGCAAAATATCGAGAAAAACAACTCGGCAAACGCTGAATGATGGTAAGTGAACGCCGCACGCCGCAATATTGTATCACCAAAAAAAAAAATCCGCTGCGTGCAAATTTGCGGATTTTCGGTAAATTCGCGAGAGTTCGCGGATTGCGAATTTACCGAAAATCCGCAAAATCCATGAGCGGAATGGATTTTCCACCCATGCTTAATTAGGAGCACACTTGTATTTGAATTGTATGAGACGTCTGGGACGGAAGACGCCACCCTTGGGAGCACCATTTGCTGGGCGTGTGTAATTCTAATTGCATTTATATAGTGCTTACTACCCCTGACGAGGTGTCAAAGTGCTTTTCAGCCAGTAGCATGCTACTCCAGAGCCCAAAAAGGATTAGTGGTGGATTCATAGGGAACTATGACTTAATTTGAGTGGTGGACATACACGTCTGTTAGCTGGATTGATTATGATAATGGAGGCATAGAAGAGGGAAGAGTCTAGAAAGTGTTATTTGGGGGTTCATGGTAATAAGATGAGATTTGGCATGAGTACAAGGACAGCTAGAGGAGAAAAGATACTCTAGAAAGGGATTTGTGAGCTCATAGTTGTAAAATTAATTTTTGGATGAGATAAAGGAGGGATACATGAGGGAAGAATTTAGAAAGGGTTGTTTGGAAGATCATACTAGTAAAACGAGGTTAGGGGTGAGACAAGGAGGGATAGAGGAGGGAAGAGTCTAGAAAGGGTTATTTTGGAGATCACAGTAGTAGAAAGAGGTTTGAGGTGAGTCAAACAGTGGAGTTAGAGGATATACTGAGAGAGGTATAGGGCGAGAAAGAGTAGTGCATTGGAGAGAGCCAAAGTTTTTTTTTTTTTTTTCTTTTCCTTTTACAGTAGGAGCAAAGTAATAAATATGTAGATAAATCACTACATATAAAGGGTATCCATGATAAGGAAGAAAATATATTGAGATTTAAAGTTGTATTGTATAAACTCAGACTTTCAAGTGTTGCTGTACTTGAAGATAATGTAGGTATTTTTATAGCTAATTTATGGTATATAATTACATTTAATTTTAATATATATTTTCCTCAATATTTCAATAGTGAAGCACTTGTAGATAAAAGTTATAAAACTATTTACACATTGTGATAGATAAATATAACATAGACACATACGCATCTAATCAAATAACTTATATGAAAACTATGCGGTGATATCCATGTTAGGCACTGAATAATATATATTATACCTTAGGTAATATACACATTTGTTAGGCATTCTGAAAGCTGACAATTGAATTAATTCCTGTAGCATTAGTTACATTTAATGCAGCTGTTATCTCCTTTGTGTCGAATGGATATTCCTGCTATAGTTGTCATTCATTGCACATGTGATGGAACTTCTTACAGATAAGCCTTTTATGGAATTATGGTTGGTTATCCTGCTTGATGGGTTAGGGTGGACACAACTGAGTAGCATAGAGCCCATTTAAAGTTCCATTTGAAATAATGGAACAAACTGGTGGCCCATCAACTACATCTAGAGGATCAAATAAGCCCTTTAGTATTCAAGAAGGATTGAGTTCCTTGCATGGCACAGCGAGCACACCAATGTACTTTTGTGACTATGCCTTAAGATAGGCAGACAGAGGATAATGTATTCCCCTGGTCAAGTTGGACCTGTTTACAGCATTTGAAAGTATTTAACAGCGCTTACAATTAAAGTTAAATGTAGAAGAACATGCCACATCTGCTGCTTCAATTCCTTTTTTTTTAAATCAAAGGACACAATGAATCTGCTTGGGTTCCTTTATGTGTGCCCTAGTCTCTCCAGCTTCCCATCCCCGCAACAACCCTCGCCTTTGATATCTGTCTACATGGCCCAACTTTTGTTACCTACTTATTAGCTCTGTGATAAAAATGCAAACATATGTAGATAACAGATGGGTGTATGTCATGTGTATGTGATGAACATAAGCCTATTAGTGGTACCGTACAAGGAGGATGAAGCTCTGTGCAGTAAGTGCTTGGTACATGCATTTTCTGGATGTATGTGTGCCCATATGTTGTAAAGTAGATGAAGAATACAGTGTTATGCAGTGCTTGAATATTAAATAAGTGTGCTGGATGTATGTGCACCTACGACTGGTGCAGTACATGGAGGATATAGTGCCGTGTGTAGGTTGCATACATGCATCGGATGTTTGTGTGCCTGTGGATGGTACAATACATGGATGGCCCAGGGTTCCATTTTGGGAGACCCAGGCTTGCATGGTAAAACATGGAGAAGGGGTAGAAAACATCCCCCCCCCCACCCAGATAAACTGTGTAGTGCTGCATTCTTGTGCGCTGGGTAGGACATACACTGGAGAGGGGAGAGCTAGGCTTCCTCCTGCAGAATACAAAGGACGCTTTTTGATTCATTGTGAGGTTGCAAGGAAGGGGCCTTGGCGCATCTCAGGAGGGAGATGGGGCCGATAAGAGAATCATAAAGAGTAGTGGCCGGATGTAGGTAATTCCTATTTACCTACTCTTAAATACCGAATCATACCGATTCGGTATTTAAGAGTAGGTAAATAGGAAGGGGGCAGATGTAGGTAATTCTTATTTTATAATTACCGAATCTGTAAGATTCGGTATTTACCGATTCGGTAAATACCGAATCGGTATTTCCTATTGATTCCTATGGGCCTTGAAGCCCATAGGAATCAATGGGAAATACCGATTCGGTATTTACCGAATCAGTAAATACCGAATCCTGCAAGGGTGAACGGGGTGTCACTTTGACACCCTGCAGCACACCAATTCCAGGCTTTTGTGCCATGTGGCACACAGACATGTCTGTGTGTCACATGGCACAGGTGTACATGCACAGATGTTCATGTTTGTACACCTGAATTCGGTATTTTACCACCCAATTGTATTGGGTGATAAAATACCGAATTCTGAAGGCCTGTAGCACTGTAAACAGTGCTACCTGCATCTAGGATTTACCGAATCGGTAAAATTACCGATTCAGTATTTTACAGAATCTGTAAATTTACCAATTCGGTAAATTTACCAATTCTGTAAAATAATGGCCCCTATATCTCAATCACCAAATACCGGTCGGTAACGGCCGAATTCGGCTGTTACAGACCGGTATTTGGTGACCTACATCGGGCCCTAGGTCTTGTGGCCTGGGATAACCTTTTGATACACATCTTACTGTAGCTGACATCCAGATGTGAGCACTAGTAACTCCCATGGCTGCTTTGTGTGGCTTTCAGCCTTTGAGTCACTCCTGCTGTGACAGACTGCTTCCAAGAGGAAGAAGAGGGCAGAGGAGTGAGCACTTCAAAAGATGCAGACTCCGAACTCAAACTTCAAAGACTCAGACTCTAAATTACATTAGGTGTCTGAAAATGGATTATAAGAAGGGGCATTTGAGGCCCTAAAATTTGTCATCTGATAAGCAGTCAGATGGACTCAGCAAGGGGGAAGCTCTGCAAGACTTCTGCCTATGAAAAGGACTGGGGGCATTGCTATGCAGATCGGGCTGGAGTCCTGCATAGTGGGAGTGTGGCGACCGCGTGTGTCAGGAGGGGTCATTGTGAGAAGACTGCTGTGCAGCAAGTGCCGTAGCCCATGCGCAGTAGTGAACCGTGCCCCAAATGCTAGGAGAGGCCGCTGCCAAGGACGTCATGGTGCTGACCAGGCAGGAGTGTGTGTACTTTAATAATACTGTGACCATGTATGCCAGAGGAGATCACAACGACCAGCAAGTCATGACACGGTTAGAGTCATTGCAAAGAGGAGTGAGGCCACTGGGGACCCTGCAGACCTACCCAGGACAAAGGATTCGCACCATGAGCTAGGCATCACCAAACTCCCCCGACCATGGGAGGAACCACTTACCTGGTGAAGAAGAGCCATTGAGAACCTCTTTGAGAACCTCTGTTCACTGACCGCGAGTGCAGCCCGCTTGGGGCTGCATGCTGTTAACTCAGCTGAATAGACTGCTGCCACACCAGAGCATGTGGAAGGGGAATGCTCAGGAACTCTGGTTGCTCCAATAATGTTAGGTGAGGGTAACACTGATTTGGGACCTGTCTGCCCAGGGGGAACTTGCTGCTAATTAGCGCTGTTACAAAGAACAACGGTCCTTAGGATTAAGAACATGAACAATTCAATGAAATATAGACTACAGTCAGTACTATATCAGAAAGTTTTCAGTACCCAGCCGGACCTGAAAACGTTTTATTCAAAAAATGAACATGGATAAGCAAGACCGCCAGAGGGGTCTGATTCATTAACTGATAGGGTACAAGCCTGTACCTATCCAGAGGACACTCGAACAAGGTTCGGGAGTGAGAAAAAATAGGAAAGAAAAAGAGTTAAAGAATATCAGGCAAAGAGAACGTGGGAGCCAACTGTCCCTTGCTTTATTAACACAATTTTAAAGCAAGTTCGGACAGACAATTACTGTAGCAAGATTTAACACAATGGAAAAGATTACAGAATTGCTAAAAGTGTCAACGACGTTTCGATCCCTGGCTCCTAGTGAACTGGGATCATCATCAGGACTTTGTATTAATTTGCCTGTTTGTACTTTTGAAGCGCCTGTTCATAGTAGGAAAAAATGGGAAAAATGAGAAAGGAAAGAAAGGAAATTCTTGTTTAAACACAGCACTTGTGCCAGACAATATACACAGGGGTTCACATGTTATTCTTTAGCAGCATGCCAGAGTGCCCAACAATGGATTGTACACCCTTTATCACTAACATTACATTTGTGATGTTCCAATTTTGCGTCTTAAACCATGCTTTTCAAGATGAGTGCACGCGGGTTAAAGACTATCGCGAATCAATGGGAATCACTAGAGGTGTTTATCGACAATATTGTGCCAGTGGCTAGAGTGTCGATATCGGGTTGGGAGCGAGTGCAGAGGTTTGTGTTCATGCAGATCGTGTAGATCAGGCGGCGGAAAAAAAATAGGTGCCTATTGTGATTTAACAGTGTTACCGTGAGTAGTGGTTGAATGACAAACCTGTCAGAGCTGTGATGCTCCAGTAGGTCGAGATAGGGGTGGATTGACGTTGGTGGATTGAGGAATGGTTCCTATAATTGAGAGGGGGTCAGTTGAAACTTGACCATATTGCATGCAACTCAAGTAGTGTTAACAGGGGCGCATAGTTACCTCGAAATCCTAGTGAGTGGAGGGCTGATTATTAACAGTCACTTGAGGTAAATCTTTTTCAATTGGGAGTATGGACTATGATTAATCCACACGCTGGAAAAAACGGGAGTATGATTAGATCAAAGCTACTTTAGGGGGGGGGAAAGAATAGTTATCCTTCGCCTTAGACCCTTACCGTTATTTTGCAGTCGCTGCTGCCTTGCTCACGAGTCGAGCAGAGATCAGTCGGCGTGCTCAATGGCACTATTCCGACTCCGCGAGAATCCGGAAGTGATTTCTGAACTTCGCAGTGCATTTAAGTGAGCGAGGGAAGGGAAGTGAGGATACGTGTAACTATAGCGGCCATCTTAGAAAGGTGTCTCTTGCGTGAACCGTCAATCGGAGAATCGTGACTTAGTGCTTAAAATCATACATTTTTACAATTGTTTTAAAATTTTGGGAGAATTATACAATCAATGAACAATGAGCTCAATTGTCACTACTGGGAGATATTTTGAACAGTCTTTAGAACAATCCGCAACTTTTGAGCATTATTTAGAACAATCTTTAGCACAATCCTCAGAGGAGTTAAAGGAGTCCAGCCCAATCTTCCGTTCGATTTAGTCCATTCTGTATTGTGTCCAAAAGTATTATACATTTTAGTTCCTCTTTATTAAGAAGTTGGGTCCTGCTTCCTCCTCTGGGTGGCAGCTTTAGTGCCTTCAGGACGGTCCAGCGTAACTCATCTTCCTTGTGCTTGGAATTGATATAATGTTCCACAAGTGGGGCATTGGGGGTTTGACAGCGAATACGGCTCTTGTGCTGGCTGATCCTTGTTTTGACCTTCTGCGATGTTTGCCCTACATACATTTTGTTACAAGGACATTGAACCATATATATAACATTACACGTGTTACAGTTTGAGAGGGAAGAACTTGTAAAAGTAATATTGTTAAATACTCTTGTCTTTCCTTCAATGGTTAGATCACATACGCTACAGTTACCACATTTCACATGTCCAACAATGGGGGACAGACCCCATACGGCTTCAAGCGTGGAAGATTGAATGGGACTTGGCAGTGCTGCTCGGACTATATGGTCCTTCAAGTTTTTGCTTTTTTTAAAAGCAAATAATGGACGTTCAATTTCCAATACACCTGCATTAATGATAGGCCAGTGGTGGAGTACCATTTTCCTCAATTTATTAGATACTGGAGAAAAAGTCGTGACACAGGCCAGCCTTTCTTGTGCTACTCTTTTTCCTTTCCTATTTTTTCTCACTCCCGAACCTTGTTCGAGTGTCCTCTGGATAGGTACAGGCTTGTACCCTATCAGTTAATGAATCAGACCCCTCTGGCGGTCTTGCTTATCCATGTTTATTTTTTGAATAAAACTTTTTCAGGCCCGGCTGGGTACTGAAAACTTTCTGATATAGTACTGACTGTAGTCTATATTTCATTGAATTGTTCATGTTCTTAATCCTAAGGACCGTTGTTCTTTGTAATAGTCAATTGCCCATGGTCCCTAGGTACCTCTTGGGTTCCCTTGTTACGATAAAAAAGCTAATTAGCGCTGTGGCACTGAAACATTATTGACTTTAAGAATGGAGTCATCGTGCACTCCTGAGACCTGGACCATTAGTGGGGCATACCCTGGATGTTGTAAATAGTGAATGGGGAATAACCGATATTGCTTACACAAGGAGGAAGTTGGACAGGGAATCTCCATGGAAACACTATAGAACTGACCTCAGGAGGATTAAGTAGTTGTTTGTTATATTATTTTTCCTTTGTTTGGGAAGTGGTAGAAATCAAATGCTTCTCTTTTGTCATCAAAGTGACTATTTAACTGTACAATGATTTAGTGCTGCTGTTGCATCTATTTGAGTTATGAGCCAGTGTTCACTCACTTGTGTCCACATCCCCCAACCCCACAGAGTGAGCCTTGGACTACTCAGACTGCGCTAACCATGACAGTCAAGTACTGAAGAGATATTTGGCCCAGTTGCTCAGAATACTTAGTAGGTCAGGCACCAGGACATCAGCAGTAAAAGGCCTTAACCCCCACTGTTGGGCCAAGTACCCCTGCTTGCCCCCATGGCCAGGCCTGGACTGGCCGTTGCGGGCACCGGGCAATCCCCCGGTGGGCCGCACGGGTGGGGGCCGGTTTGGGGCCCCTGGGGGCCGTTTTTGTTACAGGGCCGTTTTGCAGCCCTGGCAGAGAGTGCGGCCACCCCCTCCCCCCGGGGGATGCGGAGTGGGGGCCGGCTGAGCACTTGGCCAGGGCCAGTTTTTGTTCCCAGTCCGGCCCTGCCCATGGCACTCTGAAAGGGATCGGACATGAAATTCCCCTTAAATCTGAATACCTTTTTTTTTAACAGTAATATTTATTTTGTTGGAAAAAGTTCACTGGTGTATAAATTATTTTATTTCAAATGACCGAAAAGATTTAAACAAAAAGCGAACATGTGATTAGAGCACAGGGAGAATATACCTGTGTTTGTGGTCCGCTACATGTCAATATGCTTTGAATTACAGAGGTAGGGAAGAACATTTAGAGTCACAGATGGATAACAGTGAATTACGGGGGATGTTTTTCACCAAGGGGTTCTGAGTGACATCAAATACACAACTAGAGAGAAGCTTGAGTTGTCTATGATGTCACTCAGAACCGCAATTTGAAAAACATCCCAATAATTCACTTTTAACCCACCTATAATTTAATGTTGTATGGGCCCACTATCATTTGCCCCTGATTTCAACTGCTACACAGTGTCAGAGGAGTAATGTGGGAGGTAGACATAACACTACCTCTGTTATGTATCCCTGTCCCAAAGGTTGCAAAAAAACCTACCTGCCATCATTGACCAACCCCTCCCACCATCTCTGCCCTCCATCCTCCTTTTCCTGCAGCTGTGCTTTCTGCTTCCTTTCAAAGCAGACAAACAGAGCTGCGTTGACAGGCTCTTAAAGAGAAGATCAGCCTGGCCTGGAAGGTCTTTATGACATCACATAAAGGCCGTTTTGTTATCAACTGTTACTATGTCATAGCAGTGAGTAATGAGATTCACAAACTGAAATACAAGATAGAGACTCTTCATTAGAGGCATTAAAAACAGTACATTTTATGTCCACTAAAAGCACTGCATTACGATATCAGCTTTTGAAGAGTGTATTGAGTGAATCTAGTTCATATCTTGTGTATTATTAGCACACAGGAATGTTGAGAGGTCATTGGAAGTCAATGGAGTGGCTCCAATCTTATAATGGCTAGCATAGCCTTCTGCTCCAGCATTCCAATGTTTGTGATCCAGCGGGTCTAAAGAAATACAGTGTCATATATGATTTCTACACCAGGATACTCACCATTATTCACAAATCTATCACTAGGCCCATATCTAGCACTTAACTGTATTTTGACCTACTGAATCATATGACCTAATTATTTTAATCTAACACATTCATTAATAAGTCACATATAAAGGCAATGGATTAACTAATGGTGACACCAAGAAATGATCAAGACCAGCTTGTTATTTTAAAATCTATTTTATTAGTTTTATTTCATAAAGAAAGCTCAAACTTGTATTAGCAATTTTATTTTCAAACATTTATTAAAGGCACAAAGGTCATGTAAATTCAATGAATCAACATCAGCATGAATAAAGCTCAAACAGTTATTTATTTATTTCTCCATAGCCTAAATCCCTAACTTAGCTAAAGATGAGACCTGTAAGTAAACAAAAATAATAAAGATCTTACGTGAAAGGGAAAACTGGCAGCGTCTCTGGAGCACAGGATCGAACGAACAGTGCTCTTAGCAAGGGGGCAATTTTTATAGTATTTTCCTATCTAAAACTAACTAAAAGAATACAAATAAATGCGCAGGACTGAATCCCATTGGTTGCCGAGTGTCATACGATGCGGTCATCATCCGTTGCTCACATAGCCAAAGTCACTTTTCAAGAGTACTATTGTTCAAGAGTATGACACCAGCAGCTTCCGAAGAAAGCAACATTTAGCGAAAGTATGAGCTTCCTTAGTCCGCTCATAGTTTTTGCCTTTCCGCTGCCGAACGACAAGAACGGCCTTGACCAAGGAACAAATTGAACCAAATGTCCTAAACTTCCACACAGCCTTTGTTTGCAAATCACTCTCCAAGAATAAATGTAGAAATATATTTTTTCATTTTCTGTGAAGCTGTGCGAGGCTCACTCTGGTCAGGCTTCAGATGTCCTTTTTAGAAGTAGGCCTCAAGCCTTTTCGCATAGAATGCAATGCAATGAGGGTGTCTAGTATGCAAAGAAACACAAGACAATAATTATTTTAAGAAATGACAATTATTCTGTTACCCACCCTTTTCCCACTAAGATTAACCCATTAGCTAGGTTACCTAATTTTGCATTACAAACAAATAAACAAACACATACACGTGGGACGAAAATACATAAACAAAAGCACGTTTAAAAGAATGCACATGCTATTATTTCAAAAACAGCTGCAATTAATAAATGACAAACAAAAGACAAAGTAAATATGTTATTAAAAACAAAACGACAAGCATGACAAGAGCACAAATGGTTATACCCGCGTGTTCGTGGAGGTGCATAGTACTCTAGGTTGAATAAGTGAACATATATATATCATGCAACACACATTAGTAAAAATTAAAATCACGAGAGTTTCATTTGCCACAAACTTTTTAGAAATAAATCTGAAAGTCCGCTCCATCAACTCCCTCCTCTGGTGATTTTAAAATCACCAAACAAAACCCACAAAAATGTATACTTAAATTTTATAATGTCATATAATGAGTTCTCTCAGTATTAGTAAGTCTAAACTCCTGTCTCATCAGTCTGTCTCTGCCTGGGTCTATCATTTTGAGTTCTGCGAAACTCATCCATTTTAATCTCTTTCTCTTGTGCCTTTTTGAGCTTATAGATCCTCCTCTTTTCCCTCATGTGCTTCTTTCTTTTGTGAATCATGCAACTGATTTTCAACAGAAGTGTTACTATAACAATAACTATAACAGGGTAGAGTACTTTGCCAATAATTGAACAGCCAATGTCAGCGAACCATTCTTTAATTGCCTTAAATCTTTTTGCAAAATGTTCAGAAAAACTGTCTTCTTCCATGGGTTCTATTTCAGAGTGAAATTCCGTAATATTCCTAATTAAAGATTCAATATTCTGACTTTTATCTGGGATATATGTGCAGCAGTGCTGTACATGCAAAATCCCACAGACTCCTCCCTCTTTTGCTAGAAAGATATCAAGGGCAAGCCGGTTTTGCATAACCATGCTCCTGGTAGCAATAAGCTCAGTGTTGACCAACTGAAAACCACTTGCAGTATCAGTGGACAATCTATCAACAATTGTGGAAACTTTTCTGATCTTTATTGAATTTAGAGTAATTCCCACCATAGGAATGATCACACCAAAAATATCTCCCATGATTTCTGAAAAACTTTCTCTTTTCATTCTGTTCAGGTGTTTGCCAATTTCAAATAATCCTTCATTATTTCTGTCAACATGGAACATTTTGGGAAAAACAAGACCAAGGTAACATGTGCCATACCAATGGTCAGGAAGACTGAAATATGCTTTATTTCCACAGACAAAATAAATACCTGGAAAAATTGGGTCTTTGCCACCTTTGAATCCCCAACCCCCAATAATTCGATAGGTATCCTCACATTGACTTGCACCAACAAAATAATTATCATATAATGTATTATCTCTTCTGATACAAAGTTTTCCACTAACTAATTCATCTGTATGAATCGCAGCAAATCTGTTCTATCCATTCAGTTTCTCATCTTCAATCTGCCAAAACTTAGACTTAGTTTGTTTCAGCATTTCATTCCTTTTATAAATCGCCCTCCTCTCCTCAACCTGGTCAAGAAAAGATCTCTCTTCATCTCTCATCTTGCAAGTTAAATTATTTTTAAATGCGTACTCATAGGTTAATTCATTAGTAACCAGAAAGAATTCTCTCATTAGTTTAGCAGGCTTGACTTTGTTCAGACTGCTCACAACTTTCAAATTTGAAACAATGTCATCATAGTCTGAATAATAATATTCCAGACGACCAGTTTGATAGAATAAGCTTGATATAACACTGCAGGTAATTCCATAAGTTAGGGGAAGCATATTGTACTTAACCCCTTCAGAAACAGAAGTAGGAAGCTTAACATATACATAGCAATCTTTAACATCCATAACTCTAACATATTCTGAAAGAAGTCTGGAAAATGAGTTAGTAGACAAATCCCCAACTGATCTGTCCTGATGGACATCTGGTTTGTGCTCAATAATTCTATTAGTTTTGCCTATTACATCATGACTAACTTGTTTTGATTCAGCTTTACTTGTTACATTTGTTCTAAAATGCTCCTTATCAATTCCAAAAGGGAAAATGACTGCTAAAATTAACCAAACTAAAATAATCATAATAACACACATAGAAGACATTTTACAGCATCTTCTAAAAATAGTACACCTAGAGTTATCAGCATTAGGCATTTTACTCTATTAAACAACATTTTTTAAAACTATGTTAAAATATATATAGAAATATACTACCCTCCTCTTAAATTTACCCTCTAACAGCTTTTCTTCGACCTTGCGTCCGTAAAAAGTATTCAGCTAACACAATTTCTTCGACGTTGTGTCACCTAACACAATTTCTTCAGCCTTATGCCAGAAATAAAATCAACCCTATCTTAACTGAAATTTAAACTTCAATCATTGTCACTATTTTCTTCCAAATCTTCCTGACTGCTGCTGCTCACTTCAACTATCGGTGGGATAATTATATAGGCCCACTCTGGAGATTTATATTTCTGATTAGGCTTCAATGGTCTTTTACTTTTTCTGTTTATCACTTCAATTTTCTTTCCTTCTTGATCTTGTTTGTCTGTTTTGTCTGTTTCACCTTTTTGACTTGTAATTTCATTAACTTGATCCTTCGATTTGTTGATCACTTTGAACTTTACATTTTCTTCAGGCCAAACATCACCCTTTCTCAAGACTTTCTTTTTCGGCTCTACTTCCTTATTCTCAGCTTTCCAAGCCCTTTTTCTGAATTTTCTTATTTCTGATTCTTCATCACTGTCTTCTGAGTCAGTTTCAGAGATTTCAATACTGTATCTAGGAACTTCTTTACTCAGCAGTTTCACCCCATTAGGAACCACGTCTCTGTAGCTGGTACTTGGTAATTCGTCCTCTTCTTCTGGAATTACTTCTAACTTCCCAGTATCAGAATTTTCGTTCCTGTCTTCAGAGTTTTCAATCTGCTTTTCAATACTCTCCCGATCTTGAATCTCTTCTGACACAGTGTCTTTTCCAGATCTTTTCTTTAGAACATCTTCATCATTATCTGAATCAACGACAACAATGTCTAGATCTTTTTCATCAGATGCTTGTTTTACTTTCGATTCTTCCAGATGTCGACTTCTGTGTCGATCTTCAGAATCTGGATTTTCAGGATTTTCTTCTTCCTCAGAATCTGAATCTGATGTAGTCTCGTCACTGTCTTCAGGATTATCTGGTGCAGGTACACAAATGGTATGACTAGGATGCAACCATCTTTTCAAACCTTTGGATTTTATAGCATTAGTTGTTACCAGAATTACTTGCCTTGCTCTCTGCCACCTGGGTACCAAACAGTTCCTTCTTCGATGAACTTTTGTTCTCACCCAGTCTCCCGGCACAAGATCATGAGCTTGTTCCTTTTCTTTAGATATCACATCTGTTCCCACCTGATGGAATACAGAGGATACCACATCAGAAAGTTGCTTACAGTAGTCCAAAACTGCACTGTCATTTATTGCTAGCAACTTTCCAACTGGAACATAAGCTTGTCTCATTACTCTCCCCATAAGTATATTATGAGGGCTAAGACCTGTTTTCTCATCTGGAGTGCTTCTTAATGACATCAAAACAAGTGGAAGAGCATCTGTCCATTTAATTCCTGTAGCTAGACACATTTTTGAAATTCTGTTTTTGATTGTTCCATTAATCTGCTCAACAACACCTGATGCTTCTGGTCTGTATGCACAATGTAGTTTCTGTTTAATGCCAAATGCTTCACAAATCAGCTCAATTAGTGTGCTTTCAAAATGTCTTCCGCAATCACTTTCAATAGTTACTGGAAAACCATATCTAGGTATGATCTCCCTCAAAAGCAGTTTTGCCACAGTGATTGAATCATTGTGACGAGTTAGGAAAGCTTCAACCCATCTTGAAAACAAACAGACAATCACCAATACATATCTGAGCTTATTATGTTGAGGCATGTCAATGAAATCCATTTGCAATCTGGTGAATGGACCACTCTCCCGACCTATGGTTACCATGCTCACCACAGTTTTTCTGTTTGGATTGATTTGCTGACAGATCAGACAACGTTGGCAAAGTGACTCTGCAATGACCCTGAATTTTGGATTATACCAAGTCTCTCTGAATTGTCTAATCATTGTGTCTCTACCTAAATGACCTGGTCCATGGTACATCCGTGCCATGTTAGCAATCATGCAATTAGACATAACAGGTCTTCCATCTTTGAAACCCAAATTCCATCTTCCTCTCGTTGTCTGCAATCTTCCTTGAGCCAAGAATTTTTCTCCTCATCTTCAGCCTCATCTTGTAAATCTTTTACTCCCTGCCCTGTTTCTACTACAGATATTAGCATGAGAGAATTCATTACATGCTCATTGTTCTTTTCCCGATTGAGTGAAAGATTATTCTTTGCACAGTAACGTGCTGTCTCATCAGCGAATGCATTACCTTTGGTGTTGTAATTTGTCCATTTTTATGCGCTCCACATTTAACTACTGCTATTTTTTCTGGCAGTTGAATTCCATCAATCAATCTTTTAATCAATTTTGCATTTCTGATTGGAGTCCATGCAGAGGTCAGATAACCTCTTTGAGACCAGAGTTGTCCATAATCATGGACCACTCCATATCCATACTGACTATCAGTCACTATGGTAACCTTTTTTCCTACAGCTTTTTCGCAGGCACGAATTAAAGCTACTAATTCTGCTATTCGTGCAGAACGAATTCCATCAAGAGTTGAACCCTCAATTATTTCAGAAACTGTACAGATTGCATACACTGCTCTCAGGATACCTTCATCTGTTCTTAAACAGGAGCCATCTACAAAGTAAACAATGTCTGACTCTGGCAAAGGTACATCTTTAATGTCCTTTCTGGGTTTTGTGCAATATTCCAGAACATCCAAACATTGATGTTCCACATCATCATCGTCATCAGGAGGTACATCTGGCAAAAGTGTGGCTGGATTGAGATTCAAACATCTCGCAATAGATACATTATCTGATCCCAGAATAACCTTTTCATATTTCGTTAATCTATTGCTAGACAGGTGCTGTGTTTTACTTCTTGTAAGAAGTGTTTCAACAGAATGAGGTACATATATTTTTTCAGGAAACCCCATAATGATTTCTTCAATCTGCTCAAGACTTACACTTGTTGCAGCCACTGCTTTTAAGCAACCTGGCAAAGCTTTTGCAACAGGATCAAGGACAGCTGAAAAGTAAGCTATAGGTTTTCTCATGTTCCCCTGTTTCTGTATGAGAACTGATAATGCACACCCTTCTCTTTCACTACAATAGAGCTCAAATTCTTTATCATAATATGGCATGCCCAGTGCAGGTGCTTCACAAAGGCTTTTCTTTAGCTTTTCAAAAGCCTCCAGTTCTGTTTTTGTCAAAACAATTGGCTCTTTAACATCTGCCTTTGTTAATCTCTGTAAAGGTTTTGCAATAACTGAAAATCCACAAATCCATTGTTGACAATAACCAACCATTCCTAGAAACATTCTGATTTGCCTCTGAGTTGTTGGTGGCTGTATTGCTCTAATCATTTTTATCCTTTCAATTGTCACTTGTCTACTGCCTTTTGCAATTCTGTGACCTAGGTATTTAACCTCTTGTTTGCAAAACGGAAGTTTTTCAGGTGACACTTTATGTCCTTCATCTGCCAAACGATTCAAAAGTGTAATGGTGTCAGTCACACAGTTTTTTCTTGTTTTACCTGCAACAAGGAGATCATCAATATACTGGACCAATGTTGATTCTCTAGGCAATTTTAAATCTTCCAGGGACCTTTTTAACAACTGATTAAAAATGGATGGACTCTCTGTATACCGCTGAGGAATACGATACCATGCTAATATTCGATCCTGGAACCGAAAAGCAAAAATTTGCTGGCTATCTGGATGCAATGGAACTGTAAAGAATGCACTGCATAGATCAATGACCGTGTACCATTCTGCATCATGTGGAATCTGATATAGAATTACTGCTGGATTTGGTACAACTGGGCAACAAGGAACAACTATTTTGTTAATTCTTCTCAGGTCCTGAACTATTCTGTACGTTCCATTTGGCTTTTTGATACCCATGATTGGTGAATTACATGGGCTGCTCTCAATTTCTTTTAAAACTCCTTGCTTAATGAATTTTTCAATAACAGGAATTACATCTTCGATTGTTTCAGGTTTCATTTTGTACTGAGGAACATTTGGAAAATCAATTCCCTGCCTCACAGTAATTTTAACTGGGTCAACGTGCTTCATTAAACCCATTTCATCACCTGTCAGGTCCCATATTTTTGGATTCACTGTTTCTTTCAGCTCTTCTGGCAAGTTGTTTTTATCAAAAGCAGGAAACATTTCATTTTCCTCATCAACCATTAATAAGGTTAATTTGTACAGGCCATTTTCTTCTAAAGTCTGTAATTCAATGCCTTCAGGTGAACAATATATTTTGCAATTCATTTTGCACAACAGATCCCTACCTAATAAATTAACAGGACTACTGTCACAGACAACAAATCTGTGTTTATCTTTGTAGTTTCCTATTTCTACATTTACAGGATTTGTCAAAGTAGTTTTAATATGCTGATTATCTACACCAACATCCTGGATCGTGTCACCCGAGAGAGGAAGATTTTCAATTTCCACTGATCTAACAGTAGAACGGGTAGCACCAGTGTCCACTAGAAAAGTGATATCTTTATCATTCACTTTACCATTCACAAATGGACCCGACTGGTCTACCTCAAGAGTGGCTCCAATTACACACTCTTCTTTCCCTCTCAGGCACCGTCATGAGTAATCTTCCACATCACTGCTCTCATTTTCTCTGAACCAAAACTGCTGTGATACATTCGACACATTCTGTGATCTTTTTACCTGTTCATTTCCGCAGAAACCTGTTTCCGGATTGAATTTCTGATAATTCCCAAAATTTGGTAAAGGTGGCTGTGGAATTTGACTTTGCTGACTGAATGGATTCTGCTGCTGATTCACTAACTGTCGCTGTAGCTGTTGCTGCTGACTTATTTCATCTAACTGTCGCTGAAGTTGCTGTTGTTGCTGCTGATTTATATCATTCTGCATCTGTGGATTTAATGATGAATTCTTTAAATTTCTGGGCGGATTTTTACACTCTCGCTTCCGGTGTGCAATTTCCCCGCAATTAAAACAGGGTAGCTTTTGTTTTAATTCTTCGATGTTTATATTACATTTTGGCTTATTTGCAAAATTTCCCTTAAACTTGCCAGGATTCTGATTCTGATTCTGCTGGAAACTTTTATTTTCTAAAGCTGCTATCTGATGTTCAGCTACCTTCACTTGTGCCCACATTGCCTTTTCCTTGAGTTTCTTCTGCTTTGCTTCTATTTCATCACGGCAATATTATGCTTTTCTCAGGATGTCATCAACTGAAAGAGGTTGCCAGCCCACAATTCCTGTTCTAATCATGTCTCCTATTTCGGGTCTTAGGCCATAAACAAATCTGTAAATGAAGTGGCTCATGCCACCTTCACTTAATTTTTCATAGCCACTGTATTGTTTGAATACCAGAAGCAATCTTTCATAATAAGAGTGAACTGATTCTTTTGGTTCCTAATTAGTTCTGTCAATTTTAACCCAGTCCACCTCCTTCGCAGGAATTTTGTCTTTTAACCAAACAATTACTTTGTCATAATAATCCATGACAGTATCTGAAGGAGCACCTGTTACCCTATGCATTTTGTGGTTCCTCTTTCGGCCAGCCCACAGAAATTTTGCATTCTGTCCAGAGATCTGACGGGACAACAATGTCAAAGAAACCATCAAGATCAATCCACAGAACTTTGGAGACTTTAATAAACCTGTCCACCTGACGATACCATTCCACTGGCTTTTCTCTGAGTCTAGGAAAATCATTCGTAAATAATAGTATATCCTGTCCTGGCTATTTCTCTCATCGGGAATTCAGCAAAAACTTCTCCCCTACCCTTCTTTTCCTCTTCTCTTTTCTTTGTCCATTTAACTGTCCATTTACTTAAATCTCCCAATCTTTTCAGGAACACAATTAATTCTTTTATATGAGATATTCTTCCCGTAGTATTAAGATTTTCTATGTCTCTCTCAGAAAAATCCACTCTGTAATGCTTTTGTAATTGTTTTTGACGAGTCAAATCTATTTCCAATTCAGCAGCCACCTCTTCAAACTGATCATATTTATTTTTTGTTTTCCACTGAATACTTTTGCATATGAAAAGCAATTCATCATCCTGATATTGTTTCAGACAATCAGTACAAATTGTGCCAATAATCAGTTCTTCTAAATCTGCCTTTAGTTTAGCAATATCAAGCTGTCTTGTTTCAGGAATTTGTGTTAACTCTGTCCTAGTAACAGAGCCAGAATCTGATTCTGCAACCGATGGTGTGACATTTGACAAACTTTGATTTAAAGTTAAATTTGGCATTGTTTTGTCTTTATGAATCTCTGTTAATTCAGAATAACATTTTTCAGCCACCTTCTGGATTTCCACATTCAAAGGGTTAGCTATTAGCGATTGGCTTGTTTTATTTTCATCAAAAACTGGTACAACAGGACCAATTGTAACTGGTACTGTCACTGCTTCCATTCCTTTTGTCAATTGTTGAATTAATTCTCCCTTTGCTTTTAAATAATCAGTAATATTTGGGAAATCAGGGAAAGTCTTTTTATCATTTTTCTGAGTATTATTTATGGAACTAGAATTTTCCATTGGGGACCTTTTTTTGCTTTTCGATCTTTTTCTATCAGGAAGTCTCATGAATCTGGGTGATTCTTCAACTTCCTCCCTTGGTGCAGAAGGAGAAGTATCTGAAAAGCTTCTCGGAGTAGAATGAGAACAACCTGGTTGTTGATAAGGCGGAGGACTATTTAACATATCCTCTAAAACTGCATCAAATTCTTGATCTAATTTACCTTTCTCTTGGGAATTCTTTTGATCTGATTCTAAAACCATTTCTAATACTGGATATAATCCTTCCTGCATGTCTCCTTTCCTCCAACGACGTACTTTTTCCTGATGAGTCTCTTTATATAAACTCCTTGGTGTTCCCCAATTTTCTCGCTCAAGCTCCATCATTTCAATTTCCCATTCAACTAAAGATTCAAATTGAGTGGGTCTGGGTTTTGGTGAAAGAGCTATCATTTTATCTCCTAAATTTCTTAAAACCTTAACATTAAATGACCCATCCTCCGGCCAGGCTAAAACTCCATCATCACTTGTATATTGCATCCAATTTTCAAACCACAGAACCGTATGATAACCATATTCTCCTTCCATATATGCTGCAGGTGTTTTATACTTATGAAGCAATTTTCCACCACGCGTTTTGATTTTCTTGTCAGGAGTGAATACATTTTAAATTTTCTGAACAAATGAAGGCTTTTTCTCTTCGTTATACCAATAACTCATGATTTAAAATGAGTTGGTAAACCTTTAAAAAGATCGTAAATAATTTTCTGTTGCTTCGCTACTCCAACCAATCCGTGCGCGAAACACACCAACAAGCCAATGAGGTTAAGCCACGTCACCACCTTGCTCAGCCAATAAGAAACAAGTTTTCAGAAACAACCAATCAGCTAACAGCTCAACTTGGTCACGTGAACCAATCAGTGCGCTCACTGTGACGTATGTTAACCAATCACAGCGCGGACCCTGTGACGTACACTGCCGCTGCAGAGAAGCTGCGCTTGTCAGTGTCACTCCGTAAATTCACCCCTCCCTTACAAAATATTTTCACAGCGCCATTTTAAGCATTTCCTTTCGCAAAGATTCAGTTAATAACTACATAAAACAAACCATTTGTCCGATTCGCTAACAAAGTGATAGTTTTACCAAACATTCAGGAATTTCACTCACATGAAATAGATGATGCTATTTTCATTTAAAACAGAATTTCAGCATACATACGAAACCTAACCATTTATACAGAAATTCTTCAGCCGGACTTTAACCAACTGAAAGAATCCCTACTTACGTTAGTAAGAAAAGGCTATCTTACCCTTCTCACAAGTTCGGAATAATCCTACTACTCTTTTCACAACGAGTTTTAAAAGAGGCTTAAAGTCCCTGTACTTCAGTGTTACGATTTCATAGTTATTCCTTACTATACATGCGATCTCAATTTGTCGTACCTAAATCCCTAAACTTGTATTGTTCGTCCACAACACTTAGTGATAATTCTGTACCACTATTCTGAAACGGAACAAATGAACTGTGTAACTTCACCTGTCACACTACTTTGCCGGCCGGCTCATAGGCTTTTCACACTGCTAGAAAAACCTGATAACAAACATATAACATCTAGACAAAACTTAACATGTGTTATACATATATCCTATGTATTTACCATGTAACATGTATGTTACTATAGTAACCGTCCTCTGCTACCAGAGATTTGATCCAGCGGGTCTAAAGAAATACAGTGTCATAATGATTTCTACAAAAGGATACTCACCATTATTCACAAATCTATCACTAGGCCCATATCTAGCAGTTAACTGTATTTTGACCTACTGAATCATATGACCTAATTATTTTAATCTAACACATTCATTAATAAGTCACATATAAAGGCAATGGATTAACTAATGGTAACACCAAGAAACGATCAAGACCAGCTTGTCATTTCAAAATCTATTTTATTAGTTTTATTTCATAAAGAAAGCTCAAACTTTTATTAGCAATTTTATTTTCAAACATTAATTAAAGGCACAAAGGTCATGCAAATTAAATGAATCAACATCAGCATGAATAAAGCTCAAACAGTTATTTATTTATTTCTCCATAGCCTAAATCCCTAACTTAGCTAAAGATGAGACCTGTAAGTAAACAAAAATAATAAAGATCTTACGTGAAAGGGAAAACTGGCAGCGTCTCTGGAGCACAGGATCGAACGAACAGTGCTCTTAGCAAGGGGGCAATTTTTATAGTATTTTCCTATCTAAAACTAACTAAAAGAATACAAATAAATGCGCAGGACTGAATCCCATTGGTTGCCGAGTGTCATACGATGCGGTCATCATCCGTTGCTCACATAGCCAAAGTCACTTTTCAAGAGTACTATTGTTCAAGAGTATGACACCAGCAGCTTCCGAAGAAAGCAAAATTTTACGAAAGTATGAGCTTCCTTAGTCCGCTCATAGTTTTTGCCTTTCCGCTGCCAAACGACAAGAACGGCCTTGACCAAGGAACAAATTGAACCAAATGTCCTAAACTTCCACACAGCCTTTGTTTGCAAATCACTCTCCAAGAATAAATGTAGAAATATATTTTTTCATTTTCTGTGAAGCTGTGCGAGGCTCACTCTGGTCAGGCTTCAGATGTCCTTTTTAGAAGTAGGCCTCAAGCCTTTTCGCATAGAATGCAATGCAATGAGGGTGTGTAGTATGCAAAGAAACACAAGACAATAATTAATTTAAGAAATGACAATTATTCTGTTACCCACCCTTTTTCCACTAAGATTAACCCATTAGCTAGGTTACCTAATTTTGCATTACAAACAAATAAACAAACACATACACGTGGGACGAAAATACATAAACAAAAGCACGTTTAAAAGAATGCACATGCTATTATTTCAAAAACAGCTGCAATTAATAAATGACAAACAAAAGACAAAGTAAATATATTATTAAAAACAAAACGACAAACATGACAAGAGCACAAATGGTTATACCCGCGTGTTTGTGGAGGTGCATATTACTCTAGATTGAATAAGTGAACATATATATATCATGCAACACACATTAGTAAAAATAAAAATCACGAGAGTTTCATTTGCCACAAACTTTTTAGAAATAAATCTGAAAGTCGGCTCCACCAACTGCCTTTCTGTTTCTCCAATTTTAATTTAGAACATTCTACCCTTAGTTGTTGGAATATTCTTTTAGTCTTAGTGCCCTTCTGCTGAGGGCTATACCTGTTGTTAAAGGCCCTCACCTTCGTTTTACCTTAGGTTCAGGGCCTTGTCAACTGATATAACCCTCGGCAGCAGGCTATTAGATCATATTAGAACACTGGAATGTTGAAAGCACCATTGAAAACTATGTAGATGTAGAGGGTCAATAATGGTTGCTACAAGCCTTCTGCTACAACGTTCAAATGTTTGTCTTATGATTATCCCTTTTTAATTTAGAATATTCTGCCCTCAGTGAGTGTAATATTTTAGGTGCATCATAGCTCTATTGCCCTTGACCTCTCTCCTGTTATAACCTATTGCCTGTGGCTAAGTGTAGTAAAGAAGTGTAGACATAATTTCAAGTAAACATGCATTTTTTTGGTAAAGCCCCAGGCACGTCATATGGAGGTGCTGGCTAAACAGTAACTGCCATAACACATAGGGGTAACTGTCAAGTGTGGAACGTGGGGATGGGGTGACAGGGAATACCAATGTGAAAGGGTGGATGTAGTGCATCACAATACACTAGGGCATGGTGCCACATGACTTAGTAAAAACACAGCTTCCCCCAATACAATTGAGCAAAGAACATTGAGGAGGGAATGATAATGGGTGGAACTATAGATTTGTCACAAAGTCATTATAATTTTTTGGTTTGACAATAGGCCTACCAAATCTGCCAGTGATATTAGAGCTGGCCCTCAGAATTACTAGACAGCCTGTTTGACGAGGAGTCACCCCTGTGGTCTGACCTATTATTTGGCACTACATCATTGGGAGAAATGCTTTCTTGTAAATCAGCACTGCTATCATTATTTACATTTTCAGTCTCATTCAACATTGTGCCAGGTTCACTCTTCCCAAAGCCAAAATCTAACCACACATCCTTATTAGTTTTAAAATAATCATGAATGCCGGTACATCTTGCTAACGTATTCATATGCCAGACCTTACCGTTACTGAGTCTGACAGAATTTCGATAGATTTCAATTATTTGTAAAGGACTTGAGAATTGGCTCTCACCCTTCCTGGTTTTCTTTTCCAGCCGTACCTTAACATACGTCCCACATTTGGTACCATGTTTCCTGTCATACCATTCTTTGCAACATTCTTGAGTTAATGCTTCCTAACAGGTTAAGGTGACCATTCCACTTATCTAGAAGTAGACATCCAACTGAGGTCTTTGCTCATAGCTTGTCTGCCCCTCATCATGACAAAGGACTGTTAACAGAGACAGAGCTTATGCTCTATGCCCATATTAATTTGTGTATCTCCTTCTCCCATTGCATATTGTTTTTCTTGGACAATTGAATGCAGCCTTTGTTCACCCTGTTGAATCATTCAACTAAGCCATTGCCTTCAGGGTGATAAAGTGACTTTGTAATATGCTTAATGCAGTTGCGAAGAAGGAATGTTTTGAAAGCTAAGGACATGAAACGTGATCCATTATCAGTTAATATACATTTTGGGAGCCCTTCTCTCATGAAAATCTTGCCAAGAAATTTGATCGCAGCTGTTCAATCAGTATTCTGAACAATTTTGATTTTGGGCCATCTTTAGAAATGATCAACAAGCACCATTATGTATTTATAATTACCATTCTGACCCTCAACTGGCCCCAAAATGTCTAGAACGATTCTTTACGACGACATGCAAGGTGCTTCAATTGGACTAAAAGGTAAACATTTTCAGACTTTTGTCTGACTCATTACAAGCAACACATTCCCTAACTAAACGTTCATTATCTTAGTCACTGCCAGGTCACCAGTAATTGCATCCAATTCTTTGTTTTGACTTTGAAATGCCTAGGTGTCCCTCATAGCACAAACAAAGAATCTTCTCATGTAAACTGACTGGTGGTTTCATCTTCCCTAATCTAATTAGTAAACTTTCATCAACACTCAACTCATGACTGATTTCCCCCAAATTCCTCTCATCATTTTTTAGACACTTTTTAGAGGCCACTGTCCATAATTGAATTCACAAATTCTCAGTAAAGTTCTGTTTTTGGCTACCTCTTCTTTCCACTCAGCGAGAGTAATAATTTCAAATCCTTCGCTGAAAACTGAAGCTACTTTATCACACTCCTCCATAAATTGCCCATCACTCTCTTCATTGGGTAGAGGCAACCTGCTGAGAAAATCTGCAACTCTGTTTTTAACACCAGGCGAGTATTCAACGTCATAGTTGTAGTCAAGTAATTTCACAGACATTTTGCTTATTTTGGGGGACGCATTAGCTAGACCTGCCGTTGATAACATTTTCAAAAGCGGCTTATGGTCAGAACGATGAATGATGTGGAATCCCCAAACATATATCCGGAAATGATTAATGACCCATTTACATGCTAAAGCCTCCCATTCAATGGCTGAATATTTCTCCTCAGTCTTCGTGAGCAAACGTGATGCAAAAGCTACAACCCATTCTTTGCATTCTTTGTCTCCTTGTGACAGCACTGCGCCTAAACCTTTATTACTTGCATCAGTGCTCAGGATGATCTGTGCCGAAGAATCAAAGCTTTTTAGAAATGGTGCCTCACTGATTTCCCTTTTCTAGGTCTTGTCTGAGACTGCCGAGAAATTTAGTGAGTGGCTTTTAAAAGTGCCACCAGAGGCTTTTGCTGTCCTATAGCTTGCGTTCACGAGCTTGTGCATGTGCACAGCTGCCATCTATGTTATTATTGCTGTAATCAGGCTCCTCCTGGTCAGCTTCATTTGTGTCTTCTAACTGTGAATCATGCTCCTCTGCTCGCACTCCCGCCTCCTTTCTCCCCCTCCCTCTTCGTCAGTTTCATTTGTGACTTCTATCACTGTGAATGCTCCTGCTTCCACCAGGCACACACACCACCAGCCGTCAGTGCACGATTCCACCAGGCACACACACCACCAGCCGTCAGTGCATGCTTCCACCAGGCACACACACCACCAGACATCAGTGCATGATTCCACCAGGCACACACACCACCAGCCGTCAGTGCACGCTTCCACCAGGCACACACACCACCAGTAGTCAGTGTACGCTTACACCAGGCACAAACATCACCAGCCTTCAGTGCACGATTCCACCAGGCACACACACCACCAGCCGTCAGTGCACACTTCCACCAGGCACACACTCCACCAGCCGTCAGTGCACGCTTCCATTAGGCACACACACCACCAGCCTTCAGTGCTTGCTTCCACCAGGCACACACACCACCACCCATCAGTGCACGCTTTCACCAGGCACACACACCACCAGCCATCAGTGCATGCTTCCACCAGGCACACACACCACCAGCTTACAGTGCACACTTCCACCAGGCACACACACACACACCACCAGCCATCAACGCACGCTTCCACCAGGCACATACACCACCATCTGACAGTGCACGCTTCCACCAGGCACACACACCACCACCCATCAGTGCATGCTTCCACCAGGCACACACACCACCAGCCGTCAGTGCACACTTCCACCAGGCACACACACAACCAGCCATCAGTGCACGCTTCCACCAGGCACACACACCACCAGCCGTCAGTGCACGCTTCCACCAGGTACACTCACCACCAGCCATCAGTGCACGCTTTCACCAGTCACACACACCACCAGCCATCAGTGCACGCTTTCACCAGGCACACACACCACCAGCCATCAGTGCAGCTGGCAGGCTCTTCTCAGAGTTTCTTGGTAAATATGTGTTCGATGCCTGGGAGGGAGTGGGTTGAGTTTCCTTAAACCATGCTAAGTATGTAGGTGCAGTGCATGAAATCCTGTGTGAGTGAGTCATGCTGCCTGGGGCTCACTCACTCCACACTTGTAAATTGCGCCTGCACCAGGAATTTTCTCATTTGCAAAGTTTGGCGCCCAGCTAGGCAGCCCCCACAGCCCCGGGAATGACTGCTTCCTACAACCAGAATGGAAACAGCATTCAGAGCAATGAAAACAAGTTCATTTGATGCAGAGAACTGTTAACAAAAAAACATGTCCAGCTATTGTAGATCTGACAACTTAAACAACACAGCAACAAAAAACAAACAAGCATTGGCATAGCCAATAGGTCTCGCTTTTTGGACCCTAGTATTTAGTTATGCAGCAGAATATCCTTGGTGCAACAACACCAACTGTTGCATGGCTAAACACTTATAAGGTCCCAAATGCGAGACCTATTGGCTATGCCAATGCTTGTTATGTTAGTAAAGGAATCCTTACATGACCTAGACCATTCAAATTTGTTTTTGTTTTTTGTCAAACTTCTTTTTATTAGACATTTTTTGCAAGGTACAACAAATCACAGTGCCATCATATTCTTCACATATGAATGTCTAAAAATGGTTACAGAACTTGACAGCGTGAAGAGCCATGAAAATCACTGGAGACAAACCCCGGTCCACACAAATTGGAGTGCACATTTAGAGGGAACAGCTTCTAGAGGAATTGGGCACAGGACTCTTCATATAATGTGGTAAATAGTTCTAAGGAATTCCCATCGAGCTTTGAGGTGTCTTTACCTTAAGACCATCTATGTCGAGGGGATTGTACAGGAAGTAGCAAAGCAGATGTAAAATAGCTCCCAACCATGGAGCATTAAACAAGAAAAGAAATAATCAGCCCTTCCCCCGTCCCCCTCCCAGTACAAGGTGTCGGCCTAAAAGAAAGAAAAAGTGTATGCTACAGGTTATTTGGTGGGTCGCACTTCACAACTAGAAAAGATGAAGCGCCCTAATGGAGGTAGGACAGACAGCCGAGGGGAGACCTCAGGAGAGGAAGGTGACCAAAGGACCCCTAGTAAATTCAAAGTTTTTAAAATCATCCCTAAAGATATCTGACATCCGCTCCAAACTGAGGAGCTTCCATAATCTGGAGTACCAGAGGGAGAGTGCTGGAGTTTCTCTTTTTTTCCATGCCGCTGTTAGCGTAATCTTTGCGGCCCCTACAGAGAGCCACGTGTTCTTTTTGTCCGCCCGTGTCAGGTGTTCTGAAGAAGGGTCCCAGATTCCCAACAGAACCTCAGCCATGTTAGTTGGAATAGGATAACCCAGCATATCTTTGATATGAGCGAGGACTTCTTCCCAGAACGGCCTGATGTGTGGGCAGTCCCACCAGATATGCTGAAAATCTCCCAGAAGACCACAGCCCCGCCAGCACCTATCGGAGGACCCAGGAAAAATTCTTCAGAGTTTGGAAGGATGAAGGTACCAATCCATCATAGTTTTAAGGTGCACCTCCCTGAGATCGACAGAGTGATTAAACTTTGTGATGTCTGACCATAAATGGGACCATTCGTCATCTGTAATATCCAGTTGAATAATACCCTCCCACATTGACATGTAACGTGGGCGTGGAGCGAGTGTGGTAGTAAGGAGAAACTTATATATAAAGGAGATTGTGCCCTTCATGGATTTTGCTTTAGTGAGGAAGGATTCGAATTTTGTCAAGGGTCGCGTAGCGCCTCCCAAACTTGTGGTGCGAGGGCCCAGTGTAACAGCTGGTGGTAATGGTATCTCTCTGAGTCCTGTAGATTGTACTCCCTTTTACAGCTATCAAAGGTGAGGGGATCAAAGTTGTGGAAGAGGTGTGTTTGGGCCAGGCATCCCCCCTCCCGCCAAGCATTGAATGGTCCTGACTGTGGTCCCGGAGGGAATGCCGGGTTAAAATTCAAGGGAGTAAAGGGGGAGGGAAAGGAGGTCCATCTTTCATCGCCCGACACAGAGTCCCATACCGTAAGTGTTGTGCGTGTAGGAGTGCTAATATAGGTATTCATAGGCCTATCACACTTGGGGCGCCATACTAAATCCTATATGGTTCGACCGGTCACACTAGGGTCCATGTTTAGCCAATGTTTATCGGACTCATATTTCGTCCATTCTACAAGCACTCGCAATTGGGCAGCATTATAATATAAGTGAATATCGGGGAGGCCCACCCCATCCTCCTCTCTAGAACAGTGGAGTATCGCAAAAGAGAAGCACGCCCTTCTCCCTTGCCATATATAATTCAATATCATAATCTTAACTCACTTGAAGAATTAATTCCCTGTCCATTTCGATGGGTAAAGCCTGAAAAAGGTAAAGTAGTTTAGGGAGGAGAGTCATTTTTATGGCATGAATACGACCCAGCCATGACAAGAAGAGGGGTTTCCATTTATTGAGTTCTGCTTGGATATGCCCCAGTATGGGAGGTAAGTTGGCAGTGTAGAGGCCCCCTACTTTGGGCGTAATATGGACGCCTAGATACTGAATGGAAGACGTGGTCCACTGGAGGGGTGTGAGAGGCTGGAGTTCCTGCATTACTGCTGGCGAGAGCATGAGGTTAAGGGTAAAGGATTTACCCAAGTTTTCTTTGAAGCCTGCCACTTTTTCGAATTTAGCTAATTCTGTTTGCAAAGATGGGAGTGAGGTAGCCGGATCGGCAAGGGCTAATAAAACATCATTAGCAAACAAGGAAATATTATGTTGTTCCCCCGTGAAGGGAATTCCCTGAATTGCAGGGTTTGCTCTAATTGCCGCAGCCAGGGTTTCAATGCTAAGGGCAAAAAGTAGGCGGGAAAGGGGGCACCCCTGTCTGGTACCTCTAGAGAAGAGAAAGGAGGTTGATTGTGAACCATTGACCAATACCCGGGATCGAGGGTGAAGATAGTTAGCCCGGACCATAGTGAGGAACCTGGGAGCGAAGCCGAAAGACGACATGCTACGGAACAGGAACTCCCAGTCCACCCTGTCGAAAGCCTTCTCCGCGTCCAGTCCCACAAGGACCATGGGGTCCGGTATCTATTGGCCTTCTTGACAAGGTGGACAATCCGTTGTGTGTTATCGTGAGTTTGGCGCCCTTTGATAAAGCCATATTGGTCCGGTTGTATAAGGTCGGGCATGAGGTCATTTAATCGCTTATCTAAAACGGATGAATACAGCTTCGCGTCAAGGTTGAGGAGGGCGATAGGCCTATAGGAGGCACAAGCTTCAGTGTCTTTTCCCGGTTTGGGAATAACAGTAATTAGTGCTTCAGATAGGGAGTCGGAAGTGGAACCCTCCTCTGTCATCCTATTGGAGAGTCTTGTAAGGTGAGGGATGATATCTGGGGCAAAGTTCTTATAAAATAGGGCTGTAAACCCATCTGGGTCAGGAACTCTATGTGGCTTGAGTGCCTTAATCTCCACAGTGACGTCTTCACATGTAATGGGTGCAGTGAGAAGTTCATTCCACTCCAGGGATACCTGTGGGAGGTGAAGGGATTGTAAATAGTCAAGCTGGGCTTCAGGGTCTAAAATATCGCCAGAGAACAAGGCCTTATAAAAGGCCCCAAAGAGTTCCGCTTTTACCTCATCGCTATGGGAAATATCACCCCGCGGACCCCGGATACCCCCAACAAATTCCCGTACTCTTTTATCCTTGAGTTGCCGAGCAAGATGTTTGCCAATCGTATTGCCCTGGGAGGAAGATAATTGGCGGAATTTCAGTAGAGTAAGTTCCACTCTATTATTATAGATGGCTCGCAGTTTACCCCTTAGTGCTGTGAGATTGTGGAGTCCTTACACCAAGTTAAGTTAAAATCAGCCATGAGGACTACTTGCCCTTCAGTACAGTCCAATAATTTCCTCAGAAAGGTGTGTAGGAAAGGTGTCTGGCCTGTGTTGGGGGCATATACTGCATCAATAGTGGTGAGTTTCCCTCGCAACCAACCCTTAACCATAACCCTACGCCCATCCCTATCATGTTGTACATCCAGGGGTTGACATTTAGTGGATGTTGGACTTGGCCCTTCTGGCAGGTTCACCCCTGAACATTTTGCTTTTAATGGTGACCTGGTGTTAGTGATTTTTGGTTTCTGCGCACTTTACCACTATGTCCCAGGGTAAAATGCGTGCGTGTGGTGAGGTTGGCCTGCCCTCCCTTAGGAATGCATGGGGAATGTATGTGCCCATGTTAGTTCCTGATGCGTGGGGAGTGCAGGCTTGAGTTTGGTATGTGCGGACTCGTGAGATTGAATGCTGCGCGATGATGCATGCGGCGTTATTGTGTCTAGTGTGGAAGTGCCACTTCTACTAGTTGGCATGTCTGTGTAATTTAGGTGAAATGACAGGCTGGCTTGGGATTGGCTGTAGCTGGCTGGTGTGCCAGGCTCCAGGAGTCAGGATGGGTCTGCCCCAGTGAAGAATGGGAGATCTGCATGTTGATTGCCGGGGAGGAGTGCACCTGGCACCTGAATAGGGCTGGGCTTTCCCCACACAATGCTGGCTCCTCCCCCTGCGGTGCGTCTAATGTCCCTAGCCTAGCCAGTGAATGGGAAGAGCGGCTGAGCATAACAGAGTGCTCCAAACCCAGCTGTGACCGGTTTCCCCCCACCCTGCTCCTAAGGACAAAGGGATTTAGGGCCAGATGTAGGAGCACTAATACCGGTCGGAAACGGACGATTTCGGCCGTTTCCGACCGGTATTAGGGTGTTCAGATGTAGGGGGCTGAAAAATACAGAATCGGTATATTTACCGATTCGGTAAAATTACCGATTCGGTAAATTACCGAATCGGTAAATATACTGATTCTGTAATTACAAATGTAGGTGGCACAGTTTACAGTGCCACAGGCCTTTCAGATTCGGTATTTTACCACCCATTCCAATTGGGTGGTAAAATACCAAATCCAGGTGTGCATGCACATGTGTGCATGCACACCTATGCCATGTGACAGACAGACATGCCCTTAGGGCATGTCTGTGTGCCACATGGCACACATGCCTGTATTCGGGGTGCTAGAGGGTGTCAATGTGACACCCCCTGCACCCTTGCTGGAATCGGTATTTACTGAATCGGTAAATACCGATTCGGCAATGCCCATTGATTCCAATGGGCTTCAATGCCCATAGGAATTAATGGGCATTACCGAATCGGTATTTACAGAATCGGTAAATACCGAATCTTAACGATTCGGTATTTACCGATTCTGTAATGCCAACATCCTCCCCCCCCTCTATTTTACCACTTCTTAAATACTGAATCAGTAAAATTCGGTATTTAAGAAGTGGTAAAATAAAATTACCTACATCTAGGCCTTAGTGTATAAAAAGAGGCTGTGACCTCAAAAGTTATTTTCCTGATCCTAAACTTGAGGGGGGTCTGCTGCTGCTGGGTGCCAGGAGGAACCACCACTGGGGACTGCCGCGTTGCTAGAGGACCCTGTGAGCTGACCCCTGGGCCCAGCCTTTGCCCTTCCCCTACTTTGCTCCAAGACTTTCTTTAAAACCTTGCACTCCATAGCCTGGCAGGCACTGTACCTGGATTGCCTGAGGGTCCCGTGTTTTTGACTGCTAGGGAGGAGCGCTTCTGCAATCTAATTGCAGCACGGAGCTGCAATCGTCCTGCTGAAGGATTCCCCAGCGTGTGGAGGGATTACCGCTCTTGTGCTAATTTACGGCGCAGTTGCCTACCCTGCTTATCTGCCGTCTTGCCCTCATTTATATTTTTAAAGTCCTAAACGGGGGCCCACCCCGCTATTCCCTTTTTTTCTCGAGGGAGTCTACCCCTCTCATTGCCAAACAAAGGGAATCACCGCCGCAGCCCCGTTCGTACTGACCCGGAAGTCAGGCACTCCCGCCAGTGACAGGGGCGGGGCCTGCAGCCTGGCCGGAAGGGCGCCCAGAGGTCTGTGAGGTGCGCGGGGCTCCCGTGTGGTGAAAGGAAGCCCCGCGCCGTGGGAAGCCACCTGTCCAGCAGCGGGGCTCCCATGGTGTGGAGGACAGCGACCACCAGAAGGAGCCCCCGCCTGCAGAAGTGCCGGCAGCATTGTTTTGCTGAGTCCCCCGAGCGGGACTCCAACGTTGGGGGCCATATTTGAGCAGTGCCCACGAGGCTCAGGGGGCGCATGGTAATTTCGAGCCCACGAGGGCTCCGGGGGCAGTTGCTGATTCCGAGTCCTCAGAGAGGGGGACTCCAACGGCAGGGCACATTCTTAATTGGAGCCAGAGAGGCTCTTAGGGGCATTCATATTTCAAGCCAGTGAGCTCTGACATCCACGGGGGCATTTCGGGAGATAGAGCGGCCCTGGCTGGCAGCGGGCCACTCCCCCCACCGTGGGCCGCATCTCTTCCGAGTCCACGAGAGGCTCCAAAGGGGCATTTGTATATTTAGAGCCTGCGGACTCCGACGCTGAATTTGGGGCCTCCTACTGATACAGAGCCCAGGAGGCTCCAGGGGGCATTTCCTTTCTCGAGCCTGCGAGGCTCCGGCGTGGTTGGGGTACAGCTGTGCCAGAACCCAGTAGGCTCCCTCGTTGTTTTTGGGCCCTACTGTTCCAGAAAGCTGAGAGGGGATCCCCAGCTGCCCAGCACTTAGTGGGCAGCTGCTTTGTTTAGGTCTGATCTTTTGCACAATCTTCCTTTGGCTGCCTGCACAGCCTGCCCTGACTATGCTGGATACAGGGCGTTTCAGTCCCTGAGAGGCCAGTTGGCCTAGGGACAATTTATGTGTTTATGCCCTCTGTGATCTTTGCGCAATTTGCAATGACCTGCCTAATGTGATTTCTGCATCATGTATAATGTCTTTGTGCCAATACCTCTGAATGTGTTGTTATGCTTAGGTGGTTGTTTTTCCTAGTATAGTTATACTAGTGAGTTCATGGTTCCCTGCGTGATATTTTCCTAAGGTGGTTAGGGTTGCGTAGGTGGTACTTACCTTTTACCAGTGGTTACTGGTTGTGTGCTATATTTGCTATTTGGTGCTACAGTTTTTATATGTGCTAAGTGTTATTCCTACAAAGTGCTAATTCTACCAAGTGCGAGTTCTAAAAGTGCTTATTCCTGACAGTGGCCCACGTGGCCCGGTCCAATGTACATAATCCTCTGTAAATTCTGCCGGTGCCTATGGCACACTGTAAAGTGTGTGTTTATTATCTAATGTGTTTGGTATAATACAAAGGCTATTTTTATATATAACCTTATGTGGAGTTTCCTTTGTGGTGGGCCTTGGGTGTTGTTGCTGGGTGCGTGCGCAAATACTTAACCTACATTGCCTCCGGGATAAGCCTTACTGCTCGCATCACGTTACCTAGAGGGTGAGCAGGGGTTATCTTTGGCATGTAACTCCCTTGCCCTGACTAGAGTGGTGGTTTCTGCCTGGCTTTGGTGCAAGCCTCAGCCAACCAGAAACCGCATTTCTAACAGTGGAGGAGTGGAACAATAGTGCAACCCCCCTGTATTGCGGAAGACCTGTAAATCAATGGGTACTCTTTGAGACCTAGCCTTGTGTCCTCGGATCTAACGAGTTGGGTTTCTTGGAGAGCTACCACATCAAGGTGGTGATCGAAAATATATTTCCAGATCTTCTGGCGTTTCTGAGGGGAGTTAAAACCTTTGGCATTCCATGTACCTATGGTGAATATCATTAGGTTAGTGGGGAAGGAAAAAGTTGCGATAGGACCTTCCCAGACCTACTAGAACCTCCACAGACATGGAACCCAGAAGTTTTGTCCCTCTTCTTTCAGAGCAGTGAAAATGTGTAATGCAACCCACTACTCGTAATTTACAGAACATTAAAAAACCGCCACCTTGACCCACCCATCCCCTCCCCCCAACCACAAACAAAAGGTAAAAGCAGAATCAAAACCATTGTACTGCTAATATAACACATATCATTAACATCCCGTCAGGGGTGGTGCAAACCTCTCAGGAAACTGGGGGGCCGAAGGACCGAGGTCACCGTCTGCGTCCACTCCGGAGCTGCGCCTGAAGAATGCACAGCCAAACATCATGAAAATATCAGCGGCATGTTGCTATGGGAGGCCTCCAATTATAGGGAGTCTAACCATGGCCTCCATGGTCCCCCGGGTCAAGACCAACGGGCCCGAACACAAAAGACCCAGCAAAATGCTATGCCACCAGTAGAAGCAGAACCAACCACATAGTCTTGGCACCGATGGACATTCAAAGACGGGGCTGCCGTGTCGAGAGAGCTGAGAAAAGAACCAGAAGGCCCAAACAGTGTCCGCCGGCTGAAGTCCGCTCCACCAACGATCACATCAGGTAGCCGATCAGAGCAACCTCTGAGGACCAGAAAGGATGTGGATGCAGAGTCCATATGCCGGAGGGTCAACATCCATCCCGTAAAAGGCATGTAAAGTTCATCTGCGTCCTCTGCGAGCACTCTCCGACCACGCCGATGCAAGAGATGCCGTCTTATCGTTGTTGTTGGGTTCTCCCTGTCCAGAAGCATTGTCTACATTGGAGATACCAAGGAGGGTCAGGCCCTCCTGTAGCTCAGAAATGTTGCGTTGCCGATTACGGTACTCGAAGCTCAAGCCAAAGGGGAAAGTCCACCGGTATTTAATATTATCATCTCTTTGCTTGGTGGTGATGGGTCTGAATAGCTGTCTCCTCGCTAGGGTGGCCGGCGCCAGATCCTGGTAGATTGTACAAGAATGGTTTTGAAAGGAGATGGAACCTTTCGACCTGGCCGCACAAAGGACCACCTCTTTCACCTTAAATGAATGGAATTTTGCCAGTATATCTCGAGGTCTTCTCTTTTCGCCGTGTTGGAGGGCCCCCACTTTGTGTACTCGTTCGAGTTTGATCTTGAGGGTTTGAGGGCTCAGGATTTCTGCGAAAAGGCCTTCCAGGAAGTCCCCCAGGTCCTGTCCCTCCGCTCCCTCCTCCAGGTCTTTCACGCTTATATTGTCTCTAAGGGCCCTATTTTCAAGGTCCTATGCCTTGATCTGGGACTGGAGCACCTGGCCCCGGAGCGATCGCACTTCATCTTAAAGTACTGTTGTGAGTTTGTCTTGGTCTTGAGAGCGCGCCTCTAAGTCCATTACCCGGCTACCCACCGAATCGACATCCTGTTGGAGAAAGGTTAGCTTTTCGTTCAAGTCAGCCCGAAGCTGCTCGATAGAAGATTTAATGTCTTGTCCCAGCTCAGATTTGAAGTCCTTAAACATGGCTAGGAGGTCTGCCTTCATGAGGGTCATGGTGATAGCTGCATCCTCTGTGTGGAGGGCTGGGTGCTTTTCCGATGCCTGGAAGAAATCAGAGACCTTAGTGGATGCTCTAGCTGTCATCTTCTTGGGCGGCATACAGGCCGGCCCTAGGAAGTCTCCTCTGGCCGCTGTTGCGGCGATCTCAAACTGCACGTGGTAGGTAGTGGGGCCGGGGTCTTGGTTGTGAGGCCAGGAGCGAAGGTCCCAAGAAGAGGGGCCGAACTCAGCCGCGGCGGAGGCACGTGTGAGGCGACTTCAAGCACCAGGAGCCTAGATGATGATTCAAGAAGCTGCGGGGATCATGCAGGTGAACGTGACCATTTACCTCCCCGAATGTGGTGGTGAGCTGGTTGGGCCTCCTCAGCAAGGCGTCATCCAGGCCACCCACAGAAGCAAGTGCCTCAACTAGCACGGGGTACAGAGGCTGTCTGCCTCATCCAGGGTGAGCGCTGCAATGTAGGGGCCACCAGTTGTTACAGAGGTTCAGCAGTGCGAAGATCGATTCGGGAGAGTCAGTGGTACTGGTGGTCTGCAGTCACCACCATTTTGGATCCAGGCAGGCCACACGTTAGCGCCACATGTGAGGTCCACAAAGGAGAAGCAGGGGCATGCGTCGCAATTTGCGCCGGTTCCCCCGGGCCGTCCGGACACCGCCAGAACCCAGGAGGTCGACAGCCGATCAGCGGGAGTCAGCAGCCCAGTGTCTCAAGGGTGGCACCATCTTCGAGTCAGGCGGCGGGTGAGCCTCTCGCCGAAGAGTAGGGAGCGCTTCCTAACACTCGCGCTGGAAACCGGCTCACCTTGTACGCGGGAATCGGCGAGGAGAAACCCAGGTCCCGGAAGCACCATCCTCACCAATCCCACTGCTCATTATCGATCGGCAGCCGCAATTTTAGCCCACGGCCCGAGAGCCTCACAGGGTCAGGGCGGGGACACTCCTGCAGATGAAAAAGCAGGTAAGCGCCACCAGACAATGCGCTACATGTTCCGCTGTGGGATATTGCCAATTTCAGCCCCCGGGGCCCCGGGGAGCCAGCGATGCGAGCTCCTGAAGTGTGCACGGACCAGGAGCCAAGACGGATCACAACCATTCGGCCATCTTGCCCAGCCATTCCCCCTTGTTTTTGTTTTTTAACTGCCATCGAATGTGGTAAGTTTTTTCAGACTTTTTTTAATGAATTTTAAATAAAACTCGGTTAATCCCAGAAATGCCCTCACGTCATCTTTACTAGTGGGAGTAGATGCATTCACTATAGCATTTATGAGGCCTTGTTTAGGTATTAACCCATCTTTGCTGATGCTATGCCCTAAATATGCAACTTCATTTTGCGCAAACTTGCATTTGTTAAATTTAACTGTTAAATCTTTTCCACTAATAATCTCCCAAACTTGCCAAAGTCTGCTGTCATGTTCTTCCTTTTCACTTCCCATGATTAGGATATTGTCTTGGAAAGCTTTTACACCATTCAACCCTCAAACATTTTTGTCATTAATCTTTGAAATAGGTTAGCAGCAGAAGCTAGGCCAAAGGGTACCCTAGTAATGCAGAAACAACCAAAAGGTGTTATGAATGACGTGAGGTTTCTTTGCTGTCTGGTTGCAGTGGTACTTGGTGGTATGCGGATTTTAGGTCAATAGTCGTAAACCAACGCATACCTTTGGTGGCCGCAAACATTTCCTTTATGCGTGGCAATGGGTATTGGTCAATTAATATATTAATATTTAAATCTCTAAGATCAATGCATAATCTGACCTTAACACTGGACCGTTTAACGACGACCAATGATGACACCCATTCAGCGGATTCTACTGGTTCAATAATACCATCAGCAATTAATCTCTCCAGTTCCTGCTGCACTTTATCCCTGATAGAGTATGGTAGATGTCTTACTTTGTATATAAGTGGTGATGCATTTTGTTTTAACTCAATTTCATGTTGGAAGTCATTCAATTTGCCAACTTTGCCTGCGAAAACCCATGGAAATTTATTTTTTAATTCTGTACAAGAGTTATCCACACCATTGAG
Organism: Lissotriton vulgaris; assembly: GCF_964263255.1. Lineage (NCBI taxonomy): Eukaryota > Metazoa > Chordata > Amphibia > Caudata > Salamandridae > Lissotriton > Lissotriton vulgaris. Next base: position 1,858,679,719 of record NC_141689.1, read on the forward strand.
TAAAAGTACTGGCTCAGTACTGTTAGGGTTAAGAATTATACCAAGCTTGCATTGATCACCCCAGCCTAGAACGGATGGTCCTTTTTTAACAAAAAGTTTACACCATGCCTTCCCTTCTTTGAACTGAAAGTTAAGTGTTCTTGATCCTAAAAAATTGATATTATCCCCAGTATAGCTCCTGGCAACTACATTTTTTTTGTCTAGATGTGATCCAAGCGCTCCCTCAAATTTCTGTTTCCATACATCGTCACTTACAATAGTGACAGGTGACCCTGAGTCAGCCACTACCTCCAGCTGAACACCACCTATATTCACTTTACACAAGGGTTTCTTTACTTTAACAATGTTAGCAACCAAAATTTCATAATCAATACAAAATACATAGTTCACATCAGACGAATCTGATTCCTCAGATTCCAAATTAGTTCTTTCCTCTTCACTCTACACACATTTAACTTTCATACCTGAATTCTTACACCTACATATTTTTGCGAAATGCCCAATCATACCGCAACATGCACATATGTGATATTTTTGCTGGACATTTCTGGAAATTAGCCAAATGCTCATATGAACCACACTGATAACATTTTATTGAACCCTGTTTTCCACCAGAAGGTTGCCAGGTGTGGTTTTCAAATATATCTTTTTCTTTTCTGGGTGACATTCCGAGTTATGTTTAACTTTGCATTCAGCTTTCTTATTTCTGTTGTCCCCAGACTTACTGAGTAGTTTTACCTCAATTGGTCGATCAAGTACTGCTTTTGCAAATCTACCAGTAAGCCCAGATTTTTTGACCAAAGCTACCACTTCCTTTAATGGGGATTCACCGTTAACCCACAATTTGTCTTGTATGTTAGGGTTGCTAGGGTTGCTAGTGTGCATAATTATCTGGTCTCGCAAAAATTCTTCTTGCAAGACCCCAAATCTGCATGTTAAAGCTAACCCTCTTGTGCAGAAACATACTCATCTACACTCTCATTTTTGCCTTGTTTACGTTGGAAGAACCTATATCTGTCTACAGCAACACAAGTTATAGGATTAAAATGGGCATCGAGGTCTTCTAACGCATTGGAAAAACATCAACTCCTTCTTTAGGTTTCTTCTCTATCTGATTATAAGTATTTAGACTGCCAGGATCTAAGCAATACAACAGTATTTTTTTCTTTTTATCTGGCGTAAAATCCTCCTCATCAAAAGTTTCTAAATAATTGCAAAAGTCTTCCCTCCATTCTTTCCAGGTCATGCATGGTTCTCCCTTTGCGGGCAAAAACGGTTGAGGGTTAGTTACGTTCATCAGATTCAAAGCACACATGATTTATACGTGGCATTAGCTAACTCACAAATAGTGTCTTGTAATTATAACACTCAATGCTTTCAAAGGTTGTAAATTGTATATGTTCCCTTTCCTTTTGCGACTAAAAAACGCTAAATGAAGTATAATATATCCACAGTTTTTCTCCTTTTCTATGCAATGTATTTCGATTGATTAAGCGTTATGGGTAAACAGTCCAAATATCGACTACAAAATATCGAATGGACATAATATCGAGTTTTAAATATAGAATGGACAAAATATCGACTGGACAGAATTTAGACATCAAAAATATCGTTTTTAAGGTAAGTAATGTAATATCGAAAGTTAAAAATATAGACAGTTAAAATATCGAAGTAGATAATATAGGTTATTAAAATTATCGAATTTTTAATAATATCGAATATTTTATAGTGTTTTTTATGTTATTATATGTGTGAAAAGTGTGTATTTATGTTATAATTTATTTTAATTATTTAAATTTGTTTTTTTAATTTTTGCGTAATTTAATTCTGTAGCGGGTTGTGGGTTTATAGGGGAATAGGGTGGGAAGTAATTTAATTATAATTAATTAAAAATGTACATTTATTTATTGATATTCATTTTTAATTAATTGTTAATTATTTATATTTGGTAATCCATTAAATTTTATTGGGCAATTAATTGTAATGAATTGATTAATTGTTAATTATGTTAATTTACTAATTTATGTTCTGTAGCGGGTTGTGGGTGTATAGGGGAATAGGGTGGGAAGTAATTTAATTAAAATGAATTAAACATGTACATTTATTTATTGATATTCATTTTAAATTATTTGTTAATTAATTTATATTTGGTAATTAATTACATTTTAATTGGCAATCATTTTAATTAATTGTTTAATTGCTAATTATGTTAATTTTAGTAATTTATTTTCTGTAGGGGGTTGTGGGTTTATAGTGGGAATTGGGTGGGAAGTAATTTATTTATAATTAATGAAATATGTTAAAATAGTTATTGGTATTGTTTTAGAATTAATTGTTAATTAATTTATTATGGGTAATGAATTAAATTTGAATTGCCAATTAATTTGATTTAATTGATTAATTGCTAATTATGTTAATTTTAATAATTTATTTTCTGTAGTGGGTTGTGGGTTTATAGGGGAATAGGGTGGGAAGTAATTTGTTCATAATTAATTAAATAAATAAATGTATTTAATTTGAATTAATTGTTAATTAATTTTTAAATGTAAAAATATTAATTGTTAATTTGTAATTAATTTGTATTAATAGGTAAATAATTGTAATAATTAATTTTTATTTGTAATTTTAATTGATGAATTATTATATTATATTAAATTGGTAATTACTTTTAATTAATTTTTTTATAAATATTAATTTATATTTATTGAAATAATATATGAAGTATTTAATTTCCCTACTATTGCACTCTCTGGCGTGGGAATAGTAATTTATATCACTGTGCTATCCAACGCTTTCCCTACTGTTGCACTCATTGGAGTGGGAATAGTAATTTTTACCCCTACGCTATCCAACGCTTTTCCTACTGTTGTACTCACTGGAGTGGGAATAGTAATTTTTACCCCTACGCTATCCAACGCTTTCCTAACTGTTGCACTATTTGGAGTGGGAATAGTAATTTTTACCCTTACGCTATCCAACGCTTTCCCTACTGTTGCACTCCCTGGAGTGGGAATAGTAATTTTTACCCCTACGCTATCCAACGCTTTCCCTACTGTTGCACCCACTGGAGTGGGAATAGTAATTTTTACCCCTACGCTATCCAACGCTTTCCCTACTGTTGCACTCTTTGGAGTGGGAATAGTAATTTTAACCTCTACACTATCCAACACTTTCCCTACTGTTGCACTCTTTGGAGTGGGAATAGTAATTTTAGCCCCTACGCTATCCAACGCTTTCCCTACTGTTGCACTATTTGGAGTGGGAATAGTAATTTTTACCCCTATGCTATCCAACGCTTTCCCTACTGTTGCACTCTTTGGAGTTGGAATAGTAATTCTTACCCCTACGCTATCCAACCCTTTCCCTACTGTTGCACCTACTGGAGTGGGAATAGTACTTTTTACCCCTACGCTATCCAACGCTTTCCCTACTGTTGCACCCACTGGAGTGGGAATAGTAATTTTTACCTCTACGCTATCCAACGCTTTCTCTACTGGTGCACCCACTGGAGTGGGAATAATCATTTTTACCCCTACGCTATCCAACGCTTTCCCTACTGTTGCACCCACTGGAGTGGGAATAGTAATTTTAACCCCTACGCTATCCAACACTTTCCCTACTGTCTCACTCTCTGGAGTGTGAATAGTATTTTTTACACTTCTGCTATCGTACTGTAATAATGTTGGATATTATTTAATTAAATTATGTTACTATATATATATGTTTTAACAAATATGATTGTAATTTTTTTATAACTTTCATTAATATTTAATTATTATAAGTTAATTTAAGTATTTTTAAGTATATTTTAGTAATTCATTTTTCATATTAATTTAATTTAACACTGTTTTTATTAAAGTCGATATTTTTATAAACTATATTTTTGTATACGATATTTTGTACTCGATATTTTTGTACTTACCTGTTTGTAGATACAAACTCGATATTCTCTCTGCCTATATTTTGTCATCGATATTTTTGCAAGTCGATATTCTGTCCCTCGATATTATGTCAGTGATCCAGATTATGTGTATCAGCTCTCACAATTCCATTCCTCTTTTTGCTTTTTGTTGTTGCAGAGTTTTATGATGGATTGTAGAGGTTAATATAAGATTAAGGTAAGTAACTTCGCTGTGCAATAAACTAGCAACTGTAGCTCAACTACCATCTATAAAATAATAATAATAATAAGATGTCACCGTTTTTATCCTCTTAGATACTAGGTTTTCAAATTAATAAGCAAGTCCTTCTGCTTTTACTTGATCCATTTCCAGTGCATTGATATGGTGACTTGCTGTTGACTGGATCAGGCTTCTAATTTTACACTCCGAAGATTGTCTGCATAGTTGTTTTCATTGAATAAAGCACGAACATGCATCTGTGATCTACTACGTGCACATGTCTGCTTCTCTCACATGTGTTAACACTGCAGACTTACAGTGATGTATCTACATCCAAGATGGCTGCTTGGTGTAAGGCGCAGCTTCTCTTTCCTCAGCTGTTAGCGCACGATTCACTGCGAATGGATGCCTTCATACGACAACGTACATCAACAAATGTCACCACAATCTTCCGACTTTCCCATTGGTCGCATCTCCGTGCTCCTGGGTGCCGCTCACCATAGCACTCTCTCTGACGGATGCCGCACCTCAACAGTTCCAAACTGCATCTCGGCTACTCACGGGGTAGTGCTGAAGTTAAAATCTTCCTGCCTTTCTGTTCCCTCGACACTCACGAGGGGAGTTTGGTAGTTTTCTTCTTTGTGTATGTTGTTTCCTTTATATGATGAGTGGAGCACAGTGCCACTCGTCGCCACTATATAGTAAAGAAGCGTAGACGTAATTGCAAGTAAACATGTAGTTTATTGGTAAAGCCTCAGGCACGTCATATGGAGGTGGCTGGCTAAATTGTAACTGCCACAACACATAAGGCTATCTGTGGAATGTGGGAACGGGGTGACCGTGAAAACCAACGGGAAAGGGTGGAATGTAGTGCTTCACAATACACTAGGACATGGTGCCACATGACCTAGTTACAATACTAAGGCCTTTAACTCGAGGTAAGGGTATTTAACACCCACAAAAACCCAATGTAGTGGGATATAACACTGTGATATTAATTACACTTTGATATAATTCTCCTCTCCAGTGTTTTGACCTTGTTTCACCTATTGCGTAAATCCAGATTTGTGTACAGAGAGGGTGACTAGCCAAACCAGTGGTAACCACAGACATAGATTTCCTACCGTAAAATTATCATTAATCTTTGAAATAGGTTAGCAGCAGAAGCTAGGCCAAAGGGTACCCTAGTAATGCAGAAACAACCAAAAGGTGTTATGAATGACGTGAGGATTTTTCTGTCTGGTTGCAGTGGTACTTGGTGGCAATCGGATTTTAGGTCAATAGTCGTGAACCAACGCATACCTTTGGTGGCCTCAAAAATGTCATTTATGCGTGGCAATGGGTATTGGTCAATTAATATATTAATATTTAAATCTCTAAGATCAATGCGTAATCTGACCTTAACAGTGGACCGTTTAATGACGACCAATGATGACACCCATTCAGCGGACTCCACTGGTTCAATAATACCATCAGCAATTAATCTCTCCAGTTCCTGCTGCACTTCATCTCTGTACAAGAGTTATCCACACCATTGAGTGAAAGTACTGGCTCAGTACTGTTAGGGTTAAGAATTATACCAAGTTTGCATTGATCACCCCAGCCTAGAACGGATGGTCCTTTTTTAGCAAAACGTTTACACCATGCCTTCCTTTCTTTGAACTGAAAGTTAAGAGTTCTTGATCCCAAAAAATTTATATTATCCCCAGTATAGCTCCTGGCAACTACATTTGTTTTGTCTAGATGTGATCCAAGCGCTCCCTCAAATTTCTGTTTCCATACATCGTCACTTACAATAGTGACAGGTGACCCTGAGTCAGCCACTACCTCCAGCTGAACACCACCTATATTCACTTTGCACAAGGGTTTCTTTACTTTAACAATGTACACAACCAAAATGTCATAATCAATACAAAATACATTGTTCACATCAGACGAATCTGATTCCTCAGATTCCAAATTAGTACTTTCCTCTTACCTCTACACACATTTAACTTTCATACCTGAATTCTTACTCCTACACATTTTTGCGAAATGGCCAATCATACCGCAACATGCACATTTGTGATATTTTGCTGGACATTTTTGGAAATTAGCCAAATGCTCATATGAACCACACCGATAACATTTTATTGAACCCTGTTTTCCACCAGAAGGTTCCCATGTGTGATTTTCAAATATACCTTTTTCTTTTCTGGGTGACATTCCGAGTTATGTTTAACTTTGCATTCAGCTTTCTTATTTCTGTTGTCCCCAAACTTACTGAGTAGTTTTACCTCAATTGGTTGATCGAGTACTGCTTTTGCAAATCTACCAGTAAGCTCAGATTTTTTGACCAAAGCTACCACTTCCTTTGACGCGGATTCACCGTTAACCCACAATTTGTCTTGTATGTTAGGGTTGCTAGTGTGCATAATTATCTGGTTTCGCAAACATTCTTCTTGTAAGACCCCAAATCTGCATGTTAAAGCTAACCCTCTTCGTGCAGAAACATATTCATCTACACTCTCATTTTTGCCTTGTTTACGTTGGAAGACCCTATATCTGTCTACAGCGACCCAAGTTATAGGATTAAAATGTGCATCCAGGTCTTCTAACGCATTGGAAAAACATCAACTCCTTTTCTAGGTTTCTTCTCTATCTGAATGTAAGTATTTAGACTTCCAGGATCTAAGCAATGCAACAGTATTTTCTTCTTTTTATCTGGCGTAAAATCCTCCTCATCAAAAGTTTCTAAATAATTGCAAAAGTCTTGCCTCCATTCTTTCCAGGTCATGCATGGTTCCCCCTTTGCGGGCAAAAACGGTTGAGGGTTAGTTACGTTCATCAGATTCAAAGCACACATGTTTTATACTTGGCATTAGCTAACTCACAAATAGTGTCTTGTAACTATAACACTCAATGCTTACAAAGGTTGTAAATTGTATATGTTCCCTTTCCTTTTGCGACTAAAAAACGCTAAATGAAGTATAATATATCCACAGTTTTTCTCCTTTTCTATGCAATGTCTTTTGATTGATTAAGCGTTATGGGTAAACAGTCAAAATATCAACTACAAAATATCGAATGGACATAATATCGAGTTTTAAATATAGAATGGACAAAATATCGACTGGACAGAATATAGACATCAGAAATATTGTTTTTAAGGTAAGTAATGTAATATCGAATGTTAAAAATATAGACAGTTAAAATATCGAAGTAGATAATATAGGTTATTAAAATTATCGAATTTTTAATAATATCGAATATTTTATAGTGTTTTTTATGTTATTATATGTGTGAAAAGTGTGTATTTATGTTATAATTTATTTTAATTAATTAAATTAGTTTTTTTAATTTTTACGTAATTTAATTCTGTAGCGGGTTGTGGGTTTATAGGGGAATACGGTGGGAAGTAATTTAATTATAATTAATTAAATATGTACATTTATTTATTGATATTCATTTTTAATTATTTGTTAATTAATTTATATTTGGTAATTCATTAAATTTTATTGGGCAATTAATTTTAATGAATTGATTAATTGTTAATTATGTTAAGTTTACTAATTTATGTTCTGTAGCGGGTTGTGGGTGTATAGGGGAATAGGGAAAGCCCGCCCACCATCCTAATGTGCCCCTAAGTTTTCAAATTAATAAGCAAGTCCTTCTGCTTTTACTTGATCCATTTCCAGTGTATTGATATGGTGACTTGCTGTTGACTGGATCAGGCTTCGAATTTTACACTCCGAAGATTGTCTGCATAGCTGTTTTCATTGAATAAAGCACGAACATGCATCTGTGATCTACTACGTGCACATGTCTGCTTCTCTCACATGTGTTAACACTGCAGACTTACAGTGATGTATCTACATCCAAGATGGCTGCTTGGTGTAAGGCGCAGCTTCTCTTTCCTCAGCTGTTAGGGCACGATTCACTGCGAATGGATGCCTTCATACGACAACGTACATCAACAAATGTCACCACAATATTCCGACTTTCCCATTGGTCGCATCTCCGTGCTCCTGGGTGCCGCTCACCATAGCACTCTCTCTGACGGATGCCGCACCTCAACAGTTCCAAACTGCATCTCAGCTATTCACGGGGTAGTGCTGAAGTTAAAATCTTCCCGCCTTTCTGTTCCCTCGACACTCACGAGGGGAGTTTGGTAGTTTTCTTCTTTGTGTATGTTGTTTCCTTTATATGATGAGTGGAGCAAAGTGCCACTCGTCGCCACAATATAGTAAAGAAGCGTAGACGTAATTGCAAGTAAACATGTAGTTTATTGGTAAAGCCTCAGGCACGTCATATGGAGGTGGCTGGCTAAATTGTAACTGCCACAACACATAAGGGTATCTGTGGAATGTGGTAACGGGGTGACCGTGAATACCAACGCGAAAGGGTGGAATGTAGTGCATCACAATACACTAGGGCATGGTGCCACATGACCTAGTTACAATACTAAGGCCTTTAACTCGAGGTAAGGGTATTTAACACCCACAAAAACCCAATGTAGTGGGATATAACACTGTGATATTAATTACACTTTGATATAATTCTCCTCTCCAGTGTTTGGACCTTGTTTCACCTATTGCGTAAATCCAGATTTGTGTACAGAGAGGGTGACTAGCCAAACTTGTGCATTATGAGACTATTAGTGGTTACTACAGACATAGATTTCTTACCGTAAAATTATCACAAAATCAATTGGAATTTGTGCCAAATAATGCATATTCTGAATGTGTACAACATGGAATGGTGGAAAACACACAGTATGAGTGAAATATACTCCCTTGTGCGATGCAGAACTCAAACTGAAAGGGTAACCCCCCACCCAATAATTAGCACACCCCAGGATATTGGTAATTACTAGATCAGGCTTCTCCAGCATGTAGCTTGTGAGCTACGGGTAGCTCTCCAGCTACATGAGAGTAGCTCTCCTGTATGCAGCCCAGCCTTCTAAGTTAGAAGCTTTTTCTGGTTGAATTAATATATATATATATGAAAATAGAAAAGTGTGTTTTTGAGATGAAAATGTGTCAATTTTAACAACTCATAATATCTAAAATATACCTACATCTAATATTTGTTTGATGACTTATACACAATTGGAGACTAATTGTTAATAATGTTACAGTGGTGCCAGTGCATTTCAATTATCGCTGGTAAGCCTTATCCATGTAGAGGCCCTTCAAACTGAAAAGCCTTTTTTTACATTACCGGTGGCAACCTTGCATTGATGTGGTCACTGCTGCTCATCTTGCATATGTTGAACACTAATTTATGGTTATCTGATGTAGTTGCTAATAACAGCACTAAAAGCAATAGTAGATCAAGAGGATTTCCTTTGAACATAAGTAGCTCTTATTACTTCAATGGATGGGGATCCCTGTGCTAGATAGACTATTATCATGTATTTTATTTCAAGAGTTTTATATAGCGCTCACATGCCACCTAATTGCCACTTCAGAGCGCTATGGGAAGGATGAATAACAGAATAGGTTAAACTAGATCCGAAATGGGGAAATTATTGAGAGGACAATTCTTCCTGGAGGTCAAGAAATTGAAGGGGCATTAGACAAGGACCCTTTGATAGGTATTCATTTAACAAATGAGGTGCTGTGCATTTATCTAGGTCCATTTGTGAAAAGGTGGGCGCTTCAGAAAACAAGTACAGTCAATATGAAATAAATTCTTTCAATCAAGGTAACCTCTAGGCAACGCCCCCCCCCCCGCCCCGGATATCGCAATTTAAAAAAAAATGCACACAAAATATTGCCATTTACTAAAACACATCGAGGCTGATCTTCCTTTTGTTCTTTTGTTGACTCTGCGCTGCTGTGAGTCAATAAAAAGAGAGCGAAAGAAAGGATACCAGGTGGCAGAATTGTTAAATTCCTCTGTCACCTGCATGTTGATGTGTTAATAACTTGAAAATGCACAGGGCTCATCTTGCCCCTGGCTCTCTGCTAACCTACCTGTTTCACCAGGCCCCCTCCTTCTCGCCCCACTGCCCTTTGTTCTGTGGCACCCAGCACCCACTGACTCTTTTTTGGTTGCAATATATAGCGCAAATAACAGTATAGGAGCACTTTACATCAGCTCCAGTTATATTACACAGTCATCTTTTTTTTTTTTTAGGCATGGTGAGATTAAGTGATTTCCCCAGAGTCACCGGCTGTTGCGTGGACACCAGGACTAGAACTCAGGTGCATAGTTATCAAAGGCTTTGAGTTGCCCTTGCACCATGCAAGGGGACCCAGAGCGATGCAAAACCTAGATTGAGATGTACCAAGACATGCAAAACTACCTTGCGTGGCCCTGCATAGCTTGGTTAATCTGGAGTAATGCAAGGCAGCGCAAGTCACTGCCTCGCGTTACCCCGCCCCAGGGAGGTGTTGGGTGCTCCCATGCACAAAAACATTCCTGCCTGCAACCTAGGCACCCTAGCCCCATGGTGCAATGGTGCCCATGCTGGTGCACATAACATTCCTGCCTTCTCCTTGTCATGCAATATAGTTCAGAAAGGTGTCTTACTGCAATGTGTTGCTTGATATTTTGATAAATCCTCCTCTTGGTTTGCAATTTGGCATCTCTGGCCTTAGTGCCGGATGTATGTCAGTACAACGCGATCTTTTAGATCCCGGTACTTTACAACGGTGCCATTACAGCCCAAGTCGTTACAACGACTTGCGTTGGTGTGCACAGATTGAGGATTATTATAATTTTATATTCCAACACCAGCCCACCTAACAGTAGGGAAGGTGTTGGAATATAAAATTACAATATTCCTTATCCAACAGCGCCATCCAGCGCAAGTCGTAGTAACAATTTACGTTGTAACGGCATCGTTATAAAGGTAGTGCGGTGGAAACATGGCATTGTTTCCCCTTAGTGCCACATGCTCTCCCCTACACCCTCATGCCTTCCACTTCCCCTGATCTCACCCATGGCTGAAACACTCCTCCCCCAACAACTCCAGGGCACTCGTCCCCCCTCTCCTCACTCCTATTGCCCTCTACTCCTTTGGAACAATGGTTATCAGAAGACAGAGAGCAAGTATTTCATACACACAAACTGCACCATCTCCAGTAGTGACAGACCAAGAGAGTTATTTTTGTGACAGGCACAAGAAATACCACTAATTTTGGAGGTTGGGAACGCAAACATAGCTTTTTTTTCATCCCAGGCCACAAAATCCTGTGGAGGTCTAGACTATGCCCACATGCATCAAGGGTTTTTGCATTCGCAAACGGTGCGAATCGCAAAATTCGGCCGTTTGCGAATGCAAATCCCGTTTTTGGGATGCATGAAGCTTTTTGCTATTTTCGCAATTTAAAAAATGGCAATTTATTTGCGATTTTTTAAATTGCGATTGCATTGAATAAATCGCAATGTTGCGATTTCTTAAATGCAATGCATCATCTGAAAAAATTTGCAAATTTTCAGATTAGAAGTGTTAAATTAGCATGAAGTCAACCTTGATAGTAATTTTAGAAAATTGTCAAAAATGCACAAAAGTGCATTTTTGACACTTTCATCTTACACTCACACATGCCCTTGGGCATGTATGTGTGAAAAATGGACTGTATGTTACATTTCAGGGGTGCAGGGGGGGTCCTTTGGACCCCCCCTGCACCCTAGAAATTGCATTCTCATTTTGCGATTCCTTAATTGCGAATCGCAAAATGAGAATGCCTTCCCATTGATTCCTATGGGCCTCTAGGCCCATAGGAATCAATGTAAAGGAATTCCTTATTTGTGATTCGCAAAATTGCAAATCGCAAATAAGGAAAAATAAGAAATCGCAAAAATATATGCGAACTTTTAATGCATAGGTATTTGCGATTTCTAAATTACGATTCCTTAATTTTCGCAATTTAGGAATCGCAAATACCAACAATGATGCATGTGGGTATAGGAGTGCATAAATTGCGAAAAGCATGAACTTCATGAGTTTGCAAATGTTAATAGAGTGAAACGCAGCTCATTGTACCAAAGTGTTTCGTCGGAAATACTTTGCAACTGGAATAGGTCACCTTCAGCAGAGGTTGACCGAAGTGCACAAACTTTGCAACCGCATGAAGTAACGTTAAACACCTCAAATAATTTAGAACCCAAAGTAACATGGAACTTCAAAAAAACAAACCTTTTGGGGCACAAACGCCATCTTGTGTTATTAACTGGCATGCTTTGCTAATCCCTGCTTAGTCTAACGTTTCTAAATGTTACCACGGCGTGGGAAAAATCTTCTTCAAAATGTGCTTTGCAGACGGAGAAGTTTCATGTACCCAAACAAAAAGAACTTCTGCTTCTCTGGAGGATATTAGCCACACTAAAACCTGACCTCGTCTCACCACTCTCATTTTACATTGCAAGCTGATTCTGTGTCAATCATGTGAGGGAGGATTTGGCAGGATGCAACGTTTTTGAAGTCTTTCATGTTGTTTTCTCAATCATATGCTTTTCTCTTCAGCATGTGGTGTCATGAGATGAAGATATCTCAGTCATTGGGTTATTGTGTTATCTATTTATATTCGATTTTTTGGTCTGGCCTCGTGTAAGAAAACATATATAAATGCCAAGATGGGTTTTGTGCCAGCCCTCTTCATTCAGAGGTCTCTTCACCTGCCATTCCCATTTTGCTTCCACCCACCACTGCATACATCATAGGGTCTTGGGCCTCTCCACTACAGCGATTGACTTGTTTGGCCTACAATGACTTCATTTTGCTTGATAAGATTGTGCACATCTGCCTAACAAGAAGTGATCTTCAGTGCCTTGACTGGTGGGCCAAAACTTTAGTTTGCCAATGTTTTTTTTTTATTTCCGTGCATTTTCTTTGTTTATTATTTGTTCTCCTTTAAACGTTTTACAGTAATTGAAAGCCAATAGCACCTTTTCCTTGCACCAATTCGAATCATATTTTCATGTGATGTGCGTTAAAACGAAAAAGTGTTTTATATCTGTTCTACATACACCTGCCTATAAAAAAAAACTATGTGTATTAAAATTATATACAGTAGCTTTTTTTTATTAAAATGTACATTGCAATCATAAGACCACCATTTGTAGGCTCATGCATTTTTCCCTAGTTTTTGTTTTTATGGTACATGCGTACAATATAAAAAGTCAAGGCCAAACCTATTTATATATATGCACACACATATATATGTTAGTTATAGTTAGGTCTATTTTCTATAGAATGAGCGTTTTTTGGTTTGCTAATAAGTTTGGCCCCGTTTCACGATCTTAACAAAACTTTTCAAACAAAAAGTTCATCCACCTGAGCTCCTTCCTGGAAAGTTTCGAAGTGCTCTGTCTGAGAAAAAGGGGGGCACCTAAATGCAAAATCTCCATGAATTTTCCATAGACTTTTTTAGACAAGGCTACCGCAAAAACTGCTGAACAGAATTACACCAAATTTGGTAGGAAGTTAGACCTTGCTCCACAGATTGTTCCTTTTCTGTGTGATTTGGTGTAATTCTTTCAGTAATTTCTGAGACATTTAGGGTAAAATATTATTGTAAATTTGGCAGTTGGGTTCCCGAGAGTCTCTGGAGACTTTCAAGGGGATGCCAATTAAAAAACAGGGCATTCTGATTGGCCCTGGGAATTTTGTTTCTCTTGGGCCATCTTGCTCTCGTGGGTGTCAGATTCTGATTGGCTGCCAGCAATATGAGAAATATGTTGCTGGCAACTATTGCAGGACTCTGGGACTGAGTCTCCAGTCTTGAATTTAGAAAAAAAATAGTATAAGATGGCAGGGTAGGGATACCCTGACCCCCTTGATCCCAAGGGGAAAACCCAGAATACCCCCCTCCCCTTCCCAGCCACAAAAGAACAATAATCTGCAAAAAATACTGCAATCCCTCAAGTCTCTTGGGGGTTTGAAAAAAAATGGCTCCCGAGCCTCATTCAATAACAATTATACTCAGGGAGCCCACCCCAGGGCTGTGTTCATGAAGGTGAGGTGGGCTGTGCACCCCCTTTCTCAATCCTCCAGGGGCCTTGGGAACCCACCCCAGAGACTGGAATTTGATTAAATGGGGAGGGAGACATGCAACTCCCCTCCCTGAGCCATTGAAGGCCCCGGGAAGCCCCCTTCTGTGGTCAAACATACTATATATGGGCAAGGGGGCCACGTGCCCCCCATCCGAAGCTATTAGAGGCCCCAGGGAGCCCACCCCTGGGGCCTCAGATACTTTGTATGGGGAATAGGGCCACATGGCCCCACTTTTTGAGCTTCAAATCACACAGGGGAGCCAAACCCCCAAGCTGAAATTTAAATGGGAGGGTGCTGCCCTCCACAAGCCTTATAAGGCCTCTGGGAGCCCCACCCTGGGACCAATATGTTTATATAAATGTAAAATGTAAAATTGATACTTGTATAGCGCACTACTCACCCGCAAGGGTCTCAAGGCACTTGTACGAATACAGCTGGGGAACCCATCCTGGCTTTCCCTGTGAGGCGTCCACTCCTGGGCACCCCCAAGGTGGAGGCCAGGCATCCTTAGCGTTGTGGGGGCCGTTGTGGAGACTAAGCAAGCTATTGCCCAGAGTTGCAGAGTGGGACTCCCATGATTGGAATAGGCACCAAGGCGAGAATTATCAGGTCCATGGAATTTTGAGCCCAAGACCCGCCGAGGCGGGGAATTGAACCCTGGTCCCGGGCTAGACCTCTGCATCAGAGTCTGCCACTCTAATCATTGAGCCACACTTCTCCACTTTATGGAAGGGGCAACGCTGCCTCCCGCTCTGGGCCATTATTGGCCCTTGGGCCCCATTGGCATGGGCAGGGAAACCTGTGTTTGCTCTTGCAAGGCAGAAACATTTTCAAATCTCCTGTCAAGCGGGAGCAAACACAAAGTCTGCTCCCAGAGGGCGGGAGCATCAGAATTGCTCCTGCCCACTGGGAGCAGACTTTTGTTCAGGTTCCTTGCCCACACTTAAGCGGGTAAGGAAACAGATCAAAGGTCTCCTCCTGTATTAATAGCTGCTCCCTGCGGGCAGGAGCAATGCCGGCTCCATCTGGATGTGGGGAGCTGACTGGGGCCACGGAGGCTTTGGGGCTACCTCCATGGCCCCCAATGACTCATAGTTGGGTGCCCTGGGTGGGTACCAGAGTACTCATCTTTTACAATAGCAGGCCCCTGACCGTAGGCATGCCTGGGGAGGGGGACCGCATGCCCCTCTCCCCTTGATTATAATGCTGGGCCCAGGGATGGAGTCCCTTGCGCCAAAATAGACATGAGCAGAGGGCTTCATGCCCAATCTCCAAACAAGTATGACGGGCCCCGGCGATGGGGTCTCCAAGGCAGAAATTGGCTTAGAGAGGTGGGCTGCATCAGCACCTGCTGAGGCATTTGCCCATGTCTCCGTAATGAAGACCCAGCCCAGGTCATGCCTTAGCACAAACTCTGTGTTAAGCTTAATCAGGGGCCTATCATTGATTAAGAAATCTTTCATGTTCTCCTTTTATGTAGATATCACCTGATTAACCACCCTTTCAGCTGAGAGGGGAGGGCGTAGGGTGGGGAACGTTGGGGTGGGGGTGGGGGGTTGAACTGCTTTTTCAGTTCGTTACGGAGACAGTGGATGATCAACGCAAACTCCCCATGTGGGGATACAATACTTAGTGAATCAGGGAGTACGGATTGCTTAAATATGGAAAAAGGCACCTGATGCAGCAATAATAGAAAATGCATTGTCACTGTCAATTGTTGGAGTGAAGAAGGAAAATCGTGATTGTTGAATGTATGAGATGATCCACAAATGCTATGATCTATATTTACAATCACGAATAAAGAATAAAAAAAAAAAACACCCTTTCAGCTGGATGACTGTTGGCATTGGTAGGTATCCCGTCCCATATGGAAGAATGCTGAAACCTGAAACCTTATGTCCCGCACGTATGGTTTGTCTTATGATAAAGGTCATTGAACTCCAAGGGGATACTCGAAAAGGCTTACTCTTATCATTAAAACTAATGAGACAGTCTTTAGAGTAAACCAAGGGGGACACCTTCCTGACACAAAAGGTCCAGGGGTTCTGGAGCATGGTGCAGTCCAGATGCAGATGGGCTCGCCTTTGGTACGCCTTTGGCATGCCAGTGGTGTTCTAGCTGCACATGTCCACTGCACATTTGCTCACCCATGTGTATTAAATAGTTGTCTCTAAATGGAATGAACGACTAGCATGCTAATCCCATTCCCAGGCAAATACCTGGAAGTGTGCATCCCTCGTAGCCTTCTCTTTCGGCAACCAACAGCTATAGATTAGTCAAAGCTGACCGAGGAGACAGTGGGTATTCAATCGGGAGTACTCAATGCGGCGCAACAGGTAAAAAATACAAACAGTGTTTGTGGTGTGATATTAAAAAAATTAAAACAGTAAACTCTAAAAGCAAGTCAATGGCATGAGATACCTCAGCATTAGCTGCGTTTTCGCTCATCCATGCGCATTATTCGTCTCTGAGTAGAGAGAATGACTTGCATGCTAACTCTATTCCCAGGCAACCACCTGGAATTGTGCAGCCTTCGTAGCCATCTCCTTCGACAACAAACGGCTATTAATAGGCAGTGGTGGAATGAGGAGAACGTGGGCATTCAATTGGGTGTAGTCTATGCGGTGCAACAGGTAAAAAACAACAAACAGTGGTTTACTGTCACTGAAAGTCAGTTCCAAAACCAATGTCCTACTACAGACAGATTTTATATGTATTGAACCCGAGACAGTCACCGAATAGACATTGAGAAATGAAGTGATATGAGTAGAGAAGTGGGTTCTGCAAACAGTATTCACTCTATGGAGAGGGTGTACTCTGTACCACACTGTTTGCAAACAGTAAAACTCTCATGAGAAATACATTACAGAGTACAAAAACACATCTACTCACAACAATGTACACTCTATGCAACACTTGGCAATATTCTTTAAAAAAAATGTGTGAAGGTACCAAAGATTATTCTTCAAAACACACAAGATGATGGACGGAATGTTGCACAATGGCAAAACATTCACCCCCAGTCTCAGATCTGGGTTTAATTCATCGTTATTTTTTTTCACCAAGCCACCCCAGTTCAGACATGGTCATATGCAAATCAGTCTTGACCCTGTGCCTCATGGGAACAGTCCAGCCCGAACTGCCAAGCCATGTCTTCCCTGGACCAGAATCAAGCATCCTAGGACCGGTTTGTGGCTATCAGCCGTCTTCAGCCAGGATAGCTTGACTCCAGTGGCTTAATGAGCATGGGACCCACATCTGGGCATACCCTTCCCACATAGGGTGAACAGCAAAACACACAAGATGATGCACGGAATGTTGCACAATGGCAAAACATTCACCCCCAGTCACAGATCTGGGTTTAATCCATCGTTATTTTGCTCACCAAGCCACCCCAGTTCAGACATGGCCATATGCAAATCAGTCTTGACCCTGTGCCTCATGGGAATAGTCCAGCCCGAACTGCCAAGCCATGTCTTCCCTGGACCAGAATCAAGCATCTTAGGACTGATTTCTGGCTATCAGCCGTTTTCAGCCAGGATAGCTTGACTCCAGTGGCTTAGTGAGCACGGGACCCAGGTCTGGGCATACCCTTCCCACATTGGGTGAACAGCAAAACACACAAGATGATGGACGGAATGTTGCACAATGGCAAAACATTCCCCCCCCAGTCACAGATCTGGGTTTAATCCATTGTTATTTTGGTCACCAAGCCACCCCAGTTCAGACATGGTCATATGCAAATCAGTCTTGAACCTGTGCCTCATGGGAAAAGTCCAGCCCGAACTGCCAAGCCAGGTATCCCTGGACCAGAATCAAGCATCCTAGGACCGGTTTCTGGCTATCAGCCGTCTTCAGCCAGGATAGCTTGACTCCAGTGGCTTAGTGAGCAGGGGACCCACGTCTGGGCATACCCTTCCCACATAGGGTGAACAGCAAAACAGGCAAGAATATGGACGGAATGTTGCACAATGGCAAAACATTCCCCCCAGTCACAGATCTGGGTTTAATCCATCATTTATTTGCTCACCAAGCCACCCCAGTTAAGAAATGGCCATATGCAAATCAGAGATTATTCTACCTGCAGGCTTCATACTGTGGTAAAAGCTTTACAGATACTCCATATTCACAATGCAAACCAAACAGATGTACACAACTTAATACCTGCTGAAAATAGTTGTCTATGTTATGTAGAAATGTTCATGCTGAGACCATTCTGTCTAATAACTCAAAGCTGCTTACTACACTTAGTATGTTGTATGTAGAATCTTTGTCCTGTTACAAACCTTTTCTGCAGAGCCTAAAAACGTGTGTGGAACATACTGAACACAAGTTGTTAACTGTCACCTGCAAACTTTTATAACAGGTGCAATACCTGTATACAGCTATTATGTATGAGGAGCACATGCGTTTTGTAACCACTTACACCCATTACCTGCAAACAGACTGTACAAAATTAGGTAGAAAAATGCTACAGTACCTACACACCACTATGTAAACTATAACTCAAACTGGTGCACGCTTTGGATGATGGCATCAGTGATGTCATCAATTATGTTTTGTTGTTTGTGGCTCAGGGGTTAGAGGCGGCAGACCCGGAATCTGAGATCGGTCCTGGACCAGGGTTCAATTCCCCGCCCTGGTGGGTCTTGGGCTAAAAATTCCACGGACTCGATAATTCTCGTCCCGGTGCCTCCTCGACTCACGGGCTCACACTCTGCGACTCTGGGCAATAGATTGCTTAATCTCCACAACGGCCCCTCGCGGCGGGATGCCTGACTTTCACCCTGTGGACACCCTGTCGGGGCTTCTCACAGGGGAATACCAGGACGGGTTCCCTAGGCAAGCGCCAGGATGCCCTTAGTGGTGACAGGTTGCGCTATATAAGTATACCTACATTTACATTTATGTCCTTTTGAGATGTCATCAATGATGTCTGAAATGATGTCATAGAGCATGTCATGAGTGATGTCATGTATGAGGTCATAAGCAGTGCAGGGCAGGGGTGCAAGTTATAGTTATCACTGCAAACTATCACTGGTGAATTATTTTTTATTTTTTAGTTCAAAATGTTAATGACAAATTCGCCTTAACAATAACATTACTTTAACCTTTGTTTTTTTCAGTGAATATGTATAAATATATGCATATATGTGAGTGTGTGTTCAGCTTTTTCACTTGAGTACGAAATACCTTAAAAAAACAAGGGACAAGAGGTGTTTGGCAACACAGGCGCATGTTCTTTAATTAAACATAGCGACTGGGAGAACAGCTACAGACACAGGGTCTGAGGACTGTCTCAATTTACATGAATAACAATCATATCAAATGTAACTCCGGAAAGACGGAAATATTGCCGTTTGGCCCTCAAAATCTGTTTTCCCCTAAACAATGGTGGCCCGAGGATGCTGAAGCTCCGCCGAATACCATCTTATCTGCTCGCAATTTGGGCATCAAGTTTGATGACCATCTATCGTTTAAGCAGCAAGCGGTAGCTGTGGCTGGCATGTGCTTTCACATCATTAGATCACTAAGGAAGTTTTTTGATCTTCTTCCTCTTACCGCCAGGAAAACTGTGGCAGTGGCCTTGATAACATCTAGACTGGACTACTGCAATCGCCTGTATGCAGTGACCAACAAAAAGGTGCTTCACAAGTTGCAGTTAGTCCAGCATGCCACTGCCCGTTTAGTACTTCGGTGGCCCAAAAAGTCATCTGCCTCGGCCGCACTAAAACTCTCCACTGGCTGTCCATACACAAGCGTGTATTGTTTAAGGTGCTCGTAATCACCCTTCGAGCTTTCCAGTCTCAAGGACCCAGATACCTGGTTAAGGGCTTCAAACACTATCAGCCAGCATGTTGTTTGAGGTAGGCTAACCAAAATCTCCTGGTAACCCCCAGGTTTAGACTGGCCACTAAAGGTGGAAAATCTCTTTTTGTTCTGGGCTCTAGGGCTTGGAACAAATTGCCACTTCAGCTTCGACTCATGCCCAAGGAGAGCCAATTCAGGAAATCCTTGAAAACTTTGGTGTAGAGTGTTCAGTGTGTAATGTGCTTCGTATTGCTCTCAGTCCACCAACCCTTTCGAGCTGGGTTGGCTTGAGCGCCAAGATGCTCCATGGAGTGGTAGTAGCGCTATAGAAATGAGTTTTTATATTACATTTTTTACATTTAGTTGGCATTCTTCTTAAATACAGTTTTCATCAGGTTGTAAAAGTCCCCCTTTCAAACCTTATATGGTGAGAAAGGTTGGTTGCTGCCTTAGAGTCATAAATTACTGGTCAAATGTTTACTACACGTGGTCCTTGACCTTGCATGAATGTGGTGTGGCCAGTGGTGTAAGTGTCTGGATGTCTGGCATGATCACTACGTGTGCTAGGTCCTGATTGGCTATGTGTTCCTAACTAAATTTGTATCTGATTTTATGTAGTTTTACGAAACGTGCGTACCCCCTCAGAAAATGTGTGCGTTTATTGGGCGCAATCTCCTCTGACCATTGTGTTGTTGCTGCACCTATCTATGGGATTGATCAAGAATTTCCTGCCTGCATGTTTGTCCGCCAGCTATCCACCCTCGCACTTGTGACTCATCAATCAGTGACCCTGTGCCTGGGTCTCAGAGCTTGCTTGACTAT
Source organism: Lissotriton vulgaris (assembly GCF_964263255.1). Lineage (NCBI taxonomy): Eukaryota > Metazoa > Chordata > Amphibia > Caudata > Salamandridae > Lissotriton > Lissotriton vulgaris. The sequence continues at coordinate 1,858,700,461 of NC_141689.1, forward strand.
GTATTTGAGAGTCGGGTTTGATGTGGATTTCACGATGGGTGATTTAATTAATAGGGACATCATTTTGTTTTCATAAATGAATGTATTGTTCTCCATATTAACACCATTGTTTTCCATATTAACAACTACATATATCATACATATGTATATAGACCTTGCATTCCTGTCCTTGAATTTATTGAAAGCAGCAATACGAAGGTGCAGAGGTATTGTTGAAACTATTCAGTTCTAATCACTAAAATTAATTTTGCTGATTCACCCATGTGTTTATTCTGACAAACATCCTAACACCAATTAACAAATTATCATTTGAACACTGATTATGTACTACCTTTCAAAGTTCCAATGTGAACAAGATATATCACCATCTTGTAAATAAAAATCACTTTACAATTACAAATGTTTTGACACCATCATGTTGACTCAACTTTTTCGTCTCAATATTAAGCAGTTTGTCGGCTACCCGCATTACACCTACTCATTTCTTTGCACACCGGGTCAGTGAGCAATGGTAATGTCACTAGTCAGTCATGGTCAAATTACACTGGACAAGTCAAAATGGATGGATGCCTCTTTCCTTGGTATCAACGCACCCTGCCACTCCGGAGATGCAACACAATTTCCAGTGATTCAGTCAAAAGTGAGGAAAGAATTGTCATAGGTGTTTCATTGTAGGGCGTCGGGCAGTTATTCTTTTTTGGCATTCCTCTGCATTTTTATGACCATTCCAAAAGCCCATGCAGTAGGGGGTGATTTGATAACATTATTGGCTCTAATGTTGCTCTACTTTGCTGCTCTCTGCTGAAGTTACACTCTTTACTTGTAGGAGCCATATATGGGTGCAATCTGGAAATTATTACTAACTAGCATTAAGAATGGTGCATATTAAAAATATTCTATACTGGTAAATGGGATCAGGTATTCTGCACATGCATGCCCCAATCATACATCGATCCTAGATTATACAAAGGACTTGCTCTGCCCATTGTGTCCCGCAAGATTACACAAGGCAACATGAGCCCTTTTGTGGAATTTACTAAACCATGCAAAGCCCCTCATGTGGCTCTGCGTGGTATAGTAATTCCAGTTTCTTTCTTGACTTTGTCTGTCCTCTCAGATGTATAGCCCAAAGACCAGTGTGCAGATCTCTAGTTTGGAACCTTTTTAAAAATAAAAAATGACCAATCCACAGAACGGGGAGGCAGGCGTGAGGAATCTGGAGTTAGAATATTCACCAGAAAGAGCATTACCAAAGGTAAGGGGAGAGGATGTAGCCTTACGGCTAGAGCGGTCAACCTCGGAGCTGGAGAACTGGGTTCCAGTCTCAGCAAGGAGCTCAACATCCTGTGATTCTGGGCAAATCACTTAATCTCCCCTTGCCTGACAACAATAAAATGAATGTTTTCTCATGTAACGAAACTGGTGCTCATAAAAAGCGCTCTGATACCTGATTTCTCGGTTCTAGTTTGCGCTATATAAAACTCCGTAAAGAAAGAAAAAAGAGTAATGAAGGTAGCACAAATTGCTCCCATGCATTACTCTACATTGGGAAGGCACTGCATGGGTGGATGAATGGGCTTTACCATGCATCCACCCATGGATCTTGACACAGTCCCAGATTTACTAGGGTTAGTAAATTTGGGATTGCATCAAAATGGTACACCATCCCAACAGAGACATATCTTTTTTTATCCTTGTTATTTCTTCTTTCTATGTGTGCAGCATTTTATAGCAGACGTGGAAAGAGGGAAATGCCTCAAAGGATGGTTTTTCTGTGGGCAGGTGTCCCTTTGTGCATAAAAAGAATCCTGCCTGTAATGCAGGAGCCTTTGCACAATGGCACGTGGGCGCCTGCATTGACCCTAGCCAGCACTCAGTGTTCCTACGCAGGGAAAGGGCAGGAATGCATCATAACTTAGTAGGTATGATGCATTCCTGCCCTCTCCCTGTCATGCAACGCAGTGCAGCAAGTTGTCTTTCTGCTTTGCATGGTGTTTTGGTAAATCTGGCTCAGGGTGTCTAGATCGTCAACAGTGAATGTAAACACAGATTTGAAAGTAGACAACTCCAGGTGAAAAATATCAATTTAAGCAGGATTTAGTGAAATTGTATCAAGAAAGATTGAGAATCTCTTTTAAGTTCTGTGATCATCTGAACAGACAGATGTCTGATTGCAGCCACACTTGGATGGCAAAAATACATCATAAAATATAGGCCAGTTGACAGGAGGGTTCAGCTCTTTCCATGAGTGTCCCTCATCATTTTGTGTCATGAACCACTGCCACTTATGTTTTGTGCCTGTTCTGGTCCTGCACTAGTCCTGCAGCACTCGCCTATTACAATCCTTCATCACTACTAGCCTTGTAACACAGTGGAACACCACTCCGCCACTCTTGGTTCAGTTCTATGCATACACCACTCTAGGTGCTGCACAAACATACACCTCTCCTCAGTCACTCTAATTTTTCTCTAACTCTCAGTCCATCCCCATTTGCTCGTCATTGACACAAGATCAGTGGCCAAATATACATAAAAAATCTACAAACTGATAACAGAAAATGGGCTCCATTTCCTGGAAATAAAAGAAACATAGTTTAATGACAGTGCTAGGCCTTGCATCGTACCTCCTTTCTTCTATTTACAACATCCTGCTCACAAACAGAGTGGAAGTTAGGGGATGCAAAGTAGCCACTCTAAACCACAATTCAATAGAATATAGGGAAGTCCTACGATCATCATTCATATCCTTCAACACTTGATAATACAATCCATTCACAGTTCCCTCTTCCTCCTCTGTATGCACGTTAATTTGTCAACACTGATGAGATATGGCGTCCTTTAAGCATCTCTAGTTTGCCTTTATTTGAGGGTCAAGAGCATTTAGACAGGGGACCTATCTGACACATGCAGTCAGGGAATCATTAAAGGACTCAGGAATCTGAACTTCCCACAAATGCCAGAGCAACCAAGCCATTCATGTAGTCGCACTCTTGATTTACATGTATTTTCAATCCCTGATCGTTAGATGTTAGATTACCTTCACTTTTCGTGTTCCGCCCAGCTTGTTGGCAAGGTTGACACCAAGACATGCCATCAAGCTCGTTTTTCACTGTCTCAACCAATTAGAAACTAGAAGTCATAAAATTAGGAGTGTTTTCTGAAAGTAGGTCTAGACTTCTTTTTTTTTATCTCAAACAGTCATCCTTTCCACCTGGAATAGAACGCCAAAGGTGCCCTTGACCAGCTGCCCCCTTTACGAATCATAACCTCGAAATGTAGCAGAACACAAATAATTGGTACAATGCTAAACTGTGCGGCAAAATGTGCGATAAGGTGCTTTAACGCTGCTGAGTCAACGCTCAGGAACAACAATGGTCTTAATGATCCTATTTAACATACTATATGTGAGGGAAAAGCTGCCAGTCTGACCAAATGTTAAAATTGTTACTAAAAAGTCATATGTATTTAATCACGGTGGAAACGCATTTTAAGGAAGAGGTTAGGTTGCCATGCAATTCATTATAAAACGGCAAACCGTAGTTTGTAAAGTAAGGATTTCTAATAATCTTTCTTAAGATGTTTTTCATATCATCCATATTGGTGATGTTTTTGGCATAGTTTGTGTCGTCATAACCAAAGAGGAGCAAAATTCACAATTTGTCCATTTGCCTGCTTCAATGTCCCAAAAATGGGCATGTAGCATACTCTTCAAAGTTGACATGCCTATTTGTCGTTGATGAGCATTCCCTAATAATTTATGTCTGATGCCAGCAGAAGGCACACAGTTTCCATTCCTCACCACTAACAGACTTTCCATGGATAACTCAGAGGATACATGGCTAAGAGACTTCAGAGATCTGGAAAATGGCCACCACATCAGTGATACACTTTCTAATGAGACTGAGACTTTGTCAGTTCAATTCACTGCCTCCCATTTATTTAATCAGGGAATAGATCTAAAACTTTGCGTACCAAAGAGCAAAGAACCTAGGGGAGATCCTCAAATCAAGCACAACGCAAGCTATAGTAACACATAATGGAACAGTCCCATGTTATAATTGTAATAATTGTAATAACATACTAAGAGGCACAACCATCACACATCCTAGAAAGGGTTACAATATCAACTTAAAAGTAACAGCAACATGTGACACAAAGAATGTCATCTATTTACTAAAATGTCCCCGCGGCCACGGATATGTGGGGAAAAAAGCCAGAAAAATCAAAACAAGAATAAATTAACATAAATCCAACATCAGGAACAAGTCAGAAAAATCCAGTGTGGCAAGTCACTTCACGGAAATGGCGCACAATGTTAGCCAACTCCGTTTTGTAATTTTGGAAGTTATCCCCTGCATAGAAAGGATGGACAATAACCAACAACTATTAAGAAGAGAGAACTTTTGGATCTATACCCTAGAGTCTCTAAAGCTATTCGGAATGAATGACAGGGTAGAACTTAGTTGCTATTTATAGAGGTTTATCTCCTAATCAGAATAGGTATTTTTTTTAATTTGTATAATTTGTGTATTTATTCTGTGAAAGTAATTTAATGATCTATACAGTGAAAGTGGTTTCTATTATAGCTATTTTTCTTTTAAATACTTAATTTTGCAAGTTTATACACTGACACAACACTAAGGATCATTCAGATCCGTCACTGTGCATGACATCGGTTATAACGTTTACAAATGTATAAATTTAGTTACAAATCGTGGTTTACTTGCTTTATTGCGATGATATACCTCCAAGATGGCGTCTATTTGATAGTCCATCTTTTAATTTTACGGCACTTTAACCTCTAACATCACTTCCAATTATATGATATACGTCCGGTCCGCTTGAATACATGCGAACACCGGGGAGACACATTGACGTGTCTGCGAGGACCCGCAATTAAAGTAATTGACGAGACTTTTTGAAAGTAAGTGCGTTTACTAGAATGGAAGAATTTTAATGGATATTTCACGGGCGAACGTGACATATAATTGCACAATCTTTTGTTTGTTAAATTTTTCTTACACAGCTTTTCACTCACTTTTTAAGGTATGGCACCAGATAGGCAGCATGCTTTTGTCACTTTCCGTTACTTTATGGGTACACACGACACTACGATTTATGATTTACTAGTAAGACAGCATGTTTTTTTTCCGGTTGCCATTAATATACCACCACTTTCTATTAACGCCTTCGCTGATAGGCCTTTTCCCCTCCTGTGCTAAGCCCTTTTTTGGCGATAGGGGTAGTGCGCGCTTAGGCCCTTGTAACTTTTTGACCACATAAGGTATCCACACCAAATTTGCGTCCTTTTCTTCCAACATCATGTGGATTCTAAAGGCGCCCAGGGTTTGTGGATTCCCTTGGAGGGGTCCCAGAAATTAACCAAAATATAGTGTTTTTTTTGTTTTTTTCAGAAAAATGGGAAAAACGGGCTGCAAATGAAAGACTCTGGGTTTTTCCCTGAAAATGTTATCAAAAAAGGGTTTGTGGGGCTGAAATTTCCATTTTCTCAGCTTTTAGGAAATGACAGTCTTTTGTTAGAGAACCTACATTTTTCACACAGTTTTGGCATTTTTCTGGGACATAGCCTATTTTTGCTATTTTTAGAGCTTTCCACCTCCTTCCAGTTAATGGTAGAAATGAGTTTGAAAGCAATAATGGATCCTAGAAAGCTGTACATTTCCGAAAAGTAGACAAAATTCTGAACTTAGAAAGGGGTCATTTGTCTAAATCCATGAAGGTTTCTTCATAGAAACTAACAGTTAAATATTGGAATAATTGAATATTTGTTGAAAAAAACAGCCTTTTGTCTCAACGTTTTCACCTATAACTTTTTCTAATTTTGACAGCTCTTGGAAAGCAATATACCGTTACATCCGTTAGACCTTCCTGGTTGTGGGGATATGTAGGACTTGTAGTTTTACCAAGAACCCGACGAACCCAGATCCAAAAACTGAGCAGCAACTTGCAATGGTATTTTTTCATATACTGGGTATAGAGCACTTTGTCTTGGAAAATGTATACATGGAAAAATCTGTATGAAAGACACCTATGTATTTCTGAATTGGGTACAAATTATAGAGTTCAGAAACAGTATATAATTGCTAATTTTCAAAATTGGGAATACTCATACTAGCATGAGAATTATTGGTCATTTTTCAATTTTTTTTTTTTACACAATGTCTTTCATTGAAAGGGAGAAATGCGCGAAAGCTCAATTGGTAATAACAGTTGATTTACAAATACGAATTACCCCAAGTCTCCCGATAAAAACGGTACCTCACTTGTGTGGGTCGGCCTTGTGCCTGCGACAGAAAATTTTGCAGTTACAAATTGACCCTTTTTTAGCAAAGTGCCTACCTGTAGTTTTTTCACCCTAGCTCTGCCGGCACCTAGGAAAACCTAGCAAACCTATACATTTTTGAAAAGTAGACACCCAGGGGAATTCAGGATGGGGTGACTCGACTGCCTACCACCAGGTCTTGCTACCCAGAATCCCTTGCAAAGCTAAGAATGTGACAAAAAAACACATTTTCCTCACATTTCTGTGGAGGAAAGTTCTGGAATCTGCGTGGAACAACAAATTTCCACCCACCCAGTGTTTCCCCAGGTCTCCCAAAAAAAATGGTACCTCACTTGCCTGTGTAGGTATAGTGGCTGCGACACGAAACAGCGCAAAACGCAACGTGGTTGCACCTCAATTTCCCAGTGAAATCTTGCGCTCTTTGGACAAAGAGACTACCTTTTGTTTTTGCGCCCTAGCTCTGCCAGCACCTAGGGAAATCTAGCAAACCTATACATTTTTGAAAACTAGACACACAGGGGAATTCAGGATGGGGTGACTCGTCTGCCTACCCCCAGGTTTTGTTACCTAGAATCCCTTGCAAAGCTAAGATTTTGAAAAAAAACCCACATTTTCCTAACATTTCTGTGGTGGAAAGTTCTGGAATCTGCGTGGATCAACAAATTTCTACCCACCCAGCGTTCCCCCAGGTCTCTCAAAAACAATGGTACCTCACTTGCGTGGGTAGGCATAGTGGCAGAGACATGAAACAGCGCAAAACGCAACATGGTCGCACCTCAATTTCCCAGTAAAATTTTGCACTTTTTAAACAAAAAGACTACCTTTTGTTTTTGCGCGCTAGCTCTGCCAGCACCTAAGGAAACCTAGCAAACCTATACATTTTTGAAAAGTAGACACCCAGGGGAATTCAGGATGGGGTGACTCATCTGCCTACCCTCAGGTTTTATTACCCAGAATCCCTTGCAAAGCTAAGATTTTGACAAAAAAAAACACATTTTCCTAACTTTTCAGTGGTGGAAAGTTCTGGAATCTGCGTGGATCAACAAATTTCCACCCACCCAGCGTTTCCCCAGGTCTCCTGGAAAAAATGGTACCTCACTTGCGTGGGTAGGCATAGTGGCTGCGACATGAAACAGCGCAAAACACAACATGGTCGCACCTCAATTTCCCAGTAAAATTTTGCACTTTTTGGACAAAAAGACTACCTTTTGTTTTTGCGCCCTAGCTCTGCCAGCACCTAAGGAAACCTAGCAAACCTATACCTTTTTGAAAAGTAGACACCCAGGGGAATTCAGGATGGGGTGACTCCTCTGCCTACCCTCAGGGTTTGTTACCCAGAATCCCTTGCAAAGCTAAGATTTTGACAAAAAAAACAAATTTTCCTAACATTTCTGTGGTGGAAAGTTCTGGAATCTGCGTGGATTAACAAATTTCCACCCACCCAGCGTTCCCCCACGTCTCCCGAAAAAAAATGGTACCTCACTTGCGTGGGTAGGCATAGTGGCTGCAACATGAAACAGCGCAAAACGCAACATGGTCGCACCTCAATTTCCCAGTAAAATTTTGCACTTTTTGGACATTAAGACTACCTTTTCTTTTTGCACCCTAGCTCTGCCAGCACCTAAGGAAACCTAGCAAACCTATACATTTTTGAACACTAGACACACAGGGGAATTCAGGATGGGGTGACTCGTCTGCCTACCCCCAGGTTTTGTTACCCAGAATCCCTTGCAAAGCTAAGATTTTGACAAAAAAAACACATTTTCCTAACATTTCTGTGGTGGAAAGTTCTGGAATCTGCGTGGATCAACAAATTTCCACCCACCCAGCGTTCCCTCAGGTCTCCAGGAAAAAATGGTACCTCACTTCCGTGGGTAGGCATAGTGGCTGCGACATGAAATAGCGCAAAACGCAACATGGTCGCACCTCAATTTCCCAGTAAAATGTTGCACTTTTTGGACAAAAAGACTACCTTTTGTTTTTGCGTCCTAGCTCTGCCAGAACCTAAGGAAACCTAGCAAACCTATACATTTTTGAAAACTAGACACCCAGGGGAATTCAGGATGGGGTGACTCCTCTGCCCACCCTCAGGTTTTGTTACCCAGAATCCCTTGCAAAGCTAAGATTTTGACAAAAAAAACACATTTTCCTAACATTTCTGTGGTGGAAAGTTCTGGAATCTGCGTGGATCAACAAATTTCCACCCACCCAGCGTTCCCCCAGGTCTCCCAAAAAAATGGTACCTCACTTGCGTGGGTAGGCATAGTGGCTGCAACATGAAACAGCGCAAAACGCAACATGGTCGCACCTCAATTTCCCAGTAAAATTTTGCACTTTTTGGACAAAAAGACTACCTTTTGTTTTTGCACCCTAGTGAGGTAATTGAAATTTTTATGGTCGAGTATGTCCCCTAACGTGTACCCCAACGTCTCCATGAACGTGCTTAAAGTACATGTAATTTCCCTCCATGACCGAATATGAAGACGCAAATACATTTGCGTCCAATGTTAACATGTCCTCTACCAGATCCACCTGGAATGGATCGATAATTCAGTTTCTAAACATGCCGTGCCAACGTCTTTACATGGTGCACTTCTGAAATTCGCACACGTTTTCTCCATGTTTCCTGGCCCAGTCGAGCTAGGCCCTTAAATGTGGCCTCTCTGCCTCATCTCTCCTGTCTCTGAGGGCTGTGTGCATCCCTGACCCCTGCCTTACTTCCTGCCAGCGCAGCGGTGCCCGGCTCGGCCTTGACTGTCTGCCAAATTCATGTTTTACCTACAGTTATCTGCTCAGACTCCTCGAAAACACATTCCAGTCTAGTGAATAGGTAAACATCTTCCCGGCTGCAGAGCAAAGGGCCTGGCCTTTTCTGTCCTCCTTGCAAGTGATTTACTGGCTCCGTTACCATGGTAGGCCCCTGGCTCCGTACGTTGCACCCAGACACGTACGCACGCATTAGCTTTCAGTATAGGATGGCCCCTGCCCGAGAGACCTTTACTTCAGACACTACATCCCCCAAACATAAGATACCAGATATGCTGTAGGTACAGGTTGCCCTGACACTCCAGACACCAGTCTCCCCCACTAGTGCTAAAGTCAAAGCCCTCAGTTCCACGTCATGCTAGTTGCACGCGCATCCGGGTTAAGGGTTTCTGCTGATCCTGCAACTTTCTCTATGCATCCACCCACATGTGACGATTCTTGTGACATTTCTCTGACATGTACAGTGCACGCCCATGTGTACGCCTCTTTTTCACGCCTCCTCTTACGCACATGTGTTCTTATCTCGCTCTTTTCACCTGTTACGCCTACTGTATTGGATTCAATTATGTTACTTTACTATATATAATGTGTAATGTTAATAAAACGTTGACTGTCCCTTCCCGAACCCTAGTGGTGACGGAACATGATATCCAACCTCGAGGTTCATTGTCCATTAAAGCCCGTATGACTCAGATACCACGGACTCTGCCTCTCATTTGAATGAGCTGTCTTGTAATGATAATTATGCGGAAAAATTGATTAGGTAAATTTATTTACTACATAATTTGGCGCCCGAATCGGGACCCCCCCCTTCCCCACTCGCCGGTGAAGTCACGCGGCTTTCGACCCCTTCTACAACCCCGACGGAAACCGTGCACGTTGCGGGGTTTCCCGCTATCTTCCCTCGGGTCCACGAGGGAGACGGAGACTGCGGTCCAGCGTCCAGACGAGGCGGTGAGGAATGCGGAGGATCCCGACCAGAGCCCTAGTCGAGAGAGCAAGGTCCGAGGTGTCCGGAGGCCCACCTGTTCCGTAGTTCCGAAGCGCATGCGTGGAAGCGTGATGCGTCGTCATCAGATGTCGTAGCAGTCCAGTCCAGTCCAGAGTCCAGTCCAGTTTCAGAGGCCTTCAGTTTCTTGCTTCCCGGTGAGTACCGTTGTTGGGAACGCATCTAGACGGGTTCATTGATTTGTGCTCGCTAAAGACAGAGTTGGGTACACAATTCTGGTCTTGACGTGTTCACTTAGGTGGATACGGTCCGACGTGTCTCTTTATGAGACCGGTCTGTACTGTTTTAGCAGTGCATCTAGTTATTCAGTTTTATCCCGAGAGTTTTACTGTGTTTTCTGTGTTCCAGGTAATTTCAGTCCGACATGTTTTAATGTATTTCAATGTTGTGGTATGAATGATTGTTTACTGTTTATTACTGTGGTTATTGTATTCACGTCCGAATCAGTCCAGAAATGCCGTTGTTTTCCAAGTTACGTCAGATAGGTACTAGGAAAGGGATACTTGAAGAAGCAGTTCCCGTCCCGCCTAGGGACACTCCAGGATATTTTATGTACCACAAGCACGGCTTAGACGCTGTGTTGTATTTAGATTTATGGGTGGACTACACAAAGAATCTGGAAGAGAAGTTTAGATGGCCTGTCTCAGGGACATGGGATGCCGAGTGCATCATGAGAGTAGAAGAAGCGTTATGGAAAAAGAAACCCAGACAATCTCAGAAAGATGCCATAGAATTGTGGCGTAAAGAATCGCATAGAAGAACAGAAAAAGCATTCAGAAAAGCAGAGAAAAGTAGAGAAGAAGCCAAAAAAGCCAAAGAAAAAGAGTTACTAGAAGAAGGAGAACAGGTCAGATCAGAACAATTAGACCGCCAAAGAAATGCACTCATTACAGGCATGTATCCAGTTCTTGCCGAGGGCCTGCCCAAGGCGACCCCGGAAGTACCCCGTAACTTGCCACCACCATTGGTTCCGACTAAAGTACGTCACCATAAGACCGCAGCAGATATTTTCCTTGCTTCCTATTTGGACGATGTAGCTCCCGCATATACCAATGTACCCATACATCCTGCTAATAATAATCTGCCACAGCATATTCCGGCTGATCAAGCCACGACCCCTCCACGCCGAGATTTACTTCCCGCACCTGCTGTCACTTCCCCTCCTGCTGCTGCTGCTACTGGTCCCCCTACTTCTGGTCCTCTTAACCCTTTTGCTACAGATGCGGCTCAGTCGTCCCCGTTAAATGTACCTTTCCCACACGCAGTGACGTCAAGTCATGCTCATGGTTCTGCCTCCGGAGGTGCCTCTGGAGGTGCTTCAGGAGGTCACTATCACACCCCGCCACAATTACATTGAGTGACAATGAGAGAATTAGCTACACAGCGTACTCCGGCAGCAATGCCCCATGAAAAACTTAAACAGTATCTAACGGATTGTAGATATGATCCAGTACCTGGCAAGGCAGGAGACATGATGTTAGCCTCGTTACGTCTACGACGTGTTACAGATTATCTGATGTTATTACCGGAAATGCCAGAACATCTAGACAACATATATCATTTTATTAGAACAGGGGAGAGGCCAGAATGTGTTCGAGAAGCCATGGCATATCAGAAAGTTGAAACACAAGGTTTACTATTAAGATTCTTGGTTAATTGTTTGATAAGGGAACAAGATCAGACAGGTGTTGTTAAGGAAGAGATGAAAGTACTGACAAAATGGAGTCAAAATATTGCGGAAGGTAAACATGACAGACAGAATTGTATAGAAGCTATGACCAGAAATGTCCGTAAAGAAATAGTAGCGATACATACCAGACAGAAAGCCGAAAAAGAAGCCGAGTCAGACAAGAATGACTCCTCGGAGGAGGAGGAGGTAGAAGCAGAGACTCCAGCAGAGACAGAAGATAGAATAGCGTACGTAGGTAGAGTGAAACTCCCTAAACAGTATTCTCCTGATAGACCTTTCGACAGACCCATTCGTCCAGAAAGCAAGAAACGTTACCTTTCCCCGATACCAGAGCAATGTTCTCTTGAACATATATTCCAAGTTACTGATAAAATCCTGAAAGAAAGAATAGGTTATCATGAACTCACTACCTTACGTGATCAGGAACTAGCCCGGTCAGCAGTCCAATGGGCCGGGGATGACAGTATATATAAAGATGATCTAGTAGTGCAAATGTATTTAAGTCTTACTCCAGAAGAACAGCGATTAGCTGGTATATACATGACCCAACATCTCATTACACAGTATGAAAACCAACAATCTGATCCAGGTCCATTGTATAATCTATTGCCAGACTTACTCCTGAGAAGATGGAGAGGTCTAGGTACCGATTTAATTGACATCATTCTGGAACAACGTCATAAATACAGAACTTTCCTGACTCCACGTCTTGTTTCCGTTCCACCCCCAGTAAGATAACCATATCACCTAGACAGACAGAATCCCTTACGAGAAGTACATCCAATCCGAAAGCCAGATGATACGCTTGAACGCGTGTTTGTGTACACTCCTTTGACTAAAATGGAATTATTGGAAATGAAGAAAATTGTACCTTGTCACGATAAAGATCCTGCAGGTTTTCACCGTGAATTAAAAGACATGTTACTTATGGGCGATTACACATATTCAGACATTCTTAAAATGTTAAAAGTATTGTTGCCAGCAGGGATTTACGAAAAACTGAAGGAAAAGGAATGGTAGGTGGGAGCTAAAAAGATTATTTGGGCCGAATTAGTAGACGAAGAGAAAGGACGTACCCCAGGTTTAGGTCTTGGGGACAAAACTAAAGCATTGCCAGGATTGTTAGTACAGGTTTTGCCCAGACTATTGACAGTTAAAAAGGAAGATTGGGATGCAATTTCAGCCTGCAAACAGAAACAAGACGAAGACACTAGTGATTTCTATTCAAGATTCGAGAAATGTTTTATTATTAATAGTGGCCTGAAAACAAGTAGCGAGTCATTCCCACATCTTTTCGTGACCAAATTAGTTGAGAATTCCTTACCCCAGGTTAAGAACAGAGTATTGAAAGTCGAAAGTACATGGCAAGCTAATACGCCTTCCCAAATGTTACAAATGTTACAGTATCACCAGAATAGAATCAGAGAGGAACACGATCATGAACAGAGACGCATGAAAGACACTAAAATGAAAGTACTAGTTGCCCAGTCTGTTCCAGCAGATGGTCAGAAGAGGGGTAACACTCAGAACACACAGATTAGTCATCCTACAGGTCCTGTTAAAGGAAATTGCAATTATTGCAAGCAACCAGGTCACTTTATAAGTGATTGTGCCGTTCTCAGACACAATATTGCTACAGGCAAAACGAAAGAAAGACCACGTCAGCCTAGCCCAGACAGAATATGTTCAACAGAATATCCAACAGAATCCGCAACCTGCTCCACAACATGCACAGCAACAGACAGTAGCTGTTCCACAACCTCAACCCATTGCCGCAACACAACACGTCACACAACAGATGTATCAGTATGCACAGTCCGAGTATCCAGATTATCAGCAGTACACATGAAACAGCCTAGAGAGGGAGGTTGGCTTGCCCCTTATCGAGGTTCCTGTAGATCAAGATGGTCCCTATGTACATAGTCAGGTGTTAGGGAAAGACAGAAATTTTTTGATTGACACAGGGGCGAGCAGAACTACCATCAGTCATGACGAGGTCCCACGGGCACCCCTTTCAGGCTCTCAGAATGTTTCCCTTGGTTTTTCAGGAAAGCCTATTGTTAACGAAGTATCACAGCCAGTTCCCCTTGCAGTTGGTCCATTGTCCCGTACCACAGATTTATTGCTTACAAAATCATGTCCTGAAAACTTACTGGGTATTAAAACACTGAAAGCTCTAGGAGCTGTTATATGTTGTTCCCCGGAAGGAGTGAGATTGTTCCTTCGTGATTTCAAAGGCCATTATGTGTTGAGAGATTTTGATGTCAGATTGAAAGATGTTCCACAGCATTTATGGGCGCAAGGTCCAACTGATGTAGGTTGTATGCATATTACTCCCTATCGTGTTACACTCAAGCAAGGTGTTGTACTGCCCCGAATCCGACAATACAAATTGCCCCCCGAGGCTGTAGCAGCCTTACTAAAAATTATTGATGAACTCATAGCCCAAGGAGTAGTTGTAGAAACCGACTCCAATGTATGTAATTCCCCAATCATTCCGATTCTTAAACAAACTGACCCAAATGCCCCTCCAGTTTATCGTTTGGTGATCGATCTTCGAGAGCTGAACAAATGCATTGTACCACAGTACCCAGTGGTCCCAGACATTTCATCTCTACTGACTGCCATTGATTCCGAAGCAGCGTTCTTTACTGTAATTGACCTCAAGAACGCCTTCTTTAGCGTCCCCATTCATCCTGACAGCCAATACTTATTCGGATTCTGTTTAAATGGCCGAAGCTTTAAATTTGCACGTGCACCTCAAGGGTTCACAGAAAGTCCTAGCATTTACAGCCAAGCTCTAAAACGACAACTAGACAGTATTCACATGCCTAGTGACACTGCTCTACTACAGTATGTCGATGATCTACTGATCACCGCACGGACCGAACGTGACTGCGAGTGCGCGTCACTGACAGTCTTGTATTTCCTTGCCGAAAAGGGGCACAAAGTATCCCCTTCGAAGCTCCAATTCTGTGCCCAGCATGTGGTATACCTTGGGCGCTTGCTGTCCAAGAGGGGTAGACAGTTGACACCAGATCGTATCCAGTTAATTGCACATCTGCCACAACCCAAGACACAAAAGGAAGTACGGGCCTTTATTGGACTCACTTTGTACTGCAGACAATGGATTCCCCAGTATGCATTTCTAGCCAAGCCCCTCATACAGTTGACAACACAGGAGGCAGCGTCTTCGACTGTCCTCCCTTGGACTCAGGAACATACACACGCTTTTAATGATTTGAAGAAAGCATTATGTCAAGCACCAGTTTTAGCGACACCATGTTACAGCAAACCTTTTACACTTTTTGTCACTGAACGCGATGGCACAGCGTTGTCCGTTCTCACACAAGATCAAGCAGGACATCACAAGCCTTGTGCTTATTTTTCTAGTACATTGGATCCAGTAGCCCAGGCTCTGCCTGCGTGCTTGAAATCAGTTGCAGCAACAGCTCTAGCTATCAGACAAAGCGATTCAATAGTATTAGGACATCCTTTGACAGTACAGGTTCCACATTCCGTGGAAGTACTTCTGAACCGTACACAGACTCAACACTTGACCATAGCACGACTGACAGGTTATGAATTGACACTGTTCCAGCCACACATAGAAATCAGACGCTGCAACATACTCAATCCTGCCACATTGTTACCCTCGGGTACCCCAGACCCAGCACCACATGACTGTGTTGAAGTCATTAATACAATAACGAAGCCCCGACAAGACCTGACAGACATTGCATTGACCGACCCAGACCTGACACTTTATGTGGATGGTTCATGTATGAGAACAAGTACAGGAGAATTAGTGGCCGCCTATGCAGTGACCACTGAAACTGAAGTCCTAGAAACACACCGTATTGACACACTATCTGCTCAAGCTGCAGAGCTCATTGCTCTGACCCAAGCCTGTATAATAGCCAAGAACAAGAAAGTTAACATTTACACAGATTCACAGTATGCATTCGGAGTCGTTCACGACTTCGGAGTTCTTTGGGAAGAGAGAGGTTTTTTAACGTCTCACGGTACCAAGATCCAGCATGGTCCCCTCATTCAAGCTCTGTTAGAAGCAATACACTTGCCTACAGCCATAGCCATCATGAAGTGCAAAGCACATACTAGAGTCACCGACACTATTTCCCAGGGTAACGACCTGGCAGATCGTACAGCCAAATTCACAGCTCAGACAAACATTCCGACTAACATGACAAAGATTGATTTGACCGCAATGACACATTGCTTGATAGTGAAGGATCCCATTCTAGATGTAGTCGACATACAGACACATGCCACACCAGACGAAATCAAGACATGGACTGAACAAGGAGGGATCCGAACAGATCAGGGATGGATGACGAAGGGATGAGCCACATGGTTCCTCCCCAACTCTATGGTTCAGGTCATAATTAACACAGCACATAGTCCAGCACACTTAGGAGAGAAAGCCATGTTAGACAGTTTACAGAATCTTTGGTACAACAAACATTTACGAGCAGCCGCAAAACAGAAAGTGCGTACTTGCATGATCTGTTGTCAGTTCAATCCAGGAAAAGGTGTCCCCGTGGAACAGGGTGGATTTCATCCTCCTGACCATCCTTTTGAAGTCCTCCAGATGGATTATATCCAGATGGACAGATGTCGAGGATTTAAGTATGTCCTCGTAGTCGTATGTGCTCTTTCCCGATGGACAGAAGCATATCCAGTCCCCGATTACACTGCTGCAAGCACTGCCAAACAGCTGGTACGTGAGTTTTTCCCGCGGTACGGTTTGCCCCGTGTCGTGTACTCTGATAATGGACAGCCATTCTCGTCCGAGCTCATGAAGCAGGTGTCACTCTTGTTAGGTTACCAGTGGAAGTTCCATTGTGTCCGACATCCTGAAGCCGCAGGTCTCGTAGAGAGACATAATCAGACCCTGAAAACTCGCCTAGCCAAAATATGTGCCAAGAAAGGTGTAGATTGGATGGATCACTGAAATAATATAGACTGCCAAAATATCGACCTGCAAAAATATTGTTGCCAAAATATCGACAGACAAAATATCGACTTTCTATCTACAAACAGGTAAGTACAAAAATATCGAGTACAAAATATCGTTAACAATAATATAGATGTAAAAAATATCGACTTTATTAAAAACAGTGTTAAATTAAATTAATATTACATTTTAATTACTAAAATATACTTAAAAATACTTAAATTAAATTATAATAATTAAATAATAAATGAAAATAATAAAAATACTTTTTTACAATCTTATTTGTTGACCCTGAACCCTAAAATATACCCGTTTACCCAAAAACCCAAAACTGACCCTGAACCCTAAAAATACCCCTTTACCCAAAAACTAAAAACTGACCCTGAACCCTAAAAATGCCCCTTTACCCAAAAACTGAAAACTGACCCTGAACCCTAAAAATGGCCCTTTACCCAAAAACTGAAAACTGACCTTGAAAGCTAAAAATGCCCCTTTACCCAAAAAACTGAAAACTGACCCTGAACCCTAAAAATGCCCCTTTACCCAAAAACTGAAAACTGACCCTGAACCCTAAAAATGCCACTTTACCCAAAAACTGAAAACTGACCCTGAACCCTAAAAATGCCCCTTTACCCCAAAACTGAAAACTGACCCTGAACCCTAAAAATGCCCCTTTACCCAAAAACTGAAAACTGACCCTGAACCCTAAAAATGCCCCTTTACCCAAAAACTAAAAACTGACCCTGAACCCTAAAAATACTCCTTTACCCAAAATTTATCAATATTATTTAATTACCAAATAATTATTAATTAACAATAACAATAAAGTAAATATATTAGCACATTAGCTGTAATTATTTTAATAATTAATATTATTTTTTCCCAATTAATTACTTAACAATAACACAAAATTATATATATTAAAATGTACTCTAATTAATGTAATTAACTAATTACAATTAATCAATTACCAATTAATTACTAATTCAAAATATGTACAAAATTATATTAATTAATTAACTAATTATTATTAATTATCAATTAATTATTAATTATAAATATTTACAAACATATATTAATTAATTAATTAATTATTATTAAATTACTTCCCACCCTATTCCCCTATAAACCCACAACCCGCTACAGAATTACATAACGCAATTATTAAAAAAACAAAATCCATTTAATAAAATATTTTATAACATTAATACACACTTTTCACACATATTATTACATAAAAATACACTATAAAATATTATATATTATTAAAAATTCGATATTTTTGCAATCTATATTTTATACAGTCGATATTACTTCACTTACCTGAAAAACGATATTTTTGTAGTCGATATTATGTCCAGTCGATATTTTGTCCAGTCTATATTTAAAACTCGATATTATGTCCAGTCGATATTTTGGAGTCGATATTTTGTCTGTTCACCAGATTGGATAGTTGCCTTGCCAGTTGCACTCTTTTACATGCGGATGGTAGCTCATTCTAGGACAGGGCTATCCCCGTATGAGGTGGTCTTTGGAAGGCCTCCTAATATGTGGGGGACGCCTATGCCTCGTAGAATCACAGATGTCGATAGTTCTATGCTGACAGATTACTTGGCTGCATTGATGTCTGCACAACAATCTTGTCGTTCACAGGTCACGGCTGCCTTTCCGGACAACACCCAAGTAAAGCCACATGAAGTCAGCCCAGGAGACCTGATTCTCGTAAGGAACTTCGACCGGAAGAGTCCGCTGGAACCCAGATGGAAGCAGCCGAAGTTGGTTTTGTTATCCACAAGGACTGCCGTTAAAGTGGAGGGGAGGAAGGGATGGCTGCACTCGAGCCATATTAAAAAAATTCACGGACTGTTGCCAGACTCTCCCTTTAAGGACTGCCCACTCCCCCCACTTCCAGAGACTGAGTCTAAACTCCCCCTGCTAGAGAAAACTCCGCAGCAGGAGTATCGTATGAAGTTGAGGTCTAGTAAGTCAGACAGTTTAATTGTTTAAGTCCCCTCCTGGGTAAAGCGGTTAGACAGGTTCCTGACATGTATAAGATAGACCCCACTAGAGAGAGAGATAGACAGGAGATCAAGAAACAGAAATATTGTAAAAATCTCCGAAGCCGTTGTATCATAACATTACTCATTATGTTTTTTCTGAGTCTTACGGTTATCTGCACGAGTTGGATGTTACACATGTTCTTTCCTATTACACATTCTTTTTCTAATGACACTGCAGAGCACACGTTTAGTGAACTGCCCCCACATGAGCTTTCCTATCGTTTAGCGATGCGCAACAATACATTCATCCGTATGTTACACCATTCTCACCAGACCAGCAATGCCACTAATTGCTGGATATGTCGCCGACTCCCTCCCTATCAGAACTACAAGGGAGCTCTGCCCCTCTTTCCTTAACCGTTCACACATAATGGTTCCTGTGGTGCATGGTTTACTTTAATGTCTTCCCTAGATAGTAAGTCCCAGGTTTTCCAAGGCGATTGGATATGGGGAAACCTGAATACAGTCATGAATAGAATATGTTTCCCAGACCAGGAAGGTCTTCCCCAGAGGACAGGGACCGATCTAGAAAATGAAGTGTATGGATTAGGTAATTTTACACTCAACCTCATGATCCTGAACGTGCAGTCTGAGACTAATTCGGACTTGCCGTCTATTACAGTTTTACCAGTAAAAGGTGAATTATGCGTCAGAAAGAATGGTTCAGTACATCTAGGACACAGTGATTGTGATACTGTTGTCGAATTCAGTGATAAAGGCAAGTCTACTTTCAGAGCTTCCCGACATTCCTATTTCATTTGTGGTCAGACTGCCTATACACGTTTACCTCCAGACTGGGATGGTACTTGTTTTATTGCATTCCTACTGCCACCTGTTTTTCTAGCCCCATCTGATTATCACAGGAATTCCCGCCTCACTCACGTTAGACAGAAGAGAGATCTCCCAATAGTTAATCAGACTGAAACCACATGGGAACAATACACAGATTTCAATAAAGGATTCTTTCCTTATTTAGGCACTGTCTCCAATAGTAAACTGATACGCAAATTGACCAGAATCCTTGAAGCAGTAGTGAACGAAACTACTTCTGCCCTAGGTAACTTAACAGAAGAGCAGTCTGCTATGAGACTTGTTGTTCTTCAGAACCGCCTTGTCCTTGACGTCATCTTGGCCGATAGGGGCGGGGCTTTTAGAGTCATCGGATCCAGTTGTTGCGTATTTATTCCAAATAATGCGCCATCCGTGTATAAGGCCATAACCAGGCTTCATGAAATAGCTCACCTGATACACCAGAATCCAGGCTCCTGGACTTGGTCCGGTTGGTTCTGGAGTGTAGTATCTGCCTGGGGATGGAAGCTATTGTCATTCCTGGGAATCGCACTGCTCATAGTATTCAGTTGTTGTCTATGTCTGCAATGTGGGCCAGCGATTTGCGGCTTGTGCGCCACAGCTTGTATTCCCCATCCAAGTTCGCGTTCCAGTTCCCGTCTGAAAAAAGATGAGCAGATGATGTTATATGAACAGATAGATGGCCTCATTAAGATAGATATATCCTGAAGGGAACGTAGGGGACAAGGAGGGAATGAGGTAATTGAAATTTTTATGGTCGAGTATGTCCCCTAACGTGTACCCCAACGTCTCCATGTACGTGCGTAAAGTACATGTAATTTCCCTCCATGACCGAATATGAAGACGCAAATACATTTGCGTCCAACGTTAACATGTCCTCTACCAGATCCACCTGGAATGGATCGATAATTCAGTTTCTAAACATGCCGTGCCAACGTCTTTACATGGTGCACTTCTGAAATTCGCACACGTTTTCTCCATGTTTCCTGGCCCAGTCGAGCTAGGCCCTTAAATGTGGCCTCTCTGCTTCATCTCTCCTGTCTCCGAGGGCTGTGTGCATCCCTGACCCCTGCCTTACTTCCTGCCAGCGCAGCGGTGCCCGGCTCGGCCTGGACTGTCTGCCAAATTCATGTTTTACCTACAGTTATCTGCTCAGACTCCTCGAAAACACATTCCAGTCTAGTGAATAGGTAAACATCTTCCCGGCTGCAGAGCAAAGGGCCCGGCCTTTTCTGTCCTCCTTGCAAGTGATTTACTGGCTCCGTTACCATGGTAGGCCCCTGGCTCCGTACGTTGCACTCAGACACGTACGCACGCATTAGCTTTCAGTATAGGATGGCCCCTGCCCGAGAGACCTTTACTTCAGACACTACATCCCCCAAACATAAGATACCAGATATGCTATAGGTACAGGTTGCCCTGACACTCCAGACACCAGTCTCCTCCACTAGTGCTAAAGTCAAAGCCCTCAGTTCCACGTCATGCTAGTTGCGCGCGCATCCGGGTTAAGGGTTTCTGCTGATCCTGCAACTTTCTCTATGCATCCACCCACCCTCTCCCCTCTGGTATTGGTTAGGTCAGCGCCGGGACGCTCCGTTGCTGGGGCAGCTGTTTGCGCTTAACAAATTATATAACATAACATAACATGTGACGATTCTTGTGACGTTTCTCTGACATGTACAGTGCACGACCATGTGTACGCCTCTTTTTCATGCCTCCTCTCACGCACATGTGTTCTTATCTCGCTCTTTTCACCTGTTACGCCTACTGTATTGGATTCAATTATGTTACTTTACTATATATAATGTGTAATGTTAATAAAACGTTGACTGTCCCTTCCCGAACCCTAGTGGTGACGGAACATGATATCCAACCTCGAGGTTCATTGTCCATTAAAGCCCGTATGACTCAGATACCACGGACTCTGCCTCTCATTTGAATGAGCTGTCTTGTAATGATAATTATGCGGAAAAATTGATTAGGTAAATTTATTTACCACACTAGCTCTGCCAGGACCTAAGGAAACCTAGCAAACCTATACATTTTTGAAAACTAGACACACAGGGAAATTCAGGATGGGGTGACTCGTCTGCCTACCCCCAGGTTTTGTTACCCAGAATCCCTTGCAAAGCTAAGATTTTGACAAAAAAAACACATTTTCCTAACATTTCTGTGGTGGAAAGTTCTGGAATCTGCGTGGATCAACAAATTTCCACCCACCCAGCGTTCCCCCAGGTCTCCAGGAAAAAATGGTACCTCACTTGCGTGGGTAGGCATAGTGGCTGCGACATGAAATAGCGCAAAATGCAACATGGTCGCACCTCAATTTCCCAGTAAAATTTTGCACTTTTTGGACAAAAAGACTACCTTTTGTTTTTGCGCCATAGCTCTACCAGCACCCAAGGAAACCTAGCAAACCTATACATTTTTGAAAAGTAGACACCCAGGGGAATTCAGGATGGGGTGACTCCTCTGCCTACCCTCAGGTTTTGTTACCCAGAATCCCTTGCAAAGCTAAGATTTTGACAAATAAACACATTTTCCTAACATTTCTGTGGTGGAAAGTTCTGGAATCTGCGTGGATCAACAAATTTCCACCCACCCAGCGTTCCCCCAGGTCTCCCGGAAAAAATGGTACCTCACTTGCGTGGGTAGGCATAGTGGCTGCGACATGAAACAGCGCAAAACACTACATGGTCGCACCTCAATTTCCAAGTAAAATTTTGCACTTTTTGGACAAAAAGACTACCTTTTGTTTTTGCGCCCTAGCTCTGCCAACACCTAAGGAAACCTAGCAAACCTATACATTTTTGAAAAGTAGACACCCAGGGAAATTCAGGATGGGGTGACTCCTCTGCCTACCCTCAGGTTTTGTTACCCAGAATCCCTTGCAAAGCTACACAAAAAAACACATTTCCCTAACATTTCTGTGGTGGAAAGTTCTGGAATCTGCGTGGATCAACAAATTTCCACCCACCCAGCTTTCCCCCAGGTCTCCCGAAAAAAATGGTACCTCACTTGCGTGGCTAGGCATAGTGGCTGCGACATGAAACAGCGCAAAACGCAACATGGTCGCACCTCAATTTCCCAATAAAATTTTGCACTTTTTGGACAAAAAGACTACCTTTTGTTTTTGCGCCCTAGCTCTGCCAGCACCTAAGGAAACTTAGCAAACCTATACATTTTTGAAAACTAGACACACAGGGGAATTCAGGATGGGGTGACTCCTCTGCCTACCCTCAGGTTTTGTTACCCAGAATCCCTTGCAAAGCTAAGATTTTGACAAAAAAAACACATTTTCCTAACATTTCTGTGGTGGAAAGTTCTGGAATCTGCGTGGATCAACAAATTTCCACCCACCCAGCGTTCCCCCAGGTCTCCCAAAAAAAATGGTACCTCACTTGTGTGGGTAGGCATAGTGGCTGCGACATGAAACAGCGCAAAACGCAACATGGTCGCACCTCCATTTCCCAGTAAAATTTTGCACTTTTTGGACAAAAAGACTACCTTTTGTTCTTGCGCTCTAGCTCTGCCAGCACCTAAGGAAACCTAGCAAACCTATACATTTTTAAAACTAGACACACAGGGGAATTCAGGATGGGGTGACTCGTCTGCCTACCCCCAGGTTTTGTTACCCAGAATCCCTTGCAAATCTAGGATTTTGACAAAAAAACACATTTCCCTAACATTTCTGTGGTGGAAAGTTCTGGAATCTGTGTGGATCAACAAATTATCACCCACCCAGCGTTCCCCCAGGTCTCCCAAAAAAAATGGTATCTCACTTGCGTGGGTAGGCATAGTGGCTGCGACATGAAACAGCGCAAAACGCAACATGATCGCACCTCAATTTCCAAGTAAAATTTTGCACTTTTTGGACAAAAAGACTACCTTTTGTTTTTGCGCCCTAGCTCTGCCAGCACCTAAGGAAACCTAGAAAACCTATACATTTTTTAAAAGTAGACACCCAGGGGAATTCAGGATGGGGTGACTCCTCTGCCTACCCTCAGGTTTTGTTACCCAGAATCCCTTGCAAATCTAAGATTTTGACAAAAAAAACACATTTCCCTAACATTTCTGTGGTGGAAAGTTCTGGAATCTGCGTGGATCAACAAATTTCTACCCACCCAGCTTTCCCCCAGGTCTCCCGAAAAAAATGGTACCTCACTTGCGTGGCTAGGCATAGTGGCTGCGACATGAAACAGCGCAAAACGCAACATGGTCGCACCTCAATTTCCCAGTAAAATTTTGCACTTTTTGGACAAAAAGACTACCTTTTGTTTTTGCGCCCTAGCTCTGCCAGCACCTACGGAAACCTAGCAAACCTATACATTTTTAAAAACTAGACACACAGGGGAATTCAGGATGGGGTCACTCGTCTGCCTACCCCCAGGTTTTGTTACCCAGAATCCCTTGCAAATCTAAGATTTTGACAAAAAAACACATTTCCCTAACATTTCTGTGGTGGAAAGTTCTGGAATCTGCGTGGGTCAACAAATTTCCACCCACCCAGCGTTCCCCCAGGTCTCCCGAAAAAAATGGTACCTCACTTGCGTGGCTAGGCATAGTGGCTGCGACATGAAACAGCGCAAAACGCAACATGGTCGCACCTCAATTTCCCAGTAAAATTTTGCACTTTTTGGACAAAAAGACTACCTTTTGTTTTTGCGCCCTAGCTCTGCCAGCACCTAATGAAACCTAGCAAACCTATACATTTTTAAAAACTAGACACACAGGGGAATTCAGGATGGGGGGACTCGTCTGCCTACCCCCAGGTTTTGTTACCCAGAATCCCTTGCAAATCTAAGATTTTGACAAAAAAACACATTTCCCTAACATTTCTGTGTTGGAAAGTTCTGGAATCTGCGTGGATCAACAAATTATCACCCACCCAGCGTTCCCCCAGGTCTCCCAAAAAAAATGGTACCTCACTTGCGTGGGTAGGCATAGTGGCTGCGACTTGAAACAGCGCAAAACGCAACATGATCGCACCTCAATTTCCAAGTAAAATTTTGCACTTTTTGGGCAAAAAGACTACCTTTTGTTTTTGCGTCCTAGCTCTGCCAGCACCTAAGGAAACCTAGAAAACCTATACATTTTTGAAAAGTAGACACCCAGGGGAATTCAGGATAGGGTGACTCCTCTGCCTACCCTCAGGTTTTGTTACCCAGAATCCCTTGCAAAGCTAAGAGTTTGACAAAAAAAACACATTTTCCTAACATTTCTGTGGTGGAAAGTTCTGGAATCTGCGTGGATCAACAAATTTCCACCCACCCAGCGTTCCCCCAGGTCTCCCGAAAAAAATGGTACCTCACTTGCGTGGGTAGGCATAGTGGCTGCGACATGAAACAGCGCAAAACGCAACATGGTCGCACCTCAATTTCCCAGTAAAATGTTGCACTTTTTGGACAAAAAGACTACCTTTTGTTTTTGCGCCCTAGCTCTGCCAGCACCTAAGGAAACCTAGCAAACCTATACATTTTTGAAAACTAGACACACAGGGGAATTAAGGATGGGGTGACTCGTCTGCCTACCCCCAGGTTTTGTTACCCAGAATCCCTTGCAAAGCTAAGATTTTGACAAAAAAAAACACATTTTCCTAACATTTCTGTGGTGGAAAGTTCTGGAATCTGCGTTTATCAACAAATTTCCACCCACCCAGCGTTCCCCCAGGTCTCCCGGAAAAAAATGGTACCTCACTTGCGTGGGTAGGCATAGTGGCTGCAACAGGAAATGGTTCAAATTGTACGGTGGTGAATTTACAATACCCAAATGCAAAACAACCTTGATTTTTGGGGGGGGCACCTGAGTCTTTGGCCCGGGGCTCGGTGGTATTCTTTGGAAACTACCAAACCCAAACAGTTCTGAAAAGTAGACACCCGGGGGAGTCCAGGGAGGTATGGCATGCGTAGGTCCCCCAATGTTTTCCTACCCAGAACTCCTTGCAAACCTTAAAATTAGGTAAAAATATCACTTTTCCAAACTTTTTTGCATGGGATCTCCGTGCCGGCAAAAATGTCCTACCACCCAGCATTTCCCTTGTTCTCCCGAGTAAAAGGATACCTCACTTGTGTGGGAGTCCCAAAGCAGAACAGTCCGAAAAGGAATTTTGAAAAAGTAGTATTTGAGTTTTACAAATTAAGCCACCCTGCCTTAGACACAGGCCTTTGGCCCACCCACACAAGTGAGGCATCACTTTACTCGGGAGAACAAGGGGAACGCTGGGTGGTAGGACATTTGTGCCGTCACAGAGATCCCACGCAAAAAAGTATGGATAACTGGTTTTTTAACCTAAATTCATGGTTTGCAGGGATTTCTGGGTAGGAAAACATTGGGGGAACCACGCATGCCATACCTCCCTGGACTCCCCCGGGTGTCTAGTTTTCAGAACTGTTTGGGTTTGGTAGTTTCCAAAGATGCCCGCCGAGCCCCGGTCCAAAAACTCAATCCTACCCCCCAAAAAAGAAGGTAATGTTGCTATTGGTTATTGTAATTTCTCCACCGTATGATTTGGACCTTTTCCTGTTGCAGCCTCTATGCCTACCCACGCAAGTGAGGTACAATTTTTATTGGGAGACCTGGGGGAACGCTGGGTGGGAGGAAATTTGTGTGAGCCCAGTGACGCCGCGCTTTCCCACGCATAAAAAGTGTGAAAAAACTGATTTTTCCAGCAAATATCGAGGTTTGCAAGGGATTCTGGGTAAAGGAACGTTGGAGGATCCACGCAAGCCATACCTCCTTGGAAGCCCCCGGGTGTCTACTTTTCAGAAATGTATGGGTTTGGTAGGTTTCCCTAGATGGCCGTCTAGCACGGGGCCAAAAACCCAGGTAACCCCTCTTGCAAAAGCTGGCGGTATTGACATTCAATACAACCAGCTTTTGCAAGAGGGGTTACCTGGGTTTTTGGCCCCGTGCTAGACGGCCATCTAGGGAAACCTACCAAACCTATACATTTCTGAAAAGTAGACACCCGGGGGCTTCCAAGGAGGTATGGCTTGCGTGGATCCTCCAACATTCCTTTACCCAGAATCCCTTGCAAACCTCAATTTTAGCTAAAAAAAATCAGTTTTTTCACACTTTTTTGCATGGGAAAGCGTGGCATCACTGGGCTCACACAAATTTCCTCCCACCCAGCGTTCCCCCAGGTCTCCCGATAAAAATGGTACCTCACTTGCGTGGGTAGGCATAGTGGCTGCAACAGGAAATGGTTCAAATTGTACGGTGGTGAATTTACAATACCCAAAAGCAAAACAACCTTGATTTTTGGGAGGGGGCACCTGAGTCTTTGGCCCGGGGCTCGGTGGTATTCTTTGGAAACTACCAAACCCAAACAGTTCTGAAAAGTAGACACCCGGGGGAGTCCAGGGAGGTATGGCATGCGTAGGTCCCCCAATGTTTTCCTGCCCAGAACTCCTTGCAAACCTTAAAATTAGGTAAAAATATCACTTTTCCAAACTTTTTTGCGTGGGATCTCCGTGCCGGCAAAAATGTCCTACCACCCAGCGTTCCCCTTGTTCTCCCAAGTAGAAGGATACCTCACTTGTGTGGGTGCCCCAAATCAGAACAGTCCGAAAATGAATTTTGAAAAAAAAGTATTTCAGTTTTACAAATTAAGCCCCCCTGCCTTAGACACAAGCCTTTGGTCCACCCACACAAGTGAGGTATCATTTTACTCGGGAGAACAAGGGGAACGCTGGGTGGTAGGACATTTGTGCCGACACGGAGATCACACGCAAAAAAGTATGGATAACTGTTTTTTTAACCTTAATTCATGGTTTGCAGGGATTTCTGGGTAGGAAAACATTGGGGGACCCACGCATGCCATACCTCCCTGGACTCCCCCGGGTGTCTAGTTTTCAGAACTGTTTGGGTTTGGTAGTTTCCAAAGATGCCCGCCGAGCCCCGGTCCAAAAACTCAATCCTACCCCCCAAAAAAGAAGGTAATGTTGCTATTGGTTATTGTAATTTTTCCACCATACGATTTGGACCGTTTCCTGTTGCAGCCACTATGCCTACCCACGCAAGTGAGGTACCATTTTTATCGGGAGACCTGGGGGAACGCTGGGTAGGAGGAAATTTGTGTAAGCCCAGTGACGCCACGCTTTCCCACGCATTAAAAGTGTGAAAAAAATGATTTTTCCAGCAAAAATTGAGGTTTGCAAGGGATTCTGGGTAAAGGAACGTTGGAGGATCCACGCAAGCCATACCTCCTTGGAAGCCCCCGGGTGTCTACTTTTCAGAAATGTATGGGTTTGGTAGGTTTCCCTAGATCGCCGTCTAGCACGGGGCCAAAAACCCAGGTAACCCCTCTTGCAAAAGCTGAAGGTATTGACATTCAATACAACCAGCTTTTGCAAGAGGGGTTACCTGGGTTTTTGGCCCCGTGCTAGACGGCCATCTAGGGAAACCTACCAAACCCATACATTTCTGAAAATTAGACACCCAGGGGCTTCCAAGGAGGTATGGCTTGCGTGGATCCTCCAACGTTCCTTTACCCAGAATCCCTTGCAAACCTCAATTTTAGCAAAAAAAAATCAGTTTTTTCACACTTTTTTGCATGGTAAAGCGTGGCATCACTGGGCTCACACAAATTTCCTCCCACCCAGCGTTCCCCCAGGTCTCCCGATAAAAATGGTACCTCACTTGCGTGGGTAGGCATAGTGGCTGCAACAGGAAACGGTTCAAATTGTACGGTGGTGAATTTACAATACCCAAATGCAAAACAACATTGATTTTTTTGGGGGGGGGGGGCACCTGAGTCTTTGGCCCGGGGCTCGGTGGTATTCTTTGGAAACTACCAAACCCAAACAGTTCTGAAAAGTAGACACCCGGGGAGTCCAGGGAGGTATGGCATGCGTAGGTCCCCCAATGTTTTCCTACCCAGAACTCATTGCAAACCTTAAAATTAGGTAAAAATATCACTTTTCCAAACTTTTTTGCGTGGGATCTCCGTGCCGGCAAAAATGTCCTACCACCCAGCGTTCCCCTTGTTCTCCCGAGTAAAAGGATACCTCACTTGTGTGGGTGCCCCAAAGCAGAACAGTCCAAAAATGAATTTTGAAAAAGTAGTATTTCAGTTTTACAAATTAAGCCCCCCTGCCTTAGACACAGGCCTTTGGTCCACCCACACAAGTGAGGTATCATTTTACTCGGGAGAACAAGGGGAACGCTGGGTGGTAGGACATTTGTGCCGACACGGAGATCCCACGCAAAAAAGTATGGATAACTGTTTTTTTTAACCTAAATTCATGGTTTGCAGGGAATTCTGGGTAGGAAAACATTGGGGGACCCACGCATGCCATACCTCCCTGGACTCCCCCGGGTGTCTAGTTTTCAGAACTGTTTGGGTTTGGTAGTTTCCAAAGATGCCCGCCGAGCCCCGGTCCAAAAACTCAATCCTACCCCCCAAAAAAGAAGGTCATGTTGCTATTGGTTATTGTAATTTTTCCACCGTACGATTTGGACCGTTTCCTGTTGCAGCCACTATGCCTACCCACGCAAGTGAGGTACCATTTTTATCGGGAGACCTGGGGGAACGCTGGGTGGGAGGAAATTTGTGTGAGCCCAGTGACGCCACGCTTTCCCACGCATAAAAAGTGTGAAGAAACTGATTTTTCCAGCAAAAATTGAGGTTTGCAAGGGATTCTGGGTAAAGGAACGTTAGAGGATCCATGCAAGCCATACTTCCTTGGAAGCCCCCGGGTGTCTACTTTTCAGAAATGTATGGGTTTGGTAGGTTTCCCTAGATGGCCGTCTAGCACGGGGCCAAAAACCCAGGTAACCCCTCTTGCAAAAGCTGGCGGTATTGACATTCAATACAACCAGCTTTTGCAAGAGGGGTTACCTGGGTTTTTGGCCCGTGCTAGACGGCCATCTAGGGAAACCTACCAAACCCATACATTTCTGAAAAGTAGACACCCGGGGGCTTCCAAGGAGGTATGGCTTGCATGGATCCTCCAACGTTCCTTTACCCAGAATCCCTTGCAAACCTCAATTTTAGCTAAAAAAAAAAATCAGTTTTTTCACACTTTTTTGCATGGGAAAGCGTGGCATCACTGGGCTCACACAAATTTCCTCCCACCCAGCGTTCCCCCAGGTCTCCCGATAAAAATGGTACCTCACTTGCGTGGGTAGGCATAGTGGCTGCAACAGGAAACGGTTCAAATTGTACGGTGGTGAATTTACAATACCCAAATGCAAAACAACCTTGATTTTTTGGGGGGGGCACCTGAGTCTTTGGCCTGGGGCTCGGTGGTATTCTTTGGAAACTACCAAACCCAAACAGTTCTGAAAAGTAGACACCCGGGGGAGTCCAGGGAGGTATGGCATGTGTAGGTCCCCCAATGTTTTCCTACCCAGAACTCCTTGCAAACCTTAAAATTAGGTAAAAATATCACTTTTCCAAACTTTTTTGAGTGGGATCTCCATGCCGGAAAAAATGTCCTACCACCCAGCGTTCCCCTTGTTCTCCCGAGTAAAAGGATACCTCACTTGTGTGGGTGCCCCAAAGCAGAACAGTCCGAAAATGAATTTTGAAAAAGTAGTATTTGAGTTTTACAAATTAAGCCCCCCTGCCTTAGACACAGGCCTTTGGCCCACCCACACAAGTGAGGCATCATTTTACTCGGGAGAACAAGGGGAACGCTGGGTGGTAGGACATTTGTGCCGACACGGACATCCCACGCCAAAAAGTATGGATAACTGTTTTTTTAACCTAAATTCATGGTTTGCAGGGATTTCTTTGTAGGAAAACATTGGGGGACCCACGCATGCCATACCTCCCTGGACTCCCCCGGGTGTCTAGTTTTCAGAACTGTTTGGGTTTGGTAGTTTCCAAAGATGCCCACGAGCCCCGGTCCAAAAACTCAATCCTGCCCCCCGAAAAAAGAAGGTAATGTTGCTATTGGTTATTGTAATTTCTCCACCGTACGATTTGGACCGTTTCCTGTTGCAGCCACTATGCCTACCCACGCAAGTTTGGTACCATTTTTATCGAGAGACCTGGGGGAACGCTGGGTGGGAGGAAATTTGTGTGAGCCCAGTGACGCCACGCTTTCCCACGCATAAAAAGTGTGAAAAAAACTGATTTTTCCAGCAAAAATTGAGGTTTGCAAGGGATTCTGGGTAAAGGAACGTTGGAGGATCCACGCAAGCCATACCTCCTTGGAAGCCCCCGGGTGTCTACTTTCCAGAAATGTATGGGTTTGGTAGGTTTCCCTAGATGGCTGTCTAGCACGGGGCCAAAAACCCAGGTAACCCCTCTTGCAAAAACTGGCGGTATTGACATTCAATACAACCAGCTTTTGCAAGAGGGGTTACTTGGGTTTTTGGCCCCGTGCTAGACGGCCATCTAGGGAAACCTACCAATCCCATACATTTCTGAAAAGTAGACACCCGGGGGCTTCCAAAGAGGTATGGCTTGCGTGGATCCTCCAACGTTCCTTTACCCAGAATCCCTTGCAAACCTCAATTTTAGCTAAAAAAAAATCTTTTTTTTCACTCTTTTTTGCATGGGAAAGCGTGGCATCACTGGGTTCACACAAATTTCCTCCCACCCAGCGTTCCCCCAGGTCTCCCGATAAAAATGGTACCTCACTTGCGTGGGTAGGCATAGTGGCTGCAACAGGAAACGGTTCAAATTGTACGGTGGTGAATTTACAATACCCAAATGCAAAACAACCTTGATTTTTTTTGGGGGGGGGGCACCTGAGTCTTTGGCCCGGGGCTCAGTGGTATTCTTTGGAAACTACCAAACCCAAACAGTTCTGAAAAGTAGACACCCGGGGAGTCCAGGGAGGTATGGCATGCGTAGGTCCCCCAATGTTTTCCTACCCAGAACTCATTGCAAACCTTAAAATTAGGTAAAAATATCACTTTTCCAAACTTTTTTGCGTGGGATCTCCGTGCCGGCAAAAATGTCCTACCACCCAGCGTTCCCCTTGTTCTCCCGAGTAAAAGGATACCTCACTTGTGTGGGTGCCCCAAAGCAGAACAGTCCGAAAATGAATTTTGAAAAAGTAGTATTTCAGTTTTACAAATTAAGCCCCCCTGCCTTAGACACAGGCCTTTGGCCCACCCACACAAGTGAGGTATCATTTTACTCGGGAGAACAAGGGGAACGCTGGGTGGTAGGACATTTGTGCCGACACGGAGATCCCACGCAAAAAAGTATGGATAACTGTTTTTTTAACCTAAATTCATGGTTTGCAGGGAATTCTGGGTAGGAAAACATTGGGGGACCCACGCATGCCATACCTCCCTGGACTCCCCCGGGTGTCTAGTTTTCAGAACTGTTTGGGTTTGGTAGTTTCCAAAGATGCCCGCCGAGCCCCGGTCCAAAAACTCAATCCTACCCCCCAAAAAAGAAGGTAATGTTGCTATTGGTTATTGTAATTTTTCCACCGTACGATTTGGACCGTTTCCTGTTGCAGCCACTATGCCTACCCACGCAAGTGAGGTACCATTTTTATCGGGAGACCTGGGGGAACGCTGTGTGGGAGGAAATTTGTGTGAGCCCAGTGACGCCACGCTTTCCCACGCATAAAAAGTGTGAAGAAACTGATTTTTCCAGCAAAAATTGAGGTTTGCAAGGGATTCTGGGTAAAGGAACGTTGGAGGATCCACGCAAGCCATACCTCCTTGGAAGCCCCCGGGTGTCTACTTTTCAGAAATGTATGGGTTTGGTAGGTTTCCCTAGATGGCCGTCTAGCACGGGGCCAAAAACCCAGGTAACCCCTGTTGCAAAAGCTGGCGGTATTGACATTCAATACAACCAGCTTTTGCAAGAGGGGTTACCTGGGTTTTTGGCCCGTGCTAGACGGCCATCTAGGGAAACCTACCAAACCCATACATTTCTGAAAAGTAGACACCCGGGGGCTTCCAAGGAGGTATGGCTTGCATGGATCCTCCAACGTTTCTTTACCCAGAATCCCTTGCAAACCTCAATTTTAGCTAAAAAAAAATCAGTTTTTTCACACTTTTTTGCATGGGAAAGCGTGGCATCACTGGGCTCACACAAATTTCCTCCCACCCAGCGTTCCCCCAGGTCTCCCGATAAAAATGGTACCTCACTTGCGTGGGTAGGCATAGTGGCTGCAACAGGAAACGGTTCAAATTGTACGGTGGTGAATTTACAATACCCAAATGCAAAACAACCTTGACTTTTTGGGGGGGGGGCACCTGAGTCTTTGGCCCGGGGCTCGGTGGTATTCTTTGGAAACTACCAAACCCAAACAGTTCTGAAAAGTAGACACCCGGGGGAGTCCAGGTAGGTATGGCATGCGTAGGTCCCCCAATGTTTTCCTACCCAGAACTCCTTGCAAACCTTAAAATTAGGTAAAAATATCACTTTTCCAAACTTTTTTGAGTGGGATCTCTGTGCCGGCAAAAATGTCCTACCACCCAGCGTTCCCCTTGTTCTCCCGAGTAAAAGGATACCTCACTTTTGTGGGTGCCCCAAAGCAGAACAGTCCGAAAATGAATTTTGAAAAAGTAGTATTTGAGTTTTACAAATTAAGCCCCCCTGCCTTAGACACAGGCCTTTGGCCCACCCACACAAGTGAGGCATCATTTTACTCGGGAGAACAAGGGGAACGCTGGGTGGTAGGACATTTGTGCCGACACGGACATCCCACGCCAAAAAGTATGGATAACTGTTTTTTTAACCTAAATTCATGGTTTGCAGGGATTTCTTTGTAGGAAAACATTGGTGGACCCACGCATGCCATACCTCCCTGGACTCCCCCGGGTGTCTAGTTTTCAGAACTGTTTGGGTTTGGTAGTTTCCAAAGATGCCCACGAGCCCCGGTCCAAAAACTCAATCCTGCCCCCCAAAAAAGAAGGTAATGTTGCTATTGGTTATTGTAATTTCTCCACCGTACGATTTGGACCGTTTCCTGTTGCAGCCACTATGCCTACCCACGCAAGTTTGGTACCATTTTTATCGAGAGACCTGGGGGAACGCTGGGTGGGAGGAAATTTGTGTGAGCCCAGTGACGCCACGCTTTCCCACGCATAAAAAGTGTGAAAAAAACTGATTTTTTCAGCAAAAATTGAGGTTTGCAAGGGATTCTGGGTAAAGGAACGTTGGAGGATCCACGCAAGCCATACCTCCTTGGAAGCCCCCGGGTGTCTACTTTTCAGAAATGTATGGATTTGGTAGGTTTCCCTAGATGGCTGTCTAGCACGGGGCCAAAAACCCAGGTAACCCCTCTTGCAAAAGCTGGCGGTATTGACATTCAATACAACCAGCTTTTGCAAGAGGGGTTACCTGGGTTTTTGGCCCCGTGCTAGACGGCCATCTAGGGAAACCTACCAATCCCATACATTTCTGAAAAGTAGACACCCGGGGGCTTCCAAAGAGGTATGGCTTGCGTGGATCCTCCAACGTTCCTTTACCCAGAATCCCTTGCAAACCTCAATTTTAGCTAAAAAAAAATCATTTTTTTCACTCTTTTTTGCATGGGAAAGCGTGGCATCACTGGGTTCACACAAATTTCCTCCCACCCAGCGTTCCCCCAGGTCTCCCGATAAAAATGGTACCTCACTTGCGTGGGTAGGCATAGTGGCTGCAACAGGAAACGGTTCAAATTGTACGGTGGTGAATTTACAATACCCAAATGCAAAACAACCTTGATTTTTGGGGGGGGGGGGCACCTGAGTCTTTGGCCCGGGGCTCGGTGGTATTCTTTGGAAACTACCAAACCCAAACAGTTCTGAAAAGTAGACACCCGGGGAGTCCAGGGAGGTATGGCATGCGTAGGTCCCCCAATGTTTTCCTACCCAGAACTCCTTGCAAACCTTAAAATTAGGTAAAAATATCACTTTTCCAAACTTTTTTGCGTGGGATCTCCGTGCCGGCAAAAATGTCCTACCACCCAGCGTTCCCCTTGTTCTCCCGAGTAAAAGGATACCTCACTTGTGTGGGTGCCCCAAAGCAGAACAGTCCGAAAATGAATTTTGAAAAAGTAGTATTTCAGTTTTACAAATTAAGCCCCCCTGCCTTAGACACAGGCCTTTGGCCCACCCACACAAGTGAGGTATCATTTTACTCGGGAGAACAAGGGGAACGCTGGGTGGTAGGACATTTGTGCCGTCACAGAGATCCCACGCAAAAAAGTATGGATAACTGTTTTTTTTAACCTAAATTCATGGTTTGCAGGGATTTCTGGGTAGGAAAACATTGGGGGACCCACGCATGCCATACCTCCCTGGACTACCCCGGGTGTCTAGTTTTCAGAACTGTTTGGGTTTGGTAGTTTCCAAAGATGCCCGCTGAGCCCCGGTCCAAAAACTCAATTCTACCCCCCAAAAAAGAAGGTAATGTTGCTATTGGTTATTGTAATTTTTCCACCGTACGATTTGGACCGTTTCCTGTTGCAGCCACTATGCCTACCCACGCAAGTGAGGTACCATTTTTATCGGGAGACCTGGGGGAACGCTGGGTGGGAGGAAATTTGTGTGATCCCAGTGACGCCACGCTTTCCCACGCATAAAAAGTGCGAAAAAAATGATTTTTCCAGCAAAAATTGAGGTTTGCAAGGGATTCTGGGTAAAGGAACGTTGGAGGATCCACGCAAGCCATACCTCCTTGGAAGCCCCCGGGTGTCTACTTTTCAGAAATGTATAGGTTTGGTAGGTTTCCCTAGATGGCCGTCTAGCACGGGGCCAAAAACCCAGGTAACCCCTCTTGCAAAAGCTGGCGGTATTGACATTCAATACAACCAGCTTTTGCAAGAGGGGTTACCTGGGTTTTTGGCCCCGTGCTAGACGGCCATCTAGGGAAACCAACCAAACCCATACATTTCTGAAAAGTAGACACCCGGAGGCTTCCAAGGAGGTATGGCTTGCGTGGATCCTCCAACGTTCCTTTACCCAGAATCCCTTGCAAACCTCACTTTTAGCTAAAAAAAAATCAGTTTTTTCACACTTTTTTGCATGGGAAAGCGTGGCATCACTGGGCTCACACAAATTTCCTCCCACCCAGCGTTCCCCCAGGTCTCCCGATAAAAATGGTACCTCACTTGCGTGGGTAGGCATAGTGGCAGCAACAGGAAACGGTCCAAATCGTACAGTGGAGAATTAAGTTTTCAATTTGAGAGCGTGTGATTCAAGGAAATTGTGACAGACAATTTCAAGTTTGCAGGAGATTCTGGATAAAAATCAACAATAGAATTCACCAGAAAGACATGACCATATACTTCTATGGTTTAACAATAATAACTACATTTAGTAAGTTATTTATAGCTATAATGTTCACCGTAACAGAGTTACTCAAAAGTCAAACATTCAAGACATGGCTAACTATTCCTCAAAGACACACACATACAGGTTGGATTTGGCACGAGGGCGAGTGATGGTTCAGTACATAAAATTTTATTAACAAGATATTTCAAAAAATGAAATGCACTGTCAATAAATAAATGCATAAAAACCGAACCAGTGACTCGCAACTCGTGAGCTGTAAAGCCACGACAAGGCACCAACCATTTTACAGGCCATTCACGCGCCTTTCATACCTGATACAAACCAGACCATTGACACCATCCAGAAAGAACAGCAACACATTACAACAATCACAATAAGAGACAAGGTACACCCTACTTCAGAAAGAGATAAAAGACAAACATTACTGCACAGCCATCTAATCCGCAAGCACACACACATTCTGGTTGGATTTCGCACGAGGGTGAGCGATGATTCAGTACATACAATTGTATTCGCAAGTAATTTCAAAAAAATGAAATACACTGCGTATAATTGAAAGTATGATAAACTGAACCACTGACTCACAGCCCGTGAGCTGTAAAGCCACGTCAAGGCACCAACCTCTTTACAGGCCATTCATACACCTTTCGTACGTGTGACACATACAAAACATTCACACCGCCAGCCGCGGACCCATCACATTTCAACACTCACACCAGCAGACAGCGCCATTCAAGGGCCCATCACTTTCACACGCCCACATTTCTGACACTGCAACTACACAAAATGATGGACTGCGTGGAGTGTCACTCAACTAGCAGTGTGTGTAGTGACCAACAGAAAGTAACTACTCACACACTGCCAGCCAAGCGCCAGTCCACCCACACCACCATCCAAGCACCAGACCATGCACACCGCCAGCCAAACACCACTCAGCACACAACGACAGCCAAGCACAACTCCGTGCACAGACAGCCAAGTACCACTCCACACACACCACCAGCCAAGCACCACTCCACACACACCACCAGCCAAGCGCCACTCCACACACACCGCCAGCCAAGCACCACTCCATGCAAACAGCTAAGCACCACTCCACGCACACCATCCAGCCAAGTACCACTCCACACACACCACCAGCCATACACCAATCCACACACTCCACCAGCCAAACCCAACTCCATGCACAGACAGCCAAGTACCACTCCACGAACACCACCAGCCAAGCGCCACTCCACACACACCGCCAGCCAAGCACCACTCCGTGCACAGACAGCCAAGTACTACTCCACAAACACCATCAGCCAAGCGCAACTCCACACACACCGCCAGCCAAGCACCACTCCACGCACACCACCAGCCAAGCACCACTCCACACACACCACCAGCCAAACACCACTCCATGCACAGACAGCCAAGTACCACTCCAGGAACACCACCAACCAAGACCCACTCCGCACACACCGCCAGCCAAGCAC
This sequence comes from Lissotriton vulgaris, assembly GCF_964263255.1. Lineage (NCBI taxonomy): Eukaryota > Metazoa > Chordata > Amphibia > Caudata > Salamandridae > Lissotriton > Lissotriton vulgaris. The sequence continues at coordinate 1,858,737,759 of NC_141689.1, forward strand.
CACTCCGTGCACCAACAGCCAAGTACCACTCCAAGCACCCCACCAGCCAATCGCAACTCCACACACACCGCCAGCCAAGCACCAGCCGGCACACACCACAAACACATTTAGAATTCTTTTTTTGAAAAAAACACTAAACAAATGGAAATACCTACAAAACAGCTAACACAAATTCTTAAACTAAACACTTTGCACTAATGCCAATTCTTGAAACAAACTAAAAATGTCTTACAGAATGCAGACCAGGCAATTCAATTTAGAGCTCATTAAAACTCCCAAAACTTCTTTTGCGTGTGGTACGATTTAAAACAAGCTGACAGACACAATGCAGGCTTAGAAGGACAGTCAGGACAGTATAAACGAAACTCCCTCCGCGCGCCTCTTCGCCAACAGACTCTGCATCTTTTAGTCGGAAAGTCTCTTGCGGGAGTGGAAGGAATAGATTCAGGAAAGTGGCGATCTTTCAATCTAGCCACTTCCTCCACCACTCCAAATCTAAGAACACTTGCCTGCTCCAAAAGTACAAGCCTGCCTATTATAGACTCCTGAAACTTAACAAAAGGCATCTTATTCTGAGGACAAGACTTCTGATACACAACGAAAGCATTAAAAATTGCCAAGTGGAACAGATGGATAGCCAACTTCTTGTACCAAACGTAAGCCTTTCGAAGAACAGCATAAGGTTCCAACCTCTGATCTACTCTGTCAACACCTCCCATGAACTTATTGTAATCTAAAATGCACACAGGTTTGCGCACTTCAGCACCCTGACCCCAAACAGGCACAGGTTCTGTTCTTTCATTGTGGATAGTAGTCAGCATGTACACATCTCTCTTGTCTGAATATTTCACATCTAGAAGCTCCCCACATCGCAAAGCCGTAGACTGTCCCCGCACAAGCCTTTTGCAAACAAGTTCCTTTGGGAAACCTTTACGGTTACTGCGCATTGTGCCACAAGCAACAGTGCCCACTTTGCCCAACTCCTTGAACAACCGCACACCAGTGTAGAAGTTATCTACATATAAATGATGGCCTTTGTTAAATAATCCTCTACCTAGTTCCCACACAATTTTCTCAGTCACTCCAAAAGTAGAAGGACAACCAGGAGGGTTAATGCTGGACTCCTTACCAGTGTACACCCTGAAATTGTAGGCATATCCAGTCTCACTGTCACACAGCATATACAGTTTGATTCCATAGCGTGCCCTCTTACTAGGAATGTATTGCCTAAAAACCAAGCGGCCCTTGAACAACAGCAAAGACTCATCCACTGCAATTTCTTTACCAGGGGCATTGGGGCATATTATCAAGCCTGTGCGCTAAAATTATCGCCGCTTTATCGGCCGAAAACGGCCGATAAAGCGGCGATAATGGGCTTGATAATATGCTCTATGGAATTCCAATCGAAGCATTTCGCAAGCTCCTAAAAACCCACCTCTTCCCGCAATAATCTTCTTCTCTTTCCCCGTCTTTCCCCCTCAGTAGTTCTGCAATATCAGCGCTGGGACGCTCACGGGCAGCCATGCGCTATATAAATCCCAAATTTCATTTCATTTCATTTCATTTCAGTGAACAACAACCTACACTGTGCAAAGTAAGAAGTAAACAAGGTAAGGCTTTCACAAACAGATAAATACAATCCAAAACAATTTCACTCTAACCAAATATAGCTACACTCACCAGCACCTACTCTGTTGAGACACAGCAAAAAGAAATGATATCCCACTAGAAAGAAAAAAAGAAATGACAGATTAGAAAACAAAGTGCACATCAAGCACTAATACTGAAAACAAAAAAAAACAGAGCCACACAAACTGGTAGAAGTACAACCTTTTTCAAAAAGACAAACATCAAGGGAAAGTAGTACAAAATACATTCACTTACCAAGCACAAGCAACTACACAAGCTGCAAACAGACACGCAACCTACAACAATCCAAACAGCAAAAGCCTGAAACAAGACAAAAATAGAGAAGAAAAAAAAATAACTACCACATTTCACAAACAATATAACAATTCAAAAAACAACACACAAACTTGCCCCCCAAATTTAAATTCGGCAAGATGGGCCACCAAATAGGGCTTAGACCAATTGGGATTAGATGAGGTTTAACATCAAGACACTGGTTAATTTTTTGAATTTTTTTTACTGCCAGACCCCTTTGGTGGCAGTCAGTCTTTTGCTCCTAACAGTACCCCCATCACACAGGGGCAGTAAGGACATTCATATACCTTTTGTACGTGTGACACATACAAAACATTTACACCGCCAGTGCCATTCAAGGGCCCATCCCTTTCACACGCCCACATATCTGACACAGCAACTACTGAAAAAGATGGACTGCGTAGAGTGTCACTCAACTAGCAATGTGTGTAGTGACCAACAGAAAGTAACTACTCACACACCACCAGCCAAGCGCCACTCCACGCATACCGCCAGCCAAGCACCACTCAGTGCACAGACAGCAAAGTAGCACTCCACGCACACCACCAGCCAAGCGCCACTCCACACACACCGCCAGCCAAGCAGCACTCCGTGCACAGACAGCAAATGACCACTCCACACACACCACCAGCCAAGCGCCACTCCACACACACCGCCAGCCAAGCACCACTCCACGCACACCGCAAGCCAAGCACCACTCACCGCCAGCCAAACACCGCTCCACGCACACCATCCAGCCAAGTACCACTCCACACACACCGCCAGTCACACACCACTCCACACACACCACCAGCCAAACACAACTCCGTGCACAGACAACCAAGTACCACTCCACACACACCACCAGCCAAGCGCCACTCCACACACACCGCCAGCCAAGCAGCACTCCGTGCACAGACAGCAAAGTAGCACTCCTCGCACACCACCAGCCTTGCGCCACTCCACACACACCGTCAGCCAAGCACCACTCCGTGCACAGACAGCAAAGTATCACTCCACGCACACCACCAGCCAAGCGCCACTCCACACACACCGCCAGCCAAGCAGCACTCCGTGCACAGACAGCAAATGACCACTCCACACACACCACCAGCCAAGCGCCACTCCACACATACCGCCAGCCAAGCACCACTGCGTGCATAGATAGCCAAGTACCCCTCCACCCACACTGCCAGCCAAACACCACTCAGCGCACACCGACAGCCAAGTACCACTCCACACACACCGCCAGCCAAGCACCACTCCACGCACACCGCAAGCCAAGCGCCACTCACCGCCAGCCAAACACCGCTCCACGCACACCATCCAGCCAAGTACCACTCCACACACACCGCCAGCCAAACACCACTCCACACACACCACCAGCCAAACACCACTCCGTGCACAGACAACCAAGTACCACTCCACACACACCACCAGCCAAGCGCCACTCCACACACACCGCCAGCCAAGCAGCACTCCGTGCACAGACAGCAAAGTAGCACTCTTCGCACACCACCAGCCTTGCGCCACTCCACACACACCGTCAGCCAAGCACCACTCCGTGCACAGACAGCAAAGTATCACTCCACGCACACCACCAGCCAAGCGCCACTCCACACACACCGCCAGCCAAGCAGCACTCCATGCACAGACAGCAAATGACCACTCCACACACACCACCAGCCAAGCGCCACTCCACACACACCGCCAGCCAAGCACCACTCCGTTCTTAGATAGCCAAGTACCACTCCACGCACACGGCCAGCCAAACACCACTCAGCGCACACCGACAGCCAAGTACCACTCCACACACACCGCCAGCCAAGCACCACTCCACGCACACCGCAAGCCAAGCGCCACTCACCACCAGCCATACACCGCTCCACGCACACATCCAGCCAAGTACCACTCCACACACACCGCCAGCCAAACACCACTCCACACACACCACCAGCCAAACACCACTCCGTGCACAGACAGCCAAGTACCACTGCACGCACATCCAGCCAAGCGCCACTCCACACGCACCGCCAGCCAAACACCACTCCACGCACACTGCAAGCCAAGCGCCACTCCGCACACACCGCCAGCCAAGCACTACTCCTTGCCCAAGGGGTCGCTACCTAAAAACAAAATGTTAATTCCCTGGTGCTAGTGGGCATTTTCTGCCCCCCCCCTGGGGGCAAAACGACAAAAGAAATGGGCCGATTTGCCCCCAGGGTGGACAGAAAAACAAAAAGAACAATAATGGCTACCTGGAAGTGACCCTTACCCAAGGGGTCGCTTCCCAAAACAAACACATTGCCCCAACAAAAAACCCTGGTGCTAGTGGGAAATTTCTGCCCCCCTGGGGGCAAAACGGCTGAAAAACAGGCCGATTTGCCCCCAGGGGGGGCAGAAAAACAAAAAGTTAAATATGAGGCCACCTGGAAGTGACCCTTGCCCAAGGGGTCGCTTCCTAAAAGCTAAAAACAAAATCCCTGGTGCTAGTGGGCATTTTCTGTCCCCCCTGGGGGCAAAACGGCAAAAAAAACGGGCCGATTTGCCCCCAGGGGGGGACAGAAAAACGTAAACAAAAGCCATGGCCGCCATCTTGGCTTCACAAAACAACCCTGGTGCTAGTGGGAAACTTCTGCCCCCCCTGGGGGCAAAACGGCCGAAAAAACGGGCCGATTTGCCCCCAGGGGGGGCAGAAAATCGAAAATTATATGGCTGCCCACCTGGAAGCGACCCTTGCCCAAGGGGTCGCTTCCGAAAAGCTAAATAAACAATCCCTGGTGCTAGTGGGGGCATTTCCGCCGCACAATCGCGACGCTGTGCGCGATCGTGAGGCAGAAATGCCCTGCAAAGAGACATCAGGGGAAAGGAAAATCTCTTTCCTCTCCCCTGATGCCTCTTCGCTGCCCCAAACCCCCGCCGGACACCAGAAATCCACCTTCTTCTCCAGCGCTCAGGAAGCAAATGGCTTCCCGAGCGCTGGGAACCCCTGATGATGTCAGCGCGTGCTGTGCGGCTGACGTCATCAGGGATTCCCACGGGGGTGGGGGCGGGGGGGGCAGCGGAAGCTCTTCCGCTGCCGCCCCCAGCAAAACAACCAAGATCGCAGACCCTCGGGGGGAGCGCCAGCGCTTCCCCCGAGGGTGGGGCTGATGACGAGCTGGCCTTGTCATCCGCGCACGGCAGGTAAGTGCCATGACGAGCCCAGCTCGTCATTAGCTTCGAAGGGGTTAACCGAAAATGAACACTAGCACTACGATAACAGAATAATATCACAATTATATCAGTGCATGGAGCACTTGGAAAGGATATACTATCTGAATGTATTGTTTAGTAATTAACATTACCTTGTGTATAAACAGCCATATTTTGTTTTAGATCTATTCCCTGATGAAGGCTCCATGGTTAAGCCGAAATGCATTGAAATAATGGAATAATGAAGAATATGGGAATGGACTAAAAAAAATGGAATAATTAAACAAAAATGCATATTGAAGATACCAAAAGTGTTGTTTGATGAGCTACAGGATACAAAGGAATTGGAATTGTAAAGAAAATTATCAACCCTATTTCTAAGGCAGTGACCAGAGGACGTCACCCCAGGTTCAGGGGTACGCAGCTATCTATATCATCTGTAAAGAGGCAGGGATGGGATGAAGTAGGTACAGGCCCACTAGGGGAAGATGTCGACATTTCGACCCTGGTGAGGAGTAGAGCTCTGATCACCGGAACTGCAACACCGAGGCTTTACTGTGATGCCTTAATCCACCAGTGTTATGCTTCATTCGACACTGCTGCCCTGATTCATGCACATTGGGCTTTTCAATAGCCTTTCACCTCTGCAATTATGCGGACCGCCACCTGAGGGGCTGGAATCCTGACTTTGCCTTCCTGGACCTCGTCCCAAATGGTCGCTCCCCCTCGCTCCCACAGCTGAAGCACCTTCACTCAGCACTCCTGTCTCTGCACTCGTGTCTGGTATCGTAGCTCTGCTGATAGAATTGTCTGATTTGCTGTGTTAATTTAGAGCGCAATTGCATGGTAGTTTACAGCGCTTGTGTTAGAGCGTGTGCGTTGTCCCTTATAGCGCTTGTGTTGTAGTAGCTCTGGTGACTGAATTGCTGAAATAATAGCGCTTGTGCAATTTTGATTTTTGAGAAGCCCTCCTTCATTGAGGGCATTGTGCTGGGTTTCACTTTGAATCCCTCCCACCATTTTGTTGTTGTGCTTTCCCCTGGCCCGCCTCCCCGCTACCGCCTCCCAGCGGACCCTCCCACGCTCTGCCCCCCCACTATCCATTTATGTCAGATGGTCCCACGCGCAGCGTCCACGCGCTACGTACACGCCGAAGGTGCGCCAAAGGTAAGCCCGTCTACGCCCGTCCGCGCCTGGACCGCGCCCAGCGCCAGACCCCCTGGTACCCGTAATGTCCAGCCCACTCGCATCACTTACGATGCCACCACCCTCCTAGCCCTTAACCCCGGCCGCTCCCCCAACTGCGTCCAAGCCGCTCCTGGACTCATCCATGGACCCTTCTCTTGCAACTCCTGCAAGTTCGACGGCACCAAGAACAACTCCTCATCCACTAACAGCAACCAGATATCTGACACCAACCACCTTAAATGCATCCTGCTCAACACCCGCTCGGTCCACAGGCACGCCATCGACCTCTGGAATCTACTAGACACCTTTTCACCGGACGTCGCCTTCCTAACAGAAACATGGATGAATGCTTCCTCAGCCCCAGACATCGCCATTGCCATTCCGGAAGGATACAAGATCATCCGAAAGGACCGCATCAAGCATACAGGAGGAGGCATCGCTATCGTCCATAAGAACTCCATCCGCATCTCAACCAGCTCAGACGTCAACCTCGCTAGCGCCGAACACCTTCACTTCCAGATCCACACCGACCCCAAGACCACACTCAGAGGCACCCTCCTCTACCGGCCTCCAGGACCCCGTGCACAATTCAGTGACGACATCACTGACTTATCACTCCACACGCCCTCCCCTCCAAGGAATACATTCTATTGGGAGACCTCAACTTTCACCTGGAAAAGAGCAACGACCGCAACGCCTCCACCCTTCAGGACAATCTCGCCAACCTCGGACTCAAACAACTCGTCACTACCCCCACCCACATTGCAGGTCACACTCTCGACCCTATCTTCACCTCCAGCAAACATATCTCATTCAGTCACACCACAGCTCTTCACTGGACGGACCACAGCTGCGTTCACTTTACCTACAATAAGACCACAATCCACAACCATCCTCAACCCACCCTGCGAAGAAACTGGAACAAAATCACCAGCGACCAGATCTCCTCATCGCTTCTACTAAACCCCCCCGCCCACACCTCAAACCCCGACCAAGCAGCCATCAACCTCACCCAATGGCTGTCCAACAGCGCCGACATCCTAGCACCGTTGAAAAAACGCCAAATCAAGCTAGGCAGCAAAACGCATCCTGGTTCAACGATGATCTTAAGGAATCGAAGAAACACTGTCACTCCCTCGAGAAGGCCTGGAAAAACGATCCTAACGCCAGCACCAGGGACGCCTTCAAAAACGCCACCCGCATACACCACCAACTAATCCGGTCTGCCAAGAAAGCCGCATTCAAAGACCGTCTAGATAACAACGCCCACAACAGCAAGGAATTATTCAACATCGTCAAAGAATTTACCAACCCATCAGCCAACTCCAACGACATCACCCCCTCCCAAGCCCTCTGCGACTCCCTAGCTTCCTTCTTCCACAACAAAATCGCAGACATCCACAACAGCTTCGACAACCGACCCAAAGACCAACCCACCCAATCTTCTGCAGGACCCTCACCCCCCTTGAACATCCTTAATGACTGGAACCCAATCTCCACTGAGGACACCATCCGCCTGATGAACTCCATCCACTCAGGATCCCCAACTGACCCATGCCCTCACCACATCTTCAACAAAGCAGACTCCATCATAGCACCACATCTCCGAGATGTCATCAACTGCTCCCTCAACTCCGCCACCTTCCCGGAAAGCTGGAAACACGCAGAACTCAGTGCCCTTCTGAAAAAACCCACAGCTGACCCCACCGAACTTAAAAACTACCGCCCCATCTCGCTTCTTCCATTCCCGGCCAAAGTCATTGAGAAAGCTGTCAACAACCAGCTCGCCGCCTTCCTCGAAACCAACAAATCCCTCGACTCCTCACAGTCCGGCTTCCGAGCCAAACACAGCACTGAGACCGCCCTCATCGCAGCAACAGACGACATTCGAACTCTACTAGACAATGGAGACACAGTCGCCCTCATCCTCCTCGACCTCTCCGCTGCCTTCGACACAGTCTGTCACAGCACCCTTCTACAGCGCCTCAGAGACGTAGGAATCCAAGGAAAAGCACTGGAATGGATCACCTCGTTCCTCACCGGAAGAACACAGAGAGTCCGCCTCCCACCATTCAAGTCAAAGGCCTCTGAAGTCATCTGCGGCGTGCCACAAGGATCGTCACTCAGCCCCACCCTCTTTAAGGTATACATGAGCCCCCTTGCGACCATCGCTCGCCAACACAATCTCAACATCATCTCCTACGCGGATGACACTCAACTGATCCTATCACTCACCAAAGACCCTAACACATGCCAAAACCAACTTACACGAAGGAATGAAAGAAGTAGCCGAGTGGATGAAGCACAGCCGTCTGAAACTGAACTCAGACAAAACAGAAGTCCTCATCTTAGGCACCTCCCCCTCCGCCTGGGATGACTCTTGGTGGCCAGAAGCCCTTGGAAAAGCCCCCATCCCGACGGACCACGCACGGAACCTGGGCGTCATCCTGGACTCCTCACTCTCGATGACCAGACAAGTCAACGCCGTTTCATCATCTTGCTTCAACATTCTTCGCATGCTCAAAAAAACATTTTGTTGGATCCCCACCGAAACTAGAAAAACGGTCACCCACGCACTGGTCACGAGCCGCCTGGACTACGGAAACACACTATACGCCGGTACCACCGCAAAACTCCAGAAAACTCTCCAACGTATCCAGAACGCTTCAGCCAGGCTCATACTTGACATCCCGCGTAAAGCCTATGGTCACCTGAAAAACCTCCACTGGCTCCCCGTAAATAAGAGGATTACTTTCCGCCTCCTAACCCACGCACACAAAGCACTTTACGAACTTGGCCCCGAATGCCTCAACACACAACTGTCCTTCTACACCCCCGCCCGTCAGCTGCGATCCTCCAACCAAGCCCTTGCCACGGTACCTCGCATCAACAAAACCACTATGGGAGGTAGATACTTCTCCTACCTGGCAGCTAAGACCTGGAACTCACTTCCCACTCACCTTCGCCTTACTCATAACCACCTAGCATTCAGAAAGCAACTTAAAACTTGGATATTCGACAAGTAATTCCCCACCCTCCCTCTAGCGCCTTGAGACCCTATGGGTATGTAGCGCGCTATATACATTTTCTTGATTTTGTTGTTGTGCTTTCCCCTGGCCCGCCTCCCCGCTACCGCCTCCCAGCGGACCCTCCCACGCTCTGCCCCCCACTTGACTTGACTTGTTCCCCCCTCCCCGTCCTGAGGAAGACCCGCCCGCAGAAGATACACACCACCCTCTATGCGCCGGAGTCGAAATGTCAACATCTTCCCCTTGTTGGCCTGTACCTACTTCATCCCATCCCTGCCTCTTTACAGATCATTACAGATGATAACACTCTGTACAACATCAAGAACCAGAAAAGTATTTTCAAATTCATGTGAGACAGGCCCCACTGTAAAACCGGTGCTACTGCAAACCACAACCAGTTTACTAAAGACATTACTATGGGTAATTGATTGCTTTAACTACTCTCTGATTTCCCTCCCTATATCTCTGTTCTATTCCCACAAGCACAATCCTCTTTCCACACTCCCCCTGGAGCAACCCTCTTTTCTGTCCTAAAACGTTTTCTACAGTGATCTGTGATAATAACTGTGAGATTACACAGTCACTATTGAAGCTATCTATGGTGCCTGTGTGTCATTTTGAGGATATACTTAATTGAATTGAGAAACTACTGGGGTACACTTATGGTGCAACTTGAGTTATATATGTACCATGGTCATAGATTTTTGACTTAACTAATACCTTCCTAAGGAAATCAGTCAAGGACCATTGTTCTTTTGAGATGGAACAGCCTAAATAATTGACATTGTTATGGAATAAGACACATTTCTCAGACCTCAAAAATAAACTTTTCTTTTGGAAGCAGAAAGACACTTCTTCTAATCTCTCAGAATGATCTTCTGTAAATGTTGAAAACATTACCATGTCATCCTGTAAAAGTTTAACAGATGAATTCAGATCCTTGAATATTCTTTCCATGGCTCTTTCGAAGACAGAAGATGCAAATAATAATCTAAATTGCATTCTTTTAAAGCCAAACAGTCAAATGGTGCTATGAAAGTGGTAAGCAATCTGGATTCAGGGTCCAACTCCACCTGATGATACGCAGCCATTTAAATCTAATCTGGAGAAAATCTCAACCCCGTCTAACATGGTCGATATTTTATTAATGTTAGGGAGGGGTTGTCAACAAATATGCAGTCATTCAAGCATGCAAATAAATACATAAGCAATGTTTAACATCAGTTTTTTAAGTACAATGGGAGACATCAACTCGATTTCTTGTAGTCCTTTCCTCACACTGATTGGTACACCTGTAATTTTCAGCTTGACTTGAAAATCCTGTGTTGACAGCTAGAGGAGGACTCAACTGGTGTAATGTTCTCTAGAATATTTACTGCAAAATTACTTGTAATTATGCGTAATTACCGGATACACATAGTACAGTATTTAGCGCTATTTTCTTAGCGCAAAATGCACTCTTGCATCCAAATAGACCTGAAGATGCACTTTGAGATAAGAAAATAGCACTAAATGCCACAGTGCGTGAACAGTAACTAGCAGCTTGTCCCTCTCTTTTAGTTCATTGCTCCTCTGCTCCTGTGATAGTATTTTACCCCAAAGTATTCTTGATTACTCAAATTGGCATAATCGTGTAAATTTGGAAATTTGGCATCAAAAGTGTAATGCGTCAATACTGAAATTACTCCAATTACTCTGGCATGAATGAAAGTTAGCCCAGGCCTATCAGCAAGCCTGAAACCTACCCAGTTTGCCTAAAAATACACCCCCAAACATTTTCCTTAGTGGCATGACCATTTCATTACCAGAAGCCAGCTCACCGGCTAAAACTTTCTCAGGAGAACACGGGCTAGGTAACATACCCAATCTACATTGGCCACTTCATCTCCACACACATTCTCTTTTCAAAGCATCATATTTTATTCCAGGCAAATCTGTTTTTTAAATTCAACTACTTAAAGACCTAAATACCTTAAAGATTCAATTTCTTTACCATCTAATGTGACAGCCCCAACATGACACATAAGCAATTCAGGCACAACATCAAACATCTTCCGTTCAAAACACTTTCATGATGATGGTAGAGGGGAAGCCTGAATCTACCATGACTTCTAAATCCTTTTTTCTTGTGGATATGACAAACATGGCAGCCTCAATTTCTCCTCATTCTCAGTGATAGTAAGCACATTCCTCACAACAAGAATCATCTTTTTAAGTTTGCTGCAATAATCGTCACTAACTTCCGCTTGATCCACTTGGCCTGCCTTTCGACTAGATACTTTTTTCATTACACACTTTTAAAAAATGTCCCCTATTCACACATGAACTGCAGTACTTGTTAAATGGAGAACATCCCTTAAACAAAGCTAAATGCAACTTTCTACCACATCTGTAACATGCACAGTTATTTTCACAATTTTTGTCTTTGCTGTAGCTTTTGGAACTATGATTCTTATCCATTCTGTCTTAATTATCTAATTTCATCCATGATACAGATTGTTCAATGGCCTTGGCTTCTTCTAGTTTGGGACCACCCAGAACCAATAATACCTTTGGATCTCTTTAGAATTAGTATGGAGCATAAAGTTGCTTAATAATTGTTTCACCCAATGACTCAAAAAAGTTTCATGAGATGGCTAATTATCTAAGAGCTGTAAGGAAATCATCAACAAGTTCATCAGGTCTTTGTGCGCTTGTATAAAAGAGATACTTTACTAGAGCAATAGCAATGGCGGGTTTAAATCTAAGTTCCTGCCTCCTCAGAGCCTCATCACATTTATTTATGTCACCTTCTCTTTGAGCAGGTAAAATAGCTGGTAAAGACCTAAAATATTTTGTCCTTCAGACCCATGACAGTGTAACAAAAGAAATATTTCCTTTGTGCAGATATTTTCTCTGCTTCAATAGCCACTATATATGTTGTGTATGTCTCCTTCTATGTTTTGCAAGGGATAGGTGGGTCTGCATTACCCTGCAAAAGATTTGTGGAGGCTCAATTTTCATTGTGGTTGAAAGAGAGAACAGAGTTTACTAAGAAAGTTGAATATGACAGAGGTCAAACAGAACAAATACTAGGCTCTGTTAAAAGTCTGCAGAAAACATTGATCACAATGCCAATATGATAGTGACCCTACTGCAAATAGTTACACTAGATTCTATAATATGTATGACTAGTTACGAAGGGTATGAAAATCGCCCAACAAAACCTTGTGGTATGTAAGTGAGAGCTATATACAAAGTGTTATTATACAGTTCTTAATAGTTCACATGGTAGAAACCTGTGCAAACTATGCACATTAAATTGCACGTACATTGCAGTGAATTTCTGTAAAAAGTTAAATATGCATGTGCATCACAGTGGGGATGCTCACATGATTGAGCAGGTGATAAGGAAAAGTGTGTAAAACAGAAACTCTGCTCAATCGGATGTATGATGTTAGAACGTGCGCGTTACCACGACCTACTATTACAACGCGGTTGTAACAACGAAAGTTGCATCCACGCATTGCGCTGGGGGGGCGCAAAATTAAAGAATTTAATTTACTATTCCAACACCAGTCCCCGTGGATAGTAGGGAAGGTGTTGGGATAGTAAATTAAATCATTTCCTATCCTTGAGCGCCCCCCAGCGCAATGCGTGGTAACAACTTTCGTTGTTACGACCGCGTTGTAATAGTAGGTTGTGGTAACGCGCGCGTTGTAAGCGTTGCATACCGCTCAATCCAATCATGTGGGTGTAAATTATTGTAGCTATTCACAAAATCTAAGTGTAAATGTACTTCAAAATTGTAACTTAAGTTTTCCCACTAAATTGAAGGACCTGGGGGCTATTTGCAAACCGCCGAAGCTATTCACAAAGGTAACTTGCACTTCTGAGTAACGAACACATTGGAATAAGTGTATTACTTTTTGGCTATTCACAAAATCCAAGTATAATTGACATCAAAAGTGCAACTTACATGTCTCCACCAAATTGAATGTTTTGGGGGCTATTCACAATTTGATGGGGCTATTCACAAACATAACTTACAATTTTGAGTACCTATACACTATTTTTGTTAAAAGCCAAAAAGTAACAAACATACACAGATTTGCAAGATACCTTTGTGAATCATGCCCTATGTGTGTGCTTTGCAGAATATACACACATCAATGAGTATGTATCTCAAGTACAATGTAAATTTTTGTTTCAACGTAATCAGGAAAATGTATGTGTTATCACAGTTGTACACACTTCTATATGATGGCCGCACTCATTAATTAAGTATGAGGGAAGGAACACAGCGCATCCCACCACCCCACACTCATCTACCATTCAATAGTAAGATCTCTGCAAAAGCAGTCTATGTTCATCTCAAGACCACATCAGTGCTAACTATCTCCTTCGTAATTAGCAGTCTGGATTCAGATCACAATGCCGTTCAGAAACCACTACCGTACACATCATAGATGATGCCTTTTGACCACAGATAATGATGACCGCTGATATTGCTTGCCCTTTCAACTTCCTTCAACACAGTTGAACAGCCCACCCTCATAAGCATCCTGGAGTCTCAAATGGAATTCTCTGGCAATATCCATCACTGGTTCTTCTCCTACCTTTCAAACCAACACCAGTTTGTTCACATGGGCACCTATTGGTTACAAAAGATCCCTATCACCGGTGGAGAAGCCCAGGGCTCCATACTCTCTTATGTCATGTTCAACCTATACATTCATCAATATGGTGCTAATACACAAAGTTGCCTCTGGTTCAGACATCCAACACCTCAAACACTGCTTGTACATCAACCATACCTGCATGTCTAGCTTCTGCCTGTTGCTCAAACGAGCCAAGACAGAATCCTTTTTATTTGCCAAGAACAGTAAACGAAATACAGTACACACGTGGCTCAATTACATGAAACTTGGCAGCTTCGAAACCCAACTTTCACCGAATGCCAAGTCACATGAATTCACCCTGGACGCAAACCTCCCCTCAAGATGCATATTGCAAAAAAAACAAAAAAATGCCTGGTACCAGCACTCTCTTCTGAGAAAGTCAAACACTTTTTTTTCAGAAAGAGACTTCACAACTGCTATTTAAACCCTCATACTCCTGCAACCAGGACAGCATCAAACTACAGACTAAGAAGTGTAAAAAAGGAAAAAAACAAGACAGCAGACCTTTTCCATCTGTGCACCCAGGATATGGAACAACATCACTCTTTAAAGGATACTATGTCACAATGTATTAACCCTCTACAACCTAGCTTCCTCTCCTCTTACTCATTGACTTTTTGCTTGTCTTTGACCATCTACAACTCTCCACTGCTTTTTGACTATGTTTGAGCTATAGAAATACCATATACATACATTAAAAAAAATGTAATGCACAACAGAACAGGTGCCCAGAACATGCTCAACACTAGCACTTGTACCTTTATCTCAGGTGTCACACTACTCTCACATAGGTGGGCACGGGGAACGCTTGAAATAATACCTTAACAACAGGCCCTTTGGGTGGATGAATTGGTGGTGGTTATTAACCTTAATTTCATGAGACAATGTGCCCCCAAGATAAGGCACCCTACAGAATATAAAAAATAGCATCCAATTAATTAAGGGCAGACTCAATAATGGAATTTTAGAGCAGGAATCAAGTTTTAAAAGATGTATTACAAAAATCCAAAAGGTGCGGAATACAAATTGTAAATGTAAATGCATGAAGTCTCAGCCATGAAGGCTCTCAGTAAATAGGTCAATACAGGATATAGTGCAAAGTCAGAATTTTTTTAAATTCCCCAATAAGTAGCGAAATCAATAAGCTATCGAACAGTTTCCTAGGAGTATTTGAAAGTTGTCTGGTTCACTATAGATTTAAGAGTGTATATACAGAGTTCTTGTATAGGAAAACAATAATTTCTACAAAATCATCATGGTCTGAGCAAACAAATTACACTTTTAGCAAATTAGAGCACAATTCTATTAAACATCATGTTGCCTTTCTATTTTAGCACTATCCCACTACTTTAATATTGATTCTTCCCTCTCTATGCTAATGTAATTAAAAAATGGCAGAACAAACTTGTTAAAACATCACCCTATTGTGAATGAATGCAGTACTTACAGTGAGATTGCTGAAGGGCGTTTGGAAACTGCAACATACTGTGTCATGTTGGAAAGTTTTCTTCGAGAACAGCAAATGCATGATTCTACTTGACTGTGTTCCGCAGAAATAATGAAGAGTGATAGCCCTATGTCAGTTTGGACATGCACATTTGAGAGTGAATACACGTGTTGCACTTGCAAGTTGTTAATAATGCCCCAAAACTCGAACACATGAAATCTTAAGATGTTGTCTTTTTCCTGTAAAGGAATATTTTCCTTTCAAACATCTTACGCCCTTCTAAAACACTCGCTCCCTGTACAGCATTGCAAATAGAGTATGCTTTACAAGTTGCTGAACATCAGGTGGCCAAACAGACCCGCACACTAGCCCTCAACGGGCACATACAAGACACATACCTACAATTGGCAGCTGTACAGCTGTTTATATTTCAAGCACAATTAAGGTTCTAGATCATGCTTGATATCTTTATTAATTCTGAAACCTACAATGGCTGTATTCTACAGGCACGTTTACATCGACTTGTCTCTATTGTCGTCCTACTTCCCTTTGCATTCGGATTGCTGGCAGCTTGACATCACGATGAGCAAACCATGATCGGACCATGCTTTAGAGTAGCAGACTGTAAGAAATGCTAAAGCAATAAAGTCACATTTATACAAGGGCTGACATTGTCCCACTGCAAGAGAAGTATTTACGACATGAACTGTTTTGGAGCAGCTACCGATTACCACCACTTCTCAGAAGACGCTGTGAACATTCAGTACCAATAAAACTTAATATCAGCAAGTACGGAGCGCAGCTGCGTTAAACAGTTTCCATTTTATATGCAAAAAGTTGGTGTCAAATTAGTATTCATAAAAATTATAGCCACATATAAAAAGACCAAGTGGAAACTTGTATTCTTAATTTACTATCCAGTACACATCTGTGAAAATCTAGGGGCTAAGGTTCCTATTCGCTTATCCAAACAAGCATTTGCAATGCAATCGGTCTCTCCTTTGGAACCTCATATATATGTTTAGCTATGCAGCACATTAGCCTGGGTTCTGAAACATCTACTGTTCTTTAACACGGAGGGAAACTAAGCACCAAACTGCGTGACACACCAAGTATGGGAATACATGGAGAGAAATATTGCCTTTCAGCAGGAAATGTTATATTCCTAAGCTCTGTCTTTAATATAATAGCAGGGCCTTAGGAGTTCATATCACTGAGAATACAAGATTTGAAAAAAATATTATTGTCTACGGGCGCTCATGGAGGACAATGTCTATGGACTGGAATCTAGATAATGCTAAAGTGATTCTGGTATTGTACTGACCTCTGCTGGTCGTTTTCTATCAAGAAAGTTAAATAGAGCAGTTGCCAGAAAAATTAAAAGAAGAAAGTCCCTCAGCTGAAAGCAATTCTGGTATTTTACTGACCTCTGCTGGTCGTTTACTATCAAGACAGTTAAATAGAGGCAGTTGAACAGAAAAAAGTCCCTAAGCGGAAGCAGAGATTCCTAGGGCTGATCTCCAAAGCCCATTAAGTACATACACATATAAATATATACTAAAATATATATATCCTAAAGTATATACAAGAGGCCTCAAATGCTAAACCTAAAAATGAGGGAATGTGAAAGTGCAAGTAATGATTGTGCCTTAGAAACAGGTGAATTTAGTAGTGTTTTCAGAGGGAGCATCTTTCTGGTGCAGAGGAGTGAGGGGACATCCAATTCCATTCATCAGACTCCCCTGCCAAACCAATACGGAACCCAATTCATCCCCCCCTCCTTTGCAACTGAGCTCCCCCTTAATATTTTAACTCAGACCCTAATAAACATAGAACATAATCTTGCAATCTTGATGACAGACCTTGCACGAATTAGAGAGGATTACAACGCCCTTAAATCCATGTCCTTCCTTGATTACACTGATTCCCTCTGTTCTTGCTCCCAAAACATCTATCGATATAACCTTTGGAGAACTACACACCTATGCAACCGGTCACATAGGCTTCTCTGTGCTGTTAGCTACTTATCCACTTCTGACTTCAGTAACCTATGCAACTCCTACCTAGCTAAACCTTTGATTTCAAATCTTCCCCTCCTATACACCAACATCCCAGTGATTGTGGGAACTAACAGAAACCCTTCTGCACCCATCTCCCCTAGACCCCCAGCTCAGTTACCACCATCCACTCTTGAAATCCTACCAAAGACAACCCTAATCCCCTCTCTTGCATGCTTGTGAACTGCTGATCGGCTATCCGACATTTTACGGAAATTTCAGAAACCATCCTCAGCGAAGCTATTGACATTGCCTTTATTACGGAAACCTGGCTCAATGACCACTCAACGGCTTTTCTTGACTTACTCACCCCCTCCCTCCCCTCGGCTTCTATATCATTAGGAAAGACAGACCCGTCAGAAAAGGGGGTGGTCTAGATATAATCTATAAAAACTAACTTCAACTTTCCTTTTTAAAGGACGTAGGCCACTTAACCTTTGAGTACCTTGGTGCCAAACTCACTGCATAGGGCTCCCCCCCTGATCCTACTACATAACATCCACCACCCTCTGGGTAAACCATCTTCTCCTCGCTGACAAATTTTCTGACTTTCTTACACAATCCTCACTTTCCGACTCAAAAAATCTCTTCTTAGGAGATTTTAGCATTCATTGGAATAATGTTGAGGATCCCACAGTCATGTGCCTCATTAACCTCCTAGAGATTAACGACCTTAAACAACTATGTCAAAATCCAATGCATATAAGAAGGGAAAATCTCAACGCCATCATTTCCAACAATGACTCCACCTCCCTCTCCAAAATCATCCCCATTGACTTGTCTGACCATCACCTTATTCTGTTTAAGATCATAACCAATTCCCCTCTCCCCCCTACACAAAATACCAAACCCTTGAAATGGACCAGAAATGTTAGTCAAATCCCCCCTGATATACTCAAGTCTAAACTCCAAGCCCCACTCCTTCTCACCCCTCTCTCCCAAAATGCCAATGAGCTCACTGAACATATCAATAGGACCGTTAAGGATGTCTTGGACCAATTAGTCCCTAAACTAAAAAACAAAGAAACATTCCATCCAATTATTGGTTCAACTCAGATCTTAACAACGAAATACGTTCTCTAAGACTGACCGAAAGAACAAGGAGACAACACCCCTCTCCTTCCCATCTTGCCCTCCTCAGATCCGCTAGCTCAACTTACAAGAAACACATTTTCAATGAAATGGCAACCTTCTTTCGAGCACAACTTGATCGTGCCAAGAATAGGCCCTGAGAACTATTTAACATTGTAAGAAAACAAACATCTTCTGCTCTCCCCGACAGAAAAAACTGTTTACATTTCATGAGTTTTCATCAAGGCTCACTCAAACTTCATTTTCCATACTCACAGTTCATCCGTTTGAAAAGAATCACATCTGATCCAGAGGAAGCTAATGCTACCATTCATCAATTTGCAGCTAAATTTCATCAACGTGGTTACCCCAATAAAGTCAACGATGTGGCCATTCAGAGAGTATCTACCTTTAATAGAGAGTTGTTGCTCCAAAGCAGTGAACCGAAAGTATAAACTCATTGTTTACGTTTTGAAACACTCACCTGAATCAAATACAATAAAATCAATCATTTTGAAACATTGGTCCATCTTTAAAACTGAACCCTGATTTTTCCAAACTGTTTCTAGAATGTCCCACCTCCGCGTTTCTTACATTCTAAAAGTTTGAAGGAAATTCTATCCAAAAGGCAGGAAACATCTACAGTTGTATACAAAGATATGCAAAAATTTATGAACTGCATACATCGTAATAATGTGATAGCCGGAAATACATTTGTACATCCCACTAAACGCACTAATATTAAATTGCAACACTCAAGCACATGTGACACAAGCAACATGATATACGTCTTGAAATGTCCCTGTGCAAAAATGTATGTGGGCAAGACGAAAAGGAAAGTTAAAGTACGGGTGGAGAACACAAACGTAATATCAGGAACTGCAACATGAAATCAACCATTGCTGCACATTGGATAGAAGCCAGACACAACATTTCTCAACTTTGCTTCACCGTTCTGGAAGCATTGAAACCCCAATTGGGAACGGACCCTCAAAAAATGTTGGCAAGATCAGAATTTTTCTGGACTAAAAAATTGCAGGCCATGCAACTATTAGGGTTGAATGATGGACTGGAATACCAGTGCTTTCTATAGCATTATACATTATACTGTTTAGGTGGTCTTGGACATAATTAATTTATTTGATTCATTTGGTTCAAATTTTGGATTCTTGCTTAGATTAATGTGTATCTTTGTTTACTCCACGTTTAGCGGCATCTAGATCACAATTGTCGTATGCACAATATGACATGGTTAGGATTTGGTTTTTGTTTTTCACTTTTTTGGCTTATTTTTGGATGCTCGCATAAACGACTAGCTTCTATGGCATCCTACCTCTTTAATGCGGCAGAGTATGCGGCGTCTATTTAACCTTCGACCCTATTTAGGATACGTAACTAACATTGATGGCGCAGTAGCTCAATTGATGGCAGCGCACCAGTAAGCAATTTCAGGCTCCCGTGGTCACATAGTTTCTCACGTTGTATCGAATGTTTAACGTTAAGCGTCACTATTGGATATGCTGCACATGATTCTGCCTGTATGTTTGGGATGAGGAGATTCACTCTCTCACATGCACCAGTTCCCCAACTGCCTGATGGCACAAGTATGCATCACAGCATTTTAATACAATCACGTTTCTTTTTACATGTTCTATCCGCACGGTGAAATGTCATAAACTCTTTGGTTTACTGTTGTAGTCAAAACTATTGGCATACGCTTTTGACTCGTTTTATCCACATGGTGAAATTACATTGTTTTAAGCTTCTTCAGCGTTACTGCCTCACAAGCTCTTTTGCTCACTGGTGTAGTCAGCACGACTGGTATGCACTGAGCACGCTTTTGGTTATGTTCTGGATTCAGCACCAACTTTAGCTCTAAACGTTTAGCTTTATTAGTTCATGCATTAGTAACTTGGTTGATTTCTGAAATGCCTCTTGTTTCATTCTTTTCTTGTAGATTTGTTATGAAGTGACCCCTCAAGAAGAGCCCTTTTTTGACCCGAAATGCATTGAGACATGAGAAATTGTCAATGCCTATAATTTGAAACACAAGACAATGTAAAAATTGTACGTTATCATGGATGAAAATCGATTGTCAGTATAAAATAATTGTCAAGATTATATTGAAGCTTTATGAACTCATTGTTTGTCCTGTTTAATCAGTATATAAACTATCTGTTATCCCAAAGTGCTCCTGCCTGCAGGAAGGTTTCACCTCCCAGCATTCTTGATTAGTTGTTTCAACAGCGTCCGGGGATATGGCGCATAGGCAAGGACGCACACAGAAGAATTTGTCATTATTGTATTGTTAGCGAGATATACACAAGTGCATACGGGCTACATTGCTGTAATTGAAACCTTCTTTCGAGCACACCTTGATTGTGCCTAGAATAGGCCCAGAGAACTGTTTAATATTGTAAGAAAACAAACATTTTCTGCTCCCCTTGAGCTGATGGCCTCAACAGAGAGATGCAAGGAAATTGCTAACTTCCTCTCGGATGAAATCGCTATAAATTATCAATCCTTCCATCTAACCAAAGGCCTATTCACACTCCAACTTGCTGTTGACGTTTCAATAAATTTACCTCCCTTGTTGACCCCGCCCTTACCGCCCAATCCTTCCACTCACTGACCCGTTTCAACTTCTCCTGAGGCCAGCCTTTCCAATGGACAGCTGAAAAACAATGCCTCCTGGCATAATTTCCACCCTGTGACTGAACAAAAATTCCTTAACATCCTTAACATCATTTCCAAACTCAAGCCGACTTCAGACACCAAAGACCCTCTCTCTTCTAACCTTGTCCAAGATCTAAAACACATCATTGCCCCTTACTGGACTACCATCATTAACACCTCCTTTGCCACAGGTTGTGTCCTTGACTCTCTCCAGCTCGGACAAATCACTCTCATTCTTAAAAACCTATCTGCTGACCCTACGACCCCTACAATCTCTGCCCTATCTC
Source organism: Lissotriton vulgaris (assembly GCF_964263255.1). Taxonomy (NCBI): domain Eukaryota; kingdom Metazoa; phylum Chordata; class Amphibia; order Caudata; family Salamandridae; genus Lissotriton; species Lissotriton vulgaris. The sequence continues at coordinate 1,858,759,293 of NC_141689.1, forward strand.
TAATCTCCCACTTCTATCTAAAGAACTTGAAAAATGTGCCCTCCAACAATTGGATAATCACATCTGCAATTATAACTTTCTTGACTCCTTGCAATCCGGCTTCAGAAAAGGATGCAGCACAGAAACCGCCATGCTAAATATTGTCGATGACCTCCACTGGTCCCTCGACATTGGTGAGTCCTGCCTACTTATTCTCCTTGACCTCTCAGCTGCCTTTGATACAGTTAACCATTCTTCCTTACTTAACTCACTTAAAGCTCGCATTGGCCTTAATAGTCTGGTCCTCAAATGGTTCACCTCTTATCTCCAACACAGAACACAACAAAACAAAATCAATGACTGCCTCTCTAACCCTACACCTGTCTCCCTAGGTGTCCCTCAGGGCTCTACTCTCTCCCCTCTCTCTTCAACCTCTTTATGGAACCCCTTACCCTTATTCTGAAACAAACAGGAATCAACTATCACCTCTATGCTGATGACACCCAACTTTACAACAAGATTAGATCCCACTCTGATGTACTTCATCTAAAGGATACAATCCTGGTTCTTCTCCAACCACCTTAAACTTAACCCTAAAAAACTGAAATCATTCACTTCTCTCCCTAAAAACAACCAGCTGCCCACCCAAGACTGGCTCTCTCACCTTAATACCCTCAACTGCTTGCTCTTCTTATCAAACTCAGTGAAATCACTTGGTTTCCCTATTGGCACCAACCTTACTCTTAATGACCACATAAAAACTCAGCTAAAGGAGCTCTCTTCGCTCTCCGACATCTTAAGAAAATCAAACCCTTCATTCCATCTGACGACTTTAATTGGGTTGTCCAATCACTAGTTCTCTCCAAAATTGACTATGGTAACGCTATCCTCACCGGAACCCCCAAATTACACCTTGTCCCCCCTTAGATCTGTGCTCAATCTAGCGGTCAGGCTAATTACTGACTGTAAACGTTTTGACCACATCTCCCCAGCCCTCAAAGTTCTCAATTGGCTACCCATTGAAGGAAGATCCTCCTACAAGAATGCATGCATAACGCACAAAGCTATTCACCAACAGACCCGTTGTACCATACAAACAAACTAAAAAAAGCAGGCTGTCCCGACCGATGAGAAGCACTAATTCTCTACTGCTCGTCCCCCCCTTGTTAAAAAAGAAAACCACACAATCTTGTTCCTTCTCCGGGAATGCCCTGATCATCTGAAATGCTCTCCCTAAGCACTTGCGCTGTAACTCCTCCTACCTCAGCTTTAAAAACTACCTCAAATGTCACTTTCACTTTCTCAAAAAATAATGGGGTCCATAGCCTCGCCTTTGACCCTACATTCAACTTCAAACACTCTGGTTCTACTTTACTTTCTTCCTGACTCTTTCCCCCCCTCCTTTTTGATTTATTACCCTGTAATCCCCTCCCTCCATCTACGACCCTTACTCCCAGCACCTCCTCGAATCTCCCTCAGACGTTACTTCCTTTCTCCCCAATTTTGTTCTCACCCATCTATATTAATCAATGTATTCTTTTCCCACCAACCCCTTCACTCAACAATGAGCTGTACTTGCGTTCTTGTTATCGTATAAAATAGCTTTTCTTGATAGCCTCTACTCATGTAAATAGCTCTTTGCCCTTTTGCTAATTTTATATTGTTTTCGTGTAAAATAGTTTTTCTTGATAACCTCTCCTCATGTTAATAGCTTTTTGACTAATTGCCAATTTAATTATGTTTTATCTTGCCTGTCTGTGTTTTTATCCTATTGAACAACTGTTTTTACTGTAACAATCAATGCTCATGTAAAGCGCCCTGATACCCCTCAGTCTGGCCAGCACTGTATAAAACCTTTCAATAAAATAAATAAATAAAATAAATAAACAAGAAAACTGAGATGGTTTTCAGAGTGCCAAGAAAAATAAAAGTTTGCCTACTGGAGATGATCACATAAACTGGGAAAAGGTATTTTTTTTTGGTCTTCTCTTGTCATTTGGTGCCCTTAAGCTGCAGTTTTACCTCACATTTATGTAATTATCATTCCAATAGTGCACGCCTGTTCGCATCCAAGTCTAATTTTCGCCTGAAATCCCTTTTTTGAGCTTTCTTCACTGACCACTTCATAGAAGAATATGCACAAATCCAGAAAGTTTTGTCTCCTCCTTTAGCCCTGACATACATCCCACATCATTGAGAATAAAGCAGGGAAGGGACATGGACAGTGAAATAAAATTAGCATTAGATATATGTACAACATATATACAACACCCTCTGTGGCCTAACTCATCTACAAACTTCTTCTCGACATCTGTTAGAAAACAGGTCAAATTCTATCTTTGGACATAGGCAGTATCATGCTTTCTACAGGCTGAAAGAAGCTCCAAACAGCGTCCATCTCTTTAGCAGTGGGAGGTGGATTGAAATGTTTGTACATAGGAACTTCTGAGAAAATCAAAAAATAAATTTGAGAAATGGAGTGGAATACGTTTTTTTATAGCGCGATAGCTACCCGCAGGCGTCCTAGCGCTTTAACAGAATACAGGTGAGTGAGGCGGGTTGGGATTTATCTGTTGAAGAAAAAGGCTTTTAATTTTTTACGGAAAAGCAAGATATTAGGTTCAGATCGGATAGAGAGTGGGAGTGAGTTCCAGAGCCTGGCCGCGTTTGTTGAGAACATTCTTCCTCCACTTCTTGCTCTTTTGAACCTAGGAATGATGACTTGGAAGGCGAGAGTCGACCTCAACTGCCTGTTGGGGTGATAGGGGGTGATTAAAGTGTGATTTAGGGTTGCTCCTTTCCTCCAGTAGGCACGGTGTGCGATGCACATGCTTTTAAAGTTTACTCTATCCTTTACTGGGAGCCAGTGAAGGGCTCTTAGTTCTGATTTCACTGATTGCCGTCTGGGGATGCGTAGAAGAGTACGAGCCGCGCAGTTTTGGATAACCTGCAGTTTTTTTAGAGTGGATTCGGGGGCTCCTAGGTAAAGGGAATTTCCGAAGTCCAGCCGGGAGAGGATTAGACCCTGGACCAAGATCTGTCCGGCCTTGAAAGGAAGGAGTGGTAGGCTCTTTCGTATGAGTCTAATAATTCCTATACAGGTGGCAGCTAGTTTGGTTGCCTGGTGGCCGAAGGTTAATGCGTTGTCCAGCCAGATGCCCAGGCTCTTGATTGAGTTCACGGCTAGGGGTGCGGGGCCTAGTGCTGGCGGCCACAAAGAGTCAATGGATTTTTGGGGGGAGTTGCCCAGCACCATTAGCTCTGTTTTGTCGCCGTTCAGCTTCAGATAGGACTGGCTCATCCAGGTACATACTGCTTCCATGCAGCCTCTGAGATCGCTGGAGTAGGAGGAGGGATGAGTCAGGGTGACCACCAGGATTTTAGCATCACAGTTTAGACATGAGAGCGGCCCATACAACACATTCATTTGCAGATTTTCCAGGTTTCAGTTACGAAATTAATATGGCCTCTCTCACCATTGGCGGGAGGATACATTTCATCTTGGATTCCTAAAATACAGCTGGTTGATTGGGGATGAGAATATCAACTAACATTTTACAGAACTCCGCATGGAGTCCGTCAGAGCCTGGGCCTTTCCTGGATCGAAGGTTACCAATTACTTCTTTTAGTGTAAAAGGCTGATCAAGGAATCCTCAAAGTACATCACTAAGCCAGGCCAATGCGATAATCCACCACATGGGCAGATGTACACATCCCCACCATAAAATATATGTTGGAAAAATACTCTGAAAAGGTGGGCAATATCTGAGTTGTCTCATTAATGGATGTCCTGCAAGTCTCTAATCTCAGTTATATAATTTTCAACCCAGGGCAATTTGCTAGGGCCTTCTTCCTTATCATATGCACCGGCACACACTTATTTCCTGCGAGGCTTCCTCTCATTCTACAATTTCAGAGTATTCAGATAACATCCCTACGTTTATCAAGCACAGACGATGCAGAGCAATGCCCATGCAACAGCTGCAGGATGAGAGACAGCTACATCAAACTCAACTCGGATAAGACCGAAGGCCTCCTCCTGGGATCCACCATCTCAGCTTGGGATGACTCCAGGTGATCCGCCACCCTAGGAAAACCACCCACACCCACTGACCATGCACGAAACCTTGACATCATACTGGACTCCTCGCTCACAATGATCTGCCAGGTCAACACCTTCTCCTCATCATGCTTCCACACACTTTGCCTGCTTCAAAAGACCTTCAGATGGATTCACACTGAATCAAGAAAGATGGTCACCTACACATTCATCAGCAGCAGACTCAACTACAGTAACGCATTCTATGCCAGGGTTCCCAGAAAAGCCTCAGGAAACTGCAGAATGTGCAAAATGCTGCAGCCAGACTGGTCCTCAACATCCTCTGCTGCAGACACATCACAGAACACCTGCGATAACTCCACTGGCTCCCAGTAAACAAAAGAGTCACTTTTAAGCTCCTCACTCACGCCTGCAAAGCCCTCCAGGGCGCAGGATCAGCATAAGCTGAACCAATGCCTCTCATTCCAAGTACCCACCAGACACCTCTACTCAACTGGCCCTGGCCACTGTCCCACAGATCCACAAGACCAGGACCAGAGGAAGAGCCTTCTCCTACCTTGCCCCCAAGACCTGGAACACTCTGCCTCTCCTCATCAGGCAAGCTACGTCGCTGACCCAAATCAGGAAGGATCTCAAGACCTGGCTCTTTGACTGGACCCCAGTGTCCAGAGGGATCAGCAGCCCTCTTCCCCCCACAGCACCTGGAGACCCTCAGGGGCGAGTAGTCATGCATGCAAATCTTGATTGATTGATTGCCAGCTCCACATTCCTAGTGGTACGCTCAAGCTGGCAGAAGGGTGACAAAAGGGATATCAGCACTCTATCCTCCTTAGCTGTACGCCTGCCCCTGATTACCTCCTTAAATGCTTTCCAGGCCATACCCATATTGTCCAAAGACCCTAGGCTGATCCAAATCTATTCTGTTATCTTAATTGTAGCTCATCACAAAACAGTCTGTCCCTCAGAACCTACACGCAAAAGCACTGCTACCCAACAAAAGGGGACATCCTAGGAATTTCTAACTTTTACCTCATCGGTGTGTGGTCAGAGACAGTCCTGGCTAGTTGTTTAACCTCACACACCCAGGGGCCAACATCCTGAGTATATAGCCTGTAGTCCAGCCTAGACCACATGTTGTGTACAGCGGAAAATAAGGTGCCCTCCTTTACCAAGGTGTGTTTATGGCACCATACATCTAGCAGTTCCTGTTGTGGTAGAATAACCGGCAGGGAGGTAGCGGGAGCCGACCTATGCCTAGGTAAGCCAACTGATCTGTGAATGTGTTTCTACAAGGAAAAGTTAAGTCTCTCCCTCAGAGCTAAATTTGTGGCTTAGTAGCCAGGATCTGACCATATTAGTTAATAAAGAGGCCATGGTCTTCCCGGTTTGGTCCATTATTATTGACAATAGTTATGTAAGTGCCACTCAACACAATAGTGTTGCGTGCCTGTCATGATTATCTATTCGTGAGCCTCTGAGGGTAAATTATACACCTTTTTTAATCAAGGTTACCACCCCTTGAGTATAAGAGGAATATGAATAATGATGCGTTGAGATGCGGTGAGATACCCATCTCTTCATGAGGGCTGTCTCTCTTTGAGAGGGAAGATGTCTCTCTTGTAGTTGGGCGATGCTGATGTTGTGCCTATCAAGGAAAGGCAGTACCAGGCACATTTTGCTTGAGTTATTAAGCACATTCCAAGTAGTAAGTGATAAAGACTTCTTCTTTATATGTAATCCATTAAAGAAAAGGCTGAGCAAAATGGAAAATAAAGACCAGCCAGGGAAGTCATAGGTATGTCAGCAATAAAACTGCAGTCAATCAGTCATCCTGTTCCGTTGGCCATACTACAAAGCTAAATAAAGATAAGACATTTGATTCCTGACCTTCCCCTTCTCACTCCAATAGCCAACATCTACCAAGACATCTTCCCCTTGAACTCTAAGCCCATCCCATCACCCACCTACCAAGCCAAACTGTTACTTGAGCTAGAAGAAAATAAACGTAGAACTTGTGCATGGGTAATGCCATGAGCATTGGATCCTTGCCTTTGCATGAAACTGAGGGAGGCCGGAGGGCAGTTGTGAAGTGGTTAACTGTATATAATGACAGATTGTGCCGATATGAAGAATGTAGATACTTATTGCCAGGTCTGAGAGTATCCAGTGAGCCAATAGAATGCTAGTAGAGTCTTACCCTCCTAATATGCAGCATACGATCAATATAGTCCATTCAGATTACAATACCACATGTGCAGCATAGTGTCAATCTACTACCTTAATTAGCAGCATACTACTACATTATACTATATAGGGGACTATTAGTCTAAGTACTATGTCTTCAGGGTAATGTTTGAGGTTCATCCTGAGTGCAACATTGGAAGTCAGCAAGTACTAATTTCTTCAATAAGTCAGTTCCCTACTGTAGGGTTTAAAAATACTTGTTGTTTTCTTGGTGAGTCATATTCAGGTGGACAGGATAGCGCATGGCATGCTGAATTCTGCCTTTCTACAGCTGTTTCTTGATAGGCATAGATTTCCACCTTGCCTCCTGCACTGTCAGAGTAAAGTCCTGAAAATTGGAAATTGTGTGGCTGTCAATTTTCAGGTCTTGCATCTTATGACCCAGTCACTGGGTGGATTCTCCGTCTTGGAAATTGAGCAGATGAGCAGTTATAGGGCAAGCAAGGGACATTATACATATGACTGATGAGTAAAATCTCCCTAAAGAAGGCATAAGAAGTCCTCATGACCAAACATCAGCAGAATTCTTTCCACATAGTCCTACAAAACTTCCAATATTAGTAGGCTCAGTGATGACCAGGATACAAATGTTATTACACCTGAATCTCTCCTCCAGAGCTTCATTTTTGACAACTATCGCACTCAGCACCTTTTCAGTGTTAAACAATTTTGCAGCCTTGATGATTAGATTGTCCGCAGCATCCAAAAGTACTTTATCCACTGCCATTAGTCTCTTACCTTATTTTAAGTTTCCGGGTCTCCCTTCCTTCACTATCGGCGCTAGGAAACTCTTTTTGAATAGCCATGCACTCTAGAAATGAATTGATTTATTGATTGATTGATTATGTTTCTTCAGCTTGCAAAGGATGCAAGGCTCTCTACCAATACCTGAAGTACAAACTTCATGTCAGCATTCTCTGTGGCAGTCGTTGACCTAGTGTCAGGTGAGTCACCAGCTCCAGTGCCGACACCCAGCTGGTGCAATCTCTGCCCAGGCGCAAATTGCAGCTTGGGCTCTTTTGCATATGCAGTGGACATGTCAGAGAATGAATGTATATCACCAATATTTAAAAGGTGCTAATAATGGCATCGGCGGGTGATGTCATCGCAAGCCTAGAAAATTGAACAAGCAGCTAGGATGACTTCATTATGGTCACAGCAAAAATGATTGCAAACTGTGCAAAAAGTCAGCGCAACAAATGAATCAGCATGTGTTGTTGCCACAATGCTTTAAGCAGACTGTGATGTTCATACATGATAATAGGCAGTATGAAAGTCCTCTCAGCTTAATGTCCAAGTCCTGCAGGAGGGAAGAAAGTCCACCTAATTGTCTGTAGGCTCACCCTCGGCACTCTACTCATTAGTGAACAAGTATTGCCAGCAAACCTCTTCGGGAAAGGGGGTTTGGGATAAGAGAGAAAATAGAATGGACAATCTGGGCCTGGCTCATTAGCTCAGGTGTGGGTTGAGCCGCTTCTTAGGGTTCTACTAGCTCCTGGATTCATAAACTTAGATCATGCACTTACCTCTGGAATTCAGTACTACCTGCAACCTTCAACTTTCATTCAGGATTCACTCCACCTGGACAGCCAGGTTCTAAGATAAAAAAAGTCATAATTATTACACAATTTGTTTTAATACATTGCGATATTAACAATTTGCATAATTGCATTTCGTTTGTGTCTGTTAGTCACTCACTTAACTTACTACTATGCGTTCAGAGAAGCTAGAGCTCTATTGCTTCATAGAGAATATCATTCTTTGAAGGTAAGTATTTCTTGCACCAATCCTTTCAATCACTAAGAGAAGAGTCTCTATTGAATTACTGAAGAGTCCTCTTTACAAATACACAATTTGAGTCTTTATAACATAAGTTGGTTTAGTGAATTGACCTTGTTGCATTGTTTGCTATAGGTAATTTTTTCTCTTTCTTACTTTCTTTTGTTCATTTATGCAGGTGCCTGAAGCAGGAGTTGGCAAGAGAAGAGTTCATCAAGGAATAGGAACAGGAGCTCGGTGTGAGGGAAAAGCAGGTGAGTTGGCGAGGGGCCTCAGGGTGTTAATACTCTATCCAGGGATAGCGCTGCCAAGCAGAGGCTTGGAGAAATGAGTGCTGTATTTATACACCATGCCCAAAAAAATCCTGCAAGAGCTTGAGGTCTCATGAGATCTCGTGTTTCAGAGGAAATGAGGGACAATTGAGGAATTGTGGACCAAAGGGAGGCCAAACCAAGGGATAAAACAAGAGAGGATTGGGATTAGGACGATGCTTTTCCAAAAGCTCTGTTCTTGCAAGGGACTGGAGGGTCAGGCCTAGGAATTTATTCAATAGACAACCATGAGGGCCAGACAAGCATTGGACAATATGGCGGGCAATCATATCACCTGAAGCTCTAAAGAGTGAGGGGGGGTCAGGGAGTCTCGTTCTACAAGTTGTGCATGTGGCCTGGGTCGTGACAGGCAGTTCTTCAATCAGGGACCACCCTGGTCAAGCTTAGCTGTCTCTGACATTATGAAGCACTGTGGTACAGATCCTGCCTTTCCCCCTGGGATACTGCAACCAGGAGGGGGCAAGAGAAGACCCACCTATTGATGGGTGGGGCAGGTAATTATTACAGGGGGGCAAGGGATCAAAGCAGAAGCAGTTCTGCAGGCCCTGCCCACCACAGATGAGCTTAGCAGGAGGCATTCATCTTTAATCACTAGGGCTCTCACCCATGAACAGATCAGTCACCGCACAAGCACAGGCCCAAGAGTTGATATATGTCCAAGAGGCAAGCCGTGGGCAGAATATCTGCCCATGCATGGGACAATCAAGGTCTCACGATTCCACCACAGTGCAGCCTAGACAGCAATGCAGGCTTTTTTCACGCATCCGCAACCTACCTCCAATGCTTTTACGTCCTTCGCCACGCCACAAGTAGGGGTTAAAGCTGACACTAAAGTACGCAACGGGCTGGCGGCTGTCACTGAGGCCCCAGATTACTCTGCAGTAGTGATGGCTGTTCGACTCAGCTCGCAGCCACCATGATGAATCCTGAGCAGCCACGTCAGTATAGAGTTAGTTGCAGTTCCCACAGCCTCTGTTGCTCACCAGCACAATTTCCAAAGGTTTTCAGAGTGCAACATAAACAAAGGCAGTACCTCACAGCAGCACTCTGTGCTGTAGGGCCGTGTCCTTTTTAGGTTTCTTGTCTAGCGTGGCAGCGCGTAGCACTGCTCGCGCAGCGAGAGACCTCTTGTAGGGGGGTTGCTTTTCCTTTTGGGCCATGCTGTTGGCCTTTGCGTGCGTCTTTTTATCAAAAAGAGCACGCAATTTGCCAAAGGCGGGCACATTGCTCCGCCCATGGCATATTGGTGTCTGTTATGCTCACCGCTGCCAGGTGGTTTCAATTATCGTGCCCAGACACAGGCGCGATAATTGAAACCACATGGATCGGCGTGCACCACTCGCGGCCTCACCTCCTGCTCCCCCTGCTCGCTCCTTTTTTTCATTCGTCATTGACTGTATCAATAATAAAAACGGAGAAGTATCCTTTTAAGCATGCATTTAACATGTTTATGTGAATGGAGCAAAGTGTGGTGGAGCTGCAGATTTCATAGATGTCCGGCGACACCAGGTCACGAGTGCGACCCTCCGCCAGCCCTGGTTTTTGAGCCCACAGCTCAATGCATGCTGGGACTTGTAGTTTCAAATTGCCGATTAAAGATAGGGTTAATGAAAGATAATGAAAAACAATGGGGGGTAACACTGTTGCACTCCGGAAAAGACCAATTCTGTCAGCAAGTGGCTAAATCCTTGATGAGTTTATTGTATAAAAGCTAAACGGTGAACGTATGCACATATATGGTCCACAGCTGTATTCTTCAATCTGCCCTTAACCGTAACTGACTTTCCATTCCATGGTCTAGTATAACAGGGCCTTTGGAATTATGCGGCAAGACAGCACAGAACTATGCAGCAGTTTTTACAAAATTATGGGGAAAGAAAAGGCCAAATATGCAGCATAATGCGGCACATTTTTTAATAGAATTTCTTCATTATTTTGTCATTTTTGTACATGATGATAATGTCTGAGCAAATATCTCACCCCAGCTCAACAACCAAATTCATAAATATGCAACGGAAAGATGACTAGTTAACCTTTACAGAGGCGCTTCCAACACGCAGCGAGCACATAGTGCCACGTTACTATCGTTTGACCTTGAAATAATTTTTTTACTGTTTTTTATGCAGCCGATTATGGATTATGTGGCACATGCGGCAAACCCTTAATTAGGCGAAAAAAACCTTAGCCACAGAATCGCATAATTCCAGTGGCCTTGAGCATAGATGAAACATTCTGATACATGGCAACATTTCGAAAGTGATGAGAGAGTTTGAAAATAAATTACGGTCTATTGAATTCCTCCACTGGTTTACATTTAAGATGAGATTTTAGGCAAGAGACACAAAATACATCCTTTAGGAGTCTCCTGCCAGAATCGGGTCGGTTGGCATTTCTCCATTCTACTCAGCATGAGCGCGCTGCGTGGCCACACGCCCGTGCTCACTTACATCACCACACACACCATTACAGATTCCTTCTTCCATCTGTGGAGAGCACAACATGCACAGCACATATCCGCACATGCTCTGAAGAGCTGTACCGCTTGCATGTTAACTTGCTAATCTGTAATAATGAGCTACTTGTGACGCTTTGCTGCTTGTCTGCTCGTCTGCTCAGCTGCTCTTCAGTGCTTTATTTGTGATGGTGTTTGCAGGTGGTCCTCAATTTTCGGGACCGTGACTTGTGTATCCTCATCAGACTTAGTCCCAGAGTAAGAGAGGAAGAGAAAGCTAAGAAAACTGTGAAAAATAGTGAAAGACGAGGTGAATATGAACCAGCAAGAGTGGGATAGACCGGAAGTGTAGGGTGGCGGAAGAAAGAAGAGGTGGAATCAAGACCAGGCAGCCCTGGAATGAAAGTAAGAAAAGCTTTTGGCCCCTGCACTGCTCACTGTAAACATGTTTCCTGCATTCATGATGGTGGTTTGCACAGCTCTGTCCACAGTCATAACCTTTATCTTGTGTTGAGTTTAAACAGTGCTGGGTATGTTGAGCGGGAGCATTGCCATAACAATGCTTCTTCAGTGGTCTGTGTGCTGTTCACTACCCCTCCCCAAACTTTGGAGATAAGAGGTGGGAACGGCTCTGGCTTGTTTTTCATTGAACCTCGGACGCTGAGCATACAGAAAGGCTGTTGGATTTAGATTTTTAATTTTATCCCTCTTGCTGCACTTACGCATTTTATAATCGCTGTAAATTGCGGGCGTTCATTTTCACCAATTTAATGGTACTCATTTTACTGACCTCGGGAAGATGGAAAGCCGACTAGGCTTTTTCAACAGTCTGTGTACCTGCAAAGGGGTCTGACTTAATCAAGCGTCTCCATTAGGGTGAAGGGAGCAGCTAGGGTTACAACAAAACATGAGCGATTAAGAGCTCGGGAGAATAGGGCATGTCAAAGTATTAATAATTGTCTACAGCGCACTCTAGGCTCTCCATTGCCTTAATAGTAAACGATATTCACTTCTGGATAAAATGCGGAGTCTATGCATCCCAATGGTCAGGGCCTTATAAAGGGGGCAGAATGAGTTTTGTTTTTGTTTCTGCAGGGTTTTTTTCATTGTAAACATGTTTCCTGCTTTTGTGATGGTGGTTTGCACGGCTGTGTCGACAGTTATGACTTTAAAGATACAAGTTTTTTTTTACTTCAAAATTACAAGGCCTGATCGTTTGCATCGTTGAGCCTCCAAAGAAAAGACCTAAAAATATAAAACATTTATGCAGTTTTGTAAAAGTCTTGTTTTTCAGACTGAATACAACCTGCCTGGCTGAAAAGTTTGGCGATCAGGTGAGTTATAATGGAACACTGAGCTTGGTATGTCACAACAATGGCAAAATAAGCAGAACAAGCATTTGCAATGCAATAGGTCTCGCATTTGCAAGAGTTTAAGCTATTGGTATTGTAAATGACAATACCAATAGCTTAAACTCTTGTTTTTACTTCTGTTATGCACCCCAGTTCCCAAGGTACAACGCAGAGCGCAGACCACAGAATGTATACATAAAAATTACTTATCATCATCATTCATTATTTCATCTTTATTCGGATATAAAGTATCCATAAAAGCACAAAGCAATATCTTACAGAGTTAATCACTTAAATATTACATGTAAAAAAAATAATGTGAGTTAAAATATACAAAAGGACTTTTACAATATAAAAAACAATTCAATGAATCGTCATGAGATTATAATTTTCACAGAAACCTAGAGTATATCAGGTTATATAGCAGCATCATATGATAAAGTGCAAAGTGCAAATAGATTTAGAGGAATAGCAGCAGGAGGAAATGGGCTACTAAATCCATAGATTACACTCCACACAATTTAAACGTTGGCCAAAAACCAAATATTATATTCTTTATCGGCATAAAAGCAGGAAGTTTGTATAATACAATCAGGTCTACTTATCAGAGACTCACAGAGGCACGCGAACAAATAGCCATCTTCAAGAAGGTACAAACACAGAGGGTTACATTTTCCCCATTAAGCTGAAGGATAATCCTATAAGCAACCATAAAATCTGTTATTCCACAGACCCTAAAGAAGGGAATCAAAAATGGCTTCATACCTTTGGTAAAAATTACAAAAGAATACAATGTGTAACAAGGAATGCGCACCTAGATTACCGAAAGGCAAGACAATTGCTCAATATTGGTTCGGAAGCCTAAGGGGATGCACAACAAATATTTTAATGCACCAGCTCTAAGAGGAAAGAGCAAGCTTCAATCCCATCGGTTAATGTCTCTTAGAACATAACTAACTGGTAGATAAGAGCTGGGGCCTCCGTCATCTCCCATAGATATATAACGTGCGACGAATGCTTTAGAGAGCTCTTGTTTGTGTCTTATGTCCCCATAGTATTTATATATGGCTTCTCGCATAGTCTTTTTGTTAAAACCCTCTAACTGGTCTGGGTTTTGAAAAACATGGCCAAGATTTACTCTATTTAAACTTGCCCTTACTTCTGCCTTGTCACCCTTGTCGCATTTTTAGACAATCAACTATAATTTCTCTGGTTAAAGAGGCTGCCGGATTTTGCCAAACTTTTAACTAAAACAGGGCTGGGCTGGACCTAATATAATCTTCTATATAAAACAATTTTAACTCATTATGACAGGCAAACGATGAAGAAGAGATAGGTATCCCCAAAATTCTCCTACAAAATCTATTTTCTTCTTTTAGAATTTATAAAGCCCCAGATTTCGGCACCTTATGTTACAGTGGGTATTGACTGTGTTCTATAACTTTTGAGTAGGGACAACACTACCTCAGTTCTTTTTGGTTGGGGAACATTCAGGATCGAATTAACAGCCTTTAAAAATGTACTCCGGCCGTATGCCAAGTGCGATGCCCAAGATCCATTGTCTGAGAATTGTAAGCCCAAATAAGGGAAAGTGAGTGTGCGTAGCAAAGTTCCAGAACCTAAAGTAATAGCAATAATAAGACATTTTTTAGGACCATACCACATTAAAAACGATTTCTTAAAATTTGTAGAAAGGTTCAAACCATTCATAAAATCAACAAAACCTCTAACTAATATACGCAGTGCATTAGGTGTGCGACCCATTAAAAAGGCGGCGTCTGCATACAAAATGGCGGGCAGTTTATTACCATTAATCATGAGGGCATCTGTAGTCAGTTCAGACAACACATTGTGTAGCTCGTTAATATATAGAATGAACAGGAGTGGGGCTAAGACACACCCTTGTCTTACCCCTCTTTCAACCACTATGTCCCCAGAAACTACCCGTCCATACTAATTCTCACCCGTGCCCTCAGGTCCCTATGTAGATATGCTAAAAAATGCCCGTAGTTTAAAAGGCATAACCAGAGCTGCGATCTATTAACAAAATCAAAGGCTGAGGTAAGGTCCATAAATGCTAGGTAGATGGGGCAGTGTTGAGTTATGGTATATTTACCAATGATCAGGTTGAGGTTAAGGCACTGTTCCACCGTTCCAAGATTGCTTCTAAAACCTAGCTGACATCTATTTAAAATGTTTTCCTCCTCGGCCCAATATCTGATTTTATGAAATAGCACCCTCCCCAATATCTTAAGTGCATTGTCAATTAAAGAAATTGGTATATAACAACTCGGGTTGGATCTATCGCCCTTTTTGAAAATTGGAACAATGACAGATGTTGACCATGTATTGGGGATTTTAGTAATTGTCAAATTATTGTAAAAAATGACTTATACAAAACTATGTAAAAGGCTAAAATGATACCATGTGATGTTTATGAATCTAAAGCCATAGACTTCTTCTACCAGTGGCATCTTAAGAATTTTGGGGACCCTAGGCAAGAAATATTTTCAAGCCCTTGTCTTGCTTTCTCGCCTCATTTTCCTATTTTAATCATCACTTTTTGTGTTTTTCACTGCACTTAATACCCTTGTGATCTGTAATCCAGAAACACATCATATGTTTCTCGTTTCAAGTGATTTTGGGTTTGATCCAATCAAGCTAATTTCCTTTGGGGTGGTAGATAGCATAAGCAAGAGACATACCATTCTGAGAGGCGGGTGACCAAATGATAAGATTGATCACCACAATAAATTGATGGGAATCCAATAAGTTGCTTCTGGATCTCACCATTGATCACTTTATCTTGGCTCTCTAATCCCTTTGTTTCACTCTTTTGGGCTTCTATGTGACTTGTGTTCCGACTCACTTTTTGGAGTAGTTGAAGCTAGTCGGCGAAAATGTTGACTTTAGAACCCCGGTTCTTTTTTGTCATTTGTATTGCAGTATAAGGGGATGGGAACCTGGGCAGGTCTTTAAATATCCCTGTGCCCCTATATCTCTCTGTGGTGTTTATTGATGTTTTTGAGCAGCTGATGGCTACGGGTCATAATCTGGTAGATGACTACACTATTTAGGTAGCTCTCTCTAACTACAAGGACACTTCTACCTGGACCAGAGGTAGCCTCGGGTGAGGCAGGCATACCGCACGTTATTTGACTACCCTATGAATATGCCATGACGCCTGACGGGGAGGATAAAAGATACACTGCATCGACAAAATCAGGCTGTCTATGAGGGTTCTCAAAGACTAACCGAAGGTTTAGTAGACACCAGTGTCCATTCCCTTTTGATTAATTCAGTATCTAACTAGGGGAACTGAATGGACCTTGAATCCTCTTCCCTCCTTTTTGATAGAAGTAAATCTAGAGTACCCCTAGGTTTTTGGACTAAAAAGTTACCTGCCGCTGGTGAGCGTTATACACCTTTTGAGAAGCAGTTACTTGCTTGCTATTGTGCTCTGGTGGATACCGAGCAATTAACATTAGGACATGATGTGATTTTGAGACCAGAAATTCCAATAATGCAGTGGGTTTTGAGTTTGCCGAAAACTCATAGAATTGGCCATTCTCAGGAAGTGAGCATCATGAAATGGAAGTGGTATATACAAGATCGGGCTCGCGTGGGCCCAAAAGGAGTTGCAATGTTGCCATAGAAAGTGGCGCAGGCACCGATGGAAGAGAGAGAGAAAGAGTTCTCCGTACCTATAGTACAGGAATCTCCTGTTAAGTGGGGTATGCCGTTCGATGATCTGTCCGTGGAGGATAGAAAACATGTATGGTTTACGGATGGTTCAGCCAGGTACATAGGAGAAAAGAGACATTGGAAAGCAGTCTCGTATAATCCCACGACTCAGAAATTGTTGAGCACTACTATTGAAGGGCGAAGTAGTCAGTTTGGGGAATTGTATGCTGTATACCAAGTTTAAAAACAAGAATTGCCAGGAACATGTCATAGTTTTACTGATTCATGGTCGACTGCGAATGGATTAGTAGTATGGTTACCTACATGGCAGTCCCATAATTGGATGGTTCACAATAAAATAATTTGGGGTAAAGAATTGTGACAGGAAATTTACGAATTACTTCCTCAAAGCAATGTGACAGTTTTTCATGTTGATGCTCATATGCCTATTGACTCACTTGACAAATTATTTAATAACATTGCAGATGAGAAATCTAAAATTTCTGAGGCAGAGGTGGACCGACAAAATTCTGATTTGGCGGGATTGGCAAAATGGGCCCACCAAAAAGCAGGACATTTTGGAGAGAAAATTACTAGCAGGTGGGCTACTGATAGAGGAATTCATATTCCTCTTGATTGGATTAAAACAGCAATACTTCAATGCCCTATATGTCAACATTCCCGAAAAAGAGAGGTGCCTAGAATAGTGAAAGACCAGCTACATCGAGGTAAATCCTCCGCACAAATTTGGCAGATCGATTATATTGGTCCTTTGTCCATGAGTAAAAATTGTCAATATGTCTGTACAGTTGTTGATACTTATAGCGGTTTTCTAATCGCTTTTCCATGCAAGAGAGCTACCCAGAAAAATACTATGAAGACATTGGATTTGATTACATTATATTATGGTACTCCACTTCAGGTGCAGTCTGACAATGCCTCGCATTTCAAAGGACGATTAGTACAAAATTATTGTGCAGAAAACAATACTGATTGGGTGTTCCACATTCCTTATTACCCGCAGGCTACGGGTCTGATCGAGAGGATGAATGGATTATTAAAAGACCAGTTGTGCAAATTGTCAGACGGTACCCTAAAGAACTGGAGAGACCATTTATCAGATGCTTTATTGATTTTGAATAACAGACCTTATTTGTATGCAAATTCTCCTTTAATGTGTTTGTTTCCTCCCCACATTGATGTTCAACCTAATTCAGTTAAAAGCACAGTTTCTTATTGGGAAATCACTCCCGGAGCTTTGGCTCCACATAGAACTACCCCTGGATCCGCAGGCTTAGACCTGCATACTTTGAAAATGACTGTTCTAAAAATCAATAGTATTGTGATAATTGAAACAGGAATTGGTGTTCAAATACCAGCAGAACATTTTGGATTGATTGCCCCGAGATCTGGTTTGGCATTAAAAGGCATCCAGGTGCTTGGTGGGGTAATTGACAGTGATTATCAAAGAGAAATAAAAGTCATCATGGTGAACAGTGGCGATTCTGAAATCATAATCCAGAAAAGTGATCGAATCGCTCAATTGGTCATTATGCCTGTTTTCAGTGGCGTGATTCAAAAGGGCACTGCTCCAACTCTGTTAACAAATCGCGGAACCGGTGGATTCGGTTCAACTGACAATCCTGGAGCTAGAGTGTGGGTGCAGTCACCGAATAATCCCCCTGAACAGGCCGAAATTATAGCAACAGGATCTGACAACACGATACTAGTGATGAGGCCAGGGCAGGAAAGCTGGGATGTAGTCCCGGCTGATAAATGTTATTTGCGAGAATGAGTAATGCCTGTTCTTTTGTTTTAAATCATTGCATGGATTGCTGCTTCCGGATGTGTCGTCGTTGGACTCCCTTTGGTCTGCTGCGCCGAGAGTCAAGAGAGCGCGCAGGACAGGATTAATGACAGAGAACGTCATTCCATTGCTTCGTGGGACATCACTACTAACTTTTTAACGCATCTAGCCAGGACCATTATAAACTCTACCCACTTTTGCTTAGCATCTATGAGGTCTGTTAACGACCTCCTCACAACGTGCCTTGTGGCTGTACCAATCTCAACAGCCTCCCTTCTACATTTCTTCAATGTATCTGAAGTTTATCCTACATTTATCCATTCTGATTTTTCAGCGTATGATTATTGCGTTTCCTGTACTGTTCTGAGCGAATCAGAACCCCCATTGACTTTTCAAATCTCGACATATAATATCACGGAAAGTGATATCTGTTATGACATAACCTGTAACCCTAAATATATAGGCAAATGTGCCCAATTACGATTGGAACATTCCAGCCCATCTTCCCCCCATGAAAAAATGTTAAGTGTTACCAGGACTCCTGCCGTGGGCACTCAGTCCAAAATCATATGAGTTGCAAACGTCTTATAGTGACTGCAAGCCATTATTATCATGTGTTATTACCGTCTGGATGGCTCTTTTCCTGTGGCAATGTGTCCTGGTCCTATATTCCTGCAAATATTTCTGGAGGTCCATGTGCTTTAACACGATTAAGTCTTTTAATGTTTTATTCTGATGAGGCTGCGCCATCCCGCATAGTGCGTGATGCACCTCCACTTTCAAGAGATTGTGATTCTTCCTTGCATTTGTTTTCTAAAACGGAATATCTTAGTTTAGCTGCCTCTATTGTTGGTGTTCCTGTATTGTCTGTATATAATGCCAAAACTTTAGGCAAACTTGCTTGTTGGATGGTGAAATCCGTGAATAATACTTCTGCTATTTTAACCGACTTATTATCAGACACTCAAGGCGAGCGCCGTGCTATTTTACAGAATAGAGCTGCGATAGATTATTTACTACTAAAACATGACCATGGCTATTCAGATTTTGAGGGCCTATGTTGCTTTAATTTATCAGATCATTCTAAATCCATTAGATCTCATCTTAATAAGTTACATGAACTGATACAAGAAGTTAGGGAACATCTAGATGTAGGGTGGTTTGATTGGCTTTATAATTGGTTGCCAGATTTCCATTCTTTGCGCCAGGCATTAGGTGGCATTTTCTTAGCAATTAGTTTTTTAATTATTATTTGTTGCTGTATCCAGTGTATACCATCCTTTTTCCGTATGTTCCGTCCACGAGTTATGGCCAGATCCTTTAGTATTGTTTCCTATTATTCTTCAACTGATATATGTCCTGTTTGAGTTCCCCTTTTGTTTTATTTTTGACTTTCAATGTTAGTGCATTTAGTCAGGAGTGGAATGCAGCGACAGGGTAATTTTAGTCTATTTTCAGACTGGTGGTGACTATAATCCACTACCATTTTAGTCCTAGTTGCATTTGCGTTCATTTGTAGGGTTTAACTATGCGCTTTGACAGGGTTTAGTGCCTTTTTCCGTTTTCTTGGGCCTACAAGCCCGAAAGCTAGAGAGAAGCCATTTTGTATTTCTGCCTCGACTGTCCAAGGCGCTTGCAGGGTAAAGGTAGTGTTTAGAATTCATCCTGTTGTTCGCTAGAGAGGAACCGTTCAAGACTGGCCCTTACCGAAGGAATGTGTTTGTCTCCCCGGCTGTAGACGCAATACGCAGGTGGCCACTGTGGAAGGCGAAGGGAGCCGGGGGACTGGTACAGGAATTCGGTGGGAGTCGGCCTAATACTGGAATTTTCCATAGAGAAAGTGAGCTCTATATTATCAAGGAGCAAGTAGAGAGGAGAGAGAGAGCAGCGTGTGGAGTAGACAGAAGAAGTTGGTCCAAAGGCTGGTGCATAGAGATTGATACCATCAGCTAATCGAAATCCTGAAACGAAGAGAGAGAGCGATTGAGAGTCCTGTAGTGACATCATACAGGAGTGGCAGAGACTAAGTCCAGAAGAGGGTTCGAGTATCCTGGAACCATGGCAGCTTAGATGAGGCGTAGCGTTGCAGACGTGTATTCGTGAGCCATAGAGGGAGAGCAGAGTCCCGAGCACATTGAAGACAAAGCGAGAGAGAGAGGGATCAGCTCCGCTGCTGAAATGGAAAGACACATGTCTAAGCTGAGGCGTTCTGAGCTTAGTGTAGACTACATCTAACTATTCATTTTTATCCCCTTTTAGGTTATAGGTAGCGACTAACTTAATTCATGTGTCTTTTGCTCATTCTGTCATGCTTGATTCTTGAATAAAGATTTAATAATAAATATCTTTGAATGTTGTTTTTATGAATGAGATTAACCTTTCCTTTTAACCAGGTGCTGACATACAGAAGGATGGGATATGCCCTTCTGCAAAGGTAACTGATGTTGAGGGGAGAGTGTGAACTTCATTTGGGAAATAACTCTTAAAGATGAATCCCCATTAGTATCCCCATTAGTGTATATCGTCGGGTGACGTTAAAGATATCGTCGGGTGACGTTAAAGACATCGCAGGGTGACGTTAAAGATATCGTCGGGTGACGTTAAAGATATCGTCGGGTGACGTTAAAGACATCGTCGGGTGACGTTAAAGATATCGTCGGGTGACGTTAAAGATATCGTCGGGTGACGTTAAAGATAAGAGTCTTACGGGACTATAAACATAGCGTTAAAGATATCGTCGGGAGACATTAAAGAATATAAGATGAGGTAATTATAGGATAAGATATGGAATCCATTAGGTGTTAGTGGTATCTTTGATTATACAGGCTTGTAAATAGCTTCTTTTCACTTTCTCAGGTGAGTATTCTAGATATCTTGTAAATAGTGGCCTGAGAAGAGTGTCGTTACGTGACGACTGGGTTAGCCACGGTTGGTGAGCTGCCTGTCCTGAGAATCCGGTCGTTACAATGTCCGAGGAGGTATTGCTTCAAGTATTTATGAGTTACTTGTAACAGGGAAACCGATAAAGCTCCGAGGTTCCGCTGATAATAAACGAATAACTACAAACGCCACTCTTATGACTTCACTCGGTAGTTCTGCGGGTTATCGCAGGTACACACACAAGATCTCAAGAGGACTACTATAATGAATGGAGTTTTTTAACTTTGACTCGTTTCAAAGGTTAAACTTTATGTAGCCTATGGCAGTTTACACATCACATGCTCACACAACAAATCCAGGTAAAATAGGATGGGGCGATGATTTTTTTGCCATATACATTACATACCCTAGTATGGAGGTGTCGAGTCTTTTGGTTGCTACTGGATACTAAAAGACACAGGGGACTCTCATATCTATAGCGCGCACGCTTACCCTGCTACTATTTTTCTTAGCTGCCAAGCTTTTTTATTCTTTTAACTCACTGTGCACGATCGCGCTGTCACACTCAGCACGCAGGCGCTTCCCTAAATCCTTTGGACATCTCTGGGGCGATAATTCCGGCTTAGCTCTTACCTGCACTATAATTGGTTGTTCACCCGCACTTTGCGGGACTCAGGCCGATTTTTGGGCTCGTTGCATCCGCGTCGGGGCGATTTGGCCGCCATCTTGGGTGGGTGAATCTGGAAGGTGCCGATTAGCAGGCGCCATCTTTGCCGCGGGTCCAGAGGTTTTCCTCGTAGGACTCCCGCGTTCTGGAAGAGCATATAAAAGCAATTCTCTACTCTTGAACAGGTAGACTCTCATATCTATAGCACGCACGCTTACCCTGCTACTATTTTTCTTAGCTGCCAAGCTTTTTTATTCTTTTAACTCAGTGTGCACGATCGCGCTGTCACACTCAGCACGCAGGCGCTTCCCTAAATCCTTTGGACATCTCTGGGGCGATAATTCCGGCTTAACTCTTACCTGCACTATAATTGGTTTTTCACCCGCACTTTGCGGGACTCAGGCCGATATTTGGGCTTGTTGCATCCGCGTCGCGGTGATTTGGCCGCCATCTTGGGTGGGTGGATCTGGAAGGTGCCGATTAGCAGGCGCCATCTTTGTCGCGCGTCCAGAGGATTTCTTCGTAGGACTCCCGCGTTCTACGGCGTAAAAGATGCCGAGTGGTCAAGTGCGCAGTGCCGGCGCGCAGCGGGCGCGTTGTTGGCGCACCGGTGGTGCGCCAGAGGTAAGCCCGTTTGCGCGAGTTCGCGCGCCGGTTGCCGCCAGCTCCAGCCATTCTGCCTCTGTTCGCCTAGCCTACTCCAGGGATGAGCTATGTCAGATAGGTCATCGTTCTAGTAGGAGCAGCCCATCTGGTGTTACTACCAGTAGCTCGGGGGCCCTTTCTTGCGGCCTGCTTAACGTCCGATCTTTATGCAAACATCATGCGGCGATTGCACTTCTTATCGAATCCCTGGATTTAGACGTGCTATTTCTAACCGAGACTTGGACTAGGGCTAACAGCGGAGTAGAACTTGGCTGGGCCTGTCCCTCGGGTTATAAGATCGGGTATTACCCGCGGGTGTGCGGAAGAGGAGGTGGGATGGGGTTTATCTTTAGGGACACACTTGCTTTCTCTCAGCTTGAGGTCAAAGCAGTTCAAGGCTTCAAACTTCTGGGCTTTTCTCTAAAAGGCCAGAGCGGGGCTTTAGTCTCGGGCCTGCTGTGTTATAGGCCTCCCGGTAGTGCCTTGTCAGCCTCTTAGGACTTAATAGACCTTATTTATGACCTGTCCAATTCACATGCTAGGCTCATAGTCTTGGGAGACTTTAACCTCTGGCTAAATGGCCCTTCAGATACAGCCTATAGAGAGCTGTGCCAGGCCTGTAGTAATATACATCTTAAACAGCTGGTACTTTCCCAAACACACCTGAAGGGCCATATCCTAGATCTGGTCTTTGCGGTAGACTCTCAGGTTTTGATCATGGAGATTGTGACTCAATGTTGGACTGACCATGCTCTTATCCACTTTTCTATTCTCCTGCCAGATGGTTCCTTTAGAGGCTGTGGCCTTGGAAACACCAAGCTCAGTAGGCAATGGTCTTGACTTTTGAGGAGTTCCACCCTACCTTCCCTAATTCCCGGGGGTTTTTCATTGGAAAAGGGAGTAGAGGAGAGCTATATTGGCCTCTGTCAGCAGATTTTGGAAACATTGGATAAGGTGGTTCCTCTGCGGAAGACGAGGGACAGGTCTAAGCAGGCCACTCCTTGGTTCTCCAGTGACCTCCTTCAACAGAAATTGCGTTGTAAGCAGGCCGAGAGTTCCTGGAGGAAGCACTACCTCGCACCTGATAGAGTGCTTTATAAAAAATCTCTCTTGGACTATAAAGCACAGATCAAGTGTGCTAAAGCCAAATACCTGGAGGATATGCTGGCCCAGGCAGTGAATAAATCCCAGACTCTGTTTAAGAACGTTAATAATCTTTCTAATCCTGCCTGCGCCACGAACAATATTCCGGCCTCCCAGGCTACGTGTGATTCTTTGACCTCTGCCTTTGAAGATAAGATCACGAACATCCTGAGTGGCCTTTCGGCCCCGTGTATGCCTGGCCCCCAACCTCCTCCTGATCCATCTTTCGATCCATCTCCGCCATGCACTCTAGGTGCAACTAGGGATGAACTGGTGCAGTCGCGACTGACCTGTGTCCCTCTCCACTCCTACGAGGATTTCTGTCTGCTGGCCAATAGTGTGTCCTCAGGGTCTCCCCTGGATCCGCTACCCCATAAGTTCTGGAAACTTTTCCTGGAGGAATTGTTTCCCCCTCTCTATTCCATCTGCTGCCAGTCCCTTAGTACGGCCACGGTCCCGGATAGCTGGAAGCTTGCAGTGGTCTCCCCTTTGCTAAAGAAAGCTACTTTGGACCCTATGTGCCCGGCGAATTATAGGCCAATTTCGCTGCTGCCTTTCCCTGTAAAGATACTGGAGAAACTGGTCACTAAATCTCTTTCTAGCTTTCTTAAAACTAATGCCTGTTTGGATGTGGCTCAGTCTGGCTTCAGGCCGGCTCATGGTACGGAGTCTGCGCTGGTGGTTGTTCTTGACGATCTTCGCTCGCGGGTCGACATGGGACGAGCGGCGTTTTTAGTGCTGCTCGACATGTCGGCCGCGTTCAATACGGTCAACCATGCCATGCTAATTGACAGACTTCAGAAGATTGGGGTAGCCGGCCGGGCCATAGATTGGCTGGCCTCTTAACTTCATAATAGGCAACAGGCGGTGGCTCTGCCGCCCTTCCGATCTGGCACTAGAAGGGTGGGACAAGGGGTTCCTCAGGGCTCGGCGATTAGCCCTATTTTTTTCAATCTGTACCTCCGCCCGCTGATCCGGTTGATCAAGTCCTTCAGCATAACGGTCATCAATTATGCCGATGACACACAGCTTATTTTTTCCTTTGAAGGTAGTGATGTGGTCTCCAAGGTGACTTTTCATCACTGCATGACAGCCACGGCGGACTGGCTGCGCCGTAACTCTCTCCAGTTCAATGGGTCAAAAACAGAGTTGCTCCATTGCTCACTGGAGTGTATGCATCGTCCTGTGCCTGAGGAGTTCTGGCCTACGTCCACTGTGGGCAAGGTTGCCGCAGCAGATTCTGCCCATAATCTGGGCATTATGGTTGGTCCAAACCTACAGCTGGACGCTTTTGTTAGTGAGACTACTGCAACATGTATGATGCTGCTCCGATCTTTGCGGAAAGTTCTTCCTTTGCTCCCTCTCTCTGCTAGACTTGAAGTAGTGCGCAGTATCATCCTCAGTAGGCTTGACTACTGCAATGCTCTGCTTCTGGGTGCTTCTAACATCCTAATTAAAAAGCTGCAGGGTGTCCAGAATATGGCAGCTAAGCTGGCACTTTCTCGAACACTCTCAGCCTCCTCCTCTCTGGCACTAAAGGACCTCCATTGGCTGCCGGTTCATCAGTGGATCGGTTTTAAAGCCTCCTGCATAGTTTTCAGAGCCCTCCATGGATTGGGGCCTGTGCTATTGCAGGACCTCTTCACTTGGTATTCAGCAGCTAGAACTTTGAGGTCCTCTTCAGCCTTTCTTGTACCGGTTCCCAGAATTCAAAGGGTGAGAATGGGTGGCCGCTCTTTCGGATTCACCGCCGCCAAGCTTTGGAACTCTCTGCCACTCTCTTTGAGGAGCTTAAAGGATTTGTCCTCCTTTAAAAATGGACTTAAATGCCATATTTTCCCTAGGACAGTGTAATGGCGCCTCGTGCAGGTATATACAGGGTCAAAGCGCCAGGATACCCTCTGGGTGACAGTCTGCGCTCTACAAGTATGCGTTACATACATACATACATAAATACATACAATAAAGTTTAGAGGTACCGCTGAGAGAAAAACTACAAACGCCATTGTTATGACATCACTCGGTAGTTGCGCGTGTTATCGCGAGTATACACGCGGGATTTCGAGCGGACTGTGAGAAAGAATGGCATTTTTTCAATAAGGTACTCGCTTCTTAAATTGAATTTTTGTAGTGTGTGACATCTCAATGATCATATATCTATATAATGAATCTTGGCTTATTACATCGAGCATAATGTGAGCATGCTGCAATATTTGCCATGTTCATTAGGCACATTCTAACCACATAGGAGGCCAATAAAAAAGCCCGACCTGAGCCGTTCGTTGCCTCTCCCTTGAATCAGAATCTGTCTGAGGCAACAACTAACAGGTAGGTATTTTTGGGGTTTCAACCAAAATTAGTTATGGTACTGAGATCTTCAGGTCTCTCACTGGTGTAGAGTGTATGTGCATGTTAGTACTCTTGATGTTGGAGTTGTGTCTTTCATACTGGGAGCTATAATAGTATTTGTAAGTGCTCAAAGACACTGGCTTTTTTGCAGCAACAACAAACTGTGCAATATGCGTTCTTGAAGTTTAACTCTTTCTACCATACAGAGTATGGGAGGATGTACACATTCATTTTTCCAGAATGAATGGAATACATATTTGATTTGGTTTGGAGTGTATATGCTTTTTCAAAATACATATGAGTAAACAATGAGTTCTATGGTTAGAATGGTTATTTGTACATCTGTTCTAAGAGTAAGGCTATCCTTTATTTAATGTTGTGAGTTTAATTGCTGTGAAGAGGTACTTGGGAGATGCCACTTGGCTTTCTCGAATTGGTAATCTCTGAGAAGGATCAACGATAGGAGGGTTTACAGAATGAGTTTGATAAGGACTGACAATGTTTAGACCTTTTTCTCTATTCTATGGTTTCCCTTTGTATTACCTTACAGAGTGGGCCTCTATTTCCTGGGCTAGGTCCAGGTGAGGTGAGGTCCAGTCCCCGGTCAAGCTGGGTGAGCATACACAATTATTTTGAATGATTAGTAGAATAATCCTTAGAAACAAGCAAATAAGAGAGCTGTACTGGAGTAATGTTTATTTTGTTTTTTCTAGACACCATCTGCATTCCTTGATGCGGAGTATCATTACAAGTAGGTTGTATTTGTTCCAACCTCTTAGTATGTTTGTATTTTCACTATTAACAGTTTTTTCCTTATAAATCATTTTTTCACTTTAAGTCAGTACATATTCTGTTTTGCAGTAGCAAAGTTTGAGAGCAGAGGCCCTGAAGAAAACCGAGGGGATTTTGTTCCAGAGTGGCTGAACCATGTTGGCCTGATTTTTGCAGTTATTTGTTGAAACTGCCACTTGCACTGTTCTGTTTTTAAATTAGGGGGTGAGTCGATATTTAAAATAAAATGTCTTGCTTTCTCGCCTCATTACCCTATTTTAATCATCACTTTTTGTGTTTTGCACTGCACTTAATTCCCTTGTGATATGTAATCCAGAAACACATCATATGTTTCTCGTTTGCAGTGATTTTGGGTTTGATCCAATCAAGCTAATTTCCTTTGGGGTGGTAGATAGTCTCTATGATCAAGAGAGACACCATCCCGAGAGGCGGATGACCAAATGATAAGATTGATCACCACGATAAATTGATGGGAATCCAATAAGTTGCTTCTGGATCTCACCATTGATCACTCTATCTTGGCTCTCTAATCCCTTTGTTTCTCTCTTTTGGGCTTCTCTGTGACTTGTGTTCCGACTCACTTTTTGGAGTAGTTGAAGCTAGTCGGCGAAATTGTTGACTTTAGACCCCAGGTTCTATTTTCTCATTTGTAAGCCCTTGTTTTAAACAGCGTTTAATTTTATTACACATTTTACATTTATTCATGCCCCATGAAGGCGAATAATCTTAATTTACATGTCAAAGGATGAGATATACAAACAAACAAAAGTGAGGTGGTGAAAAAGTTCACCTTCCAGGCCACACCTCTCCAAAGGTGTGGGGATGGGCAAATGTGCAAATGGTGTTTTGATGAATTGTGATTACGTTTTCTTAAAGCTGGTAGGCAGATATTATGTTATTGGGAACTTTAGACTACAATAGTAGTAGACAAGTACTTCGCTGCAAAAAAAAACCATAATTTACAACGCCAATAGCTCTAACTTTAACAAATGCAAGACCTATTGCATTGCAAATGCTTGTTTAAATAGATTATGGTGGTTTAACTAGACGAAGTATACTCACCACTAAAGCTTACAATACTAGGTGAGTGCCCAGTTTCACCTCACAGTTTGAGCACATTTTTCCCTCTCCATATAATCCACTAGGAGTTCATTCATTCCCTTGGATTCTTTCTATTACAGAGCAAAGTTTCATTTCTTGATCATTTACCACTATGGTGGAACTTTTGGTGCCATTTAGCAGGACCAGAAGGTGAGCTTTCTCTCACATTTGTCTCGCCGTATCATCGATCAAGCAGTCCTCCACTGAATAATTTGTTTAATATTATTTGAATGATCAGCAAATTATTTCAGATATATAAAAACAATTGCTACATGATTCCAAGATTTTATGAGGTTATACTTGTTTTTACAGAAGAAAAAAGCATTTCAGAAGCTAATTAAAATTGTTTAGAATTCTTAGAGTTGGGTGTGGACACTGCTCACCACGTCCAGGACTTGAGTCCTGTAAAATACATTTCTAGAAATTCTGCATGTGAGGTCAACACGAGCAGTGGTGATGCACCAAGTAATTACACAGTTACTAGCATAGCAAACGTTCGATAAAAGAACATAAATAGGGAGTGCACCTCCATCCTCCACACAAATAGGCCTAAGCATGCAGCAATGTAGCATTATGTAGTCATCAATTGCAGGACCTTTAAACAAATTAGGGGTGAGGTAAGAAGCAAGGGTTAACATTTGACTCAACTCAATTTCATAATTTAATCCTACCTAATAAGTTTGAAGCCTTAACACCCATCTTTGTTCGTATCTGTAAATGTTTGTGTCATCTCCACAAACCTTTCCAATAACTGTGATATCATTTTGTCAATTTTCTCATCATAATAATTCTATGATATTCAATAATCATAGACTAAAATCAAGTTGTTTAGTTACTTTGTGCTGCTGAGCAGGTGCAGTTGGAACCCATTCTAATGAAACCCCAGATTTTGGCCCCTAATTCTAATGAAAATAAACCACAAAAAAGGAACATACTGCACCCATTACTTACAATTGGTTAAATGTAATTACTGTACCTTTTGATTATTTCATCATTTTGTGTTCATTTGTTGGCATGATTTATCTTCCCACGTTGCTGGGTTTGGAGATTATTTTTTTAGTTTCATTTGATGGTCGAAGGGGGTAGAGTTAAGGGTATTGTTTAATAAGTTAAACGATTGGTAACATGCAACCACTCCTTTGAGTGCAGAAGAAGTGTGGGAGAGGTAGGTAATAAAACATAGAGTCTGCGTCAGTTCCTAAGCAAAGTTGTAAGGTTGGCTTCCAAGACGTATTTAATTTTCTTTTTTTCTTTTTTTCTTTTATAGTGCACTTAAGGCAAAGTGCTGGAGGGCAGAACTAGACTGAGTTAAGAATCAGATTGTAGTTCAGGAGAAGTACAGACAGACATAAAGGAGGAACGATATGGGTGGGGGAAGTCAAGCGAAAATGATTTGAGATTTACTAGCCAGAATAGGCACCTAAAGAGAGATTGAAGGAAACCCTGGAAGGTCAAATACATGGGGACCCTTCAAACTCACTCAACTGTAGTTATCTGTAGTTGTACCATATGTGTACTTAACTACAGCTGTGGTCAATCACTTTCCTAATATAGTGGTAGTTTCCAATGCCCAGGCAGACATGTTCTCATGAGACCAATCGCCTGTACAACATCATCAGTGAAAACAACAACAAAGACACAACTATGCACACAAACATTGCAAGTTTCCCAGTTCCATGCATGCTTATCTCTCCAGTCCATGTTTTTCTTGAAAATCTGGGATTTTAGTGTTGTAAATCCGTAGTTCCATATATACTTACTTCATGTTATTCCAGTAGTCAATATATTGGGGTCAATATATGTTATACGATGATATTTGTTTTGTAGATATTCTACCATAAAACCATGATCTGCAGCAGCACTGTGTTGAAGAACCAGCTATTTGCAACCTCCCAAACCTCCACGCCGCTTGAGAAGGTTTTTAATTTCAGAAAGCTTTATTGAGTATAATAGGCATAGTAAAACATAATTACAGAAACAATGGCATTAATAAGAAATTGCACGGATATTGAAAATGTATCATCTTTGCAAGACAATCCCAAAAATGGGATATAAAAACTATACCTAGAGATAGAGCTTTTAAATGTATTTTGTATTAGGAGAGGGAGGGAGAGTAAAGAGAGAGAGAAGGAGAAAGAGCAAAGAGGAAAAGAGGGGCACTGTATATTACAAAAGCAATTCCAAAAGGTACGTAACAAAGTAAAGGTGAAATGCAACTAGTAATAACAATTTAAGAAGAAAAAAAAGGAATAGGGAGAATGGGCGGGCTATAAGAAACATGTCTAGATAGGAAATCAGTTAGAGGTAACCATAGCAAGTCTCTTTTAATCAATAAGGATGCTGTGGTGGCAAAGGCACGATCAAGTCTATGATGGTGGCAGAACAGGTTCCACCATGCACTGTTTGACATTTTTGAAGTGTCTTTCCAGTTGGTTGTGATTATCTGAAAGGAAATGGCTGAATATAGATCGATGAATTTACGCACATTACATGGAACATTCCATATAGGTGAAGATCCGCCCAGAAAAATATGTACAATCTCAAAAGGGAAGTCTATGGCCAAAATGTCATTTAGTTTGGACCAAATGCAGGACCAAAGGGTTTTGACCATTGGGCAAAGAAAAAACATATGAAAGAAATCACTATGGGCAGGACCAACATTTTTTGGAATCAAGTAATGTAAACTTGTTTAAGTCAGTAGGGGTGAAAAAAAAACTAATATAGCAAAAATATAGACTATGGGTGGTGCTAGCAGCGCGGGAAACAGATTGTATTTTGGACCATATACAATCCCAAACCTGGAAGGGAAATTCTTGAGCTAGATCCTTTTCCGATATGAGTTCAAGTTTAGATTTGGACCTAACAGCAGTGGAATGGGAAAGTACCTTATGAATAGCAGCAGCTTCAAGAGGAATAGAAAAGTCTGGGGGAGGGGAGAGGGTTGGAGAATAAGTAGTCAGGGAGCTTCTATGAGGAGTAATAGAGGCTGGGGCGTTAATGAGCAAGGGATACTGAGAAGAGTGCGCGTTAGATATGCCGAATAAGTCACATAGATCTGAGAAGGTCATTGGGGAATTGTCTTTAAGTATATGATCATAACTGATAATCGCTTTGTCTATCCACTCCTTCCAGAATAGCGCTCTATTATTAATCTTTAGGAATTTGTTATACCAGATCAGAGATAGAGAGTGAGAGTCAGCATATGAGGGAAAAGAACAAGATATTGAAAGAGCAAGTGCTTTGGAGTGTTTAAATATGGGGTTGAGAAACTGCTGCGGATGTTGAGATAAACGAGTAGCTAAAAGGAATAAAAAAGGAGAGAGTTTTGGAAGCTCGATTGAACTTCAAGCAGAGAATTAGATAAGTCTGTTAAAAATGGCCAGATTTGTTTTGAAGTGAATGCTGAATGAAAATGGGTGAGGAAAGTTGACTCCCCCATAATACTTGGGTTGTTGGAGGCGGGAGAGAGAAATCCTAGCTTTGCGTTTCATTCCATAAGAATTTTGTTAGGAGGTGATTTATGGTTTTAAAGAAATAGAGTGGATTGAAGATGGGGAGCATGGAGAGGTAGCAATTGATTATAGGAAGAAGCATCATTTTGATAGTTGAAAGCCTTCCCCTCCAGGATAAGAGGAGAGGAGACCAACCATCAATGAGTGCAGAAATCTTCTTAAGTATGTCAGCGGGGTACATTTTGACAGTTTCTCGTATTAGCGTAAAGGATACCTAGGCATTTAATACTGCTGGAGCTCCAGTCAAAGCCAGAGCAATGAAACATATGGGCGAGGCAAAAATTGTTTATAAATTTATCTATGTTCAATTTCTATCCAGAGACTAAGGAATATTCTTTTAATAAAGAGAAAAGCAAAGGTAAAGAAGTGGACGGATTAGAAATGTATAGGAGGAAATCATCAGCATAGGCAGTGAATTTAATACCGAGGTTATGAAAAGTAAAGCCATTATAGGATGGTGAACGCTGATTTTTTTCTAAAAAGGGTTCTACAGCGAGAATAAAGAGAAGGGGAGAAAGGGGACATCCTTGCCTGGTGCCTCTATGAAGAGAAAAATTGTTAGATTGAGAGCCATTAACTCAAATGGAGGTAGAGGGGGAAGAATATAACAGCTTAATGTATTGAATAATATGGGGGCTAAAGCTGTGTTATTTTAGTGCGCCAAACATAAAGTACCAGCTTACCCTGTCAAATGCTTTTACAGCATTTAATGTGATAGCTGTGACTTGGAAAGTCCATTTGTGAGGCAAAATGGGTGATATTAGGTAGAGATCTTGAGTTGGCATACGTTTTACAATCTGTATTGATTAAGGAAATGGGCCTGTCGTTTTTGCACAGGGAAGGGTCTTTGTCTTTTTTAGGGATTAGGTAAAGCATTGCTTGTGTGAAAGATCCCCTAGATTCTCCTGTGGTAAGAAAATGATTGATCAATGAAAGTAAATGTGGTATTAAAATGTTCTTGAAGTGGAAGTAAAATCGAACCGTGAAGCCATCCGGATCATGGGTTTTGTCTTTGGGTAGGAGAGTAATGGCGTGGAGTATTTCTTTTTCTGAGATAGGAAGGTCTAGGGATGAAAGATCAGGAAGATTATCTGGAGATTTAGAGATAGAGTGAAAAAAGGAGTCAATTTGTGTGGAAGAAGGAGTGGATTATGAAGTATAAAGAGAAGAGTAATATTGAACAAAACAGTCACGTATCCTATCATCCGTGGTCCCACGAACCCCGTGAGCATCAGTAATAGCAATAATTTTGTTTTTTTGCTTTTTGATTTTAAGATAATTTGCAAGGGTTTTACCTGCTTTGTTCCTCCCACCATACATTTTTGCATTGACTTTGAAATCATTATTACATGCAGAGATCCCAGGAGTGCTTGTTATATTGTATTTTCGCTTAAAATGAGGGAAGATAGAGAATCAGCAGAGTTTGTGGTAAAATATACATGTTCAAGCTCACTAATTTGTTTGAGGATGAGAGATGATTGTGAAAGGGCTTTTGGCAGCAGACTTAAAGGCATTCCAAATAAAGGGAAAGTGAGAAGTAGAGTGTAGGTTATTGTGGAAATTTTCTCCATGAAAGACGTGAATTGCTCAATGAACTGGGACTCTAAGAGGAGAGAATTATTAAAGCCCCAGCGCCAACAGAAGGCAAGGGGTAGTCCATATCTAGAATAATAGGGGCATGATCAGCAATTAAAATGGAGCCTATTTCTGAGTTAGTCATGAATTGGAAAGCGTGTTGGGTGAGAAAAATATAGTCAATACGAGAGTGAGATGTATAAACAGGAGAAAAGAAGGAGAATTCTAATGTGTCAGCGTGAGATGTTCTCCAGGAATCTATTAAGCGTCTGGAAGAGATAGCCCTATGAAAGGACTTCTGCATCTTATTGGAAACATATCTGGATTGCGATTTCTGGTCTAAAAAGGGATCCATGAGTTGGTTACAAACACCTCCTACAATTAAATCATCTATCAAATATAGTGAGGAAAAATCATTCCAAAAGGTCAAATCAATGCCATTAGGGCCATAGACTTTACAAAAGGAGAGTTGTGTGTTATTAACAGTAGTATTTAAAAACAACCATCTACCATTATTGTCATAACATTCATTATGCAACTGAACATTTAATGACTTCGGAAACAAAATAATAACACAATTTTTGTTGTTCCCTGCCGGTGAGCAGAAAGCTTCTTCAACCCATTGTTTGCGCAGTGAAGACAGGTCTTGTGAATTAAGGTGCATTTCTTGCAACAATGAAACTTGACATTTCAATCTCGCTAAATGAGATAAAACCCGTATTTTCTTAACAGGGTTGCGAATACCTTAAACATTCCATGAGATAACGCGAAGACCATTCATCTCCGGAATATGAAAATGAGTAGGCTAAAAAGTGGAAAGAATTCAGAGAAGGGAAGGGAAAGAGAATATAAGAATAAAAAGAGACTGGAAAGATGAAGATAGCAAAGAACAGTATAGGGAAAAAAATGAAACCAAGCAACCACCACTGTAACATAATGAAATGGGTAAAGTGAAAAGGAAAGAAAGAATACAACGCAAGAAGAGAAGGAGAAGGGAAAAGAGAGGGAAGAAGGAAAGATAAAGGAAGGGAGAGTAGCATAGAGGAAGAGGAACACATATGTCCAGAAAAAGAAGGTAGGAAAGAAATGAAGACAAAAAGCACCAGGGCTTCAATCATAGCAAACAAAAAAATAAAAAACATTAATGTGAGAGGGGGGACGGCAAAGGCAAAGACAACCATCGCACAAAGAGGGGCACCGAGAAATAACATACAGTTTTACATAGCTATTAAAAGGGAAGGGAGAGGAGAAAAACACCCTCATTTAAAAATAATGAATAAATATGACAAAAAAGAAGTAATCTTACCAGACACTGGAATAAATAACAACGATTTTGGTCAGACATTATGATCAGACAGAATGTATATATCGGGGTCTTCAACAACAGCACAGGGAGAATCCATATGAAAGGAATAAGGTGCAAACATAATACAATTAGAAAACGTGATAAGAACAAATTACATCTTAAAAAATAATAGGGTTAGTACAAACAAAATAGACAATCAATTTTTACTAAGTCCCATAAGTTCTCCTCGATGAGTATGAATGAACTTCCAAAGGTCTGCGGGATCTTCAAAGGAAAATGTTCTGTCTTTATAAGTCACCTTGAAGAAACAGGGATGAATAAGACCATATCGAGCGTTCACGGATTTCAAAGCTGGTCTAAGATCGAGAAATTCTTTGCTCATGTAAAGCGCTCTGATACCTTCGGGCGTGTTCACGCATTATAAAACTGCGACAAATAAAACAGTAGTAACCAGGGCAAACTATATTAGTGCTATGGCGTTTTAGTGTCCACCACTAAATTAGGCCTCAAGATCTCATCTGAGAGGGCCTCTTTCACTATACCTGGAATGCACTGCGATCATTGGATCTCTCTAATTTTGTACCAAGAATAAGGAAAGGATCTGATAAGATTTTAGGCAAAGATATTTTTCATTAACTTTTGCAGACAGTTCAGTCTACAGTTTAGTGATTTCATTGGAGCTTTACACTAACTCATGTAGGGGCATTCTACATTCACAAAACTGGCAACCATGGCTAATGAACTGACGTGATCTTTTCTCATGTACTGCATATGGTAACCCCTGATTTACACTTGCATGATGTGGTCACTGTTACAGCACTAATGATATTAGTAGCTCAAGATGATTTTCATTCAACATTAGTAGACATTGCTAGTGAAAAAGTCGAATACCGTTAATCTACATCATTTTCTGGCAATCTCTTGTTTCCACAATGTACTTATCTTCCTATACCTTTTGGAAGCCTCTGTTATTCCCGGGTGTGACCTGTCTGAGCATTGTTTAGATTTGTGATCTAATGAAGGAGGCTATAAAGTCTGTCAAAATCATCTTTTCCTGTGCTGGCACACAAATTCATCATGAACGCAAAATGCAAACACAACGTGCCACTGTAATATTGCGCAAAATATCTATCGAGCCCTTTTTGTTCTTTGTCCCAAGCTAGTTAAGTTAAGATTAAGTTTATTGTTTCAGTTTATTAACACCATAACAATTTTGCATCTTAAAACCATAAAATATAACAGTTGATAGCATAATGAAATAACACATCCTAGGAAAAAGTGCAACCAGTCATTTTACCCTAAGACTACATGATTACTGAAACAGTATACAGTAAAACAATTAGTTTAAATAAAGTTGTTAAATATAGTTAATATCCATACTATTTTTATATGCGAACCAGACTTTTCAACCCTTTGTTCACTATATGTGGATGTATAGGTGTACATGTGTATGATTTGAGATAAAAACGAATTCA
This sequence comes from Lissotriton vulgaris, assembly GCF_964263255.1. Lineage (NCBI taxonomy): Eukaryota > Metazoa > Chordata > Amphibia > Caudata > Salamandridae > Lissotriton > Lissotriton vulgaris. Next base: position 1,858,794,427 of record NC_141689.1, read on the forward strand.
TATTTAAGATTTCATTACATAAAGGAAGGCAATAGACTAAAAGCGATGGGCCAGCATGTGCTCAGTGTGTGGTTACACCCAAGGGATTCAAACACAAGCTATTTCAATGCCTTTTCAAGTGAGAATAAATAACACATCAGGCTGAGGCAGGAGTGCTGAGTATCCCAAAATGCCATTTGTTTAATTTTTATCCACACAAAATGTAATCAAATAAATTATGTTGAAGATTACTAGAACAGAAAAATAAACTGGGAAATTTAAATCCTGAATGCATGGAATACCTCATTTCACATGTACCGTGTGAAGTAAACTGAGCCTGGTATTTGTAAAAAAAGAAATCCTTTATTTAAAGTGTTATTCTTTCCATGAAACTGGCACTAGAAAATATGATGCATCAAACCTGACCCCAACAGCTAACAATTTCAGTAAAAAATCCCAATTAAGAAGAAACATTAAACTGGTTGAAAAACTGATACCCAATGTTAGTCTTGGCTCTCCATTTAATAGGTCATGCTATTAGAATAAGGCCCTGGCAGTGACATGGACTCTGCCAGCCAAGTCTGCTTCATGCAGACCAGAATGATTGGCCCTAGTCATATTTTCAACTAGAGTGTCTTTCAATCACTGCAGAGCTACAGGAGCAAATATGGTGAAGGAAAGGGAAATAGAATTCCTCAAAAGTGAAAAGGCCTCGCCATTAAGGCCTGGTAGATTTTTGCTAGAGGACAGTCCTGATTGACCTTTACTAGAAGATAGGACTACTTTGAAGACTCCTATTTAATACCATAGTCACAGAATTGGTAAAGAACCTGGGGGTATATTATCAAGGGGTTTATCTCCGCTTTTTTGGCTTTAAAAGCCAAGAAAGCGGAGATAAAATTATCTCCCTATTACCTAGCTGTCGCTAACACCAGTTAGCGACAGCTAGTAGGAAATAGCGACCATCTTGGGCCCCACTTTGCATGTCAGGGATATTTATCACTAATGACATGCAAAGTGGGCGTGCCAAGATGTTAGCGACTGGAAACAGACGCTAACATCGCTATCTCCTATTACCAACTTTTGGAGATATTCGCGCTAAGCGCAAATATCTCCAAAAGCTAACACCTGCCATGAGCAGTTCTTAGCCATGTTATCCAATGGGAGGTGGATAACATGGCTAAGAGCATTAGCTCGGTAATGCATGAATATCGCTGACTTTCAGCGATATTCATGCATTTCGGCCGATTTTTATCGCTTAGGAGATAAACCTTGATAATATCAAGGCTCCTAAGCGATAAAAATCGTCGCTACACGGCGATAAAATTATTGCCGTTAAGCCAACCTAGCGATAATTATCGCTAGTTGTTGGTAATATGCCCCCTGATCTCCCTGGACCGTGACCATTCTGTTTTACTCTGGACTCTATTGAAAAATACTGCACGCATTTGTGAGCCAAGATTACTTGGCCGAGTTCCGAAATATTTCCATTCATCTACCTTATTTTCACGTTTGCCTTTATTCTGGGTCTTGCAAGGCTTTAAATACTTGGCCACAAAGATGAGGAGATCCTGTGACGGAATGTCTCTAACGAACTTACACAGCCACCTAAAAAAGATTTATAGGGGCCACTCGGTGAATGATGTCACAAAACATTACAAAACCCAAGCAGACACCGTCAAACAAAGGAACTTTCATGAATGCCTATTGTTGGTGATTGTTCGCGAGCACTGGCCTTCCAGTGAATAATGTCACAATAGATTTCAGAACCCAAGCAGACATTCACAAACAGTGGAAAGTCCATGAATGCCTATTGGTGATTGTTCGAGATGTAGATCTGGGTAGATAAGTGTTTTTTCACTACACGGGATGACGGGATACAAGCTTTGCCAAAAACGGCCACTGATGACCCTCAAGCACCAAAATAGTCACAATAATGTTTTGTTTCTTACTGCTGAGTGATCAGGAAACTTAAATTCCTATGATATATTGAACTGAGGAGGCATGTTAGAGCATATCACAATCTCAGTTAAAGAACATGGGTCACCGCAAACTCAGTAGTTCCGAAACAACATGTACTCACTCGAGGGCTAACTGTTCCAACAATACCCACTTATTAAACAGTTCTGCTAAAAGACATGGGAGAAGCACTCTGTACAAATCAGTCCAAAGAAAATCTTTTCATAACCATTAGCCAATAGTCCTGACTAATTAATATCCAGCTTGTGTAGAGATCTAATTTGTTGGTCAAGATACCCAGGACAAATACATGCATATGTTTAAAGCTTGTTCTTTATTTTCAGCTTGTGAAACACAATGAGGACATTGACACAACCAACGCGCAGAAGCTTTATGGACTACTAATGAGATATTTAAAAAAAAAACATTTCATGGTTAAATGTATATTTAATAGAGCCACCCTTATTCTTGAGAGTATATATTTTAATGTTCTTTTCATATTTTTTCCTTACCTTTCTATCATCTTTATAAAATTGAGGGGTAATGTAAATATAACTTAGGAAGTTTCTGTTAACCTAATAATACACAGAGAAATACAATTATGATACGCTTACTTGTTGTGTTGCTCTTGATAATCATGGATTGCTTCACATGATTATTAAGTTTGTGTATATAATTAAGAATCCATTTTGAAGTAATATTTATTGGGTGTATGTCTGTGTTTGGGATTGAACCTGTTTCAAGTTCATAATACTAAATTGATTAGAATTATAATATATGTACACTATTGTGGTGCTTTATTTGTTTTTCAACAGTGTGTTGTGCTTCATATTTTGTGTTTTGTATATAGTTGCAATTGTATGTGTCATTTATGTTGCTTATGTTGGTGTTTACATGTTTTTTAACAGCCCTGAAGAAGTCCTAATGTGTAAGGGATGAAACTTGTTGGCCATTTCCATGTCCTTATTATGTTTAACAAGATGAAAATAAAGAACACGCTTTTAAACAAACTCATGTACTTGTCCAAGGTGGCTTGACTAACAAATTGAACCTCTACACAATCTGGATTGTATTCATTAAAAAAATATATCTTTACTCAAGTTTTGTAGATCAGTAAACAACAATGTAGGGCGAAAGCTGGCACCCAAAATAAATTATAACAGAGGAGGAAAAAATACACAGGTAGTTATTCCCAGAGGACAATCATGTCAACAAGAGGAAGTGCTATGACTAATTAAAATTCATTATGAAATGGGACGCATCACAGTGCACATCAAGAAGCAGGATCATAGTTGGGGCCCTGGTGCGTCCCCCAAGGGGTATAGAATGTAGTGACTAGGACAACCTCCCCATTCCTTGAAGCACTTGAACACCCCCTGCCTTTGTATGTATCCTTCTCAGAAGCCAAATATAAATCCATCCCTGTCTTCCATTCATTCTTAGTCGGGACCTCTGGTGCACTCCAGTGGTGTGCCATGTCCGGTTTAGCCACCACCAGCCCCAGGTTGCAGAAAGGAAGTTGCAGTCTAAGAACATCTATATCCCCTGGGACATCCAGTAGAACGTAATTAGGATCAAGAAGTATGTCTGTTCCCAACACTCAGCTGAGCTCACACACCACCTGTGACCAGTATGTCTGAATAGCTGGGCATCTCAATATTGTGTGTATGAATGATGAATGTACTTCTAGCATCCCCACAGCACAGGCAGTCTGGGAAGACTGCCCTCCCAAAGTGGTGCAAGCAGTCCCTGTCATAGTAGACCCAATGCAGTATCTTAAGTTGGATCAGATGCAGTTGTGACTTTATGGCTACTTCCATCAGGTCCATCAGGGCCTCCCTGTTGACATCCTCCAGCTCACCCACAGCCGCCTCATACATGACCCTCAGCTTAGTCAATGTGTCTGGTATATTATTGTTCAGTGTCTCATAGGTGAGAGAGATAGCCTTCTGCTCTAGCTCTTCAAGAAACAACCTGCCCTCTAGTGGGGCATATTCAGGTATATCCAAGTCCCCCAATCTCTTCCCAAGTTCAAGTTCAAAAGACCTTTATTCGAATTTCATAAAATTCATAAAAGTACCGCAGTTAAAAAAAAGACAACAATTCATTTACATTATACATTGTTACAGAAGAAATTTTTACAATTAAAAGTGTCATAGTTTAAGATATAAAACAGTTCAGCTCTATTAAGACTAATTTCAGGGATTTTCCATCATTTTATGCACTCGTGTTATCAGTCTCAAAAAAGTACTAGTGCGGAAAATTAGTTCATCAGAATCCAGGGAAACCAACATTCTATAAGACTCATTTAATGAGAGAGGTCTATGTTTCTTAAAATAGGGGGTTAAAAACCATTTAATATATCTAAGATAAAATTTACAAAAGAATAGGAAGTGCAGATCATCCTGTGAACTGACACCATTGCAGGGGCACGGGTTATAGTCAATGCTATGTCGATAACCCAATGGGAAAGACAACAGAAATTTCACTGAACCCGCTCTTAGACGAAACAAAAGTGATCTCTCCCAGCTAGTCATAGGTAGGAAGAGATAGGGCGGGAGTGATTGACTACACAGTTCATTCCTCAAATATTTTGCGACAGTTGATTTAGAAGATTCTCTTCCCATCCGTTCAGTATTATAAAGTGCGTACAGTGCATTTTTAACCTCAACATTATCCTTAGATTCAATCGTAGTAGGATCTGTGAATAAATTACCTCTGTCCACTGCGCTCAGTGTTTTAAAAACTCCAGAGAGCCATGGAATAGGGATATATGATGATACAACGCATGTTATTACAACGCATGCTTTTACATCGCATTTTTTACAACGCAAAAACTTTTGCAACGCATGTATTTACAATGCATGTTTTTACAACGCAGGTACCTTTACAACGCATACCATTACAACGTAAGTATTGATAAATATATATTAATTTTATAATCGTAAAATAATTGAAAAAAATATAATTTAATGTAATTTAATTTAAATTTATTTTTACCCTGTACCCCTGTACCCCAAAAACCCCAAACTGACCCTCAACCCCAAAAATACCCCTTTACCCAAAAACCCAAAACTGACCCTGAACCCCAAAAATACCCCTTTACCCAAAAACTAAAAACTGACCCTGAACCCCAAAAATACCCCTTTACCCAAAAACTAAAAACTGACCCTGAACCCCAAAAATACCCCTTTACTAAAAAACTAAAAGCTGACCCTGAACCCCAAAAATACCCCTTTACCCAAAAACTAAAAACTGACCCTGAACCCCAAAAATACCCCTTTACCCAAAAACTAAAAACTTACCCTGAACCCTAAAAATACCCCTTTACCCAAAAACTAAAAACTGACCCTGAACCCCAAAAATACCCCTTTACCCAAAAACTAAAAACTGACCCTGAACCCCAAAAATACCCCTTTACCCAAAAACTAAAAACTGACCCTGAACCCTAAAAATACCCCTTTACCCAAAAACTAAAAACTGACCCTGAACCCCAAAAATACCCCTTTACCCAAAAACTAAAAACTGACCCTGAACCCCAAAAATAGTCTTTTATAATATTTTGTGTGAGGATGGCAGCGTTATTCCTCCAAACTCTGATCCAGAAAAGTACTGGTCTGGCTCTAATGAAATCGCTTACGTATGGAAGATTTAATTCGCTGTGACAAATATAATCAGAGGATGAGATTGGAGCACCCAATATTTTCCTACAAAAACGGATTTCTTCCCGTTGAATACATGGGCTGCCTCCCAACCCCCAAACCTCAGCTCCATATGAGGCAACAGGTAAGCACTGTAATCTAAAAATTTTTAAAATGGCTTTAGTGCCACCAATTTTCTTCGGGCGGGGCAGGCTCAAAACAGAATTGGTGGCTTTCGAGAACTTGCTCGTGGCGTGGGCCAAATGCCCACTCCACGAGCCGTTCGCAGCGAAAACCAGTCCTAAGTAAGGAAATGTGGGAACAGATTCAAGTTTATCTGTGCCTATCTGTATGGTGTTGAGCTTCCTTTTCCCGGGGCCACAGGAAATAATAAAAGATTTTTTTTAATTAACCCGCAGATCTAATCCCTCCATAAAATGAACAAAGCTATGAACAAGTAAGCGAAGGGCATTTGATGTGCGAGCCATAAGCACTGCATCATCTGCGTATAAAAGCACTGGTAAGGGTTTCCCTAAGATTGTTGGAACATCAGTAGTGACTTTCTTCAGGCAATTGGATAGACCATTAATGTAAATGATAAACAACAGGGGTGCTAAAACGCACCCCTGTCTAACCCCCCTCCCTATATCAATAGCTCCTGAAACTTCACCTCCCATCCCAATTCTGACCCGTGCTTTCAGGTCAGTATGGAGATAGGCAAGGAACCTGACAAGAGATCGTCTAACCCGTTATTTAATAGGATTGTCCAGAGTTTGGATCTATTCACTAGATCAAAAGCGGATGAAAGATCCATAAAAGCGAGATAGGTGGGAGACGATCGAGCAATGCTATACTTATCAATTATTAATTTCAGATTCAAGCATTGCTCCACTGCTCCCACCCCACTCCGGAATCCCATCTGGCATGGATCCAGTAAGTCTGTGTCTTCAGTCCATTCTAGTACTCTGTTATAAATTACTCGCCCCAAAATCTTTAGGGTGTTGTCCAAAAGGGAGATCGGGCGGTAGTTAGCTGGTTCCGTCCTGTCTCCCTTTTTAAAGATTGGGACGATAATGCTAGTTGCCCAGGTGGCCGGCATGGCCGCTGTAGGTGGACTATTAAAGACATTAAGAAGAATTGGTGCCCATAGATCCAAATTATACTTAATAATGTCAATGGGCAAGCCGTCAGGACCAGGCGCCTTGATTCCAAGGCTCTCTTTTATAGCTATTTCAACTTCGTGGGCCTCAATATGTAGGCCGCGCAATTGCCCCAGGGTTGGAGTTAACAGCTCCTCAGGTGGTGCTGCATACATTTTTGAGAAGTGGGTCTCCCATACACTGCTAGTTGTATTACAGCTAATTGGAGTAAGCTTCTTGCCCATTTCCCTCGTTTTCCTAACTGCGGACCAGAACGGTCCGCTGCCACCTAGGTTTGCACTGGTCACCAACGATTCCCACTGTTCAGAGAGTAATGTTGCCTTTCTTTCTGCTATTTTAGTTTTATACTGTTTCCTGGCTATCTGGACGGACATTTTGCACCTGGGTTTAGTGTTAAGTGCCCTTCTTAGTTCCTTGTTTGCTAATGAGCAGGCTGAGTCAAACCACCTTGGTTCTTTGACTTCCTTAGGTAGTGGGACTGACAAGAGGGTTTTTATAGTAAAACACAGTTTTTCAAAATCTGCTATTATCCTGTGATGATTGCCATTTGTGGACAAGCAAGACTTAATCAGATGCTGGTGTGTAGTTTGTACACTATCCAAGATTGCCCCACTATCAACCCCCCTCCATTTTAGTCGTAGTCCGTCAATTGAGGGTGTGATATCCCTTGCTCCATTTAGATTCATAAAAACAAGACTAGGTGAAAGGTTCAAGGTTACTATCAGTGGATTTCGATCACTGAATGGTGTCACCATCACTGTAGACTTTACTATACAATCTATTAAATGTGGTGACATAAAAATATAGTCAATAGTAGAACTGCTGTCCCTACTTGTGAACGTGGGGGCATGGGGGGTACTAGGACTATGACCTGATCTCATAGCGTCACCAAGGACAAATTCAATTAATATATTACCTAAATCAGTGCCCCTGCGTTTCGCTTGGTCTAGGTAAGTCCTATCCTCAATCCCATGACTCTTTGTTAGCTTCGCGTTAAAATCTCCCCCGATTAAAATTCCTGAGTCTATATCAGTTGATATGTTGAATTCCAGGTTACGTAGAGCCTTTGACAGTGCCTGAAAATTCTTATTCGGTACATAATAAAAATCATTATTATAAAAATTAATTAAATAAATCCTGGTCTTTGACTTTAACTTATATTCAAGGATTTGAATATTCGGATTTCCGCTCGACAAGTCTCTGATTGAACCACCAGCCAAGATCCTAATCCCAATGAACAAACCACCTACTGCTCGACCTAGGCTAGGTTTGGGTGATGTTATGCTAAAACAGTGATAACCCTCTATATACAAATTCCCAACAGCCCATGTCATACTAACATAATAATATCTATGCCAACAATTACCTCTGCCCATACGGGGTCTGAAAGCCTAGATTCCAGCCCGCCACATTCCAGCTGAGGATTGATAACCCACAAATACTACGATGTCTGGGGGGCTTACTCCTAGCACTCCTCGGTGTATCCTCAATGATGTTAACAGCTTCTAGGGGTCCACTATTGGCATACGTATCATTAGCTGATCTATTTTGATTTATACTTTCAACTAATGATAAATGTCCCTTGTTTCCATTATTTATAACTGGGCTACTGGTATTACTGTCAACCATTTTATCCAGTCAGTCCTGCTCATCTAGATTGGAAAAATATTCAAACCGATTATGAGTTGGGATGTTATATAATGGCCTGACTTCATTCATCGGTGTATATTGATTAGGAGTGAATGTTGGATATGCCCTTTCCCTGTAATCATAATGGGGAATGGTTGGGAATTGAGGGAAATGCAGAGGGTGTGCTTGCATTGGGGCCTGATGGCGCCAGGCGGGGCCATTCAGGTAATTAAGATCTTTATTCTGGGAAAAAAGTGGAGACTTAATCCTTGCACCAAAATTTAAATCCTGGTGCAAAGAGGCGAAGTTATTCGCCATATTTGGTTTTGGGGACATCAAATGTCTATAAAAATAGCCTAATGGAAGGAGGGTGGTATTAAATTCCCATGGTGAGGGTAATGGAGCACTAACCAATGTTTTTTCCGCCCATTGGGGGTTCTTAAAATGTATTGTTATGCAATCCCCCTCAAATTTTTTCCTCAGTGGGCCTATCCAGCCCACTCTCTGGGTGTGAATAATCTCCCTTGCCCCTTCCATAGGGAAATTGCAATTTGCAATTAGCCAATGTAATGTTTTGTTTTTGAGGGATATAGGGGTTTCTTCTTGGTCCTTCCTAAGTTTAGAAACGTTGACTAAGACCAACACGTATTCCCCACATTCAGGCGGCAAGTTAATACGTGATGGAATCTGCCTAATAGTTTTTTGGGCAGACTGAACCATAGGAGGATCTTTCGCAAGGTTGTGGGTTTGAGTCATAGAAATCCCCTTGGATTGTTCTATATTTTGGCCCTTCCCTGGCTCTAATGCTACTTTAGTGGTGTGAGGGGTAGCCATATGGTTAATACTAGAATTTGCTGCCGAATGATTGACAGTAATTCCTTTGTCTAAAACCTGTGGGGGTTTGGGTATTATATTTGTAATTGGGGCTGGGGGGTTCTTAGGTTTGGTGCATATGGATTTTGAGGAACTTGATTTGGATCCTGCACCAATAGGGGCGCCCTCTCTAGAGATATCCTTAATAGGGGTACTTAGTTCGGCTAATTGCTTTTCAATGCGAGTGAGCCTACTTTCTATGGGTGACAAGATAATACTAAGTAATTCACCCATTCTTTCCAGCAGGTTATCATTTGCGGTATTGGCATTAAGTTTGTCCTCGGTACCTAACAACCCCCCTTGATGCTCCTCGCTGTCTATCTCAATGGTTGTCTTTGTCTTTGTCCCGCCCGTGCTTAAGTGGGAATTAGGATTAGCGCCTTTCCTAGGCTTCCGTTTGAACGTACTGTATTTCCTAACCTTGGGCATGCAATGCTTAGATGTATGGTTAGCTTGTTTTTGTATGGCGCCCTCCCGCCTACCTCTTACTTGCCTCATGCTGTCCAAGGGTGCTTCTTCTTGTGTAGGATTAATAGATAAGTTAGAAGTTTTCTCCAAATCCATACTAAGTTCTGTGTCAGAGTCTATCAGGGGAATTGATGCAGATAGATTTACCTCATTTGGTATGGTATGAATATCGGCACGTACATCAGTTAGGGATCTGATGTTACTAGTTCTAACATGGATGGGTGTAGTTGCCGATGCGATAAGGCCAAGGGATGATCGTTTAGCTTGGGCAAGATCTTGCGAAACTCTACGCTCCAGGAGTAAGATGCCCTGGTCTATGGCATCATTAGCCCTAGTTATAAAATTATCTATAGGGCCTATCACTGGAGCTCCCCCGGCTGCTGTTTTACTGCGACTGCCCCTTGTAGACATGGTAGGAATATTAATATATTAATCAATTTACAATATAAGTTTCAATAGTACTCTGCTCAGACAGGATAGAAGACAGTAGATGCAAAGTAAAAAGTAATAACCCACACACCGTATAATACAATGAAGTTTGTAGAGGGAATATTAATTGGGTATAAGTCCGCGTTTTATCCCTCTCATTGAATGTAAGGAAATAGGAGGTGTCCCGTAGTTCATACACAAATGTCAAACAGTCAGAGGTAGTTGTGAGACATCATACCTTTAGGGAACTAAAGATGACGATGTTAGTGGGGTGCGCCCGACCCGACCTCCTCGACCTCTGAGGGCCTCAGAGGGCCCGCCCTTTGCCCGGGCTTCGCCCGGCGTCCCGCGAGACGGGGCTGACGTTCTATTTAAGCGCCTCCTGGCGCGAAACGCTTTCGTTGGATGCCACTAGGGCAGGCAAAGACCCCAGGCGCAGCGCTTCCCTTTGGCCCGGCTGAGTCCACGGGCAGGATGCAGGAAAACAAAGTTAATGGCAAGTATAGTCCCCCCGCTCGTCAGGGCTGACGTTCTATTTAAGCGCCTCCTGGCGCGAAACGCTTTCGTTGGATGCCGCTAGGGCTGCTGGGGTATGTAGTTTTTAATGGCCCGCCCACGCTCCACTCGGCGGCCCTACTCCGTGATGGCAAAAGGAGTTAGGCGGCAGGAGGCGGGCAGGCAAAGACCCCAGGCGCAGTGCTTCCCTTTGGCCCGGCTGAGTCCACGGGCAGGATGCAGGAAAACAAAGTTAATGGCAAGTTTAGACCCCCAATCTCTTCCCATGCCAGGCATGCCTCAGCTGTGAATACTTGAGAGACTGGTTCTGGTGTATGAAGTACTCTCTCTGTAAGGAAAAAATGGCATCAAAGCGCCTTCCTCCAGGAGATCCCCTATGTGGGCAATTTCTTTAGACCCCATGCCTCAAGGCCCCTGATTTTTCCCATCTCACGCATCCATGCACCCTGTCAGTCTGGCAGGCATCACTCGTGCTATTTTTCCTCCTCAGCCTATGTGCCTAGTGGCTTTCTGCCAGACGTCTAATACCACCTGTGTTCCCGCCATAGAGATAATGCAGGCACGACTGGCTTGTGAATTGCACTCACTTCAGTCTGTAATTAGACTGATCTTGCGGTGTAAACAGCCATTCATTTATGACCACTATATGGGCTACCCCATAATGGGCTGGTATGTCTGGAAAAGCAATCCCACCATTGTAAGCATTATGAAAGAGGGTTGCAAGTGCTATCCTAGGGTGTCCATCACACCACAGCAAGGTCCTCCAGTGACCCTCCAATTTGCCAAAATAGCCTCAGATTTAGTAATAAGTGTTCTGCAGAGGGCATAGTAACTTGGAAAGCCTAATCATTTTAAAAACAGCCGTCCTCCCCATCATGGTAAGGGCCAGAGTGCACCACCTCCCGGCATCCACCTGGAAGTCCGGTACCATCAGCTCTGATTTTTAGTCAGATACGTCTTGCTGTGGGAAGTGACATCAATGCCTAGGTATCAGAAGCCTTTGCTTGTCACCTGGAGGTTCTGGAGAAAACCAATCAGATCAAGGGAACCATGTGGGAGATAGAGACCGATTTGCCCCAGTTGATGTGATAGCCAGAGTGAGACCTATAGGTCTCAAACAACTGTAGAATAACCGGAATTATAGTTGCTGGCTTGGTAACATAGAGGAGTATGTCACCAGAATATAACAAGACTTTTTCGACAACCCTGTCAATATCAGAAATTTTGAATCCATGAATGTCAGGGCAGGAACGGACCATAGCAACCAAAGTCTCTATGGTAAGGGCAAAAAGCAAAGGAGACAGTGGGCATCCTTGTCGGTTGCCCCACCCAATCAGGAAGGCTGTCAATAGGACTCCATTCACCCTCACCATCGCAGTGGGGGCTTGGTAGAGCATTGAAATCCAATGTCTGTATTCAGGGCTAATGCTTAATTTCTGCTGAGTCTGGTGAAGGAAGGGCCAGTGATTTATGTGAAATGCCCTTTCGGCATCCAACACTAAAAATACATTGGATTGTGGTGAACCTCCTCCATCCAATTGTGTAAACGATGAAGGTTAAGTCTAGTGGATCTGCCGGGCATGAAGCCCAATTAATCTTTGTGGATGATTGGGACCTTTTGAAGCCTGGTGGCTGGAATTGTGGCAAACACCTTCGTTTTGATGTTTAATAAAGAGATGGGGCAGTAGGGACCACAACTAGACTCCGCCTTGCCCCTCTGTTTATAAATCATGGCGATTGCCATGTGCTGCAGATCTGCAGGGAGCTCACCCTTATCCTGGGCCTCTCTAAAGAGGTCAAGCATATATGGACCCGACAGGTCCAGAGTAGCACTTGAAGAACTTTGCTGGAAGGCCATTTGGACCGTCACCTTCCCTGGTTTAGTCACACAATTGGCACCTGAACCTCCTGGAGCATAAGACCCTCCTCCAACGCCAACTGGTCATCAGCTAGTACAACTGGCATGCCAATTATAGCTAAATAATCAGCTATTTGCTGCATGTCTGTCAGGGGTCGGACCAGTAAAATGAGGCATAGAACTGTGCAAAGACCACTTCAATTGCCATATCCATTGAGTGGGGAGTCCCTATCTCATCAATAATACACCGTGCCCACCTTCAACTCCAGTCTGCTAAGCCAGGCAAGCAACTTGCCCACCTTGTCTCCTGCATCATTAAGTTGACAACGCATGGCCAACTGCTGTGTCCTAAACTCCCGGTGCTAGATTCGGATACTCCCTCTGGAGCACCTCTAAGGTGTGGACCATCTGTATGGGCTCTGGGAGATGCCTTAAGATCTTTGAGCTGGCTCTCAATCTCCTCTATCACCGCCAATGCTTTATGCTTCTTGCATTCCAAGATATTCAGCTCTCTATCTCTCATGACTGTCTTATAGGCCAACTAGAGCACTATTGCTGAGTCCACAGACAGCTTGTTTTCCACAAAATAAAGCTCTGAGTCAATCTTCAGTTCCCGGGTGATCACCACATCTCTGGGTTCCAATGCATTAGTTTTTGAATTTTTTTATTTCTTTTTATTGAAACAAAAAAGCTACAAAGAAACACATCAGGTGACATATTTCAAAATATTGCAAATTACTTGATGACATTCCTTACAGTCAAAATATTGTACAGTTATGACAATTGGTGGATCAAGGGGACACATGCACATCTGCTTCTTCATGACCTGTCGGAGGGGCACAGATATTCGCCCTATAGTGATTCCAGGCCTCCCAGACCTTACCCCACTACCCCGGAAACCCCTTGGCGGAATAGACTGACCTTTCCCTAAACATACACCAGTCTAAATCCTCCATCCATTTCTCAATCCGGGGCGGCTGGCTGGCTCCCCACAATTGGGCAATATTGCACTTTACTATCATGAACGCCAACGTTGCCCATTGCTTTTTATATGCGTTGAGCTCTGTGGGCTCCCAGACGTTCAGAATGCACCTGCAGGCTTCCGGCTGCAGTTCTATCCCCAGGACTGCTCGCAGCATGCTGTGGACCCTTCCCCAAAACACCTGCACACTTTTACAGTGCCACAATATATGTGTGAACGTCCCCTAGCGGCCCATACGGACCAGACAGGGCCCCGTGACATACGACCTGTATAAAATCTTTAGCTGCACCAATCTGCACCAATCTGAGCCTCATTGGAATTGCCACTACCCACGGGGATGAAACCGCCACCTGCCAGTCTTCGTCATCTAGCTCCAACCCATCCTCATTCCATTGCCGTCTTATGAGTACTAGCGGGTCCTCCATATTATTTATAAGCTTCTTATATAGTAAAGAGATGGTTTTCTCAGGAAGATGTTCGTCCAAAACTCTGTCCTCTAGGGGAGAAGCGTCAAGGAGTGTCGTGCCCCTGGGAATGTGTGTGAGCAACGCATGCCGGATCTGAAGATAACAGAAGTATTCACCGTCTTTCAGATGATATTGTAGCTTGAGGGAGACAAATGTGTGAATTGTACCTTCCCCCCAAACATCCATTATGCGCCTGATCCCTATAAGGTCCCACTTGTCAAAGCCTTTAGACTTCTATAAACTTCCCAACCTCTCCAAACAGCGTGGTGGCGAGTGTGAGACTCCCCTCCCACCTGAGTTGCCTGTCTGCCGTATGCCACACCTGTGAGTGGAAACCTGCGGGACCCAGCATATAGCGCTATAATATATTTGCCCCCTGACAGTTGCCAATGGTCCATGGCGTAATTGGGGTCATCTGGGGGACCATGTATCCCGTGATTTACTGGCGCCAACTCGGAAGCCCAGTAATATTTCTTTAGGTCTGGCAATCCTATTCCCCCGTCATACCAGGGAAAGGTAAGTTTAGAGAACGCTATGCGGGGTTTACCGTCCCAAAGTAGCTGTCTCTGGAGGGCCTTTATTTCCTTGAAGTGGGATGCGGGAACTGGGTCCATCGCATTCTGAAGTGCATATAGGAACCGGGGAAGAGCCATCATTTTAAAAAGCACCGCTTTGCCTAAAAGGAAAAGCGGGAGTGCCTTCCAGCGCACCACATCACCTCTAAATTGCGTCTGAGGGGGGCACAGGTTATTAGTGTAACAGAGCTTCGGATCTAACGTGATATAGATACCGAGGTACCTGAATCCCACCGGGTTGATTTGTATCGGGCAAGTATTTGGAACGACTGGTGGGTCACCCCTGAGGACAAAGAGTACTGATTTGGACCAGTTAGTCGCGAAGCCTGAATACCTCCCAAAAATAGCCAATATGTCCAGAAAACAGATCAGGGACCCCCTCGGGTTGGCGAGGTAAAGCAGAATATCATTGGCGAAGAGTGAGATTTTGTCCTCCCACTCCTGAGCCCATCGCATTCCGCGTATGGAACGGTCCTGCCTGACCCATGCTGCCAACAGTTCCAATGCCAGAGTGAAAAGGAGCGGGGGCAGGCGACATCCCTGTCTGGTGTCTCTACTCAGATGGAAGTCAGGAGACCTGCGGTCATTTACTACTACTCGGGCCTGTGGACAGAATACAAAAGGCGCACCCAACCCATGAATTCCGGGCCAAAACCCAGTTTCTCCAGCACTGCAAAAAGGTAGGGCCATTAGACTCTGTGAAGCCTAGCAAATTGAGGGCCATGTTCTGGTGTGGCATAAAGCCCGACTGGTCCGGATGTATCAAAGTAGTGATGACTTTGGCCAATCTCGTTGCCAGCAACTTTGCCATGGCCTTAGGCTCCACGTTCAGCAACGAGATAGGCCTGTATGATGAACAGCATGTCTTGGGCTTACCCTCCTTATGGATGACCACTATATTGGCAACTCGCTGGTCATATGGAAGTTGCCCCCTATCTTTGCTTTCACTAAACATTGAGTGGAGAAATGGAGCAATTCTGTTAGATCTCAATTTATAAAGTTCTATGGGAATATCGTTCTGCCCCGAGGCCTTCTCAGAGTGTACTCCCATGATAGCTTGCGCCACCTCCTCATTCATGAGTGGGTATTCCAGATACTCTCGATTTTCGTCCGATAGCATGGGCAATTGAATGTATGCGATCATCTCCCTATTGTCCTCTTCCCTGTACACTCCCTTCGATCCCCCTCCGATCTACATACCCCACCATAATAGTCTGCGAACATATCGGCGATGGCCTGTGGGTCTGTAATCATTCTGGAGTTCTACCCCTGCAATTTCAGGCACTAACCATGACGCCCATTCCCTCCTCTCCAGCCATGCAATAAACTTTTCTGCTTTGTCTCCATGCTCGTATACCCTGTTCTGGATCTCGTTGCTCTGCGCCCTGGCTCCATCTCTTGCAAGACTCCCAAACTCGTCCTGCCGTAGTTTTAAACGGTGGATACCCTCGGGAGTTACCGCCTGGGATACCTCCCTTTCTAGTGTTATCACTGCCTCCTCCGCTTTTTCCAAGTCAGCCTGTCGTTCCTTCTTTTTCTTTACAATTAGGTATAAAGCCTCTCCCCGGATAACAGTTTTAAAGGCCTCCCACAAGGTTTGTGCCAAATCCACTGTGCCCTGATTTTCTTGGAAGTACCTGTCCGTGGCCCTGACTATATCTTTCTTCGTGGCAGTATCCCTCAGGTGCCATGGGTTGAAAGGGGCAATCTTGCCTGCAGTGACCTGGTCAAATTCCAGCCGGAGCCAGACTGGAGAGTGGTCCGAGATCCCCCTCCCCAGGTGCCGCACCTCCCAAATGGCATGAGCCTGGGTGGCCAGGGCAAGAATGTAGTCTATCCTAAACAGGCTGTGGTGTGCGGACGACATATGCGTATACTGCACGCCGCTTTGGGTTATTTATCCGCCAGCCATCTACTAGCCCCATTGTATCCAAGTAGTCAGGGAGCCACCCCTCCGCTGGTCTCAGCATTCTGGCGGGATGTAGATCCGTTTCACCGTCAACTACCGCATTGAAATCACCTCCCAACCCAACACCAGAGAACCCAAAGGCAAAGTTAGGAAAATAAAGCCCAGGCCGTGAAATGTAGCTGACTGTATGCCAGGTGGGTCATAAATGGAGACAAAGGTGGCTGTTTTCCCCTTCCATTGACCCGACATGCCAACGTATCTACCCCGCTGATCGGACCATGTGGCCTGAGTGGTCAGGGGAAAAGAGTTTTTAACCACTATGCCAACCCCTCTAAACCCTGTCGTGAATCCTGCATGTGCCACCAACTAGTAACCCCCTCTTTGTAAGGCCATGCACGTATTCCCAATTAGATGTGTCTCCTGCAAAAGCACTACGTCCGGTGAGTGACGTCTAATGAACTGGTTAACCATCCCCCTCTTTGTTTTGTCACCCAGTCCATTCACGTTCCAGCTAAGCACATTAATCCCCGTCTATTTTTTGACATTGAACTGGTATTGAAGAGTCACAATTGCAGCACTGTTTCCTGATGTTATAAAAACAAAATAAACTACAAACATGCCCACACACAGTGTGACCCTGAGAACCAGGAGCCCCACCAACTCTAAAATCCCCCCCTCCCTGCACTCCTGCTCATGGCATTCGCCTATCCCCAACTGGCAGTGTGCCTGTCACCCCACACTCTAAATCTACTAACTAACTAAAGGTAGTAATGAGGAGAAAGGCAGGTGCCCCGTCTCCCCCCCCCCCAGACCCCTGGAGAGTGATCTCCCCGAGTCCGTGGCAGCCCACACTTATCATTTAGTCTATGGGTTTAAACAAAAGAAATAACTGTGGGTCTAACCCCACTACCTGACAGTTCTCAATAGTCCCGTAGATCTTGCGGCCTCCTTCATTCCTGCTCCTGCTGTCTGCTTCCTCTGTCATGATCCCGCCCCTCCGGGCAGTCCAGCTTGTTGGTTTGGATCTGTTTTGTCCCTCTGGAGGATCTGGACTGATGCTTGTCGACTTCCGCTTTGGTCGCCATCAGAAGCGCTACCCCAAGGGCGTGCCGGCACCCCTGCTCCATAGGAGAAAGGGAGGATCAAGTCCGAGCCGACCTCGCCCCCTGTCTATGTCAACTCTTTTCTGCATGATATTGCCAAACGGGTCGAGGCCAAAGGTACGATGTGCCCGAGGCGATGCTACAGCGTACAATCTCCAGCGCCCCGACCACAACCCAGCAATACGTCGTCTCACCTTCTGGCGCAGACCCTAGGCGGTGAACGGGGAGACTTACCATTGCCAAGCACTCCAGGCCAGAGCTCCTAACCACCACCACCGGGCCCCACTCCACTGCAGGTCCCACGGCTACAGGGCCTCTGCAGGCCTCGGGTCACCCCCAGTGCCTCAAGTATGAGTTAGTAAACCAACACTCCACGCAGCAGTACCTCAGAGATCTAGCAATGCAAGTCTGCCAGGAGTGACTGGACAATGCAACCAGTGGTCCTGAGCCTCAGCGCCAATCCCAGTAGCGACAGGGCCACGGAGGCTTCAGTAACTAATTATTAGCCGATCAGCCGAGGTATCAGGTCCATTAGGTCCAGATGTATGGGAGCAGTGGAGTCATCAACTATGATTATGCAGTTGAAAATGGCTGTGCTGAAGATGTACATCAGGGTCACAGCTTGCAAACTCGCGTCAGTGGTAATTTGGGCGTCCCAGGGCCCGTGCAATATCTCACCACCAGTATCAAGAGTCTGAAGGGTTGGAGCCCCAGATGGACGCTACATGGAGGGTCAAGCCAAAGGTATAGAAGCGTTCCCACAGGTTTGCCTTAATTGCAATGTATTGCACGTCAGTGAGGGTGCCTCAGAGGGAAAGCAGATCGGGAGTCGTACAGCATGAGAACTGTGCCGCAGAGAAATCCGGAGCGGCACAGCCGCGGCACAGCCAGCCCACAGTGTCTACCCCAGCCACAAAGCCGGGCCGCCGCAGCACAGGCGCCTGGCTGGGCTTGTAGCAATAATGTAGCGTGGCTGCGGTGTTGTCAAAGCCCTGTCGCCATCGGCTGGCAGTGAAGAAGGACCGGCCATGGCGTCAGCAGCTCCCATCAGGATCTCACAGTAAGGCAACACATCCACTGCGAAGCCTGCTCCCCCGCATGACCGCAGCAGCGAAGGAGGACTGCAGCCGAAGCAGAGGTCGTATCAACAGGATCAAAGGGGGTGTCTAGGAGTCATTGACTTCTCTGTTCCTGGTGTAAATGCGGCTTCCCTCCACAGCCCAAGCCCGACACCAAAGCCGCTGATGATGCTGACTGCTGGGCTCCTCTCACAGTCCAGTCGCGCCCCCCCCCCCTACGAAGCTCCCCTTTCGTGGACAATCTGGTCACGTTAGGCTGGTCAGGAGGCCTCACTGAAGTGCCCCCGCTCGCTCTCCTCACCACCTCTCCCTTCTTCATGGCCGCCGGTTGCTAGTGTTTCAATGCCGGGGCCGGACCCGGCAAATTCCAGTTTACTGCCTGGTGTTATTCAATTTAGAGCCAGCCATCTCACTTAATTGAGCCCCAGGCTGCGGATGTAGAGCAGGCCGCAACAGACGGGAGGCGTATCTCCAGCCCCCGATGTCGCAAAGGGGTCGGAATCACTGCAAAGTGCGCCGCTTGTCCTCGGCTAACAGGCGGTGGGATCAAAGTCCAGGATTATTGCCAGGATAGTAGGGCTGGGGGACAGGTCCAGCAGAGCCCAGCTCCTACGCGACCATCTTTGACTGGCGCGTGGTTCCTCCTCCAACGCATTAGGTTTTCAGCTCACACCCCAAGGAAGACACCTCCCGTCCACCATATTCCAGAGAGGGGAAGGATCTGGCAGGCTTCATGCAAGTTATTCAGCTCTGTAAGCAGCCCCACGTACATGTCAAGGGGCTTTGTCTCTTGCACTCACAAAGGAATATGAAACCAAGCCTACCTTGTCTTTTGTCATCCTTGCCAGTTTGGAGCCTTGAGGGGAAATGGGGATAAACCTTCCAGAACAAGATGTGTTGGTAAGAGAGGGAGTTCTCCTGCAGAACGTCTGGCACCAGGTAGAAAGATTGGACCTCTAGCACCATCTTCTCAACACTCCTGGAACTGTGAAAGTTACAGAAGAAGGAAGGAAGGCCCTACTTGCCTTCTTCCCTTGCCAACCAGAGTGACTTTTGGCTGATCTGTGTGAGCTACAGGGACACAACAAGCTTCAGAGGTTTTCTATCAACTGTCCAGCTGATAAGTTACAATGAACCTGCCTGGACCTACAACTGGACCTGCCTGAGCCCTTCTGCTGGCCTCTCCCTGGAGTGAGACCTTATCCTCTATAGATGCTCCCCCTGTCCAGTCCTGTACTCTTGACTGGTGCCAGAGTGTATTATTCCGGTCCTAACTGTGGCTTCCATTGACTCTGACGCAGTGTGATGTAGCTCAATGCAGGACCTCGTATTGCACCCCCTTACAGCTCCTGATTGGCCGCCTTATTGAAATAGATGCAGGACCTCATATCATAGCTCTCACAGCTCCTAATCGGAACCGATGCAGCGCAAACACATTTCTAGACAGGACCATGCATTACAGCCCTCTCAGCTCCTGATCAGTACAGAAACAGTGCAGGACGTTGCATTGCAACACCACACAGTTCCTGATCAGAACTGATGCTGAGCAATTTGAGTCCTTGCATCATGGCAAAATGTGCAACTCTTAGCATGAATAATCTGGTACCTGCATTCAACCCGCACTCCATCGCGGTCAAACTGAACTTGTGACTTTGTCTTGGTCAGGCATGACCAGATTATCACATTTGACACTTAGTGCTCTACGAACTAATTTTACTAACACCTATAAAAGGAAATATCCGTAGTTCTACTGGTTGGATTTGTTTCCGTTTGGTATCAGTTTATTTGTTAAAATATACTCTGTTTTTCTAACTTGATTTTGAAGATTTTTCTTGTGTGTTGTGTTTTCCCTTTATTACTGTTTGAGTGCTGCATAAATACTTTACACATTGCCTCTAAAATAAGCCTGACCACTTTGTGCCAAGCTACCAGAGGATTAAGCACAGGTTAATTTAGTGACTTTTGTGGTTCACCCTGACACGGATTTTATATGTGGCCTGAGTGGGGCTTCTACCTCCAACCAATAACCCATTTTCTTGCAAGTACTAATTCTGGGTGCATGTCATTCCTTTGTTTTAGTTCACTTGTGCCATTACCAAGAGCGGCCAGCCATAGACAAACCATTGTTTCCACTACCAATAAAGTAACTGTGCAGTGCCAGCTGCTGTCCCTTGCCCCCTCTCTCAAAATGAATATAAGCACCCCAAGACTTTTGGACTTCAGCCGTTTGGACCTCATCAGTAAGGTGCAACTTGGAACATTTAAGGAACAGTACGCTTGCGACACACATCTGGCAATAACTACGGGCAATAAATTACACCTCAATTTGTTATCAGGCCCTAACACTTTCCCTGTTTATGCTTATGTTGAAGTGGGAGGAGTAAATCTTACTCTTTCAAAGTGCAAACATGTCCCTACTTTTGCATATATATAGAGTTAGAATAGGCTATCTAACTCATTTTGAGTTCATCACTTTTGCTAGTATTTTTGTTATTCATTTTTTATAATTCTTTTCTCCTTAAATGTTTATATTATATATTAACAAATTGTCATTTTTATTTATCTTTTGTATACTTTTAATATTAGTTTACGTTTTTTTAAAATTAAGAGTGATGTTTGTTTTGTTAATATATATTAATGTATTTACATTTTTCAGTTATTGTTAATTTTATTGTCTTTTTTTGTAAAATTGTTTAAGATATTGTTTTTATATGTTTTAAAGATGTATGTAGCTATTTATCAAATCAGGTTATATATATGCTTTGGTTATATAAGCTTTGGCTGATTTCTTTCTTCTTTCTGCCTCCTGTTGCCCTTTGCTGCTTTTTCTGCCTGTTTGCCTACTTTTTCTGCCTTTTACCCTAGTGGCGGACACGCACAACTGCCTTTTCCACCTCCTGTATTCTTTTCCCACTGCCTATTCAGGAGGATTCCTAGCCCTACCCACCACTTACAGAATCTCCTTCTCCTCCCAGAACTTTTTAACGGCATAAGCAGTGCAAACACATAGCGGATTTGCAGTTGGCATGCCAAATGCAAGCCTATCTGCACCCACCTGTACCCTACCTGCACCCAGTGGCAGGACCCATGGTAGTCCACCCAACCATCGCCACCACAGATGCTAATAGCCTATTGACCCAGATGCCTTGAATGCCAGACGACCCTCCAGACAATGTAACAAAGGCTGCAGACTTTGCCACCTCCTCCTTACCCTGCACATGGGACCACCCCCCACAGAACCTCCACATCCACAACACAGCCCACACCCTGAGTTGCCTTCTCTTCAACACTTGCTCACTCGTCAAACATGCCATTGACATCTAAGACTTTCTGAACAACCTCTTCCTGACTGAAATCTGACTGGCCCAGACTTTGACACCAACATCGTAGCTGCTATCCCACCGGTTTAAAGTTGGCCAGACAGGTCGGAAACAAGCAACCCCAGAGGTGGACTAGCCTTTATTTATAAAGTAAACATCCACTGTTCCATCACTGCCACCAACTCTAACAACATCCTTGAACACCTGGCCTTCAAACTCAACATCTCCTGCAACACCACCCTGGGAGGAGCCATACTCTATAGACCCCCCAGGCTGAAATCAAACCATAGAATGGCCATTATGAACCTCATCATTTCTCTGGTACTCAACTCCAGCTCCTTCATCCTCCACTGTGACCTTAACTTTAACCAGGACAACGTTACTGACCCGAAAACACCAACAACCTCATGAAAGACCTGTATACTATCGTTCTCTGCCAATGAGTAAAGGGCCCTACCCACACCGCAGAACAGTTCCTTGACCCAGTTTTCACCAACGTCTCTGAAATCACATTGGACAAGCACACTCCTCTCACCTGTCCTGACCACACCTTTGTCTGCGTCAACCTGCATTTTCTCCAGCAAGGTGGAACTGCACCCACTAAAACCATCAAATGCAACTGGAACATGATCCCTGAGGAAACATGGCCACAGAGCTCCAAGCCCACCACACCAAGACAACCTCTCAGATCACTCACCAAATGCAAAGCCTGGATCAACTTCTGCACAGACTCCCGGGCCAATCTTAAAACTATCATGAAGCCGAGGACAATAACTCAAAGCAGCTGGTACACAGATCTGTGACTCTCCACACATTACTGTAAGCTACTAGAACGCTAGTAGAGACACACCCAAGATAACAACAACAGAAGTACCTACAGATCAGTCCTCTGGTTCTACAGGTAGTAACTCAGATACACCAAATGCTGAGCTCTAAACGAACAAACCGAGAACAGCTCCAACAACACAAAAAACAATTTTGACAAGATAAAGGATTTCATCTACAACCGCCGCCAGCTCAACGACCATCACCCCATCCCAGGATCTCTGCAACAGTTGACCTAATACTTCAACAACAAAATCAGTGCTGTATACTTCAACGTTGCCCCCCAACCAGACCTCTACTTCCTTGTTGCCCTATTAGACGAACACCCCAGAAATCACTATGACATGCTTCCCACCATCATAATGAGAGAAACCGCTCCCACCATGCACTCGAGATGCCCACACTTCTTCTTCACCAAAGGACTCACCATCATCTGCGGCGCTGTCAGCCAGGTACTCAATAATTCCCTCAACAGCACAACCTTCCAAAACACCTGTAAAGATGCAACCATAATACCTCTTCTGAAGAAACCCTGAGTAGACCCAAAGATTTTGAGAAATTACAGACTGAGCTCCCTCTTTTTTAACATGCAATCGGATAAACTTGATATCCAAATTAATTTAGTGAAGATTATAGCGGCATATATCACTGGCATAAACTCAAAACTTGAAACATTGACAGAACTTATAACCCAGAAAAACCACACATCCGCCACTATGCCAGCAACTCACTGTGCATGTGGACCAATAGTCGACAAATTAAGTGAAGTACCAACCATTTTAATGAGCATACTGAATGAGGGTAAACCAAGTAAACGCCCCCCAGCACCATAAAGCATAGCAAAAAATGAACTTCCAAAAGGGAAAAAAGTCTCTAGAATGATCAAAATCCCCAAATAAAAGCACTCTAGAGACCGGCAATTGAATGCAAGAATCGGGCAAAAATGATAAAACATTGAATACAGAAATCCAATCGTCTCCATCTAACGCTCCAGCCAACTCATATATTTATTATCAAACAAAAAGACAGAGGAAAGTGCCAGGAAGGCCAGAAAGCATCTACATCATAAAAAAGAAAGATCAACAGGAGAACAGATTTTATCCAATCTGTCACCATGAAAAAAATGTAATTACCCCTGCAACAAATCAAGTAGCCAAGGAAGACCCAGAAAATTCTCATGGCGATCCCTCGATGTTGGATTCATCAGATTCTCTAACCACAGAATCCACAAGAAAAAATAGCATAAATAAACCAAAAGAGAAGCCTTTGAGCAGAGGGCTTCCTATGAAGAATATGCCAAATGAATCAATGAACCACACAGATTGCAGGATGCAACCCTCTGTGAGCGATGTGAATACAATCTGGGAAAATAAGAACAAAAGCTATTCAGGCATGGCAAAATCTTGTCAAGACACTGCTCAGAGCACAAAAGATGAACTAGCAAAACACAAAAGACCAGATACAGGTTTTTTAACTGTAAAAAAAAAGTATTAATAAACACAGAAGACAACAGGAAGTGGTTTTGCAGAGATGTTCCCAAACAAACCCGAGCAGAATGACCGGATATTGATCATGGTAAACTTACACCACAGTAATACGCAGTGCCAAATGTCAAAACAATAATCTGAAAACTCAGTACCTTGTTTGTTCCCCACACCACAGTTTAGAATTGAGGAGCAAATAAAAAACCCAAAGAATCAGATCCTATGAACACCACAGTGTATATATCACAAGGTCCTCAAGACTACCTGAATATAGGAAATGTCCTGGGTCTAATAACAGCTATTCCAACGTTGAACCATCTATCCTCGTCTGGTCTATTAACCATCGAGTGGGACACCAAACGAAATGAAAAAAACACTCTCGACTTGGAAGACTGCGGAGACAGTTTCGTTACCCTTAAATGTAGCCCCACAGTTTGAGACCTGGGGCATAACACTGCCAAATCCTGTAAAGCAAAGCTACCCCATACTCCTGCTACGTTTGCACAACAATAGATCTGACAATCACAATGTAACTCCAGTATACTCTGTTTTACAAGGCGCAAGAGGCAAACTGGGAGATAACGAGTCAATATCGAAAATAAAAAGGGAAGATTCAGTTAGAATGCGGCGGGACCTGGAAGGCCTCGCGACAAGAATGTCTCACTAGTAACAGCAGAATATCTCAGCAGGCATCACTAAACTTTTTGTCGTGGAATATTGCAGGTGCAAATCACAAACTGCAGGATAACTCAACACTGGATTACTGGAACAAATATGAACTAGTAGCACTTCAAGAAAAATGGCTGATCACCCCAGTCCAAGTAGCAGGTAACGTTCGCCACCATTTGAAAACAACAAGATCCCAACGATACAGCAGACCAAAGGGTGGCCTTGCGGTTTAAATCTCCACTGCATTGAACATCTCTTCTGCTCAAATGCCTATAACAACAACAGATAAGCAAATGATAAAAATGGACTTTGGACCCAACAAAATAGCAAGCACAATCATTCTTATCAATATGTATGTACACCCAAAGCAGGAGAACATAAAATCACTATTCAATAAATTGACAACTGAAATAACGGAAATAAGGTGTGAACATTGGAAATAATTGTAACTGGAGATTTCAACTCAAATTTATTACGCATACCAGAGGAAGATTATAGTCTAACAGCAGCAAATGCAATATGGGCAGTACAACCTCAAGAATGTTCAATCCTGAAACCACATGATTTAAGTGGACAGAAATTCATGACAGACCATCTTGGTATGAGAGTGTTAAATGGAAAAACTCAGCAGGATAGACCCCCGACCTGCACATATCACGGCCTGTGCCTGTTCAATAATAGACTACACAATTCTTACACTACTGCTGCTGGCCCAAACAAAGGAATTTTCAATCAAATACACCACCAAAAGTAATCATTTGTGTCAACATCTTAAATTGATAACTTCCCTACCAAGACACACAACAGCACCACCAGAGGCAGGGCTAATAACAATGATTAATCTCAAACACCTAAGATGGTCGAGCAACTCACTCCCTGAAATAGTTAACAGGGCAAAGGAATTGATAACAAACTACACTTTAGAAAAGGGCTCTATGGTAGAAGCCTGGGCAACCTTTCTCACAATTCTACAGAAGGATGCCCCCATAATAAACCAGTCTGAAGGATTAAAGTTCAGCCAACACTAATGACTGGGCAAATAGCCTGGAGCCTAAGAAAAGATTTAAGAGTCGCAATAAGATCTATCAGGGGTACTGTTGTATCTAAAGCTACATGGGAAAAGATTAAAAATCGCAAGAAGCAGTACAAAAAGCAAATCTGGCAAGATAAAGGCACCCAATCAAATAACTTTTTGTCCAAACTTCTATTTAACACAAAACAATCAAATGCAAGAACCTTCTGGGAGCTATAAAACTGCCTTACAAGATCTCCAAAGGTAATCAATGTTGCTTGCGTCAGGGAGTCAGCCTGGACGCTTTATTTAACTTATACCTTCACTAAAGCGGCCAACAAAAGTGATGAATCTCTCGGAACATCCAACCATTCATTAGCCATGGATCATAGCATAACTTCCCAGTTAATCCCAATAAACCAAAGTGCTCGTATAACAACTTTAGAACTGGCTGGTTCAACAGAGCAGGCCAAATGTGCACACAACAGTTAAGATATTCAAAGAATCTAGAAGCACCCCAAAGAGCACAACAGCAACAGGTCAATCCCCAAGTCAATACACAGAAGAAACAATATCCGATGTTATCAGATCAGGTTGATTTGACAGGGCCCAAGGTCCAAATGGTATACCGCAAGCGATCTGCAAATGGGGACCTGACTGTTGGCCACTGCCATTGTCCCGGTTGTTTCACAAGGTTTGGCAGCACAAACGTGCTTCCCGAAATCTGGAGGGGGTCAATAATCAATCCATTGTGAAAAGGAGGCGATCGAACAGATCCAGCAAATTACAGAATGATCATCTTGGAAGCTAAATGCTACACTTCACTTATCCTCAGCGATCTTATAGACTGGTCAGAGAATAATAAAAAAATCCCTATTAACCAGTATGGAGTCCGCAGGGGTGCTGGCACCACTACAAATATCCTTGCTCTATGTCTAATGGCAAACAAGAGTTTACAGCAGCGAACAAATCTGTACTTATGTTTCATAGATTTTAAGGCGGCATTGGATCAAGTTAACTGAGGCCTTCTATGGAACAAATGAAAGCACTGGGCCACCTTGACAACCCCAACGACCACCACCCTCTGCGACAACCTCGCCAACATCAGACTTAAACAACTCGTCACCAAACCAACCCACAGAGGAAGACACACCCTCAACCCCATCTTCGCCGCAGGAAACAACGTCCACTTCAGCCACACAACACAATTGCCATGGACCGACCACCACTGCATCGTCGCCAAACCCAAGGCACCCAACCCTGCCCTACGCCCACCACGAAGGAACTGGAGCAAGGTTACTGATGAACAACTTCACTCCACCCTCACCCGAGACAACCGCACCTGGGCATCCGACACATCTGACTCAAACAGCGCAGCCAGAGGACTCCACACCTGGATCTACAACTGTGCAGACGAGCCCGCCCACTTCACCACCTCGCAAACACTGACCCAGGAAAGCCGCCTGGTTCAACACCGATCTCCAAGATTGCAGGCGCACCTGAAGAAGAACTGGAGAAACACTAAAACAACCGAAAGCTACTCCACATACAAGGACTCCATGATGGACTATCACAACAAAATCTGAACCACCAAGAGGAATTTCATCCACAACAAAATCCTCGCCAACTCCAAAGAACTCTTCAGTGTCATCCAGGAATTCAACAACCCACGCAGCAAAGCCACAGACATCACCCCATCCTAAGACTTCTGCAACAAACTTGCAACTTACTTCCACCTCAAAATCAAAAACCTCTATGACGACTTCATCGACCACCCACCAGATGCCACAGACGGACCCATGCCCCCTAAAGACACCAGCCGGCCCACCATCTCCAACTGGACACCGGTCATGACTGAAGACACTGCCTGGACCATGAAAGACATCCACTCGGGGGCC
Organism: Lissotriton vulgaris; assembly: GCF_964263255.1. NCBI lineage: Eukaryota > Metazoa > Chordata > Amphibia > Caudata > Salamandridae > Lissotriton > Lissotriton vulgaris. Next base: position 1,858,822,262 of record NC_141689.1, read on the forward strand.
CCCATTGACCCCATTAACCCCTGCCCCTCACATCTATCACAGAGCCACGGCCGCCATCACACCCGAACTACAACGCACCATGAACACCACCTTCACAGAAGGCACCTTCCCAGATGGTTGGAAACGTGCAGAAGTCAGACCCCTGCGCAAAAATCCCACGGCAGACCCCAACAACCTAAAGAACTACCAACCCATCTCGCTCCTCCCCTTCACAGCCAAAGTGGCAGAGAAGACATTCAACAGGGAACTGACATGATTCATTGAAGAGAACGCCATCCTCGACCCTTCCCAATCCGGATTCCGAAGCAACCACAGCCCGAGACCACCCTACTCGCTGCCACAGACAACATCCCCACCCTCGTGGATCAGGGCCACTCCACAGCACTCATCCTACTCAACCTTTCAGCAGCCTTCGGCACCGTCTCCCACTGCACACTTGTCGCCAGACTACACAACACCGGCATACAGGGAACAACCCTGGAATGGATCCGATCATTCCTCACTGCAAGAAGCCAAAGAATCAGACTGCCAACCCTCCTCTCTGTTCCCACGAAAATCACCTGCGGAGTCCCACAAGGGTCATGTCTGAGCACAAGCCTCTTCAACATCGACATGGTCCCCTTCACTGCCATCGTCCGACAACATGGCCTCAACATCATACCCTATGCTGACGATACCCAGCTCACACTCTCCCTCACCAAAGACCCCCACCACTGCCAAACTAAACTTCCAGAAAGGTATGCAAGACATCGCAGTCTGGATGCACAACAGCTGCGTGGCAGCATATGCAGAGAAGACAGAAGTCCTCCACCTTGGAACCACCACCTCTGCATGGGACCACACCTGGTGGCTGACTGCCCTCGGAAGCCCACCTACCCCCACAGAGAATGCCAAGAACCTTGGCATCATACTCCACTCATCACTCACCATGAACCGACAGGTCTACACCATCACCTCCAGCTGCTTCAACACACTCCTAATCCTCCGCAAAACCTTCAAATGGATGCCCATGAGTCAAGAAAGATGGTCACCCATGCACTCATCACCAGCAGACTAGACTATGGAGATCCACTCTACGCCGGCATCAATAAGTCCATAATCCGCAGACTCCAGACTATACAGAACGCCTCCACCAGACTCGTCCTAAACATCCCCAAACACGATCACATCAGCCAGCACCTACGAAGACTCCACTGGCTCCCAGTGAAGAAAAGAGTCATTTTCAAGATCCTCACCCATGCCTACAAATGCCTGCATGACAATGGGCCAAAATACCTCAACGACAGAATCAACTTTCACATACTCAAGAGAAACCCCCAACCTACCAATCTCGCTCTGGCCAAAACCCTGCGCATCCATAGAGCTAGAGCAGGTGGAAGATCCTTCTCCCACATCGCAGCCAAGACCTGGAGTGAGCTACCGGCAGACATCAGACGCGACCCCTCCCTGAACACCTTCAGGAAGACCCTGAAGACCTGTCTCTTTGGCTAAGCAGACATGCGGACCCCCCCACCCCCCCCCGCCAGCTCAGCGCCTTCAAACCCTCACGGGTGAGTAGCACGCTTAAAATCCCCTGATTGATTTATTGATTGATGGGGTCTCCCGGAACCAACTCTCAGAGCCATAATGCAACTGTATACAAACACGTGGATTCAAGTTAAAATAGCTGATCGCAGGAGGCTGAAGAGGAAAATTCGTAAGGAGGCTGGACTAAAAAAAGGCTGTATGTTAGCACCTCACTTGTGAAACCTTTTTATGGCTGATCTTTTGCCAATGCTAGATCAGGTTAACTTACATCCTCCATGCTTGGGTACATTACCCATTACACACCTATCTTATGTCGACGATAGAGTGCTATTAAGGTATAAAAAATTAGGCCTTCAAAGAGCGACCAAGGAACTGAGGCACTTTGCAGAGGGAAATATGATAGAAATAAACACAACAAAAACAAAAGTGATGATCATAAGTCGTCGTCCCGAGAAACAACTTCAATTCAAACTTGGCAATATAAATCTGGAAACAATCAGCAATTACAGGTACCTAGGTGTGCACATAGACAATCGACTCACCTTCCAAAAACACAATGAGTACCTAATAAAAAAAGGAAATGGCCTAATATTTGCCTTTTGTTCAATCGCAAAGAGCCTAAAAGGGCCATTGTCAACCCCATTACTAGCAGACAGCAAAGCAAAATGTCTATCAACCTTGGCCTACGCAAGTGAAGTCTAGCAAGGGAAAGATTTAGCAAGGGAAAGATGCAGCAATCCTGGAAAGTCTTCAAAAATTCAAATACAGACATACAAAACAGTATTTGCTCTACCTTAGAACTCCTCACCGCCGCATATCCGGATGGAGGTTGGACTGTAGCAGCAGCATCTAGCCAGTTGATCTGTATCAATAAAAACATGGTACAAAATCTTGATTAATTGACAAAACCCACTCAACAACGCTCTCTGGAAGGCACACGGAGATGACCCTCAGTCTGTTTGTACTAAATACCTACAGTCATCTTTAAAGCTTACAAACATGACATGTCTCTGGCAACAGAATTTACCATTCTCGTCTTTTTAACAAACAATGAAGAAAGCAGCAAGAATGCACTCACTAATGGAAGACAAAATCATATTAAGTAAGTGTGCCCATGCACGGATGGTTTTGCAATCATACAGGAAACTGCAACCTGCAACATACTTGCACTTGACATATTTCCCCTACTTAAAAACAAAGCTGCTAGCTACACGTTTTGGCTCGTTACAGTTCAATGCAGATCAACCAAGCTGGAAATATAATGGACCAAAGTCATGTAGCCTTTATGGAGCACCAAAGCAGGACTTTATCCACCTAATATGTATTTGTACAGCATTAAAATCATACTAACGTTTACTATTGAAAAGACTGTTCCACATTAGGGTTATCCACGCCTGCAGATCTGCAATATTAACCACTGCCTGTGCTGGAGAATTCCAGGCTCGCTCGTTTCGGATGGCCCCCGGCCATCCTTCGCAAACGCCCATGTGACGTCAGATGGCCGGGGACCGTCCGACGCACTAAAGCAGTTAAAATGTCTCGATCGGAAGCCCACAGCTTAATTGTAACTCAGTAAAATGTTTACTTTACTATGAGAAATTACTAAGAAACAGACTGATGGGAAAAAGCACAATAGCACTTTAAGACAATACTGCACAAGACTGACTTTGTCCACTTCCCTTCTTTTTTTGTGTTATTAGAAAATCAAAATGTTTAAATGTATCTTCCATCTGTTGCAAATCACTAAGTTTTATTGGTATGTTATTATGGTTTTAACTAACTTAAACAATAAAGAATTAATCTACTCTTTCCCACTCAGCAAAAGTCCTGAAAAAACCTGTCGTCAAACTGCCCCACTAGCTCAAAGACAACCACCTCCAGACCCCCTCTCAATCTAGATTCAGACATAATCACAGCACCAAGACTGTCTACATTGCTGCCAACAACAACATCTGTATGATCATGGACAGAGGAGACACAGCTGCACTCATCCTGCTTGACCTCTCTGCCTATTTCTACCTTGCACTCACTGGCATAACACAGCATAGATACACACTACTGTGATTCTATATGAACTTGATTCCACTGATGCTAAGATCCCATGAAAGAAGGTTCAAAAATACTGATCTGACTCTGTGTTCATGTGATAATCACTCTCCCTAAACAGACCTCCACCTAGTCTTTTTCTGTGGATTTTATAAAAAAGAAAGAGATGACTATCTTTTGCCAATTTTAAGGCGCTATAATTTTAGACATTGTTGTGTAGCTCTATATTTTCTAAAATCTCTGCCTTATATTTTTGCCTGCTTTTCGGTAGCCACATTTTTGTGGGCTAGTTCAAGATGGAGAAAGCAGTGGGTTGTATGGTTGGCATGGCGTCTTTCACTTTTTAACTAAAAGAAGCTAAAATGCAAAATTATGCATAGTGCACATGGGCATCAGCCTAAAAACATACCGTTTTTTATTTCTTTTATTGTAAGTCTTAAACGTTTAAAAGGACTTATCTATGTATTCGATATGCAATTTTAGCTGTGATATGGATCTTAACCAAGATGAATTGGAGTTTTATGTTGGCTACTGTATTTCTTTTTAACTGTGCTTTTGTGATCTGTATTTAATGGATCGAATAAAGAATGTATATATGATTGATTGATTGACCTCTCTGCCACGTTCAGTACTTATCTCTCATCCCATCCTAATCCGATGCCCCCAGAAAACCAGCATATACAGATCCGCTCCCTGATGGATCAGCTCCTTCCTCACTGGGCACACCCAATCAGTCAGCCTGACACTATACACCTCCGTATCCACTGACTTGATCAGAGGAGTCCCTTGAGGATCCTCGCCCAGCCCTACACTGTTCAATTCTACATTGCAGCAATCACCAACATCATCTGAACCATCATCATCCGATACCATTAAGCATATCTTTTTGCTTCAAATGATGATTGATAACTCAGGCTCTTTTGATGGAAAAGCTATAACTTTTTGCTCTATTTTTTTTAATTTTCCCTCATAAACTAAATCAGTCTGTTTCCAAGTATGTACTATGAAAAGAAAACAGGTGCTCACAAGTCTTCCCTTTCTTTCTTTTGCAGACTCTATACTGGACCGGTGGTACCACAAGGGTACTCTTCACAAGGGATGCGCCCTCAAAAAAAGCACAGGAAAGTTCTCATAAAAAAGGTTAAAAGGAAATAACAAATAAAGAAAAATAATATAATTTTGATTCTCTTTTCCGGCAGCTGAATGAAAAATGTGTTGTAAAACGCACCGTATTTGCAATTTTGTTTTAAAAACAATTATTGGGGGGAGAACCCCCCCAAACTTCCCTTGAAGTGGTGAGGCTCACTTCCCGCACTTGCTCACTCGTGACATGCAGAATGGGGACTGGCCTAACAGCATTTGTCATGGCTGCTTTTGGTTACCAGCACAGCCCTGCATACTCTAGATATAGACCAAGTCCATGCTGAGAGGATTATTTAAAGTAAGGCAGATGCACAGCAGCCGCCAAATATTGTCAAATGCCTTGTCCACCTTATTTAGAGTGCATACCTATGTCCCATATCCACCAAACAAAATAACCCTTCAAATATAGAAATAACAATCTACTAAGGAATCTAGCAGCACCTGCTACTGTCATATCCATTTACTTGACCCTGGGCACCAGTATGTACTAAGGAACTATGAAAGCAGTTTGCTACAGGTCTCCACTTTCAACTACACAATCATTTGTAAAGCCATAGCCTGAGCTACTCAAAAGTTCTACTATGACACACAAGTCGACGATTGTGCAATATAAAAGAGCAATTTACAAATAACAGTAGCATTCTAAACCAGACATGACTCCTTTTGACATCCCTGAAGTACTTTAAAAGAAGATTTCTTGTTTTTACTGCCCTGTAGATTGCTGGTAGTTATAAAAAGCCCATAACATTTTAATAGAACATGTAAGAACTTTAATATTTACTATTTATATAGCAGACACTGCGAGCTGGATGGTTTCTGTCTACTCTTATGCAGTTGTGCTGCTAGAAGGTCATGCACAGTATATTTGTAACATAAATATTGTGTCTAAATATCGTCTACAAGAGTATCTTCACCCAATAGGACACTATTTTTGTAAATAAAATTTTGGACACAATATTTATGCCTGACGATTTTTCTGTATAAATATTCTGACATAAATTGTCCCATATTTGGTATCCTAGTCTATTCAATATGTGCACAACTTTTAAACTCTTGACCTCTGTTGAGGAATGAGTTGGACAACAAGTTGAAGGTTTTTAATGTATCTTGATAATTGTCAGATGCATTTAATACCTCATCTTTCGTTACATTTTGGCAATTTATACTTGATGAAATTTAACAGAGGAAAAATATAGTGTATTGTGGGAGGAGACCCCAATATTCTAATGCACCCCAATATTTTAGATCATCCCAAAATGTACCTCTGGTGATTCAGCTCCTGCGCCCTTGATCTTGCAATAGAAGTCACAACTCTCCCTAACATTAGGCCCAATAAAAATGAGCAGAGGGATGAGAAACTGGGATCACTCAATAACTGAGTTCTAAATTAAAGAAAAGCTAGGGGCATATTATCAAGAACGGCGCTAAAATTATCGCCGCTTTAACGGCAGCAAACTGCTGCTAAAGCAGCGATAATGTGCTTGTTAATATGCCCTTAAGGATTCCGATAGAAGCCCAGGTTCACACCAGAACATGGGCTCTATGGGAATCACAAGGGCATATTATCAAGCCCATTATCGCTGCTTTAGCGGCAGTTTCTTTCCGCTAAAGCGGCAATAATTTGAATTCAGTTTCTTGATAATATGCCCCACAGTGTTCTATTACACAAATCTCAAAACAAAAAGCATTAGAGAGAAATGCTAAATAATGCCATGAAGGCTCAGATATAGAAAACATCAGAATTCATCTAAGTCTCACCAGGCAGTGAAAAATCATAAATGGAACAACAGAGCCCCATGAGGAAAACAAAAAGTCACTTGCTCACCCCCAAACCAGGCATTTTATACCCTTTTAATGACTACAGAATGAGCAAAAACTGCAAATTCAGCACGGTATGACCAGTGATAATACATATTAAGCAAACCAGAATTTAGATTGTCACACATAATCTATTCACAGTACATGCATTTGAAGGAAAATAACCAATTGTCTCACAGTGTCCTATGCTCTGCGAAGACTGTTGGGAGAGAAACCATACAAACGGACATTGATTGGGAGGGATAATTAGCAGGAGCAAGATAAACAAAACACTAAAACAGCATCCACTTTAATAAAATGGAGTCTCTGCAAAAATGGTGGCGTAACTAAAATGCATTAATAAGCGTACTCCTAAGAACCTAAAAAAAATTGTTTCAATTGTAACATTAAAAATTCATCTGTTATAACTACATTCCTCAAAGAAATCATTTAGAAATCGATAATAATTTGTTACACAAAATTGAACATTTAGATAAAATGACAACAAACTCCCCCACTGACTATTTTTTAACAATCACTAAACACATTAATGAACTTTATTAATCAGCCATCAGTCAATTTTCCTCCACCATTTACATCTGGTTGTAAACATGGTCCTTACGCACTCCATTTCCTTTTCCATCGATCTTTTTCTTTACTTCAAACTATTTCCACCTTTACCTTTATTTTTACATCTACTGATCATACACTGAGAAAGCTTTAGCAAAAGAAACAGAACAATTGCACAAATCAATATGATCATTATAGGTGATAATGTTGCCGGGAAAGCATTTTCACCTAAATTATCTAGCCACTCACCTATTTTACCAAAACTCTTTCATATCTCACTAAACCATGGATCTACAGTTTTCCATAAGCCAGGTTCCTTAAGAAACCAGGGGTCACACGTATGTAGCTGTTTTGAGTTCTCAAATGGGCCGATTCACAGAATTGGCCTGTTTGCAACCTTTTAAAAACATTTTAATATGTACAAAACCTTATTTTGCCATTCAGTAGCCTATAACCGAATTGCAAAATCGGTTTGCGATTCGATAATAGGAGGGGGTGTGTTTAGGGCTTCCCTTCTTAATAGCAACTCGTAGTGGTATATATGAATGTTTTGCGTCCAAATGCAGTCGCAAAACATACACATTTTACTGCCAACTCTGAGTTGATGGTAACCCTACTCTTATAAAATGAAAAGAATCTTTTCATTCTACATTTTGAAATGTATCCCATTTTCCTCTAAGGAAAACAGGCTGCACTTTAAAAAAAAAGAACTTATTGCTTTATTTAAAAGCAATCACAGACATGGAGTTCTGCTGACCCTCAAGAGCCCACCATCCCTGTGATTTATGCGATTCACAATGGGTTGCAAACTGAGACCTACCTCATGAATATTAATGAGGTAGGTCTACTTGCAACCCACGGGGAGTCTCAAAATGTGTAAAACACATTTTAGCACATTGCTGTTTGTGGTTACCTAATAGCGAATTGCAAAAATTAGGCAACCGCAAAACACAAAGCTATGTACATCTGGCCCTTAATCTCATGTGAAAAATTAATTTGTTTAGTCACAAAAGAATCAACAATTCTACTATTATCTGGTATAAATGAGCACATCATTTTCAAATCATTAATTGTTACACCTACAAAAGGAATAGTAGGACCTAATGTATCTAAAACTACGAGTCCAAAACTATGTCTCACTCTATTCAAACTATGCTCACACTTGAATTGATTTACAAAAGACAATGGTCCCTATATGTGGAAAGGATAGCAAAAAAATAATAATCATACACCTAATAAGTACTATGTTTCTTTGTCCAGCCGGACAAGAATTTTATTTTAAATGATCAAGTTCACAGAGAGAGTTTTAAGACCAAGATAACAAGTGGGCACAGCCATGACCCACAACATTTAAGACAAAACAACAAAGAAATGGCCAAAAAGGCAAAGCGAAAATCTGTCTGTATACTATTGTTCAGAGCTACATACTCAATCTCTTAAACATAACCAATACCATTATGTCAAACATGCTATGGTTATGTTTAAGAGATTAAGAGAAACGTACTACTTATTAGGTGTATGATTATTATTTTTTTGCTATCCTGTCCACATATAGGGACCATTGTCTTTTGTAAATTGATACTGCCCAAGGTCCCTATGATATACCTTTTGGGTTCCCTTGTTCTTGTGAAAATACACACTTGAATTGAGTCACATCATAAACAACTCTCCTCTCTTACTCCATTCTATCTAGGATGTAAACATGAAAATCTAAATTCCTCTTTTTCTTTTGTCTGTTCTAATGCAACTTTTTGTTTTTCCCAGTTTCTCACTACTTTTACTCCTCTCTCATTGGTTCTCTAATAACATTCTGCTCGTCACTACACAAATTCTTTAGAGCATTACGATTGAAATACTTTTTTGCAAAAAGTCCAACAAATAGAGACACTACTGGTCTAAATTGTCATTCTACCTTTTTTCCAGCTACTAATTTGATGCCTAAAGAAATGCTAACTTTTGAAAATGTGATCTTGACTGAGGTGGAGCAGATATTTCAAGAGTGTAAATATGTGAAGTTTGATTTCTCTAAAGTTCAGCATGATACTTTGATCTCCTTAGCTAGTCGTAAGGACATTATAATCAAACCCGCTGACAAGGGGGTAAGAATCATTGTACAAAGTAAAACTGCCTATGACACTGAAGTATTGAGACAATTGCATATTTCCATGCATTACTTGAGATTATCAAAAGATCCAACAGGAATGATTAGAAAAGATATTGCTAGTCTCACTGCTTTGAGCTGAGAGGGCATATGGCTTAGCCAAAAAGAGTTGACTATCTTAATAAAAAATATTTCTCCATTCTGGCGTTCTTTACGCTACCAAAAATTCATAAGGATGATAAGCATCCTCTTGTTTGACCTATAGTTGCAGGATGCCAATCTATTCAACAACCCTTTTCAGAATAAGTTGACTTTTTTATTAAACTCTTTGTTCCCCTTACTAAAGCACATACTAGAGACAGCTTGGCTGTGATTACACACTTAGAGGGGATGGAATTTGATGTACAATCAGATATTCTTGTAGCAATTGACATTGAAAGTCTTTATACGAATATTCCCTGAGATGAAGCATTATCGGTAATTGAAAATAATTTAGAGTTGAGATCCCAACCGCACAAAGTACCCACTGATTTTATCTCTGACTGTGCAAGAATTGCCCTTGAGCAGAATTATTTTATCTTTAATGGGGAGTTTTTTTGTCATATTTAAGCAATGGGTGCAATTTTTGCACCAGGTATTGCTAATTTGTATGTTGCTTCATTTGAAAACAAGGTCATTTATAACAACAATTGAAATATTCCTGAAAATATTACGATTTATATTGTAATAAAATACTGATAAATTGCAAAGATTAAACAGATTTCCGAAAAAGTAAAGAAAAAATCTGGCCTATCCTAAAGGTTACTGGAACTTTTCAACTCGGTCATTATAATACAACATTATATTTATAACTCACGCGACCAATCAATTACCATGGCGGCCAATTGCCTAGAACCAGTAAGCATTAACTCACACATCATAAGATATCCTACCAAAATCTCTAAAAATACAGCAAAAAAATTCAAACATAACCTATTGAGGAGTAACCCAGACACGCTGATTTCAGACCCCACATCCAGCATAGTTAGAGGCTCAAAAGTGAATGACTTGATATTCTTTACAAGAAAAACAGTGAAATGGCGATGTGTCATTACTAATTTACTAAACGTAATATCCATTACCAAAATTACACATGGCAAAAAAAATCATGACAAAGTCAGCCCCAAGATGCAGAGCTTACCTTAGCATAACTATGTACAAGAACGGTATAGTGCTACTACAAGCCTCTAACTACGAATTAGAAAAATTTGACAACATATTCCCTACTTTAAAAGGGTACACGGAGAACACAATAACGGAACAACACATAACTCTACAAGAAGGCACACCGGACACCAGGAACACTACGTTTACAGATCGCATAATAATCAGAGAATCGCAAAGTACACACCAGTCTACGCAAGTAACAGACTCAAGCCGAATAAGAGGCACAACACCCAGAGATGAAGCAGAGAGGACAGAAACTGCCTCGCAATACATGGAAAACAACAAAGAAGATCAGAAGGAAGATGCAACATCTCGCCTCATTCAAGGAGCATCTCCGTCGACTAGGCTGCTCCATGAAACCCGGGAAAGCACAGATATAGAAAACCCCAACATAGCGATACCCCATTCTACTCCAGCGCTAAGAATTTCACAAAGAACACCTCGTACCACAAGAAAGGTATCTCACCCAAACAGGATTCTTGATGAAAAGACCGGATCTAAAAAAAGGGAAAACAAATGGTGAAGCATGCATCAAACGAGGCAACATAACAAACATATCTCCTCAAACCATGAGAGAATTTGAAGATCTTCGAACAAAAATGAACATCATGTCGCAAGACATTCGAAGCTCATTGCAAGAGATAGAAAAACTCCATGAAAATACAGAAAACCCCCACAAAAAAAATAGAGCACATCATAGAGCTAATACATCACTCTCAAAGAAAAAGCTATGAGATGGCAATGCCATTATCAAATAGACATAATAGACCGGACAGAACACCTAAGGACTTAACGGAGGAAGAAACCTTATCCTTACTACAGGACTATGAGATGTCGGAGCGCAGTAGAGGAGAGGAAATCAGAACAGTCCAGATCAATGTCAATAGAATGTCTAGACTGAATGACAGGAAACCCAACCTTAATAATTTACAACAAGTTCAGATTATCTCAGAACCGCAAGTCTTGACCTCTAACGGCACAGAAAAATCATTGAAATGCCTTTTGATCAACTACAGATCTGCAGCTAAACATGCTTCAGACATAGCCAACCTCATCATTAGCAAAGAAATTGACGTAACAATCCTCACTGAAACATGGTTATCAGAATCATCATCTCCAGTCCTGGATTTACTAGTGCCCCCTCAATACAACATTGTGAGACTGGATAGACGAGAAAAGAAAGGGGGTGGCATACCCTGCATACATCGATCAGATATAGAAATCGGCCAAATACAGTCAGAACCGCTCAACGAATGTGAATATCTAGGTCTCAATATAAGGTCGGACAACAACCAAACATGCCACCTGCATGCACTTTACCACCCACCTGGTAACAATATGCCATTCATAGAACAATTAATGGAGATCATCACAGCAAATCATAACACCGATGTGAACAATATATTCAATGACAAACAAATAAATGACTTTAAAGATTTCCTAGTTGAGCTCAATCTTTCACAATTATGTACACAGCCAACTCATTTGAAAGGAGCTACGTTGGACTGGATAATTTCAAAAAACAAGAACATTTCAGGTATAGCAATAGAGCCATGCGACTGGTCAGACCACCATGTCATAACATTCACGATTCCCACATGGAAAAAGAACAAACACACTTAACCGAATAGAATTAAAAAGTGGGTAAGGGACACTAAAGATTCGAACCTTGAACTACTATTAGAAAGCTGTGAAAAGGACCTACACCCACCAAAGAACATACAGAACGTAAATGATCTAACGGACCAATACTATACTTCTATAACGGATATAGTTAACTCCACAATGCCTCTTAAACAGAAAAGAGTTACAGGGAAGATTAAAATCCTTGGTTCAATGGAACACTTAATGAGGAAAGACGTAAACTGAGAATGGCAGAAAGAAAATGGAGACAACACCCTTCTTCTCCCGCACTGAAATCTCTAAGAAAAACCAGGAAAGAGTATAACAAAAAGATCCTCAACTACAAAAAGGAGTTTATCAGATCAGAGTTGGATTCCGCAAAAAACAGACTGCGTAAATTATTTGAAATACTAAAACAACAATCCAACAAGGCAGCCAAAACGACTCAAGAATTTACAAAAACACAACTAGAGTGCGAAGTTTTCTCTTCCTTCTTCACAGATAAAGCCAACACGTTGGAAAGTGAGCTCAAGAGGGCAGTGGATAACCTAGAAAGCCAAACACTTACAACAAGCGTTACCAACGCCGTAATTAAGGAGAGTGGGGCAAAAAACAAGGCCTATTGGGACTCTTTCAAGTTATTAGACCAGTACAACATTGCCAAAACGCTACGAGAAATCAGACCTAATAACCACTATAGTGATCCACTCCCGGCGAAATGCATGAAAGAAATCAACCAGGCGGTGATTCCCTTATGGACAAAAATTATTAACGCCTCTCTATCACAACGGATTCTCCCAGGATGCCTAAAAACAGGTCAAGTAGTCCCCATTATCAAAAAATCGACGGCGGACCCAGCCGATCCGAATAACTTTCGCCCGGTAACCAACATTCCGGTACTCACCAAACTAATAGAGAAATGTGAGAAATGTGTGCAAAGTCAACTCAGCCAACACATAGACAATTTCTCTCTTTTGGATGAATGCCAGTCGGGCTTCAGAACAGGACATAGCACAGAAACAGCGATTTTACATATAGTCGATGATGCGTTACAAGCCTTAGACCAAAATAGATCATGTCTACTCATCCTTCTAGACCTATCTGCTGCATTCGACACGGTGAATCATGTAAAATTACTAAACAGGCTCCAGGACAGGATGGGAATATCTGGTAAGGTACTGAAATGGTTTGATTCCTTCCTTCAGGATAGAACACAAAGATTCTTAGTCAATCAATCGCTTTCAACATCATGTCCTAACACGATTGGAGTTCCTCAAGGATCCGCACTATCTCCATCACTGTTCAACTTATATATCGAACCGCTCACAGTAATTCTTTGAAACTCCAAAATTTCCTTTCACATGTACGTGGACGATACGCAGATATACTTCAAGATCTCGTCTTTGGAAGACATCAGGTTAATGAATGAGGCCTTAGAAATGACATTAAAATGCATAACAATCAATCACCTAAAACTAAATGCTCAAAAAACAGAATTCCTTCTAATTTCACCTTCAAAGAAACACACAGAAGTTAAGGAATGGGCCAGAATGATCACGGCGCTTAACTGCACACCTACCTTAGTCGACTCAGCTAAATCACTAGGAATAACACTTGATGAGAACCTGGATATGAAAGTACATATCAAGGCAATGGCAAAAAGTGCCCGCTTTCCGGTGAAACCTTTCATTTCAAAAGCAGATCTCAAGCTAGCAGTCCAATCTTTGGTCATCTCAAGGATTGAATATGGGTGCACTACGTTAGCAGGCATATCAAAAATCTCCACAGCACCGCTAAAAGCATGCCTCAACGCAGCAGCAAGACTTATAACCGGCACAAGGAAGTTCAACCATATCTCTCCACACCTTAAAGCATTAAACTTGCTACCGTACGAAGCGAGAATTCAGCTAAAATGGCATGTATCACCCACAAAGCACTTCACTACAACACTCCAAGATATCTTGCCCAGAAAATAGTACTATCTGGAGGAAATAGACCTGCTAGGAGTGCCAAGGAGCTGGTACTGAGGCCACCCATTTTCCGGAAGAAGAGAACTTATGATAGGGCGTTCTCTGGAGCAGCCCCTAGAATCTGGAACTCTCTTCCAGCAACCATTAGAAAGATGACAAGCACAGTAACATTTAAGAGAGAAACGAAAATATTTCTAATGAGCAAATTCCTACCATAGCTCTAGTTGGATCCTCTTTAACACAGCGGCAGAGTTAAAGCCAATTCACTCACTCAAAAGAAGTGATAAAGCCCAGCAGCGGAGTAGGTCATTATCGAACCTTATCTACCTCATGCCACGGAATATTGTGTTTCCTGTTTTTTATATGTCATATCTCTTTGTTTAACTCTTTTATACAAAATGTGTCTCCTTACTACCTCATGATATGTAAAGCGCTCTGATACCCATGGGTCTTGTTCGCGCTATACAAAACTCTTTAAATAAATAAATAAATAAACCCTTTCATACATAATGTGAAGAAATGGTTAAGATGTATTACGATGTCTTGTTGATTTGGCACGGTCCAGTTGATGAACTTATGGATATCCATTTAGGCTTAATAGACAAGACAATAACTTACAATTTACTGTTGACTATCATAATCAGTCAATACATTTTCTGGATCTAAATATTTGCAATGATTCAGGATTGTTAGCAATAAGCATGTATACGAAATCTATGGCTAGGAACACACTTTTGAAATACACAAGTCACCATCCACGTAACTTGAGTGACAATCTCCCTTTTGGACAGTTTTTGAGGATTAAACACAACTGTATCAAAAGGGAAGATTATTTCAAGGAGGCCAAAATCTAGTCCAACTGGTTATGAGGAGTTAATCCATATCGTCTTGTGAAACACTCACTAGAACGAGCTTGGTACTATGATTGTGATGCCTTATTGAAAGTAAAAGAACATCAAGGATCTGATCAGAAGACACTAACCTGTGTGACTACTTTTGGAACAGAATCCAATTGGATGAAAAAGACCATATTAAAAAATTGCCATTTAATACAGAATGTTGATACACAGTGAGATATGCCATTATTTGCATTCAAACTTGGCAAAAATCTAAGAGACCTTCTGGTCAGACAACATCTTTGGGGCTTGACACCTGTGGTGGGACATAATCCCTGTGACCACTGTGCAGCTTGCGCTGCTACATCAGTAGTGAAAACGTGTACTCTCAATGATAAAGTGTGGGTTTTGTAACATCATTCAAACTGTCTTTCAAAGAATATCATTTATTGCATTGAATGTCCTTGCTCATTGTACTATATTTGAAAAACAACACAAGAAGCAAAAAAACATAAAATTCAACACCAGTCACGTATATGTTGTAAATTAGCTACTGCACCGCTGTTTTTTTGTTGTTGTATCCTAGTGGTCAAACAATGACATACACTCATGTTATAGCATCATTATGTATCGATTGCATAACACATAGTATTTGTTTTTTATTCTTTTATATAACACCCCTCTCCTACCCGCACCCGAGAACCAACATCACCATGGTGGAACAGGTAAATCAAAAGTAAATCAGCATAATACATGTTCAACAGTGTACAGTAGTGCACCAGCAATTTACATCACAGTCTTTAAACAAATCAAAGATTGTATGCAATCCTTCATGTTAGGTCAGGGTGTACGTGGTAAGAGGTGCCCAGAAATCTTTTGGCCTAGAGGCCTCAGGTAGCTCCTCGGCATATACATTGATTTGTTCCTTACAGAAGACCAGATCTCTAATCCATTTAATTGGAGTTGGGGCTGCTTTGGCAAAGAAATGCGCAGCAACAGCGCGTTTAGCAAGCAGAGTGGCTGTAGCAACTATGTGCTGTTTGCATGGTTTGATTATTCTGTTTAGAAGCCCCAATAGGCACACCTCCGGCTTACAGTCCATATTTTCCATTGTCATATCAGTGAGAGACTTTGTTACTTTCCTCCAGAAATTTTGCAGTGCAACCCCATGCTAGATGTATAAAATCTGCCCCATCCTGCCCGCCTCTAGGGCATCTAGCGTCTTCCCGCAACCCAAATTTCAACAGCTGCACAGGGGTATAAAATATCTGATGTAATATTTAAAATTAACAATTCAAAGATTTCAATTAGCGGTCAATCGCCAGGTCAATTTGCAACAGACCCCCCAATTTTCCCTGGTCTTAGGGAGTGCTACAGCTGCATTCCATTTATTTAACGCCAAGGAATCAGACCACTCATTTTCTCGTTGAGAGGCATTATACATTTTGGTGATCAAACCCTTGAGCTCACACCCTTTTAGCACCACCTGTAGTGCTTTTAACCCACATGGTTCCTGCAATAAGACCAGACTTAGGGCCCGATGTAGGTAAATCCCATTTACCGATTTTGAAATACCGAATCCTACCGAATCGGTATTTCAAAATCGGTAAATGGTATGTAGGTCCCAACATCTGGATTCGATACCGAATCCTTAGCAATTCTTTAATTACCGATTCGGTAAATACCGAATCGGTAATGCCCATGCATTCCTATGGGCTTTGAAGCCCATAGGAATGATTAGGCATTACCGATTCGGTATTTACCGAATCGGTAATTAAAGAATTCACAAGGGTGCAGGGGGTGTCACTTTGACACCCTCTGGCCCCCCCAAAACAGGCACAGGTGCCATGTGGCAGGCATACCTGCCCTAAGGGCAGGTCTGCCTGTCACATGACATAGGTGTGCATGCACACATGTGCATGCACACCGGAATCGGTATTTTACCATGGATTTGTATTCCATGGTAAAATACCGATTCTGTAAGCCATGTGCAGAAGGTACATTGCCTACCTACATTGCATTTTCGGTAATTTTACCGAATCGGTAAATATTACCGAATCGGTAATTATTTTACCGATTCGGTACATATTACCGAATCGGTAAATTTACCGATTCGGTAATGATACCGATTCGGTAAAATTACCGAAAATGTGCCCCTACATCTCGGTAGCCCTTTACCGATCGGAAACGGCCGAAAATCGGATTTTTCGGCCGATTCGGATCGGTAAAAGGCTACCTACATCGGGCCCTTAATGTGTTCAACGCTGTGCGCAGCCTGGCATATATGAAACCGTATATTGCCATTCACACAATTTACTCTGTTGAATGTGATTACTAATCTCTGGTCTTAACCCCAACACAAAAGCAGCTATGAATCCAATGACCCCTATCTTTCTCTGGATTTTCGCTCAGATGTGTTTCTTATAGATATGCATAAGCCTTTCACGAAAGGAAAGCTCTGACTCCCTAGGCTCTTGTGAAGTTCTCCTTTGCCAATTGTTGTCCTTTCCAGGAAATTGATTTTTAAAATACTAAATCACATCCTTATATCTGACTACTACCTCTGAAGCTGGTGAACAACTTGGCTAATTTTAGCTGGTTCTTGTGTCGGCCACCCATTCACAAATCACCAGGAACCACAATCTCGAAAAATGAATTCAAATCCGCCCACAAAACCAGTGATATGTGTACCAATGTGTGTACTTCATTGGTAGAAATTGGGTTTATAGTTGGCAGAGGTATGCACCCTGTCCAAGTAGGGACCACAATCCAAGTCAAGGAAAGCTAGATATGCACTAAAAGTTAACCTGTGCTCATCACCCTCTGGTAGCTTGGCACGGAGCAGTCAGGCTTGTCTAAAGAGGTAATGCGTAAAGTATGTGTGCAACACACATACAGTCACACAAAAAAACACCACAAGAAGACTCAACACAGGTTTAGAAAAATAGAGTTTATTTGTATGAGAAATCCAATTAGTAGAAAGGGAATTATGAATTTTTAAAGAATAAACTGGAAATAGTGCTTAGAATCCACTAGCACTAAAAGGTTACTTGAGGTCACGCTAGACTGGGGAAAATCTAAAGTTCAGGCCGACTGCGATGGAGTGCAGGCTTGGTACAGGACTCAAAAAGGTCCTGCTGGCAAAGTAGTACCTTGGATGGAGCAAAGCATCTCCATTGAGGGTCTGATGCTTCAGTTCCAATTCAAGCAGTTTGGTCGATACGTCGAAGTCGTGTGTCACAGTCAGGACCTTGAATCAGTTCTGTGTCATCTTCAAGCCATGCAGGCATGGCTTCAGATGGGCCCTGCATTGTCATCAAGCCATGCTGCATTGGCGTCGAAGGGCACTGTGTCGGTTCCAATCAGCGCAGTGTTAACAATGCATAGGTTCTGTAGCAAAACAGCTGCCGACCCTACTTCTGTGTACAGGACTGGAGTGGGGAACCTCGGGCAAGGATAGGACTCATAGATGGCAGCAGCACCATCAGGATTGCAAAAAGTCCTTTATGACCCTGAGTATTGAGAAAACAGTAGGCAAGGCAGCAAGCCCTTGGAGTCTCTCTGGATTCAAGTGAGATGGGTCCAATCCTTGTCTCAGCAAAGCAGAGATCAGTAGGCATCAGGGACACCTCAGCACAGCAGTGAAACAGTTCTTTGGTACAGTCAGTGAAGCTGAGTGGCTATCCTTGCAGCACAACATTCCTTACTCCTGGCCCAGGCCCAGTACTGTACTGTCATGGTGTGATCAGAACCCCAGCTCTCACACCCAAATGTGTCTTTGAAGTGGCAGGTGACTTCCAAGCAGCTCCTTGAAGTGTATAGGTTTCCTTTCCTCCCAGCCCTGTCTGTCAGGCTATCTGTGGGGGGTAATCAGCCCTTTGTGTGGGACACTACCTATTCAAATATAAGTGCCATCTCCCACTCCCCCTGCCTGTGCAGGAAGGCTATCAGAATGCAGATAAGTCCTCTGTCACATCCACCCTCCCTGTGTTTGTGGCTGTCTAAAGGGAATGCACAAAGCAGCAACACGTCCACTTTCAGCAACATGGCATTTCTCAAATAGTAATGTTAAATTCAACTTTACCATTAAAGAGGATTATCAATACCATTCCAAATATATCAAACATGATGCAGCTTCTCCAGTCTACTCAGGAATTACAGTTTAAAAGTGTTTTAAGGAATTCCCAATGCTAATCTATATGAGGAGTAGGCCTCACAGTAGTGAAAAACAAACTTAGCTGTTTGTCACTACCAAGAAATGTAAAACTTAAAGTACATGTGCTATATTTTAGTTACATAGCACCCTGCCCTTAGGGCTTCCTAGGTCCTACCTTAGATTGTGACCTATTTGTAATAAAATGGAAGTTTAAGGCTTGGCAAGGGGTTTTAAATGCCAAGTCAAAATGCCAAATAACTGAACACATAGGCCATGCAATGGCAGGTCTGAGACAAGTTTGAAAGGCTTCTTGTGTGGGTGGCATAATCAGTGCTGCATGCCAACTAGTTGCATTTAGTTACAGGCCCTGGGTATATGGTATACCATTTTACAAAGGACTTACAGGTAACCTAAATATGCAGATCAAATATACACTAATGTTACCATGTTTAGGGGAGACGTACATGCACTTTAGCACTGAATAGCAGAGGTAAAGTGCTCAGAGTCCTAAGGCCAACAAAAAGATAAAGAAAAGGTGGCGGTAAGCATGCAAAAAGTCGTGGGAAGACCACCCTAAAGATGACATTTTTAACATGTGGCCCCCCCAGTGGGGAGATCTACCCAACCTCTAGGGAGCTCTCATTACTATGGCAGCAAAACATTGAGTGTCAGCATTGGGGTGTTCTACCCCTGGTCTGTATTCCACTCTAAAGTCCATACCCTGTAGGAAAATGGACCACCTCAACAATTTTGGATACTCACCCTTCATTTGCATGAGCAACCTGAGGGGCATGTGGTCAGCCTGAATCGGGAATTTACTACCAAACAGGTATGACCTCAACTTCTTCAGTGCCTGAACCACAGCAAAAGCTTTTCTCTCAATAGCACTCTGCATCTGTTCCCTGGAAAGTAACCTCCTCAAGGTGAAGGCTACAAGTTGTCCAAAGCCCTCTTCATTTAGCTGTGATAACACTGCACCTATGCCATATTCTGAGCCATCTATTTGAACAATAAACTCCTTGGAGAGGTCTGGGGCCCTGAGCACAGGGGATGTGCATATGGCTTGTTTCAGGGATTCAAATGCAATTTGGCATGCCTGTCCAAATCACATTAATGGGCTGCTTCTTCGAATGCAGTTCTGTCAAGGGGCAAGAATGGTGCCATATCCCTTGACAAACTTCTTGTTCGTCCCAGTGAGGTCTAAGACAGCCCTCACCTCAGTCTGGGTTTGGGGGGGGGGGTCCCAGGCCATGATAGTCGTGGCCTGGAGGAGCCACACCTTACCACTGCCCACCTAGACAGAGGTAAGGTGTGGCTCCTCCCAAGACCTAAGACTTATGCTTAACAGGGAGGTTGTCCCCTTTGTCCACAACATGGGTATACAGGTGGGTAGTCCCAGAAATAAGGAAGAATAGAGAGGAGCACTGTTCCATCACCTGGTAACAGTCCCTCTGCTGCTCAAGAGTTAGAGTGGGGTAAAGGATTACCCCATTCACAGTCCTATCCTTCTCCATGGGGTTCAAGAGGTCAAGGAGAGGTTCATTCTCGTCTTGCTCTTTTCCATCTGTCCCAACAGCATGGTGGTTTCAGACATCTCAAAGTGATGTCTAAGGGGATTGCTGTGAAGCACCCTTTGGGGTTGCCTGGGGGTCTTAAGGTTCACCAGGAAAATAGACTTCCCCTTATTTTCAATCACCTTGTAGGGCTCAGTCCAATGGTCCTGGAGGGTCCTGGGTTGCACAAATTCCATCACCCACACTTTCTGCCCAGGCTATAATTACAAAGTGGAAGAATTCTGGTCAAACCAATCTTTCATCGCCGCATGACTGGCCTCCAAGTTGTTGGAAGCTTGCTTGCACAACTTACCCATTTTGCTTCTGAAGTCCAGCATGTAGCTCACTGCATCCTGGGGAGTCTTCTTGGGAGCTTACTCCCAACCCTCCCTTCACTAGATTTAGGCTTAGTACATTGGGTCATCAGTCACTTGATAAATGATTTGTAAAAAAAGAGGACTGGAAACATGCAGCCCTGCACACATGCATCGGTTTGCCAGCTCTACCATCAGTGCTTCTCGTAGCAGAGGCGAAAAAGAGAATGTGCAGTGAAAATATATTTAAAATAAGTAATCCTATGGCAGAGGCTACAGGCCTTTGTGTTGTATGTGGCCGTAGTGATTAAGTTCCCATGGAGAACTACCAGGTCCAAGTGGGACTGACAGGGGTATTGCTTCAGGGGTGACGTTTGGGGTGTGACATCACTCAAATGATCTCTTTGTCTGGTAGTTGGGTTTGGTGGCCCTGAGTCGGGTTTGCTATGTCTACACCATTTATTTTCACCATTTTAATTTTGCTAAGAACTTTTTACTTAAATGTATATAGTGACTGGTTTACCATAAAATGAGTACATCTATACCCACAGCAGTACTCCTTGAATCACTTCTTTTTGGAATTCACAGGAATTGGTGATATTAGGCTTAAAAAGCTGCAGTCTCAGGCCTCCAGGTGTACTACTCTCAATGAAACACCCATGAGGTGATGAGATAAATGTTTGCAAATACTCTAACCAGTGGCAGTCGCTCTGGTAGCATTTCTCCCCATCCTTTTTTTCATCAACTGTGGCACTGTAGAGAGATTCCCACCTAATGCAGATCGGTACTAACCCTGTTTCTCATGGAAACAGCCCATACCAAAACTTGATCTCACTGTTCCACAATGCGACCTACTGCTATTGTAGTTGGGAAATATGAGATTCACACCCCTGAATCTCACTAAGCTATGCTTATTCAATTCAAACCCCTTATACAGAAAAAACACACATGGGCTTATTTATGAGCCCTTGCGGCACTTTTGCGCCACCAATGCGCCACTTTTTATGACGCACCAGTAGCGTAAAAAATGCGCTATTTTGTGCCCAATTTACTAAGTGACATCTAGGCAGATGCGTCACTTTGTAAACCTCTGTGCCACATTATACGTGCATCAGGTAAAATGCATTCAGGGTGGGCGTACCTCCGCAAAAAGCCTTGTAGAAGTTGTGTATTAACCAATGTTATGTTATGTGATATTGTTACCTCTATGCCCCACCCCCGGGGGCGTCTCTTCTGCCTCTCGCCTAGTTGCTACCCATGTAAGTGTAATGCACCGTGTATATATATAATTTCAATAAAAAATGTACTGAATAAAAATCTAGGAGATTTCAGTGCACCACTTCTAAATGTAAATGTATTGGCATTTATATAGCGCACTACTTACCCGTAGGGTCCCAAGGCGCTTCGACCACTGCGAAACCCTTCCTGGCTTCCCTGAGAGATGGTCCCTTAATGGGTATCTCCAGGGTGAGACCAGGCATCCCCGGCGGTCTGGTGGGGCCGTTAGTGAAGATGAGGCAAGCTAATGCCCAGAGTTGCCGAGTGTGATTGCTGATCAGAGTGGGCACCGAGGCGAGAGAATTATCGAGTCCGCTGACCCTGGTCCAGAAACCTGCCGCACCGGGAATCGAACCCTGGTCCCGGACCGTCCTCTGCTCTCGGGTCTGCCGCCTCTAACCAGTGAGCCACACTACTTCACTTCTAGGACGCCATTGCATCAATACTTTACACCTGCCTCAGAGAAGACGTAAGAGTGATGCAGACCCTTTCACATGGGGCTTTCCCCATGTGAAAGGAACATTGCTGGAGTTGCGTCACGCTTCCGACACAACTCCAACAATGCGTTAGTGACGTATCTGTCATTCCTTGCAACATGATGCATCATACAGTAAATATGACGCATCAACCATGTCGCAAGTTAGGCACAGTGAAAACTGTTGCATCGCTGTTTTCACGCAACGATGGAACAGTTTTCATAAATACGGCCCACACTGCTAAGAATAGTAAGTGCTTTCTCTATTTTAATGCTGACAAGGAGCCATGAATATAACCAAACACTTTTACCTGCATTAATGTTATTCTCTTAATCCTGATGAAAAAAGCGGCTTGGGGAAAACTGGATGCATAAACGCTGTATTCGATGGTCCAAAAACAAAAGAGCGAGGGGGGGGGGGCATAAATTAGTGCCTCAAAATATGAGCATCGTCGACGATCAGCGCATTTGTGAGTATAAAATATTCGAGTCTTCATGAAAAAATCCGTCCCTCTTAAAGCGGGATTAGATGCAAAATGCAGGTGGCCGAGCAACTTTTTCTCTAGGTCACACGCATTTTTTTGCAAATTGTCATGTATATTTTATGAGGGCGGTCGTGTCAGAATGAGGATTGACGCATATGATTTATGAAGAGTGGGAAAGGGAAAGCAAATGCTACATTTTCAAGAATGCCGTAGAACAAAGGGATTTGATATTTTTGTGAAATTCCAATGCGAAGCAATAAAATACGAAGGAGGAAAATACAGATGTGTGAGAAAGTAATGATGCCAGCAGGCAATGTGCAAACGTGTTCATAACAATCCCCTGGGGTCTAAAGACTGTCTTTGAAGCAGCAGGCAGGCAGAAGTTACTGATTAGTAGACAAATAGTGAAGCATTGCGCGACCAAGTGGCTTCTGCCGTTGTTCTCTAGCAAAGTTCTGAAGCATCCTTGAACACGAGAAGCAAATGGCTTATTCCATTTTGTGAATCGAATGACAATATGTAGAAATTAAATTAAGAAATGCGGCACTGTCATTAACAAAGGAAATACCACGATGTCAACAAACGGAATGGCCATATGTTGCCCGAAAGGCTTCTTTGAAGGAATATACAAGTCCCAGAGGTAGAAAGCATTTACAAGGCGGTGTTGTAAAATGTTTCTAATAATTACCATTTTCCCCCTAGAAGAGAAAGGTTCCAATCTGCCAATGAACCATTGTAACAGGGCTCTCACAGTCATGCGTTGCTTGCTAGGTCTCCTTTACTACTAGGAGCCCTTCTGAGTTAAGCCTTTGTGTCTTTCACGTCTCTTTGTGTTATTGCAGATGACAGGTTCCAGTTCTAACTGGGCTGTTTCAATCAATTCATTGCGAACCATGGGGCATATTATCAAGGGGGTTCATCTCCGCTTTTTTGGCTTTAAAAGCCAAGAAAGCGGAGATAAAATTATCTCCCTATTACCTAGCTGTCGCTAACACCAGTTAGCGACAGCTAGTAGGAGATAGCGACCATCTTGGGCCCCACTTTGCATGTCAGTGATATTTATCACTAATGACATGCAAAGTGGGCGTGCCAAGATGTTAGCGACTGAAAACAGTCGCTAACATCGCTATCTCCTATTACCAACTTTTGGAGATATTCGCGCTAAGCGCGAATACCTCCAAAAGCTAACCCCTGCCCTGAGCAGTTCTTAGCCATGTTATCCAATGGGAGGTGGATAACATGGCTAAGAGCATTAGCTCGGTAATGCATGAATATCGCTGACTTTTCAGCGATATTCATGCATTGCGGCGATTTTTATCGCATTTGCGATAAACCTTGGTAATACCAAGGTTTATTTGCGGTAAAAATCGCCGCAGCTCATCGGTTAATTTTTCACGCTAACTAAGCAATAGCGATAATTATCGCTATTGCTTGGTAATATGCCCCCTTGTCCATCAATTGAATGGATGGATAGAGATTGGAGACAGGGCTGCATGGTTGAATGAATAAACCGAATGATAGTGAGGAGAAGATGAATGAACAAAAATGTTTCTAACGATTATTTTTGTGCATGAAGTTATTGCTTCCTGCACGAAAACAATCCTGCCCATAATGGAGGCACTCTTGTACCATGGCACTTGGGTGCCTGCATTGTGCCAGTGCTTGATGAGGGCAGAAATGCACCATATCTTAGAAGATATGGTGCATTTCTGCAATCTCCCTTTCACATTTATTTAATGTGAAATATCGGTGCTATGTTGGGTGTATATGTAAATTCTGTCTAATGCGAATTGTTGAGATTATGTCTGTGTTGTGTGATTCGGAATGTGTTCTGGTGTGAGTGCATTGATACTCAACCACATGGCACATCTAAGTTGTTTTAGAAGGATGTGCAGAATATTGCTTAATGTGCTGAGATGAAAGTATGTGTATTGCTGCTACGAGGTTAGCCCTCTTCTGGTGTACCTGCATTGTGAAGGCTGAGGCCTTTCGAGGATTCAAACCATGTGTTCTGTAATAGGTTTGGAGGGGGGCCCAGACAGAAAGTCTTGCTTTTTTGGTAACCAGTATTACTTGACAATGGGAGTGATTGGGGAATTAAGAGTTGCCAAGTGTAAAATTAGCAAAACAGAAAAATGAAACTCAAGTGATTAATAATTCTAAACGATGTTTTCTGTACCAACCCCTTAATGCACAAATGCATTTGAGTATGCAAATAAACGCGTCGGGACCCCTTTCACTCCAAAGGGACAATCCATGCAATTTTTGTGAGCCCAACTTCCTAATAAAATAGCAAATTTCTTCAGGCCTTGAAAAGAAGCTTACTTTTTATGATCAATCCAAACCCCACAAACTACCTCAATAAGGATATCACACATTTCAACAACTGGATCAGGAACTGCACGGACTCTGTTGCACCCATCAAACTCAACAAACAATGAAGATCCAACAAGGAAGCCAGCTGGTACCCAGAGAAACTCTGAGAATTAAAGTGAGACTGCAAAAGGATACAAAGCAAATGAAGAACCAGCCACAGAACCACCAGCCAATCCACTTACAAGGTTGCTCTCAAAAGCTACCACCCGAAACTATGAGACAACAAAAAATGTGTACTATTTGAATGCCTTGAAGAAAGCTCCAACAGCAGCAGGGAGACTGTATCAATCTCAGAGGACTTCACCACACCTGCTGCAACATCACACCTTCCACAACAGTCAACATTATCTCTCTCACCTAAGAACTCTGCCATGACCTGTCAATCGTCTTCCACAGACAAATCACTAATACCTACAGCAATGTCCCACACTAACTATACCCTGCTGGCTTCATTGCCAAACTACCCACCACCAGACAAGCCAACCACATGACAGAATGGGCACCCCTCACCAGAAACAGCAGTGTCAATCATGCAGACTATCCAATCAGGGGCCCCCATGGACACAGGCCCCACCACAAAAAACATTTAGCCAACACAAAACCAACTCTGTCCAATATCCCTGCTCCTGTATCTGCCAAAGTGATGAGGAAGGCCATCAACAAGTAACTCTCAACCCACCTCAAGCTTCACCACTTATTGGACAAAACTCATCGAATTTCAGAAAGAACCACAGCAACAAAATAGCACCCAGTGCAGTCACTGGCAACATCAGGACCATCCTGTGCCAAGGAAAAACAGCAGAATTCATTCTACTTGACCTATCCACAGTCTTCAACACCGTCTCCCACTACTCTCTGATCAGAAGATACCACAACATAAGCATCCTTGGGCCTGCACTCCACTGGATCAACTCCTTCCTCATGGGAAAAACTCAAAGAGTCAGACTGCAACCATTCACATCAGAGGCTAAGAAACAGATCTGCCAAATCCCCCAGATCCACCCTATTCAACATCTACATGACCCCGCTAGCCAACATCATCCGATCCCAAGGCATCTCCATTATGTTATGTGCTGATGACACCCAGCTCATCCTCTCCCTTACAGAAAAGACTTTCACTTCCAGAACCAACACCATCAACTGAATGACCATGGTAGCAGAAAGGATGAGAACAAACTGCCTGAAGCTCAAGTCCTACAAAACTGAAGTTCTGATGTTCAGACACAAGACCTCCCCATGGGACTCCACCTGGTAGCCGTCAAAGCTCGGATCAACACCCACAGCCCAAGAAACATGTGGATCTTCCTAGACAGCAAACTCACCATGATGGCACAAGCCAATGCAGTGAGCACCTCCAGCTTCCAAATCCTATGCATGCTATGTAAGATCTTCAGGTGGCTGCCACAGAGCACCAGACGGATGTCACCTAGGTACTCATCACTTGCAAGCTCGACTATAGCAACGCACTCTATGCCGGAATCTCCAAGCAACTCCTACAAAGACTCTAGAGTATCCAGAACGCAGCAGCAAAACGCATACTGGACTTCCCACGATGCACACACATCACACCACACTGAAAGGAACTCCACTGACTCGTCATTCACAAATGCAGCCAATTCAAACTAGTTACTCACCCATACAAAGCCCTAAACATGACTGGACCAACATACCTTAACATCCTATTATACTTTCATCAGCCAACCAAAAATCTATGCTCTATCTCACTCTCCCTCTAATGCATCCCCCTCATTGGAAAAAAAGGAGGTTGTTTGTTACTCCAGAATTGGAGCTTTCATAGATTCACATGCCTGAATCATTCCCCGTCGTTGAGACGGGAGTCTCCGGTATATAAAAAAGCAATGCTTAGCAGTATAGCAAACTGAAAGAGGCCTAGGCCCATTTTCCTTTTGCAACTCATTACACTTGTTATGTAAAAATGATCAAACTTTTCCTTGAACCAATCAGAGCTCCTCACCCTTTAGAACCCTCCTGAGAGAACCTTTTGCCCCTCAGATTTTCTACCGCACGTTGTGTCTCCTTTGAGCTCTGCTCAAACTCTTCAATTCCGAAATCGGCCGTTACCGACCAGTAAAAGACTTTTCCTGTGTAGGAGGCTATTTGTGGTAAATAAGGAATTCCTATGTAAATGCATAAATGTGCATTTACACCTGTGCCATGTGATAGACATACATGCCCTTAGTGGCACATGTGGCATACATACATGCCCTTAGGGCAGTATGTATGCCACATGTGCACACCAGCACTAATCAGGGTTGCAACAGGGTGTCAAAGGGCCACCCTGCCACCCTTGGATGGATGGATGGATGGATGGATAGGTTTTTATATAGCGCAATATCACCGCCAGGTCTCAAAGCGCTTTGCATTGGGAACCCGTCCTGGTTTTTCCCTGTGAGATAGCCCCTACTGGGTATCCCCAAGGTGAAAGCCAGGCATCCCGCCGCGGGGGCCGTAGTGGAGATTAAGCAAGCTATTGCCCAGAGTTGCAGAGTGTGAACCTGTGATTTGAGTAGGCACTGAAGCGAGAATTACTGAGTCCGTAGACATTTTGGGCTCAAGACCCTGCCGTGTCGGGAATTGAACCCTGGTCCCGGGTCTGATCTCAGCGTCCGGGTCTGCCTCCTCTAACCAGTGAGCCACACTTCTCCACCCTTGACTTTTTCCCAATTTTACTGAATCGGCAATTACCGATTCGGTAATTGACATTCAATCCTATGGGCCTCCAGGCCTATAGGAATGAATGGCAAATACCGAATCGGGAATTACCGATTCGGTAAATACCGAATCTTAACGATTCGGTATTTTTTACCGATTAATTACCTACATAGGATTTACAGATTCTAAAATACGGAATCGGTAAAATTCGGTATTTTAGAATTGGTAAAACCTATTTACCTACATCTAGCCCCAAGTTACTTACCTATAACTGTAGTTCTCCAGTATTGGAAGCTTTTATAGATTCACATGCAACCCACCCTCCTCCAAGGCCACTTTGGATTCAGCACGGAAAGTGTTTTATGCACAAATGCGTGAAAATCTGAGGGGCAAGAGGTTCTCTCAGGAGGGTTCTAGAGGGTGAGGAGCTCTGATTGGTTCAGGGAAAAGTTAGGTCCTTTTTACATAACAAGTGTAATGGGTTGCAAAAGGAAAATGGGCCTAGGCCTCTTTCAGTTTGCTATACTGCTAAGCATTGCTTTTTTATATACCGGAGACTCCCGTCTCGATGACGGGGAATGATTCAGGCATGTAAATCTATGAAAGCTTCCAATAATGGAGAACTACAGTTACAGGTAAGTTACTTGTTTTCTTCTGCTACATCACACCCAAAAAGTGGAACAACCTCCCTCAGCACATCAGGGCCTCCGCCTCCATTGTTAAGTTCCACAAGAAGCTGAAGACCTGACTCCACGGGGATCAGATACCACTACCAGGTGATTAGTCCACTCTATAAATCCGCATAACATAACATAACATAACAGAACAACATAACAAAACAAAACATAATTTTACATAACATAACATAACATTACATAAAACACAGTAACGGTGCACCTCCAGTAATTACAAAAAGTACACATTTCCAAATACAGTTCCAAACTATATGAAATTCTTCTTTTTTTCTATTTTTTTGTTCTTGTATTCTTGTATAAAAATATATGTCGCCAATGTATACAGTAGAAACAGCCAAGGTCTTTCATCCATAGCAATGGACTTATTCAAGGCAAAGATAAATTCAAAGCTCATTTCCTCTGGTGAATTTCATAAACACAACAACGGTCATCTTCTAACAGATAGGTGAATGTGGATCAAAGAATCGTCGACCCCCAATAAAAAGAGATGACGGAGCAAAGAGAGACATCCTCAAGCATTAGAATAGCAAAATTTTGCGAAAGAAAGATTCAAGAAATCCATCTGCAAATATGTTGTTAGATCTCAAAAACAGGGGGTCCATTCACCCCACTGTGGCACCAGAATCACTGATGTTGACCACAGAGAAGCATCCGTCCAGTCTCCGTATAACATTCAAATTTGTTATACGAAGACCGGCTGGATGCACCCCTGCTGTCGACATGCTTTTGACATCTAACAACATTATCGTGTTTATGACAACTTGGAGATATTAACTCGCCAAAACATTGCTGATACTTCAGTAAATACTGAATTGCTAAGTATTGTAAGTGGAATGATTGTCAATGAGGAGGCGGTGTCTCCAGAGATATATTCAAAAGGTACTGGCCACATTGTTCAAGAATTTAACAGCAAATTGGAGGAAGCTCACCTTCATGTTGTGCCATATGTTGAGTTGGCTGTTCGAAATGATTCCAATCGAGTCATTGTACTGTCAAATGACACAGTTGTTGAATTTGTGTTACTTCGATTTGTTGCAATGTTCATAAGCCAAGGATTGTCAGATTTATTGACATGTTATGAAACAGGCAATAAAACACATTTTATCCCGCTTCATATTCTGTACAAGAAACTTGACCCAGAGATGCCCAGTGACACTATGAGCAAATTTGGAACAACGCTTGGTTCTTTAACTGGTGAACCTATGAAGTTTCTAAAAGGATTTGCTGAGACAGAAGAAGAATGTGACTTTAAAGACGGAAAAAAATATCTTGTCCGTGTGTGGAATACGAGTTCTGACTGTCACATATTTGACGATCTTCAGTACAGTGAGCTCAAGAGATCAGTCCCGCTAAGTGACCTTCCACCGACATCATATTCTGTGCGTGTACACATTAAAAGAGCGTTCTACTTGAACAGAAGATGTGTAAATGAATTAGATCATGTATAGATATAGAAGGATTTGTGTACATTTGGTTGGTAAGATGTTGATAGAACGCTAAAATATACAAAGTTTCAAAATACGCTATCCTCAGAAAATACACATACATGTACTTGCAAAATCTGAGCTGCAAAACAATCTGTGCTGCAAAATAATCCTCTCAAATATCCAACAGTATGCAAACTCACCACGAGTGATTGCCTAGACAAATAAATAAAGTGAACTTTGAAATGTGTCTTAAACAGGAGTGTTAAACATGATTTTCGTTTCATATTTAGATCTTAACCCCTTTCATGCTGATGACGAACCCCAGCCGTCATGCACTACGGTGCTCGTGTGCTGATGACGGCTGGGGTTCGTCACGGCCCGCCCCTGTTCGTGTTGTTTACAGCACACCAGGGGAATCGCGGCCGCATTGAAGGGGTTAAACATTCTTTGGTGTATAGATAAATGGATTAAAAACCGTTATTAATTGTTTCATTTCTATATATGTCTCTTGATCCTCTATAATAGCCACCATTTTGAAAAATGGAGGAAGAGTCTATGTTTTGAAACCAAAATGATGTACATAGGTCTCATTGTTCATGAAATATTACATCATCACTGCAGCACATCCACCATTATTAAAAATGTTGTCCATAAACATCTGGCCCGCATTAGCAATATCTACCCAATCTAAATTACTTCACTAATGATGCAAAAACACAAATCAAAAATCAAAATCTCTGGACAACAATTTTTTTTTACAGAGTAAATCAAGGGGCCAGGACTATCTTTAATGAGTTAAAGCAGCTCATCTGCATAGGCGTAAGGTAAACAGTACATTTTCCCTAACAACCAGGATCGATGAGAGATGATGCCACCATAGCAAAAATATGTGCAGACCCAGTTTTGACATATTGCTATAAAAATATTTTGTAACCAGTTATTTACTGTGTATTGACTCATATATCAACATGTTGCTTTTCTAACTGTGACGTCTGGTAGCATAAAGGGGTATATAACTTTTTCTGATGTTCCGGTGCTGCAGTGCCCTGCACTATATATACAAAGTGGCGTTAAGCCACTTTATGTGCCTTAACAACGCTTTGTAAATATGGTACCCTTTCACACAGTTTTCTGCATCAAAGGGGCATGCAATGGGTGTTGCTGTGGACATTCCCTTGCAACACCCAATGCTCTTTTGACACTGTCTCAGATTTACAAGGAGCTGTAAATCTGAGGCAGTGCCAAAACTAACGCCATGCGCAATGAGGAGAAATACTTTTATTTCTCCTCGTTTTTTGCTTTTTCTATGTGTACTGCACAATGTAGCAGACACAAAAAAGCAAAAACTGAGGAGAAATAAGTGTTTCTCCTCATTACGCATGACATTAGTTTTGCACAATGCAGCACACATAGAAAAAGCAAAAACAAGGGGAAATAAAAGTATTTCTCCTCATTGTCCATGGCATTAGTTTTGGCGCTGCCTGAGATTTACAGATCCTTGTAAATATGGGGCAGTGTCAAAAGAGCAATGAGTTTGGCAGTGGAATGCCCCCAGCAACACCCATTGCATGCCCCTTTGATGCAGAAAACTGTGTGAAAGGGTACCATATTTACAAAGCGTTGTTATGCCACACATTGTGACTTAATGCCACTTTGTAAATGTGGTGCAGCACACATAGAAAGAGCAAACACCATTAGTGATTGTTTTTGTTATGGAAGGTGCACCTTCCTGCAGAAAAATAATCATTAGATAATGGTGATTTGCTACTTCTATATGTGCTGCAGAATGCAGCACACATAGAGGTAGCAAATCACCATTGATTGTTTATGTGCAGGAAGGGACACCTTTAAGGCACATAAACATCAATGCAATGCAGGTACCCTTGCACTATGTTAAAATTGTGTCTGTGTTAGCGCTAGGTAGCTATTTTTATCGCCAGCGCAAGGGAAACACAGAGGTGCGCTGTATTCTTGTAAAAATGGTGCATCCCTGCATTTTTTAAATGAATCATTGCATGGCTGCAAACTTTGACGCAACGCTGCACCATATCCTCATAAATATGTCCCCAATTCATGAGCTGACAAGATTCCCTTAATCCTTACTAATAAAGGGTTTAAATGGATAGAAAGGACTTGCTCTGGGAGAAACAAAGACAGTAAATTGGCATGACAGAAAGCCTATTGGTGCGATTCATAAGTGTCATTACACAGTGTACTGAGGTCAGAGGTGATGTTGCTATTTAGTAAAGAAAGGTGGGCACATTCAAGTGCACTGGTCACTTAAAGGTCTGCTAATTAATCAATAATCATATTTAAATTGGGTGTGAAAACTCTTTAAAATAATTTCACAAAGACATCAAACACTTAAAATTGTTACAAGATGTTCATAAAAGAATTATAACATTGCAATGACATCCAAAACATAATTCATTAGGAAGACTGCCAATAAAAGTTGCAAGATAAAACACCTGAAAGTCACCAAATTAACTACAAACAAAACGTATGCAGTACAGGAGTACAAGTGAGTAATTCATTTAGATATCATCAAATGGATACTGCACACAATTGAAGCTGCCAACCCATTGAAGCTGCTTCAAAGAAGTTAGCAATAGCAAAAGTGATAGCAGGAACAGTAGTAGATATACACAACTGCAGTGTCTCGCAGCCACTATGATTTATATAGTTCATCATTATTGGTTGATAGCCATCTCCTTCTAATAGTGATATATAGAGGACAATCCACCAGGAAGTGATCTATTGATTGAACTTTACTACTGCAATGTACACAACTCCCAGACAGTGGTCCTAAGTATTAGTATACTTGGTAAGTGCAGACTATCAACTCAAAGGTTCAGGTGCAAACACTTTGTGTACGACAGACAATTCATACCATATATTGCTTTCGGCTTGGTATATTCTTTTATGGCAAGCGGGCAGAGGTCAAACCGCTAACCACAATTCTCTCGGTCCAAAACCTTTTGGCTTTAGTAGAACTTGGGAAATGTTCTTCTTGCCTGTGAGTAATTTAGGCATGTATATTGTGTCCATTACTGTGTAAAGTTTGGCCACCAAACTATTTAAGGCCCAGCTGAGGTCCCAGCACATCTCTAATGGAGCAACTAAAGAGTCAAGTGAGATGAACACTACAACTCTAACAGAAGAGAAAAGTAGATGTCTCCCAAGCTCTGGTCGGTCATGAAGCAACCGCTGTGCTCAACACCGTACATATTA
The DNA here is from genome assembly GCF_964263255.1 of Lissotriton vulgaris. Classification (NCBI taxonomy): domain Eukaryota; kingdom Metazoa; phylum Chordata; class Amphibia; order Caudata; family Salamandridae; genus Lissotriton; species Lissotriton vulgaris. The sequence continues at coordinate 1,858,855,744 of NC_141689.1, forward strand.
AAGCTATAGCTTGGGCCTTATAATAAATCACCATTAGTTCCACTGCCTTCCTCTATAAGGGAGCATTGAGCCTTAGAATCACCCTAGTTCCTTGTGCATAAACAAGTGAAGATTTCTGCTATTGGGACTTCCAATAGCTCTTTCCTAAAAGTCTATGCCAAGATAATCAAACATAGTAGCTCTAGCCTATTAATCATAATGTATAGATTAAACCTAGTTGGAGTGCTAATAATCAAGAATGTAGCTTGTCATTTTCAGCAGCATACAATGTGAAGTGTTTGTTTCTATCACTCAGCTAGCAGGCCTTTTTAGTATAGTTTAGTAACATTTCTGGAATCTTTACTAAATAAGCTTGGTAGTTGATTGGCAGAAAAAGAAGACTTCAGAGAAAAGCCATTCAGAACAATTTTGGTGGATCTTAGAAAATCCATTTGTAGTATGTGCAAGAAGTTATTTCTGCACCGAATCAACTGTGTTTCTGAGCCAAGCTCTTGACCAGTTTTAAATACATTTCAAGTATTGTATTTTTCAGGGTTAAAAGTCTGCATAGCGTAGCTTACAGTAGAACAAGACTATTGGCCTGATTATGAGTTTGGCGGTCCGACGCCCTACCACCATTGTGGCGGTCCCAAGAAGACCGTCACGGTGGCAGTCTCTTGCCCCCCATATTATGATGTTCCGAATGGGCCGGTGGACGTATTTCTGATGGCGATATCTATTTTTTCATATGTGCCAATGCAGGTGTGTATTTTTTGACTGCTGTGTACATAGATGCATGACACATCAAAAAATTCCTACTAACAGTACATTCAATTTTAAGTACCAGATGTGACCAATCCAGTCTATGGGTAAATAGTACGAAATGCACTTACATGGATTTCGGTGAGAAAAGGGTTGTTTTTGTCGAGGTCAAGATGGTGCTGTGAAGGGGAGCCCTGGAAGAAGGTATTCACGTCAGTGACTGAAGGGAAGAAATGGAAATGGGTGAGTATGCACCCTAAATAATTTGATTCCGCTGACTCGTAGCAGGCGGTCCCACCGCCACGGTCGGCTCGTCGGAAAGCCAACTCATAATTAGCACAGTGGTGACCTCTGTACTGCCCTATGACTGCTGCTTTTGCCCGATCGCCATTGAGGCGGTCAGCGAATGACTGGCAGTGTCAGCGGTGCCCCTGTGGTCTTTAGTTCAGCAAACCACCAAACTCGTAATATGGAGGGCAGGCTTCCTAGTCAGCAGCAAGGAATCTGATGTCACCACGACAGTGGTCTGAAGACTGCCAAACTCGTAATTAGGCCCTTTATTTGAAATTGTAATTTGATGAACTATATCCAAGGGGCCTGAAACAATTTGCATCATCAGTATAGGAAAAGACTGACCTACTCATCTGTACTAACTGATTTCTCCCACTTGGACCATCTGTTGTTCCATAAATCACTCCACTTATTTGCTCCAAACCACCTGGTCTGATTAGTTGAGCCCTGCATTGATTTGCCAGAGAGAGGATTATTACTGACCTCCTCCAAACTCTGTCCTTGCAGAAAAATCTAAGAAAGAGCTTGGAAACTCACCAAAGCTGGGAAAACCACCATTCATCTATCATTGGTTGTTCTGAGCAATCTTTGCCCAAAAGGGATAGCTTTTTAAAATGATTTCTTATTTCTTCCAATGTGTAGTCCTTGCAGGACTGTCCAGGAATTTACTAGGCCAGCACCTCAAACATGTTGTCACACAAGAGATACCAGCTTCATATTAAGACAAAGACTGAATGTCAACCACACCAATTAATTCAAACAGGCACCACCAGGTCCTAGAAGATGCTGATCGCCTGAAGACCTCCAGAGGGTTCTATATCATCCCCAGTCATCTTTAACCTCTACGTGGCAGTTAAAAACATCAACATTCACCAATATGCTAACAACACACAGCTTAATTTGATAGACTTCTGTAGAAATCCAGCACCTCAAACACTGCCTATACCTCATCCAAACCTGGGTGTATGGCACCTACCTGAAGCTTAGCCTCATCAACAATGATACGTGTTCTTCGCCAAGCACAAACACCCTAAAGAGCATCCTACATGCTGCAGTACACCTCATTAAGGCCCTGAAGAAATATGACCACATTACCCCTACCATGATGGAGGTCGCCTGGCGCCCCTTGTCGGCCCACACTATCTTCAAAACCAGCTGCATCATCTTCAAAGTCACCATGAATAGAACATTTGCTTACCTGGGTGGAAGATTCACCGTCCCTGATAGCTTCAGGCAGGCCCACAGCCAGGATAACATCAGACTGGAGACAAAGCAGTGCAAAAACCAACAAAAAAAACAAGGCACCAAGCCTTCTCAATGTATGCCTCTAGGATCCGCAACAATATCCCTGTATTCATCAGTACTGCCCTAACCCTGCTCTACTGTATGACAGAGCTGAAGATGCAACTCTTTTTATTATGCAGTAGCAGCACAAAAATCAGCTACTCCTTCCATCACACATTTTATCTTTGCTTTGACCGCATATAGCAGTCTGCTGCCTTTCAGCTAGGTTTGTGTTATATAAATTAATACCGAATGCATACTAGCTGCCCACACATCCACCTGTGGATCCTCCATCTCGTGAATTTTTTACTATTTATGTTTATCTTTTCCATATACTTCAATAATCCTAACGTAAAATGGCTGAAGACGATTCATGAAATTTTACTCAATTTTTCCTTTTACAACTTGTTAACGGTTTTTAGCTTGTACATATATGTTTTATAAATATTATCTTTCCCTTAAGTGCTGTTACTGAATTTCTATTGTACTTAATGATTTATTCACTGATGTTAAATGTCTAGTGGAAGGAAGCCTTTGGGGCACAGCCTTTGCTATTGGTGAGCCAATGGATAATTTATAGAAATCGTTTGCAGTCCTTTGGATTTGGGTATGTGTGGCAGCTAATCTAAAGCATATTAACACCTTGGCTGCTGTGACTTTTCCCCTCCTGTGCTGAAATTGCTTGAATACTATGGTTTCATGACGAGCTCAGCTCGTCATAAGCACAACTCAACTGTGAGCTCGTCATGAGCATTGAAAGGGTTAAAGCTCTTGCCACTCTCTTTTCTGAAGTTCTGACTGCTGGCAATGCATTGAGAAGACAGGAAAGAGCAAACTAGGCAGGACTTGGATAGACGAAATCACTGGTGAAATCATATGGTTCACAATGATAAAGATAACTATAATACAAACATGACACAGTACATCACCTTCATCACCTCCCGACTGGGAACCAAAACAAACACTGACAAAAGTGATCAGTCCAGCCATACTTCCCTCCTCTCTTCTCTTTCGCTCTCTTTTTATCCATCCATTCTCTCTCTCCCTCTTCTTCCTATCTTAACTCGCTCATTATCCATCCTCTCTAACTCCCTCTCTTTTATTTTATTCTCTCTCTCTCTCTCTCTCTCTCTCTCTCTATCTCCTCCCCCCCTCCCACCCCTCCACTCTGCCTATGCTCCTATTGTGCCTGCTTCAATAATCCCCACGGGGCTGAGGAAAGTGAAGCAGCCAGCATGAGACCTTCCAAAAATGCCCTGCATTTGATCCAGCCTCTAAGGTAAATGATCTGTCTAGTCCTCAGCTTCATCGAACACAAAAGTTCAATTTCAATCCAGTTTGATTCTAAGGCTCAATTTAGAATTTTGCAAACGCATTAAAGGCAGTTAAGCTGGCAAATGCCTTTATGTCTGTCACCCTACTTTACCCCGCCCACCAAATCAAGCATTCACTACTGACCCTGCAATGAATTCTGTGGATTTGTGTGAATCACGGTCATGGTGTGACATACAAAGGAAATGAAACATTTAGGGGCCTGTTAGGATGGCATATTTTGCATTGCGATGCACAACGTGGCAGGCACCGCATGGTGCCTGCCACCTTGAGCATGGCAATGTAGCCCCCCCCAAACCCCACATCCCCCCGGGGTCCCGCAAAGGGCCCGTAGCAGTACATATGCCTTTCCATGGCGGCATTGCCACCATGGAAATGTCGGTGTTTGCCTGTCCTAATCTGGTGGACGGTGCCTGCTAGGCACCACCACCATTTTGGGCTCCCTGGGCCGTCCGCCAGGCAATCGGGATGATTGTTGGCAGAGGATGGTCTTTGCATCTGTTGGGGACATATTCATGTTCCCACCACGGTGGGAAATATCCGTTCGGTGGCGGTCCTTCCGCCATCCTCATCAGCCCCAAAGTGTGTATCCGTCATTATTGACGAACGCTTACACCAACCGTTGCAAAGTTTTACATCTTCCAGAAACAAACGCCCCCAAAAATAAAACAATAAATGTAGGATGTAAACCTAATGTCCCGCACACCATAGGAGCTCTCTCTCATGGTGTGGGGATATTTCTTTTAACATTTTTACTGCATTTGATGAACAACATCAAAAAGCCATCTTGACCACCTTTTCTAAACTGGGTCAGATGGCTTACCTCCAGCAGCTGCACTCCATCAGGCTGTTGGGAGAGTATGTTGACAATGGAGATGGAGTAGGCTCTGTCATCAATATACTGTTGGTCTATCCAGCCCTAAATCTGGGAGATGGGCCGAGAGTTTGGCAGAATGGGTACTCTGTCACAGTTGTGGGGACAGCCCCGGTCGGTAGTGGGAGTAGCTGTCGGTCGGTGATGTGGGGAGGGGGAGGGGCAGGGTGGGGGTAGTAAACTATGGATTACGGAGGTTTACAAGTAAGTACACATGTAAATAAATAAAACGAATTTCGTTGCGTGCACTGCATCGGATTTGGGGAGGAAGTGCGCGCAACGAAATTCGTTTTATTTATTTACATGGGTACTTACCTTTAAACCTCCGTAATCCATAGTTTACTACCCCCCACCCTGACCCAGGCCCTCCCTATCCCCACGTCACCACCCGGCAGCTACTCCCACTACCGACGCAGCTGTGTGGGGAGAACCCTTGGTGCCACACTCTAAATCAGGCACAAAGTCGTCAAGCCTAAGCCTGCTGGGATAACTCACAATTAACGTTTTTGGAATACCCAGAAGCTTCTATCTGAATTTATTCCATGATATGGTATTAGAACATAGGATACTGTATTTTCAGTGAACACGTTGTGCTGGTCGAATCTGGCAAAAAAATCTGCAGAAACTGTTTGGAATTAAGGATTATCTTGCACAAACTATTGCAGAAATGTTAGCTTTAATTCCCCATTGAATAAAGGCAAACTAGTAATGGTTTGGTAATGCTTCACATGGAAATTACCGCACCCCTATTTTCATGGGGCCTCATTTATGAGGCTGTGCGTCACTTTTACGCCGCCGGTGCGTCACTTTTTGTGACGCACCAGTGGAGTAAAAAATGCACCTTGTTGCGCCATATTTACAAAGTGACGCATCTAGGTAGATGCGTCACTTTGTAAACCCCTGCGCCACATTATACCTGTGCCAGGTATAATGGGCCTCATTTATGAGGCTGTGCGTCACTTTTACGCCGCCGGTGCGTCACTTTTTGTGACGCACCAGTGGCGTAAAAAATGCGCCTTGTTGCGCCATATTTACAAAGTGACGCATCTAGGTAGATGTGTCACTTTGTAAACCCCTGCTCCACATTATACCTGTGCCAGGTATAATGTATGCAAGGGGGGAGTATTGACGTAAGGAAGGGTCGTAGAAGTGACGCAGTGAAATCTATGAGATTTCACTGCATCACTTTTAGGACGCCGTTGCATCAAAATCTTGCGCCTGCCTCACAGCAGGCATAATACTGACGCAGGCCCTTTCACATGGGGCTTTCCCCATGTGAAAGGACGCATTGATGGAGTTGCGTCACTTTTGTGACACACTCCAGCAATGCGTCACTTGTGCGCTTACAGATATGTCAGAAATACTGACGTATCTGTAACTCCTTGCAACATGATGCGTCATACTTTAAATATGACGCATCAGGAATGTCGCAAGGAGTGCGCACTGAGAAGTGACGCATCGCTGCTTTCACGCAGCGATGCGTCATTTCTCATAAATGAAGCCCAATGTGTGCAAGGGGGGAGTATTGACGCAAGGAAGGGTCGTAGAAGTGACGCAGTGAAATCTATGAGATTTCACTGCATCACTTTTAGGACGCTGTTGCATCAAAATCTTGCGCCTGCCTCACAGCAGGCGTAATACTGACGCAGGCCCTTTCACATGGGGCTTTCCCCATGTGAAAGGACGCATTGCTGGAGTTGCGTCACTTTTGTGACACACTCCAGCAATGCGTCACTTTTGCGCTTACAGATACGTCAGAAATACTGACGTATCTGTAACTCCTTGCGACATGATGCGTCATACTTTAAATATGACGCACCAGGAATGTCGCAAGGAGTGTGCACTGAGAAGTGACGCATCGCTGCTTTCATGCAGCGATGCGTCATTTCTCATAAATGAGGCCCATGGTTCCCAGGTGCGGTATTGACGCATATGGATTCCTGCGACTTCTGCAACTGTGAATTTCACAATAGTTTATGCGCTCATACTAACATTGACAGTACTCATTGCCTTTATCTGTTTATTAGTAATCCTTTATTTTAATATAGTATAGTGTATAAAATAAAGTGTTTATGAAATTTACCATAAGCACTCTACATTATTTGCTTGCCATTAAGGATGCTCTTGGTAGGATAAAAAAGTGAGCATGTTTGAAGGCAGTATCAGCTGTATTGTTTCCAGACGAACACATCAATCAACAGGCCCAGCCTCTAGATTGTGCTTGTATCAAGGGGGAATTGTCTCCAGTGAATAGAAAAATGGAATGAAGAAGGACCTGAAGCACTACTCGGCCCTGTGGGGTTTAATAGTGGTCACTTGATTAAAGCTTGATTTGTGGCGTGCACCACTCGAGTACAGTCATTATGGGGAATTCGACATTGAACATTTGCCAAGAAATCAGAATTTTGCTTTTGGCACATGTTATGTTTAAAATTCTTTCCTACCTTCCATCTGGACATAAAAAATGAGCCCTCTAATTAGAACAAGGTTTAAAGTTGGGAAAGTGTTTCATGTTTATTTTAGGGCTCTGTAATTTCAAATGTGAGAAGTTTATGTGATAGATTTTTACTAGAATTGTACATTATAATAAATGTGTGAAGTTAAATAAGTAAAGATCCTAATTAGTCCCACGCTTTAAACAAAAGCCAGATATAGGTTACAGAGCTTGTCTGACTGCACATGCTTTCTTTCTGTGCACCATGCTCCATCTTGTGTGCTGACAAGCAAACACATTGTTAAATGTGGCACGTCATGCATTGTTTTGTGTATATATCTGTACGCCGAGATTAAAACACACATAATTGTTGCTTCAAATTACATCACAGGAAGGCCTCACTTGACCTTCAATCACACAGCCTCGTGAAATCAAAGAAAGTATATTTCATAAATAAGATCGTGCTCAATTATGAGTGAACTGAATATAGCTAGAGTGCCGAGTTGCAAACCGGGATAATACCTACTTCATGTGACTGAGAAGTAAAGTGGCACCATCCTTTTGGGAAATGGAATGAGACCAATAGAAAAAACTCTTTTGCAATGGCTTATGAACAGCGATGAAACTTGAAGACTTCCATCCAGATTTCAGTGTGGCCTTGTGCTCTAGTAACTACCTAATGCTGTGCCAAACGACTGAATGGTGTCAAGAAATGATAATGTTGCTTATTCCCTATTTTTATTTATGATAAGTGCACGAGTGAAGGAGTGCTAATCTAAGCAGGCCCCTTTACTCTGGGAAGATAAAGGGCGTTATTTTAATTTATCAAACAGAAGGTGATGGGATTAATGGTTAAAAATAGTCTAACCACTGGCAATCTCTCGGGGTGGCGTTGTAACCAGGGGTTAGACTATCTGCAAGGATGCTTCTCTTCACCTTTTGTGGGATTGATGTAACCGTCTTAGTGGCCATGGATATGTCCATACATGAGTCCCTTGCACACTATGGGCCCGATGTAGGTCGGTCGGTAACGGCCGAAAATCGGTATTTTCGGCCGTTACTGATCGGTAAATAGGTGATAGGTATGTAGGGGGCATTATTTTACCGAATCGGTAAAATTACCGATTCAGTAATTTTTCCGATTCAGTAAAATAAAAAATCGGTAAATTTACCGAATCTCAGTCACCCATATGTAGGTGGGACTCTTCAGAGTCCCAGGAGCCTTACCGAATCGGTATTTTACCATCAAGTCCAATTTGATGGTAAAATACCGATTCCGGTGTGCATGCACATGTGTGCATGCACACCTATGCCATGTGACAGGCAGACCTGCCCTTAGGGCATGTATGCCTGCCACATGCCACCCGAGCCTGTTTTGGGGGTGCCAGAGGGTGTCAAAGTGACACCCCCTGCACCCTTGTGAAAATCGGTATTTACCGATTCGGTAAATACCGAATCGGTAATGCCCATTCATTCCTATGGGCTTCAAAGCCCATAGGAATGAATGGGCATTACCGATCCGGTATTTACCGAATCGGTAAATACCGAAATCATCCGATTCGGTATTCCAGCACATCTGGAATACCTACATGTCGACCCCATAGATTTACCGATTTTTAATTACCGAATCGGTAAAATTCGGTAATTAAAAATCGGTAAATCTATTTCACCTACATCTGGCCCTAAGCCATATAATTCAAGCTGTACCTCCCTGATGAGGCCTAACAAGACAGAAACCAGTCTGGGGTTGCTTCTTTTCCCTTATGGAGGAGGCCTTGCCTGGCAGTTCGTGAAAGACTGTTGCCATGAAGAGCAGGGTCAGTTCTGAACGGCATATCGCTGGACTTTTTCTAAAGTGGCACAGTGGGCAAAAATGATGGGTTGAAATTCTACCCTGAGCGATTCACAGTGGTTAGACTATTTGCAAGCATTCATCCATCACCTTTTGTGTGATTGATTATTTTAATGTTGCCATCCCTGCTTTATTGATTATTTTAATGTTGCCATCCCTGCTTTATTGATTTTTTCTTGTATACTACATCTCAACCCAGCATAGGGTGCCAGAGTGCTTCTCATTTTACAGTTGTCATGCATGGTACATGAAGGCAGTGTGGAAAGTACATATGGTATGCAGAGCATATAACAAGATATTTGAGATATAGACATTACACAGGACTGATAGCATATGGTAATATGTATAGGATATTTGTATATAAATAATAGAACAGCAAGGACAGATGCAAGGCCGAAGTGAGGGCAGATAGATGTCTAGGGAATACATGCTGATTGCGTGTATGCTAAAGATATATTTCAGGGTGCCCATTTATCACACAGAGTCTAATAATAATCTTTTATTATTATCATCTGTTTTATTGAGCATCGTCCCACTCCCTGAGGAGTATCCCAGCGCTTATGCTACAGTCTCAGTATATGGCGAATGTTGGATCTTAAAATAACCAGGTTTTCATCATTTTCTTAAACATTCTAAAAGCCTGGCAAGAACAAAGTCTGAAGTAGCAGCCTGTCCAAATGATGAGGGGCTAGATATAAAAACATGTCCACCATTCTGCATGATAAAGATTCGCTGTGGGGTTAACAATTCCTTGTCAGAGGACCTCAGGCTTCTACTTGGGTAGTACTTTGAGAGTCTCATATGCAGGTAGGCAGGACTTTTCCCATATAATGGTCTATGAGTGTGGCAAACGAGTTTGAACAAACTGCTCTTTCTGATGGGTAACTAATGCAAGGCTCTTAAAGTAGGATCAGAAAGAAAGCCAAGGGAGATTACTAACTAAGTGGGCTGCAGTGTTTTGCACCTCCTGTCGTTTAGAAAGGGCGGTCTCATTAACCACTACCAGGAGTGTGATTCTGTAGTCCAGGCAACTTGTTATGAGGGCCAGGGCCATTGTTTTCCTAGAAGCGATGGGAAAACTTTCCAGAGTGGTCGAAGGATACCAAAACAAGACCCACAGCTGGAATTTGCTTGTTTACTCATAGAGAGCTTGTCATCCATCAAAATGCCCTGATTTCCTACCACTTTCTTGGGGCAAGGGCAGTGCCAAGCTCCTCCTGCCACCAGGGCTCTAACCATAATTCCTGAGCCTTACAAAAACAAAATAATTTCCCTCTACCCTCCATTTACCTGTAAGCAGCTCTGTTTCATCCAGAAAGCCACTTTTCTCAATCAGTTTGTGAACCAGTCTTTGGTGGCTTCTGGGTCCTGCCCCATCTAAATCACTAGTTGATTAACATCTGCATGGGACAGGATTTTAAAACCTGCAGGATTCCTCAATCTTAGCTAGTGAGATCACATATATATTGAAGAGTGTGGGGTTCAGGAGAGACATTTGAAGAACCTCCCAGTTATTAATAACCGTCCTGGATTTAAATGAATAGATAGAAACATGAGTTCTGTCTTCCCGGAAATCCTTGAACCAAGGTAATGCCTCTACATACTCTCCAATATCACACAGTCTCTGAATGAGGCCAGGGTGCAACACCTCGCCGTAGGCAGATGACAGATCTAATAGAACCAGCAACGCTTGTCTGCATTCTTACAACGTGATCCTAATAACATTAGTTACCAGCATACGAGCTGTGTCTGTACTGTGCACTGTTCTTAATCCTGCCTGTGAAGAATCCAATATGTGATTGTCCTCTAGGAACTGGGAAAGTTGTTTATTTACAAGTTTTTTAAAACCTTGGCAAGAAATGGAGGACATGAAATAGGACACTAATTCATTAAATTAGTCAGGTCTACATTGTTTTTTAAAATAAGCAAGACAAATTATGACTTCCAGGCCTTTGGGGTCTTGGCTGAATGCAAAAAGAAGTTATACATTTCCATAATGTGCAAAATCAGTAAAGTGGACAAGATACGTATGTGCACAGGGCAAGGATCCTCTGGAGACTCTGAATATACCTTCATCAGTATCCCTAGCACCTCTTTCCCGGAACTTGAATCAAACCTTCAGAAACAGCCAGGGTTCTTTGTAGGTCGCAGATTTTATTATTCAAAGTTTTTTTTTATTATTTAACTAGGAAGATCATGGGGCTTTCTTTAAACTAGTAGGGAGTGAGTTACAAATTTGGTGGGTATTTCTGCAGAAAGTTCTTTTTAGGGTAGTATATTTCTTGAACTTAGGTAGGTTAAGTCACAAGAAGACCTTGTCTCTTATGTTTTTTTGTTCCTCCTGCAAAAGTAAGTTCAGAGGTGAGATATGATGGGGTGCTTAGGTGTGAGGTTTTCTATGTGATCCAAGCAGTCTTGTAAATGTAAATTGATACTTGTATAGCGCACTACTCACCCGCAAGGGTCTCAAGCCGCTTGTACGAATACCGCTGTGGAACCCATCCTGGCTTTCCCTGTGAGGTGTCCACTCCTGGGCACCCCCAAGGTGGAGGCCAGGCATCCTTAACGTTGTGGGGGCCATTGTGGAGATTAAGCAAGCTATTGCCCAGAGTTGCAGAGTGGGACCCATGATTGGAATAGGCATCAAGGCGAGAAATATCAGGTCCGTGGAATTTTTGAGCCCAAGACCCGCCGAGGCGGGGAATCGAACCCTGGTCCATGGCTAGACCACTGCATCAGGGTCTGCCGCTCCAACCATTGAGCCACACTTCTCTTGTGGATACTTCAAGCACCAAGAGCCTGCAAGTCCAGTGAGGATGGAATGAGCGTGACATGGTCGATTCTTCAGAATGAAGCATGGCTTTCAAAGGTGTAAGTTTCAGATTTGGGTAAGCTGGCGAGCAAATACTTGTTGAATTCAATTCTAGATGTGACCATGATTTGCAACAATTTTTTTAGGTCAGATCACGAGTGAAGTTGTCTGAAGTTTTTTCGAGTTCTAAGCTAGTGTTTTGCACCATAGACATTTACCTTGATGTGGGAGTCCAGGTTGAATTGAGAGTACAGTAAGATGTCCAAAGGTTTTGCTGTCATAATTGTTTTGGCATAAATGCTCTCTCATTGAAGGGTTTGAACCAGTCTCTTGGTGCTCTGATTTTGGGGAATCTGAAAAAAATAGATTTCTGGGCATTCAGTTTAGGCTTTATGTAATTCATCCAGTTTTAAATGTCAAAGAGACAGCCTATTAGTCTTGGGTAGCTATCTGAGAAGTCCATTTGTCTATAAATCTGATTATTCTCAGCATTGCAAGAAAGAGATGCCATGATTTTGTCAGAGAACTGCAAGAACCCTAAAACACATATCGGTGAGTTTGGATGTAGAGTTGCTTAGCCATACTTTTGTGTAACTATTTTGAGACATGAGATTTGAACCAGTTTAGGATAGGTCCATCAATGCTCATACACACCTAAAGGATGTCTAGAAGGATGTAGTGATGCAGAGGTGAAGATCAGTAAAATGAGGAGATAGATTTGTCTTTTCTCAAAGATTTGGAGGGATTCATCTACTATCTTGAGTAGACTGGTTTCAGTGCTCCAACTTTCTCAGGAGTCTGACTGGTGGGCTCCTAAAAGTCGACTCTTGCTAATGTGTTCATTTAATTGAGAAGCTACACATTTTCCCAACAACATGGACATAAAGGGAGTCCAGTTATTGGTCTAAAGTTTTTCTTTTCACAGAGTTGGTTCCTTACGTCTACGTATGACCAATTTTAAGAGAATCTGATAGGGAACATGTGTGGAACGAGGTGGTAAGGCAATTTAGCCATACTGCTGAGTTTGACAGCATTTGGCAGAGTTTGGCACTCACAGTTCAATGGCCTTTGGAGCAGGGATACGGTCATCAGCATAGAGTGATGGCCTGGGGCATATTTTGTTCAATGTTCCAAGAAAACTGTAGTTAACTTGGGGTGAATGTTGGAATCACGTTGACGGCAGCAGTTTGTAATTTTGCCTAGAGTTAGTAATCGTAATTTAGGAAGAAGCTCATCTTTGAATTCATCTGGTTAGCTAGGGGTGGAGCACACTCCTCTCTGGAAGGGTATTGGGCCTCCTGGAGCCCTTGTTTGATACAGCCTGCAGCTTCATCCCACTGAAGATCTTCGACTTCCAAAAAGGAGACTAAGTCCGAAAGAGGAAATCTTCAACGTGACTTCGTCCAGTGGCTTCCCAATACTGCTTTATCCTCGGACACCACAGCCTGCCTATCCCCGCAGAACACATTTCTGATAAGTTCAAGTATAAGCAGAGACTAAGCCCAATCCACCTCATGTATCTAAACTGCCCTCCATTGTGGTGGGACATAACATTTGACTATTCACCCGGTCTATCGCAACTAGATAGCCACAGTTGGTGCTTTGATTTTTTAGGCGCTAGATTGCGTTAATATAACTTTCAAAATTTATAACTAATAAGAAATAAGACATTACCTTTTACTCTATTTTTCTAAATTAGTGTGGCATTTTCTTGTGTTGTTTTTCACATTGTTACTGTTTAAGTACTGCACAAATACTTTAACCAACAAACCAATTTCTTACACCCTTGGACTTGCTCGATTTATTTAACACAGCTTTCAGGGTGAAACAGGGGAGAGGCCACAATTGACGCTTTTTTGGAACAGCTTGGTGGTGTTTTTGAATACATTTCTGACTTAATTTTCTTACTTTCGGTGAACCTGGAATACATACAACAAAAGCCACACAGTTTATAGCAGAGGCGTAGCTAGAGCTTGTGGTGCCTCGGGCTATCTCTCAGATTGCAGCCCCTGGAGGGGGGAGGGGGTGCTGGGGAAAAAGGACGGCAAGCACTTGAAAGACGTCCGAGAGACACGTAGTATTGCCGCTAATAGTTACCTCGATCATGCAAGTTACATGCACATACGTGACATTTTTAAGACAATACCTACCACCCAAAGAGCTACTGACTTCGCTTTCTCTGTTGCCCTTCGAGCTTTGGGAAAGGGGAAGGACTTTGCGTGTCACAACTTTAAAATGTAGGTGCGGAAAATTCAGGCTGAAGCATGGGTCAAATTATGCAGCAGTGTGGACTTAATTGTGCAACAAGAAAAAGCAAACTATGCAACATAATGTGTGACATTATGGGATAGTATTAGTTCATTATTTTGATATTTTTACGCTTGCTAACACTAGACATAGATTGCACTTCAATGGGACCAGTTTAACACCTGAATATAGCAATAAGCAATCAGAAGGTGACTAGTCAACCTTAGGAAAGAAAACTTCCACTCAGCGCCACCACATGACAGTGCAACTACTCCAGAGAAAGAGAGGCTGGAGCAGAGCATGGAGGCATGCCTTTAATTATTTCCCCGTGTGCTGTCTGCCACCCGGCGCCCGCACCGAAAAACCGAGAAGGCACACAGCGAGGGGGTCTGACAGCTTACCTGCCCCAATGGTTCATCTGGGCATTGCGACGGCGCTGGGTCCCTGACGCTGTGGTTTCCCCCGCCGCCGAGCTGGTGGCAACGCTCGGCCGCGGAGCGGGGTCGAGACTACAGCTCCCAGCCTGCCTCGGGAGAACACCGCCCACTTCCTGTTTGGCGCCACCGGAGGCCGTCAAAAACAGACAGCTTCCACGGAGGAGCGGGGTCACCGCAAAAACCGAGAAGGCACACAGCGAGGGGGTCTGACAGCTTACCTGCCCCACTGGTTCATCTGGGCATTGCGATGGCGCTGGGTCCCTGATGCTGTGGTTTCCCCCGCCGCCGAGATGGTGGGAACGCTCGGCCGCGGAGCGGGGTCTAGACTACAGCTCCCAGCCTGCCTCGGGAGAACACTGCCCACTTCCTGTTTGGCGCCACCGGAGGCGGTCAAAAACAGACAGCTTCCTCCGCATCGCGGACGGCGCTGGGCGGAGCCCGGGAAGAGGGCGGGTCGTCTGTGGCCGTCCGGGGCCGAAGGAGGCCGGGCTGGGCCACCCCATTAACATCTGTTGCTGACAATGGGTAAGCGCAAGAAAGCCACAAATATGGAGGAGGGTGGGAAGAAAGCTAAGGTGCCAAGACACTCTAATTCCATCATGACATATTTAACATCGGTGGTGGGCGAACTAACAAAGGAAATTGCCAATGTCGAGTTGGAACTGGGTTTGTCAGCCACTCCCCTACCAACCACGGTCCCATACATCCCTCCAGACCTTGACGGTATAACACCTAATGGCCCCCCTCCGGTACCATTAGACCCCGTTGTGATTATTGCCAATCCTCCGCTCATATGCCCCACAGCCAAGGAACCTACCCCCACCCCGCCAGTCAGACAGCCTGTATTGAGGCAGCAGACAATTATCCAACCAACTAGGGGATTGTTGGATAACAACGTCGTGAGTGCATGTCCATCAAACTTGCCTAATGACTTTTTGGGGGAAAAATTAGAGGATCTTTTTGTCTCCAGGATCAAACCACTACTCGTTGGGATCGCGAAAGACATTGTGGACACATTAAATACTTGCCTAGAAGGATTACTTAGGAAATGTGCACTAATTGATAGACTCATTAATAACCCCCCACCCCATACGGCCCCACATGACAGCGCGATGCGTTCTGAGGGTGAGGGTCAGAAGAAGGTGACTGGGAGGGGGGATCTGGTACAGGCACCATGTGCGGTTTCGCAACTTAAGAGCAGCGTAGGGGTTAACAACACACTACCCCCAGCCATGGGCACACCGCCTTTAACATTGGTTGGGGAGTCACGTCCACAGCACCTGTCTTGCACTCCAGACTCCGGGAGAGCATCCTATAGTAAATACAAACTTCACTTGCCACCTGAAGCGTCCCCCTTGGTAGCTGTTTTTATTGGGGTCCCTCCTTTAATGGATGGGGAGGTTGAATCTGCCACGGACCTTATGGCTAAAACTAATAAGTGGTGTGCGGATAAATGTTGTGGCGAGAACATTGCAGATGAGATCATCTTTGCAAGGAAGGTGGGTTGGATCGGTAAACAACTGAAATTTATCCAAGGAGATTGTGTGGTTGTTAATTTTAGTAGGGCTAACCTAGCGGATAGACTTTTTGGGGATGGTTCTGACATATCCTTAATGGACCAAATAAGACCTGTCCCGCTGGGTTTTTTCTACCCTCCTCCTGGGCGCATGTCGCAACTTACAGTCCCCGGGAACAACAGGATGGGAGGATGCCCACCCTTAGGGGAGGATAGGATTAACACTCACACATTCCCACAAACCCCAAGGTGCCCAACTACCCCATCGATCAGTCAACCCCGTGACCTCCAGAACGTTCTGGTGGGTTCGGTGCTGGCCACTGCAAACCGTTTTGCCCCCGTCGGGTCTGGAGGATATAGACTAACTATCTGTCGACTCCACCAGTGCGAAAGAGGAGGTAGGGTGCAAAGCGAATGGCGAAGCGGGGGCATGCAAGCTACTAAGCGGGAACGTGGCTGGGATTAACTCCAAATGCAATGACAAGTGGTGGATTAGCTTTGTCTCTGGGCACAAGGTTATTGCCTTACAGGAAACATGGGACACGTCTGCTAATTTCTGGATGGATCGGTTCACCAGCTTTGCCAAAGCGGCTACCCCTAGCTGTGCTGGCAGAGCTAAGGGGGGCCTCCTAATTTTATTTTCTCTAGAACTGAAGGGTACCTTAAGACAGATTAGTACTGTTTCCCCCAACATCCTCATTGTTGAAAGGGAAATCCGTCCCACTGGGAGGACCTTATATATTAACTTCTATAATTCCTGGAATAGGGACAATAGCGATAGTAACATAGCCGCTTTAGATGCTGTTTTAATGTCAGTCAGTCAGAATACATACTTCGATGCAGAGTACATACTGCTGGGAGATTTTAATATTCATCCTTGTAAACTAGTGTGTGGTGCAAATAACAAGGAAGGGGGAGAAGGTCCCGAAGGTCCCCACTTTGAGCATACCACCGCAGGTGAAGAACTAGAAGACTTTCTAGCTAATTTTAACCTGTATGAGCCAGAGGGGGGCTCAAGAATAGCTACCTTTACGGGTACCAACCCCGGATCAGTAATTGATTATATTTTTGTACCCACCTACCTGGAGGAGGTTGAGGGTGATGTTCCGCGTGCAGGAGTAGAAAAGATCCCCGCGCTCCTGTACGCGGACGACGCTGTGCCGATTGCCCGCACTGGCGTCTGCCTGCAACGCCTCCTGGATGGTTTTGGCACATTCATGGACCAGCTGGACTTAAAAATAAATACAAATAAGTCCCATACTATGGTCGTGGGGCGACATAGTAACAATAGGAAAACTAAAATCTTTGAATGTAAGGGTGAAGTCATCTCCAGAGTCTCCACGTTCCCATACCTGGGGGTTCTTTTTGACCAGAGAGGATCTTGGGGACCTCAGGTCAGGGCAAAGAGGCTGGCGTTGATTAGATCATCGGCAGCCCTCATGGGCTTTGCGGGTAGGCTAGGCGCTAGGCCTATGGAAGCCCTGCTGAAGATTTATAAAAGTAAATCAGTTGCTTTGGCTTCATATGGGTCACCCCTTTGGGGTTATGTAAACTTGGAACCAATTCAGAAGGCGGAAAACAGATTTATACGGACCCTCCTGTCTGTCCCTCAGTCTACACCAACCTTCTCCATACATATGGAGGTGGGCTTAGATTTCCTCACTGACAAGCTGAACATGGCACCCCTGATTTTTTGGTTAAAGACCTGGCTCAATGAAGATCTGCCCCTAAACCATAAGATCATGGCTGATGTCTTGTCTCTGGACCACTTTAAAAGGGTGCCATGGTTGGCCTATCTGATGAAGGCGTTTTCAGACTTGGGACGACCAGAGCTCTTCACATCCCCTCGGGACATTAAGACCCAGGATATTGAACTGATCAAGAAGCAATTCATGGGTAGGGCAAGAGCATGTCGTGAGGAAAAGGAACTAGTGAAACCAGCAGTGAGGAGACACTATCTGCTTGTAAATTCATTTTCACTAGCACCTTATCTTGGTTTAGTTACGATCCCATTCCATAGGTTTCTCCTGACTAAGTTTAGGTTTAATTTGTTACATCTTTATTTGGGCAATTTTAAAACATGGGAAAAACCTGAATTAGCCCCTCCCTGTTGTTGTGATCACTTCTCTACCCAAGATACCACGCACTTTGTTATATTTTGTGGGTTTTATTTAGAGCCAAGGAAAAAATATTTGTTACCCGTTTTAAAGGAGGCTGGCTTCACACAAGTGAGACCAGCCCTGCTCTACCTACAATCATTGAACAACATACATATTACATTCTGTTTGGCTAACTTCCTGGTGGCAGCAGTTAGAAAAAAAAAATATATCGGAATAATGGGATCCTTTAAAACCGTGAGAATTATTTCACTTGACCCTGGCTTAACACTATATGAACTAAAATTGGCCTTTTTTATTAATCCTATGTATGCTCTGATTTGTATGATATTGTAAATAGTTTTTATTTATTTTAAAGTTTATGAAATGTTTTTATCTCTTTGTATGATTTTTAATTAAATCGAATAAAGATATTTTGACTGACTGACTGACAGTGCAATTTTATAACTTTTGAACCATTTGAGCTAAAAACAACCTCTTTAAAAATCTGCAGATTATGCAGAAGAAAATGGATTATGTGGCAAATGCGGGAAATCCATAGCTATGCGAAAAATGCCATGCCTGCACAATCACATAATTCCAGTGGCCCTGCCCATAGGTCCCTTCTCAAGGAATCATTCTATCATTTGTAACAATCGACATACAAATTATTGTGGTGTGAATTAATGATGAGTAGAATGTCTTTTCATTTGGAAAGATGAAACATTTTTTTGTTTTACTTTTTCCATTAATTTATTTTCATGGAATACTGCAAGTTAGTAATGGCCTCAGAGTAGGAAGAAATTAAAAAAAACCCTGAGTAAATCTATATGCTAATTATAAACACATTTTCACTAACTTTTTTGGGAAAAGCGTTTCTGTCATATCACTTTTTGCTACTCCTATGTACCTTGTGATTGAAGCCTGCAGACTCTTTAGTGTGAGTGAGTGAATGTGTTCAGGATGGCTTTGCAGTTCATTTGCACATCATAGCAGCTATTATCCCTGCTGATTTCACACCTGTCCCCAGGCCTGAAACTAGAGGGTAATATTTAAATAAAACAACGCGGCAGGGCACAATGGGGCTTCAAGGCACTGTGAGACATTAGGAGGAAAAACGCTAATTTTCAAGTTCACAATGGCCTAGGGTGGGCCAGGGCAATTCTTGGGTGGGCCTGGCCCACTCTCTAGAACCGGGCCTGGTTGTAGGTATGATGTTACTTGTTGTATCACATATCTGGGTGCAATGACAGAAACAGTAAAATACAAGTCAGGTGGCACACAATGCTAAACACAGATTTTTAGCGTTAGTGTTTTAAATCCACGCCCTTAACTAAATCGGTAAACCCCCTCCCCCTTTGAGAGACCCCCCAGTTTTTTTCATCCCACTTAAAGCCCTGTTGGCAGCTATGCTGCTACTCTGCCACTCGCTAAATATCCCCACCTCACTCGTGACTCGCTCCAGGGTCTCTATGCGAGGCAGGGGTGGTTGGTTCGAACTTAAATCAACAGCCACACCAGTGTTCAGAGCCAGAAAATCGCCCAGACAGCAGCACTGCACCAACTGCTCCAGGCCAGAATGAGCGCGAGAACGCGTAGCGGTGACGCGCATGACGCCTGACGCGTGACTGCTACGTCATTCTCATAGCGAGGGTAGGACCGGCCAAAATATTTAAATCATTTAATGTCGCCTAGGGCCGTCATTGGTAGCGCACGCGCTACAAGATTGATTGATGGCCCTGGAGGCTGGGACGGACTTGCGGGCCAACAGTAAGATCTGAGCTCAGCAAATCCAAACACGGGACGTTGTGGCCCCAATTTTGGAAGCACTGTGACTGCCGCTGGCGCACTAGCAGTAAACAACAGTCAGCAGGTTAGGTGCGTGCAGCGCGCAGCATGCACTTTCAAACTGGGCCGCACGCGGCACTGGTGGCCCGTTGCGGCCTCGGCTGCCTTTATTAATTATTTGTGGACACAGTGTCCCCAAATAAATGATAAAAGCTGCCGCAACGGGCCACCAGTGCTGCGCGGACGCCCCCAAAATTGTGCCGCCTGGGGCAGACCGCCCCCACAGCCCCCCCTAGCTACGCCACTGTATTACACTGAGACTCTTGCAAGTACAAAGTCTCACACCTCTTAAATACAGTGTAACACAAGTTAAGTGCCTCATACAAGAGTAACCTTCAGGTAAAGCCAGTCTCTCCCTCCAGAACAGACAATCATAGTTGAAGGCCCACCGAGGAAAAGTGCAATGAACTTTAGGTTAGGACCACTGATGCTACTCTGTCAGTAAATTAGGTATCAATAAAGGTGGTATAATAGGTAACTTGACTCTGGTGCGTAGCCTTCGGCATGCCGAACTACATAAAAGCAAGTCAGTGTAGTTAGCGACGGTGCACATGCATAGCTGGTAACTGTTCCAACAAGTTGGAAACTGTCCTGGGTAACACATAATTGGAAAACCACTTGCAATGCACAATCTGCAGATTGCTCACTTTAAAACATTAAAGTAAAACGTGATATCTGTCCAGTGTGTATCCAAAACCTCTGATGGATTATTTTCATCAGGAATCCAGCAGATGGCACTCCTGTATTTGTTTTGAAAGGTTATCAACATCTTTCTGTACTTTTCTTAATTCTGTTATCACAAGAGCCAAAAGTGTATGTTACATAATGCTAATTATGTCAGTTGGGTGGAGTGGGTGGAGCTTTGACGCAGTGGGTATGGTAAATTTTCAAGTAAGTAATTGATAGCTGTGCTGCAAATTGTCCCTGGAATTTTTTTCAAATGTTGGCAACAATGCACAGGTTCCCATTAGTGGCTGCTACCGGACTGGGGTTGTGGGGCGAGGGACAGGGGTGTTAATTAATATATTTTAAAAAACTTACCTTAGAACGGCCAGCCTTCCAGCTGGCCACGCCTTCCCTGTGTCATCTTCCTTCTTCCTCTGCAGTACGGCTGGCAGCAGGAAGCCCCCGGCACACAGGCTCCCCTGAGCCAATTACAATGCTTCAGTGCAGTGTTGTGATTGGTCTGAACACCATGGATCAGCGCTCAGACTCGAACAGTTAGCCTGTGCATTTCCCTGACCAGGCTGTGTAATGCAGCCTAGTAAGAACAAGCAAAGTGTGCATGCAACTTGCCTTGCTCTCCATGGTCTCTCAGTTACTTTTGTTCTAACCACATTTCTGTAAATTTCTGTACAGTGTTCTGTTAACGCTGGGTCTAGCCTATCTTGCACTTTATGTCCCCTAATTTAGTAACTTGTTCTGACCTCATTTCTGTAACTTCATCACTCATTCCTTGTTAGATCTGGGGGTCTCTAGTTGGCAGAGGTAAGTACCCTTGTCCAAATAGGGACCCTTGCTTCTAGTCAGGGCAAAGGGGCACACACTGTAGGTAACCCCTGCTCACCCTCTAGGTAGCTTGGCACGAGCAGGCAGGCTTATCCCCAAGGCAATGTGGTTAATATTTGCACTTCAACATACACAATGATTCCACAGTACCCCACAAAGGTAGACCACACAGGTAAGTATATAAAAAATATAACTTTATCTAGTTTCAGCAGGTATTAATCAGTTACAGACTTGTTGCACGATATTTTCACTTTCTTTGGATGATGGTAATACTTCTAGGCGGTTATCTCACTTTCAACAGTAGTCTCAAGTCTTATCCGACAAAAGTTACTTTGGGGCACTGTTAATCTCCTCCAGGCCCTCTGGCCGTGTCTAGCATGATTGCTACTGAGAGCGCTGCCCTGCGCGTGCAAAAGGGGCAACCCCTCCGTGTAACACAGAACTCTCTTCGGCTCTTACCGCTCTCGCTGAGTCTCCCCCGCGCTCTCGACAATCCAACGAGCGATGGGGGAGGATGATCCTTTGTCAGCGGGTCCAGTGGCGTCGAGGGCTTCACGCGGGATCTCAGTTTCTTCTTACGGTGTTTCTCTGGCACAGACCAATCCCCGCGCAGCTTCCGGACGGGCCCTTGATGACGTCGCGGCTTCGGTGTAGACGGCCAATCGTAGGGCGACTCTGGGACGAGCCCTCCTCTGGCATCACGGGTCACCTGACACGGCCCCAATCCGCTTGCAGCTTTACCGGGCGAGCCTCCTGAAGCCTGCCAATGGCAGCGCGGCGCTTCGGGGAAGCCCGTCGTCGTCAGTCAATCCCAGCGCGGTCTCCTCGTTTCTCCTGCCGCAGCACGAAATCGCGGCTGGGGTTCTTGGGTCAATATCACGCCCGGGCAGCGGCGATAATGAGCGGCACAAATGCAGTGGGGACGGCAGGTTACTCACGAAGCCTCACTATCGCGGGGAAGGTTATTCCCGCACTTGAGGCACCACGATCCTCCGATCACTCTCAGGCATGTGCCGATGAGCACATTGATCGCCGCACACAATTACCAGCTGGGAAACATGCACGCCGTTGCCTCTTAGATCGTTTTTGCCATGGAGTCTAGGAACCTTTTAAGCCTGGGTTCCAGGAAACAGGAGGCCAGCTCTTCTCAGGCCCTTGGAGATTCAGTTAGAAGACACAGCACACAGCAAAGTCTTGGTAGTTACAAGCAGGCAGGGGCACAGCACACAGCAAGCCCTTCTTCTCTCCTTCAGTTGAACAGCAGAACTGGTCAGCCCTTAGAGCACACAGCAAGGCAGTCTTCCTTCAGTTCCTTCAGCGGTCCTTCTTCTGGCAGAGGTTCCTCTTGATTGTAGAATCTAAAAATCTGTTGTCAGGGGTCCTTCTCTTATACCCCTAAAAGTCTTTGAAGTCTTTGTGCAAGTGGGCCCTGAGCCCGGTCTAAACCAGTTCTGGGTGTTGCTGGAGCACTTGGGCTTCCTGGCTTCTTCCTTCCTTTCAGTGTGAGGGGCAGAGGTGACAGCCGCCCAGCAGGAGGTGGAGCCAGCATTGTGGCTGGCAGGCACAGCCCTATTCACTCCCAGGTGCTATCTCCTTCCACCACTCTAGTTGCAGATGCAGTCATTCAACCACGGGCTGACTCAGACACCCTCCTGGGGGCTCCCCAGCCCCTGTCACCCTAAAACCAGACAGTCAAACCACAAGCAGGCCCAGGCACACAGAAAGGTTAGACAAGAGAACAGCCACTTTCTAAAAGTACTGTTCTCAAACACAGAATTTAAAAACAACCTTTCC
Source organism: Lissotriton vulgaris (assembly GCF_964263255.1). Classification (NCBI taxonomy): domain Eukaryota; kingdom Metazoa; phylum Chordata; class Amphibia; order Caudata; family Salamandridae; genus Lissotriton; species Lissotriton vulgaris. Next base: position 1,858,878,811 of record NC_141689.1, read on the forward strand.
TAAAAGATGTGTTATTAAATTCTGAGTTCAGGGATATCAATCACTTATGTCCCATCTTGTTCCTATAGGAAGATAGGCTGGTATCTATTGGGACCAGCCTCCCCCATGTTAGTCAATGTAGCAAGATTACCTTGCAGCAGTGAGCACACAAAATGTCTGATGTTCACTACCAGAGCATGTTACCTGCACTAGTACAAGCTCTACCTTTCCTATACACTGCACCCTGCCCAGGGGGGTACCTTGAGCCTTCCATAGGGGGTGACCAATTTGTACATAAAGGGAAGGGATAGGCCCAGCCAGTGGGGACACTGGCCAGGAGGACATGGCAGTTCACTGACTGCACACAGGCACTGCAGTGGCAGGCCTGAGACACCATTTTAGGGCTACTCATGTGGGTGGCACAATCAGTGCTGCAGGCTCACTAGTAGCAAGAAAAATACAGGAGATACAAAGTCAGGATGTGTTGCTGTACTGAAACTACGAATCTTGAACTCCATTCTCGCTGAGAATCCTTGTATTTTAGATTCTATACCAGAGACCGCTAGTGCAGCTAAAGATGATTGGTTAACGTTGCTCAATCTAAAGAAAACTCACTCTCGTATCACTGTCCATGGACTTATAATGGCAGAATATCTGCGAGGTAAATGTGCTCCAACAGGCCTAATTGTTACAAATGCACCTAGGCTCTTCCTAACTGATAAAGATTTCCTGCTGAATTGGTCACTGATAGCGTGGCGATGCACGCGAGATTGGCTGATCTTGATCATTAGCTCAGCCAAAAGAATAGCAGATACTATGCTAATTGAGATACAAACACTAGAAGGCCAAATTAAAACCACTTGCAGTACACTTTTCAAGAAGTGCCTGGATGAGACTAATAAAACCAACAAAGATTATAAGGATAATATACTCTCCGGTAAAGTTGATAAATTCAAAAAAGATCTGGCCCGGTTTTCAATGGTTAAAATCTACCCCTATACCAGTGATAGCTATGTTGCACCTGGATTTAATGGTAAGGGCAAACGATATGGGTCTAACTATTCCACCTCTGGATCAGATTCAAGCGATTCAGATACCACCAATACTACCGGAGGTCAACCCTGAGGAGGGGGGCAGCGTTTCTTCAAGAGAGGTAGCCGACAGAGAGGGGGTATGCAGGGCAACTACTCTGGTAACTTTCAGAACCCCGCTCCATAGTGGCCTCCTGGTCCCTGGGGTTTTCAACCACCTCCTTTTGCACAGCACATGAATCCGTATACACAACACCCACAGTTCTTCTCAGACCCGTCTTTTTTAGGGCGTGGTTGTGGACAAAACCGCGGAAAGAGAAGAGGGCAACAAACTGTCCAGTGGCAGACGGATACCTCGTTCCCCAACACACGGAGCAGGAAGGCTGCACTACAGAGCACCAGCACGGAGGCGAGCGGAACTTAACGGTCAATCTAAGCTCACGTATCCTCACTCCAATTGAACAAACTGTCCTGGAGAAAGGACTTGGTTTTGTTCCAACGAACAGAGGTGATCCATTCCAGACGCGGATAGAACTTGAAAAGTTCTTCAGGAAGGTACGCCTTCACTTTTTCTTCACAGACAAGACTGTTCCTGATACAATCACAGATGACAAACTTACTAATACGGGGCTACGCCCTAAATCTACATTTACCCCCCCTAGCTCACCAAGTTCCATCACGGGTGACCACTTTTGAAACAGCTGTCACACATGATATTATGGGGTTACATGACGAAGTCCCCCACTGTTTCCACAACCTCTCGAAGCGAGAAAAGAATACCCTCACGAACCTGTCTAAGGATCTGTCCATAATAATAAAACCAGCGGACAAGGGCGGGGCTACAGTTGTACTCGACATGGACCAGTATCGACAAGAATGTCTGAGACAACTGAACAACACTCAATACTACCGTCGATTGTCTGAAGACCCGACAACACGGTTACTTACAGTAATCAAGACCTTAGTGGATGAGGGCAGTGCGGAAGGATGGATAACACCTCAGGAGGCTAGATTCCTGGTGGCAAATCATCCTGTCACACCTGGTTTCTACTGCCTCCCAAAAATCCACAAAGCCACCAGACCACCACCAGGGCGCCCTATCATTTCAGGGATTGGATCACTTCTAGAGCCGCTTTCCACCTTCGTGGATTTCTTTCTCAGACCCGTGGTAAAAGAAATGCCCACATATCTACAGGACACAGCTGATGTTCTGAGATTGTTACCAGAAATAGAGTTCAACGTCGAGACAGACCTATTGGTTAGTTTCGACGTTGAGTCACTCTATACCTGTATACCACAGGAAGAAACCTTAGAGACGGTCAGACAACTATTGTCCCTGCGAGACCTGGATAGTATCACCCCTGTGAGTTTTATCCTTGAGTGTGCTAAAATAGCCATGATGGAGAACTTCTTCAAATTTGAACATCAGTTCTTCCTGCAGATCTCCGGAACTTCTATGGGGAGCATTTTTGTCCCGAGTCTTGCCAATCTTTATGTCCACCAATTTGAGCAAGAACATGTTCTCAACCATAGCAACCCATTTTTACATCAAGTGTTGCTATGGAAGAGATACATTGATGACATCCTGGTGGTATGGCGAGGCTCAATATCAGAGATCCAACTATTCCATCAATGGCTTAATACTCAAAATCAGTATTTGAAATTCACGCTTGAGTTTAGCAGTGAGAAGCTACCCTTCTTGGATTTGTCAATATTTCCAGAAGCGGGGAGGCTTCAATGCGAGCTCTACACCAAACCTATGGCCAGAAACTCCCTCCTCGTGTACAGTAGCCACCACCCACGCTCACTATGAGCTAATCTACCAGTGGGCCAGTTTCTTCGAGTCAGAAGAAACTGTTCATCTAGGGAACTCTTTGACAAACACGCAACCAAACTGTCTGACAAACTACAGGAAAGACAATACCCCAAACACCTAGTCAAAAGGGCTTGGAAACGTGCCTTGAATAACAATCGGGAGGCACTCCTGGAAAGGAGACCTACGAAACCTGCATTAGAGAGACTGACATTTGTAAGCACATTCAATGTCCACTCCAACAAAATCCAGAAAACAATACGTAAACATTGGAGCATTCTTATCATCACAGACACTAACATACCCCTACCTCTGTTCTCTTTTAAAAGAGCAACGAGTTTGCGTGACAGTCTGGTCCATACCAGACCTAGAGTCCAAGAGAGAGATAGACCAACCACACTTTGGGATCTTCCGCCAGTACAGGGCCACTACCCGTGTGGCTCATGTAGTGTCTGCCCACAGACCATTAAAACTGACAAAGTTGATCTGGGTACAGGCAAGATATGGCTTCTCAAAAAACACGCAAATTGTAATTCTGAAAGAGTCATATATATGGTAACCTGCCCGTGTTCCCTAAGATACATCGGGTACACTACCCGCAAAATCAAATTAAGAATCGGTGAGCATAAGAGTACGATTCGCTGCCAGAAAAAATCAACACGCCTGACCGATCATTTCTTGACTCACAAGCACACTGCAGAAGACATGAGATGGGTGATCTTAGAACAGCCGTTTATCCCACCCCACATCAGTGACATCTCCAGATTCTTATTCATCAAAGAGCAAAAATTGATCTTTTCCCTCAAAAGTGATAGTAGGGGACTCAATGATGATATAGCGTGGACTTTACTGTAGTTTCTCTTGACCTCTCTACTTGTTCATAACGCTTTTTATGCATACAGGAGAAATCATGGTGCATCCAATAGGTCCCTATAACATCAGTACCTATGTATATGACTTTATCACCTATACATGTAGTGGTTTAACTTGCTGCACTCTGAACACGTAAAATGCTTTCCAGAGTCGCATACCTCTCTATCTATAAAGATAGAGTCCAGGATGTCTGAACCCAAACACGTGACTTTACTACCTGAAAATACAGAGGCTTAATCTGCTGTACTTTAAATACTACATATCTTGTGATGGCCACAAACCTTTCCTTTTCAATAGATGGGGCTTAGCATTCTTATGACATTGACTGTGCCCTAATCTTACATTTACCGTTTTATAATACACGTATTTATGTGTATATATAGTTGTGCATATTGACTATTGGGTGAGCTTTGAGCACAAACTAGATCTTAATTGATTAGGGGATATATGATCTCCTCACGAGATTTTTTTGAGCTTTAACACCGATCCTTGGCAAGTAATATGGCCATTACCGAGACGTTCTCAATGACAGTGGCCTCTGTCGCGCTACCGCGCATGCGCACGTAACTATTGTTACCGCGCATGCGCTACTATTAGCGTCTCTTGTTTACATCGCTCGCGCATGCGCGGCGGAAGGAAGTGGGCGTAGTTACGGCACTCTGCTTTTTAAGATCGGCCAGGACTTTCTAATGATGTATACTACCAAAGGGTGTAACAAATTATTCAATCACCATAGATATATAAAGGCGCGCTTTCCGTCCGTTCGGTACCTCCACTCCCACTTGGAAGCAGGCGAGAGGTACCGATGGACAGGTGAGCTCATACAGATAACTCTTTGGACCACTACTGCCTAGTCGTTATTCCTTATTCCTTGCAGATTGGGTTCTTCTTTCTCTTTCTTGTCAAAGCTTGACAGCAAACCCTGTGTTATATCCATCTAATAACTGGGTTTTTGCCTCACTTCTTTTCTCGACAAGCATGTGTTTAGGCATGCAGTCTGACAGGGAGGTGTCTACTATGAGAGCAACTGGTTATAGTTAAAAAAAATTGTTGGAAGTCAGCATAAGCTTAATAAATATATCGCAACTATACAAATATTGCGATGGAACATATTTTATTATCTCTTCCATCTTTTTAACAGAGCGGGGCCTCATTTTTCCCGAGCGGGTGCCGGGTGAGGTGAGGCAACTTCCCACATAAAGCTGGGTGAGTATAAAATTTAAATACCACTATGACTACCGTCATGTAAATCAGTAGGACGGCTGCCTTGTTAGAGAATGAGACTTTTGAAACATGTGTTGTGTGTACTTTTTTCTTTGTAACTGAAGGATTAATGGAAACACAGTTTGATATCACATACTATGTGTACGATTTTTCCTAGAGGGAAGGATAATTTACCCATTTTTCCACCAGTCAACATTGGGGATCCAAGTTCCTGGTAGGACTATTTTGATTTGAAATTGGCTTGCTTCACAATTCACAATAAGATTGTTTTTCACTGACATTTGCAGTTGTTATTAGATTACGGTCCTGAAGAAAGCTGGATACAGTCTATCCGCATAGCTGAAACATGTTGACCACTCTGCACTGCGCCTTCACATAGTCATATTTTCACACTATGTGGCGTCATTTTAGTCTTAACATTGTAACAGTGCCTATTGAACATATTTTCTGTTGCAGTAGTTAATTTTACACTTTTCACTCACATTGCACACCATCACCACCGTGCTGAAATACATTGTGGCTAGAGGTTCACCTTGGAATCCATCTCTACACCATTACTTGATGGGTTGGGTGAGACTTGGATTTACCATCCGTATCCCACGTGACGATATTCCGCCACAATGGTGGTCTGATGGGAGTTTTTCAGCCACATGTAATTTCTGGGTGTTCCATGACTCCGTCTAGTTCGTAGTTTCAGTACAGCAACACATCCTGACTTTGTATCTCCTGTATTTTTCTTGTTATAAATTGGGTTATGAGATATTTAGGTCGTTAAACCAGCCCACAGACCCCCCCTACCTCTTCTTTTTTCTAGGCTCACTAGTAGCATCTGCCATCACCAGCCCTGGTACATCCAGTACACTTTACTAGGGACTTCGTGGTGATACAAATATGCCAATCAGGTACATCCAATCCATATGACAATTTCCATAGGGAGGACTTACACTCTGGCACTGGACAGCAGTGGCAGAGTGTCCAAAGCATCTAAACCAGCAAAACGAAATCCAGCACAGCATCAAAAATACAGGAGGCAGAGGCAAAAAGATAGGGGAAAACCACGCCAAGGGTGTCAGGTCTAACATTCCTCTACAAATGTTTCTATTTATATCTAATTGTGTGTCCCTCTGTCACACTCCCCATATTTTTTAACTGTATGTAACTGATCCTAAGATTTTTGCCTTGCTCCGGATTCATGTTTGATGTCTCGCGTCCCATATTGTATTTTGTTTGTATCCATTGCTCCATGGATATTTGCCTTGCTCTTGCTTCTGTAAAGCGCTCTGATACCTCTGGGTCTAGCCTGCGCTATATAAAACCTTTAAAATAAATAAATCGTTTGGTCGGCCCAAGAGGGCCAAACAGCTCATGCACACTTTGGGAGTGCAAATCACTCCTCCCCTGGCCAGCCCCGCCCGCCCCACACTGCACGAAGGCTGCATGAAATAGGAACAATAAAATGGCAATAATGATACGTTATTGTCATTTTATTTTTCCTTTTTTGGGCAGTGTGGCACCCACTGCATGTTCCTTAACTCTGAACATGTTAGTTGGTGATGTTCACTATAGTTGTGTGGCCAGAAGTGCACTCCTCGGCAGATGCAGTGTAAGGTGATGCATCAGCTGGGTCTTGCCAAAGAGCCCTCTCCATGTCCATTGCAATACGTTTTGGTTACAATGCTACTACGCTGCAACACAAAAACACAGCAATTACAAACATACTTGCTAACATGTTTCTTTTGTATTCCGAATGGGGAAACATTTTGACTATGAAGAAATTCCTATCCATTAACCCCAACATTTTTCAGACTTTCTGCTCATCTTTGCTGTTTAAAAGGGAGTTGCTCTTGCACTTTACCGGAGTAAACCTCTAATCATTTCAAGAGTGGAAAGGCATCAGAGATGGGTATTCACAAACATTCAGGGTGTACTCATCCACCACCATTATTATTATTACTATTATTAGGTTATTCACTCGTAGAGTTTCCTGGCCCTGTTAAAGCATACCAGGTAAGTGATAACAACTGTTTTCTAAACTGAAGATGATTGAAAACTGTCAATTGCTAGGAAAGATGAATCTGAAAGTCTAACGGAATTACCAGAGATTCACCAGGAGGCAACTGAGTTGGTGAAGATGATTGATCAAACTTATTAAGATTAAAAAGAATTCTTGTTGCTGCATTTTTAATGTATAGAAAATATTGAAATAGTTTTTGGGAAGTACTAGACTATAGTGAATCTCCAAAACCAATGCTTAACTGCACAAAAGCATTAATGGTAATGACTTGTCTAGGGAAAGAAAGAAAATGAAACACCCAGCGTAAAATATACTGATGGAAAAAGAGTGACTTGAAAACTGTCACTTTTTGGGAAAGATGAAGCTGAACGTCTAGCAGGATTACCAGATTCTTCATTTCCTCAGCATGTTCCGAGGGAAGAACCTGTAGACTTAGTCCTAAGCGACAGTCCCTTTTTAAAAATATAATTTTGGGCCAATGCTACCTTTGCTTTGTATGGGTTGAATTTGAAGAAGTTTTATCTATCAGCGTCTCTGGCAAGGACTGGTGGCAGGGAAGCCAAAATAGGCAGAATATTGGGTACAGAGCTGTTCAAGGTCACACAGAGGGTCAGAGGAGAAAGAGGATCCAAATGGTAACTCTTAACAAGGGAACAAGGAAGTTAGGGCTCAGAATGGACAGGAACTCAAGAGGCAATTTGGCATTCAGACTAACACACACCCAGGGTGGACGTGCAATACATATATGTATAACAGCATTTATAATTAAGGGAATATGGGGTAAATCACTGAAGAGTTCCACACTGTAAAACTGAAGCTCAGTAAGTTCCTCACCCACAATTGCTATTACAGATACTGACTGCAAATACCCACGTGTTGGAAATAAATGCAAAGGCAGGGTCTGTGGAGATGTTATAAAAGTAACTCAATAGGAACGCCACATAGGTTGTCAGCTGTGTCCATAGATCCTGGGGATCAAACCAGAATACATAAGGTGGTAACAGCAAGGTGTAGAACTAATTACACAGCCTCAATAGACAAGGAGCTAACAAGGAGGAGTGCTTAGCAGTGAAAAGGGAAAGCAAAGTGTACACTTGGCAGTAAGTAAGAAACTAAACACACAAGGACACTGGAAGCTAAGACAGCTGGAAAAAGACGACAACAAATTAGTACCTGGAACAAAGGAAAATGGGAAAAGGCAGTGACTGGGAAAAGGTAAATACAGAAAGAGAGAACATCACGAGTGCTTTAAATTAGTGCTGGCTCAGGAATCAATGAATCAAGGTAGCACCACAGCCAGGACTTGTTCAAGAAACCAGGAATATCTTCAGCTCAGTACTCAAAAGTAGCACTGCAGGCAGTGCTGGCTCAGGAACAAAAGAATAAGCTGCAGCTCGGGAAAAAGAAACAAATAATAACTATAGGCCAGGAGCTTTAGGAACAAGTAATTAGCTATGGCTCAGAAATCAGGAAAAGGGGAACAAGGATTAGCAACAGCTCAGGAATCAAGGTAGCACTGCAGGCAGTGCTAGGTCAGGCACAAAGGAATTAGCCACAGGTCAAGAGATCAGCAAAACAGGAACACAGCTACTTTGGCTAATGCTGGACTGAAAGAAGCTGGGGCTTAAAAGACCTCACAGTGCTCACAAGCATCATGCGTGAGCAGGCAAGCAGCTGCCAGCCACAGGTGTGCTAAATTTTTCCACCCATCACCATGGGTGGGGACGAAGCAGTGAACAGGAGATTATAGGCAATGGAATTTGAAGCAAGGGCCGACCGTCTTCTCCAAAACCCGACATGGAGGTCCATTAGGATGGCGGACGGACCTGCGACCGTCCGCCACCCCGAGGTGGAGGGACCATCCGCAGGGGCAGCGGCGGTCTCTCCATACCAATTAGGATGTGACCGCCACCCTGGCGGTCACATCCCATATCTTTAACCTTGCGGCGGGTGCTGCTTGAAGCAGCACCTGCCGCAAGGTTAAAAATGCATGCTTTGTGCATGTAAATGCAGAGGGGTACCATAGGTACCCCCCATGTGCACCCCCCACCCCACGACACCCTGGGGGCCCGCAACGGGCCCCCAAACACAAAAGACCACATGCTTTTCCACGGCGGAAAAGCCGCCGTGGAAAAGCATGTTTACGCCTGCAACCTAATATGGCTGACTGTGTCTTGCAGACACCGCCACCATATATGCATGCATTCACCGCGGATCAGCGGCGGACGGACTTGCCATCCGCCGCTGATCCCACCGGCATCCTAATGTCGCGGTGGGTGTTTGCAATGTCCGCGGCGGTGAATCCACATCCTCCGGGCCGGCGGTGGCTTCCACCGGCCCGGAGGATGCGGATTCACCGCCAACATAATCGACCCCATGGTTTGGGAATGGATGGTAATTTCCAAATAGCTGGAGGTCAGAATATGCAAACAGGTGAAGGTCCAGTATCTTATTAGCGAAGAAAAGTGGAGGAGGCCCCCTTTATCTGTCAATTCTGGGACAGGGGAGGAGAGTAGAAAAGCAGGGAAGTCCCACTGGTAACCCTTATAGGTTAGTGTTATATGGTAGGTGCCCAAAGTCTTGTTTTTTACTAATACCAATCGCACAATAATGTTACCAAACCTTATCTGCAGCTTGTTAAGTTACATATTAGCCAACATTGTGTTGAAAAACTATCAGATGTCTTTAATAGCTTTCAGGCTCACACACTACTAATCTTATGTCAGAATTTAAAAAGAACAGGAAAGTTAGTTTTAGAAAAATATAACATTAGTATGTTTATTTCAGAATTACGAGTAAGTCACAATGATCACAGTTAATTAAAACAATTTCTACAGTTACATGTTTAAAAGCATTCAAAATCATTGGTATAAACAATAAACAAACAATTTATACATTATCAAGTTGAAAATGTTCACAAGAACAGGGGTCGACGCGGCGTTTCGGTTTTGGAGAAACAATTAAAACCTTCTTCAGGACCAAGTTCTAGAAGGAAACACACAATTACTTTTTCGTGTTTACAAGTCATTTTTTACAACAAACACATAATCCTAAAACAATTCCTGTTGTCCAAAGATACAAAAACATACTACAGCTATTTCGCAGTTGGCACTAGTCTATATCTAGTTGTTGGTAATGTTATTGGTATATGTAAAAGACATCTTAGTTACTAAAAAGGTCACCACCGGTAAATACCAGTATCTAATTTCCACAGAAGTAATGGTATTCTGTTATCATTCAGTCAATGTATTAAGAGTGGCATTGGTTACCCTAATATTAAATCTCCAATCAATGGTAATATAATTGTAGTTCTCAACACATACTAAATTCTATAGCAATCACCATTGGTCTCTGGTTTGTAGATAGATAATAACTCACTCTTCTCACCCAATAAGTGGTTATAAAATTTGGAAACTATTACCTTAGTTGTAAAAAACTATCGTCCAGATAAATCATGGATGACTAGCCGCCCGAATATAATTTCCGGGTCTCAGCTATGCTGCATCTTTCCAAGTGTAGGGCTATGTCTTTGCATAATTATGGTGCCTGTGGGTGAATGAGAATAGGACCCATGTCAATGTCTAATCAAACTTGATTTATGGTACGTTTAACAAATAGTGGGGCAATGAATCTATATGTTATGCAGCTACCTTGTATTTTCATAAGACAGATTCGCGCTCTGGTAGTAGGAGCCACCGATATGGGATTTCTGTTGGGCTGTAGATAAGTGAAATTAGATTACAGTCATCGTTTTTCTAGAAGTAATTCCCAAAAATCCAAAGGGACTCTATTGTACGCACTTACCCAGATTTTAGATTACTGGACCCTCAATTTAACACGACCTTTTCAATTGGCTTGTGTTCAAGGTTGCTTTCATATGTTAGCAGGATACGCCTTGCACTGTAGATAGAGAGAGGGGGAGTTTGTAATTAGGATGCTCCCATTGCCCAAATGGTTCTATACTGCCCTCATCTAGTTATAATACTAGTGATATATATACATTCTAACGGTGAATTCGTAATGGGTGCTGCTGTATATTTTTTGGCCATTTATCGCTATTACCCTTGATACATGAATTATGTCAAGTCGATATGGAGTCGGATTCTTTCATTTGAAGCATATTGCTTTAAAGAACTTACAGATGTATTGCCTCTTATACAGCTAGATACTACGAGTATATATAAAAAATCTTTAGTGTGGGTTTAATGTATGTATCTCGCTTTGTCAGTCGCGGCTACGTTTTAAAAGTGTTGCGTAGTGGTGCAGATCTCATTAAATGAAATTTATTCTAGCCGCATAGTTTATGTCGGAGATATATCGGCACAAGGGTATTTCATTAACTATCAGCGTTCTGGCTGGTTAAAATCCTAACATTATGCAGTTCCTTTAGGAGACTCGTAAGCGGACTGGGAGTGCGGCAGTTTGAATAACCTCAAGAACTCGATCAAAGATGGACAGTTAGGTCTAAGGGCAGACGGATACTGTTATCTACAAACGCACATGTTCAATCGAAGCGGCAGGTCGCATTCAGCTTACAGTGAATTCGGAATTCGGCCTCCCTGCTCCTACTAAGGCGATACTTCCCGGGATCTGCAGTCATCTGATATGCAGAGATGAAGTGATTTGGAGCCGTTTTATGCTACGGGTCTAACAATTGGGCGGCTGCTAAAGTCACGCTGATAGGCTCTCGAGAGGTCACGTGGCCACATTCTCTGTTTACCTTCTGTCTCATTTCTGTTTATTAAACCATTTGGTTCTGTAACTAATCGCCGTATATAACGCATTAAGTTATATGTAGAATTATCGAAAGACAAGTATGTGTGTAAGGATTATGCGTAGTTTACATTGGAAACTCTCCTATTCTATTTAAGCGCTAGTTGTGTTAAACACGAGTGCAGGAGGTAATTATCATACTCATGGAGTATCAAGGAATCGTTAAGCAGCAAATAACTACAACATGTCAAGGACACTCATTTGTTCATATTAAGTAGATACAGGGAGGGAGACAATTATGTTTCCTAGATAGTGCTGTTGGTGTGGATGCCATATATTGCCACCTGATAGATAAAGCCTGTAATTTAACTTTATTACTTAGACTATCCTTTCCCAATCTTCTCTGCTGTTCAATCCGATGCGGACACTGTTGCATTTGGACATGTAGAATTGTAAACGTCTTTTTCTTTTCTGTGTGAGGTTTCCACCCCTGATACTGAGACTTACATGTTCTAAGCAGCACCAACGTAGGTCACTGAGCTCATGTTTTGCTATTTTCCAATGGTCAGTTAAAGGGGCCCCTATCTTATTGGTACGTAGAGCTGACCTGTGTTCATTAAGTCTAATACGTACCTCTCTAGAAGTTTCCCCTATGTAAATAAGATTACAAGGGCAACTAATGAGGTATATTACACTTCTGGTCCGACAATTCATGAAACTCGTGGGTTTAATGACGACATCTTTTACGGTGATAGTACTTCCGCGAATAATGTCTTTACAGTTATTGCACCCTGAGCATGGGAATGTACCTGTTGGTAGAGGTGCATTATTGATGCAAGGCTGACTTACTGATTTATTTTCTCTGTACGTGTGTACTAAGCTATTTCGGATTGTGCGGTTCCTCCGATAGGAAAACCGCGGTTTAGGCAATTTATTGTGCTGTTTATCAGTGATAAGGTGCCAGTTTCTGTTTAGAATATTCTTTAGTTTGTTACTTATAGCATTGTAATTAGTGACAAAGGCAATGGGCTGGGGGATGCTCTCTTTGTTGTCTTTAGGCAAGAATAGGTTTTCTCGATTGTAATATTTGGCACACTTATATGAATGTCTTATTAATCTTTTCGGGGACACTCATTTGTTCATATTAAGTAGATACAGGGAGGGAGACAATTATGTTCCCTAGATAGTGCTGTTGGTGTGGATGCCATATATTGCCACCTGATAGATAAAGCCTGTGATTTAACTTTATTACTTAGACTATCCTTTCCCAATCTTCTCTGCTGTTCAATCCGATGCGGACACTGTTGCATTTGGACATGTAGAATTGTAAACGTCTTTTTCTTTTCTGTGTGAGGTTTCCACCCCTGATACTGAGACTTACATGTTCTAAGCAGCACCAACGTAGGTCACTGAGCTCATGTTTTGCTATTTTCCAATGGTCAGTTAAAGGGGCCCCTATCTTATTGGTACGTAGAGCTGACCTGTGTTCATTAAGTCTAATACGTACCTCTCTAGAAGTTTCTCCTATGTAAATAAGATTACAAGGGCAACTAATGAGGTATATTACACTTCTGGTCCGACAATTCATGAAACTCGTGGGTTTAATGACGACATCTTTTACGGTGATAGTACTTCCGCGAATAATGTCTTTACAGTTATTGCACCCTGAGCATGGGAATGTACCTGTTGGTAGAGGTGCATTATTGATGCAAGGCTGACTTACTGATTTATTTTCTCTGTACGTGTGTACTAAGCTATTTCGGATTGTGCGGTTCCTCCGATAGGAAAACCGCGGTTTAGGCAATTTATTGTGCTGTTTATCAGTGATAAGGTGCCAGTTTCTGTTTAGAATATTCTTTAGTTTGTTACTTATAGCATTGTAATTAGTGACAAAGGCAATGGGCTGGGGGATGCTCTCTTTGTTGTCTTTAGGCAAGAATAGGTTTTCTCGATTGTAATATTTGGCACACTTATATGAATGTCTTATTAATCTTTTCGGGGACACTCATTTGTTCATATTAAGTAGATACAGGGAGGGAGACAATTATGTTTCCTAGATAGTGCTGTTGGTGTGGATGCCATATATTGCCACCTGATAGATAAAGCCTGTGATTTAACTTTATTACTTAGACTATCCTTTCCCAATCTTCTCTGCTGTTCAATCCGATGCGGACACTGTTGCATTTGGACATGTAGAATTGTAAACGTCTTTTTCTTTTCTGTGTGAGGTTTCCACCCCTGATACTGAGACTTACATGTTCTAAGCAGCACCAACGTAGGTCACTGAGCTCATGTTTTGCTATTTTCCAATGGTCAGTTAAAGGGGCCCCTATCTTATTGGTACGTAGAGCTGACCTGTGTTCATTAAATCTAATACGTACCTCTCTAGAAGTTTCCCCTATGTAAATAAGATTACAAGGGCAACTAATGAGGTATATTACACTTCTGGTCCGACAATTCATGAAACTCGTGGGTTTAATGACGACATCTTTTACGGTGATAGTACTTCCGCGAATAATGTCTTTACAGGTATTGCACCCTGAGCATGGGAATGTACCTGTTGGTAGAGGTGCATTATTGATGCAAGGCTGACTTACTGATTTATTTTCTCTGTACGTGTGTACTAAGCTATTTCGGATTGTGCGGTTCCTCCGATAGGAAAACCGCGGTTTAGGCAATTTATTGTGCTGTTTATCAGTGATAAGGTGCCAGTTTCTGTTTAGAATATTCTTTAGTTTGTTACTTATAGCATTGTAATTAGTGACAAAGGCAATGGGCTGGGGGATGCTCTCTTTGTTGTCTTTAGGCAAGAATAGGTTTTCTCGATTGTAATATTTGGCACACTTATATGAATGTCTTATTAATCTTTTCGGGGACACTCATTTGTTCATATTAAGTAGATACAGGGAGGGAGACAATTATGTTTCCTAGATAGTGCTGTTGGTGTGGATGCCATATATTGCCACCTGATAGATAAAGCCTGTGATTTAACTTTATTACTTAGACTATCCTTTCCCAATCTTCTCTGCTGTTCAATCCGATGCGGACACTGTTGCATTTGGACATGTAGAATTGTAAACGTCTTTTTCTTTTCTGTGTGAGGTTTCCACCCCTGATACTGAGACTTACATGTTCTAAGCAGCACCAACGTAGGTCACTGAGCTCATGTTTTGCTATTTTCCAATGGTCAGTTAAAGGGGCCCCTATCTTATTGGTACGTAGAGCTGACCTGTGTTCATTAAGTCTAATACGTACCTCTCTAGAAGTTTCCCCTATGTAAATAAGATTACAAGGGCAACTAATGAGGTATATTACACTTCTGGTCCGACAATTCATGAAACTCGTGGGTTTAATGATGACATCTTTTACGGTGATAGTACTTCCGCGAATAATGTCTTTACAGTTATTGCACCCTGAGCATGGGAATGTACCTGTTGGTAGAGGTGCATTATTGATGCAAGGCTGACTTACTGATTTATTTTCTCTGTACGTGTGTACTAAGCTATTTCGGATTGTGCGGTTCCTCCGATAGGAAAACGGCGGTTTAGGCAATTTATTGTGCTGTTTATCAGTGATAAGGTGCCAGTTTCTGTTTAGAATATTCTTTAGTTTGTTACTTATAGCATTGTAATTAGTGACAAAGGCAATGGGCTGGGGGATGCTCTCTTTGTTGTCTTTAGGCAAGAATAGGTTTTCTCGATTGTAATATTTGGCACACTTATATGAATGTCTTATTAATCTTTTCGGGTACCCGTGTTCCAGAAATTTAGTTTTCAGAATGCTCGCATGCTTTTCAAAGTCCTGGGGTGTGGTGCAGTTTCTCTTCAGTCTTAAGAACTGACCAAATGGGATATTGTTTATTTGACTGGGAGGGTGGTTACTTTTGTGGTGAAGCATGGTGTTTCTATCTGTTGGTTTTGTGAAAAGTTCTACAGTTAAAATTCCATCGGTATGTTTAATAACGATGTCTAGGAATTCAATGCTATTGTCATCAATGTGGGACGTGAACTTCAGGTTTTGATCACCGAGGTTTAACCATGCGATGAACTCTCTTAATGTATCTATGGGGCCTGTCCAGATAAAAAAGACATCGTCTATGTAGCGGGACCACATAGATATATTCTTATAGAATGGAGATACTGTGTTGTAAATATGGTGTTCTTCGAAATTTGACACATACAAACAGGCCAGACTGGGGGCACAGGTGGCCCCCATACTGGTCCCCTTGGTCTGTCTGAATAGTTGTTTGTTGAATAAGAACAGATTGTTTTTTAATACCACTGAAATGCAGTCTATGATGAACAGTTCGTGGTCATTGAGGTCTCTATCTTCATTATTGAGCATGGATGTTATAACCTCTATTGTTGCGTTCTGTGGTATATTGGTGTAAAGTGCTTCTATGTCTAATGTGACAAGAAGCTAGGACTCTGGGTTGAATTCTAGGCCTTCTACTTTACTAATGATATCTGCTGTGTCCTTAATGAATGCCTTTTGGGTGGTGACAAGGGGTTGTAGAAAAACATCTACATATTTACTAAGCGGTTCTGTGAGAGACCCGATGCTAGACACGATAGGCCTCATGGGGGGGTTCAGGATGTCCTTGTGGACTTTCGGGAGTCCATAAAGGGCGGGTATAATGGGGTCCTGATTATTAAGGAAAGAGTATTCCTCATCACAAATAATATCATTGTCTCTAGCTTGTTTCAGAAGAGTAGATATGGATAATCTAAGGGATGTCCATTCATCCATCTTGGCAGGTTCATAGTGTTCCTTGTTCTGTAGTAGGCTGAGCATCCTATTGTTAGAATCAGGGGTGTCCATCACTACGATGCCGCCCCCCTTGTCTGCCGGTTTAATAGTCAGTTCGATGTTATTCTGCAAAGTCTGTAGAGCTGATGCCTCATCTTTACTAAGATTATGATTAATCCAGGGCTTATGTTTAAGTAGATCATCTATACTCTTATCTACGCTCCGCTCGAAGGCTTCTATGTCTTTCGGGATCATATTAACACTGGGAGTCCAAACGGACTTGTTCTTAAGTCCTGATTTGTTTTGACTAGGGTGCCGTTCTTTTCCCTCAAAAAAGACTGCTAGCCTAATTTTCCTAAAGAAACTTTGGAGGTCCCTTTCTAGAGAGTATCTATCAATGTTGGAGGAAATTGCATATCCTAAGACTTTTTCTAACAGTGTGATTTGTTGATTAGTGAGTGTAATATTTGAAAGGTTAATGATGGGAGCTTTGTTGTGGTTGGCTAATCCCAGTGTTTCTGGCTGCGTGTATTTGGACGTCGTAGGAATTGTGGTGTCGTATTGTAATTCCCTCGTCCTCTGCCTCTCCCTTTCGGGGGACCTTGGTTTTGTTGGCGCTGTTCCAAAAAAGGAAGAGTGTTGTGATTTGAAGTGTTTGGTGTTTCTCTATCCTTCATGTTTCTACTATCATTCTGTTGTTCTCCCTCAGATTCGGAACTAGTATAGGAAGTATCAAAGAACCTGACTTTTCTTTTTTGGAAAGTGCGAGGTGGGTTCTGCCACGGTCTAGGCTGTGGGTAGTTCTCTTTGCTTCTCTCATAGAAGTCCTTTTGTAAGTATGGGTAGACATATTCAGGGTTATAGTTTGCTATATCTTTGCGTAATTTATTACTCTTCTTGTTCATTAAATAGTCAGTATAACCCGATATGTCCTTCTCTATTTCCTCTAATTTTTGTTTTGCTTCTAGTAATGCAGGGCTACCTTTTAGTTGGGCTTCTTGATCTTCTATTTCTTTACGTTCCACTACTAGTACCTCATGGGCAGTCTCTATAATGAGGAGGATCCAGTCCCGACTGCAGCGATTAGCTACCAGTGTCCAGTTCTCTATGAATTTTCTATTGTGTATAAATATACCTGGTTCATTTACCACCTGAAGACCTTTGGGAATCACTCCTTTTTTGCAGTATTCTACTAGGAATTCTGCGTGTAGCTCTGCTCTGACTACCTTCTTTTTTAAATTCCATAGGGCTCGCCACTGTTCTTCGTCTGACTTATCCAAGCAGACGGCGGAGATGTTTTTAACAGGGGGCCCATTGATGATCTTAATAAAGTGGTCTTCTGTGCAGCTAAGTATTTTTATCCCTTCCATATTCCCTACTATTGAATTGTTGGGGGGTCGGTCTGGGGCGTGGCAGTAAGAATGCGACAATGGAAATGGTATGTGAGGTATGTGTACCTCGAGCGTACCTCCTCAGCTAACTAGCTCGGTATAAACGAAGAAAAGTGGAGGAGGCCCCCTTTATCTGTCAATTCTGGGACAGGGGAGGAGAGTGGAAAAGCAGGGAAGTCCCACTGGTAACCCTTATAGGTTAGTGTTATATGGTAGGTGCCCAAAGTCTTGTTTTTTACAAATACCAATCGCACAATAATGTTACCAAACCTTATCTGCAGCTTGTTAAGTTACATATTAGCCAACATTGTGTTGAAAAACTATCAGATGTCTTTAATAGCTTTCAGGCTCACACACTACTAATCTTATGTCAGAAATTAAAAAGAACAGAAAAGTTAGTTTTAGAAAAATATAACATTAGTATGTTTATTTCAGAATCACGAGTAAGTCACAATGATCACAGTTAATTAAAACAATTTTTACAGTAACAACTTTAAAAGCATTCAAAATCATTGGTATAAACAATAAACAAACAATTTATACATTATCAAGTTAAAAATGTTCACAAGAACAGGGGTCGACGCGGCGTTTCGGTTTTGGAGAAACAATTAAAACCTTCTTCAGGACCAAGTTCTAGAAGGAAACACACAATTACTTTTTCGTGTTTACAAGTCATTTTTACAACAAACACATAATCCTAAAACAATTCCTGTTGTCCAAAGATACAAAAACATACTACAGCTATTTCGCAGTTGGCACTAGTCTATATCTAGTTGTTGGTAATGTTATTGGTATATGTAAAAGACATCTTAGTTACTAAAAAGGTCACCACCGGTAAATACCAGTATCTAATTTCCACAGAAGTAATGTCATTCTGTTATCATTCAGTCAATGTATTAAGAGTGGCATTGGTTACCCTAATATTAAAACTCCAATCGATGGTAATATAATTGGAGTTCTCAACACATACTAAATTCTATAGCAATCACCATTGGTCACTGGTTTGTAGATAGATAATAACTCACTCTTCTCACCCAATAAGTGGTTATAAAATTTGGAAACTATTACCTTAGTTGTAAAAAACTATCGTCCAGATAAATCATGGAGGACTAGCCGCCCGAATATAATTTCCGGGTCTCAGCTATGCTGCATCTTTCCAAGTGTAGGGATATGTCTTTGCATAATTATGGTGCCTGTGGGTGAATGACAATAGGACCCATGTCAATGTCTAATCAAACATTTTTTATGGTGCGTTTAACAAATAGTGGGGCAATGAATCTATATGTTATGCAGCTACCTTGTATTTTCATAAGACAGATTCGCGCTCTGGTAGTAGGAGCCACCGATATGGGATTTCTGTTGGGCTGTAGATAAGTGAAATTAGATTACAGTCATCGTTTTTCTAGAAGTAATTCCCCAAAATCCAAAGGGACTCTATTGTACGCACTTACCCAGATTTTAGATTACTGGACCCTCAATTTAACACGACCTTTTCAATTGGCTTGTGTTCAAGGTTGCTTTCATATGTTAGCAGGATACGCCTTGCACTGTAGATAGAGAGAGGGGGAGTTTGTAATCAGGATGCTCCCATTGCCCAAATGGTTCTATACTGCCCTCATCTAGTTATAATATTAGTGATATATATACATTCTAATGGTGAATTCGTAATGGGTACTGCTGTATATTTTTTGGCCATTTATCGCTATTACCCTTGATACATGAATTATGTCAAGTCGATATGGAGTCGGATTCTTTCATTTGAAGCATATTGCTTTAAAGAACTTACAGATATATTGCATCTTATACAGCTAGATACCACGAGTATATATAAAAAATCTTTAGTGTGGGTTTAATCTATGTATCTCGCTTTGTCAGTCGCGGCTACGTTTTAAAAGTGTTGCGTAGTGGTGCAGATCTCATTAAATGAAATTTATTCTAGCCGCATAGTTTATGTCGGAGATATATCGGCACAAGGGTATTTCATTAACTATCAGCGTTCTGGCTGGTTAAAATCCTAACATTATGCAGTTCCTTTAGGAGACTCGTAAGCGGACTGGGAGTGCGGCTGTTTGAACAACCTCAAGAACTCGATCAAAGATGGACAGTTAGGTCTAAGGGCAGACGGATACTGTTATCTACAAACGCACATGTTCAATCGAAGCGGCAGGTCGTATTCAGCTTACCGTGAATTCGGAATTCGGCTTCCCTGCTCCTACTACGGCGATACTTCCCGGGATCTGCAGTCATCTGATATGCGGAGAGGAAGTGATTTGGAGCCGTTTTATGCTACGGGTCTAACAATTGGGCGGCTGCTAAAGTCACGCTGATAGGCTTTTGAGAGGTCACGTGGCCACATTCTCTGTTTACCTTCTGTCTCATTTCTGTTTATTAAACCATTTGGTTCTGTAACTAATCGCCGTATATAACGCATTAAGTTATGTGTAGAATTATCGAAAGACAAGTATGTGTGTAAGGATTATGCGTAGTTTACATTGGAAACTCTCCTATTCTATTTAAGCGCTAGTTGTGTTAAACACGAGTGCAGGAGGTAATTATCATACTCATGGAGTATCAAGGAATCGTTAAGCAGCAAATAACTACAACTTGTCAAGGACACTCATTTGTTCATATTAAGTAGATACAGGGAGGGAGACAATTATGTTTCCTAGATAGTGCTGTTGGTGTGGATGCCATATATTGCCACCTGATAGATAAAGCCTGTGATTTAACTTTATTACTTAGACTATCCTTTCCCAATCTTCTCTGCTGTTCAATCCGATGCGGACACTGTTGCATTTGGACATGTAGAATTGTTCACGTCTTTTTCTTTTCTGTGTGAGGTTTCCACCCCTGATACTGAGACTTACATGTTCTAAGCAGCACCAACGTAGGTCACTGAGCTCATGTTTTGCTATTTTCCAATGGTCAGTTAAAGGGGCCCCTATCTTATTGGTACGTAGAGCTGACCTGTGTTCATTAAGTCTAATACGTACCTCTCTAGAAGTTTCCCCTATGTAAATAAGGTTACAAGGGCAACTAATGAGGTATATTACACTTCTGGTCCGACAATTCATGAAACTCGTGGGTTTAATGACGACATCTTTTACGGTGATAGTACTTCCGCGAATAATGTCTTTACAGTTATTGCACCCTGAGCATGGGAATGTACCTGTTGGTAGAGGTGCATTATTGATGCAAGGCTGACTTACTGATTTATTTTCTCTGTACGTGTGTACTAAGCTATTTCGGATTGTGCGGTTCCTCCGATAGGAAAACGGCGGTTTAGGCAATTTATTGTGCTGTTTATCAGTGATAAGGTGCCAGTTTCTGTTTATAATATTCTTTAGTTTGTTACTTATAGCATTGTAATTAGTGACAAAGGCAATGGGCTGGGGGATGCTCTCTTTGTTGTCTTTAGGCAAGAATAGGTTTTCTCGATTGTAATATTTGGCACGCTTATATGAATGTCTTATTAATCTTTTCGGGTACCCGCGTTCCAGAAATTTAGTTTTCAGAATGCTCGCATGCTTTTCAAAGTCCTGGGGTGTGGTGCAGTTTCTCTTCAGTCTTAAGAACTGACCAAATGGGATATTGTTTATTTGACTGGCAGGGTGGTTACTTTTGTGGTGAAGCATGGTGTTTCTATCTGTTGGTTTTGTGAAAAGTTCTACAGTTAAAATGCCATCGGTATGTTTAATAACTATGTCTAGGAATTCAATGCTATTGTCATCAATGTGGGACGTGAACTTCAGGTTTTGATCACCGAGGTTTAACCATGCGATGAACTCTCTTAATGTATCTATGGGGCCTGTCCAGATAAAAAAGACATCGTCTATGTAGCGGGACCACATAGATATATTCTCATAGAATGGAGATACCGTGTTCTAAATATGGTGTTCTTCGAAATTTGACACATACAAACAGGCCAGACTGGGGGCACAGGTGGCCCCCATACTGGTCCCCTTGGTCTGTCTGAATAGTTGTTTGTCGAATAAGAACAGATTGTTTTTTAATACCACTGAAATGCAGTCTATGATGAACAGTTCGTGGTCATTGAGGTCTCTATCTTCATTATTGAGCATGGATGTTATAACCTCTATTGTTGCGTTCTGTGGTATATTGGTGTAAAGTGCTTCTATGTCTAATGTGACAAGAAGCTGGGACTCTGGGTTGAATTCTAGGCCTTCTACTTTACTAATGATATCTGCTGTGTCCCTAATGAATGCCTTTTGGGTGGTGACAAGGGTTTGTCGAAAAACATCTACATATTTACTAAGCGGTTCTGTGAGAGACCCGATGCTAGACACGATAGGCCTCATGGGGGGGTTCAGGATGTCCTTGTGGACTTTCGGGAGTCCATAAAGGGCGGGTATATTGGGGTCCTGATTATTAAGGAAAGAGTATTCCTCATCACAAATAATATCATCGTCTCTAGCTTGTTTCAGAAGAGTAGATATGGATAATATAAGGGATGTCCATTCATCCATCTTGGCAGGTTCATAGTGTTCCTTGTTCTGTAGTAGGCTGAGCATCCTATTGTTATAATCAGGGGTGTCCATCACTACGATGCCGCCCCCCTTGTCTGCCGGTTTAATGGTCAGTTCAATGTTATTCTGCAAAGTCTGTAGAGCTGATGCCTCATCTTTACTAAGATTATGATTAATCCAGTGCTTATGTTTAAGTAGATCATATATACTCTTATCTACGCTCCGCTCTAAGGCTTCTATGTCATTCGGGATCATATTAACACTGGGAGTCCAAACGGACTTGTTCTTAAGTCCTGATTTGTTTTGACTAGGGTGCCGTTCTTTTCCCTCAAAAAAGACTGCTAGCCTAATTTTCCTAAAGAAACTTTGGAGGTGCCTTTCTAGAGAGTATCTATCAATGTTGGAGGAAATTGCATATCCTAAGCCTTTTTCTAACAGTGTGATTTGTTGATTAGTGAGTGTAATATTTGAAAGGTTAATGATGGGAGCTTTGTTGTGGTTGGCTAATCCCAGTGTTTCTGGCTGCGTGTGTTTGGACGTCGTAGGAATTGTGGTGTCGTATTGTAATTCCCTTGTCCTCTGCCTCTCCCTTTCGGGGGACCTTGGTTTTGTTGGCGCTGTTCCAAAAAAGGAAGAGTGTTGTGATTTGAAGTGTTTGGTGTTTCTCTATCCTTCATGTTTCTACTATCATTCTGTTGTTCTCCCTCAGATTCGGAACTAGTATAGGAAGTATCAAAGAACCTGACTTTTCTTTTTTGGAAAGTGCGAGGTGGGTTCTGCCACGGTCTACGCTGTGGGTAGTTCTCTTTGCTTCTCTCATAGAAGTCCTTTTGTAAGTATGGGTAGACATATTCAGGGTTATAGTTTGCTATATCTTTGCGTAATTTATTACTCTTCTTGTTCATTAAATAGTCAGTATAACCCGATATGTCCTTCTCTATTTCCTCTAATTTTTGTTTTGCTTCTAGTAATGCAGGGCTACCTTTTAGTTGGGCTTCTTGATCTTCTATTTCTTTACGTTCCACTACTAGTACCTCATGGGCAGTCTCTATAATGAGGAGGATCCAGTCCCGACTGCAGCGATTAGCTACCAGTGTCCAGTTCTCTATGAATTTTCTATTGTGTATAAATATACCTGGTTCATTTACCACCTGGAGACCTTTGGGAATTACTCCTTTTTTGCAGTATTCTACTAGGAATTCTGCGTGTAGCTCTGCTCTGACTACCTTCTTTTTTAAATTCCATAGGGCTCGCCACTGTTCTTCGTCTGACTTATCCAAGCAGACGGCGGAGATGTTTTTAACAGGGGGCCCATTGATGATCTTATTAAAGTGGTCTTCTGTGCAGCTAAGTATTTTTATCCCTTCCATATTCCCTACTATTGAATTGTTGGGGGGCCGGTCTGGGGCGTGGCAGTAAGAATGCGACAATGGAAATGGTATGTGAGGTATGTGTACCTCGAGCGTACCTCCTCAGCTAACTAGCTGGGTATAAACGAAGAAAAGTGGAGGAGGCCCCCTTTATCTGTCAATTCTGGGACAGGGGAGGAGAGTAGAAAAGCAGGGAAGTTCCACTGGTAACCCTTAAAGGTTAGTGTTATATGGTAGGTGCCCAAAGTCTTGTTTTTTACAAATATCAATCGCACAATAATGTTACCAAACCTTATCTGCAGCTTGTTAAGTTACATATTAGCCAACATTGTGTTGAAAAACTATCAGATGTCTTTAATAGCTTTCAGGCTCACACACTACTAATCTTATGTCAGAATTTAAAAAGAACAGAAAAGTTAGTTTTAGAAAAATATAACATTAGTATGTTTATTTCAGAATCACGAGTAAGTCACAATGATCACAGTTAATTAAAACAATTTTTACAGTAACAACTTTAAAAGCATTCAAAATCATTGGTATAAACAATAAACAAACAATTTATACATTATCAAGTTAAAAATGTTCACAAGAACAGAAGTCGACGCGGCGTTTCGGTTTTGGAGAAACAATTAAAACATTCTTCAGGACCAAGTTCTAGAAGGAAACACACAATTACTTTTTCGTGTTTACAAGTCATTTTTTACAACAAACACATAATCCTAAAACAATTCCTGTTGTCCAAAGATACAAAAACATACTACAGCTATTTCGCAGTTGGCACTAGTCTATATCTAGTTGTTGGTAATGTTATTGGTATATGTAAAAGACATCTTAGTTACTAAAAAGGTCACCACCGGTAAATACCAGTATCTAATTTCCACAGAAGTAATGTCATTCTGTTATCATTCAGTCAATGTATTAAGAGTGGCATTGGTTACCCTAATATTAAAACTCCAATCGATGGTAATATAATTGGAGTTCTCAACACATACTAAATTCTATAGCAATCACCATTGGTCACTGGTTTGTAGATAGATAATAACTCACTCTTCTCACCCAATAAGTGGTTATAAAATTTGGAAACTATTACCTTAGTTGTAAAAAACTATCGTCCAGATAAATCATGGAGGACTAGCCGCCCGAATATAATTTCCGGGTCTCAGCTATGCTGCATCTTTCCAAGTGTAGGGATATGTCTTTGCATAATTATGGTGCCTGTGGGTGAATGACAATAGGACCCATGTCAATGTCTAATCAAACATTTTTTATGGTGCGTTTAACAAATAGTGGGGCAATGAATCTATATGTTATGCAGCTACCTTGTATTTTCATAAGACAGATTCGCGCTCTGGTAGTAGGAGCCACCGATATGGGATTTCTGTTGGGCTGTAGATAAGTGAAATTAGATTACAGTCATCGTTTTTCTAGAAGTAATTCCCAAAAATCCAAAGGGACTCTATTGTATGCACTTACCCAGATTTTAGATTACTGGACCCTCAATTTAACACGACCTTTTCAATTGGCTTGTGTTCAAGGTTGCTTTCATATGTTAGCAGGATACGCCTTGCACTGTAGATAGAGAGAGGGGGAGTTTGCAATCAGGATGCTCCCATTGCCCAAATGGTTCTATACTGCCCTCATCTAGTTATAATACTAGTGATATATATACATTCTAACGGTGAATTCGTAATGGGTACTGCTGTATATTTTTTGGCCATTTATCGCTATTACCCTTGATACATGAATTATGTCAAGTCGATATGGAGTCGGATTCTTTCATTTGAAGCATATTGCTTTAAAGAACTTACAGATATATTGCATCTTATACAGCTAGATACCACGAGTATATATAAAAAATCTTTAGTGTGGGTTTAATCTATGTATCTCGCTTTGTCAGTCGCGGCTACGTTTTAAAAGTGTTGCGTAGTGGTGCAGATCTCATTAAATGAAATTTATTCTAGCCGCATATTTTATGTCGGAGATATATCGGCACAAGGGTATTTCATTAACTATCAGCGTTCTGGCTGGTTAAAATCCTAACATTATGCAGTTCCTTTAGGAGACTCGTAAGCGGACTGGGAGTGCGGCTGTTTGAATAACCTCAAGAACTCGATCAAAGATGGACAGTTAGGTCTAAGGGCAGACGGATACTGTTATCTACAAACGCACATGTTCAATCGAAGCGGCAGGTCGTATTCAGCTTACCGTGAATTCGGAATTCGGCTTCCCTGCTCCTACTACGGTGATACTTCCCGGGATCTGCAGTCATCTGATATGCGGAGAGGAAGTGATTTGGAGCCGTTTTATGCTACGGGTCTAACAATTGGGCGGCTGCTAAAGTCACGCTGATAGGCTTTTGAGAGGTCACGTGGCCACATTCTCTGTTTACCTTCTGTCTCATTTCTGTTTATTAAACCATTTGGTTCTGTAACTAATCGCCGTATATAACGCATTAAGTTATGTGTAGAATTATCGAAAGACAAGTATGTGTGTAAGGATTATGCGTAGTTTACATTGGAAACTCTCCTATTCTATTTAAGCGCTAGTTGTGTTAAACACGAGTGCAGGAGGTAATTATCATACTCATGGAGTATCAAGGAATCGTTAAGCAGCAAATAACTACAACTTGTCAAGGACACTCATTTGTTCATATTAAGTAGATACAGGGAGGGAGACAATTATGTTTCCTAGATAGTGCTGTTGGTGTGGATGCCATATATTGCCACCTGATAGATAAAGCCTGTGATTTAACTTTATTACTTAGACTATCCTTTCCCAATCTTCTCTGCTGTTCAATCCGATGCGGACACTGTTGCATTTGGACATGTAGAATTGTTCACGTCTTTTTCTTTTCTGTGTGAGGTTTCCACCCCTGATACTGAGACTTACATGTTCTAAGCAGCACCAACGTAGGTCACTGAGCTCATGTTTTGCTATTTTCCAATGGTCAGTTAAAGGGGCCCCTATCTTATTGGTACGTAGAGCTGACCTGTGTTCATTAAGTCTAATACGTACCTCTCTAGAAGTTTCCCCTATGTAAATAAGGTTACAAGGGCAACTAATGAGGTATATTACACTTCTGGTCCGACAATTCATGAAACTCGTGGGTTTAATGACGACATCTTTTACGGTGATAGTACTTCCGCGAATAATGTCTTTACAGTTATTGCACCCTGAGCATGGGAATGTACCTGTTGGTAGAGGTGCATTATTGATGCAAGGCTGACTTACTGATTTATTTTCTCTGTACGTGTGTACTAAGCTATTTCGGATTGTGCGGTTCCTCCGATAGGAAAACGGCGGTTTAGGCAATTTATTGTGCTGTTTATCAGTGATAAGGTGCCAGTTTCTGTTTATAATATTCTTTAGTTTGTTACTTATAGCATTGTAATTAGTGACAAAGGCAATGGGCTGGGGGATGCTCTCTTTGTTGTCTTTAGGCAAGAATAGGTTTTCTCGATTGTAATATTTGGCACGCTTATATGAATGTCTTATTAATCTTTTCGGGTACCCGCGTTCCATAAATTTAGTTTTCAGAATGCTCGCATGCTTTTCAAAGTCCTGGGGTGTGGTGCAGTTTCTCTTCAGTCTTAAGAACTGACCAAATGGGATATTGTTTATTTGACTGGCAGGGTGGTTACTTTTGTGGTGAAGCATGGTGTTTCTATCTGTTGGTTTTGTGAAAAGTTCTACAGTTAAAATGCCATCGGTATGTTTAATAACTATGTCTAGGAATTCAATGCTATTGTCATCAATGTGGGACGTGAACTTCAGGTTTTGATCACCGAGGTTTAACCATGCGATGAACTCTCTTAATGTATCTATGGGGCCTGTCCAGATAAAAAAGACATCGTCTATGTAGCGGGACCACATAGATATATTCTCATAGAATGGAGATACCGTGTTCTAAATATGGTGTTCTTCGAAATTTGACACATACAAACAGGCCAGACTGGGGGCACAGGTGGCCCCCATACTGGTCCCCTTGGTCTGTCTGAATAGTTGTTTGTCGAATAAGAACAGATTGTTTTTTAATACCACTGAAATGCAGTCTATGATGAACAGTTCGTGGTCATTGAGGTCTCTATCTTCATTATTGAGCATGGATGTTATAACCTCTATTGTTGCGTTCTGTGGTATATTGGTGTAAAGTGCTTCTATGTCTAATGTGACAAGAAGCTGGGACTCTGGGTTGAATTCTAGGCCTTCTACTTTACTAATGATATCTGCTGTGTCCCTAATGAATGCCTTTTGGGTGGTGACAAGGGTTTGTCGAAAAACATCTACATATTTACTAAGCGGTTCTGTGAGAGACCCGATGCTAGACACGATAGGCCTCATGGGGGGGTTCAGGATGTCCTTGTGGACTTTCGGGAGTCCATAAAGGGCGGGTATAATGGGGTCCTGATTATTAAGGAAAGAGTATTCCTCATCACAAATAATATCATCGTCTCTAGCTTGTTTCAGAAGAGTAGATATGGATAATCTAAGGGATGTCCATTCATCCATCTTGGCAGGTTCATAGTGTTCCTTGTTCTGTAGTAGGCTGAGCATCCTATTGTTATAATCAGGGGTGTCCATCACTACGATGCCGCCCCCCTTGTCTGCCGGTTTAATGGTCAGTTCAATGTTATTCTGCAAAGTCTGTAGAGCTGATGCCTCATCTTTACTAAGATTATGATTAATCCAGTGCTTATGTTTAAGTAGATCATATATACTCTTATCTACGCTCCGCTCTAAGGCTTCTATGTCATTCGGGATCATATTAACACTGGGAGTCCAAACGGACTTGTTCTTAAGTCCTGATTTGTTTTGACTAGGGTGCCGTTCTTTTCCCTCAAAAAAGACTGCTAGCCTAATTTTCCTAAAGAAACTTTGGAGGTGCCTTTCTAGAGAGTATCTATCAATGTTGGAGGAAATTGCATATCCTAAGCCTTTTTCTAACAGTGTGATTTGTTGATTAGTGAGTGTAATATTTGAAAGGTTAATGATGGGAGCTTTGTTGTGGTTGGCTAATCCCAGTGTTTCTGGCTGCGTGTGTTTGGACGTCGTAGGAATTGTGGTGTCGTATTGTAATTCCCTTGTCCTCTGCCTCTCCCTTTCGGGGGACCTTGGTTTTGTTGGCGCTGTTCCAAAAAAGGAAGAGTGTTGTGATTTGAAGTGTTTGGTGTTTCTCTATCCTTCATGTTTCTACTATCATTCTGTTGTTCTCCCTCAGATTCGGAACTAGTATAGGAAGTATCAAAGAACCTGACTTTTCTTTTTTGGAAAGTGCGAGGTGGGTTCTGCCACGGTCTACGCTGTGGGTAGTTCTCTTTGCTTCTCTCATAGAAGTCCTTTTGTAAGTATGGGTAGACATATTCAGGGTTATAGTTTGCTATATCTTTGCGTAATTTATTACTCTTCTTGTTCATTAAATAGTCAGTATAACCCGATATGTCCTTCTCTATTTCCTCTAATTTTTGTTTTGCTTCTAGTAATGCAGGGCTACCTTTTAGTTGGGCTTCTTGATCTTCTATTTCTTTACGTTCCACTACTAGTACCTCATGGGCAGTCTCTATAATGAGGAGGATCCAGTCCCGACTGCAGCGATTAGCTACCAGTGTCCAGTTCTCTATGAATTTTCTATTGTGTATAAATATACCTGGTTCATTTACCACCTGGAGACCTTTGGGAATCACTCCTTTTTTGCAGTATTCTACTAGGAATTCTGCGTGTAGCTCTGCTCTGACTACCTTCTTTTTTAAATTCCATAGGGCTCGCCACTGTTCTTCGTCTGACTTATCCAAGCAGACGGCGGAGATGTTTTTAACAGGGGGCCCATTGATGATCTTATTAAAGTGGTCTTCTGTGCAGCTAAGTATTTTTATCCCTTCCATATTCCCTACTATTGAATTGTTGGGGGGCCGGTCTGGGGCGTGGCAGTAAGAATGCGACAATGGAAATGGTATGTGAGGTATGTGTACCTCGAGCGTACCTCCTCAGCTAACTAGCTGGGTATAAACGAAGAAAAGTGGAGGAGGCCCCCTTTATCTGTCAATTCTGGGACAGGGGAGGAGAGTAGAAAAGCAGGGAAGTCCCACTGGTAACCCTTAAAGGTTAGTGTTATATGGTAGGTGCCCAAAGTCTTGTTTTTTACAAATATCAATCGCACAATAATGTTACCAAACCTTATCTGCAGCTTGTTAAGTTACATATTAGCCAACATTGTGTTGAAAAACTATCAGATGTCTTTAATAGCTTTCAGGCTCACACACTACTAATCTTATGTCAGAATTTAAAAAGAACAGAAAAGTTAGTTTTAGAAAAATATAACATTAGTATGTTTATTTCAGAATCACGAGTAAGTCACAATGATCACAGTTAATTAAAACAATTTTTACAGTAACAACTTTAAAAGCATTCAAAATCATTGGTATAAACAATAAACAAACAATTTATACATTATCAAGTTAAAAATGTTCACAAGAACAGAAGTCGACGCGGCGTTTCGGTTTTGGAGAAACAATTAAAACATTCTTCAGGACCAAGTTCTAGAAGGAAACACACAATTACTTTTTCGTGTTTACAAGTCATTTTTTACAACAAACACATAATCCTAAAACAATTCCTGTTGTCCAAAGATACAAAAACATACTACAGCTATTTCGCAGTTGGCACTAGTCTATATCTAGTTGTTGGTAATGTTATTGGTATATGTAAAAGACATCTTAGTTACTAAAAAGGTCACCACCGGTAAATACCAGTATCTAATTTCCACAGAAGTAATGTCATTCTGTTATCATTCAGTCAATGTATTAAGAGTGGCATTGGTTACCCTAATATTAAAACTCCAATCGATGGTAATATAATTGGAGTTCTCAACACATACTAAATTCTATAGCAATCACCATTGGTCACTGGTTTGTAGATAGATAATAACTCACTCTTCTCACCCAATAAGTGGTTATAAAATTTGGAAACTATTACCTTAGTTGTAAAAAACTATCGTCCAGATAAATCATGGAGGACTAGCCGCCCGAATATAATTTCCGGGTCTCAGCTATGCTGCATCTTTCCAAGTGTAGGGATATGTCTTTGCATAATTATGGTGCCTGTGGGTGAATGACAATAGGACCCATGTCAATGTCTAATCAAACATTTTTTATGGTGCGTTTAACAAATAGTGGGGCAATGAATCTATATGTTATGCAGCTACCTTGTATTTTCATAAGACAGATTCGCGCTCTGGTAGTAGGAGCCACCGATATGGGATTTCTGTTGGGCTGTAGATAAGTGAAATTAGATTACAGTCATCGTTTTTCTAGAAGTAATTCCCAAAAATCCAAAGGGACTCTATTGTATGCACTTACCCAGATTTTAGATTACTGGACCCTCAATTTAACACGACCTTTTCAATTGGCTTGTGTTCAAGGTTGCTTTCATATGTTAGCAGGATACGCCTTGCACTGTAGATAGAGAGAGGGGGAGTTTGTAATCAGGATGCTCCCATTGCCCAAATGGTTCTATACTGCCCTCATCTAGTTATAATACTAGTGATATATATACATTCTAACGGTGAATTCGTAATGGGTACTGCTGTATATTTTTTGGCCATTTATCGCTATTACCCTTGATACATGAATTATGTCAAGTCGATATGGAGTCGGATTCTTTCATTTGAAGCATATTGCTTTAAAGAACTTACAGATATATTGCATCTTCTACAGCTAGATACCACGAGTATATATAAAAAATCTTTAGTGTGGGTTTAATCTATGTATCTCGCTTTCTCAGTCGCGGCTACGTTTTAAAAGTGTTGCGTAGTGGTGCAGATCTCATTAAATGAAATTTATTCTAGCCGCATAGTTTATGTCGGAGATATATCGGCACAAGGGTATTTCATTAACTATCAGCGTTCTGGCTGGTTAAAATCCTAACATTATGCAGTTCCTTTAGGAGACTCGTAAGCGGACTGGGAGTGCGGCTGTTTGAATAACCTCAAGAACTCGATCAAAGATGGACAGTTAGGTCTAAGGGCAGACGGATACTGTTATCTACAAACGCACATGTTCAATCGAAGCGGCAGGTCGTATTCAGCTTACCGTGAATTCGGAATTCGGCCTCCCTGCTCCTACTACGGCGATACTTCCCGGGATCTGCAGTCATCTGATATGCGGAGAGGAAGTGATTTGGAGCCGTTTTATGCTACGGGTCTAACAATTGGGCGGCTGCTAAAGTCATGCTGATAGGCTTTTGAGAGGTCACGTGGCCACATTCTCTGTTTACCTTCTGTCTCATTTCTGTTTATTAAACCATTTGGTTCTGTAACTAATCGCCGTATATAACGCATTAAGTTATGTGTAGAATTATCGAAAGACAAGTATGTGTGTAAGGATTATGCGTAGTTTACATTGGAAACTCTCCTATTCTATTTAAGCGCTAGTTGTGTTAAACACGAGTGCAGGAGGTAATTATCATACTCATGGAGTATCAAGGAATCGTTAAGCAGCAAATAACTACAACTTGTCAAGGACACTCATTTGTTCATATTAAGTAGATACAGGGAGGGAGACAATTATGTTTCCTAGATAGTGCTGTTGGTGTGGATGCCATATATTGCCACCTGATAGATAAAGCCTGTGATTTAACTTTATTACTTAGACTATCCTTTCCCAATCTTCTCTGCTGTTCAATCCGATGCGGACACTGTTGCATTTGGACATGTAGAATTGTTCACGTCTTTTTCTTTTCTGTGTGAGGTTTCCACCCCTGATACTGAGACTTACATGTTCTAAGCAGCACCAACGTAGGTTACTGAGCTCATGTTTTGCTATTTTCCAATGGTCAGTTAAAGGGGCCCCTATCTTATTGGTACGTAGAGCTGACCTGTGTTCATTAAGTCTAATACGTACCTCTCTAGAAGTTTCCCCTATGTAAATAAGGTTACAAGGGCAACTAAGGAGGTATATTACACTTCTGGTCCGACAATTCATGAAACTCGTGGGTTTAATGACGACATCTTTTACGGTGATAGTACTTCCGCGAATAATGTCTTTACAGTTATTGCACCCTGAGCATGGGAATGTACCTGTTGGTAGAGGTGCATTATTGATGCAAGGCTGACTTACTGATTTATTTTCTCTGTACGTGTGTACTAAGCTATTTCGGATTGTGCGGTTCCTCCGATAGGAAAACCGCGGTTTAGGCAATTTATTGTGCTGTTTATCAGTGATAAGGTGCCAGTTTCTGTTTATAATATTCTTTAGTTTGTTACTTATAGCATTGTAATTAGTGACAAAGGCAATGGGCTGGGGGATGCTCTCTTTGTTGTCTTTAGGCAAGAATAGGTTTTCTCGATTGTAATATTTGGCACGCTTATATGAATGTCTTATTAATCTTTTCGGGTACCCGCGTTCCAGAAATTTAGTTTTCAGAATGCTCGCATGCTTTTCAAAGTCCTGGGGTGTGGTGCAGTTTCTCTTCAGTCTTAAGAACTGACCAAATGGGATATTGTTTATTTGACTGGCAGGGTGGTTACTTTTGTGGTGAAGCATGGTGTTTCTATCTGTTGGTTTTGTGAAAGGTTCTACAGTTAAAATGCCATCGGTATGTTTAATAACTATGTCTAGGAATTCAATGCTATTGTCATCAATGTGGGACGTGAACTTCAGGTTTTGATCACCGAGGTTTAACCATGCGATGAACTCTCTTAATGTATCTATGGGGCCTGTCCAGATAAAAAAGACATCGTCTATGTAGCGGGACCACATAGATATATTCTCATAGAATGGAGATACCGTGTTTTAAATATGGTGTTCTTCGAAATTTGACACATACAAACAGGCCAGACTGGGGGCACAGGTGGCCCCCATACTGGTCCCCTTGGTCTGTCTGAATAGTTGTTTGTCGAATAAGAACAGATTGTTTTTTAATACCACTGAAATGCAGTCTATGATGAACAGTTCGTGGTCATTGAGGTCTCTATCTTCATTATTGAGCATGGATGTTATAACCTCTATTGTTGCGTTCTGTGGTATATTGGTGTAAAGTGCTTCTATGTCTAATGTGACAAGAAGCTGGGACTCTGGGTTGAATTCTAGGCCTTCTACTTTACTAATGATATCTGCTGTGTCCCTAATGAATGCCTTTTGGGTGGTGACAAGGGGTTGTAGAAAAACATCTACATATTTACTAAGCGGTTCTGTGAGAGACCCGATGCTAGACACGATAGGCCTCATGGGGGGGTTCAGGATGTCCTTGTGGACTTTCGGGAGTCCATAAAGGGCGGGTATAATGGGGTCCTGATTATTAAGGAAAGAGTATTCCTCATCACAAATAATATCATCGTCTCTAGCTTGTTTCAGAAGAGTAGATATGGATAATCTAAGGGATGTCCATTCATCCATTTTGGCAGGTTCATAGTGTTCCTTGTTCTGTAGTAGGCTGAGCATCCTATTGTTATAATCAGGGGTGTCCATCACTACGATGCCGCCCCCCTTGTCTGCCGGTTTAATGGTCAGTTCGATGTTATTCTGCAAAGTCTGTAGAGCTGATGCCTCATCTTTACTAAGATTATGATTAATCCAGTGCTTATGTTTAAGTAGATCATCTATACTCTTATCTACGCTCCGCTCTAAGGCTTCTATGTCATTCGGGATCATATTAACACTGGGAGTCCAAACGGACTTGTTCTTAAGTCCTGATTTGTTTTGACTAGGGTGCCGTTCTTTTCCCTCAAAAAAGACTGCTAGCCTAATTTTCCTAAAGAAACTTTGGAGGTGCCTTTCTAGAGAGTATCTATCAATGTTGGAGGAAATTGCATATCCTAAGCCTTTTTCTAACAGTGTGATTTGTTGATTAGTGCGTGTAATATTTGAAAGGTTAATGATGGTAGCTTTGTTGTGGTTGGCTAATCCCAGTGTTTCTGGCTGCGTGTGTTTGGACGTCGTAGGAATTGTGGTGTCGTATTGTAATTCCCTCGTCCTCTGCCTCTCCCTTTCGGGGGACCTTGGTTTTGTTGGCGCTGTTCCAAAAAAGGAAGAGTGTTGTGATTTGAAGTGTTTGGTGTTTCTCTATCCTTCATGTTTCTACTATCATTCTGTTGTTCTCCCTCAGATTCGGAACTAGTATAGGAAGTATCAAAGAACCTGACTTTTCTTTTTTGGAAAGTGCGAGGTGGGTTCTGCCACGCTCTACGCTGTGGGTAGTTCTCTTTGCTTCTCTCATAGAAGTCCTTTTGTAAGTATGGGTAGACATATTCAGGGTTATAGTTTGCTATATCTTTGCGTAATTTATTACTCTTCTTGTTCATTAAATAGCCTTTTCAATTGGCTTGTGTTCAAGGTTGCTTTCATATGTTAGCAGGATACGCCTTGCACTGTAGATAGAGAGAGGGGGAGTTTGTAATCAGGATGCTCCCATTGCCCAAATGGTTCTATACTGCCCTCATCTAGTTATAATACTAGTGATATATATACATTCTAACGGTGAATTCGTAATGGGTACTGCTGTATATTTTTTGGCCATTTATCGCTATTACCCTTGATACATGAATTATGTCAAGTCGATATGGAGTCGGATTCTTTCAGTATCCGTCTGCCCTTAGACCTAACTGTCTATCTTTGATCGAGTTCTTGAGGTTATTCAAACAGCCGCACTCCCAGTCCGCTTACGAGTCTCCTAAAGGAACTGCATAATGTTAGGATTTTAACCAGCCAGAACGCTGATAGTTAATGAAATACCCTTGTGCCGATATATCTCCGACATAAACTATTCGGCTAGAATAAATTTCATTTAATGAGATCTGCACCACTACGCAACACTTTTAAAACGTAGCAGCGACTGACAAAGCGAGATACATAGATTAAACCCACACTAAAGATTTTTTATATATACTCGTAGTATCTAGCTGTATAAGATGCAATATATCTGTAAGTTCTTTAAAGCAATATGCTTCAAATGAAAGAATCCGACTCCATATCGACTTGACATAATTCATGTATCAAGGGTAATAGCGATAAATGGCCAAAAAATATACAGCAGTACCCATTACGAATTCACCGTTAGAATGTATATATATCACTAGTATTATAACTAGATGAGGGCAGTATAGAACCATTTGGGCAATGGGAGCATCCTGATTACAAACTCCCCCTCTCTCTATCTACAGTGCAAGGCATATCCTGCTAACATATGAAAGCAACCTTGAACACAAGCCAATTGAAAAGGTCGTGTTAAATTGAGGGTCCAGTAATCTAAAATCTGGGTAAGTGCGTACAATAGAGTCCCTTTGGATTTTTGGGAATTACTTCTAGAAAAACGATGACTGTAATCTAATTTCACTTATCTACAGCCCAACAGAAATCCCATATCAGTGGCTCCTACTACCAGAGCGCGAATCTGTCTTATGAAAATACAAGGTAGCTGCATAACATATAGATTCATTGCCCCACTATTTGTTAAACGCACCATAAATCATGTTTGATTAGACATTGACATGGGTCCTATTGTCATTCACCCACAGGCACCATAGTTATGCAGAGACATATCCCTACACTTTGAAAGATGCAGCATAGCTGAGACCCGGAAATTATATTCGGGCGGCTAGTCCTCCATGATTTATCTGGACGATAGTTTTTTACAACTAAGGTAATAGTTTCCAAATTTTATAACCACTTATTGGGTGAGAAGAGTGAGTTATTATCTATCTACAAACCAGAGACCAATGGTGATTGCTATAGAATTTAGTATGTGTTGAGAACTCCAATTATATTACCATCGATTGGAGTTTTAATATTAGGGTAACCAATGCCACTCTTAATACATTGACTGAATGATAACAGAATAACATTACTTCTGTGGAAATTAGATACTGGTATTTACCGGTGGTGACCTTTTTAGTAACTAAGATGTCTTTTACATATACCAATAACATTACCAACAACTAGATATAGACTAGTGCCAACTGCGAAATAGCTGTAGTATGTTTTTGTATCTTTGGACAACAGGAATTGTTTTAGGATTATGTGTTTGTTGTAAAAAAATGACTTGTAAACACAAAAAAGTAATTGTGTGTTTCCTTCTAGAACTTGGTTCTTAAGAAGGTTTTAATTGTTTCTCCAAAACCGAAACGCCGCGTCGACCCCTGTTCTTGTGAACATTTTTAACTTGATAATGTATAAATTGTTTGTTTATTGTTTATACCAATGATTTTGAATGCTTTTAAACATGTTACTGTAAAAATTTTTTAATTAACTGTGATCATTGTGACTTACTCGTGATTCTGAAATAAACATACTAATGTTATATTTTTCTAAAACTAACTTTCCTGTTCTTGTTAAATTCTGACATAAGATTAGTAGTGTGTGAGCCTGAAAGCTATTAAAGACATCTGATAGTTTTTCAACACAATGTTGGCTAATATGTAACTTAACAAGCTGCAGATAAGGTTTGGTAACATTATTGTGCGATTGGTATTAGTAAAAAACAAGACTTTGGGCACCTATCATATAACACTAACCTATAAGGGTTACCAGTGGGACTTCCCTGGTTTTCCAGTATCTTATTAGAACACTGGAATCTCCACAATTCGACCCCCTAGCGGTGGGGCCGAGACAGCAGGGAGAAATTCATGACATTGTTCCATTCAAAGACAAATGTTTTTTCTTGTCAGCAGGAGATCTGCAGATGGATCTTAAAAGCATTCCTCCATTTTTTTAAAAAATGTCTGTATTTTTTGCTTACCTCTATGTATAAATATTTTTGGTATGTAGCATGCTTTCCAGTGATCACAAAATGCAAGTTAAAAGGAAGTGGACAGAGGAATTCTGTTGGTCTCTATAACTTCTAGGTTTGAATTCCTAGATCAATGCACCTAAATGCACAGCTGGTGAACTGTTGCTCAGAACTGATTTTGGCTATTGTAGACCCCTGCTTCCCCTGCAGAGCTTTACAGTCAATGAAGGAGGGTTTGATGGTCGACAGGGCTGAGTGTACCAAGAAGGTCCAAGAGGACACTGGGGTGTAGTTATGATTGTAGCGTTCACAGTGATTTTGAGTTAGTTAAGCAGTTGAGTTTCAAAAAATCTTAACTTATCCTTAAGGAAATTAACAGTAAGGAAAAGGGGTTCAGGAAATCCAAGGTGCATATACTTGTAAACATAACAGAAAATCAGTTGGAATCTAGTTTGTTCTGCTGTAGGAAGAAGATTTAAAGTAAGTAGTAGAGATGGACATTATAGAAAAGCTAAAAATAATACCCATGAATGTTAATTGGTTAAATTATCATGAAAGTAATGGAATACAGAATTACTTATGCTCTTCAGCCCCAGATAATGCACTAATTCAGAAGTGATAGCTATTCCTTGAAGAGAATGGGATGTTTTAAAGAGAATCCCAGTGGAGAAGCATCACTCTGCTGCTTTTGATCAGTGTAAAGGAAATATAAAATGATAATAACTCATGGAGCAGGACAGTGGAGGAGTGGTCTTCTCACTCCTAAGTGAGCAATAACTGTTTGGCCACCCGTCTTAGGCTGCTCAAGCCAGTCATGCACACTTTCCCTATTCTCCATCCAGGCTGCATTACATGGCCATGCTCTAAGAGGCTGGGAGAGAGCAGGCACCCATTCCCTGGTTGTGAGTTGAACCAGGATGGCCTAAACCAATCACAACCCTGCATTGCAGCATAGTGATTGGTTAGGGAAGCCTGGGTGCTTACCAAACACTATGTTGCATTGCAGCATTGTGATTGGTCAAGGGAGCCTGGCTGTTCTTCCTGTCCCATAGGGAGAGCAGGAGCAAGGAGCCGAGACCCGGTACCAAGGTAAGTGTGTAATTTTGTTTACATTTTGTTTGTTTTACATCGCGCTACCTCGTGCCCCCTGCCCGCCTTTACCTCCACTTCCCCACAACCACACAAAAAACTGAAAAACTGTGAGGTCTCACTATAAGTACATTTGAAAAAATAAGCCAACTCTTCAAAGTATTGCAAAATGGATAAGTCTGACTGATTTTGGCATGAATGTATATTCAAGCAAATGTAGCGGTAGTGGATCTTTTTTTAGTTATGCATTTCCTTACCTGGGATAAGCACTGTTTTATCTTGTTTCTACAAAGAGTTCTGGTCAAGATAGGTAACACTAAAGCGATCATAATAAGGGCAAGAACATCACTCTAGATCCAGTGGGGACCAAAGGAGGATTCGGAGATCATGTAAGAGGTGTTGTCTAGAAAATTGATAGAATCCTGGAGATTGCTGCACTAAAGAAATATTTCTCTTCCGTGTCACAGTTACTAGAAAAGACTAATATACTGAAGTGGGTGAAAGAAATATAAGATTGTGCATATTTTTTAGAAATAGAAACCCACATGCATTTAAAATGGAGTATAAATCACAGTATCGCCATATGCCCAACTGAGTCACGTGGAGGTGTATTTTTCGACATGTAAGGCATATTTGATGAGAAAATCGGTGAAGGAAGCTGACAACAGTAAAGTAATGGCGGAGGAAGAAGTTAAATGTGGGTTAGGATGGAATATTAATATAGGTTTTAGTTTTGCCCATTTTTATTAAAAGAAGCGCAGTGCTGCTTTTGGGATTAAACAATTGCTCACAATATAAAAAAGAAACATTAAATAGCACAGCCAATATTATTTGCACAGAAATTCTATTTAGACTTTCTTGGTTTGCACACATAATGTAATAAAAGAGAGCCATTACATTGTCAATCGTTTGTTTTGGATCTGTCTTTCCAATTATCAACGAATGAGTCAATATAAAAATGTTTACCTTGTATACGTCTATAATGTGTACAATTCCACATAATGTAGTTCAAGAAGATTTCCGGGTCTTAGTTTGACATGTACACCTTAATTGTTCTGATGTTAATCTTTATTTGGCCGTAATCCAGATCAATAGTTTAAAGTAGCCTTGTTGAATCACAATTTTCTTGGTGCACAAGGACAACCACATCTTATTGTTTGAAGTACAAAACACATGCACCACCATACGTATTCTGGTCTTTCCTTTTACAGAGGAATACCCAGATAACACCAGACATACCAATTCACAGATTAGCAATATATATTTCAGAAACAACACTAGTGTCTATCACAAGGGCTTAGTCTTGACTTGTCCAGTGTGGCTTGTTCTTGCTTATGCGTCACTGAAGTTAATGAAGACTATTTCTAACTAGTGTTCACAAAACATAATCAGAAATCTTTGGAAACACATGGTGCAGACATGTTTATTAATTGCAATCCCAACTCTAGGTGGATTACACTGATCAGAGTAGGGGTCCGAATCGCTTCTCCTTTCCTGAACATTTGATCTTCATACTTGTTGTCTGCTGCTCATGAAAGGGTATTAGCTGTTGAAACCAACAAGAGCTTCCGCGCATAAAAAAAATCCAAATAGCTAAACATTCATTCAGAATTATTCAGAATTATTTAACTTTTGCATGGTCGTGCTGGATTGGAAGTCCTCCACTTTCAACCTGTGAAAAATCACCTAGATAGAAATAGGTATTTTACTTTGTTACCACACTGAACTCCTAAACATATTACATTTATTTATTATTATTTTTTTTTTATAACCTTTATTTTAGCATTCAGTAGAAACACAAGCATGGGCCTACAACCACGGGGGCCGGCTGCTAGACAGATTGAAATTCGTTGATATCACAATACGACACAGCTCATCAGCCGACAACCCAAAGGTCCGGCAGCGATTCAGAGTAAAACTTGTATTGGAATGCATAGCTGAATTTCAGGATAAGACAGAGGTTTCATTTTATATTATATAAGAGAGGATCAGGTGCCATATTATCAAACAGGAGAATGCGGGGGGGAGGGGGAGAAACAGGATATACAAGTAATGACCACTATAATGGAGATTTGGCGCCAGAGCATATAGGTCGGTACAAAAGAACACACAATATACATTTCCATATTGCTCCAATACTTGAGGCCTGCCCGCCCATAAATCAGGATATCATAAAAGCAAAAGCACGAAGTACAAGCATACAATAAGAATCCGAATGATTCGTAGCTATACTGACCCTACGAGAAAGAAAGAGAAAGAAGAAAGGCCATGAAAAATAAAAAAGGCAAAATAACCCCCCCCCT
Source organism: Lissotriton vulgaris (assembly GCF_964263255.1). Classification (NCBI taxonomy): domain Eukaryota; kingdom Metazoa; phylum Chordata; class Amphibia; order Caudata; family Salamandridae; genus Lissotriton; species Lissotriton vulgaris. The sequence goes on from NC_141689.1 coordinate 1,858,919,563, forward strand.
TCAAGCCCCCCACCCTGCACCCCTGCAAATGGCTACAGCCTAACCCCACCAGCAGCGTGCTTGTCGCCCCTAACAAATAAAACCCCAAAGGGAAGGAAAAAGAAGAACGGAAGTGGGCATATCCATGTGGGCTCCCAGCACCTTTAGACCCCCCGCCTGAAACAGCCACCCCCTATCCCTAAAAGACAAACTTATGAAAGCAATGTAGAGAAATTAGAGGGTACCGTGAGACACCGCCCAGCCTCTTAGAGCAAACAGTTGCAGGCCCAAAACTTGTAAAAGCCATGCCAACCCATCCCGATCCAGCCGATCTTAACCTTGGCCCTTCCGAACGAAAACACGAACCCCATCCAGCAAGACCCAAAGGCACACAAAGAAGCAATAAAAAAGAAAAGAGTCAGCAGAAATTAGCCCATGGCTACCAGCAGGCAGTGAGTCCTCAGGAACTGTAGATGCAGACGAACTCTCCCTCCGAGACGAACAGTCCCAATGTGTCTTGAACAGGAGTCGTAGCGTCGCCAGGAAAGGAGAAGATGACCACAAAATGGATGAAAAGTCACAGGCAAAAGTCTCCGGGGAACGCCTGACGATATCTCCAAAGCCAGTAGTGGTGGAAAGTTCAGCAATACCATGCCATCCTCGGAAACACCGTCCACCAGGGCACCATCCGATGGTTCCAGTACTCGTTTCTTCACGGGGCTCTCGCACGGAGTCAAAATGGCCACGTTTTGAATGGCTGCAGAATCCCGTTTCAACAATAAGGCCGGGCCCGGTTCCATCAGGAGCATTTCAGATAGGCGCGTGTCCAATTTGCTCAACAAAGTATCCACATGTGAGCGGAATGCCCAAAGTTCTGCCAGTATTAACCTCAGCGATGGCTCATGCACCGTTCGATCCATATTCTCGTACTCAATATCAATCACTATCACCTCCCCGGGTGAATCCGGCATCCTCGGGGGGGACAGACAGGATTTCGAACTTGCAAATGCGAAGGGTGACCAGTCTTTGTTCGCAACCACGGTCAACCCAGTTAAGGCCGCAGGCCGGTGACCCCGAACCACCGAACCCCGGTGGGCGGGAACCGGGTCCGCGGGACGGGGCCCCCACCCGCAGCCAGCAGCACGCAGACTCACTCCTCCGTCGATACTGAGCAATGAAAACGATCGCCACCAAATCCGGGCTGAAACAAAGCCTCCACTCCGGTCGACCGGGCCCAGCCTGAGTCTCCTGGCCGATGTTGTTGCACTACATCCCGGCTGTGAAAGTACTCCAGGCCCTGGCTTCACCGCTGGAGCAGGCCGCAAACTTAAACTCGATGCAACTCTGTCAAAAAAGCCGATAAAAGTTTCCGGATTTCACCATCGGAGTGTGGGACAGTTCATGCACACAGAGACTAGGCGTTAAGTCAGGATAACATGCAGGATATCGCGGCGGGTTACGAGGGTCGATGGAGCCGGGAGCCTAAGCAGCCATCTTGCTTGCTGACGTAGCTCCTCCTCCATATTACATTTATTTAATTCATTAATTCATTTCTTTAGATTAATTTAATTTTACTCAATGCAATAACTTTGATCTTGATCAAGGTGGTGTTTATGTTAAGTTTTATCTGATGTAGGACAGTCACTCTTGTTGCCCTGATCACCCCCATTTTGTGACTGATACTGGTGGTTACTGATCTGAAAGTGCCCTGCTAACCAGGCCCAGGACCAGTGCTTCGTCCTTAAATGGTGTATGGTAATTGGTATAATTATAATTGGCCAAGACAACCGACCTGTAAGTCCCTAGTAGATGGTAGAGCATTATATGGTAGGTCTGTTAGGCTTTTAGATCCCAGCGGACTTAATACCTTTAAGTGTACATTGCTGGGGTGTCTGGTTTTATTTTAAAGTCAGGCCTGCCTTTCAGGCTGGTTTTAAAATAAAACAGTGTCCAAATTCAACTTTGGAATTAAAAGTACTTCCAAAGTCCAAAATTACCTTTTTATTACATATAAGTCCCCCCTAAAGTCTACCTTATGTGCCGCCAGGGTAAGGTGCCTTGTTATAATAAGCATTGGCATAGCTAATAGGTCTCGGTTTTGGGACCTTATAAGTATTTAGTTATGCAGCACAATATCCTTGGTGCAATAACATCAACTGTTGCATGGCTAAAAACATATAAGGTCCCAAAGGCGAGACCTATTGGCCATGCCAATGTTTGACGAGTCGAAATTTGCCATGATCCTAGATGTAACATGAAATGTCAAGCATGGCTTCTTATTTAGAGGTACTCTAATGTGCATACTTTTCTATCAAAACCGAAACTGTGTATCAATATCGCTGTGAAGTCAGTTTAAACGTGTCATGTGTTGAGTTTGGCAACATTGGTATAACTGGTAATGCCAAAATTAATCATTTGAATTTGCTGGCAGAGAGGCGGTCAGTTTGAGGTAAGGAAAGTACAGGGGCCCTGAGAGTAAGGGATTAAAATGTAAGTGGTAAGAGCTTAAGAAATGAGGCTTGGTGATGAAAGAGACCGTAGAGAAAGAAGGAAGCAAGAAGGACAAAAGAATAAGTGTTAAGCTGCTATAGAAAACGAGAGCCATGGCCCAGCAAAGAGAATAATAATCAAGACACAATGGAAGAGAGGCCAGGAAAGAGAGAGCGACAACAACATGTTGATGGACCCCTGCAGAAGTGGGGAGAAAGGATCAGAGAAAAGGGGAGAGACAGCAGAGATGGACAGAAAAGAAAGAGATGGTGTGTAATGTTGACTCCAAACAAGAATTGTAGAAAAGTAGGTTTATTGGAAGAAAGCACAGGAGCAAGGTAGGTCACAGCTAGGCTGTCCTGTTTTCAGTTTCTATTTTTAGTAAATTCTGGTGGGGTTTTTTCAGTGTTTTCAATATCTTAAAAAACAGTTGTTATCAGTGGTTACACATTTTCACGCCATTAAAAACAACAGAAAAAGTGTTTTTCCCGTGTTTATGGAACGTTTTGCTTTTATCATTGCTTGCTTTCTGCACTGAAAAAACATGTTATGTTATCCATTTATTGAGCACGACAGCTGCCCCAGCAACGAGGCATCCCGGCGCTGAGAACCATAGCCTAGCCAACTGAGGAGAAAAGGGGGGGAGGGGGAAGGGGAAGGGATTACAGAGGAGGAAAGAGGTGCGTTTTTACTGCTTTGCGAAAAGCAGACAAATTGGTGAGGTGACGAATGTGGAGGGGCAAGGAGTTCCATAGTTTAGCTCCCTTTACTCTGAAGGAGCGATCTCCAATACGGCAGAACTTCGTTCGAGGGACCACCACTAGATGTTGACCCATGGAACGAAGATTGCGTTGGGGGTTGTAAGGAGTAAGCAGCATTCGGAGTAGTTCAGGGCCATCCGTTCTAAGGATTTTAAAGGCGATGGTAAGAGCCTTGAACTGGATGCTAGCTTCTATGGGCAGCCAATGAAGCCTCTGAATGGTGGCTCTGGCCGAACATCTTCTGGGCAGACCTACGATTGCCCTTGGCGCTGAGTTCTGAATACGTTGGAATCTAGATAACTCAGCTTTATTTGCGCCTAGGAGGAGGACGTTAGCATAGTCCAGCCGGGCAAGGATGGTGGCTTGGACAATAAGTTGCCTTGTCTTGGGGTCAAAGAAGCCCAGGATGGGACTTAGGCTTCTCAGCAACCCGATACAAGTGGCTGCCACTTTTTTTGTATGCGACTGGTAATTCAGTGCAGAGTCCAGCCATACTCCTAGGTTTTTTACCAAGGATTTTGGTGGGGGGGTAGGACCAAGCAGGGGAGGCCCCCAGTGGTCGTTCCAACCGCTAGTGTTCTTGCCCAGAAGTAGCACCTCTGTTTTTCCCGCATTGAGTTGCAGGCAGTTTGCCGTCATCCAGGTGGCGACTGCTGCCAGCCCATCCCTAAATTTAGTGGACGTGGCAGAGGGTGATTCAGTGAGGGTGATCACCAGCTGGGTATCGTCAGCGTATGAGACTAGTGTGAGGTTCCATTCTTTAGCCACAGCTGCCAACGGTTGCATGTACACATTAAAAAGGGATGGGCTAAGGGCCGAGCCCTGGGGGACTCCTTGGCCAATTGCATGGGGTTGGGAAATAAAAGGGGGGGCTGATACGCGAAACGATCTGTTCGTGAGAAATGACCGAAACCATTCCAGTGCCAGTTCAGTGATCCCTATGCTCTCCAGGCGGCCCAGTAGGATATTATGGGAGACCGTGTCGAATGCTGCGCTGAGGTCGAGCAATATCAGCGCAACATGGTATATAGACAGTGTACGTATAGTGTATATGAGGTCCAAAGAGATTTTTGCAAATGAATCTTATTGTAGTACACCATACAATACTTCTTCAGTGAGTCTTTGGTCATATGCGCTTGTGCTTTCCTTCCCATGTAAACTTCTGTGAAAAGGCCCTGTCAGCATTCATAGCCCCTTGGGCTGAGAACCGTCAGCTAAGGGACACAGTTGGGATGACTCTTTCTTTGATGCCACATAAAGCACAAATTGATAAAAATTTGCATTTTTGTTCCTGGGCATAAGAAAACAGTGCACCAGAATGGACTAAAAAGTCAATAGCATCCCTCATTAACTCTGAAGATTGTAAAGATGCTTTCAGCATACCATCTAACAAGTGGCGAGGATCTCCTACAGGGAATCACTTCAGCTCGGGTATCAATTTTGACAGGTCATCACATACATTTTTTATATACGTAGCTGAATCACTACAAATACAAACAATATCACTCCAATCTTTGTTGAACTTGGAAAGAACCTTTTTTGCAGAGCATAACAAGTGACACTGCGTTCCATGTTTTCCAAAAGTCTGGTGTCACGTTTTCACCACTATCCCAGATGCTTGGTGATATATATACTTGTCACTATACCTTGCATTTAATGTTTAAAGCATGAGGTGTTGGCAATTCACTTACTATCAATACTGTCCCACTAGAAACTATGGTCTGATGTATTAAGGGTTTTTACCCATTCTCTGTGAGTAAATGTGATGACACATATTAGGAAAAATGTTATGAAACTAGCCTCTTTACCTATCAGTGAAATAATCAAATGCAGCCAAAATATCAAATCTGAGTTTGATATCTCCTGATTCTCTACAGTTTATAAAATAATTAAACTAAACCTAAAACGTGAAACTAAACCCTGAATCTTTAGACCAAAGGCCATAAAACTGAAAAAAATAAAAGGAAGACTAAACAATATTTTAGTGGCATCCCTAAAGAACAAAACACAAGCAGAATAATGTTAGCCAGTCTTTCCTACTACTAGCTTGTATAACAAAGTTACATTTTATTGACCCCTTCAGTAAGAACAAAATGACTCTTTCACTTTCTTTTTCCTTTCTTTGAATGGCATTTAGTTTGTGGTTGTGCAGGTGTTTTTTCAGTGTTTATATGTTTTCACCGGTGAGGGCTATTTTTCTTTCAGTGGGGTTTTATCAGTTATTATAGGTTTAAACCTAAAACCCCACAGCCTAGTCACAGCCTACGCAGGACTTCTTCCCCTGCAACTGTCTCTATAGAAGCAAGGAAGGGAATCCTGCAGCAATACAGAACGTTGAAAGAAAACGATTCTAAAGAATATTTAAAGAGACAACATGACACATCTTCTTCCTTATAAAACAAAAGAAAAAAAACAAATGGCTAGAGAGAGAACATCTGAAAGAGACAGCGAAAGAGAGCAAGAAACAGAATGAGCGTGAGGGGAAACGGAGGGAAAATATGAAGACAAAGAATTTGAAGCTGAACTTGAAAGAGCTGAAGGGAATTCTGGAAAATGTAGCGAGGAGCTGCTGGAATAAGAAACCGAATATTAGTGTAGGAAAGAGCAGAGGGAGAGGGACCTAAAGGGAGATGGGAGAGGCCAACTGTTAGATATGCATGAAGTGGAAGGAAAATGTACTTACAAGGCTGAAAGAAAACCGCGAGACAGGACGATGAAACTGCAGGAGGCAGGAAGGAAAAGGAAAAAAAAATTAGGAGAAAGGTGGGGGAGGACTGAAATAGAAAGAATAAAGCTAAGAGCACTGGGGTGCTGAGGCAGAATGTGAACATGTCGATAGAAATCTGTGAAAGGAGGCAAGTGAGATACTGCGCGAGGAAAGCAGGGTGCAGGAGAATGGAGGCTTAATGAAAAGACACCGGGGGCCACAAAAAGAGAAACAAGGGAGACAAGAAGATGTCGAGCTCATGAAAAATTGATTGAATGAGCTGCACAGGGCTATTCTTCAAAGTTTTTCCGTTTGTAATGTCAGATAGTGCTGGACTTTACTTTTCACTGCTGCTGGAGTGATATGCAACGCATACTATACAATGCTGCGCCATACTATTGACATGATGCTGACAGTGTCCCGGACGTAGGAGCAGCAGTTGTGCATGGAGCCAGAGGACACACACCTTGATCCAGGCGCGCAACACCCATTGAACTCACCCGGCTTCAGCCCCCCCATCATGTGTGGCAGCGCGGGATGAGACAGATCTCGGGCACACACAGAGCCGCTCCCGAACATTTCACAGGTCTTTAAAAGACCATTTGAATGTTAATTAGGCCTTGCAGTTGTTTCACCCCTTGTTGAAGGGCCTGCAGCTCCACTCTGCCTACTGATTAAAGGTTCAGCCACCCCCGAAATTTTTTCTTAGCCCCCCCCCGAAATTTGGCTCTAGTTGCGCCTCTGCCTTGATGCATGAAAGGCACGCAGGTGGCTCCTTTTCATCCAGCTACCACGCGTCCAGTAGCTAGGTAATCCCCCAGCAAAACAAAATCAACGCTGACACCTTCTCAGCTATGTAGGACAGATACTGCCCTGAAGCCAGCAGCATGACACGAGCTCGATATCTGCCTATAACCAACCATGCATGCTCGGCCTGGCAGAGTTCATCTGTACCTTGTGCCACATCTTTATGGGAATGCATGTGAAGGGCACATTTACAATGGTCATAGGGACCTCAAACTTGGCATGTGCGTGTCTTGTTGTTGTGGCTCAAAAATAATTTCTGCAGCGCAGATGTGTGACTTTGCACAGAACTGCTCTGTAAACAGCATTTTGGTGGGAGTTTACCTGTAAAATTGTACTTTGCTGCTGCTCTCGCTATTTTCCAAGGAAAAGTTCCCATTGTGACGTGAACATCCAAGTCTGTGTAAGTAGTGGCGAGACCTTGAATAATAGAGGTAAGGAACAAAGAGTATGAGAAGAAAGAGTGGAAAGGAGAGAGTGGAAAAGTAGTCGGGTGGAGGAAAGAGGGAGAGAAAATGTAGGGAAAGTGGAAAGATGGAGGCGGGAGACTACTGATTAAAGGAAAGAACGAATACGAGGCGATACCTGATGGGAAGGCTGAAACTTGGCGCCTCGGGTAGCCTCCGCTCTGCTCTAATGAATAACAAGCATTGGCCGCACGGCCGGGCCGCAAAATAAAATAATACAAAAAATAAACTGCGAGTTGTGCGCACGCGCGCAAAATAATTACAAAAAATAAACCGCGAGTTGTGCGCATCCGACTAAAAAGGTGATGTGCACGTCGCGGGCGTGCTTGTGCATGTGCAGGTAAGCTGGTCGCCGCTTTGAAAGCACTTCCAAAAGCGGCTTACTATATGTCTCGGCCGAGCCAGATGGGATAACTCCTAATTAGATTAGGAAAGGGGCTGGAAGGGGAATTTTGATTTTTGGAGACTAGTGCATTCTGGATCAAACATTTGCCCCACATCTCGGGAAGTGGTAATAGTAAAGGGTGGCAACTTGAACTCCATTGGTTGGGGGTGTCATCCTCTTGCCAGCCAAGATGGGGAAGACATATGGGAGATGTTCAGGAGCCCGTCTGATCCCTGCCTGAATGTTAGACCTGGCACCTTGGCGTGAGTTTCCCTTCCATTTTTTGCTGATGTGCCTCAGATGTTTTTGCTGGTGTCCGCTGCTCAGGGCACTGCGCCATGGCCAATCCGTGCCGCAGTCCAAGTGCTCCCTATGTAAAGTGTATATGCGATTGATTTCCATGATTGGTTCATTGGATTTACTGTCAGTCCCCAGTAAAGTGCACCAGGAGTGCCAGGGCTTGTAAATGCCAATACTGCTAGTGGGCCTGCAGTGCATGTTGGGCCACCCACAGAAGCAGTCTTTTAAAATGTGTCTAGGGTCTGCCATTGCAGAACCTGCGTGCAGTCTGGTACTGTCATGCTGGCTTGGCAAGTGCACACACTTGCCAGCCTCTAAACCTTCCCTTAACTTCATATTAGTCACCCCTATGGTAGGCCCTAGGGCAGGGTGCATTGTAAGTGGAAAGGTAGGACAAGTCCTGATGCATGTGGCATGTCCTAATAGTGAATTACATCCAAATTCGTTTTTCACTATTGTAAGGCTACCTGTTCTCTTAGGCCAGATGAGATGCTGGAGTTATTACACCCTATAATCCCAGCAGGCTCAGGGAACATGGTAGAAAGTCAAGCTTAGTACGCCTGAACTTAGAATAATAAAATACATCTTTTAGTAAAGGTTATTTTAATATCCTGTGTTTGCAAATGCTACTTTTAGAAAGTTAGAATTTGCTTGCCTACCCATTTCAGCCCATCTCTGCTTGGATGTGTATCTGACTGTCTGGGATATGTGAGTAACAGGGCTGGGGGATGACAGGTGGTGAATGCAAGGATCACACCTTGGTGGGAGGTGGGAGTGCCCCTGGACTCTCATTAGGGATTTGATCTGCCGCCACAATGCTGGCTCCGCCCCCTGGGGAGCGACTGATGACTCAGCCAACACCTGGCCCAGGAGAGGCAAAGCACTGTCAACAAGGTACTCCTGGCTGCCCCTGTCCACACAATGCTGGCTCCACCTCCTGTGGAGCGTCTAATGTGCCTGCCCCTCACACTGAAAGGAAAAGCCAGGAACTGCACAACAGGGTGCTTCAAAACTGAAATGGACTATGCAAAGGCCCCCCTGGCCTGAAAAGACAAAATAAATGCTGTATAAAAGTAGGAGCCCTGCTCCTTGTAAATCAGAATCCTGTTTCCCACAAAGAACCTCTGCCCAACTAGAAGGGGAAGAAGACGCTGGAAGGACTGGCCTGCTGCTTGCCTTGCTGAGGAAGGAAAGGAAAAGACTTGCTGAAAAGACTTTGCTGACTTGTGCTTGAAACTTTCTCCAAGGGCTTGTCTGAGCTTGCCCCCTGACCTGAGCCACAGGACCATCTGGCTCAACCTGCTCTCTGCTCGTCTGCTGGTAATTTCAAGGACTTCTGCCCCGCCTGAGCCGTGACCTGTGGTGCCCCCAGCCCCTCCTTGAGGCCGTGACCAAACCGTGTTTCTCCGTCCCCGCCGAGGAAGAGCCCTGCTCCGTCGAGCCGCTCTCCCCCTGCTGAGGGAAATCGCCGCATTACCTTGCCTTGGAGGCTCGCTGCCGTGACCTTTGTGGTGCCCCCCAGCCCCTCCTTGAGGCCGTGATCGAACTGTGCTTTCCCGTCCCCGCCGAGAGAGAGCCCCGCTCTGTCGAGCCACTCTCCCCCCGCTGACGGAAGTCGCTGTATCACCGCCGTTGGAGGCCCGCTGGTGCACCCCCCTACACTCCCGACTGACGTCCCTACCGGACCACAAAAGACCCAGAGACCAGATTCCCTGAAGCTTCAGGAGCCTCGGGCACCAGCCTCGCTCTGCTGAGAGCCGCTGTGTGCCCCGCACCCGCCTTCACGGAAGCCCCCAAGAAGCGCCGCTCGCCAACGCACAGTGCTCACCACGGGCAAGAGGCCCGCAACGTTATTCTTTCCCCTTCAGCACTGTGCACAGTGAGTGCCCCGGTACATCTGGTCCCCCCACCTTAGCCGCCTCTCTGCAAGCAGCGCACGCCAGAGGTGCGTGCCGACCCACCTGAGCAAGCCGCGAGAGGCGTACAGCTTGATCGGACTGCCCCGTACGCCTCGTAGCTGAGAGCGAACGCATCGTACACGTGCTCAGGCTAGATGTGTGAGACGCGGTAGGGTTTCGGCCATTTATACCGGGAAAGGCGTACAGAAGTACTACGAAGCGGCTAGTAAAGACCCAAAGAGATACCAACGATCTAGAAACTGCTTTTGAAGTAAAAGAGACTCAAAAGAACCAGTTAAGAACTGTAAACCAAGAGAACAATTGGCCTATTTACAATCTGGTGGCTAAGAGAAACGTTATTTCGCTTGTGATAAGTCTGATCTATATATTTTTACATGAAGGAAAGTATTTTTATATATAATACTTGCCTGGTGTCCATTTGTGGGGGGATTGGTAGATTTTAAAGTGTGGATTATTACAAATGCTTAACTCCATAGCGCCTGAAGAATAGCCTTGGCTGCTCACGCCACGCACCTAGAGGGTGAGCAAGGGTAATTCTAAGGGGTCATCCTTCTCCCTGACTTAGAGGAGAGGGTCCCTGTTTGTCACTAGTACATACTTGCGCCAACCAGGGACCCCCAATTCTAACACTGAAACATCAGGAGAAGAAGATCTGCCCTGCTGGCCCCATGGACTGTACCACAGAAGGCTTGCACTCAGAAGGACTGTACCTGCTGCACTTTCAAGGCTCCACAAAAGAAGGACTGCGCCTGATTGAAGGAAAATAAGTGGACTACCTGAGCAGCAACAGGTAAAAAAATGCTGGAGTAAACGATCTGCATCACCTATTTAAAGGACTACTCCAGCTGACCATATGCATTGTGGAAGATTGAGTCCCTGATGCCAACAGGCAAACCAGAGATTCTGAACCCTTGGCTGGTGCTACAGGACACTTTCTGACCCAAAGGAAAGTACTCAGAAAAATGTATGAAAGTTTGGCAAGTTTTTCCAAAGGTTTGGCGAAAAGCTCCAGGAGAAGACTGGCTCGACGTTGAGTGTCAAGCTGACGTCGTCAACTGGGGAATTGGACTGACAATGCTGGTGTGTCCCACTGAAACTCCAGAGCTCACTGTAGTTGATGTTGAGGAAAAGACCTCCAGACACCCACTGAGGCATTGCGCTGAAGCAGGCTACTGTCATTGAATTGAGCATTGGATCCAAATGACCTGAGGACCAGCTGAGGAGCCCGTCAATGAGAGAAAAGCAAAAAAACGAAAGTGACTAAGTGCAAAGGTAAAATCTTGACCGGGACCAAGCACTCATCATATCCGACCTATGCTCCATTGCAACCGCCTGAAACTTTGGTTTTGTCCCATTCCAGCACCACCAGATAGCCATGAGTAGTGCTTTAAGCTTTTTGTAGCTAGACAACACATTATTTTATTTAATCTGTAAAAAAGCATATCTCCAGTACCCTACATTGGAGCTTTGACATTTTGGTATCATTTGAATGATTGCAATATTTTCTGCTTTTATAAATTGGTGCTGGATTTCTATTGTGTTGTGTCTTGTACTTATTTACTCTTTTGGTGATATTGATTGCTTTACACACGTGACTTCTAAGTTAAGCCTCAATGTTCATCTGCCAAGCTACCAAGGGTTGAGCAAGGATTCATTTATTGAGACTTGACTGGACCTGACTAGGGATAGTGGTTCAGTAGCTCTTTATTTGGCGATTAAAAAACACCATAAAAGCACATATAAATACACAGATTAAAATACAATTTAATCATCAGATGAACCCTGACTCAAAACACAATGATAAAAGGAAATTCATTGGCACAAGCGTGATCAAACCTGACCTCTACTTTCTCTTAATTGCAACGAAACTTTGATAAAATTCATGACACAATAGAAGGTCCTGGGGTCGCTTGCCCTTTGTAAAAAAGAGTAAGGCAGCTTTGGCATGGGTCAGATTGGCTTGTTTTAACATTTCCACTAATAATTTGTGCCTAGGTGTGAAATAAAAAGGATGCAAGAGTACAAAATGCAGGGGTCCTACTGTCCTACTGACCTACTGTCGCAGCCGCAGGCCCCCTTCTGCTCAATTGATAAAATTAAACCTGGCGGGTCAGCCAATATATAAGCTAAAAGATTGAGCCTAAAACGGACCATGAGAAACCTGTCCTGTGCGCTGTACATTAGGCGGAGGTACGGTTCCATGCCCCCGTTACTTTTAACCAAGCTATGGGCGATCACTGTGTGCTTGGTCCCTTCTACAGCTGCTCTATGTGTCGTTCTCTGGTCCCCAACATTTTTTTTTATTCTAAGCTTATCTAAGGTTACAATTAATGTGGGGTTTGTAAAAAGATCCACATGGCCTAACCTTTCCAGGTTGGATTTTAGATATTTGAGCCATGGTATATTCATGCTTTTATCCCTCTCCAGGCAATCTTTTAAGATTTGCCTGCTCAATGCTGCTTCGGGATTTAACCAGATTTTTAGCCAGGTCACTATAGGTCTGAATTTGACCAAGTCCTCAATATACGGACAGCGATTATGAGCGATTACAGCTGGGATACTCTGAGGTATTTTCAAAATAGATCTTAATATTTTGTTTTCCTTCCGCTGCAATTGCTTGATGTTAACAAAGCCCCAAAGTTCAGCCCCATATGTGGCTTTGGAACAACAAATGGGACTGTACAGGTTCATGACCTGTTCCGGGGACCAGCGACCCAGCCTCCGCCCATAGTTGGCTATAGCGCCGTTAGAGGATATTAGTCTCGAGCAACGTTCCTCCACCAGGCAATTACATTTTAGGGAACCATCGAATAGCAGGCCAAGGTATGAAAAGGACTGCACCCTTTCTAATATGTGTTTTCCTATATTATAGGAGAATCTAGTACAGGGTTTCTTACCCGCCAGCATTACATATGATTTGGTCAAGTTGACTGAGAAATCCAGGGTGTCCATAAATTTGACGAAACCGTCAATTATGGCATGTAGACTCTTCGGGGTACGAGCTAGGAGAACTGCGTCATCTGCGTACAAAAGTACCGGAATATCGCGCGTTCCTACTCGGGGTCAGTCCGTCTTTAAATTAATCAAGAACTGCTCTAAATTATTAAGATAAAGTGAAAATAGGAATGGGGCGAGAATACAGCCCTGCCTCACACCACTAGTGCACAGGAAAGGATCAGTGTTCCCCCCTTCCATATTATAACGTACCCTGGCAGTGGTTTTCCTATGTAGTTCTCTCAGGATGGTGATCAGGACTGGATCAAGTCCCAGGGTGCTCATCAGTGACCAAAGTTCGTCCCTGTTCACGTGGTCAAAAGCCGCACGCCTAGTCCATGAACCCCAAATAGATGGCCTCATTACTGGTTTTAGTATATTTAGCAACCAATAAGTAGAGGTTCAGGCATTGGTCGCTTGTGCACCTCCCTGTTCTAAAGCCATACTGAATTTCCGAGATGGTGTTATTTTCATCGGTCCACTCAGTAAGGTGATTAAGGACAACCCGACCCAAAATCTTAGCTGAAACGTCAATCAATGAGATGGGACCGTAGCACTGGGGGTTGTCCTTATTGCCCTTCTTAAAGATGGGAACTATTATGACCGTAGACCAGGATCGGGGTAAGCCTGACCTAATAGCGGCAATTATTACTCTAGTAAGGATTGGTGCCCATAACTCAACATTACTCAAATAAAGGTCAGGTGGAGTACCATCGGGGCCTGGGGCTTTATTTTTTGTCAGGCCCATAATTCCCATAGTTATTTCAGCTAAAGTAAAGTCCACAGCCTTATCTTGCAGAGCTACTTGACCCCTCCCATGACTGGGTTCCTGTGCATGATTATACAGGCCCTTAAAATGTGTAACCCACTGGTCCGGCAGAATATTAGTTCCAATCTCAGGGGCATTGCTGTCCTGGAAGCATGGCTTGTTAATAATTCTCCAGAATTCAGCAATGTCCCTTCTATCCGCTGTCTCTCTCAGGTCTGCCCATGCTTCTCCCTAAAGGGCTGCTTTCCTCCTTTTGACTGCCTTCTTATAATACTGTCTAATTAGGGCTATTTTTTTTATTTTCTCTGGGTTTATCTTTTAAAGTATGTTTAAGCTCTCGTAGAGCACGTGAACATTCACCATCAAACCACTTTGGTGAGTTGTTATTTCTTGTGGGTGCGCTCGATTTCAGCAAACCCTCGACCAGCCTAGTTATTTGCCCAAATGCACTAAGTAGTGCTGACCCCTCTACTGCAAGATCTAAACACTGCTCAATGGGGAGTTTCCCTTTGTCCAGTAGCGACTTGTAGAATATTGCCCCATCGATTTTTGACCACCTGAGCCATCTTCCCTAGTCCATAGCCCTCTGGGTGATATCAACCGCCGCTCCCACCCTAGATCGGGGCATGTGCCTAAGCTCAATTACCAGGGGGTTGTGATCACTAAACGGGCCCCACTCGATCCCTGCATAGTTAATCCGATATTTCAATAATTTGGCTACCAGGATATAATCTATGAATGATGAGCATCCTCTCCTCTTAAAAGTAGGGGGGAGCGACCCATCACCCTCCAGACTCATCATATCGATCGTGTGCTCAAGGTCGTGTGTATTCAGGATCCTGCTCATTATCGCTCCCTCCCTGGTATGATCAAAATGGGGGCCATTCTCCATTGGGCAGCGAGACCAATCGGCATCTAGTGGGAACAAGAGTGGACATAAGTGACAGTTCAGATCGCCCATTACTAGGGTCATTGCAGCAACTGCCCCTTTTTTAAAAGTAACCTCTTCAGACAGTCTGTGGTCTAGTTCCTGGAGGATAGGATTATGTTCTCTATGGGTTCCTGCGCTGCATACATTTACCAGAACCATCCTTAGCCCACTGCCCGCGAACCTCAAAGCTTGTATGTTGTCAGATGACCAGGCCACACCGGACCACATTCACTCCAGGTTTAAATCTACATATATAGGCAATCCACCTCTTGCTCTTCCTGAGCTCGATTTCTGGGCAGGTAAAAAAAACATTTATAGCCCGTCATGTGGAAGGTGCTGTTATCAATAACCCATGTTTCCTGTAGGCTGATAGCTTAGAACTGGCTTATAAACTTACGCCATTCACAGTTTTCAAATATGCTAGCCAAGCCGGCAATATTTCATGAGATTATACTCAATCCGCCATCGGCTACTTGGTCATCTAATGATTCATGACTGCTAAAAGGTACTGGGGACAAGACAGGCTTTGACCCAGTAGTGTCTGTGAACCTGAAGGCCTTATCTATGGCTAGTGGGTCAGTGAGAGCCATTTCATTTAACGCTTTCATCTCAGTCCTACGTGGTTCCACCTGATTGATATACCCCGCTTTGCTTCTTGCTGGCCATACTATAGCAGGTGAGGATAAAGGTAGTCAATCAATGTCCTCGAGGGACGCCAGTGGGATAAACCTGTTTCTCCAACTGGGTAAGCCCCCATCCCTCGCCGCAACACTACGCCAAGAGTAGCATCCAGCCCCCTCTCTAGTTGGGCCCTTCCCTGCTCTCCCAATTAAATGAGGGGCATCCTTAGGTGCAAATTGTCTAGGTTAAAAATATCCTAGGGGCAATGGGCTTATCACGGAGTTACTTATTCTGCACAAGAGTATATGTGCTACTACATTCTTATCCCTAAAGGTTACCACTATACAATTGCCTGCAATGTCTTTTGGCCTAGTGCCTAGCCACTTCACTCTTCTAACCTGAAGAATTTCCCCTTTGTTATTACCAGGAAGAGGTGTGTTCAGATTCAACCAATGTGTGATCTTATTTTTTAGTTCTGTGTGTGACTCTGTCTTCGCACTCTTTAGTTCCAGTGCCCCTGCGAGAATTACTATGTAGGGGCACTCTTCCGGAGGCAAATTGATAGTAGGTAAATTAGTGGTAGTTGGACTATTGGTCGCACAATCCCGCTGTACTATCTCTTGTTCATGAGCAGGTACTGGTTGATCAAAAGGTTGTTCTGGCAATTGTATGGGCGGACCCTCATCTACCTGTGAGCTCCTCCCATCAGTCACTGTGTCTCTATCCTGCCACATTGGGGGATCTAGTAGGTTAATAGTCTGAGCAAGCGATGGTTGGCCAACAATAGGTAATCTGGGTTGTGTGGTCATCTGGTGAGCTGGATTACCTTCTCGAGTGGTTCCACTATTAGTAAGGTCCGGGATGGTGCCTGATACCCGGCCCCTACTTTTTACTTCGCTCTAGATCTTGTCCAACCTGCTAGCTAATGGCTTAAACTGGCTTATAATAAATGACTCCAGATGGGTCTGGAGATCAGTCACTATTTGCGCCATCCACAATTGAGGAACTGACAACTGGGGCGCCCGGGCTACCCTATCCTCCCCTGGAGTACTTCTTGTTATCACTAAGGGAGTAGTTAGTCTAGTTTTACTGGCTCTCTGTTTTTTGGGGCAGGCTCTATATTTTCTAGGTATTGGGGCTGGCTTGCCACTCTCGATATCCACTGCATCAGCCCTGTTATCTGGCTGAGCACAGGGGATATCCTGATCTTGTAACACTATAGAGCAAGTGGGAGAGATGTCCACAACCTCAACCTCCGACCCCTGGGGGGAGGTGGGTAAACCGATTACTGGTGTTAGGGACAAACGCCTCTCCGTTCGCTCAATTTCACTCGATACTGCCCCAATCACTTTCCGCAACATGCGGTCATATGCAGTGGGCTGAGTGACAGGGGAGGGCAGTATACTTTTCTCTGGGCAGGACTCGAATGGGTGTGGGATTCCCCCTTACTTTAGTGGAGCGTGTTTGGACAGGTAGTCCTGGTAGTTCCTGGTAGTTCCTTTGTTGCTCCGTGGATGCAGGTGAGCAAACAGGCGTGCTCCCCCAGATCTGGCCCCCCAACAAGTAATCCTCGATCCGCAGCAGGTCTCCCCCTCAATGCAACAACACCAATGCTCCACAGTGAAAGAATTTGCGCAGCGGCACTCGCGCCAGCGGGTGCTGCAAGGAGTAATGACGGGTGCAGCAAACTCGCCTCAGGTGTTTGTGGCGCTCGGGTTAGCACACGGCTGCTGGGACAGGTAGTCCTGGTAGTTCCTTTGTTGCTCTGTGGATGCGGGTGAGCAAACAGGCGTGCTCCCCCAGATCTGGCCCCCAAAAAGTAATCCTCGATCCGAAGCAGGTCTCCCCCTCAATGCAACAACACCAATGCTTCCCAGTGAAAGAATCCTTGAATCCTTGGGATAACATATGGTTAACTTGTTACATTTAATAAGAGATTACATTAATTTAGAAACTTGTAGGAATTTTGAGTTTAGTGACCAACAATTGTAATTTAAAACACTCTTTAATTGTATTTTAAGTCACAATTGTGAAAGTGCCACTTTTAGAAAGTTGGCTTTTTCGTGTCCCAACAATTTGGTGCCTGCAGCCTGTATCCTGGGTCACATAACTAGGTTTAGCTGGCAGTTGATCCTTGTGTATTGATCACAGACAGTGAAACAAAGAGGGAGTAGGTGTTGGCAGGATGGACCATCTCTGACTTGATGAGAGCTGTCAACTACCACAACTGCACTTCACAAAAACTCGGAGCACACTTTCAAAGTATTTGATGCTTGTGATTTGTGTCACTAGAGAAGCTGGGGCAAGAGCAGGGAGGCAGGAAACCCCAAGTGCCTTGAGGGGTGAAAACCTCCAGAAACTTCTATTACGTCAAAGTGGGTACTAAGTATAATTAATGGACCCTCAGACCCAAATCTTCAGTGCACCTCTGGGTGTTTGGAAGACTCAGAAGGACTGCTGTGCTATTCTCTAACAAGGACTGCTACTCTGCTGCTTTGCTGCCCTGCTGCCTTACTGCCTGAGTGAGAAGGACCAGACCTGAATCTTGAACACAGGACCACAGATTGACTCCAAGGGCTGGTTGGCTGGCCTCTGATCAGATCCTCAAGGACAGAAAAAGCTCCATCAATTTTGAACCTATCACCTGGACTCTGCCTGCTGTGAGTATTGCACCCCCCAAGTGGTATCACCCCAACCTTGGACCCCTGGAAGTGGGCCTGACGGTGCTCTGCCAACCCAGCTATGGTTTCTCAGGAAGAGTCAAAGCAGCGTGATGCATCTCCTTGCAGTCTTGGGTTGGAACTGTCACAGCGAGATGTATCCTGATGTAGGACTTCCCCTCAGCCTTCTCTGAACTGCGGCTGCATGATGCATCCTCGACGCAGGAGGTCACAGCTACCACCACACAGCACATCCTCAATGCAGGAGCTCACAACTAGGGGTGGGTGATAAACTCTGCTCTGCCGGCAGAGTTGTCAAAGTTTTGGCTACTCTGCGTGACAATCCCAAATTCCACCAACTGCCAAATGGTGCAGGATTTTCTCACGAACAGCTCACTTAAGGTAAGTTGGTAAGTGCAAGTTATAATTGACTCCCCCTAATATGATTTTCAGATGCTAGAAGGCCACGCAGCAAGATTTTCTTACCACAAGCAGTCGCAGTTGATTGAAAATGCGCCCAATAATGGTGAGAAAGCTGCTGCTCAACTATAAAATCTATTCGAGCAGCAGCAAAATCAACTCAAGCAGCAGCACCCTTTGGCATGCCCAATGGTGCTTCTCACGCTGTTCTTTCAGAGCGGAATCAGCTCCCGACGCTAAGAATCATTGCACTCAGGGTGATGTTCTGATTTCAGTCCATTGGCAGAGCTTCATTTAATCTTGAAGAGTTTTCATGTAACTCCACCAGTTCTGCCCACCCTACTCGCCCTTCTCTGCCACCCAGATTTACAGTACTTTGTTCATCTGGCCTAACTTGGCCCCGGTATCCAGCCAATACTCCATCGTGGTCGGCCTGAACTTGTGACTTTATCCAGGGCCAGCGCGACCAGATATCCACAGTTGGCGCTTTGTGCTTTGAGGCCCTGTTTTTACTGAAATCGTTAAAATTGCATATCCCCAGTTCTTCTGGTAGGATTTTTGTCGTTTTGGTCTCAAATTATTTTACTCTATTTTTCTAAATTGTTGTGGGACGTTTCTTGTGGGTTGCTATCAGTTTAATATTGTTTGAACGTTTATATGTTGTACCCATTGCCTCTAAGTTAAGCCTAACTGCTTTGTGACATGCTACCAGAGGGTGAAGCACAGGTTAATTTAGTGTTTGCTTGTGACTTCCCCCTGACAGAAATTGGAGTTGCAGATTGAGTATGGTTTCACCCCCTCAATCAATAAAACAACTTCCCAAAATGTCCATCTTTCAACATGTATATAAATATCTGGTTATATTTGGTGGTGATTGTTTTCATAGCTGGAAACTACCTAGTACCCTTCCTTAACTAATCTTTGCAAGTCCCCTGTCTTTTCCAAATTTTTATATTATCCCGTATTCGCCTTAAGTGGGTTGTACTGAGCTTATTCAGCAATTAATTCATTATTGTTTTCCTCATTTTTCAATAGTGTTGGCACTTTGATGTATTATATGGACCTGCATTTCCGAAAAAGGAGATTCAAGGAACCATGGGAAACTGAGAATACACTTAATAGAAAACACATTACACCTGACAAAAATTTTTTGGGCCATTTTACCAACAACTAGCGATAATTATCGCTATGTTGGCTTAGCGGCAATATTTTTATCGCCGAGCTGCGGCGATTTTTATCGCTTAGGAGCCTTGCTATTATCAAGGTTTATCTCCTAAGCGTAAAATCGGCCGAAATGCATGAATATCGCTGAAAAGTCAGCGATATTCATGCATTACCGAGCTAATGCTCTTAGCCATGTTATCCACCTACCATTGGATAACATGGCTAAGAACTGCTCAGGGGCAGGTGTTAGCTTCCGGAGATATTCGTGCTTAGCGCGAATATCTCCAAAAGTTGGTAATAGGAGATAGCGATGTTAGGCACTGTTTCCAGTCGCTAACATCTTGGCACGCCCACTTTGCATGTCATTAGTGATAAATTTCACTGACATGCAAAGCGGGGCCCAAGATGGTCGCTATTTCCTACTAGCTGTCGCTAACTGGTGTTAGCGACAGCGAGGTAATAGGGAGATAATTTTATTTCCGCTTTCTTGGCTTTTAAAGCCAAAAAAGCGAAGATAAACCCCCTTGATAATATGCCCCTTTGATTTTTGTAGATTTTCATATTTTTTTCTGTCCAAGTTCACATTGGATCAAAATGTTATTAAATGTTAAGTAAATAATATGAGTCATCTGTTGTTCTCAAATATTATTTTGTTGATATGTTTTTAAAATTCTGCTATATATATCCTTTTTTAACATTAAGAAAAATGCATAATGCTACAGGAAGCTCAGTAAAGAATGTGCCTTTGTGAAGTCAATTACAGTTATATATACAATTCAAAATAATGGTACATTCATACAGATAATAGTGAATCCAACTAGAACCGTTATATACAAAAATATTATAAATTGAAGATTAAGTGGCTATTTATTATATTCCTAGTAGACCGTTACTCAAATGTAAGTGTTAACAGCACTGGTGATAGACTGAGGACAAAAGAGTTGGGAAAACCAATGTGCTAAAACAAGGCTATCTAGGTGTATTTTATGTAGAATGGGTGCACAAGAGCTTCACGCTTACTACACTGATTTTGGCCAGTATACTTGAATGATCTCTGTCAGTACTTTTATGTATAACTTGCCATGCTATATGATTAGGCAAGATAGTTCGCACATGTGGGAAGGTGGGTTATAGTAGGTGGAGGTAAGTATATTCAGCTAGTAATAATACCACAATCCTTAGTCAGGTCCAGTCAAGTCTCAATAAATCAGTGATGTGCATTTGAGATGTCATCAGTGCTGTCATGAGTGATGTCACCGACCATGTCATGAGTGATGTTATATGTGACTGCTGTGAGTATTGCACCCCCCAAGTGGTATCACCCCAACCTTGGACCCCTGGAAGTGGGCCTGACGGTGCTCTGCCAACCCAGCTATGGTTTCTCAGGAAGAGTCAAAGCAGCGTGATGCATCTCCTTGCAGTCTTGGGTTGGAACTGTCACAGCGAGATGTATCCTGATGTAGGACTTCCCCTCAGCCTTCTCTGAACTGCGGCTGCATGATGCATCCTCGACGCAGGAGGTCACAGCTACCACCACACAGCACATCCTCAATGCAGGAGCTCACAACTAGGGGTGGGTGATAAACTCTGCTCTGCCGGCAGAGTTGTCAAAGTTTTGGCTACTCTGCGTGACAATCCCAAATTCCACCAACTGCCAAATGGTGCAGGATTTTCTCACGAACAGCTCACTTAAGGTAAGTTGGTAAGTGCAAGTTATAATTGACTCCCCCTAATATGATTTTCAGATGCTAGAAGGCCACGCAGCAAGATTTTCTTACCACAAGCAGTCGCAGTTGATTGAAAATGCGCCCAATAATGGTGAGAAAGCTGCTGCTCAACTATAAAATCTATTCGAGCAGCAGCAAAATCAACTCAAGCAGCAGCACCCTTTGGCATGCCCAATGGTGCTTCTCACGCTGTTCTTTCAGAGCGGAATCAGCTCCCGACGCTAAGAATCATTGCACTCAGGGTGATGTTCTGATTTCAGTCCATTGGCAGAGCTTCATTTAATCTTGAAGAGTTTTCATGTAACTCCACCAGTTCTGCCCACCCTACTCGCCCTTCTCTGCCACCCAGATTTACAGTACTTTGTTCATCTGGCCTAACTTGGCCCCGGTATCCAGCCAATACTCCATCGTGGTCGGCCTGAACTTGTGACTTTATCCAGGGCCAGCGCGACCAGATATCCACAGTTGGCGCTTTGTGCTTTGAGGCCCTGTTTTTACTGAAATCGTTAGAATTGCATATCCCCAGTTCTTCTGGTAGGATTTTTGTCGTTTTGGTCTCAAATTATTTTACTCTATTTTTCTAAATTGTTGTGGGACGTTTCTTGTGGGTTGCTATCAGTTTAATATTGTTTGAACGTTTATATGTTGTACCCATTGCCTCTAAGTTAAGCCTAACTGCTTTGTGACATGCTACCAGAGGGTGAAGCACAGGTTAATTTAGTGTTTGCTTGTGACTTCCCCCTGACAGAAATTGGAGTTGCAGATTGAGTATGGTTTCACCCCCTCAATCAATAAAACAACTTCCCAAAATGTCCATCTTTCAACATGTATATAAATATCTGGTTATATTTGGTGGTGATTGTTTTCATAGCTGGAAACTACCTAGTACCCTTCCTTAACTAATCTTTGCAAGTCCCCTGTCTTTTCCAAATTTTTATATTATCCCGTATTCGCCTTAAGTGGGTTGTACTGAGCTTATTCAGCAATTAATTCATTATTGTTTTCCTCATTTTTCAATAGTGTTGGCACTTTGATGTATTATATGGACCTGCATTTCCGAAAAAGGAGATTCAAGGAACCATGGGAAACTGAGAATACACTTAATAGAAAACACATTACACCTGACAAAAATTTTTTGGGCCATTTTACCAACAACTAGCGATAATTATCGCTATGTTGGCTTAGCGGCAATATTTTTATCGCCGAGCTGCGGCGATTTTTATCGCTTAGGAGCCTTGCTATTATCAAGGTTTATCTCCTAAGCGTAAAATCGGCCGAAATGCATGAATATCGCTGAAAAGTCAGCGATATTCATGCATTACCGAGCTAATGCTCTTAGCCATGTTATCCACCTACCATTGGATAACATGGCTAAGAACTGCTCAGGGGCAGGTGTTAGCTTCTGGAGATATTCGCGCTTAGCGCGAATATCTCCAAAAGTTGGTAATAGGAGATAGCGATGGTAGGCACTGTTTCCAGTCGCTAACATCTTGGCACGCCCACTTTGCATGTCATTAGTGATAAATTTCACTGACATGCAAAGCGGGGCCCAAGATGGTCGCTATTTCCTACTAGCTGTCGCTAACTGGTGTTAGCGACAGCGAGGTAATAGGGAGATAATTTTATCTCCGCTTTCTTGGCTTTTAAAGCCAAAAAAGCGAAGATAAACCCCCTTGATAATATGCCCCTTTGATTTTTGTAGATTTTCATATTTTTTTCTGTCCAAGTTCACATTGGATCAAAATGTTATTAAATGTTAAGTAAATAATATGAATCATCTGTTGTTCTCAAATATTATTTTGTTGATATGTTTTTAAAATTCTGCTATATATATCCTTTTTTAACATTAAGAAAAATGCATAATGCTACAGGAAGCTCAGTAAAGAATGTGCCTTTGTTAAGTCAATTACAGTTATATATACAATTCAAAATAATGGTACATTCATACAGATAATAGTGAATCCAACTAGAACCGTTATATACAAAAATATTATAAATTGAAGATTAAGTGGCTATTTATTATATTCCTAGTAGACCGTTACTCAAATGTAAGTGTTAACAGCACTGGTGATAGACTGAGGACAAAAGAGTTGGGAAAACCAATGTGCTAAAACAAGGCTATCTAGGTGTATTTTATGTAGAATGGATGCACAAGAGCTTCACGCTTACTACACTGATTTTGGCCAGTATACTTGAATGATCTCTGTCAGTACTTTTATGTATAACTTGCCATGCTATATGATTAGGCACCTTAGTTCGCACATGTGGGAAGGTGGGTTATAGTAGGTGGAGGTAAGTATATTCAGCTAGTAATAATACCACAATCCTTAGTCAGGCCCAGTCAAGTCTCAATAAATCAGTGATGTGCATTTGAGATGTCATCAGTGCTGTCATGAGTGATGTCATCGACCATGTCATGAGTGATGTTATATGTGACGTCATCAGCATTGCATTGCGGGCGCGCAAGTTATAGTTAGCTGAGCTAACTATAACGGAGGAATTTCAAAGGTTTTGTATGAGAGAAATGTTCAGCTAACTATAACGTGTGAAAACTAGGGTTTAATCAATGAATTTGCTTGGTTTTTTAAATGCTAATTCCTAACTATATCATGTGTGAAACCTATGGTTTTTTCAATGAGTTTGCAAGGTTTTTTAAATGCTAATTCCTAACTATAACGTTTGTGAAACCTATGGTTTTTCTGTGAATTTCAAAGGTTTTGTAAATGATAAGTTATAAATGTATTAATTATTATGTCTCTCTTTTTACACTAATTTCTCATATTGTTAATATAAATATTTATATGTATTACATTTTTTAGATTATATTTCATATTCTTATTATAAAATAATAACAAAACTAAATTGCAAAGTATTTTTGGGATTAATTATCGCTTCACTTAGATTGCAAGTATAACACAACTCCAGCAATGCTCTGGGGCCCTATACTCACAAAGCTGTATCAATCCTTACACCTGTTTCAAGCATGTGCAAGGTTTTGACGCAGCATAACCTCAAAAGTAACTGAATGAAATGTTATACATTTCAATCAGTCACTTTTAGGAGGCGTTGCTGCACCCCCTTCGGCACAGGAAAGCCTCTTCTGGCGCACGGCTTTACAATGTAATGCACCCTCCAGATGCGTCACATTGTTAATAGCACACACCATGGCACATCTTTTGCACCACCACTGTGTCACAAAAGTGACATAACAGCTGTGTAAAAGAGGCACAAGGGGATTGTAAATCCGCCCCTAACACATACAAATTCACCCAGGCAGTTTCACCATCAGCGCAAATTGAAGCATAGACTTCTAACATATTTATGTACATATGTTACATTCAAGTGCATCGCACATACTACAGTATACTATAGGTAAACACCTTATAGATTTATGCTGTAGCACTTTCTTATAGTTCTGCACTTTCATATTCTCCATACACTAGTAATATATTCATTCATTCATTTATAAACTACACACTCATTCTGACAAACTTTTACACACTAACATAGAAATATAGTTCTTTCTTTAACCAGTGAAGGTAGTTCTAAAAAGAACTGTTTTTTTTTGTTTTGTATCTTTTTTGTGTTTTCTGAACAAATTCCAAGAGGAACAAAAGAACAACTATTGTCGAGGACAGCAATGATCCTGTATCCTGCATTTTATCAGGTCGATAGACTGTTCCCCATAACACAAAAGTTTATTGCAATAAATGCAAAGAAATGTAACTTTAGCAAAGTCAGAATCAATATGTGGGTGTGGACTGCTTGCTAAAAATGCTGCCGCAGTTGATGGGGTGCAAGTTCTTCATGTGTCGCACCATATTTGCTGTACCAAAGGAGTATTTTTTACATGGATCACCCCTTGAAAGAGTTGCTTGGCACATTTTACAGGTTACTTTTGCAGCTTTTCTGACCTTCTGGGAAAGTGAAAAACTTCCAAATTAGAGCTTCTTTCCTCTTCTTTGGGGGATCTTCACAAATGAAATCTCCCTCTGAAGAACTGCTGGAAGATGACTCCATTGCTCTTATTATGGTGATCATCCTTCTATTTGAGAAGATTCTCACAACAAATGCTTCTTCTCAGAAAGTCAAAGTCGAATAATTATAATGAGACAGAACTTTCAACTCTCGCAATAGGAAAAGTTACGAACCAATCAAATCTCTACTTTTAAAGTCACATGACTTTGCATACGCTTATGATGCTCTTGCGCAGCTCTTTCAATACGATTACGCATGATATTCTACCGCGATTTGTGTAATTCTTTTTAAAAGTAATATAGGATTATTAAAAGTATTTAAAAAAATCATAGTTATCCCAAATGTCTGCCCTTAGTATCTACATTAAATTACAGAACGACGGACATGACGTCACACCGAAGCTTTAATGCGACGCGTAACGTCAAAGCATATTCGTACTGTATGTGCGGGTATACGCTGAGTATGATAAGCATTACAAACTATGGTGCAATCACCCTCTCAGTGACAAATCAGAGCTCAGGCGCACTAAGGAGAATGATTAGAAGTGCTGACTCATTGCAGATCCGATTCTGGGCCTGTCTCTGCGTACATTATAACACCGCCCCATCTCTCTCTGTTGTTAATTGATAGAGCACACACTCATACTTGCACATGCGCGGTGCACGCCCACCCACACTACCCTCATGCCACCACCAAGCATGCTTGCTATCATTTAGCCTAGAAATCAATACATTAGCCAATGTGATCTCCCCCAGGGCCATCATTCTTATAGACCGCGAAAACGCTACCAATGACGCCACTGGGCTTGGTTTGGTCATCCCCCACGGTTCCCATATAATGCGGGCACTGATGTGAGCACGCTCTCTTTTGCCTGCCTCTGCTGCGATGAGACAAAGACTGTCGAAAACACCCCAGACTCAGGAAAGCCACAGCCTTTCAAGACAAGACAAAAGACGACATAAAAAAAAGGTAAGAGAAGACATCACAACATCAGATTCCACTGTAAATTGTATATGCATAATACTATTTTTTATCCTTCATATGGCTTTCCTACCCCTCAATGGTTTTAAATTGTACTTACATAATTGAAATATTTCTTTATAAGTCACGAGGTTCTATGCACGTCTAATCTTAAAAATTGTGCGTGCATACATTTTTTGTGTCGTATTTCTGTACTGCTCCACGTGCTTACGCCTCTATTATTATTAATTGTGCATCCATGATAGTATTTTTTTTCTGCGTCACAACACCGTTCCAGGCCTTTATTAACTTATTGATCTTCCTTTGTTTGCTGGAGCTGCAACAGTCTTAACTACGGAATATTAAGAACCCACATTAAAATTCACTTTTGATAGTAGTTACGCAACTCAGTTTCAATGACTAATCAAAATCTCCTTTTCTTTCCTTCACCAAACATCGTTCAGAAGCAACTACGGGCGATCGAGCAACAGCATTGGAATTCTCTGCAACTTATTGAATATACTTTGACGTATAGAAGCAGAGTTCAAGTGGAGTGGTGAACTCCGATGGCCGCACTCTTTATACAAGGTAAGCACAGCAGCCTAGATCTCCAAAGCCTTCATAGGAATGCATTAGAAATAAGTCGGCATAAAAGGCATCAGTAACGCAGTAGGGACTTTCATATAGACACCACTTGAACGCGGCACTATAACAAGTAAAATGTACCAGGTACACTGCCCTCGTGAAACTGTAGTGTAACTTTTAATTATGAAAGGAGAGAGGGCCATATTATCAAACCTTGGCAACAGAATTATCGCCACTTTATCGTCAGGAAAGTGGCGATAATGGGTTTGATAATATACTCTATGGAATTCCAATCGAAGCTCATGTTAGATGTGAAGGACATCTGACATGAGCTTCGATTGGAATTCCATAGATCATATTATCAAACCCATTATCGTCACTTTAGCAACACTTTCCTGCCGATAAAGTGGCAATAATTTATATCGTCCAAGCTTGATATTATGGCCCAGAGTGCGTAGTGTACAGCAGCTTCTCTGTAAAATGTATAATTACCTCTGAGCAGTGACAACAGATAGGTTACAACAGTCTGACAAACAGATCGTCAACCTTATTACACCACGTTTGAGTCACTTTCAACATAGGTAAAGTGATGCAAAGAGCTAGTAAATCTACTTCTGGTTCAACAAAAAATCTCAACTCCAGACTCTGCGACACAGTTGTTTGTTGTTTTCTCTCTCACTCTCTGTGACATAATTTCTCTTTCTCTCTTAAACTTAGACACTGCTGTCTGCTTCGACGTGTAGAAGATCTGCTCAACTAAAGTTGTGAACTCTACTTCCTAATGTGTTTGGTGCAAAGCTTACACAACGGTAAGCACAGAGGCCTAGAACCACAAATACTTCATAGGAATACATTAGAAATAGTTCGGCATAATGGGCGTCAGTAACGCAGTAGGCACTTCCATGTAGACACCACTTGAACGCTGCACTATAACAAGTAAAATGTACCAGGTACACTGCACTCGTGAAACTGTAGTGTTAGCTTTATTTCTGAAACGAGAGAGGGCCATATTATCTACCCTTGGCGACAAAATTATCGCCACTTTATTGACAGCAAACTGCCGCTAAAGTGGCCATAATAGGTTTGATTATATGCTCTATGGAATTCCAATCGAAGCTCATGTTAGATATGAAGGACATATGACATGAGCTTCAATTGGAATTCCATAGAGCATATTATCAAACCCATTATCGCCACTTTCCTGCCGATAAAGTGGCAATAATTTTTGTCGCCCAGGCTTGATATTATTTCCCAGGGTGCGTAGTGTACAGCAGTTTCTCTGTAAAATGTATAATTACCTCCGAACAGTGACAACAGATAGGTTGCAACAGTCTGACAAACAGATCATTACACCACTTTTGAGTCACTTTTAACATGGGTAAAGTGATGGAAAGAGCTAGTAAATCTACGTCTGGTTCAACAAAAAATCTCAACTCCAGACTCTGCGACACAGTTTTAATGTTTTCTCTCTCTCTCTCACTCTCTGTGACATCATTTCTCTATCTCTCTTAAACTTAGACACTGCTGTCTGCTTGGACGTCTAGAGGATCAGCCCACCTGAAGTTGTCCATCCCAGTGCCTGCAGTGTTTGGTCGCAAGCTTTATACAACGGTAAGCACACAGGCCTAGATCTACAAATCCTTCCATGGGAATGCATTAGAAATCAGTCGCCATAACGGGCGTCAGTAACGCAGTAGGCACTTCCATATAGACACCACTTGAACGCGGCACTATAACAAGTAAAATGTACCAGGTACACTGCACTCGTAAAACTGTAGTGTAACTTTTATTTATGAAAGGAAGAAGGGCCATAATATCAAACCTTGGCAACAGAATTATCGCCACTTTATCGTCAGGAAAGTGGTGATAATGTGTTTGATAATATACTCTATGGAATTCCAATCAAAGCTCATGTTAGATGTGAAGGACATCTGACATGAGCTTTGATTGGAATTCCATAGAACATATTATCAAATCCATTATCGCCACTTTAGCGACACTTTCCTGCCGATAAAGTGGCAATGATTTTTGTCTTCCAAGCTTGATATTATGGCCCAGAGTGCGTAGTGTACAGCAGCTTCTCCGTAAAATGTATAATTAGCTCCGAGCAGTGACAACAGATAGGTTACAACAGTCTGACAAACAGATCATCAACCTTATTACGCCACTTTTGAGTCACTTTTAACATGGGTAAAGTGATGCAAAGAGCTAGTAAATCTACGTCTGGTTCAACAAAAAATCTCAACTCCAGACTCTGCGACACAGTTTTAATGTTGTTTTCTCTCTCACACTCTCTGTGACATCATTTCTCTATCTCTCTTAAACTTAGATACTGCTGTCTGATTGGACGTCTAGAAGATCAGCCCACCTGAAGTAGTCCATCCCAGTACCTGCAGTGTTTGGCTGCAAGCTTTATACAACGATAAGCACACAGGCATAAATCTACAAATCCTTCATAGGAATGCATTAGAAATAAGTTGCTATAACAGGCGTCAGTAACGCAGTAGGCACTTCCATATAGACCCCACTTAAAAGCAGCACTATAGCAGAACTGGAATGTATGAGTCACACTACATACGTAAAACTGTAGAGTTACCACAACTTGTAATGCTTCAGCTCATTTACTCACATCTACATATTTCTGAACTCTAATTTTCTTTTTTCTTTTGCAGATTACCAATCGGACACCTTTTGGAATTCATTTCACAATTTCTTTATAACATTGTTTAACTTATTTTGCCAGTTCTAATATAGTTATAATTGAGTTTTGTTTATATGTATTGTTTAGTAAAAGTTAATAAAAAAAAACTTCATACTTCTTTAATTTTGTGGGGGAGGGGTATGACGGTCCACAATAAAAATAATGTTGAAATACTATAGTAAGATATTCAAGACTAGGATTGAAAACTACTGAGTTCTAACTAACTGATATAATAAATACAAAGGTGAGAAACTACCAAAATGGCGGTGGACGGAGTACGTAATCAACGTTTGGCGCCTCGGCACTACCTTTCAAATAAATATATAAAAAATATGACTATTAATACTGTACAAAAATACAGCACCGGATGAATCACACGTACCGGGAAAAGAAAGCAACAGATTTACTAACTGATATAAAGAAAGGTTTGCTTGTTGAACTTGAAGAAAAAAACATGAACTTCAAAACGACGCTGATCATGCAAAGAGAGTACAACTGCTACACCAAAAAAAAAGGAAATCTTTACATACAAAAAGCGATACATTATCGCCTCTTTTATCATCAGGAAACTGCTGATAAAGCGGCGATAATGTGCTTGATAATAGGCCCTTGTAACTTCCCGTAGCAGCCCAGGTTCTGATCCTAACCTAGGCTGCTATGGGTATTCACAAGTATATATTATCAAGCCCATTATCTCTGCTTTATCGGCAGTTTCCTGCCAATAAATGCCACGATAATGTATCGCCTTTTGTTGATATTATGGACCATTGCTCTTTTTTTTACCAGTAAACTTAGGTGCATATTATCAAGGACCGGTATTAAAATTCAGCCCCGGATGAATCAAACGAACCGGCAAAAGAAAACAACAGATTTAGTAATTGATATAAAGAAAGGTTTTCTTGTTGAACTTGAAGAAAATGAAAACGTGGGCTTCGAAATGACGCTGAGCATTCGAAGAGAGTACAACTGCTACACCAAAAAAAAGGAAAGCTTTACATACAAAAGGCGATACATTATCGCCGCTTTTATCGACAGGAAACTGCTGATAAAGTGGCGATAATGTGCTTGATAATAGGCCCTTGTAACTTCCCATAGCAGCCCAGGTTCTGATCCTAACCTAGGCTGCTATGGTTATTCACAATTACATATTATCAAACCCATTATCTCCGCTTTATCGGCACTTTCCTGCCAATAAATGCGACGATAATGTATCGCCTTTTGTTGATAATATGGACCATTGCTTCTTTTTTTTGACCAGTAAACTTAGGTGCATATTATGAAGGACCGGTGTTAAAATTATCACCATTTTATTGGCAAGAAACTGCAGATGAAACGGCGATAAGGAGCTTCATAATACGGCCTTGTTATTTCCCATAGAACCCCATGATAGCACCAGAACATAGGCTTCTATGGGACTTAACAAGGACGTATTATCAAGCCCACCCTCCCAACATTAATAAAAAACTCCAGACAATGCAGATACCCAGAGCTAGAAGGTCATTTTACATATCACTGCCCCAGAAATGTGGCGTTCCCCGCGACATGTACGGGGACAGAGAGAGAGAGAGCTCAAAACATTTTTTTTTTTAAAACGACCCAAGGGTTGCCACTCCCCGAGACTGCAGGGAGTAGGACTGTAACCCCCCGTGCATACTTCAAAAATAAAACCAGAGGAGTGCCGTTTCCCAGTGCTCGGGGCACCTTACAAGCCCCCATTATGCAGAAAAATTGCCCCCGTAATTTACCCCCGGGACCTAATGAATAAAACGGACTTCTACTTTTTTTCACCTTTTCCACCGCGTACAAGTACTGCACGAGTACCCCGCCATTTTTTATTTTTTTTTAAATAAAAATTGACCCTAAAGGTCCAAGTACCACCCCCTGACCAAGAATATAGGCTCAGAATGTTTCTACCCTGCCCCCTTTCCTTATGTCTCAACTTTGTTTTACTGTTTTCTAGTGACTCTGCTCTTTCGACAAAAAACATGGCTGCCAATAATTCCTGGTTTGGAGTATTGACAGCCAATCAGCATGCAGCTCCTGCTCGTAATTGTAGGTATTTACAGATGCGTACGCCTGCAATTTTTCTTTAAAAAAATAAAATGAAAAATAGAGCCTAAACATCCATATACGACCCCCTAAGCAAGCCTAGAGGGTCAGAATATCTCTACCCTACCCCTTCCCTTATTTCTCAACTTTGTTTTACTGTTTTCTTCTGACTTGGTTCTAGCGAGGCACAACACGGCCAGCAACACTTCCTGGTTTCGAGTGTTGACAGACAGTTCACAGCCAATCAGCATGCAGCTGGCACTCGTAGTTGAACAGATTTCAGTACGCGTACTGAACTCTGGCTCTAGAGATCGCTATGATTTTAGTTGCAATTTTCTCAAAAACTACTGAACGGATTTACACCATTTAACAAAAAGCACAATCTGCGAACAGAACTCTACCTCTCTGCCAAATTTCGCGTAATTCCGTTCAGCCGTTCGGGCTGTAGCCCTGGCTAAAGGTCGCTATGGAAAATTGCATGGGGAAAACACGTTTTGGGACCCCCTTTTTTATTGGCTCCCACTTGACGAATCACCCCCAAACTTTCAGGGAAGGAGCGGAACTGAGCAGGCCATTTTCATGGAGAAATTTGCGAATATTCGTCCACCGACGCCAAAGTTATTCTAAATAGAAAGTTGTGGATTTCCTATGGAAACTAGGTCCTAACTATAACTACCTACTGGCGACCGCCAGTAGGTAATATATATATATAGGTCCCTATGGAAATTAACATGGGGAAAACACGTTTTGAGACCCCCCTTTCGGCACCCCCTTGATGTATCTCCCCTAAACTTTCAGGGAAGGAGCGGAGCGGAGCTGGCCAAAATTCTGGAAAATTACACACAGATTCCACAATCGGCGCCAAAGTTTTTCCCAATAGAATGTTGAGCGCATATAGATATATAATTTGCTCAAATTCAATTTTCTCAACAACTTCTGGAGGGATTTTCACCAAATATAGAAAAGGCACTACTGCATACCTGTCCCTACCATTTTGCCAAGTTTGGTGTAATTCCGTTCAGCCGTTCGGGCTGTAGCCTTGTCTAAAGGTCCCATAGAAAATGCCATTTGAAAAATTTCTAATTCAATTTTCTCAAGAACTACTGGAGGGATTTTCACCAAGGCCCAACCATTTTGCCAAGTTTGGGGTAATTCCATTCAGCCGTTCGGGCTGTAGCCTTGTCTAAATGTCCCTATGGAAATTAACATGGGGAAAACACGTTTTGGGACCCCCTTTTTTCTTGGCCCCCACTTGACGAATCCCCCCGAAACTTTCAGGGATGGAGCGGAGCAGAGCAAAGCAATTTTAAGGAAAATTACACGCATATTCCTCAATCGGCGCCAAAGTTATTCCCAATAGAATGTTGGGGATTTCCTATGGTAACTAGGTCCTAACTATAACTACTTACAAGCATATTCCTCAATCGGCGTCGAAGTTATTCCCAATAGAATGTTGGGGATTTCCTATGGTAACTAGGTCCTAACTATAACTACCTACTGGCGACCGCCAGTAGGTTATACAATCTATTTTTCACTAAAAAAGCAGCCATTTATACACTTATATACTCAATTCTTCTTCCATTAACCTTCAGATATACATATATAAAACATATTTAATTTTCAGAACTAACCCATTCACTGGATGATGTCATCAGTGATGTCATGAGTGAGGTCACTGACCATGTCATGAGTGATGTAATATGTGAAGTCATCAGCAGTGCATTGCGGGCGCGCGAGTTATAGTTAGCTGAAGTAACTATAACGGGGGAATTTCAATGGTTTTATATGAGTGAAATGTCCAGCTAACTATAACATGTGTCAAACCTATGGTTTTTTCAGTGAATTTCAAAGGTTTTGTAAATGCTATTTCCTAACTATAACGTGTGTAAAACCTACGTTTTTTTCAGTGAATATATAGATATAGATATGGATATGGATATATATATATATATATATATATATATATATATATATATATATATATATATATATATATATATATATATATATATATATAAATATATATATATATAAATATATATATATATATATATATTACCTACTGGCGATAGCCAGTAGGTATATATAGTTAGGATTTTTCCCTATGGGATTTCTGAAAATTCTATGTCTAATAACTTTGGCGTTTGTGGACGGAATCGGCTGAAATTTTCAGGAAAATGGCACATTTTGTTTCTGAGCAGCTCCTGGAAATTTGGGGGGGCCGTCAAGGGGGGGCCGAGAAAAAAGGGGGGTCCCAAAACGCGTTTTTCCCATGTTAATTTCCATAGGGCGGTTGGCCTCACTTTTAGCTCGAACGGCTGAATGGATTTCCACGAAACTTGGCAAAATTGTAGGGACTGTTAGCCCGATGTGCCTTTGCTAGGTCTCAATATATGTGCTTTAGTGGATTTTGAGAAATTAACGTTTAAATCAAGATATATATCTGTAACAGCGCTCCGGGCAGCGATCCGGTTAGCGAACTTTTCGCGTATCGGAACTTTGCGATGCGAAGCTGATTGGCCCTCCGGTGTCTGTCAACATTCTAAACAGTCCGGAGCGGCCGCCATCTTGTCTCTCGGTAGGATCGAGAGACAAGAGGAGGCCAAAACAAAGGGGGAAATTACCATAAGGGGGCATAGTAGATCCTCGTTGACCCTCTAGGTTTTATGTGGAGGTTTTAAAAGGGCCCAGGAGGGTCAAAAAAAATTTTTTTTTTTTTTTTTTGCGCCAAGTTCGCGAACCGGAAAGCGTTCTGGGCAGCGTACTATAAGGATAAAAGAATGATAGACTTTTCTAATACTGTATGTTAATTATATGTTGTTTTTGTTCGTTTTTTTTTAATTTTTTTTTTTTTTTGATTATAAAAAAATGTATGGGTCAGAATTTTCATAGTTCATTAAAAAAAAATGTTTAGAAAAGCAGTGCTTGTAAGACTGTCTGAAGCTCTTTTGCACCGGCTGCAGCTTCACTATTGCCCTGGTGTGGCCAAAGATCGCCCATGACATAGGCGGCCGGCTCCCGAAGTCCGGCGGAACTTTTTTCCTTTTCCTTTCTGCTTCTTGTCCCACAATCCGTTTCATCTGAAGACACGACCAGGTCCCTGAATGTGTGCAGGGGGACGCTATTGATTGAATGAAAATGGCGGCTTGACACAAAGCTGACTCAAGCGTTGCTGTTGATGCTATACAGACAAAAATTGGTTTTCAGTTTGTACATTCTTCAGGATTTTTTTTCCACCCAAGGCTGATTGAGAGTTTGTAGAAAAATGGCTTCAGATTTTCCACATACTACTCTTCAACATTCTTCCTAAATGTAACAATGTGAGACTCACTAGGAGAACGGCTGTTTATCTTTCCTTTCAAAATGCTGCCAACAATATTTTCTGAATGGAAGACACCATCTTGTAGCATAAAGGGCCGAAAGGGGTTCTGGTCTGGCCGATTGTTGGTGGAGACATTTTGACTATATCTTGGACCTGCCCGGCCTCGCCCAAAATGGCGCCGGTATAAATGGGACTCGTAACTCCTTGCCCGCAAATGTATATCTAGAAAATGTTATTGTAAGTGGCCCTGTCTTATTTTAATTACAAAATGTACGTCCACCGATTCCGCAACTGTTAGACACCTTAGTTCTTGCAACCTAATGGCCCGCTCGTTACGTTCCTCTACAGTGTAAATGTCTCCTCATCATATACGATTTCAGTTTGCTCCGTGGCCGGCCCACGTGGTTATAGGCCCGTATTTGTATACTGACATTTTCACAATAAAGGTTTTTAAAACAAAACACGGTAGTAGTATTTACATTGGTAAAGTTTTTACTTTTAGTCACTGTTTTCGAATCAGTAAAAGGCAAGTGAAATAAAGCAGTCCAATTACATGACGGATAAAAGGTATAATATGTAGGAACGTAGTAAAGATAAATGGTCAAGGGCAGTTGTGTTTTCCACTCCTGCAACATAAAGTGATCGATAAGAATCTGATAATCAGGCGTATCGGCGACTAAGACAGCAGGCCGAGTCTCTTTTACTCAACGGCTCCGTCATGGAACGAAGAAACGCCCTTTTTCTCGAAAAAGGAATATATTTTGCTTGCAGGACAGTTGTAAATTTTCCGCGAAAGTACATTAGCCTGGAATATTATAACATATATGTTTAAAAAAAAATAATGTTCGAAAACAATAAAAAGCGTAATTTTTAGGTCATATGACCAAGCTTTTCATCATTAAAATAACAAAAGTAAAATGAACCAATGAAAAGTTTTATTAACAAGTCACATGACCTGTTATGCTTACGTTACGCGCTGCGCGCCGCGCCCCGGATCACTTCCGGGTGCGCTAACGCGGCGTGTCATATAACGCATTACGCGACAACGTAGGTCAAGAATATAGTCAAAATGTCTCCACCAACCAGCGTTCGGAACACAACCCCTTTCAGCAGTCCAAAAAGTTCTGTTAAATGACAACAGAGGGGACAGGCAACAAGAACCATCAGTCAAAGAGGGGAGGGCAAGTTCTTCTCTTCCGGGTCATGTTGGGGCGCTACCGGAACTGATCGAATTGGTAGTCTACAGTGTTTCTGGATGTTTCAGACTAAAGCTGGCGTCAGCATGAGAGCACTACCATCTCGTAGCTCCGTCGTGGCCATTCCACGAGCAGACATGGCATCCGCTCCCCACCAGAAGCCTGCGGGAGTCGGGGGCCCCCAAGACTTTTGTAGAATCTTCACGGCTGAGGGGACGCTTTCGAGAATGGGACCCAAGCCCTATCAGGGAAGCGTCCGAGTTCCAAGGTGTCCCAGGGCCATTTTAGTGGACCAGGCCCAAAACCGAAGAGCCGGCCGCCATTTTGAGAGTCCTGTGGCAGCCGCCTATCGCTGCACCGCAAGAGCGGGAGCAACTTAACTACATGGTGAGCGAGACGCTGTAGTCGCAAGAGCGGGCGGTAAACAGCTGAATGGCGGAAGAGGCACAGTGTAGCAAAAGCGGGCGGAATGGCAACTAAAATGGTAAAGGGGCGCCCCACTACAGCGTGTCTTCAGGTCAAACGGATTGTGGGACAAAGTCCAGAATAGAAGAGTCATCAAAAGGCAAAAAGTTCCGCCGGACCCCGGGAGCCGGCCGCCTATGTCGGGGGCGATCTCAGGCTACACCAGTGCTATAAGACTTGGGGAGGGGGTCGGAGCCAAGCGTCTTCTCCGAGTCCGTGCCATCACACCGCCCCTTGGGGGCCTCCGTCAAGCGGTTTAGGGAGGTACCATATAACATTGTTTTCAAATGCAGTCAGGTCCACAAACGACCCTCACTTACTTTGAGAATAGTGAAGCTGCAGTAGGTGGAAATAAGCTTCAGACAGTCTTACAAGCACTGCTTTTGTAAACATTTTTTGATTTTTTTGTATTTTTGCACAGTTTTATATTTTTTTTTTTGTTTTTGATGGAGGGGAAACAACAAAGCACAGGCATTGAAAAAGGCTCAAACTCAGAACTCTGAACTATGGCACCCAACATCCAGGACTTTCCATCCGGATCTTGGCGCCTTGTGCTGCTTCCGACCTATTCACACTACGGTCCACTACTGACATCATCTTATAAACCAACGTTATGTAAATAGTTATTTAATAAAATGTTTTACCCTGTTTCTTTGCTGGTGTGTTGTCTATATTTTTAATATTTGCATAGGGTTTGTTGTTATTTTGGGCGGGGTGGGTGACGGAGCCGAGCTGTCTTGCAGCCCTCATGGTGTGGAGCTCAGTTCATCTCACTATTTTCGTATTTCTCATGAAGGGTTGTTTATAATATTTCTATTTTAGCGAGGTCAAAAAGAGATCCAATTAGTGGCCTACTGATTTTGCTCGATTACTTTTATTTTTTTACACGATTTTTCACGATCTGCAAAGACTAAATAGAGTATTGCGACTTTGTGCTTGTTTGTAAATAGAGAATGAACCAAAGAGAATCAATTGAAAAACAGTAAATGCTTGGATAATAATCAATCAAATGGAGAGACAAGCAGGCAGGACGGATTACAACGGGGGTAAAGGCCTGCGTTAACTACTCTTCACTATCTGCAAAGAGAGAGTACTACTAAGAGAAAAGAGGGAAGGGGGGCAGCGTTCAAAGCACATCAGCGTGCATAAATACGAAAATGTTTTTATCTATCACGTACTTGACATTTTAAAGCTTTTCATATTTGCTATTAAAAAACCAATGAAATTCACAGAAAAAACCATAGGTTATAGTGGATATATAGTTAGGAATTTGCATTTACAAAACCTTGAAAATTCAATGAAAAAACCATTGGTTTTAGGCCATATATAGTTAGGGATTTGCATTTACAAAACCTTATTTTACTCGCATAAAACCATTGAAATTCCATATATAGTTATAAGCGCTAACTATATATCGCGCACCCGCAATCCACTGCTGATGATGTCACATATTACATCATTCATGACATGGTTAGTGACATCACTGATGATATCACTGATGACATCTCAAATGACATCACTGATGACATCACTGAAAACATCTCATTTGACATGACTGATAACATCACTGATGATATCATTCATGTGATAATACCATGAACCTCTTCAGACTCTAATATAACCTTAGATACAATCAGTGTAAACAGACAGTCACAGACTGTCACTCATCCATGGAGTTACTCACACACCTAGTCAGTTATGCCAAAAATCAATCACACCTCCATTTTCTCAACTATACAGTTATACACACCTTACTTATTCAAACATATACTAACACATATTTACTTTACTGTCTTATACAATCTCTGATACATGTTCACAATGATCCATACAGCCACTCACACATTCACTGGCTCTTATGCACAGTTATTTATAGATGTCAACTCTCACATGTACTGTGTTTTACATATGTACTTAATTTGACATGTAGCACTGAGATATCCATTCACTCACTAATACACTCATGCACAGTCAACCGCCCATACAGCTGTTTGCACATGCACTTTTGAATCTATACATATAGTGAATCAACTACTCACACATCTATGTACAGAGTCACACACCTTCCAGCCACCCATACACACACACTCAGTTTCCCATACAAATACTTGGACAACCAATCAATAACCCATACAGTTACTCATATAGCTACTGATCAACATAGGCAGCAGTTTGTAGAACAACAGATATAATGATGCACAAATTAAAACAGTTTAGTCACTAACCCATGCACTCAGTGAGACACATTTAATCACTCACTCAATCAGTCAGTCATGCACCTAGTAAATCCTTCATCCAGACACTTATATATCCACTCATTCTTCAATATGTAAAACATATTTTAACTTTACAGAAACATACAGTCACTGGATGTTGTAATCAGTGATGTCATCAGTGATGTCATTTGAGATGTCATCAGTGATGTCATCAGTGATGTCACTAACCATGTCATGAATGATGTAATATGTGACATCATCAGCAGTGGATTGCGGGTGCGCGATATATAGTTAGCGCTTATAACTATATATGGAATTTCAATGGTTTTATGCGAGTAAAATAAGGTTTTGTAAATGCAAATCCCTAACTATATATGGCCTAAAACCAATGGTTTTTTCATTGAATTTTCAAGGTTTTGTAAATGCAAATTCCTAACTATATATCCACTATAACCTATGGTTTTTTCTGTGAATATATATATATCATGTGATCAAGCCTCTGGCTAGAGGCGAAACGCGTCATGCAGGACTGCTTGGGTATTACTTTTTTGAAATAAAGAACACTTAACTTTTGCACGAAGCTTTGGGTCCGAC
Source organism: Lissotriton vulgaris (assembly GCF_964263255.1). Taxonomy (NCBI): domain Eukaryota; kingdom Metazoa; phylum Chordata; class Amphibia; order Caudata; family Salamandridae; genus Lissotriton; species Lissotriton vulgaris. The sequence goes on from NC_141689.1 coordinate 1,858,958,727, forward strand.
TTGTTCGTTTTCCTGAGGAATGGAGGAATGATGCTGTGCGCATTAAACGATATCGGATTTCATATATATATATATATATATATATATATATATATATATATATATATATATATATATATATATATATATATATTACCTACTGGCGGTCGCCAGTAGGTAGTTATAGTTAGGATTTTTTTCAATGTTAAATCTCAAAATTCTATTTGGAATAACTTTGGCGCCGGTTGACGAATCTGACTGAAAATTTCCTCAAAATGGCCTCGCAGCGTTCCGGTCCTTCCCTGAAAGTTTGGGGGGGATTCGTCAAGCGGGGGCCGAGATAAAAGAGGGGTCCCAAAACGCGTTTTTCCCATGTTAATTTCCATAGGGCGGTCGATTTCACTTTTAACCCGAACGGCTGAATGGATTTCCACCAAATTTGGCAAAATTGTAGGGACTGGTAGCCCGATGTGCCTTTGCTATGTCTCAAGATATGTGCTCCAGTGGATTTTGAGAAATTTAGGTTAAAAAAAATATATATATATATAGCAGCGCTCCGGTACGCGCCCCGGGGAGCGCTCCGGGCGCGCCACGCGAGGTGCGCATGGAAAGCTGATTGGCTCTCGGGTGTCTGTAAACATTCGAAACAGTCCAGAGCGACCGCCATCTTGTGTCTCGGTAAAATCGAGACACAGGAGGTGGCTAAAACAAAGGGGGAAATGACCATAAGGCGTCAGAGATAGACCCCTTTGACCCCCTAGGTTTGATGTGGGGGCTATAAAAGGGCCCCGCGGGGCATTTAAAATATTTTTTTTTCGTTTTGCACGGGGGGAGCGCCCGGTGCGCGCACCGGGGAGCGGCCCGGGGAGCGTACTATGAGGGAAAAAGATGACAGAGTTTTTAAAAAATGAAGTTTTAATTTAGAAATTGGAGGTAGTTCTAAAAAGAACTTTTTTTTTTCTTCTTTTTGTTGTTTTATATTTTTATTGTGTTTTTTGAACTTTTTGAACTTTTTTTGGCTTTTCAAAACAGTTTTATATTTTTTTGTATTTTTTAAGGGGGAGAAACAAAAAAAGGGAATTGAAACTGGCTCAACTGGAGCAAAAAAACAAAAAACCCAAAAAATTACTTCTTTTTGGGGCACTTGTGATTATCACCTGCAAGGACGATGAGCTTAACGCTTTTTTCACCATAGGCGATAAGCTTGCCACATGCAGAACAAGTGATTTTAAAATCAGCAAATCTTGGCTGAATGCAAGGCATCATCTCGGATGTTTCTGGTCCCGATGAAGTGGGTTGGTTTGTTTGGGAGGTGGTCCTTGATGACTGGGGGAGGTTACTGGCCAGTTCCCTGAACTCTGCACGAGAGTAGTTGATTGGGTGCTTTCTGGTCATATGACGAATCATGGTATAGTTACCAAATGAATATTTTTTGTTTGGGTTGCCCCGTGAAAGTTCATCATTGCAGATTAGGCAAGTTACCTTGGCCGCATTCACTTTTTTCTTCCCCTCTGGGATTGAAAAAAACTCCCATACAATGTGTGGCTTGGGTTTGTATGGGGTATTTTCTTCAGGCAGCCATCTTCTCCTCCCCTCCTCCTCTTCCTCTTCCTCCTCCTCCTGTTCTTGACCACCAATATAATCTTGTGGTGGTCCTCTTGGTGGTTGTGGTGGTGGTGGTGGGGCAGATGCACCAGCTGCTGCTGCTACTGAAGCCATTATTAATATCAAAAAGGTACAGAGATGTACAAACAGGTCTTCCTCAGTCAAAGGACAAAGTCAGAATAAGGAAAAAAGGTGGGGTCTTTCATCATTTAGAAAAAAAAACTGTCCTGAACCAATGAGAAGTGTTATTTTCAGGTCACAAGACCAGGGGCTTCATCATTATGAAACTAAAACTGTTATGAACCAATGAAAAGTGTTATTTTCAGGTCACATGACCCGACGCGCTTACGCTACGCGCCCCGGGGCGCGCCCGGGGGCGCGCCCCGGGTCGCGTAGCGTAGGCGCGTCGGATGTTTACGTTGCGCGGTCGTATTCGCTCGAGTACTTCCGGGTGCGCTTACGCCGTGCGTGTCACGCGGACGCGGCTACGCGATACGTCACTAACATGTTTTCGTTTGCGATATTGGCGCTCACGGGACGCTCCCCGGAGCGCGCCCCGGGGCGCTTTTCAGAAGTACGCTTTTCGGGGCGCTCCCCGGGGCGCGCTCCGGGAGCGCTCCAAAAAATTTTTTTTTAAAAAAATGGGATAATTGTAGGGACAGGTAGCCCTATTCTGAAGTGGTTTTTAAAAAAATTAACTTTAGAAAAATATGTATTGTGCTATATTGGGCTTAATATATGTTAGAGCCAAAATGTAGCCCAAATGTAGCCCAATGTAGCCCAAAGATGGCCACCAGAGACCAAAAAATGTAAATGTAGCCCAAATTTCAACTAGATGTAGCCCAACTGTAGCCCAATGACAGAATGTACCAGAGTGTTCTAAAGAACAACTAGAGTGCTAACAGTCTAATTTATAAAGTGAAACTTATAGTTAGGAATTAGCATTAAAAAAACCTATGAAATTCACTGAAAAAACCATAGGTTTCACACCAGTTATAGTTAGGAATTAGCATTTAAAAAACTTATGAAATTCACTGAAAAAACCATAGGTTTCACACCGGTTATAGTTAGGAATTAGCATTTAAAAAACCTATTAAATTCACTGAAAAAACCATAGGTTTCACACCAGTTATAGTTAGCTGGAAATTTTACTGATATAAAACCATTGAAATTCCACGTTATAGTTAGTTGGACTCACTATAACTTGCGCGTGTAATGCACTGCTGATGACATTACATATTACATCACTCATGACATGGTCAGTGACATCACTTATGACACCATCCAGTGAATGTGTGTCTTTCTAAAAAATAAATATGTTTTATATATGTATATGTAAAGGTCGAGGGAAGAATAAATGTTTAAATTATTGTCTTAATAAATGTTTTTTTCAAAAAGAAATGATTGGATAACTGGCTTATTAACTGTGCCTTAGTGAATACATATATTAGCGAGTAATGTTTAAATATTTGAATATATGTATCAGTGTTTCACTTTGTGAATAACTGGCTGCATGGATTGATGAGTACCTACATGTGTAGGTATTTGGGTTCTTAGATGTTTTTTTAGTATCAGTATGAGTGTTTCTATGGTTTTATGGGGGTATTACTAATCACATAGATGCATGAATGACTAACTCTCTCTTTGTATGTGTTTAGAAGACACCATATGTGCAGGACTGTATGGGTGGTTGAGTGTGTATAGTTTTATATGGAAATAAATGGATGTTCAATAGTTTATTTGCATGTGTGAGTAACTTTTGGATGATTGTTGGTGTGATACAGGATGTATAGGTGTATCACTACATATGATGAGTGAGTATATGTATGAGTGACTATATAGAACTGTTGGTAAATGAGAGAATGTGTATATAGATGGTGGAATTACTGAATTGGTTGTTGTAACTGGTATGGGTATCTCCATTTTTTTGAAAATGTTAATTTCTATTTTCCAATATGTGTTTTAAGGGTTACATTACACTTAAAGGAGGTCTGTCATCAGTGATGTCATGAGTGATGTCACTGACCATGTCATGAGTGATGTAATATGTAATGTCATCAGCAGTGCATTACACGCGCAAGTTATAGTGAGTCCAACTAACTATAACGTGGAATTTCAATGGTTTTATATCAGTAACATTTCCAGCTAACTATAACTGGTGTGAAACCTATGTTTTTTTCAGTGAATTTAATAGGTTTTTTAAATGCTAATTCCTAACTATAACCGGTGTGAAACCTATGGTTTTTTCAGTGAATATATATATATATATATATATATATATATATATATATATATATATATATATATATATATATATATATATATATATATATATATATATATATATATATATATATATATATATATATTTATATATATTCACTGAAAAAACCATAGGTTTCACACCAGTTATAGTTAGGAATTAGCTTTTAAAAAACCTATGAAATTCACTGAAAAAACCATAGGTTTCACACCAGTTATAGTTAGGAATTAGCATTTAAAAAACCTATTAAATTCACTGAAAACCCATACATTTCATACCAGTTATAGTTAGGGATTAGCATTTAAAAAACCTATTAAATTCACTGAAAAAAACATTCACTGACCATGTCATGAGTGATGTAATATGTGACGTCATCCGCAGTGCGTTGCAGGCGCGCAAGTTATAGTGAGTCCAACTAACTATAACGTGGAATTTCAATGGTTTTATGTCAGTAAACTTTCCAGCTAACTACAACTGGTGTGAAACCTATGGTTTTTTCAGTGAATTTAACGAGGGTGAAGGAGAAGTACTCCAGGATCGAGTTGGACAGGATTCTCCCTGCCCCACAATCTGGAACCCACCTATGCCTCACCTCAATTGAGGAGGATGTCCTCACTACTATCCACCCCTACATGGTCCATGGGCTACCTGTGAGTCATGTCCGCAACGTGGTACCAGGTAAATGGGATGACAAGAACAAGTATACAAAATGAATGTCTGTCTTCCACATCATCCACTCATGCACATGAACTTCACCCTGTACAGGCACATGCACCTGCACCTCGGCGACAACCCAGACATGATCACTCACAGCGATCCTCACCTCCAAAATTGTGAAGTTGCAAGCACGATCCCCATTGGCCAGAGGTGTCCAGTTCTTCCCCCCACTTCAACGTTCACAGCCTCCACCCAGTTCATAGCACCAGGGTTGTCATCCTGGTCAGTCTGGGTGGGCGCAACCGCCCTGCCTCCTGATGTTGAAGGTCCTGCCTTATCCTCTTCTTCCTCACTTGTTGAAAGAGGTCATAGCCGCCGGGGCACCAAAGATGTCCTGCTCTGAACCGTGTCCTGCTGTTGTTCCTTTTGGCCAGCTGAGCCCACTGAAATGTAGGCAAATAATTTTGTAGTGGTTGTACACATCAGGACAAGACACATACCTAGATGAGCCATGGTCAGACTTTGTTCTGCTCTAATCACACTATACAGTTGTCAGTGTTTATGATCTTAAATTACGTGTATATTCACTGTCATCTCCTGATTTGAGTCTGACATGGATATCTCATAAGATTTTTGGTGGCTTAAACATCTGTACTGGCCAACTCTCAACTTTGGCCTTCTTGTGACCTGTGTGTCCTGTCACTGCTACATGGGCATGTTCCAAATCCAGGGCCCGATTCACAGAACTAACTTAAGACAAAATCCTAAACTTACTACTTTTGGTATTCAGAGAATGCACTTACTACTTTTGGTATTCAGAGAATGCATTTACTACTTTTGGTATTCACAGAATGGATTTATGACTACTAACTTTACGTCCGTACTCGAGATTTCGGCCAAGAGGTGGGGATTCCGGCCCATAGGTGGGAATTCCGGCTTGTAGGTGGGACTTCTGGCCCGGAGGTGGAGATTTCGGCCATGGCTAACTCTCCGCCACTGGCCGGAATCCCCTGTTCCGGGCCGGAAGTCCCACCTCCAGGCCAGAAGTCCAACCTACGGGCCAGAAGTCCCACCTACGGGCCGGAATCTCCGCCTCTGGGCCAGAATCTCTGGCTTGAGTGCGGACGTAAAGTTTGTAGTAGTAAATCTATTCTGTGGATACCAAAAGTAATAAGTGCATTCTCTGAATACCAAAAGTCGTAAGTTTAGGATTTTGCCTTGAGTTAATACTGTGAATCGGGCCCCCAGTCTATAAAAAGAGATTAGAGAGAGTCAAGATGGTATTGAAAAGGGCCTGTGATATGGAGTCTCAGCACTTTTACTTCTGGATAAATGTTACCTGCTGTGTAGCATTGTTTGAGAAAAGACAAATGCCGATTTGAATGTCACACATCCATATAGGGTCTGGGCTATTCGGTTTGCTAAATTGAGAGGCTAACCTTTTGATATTCCCTCACAAAAGCTGACAATCCAGTGTCACATATTGGCTTCAGAGACTGATCAGATAGGTCTGTGCACTGGTGAACAGTAGTGGCTCATTGTTACAGCTACCTATACATGAAGAACGGCATGCAAACCACTGAGGGTAGGATGTGTGTCTGTGGACACACTTGGCAAAATTGGAAACACTTAAGAGTGAGGCAAGGATTTCAAAGTCTGTCTTGACTCCATGGCACATAATAATCTGTCTCAATCAGAAGCCAAACTCACCAAATGCAATGCAAGTCACAGCATTCAATAACCATTGGCCTCTCATACACACACTGGACAGTGTCTGTACCATTCCTCATCCAATGCACACATCAGTTAGGATTCGCTTGGTTCACTGTTAGTGGTACTGGAAGTGCAGATTTCTGTACAAATGCACATGTGTGGCTCAATTCCCCAGTTGTCAAGAAGAATCTGCAACTCCCAGAATGCACTCTGCCCTGTAAAGTCAATGTGCTACAGTAAGCCTTTTGCTTCATGATGACTGCTGCATAGACACCGAATAGGTGAATGGAGGCATGGGACACACAATGGTACAGTTCTGTCTTCACTCACATCGTACTTCCAGACACATATTACATATAATGCACTTGCCAGTCTCTGCTGCTCATGCTCCTCCAGCTGAGCATGGAGGGTCAGCCAAGCTGCATGCAGGATCCTCCTGTACAGTGGTGACAGGCGGGGTTAACGCACATGGTGCTGGGAAGACGGACACGGTAGCTCCTTGGCCTTGTGCAGGGCCCAGCATTTTAGGTCCTCTCAGCCCTTATGGCATGTCCTCGCATTCTTGGTGTAAACGCTCACTGCATTGCAGTGCTCACTAATATCGGCCAATAGTCTGCCCGCACTGCATTGCTCAGCTGGTCTTCTGGGCCCCCATATAGCTGAGGATATTTGGTCAGCACCCCCTCAGCTAAGATGTATAATACCCTTTCAGTGAAAGGAGATGCTTTCTCCTCATAACCCTCAGCCGTTTTGGGGAAATAAGTTTGAAAAGAGCAGCAGAATGTCAGAGGATCTGATCTGTGAGAGAGGATGACTCAGAATGAACACAAAATGGTTTTCAACAACTTCCTGTGATGTATTTTCTGTCTCCCAATTCCTGTATATCATTTCCTGTATGAAATAATGGGTTCTGGTTCAATTTCAGAGATTACAACCCGAAAACATAATTTCCTGTTGCAGAGCGACAGGTTCTCATGTGAGACGCATGCTTCGGAACCGGAAATTACGTTTTCCGGCTGTTATCTCCAAAATTGAACCGGAACCCATTATTTCATACCGGAAATGATATATAGGAAGTGGGAGACAGGAAATACATCACAGGAAGTAGTTCTCAGCATTTTTCATTCATTTATCCACAATCACAGATCAAATCCACTGCCAATCTGTTGTTCTGTAGTGAAGAAACCTGAAATTACAGTGCTAGAGAAAATCATAGACATGTAACAAAAGGGGGAACAAACCATTTAATGACATTTGGGCTAGGACAAGGGGGGGTGGGCTGACACAACATCAAACCCCAGTTTAGTTTTCTCCTCCTTTGCATTATGGTATATGTAGTCCACAATAGGAGTTGTCTGTTGTGTTACAGAAAATTGGGGCAAGCAGTGCTGTTCATCCCAGACACATAGTGTCAGATTCACCCATTACATCGTCATTCATGTATTGGGGCCGTTATTTGTCGGGGATTCATATCTGTTGGGGGCAAAAACTCTGAGAATGCGATAGTTAGGCCCTTTTGTGGTTAAAAAACCCCTCCTCATGAGGTCCGGGAAGGTCTCTCAGAACATGTACATCTTTCTCCTCTGAGTCAATAGATTCCTTAAGGACATCCACTACACCGATTGCTGACATCCGCACATGACCTGATGCACGGTCAGTCTTTTGACTAATGTCAACAGCTGTGGTTTACATGCAGTTAGTGTGGCATGCAAAGTAGTCTCAGGATGGAATTTTTGGAGAGAGTCATAATTATCCAACTTTCACAATTGACAACAGACTGCAAACCACATTTTGTCCATGACACAACAGGTTGCTCATGTGAAAAATGTACTAGGAGGAAGGGGTCCCAGTGTAGACAAAGAACAATATATACAATTCAAAAGAATTAATCATCAACACAAACAATTAATCCACAATGTTTTAATTCACAGAGGGATGGGGTGTAATGAATATACACAACAAATAATCAATAGTATCAACGGTTGTACAGTGCCCCGGGGAGGGAGGGAGGTAGTGATCAAGTGGGGATGAGGAGGTGATAGGTAAAAGTGACTGTAAAATCGTTCAATTAAGCAAAACAATATTGGCAGTCAAATACGTAACCAAAAACGCCAAAGTGTTTGGCAATTATCATTAGGTGAACATACTTCACAAAATACAATTGATGTAAAATAGTGGCGTGAAGTTGAAACAAGAGGAACAGTTGCCGACGTTTCGACCCTCTTATCCATGCAGGGAATAATTGCACCCTTGCTGCGGGGTCTTCATCAGGACAAAAAAAGGGGGGGGGGGGCAGGCAACTTCACAAAATACAATTGATGTAAAAATAGTGGCGTGAAGTTGAAACAAGAGGAACAGTTGTCGAAGTTTCGACCCTCTTATCCATGCAGGGAATAATTGCACCCTTGCTGCGGGGTCTTCATCAGGACCAAACAAGGTGGGGGGGCAGGCAACCTGGAATTAGTCAAGGTAGAGCTAGATATACATAGTTCTGTTGAAAGCGATGTTCATCAAGGACGTATCTGTGGGTAAGTATCGTCGATTTAGTAGTTTTATTAACGGCGTCCCTGTGAGAGGACCGCGCTGATAGACAATATACTTGGGTGTCCGTTAATGGGCCGAGTTCTTTGAAGATTAGCGAACCACAGGAAGTGGATCCAGCGATACTGTTAGCGCCGAGTGAATCGGACGGCTCTGCCGTCGCACGGAGCCGTCCGATTCACTCGGTGCTAACAGTATCGCTGGATCCACTTCCTGCGGTTCGCTAATCTTCAAAGAACTCGGCCCATTAAAGGACACCCAAGTATATTGTCTATCGGCGCGGTCCTCTCACAGGGACGCCGTTAATAAAACTACTAAATCGACGATACTTACCCACAGATACGTCCTTGATGAACATCGCTTTCAACAGAACTATGTATATCTAGCTCTACCTTGACTAATTCCAGGTTGCCTGCCCCCCCTTGTTTGGTCCTGATGAAGACCCCGCAGCAAGGGTGCAATTATTCCCTGCATGGATAAGAGGGTCGAAACGTCGACAACTGTTCCTCTTGTTTCAACTTCACGCCACTATTTTTACATCAATTGTATTTTGTGAAGTTGCCTGCCCCCCCCCCCTTGTTTGGTCCTGATGAAGACCCCGCAGCAAGGGTGCAATTATTCCCTGCATGGATAAGAGGGTCGAAACGTCGACAACTGTTCCTCTTGTTTCAACTTCACGCCACTATTTTTACATCAATTGTATTTTGTGAAGTATGTTCACCTAATGATAATTGCCAAACACTTTGGCTTTTTTGGTTGCGTATTTGACTGCCAATATTGTTTTGCTTAATTGAACGATTTTACCGTCACTTTTACCTATCACCTCCTCATCCCCACTTGATCACTACCTCCCTCCCTCCCCGGGGCACTGTACAACCGTTGATACTATTGATTATTTGTTGTGTATATTTATTACACCCCATCCCTCTGTGAATTAAAACATTGTGGATTAATTGTTTGTGTTGATGATTAATTCTTTTGAATTGTATATATTGTTCTTTGTCTACACTGGGACCCCTTCCTCCTAGTACTTATTGAACCCAGGTCCCAGTGACTATGTTTGGGTAAACCCCCCTTATACATACTCCCCATGTGAAAAATGTGGCAACCAGCTGATCACAAAACTTGCATACCCTGACCTTTGTTATGTGCAATGGCCCGGTTTCCCGGATTCTGAGCTATCCGAGTTACAAGAGGTATGTGTAGGCCATGCTTTAAAGCTACATTGTGCAAAACACAACAGGCTAATATGATCTTGCACACAAATTCAGGGGAGTACATCAGCACACCCCCTGTACGGTCAAGACATCGGAATCACAACTTCAACAGACCAAAAGTGCGCTCTATGACGGCTCAAGTTCGTATGTGTGCCCCATTGAACCTATGCTGCAGTACAATGGTTGGATGTGTGCAAGGGGTGAGGAGTTGTGGGGAGAGTGCATATCCAGGATCACCTGAGAAGGGAAGAAAGGGCAATTGGTTACATTTCATTCTTTAATTTACACAGAACATGATCTATACTTTGGTGCAAGCAGTGTCTGTTGAGACCGTGTATGTTGCTTTATGAGTCTTACAGTACAATGGTTGTTAATTTAAGGTGGCATTCATACATTTCATTTACACATATTACTCTTTTTGAGTGATTGGTACTTACCCAGTAGCAGCATGTTGCCAAATTCTTCCCCAGCCATCTACCAGGCAAGAGGTGACATGCAGAATACAAAGCTGTCATGACTACTGCCTGGAAACACTACATGCACATCAAAGAATCTTCCACTGGCATCAGAGACAGCCTGTACATTGATGGAATGGCATAGGTGTCTGTTGCAGAAGCTGTGTGCAATATGGTGGGGTGACTGAAGGTCCACATGGGTACAATCAATTGCACCCAGCACACATGGGACGCAAGCAATGAGATAGAAATCTCCAGCTGCCCTTTCTCTCATGGCCAGTGTATGGGGTATTCGTATGTGTTGATGTGCTCTTGCAGTGATGCAGCTCAGTACCTGATGCAAGTACTACGACTGGCTTGCCTGAGAGATGTTCACAAGGTCAATGGAGACCCTTTGGAACCACCCCGTGGCAAACAAATGGAGAGCAGAAAGGATCTTGAGATAAGCTGGAATGGCATGGGAGCTGAAGGTCAAAGAGTCAAGTTCCTGCTCCCACTCACAAGTTCACATCTGGAGGGAAACAGTATCTGGCCCTGACATCTTGGCTGGACATCCCAAATAGGTTGATCCTTTGTCTGAAGATCCTCTCTACTCTCCTCTTCCTCCTCCTAAAGTCTTCTTGCCGCATGGCAAGGGGCAGAGAAACAAACACATTCAGCGACATGTTGAAAGAGTTTGTGTGTGTCTGCTTTCATACATGCTGCAGGGCTGGGATAGGCTGTTGGGCTGCAGTATGGCGGCTGAGGCATGGTGGGGTATGGTAGGCACTTGAACAGGTGTTTAGCCTTGAGGGAAATGATAAACGGCCAAAGTGCGTGTATTCCAGCCCAAATTGGGAGAATCCGACCTGGGAGCAGAAATTCCGGCACAAGTGCGGGATTTCCGCTCCTGGTGCAGAAATTTCAGCCCGAGTGCGGAAATTCCAGCTGAGTGCGGACGTTAAGTTAGGAGTCCTAAGTGCATTCTGTGAATACCAAAAATCCTAAGTGCCTTCTGTGAATACAAAAAGTAGTAAGGTTAGGATGTTGTCTCAGAGTAGTTCTGTGAATCAGCCCCCTAATCTTTTTGATCTCCAGCATATTCATGTATGAAATTGATGGATTGGTGACTATAAATAAATAATCATAGAACACAATTTATATCAATCAGATGTCTAATTTCAAACATCTATACAGTTGACCCTGGGCTTAAGGGACAATGTTTAGTGTAGATACTTTCAAATAATGCAAGAAATTGGAAATGCAAAGCATGTTGAACATCATATATTCTGTGGGACAGTTTGAAGTTGTACTACCAATGATAAAATGTTATGAGAAATCATTGAAAAGTCATATGTTAAATATATTTCAATAGAAGCCAGAATACAGTTGATGCACAGCTTCACCAGATTTCATATGTTGCACCAAAAAATATAGATCTGTATTACCATTGCATTAATCCCAAAAAAACATTACAAAAAGAAGTTGTTCACAAGACCACAACTTAATACTTGAATGGATAACATATGAACAATTGCATCCTCTGAACCCAACCGGCCATATTTACAAGGTAGCTGCAAATCTCTGGATTTTAGGCATATGGCTGAGGATTATGGAGGTCTACCGTTCTGAAAACTGCTCCTAAAGAGACAATGAAAGAGAGACTGAGAGAGGACGAGAGAGTGTGTGTGTGTGAGAGAGAGAGCGTGTGGGTGTGTGTATGTGTGTGTCAAAGTTCCAATTGAGTTTCTAAACTTCATAACCATAATGACAGCGCTAATACAAGAAATGTAGGTGCCCTGTGCAAGACATATTTTGTGGCCAATTATGTAGGACAACCTTGATATTTTTGCCATTTGTGTCAATTTTCAGCTCATTCGAGCCCTCTTGACACCAACAATATTGAATTATAGTTAAACCTCCAGAAATGCAGATACACAAAAAGAGCCAAATATGCAAGTTGGCCGACATCCATTAGTGAAAAATTCCTCAAAGAAACTTGAATAAACATTGATAAAGCTTTTTAACACTATTATTTTTTGGAGAATTCAGCGTCTAACCAGCCTGTTTCTAGCATTGCAGGAGAGGAACATTTAGAGTGACATGGTGGATATTAATATAAGACACATGCAGACAGTGCTTAAAATAGGGGCTTTGACTGTTAGAAAATCTGAATCACATCAATTCCCCTTCACAGCTGGCATTCTTGCTGCAGACGTTAAAATCAAACCGATATTTTGTAAATGTTACCATTCCATCACTGGCAATTTATTAAGTTTCTCCTTACTTCTCCTCTTAATTTTACAAGTAGGACCCAAGTAAAGGTGGAGGCTCTGGCAATTCCCCAATTTGTTCATTACTTAAAACATCTCTTCCTAATGATGCAGTCTCCACGTTCTGGACAATAACATGCATGCAAATAAATCTATATATTTCTTATCGTGGATGTAGCTAATGAAGGCTTTAGTCAGGGCACAAGCGGGGGGTATACGCAGGTGGACGGCATCCACCCACTATTTTCACAGGATGGATACCTGTCCACACTGCCGAGAAGTTGGGCCCCACTGAAAAATAAGCTGAATTTGTCCCGGGGTTATTTGCAAATGCGGGGAGACATTCAGCAGCGCCTGCACGTTGCTGTCTGCTTTCAATCAGCAACAACATGCAGGCAGTGAGGGGGCCTTCTCAGTTCAGACTCGTGATGGGCACATAACAAAGGCCGAATTTAAGGGGACATCAGGCCTCCTTTTGTTGGGGTCTCCTGGCTGGGAGCAATCAGGAGCCTCACACCTGATGCAAATGCAGCAGGGCCGAAACAAAAGCTCACAGATTGTTAGTACGTCACACATACTTAAGCAAGGCAGCTTTTCACTTTCTTCAGTCCCTGTTTACAAGATATGCATGCCCAGTAAGAATGTCGGATGCATTGGTCTTTCCCAGTATTTACACAAAATAAATGTAATTTATATAGTGCTTACTACCCCTGAAGAGGCGTTGAAATAATTTAAATATCAGTATTTTTTCTTGTAAAGCACTATGGGTAGAGGAAGTTTGCGCTGACAAAAGGCAACACTGTTTTATGAGTAGCTTTCAAAAGTGTGAATCTTCTGCCTCAATCAGGAGGGTTTGCGTGTGTACTCGAAATGTGCTCCAATGTGCTCATGATAGACCTGCTAAACATATATGTGAGGGCTCAAGATCTGATGTCACTTCTTATGATACCACTTCCTGTGATGTCACGCGCAGCAATGTCACATGTCACGCACCGTGATGCCACTTGCATTCTGATTAACTAGGCTAGTTCCCCCACTTCTTTTTTTAGGACTTGTGCCCTGGCTTTAGACAAATGTGAAACGGAGCCCTTTGACATGGTTTTCCTAGAGGATTTTTTGTAAAATGAAAACAATAGAAATTAATATAAAAAAGCATATGATGCACTTTACCAACAGTTCATGTAAAAATATAGCTTACAATAGAACATAATGTTAAAAGGCATGTTATAAACCTTACTGACAGTATATTTGAAATATCAGACTTACAACTTGATGTATTAGGTGCGAAGTAATCACAATACCTAGTCATCATAGCTATGCGAGCATGATTCATTATAGAGCTTTAAAATATATTTGTGGTAGTTAGATGACATCACTTGAAAACATACTTTAATCATTTTAGAAGAGAGACACAAGCCCCTGCCACTGCCCCTGAACCTCCTCCCCACTGGAAAAACTATTTGGTGTCCATTTCTTATAAGGGTTATGCAGACTCATACAGTGTTGACTTGTTCAGAAATACATGGAAAATGTACGTTTACATTTGAAAGCCAAGCTTGGACAATGCCTTCTTTGTTATAAGCAACTTTGCATGCTCGTGTTTTTTAAACATATCATTCAGGTTAACACCACATCACATTTCATGTACTTTCCCTGTTTAATATCATTCGCGAGTCCAGCTTCAAAGTCCTAGCCACGAGAAACTAGGGAAAGGCGTTCACGGATGCAGTGGCATTGTGGATTTCCAGTCACCAGAGAAATATTGATAGTTTAATAGCTTTGAGCGAATGTTGCCTAAAACCATCGTAAAAGCTCCTTTCCTATTTATCGTTTATCATCATTACCAGTGTCTGTCAAAAACAAACTGTTTCCTGGCACTCCCGGAGAGGCTTGTTGTCCAGGTTTAGGCTCTGTGGGTTGAAACCAGACTTGAGAAGAAAGTGAGAGGGAGAAAAAAACACGGAGACATTTGAGGCGCGTGCCTGGACTCAAACTTCACATGCACAAGGCAGGGTCAAATGTGCGACGGCCCATTTCCTTTTTTTCCCGTATTTTCTTAATATGGAGGCATTTTTGTTCTTGTTAAGAAATCACTTCTGCTACGTCCTGAAAGATGGTGGAGTATGTGATACTTTGTATACCTAATGAGCCACCTTTATGAATTTGAGGTAAATGTGCGTTTAGAAGTGCACTCTGTGCGAGCAAAAGCAGTAGAAATGGTTGTACTACTTAGATAATTATGGCTTCGTTGAAGTTCAACACTCACATGCTAAAATCCATAACACTACCACAGACCCATAACCCTGCCACTATCTTACATCTGGCAGATTTGTGATAGGTGTGAAGGTAATCTGCGGATGGAAAAATTCACACAACATGGTCCTGTAAGTGCAACTTTTTCACAGTAAATTTGACTTAACATGTGCAAAACGTAGAAGTAACCTATAATATTTACCTTCTAGGGCTACTATATGAATAATATTTCATCAAGTCAAACGCAGAATATAACATTGCGTGTCTCTCATTACATATATTTGGATAATTCTTCATTTTATGGTATTTATTAGCTTACCCTTTGAAAGCACAGGGTGGTTCAAAGTCAGGTTAATATTCTATGACAAACTTCCAGCTGAGGCAAGAAGCTATTTTTGTTATTCCTGTCCACTATTATGGGAAAATCTCATAATTTCTTCAATTCCCACCTCTTTCTCATTAAGCTCTCTGTGCCAAGCTCTTCAGCTGCACATCAATTCTACTGGTAAGATGGCTGTCGTAAATTAGGAGTCTAATTTATATGTTGGCCTAGAAGGAACTCTATTGGAAAGGGTGTAAATGTATGCTAAAAAAATAAATAATGCCCCCTTGTCATGGGAGGTGGCTCCCATAGCGAGGGGGCACTATCTTTTTTATTTTCAAAAAGAAAACCCCATTTTAAAAAAAATAAAAAAAGAATACTGTTTGGTGCAAGGCTCCGTCATGTTGGTGAAGCCCTGCCCCAAATTGAGAAATGCGTTAACAGGAACCACTGTGACAACAGTTCCTGCCAATGCTATTTACTCCATCGTCCTGGCGGAGAAACGGCCCATCAGCCAGATGTATTTTCTGATGTGGCTAAATTATTTATTTCACTTTACAGAGATTTGTCTCGGTTTTTATTCACTTTTACTTTGTCACTTTAACTACATAAGATGCACTTTTATGTTTTCCATTGTATTTCTCTTGTAACTTTGATTCAAAGCGGTAAGCCATTTACCCTTCAGTCTTCCGGAACTCCATGACCTTAGTTATTTGGCCATACAGGCATTACTAGTAAACTCTTTTACTGAGTTTATGTAGTATTTTTTGGGCAAACCCTTTACTTTTTACTCTATACTATTGCTTTGATTTAGGCACATTTTTGCAGTTTCATTACAGACATCTTTAGCTGTCAGTCGCAAAAAGCCTTGTAATTAATACTTTGACATAAACTTAGAATTGGATTTGGATCAGCACGTAGCTTTTCTTTCTGTGTTATCTTCTTGTGCATGATTTGGTGGCATTCCTTTCTCTTGTGTTGTTCCCCCTATGGAGCATTTTTTTCACCATGGGTTGATTGACGTATTGTGTCCATCCACTGGTGACATTATGGACTATTTTTTCATATGAATGTTATTTGAGCTATTTGCTTATTACCGCTGATGGAAGGAGAGCTCCCTTTAGCAGCTTGCATTAAATGATGTGATGCAAAGCATGCCTTGTTGTTTGGACATTAGAATTTCTGAAAGTTTTAACTAAGTAAAAACACTGAAACTGTCTTGGTTTATGCAATGGAGGCTAACGTTCACTAGTATATATATATATATATTCATGAAGTATTGTGTTGTTCTTTTGTTCTCCTTTACATTCCAAACTGTTAGCGTGAGTGCCAGTAATTGGATATCTTGGGGAAGGCAAACAATTAGCTGGGGTTTTCCCTATTCTGAGGAAAGCATGGTCTCTATAGCAGGACCCTTTGAAGAGGCACTGGGCAGTTGCTATGCATGGATGACAAACTACAGGGTGCCATGTTCCTCCTCCTCCGTGATACCAAAGGGGATGACGGACGGAGCGCTGGAGCAAATCAAAGACTCACCCCCAGTCAACAGATCTGGGTTTATTCCATCATCATTCTTTAGCTCACTCCACCACCCCAGTTCAGACATGGCCATATGCAAATCAGTCTGACCCTGTGCCTCATGGGAACAGTCCAGCCCGAACTGCCAAGCCATGTCTTCCCTGGACCGGAAAAAAGCATCCTGGGACCTGTTTCTGGCTAATCAGCCGTCATCAGCCAGGATAGTTTGAATCCAGTGGCAAAGGGAGCAAGGGACCCACATCTATGCATACCCTGCCAACTTGGCTATCCTGTCTGATGAGGGCTGAAAGCCCCAAACCGGTCCTAGGATGCCTGTTTCCTGTCCAGGGAGGACCTGGCTTGGCAGTTCGGGCTGGACTGCTCCCATGGGGCACAGGGTCAAGACTGATTTGCAAATCGCTGGGTTCAAACTGGCATGGCATGGTGAGCAAAAAAATGATGGATTTAAGCCCAGATCTGTGTACTAGAGTGAATGTATGACATTGTTCTGCATTCTGTCCATCAACTGTTGTTTTTGCATTTGTCACCCCGAGTGGGACGGGTATCCTCAGACGTGAGTCCCGTGCTCTCCATGCCACTGGAATCAAGCTATCCAGGCTGATGAGGGCTGAAAGCCCGAAACCGGTCCTAGGATGCTTGTTTGCAGTCCAGGGAGGACTTGGCTTGGCAGTCCCTGCTGGACTGTTCCCATGGCGGTACAAAAGGGGGTGGTGATGGGCGGGGCATCTGAACCAATCAAACACTCACACCCAGTCAACAGATCTGGGTTTAATCCATCACCGTTCTTTAGCCCACTCTGCCACCCCAGTTCAGACATGGCCATATGCAAATCAGTCTGACCCTGTGCCTCATGGGAACAGTCCAGTCCGAACTGCCAAGCCATGCCTTCCCTGGACCGGAAACAAGCTTCCTAGGACCGGTTTCTGGCATTACAGCCGTCTTCAGCCAGGCTTGCTTGAATCCAGTGACAAAGTTAGTAAGGGACTCACGTCTAAACATACCCTGCCAACTTATGGCAAACAAAGCGGTACAAAAGGGGGTGGTGATGGACGGGGCATCGGAACTAATCAAACACTCACACCCAGTCAACAGATCTGGGTTTAATCCATCACCGTGCTTTAGCCCACTCTGCCACCCCAGTTCAGACATGTCCATATGCAAATCAGTCTGACCCTGTGCCTCATGGGAACAGTCCAGCCCGAACTGACAAGCCATGCCTTCCCTGGACCGGAAATAAGCTTCCTAGAACCGGTTTCTGGCATTACAGCCGTCTTCAGCTAGGCTTGCTTGAATCCAGTGGCAAAGTGAGCAAGGGACTCACGTCTGAGCATAACCTGCCAACTTATGGCGAACAAAGCGGTACAAACGAGGGTGGGGATGGATGGGGCATCAGAACCAATCAAACACTCACACCTAGTCAACAGATCTGGGTTTATTCCATCACTGTTCTTTAGCCCACTCTGCCACCCCAGTTTAGACATGGCCATATGCAAATCAGTCTGACCCTGTGCCTCATGGGAACAGTCCAGCCCGAACTGCCAAGCCATGCCTTCCCTGGACCGGAAACAAGCTTCCTAGGACCGGTTTCTGGCATTACAACCGTCTTCAGCCAGGCTTGCTTGAATCCAGTGGCAAAGAGAGCAAGGGACTCACATCTGAGCATACCCTGCCAACTTATGCGAACAAAGCATATGGGGCACAGGGTCAAGACTGATTTGCAAATGGCTGGGTTCAAACTGGAATGGCATGGTGAGCAAAAAAATGATGGATTTAGGCCCAGATCTCTGTAGTGGGGTGAATGTATGACATTGTTCTGCATTCTGTCCATCAACTGTTGTTTTTGCATTTGTCACCCCGAGTGGGACGGGTAAGCTCATACATGAGTCTCGTGCTCTCCATGCCACTGGAATCAAGCTATCCTGGCTGATGAGGGTTGAAAGCCTGAAACAAGTCCTAGGATGCTTGTTTCCAGTCCAGGGAGGACCTGGCTTGGCAGTCTGGGCTGGATTGTTCCCATTGGGCACAGGGTCAAGACTGATTTGCAAATGTTTGGGTTCAAACTGGAATGGCATGGTAAGCAAAACAATTATGGATTGAGGCCCAGATCTCTGTACTGAGGTGAATGTATGACGTTGTTTTGTATTCTGTACATCAACTGTTGCTTTTGTATTTGTCACCCCGAGTGGGACGGGTAAGCTCACACATTAGTCTTGTGCTCTCCATGCCACTGGAATCAAGCTATCCTGGCTGATGAGGGTTGAAAGCCTGAAACCAGTCCTACGATGCTTGTTTCCAGTCCAGGAAGGACCTGGCTTGGCAGTTTGGGCTGGATTGTGCCCATTGGGCACAGGGTCAAGACTGATTTGCAAATGTTTGGGTTCAAACTGGAATGGCATGGTAAGCAAAAAAATGATGGATTGAGGCCCAGATCTCTGTATTGAGGTGAATCTATGACATTGTTCTGTATTCTGTCCATCAACAGTTGTTTTTGCATTTGTCACCCCAAGTGGGACGGGTATGCTCATACGTGAGTCCCGTGCTCTCCATGTCATTGGAATCAAGCTATCCTGTCCGATGAGGGCTGAAATCCTGAAACCGGCCCTAGGATGCTTGTTTCCAGTCCAGGGAGGACCTGGCTTGGCAGTTCGGGCTGGACTGTTCCTATGGGGCACAGAGTCAAGACTGATTTGCATATGGCTGGGTTCAAACTGGAATGGCGAGCACAAAAATGATGGATTTAGACCCAGATGTCTGCACTGGGGTGAATGTATGACATTGTACTGCATTCTGTCCATCAACCTTTTTTTGCATGTTCCTCTTCCATGGGCATCCTGCCAAAGTGGCGGTGTTGTGCTGGACCGACTTCTATCTGGGAGATATAAGGAGATGTCACTTGGGCCTCCTTGGGCTCCAAGGCAGCGCCGTGAAGCAAGACAGGCATCTCAGGCTGCTGGCTCCTGACATCCAATACATGAGCAAGACACTCCATGTGCTCATTGATAGGTCAAAGAAGAATGAACCCAATCCCTTCTGCTCCTGTGATGTCTGGGTATCTCTGTGCAAGTCAAGAGGAAGTCCAGTGATTTCAAAATTGAGTCATATTGTCATGGGAGGATAGACGTCTGGGATTTGTCCTTATTGTGAGGACAATACTGAAGGCCATATGTAGTCTTTCATGTTTTTAAATAGCATTTTGCACTATTCTTTCCTGCCTGCCCCCCACCTCGGCCCCCCAAGCAGCTCCTGCTTCCAACTGGATTCTGTGGGTTCAACCCAGCGACACAAGAGGCTGTTTAATAGCTCCACTAAGTTTTCCTCTTTCTGAAAGAGACAAGAATGATTTCTAATGAAACAGCACATACAATTCCAACTTGCGTGGACTAAAAATGCAGTGCACACAGTGCTAAGAACAGGAGTCTCCTCTGCAATGGCGGCGGAGTGTCGCCCCACTGGCTCATATCCAGCACCTGAAAAAGAAAACAATATACTTTCAATGTTTTATTTTGCAGCTGCTGGCTGAGCCAATGTGCAGTAAGGAAGGGCGGGGTCATGGGAGGGGGGAGGAGGTGTGCTATATGCATTTCTAAGTGCGCATGTGTGTTTGGCCGGCTGTCTCAGTCTGGCCAAACACACATGCACACTTAGGTTTCTCCACATTGGCCGCATTGAACAGCCAGCTGTAGACACTGCACATACTTCCTGTACTGAGCTGAGAGTCATTCCAGCCCGCTCAGGCCAACACCTGCGCTGCTCTCATAGTATGAGAGCTGTGTGGGGATTGCACCATGAGTGTGCGATGCAGTCCCAGTGTCTGCAGGGACAAGAAAGAACACTGAGTAGCGACGGGGAGGCGGTCAGCAGCTACAGGTAGGTTTTCCTTTCTTTAAAAAACATTATTATTAAACTCCCTCCTCCTGTGCGCCCACTCCCCAGTACCGCCGCCTCACCACTTTATGTTTATGCAGCCCATCACTGGAGCAAGAAATAAGTTCCAATACATGGTGATGCCTGGGATCTTTAAATTAATATTAGCAACATGTAATTACACCTGTCTCGATTCCAGTCAGTTGGGCTTTTCTCTCACATTTCAACACAGATCAATCATACGCAAATTAGTCTTACCTCGCCCCAACGTGGATAGACCAGGAAGAAGTGATCTGCTCTTACCCCTCTAAATGAAAATATAAGCCAGACATGTTTTTTCTCTGGATGGCCATATCATTTAGAAGCTGCTCGAGTTCTATCGCACTGTAAACTGTCAGATCAATGTCGGGAAATGCCCTTCTCACTCAGGGTTAAACACTGAGAAGTAAAAATAGTGATTGAACGTTTGATACAATGTGAGCCACTGGTAATCAATATAGGTCAGATTCCGGTTCATTGATTTTGTTGCTCAAGTAACGGAACAACTTGATTTCTAGATCTGAAATCGGAGGATGAAGAGATTCAATAGAAATAATGAATCGTCTGATATCAGCAAGATCTCTCTAGCTATCTCTATCACCATCTCTCTATAGCTTTTTATATATCTATATTCATAAATATGTATATATGTGTGCTATACATATACTTAATGTACATATAAAAATATATGTACATTAAGTTTACAAATATATATATGTGTGTACACTATATACATATATATGATGCAAATATATATGTAAACTTGATGTGTATATATATATATATATATGTATGTATGTATGTATGTATGTATTTATATATATATATATATATATATATATATATATATATATATATATATATATATATATATATATATATATATATATATATATATATATATATATATAATATATTATATATTACCTACTGGTAGTTATAGTTAAAACCAAGTTTCCATAGGAAATCCGCAACATGCTATTTGGAATAACTTTGGCGCCGGTGGACGAATCTTTGCAATTTCTCCAAGAAAAAGGCCTGCTCCACTCCGCTCTTTCCCTGAAAGTTTGGGGGTGATTTGTGAAGCGGGGGCCGAGAAAAAAGGGGGGTCCCAAAACGTGTTTCTCCCCATGCAATTTTCCCTAGGACCTTTAGCCAGGGCTACAGCCTGAACGGCTGAACGGAATTACACCAAATTTGCCAAAAAGGTAGAGTTCGGTTCGCAGAGGACCCTTTTTGTTGAATGGTGTAAATCCGTTCAGTAGTTCCTGAGAAAATCATAAGTAAAATCATAAGTATATATAGAGGAGCTTACTGTAAGCTTACTTTAAGCTTACTGTACTCTGTACCTTCCCGAGCTTGAGCTGAATGCTAATTGGCTGTCAACACTCCAAACCAGGAAGTGTTGGCAGCCATCTTGTGCCTTGGTAGAACCGAGGCACAAGAAAGCTGAAAACATTTTTTTTTAAAACTCGCGGGGTACGCGTACGTACGTGTACTGAGCGAAAAAACCCCAAAAACCTGGATTGCTTTTTTTTTAAATTAGCCCCTGGAGGGACCAAATCCCGGGGGCATATTTTTAAAAAAGTGTGGGGGCCCAATCACCCCCACACTGCCCCGGGGACTGCCGCCCCCCGGGGGAAAGTCATTATCCTAGCTGCGGGGCACATGGCCCCCCGCAGCCCCGGGGACCGCCACCCCTGGGGCAAAGACATTAATGATGGGGGTCCTCCAAGACCCCCCCGAGCCCCGGGGACCACCACCCCCCAGGGCTTTTTTTATAAGTATGCGGGGGGCTCACCATCCCCCGGGGCTTCGTTTTTTTTTTTTAACAACCTGTGTGGGGGGGCTCAAGCCCCTCCACACGCCCTGGGGACAGCCACCTCCCCGGGGCACAAATATGCAAAATAGGGGGGTTCGTGATGGACCCCCCAGCCCCAGATACCACCAACCCCTGAGGCTTCTTAAATGATGGGAGGGGGAGCTCCTGGAGCCCTCGATGACCCTGGGGACTGCCACCCCCCAGGGCCGGCTTTTGCAGTGTCCCAGGGCGCCTACCCCCGGGACACTGCTGTTTGCTGTGGTAGGGCGGGAGCCTCACAGCAAACTGCTTTGATTTTTGAGAGAGCAGGAATCCTACTCTCTCTTTCAAAAATCAAAGCTGATTGCTTTTCTGTATGGGGAGCAGAATGTTAGCTGCTCCCCATGCAGAAAAGCAATGCCGGCTCTCGCAGGATGCGGGGAGCCGGCAGGGACTGTGGGGGGCTTGGGGTCCCCCCCACGGTCCCCAACGAGGAAGGCAAGGTCCCGGGGGATGGGGTCCCCGGGGACCAGAAGTGGCCCGGGGGCAGAGAGGAGAGAGGAGTAAAAAGGGGTGTGGCCTCTTTACACGTCTCTGCAAAGCAGCCCCCTGGCGCATACTGGAGGTTCCTGGTGGGCAAGTTGGCCACCATGGACCCCCAGTATACATGGGGACTTAATCTCCCAATTTAGAACGTGGTACGGGGCGTGTTTGCACAGTGGTGAAGGTAGGGGGCAGGGCTAGAGGTGATATGTGTGCAAACATGTTCTGTGGTGCGTTTTAAGTTGGGGAATTAATTCTTCTTCAATCCAGAGGTCCCCTAGGGGCCAACTAGTCAAACAGGTACCTCCAGTAAGCACCACGGAGCTGCGTTGCAGAGTGTTGTAAAAAGGGGGCGCGCCCTCTGAACACCTGTCTGCAACGCAGCTCCCTGGCGCATACTGGAGGTACCTGTTGGGCTAGTTGGCTCACAGGGGACCTCAGGATTGAAGAGGAATTAATTCCCCAACCTAAAACGCGCCACAGGGTGTGTTTGCACACATGTTACCTCAGGCCCCACCCCCTTCCTTCACTATTGAGCAAAATATTCCTGTAAAATCAGCCAAACTACGTATTCGGATTTACTCACCTGTAATCACAAGAGATGTCAGTACTGCATCTTTGAGCACACTACTGATCTTGAAAAGTAATTCTGACCATACTTACAGTAACTTGAATTTCCTTCCATAGGGTAACATTGACTGCTTTCACTAGGAAATTCTTCTAATTGTAGAGTTTTGGAAGTTTAAAAAATTCCTCAAAAATGAGCCGAAGTTCGAATTCCGATTTACTCACCTGTTATCAGGAGAGACCTCACTGCTGCATCTTTTAGCCCACTACTGATCCTGAAAAGTAATTCTAATCGCAGTTACAGTAACTCGAATTTCCTTCAATAGGCTAACATTGATATGTTTCACTTAAAAAAAGTGTGGAGTTTTGGAACTTAAAAAAATTCCTCAAAAATCAGCCGAACTACGAATTTTGATTTACTCACCTGTTTTCAGGAGAGACCTCAGTGCTGCATCTTTCAGCTCACCACTGTTCCTGAAAAGTAAATTTAACTGTACTTACCAGTAACTTGAATTTTCTTCCGTAGGATATCATTGCCTGCTATATAAAATATATGTAAATTAAAAAATATAAAAAAAAAAAAAATATTACAATTTCAATATTTTTTAAAACATTTATTTTTCAATTTATATAAAAAATATGTAATGTAACTTAAAAAATAAAATATCTAAAAATAAATAATTTCAAATAATGTAGTAAATCAGTATAAAAAATATAACAATTAATACATTTAAAAATCACTGAAAAAACCATAGGTTTCACCCGCGTTATAGTTAAAAATTAGCATTTAAAAAACCCTTAGAAATTCACTGAAAAAACCATAGGTTTCCCACACGTTATAGTTAAAAATGATCATTTAAAAAACCTTAGAAATTCACTGAAAAACCATAGGTTTCACACGTGTTATAGTTAGCTGGACATTTCACTCATACAAAACCATTAAAATTCTCCCGTTATAGTTAACTATAACTTGCGCGCCCGCAATGCACTGCTGATGACGTCACATATTACATCACTCATGACATGGTCAGTGACATCACTGATGACATCTCAAATGACATCACTGATGACATCACTGATGACATCATCCAGTGAATGTGTGTCTAATGTCCAGCTAACTATAACATGTGGGAAACCTATGGTTTTTCAGTGAATTTCTAAGGTTTTTTAAATGCTAGTTTTTAACTATAACGTGTGTGAAACCTATGGTTTTTTAAGTGAATATATATATATAGTTAGAACCTCGTTTCTATTCCAAAAGCGTTTTTTCCCAATAACTTTGGCGCCAGTTGACGAATCTTTGCAAAATTTTCAAAACTAGTGGCCCGCGCCAGTAAACTCCTGTCTTTAAAGTTTCGGGGTGATTTGACAAGCAGGGGCCAAGAAAATTGGGTCCCAAAATGCGTTTTCCCCATGTTAATTTCCATAGGAAACTTTAGACAAAGCTACAGCTCGAACTGCTGAACGGAATTACACGAAATTTGGCAAAAAAGGTAGGTGTTGGTTGAGAAAGAGGCCTTTTTTTTAAATGGTGTAAATCTGTTCCGTAGTCCCAGAGAAACTAGAAAAAGAAAAAGTTTAGATACCTGTGGGTGCAGTGGGTTTGCAAATCGTCCCGAGCACGAGTTTCATTCTGATTGGCTGCCAACACTCCAAACCAGGAAGTGTAGGCAGACATCTTGTGACTTGGTTGAACCGAGTCACAAGAAAACAGTAAAACAAAGATTAAAAACAAGAACAGGGGGCAGGGTAGAAACATCTGACCACCTAAGCCTGCTCAGGGGGTCCCAAAAGGACTCCCAGGACCGAAAAAAGCAATTTTTAAAAAATATTTTCAGCGGAATTCAAGTTGGGGTCGCGAATCCTGCGAAAATAAAAAAAACAATGAAGTGCGGGCCCCGTGCTTCATTTTAATGAGGGCCCCGGGTGAGCCAGGTCCCAGGGGCATTGTCAAAAAATAATAGCGAGGGCCTGCAGCCCTATGGACTTCCACCTCCTTGGGGCTATGCTGATTATGTGCAGTGGACATGCGGCCCCCACAGCCAAGGGGACCGCCACCTCCCTGGTGCTTTAAAAAAAAATAATGCATAAGGGGTTTTATTAGGCTGTGAGGAGGTGCATCAGATTATCACATGGATGATGTCATCAGTGATGCCATTTGAGATGTCATCAGTGATGTCATCAGTAAGGTCACTGACCATGTCATGAGTGATGTAATATGTGATGGCATCAGCAATGCATTGCGGGGGCGCGAGTTATAGTTAGCTCCACTAACTATAACAGGCGAATTTCTCTGGTTTTGTACGAGTGAAATGTCCAACTGACTATAGTGTCACTGAAACCTGTGTTTTTTTCAGTGAATTTCTAAGGTTTTATAAATGTTAATTTCTAACTCATCATCATTATAAAATCTTTATTTCAGCAATTTGCCATAAAAGATATAAAAGAGTAAAATAGAAAATTCATGGTTGTCAATTCAAATCACTATAGCAAGAATACAAAAGTTCCCCAAAAATTCTCCGTAGGGAGCAGTATGGCAATAATAAAAGTTAATACAGTAAAAAACAATGCTATAGACAAGGCTCTAAGAACTGCATGTCATAGTCACAATCAAGCTTTGGGAATTAAAAGTCTTCGCTTGTGCCACATTGCTACCAAAAATTGAGAAACAGCAAAAATAATAGGTCTGGATGTGTCTGTTTTTAAGACTCTAAAAGCATACATACAGTGTAAAAAACCCAAATTCTTACAAAGGGGTACGAGCCAATACTTCCTATAGTCATGGTAAGCTGGACAAAAGAAGAGAACGTGCAGATAATTTTCCCTGTCACTGTTACACCCAGGACAATTTTCCAAAGCTGGCGATGACCACCTGCTAGTAAAGGATCGCAAAGGTAGAACACCATATCTCCATTGTATAAACACTTTTTTTTGCTAAACTAGGGTAAATTTCATCCATAAATTGTTCGAAGTGATACAAATCTTTGACAGTTAAAAAAGAAACAGTTAAAGTGCCGACTAAGGAGTTAGACAAAGCAGCAGCATGTTTATGTTCACAATAGATCTTCGTAAAAATTTTTTTGAATAATCATATTGGAACCTTTCTCTGGATCAGACCAGAGGGCGGGTAGTCCTATTCTTGCGGATTCATTCTTTATGAATCTGAGCCAGGTAATTTTCCCTGCTCCAGGGAGGCTTAGTACTGTGGAGAAGTGTGGCTCAATGATTAGAGCGGCAGACCCTGATGCAGAGGTCTAGCCCGGGACCAGGGTTCAATTCCCCGCCTCGGCTGGTCTTGGGCTCAAAAATTCCACGGACTTGATAATTCTCACCTCGGTGCCTATTCCAATCATGGAGTGCAACTCTGGGCAATAGCTTGCTTAATCTCCACAACGGCTCCCACAACGCTAAGGATGCCTGGCCTCCACCTTGGGGGTGCCCAGGAGTGGACGCCTCACAGGGAAAGCCAGGATGGGTTCCACAGTGGTATTCGTACAAGCGCCTTGAGACCCTTGCGGGTGAGTAGTGCGCTATACAAGTATCAATTTACATTTTACTATAAGTTCTGTGCAAGTTCCGGAGTCACCCAGAGCCTACGCCAAAACCTTAGGGGTTGAGCACTAGCGCCTCATAATGGGCTTAAGTCTCAAGTCAAGCCTTAGCGGCAGGAGTGGTGTACGAGATGGTAAAGCTAGCAACTGTCTTAAGAATTTGTTTTCTGTCTTAGTTATTTCAGTCCTGCAGGAGTACCCCCATAGTTCCCCTCCGTACATAATCGTATCCCTAGCTTGCATTTTGTATACTTCCAGTGGTGGGCCAACCGGTTTAATAGTGGAAGTATTGGATAGCTTCAGGATGCCGCCCACAAGTTGGGCCAGTTTTAGCTGCGACTTGATTTGCTGAGGGCCCCAGGTCAGGTTCTCATTAATGGTAACCCCCAGGTAATCAAAAGTCGAGACCCTTTCCAACCTTGACATACCTAAACTAGGATTTGGGCGAGTGGTTACGGGGGGGTTGAAGATCATAAACTTGGTTTTTAACGAGTTTATCTCCAAACCCCTTTGTCTGCAGAATTCCTCAAAACCATTCTGAATGCGCTGTATCCCCATTGGGGACTTAAATAGTAAGAGGGTGTCATCTGCAAACATAATCGCAGGAACCCTACTGCCTGCCAACTTTGGGGCATCATTATTCT
This sequence comes from Lissotriton vulgaris, assembly GCF_964263255.1. Classification (NCBI taxonomy): domain Eukaryota; kingdom Metazoa; phylum Chordata; class Amphibia; order Caudata; family Salamandridae; genus Lissotriton; species Lissotriton vulgaris. Next base: position 1,858,986,532 of record NC_141689.1, read on the forward strand.
GCACTCCATTCAGGTGCAAGATTACCCCGTTGACATAGAGGCAGAACAGGGTAGGTGCGAGCACACAACCCTGCCTAACCCCCCTGCCAACGGGGAACCTTGCAGACAGTGCACCATTCTTCCCGCATCTGACTTGGGCGAAATTCGCCTCGTGTAACCTCATCAATATGGTCAACAGTGGGACCGGTATGCCCAATTCTAGGAGAACAATCAATAGTTTCCCCCGAGGGACTAGGTCAAAAGCCGAGCAAAGGTCGACGAACACATATAGAGGCTGCCACCCTCTATACTCACAGTTTTCCAAAACAATAGTGACAGTCGGAAGATTTGGTCCATAGTGGAAGTGTTCTTTCTAAACCCTGCTTGGTATGGGCTAAGGATTGTGTGCTCCTCCATCCAGTCCTGCAAGTGATCCAGGATTAACCTAGCGAAGATCTTCTGTGGGACATCTATAAGGCTGATGGGCCTGTAGTTGGCTGGGAGCAGAGGAGAACCCTTTTTAAAGATAGGGACTATCTCTGCGCCCAGCCAAGTACAGGGCACCACCAAGCCTCCCAAGAGTGCATTAAAAAGGATCCAAACATATGGACCCCATATCCTCGTTCCTGCCTAAATAGATCGCCCGGTAGTTTATCTAGGCCTGGAGCGTTGCCTAGGGCCAACTTGAAACACTTCACTAAACATGAATTCTGCTTCCACCTCAGAATGTAGACTAAAAGCTGGGTATGCCAATGAAAGTTCCTGAACATCAGACTGATCCTCGCTACAGTAGAGACACCGGAAGCGGTCTTCCCATACTTCCGCAGCTATGTTCGATTCAGTGGCAGATTTTGGTTCTCCCGTGCCATTATTAATTATTGACCAAAATTTCCAGGAATCTTGGGTTGATAGTGCAGTTGATAAGCTTACCCACTTCTCGTGGTTCCACTCCTCCTTCGCGCATTTTATCAACCATTTATAATACGCTCTCCTGGCTTTAATGTCAGATTTACAGTTTTTTTCCTTAAGAGCCCGGACTAGTTGGGACTTTGCAGCCCTACATGCTGCATTATACCAAGTGTGTTGTCTGGCCCTTTTGTTCCTCTTAGTCCCCTGAGGGTTGAGTACCTCCGCCAAATTGGATACTAGATCCTCATGGAGAGCCTGCATCTTTGTGTAATAGTCAAGGGGTAATGGTTGCGTATTTAGCGTGTCAACCTCAGTAAACAGGGGGACAATCCGGCTATAGAGTTTCCAAATTCCTTCCGGATGTTCCACTAATTTTTGTCATCTGACTCTACTCCTATCATTGGAGAGAGTTAATCTATCATCAGAATCCCCAGGGCCTGGGATGCTACTCTCACCAACGTTAAGCGGGCCCAGTTCTAAAGTCAGGGGATTATGGTCACTCTCCACTCGTGTAGTTACATAAAAATCAATAACTAGTGGCCATAGCCGAGTTTCTGCCAGGATATAGACAAAACGTGACATATGGCCTGGTTTATTAAAAGTGCACTTGGCTAAGGTATCAGAGGGAGTGCGCCTGTTACAGGCTCATAGAGAATATTTTAAAGTAAGAGCTGTAATCTGTATGGCTAGAGGAGACCATGCCCTCGGAGATGGGGCCTGAGTCACAGGTATGGACCAATAGTCATCTTTTGCAGCTAAAACTTCATCCTTCAGGCCCTCTAGGGGCTCAAAATGACAGTTCGAAATCGCCCCCTACCAAAAGATGAATGTCACTCAGGATGGTATGCAAAAAGTGGGACAGCTCCTCGATAGCCCTAGACTCACTGGTTATGGACACTGGGCGGTAGTAAACGTTGATGAGGGCAAGCTTCCACTCGTTGGGCCATATGAGAACTACACATTGGACATCTTGCGAATGGGTGGTTAATGTCGTAGCAGAGCATCCCAGATGGGAGTCAACCCATATAGTAAGGCCTCCCGACAGGCGACCATTCCGCCCCCAAAGTGCCGGGACGTGGAATGTAGCAAACCCCCCCGGCACTGTTCTTCACACGCCCAAGTCTCTTGAAAGAGACATATATCATTTGTGTCTACAAAAGATCCCCAGTCAGGGCATGTCATTTTATTAGGCAGTCCTGCCACATTCCAAACAGTATCTTGAGTGCGACTCCCTTTCTTCCCGGCTGAGTGCTCATTACAGACTTGTTCTGTCCCCCTTCAGGAAGTCTAAAGCCATGCGCCACAGAACCCGATGGACTATCTTCAACTGCTGTGATTGTGTAAGGCTCGAGTGGTGTGTTTAATGAGGGTTCGATACTGATGAGAGCGGGGGTTTGTTGGTTAGTTTGAGAGACATGAGGAGCTATCTTTACCAAACATCTTCCCATGCTATCATTACTTGTAGATGTCAAGAGATTCCCTCTCAGCCTATTTCGTCCTTTCACCCTCTCTGTCCCTGGGATTGACCCCATGGGATCCTCGTCATTATGCTCCAGTCAATCCACCATATCCAGACAGCTGTATCTGTTTTGTGTGTGAATGTCGAAGGGTGGAGGAACTACTCCATACCTGCCCCTATTTATCCCCACCACTCCACAAGACCCAACTCTCTTCCAGTCTCGATCAATAGCTGGCCTGTAATACATGGGGCCTGGGCGATAAAAATACGACAGTGGTAGGGATTGTATAACTGAGCCGGAATTGGGCTGCATCCAATCGCATATGTGAGATACAGCCCGTACATCCCTAAAATTTACCAAAACACAATCTCCCAAGATGTTGTTGGTTCTATGATTAACCCAAGATACCCTTCGCAGAAGCACAATTTCACTACTAGCATGACCCGGGAGGGGTCTATTTCTGCTCAGCCAATCTATAACCTTGTTTTTCAAGGACAAATGGGATTCCTCCATAGCATTTGGTTGTTCGGGTACCCCAGCCAAAACCACCACATACGGACTTGATTCTGGTGGCAGATCTACTCTAATTGGTCTATTTACACCTTTTCGTTCATGGTGATGGTGGGCCAGACTGGTGTTCTCAATATTGACAACTATAGGGAGACTACCCGATGGGACAACAAGAGCTGGCTGGGTTGGGACTGCCACATGTGCAGGAGACAAATCAGAAGGTGCTACAAGGTTTTTTGGGCTTAAACCCCGCTGTCCATTTTTAACTTGATTTTGGGCAGAAGTCACCTTGTTAGACTTTACATAGTCCAAAGTGCCTGTTGCAACTTTTTCAATGTTTGTCAGTCGCTGCTCTATTAGTGAGAGTCTCAATTCAAGCGATTGAAACGATGAGTGAAAAAGGAGACCCAATTTTGCCAGAAGCGGGTCCTCTGTTGTTTCTCTTGGAATCAGTGGGGTTGACCCTTCTAGGGTGGATACTGTTGTCAATAGCATTGGCAATGGCCTACTGTCTATGACCTTTGGGGTCTGCGGTGCCCGGACCAAAGTCGTTGACGCGCTATCATCATTGCGCTTTGCAATCTTGGAATTTCTGGGGCAAAAAGCTACGCTGTCGCGCTTCTTTTTTGATATAGCGCATTCAGTTCTCCCCCGTAACTGGCGCGTACTATTATCATCCAATCCACCTGGTGCCTGATTGGGTGCAAGGGTGACAGTTGTATTGATCTCAACTAGTAACTGTGGCTGTGTTTCCACGATCGGAGGTAAATTCCCCAAAGCCTGGGTGGTATCAGAGGTTATGCTAGTGTCCGGCCCATCCACGACTTTTATTAAGGAATTATGTTCCGGTGTACGAGCGTTCGCAAGAAGGCCCAGCGAAGATCTTTTAGCAAAGGCGATATCTTGGGAGAGCCGACGCTCGACCAGAGTTATTTCATGGTCCAGTAATGAGTTGGCCCTCAGGATAAAATTGTCCAAGGTCCCTACGACATGTCCTCCTGTTGTCAGCTTCTTACTCCTGCTTTCACGACCCGCCATTTCCCTGGTCAAAGTAATACAACAGGCACTTACAGGTGCAGGGTGGGGTTCAATGTCAGATGCAGACGTTAGAGAGGTGGCCCGGTCCGATCTCCTCCGGGCTAAAACGAGCCCTTGGCTTCCCGCTAAGTAGGCGGCGGGAAGGGGCTGGTACTCTCGGCATTGTGGGTCCTGTAGTTCACCCCAGCACTCGGGCTCTTCCCACGATGCTCTGTGTCTCTGTGGCAAAAGGCTTCCACTGCGAATAATCAAGTGGTCTGGTCCCCTTAAGCCTTCTAAGCAGACCCAAAGGAAAGTACACAAAACCTCCTTTTAAATATATTTAAATCAAATATTATGCCAAGACCTTAAGTCTTTTGATTGTTTCACTAAGCGTTCCAAACGTGGAGGTCAAGAAGTCTGTCACAGGGTGTTATAAAGATTTAAGTTTTTACTGGTATTTCTTTACTCATGTAAACGCCCTTGCCGTTCCAGCAAAGCACCGCCTGGCAACACTTTGTTAACCGTCCCCTCCCTCTTGGTGTCCGGGGAAAGACCTGGAGCCAGAAATGCGGAAGCCGGAATGAGCCCTGGAAAACAACTTCGGGCACCGCAGAGGATGCTGGGTGAAGACAGGGAAGGAAGCCGGCGGAGCGCCGAAGAGTTCGGTTGGGTCGGAGGATTCGCCCTACCGATCCGGTGTCAGGTAAGTGTTCAGTCACGAAACCAACAGCGGGGCAAAGGAACAGAAGTCCGCCATGAATCAAGCCCCATCTGCCACCAGCCGCGAGCCAAAAGAAAGCGGCAGCCCACACGCCCGAATCCACATGGAAAACTTCAGCAGAGGTGACGCGGGTAGTGGTAGCTGTCGGTGATTTCTCCACAATTTCTCCGCAATAACACCCACCACGGCTTCACCCGAGCCTCAGCGGTCTCGATTCACGGGATCACGGGTTTCAGATCGCCCACCGTTGTCCGCATTCACCCTCGGAGCACTCGGGGCAGGACAGCACAGCTTCACTCAGCTTCGCACTGCTCCGCCTGAACCGAGTCACAAGAAAACAGTAAAACAAAGATAAAAAACAAGAAAAGGGGGCAGGGTAGAAACATCTGACCCCCTAGGCCTGCTCAGGGGGTCCCAAAAGGACTCCCAGGACCAAAAAAAGCATTTTTTTTAAATAATTTCAGCAGAATTCAAGTTGGGGTCGCGAATCCTGCGAAAATAAAAAAAACAATGAAGTGCGGGCTCTGCGCTTCATTTTAATGAGGGCCCCGGGTGAGCCAGGTCCCATGGGCATTGTCAAAAAATAATAGCGAGGGCCTGCAGCCCTGGGGACTGCCACCTCCTTGGGGCTATGCTGATTATGTGCAGTGGGCATGCGGCCACCCCCCGCAGCCCCGGGGACCGCCACCTCCCTGGGGCTTTCAAAAAAAATAATGCTTAAGGGGGTTTTAGTAGGCTGTGAGGAGGTGCATCAGATTATCACATGGATGATGTCATCAGTGATGTCATTTGAGATGTCATCAGTGATGTCATTTGAGATGTCATCAGTGATGTCACTAACCATGTCATGAGTGATGTAATATGTGACGACATCAGCAATGCATTGCCAGGGCGCGAGTTATAGTTAGCTCCTCTAACTATAACAGGCATATTTCTCTGGTTTTGTACGAGTGAAATGTCCAACTGACTATAAAATCCCTGAAACCTGTGTTTTTTTCAGTGAATTTCTAAGGTTTTTTAAATGTTAATGTCTATCTATAATGTCCCTCAAACCTATGGTTTTTTCTGTGAATATATATATATATATATATATGTATATATATGTATATGAAGTATAAAATGCCCCGTGAGTGATGCTGTTTGTTTGACATAGTTGTGAACTGACATCTATTTACTTTCAGTCTGCTTAGAATCATTGCGGGTCGTGTTAATCTGTTCGCTGCACGTCTTACATAAATATTTTGAGTAATGTATCCAATACTGTTGCCAGCATTATGTAAGAATTGGTAATTCAACTTTAATATGTCACAACATGTGTTTCATATAAAAATACAGAACTGCACTATATCAGCATTAGGTGAAAAGCTGCAACTCATGTTGATGTATTTCGTTTTATGCAAGTCCATCCATCACGCTTTTTCTGGAATATCTAGATATTGTTTTGCTGGCATATATATTATTGTTCTTCTATACCATACTGATGGGGCAAGTGGACATGTTTGGCCATATAGTTTCAGTCGTCATAAAACCTATCCTGTCTTAAAATGCCCACTGACACTCTCAGAATAAGCGAGGTTACAAATAAACAAACTTAACATCCTGTGTCCTATAAATAAATACTTGTAAGGTCTACATCCCACTACACCGCTGCCAGGATTTTGCAATCCACCACTCGTTCACCATTTCATCTTCTATGTTTGTCTATGTTCGTCTATCTTCTATGTTTATTGTTGATTTTCAATGATGACCCTAAACATTCTGAACCAGCGTCCACTTTCTAGAAAGACTCTTTTGTAGCCCACAGACAGCACATAGCATCTATCTCCTCAGTGTTAGGAGACCGCGAGGCAGGCACTGATTCTCTGCATTTGTAAACAACAAACTTAGGGGTCTGAATCAGAATCCAATAGTGATTCTCTAATGCTGTACCTATGCCAACTAGTGTTCTTGTTTTTAAACAGGAAGGGGCTAACGTTCATTAAAATAGGTTTTTGTTAAGTTCCCTATCCCTTTTTAATCACCACTTATATCATTTTTGCACTGTTCATTCCCATCATGTCAACATCATGTGGTATATCCGAGTGATTGTGGGTCGCTACCCCGAACCGGCTATCAGGGTATGCAAGTGGTCTCAATGATCAAGAGACACAATACCCGATAAGGATTACCAGATGAAAATATTGATCCATACAAGACTTTGATGGGAATCCTCAACCAGGGGTGACTCACAGTTACCGGTGTCTCACATTTTGGCGATATGGTTTGTTATTTCTACCTATCATTTTTGGTTCCTACGCACACTAGTTGGCATAGGTACAGCATTAGAGAATCACTATTGGAATCTGATTCAGACCCCTAAGTTTGTTGTTTACAAGTTTAGTTCTAGCGGGGGATATTACTTAGGCTGGGTCTTTAAACATCCCTCTAGCCCTACTATAGCGTTTGGTTTCTCACATCACACACTGCTTCTCTGCAGACAGTACTTTTATTGCAACCCTGTTCAACCATTTTACTGATACCTTGTGTTTTCCTATCTGTTCCTCCTTTGATCGTGTCCTAGAAGAATATGAGGTTAAGCTCTGACTGCACACCAGACATATACATACTTTGTTATCATATCATATATCACTGACAGCAGAACACATAATGGAGTTATTGCATCTCTTCCTTTTCGGATTTCAGATTCAGTAAAGATTGGTGTCATGGGTTCAATCTAAGAACATTCAGATGTGAACTGGAAGTCGTACTTCAAGCATCCCCAACATGACTGCTCCTTTTCATTGAAGAGGGCAGCTATCGAGAAACATGTGTGCAGGAATGCAACCGACACAGGCTGTGACAACATTGATGGTAAAAACACTTACTAGTGAGTAATTGAAAAATGAACTGCATCTACCTCATGCCTTAGGAGAATGTGTGCTGATCAGCTGCCAACATGACCCCACTTGAAAATGTACATATAATGGGCTCACCAAAGGAAGTTTCCCATTTATTCAAACTGATGACATGGTATTGGCAAGCGAAATAATATTAAGAGACTAGAAAGGGCATGAAGGAGAAAATAAAAAATGAGAACGGTAAACAATAAGGAAAACACTTTGCAAACAGTATCAAATACGCTATGTTGATAACACTTTAATTACATGAGCACTAATATCCAGAAATTAGCCGCAGAGCTAGAACAATTTTGTTCTGTTTTGATGTGGCCAATTCCAGAAATAAAAGTGATTTCCCAGAGATTTAACTGTTCAGAAAAAATAATCAAGTAACACAGTGTGAGAATAAAACACTTTTCTCCACTTAAAATAAAATTACAAAAAGTGGTAAAATAAATCAGTATTAGGTAGACAATGAAAATGCAGGAGAGTGTTCAGTCAAGTGGCAATAATTACCATAAAAGCTTGAGAAAAGAAGATGCAACATTATATGCACGCCTAGTTTGTAATTGTACTATTTGCACTGTAAAAGTACTATTCTGCTCAATAGGCAGCATCAGGGTGCTGATGAGTTTTTGAATCAGTAATTGAAACAACTAGTATTTGTTCTGTTTTCAGCAGAGAAGCCGCTTGCCATAGCTACAATTGAAGAAACACTCTTAATCTGGACACTGTAGGGTCGGGGCGACGCAGGATAATTTGCAGGATATTTGGCCGGCGGGACAGAGCTCGTTTAGGCTTCGTCCGCCATGCTTGCCGCCTTGGCCACCCTACCTGCATTCTTTAAGTTCTTGTGATAATGGGCTGGAGAGATCTTATGCCTATTTTCATTGTTAGCGTCAAGGGAGAGACACCAACGTCTTTCCAGTTTTTTGCAGAGGATTTTTTCCTTCCTTAATTCTGGTGAGAACCATGCAGCATGCATGCGTCTGGTCAGATTGGTTTATGATTTTAAAGGGGCCAATTGAACTAAGGATGTTTTTACTACAGTGTTGTAACTAGCCAAACAATCTTCAATATATCCTAATGTTAAGTTGACATTGGCCGGAAATGTGTTCGCGAAGCGAGCTGCCATGTTTTTTTGCCATTGTCTTTGAAGACTGCAAGAAGCTTTGGTGGAAGCAGGAGTTGCCCTAATTCTTTTTATTTGAAGGTTAAGTAGAGAGTGATCAGACCATTAGAGTGAGGAGGGGGCCTCACAACCAATGTTAGAGGAGTTGGTCAGGATAACATCTAAGGTGTGACCCGCAAGATGTGTAAATCCTACATTGACCTTCTCTAGTCCCAAGGCAGCTAGGTCCACTAAAAGCACCCAGGTGTCCACATTGGGGATCATCTTGCTATGAACATTGAAATCTGCTAATAGTAAAAATGTTTAGTGGAGATAATATGGGGGGCAATTAGTTCCATGAGTTCTAGCGAGAAATCCTGGAGGGTGCCACGAGACCAGTATAAAAGTGCATCTTTCATACAATAGTGAGATTGGAAATCAATTTTGAAAATAAGGATTTCTATTTTATTATTGCTACACTGTTTAAGTATAGATACATTAATAGAATCCTTAGAAACAATTACTAAACCTCCGCCGACCTTGGACTGCCTATCAAGCCTTTGAATACAGTAGCCATCAGGGATTGCCACCGCAATAGAGGGGATGGAACTAAGTTTGAGCCAGGTTTCCACCAGAAAACCAATATCGGTTTGTCCAGAGGAAAGCGAATCCCAGATTTCAGTAGCATGCTTGGGCAATGATCTGACATTAGCCAGGAAGCAGTACCACTCCAGGCTAGAATTACTGATAGAGGGGTTGGGGGGGGAGGAGATTATTTGAGTCCAAATGAGTCACTCTTTCCAGAAGCTGGTAGCGGACAGCCAGAGTGTTCCTGCTTTAATTCTAAGCTGTGGAATTGGCAGTTCCTACATGCAAAAGGTCCCTCCATCACTGAGAGGGTCATGAAGTTACATTTGGATGCGCTTACCCATCTTAGAGCAAAAAAGCTCTGTGTTCGTGTAAGAAGGTCTGTGCCATTGGCTAACACCTGGTTTGAAAGGAGCAGGGGTCCGGGCTCTTGGCGACGGCTGGGCGCAGACAGGCTTGCTTTTGGGGTGCCTTCGGCGCATCAGCTGTGCTTCAATTGTGGCTGTTCCTGCCCCAGTATCACAAATTGTGATAGCACCGACATTTACAGGGCTGATTGCTATTACACCAATAAATATTGTTTCAAACACAGTTGTTGAAGGGGTTGTAGGAGTATTTGCGACACGGTTCATCCCTTTCGCAGAATTCAGAGAATGTTGCTGCCAGGACAGCACCACAGAATGTTCAATCATTAAGAGAAGGGAGGAGAACTGTCTTTGTAACAATAATTGTGTAGGGAGAAACAGGATCATTTGATGATAGGATTTTTCCGCCATGATTTGAAGAAACTTCAGAGATTACGAAAGCGGGAGAATCTGCGATACTAGCTACTAGTCAGGAAAAATGCAAGACCCTTAGGTGTGCCAAAATTTAAGGTTGAATTAGATGAAATGATCATAGGATGCTTAGACATTTACACCTTGATCAATATCAGGAGAATTAACTGATATTAACTGATATAGGAAATTATGACACGTGAGGCAGCCACACATATTAAATTAATGGAATTTGTGGGAAAATATGAAGTGGATCATCTTTCTGTTCCTGTTAGAAATTGGGTCTCTAGTAGGCAGAGGTTTGCATCCTGTCCAAGTAGGGACCACAATCCTAGCCAGGACAGCCTAGATACACACTTTAAATTAACCTGTGCTCACCCTCTGGTAGCTTGGTACAGAGCAGGCAGGCTTAACTTAAGAAACAATGTATATAGTATTTGTCAACACACACACACATTAACACAATGAAAACACCACAAAAAGACTCCACACAAGTTTAGAAAAATAGAGAATATTTATCTGAGAGAGTCTCGGTGTTGAGCCTCACAGGATGTAGAACTGCTGTTGTTGAACCGCCTCTGCGTTCTCATCGAAGGGCAATGCGTCGGTTTCGATTGGCACAGTGGTGATGATATGTCGATTTTGTAGCATACCAGCTGCAGAACCCACTTATGAGACCCTGGACTGGAGTAGGCACCTCAGGCAAGGGTAGGACTCACAGATGGCAGAGTCCAGCAGCACCAGCAGGAAGTATTGTGTGCCCCTGAGACTTAAGACTATGGGAGAAAAGCCTGCAAACTCTTGGAGTTAAGAGAGTTGGGTCCAGTCCCTGTCCTCGGCAGGACAGAGATCAGCAGGCAGCAGGGCAGTTCAGCAAAGCAGAGACAAAAAGTACAATTGATGGACAGAATGCAGAACAATGTCATACATTCACCCCAGTACAGAGATCTGGGCTTCAATCCTTAGTTTTTTTGCTCACCATGCCATTCCAGTTTGGACCCAGCCATATGCAAATCAGTCTTGACCCTGCGCCCAATGGGAACAGTCTAGCCGAACTGCAAGGCCAGGACTGATTTGCATTAGGCTGGGTCCAAACTGGGACGGTGTGTTGAGCAAAAAAATGATGAATTAAACCCAGAGCATTGTGAATGGTTGCATTGTCCAGCATTCCGTCCATCAATTGTTTCTTTTGCATATATCGCCCTAACTGGGAAGGGTATGCCCAGACGAGGGTCCTGTGCTCACTACACTACTGGATTCAAGCTAGCCTGGCTGATGAAGGGTGATGCCCTGAAACCGGTCTCAGGATGCTTGTTTCTGGTCCAGGGAGGACCTGGCTTGGCACCTCGGGCTGGACTGTTCCCACAAGGAACAGGGTCAAGACTGATTTGCACATGTTATGTTATGTTATATGCGTTTATACCGCGAACGGCAACTCAGGAATGTCCCGGTGTGGTACCTTGCGAGCAAATGGGAGTTATCCAGAGGAGTTCTATACAAAGAGCAATGTTTTCAGGCATTTCCTGAACTGCTTGACATCTTGGATGCAGCACACAGTTCCAAAGGGAGTGCGTTCCAAGCCACAGCAGCCTTATAGGCCAGAGAGCTGCCGCTCATTCTCTCCCGGCAGAAATGTGGAATCACTGAGAGGAACTGTGCCATAGAACGTAAGTTTCTTGGGGGCACATAGAATTTAAAGTGATTCCTGAGGTAGCGAGGGCCAGACTGATCCAGGGCTTCGTGCACTCTGGTAAGTGCTTTAAATCTCAGTCTTCCCGCAACCGGCAGCCAATGGATATCGCACAGATGTTGTTGTATGCTTGATCTGCGAGGGATATTCAATATAACCCTGGCTGCGGCATTCTGGATAGACTGAAGTTTTTTCAACTGGTAACCAGGAACGCCCACTTAAAGAGTGTTCGCATAATCAATGCGTGACAATATTGGGGCGCGAGTGGCCATCTCTTAAGCCGGCTGTGGTAGAAGTGGCAGAAATTTCCTAAGAGATCTTTGGACACCAAAACATTGTCTGGCTAATTTTTTTATCTTGGTGGTAAACCTGAGATCCTTATTAAACCAGGTCCCCAGGGGGCATATTACCAAGGCAGGCAAAATAAAATTATCGCCGCTTTTGCAGCTATAATTTCATCGCCCTATTAGCAAGCTGTCGCTAACATCAGTTAGAGACAGTTTTTAGGTGATAGCGAGCGGTTTGGGGCCCGCTTTGCATGTCAGCGATATTTATTGCTAATGACATGCAAAGTGGGCGTACCCAACCTGTTAGCGACTGAAAGCAGTCGCTAACATCGCTATCGACTATTATCAACGCATGCGTAGTGGTTAAAATATTTGTGCTAAGCGCGAATATCACTAAATCCTAACGCCTGCTCAGACCACTTCTTAGCCTGTATATCCAATGGGAGGTGGATATTCAGGTTAGGACCCTATTAGCGATAATGCCTGAATATCGCTGAATTTCCAGCAATATTCATGCATTTCGCCGCTATCGCCGGATATTTTAACGCTTTGGAGATAAACATTGCTAATAGCACGTTATCTCTGCGATACAATCCGGCGATGCGCGGAGATAAAAAAAATTCGTTAAGCCTATTTAGCGATAAATATTGCTAGTTGTTGATAATATGCCCTCAGATTTTTTACAGGTTGGCCCTCTGAATTGAGTAACGGATATTCGACCACCAAAGGGATTCCTTGAATTGAGAAGGAAAGGTACCATACAAGAGGATTTCGGACTTATCCTTGTTGCACTTAAGCTCCGCAGCATGAAGCCATTTTAAAATGGCTGACAGGCAGGCTCTGGCCTAAGCAGGGGAAGAGTCATCTTTACTCCAGGTAAAGAGGAGCTGGGTGTCATCAGCATAGGTGATGCCCTTAGCCCCCAGCTCCTCAGCCAGATAAATCAGAGGAGTCATATAAATATTAAAGAGGAGAGGGCTTAGGGTAGAGCCCTGAGAAACTCCAGTGGACAGAGCTTGTGACGTAGAGATTAATGTGTGCAACCAGACTTGCTGTGAGCGTTGGTCCAAAAATTAATCAACCCAACGCAGTGCAGAACCTGTCAATTCAATGTCAGCCAATGGGGCCAACAAAAGCGAGTGAGGGACAGTATCAAATGCCGCAGAGAGGTCTAATAAAATCAAAGCCTCTCTGCCGCCAGCATCCAAATACTCTCTGATGGCCTCAGCCACTTCAACCAAGGTGAACTCTGTACTATACTGGTCCCTATATCCAGATTGAGCTGGATGGAACAGGCCTTTGTCTTCCACGAAGGCAGTAAGTTGTCTATTTACCGCCTTCACACAGACTTTAGCCACTGCTGGCAGAAGCGAAATTGGCAGGTAACTTGTTGGAATCAAAGGATCAAGCAATGGCTTTTTAAACAAAGGCAAGAGATTGACTTGCTTGCACTTCAGAGGGACATTGGCTGTCCTCAGGGATAGATTAATCAGAGTGTTAATCTCTAGGTTAACTGTCTCAGCCACTGATGCCAGCAGCCTGGCCACGCAGGGATCTGACGGTGAACCAGATTTAAGAGCTTTTACAATTGCCAAAGAATCTTGCAGAGTGATAGAGAAAAAATCAGAGAAAACAGAGGAGTCATGTGGTCCCCCTGGTGCGGCTGACGGGACAGCGCACTCAACTGATAGAGTCATGGTTGAGGATATCTTAAAATTATCTTTAATTGCCTGAATTTTATCGATAAAAAAGCGCGATAATTTCTCACACCAAGCAGCCGATGTTGGAAGAATAGTACTTTCAGCCGTGGGTGCCTGGAAACTAAGTACAATGGAGAAGATTTCCTTAGCATTATTTTTTGAAAGAGCAATTCTCTCAGCATAGTACATGCTTTAGCCTGCAGAATGGCAGCATAATACTATTTTTCAGCTTTTCTCAATAGCCCTTTAGCCAGGGGGCAATAGGATTGACGCCAGCTCCGCTCTAATTTATACGTACCCTCTTCTGAGTTTTGAGCTCCTTAGAGAACCAAGGTTTCGAAGGGGAGTCTCCGCTTCGTCTGGGGTGAAAGGAAGAGGAAGTAAGCTCAACCCCTTGAGTTATCCAGCTGTTAAAATTTTCCCAAGCAACCTCCACATCTTGGGCTGAGTCTGGCTTAGACTCCGCCAAGGTTGGTCTGAAGGCAACAGGATTGATTTTGGGCGCCAGTCTGTGTTGGGTGGGTTTTTTGAAAGGAGAGGGTCTTTAAGACACCAGCAAAATTGAATAACCACGTGATCAGTCCAGGTAACGTGAAAAGGAGGCTTAATAATAATGGGAAAATTAGAGCAAAAAATGTTGTCCAGGATGTGACCGCCACAGTGGGTAGGGGAATTAACCCATTGGGATAGCTGGGCCAGATGTAATGAATTAATGAACTCCCTTGTATCATCTTCCTCAGAACAGTCTAAATGGAAGTTTAAATCCCTGAGAAGAAGAAAGTGGGAGAAATGCAATGAGCGAGGAATAATAATGTCATCCAATGCTTTCAAAAAGGTGCCTGCAGGACCAGGAGATCTAGAAAGTTGTGAGTAGGGAGCTACCCTTTCTAACAGGAAAAGGATTGGGTCAACAATCATACAAAATACAGAACTCCTTCTCCTGGATTTTATGAGTCATAGGTAATGTACATCCCTTAGCGGACGTTCTCATTAATGAAAAGGGATTTGCAGTATTGTGTTATTATGAATTTTAACTTTTATAAAATAAATGAATGAAATTTTACAATAACTTTTGTCCGTGTGCATGAAGTTTTCATAGTACTTTAGGGTCCAACAGACTTTTAGTTGTAAATTTGGTAACCCGTACAATACTGCAAATCCCTTTTCATTAATGAGAATGTCCGCTAAGGGATGTACATTACCTATGACTCATAAAATCCAGGAGAAGGAGTTCTGTATTTTGTATGCAGGACCAGGAGGTCTGTAAACCAAAATACCACCCAGTGAGAATTGTGAGGAGATGGTAAGTGAAAAATTCAAAGCCTCTCCATCTCCAATGCTCACAATATCACCTTGTTGAAAGGACCACCTTTTCCTATAGACCACCGCAACCCTGCCTCCTCTGCCCATTATACAATTGACCCAGGGCACTTTAAAACCCTGGGAATAGCTAGTTCTGTAACAGGGTTGGCAAACTCATGGTGCCACGTCTCCGTGATGAAAAGCAGATACAGAGACTCGTCTTCGATAAGGCCCCAAACATCCTGAAAGTGGCAGATCAAGGAGCAAGCCTTAATAAGGGCTGCCTGGATAGAGGGGCCCACTTTACTGTCTCCTCCCAGGAACACTGGGGTGGGAGTGTCTGTGTTGCGCAAAGAAAAGTTACACATCTCACAATTAGTGTCAGGGTTTTCCAAGACCTCCCAAGGGAGGCACGGCAATGAGGAGTATGAAGCTGGCACAGCTCAGCCCTACTATACCTTGGGGTGCAACAGAAGGTTGTGGAATGCAACGCACATAGTGGCTGGTGCTGGCCACCTCTGGGAGGCTGACAGGTGCAGACAGGCTAGCCTTAGGGTCGCCTTTAGCGCGTAAGCGGAGCGCACGCGCAGCGCACATGTGCAGCGCACATTTTTATAGACCCGCCTCCCCTAACAACTAGAGCACACACTGCAAGAATGGCGTCTCTAGCCTTGCGCCTGGAAATCAGCACCGGAAAGAAGCGTCCGGGGAGGGGAGGAATCTCGGTCCCAAAGTGCAGTGCAGGTAAGATTAAAGCATCAAATTCAATTTAATTCAACAGTAATTTAAAAATAGCAGTTAAAACAAGAGCGCATCAAACTTTTAAAAACGCAATGTAAAAATGCCAGAAAAGCAGTAAAATGCTCTGCGACTCAACCAGCCCACTAAGGTAAAGGTGAACGCTCAGCACGCATTTTTATAGACCCGTCTACTCTAACAACTAGAGCATGCACTGCAAGTACGGCATCTCTAGCCTTGAGCCCGGAAATCAGCCCCTGAAAGAAGAGTGCAGGGAGGGGAGGAACCTCCATCCCAAAGTGCAGTGCAGGTAAGATTAAAGCATCAAATTCAATTTCATTCAACAGTAATTTAAAAATATCAGATAAAACAAGAGTGTATCAAAGTTTTAAAAACGCAATGTAAAAATGGTAGAAAAGCGGTAAAACGCTCTGCGACTCAACCAGCCCACTAAGGTACTGATGAATGCACAGCGTGCATTTTTATATACCCGCCTCCCCTAACAACTAGAGCATGCACTGCAAGAATGGCGTCTCTAGCCTTGAGCCAGGAATCAGCCCCGTAAAGTAGCGTGCAGGGAGGGGAGGAATCTCCATCACAAAGTGCAGTGCAGGTAAGATTAAAGCATCAAATTCAATTTTATTCAACAGTAATTTAAAAATAGCAGTTAAAACAAGAGCGTATCAAAGTTTTAAAAACGCAATGTAGAAATGCCAGAAAAGCGGTGAAACACTCTGCAACTCAACCAGCCCACTAAGGCTGGGTCCAAACTGGAATGGTGTGGTAAGCAAAAGAATGATGGATTAAACCCAGATACTTGTGACTAGGGGTGAATGGCTTCATTGTATAGCATTCCTTCCATCAGTTGTTTCTTTTGCATATGTTGCCCTTAGTGGGAAGGGTATGCCCAGACGTGGGTCCCGTGCTCACTACACCACTGGATTCAAGCTAGCCTGGCTGATGAAAGGTGATGCCCTGAAACCGGTCCCAAGAGGCTTGTTTATGGTCCAGGGAGGACCTGGCTTGCCAATTCTGGCTGGACTGTACCCACAAGGAACAGGGTCAAGACTGATTTGCATATGGCTGGGTAAAAACTGGGGTGGTGTGGTGAGCAAAAGAATGATGGATTAAATTTAGATCCTCGTGACTGAGGGTGGATGGTTGCATTGTCCAGTATTTTGTCCATCAATTGCTTCTTTTGCATACAGCAAAGCAGAGAAGCAGTTCTTCACAACAATCAGTCAAGGAAAGGTGGCAATTCTTATAGCACAGCAGTCTTTCTTCCAACAGAGTTATTCCCAGGTCCAGCAGGGTACTGATTTGTTAAGGTCAGAAGTGCAGTACGTATACCCAAATGTGCCTTTGAAGGAGGGGATGACTTCAAAGCAGCTCTGTAAAGTGCACAGGTCTCCCTTCATTCCAGCCCTGCCTGTCTAGCTAATTGTGGGCGGTAATCAGTCCTTTGTGTGCAGACAGGACACAGCCTATTCAGATGCAAATGTGAGCCCCCCTCCATCTCCTTCCCAGGATCGCTACCAGAATGTGGATGAATGCAGTCACACGCACCCTTCCTTTGTATGTGCCTGTCTAGAGGGAATGCACAAAGTGTGCTGTCACCCAGCCCATATGTGTATTAGGGACAGGTTGCAGGCACACTGAGCAAAGTTAATAGCAGATAAATGTCCACTTTCTTTAAGTACTATATGTGTGGATGGACCTGCACACCTAAGTAAATTGCTTCTAGAACAATAAAAACGATATAATTCAGTTTCAAACTGCTTTATGGCATGCTTTCACGCTACAGGGTTTAGCCCTGAACCCCGTTATTAATAATGAATTAACTAAAGGTTTGGGAAACCCCAGACCTGCATGAAGCACAGCAAAAGACCCTAAGGTCTCATTCAGTATCCAATCTTTTCTCAAAATGTATGACGTTTTTTGTGAAATTAACACAAACTCAAATACAATTTAAGTGAGAGTTACTTTCAACACTCTTGTATTTTCATGATCCTCAAAAAACAATATACAATGCACATTCGCAATTTAAATCATCATTGGTGCATTATACAATGACTAACTCATGTTTCATTTTTGCAAACAACATACACTGCACATTGGAAATTCAATCCCAATGCATTTCGGGTTGTAATAAACACTTCGTCAGGGGTTATTTCAACATGGCAATGCTGATTTGTGTAGATGAGGTCCTCTGCTCGGAGCTACAACAGAAGTAAACATGTCTCATGAATGTAAATATATTTTCCTATCAAGGTGTCTTAAAAGTAGGATTTTCACTCAAGGAAAAAAGAAAAGGAAAAAGACAAAGAAAAGGTACTCCCATGTGACAACATGCACTCTATGGCTGTGTGAATTTTATAAAAGACATGTGCTTTGTGCAACATGCACCTCACTAACATCCGTAAGTTCCTAATCCGGAATCATGTGTACAGTGATGTAATAGAGTGAGAAGCTATAGGGTCTAACCATAGCTATCAGATCATTACCACCAAAAAGCTGCTTACCCGTCTTTAGAGTCGAAAAATGCTAATCTTGCAATGGCTGTGAACAAAGCTACAAGGCGGGAGAAATACACGTTAACCACTCAACCGCTTAAACTACCAACAAACAAGCGAACTCTAGCTGAACTCGCTGCCTACTATATTCCGAAGCTTACCAAATTATGCAGAAGTACACGCTAAAGAAAGAAGAGAAAAACAGGAAAGTACCGTTGAACAACCGAAGTGTTTGTTAAACATTCGAATTACAGTAAAACTGTCATGTGGTAACTAAGCTTGTATGCCGCTGTATGTGGGGCTTACCGTTGTGTGCAGAAATACTGCGTGCATATACTAAAATAGAAAAGAAGAAAGAAAACAATTCTGCCGTCAAGCAACCAAAGTACGTGGTAAACACTCAAATTACACTTAAACTGATATACGCTAACTAAGCTCATTACCCGCTGTATTTGAGTCTTACCATGCTTGTGAAAGTTCTAGGAGTGTAAGCTGAAAGAAAAAGACCGAATAGTGCCGTCAACCATCTGTCCGAGAACTGTCACGGTAGGTAATCGGCATTTAGAGAATCGTGATTACTAAAAAATCTCACCCGATGCAGACGCGGTCTGCTTGCCTCTACTATCCGAACTCGCCCCCACCTCCGTGCGTGTAGACATATCTACGCATGTGGTGCAATTTAAAGAACCTGCATTCTCTTTGTAGAGGGAAATGCTAGAAACAACTTTCTTGTCAATTGAACAGATTGACAACGACTATAGGTAAAAGTGCTCCATTGCATCACTCGAGGCATTCTGACTGACTCATCTATGCTAAGTACTAATGGAATCAAAATATGAAAAGGAAAAGAGAATATGAGTGTAAACAAACTCGCCAAAGTTCCAGTAGACATAACGTCACAGGCTCAATGTAACCATAGCATATGAAAGGATCTGTCAATGAATATCTCCGAAGAAACTTATGTAGAATGCGACAATTTTAAAGTGAAAGAAAGGAAAAGTATGATGTGAGTGCAAATCCTTTACATGTTGAGACATTATAAACACGTCAAAGTGAAACAGACATATGCATCAAGTGAAATAATATCCTCAAAAGAAACACAGAAGTTCATAATGATCATTGAGCCCCCCAGGGATCACCGTTCCTAAGTATTTAATCCAAAAGGTCTCTCTACGTGCTAAGGTTGTGTGACAGTCAGTCCCTGAGGTTATCTCAATTTTATCAAGAATTTTATCAAGGATGGTGAACCTTAGTTGGGGGATAGTTTGTGATGTATTCACCCAGTGTGCTGCCAGACATGAATTTAAATTCATATTACGAATCTTAGTCTTATGGTCTATAATGCGCGTTTTAATTTTTCTTGAAGTTCTATCTACGTAGACAAGCCCACAGGGCAGTGCGATCTTTTTTCCGGTGTGTGGGTGAGCAAAAGTATTTCCAGGAATGATGTTGCTGCATTGTCCACAGTTATAACAGTTCCTCATGCCTTAATAGCACTGTTTCGTAGAAGAGTGTCCTGGTTTCAATAGTTCCCGCAGGTTCTTGGACCTGTTGTGTGCAAATAGTGGTGGATCATGAAACAGACCAGCAAAGTCTGCTTCTTATTCAATTATGTCCCAACGCTTTCTGATGATAGCTTTAATTTGCCCAGATTGGACTACAATCCTCATTATCACAAGACACAGGCATATTCTAATTGGAAATACTACATTTTTCGCTGTACCATAGTTATTTTGTTTGGAAGGACCGATATTATTTACAGAAAACAGTTACATCCATGGGGTTTCCCAGGGCCCCTTCATACGCCAATACCTTTATGGCAGTTTGAGTACCAACATATCTTCAAGAACCCAAAATGGCGTGAATATGCAGTCATCTTCCTACGGTATATTGACAAAATACTTGTGATTTGGAGAGGATCTAAGACACTGCTCGAGGGATGTATTCACAACTTGAATTTATGCAATCCCAGGATACAGTATACCAATGACATTCAATCAGAAAAAATCCTTTTCTGGACATTGAGATTCAAAAGACCGCCACAGGTCTACAAACGACAGTATACAGAAAGCCTACTGATGTAAACAATGCGCTTTACTACACCAGTGCTCACCCACAGTCTCAGAATAGGCACCTTTCAGTATCACAACTCACCAGAATAAGGAGAATAACTTCTAATGACACAATATGTGAGCAATTCATTCAGGAACAACTCAATAGATACAAAGAAAGAGGCTATCCAGAAGATGTATTGACAGAAGCAACAAGGAAGGTAGCCTAAAAGAAACGTAAAGACCTGCTCTTGAAAACAGAAAAACCATCAAGCCAACGTGAGGTTTTTGTTTTAAAACACTTATTACAATCTGGGCAAATTAAAGCTATCATCAGGAAGCATTGGGACATACTTGAACAAGAAGCAGACTTTGCTGGTCGGTTTTATGATTCACCACTATTTTTACACAGCAGGTCAAGGACCTGCGGGAACTATTGAAACCAGGACACTGGCTATAAAGGAATGAGGAAATGTTATAACTGTTGGCAATGCGGCAACATAATTCCTGGAAATACTTTTGCTCAACAAACAAAGGAAAAAAGATCGCACTGCGACACACTTCGGATTGTAATACTGAGTGAGTAGTATATGCAATTCAATGCCCCTGTGGGCTTGTCTACGTAGGCAGAAGTTCAAGAAAAATTCAAACGTGCATTATAGAACATAAGAGTAGGATTCGTAATAGGAATTCAAATTCATGTCTGGCAGCACACTGGGTAAATACATCACATACTATCCCCCAACTAAGGTTCACCATTCTGGAGAAAATTGAGATAACCTCAGGGACTGACTTTCACACAACCATAGCATGTAGATAGACCTTTTGGATTAAATACTACTGTACGGTGATCCCTGGGGGGCTCAATGATCATTATGAAGTTCTGTGTTTCTTATGAGGATATTATTTCACTTGATGAATATGTCTTTTTCATTTGGACGTGTTTATAATGTTTCAACATGTACAGGATTTGCACTCACATCATACTTTTCCTTTCTTTCATTTTAAAATTGTCGCATTCTACATATGTCTCTTCGGAGATATTCATTGACAGAGCATTTCATACGCTATGGTTACATTCAGCCTGTGATATTATGTCTAGTGACACTTTGGCGAGTTTGTTTGCACTCGTATTCTCTTTTGCATTTCATATTTTGATTCCGTTAGTACTTAGCGTGGATGAGTGAGTCAGAATCTCTCGAGTGGCGCAATGGAGCACTTTTACCTATAGTCGAATTCAAAATAAAGTTTTTTCTAGCATTTCCCTCTACAAAGAGGATGCAGGTTCTTTAAATAGCATCACACGCTATTTAGATACGTCAACACGCACAGAGGTGGGGGCGAGTTTGGATAGTTGAGGCAAGCGGACCGAGTCAGTATCGGGTGAGCTTTTCACTAATCACAATTCTCTAAATGCCGATTACCGACCGTGACAGTTCTCGGACAATATGGTTGACAACACTATTCTCTCTTTTTATTTCAGGTTACACTCCTAGAACTTTAACAAGCATTGGTAAGCCTCGAATACAGCGGGTAACAAGCTTAGTTACCGTATGTCAGTTTGATTGTAATTTGAGTGTTTAAGACATACTTTGGTTGCTTGACGGCAGAATTGTTTTCTTTCTTCTTTTCTTTTTTAGTATATGCACGCAGTACTTCTGCACATAAATGTAAGCCCCACATACAGCAGCATACGAGCTTAGTTACCGCATGACAGTTTTAATATAATTCGAATGTATAACAAACACTTCGGTTGTTCAACGGTAGTTTCCTGTTTTTCTCTTCTTTCTTTAGCGTATACACGCAGTATTTCTGCATAAATTGGTAAGCTTCGGAATGTAGTAGGCAGAGTTCAGCTAGAGTTCGCTTGTTTGTTGGTAGTTTAAGTGGTTGAGCGGTTTACATGTATTTCTCTCGCCTTGTAGCTTTGTTCACAGCCATTGCAAGATTAGCATTTTTTGACTCTAAAGAAGGGTAAGCATGTCATGACGTCACCCACCTGGTTCTTCCAATCCTCCGATTGTTTCCTCTCTGGTGCCCAGAGTTCCAAAATCCTCCCAGAACCAATCCAAATAACAGAATTATAGTAATCTCTGTCGATCTGAAAGGCTCCTGGGGGAAAGGGGAAGTGGGGCGAGAAAAGCAAACAATAACACAGGAACTCAGCTTCTTGTGCTCACTGTGTAGATGTCTTCTCAACTGGAAGTGTTTCTGAGTTCTCCCTCTCTTTGTCTATACAAGGAAATCAGAAAAATAACTATACCTATTAACACAATAGACTATCACAATATCTTTGAGTTTGACATCAGCATACCTATAGATTGAGAACTTATTCAGACACCTCTTTGACTCTTTGGTCAATACCTTCGCAGGTCCTTATGAGAAATAAAAGTACTGAAAAGAATTGTAGAAAACAGTCAAATTCAAGATTCCACAAGAAATTGTACTCATGCCGTTAGAAGGGTTAGTTTTTGTTAATTACACACACTACCCTTCCTGATTAACTCCTACCTTGCTTTCTCAGGGACTGAATATTCAGTGGGTTCTGGAAAGATAAAGAAAAGAAAACAACACCAAAAACAATTGCTCTGAAAAGTATTTAAGTTCCTTATCAATCAAGAAGTTAGCATCAGCTTTGGGAGCTTACATTAAGAGTAAATATCAGCCAAAGAATGAATTTTCAAAATAAACAAGATCTATTCTCAATGTTGCTGTATGTTTGTTATTTGGGCATTAAAATGTTCCTTTATAATGACAGGCTTTTAACACAAGTCTTGATTCAAGTCTTTGATTCTCACGAATAGTTGAATAATTGGTACTTAACAAGAAAGTCTCTTTCCTTTTAATTGTGGCTTACCGATTTTAGCAGTCTTCAAGGAATCATATAAAGATCGGCTTTAACGGTTTTAACAATACTTTTCTTGTCCTTTCTTCCTCTGGCAGGATTCGAGGAAAGCGCTAGGGAGTGGCTGGCCGGTGAGGAAGAAGTCATGACCTGTTTCCGGGGAGCCGGAGAATGAAGAGGGCTGAGGACAAGAAGAAAAAGGGGAGCGGAAAGCGAAGCGGATCAAGGAATCTTTAGAATCCGGTGAGTAACGCTGTTATTTCTTTGGAAAGGGGCCAAATCCAGGCGGCTACCAGGAACAAGAAGGAGACTCGCAGGTGAGTTTGTTTCAAGATGAAGCGAAGCGCTGCTCTGAGACCGGGTGGGGTTTTTATACCTAGCAGAGCCTGAGCGTCCCAACGGTTGTAGCGCTCAACACGTGTGATCTTTTAGCGGTTCGAACACCTGGTCCACGTGTATTTTAAGGTTAGTCATAACCACTAACAACAAGCATTGCTAATGTCAAGGAATCGCATTTTGAATTATGTTTTAGCATAATAATACTTCATTTTACAATCTGGGCATATGTTAAATGAAGTTGCTGGGCATTAACATTACTTATCTAGGCGTGTGTCTAGAATCTGGTATTTATGAAACAACATAAGAAACAACATAGAGTGTCATGACTGCCATGAATCTGATATAAAGGAATAATCAAGGCACACCCTTAACAAAGTGGCTTGTTGGCGGTAATGATCTGGTAGCTATGGTTAGAGCCTATAACTTCTCACTCTATTACATTCCTGGGCACATGATTCCAGTTTAGGAACCTACGGATGTTAGTGAGGTGCATGTTGCACATAGCACATGTCTTTTATAAAATTCACACACCCATAGAGTGCATGTTGTCACATTGGAGTACCTTTTCTTTGTCTTTTCCTTTTCTTTCTTCCTCAAGTGCAAATCCTACTTTTAAGACACCTTGAAATGTAAAGATATTTACAGTCATGAGACATGTTTACTTCTGTTGTAGCTCTGAGAGGAGGACCTCATCTACACAAATCAGCATTACCATGTTCAAATAACCCCTGCCGAAGGGTTTATTACAACCCGAAATGCATTGGGATTGAATTTCAAATGTGCAGTTTATGTTATTTGCAACAATGAAATATGAGTTAGTCATTGTATCATGCACCAATGATGATTTAAATTGCGAATGTGCATTGTATATTGTTTTTTGAGAATCATGAAAATACAAGAGTGTTGAAAGTAACTCTGACTTAAATTGTGTTTGAGTTTGTTTTAAAGAAATTTCACAAAAAACTTCATAGATTTTGAGAAAAGATTGGATACTGAATGAGACCTTAGGGTCTTTTGCTGTGCTTCATGCAGGTCTTTAGTTTATTCACTTTCTTTAAGTGGCATTTCTAAAATAGTAATGTCAAATCCAACTTTACCCCTAGAGAGGATTTATTGTTACCATTCCAAAGATATGAAACATGATTTAGCTACTCCTTTCTAATCAGGAATTACAACGTCAAAGTGTTTTAAGAAATTCCCAATGCTAGTCTTTGAGAGAAGTAGACCTCACAGTAGTGAGAAATGAATTTAGCTGTTTCTCACTACCAGGACATGTAAAACCTTAACTTTTACATACATAGCACCCTGTGGTTATGGCTACCTAGGGCGTACCTTAGTGGTGACCTATGTGTAATAAAAGGGGAATTTAAGGCTTGGCAAGTGGTTTTAAATGCCAAGTGGAAGTGGCAGTAATCTTCACTCACAGGCCTTGCAATGGCAGGTCTAAGTCAGGTTTGAAAGGCTACTTGTGTGAGTGGCACAATCGGTACTGCTGGCCCACTTATAGCATTTAGATTACAGGCTTTGGGTAACCTAAATATGCTATTCAGATATTCATCAATGTCGCCATGTTTTGGGGAGAAGCACATACACTTTAGCACCAGTTACCAGTGGTAAAGTGCTCAGAGTCATATGGTCAACAAAAAGATACAGCAACACGTACAGGTAAGCAGGCAAAAAGTTGAGAGAAGACTACCTTAAGAATGGCAGGTCTAACAGTTCCCTTACAGAAATGCATTAGGGCACAACTAGATGATAAAACTATTGTGACAATAAGGTAATCAGGAATGAGATTTCACATTGCAGAATTAATAAAATGCATCCACAAATGGAGTGATTTTGACAGATTAGAGTGTAAGTGGGTGAAGACACAGTGAAAGAAAAATAAATCACCAGATACCCCTGAAACGAATGGTAAGTCACCACCAGGCACACCCGGATGAATATGATGTTACAGCTTTCCCTATGAGGGAAATACCCAGTAGAGGTATGTTCATGTACCATGGTGTAGAGTTGATCTTGCAACATTTACAAACACTTTTCTAAAATTGAGAGGAATTCCTGCACAGTTGTATATACAATTGAAAGATTTGTGAAACTTTCAAAGGTTTTTTGGACAGTCTTGAATACTTTCTTTGATATTGTGGTGCAGAGTGATCTGTGGACTAGATGCAAGATAGCTGTGCAATGGCCATGCTCTTAACCTCCAAGGGATGTGCATACTTGTGCGCCATCACCTGTGGTAATGACTAAATATGATGAGGTTATTACCTTTTTGAAAGGAAAAGTTCCAGCAAAATACATTAATAGGGCAAATATTAAGAGAACCACAAACAAAGCTAAAGAATCAGTGCACAATTATTATTAGGGACTGTTGCAGTTGTTTAAACAACACAGTGGAAAAGAAAATCCTGAAAATTGAGATATGGGAAGTTTTGTGTCACAGTTTGTTCTTGGGTTGCGACCAGAGATCGTTATGCACATATAACAGAATGCACTTTGTTGGCAGAAAAAACCTGTAGATAAGATCGTGAGGTATGCAAAATACTGTAGTGATGATCAGGAAATGAAGCAGAAGAGAATTGCGGAGAAGGTTATGCTTGCACAGACAACACTGTCTAAAAAGAGGTTTCAGAACCAATCGCATTGCAGAAATGTTGGTGGAATACAAAGTGTTGGTTTTCAAGCTGGAGGACAAATGGCGCAAGGTGGAGTTGGTGTTTCAAAGGGCAGAGGTCACAGTGTTCCAGTTGATATAAAAATGGAAAAACACATTACAACATTGAAAACAACTCCTTGTCATTATAGTAACAGGCTTGGGTATTGGAAGACAGAGTGTAGGCAGAATCCAAAGGAGTGAGTGGTGAGAGTGAAATACAAGGGGTAAATCAAGTGCAGATGCAAAGTTTTCCAGTTCAAGTACCAGCCCAAAGAATGCAGATGCCAGTGTCGTCACAAAGTCTCATGATGTAAGACCCAGAATGTCTGAAAGCCCTACAACATATGGGAAATATTAGATTTAATAAGAATCAGGTACCAAGAGAAAATTCTAATCCATTTCAAAATCCGAACCCACTTCAACAATTTCCTGTATTGGAAAATAAGAGTTTGGATCCTGATAATGCCTAATGATGGTTCCTGAGGGGTTAGGAATATTGTGTACTTGGCGCAGTCTTTGAGGTAGACTGAAGTGAACCATTTGTACAATGAGAAGTTAATGGCCACCAAGTGTCATTCCTTATTGAGCACAGGACCTACTCGTTCCACTGTTAGAACTGTGGAAGTCCTAGACCTACCCCTCCAGGAAAAGTGGAGGAGTGTGGCTCAATGGTTAGAGCGGCAGACCCTGATGCAGAGTTCTGCCCAGGGACCAGGGTTCGATTCCCGCCTCGGCGGGGTCTCGGGCTCAATTTCCTCGGACTTGTTAATTCTCGCCTCGGTGCCTATTCTAATCAGGGGCCCCACGCTGCAACTCTGGGCAATAGCTTGCTTAGCCTCCACAACGGCCCCAACAGCGCTAAGGATGCCTGGCTTCACCCTGGGGGTGCCCAGGAGTGGACACTTCACAGGGAAAGCCAGGAGGGGTTCCACAGCGGTATGAGTATCAGCGCCAGGAAGCCGAATAGGTGACACCGCAAGGTGACCGTCTGGTGACAGTGCGCTCTATAAGTACCATGACATTTACATTTACATTTACATTTATAATGCAAGTTGTAGTTGTCACAAATAAGCAAATTACAAATCCTGTTTCATTTAAAGTGCTTGTAAAAAGATGTTCATTTGAGAAAGACCATCAGTTTGTGATATGTGATTCAATTCCTATTGATCTATTACTAAGGGATATATTGTGCAAGTTAGAATGCACCATTTATTGCACACCAGATGGTGTTGAATTTCAAACACATGATGATGATGTAGAATTTAAAATGGGCAGACAAGAAACTGGTGTGGGGTTATATCCTGTGAGAACGGTGGAGGATTTACCTCCATATTTGAGAGAGACAGTGAAACCGTTTTTCAGGGAATAACATCAAACTAATCAAGGGTGTTAAACCAGTCTGAATCACAATAAAACCAAAATTAGTGTTCTTAAGAATGCGTCCATTTAATCATCACCAATGGCTGGAATAATGCTGTTGTTTGAAAGTAAATTAAAGCAAGGGATTTTGTAGGAAATTGTCGGAAGACTTTGCCATTAGCCCATAATAGATTTACAAAAACTCAGTAGAGAATACCGGATTCTACAGGATCTGCAAATGATTAACAGCACAGCCACTCCTTGTTGTCCCATGGTACAGAATCCAGCAACAATATTATTTCAGATCTCTTGCAATGCCAAGTGGGTTACCGTTGTGGATCTTTGTCAGGCCTTCTTTGCTACTCCATTGCATGAGGACAGCCTACTTCTGTTCTCATGTGTGTTTAGAGACAGAGGGCATGATTTAGATGTTGGTGGATGGGTTACTCCGTCACAATGGTGATGAATATCCCATCTGCCAAAATATAATTCCCATTATATGCTATTAAATTTCAGTGGACAGGATATGTGTCACTGTTGTGATGGAGTAACCCGTCTGCCGAGATCTAAATCAGGCCCAGAGTTTATGCAATGTCTGAGTTCTATAAGGGAATGCAGATAGTCTATCAACCTTTGATCAGACCTTGAAAAATAATCTTGAGACTCTGCAGATGCCATATAATTCAGTTCTTATCCAATATATTGATGACCTACTTGTGGCATCAAGTACACAAGAAGCTTGTAAACAGGACACAATTGCTCTTTTAAACAATTTAGCTGAGAATGGGCACAAGGTGTCCCCAAGCAAAGAAGTACTTTATTTGGGACATATCGTTGAGAAAGGAATGAGAAAGGTGTCACAGGAAAGAATAGAGACGATCCTAAAAATGAATACACCCAGAATCCAGACAGAGGTCAGAATATTCCTGAAGATGGTCGACTACTGTGAAAGGTGGATACCCAACTTTTCCCTAGTGACCAGGCCTTTACTGAGGCTGATGCACAAAGATGTGCCTGATCCCCTTCCAAGGGACAGTGAATGCTTGCAAGATTTCATAGAGCTGAGAGAAAGTCTCTGTCGTGCCCCGGCATTAGGAATGCCTGATTACAGTGAGATGTTCATACTGTTTTGCAGTGAGAGAGAGGGCTGCACTCTCTAAGTGCTTATTCAGCTGCATGGTGTCAGGATCCATAAGACTGCCCACCACCTTTGGCACTCCAGCAGTAGTGGGGGAACTACTCAAGGTGAACCTAGGATGCTAGGTGCATTTCACTCACTTGCATCCTACCTAGGAAGACTGCCTGTCGGGTGGGGGCTCCTAGCAGGTTCTCAACACATGCCTCTCATCCTCGGCTTGTCCCCTATTTTACTCCCCTTGTTCCCAGAGGAAGAAAAGCGGACTTATATTTCTTTAATTCTCTGCTCCCATATGTGGTGGTTTTTTCCTTATCTTTGTTGCCAGGTCACGCCAGAGTTTGACTCAGCAACCACCATGACTCAGCAGCCTCCGTGACTCAACAAGCCTCCATGACTCAGCAACCCCATGACTCAGCAAAATCCATGACTCAGCAACCTCCATGACTCAGCAACCTCCCTGACTCATCAGCCTGGCACAAAGTATTTAACTCTCACCCAGGCTCATCTTCAGTGCTTCGCATTGAGTTTCCTGTTAAAGATCCTGCGGCCACTTCTTTGTAACCAACAGGCTCTACTATACCCCCTACAAAATAGGGAAGTTTGCGCCGGTCCCCCCACCACAATGTCCGAGGTGCCATGAAGCGCTGGCGGATGACATCCATATGTTTGTTGAATGTAAAGAGCTAGAGAAATATTGGAAAGAGATAGGCCAGGTTTTGTCAGGTCTGTTTAGCACTGTGATTAATGTAAACTCCTCTCTGGTCATTTTCGGGGATGATGGGCTGTCTTATCAGACAGTCACTTTGAAAGAGAGAGGGCTTCTTCTCTACTTGATCTTATTAGCAAGGAGGGAAATTTGTAGGAGGTGGAAGGATCGCCTCCCCCCAAGTAGCGAGGACTGGCTCAATGCAACATTTAATATGGCCCGGTTGGAATATGAAAGGGCAGAGGAGAAGGCATCTAACATCTGGCACCCTCTAATGAGATGGGGAAGGAACCTAAGGTTGATCCGGACACTCCAATGATTACACCATGTCCCCGGTACTAAAGGGGAGGAGGTCTGGTGACCCAAGTTACAGTGTGGTCAGCCTGGTGGCCCACAGAGAGATAGTAAGGCTGTAAATGTTCCACAAAGACTTGACACGGTGAGATGAGGAGTAAAATAAAAAAATAATAAAAAAAAAAAGATCCTGCGGCGTGACAGCTCTTCTCTACAGGTGCTGGTCGGAGGAGACCTGTTCCATCCTTGCTGCTGGTACTCGCAGATAAGTCTAAATCATTTTTGGGCTACATTTAACTCTTGTGCTCAGTGGAATTCCATTGTTTTGACTCCCAGCTCATTTTTGGATATTGGGGTGATCTTGGGTAACTGTGCACGAAATTCTTTGCAGGAAGAAAGTTACTGACTTTGTTTCCTATATCAGAGTTCCCTCTGCTTCCCACTCAGCTTACTTTACGCTACTTACCTGGATTTTGGAAATTTCCTCCTCATATCATTTATGTAATTCGTGCATAGTTCTTGCTGATAGAAGTGTTTATTATTATTGCAGTGTTTATTGTTATCCTGTTACGTCTCTGTTTTTCCTTGCTGAAAGAAGGTCTTGGTAATGCTCTCAAGCCTTGGACATACTTCAACTGAAGGCTACAGATTATGTCTTACCTCATTGAAAAAAGAATGTAAGGTGTGCTTATGTGTAATCTTCATTGGCACAATATTGTGTGAGTGTGTATTTATCTTTGACGCAATATTGTGTGGGTGTGTATTTATCTTTGACGCAATATTGTGTGGGTGTGTATTTATCTCTGGCACCATATGGTGTGAGTGCAGTTCTGATTTATTCTAATCATTCTAAAAGACCTCTTTTATCGTGACCCAATGCAGAAGTTTATGCATTGTGGAAGAGGTGTGGCGCAGTGGCCGGGGTGCCTGACTCCAGACCACAGGGTTCACGGTTCGATCTCCGGTGGCAGGTTAGCCTAGCAACATGTGACTCTGGGCAATAGCTTGCTTAATCTTCCCGACGGCCCCCAGAGCCGAGACACCTCCGTCGGAGGTAGCTGTGCATTTTACAAATGCTAGCATTTACATTTATATATTTATATATATTTTTTTTAAACTGTGTTACATTATTTTAACAAACGAGTAGTCCAATTTTTAAGCAAGCATTTTGCAATTTTTTAGCAAGCATTTTGTCTTTTGTATTATAAAATTATCATATGGAAATTGTAATGATTTTAATTAATTATGCAATGAATCTTTTGACTTGACTTGACATTTATATATGTCATTGATTATTTGTGTTCTTATTGATGTCTTTTATTGCTGCTGCAGGAGCTGCTCTCCTTGCTTATTTGTTTGCTTCTCTGCCAGCACAAATGCGCACCTGTTGTTTCTTTCTTTATTTTAGCTTTTTGTTTTTACTAAATATTTTAGTTTATCGTTTGTTCCCAAACCCCCCTCCCTTGAGATTATCGGATGAGCACTGGTGTCTCTGGTTCAGTGTTCGTCGGATGATTTCTTTGGATTTTTGGGGTCCAGCTGCCTCTGCGTATCCAGTAAAGAGAAGAACGCATTACACCATTCATCTTCCCAGATTGGCTCCTGATACATGGAGAATCTCGAAGACATGTATTTCAGTAACACTTGACCCTGTTGCCGCATGACTACCTGGTTGTTTTTAAAGTGGTTGTGGCTGTTGGTGTCAGTATTGAGAGATGTGAGAGCATTGTGATGGGACATCCTCTTACAGCGATGGCCTCTCACTTGGTTGAGATTTTGTTCACCCGTACTAAAAACACAGTATTTGACAAACAGGAGACTTACAAAGTATGAACAACAAATAATTGTCACAGAGAAAGTTATATTAAAATGTTGTCCATCATTAAATCCAGCTACATTATTAACTTTGCCTGTGAATTAAACTGATGGGGATAAAATTGAACAGGACTGTCTAGATGTTATGGATTTATGCACCAAGCCAAACCTCTTGATGAGCCCCACTTTTTAATGTTTGTGGACAGCTCATGTTTAAGAGACAATTAAAAACTTTGAGAGTAACATATGCAGTTTCCACAATCCAAGGAGTGATAAAAGTCTCCTGTCATTAAGATTTTACTTCCACACAGGTGCCAAAATTGATTACCCTTGCAAGAGCTTGATGTATTTTAGCTCAATTCAGAGTTACTATATTTGCAAATAGTCCATAAGGCTTTGGTGTGGGCCATGACTTTGTACAGTTATGGTTACAAAGGGGATTTATAATATCATCAGTTCAGGAGAAGAAAAGGAGAGTATGTAATGGACTACTAGAAGCACTTACTCCAAGAAATTGCAACAATTAAATGTGTAGATCACCGGAGTGAGAATGATTATGTCACTGTTGAAAATCGCTATGATGAGAAAGTTGCACAATTGTGTACACTTGTGGCATGCACATTTATTGGAAAATATGCAAATGAAACTGAAGAAGACACTACCTATGTGATGTTGATGTCAGTAGCTGATACTTGGGAATAAACCAAAATATTACAGGAAAAGTTTCAGATGCAGAGCAGCAAGAATAGATCAGAGCAGGATGTGTTAAAAAGGCAAATGACATTTGGGTTTCAGAAGATGGAAGTCTAGCGTTGCCAGATAGTTTGTTGTTTCCCATGACACAACATTTCCTTGGTCCTGCACACATTGGCAGAATGCAATAGTTAGGCTGTTTAGGCAAAATGTATTTAATCCCTGATTCATGGTTCTAGCAGAAGAATTGTCATAGATGTGTAAAATGTCCACAGGTGAATGTGGAAAGAAGAACACTTGTAACCATGAGTCATGTACAAAGATCAGGAAGATCCTTTGACAGGATGCAGTTGGACTTTATTGAGATGCCTGTTTGTAATGGGCTAAGGTATGTTAAAGTGTGCCTTTTCTCTTGATTGGTGGAAGCCTAACTAAAGTGGAGAAATGAGAGTCTCGCTGTAGCTAAGCTTCTATTATGTGAACTCATACTTCCTGACTTCTCTGAAATCAGACCGAGTGTTGTAATTGGCACTTTCTGGTTGGCCGAGATGATGCCCTAGCCAGGCAGAACCTACCACTTCCATGAGGGGCGGGTGATTACACTCTGTATAAACTACATTCATGGTGAGTGCAGGTTATTCCGATTACCTAATTTGCGATTCCCTAAATGCAATGCAGGAAGCAGTTAAAAATGGTGACCTTGATTTAAAGAATTGCAAATTATCTTCTAGTAGTTGGTGGTAATCTGAAAATTCCTGGAAAAATGGAAATGTTTGCATTTTTCTAAGTGCCATGTGGCGCACATGCATGACCTTATGGCTTGTATGTGCGCCACATGTGCACACTTACCTTTTTTGGGAGTGCATCAGGGTGGCCTTTTGGCACCCCTTTCACCCTTTTAATTGCATTTGCAATTTGCGATTACCAATTTGGTATTCGCAAATTGCAAATGTCTTCGCTAGTAAGGAATATGTAGGAATCTGATTTTTTTCCATGAAACCTTCATACATTGCATTTTGCAATTCCATAATAGCGAATCAGCAAAATTGGCTATTATGGACTTGCGAAATTCAATGTTGATACATCTAGCCCATGACCTCTATCTCCAATGTATCCAGCCAGGACCGAAAATGGAAGACGTCTGTTGTTCCAGTTGCATGGCCATTTTCTTTACAGCTGTCACTGGGGAATGCCTAGATGTGTTCCACCAGCCTCCAGTGTGCACTGGAGCCAAACACAAAGGCATACAAAGAGTTTTAGAGCAGAGAAATGTCCACTGTCTAGTAGTGCATTTCTACGCTAATCATGACAAGAACACCTTTACTTCTGGAAAGGGTTTGACACCGCAAATCCAATGTGAGGAAACATTATGAGGCTGCTCCACTGCAATCCACTATTGCACCCTGAAGTAGTTTCAGCCATTCCTCCATGTTAGCCTATAGGAAGAGCAAACTTCACAGGCAGTGTACATGCACATGGGTATTCCACACTACCTGGGCATGGAACACATCTGTGTAACTGCCCTGCCTTTCACATATCACTCGCTCACCCCTTAAGATGCACCCTTGGGATGTTCCATTGGTAGTGAAAGGTAGTCTCTGGATGGCTCATTATTTAAAAACACCAGCCTGATCTGACGCGCAATGGAGCAAACACAGATCTGCAATGGCAGGCTGGACACATGTTCAGAAACACCATTGGTGAAAGTGCGCACACCAACCTGTATTGGCAGGCAGGACACATGTTTGAAACCACAAAGGTGCAAGTGCGCACTCTGCTTTGCAATGGCAGTCTGGACACTGGTTTACAAACATTATAAATGCGAATGCGCACACACAAGTCTGCAGTTGCAGAACTGACCTATGTTTAGAACCGGCAGGTAAGCATCACTTCCTAACATTTATAGGATGGGCACACACACTTTCATACTGCATTTACAGGGGGAAAGTGCGCCAGGCTTTAAGGCCACATTAAAAGAATCAGCTACACCCAGGAGGTGTGCCATGGGTGGAGCCTACCCCTTAGGTAGGAAAACAAACATGGGTGTACATCTCTACCCAGGCAGTAAACATGCAGGTGTAACTACCTAGCCACTCACCTACTCCAAGTTCTACCCCTTTGGATTTACCCTATGGCCACTCCGAAGGTAGTGAAAGCCTCTCTCAGGGTTGGCTACTGAGTTAGAAAGGCCGACCTGAGCATGAGAGATGTTTGACAGGCTATTCCGGTGGGTGGCACAAACAGTGCTGTGTCCCACTACTAGCCTGTGCAGTACTCGTCGTGGGTATGTGGTGTACCTTTTTACAGGGCGCTTGCAGGTATGACAACACCTAAGCCTTTCAAGTAGGTACCCAATCCTGGTATGTGTAGGAAGTGCATACACACTTTCCCTTTGCCGTACAGTGGTAAAGTGCCCAGAGTTCTAAGGCCATAAAAAGAGAGTTGGCAAAAACCAGGATGACAAAAAGCAAAATGTTTTAGGGAAATCCCCCTAAGATGGGCCATGTCCAACACAGAGGGACCCATTTCAATAATGAGGTCCGTGGAATGCTGCGTGTGGCTTTCAGCTGTAACAGAGATTGCACTGCAGCTATCGCCCTTAGGCTTCATGGATAATGGAGCAAGTAATAAGAATCCTGAAGTCACTATTGGCCAAAATTTGTGCATCCACTTCATTGAAAACGCCAGATGATTTACCGTTGGTTTTGATGAACCTTCGAAGCACCCCTGACAGTAGAGCATGATTTATGCCTCACGAAGTCCTCATGGGTCGAGCTATGAGACTGCCTACTGTACCTGCAAATGTGCTTGTAAACATCACAGATGATGTGTTACCGATTACTGCAAGGGATTAGCTGATGTGGTGCATTCTGTTTTTCACCAGGTTGGAGCTGCAACTGCCACTCCACATCAGGAGCAGTGCCACAACGTTAATCCAAGTGGATAGGTTTTGGAGAAGACATATGTGTGGAAATCCTGCTTGGAGCCAGGGTGGAAAGGCCCCTACCAGATCATATGATTACAAAAACTGCGTCAAATGTGTTGGGATGCCTAATTGGATGCATGCATCACACACTCAAAGAGTAAGGTGCCCCTATGAAGAAGTCATGTTCTTTGAGCCAAATCTGAGTCTCCATGACCTGCACTCCCAGAAGGACCAGAGGGGGGCAAAGTTCTGCAAGTTCTGGTGCAAGTTCCTCAAATCTTGTAAAGTGGTGTGGAACTACACAGTGAAGAGGAAAAATCGAGAACTGAAATAAAGATTCTACTAAAACTCCGAAAGAGCAATCAAATGATCCAAATGAAGGAACGAGTGTGAGATGAGAAAGACCACTGACAAGGCGTTTTTAGCAAAAGGCGAAATAATGTGGCTTAAATATATGTATAATATTAACGTACAGACTTAAATGAAAAAAAGCGTGTAAAAATATGCACAATTGTAGTAGTTAGGTTTACTTACATGTATTAGGCCTTAAAATGTTTAAATCAGCATTTCTTAACAAGTAGTTCAACTAAACTGTTTTGAAGCACGCATAAAATGTTTAATTTATTGGCATTTCAATGATTATGTTTTTATTAAATAAATGTTTCATGTATCTCTGCAAAATATTACTATTTATTCAAAAAAGTGTTGAAATACTTGTTTAGAATATATAATTTCGTAGAATTATGAAGAATAACCACACATAAAAAACATTAGATAAACTGAACTTGACCTCTTTTAACATACTTGTTTTAATTCCAAGGGATGATGTTGTGTAAATAATTTTCTGCGGTTTCTGCAGATGTTTCAATTTCTACATGGCCCTTCTTTAGCTAACATGTAATTTGTTTTATTTAAAAATTAACGATGAATTCTCATTTGTGGGAAAAGGCCTCATGTGTAGTTTAGACTAATACAACAAAGTTGCATAGTTGGAGATTACTGACTGTGAACCATTATATTTGTGTGAAAAGAAGAGGAGTGATCCTGTTTCCAGGAAGACCCCTGAAAAATGATTGGACAAGAGGAGAAGATACAACATTACTGCAACATAATTTTTGATGAGTGTGATTGCAAATTAATTGAACTCAAACTCAGACAGGCATCCATCCATAAGAAAATGAGAAAATATTAGGAGATCAATGAGCAGTTATATTTCCAAATTATATGTGACTAATGAGGAGATGGATTCGCATACGGAATACGTTTTAATGAGTTTGAACCTGGATCTAGCAACATATAACCCCCCCCCCCCTCGGAGGAGGAGAATGAGGACTTCTTTCGATCAATGAGAAACTCATGTGTGATGGGTCTGGATGAATACTTGATCTCTGTTATTTAAAGAGAAAATAAACTTTGGGTGAATTGTTTGGTTCCTATTTTTGAACACTGTTAAACTCTCGCTAAAGTCCCTCCGTCCTGGTTAGCAAGAGTTATAGACCTATCATATAAAAAGGATCCCATCATTTGCCAAACTACTATAGGAAAATGTATTTACCAAATGTATTTAATAACATTTTTGCTAACAGCATTTTGGAACACTTACACTCCTGAGTGGAGGCAGGAATGATCATTCCATTAGAGCAGGGGTACTCATAGTACGGCCCGCGGGCCGGTGGCGGCCCGGCAAGCCTTCCTGGGCGGCCCGCGGACATTGCAGACACCTGTGTTTAAAAAGAAATAAATTAATTAGTGTTCGCAAATACAGCCGCAGCAGCGCGGACTCAGACTCTGCTCTGGGGGGGCCCGGGGGATTCCAGTGATTGTCAGAGGGGCGCTGCAGGGGCCTAAGAGGTGAAATTCAACAAAGCCTAATTTACATGTAAATGGTCTTTTAAAGACCCATGAAGTACTTGGCGGGGCTGTGTGCGCGCGGGCGGCCGGGGAAGCTGTCTCAGCCCGGGCTGAGGGCTGACACACACACACTGGTGAGAGGACAGAGAGGGAGGGAGGGGGACAGAGAGGGAGGAAGGGGGACAGAGAGGGAGGGGGACACAGAGGGAGGGAGAAGGGAGACACAGAGAGAGGGTTGGAGGGAGACACCGAGCGAGGGAGACACAGAGGGAGGGAGGGAGACACAGAGGGCAAGAGGGAGACACAGAGGGAGGGAGGGGGACACAGAGGGAGGGAGGGGGACAGATAGTGGGAGACAGGGAGGGAGACACAGAGGGAGGGAGACACAGCGGGAGGGAGACACAGAGGGAGGGAGGGAGACAGGAAGGGAGGGAGGGAGACCGGGAGGGAGGGAGACACAGAGGGAGGGAGGGAAACAGAGAGTGGGAGACAGGGAGGGAGACGCAGAGGGAGGGAGGGAAACAGAGAGTGGGAGACAGGGAGGGAGACACAGAGGGAGAGTGGGAGACAGGGAGGGAGACACAGAGGGAGAGTGGGAGACAGGGAGGGAGACACAGAGGGAGAGTGGGAGACAGCGAGGGAGACACAGAGGGAGAGTGGAAGACACAGAGGGAGGGAGGGAGACACAGAGCGAGGGAGGGAGACACAGAGGGAGACACAGAGGGAAGGAGGGAGACACAGAGGGAGGGAGGGAGGGAGGGAGACACAGAGGGAGGGAAACAGAGTGGGAGACAGGGAGGAAGACAGAGGGAGAGTGGGAGACAGGGAGGGGAACACAGAGGGAGAGTGGGAGACTGGGAGGGAGACACAGAGGGAGAGTGGGAGACAGCGAGGGAGAAACAGAGGGAGAGTGGGAGACAGAGAGAGAGACACACTGGGAGGGAGGGAGACACAGAGAGAGGGAGGGAGACAGGGTGGGAGGGAGACACAGAGAGAGGAAGGGAGACAGGGAGGGAGACACAGAGGGAGGGAGGGAGGCACAGAGGGAGGGAGGGAGGGAGGGAGACACGGAGTGAGGGAAACTGAGAGTGGGAGACAGGGAGGGAGACACAGAGGGAGAGTGGGACCTGGGAGGGAGACACAGAGGGAGAGTGGGAGACTGGGAGGGAGACACAGAGGGAGACTGGGAGACTGGGAGGGAGACAGAGGGAGAGTGGGAGACAGGGAGGGAGACACAGAGGGAGGGAGGGAGACACAGAGGGAGGGAGAGGGAGGGAGAGGGAGGGAGAAAGAGGGAGAGAGACACAGAGGGAGAGGGAGGGAGGGAGAGAGAGAGAGAGAAGGAGGGAGAGAAGGAGGGAGAGAGAGAAAGATGTGTGTAATCTGGGTCTGGTGGCTCAGTGGACGAAGGTGTCTGCTGCAGGGACCTGTGTTTAACTTCATGGTTACCATTTTTGTTTGCTTTAGCCCCGCCCCCTCCCCCTCTGACCCCGCCCCCACCGGTGCAGCCCTCAGCCACAAACCACACTGTAAATTTGGCCCCCCGAAAGAAAGTTTGTGAGTACCCATGCATTAGAGCAATCAGGTTTTAGGTAAAATCATTCCACAATAGATAATATATGTGCCCTTCAACTTTTAACAGCTAAATATGTGAAAATTAGAGGTGCCCTGATATATGAAGCTTTTATTGATTCCTCCACATTTTCTAGGAAAATTTTAAGTTTTAACACACCTGTGACTACCCCGGCAATTAGATTAGATTAGAGCAGGTCAAGTCCCACAGGGCTCTTCTCACGTTGTAGACAGCAAGTTCAGTGCTCTTCTGATTTTTCTTTTGTCCATGAGTGTTGTGAATTGGGTGCCTGGAGATGCCATATTTATACCTGGCACAAACTATGGGCTGGGAATGATGCCTGGGGAGGCCTGAAACCAATGGATAAAAGTTCCCGGGACTCGCCCTTCTCACTTTGGACATTTTCAAGATGGCCA
This sequence comes from Lissotriton vulgaris, assembly GCF_964263255.1. Taxonomy (NCBI): domain Eukaryota; kingdom Metazoa; phylum Chordata; class Amphibia; order Caudata; family Salamandridae; genus Lissotriton; species Lissotriton vulgaris. The sequence continues at coordinate 1,859,025,377 of NC_141689.1, forward strand.
AAGTATTTGACTATAATCTGTGCTGAACTAGAGAAAGAAAAACAGCTGAGGCAAAAAAATGCTCAATCCTGCCCACCTTTCCTCCTATCATCGCTCTATCTTTCCTCCATCCATTCATTTTCTCTCTCCCCTTCTTATCTTTCCCTCTTCTCTTTCTCTGACTCCCTCCCTCCTATAGTTGGGTCATGCCAGACCATCCTGTCCTGAAAGCATCCCACCCCCAAGCCTACAGACTACCAGTGGTGTGACAGAACGGACAACCCACCCCTGCATGCAAGAGGAGCCCAGTATTTGATAAGGACTAGTATTGCTGGTGGTCAATTGATGGGATAATCTAAATCGGGTTTCACTTTCATATGTACACATGCTCCCATGTACTTGTGAAAAGCACTCTGAAAGCTTGATGCCAAAGCAGCTGGGGCATGGGGTCCATGGGGCACCTCCTATGGCAGTGCTTTGCGGTGCTTACACCACCTGCTACATCTTCAAGAAGTACTTAAATTTTCAAGATGTAGCAAGTTTTATAAGCACTGCTAAGAACTGCTAAGAAGCCCTAGAGTATGAACGGCATTTAAGGGTCCATGGGTAGGAACTGCTATTCCTGATTTGCCCTTTGCCAAATCTGACACTGCCCACAAGCCCTGGCACCAGGAACAGTAGTACAACAGGGACTCTGATAAGCCCTGTTTTCTTTTTCTTGCTCAAAAAGAACATGCACATTTTAATTCATTTGTGTACTGATAACAGTTCAGAACCCATTTCAGAACTGAGGTTCCGTAACGATCGTAAGTGGTGTTTTTGACTCGCACGAATATGGTCGAGTCTGGTATCTATGAACCGCAAATGACGAGTTTAGTGGGTGTACGCAGTTTCGCTGTGTTAGCCTAAACCGTTCGTTTGTTTCGTGGGTTTCTCTATCTGTACCCACGGGTTCCATCTTAGATATGGCATCCATTTTGTTTCTTGCCCTCAAGTAGCCAGCGAACGGACGCTGTCCGCTTCGCGACCCTGGGATTCCCAAGACTTTTGCGGAAGACACGTTTCCTTTGAAAGTGTCTTCATGATGAGGGGGGTGACACTGTAAGGCAGATGGCCCCGCTCGAGGCTCATCTTGCCGTGCCGGTCTATTGTCTTAGTCGTGCATCTCATTAGGCACGTCCCTTGATGCCTGCAGCTCGTGTTTCCCGATACCACCCCTTTTACACCCTTTCCGATCTCCTCACTGTTTCTGCCTTCCTCTGCACCTGTCTCTGTTCCTTCTTCGATCTGTTTACTGCCAATTGGAATGTACTAATGGTGGGAAGATGGGTTTTTACAGTTGGGAACCACCAAATGTTTCCGTACTTATGTTCCGGGCCCTGAATGCATCAAAGCAACCCCTCCTGGTGATTATGATGGGAACCAAGTTATAAACCTTTGTGTATCATGTTAACCTATGAGAGAAATGTGTTTAAAAGGAGCGACCTACAGTAGCAATTCGAAGCAGGCTCCTTGAACCTACATGTGATGTACTTCTCGTGACTTCTGTGTTCCCTGCAGTAATAAACCTCAAATCTTTGACGCCGAAGGAAGTGTCCCGTGTCTCTGTCATTTGTACGCCAGAACAGGTTACCCACGAAGGTTTCAGGTGTTGTCCCCTGGCACCGCTGGGTCTTAGAAAAACCCAGTCCTTCAGTTGGCGCCCACGTGGGGCTGCATCAGTGGTACCGGTCCAAGCCCGACGATCGTGAGGAACTTCGTGTGAAATCTCCGAGGGAAGGTGCACCCCGCTTCATCGATCCTGTTGTCGAAACAAATGGCCCGACGACTTTTCCCACAAAGATTCCCGCCTCCTGACGGCTGCGACGGACTGCTGGCCTGACTGTAGCCCTGTTTTGGCGCCTGGCGTAGACCTTGGTACAGCGAGACGATTGACGGGCCTTCCTGGTGACGCCATCGATCTTTGAGTTAAGTATTTGTGGGTCGCTCCCAGAGTCCTTAGTTGTGGTTGCTTAGTTGTTGCATGGTTCCATTGCATTTGTGGTTCTTAGTACTTGGTTCTTTGTTGTGATATTTGACGTCTGCAGTCGCCAAAAACCGAGGGTTTTTGCTCTTTGCAGGGACTTGGTAAATCCCGTAACCCTTGAAGTTTGTGAAACTCGGCTAGTGTGCAAGATGCCTGGTCGCAGTACTTGTTCAGTTGTTTTAGACGTTGTGGTACGGATTCCCGACTGGAGGACTCGTGTTCGATACCTCCGGTTGGAACTCTAACTTATGAGCTCTATAGTAAGCACGGGTTAGGTCCGATTACCTTTAATGAATATTGGATTCGCTATACTAAAAAGGATGGTGTCCTTAGTTGGCCACCTCATGGTAGTTTCGAGACCCCGATTTTAGATAACCTCGAGGCTAAATTGTTTAAGAGAAAAGCAAGGCCGGCCATGTTTGATGCTTTTCGGTTGTGGCGTAAAGAAGCCAAGCAAAGAGAAATCAGACTGTTCAAACGTAATCAGAGAGATGGAGTTGCTACCACGGTAAGAAAAGCAGAGCAATTTCAGCGAGATAAGGAGGAAAAGGAAAAGGAAGTTTTCGATAGACTTCAGCGCATGTCTGTAGATAAATGTTATCCTGTTTTGCCGACGGGGTCGGATAAGACACAGGAATCAGTTGAGGATCCCTTATTGTCCTATCTTCTAAAGTCACCACCTCCGTACACACAGGGTACCACAGCTCCAGTGGTCCCTCCTGTGGTTCCTCCAGTACCTGTTCCTCAACCTGTTCCTCAACCTGTACCTGTTCTTCCGACTGTTCCTGCTCCCTTGCCTACTTCTGTCCCTACTGCTCCTTCGCTTGTACTTCCTCATACTCCTGCTCCCGCTGCTGTTCCTGTTCTACTCACTCCTACTGTTCCTTCTGTTTCTGACTCCTCTCTTGTTAATCCCTTATGTTATACTTCTCCATCTACTCGACGTCGTACTCCTTTAGTTGCGGCTAACTTTTCCAATTCTCTTGGACCTATTTCTGAGTCCGCTGGTTCGGACGGTCCACAAAGACGTAGTCAGCTTCCCGATAATAGGGAACGTGCTGCGCTGTATAATATGGCGATGACATGGATCCTACACCCCATTAGGAATCCTCCACGTTCGGTATTGAATACGTTTGGGCAATTCAATATACCGACACAAAGATATGTTTTTGAAGAAATGTGCAAGGCTTTACGTGACCAAATATCGGCTGATGCATCTGACGATGTAATGACTGCTTTGACTAATCTACAGCTCCAGTTCTCGAGCGGAATGATAGTAGGTTCTAATGTTCGACGCGCTGTTGAGCAATTGTTATCTTTTCGTCCCTCTATAATGCCTCGAGCCTTGTTTGTAGAAGACATTGAGGGACCGCTAGAAGCGCCTGGTCAGTATCCCATGCGTGAAGTTCCACCAGTGTGGATGCCAGGTGATGCTAATCAAGCTCCGCCGATCCTGCCACATTTCCAGAGAGTATGGATCCATCTTCCATGGAAATGATCAGAAGTTTTGCAGGTGAAGCAATCTTTGCCTGACCCTCGCAAAAATCCTGCAGGGTATTATAAAGAATTATCGCAGCTCGTAGATGCTACGATAATTAATCTTGCCGATATCGATATGCTGTTTGGCAATGTCGTTCCGCAACCGGTAAACACTTATGCCAGCTATGAAAGTGAACTGGGATAAGTTGTCCGCTTGCAAACAGAAGAAGGACGAGAGTGTCTCTGATTTCTTTACGAGATTTGAGGAGGCATTCATCGATCATAGTGGTCAGGATATGGGTACCGAGGGTGGTCAGAGGTTGTTCGTGGACAAGTTTGTCTCTAACTTGTTGCCTGACTTGAGCAACAAGTTGAAAAATTCTGAGAGTGCGTGGGCTGTCTCTACTTCTGCTCAAATATTGGCTACGGCACAGTATTATGAGAATAGGGAGAAAGAAGAAAATGATCGTGCCGATAAAAAGACGAAAGAACTCAAAACTAAAGTGTTGTTGCAGCAGGCGTATCCTCCGCGTTCGAATCAGAATGATTCGCAATAGCGTAATCGATCGCAGTCTCAGTCTAATAGATCGCAATCTCGAAATGACTCCTCTTCACAGAGATCTTCGTTGGGGTACAATCAGTGTGCCTATTGTAGAAATGAGGGTCATTTGAAATTCGATTGTCCAGTTCTTAATGAGCGTAATAGTGGTAATTCGTCTAGAGGAGGACGTGGTGGTCCTCAACAGACATCACATGGAAGAGGTCGTGGTACTCAAAACGATCGTTCCACTAACACTTCGGACTCCAATAATTGTTTTGATCAACGTGGATCATCGCAAGGAAGATCTTCGCAGTACAATGTAGATGATTATTACGTCGATCAGGGAACTGACGACGGTAATTACTAGGACAGCCATAGACAAGGAGAGGGAGTAGTATCAGTTCCGGTTGATCAGAGAGGGCCTTACGTCGCAGTTGCCACCTCGAGCGTCGTTGAGCCTTTTCTGTTGGACACTGGTGCAGCGAAAAGTTCCATCATGCATTCGAAACTCCCTGGCGCACCTTTGTCTGGCTTAACAAATGTTTCCATTGGATTCTCTGGCGCCCCTGTTAGCAATCCAGTTTCGCGCCCTTTGCCTCTTACCATTGGGCCTTGTGAGCTGAAAGCTCCATTGATTTTGACCACTGGTTGTGGGGAAAATCTCTTGGGTCTGGATTTGCTAAAACGTCTGTATGCGACTTTGTATTGTTCTCCTGCGGGAGTAAAGCTTACTTTGGGTGAGAGAGTTATCTCTCCAATGTACTTGTCTCTCGATAAACTTCCACCGGAATTGAGTTCTCTTCCTGCATCTTTGTGGGCAACAGGTCCCAATGACGTGGGCCTGCTTGACATCTCCCCTTATGTTGTTCACTTGAAATCTAATGTGCGATTGCCACGTATTCCCCAGTATCGTATCTCTCTTGACGGTGAACGAGCATTGTTAGCGATCATCTATGACTTGATCGAGAAAGATATCATTGAAGAGACTCGGGGAAACGTGTGCAACAGCCCTGTGCTGCCCATTTTGAAACGTACTGATCCTTCGAAACCACCTGTTTATCGTTTTGTTATCGATTTACGGGAGATAAATAAAATTGTGATTCCTCAGTTCCCTGTGGTGCCTGACATTACGGCTCTACTGACTCTGATTCCAGCTTCTGCATCTTGGTTTTCAGTGATCGATCTGAAGAATGCGTTCTTCAGCATTCCGATTGCTGAAGAGAGTAGAGACCTTTTCGGTTTCTCTCTTGGAGGTCGCAGCTTCCGGTTTAAACGTGCTCCTCAGGGCTACTGTGAGAGTCCATCGATATACAGTCAAGCCTTGAAGGGCCAACTTGATGCATTTGTGTTGCCGGCTGGTGCAGCCTTGATCCAATACGTCGACGACTTATTGGTGGCCGCAGACACTCAGGACATTTGCAAAATTGCTACAGTGTCGTTGTTGCAATATCTCTGTGACTTACATCACAAGGTGTCACCTTCTAAACTGCAATATTGTTGTCAAGAAGTAACCTATCTAGGTCACTTATTGTCAAAGGAGGGAAGAAGGTTGACCCCAGAGAGAATTGCAGCGATTACGCGAATGACTGTGCCAACGACTCAGAGAGATGTGCGTGCCTTCATAGGTATCACGTCATACTGCAGGCAATGGATTCCGAATTTTTCATTGTTAGCGAAACCATTGGTAGCTCTTACGTGCAAGGATGTTCCAACTCCTTTACCATGGACGGACGAATGTCAGAAAAGTTTTTCTGAATTGCGTGACGCATTGTGTTCGGCTCCCGTGTTAGGTACTCCTGACTACAGCAAGCCGTTTACATTATACGTTCACGAGAGGGAAGGTTGTGCGTTGAGTGTTTTGATGCAACCTTTTGGTGGTAAGCAACGTCCATGTGCATATTTTTCCTCGACCTTGGACCCGGTAGCTAGAGCATTGCCGAGTTGTTTGAGAGCAACAGCGGCAGCTGCGGTGTCCATCCGACAATCTGCAGGATTGGTCATGGATAATATGCTTACGGTGATGGTTCCGCACGCAGTTGACACTCTTTGAATCGTACTAAAACACAACACTTGACGAGTGCGAGGTTGTCTGGGTACGAATTGACACTGTTGGCAAGTCATATTCAGATAAAACGTTGTAATGTCCTGAATCCGGCGACTTTATTGCCAATTAGTATGGAATCAGATGAAGTAGCACCCCATGACTGCTACTTACGGACAGAGGAGGAAACAAAAGGTTGTGTGGACTTTAAAAACACTCATTTGGAAGATCCCGATGGGACCTTGTATGTGGATGGTTCATGTTTTAAATTGCCGAATGGTGATGTAACGACTGCGTATGCTGTGGTAACTTTGAATACTGTTGTGGAGACGGCGAGATTGAGTCAGAATTCTGCCCAAGCTGCAGAACTGATCGCTTTGACTAGAGCGTGTGTGTTGTCGAAAGGGAAACGGGTGAATGTGCTTTTGGCGTCGCCCATAGCTTTGGACGATTGAGAGAGAGGTTTTATGACGTCGCATGGCACTAAGATTCAGCATGGACAGCTGGTGAATGATCTTTTGGATGCACTTACATTGCCTAAGCACGTAGCGATTGTTAAATGTAGTGCGCATCGTAAAGTGACGGATGATGTTGGTCGTGGTAATGCGTTTGCGGATGAGACTGCTAAGGAGACTGCCCCGAACCTTAGCACTAGAATGTATGTGACTAGTTTGGTTAGATGGCCTACAGAGACTGGTATGTGTGAGGACACTATCGAGAGTGTGAAAGCGATACAGAATGAGGCCACTGAGACTGAAAAAACAAAGTGGAAAGAGAGTACGGGAAAGTTGGATGCGAATGGTTGTTGGACTGATTTGTCGGAGCATAAGAGATGGATGTTGCCAGATGCGTATGTGCTAGCTGTTGTGACGATGGCACACGGGTTAGCACATATTAGTGCGAAAGGTATCTGCAAGTTGTTGTCCCCTGTGTGGAAGAATGATGGTATCACTAAATGTGCTGAGAGATTGGTTAAGAATTGCATGGTATGCATGTTGTACAATCCTGGTAAGGGAACCCCTACACCTCCTGGCCATTTTGCTCCCCCTTCATGCCCCTTTGAGGTGATTCAGTTAGACTTCATCCATATGGAGCGATGCAATAACCTGAAATACGTTTTAGTGGTGGTTTGCGCATTTTCCCGATGGATTGAAGCCTACCCTCTCAAAGACAATATTGCTCTGTCCACTGCAAAAATCCTACTGAAGGAATACTTTCCGCGGTATGGAATGCCACGAATTGTATGGTCTGATAACGGAAGTGAGTTTGTGGGGAGTGTGATGAAGAATGTGTGTAAGGGCCTTGGAATTACTCAAAAACTCCATAGCGCCAATCATCCCCAGTCAGCAGGTTTAGTTAAAGGGTATAATGGCACCCTTAAACTAAAATTAGCGAAGATTCAGGCTACGACTGGTCTTTCGTGGCCTGACGCTTTGCCTCTAGCTCTGTTGTCAACAAGGGCGACTGTACACTCCCGAGTAGGGCTCAGTCCCTACGAAATAGTGTTCGGCCGTCCTGCGAATGTTTGGGGGGGCCCCTAGACTGAGTGTGTTTTCTGATCTTGAATATCCAATGTTGATCGATTATCTTCATGATCTGACTGCTAAACTGAGGTTAATTCACCAACAGGTCTTTGAAGCACTGCCGACGCAGACAGAGGGTCCAGGCCACCAGCTCCAGCCTGGAGACTGGGTGGTGACGAGGAACTTCGGACGCAAAAGAAATCTCGAGCCCCGTTTTACTGGACCCTACCAAGTTCTTCTCGCCACGAGGACTGCTGTCCGTTTGGAAGGTCGAAAACACTGGGTGCATGCCACCCATACTAAAAAGGTTCCAATACCTTTACCAGCGGACTCGTGGGTGAGGAAGGGCATTGCCTCGTCTGAAACTGAAGCATTGCAGACCTTTGTACCTTTTAGCGACGCTCAGCCTGTCGGAGAATCCTCAGTGCAGCAGAAAGACATTGTTGAACATTTGTCATCACAAGATTCAAGATCCGAACAATTGACTGATCAGCAGAACTCTGTCTCCTCATCGGATCCATTGTTTGACGAACAGACACGTCCTGGGAGAAGCCGCTACTCTTTGCGATCTAATACCAAGGACAAATAAAATGTTGTTTCTGTCCCTCGACATCTACGTTACCCCCTTGGCCACGATCAGTCTAAACACACGTATAACTGTGATTTTTGTACATATTGAGTTTTTTTCCACATATGTGTTTTTGCTTCCACAGCTGAGAGACTTTGTACATATTTGTGAATTAGAATACCTTGCATCCAGGTGAACCGTAGGGCCGCGCGTGTACTTCCTTCTGGTTAGTAGGTCTAGACACTAGGTCAGAGACCGTCGGTTCCTGGGAACTCCTGGGGATTGACTACTGCTACACAGAACGAAGTGCGTCAAGAAACGTTGCGGACGGTTTTAGAGGATGGCGTTTTCAAAGCTGATGGACTTGGAAAAAGCTCAGACGCAAAGATTCAAACTGCAACAGATTTCTCGTACAAAATGCTTTATGTTTCAGGTGTTCCTTCTGTTTCTAATTGTTTCATTGTTATTGGCGGGTGGGGTGTATTATATGATACAGTACTTCCTACCTTCTGCCATACCTACTCCTACTTCTGAACCTAAAACTATCTCCACTGTGTCTCCCCATTCCTTCCATATCCTACCTCAACACGAACAGGCTACACGTGCGGAATTCAGAAATAATTCCTTCATTCAGCTTCTTCATCAGCATCAGTTAGTGGTTAACACTACTAATTGTTGGGTGTGTGGGTTAATGCCACATACCACGGATAAAGGAATTCCATATCTGGTCCTTCCTTATAGCTCCCAGGGTTCAGCTCGAGCATTGCAAACAATGTTTCGAAGTGCACTAGATTCTTACCCCAATCGAGAGCCACGTCCTCCGCACTTTGGTCCTGGTCCGTACCACAAGCCTTTGGCCATAGCAATCGCTGATTTAGATAGGGATATCTATGAGCCGTCGCTCATCCCAGAGGAAGAGGTGCGAGCCTATAGGGATCTGAGTGAGGCTGAGTATAGTGCGCTCGTGGGTGAAAGACAGCTTAAAAGCTCGTCTCCAATATGGATCGTACCCCACCTTGGTAATTTCTGTCTAAAAGGTCGTGGCCGAAGCCCGAGAGCTCATCTTGGAGAGAGTGCTTGCTCTGAGACGTATGTCTTGCCGATGCTCTCTTCCCCTGTGTTTCTGACTGCCAATGGTACGTACTTTGTCTGTCATGATCGTGTGTATACGTGGTTGCCCTCCGACTTTGCGGGCACATGTTATATCGCGAATTTGTTGCCTCCGACGTTTACCGTTGATGCAGACTACCACAAGACTAGAGGTGTGAGAGGCGTGATTAGCGAAGAGGACACTGCCGGTCAAGAGGCAGGAGACTTTTTCAAGGGTTTCTTTCCGTTTTGGGGGCCTATGGTTAATAGTAGGAACCTGAGACAGTTGACTCGAGTGGTGGAATCGACAGCTAATGTCACTGACAGTGCCCTTGGTAATATCACCGCAGAACTTCAGGCGGACAGGCTTATGACGCTACAAAACCGTATGGTTTTAGACGTTGTTTTAGCAGACCGAGGTGGAGTATGTAAAGTGATCCATTCGAGCTGCTGTATTTTCATTCCAGATAACGCTCCGACCGTCTATCAAGCCATCTCAAAGTTGCATAAGATCTCTGAGTCCATACACGTGGACGTAGGGGATTGGACGCTACTTGGGTGGTTTTGGGGCCTGATGTCGACTTGGGGTTGGAAAATTCTGATGATCATCGGAGTTGTCGTAGCATTTCTGTTCACGTGTTGCCTTTGTGTGCAGTGTGGTCCTGCCTTATGTGGCCTCTGTGCTACAACGTGTATGAGACAGCCACCTGGTACCAAAGGAGCTCAGATGGACAGGGTTATGTTGCAGCAACATCTAGATGGTCTGATGAATATTGAATATGATTCCGACTAGTGCTTGCCTACATGAGGGCAAAAGGAGCGTCTGAGGTTCCGTAACGATCGTAAGTGGTGTTTTTGACTCGCACGAATATGGTCGAGTCTGGTATCTATGAACCGCAAATGACGAGTTTAGTGGGTGTACGCAGTTTCGCTGTGTTAGCCTAAACCGTTCGCTTGTTTCGTGGGTTTCTCTATCTGTACCCACGGGTTCCATCTTAGATATGGCATCCATTTTGTTTCTTGCCCTCAAGTAGCCAGCGAACGGACGCTGTCCGCTTCGCGACCCTGGGATTCCCAAGACTTTTGTGGAAGACACGTTTCCTTTGAAAGTGTCTTTATGATGAGGGGGATGACACTGTAAGGCAGATGGCCCCGCTCGAGGCTCATCTTGCCGTGCCGGTCTATTGTCTTAGTCGTGCATCTCATTAGGCACGTCCCTTGATGCCTGAAGCTCGTGTTTCCCGATACCACCCCTTTTACACCCTTTCCGATCTCCCCACTGTTTCTGCCTTCCTCTGCACATGTCTCTGTTCCTTCTTCGATCTGTTTACTGCCAATTGGAATGTACTAATGGTGGGAAGATGGGTTTTTACAGTTGGGAACCACCAAATGTTTCCGTACTTATGTTCCGGGCCCTGAATGCATCAAAGCAACCCCTCCTGGTGATTATGATGGGAACCAAGTTGTAAACCTTTGGATATCATGTTAACCTATGAGAGAAATGTGTATAAAAGGAGCGACCTACAGTAGCAATTCGAAGCAGGCTCCTTGAACCTACATGTGATGTACTTCTCGTGACTTCTGTGTTCCCTGCAGTAATAAACCTCGAATCTTTGACGCCGAAGGAAGTGTCCCGTGTCTCTGTCATTTATACGCCGGAACAGGTTACCCACGAAGGTTTCAGGTGTTGTCCCCTGGCACCGCTGGGTCTTAGAAAAACCCAGTCCTTCAGAACGCCACGGGGCACGCGTTAGTCACTGGGCCATACCTTGGTGGTTGAGGCCTTTTACTCCTGAAGTCCACGGGCCCAAAATGAGGACAGCCAACTTCTGTTCTCATTTGTGTTTAGAGACAGAAGGCATGATTTAGATGTTGGTGGATGTGTCACTCCGTCACAATGGTGATGAATATCCCATCTGCCAAAATATAATTCCCATTATATGCTATTATATTTCAGTGGACAGGATATGTGTCACCTTTGTGACGGAGTAACCCGTCTGCCGAGATCTAAATCAGGCCCAGAGTTTATGCAATGTCTGAGTTCTATAAGTGAATGCAGATAGTCTATCAACCTTTGATCAGACCTTGAAAAATAATCTTGAGACTCTGTAGATGCCTTATAATTCATTTCTTGTCCAATATACTGATGACCTACTTGTGGCATCAAGTACACAAGAAAATTGTACACAGGACACAATTGCTCTTTTAAACAATTTAGCTGAGAATGGGCACAAGGTGTCCCCGAGCAAAGAAGTACTTTATTTGGGACATATTTTTGAGAAAGGAATGAGAAAGGTGTCACAGGAAAGAATAGAGACAATCCTAAAAATGAATACACCCAGAATCCAGACAGAGGTCAGAATATTCCTGAGGGTGGTTGGCTACTGTGAATGCTGGATGCCCAACTTTTCCCTAGTGACCAGGCCTTTACTGAGGCTGATGCACAAAGATGTGCCTGATCCCCTTCCAAGGGACAATGAATGCTTGAAAGATTTCATAGAGCTTAGAGAAAGTCTCTGCCGTGCCCTGGCATTAGGAATGCCTGATTGCAGTGAGATGTTCATACTGTTTTGCAGTGAGAGGAGAGAAAGGGCTGCACTCTCTAAGTGCTTATTCAGCTGCATGGCGTCAGGATCCATCAGACTGCCCACCACCTTTCGCACTCCAGCCGTAGTGGGGGAACTACTCAAGGTGAACCCAGGATGCTAGGTGCATTTCACTCACTTACATCCTACCTAGGAAGACTGCCTGTCGGGTGGGGGCTCCTAGCAGGTTCTCAACACATGCCTCTGACCCTCGGCTTGTCCCCTATTTTACTCCCCTTGTTCCCAGAGGAAGAAAAGCGGACTTATATTTCTTTAATTCTCTGCTCCCATATGTGGTGGTTTTTTCCTTATCTTTGTTTCAAGGCCACGCCAGAGTTTGACTCAGCAACCACCATGACTCAGCAGCCTCCGTGACTCAACAAGCCTCCGTGACTCAGCAACCCCCATGACTCAGCAACATCCATGACTCAGCAGCCTCCGTGACTCAGCAACCTCCATGACTTAGCAGCCTCCGTGACTCAACAAGCCTCCATGACTCAGCAACCTCCGTGACTCATCAGCCTGGCAAAAGGTATTTAACTCTCACCCAGGCTCATCTTCAGTGCTTCGCATTGAGTTTCCTATTAAAGATCCTGCGGCGTGACGGCTCTTCTCTGCAGGTGCTGGTCGGAGGAGCCCTGTTCCATCCTTGCTGCTGCTACTCACAGATAACTCTAAATCCTTTTTGGGCTACATTTAACTCTTGTGCTCAGTGGAATTCCATTGTTTTGACTCCCAGCTCATTTCTGGATATCGGGGTGATCTTGGGTAACTGCGCACAAAACTCTTCGCAGGAAGAGAGTACTGACTTAGTTTCCTATATCACAGTTCCCTCTGGTTCCCACTCAGCTTACTTTACGCCACTTACCTGGATTTTGGTCATTTCCTCCTTATATCATTTATGTAATTCGTGCATAGTTCTTGCTGATAGAAGTGTTTATTATTATTGCAGTGTTTATTGATATCCTGTTACGTCTCTGTTTTTTCTTGCTGAAAGAAGGTCTTGGTAATGCTCTCAAGCCTTGGACATACTTCAGCTGAAGGATACAGATTATGTCTTATCTCATTGAAAAAGAATGTAAGTTGTGCTTATGTGTAATCTTCATTGGCACAATATTGTGTGAGTGTGTATTTATCTTTGGCGCAATATTATGTGGGTTTGTATTTATCTCTGGCACCATATGGTGTGGGTGCGGTTCTGATTTATTCTAATCATTCTAAAAGACCTCTTTTATCGTGACCCAATGCAGAAGTTTATGCATTGTGGAAGAGGTGTGGCGCAGCGGCCGGGCTGCCTGACTCCAGACCACAGGGTTCACGGTTCCATCTCCGGCGGCAGGTTAGCCTAGCACCATGCGACTCTGGGCAATAGCTTGCTTAATCTTCCCGACGGCCCCCAGAGCCGAGACACCTCCGTCGGAGGTAGCTGTGCGTTTTACGAATGCTAGCATTTACATTTATATATGTCATTGATTATTTGTGTTCTTATTGATGTCTTTTACTGCTGCTGCAGGAGCTGCTCTCCATGCTCTTTTGTTTGCTTCTCTGCCAGCACGAATGCGCACCTGTTGTTTCTTTCTTTATTTTAGTTTTTTGTTTTAACTAATTATTTTAGTTTATCGTTTGTTCCCAAACCCCCTTCCCTTGAGATTATCGGATGAGCACTGGTGTCTCTGGTTCAGTGTTCGTCGGATGATTTCTGAGGATTTTTAGGTCCAGCTGCCTCTGCGTGTCCAGTAAAGAGAAGAACGCATTACACCATTCATCTTCCCAGATTGGCTCCTGATACATGGAAAATCTCGAAGACATGTATTTCGGTAACACTTGACCCTGTTGCCGCATGACTAACCTGGTTGTTTTAAAGTGGTTATGGCTGTTGGTGTCAGTATTGAGAGATGTGAGAGCATAGTGATGGGACATCCTCTTACAGCGATGGCCCCTCACGTACAAAAACACAGTATTTGACAAACAGGAGACTTACAAAGTATGAACAACAAATACTTGTCACAGAGGTAGTTATATTAAAATGTTGAACAGCATTAACTCCAGCTACATTATTAACTTTGCCTGAGATTTAAACTGATGGGGATAAAATTGAACAGGACTGTCTAGATGTTATGGATTTATGCACCAAGCCAAGACCAGACATTAAAGGTGAACCTCTTGATGAGCCCCACTATGTAAAGTTTGTGGACAGCTCATCTTTAGGAGACAATGAAGGAAATTTGAGAGCAACGTATGCAGTTTGCACAATCCAAGGAGTGATAGAAGTCTCTTGTCATTGAGATTTTACTTCAACACATGTGCCAAAATTGATTACCCTTGCAATAGCTTGTTGTGTTTCAGCTCAATTCAGAGCTACTATATTTGCAGATAGTTCATATGGCTTTGGTGTGGGCCATGACTTTGGACAGTTATGGTTACAAAGGGGATTTATGATATCATCAGTTCAGGAGAAGAAAAGGAGAGTATGTAATGGACTACAGAAGCACTTTCTCCAAGAAATTGCAACAATTAAATGTGCAGATCACTGGAGTGGCAATGATTATGTCACTGTTGGAAATCGCTATGATGAGGAAGTTGCACAATTGTGTACACTTGTGGCATGCACATTTATTGGAAAATATGCAAATGAAACTGAAGAAGACACTACCTATTTGATGTTGATGTCAGTAGCTGATACTTGGGAATAAACCAAAATATTACAGGAAACGTTTCAGAGGCAGAACAGCATGAATAGATCAGAGCAGGATGTATTAAAAATGCAAATGACATTTGGGTTTCAGAAGATGGAGGACCAGCGTTGCCAGATAGTTTGTTGTTTCCCATGTCACAACATTTCTATGGTCGTGCACACATTGGCAGAATGCAATAATTAGGCTGTTTAGGCAAAATGTATTTAATCTCTGATTCAGAGTTCTAGCAGAAGAATTGTCATAGATGTGTAAAATGACAGAAGGTGAATGTGGAAAGAAGAACACTTGTAACCATGAGTCATGTACAAAGATCAGGAAGATCCTTTGACAGGATGCAGTTGGACTTCATTGAGATGCCTGTTTGTAAAGGGCTAAGGTATGTTAAAGTGTGCCTTTTCTCTTGATTGGTGGAAGCCTAACTAAAGTGGAGAAATGACAGTCTCACTGTAGCTCAGCTTCTATTATGTGAACTCATACTTCCTGACTTCTCTGAAATCAGACCGAGTGCTGTAATTGGCACTTTCTGTTTGGCCGAGATGATGCCCTAGCCAGGCAGAACCTACCACTCCCATCAGGGGCAGGTGATTACACTCTGTATAAACTACATTCACGGTGAGTGCAGGTTATTCCGATTACCTAATTTGCGATTCCCTAAATGCAATGCAGGAAGCAGTTAAAAATAGTGACCTTGATTTCAAGAATTGCAAATTCTCTTCTAATAGTTATTGGTAATCTGAAATTTCCTGCAAAAATGGAAAGGTTTGCATTTTTCTAAGTGCCATGTGGCGCACACGCATGACCTTAGGGCTTGTATGTGCGCCATATGTGCACACTTACCTTTTTTGGGAGTGCATCAGGGTGGCCTTTTGGCCCCCCTTTTACCCTTTTAATTGCATTCGCAATTTGCGATTACCAATTTGGTATTCGCAAATTGCAAATGTCTTCCCATTCATTCCTATGGGCCTCCAGGCCCAGAGGAATGAATGGGAAGACACTTCTTAATAGTGAATCGCACTTTGCGATTCGCTATTAAGGAATATGTAGGAATCTGAATTTTTTCTGCGAAACCTACATACATTGCATTTTGCAATTCCATAATAGCGAATCAGCAAAATTGGCTATTATGGACTCTCAAAATTCAATGTTGATACATCTAGCCCATGACCTCTACCCCCAATCTATCCAGCCAGGACCGAAAATGGAAGACGTCTGTTGTTCCAGTTGCATGGCCATTTTTTTTACAGCTGTCACTGGGGAATGCCAAGATGTGTTCCAAGAGCCTCCAGTGTGGACTGGAGCCAAACACAAAGGCACACAAAGAGTTTTAGAGCAGAGAAATGTCCACTGTCTAGTAGTGCATTTCTACGCTAATCATGACAAGACCACCTTTACTTCAGGAAAGGGTTTGACACCGCAAATCCAATGTGAGGAAACATTATGAGGCTGCTCCACTGCAATCCACTATTGTACCCTGAAGTAGTTTCAGCCATTCCTACATGTTAGCCTATGGGAAGAGCAAACCTCACAGACAGTGTACATGCACATGGGTACTCCACACTACCTGGGCATGGAACACATCTGTGTAACTGCCCTGCCTTTCACCTACCACTCGCTCACCCCTTAAGATGCACCCTTGGGATGTTCCATTGGTAGTGAAAGGTAGTCTCTGGATGGCTAGTTATTTAAAAAACGCCAGCCTGATCTGAAGCGCAATGGAGCAAACACAGATATGCAATGGCAGGCTGGACACATGTTTAGAAACACCATTGGTGCAAGTGCGCCACACCAACCTGTATTGGCAGGCAGGATACATGTTTAAAACCCACATAGGTGCAAGTGCGCACTTTGCTTTGCAATGGCAGTCTGGACACTGGTTTACAACCATCATAAATGCGAATCCGCACACACAAGTCTGCAGTGGCAGACCTGACCTATATTTAGAACCGGCAGGTAAGCATCACTTCCTAACATTTATAGGAAGGGCACACACACTTTCACACTGCATTTACAGGGGGAAAGTGCTCCAGGCTCTAAGGCCACATTAAAAGAATCAGCTACACCCAGGAGGTGCGCTATGGGGGGAGCCTACCCCTTAGGTAGGGAAAACAAATATGGGTGTACATCTCTATTGGCAGTGAACATGCAGGTGTAATTACCTGGCCACTCACCTAATCCAAGTTCTACCCCTTTAGGTTTATCCTAGGGCCACTCTGAAGGTAGTGAAAGCCTCTCTCAGGGTTGGCTACTGAGTTAGAAAGGCCAACCTGAGCATGAGACATGTTTGACAGGCTATTCCGGTGGGTGGCTGTAACGACTGGATTTTTGGACCAGATGGGATCAGCTCCTGAGAGCCCCTCCAACCCAGCCGGAACGTAACCATCTCCCTCCTCAGGACCATCTATCCAGGCACCTGGGTACCTACCTGAGGATGGGGAACTCGCAATATACAAGCTCATATCATCAGAAACACCACTAAATCTATAGGGATACTAAGAATACTCACTGATTACTAAGGACATCCATGCCCTACACCACACTCATACCTCATAGTCTTGCGACCACATAGGTCCAGACTAATCTACCCTGGGGCAGTTCTGATTATGTACTCTTACACACTGATCTCCCTCAGTGCTCACTCGACACGCAATCCGGCGTGTCTACACACGGGCCTGCAGTCCCAGTGCTCTCATTCACACACGATCCACAATCCGGCAGATCTCCACACCGTGTCCTTCCGGTGCTCTCATTCACACACGATCCACAATCCGACAGATCTCCACACCGTGTCCTTCCGGTGCTCTCATTCACACACGATCCACAATCCGGCAGATCTACACACTGACCACAATCAGTGCTCTCACTAACGCCACTTACCAATGACGACCACTTTCCTATGAATGTACAACACACACCAAGCACAGGGGTTTGAGGCTATGTGAAATTGCACCTATCCACTAGTGTCACTCGAATATCTGAGAATTTTAGGTGCTAAGGACAGGAGATCCAGACCCCTAGGTCTCCCTGAGACTAAGAAGTCTCAAACAACACAATTTAACACAATGTCCAGCACTCTACAAATGTATGGAGATGATCTATTTCTTTATCGCATAGTAGCTAATGAAACAATAATTATGGAAAAGCACCATATAATTACAACATTTCAATCATTTCATCCAAGTAAGGTAGGAGTCTTCAATAGTTGGGTAGTCAGGTCTTTTATTCTGTTCAAAATGCTATCTTCATAAAAACAATGTTGTAGCCAGTGCCTACGCGTTTCGTCCAACCGGACTTCTTCAGGGCAGGTTAGTCACTGTTTTTTTGTTGTCTAGTCTGATGCTTCATCTAAGGAGTTTGTCTCTAAAACTTCTTTCTCAGCGTGGTTGTGCAAACATTAAGGCGAATACCTTGTAAACAGTAAGTATGTTTTCTTAGTTTTCTTAGTTGAGGGTCCCGTAACTCAGAGAGATATTTTCATGCTTTCTTTGATGAAGTAATTTTGCTGAGCCGGAGCGTTGTAGGTCCAACTTATTGTTGTGAGCTGTAGAGTTGAGGCATCATGGCATCATAACCGCGGGACCCTCAACTAAGAAAACATACTTACTGTTTACAAGGTATTCGCCTTAATGTTTGCACAACCACGCTGAGAAAGAAGTTTTAGAGACAAACTCCTTAGATGAAGCATCAGACTAGACAACAAAAAAAACAGTGACTAACCTGCCCTGAAGAAGTCCGGTTGGACGAAACGCGTAGGCACTGGCTACAACATTGTTTTTATGAAGATAGCATTTTGAACAGAATAAAAGACCTGACTACCCAACCATTGAAGACTCCTACCTTACTTGGATGGAATGATTGAAATGTTGTAATTATATGGTGCTTTTCCATAATTATTGTTTCATTAGCTACTATGCGATAAAGAAATAGATCATCTCCATACATTTGTAGAGTGCTGGACATTTTGTTAAATTCACTTTCCTATGAATACCTTCAGCTCTCTGTCTCTATGTTGGGAAGTCTCTCTCACTATTCACTAAGGGTTCGCTACTACAATAATATTATGGGATGGCCGAATTACTTAGTATGTCAATTATCCTTTAGTTGCAGGTCTCCTCTCTCTCCCTACTTATTCAGTTATCACTTACCTGATCAGCGGTAACATCTGTTCAAACAGTAATACATGACTAGGAGACAAGGTTACCTCCACTGTATGGGGACAAAAGATATACACACTATGTGTAAGAGTTATTCCCTGATTTAAGCGCGCCTACTCCCTTTTGATCCTTCAGTTGCTTCACAGCAACTGGTTAGAAGAAAGGTTAGCTCTATCTTAAGAATAACACATTCACACTAGTTCACTAAGAACTGGGGTATCTTTATTACAATAAACATAAAATACACATACACAAATCTGCGGGGTCTCTATAACTAACAGGAACTTTTAACACACCGCTGAAAGAAAAGGATTAGACACACAGTACAAGGCTATCTGCGGGGTAACAGGAACTTTTAACACACAGATGGAAGAAAAGGATTAGACATACAGGGACAATGTCATCTGCGGGGACAGGAACTTTTAACACACCGCTGGAAGAAAAGGATTAGACATACAGGGACAATGTCATCTGCGGGGACAGGAACTTTTAACACACCGCTGGAAGAAAAGGATTAGACATACAATAGCCTAGGGAATAAAGACAAGGTTAAGGTGTAAGTGTAAAGGGGACTAGTTTAGACTACCTCACCTATTAGAAGGAAGATTTCTCTCTGACTCTGATGGGGTCAGGGCTCTCTCTGTCTCTGGTGGGATCAGGGCTCTCTCTGTCTCTGGTGGGATCAGGGCTCTCTCTCTGTCTCTCCCTCCGTCACCACAGCTACACGCCTCTGGTTCAATTGCTCAAGCTGACAGCCTCAGCTCCTCCATCTGCTTTAATGCTCTCTGACAAACTGGCAGTCCCAGCTGATAGTTACTGCTCTCTCTTCAGCTTCAGCAATCATCTGCCTTCTTTCTCCATTCCAGAACTGCACTGCTTTCTGCAGCTCCAGCAGACATCCTACTCTCTCCTCTGCAAGAACCAAACTGAACTGACCACTCCTCCTCTCCTGCAATTCACTAATATGGATTCCTCTCCCCTCATGGAAATTTCCAACAGAGGGCTACCTCCCACCGAATTCCTGTGCTAGCTCCAGAGCTCTTTGCGCAACCGCAGTGGCCAGCTGCTTGTTACGTCTGGGCCCAAGAGACAAACACATTCTTCCGATAAGAAGCAGTCCTGACTGGTTTTCCCCTAGCAGTCAACAGCCTTAACTATAAACTTTACCTTTCCCCCTGAAGCCTCTCAGCTCCATCAAAATGGAGTCTCTCTAGTTCTGGGCCTTGTAGGCCTGAGAAGGATGAAATAACCCTTAGCTCTGTCAGAGTACCTACATAAACCATACCAATGTGTAATATAAAGTCAGGACCACAGGATCCAACCTCTACTATAGGCAGTAATGACAGGCCAAAGCCAATAGGTAATAGATGGCCTCTTCTAGGTCCGGAAGAAAGGGCTTAAAAGGGCCAACACAAGCTAGGAATACATATTATAGATGTGAGAAAGATTAAAGTCTTTATCACTCTCAAATAGAGCCAAAAAGCCTGTCAATACAGTGGCGCAAACAGTGCTGTGTCCCACTCCTAGCCTGTGCAGTACTCGTCGTGGGTATGTGGTGTACCTTTTTACAGGGCGCTTGCAGGTACGACAACACCTAAGCCTTTCAAGTAGGCACCCTATCCTGGTATGTGTAGGAAGCGCATGCACACCTTCCCTTTGCCGTACAGTGGTAAAGTGCCCAGAGCCCTAAGGCCATAAAAAGAGAGTTGGCAAAAGCCAGGATGACAAAAAGCAAAATGTTTTAGGGAAATCCCCCTAAGATGGGCCATGTCCAACACAGAGGGACCCATTTCAATAATGAGGTCCGTGGAATGCTGGATGTGGCTTTCAGCTGTAACAGAGATTGCACTGCAGCTATCGCCCTGAGGCTTCATGGATAATGGAGCAAGTAATAGGAATCCTGAAGTCACCATTGTCCAAAATTTGTGCATCCACTTCATTGAAATCGCCAGATGCTTTACCGTTGGTTTTGATGAGCCTTCGAAGCACCCGATTACCGCAAGAGATTAGCTGATGTGGTGAATTCTGTTTCTCACCAGGTTGGAGCTGCAACTGCCACTCCACATTAGGAGCAGTGCCACAACATTAATCCAAGTGGATAGGTTTTGGAGAAGAAATATGTGTGGAAATCCTGCTTGGAGCCAGGGTGGAAAGGCCCCTACCAGATCATATGATTACAAACACTGTGTCAAATGTGTTGGGATACCTAATTGGATGCATGCATCACACACTCAAAGAGTAAGGTGCCCATATGAAGAAGTCATGTTCTTTGAGCCAAATCTGAGTCTCCAGGGCCTGCACTCCCAGAAGGACCACAGGGGGGCAAATTTCTGCACAATCCTACTCTGGTACAAGTTCCTCAAATTTTGTAAAGTGGTGTGGAACTACACAGTGTACACAGTGAAGAGGCAAAATCGAAAACTGAAGATAAAGAATCTACTAAAACACTAAGGGCCCGATGTAGGTGGCCAATACCGGTCGGAAACGGCCGAATTCGGCCGTTTCCGACCGGTATTTGGCCTTTTGAGATGTAGGGGACCTTTTTTTCTCCGATTCGGTATTTTACTGATTCGGTAAAATTACCGAATCGGAAAAATACCGAATCGGTAAGTTTACCGATTTTAAAAAATCGGGATGTAGGTGGGACTACTTTCAGTCCCACAGGCCCTTCAGATTCGGTATTTTAACACCCAATCCAATTGGGTGTTAAAATACCGAATCCAGGTGTGCATGCACATGTGTGCATGCACACCTATGCCATGTGACAGACAGACATGCCCTTAGGGCATGTCTGTGTGCCACATGGCACACAAGCCAGTATTGGGGGTGCTAGAGGGTGTCAAAGTGACACCCCCTGCACCCTTGCAGAAATCGGTAATTACCGAATCGGTAAATACCGATTCGGTAATGCACATTGATTCCTATGGGTTTCAAGGCCCATAGGAATCAATGGGGGATACCGATTCGGTATTTACAGAATCGGTAAATACCGAATCTTACAGATTCTGTATTTACCGATTCTGAAATACCCACATCTCCCCCCCTCCAATTTACCACTTGTTAAATACCGAATCGGTATGATTCGGTATTTCAGAAGTGGTAAATTGGAGTTTACCTACATCGGGCCCTAAAAGAGCAATCAAATGATCCAAATGAAGGAACAAGTGTGAGATGAGAAAGACCACTGACAAGGCGTTTTTAGCAAAAGGCGAAATAATGTGGCTTAAATATATGTGTAATATTAACGTACAGACTTAAATGAAAAAAATGTGTGTTAAAATGTGCACAATTGTAGTAGTTAGGTTTACTTACATGTATTAGGCCTTAGAATGTTTAAATCAGCATTGCTTAACAAGTAGTTCAACTAAACTGTTTTGAAGCACGCATAAAATGTTTAATTTATTGACATTTCAATGATTATGTTTTTATTAAATAAATGTTTCATGTATCTCTGTAAAATATTACTATTTATACAAAAAAGGGTTGAAATACTTGTTTAGAATATATAATTTCGTAGAATTATGAAGAATAACCACACATAAAAACATTAGATAAACTGAACTTGACCTCTTTTAACATACTTCTTTTAATTCCAAGGGATGATGTTGTGCAAATAATTTTCTGTGGTTTCTGCAGATGTTTCAATTTCTACATGGCCCTTCTTTAGCTAACATGTAATTTGCTTAGAATTCTCATTCGTGGGAAAAGGCCTCATGTGTAGTTTAGACTAATACAACAAAATTGCATAGTTGTAGATTACTGACTTTGAACCATTATATTTGTGTGAAAAGAAGAGGAGTGATCCTGTTCCCAGGAAGACCCCTGAAAAATGATTGGACAATAGGAGAAGATGCAACATTACTGCAACATAATTTTTGATGAGTGTGATTGCAAATTAATTGAACTCAAACTCAGACAGGCAGCCATCCATAAGATAATGAGAAAATATTAGGAGATCAATGAGCAGTTATATTTCCAAATTATATGTGACTAATGAGGAGAAGGATTCGCATACGGAATACGTTTTAATCAGTTTGAACCTGGATCTAGCAACTTATAACCCCCCCCCCCCTCGGAGGAGGAGAATGAGGAATTCTTCCGATCAATGAGAAACTCATGTGTGATGGTTCTGGATGAATACTTGATCTCTGTTATTTAAAGAGAAAACAAACTTTGGGTGAATGGTTTGGTACCTATTTTTGAACACTGTTAAACTCTCGCTAAAGTCCCTCCATGCTGGTTAGCAAGAGTTATAGACCTATTACATAAAAAGGATCCCATAATTTGCCAAACTACTATAGGAAAATTTATATACCAAATGTATTTGATAACATTTTTGCTAAAAGCATTTTGGAACACTTACACTCCTGAGTGGAGGCAGGTATGATCATTCCATTAGAGCAATCAGGTTTTAGGTAAAATCATTCCACAATAGATAATATATGTGCCCTTCAACTTTAAACAGCTAAATATGTGAAAATTAGAGGTGCCTTGATATATGAAGCTTTTATTGATTCCTCCACATTTTGTAGGAAAACACACCTGTGCCTACCCCGGCAATTAGATTAGATTAGAGCAGGTCAAGTCCCACAGGGTTCTTCTCACGCTGTAGACAGCAAGTTCAGTCCTCTTCTAATTTTTCTTTTGTCCATGAGTGTTGTGAACTGGGTGCCTGGAGATGCCACATTTATGCCTGGCACAAACTATGGGGTGGGAATGATGCCTGGGGATGCCTGAAACCAATAGATAAAAGTTCCCTGGACTCGCCCTTCTCACTTTGGACATTTTCAAGATGGCCGAAGTTTTTGACTATAATCTGTGCTGTCTGAAGAAAGAAAAACACCTGAGGCAAAAAATGCTGAATCCTGCCCACCTTTCCTCCTATCCTCGCTCTATCTTTCCTCCATCCATTCATTTTCTCTCTCCCCTTCTTTCCATTTCCTCTTCTCTTTCTCTGACTCCCTCCCTCCCATAGTTGGGTCATGCCAGACCATCCTGTCCTGAAAGCAACCCCACCCCCAAGCCTACAGACTACCAGTGGTGTGACAGAACAGACAACCCACACCTGCATGCAAGAGGAGCCCAGTACTTGATAAGGACTGGTATTGCTGGTGGTCAATTGATGGGATAATCTAAATCGGGTTTCACTTTAATTTGTACACATGCTCCCATGTCCTTGTGAAAAGCACTCTGAAAGCTTGATGCCAAAGCAGCTGGGGCATGGGGCCACAGGGCACCTATTATGGCTGTGCTTTGTGGTGCTTACACCACCTGCTACATCTTCAAGAAGTCCTTAACTTTTCAAGATGTAGCAAGTTTTACAAGCACTGCTAAGAAGCCCAGGAGTATGAAAGGCATTTAAGGGTCCATGGGTAGAAACTGCTGTTCCTGATTTGCTCTATGCCAAATCTGTCACTGCCCACAAGCCCTGGCACCAGGAACAGTAGTACAACAGTGTTGGAACTGGGGTCACCAGTCCCCTAGGGTAGCATGGCACGAGTGGGTAGGCATTCGAAAACTTATGTGTAAAGCGACCATACAGCACACGAAACCACTGAGTCAGAAACATGAGCACGCAATTAGGGACGCCACTCCAGTGAGCTTGTGTAAAAACTCAAGTTAACTTTATTAAGATAGAGCAGGATCAGGGTATTAGGAATTCATCATAAAATTAGCTTATTAGCTTTCCATTAAAGTACATGTGTGAGAACATTTGGCAATAAATACTGGATGAATAAATAATAAATATTAAATATTAAATAACCACAGGCCTGACCTTGGCCTGGTTTCTCATCATCACCTGTAAGAAATACATTATAAGGTCATGAATACAACACTGCGTTAAGTACCAATCTTCATTTCCTCAGGTAAGCGAAGAGCATCTCCATAACAGTAACCTCTCTCCGTGGTAGGAATAAGCAGTGCATTAAGTAATGAGAAAACATTTCACTAAAGGTGTAACATCCTATTAGCCTCAGCATTAAGCTCCTCTTCCTCTATTAGGGGTAAAACTTAGGAAGGCATAAATGACGTATCATAAATAACTGTAGGTCAGAGTTATCATTCTTCTTACGCCTATGAAGAACTTCCTGTGAAGTCAACGTAAAACATTTCATTAGGCCAGTATTACCTATCTTATCAAGTAAGAATTTCCTTCAATCAGGGTAGCCTTTCTCTTAGCAGAAGTAAACATTTAATAATAGATCAACCATTTCATGCCTCAGACCTGCACATTCCATTGGGCCTATGCAGAGCATTCCCATAAATAAGGCAGTAATAAATAGGCCTATTGTAATATGTGCATTTTCTTAGGGCACTTCCAAAATTACTACAGCCTTAACTCCTTATGAATTTCATTTAGAGCACAAACACTGCATTTCTCAGCAATAGCATTTCCAGAAACGCAAGAATAAACATTGCCTCAAATGAGGGTAAACCATTCAATTGGCAGAAGCAACCCCTTCCTTAACCCGGAATGACATTTCAGCGGATAAGGGTAACCATTCCTTATTCAGTGCCCAAATTCAATAATCCCAAAATAAGTCAGGCTTCAAGCATTAATGAACATTACCTGGGATTAAATTACAACCTTTTCTTAGGCATAAAACAGTTTGGCCCCGCAACAGTACTCTTTTAGAACCTGCCTAAGGCAGATGGGAGCAACCAGTCCCCTAACGTGGAGTTAACTCGACTCACTTAAATCCCACAGGGGCCTCCCTGGGTTCTAGCCTAGACTCAGTGAGCATTTCATTAAAGGAATCAGTGTTCCCCTCCTCAGCACTAAACATTCCCTTAAGCAAGGATAACCATGGTATAGGGCAAGTACATTTCATCTATAAGCAGTGCACCCCTCATTATTCAGGTCTAAACATTCCATTAATTAGGCATCACCATTTTTGTAGGAATAAGCACTGCATTTGAGATCAATAGTCCTTCGAAGATAGCCATTTCATCAGTCAGGGGTTCGCTTATGAACACCATGCCTGGGCAGGAGTAATCCGTGCCATTACAGATAAACCAAAACTCTGGCCAGCCCCTAACCATGTACAGGGCTCTAATAAGCATTAAACTACACCCCAGACGGGGGTTAGCCTTTTCAGTGTGGCCCTCATAGTGTTTTAAGGGGCCCAATTCGGGCTCACGGGGCCCAGTCTTAGTTCTCCCAGGGGGAGGGGGGGGGCACAGGACCTCACCGAGTCCTCCGCCCTCCCTCAGGCTTTACCTGTCGTCTCCGGCTCCCGCGGGGGCCCTTGCGAAGATGTGCAGCCGATCCGGATGAGGAGGGGGGCTCGCGCTTCTCTGCGGCCCTCCTCATAGATATCAGGTACCTCAGGGGCCTGCGCTTGTAGGTGGGGGCGCGGGAGCTCTTTCCGAGCCCCCTCTCGGGTGTCTCACCCGGTCCCGGGTCTTCCTCGGTGGTGGAAGGGCTCGGGGACCAATCCGCAAGCTCCAAAGAAGGGGCGCGCCCGCGGCCGCCGATGGCAGCTCGGCTTGCAGGGCATCCCGGTCCTTCCCCAATCGCCGTCAACCAAAGCCGTGACGCAGTCGATGACCCCCACACCACGTGACAGGGGAGATGCCAGCTTCGGGCCTAACGAGGCCTACATGGGGGTTGCGGCGGCCCTCTCCTCATACTGGGGGCCGCCGAGGAGACTCTTCACTCTTCGGCCGGGCTGCGGCGGTGAAAGCGGCTCTGGGGTGCGCCGAGGAACGGCGTCTTCTCGGTCCCAGCACACAGCAGCGGGAATCGGGACAGCCCCCACAGGTGCCCGGGCTACAGCAGTAAGTCCCCACTCCCAATCAGCTATCCTCAGGGCTCCAACAGTCTCGTGTGCTCCAGCGCTGTGGGGGGGGTTCTAAGCAAAAGCTCTCTGGTAGGTAACCACACCTTGGCTAGCGCCACGTAGGGCGAAAAAGCAATCTAGGCAATAGCGCTTCGGGATTCCAGCGCTCGAAGGCACAACAGCAGTCTCAGGCAGAGTCAGCGCTCATCAGGGCAAAAGCGCTTCAGGCAGGAATAGCGCCCAGGAGCTTCTTGGCGCTGTAAGAGGATAGCGCTTCTCACGGGGGCACAACGCGCAGAGGCTTCGGCGCTAGGAAGGCCACAGCAATTCTTGGTACCTGAGGGATGTAGCGCTTCTCAGGGCACAGCCATTCCAGCAGTTTACGGTGCTGGGCAGTTTCAGCAATAGCGCTTAGGGCAATGAGCTAAGTACAGTGCTTCACAGCCACAGTCTCTATTTGTAGCACTCTGTGGAAAAAGGACAGCGCTTCTCAGCAGGTTCCACAGGACAGGTCACACCACAGTGGTAAACCAGAATAAGGGATTCCAGGTGGCATCAGGGGGCGCGGGGAGCGACAAGGCGCCAGTTCCTGGTTAATTTCTTAATAGTTTTGTGGTGATCTTGTTTCTTCTTGGCGCAGCTGTTTCTTGCGCCCTTGTAAGTTCCAGTTGGTTTCTTGTTTCCTTGAAGGGGGGATAAATTGGTGGCTGGTGTTCCAAGTTCTTCTCAGCCAATCCCTTCAAGTGGTCCCTGGGGGTTCCCTTCCGCGGGGTTAGGTCAGTGGGGGGGGAACAGGATACCTCAACACTTGTAAAGCAGCACACTAGGCCCTGTCATTCCAGCATCATAAGACCCTGCCCTGACCCCCACTGCCTATCCTCCTGCGTAGGTACTTCCCCAGGTCTTCCTCTCAGCTTCTCTCTAGAAAGGTTCCCTCCCTTTCCTTTTATAGTGCCAGTTGACAGCTGGTGGTGGCAGTTGGTGTCACCTCACCTCTCCCAGAAGGTTCCAGAGGCTTCCAGGAGGTTCCACCATTCTACCTGTGGACAGGCTGGCAGGCTAAGATGGATACATTGCCTGAGGGTTCCAGCTAGCCCCTGGCTACTAGAATGCACCCACTAAACCACGCTGCTGCAGCAGTGGTCTGTGGCAGCCATATTAGGGGTATAAGGCACCTGCATTTTAACACTAGTTTTAAACTACACAGGGCATTCTCCACCACCCAAGGCCTACACACTGTTGTTTCAATAGGGGCATTCTAAATTAACAGGGGATAAAAAGCGAAAAATTTCTGGGGAAAGGGCCAAGTCTCACACATCTCCCCCCCAGCCAAAAGCCAGGGTAGACTGATCATTCCCTAGACGGGCTTCCCTGCTTGGGGCGGAAAAAGGTGGACGCAGGGCCAATACCACCATGACATCCTCGCTAATCCAACCACCCCACTGGTGTTCCTAGTGGGATGCGGCCAGGACGGACCTCTGATCAAGATGTCTCTGGCCCTTACTCTCTCTCAGAGTGGGGGGCAGTCGCCCCAGGCCCGTGGTACCTTTTTCTACTCTCCTCCTCAACCTAGGGTCTAAACCCTTAAGTTAAATTGGTGACAGGGGCGAGACCTACCTCTCCCTGCACCCCCTCCCAGGGTTGCGCACCCTCCCACCTGGATGACACATCGGGACAGCCTAGTCTCCCAACCTGGGGTTCTCTTAAAGAACACTCCAGGCCCAGTGACCACAGCTGGGGCACCTTGGGACACCCCTGAGAGTCACAACCGGGGGAACTCTGAATACAGAGATTCCTCCCGCCAGGTCAGGCAACCCCTGAACCTGGCCACCCAACCCAGGATCTTAACCCGTGGCTGGACCGGTGCCAGAGGAGAGTCCTTCCTCCCTCTGCACCCCCTTCCAGGTTTCCGCACCCTCCTCCCCGGATAGGTACCCCTGGAAGTCACAACCGGAGGAACTCTGAATACAGAGATTCCTCCCGCCAGGTCAGGCAACCCCTGAACCTAGCCACCCAACCCAGGATCTGTGCCCTGTGGCTGGACCGGTGCCAGAGGAGAGTCCTTCCTCCCACGGCAGCCCCCTCCCAGGGTTCCGCACCCTCCCACCTGGAGTAGTACCCCTGAGAGTCACTCTGGTAGGGTCCTCAGTTACCGGTACCCCACCCTCCAGGTCAGGCAATTCCTGATCCTGAAACCCCAGTCCAGGTCCTACACTCTGTGACTGGTCTAAACTCCGAACCTCGGGTACGCTGCCACCATTGGAAGCACCTGGTACACATAATTCCAAGGCCTTCAGCTCTAACTCTTCTAGCTGAAGCCTGTGCACCAGCTTCCTCTCATCCATTGCAAGGCTCTCACACTCCCTCTCATGCTCTATCATCTTAGACGACGCACACCCCCAGTTACTCTACTCCCTGCCCCAGAACATCCTCCCGGTAGCACATTGTCAGACACAACAATTTTGAGTAGGCCTGGGTCTTCTGTTGTGCCCGCCTCCCTGGGTGTGACCTGCCCCTCCTGTTCCCCATCCCCTCTCCCCTCTGGGTGGGCTCCTACCCATGCCCCCAAAGTGGTACGGAGTTCCTTCTTCCCTCCGCCCAACAGGCACCCCCATCCCCTGACAACACTCCAGTACGCCAGGTGGGGACTCAGATAAATCTGGGAAAAGATACCAGGACGTGGGTGACAGGATTAGGTCTAACAGATCTTGATACACTCTACAGGCTAGACAATGGAGGGGTCAATTACTTAGGCTTGCACCCACAATGGGTGTGCAGCCCAATTGCTGTGCACCCTGTCCCAATGGAGGGTGCTGCATGGTCACAAGTCCTGGATCCCACCGCTGCCACCAATATGTTGGAACTGGGGTCACCAGTCCCCTAGGGTAGCATGGCACGAGCGGGTAGGCATTCGAAAACTTATGTGTAAAGCGACCATACAGCACACGCAACTACTGAGTCAGAAACATGAGCACGCAATTAGGGACGCCACTCCAGTGAGCTTGTGTAAAAACTCAAGTTAACTTTATTAAGATAGAGCAGGATCAGGGTATTAGGAATTCATCATAAAATTAGCTTATTAGCTTTCCATTAAAGTACATGTGTGAGAACATTTGGCAATAAATACTGGATGAATAAATAATAAATATTAAATATTAAATAACCACAGGCCTGACCTTGGCCTGGTTTCTCATCATCACCTGTAAGAAATACATTATAAGGTCATGAATACAACACTGCGTTAAGTACCAATCTTCATTTCCTCAGGTAAGCGAAGAGCATCTCCATAACAGTAACCTCTCTCCGTGGTAGGAATAAGCAGTGCATTAAGTAATGAGAAAACATTTCACTAAAGGTGTAACATCCTATTAGCCTCAGCATTAAGCTCCTCTTCCTCTATTAGGGGTAAAACTTAGGAAGGCATAAATGACGTATCATAAATAACTGTAGGTCAGAGTTATCATTCTTCTTACGCCTATGAAGAACTTCCTGTGAAGTCAACGTAAAACATTTCATTAGGCCAGTATTACCTATCTTATCAAGTAAGAATTTCCTTCAATCAGGGTAGCCTTTCTCTTAGCAGAAGTAAACATTTAATAATAGATCAACCATTTCATGCCTCAGACCTGCACATTCCATTGGGCCTATGCAGAGCATTCCCATAAATAAGGCAGTAATAAATAGGCCTATTGTAATATGTGCATTTTCTTAGGGCACTTCCAAAATTACTACAGCCTTAACTCCTTATGAATTTCATTTAGAGCACAAACACTGCATTTCTCAGCAATAGCATTTCCAGAAACGCAAGAATAAACATTGCCTCAAATGAGGGTAAACCATTCAATTGGCAGAAGCAACCCCTTCCTTAACCCGGAATGACATTTCAGCGGATAAGGGTAACCATTCCTTATTCAGTGCCCAAATTCAATAATCCCAAAATAAGTCAGGCTTCAAGCATTAATGAACATTACCTGGGATTAAATTACAACCTTTTCTTAGGCATAAAACAGTTTGGCCCCGCAACAGTACTCTTTTAGAACCTGCCTAAGGCAGATGGGAGCAACCAGTCCCCTAACGTGGAGTTAACTCGACTCACTTAAATCCCACAGGGGCCTCCCTGGGTTCTAGCCTAGACTCAGTGAGCATTT
Source organism: Lissotriton vulgaris (assembly GCF_964263255.1). Classification (NCBI taxonomy): domain Eukaryota; kingdom Metazoa; phylum Chordata; class Amphibia; order Caudata; family Salamandridae; genus Lissotriton; species Lissotriton vulgaris. The sequence goes on from NC_141689.1 coordinate 1,859,055,987, forward strand.
CATTAAAGGAATCAGTGTTCCCCTCCTCAGCACTAAACATTCCCTTAAGCAAGGATAACCATGGTATAGGGCAAGTACATTTCATCTATAAGCAGTGCACCCCTCATTATTCAGGTCTAAACATTCCATTAATTAGGCATCACCATTTTTGTAGGAATAAGCACTGCATTTGAGATCAATAGTTCTTCGAAGATAGCCATTTCATCAGTCAGGGGTTCGCTTATGAACACCATGCCTGGGCAGGAGTAATCCGTGCCATTACAGATAAACCAAAACTCTGGCCAGCCCCTAACCATGTACAGGGCTCTAATAAGCATTAAACTACACCCCAGACGGGGGTTAGCCTTTTCAGTGTGGCCCTCATAGTGTTTTAAGGGGCCCAATTCGGGCTCACGGGGCCCAGTCTTAGTTCTCCCGGGGGGAGGGGGGGGCACAGGACCTCACCGAGTCCTCCGCCCTCCCTCAGGCTTTACCTGTCGTCTCCGGCTCCCGCGGGGGCCCTTGCGAAGATGTGCAGCCGATCCGGATGAGGAGGGGGGCTCGAGCTTCTCTGCGGCCCTCCTCATAGATATCAGGTACCTCAGGGGCCTGCGCTTGTAGGTGGGGGCGCGGGAGCTCTTTCCGAGCCCCCTCTCGGGTGTCTCACCCGGTCCCGGGTCTTCCTCGGTGGTGGAAGGGCTCGGGGACCAATCCGCAAGCTCCAAAGAAGGGGCGCGCCCGCGGCCGCCGATGGCAGCGCGGCTTGCAGGGCGTCCCGGTCCTTCCCCAATCGCCGTCAACCAAAGCCGTGACGCAGTCGATGACCCCCACACCACGTGACAGGGGAGATGCCGGCTTCGGGCCTAACGAGGCCTACATGGGGGTTGCGGCGGCCCTCTCCTCATACTGGAGGCTGCAGAGGAGACTCTTCACTCTTCGGCCGGGCTGCGGCGGTGAAAGCGGCTCTGGGGTGCGCCGAGGAACGGCGTCTTCTCGGTCCCAGCACACAGCAGCGGGAATCGGGACAGCGCCCACAGGTGCCCGGGCTACAGCAGTAAGTCCCCACTCCCAATCAGCTCTCCTCAGGGCTCCAACAGTCTCGTGTGCTCCAGCGCTGTGGGGGGGGGGGTTCTAAGCAAAAGCTCTCTGGTAGGTAACCACACCTTGGCTAGCGCCACGTAGGGCGCAAAAGCAATCTAGGCAATAGCGCTTCGGGATTCCAGCGCTTGAAGGCACAACAGCAGTCTCAGGCAGAGTCAGCGCTCATCATGGCAAAAGCGCTTCAGGCAGGAATAGCGCCCAGGAGCTTCTGGGCGCTGTAAGAGGATAGCGCTTCTCACGGGGGCACAACGCGCAGAGGCTTCGGCGCTAGGAAGGCCACAGCAATTCTTGGTACCTGAGGGATGTAGCGCTTCTCAGGGCACAGCCATTCCAGCAGTTTACGGCGCTGGGCAGTTTCAGCAATAGCGCTTAGGGCAATGAGCTGGGTACAGCGCTTCACAGCCACAGTCTCTATTTGTAGCACTCTGTGGAAAAAGGACAGCGCTTCTCAGCAGGTTCCACAGGACAGGTCACACCACAGTGGTAAACCAGAATAAGGGATTCCAGGTGGCGTCAGGGGGCGCGGGGAGCGACAAGGCGCCAGTTCCTGGTTAATTTCTTAATAGTTCTGTGGTGATCTTGTTTCTTCTTGGCGCAGCTGTTTCTTGCGCCCTTGTAAGTTCCAGTTGGTTTCTTGTTTCCTTGAAGGGGGGATAAATTGGTGGCTGGTGTTCCAAGTTCTTCTCAGCCAATCCCTTCAAGTGGTCCCTGGGGGTTCCCTTCCGCGGGGTTAGGTCAGTGGGGGGGGAACAGGATACCTCAACACTTGTAAAGCAGCACACTAGGCCCTGTCATTCCAGCATCATAAGACCCTGCCCTGACCCCCACTGCCTATCCTCCTGCGTAGGTACTTCCCCAGGTCTTCCTCTCAGCTTCTCTCTAGAAAGGTTCCCTCCCTTTCCTTTTATAGTGCCAGTTGACAGTTGGTGGTGGCAGTTGGTGTCACCTCACCTCTCCCAGAAGGTTCCAGAGGCTTCCAGGAGGTTCCACCATTCTACCTGTGGACAGGCTGGCAGGCTAAGATGGATACATTGCCTGAGGGTTCCAGCCAGCCCCTGGCTACTAGAATGCGCCCACTAAACCACGCTGCTGCAGCAGTGGTCTGTGGCAGCCATATTAGGGGTATAAGGCACCTGCATTTTAAAACTAGTTTTAAACTACACAGGGCATTCTCCACCACCCAAGGCCTACACACTGTTGTTTCAATAGGGGCATTCTAAATTAACAGGGGATAAAAAGCGAAAAATTTCTGGGGAAAGGGCCAAGTCTCACAAACAGGGACTCTGATAAGCCCTGTTTTCTTTTTCTTGCTCCAAAAGAACATGCACATTTTAATTCATTTGTGTACTGATAGCAGTTCAGAACCCATTTCAGAAGGCCACGGGGCACGCGTGAGTCACTGGGACAGACCTTGGTGGTTGAGGCCTTTTACTCCAGAAGTCCCCGGGCCCAAAATACTCAGTGGTTATGAAAGTCGCGCAGTCCAAGGCTTCTCGGGGAAGATGTAGGTGTACGGCAAACACTGGCTCACAATGCAATATGAGTTCAACATGTGCGATAGTGGAATGTTAAGCAAAATATTTGCTTTCATAAAAGGTAAAATTTACACATATGTAATATAGAAATTGTGTAAGAAATTGGGTTGTTGGTTGACTGAGGTATAAGCCCTGGTCATGCAGCAACCACAACCCTTGTCAGAGTAAGGCACACGCAAACCCCAAATTAACCTGTGCTTGCCCTTGGTAGGTTTGCACAGAGCAATCAGGCTTAATTTAGAGGCAATATGTGAAGTGCTTGTGTAACAAGACACCACAAAATAAGACCACAAAAGAAGACCGCAAAAGAGTTAGAAAAATAGAGTTGTTTTTATCAAATAAAACAAGACCAACATGACAAACATCCAAGGAGTAGAACCGGAGATATTCAAATTTTAAAGTTTAGGATGAAAATAAAGAAAAAACGCACAAAGCGATATTGGGAATATCTGGTTGTGGCGGATCTGGGCTAAGAGACAAGTTAAGGCCAACTGCCATGGAGCATGAACTGGCTACAAGGAACCGGTTAGGCCTGCTGAACAGAGTACTTTAACTCCTGGTTGCGGAGCGCTGCGTGGATCCTACCCAAAAGTGTGCTGCGCAGTCGAATCCTTGATTTGGTCCCAGGATGCGGCAAGGCTGTAGTGTGAGGTCTTGTTGTGTTGTAATCAAGGATCCTGTTGATGGGAATTGTGATGCGAAGTCCAGTGTCGGGGTTGCAGCGTGCAGCAGTGGATGCATTGGTTCCAAATAGCTGCAAGACTGAAATGAGGAATTTGGAGTGGCCATTGAGGTTGCCGTCAATGAGAGATGTGAGAACCTGGGCTGTGGATGCGCTGCACCACCAGCAAAGTGTGTTGGTTCCAAGAAGTGTGGTTCTGATTGGGGATGCACAGCTTAGAAGAGGAGATTCATCTGTTCTGCTCGTGGATGTGCCACTCAGCAGAGAAGATGTGTTGGCTCTGCTGGCATGCACCTTAGGCCCACTTCCAAGGGTCCAGGACAAGGGAGGCACCACTTGGCCGGGCAGATTAAGAGATGGCACAGTCCAGGTGCAGGTGCAAGAAGGCTGTTAGTCTGTTATGTTCCTGAGGCTTCAGAACAGAAGGTCAGCTAACTAGCTCTTGGAGTCATCCTGGGATCTGGGTTCAAGTGATGCAGGTCTAGTACTTCTTACCCATGCAAGAGGGCAGCAGGTCAGCACAGCAAATCAGGAGTCCAGCAGAGTGGCAGTCCTTCAGCAGTACAGCAGTCCTTCCTCCTGGCAGAGTAACCACAGGTCCAGAAGTGTACTAAACTGGTGGTTTCTGAGGTCCTTCTTATATACAAAGTTGTGCATTTGAAGTGGGGAGAAGCTTCTAGAGGCATGCCTTTGAAGTGCATACTTGGGCTGCCATCCTACACTGGCTCCAGACTAACTACAGAGGATATGCAGCCTTTTGTGGTGATGGGACAGAACACAGTCTATTCAGTTGTAAATGAGCTCCTTTCTCCCCTCCTGCCAGTGATGGCCTAATCAGTCACACCTAAGCTCCCATTGTGTGTGGCTGTGTAGACAGAGTACCGTAAGCCCAGCTGCCCATTACACCCAGTCATGTGATCAGAGACAGGCTTGAGGCACAAAAAGGCTGAAGCAAGAAAATGCCAACATTCTAAATTTTGAAAAGCTAAGGAGTTTGTCCTTCGGGGATGTGGTCTAGGCAGGACCATACAACAATAAGTAAACAACAAGTTTGCCTATACCACAAGACTATTTTAAGCTCTCATTATTCTTGCTTATTGGTCAAACACAAATTATTTTTGTTTAGACTGGTATTTTATTTTTACCTTTTGATTTATATTTTTGTATTTTTCATATATGTCTGAAGAGGAAAAAAATATTTTTCTATAAAAAATTTACAAACAAATATACACATACAAATATTTACAAAATTCATTTACAGTCCACATTTTGACTAAGACATACTTGACATATTACATCAATAATACAAAACTTTACACAAGAATACAAACAAACATTTATGACCTTCGTGGATTGCAACTGATTGAATCGGTATACAACCTTTAGCACGCATCTTTTAGCACGCACTACCATTACCACGCATCTGTTACAACGCATACCATTACAACGCATAGCGCTTTGAGGCGATCTGACTTAGGGAATGGCTAGTGAATAGGTTAATTTACTATCCAATAACCTTCCCTAGTGTCCACGGGGACTGGTGTTGGAATAGTAAATTAAACTATTCACTATCCAGCACCCAAAGCACTATGCGTTGTAAAGCTATTGCGTTGTAAAAAATGCGTGGTAATGGTATGCGTGGTAAAAGTGTGCGTGCTAACATCATACATCCGATTGAATCAATATCCAAATGTAAGACCACATTTTTGCAGTCCAAAGGAGCAATGAACTAAATACTAGCAAATTTCGTTGGTAGCAAAACTTAATTGAAACTATCCCCAAACAAACATTTTGGTTCCTTAAATTTCTTATGCTCCTTTGCTGTGCCGACGCATTTTGAATCAAATGCATTAAATACCCAGATTCTGTCTCAATTTTCTGTATAAAGTGTAACAAAGAAAAACGTTCTTTTTACAATTTGAAAATGCCACCTTCTCTTCAATACTTTACACTAACTCTGTGTAGGACTTGAAATTGTACCTGAGTATTATGCAGGAGAGCCTTCCTGTTTTAACTGCGGGCTCTCATCAGGCTGTCGCCATTGATGTTCATATATGGGGTTCACTTCCTGATTAAAAGATATGAATTGTCTTTGCAAAAGCTTTTTTTGGGGATATCATGCTGATACTTAACCCAGACCATAGCGCCTACCTCAAGTGTATTATTCCACTTCATCAAACAGTGGTCGCTGCTTTATGCCATCAGCGAGGTCGTCATCCCTTTGTCTTCTAAATCTAACAGGAAATCAAAAACTATTATTTAATGCCAAGTTCCCTGTACTCCTTAGAGACTCTTTCTTGAACATGCAAACACGTGGCACGTACCTCGCGGGTTGGCGTGTCACGCTTGCTGTATTTCAATTTAGTAACCCCAAAGTCGCATTCATTTCCTCCGCCGCATCCGTTTAAAAGAGAGGGCTGGCGAAAGAAAAATGCACTTCTGAAAATCCTGTTCTCTACATTTGTATTGCCTTAATCTTCTAACGCATTTATAACGAACTGCGCACTCGCATACCTGATGAAGGCACTTTCGCAGATTGCGCTGCTGCTCGAAAGTTGTGTGTTTTATTTCCACGATTCCTAATACGGAAAAAGGTGGTCCTTTTAAGTGTCTGTTAATCTCGCTACTTGGCTTTCATACTGTTTAAGCTAAATGAAAAAGATTACCTTCATGTCGTCCCAGGGTGTGGTTCACTACTTCACAAACGCTTAGAGCAGACATCTTTGATGTGAAACTCCCACCCCTTTAAGCTAATGGATTGAAATATGGGAATTGTAGTACTTAATCTGCAGAGCGGTTTTATTTGGCTCAAGGAGTTCATTTGTTTTTTTATCTGTTGGTAAAGCAGATGGCTTGCATTAAAAACAATTATCTAAACATCGACTCAGGGACCAATTGGCTATTTCCCAAAAGGTATGACGAGCGTTTTCGGATTAAAGCCCTACTCCCAATTGAACTGAATTGTGGGACATGTAGTACGTATTGTGGGGAGTGGCTCTATTTAACTCAAGTAGTTTCTAAGTGGCAAACTGCATTCATTGGGCAGAATCACACTACACGACAAGCAAATGTGTTTTAAATCCTTGATATTTCGGACAGATTACTCAACCCTGTCTGTGCACTAGGCTGACAGATTTTTACAAAAAATTGAGAAAGCCCTGATGAAAATCTGGGTATTTAATGCCTTTGAATCGAAACGTGTTGGCACAGCAAAGGAGCATAAGAAATTTAAGGAACCAACATTTTTGTTTGGGGATAGTCTCAAGTAAGTTTTACTACCAACGAAATTTGCTAATATTTGGTTTATTGCCCCTTTGGACCGTGAAAATTTGGTCTTACATTTGGATATTGATTCAATCAGTTGCAATCCAAGAAGGTCATAAATGTTTGTTTGTATTTGTGAGTAAAGTTTTGTATTATTGATGTAATATGTCAAGTATGTCTTAGTCAAAAAGTGGACTGTAAATGAGTTTTGTAGATATTTGTATATGTATATTTGTTTGTACATTTTGTATAGAAAAATAATTTTTTCCTCTTCAGACATATATATGAAAATTTGAATCATACAAAAATATCAATCAAAAGGTAAAAATAAAATACCGGTGCAACCAAAAAGGATTTGTGTTTGACCAATTAGCAAGAATAATGAGAGCTTAAGATAGTCTTGTGGTATAGGCAAACTTGTTGTTTACTTAACATTCTAAATTTGGCATTTTCAGAACCGTAATTTAAATCCAACTTCACCATAAGTTAGGATTTTAAATTAGGACCCTAGAGACACCAAACTTGAACCAGTTATATCTTCACGTTAGGAAATTACACTTATATTATAAAATGTAATAAGGTAATCTCAATGTTTTCCTATGGGAGATATAGGCCTCGCAGTAGTGAAAGACGAATTTAAGAGTTTTTCACTACCAATACATGTAAACATAGACATGTAAATCTTACAAGTACATGTCCTGTTTTTTAAATACATTGCTCCCTGCCCTCTGGGCTATTCAGGGCCTACCCTTGACATGACTTAAACGTATTAAAAGGAAGGTTTGGGCCTGGTAAAAAGCTTATTTTTCTAGGTCAATTGGCAGCTTAAACTATATACACATGCTCTGGAATGGCTGCCTTGAGACATGTTTGAAGAGCTTCTTAAATGGGTGGTGCAGGCAGTGCTGAAGGCCAACTAGTAACATTTCATTTGCAGGCCCAGAGCAAGGTAGAGTACTTTAAAAGAACTTATAAGTAAATTAAATATGCCAATTGGCGATATGTTTAGAAGAGAGAGCACATGGACAGTAGCACTTGTTAGCAGTGGTAATGTGCTCAGAGTCCTAATACCAGAAAACTGTGGTCATAAAAAGTTGAGGAGGAAGGCAAAAATTCAGGGGGGTCACCCCCAAGGCTGACAGGTCTAACAATATGCAAAGCAAAATATGGTACACACTAAATAATATCAATCAAATGGGGCACCAGGAGCATATGTGCCCCCCAGCATAGATCAAGTTCCTAGATTTTTTTGAAGGGCAAGCACATATTATATGATTGCCCTTGAAAAGAAATCTAGGAACTGCATATCTCGTTTTCCTTGACACACTAAATAATAACCCACTCTTTATAAGGTCTTTATACTAGCACAGTCCCTGCGACCACCAGCATCTAGTGCTTCTAAATAGGGACCAAATTATTCCCTACTCACTTGAAGCAACATCCAGGGTAGGCCCTCTAGAGAATATGATCCTTAGAAATCTCACAAAGCATAGTTAAAGTCAAAGTGTCCGAGCACTGTCTGCTCTACAGTCAGAGCAGTTGCTCCCACCCACTGGACTTTGCTCCCTCTCTGCCATCTCCCCCTCTTGACAGGGTCCTTTGGTCTTGAGTCAGACAGAAGCCGGTGCGCCAGACTCCAGTGCAAGAGGTCTTGATTCTCCTGGGGGATGTCACCTCACTCAGCAGGGAGAATGGCAAAACCTTAGTCCCCAGTCTTGCTTCATGCAGGCAGAAATTCTGCTGAGCTTACTCCACTCTGATATACAATTTTAGTTTGACAATACAGAAGTCTCAAGCTCTCCTTTTTCTGATCCATTTCCAGACACTAATGTGCTTGAGTGTATATGTATTTGAAGTTTGTGCTCTTGGAGTTGCCCACATTGAAGTTTCCTTACCTCTGTTGTACTTATGCTCCAGAGTGCAGTCTGTTACAGCAGGTGTGTTTCCAAATCTGATAGGCCCAAACTCATCCAATGGGAGTGACTCATGGTTCACACCTGGATGTCAGCCTCAGCGAAATGTGAATTAAAAGCTTACCAAAAGTTCCTAACCCCACTTTTTATAATATCTTTATCAGCCCATCGCCATCCAGAGATGTGTTCTGGCCCCTTTGACCAGAGACCTCTCTTAGAATTAAAGAGCCCTTTTGAAGCGCACAAAGAGCCTGTCTCTTCCTTGCTCCAATGTGTTTCCCACCCAGCTCTCAGGAATGCAGCAATCCACAAATCTGTTTGGGGAATCCTGTACCTCCACATGTTCCTCCAGCAAGCCCTGGGTCTCCCAAAATGTAAGCCAGAGAATTACATGTATAGTGCCCTTCACAAGCACACATACATCCCTGTGCGCATGAACAAATACACACGTGCATGCTCCCTTGTACTGTACCCTTCACAGACACACATACATGCCAGTGTGCACACACACCTGCACATGCTAACTCTCATGTATTGCACCATTTCACCAGAACGCGTACATCCTAGACTGCTTATGCACCCACACACACAGTCTGGCACTGCATGCAACCCATGGGTGAATTAAGCACAGACAGCGGAACTTTACCAGAGTGGGTCAGCATGCACCACTCCCGTCATACAGGCCAAAAGGCATGTTCACTCTAATGATCACTAAAACGTGTAACATGGTATGCTACCACCACTGCTCATGGTCCTTAACTCCAATTGAAGGTAGTAGCCTTCCATCAGTCGAAGGTAGCACTTTGGGTACCCTCCCAGTCAGTGGGTAATGAAAGTTGAGGGTTGCCCCCCTGCAAAGTACATTAAGGGGTCCCCTTTGGACCCACTAAGGAGCTCTCAGGCTAAGGGAATGTGTTGAGGGGGCCCCCTGGAGTTTGCCCCACCACACTGCGGTGGCTGCGGGGCCTTTGTTACGCCGCTGCTCCCAGTTCTAGCAAGACCGCAATCTATGAGGCAGGCCTAGGTAATGGAGAACACACATGATCTGTGGTTACCCACAACAAAAAATTGTTACCACGGTTTTAGATATCTCCGGCTACTCAGGGTAGGAGTACACATGCATTTCCATATGGGGGACGTTTCTCCCAACAGGGAAGTTTTCCGGCCCTCAGGGAAAGGACGTAGCCTTACGGCTTGAGCTGTCGACTTCGAAGCTGGGGAACCGGATTCGAGTCTCGGCAACGACGCTCAACATCCTGTGATTCTGGGCAAATCACTGAATCTTCCCCTGCCGAACAAAAATGAATGTGCTCATGTAAATCGCTCTATAAAACTCTAAAAAAAATAACATGAATGTTTTATTTTGGAAAATAAATACTTTCTCAAGTGCATAAGAGGCAAGTTCTAATGACTTTAAACATTTTTAAATTAGAGGGCATAACCAACACTTCAGTTCATTTCAAGGCCCCATTAAGCAGCAAAGTTTGTGTTTTGCCCACAAATACCTCTCTTTGGAGGAGAAAAGTAAATCCAGCGAGACAACAAAACTCCCAATGTGTGGCTTGCCTGGGACGCGGGGTTTGCTGGCATAGAAGATAAATAGACCCAGGTTCTGTTACGATTTCTGATGCCTCTATTACAGTGAGACTACCTGGCCTCTACTAACTGTAAGGTTTTAATTTCCCTGTTAACGTTGGCCCGGCGGGACAGCATTCCCTGCTAGTAGACTTGTGGTCCTGGCTAACATTAATGCCAGCCCATTGCAAAGATCAACAAAATGCGAATACAAGATCTTTTAAAGCACTGGCCAGCCAGGTAGATGGCTGAGATGTTTGTGCGATGAAGCTCTCGGAGCTCCTCTGCTAAGCTCAAAACATGTGTATTTAAGATGGTAACTGAATTGCATTTGATGTCTCTTTCAGTGCATCAGCAAGGAGTTCTTGTTTAGTTATCGCATGTAAAAATGGATGCCTGGAAATGTTCACAGAGTTGTATGCACATAGGCGGCTGCCTAGAGGCCCCATGTTGTATGTGACAGCTCCAAGTGGTGGTCGCTTTTTAGCTAACATCAATTTGCATAATTCTGGGACTGATAGCTTATTTTTTTGCATTTCAAGCATGCACTTATAAATCACAGCCATGAAAGCTATGCTGAATAAGAATTGCTGTCATTTTAAAACACTTGCACACTCACTTGTCACTTATTGTATATAGCACCTGCACCAAGTGTCACCGGGTTGTCACACGATCCACTCTGTACAGTGCTGCTTTAACTGTATTGACCTTTAACCAATTTGGAAATAATACCACTGTTTATGAAAAACTTTCTTGACTCCTTGGCTCTTCCTTCTTTGTAATGCTTATTGCATACGTCTTTCAAACGGTCTCTACATAATACCTGTTGGGAACTGTCCTCATCTACGAATAAGAATTCAAGGCATCGCACCTGACATGTCTACCTCGTGCCAGCTGTGTACACCTAGCTCTATAATGTTTCTCAATTTGTGAGGGAGGCTTAAGCTGTGCTTGCTCTCTACTCTATCCTTTCTTTGAGAGGTAGGCTTGCTCTGCTGCTGTCCTCACCTCAATTGCCTGATTCTAACAGGTCTGTAATCCAGGTTACTAACTGCATACCCCATAAACACTGATGCGACTGAGCATGATATTTACTTGGTGCACAATTACCACACCATTCGAGTTTCGATCATTGGGAAGAGGGATAATGTACATATAGTTCCTTCCCAACTTCCAATGTACGCAAATCCATAACGTAAGCTATTTGCCTGCATGATGTGCAGCAGAGTTCATTTGCACAAACCGTGTGAGCAAAGACCAGCGGGTTGTGCAGTTTGTCCAACAGCTATCATCGCAATTAAGGAGCGAATAGGAGTTTGCAAGTGAATCAGGATGTGGCCCCAACTGTTTGGGTGATTGAGGCTTGCACAGCTGGTCTCAATGATGTACCTGTTTTGTGATGGAGGTTCGCGTTGCTGCTTGCTTCATGTGCCGTACCTGGCGATTCAGCCTTTCATCATTCCATATATGTTGTTGGGTTTGCCAACATTAAACGACTGTTATCTGCCTAAAGGCTTTTTATGGTAGGTCAGATTAATAATGACAGTAGATAGATGACAGCCGATGCCACTTCCCAGTTTGACAACTTGAAACATCTGTTCAACTCAATCAGAACATCAGACTGCGTGGCCTAGACTGAGGATAGGCACTGAAGGTCATGGAAGCTGGGGCCCTGCCTGGGGAGGTTCTACTACCCAGAGGATGCTGTTGTTCAGCACTGTAGGTTGCATTGGGCATTAGAAGCTGGCAGAGTGCCTGTGGATTGTACACTGCTCATTGGAAGCTGCTCTAAATATAATTTGCTTACATCATTCCATCAGAGTAAAAGGAAGTTATATGCATCATGAAGAACTTTAGAACTTCTTGACACACAGAATATTATCTGTATTGTTTCCTAAATGATTTATTAGCAATATGTCTATATTTAAAATGCCAGCATATTACATTGAGATTATAATAGGACATTGGTGAAAAAAAATTCATAGGATTGGCCCATTATGTATGTCATAATTTGCATAAAATCGGTAGCAGGAGCAGGTACTCATGGAATTTAGTGCTCGTCCTTGGTAATTGGGGATGTAATTGGAAATGACTGTGTTTGCAACGTAATGTTTGTTCATGGGAAGGTGGTGTGTGCATCCCTGGGATCGCTTGCCAGAAACCTGGTTAAAGATTTCTTGGTAGCTAAGACAGACATGTATCCATAACCCTTGTCATATGCTATTACTCTTCTTGTAGCGTTTTTGACTTTAGCAATGCTCTTGTGATGTGATTAGGGTCACAGGTATGTAATATCACATCCTGTAATGTCACTTCCTGTGATGTCATTATAGTCAATGGTTGTGGGACATCACTTCTGCTACCCCTGTTATTTTAGTGATTCAATGTCAATGCTTGTGAGCTGGAGAGAGTGATGGCAGCAGACGTTTGCCTTCAAAACAGGTCTCAAAGGGTCCATAAATCCAGCCTCCGTGGGCCCAATTCACAGAACTAATTTAAGACAAAATCCTAAACTTACTACCATTTTGGTAGTCATAGAAGGCACTTACTCATTTTGGTATTCAAGGAAGGCACTTACTCATTTCGGTATTCACAGAAGTTAGGAGTCCTAATTTCAGGACTCCTAAATGCCTTCTGTGAATACCAAAAGTCTAAAAGTTAGGATTTTTCTCAGTTTAGGAGTAGTAAAGTTAGGACTCCTATTTTTTTTAATTGAAAGTACAAAAGACAAGGATACAAAAAAACCAATTTGATCATGACCTTCCTACCCGACCTCTGCCCCCCGCTCTAAAAACAACAGTATAGACATTGGTTTATGAGTAATCTATTACAGTTATTCCATGTCTGATATTTCGAAGACCGAGAAGACAAAGAATAAAAAGATAAGAGTAAAAGAAGGCAGAGAGAGAAAGATGAGGAGGAGAAGAAAGAGGAAAAAGAAAATATGTAATAGAGAAATAAACTATTGTGTAAAATACTCAACAGTGTTTTCCATATTATGAGTAGAAATTAATCGAGCTAACCTGTGAGAGAATAGTGGAGGGTTGGGGTCCTTCCATGATGGCGCTATACAGAGACGCAAAAAAGTCATAGCAACAAAGATAAGTGCGCCTCAATTCTTTCTGCAGACTTTGTCTTGTGTGCCCAATAGAACAATCGGGGGTGTTAGTTGAATGTCCTGTGACAGAACTTTTCTAAAAAGGTCCTCTATCTAACCCAATAACGGTGTAAGCTGGGGACAAGTAGCAAACATATGAATCGAGTACGAGCTAAACTCTGCACATCTGGGACAGAATGTGCCCGGCCCTGTCCCCCACTTTAGATACTGGAGCAAAGTCACCGCAGACCAGCTAACCACATCACTGAACCAGAACCCAGCTATCACCACCATTGACACCAACGACGCAGCCCGCAACCTCACACAGTGGATCATCAACTGCGCCAACACCCTTGCACCACTGAAGAACCCGCAAGCCTGGCAACAGGAAAACCACATGGTTCACCGATGACCTCAAAGAATCGAAGAAATCCTGACGAACCCTCGAGAAAACCTGGCGCTGCGAACAGACGACAGAAAACATGACAGCCCTCAAGAACGCCACCCACAAGCACCACCAGCTGATCCGCACCACCAAAAAGACATAATTCAAAGTACGGCTAGACAACAACACACACAACAGCAAGGAACCCTTCAACATCGTAAAAGAGCTCTCCAACCCCAACAGCAAAAACATCACACCATCGCAAGACCTCTGCAACTCCCTCGTCACATTCTTTCACCGCAGATCGCCGATATCCACAACAGCTTCGGCACCCAGACTCCACCCCCAGCCACCAAACCAACGCCCCCTACAGCCACCCTCAGCGCTTGGACTCCCATCCGCACCGAAGACACCACCCACGCTATGAACAACATCCACTCCGGCTCTCCTTCCGACCCATGCCCTCACCACATCTTCAACAAAGCCGACACCATCATCGCTGCCCACCTACGGAACGTCATAAACAACTCCCTCGTGTCTGCCACCTTCCCAGAGAGCTGGAAGCACGCAGAGATCAAGACCCTACTGAAGAAACCCACAGCGGACCCTAAAGACCTCAAAAACTTCCGCCCCATCTCTCTTCTTCCCTTCCTGTCAATAAGCAGCTGACCGCATTCCTCGAGGCCAATGGATCCTCGACCCATCCCAGTCCGGACTTCGAGCCAACCACAGCACCAAGACCGCCTCCATCGCAGCCACCGATGACATCAGGACCCTACTCGACAACGGGGAAACCATCCTCCTAGACCTCTCAGTCACCTTTGATACAGTCTGCCACCGCACCCTAATAACCCGTCTCCACAACGCCGGGATCCAAGGTAAAGCCCTGTACTGGATCACCTCGTTCCTCTCCGACAGAACCCAGAGAGTCCACCTCCCTCCTTCCGCCCCAGCGGCCACCGAGATCATCTGCGGCGTACCCCAAGGCTCGTCTCTCAGCCCAACCCTCTTCAATATCTACATGAGCACCCTCGCCACCATCGCACGCAAACACAACCTCAACATCATCTAATACGCCGACGACACCCAGCTGATACTCTCCCTCACCAAAGACCCAGCCACAGCAAAGCTCAACCTCCAGGAAGGAATGAAAAACGTCGCTGAATGGATGAAACTCAGCCGTCTGAAACTGAACTCAGACAAGACGGAAGTCCTCTTCCTCGGACCATCCCCATCCGAATGGGACCACTCCTGGTGGCCCACAGAACTGGGCACTGCACCGACGCCCACTGACCACGCACAAAACCTGGGATTCATCCTGGACTCCTCTCTCACGATGACCAAGCAAGTCAACGCCATCTCATCTTCATGCTTCAACACCCTGCGCATGCTTCGTAAGATCTTCCGGTAGATCCCTACCGGAACTAGAAAGACTATCACCCAGGCCCTCGTCACCAGCCGACTAGACTACGGGAACGCTCTATATGCAGGAAACACAGTCAAACTTCAGAAAAGACTCTAACGCATACATAACGCATCCGCACGACTCATTCTCAACATTCCCCGCCACAGCCACATATCAGCCCACCTGAGAGACCTGTACTGGCTCCCCATCAACAAAAGGATCACGTTCAGGCTCCTCACCCATGCACAGAAAGCGCTCCACAAGATAGGTCCCGAATACCTCAACAACCGCCTCACGTTCTACACTCCAACATGCAAACTCCGCTCCGCCAGCCACGCCCTCGCCACCGTTTCACGGATCCGCAGACCCACCGCCAAAGGAAGATCATTCTCCTACCTGGCGGCCAAGACATGGAACTCCCTCCCCGCCCACCTACGACTGACCCAGGACCACCTCACATTCAGGAAACACCTCAAGACCTGGCTCTTTGAGCAGTAGCGGCACTCCCCCCCCCCAGCGTCTTGAGACCCTCACGGGTGAGTAGCGCGCTCTACAAGTGTATTGATTGATTGATTGGCGAGCATATCGTCAGGCATCATGCTGATTAGTTTAGTATATATGTAGCCGATCCTGGGCGGGTAGAGTTTTGCAGTTTGTCAATAAGGTCTACCATTGAGAAGCCAGCAGTCCCCCCAGTCTTACGAGAAAGAAAGTCTCTTGCAGCCATGTATTTAAATGACTGATGTTCCCCAAATTGAAATTCGGTTTTCAGAATACCATCGTTAGTTATCAGATCGCCCATTTTCAGTATGCCTGCTTGATGCCATTCAGGCATGTAAGAAGCATTGAATATCGATGGTAAATTGGGGTTGTTGTTAAGAGGGGTATAATAATTTAGATTGCCCAGCCCAAAAGTTTTCGGTATATTGGAAAAGACTTTAAAGATATTGATTAAAGTCTTCAATCTTAACCGCTTGTAATAGTCATAAGAGAGCTGCCTCCAGAGGCATCAACAGGTCTCTTCCCCCTGAAGCAGTTGATAGGGTGGTGGTAGGCCTAAACCTGGGGTATATGACTGTTCGTGCAGCAATTCCGCACCGTATTGCATGGCCGCAGCCCAAATATTAACATTTGGGATTAGGTAGTGCCCAGCCGCCCCTCTCTGGGGGAAGAGATATCAGTTTAAAAGCTTGCCTTGGCCAGGAATATGCCCAGAGAAATTAAGAAAAGATGTGGTCACATTTTTGTAACATTAATTTGTTCATCTCCAAGGGAATGGCCCTAAAAAAACAGAGCAGTTTGGGAAAGTAGGTCATCTTAATGACGTTGCACCTACCTACAATGGTAAGGTGTAAATTGTTTAGTCTTTTAAGTGCCCGTTTAGTTTCAATAACTAGTGGGGTCAGATTTTTTTCTACAATTAGATCAGTATCAGCAGTTAAAGTAACCCCCAGGTATTTTGCAGACTGTACCACCCAGGTATCTACCCAGTCAATTTGATTATTATTGATGATCTGGGTTTTGTCTTGGTTAAGCATGTATCCTGATACTTTCCCAAATTTTTGGGCCTCAATTTCTAGAGCCCTAATGGCGGTCACAAGATCAGGGGTGACCACTGCCAGATTGTCGGCGTAAGCCATGATTTTAGTGTCTAGAACAAATCTGCTCACTGCTCTGATGGTTTGGTTGTTTTCTATAGCCTTTATAGAAGGATCAATATATAGAGCGAAGAGCAGAGGTGAACACGGACACCCCTGACAAGTCCCTCGCGATATTTTGATCTGCTCCGTCCGGGTTCCATTAACTAATACATTAGCTGTGGGATTACTATAGAGAGCTTGTATGGCTTGTGTTGCTTTTGTTCCAAACCCATTTTCTTCATGACAGCCCAACGATATTCCCAGGAGACCCGATCAAACGCTTTCTCAGCGTCGAGTAGAATTAATGAGATCGGGTCTCCCGTTATTTGTGCTGCATCCAACAGCGTGATGGCTCTACGAATATGTTCAGTTGTACTTTTTTGGGGGATAAACCCGTGTTGCCATTGCGAGACCAGGGTCTCTATTCTCAATGATAGTCTTGCAGCAAATACCTTGGCATATATCTAAGAGTCACAAATGATGAGGGTAATTGGCCGATACAAACCCAATTCTAAAGGAGACTTGTCTTTTTTTGGGAATATCACTATCTTGGCGTTAGACCAAGAGTCTAGAGGAGGTGCTCCGTTAAAGAAAGATTCTACCAGTGCAGTAAGAATGTTTTTAATCTGGGGGGCAAATATTTTATAAAACTCCACTGGTATGTGGTCTGCACCTGTCGCTTTCTCGTCCGGAAGGCTTCCTAAGGCTTTTGCCATCTCTTCCCATCCAGGGGGTTCCTCAAGTGCTCACTATGCCACTAGAGTCAAGCTATCCTGGCTGATGAAGGCTGATAGCCAGAAACCGGTCCTAGGATGCTTGATTCCGGTCCAGGCAAGACATGGCTTGGCAGTTCGGGCTGGACTGTTCCCATGAGACACAGGGTCAAGACTGATTTGCATATGGCCATGTCTGAACTTGGGTGGCTTGGGGAGCAAAATAACGATGGATTAAACCCAGATCTGTGACTGGGGGTGAATGTTTTGCCATTGTGCAACATTCCGTCCATCATCTTGTGTGTTTTGCGGTTCCTCAAATTGGTCATAATCTTCAGAGTTAAGTGCCCCCAAGGTAATCTGGCCTAAATAGGCATGGCTTTTCTCTTCTCTCAGTTTTGGTGTCCTTGTGTTATCTTCTAAATAGAGAGGTAAAAATCACAGAATGCACTTCGGATCTTACTATCATCTTTCGTGATCTCTCCAGTGTTAAGCTGGATCAACTGAATTTCACCTGTTGTCTAATTCTGAGAGCCAGTTGGTGGCCAATGTTATCGCCACATTCATATATTTTTTCCCTGGCAGAGGTCCATTTCTTAGCAGTTTTTTCTGCAAATATGGACCCTATTTCTGCCTTACTAGCTATTACTTCCAACTGAGCATTTTCAATTTCAGCCTCTAGATTTACTGCTAAAATTAGATCTTCCTCAGCTTTTTTCATCTTGTCATGAGCTTTTGCTAGTTGTGCTTTATCTTTTTTATTCTGTCTGATGGAGTACCGCAGGGTTTCCCCCCGAATGCCTGCTTTCATTGCATCCCATACGGATCTCACCACTGTTGATCCTGTGTTAATTTCCAAAAACTCCTTAATCCACCGCTGCATATGTGAGCGGTTACCCTCATCATATAATAGAGCTTTTTCAAAGCTCCAATTTGAAGTTTCTTTCCTAAGCCCTAACCCACTAATGTTTAAAATAAGGGGGTTGTGGTCCGACATAAATCGTGGGGCCAACTTAATAGAGAAGTTTTGGAGTATTGATGTAGAAACAAAAAAACAATCTGATCTAGCATGTGAGAGGTGTGGGGCTGAGAAATATGTGTACCCTTGGTGAGTGGGTTTTAGCTTAGCCCAGACGTAACTGAGTCCTTGTGTTTGTGTGTATTAGATTAAGTAGAGCTTGATAGACTTTGGGCTTCCTGCCTGTGTATGACCAGTGATCGGTTGCCTTCCAGTTGCTGGGTAGATTAACATTCAGATCCCCAGAAATTACCAGTGGCAGGGGCCAGGGGGCAAGTTCACCTGTGAGCCAGTTGATGACCCCAGGGTCATCTGTGAAGCTTCCATAAATGGAGCAGAGTGTAAAGGCCAAATTAGGGGACAGGTGACACTCCGTGATATCCCACCTCCCCAGAGGATCGGATTTAACCCTGTTGGAAGTCAGTGAATGTCTATGTTGACCCAGCACTCCAACTCCTCTCATCTTTGCCCCCTGGGAGGTTCCCCCTATAGCCCTGTACCCCAGTGAGTTTAATAAGTGCTTCTGGGATCCCTCCACATGTGTTTTTCTTGCAGGGTGACAAGTTCAGCTCCCAAAAAACGTAAGCCCTGGGCTACTCTCTGCCGTTTTAAAACATCATTTAGGCCACATATAATAACAGAAACATTTTTTAAGGAACATTGATTATTCATATTGTCTGACATATTTTTACTGTCTTTCTCTTAGCTGTATGACCTGCGATATCAAGCCTATGGTGATTCTTACAATATACCAATATTTTTACTTTTTTACACATTTTTATTCCACTTTTTCTGTTTTCTTTTCTTTTGTCTTGTGATTTAACCTTCTTTTTTTGCATTTTATTTTCATTCTATGATATCAGATTTACCAGTGTCGTGAGCCCCATCACTAATGATTTGTGACCCCCCTCCCCCACAATTAGAGCAATCAGGAGAATCCTGAATGATGGTTGTCAGTTAATATGCATCGACGCTTGGCTACGCCTTTAAATTAAATGAGATGCATTATTGGCTTCATAACTCAACTTTCTAAGCCCCTGAAGGCGAATCACCCAAATTCACAAAAAGAGGGAAAAAAGAGGAACAATTTATCAGATTACACCATCAGATTATTAGGCTTGTTTTTCTTAATTTATCTCTTTACGCTTTTTTTTTTTCTTGGCATTTTTTTCCCCTCCACTAGACTTTTATTTATTATCTTTTTTTCACCTTTATCTCCCTTAGGTACTCCCCTGCCTTGACCTCAGACATAAAGACTTGTGTGGTCCCATTCAGAATCACCTTTAGTCTGGCACGATTCATTAAAAACACTTGGGCAACTAGCTGTTGAAATGGGGTGGTTAGTTGGCGCAGATGCCATCTGCGCTCCACCTTTGTATGGCAAAAGTCAGGTTTAGCGATAAACATCACCCCATTAGCCCCTTTCGGAGAGTTTGGATGGGCCTGATCATATACATATTGCCTGTGAAGGAAGTTCCCAAACGATACTAAGAATGCTCTAGGCTTTCCGTCAGAAAGATTACTGCCATTTCGGTATGGTCTGATGTTGAAGGGGAATCGGTGCGCTTGCTGGATTTCATAATTGCCTGATGCTGAACTGTCCCAGTGTCTTTAGAGGGGTCGATACTGATATCTTCACTCGAGCTGGAGCAGATTTGTTCGCCATCAGAGGTGGATAGAGAGCCACCCGAAACTGAGTAGAAGTGTACACCACTAACGTCCGGAGTCCAGGGAGCTCTGAGGCCCGGATTAGGTTCTACTCTAAGGATATAGTCAGTGATGCCTTTTGTTAGATGATTTACCCCAGTTCCACTTCCGACCATTGACTTGATGGAGCCTGAGTCTGGGGGGCTAGCAGCATCTTCAGAGGATGGCGCTAAAGTAAGTAAGTTGGCGAGCATCTTCGCCAAAGCCACTGAGCCCTCTGTGTGATTTTGGTCTATAGCCTTCTCACCGAAAGAAGTTTGTAGAAGAGTGCCACTTTCTTGAGGCTCCCCCGTGTTGGCTCCAGGATTTAGGTGCTCTTCAACGTCTATGAGCGGGAGATCTGGTTCAGGCACTGTGAGGAGTGTGGGGGTTGGAGCGTCACTCAAAGTAGCATCAGGATTAGTAGATAGTGTCTTAGGTCCGGCAAGCATTTCTACAACTGTTGGTTTAATACCTTCCTTTGCACCCCGAATGCTCCCATAACTCCCAGTTTTCCCAGAATCCTGTTTCAAATAGTTAGTTTCCCTTTTACCTTTTATAGAATAATCAGGTACAGCACCCTCTCCTGTATTGTTGCTGTTTGACGTGGGCTGCGGCACCTTTGGTTTGTTGATTTTCTCAACTCTGGG
This sequence comes from Lissotriton vulgaris, assembly GCF_964263255.1. Classification (NCBI taxonomy): domain Eukaryota; kingdom Metazoa; phylum Chordata; class Amphibia; order Caudata; family Salamandridae; genus Lissotriton; species Lissotriton vulgaris. Next base: position 1,859,076,630 of record NC_141689.1, read on the forward strand.
AGCCCTGGATGACATCTGCAGCTTCTCGTGAGGTTTTCCAATTGGGGGGATGGATATCAGAGCACAGACCAAGGGAGTTAAACAGAACACAAGCAAAAAATCCAAGCGCGCTTCCCAGAGCAGCGTGTCTTCCAACTCTCGCGTCTCCCCAGTTCCGAGGGCAGATCCGCATGTGACTGGGAGAAGTTTGTTGTCAGGTCAAGGCTACGCATAAAGTTAATAAAAAGGGTAAGGAGTTTTTGTAAGCTTTTGGCTTGGGGGCGATTAAAACCGTTTAATTTACATAAAGCAAGGCGGGTATAGGATGACCTCCTACATTTGGAACTTCAACATCTGGGACAGACAAGTCTTGCTCTATGTGGTTGATATAAAAAATGAATTAAAAAGGAGCTAAAATACAACCTTGTCGCACCCCGCGCCGCAGTGTAAAGTGCTCAATACATTCTCCGTTAGGGACAAACCTGACACTGACTGAAAGGTCAATGTGGAAATAACGCAAGACTTTTATTAAAATTGGGTCAACGTCCATCTGTTCCATCATGGACCGGAACTTAGAGCAGGTAACACTATCAAAAGCAGAACTAAGGTCCATGAAGGCCAGATGAACTGCACCCTTCTTGGCCTTAGCGTATTTACATGTTAATAAATAAAGGTTAAAGGTTTGATCTATTGTCTCCCGGTCATGGTAAAACCCATATTGTAGATCCGTTCAAAAACCTCTTTCGTTGGTACATTCAAAAAGGAGGTTCAATAAAATCAGACCGATAGTTTTCACCTCTGAATCTATGAGGGAGATGGGCATAAAGCATGCTTGGTCTGACCTGTTACCTTTTTGAAAACTGGGGCTATTATTAATTGAGACCAGGTATTGGGAGAGGACCAGAGGCAGCAGCATTTAGGTGCAATGTCAGTAGTGGTGCCCATAAATCCATGCAGTTTTTAAAAAGGTACCCTGGTACCCCCGTCCAGCCCTGGGGTCTTGTTAGATGTTAATTGGGAGATGGCGGCTCTAACCTCAGATAAGTTAAAAGTGATATGATCGGCTATCTGGAGGTCTGTTAATAACTCTGTCTCCTCATCTAAGCAATAAATGGCAGTGAAATTATTGACCCAGAACTGAGGAGGAATAGTACAAGCCTGGGTAGAGAGATGGTGATTACTAAAGAAAGGGGACTTTATGATGCTTCAAAAGGCGTAGCTGTCGCGTTGCCTGCTAACATAGTAACTTTTCCCAGAACTCCTCTTTAAGTTGAGTCTTGCGCTCCTTGCAAGCCATTCTGAACACAGCTCTAGCTTTCTTGACCTCTGCTTGGCAGCGTGGCTTCGCATGTAGAAGGTTCCAGAGGTCCCTACGGGTTTTGGAGCACCAGCTGTCAAACCGGTGCCCGGGGTGTGGCTGTTTTGCAAAGCGAGGATTTAATAAACCTACAGATGTTAAAATAAAAGACACCAGGATGCTATGTGATAACTCATCTACGGACAAACATGTGAGAAAATCAGATTGACATGAGGAGATCAGGTTTTGAACAAAAACTGCCAGGACAATAGTGGCCCACTTCACCCTATGACCCTGAACCGTCAAAATGATGGGCTCTTTATATAGGGCTACTACTCCTGGGGATTTTATTATCCCAGTAAAATAAGGCGGTGAGTGGGTTATGATCACTCGTTATTACTTAAGACCTTAAAATGTAAGAGTGCAGGAAAAAAGCAACTGGAGTCTAAAATGTAGTCCATGACAATGCAGTGTCCATCCCCCTTAAATATGGGTATGCTCTCAGTTTGGTGATCTGATTACTATCCATTAAATTTATTACATTGAACTCAGTGACAGGACTATTTGCAGCGACACCTAGACGAGAGTGTTTGAAATGTGCCTGGAGTTCAAATGAGCCCTCGGAATCAGAATCCCTGGTCATACATGAGTAGCAGGGGTGTAAGTTAAAATCCCCGGCCTCCATGATTAGAGTAAAAGGTGGTTCTGAGTGTTAAAAGTTGTCCATTAGTGCTTTACGACTGAAGATTGCATCTGACTTGGTACTTGATGTAACAGCATTGTAAAAGTTAATAAGAAGCAGTCTACACTTATTGGGGAATGGAAGGAGGGTGCTCTGCGAGGTCTCAGAGTTGGACTTTAGAACCTCTATTTTACATTTATACTCCAGTTTTACTTACTAGGGTTGTAAGGCCACCCTTATCCCGCTCACTGGAAGAATGGATTGCTGGGACTGAGTACAAGAAGAAACCATAAAGATGTAGAAAATCCTCTATATCCCATGTATCCTGTAGACAGATAAAGTCATAGAGCCAGATTCACAAAAGTAATCTGAGACAAAATCCTAACTTTACGACTTTGGGTATTCACAAAAGGCATTTAGCAGTAGTAAAGTTAGGATTCCTAACTCTACTACTCCTAAACTGAGAAAAACTGTGTAGTTGCTTGTGACAATTCAAACCGCAATTTGACAGTGCATGTACAAAACATTCTTTGTGAAGGTGTCCAGCAATCAATGAAAATGGCTCGAGGGCTTTATCTTGCTTAAGTTGATTTATTTTACACTGACAAGAGTCTCAAAATGTTCCATATGAAAGCAAATTGATTTCAACATACAAGTAACAGGCTGTGTAGTTTATCCCAATGCATTTCAGGCTCACATTGTAGCCCTTTGTCAGGGGAGTCTACAATCCAAAACATAACCAATAAATATGTAACCAACATAGCATGTTAACTAATCTAAACAAAAGAACAGCCTCCAAGTGTGCAGGACCCTTGTAACACACATACCCTCAAAGGGAACATACCTATAAAGTACAAATACAGAAAAGTGACTCTGAGAGTGCATAACAGAGGGGCATATTACCAACAACTAGCGATAATTTTTGTCTCTAACTTGTTTAGAGACAAACATTATCGCCGCACATCGGCGATTTTTATCGCAGATAAACCTTGCTATTAGCAAGGTTTATCGCAAATGCGATAAAAAACGGCCGCAATGCATGAATATCGCTGAAAAGTCAGCGATATTCATGCATTATCGAGCAAATGCTCTTAGCCATGTTATCCACCTCCCGTTGGATAACATGGCTAAGAACTGCTCAGGGCAGGTGTTAGCTTTTTGAGATATTCGGGCTTAGCGCGAATATATCCAAAAGTTGGTAATAGGAGATAGCGATGTTAGGGACTGTTTCCAGTCGCTAACATCTTGGCACGCCCACTTTGCATGTCATTAGTGATAAATATCACTGACATGCAAAGCGGGGCCCAAGATGGTCGCTATCTCCTTTTAGCTGTCACTAACTGGTGTTAGCGACAGCTTGGTAATAGGGAGATCATTTTATCTCTGCTTTCTTGGCTTTTAAAGCCAAAAAAGCGGAGATAAACCCCCTTGATAATATGCCCCAGAGTCCCTAATTGATCCAGTGAGAGGCGATAGTCGAAACAATAACCAAGGGCAGAAAATGTGCACAAGAAAATAGAACATGATTAGATTAAACAAAACGTGTTAAAAATGTCTGCACCAGAAAAGGTGAAATGAAAAAACGTGAGTAATGAAAATATGCCATGACAATTGTGTGAAGAGTGTACAGCTGACCCAATTTCCAAGAAGCTATACAACAAGGAATACCTCCAAGTGCCAAAACCAGCTATACCTGAGAACGTGTCTCACTATGCGAGAAAATCTAGAAATCGGAGTAGCCAAAAACTGTGAATCTGCCAGAAGAAATAACAACAGAATGAGTGAAACGCCGAGCGTTAATAATTGAAAATTTGTCACAGTGACATCGGTTATCTCAACTTAGCCTAGTGTAATCTTGGAACCAGCATGCTGAGAATGAGACGGGATGTGAAACAGCGTGGGCACATAAGTGCGTCAGGTCAAAGGGCGTGCTAAAAGTGCATTCATGCAACGATCCAGAAAAAAGACTAGCGTTTGATAATGGTTGTTCCGACAGTTAACAGAATTGAAAACACAACATTACAGCAGCTCGGAGGACAGACTTACGTAAAGCTACTATTTAACAAACATTGTAAAAATGTATGTGAGTAACCTTGTAGTGCCCAAACAGAAAAACTACAGGTTACATATGAAAAAATGACCGCTCTGGTATGACAAGGGAAAAAGGAATAGCATGAACATGAGATATATATGTATATACATAATATATCTGGGATAGATACAATGACTTGATTTGTAAACTGTATATATAACACCATATTATATACAATAAAAAATAACATGAACACAAGAAATATGAATGTGTACAAAATTCAACTAGCAAAATCGTATAGTCAAATCTATAGGCTATACAAGTAGAACCATAGTATACATGATATCTATACTACTATAATAAAGGAAGAACTTTCAACCTTTGAGGCGGGGAAACTCGGGAACCACAGCGCCAATCCACACACCCGATACACCGTTGGAATCGTCAGGGTGTGTAGATGGTTATAGGCTGTATAAATAAAAAAAATAACAAAAATTTACAGTAAAAAAAAAGTAGTCCCTCCGAAGTAGCGCAGGCTGCGACGTGCGTGCTCACGGGAGGAGCGCGGGGAGGGGCGGCGTCCAGGAGGGCGACGAGGAGCGGCGAACATGGCGCGGGGGAGGAGCGGTGACGTGAGGAGCAGCGGACAGGCCAACGGCGCTGCGAGCAGCAGACAGGCTGGAGGAGCGGCGGCTGAGGTAAGGGAGCGGCGGACATGTCGCGGGGGAGGAGCGGTGAAGTGAGGAGCAGCGGACAGGCCAGCGGCGGTGTGAGCAGCGGACAGGCGGGAGGAGCGGTGGCTGAGATAAGGGGACCCATGTCGGGGCAGGCGGGGGTCGCGGCAGGCGGGGGACGGGCCGGGAAGGGACCCGGGCTGCTGGACAATGTCGGGGTGGGTGGGGGTCGGGGAAGCCTGTTGCTCCCGGACAAGGTCAGGACGGGCTGCTAGTACATAATAAAACATAAGGTAAAACAAATACCTCTGCCCTGACAAGACACAAAATTACAAAAATAATATATCATATATGTGAGTTGTGCAAAACGTGCATATGGTGGCTTAGACTAAATTTCAGGCTGGGTGAACTAGCCCAATAAATGACCAGTACATGAGTTCATCCCCTACATATTATGAAGTACCCATGGGAGGAAATGAAATGGCACAAAAACACAGACAGAAACTATATATATGCAAGTCAATCTAGAACAGAAAAATAAAACGAAACAAAAAAACAATAATGCCTGATACTGGGAAAACAATCAGGGAACGTAAGTAAACAAACCAGTAAGAATGTGGAATACACATGTTAGGATGTATGGCTGGAAATTGGACGTGTACAACCTAGTATTACCGAGAGAGAGATCTTTTGGAATGAGAAAAGTTCAAAGTATGCTGAGTGCGTCATGCTTAAAGAAAACATGAGAATTCAATTTTAACGTTCAGGCCTTTAGGTATAAGGGTATCCTAGAAATGTATCCAATAAGTTTCTCGTTGGGTTAGAAACGTTGTCATTTCCCTGTATGTTTAAGGCATCACCACCTCTAAAATGGTAAAGCAAACCTGGGCAATAGTGTGTTTGAGTTCAGTCCAATGAGTGGCTAAAGCCGAACTTACAGACTTTGTTCTGGTGAATTTATACAAGGCTGAAATAGCCTTGTATAAATTCACCAGAAAGTTGCACCTTCGCTACTTTTTTGACAATCTTGATACGAACCACATGGAACCAGAAGAATCTTGTTACTGTGAATTCAAACCCAAGAGTACCTTTGACCCTCAGGTTTCTCACAAGGTTATCGATACTTTTGAAACTCTGGTCTGCAAGGATCTAAAAAAGCTACCGGAACACATTGCCAAACACCACAAGATGTCAAAAAAGGACAATTCGGCCTTGAAATTTTTAAAGTCAAATTAGTCACTGTCCTTTATTTTACTTCCAGGAAGTTGTTAAAAAAGGAATACCTGTCCTATCTGGAGGAAAAGCGATGGTTTGTAGAGAAAACAAAACATTTTGTTATGGAAAACCACACTATGCTGTCATGCATTGGGATTCGGAAATATTTTTCATATGTGACAAGTCCCTTTGATCGGATGTTATTGACACGTTTTAGGTTGGGTACTGTGCACAGGGTCAGTACTTTTCCATTGATGAATGATTGGTCATGTACTCTTGCATTGTGTCCTTGCGATGGTAGCTCAACACAAACGACATTGCATGCAACTCTTTTTTGTAGGTTTTATACGTCACCGAGGAGGATGTTTTTATTACCAATTTTAAAACACTACGGTTTAAGACACTGTAGAGCGTCATATTTAAAGTTACAATGTATGGAAGATGAATTGACAATGGATAATGTAATAGGTTATTTAAAATGTGTGATCAGATTAGGAAAGACAATTAGGTTGTGAAGTCACTGTATTGCACTATTTATCTTCCTGGAAATGCTTTTTATCTGCACTTTTATGTTTTTCAAATGAAATACGAATAAAGTAATTTGACTTGACTTGACTTGATACTGTCCTTTGCAGCTGCTGATAAGGGCGGTGCTCTAGTAGTGATGGACCGAAATTTCTATGAGAGCAAGGTTGAAGAAACTCTCAAGGGTGAATCAACATAAACATCACATTTCAGGAGACCCTAATGTTAATTCTTACACAAGCAATTGACATGGAATGGATCACGAAAAAAACAAAAGTTTCCTATGCACTCAACATCCAAGACGACCATCAATATACATGCTCCCTAAGAGCCATAAAAAATTGCACAACCCTTCAGACCGATCATCTCAGGGTGTGGGTCGATTAATGAACCCCTTGGACATTACCTTGATTCTGTTTTTGTAACCATTGGTTTAGGCTAGCTCCTCGTACTTACAAGACACCACATATCTTCTTCAATTACTGGGAGATGTTCACCTACCTGAAGAAGAAGAAATCTGGTTATGTACGTGGACGTAGTGGCCCTTTACACTTCCATCCCACATATTGAAGTTATAGAGGCGATCAGATGGGCACTCTTAAATGAGTGGGAGATGCAAGCCAACAAGATTTTTCTGTTGGAATTATTACACCTTCTGTCTCTATCATACTCACTTTAAGTTGAAACATCTATACTACTTACAAGCCAATGGGACATCCATGGGTTTTTCAGGGCCCCCCAGCTATGCCAACCTGTTCATGTTGAGATTCGAGACCGAACACATCTTGTCAAACAAAAGTTGGATGGAAATACTTGTTCTATTTCACTGTTACATAGATGACATTCTCATCATTTTGCAAGGCACATAATGTGATTTAGAAGCACACTTGACCACATTAAACAGCAAGAATCCGACGATTCAATTCACACATAGCATTGAGCAATGGAGCATTTTTTACCTTGATGTCTCCAGGGTGAGAGTGGGGACCACGAATTGTACTGAAATAACTCTCTGTCGTACAACAGCTTTCACCCGCCGTCGCTCAAATAACACTTGCCCTTTTTGCTATTTACAAGGATAAGCACATAACATCAGACGAGAATCAATGTACTGCTTCTTTTCAAGAATATAAATAACAATTCATAGCACAAGATTACCCCAAGGCAGTAGTGGATCATGCAGAACAGCGGGTACAGGCTGCTCACAGACCAGACCTATTAAAACAAGCATTTGCAATGCAATCTGTTTCGTCTTTACCCTTAAAAGTATTTAGCTATGCTGCACATTAGTGTGGGTACAGCAACAGTTACTGTTTTATTGTACACGCCTAGCCCCTGATTTGCAGCTTAATTTGCATCTTCAAACAAATGCACCTGTTTCTACAGAAAATAATTTAAAATGGAATAAAATCAAATATGTGTGCTTAAATGCTGTACCAAAGATTGTGTAAAAAAGGATGAACTGGACGCGTTTCAGCTGTTGATTACTGTACTGTACTGTATTTATTTCAATAAAAGTACCATAAAAGAAACAAAGATTAGCGAAATAAATTTCATACATATCAATATAAATCAGTAAGTGCACATCAGTGGTAAAAACAGTACAAGTTAAAAACACCGTTGCTTTTAGAAGTCTAACAAGCGTTAAAAAGCATGAAGTTAAAAGCCACAGGTACTAAGTGGGTCTCGGTTTTCGTTGCATGTTCAAACCAACTGGGAAGATTAATGTGCAAGCTGAGCAAGGTCCCGTTTCTAATTACATTCACCAGTAATGCGGGGCATGGCTTTCGTCGCAGGTTCCATCCAATGAAGAGGATTGAAGTGCGAATTAAGCAAGTTAAGCAATTTCCCATTACTAAAGTGCAAGCAAACTTAACTGTGCATACTTGGCAAGGACCCGATTCTTATACAGATGTCTTGGATACTAATGATTACATTCGTCATTTGAACAGGTCATTAATACCATCACGGGTTTTTACCAACATAGAACGTGAGTGTGAAAAATTTGGCCAGGAAACCATTAATAACAAGCAAATGCTAGGGGTTTCGGTCTCCGATATTGTAAAAATATTAACAACACATTTTATATTTACTTGTAGACAGGACAGAAAATAATTACTTGCATTTTTGAGATTACTGACCTGCAAGGCAAATGTGGTTTAAGGGGGATTAGTTGTGCACACTACTCGCAGCGATATAGTAAAAAAATATTAAAACACCTTTTATATTTACTTGTACACAGGACTAAAAATTATTCCTTGCATTTTTAAGATCACTGGCCTACCAGGCAAATGTGCTTTCTGATTGCCTTTGCATTTCTCATAAATGAAGATATATAATGTAAACAGAAAGATTTCTTCTTTGGCATGAAAATATTTTGTTACCCTACCCATGCAAGTTTATGTTTTCATCACAGGCACCGTTTTTTTCCAACACACTTCTTTATTAATACCAATAAGTATTATGCATACCTCAATATCAAAGCATTTTGTCTTGTAACTCATTTTGAAACAGAAGTGGTACAAAAGCTTAACCTTTCAAAACCATTAGCCTAAACATCTTCCCACCAGCTCGCTGTGACATTAAAACCAATCACAAGATACACCAGTAATCTCTCTACAAGAGGAGCAAAGGGCAGTGGTGCCTGGGGACGACATAAGGAGGATGCAGTGTTATACACTCAACTAGCTGATCGGCTAACCTCTAGAAGGCAGAATGTAAAAGGCACAGCTCCATGTTAGGGCTTGCCCCTGTACACATGTGTATAAATGAGTATTATCCTCCCCTGGCAAGAGCTGGTTTTAAAGAATTGATTGTGGGCAGCATTGCACTAAGCCTGCGATGTACGCATCCATGCTACCCCAGATCGCCATGCGAGGCTTATTGTCATCAATATGATTTCAAAAGGTGACTTGAAGCCCCGCCCCTTCTTCCCAATGGCTTGCGTCATAATTCAAGCTAAACGCTGGCTTTCTATTTTGAAGAAGGCTTTTTAGTCCCTCCTTGTTACTGCCCTGTCTCCTTTTGGCCCAGTCCACTTGGACTGGATCTCTCATGCAGCGTTACACTGTCTCCTTTATTAGTGGATACGCACTCTTTTGTGTTCATTCTGCGGTTCACGGGCCGCCATGTACAATGCTAATGCTTTTTATTATTTTTTTATTTACTTTATTTTTACTTTGGCGACACACGCACTTTACCTTCTGCCATGTTACTACATGTTATTTTTGCAACAATTGCTCCACCCGCGCTTAACTAAAGTAAAGCGCAGGTGCCGCGTATGTTGAAAGAGTAAAGAAATAGATGTTTTTCTATTTGTCTACTTTTGCTACAATCGCGGCACCCGCGCTTTACTTTAACATGGTTAACGGTAAAGCGCGGGTGCCGCGGTTGTTGAAAACCTAAACAAATAGAAAAAAATCTATTTCTCAACTTTTTAAAAAAGCGAGGCACCCATGCCTAACTAAAGTAAAGCGTGGATGCCGCCATTGTTGAAAAACTAAACAAATAGAAACAAAATCTATTTCTTAACTTTCTCAACAGTCGCAGCACCTGGGCTTAACTAAAGTAAAGTGTGGGTGCTGCGATTGTTGAAAAAGCAAAGAAATAGATGTTTTTCTATTTGTTTACTTTTGCTACAATTGCGGCACCATGCTTTACTTTAACATGCTTAACGGTAAAGCTTGGGTTCCGCGATTATGGAAAAACTAAACAAATCGAAAAATAATCAATTTCTTAACTTTTTCAACAAGTGCGGCACCCGCGCTTAACTAAAGTAAAAAACACCAAAAAAATAAGAAAATTGTTTAGAAAACTACAAAAAAATATAAAACAAAAACAACAAAAAAAGTTCTTTTCAGAACTAACTTCTCTGGTTAAAGAAAGATCTATATTTGTGTGATAGTGTGTGAAAGTTTGGGTGAATGTATGCGTAATGCATAATTGACTGAAATAATGCATTAGTGGTGTATTGTGAATGTATAAGTGCAGATCTATACGGAAGTGCTGCAGCATGACACTGTAAGCTCTTTAGCTGCAGTGTGCTGTGGTACTTCCGAACCACAGAGATGCAACATATGTACAAGGTTTGCTGGAGTGTATGGATACTGCCTGGGGAAATGAAGGTTTGAAAGATAAGTGTGCACGTGGTTAGAGGACTGCATGCAAAGGCTTGATCACGTGAATATGGCAGTTGCCATGACAGACATAAATACAGCATTAGGTAATAAAGAAATGGGACTTGTTTGTTACTGACAATATTACAGAAAATAAATTAATCCATTCTTTTCTGTTAGTCAAAAATCATCCTAATTGTGCACACAATACTTTACAGACATACATATACAATTGTAGCAATTATAGTCCGTAATGTAAACATTTGCGAAATTGATGGCTAAAGTCATATTTAGGTCCAAAAAAGGATGCGTAATATATCAGAATATAGGCAAATGCTACTGCGATGTGTCAGAGCTAAATATCGAGGGGGCTCCTTACATATGTAAGAAAGGTAGCCTCGGCTGTTAAATCTTACGCAAAAAGTGTGTGTTGTCCTAAAAGTCAATAAAGTTTGTTTTAAGCATGCAAAAGTGGAATAAGATCAATTACCATGCACAAAACTATCGTGCTGGACCAAAAAGACTGCCTAGGGTGATACTAAGCAGTACCTGTGTGTCCTAAATATCCGGCACACTAATGTAAATTTGCCAGAAGTGCAAGAGGACGGTTACCTAATGGGCAAGGTGTCATTCAGATCGACTACAGAAAGATGTAAAGTGCAGATAACACAAGAGTGGCCCTATCCTAGGTGTCATTGGAAGAGGTACCAAAGAGATAATCCCAGGGTAGACCCAATTGTCACTAAGTAGATGAAAACACCTCCAAATGCATGTAAGTGCCAAAGGCACAAAGTCAGACTCTGCTGACGTATTGCCAAGTGGCTAAAATCGCAACTGCTGTAGCCAAAGGACGGCAAGGTGATGTAGACATTAGGTCATTATCAAGTCTGTACCATGCGTAGTTACCCATGTCATATTTTGAGTCAAGGTGGTTGCAAAAGCATCCTGGTGCACGAAAAGAAGAAGAGAAAGGGTAGGAAGCCCGTGAAGGTAAGTGCTGGTGACTAGGGCCCCTTCCTTTCCTCTTGGAAAAAGAAGAAAGAACAAAAGTTAAAAAACAGGATAAAATACACCTGCTGAAATTGAATACACATACAATCAATTCCAGGCCACAGAACGACTTAACGTAATAAAAGGATCGGATGTAGATGCATGCAAACGACAGGCAAAAATCATTCTTTCAGATGTACTGATAACTCCTCCTCCTGATTAAGCCCCCCTGGGTTTTTGGTTTGGAAATCGATAATCAGTTTGGATTCCCTTTGTCTTAACTTAAGGACCCTGTTACCTCCCCTGGGATTTTTGATGATTTGTTCAAGGATGATATAGCTAAGGTCTCTGATGTTAGAGAAATGTCTTTCCCTAAAATGACGCGCCACAGGGTATTTAGGGTCATAGTTGGTAATGGCCCGGGTATGTTCCAAAATGTGTTTCTTTGCCATAGAAGTGGTGCTTCCAATGTACCACTTCTTACAGGTGCATATAATAGCATAGATAACGAATGTGGAACTACAGATGAGAAATTGAGTAAGGGTCTTCTCTACTCCTTTGTAGTTAACCTTTTTCCAACTTTTGCTGAAAGTGCAGGCTTTGCAGTGGCCACAAAGCTAAAAACCCTCTAAGCCCAGCATGTTGGCAGGAGGATACACTGTGATGTCACTGTGTACGAGCATATCCCTAATATTTCTCCCGCTCCTATAGGTGATGCTTGGCCTGTCAGGGATACTGTCACCAATCACATTGCCATTTTTCAATACCCGCAGGTCTTAGCGACAATCTTTTTTATGGTCTGGGCATCAGAGCTGTAGGTGAGTGTGAGTCTGGTAGTGTCATTGTCAGTGGAAGGAGGTTTTCCAGCAATGGTGAGTGCCCTGTCTAGTTTTTCTGCTCTATCAAATGCTGTTTTCAGCCCCCAGTTAGGATAGCCCCTCTCCCTGAATCTCTCCAACATGATCTTGCTTTCCAATAGGTATGATTCATTGGTATTGCAATTCCGCTTTGCCCTCAGCAGTTCCCCCGATGAAATACTCCATTTAAGGGTATCCGGGTGACTGCTGAGGGCATGCAGAATGCTATTACCAGCAGTGGACTTACGATGGAGGGAAGTGTGGACTTTGCTATCATTAAACTCCAGCTTGACATCAAGGTACTCTGTTTCTGTCCTACTCATGGTCCCACTAAGAACAATGTTAAGATCTTTCTGGTTGAGCTTCCTAATGAAGTTGTCAGCCTCATCAGTGGACCCTTTACAAATAATGAACAGATTGTCGATGTAGTGAAGCCACATCAGCACGTTCCTGAAATCCTGTACAAGTGTGGGATCAGACCGAATGCTCTCCTCCCAGCTCCCATAAAAAGATTGGCGAAGCTGGGAGCAAAGCATGATCCCATAGCTGTTCCATTCACTTGACAGAACAGAGTACCATTGAAGAGAAAGATGTTGTTAGTTAGACAAAACTCCAATATCCAACAACATCTGGGTGTGGTCACGGAAACTAATGTGTCTGGTCCCTAAATACTGTCTGCAGGCCGTTAACCCTTGTTGATGGTCTATGATGGTGTACAGGCTCTGCACATCAAGGGTGATGAACATAGAGTCTGCATCCCATTCCAATCTGTCTATCCTGGTAAGGAAGTTCTTGGTGTACCTCACATAGCTGTCCAATTTCGTCACAAATTCCCTGAGGAAATGGTCAATATATTTGAATACACATTCAGCCACACTACCTCGTGAAGATACTATTGGTCTCCCTGGGGGTCTTGTGGAGTCCTTATGTATCTTCGGTAGAAGGTACATTACTGGGGGAACCGGATAGTCACATTTCAAATAGTTGTATTCTTCCCATGTCAGAACCCCCTTGTCCTTCCACTCTATTAGAAGTTCCCAGATGGTGGTAATGCTGGTATTGTATCTGTCGAAACTAACTGGTTCGTAAAATGTGGTGTCTGTCAGCCTCTTCTAGATATTGTTCTCGGTCCAAGATCACAATATTCCCTCCCTTGTCTGTCGGGTGGACAATAATACTGTTGTCATCCATGAGGGTTTTGAGGGCCTGTCTCTGTTTAAAGGTAAGGTTTGGAATTACCTTTTTGTTTAAACTTCTTTTTCTTGTGTCTTTGCTCATTTAAGGTCTTACACACTCATGGAAGGTATCGATGCTGTTGTGTGGTAGTAAAGGCATGAAATTAGATGTAGGTCTAAAATCAGTGTCTGTAGCCGCATCTGTGACTATATCTAGTTCTGCTAAGAGTTGTGTGGGAGTCTGACATTCACTGTTCTCACTCATTCCCAATTCAACCACAGTGTGGAGGGTTTCAGTATCTCTTATATCAAAATCATAAGTGTTCAGTACAGCATTAACATTGGAACCCAAGGCACTCTCATTGCCCTTAAGTTTATGCCATTTCTTGAGTTTGAGTTTACGAATGTATCTGAAAAGATCAATGCGGTTGTCAATGTAATTGGAAGGGTGTGAAGGGCAAAATGATAAACCAAGGCGTAGGGTCCTCTTTTCAACAGTACTCATATTCCTTTTGGATAAGTTAATGATTGTTCTATTCACCATATTATCATCCTTTAGTATGCTCTTCTGGCACGCGCTCTGTTGGTTCCCATTGTGCCTCGACTCCTGCCTCTTTTGCCATTGTTGTCTGAGTCTTGCTCGTCGGTTTTTGCGTTACTTCTTCCGCTGCCCCTTCCTCGTCCTCTCTGCCCCCTGATCTTCCGTACCGGTGTCTCCCTCGTAGTTTGTCTGCCCTGCCTTAGGGTCCTGTCTTGTCTAAAAAATAAAACAACAGGACACCCTTACGAGCTGCTGTGTGTTGTTTGCTTAGAGCAGGATTATCCAAGGATCTTTTGTTATTACGTTTGCCGGTTTACTCCGCCGGCGTATGTGCCACTCTTTGTGGGTACGTGGGGTCTGGAAGGAGTCCTTTAGATGTGGATATATATATATATATATATATATATATATATATATATATATATATATATATATATATATATATATATATATATATATATATATATATATATATACACTGAAAACATCATAGGTTTCAGGCACTTTATGGTTAGAATTTAGCATTTAAAAAGCCTTAGAAATTCACTGAAAAAAACATAGGTTTCAGGGGCGTTATAGTTAGTTGGACATTTCACTCGTTCAAAACCATAGAAATTCCCCCGTTATAACTCGAGCGCCCGCAATGCACTGCTGATGACATCACATGTTACATCACTCATGACATGGTCAGTGACATCACTCATGACATCACTGATGACTTCTCAAATGACATCACTGATGACATCACTGATGACATCATCCAGAGAATGTGTGCTTTTCTGAAAATTAAATCTTTTATATATGTATATCGCAAGGTCGAATAAATGGGTATATATATATATATATATATATATATATATATATATATATATATATATATATATATATATATATATATATATATATATATCACCTACTGGCGGTTGCCAGTAGGTAGTTATAGTTAGGACCTATTATGCATAGGAAATCTGCAACATTCTATTGCCAATAACCTTTGGCACCGATTGATGAATCTTCTTGAAATTTTCCAAACTTTTGGCCAGCTCAGTTCTGCTGCTTCCCTGGAAGTTTGGGGGTGATTGGTCAAGCGGGGGCCGAGACAAAAGGGGGGCCCAAAACATGTTTTCCCCATGCAATTTCCCATAGGACCTTTAGCCACGGCTACAGCCCGAACGGCTGAACGGAATTACACAAAATTTGTCAAAGAGGTAGTCCTTAGTTCAGACTTATGCCTTTTGCTTAAATGGTGTTAATCTGTTCAGTAGTTCCTGAGAAGATTACGGTTAAAATCATTTATATATTTCTGGGCGCGGTGGATCCGCGGATTGCGCGAGAATTGTCATAGTACCCTACGCGCACCCTCCTGATCACACGCTCAATGCTAATTGGCTGTCAAGCGGTTGTAAGCATTCAAAACAAGGAACTGTTGGCAGCCATTTTGTGCCTCGGTAGAAGCGAGGCTGAGGAAGTCAGTGGAATATGTGTGCAAAACATAGAAAGGGGGCAGGGTAGAAATAGTTATACCCTCTAGACCTGTTTAGGGGGTCCCAGATGGACCCCCAGGGCAAAAATATATATTTTTTAAACCAGCGGTGCGTGTAGGGTGCGCAGATTCTGCCGTAAAATAAATAAAATAAAACTGAACTTTTTTTATAATTACCTCCCAGGGGAGTAAATACCGGGACAAAATTATTATATTTTATGGAGGCCCTTATAATTGGACCTCGGGGGGCTAAATACCAAGAGCAAAATATTAAATTTTATGGGGGCCTAGAGGGGCCACTCAGCCCCGGGGATCGTCAACCCCGGGCTACAAAGAAAAAAAGGTGGGTGGAGGGGTCTAAGGTCCCCAAAGCTGTGGGGACCACCACTCACGGGGGCATTATGTATTGTGGGAGGGCCAGCTCCTGCAGAGATTGTTTTTCCACTTTGGGAGATAAATGTTAGTAGCTTCCCATGTGGAAAAACAATGATGGTTCCCAAACGCATAGAAGTTGTTCAGCAAAGGTGCTGGATTCATGCACCCTACAGGTTATGTGTCATGCATGCAGCGCGTGCGCACCAGGGGGCCGCACTGCAGGAACTGCAAAAAAAATGGTTGGGGGGGCTTCAAGGTCTCCAAAGCCCTGGGAACCACCACTCTCTGGGGCTTTTTGTATTGTGGGAGGGTCGGTTCCTGCAGTGTTCCGGGGTGTCCGTTCCGCCATCCTATAGCAAGGAAATCTGTTCTCTCTTTTAAAATCTAAATGAGATTGATTTTCTACAAGGGGAGCTGCATGTTAGTAGCTTTTCATGTGGAAAGGCAATGCTGGCTCCCAAACATGTAGAAGTTGTGCACTAAAGACGCTGGATCCGTGCACCCTACAGATTATGAGTCGTGCATGCAGCAAGTGCACACCAGGGGGCAGCACTCAGCAAGGGCAGTTTCCAAACTCATTGAAGTTGTGCACCAAAGGTGCTGGATGCGTGCACCCTACAGATTATGAATCGTGCATGCAGCGCGTGCACACCAGGGGGCCACACTGAGCACTGCGCTAGGTGCGTGACTTTTAAGTTTACTGTTAAAAAATAGTCCCTATCAGTAATTTCTAATATCCCCATGGACCCCATCCCCCAGGGCTTATAAAAAATGTTGGGGACCGTGGGAGCAGCGACAATGCCCCCACTGTCCCATCGGCTCTCCATATCCTTCAGGTGCTGGCATTGCTTTTCTACATGAGGAGATGCTAAGTTGTATATGGAGAAGCAATCTAGTTTGTATTTTAAAAGTGAGAATAGATTTCACTGCTCTGTCTTTCAAAATCCAAACTAAGTTTGCTATGGGAGGGCGGAAGGTGTGAGACTCAAGCCCTCTCATAGCTAACAGCATTGTCCCGGGGGTCTGGCACTGAAGTGCGTACTTATTCTGGATGAAACCTTCTGGGGTCTTGCGAAAGAAAGTTATCTTTAATAATTGTCTCTCACTGCGTGTACTTGCAAGGTCATCTGATTTGCTCGTATGTTAAAAACTGAAAATTTCTACACCTCTTTTTCATTGGTGGTGAAGCATTGTAAGAAGACATATTACTGATTAATCCCATATCTTGCACAGATTTTGAAAAACATTTGATTGGCTGTTGTGTGGTTAACTCTACCTTCCTGATCCTAATGTTGATTGGCTTGCATTTTCTATGTGAGGTTACGATACCCTCACCATGTGCGTAGCCCATTTTGTGATGCACTTTATTTTACAATGCATTTCAAGAACTAGTTGTAGTAGGGTGTTTTTAACTTAAACTGTCTACTCTGCTTTTTAGTTTGTTGACTGTAACGGTATTTAAAAATATTATTCTATTTTTTATTCTATCATAATTGTGCTGACTTTTTTCCTTTAGAGTGCAGTACTTTGTCCTTTCATTAAATGTATAATTCTTCAAACTATCCTTAAAAGAAAAATGCACAATTTTTGAAAATATTTTTATTGAATCTTTTATATTCATCACACGGTTGAAATGCAAAATCTTTTTTTCATTCATTGGTATCACGAGTTGCACCACATTTTTTTATTTTATCATAAGCACTCATTCCTTGTGTTTACATTAGTGTTGCCCCATCATCTTCATTTAAATGTTTGGGCTTCTTTTACTTTCAGATAAACTAGAATAGTAGTGCTACGACAAACACTCCCTCACTACTTCATTTTTTTTATTTACACTTCATGTCATTATTACATTTAACTATTATTATTTAAAAACAAATGAATTATTACAATTTTAAGACACGATTATATTATTTTTTTCAAAAAAAGTTCTTGCGAAGATAATCCTCCTGTTCTTCCAGAGTGAAAATTAGGAAAAGCACTACTCAACATAAATACTTTTAGCCCATTTTCACTCTAGAAGATATAGAGTATTTTCCTTTATTTCAAAGTATTTCGTCAATAGTTTATTTATAGTACATTTTTTAATCATTAAGAAATACTTGCATACTAAAACATTTTTATTAATGTATGACATTCTCGGTTGAAAGTCATCCAACTCCAGTTGAGGGATCATAAAGTTATAAATAAATTAAAATATACATTAACAATATGATCCCTCTGTGGAAATGAAAGATACATTGAAGTTATTGGCATTGTTGCTAATCATTACTTTGCACGTAGTAATTCCTTAATTAACCTATATTTCTTGTAATTATATTCCATTTAAACTTAATCATACCACATTCTATAATCATTTAAATATGTTTGCTTTGTTTTTTAAAAATATCAAACATTTACCCATTCAGATAATTTACCTCTCTTCGATATTCTTTGATTCTTTCGTCGAAATTCATCCAACTCCTCTAGAAGGAAGATAATGTTTCATGTATTTTTAAATATACATTAACAATATGTTTCCTCTGAGGAAATTAAAGATATTCTGAAGATGTTTCCGCAGCCCGAATCATTACCTTACTAGTTTCTTCGCCCGTATTAATTCTCTGAAACAAAACTAATCATCCCACGGGTGTGGTTTATATACGTTTTGGTTACTTAACACTCTATGGGATCAATTTATTGCTCCTCCCACTTCTAAGTCACGTTTTTCAGTTGAGATGTTTTCTCATTTCCTCTGTTTTAGTGCGTCACGTGTTTATGTAAACATGCCTCTTTCCATACTTTTTAACTTTCGTATAATTTCTAAAATGCTTTATTTAAACTCGTTTTCTTATTTAGATATGTTTGTGTTACTTTTTTTAATATAAGTATTAACATTCATTCACCTTTTTTCTGACTTATTATTCAAGTAACTTCCCTTTTTTTGTAAAACTATTTTTAATATTCTTCATTACCGTAAACCCCTATTTTCCCTGCATGCCGTGCAAGAGGTACTCTCTATTAAACTTTATATGCTAGTATTAATTTATTTAATTCCATTACTCCGAGTTTTAATACATTTATTTATCTAATATTTTTTATCTTTCTTTATACACTGCAAGGGAGACTGTTATTTGTGTAGAATAACACTATGAATTAGTGTCCATTTGGCAAAATTGAGAGATTGATTTGGTTGGTTGATGTGTTTCCAGTTACATAAGTTCTTACACTCTTGCAGTAAGCCAGGCTTTAGGGTATGCTGTGCTTCAAACTCCTATGCATTATGCATGTAGTGGTGTAACTACCTTCACATTTGTGCTTCAGGCCTACAATTCCCCAGTCAGTATCTATATACTCCAGCAAATACAGTATGAGGGCTGTTGCAATTTTAAAATGACTCATTTGGTACCATGTAGTAATTCATTCAGTTAAGTAAAAGTGTACCAATTAAGAATTCACCCAGTGTCTTTACTTATATTAATGTAATGATTCAGTCAGTAAGCATGTACTCATGCAGTGAGGCAGGCTTTAGGGAGTGGAGTGATTCAAAGTGCTTTGTATTATGCATGTAGTGGTGTAATAACCTTCACATTTATGCTTGAGGACTATAATTCCCCACTCACTATATATACCAGGGGTCTCCAACTAGTTCCTTGGGAGCTACTGGTAGCTCACCAGTACCCTGAAAGTAGCTCTCAGAGGTGAAGCCAACCAAACCAATCTCAGAGATTCTGTGTATATTAAAGAAGGTAGCACTGCTTATTTCACTACCCTTAAGAGTTACAGACAGCGAAAGCAATGGCATGGCCTGTTCATAACACTCAAACACAAACTGTGGTGGCATATTAATTAATCAATTAGGGATGTATAGAGCTCACTACTCACCTGTGAGGGTTCCCAGGCGCTGGCAGAGTGTGTGGAGGGGATGTGTGCAGCTTTGGTCATTCAAAAAGGCAGGTGTTATGGTCTGCCTGAATCCTTTCAGTGTGGGGGTGTATCTGATGCTGAGGAGGAGTTCATTCCAGGTCTTGGCCATGATGTATGAGAAGGGTGTGCCTCCTGTCTGGTTATGTGAATACAGAGGATTTCGGGCAAGGCTTGGTCAGCGGAGAGGAGGTTTCTTTTGTGGGTGTAGAAGGAGATTGAGGTATTGGAGTCTGGTGTTGTGGAGGACTTTATAGGTGTGTGTGAGCAGCTTGAAGGTCACTGTTTTTTCGAAGGGGAGCAAGTGGAGTGCTCGTTTATGCTGGGTAATGTGGTCTTGTCGTGGTGCTGAGGATAAGTCTGGCTGAGGTGTTCTGGACAGTCTGAAGTTTGTGGAGTAGAGATTTGTTGATTCCGGCATAGAGGGCTTTCCCGTAGTCCAGCCTGCTGGTGATAAGTGCTTGGGTGATGGCCTTTCTTGATTCATGGGGTGGTCTATTTGAAGGTCTTACTGATTATATGGAGGGGTTTGAAGCATGTGGAAGCTGCAGCGTTGGCCTATGGGTCTGTCACATGAAATATGTTTATGCATTTTAAATCTAAGTTGGGGAGACTTACTGTTGTGGTAATACCATTTGTGACACACTGCATGTGATGATTTCAATTTTACTTGATTAGAAGCATTTAATATTGATAAACGTTTTCCTAGCATTCTGCTGCTAACTTCATTTGGAATTTTTTGGAGGTTACTACTGACAATTGTGCTTAGGGTGGTGATAGTGTAATGTTAATACATACCCCTAGGAAGTGGGAGAGACATGGCGGTGGGCTGACGCTGGTCGCGGGAGCTCTGGGAGCAGTGAGGCATACTCTATCGATATGCGGCGTTTCTAGAAGTGGACTACAGTAGAATGCTCGGTAAGGACGTGGCGCCTTCTTAGCCTAGGTTTGAGTACCCTATTTTAAAACATCCTATGTTTTCTTACCGGTGGATGGCCTGTCTATGAATCTGTGAGCTGGGAGCCGGTCTCTTTGTTTCTTCACGGCAGCAGCAGCTGAGGCTCGTATGGGTCTGGAGGCGGAGCCAATAGCGTACTGCGGCTACGGAGGTCACGGGACTAGGCTCTGGATACGGATCCAGGCTGCAGCCGCTTAAGTCAGCTTTTGGGGGTCGGAAGGAGCAGGCCACGGGACTCCATGGCGAGCGGTCTATGCGGTGAGCGCTTCGGTAACACAGCGCTACTCCATCCCCTGCTATGACCTGGTAAGATGGCTGGGAGTGAGTGCGATTACAAGGATTCTGACTCCACCGCCCCTGAACTGACATCTACCTCGGTGCTGGGGTTAGAGGAACAGCAGCAGGGCAGGGGTTCAGGAGCGAGTTTGGCTCCCCAGGAAAGCTGAGTCTGGGGGGGAGTTGCGGGGGGAGAGTGTCTGCACTGGGTTTCCAAAGGGGGTTAGTCCCTCCTGTAAAATATCGGTACCAGTTGCGCTCCCATTCTGAGCCTAATGCCAAAAGTGGTCTGGATTCTACAGAGTGTACGGGAGGGGTCGTCCCCACGACTCCACGCAAAAGGAAGGCCACCAAATCAGGGGACATCAAGAAGCCAAGGGTGTCTAAAGCTACCGGCCCCCCATTAAAAAAAATGACCCATCCTACTTAAATCTTACTTCAAGATAATGGAGCAGTCTGTGATATCTAAGGAGCCGGTCCCAGCCGCACTGCAGAGTTCCCCTTCAATTCTTCTTGGGAACCGCTTTTCTCCTCTCATGAAGATTTCTGAATTTGAGAATGATACCGGTGTTGCTATCGGGGATAATCAATTAAAATCCCTTCTTGTGACACTTCTCTTGGGCCAGAGGAGTCCTGTGTTTCAGCTATCACTTCTGCCACTATTGACATTGCTGCCACCACTACCCCTTTGCCACCTGCTCCATCAGCCTTATCAGCACTTTACCTATTGCCGCTAGCGATTCTGATTCAGCAGCCAGAAAGGAAGCATACGGAGGCTTGGTAATGCAGGCTTCGGGGGGAGAGAGAACAGATAGTAGCCAGTCACAGCTTGAGTCCTTATTTCAGTCCCTAAGGGGTGATCTGCTCTCCATGTTTGAAATATCGGAGGCCACTCAGAAGGGAATCCATGAGAAGTGTCAAGCCCTAGAGTCTAAATTGGATGATATTTGTGCACGAACTGGGACTCTCGAACTGGAAGTTAAATCCCTTTCAGAATCCGTGCAGGGGAACACGATGGATATAGAGGCCCTAAAAGCTCAAAATACCCCCAGTATAACCCGAACACTTCACAAACACCACTAACTACTCTAAACCCTAAACACTATCCCCAGCATGAGCCGCCACAGTACATAAACACCACTGTACTACTCAAAACCCTAAAACACTATCCCCTACAGTAGACGAACACCACTGGACTATCCTAAACCCTAAAACACTACCTTCAGCACAACCCCCTACACTACACAAACACCAGTGTACTACCCTAAAAGCTAAATGTACCATCAACACAACCCCCTACTCTAGACAAAGACCTATGCTCTACCTTAAACCCTGAATCTATCCCCAGCACACCCAGTTCACTACACAAACACCACTACACTACCCTAAACCCTAAAACACTACCCCAACACTTATACAAACTGCACTTCATTTATTTATATGATAGTAACTCATAGTTAGTGTTATAAAACCACTAATAGAAGTATACAGTTATCTATGCAGTTACTGATGTAATCGCTGAGTCATATGTATACTTCTTTATATACAAGAAATGTCACATAAGTTGACTTTTATTTTTGTACTTTATTGCACATGTACTATTGAGAGCTATATTTGCTCATCACCACACCCATAAAGATGTTAACTCACCCAAAGAATTGTTATAACATGTAGTCTTACATCATACACCTACTGAATCAACTATTCACACATCTTTGGTCAGCCACACATCTCCCACCGAACCACACACACATTCATTCTCCCATACATATACTTAGTTAAGTAATCAATAAGCAATATAGACTTTCACGTAGCTAGTAACCAACTGGTGCAGCAGTTTACAGAACAAGTGACAAAGTAATAGACATATTCACACAATTTAGTCACTATTCAATATATTTAATGAGACAGTATAAATTAGTCAAGTAAACAATCAATCACACTGCTATTAAACACTATCCAGATTTTTTTATATCAGCTCATTTTTTAATGCACATTGTTCTATATATATATATTACATATTTAAATAACAAACCAAACCACATTCACTGGATTCTGTCATCAGTGATGTGATCAGTGATGTCACTAACCATGTTATGAATGATGTAATATATATACGTAAAGATCTGCGTATGAAGGGGCTGTATTTAGAAGAAAAGGAAAAGTCACGCAGGGTAAGTTTTTCCTCTTTGTAAATATGGAGGACCCACCTGCGCAACCAGTACGCTACAAAAAGTGATGTACTGGTGGCGCAGAGAGCTTGGTAATCTGCCGCAGAATTGTTTTCATTTCTCCTCATTTTTTTCATTCAAATATACGCTACAATGTGCAACATACATTGTAGGAGAAAAATGCCTTTACTGATTGTTTTTGGGCAGGAAGGTGTGTCTTTCTACACAAAAAGAAACTCCACACGAGACAGATATTCTTGCACCATGGTGCAAAGGTGCCTGTATCACCCACCACATGCATGCAGTTTAAGCAGCAGTGGAGAGGGAAGGACAGACTTCCAACATATTTATGTACATAAGCTGCATCTGTGTCCTTCGGAAGTAGCTGAGCACGCTGTAGCTACGGAGCTTACAGTGTCATTGTACAACACTTCCTTATAGTTCTGCAGTTATACATTCTTCATATATGATAAATGCATTCTTTAGTCAATTATGCAGTACGTATACATTTATGGAAACTTTCACACATTAGCATATACATTTAGCTCTTTCTTTAACCAGAGTAGTTAGTTCAGAAAATATTTTTTTTTGTTTTTTTGTACTTTTATATTTTTTGGTTGATTTTTAGAACGTTTTTTGTTTTTTTAGTTTTTTAAAAAAGAACAAGAAAGTTGACAGGATCAACACAACCATGAACTTTGAGGAAATTAAAACAAAAACTAGCATTGATGGTTATCAATTGCTTTGCAAACTAGGTCTACTGATTGCTTCCCATAACAAATTAAACTAAAGTACTTCACGCAGTGCATTCTAACTTTCACAAATTGGGGATGTATGTCTAGTGGCGATGTTGAAGGTGATGCCACAGAGGTACTTGGTATTGCCGGTGGTGGAGGTGCATTTTGGCACTGTCTTCTACATTCTTCGTGAGCATAGTTCACACAATGATGGGATTGGAGGTGCTTGTGCATACTAATAGTGCCACAGGAGTATTTTTCATTAGGATCTCCTCTGGACAGCACTGCCTGCCAAATCTTGCATGTTACTTTGGTGGCATTACTTTTCTTTTGTCCCTCCGGAAAAGTAAAACATTTCCATACGATGGATGTGTATCTTTTGGGAGGGGGAGGTTCTGGTAGAAATTGTTTAGTAACAAAATCATAAGAATCAGATGATTTGTGCTGTGGTGTAGCCATTTTTGAATCCCAAAAAGAAGTTCAGGTTTCCAATGACAAAAAAGTTAGGTTTTTCTCAGAACAGGTCTTCTCTTGAGGAAGGTCTAAGAAGAGTGATTATAATGGGTGGGGTGATTCAATAGTTAGAACAGTAAGTGTTATTAACCAATGAAATCTCTTTTTGGACACATGGAATGCTCGTTGGGTGCATACACGCAGCACGCATCTAGTGCAACTTCTCTAAATTGCATTTAAAAGTAATAGAAAATTATTAAAACTAAAAACTATTATTTCTTTCTCCTTAATATTTATATTAAATGCATATATATATCTAGCTTTTTTATACCGAATAAGTTCACGGAAGTCGTGCCCCCACTGCGTTGAACACGTACATGACATCATGCGGAATTGCGCGCGCGTGGTGTGGCGTGATACGTATATGGTGCGTATGCGCTTGAAGTCATGTACGGGTCGCATAGCAATCGTGCATGAAAATACGCACCTATTGCATACCCTAGCACATCCTACAGAACAATTGTAAAACGGTGGCTACGTTCTGCGCAGTAATCGAGAGAGGTGCGCTATGGGTGCGGGACTGCTAAAAAATTGTAAAAAAATAAATAAAGTATACAAATATTTTAATAAATATAAAAAATATATATATATATATATTACATTTTTCAAAAATATATATATTAAAAATGTGTAATGTAATCTAAAAAAGATATCTAAAAATAAATATATTTGAAAATAAATTGTAAATCAGTATCAAATAAATAAATATAACAATTAATAGATTTAAAAATTGTTATTGAATCAAAAGCCGTAAAATAAGAAAACTTGTTCAGAAATGTTTTGGAACTGCCTTCTACTCGTGCTGGACAATGTTCCCACTGTGTGAAATTAACCATGCTTCTGAATGAGCCAGTCTTATGCAGAAAGTGATTGCCAAAATGTTGGTAACAGTACAAATCACCATAATTTGCAGACTCTAAATATAGATCTTCAGCATCGAAGGCAGCATAATATTTCAAATCAGTAAATAAAGCTTCAACCGCTTTTACATCCTAACCATCAGAGCAAATATTTTGTTTAACCATATCCCCCATAAAAACACGGAGTACATTTAGAACATTAATAACCTCTGTGGGACCATGAATCTGGAACTGTACAGCATCCCATACAATCCCATCTAAAACGGGCCAAGCAGTTATATTAATGAAAGTCTGGTCCCTCTTCATGATGTGCGAAGAAGAGTGGGCAGCCAAAGTTCCATCAATCACTCGAATTGACGTTCTTTCTTCAACAAAGTGCCCATTGATAAAACGAAAAAAATATACCACAAACCCTATGGACATGAACAAGAAAATTGCAATCAGCACCAGCCAAATGTAAATCCAAGGTGGGATAAAAAAAAAATGTTAAACCAGGTACAAAAATGGAAACTTTTGAAGGGGTCTTTTATGTGGATGAGCCAGTGTCAAATGAAAAACCGGATTGATTAGCCACACAAGTTTCCAAATCAGGCATAGACAAGTCAGTTAGATAAGTATATTCAGTGTCATTAAGAGGATCTCCAGCAGGTAGATTCACTATAGGATTCAAAGTGGACTCATTTCAATGGCAACATTAGGCCCGATGGTAAGATCCGGGGCCAAAACAGAGTGTCACACCATTGCTGGACACGAAACCGCAGGTGTCACACTATACAGTATTGGCCATCCTGTGTAGTTTGACATGGTCAATTGAAATGTGCCTGTTCCCCTTTCGTCCAGAAAGAGGAGGTAAAATGACTGTTCTTGTACCCTGCACACCAAACACAGCAACTGGAGATCGATAGGAAGGACCAACTTCTTTTTTGTTGTCGATCTTCTCTCGAACCAGTTCTCCAACCTGGGGTAGCCCGAAAACTACCGGAACCTGCAACGCAGCTTCAGACATGGAGGGCAAGTGTTCCTTTGCAAGACTGTCTCAGGTCTTTTGTAGGTTCTGCAAAACATTAGAATGTTTGTCTACGTCAAAGGATGAGGCACCCCAGCCATGTCTAGACCTTCAAGGTCCGGGACAAACATCTTGATGCCAAAGAGCATTTTGTATGGGGTCCACCCACCAGAGACCTTCTAGGGAAGTTATTAAGTGCACATTGTACGCTATTCAAGTGGGTGAGGCGATCTCTGCCAGCACCTAACACCATTTGCTGTCAATGATTGCTTTAAGTCATGGTTCATCCGCTCCACAACACTATTGCCCTCAGGCCTATCAGGAGACAAAAATTTGACTTGGACCCCCAATGAACCCATGGCATTCTTGTATGCCTTAGAGGCGAACGCTGGACCCTAGTCCGAATGGAAGGTGCCACATGCAAAAATTCCCACAAAGACACGCAAATCTCTTATGACAGTTCCGGCATCAGCGCTCCTTTGAGGCCACACCCACACAAAGTGCGTGCAAGAGTCAACTGCTACTAAGATGTACTTATATGCAGTATCCAAGGAGAAAGGACCGCAGTGATATAAATGAACACACGCAAGTGGCTTATTAGATATGTACAACTGAGTTTGGGGCGGGCGTGCAGCAGAAGAAGGCTTAATTTGCTGACAAATGCCACATTGCAGGGAAAAATCCCGCCACCAATATCGTTGTTGTAGGAGAGATACAGTAGCTGACACGCCGGCATGCGCCAAAGCCATCCCCGCGTGGCCTGCTGTAATCAAAGCCTGTCTGCGGTCCGCGTTGGGAACCAGTCTGTCACCAATGTCGTTAATTCTCACATAAGGAACTTTATCGGGACTTAAGTGATAAGAGTACTTCGAAGGGAAACCCTTAGGATATTTACCTACCTTCTCAGTTGCGGCAATAGCTGCCAAGATGTCATCATCAATCTTACTTTTGGAACGTGTAACCGCTGCCACTGCAAATGTTGCTACTGCTGTCTTAGCAGCCTCGTCCACAAGACAGTTGCCAACAGCGTGAACTCCCACGCGCTGATGACCCAGAGTATGAATTAAACAAATGAGCGGGAGACGTTCTTTAAGCTCCGCTACTCAAACCCAGATCATTTTATGTTTTATTGTGCAACAATTGGAGTCACGATAATCATTTTGAGTCCAAAAGGGTAGATTGACATTGAAAGACTGTACACAGTAGTAAGAATCATTCGCAATAAGAGTAGTCACACTTGGGTCCAAGACTCCAATGCAAGCATCAGAGCATGTAGTTCTGCTAATTGGGCGGTACAGTCCCCTAGTATCTGTGTATGCACGACATCAGACTTGAATTAACCATCCTCCATCGTACCAACCACAATTGTACAGGCCGCCAAGTACGCAAATCTAGAACCCGTGGCCTCTTGCGCACTCCCATCAGTGTAAATGATAAAACGAAAATCCTCAAGTGGTCGGATAGTCAGAGGAGCAGGACGAACAAACTAAACTAGAGTCTGCAAAGAGGAATCGAAAATGAATGTTACATCCGGGGATGTCAGGGATGTAGGCCATTGTATCCATCGAGGGTGCAAAGCCTTGGAATTTGGTACACTGGCCTTCGTCATTGCTTCCAAGGCAGGATACGGAGTAACAACCACAATGCGTTTTCCCTGCGACAGTGCACGTTCCTTAAGAATCACCATTTGCACTGCTATCAAACCTTTTTCCACAGTAGAAAACCGCAACTCGGCCGAAGTGTACAGGTGTGACTTGTAAGCAATAGGAACTGTGTCTCCCTCATTAAAAGTGAGGTACGCTAAACCCACCACCCCTGGAACGATTCATATCACCAGGTTTGTGTGGTTATCACGAGTCGACAAGAACTTAGATTCAAGAAGGTCAGCCTGCAAAGATTTCAAGACAGCTGAGTGTTCTGGCAGCCAGCACGATTTGGAAAGAGTAGGCTGAATCAGCACATAAAGCAGCTTGATACGCTGGGCATATCCCGGAATGTATGTACATCCAAAATTCAAATAGCCCAGTAAGGATTGTAGTTTTTTCAGCATTGTGGGAGCTTGCAAAAGTGCACATTACTCCAAGAAGTGAGGAGCCAAGCCTCTACCTTCATTGTTGAGCTCGTAGCCCAGGAACGGCACTGTGTATTCTGCAATGTGTGATTTCGCAAAGTTGTATTTATAGCCACAGTCCGCAAAACAGCAAATTATGCGGTCGACACGGCACAGATGCGGCCATAATTCGTCGTCTGTGAGATAAATGTCATCCACATACGAACATACATCTGCGTCGAGCCTCTCAAGATGCCTGGACTGTTCTTGTAGCCCATGGCCAGACGAAGAAATTGGTGTTGTTTGCCGCCACGGGTAAAACTTGCCCACTGACTACTAAGTGGGACAAGTTATGGGTAAAAAAGCCATTGGAAGTGTCAAGTGTTTTTTTAACTATCCACTAGAGTAGAGCTGTGAGTATTCTGCACCGCACATGTACGACAATGTGAGTTTAAGTGGCGGTAATCCAATACCAAACGGTACGAGCCATCTGGCTTGGTCACAGTAAAAAGTGGGTTATTCATCGGAGATTGATACACCCACAGAGGCTTTCGCCTCACGCCGTATGGGGTTTTGGGGTTGTGACTGTGGCATTGACTGCAAAGGGATCTCATGTCGGGGGGACAATTTGTCCCATCCACATTGAGTACGGTACAACGCCGGCGCACGCGCCTTAGCCCAATCTCCAGCAAACTGCCACGCCTGCTCCTTCGGCAGTGTGAGTGTGAGCGCGAAGCGAGGAGAATCACCTCCTCCCCTTGTGGAGCGGCCAAGACAAAAGGTGGGGGCCAGTCGACCTCCACCAACAAAATATTATAAGTAGTCGTTAGATTTTCCCACAAAAAACTTTTATGGTACGTTCTATATCACCTTCAATTACAAGAACTATTTCATAAAGTCTTTCAGGGGGAGCCACTCTAGTGTCTCCTGTTTCAACTACAATGAAGTTGTCAGTCGCTGTCACCTTCAGTAGTGGACGCAGCATCTCTCGACTGATGGTAATCCCCGCTGCGCTGTCTAGCAGGGTCAGAGCCCATGTCAGATTCCGAAGCTGTGTTCTCACTATCTGTGGCATATCTCTCTATCACAGCAGTAACTTTCTTCTTTTGAAATTGGGGTCTTGACGCGGTGTCTCGTCCTGCTTGCCTTTTCCGTCAGCCTTACAAGGCTGCTCATGGCTCTGTTGGGCACCTTGACCTCTGCCGCCGCCTCCTCCAACTGTGGCTGTTACCGATGTTTCCTACAAAGAGCGAGGAGAACGTTGTTCCGGAACCTAAAACCTATCAGGCGACTTAATAGTACTGCGGTTGCGCAAATCATATTTACGCTCAACAGGGGCAGGTGTAGGTGAAGCGGGACGGGAACCCTGTTTCTGCTGCTGCTGCTTTCCCTGTTTTTTGTTCTTACCCCAATTTTGTTTCTGAACTTTCAGGTGGTCATCTTTATCGGACGACCCTAGCTGAGTTTGCAGTTGTTTTTGTTTCTTCGTGAAAGGCTTAACACCTAAACTATTATTATAAGCCTCCGTAATAATTTTCGGCAACTGACGGGGTTTATCGGCGTCGGGGACCTCGCTTAGAGCTTTAGCGACCTGGAAACTTACGGCATCCCCATTGACATTAGCAAGTACGAGATCACGTACCATAGCAAACGCTCCCACGAGGCGCTTCCCCAACTCCAATGCTGCCCGTGGTCCGTGCTCATCCTGAACACGCTTGATCACAGTGGGCAAAGCAGTAATCAACGGGGTGCAAAAGCACCTATTATAGACCACCGCAAAAATCACTCCCCAAGTTGTACACTCAGTTACGTCAGGCACTAAGTCTTTCTGCAAACTTATGGTGAGAATCCTGTGTTTCTCAACAGGATTTGTATTAGGGAACACTGCCTCCAGTTCGTCAAATTTCTCAGCAAGCCAAAAAGGCATTTCTTCCTTATCTTGGGGACTCTTGCCCATAACCGCATTAACCATGACAGGACTAAGTTTGAGTCAGCCACTGCCAACTGGATGTGTGGCACCACCTGGGGCCCCACCTGGGAGGTTGAGAGTAATATAGTGAACCAGAACCCTAATAACTGCAACCGAAGAGGCATATAGGGGTCGAAGTTGTACGGCTGTCAAAGCACCCGCCTGTGGATGCGGAGTGTAAGCAGCCAACACAGGCCAAGTAGCGCCTTCAATGGACAATGGTTCTTGTCTGACCACTGTAACAACGTGTGGGAGGGTGCCATTAAACCAAATGGCATGCTGCCAAACAGAAATCGGAATTTCTACTGTCCGATATGGAGCGTACACTGCAAGAGCATCAGCAGGGGTGTAAGTGTGAAAAACACCAGAATTAGACTCCACTGCTGGAAACGTGACCCATGAGTAGTACAACTCAAACGGGTATGCCACGTCAGCAGAGACTACAAAAACCACTGCCTGTCCCTCTAGAGAAACAAGGTATTCCTGCAAATCATTATGCACAGCTACACAACTGTGTGCCGGGATATCAACCACAGCCATATCGAAACAGTAATAGAGAAGTACAATCCAATACTATAACGCACAACTGGGGAGTAATTCAAAGAAACCTTTGAGAAATATCAAGCTTGAAGCAACCTATTTAAATATATGTAGGTTTTTTATCTGTCACTACCGTCATCCGGAAACGATAGTGAGGGGCTGGTAGACTGATATAAGCACTACTCAAGTATCTCACAATAAGACCACACTCATTGGCGGCGCCATGTAACAGGGATTCTGCGCAAACACAGAACTGGGCACAGAGACTTAGGACCTCAGTGAATTAGGGTGTGCCAAAACTCACCTTAGTACCCAAAATCCCCTACCAGACTAGCAATCAGTGTCACATTAGCTCTTTGTCCTATAGCAAAGAAACCAATGATTAGACAACCTAGAACATGCAACTTAGAACCATCTCAGGAATGGTGGGAAGTAAGAACACTCTTTGGTTATTCGTTCATACCAGTCCACAACAGGAGTAAAATAGAGACATGGTAAGGTTAAAATGTTTATTTTAACAATGAGATCTCAAGCGCAGTATTTTAATCAACATCAGCATACATATAGATAATACTAATATGGACAGCATGGTTACAATTCCATAAAATACAAAAGGAGGAATCATATTACAATGATAGTGCAAACAGGTGATAAAAAGCACCTATTTATAGCACCCTCCCTATCTAGGAACTATGTATTATAAAACTATAGAAGGTCTCTGGAGTTTTCTTAGGGGGACTCCATTTACCTGTCCGCTCAGTAAGTGTACATTACATCAGGATCGTTTAGTCTCTCTGCATGCCTGGAATCTTCCAAGTGTGTGCAATTCTGGCAAGTTTGCTATGATAAAGGCGCCAGAATCCTACTCGGCTTGCAGCTGCCAAATTGTTGTGTCTAGAATGTGTTACACGGATACGTCGATAAACAGGCTCGCACGTTATGGTAACCTTGGCGGCTCAGCACTCACTGTGCCAACTGGGGACACGATGTACATCTAGAGATGTCGAAAAACACCCTTTTCTCATGTATAGACCTTCGTGAAAGCTAATTCAGAAAAAACAGCTAAGCAGTGTTGTGTGCAAAAAGCAGCAAAAAGGAAAATGGCGTTTAAACTTTTAATAAGTCATTCTAACTTAACATGCACGCAAAAAGAGGCCCATAAACCACACTACAGGACCACTGACACCACCGATTCAGTATACTTGTGAACCTGTGGATACTCTGCCAGGCGGAAGGACTGCTGTGCTGCTAGAAGGATTGCCTCTCTGCTGCACATGCTGGCCCCTGTATCTGGCCCATGCTCCATCACAGTACACCCGAACTTTTGGATTTGACCGTGTTTAGCACGATCAGGTATCTCTGGCTGATGTTTTATGCTTTTAAGCATCACATTTCAGTTTATTTTATAGAAAATCATAACTCACATTATACTTATCGGATCTTTGTCATTTTGGTCTTGTTTTGTTCAATACAATAATCTCTATTTTATTAACCAGGTGTGAAATATGTTTGTGTGGTGTTTTCACTGTTTTACTTTTTGAAGTGTTACATAAATATTTTACCTGTTGCCTCTTAACTTAAGCTTGACTGCTCTGTGCGAATGTACCAGGGGGTGAGCACAAGTTAATTTAGGGTGCGTTTCTGACTTATTCTGACTAGGAATGTGGTTCCTGCTTGGACAGGGTGCATATCTCTCCGAACCAGAAACTCAATTTCTAACAATGATGATCCTGTCAGGAAAACCCTGCAGGGTGTCATAGAGACAACACAAGATGGAATCTCAATTTGAGCTTTTAATCATTTTTGCACATGAATCAGTACTTCGGTGGACCTAAGGCTAGGTAAGGAACCAATCACCATAATGGGAGTAGACCAGTGTATCCAGTAGGGCAGCAAAGGAGTAAACAGTTTCAGCAGATATCAGTATTAGATTCAAGCACCAACACATTTCACCATAGATGCAACATGGGAATAGCCCTTTGATGCATTTGGCCCCAAGCGTTAAATCCTAGGACTCTGCATCCAGTTACATGAAGCACCATCAATAAAGGGTAAGGACACCAATAGGAAAGATGTTTTAAAAATATATATATTTGTGTGTGGAATACCTCTTACCCCCTAAATCTAACTGAAATTAAACCCAGATTAGACCGAAGATGATTTGGAATGAGTTATTTAGAACGCCTGTCGAAGAGGGAAATTCTTCTAAGCACTTCATTTATCCAAGTCAGCGGTGACCTTGTAGGGGGATTTAAATAAGGTTACAGGAACGCTGTTGATTATTGTGATTTAGTAGAGAAAATGAAACACGCTCGGCTGTAAAATGCCTGAGAGCTCGCAGGCCTTGTTACTGGCACTGGAGGGATATTAGCCAAGCAACAATGAATTGTCAAAGTAGGTTTTTATTAGTTCGGATTCCCGAGTTTCCCTAAGTGAGTCAGCATCTTGCCATCTGGAGTGAAATATTTCATTTTGCTCGAAGACGCAAGCAATGAGTATATACATTTGAGTTCCCATGATCCGTCCAATGAAAACATGTTTAAAGGAACATCCCTCTTGAGGAATTGAATGATTCGTTTTTATTCTTGAAATATATGATAGGTTTATGTTTGTTAGATGACCTTCGATCACCAATCCCTAGACATATCCCAAGCTTTCCACTAGATGTAAACATGTTGGGGAAGTAGGGATTTTACCAAGGCTAGTATAGGCGGTACATTTAGTTACATCTTGTGCTCTAATCCAGCTATGAATACTTTGGAGATTAAATTGTTATGTTCTAGAAATTCTTTACCGTTTTACGATGTAAATTCGATAAATATGAGGGACTTGGCACAGACCTTGTTTGTGTCAACGCACGCAATGCAACTAATATTTGTCGGGAAGAATTGTGCCACAGTTTGTAGAAATACTGAGACCTACACAAAGAGTTTGCATCATACACGTGTATATAACCTGCAACAGACTTCTGAAGATGCCATTCAATTTCCAAATGTATGCTGAATTGCAGTGATTCGCCTTCACTCTGCAGCTTTAGGTGTTCTGTGGAATCTTTACACGTGAACAACAAGCAAGAAGGACTTATAAAGGCAAAAGTGTTGAACTTCCCAGACCTTCAGTGTCATCTTAAAGATGGCTGGTAGTTACAACTTTGAATTGTATTACCTATTGTCTGCTAATGAAAACCTTCTTGTATGATATCAAATAAAATGTACATTTTCACACAAAAACGACTGAAATATGTCTTGCTCAGGACCCACATAACCTTAAGACAACAGTGAGTAGAGAGAGTCAAAACAGAGTCAGAGGTTGAGGCAGCGGCGGCCGGTAGTGGGAGTACCGAACAGGCGTTGACGTGGGGAGGGGCAGGGTGGTGGGTAGTAATGTATGGTTTACGGACTTTAACAGGTAAATAAACATATAAATAAATAAAACAAATTTTGTTGCGTGCACTGCATCACCAAATGCAATGCAGTGCGCGCAACAAAATTGCTTTTATTTATTTATGTGTTTACTTACCTGTTAAAGTCCGTTATCCATACATTACTACCCCCACCAGCCGCGGTCGGCAGTAGGAGTTCCTGCAGGGCGATGACGTGGGGACGGGGAGGGGCAGGGTGGGGGTTAGTTATATATGGATTAAGGAGTTTAACAGGTAAGTAAACATATAAATAAATAAAATAAATGTCGTGGGTCCACTGCATCACCAAATGCGATGCAGTGCGCGCAACACCTGCCCCTCCCCCTCCCCACATCACCGCCCTACAGGAACTCCTACTGCCGACCGCGGCTGACCCCACCCTGCCCCTCCCCCTCCCCACATCACCGCCCGGCCGGTACTCCCCACTACCGGCCGCGGCTGGGTTGAGGCAGAGTGAGGGAGAGATGTTCTGATATAGAAATCAATAAAATTGAGACCATGTGAGAGAATCTGACAAAGACCACTATACCTTTTACACCGATGATTAAAAGATTTCTGCCAACACTCACTCCAGAACCCAGCCACCTGCAAAGACTTCCTTTACGTGTATTACCTACAGAGAGATGACGTTGCATGTTCAGTAACTTACATATATTAGCTATGTTCATGCACACAAGCCCTCCTCTTTTTTTGATTCTGTGGGGCTTTCTCTGAGAGGCAAGTGAATGCACACAAGTTAACACCCCGAACAAACATTAATGAGTTTCAATTGTTCCACACAAAAATGTGTCACTCCAATATGCATCAATAGCTCAGGCATAAATATGTATCTGTGATTCCAGACAGTGGAAATGTATGGTCCTAGGACGCATATGCATAATCTGCTTCAGATAATATATCTCTCGGTGGCATCAGGTGGTATATGCAATTATTGTCCCATCCACTAAATTGACATCAAAAGCCCCACTCAGTAACCTGCTAAAGGGGTCAGAGATTAGTCCTCCGTTTCATCTCCCCCTTCCTCATGGTGATAGCTGTAGTGGGTCCCTGGCCAACAGCTGACGCCCTGCCCTGCTAGCTAGGGGTCTGCTGTATTTGCCCTGCATTCTTGTTGCCAACTGTATGAAAAGAGTCGATCTGTTGACACGTTGTGGGCTAATATACGAAGCATCAAAGGAGTGGTGTTATGCTGTTCCTCTAATAGTGGAGTTGTAGAGTCAACAAGAGACTGGATCCAGCTACGCCTGTGTAGGGTCTACATTTGGAAATCCATTTGTTGGATTTTAATGCCCTCACACACCCTCTCAGGTGTCATGCTTCATCATATGGGCTGCTCCTCGGTGCAATACCCACCGGGCTCACCTAAAAAGGGGCACTTTGTCAGAGAACTAATGCATGTGTGGCAACCATTTTGAAGTATTTGCCTATATACATGGTAGTGAAGTTGTCATATTAACACACAAAAGCACAGTATAGATAGCTAATAACAGCAAGGTATTTTAGTCCATTTGACATGATTATATTATATAGAAACCTTCTTTTTTTTATTTCCAATACTTTATTAAAAATTTTAGAAAAAGATGTGAACACTCCAAAAAGATAAATTAAATGTCCAGGTTAGCATGACATATACGTATAAAGCAAACAATTCACGAATATAAAACAGAAATTGAGGTTTTACACCATTATACCACTACTAATACTAACCCTATAATTTGATAGAGAGAAAGAAAAAGGAAAGAAGGAAGAAAGGAAAGGAAGAAAAAAAGAACTTTTTATTAGTTATTGCATGATCCTTGGATGTATTTAATTCGAGTATGTTGTTGCATAGCACATAGCAGAACATCCCAATGTAAGTAAAATGCACGAGTTAGGTTATCTGTGACTATTCTGTGCAAACGGAACATGATCAGTAAATAACTATAATAGAACCCCTTCTCATACATTGCATAGTGATCAACTTTGATTAATACAAATTAGGAAGATTAATATGTACAACATGAACTACCTATAGTTGACTGGAAGTACTGTACAAACAAAATGTAGGGTTAAAGGTACGTACAGGTCACAGCCAGGACCTTCCTCTACCTTGGGGTCAGCGCAATTTCAATTCCTCCATGAGGAAGTTGGGGTCCCACTCAATCCATGTGTCTAGAAGATCGGATGTGGATGTTGTCCTCATTCTTCTGGATAGTTCAGGATTTTGCACTTTTGAGTTATTGACTTTAATGAGCAGCTTTGATGTAATATCATGTCTTCACTTTGGTAAAATATTGCAGCATAAGATCTAGAAAGGCACAAAATGTGTGAGCAAAGGGAGAAGAAGATACATTGCACTACATCAGACATCAATAGATCAGTGTTGGATACGTTTGTACACAGGCTTTGAAATATGTGAATACAATACAACTCCATGTAAATGAAGACATATGTACAGTAGGCGAAAAGATATGATTTGGCAGCAAATTAATTAAGGTACAAAATGTTACTGACAACTGTGGACATATCAATGAATGTATTGTAGGAGCATGTCGGGGCATTACAGTGTCATGCCACTGCACTTTGGAGGGGTGTGTGTGCATTAACATTATTTGTGCATTATTAACAGCGTGCCTAAAATGAATCTACACTCAAATGTATAAGTGAACACTCATCTGATGCTATTGTGTTTGAAACAATTTTGATATGATCTGTTAAAGTGCCTTTTCTGGCCTACGCTAACTAAGTCTCAGCTCAGCCTTGATGAAATCGTGTTCAAAATACACATTCACTCTTTATTATTTCTGCTGCACGTATTAATTGCACGTCAAGTTTGTTTATTTTGAAATGACGATGTTGTGATAGAAGTCTCTTTAACATGGGCTCGATAATGTTTCAACCTTAAGGTTTCTTCTGCCTGCTCAGGGTGTTACCTTAATTCACAGTAGTTCACTGTTGTTGTGACTAGTTTGTTCTGCCATCTCCATATGAGATTAGCATAGAGGGGGCGGAATCCATTTTCGTTTAGTGGGATAGTGTTTCGGTGACAAAGGAATAGGATGTTTATTACTTCTGTGATTCGATTTGCCAAAAGTATAGCTATTTTGTTAACACCATGATAAATCTGCAGTTTTCATTTTATTCTATCAGAGGATTTCCTTTATAAGCCCTCATGTTTAGAGGTGAGCCAGAGACATTTTCAGTACTACTATGGATGCTGTGTAATTTCTTACTAATTTTGCTGCTCAATTGGGACTAAGAATTTTTGATTTTGCCTACTACTCTGTATTGCCATATTGCTAAGAACCTTAATGGCAGTAATTGTATGCACCTGCATTTGCAATTTCTTTATTGCACCCTTTCGAATGTTTTAATACATCTTTTTAAATTGTATAATTCCGTCCTAGAACTAACTTCTTGAGTCTATCCTTTGTTATTTGGCTGTACCTTGTTATGCTATTTTGTACCTTATCTTGGGTCACGTTGCCTCATGAAATTGAGGTTTAATGTCGCCCGATCCAACCACTCTTTTTTTTAAAAAATATTTATATAGCACGACATTCACCGTGCGGTTTCTTGGCGCTGTGGAGACTAATTTAACTCTTAGGTGAGCTATTGAGGTTTCTTTTGGAGTGTACCATGTTTGGCGTTCCCCTTGCCCACAACATTTTGGAAGCAAAGGATGGTTTGAAGATAAAGGATGGTTAAGAAAAGAACCTCTTATCTGCTTTTAGTAATTCTTTTTTGCCCTAGTCTGGTTTTCTGTCTCCCTGTCTGAGTGCACTGTGCACTGAATGTCCTTGTGGGATGTTTGCTGAGTATCTGATACTTCAGTGCTGTTCTTGAGCAAAAAGGATTCAAAATATTATTACGGTGGAATGATTCTAGTTGCAGAGAGTGTTCAGTGTGCAAGTGATGCGGGGAGTTGCTGAGAGTTTGGTGTGTGTTCAGTGATCGATTGTTATGCTGCATGTGAGGTTTTAATTATGCAATGTTGATTCTTGGTTCAATTTGGTGGTTTTATTCCTGTGATTCAGATGTATCATTCATGTTCATGATTTTGCATCAAAGAAGATTTTTTGTTTATTATTGATTGATCGGGTGATCGGATTTGGGGTAATCCAAGCTCTCAAAATATTATTGAACTTGTCTGGAGGATAGTGAGATTTGCAAGGAGCTGCATTCCTACAGGGTTTTATGTGCCTGAGTTAGGTTGGTGCTATTTTGCTCATTGGTGTACGGGTGTGAATACACTAATCTGAGATTACTTCCACTGGATGGGAGACTATTTTAGTGTGAATTGTGTTTGACAAGTGCCACAGAGCTACTAGTCTTTTTTCTATTGTTTATGAGATTCTTTTCATCTCACCTGTTGATGCTCTCCTATCTAGGTTGAGCAGATAAGATTCATTTTGTTTATTTGCGTGACTTCAGTGACAGAAAGGCTGTGAATTGTTGTTACCTTCATAGAAAAAGGTGCATTGTAATTGAGTGAATTACACGAGAAGTCACACTGGGATTGGTGAGATGTCAGCATAGAGTTGCACTATCATTGTTTGGTTGTCGTCAAAGTTGCTCTATGATTGATTGACCTTGTGCATAGCTGCGCTGGGATTGATTGTTGCGAGCTTACTTGTTTTGTGTGTTTTTTGATTATTTTAAGTGAGAATAATGAGGGCTGTGTTCAAAGTTCAGAAAGCTCCTAGCATACCTTGGATGTAGAGACAAAAGATTCCACCAGAGGGCGCGCTTCAAAAGAACAGTTGACTAAGATTCAGCTTTATATATGTACCTGGATTTGAGATTGCATGAGTATAACTCAGGTGACAGATACTTGCAGTTTCCTTTAAAGGGCACCTTTAACATTAGAAAGTTAGATTTACTGAGACTAACAATGAGTGATAAGAAGGCATTAACTATACCTGTACAATTTAACACACTGAATACATGGGGTGAAATGTCCTCAGAGAAAGAAAGAAAATGAAGAAGAAGTATAAGGGTTCACTAAAGCAGTCGCTGGAAAGAAAAGTGGGTTGATAAAGAGAGATTTTGGAGACATGATATGGTGGAAGTAGTGAGAGTTTTATCTGAAATAGTAAATGAGCCAACTTACAAAAAGAAAGCTGATGAGGGTGACATAGAGAAACAAAGAAAAGAGCAGGATTCAGATGAGGAGGATAATTTTTAAAATAATACTTTGAATTCTAGATCTCCTCTGTACACACAGGCACAAGTAGCTTTACCCTGGTACCTGATATGGGTGTATTGAGCGAACCAAGAATGAGTGCACAAGGACTGACAGCTTTTGCAGTGAAAAGTGGTAGAGCAGTGGGTGCAAGTACTCTGCCTGAGAATACCTTGACAATTAAGCAGAGCTATCCTACTAATGCTAATAGCAGGGTTTCTTCTATTCCTCCTTCAATGCCTACTGTTGCTCCTACCTCTCCTGTATCTATTTTGCTTCCTAAAGAGAGGGAGATTAATATTGGGCTCTTAAAGATTGAATTTGGTGACATTTTACAGGGAACAATTTACTTATGTAGACTAATATAATTTACCTTGGATTAAAAAGAGATACCTGATTGCAGAAGCTGCAAAGTGTGCAAATGAAGCACATAATAAATAAGAAGAATTAGCTAATAAATATGAGGAATAAATTGGATTTGAGTGAAGCGGAGATGAAAGTAATAGACTTGGCAACTTTACAAGCCCACATTAAAGATTTGGGGCCTGATTTAGAATTTGGCAGACTGGTTACTCTGCAAAACGGTGACGGATATCCTGTTTGCCAAAATAAAAATCCAGAATGATACCATGGAATTTATATTTTGAACCAGAAACAGTGTCAGAATGTCCATTAAGAGACGTGCGTGTAGGAAATATTTGCATGAGCCTTGGAATACGGTCACTTTAATGCCTTTATGACAAGTATTCGAAAATTGAGAGAGGAACCTGACTGGGCATAAAATGAGGTCCATATATAGGTAATAATTTCAAAAATATTTTGAATTGATTAAGGTATATTATTTGTTATTTATAGACAGAGTGTAAGGTTGCTGTTGCTTGGGCAATTGTGGAACCAGCTAGAGTTCACCAAACAATGCTCCAGTTGAGGTGGTTGTTGATATGTATAGAGAGGTGTTGGAACATTTGAAAAATAAAGTGCCAGAGAGGCAAGGGAACTGGGCAAAAATCATGAGGCTACACAAGAGTCAAAAGAGTTGATGCATGCTTAGTATGACAGGCCTATGCAGATGTACAGCAAGTGTAGTGGATTTGAAG
Source organism: Lissotriton vulgaris (assembly GCF_964263255.1). NCBI lineage: Eukaryota > Metazoa > Chordata > Amphibia > Caudata > Salamandridae > Lissotriton > Lissotriton vulgaris. The sequence goes on from NC_141689.1 coordinate 1,859,117,235, forward strand.
AGCCAGAGAAGGAAGCTGTTAGTGGTATTGTATCTGCTTTTATTTTGGGTTTGCAGCTGGAGCTTACTTCTCATATTTAGCAGAGTGTGATATGCTGGCGGGACAAGAGTATTGATGATATCTTGATGAAAGCCAAATATTGCAGTGACTGTTTTGATGTGAAGCAGAAGATTGAAGAGAAGTTGGTGATTGCACAGATGAAGCAGATTCAGAGGAACAACAGAAATCAGTTGGGGGGTTCTAATTCAGATTTTGGACAGCCTGAGAATTCTGGAATTTATGGATTGCATCCTATGCAAGGTGTTAGAATGAGATGGAACAGACACAGAGTTGTGGTAGAGCAAATGTGAATAATTCTGGAGTGAATGCAAATCATTTACCAAAGAAGAGCACTGCTTGTCAATTATTTGGTGAAATTGGGACTGAAAGGTGCAAAATCAAAGGCAGGCCTATACTAATATGCCTGTAGCTCCAGTGATACATCAACATATGAAAAACAAGATGTCATAAATCAATTGATTTGGAATAATGATTTTTCCCAGTTTTCGCCAGCGAGTAGTTTGTGATGACAGTGCCTAAGGAGGGAGGTGAATTGCATGCTTGGAGTATTCCTAGGGATAGACCAGAGTGGCTCATATGTAGATAGTAACGTAGAAGGCCACCACATGTCCTTCTTGATCTATACTAATGCTATCCACTCTACGGTTTGTTCTGTGGAGGTCCCAGTTGGGAGCATTAACAATAAACTGATTGTCAAACAGGTTATGGCCGATGCCTCAGTTAAAATAGGACCAATGGAGAATAATCTGCAGTTCATATTATGTGATTTTAGTACTGTTAATGTGCTTGGCCGAGACTTGTTTTGCAACTGTGTGATTGACTGCACACTGGATGGTCTTGCAATTGAACCTCAAGATGAAGATTCCATTATTAAAATAAAATCACAGGATTTGAGAGTTCAGTTGTTCTCAGAACTATCGGATTTCACAGGTAAAGAGATAAGGTTATTAAAAAAGTGCAAAGCCAGGCTAAATTGAGTTGAAACCTAATGCTGTTTATCCCAGAATTAGGTAATACAAACTTTCAAAAGAAGTGGAAGTAGGAAAGAAGCCTGTCATAGTGAAAATGATAGAACAATTCTACGGCAGGTGCTTGCTAGTCTTTAGAACTCTCCTGTGATGGTGCAAGAGTAGTCTGGCAGCCGAGTTCTGAATCCTTTGTAGTCTTTTCATAGTTGTTGAAGGCGATCCATGGTAGAGGCAATTGGCTTAATCGAGTTTGGACTGCACAAGAAAGATGGTAGCCTGGACCTTGTGTGGGAATCCCAGGTGGGGGAAGATGTGTGTCAGAGTATTTATAGTAACACAGCTGACCTTGCTAGTTTGTCCACTTGGGCATTCAATGACTACTTGGAGTCCATGGTCATTCCAAGGTTTCTTACTTCCTTCGATACTTAAGTTGGTGTTTCCAGAGCAACAGGCCAGATGACGAGTGGGCCATAATTTTTCAAATTTCCACACATGAGTATTTTCATTTTGGAAGCTTTCAATTTAAGAATGGACCATGTCATCCATTGATCCACAGCTCTGAGACACCTGAAAATTTCCAATGTCTTTGGGGCATTCCAGCTGAAGAAGTATTTTAGGATATCAAAAGCTTCCTGTAGCCACTCATAGATTGTTTGAAAGGTAAATAGTTTGGTATTTGCAAAAAGGACATCATGGATGTGTCCAGTGATGTGTATGGGTTTGTGGATGATCTGATACAGGTACAGTGCATCTAGCCCAGTGATGATTGTTTTCAGATGGGGCATACTGGGTGTGTCAAACTAAATGTTGACGTTACCCAGAATGTGTAGGTTGGAGTGTAGTGTTATCATGTTTGAAACTGTGTCTAGAAGTGTGTCTGGGAATGTTGCATTGCTAATTAGAGGACTGTAAGGGAGCAGTAAGTTACAGGAGGAAGATGGTGTTGGATTGCATCTGGCAAAAAGGGCTTCACAACCTTGTATGGAGACATTGTCAGCTTAGTGATATGTAATGTTTGCCTGAACACAATAGCTAGGCCACCTGCTCTTTTGCATATAAGATTTTGTGTGATAGTTTGATAGCCTAGAGGAACGGCTTCATACAGGACTGGAGCCATATCATCTCCCAACCAAGACTCAGCTATGAAGAGTATGTCAGGTTTTGTGTCAGTGAGAAGTTCGTAGATGTGATGTTTGGTTTTAGAGAGCGATAAACCATTTATAGTAGACAGATTAGAGAATGTGCTTTGGTGAATGTGTGACTTTGTTTTGTAGAAGAGCGAGCAGTATTTTGTGGTCATGTTGCAGGTGCGTCCATAGCATTGCTATCAGCTGTATGAGGATGGCAATCGTGTAGCTGTCCCTTATCATGTTTCTCGTCCAGCAGGCTAAGAAGGCATGTTGATGGGTTTAAGCTGTAGGTGGTGGAGATGATATTTGAGAGTGAGTTGGTGAGCTGTGTTGTTTTTGTTTTTGTGGCCTTGTTGTGAAGTATTATTATTATTATTATTATTATTAATGGAAATTTGTATACAAAAGCGCAACTAAACCCATGGGCATCAAGGCGCTGAAGTTGGTAACCAGAGAGCTCAGATATCAACCCGAGGGGGGAATTAGAGATAAGCTGCTAGGAATAGCCAAGTCTTGAGTGCCTTGCGGAACTGAAGGTGAGAGGAGATCAACTTGAGGTCACTAGGGAGCGTATTCCAAAGTCTGGGCGCAAGGAAGCGAAAAGACCTTCCTCCCCACCTGACCTTGGATATACGGGGAACCACAAGCAGGTTTTTGTTGGAAGAGCGGAGTGCTCTCCCAGGGACATAATGGGCCACCAGGGCACGAATAGCCTCCGGTCCAGATTCATTAAGGGCATGATGAGTAAGGCATAAAGCCTTAAAGTTGATCCTTGCCTGCATGGGGAGCCAATGCAGGTCTTTTCTGATGGTAGTGCCCGAGGAACGTTTAGGAGCACCTACAACAAACCGGGTTGCCGCATTCTGCACGGTCTGGAGGCGCTGAATAAGACCACTGCTAATGCCAAGGTATAGGGCATTGCAATAGTCCAGTCTGGAGGCAATGACCGCTATTGCTACCTGTTTGCGTGCCTCAGGGGAAAGGTAGTGAGAGATCTTTCTTAAAATCCTCAGGGCATTACAGCAAGTGGACACCGTCCTACTGACCTGCTTATCCAGAGAAAGAGAGGTGTCCAATATGATCCCAAGGTTACGGGCAGAAAATGTGGGCGTAGGACAGGCCCCAAGGACAGACGGCCACCAATCCATAGACCAGATCTCACTTTTGCCTCCGAAAACAAGGACCTCCGTTTTCTCGCCATTCAACTTAAGGAAGTTCTTAAGCATCCATCCGGCGACCGCCTCCATACAGTTTTTAAAATTGTATGCGGTTAGGCTCACAGATTGGGAGATGGAAGCCATAATCTGCGTGTCGTCGGCATAGGAGAGAACTTCCAGCCCAAAGGATCTTATAAGCCTGGCGAGAGGAGCGACGTAAATGTTAAAAAGCGTCGGGCTCAGTGAAGAGCCCTGGGGGACCCCACACTTCACGGCCTTGACAGGTGACATATACTCGCCAAGCTTGACCCTTTGCTTCCGTTGGTCAAGAAAGGAGGCAAGAAGATTGAGTGCAGAACCCTTGACTCCCAGCTCACTGAGTCGGTTAACAAGAATAGTAGGGGACAGGGTGTCAAAAGCTGCCGTAAGGTCAAGTAACACCAGTAAGGTGGTGTGACCGGTGTCGACCCTAGAGCAAATGCTATCGACTACCACTGTAAGTGCCGACTCAGTGCTATGGGTCCTCCGTAAACCATGCTGTGAGGGATCAAGAGAGTTGGTACTGTCAAGGAAAGAACTCAAGTGGAGGTTGAGATGGGTCTCCAAAAGTTTAGCAGGGGCAGGAAGAAGGGAGATGGGACGAAGGTTCTTTAATGTCCCAGGGTCCAGGGTAGGTTTTTTAAGTAAATGTAAATGTAAATGTACATGTATTTATATAGCGCAAATCGCCCACATCGCAGGCATTTATGCGCTTGCTTAGGGAACCCCTCCTGGTATTCCCCTGTGAGATACCCCGGCAGGGTATCCACAAGGTGAAAGCCAGGCATCCCGCCGCGAGGGGCCGTTGTGGAGATTAAGCAAGCTATTGCCCAGAGTCGCAGAGTGTGAACCCGTGAGTCGAGTAGGCACCGGCATGAGAATTATCGAGTCCGTGGAATTATTGAGCCCAACCCCCGTCGGGCGGGGAATTGAACCCTGGTCCAGGGCCGATCTCAGCTTCCGGGTCTGCCGCCTCTAACCCCTGAGCCACACTTCTCCACCAGTAGGAGCTTGACAGTGGCCAATTTCCAAGAGAGGGGATAAATCCCCTCTGAGATGGCCAAGTTCATCACTTCCATCAAAGGGGGAAGGATAGTCTGTCTGCAGTCATTGAGGACCTTAAGGGGGCATGGATCCAGAGGTGATCCAGACTTAAGCTTGTCAAGCAGAGAGGTGAGATAAGCGGAGGTGATGGCGGGGAACTGGGAGAGAACGTGAACGGGGGTAGGGACAGGGATTTCAGGGGGGGTTAAGGGAAAGGCAAGGAGGGGACTGGAATTATGAGTTTCCAAGTCTGTGTAAATATCCATGATCTTCTCATGGAAGAAAGTGGAGATCTGATCACACAGAACCTGTGAAGCTGTTATGGGGTCAGGCATCTGAATGAGAGAGAGATTATCCACTATCTTAAATAGATCACTAGATGATTTGAGGGAAGATGTGATTTTGGAGAAGTGAGCCTGTTTCTCTCTAAGTACGGCCGATTTGTACTCTTTGAGAAGGGTTCTATGTTTTTCCCTCTCTGTAGGATCAAGATGTGTCCTCCAAAGCCTTTCCTGCCTTCTGCATCCTTGTCTAAGAATCCTGAGAGATTCAGAGTACCAGGGGGCTGAGGGCCGTTTCCTAGCCGAGTAGTGGAGCCTGGCAGGGGTGAGTGAGTTGACAGCCTCCGTCAAGGAATTGGAAAAGTCAAGAGCCGCCGTGTGAACATCACCAATGGAAGAGGGCTTAAGTGAAGCCAGATAAGGGGCAAGGGAGTCATTAGTAATCTCCCCAAAATTCCTTCTCAAGACCCACTTGGTATGAAAGGACTGCAAGCGGATGGGGGGAGGAGGGGAAAAACAAAAAGGGACAACAAAGTGGTCTGACCACAACAGAGGGAAAGGGGTGCCAATAGAGAGACGAGAATCATTGCTGAAAATTCCATCCAAGGTGTGGCCGGCTAAATGGGTAGGCCCAGTCTTTAGCAGAGGTAGGTTATAGGAGGATAGAGCATCTAACAGATGGGAGGTGTCAGGGGAAGTATGCTTCTCCAAATGGAAATTAAAATCTCCTAAAATGGTTAAGCAGGGCCCATCGATGTAGGGCTCTAAGATTTTAAGAAATTCAGAGCAGAAAGCCGACCTAGGACCAGGGGGTCTATAGACCAGTATCCCGGTAAAGGAGATAGTAGGGGAGGGGGTGAGGGTGAAATGCATTGCTTGCAATTTCTCGGAGGGGGAGGACAGATGGACAGTCCGGCATTTTATAGAGCTGAGATAGAGTAACCCCAGACCTCCTCCCACACGACCCACTCTGTCCATCCTGGCCAGCGAGTACCCTTCAGGAATAGCATTTATCAAATCCGGCTGAGAAGAATCTGAGGCCCAAGTTTCTGTAATGAAGGCCCAGGAGGGCTTTTCCTGTGAGATAAGGTCTCTAAAGGAGACATTATTTTTTACCAATGAGCGGGTGTTCAAAAGGAGACCCATGTAGACAGTGGGAGAGGGGGAAGGCCTTGTAGGAGGGGGGCGATGGATAGCCTTATCCAGCGAGGTAAACATAGTGGGCTTGTTAATGCAGCCACATACAGGGGTCGTAGCAAGAATTTCAGGAGTTAAGGAGTAATGACAGGGCAGCCTAGAGGGTTTTAAGGCTTGCAGGACAGTAGAAAGATATGAAGAATCACCTGAGACATTATGGCTGGCCCCTGGCGCCTCCCTGTCGCTGACGGGCGCAAACGGGCTGGACTCTGGCTCGATTCCGGTGCCAATGCGGCGCGGCCGCTGATCGCGTCCGCTGCGCGGAGCCATACCCAGTTGTTTAAATACTGGCGACTAGAGCGCCTGAGACACAAATGCCCAATCAAAGATGGCCGCTGCTGAAAATGCGGTGCCCGGGAGCCTCAGCCCGTAAATCGGCCGATAGTCGCCCAGGCTAGGCAGTAAGTATCAAGTATTGTCAGTGAGTCCAGGTCCCTCACAGCACAAAGTAGAGTTTAAAATATGCAAATCGCCATGATAAGCTCCGTGGACGCTAGGAGGGGGAGGGGATGGACACAAAGGGCAAGGAGCAGTAGCAGAGTAAAATAAAGACAAAGTAATAATAACATTTTAAAAAGCGCTGTCTAACAATGCCTCCTGGCTTCCGCCTCAGGAGATATACGAGCAGCAATCACTGAGATGCTCTCGTAGGCTGCTTAAATACTGGCGACTAGAGTGCCTGAGACACAAATGCCCAATCAAAGATGGCCGCTGCCAAAAATGCGGCGCCCGGGAGCCTCAGCCCGTAAATCGGCCGATAGTCGCCCAGGCTAGGCAGTAAGTATCAAGTATTGTCAGTGAGTCCAGGTCCCTCACAGCACAAAGTAGAGTTTAAAATATGCAAATCGCCATGATAAGCTCCGTGGACGCTAGGAGGGGGAGGGGGCGGACACAAAGGGCAAGGAGCAGTAGCAGAGTAAAATAAAGACAAAGTAATAATAAAATTTTAAAAAGCGCTGTCTAACAATGCCTCCCGGCTTCCGCCTCAGGAGATATACGAGCAGCAATCACTGAGATGCTCTCGTAGGCTGCTTAAATACTGGCGACTAGAGCGCCTGAGACACAAATGCCCAATCAAAGATGGCCGCTGCGGAAAATGCGGCGCCCGGGAGCCTCAGCCTGTAAATCGGCCGATAGTCGCCCAGGCTAGGCAGTAAGTATCAAGTATTGTCAGTGAGTCCAGGTCCCTCACAGCACAAAGTAGAGTTTAAAATATGCAAATCGCCATGATAAGCTCCGTGGACGCTAGGAGGGGGGAGGGGGCGGACACAAAGGGCAAGGAGCAGTAGCAGAGTAAAATAAAGACAAAGTAATAATAAAATTTTAAAAAGCGCTGTCTAACAATGCCTCCTGGCTTCCGCCTCAGGAGATATACGAGCAGCAATAGAAATGGTGATGTGTATTTGTGATGAGTGGCATGTTGCTTATTCTGTTTGCGTCTGTTTAGGGTGGAAGTTGTATGAGCTAGGGGTGGAGGTGCAGCATGTGGGTCATGCAGTAAGGTTCTAAATTGTCCAATGGGTGAGAGGGGGTTAAAAGTGAGTTGCTGTGTTGCTGTATATGTGTTAGGTGTGGGGGAAGAGAGAAAGCTTGGCATTGGAGTTTGTTAATGGTGTGTATCATTTGTGTGGTCTGGTAGGTGGGTGTATGTTTGTAGTTTGCAATGGAAAGTATTATGAGGTGTGCGTTAGAGATTTCATTGTGCTGGTGTGTGTTATGTTTGATTTTTGAGGAGTAGGTGCTGATGTCTTTGTTTTCTGAGAAGGATTTGTTTGTAGAGTATTGTTCGTGAGTGAAGGTTGTAAGGTAAAGGGGTGGTAATGTGTTTTTGAGTAGAGTGTATGTGGTGTGTAAGTGTTTGTGTTAGATTTGATTGCTGAAAGAGGTAATATGTGTGGTGCAGTGGAGTGCAGTGTTGTGCGGTTGTGTTATTGTGGTAGAAAGAAAAGGAGCGTGTTTGTGGCTGAAAATATGGAAGGATGAGTATAGGTTTCATGGTGACAGAAAGGGGGCTATTAGGAGTAATTAGAGTAGAGAGTGAGTGTCTGGATAGAATATAGTTTAGTACGGTTTGGAATTGGGTCGTTTTAGTGATGAGTGCATTGGTTAGTGGTATAGGATAAAGGTGTGTATTGTTTGTAAGTGATGGTGCAGATGTGTGGGAGCTGAGATAGAAGGGTGTAAGGTGTGGTAACTGGGGGTTTGTAGTGGGTGCTGAGACAATGAAATGTGTGTGGCTTTTGTTTGCAGTACATGAGTGGAGTACATGTGCTGTGAGTGTGTTAATCTGGTTGTGGTTGTGGACGGGGTAGGGTGGGTGCTGGTATATATAAATTTGGGCAGCATTTATGGCCCAAGTCCCGACCTGTCCCTAGCAGTCTCAAATGGGCAACTGCCCTCCTCTCCACCCTTTGCCTCAGCGAGCTGAGGTGCCCTGAACCAGGGCCGGCTTTAGCACTGGTGGCGCCCTGTGCAACAATGCTTGTTTGCGCCCCCCACAGACTCCCTCACAACCACCCTTTAATAGTGCCCCCTCAAATCTCCGTAACTCTCTCTCTTTGATGTATTTATTTAGTTAAATTGCGCCTCCTATGCCAGTGTAGGGTGTCAGAGCACTTTATATCACACACACATTACACAGAGACAATCAACCATAGGTGTGCAAATCAGTGTATAGGAAATGTTGCAGAAGCCAGAAGACTACAAGGTGAGTCACATGTCATCCATACTGGTAGACATTTTAGTTTAAAAGTGCTTGTTATGGAAAAGCACAAACTCAGAATTCTAAACATAACCACATGGTTTGGGGTTACATCTTTTTTTTTTATTTAAAAGTTTTTATTTTTCTTTTACAAACATAAGCACAATTCAACTTGCACAAGTTATATTTTAACAATTACAGTAATTTACTTCGTTTCTAGTTTCTAAATCTCATCTTTAAAGTATTCCATACAAAGGGTAGCTTTCACCAAGATAAATTTAGGACATTTTACACAGTAAGTGAATCTAAATACTAAACATAAAAAAAGACCAAAAAAAAAAAAAGCAATCACAAATTAACCAGTCCTCCCATACTCCCTCTAATCATCCTTTCTTTGCTTCTCTTTCCATTTACTTAGTGGCTCCCATATTCTTTTCCCCAAACGTCTTCCTATCCTCCCTTTCCGGGCATAAATATTTTCTTCTATCTTTTGAGCATACAGCGTATTTGCCAGCCAATTTTGGAATTTTGGGGGATTTTTATCTAGCCAAGCCCTGGCTATTGTTAATCTGTAAATTGCCATTAATACAAACAAAAATTCTGTGTACTGCTCATGCTCCTGCTCAGCCACTCCTAACATAATCCAAGTTGGGGTAAGACAGATCGCGATATCCAGGGACCTTGCTAAGAACCCCTCTATGTCCTTAATCAAAGATTGCAACTGAGGACATGTTGCAAAGATGTGTATGCTGTCTGCTTCTAATTCATTACAACGGGGGCAATTAATTCCTGTGTTCCAATCCCATTTTGCAATCCTTGCCGGCGTAAAATAAAGAAAATATAGTGTTTTATAGTGCTGGGACTGCAAAGGGGCTGCACTTAGTATTGTGCATCCTAGATTTAAAGAATCAAAAAACAAATTACTTTCTACCCCCAATTTTTCTGCCCACTTCTGACTAAATTTCTCTAAATCATCCTGCTTTTCTTTCAACAGAGCTGCGTAAAAGGACCTAATTGTGCAATCCCCCATCAGTTTTATTTTCTCCATTATTTCTATTTTATTAAATCCTACTGGGCCTCCTGCTTTGTTCTTTAAAAAACTCCTGATCTGCAGGTACTTGAAGAAGCCCCTGTTATCTATACCATATGTCTCTCGTAATTCTGAGAACTGTTTAAAGCCATCCTGAGTAAACAAATCACCTATTTGCGTAATCCCTCTTGTTGCCCATTCTGCCATAGTTTGATCAGCAAATATTTCCGCTGGGAGCGATCTATTATTAATCAGGGAGACATATCTATTATATCTCCCCATCTTGACTTTCTTTAAAAAAGCATTCCATACCGTAACTGCCGCCATAACAGTTTTAAACCTGGTTCTCTTAAAATAACTGAAATCTTTGCATTTTAGAAAACAATTACAAGCATTTGGCCCAAGTACAACAGCATATAATTCAGTAGACATAGTTTGCATTCTTACATCATCCGTATTCCCCCCAATTAGGCCTTGTATATATTGCAAAACAGTGGCCATATAATACAACCGGAAATCTGGTGCTCCCCAACCCCCTTTTTCCCTAGGAAGTGTCATATATCTATAGGCCCTCCGGGTCTTGCCATGTGCCCAGATAAACCTGTTACATAAGGCCTCTATACCATTGAACCAGCTGGCTTCAAACAGCAGAGGTATGGCCCTAAAGAAGTACAAAAATTTAGGTAGAATCATCATCTTAATGATGTTTGAACATCCTACCAGAGATAGATGTAAGTTGTTCATGTTTTCCAAGGCCTTTTTAACTTGAACAATCAAAGGATCCATATTATTTTTAACAATCTTATCTACTTCTGCTGTAATTTGCACCCCTAAATAAGTTGCCTCTCCCACCACTCTATCGTCAGTGCATACTACCCACTGATTCTTTACAATCTGGGTTTTAGTGTTATTTAAACTATAGCCTGAAAATTGTCCAAATCGCCCTGCTTCACCCTCAATTATACTTATAGCAACTGTAGGTCTTGCAGTCAGAATGGCCACATCGTCTGCGTATGCTAGCGTTTTAAATCTACATCCATTTAACACTAGTAGTGGAGTTTGAGCATTGCTTTCCAATTTTCGTATATAGGGATCAAGGTATAGAGCGAAGAGCAGGGGGGAAGAAGGACACCCCTGCCTTGTACCTCTCTGTATGTTAACTGCAGAAGACTGACCTCTGTTAACCCTTATCTTAGCCGTCGGTTTTATATATAGGGATTGTAAAGCCTTTATATATCTTGGTCCTATACCATTCCATCTCAAAACTTCCCACAAATACCTCCAGGAAACCCTGTCAAATGCTTTCTCAGCATCCAAAAACAAAGCAGCCATAGGATCTTTTAGAATGTTTGCTACGTCAAATGCCATGACTACTTGTCTGGTGTGCTGAGTTGTTCCCTTGCCCGGTATAAAGCCATGCTGTGAAGGAACTACCAGTGTTTCAATTACCCTAGATAGTCTTTCCGCTAAAATTTTGGAAAATACCTTAACATCCGCATTCATTAAAGTAATGGGACGATATGACCCCGGAGCATCTGCAGGTTTGCCCTTCTTTGGTATTACAATAATGTCTGCACCGCCCCATGATTCTGGAACAGACTCACCCTTTTGTGCTAGCAACATTACATTAAACATCTCATTCAAGAGAGATGGTTGAAATATTTTGTAAAATTCTACCGGTATTTGATCCGGACCAGCTGCCTTCCCAGATGGTAAATCCCTCAAAGCCTCCACCAGTTCATTCAGCTGCACTGTCTCTTCCAATCCATTTCTATCCTCCTCTGTTAGCGCAGAGGGCTCTATCTCACTTAAATAAGTCCTAATATCTTCATCCCTTTCCTGACCATCTAAGGTATATAGTTCCGTGTAGAAATGTTTAAAAACTTCTCTAATCTGTTCAGCTTCCTTGACCGTGACTCCCTGAGAATTTTTAATCTCCCTGATATCAGCCAACCCCTCCCTTTGCCTGGCTCGCACTGCCAATATATGCCCTACTCGCTCACTAAGTTCATATACCTTCTCTTTATTTGCTACATACTTCTCCACTGTCTTTTTCGCTATCCCATCCATAGCTTCATTTTTTAACTCGATTATTTTCAATAATATCTGGTCGATTGGGGAATGTCTAAGTATAGCTGCAATAAGTACTTCCTCTGCTCCCCTAATTAGTTTGTTATCTTGTTCAGCTTTTGCCTTTGACTTTCTTTGCATCTTAATAACATAGCTCAGGGTTTCCCCTCTTACACCGGCTTTAAAAGCGTCCCACACTATCCCCGGTGCTGCTGACTCCCTATTTATCTCCCAATATTCCTTAATCCAAGTATTCATTCTTTCTCTATAGGACTGGTCCTGTAGTAATGCTCTGTCAAAAGTCCATTGTCTTATCTCTTTATTTCTCCTTTGCCCAACTACTGCAGTTAAGACTAGCGGATTATGGTCTGAAATAATCCTTGGTTCCCTGTCAATCCTTACTCTATCCATTAAATCTCTCGAGATTAAGAAATAATCCAACCTAGCCATTCTCTGGTGTGGGGCTGAAAAGAAGGTACTCCCGTCTAGATTGGGGTGACATCTTAACCATGGATCTTCCAGCGAGTTATTCATTGCCATATCTGCTACGGCTCTATAAGTCCTTTTTTTCCTCCCTGAATATTTCCTACCAGGGTCTAAAAAACTGCTATCTTCATCGTGTATATTCAAGTCCCCACATAATATGATAGGCTCCGGCCACTGTGCTAGTTCTGTATCTAAATATTGAAAGATATCTGGATCGTCTCCTGTGGATCCATAAACCGAAACAACCGTAATAGTTTCCCCTCTGAATATTAATTCTACTATGACCCACCTCCCCCACTGGTCCTCTTTCTTTCTTTTGACTTGTGTGTCATGCCTCTTGCCTAGAATGGCCACTCCTCTCGTCTTTGTATTTTGATTAGTTTTTGCTAATACATTAAAACCAAGTTGGTCTAGCAAATAAGCCTTCGTACCTTCAATGTGTGTTTCCTGAAGGCACACCAGGTCAGGATTAAATGATTTTAGCAGGGCAGCAGCTTTAAGCCTTTTATTTAACTCATTCAGTCCACAAATATTTATCGAGACTATCCTACAGGTCATTATAGTTTTTATTCTTTCCTATTTTCTGCTTACACCTGTACCAAGAATTCTCAATCTGCTTCATTACTTCCTTATCAGTCAATTTTTTTACAACACTGTTGTTTAGCTTACCCCTAAAGTCATTCTCTACTCTCCTCCATGTATTGTGCTTGTGCCCACCACCTAAGTGCAAGTCTCTCCCCCCCCAACTCCCCCCCCCTTTTCCCCTCCGCTTCCCTCCCCTTTGGATCCCCCCCCCATTTCTCCCCCCTTAGTACAGGCAAATAGGTCAATCCTGACCTATGTGTAGCCCCTGTAGTCTGCAGAGTCGCTACTCTCTCTCATCCTGCTCCCTCTTCTATCAGATATTTCTATCCACACATTTTTTTCTCCCCCCCCCCCTTTTTACCATTACGGGGTTTTTAGTGGGCTGTCTGCTGGGGTTTTTTGCGGGCTTCTGGCTCTACCTTCCTTTCTTTTGTCTAACTCCGTGATCTCAGCGAGATACTCCCCCGCTTTTATCTCTGATGTGAACATTTTTGTGTACCCCTTCCTAGTAACTTTTAATCTTGCCGGGAACAACAAATAGGCTTCAGCTCCTTGCTTTTGGAAGGGAGCTATCATCTGCCTTAGCTTCCACCTTCTCTCCACGGTAACATGGCAGAAATCTGGGCAGGCAAAGAATATGTTACCATCAGCAGTTTTTCTAGAATCAGGTCTTGCTTTGTCAATTATTTCTTGCCTTGCTAAAAAGTTCCCTAAGAAAACCAGCATTGCCCTTGGCAAGGCATTCTCTTGTCCCCCCCGATTTTTCTTTACAAACAGAGGATATCTGTGGGCCCTTTGCACTTCAAATTCCCACTGCCATTTTGATTCTGGGAAGGCTTCTGTTAACACTTTAATCACATACCCTCTAGGATCTTGCCCCTCCTGTCCTTCCTCAAGTCCCAAAAGTCTTACGTTGTTGCGCCTCTGGCGGTTCTCAAAATCTTCTAACTTCCATTGTAAGTCTTCCACTACCTTTTCTTGTTCCATTTTAAAAGTCTTCCAATCCGTTATCTCATCTTCTGCTCTGCTAGTCCTTTCCTCCACTTGTGTTACTCTCACTTCGACCTCTTCCTGCTTTCTGTTTACCCTTCTGAGAGAGGTTTGTAGTTTTTTTGTATCTCTTTTTGCTCTTCGGCTTTCTGCTCTAGCCTCAGACTGCATCTGCCTCAAAGTTCCAAACCTCAAGGAGGACTGTGGGAAAACCTACAGTGAAGGGAATGCACAGCTCTAAGACAAAAATGTCTAAATCAAAGTTATCAATAATAGTTTTAAAGTTCATGAAAAACGCTCTAAGGCAATCAATTATTCATTTCATCTCATGTTTTTTTCTATTGTAGCATTATGCAAATCACATTTCATAAAACATTATTAACATATCCAAGCAAATATATATGTGTGAAGACTGTTCTTGTCAATTTTCAAAATAATATCAAATCAACACTAGATTTAAGCCATCTCGAAGCGGCTAAGAAAACATAACATCCTTTCTACATCAGTCCCAATGCATTTCGGGTTACGTAAAACCCTTCGTCAGGGGAGTGCATTCGAAAGTAGAATCTTCACATTCAATGTCGCCACTGAAAATGAAAACACAACAACATGCAGTAAGTGTACTGCTCTGCTATTAGGATTTGCACCCCAAGTTGTGCACAGAAATGAAAGGTGTTGGGGATAGTCCAATGTAAATTACATACCAATGCTAGAAAGAGTGTGCTTTGAAATAAACAAAGTGAAAAACGCAAGGAACCAATCACCATGAGATCAGATAGTAATGCCTAGCCAGTACCTTCCACTAAATGTTGGTCGGGACAGGTGGCCTGATACTGAGAATATCTGTGCTTTGCGCAATATCTATAAATGAAAAATGAAACAATGCAAAGGTAACTATCCTGTGTCTGCAGCTCCAGGGCGGGAACCGTGAATAAAGAGTTAGAGTGCTCCACAAGCTTACCGGAAATTCAATGAGGGGAAAGAAATAATTTTGCAGCTTATCCGAGATAGGAAAGCGAAAAGTGTTCCTCCGTCATACTCCCGAGGCAATTCTCGAGGCTATCAAAATGAATAAGGAGGAGACGCAGGGTTAGAGTCCTCCATGTGCTCGATATTAACTGTAGACCGAGGTCTTAAAATAAAAGTGCAAAGGGTGAAGCAAACGTACCCGGGGCGTGTTGGGTTCTCTGTTTGTAAGCTCCTTCTAACGCGGTATAGTGGAGAAAGTCCAGGATGCTGTGCGCGATAAGGGAGGTTCTGTGAAAGTAAACAGTGAAAGTCTATGCTGCGTGGAAAAGGGCCCTAATGTGATAAACGACGAAGAAAACGGGAGCTATAAAGGAATGGCCGAAGTCGCCAATGTTAGGAAAAAGAAAGCACCCGAGTATTAGAGTGATGGGGATGACCTGAGAAATACAAAAATAACACTGAAATAACATACAATACAGAATTATAAAAAGTGAAATTAAAAAAGGAAATAAAACGTGTGTGGAAAAAAATTAGTGAAGTGATAAGTGACCAAGCAAACAGGGTTTAGAAATGAAAAACACAATAAAAGATGGGTGCAGATCCTGTACAATATGAAGCTTTACAGACTACGTTATATGAAACATAACATCTCATAATGGTCATTAAGCCCATTTGGGGCTAGCGTTCTCAGTGTTTTTATCCAATGTGTTTCCCTACGGGCCAGTGAAATGTTGATGTCTGTGCCTGACACCTTTTTGACTCTTTCTAAGATGGTGAACCTTATTTGGGGTATTGTGTGTCCCGCTTTTTCCCAGTGTGTTGCCAGTGGGGATGTAGTATTTTTGTTCCGAATCCGGCTTTTATGCTCTATGATGTGAGTTTTAATCTTTCTGCTTGTTCTGCCTACGTACACGAGGCCACATGGGCATTTAATTGCATATATCACTTCTTCAGTATTGCAATTGGAAGTGTGATGAAGTTTTAGTTTGGTACCCGTTTGTGGATGCGTGAAAATATCGCCTGGGATTACATTACTGCACTGGCCGCAGTTGTAGCATTTAGTCATTCCCTTGAAACCCCCTGCAGGTTTATCTTCTTGCGGTTTCAGAAGTTCACGAAGATTCTTAGCTCTTTGGTGAGCAAATAATGGAGAATCTAAAAAGATACCTTGAAAGTCCGGTTCATTTTCAATGATCTCCCATCTTTTCTTGACGATCGTTTTTATAAGAGGAGCTTGTGTAGAATGTTTCAATACAAATACCTCTCTTCGTGATAATGTTCTCTTGGAGGTTTGTAATAAATCCTTCCTCGGTTTTTTTTCCACGTGTGCTTCAGCTTGATCAAGTATTTCTACTGGATATCCTCTTGTTTGATATCTACGTTTTTGTTCTTGAATTTTGTCTATGCACTCTTGGTTGTCCGAGGTGATTCTCTTTATGCGCATGAACTGGGAGATTGGAAGGTGTTTCTTGAGGGAAAATGGATGTGCACTAGTAAAGTGCAATGCGCTGTTAACATCTGTGGGTTTTGTGTAAACCGATGTACTTAAGCCTGTGGCTGTCTTCCGAATTTCTATATCCAAAAAGTGTATCTTGTTTTCTTGGATATTATAGGTAAACTGGATTCTCGGATTGTGCAAGTTTAGGGTCTTGATGGAATCCTCCAGTGTACGTTTTTGGCCATTCCATATGACTAAAATGTCATCAATGTAACGAAAGATGGATACTGCATTGTTGATCCATATAGGGTTGGTGAGCATATGTTGGTATTCAAAGTGAGCCATGTAGGTGTTTGCATACGAAGGGGCTCCGGGAAAGCCCATGGATGTTCCCGTCTTCTGTAAATAAAATTGATTTTGCCAGAGAAAATAACTGTGATATAACGAGAAGTGAAGTAATTCAAGAAGAAAGATTGACAATTCAGGTGGTTTGGATGAAGTCAGCAACCTCCATTCCACTGCTTCTAGACCTTGATCGTGTGCTATAGAAGTGTACAGAGCCACGACGTCTATCGTACATAATAGAGTGTCCTGGTTGACTTTGTGTTCAATGGCTTGCAGCTTCGTGAGACAGTCTGTAGTGTCACGTATGTACGTGTCCCAAGTTTGAACTAATGGCTGGAGATGATAGTCCACGAAATACCCAATGGCTTCATGTATCGAATTGCACCCCGCCACTATGGGCCTGAAGGGTGGTCTTAAGGAGTCCTTATGCATCTTCGGAAGCATGTATATGTGTGGGACTTTTGGTGTTGGATTTACAAGAAATTTACTGGTAGGTATGTCTATAGTACCTTCCTCTACAGCTTTCGTGACTACAGAAGTCAATAAAGCAAGCAGTTCGTCCGTTGGATCTTTATCCAGTGTCAGATAGGTGTCAGTGTCAGATAGGTGTGTTTCCACACTCTGATTGTAGAATGCGGTATCTAGTACCACAAGGGCGCCTCCCTTGTCTGCTGGTTGAAAAATAATGGACTTGTCTTTTTTTTAGAGATCTTAGGGTTTTTTGTTCTTTTTCAGTCAGGTTGGAATGAGAAGGTTTAGTGTATTGGATCTTAGCAAGGTCTTTCTTAACCAAATGTTCAAAGGTATCGAGCGATTTATGGGTGATGGGAGCCATAAATTTACTCTTCGGACGAAATTTCCTAGATTCTTGGCTTTGATCCTCAGCGTTGGGCAAAGTTGAAAAGAACCACCTTAGGCGTAATTTGCGCATGAATTTGAACAGTGCTGTCTCGGTTTCCAATTCAGTAGATGAATATGTTGGCACAAAATAAATGCCTTTGTTCAATGTGTTCAGTTCCACTGGGTTCAAGGCTCTGGAGGAGATGTTCATCACTAGGGATTCGGTTTCTTCACCGTTCTCTGTGGTCTTCCTGTGTCGGGTGCTTTTTTTGTTTTGTCCCCTTCTGGTACGGGTTCTGATTGTGGTGTTGTTTTGTCTGGAGGTCCCTTGGTCAGTGGGCCACTCTCTAAAAAAGATTGTTGTTTGCTGGATGTCGATGGTTCTCCTTCTGTTGTCAAGATCTGAGCTGTTGTGGAGGGTGGTTTCGGACGTTGAACCGTGAGATCTTGATCAGGTACCAGACTTTCCTCAGAAGAATTGGTGTTGGGTTTTTTAAAAAAACGTTTCTGGGCATAGGTTTCTGCCCATGAGTAGACCTCATCCAGTTTATAGTCTATGGTGTCCCTGCGGAACTTCCTGGTCTTCCGTTCGTGCACCTCTTTCGCATGTTTGTCCAGGTTGGTGTTGATATTCTCCAATACTTTGTCCCAGTCTTCGGAGTCCATTTTTTGTGAGAGGTCATCCTTAAGTCTGTTGATGTCTTGCGTCAAATCGACAAGTATAGTAGAAATTTCTTCTATGATAAGAAGTATCAAGTCAAGTGAACATTTGTTCAT
Organism: Lissotriton vulgaris; assembly: GCF_964263255.1. Classification (NCBI taxonomy): domain Eukaryota; kingdom Metazoa; phylum Chordata; class Amphibia; order Caudata; family Salamandridae; genus Lissotriton; species Lissotriton vulgaris. The sequence goes on from NC_141689.1 coordinate 1,859,135,342, forward strand.
TATGGCATACCAGCGTGACATGAAATCTTTGTTAAATTTAAATAGCATAGGTTTTAGAGCTATTCGTAAGCCTCTAGGAATTCTTTTAACTTTGTGGTACTCGATAAGAGTAGTGGCGTGGAGGCGCTGATTTACTTCTTTCTTCAATAAATACTCGAGTTGTTTCAGTTGTTGTGAGATATTTCCTGTGGAGGCACCAAAATCACGTGCTTCTTTGATAAGTGAATATATTGACTCCGCTTCTCTGGCAAAATCAATTTTATTTACAGAAGACGGGAACATCCATGGGCTTTCCCGGAGCCCCTTCGTATGCAAACACCTACATGGCTCACTTTGAATACCAACATATGCTCACCAACCCTATATGGATCAACAATGCAGTATCCATCTTTCGTTACATTGATGACATTTTAGTCATATGGAATGGCCAAAAACGTACACTGGAGGATTCCATCAAGACCCTAAACTTGCACAATCCGAGAATCCAGTTTACCTATAATATCCAAGAAAACAAGATACACTTTTTGGATATAGAAATTCGGAAGACAGCCACAGGCTTAAGTACATCGGTTTACACAAAACCCACAGATGTTAACAGCGCATTGCACTTTACTAGTGCACATCCATTTTCCCTCAAGAAACACCTTCCAATCTCCCAGTTCATGCGCATAAAGAGAATCACCTCGGACAACCAAGAGTGCATAGACAAAATTCAAGAACAAAAACGTAGATATCAAACAAGAGGATATCCAGTAGAAATACTTGATCAAGCTGAAGCACACGTGGAAAAAAAAACGAGGAAGGATTTATTACAAACCTCCGAGAGAACATTATCACGAAGAGAGGTATTTGTATTGAAACATTCTACACAAGCTCCTCTTATAAAAACGATCGTCAAGAAAAGATGGGAGATCATTGAAAATGAACCGGACTTTCAAGGTATCTTTTTAGATTCTCCATTATTTGCTCACCAAAGAGCTAAGAATCTTCGTGAACTTCTGAAACCGCAAGAAGATAAACCTGCAGGGGGTTTCAAGGGAATGACTAAATGCTACAACTGCGGCCAGTGCAGTAATGTAATCCCAGGCGATATTTTCACGCATCCACAAACGGGTACCAAACTAAAACTTCATCACACTTCCAATTGCAATACTGAAGAAGTGATATATGCAACACGGAACCGGGCCCGGGAGATACAAGACGAGCTGGATGAACGCCGCACACGGCCTTTATACTCATTCGATTTGGAACCGAACCAAGGTTTCCTACTAATCTTGTAATATGGTATACTTCTGACCATAGAAGTATCGTAATTCTGGTGAAAGCCACCACGTGATTCCCGAGCCCGTACCTCTAGCGCACATGCTGTATGAACAAATATACCAGGACTCACACTACGTTTGGACGCACTGACATTAGTGCCACTAGAGAAGGCCCGGCTGGGTTGGAATTATCACCAGCTAAGCGACCTTTGGATGTTGACACGGCCATCTAGCCCTGATGAGTCGCTAAGGCGATGAAACACGTGTCGGCTGGCTGTAATCATCATTAAAAAGACTCAAGATTTACTCATCTTGTGAAATTGTCAACTTCTGTCAAATTGGTTATCTGGAATATGCTTGTATCTTGTCATTGTACATAACGTCTTCACTTATTGAGTGCTGCGGCAAACCATCTAATGACTAAGGAGTAGTATTCATGCTCATATGAGTGGTTTGGGTTTGTCCACTCGCCGTACAGCACCAGCTAACTCTTGTTTCACTTTAACCGTATGCGTATAAACAGGCAGTGCACCCTTCTACTGAGAAAAAACCTTCGTTCTTCTAATACCCCAAATAAGGTTCACCATCTTAGAAAGAGTCAAAAAGGTGTCAGGCACAGACATCAACATTTCACTGGCCCGTAGGGAAACACATTGGATAAAAACACTGAGAACGCTAGCCCCAAATGGGCTTAATGACCATTATGAGATGTTATGTTTCATATAACGTAGTCTGTAAAGCTTCATATTGTACAGGATCTGCACCCATCTTTTATTGTGTTTTTCATTTCTAAACCCTGTTTGCTTGGTCACTTATCACTTCACTAATTTTTTTCCACACACGTTTTATTTCCCTTTTTAATTTCACTTTTTATCATTCTGTATTGTATGTTATTTCAGTGTTATTTTTTTATTTCTCAGGTCATCCCCATCACTCTAATACTCGGGTGCTTTCTTTTTCCTAACATTGGCGACTTCGGCCATTCCTTTATAGCTCCCGTTTTCATCGTCGTTTATCACATTAGGGCCCTTTTCCACGCAGCATAGACTTTCACTGTTTACTTTCACAGAACCTCCCTTATCGCGCACAGCATCCTGGACTTTCTCCACTATACCGCGTTAGAAGGAGCTTACAAACAGAGAACCCAACACGCCCCGGGTACGTTTGCTTCACCCTTTGCACTTTTATTTTAAGACCTCGGTCTACAGTTAATATCGAGCACATGGAGGACTATAACCCTGCGTCTCCTCCTTATTCATTTTGATAGCCTCGAGAATTGCCTCGGGAGTATGACGGAGGAACACTTTTCGCTTTCCTATCTCGGATAAGCTGCAAAATTATTTCTTTCCCCTCATTGAATTTCCGGTAAGCTTGTGGAGCACTCTAACTTTTTATTCACGGTTCCCGCCCTGGAGCTGCAGACACAGGATAGTTACCTTTGCATTGTTTCATTTTTCATTTATAGATATTGCGCAAAGCACAGATATTCTCAGTATCAGGCCACCTGTCCCGACCAGCATTTAGTGGAAGGTACTGGCTAGGCATTACTATCTGATCTCATGGTGATTGGTTCCTTGCGTTTTTCACTTTGTTTATTTCAAAGCACACTCTTTCTAGCATTGGTATGTAATTTACATTGGACTATCCCCAACACCTTTCATTTCTGTGCACAACTTGGGGTGCAAATCCTAATAGCAGAGCAGTACACTTACTGCATGTTGTTGTGTTTTCATTTTCAGTGGCGACATTGAATGTGAAGATTCTACTTTCTAATGCACTCCCCTGACGAAGGGTTTTACGTAACCCGAAATGCATTGGGACTGATGTACAAAGGATGTTATGTTTTCTTAGCCGCTTCGAGATGGCTTAAATCTAGTGTTGATTTGATATTATTTTGAAAATTGACAAGAACAGTCTTCACACATATATATTTGCTTGGATATGTTAATAATGTTTTATGAAATGTGATTTGCATAATGCTACAATAGTAAAAAACATGAGATGAAATGAATAATTGATTGCCTTAGAGCGTTTTTCATGAACTTTAAAACTATTATTGATAACTTTGATTTAGACATTTTTGTCTTAGAGCTGTGCATTCCCTTCACTGTAGGTTTTCCCACAGTCCTCCTTGATGTCTTAACATGGGGAATTAGGGTCATTTCCCCACTGGGAATTGCACGCACATTTCTTACAAACCCATAAAATATCTCATTAAAAATCAGAAACTAAGTAACTGTTTACACACAGGTGTGCACCCGCACCCCCCTATCATTGATCAAAGTTCCAAACAACATTTCCAGAGTTACATTTTGAGTTTTTACCCTTTCCTCATTTCCTCCCTCATTCTGGTCTTTTTCTTGATATGTTTCCGACGTAGCTGAGTAGTCCCAAGATAACTTCTTGTTCATACTGCTTCTGGACCCCTTTCCGTCTCTTCTACCTCCAATTCTTTTTTTCTTCTTGGTCGCTAAATCCCTAGAGTCATTGCTTGTAGCTGAACCTGAAGACTGATCCGTGCTGGTCCCCTCATCCTCATTTTCAGGTTCACTGATGTCTGTAGTGTCGGAACCCTCATTCACTGAAAAGAATTCAGGGGAGCCTCCCCTCGTAACTCTGTCTTCTATACCTCCTTTGCCATTCCCCTGTTCATGCACAAGACCCTGATGATCTCCTAAGCTTTGTACACTCCCCCAGCTCGGGTCAAGGTGCTGTAGAGTTTTTTTGTTCAGATCTAATTCCACATTCAGTAATGCGTCTAACATTTGGGAATTGTTCTGCCTCTCAAACCGCTCTAGCGCGTTACCTTTCGGATCGCCTTTCAGCTCTCCCTCCTCGTCCGCCTTCCCAGCCTCTGTGATCCGTAGCGCTTGCTGCGTGCTGTCTCCCGCAGCGTTCAGTGGTTGCCCTCGACGCCGGCATCCTCGCGGTCTGTTGCTTCTCCGGCGCCCGCGTTCACCTCAGCTGGAAGCCGCAGAGATCCTGTTTCCCTCTGTTCTCCCGGTGGAAGTCCGCTCGTATCCCCGGCTTGTCGCAGATCAGGCGCCTGAATCTGAATCAATGGGAGCGGTTTAGAAGAGAAGGACTCCGGTAAGGTTGATTGACGTAGTTGCTCCTTTGATGCCACCATCTGCGCGCGATGGGATTTTCCTTCTATATCCGATGATAGTTCTTTTGATGCCTTACTCGCTGCAGGCTGGGTCTCTGGCTTACCTTCAGTCCTCTTCTCCTGCCTCTCCGTTTTTTTAAGTAAAGCATTCTTAGCAGATCGGCTAAGTTGTTCCGTTTGCTTTCTGGCAGTGACAGCAGCAGCGGTTAATACCTTTGGAATCGCACCTTCTCTTGCCGCCGAACCTTTGGTCGGTCCAGCCGATGCAGACTTGTCTTTGTCTTTATCTTTATCCGGCTTGCTTCTCTGAGACATTTTACAGGGTGTTCTAGCCGTATTAACTATTTTTCTCAAACAACTGAGCAAAGTTGCCCCTGCTTTAACCGATAGACTTTTAAATAAGCCTGGGCTGAGTATTCCTGCCGTGATGCGAGTCAGTAGTCCGTCCAGGACCCACATCCCCGTGTTCTCAAGTCAAGTCCATTCAATCCATGGATGAGAGAGAGGAGAATTAGCGACTATCCCCTACAGAGCTACGGCGGCCATCTTGCCTCCCACCTTGGGGTTACATCTAATAATAAGTTTTTTTTTTACCGAAATGAACCATTTTGAAACATTAGAATAATGAAAGACAGAGGAAAAGATTATAATGCTCACATTTATACTTCGCAGCTTGTATGCAGCTATTTGACAGTTAGCTCACTGTTCAATGTTAGGATTTTAACATCTACACTGTAACAAAAGGATCTCACTGACAAAAGCTCTGACCTATTTAAACTATATGCACTTTCTGATCTGCATAATACACATTCTGTGCAGCAGGCATGTTAACCCTCTGTGCTACCATAAACTGAGTTAAACTTCCACTAGACAAAACTCTTTCTCTCTCCAGGAAGAACATTAATCACCGTAGTTCCCTGACATTTTTATTGTTATATGAAAACTCCCGGATGCCAGGCAATGCAGCTGCTTTTAAAACCATAAAATATTTCCAAGCACGGTGCACCCTCGAAGAGTCAGCACCGGGTGCGGTGGCACCGGTCACATCGCCCTAGAGCTGGCCCTGCCCTGAACCCTCAACTTAAATAGCCCTTGTAATCAGGTGACCCATTCAGCCAATGGGAACCCTAGCCCTAACCAATTACATCACTAGCCCTAAGCCCTAGGACCAATAGGACACCAGCCGCTTTCAGCCAATCACAGTCCTAGTCCCAGCAGCTAATAAAGCATGAATTCTTAAGTCCAATGGCCAATAAAATCCCAAGCTCCAGCCCTCGTCCCAACAGCCAATCAGGCACAAAACCCTAATCCCTATGTCCAAAGAAACCCTAACCTCAGGAACCAGTCAGAAACCCTACACCTATCCATCAATCAGTTCACTAACCCTAAACCCTACATCCAATAGAATCACTGACCCAGGAACCAATGAGCACCCTCAAATTCTCAACCAATGAGAAAACTAGCCCTATTCCAATAGAAACACCGGATACAGCCACCAATCAGTGCACACATGTAGCATCCGATAGCAGCCTATATAAGGTGCCTGCAACCTCAGGCAGTGTTGGCTGGGCAGGGGGCTGGAAGCTGCTCCTCAATTCAGAATCTCCTAGGAGACAGACAAGACACCTTCCTGCACAAAAGCAATCCTCAGAGGCTTTTTCCTCTTTATACGTGCGCTGCGAGGAGAAATAAACATATTCTCCCCATTACATCTCTGATGCATTCCCAGGTCGATTAGTCTTATTAAAACTGTGAATGTGCCAAAAACCATGGGTGGATGCATGGGAACATGCCTTCCCAACGATGAGTAACCCATGGTTACAACTTGTGCTGCCATGAGTTACTCCAGGTTTACTGAGCCACGCAGCGCCATGTAAGGTGGCTCTGCATGGCTTAGTAAATCTGACTTTAGAGATTGCGTTGCCTTGCATAACCTGCGTAAGTCTGCTATTACGTGGGGGTTGAACATTGTTTCTTGTAAAAGCAAATGATTTTGAATTGGGGACGACAGAGGTGCATTTATTAATAATATTTATTTATTGTTTAACATGAATACATGAATAATTATTAGTCTAAACTTTAATAGTTTAAATAAATTACATATCGTATATATTTCAACATGCTTATATTTTGTGATGCGATTCTGGTCCATAATAATTTTGCAATATTTTTGTAGTTTACATACACAGGAAAAGATTTACTATTTTTGCACGCAATGTAATGCAGGCAGGCAATGCTTCGCTAGGAGAAGGAGAGCATTTTGGCACAAACCCCGATTTCCTGTCTTTGGTACATTCGGGTTTGCAACAAAACACATTAGTGGATGCATGGGAATGCTCATTCTCCACCCATGTAGTGCCTACTCAACCCAGGGTAACGTAATGCAGCACAAGGAGCTGTGTTGCATTAATCTGTGGCTGAAAATTGATGCAAGGCAACGCAAATCTATTTTTTTCAAATCTTTTTATTGATAATCATCAATAAAGATACGCACAACACAGAACTGTGCCCTGCAAAATTCTGTGACATCATTTTCATAGCCGCATCAAACTACTCTGTCTCCCACCACCCCTTATCACTCAACACAACCCGCAACATTGCCCAATGGAGCTGCCCTAGGTGACCAATCGCCAAAGGCGATTGGGCCTGGGCCCTCACATATGTTATTTCCATATTAATACCAATGTCCCACAATTTTCGCCCACTTGTGGGGTCAGCCCCACCCTCTCAGGCAACATACACCAGTCCATATAGAGGTTCCAGTTGTGGCACCTGATCCGCACACCACATTTTAACAACATTCCGTTTAGCCACAGCCAACCCCAGAGTGATCCATATTTGTTCCATAGGGAGAAAATCCCTTTCCTCCCAAACATTTAGGTGACACCACTTCATCGAGGGTGTTAGGGGTGCCCAAACACCTCAACCAACATGCAATCACCACTACCCAGAAGCCCTACAGTGCTGGACAGTCTCAAATCATATCATAAAAGGTACCAGCGTGGCCACAGCCTCTTCCAATTAAGAGTCAGAGCCCTACCCATTTCCATCAGTGTGGTCTGCTCATAATAGGAGTGGTGGAGGATCTTCAATAGGACTAGGAAAAACTGGACAGTATAGCCAACTTTTTTAGTGGATGCCGGGGCCTCTGCCCATTCATCATCCTCTAGACCCCCAAAGTCTTGGCCCCAGTGCTATTTCAATATTTGTTAAACCATCAGGTGTATTTTGAGTAACAATTGGTACGTCTAGGACTTGGATTTTTGCTGCATGTATTCGAGCACCATCCCTTTTGGCAGTGCTGCCCTCAGGACGTGACGGGCCTCTATGTAGCGATATGTTTGGGCAGGTTCCAATTGATAGTCACTCTAGAGGACTGTGAAGGGTATAACAGTATCTTGGTTCCACAAGTAACTCACCCAGGAGAGGCCAAAAAGATCCCATTTATCAAAACCTGGTAACTGTCCCAGTGTACCCAACTCTTCTGTGTCCCATAGGGGGGTAACCTATTTGATCCTTCCCTTCCAGCCTATGTCCTGTGTGACTGGGTGCCAATGGTCAAACATGATAGCGGTTGTTCCATGCAGGTGAAGATGCTGTGGGGTACCATAGAGAGCCCTATGATGTTCCCCAGTCTGCATTACCATCCCATCCCTCTGGAAGACTGGTTTCTCTGTGGAGCAAAAGACCCAACCATTAATAGTAGTCAGTTGCGTCACTCAGTAATATTTTTTGATGTAGGGAAAGGGCCACTCCCCCTTCATACCATCCCCTCGTCAATTTGTGTTGTGCTATCTGCACAGGGTCTCCATCCCAGAGCAACTCCCGGATTTCGCCTTCGATTCTCTTGAAGTACGATTTATGTACAGGGTATGGTAAGTTTTGCATGACATAGAGAAAGCGCGATATCATCTTAAAAATTGTTGCTATCCCTAAAAAGCGATAATGACTGTGTGTCGCTGACATGTCGTAGATGAGAAGGCACAGCATTACATGTGTGCTTTCTGCCTCAACTGCAAGCCTTTAATGTCCTCTTCAATGCTGCTGAGGTCCAGCCCAAAAATTAAAGGCTAGTTTCCAGCCTTTTCTATCTGTCGGTGACCGGCCCCCAGAGGATGACCTGGCCAATTTGAGTCGTCTCCAACTGACCACTGGGGCCCCCTATCACTCAACAGGGGCCCGCAATTCAAAGCTGCTCTTTGGTCTACCTTGGGGAGATTCAAGCTGTTTCTGGAAAGGGCGGCGGGATGGCACTGGCAACCAAGTAGCCCTGCCCCCACAGTATTGGGTGCCAGTTGGGTGCTTTCCTGAAGCAAGGCCACAGTGCTGCTCTCCACGCCGGTCCTCACCTCAATGCTAGCACTAACGTGGGGCCCATCACAGCCCTCACTGCTGTAGGATCTCTCTTCGGTCCTCGCCGAATCTGCTGCAGAAGCTCAGCACCCAAGTGCAGCATCCCATGTACCTCTCTCCCATACTTTAATTCTCCGCCAGAGTCGTCACTTCGTTCGGGGCTGCAGTCACACACTGCTGGCATTATGACAAGAAGTCTCAGTGCCCACATCAGTCGCCCCCTAGCCCGTCTTCATGGGGGCCACTATACTGTTGCTTCCCTCGAGGGCTAAGCCACACACACCTCTTGCCGACACCTCGTGACTCCGCTGGAGGTGGCTCATAACCCGAGGCTGCAACTTCATATGCATTCTCGGGTCCTGCTCTGCAATCTCGGTTGCCTCTTAGCACAGGACAACAGAAAGAAGCACTCTGGTATCCCAGCTGCCTCCAGTGTTCAAATCAGCAGTACTAGGGCTGCAGGAGACGGATTTGTACCGGATATTAGGGGATTGGGCTGGTGAATAGCGGGAGCCACTTTAGCAAGCGGCCATCTTCATCAGCAGTTGGCCACGCCCGCCCAGTCATGCAAATCTTGACTTCACTTCAGCACTTATGCTGTCTTACTTCAACTTGTGTGAAGCAAACGCAAAGCAAGGTGGATAGTAAATCTGAGCCACATTATGTACACTCAATATTTTTGACATATTACTGTGTCACAATATTTTTATAGGCAATATTTTGTCATACCACTAAAGGACCCACTAGCGGCTCTGTCATCAGAAACACCCTTCCAGTGGAATCAATGTCATTGGTCCCAAAGATCAAAACTCCTCAAATATCCACATGTACAAATCTCACGACATGTAGATTACATAAATCACGTTATCCTGTAGAGGAATAATATAAGTAACAAAAGGTTAGCCATGCCGGTGTGGCATGAAGAAACTTCTTGCTTCAGTGCAGTACCTGCCATTTCTTTGGGAGTCTTTTTAGGTTAAAATGCCAAGTCTGTACAGCATATACCTTCAAATTTGGCAACGAGGCCGCAGCTGCAGGCACTAATGGCATTTCCGCAGCGAGGTCATCTGATTCTAAGTAAAGCCATTAGTCTTGAGAAATTAAGAAAGAAATGGAAACCTAAAACTATACCTTTTCTTGGCAGCAGAAGTTATTTTGAATCTTAGATACATATCACAGAAACGTTGCAATGATGTAAAAAGGTGAAAATGTATTTGACTCTCTTTAAAATTATTTATAAGCAATACATGTGTTTCATACGATTTCACCACCCACTTGCCCAATTTCAGCTGTCATGGAAAAACATTGTTTTATGATATGGACTGAAGGAAAATCTGTTTGCTCCTTTCTCTATCACACAAGTAGCAAAAGCAGGGCAAGTTGATTAGATTTTTTTTCCACAAGTAAAAAGATCTATAATTTTATCCCCGATGCTGAGTTTGATATTCAAGCTGGACAAGTGATGCCGACTATGCAGTCGTTAAAGAACGCTGACCTGAGCTGTGCAGAATAATGTACGTTTTTTATATCTTATATACAAAAATGGCACAGGAAAAACCTTGCAATGGATTAGGATTCTGAGGGAAATCCAGTGGAGTTCACTGAATGGATGATGAATGTTCAAAGAAGCCAATGAGCCATGTCAAGCAATCAGTCACGTTCTGCACTAATTGACGATTTCCTTAACCCCAGAGAGAAAAAACGCTGGTGATGTCATTCAGAAATGGTAAAGCAAAGAAATGCAGTAATTTATCTGTTTCTGGTATCTGACGAAGTAAGCACAGCTTGCAGAGGGAGCACTCAAATATTCATGCTGCAGTAGCTCCTACTTTGCACACTAATTTTGCTAATGGGTAACCTAATGCTACTGAAATGGATGAGGTTCCATCTTACCCAGGCACAAGCACCATGATTGTTGTGATGACAAGCAGTGTTGAACAGGGCATTCATTCCATTGGCATTTCCCCGCAAGGTAGGAGTCATGGGAGGCAGGTTTTTGAGAACCCAGAACTGAACCTGTCCTCTCTCCAGCTCCAGCTCTAGAGGTTAAATGCAGTCACAATGAGGCTTCTTGAGAATTGAATTGAATTGAGTTTGTAAAGCGCGCAATACCCAAGGGTGTCTTAGCGCTGGGCGGAACAAGACGAAAAGAGAGAGCAACAGCCAGGAAGGTGAGTCACCAGATGTTAGGGCTAAGTCGGCAGAAACAGCAAGGTGGTCTTCAGCTGCTTTCTGAACAGAGGGAGAGCGAGAAAACAAAGATCTGACAGCGCGAATAGACAGAGCATGCATAGACATAGACATAGATGCATAGACAGACCATGCATCAATATTGCTCTTTGCGATTCCTTAATTGCGAAAAATAAGGAATCGCAATTAAGGAATTGCAAACTTTATGCCTCAAGAAATTGCAAAAAAAATAGCGATTTCTTAAAATTCCTGAATTGCGATTCTCTAATTGAGAATCGCAATTAAGGAATACCTCCCCACCCATTCCTATGGGCCTAGAGACCCATAGGAATGAATGTGAAGACATTCTTAATTTGCGATTCTCCATTAGAGAATCGCAAATTGAGAATGCAATTTCAAGGGTGCAGGGGTGTCCAAAGGACACCCTGTTGCACCCCTGAAATCTGCCTATAAGTACATCTTGCACACACACATGCCCCAAGGGCATGTGTGTGTGTAAAAAGGAACTTTGAAAAATGCAATTTAGTGCATTTTTCAAAGTTTTGCAAATTACCATGCAGGTCAACTTCATGGTAATTTGCTCCCCTTATTTGCGAATTCGCAATTTTTTTAAGTTTGATGCATTGCAATTAAGGAATCTCAATTTGAGATTCCTTAAATGCAATAGCAATTTAAGAAATCGTAATTTAGCGATTTCTTAAATTGCGAAAAAGGACAAAAATGGTGATGCATCCCAAAAATTGAAATTGCATTCGCAAACGGCCGAATTTTGCGTTTCGCACCATTTGCGAATGCAATTTACAATGATGCATGTGCCCCTTAGAAACGAGATGGATGGAAAGAAAGTGGGCTAGAGTGACGGAAGGAAAAGAGTGATCCTTGCTCACTTGGCCACTTGATTCAAGATAGCCTGGCTGATGAGGATTATGAATCCGAAACCGGTCCCAGGATGCTTGTTTCCGGTCCAGGGAAGACATGGCTTGGCAGTTCGGGCTGGACTATACCCATGAGGCACAGGGTCAGACTGATTTGCATATGGCCATGTCTGAACTGGGGTGGCTGAGTGAGCTGAAGAATGGTGATGGATTAAACCCAGATCAGTTGGCAGGGGTGAGTGTTTGATTTGCTCAAAGCTCCGTCCATCATCCCCTTTTGTATCGCTTTGTTCGCCCTAAGTTGGCAGGGTATGCTCAGACGTGAGTCCCTTGCTCACTTGGCCACTGGACTCAAGATAGCCTGGCTGTGAGTATTATGAATCCAAAACCGGTCCCAGGATGCTTGATTCTGGTCCAGGGAAGACATGGCTTGGCAGTTCGGGCTGGACTGTTCCCATGAGGCACAGGGTCAGACTGATTTGCATATGGCCATGTCTGAACTGGGGTGGCTGAGTGAGCTGGAGAATGGTGATAGATTAAACTCAGATCAGTTGACTGGGGGTGAGTGTTTGATTTGCTCAAACGCTCCGTCCATCATCCCCTTTTGTATCGCTTTGTTCGCCCTAAGTTGGCAGGGTATGCTCAGACGTGAGTTCCTTGTTCACTTGGCCACTGGATTCAAGATAGCCTGGCTGATGAGGATTATGAATCCGGAACCGGTCCCAGGATGCTTGTTTCCGGTCCAGGAAAGACATGGCTTGGCAGTTCGGGCTGGACTGTTCCCAGGAGGCACAGGGTCAGACTGATTTGCATATGGCCATGTCTGAACTGGGGTGGCTGAGTGAGCTGAAGAATGGTGATGGATTAAACCCAGATCAGTTGACTGGGGGTGAGTGTTTGATTTGCTCAAACGCTCCGTCCATCATCTCCTTTTGTATCGCTTTGTTCGCTCTATGTTGGCAGGGTATGCTCAGACGTGAGTCCCTTGCTCACTTGGCCACTGGATTCAAGATAGCCTGGCTGATGAGGATTATGAATACAAAATTGGTCCCAGGATGCTTGTTTCCGGACCAGGGAAGACATGGCTTGGCAGTTCGGGCTGGACTGTTCCCATGAGGCACAGGGTTAGACTGATTTGCATATGGCCATGTCTGAACTGGGGTGGCTGAGTGAGCTGAAGAATGGTGATGGATTAAACCCAGATCAGTTGACTGGGGGTGAGTGTTTGATTTGCTCAAACGCTTCGTCCATAATTCCCTTTTGTATCGCTTTGATCCTAGTTTAAACATTTTTCCCAGGGTTACTTTTGATTCCCAGACCGATTTCGATGTCACAATCTAGATTGCAATAAAATAATACATAGCTGTTGCAATTAGGTTCCACCCATTTAGTACGCCTGGATTTTTTGCTTTTGGGTCACCCCCGTTTGAACATTTTACTGTGGGTGAGTCTCACTACATGTGTCTCACCCACGGTAATCATATGGCAAATGGACTGCGTGTGTTTACCAGTTGTGTCTGCCTTTTTTTATAGCCCGCTGTGACACCACAAGGTTAAGGGGTACTTGGATGGCTACATGTGAACATGTGGGCACACGTGTTTGCGCACATGTGATGTCTGTGTACTGAAGACTACTGTTTTAAGCAGCTCAGTTACTGCACAGGCAGCCCGGCACAGGAAGGAAACTGAAGGATTAGATTTTGACCTGGGGCAGTTCTTATAATGCTAGTGTACACTAATAGGGAAAGTCAGTGTGATTTACTGTTTTGTCTGTAGTGACACTTTATTACACACCTAAGTAGAAAACTGTCATGCCACCCCTGACCTTAATCTGTTCAGGCCCTGTTCACTCAGAAACACACATACAGTCTTTGGTACTTTACATATACACGCCCGTTTAGAGCGTATTTCCCGGATTAAAACCCACCCCTGTCCCGTGCATCCAGCACACCATAAGCCCTACATGTTTAATAAAAGAATATTGTGTTTTCAGATTGTATACACTGTATTTTATTAGATCTTTGCGGGTATGTTTAGTATTATGAATACTATTATGTTCGGTATTTGTGCTTCTTTGTGTTTCTTTATACTTGTATTCAAATATCCAAGATTGCGGTATAAAACTGTATTAAGGCAAAATGCGGAGAGAAACGCAGTAGCGGTATGCTCTTTACTGAAGGGAACTGAATCTATTTGATGCACACAAAACGTAATGTGCAGACGTCCGGCAGCCATCTTGGGTGTGGCAAGGCTATATATTGCCACACCCACTTTCTGGAAAGCGCTTTGCCTTCCGCTGGTTGACAGGAAGACAACTCCACTCCCCTGCTCTTCGTCAAGGGATCTTCACCGTTCTGGTCGGTTTGTTTTCTTCAGCAGTGCAGCGCTTGGAGACAACAGAGTCACCGGATCTAGAAAGAAAGGAAAAACAAAAGCTAAGTGAACATTTTCTTATGTTGTCAAAAGGCGCCTAACTCAAGAATGCAGGAATCAAGTGCATACTACTTACTTGTAGTTACTTCTTGGAACAATTTTTGTTACGCTTTTCTGAAAGGAAAAAGACAGTGGGCCCGATTCACAGAACTAACTTAAGACAAAATCCTAAACTTACTACCATTTTGGTATTCACAGAAGGCACTTACTCATTTTGGTATTCACAGAAGGCACTTACTCATTTCGGTATTCACAGAAGTTCGGAGTCCTAACTTTAGGACTCTTAAATGCCTTCTGTGAATACCGAAAGTCTTAAAATTAGGATTTTTCACAATTTAGTAGTAGTAAAGTTAGGACTCCTAACTTTAGGACTCCTAAATGCCTTCTGTGAATACCGAAAGTCTTAAAATTAGGATTTTTCACAATTTAGTAGTAGTAAAGTTAGGACTCCTAACTTTAGGACTCCTAAATGCCTTCTGTGAATACCGAAAGTCTTAAAATTAGGATTTTTCTCAATTTAGTAGAAGTAAAGCTGAGAAAAATCCAAATTTTAAGACTTTCGGTATTCAAAGAAGGCATTTAGGAGTCCTAAAGTTAGGACTGAATATTGGTTGTTGAATACGTGACTTAGCTCTGTTATCTACTATGATTTATCACTGACAAGATAAGCTCCGAAGTTCAATGACGCTTCCCCTTCAGATAAAATCCGTGGTGAAGTGCGCAGCTCCAATCTAGCGCGCGTCTCACCTGAACTCCGGTGATGACTCATTCGAAGACTAGACTGCTGACCCGAGCGCGAAACCGGCGGCCATCCTTGAGTGCCGAATTCGCGTTAGATCGGACCATGAAGCCCCTGCTGACTTAATTCTACTGCAATTGGGCCCTCCATGGGTGATTGAAGCCACTTGAGATCTGCGGGTCCTGACAGTACCCCCCAACAAGGTAGATTCATTCCGTGTCGGCTTGGTAGGAAATTGTCAGTGAAATTGTTTTAGTAGCCTGGGAGCATGAACGTCTTCTTCTTTTTCCCAAGATCGCTCTTCTGGGCCGTAACCCTTCCAGTCTACCAGATAGTACAATTGTCCTTTAGACCGCTTTGAGTCTAAAACTTCTTTTACCTCAAACTCTATTCCGTTTTCTAACTGAACTGGTTTTGGAGGCAAGTTTTTTCATAGATTCACTGAGGCCTTCTTCAACAAGGAAACATGGAAGACTGGATGAATCTTTAGTTTAGGTGGCAAGGTAATTCGAAAAGTCACTTGGTTTATCTTTTCTTCCACTGGATAAGGACCAATGTACCTGGGCTTGAATTTCCGGTTACCCTTTAGTCTCAGATTCTTAGTACTCAACCAGACTTGATCCCCTTTTTTGATTTGAGGACCTTCTCTTCTTTTTCTGTCGGCATGGGTTTTATACTTTTCCTTCGCTAATTCTAGGTTTTCTTTAACACTCTGATGAATCTGTCCTAGATGGGACACTATTTCCTCAACGGCTGGAACTGATATATCGGTTTGTCTGATCGTTGCGTTTGGGTGTCTACCATAATTCATATAAAATGGTGAAAACCCTATAGAGACGTTCTTGGCATTATTGTGGGCAAACTCTGCTGCCCACAAATAATCTGACCAGTTTCCTTCCTGTTTCAAAAGAAACAATCTGATATATTCTTCCAGCTCTTGGTTTACCCTCTCTGTCTGGCCATCTGTCTCGGGATGATAACTGGTGGAGTACCTCACCTCTGTCCCTAAACCCTCCATGAACGATTTCCAAAAATGAGAAAGGAATTGGGTTCCCCTGTCTGAGATTATAACCTTGGGAATGCCATGTATCTTCACAATTTCAGTACTAAAGTTGTTGGCTAACTGTTTGGCACTGGGGGTACTCTTTAAGGCAATGAAGTGTGCCATTTTGGTGAGGGAATCGACTACCACTAAAATTGTGTTATGCCCTTGACTGAGTGGTAAGTCTGTGATAAGATCTAAGGTTACAGTATGCCAGAAGTAAGGTGGGGTGGGCAAAGGCTGAAGTAGGCCCTTCGGGGACTGCCGTTCAGATTTTCCCTGAGCACAAATCTCACAAGTTTTTAAATAATCCTCTATGTCCTTTGACATCTCTGGCCACCAATAGTGTCTTTTAATTAGTTATTTTGTCTTCGTCTCCCCTTTATGTCCTGCCAGTTTATCGTCGTGACATTCTTGTATAACTTGTCGCTGCAACTCTTTAGTGGGTATGAACAAGGTTTCCCGGAAATAAGGCAGTTGACGAATGATGTTTCTACCTTCTTTTTCTTTCGCCCAAATGAAGCATGGCTTCGGAATCCATCCCTTCGGAGATACTCTCCTCCAGATTGATTGAGGTAGTGGTTCCAATGATCTTGTTACTCGGAATGATAGATTGGTTTTCTACAGGAGTCTTCGAATTTTCTTTATCTATCCGGGATAGAGCATCAGCTTTTCCGTTTTGCGCTCCCGGCCTATAGGTGATTACAAAGTCGTAATCCGCAAAATACAAAGACCACCTTAACTGCCTTGGAGTAAGCGTCCTTGCTGTTTTCAAAAATTTCAGTTTACGATGATCCCTAAACACTGTTACCTGATGCTTTGCCCCCATGACATAGTGTCGCCATTCCTTAAAGTTGCCAATTGCCATCAATTCCTTCTCAGTGATGGTATAATTAATTTCTGCAGGATTCAATTTTCTGGACCTATAGGCAACTGGATGCAATTGTCCAGTTATCTTGTTCCGCTGAGATAAAACACCTCCCACCGCCTGATCTGAGGCATCAGTCTCTACATAGAAAGGTTCAGAAGGCTCTGGGTGCTGTAGAATCGGCGTTGAAGTGAAATCCCGCTTTAGGGCTTCAAAAGCTTCTTCCGCCTCCTTCGACCAATCAAACTGAATTCCTTTCTTCAACAGTTTGGTGAGGGGTAGAATCTTTCGTGAAAATTCACTAATGAATCTTCGATAGAAATTTGCAAACCCTATGAAGCTCTGAACTTCTTTGACACTTGCTGGAGATTTCCAACCAATGACTGCCTCTATCTTCTTTTTATCCATTAGTATTCCATTAGGAGAAATGATGAATCCACTTTAGAGACATGGAACGCGTATTTTTCCAACTTTTCAAATAGCCGATTCTCTTTTAATTTTCTAAGGACCCCTCTGACCTGATCTCAATGCTTCTCCGTATCTGTGGAATAAATAAGGATGTCATCAATGTATACTATTTCGCATTGATCAATGTACTCCTTTAAGACATCATTTATGAAGTGCTGGAAGGCAGCCGGGACGTTACAAAGCCCATAAGGCATGACCTGGTATTCGAACAATCCAAATTTTGTCCGAAAATCTGTCTTCCATTCAATGTCTTCACGCATTCTTACCAGGTGGTAGGCACCCCTCAGATCGAGCTTAGTAAATATCTGAGCACCCTTAACCTGATCTAGCAAAACTGAAATAAGAGGTAGCAGATACTGATTCTTCTTGGTAATCTTGTTTATGGCTCTATAATCAATGCACGTCCTCAAATCCCCCTCCTTTTTGGGCACATAAAATAAGGGCGATGACACAGTGGATTGCGACGGTCGAATAAAAACGTTGGCTAGGTACTTGACCAAGTACTCCTTCAGATGCTGGTGTTCCTTTTCTGTCAGGGCGTACACTCTACTGCAAGGCAGATTTGAACCCGGTTCGATTTCAATTTTGCAATCATAAACTCGGTGGGGAGGAAGTTGTTCTGCCTCTACCTCATTAAATACTTCCTCAAACTCCTTGTACTCCTCTGGTATCTCTTGAGCATCGATGACACATATTGTCTCTCGGTTTTGACACAATGAATAAGCCGGATTTAATTCCCGAGTTCTTTCGTGATTCCCAAAGCAATTTACCAAGCAATAATTTGAATTCATCTGCATGGTTCTTGCACACCAATCTATTTTGGGATTATGCTCAGTGAGCGAAGGAAGACCAAGTATTAATTCGAATTGAGGAGCATCGATCAAGTTAAATTGGATCCTTTCTGCATGCCCATCACTGGAAATAAGCTGAATTATCTCTGTGTGGCTCACAATTGGACCCGAAGATAAGTTGGTCCCATCAACGGCTCTGACCGGTTCACTCTTGGATTTCTTGATTGGTTGTATTCTAGTCTTGTTGGCAAACTTCATCTCACAAAAGTTTCCCGTGGCTCCTGAATCAATCATTACTAAAACGTCTGTCAATGTTTGGTCTCTGAATCTAATCTCCATTGACAAAATTAAATGAGGTGCTGCAGACTGCAAGGTATTTGCCACTCGATGTTCTTTGGAAGTTTGTTCTTGAATCGCACCCACCTGTTCAACTCCTCCAACAGGTGATGCAATTAGATTTCCTTCGGCTTGAATATCTTTTTAGGTTTCTTTGGACAATTTCTAACGAAATGGCCTCCAGATCCACAGTACATGCACAGGTTACCTGACCTTCGTTTCTCTTTTTCCTCCCTCGTCAAAGGGCCACGTATGGTTCCAATTTGCATAGGCTCGGGCCAGATTCTCCGTCATGACTTCGATTATTCTCAGATCTGACTCTATCGAATCTAGGAACTGTTGGTCTAAAGTCCTTTCGTTTCTCTCCTTTTCTTTCACCTTGTCCAAAATCTATTTCCAGCACTAGGTCCACCAATGCTGAAATTTCTGTTGGTCTATTTGGTATTCCGGCTAGCACATCCTTTAGCTCGTCTTTCAAACCTCGGTAGAAAACAGCCGCTCTCTTGCTCTCAGGCCAGTTAGTCTCCACCACCAATTTATTGAACTGTGCCAGATAGGATACCACATCTCGATTTCCTTGTCTTAAGTCAAGTAATTTGTTGTCTACCGCCTGTGATATTCTTCTCCTGTTGAAGATCCGAAGAAATTCCTGTTTGAATTCTTCATAATTCCGCAAGATTGGATCATTCTTTGTTATCAAAGGCAATGACCATGACGCTGCATCGCCGCTTAAATACGACAACACAAAGGCGACTCTAGACTGTGCGTATGGGAAAATTGAAGGGCGGCATAGGAAATGTAGTGAACACTGTGTAATAAATATTTGCGCCTTTTGAGGGTCTCCGCTAAATCATTCTGGGGCAGCTAGAGGAATAACTGGAGACAATGAGTGGATAACTTGAGTGGTCGCCCTACTCGAACTCTCTGATAAGGAACCTGGAGCGTCTTGTCCTGAACTAAAAGGTTGTCTAATTCTCTGTGCCAATTCTGCAGTTTCTTTTCTGGAGCTTACTATCTCTGCCTTAAGGTTTTGATTTTCTTCTCTGACTGCGCTAAACTCCTTTTGTATGGTATCCAATATCACTCCTAAACTCTGGACATCTATTCCTTCATCCATCTCTGTTCGGGTGCAAAGTGCTACATGGGCACTTCACTCTGTCAAACCTGAAGAACTTAGTTTTGCTTGGCCGCCCAGGAACAGAGATGCCTTGTCCCGAATCCACCCTGACAACAACCCAGAGCTCGTTTAGTGACGAGACTCTAAATTTTTATCTTGGGGGTAAGAGGGATATTGGATAAAATGACAAACAGAGAAGAGAAGAGAAGAGACTGTCTTGGCTGGTCCTTTTCATCGAGTCTATCCTGTAGACTGTTCGATAGGGTACCTGTAACAAAACAATTATTATAATCTGAGACTTCCTACTCTAAAACTCTTACTTCTGTTTTATTCTGTTAATTCCCTTTTACACCTACCTATAGCTTCCAAGAACTTGCCTCTCTCCTACTGCTTGCATTAGGTTCAGTTTTCACCACTTGTAGCCATCTGTTGTATATTCACAGTGGAACAGTGATGTGACTCGCCTTCTTCCTAATGACCTTCTCTCTTCTCTAGTTTAACGATTCTGTGCATTTAATTAACATTTGGTAACACACCTTTAACAAGATCGCTGACCCGTATACTACGCTGATTCTTTTCTGCACTCACTTATAATTTATCTGACGGATGTGTTGTCTTCCTTCTAATGACTCTTTCTCTCTCGTCCTGTCAGACAATTCTGCGTATTCAATTAACATTAGTTAACACACTGTTAGCTACACCTCTGGCTTTATTATACTCTTACTAGCAGCCTGCCCCAGCGTTGCCTGGGGCAGAAAGGGACTGGGGGCAGTAGACCCGCTCCCGCCCCCCTCCCGCACCGACTCCCTCTCGCCCGACTCACTCCCGCCCCCCTCCCGCCCCGACTCACTCGCGCCCCCCTCCCGTCCTGACTCACTCACTCTCCGACATTTTCATTTACTGCTGCCTCCTTCTTGCCTCCCCTGCATCACACAGTCTCACTTTCCCTTTCCTTACCTGTTCCGCCGCTCCTCACTGTACAGCCGCTCGTCACTGCACCGCCACTCCTCGTTCGTCGTCATCACGCACGTTGCGCCGCGGCCAGCGCTAGGTCCCGGCCGGCGCTACTTTCAGGGGACTACTTTGTTTACAAACTTAATTTTTTTAATTTACTTTTTTTAAAAATTTATATAGCCTATGTCCATCTACACACCCTGACATTTTCATAGATGTATCGGTTGTGTAGATTGGCGCTGTGGTTCCTGAGTTTACCTGGCCAAAAGGTGCAAGTTCTTTCTTTATAATAGTAGTATAGATTATTTCCTGTACGCACTTATTTGTTTTATCAAGCTGTGCTGTATCTTCTTCTTTCTCTTGTAAATCCTGGAATTTGCTCTGCAGGCAAGATAACCTCTTCAAAACTCAGCGTTAGTGAGACTAATACACTCGCCTAACACGTACTATGATTTATTACTGACAAGATAAGCTCCGAAGTTCAATGACGCTTCCTCTTCAGTTAAAGTCTGCGGTGAAGTGCGCAGCTCCAATCTAGCGCGCGCCTCACCTGAACTTCGGTGATGACTCATTCGAAGACTAGACTGTTGACCCGAGCGCTAAACCGGCGGCCATCCTTGAGTGCCGAATTCGCGTTAGATCGGACCATGAAGCCCCTGCTGACTTAATTCTACTGCAATTGGGCCCTCTATGGGTGATTGAAGCCACTTGAGATCTGCGAGTCCTGACAGGGAGCCCAGAGGGAGCTCCCCTTGGAAGATTTTTTTAGAAATGCCCTGGCAGTGATGTCAGCGAGGGGCGGAGCTGCGGCCTCCAGAGGAGATGTGACTAGTGTCTCCTGAATGGAGCCATTTTTAATTATCCCAGCATGCTGTGCAGGAGGGTTAGGCCAGGTGTGGAATTGTGATGTGGCACCCTAGGATTGGTTAGTGGTGCCTGGTTTCAGGAAAATTCCTTTCCCCTTTAAATACTCTTGCACACAGGGGAGACTCTCTCTTGCTTGGTGTTTTACTCTGCTCCACTGCTGTACCCTAGGGATACCATGGACAACTGAAAGGAAGAACCCCTGATGCACATATAGGGGTAAGGACTCTGCACAGTTCCCTCCAGTGCACCAGTGGGTCTCCCTGTAGTGTAGTTCCTATTTTCCCTATAGGCCCTGCGCATTAGAATAACAAAAACAGCAGTATAGACGTAGAAGTGCGGTCTTCCAGGTCTCTACTGACTATGCTAAACTTAATTGGGTTTGTTACCAACTAGCTCAGAGGTCACTGGATACTTTCTTGACTGAATAGGAAGTGATCAGCTTCCCTGGTACAGACAAGAAGGGATTCAGTTTTCCAACAACCGCATAAACATGACAACTTTGCTCCTCAGATAAGAGTCAATCTCTAGGGTCGTGTGAAACAATAGACAGTTATTTTACTCAGTCAGTTGTGCAGATTACTTTCACTAAGATGCAGAGAAATAGAGAGACGGGCGTTTTCAATAAAAGGTATTATTTATTGAACAGTCTTTCTTCTCATGCAAGAGAAATGGATTGCCACAATTGCAATACTAGTTATTAGATAAAGTGCGTACAGTAGAATGAGTATTGCGAAATAATACTGTAAAAGCAATGATATGGTTTCTTAGCCATACAATGGTTAAAAGGAATAAATTATATACAGTCATATATACATTAGGCTAACATACTCAACTGGTGCTTCTAAATATGCCTACCCCAGTGTGCCTGACCTAAGCCTAACACGTGGATGGGAGTAAGTAGCAGTTTAAGTTAAGTTGGTTTTGCCAAGGTTTGCTTCAAGAATTCTCTCTAAGGGTTTAGTCAACACCATACCTCTGGAATAGAATGTTGGAGGTCTTGTATCTCCTCTCAGGACTCGATATCCCAGTCACTCGCAAGAGTAGGCTGGAAACGCCGGAGCTGGATTTTCTCGGCAGGAGAAAAGACAGCGTCTTTCTCAGCGGGTCAAAGAGGAGGAGGAGGGGCAGCGTCCGTGGGCTCGTTGCATCTGCTGGGCTCTGCAAGGGACTGCTGTTCTGCTCCTGTGTTCAGCACACCATCGTTCGCTCGTTAGCAGCGATAGCATCAGCGTTTGCTTAAGGCAATGATGGTATTATTTATACCTGAAAGGTGCCTTGTTTGACGTAAGTTTTTGGACATAAGACGTCAATAAAGATGTCACTAGGAAGTGATCGTCCTTTCAGTGCTCATTAGAGTTCTATTACTAATCAAAACATAGCAAGCGGGGCTTTCCCAGGTTGCTGAGTTTTATCTTGTTGAAGAACTCGGAGTGTAATCTAGGAATCTTAGATAGTGGCTTCTGCTGTGTCATGTACGTTAATGAGCTGCAGAGGCGAGTTTCTGAAATGCGTTTCTGAAATATGCTTCTGAAATATGTTTCGGAAACATGGCTGAAATATGGCTCTGATCGTTTATGCCATTATAGGGGTATGAATGGATTATAGCCGTATAGGGGCATAAGGTCACAGTATTGATTGGGGTCCTAGATTAGAACGCGACATCCACTCCATGATTTTATGTCCATCAAATTACTAAAACTAAAGCAATAAGATGCAAGTGTAACATTGCCCACCCCAAAATACATATTTGCATTTGAAATAGGCGTTTGTGAAGTACATAAAAATATAGGTACTGTACGTCTTTAAGCATAGGAATCATTCAAAAATTATAGCATATGTAATCAGTTGAACGATTTTGCGAAAATTTACATATGAAATATCTCTTTAAACAGAAAAGAAGGGCGAGATAATTTCCTCAAATATAAATGCATTACTGTAAAATGTGCTAGAGGCTGATGTAGAGTTATTTTGTCTCTAGATCTACTAAAAATAGAAGTTCTGTTCTTTATGAATAGGTCTACTTTAAGCAAAGAATTTGTGCCAGAAAAAAAGGGGAAAATATTATGAAAAATAGTTCAATTCAAAAAATATTTTCTTGTGAACGGGGGAATAGAGTTCCAACGCTTTTTAGCAGTTTTTGTTGATCAAAACTGAAGGCCGAATTCAGAGTTCATGGGAACGCTGTGTGTCGGAATGCTTTTCAAAAATTATTGTTTATGTTCAGGGGAGAACATCAAATCAGACAGGCTCTCAAAAAATTGGTCTACAAAATCAGGTGACAGTTCGACCAAGTTTGATAATGCTGATACTTGGCAGGTGTGAGAATGATTACTGTCATCAAAATCTGGATCAGCAATGCTCACAGAAGGTCGTACCTGGGTGATGTTGCTTTTGTTTCTCGCTCCACTGTCACCACCTAGTCGTAGCACAGGAGTCTCAACGAATGCCGTCATCAGGATTGGTAGCCGCTGGGGACAACACAATGCGTGAGCCGTTACAGGACTTAGCAAAGTATCGATATCCATTGGTACTGCTGATGGAAGTGCAAGACAGGTGTCTAACACGCATTCTTCTCCGCATAGCATACATCGAAGCACAGGTAAGATGCAGGTCTGCCATATAGGTCTGAATGAAAGAAACCAGGTCATGTTCAGATCTCTCAGCCTGGCCAATCCAAGGACTCTAGTTATGCGGTCCCGGTAGCGTACTGCTAGGATCGTTTCTTCCATCCCTGCCGGAGTCATGTCTGAGCTTTGGCTTGCCATATCGGAGCAGGAGGGTCAAAAATAAAATTCCCGCTACAAGTCCCAAAATTAGGGGGATGCCGCCAAAGACTGAATGGACAAAATTTTGAATTAAGCCCAAGATTGCTTTGAATGGTGTTAACAGTCCCGTGAAAACGGTCTTAAATATGCATGGGATACCTACGGCATCTGACATGTTTAGAATTCCGCTAAGCATTTCTGTGAAATGCACGGGGCAATTTGTTGATAAAAGGTCATGTATCTCCGAAGCCGTCCTTGCAACTTGGAGATCATACGTCTCTTTTGATGACGTGATGGGCACTGTTGTCTGCAAAAGCACAGACTTCATTCTGCTTAAAGTATCAATTCGTATAGAAGAGACATTCA
This sequence comes from Lissotriton vulgaris, assembly GCF_964263255.1. Taxonomy (NCBI): domain Eukaryota; kingdom Metazoa; phylum Chordata; class Amphibia; order Caudata; family Salamandridae; genus Lissotriton; species Lissotriton vulgaris. Next base: position 1,859,159,877 of record NC_141689.1, read on the forward strand.
AACGAGGCCATATGGGAGTCTCTGAGTCTCCAGGGCCGTTTGGAAACAATGCTTGCATACAGCATTTGACCATGGATGTTACGCTTACGAGATGGGCTTTCCCTGGCAAAAGGCCACAACAGCTGTGATCCGCTATTAGAATGTAACTCCCATTTGCGAGTTGTCTAAAGAAAGGCTCTATCTGCGTTGCAGGTGTGACATGTTGGTGGCATGAAAGGTTGTTTGAAGTTCCCTCACAGGCTCCGTGTAAATTAATACCCTGGCACAAAAGTATACCGCTTAGTGAATGTTTGCAATTTTCACCACTAAGAAATACATTTTTGTTGCTGTCACTGATGCAAGTGTGTGTATATGGTAGTTTCCATGCTGACTTAATGTAACCTTTACCCAAACGTTCATACTGGCCAGTCGGTATGTATTCAAGGCAATTTTTAAATCGGAAAGTTGTTATCGGAATTGTGATAATCCCGTGCATTATCCATTCAATGACAGGACTTTCTGACATTGTCAATGGTAATCTCTCAAGTTTTTCGATGCTCAGGATTGTATAGTCTGCTCCTTTTAGTGCCAAGCTGATTTGTTTATCAGTAAGGTTAAAGATGGAAAACAATGACGTTGTGTTGATTAAACGCCAAGGCACATAGCCTGAACGAAGATTTTGCAGCGTCCAGCCTAACTGTACAATATAACGCAATTGTGACTGGCCATGCTGTAACATTAGCAAGCCTTTGTCTATTATATCAATGGCAGATGATACAATGCTGTCCAGTGAATATATTCTGGAGGACAGAGTCATTAACCCATTGTCCACTACAGAAAGTGATTTTTCCAAATGAATACGATCAATTTCTCGTATTTTGTCTGCTGTTTCAATTTGCATAATTTTCCATGCTTCGTTGTATGCCGCATATATACTGGTCGCTATGAAACGTTTTTGACGCTGTTTGCCTGGTCCCAGAATGAAATCGCGCAAATCAGCACCTTCTTTAAGTAAAAATAAGTGTTGCTTAATTTCTGCCAGTGTGGATGATTCTAGCCATTTGAGGCAGCGTTTCCCTACACTGTATGATGTTACTATCCCTGGATGTGTTCTCTGGGAGTATCTAGGGTCTGGTCTGGTCATTTTTAGCCCCTGTGTTTTGTTCAGGAATCTATCTTGACAGTTATTAGTGTCAGTAGGCCAGATTAACCACTTTTTCCAATCAGGATGTGTTCTGTTTAGATGTAAAATTTTGGTTACGTCTATTTCAATATCTGTAGTTGCATTATCAGGTATTGGTTTTGGAATAGACGGTTTGTTAAGTTCCTTAATCTTAGCTAGGCCAAGACAGGATGTTTGGTGAATTGTGTCATTTAAAAACATAATTTGTTCTGGGATCATGCAGGCTCGAAATAATGCTTCTAGGCCTTGCACCTGCCACTCTTTTGTACCCCAGATGGTTTTTGTTTCAATGTTGTTTTTCCAAAAATCAAAACCAAATGTCATCATTTTTTCATAAAATGCTTCTGAATATATCAATTTAGTATTTGTCAGCATTGTTTTCAACCCTGTTTTATCTAACAGTTTATAATAAAACGTTTCTGCATGACTGGTGTTAAATCCTGAGAAGTACTGGAATTTCTCATAGAATGTTTTAGAACTACTTTTTGGTATGCAAGTAGTGATCACCATAGTGTGTGTAGCAGAACATCTGCTCGTAATTAGATGAACCTTGTAAATAATCATGTTCTGTGAATCTAGCTGACATTACTAAATCTGACATCATATTATTTATACTTTCAAAATCCCAATCATCAGAGAATGTACTTGGTTTTACAAAGTCACTTAAGGAAACCTTGAACTGGTGAGGATATTTCGAGATCTCGACCGGGCCATACACTTCATAGTCAGTTTTGTCCCATACTACCCCGCCGGGTATTGGAATGGCTGTGACATTTACTGTTGACAGTTCTCTTTTCTTTACGTGGGATGATTTGTGTGGTTTCAGGACTAAGTTGATGTTCTGACTTGCTGTGTCCATTGAACTGTAATAAACATTCCTAAAATCAAGACTAAAATTAGGCATAGTAGGAGTATAAGTACCCCTGAGATAATCCAATGCTCAAATAGTGGTGCATTCAGATATCCTTCTTTGATTTGATGAAAGAGTTCTGTTGGTTTTCTTTTAAGGTCTTTGTTTCTGGCAATACTTCAGGGTTGCTTTGATCTTCAGAAAAGTTGTCGAAATTGATGAAGTAGCCAGAGGCAGTTCTGTCAATTGTTGGAATTGTTTTCTCAATTTGTCTTTCGGTAGCACATTCTGATGCCACATCATTGTAGACTGGTGTTTCTTGACGAACTGTTTCAATCTGTGTTTCAAGAGGCACAAGTTCCCTGGCATTATTGCATAGTCCCTCTCTGTGCACTGCAGGCTTATCGAATGTGATTAGTCTTTCAGTTTGAACCTCTTGAATTGTTGCAAATTTGGGTATTCTGTTATTTCTTGGGAGTCCACTTGGCCTACCGTTGATTATAGGCCACATGATTGTGGTTTTACCAGGTCGATTGATACAACTCTGTTCTCCTTTTTACCAGCAAGGGGCGGTAGTACTACTGATCTTGTTCCGTTGATTGTTAAGACAGGTACTGCTGTTCTGTAAGAAGGCCCAAATTCCTTCTTCACCGCTATTTTCTCTCTGACTAAATCCCCAATCTTTGGAATCCAGACAGGCCTTGCTGGGGCTGATGGTGCCTCTTCAGTGGTAGTTGGCTGTTGCTTTAACTTTATGTTGCTGAAGGATTTTCTTGTTTCATTCAAGTCCTGTAAAACAGCCAAACGATCTTTGATGTCAAAGTCTTTATTCTTATCTTGTACCACTGATACCTGACTATTGAAAGTCCTGAACGTGCATTCTAGTTCCGAACAATAGTTCGTACGGGCTGAAACCTTTTAGAGAATTTCTTGGCAAATTGTTAAGACTTAACTGGACACTTATTAAATGTTTGACCCACCCATCACCCGAACCTAATGCCTTCGCTGTTATAGATTGCTTTATGTCCCGTTTTTTTCTTTCTACCACACTATTCCCTTCGGGGTGTGACGGACAAGAATACCGCAACCCAACTCCCATGCTGGCCATGGCCTCCTTATAAGCTCGAGAGCTGAAAGCAGGACCCTGGTCAGAATGGAACATGGCAATTGCGTATGTGCCGATAAAGACTCGCAGATCTTTTATAACCGTTCTGGCGTCAGCCGAGCGCTGGGGCCACGTTTTTTAAGTGAGTATAGTCTTAAATGATTAATAGGACGCTGGATTGCATATAGACGAAACAAGTGATGGACCGAATGTGGATCAATGTCACACATTCTCCCCAGTCCAAAGATCTGGGCTCAAATCCATCGTTTTTTTGCACTCCACACCACCCCGGGTTAGACAATGGCGATATGCAAATCAGCTCTGACCCTGTGCCCCATGGGAACAGTCCAGTCCAAACTACAAAAGCCATGTCCTTCCCAGAACGGAATCAAGCATCCGAGGACCGGACCGGTTTCGAGGTAACACCTCTCATCAGCCCGGCTAGCTTGACTCCAGTGGTGTGGAGTGCCTGGGACCCACGTCTGAGCATCCCCAGCGCACTTATGGCGAATTTGCAAACAAAACAAGTGATGGACCGAATGTGGATCAATGTCACACATTCACCCCAGTCCAAAGATCTGGGCTCAAATCCATCGTTTTTGTCTAACCCAGGGTGGTGTGGAGTGCAAAAAAACGATGGATTTGGGCCCAGATCTTTTGACTGGGGGAGTGTGTGACATTGATCCACATTCAGTCAATCACTTGTTGTTTTTGCAATTGCCGCCCTAAGTGCGCTGGGGATGCCCAGACGTGGGTCCCAGGCACTCCACACCACTTGGAGTCAAGCTAGCCGGGCTGATGAGAGGTGTTACCTCGAAACCGGTCCGGTCCTCGGATGCTTGATTCCGTTCTGGGAAGGACATGGCTTTTGTAGTTCGGACTGGACTGTTCCCATGGGGCAACAGGGTCAGAGCTGATTTGCATATCGCCATTGTCTAACCCAGGGTGGTGTGGAGTGCAAAAAAACGATGGATTTGGGCCCAGATCTTTTGACTGGGGGAGTGTGTGACATTGATCCACATTCAGTCCATCACTTGTTGTTTTTGCAATTGCCGCCCTAAGTGCGCTGGGGATGCCCAGACGTGGGTCCCAGGCACTCCACACCACTTGGAGTCAAGCTAGCCGGGCTGATGAGAGGTGTTACCTCGAAACCGGTCCGGTCCTCGGATGCTTGATTCCGTTCTGGGAAGGACATGGCTTTTGTAGTTCGGACTGGACTGTTCCCATGGGGCAACAGGGTCAGAGCTGATTTGCATATCGCCATTGTCTAACCCAGGGTGGTGTGGTGTGCAAAAAAACGATGGATTTGGGCCCAGATCTTTTGACTGGGGGAGTGTGTGACATTGATCCACATTCAGTCCATCACTTGTTGTTTTTGCAATTGCCGCCCTAAGTGCGCTGGGGATGCCCAGACGTGGGTCCCAGGCACTCCACACCACTTGGAGTCAAGCTAGCCGGGCTGATGAGAGGTGTTACCTCGAAACCGGTCCGGTCCTCGGATGCTTGATTCCGTTCTGGGAAGGACATGGCTTTTGTAGTTCGGACTGGACTGTTCCCATGGGGCAACAGGGTCAGAGCTGATTTGCATATCGCCATTGTCTAACCCAGGGTGGTGTGGAGTGCAAAAAAACGATGGATTTGGGCCCAGATCTTTTGACTGGGGGAGTGTGTGACATTGATCCACATTCAGTCCATCACTTGTTGTTTTTGCAATTGCCGCCCTAAGTGCGCTGGGGATGCCCAGACGTGGGTCCCAGGCACTCCACACCACTTGGAGTCAAGCTAGCCGGGCTGATGAGAGGTGTTACCTCGAAACCGGTCCGGTCCTCGGATGCTTGATTCCGTTCTGGGAAGGACATGGCTTTTGTAGTTCGGACTGGACTGTTCCCATGGGGCAACAGGGTCAGAGCTGATTTGCATATCGCCATTGTCTAACCCAGGGTGGTGTGGAGTGCAAAAAAACGATGGATTTGGGCCCAGATCTTTTGACTGGGGGAGTGTGTGACATTGATCCACATTCAGTCCATCACTTGTTGTTTTTGCAATTGCCGCCCTAAGTGCGCTGGGGATGCCCAGATGTGGGTCCCAGGCACTCCACACCACTTGGAGTCAAGCTAGCCGGGCTGATGAGAGGTGTTACCTCGAAACCGGTCCGGTCCTCGGATGCTTGATTCCGTTCTGGGAAGGACATGGCTTTTGTAGTTCGGACTGGACTGTTCCCATGGGGCAACAGGGTCAGAGCTGATTTGCATATCGCCATTGTCTAACCCAGGGTGGTGTGGAGTGCAAAAAAACGATGGATTTGGGCCCAGATCTTTTGACTGGGGGAGTGTGTGACATTGATCCACATTCAGTCCATCACTTGTTGTTTTTGCAATTGCCGCCCTAAGTGCGCTGGGGATGCCCAGACGTGGGTCCCAGGCACTCCACACCACTTGGAGTCAAGCTAGCCGGGCTGATGAGAGGTGTTACCTCGAAACCGGTCCGGTCCTCGGATGCTTGATTCCGTTCTGGGAAGGACATGGCTTTTGTAGTTCGGACTGGACTGTTCCCATGGGGCAACAGGGTCAGAGCTGATTTGCATATCGCCATTGTCTAACCCAGGGTGGTGTGGAGTGCAAAAAAACGATGGATTTGGGCCCAGATCTTTTGACTGGGGGAGTGTGTGACATTGATCCACATTCAGTCCATCACTTGTTGTTTTTGCAATTGCCGCCCTAAGTGCGCTGGGGATGCCCAGACGTGGGTCCCAGGCACTCCACACCACTTGGAGTCAAGCTAGCCGGGCTGATGAGAGGTGTTACCTCGAAACCGGTCCGGTCCTCGGATGCTTGATTCCGTTCTGGGAAGGACATGGCTTTTGTAGTTCGGACTGGACTGTTCCCATGGGGCAACAGGGTCAGAGCTGATTTGCATATCGCCATTGTCTAACCCAGGGTGGTGTGGAGTGCAAAAAAACGATGGATTTGGGCCCAGATCTTTTGACTGGGGGAGTGTGTGACATTGATCCACATTCAGTCCATCACTTGTTTTTGCATATAGACAGCATTATGCTACCTACATACCAGGCCATGGCAATACTCCGCCTGACTCATTGCTGCGATCTCTGTTGCAGTCCGGGCAGTTCTTCACATATTTATAGTGGTGCAGGCTCATTCCTGGCCACCAGTATACTGATTGTAATTCAGTCAGAGATACCTTCATCTGTTTGTGCCTTGGACCGTCACCCATGTGTGTGTCTGCTATTAATAACTTTCTCCTGTTCGTGTTTGGAATTACCCTATCCCCCACTCCAGGGATTCGAGCAAAAGGAACGGAGTTGCATCAATTACGTATGCATAATTGAGTGGATAGTTCACGGGTAGTGCTGCACAGTCGCCTTTTACGGACGTTTTTACTGCCAGCATGGTTTCCCCGTCAATGTATTTTACTGAACGCTTTTTTGTGGCTACGGAAGCTGGTTTAGTTGCTTCCGCTGTGGCTGTAATAGCCAATGAATTCCCTGCAACGTGAATGCCATCACGTTGATGACTCAGTGTGTGTATCACGTGAGTCTTTTGTAGTTCTTTCTGTAAAAGAACTACTTGCTTCCAAAGCATTTATGCTTGATTGTGGCACCTGTGTCATCTTTGTAATCATTTTGAATCCAGCTCTGCAACTTATTATTGTAAGAGTTGACGCAAAAATGCGAATCGCACACGATTAGTGTCGGGAATTCACGTTCCACATTTTCAAGCGCCATCTTTAAGGATCTGATTTCAGCTCTCTGAGCCGAACAGTTTCTTACTGATTCAGTTTTTGTTATTTTTGGTCTGAATTTACCGTACAGCCAGCGACCTTTAATAATCGCACAGGCTGCATCATAGGATTTGTTTTCTACATTGTAGTGCTGGACAAATCTGTCTGTATAGATTATACAGGAGTTCTGTTGGAGAGGCAGAAGTTCGATTGGCAGAGGATATTCTTGTTCATATGTTAAATCATTCAGTTTTTTGAATTGCGGAGCAAAATAGTATTTCACATCTTCCGCAGCAAGAGAATTTACCCACTGTATCCATTTCGGATCCAGTGACACTGTAGGCAGGTTTACTGGGCTGAATAGCGCCTCGAAGGCGGATTCCGCTGTGAGGACAGTGATCCTTTTGCCATGTGCTAATTCTCGTTCATTAGCTATTGCAGTCTGTACTGCTTTCACAGTATTTTCTGTGGGACTGAATGTTTTTTCTGCTTGTGTGTACAAGTGTGATTTGTAAGCTATTGGTACCGTTTCTCCCTCATTAGAGGTCAGGTACGTGAATCCGCATCTTCCTGGGATGACTAGGATTACAAGGTTGCGTGTGTTATCACGTGTATCTAATTTTGTTTTTGCTAACATGTCTGTTTGCAGTGATCTCAAAATTTCTGTGTGTTTTTGAGTCCAGTTGATTGGTTTAAAATCAGGTTTAATTAGTTCGTAGAGAGGTTTAACCCTCTCCGCATAAATTTAGAATGTAAGTTCTTCCGAAATTCAGGAAACCTAGAATCGATTGTAAATTCTTCAGCGTTTTAGGTGCTTGGAGTACAGCGCACTTCTCTAAGAAGTTGTCCGCTAGGCTTTTTCCTTCACTTGATAATTCGTATCCTAAAAATAAGACTGTCAGATGGGCAATTCGAGACTTTTTAAAGTTGAATTTGTAACCCTCTGCAGCGAACCCAAATATTATGGTGTTCACTCTTTTCAAGTGAGTGTCCAAGTCATCGTCTGCGAGATAGATGTTATCGACATAAGATAATGCCTCATCATCATATATTTGTAGTAACTCTGTTACTCTGGCTGAGAATAGTCCTGGGCTGTTCTTGAATCCCTGTGTGAGCCTACAGAAATTTTCTGTGACCCCATTACTGAGAAAGCGGTCAAGTACCTGCTTTCTGGTGCAATATTTTGACAAAAGAAACCATTAGATATGTCTAATGTCGTTTTATATTTTTTCCTAACTATATTATTCATTAGTGCAGCACTATGCGAATTTTGTACTGCAAATGTTTTGCAACATGAGTTAAGGTGTCTGTAGTCCAAAACTAGACGATATGAGTTGTCTGGTTTGGAGACAGGAAACAAAGGATTGTTCATTTGAGAGGTGCATGTTTCAATCACCCCCTGGTATTCAAGTTGATCTAAAATCTCCCTGATTTGTTTTTTAGCTTCTTGCTTAATTGGATACTGCCTTTGTGCAGTTGGTTGATTTTTTAACTGGATTTTGTGAGGAGGAGAGTCCTCATCCCATCCTACATGATTTTTATATAATGCTGGTGCCTGGGCTACTGCCCATTTCCTTGCATATATATACTTTTTGTGAATCGGAATGTGATTCGAGAAGGCAGGCAACATCATTTCTTCGCCACGAGGGCACTCCCTGACAAACTCTGGGGGCCAATCTTTTTCAGCTAACAGGATGTCGTAGCCTTTTGAGAGGTTATCCCAAAATAGACCCCTTATTTTCCTAGTCTTATCTCCCTCTATACGCAGTGTTATTTCGTATATCTTATGAGGTTTGCTAACTCTGGTGTCGGCAGTTTCCACTTGAATGTATTCATTCGTGTCCACTGTCTCCAGATGACTCATCAGGATCTTGCGAGCTACGCTGATTTCTGCTGCACTGTCTAGCATTGTCTGTGCCCACTCCCCGTTTTTCAACTGTGTCCTCAGAATTCTCGGCATGTTCGATTACTCTAATACTGGCTACCTTCTTTCTTGGAAATTGTAATTTTTTACTTTGAGCAGGTTCCTTGTCTTTGGACTTGGTGTGCTCTCCTGGGTCTGACCGTCCTCTTCTTTCCGATTTCTGCGAAAAAGATCGAGAGGGACGTGTATCAATACTTTGATATCTATCAGGCTTCTTCAAGTTATCCCTATTTCTGAGGTTATATCTTTTTTCAGAGGGCTCCCTCTGGGGAGACTGGTGTTCTTGAGTCGGAGTTCTTTCTCTCCGTCAAGGAGACCTTCCTCTGGACTGGAAAACTTTTTCCTTTGGAGTGGATTGTTTATTTCCATCCCAGCTCTTTTTAGGAGTGTTTAAATTATTTTTAATAAATAATTTTTCAGGATTTTCAAGTAGTTGGGGTTTTACTGGTTTCCCACCCAAGCTGTCTCTACCTAATTCTTCATAGCATTTCTCTATGATTCTGGCAAGCTCAATTGGTTGATCTGTTATATCTGTTTCCTTCAACTTCTGGCGGATCGCCACAGATGCTGCTTCTCCTTTTATATTGGCTAGTAATATAGCCAAGACCTGCTTGAAGTCTTTCAGTAATTTCATACCAAGAGTTAAAGCAGGTTCTGGACCGTATTCATTCTGAATCTGTTTTAGCACATCTGGTATTACCGCCATTGACGGAACACCATGTGTTTTCGTGTAAATGGAAGCAAAGACTGTACCCCAAGTGTCACAGTCCTCCATGTGTGGTGCGACCCCCATTGGAAGGCAGATGGTCAGAATTCTGTGTTTCTCTATAGGGGTAGTATTCGGAAATACTGCCTCTATCTGAGTATTTTTCTGCGCTAACCAGAAAGGAATTTGTTCTCCTTTTATGGGTGTTTTACCAAGACATGGTTGTATGTTCCGTGGTGTAATTTTATTTGTGTTCCCCTGATGAGGGGTCAGCTGTGGAACATTAACAGTTGTTTGGACTGTTGCAGTCCGCATTACATATTGGACTAATTGTCTATGTATTTTAATAAGTGTTTTTAGCTGTACTAACAGCTCATCTCTTGAAATTTTTACAATGTCCGGATGTGGTGTGCAGCTGGCTAGAACCGGCCACGTTGCTCCTGGTCTACCTAGTGGACCGAGCCTGGTAATGTGATCATTGTGTTTTAGGGCGCCTTTAAACCAGAGCAGATGCTCTTGGTATTTTAATGGGATTTCAATCTCCTCGAAAGGAGCGTACTCTTCCGGTGGATCCCCTATTATATAACAGTGGAACTCGTGTGTTGCAGCGTTTGCCGCTGGAAATTTTATCCATGAATAGAATACCTCTGTCTGCCGATATTCGTGTGCCTCTATCACGAAGACGACTGTGCCACCTTGTGTGGTCAGTCCATTTTCTATAAGTTTTGACGTTATAGTTTTTCTTAAGTTGACCGGGATGATTATCGCACCCAGTTCAGTAATATTATCAGGACCCTGCTGAGTCGCATTTACTGTGGCAGCAGTGGTTCCGTTCTCTAAATCTGACATTTTATTGTCAGAAAGGTTTTGCAGAGCAGGTCTCCAAGGAGACAAAGATTAGGTGCACAATATTTTGGAACACTGTATCCTTCAAAGTTGAATACACCAGTGCTTTACATAGGAATCTCTTCCTACTAAGTTCGGGCGGATTTTAGCCTTTCACCCACTCCAGACGTCTATTGGAGTATTTACGGGAGAAAGGGGTCTGTGTGAAAAATGCACGACTGAGTTACTCTAACGTCTTGCGTTAGTTTACCGCCTTACCAAACGTTTGGGCACCATGTAGTGTAGTTCCTATTTTCCCTATAGGCCCTGCGCATTGGAATAACATAAACAGCAGTATAGACGTAGAAGTGCGGTCTTCCAGGTCTCTACTGACTATGCTAAACTTAATTGGGTTTGTTACCAACTAGCTCAGAGGTCACTGGAAACTTTCTTGACTGAATAGGAAGTGATCAGCTTCCCTGGTACAGACAAGAAGGGATTCAGTTTTCCAACAACCGCATAAACATGACAACTTTGCTCCTCAGATAAGAGTCAATCTCTAGGGTCGTGTGAAACAATAGACAGTTATTTTACTCGGTCAGTTGTGCAGATTACTTTCACTAAGATGCAGAGAAATAGAGAGACAGGCGTTTTCAATAAAAGGTATTATTTATTGAACAGTCTTTCTTCTCATGCAAGAGAAATGGATTGCCACAATTGCAATACTAGTTATTAGATAAAGTGCGTACAGTAGAATGAGTATTGCGAAAACATACTGTAAAAGCATTGATATGGTTTCTTAGCCATACAATGGTTAAAAGGAATAAATTATATACAGTCATATATACATTATGCTAACGTACTCAACTGGTGCTTCTAAATACGCCTACTCCAGTGTGCCTGACCTAAGCCTAACACGTGGATGGGAGTAAGTAGCAGTTTAAGTTAAGTTGGTTTTGCCAAGGTTTGCTTCAAGAATTCTCTCTAAGGGTTTAGTCAACACCATACCTCTGGAATAGAATGTTGGAGGTCTTGTATCTCCTCTCAGGACTCGATATCCCAGTCACTCGCAAGAGTAGGCTGGAAACGCCAGAGCTGGATTTTCTCGGCAGGAGAAAAGACAGCGTCTTTCTCAGCGCGCCAAAGAGGAGGAGGAGGGGCAGCGTCCGTGGGCTGGTTGCATCTGCTGGGCTCTGCAAGGGACCGCTGTTCTGCTCCTGTGTTCAGCACACCATCGTTCGCTCGTTAGCAGCGATAGCATCAGCGTTTGCTTAAGGCAATGATGGTATTATTTATACCTGAAAGGTGCCTTGTTTGACGTAAGTTTTTGGACATAAGACGTCAATAAAGATGTCACTAGGAAGTGATCGTCCTTTCAGTGCTCATTAGAGTTCTATTACTAATCAAAACATAGCAAGCGGGGCTTTCCCAAGTTGCTGAGTTTTATCTTGTTGAAGAACTCGGAGTGTAATCTAGGAATCTTAGATAGTGGCTTCTGCTGTGTCATGTACCTTAATGAGCTGCAGAGGCGAGTTTCTGAAATGTGTTTCTGAAATATGCTTCTGAAATATGTTTCTGAAACATGGCTGAAATATGGCTCTGATCGTTTATGCCATTATAGGGGTATGAATGGATTATAGCCGTTTAGGGGCATAAGGTCACAGTATTGATCGGGGTCCTAGATTAGAACGCGACATCCCCAATGGCCAGTGAGGCTGGCCCCCTTAGACTCCTGAGGGCAGTTGGGGGAAAGCTCTGGACCTCTGAGCCCAGAGACAAAGACCAGGAGAAAGGCTAGTGCAGGGAGCCAGGAGAATCAGCTCACCGTGGATTTCACCATTTTTGAGATCGGCTGTAACTTCCCCTGGCTCAAGCTCACCACCAGGAATAAAATGTGCCCAGGATCAATCAGGTTCCCGAGTGGAGCGCATGGGGTTTTACTGCTCTTTTAACCTCCAGGGTGTGCCAGGGCTCGGGGGTTACACACATTGTTTTTTATTAAGTTTTATTACGTTTTTTGAAGGAACGGGCGGGCTGGGGACTCCCTCCCCAGACTATTCCATGGTCCAGGGATCCTATCCCTCAGACCATATTTGTTTTGGATTGGGCTGGGATCCCATCCTCAACCACCAAGCAGCCGAAGACAGTGCCTTCATTTCCCTAGGGGTGTTGTGCCTGCCAAGGTCACCATGCCCATGTCTGGGGGGAGCAGGCAGCCTTCACAAGCACAGAGATCTCTCCCCAGAGGAACAGGCATGGAGAGAGAAGCTGCCGACTTCCACAGCTGCACATGGAGGTGCGGGCTGTGCGGGACCTGGGGGGGCATCGAGGGGTGGGCTCCCTCAGCTGCCCCCAACAGTGAGGTGGAATGGGGTGACTGGGTGGGAACAAAACATAAAAGGAAAGAGCTGCACAATGTGAGGCTGCTCAGCAGAAGAAAAAGGCAGCAACTCTCCCCAGCACAGCCGCTCATTTTGCATTAAGTGCTCCAGTGGGAACGCCATATATTGACCTGCAGGGCTGCTATATTTGCATGATTTACTCCCCTCGTGTTGGCTCCCGGAGAGCAGGAACACCATCAACAAACTCATCAAGTGTTGTAGGGGGGCTGCAGAAGTCTCAGCATCCCCCAGGAGTAATATTTAAAGAGTTGACCCTATATTATCTTCAGGGTAATAGAATCTTGGACTTTTCCGAGATTTCCTTTAATGTTTTCAAAGCATTCTCTAGGCTGGAGCTTCTGATCTACAGCCTGGAGTGCAGCATCGCCTAGGGTTTGTTCTATGGCTGTATTTAATGTCGTCTGAATATGTGTGAAGAAGTTGTAAAGAATGTGTGTAAATAATATGTGTAATGCGCTCTTTAGGGGCTAAGTCTATGGTTTCATGTTATCTGATCAAAATGTTTACCTTCATGGGGATGTTTTTATGACTGCATTTTGATGGCTGGTAGTTTACAAAAAGCACACAGACACATGTTTTACTCATTTTAAATGCATTATTGATATACTATTGTTGACAATGATTTGATTATTTATTAAAGTGAATACATGTTATCAACATTGATGATTGCATTTACCTATTTAACATGTGGCTTGTTGATCTTGACCCTTTGAAAAAGCCACTAGCCTTACCTGATATGTTTGTTTGACCCTTGTAGGGGGTCAAAGGTGATTACATGATCTATGGTGGTTTTCATCTGCCAATGTGCACATTTGTAAATGACTGCCTAATATTTAGTAGCGTGTGTGTAATGAATAGACTTTTCCTTTTTCTAAAGAAAAAGCACAGACGGGACAATCATTTATGAGGTCGAGCATCAACTCTAGTGTTCTTGTTTCCTGGCTCCTTATTGGGTGGTGCTCCTGATACATCACTTCTGTTTTGAGTGAGGAGCACCGCCGTCGCCGCCGTCTTGGATACCAATGCGCATGCGCGGGTGGCCACGCATGCGCATTGGTATCCAAGATGGCGGTGACGGCGGCGCGAATGAGCAGAGGGAGCCCCGGGACGCTACGCACAAGGTAAGTGCCTTTTTATTTACTTTTATTTCAATATTTTCAAAAATTAGGTATGGAGGGGAGGGGGGCAGGCGGTGCGTAGTGGGGCTACACGAAGTGCGTAGGTGGGCGTAGTTTCTCACCCACTTTGCGTAGCTACGCGTAGCCCCACTATGCATACTACACCCAGGGTTAGTGTTTAGATTTCCATAAAACAGCATTAAAGGCACCCCACTGTTTGGTCAATGGATCAGCTAGTAACAGTTAGTTGATGGACAACAAGACCCGCTTAATTCTCCATTTATTTAAATTTTATTTCTCTTTACGTTTTCCTAGTATGACCTTACACTTGGAAGTTTAATCTTTATTCAGAAAATTTAATTAAGCATTTCTTAAATCACTTCAAGTGAAAGATAAGAATAATTCAATTAGTTTACAATTATTAGCAGAATAGTTCAGAAATGATAAAATTCAAAGACATATTACCCATCTTCTTGGGAAAAAAAATCAGGATTAAACAGCAAAGTTCCCAAAGATAGCCTCTCTATCTTCCTCGGTGTTCACATTCCATCGAGACTCCGACCTATCAAAAGTTGAAGTCAGGAAAAATTTTAAAGTCTTTGCACCCAAAAATTGATCAGTCCGACAGCATGTCGTGGTGCGAAAGAAATTCAAAGCAAGCAATCTTTTTCTCTTCCAAACAGCCTCTTTTATACCCTTTTGTCCTAACTATCTAACTAAAATTTGAAACTTTATGGTCCACACTCAATTTTCATTGGCCCATTCGAGAGGTGGATGAAGATCACCTCATGTCCTCATTATCTAATTTTTCGCCAAGTCACTTCCATAATTCTCATGCGTTAATAGTTGTCCATGTTGCAAAATATAATTTCTGTCCTTATACCGACATTACGGTCAACTTTCCCAGGCTCACAACTCGGACATCCAATCTTGGCACCACTCTGCTTTTCAGGTCACACTGGCCTTGACATCAGCAGACCAGGCACAAGCTGCTCATACATCTCTCGAGTGCAGTTGCGCATGCGTAGAAATATACTTTCTTGGAGTCTCGCAAAACTTCCATTTTTACTTAGGCCTCATAGGCCATAACGGTAACTATTATGAAAACAAACACAATTAAACGTTAGATTTTGAAGTAAAGCCCTTCTGTTTACCTCCCCCCATTCTAAGTGTACCGTTAGTAGTTACCTAGCTTTTTAAGCTACACATAGGCGTTGTTTCTTACCATTTCTCCTCCGTTTTTGCCACAATGAATACTTACAATATGCATTCCTGCTTAGCTTGGGTAATTTAAAGCATTATCACACTATATTAGTATGACAATTCACAAGATTAATGTGTTATGATTTGCAACACAAGGAAATTAGTATCCCACATTTACTTTTCTGTGTGTGTGTGTTTTTCTTTCTGTTGGCTAGTTAACTTCACTCGATTAGCACATAATATGGTTATGAGAAAATGGTTTCACAAGGGGTATACAAATGTTTTTGCTACAGCTTCCCTCCATCACTACAATGAGGTGATTGGTTCCCAATAAGATTAAATTGTGGAGCTATTACTTGCGCAGGCCACACAATTAATAGCCCTAATTTCCACAATACTGTAGTGTTATTCCACTGATTCTATCGGCATGTATAGTCGTACAGCAAATTTTGGCATACTGCACAACCTTAACTTGGAAACCACCCCCAATGTTATGTATAGCGTACCTATCCTGCTTGTACAAAAAGTTGGACTTGAAAAGGGGATCTTTTTTTCTACTGCATGTTTATCCCTTTTATTAAAAATGTACATTGTCCAGGCAGTATTTGATCTGATGTGTGAGCCCAGATTCATTTGGAAAGCACATTGTTGTAATCAAATAAGAGATGCTGACATTTTCGGAGACATTCCTACCTTATGCTTTCATGACATACTGCAAGAGTAAATTTGTATGTGGGTACTTTTTCACTGACAACAGTCATGTTTTGATTAATCACTTGTATTTGTAGCAATTTTTATTATCACATGTGTTAATCTATTTGTGGTTTCTTTTGACTTATTTGTAAGTACATCCTTTGAGAGTTCATTTTCAGATAATGTCTTTACATGAAGAAATTAACCTGAGCCACCTTCGTTAATTATTTTTCTAGTAAGCTTTTTTTTTTTTTTTTCAAAAACCTTTATTGCACCTTTAAATTTACACAGCTGTAGGCCTACAACCCAAGGGGCTGGCCGCTATAACGATCACGCAATCATCATGCAGGAACATCAAGTTGGTGTCTGAATGTCATTCTTTTTACAATCCTTATAACTGCATCGATTAAAAGGTACTTTGTAGTCATTATAATGTCAATCAGTACTTGTTCTTGATTTTCTATTTTTGCAAAAACAACAACAAAACAAAAGAAACTCAAGGAATCACATTGTGGTCATGCTTTGTTTGTTATCGGTCGTGTTTAACTGAGTCAAGAAGCGTTCCCCCAGTGTAAACTCCACCCGGTCCCTCCAGTACTGCCTCAAAAGCATGCTCGTGTGAGTGCACCGTCTTCCTCGAACTCTCCCCCCTAGTAACCTCCCCCATTCGTTCCACGAGTCAATCTTGTAAATTCCGGTGCTACCCATGATCTGTGGCTCCCCTTCCCGTCATACTCTGTGAGAACTATCATTCCTCCTCCCCTTCCTCATCCGACACATCCTGATCGTCTTCCGGCAAGGGATCACAGATCTACCCTCAGTACACATTCCACTTGGTCCAGATTTTATTCCATTTCCCCGGACAGGCTTGGTTAGAGTACACCGCCCTTTCCGTTACCATTACCCTATCCATGTTCAGGCACCATTGTGTCTTTGTTGGCACTTCTGCCGCTCCCCATCGCTGTGCAACATCACGTTTAGCCACTATCAAGCCCACTGTGACCCAGAGTTGTCCATGCCTGGACAGATCAGTAGATTCCCATACATTTAGGAGACACCTCTCTGGTTCAGGTAACAGTGTGATCTCCAGCGTCTGTGATATTGTTCGCATTATTTGTCTCCAAAATTCCTGGACCCGGGGGCAGTCCCATATGGTGTGAAAAAACGTGCCCTCCTCCCCGCACCCACGAAGGCAGTAAGGGTGTTGTGCTCTGGTAATGCGGTGTAACATAGTCCTAGTGTAGTACACCCTATGTAACACTTTCAGTTGTACAAGTCTCAGTCGTGCGGAGATGCCTACTTCCTTAGGCGATGTTATCGCCTCATTCCATTCATGTTCGTCCATCTCACAGGTGTCCCCCTCCCATTTCTCCTTCAAAGGGGTCAGTGGGTCCGGTAAGTTGTTAAGTAGTTTACGGTATGTGAGTGATGTCGCACGCTCAATCATAAAGTCGGTGAGAAGGCGGTCTTCAAGTGGGGATGATTCTGGCAAATCAGTGTCCGGGGGTAGAGCAGCGAGCAATGCATGTTGTATCTGAATATACCTATAGAGCTCCCGCTCACCCAGATCGTACAACTCCCTCAGTCTACTAAAAGGCACCACAACTCCCCTTTCCCAGAGATCCCCCACCGTAGATATCCCTATAGTATCCCAGTGTGAGAACCCTCTGCTGTTTCTCATGTTACCTAAGGCTCGAGAATCCCATAGTGGGGTAAGCTTGGTTATTTTCCCCTTCCATCCTAGTGCCGCCGTCGCTGTATGCCACAGCGCCACAGTTAGTCTGGCGGGCCCCACCAAGTTACGCATTTTGCGCTGATCATATAACGGAGCCAATAAACTATTCGTGCCCAGTTGTGCCCTGTCTGCTTGAAACGCTGTCTTATTTTGCGGAGTGTGTATCCAGTGGTTGATGGGTTTCAGGTGTGCTGCCCAATAATACAATTTCAGATTAGGCAACGCGATCCCGCCATCGTACCATCCCCTGTGCAGTTTGGGTTGTGCAATGCGTGCCGGGAGGTTTCCCCATAAGAGATTTGATACCATCTCTGCTACTTTCTGAAAAATTCTAGGAGCCACCGGATATGGCGTATTTTCAAGTATGTACAGAAATCGGGGCAAGGCCATCATTTTATACAGTGCCGCCCTTCCCAGTAGCGTTAAAGGCAGCCCACCCAAAACTTAACTTCCTGTTTAAGTCTTTCCATGGGGGGCCCCAGATTTTTATCCATAAACTCCGATGGGTCCTTAGTAACCTGGATACCCAAGTATTTAAAGGATGAGCCAGCTATCTTCAGAGGGCATTCTGCACTCAGTGCCGGGATCGGTCCCTTCAGGACATATAATTCGGATTTGCTCCAGTTCAACGTATACCCTGATACCTTACCATGACTGTCACAGAGATGTAATAGAGCCGGAACCCCATGTTCTGGGTCCGTTAGATATACCAGCATATTGTCTGCATAGAGTGAGAGCCGGTCCTCTCAGCCCTCCGCCCAGCGTATGCCAGTCAGTAGCGGCGAGGTCTTTATTAAAGTGGCTAGGGGTTCCAAGGAAATCGCAAATAGTAATGGCGAGAGGGGGCATCCCTGACGTGTGCCCCTCCCCAGTGGGAACATTCGCGAGATATGGCCGTTTGCCACGACCTGCGCAACCGGGTCAGCATATAACAATCTAATCCATGCGGTAAACTTGGGGCCAAATCCTAAACGAGACAGAACCTCAAACAAGTAGTTCCACTCTACAAGGTCAATGGCCATCTTGGCATCAAGGGTCAATAATACTGCTTGTGTTGCGATCGATTTCGCCCTAGCCAGCACTCCATGTAGTCTGCGCAGATTTAACACCGTGTTTCTATGAGGCATAAATCTAGACTGGTCCGGGTGTATGAGGGTTAGCAGGTGAGGCAGAATTCTGGTCGCCAAGAGTTTGGCGAGGATTTTAACTTCTGCATTAAGCAGCGAGATGGGGTGGTATGAGAAGCAATCTTCAGGTGGTTTTCCCGGTGTGGGGATGGCTACTATCGTTGCCAGTCTCTGATCTGGTGGAAGTACGCCCTTCTCTAAACACTCCTTATACATTGCTAGTAGATGTTTGCTTAGGCTCTCGGGCGTCACTTTATACCATTCTATAGGTATGCCGTTCGGTCCCAGCGCCTTACCCGGATTCAACACATTAATAGCCAATTGGATTTCTTCAGCAGTAATGTCCGTATCTAACTCTGTGGCCACCTCCAAAGTAAGCGTCCGGACCTCAATCTGTTCCAGAGCTTCTCTGGCTATCTCAGGTGTTACTACGCGCTCAGGGGTGTAGACCCCCTCGAAGTGGGCCGCCAGCTCCTCTAGTATTCATTCTGGGCTAGTGTGCATCCTCCCCAGACTGTCCCTCACTTGTTGGATTCCTCTAGAACATCCTCCCCTCTTGTCGAGCCATGCCAGCATCTTTCCCGCCTTGTCTCCCACCTCATAAGCCCTATTCTGCGTATCAGTTATTTGCCCCTTTACCTGAAATTGTAAGTGGTCAGTGTAGAGCTGCTGTTGAAGGTTAAGTGCGTGTGATGTGGCCGGAGTGGGGTGTTGTTCATGTGCTGTTGACATTTCCTGTAACGTTAATTCCAGTTTGGTTAGTTCCTGAGCCTGTTCCCTTTTGTAGCCTGTGATTGAGTTTTTGGCTTGTCCCCTGAAAACTGTCTTATACGCCTCCCAAACAACCTCTGAGGAGCGTACTGAGTTTACATTCTCGGTGAAATACTGTGTCGTTGCCTTTTTAAGAGCCTTGCGAACTCGGGGAATCGTAAGATATGCAGCATGTATGGGGTATATGCGTTTGCGTGACTTCTCCTGAGTGGAAATCGTAAGAGTAAGCGGGGAGTGGTCCGAGATTCCCCTAGGGTAAATTTCTACTGTGTCTATATGTTGGATCTCATTGCCCAGGGCCAGAAAGTGGTCAATTCTCGACATGCTGCTGTGTACTGCGGAGTGGAAGGTGTATTGTCTAGCCTTGGGATGGGTATGCCTCCAGACGTCGATTAGACCCATGGCTGTCAAAAATGCTGGAAGCGGGGGGGTCCCCCAGGGATAACTGGCGTTGGGAACCTATCAAGTTGTGTATCTACAATGGCATTGAAGTCCCCCCCAAGAATAACGTCCCCCTCGGGAAGAGTCAGTAAAAAGTCTTCTAGTTTCGGAAACTGCAGCGAGTGAAGCGCCGGTGCAATGTATACAGAAACTAAGTTCAGGAGCCTACCCCCCCACTGTCCTTGCAGTGCCGCGAAGCACCCTTTATCGTCAGTGTTAGTGTGTAGTGGAATGAACTTTGAGGATTTCTGAATCAGGATACCAGTCCCCCTGGACCTTGACGTAAAATCCGAGTGGGCTATCATCTTGTATCCTCTCCTATCCATGGCCTTGGATGCCCCCCGTCAAATGTGTCTCCTGTAGTAGTGCTATAGTGGGTTTCTGCCTTTTCAGTGCGGTCAGTACCAGTCCCCGTTTTACCTTATCTCCCAGCCCTCTCACATTCCCAGTCAGTAATCGTAGGGACGAGCCCTGTGAATCTAGATCTGCCCCTTCCGCTCTGGGTGCTGGGTCATCAGCCATTTGCAATTACGAGGTCCTTGGTGTGTTGGACATGATTCGTGTCATGAGTGTTGGCCCTGTACCTGTTCAGTAGACTGCTTAGATTCATCATGGAAGAGCTAGACCCTTTTTGTATATACCAAACCATCTTCAAACCGCCCGCATGCATAACAGTATTCCTCGACCCTACTTGTGTATTCCGAACTGGGTCAAAACAACCCCCCTCACCCCCCTCCCTGCACCCCTGCTTAACGGACTTCCAACTGCCCGCCTCCCCAACTGAGCTGAGTGCTTAACCCATCCCACAACCAGAGTACTTGTGTGTAGGGGAGAGCATCTCCCCGAGCAGGCGGCATCCCTGCTCACATCCGGGGCTATCCAGGCCAGCGCCCATCTGCAACTGTAAACCATTATGTTCATAAACAAAAGACAGCTTCCATAATAGTCTCTTCTATTCTGGGTCATTCTTCTCCGTCAGCCCCTGCGTGTCCATGAGTCGGGGATCCTCCCGCTCCCCCTCTGCCTGACGTTTGCGACCCTGTCCGGCTGTCTTCTCTGTGCCCGTGGTTCGACCTATGAGTTCTCCGTGGCTGGTCCGTAGTGCGCCAACCCTCAAGCCAATCCCTGGCCGCATCTGGGGAGTCGAAGAACCAGACCTTTTTATCAGCTACCACTCGGAGCCGGGCTGGGAAGAGCATCGAGTAAGGCAATTCTTTTTCTCTTAATGTCTTTTTCACCTCAAGAAAAGTTCTCCTTCTCCGCGAGACCTGCGCCTTGTAGTTTGGGAAAAAGGAAACCCTAGAGTTCTGGATCTGGATGGCTGGAGCCACTCTCGCCGCTTGTAAAATGGCGTCCCGGTCCCTGAAGTTGAAGAGTCTCGCTAGTATCGGCCTCGGTGGTCCTCCTGTCTTCCGCTTACCCCCTGGCACCCTATGGGCCTTTTCCACAGAGAAGATATGTGATAGGCCTTTGGGCTGGAGCCGATTTTTGATCATATCCTCTACATAAAGGTCCATCGCTCCCGTATCTTCAGATTCCGGTACACCTAAAATTCGGACGTTGTTCCGCCGAGAGCGCCCTTCCTGATCATCAAGTTTCTCTTTAAGTAGTTTGTTGTCCGCTTGCAGTTTGCCCATTTCGATTTGTAGTTCCGACACATCCTCGACTAAGGATTTGCTCACCACTTCTACTTGTTTAACTCTCTCATTCATCTTCTGGAGGTCTGCACGTATCAGGGTAACCTCAGTCGCCGTAGCCCCCACTGTCACCTGTACCTGAGCCAATGCCGCCAGAACATCATCCAGTGTAGCCTTCTTTGCCCCTTCGGCTTCTGTCATTTTCCCCGTGGGTTTGCGTTGTTCTTGGGGGGGAGTCTGTTTCTCATAGGCAAATTTGTCGAGTTTGGCCTGTGTGGAGTTGTGTCTGGGGCCTCTGTTCGCCATATCGCGCCACCAAAGTGCGTTCTATTCACCCACAGGGGCTCGTTACCCGGCCAGGGGGATGGTTCCACTCGTGTCTTCTGGTCGGTGTCTGCTTGGCAGCCGCAACAACCACTCGGCAGTGCGTGATATAGGCCTCTCTCGGTGAGCCCTCGTCCACTGGGTCATCCACTGTTGATAGTGCAGGGTCGGGCAGCGCCCCGTGTAAGCTGTGGGCAATCGGGGTGTCCCCTCCGCCGCTTTCCAGGTGCAAAGGACTATGCCCTCCTGTCCATTACCCCCGAGCAGCGTCGCGGCTCAAGCAACCGACCGCCCCTATAAGGGCACACAGTTCAGTCACCAGTCTAGTTGGAGTGCACGTTGCCTGCCCCTTGCACTACCCAGCGCGTTTGTGCGTCACTGGTACGGAACCCCTTTTTCTCTAATTCAGGTGCCCGACCTCCAAACTGCCAAGCGTTGCATTTATTCCAGCAATAAGAGGGGGGGGTGAAGGGGGTGGGGAGGGGGGGGCGATCCCTCGCAGGCCCCCAATCCGGCCTTCACTACGTCTCCCTGATGGCACACCCCCAAATGTTTATAAAATTCACGGATCACCACTCACATTCCCAGGGTTACCCCCGATCACAGCACTTCAGGCGTACCTTCGTAGGGGGTCCTGCGTTTGTCCCCTGGAGTCACTGCCAACGGTGCAAGTCCGCCGCCCAAAATGGCGATTTCGCCCTCCCGAGCCGCGGCGTCTTCTGTGGTGCGTTCCGGTCACTTTCTCGGGCAGCGCTCGTTATTTCGGGTCTTCGCCTGACCCTCTGCTGAACTTGTAGGTTTTTCAGATGTTCTCCCACGACGCGGTTGGAGGACTGACACTTCCGGCCGGCAGCACCCGTCAAGACACTGCTTCCGGTTGGATTCGATCTGCCCACTACTCCGCTGCTCCGAGGAGGACAGCAGGCCCTCCTCTCTCCTTGTCGTTTCGTCGATCGCCGGGCCGCCGCTGTCTTTAAACTGTTTCAGTGGGCGTCGTACGGACGCCGGTCCCAGTCCGCCCTGACTGGATGAGAAACTTTGCGGATTATATGGACGGATTTGTGTGGGATGCCGCCTTGCCGCGGGAGCCTCCCTAAGCTGCTGCTGCCATCGTTGGCTGCTAGCCACGCCCCCCTAGTTAGCTTTTAATGTTGCACTCGCTTTACCTTATTCCTGATGCAAACCTTTCCAAACAAGCAGTGGTTGCTGGTGACAGTGAATTGGCCAAATTTCCACCCTTTTTTGCATCGAGAGACAAGAGGCAGGTTTGGGTGGGCTCCCCATCCCCAGAAGAAATTGGGACCAAAGACGGTATGTTCCATCACAACGTTCACATAAATGTGTTAAATAAGCCTATGATTGAAGGGCAGTCTTGAAATACTCACTTTGTGATGTGAAAGCAAACCCGACCATCCCCGGGGATGTAGGAGGTACACCCTCACTACAACCATGTTGAAAAATTGGTGGCTAAATGGTGGAATTTCCAAATGTATCACTTTGAAACGTTCAGCGCCCCTTGTGAAATTACAAGTTCAATTGTGTTTGTAATCCTTGGAAGGATGATTCAAATACTAATGTGGATTAAAAGACTATGGAGCATATTATCAAGAACGGCGTTAAAATTATCGCCGGATTAGCGGCAGAAAACTGCAACTAAAGCGGCGATAATGGGCTTGATAGTATGGCCTAGAGAATTCCAATAAAAGCCCATGTTCACACCAGAACATGGACTTCTATTGGAATTCTCAAGGGCATATTATCAAGCCCATTATCGCCGAATTAGCTGCAGTTTTCTGCCGCTAAACCGGTGATAATTTTAACGCCGTTCTTGATAATATGCCCCAGAATCTTTCCTCTCTTGGATTATGAAGAATACTTCTTTAAGGGGAATATTAACAAGCGACCGCGATAATTATCGCTGGCTGCACGTAGCAACAAAATAGTTATCGCAGAAAATTATCGCCATGCTAGCGCTGTATTAACAACACATAGCGCAATGGCGATAATTTCCCAGCGATAGCGGTGTTTTCCATGGAACATCACTGGTTTTCTAGCGATTTTCCATGGAAAAAGGCGATAACCTTGCTGGTATGACCCTGTGGTTGTATCAGCATAATCCACCCTCAATTGTAAGTATAGCTAGGCCGGCATTTTAGCAAATGTAAGTTTTTGGCAAAAACAGCAGTTTTCTCCAAAAACTAACATTTGTTTAAAGGCGTGGGCAGCCTTGTAAATATCGCGATGTGCACAGCAGCGATATTTGCAAGGTTATACTGCTCAGTGACGTCCACTTTGCATCTCATTAGAGATGCAAAGGGAGGCGTCGGGTAAAAGGGTGCAAACATGCGCTAATGCATGTTATCACCTCTTGTAAATGGGGCAATATTTTTATCTCCACTTTTTTGCTTTAAAAGCCGAAAAAGTGGGGATATGGCCCTTGTAAATATGCTCCTAGATCCGGTAAGTCTTTGATAACTTCAGATGAAAGAGCACTGTGTCCCAACCTCCTGGCTCAATTGTCCAGCAAAGAACTTGCTGAAGAATAAGTAACTCATACTCTATGGATCCAAGATGGTCACCACTATTGCAAGTCTTGTGTGAGTCTGATAGCACAGCCAGGAAATGTATTTTGCCATGGTTCTGCTTGAGTGTTTTGTGTAGTCTAAGCGTTTCAGCCGCAAAGCTCACAGCCAGCGGCACCCACACACTCCACGTACCACTGACCTTCTCTGCAGTGGAAAACCTGAGCACCTCAAAAGTTTGGAGAAGTGTGGTTCTGTGCACGCCTGGCATATGAAGGTGAGCACAGGCCACAGATCATGACATTTATATCCAAAAATGTAAAGGCAATGCATGCCAATTTTGGAAACGCAGCCAAAAAAGGATCAGCTGCCCAACCTCGCTTTTAAGGCAAATCACCATTATCAATGCAACTGTGGCAGATCATTAAACGTGATTAAGGATGTATAGTTCTGTTTTGACCTGGATATAGCTTGGTCCTTGTGATTGAGCATGTTTATTCCCCCCCATTTTCCTAACATGGGATTATTATTAAAGTACCCCTCTGCTTGTAACGACATGGTTTATATTCAGCATGAAATGAAACGCTGCCATTCACTTCAAACGTCCACTTTGCTCACTGCAGTCTGTTTAACATCTGCATAACGTGCCCACCTGCCCTTCCTAATGCATCACTCTAATCTACTACAATCAGCTGGATAACTGTAATGAGATGCCACCAAACGTACCCCACTTGTCCTCCCAACTCTTTAACTTTTTGAGGAACAGCTACCCTTAGTGACAGCAAGCAGTGAGCTATTGCTCTACAAAAAGTCCCCCCTCATCACCTTCATTCTAGTATCGCAGTCCCTACACTGCTGTGATCCTCCGCACCTAGAGCACTGTCAACACTTCAGTGACAAACCCTAAATCGCCATGAAGTCCATACTAAAATTAACCATCTGAAGATTCTGGTATGTTCATCTCCCTAGTACCGTTTTGCTATAACACCTTTTGTTGTAATTGTTGCCACCTCACAAAGCACTTTTGAATTGCCCGTAAACTCCACCTCTTTTAGGTTGAAACGTCTAAACTAAACCCTAAAGTGGATGTCTCTTACACCAAGTATATCAAGGACCCTTCAAGGACTCCAGTGTATATTGTTCCAGTATCTTGCATGCTTCATCCACCGCACTCGCTCCCAAACTCTAGCTGTATATAACAATTTACTTCTAGGGTCTCATGTAGCCTATAATCAGTGCATAATTTGAACCAGTGGTTTCCAGGTGCTCAGCATCGGCACCGGTGCTCTTTGTCTAGTTTAGAGATAAGCACAACAGGTGTTCATATATTCAATGCACATTAAAAATGACTAATGCCTTCCGCCCAAATCGTTTATATAGCTTTGGGGACCTGGTAAAGCAATATCTGCAGTGGCCTCCTGGCAAGGGCCCTGGAACTTATTTTTTTTACAAATTAATTAATGTCTATAATGCATACCTGACTGTGATTTTCAGAAATAAAAAAAATAAAAAATAATAAAAAAAATATATATATATATATATATATATATATACCAATTTCCTATTGCGAAAGAACCTTTGAGACGCAGCACTTTTGTGATATTAAAATGTGGGTTTTATGCTTGCCACTAATTTATGAAGATAGGACCCACAAGTTTGTTCTAAATGTTGAAATGAGTGCCATGCACCCTGCCTGTGAGTAATTCTGCTACGTGTCACGCGGCACAGATAACTCTAAATTATCTTTTTGTGAAACCAGAAATTGAAGACTTGGGGTTATGGGTTGCAAGTATAATTAGTTTTTGCAAAAGTACCCGGTGATCCAAAGCAAAATTCCGTGGACGTGCAGGAATCAATTTTCACCAGCCAAGAACATCAGTGACCAATATGTGATGGGATCAGATTCCTATAGACAAGGCAGCAGGGGTCTGTTTTATAAAACACGATCAAATGAATACAAAAGAAATCTAATAATGAAAAATAATAAAACTGGAGATTCGCCTTGGCTGCATCAACGTATAAAGAAAGATGCAAACCAAATAAGGGAAACTATTTCAAATACAAAAATTATCAATTGAAAATATGTGGAGTCTTTTAGGGATACATTGGCAAAGTTTACGTAGAAAAAAGATAAATGAAAACAGAAGTGCATAAAAACAGAGAAAAGAACAAAGTAGGGAAATTCCTCTCACTGGTACTTAAGCAAACCTCCTAAAATGAAATCAAAGGAAGATGAGCTACTCAATGAACAACATGCATTACTGTAAGGTGTCCACCAAATGCATTGGGCCCATACCGAGCTCATAAAAATGAAACCAGCTAACAAACTATCAAGGAAACGAGGGAGGACTCTGGAACCCTCATAGTCACACAAACACCAAGGTGTGTTCCTCGCTGGCCACCTATTGATAATAGTACCTTCCTCCCGATGATCCTAGAAGGACTGTGAGGGTTACTGAGCCATTCCTCCATGGGGTCCAGATGACCCTGATTTGGGGTACCCAGGGACCTAGGAGCGTAAGGTGGCGACAAAGGTTAGACCTCCTACTTAGTAGCACATGTAATGTATATATACCACCAGAGTATCCAATGTCCATCCTAAGAAATGCCATAGATCCTGTTGAGCCACTATGTAGAAACATGTCAACGGTTTAGTTGGGCTGTGGTACTAGCTCCCTCCCCTATTCCCCACATATGGGGGCATATTATCAAGGGGGTTTATCTCCGCTTTTTTGGCTTTAAAAGCCAAGAAAGCGGAGATAAAATTATCTCCCTATTACCTAGCTGCCGCTAACACCAGTTAGCAACAGCTAGTAGGAGATAGCGACCATCTTGGGCCCCACTTTGCTTGTCAGTGATATTTATCACTAATGAGATGCAAAGTGGGCGTGCCAAGATGTTAGCGACTGAAAACAGTCGCTAACATCGCTATCTCCTATTACCAACTTTTGGAGATATTCGCGCTAAGCGGGAATATCTCCAAAAGCTAACACCTGCCCTGAGCAGTTCTTAGCCATGTTATCCAATGGGAGGTGGATAACATGGCTAAGAGCATTAGCTCGCTAATGCATGAATATCGCTGACTTTTCAGCGATATTCATGCTTTGCGGTGATTTTTTACCGCATTTGCGTTAAACCTTGATAATACCAAGGTTTATTTGCGGTAAAAATCGCCGCAGCGCTGCGGTAAATTTTTGTCTCTAACCAAGCAATAGCGATAATTATCGCTATTGCTTGGTAATATGCTCCCTGGTTTTTAATAAAAAGTAGCACTCCATAAAGTATGAAGGTTAAACTGGAATACCACATTGTTTTTTTGATTGAGATATTCGCACAGATTCGTATTTATTGAAAAGTGCCTCCCGGATTCCAAGGCTTATGCCCACTCTAAATCAAACCTGGTTGCTGAAGAGTGTGGGTAACCCTATGATGAAGCATGACACCTGGTGGTGTGCGAGGACACATCATCACCTTTTTGTGTATGTTTAGAAGCAGTCTGGTATGCCCATTAATATGTTACATAATGTGAAAGATTAAACTAACAAAAAATAACTTGGGGGGCTTTTTTGTGTATAAGAGGTTCTGATTGGAGGCCAGCTCACCCTTTAGGCCCCTTAGCCTCTGGTTCCCTACTGTGGATAATCTCCAGGGTTATTGTGATTTGAAGTTGGGATTTAAAACCAATAAAGATTCAAGTTATTCAGCCAGGTTTGTGGTGTATCTTGTTTGTTGTTCTTGGTAGATAATAGATATTCTTTCTTGGTTGGGTTGAGCTTCAGGGTAGGCACTGGACATACAGGTCTGGAAGATGTGCAAGCAGTGTTTAAGGTGTTGGATATCTAAAGCAGAGAAGGCTTTCAAAAAGAGTTATGTATCCACATCACAATTTGAGATTGTTACATTCAAAAAGCTTTTTTCTGTGAATCAGACCTTTTTGCGGACGCAAAAATACTTTGTACACCTGGCCCCAGATTTCTAATAGTAACAGAGAATGCAAAAAATGTGTTGGCTTGCCAAACAAAGGTACAAAGCACAATGATCTTTCAAAAAGATAAACAAATCTAAATGTAAATGTCTTTAAGGGAAGATCATGTCATTTTCCAGATTCATTTTGGGAAGTGTTTATGAGAAATTCCTCTACTATATAACATATATGAATTTTTTTAACACACTTAACAATCTGCTATCACTAAAGGTTGGCAATAAAAACATAGTAAGCATTGAAATAGGCAACAGGTCTGGCTTTAATGTGCTAAAACATACACACATACAAACTGTATTTGTGCATGCATTTTTCTAATTAGCTGAACAATAAGGCCAAACTACTTGCTTTACCAATACATGTTTTTCTTGGATTCTGATACTTATAGAGTTGATATTTGCGATACAAGCACAGAAATCTAAACCTGATTAAAACAAATAACAACTGGTAAAGTCAATAGGTCCTACTTTGATATGTTAATACATTAAATATGCCCTTGTGTAATCCTGTATTTGCATATGTTAGCACTTAAAAGCTGGACCTATTGATATTGTCAATACTTATTAAAACAAAGGCGTATTTGCAGAAGTAGTCTGTGGTGGAAAACATTTGTTAAAGGAGAGGGCAGCATGGGGGGGCGTGGCTTGGATGGCAGGAGGAATGGCCGCCTAAACCGAGTGCTCCGCGGACAGGGAAAACGAGCACCGTGCTACCATTGCTTCCAGCGGCACGATCCGTCCCAGACCGAAGGTACCTGCGTCGGGACCCTCACTGTGCCCAGCGATGCCCTGAGTTCTGCCTGGGGGCGCATTTTGAAGACTTTGTTGGCCTTAAAGCTGCCGCGCGACACTCACTCCGGGCTTAGCCTAAAATGGCGGCGCCCTGTCGCGGCTGTTGTGCCTGATCCCCGTGAGCACCGATAGTGCTCTGTATGACATCGGATGCCCACATCCAGCGGTAATGCCTTTTCAGCCCTGAAAATCTGCCTCTAATACTCGTTTGCCGGCGGAGGAAAGTAGGTGTCCTGCTGTGCAGAACTCAGCCGTCTCGAAGCGCCTGACCCTAACATGGCGGCGAGGCTGGAATAGATCTTCACGAGGAGCACACGCTCAGTCTCTCAGGGAGCTTCTGGACGCACCACAGTTTAATCCAATGCCATCCTGAGCCTTAGTCTCCCTCCAAGTGAAGGTATGCGCAGCCCCTTCCTGCTTCGACTCCTATTTCTGTGTTATGCCTGCACCTGAGTCACTGAGCCCACGTGGTGATCACTAACCGACCTCACAGCCACATGGCTGCATCCTAACACCCATAGTGGAGAGTCTCAACCATTTGCTAAGAGAGCAGTGCACCTCTCCTACTATGCAGCGATTGGCCACTGCGACTACATGCTACTCTGCGCACTCCCTGCCCTTCCGTAAGCAGTAACCAGTGTCATTCATGCCTTGAAGCCTGTTCACATCCTCTCAAGTGCTCCCAGACGCACAAGTAGTCTTGCAGCTGTCTCTCTTTTTGCGAGAGCGCCCGGTCTCCTCAGTCAGTGTCCTCAAACAACGCCTACGATCTGACTGTTCCAAGCAGTCGCAAACATAATCCAGACGCAAATAGCAATCCTGCGTCCATCTCCTATCGCGAAGGGGCTCAGCCTTATCATCCAACAGTGTTCTCCTCCAACGCTATAGTGTCAAGACATCTCCCAGCGAACGTGCACACTCATCAAGCAACAATGGCGAACAGAGAGGACAGAAATAATTCTAAAAAGGCGAAATCAGACTCGCTTTTGGACTCACCCATCAAAAGTAAAGCCGATATGGCAGCCAATATGGAAATGATTCTCAGGAAATTGGCAGATCTACACGAACTCTCTAAATCCACCAAATCCAATACCGACTCTATGCAGTTGGAGCTCACTGCGATCAGAGCTGATATCAACGTAATTAACACAGGCTTGGGCGCGGCCGAACAGCGAATAAGTGACATGGAG
This sequence comes from Lissotriton vulgaris, assembly GCF_964263255.1. Taxonomy (NCBI): domain Eukaryota; kingdom Metazoa; phylum Chordata; class Amphibia; order Caudata; family Salamandridae; genus Lissotriton; species Lissotriton vulgaris. The sequence continues at coordinate 1,859,190,123 of NC_141689.1, forward strand.
GACGTCTCAAAACAATAAGTCTCCAAATTCAAATGCCTAGAAAAGAACACAGATGAGTTGAAACGCCACAACGCGGAGTTGGAAGACAGGAACAGAAGAGGTAACATCAAGATCTTTGGCGTTCCGGAGAATTCAGAAAAAGATGCGGACTCCTGCGTGGCATTCCTTGAATCATGGATCCCCATGATTACCAAATTGGACTTCCCACACGGCCTTGAATTAGACAGGGCGCACAGGATCCCCACCTTCGCTACCAAGAGCTCCAATGGGCCCAGACCACTGATATGCAAACCACTCAGATTTCTACACGTCGAGATGATCCTCCAATTCGCAAGAAGAAACCACTCCATCTCATGGGACAGCCATAGAATCATCTTTACACAAGACTATTCAAGAGATACGGTGGCAATCCGCAAAGGTTTCCTGGAACTCAGAGACAAGCTAAGGTCCAAAAGCATTCCGTTCTCCTTTGCTGGTCCAGCAAAATTCAGGGTTATACTCAACGGCCAACCAAGATTCTTTACCGACCCCAAAATCCTTGCTGATCTTCTGGAAGACCGTCACGAACAAGAAATGGATCTGGCGTCTGGCCTCTCGAACAAAAGAAAGACTTGATCTCACTCGTAATCTGCTCAAACTCCATGTGCTATGTCACTCTATTTTCAATTCCACCTTCAATAATCTACTTCTATAAGCGTTGTCCTGCGCCTTAATGTTCGCCCTCCAGCGCTAAATGCCAAACGCTTAATGACGGCCAACTTGCTACCATTGCTGGACATTTACGTATGGAAGCAGGTACCCACATATGTACTGTGAGTAGGCCTTGAACCCCGATATTCTGTTGTTCTTTCGTGTATGACGTTGTTATATTGTTGTAACAGTGCCGATCATTATTATTCGGTTTTGCTCTTTATGGCTTGCCGTTACGGATAGTTATATGTGCCATAGTGTTATCCTTTTCGCATTACTGCTTAATGCTTTTGTTCTCCAATCACCGCCCTTGCCAAGGTTATGGTTATTGGGTCGCTACTTTTCAACTTCTAGGCAGCTCGTAATGGTTATTTTTTTATATTACTACCGAGGCTATTACCAACTTTACCTTACATTATTCTAAGGAAGCAGTTAACCACCATATATATATCCCTGACTTCCGCCATGCACAGGACTGCCGTCGCACTCCCGATGTACGTGTAGGGGGGAGGGGAGGGAGGGACTGGGGGAGGGGATTTGGGGAAGGGGGGGTGGAGAGTAGAAAATGGAGCTAAAAGAGTTCAAAGTGCCTTACTCTTTTTTTTTGTTAAGTATTGTTTTGTTCCTATGTTTACCTATTCCACATGTGTCAAATGCATTTCGTTGAAGTCCACTGCACGTTCACACGTTGGCCCTCGCGATAACCGCGTTGAGCAATTGGGAGAGCTACTCACTGTCTCCCTTAGATCACAGCGCACGCTCTCAGCGATGCTCCCCACCCCAAATGACTAAGACAAACTCACTAGCCGACGATCTCACAATTGTCTCTCTTAATGTTAAGGGCCTCAACCACCCGGTAAAAAGGAGGAAAGTTCTCGAGTATATCTCCAAATCCAAGGGGGACATTATTTTACTGCAAGAAACCAAACTGTCCGAGGATGATCTCCGCTTCTTGAACATTCACTGGACGTCATACATCCTGTCTTCACCAGCACCTCACAAGAAAGGAGGGGTTATCACCCTCTTAGCGAAAAAAGCTAACCTTACTCTAGTCTCACACTCCCACGACGCTGCAGGCAGACTATCTATTACGAACCTTCTAAGGGAAGACGACCCCATTCATGTACTAAACATCTACGGCCCAAACGCAGACGACCCGGAATTCTGGGACTCTGTCGCCCGCTCATTAGAACCTATCCCTGCGGAGGACTTGCTGATAGTGGGGGGTGACTTTAATCTGCCCCTTGACCCAATTCTCGATAGACAATCCAAGTGTGCCTTCCACCCCTCCCGCTCACATGACTCCCTACTTCGTCTGTGTGACAGATACCACCTGAAAGACTCATGGCGCCTACAAAATCCAGACGGAAGGGATTATACATTCTACTCTGCACCACACAACTCCTACTCACGTATCGACTTCATATTGGTCTCAAGCCCCTTCACACATCTTATTGAGGAGACAGAAATAGCCCCCAAAATAGTCTCTGATCATGCCTGTATTCGCACCAAACTGGCTGGTTCCAGATCGATCCTTCCACCGAAGAGATGGCGCTTTAATGAGGAGATACTTTCTGACCCCACTAACAAATTAATAATATCAAACGCTATTGAGGAATACCTTTCCATAAACAACACCCCCGACACTACACCTAGCACCCTGTGGGACGCTATGAAAGCCACAATTCGCGGGGTCATCATCACCACTAGGGCCAGGACAAACAAAGCACTCTATAAAGAACTAGAGTCTCTGGAACACCAGATTGGCACTCTGGAAGCCCAACACAAATCCAACCCGCTTGACTCGATAGTTTTAGATACGTTAACAAAGAAAAAATACGAATACAACACCATCACCAGCAAACGGGCGGGAGTTTGGATTAACCGCTTCAAGGCCTTAAAATTATGCGAGGGCAACAGAGCCGGGAAATTGTTGGCCTCCTACCTCAAACATTAACAGAAATTGTCCACCATATCGTCCATTAGAGATTCCAGCAACGTCACACATACTAAACAGTCCAACATCCTCAACACTTTCAAAGAATTCTATGAAGATCTTTACAAAAATGACAATATATTAGACGAACCCGTCTGCGCGGACTATCTCACTTCACTCCACCTTCCAAAACTTTCCGAAGCTGACAGATCTCATCTGGGCTCACCAATCTCTAGTTCAGAAATCAAAGCAGCAATTAACACCCTGAAGAATAATAAGGCCCCAGGTCCAGACGGCTTCACTGCACCCTTCTACAAGGCCTTCGCTGACCAAATTATCCCTCCGCTCCTTAATCTTTATAATTCTACTGCAGTCAATGGCGGTGTTTCCCCATCAATGAGTGAGGCCACTATTATAGTATTACCCAAAGAAGGGAAGGACCCTCTACTCACAAAAAACTACCGTCCCATATCCCTGATAAATTTAGATTGCAAGATATATGCTAAGATCTTGGCGACCAGACTAAATTCCATCCTCCACAAATTAATTAGCCCCTCGCAAGTAGGCTTCCTAAAAAATCGGATGTCTAACGACAACACAAGATTATTGTGTCATATTCTAGAGAAGGCAAAATCCACTCCTGTACCAATGGTGGCGATAACCCTAGATGCGGAAAAGGCCTTTGACAAGGTCTCGTGGTCTTTTCTACGCCAGTGCATGCACTCATTCAACCTAGGCGACCCCTTCATCAAGATGGTGATGGCCCTCTACTCTGCCCCTTCTGCCAGGATAGCTATAAACGGCACCCTCTCGAACCCTTTCCGCCTATACCAAGGTACCAGACAGGGTTGTCCTCTCTCACCAGCTCTCTTCCTATTAGCCCTTGAACCCCTCCTTACAGATATAAAAAATAACAGGGACATTGAGGGTATTTCTTTTGGGAATTTGCGCATCAAGCTGGCAGCATATGCGGACGACATTCTGATCGCGACGGAAAACCCTGCTAACTCCATTGCTGCGCTAATGTCCTCAATAGACAAATACTCCTCCCTATCCGGCTACAAATTAAACAGAGACAAATCCAAAGTAAAACCTCTTAATATCCACACCCCAAGAGAAGTGCTGGGCAATTCCGGCCTATTCTGGCAAACAGGCGTGATTAAATATTTGGGGATTGAGTTCACTGATGAGCTACTGAGTACCCTTAAACATAATGAAAACAAAACCCTAGACAAAATCAAAAATCTGTTGGACGGTTGGTCACCCCGCTTTATCACCTGGTGGGGCCGCGTTGAAACTATAAAAATAATGATATCCCCTCTGGTAAACTACCTTGTCACGATGCTCCCACTCTTCCTCTCCAAAGAATTCCATACCAAACTAGACAAAATCATCTCGGCATTTCTTTGGCAGGGCAAAAAAGCCAGAATCAGTTTAAAAAAACTTCGACTAGATAAAAAACTAGGTGGAGTCAATCTGGCAGATTACAAAATCTACCAAATTGCCTTCTTAGCGAAACAAGGGTCACATTGGTTATACTCCCAACCTGACTATACCCCAGTGTGGCTCTCGGTGGAAAAGTCTATACTGAAGGGTCTCAGCCCCTGCGCCCTACTCCCCGTCAAACCCCGCCCCAGCCTAGGTCCGGGCCCTATCTTCAAAAACACTAAATTGGCTCTTCTAAAGGTTAGTAATTACCTCCCGCAACAATTCCGTCACTCGTATTGGGAGTCTTTATGGCATAATTCCGCCATTAAATACAAAGGGAAACCTCTAAACTACCCCCGCCTGGATAGACAATGGTATCATATTCCCACACCAACTCGTCGAAAACTCGCTTCCACTAACCTTCAAGGAAATTCAAGATAAGTTCCAACTCCATAATGTCGAATTCTATAACTTCTTACACATTAAAGTTGCACTAGCGAAGGCTGACCTGAAGGCCGTCACCCCCTCCCTCCCAGGTTTATTCACCTCTCTTAACAAATTGGGGCATCAAGTCTCTAGACTGTACAAACTAATGCAGCCACAATCGTCCACGCTAAATGCACCTCTCCAACGTTACTGGGACTCATTCTCCTCCACACCTAACTCAGACACAATCTGGGCCAGTACTTGGGAGTCCACCACTCGCCACAAAATTTGCCCTACTCTGTCACAGACCAAGTTCTGGCTCCTTCATAAAGCCTTCTGGACGCCTAGGAGGTTGTTTTTACATAAAATCAAACCTGACGACACGTGTTGGAATTGTACGGGTGAGGGAGGTGACCTGGAACACCTAATCTTCAAATGCCCCTGTGTTACCTCTTATTGGGACAGAATCTTTGGTTTCATAAATACAGTCCTCCTTATCACCTTACCAAGAGAATTTTCAACGCTTGTTCTAGGTTTTGCCAAAGCTGTCACACTCAACGATGATGACAAAGCCCTACTGGACCTGTTGCTGACGGCTGGGGTCAAAATCATACTTAATAACTGGAAAAGCACGAACAAAGCTTCTTTTCCCCACTGGTTGAATTGGGTCTCCCACTTAAGAGGTGCGGACAACATATCCTTAACTTCTACCCCATGGAGACCGCCACTCAGGAAACTTTGGTCATCACTAGACGATCACTTTGACTCATTCAAACCTCCTTGAAAATTGGTCTCATGCTACTCTGAGCGCTTCATATCATAGCTGTTATGTATATCTTTCCTATGTGTATAGGGTTGGTTCACGCAAATGTATAACTCATGTTGCCTCTGCTCTTGAGTGGTGGTGCCAATTTTTTCCTCAGGTCATGTTTACAAACTGTCGTATACCTCTGGACGCAATGCTCATCTATCTGCCTGCTGTTCAATATATGTGGAACCTTATTTGTTTTTTCTGGACTTGCTTGTTTTACTGGAATCAATTTGCTGTGCTAGTACCAAATTTTATACTTCATTTTCTTATGATTTTCTTACAGTACTGTATCTAATTTATCGGACCCGATCTTTCTTGTAATGATGTATCTCTTTGTAGCTCCTAATAAAAATATTTGAACACAAAAAAAAAAAAAGGAGAGGGCAGCATCACATTTGTCATAAATGGTCCCCATTTCTTCAAAGACGATTAAATATGAATACATTTGTCTACTTGTAATTTAATATTTAACTGATAAGTAACCTCCTGGCACCTTGGCAGGGTCATTGTTTTACTGCTACAAGATGAATGCCAAATTGATATTAAATGCGGCTGCCATCTTGGAAGAGTAAAAGAATGCCACACTGTATACAGTACCTTTCAAAGGTGGCTGTAATGCTTAAAATTAGTAGCCACTGATTGGGAACGGAATATTTAAGTGCTGACAAAAGTATCCGAAATATGGAAATAGCACATAAAATAAACATTGGAATGTGACACAAAGTTTGATGATGGAATGCACATTTCAGATGTAAAGCAACCACATGAAGGAGAAAAGATATAAATAGTGAATAGAAAGAGGATTAGACTAAATGTTCTTATCAGCTGATCCATGATGTTACTGGCAATGTTCCAAGGCAATGGCTGAGGGGACTTTGACAAAGAAGCCAATGACTGAAGCACACTCGCCCCAGGCACACAATTTGTATTTTGTTTGACAAACAAAAGCTCTTGGCTTAAGCCAAAACTTAATACCACTAAAGCCACTTGTGCTTCCTGAGCAAACTGGCGAATAACATTATCAAAGATATCATTACATTTTCGGAGACGTTTGTTCATAAAAATATTGAATGCTGGTCAAATTCCAAATTCATAGTGTGGCTTCGTCAGACAATCCATATATAAAACAAGTTGACCTCAAAAACACTTAAAGCAATGTATTAAAAATATTACTTGCAAAGGTGCAATGGTTTTCTCCAGAATTCTGCCAAAGAAACTCCAAGACATGATGGAAGCTAAGGGATTTTACCATTTGGACAAACAGGCTTAGAAAGATGCATGTCTTCAATAATGTACTCATTGGGGACCTCAATATTGCTGTTGTGACATTCCACACCGTTAAACTATAAGTATTGATTGAGTATTGGTGGGCTGCACACTTTATGACAGCACTTTCATGGGGGAGTTGAAATGCATCTAACTGGGTGGCTAAATAAGGGCCATTTTTTATTTTCCCTTTGACATAGTCATGTACAGCTGCAAAGGTATGATGAGAAACAGTGTAGATGATGGCTGATTTATCTCTGGCCAAGATAAAAGCTCTGGAGAGATTGTTAAGATCCACCACCTGAGTGGAGGGGACAGTGGGTAAGTGTTGCTCTCTATGACCTCGTGCTGGGAGCATACTGCGTAAACAGCTATACGAGACCAACAATCATTGCAGAAACAAAAGCCATCCACATAAAGGAACAGGTTGAGACTATGAAATAGGATGTCTTTGAGATTGGTACACGGCATTACCAGGTGGGCTATGATCGTGAGGCAACCATGCTACCCACTTTCCTGGGGCTAGGCAAGAGAGACACAGGGTTCAGGACTAGGCACCCACTTAATGTTCTCTGATCTGCAGATAACAATAGGATCTTACATTGGACATGTTGGTCATTAGATTAATGTTGGGTTTTGGAAATCAGTAGAAGTTACTTTTGTGTGTGGGATGGTGTTGCAAAGTCATCCTGTGCCCTGGGCACCCTCAAACTTGTTGCCGACTGATACTGGTGGTAACTGATTTTGACTGACCCTGGGCTCAGCCCAGGGCAAGTGCTAAGCTGAAAGAGACACATTAGAATACAGTTGAAACAACTAACATACACTAGGGTACACTATGATAGGGTGGGGTACCCTATCATAGTGTACCCTAGTGTAATTGGCATGCCCTACCCCATAAGTCCCTAGTATATAATAGGGCTAGGGAATGAAACTACCTAGAAGTCCCCAGTACCCTGGGGCATGGCAATTTAGAGACCAGAAGTTTTTTCTGCAATTGCATGTGTGCACTGCTGAAGCCTGACATCAGTTTATAAACAGCCCTGGGTGCCAGGACAGCTTTGAAAAAGTAAATTGTGCCCAAACACGACTTTGGTGGTAGGCACACTTAAAATGGATAACCTACAATGTTTCGGCATATTAGGAACCCCAGGGTCTCCCCTAGGTATCCCAGAGGTAGGGGGTCAGTTATCTATAGGCTAAACCCTTATAAAACGTTTTTATATGCCTGGGTTAAGTGACATTTCACAGTTCACTCCCCACATTGTGGTAAAGTGCTGCTCAAATTTGACGTTGCTGCTAGGAGCACAGTAAGAGGAGAATCTGCAATATTTCTACAGATTCAGAACCCCTAAAGTCTCCCCTGGTTGCACATGGGGTGGGGTTCCTGTATATATAAGGCACGTACTTATAAAATATGTATTTGTAAGTCCGGGTGCTGCAAAAATGGCCCAAGTAAGTTTTCACATTGCAAATCCCTTGTTACATAGGTTAGCATGGTAGGAAGGTATTAATTTATAACTATTGATAGGAGAGGACTAAAATGGCCATTCAAAGACTTCCCAGAATGGGAGTAGTAAATCCAACATGATCATATTGTTGAATTTCTTCTTAAGTGTACATGTGGGAAGGTGGATATCTGACTGTGGTTACCCCCAAACTTTTTGCCTGGTGTTTAGATGGTTTTTGACATAGTTGGCCTGGGATCCTGCTATTCAGGGCCCCAGGCTGATTGCTCTCTCCTTAAAATGGACTCCATGTACCTTAGGTGCATACACAATTGGAACTGGCTCACCTTATGGGCCCCTGTAACAGTGTACCATAGGTACCCAGGGCATAGGTGTAGCCAAGGCCTACCAGGGGCTGCAGCATCTATTGTGCCACCCCTGGCCTGGCCTCCATAATTTGACACAACTGGCTGATCACTCAGCTGAGGTAAGTTGGTGTAATCACCTTTTGCTTAGATACAGTATCCCTATATCTAACCTTAACTGGACACATGTTAACCTATAAGCCATTCCTATGGAAGGCCCCTGCAATCCTGGGGCCAGAGTGCGTGGTTACATGTGAGATGGTGCTCTAGCATGAGTTGAGCCTGTCTGCAGCTGTCAGGAACAACTCCCTTAGCTGTTCCGGGATATTGCCATACCATATACTCTTAAGTGAATTATAATCCTCGCAGTTATATGCTAACTTTGGTTTGGCTTTATCAAAACATGTTGAGTAAGGTGTTATACGATTTGGAATACTATCCCCTCGACAGTCCTGTCAACGGGGATAGCATTCCACCATTCTAGAGGGACACGACATGTACATAACCTTAACCCCGGTTAAAGTTAACCAGAGCCTCAGCATCACAAAATGGATGCTGCCACCACAGACACAAGTCTGACCTCCTGCTGCTGGGAGTCCTTCCAGCGAGGGAGGCTTGGACAAAGGGTTTCCTGCCTTGGGAGGTGCGAGCACCACCCCAGACAGGATTTTGTGTATTGGGTAGGACAGGGCTGAATAGAATCAGACATGCCCGGGGCACACAAGGTGTCCCCGTGCATTAGCCAGTCCAAACCGGTCCTGGGACTTTCCAGACCCAGGCCTGGCGAGGAGCTGGACAAAGGAAAGGGGGTGTAACCGCCCCCCTTCCTGGTCCCACCCAGAGGAGGGACCTAGCAGTTGATCCACCCCTCAGATTGGGAATAAGAGTGGGAGCAGTGCCATAGCACCTCAGATCATCCTGAATCAACTTGAAACTAAGAAGACGACTGGACTTCGACATTCTGCTGCACAGAATGATTACCGAATCCTCCTGAGGCACAGCCGGGAGATAGTTAGTTGTTGTTCACCAGAATTGCTCATTTTAAAAACTGCACGTAATTGATTTTAAAGCGCACTTTCTACCTGCCTGTCTTCCACCTGGAAAGCATCCCCAGCAGCGGTTGCCACGCTGAGAGGGAGAGCTCGTGGGAGTCTTCGTAGGCGCCATCAGCCCCACGGAACGAGGGACACGCCCACTTTGAGGCCACGCCCCCTCGCAACTATATAAATAGAACGCTGACATTCGAGCGCTACTGATTACCGAATCCTCCTGAGGCACAGCCGGGAGATAGTTAGTTGTTGTTCACCAGAATTGCTCATTTTAAAAACTGCACGTAATTGATTTTAAAGCGCACTTTCTACTTGCCTGTCTTCCACCTGGAAAGCATCCCCAGCAGCGGTTGCCACGCTGAGAGGGAGAGCTCGTGGGAGTCTTCGTAGGCGCCATCAGCCCCACGGAACGAGGGACACGCCCACTTTGAGGCCACGCCCCCTCGCAACTATATAAATAGAACGCTGACATTCGAGCGCTACTGATTACCGAATCCTCCTGAGGCACAGCCGGGAGATAGTTAGTTGTTGTTCACCAGAATTGCTCATTTTAAAAACTGCACGTAATTGATTTTAAAGCGCACTTTCTACCTGCCTGTCTTCCACCTGGAAAGCATCCCCAGCAGCGGTTGCCACGCTGAGAGGGAGAGCTCGTGGGAGTCTTCGTAGGCGCCATCAGCCCCACGGAACGAGGGACATGCCCACTTTGAGGCCACGCCCCCTCGCAACTATATAAATAGAGCGCTGACATTCGAGCGCTACTGATTACCGAATCCTCCTGAGGCACAGCCGGGAGATAGTTAGTTGTTGTTCACCAGAATTGCTCATTTTAAAAACTGCACGTAATTGATTTTAAAGCGCACTTTCTACCTGCCTGTCTTCCACCTGGAAAGCATCCCCAGCAGCGGTTGCCACGCTGAGAGGGAGAGCTCGTGGGAGTCTTCGTAGGCGCCATCAGCCCCACGGAACGAGGGACACGCCCACTTTGAGGCCACGCCCCCTCGCAACTCTATAAATAGAACGCTGACATTCGAGCTCTACTGATTACCGAATCCTCCTGAGGCACAGCCGGGAGATAGTTAGTTGTTGTTCACCAGCATTAAAATCGGAACCTCCTGAGGCTTGAGCCGGGAGTAGAAGCGGAAGCGCTGACGAATTTTTAAAAATTGAAACTGTTGTGTTTTAACCCACCTCCGCTGCACTCATCCCCCTCCTGAGCACCTCGCGCTGTACAAACCCCCGGGAGGACAGCTGATCAATACGCTGCCACCGGAGAGGGTTTGTTTACTCTCGACGCCATTTGACCTTGGCCACGCCCACCGGACAGGGCACACACCCCCGCGTATACATCCTGACTACAGCCTATAAAAATGTGTCTTTTCAGGAAGCGCAGCGGACGAGCGCAGTGGGCGCGACGAATGCGCGCCGAAGGCGCGCATAAGGCAAGCTCGTCTGCGCTCGTCCGCGCCGAGTCCGGGCCAGGGGCCATACCACCTACCACCCAGGCAATCCAGACGCTGGCCTACAGCTCGGCTGCCCTCCATGACTTGAGACCTACGGAACATGACTGTCGAAGGTATGCTCTTGATACCACACCCCTCCCTGCCAACTGTCCAAAATGCACTGCACCCCTCTCCACAAGGCACAGAAACCCCCCACGCCACGAATACCGTATGCTTCTTTTAAACTGCCGATCCCTCCCCAAACACAGGCTGGAAATATCCCTTCTACTAGAAGAACGTAAGCCAGACGCACTGTTTCTCACGGAAACATGGTTAACGTCCGACTCTGACCCCGATGTGGTTGCCGCCCTTCCCGCCGGCTACCAAATCACTCGTCAAGATCGCCCAGATGGCAGAGGGGGAGGACTTGCAATTATAGTAAAAGATCAATATCGCTGCCGGCCCATAACGGAAAACATCCCAGACTGTGAAAACTTAGCTTTCGCGCTGGAGTTTTCCCCCAACCACTGTCTCTCGGGCACCTTGATATACCGCCCACCCGGCCCTCCAAAACTCTTTCACAGCAGTCTCCCAGCAACGATAGCACCCTGTATCTGCGCTGCTGCTAACTTCGTCGTGATAGGCGACCTCAATCTACACTTTGATTCTCCAGCAGATGTAACGGCCACTACCTTAACTGATGACCTGGCCGCACTACAACTCAGTCAACGAGTGAACACTCCTACCCACACAAAGGGACACCTGTTGGACCCAGTGTTCAGCAATTGCGCAGAACTTTTAACCGACCCCCCTCTTCCCCTCCCATGGACCGATCACTCCCTGGTGCCCTTCACCTGGTTCACTGAGAAACCCATTCCCACCACCCCCTCGATTAGATACGCGAGATCGTGGGCGCGGATACAGGTAGACCATTGGACAAGTAAACTAGTGGAAAACCCTCCCTTAAATAATGAAGACCCTTGTCTGGCAAACGAGGAATACGAAAACTGGATTCTGCACTCTCTTGAGACCATTCTCCCTCTCAAGAAATCCTCGGCTAAACGTCCCCTTAAAACAGCCCCATGGTATACGGAAGCCCTTAGAGATAAAAAGTGACACTGCCGGAAAGCAGAAAGAAAATGGCGTGCGACCTACGCTACGGAAGACAAAACCCGATATCGGGAAGAAATAAAAACCTACAAAGAGCAGATAAAAACTGCCCAAACAGAATACTTCTCGAACAAAATCCTTACCTCAACTCCAAATCTAGGGAAATCTTCCAAACTCTGCAGTCCCTGATTAAACCACCCCCCTCCAGTGTTCACGAGGAGAAATCAACCGACCAATGTAACGACCTAGCAGAATTCTTCTCGGCCAAAGTGAACAAAATATATTCTTCCTTCCCTACCAGCACTGCGTCCACGTTACCTCATACAACAACGGAGGAGCAGACCCAGTTCTAGCCTTCCTCCCCACACTCGACCGCTTCACCTGTGTGGACCTAGAAGCAGCCGAATCCATAGCTCGGAAAGTGAAATCCGGCTCACCAACAGACCCGGCCCCCCCAGAGACAATGTTACTCGCATCCCAGACGATTCTACCCATCATCAAGAATATAGTGAATGCGTCCATTGACTCTGCCTCGGTTCCTCCTGCCTGGAAAAAGGCAATGGTCCGAGCATTAATAAAGAAGCCTCATCTGGACCCCTCGGACTTTGCCAACTACCGCCCGATCTCACTGCTCCCCTGGGTCAGTAAAATCGCGGAGAAACACATCAATCTCCAATTGGTCAACTACCTGGAAAGCAATCTGCTGTTAGACCCTACACAGACAGGATTCAGGCCTAAGCATGGAACAGAGGCCGCCCTCCTTATGGTCGTCGAGGAGTCCAGAAAAATCATCGATCAAGGAGGATCAGTGGCAGTGGTCCTCCTTGATCTCAGTGCGGCGTTTGATACGGTCAGTCATAACACCTTACTGAACCGTATAGCAAACGTCGGCATTGTGGACAAGGCCTGGCTCTGGATAAAATCCTTCCTGAGCGACAGGTCATTCCAGGTGTTTGACGGACAGGCCGTCTCCTCCAGCATACCGATGAAGTGTGGAGTCCCCCAGGGCTCCTCTTTAAGCCCTGCGCTTTTTAATATCTATATGAGGCCACTGGCTGAGGTAGTTCGTCCGTATGGAGTTAAGATCATTTCCTATGCGGACGACACACAGCTGGTGGTCTCCTTAGCGCAGGAAGCCCAACATTCTCCATCGGGGGGTCTAACCAAATGCCTGGAGGAGGTGAAGTCCTGGATGACGCTGTCCTCACTGAAGCTGAATGGGGACAAGACAGAGCTCATGTTGCTAGGCCCGGCCGACCCGACCCTCTTCAAGTCATTATGGCCCACCTGTCTAGGCCCCCCCCCCGGCTCCAAAAGATAACATCAAAAGCCTAGGGGTGTGGCTGGACAAGAACCTCACTTTTAACACCCAGGCTACAAAGCTCTCCGCCACCTGCTTTGGACTCCTTCGGACATTGAAGAAGGTCCTACCCCTGCTCCCAATGGAGGCCAAACAAACAGCTATTCAGGGCTTAATACAATCACGCCTGGACTCAAACAACGTCCTTTACCTGGGAGCCCCAGAGTACTCTTTAAATAGGTTGCAACTGGTGCAGAACTGTGCGGCCCGCACCCTACTGCAAATTCCACGAAGAACCTCAGTCAGAGAGGCATTGACCAGCCTTCATTGGCTACCAGTGCGAAAAAGAGTGACCTTTAAGGCAATGTGCATTGCCCATCAGGCCTTCTGGGACTCGGGCCCAAAACTCTTGCGCAGCCTAGTCAGCCAATACCACCCTGGCCGTGAACTACGTTCCAGCCAGGCCTTCATGGCAACAATCCCCAGAATCAAGAGATCTAGAGCAGGTGGAAGAATGTTCACCCTCAACGCCTCAAAATTCTGGAACACCCTTCCCCCTCACCTGAGATCTAACCCGAACCTTGCCTCTTTCCGCAAGCAACTAAAAACCCATCTATTCAAATCCCCGTAATCATCTCAGCCCCCCATCTTCCTCCTAGTCTCTGACAGTCTCATTACACCCTTCTGGTTCCCTAGCGCTTGGACGCCTCAGGGCAGCAATCGCGCTGTACAAATGTATTTTCATTCATTTTCATTTCATTCACAGAAGACGGAAGAGCATCTCCCTTGTGGCCTAGGAGTGGCCACCCTGTGAACACAGGCACCATCCAGCAACTCGACATCTGCTCTGCCACCGCTTCTCACCGGAGCCCGAGCCCAGAGCCTGACAAGACCCAGACTCTCAGACTTCTCACAGCTCGATCCACAGTCCCTGCAAAGAAGGGACCCGTGGAGGCACCGTGAAACGTGGGACCAGGCCTCTTGAAAGACCCCTGAGAAGCTGGCTGCACAGCACTCGAGGCACCCTCGACGCTGTGCTTTGGGGATTGAGAAGCCCCAGAACCGAGCAGCTCTAGCACTGAAGATCAGCCCCCAAGCATCTACACGATCTGCGTGGGGCCCTTTTGCATTGTGCTACTTGACGCGCCATCCCGGCCACTTGCCACGTGGTCAGCGGCCATCTTGGCAACGAAACCTACAAACTTTACTGCGGGTCTGGTTGCTCCAGACTTGCCCTCGCTCCTGTAAAAGGGAGCACCCGCTCTGACTTTGCTGGTCCGAGTGATAAGCCTTTTTCACTTCCTGCGTGGCTTGCATTAGCCAAGGCCTGTTTGCTCCGATCACGTTGCCGACACCGCCATCAGCTATAGCCTTTGTGACACAGCTCGTGATCGACGCCTGGACGTCCTCGACCTCTTCGTGTCCACGAGGCTGCAGAGAGAAGCTACACCTCATCGTCTGTTTGCACCCGAAATCACCTGGTTCCAATCTGGTTCCACGGTAGCCACTGGCTAGTGACTTTGAACATTGTCCCCTCTGCTTTCAGGTCTTCACCACTTCAGATCCACCCTTGGATCCACCAGAACTCTTCACATCGAGCCGCCTGCAGCATCTTCAGCTCCAAGCACCATCGACCAGCGTGACGAAACCCGACACTACTTCGCACCTGTGCACCCGCTTCCTGTGGGTGAGGTAACTCCACAACGCCGGTGTTCCTACACTGGTACACACCTCTAGTGTCTGTGTCTAAAGTTTCACTCCTCTAGGTCACTCGGAAGGTTCCTAAATAACTAACTTTGTAACTTTTACGCACCATAGACAATGCATTGGTGAGTGCGTGCACTTTAAACACTGCACCCGAGTCCCGCGGGCCTTTCCCGACTTAGTCACTGCGAGTCCTGATAAGCTCCAGCGATTCCCAAAGCCCTAGGCCTATTCCCTTTTCGATTGGTATCTCTTATACCACTTTCTTAGTATATGGTTTAGGTGGCCCCTAGGGTTCATCCATATTGTGCAACTTTTGTGTATTTCAACTGTGTTTTGTTTTACCGCTTGTGCTTCTGTGCTCATAAAGAGTATAGGGGATATTTGTAGTTAATAAATATATATATATTTTCAATATATATCTGTGTGGTGCCCTTTCATTTGGTATTCAAGGGGGTTGTATATGGTAAAACAGCTTGCTTCACATGCCTTTCAGAGTTTAGCCTAAGACTGCTTTGTCCACGCTACCACTAGGATAGCTGGTCTATAAGGTTGACTTACAACCAATCATCATAAGGGTTGCTTGGCATGGTAAAAGGTGATCACTAGAACTAGTGAGCATCGCATACCAGGCCAACTTCTCACATTGGTGAGCAGAGGATTGGGATCTGAGCTTGCTGTTTGTTTTACCATTACAATCTTTGAGAGTATCATTTGAAAGATCATACAGGTACCTGCTAGGTACATATAAAACAAGACAAGTTCTACTGAATTTAGTTGTTGCAGAGGATAGGGAGTAGCACACCCTGACTACAACTACTAGATAGGTTTAGTAGGTAAACACCAGTGTAGGTAGATTGCAACATATCCACCCACACTAGAGCAATGTCTGGAGCAGAGGGTTCCACTGGGAATCCACTGGGAATGTCTCTGTTGAGAGTGACCCCCCAAAGGCACCATCCAAATTTGCTATATTCTCCTTTAAGGAACTAAGGCAGCTTTGTGCCTTAAGAGGTCTGAAGACAGGGCCATCCCCTACTACAGACCACCTTAGAGAGCTCTTAGACCAGTCTGAGGCTCTAAAGACCTCTAAAGTAAGTATGAGCGCAAAATCCGTTCCGCTCGTGGATTTTGCGAATTTTCGGTAAATTTGCGATCCGCGAACTCCCGCGAATTTACCGCGAATTCGTAAATCCGCGAGCGGCGGATTCCGGGGGCAAAAGTTGAAGCCTGGCTGGCCTGTCAACTTGTAACTATTTTAGGATGGCGCCGGCAAGCTGCCAGCGCCATCCTAAAATAGTTACTAAGTTAGCTTCAACAGGAAGCTCTAATAGATCAAATAAAGCAGGTGCTCGCACCTGCTTTATTTTATCTATTAGAGCTTCCTGTTGAAGCTAATTTAGTAAGTATTTTAGGATGGCGCTGGCAGCTTGCCGGCGCCATCCTAAAATAGTTACAACATGCCCTAATCGTGAGCGTCGTCGAGGCAGGTGTGCCTTCTTCACAAATCTACCGTGGAAAATCAGCTGTGATGCTGGATAGAGGCTTTTGCATCCTTGACTTTCACGAGCGCAATACCCGTGCTGTTTCTGTGACCAGGAGCTTATTTCTCTTCATCTGCTGAACTGATCTTTCTCAGACCTTTAATACACACAAGAAGCATGTGTAACTGTGAACTCGCATGGTAATCCTGCCCGTTTGGCCCCGCCCACACACTCGCAGTTTGCACCGTCTTCCCGCCATTCACCCACTATGATGGACAGCTCACTCAAGGGACCCCTGCGCCCGTCGGGGCGATTGCATAGTAACACACACATGGTCGCTCGAACTAGTTGATGCTCAAATTCAGTGACTCATTCATTAGCCCAAAAACAATCGTGAGCGTCGTCGAGGCTGGACAGGTGTGCCTTCTTCCCAACTCTACCGTGGAAAATCAGCTGTGATGCTGGATAGAGGCCTTTGCATCCTTGACTTTCACGAGCACAATACCCGTGCTGTTCTTGTGACTAGGGGTTTCTTTCTCTTCATCTGCTGAACTGATCTTTCTCAGACCTTTAATACACACAATAAGCATGTGTAACTGTGAACTCGCATGGTAACCCTGCCCGTTTGGCCCCGCCCACACACTCGGGGTTTGCACCGTCTTCCCGCCATTCACCCACTATGATGGACAGCTCACTCAAGGGACCCCTGCGCCCGTCGGGGCGATTGCATAGTAACACACACATGGTCGCTCGAACTAGTTGATGCTCAAATTCAGTGACTCATTCATTAGCCCAAAAACAATCGTGAGCGTCGTCGAGGCTGGACAGGTGTGCCTTCTTCCCAACTCTACAGTGAAAAATCAGCTGTGATGCTGGATAGAGGCCTCACAAGAGGCATGTGCACTCGCATGGAAGCCCCGCCCCCGCCCCAAATCCGCGGATCCGCAAATCACGATCCGCAAATCCGCAAAATCCGCGGATCGTGGATCCGCAAAATCCGCCCATGCCTACTCTAAAGCAGACCCCACAGGGAATGCTGTTGGAGGCTCTCCCACTGAAGATGGCAATACTGATACCCCTGTCCCCATAGTCCAGGTAGATGAGGATGACCAAGTCACTGGAGCTCCTCAGGTAGATGAGGAGGAGAAAGAAGAAGAGGAGACAGAAGGGGGGAGCAGTGATTCTGATGATGGCAGAAATAGTCAGGTGCTAGTCAGCAGGCTTAACCAGGCTAACTTAAGTGTATTTGGGACTGAAGCAAGCATGACCTTGCCCAGACACCCAGGTGGACTTAACCAGGAGCGTAGGAGGAGGAGGAATCACTCAGGTGAATCCAATACCTCCCAGGCTTCGAGAGGTTCTCATGGTCACTCCAGAAGGGGGATGACAAGCCCTCAGAGAAGGGAACATGAGGCCAAAATGAGAGAGGCTGAGCTTAGGATCCAGAAGCAAAAATTAGAGGTTGCCCTGGCCCAAGAGAAGCTTGCTAGAGCAAGACAGCCTAGAGAGAGTGGATTAGGATCCACTGGTGGCAGCACTGTTCCTAAGGAAGGGATAAAGACAGGTCTTTTGATACTAGAAACCTGAGTAAGATTGTGCCCCCCTACAAAGCTGGGGATGATAACCACAAATGGATGACTGCACTTGAGAGAGCCTGCAGAGTACAGCAGATCCCTCAGGAGCAGTGGGCAGCAATCTTGTGGCTCTCCTTTGAAGGTAGAGGCCGAGACAGACTCCTCACAGTTAGTGATGGGGTTTCTAGAAACTACCTGGTCCTGTAGAGTGCTCTGATTGATGGGTTAGGCTTAACCACTGAACAGTACAGGTTAATGTTCAGAGACACCCAGAAGACACAGACTCAGGACTGGTCTGAAATTGTTGAATGTGCCATTAAGGCTCTGGAGGGCTGGTTGCTTGGAAGTAAGGTTACTGACTATACAGGATTGTATAATTTAATTATGAGAGAGAAAATCATAAGTAATTGTCAAAATCAGCTTCTACATCTGAACCTGGTTGACTCTGATCTGACCTCTCCACAAGAATTGGGTAAGAGAGCAGACAAATGGGTCAGAACCAGGATCAGGCCTAAGAACCAGGGTGGCGACCAAAAGAAAGAGACTACCAAGCCTCAAGAGAAGGGTGGGGATACATCCAAAGAGAAGACTTCCCCAGGGCCCCAAAACTCCAATGGAAAGGGTGGGTCCCCCAACACTTCCTCCTCAGAGAAAAAGCCTTACTGCCATGCCTGTAAACAGGTTGGACATTGGAAATCAGACAGCTGTTGTCCAAAGAATGGTAATAAGGAAAATATACCTCCAGGTAAAGCTCCAACACCTCCTTTCACTGTTAGCAGTGGTCCCCCAGGTGGTGGGAGCACCCCCAATAATTTGGGTGGGTTTACTTTTGGAGCTCAGGTGGATACTGGCCTAACCAGGTCCCCTACCTCAGATACTCTTGTCTATGAGACTGACATGGGGTTGGCCAATTTCACTGCTTGCCCAAACACTTTGAGCAAGTATAGACAGGAGCCCCTCATCAATGGCTTGAAAGTTGAGGCCTTCAGAGACACAGGGGCTAGCATCACCATGGTGGCTGAATGTCTAGTCCCCTCAAGGCAATTTTTACCTGATGCCCATATCAGGTGACAAACATTGATGGAATAGAAACCAAACATCCCATGGCAGTAGTCAATCTTAGCTGGGGAGGTGTCACTGGCCCAAAGAGAGTGGCAGTGTCAGCAAACGTGCCTGTAGATTGCCTACTTGGTAATGATTTGGAAATCTCAACCTGGGCTGAGGTTGAACAGCAAACCCATTCTAGAATGGTAAATCTCCATGGAAAGGTTAGTGGGGCTGTAATGGCTACAGCCCCAATCCAAGATGTCCTTCCTGAAAAGGTTGGGAGGGCTGAGCAAACCTCAGCCCCATCGTTAGCTAACTTTCCTCCTGAAAAGATTAGCAGAGCTGTTATGATAACAGGTCATACCCAAACTGAGTCTCCTCCTTGGTGGAGAAGTGTGGCTCAGGGGTTAGAGGTGGCAGACCCGGAATCTGAGATCGGCCCTGGACCAGGGTTCAATTCCCCGCCTCGGCAGGTCTTGGGCTCAAAAATTCCACGGACTCGATAATTCTCGCTCCGGTGCCTTCTCGACTCACGGGTTCACACTCTGCGACTCTGGGCAATAGCTTGCTTAATCTCCACAACGGCCCCTCGCGGCGGGATGCCTGGCTTTCACCTTGTGGATACCCTGCCGGGGTTATCTCACAGGGGAATACCAGGACGGGTTCCCTAAGCAAGCGCCGGGAAACCCACTGCGGGTAGCTGTGCGCTATATAAGCTCAAATACATTTACATTTACAAAAGGTTAGTGGGGCTGTGATGGCCACAGCCCAAACTCAAACTGATACATGGGTAGGGAAGCCTGAAATGATGGATCACTCCACCCAAACTGAGAGCATGGAGGAGGAAGTGAAATCTCCCCCTCACCAGACATTAGGAAAGGATCAGCCTCCTCAAGGAACTGATCTTACCCCTGATGAAGGAACTGTCCCAGAGGTTGTTAGGCCTGGCCTGAGAGCCTCTGATGGCAGTGGACCCTTCTCAGGTGGGACCCAGTCTGGAGCAGGTAACCTGCCCCTCTCTACCTTGCCTTAGTCAGCCCAGGGCTGCAGAGGACAAGAAGGACAGTGAGCCCCAAAGGGCCCCCTGTCAAATAAAGCACCCCCATCACCAGATTAGGGGCACCAAAACTAGTAGCCCTACTGAGGTGAAAGCTTTAAAAACTCCTGAGGGAGCCCCCTTAAAAGTAGTTAGGGACCTCCCACAGATGGATTCTGTTGGGCACAGCCAAACCTGGGACCCCAAGGGCCCAAACCTGAACTGTCCTTCCAGCAAGCCAACAAGAGGGACCCAGCCTCCAGCTTTAGGTAGCCAGAGGTTGACCCTGAGAGCACAGTGCAACTCAGTCAAAGAAAGAAAGGCACACATGGTGGAGAGTGATTGGAGGAAGTTGAGTCCTACAGAGGAATCTCACTTCAGTACTCCATCCCAACACCAGCCTTTAACTTTGCAAAGACACACCACAGGTAGAGATTCCCTATGGTGGAGACCCTCAGAAACCCTTAGGGTGAGGGATTGCTTAGTGGACCATGAGACAGTGGGTAAGCATGGGCGAATTTTGCGAATCTCGCGTTCGCGAATATTGCGGATTTGCGAACTCGCAATCCGCAAAATCCGCGAATTCTCGTGAATTTGCGGATTTTTTTTTTTGTGTGTTCGCGCGGGTTTCTGCCAGTTTGCGAGGGTTTTGTACAATTTCGCAAAACGCGAACTTACCTGTCGGGTCCCAAGTTTCGCGAACTTGTTGTTTCTACGTGTCCAGCCTGTTTGGGACACTCTTCTTCATCACTGCCACTCTCTGTCACCACTGCCACTCTCTGACTACTCATGCCACCCTCTGGCCCACCCATGCCACCCTCTGTTTCATCACAGCACCCTCTGGTTGTCCAGTCAGTGTACATTATTGTGGCAACGCAAGCACACCTTCCCTGCCTCAAGTGACCTGAATTAATTTGGGGCTGATTAATGTGTCACAGAATATTTTTTTAGCTGGCACCTGCTTCCTTAGTGCTTCCTGATTAGTGATCTTTTGCACTTGCTAAGTGCTTTCATTGTTGCAAAATTAGTTACAACACCTGCCCTGCCCCAACTGACAATAATGAATTAGGGGCTGATTAATGGATTTGAACTTCCAGCCTGGCTCCTGCTTGTCTCCCTTAGCTGTAATTCAGGACCTTTGTGGCATATGTGTAACTATTCTGAGGTTCAGAGCATGGTCACATAATAGTTGCAACTGGCAACTGAACTCTGGAGGGGCCCCTCAGGAAGCACTACAGGAAATGGCTACTAATGATGAGCCTGAACTTTTGAACCTGGTAAGTAGTTTCAGTTTTGCTAAGATCGTATTTCTGCAATTTTGCGCTTATTCGCGGGGCGCGAAGTTGTACTGGGAAGCCGCGAACTCACGCGAACAGTGCGAGCAAGCCATGAAATCCGCTGCTCGCGGATTTGCGGATTTTGCGGGAGATTCGCGAATCTCGCGGATTGCGAATTTACCAAAAATCCGCAAAATCCGCGAGCGAAACGGATTTTCCGCCCATACTTAACAGTGGGTAACCAAGCCAGAGCTGGTACTTCCTTATATGGCCACTTAGGCAATATAGGCTTACCTGGACAAGGATAGCCTCATCTCCTTTCGTTTGGGGGGGGGGGGGTTGTGTAGGAAGGTGGATATCTGACTATGGTTACCCCCAAACTTTTTGCCTGGTGTTTAGCTGTTTTTTTACATAGTTGGCCTGGGATCCTGCTATTCAGGGACCCAGGCTGATTGCTCCATCCTTAAAATGGACTCCATGTACCTTAGGTGCATACACAATTGGAACTGGCTCACCTTATGGGCCCTTGTAACAGTGTACAATAGGTACCCAGGGCATAGGTGTAGCCAAGGCCTACCAGGGGCTGCAGCATGTATTGTGCCGCCCCTGGCCTGGCCTCCATAATTTGACACAACTGGCTGATCACTCAGCTGGGGTAAGTTGGTGTAATCACCTCTTGCTTAGATATAGTATCCCTATATCTAACCTTAACTGGACACATGTTAATCTATAAGCCATTCCTATGGAAGGCCCCTGCAATCCTGGGCGCAGAGTGCATGGTTACATGTGAGATGGTGCTCTAGCATGAGCTGAGCCTGTCTGCAGCTGTTGGGAACAACTCCCTTAGCTGTTCCAGGATATTGCCATACCATATACTCTTAAGTGCATTATAATCCTCGCGGTTATATGCTAACTTTGGTTTGGCTTTATCAAAACATGTCGAGTAAGGTGTCATACGATTTGGAATACTATTCCATTGACAGTTCTGTCGACGGGGATATCATTCCACCCTTCTAGAGGGACACGACATGTACATAGCCTTAACCCCGGTTAAAGTTAACCAGAGCCTCAGCATCACAAAA
Source organism: Lissotriton vulgaris (assembly GCF_964263255.1). Taxonomy (NCBI): domain Eukaryota; kingdom Metazoa; phylum Chordata; class Amphibia; order Caudata; family Salamandridae; genus Lissotriton; species Lissotriton vulgaris. The sequence goes on from NC_141689.1 coordinate 1,859,212,598, forward strand.
TGGATGCTGCCACCACAGACACAAGTCTGACCTCCTGCTGCTGAGAATCCTTCCAGCGAGGGAGGCTTGGACAAAGGGTTTCCTGCCTTGGGAGGTGCGAGCACCACCCCAGACAGGATCTTGTGTATTGGGTAGGACAGGGCTGAATAGAATCAGACATGCCCGGGGCACACAAGGTGTCCCAGTGCATAAGCCAGTCCAAACCGGTCCTGGGACTTTCCACACCCAGCCCTGGCGAGGAGCTGGACAAAGGAAAGGGGGGGTAACCGCCCCCCTTCCTGGTCCCACCCAGAGGAGGAACCTAGCAGGTGATCCACCCCTCAGATTGGGAATAAGAGTGGGAGCAGTGCCATAGCACCTCAGATCATCCTGAATCAACTTGAAACTAAGAAGACGACTGGACTTCGACATTCTGCTGCACAGAAGATGGAAGAGCATCTCCCTTGTGGCCTAGGAGTGGCCACCCTGTGAACAGAGGCACCATCCTGCAACTCGATGTCTGCTTTGCCGCCGCCTCCCGCCGGAGCCCGAGCCCAAAGCCTGACAAGACCCAGACTCCCAGACTTCTCACAGCCCGATCCACAGTCCCTACAAAGAAGGGACCCGTGGAGGCACCGAGAGACGTGGGACCGGACCTCTTGAAAGACCCCCGAGAAGCTGACTCGATGGTGTGCTTTGGGGATTGAGAAGCCCCAGAACCGCGCAGCCCTAGCACCAAAGATCAGCCCCCCAGCATCTCCACGATCTGTGTGGGGCCCTTTTGCATCGTGCCACTCGACGCGCCATCCCTGGATCACTGACAGAATTTCGACCTCAGAAATATCGACCTACAAGAATATCGAGTCAACAATATCGAGGGCAAAAATATCGACATCCTATCTACAACATGGTAAGTACAAAAATATCGAAAAAATAATATCGATGTAAAAAATATCGATGTTAAAAATATCGATTTTTTTTATATATATAAATGTAAAAGTAAGTATATAACACTAATAAATAAAATATACATATTTAAAAGTATCTAATAATGTTTAAAATTAATAAATAATACATATATATTAATAATACATTAATTAAATATATACAGTAAAGATATAATATATATGTACTGAACAATAAGTATTAATAATTAATTTACTAATTTATAAATTAATGAAATATATTCTAATTTACTAATACATTTACAAACATAAAACAATAACATAACTAAAATGTAAGTAATATAAAAAATAAAATAAACATGTGATATTTTAACAATTAATTATATAAAACGTTGGATAGCGTAAGGGTAAAAATTACTATTCCTACTCCAGAGAGTGGAACAGTAGGGAAAGCGTTTGATAGCGTAGGGATAAAATTACTATTCCCACTCCAGAGAGTGCAACAGTCGAGAAAACTGACCCTGAACCCAAAAAACACCCCTTTACCCACGAACTGAAAACTGACCCTGAACCCTAAAAAATACCCCTTTACCCAAGAACTGAAAACTGACCCTGAACCCTAAAAATACCCCTTTACCCATGAACTGAAAACTGACCCTGAACCCTAAAAATACCCCTTTACCCAAGAACTGAAAACTGACCCTGAACCCTAAAAATACCCCTTTACCCATGAACTGAAAACTGACCCTGAACCCTAAAAATACCCCTTTACCCAAAAACTGAAAACTGACCCTGAACCCTAAAAATACCCCTTTACCCAAAAACTGAAAACTGACCCTGAACCCTAAAAATACCCCTTTACCCAAAAACTGAAAACTGACCCTGTACACTAAAAATACCCCTTTACCCAAAAACCCAAAAATGACCCTGAACCCTAAAAATACTCCTTAACCCAAAGTTAAATAATATTATTTAATTAGCAATTAATAATTAATTAACAATAACAATAAAGTAAATATATTAGCACATAAGCTGTAATTAATATAATTTGATAATTAATATCATTTTTCCCCAATTAATTAATTAACAGTAACTAAAAATTATATATATAAATAAATTATTCTAACTAATGTAATTAACTAATTAATATTATTTAATTACCAATTAATTACTAATTTAAAATATGTTCAAAATTATATTAATTAATTAACTAATTAATATTAATTATTTGCCAATTAATTAGTTATAAATATTAAAAAATATATATTAATTAATTAATTATTATTAAATTACTCCCCACCCTATTCCCCTATAAACCCACATCCCGCTACAGAAAATATATATCAATTAATCAATTAATTATTTCCCAATTAATCAATTAGCAAATAATTATAATTAATTAATTAATCCTACTAATTATTAATTAACTTACCATAATTAAATTACTTTCCACCCTATTCCCCTATAAACCCACAACCCGCTCCGGTACTAAAACATCAAATTTCCTTATAAATTTATATATTATTATAGAAAATGTATACACATATAATAGTAATTATTTTAAATACTTAAATTAAACATATAACACATACATAATAAAAAACTATAAAATAATACAAATATCGATATTAGTGTCATCGAAATTATTAACATCGATATATATGCTATCGATATTACTAACTTCGATATTACTTACATCGATATTACGTATTTCAATATTACTTACCTTGGGTCGATATTCTGTCCTACGATATTCTTGCCTTCGATATTATGCTCCTTCGATATTTCAGACTCGATATTATGGTAGGTCGATATTTCCAACTCGATATTTTGACTGTCTACCGCCATCCCTGCCACTTGCCACATGGTCAGCGGCCATCTTGGCGACGAAACCTACAAACTACACTGCTGGTCTGGTTGCTCCAGACTTTTTCTTGCTCCTGTAAAAGGGAGCACCTGCTCTGACCTTGCTGGTCTGAGTGATAAGCCTTTTTCACTTCCTGCGTGGCTTGCATTGGCCAAGGAATGTTTGCTCCGATCAAGTTGTTGACACCGTCATCAGCTAGAGCCTTCGTGGGACAGCTTTTGACCGACGCATGGACGTCCTAGACCTCTTCGTGTCCATGTGGCTGCAGAGAGAAGCTACACCTCATCGCCTGTTTGCACCCGACATCGCCTGGTTCCAATCTGGTTCCACGGTAGCCACTGGCTAGTGACTTTGAACATTGTCCCCTCTGCTTTCAGGTCTTCACCACTTCAGATCCACCCTTGGATCCACCGGAACTCTTCACATCGAGCCGCCTGCAGCATCTTCAGCTCCAAGCACCCTCGACATGCGTGACGAAACCTTACACTACTTCGCACCTGTGCACCCGCTTCCTGTGGGTGAGGTAACTCCACAACGCCGGTGTTCCTACACTGGTACACACCTCTAGTGTCTGTGTCTAAAGTTTCACTCCTCTAGGTCACTCGGAAGGTTCCTAAATAACTAACTTTGTAACTTTTACGCACCATAGACAATGCATTGGTGAGTGCGTGCACTTTAAACACTGCACCCGAGTCCCGCGGGCCTTTCCCGACTTAGTCACTGCTAGTCCCGATCAGCTCCAGCGATTCCCAAGGCCCTAGGCCTATTTCCTTTTCAATTGGTATCTCTTATACCTCTTTCTTAGTATAGGGTTTAGGTGGCCCCTAGGGTTCATCCATATTGTGCAACTTTTGTGCATTTCAACTGTGTTTTGTTTTAACGCTTGTGCTTCTGTGATCATAAAGAGTATAGGGGATATTTGTAATTAATAAATATATATATTTTCAATATATATCTGTGTGGTGTCCTTTCATTTGGTATTCAAGGGGGTTGCATATGGTAAAACAGCTTGCTTCGCATGCTTTTCAGAGTTTAGCCTAAGACTGCTTTGTCCACGCTACCACTAGGATAGCTGGTCTATAAGGTTGACTTACAACCAATCATCATAAGGGTTGCTTGGCATGGTACAAGGTGATCACTAGAACTAGTGAGCATCGCATACCAGGCCAACTTCTCACAGTACATACAAGACGTTTAAGACTTTTTTGTTTGTAAGTCCAAATTCAGCCTTCCAGTGGTCTGCCCTGATTGGTCAGAGTCAAGTGGATTAGCCAGGCTGCATTAAAGAGGCGATAAAGTGCCCCTGTGGTTAACCAGCTCTGCTGGCAGGGCAGTGTTTTGTTCATGAGGAATGCCAGGCTAGAGGGAAGGGGCGGTAAACCATGGTCTTCAAAGGCAGAGGGATGGCTACAGTGTCAGTTTCCACTTTATACTTTGACCCCCACTAGACCCAGGATTAGGGAAGGTATGTGCAGATGGTAGGGGGAGAGTCTATGGATATAAGCCATCCTAGGGGGTGTGTTTAGCCAGGTCTTACCTCCTTGCTGGAAAATCTGTCATTATGGATTTTGAGGATTTGATGCACTCTGGGACAAAATAATGCCACACTCTACAGGATGTGGTCATACCTATGAGGAGTTACCCTGCTCCCATTGATCAGACGTGACCTCCTGCTTGACCTAGAGAACTTGGAATAAGTATCGGAGAGGGGCAGAGCCCTCCAGATTTGCTGCTTGAAACTTACTGAAGCAAAGAGTGCCCTGCTGAGAAGTTTTGCTGTGCAAAGATTTCTAGGGCCTGACCTCTGAAGACTGCCCCAACTGAAACTGCAGCCCTGTGGTTTACCTTGCTGCAAAAGGACTAAAGAGTAGACTCCCTGCAAGCTACAGGTTAACAGAGCTCACCTGGACATCCTCACAAAGAATTTGCAGCCTGGAATACCAGTGGATTTGTAAGGGTTTTGTTCAAGTGGATTGCGGAAGTGAAGTTTTACACTTTCAATGACCCTCTCGGAGACTCTAGAACCTTGGATTGTGTGTTGGATACTTTGGGACCTGCTCAACGGTGTGGATGCGGACTTGTGTTTAAAACGTACACCTTTCAGAGAATGATTTAAGATTATAAAAAATCCTCTAAAGTGCCTTAGAACAAAACGTTTGAGTTTGATTTTTGGAATTTGGACTAAATTGTTTTAAATCCATTGTTTTGATTTTTCCAAATTGTTCTAAGTCTGTTGTGCCTAGTTTTTTGTGACCCAAAACTAGGGAATCTTGGAGCTGAACCTGGCTAAACTGTCCCAGTTTAAGATGGCTGATCTTAGGGATGGAGTGAGGGACCGACACTCTTTGGAAATCTAGGCTATTTTGCTTAAATTTGAAGCGATCACTCGTATTGTTTACTAATTGAACTGACGCTTCATATTGGACTCCGACTCTGGGTTCCGTCCACAACTTTTTTCATTGCAAGTCACCTGTTCATGAGCCCTCTGCACACTGGCTCAATCATGGCAAATAAGGCTCGTATCGTTTAGGGATTTACTAAATGTCCTGATGATGATCCCCATAACTATGTAGTGGAATCGAAACGCCGTCGACCTTAATTGCGTACCTTACACATTTATGTACCATGTGTCATTTAATATGTAAAGGTGTCTGAAGTTCTCTGTTCTACTATTGAAATCGTGATATTTACAGAACCGTAAGCTTTTGCCTAAAAGCCGTTTGTGTTTCACTTTTTGTGTTTGTTTTAGTAGGGTACAGGCTTGTGCCCCACTTTGTAAATTGTTGATGAATTTGTCGCTACTGCTCTAAACTAAATAATTGACATCTGTCCGGCTGGACATGTCACACCAATATAGAAACAACTGTGTCTATATTTATTTAATTTTACTCTTTTGCTTGTAAGGGACCACTGTTGTTTAAATGAGTCTACTCCCAAGGTCCCTTGCTGACTTGATTGGGTGCCCTTGTTGCTTTCAAATATATCTACCTTCAAACATGGACAAGTACCGGCAGATGTCTAAAGTGAATGGGACTGAGTTGAGGCTATCAGAGACACTGGGGCTAGGGTAACAATGGTCCTGGATGAACTGGTGCCTCCAAAGAGGGTGTTACCTGGTGAGTTTCACCAGGTGATATATGCAGAAAGCACTACCAAACTCCATCCTACGGAGGTGGTGGATATGAAATGGGGAGGTGTGGCAGGCCCTATGAAGGTAGCTGTGTCAAAGGTGCTCCCAGTCTACTATTTACTGGGCAATTATCTGCAAGCCTCTGCACGGTCAGAGGTGGAGAGAGGACTCCATATGCAAATATTGAAGCTCCCTGAGTGGGTATGCGCTGTGACTATGTCACAGACTAGCCAGAAGGGAGGGGCTGGACAATTGGGCCCTGGAACAAAGGGCCAAGCATCCAAGGACAAGGGCACTGGGCCTGGTGAACCAGCCCAGGGAACTCCAGAGGTGCAGGAAGAATGTAACCCTGATGGGGAGGATCTGGCCTCTGAGGGAGGGACTCTATCCCTGCCAGAGCTATTAGATTTGGCAGAACTGAAGGAGCAGGTGGACCCTCCAGAGTGGAGTTCAGTCAGGGACAGCGTGACTGTCCCGCCCTTGAAGGATGAGGCAGAGTACTTCTAAGCAAGAGGAGGGAGATGACAGTGGGTTTCACAGACTCTACTGGGTTGATGGACTGCTTTATACTGAGGATAGAAACCTCAAGGAAGGGGCCTCCAGGAGGTTGGTGGTGCCCCAGAAGTAGAGAGAGTTTATCTTGACTTTGGGTCATGATATCCCCTTGGCAGGACATTTGGGACAGACAAAGACATAGAACTGGTTGGTGAACCATTTCAACTGGCCCCATATGTCTGAAAAGGTAAAGCAGTTTTGCAGTTCCTGTGTCACCTGTCACCCCAGTGGCAAGGCAAATGCTCCCCTAATACCACTGCCAGTGGTTGGGGTACCTTTTGAAAGGGTGGGGATGGACATTGTTGGTCCCCTGGACCCTCCTACTGCATCAGGGAATAGGTGTATCTTAGTGGTGGTTGGCAATACCACTAGATACCCTGAAGCCATACCTCTTAGAACCATTGATGCTCCTGCTGTGGCTAGAGCACTGCTTGGTGTGCTCACCAGAGTGGGTTTTCCAAAAGAGATGGTGTCATATAGGGGCACAAACCACCTGCCCAGCTACCTGACTGCTATGTGGGAGGAGTGTAGTGTTAACTACAAGTTCACCACCCCTATCACCCACAAGCCATTGGTCTTGTTGAGAGATTCAACAAAACTCTGAAGGGCATGATAAATGGGTTGTCAGAGAAGCTCAGGAGGAGATGGGATGTTCTCCTCCCATGGCTACTGTTTGCCTACAGGGAGGTGCCACATAAAGGGGTTGGTTTCAGTCCCTTCGAGTTGTTGTTTGGACACACTGTGAGGGAGCCATAGAGCCTGCTAAGAGAGTCTTTAGAGAAGCCTCTTAAAGAAGCAACGGACAATGTGCTTGACTTTGTGCTTGGCCTGAGATCAAGGATGGCAGAGTACATGTACAAGGCAAACAGGAAACTGGAGGCCAGACAGGAGCTCATGAAGCACTGGTATGATCAAAAGGCTACTATGCCTGATTATACTCCAGGACAGTTGGTGTGGGTGTTGGCGCCTGTGGCTCCCAGGGCCCCCCATGACAAGTGGAGTGGGCCCTATCCAATCTTAGATAAGAAGGGTGAGGTTATCGTTTTGGTTGACCTTGGCACCCCAAGAACACTTACAGGATCCTGCATGTGAATAAATTGAAACCCCACCATGACAGGACAGACATGACCATGTTACTGGTCACTGATAAGGGTGTGGAGAAGGAAACCGAGCCTGTGCCCGACCTCCTCTCCACTAATGTTCAAGATGGATCAGTGGAGGGAGTTGTACTCTCTCCCAAATGGAGAGACCAGCAGCACAGAGACTGTAAGCAGGTGCTGGAGCAGTTTGCTGGCTTGTTCTCTTGGACCCCAGGCATCAATAAGTGGTATGTCCATCACATTGACACTGGTGATAGCCTACTTGTCAAACATAAACTGTACAGGTTGTCTGACCATCTCAGAGCCAGCATTAAAGCTGAGGTTGCTAAGATGCTGGAACTGGGGGTAATTGAACCATCTGAGAGTCCATGGGCCAGTCCAGTGGTGCTGGTACCGAAGCCTCAGGGGGGACCCAAGGAGTTACGGTTCTGTGTGGACTTCAGAGGATTGAATGCAGTCACAAAGACTGATGCTCACCCTATCCCCAGAGCTGATGAGCTCATTGATAGGTTAGGTGTTGCTAAGTACCTGAGAAATTTTGATTTGACTTCAGGTTACTGGCAGATTGCCCTCACTGATGGAGCAAAGGGGAAGTAAGCATTCTCCACACCAGAGAGACATTATCAGTTCAAGGTAATACCCTTTGGTTTAAAGAATGCACCTGCCACCTTCCAAAGGTAGGTGAACAGGGTCTTGTGTGGGATGGAACAGTTTAGTGCAGCTTACCTGGATGATGTAGCTGTATACAGTTCTACCTGGGGGGATCACTTAAACCACCTAAGGGAAGTGCTTCAGGCCATGCAGCAAGCAGGTCTTACTATTAAGGCAAGAAATAGCCAAATAGGGCCCTTGCTTGTTGTGTACCTGGGCCGCCCGGTAGGTGGGGGCCATGTACAGCCTCGCCAAGCGAAAATCCAAACTATTTTAGATTGGACAGCTCCCGTTACCCAGACTCAGGTCAGGGCATTCCTGGGACTGACAAGGCATTATAGAAGGTTTGTTCAAAATTATGGGATCATCTTCTTAAAAGAGGCACAAGAAGGGGATTTGGATCTTATACTGTCAGAAGGCTTTTGATACTTTGAAAGCTGCTATGTGTTCAGCACAAGTACTACGGGCCCCTGACTACACAAAGGAATTTTTGGTTCAGACAGATGTTTCAGAGCAAGGGATTGGGGCAGTGTTGTCACAGCTAAATGAAGGGAGCCTTGATCAGCCAGTTGCCTTTATTAGCAGGAGGCGTCTTCCCCGAGAGCAGAGGTGGAGTGCTATTGAGAGAGAGAGAAGCGTTTGCTGTGGTGTGGTCCCAGAAAAAGTTGAGACCATATTTGTTTGGGACTCACTTTTGTGTTCAAAATGACCACAGACCTCTCAGATGGCTTACACAGATGAGAGAGGAGAATCCCTAGCTGTTAAGGTGGTCCATTTCCCTACAGGGAATGGACTTTACAGAAGAACACAGACCTGGGTTTGCCCATGCAAATTCAGATGGACTTTCCAGGTTTTTCCACTTAGCTGATGAGGACTACCAGGGTGTAGATTAGTAACCCATCACCTTTCGTTTGTGGGGGGCTAAGTTGCAAAGTCATCCTGTGCCCTGGGCACTCCCCAACTTTTTGCTGACTGATACTGGTGGTAACTGATTTTGACTTAACCTGGGCTCTGCCTAACCAGGCCCAGGGCCAGTGCTAAGCTGAGAGAGACACATTAGAATACAGTTAAAATACCTAACATACACTAGGGTACACTATAGTATGGTGGGGTACCCCTGTAATTGGCATGACCTACCCCATAAGCCCCTAGTATATAATATGGCAGGGGCTTTTAAACTACCTAGAAGTCCACAGTACCCTGGGGCATGGTAGTTCAGAGGCCAGCAGCTTTTTCTGCACTTGCATGTGTGCACTGCTGAAGCCTGAGGTCAGTTTAAAAACAGCTCTGGGTGCCAGGGCTGCTTTTAAAAAGTAAATTGTGCCCAAACTCAGCTTTGGTAGTAGGGACACGTACAAATGGATAAACTACAACGTTTTGGCATATTAGGGACCCCCAGGGTCTTCCCTAGTTATCCCAGGGGTGGGGTGTCAGTTATCTATAAGGTACACCCTTATAAAATGAGTTTGTGTATGCCTGGGTACAGTGAAATGTAACATTTCGCTCCCCACATTGTGGTAAAGTGCTGCTCAAATTCGAGTGTGATGCTAGGAGCACAGTAAAAGGAGAATCTGCAATATTTTTACAGTTTCAGAACCCCTAAAGTCTCCCCTTGTTGTACATGGGGTGCGGTTCCTGTAGATATAAGGCAAGTACTTATAAAATATGTTTTTGTAAGTCCTGGTGCTGGAAAAATGACCCAAGTCATTTTTCCCAATGCAAATCCCTTGTTACATAGATTAACATGGTAGGAAGTTATTGATTATTAAATATTGATAGGAGAGGACTAAAATGGCCATTCAATGACTTCCCAGAATGGTAGTAGTAAATCCAACAACATCATATTGTTGAATTTCTCCTAAAGTGTATATACAAGAAGTTATAAGACGTTCTTGTTTGTAAGTCCAAATTCAGCCTTCCAGTTGTCTGCCCTTATTGGTCAGAGTTAAGTGGATGAGCCTGGCTGCCTTGAAGAGGTGATAAAGTGCCCCTGGGGGTAATCATCTCTGCTGGCAGGGCAGTGTGTTGTTCAATGGGAATGCTAGGCCAGGGGGAGGGGTCGTAAACCATGGTCTTCAAAGGCAGAGGGATGGCCACAGTGTCAGTTTCCACTTTACACTTTTGACCGCCATCTGACACAGGATTAGGGAAGATATGTACAGATGGTAGGGGGAGAGTCTATGCAAATAAGCCATCCTAGAGGGTGTAGCACACAAAGATGGGGATCAACGCATTAGTGCCTGCACCAGTCCTAACATCCCAAGTAGTAACAATCAGCAAACAAAGGTGCTATTGGGCTTAGGACACAATCTCCTAGGTCCCAAATAGAGAAGCAAGAAAAAGCTAATTCTTTGATCACTCTAAAACAATATAAGCAAAATAGCCCTGCACACTTCCAAAGGTTTAAGTGCATGTAAATGTCATTAATTAGACCATATCCACAGTGCAAATGGTTTACAATAAACAGTTGTTTTCCCAAATGAAAAAAAGTCGATCAGATCTTGAAATGTTAAAAGTTATTCATTATTCATGTCCTTTCAAATTCGAAATCGGCAATGCGTTTTGTCATCAATCTGAATTCTTCAGGGCTTAAAAAGTAAACGGTATTAGTTCATTTAGTTGTTGCCAGTGAATAGAACCCAATAGATTGGAAAAATGAGTTTGTTCAAGCATATATGTTGTGTCAGTTCAGAAACTCAGGAATTGAAAAAATGTATCAGCGAATGTCACACCCATCTCCATGCGGTCATCTGGTTCGGAAAGGTTTCACAAACCATTTGCACTGCGGATATGGTCTAATTAATGACATGTACATGCACTTAAACCTTTGGAAGTGTGCGGGTCTATCATCCTAGGGGGTGTGTTTAGCCAGCTCTTACCTCCTTGCTGGAAAATCTGCCATTATGGATTTGGAAGAAGTGCCCTGCTGAGAAGTTTTGCCGTTCAAAGATTTCTAAGGACTAACCTCTGAAGACTGCACCAACTGAAACTACAGCCCTGTGGATTACCTTGCTGCAAAAGGACTAAAGAGTGGACTCCCTGCAAGCTACAGGTTAACAGAGCTCCCCTGGACATCCCCACAAAGAATTCCCAGCCTGGATTAAGGAGTAAGGGTTTTGTTCAAGTGGATTGCGGAAGTGAAGTTTCACACTTTTAAGGACCCTCTTGGAGATTCCAAAACCTTGGATTGTGTATTGGATACTTTGGAATCTGCAAGCAGCAGGGGTGGTTCCTGATGGAGGGCATTGGGGCAGAACCCCTTTAGTCTAGGAGGAGGGAGAAGAAGGAGACGGAAAGATTAGTCTGAGGCACTCAGTATGCCCACCCTATGAGTAGCAGTGTACCACAGCAGTATACAAACACACTGCGCATGTGGCATGGACGATTTCAATATTGCTTGAGTCCTGCATGCGCAGTGTGTGTTTGAGAAGCAGAGGTGAGGGCAGTCAGACGCTGCCGAAAGCAGCAGTATTTCCAGGGCTTCAGTCGAGTAATGGGGCTGAGAACATTGGGACTGCGGAGACACCATGGATGCCTTAACGTTACTTTTTTATTCAGCCTGTGTGTATTATAACTTTCACTTGTATTTTAATGTGCACTAGCTTATCGATCTCTCCTTCCTTTGATCACTTATCATCAAAATGGCCGCACACAGAAACAACAAGGATAAAGGGGCCACCCCCGGCCACTGATCACTCTTGTGCAGAGATTAACTACCTAAGCATCACAACTGAAAGAGGACTATCGACACAAATAGAGAAAGGGAAAATGAAACAATATTTCTCCAGGCTAATCACAGTCCAAAGAGATAGACATAGGACTGAATAGAGATAGACATAGGACTGCATCGATGTCTATGAGACCCCTCCACAAAGGAGGCGGCCATCTTAGAATGACTCTTCTACAAGGATGCAACACTTTCCAACGATAGCCCTACCTACACATTGCAGGCTACAATCTTTCGGTAAACCTCTCTCATCATAATCTACCACTAGCCTACCCCTCATCCTACCTCGCACTTAACACCCTGATATAATCATTAGGGCTCTAGATCCATACCTCCCCCCAACCAGACCTGTATCTAGTCACCACCTCAGCCATTACTTCCCTCTCCCATAGTCAGCCCCACAGCTTATCACAACGCACAGCGTGCACCATACTAGGAACACCACACACACTTTGAACCTCATAGCGTCTCTTAAACCCTGTCATAGCATGGAGCTCACGGGCACACATACCTACACCATCATCTACCCCCCACCTCTCAAGAAACTCAGCCAAACGTTTTAAGCATAATTTTATAAAACTTCACCCCGAAACACCCTTCACAGATCCCTACTTCTCTATACACAACGGACACACAACCTCCAACATCATTTTCCATACGCAACGAAGGGCGCAATGGTGGAAAGCATTTATAACCTTATTTGTGATTTCCTCAACTAGGAAAACCGCACATGGCCTAGTTATTTACATCTACCCCTCCCAGCTCTTTCATACAACTGCAACCATCACCATCTACAATAACGGAACTGTCCTCATGCAGTCCACTGACCGTAGCTTAAACCTCCTGGATAGCATATTCCCCATTATTAAAGTGCAAGCATCGAACCCTCAACTGACACCCTGGCTACTCACAGAACCACTATACATTATACCCCATCATCTACCCCCACTGGCAGCAATACTCTTTCACTATCACTATCCCAACCATCACCCACTCCCTCTGATAGCCAAGCCCTACCACTGTTCCAACCACCACCCCACCCATACGCTATGTCCAATCTGAACACACAGCGCATCACTCCATCATACACCCCTCACAACTGTGTTCCTATATCACACCGGCCTTTAGGCACTTTGGAGACACAAGCCACTAACACGCCGCTTGACCCACACATAATACTCCCACCCAGCACAACAGCAGCAGCATACACACCCCTAACCCATATTGATTCCCCCTTACTCACAAGCACAGCAGCACCCCATGGCAACATCCTCCCGTCCATAACCCAAATTCCTGCTATGCTATCCCCGCTACACACTGATACCACTGGCTCCAACATTCCCCAGCAGAGTCCACCTCCTCCAGTTCAGTTTCTAGAATGAAGTAAGACTTTTCATTTCCCCAATGAAGACACACCGCCCCCTGAGCACTCTAGGGACTCAGACTCAGTCACACTTCCCACACTCTCATCCCAGTCGTCCACTTCTTCAACTCATCCAGCTACATACATCCCCCAATTCAGTTCACCTCCTTCTGCTCAGCTTTCAGTCAGCCATCCATATCCATCAATCATCCATCTCCACTCACAACACCCCCCATTCCACTCATACCGGCTCCAGACCACAAACATTACCAGGCTACAATGCACCCATCTATAGCCTCATCATAGCCTACAGCCTTACTCATAACCACACCAGACCCCCGACTTGATGAGATTATGATCTCATTACATCAAATCAAGAATGAACTCCTAGCATTTAAGGAGCTTCTATCGAAACAACCATGGTTCACTAGAACTATTAGACAGCCTAAAGCTAGCGGGCTCCTGAAGCACCCAATAGCCACCTCAAAACCTATGTTACCTAGCTGGAAATCTATTCCCTTTCGTAATAAATCTATCTGCCAATTCCGAAGCACCAATCCGCTCTCGGAGATTGATCTTTACTTCACTCATATGAACCCGCCCTCCTGAACCCTATCCAGCCCTCCCCAATGACTATTCGAATTATCCCTCCCAACCCACACAGGACTACTAAACATAACTCCAGAGGCGTCATTGATACCAATCTAAGAGAGAGTCCCCATCACTCAGGAACCCACGTCCTCCCGTATTATTATGCCCCGTCTCAAATGCATCCTCTTAAACTGTAGATCAGCCTCTAGACACGCAGCTGACATAGCTGACCTCATTCTCACGCAAGAACAGGACCTGATAAAGTTAACCTGAAACCTGGTTAAAGGAATCCTCATCACCAATCATTGACATTCTAGTACCCCCTAACTACGACATCATCAGACTAGATAGAACCGATAAGACAGAGGGTGGCATTGCTTGAATTCACCTGAGTAATATCTGTTAACATATCAATTTCACCTGTATTCCCTTCCTGTGAATACATTTGCCTCAACATCACCAGTAATGGCAACCCACTATGCTCCTTACACACCATATATCATCCGCCAGGCGATAACCTAGCCTGCACTGAACACCTCATGGACATGATATCAACGCTCTCGGAGATTGATCTTTACTTCACTCATATGAACCCGCCCTCCTGAACCCTATCCAGCCCTCCCCAATGACTATTCAAATTATCCCTCCCAACCCACACAGGACTACTAAACCTAACTCCAGAGGCGTCATGATACCAATCTAAGAGAGAGTCCCCATCACTCAGGAACACACGTCCTCCCGTATTATTATGCCCCGTCTCAAATGCATCCTCTTAAACTGTAGATCAGCCTCTAGATACGCAGCTGACATAGCTGACCTCATTCTCACGCAAGAACAGGACCTGATAAAGTTAACCTGAAACCTGGTTAAAGGAATCCTCATCACCAATCATTGACATTCTAGTACCCCCTAACTACGACATCATCAGACTAGATAGAACCGATAAGACAGGGGGTGGCATTGCTTGAATTCACCTGAGTAATATCTGTTAACAGATCAATTTCACCTGTATTCCCTTCCTGTGAATACATTTGCCTCAACATCACCAGTAATGGCAACCCACTATGCTCCTTACACACCATATATCATCCGCCAGGCGATAACCTAGCCTGCACTGAACACCTCATGGACATGATATCAACAAACGCTAGTCGCCAAAATACCCAAATATTCCTTGGAGACTTCAATCTTCATTGTGACGACCAGAATGACGCAGTGGTCAATAGTCTCAAAAACTTCCTAGACGACCTAGACCTCACCCAAATGTGCAAAATCCCTACACACAACAAAGGTTCAATCCTGGATACAATAATCTCTAAAAGCATTCTGATAGAGTCGATCCAACCCTGTGACTCGTCAGACCATCACATTATTACCTTCTTTATCAAGGAAACAGTGAAATTGAACTTGGTTCAATCCACAAGACCTAAAGTCTGGAAAAGAGACCTGAAGAAAATTAACCCCAACACCTTACCCTCACCCAGTTTCAATCTACTTCTGCCCCCTGCAGGAACTTCCAAAGTCAATGACCTTACTAATCACTACCTTAAATCCATGGCCATGATAATAAAGCCCCATTGCAACTAAAGAGAGCCTCCATAAAAGACTCTCAGCCTTAGTAGAATGGCATACTCAACAAAGACAGAAGCTCTCTCCGAGCCTCTAAACGCACCTGGAGATCATCTCCATCCACCAAGCACCTAAACACCTTAAGGAAAAAGAGAAATGCATACTTCAGAAAAATCAAGCATGCCAAAGCAGACTTCTTCAGCCACCAACTTGATCAAGCAAGAAATCGTCCGAAAAAAACTCTTCAATCTGCTCAAATCCCAATCTAAGGATGCTCCCCAACGTCCACAACACGTAGAAACCTAATTGTGAAGAATTCTCGGCCTTCTTTACCCTGAAGACAGACACGATCAAGAATGACCTCCTCAATGACCTTATCTTACACGCGGGTCCACACACGAATACCTCCCAACTAATCCCATTTGCTCCATACCATTTCCCATCAAAGGCCAACCTAAAAAACAATGCAGATTGGTCTGCCTTTGCCACATATTCTGAAGAAGCCATATGGAAAACATTTTGTGCCCTGAACCCAGCCAATCACTTCATCGATCCTCTCCCCGCTAACGCGGTTAAAGACTTAACTCCTCTGAGCCTACCTCTCTGGACTGAGATCATAAACAGCTCACTTCAAAAAGGGTGCATCCCGGACACCCTCAAAGCGGGACAAGTCTCACCCATTCTAAAGAAACTCACGGCCGACCCCTCAGACCTAAACAACTACCGCCCTATCTCCAACATCCCTACCCTGGCAAAACTATTGTAAAAATGTGTCCACCTCCAGCTAACAAGGCATATTGACCACTGTGTACTAAACTAATAAACACAAAAGGGTCCCTGAAAGGCAATTGTCAGGGGTCAAAACCAGGGAAACAGCAACACTATACACAGTAGAACCCCCCCCCTCTCAATACTAATAACATTGAACTAGTCCCACACAGACAGCATCACAAATAAATAGCTTTTTTTGTATTTTATTTTCAGAAAATATCTATATCATTATTTCTTTTACTGAATAAACCATAATTTCAAAAAATAATTTGTACATAAAATTCATACAGTTACATATGACTCACATCCAGATCCAATGTGTGCGAGTCCCAACATAGACGAAGCATTATAGAAAATTGAGGTACATGTCTCAACAACAACAAAAAAACATTATATACATACACAACCATAAAAGAATCAAAAAGAAATTAACTAATCAAAGAGAAAAAATATAATTTTACAAAAACAAAACATACATCATAAATATAGACAACCACAAAAATGCGCTGATGCGCATTTCGGAATTTCATGTACCATCCTTCCTCAGGGTGCTGATGGTGTATTTATAAGTTTTGTTAAGCCTTATACATTCAGTTTATTTCACAAGATACTTGAAGTAGAAGCTTCGTCACTCTAGTTGGCTAGACATGAGTGGCATTTCGGAAAACATAATCCAAATCACACGATCTAGTCCTGGGTAAAAACACAGAATGACGCTAACCGCTTAGACATGCGGTGAGGAGTCTCCTCATAAAAGAACCAAAAACTCTGCAGATATAGGATCGTCAAACTAATCCAATGACAGATAGGGGATGCAAGTTAAATTCATCTGAATAGCGAGATCATAGAGGGGAGCATTCAGTGATGAAAAGCTGAGGATAAATAACACCGTCTACAGCATAGATTCCTTGTTTAGAGTTTCCAATATTCCAATATAGTATGGTATTCTCTCTCGCCCAGTCATAAAGCTCACTCCATTATCGTTCCGCAACCTCATATGGGTAAGTAAAATGTGTGGGAGGATAATTCCCTAAACGGACAGGATCACGCCATACACATCGCGCAATGTTGATACCGGGAGCTACGAACCTGACCACTGTGACCTCCTTAACAAACACAGCAGCCTACCCAAAACTACAACTGCACCGCTAAGAGCTTCAATCAATGCTGCAGCGAGACTCATCATTTGTTCTAAATGAAATTCCCACATCTCCCCGGACCTAAAATCCTTGAACTGGCTACCTCTGGAAGCCAGAATCCATAGGAAAATAGCATGTATGACACATAAAGCCCTGCATCACAAAACTCCCAGCTATCTAGCACAGAACTGACGATCTCTGGTGAGATCAGAAGCGAGACTCATCATTTGTTCTAAATGAAATTCCCACATCTCCCCGGACCTAAAATCCTTGAACTGGCTACCTCTGGAAGCCAGAATCCATAGGAAAATAGCATGTATGACACATAAAGCCCTGCATCACAAAACTCCCAGCTATCTAGCACAGAAACTGACGATCTCTGGTGAGATCAGAAGCGAGACTCATCATTTGTTCTAAATGAAATTCCCACATCTCCCCGGACCTAAAATCCTTGAACTGGCTACCTCTGGAAGCCAGAATCCATAGGAAAATAGCATGTATGACACATAAAGCCCTGCATCACAAAACTCCCAGCTATCTAGCACAGAAACTGACGATCTCTGGTGAGATCAGACCTTCAAGAAGTGTGGAAACCCTATTACTGAAACCACAAAGATTCAAGACAAAGAAAACATATAACCGAACTTTCTCAGGGATGCACCCAGAATTTGGAATGCTTTACCCTCAAAAACCAGACTGAACCCCTCAACTGCTTCCTTTAAAAAGGAGGTAAAATCTATTCTCATGGCCAAATTCACCTGAGTTAAAGTCAAAGACATATCGTGACATAATTTACCCTCGCTAATACCTCACAAGGACTTGGTCCAACTAAGCAATCTAGACATTTTATCTTCCTTTTATCCCACACAAGGGGATAACATGTAGCTGTACCTTACCACTGCGCCTTTACAAATTGTCTGTATAAGTGTTTTAACCAGCCTGTTATTGATGTCAAGAGAACTGTATTTATTGTAAATTACTTTACCACTGTGCCTTTACACAATGTTTATACATGTGTTTTATTTAGCCTGTTATTGATTTCAAAAGAACTGTATTTACTGTAAGGAGCTCTGATATATGCAAGGGTCTTGTTCGCGCTCTATAAGGTAAGTATTGGATAGTGTAGTGGTAAAAATGACTATTCTAACTCCAGTGGGTGCAACAGTAGGGTAAGTGTTGGATAATGTAGGGGTAAAAATGACTATTCTCACTCCAGGGTGTGCAACAGTAGGCTAAGTGTTGGATAGTGTAGGATTAAACATTACTATTCTAAATCCAGGGGGTGCAAAAGTAGGGTAAGTGGTGCATAGTGTACTATGCATTGTAATAGTATGCATTGTAATGACATGCAATGTAATGCCTGCGTTGTAGTGACATGTGTTGTAAAGGACGTTGCGATGTAATGACTGCGTTGTAAATGTAGTGCGATGTAATGACTGCGTTGTAAAGGTTGTTTCCCGGTTAATCTAGTAGTTGTTGTTGGTTATTGCGCTTAGTCATGTGCTTTCAGGAAACAATATCATGTATTTGCTCCAGGTACTCTGTGATACATGAATACCAGGTAGGTTTGGGGGGTACGTGGTTAAAGGTGAATGGTTGGTGAGATAGATATGCTGGCATGGAGTAGGTAATGTTGGATTGCAGGGATATGATTTTAACGAGGAGCATTGTGATCTATGAAATAAGGTATCCGCCAAAGGCAGAATTGCAATGAATAGATTTGAGGCAGGTAGGCGTGAGACTAATGAGAAGTCTATACTCAGAAATAGAAGGTATACAGAGGATCGACGGTAAGAAAAAGGTCACTCTGAAGAAAGAAAGTATATCAATGTAAATTTTTCTGCACGATTTTAGGAGTATAGTGGGAGAAGACTTTCTGTGAAAGTAGGCAATCAGAGAATGTATCAACAGAATGGATGGTAGCTGTTCCTAAGGAAAGAATAGTTCTCTACAACCAATTCTGGTTTGAGATATAATATGTACAGAAATTACATAGGTCGGATGAAAGTACATGTAGGGGGATTCCTCCTTATAGAATTGGTGCCCTCACTCACCCTTGCGGGTGTCTTGCTTCATTATTGGGCTGTGCTCCTCATAGGAGTGGTGCTGCAGTCCCCCACAGGTACTGTGAGAGGGCTCTTTATCAGAGATCTTTTTTAGGGGTGCCACAGTTGTGCATGTGGGTGTGGGCTTGTGAAAGTGGGTGTGTATGTGTAATCAAATTATCTAGCCAGATCCCCAAAGCAAGTTTATTCCGGGGTCCGGAAGATAAATTAAAAACCTTGAGGACAGGAGTAGATCCTAAACAACAAATAAGTAGGGGGGATAAGTATGCTCCGGCTGCTCTCAGTCCATGAAAGTGATGTGCACGTGAAGTAGGGTCAACATGTTTCGGGCATATGGTGGGTCCCTAGTGAATCCTCTGTGCGCTTCGTCAGGACCGTGATAAAGGTGATATAAAAGTATGTAAAACTGTGGTAGTCAGGCAAAGACGCTCTGTACTACCACTATATCTATACTAAGGTCAGCATGCGTCTGAGCGCAAGGAAATACATTTTATAATAATAATAATAATAATAATAATAATAATAGGGAAGCTTATAGAGAGCCTGGTTACGCACACCGGCGTGTCCCCGCGCTATAATGAGTGGAAAACAGCACTGCCGCAGTAGCTCACGTAGCCAGTCTACTGCACAAATAGGTGGGTTTTAAGTTTTCCCCTAAACCTCGACTCTAGCGGTTCCAGGCGCAGTTCCATCGGGAGCTTATTTCAGCTTCTGGCTGCCAGAAATCGAAAAGACCAGCCCCCCATGCGCGCCTTTTTTACTTTGGGAACCACCAGAAGACCGGAGCCAGAGGATCTTAGGGCCCGGGTGGGCTTATAAGGCTCTGTAACAGCTCCGGTGCTTTTGCCAGCTATAATCCGGTGGCATGTGCACAGAGCCTTGAATTCAATTCTACTCCTCACCGGAAGCCAGTGAAGTGCCTGCAACGCAGCCTTTGAGGCCGATCTTTTAGGCAACCTCAGGACCAGACGGGCAGCAGCATTTTGTATCACCTGTAGGCGATCAAGGCTCCTCACCGTAGTACCCAGATAAAGGAGATTACCATAATCCAGTCGAGCAGTGACAAGGGCATGCACCAGTGTCTGTCTAGCCTCCGTAGGCCTTTCAGGACACCAAAGCACACCCCCACCACCCGGCTAATCTGGGGCACCAAAGTTAATTCAGCATCGAGCCAGATGCCCACATTTTTCGCTTGCTGACATGGCGTAGGAGCCGGACCCAAACAGGAAGGCCACCACGCCGATGACCACACAGACAAGCCCCTCCCCCCCACCACGAGCACCTCCGTCTTGCTACCATTCAGCCTCAGGCAGTTGGTCGACATCCAAGAGGCAAGCTCCTGCATGCATGCTCTGAAGCTGCCTGCAGCAAGACCGGGCGCACGCGATAGGGAGATGACCAGCTGCGTGTCACTTGCGTAGTACACAATACGCAGCCCATAGCCCTCAACTATAGTTGCTACCGGGGAGACATACAGATTGAATAGAGTTGGGCTCAGGGACGAACCCTGCAGTACGCCCTGACCCAAGCTAATCTCTCTGGAGTAACAGTCCCCCTGCCTGACCTGGAAACCCCGGTCCGACAGGAAGGACTGGATCCATTTCAACGCAGCATCCGAAATCCCACCCTCATTCAGACACTGTAGCAAGGTGTAGTGTGCTACAGTGTCGAATGCTGCGCTCAAATCCAGGAGGATCAGGGCCATGGTTTGGCCCTCATCCACCCCCTGTCTGATGGTCTCAACAGCCATAAGCAGAGCTGACTCTGTGGAATGGCGGGGTCTGAACCCAAACTGTGTAGAATGTAGGACATTGGCTTCCTCCACATATTTCATCAGCTGGATGTTCACGACCTTCTCCGCCACTATTTGTATTTTAGTTATCCCAACCCTTCTGTCAGTAAGGGATGGCCGCAACGGCGAGTACTGCGGGTGAGAGAGGTGACCAGAATGTGTCACCTGCTCCTGAGTGCCTCTAAACCTGCCCGTTCCGAATGTAAGCTGTGGAAAGAAACAAAATGTATTGTATCTGGGGCAGACAGCTTAATTATATGATTTTGGGTGTACACATAATTTGAACATTAAAAGCCCCAGCCTGTTGTGTACCAAGCCTAGGGCAGCGATTTTCTCTTGTTACAGGGTCTCTACTCTGCACAAGGGGAGCTTGCGCAGAAAAAGAAAAGATATCATTTAAGATCTTCAGTCACCAGTTTGTAAATTAAAGGTTTTTCACTTACTAGCTAAAAAGTAGTTATTAAGCACTGGCTAAGGTTGTCTCACCAATGCACAGCCAGATGAATATGCTGTTTTGTCACCTAATCCCATACAGGTGTATGTTGTGTGTGCTTATGGCTATTGTAGTACATGTGTTGCATATATAAGCAAAAGTGATGAAGGCCTGTGGGTTCCTTTTGGACATCCCCAACCTGTTTCTGTGCACAAGATGATCGGTGATGTTGTTTTCCCAGACATTGGAAGTGTATCAACATGCAGGAGGGAGCAGATTTTGGGTCTGATTTAGATTTCGCCAGATAGGTTACTCAGTCACAATGATGAAAGATATCCTGATATAAATCCCATAATGTCCTATGGGATTATCATTTTGGCAGACTAGAAATCCGTCACCGCTGTCGTGGAGTAAACTGTGTGCTGAAATCTAAATCAGGCCCTTTGACAGTGAAGTGGAGACAAAGGAGACAAGGCTCCTATAAAAATTTTATTTGACTCTTCCTATAGTAGTCACTTGTTGAAGGTGGTGGTGAAGCAGCTGCAGTCAGTTTTTCAGAGTGTGAAGTGACTTAAAGTAAAACCACACTTTTGTTTCTTTTGTGATCCCTGTCTTTGTGGCCATTCATGGCCAGCTGCAGATAGTTCACACCTATTTGTACCTCTGTTGTGAGCGCTCCATGCTGGAGGCTACCCTGCTGTGAGGAGCATCACCCCACACAAAGACTGTGTCTACAGAACTGAATCTCATAGCAGAATAGTCACAGCCAGAATAAAAAAAAACACAAGGAACAAGTGTCCATCACAGAAAAGCCTTCCCCACATGGGGGAAAATATGCAGAACAGGTTTGAAAATAAACATGATGTTCTATCTCGATATGGTCAAATAGTGTGGGAGTGTGGCGTCTTTGAGTATATATATATATAGTGTCTGCAAATATGACAACTGCTTGTTCCAGGAGACATGGAGCCTGGTTCCTTTGTATATGCCAGGGTATACTACATACCATATCCCCGCAATTAGTTCGCGCAGAGGGCAGCCTTCAGGAGGGCTTCTGATCTAGGTTGGCATCGGACTAAATTGGTCGATATCTAACTGCAACACTCCGTCGCATGATATCCTACATCTATCTATTGGAAGGGCTAAAGATACTGCCCACCTGGAGATATTCAATATTTATGTCAGAGGGTCTTCAGGTGTCGAAGGGATATTGACTCTATCGGCCCTTGACTTGGAGCTGTCAGCCATTTCTAAAAAGGCAGGGATCATCGTTCCAGGCGACTTTAATTGTACCTTCGAGCCCCTGAGTAATGAAGATATCTTGGGCATTAGGTACGAGGACACCACACGGGCTATACCAACATAAAACTTTCCCCCGATAAAGAAATGGTCCTAAAGAGCAATACAAATCAACGCCTTGACCTTAGAACACAACTTAAGAGCGACAAATGGCAGGACCCACTCAGACCCTAGTGGGGCGTGTACTTTTAATAGGATTAGCTCCCCCTCCCGTATTGATTACATTTTGCTAGATGTGTCTCTTTGGGCTGACCTCATCGATATGGAGGTCATCCCGAGTCTTGACAGTGACCACAATCTCCTGTCCATGCAACTCTCCCGAGACATAGGCAGTCCACCAGGGAGGTTTTACCATCTAACTGTAACTGGCGACTAAAGTGGCATATGGTTGCTAAACAGACCCTGGAAAGAATTAAGGATCTAGTGGAATTGAAGATCCAAGAGCTAGAACATCTACCCAGTTCCACCCCATTGGCCATGCAGGACTCAAAATTTATTGAAATATATCGGGAGACCACTGACAAGATAGGGGAGTTTTTCCGCATAAAGGACAGTGGGGACCGTAAATCACACTCTCTGCAAGCGACTAACCCGTAGTACACTGCCCTTTGTCAGAAAAAGAGACAGGAGATATCTCTGGCCCTTAGAGCCAAGGACCAGCCAAAAATAACACTAGCAAGAAAGGCCTAATACAGGACCATAGATAAAGCCAAGCGGGCGTCGGAAGAAGCGCATTGGCAGGAGCTTAAATCTGCCGCCCAGCTGAAGAACTCCATTCTATTCTGGGAGCTTATTAATGTCAGTACAAGAAAGGGTGATCCCCCAATCCCAAATCATATCACAGGCAGGCAATGGTTTGAGCATTTTCAAGGCCTGCATTCGGGAGCAGAGGGGAATTTAACAACAGAGCAAGGACGATGGCTGGCCCCCCCTGGGATTCCCAGTGAGGGTGATGCCTTCAAACTCAAAGAGATTCAATCTGCCATTGCAAGTATCGCGCCTGGCAAGGCGGCAGGTCCCGATGGCCTCCCAGGTGACTTACTACGCCATGACGGCGAGCTTTGGTCCCGCTTTGTCCTCTGGGTCCTGAACTGTATTACGGGTGGCTATCCTGTTCCAGATTCGTGGAGGGGTGCCGAGGTGGTGACGATCTACAAGAAAGGGGATAGGGAGGACCCTGCCAACTACAGGCCGATTAGTTTATTCGACGTAGTGCAAAAAGTGGTTGGCAGGATCCTTCTCACGCGTCTGAGGTCCTGGATGGACGAAGATGAGATTTTGTCCCATCTCCAGGCAGGATTTAGACAGGGAGTGGGCACGATGGACCAGGTCTTTAGATTTTTTATGATATACTGGAAATTGGTAACGATCGAAAAAGGCAGCCTTTATTTGGCGTTCATCGACCTCAGAACAGCCTTTGACCTAGTCCCTCGTGCCGCCCACTGGCGGGTCCTGTCCGAGCTGGGCATCCCCCCCTGATCCTGGATCTGATTGTGCATCTTCACGAGGGGAATTATGCTAGAGTGAGGTGGGGCCGACAGGGCCATCTGACAGAGAGAGTTAGATGGCCCTGTTGGCCATCTAACTCTCTCCGTCAGATCTAACTCTGGTTAGTTAGGTAGAGAGAGGGGTACGCCAGGGGTGCGTCCTGGCCCCAACCCTGTTTTCACTTTTTATCAACGGGGTTGTGGACTACCTGAGGGAGGATCCTGCCGATGCACCAACAGCGGCATGGGAAAAACACCTACGCTGCTTTTTGCAGACGACACCCTCCTGATCTCTAAAAGCCTGATGGGCCTTAAAAAACTGCTGGATCGGTTCAGTCAGTTTTGTAAGACCAGAGGGCTATGTGTAAACACAACTAAAACTAAGCTAATGGCTTTGGCCCCATCTAAACGCTTTAGAAATTCCATCAAGCTGGATGACTCCCCTTTAGAATTAGTGGGGGCTTTTGACTATTTGGGTGTATGGGTCAACAACTTGATGAAATGGAATTCACACTTGTCAAAGATGCTACTCAAATAAGCGTGTGTCGGGGGCAATAGCAGGGCATCAGCCCCTTTCCCACGGCCGACCGGTTGCCCCGTCCATAAAGGTATATGAAGGGAAAAGGCTTGCCTTCATCCCTGTATGGGGCAGAATTGTGGGGGTTTGAGAACATTGCGGAGCTAACGAAATCAGAAAACAAGTTCTACAGGGACCTGGTCTCGCTCCCCCCATCGACTCCTTTGGTCCCTCTCCGACACGATTTTGGTAGACACTCAATCAGAGACATAGCAAGGCTGCATCTGTTTTATTTTGGGCACGCCTCAGAAGGACCCCCAAACTATGTAACTATGCTTCCGGTTTGACCGAATTGCTTTGCACGGACACAGGCCGCAAGATACCCTGTGTTTCAAATCTTAAGTACTTGATGGGGGAAATTGGGCTAGCAGATGCCTGGGAAAGCCAGTCTCCACCACACAAGCAGGTACTTAAGAAGGCCTTTTGGGAGTGGGTGTCCAACGAAGCAATACGAAATCTGAAGCACGGTTCCCTGACGGAGAAGTTCCTAGATTCCAAGCCCTCCCCCAAACTGGAACCCTTCCTGGACCTCATTGAATCCCCTAGAGACAGGGCTTTGTATTTGAAGTTCAGGTTAGGCACACTACCTGTGAATGCTTTCACTGCGGGGTGGAAATCCTTGGGAGAGAGGGAAGGAGGTTGCCCTGGTTGTGCTTCCCCCACAGAATCCATCCCCCACTTCCTCTTCGCCTGTCCAGCATTTGGCCAGGCGAGACGGAGATGTTCGAAACCCGTGTGCTCTAGGGACAAAACATCATAAGGAGGCATTGCGCATTCTTACATCAGACACCTCTGTGCCCAGTGTAGTATGTGGGACAGCTAAATATCTGGGAAGCGCTAGGCTACTTAGATCTAAGCTCCCCTAGGCACATCAGTTGCAGACTATGGAGCCCCTGCTATGCCCTCTGTTTTATTATGGTTATCCTGCGTGACAATTGTCTAAAATCAATGTTTTTTAAGGGTTTTTAACTGTTTTTAAAAACACATTGTCTTTTAAATTCAATTTTTGTATTGTATGTATGACAACGCGCCATTATTTGCTCTATTTATGGAAAAAGGGGATGCATTTTTGTTTTTAAAATGATGTATGAATTTGTACACTTTTATGATACATTCTATCGAATGAAGTCATACAACAATAATGTCAGCGTATCAACAGAGATGTGCTATGTAAATAGGGAACGAATGGAAGAAAGCAAAGCTGAGCTGAGAGAACCGAACTTAGAATCATGATCTGCAGGGTGTCTTCTCATCAGCACTTAACCCACTGTGCTAATGTACCAGGCAACTTTAACACTGCCAAGTTAATGAAAACATGGCTAGTACCAGAATGGGCTACGCCCTCAAAAGCTACACCACAGAGGTTGTAGTTGTGGGGTTTGATTGTTCCATTCATGGGATCCCAGATTGCTCAGTTTCTTAATTAGGGAACAGCAAAATCAAACTAATGTATTTTGATTTCTGAAAGACATTGAGAAGTCTGAACCCGGCTAATTTATGGCAACACCTCCATCTTTCCTCCATTACTTGATGGGTGTTTCATACGTCCCAAGAAAGGAGAAGAGAGGCAATTAAGTATTTGAATGGGCCTGTTTAGTTCTAGATTCCTTTACCAAATATTGTAAAATAAATAACAACAAATGTGGCTGGTGGGTTAGTTAAAACGGAATCATAGGCACATGTCATGTGTGCCGCTTGCAGCCGTGGCAGACCAGAAGGCAAATCATGCCAATGCAAGCAAACTTTCCAGGCTGGGGAATTCAATCCCACAAGTCTAATGGAAAACGTGAAACTGCAATACACATGATACAAGTGATGCTTCTTAGAAAGAAAGAAATGGCAGAATATGTCCTACATGCCATTGCACTTGAGGCGATGGGCTGGAAATAGAGAAAAACTCTGTCTGAATTGAATGACTAATTAAAACCAAACACGACCAGGTGATTTTGGGGATAGGAAGGAGTTATTAGACTCTGGAAAATGAGAAAGGAAGGGACAGGTGGAAAAAGTAGTGTTAGATGTGATGAACTGGCAGCAGCAATGGAAAGAAAGGGAAGCCACTCTGTAAGGGCCAGTGAGACCAATAATAAAATACACATTTATATTATCAGCAGGTGTGGCTGGGGAGTGGCACAGGTACAGGGGTATGGGTGGCATATAAGGTAGAGTATGTCTTGGTTAGGAGGAGCGACATCTGCCATAGCAGTATGTGGAAGGTACAAACAGTATGGGGAAAGAGGGCAGGTCTGCTTGGCCCCCAAGATCTGTGTGGACAAACAACTAATATGGGATAGAGACTGATTTGACAATAAGGGAAAATATCGAAAGACAGATGCTAATGCAAGGTGAAGTACGTAGGGCACTGGGCAGGAACTTCCGGGGATATTGTGTGGTGGGTAATAGTTTCTTTGGGGCTAGACTCTGTGCTGTGCAGGGGAGCAAAGTGTCTGGAGGGATGGGTGTAGTGATTTTAAGCGGTGGACAATGTCTACGAAGAGACACACAGTGGCTAGGATGCTGGCAGTGTCTGGAAGAGGGACAATCAGGGGTGAAGAGGCACAGGAGCCAAAGGGTTCGGTGCTCTAATGAGGTACACCAGGTTAATTCGATGTGCCACAGTGTCTGGCCGAGGGAAAGTCAGAGGGCGTTGTTTGGGGACACAGATGGTGGTGCATGGATGACCACACCAGTGACTGGGGCCCAGGGTAGGAGCAGTGTGTGTGTGTGGATGGGATGGAATTATTTTCAATATCTGGGTGAACGGCAGCAGTGGCCTGAAGGCTCTCGGAGTAGGGGGTCGTGTCTAGATTTGAGGGCACACTGCATGGGGAGGGACATGCCCGGATAGGGTGAGCCCAAGCAAGGATAGCTGAGTGTCGGGTGCAGGGGCTCAATGACTTACTGAGCGCCAGTCTGTGGAAGGCATGAGTAAGGAGGGTGGGGCACATGTGAGGTATGCAGGACAGATATTGTGTACCCACCTGGGTAAACTGAACGGTGAGCACAGACTTGCCTAGCCACCGCCTTCTACCACCACTAGCCGGTACTTCTCCTGAACAGAGCCATCCTTCCAGCCTGCCATGGAGGAGGAGAGTCAGGGGCAGCCCGGGCAGGTGTGGTGCTGCCACAAGGGCACAGTTCAGGCAGACAGAGGAAAGATTCCTGGAGCCGCCTCCACTGGGCTCCTTTCTGAGCTAGCTCCAAACTTGTTTGGCGGGCTAGGGCTCGGTGTCTGTGCCCCTAAATGCAGCCCCCGTTGTACACCTTCAATCCCGGCACTGCTCTTGCCACTGCACAGATAACCGCACAGTTGTAAGGCAAGTGTGGTGAATATGTCCACTATTTGCAGTGTTTTAGAAATCATTTTTCAAAAAAGCAAGAATTTCTAAGCAGCGGTGCCTTAACAAATGAAGAGATTACGCAATATAAATCTAGTTAGTAAAATTTTACTGGACCTTCAGGCTCAAAGCAGACACTATCAGTTAGGGGCCATGATCTGCAACTAACCAAAGAAAGGCCTGTACAATTTCCCACAGCCATGGTAAAAGTTCCAAGCACTTCTGAAATATGTATAATGGCAATTTCTAATATTTTCAATTAACAGTAAAACTATTTTTAAGATATTGGTTCTGGGCTCAATTTGTTAATACAGGCTGGAAATAAGATTCACAGCAACAGATTTATAACAAAAAAAACTGAATTAGATGTGATACACTACATTATTTAAACAATACCGTGAGAGAAATCTGAAACTGAAAATTTTGCAATGGACTGTCTATACTTCTGAAACGATCACTCAGTAACTCTCTAGGTTTTTGAGCTGCCAGCTCTACTTGTCTCTGTCGCTCAGGTTCTTCGAGCAACTGGTTTTCTGTGATGCACTTGGCTTCCTCCACTCTGCAGAGAACCTCTTGGTCAATTTCATCTTTTTGTTTCTCTAGCTCCTGCTCCACTCTCTTGGCCACCAACTCTTCCACTCTCTGCAACGTCTATTCCTCTAGGAGCATCTCCTTGATTTCTTTCTTCCTTAGCTTGTGCTGTCATGCTTAATTTGCTACTGGGCGCTGCTTTTCACCAAGCATTGGAGTCAGTACCCCTAAGGTTAAACAGCTTTTCTCCTGAAAGTAGAGGTTAAATGGTTTCAAGTAATTTGGGTGACCCAAAGCTGGAGCATACGAGAGAGAGCTTGCTTTAATGCAAAGAAAGCCTGTTCTGCCTTATCTGTCCAGTGTAATGGTTCAGGTGTGTGAAGGTGAGGGAGAATAAGAAGGGGCTTGAAGAGGCAGGCATATCCCAGAATCTACTGGTGACATTGTTAGACATGGGCATAGAGAGTGCTCCTGCAGGTACAGCTAAGTCTCCCCAGAAATGTCTGACTGAGCAGGGATTTTTAATAAGGTCCCTTATCTGTTCAAGATGTGCATACTTGGTTATTCAGGGAAGAATTATCTTCTCTACAGTCTTCAAAATGGCAGTGCCTGGTCTTCTGAGGGAACTTTAAGAATGGATTCAATCCTAGAGGCAGACAGATGCAGATGTCCTGCCGATATATCATATCCCAAAAAATGGACTTTTGGCTGTCAATATTCAAGTTAGCCTTGAGATGCTTTGTACCCTTTCAGATCAAAAAAGCAGTAACCAATAAGCGGTAAGGAGTAGAGGTCATCTACATAGTGCATTAGCACTGACCCTCTGGTCAATTCGACCTTATCCCTTTTCAGGATCAGGGAAAGCAGGGATGGTGCCTCTGCAAACCCATGGGGAGCCTAGTAAAGGTGTACTGAATATTCCAGAACATAAAGGTAAATAGGAACAATTTCTGGTGTATGGGGATAGAAAAAAATAAAGAGCATAGATCTAACATTTTGAAAAAGGATGCTGTTGCTGAAAAAGGTTGCTGTCTCTAGGGTACAGAAAGGTATAGTGGCTGTGTTGGAGATGATGGGGAAGGAGGGGAGGAAAATGGTATTACAGCCGTAAGATCATGTAGAAATCTATAGCAGTCCTTGCCAGGCTTTTTCACAGATATAATTGGGGTTTTAAATGGGTTCTATGTAAGGACTACTATATCTTGCAAGATCAAAGAGTTTGGTATTGGCTGAATTCCTTCCTCAGCTTCAGGACAAAGAGTAGGGGCAGTATCTTGGGTAGGGGTTGTGTGGGGTTTAACTTGTTCTCCAGAGGCTCGGCAGGTTGGCTCTGACCTACATCCTTAGCATGTGTGGAACAAAGGGATGAGGCAACCTATGGCAGGTGAGCTCCTCCAAATCAGAAGCTACAATAGGGGATGGCAGTCAAGGAGTTACATTAAAGCCATAACGGCACATTGGTTCTTGGTGGGCACATTGAGAAAATGGATAAACAATGGATGGTGCTCCCAAATTTACAAAAAAAGTCCGCCCATTTCTTCGCTAGTTGATGGAGTAAATTACTAGGGGTGGGCGGAATTTGCAGAGTTTCACTTTACTGAGTTCAAAAGAAAAATAAAAAACTCTGCCTGATTCCACAGAGTTCTGCCCAGGGGGAAATATTCATGTAGCGCTGCAATTTAGCACCATAACCGCAAGCAGTGCCGGAAGATCAGCACAACAGGACCAAACAGTGCGCAAGAGTGTGTGGCCTTTCAAGGGTATTTTGATGCTGCTCAAGTGGCCAATCAACTCGAGCGGCAGCAAAACTACTTGAGAAGCAGCCCACTGACCCTAACCGTCCTCAACAGCCCATGTTAAAAAATGATGCTAGGGGATGCCAAATCTCTCTTACATTTCTCGAGCCTTGTGATAATAAATTCTGCTACGGTGTGACTGGGGGGATTTGGCCACAACTCCGCACAACATGTGTAATACGGAGTCTGCCAATTCCACAGGGGGTCTCAAACATTCCGTCCACCCCTATAAATTACTCCGTTGCCCGTCACCCTCACACTCACATATGTCTCACTCCATCACCTTGATGGAGAGGCCGTCCGTCTAATTTAGAAATGACACCAAGCTGGCAGTTCATGTCAATGCTTTTCACAGTTTAGTGCAGGGTTATGTCAACATGACAGAACCTTGTATGAAACAGTTTACTTTCTTATTTTCAAAAAGAAAATCCCAAAGCAGGATTTTCTTTTTGAAAATAAAAAGATAATGCCCCCCTAATGATGGAAGTTATCTCCCATGGTGAAGGAGGCGTTTTATGTTTTTTACTGTCCGTTACTGCCAGGGTTTATCAGCTGTTGTTGGACAGGAAAAAACAGCTAACTGTCAGCTGATCCTGAATGCGAACACAGAAATTGAGCCAATTCTCTGATGGCCCTTACCCTGCCAGGCCCTTGGAAATGTTTGGCTATGGCTACCTGCATTTAAAAACAGGCGTCAGACAACCGTGTCGGCTAGGAGGAAACCCTGTCACTTTTACTACAGAGTTTCCTCTCTACCAACATGTAAATCGGCCCCTATCTCATCCAAATATTTATTCTACCAACCCACACAAATGGTACAAAGTTGTTCCTATAACTTAGATGGCAAACCTTTTGTTCGTAAGTAGCTGCTACTGCTTGTTTAGCATTCATAGATTAGTCTGCTATTCCTGAATGTCACTTAAAATCCTCGCCAAGGCATCTACACAATCTCCAGTTAATTCCTTTTTATTTAATTTGGAAATGTTTATCCTTCCCCAGTATGCCTTTCATAGATGCATCTTATTTACTGCATCCACTAAGTTGGTACATACTTCTTACAGCCCTTCTGTGGTGTCCGATGCCTTATCTGGCCAAGTTGCAACAGTCAGTCAGTCAGGAATCTTTGGCATGCGCCGGAAGGCAGGGCAGCTCTTAATAATTGATTTACATCTCCACAACTAGGGTTATAATAGTTAAAGAAGTTCACTAGTTCCTCCGTGAAACGTTGGGGTTCTTACCGAATATTTAACTCTTTAACTAAATTCTTGAGCTCCCCTGGGACCAAGGGACAGTGACTGTTACTAAGGCACCACTGGCACCAGGTAATTGCCTAAGTGTAACCTGGAGGCTATCCCCCATTAAGATACATGACTCCGAGTGTGAATAGCAATTCGAGACAAGACAAGGTAATTTGTAACTTTTTTACTGTGTCTCTGTTGAGGACTTTGGAGTGGCACCCTGTGTCCTCCGACTAGTCGGGGGTCTGCATATTTGTAGGATTTAGGGGGTATAACGAGACTCCTTTGTTGCACTGAAGTTACCTGAGTGTGCATAGGAGTGTAAACAAAGCATACAAGAGGATGATGTAACCCTGAGAAGAAATTCACAATGTCTTCAGGAGTCTCACTATCATGAGTAGGAGTTTCCTTCACTGTTGATAGATCGGGCAGTAGACTAACCATCAAGCTTTTGTCATTTCTCTCTGGCACCTTGTCATCAGTCAAAGCTAATTTGCATTTTTCTTTTAATTCCTTTAATTTTTCCTGGGAGTCTTCAAGTCTTGTGGAATGTCTTAGATGTCTCTTCATACCAATCGAGATATGTATTCATTGATCTTCTGGCACCCCTATTTTCCTTGCTTTCAAACCTCCACATAAATGCAGTATTGTTCCAAATCAAATGTTACCTCTACCAGAAATGATTGGGAGGGTTCTTATTTTGTGTACAAGTGCATTTCAACTAAATACTTCCATGTTCTTTGCCCATAATGCACATATATCTAATGTGCTAGGGCCCTTTTTGTGGTGAGGTGACTTCCCTTAATTCATATTACAAACTTTCACAATTAACACATGAGAAAAGCTGAGGTTGTGTAGTGCTTACCTTCTTTTTTGCATGTAAAGGGCTTGGGTTGTGTAGTGCTCACATTCTTTTTTGTTTGTTATATTTCTCCCTAAAGAGCAGGACACTTGGTATCACTTTAGACTAGAAGCACATATATGGTTCATTGTGGGAAGAGAAAGAAGAAAGAACAATACCGAAATACCAATATTCTTGATGATTATGACACACTATCATTGCACCTCCTTGTGTCCACGGAACTCAACTTTGTGAGAACCTTAAGGCAATTTAACTCCGTGCTCATAACTAGCCAACAAACATTCCTCAATTTGTGCTTGATGCATACAATTTCAAATTCCAGAATTACAACGCCTCACCTTATCTCTCGAGTTCACGCCTTGTATCATCTATACTCAGAGCTTAAGCACTGTACCGTAGGAACCTAAGAACTCAGAGGCTAGCGCTTTAAACCTAGCACTTTAAACATAGTGCTTTGAACCTAGGACTTTTAACCTTCTGTTTTAAACCTAGTGATTTTAACCTAGCACTTTCAACCCAGCACTTTGAAATTAGGGCTCTAAACCTAGCACTTCGAACCTAGGGCCCGATGTAGGTAAACGCGATTTTCCGAATTCAAAATACCGAGGCGGGCCGAATCGGTATTCTGAAATCGGAAAACGAGATGTAGGGAAAAAAAAGCGAATGAATACCGATTCGGTCGTCATCGGTAATGAGAATCGGTACGTTCCGAATCGGCAAGGACCGATTCGGGAAGTACCGAATCGGCTAACAACGAATCGGAAATTACCGAATCGGCCAACACCGATTTGGTAAAAGCCGATTCTGTAAAAACCGATTCGGCAATCATAGATTTGTAGCCATGAAAACACACCCATGGCGAAAAAGCCCATAGGAATGCATTGAAGAAACCGAATCGGCTTTTACCGATTCGGATAATACCGATTCGGATAACACCGAATCGGATTTTACCGATTCGGTAATATCCGATTCGGTAAAAGCCGATCCAGCCAATGAGGTGGCTCCCCCTCCCCCACCCAAACAGGGAGTGGCAACCCTGGCAGGTGCAGCTAATTAAGAAGTTTCTGGAGAGCCAGCCTGAGCTCAACACTCACAGTTTGCAGCAGTTGGAGTAGGAGGTTGACAACTGAACTGAAGAACATGGCAGAGCAGTGCGAAAGCCAGAAGTCCTCCCAGAAGAGGAAGCCGAAGTTCACCACCACCGAGCTTCAGGTGCTGGTCGAGGAGGTGGTGAGGGTGCACCGCCAGCTGTTCGGAAAGCTGTCCCTCAATGTGCCAGACAGCACCAAGAGGAGGATCTGGGCCGAGATCGCCCAAAAGGTGAATGCTGCGGGTGTCACCCCCAGGTCCGTAGAAGAACTGAAAAAGAGATTCTACGACATCCGCAGCCTCACAAAAAAGAAGATGGCTGAGATACAGAGGCAGGCTGGACTCACTGGAGGAGGCAGGAACCCGGCGCCACCCCTCACCGAGCTGGAGGAACTGGTCTCCAGCACCATTGAGAGGGAGAGTGTCAGTGGAATCGGGACCCTGGACAGCTCTGCGAGAGCTACAGCTACAGGTAAGAAGCATGCGCATCATGACACACCCTACCAGACACCTCCCCATTAGACACAATGCATAGGCAAACCCCAGCACAGTACTGTCACCAACATACAAGAGACAAGCATCATGGTACATGTAGTCAGCAGAAGTTAGCTAAATATGGCAGTGCAGAATCACAAGACAGGAAACAGTGTGACACAGTGTAAGGAGATGCAAGGACATGTGGAATGCTATAATTGTACTGACTGTAATACATCGGCACTCAGTTTACAAATGCTTCTTTGTACCTAGGGGCCCCATCAGGCGGAACAACATTGACATCAGAGGGAGCAGCACCGCCTGACACTGCAGTCGCAGGGCCGAGCACCAGCCAGGCTGGCCAGGAGGAGGAGGAGGACGGAGACACCCTAGGGCTAGGTATGGAGGGAGACCAGGTCATAGACTTCGATGCACTGCACTCCCCACGAATGGCCAGCACACCCCCCTTGCAGTTCTCCCCAGAGAACTCCCCTACAAGGGACACCATTCCGCCTACACCAGCTCCTGCCACAACCATGGCCTTGCCACCTGTACAACCTGTCCTGGGAGCAGGGGCTCAGGGACCGGCCAGCTCCACACCCCCACCAGTGGCACCCCAGCCCACTCAGCAGGCCGGAAGCAGCAGTGCCCGGCGCCGAACCATCACCACCACTGCTGCACCAGCACGGGAGGGCAGTGTATTCCTGGGCCTCGAGGGACAGATGGTGAAGATTCAGAGGCAACAGGCAAGATCCACTATGGCCTGCCAACGCCAGCTCCTGCAGCACAACCTGCAGATGGGAGAGTTGGTCAAGGGATTCCAGGCCGTCGTGGAATCGAACAAGGAGGTGGCAGCAGGGTTAGGCAGGCTAACCACTGCCATCACCCAATCATCTAGCAGACAGGAGGAGCATGAGCTGGTGCGCAGGCGGGATGCCCGGGTGCTGAACCGCGCCATGGGCCGCCTTGCTGCGGCGACGGCACAACTGTGCCATCGCAGCGCCAACCAGGAATCTGTCCTTAGTCAGCATACGGCTGAGCTCACGAGGGGGATGGCCCGGATCACCACTGCTATGGAGGCCATGATTATTTCGAACACCGCCTCCAATCCTGCCCTGGACCTGGGTGATGCTGGGGACAGCAGCAGCCGCAGCAGCCCGGCCAGCGCTGCGTCTGAGCCACGTAGGAGCACCAGGCGCTCCGCTGATGCTACTGGGCATTCAGAGGGGGCTGAGGGACACCCCAGTGGGTCTGGCAAGCGGGCAAAGAAGTAGCCTTGCAAGGGCGGGTGAGGCAACCTGAACCTTGAACTTTTTTTTATTTCCTATTCACCATTTTTTGTTGCACATCAGTGCTGTAACTGTGTTGCAACAGTATTAAAATTTGTCTTTTCCAACCAACATTTTGCTGTCTTTGCATCTGTCCTCACTCAGAAATAGTTCTCAGTAATCTCCTCACGTCTGTATCTGCCATCACTTGGCGTACACACCCCAGCTGGCTGTGTCAGTGGCACAGCTTCGTCGTCGTCATGGTCCTCGTAGTCAGACAACTCCACCTCAGTGCCCTTCTTCACCGCAAGGTTGTGTAACATTGCACATACACCTATGATCTTGCAGCAGGTGATGGGGGTATACTGCCTTGCACCTCCACTCTTGTGCAGGCATCTGAATCTACTTTTCCAGCTGCCAAAGGTCCGTTCGACAACATTCCTTGTGCATATGTGGGCCCGGTTATACCTCCTTTGGCTGGGTGTGGAGGGGTTGAGGTAGGGGGTGAGTATGAATGAGCGGAGGGCATATGCACTGTCGCCTGGAAGAGAAAGGGGTCACATTAGACACATGCATACATGTATTCCACCTAGCTACTATGTGTTATGGGGGTCTGATGATGTGTCTCACCTAGGAGGTATCCTTCTCCAAATTCGCCAGCCATCAGCCGTGCATATATGCCGCTCTGTTGGAAAATATAGGAGTCATGGGTACTCCCTGGAAATTTTGCAACCAGGTCTGTGATGGTGCACTTTGCATTGCAGATCACCTGCACGTTGATGGTGTGTGTAGACTTGCGATTGCGGTATATGTATTCGGTGTCCGCTGGTGGGCAGATCGGAATGTGCGTGCCATCTATGCAACCGATGATTTGGGGAAATTGTGCCATCTGGTAGAAGTCAGCTTTGGTTTGTAGCAGTTCTGCGTGGGTTGCAGGGAAAGAGATGTATTGGTCCATCCTGTGTATCATGGCGTCAAGGAATGTGTGGAAGAACCTTGACAGGCTGCTCTGGCTCACCCCTCCTGCTGCTGCTACACCACTTTGATAGCTGCCAGACGCTAGCAGGTGTAGTCTGCATAGCACCTGGATGTGCGCAGGGATGGCGTGTGCCCTTGGGGTGTGGTGGTCCAAGTATGGCTTGAGATCCCTGATGAGCTCAAGTATGGTGTCAGAGTCCAGCCTGTATCTCTGTAGTATCTCTGCCTCTGTGAGCATGAACAGGGTTATCCTCTGTCTGTAGACCTGTTCATTTCTTAGCCATTCCCTCTGTCCTTCCTGCTGTAGCCGTAGCCGCCTCGCAATGACATAGAAAGCTGCCATCCTGCAAGTTGCAATGCATTTTGGGGCTGTTTATATGGGTTGGAGTTGGTTACCACCTGATTGCAATCCATGGTAAATACCGAGTGAAATCTACCGATTTTGAGCCGATTTCGGTGTTTCTGTGCCTCCCTACATCTCCCCAACTGTCGGAATCGGGGAATTTCCCGATCGGCGATTCATACGAATCGGCATGTTTTCCGATTCGGCTCATGTCCGAATCGGTCTTTCTACCGATTTGGTACATGGACCGAATCGGTGATTTTCCGATTCGGTGTCACTAACGAATCGGTACATGGACCGAATCGGTGATTTTCCGATTCGGTGTCACTAACTATTCGGTACATGGACCGATTCGGTGATTTTCCGATTCGGTGTCACTAACGATTCGGTACATGGACCGAATCGGTGATTTTCCGATTCGGTGTCACTAACGAATCGGTACATGGGCCGAATCGGTCTTTGCATCCGATTCGGTGTTTTTCCGAATCGTTACATATCCGATTTTCGGTATGTACGTATCGGATTCTTTCCCATTCGGTACTCATCCCGATTCGGTTTTCACTCCGATTCTTTATGTTTTTTGTTCCCTACATCTCGATGGCTGTTTACCGATCGGTAAGGGCCAAAAATCGGTATTTTCGGCCGTTACCGATCGGTAACGCCCTACCTACATCGGGCCCCTAGTGTTTTAAACCTAGCACTTTCAAACAAATCACTTTAAACTTACAACTTAGAACCAATACTCTTTATGCATTTGCAAAGCATTCTTACTCTTACATGTCCTTACCCTCATTGCCATGTGTTATCTGGCAACCTGAGCACCCGCAGTTGTTAGACGTGGGCGTAGAGAGTCCTCCTGCAGGTACAGCTAAGTCTCCCCAGAAATGACTGAGCAGAGATTTTTAATAAGGTCCCTTATCTTTTCAAGATATGCATACTTGGTTATTCAGGGAAGAATAATCTGCTCTACAGTCTACAAAATGGCAGAACACAGCACAGAATTCCTTTGTGGAAAAAAAACCACTTAATTCAGTAATATCACAATATACATTTATTTAGATGCACCGAGGTAGTGTGTTGACCGATGGCGACCACCAGCCACTAGACTCCTCTTGAAACTGAAGACAGGATCTTCAGTCAGATGCCATCTGGCTTCCTGTAAGATGAAGTCAGTGCAAGAAAAAGCTGCATATTTACAAGGGGATTGTGCCTCTAACACCTCACTTTTTCCGTTGTTCCAGTGGCACCATGCTCTGCACCATATTTACAAAGTGGCAACATAGAAATCACAAAATGTCATTAATGATTGTTTATTTGCAGGAAAGTGTCCCTTCCTACACATAACCAATCATTAAATAATGCCGATGTGCTAACTCTATGTGTGCTGCAGAATGCAGCACATATAGAAGGAACAAATCGCCTTTATTGATTGTTTATGTGCAGGATGGGAAACCTTCCTGCACATAAAAACAGTCATTCCCTGCAACACAGGCTTCCTTGTACTATCTCTGTGTTGGTGTTAGGCATCTATTTTTAGCACCATGTGTAGAGAAAACACAAGGGGGCACCACATTGTCGTAAATACGACACATCTCTGCATTTTGGAAATGGCAGTGCGTGGCGTTGCAAAATTTGAAGCAGCACTGCATTCTACCTTTTCCTTGTAAAGATTCCTCAAAGTATTTCATGGCTTAACAAGTGAGCAACATAAGTCAAACAAAGCTTCTTGCAATTAGAAACCCAGACGTGGGTCCCGTGCTCTCTCCACCACCGGTTTTAAGCTAGCATGACTGATGAGGGGTGATGCCCCAAAACCGGTCCCAGGATGCTTGTTTTCCGGTCCATGGAGGAAGTCTGATTTCATTATGACCGGGTCCAAACTGGAATGACGTTTTTAGCAAAATAACAATGGTTTAAACCCAGCTCTGTGACTGGGGTAAATGTTTGACAATGTCCAACATTCCGTCCATCATCTTTCTGTGCTGCAATTAGAAACAGTTTCAGCTTTCCCAAACCCAATTAGAAGTACATTGCTTAATAATGTAGCCTTGTACCATGATATTTGGTAAGCAATGCTCTGGAAAAGCAAATGTCTCCAGGCACAAATAGCTCTCTACATATTGTAAAGTAACCTGCATATAGTTTTGGTGGTTAGGAAATAGCCACTGGTCAGGAAATCATAGGGCGCAAGTTTAAACATATCTACAGCATTTTATCTCATGGGAACTTTTGTATGTTGTATTTATCTTCCAAATGTTGTATCAGGAACTTATTGACCTCAGTATCTACAATTTGCTCCAAACTTTCTATTGTTTTACAAGAGAGAGAATTTGTACTCTTTCTTTTTGAGTTGATAAGCTCCATAGCTTCGATAGAACATATGTTCATCTTTTGTTCTTTGGGGTTTGGCTTGCTTCTATGTGCCTCTGACCATGTCCGTTCTGATTTTTAACTGTTTATTATGGGTCTGTCTATAACCTATCTCCCTTTCCCTTCCACATCAGGCATGAATTGTAAGTATATACTGACAAACTAGAACATAGAAAAGGGTCATTACAGTGATCATGTATAAGCCTGTTGGCCATGTGTGATTCCAGTTTCAAGTGATGGATCATACCCTGACCAAGTACTCTGTAGCTTCCTGGGCCATCGGCCCAAAAGTTCTTTCCAAATGTGGTCCTTTACTGCTCTTTGCCCTGCTGTTTGTATGCAATCCCTCCTCTGATTCACTTCAACAGCATTTCTGTGGCTACTCCCTGCTTCACAGCTCTCCTAAGGGAAAAACAATGAATCTGGGAAGATGTGAGGATTGTCCAGACCGCAGCTCTACTATCCATGAAGTGTGGGGATATTTCTACTTAGCCCAGCTGATGGATCAGACCAAGGATGAAGAGTGGCTAGTCTTCAGAGTATTCTTGTATCAGAGATCATGC
Organism: Lissotriton vulgaris; assembly: GCF_964263255.1. NCBI lineage: Eukaryota > Metazoa > Chordata > Amphibia > Caudata > Salamandridae > Lissotriton > Lissotriton vulgaris. The sequence goes on from NC_141689.1 coordinate 1,859,252,449, forward strand.
TGCCCACGGAACACCAACTCACATTTGCCGACTCTCATGGGTAAACTTGGAGACATTGCCACATATGCCACATATGTTTAAAGAAACAAGGAAATATAAATATACTTTGTTATTTCAAAGTATGGTTAACTTAGTTTTCATTTAAAAAAAGGGGGTCGGTATTTACTTTTATTTGTCTAAAAGAGTGTCAGCTGAAATATAGACAACAGTTGCACTATTTGTCGCCTCTCCTGGACAATGAATGTGATGACCAGTGTTAAAATGGTTAGAAGCTCCAACACTTACATTCTTTGATTGCTTTTCAAAATGAAGAACCTTCACTTTTGAAGGCCGGAATGATATTAGCAGAGCAAGGCAGAGGGGCTGAATTAGGATTTGGTGGAGATTGTACTCTGTCGCAATGACATGCTCTATCCTCCAAACTGTATTTCCGTCCGCATGCTTACAGGTGGGTGGACCTTAAGTATGTCAGCAACAGACAGTGCTTTATCTCCATCACTGACTTAATCCTAGGACGATCCGACAGAGTAAGGTTTGACCATTCGACCACCTGCCTGATTTAGAGTAGGTAGATCACACGGCCAGTTTTTACTCTCCCTGGCGGTAAGCGAGAGTAAAACATTTTAAATGGTCCCTGTGAGAAGTTGGCCTGATATTCAGTGTTCACTATTCTAGTGATCACTATGTATCAGTCCAAACAACCCTTATGGTGATTGGTTGTAAGTCAACCTTATAGACCAGCTATCCTAGTAGCATGGATACGAGCAGTCTTCGGGCTAAACTCTAGAGGGCGTGTTAAGCCAGCTGTTATACCATCACATATACCCCTTGAACACCAAGTGAAAGGACACCACACAAGTGTTATGAAAATAAACAGTGTATTTATTTAGATCACAACAGCCCTGTACTCTTTATGAGGACAGGGTACTAAGCACACAACAAAACTCTTACGAAAATACTTTAAGTTGCACAATTTACACAAATGCCCGAGGGGCACGGAAAACCATATACTATGGAAGTGGAATGCGAAATTACTAGCAGGTAAGTACTGGACTAATAGGCTTTGGAATCACTAGGACTACGTTACTGAACCTTCAGATTACTAGTAGGAGGCCTAGGGGACTCGGGCGCAGAGTGTGCACTCTCACGCGGGATGCGGGACAAAGTCTATGGGAGCTAGTAAAAGCAAAGTTAGTGTTCTCGGGCGAACCCGATAAGGTAGGTCGAAAACGACAGTGGATCTGGACCCTTGGATAGTGAGGCTATGCTGGGGCACCGAAATGCCGAAGTTACCTAGCCCAGGGGCTGCGGCTGCACAGGTCTGAAAAGACGTCGGGAATCCTCGTTGACGAACCAGGAGCCTGAAGAAAGAGTTGCTGGCAGGCGACCAGTGAAGATTGTTCAAAGTGATCCAAGCCTGGATCAAAGATGGATGACACCTGAAAGCAGAGGGGACCAAGTTCTTAATCACTAGCCAGTGATCAGATGGGCACCAGGATGGCACCGGATGGTAGTCACCTCGACCAGGTGAGTGGGCGACGCTGGGCTCTGCAGTCTCACGGACCAGGAGGCGTTGTCGGCGACCAGGATGGAGGTGCGAGCTGTCCCACGATGGTTGATGCTGTCGACGTCGCTGGACCCAGGATTGGGGCAACAAGTCTTGACAAATTCAAGCCCACGCGGTGGACCTAAAATGGCGTCTGGAGTGGACCAAGAGGGTCCGGGGTGCTCCTCTTTTGGAAGGGAGCAAGGGCCAGTCTGGAGCAACCAGACCAGCAGTGGTGATGTCGTTGGGCGTCGTCGGGAAGGCCACAAGCTAGCGGGCTAGTAGCCAGACAACGCGGTGAGCAGCCAAAAAGCAGAAGGGCCCCACGCAGATCTCGTGGATGCTGGGGGGCTGGTCTTCGGTGCTGGGGCTGCTCAGGGTCGGGGCCTCTCGGACCCCAAAGTACGCACCAGAGGATCCCTCGGCGGTCGTGCTGGATAAAAGTCGTGCAGTTCTGATGATGGCCGGTCCCTCGAGGTCTCGTCGCACCTACGGTTCTCAGCTTAGCTGTAGAGGTAGGTAGAGGTCAGAGGTGCCAGGGAAGCCGGGTCTCGTCGAGCTGGTCAGTCGGATTCCGGAGGAAGGACGTGCAGCAAACCGCAGAGTTCTTAGATGGTGCCTGCGGATGCAGGGTGACTACTCCTTAGTCACAAGGGAGAAATCTTGAGAAGAGTTGAGAATTCCTTTCGTGGAAAGTAGTTTCTTGATTCAAAGATGATCTAATTTGGAAGGGTCCCCGCTCCTGCCTTTATCCTAAAGAAAGGAGTGGGTACGCGACTAGGCCCTGCCCTAGGGGTGGGACCAGGAAGGGGGGTGGTTACACCCCTCTCCTATGCCGGACTTTCCCCAGGCCAGGGGCTGGTGTGCCCCTGGAACTGGTTCTAGTCGGCAGATGCGTAGTGAGCACCGGGGTGCCACTTGCAGTCACCTTCCTGTAAAGCCCTGCCTACCCAGGATACACAAAACCCTGTCTGGGATGGTGCTAGCACCGCCCCTGACAGGAAACCCTTTGTCCAAGCTCCCCTCGCTGGAAGGACTCCCAGCTGCAGGGGGTCAGACTCGTGTCTGTGGTGGCAGCATCCATTTTGTGATGCTGAGGCTTGAGTTAACTTTAACCGGGGTTCACAGTTACATACATGTCGTGTCCCTCTAGAAGGGTGGAATGCTAACCCGGTCACCAGAATTGGCGAGGGGTTAGTATTCCAATTCGTATGACACCTTACTCGACATGTTTTGATAAAGCGATACCAAAGATAGCATTTAACCGCGAGGATTATAATGCACTTAAGAGTATATGGTACGCGTTATCATGGAACAGCTATTAGGACTTGGTTCCGCAAGCTGCAAACGGGCTCAGCTCATGCCAGAGCACCATCTCACACGATTCCAAGCACTCTGCCTTCAGGATTGTCAAGGCCTGCCATAGGAGTGACTGATAGGAATCTGTGTGTCCATTTTTAGGGTTAGATATAGGTATACTATATCTAAAGCAAAGGGTGATTACACCACCTTGCCCCAGCTGTCGTGCAGCCAGTTGTGTCAGATTTAGATGGCCAGCCAGGGGTGGCATAATACATGCTTCAGCCCCTGGTAGGCCCTGGGTACACCTATGCCCTGAGTTACAGGGTCTGATAAGGTGGCCCAGTACCAATTGGAAATGTACCTAAGGTACATGGAATCCATTTTAGAGAGAGAGCAGTAGGCCTGGGGTCCTGATTGGCAGGGTCCCAGGCCAACTAAGTCGGAAAACCAGCAAAACACCAGGCAAAAAGTTGGGGGCAACCATAGTCAGGTATCCACCTTCCTACAGTCCCAACACCCTGGAAGAGGAGGCCCATGGTTGGGAGTCATTCGTTTTTGTTTGCTCAAAAACAAAGTCTTCCTTTGGGATTTTGTTTTTGAAAGAACAAAGAAATGTTAAAAGTTTGATTAAAGGGGCAGTCATTCTGACAGTACTGTCAGTGAACATTTTAAGGCAGTGACGGGAACTGCTGTGACAGTGGCACCTGCCAATTTTTAGAATTATCCTGCAGGATTGCTGGACAGCCTACCTGCATACACTGTGGCATCAGCAATTACCAGGTGCAGTATCACCTTCATAAACGCTGGGGAACTAGGAATGAAGTCCTGTCAAACTAATGTGTATGAACATTATCAGATCCGTACTCATGATTGGATGGCTTGCTGTCTGTCGCACTTCTCTGCTCCTTATTTGGTTGGTATCCTCCCTATTTTTATGTTTGCCCTGGTAAGAAGCATTTTTGTCCCACTGTGTTTTGATAGAATGTCCGGTATCCTTCCGCTGCAGTGCATTAAAAGGAATATGTTCTTTCCCTCACAGTCTGCCCGTGCTCCCTATGTACTTCCACTTAACACATTATTAGAAACTGCCCCATAATGCCTGACTTGCCCCCACCTCCCTTCGCCCCCGCCCCTTTCACCTCCAACATACCCCCCCCCCCCCCCCTTCTGCCCCCCCACACCCTCCCCCGCAGCCACCGTGTGCTCTTAGGAATACAATTAATTTCCATTTGAACATAAACTTCCCAAAAATAAGGGGATATTTGTCAGTAACAGGATACCTCATCCCTCATGTCAATTCCTGGAAAAGTGAATATGAGAAGAATTCCAGGACAGTGGTTTGCACATATTAGACTGGAATAATAAAACAAAAGCAAGCATTAAATAGCCCTTTGTTGCGGAATTTTAATAAGATGCTATTTCACCTACAATTAAATGCAATCTGTCAAAGTCTAAAATCGTATTAATTCTAAACAAAAGAAAACTTCGAGAAAGGGTACAGGAAATGTAAGTACAGTGTGATCTGGATTATGTCCGAATGTTAAGAAAGCTGCCAATTTACTGGGACTCGATGGAGCATAGCGGTCTCCAAAATTATCTTTGAAATTTATAGAGCCAAAACTGAGCTTTCAGATTGAATTCCTGGATTCTCAAAAAAGCATAGCAAGTTTAAAACTGGAATATGTATTTTAATTAAATTATCTGCCAGGGAGTGAATAATATTGTCTGCAGTTTAGCCGGCAAATCAAGAGCAGAGCTTTAGAATTACGATCCGGACAACACCATTCAAGCTTGTGTGTGGAAATAATGTGCAAGGTGCATCAGGATAATCTATCTAGCAAGGTTCTAGTAAACCCTGTTGTCTCTGGTCTCTCTTTTTGCTTCAATAAACGATGCAACATCTGTTTGTATATTTTAGAAATAAAATACTTTCAAATAGATTGAAAATTGATTACAGCACATTTACACCACAGAGCTGCTTAGGAAGGATGCAGATTCTGATAACAACATATTACCTAGACTCGATATAACCCTAGCCATAGTCATCACTGATACACAAACTATTCCACATCCAATAGCCTCCAACAAGCTGTGCAACCAGACCTCCACAAATGGCTATCAACCTTGACTGCTTTCATCCGAAGCTCCAACATTATATGCAGTGGCTGCCACTTGCCGCTTCTAGTTGTATCCTTCTTGATCTCTTAAGTAACTTTATTACAGTCAAATCTACTTTCAACAACTATGTAAATAAACAGCCATACTGTCACTTGACAGTATTTGTTCTCCTCTTACATTGTTGATCTCTTCAATACAGTGTCCTCAAGAGGCAACCTGTCATTACAGGCACCGTGGCTCTAGCCCCTCCCTTTTCCAAAGCATGATACGTGTCTGTCATGCTGAGCAAAGGTCAGCCGGACAGACACTCACCATGTTAGGGTCAAGCAGCTTTACAGGGGCTAAGGCTGAGGCACCTGGCAGCCTGGGCCAGGGTTTGATGGGTTGAAGATTTCATGGCCCTGAGAGCAGTGACCTCATCAGCAAGGCAAAGCCATGTGAGGCCCTCCCCTTATGCCAAGGAGAGTGTCAATGAAAGATTTAGCTTTGGGCACTTCATGTTTAAGCCCTGGTGTGCACAGGGCTGACTGTGTATAAATAGCGCCTCGTCACAGAGTGGGGTGTGGTGGCACCAGCAAATCTCACTGGCCCCACCAAACCTTGTAACCAGTTTTGGAAGGTCCTCCTCTCATTGAATAACCCATGAAAAGATCAGCCATTGAGCGGAGGTGGTGGGATCTTCCGTGTGTCCATCCCTCCCTGAATCCTTCAGCACCTTCCGAGGACTTTGTGGTTCTCCCTCCCGCCTTTGGCTGACACCAAAGAATGGCCAAGTGCTTGTTGAATCTTTTGTGCATGTGTGTATGTATGAATATATGTGCATTTGCATGCAGATGCTGTGAATGGGTGTGTGGATGTTTATGTGTGTGTGAATGGTGGGTGTATGTGTGAGCACTCTTTAATGGATGGGTGTGAATGAGTGTTCATGTGCATGGATGGGTGTATGTGGGCACTTGTGAGTGAATGGGTGGAAGTGAGTGTGCCCGCCCCACTACTCATCCACATTACAAACTGCCACTGACGTTCTGTCGATCTGTAGCTTAGTATTCATCTTCTAGTGGGTATTTTAAAACCCATATCTTGGAACCACACTTTTCATTCTTTGTGATGCTGAAAAGTACTATGAAGGGGATGCTTTGGTGGTTTTCTAGGACAACAAATGCTTTATGTTATAACAAAATGTTTAAATTCCCTTATTAAACTCCAGTTGATATGTGGCTATTGTTACAAACCAAGACTGAAAAACTACGGAAGTTCTGCAGTTATAGTTAACTAGATGTTGTAATCACATCAAGAGGCGTAGACATCACTTTGTTCAATTAAGGTTTATTCATGTAATCGACACAACACCAGCGCGCCCGCCGTCTTCAGCCGGCGAAAGGTCACTGGCTGTCAACGAGCGGCGCTCACCTTGGAACGTTCGGCATTTGGAACATACCACTGCGGCGCGGGGGTGTGACCGCAGCGTAAATCAAGTCACAACACTAGACAATCATAAGTACCCCACTGCAAAATCACTGCTCATGGCCATATCGCATATGACATCATCGATGGCCCAAAATGTACTTCACGCGTGAGGTTGCCAGCGCATCATTGATAATATCACTGGAATGACAATTTTATGGCTATTTTCGCATCTTTTTGCTTTCATTGGAAATACGGCCTTCTTTCTATATATAATACATGCAAGGATTTCTAGGTGCATCTTTACTTCTGCACTTAATGTTTCCTAGACATCTATTGTCAGCAGCCTTTCTTTCTATACCTATTCTCTGTGAGGACAGTTGCATTTCAGCCCTACACTTGTAAAAATATTTTATGAGAAACATATCAATTACCAGACACAAAATCTCACTGATTCTGACTTGTGAAATTGAAACTGTTTCGTTCACTGCTTGGACCTTTCTAAATCTAACAGAGGCAAAGATTTTACATCACTTCTGCACTCTGAATACACATAGTGGAGGGTCGGGGGAGCACCGGACACCGCGCAGAATGGAGCGTGGAAGGTGTCATGTCGTGGCAGCAATAACGACTGACAAAGTATATATTTAGAAGAGCTTTATTTCTGCTTCTGGTCTTGACCCTGTCCCTACTCTAACTGCCCCTTTCCTGTCGTTGTCCCTCCTCTTCCCCCAACCCCGAAACTCCTCCCATCCCAACTACTAGACTGCATACAACATTACATCTCCCCCCCTTGTTAACAAAGAAACAACGAAGCTGGAGTTATTCCTAGTCCATTTCCTCAATTAGTCTTTTTGGCTTGAGTATGTCTCGTAGTGGTCTGAGACATGGTCCAGAGTCTATAGGCGCACTCTCCAGTGGCCTTTCACATCTCGGAATGGGACTGGATTGACTTAGTCTGCTACCATCACGTGGTGCTGTGTCCTTTTCAAGTGCTTCTTTCAGGCCTGATGTGCACTTCTGAAAATGAGACACGTTTCGAGTAATCCTTCTTTGCCCGGACTCGGCAGTGATCATGGTGCCTTTCTGCTGAGTGATAGACAGGGGCTCATTCTTGAATCGACAATCTGTCTTCTTGGTCTGATCCTGTTTCACTAGTACCCAATCCCCGGTCTGGAGAGAGGGAGACCTTGCGCGCCTTTTTGCGTCTGCATATGTCTTCATCCTGTTTTTCTCCGCTTGATCAGTTCTCGCTGTTTCTTGATGGGTGCTAGTCGGGGACACCGGTGCTAGAGCTCCTTCCCACGTTGGGATCCTTGTCCTGATAGGTCGCCCGAGCATGAGTGTGGCAGGACACTTCCCAGTAGACGCATGTGGGGTAGTCCTGTATGCTCTTAGCACTTCATTTAGAGCTGTTTGCAAGTCCTTTTTCTCGAGCGTGGCCTGCTGGAAAGTTTTCTTGAGTGTGGCCATAAATCTTTCAATGGTGCCATTGGCTTGCGGCCATAACGACGTAACCTTTCGATGTCGAAAGTTTAGATGCTTCGCAAATTCATGGAACTCATGACTGCTGAACGGCGGACCATTGTCTGTTTTGAGTTCTTTGGGGACACCCCATGCAGCAAACACCTCATCCAGCACGGCAACTGTGCTGGACACTTTTGTGGAGGGCACAAACCGAGCTATCAGGAATCTTGAATACTCATCGATGATGGCCACCACATACCTGCCTGATTGGAGGGGTCCATAGTAGTCCATGGCCAGTTCCTGCCATACCCCTTCCGGCAATGGAGTCATTTGAAGAGGAGCTGGAGGTTCTCTGGATCTTACCAGCTGACATTGAGGACAGTCTTTCAAGGTGAGCTCAACCATTTGATCTAGTTGCGGGAACCATACTCTCTCTCTCAAAGCTCTCTTGGTGGCAACTACTCCACGATGACCTTCATGAGCGAGGTCGACCACTCCTTGCCGTTGCTGTCTCGGAATTACGATCCGATGGTCCCTCAGTAGGAGCCCCTCTGAGGTGGTTGACAGCTTGTCACTGATGTGTCGGAAGGCTTGCATTTCTTGGCGTATTTGAGGATCGCTTGCTTCATCCTCACTCTCATGTCTCCAACGGTGCATGCGCAATCGGCGCATTACCTTTTGCAGGATATTGTCTTGCACTGCCGCATCTTTAATGGCATCTATGGGGACTGCCGGTGGTCGGGCTACGTCTACCACGAAGTGGATATATTCCTCAGCTATCGAGGGACGTGACTCATGAGATGCCTGCGGGTGTCTGGACATGTAGTCCGCTGGATTCTCACCCTTCCCGGGTTTGTGAATGATGGTGAACGTGTACTCTTGCAGTCTCAGACCCCATCTTGGCTTTGGGGTTGCCAAAGATGGTGACCAGGGCCTGGTGATCGGTGATCATGGTGAAGTGCTTGCCGAAGATAAACACATGAAAATGTTCACAGGCCCACACTACGGCTAGGCTTTCTTTCTCGGGCTGGGAGTAGGCCCTTTCGGTGTCAGACAGGCTGCGGCTGGCATAAGCCACAATGTGGCGCTGTTCCGTGTCATTATCATATTGGACTAGAATGGCTCCCAGACCCACGGGACTGGCATCTACTGTTATTTCTGTTTTCCGCTTGGTGTTGAAGTAGGCCAAGTTTCCGCTGATTCTACTGCTTGTTTGATCTCTTGGAAGGCTCGCTCACACTGAGGGCTCCACTCGAACGGCTGTCCTTGTTTCGTGAGGGCACGAAGTGGATGGCTAATGGTTGCGTAGTCCTTGATGTACCTGGAGCAGTAGCTGGCCATTCCTAGAAATGATCGAACATCACTGACGTCTTGAGGACTTTTGGTGGTGTTGAGAGCGGTGACTTTCTCGGGGTCAGGCTTCATTCCTGCCCCTGAAAACATATGGCCAAAGAACTTGAGAGTGGATTGGTGAAATTCACACTTGTCTTTGTTCAATGTTAAGTTCGCCTCCAGGAGAGCATGGCACACTCGATCTAGGGCTTGGTCATGTTCTTGGGTGTTAGAGCCATAGACAGTATGTCATCACTATAATTTAGTGAGTTCGGGATGTGCCTGATGGTTTGGCGTATGACTTCCTGGAATATTTCGGCTGCTGAGGAGATTCCAAAGTTTAGTCTTTTGTAGCGGAAGAGGCCCAGGTGGGTTGCAAACGTTGTGATGTATCTTGATTTCTCGTGCAACTCAAGCTGATGGTAACCCTTGTTGAGGTCTAGCTTCGAGAATACTCGGGCCCCATTTAGTGCCGTTATCATGTCGCTCAGGTGTGGCCCTGGATGTCTTTCTCGTTCTATGGCTGTGTTGGGAAGCATCATGTCCACGCATAGCCTTACTTTCTCAGGGGTGCCTTTCTTGGGAACTATCACGACTGGTGATACCCTTGGTGTAGGGCCATCCGTTTTCTCAATGATATCTGCCTGGAGCAGTTCCTGAATCTCGTCCTCCACTGCCTGCTGGAGGTGGAAAGGTACTCTCCTTGGGTGTTGAGCGATGGGGCGCACCTGATCATTTATGTGTAATCGAATTAAGCACTTATTCATCTTGCCAAGTCCGCTGAACAGTTTTGGGAATTTTTGGACAATGTCTGGGTTATCATGCACTCGATATAGTATTTCTACTAGTCTAAGTCTCTCTGCTGTGGGCAGGCTGAGGAGGCAGTCAGCCTCTGGTCCTTCAATGACATGAATGTACTGCTGTGGATTCATGTTTGAGTGTTGTTGCAAACTTGCACAGACAAGGGAGTGGTTTTCTCGCCATCCAGGTGAACACCCTGAAATATGCGGGGCTCAAAGCCGGCGGCGGCCTCATCTTCCTGTATTCAGTCATGGGCATGTAGTTTAGTGATGCCCCACTGTCAAGTACGAATTTGGTGGCATGAGTCCCCACTTTAATGTCTAATGGAGGGTACTTCTTTAATTTATCTGGGTCAGCTACCATGCATATGTATTCATCTGTGTACGTCGTTTCTCTCGAATTTGACCTCGACTCCCTCGACTCCCTCGACGAAGACCTTCTGGTCCATTGGGTTCTGTGTGATTCTTTGCTGGAGTGTGATGACCCGGACGACGACGGTGCTCGGTCTTGCGCGGCTTTCGCGTAGTGTCGCTTTCCTCCCGGTCGGGATCTGGTTGTCTCACTCCTTCTCTCCTTATTGAAGACTCCGCACATTACTTCAAAATGGTTCATGTTAGCCCATCGCGGGACAGGAATCTGTGTGTGGGAAATCATACCCACATCTATAACATTTTCATGGACGTTCAGGCTTTTTGTTGTAATCCGTTTTCTTTTCTCTTCTTCTGGATTCATGTCGTCGATGACTTTGATGACCATGTTGGGACACTGGGCGAGACCTTCTCTGGTGGTCACCTGATCTTCTCCGACTGCTGGAGCTTTGCGCCCAGTATGCCTGTTCCTTCCTATCGCCCCGGCCTGTCTCCATGTTCTTGGCGTGTTCTTCTGCCTGGTCATATACTCTGGTCATCTCCTCAATCTCGTCGAGATCATGACTCTTCCGTAATAGGCGCCTGCGAAGGGTCTCTAAATGACAGCCCTCAATGACTCTCAGTCGGATGGCATCTTCAGTTGAAAAGCAGTCAAAGTTGCAGTACTGCGACAGGCGGCGCAGACGCGTGATGAACGTGCTCATCATTTCATCTTTGTCCTGACGCGCTTGTTGAAACACGTACCTCTCACAGTCCACATTTCTTTTGTGCACAAACTTTCTGTTGAGTGCATCACGCACCTTATCATAGGTCCCTTTGTCGTCCGTCGGTAGTTCTTTGATGACCTTCCCTGATCTCTTTACCGACTAAATTGTGTAGTGCAATTAGTTTGTCTCTGTCTCCTGTAACTTTCGACCCCTCTAGGTAGTCTTCAAAGTCCTCTAGCCATTCCTGCCACCGGGGACCCATGCTCCCACCTGCCACCAAAATCAGTGGTTCCGGGGGATGTAGTTGTGAGACGATGGGTATGACCGGGGTAGCTGCAGCCGCTGCTGCATCACCTCCATTCCTGACTGGTGACGGCGCCAAGGCTGAATTGGCATGTCAATGCCACACTTTTACTTTGACTAGTGTATGTCCTTGTAATGTTCAATGCTTGTTTTTTTGCCTTTCAACACTTGTTTGCTTTTGCACTTGCACTCGCCAATGCTTGTTTTGCTCTTTCACTTGAACTCACTAATGCTTGTTTTGCCTTTTCAATGCTTGTTTTTGTCTTTTCAATGCTTGTTTTGCTTTTGCACTTGTACTCGCCAATGCTTGTTTTTGCCTTTTCAATGCATGTTTTTGTCTTTCCAGTGCTTGTTTTTGCCTTACTCTGGGGATGCCTGACTCCAAAATGGCCGCCCATTCACTTCACAGGAATATCCTTTGCAATCGCCTGACTTCAAGATAGCCACCACCAGTCACCCACGAGGCTTGAGTTTCTATGCAGCATCGATCACACTCAGTCTCTTTAGGCACTCACCGAGGGTCTCTTCTTCCAGCAGCAAGGATGTGGCAGCTCCGTTTCCACTTCTAGGCCACTTTCACCGTTCAGGTAGGCCAGGGGCGAGCTCCAGCGTCTCGCGTTTGCCGCGTGCCGTTTCTCACGCATCGGGGGTGAGACCCGATGCCGGCGAAACCGGCGCTTTTATCCTGGCGCCTCCGCAGACCTCACTTGCTTCTCACTGCGCTCCTCACTCGGGCAGGTCACTTCAGGAAGGCTGGGGTGAGCTCCCAGTTCCTTCCTTCTGGGCTCAGTCTTTGGGACGCACTCCCGATTTTGGCGCGAAAATCGCGTCGGACACCGGAGGAGCCGCGCTTCACTTTCCGCTGCTCCGGAGGGATTTCACACGATCTCCTGGTCGTGGGACGACTCCTCTACCGCTGGCCTCGAATTGTAGGCGGCGGTGACTTCAGGGCACAGACGTCGCAACAGCGATCATGTCTTGCTGGTGCCCGGGACAGGGCAGTTCTTGTTCCTGTTCTTCAGCAGGACTGGCAGGTTGCTTGTATCTCACCCTCGTCACCAGTTGTCATGTCGTGGCAGCAATACTGATTGACAAAGTATATATTTAGAAAAGCTTTAATTCTGCTTCTGGTCTTGACCCTGTCCCTACTCTAACTGCCCTTTTCCTGTCATTGCCCCTCCTCTTCCCCCAACCCCGAAACTCCTCCCATCCCAACTACTAGACTGCATACAACATTACAGAAGGGAGCGCAGGAGGGGCGCAGGGGAGGTAGGGGAACATAATAAGAATAATAAACATAAAAAAAGTTAAACTTATCTGCTGCCGGCCGCCTTCCGTGTCGCTCCTTGGTGCTGGGACTTCCTTGTGCCAGCAGACACTGCAGGCTAGTCATAGACTCCCTGTTCAATCCCCGCGCTGCAGAGTAGCGTGGGGATTGGCCTGAGCAGGCTAGAAAGATGCCTTGCTCAGACCAGGGAATATGTGGACTTTCTCTAACTTGGCTGTTCAATACAGACAGGTTAGGGAAACCTGACTGCTGAGCATGTGAGTTTTGGTCGGCCTAAGAAGGCCGGCCAAACACACATGAGCACTCAGGGAGTGCAGTAGCACTCCTCCTCCCACGCCTCAGCCCGACTCTCCCTTCACAATCTGGCTGAGCCATCGGCTTAAAAATAAAACAATACTGAAATATCATTTTATCTTTTTTGCTGCTCGCTCTGAGTTTGTGGGGCAACGCTCCTCTGCCATTGCATAGGAGCCGCCCCTGAATGGCTTAGTGTCAGTCCAAGCCATGAGGTTAGATTTACTCTCTTACCATATGAGACACCAGTTGCTGCCGTGATCCACTGGGGCTTTCGACTGATTGATTGCTCCATAAAGAGATTTCCAAACAGAAGGAGGACCCTCTAGAGCTGGCCCCTAAACCAAATGAAATCAAATTAAACAACTCTAGTCCCCTTGGTCAGCACTAGACTAGATTTAAAACGATAACAGATTCTTCCACCGGCAAAATAATTCAACCTTATCCTAAAACAAGTATTAAACCTCCAAAGAATAACATTTGTACGCCCACTCTTTCTTAGATTCGGTATTTCCTCAGCAAAAGCAGCGCCTTTCTCTTATACTATTCACACAAAATCAGTAAATTGGCAAGACTGCTGAAAAGCAGTTATGACTGATTCTTCTGTATAACGTTTTTCAGTGTTTCTTTGTAAGTACGGAAGGAAACTTTGACTTGCTGTCTCTGTGTGAAAAAAGTGTTTTATTATCCTTATTCCTGTTTTAAATATTTTGTGAGAAGTCTTGATATGCTGATCTCTGCTGATCTAAAAAACATTAATAAAGATTGATTGCAATAGAAACACAATAGAAACACTATTTGGTTAGCATATTATAGTAGAACTATGTTTTTACCGGAAGACTAAGCATGATTTGATTGTATCTAAACCATTGTTTGGATTACTTCTACTTTCATTAAGCCCATCCTTAAGAATTATTTTATAAGGAAAGCCCTATCAGTGAGTTGACTAAAGTCTTCATTATGAGCCTGGCGGACCACAGACCACCAGACTTGTCGGGGTGGGCCGTGGCGGTCTCCCAACCGCCCTATAACAATAAGGGCGGGTGGACCGAAATTGCCACGTTGCAGTCTTCAGGAAACTGCCATTCCCTGGCGGTGTTGCAGCAGTGTAGAGGCATCAATATACTTGGAAGGACTGCTGCGGTCCTGCCAAGCATGTTAGGAGTTTCCTCTCTGCCGGGGGTTTCATGGCGGTTCCTCCTCCATAAAAACCCTGGCGGAGAGAAAACATTAGGGGGCCTGTGACTCTATTCCCTGGGGTGCATGCATGGGGGCACAGCATGTGTCCGCCTGTATGCAGGCACACTAGTTCCTGCACTAGTCCCTAAACTACAAAAATATCATATAGTATTGTAGATAATCTGAGATAATTTATACCGCTTTGTCCTTGGAGACATATTTACATTTATAATGGCAGCAGCACAAAAAACATATTTAGGCCTCTCCAGATATATAAAATGCAAGCTAAATACCTGAAGGGTAGCAGATAGAAAAACAATTATGACAATGAAACAGTCATCAAGTGTCAAGTTCCAAGTATTAGGAACTAACTTCCAGACAGCATAAGACTAGTACCCAATCTATTCAAGCTACACCTTTTCAAGCTATACATAGCTGTCTAGACCCTGCCATAAGTGTAATTATAATTTATACTGTTCCAGCTCATTATGAAAAAACAAGGTTACTGTGCGAGTAAGACCTCCGGCCTCGGTCTAGGTCCACTCTCCCCGCAGCTCTGCTGTGCCGTCTCTTGCCTCCAGACCCCGACCTCCTCCTTGGGAGGTTCGGGGCTGCTGTCCACTCCTGTGCCTGCTGCCAACTCCAACTGGGACCAGACTGCCTGCAACCACCGAAACCTTTCTCTGCTTTTATTTTTCTTAATGTTTTCCTGTTGTGCCACTGTTTTTGTGCCCAACTGTGTCTTGCTCTAATTCCACCACTGTTTTTATTTTCTCATGCCTGCCTGTTCCTTTCGCCTTCTGCCGCTGCAGCCCCTCCCCCTGATATTTCCCCTGGGAATTCCCGCCAGAATTCCCCCTGCTGACAGTCTGCTGTCCTTCATCCAGTCGGCGACGGCCTTCCTTCCTCTGTGGAGATTGGCTTTGGCGGTGTGGGGGTCTTCGGTGAGAGAGATGATCAGCTGGGCGTCGTCGGCGTAGGAGATGATGTTGAGGCTATGTTGTCGTGTGACGTAGATATTGAACAGCGTCGGGCTGAGGGAGGATCCCTGAGGGACGCCGCAGATGATCTCGTGGTTTTCGACTGGAAGGGTGGGAGGCGTACACTCTCGTTTCTGCCGGAGAGGAAGGACTTGGTCCAGGCCAGGGCCTTCTCTTGGATCCCGGCGTCGTGGAGGCATGCTGATAAGGTGTGGTGGCAGACCGCATCGAAGGCTTCTGATAGGTCCAGGAGGATGAGGGCGGCTGTTTCTCCCTTGTCCATCAGGATCTTGATGTCATCGGTGGCGGCGATTAGGGCGGTCTCGTTGCTGTGGTTGCTGCGGAAACCAGATTGGGAAGGGTCCAGGATGTTGTTGTCTTCGAGGTAGCGGGTTAGCTGTTTGTGTTTTGATGGTGTCTTCGTCGCTGACAGTGGCCCAGGCGGTCAGGCGGCTGGTGTGGGTGGAGGTTGCGGGGGGTGGTGGTCTCAGTGGTGGGTGCGGGGTGTGGGAGTTGAAGCTGTCGTGGATGTCGGTGATCTTGGGATGAAAGAAGTGGCCAGGGAGTCGCACAGGTCCTGTGATGGTGGAATGTCGTTGGTGTTGGAGCTGGGGTTGGAG
The DNA here is from genome assembly GCF_964263255.1 of Lissotriton vulgaris. Taxonomy (NCBI): domain Eukaryota; kingdom Metazoa; phylum Chordata; class Amphibia; order Caudata; family Salamandridae; genus Lissotriton; species Lissotriton vulgaris. The sequence goes on from NC_141689.1 coordinate 1,859,268,158, forward strand.
AGTTCTTTCACGATGCTGAAGAGCTCTTTGGTGTTGTGTGCATTGTCATCTAGGCGGTCCTTGAAGGCGGTCCTCTTGGTGGTCCTGATGAGTTGGTGGTGTCTGCGGGTGGCGTTCTTGTGGGCTGTGTGGTTGTCTGGAGTTTGGTTGTGGAGCCATTTGTTCTCCAGCTTACGGCAGGTGCGCTTGGATGTCCGGAGGTCTTCGGTGAACCAGGCGGCTTTCTTGTTGGTGTGGTTGGTTGTGGAGATCTTGAGAGGGGCGAGGGTGTTGGCGCAGTCGCTGATCCCTTGTTTGAGGTTGGTTGCGGCGGCGTCGGGTTCGATGGGGTCGGTGGGTGGACTCAGGACGAGGGTGGTTGTCAGTTGGTTTTGGTGACCTTGCCCCAGCAGCGGCGTGACAGCTGTTGGGCGCGGTGGTGTGTGGTGGGTTTCTTGGTGTGGTTGAAGGAGACGTGGGGGCTTGCGGAGAAGATGGTGTCCAGCGGCATGGGTGGGCGTCATCACAAGCTGATTGAGTCCGAGTTTGGCGAGGTTGTCAATGAGGGCGGTGGAGTTGGCGTTGTTGTTGTTTTCGAGGTGGGAGTTAAGGTCTCCGAGGAGGATGTAGTCCGTGGAGGCGAGGGCGTGGGTGCTGATGAGGTCGGCGATGGTGTCGTTGAACTGTGGTCGTGGTCCGGGTGGTCTGTAGACGAGTGTTTCTCTGAGGGTCATGTTGGGGTCGGTGTGGATCTGGAAGTGCATGTGTTCTGCAGTGGCGAGGGTGTCTCGGTGTTGATCGAGACTCTAGAGTGTCTTTGTGGAAGAAGGCGATTTCCTCTCCAACTCCGTTGGCGCGGTCTCTGCGGAAGATCTTGTAGCCCTGGGGGATGGCTATGGCGAAGTCCGATGCTGAGGTGGTGTTCAGCCAGGTCTCCGTCAGGAGGTGACGTCGGGGGCAGTCGAATCAAGGAGGTCCCAGAGTTTGATGGCGTGCTTGCGCGCGGAACGGGTGTTGAAGAGGATGCATCTGAGGTGGTTGAGTTCTCTGCTCGGTGGTTTGGCGGGCCGGATGCTGGTGAAGCTGCAGTTCCGGCAGGTGAAGGGCCCTTGGGTGTGCCTCGGGGTTGCCTGGCAGCAGGGGTGGTATCGCCGGGGTTGAGTGCATGGAGGGGGCTGGAGTCATAGCGCAATCTAGCAGGGTGCAGGGGTTGTGGTGCTGGGCGCGGTCCAGGCGCAGACGGGCACAGACGGGCGCAGACGGGCTTCCGACCGGCGTCCTCCATGAGAGGCGAAGTGGGAGGGAGGAGCAGCTGGGAGGCGGGAGCGGGCGGCCAATGGGCGAGGGCACGGGACACAGAGGCAAAACGGGGTGGGCCGCAGGGGAGCAGTGGCGGGAAGCGGGGAGCGGGGGGGGCACAGAGGGCAGGGGCGCAAAAAAGGATCGCCTGAGAACAGAGAACAAAATACCAGATACAAAGCAAAGTAGGGTAATCAACAGATTAACAGTACAGAGGAGACGAAAAAATCAGATACCAGGGGCACACAAGCGGCGAACCCTCGGCAGCGGCAGTAGTGGGGAAGAGTCACGGACACCTAGGAGGAGCCGTGCGGCGTGGGAAGCAACCAGAGGTCAGGTCACCCATAGGAACTTCATCCACATCAAAATCCTGGCTAACTCCAAGGAACTTTTCAGTGTCATTCAAGAATTCACCAACCCACGCAGCGAAGCCACAGGCATCCCCCATCCCAAGACCTCTGCGCCAAGCTTGCAACCTATTTCCACCTCAAGATCAAATACCTCTATGACAACTTCCTCGACCATCCACCAGGTGCCACAGATGGCCCCGCCCCCTAGAAACACTAGCCAGCCCACCATCTCCAACTGGACACCGATCACTGCCGAAGACATCGCCTCCACCATGAAAAGAATCCACTCAGGGCGCCCACCGACTCCTGCCCCCCTCACATCTACCACAGAGCCACGGCCCCCATCGCACTCGAATCACAATGCACCATCAACACCACCTTCAAAACACGCACCTTACCAGACGACTGGAAGCACGCAGAAGTCAGACCTCTGCTCAAGAAGGCCACAGCTGACCCCACCGACCTCAAGAACTATTAGTCCATCTTGGTCCTCCCCTTCGCAACCAAAGTTGCAGAGAAAACAGTCAACAGGAAACTGACACAATTCATTGAAGAGAACGCCGTCCTCGACCCGTCCCAATCCGGATTCCGAAGTAACCACAGCACAGAGACCGTCATACTTGCTGCCACAGAAAACATCTGCACCCTTCTGGACCAAGGCCACTCCGCAGCCGTCTTCCGATTTGTCCTATCAACGGCCTTCGACACCATCTCCCACCACACACTAGTCGCCAGACTGCACGATGCAGTCATACAAGGAACAGCCCTGGACTGGATCTGATAATTTCTTTACCAGAAGAAGCCAAAGGATCAGACTCCTGCCCTTCCTCTCCGATCCCACTGAAATCACTTGCAGAGTCCCACAGGGTTCATCCCTGAGCCACACCCTCTTCAACATCTACATGGCCCCCCTTGCAGTCATCGTCTGACAACACGGCCTCAACATCGTATCCTACACTGACAACACACAGCTCATCCTCACCAAAGACACCACCACTGCCAAAGTCAACTTTCAGAAAGGAATACAAAACGTCACAGTATGGATGACCAACCGCTGCCTGAAGCTCAATGCCAAGAAGACAGAAGTCCTCGTCATCGGTACTACCCCTTCTGCATGAGACAGCACCTGGTGGCAGACCGCTCACGGAAGCCCACCTACCCCCTCAGACCACGCCAAGAACCTCTGCATCATACTCGACTCATCACTCACCATGAACCGACAGGTCAACGCCGTCACCTCCAGCTGCTTCAACACCCTCCACATCCTCCGCAAGACCTTCAAGTGGATCCGGCCCTGAGTCAAGAAAGACAGTCACCCACGCACTCATCACCAGCAGACTGGACTATGAAAATGCACTTTACGCCGTCATCAACAAGTCCCTACTCCGCAAACTCCAAACAATACAAAACCCCGCCGCCAGACTTGTCCTCGGCATCCCCCTACCCAAACACATCAGTCAACACCTACGAAGTCTCCACTGGCTTCCCATGGAGAAAAGAGTCACTTTCAAAATCCTCACACATGCCTACAAATTCCTATACAACAACGGACCCAAATACCTCAACGACAGAATTAACTTCCACGTACCCAAAAGAAACCTCCGATCTTCCAACCTCCCACTGGCCAAAACCCTGTGCATCCACAGAGCCAGAGCAGGCGGAAGATCCTTCTCTCACATTGCAGCCAAGACCTGGAATGAGCTACCGGCAGACATCAGACGTGCCCCCTCCCTGAACACCTTCAGGAAGACCCTCAAGACCTGGCTCTTCGGCTAAAGAGATCTGCAGACCACCCCCCAGTGCCTTAAAACCCTCATGGGTGAGTGGAGCGCATACAATTCCCTTATTGATTGATTGATTGGCAGTTCATTGTTACCTGTTAATTGCAGAGCACTTAGTTATCAAGTAAGAGACTAAGAGAAACATCTTTAAAAGGCGACAAGGTATGTTTTGCCTTTTTGATTCTTAAATGCTGTGCTTACTGGCAAAATAAGGTACACAGCAAGAGTGTGAAACCAGTACACTTTATTTTTGGAAACAGCAAGTTTTACTCACATTTTGTTCAACTAAAGATCGATTTGCTTAGGGATACATTAATCTACAAAACATTTATTCATAGATAATTTTTCAATAAGTGCCTTTCAAGTATATGTTTGTAATTTGATTCACTTATCTATGAATTCCAGAGCCTAGTACCAGCAGATTTATTTTTAAAAAGCCTAGCAAAGTATCTAGTCGCTGACGGTCCTTGCACAGCCTTTAGTCTCCATGTACAATCAATGAGGGCATACGTAGCACATTACCCCTGCCCTCAGTGCCTCCTGGCCAAAGCATTCCATTAAGCTAAACTGGAACAGGTACTGTCTTCTGGGCCAAGAGGTGCTGATCTGCTAAACTATTTTTTACTGCCAATACTCCATTCACAATTTGACTGGGAAATGTATGTTCTGAAGGGCCCAACAAAAAAAGCTCCTTGGTCAAGCTTCATGATTAGTCAAGAGGAGTACGCGGTTCACCAACTGGGGTCAAAGTTATAACTTCCAATTTTTTTGTATCGTGTTATCCATATCTACAGACTGTCTATCAACATATGGCCGGGATGCCTGTCACCCCCTCCCAACACAATCCCCAAGGATGGGAAGACGGACTCAGTTCTTGAGCTTTTGGAAGGCGGAAGGGAGTTACCCTCCCGGCCGTATTTATTAAAATATGAAACAAAATTAAAACATTAAAATAACAGTTTCATATCATGTACAATTTTTCATTTATGACATTACAATGCAGACACTTTTATTGGCTAACCTTAACAAAACTCTAATACAAAGGTTCTCCTAGTCGAGTCTAGACATCCTGCAAATGCATACTTTCTAAATAAAAATTGTACATCCTAACATTACGGGCCAACGGTAAGGTCGTAACCGGTGTCAGATCCCTAATACCAGAACTCCCCCCTCACTTGTGAGGGGCGGGCGCACAGAGGACTGTACCTCTGTGCCAACTTCCAATTTCCCTTGTCTTAGCGGGGGCCCCTTATTTAACTCGACGCCATCTTAGTGGTCGTCCGAGGACTCGTGTGAGGTGTCTAGAAGGTAGCGTAGACCCCCCTCCCACCCCACACTGCTTACCACATCCGCCGTCGCGGATGTCCTGGCCCCGGGAAATTCGTCGGAGGGGCACGTAGCCGCCTCCTCCCCTGGAAGGGGCCTATGACCGCCTTCCCTTTAGGCGACCCCATACTTAGTGGGTGCCGCCTCCCTGTGTGAGGGGCCAATGGTCGCCTCCCCCCGGGCGCTCCCATCCATAATGGGTGGCGCCCCCCTCTAGGGATCTTGAAATTACTGCTCACCGATCATGACCTTACCGCCCGACCAAAGAATAAATACGATGTTTAACTACCTATTGAAGAAAGAAAATAAACTTTACTTGCAACATTTACTAAACATTCAACACATCTTCCCTTAGACTGAAAGCTCTGTTCAACTGAGAAAACGATCTGAGGCACAAAATTTTATTGTATTACCAACACTGACATTTTTATTAACCACTAAACTGGGAGAAAAAAGATACTTATCAAAGCAAAATTGACTTTATTGCAGTACTGATCATTGCCATAAGGGGCTGACGGGTGGGTCAAAATTGGCTCCTTGTTCCGTCGAGGGCTCACGTGCAACGAGGGGTGCAGCTTCCAAGCACAGGAACAAGAGGATGCTTCTCTGGATTGTTGCTCCTTTTATTCTTCTTTGGGAGGGCGTGTACCCTCCTCCGGTCTGCCTACAGGGCGTGGCCAACGGTGTAGGTGTCTAGGACAACCCCTCTTGGGCGGGAAAAAGGCGCGCCCCGGCTACGCCGCTTCGGGCATACCAGCCGAGACACGCCTCCCGCCCAAAATGGTTTCCCAGGGGGATCCGGGCCCCCTACCATACGTTCGGGGGGACCGAGTGGTCGCCCCTTTCCATATGGCCGGGATGCCTGTCACCCCCTCCCAACACAATCCCCAAGGATGGGAAGACGGACTCAGTTCTTGAGCTTTTGGAAGGCGGGAGGGAGTTACCCTCCCGGCCGTATTTATTAAAATATGAAACAAAATTAAAACATTAAAATAACAGTTTCATATCATGTACAATTTTTCATTTATGACGTAAATAACAAGGACCCCCTGCTAGACAACTGGATTCGTTATACAGGGAAAATAGACAATGTAATAATAGCAAACAGGTAGATAGCACAAACCACGGAGAAACAATATGTAGGAAGCACAGCAACCAATTAAAAAGTACAAAATCGAATTTAAGAATGAGTGTACATAATTAAGATAAAAACATTTTAAACTCAAACACCATAGACATAAAAACAAATTGCGAAAACAGTTAATTCAATATAAGAAAAATTATTTTTCTACTGTAGTTACACAAAAAATCCATAAAATAGTGGCAGAAATAATCATCGACGCGCGTTTCGGCGTTTTAACAAGAACGCCTTCTTCAGGAGCCACATTAAAATCTGAAAAACATATGTAAAACAAGTTAAAAACATGCCGGATAGTGTTCTGTACTCCTATCATCAATATACAATTACCTATACATAACACTATATGTAATGCTGTGCTTACCAAACAATTCTTCCCTACTTGTGCAGTTATTAATTATAGCTGCACAAGGAACAAACTAGATAATTTATATTTGAGCAGTGTTATTTTGGAAGGGCAATGCAGCACAAGGATTAGTGACCCCCATTTGAGTGAGTTGACATTAGGATATACCTATGCTTATAATAAAAGATAGAGAGAACATTTGAGCTGTCTTATTAAGATGTAATCATACCTGACCCAGGAGAACATGGGTGACAGTCTTCACTCTGTATTCCTTAAAAAAGTATCACATAGGGATGTATTTCTTGTTATCAAGTAGGCGCAGTCACTTCTTGCTCCAATAAAGTTTTAATCTGTGATAATCAGAACAATTTTATTAAGGATATATTATAACAGAACATATTTTATTTCTCCAGTATTTGGAATATGCTAGGCCTATTTGGCTTACCTAAATTTATTGGTACGTTCAAGATATTCCTTAATTTTGGCATATGGCTCGGATGTTTGATTTTTTTCGGCAGGCTGTCTGAATTTTAGTGCTGGTAGGAAAAATCAGTGAAAGTATTCAGTGTTCTGTATATAGAGATAAAGGAGCCCTAAGCTGGTCATGATATTGTCGATTTTTAAATTATCTAACCTTACCACGTGTTAAAGCAACAAGTTTTGGTTGCGCCTGCGTAAAATGAAGAATCTTGAAGGCTGTTGATAAAAAGAGACCAGCCAGGATTAATTAATCTATAGAGAAGAGGTTAACTTTCTAATGGAGAGGTTAACTTTCTTAAGACATTGGCACTATATACTGCAAGGAAACTTACCAATAGTATGCAAAAGATTTATTGCATCTATGTAAACAATTACGCTGACAACCGGACTTCCATGGGCGTCTAGTTAATCGCTTTCAATACTGCAAGTGAAAGATGGAAAATTCTAGATTGCCCAATGGTAATCAGATCCAAAGATCCCTGTTATCAAATATACCAGTAAGAGGCACAGTTCCCTGCTCCTCCTGCAAATCATGTAAAAACATCATGGTTGGTGAGACATTTCATGACCAGCTTAGGGCTCCTTTATCTCTATATACAGAACACTGAATACTTTCACTGATTTTTCCTACCAGCACTAAAATTCAGACAGCCTGCCGAAAAAAATCAAACATCCGAGCCATATGCCAAAATTAAGGAATATCTTGAACGTACCAATAAATTTAGGTAAGCCAAATAGGCCTAGCATATTCCAAATACTGGAGAAATAAAATATATTCTGTTATAATATATCCTTAATAAAATTGTTCTGATTATCACAGATTAAAACTTTATTGGAGCAAGAAGTGACTGCGCCTACTTGATAACAAGAAATACATCCCTATGTGATACTTTTTTAAGGAATACAGAGTGAAGACTGTCACCCATGTTCTCCTGGGTCAGGTATGATTACATCTTAATAAGACAGCTCAAATGTTCTCTCTATCTTTTATTATAAGCATAGGTATATCCTAATGTCAACTCACTCAAATGGGGGTCACTAATCCTTGTGCTGCATTGCCCTTCCAAAATAACACTGCTCAAATATAAATTATCTAGTTTGTTCCTTGTGCAGCTATAATTAATAACTGCACAAGTAGGGAAGAATTGTTTGGTAAGCACAGCATTACATATAGTGTTATGTATAGGTAATTGTATATTGATGATAGGAGTACAGAACACTATCCGGCATGTTTTTAACTTGTTTTACATATGTTTTTCAGATTTTAATGTGGCTCCTGAAGAAGGCGTTCTTGTTAAAACGCCGAAACGCGCGTCGATGATTATTTCTGCCACTATTTTATGGATTTTTTGTGTAACTACAGTAGAAAAATAATTTTTCTTATATTGAATTAACTGTTTTCGCAATTTGTTTTTATGTCTATGGTGTTTGAGTTTAAAATGTTTTTATCTTAATTATGTACACTCATTAATAAATTCGATTTTGTACTTTTTAATTGGTTGCTGTGCTTCCTACATATTGTTTCTCCGCAATTTTTCATTTATGACATTACGATGCAGACACTTTTATTGGCTAACCTTAACAAAACTCTAATACAAAGGTTCTCCTAGCCGAGTCTAGACATCCTGCAAATGCATACTTTCTAAATAAAAATTGTACATCCTAACATTACGGGCCAACGGCAAGGTCGTAACCGGTGTCAGATCCCTAATACCAGAACTCCCCCCTCACTTGTGAGGGGCGGGCGCACAGAGGACTGTACCTCTGTGCCAACTTCCAATTTCCCTTGTCTTAGCGGGGGCCCCTTATTTAACTCGACGCCATCTTAGTGGTCGTCCGAGGACTCGTGTGAGGTGTCTAGAAGGTAGCGTAGACCCCCCTCCCACCCCACACTGCTTACCACATCCGCCGTCGCGGATGTCCTGGCCCCGGGAAATTCGTCGGAGGGGCACGTAGCCGCCTCTTCCCCTGGAAGGGGCCTATGACGCCTTCCCTTTAGGCGACCCCATACTTAGTGGGTGCCGCCTCCCTGTGTGAGGGGCCAATGGCCCCCTCCCCCCGGGCGCTCCCATCCATAATGGGTGGCGCCCCCCTCTAGGGATCTTGAAATTACTGCTCACCGATCATGACCTTACCACCACAGGCCGGATAGTTGACCGGCTATCCGGACCCCCCACAAAACTCCTACTAAAGGTCATGGATTTACAAACCCCTTAACCATGCTACGAAGTCTCCTATGAGTAAGACATTCCCCTCCCGGGACAGATGGACCCCATCTTCGAGATACATGTGGTCCCCCCGCATACATCCATGTGGAATACAATGCAACTGTCCTGAGCGAAACAACCTACTAAGTTTGTTATTGACTTTCTTTACTGAATGATTCAAAGCTGCCACAGAGAGGGCCCCCCGCCACACCTTCCTGGGGATCATGTGTGACCATGCTATTGTGCACCCTGGAACCCTTCTCGCCAACCAACTAACAGTGGATAGAATTCGCTCGAGCAGTACTCGACGACCAATTGTCACCAAGTCATTGCCTCCCAGGTGTACTATGATTACAGACGGCGGTGACCTTGTCCGCCCTAACAGTCCCTCAATAAAACATTGAAACTGGTCAATACAGAGCCCGCCCCTTCCGTGGAAGGTCACCCTGTACCCGTATTCCCCAGCCACGTGAATCATGTCACCTGCTTTGAATACATCCCCGGCACGCCTCACGTATGAGTGGCCAACGACCCACACCACTCTTCCCTCAGCCGGTGATATTTGACCGCTGGTCCCCAGGTGTCGGGTCAACTGCACAGTCCGCCCCGCATAGCATGGCCGCGAAACTGTAAACCAAACAGAAAACAAGAAGCGTGAGTGCATGACATTGGCTTCACAACATGTGCAACCGCACATACCTTTTATAACAGTTCGAGGACCAACGTCCCAATTGTTTCACTGTTTCCACACTCAGACCCCTGGCTGTAGCCTCTGTAGCAGCCCCTATCCGAAAGGAATGGGTCCCAAAATCGCTCGGGTCCAAGCCCGCTGCTGCGATTGCCATTGTTAGCAACTGAAACCTGGTCAGTGGGGTGGCGTCGGTGTGTCTCAGCAAGCTTCCCCCCCATGACACCGCCCTTTGCGCTAAATAATCCTCAACGCACTTCACTGGGCACATGGGGGACCCTCGCATACGCTGGACAACAACACTGTCCCCGATAGCTCCCTGATCGGTTTTGGACCTGGCTATTGTGACCACCATTGAATCACCCTTGATGAGAATGTGTTCTCGACACAGACCTCCCCCCGTATCCTGCTTATTCTTTGCCACCAGCTCGCTCACCCGCATAGCCCCATGGAATGCTAATGCGAAGGCGGCCCGGAACAGCACTGCCTCTGACCGGGATGAACAGGTCGCAGGGAGTACGGACAACAACAGGGACAACCTGTCGAACCCAATCGGGTGCCTCTCGTCTACTCTACGACCCTCAAGGCGTTGCCACCCTCGCAGCGCCCTCTTCACCAGAAAGGACGATGTGGGGTCCTTGATGCCATGCGCCTGCGCCATGAATGCAATGGCGGCCCGGTGCCTATTGGCCGTTGCCGCTGATCGGCCTGCCTTGTGGAGTGACACTAGAAACTTTAGGACATACTCCTCCTGCCCCCAATGATCCCCTCCTGCTGGACCCAAAAATTCCCAATAGGAACGAAACGCTCCTTCGTATGCCTTGCTTGTCCTGGGGGCTAGACTTGCTCCCACGAGGTCCTGTAATCCGGGGCACCGAGTAACCAGAGAGCTTCGGGAAATGGTGCCGCCACCAAGTCCGCAGAAGGTAGATAACCCCTGAAGGCCTGCATGTGGGAACGAGAGAGTGCATCAGCTGCCTGGTTCTGTACACCCGGCACGTGTTTTGCCCTAAACTGAACGTTCAATCTCATACACAGTAGTACAATTTCCTTCATTAATCTCAATATCCACTTGCAGCGTGCTGCCTGATTATTTATACAATCGACCACGGTCATGTTGTCGGACCAAAACACCACTGTGCGATCACGAAACCCATCAGGCCATGTCTTCAGGGCCACAAAAATGGGGAACAGCTCAAGAAACCCAATGTTACCTGTGAGCCCACTGGTGTGCCACCATGTCGACCATATTTGTGCCGACCATCGGTCACCGAAGATGGCGCCGAACCCCACACTCCCCGCCGAGTCGGTCCACAAACCCAGCTCCTCTGAGGAAGCTGGTGGCTTGCTCCACACAATTCGACCGTTAAAGTCCGCCAGAAATGCCAACCATATGCGTATGTCCTGGCGAACCTCTGCAGACAGTCTCGTGCGGTGGTGCCCTTCCTTGAGACCGACCATGGCCTGCGCAATAGAGCGGGAAAAGGGCCGAGCCATTGGAATCACTCTAAGGGCAAAGTTAAGTTGTCCCACCGTTTTCTGTAACTGATGGAGGGTTACTTTCTCTCCGCTAATACACAGTTCTAGGGAAGCCCTGAACTTCGCTACTTTTTCCTTGGGCAAACGGAAGCATCCCTTCACAGAATCGAGCTCAATTCCAAGAAACTCGAGTGAAGTCGATGGCCCCACTGTCTTCCCTGGTGCCAATGGCACACCGAACTGCTCCATAAGAGTGCAAAATTCCCGTAAAGCCTGTGCACATTCCATGTCACCGGCCGGCCCCAAGAACAAAAAATCATCTAGGTAGTGCATAACCTGGGCATGGCCCGTGGCCCTGGTGAATGCCCATTGCAAAAACCAACTGAATCTCTCAAAATAAGCACAAGATATGGAGCAACTCATTGGCATACATCTATCCATGTAATAGCGTCCCTGAAAAACAAAACCTAACAGACGCTGATCCTGTGGGTGTACCGGGAGCAAGCGGAACGCTGACTCAATATCCGATTTAGCCATCAGCGCCCCGGGCCCCAGGCGATTCAACATGGCGACGGCCTCATCGAATGTTGCGTTCCGCACCGAACATAGTCCTGGATCAAGTGCATCATTTACCGAAAGACCCCTAGGGGCCGACAAGTTGTGAATTAACCTAAACTCACCTGGGTCCTTCTTGGGGACTACACCCAGTGGTGAACAAACAAAATTATCGACTGGCGGGTGCCTATATGGGCCGGCAACCCGGCTATGGGCAACTTCTTTTGCAATCTTAGTCTCTACCACCGCCGTATGCTGCTGCACCGACAGTTGGTTCTTACACAGTGATTCCCCCCGAAAATCCCCCACCGGGATGTGGAAACCATACGAGAAGATGTCTCGCAGCACCCCAGCGGAGACATGATCAGGGTATTCATTCAGCCAGGGGATCATTGCCATGATGTCAACGGGAGTAGGTAGGGGTGCCCCTCGGTCGATATTAGACCTGTTTGGCCCCTCCTCTACCCCCTGTATCACCATTCTTGACTCTGCACGAACTCTCAGGGTGTGAAGAGTTTCCGCACCCCGCACACTCATGCCTGAACTTACACGTCCCTTGCGGCCTCGTGCACTTGCCTCTGTTAACCCCTTCCATGCTGGGCCGATTTTCCTCGTGTGCTAGGCTTTTAAAGAATCAATGGCTTTATGACGGCCCCCAGCCGTCATCAGCACACGAGCACTGTAATGCATGACGGATGGGGGCCGTCATCAGCATGGAAGGGGTTAAAGCTCCAACAGACCCCTTTTTTACCCCCGTTCCCACCACTTCTTGGTTGATGGTCACCAGTGGCGCCTGCTCGAAAAGGCGCCGCCGCATAAAGGCGGGAGGGCTCCGACCCACTTCCGCCGAGCGAAGGCGACTTCGTCGTGCCCGGCATGAGCTGCTTTTGCCAAGAGATGGAGTCGAAACAATCCCACGTCAGAGATTAGTCGTGCTCCTTGGCCTTACGAAACTTACTATCATAACCCAACCATTGATTGCCTTCATATGTCTCATAGAAATTCATTATACGTGTCTGGTAGCAAGCCAATTCGGTCAACACTTCGGGCCTACGCTCCCCCATGATCGCAGTAAACATTGCAAATGCCCTGGCCCAATTGGAGATTGTCTCATCCACCCTGAATCCCGCCATTTTTGCACGCCATACACTTGGGTGCAACAGATCCTTCTGACTTTTAACGTGCTCCACCTCGTGGTGGTCAGTCAAGAGAGAGAACATATTTACATATTTACCAGCGCCTTGAGACCCTACGGGTATGTAGCGCGCTTTATAAGTGTCACTGATTGATTGATTGATTGATTTATCAGCCCAAATCAATTCCTTCGTGGCCAGCGGGATATGTTGAACCACCCTTTCCCTTCTTGAGGGTAACGATCCCTCCCTTGCCATTGGTAATGGCTGCTTACCCGAATCGGTAGCTGTTCCTGCTGCTGCTCCAACGCCAGACGCCGGTCGTTCAGAGGGAACCTGAGGGGAAACAAGAGGGAGAGTCGCCTTCGCAGCATCTCTCGATTGCCGCAACTGCTTCATTAGTAATCTGGCCTCTTTGGCCGTGTCTCCTGGTGTCGTAGTACCCTCAGTATCTTTGCCGAGCCATGCAGCCAACTGGGCGGCCAACTCCGGAGGCATATCCTCCTTGTTAGTAGGCGAAACCACTACCGGAATCGGTTGACCTGCGTCCGGGATCGGAACCGGGGTCATCACTGGACTAACCGGGCTTGCCGGGGGTGACTCGCGAACTGGAGCCTCTCCCCCTGCCGCCTTATTCCTGGCCCTTTTACCTCTCCCAGCGGGAACTACTCCCGGCAATGCTGGTCCTATGACTTTCTTCGGTCCATTGTTCATTGCCGCCATCTGTTTTTTCATGCTCGCCATATCCTTTATCAACATGCGAAGCATCTGCTCAGTCCCAGCCTTCTTTCCGACCTTCCTGCCAGGCATCGTTGTTAGGTATCGATCCTTGAAGCTCTACGAGGTCCTGGATCCAAAGGTACGGAGTCGCTGAAAGAGAAAGACAAAAATTACAAGTTCTCAAAATTGGCTCCTTGTTCCGTCGAGGGCTCACGTGCAACGAGGGGTGCAGCTTCCAAGCACAGGAACAAGAGGATGCTTCTCTGGATAGTTGCTCCTTTTATTCTTCTTTGGGAGGGCGTGTACCCTCCTCCGGTCTGCCTACAGGGCGTGGCCAACGGTGTAGGTGTCTAGGACAACCCCTCTTGGGCGGGAAAAAGGCGCGCCCCGGCTACGCCGCTTCGGGCATACCAACCGAGACACGCCTCCCGCCCAAAATGGTTTCCCGGGGGGATCCGGGCCCCCTACCATACGTTCGGGGGGACCGAGCGGTCGCCCCTTTCCATTACTGCAGTACAACCTCTATTTGGGACAGCATTTCTGCTGATAACAGAAACTTCATCTAATTTCCTGTCTTACACAAGCATTCCGTGCTCTGGTATGTATCTCTCGCTCAGCCATCCCCAAAGGTGGTCGATCACCACCAAATGTGTAACTCCATCAACACCGGATGCCTCTTCTTCCCTCCTGATTCAATTCTCCTCTGTAACCTACATATAACTTCGATGCAAAGCTTGGCAGTCAGGTGTTGAATCCACCTTCATTATTGTTACATACGTTTGGCTCTACAGACTCAACAAAAGCAACTCTGTCCCCACCACAGCTTCCACTCTGCAGTGCCTTTTCAATGCATAAAGTATATTTTTACCTCATCACTCAAACCCTGCTTAACTTTCCCAGATCTGCCTCAACCACTTCTGCAGCCTTTGAATATCAGACTGGCTCATAGCATACACTACAACACGGTCTTAATTAAAATCATCACACTTTGGTTCAAGTTGATCCATCACCTTTGAAAACTCACAAATCCTGTAATTTCTAGAAAGCATTTATTAGGCAAGCGTCACAGGACTGGCCAGCTCACTGACGCAGCACCAACTGGCAGGAATGAAATCTTATTTTCAAAACATTTTACCATAAAAGAACATGGGGCATATTACCAACAACTAGCGATAATTATCGCTATGTTGGCTTAGCGGCAATATTTTTATCGCCGAGCTGCGGCGATTTTTATCGCTTAGGAATCTTGCTGTTATCAAGGTTTATCTCCTAAGCAATAAAAATCGGCCGAAATGCATGAATATCGCTGAAAGTCAGCGATATTCATGCATTACCGAGCTAACGCTCTTAGCCATGTTATCCACCTACCATTGGATAACATGGCTAAGAACTGCTCAGGGGCAGGTGTTAGATTTTGGAGATAATCGCGCTTAGCGAGAATATCTCCAAAAGTTGGTAATAGGAGATAGCAATGTTAGCGACTGTTTCCAGTCGCTAACATCTTGGCACGCCCACTTTGCATGTCATTAGTGATAAATATCACTGACATGCAAAGTGGGGCCCAAGATGGTCGCTATCTCCTACTAGCCGTCCCTAACTGGTGTTAGCGACAGCTAGGTAATAGGGAGATAATTTTATCTCCGCTTTCTTGGCTTTCAAAGCCAAAAAAGCGGAGATAAACCCCCTTGATAATATGCCCCATGGATCCTCGATAGGTTCCATGTCGAGACATCCATTACAGCCTTGCTCTCATCCCCAAATAAATAGTATCTTCACTGGCTGCCTGTGAAAGTAAGAGTTTGGTAACAGCCCAGGCTACTCTCTATGACTATGGCCCTGTCTATCTTAGGAAGCGCTTCCAGTTCTACGCCCCCAGTAGGCGCTCCTCTAATATATTAAGGCCTATTACACCCAGATTCCGCCTGAAAAGGAAAGGTGGCAGTTCTATGGCCTATTTGGCCGCTCTGGCTTGGAACTCTCTCTCGTTTGACCTACCCATCCTGCAAGATCCCATCCAATTCTCCTTCTACTTCCCTTCTTGGGTCCTGATGCCGGACAATACTTTCTGTCATTCCTAGTTCCATCTACTTTGTGCCATTCAGAAATACCCACAAAAACAGCAGTGAAGTTCACCATATGTGACCTTAGGGTTTCACAAAATGTATTCATATATCCAGTTACTTTTTGTTTCATGTTGTACTGTCGCAATCAACACTTTCCCCCCTACATTCAGATTACTTGAGCCATCTACAGTACCCACTGTGTGGAACATTTCAATACTAGTCGAAAGGCTGAAGAGATCACTACAGACATAAAGGATTCTCATCCCGTGCACATTATTTAATACAGCAATCTTTTTTCTTAGTACTGACTGAGCGAAATAAAGTTTCTGATTCATCACACAACGTTGAGCTAATGTGTTCTTACGTATTATATTGAAAAATACGTTTCATTTATTGTCATAAAATGTAATGTAAGGTAAAGCATGTACTTCTTAAAGGGTTTCTGACCCCTTGTCCAACATGTCTACAGTTCCCTTTGGTCACGACTCCTGGGCTAAGATTATAGGAATCCACACAACGTCCCATGCATCTTTTGTTTAATTTTTATTCGTTTTCTAGTCTTGAATGGGTAGTCATCAATTCGTCCCACAATCGCCTCATTTACTGGCAAAGAGGGAGACAGACAGCCAATCGAAACACGAAGAATATTTTTGAATTCCAAGCAGTTGAGCATGTTATGGCAACACAGGCAACATTATAAACTTGAAACCCAAGCGGTACCCCATTTCGGAGTCCAAAGCATTAAGATGAAAAAAGAGACTGCCAGATCTTAGCAGTAAATTAATTTTATTAACGCAAAATGTCATGAAATAAGAATGAAAAAAAGTAGAAATGTAATCCATGATCGTGTAGTTATAAGGTCATACCGTTCTGTTATGCTTGGGATGTCGGTTTGCTCATTTGACTTCACTACCTGCTGTTTAATGGAAAACATCTTTATTCAATTTACTAAAATGCTGGCACATAATGCGACCTACTTTGGAATCGTGATAATTTTTCCTGGTTTGCAAATTTGTTAGATTTTTGTTGTTTATTTTTATACTCCTGGGGCTCGGTGTACTACTATGCAAGCTGCAAATACACGGTTCAAAATACTACCGACTTTTTTAGACCTGTCCATAATTTTGGCCTTGTGGTCTAGGTACCAGTCAATTGCACCCCAAAAGTCCCATTCACAGGGACTCTCAGAATAACCTACCTAATAGTTATTAAATAGGCTTGTGGCTATGAGCTAAGATGGTGGCCTGCAGTGGACAAAACAGCTCCATCCTAACAGCTGCATTCCAAAATGGAAAACATTTTTAAAGCTCATTTTCATACTTGAGTTCATGTTCCATTTCGTAAACCTAATGGCCAAGTATAGATTTCTTGTATTTTGGGATATATCTTTTGTTAAAAAAATAGACGACCAAATCCATCCACAAAGCTGAACTGGACCCAGGTAGAGTTTTTTGGGGAAAGAAGTGTTGATCTGCCATACTATTTTCTACTTCAATACTGAACAAAGAACTCATTCACAATTTGCCCAGGAAATATATGTTAGCAAGGCCCCTCAAAATAGGCTCCTTGACCAATCGGCATGATCGGTAAAGAGGCATTTGACTTACATGCAAATATTATTGATGTGTTTACATTTCATGTAGGTTCGCCAACTGCGGTCACTGTTTTTCACTTCCAATTTCTTTCCTGTAGTGCTATCCATACATTGCAAATCAAATTCCTCACCAAGCAGGCCTTTGAGGTCGTTTTATTTAAGCAGCACAGCAACACATCTGAACCGTAGGTGCGACCAGTGCAACTCCACTCTATCCATTCACAGCGTCATGACAGTTCTAAGGTGGAACCAGAACCAGCACTGAAAATACACATGCCTCATGGACAGTGTGGGAGGATGCTGAGGGAGTGGTGGAATGCCACACAGTTTGCAAAGATATTACATACCTGCCTCATTTAAATAAAAGAACAACTAACAGATACAGTATAATACCTTAACAAAATATGGAGCTAAAAAACAATTCGAAGGTAGAGGCAGCTGAAATTAAATTAAGTTACAAAATAAAACAAGCTTCTCGGAGGTTGTCTAACACAACCTGACCCTTTGACTCGCGAGGCAACCATACCCTCACTGCCATCCATCACTTCTGTGCGGGTGCCAGTGACCATACTATGGTCACACCTACCAACAGGATTGCTCACTCTTACCAAGGAATTCTCTGATGTGCCATCTTCATTATTTGGACTACAACTTCCATCAGGACATCTTGCCACATGTCTAACATTCCACAATCTGCCGTCTTGGGTGATAACACTGTTGAAGAGAGCCCTAATGGTTTTCATGGCCTTAACAAAGCTTCCTGACCATTTATTAATAAGACCTGGCCTTAGTAGTCTTACCCTGTCCCCCACCCTGAGATTATGTGGTTTAGGTTTCCACTTGTTATCATACCAAACCTTTGTCCTATCTTGCTTCGTCCTGACTTTCACTGCAGTTCTTTCAACCATACTTTCACTCTCTGCACTTCTCCTTGAACCACCATGGACACAATTTGGAGGGAGGACCTCTCCCTTTTAATAGCCCAAAGGGACTAACCTCAGTGACTGTGTGCAGTGTAATGCAATACAACCACAATCATTCCCTAAGAGAGTTCCTCCAATCACTTCCTAATTTAATGACATCTGTGTTATAAGCCTTCAACACACGGTTGAACCTCTCAACTGACCATTTTCATGTGGTTCATATAAAGAGGTAAAAAAAGTGTTTTATATCACAGTGCCTAAGGAATTCCGCCATGTCAGTAGATGTAAGTTGCACCCCGTTGTCTGTAGCCAACTTAGAGCGATACCTTCTCTTGTGAACACTTCCTTAAATAACTCTATCACTACATTAGTGTTGGTTTGGGAGACAAAGTTTACCTAAGGCCATTTGGAATGATAATCCACTAATACCTAAGCATATCGTGAATCACTGGGTAAACACATGACAGGCCCTGAAGTATCAACGGTCAGGTTCTTCCATGGTTCATCAGGTCACTCCACACACTTCATAGAAGAGTGTTAAAACTTAATGTCTTTTCACTTGAAGCACATACTTCACGTTGCGATCACCAGAAAATATTCCTCACAAGGTGTTTCATGGCAGACATACCTGGATGACTCTTATGTGCCAGTTTGAGAATAAACTTGTGTACTCCCTTGGTAGGTACACATTTCCCCCCTTTGTACATTAAATGACCCTCTTTCTCCAACTCATCCGCAACATTAAACATGGGCATAACCGCAGGCCTTAAATCCCTTTTCCTTGGCCACCCTTCAAAATTTATTTTTGGGTGGTTTGCCAAAGACCATCTTCCTCTTCACACACTCGCCACCTTTCTTCAGAAATATCTCCAAAATCACCTGAAACAATGTCTTGAATACTTGTCAACATCTCGCTTTCATTGAACACCTCCAACTCATCCTGGTAACACGGGTGGCGTTACAGGAAATCGGCTGTTAAAACTTAACCCCTTCGACGCTCATGACGAGCTCAGCTCGTCATGAGTTACCGTTCTCGTACGCTCATGACGAGCTGAGCTCGTCATGTAATAAGGGTTTTTTTTAAAAGTCAGCGCGCTGCGGGAAAAGCCGCCGCGCGCATGGTGTTAATGTCTTTTCACTTGAAGCACATACTTCACTTTGCGATCACCAGAAAAAATTCCTCACAAGGTGTTTCATGGAAGACATACGTGGATGACTCTTATGTGCCAGTTTGAGAATAAACGCTTGTAATCCCTTGGGAGGTACACATTTCCCCCCTTTGTACATTAACTGCTTCCATGCTCATGACGGAGCCGCTCCGTCATGAGCCTCGGTTGAGCTGTGCTCATGACGGAGCGGTTCCGTCATGGCCTGCTCGTCGCGCCTGCGTGGTGCGAATTCTGCGCCTGCGCTGGACGTTCCATTGAGTGGGCGGGGCCATGTCGGAACTGCGCCGTCATAAGCACAGCTCAACCGCAGCCCGTGACGGAGCGGCTCCGCCACGAGCATGCGAGCGCCGCTCGGCCCCTCCTCCCCCCTAGTGCTGCGGCGTAATTGCCGCCGCAGCGAAGGAGTTAAATCACCCTCTTTCTCCAACTCATCCGCAACATTAAACATGGGGATAACCTCAGGCCTTAAATCCCTTTTCCTTGGCCGCCCTTCAAAATGTATTGTTTGGTGGTTTGCCAAAGACCATATTCCTCTTCACACACTAGCCACCTTTCTTCAGAAATATCTCCAAAATCACCTGAAACAATGTCTTGAATACTTGTCAACACCTCGCTTTCATTCAACACCTCCAACTCATCCTGTTGACACGGGTGGCGTTACAGGAAATCGTCTGTCACATTCTTTTCCCTCGAACAAATTCAATTTTAAAACAATACCCCTTCATTTTTTATGTAAGTCTCGCAATATGTGCTGTGGAATTCCAGCCACCACCTGGAGATATGAAGTTCACTAGTGGCTTATGAACTGTGCTTAATAAGAATTTGCTGCCCAACACATAATTCCGGTAATGTTCAACACAATCAATTAACTCTTTTTCAATCACTGCATACTTGCGTACTGTCTCATTTAGGGTACGAGAAGCAAATGCCACAGTCGTGTGGCCTAAGCCTGGTATGTAAGCATGTTTTTTAGCATGGCTTATTAGAAGTTTAAACGCCATTTTACCTTTTGCCGCTTTTGCACACAACACCGCATATAGCTGTTTTTGTAAGTTAGGCTGCACGAATGTCTTCACATGGGAAAGGCTTGTTTTCGACATCTCTAGGCTTACATCGTGACCCTAGTCTGCACAGTGAGTGCTGAAGCTGTCAAGGTTATCATAACATGGTAGCTGTTGTTCAAACTGATCAGCTAATGTTTTTTAGACACAACAAATGGCAGCTGCGAGCCAATTGAAATCCTGGTGTCTTTCCTATTACTCTGCAGCCATGATTTCACACAGTTGGAAGATTTTCCATTTCCAGGGATGCAGAGAGCTTTTGCCGATCCTGATGTGATTTACTCTTGCTGAGCTGAGAGGTAATGGGTCCCCCACACAAGCCCGACAACCTTGTTCGCCCGCCACCCGTTTCCCCCTCCATATTACTATGGTGGGGGGGGACCGCGGCCGACCAAAACACCGTCCTCCGCTTTTCTGCCCCGGTCGCCTTGCGGCCGGGGCGGAAAAGGGTTTATATGGTGGCGGTGTCTATCAGACACCGCCAGCCATTTTAGGATGGGCTATGGGAGATGCCTTTCCGTGGCGGCATTGAAGGCAGGCGGTCTTTACTGTGGTACCCCCCTGCATTTGTATACACAATGCGGCAGGCATTGCGTGGTGCCTGACACTTTGTGTATGCAAAAGTATACCATGCATTCATAACATTGCGGCGGGTGCCGGTGTGAACACCGCCCGCCACAATCTTACGAATCCATGATGCCCCCGCCAGTGTGGCGGGCGCATCATAATGGCCATGGCAGGACTGCCTCTCAGATCGCGGGTGGTCACATTTTGCACGAGGATGGCGTGCGGGCAAAGTCCGCCCACCATCCTAATGGGGGCCATAGTTCCTAAAAAGGGAGGGTGTTATAACTAGGCACTATACGACCTGTTTTCACCATCATTGTAATATGATTTCTCCCTTTGTGTTTTATGGAATTGTAACAATGCTGACCATAATATTTCTAATCATATGTCTGCTTATGTTGGCAAAGGTAATGCACCTGAGAGCACGTCGTTAAAATAAATATTTTAACCTTACCCGTGTCTCTTATTTACTCCTGTTGTAGACTGGTATGAGAGTATAACGAAAGAGTGTTCTCACTTCCCACCATTCCTGAGTTGATCCTAAGTCGCATGTTCTAGGTTGTCTAATCATTGGTTGCTTTGCTATAGGACGAAGAGCTAATGTGACACTGATGCTAGCTGGTTGGGGTTTTCTAGGTACTGAGGTGAGTTTCTGGTACACCACAATTCACTGATGTCCTGGACCTCTGTGCACAGTTATGTGTAGGAGCAGGATCCTTGCAACACCACATTCCTTTCTTCCTTACCACACCTCTGTGATAACACTCCTCCAATCCCCTACAAACTTGCATCTACCGTGATTATGCATTCCTTTTTCATTCAAAACAGTTTTAAAGTGGAAACCTTAACCATTACACCTTTGATTGTCTTGAATGCTTTCTGCTGTTCATCCTGCCATTCATACGGCACACTATGCCTCAATAATTGTCTTAATGGCTCTATCTTGGTTGCAAAATTCCTCACAAACTAACTGTAATACTCACAAATGCCAGCAAATGAAAACAACTGTTCCTTATTGGTTGGGGCAGAGAATTCACTATAGCTTCCACATTGGATTGCTTTGGAACCACGCCATCCCCTGAAAGAGTGTGCCCTAGGTATTCAACAGATTTTCTCTGATATAAGTCTCCCTGTCACTATTCACAATTACTGCTACCTGTTTAGACTATTCTCCCTCATCTAATAACATAGGCTCCTTTGAAAGCGGATTGAAAATTATCCCTAACTTCCACTGGTCTCCATCCCAATACATTCACTCCTTTAATGGCAATGTAAAGCTTGATTTGCTCAACTCTTGCCTTAAAACATAACAAAACATTCAAATAACCACCCGTATCAATCCTGGAACCATCAAAGCTTTCAGCAACAATATCAGGTGGGAGTAGCGGTTCACTGATAAAACATTGATGTCACAAACAATTACAAGTACAAAACAATTGACTCCAAAATATCTAGGTAAAAAATATAAATGTAAAAAACATCGATTTAAAAATATATATAAAATAAAATAATATATTAAATACTATTATTATTTTTAACAAAATAAATTACATTTTTCAAAAACTATAAACACACAAACATAATAATGTATACATATACATACGTACAAATAATGTATTACCTATTATCTTTATTTAATTGAAAAAACATGTAAATTATATAAAAATAACATATATATGTCAATAATTTCAAATAAAAAATTCTAAAATAAATTACAACATTAAACTATTCCCTTCTCTCTATCTCCCATCTGCTTGCACTGGGACACCCCGTTTCTGGGGCAGTCATGCGCATTATAAGTATATTTAACATAAGTATATTTAACATTAGGGCAGGGTGTTTGGTATTAAAAAGTAGGACAATGACAAGTTTAATGTTAAAAATGGACTTACAGTGAAAAAGCCTAAAAACCTTTTTTCACTGTAGTGGGGTTGTCTGTTCCAGAGAATGCACTGGGATGCAATGTTAAATACTAATACTAGATTTTGGGAATAGGACAACCTAGAAAGATAGTTATTAAAAATATAATTCAAAGAAGAAGCCAAATTTATTTCTAGAAATTACAGAAAAGTAACTGTTAGACCTGTCATCCTTAGGGAGGTCTTCATTTATCTCGAAAATGCCCATTGTAGGTAGGGTTCATCCCGGAACCTTTATCCAATTGGTTAAGGAATTCCACAGGGTTATACCAACACCCTAGCTCGTGCCAGGTATAAAATTGGCATCTCCAGACACATACTTCAGAATGCTGTTGGACCTTTACGAAGATCAGAAATGGACTAAATCTGCTGTTTGAGACCTGAGAAGGGTGTTGAAGACTGGACCTCCTCTCCATTTTTTTTACCCAGGACCAAGACGAGGACTCCAAGGGTCATAAGGCCAATCTCCTGTAAAGCTAAAAGGACACAACAAGCTACAATTGGCCTTTTCATGCAACTGCCCAGCTGACCAGTACCTTGACTAGACTCTCCTATTGTCCTCTACGTGCCATCTAATGTGTCTCTAAGGGCCATCACTGAGGTCTTAGGGGGCTTTAGAAGTGTACTCCTGTGATGGAATGGGACTTAAAACTAAAGTCAGAAGGTAAAATATTTGGGCAGGATAAACTTGGTTGGTGTATCCAATGCATGCTTCATCATGGTCAGTGCCAAATTGTGCCTAGGTCATGTCATACCGCAACGATTGATTATCATTGGTACTCTAAGCTTCTTGGTGCTATTTACACTGCCAGCTTTGAAAATGCATGTCTCTTTTTCCCCTTTTGGTCATTTTGCTGTCATTTTGTTTTTGTGAACTTTACTCTTTTTTTCTAGTTTGTTTGGGGATTTTTATTGTTTTGTATTTCAGCTTTATTACTCTTTTTGCACGGCATAAATTCTTTACACATTGCCTCTCACTGAAGTCTTTCTGCTATTTGCCATGACTTCCAGAGAACTAAGCTCAGGTTAATTTAGTGACTTTAAAGATTCATCCTGCCAAGGATTATGATTATTGTTTGAGGAGGGTACTTATCCCCATCTACTAATAACTAATTTTCTTGCAATCACTCATACTCTACTTAACTTTTCCAGATCTGTCTCAACTGTTGCTGTACCCTTTGAACACTGAACAGGCTGGCTCGTGGAGTACAATACAACATCCTCTATAAACTCATCACAATTTGGTTCAAATTAATCCAAGCCCTTTGGAAAGATACAAATGTCACAATTGCCAGAAAGGATTTATTAGGTAAGTGTGACAGGACCGGCCAGCTCACTGATGCAGCAGCAAATGGAAGGAATAGAATCTTGTTTCCAAAACATTTTAAGATAAAAGAACAAGGAATCTAAAAATGTTCCATGACAAGACATCCCTTGCAGCCTTACTCTTATTACCTTGTGCAAACCATCTCCCTTTCCTATCTTCACAATATGCTCAGCTTGCAAACCCTGCACTGCCATGGAACTCACAAATTCTGAAGTGTTGCCTCACAATACCAGTCTACTTCCCTTCTTATTCTCTGATCCTGGAACACCCCCTTCATGAATTTAAGACCTGTAATGTACTTTGTGACATTCAAAAATGCCCAAAAAACAGCAGTGAAGTTCACATCGTGTGAATTTAGGACTTCATCAAATATCTTCCCTCGGTGTTGTTTCATACTATTCTGTGGCAGTTATCCCAATATTCTGATTCATTTAGCCATCCATAGTAAAAAGATATGCATTTTCTTACTATTTTATATTCCAAAAAGATAACTACACACATAAAATACTTTCAGCCCACAGCCCATGTAGTGCATTTATCTTTTTTCAACTACTGACCAAAGAAAATAATGTTTGTGACGGCATAGGCTTTCATCTTTTCCTTATTAAACAAGTCTTTCATTCTAGTTGTATTCTCTTTTCGTGGTCCATTGAGGTAACAGTTTTCATTGCTCTCCTGAACATCAAAGCCACAGGACATTTGCCTGTGGTTAAATGAGGTGTTGAACAATAGGCTCGTAGGGTGGAATTCAAAACAATTTGCTAGCTGACCCTCTCGAGAGTTACATGATGTACTGCTTTCTTTAGCGTACCCGTAAAACGCTCAACAAGTCGGTTGGCCAGCAGCCATTAAGCTATACTCTTCTGATGCTTTCTGTTCAGATGCTCAAGAAAATCTTTGAATTATCAACTGTTGAATGGCGGACCCTTATCTGACTTCGAATTGCAAAAATCCTGTCAAGTCTCTCAATGACTCACTCATGAGATGTGGATGAGAGATCCTCTACTAATGGAAATCAAGAGTACTCATTCACATATACCATCAGATGACGTCCATTGTCGAGAGGACCAAAGAAATCAATGGCTATTCTCTCCCATGCATGCTGAGGGAGTTCTGACATGGTAAGAGTAGGTTGAGTAATGTTTGTAGACAGGCTGTTACATAGCTGTCAGGCCATGATTTCCCTTTCAACCCTCTCATCTAAATATGGAAATCAAACTCAATCTCAGAGAGCTCTCTTGGTGGCAACTATACCACAATGCACTTCGTGAGCAACTTCAATTATGTTTTGTCGTAAGCTCTTTGGGATTTGTATTCTGAACCCTCACAATATAACTCCTTCCTCAGTTGTAGAAAGTTAATCTTTAAAGTTTTTATACTTTTAGTATTCAGAATCACTGGTGAGAGCTCAAGCATGTCAGTTTTCCATGACTGATGTGTAAATATATCTTTCAACTTCAACATGTCTCTACCATGGCTTGTGGTAGTGATGATCTGGGCTAACAATACGGTAGCTGTCATAACGGACTTTACAATGAAATTAATGTAGGCTTCAGCTGTCTTAGATGGAGTACCTTGATCTTGTATAGGCACTCTGGAAAAGTAATCAGCAGGGTTTTGATACTTCTTTGGACGATGTACAATGGTGTAATCATACTCTTGTAATCAAAGTCCCTACCGTTCAATGTAAGGAGGCATCTTGGTTTTTGGATTGCCAAACATAGACAATAAACCTGATGATCAGTTACCAGTGTAAAAGGCTTTCCATACAGGAATACATGGAAATAAACACAAGCCCATACCATGGCCAAACCTTCTCTCTCAGGTTGAAAGTAAGCATGTTCTTTTGGGGACAAACTTCTACTGGCATGTGCCACAATATGCCGTTCTCTGTGCTGTGCCATGATAGCACCTAACCCGACTGGACTAGTATTTAACAACAACCTCTGTATGAAGTTTTGGATTGAAATAGGCCATTTCATTAACAGTTTCAATGGCTTGTTTGATTTTCTTGAAACTTCTCTCAGATTCTTGTGACCATTTGAACTAAACATGTTTCTTTTTTAACTCTTGTAAGGGAGCACTTATGGTAGGAAAGTGTTGTGTGTATCTTGAACAGTAACTTGCCCAGCCTAGAAATGAACATTTCATAGAAACATCTTGTGGGGGATCAGCATTTGACACCGCTTGTACTTTAGCATGATCAGGCATAATACCCCCCATCACAAAGAATTTTGGCTTTGTCTTGTGGAACTCACACTTGTCTGCATTCAAAGTCGGGCCTTCATCAGTCAGTTACGAAACATACTTGGGTGAGAACTTTATCATGTTCCTTCTGTGTAACTCCAAAAATCAATATGTCATCGCTGTAGTTGAATGCATTCACAACCAGCAGTATAACACGTCAAATGATTTATTGGACAATTTCTGCAGTCAATGACATACCAAAACAGAGTCTTTTATATTGAAACAGACTGACAATATACCTGCAATATCCCTGCAATCTTCTTTGAATTCCAGCTGTTGATAACCCTTATTTAAGTCAAGGCAAGTGAAAACCTTTGCACTATTTAATTACGTTATCATGTCTGCAATGGGGGGACCTAGATGTAATTCTTGTTCAATTACCTTGTTTGCTTGGCACATATCAACGCATATCTGTACAGCTCTTTCAGTGTTATTTTTGGGCACTACCACTATGGAAGAAACCCATGACATCGGACTAATTGAACTCTCAATAATATCATGCTTGAGAAACGTTTCAATTTCTTTTTCAACAGCTCCTTGTAAATTGAAAGCAACTTGTCTATGTCTCTGGGCAACAGGATGAACATCGTCTTTAATGTGTCATTTTATTTTCAAAGTTTTGAGCTTTCCCAAATCATGAAACAATGAAGGAAGTTGATTTACTATTTCATGGTGAGCATTCATATTGTGATTCACAGAAATCAGTTCCCATATCAGCAACGGTACTGAAAATGAGCCGACAGGCATGTGCTGCGGTACCTCAAAGCACATGGATGGGTGCTTATAACTCAGTTTTTTTGTGTTTCAGTGTTGTTATAAATGAACCTTGGCTTTTTATTGATGTGGATGAAGCCCAAGTATACACTTTGGTTTTTGATGGCGTAAGTCAAGGCAATGGAAACAATTCATTGTATTTCTCTTCAGGCATTACGTTTATCAATGCACCACTGTCGATGATGAATGGTATCAAGCAATCATTTATTTTCAATGTAATTTTCAGACAATGTTTGTATGATTTTGGTGCTTTGGCATGTCGCCTTTTCTTTGACCGACGTTCTTCCTCACATGCAGCCAGTCCGACATGTGCACGTTTCTCTGAGGTAAACATCAACATGGTGCAAATGCTTTCCTCACTTTCACTTGATATTAAGGCAAACAAACTGTTTGACGATGATTTAGATGACAATCGACTTTGTTCAATATCGATTTGCCTCAATTGATGTCACCGCTTGGCCTTTTGGGGTGTGTCAAACATTGCCTCTGCAATGTTCCGGCGGACATTTTGGAGTTCATAATGATAGCTAGCGGATCGCCACCGCCCGTGTGGCGGTGGTGATCAGCCTGCCAAAATCTACCACCCGCATAACTTTCCCCCTGCCACATTATGGTGGCGGGGGGACCCCGGCAGACAGGCAGACCGTCCACCGGTTTACCGCCGGAAGGCAATCCGCCCGATTGCCTACCAGGCGGATAAACCGAGGAATATGGTGGCGGTACCTTGCAGGCACCCTCATCTATATTATGAACACGGCTGTGAAATGCCATTCCATGGCGGAGACTCCGCCATGGAATGGCATGCAGTTTTGTCTATGGGGGCCTGATGCGGGCCCCCAGGGTGTTCGTGGGGGTGGGGGGTGCACTGCATTTTCATGCACAAGGTGGCAGGCACTGCGCTGTGCCTGTCACATTGTGTATTCAATGCATAATGGGCATTTTACACATTGCGGCGGATGCTACTTGCAGCACCAGCCGCCGCAATCTTTAAAATGCGGGATGCGCCCACCAGTCCGGCGGGCACATCCTAATGCCATTTGCGGGACCGCCGCAACAATGGGGGGCAGTCCTGTTTCAAGAAACGGTGGACAAAGTCAGCCCGTCATCGTAATGGGACCCTTAGTCTTTGCACTGTGATGTACTTGCTTTTTCTTTCGCTACAACTTGCTTTTTCCTTTGCTGTACAAACTGTCACAACATGGTTCTCTTTCCCACAGCCTTTACATATCTTTCCAATGGTGTCACATTTACCTTCATGTGGAAACAAAAATTCAAATCTAAAACATAGCACTTTGTGTCCTTCAGTCTATGGCTTTGGTTTACTTTTTATAATTATGACTGATTCACTTTGGGCACATCTGGCCTCCATGTCAGAAGTTTGTCTTTCAGCAAACTCCCCATCTCTGGCAGCCATCAAAACTCACTTCAGACTAAGAGGTTCTCTTAGCATTCATAGTCTGAATGAATCTGACAAGCATCCATCAATAACTCTAAGTCGCATTGCCTCCTCATCATTATTCATTGAATTTACAGTGTTTGATGAACATATCAAGTCTCTCCACAAATGTATCAATGATTTCACCAACGTGTTGACATTTTTGACTGATAATCTATCTTTCATAATTAAAGTTTGGTGCTGGATTGAGCATGAGATTCAGTGTTTCTTTATTTTGACAATATGTAATTTATTCAATCAGTTTGCAGCATTTTCCTTATAACTTCTTCCACGCCATCACCAAGATATTTAAGATACTTGATAATCTTTTTGTTATCAATCTCTTCAAGAACATGAATGAAATTGTCAAGTGTCTCTATCCATGCAGACCATCTTTTTGTTATCAGGCCCTTCAAGAACAAGAATGAAATCAACAAGTGTCTCTATAATGCAGACCCTCCATCACCAATATTTTGTTATCAGTCTCTTCAAGAACAAGAATGAAATCAACAAGTGTCTCTATCATGCAGACCATCCATCACCAATATTTTGTTATCATTCTCTTCAAGAACATGAAAGAAATCAACAAGTGTCTCTATCTGTGCAGGCCATCCATCACCAATATTTTGTTTGAGGTATTGAAAGGAGGTAGCATGGTAACTAGCTAGGTTTTGAAAAGGCGTCAGCATGGTAACTAGCTATGGAAGTGGCTGACCTTGAGGGTGGAGCTCTTTCTGCTCCTTTCAACTGTCCATTTAAGCTTGTGTCATTTGTTCTATTTCAAAGGCCCTGCGATGGACCGGCCTCAGAGTTGTCATGGACAATCGGGGAGGCAATGACTTTCTCCTTGGTCTTCATCAAAACCCTTCACCTGTTGGAGACCTCTGTGGTTGTTCTGGTCCATCCCCTAGCAGCTTTGATGGTGGGCCACTTCAGGTATCGGACAGCTCAATAAGCACAACGCTCGAGCTTTTACTTGGGTCTCCTCACTGGTTATTCAGGTCGTAAAGCTCCACTTATCTAGGCTCTAGTAAGTGTAAAGATAATATACTTTTTTCTTACTCATTCTTTTAGCCAGCACTTTTTCTTATATCAGTACGTAACCACCTATTGGGGTATTGCTCAGTATAATATACAACTTTGTCTTGCGTGGCAGCGCAGTTCTTTTATATTTGGCTTGACCAGCAGGTTCTCGACCATCAACATAAAATTCTTTGCAACGCTTCTGTTGCGTTCACTTGCTTTACAGCATCTCGAGTTGTGCTTTGACTCCAAGTGCACTCAGTGTTGATTCTGTTCTTCGACAGCGACACATGTGGTAGACATAAGCAGTTTGCTTGGACCACAGCAAACTCTCGGGGAGAGCACAGTCATTCTTCAGATTACTTATCCCCTACCTGGTCACTATTTGTAGCGTCTTCCCAGTGGGGGTACCAGCCAATGACCACGCCATTCACCGAACTCAGTATTGCACATCTATATTCTGCTGTGTGTAACTGTGAATTCAACATTCTAAAACAAACTTTCATGGCCTTGTGCTCTGACACCACATTACACATCTCTGGAGTTCATTAAGAAGCAAAATGGTTTTGTGATACAAAGACACTACAGTAGGTGTCATTTATTGTCTGAAAACATAATGTAAGTCAATGTATGTACCTCCAAAAGGATTAATGGCGTCTTGTCCAACCTACCTACATTTTCCTTTTGGTCCTGGCTTCTGAGATAAGATTATGAAAGCCCCCACAATCTCCTGTGTATCTTATTTATTTGTATTCTCCCAGGCTTGACTGGGTAGTTATCAAATGGTCCTACAGTTACTGAGATGTAGGGAGGCAGATAGCCAATCGAAATACTAAGTAAATGTTAACATTTCTAGCAGTAGATATGTTATGGCAACAAAGGAAAAACAATTAGCTTCAAAGACATATGCTATTCTATTTCAGAGACCGAAGGTTTAAGAAGAAAAACATAAATTAGCAGAACTTAGTAGTGAATTATTTTTTTGACACACAATGTCATAAAGTAAGAATGAAAAAGGTAGGAATTGAATCCTTCATCTTATAATTAAATGTTCCTAACTTTCTGTTATGCTGGGGATGTGAGCTTGCTTTTTTGACTTCCTTACCTGCTGCTTAATGGAAAGCCCTTTATTCAATTGACTAAAATACGGGAGCATAAAAACGCATGTCTAAAGTTGCTCCTATATGCTTGTCACTCTTTACGACCCCCTGTGATTATCTAAGATGGTGACCTGCAATTGACAGCAGAGCTCCATTCTGCTGCTGTGTTTAAAAACTGAAGCACTTTTTATAAAATGAACATATTTTGTCTCTTTCTGCACTTATACAAACTATGGAGCCTATTACGATGGCAGGCGGACTTTGTCCGCCCACCACCATAACAGTACACAGGCCCGACCTCCATGGCAATTAGGAAGCCACCGCCAGGGTGGTGGTGGCATCCCACATACATTGCATTGTGGCGGGCGGTGCTGTAAGCAGCACCCGCCGCAATGCAATATATGCATGTTGTGCATTGGCATGCACAACGTGACAGGCACTGTGCGGTGCCTGCCACCTTGTATATGCCAATGTTGAGGGGTACCATGGGTACCCCCAAGTGCATCCCCCGACCCCCCAGGGACTCGCAACGGGCCCCCAAAGTGAACACTGCATGCCTTTCCATGGCGGAGACTCCGCAATGGAAAAGCATTAAACCGCCAACATTATAATATGGATGATATATCCATATTATAACATTGCCACCATATAGCAGGCCTTTTACGCCCAATTGCCTACCAGCGGAAAAGCGGCGGATGGTCTTCCCATCCGCCACGCTACCCCCGCCATGCTAATGTGGCGGGAGTAAAAGGCCATCTGGCGGGGTGTTTTGGCGGGCGGATCGCCACCGCCGGTAGGGCAGTGGCGATCCGCCCACCATGCTAATGGGCCCATATATGTTTTTGTCACATGGGCTTTGTATTGATGCAGCAATATCTCAAGAGAATTAGAAGATATAATGAAAATTATATGAAGACATTTTCATGTTCCTAAAAAATGTGGGCAGTATTTAGTTGCGTTTCTCAAATGGACAAACATAAACCCTGGAACACTTAGACAGAAAATGCTAAAAGATGGAATTTATATATAGAAAAACTGTGGCTTGCTAAGACATCAATCAAAATGAGAAGACATGATGTCTTCATTCATTTAAGACACATCATAAAGCACCCAGGAAGGGGAAAGCAGGCAGTAATTGCTGATTAACGATTAATTCAGTCGTAGCATACTGTTTCCTGTTATTAGTCATTTTTTATTTTTTTGTAACGAGATCCAGTGCTCACACATTGGTGAAGAAAATTGTAGTCATAACTAATATAGGACAAAATTTGCACCATACATAAAAAGACATATGACTCCTTTAAATTATTATTGCAATTTGAGGAACAGTCTACACACACTATTCTGGACGGCGTTTGAACTAACTCAATCAATCCAGCAGGGGGTGTCTGGGGAAGGAGGTAGTTAAATCGCTGACAAATGTGCTAGAGGGCATGTAAAAGTTAATCAAAAGGCTCTGGTATGAACTGACTGAACTGATTGAATTGTTTTGTTTTGAACGGTGCCAACGTTTTTAAATCATTAAAATGTTTTAAATCATCCTTAGTGATGAGTGCTAATAAGAGGGATGAGAATGCTTAACTCCATATCCCCACAGACCATGCATTAAGACAAGCATCAATACCCCAGAAGTGGAAAAGGACATCTCCTTTCCCTCAACTTCCCCCATAGGATATATACAGACCAGCCAGGCCATTCAAGGAGGAGAAGTCCCTTTAATAAAGGAACCAGAATCACCTACATCCAAGATATCAAAACAAGGCAACACCTCTATAAGAGACTTATTCATGCCATTCTATTCCAGACAAGGGGTGATTAAAGCTGACATGTAAGAGATAGGAGAAGATAGAAGGAGATCATTGAGTAAGGGCTCCCTTACCACAGCCAGGAGTGATACCATGCATACATTGCCCATGAGTCACTCAGGTTGCCCACACATCACTCAGCAAGTCAAAACTCCCTGCCCGTAAGGTGGGGTGGTCCATTGGGTAAAGAGTTCTGTGAGGAAAACGTCATTAAAAACGTGATGTAAACCATGCGTGCCGTTTCAACGAGAGTGGTACCATGCTTGCCTTTACTATGCATATGTCTTTACCATGCATATGCCTTTACCATGCATATGCCTTTACCATGCATGTTCATTCACAACGATTTCTGTTGTAAAGTCAGTAAAGGCATATGTGTGGTAATGCTTTCTCCCCAGTCTTAAACTCTCCAGTGCTTTCTTTCTGCTGTGGGTATCTGAACAGTGGGTGATAGGTCTGCTGTCTGATTAATATGTAATGTAATGTTATGTTGTGCAGCATTTATATAGCACAACTTTCCCTCCAAAGAGCATCTTGGCCCAGTGCAGCCTCTCTGATGCTGTGCACAGGTAGCAGCGCCTGAGTTCTGTAACATCGCATATCCCAATGAGGTTCTGGTATTCACAGAATGCGATAGTGCTGCATTGTCTGGTCATTAGCTTGAGTTGTTCCATCATACAACTGTTCTGTGAATATAGTGGGATCTATACTCAGGATGAAGAATGTTAGACATGGCATCTTTTGGTGTGGTTTTCCCTGTCTTTTTGCCTCTAACTTCCTGTTTTTGACTTTGTGCTGCATTTCGTATTTGCTGGTGTTAGGACTCTGGGTACTTTACCACTGCCTACCAGTACTAAAGTGCAGGTGCTCCCTGCCTAAATGTAATGGTATGTTTGGTCTGTCCAAGATTAGCCTATTTGATTTACTAGTAAGTACCCAGTACAGATCTGCAGGTGTGCCCAGGGCCTGTAAATCAAATGCTACTAGTGGGCCTGCAGCACTGATTGTACCATCCACGGGACTAGCCCTGCAAGCATGTCTCAGATCTGCCACTGCGATGTCTGTGTATGTCCTTTAAACTGCCATGGCGAGCTGGCAAGGGCACCCCTTTGCCAGGCCCAAACCTTTGATTTTATTACATGTAAGGCACCCCTAAGGTAGATCCCAGGTAGCCCCATGGAGAGGATGCAGTGCATATAAAAGGTAGGACATGTACTGTTATGTTTTACATGTCCTGGTAGTGAATTACTGCTAATTTCGTTTTTCACAACAGCAAGGCCTATCCCTCCCATAGGTTAGCATTGGAGCTGCCTTGAAACTTCCAATTGGAATATCTGCCAATTGGGAGTTGATAGAAAATTGGAGTTTGGTGTCCCTGAACTCACAATTTAAAAGCACCAATTTTAGTGAAGTTGGTTTTTAAATTGCAGGTCTCAAAGTGGCACTTTTAGAAAGTTGGCATTTTCTTGCTTTAACTATTTTGTGCCTCTGTCTGTCTCTGAATATACTTCTGGGTCAGGATGACAGTTGGGCTGTTATGCATTCACTCTAGACAGTTACACAAAGGGAGCTGAAGTGTGCTTATCCTGTAGGCCCATCACCAGGCTTATGGGCCTCCCTGAGCTAGAGTGGTGGGAAGAGTGGACACTGACACCTGAATAAGGCTGTACCTGTCCTCACACAAAAAAGTCTCTTTCCCTCTGTAGTGTGTTTCGAGCCAGGGAAAGTCAGGGTATTGTGCACTACAATCAATCAGAACATTTGTTAAGCGCACTACTCACCCGTGAGGGTTTCAAGGCGCTGGGGTGGGATGATGCTACTGCTCGAATAGCCAGGTCTTAAGTAGTCTTCTGAAGGTTAGCAGGTCCTGGGTCTGCCGTAGGAGGATGGGGAGTGTTCCAACAATCTGCTGCCTTTTCTTTGAAGTTTGCCTACTTCAAAGACTGAAATCAGTATAAGTACTGGACCTCTGACACCATACACTCAAAAGAGTTCTGGGTTGAGGACATTCTGCCAGGAATAAGAGCTGAATTGCTATCAGGAGGGACGGCCACTTTGCTATTTGCTTTTCTTTGTTGGCCTGCTGCTTGCTGCTTCTGTCCTGGGAGGTAAAGGACTGGACTTTGCTTTCTACATCCTGCTTCCCAGGTTCTCTAAGGGCTTGAGTTGAGCTTGCCTTCTGTTAAGAAGTCGCAGGATCATCAAAGACTTCACTGCAATCAACTGGACTTTTCTGCTGTGAGTCCTACTTTGCCAAGTGGAGCCAAATCCAGTTCCTGGGCCCTTGAAAGTGAGTTCTGGTGATACAAAGAAGACAATCCACACATCGACTCCAAGTGTCATTTGGAACTGGCACATCATCAATAAAACATGATGCATCACTAATACCTGCACCGGAGCATGGCCCCCGCTTGATATAATAACTGCAGCTTACAACTCAGGCCACAGCGTTAGTCACAGCACGTCTGAAGAACCGTTGCTGCGTGAGTCTTTAGCACCGCATCACTGTAGTCCGGGACACATCGCCCAACTCCGACGCAGCACCTGCCTTAACGCTGTGGAATCGACACCGGGTGACTTGACTCTTGAAGCATCGTCCCTGGGTGCCGATTTCTTAATTGAAACCGCCTCTCAGTACGGAACTGAGGTATCGTATCCAGAAATAACACATCACTTCTCCTGCCTAGAAGTAAGGAACAAACGCATCACCTGCTTTTTTGACATCTCACCTTCCCTGCTTCCCTGCACCTCGCATCATCTTTGATTTTTGACGCATCAAAGGTACTTTGTCCTGATCAAGTGCAACCATTGATTTTTAAGAATTACAACTTTATTCAATGTTTGAAAACTCATATCTTGACTTGTGGAACCTGGATTGTTGTCATTTGGTCCTGTTTAAATCAGATACATTTTGACTATTTTCTAAACTGGTGTTGTGTCCTTTTGTGGTGTCTTCACTGTGATACTGGTTTCACTGACATATGATGGACACCTAAAATATCAAGATTTAAATATCGATGTCAAAAATATCGACATCCTATATTTATAATGGGTATTGAAATAAAAATATTGATGTAAAAATATTGTTGTACAAAATATCGATTTATATATATATAAAATAAAAAAGTAAATATTAAATATATTAAATAATAAAATTAATATAAAAAATAAAGTTGATGTAATATACACTGTAACAAATATAACACATAAACTTAATTTAAAAAGTTAAACACACATACATAATAATGAATATATATACTTTCTTTAAAACAATTAATAAACCACTAATTTACATTTATTTTATCATTTTAAAATTACATAAAAATGCATAAATATATATATATATATATCTACAACAATAACATAAAATCTAATAGAAAAAGATTTTAATATAAATAAAACATTAAACTATTTAAAAATCTTTAAACTTAAATGTCCCACTCTGGTGAGTGCAACAGTAGGGAAAGTTTTGATTGCAAAGGGGTAACAATTACTATTCCCACACCAGTGAGTGTAACAGTAGGGAAACTGTTGGATAGTGACAGGTAACATTTACTATTCCCACTCCAATCAGTGTAACAGTAGTGAAAATGGTGGATAGCGGAGGGGCAGAAATTACTATTCCCACTCCAGTGAGTGCAACCGTATGGAAAGTGTTGGATAGCAGAGGGGTAAAAATGACTATTGCCACTCCATTGAGTGCAACAGTAGGGGAAGTGTTTGATTGTGGAGGGATGCATTTTGTTATTCTCATTCCAATGAGTGCAACATTAGGGAAAGTGTTGGATTGCGGAGGGGTAAGAGTTATTCTCACTACTGTTAGTACAAAATTAAAAACACACAAAATATTAACAACAAATAAATAAATACAAATATAATGATGTTAAAAATTAATATGCAAATATATTTAATTTTAAAACATTTTTAAAAAACATATTATAATGTTAAATACGTATGCCAATAATATAAAAATTAAATAAAAATAAATACATATTTTCAATTGAAAATTATTAAGAAACAAATTAATTAATTATTACATACATTTACTTTTATTATTTCCTACACTATAACACCACACAATTCATAAACCACATCTAAATTTAAAAGAAATGTATTTCCATAATTAACATAATTAATTACCAATATTGATTAAAAAACAAATTAAAGCTCATAAAAATAAATTAACTTCCCACACTTTACTCCTATAATCCCCACAAGGCACAGCTAAAATTAAACTGTTACAAAATGAATTACAAACGTATTTTCAATTAAAAACCAAATAGTATTTAACAACTAACTATAAAGTAAGTAAAATGAATTTACTCCCCTCCCTTTACCCCATGAAAGTAAAACCCCCACACAAAAATATAAACAAATATCCTATTTAAATATCAATTAATTGTTAAATAATATTGATCAATTAATTATGAATTGATTCAACATAAATTACTTCCCACCCTTTGCCCTTATGGACCCCACAACCCACACCTAAAATTAATTACACAATTTCTATATTTAATAATCAATTAATTCATGAATATTAATGAATAACTAATAGATAATTATTTACAAATTTATTTAAATTACTTCCCACTCTTTACCCCTATAAACCCCACAACCTGTACCTAAAATTAATCACACCATTTTTATAATTAATTTACAATCAATTAATTAATATAAATGAACAACTAATTATTAATTAATCAAAAATTACTTTCCACCCGTTATCCCTATAAACCCCATAACCCACACCTTAAACAAATGACACAATTACCATAATTATTTACCAATTAAATAATTCATATTCATTATCAACCAACTTTTTTTATTTGATGAGTTTTATATAGCGCTGGCTAGACCTGAAGGTATCAGAGCGCTTTACATGAGGTTCCACAATGTTACAAAGTTACATCAGTTACAAGTTACATCAGTTGCAAGACAAACATTTAAAGATCATTGAGGACGAGGTCAAAGGAGCGAGAAGAGTAATGGGGAAGGGTAAAGGGGTAGGAGGGAGATGCGACAGAGAGACTAAGGGAAAGTCTGCCCAAGGTCCGGCTGAGTAGGTGACGGTCGAGGGGGAAGTCCACAGCCCATCTCCTCTATAGCTATCAGGTAGCTCCCCCGGGCATCTGCCAAATAGCAAAGTCTCAACGGAAAAACATTTAAAGAGCATAGAAGACGAGATGAATGGAGTGTAGAAGGGTAAAGGGGTAAGGTGAAGGGGTAGGAGGGAGATACAATGGAGAGATGAAGGAAAGTCTGCCCAAAGTCAGACTGGGTAGGTGAAGGCCGAGGGGAAAGTAACCAAACCCATCTCCTCTTTAACTATCAGGTAACTTCACCGGGCATCAGCCAAAAAGCTAGGTCTCCACTGTCAGAGGTAAGTTCAACAGGTTCTAAGTCCTGATTGGTAAGCAGGATGGGGGATAGGTACAAGGTCAGGTTGAAGTCCAGCTTTTGTCCCAGAGTAGTAGCACAACGTGGTAGGGACTACTGTGGCAGCCATCTTGGGGTCAGGCAAAGGAGTTCTGACTGTGGTGTTACATTCAGCAGGTCCCATTATTATCTTTCGCTTGAAGGGGGGTGTTTGTTGAGCAATAGAGCAGTTAGAGGCCAGGGCCAGTGACCGCTTGCCTCCCGAGGAGGAGAGTATTGCCGTGTTAGAGCTATAAGGGGGAGAAATGGCCCCATTTTATGATCAGGCGGGGCGCCTCCTATATCCCTCTCACTCTCTCATAAAAACTAATTGGTCTCAACATAGATGAAGCCATGATTCGTGGTGGGCAACAGACAGCTCGGACACCTTGAATGTCAGTTAGATTGCAGAGACAGTGTGTAAGAAGTTGCGGGGCTTCCTTTAACTCTGGAAAACAAGGAAAAATAACAGACGGGCTACAGGAAGGTGATCCACTAATTCATAATTATTTTAAAATACATTACTTCCCACAATTAACACTATAAAAATCTCAATTAAATATATGTAATTATTTTAAAAATATTAATTAATTCATTATAATTAAATAACTTCCCACCCTAATCCCCTATAAATCCACAACCCGCTACAAAACTAAAAAATGCAAAATGTTATTAAAATAAATTTGATAACTACTAAAAATGTAATACATATATTAAAAACATAAACAATACTCATACTAAATAACATACATCACATACATTTAAAATATAAACATAAATACATAACACTATGTAGTAATTCACTCCAAGGTGGTTTCTTTGAAGGTTGAATTTATTGATAGAGAGACTTCACAGCTGATGGTGGTGGTCACCTGTCAAGAGTAGCCTGGCAGCAGCAGGAGAAACAGTTACAGAGTAAGTCCTTTGAATGGTAACATTCTCAGCATGCACCAGACACTGTGACGTCACGGCATAAGCAGAGCAGCATCATACAATACAACATACCTCCCCTTCTCCAACAGAAGAAACAGAATTAATAAACAACAACAAAAACAAAAGTAAGATATGCACAATGCACAAAACACAAAGTTAATCGTGAGGTGCACAGATCATTCACAAAACCTTAAGGGTGTAATGATGATTCTGGAACTCCACCTGCGTTCAAGAGGAACAGGAGGAACACTGTCCTCTTGACCACTCAACATGGGACTAGATCTTGTTTTGACAACTTTAGACAGGTTCCACCAATGACCTCCTTCCACTAAACCAGCATTGTTACTAATCTTGATAACCTTGATAGGTTCACCATATTTACACTTCCCTTTCTTGCTATGCACAGGAATCTTAATGTGAACAAAATCACCCACACTAAGGGAAACAACCTTGGCCCCCTTTTTGTTGTCAAACCATACTTTTTGTTTAGTTTGCACAGATTCAGAATTAACTTTGACAATTTCCATTAGGGAGTCACATTGGACTCAGATTTCAACCATTTTCTCCTCCATGCAGGCCTGAAACTTGTATTGGCCCTCCTTCCCCTCAGAAGCTCAAAAGGGGAAACTTTAGTAGGTGAGTGGGGAGTGGTCCTATAAAACTAATACTCTCTAATGATTTTACAACATCATGGTGACCACACACAGCCCACCTCACACACTCACCCACCTACCGATTTATCCTTTCTAAAAGGTTGTTGGTCTGTTGGTGACAAAGGGAGCTCGTCAAATGTTTCACACAACTTGAGGTTAAAGAAGATTCAAATTCTTCACTTTGAAATTGAGTTCCATAATCTGAAACCAGAAACTTGGGAAACCCTTCTCTCAGAAAGACCTCCTTCAAAAATGTGATGACACTGGTGGAACTGGCTTTTTAGGCCAACTTAATCTCAGGCCATTTCGATGCATAATCCATCAAAACATAAATGTACTTCCTCCCTCGGGTGGTACCTCATAAGGCCCCATAACGTCAACACCTACTTTGACCCAGGGACCAGAAGGACACTAGATGGGTAAAAGCGGGGAAGTGTTAACCTTGAGGTTTTTCTCAGCCGAGCAACATACAGGGCAGGTTTCCATCATAACACCAATCTCAGCATCCATGCTTGGCCACCAGAAATCTTGACGGACACACTGTTTGGTAAGGGTGGAACCTAAATGTCCCTCATTAGCTTTTTTGATAATGACTAGTCTAATAGAATGGGGCGGAATGAGTTTGTCACACCTCATGAGAAAGGACCAGAAGGACACTCGATGAGTAAAAGAGGGGGAGTGGTAACCTTGAAGTTTTTCTCAGCCGAGCAACATACAGTGCAGGTTTCCACCATAACATCAATCTCAGCATCCATGCTTGGCCACCAGAAATCTTGACGGACACACCGTCTGGTAAGCGTGAAACCTAAATGTCCCTCATTGTCTTTTTTGATAATGACCACTTTAAAAGAATGGGGTGGAATGAGTTTGTCACACCTCATGAGAAGACCATCCTCTAATGAAATTTCAGATTCAACCTTCCAAAAGGGTTGTAGGAGAGAAGATAACGCTCTTTCTCTAAGCTACCCCTCTCTGATAAATTTACACACTTGTTGGGGGAGATCATCTTCCAATAAAGCTGCTCTCTAATCACCTTCAGACCCAAGAGCAAGATCCGAGATATCCATGGCAGCCACAAAACAATCTTCTGCGTCCTCCTCATACAATACTTGAAAACTGGTACTTTCACAACAATCATTGCTCTGAGAGAAATGAGAAAGAAAATCTGCCCTCCCATTCCTCCCCCCAGAGATACGTGAAACATCAAAATGATATTGAAGGAGCTTGCTAACCATCCTGGTTATCCTTGGGGTACAACACTTACTGGGACCGACACCAAATATGGACACCAGAGGTTTGTGGTCTGTAAAAAGTTTGAAACGCCTTCCCCACATATAGGGCAATACTTTTCAATGGCCATTAAGGAAGCAAGCAACTCCTTCTTGATGACGGAACATTGGACCTTAGCACATCTTCACACTTTATATGCAAAAGTAACAGTGTTTTCCTTGTCACCACAACTTTGTGTGAGAATGGCTCCTAATCCAATCTGACTAGCATCTACAGCTATACAACAGGGAAAATCAGGATCAAATGGAGAGAGGACTTCATTGTGCTTAAGAGAGGACTTAACAGCAATGATTGCAATATCACATTCTTCAGACCAATCAAATTTGACCCCAATATTAAGCATGTTACTAATGGGATAAACAAAGGAAGTGTAATTAGGAATAAATCTTGAGTAATATTCGAATAAACCTAGCAGAGATTTGACAACAGTCTTGTCCTTCCTTGGGTACAGAAGCATTAGAATTGGCATCAATAAGACCCTGTCTAGGCTTAATTCCTTCATGTGATAGCAGATGCCCAAGATATTCAATCTCTTTATAGAGGAATTTGCATTTTCTAGTCGTGAGAACATCACCATTTAAAAAATAAAATATTAAGTACCTTTCTGAGGATAATGTTGTGTGAGTCTTTGTCTTTGGCATGAATCAGCACATCATCTTGGAAGACAAGCACACCTTCAACCCCTCTCAACAAATTCTGCATAACCCTCTGGAACATGGACATAGCGGAAACAAGCCCAAAAGGCATCCTCCGATATCGAAATGTTTCAAGAGGGGACACAAAAGCAGTGAGGGAGTGGCAGTCGGAATGCAATTCGATCTGGTGATATGCTCTAGCTAGGTCTAGCTTAGAAAACACTTCACACTGATAAATAGATCAGTGATTCTAGAGAGAGGGTGTGAGTCTACCCAGATCTCTTTGTTGAGGGACCTGAGGTCAAAACACATGCCCATCACGTTTGTGAGCCACTACCAGTGGTGACAGCCATAGAGATAACTCCGTTGGTCAATGATACCCCTGTCACACAAACCCTTGAGCACTTTATTCAGGTCATCTCTTATGCTAAAAGGGACACTTCTGAGTTTGTGCTTGACTGACATAACACCATCTCTTACAATAATGTTATGCTTGAATCGTGATATTTTTCCAAGTGTGTCATCAAAAACAGAAGGAAACTCGATTTTCCATTTGATACCTTCATCTTCACAGATAACAAGCATAACTTGTTCTTTGGTGCCTGACTTTGTGTATCATACCAAACAAGCCCTGGTGGAACAACCCAAGGATGTTAAGCCCCTTGAATGCAACATAAATGTTCCCTCTGATCCTTCTACCTTTAAACATCAAGACATCCTCAATGAAACCTACAAGTTCAATTTTGTGTCCCTCATAGGAGACAGGAGAACGATCTGGATGAAATAATTCCCTGTCACCCCGTATTT
This sequence comes from Lissotriton vulgaris, assembly GCF_964263255.1. Taxonomy (NCBI): domain Eukaryota; kingdom Metazoa; phylum Chordata; class Amphibia; order Caudata; family Salamandridae; genus Lissotriton; species Lissotriton vulgaris. The sequence goes on from NC_141689.1 coordinate 1,859,310,382, forward strand.
CAGTGAACAACTTTTGAATTATCATAGTGATCCTGGCACCAGAGTCCATCAACAGTTGGAGTTTCTTATCATCAACAAGTATTTCAACAACGGGGTCAACACCTAGAGAGAGAATGCCAGTTAGAAGTTCCTCATAACATTGCTCGAAGAACAATCATCCAAAACAACAGAGATGATTTTAGGATCAGAATCATCATCTGACTCCACAATATAACCTACACTTTTCTTTTGGAATCTCTTCTTGAGACAGACTTTAGCATAATGACCCATTTTTTTGTAGAAGTTGCACATAACTTTGGTGGTGGGAAATTTGTTACCCTTGGAGTGAGAAGGGCTACCACATCGGAGACACATGTTGTTGGGAATGGTGACATCAGATTTAGATCTGGTTGCATTGTTGGTACTATTTTTAGCAAACCTATTTTTAATTTTGTTAGAGACTCCAACAGCATTTATATTCTCAATGGGTTTCTCATCAAGTTCCTTACGAGAAACTTGCGAAATCTCAATGTTTTTTGCAACTTTAATCGTCTCATCAAGAGACGGGTTTCCCATAGCAAGTAGCTTTTCCTAATATGTTTATCTCTGCATTGACAGACAAACTGATCTCTGATGAGTTGTTCTGTAAAGTTTTTGAAATTACAAACTGAAGCTATTCTCCTAAGAACAGAGATGTAGGCATTAATGTCTTCCCCATCAGTTTGCTTCCTTTTAAAGAATGTATGTCTTTAATACAATTAAACTGGGTTGTTTGTCGAAGCTAATTTTGATTTTGTGTACAGCTGTTTGATATTCATCCAAGACTTCATAGTCATTGAGAACTAACTCTGGTTGGTGCTGAAAAATGTACCTCCTCTTGGAACCTAAAGAATTAAGTATTAGGCACTTTTTCCTCTCAGCAGAAAACACTAAAGCTCCAATGGTGCCCAAATAAGTTTCGAACGCATCAAACCAAACGTCCCATTTAACAAGTGGTTCTCCTGGATTATCGAGGAACGATGGAGGTGGAGAGATGGCTTGCATGGTATACATGGTAGATGATTAGGGATAATTGACTAAATATAGGATAATATAGACTCAATGTTGATTTGAGAAGAAAGAAAGAAAAAAAACAGGGCAAAAAAAACCCAAACACTGGAATCCAAGTAGAAAATTCATGTGGAACAAGCAATGAAAAGTAAATAGTGTGTGAATCACTTGAATCTGCATGAAGTAATGCAGAGAAAGCAACCTTGAATCCGCATGAAGTAATGTAGATAAAGTAATGAAAAATCTGTGAATCACTGTGATGCACGTTACAAAACTGGGTGCCAAAAGTTTGCAGATCCAGTGAAAGTATGTGAGTCACTGAAACACACAACAAGCAGGATAATTGCAAAGTGGAAATGGTGTGTGTCTCACCAAGGTTCGCATAGATAAGTAAAAACGAAGAGTAAATGCGGCTGGAAAAATGAGAAACACAGTTGTAAAAAAAAAAAACAGACACAGCATTGCCGTAGAACCAAGGTGAATGAGAGACCACTCTAAATAATAAGCATGGTGGTCATGACAACGCTGTTTGAGCCTGAAGAAGTGACATGAATGCAGTAACCATTGTTGACGTTCACCATGGTAACAGATGACGTCAATGCAAGCATGTACAGAGCGGTTGAAATGCACATGAATAAGCTTGTGCGTGTCTTCGTGAAGAGCACACGTGTAGAAAGCAGCCATGAAAATCCGGGAGAGAGGCAAAATATAGGAATTCGACAGCAAGTTGAAGGTGCGGATACCGGAAACGCGACTCACCCACTTGACAACGGCGAACTTGTGATGAAAAATGGTACTCAACCTCTCGTCAGCGGCAGCTCCGTCAGGTAGCAGTGTTCAATTTGACAGCCCCGATGTTGTAAACAGGAATATGAGGATAGAAGTGGAGCCACTGAGAGGGGAGTGAAAAGAAAATACCAGCAGGCAAGACTCAGCAGGTACAATTAGCAGAAGTCCATATCGAAGAATGTCTTTATGTAGGTATGGAAGCTGGTTGGTGGATGAGGCTGGATGGCTGGTTGAAGCTGTAGTTGTTAAAGAGGAACACAAATAGATTTGAAAAAAACTTAGGCAGATGACTGAAGTTGAGAGTAGAGGTCGAGTTGAGCCAAGATGATTGAGATGAAGCCGGTGAGTTTGAGGAGTTCACGCTGAGGGTTCCGGTGTGTAGTCAAATCGTGGCCAGAAATTTGTAGTAATTCACTCCAAGGCGGTTTCTTTGAAGGGTGAATTTATTGATAGAGAGACTACACAGCTGAAGGTTGTCACCTGCCAAGAATAGCCTGGCAGCAGCAGGAGAACAGTTACAGAGTAAGACCTTTGAATGGTAACATTCTCAGCATGCACCAGACACTGTGACATCATGGCATCAGCAGAGCAGCATCATAGAATACAACACACTAATTGGAAAATCGACATTTTAAACAACAATACTTTTGCAAATAATAATAATGACTTCGATATTTTTCAAAAAAATATTTCCTACCTTAAATTCGATAGTCTTGACCACAACATTCTTGCTGTCGATATTTCTGTGTCACAATATTTTCAACTCAATATTTGTGTAGGTCGACATTTCCAACTCGATATTCAGTCTGCATACAGTGTTACTGTGTGTATGTTTGTACAAACACTTTGCACATTGCCTCTGGGATAAGCCTGACTGCTCTGTTCCAAGCTGCCACTAGGTGAGCAGGGGCTATCTTAGGTGTGTAACATACTCACCCTTACTAGAGTGAGGGTCGATTCTTGGACAAGGTGCTAACCATTGACAACATTTCTAACAAAGAAGTTATGGACCAACAAGTTGAAAGTGCGGGGCTTTGCTAAACTCCATCAGCTATCCTTTTATCTCCAGTCACTCTAATTAGGAGCAAACCTCTATTGATAACTATCACCACTCTGGAAGAGGTAGGAAAAAAGAGACAAGACTTTTACAAGGTAAATAATATAGAAGAAAATTATCTGTTTTTTGTTACAATAGCTGCAGAGTATGGTAAGGTGAATGGCAAGGAAATCTTGGCAGTCAAGAGTGGGAGCCAGAACAAATGGCCGCAGCTGTAAACAATTCACCACCAAAAAGAGGGGGCAATGCCCTTATAAGAACCTTATTGGCCATAACAAATGATATCAGGCTTCTTGCAGAGAAATTCGATCTACAAATATGTGTGTTACAAACACTATCCACCTGTACCATGGCAATTGATTCCAAATTGGAGTGACTAAATCAGTTAATAAAGCAGGCTTAAGTCTTTGCGACAGATAAAGCAGTTTATTGCCAATGTATTCCAATAGTAGTGAAAATTGCTAAATGACCTCAAGCTATGACTAGTCTGATCATGGACTTGGGGGAGAAGCTGCAGCTAATCCCAGGGTGACGAAAGAGAGAGTTAAAATAGAACAGTTATTAAATAGCCAAGACAATCCACCAGTGCCTGAACAATACACTTTCCCTATGAAGATGGGATCCTCAGGGCTAATGAAAATCAAATGTATAACCTAAATCAATTTCAAACAGGGCAAAATTCAAGCCTGCACAATCACAATGTACCTCATTACAGAGAAAGTGACAGTAGCACTGCTCTCCTAATGGAAACTGAAGTAACAGTGAAAGGCCATATCTTCCCAGGAGAATAAAAATAATAACAAAAATCAAGAAAGCTGTGAACTTGACCCTGATGTATGTAACAACAAAAATCAGGAGTCCCAGTGGGAAGGCATAGCTAGAAAATATAAAAAACGCTTAAAGAAATAGAAGAACAAAGGACCAAAAAAAGTTGTCTTCAGCTAGGCCTACGGGTTAAGGGATTGCACCCATCTACCCTGTGTTTGCACCGAGGAAAAAAAATCAAAAAGTCAGGAGATAGAAATCAAAACCAAGAAGGGCAAGGAATGGAGGATGGTGATGGACCATTAGATTCAAAGGATAGTGTAAAAACCAAAATAAAAAATGTGGATACAGAAGCACCTTCATCTGCTAATGAAGCATGGAAAGACTCTGAAGAACCGCCCATGGTGAGCATACCTCAACTATCCCCCGACCCAACAACACAACTAAGTCTGTGCAATAGAGGGCAGGAAGCAGAAAGATTAATTGAGGAATTGGAGGAGAGTCGTCAATTGCCTTTGCGCTCATTGGCACCTCAAGTTTTACAGGCAGACAGATGATGGCAGTGGTTAACTAAGGTAGCCAGCAAATCCGTTATGCTTGCATGTGAGTTAAGTAATAACTGACTCTTTCAAAGCGTGCTCTACGTCTTTGCACCGTGCCACCCACAGTACTACACAATATACACAGAATCCTCCATATATATACATAAAATATGAAACATAGAAGGAGCACAGCACAAATAAGTGTATGGCTGACTATCCACAGTCGGCAAAAATGTTTAATTCAAAAACCAAATAAACACTTTGTCCAGCAAGCAATATTCACCACAGTTGTTAGGTTGTTTACAACATTGGAACAGCCACAGCTGACACGAGTTTCATCGCCATTCGCGACTTTTTCAAGGCTCCTGAGGTAAGTAGAATTTGACTTGAGAATCACGTTTATTCAATCGATAAAAAATCACAACAGATCTGGATAACGATTGCCCAGATAACTGATATAGCTTCAGAATTGTAGACTGTTATCCGTAGTTCAACTTGAATAGTTCCCCGAGGAGGAATGGAAAAGTGTTTCAGGTGCAACAAGTTTATAGTCTCCTTCACGTATTGCTAATTCCGTCACTCTGACGGGCAGTATCTATCATATAGAAAATCCCCCCAACTGGTGTATAGGTGCCAGCAAGGTCGCCGATCCACCCACTAAATCCCGTCATGGTTCAAAAATGCAGTAGTTCAGATAGTTACTCTTCAGTCCACAAAAGCAAGAAAAGGATATGGTGTAAAAGTTTTAGCAGGGAGGCACATAATAAAGACTAGATACCTGACACTGTACCCCTTGAGAACCTAACAACATCCATAAATGAGGCAGACCAGTCACCATTGGTAATAAAGATTCAGGCAGATATTGACAACTAGAGTGGTGCCAAGGGGTCTTTAAACCCCTTCGCTGCTAGGCCTCACCCCCGTACTAAGCCTTTTTTTTTTTGCTATTTTGGGTAGTTCACGCTTATGCCCCTGTAAACTTTTAGTCCACATAAAGTATTCCCGTCAAATTTGTGTCCTTTGATTCCAATCCCCTGAGAATTCTAAAGGTATTCAGGGTTTGTGGATTCTCCTGGAGGGACCCAGAAATTAGCCCACAACTTTCCGACACAGAAACGTCCGAAATGTGTTTCAGCTAAATTGGAGGTTTGCAGGAGACTCTGGGTAGGAAAACGTTGGTGGATCCATACAAGCCATACCTTCCTGGACTCCCCAGGTCTATAGTTTTCAGAAATGCCTGGGTGTGGTAGGTTTCCCTAAATGGCTGCTGAGCCAGGGGCCAAAAACCCAGGTGATCCCCCTTGCAAAACCAGGTTGCATTTTTATAGGTAATTTTGATGTCTCCCCAAACGTTTTGGGCCCTTGCCTGTTGCGGGTACTTGGCCCACCCACACATGTGAGGTACAATTTTAATCAGGAGAACAAAGGGAATGCCAGGTTGTGGGAAAATTGTGTTTTTCTGATACCAGAAAATTATGACACAGTAATGCAAGGAAAATATGTGACTGTAGTCACATTTTGAGGTTTGCATGGCATTGTAAGTAAAAAAGTTTTTTGGGATTCATGAGACGCTCACCACCCAGTAATCCTCATTTTTTTTAGCTTACAAAAATATCAACCATCTAAAGTTGGTTGATTTTCCGTAGACACAAACTACACTTTAGCATAGAAAGACAGACAAAACAAATATGACTGCCTATCAATCTGTTCCTCAAGTATACACACATTCAGTTTGCATTTGAGTGAAAGGTTCAAAATGTATATTTTATTAACAAGAGATTTCAAAAAAAGAAAATGCACTGTTAATAATTTAAAGGTTAAAAACCTGAACCAATGACTCACAGCTCACAAGCTATAAAGCCACGTCAAGTCACCAACCTCTTTACATGCCATTCACACACCTTTCATACTTGACACACATGTTCACACCAGCAGCTGCAGGCCCAGCACATTGCAACACTCACATCAACAGACAATTTAGAGACAATGTACACACTGACAGAGAAAGACAGAAATGATAAATATTACTTCAAAACTAACTATTCCTTAAGTACACACATATACTGGTTGGATTTCGGACGAGGGTGAGTGAAGGTTCAGAGCGTAAAATGTTATTAACAAGAGATTTTTACATAAAGGAAATGCACTGTTCATAATTAAAAGGTTAAAAACCTGAACACATGACTCACAGTTCGGGAGTTGTAAAGCCACGGCAAGGCACCAACCTCTTTACATGCCATTTAAACACCTTTCCTATGTGACACACACAAGACCATTCACACACCAGCCGCGGGCACAGCACATTACAACATTCACATCAACAGACAGCGCCATTCAAGGGCCCATCACTTTCATACACCCACATGACTGACACTGCAATCACACCGGTTGGCAGTTGATGTAGTGTGTGCAGGGGCGTTTGGCTAGCAGTATGTGCAATGACCAGCAGCAAGTCACTACTAACACACCGCTAGCCAAACGCCAGTCCATACACACCACTAACCAAGTGCCAGTCCAAGCACACCGCCCGTCAAGCACCAGTCCAAGCACACCATCAGTCAAGTGCCAGTCCACTCACACCGCTGGTCAAACGTCAGTCCACGCACATTGCCAACCAAGCGCCAGCCCATGCACACCACCAATCAAGTGCCAACAAGCTGGAACTAAATACATCACTCTGATGCCAACCGTGAAACAAAACAACAAATATAAAACAATACAGACTAGGCACATCAATATTAGATTTACTGTTGCTCCCAAAAACTCTTTTGAGTGTGATATAGTCTGAAACAGGTGGGCACACATAGCTCAGGATTAGAAGGATAATCAGCACAGTGCATACAACTCTTGTTCTGCATACCACTTCGCAAACAATCTCTCCATCTCTTACAGAGATTTTTTTGGAGGGGGCATTGGAGGAATTAAATCAGGAAAGTGGTGACCTTTCACTTTAGCCACATCCTCCACCACTCCAATTCTAGGAATACTTGCCTGTTCCACTACCGCAAGGCTGCTTATCAGACTCCTGAAACTGAACAAACATCATCCTTGACGCTGGAGAACACTCCTTGAACACAACAAAAACATTAAAAGTTGCTACATTCAAGAGATAGATGGCCAACTTCTGATACCAAATGTAAGCCTTATGAACAGCAGTGTAAGATTCCAACCTCTGATCTCCTCTGTCTACACCACCCATGTGCTTATTGTAGTCTACAATGCACACAAGTTTACACACTTCAGCACCCAGACCCCAAACAGTCACAGGTGAAGTACTTTCATCATGGATGATAGTCAGCATGTAGACATCCCTCATGTCCACAAATTTCACAGCTAGAAGGTCATCAGTAAGCAAAGCATTGCACTGCCCCCTCTCAAGTTTTTTGCAAAAAAGCTCTTTTGGGTAACCTTTACGGTTATAGTGGATTGTGCCACAAGCAAGAGTGTCCACTGTGAACAATTCCTTAACCCTTTCGATGCTGATGACGAGCTCAGCTCGTCATGATGCACGGTTGAGCTGTGCTGATGACGAGCTGAGCTCATCATGAAACAATGGAAATGGGCATCATCCAGCACCGGAGGGGAAAACACCTAGCAGCGAAGGTGTTAAACAATTGCACAGCAGTTTAGAAGTTATCTAGGTACAAATGGTGACCTTTGTTACAGAGTCCTCTAGCAAGTTTCCACACACTTTTCTCTGAAACACCTAAAGGGGACAGACAACCTGGGGGTCAATAGTGGACTCCCTACCAGTTTAAACCCGGAAATTATATAGATATCCTGTCCTACTCTCAGACAACATATACATCTTAATTCCATAACGTGCTCTCTTGCTAGGAATGAATGCCTTAAAACCAAACAGCCTTGAACAGGGCCAAAGCTATTTCTTTCCCTTGAGCATTGATCTCTGAAATTCAATACACAAATTGATCAAGGACAGGCTGAATCTTAAAAAGACAGTCACCCCAGAGAACATGCACATGACTCCACACGCCATCCAGAGAGACCGGGTTGAACTTATATGGTGCAGGTATCATAGCAACCATTACATGCTGAGACTCATGTTTTATTGTATTCTGCGAGTGGTTGAGACACTGCTTAAGTCCCTGGGTCGTACTCCTGAACCGTAATGGACAATACTCATCTGTTATTCAAATAGTGACCTACATACATTTGCTCTTTAACATGTCCCTCTTGCAAAATGTTCGTATATTTGTCATTGCTTTCTAGGAAGCATAGAAAGGGTGGGGTATGATTCAAGGTTGTACTCGGGATGCTAGACTGCCACTTACAGTTATCAGAGGTTTGTTTATATTTTGGGCAGTTATTTTGTCCTTTGGGGGGAAGAGGGTCGAATCTTGGGGTGCGATGGTTGAGTAATGTTTCCCTCTTATTAGGTTCCTTATGGGTACCAAGCACTCTGCAAATTGGTGAGGTGGGCATTTCTGAGTCCACTTTGCAGGGAGGCAGGGTGGGGGGGTTTCAGGGGGTTTTACAATGATGTTTTTTTTATGTTCTAAACAATCTGTCTAGGTCATTTATGTGCATTTATACCATGGTAGCTGATGGCTATAGAGACTATTCCTGTATATTTCTGCATTATGTCTTATTGTGTAAATTGATTGTAAATTGATTGATTGGGCCTGGTGGAATTTGGGGTCCCTGTTTCAAGATCCTATTGGGTGACATTCCTGTCTTCTCCACACCCCTAGGCTGACATAAATTGATTACCTGGAATCTTAATGGACTCGGCGACCGGATTAAAAGGGGTTTGGTATTACAATATCTGAAGAGACACTCCCCAGACCTTGTACTTCTGCAAGAAACACACATACCAGGCATGACATATAAGGCGCTGAATCGCTAGGGGTTACAAATTACTTGCCCATGCGGGATACACCAGGGGATCCAGAGGGGTGGGTATCCTTGCAAGGTCCTCCTTTCCCTTCCAGGTTAAGAAAACTACACATGACCCCAATGGATGTTGTGTTACAGTGTCTGGAGATTAGAAGGGCCGCTCTCTTAATGTGACCTCTTTGTACATTCCCCCCAAACTTCACTCTTCCACACTGACTGCTTTGGGCGTGCACCTGCTGAATTTGCCTGAGGGAGATCTTTTATTGGGTGGGGGGGATTGTAACGCCGCTATGGTCGGAGAAATAGACCGTTTGTCATCCCGAAGTCCTGAGTCACAGGGGAAATTGTTATCGGAATTTTTAGAGGCCCTTGGATTGATTGACGTATGGTGTACTTTTCACCCTTTAGATTGACAATACACCTTCCTCTCTTGGGTCCCTGGGAGTCTGTCTCGCATTGATTATCTCTTTTGCCAGGCCTCTCAACTTTCCATGTTTGGTGACATATCCTTCTTACTGAGGGGCATATCCGACCACTCCCCGAACCTAGCACATTACAGTGGGGTTTTACCCCGCTCACATCGGGAGATGGCCCTGAATGCATGGTATCTCCGAATTCCAGACATACGAAATAAGTTAATAAAGGTCACGTCCAATTATTTTGCAGAGAATAATGGCTCCGTAGACTCCGATGTAACATTTTGGCAGGTGTATAAGATGGTTATTCGTGGATGCGGGGTGGCAGCTGTGGCGGGCCATCGAAAGGAACAACGTAAATGGCTAGAAGATATTGAATTAGAGGTGGCTAATCTCAAGCGTGATCTTATCGCATCTGCCTCCCCCAATAACTCTCATAGGCTGGCATTGAAGCAGAAGAAATATCAAGCACTTTCGAGTGAGGCAGCCAGGGCGCACTATCGCGCTACTAAATACAGGGTTTACAAGATAGGAGATAAAGCCAGTAAAATACTGGCGTGGTTGGATAGGCAAGAGGCAGCCAATCGTTGGATTGCTGAGATGGTTGCTCCGGGTGGAGAGAGACGTGGTGACCGGAGCGGAATTGCAGAGAACTTTGCTAAGTACTTTGACGTCTCTATGTCCCCACATCCATCTCGACTCAGGAGGAGGCCGCTGACTTACTTTCCACCCTGCCATGCCTGGACCCCCAAGATGCGATTGATCTTGAAGCAACTCATGACTCTGAGGAGGTGTCTAAAGCAATAGGAGCGTTGTGTTCTGGAAAGGCCATGTGTCCTAGTGGACTCCCAATTGAATTATACAAAGTGGCCTCCCTTCTTGACCCGGAGGTCAAAATCCTGGCTAAGCTTTTGGACCTTTGTCTGTCTCCCCATTTACATAAGCTGATCCAACCGGACCAATCCGGTTTTATGCTGACAAAAAACACAGCACTCAATCTCCGTTGCCTCTACGGGGTGCTGGGCAGGGCCACCGCCATACAAGAGGACACAATAATTGTGTCCTTAGATGCTAAAAGGGCATTTGATATGATGGAATGGCCCTTTTTATTTACCGCCCTGGAGAGGTACGGCTTTGGCCCACTTTTTTTGGCCTGGATACCTTTATTATATACCAAACCTTTGGCACGCGTTACAGTTAATGGTGGCAGATCTGCGTTTTTTTAATTGGGGAAGGGAAAGATCCAGGGCTGCCCTTGTCACTGCTGCTCTTCGCGTTGGCGCTAGAGCCGCTAGAGGTGTGGATTCAAGGTGATGCCTCTATTCGTGGATTAAATTGGGCTCTGGATTGGTCAGACAGAATATCCCTATATGCCGATGACATCCTTTTGTATTTAGCCAAACCCTGGTCCTCGTTGCATTCAGTACTCCATATCCTGGCCCTTTTTCAGAAATATTCGGGCTATATTATCAATTGGGACAAATCCTTGATATATGTTCTCAGTGGGTCTCCTCCACTACTCCCCCAAGATTGTCTGTCTGGTGTAGTCACGGAGGGCTTCCGTTACTTGGGTATATATGTTACAAAGGATCAGGATTAATTTCACAGGAGAAATCTTCTTCTGCCCTTATGCCGCCTTCGTGCGGATGTGTCGCATTGGTAGGGGCTGCCTCTCACCTTACTCGGAAGGTGTTAGACCTGACATCATTGTTTTGAGACTCTCCTCCATTTTTTTCAGTTTGCCTCCTCTGTTTACGATGTTTTTTGCTGGTATACTGCTTTGGGCACTGTGCCACTGCTAATCAGTGCCACAGTGCAAGTGCTCCCTATGTAAAATTGCTCTATTGATTGAATTCCATGTTTGGCTTATTTGGTTTACTGTCAGTCCCTAGTCTAGTGCACCAGGAGTGCCAGGGCTTGCAAATACAAATGCTGCTCGTGGGCTTGCAGCACATGTTGTGCCACCCACAAGAGCGGCCTAGTAAAAGTATGTCTGAAGGTCTGCCATTGCTAGACCTACGTGCAGTCTAGTACTGTCATGCTGACTGCGCAGGTACACCTGCTTGCCAGTCCCCAAACCTTCCCTTAACTTCATGTTAGTCACCCCTATGGGAGACCCACGGGCAGGGTGCATTGTAAGTATAAGGTAGGACATGCCTGACCAAGTTGGCATGTCCTAATAGTGAATTAAAGCCATATTCTTTTTTCACTATTGTAAGGTAACCTGCTCTCCATTAGTTAGAATGGGCTGCCAGGATTATTAATGCTATAATCCTAGCTGGCTCGGGGAGCATGGTGCAATGTCGAGTTTGGTATCCCTGAACTCAGGGTTTAATGATGCATCCGTTTGTGTGGATGGTTTTTGGACTCTGGGTTTGAAAATAGCACTTTTAGAAAGTGGCTATTTTCTTGTCTAACTATTTCTGGTTTCTGCTGGTTTGGTGTGTGTGTGACAGGAGCTGGGTGGCTCCAGAGGTCTGAGTGAGTCAGTGTGGGATGAGTGGGACATTTGCATTGAGAGTAGGGGAAGAGTAGTTCCTGATAGCCTGCCCTGCCTGATACAATGCTGGCTCCACCTCCTGCCAGGCGACTGATGGCTCTGTGCCTGCCATGGACGATCCTAGCCCCACCTCCTACCAGGAGGCCGATAGCTCTGCTCCTGCCAGTGACAATGCTGGCTCCACCTCCTGCTGGGCGTCTGAGGACCCAGCCCTGCTCAGTGAATAGGCCAGGTGCCTCTGCCTGGCTACACCCACAACAGACCCAGGATGTGGGGAAATTCCCCTGCATGGACAAAGGGATCAAAGCCAAAAAGGGGTATAAGAGAAGGACCCCTGAACCAAGAATTTAGATCACTTCTGACAAGGAAACCTGAACCAAGGACAAGAAGCCTGCTGATCCAAGGACTTGCCGACCCCTTCTGCCAGTGTGCTGTTTGTTGGGGGAATCCTGCAGTTGCTTCTTTATTTTTGCCAAGGAACCAGGAGAGAGGTACTGTGTAGGTACTCTCAAGCTTTGGTAAGAAAATCTCCAAGTGCTGGAAGAGTGCCAGCCTCCTGTTGAAGTCACAGGGCTAAAGGACTTCATCTGCTAAAAAGTGCTTGTTGCTGGAACCTGAAAATCCAGCACCTCTGAAAGAAACCAGCAACCTCGACGCCAACGGACGTCGTCGAATCCAGCTCGACATCGTGAGTAACAGCTCCAGTGTCCCGCTTCCTCGACGCCGGCCGCCGGGCCCTATCGACGCCAGCAGCACCGCCAGTGAGTAGCGAGTTCGGCTCCAGCTCCAAGTGACCTCGTGTCTGCACCGCTGCTGATCGCATCGACTTCGAGCCCTCTCGACGCCGTGAGCGCTGCTCACGCTTGCAACACCATCATCGACATCGACGACGATGCCGTATCCTGCTTCCCCTCGTGATTGCTGCTCCTGCCTGACATCTGTCGACGCCGCTGCAGGTCGCCTAGACTCCGAGGCCGGATCGACGCCGGAGACGCGACGCCGGACATCTCGACGCCGCTGATCATCGTGTGCTTTGCTTTTCCAAGGTACTGTGTTGTGGGGGTCTGTGCGACTCCGGGCTCGACGTAGCGCTCCTAGCGGTCGACGCCGAACCTTTGGATTAACTTTGCCTCGACGTTGTGTGACTCCCGTGTGGGTTACATTGTTGCCAAGAACTGTGTTTTACCGAAGAAGAGTTACTTTTGATACTAAAGACTTTGTGCTAAGAAGAAACTACACTTGAACTACTATTTTTCCTTCCCAGGGTTTTTTTTGAGATTGTGGTATATTTTTGTCGTTATTTGGTCTTGTGCTAAGCCTTATATAAAAATCCTTATTTTTATAATGCTACTGTGTCATGTCCATTTGTAGTGTATTCACTTTATTACTGTATGTGGTCATAAATGCTTAACACACAGCGTCTGAGATAAGCCTGTCTGCTCTGCCAAGCTACCAAGGGGGTGAGCAGGGGTTATCAAAGGGTGTGATCCCCTTGCCCTGACTAGAAAAAGTGTGTCCCTATTTGTCAGAAGTGCATACCTCTGCCAACTAGAGACAGCCGGTTCTAACATTGGCAGCAGCGAGAGGATTTGAACCCTGCATTTATGACCCATGTGCAGTGATTAGTGTGCGCTACATAGTGAAAGCAGACCACAGCGCAGCGCAGCCACAATTTATTTTGGGTAGGATTCTATTTTTGTTCACCGCTTTTCTGAAGCTTGATTTTTTTTTGAACACTGCCAGTTTTGACCATGAGTGACGCCGGAGTCACTGCCCCTGTTGTTGTTGTGGAGGAATTTGATAGAGCAAAGATGAAGGAATACAAGTTAGAGGAGCTGAAATCCTTTTGCAAGAAATTTAAAGTTCCTACCAAAGGCCTCAGGATTAAGGAAAACTATCTCAAAGCATTGGAGGCCTGGTTAGAGTCCAGAGATCCCACTGATCCGGTGGTGGTAGCGCCAGTGGAAGGGGATGAGGAGGTGCCAGTGAATTGAGCCGTGTCCTCTCCCGGTAGCAGTGTTTCCTCTAAAGGTCTTTCTCCTGAAGAAAGGGAAGAAAGGGAGAAGGAGCGAGCATACAACATGGAAATGGCAAAACTTAAGATAAATGGGCAGTTGGAGTTAGAAAATGCAAGAGGTAGGAGAGAAGCTGATTTGGAGATCAAAAGGTTGGAGTTTGAAAGAGAAAAGTTAGCTTTGGAGCGTGATACCAGGTTGAGGGAGCTGGAGATACAAGCTAAAAGTTTAGAATTGAATCCCTCTGGTGGCAGCATCCCATCTGAGCCTGCAGAAAGTAGGTTTTATTTTCCTAAAGATGTGATAAAAGATTATCATAAGAATGAAGATATTGGCCAGTGGTTTAAAGGATATGAGTTAGCATTGTTGGCCCACCGGGTCCCTGAGAAGGATTGAGAAGCGGGGTTGTGGGGTCGCTTTGTGAATGAGGGAAGAGATACCCTGTTAGACATGCCTGTTGAGGATAGGATGTCTTATGCTCATATGAAAGATGCTTTAATGTTAAGGTATGGCCTAACCCCAGAAAAGTACAGACAAGCTTTTAGAGAATGTAAGAAATTGCCTGGTACGACGTGGGTTGAATATGTGTCATTTTTTTGCAGAGCCATGGATGGTTTGGTAAAGGGCAGCAAAGTGGAAAGTTATGAAGCTCTTTATGATTTGTTTGCTTGGGAGCATTTGTCTAATAACTGTTTTCCAGAGCTGCGACAGCACCTTATTGATAGCAAGATATCTAACCCTAGAAAACTTGCTCAGGAGGCGGACCGCTGGGTCAGTACCAGGGTCCACAAGGGTCCAGTGGGAGACTCAGCCAAAGGTGGGCAGGGTCCCCAGCAGAAGAGTGGGGGGGACAAGGGTAAACAAAAGGAGTTCCAGAAAGGGCCCCAAGGTAATCCCCAAGGGAACCAGGGGAAGGGTTCCCAGCCTCCCCCTGTGAAGAAGCCTCGGGCCCGACAGGTAAACCTGTTCAGAGGGGCCCGATGACCTGCTACGTTTGTGGGCAGGTGGGACACCGTTATTATGATCCCCAGTGTCCCATGAAGAATTCTAATGCACCACCACGTGCACCCCCCCATCAGTTGGTGAGCGTAGCCCTGGGAGGGGAGGAGATGGTTGCCCCTGGTGGGAGGGGTCCCGCAGAGATGTCCCTGGTCTCGCTACCAGACATGGAAATGGTCCATCCACCCCCTCTGCCTAGTAACATTAATAAATATAGGCAGTGGGTGACCATTAATGGCCATAGAGTGGAAGCTCTCAGAGACACCGGAGCGAGTGTGACAGCTGTCAAGTGTCACTTGGTGTCCAGAGAGCAGGTGGTTCCAAACGCATTCTACCCCGTGATAGCTGCTGACAACTCCCAGAAAGAGTGTGAGGTAGCTCAAGTTTCCTTTGAATGGGGGGGAGTTTCAGGTACTCTTCAGGTTGCTGTGAGGCCCGCCATGCCTGTTGATTGTCTCCTGGGCAATGATTTGGAAGACTCCCCTTGGGCTAAGGTGGAGAGGGAGACACATTTGAAAATGTTGGGTGTGCCAGAGTGGGTGTGTGCAACCACTCGATCCATGACAGCAAGTAAGGGTGTTGATGGGGTCCCGGAGCCTGAAAGTATGGCCCAGGACCCAGCTGTAAAGAGAAGAGGCAGGAGGCGCGGGAAACCGGCACCATAGTTCCCATGGTCCAGGAGGAGGTAGACCCTGAGGGGGATGCCCTGGAGCCCACAGGGGAACAAGTTGCTGAACTGGGAAACCTGCCTGAGCTGACCCATTGGCAGCAGGGTGGTGGTCCCTCCAGGGAAGAATTTGTTACAGAACAGAAAGTGTGCCCTTCTCTTGTGGGTATGAGGCAGCAGGCCTCAGCCCAAACCTCAGGTGATCAGTCAGGGTCACATCTTGTTTACTGGGAGAACAACCTCCTGTATAGCAAGCCTAAGGCTGCTGAGCCTGGGTCAGCCCGTATGCTGGTGGTACCCCAGCGCTTCAGAGCCTTCCTACTGGGTTTGGCTCATGACGTTCCGTTAGCTGGACATCTGGGGCAGGACAAGACCTATGACAGGCTTGTCACCCATTTTTATTGGCCTCAGATGAGAAGGGATGTAGACATCCATTGTAAAACCTGTCACACTTGCCAGGCAAGTGGGAAAAGCGGAAGGAAGCAGAAGGCTCCCCTCCAACCTTTTCCAGTGGTCAGTACCCCCTTTGACCGGGTGGGGATTGACATTGTTGGGCCCCTGGACCCCAAGACAGCCCTGGCCAACAGGTTCATCCTGGTCTTGGTGGACCATGCCACACGGTGCCCGGAAGCCATCCCTCTCTGAACAGTGATGGCCCCCATGGTGGGACGGGCACTGATGGGTGTTTTCTCCCGCATGGGGTTCCCCAGAGAGGTGGTGTCAGACCGGGGAACCAACTTCATTTCCAATTACATGAAGTCTCTGTGAAAGGAGTGTGGGGTAACCTACAAGTTCACCACTCCTTACCACCCTCAAGACAATGGGCTGGTTGCGAGATTCAACCGGACCCTTAAAGGCATGATCATGGGTCTTGAAGAACCAATGAGGCAGAAATGGGACGTCCTCTTGCCATGCCTGCTGTTTGCTTACCGTGAGGTGCCACAGAAGTCTCTAGGGTTCAGCCCCTTTGAGCTTTTGTATGGTCACCCGGTAAGAGGACCTTTGAGTCTGGTCAAAGAAGGCTGGGAGCAATCTCCCAGGAAACCTCCTCAGGATGTATACAGTTACATGCTGGCCTTTAGGAACCAGACTAAGCGCTTCAGAGATCTTGCTCAGGCAAATCTGGAGGCCAGCCAGGAAGAGATGAAGCGATGGTACGACCGGAATGCCACTCTGGTAGAACTTCAACCTGGTCAAGAAGTTTGGGTCATGTCCCCTGTGGAACCTTGTGCGCTCAAGGACCGGTGGACTGGACCGTTTAAGGTTGTGGAGAAGAAGAGCGATGTCACCTACTTGGTGGACTTGAAATCTCCCAGGGACCCCTTGAGGGTCCTGCATGTCAACCGTTTAAAGTCCCACTTAGAAAGGTCCGAAGTGGGCATGCTCCTAGCTACAGATGCTGGAATGGAGGAGGAGGAGAGTGAGCCTCTTCTTGACCTCCTGTGTGCTAAAGCGCAAGATGGGTCAGTGGATGGTGTGGTCCTCTCTGACACACTGACCCTTGAGCAGCAGCAAGATTGTCGCCACCTGTTGGGGCAATTTTCTGATCTGTTCTCCTTGACTCCTGGTGTCACTCACTGGTGTCTCCATGACGTGGACACCGGGAACAGCACTCCTGTCAAGCACAAGGCTTACAGGGTGACTGACAAGGTCAGAGCATACATTAAGGAGGAGGTCTCCAAAATGTTTGCCTTAGGGGTGGTTGAGTCCTCTAGCAGTCCTTGGGCCAGCCCAGTGGTCTTGGTTCCGAAGGCTGCAGCACCTGGTGCTTCACCAGAACTTCGGTTCTGTGTGGATTACCGAGGATTCAAATCAGTCACCAAGACTGACGCGCACCCCATCCCCAGAGCTGATGAGCTCGTAGATCGGTTGGGGGCTGCCCGGTACTTAGTACGTTTGATTTGACGTCTGGGTACTGGCAGATCGCCTTAACTGATGGGGAAAAAGAGAGGTCCGCATTCTCCACACCAGATGGGCTCTACCAGTTCCGGGTGATGCCCTTTGGGATGAAGAATGCCCCTGCCACCTTCCAGAGGTTGGTCAACCAGGTCTTGGCTGGACTGGAGGACTTCAGTGCCGCCTACCTGGATGACATTGCAGTGTTCAGCGCCAGCTGGGAGGAACACTTGCGCCACCTCCAGGAAGTGTTGTTGGCCCTGCGCAGAGCAGGCCTCACAATCAAAGCCAGTAAGTGCCAGATTGGGCAGGGTTCTGTGGTGTACTTGGGGCACCAAGTAGGGAGCGGCAAGGTGGCCCCCCTGGAACCCAAGATTGATACCATCCTGGCTTGGGCACCGCCCAAAACCCAAACTCAGGTGAGAGCCTTCTTAGGTCTCACGGGTTACTACAGGAGGTTTGTCAAGGATTATGGTAACATTGTGTACCCCTTGACTTCGCTGACTTCCAGGAAGCAGCCACGAAATGTGATCTGGACTGACGCCTGTCAGACGGCCTTTGACACCCTGAAAACTGCAATGTGCAAAGCACCTATACTCCAGGCACCCGACTTTTCTAAAGAATTTGTTGTCCAGACGGACGCTTCAGAGCATGGTGTGGGGGCTGTTCTAGCTCAGGTGAATGAAGAGGGCCGAGACTTGCCTGTAGCCTTCATCAGCAGGAGGTTACTTCCCAGGGAACAGAGGTGGAGTGCGATAGAGCGAGAAGCATTTGCTGTGGTCTGGGCGCTGAAGAAGCTAAGACCCTACCTGTTTGGGACCCACTTCCGGGTTCAGACAGACCACAGGCCCCTCGGATGGTTGATGCAGATGAGGGGTGAGAATCCAAAACTGTTGAGGTGGTCCATTTCCCTACAGGGGATGGACTTTACGGTGGAATGAGGTTCCGTGACGATTGTAAGTGGTGTTTTCGACTCGTACGAATATGGTCGAGTCTGGTATCTATGAACCGCAAATGACGAGTTTAGTGGGTGTACGCAGTTTCGCTGTACTAACCTAAACCGTTCGTCTGTTACGTGGGTTTTTCTATCTGTACCCACGGGTTCCATCTTAGATACGGCATCCATTTTGTCTCTTGCCCTCAAGTAGCCAGCGAACGGACGTTGTCCGCTTCGCGACCCTGGGATTCCCAAGACATCCGCGGAAGACACATGTCCCTTGAAAATATCTTTATGACGAGGGGGATGATACTGTAAGGCAGATGGCCCCGCTCGAGGCCCATCTTGCCGTGCCGGTCTATTGTCTCAGCCGTGCATCTCATTAGGCACGTCCCTTTGATGCCTGTAGCTCGTGTTTCCCGATACCTCCCCTTTTACACCCTTTTCGATCTCCCCACTGTTTCCATCTTCCTCTGCACCTGTCCTTGTTCCTTCTTCAATCTGTTTTACTGTCGATTGGAATGTACTAATGGTGGGAAGATGGGTTTTTACAGTTGGGTATCGACAAATGTTTCCGCACTTATGTTCCGGACCTTGAATGTATCAAAGTGACCAAAGCGACCCCTCTCGGGGATAATTATGAGAACCAAGTCGTAAACCTTTGTGTACCATGTAAACCTATGGGAGAAATGTGTATAAAAGGAGCGATCCACAGTAGCAATTTGAAGCAGTCTCCTCGAACCTACACTCGTTGTACTTCCTGTGACTTCTGTGTTCCCTGCAGTAAATAAACCTCGAATCTTTGACGCCAAAGGAAGTGTCCCGTGTCTCTGTCATCCGTACGCCGGAGCAGGTTACCCACGAAGGTTTCAGGTGTTGTCCCCTGGCACCACTGGGTCTTAAATAACCCAGTCCTTCAGTTGGCGCCAAACGTGGGGCTGCATCAGTGGTACCGGTCCAAGCCCGACGATCGTGAGGAACTTCGTGTGAAATCTCCGAGGGAAGGTGCACTCCGCTTCATCGATCCTATTGTCGAAATAAGTGGCCCGAAGACTTTTCCCGCGAAGATTCCCGCCTCCTGACGGCTGCGACAGACTGCTGCCCTGACTGTAGACCTGTTTTGGCGCCTGGCGTAGACCTTGGTATAGCGAGACGATTGACGGGCCTTCCTGGTGACGCCATCGATCTTTGAGTTAAGTATTTGTGGGTCGCTCCCAGAGTTCTTGGTTGTGGTTGCTTCGTTGTTGCATGGTTCCATTGCATTTGTGGTTCTTGGTACTTTGTTGTGATATTTGACGACTGCAGCCGCCAAAGACCGAGGGTTTTTGCTCTTTGCAGGGACTTGGTAAATCCCGTAACCCTTGACGTTTGAGAAAAAGTCAAGGCCGGCCATGTTTGATGCCTTTCGGTTGTGGCGTAAAGAAGCCCGACAGAAAGAGATCAGACAGACTAAACGTAATCAGAGAGATGGTGTTGCTACCATTGTAAAGAAAGCAGAGCAGTTTCAGCGTGATAAGGAGGATAAGGAAAAGGAAGTATTTGATAGGCTACAACGTATGTCCATAGATAAATGCTATCCTGCTTTGCCTACGGAGTCGGATAACAAGGAAGAATTAGTTGAGGATCCTTTAATGTCCTATCTTATGAAGTCGCCACCTCCGTATGTACAGGGTACCGCGGCTCCTGTGGTTCCCCCTGTACCTGCTCCTGTGCCTGTTCCTCAACCTGTTCCTCAACCTGTACCCGTTCTTCCGACTGTTCCCGCTCCTTTGCCTACTGCTGTTCCTACTGCTCCTCCGCTTATACTTCCACATACTCCTGCTCCCGCTACTGCTCCTACTCTGCTTACTCCTGTTGCTTATTCTGTTTCTACTCCTTCTCTTGTTAATCCCTTATGTTATACTTCTCCATCTACTCGATGTCTTACCTCTCCTGTTGCGGCTAGTTTCTTTAATTCTCTTGGACCTGTTCTTGAGTTCGCTGGTTCGGACGGTCCTCAAAGACGTAGCCAGCTTCCCGGTAACAGGGAACGTGCCGCGCTGTATAACATGGCGATGGGTTGGATGACGTACCCTCTTAGAAATCCTCCACGTGCTGTACTTGATACGTTCTGTCAATTCAATGTACCGACACAGAGATACGTTTTCGAAGAAATGTGCAAGGTTCTGCGCGATCAAATATCGGCCGATGCATCTGACGATGTATTGACCGCTTTGTCTAATCTGCAGCTTCAGTTCTCGAGCGGAATGATAGTGGATACTAACGTTCGACGCGCTGTTGAGCGGTTGTTATCTCTCCGTCCCTCTCCGATACCTCAAGCCTTGTTCGTTGAGGATGTTGAGAGACAGTTCGATGCGACTGGTCATTTTCCCATGCGCGAAGTTCCACCAGTGTGGATGCTAGGTGATGCTGCTGCTGTTCCTATTATCTTACCGCATTTCCAGAGAGTATGGATACATCTCCCATGGAAACGATCGGAAGTGTTTCAAGTGAAGCAATCGTTGCCTGACCCTCGCAAAAATCCTGCAGGGTACTATAAAGAATCGCAGCTCGTAGACGCTACGATAATGAATCTTGCCGATATAGATATGTTGTTTGGCAATGTCGTACCGCAACCGGTATGGGCTAAGATTCGTCAGGAAAATCATGTAAACGAATTAGGTGGTGATTGGGCTGCCATTGTAGCGGCGGATGGGTTGCAAACTGGTGGTGCTAAACCCGAACAGTTGATTGCTGCTCTCCCTCAGAGAATAATTACATTAATGAAAACACTTATGCCAGCTATGAGGGTGAACTGGGACAAATTGTCAGCCTGTAGACAAAAGAAGGACGAGAGTGTCTCTGATTTCTTTACGAGATTTGAGGAGGCATTCATCGACCATAGTGGTCAGGATATGGGCACTGAGGGTGGTCAACGGTTGTTTGTGGATAAATTTGTCTCTAACTTGTTGCCCGACTTGAGCAATAAATTAAAAAATTCTGAGAGTGCGTGGGCTGTTTCTACCTCTGCTCAAATATTGGCTACGGCACAGTATTACGAGAACAGAGAGAAAGAGGAGAACGACCGTGCTGATAAAAAGACGAAAGAACTCAAAACCAAAGTGTTGTTGCAGCAGGCTTATCCTCCGCGTTCGAATCAGAATGATTCGCAGCGGAATAGATCACAGCCGCAATTGAATAGGTCGCAATCTCGAAATGACTCCTCTTCCCAAAGATCTTCGTTAGGGTACAATCAGTGTGCCTATTGTAGACAGGAGGGTCATTTAAAATTTAATTGTCCTGTTCTAAACGATCGTAATAGTGGTAACGCATCTAGAGGAGGTCGTGGTGGTTCTCAGCAGCCATCGCGTGGTAGGGGTCGTGGTGCTCAAAATGATCGTTCAGACAACTCATCGAATTCCAATAACTGTTTTGATCAACGTGGATCATCGCAAGGACGATCTGCGCAGTACAATGTAGACGATTATTACGTCGATCAGGGAACTGACGACAGTAATTACTAGGACAGCCATAGACAAGGAGAGGGAGTGGTATCAGTTCCGGTTGATCAGAGAGGGCCTTACGTCGCAGTTGCTACATCGGGCGTCGTTGAGCCTTTTCTGTTGGACACTGGTGCAGCGAAAAGTTCCATAATGCATTCGAAACTCCCTGGCGCACCTTTGTCTGGCTTAACAAATGTTTCCGTTGGATTCTCCGGCGCCCCCGTTAGCAATCCAGTTTTGCGCCCTTTGTCCCTTACAATTGGGCCTCGTGAGCTTCAAGCTCCGTTGATTTTGACTACTGGTTGTGGTGAAAATCTTTTGGGCCTGGATTTGCTAAAACGTTTGTATGCAACTTTGTATTGTTCTCCTGCGGGAGTAAAGCTTACTTTGGGTGAGAGGGTTGTCTCTCCTATGTACTTGTCTCTCGATAAGCTTCCACCGGAATTGAGTTCTCTTCCTGCATCTTTGTGGGCAACAGGTCCCAATGATGTGGGCCTGCTTGACATCTCCCCTCATGTTGTTCAGCTGAAATCTAATGTACGATTGCCACGTATTCCCCAGTATCGAATCTCTCTTGATGGTGAACGAGCACTGTTAGCGATCATCTATGATCTGATCGAAAAAGATGTTATTGAAGAAACTCGGGGAAACGTGTGCAACAGCCCTGTATTGCCCATTCTAAAACGTACTGATCCTTCGAAACCACCTGTTTACCGTTTTGTTATCGATTTACGGGAGGTAAATAAAATTGTGATTCCTCAGTTCCCTGTTGTGCCTGACATCACGGCGCTACTGAATCTGATTCCAGCTTCTTCATCTTGGTTTTCGGTGATCGATTTGAAGAATGCTTTCTTTAGCATTCCGATTGCCGAAGAAAGCAGAGACGTTTTCGGTTTCTCTCTTGGTGGTCGCAGCTTCCGGTTTAAACGTGCTCCTCAGGGCTACTGTGAGAGTCCATCGATTTACAGTCAAGCCTTGAAGGGTCAACTGGATGCGTTTATGTTGCCGGCTGGTGCGGCCTTAATCCAATATGTCGATGACTTATTGGTGGCTGCTGATACTCAGGACATTTGCAAAATTGCTACGGTGTCGTTGCTGCAACATCTCTGTGACTTACATCACAAGGTGTCACCTTCTAAACTCCAATATTGTTGTCCAGAAGTGACCTATCTAGGTCACTTATTGTCAAAGGAGGGAAGGCGGTTGACCCCAGAGAGGATTGCAGCGATTGCGCGAATGACTGTGCCAACAACCCAAAGAGATGTGCGTGCCTTTCTAGGTATCACGTCGTATTGCAGGCAATGGATTCCGAATTTTTCATTGCTAGCGAAAGCATTGGTGGCTCTTACGTGCAAGGATGTTTCAACTCCTTTACCATGGACGGAAGAATGTCAGAAGAGTTTTTCTGAATTGCGTGACTCATTGTGTTCGGCTCCTGTGTTAGGTACCCCTGACTACAGTAAGCCGTTTACATTATACGTTCACGAGAGAGAAGGTTGTGCGTTGAGTGTCTTAACGCAACCTTTTGGTGGTAAGCAACGTCCATGTGCATATTTTTCCTCGACCTTGGACCCGGTAGCTAGAGCATTGCCGAGTTGCTTGAGAGCAACAGCGGCAGCTACGGTGTCCATCCGACAATCAGCAGGATTGGTCATGGATAATATGCTTACGGTGATGGTTCCGCATGCAGTTGACACTCTTTTGAATCGTACGAAAACTCAGCACTTGACGAGTGCGAGGTTGTCTGGGTACGAGTTGACGCTGTTGGCAAGTCATATTCAGATAAAACGTTGCAATGTTCTGAACCCGGCGACTTTGTTACCAATCAGCACGGAGTCAGATGAAATAGCAGAACATGACTGTTATTTGAGGACTGAAGAGGAAACAAAAGGTCGAGTGGACCTTAAAAACACTCCTTTGGAAAATCCAGATGGAACTTTGTATGTGGATGGTTCATGTTTTAAATTGCCAAATGGTGATGTGACTACTGCGTATGCTGTTGTAACTTTGAATACTGTTGTGGAAGCTGCAAGATTGAATCAGAACTCTGCCCAGGCTGCAGAACTGATTGCTCTCACTAGAGCGTGTGTGCTAGCGAAAGGGAGACGTGTGAATGTGTTTACTGACAGCCAATATGCATTTGGCGTCGCGCATAGCTTTGGACGGTTGTGGAGAGAGAGAGGTTTTATGACGTCGCATGGCACAAAGATTCAGCATGGACAGCTTGTGAATGATCTTTTGGATGCACTCACGTTACCTAAGCAGGTAGCGATTGTTAAATGTAGTGCACATCGTAAGGTGACGGATGATGTTGGTCGTGGTAATGCATTTGCGGATGAGACTGCTAAGGAGACTGCCCGGAACCTTAGCACTCGAATGTATGTGACGAGTTCGGTTAGGTGGCCTACAGAGACTAGTATGTGTGAAGACACTATCGAGAGTGTGAAAGCGATTCAGAATGAGGCCACCAAGACTGAAAAGACGAAGTGGAAAGAAAGTACGGGAAAGTTGGATGCGAATGGTTGTTGGGTTGATTTGTCGGAACATAAGAGATGGATGTTGCCGGATGCATATGTGCTAGCTGTTGTGACAATGGCACATGGGTTAGCACATATTAGCGTGAAAGGTATTTGTAAGCTGCTGTCCCCTGTGTGGAACAATGATGGTATCACGAAATGTGCTGAACGGTTGGTTAAGAATTGTATGGTATGCATGTTGTACAATCCTGGTAAGGGAACCCCAACACCTCCTGGCCACTTTGCTCCCCCTTCGTGTCCTTTTGAGGTGATTCAATTAGACTTCATCCATATGGAGCGATGCAATAACCTGAAATACGTTTTAGTTGTGGTTTGCGCGTTCTCCCGATGGATTGAAGCCTATCCCCTCAAAGACAACACTGCTCTGTCGACTGCGAAAATCCGACTGAAGGAATACTTTCCTCTGTATGGAATGCCTCGGATTGTATGGTCTGATAACGGAAGTGAGTTTGTGGGGAGTGTGATGAAGAGTGTATGTAAGGGCCTTGGAATTAATCAAAAATTCCATAGCGCCAATCATCCCCAGTCAGCTGGTTTGGTTGAAGGGTATAACGGCACCCTTAAACTAAAGCTAGCGAAGATTCAGGCTACGACTGGTCTTTCGTGGCCTGACGCTTTACCCTTAGCTTTACTGTCAACAAGGGCAACCGTACACTCCCGAGTAGGGCTTAGTCCCTATGAAATAGTGTTCGGTCGTCCTGCGAATGTTTGGGGGGTCCCTAGACCGGGTGTATTCTCTAGTCTTGAGTATCCAATGTTGATTGATTATCTTCATGATCTGACTGCTAAACTGAGGTTAATTCACCAACAGGTTTACGAAGCATTGCCGACGCAGACGGAGGGTCCAGGCCACCAGCTCCAGCCCGGAGACTGGGTGGTAACACGCAACTTTGCCCGTAAAAATAATTTGGAACCCCGCTTCACTGGACCCTACCAGTTTCTCCTTGCCACGAGAACTGCCGTCCGTCTAGAGGGCCGAAAAAATTGGGTGCATGCCACCCATGCAAAGAAAGTTCCTATACCTTTACCGGCAGACTCGTGGGTGAGGAAGGGCATTGCTTCAGCTGAATCCGAAGGATTGCCGGCTTTTGTACCTTTTAGCGATGCACAACCTGTCGGAGAATCCTCAGTGCAGCAGAAAGACATTGTTGAACATTTGCCACCGAAAGACTCAAGACCAGAACATTCGACTGATCAGCAGAACTCTGTTCCCTCATCGGATCCTTTGTTTGATGAACAGACACGTCCTGGGAAAACTCGATACTTTTTGCGATCCAGCACTAAGGACAAATAAAAAGATTTCGTTTTGTCCCTTGACAATTGCATTTTCCCGTTTTCCACGATCAGTCTGAACACCCGTATCACTGTAATTATTTTTGTATATATTGAGTTTCGTTCCACATGTATTTTTGCTTCCACAGCTAAGAGACTTTTTGTATATACATTGTGAATAAAGGCCGTAGGGCCGCGCGTGTACTTCCTTCTGGTTAGTAGGTCTTGACGCTAGGTTAAAGACCGTTGGTTCCTGGGAACTCCTAGGGATTGACTACTGCTACACAGAACGAAGTGCGTCAAGAAACGTTGCGGACGGTCATAGGGGATGGCGTTTTCAAAGCTGATGGACTTGGAAGAAGCTCAGGCGCAAAGATTCAAACTGCAACAACTTATTCGTACCAAATGTTTTATGTTTCAAATATTCGTATTGCTTTTGACTGTTTCTGCACTATTGGCGGGTGGGGTGTATAACATGATGTCGTACTTCTTACCTTCTGCCATACCTACTCCTACTTCTGACCCTAAACTTACCTCCACTGCATCCCCTCATTCTTTCCATATCTTACCTGAACACGAGCAGGCTTGACGTGCAGAATTCCGAAATAATTCCTTTATTCAGCTCCTTCATCAGCACCAGTTAGTGGTTAACACTACTAATTGTTGGGTGTGTGGGCTGATGCCACATACCACGGATAAGGGAATTCCATATCTGGTCTTACCGTATAGTTCCCAGGGTTCAGCTCGAGCATTCCAAACAATGTTTCGAAGCGCACTAGATTCTTACCCCAGTCGAGAGCCACGTTCTCCCTACTTTGGCCCTGGCTCGTATCATAAGCCTTTGTCTATAGCGATAGAAGATTTAGATAGAGATATCTATGAGCCGTCGCTCATCCCAGAGGAAGAGGTACAAGCCTATAGGGTCCTGAGTAAGGTCGAGTATAGTGCGCTCACGAGTGAAAAGCAGCTTAGAAGCTCGCCTCCGATATGGGTCGTACGCCACATTGGTAATTTCTGTCTAATGGGTCGTGGCCGAAGATCGAAAGCTCGACTTGGAGAGAGTGCTTGCACCGAGAATTAAATTCTGCCGATGGTCTCGTCCCCTGTGTTTCTGGCTGCCAAGGGTACATGCCATGATCGTGCGTATGCATGGTTGCCCTCCGACTTTGTGGGCTCATGTTTTATCGCAAATCTGTTGCCTCCGACGTTCACTGTAGACGCAGACTATCACAAGACTAGAGTTGTGAGAGGCGTAATTAGCAAAGAGGACACTGCCGGTCAAGAGGCAGGAGACTTTTTCAAGGGTTTCCTCCCGTTTTGGGGGCCTATGGTTAATAGTAGGAACCCGAGACAGTTGACTCGAGTGGTGGAATCGACAGCTAATATTACTGCCAGTGCCCTTGCCAGTGCCCTTGGTAATATCACCACAGAACTTCAGGCGGATAGGCTTATGACGTTACAAAACCGTATGGTTTTACACGTGATCTTAGCAGATCGAGGTGGGGTATGTAAGGTGATCCATTCGAGCTGCTGTATTTTCATTCCAGATAACGCTCCAACTGTCTATCAAGCCATCTCAAAGTTGCATAAGATCTCTGAATCCATACACGTGGATGTAGGGGATTGGACGCTACTTGGGTGGTTTTGGGGCCTGATGTCGACTTGGGGTTGGAAGATTCTGATGATTATCGGAGTTGTTGTGGCGTTCCTGTTCACGTGTTGCCTTTGTGTGCAGTGTGGTCCTGCCTTATGTGGCCTCTGTGCTACGACGTGTATAAGACAGACGCCTGTTACCAAAGGAGCTCGGTTGGACAGAGCTATGTTACAGCAACATCTAGATGGTCTGATGAATATCGAGTATGATTCCGACTAGTGCTTGCCTACATGAGGGCAAAAGGAGCGTCTGAGGTTCCGTGACCATTGTAAGTGGTGTTTTCGACTCGTACGAATATGGTCGAGTCTGGTATCTATGAACCGCAAATGACGAGTTTAGTGGGTGTACGCAGTTTCGCTGTACTAACCTAAACCGTTCGTCTATTACGTGGGTTTTTCTATCTGTACCCACGGGTTCCATCTTAGATACGGCATCCATTTTGTGTCTTGCCCTCAAGTAGCCAGCGAATGGACATTGTCCGCTTCGCGACCCTGGGATTCCCAAGACATCCGCGGAAGACACATGTCCCTTGAAAATGTCTTTATGACGAGGGGGATGATACTGTAAGGCAGATGGCCCCGCTCGAGGCCCATCTTGCCGTGCCGGTCTATTGTCTCAGCCGTGCATCTCATTAGGCACGTCCCTTTGATGCCTGCAGCTCGTGTTTCCCGATACCTCCCCTTTTACACCCTTTTCGATCTCCCCACTGTTTCCATCTTCCTCTGCACCTGTCCTTGTTCCTTCTTCAATCTGTTTTACTGTTGATTGGAATGTACTAATGGTGGGAAGATGGGTTTTTACAGTTGGAAACCGACAAATGTTTCCGCACTTATGTTCCGGACCTTGAATGTATCAAAGTGACCAAAGCGACCCCTCTCGGGGATAATTATGAGAACCAAGTCGTAAACCTTTGTGTACCATGTAAACCTATGGGAGAAATGTGTATAAAAGGAGCGATCCACAGTAGCAATTTGAAGCAGTCTCCTCGAACCTACACTCGTTGTACTTCCTGTGACTTCTGTGTTCCCTGCAGTAAATAAACCTCGAATCTTTGACGCCAAAGGAAGTGTCCCGTGTCTCTGTCATTCGTACGCCGGAGCAGGTTACCCACGAAGGTTTCAGGTGTTGTCCCCTGGCACCGCTGGGTCTTAAATAACCCAGTCCTTCAGTTGGCGCCCAACGTGAGGCTGCATCAGTGGTACCGGTCCAAGCCCGACGATCGTGAGGAACTTCGTGTGAAATCTCCGAGGGAAGGTGCACTCCGCTTCATCGATCCTATTGTCGAAATAAGTGGCCCGAAGACTTTTCCCGCGAAGATTCCCGCCTCCTGACGGCTGCGACAGACTGCTGCCCTGACTGTAGACCTGTTTTGGCGCCTGGCGTAGACCTTGGTATAGCGAGACGATTGACGGGCCTTCCTGGTGACGCCATCGATCTTTGAGTTAAGTATTTGTGGGTCGCTCCCAGAGTTCTTGGTTGTGGTTGCTTCGTTGTTGCATGGTTCCATTGCATTTGTGGTTCTTGGTACTTTGTTGTGATATTTGATGACTGCAGCCGCCAAAGACCGAGGGTTTTTGCTCTTTGCAGGGACTTGGTAAATCCCGTAACCCTTGACGTTTGTGGAACTCGGCTAGTGTGCAAGATGCCTGGTCGCAGTACTCTGTTTAGTTGTTTCAGACGTTGTGGTACGGATTCCCGACTGGAGGACTCTTGTCCGATACCTCCGGTTGGAACTCCCACTTATGAGCTCTACAGTAAGCATCGGCTAGGCCCGATTACTTTTAATGAATATTGGATCCGTTACACAAAAAAAGATGGTGTCCTTAGTTGGCCACCTCATGGTAGTTTTGAGACCCCGATTTTAGATAATCTTGAGGCTAAATTGTTTGAGAAAAAGTCAAGGCCGGCCATGTTTGATGCCTTTCGGTTGTGGCGTAAAGAAGCCCGAAAGAAAGAGATCAGACAGACTAAACGTAATCAGAGAGATGGTGTTGCTACCATTGTAAAGAAAGCAGAGCAGTTTCAGCGTGATAAGGAGGATAAGGAAAAGGAAGTATTTGATAGGCTACAACGTATGTCCATAGATAAATGCTATCCTGCTTTGCCTACGGAGTCGGATAACAAGGAAGAATTAGTTGAGGATCCTTTAATGTCCTATCTTATGAAGTCGCCACCTCCGTATGTACAGGGTACCGCGGCTCCTGTGGTTCCCCCTGTACCTGCTCCTGTGCCTGTTCCTCAACCTGTTCCTCAACCTGTACCCGTTCTTCCGACTGTTCCCGCTCCTTTGCCTACTGCTGTTCCTACTGCTCCTCCGCTTATACTTCCACATACTCCTGCTCCCGCTACTGCTCCTACTCTGCTTACTCCTGTTGCTTCTTCTGTTTCTACTCCTTCTCTTGTTAATCCCTTATGTTATACTTCTCCATCTACTCGATGTCGTACCTCTCCTGTTGCGGCTAGTTTCTTTAATTCTCTTGGACCTGTTCTTGAGTTCGCTGGTTCGGACGGTCCTCAAAGACGTAGTCAGCTTCCCGGTAACAGGGAACGTGCCGCGCTGTATAACATGGCGATGGGTTGGATGACGTACCCTCTTAGAAATCCTCCACGTGCTGTACTTGATACGTTCTGTCAATTCAATGTACCGACACAGAGATACGTTTTCGAAGAAATGTGCAAGGTTCTGCGCGATCAAATATCGGCCGATGCATCTGACGATGTATTGACCGCTTTGTCTAATCTGCAGCTTCAGTTCTCGAGCGGAATGATAGTGGATACTAACGTTCGACGCGCTGTTGAGCGGTTGTTATCTCTCCGTCCCTCTCCGATACCTCAAGCCTTGTTCGTTGAGGATGTTGAGAGACAGTTCGATGCGACTGGTCAGTTTCCCATGCGCGAAGTTCCACCAGTGTGGATGCTAGGTGATGCTGCTGCTGTTCCTATTATCTTACCGCATTTCCAGAGAGTATGGATACATCTTCCATGGAAACGATCGGAAGTGTTGCAGGTGAAGCAATCTTTGCCTGACCCTCGCAAAAATCCTGCAGGGTACTATAAAGAATCGCAGCTCGTAGCCGCTACGATAATGAATCTTGCCGATATAGATATGTTGTTTGGCAATGTCGTACCGCAACCGGTATGGGCTGAGATTCGTCAGGAAAATCATGTAAACGAATTAGGTGGTGATTGGGCTGCCATTGTAGCGGCGGATGGGTTGCAAACTGGTGGTGCTAAACCCGAACAGTTGATTGCTGCTCTCCCTCAGAGAATAATTACACTAATGAAAACACTTATGCCAGCTATGAGGGTGAACTGGGACAAATTGTCAGCCTGTAGACAAAAGAAGGACGAGAGTGTCTCTGATTTCTTTACGAGATTTGAGGAGGCATTCATCGACCATAGTGGTCAGGATATGGGCACTGAGGGTGGTCAACGGTTGTTTGTGGATAAATTTGTCTCTAACTTGTTGCCCGACTTGAGCAATAAATTAAAAAATTCTGAAAGTGCGTGGGCTGTTTCTACCTCTGCTCAAATATTGGCTACGGCACAGTATTACGAGAACAGAGAGAAAGAGGAGAACGACCGTGCTGATAAAAAGACGAAAGAACTCAAAACCAAAGTGTTGTTGCAGCAGGCTTATCCTCCGCGTTCGAATCAGAATGATTCGCAGCGGAATAGATCACAGCCGCAATTGAATAGGTCGCAATCTCGAAATGACTCCTCTTCCCAAAGATCTTCGTTAGGGTACAATCAGTGTGCCTATTGTAGACAGGAGGGTCATTTAAAATTTAATTGTCCTGTTCTAAACGATCGTAATAGTGGTAACGCATCTAGAGGAGGTCGTGGTGGTTCTCAGCAGCCATCGCGTGGTAGGGGTCGTGGTGCTCAAAATGATCGTTCAGACAACTCATCGAATTCCAATAACTGTTTTGATCAACGTGGATCATCGCAAGGACGATCTGCGCAGTACAATGTAGACGATTATTACGTCGATCAGGGAACTGACGACAGTAATTACTAGGACAGCCATAGACAAGGAGAGGGAGTGGTATCAGTTCCGGTTGATCAGAGAGGGCCTTACGTCGCAGTTGCTACATCGGGCGTCGTTGAGCCTTTTCTGTTGGACACTGGTGCAGCGAAAAGTTCCATAATGCATTCGAAACTCCCTGGCGCACCTTTGTCTGGCTTAACAAATGTTTCCGTTGAATTCTCCGGCGCCCCCGTTAGCAATCCAGTTTTGCGCCCTTTGTCCCTTACAATTGGGCCTCGTGAGCTTCAAGCTCCGTTGATTTTGACTACTGGTTGTGGTGAAAATCTTTTGGGCCTGGATTTGCTAAAACGTTTGTATGCAACTTTGTATTGTTCTCCTGCGGGAGTAAAGCTTACTTTGGGTGAGAGGGTTGTCTCTCCTATGTACTTGTCTCTCGATAAGCTTCCACCGGAATTGAGTTCTATTCCTGCATCTTTGTGGGCAACAGGTCCCAATGATGTGGGCCTGCTTGACATCTCCCCTTATGTTGTTCAGCTGAAATCTAATGTACGATTGCCACGTATTCCCCAGTATCGAATCTCTCTTGATGGTGAACGAGCACTGTTAGCGATCATCTATGATCTGATCGAAAAAGATGTTATTGAAGAAACTCGGGGAAACGTGTGCAACAGCCCTGTATTGCCCATTCTAAAACGTACTGATCCTTCGAAACCACCTGTTTATCGTTTTGTTATCGATTTACGGGAGGTAAATAAAATTGTGATTCCTCAGTTCCCTGTTGTGCCTGACATCACGGCGCTACTGACTCTGATTCCAGCTTCTTCATCTTGGTTTTCGGTGATCGATTTGAAGAATGCTTTCTTTAGCATTCCGATTGCCGAAGAAAGCAGAGACGTTTTCGGTTTCTCTCTTGGTGGTCGCAGCTTCCGGTTTAAACGTGCTCCTCAGGGCTACTGTGAGAGTCCATCGATTTACAGTCAAGCCTTGAAGGGTCAACTGGATGCGTTTATGTTGCCGGCTGGTACGGCCTTAATCCAATATGTCGATGACTTATTGGTGGCTGCTGATACTCAGGACATTTGCAAAATTGCTACGGTGTCGTTGCTGCAACATCTCTGTGACTTACATCACAAGGTGTCACCTTCTAAACTCCAATATTGTTGTCCAGAAGTGACCTATCTAGGTCACTTATTGTCAAAGGAGGGAAGGCGGTTGACCCCAGAGAGGATTGCAGCGATTGCGCGAATGACTGTGCCAACAACCCAAAGAGATGTGCGTGCCTTTCTAGGTATCACGTCGTATTGCAGGCAATGGATTCTGAATTTATTATTGCTAGCGAAACCATTGGTGGCTCTTACGTGCAAGGATGTTTCAACTCCTTTACCATGGACGGAAGAATGTCAGAAGAGTTTTTCTGAATTGCGTGACTCATTGTGTTCGGCTCCTGTGTTAGGTACCCCTGACTACAGTAAGCCGTTTACATTATACGTTCACGAGAGAGAAGGTTGTGCGTTGAGTGTCTTAACGCAACCTTTTGGTGGTAAGCAACGTCCATGTGCATATTTTTCCTCGACCTTGGACCCGGTAGCTAGAGCATTGCCGAGTTGCTTGAGAGCAACAGCGGCAGCTACGGTGTCCATCCGACAATCAGCAGGATTGGTCATGGATAATATGCTTACGGTGATGGTTCCGCATGCAGTTGACACTCTTTTGAATCGTACGAAAACTCAGCACTTGACGAGTGCGAGGTTGTCTGGGTACGAGTTGACGCTGTTGGCAAGTCATATTCAGATAAAACGTTGCAATGTTCTGAACCCGGCGACTTTGTTACCAATCAGCACGGAGTCAGATGAAATAGCAGAACATGACTGTTATTTGAGGACTGAAGAGGAAACAAAAGGTCGAGTGGACCTTAAAAACACTCCTTTGGAAAATCCAGATGGAACTTTGTATGTGGATGGTTCATGTTTTAAATTGCCAAATGGTGATGTGACTACTGCGTATGCTGTTGTAACTTTGAATACTGTTGTGGAAGCTGCGAGATTGAATCAGAACTCTGCCCAGGCTGCAGAACTGATTGCTCTCACTAGAGCGTGTGTGCTAGCGAAAGGGAGACGTGTGAATGTGTTTACCGACAGCCAATATGCATTTGGCGTCGCGCATAGCTTTGGACGGTTGTGGAGAGAGAGAGGTTTTATGACGTCGCATGGCACAAAGATTCAGCATGGACAGCTTGTGAATGATCTTTTGGATGCACTCACGTTACCTAAGCAGGTAGCGATTGTTAAATGTAGTGCACATCGTAAGGTGACGGATGATGTTGGTCGTGGTAATGCATTTGCGGATGAGACTGCTAAGGAGACTGCCCGGAACCTTAGCACTCGAATGTATGTGACGAGTTCGGTTAGGTGGCCTACAGAGACTAGTATGTGTGAAGACACTATCGAGAGTGTGAAAGCGATTCAGAATGAGGCCACCGAGACTGAAAAGACGAAGTGGAAAGAAAGTACGGGAAAGTTGGATGCGAATGGTTGTTGGGTTGATTTGTCGGAACATAAGAGATGGATGTTGCCGGATGCATATGTGCTAGCTGTTGTGACAATGGCACATGGGTTAGCACATATTAGCGTGAAAGGTATTTGTAAGCTGCTGTCCCCTGTGTGGAACAATGATGGTATCACGAAATGTGCTGAACGGTTGGTTAAGAATTGTATGGTATGCATGTTGTACAATCCTGGTAAGGGAACCCCAACACCTCCTGGCCACTTTGCTCCCCCTTCGTGTCCTTTTGAGGTGATTCAATTAGACTTCATCCATATGGAGCGATGCAATAACCTGAAATACGTTTTAGTTGTGGTTTGCGCGTTCTCCCGATGGATTGAAGCCTATCCCCTCAAAGACAACACTGCTCTGTCGACTGCGAAAATCCTACTGAAGGAATACTTTCCTCGGTATGGAATGCCTCGGATTGTATGGTCTGATAACGGAAGTGAGTTTGTGGGGAGTGTGATGAAGAGTGTATGTAAGGGCCTTGGAATTAATCAAAAATTCCATAGCGCCAATCATCCCCAGTCAGCTGGTTTGGTTGAAGGGTATAACGGCACCCTTAAACTAAAGCTAGCGAAGATTCAGGCTACGACTGGTCTTTCGTGGCCTGACGCTTTACCCTTAGCTTTACTGTCAACAAGGGCAACCGTACACTCCCGAGTAGGGCTTAGTCCCTATGAAATAGTGTTCGGTCGTCCTGCGAATGTTTGGGGGGTCCCTAGACCGGGTGTATTCTCTAGTCTTGAGTATCCAATGTTGATTGATTATCTTCATGATCTGACTGCTAAACTGAGGTTAATTCACCAACAGGTTTACGAAGCATTGCCGACGCAGACGGAGGGTCCAGGCCACCAGCTCCAGCCCGGAGACTGGGTGGTAACACGCAACTTTGCCCGTAAAAATAATTTGGAACCCCGCTTCACTGGACCCTACCAGGTTCTCCTTGCCACGAGAACTGCCGTCCGTCTAGAGGGCCGAAAAAATTGGGTGCATGCCACCCATGCAAAGAAAGTTCCTATACCTTTACCGGCAGACTCGTGGGTGAGGAAGGGCATTGCTTCAGCTGAATCCGAAGGATTGCCGGCTTTTGTACCTTTTAGCGATGCACAACCTGTCGGAGAATCCTCAGTGCAGCAGAAAGACATTGTTGAACATTTGCCACCGAAAGACTCAAGACCAGAACATTCGACTGATCAGCAGAACTCTGTTCCCTCATCGGATCCTTTGTTTGATGAACAGACACGTCCTGGGAAAACTCGATACTTTTTGCGATCCAGCACTAAGGACAAATAAAAAGATTTCGTTTTGTCCCTTGACAATTGCATTTTCCCGTTTTCCACGATCAGTCTGAACACCCGTATCACTGTAATTATTTTTGTATATATTGAGTTTCGTTCCACATGTATTTTTGCTTCCACAGCTAAGAGACTTTTTGTATATACATTGTGAATAAAGGCCGTAGGGCCGCGCGTGTACTTCCTTCTGGTTAGTAGGTCTTGACGCTAGGTTAAAGACCGTTGGTTCCTGGGAACTCCTAGGGATTGACTACTGCTACACAGAACAAAGTGCGTCAAGAAACGTTGCGGACGGTCATAGGGGATGGCGTTTTCAAAGCTGATGGACTTGGAAGAAGCTCAGGCGCAAAGATTCAAACTGCAACAACTTATTCGTACCAAATGTTTTATGTTTCAAATATTCGTATTGCTTTTGACTGTTTCCGCACTATTGGCGGGTGGGGTGTATAACATGATGTCGTACTTCTTACCTTCTGCCATACCTACTCCTACTTCTGACCCTAAACTTACCTCCACTGCATCCCCTCATTCTTTCCATATCTTACCTGAACACGAGCAGGCTAGACGTGCAGAATTCCGAAATAATTCCTTTATTCAGCTCCTTCATCAGCACCAGTTAGTGGTTAACACTACTAATTGTTGGGTGTGTGGGCTGATGCCACATACCACGGATAAGGGAATTCCATATCTGGTCTTACCGTATAGTTCCCAGGGTTCAGCTCGAGCATTCCAAACAATGTTTCGAAGCGCACTAGATTCTTACCCCAGTCGAGAGCCACGTTCTCCCTACTTTGGCCCTGGCTCGTATCATAAGCCTTTGTCTATAGCGATAGAAGATTTAGATAGAGATATCTATGAGCCGTCGCTCATCCCAGAGGAAGAGGTACAAGCCTATAGGGTCCTGAGTAAGGTCGAGTATAGTGCGCTCACGAGTGAAAAGCAGCTTAGAAGCTCGCCTCCGATATGGGTCGTACCCCACATTGGTAATTTCTGTCTAATGGGTCGTGGCCGAAGATCGAAAGCTCGACTTGGAGAGAGTGCTTGCACCGAGAATTAAATTCTGCCGATGGTCTCGTCCCCTGTGTTTCTGGCTGCCAAGGGTACATACTTTGTCTGCCATGATCGTGCGTATGCATGGTTGCCCTCCGACTTTGTGGGCTCATGTTTTATCGCAAATCTGTTGCCTCCGACGTTCACTGTAGACGCAGACTATCACAAGACTAGAGTTGTGAGAGGCGTAATTAGCGAAGAGGACACTGCCGGTCAAGAGGCAGGAGACTTTTTCAAGGGTTTCCTCCCGTTTTGGGGGCCTATGGTTAATAGTAGGAACCCGAGACAGTTGACTCGAGTGGTGGAATCGACAGCTAATATTACTGCCAGTGCCCTTGGTAATATCACCACAGAACTTCAGGCGGATAGGCTTATGACGTTACAAAACCGTATGGTTTTACACGTGATCTTAGCAGATCGAGGTGGGGTATGTAAGGTGATCCATTCGAGCTGCTGTATTTTCATTCCAGATAACGCTCCAACTGTCTATCAAGCCATCTCAAAGTTGCATAAGATCTCTGAATCCATACACGTGGATGTAGGGGATTGGACGCTACTTGGGTGGTTTTGGGGCCTGATGTCGACTTGGGGTTGGAAGATTCTGATGATTATCGGAGTTGTTGTGGCGTTCCTGTTCACGTGTTGCCTTTGTGTGCAGTGTGGTCCTGCCTTATGTGGCCTCTGTGCTACGACGTGTATAAGACAGACGCCTGTTACCAAAGGAGCTCGGTTGGACAGAGCTATGTTACAGCAACATCTAGATGGTCTGATGAATATCGAGTATGATTCCGACTAGTGCTTGCCTACATGAGGGCAAAAGGAGCGTCTGAGGTTCCGTGACCATTGTAAGTGGTGTTTTCGACTCGTACGAATATGGTCGAGTCTGGTATCTATGAACCGCAAATGACGAGTTTAGTGGGTGTACGCAGTTTCGCTGTACTAACCTAAACCGTTCGTCTATTACGTGGGTTTTTCTATCTGTACCCACGGGTTCCATCTTAGATACGGCATCCATTTTGTGTCTTGCCCTCAAGTAGCCAGCGAATGGACGTTGTCCGCTTCGCGACCCTGGGATTCCCAAGACATCCGCGGAAGACACATGTCCCTTGAAAATGTCTTTATGACGAGGGGGATGATACTGTAAGGCAGATGGCCCCGCTCGAGGCCCATCTTGCCGTGCCGGTCTATTGTCTCAGCCGTGCATCTCATTAGGCACGTCCCTTTGATGCCTGCAGCTCGTGTTTCCCGATACCTCCCCTTTTACACCCTTTTCGATCTCCCCACTGTTTCCATCTTCCTCTGCACCTGTCCTTGTTCCTTCTTCAATCTGTTTTACTGTTGATTGGAATGTACTAATGGTGGGAAGATGGGTTTTTACAGTTGGGAACCGACAAATGTTTCCGCACTTATGTTCCGGACCTTGAATGTATCAAAGTGACCAAAGCGACCCCTCTCGGGGATAATTATGAGAACCAAGTCGTAAACCTTTGTGTACCATGTAAACCTATGGGAGAAATGTGTATAAAAGGAGCGATCCACAGTAGCAATTTGAAGCAGTCTCCTCGAACCTACACTCGTTGTACTTCCTGTGACTTCTGTGTTCCCTGCAGTAAATAAACCTCGAATCTTTGGCGCCAAAGGAAGTGTCCCGTGTCTCTGTCATTCGTACGCCGGAGCAGGTTACCCACGAAGGTTTCAGGTGTTGTCCCTTGGCACCGCTGGGTCTTAAATAACCCAGTCCTTCAGTAACACTGCCCTGGTACAGATCACACCAATGCTGATGGTCTGTCCAGATTTTTCCGCCTTAGTGATGAGGACTCCCTAGGTCAAGGGTAGTTCTCCCCACATTTCAGCTGGAGGGGACATGTGTTAGACCTGACATCATTGACTTGAGTCTCTCCTCCATTTTTTTCTGTTTGCCTCCTCTGTTTATGATGTTTTTTGCTGGTATACTGCTTTGGGCACTGTGCCACTGCTGATCAGTGCCACAGTGCAAGTGCTCCCTATGTAAAATTGCTGTATTGATTAAATTCCATGTTTGGCTTATTTGGTTTACTGTCAGTCCCTAGTCTAGTGCACCAGGAGTGGCAGGGCTTGTAAATACAAATGCTGCTTGTGGGCTTGCAGCACATGTTGTGCCACCCACAAGAGCGGCCTAGTAAAAGTATGTCTGAAGGTCTGCCATTGCTAGACCTACGTGCAGTCTAGTACTGTCACGCTGACTGCGCAGGTACACCTGCTTTCCAGTCCCCAAACCTTCCCGTAACTTCATGTTAGTCACCCCTATGGTAGGCCCACGGGCAGGGTGCATTGTAAGTATAAGGTAGGACAGGCCTGACCAAGTTGTCATGTCCTAATAGTGAATTACAGCCATATTCGTTTTTCACTATTGTAAGGTAACCTGCTCTCCATTAGTTAGAATGGGCTGCCAGGATTATTAATGCTATAATCCTAGCTGGCTCGGGGAGCATGGTGCAATGTCGAGTTTGGTATCCCTGAACTCGGGGTTTAATAACGCATCCGTTTGTGTGGATGGTTTTTGGACTCTGGGTTTGAAAATAGCACTTTTAGAAAGTGGCTATTTTCTTGTGTAACTATTTCTGGTTTCTGCTGGTTTGGTGTGTGTGTGACAGGAGCTGGGTGGCTCCAGAGGTCTGAGTGAGTCAGTGTGGGATGAGTGGGACATTTGCATTGAGAGTAGGGGGAGAGTAGTTCCTGATAGCCTGCCCTGCCTGATACAATGCTGGCTCCACCTCCTGCCAGGTGACTGATGGCTCTGTGCCTGCCATGGACGATCCTAGCCTCACCTCCTACCAGGAGGCCGATAGCTCTGCTCCTGCCAGTGACAATGCTGGCTCCACCTCCTGCTGGGCGTCTGAGGACCCAGCCCTGCTCAGTGAATAGGCCAGGTGCCTCTGCCTGGCTACACCCACAACAGACCCAGGATGTGGGGAAATTCCCCTGCATGGACAAAGGGATCAAAGCCAAAAAGGGGTATAAGAGAAGGACCCCTGAACCAAGAATTTAGATCACTTCTGACAAGGAAACCTGAACCAAGGACAAGAAGCCTGCTGATCCAAGGACTTGCCGACCCCTTCTGCCAGTGTGCTGTTTGTTGTGGGAATCCTGCAGTTGCTTCTTTATTTTTGCCAAGGAACCAGGAGAGAGGAACTGTGTGTGCCCTCTCAAGCTTTGGTAAGAAAATCTCCAAGGGCTGGAAGAGTGCCAGCCTCCTGTTGAAGTCACAGGGCTAAAGGACTTCATCTGCTAAAAAGTGCTTGTTGCTGGAACCTGAAAATCCAGCACCTCTGAAAGAAACCAGCAACCTCGACGCCGACGGACGTCGCCGAATCCAGCTCGACATCGTGAGTAACGGCTCCAGTGTCCCGCTTCCTCGACGCCGGCCGCCATGCCCGATCGACGCCAGCAGCACCGCCAGTGAGTTGCGAGTTCGGCTCCAGCTCCAAGTGACCTCGTGTCTGTACTGCTGCTGATCGCATCGACTTCGAGCCCACTCGACGCCGTGAGCGCTGCTCACGCTTGCAACACCATCATCGACATAGACGACGACGCCGTATCCTGCTTCACCTCGTGAGCGCTGCTCCTGCCTGACATCTGTCGACGCC
Organism: Lissotriton vulgaris; assembly: GCF_964263255.1. NCBI lineage: Eukaryota > Metazoa > Chordata > Amphibia > Caudata > Salamandridae > Lissotriton > Lissotriton vulgaris. The sequence continues at coordinate 1,859,350,305 of NC_141689.1, forward strand.
GCTGCAGGTCGCCCGGACTCCGAGGCCGGATCGACGCCGGAGACGCGACGCCGGACATCTCGACGCCGCTGATCATCGTGTGCTTCGCTTTTCCAAGGTACTGTGTTGTGGGGGTCTGTGCGACTCCGGGCTCGGCGTAGCGCTCCTCGCGGTCGACACCGAACCTTTGGATTAACTTTGCCTCGACGTCGTGTGACTCCCGTGTGGGTTACATTGTTGCCAAGAACTGTGTTTTACCGAAAAAGAGTTACTTTTGATACTAAAGACTTTGTGCTAAGAAGAAACTACACTTGAACTGTTATTTTTCCTTCCCAGAGTATTTATTGAGATTGTGGTATATTTTTGTCGTTATTTGGTCTTGTGCTAAGCCTTATATAAAAATCCGTATTTTTATAATACTATTGTGTCGTGTCCATTTGTAGTGTATTCACTTTATTACTGTATGTGGTCATAAATGCTTAACACACAGCCTCTGAGATAAGCCTGTCTGCTCTGCCAAGCTACCAAGGGGGTGAGCAGGGGTTATCAAAGGGTGTGATCCCCTTGCCCTGCCTAGAAAAGGTGTGTCCCTATTTGTCAGAAGTGCATACCTCTGCCAACTAGAGACAGCCGGTTCTAACAGAAGGGCTGCCCTTTTTAAAATGATGGCACTCCCCCATTTTTTGTATGCCTTGCAAAATACACCCTACCCAGTCTCGCCAAAATATTTCTCCACAATTGACTCTGAGGTCCGTTCCTTGTTATGGAATGGTGGTACTCCCCGGATCGCATTAGATAAACCCCAGCATAGCTGGTACGACGGTGGTACCTTGCTTCATGCACACAAAATGTATTATTGGGCCTCTCAAATGATGGTCCTTAAACACTGGACGCACCGCCCTATTGCGGACCCAGCATACAGACTGGACTGATTTAATATGACAGGGGGTAACTATCTGAGAGCACTCTATGGTGAGCCCAAGCATGTACCTTTGTTCCCACCAACCTCTACCACAGTTTCAATCTGGCAGGCAGCTACAAGCACATTGGGATGGAAGGGTAAAATCACACAAGTTACCACATGGCTAGAATCCTGCCACTTGGGGATGTTGTCAACTGAGCCAGGTTTTGATAAATGGGACCTGATTGGCCTCTCTGAAATTGGAGACATGTGGGTGAAGAGCGCGGTGGTTCCATTCGCCGAGCTACATTATCTACAAGCACGTAGGCCACTCACCAAGGCCATTCCTAAGGGCTCAGACCTCCCGGCCTCATCACCTTTAGAAGATAGGTACCTAGATGACTACCTGCCAGATAAGGAGATTTCCTTAACATATCACAAGATAATAAACAATCTTCCAGAACCACTTGATAAAATCTGTATGAAATGGGTGGACAACCTAGGGGACATACCGGATGAAGACTGGAGGGAAGACCTAGCTTCTCCCAAAGAGGTGGCCATTAGGTCCCGGTTCAAACTTATTCAACTAAAATTGCTACACAAAGCTTATTACACTCCCACAGCTCTTGTCAAGATGGTATTTCTGCCCTCCCCACTTTGTCCCAGTGACTGTGGTGTAGTGGGTACTTGTATGCATCAATGGTGGGAATGCCTAATCCTCCAACGCTACTGGAATGAGATTGTGCCCCTTATGTCCCCAATATGCCGGAAATCAATAGACCCCACCCCAAGGTTGTGTCGCCTAAATATTTGGGATGCCATAGATCTAAATCGTACCGAGCAAATGCGGGTTTCTCTGCGCTGTATTGTAGCAAAGAGGAATATTGCTAGAAAGTGGAAGGAAGGTGTCGTGCCCGTAGAACGGACTAGGCAGCGGATATGGACTGGTGCATGCAAACTGAGAGGGTGATATACGAAGGAAGGAGCCCAGGCAAATGGACTAGAGTGTGAGGCCCATGGAATGAATAATGAGGACTTCTATGTACCCCTTTTCCAGATGGTGCTTCTTGTAGATGGAGAATCCCTTTAGAAGGCGCAGACTGCGATCTGCCTGTCTGTTATTGCTACTGTCTCTCTTAATTATTTTTTAATACATTTATGCAGCTTTTAATTTCAGTGATGTACCCTCTTTGGCAATTGCTTTACTTTATGTTGTTGTTTTCTGTTGTGTTGTCATTTTTGTCAGGGTGATCTTGTGGCAATGCTAAAGCATTATCAAACAAATGCTGCATCCACAGCAAAAATAAGTACCGATCACGACTCATTATTGCAGGAAAGATGGCAATTGCCATCAAGGGACTGGTAGACCAATATGAAGCCAGGGACGGCTTCCTTATCAAGCCCATCAAAAAAGTTAAACCAGAAAACTGCCTCATCTCGTTCAGATTTATGAGACTCCAACGGGTAGCTCTATAGCGGGCCTAAGTCTGGCACTATTGACCCTCAAATACTGTTCAGCATACTAATTAGTCTGCTCAACAATCTCAGCCAAAAATATGTCATCCATAAAAAACTGTTTAGGCAAACAATTTTTAAAAATCACTCTACACCCTGCATTACCGGTAGAGGCAGGAAACACCGGATGCACCATCTTTGGATCAACCCAAAGTACAGCACTTCCAATGAAAAGCTTTGCCACTCCAGGCTGCAATCCAGATTCCTCTTGCTGCACCTTCAACCATTCAGTGTTCTCTTCTAAAACAGGCACTTCATCGCACTGAGAGTAGCTTCAGCCACACTGAGAGTAGATTCACCACCAGATGATTCCTTGTGGACAGAAAACTCACTGTGAGAATCGTGTACTTCCTCCTCTGCCTCAGTGCACTGTCAGGCTCATAATCATGGTTAGAGGAAGAATCAAAAAGTATACCAACCACCTGTTGAGCAGTAATCATGCGGCTAGCCATAATCCTTACTAATAAAGGTAACTTAACAAACAAGGCAATAAGAACAAACACTTTGTAAAATAAGTAATAAATAAAATGTGGCTTTAGCACAAAGACCTATGTACTCCAAAACGATACTACTCACTTGCCAGAAACACCTAGACTCACCCCCACCTACTCTGCACAGACGCAAGGATCAACATTATCCCACTAAAAAAGAAAAAGAAAATTACATATGAGACAACACATCGTGTACAAATCCCAAAACAGTTGAGAGCAATGCCACAGGAGAGTGAGAAACAATGATGCTCCAGTGATGTTAGGAGCAGGTAATTATGCCCCAAAGAGTGAAAACACAAGGATACAACCTCTGTGTGATCCGGCGGAGTATATCCCAATTAACAACTTCCACTTTGATGAAAGTCCTACTAAGCCAATAGCAATAGGAGAATGGTCCCCCAAGTAAGTGACAGCCGGTCCTGTCAAGGCACTGGAACACTCCCTTTTAGATGGCAGGCCACAAGCCGATAGATCAATAAGCCAGCACGTTGATTACACTTGATTGGAAGCTCCAACTTGGCTTAACAAAACAAAGGGTGGGTGAGAATTTAAGTAAGTTAGGAGTGACAGGTACAGCTTGTCCTAATGGTTTACCAGCTGCCCTTCTTAAACCTGACCCACACAGTGGGCACAATTTCTAACTACAGTCTTTGTGGATTGCTTTCTCTCTAGCATCGTCACTGCAAGCTGGTGAAGGTCCATTCTAGCACCAGTCCACAGGAAAAGAAGCCAGCATTTGCTGGGTAACTACCGAGCGATTTCGCTTCTTGATGTTGAAGGGAAGTGTTATGCCAGACTTTTAAGCAAGCAGTTAGAAGCTTGGGCCACAGAGAAGCAGCTAATTCCATGGTTCTAATATGGTTTCCAAAGAAATTGTGACACTGATGCCTGAAAACCCTGTCTTGCCTAATTGATGATGATACACACCCCAAGTCACTGTCCCTTTAAGCGGCTTTTATAGATTTCACAAACGCTTTTGATAACTTTCCAAGAGGTAGCCTTTAAGTTGATGTTAAGAAGATGGGGAATCCCTTCACTACTTCTGACAGCAATTGAGTCATTTTATAATGAGACATGACTGAAAATCAAGATAGATTCAAAACTGGATAACCTCAGAAAAGATAGCCACATATAAAGGTCTAAAACAAGGCTGTATTTTAGCTCCACTGCTATTTAATATTTATATGGTGGACCAGAAAGGTTATTTGAATATTTTTAGGCTCTGGCTCCCTAAATTTATGGGGCACAAATTCCAAATCCTCCAATACGCTGATGATATGGTCTTGCTAGACAGCACACAATTGGGTCTTCAGGGATCCCTTAACGCACTGGTCCACTGTTGCTCTGATAATGCTAATTCTATCAAATGTAAGTAAAACAAAAATTATAATCTTTGGAAGGAATCTGATCAAACATGGTGCATGGCACATCGAAGGAACCTGCTTAGAAAAAGGGGAAAGTTTTAAACATCTAGCTGTGCGCCTAGATGAAAGTGGGCACAGGGAACAAGACGCAGCCATGAGGGCCATGGCCAAATCTCTGATGTGTACAATGGTCCATTTAAAAAAGAACATGGCCAGACAAACCACTATAGCATTACTCTTTGCCGTAAGATGCAAAGTGATGCCGGCAATCTCATATGGAGCAACCATTTGTAAAGATCAAATTTTTGGTTGGTTGGGCAGACAGCAATGTGTGTGCTATTGTTGCCTTTTTGCCATTTCTGGCAGCACCAGCCAAGCTCAAATACGGCCAGAACTCAAACTGGCTAAACAGGAGCTGGCTCTTTATGTAAGACATGTGCCATTCTGCTTCAAATTAACATGGGAATGGTGCAACCTAACCACATGCACCCAGGGATTTATTTCCCCTAAGCAGACTTAAAGGAGATTACGGTGCAACAAGGGGATAGCCGTCAGAAACTATTAATTGTGTTGAGTGGTTTGTTTGCTGGGTCTAACACAATATTTTGTGGAATGATTTTTATGTTTTAATTTTAATTAATCAAACATAAATCAACTAAACTTGAAAACTAAGTCCCCAGTTGTGGTCTAGTGGACCAGTAGAAAATATGGAACCAAGAGACATGGTTTTTAATCTCTGCCTCCCATTTGGACAAATTGTGTGATCTGGGTCAATTACTTTTTTAACAGATTCTGCTGCTCCCTTTTGGCATAATTGCAATCAAAATTAAATCAAAAGCTGTTAGGAAGTGCGTGGTTAAAAAAGAAAAGCAGTGGATAGTGTCTGGGGGAATGGAGAAGTGGAGAACTGCCCAGTTTCATGGTATATTCACCAAAATATATCAATGAAGGGGACAGAAGGGCTTTTACTAGGTCCAGCATAAATACCTAGGGCAATAGTCAGAGAAGAGGGTATGCAGTTCCTATAGGGGTAAGGGGACAAGAAGGGAGCCCCTCATTGGGTGCCCATTGGGTATTGCAGTGTCGACCCGACTAAGAGCAGACCCAATGATGAAGCATGACACCTAGCTGGCTTGTTGTGTGAGGGTCCTAGTTCCATAGGGAGGAATCCCCCTCCCGCCATTTTCTGTGGGAAATTTCAGTCTTCACGAGAAATTAGTGTGTATCTCCGCCTCCTTGTCCCCTTACGCCTATAGGAACTGCATACGATCTTCTCTAATTATATTCACCAAAATGTAATATGGTGGTAAATGCCTTTGCAGCAAGTAGTCATGTACTGCAGAAAGAGATCTACTGCTTTAACACATTGTGTTATCCTGCCTGACCAATGCTCTACCTTTGCACTATAAACTGATTTCACAATTTGTCACCAATATGATATAGGCACAATGGAAAAAAAATAACACCAAGAAAATACTCCCAGGGTAGATCCACAGCATGGTTTCATTCACACATTCATGGCTCTTTACCAACATACACGTGACTTTACATCTCAATAGCTGAACCTGCGCCTGAAGCTGCATTATACCTCTAAGGGGACCCTTCCGAAGCTGAAGTTCCACCTTTCCAGTCATCAATAGGTAACTCTTTTGTAGCTAGTTAGGGTTTAAAAAGTGATAGTTACTTCCCCTTTCAGAGGATTGAAGAGGTAGGGAACCAAAATGCAGAAAGAATGGGATCCTGCATTGCCTTTGTGCCGGCCGTGGGGCAGGAGCCACAATTGTTAGTCAAACCGGCAAAACGTGTGACAGTTGGCCACCATACCAATATTATGGAGTGTTTCAATGAGCATTGCAATGTAATTCCCTCGGGGATAGCTTCCTGTTACTTTTTGCCCTAGGACAACACTAAAGCACTAAAGCATACTACATGATGAGCAGGCGCTGCTAGCGGAGTTCCCTGTAGGCTGTGCGCTTGTGAGCCCAACCATTCTCTAACATAGCACGCACCTGTGCTTAATTTGCAAATAAATAAGTGCCAGAGCTCTCGTCAGGAGACCACTGCAGCTTGCACCACACATTGCCTCTGCCATGCTGCCAGTGATAGTAACAACAAAACTACTACCTTTCACACTCCTGCAAGTGTGACAATCCAGACTATTCCATGTCCCGAAAGCTATAAGAATGGCTTGGGCAGCAAATAATAGTCATTTTTAATGTATATTGAATTAATAATTTACTGTTGTGGTCACATGAGACAGTGCCACTTGTGGCAGACTGTCACAAGTGCTGGTGTTGACAATTAAGCGCCAGTGCAGAGCCCTGACGAACACAAAGAGAATGGCAGCCTGCAGTAAATAGCCCTGATAGACTGGCTATAAACATTCTCATGTTAATTACTTTGCACCAGGTTCTATGAAATGTTTCGGTTTGTTGGCCTGATGGTTTATGGCAGCCTCCCTATCAAGGGACTCCGTACTCATCAAGGGTAAAGAAATCCAGGATGGTAATTCATTGGAAATCATCCTCTCCCTTTAGTACCAACTACATTCCTACACAGAAAAATGAATGTTTCTTTGGAGTCAATAATATCACAGTATATCCTCCACCTTTTTATAATACTCACAATTGTTGGCTGTCTTCATGTAGCTGGGAATTCCTACTCGAAGCTGCTGCTTTTACACTATTCAGTTACAGGGGCTCCAAACCTCCTACTAATGCCAGTGGCGAGAGGTGACCTTCAACCGTGAAGAGACGTTGAGCCGAGAGTCACGTCCAGTGGCAGGCACTGTCATAAATCACAATGCCTTTAAGCTCAAACTCCGAAGCTCTCAATCATGGCTCGTTAACAGATTTTATAATGGGATGTGACTGAGAGCTCAGGAGTTAAGCCTGAAGGCAATGCGAGCTTCTCAGAGTGCTGGTCAGTGGGCCCAAAAGATTAAAAAAAACAAAATGTACTTTCCTAAGCTTCCTCATCCTTGTCTTGATTGGAGTCTGCGCGAATCCTCCTGGAGACTCAACTAAATCCCCTCTCAGAATCTAGCTGCTGATAATGTTGAGCAGCACCAGCATTGGCTTGAACCGGCTGCTTCGATGCTCCAGCAGGCACTGTGGGCCTGTGCCCGCTCTCCACCCAGATGTCTCAGATAGCTAGGTGGAGAGGTTTAAAGTGCACATGCCAGGATGCCCGTCACAAGAGAGCCGGCCAAAGTAACATGTGCTATTTAAACTGAGGTGAGCACCACTCCTCCCCTGCTGCAAGTCAGAAGCAATGGCCCACCCTAAAACACTGCTTATGCCGGTAGCAGTGAAGATAAAAAGGTTATTCATTTTATTAACATTTTATTTTTCACGTTTGCTGAACAGGCAGCAGGGGTGCAACACTCCTCCGCCCTTACGGGAGGGTCTGCTTCTGACTAATGCTTAGAGAAATATGTCAATTCTTATTTTGGCCATTAAGTTTTTCTTCTTTTGTGTGCTGTAATGCAAAACATTCGACTCAATGAAAAAGTAGGTATCAGTGAGTTCTCTTTCAAATGCACATCTTTGCAATAATCTTTAAAATGAGGAACTAACTACTCAAAATCAAGCAAACTCTGATATGAACCTTATCATGAGACATGGTATGCAGGACCATACGGCAGTCAGTCAGTGTTAGAAATAGGGGTCTCTAGTTGGCAAAGGCTTGCACCTTTGTCCACGTGGAGGACCCTTCGTCCTAGTCAGGATTAGAGAGTTACACTCATAAAATAACCACTGCTCAGCCCCTTGGTAGCTTGGCACGAGCAGTCAGGCTTATCTTAGAGGCAGTGTGTAAAGCACTTGCACATAACTGACAGTAATACAGTGTAAGCACTACAAAAGGACACCACACCAGTTTAGAAAAATAGCCAATATTTTTAAATACAAGACCAAAAACTATAAGAATCCACAATACAGTACTTAAAAATCTACAGTTATCAAAGTACACTTTAAAAACAGTTCCTTGATGTTGATAGCTCCGTCTGGGGATATCATGGCACCGTGAGCAAACAAATCCAAACAGTTCAGGCTGGTCGCGGTGTTGTGGACCAGCAACAGTGTCAGGAAGACCTGCAAACAGTACCTGTTAGAGATGCAGGGCGCCGAAGCCCCTGCAAGTCACTTGCGTTGCAGGTCGAGCTCCTTTCTGTTAGGATCAGGAGCGGAGGCACCGGCAGGCGTCGGGTGCTGCGGTGCAAAGTGCAGCGTTGCAGAGTGCGGTGCCCTCAGGTCAAGGTGCAAGCAGCGGCTCGGTGTCGTTGTCAGATGGTGTCATGGGTGAGACCAGGGACCCGGTGCGAGGTGAAGGCAGTGCTCGTCACGGTGCTGGCAGATCAAGGGTGCAGGCAGCGGGGTCGTCGTTGCTGAAGGACTGTCATCGGATGACGAACGGGAGTCGATGGTGCCGGCATTGGTAGGCCAAGGCTGCAGTGCGGGATGATGGTGGTGCGTCGTGTAACTTTACAAGGGGTGCCTCGAACCACGGTGCAAGCAGCGGCGTCGATTTCAGCATGGCGCATCGTTGTGGGAAGGCCAAGGCGTTGTCGTGAAGCGAGGCTATGCAGAGTGCGGTGCCCACAGATCGCGGTGCGAGCAATGGTTTGGTGGCGGCGTCAGCAAGTTTTCTTGGTGAGACCAGGCTCACGATGTGACATTGCGGCGGTACTCTCTGTAGAGTCCAGGCTTTAGCGTGAAGCGAGGCGGTGTGGAGTGCGGTGCCCACAGGTCGCGGTGCGAGCAGCGGCTCGGTGGATGTGTCAGTAGGCGCTGTCGGTGAGACCAGGGTCATGGTGCGGCGTTGTGGCGGGGCCCCCATGCTGTTCCTTCAGGACATGGAGTCGGCAGCGGCATCGTAGACGGCGTCAAGTTGCTTTTCTTCTGTTACAGCCCAAAACACAGAGTCCTCAGTGCTGAGGGCAGAAGAGCTTGAAGCCTTTGCTGTTCCTGAGACTTCTTGAACAGAGGGTAAGCTCTACCTCAACCCTTGGAGAAACTCACAAAAGTATGTTGTAGAAAGTGCAGTCCAGTCCTTTCACTGCCCAAGACAGAAGCAGCCACTGTAGGCCAACACAGCAAAGCACACAGCAAAGTGGTAGTCCCGCCCCACAGCTTCTCCAGCTCATCTTCTTGGCAGTCTTCTTCATCCAAAAGAGTTCAAAAGTTCAGGGGTGTGGGCCCCAGTATTTGTATCCAAATATCCTTTGATCCTCTAGGCAGAGCATGTCTGTGCCCAGCCAGAACCAGTTCTGCCTTCCCTGGTGAGATTTCCTGGCAGGGGGTGGAGACAGCATTGTCAGAGGCAGACTAGGCCCTTTGAGGTGCAAGGAAATCTCCTCCTTCTTCCACCATCGCAGTCCAGGTCTAATCAGACCTTTCCTGACCTACCTAGACTATCAGGAGCCACCCTTGCTTCCTAGCCATCTGTCGTCCAAAACCCAGACAGGCAATCCACATTCCAGCAGAGGCACACGGGATGACTGAGCAAGAAAATACCTACTTCCTAAAAGTGGTATTTTCAAACACAGAATGAAAAATCACCTTTACTAAAAGATGCATCGTTAGATTCTGAGTTCAGGCATACTAAATTTTATTTTTCCATCTACTTTCCAGGGTCAGTTATGTTTATAAGATGTTATAAACAAACTTCCCATTCTTTCCTATGGGGAACAGGTAGCCTTCTAATTGTGAAAAACTAAATGGGCTGTATTTCACTCTATCATGACATGCCACACACACCAGGGCATGTCTGACCTTTCACATACACTGCACCCTGCCCACAGGGGTACTTTGGGCCTACCTTAGGGGTGCTTGACATGTAAGAAAAGGGAAGGTTAGGGACTGTCCAGTGTGTGCCCGGGCCCAGTCGACATGACAGTTACAAACTGTGTGCAGATTCTGCAATGACAGGTCTGAGGTACCTTTTCCGGGCTACTCACTTGCGTGGCACAATCCGTGTTGCAGGCCCAAGCGTAGCATTTTATTCCCAGTCCAATGCACACTCAGTGCACTTTTCTAGGAGCTAAAAAGAAAATCAAACAGCCAATCAGGGAAACACCAATCCATAACATACTTTACCACAGGAGCACTTGCACTTTACCACTGATCAGCTGTGAGAAAAGTGCGCAGAAACACTACACCAGCAAAAACAGAGTCAAAACAGGGAGGGCAGAAAGCTTCGTATTTGGCGTTTTAGCGCGCGCAGCAAAATTGTTTTACTTATTTTTTACGTTACTTACCTGTAATCGTCTGTTTGCCGTATTTTACACCCCCCTACCCTACCCCTCCCCCACCCCACGACACGGCCCGGTGGAACGCCCTACACGGGCTGTGGCTACCCCTAACACATGCTTCCACCTGAGCCCTATTCCATGTGACTAGCATATTATTTTGCTTATCTACAGATGACATTTTTATAATCTGTTTCATTTATTTATTTATAAAGTTTTGTATAACACGAACAAGACCCAGGAGGGTATCAAAGCGCTTCACATTTGACGTAGGCAGGATACCAAAGTGGGACAAGCATAATCATTACAAATAGGTTCAAGAAAAGAGCATGACAACAACATGATTCAGAGCATTTAAAAAACATTTAAGACGGATCCACTAATAGAGAGGAGTAGGCAATGTAAACGGACCCAGTAAGATCACAGCCTGCCAACACTATTAATCACCAGATTACACAAATGTAGAAGAACAGGTAATGGGAGAGAAACATTCCATAAATAACATACAAAGTTGTGCAGCAGCCTGTTCACACTGTTAAACCCAGGAGTATAACTGTGTAATGGACAGTAATCGCATCGGAGAAGAGAGCATATTGAAGTAGTTAAACCAGGACTTTAGGGCAGGAACTTCAGCATTAGGATTTCTTTCACTTCGTTTTTGAAGGAAGTGATGGATGGGATTCGGCGAACTTCTGGAGGAAGGGAATTCCAGATCTTTGGGGCCATGCCCGAGAATGCTCTGTAACCCGTTCTCTTTTTGTGGACGATTTGAGTTTTCAGGAGCAATGAGTTTGCACTTCGTGATAGACAGCCGCCCCCTGATAATTCTAATTTGAGAGCCAGATAGATGGAGGTCTTGAAGTGCAGTGACTTGTGAGTCAAGCAAACGATCTTTGGTTGTATTCTAGCTTCATAAGGTAGCCAGTTTAGTGATTTTAAGGCCGGGGATATGTGATCATTTCTTTTTGTACCAGTAATGAATCTGGCTGAGGCATTAATGGAAGCCGAAAGTGGAACAAAGCTTAGTTTGGGGAGACTGCAAAGCGTGGAACTACCGTAGTCTAGCCTTGGCAATACTAAAGCTTGAACCACTCATTTCAAGTCTTCCTGTGAGAGGAATGGTTTGAGATTCCTTAGTAGCCTCATCTGGTATTTAGCACCCATGGTTGCATTGCTAATATGTTTCTGCATGTTCAGGTGTCTGTCAAGGTACTGTCATGCTTTGTAAATAATGTTTCTCAGTAATACATGGGAGAACCTAGAATGCTGTGCACATATTTGGGGATTTACCATACATGAACAGTCACGAGTTGTCAAATGAAATAATTTGTGTCTTTGTACTGTAGTACCCATGCAGTTAACATAATATTTTATGCTAGCCAGGTAGTAAAGATTTGATGTTATATTGCTTGAAATGTGCCCAAAAGCAATACCTCACATATCTGTGAGTTGAAGAGCAGAATTGACTGAATAAACTTTCAACACTATAATACTGTGGCAAGATTTGTTTGAATTTCTTTTGAGCTCATAATCACTCCTAAATGAGTGACTAAAATTAACCTCACTGTATTCATTTTGCTGAACATAGTACTCATATCTGAAGGAGAAATTGATATGCCTCACTTATCAGAAGGCACCACCATCACACCTGTTTTCTTAGTGTCACTGCTTGCATTTTTACAAGCTTGCAACTGTTTCCCGTTAATCCCCCACGCCATTCCCTCCTACCAGCAGAGGCCAGGCCCTTACTTTTGCTGATTGGCCCAATTCATGTTCCCATAACTGATCTACCTTGGTTGCCCTTGTCACCCTGTTCTCTTACTTGACTTCTTATCAGAGGGCATTAAGCATAGGGTCAGGGGAATTCAGAGAGAGTCATGAGGGTATTCCTTTGGTATTGTTTCTACATGGGCCTGTGAAGGCCAGGTAGGGGCCTAGGGCACAGAAAATCTACTCCATGTCTACTCTTTGTCTCTACATTCTCCTGCTTCTTCCACGTACCTCCCTTCCTCTTCGATGGCAGTAAAAAGTGGTGGCTCATGCACCACAAACCTTTGCATAAATACTAACTACTATTGATTCTGCACACAGTGGAGAAAAGAGTGCCAACAAACATACGGTTGCCGCGCACAGAGAAAAATATTTAGAGGGAACATTGACTGCCAGCATTCATCTATGCCCTTTCAAACTGCAGAGCTGAACTTGGGCTAGTCTCTGACATCAGCGAATACCACCTGAGCTGCCTCCTTTCCTTACTAACTGATAACAATACAAATATGCAGCACATGAGGAAACTATTGAGTGACGCATGAGTAATCAAAGTTACTGGACTACAGGGATCTTGGAAGTTTCAGGAGAGGCCACTGGATGATGACCATCAGGGCTGTGGAAGAGTGCATAAAATGTCAGGCTCCTCCCACTATAAAGGCTGTAACAATGTAAGCCATTACAAGCATGCCTTTATAAAACCACTCTGGTGAAGACAATAGCAACTCAGAAATTCTTGTACAGTAGTGCCAGACTTACTCACATCACTTTGAGTTACTTTCAGAAGATGATACAGCTGGGATAGTGAAAAAGCCAGTTACACATGAGGTTGACATGAGTGCTAAAGCGAAGGTGCTTGGGAACAGATACTCATGACATACCTAGCTTTCTTTGAAAAGTTAGTAGAATCTGGAAGAAGAGGGAGCATGTTATATACTGCAGGTCTTAGTGCAAACAATGTAACTGGGTCCCCTCACTAGAGTGACATCTGTCACCTACCCCGGATGCTCCTTAGCCTCCTTCAGCATAGTCTGCATAAGTCACTTCTACTGTCACACGCTATTGTGTTTCCACTCCCTGCACTGCATTTCTGCAAGTCAAAGACATAAAACTAAATAGCATTCACAAAGCGAATAAATTTGGTCCTTGTAAAGCACATGCACATAGACATAACATTCAGGGACCCCACACTCACACTGCTGCCCTCACGTAGGCAGGCACACCCCTTCATGCTGCACTCACACAGGCATATGACTCACTCTGCACTCAAACAAAAGCACATTTCAACCTGAAGACCATTTACCTTACAGTTTCAAAATACAATGTTAATCCTTCATTCACACAGGCACACCCCTCACAGCACATTTACAAAACATAGTGTCTCTCCTGTACTCACACAAGCACACTGCTCACTCACAGGTACAACACTCACTCGGAAGGAGTAGCATTAGGACCGATGGTGGCTTAGGAGGCAAAGGTATCTGGTCCATTGGTCCACTAGTGCAATTCAAATCTTTTTAAGTGAACTACACTGAAGCCTGAATGTCTACTGCAGTTATCCAACCTCCTTTCAATGACACTTGGGCCAGCACTGCAGACTATATGAGTCTAATCTTTGTGGACTTTTGACCGGAAAGAGTCTTGGCATCAAAAGAAAGTCCTACTTGCCTTCTAAAATCAAGGTGGTGGTTTTCTTTTTAGTGCAAGCATATGCAAAAATTAAGAAATAAAAACAAAAGGAACATAATGGCAACTAAACATGGAAGGTATGTGCTGATCTGTCCTATTAGAACAGTAAAAAATTATAGAGTTTCCACAGTACAATTTCAATATGGTGGCATGGTCTTGAGGTTTGCAGCAGTGATACCTGGAAATATCCCCAGAGTGAGATACTGAGGTACTGTGACCCCAGGTAACTGTGATACACAATACTGAAGTAGAGTTGGGAGAGGCAATATATTACCAGGGAGAGCTGAGTCACATGTCTATCCTGGCTCCAAATGCCCAGGCACGAGCTGAACAATAGGAACATTTGGCATGGATATTCTGCACCAAATATTACGTACAGTATGATAAAGTTTCTATGAATTTAAAAAAAGTATATTTCTTTAACAAGCATTTCACCTTAGTACAACAGATTACATCACTGCATTGGGAGGCATTTATTAAAAGTAAAACAATGTAAACGTGAACTTAGAAACATTCATGTACCCAACTCGAGGACAATACTATAGTGAATTATGTACCACATTTGTTCCATGTCTTTGAAGGAAGCTTTTACTAACTGGCACTACAATAGAACACTTATTGCATGTCTTTTGCTGCAGCTTGCACTGGCTGGCACTGCAGTGCTACACTTGTTCCTTTTCTTTGAAGGAAACTTGCACTGGGCTTGTAGTGCTAAACGTGTTCTATACTTTTCAGTAAAGACTGTAATATTCTTGACCAGTTCTGTTTGTCTTATGTGTGAGAGCCAAGGCCCCCTGCCCTCCTGCTCCCTGTGCTCTATGTATTTCTGTGTTTTAGGTCTGACCAGAAAACTGCTTTAGCTGTTCTATCCGCCTCATGATTTCTCAAAAATATTACATAATCTTTCTTAGAACATGGACTGTGGGCCCAATTCATTTATTCATCAGAGTACCCTTCACATAGTGGTTTAGCATACATACAACTGAAAGTGGATCTGCCACCCTCCTCAACCATTTGCTTTGTTGTCAATGCCTGGGTCTGCCTAGTAGACAACTGCTGGTCTTTAAGATGTCAGTTAGTCTGGATAACAGTATTTTGCCTGCTTGCTCTGTGTTACTCGGTATCAAGAAGAGTCCGACCTCAGGAGATATTTTGTTTAGCTCATCCACCAGCACCTCACATGCACCTGCAAACTAGCCCTCAAAGAATAAGGAGAATACCAGAAGCTCTGCTTCCATTGCTACTGGACCGCAGCTTTCTTATGCAGAGCGCCAGGTATCAGTGTTGCAAACTTCCAAACCATGTCACCATCTTGAAATGGTGTTCTGCATACTCTTTAATTTTTACTGTTTGAAGAAATCTGCAGTGGTTCAAATGTGGCTGATGGGAGATTAGATAACTGAAGTAGACATTCAGGCATCGCTGTAGCTTACTTGAAAAGCTTTGAATTGCACTCATGGACCAATGCACCAGATAATCATTTTCTGCCTCCTACGCCATCATCTGTCTAGACTCTGCTACTTCCTAGTGAGCGGTGTATCTGTGTCTGCAGTGTGTTTGTGTGAGTGCAGGATGACCACTATGGTTTGTGTGTGTGCTGTGAGGGGTGTACCTGTGTGAATGAAGGATCAACATTGTATTTTGCAAGTTCAAGGTAATTGGTTTTCAGGTTGAAAGTTGTGCCTGTGTGAGTGCAGAGTGAGACAGAGGTCTGTGTGTGTGCAATGCGACGGGTGTGCCTACATGAGGACAGCAGTTTGCTGTGGGGACTCTGCATGTTATGTCTTTGTTTGCATGCACTTTACAATGGCCAAACATATTGGCTTTGGTTATGCTTTTAGGTTTATGACTTTGACTTGCAGAAATGCAATGCAGAAAGTGGAAACACTATAGTGTGTGTTTGAGACTAGAAGTGCGTTTTAATTAGGCAGATGCAGACTACTCCAAAGGGGGTTAAGGAGCATTGGAGGCTGCTGACAGACTGAGATGTCACTTTAGCGAAGGGGCCCAGTTACTTTGCTTTCACTATTGCCCATGGAAACCTAGCTACACCACTGAATGTATACTATAGCACAATATTGAGGACCAAAGCATGATCAAGCACTTTATAGAGGTATTCACTCAGTTACTCATTCTGTGGGGCATATTTACAAGTCCCCTTCGCCACTGCAGTGTCATTTTTTTGACACTCCAGTGGAGCACAATGTTAAGCCATATTTACAGGGCCTCACAAAGCTACCTTGTGTAGCTTTTCATGGCCTTGGAAATATGGCCCCCTTTTATGCATTACTCTCTATGAAAGCGGCGTTCCGTGGTTGTTGCTGTGGGGGTTCACACACAACACCCATGGATCCTAATGTATTACCAGACTTACAAGGTTTCCTAACCCTGGGAATTACTCAGAGTCCTACGCCTCCCCAGGGAAGGTGCTAAATTGGCACAAGAAAAAATACCATTATTTATCCTTGCTTTTTGATCTACATGTGCTGCATTCTGCAGCACACATAGAAGGAGAAAAACACAATCTAATGTTGTTTTTGTGCAAGAAGGTGTCCCTTCCTGCTCAAAAGCAATAATCCCTGCAACGCATGCAGCCTTGCACCATGGTGCTAGGTTGTAATTGTGCACCAGTGCAGAGGAAAGCACATGGATGCATTGTATTGCTGTAAGTATGACACATCCCTGCACTTTCCTAATGACGAAGCTCGGCACAGCAAGATGACTTTCAGAGCACCGCTGCATCATTTTTAGTAAATATGCATCTTAGTTTTATTCTTAAATGATTGCATGGAATTGTTTTGTTCAAGTACGCTGCTGCTTCCAATTTTTCCATATTATTGCTAAACATTCCCATAGGCCTCTAATTTATGTACTCTAATCCTAACGCATATGTGCTGGCCAAATCTCCATAAATGTGTGCCTGCTGTGCAACTCTGTGGGCAGGTCAGATGTTCGTCACTGTTCAGGAAGGGTCTCCTTAGATTGTTTGTGAATGACCCTGCAAAGTCCTCTGATGGGGAATGCTGCCCTCAAACCTGTTTAAAACTCTATCTACCTTCTGTGTATATATTCATGGGTTTAACTATGTTGTCCTATTTGGCAGGAATGTATTGTTTAAATGCCTTTACAGCCTAATCATAATTTCTCACTCCTAAGGCTCTGATTACAACAGGGTCTGTAAGGCAGGTGCAAAATTGTGTAAAATCTGTTGCAAATTGAATGGAAAAATGTCAAAAAAATGCCATTTCTTTGACGAATGGAAAAAGTGCATAATTTGCATATGATCGCTCATTAAAAGGTCAGCGTTTCATAAATGGATGCAAATAATGATTCAATCAATCAATCAATCAATCAATCAATCAATCAAGGACATTTATAGAGCGCACTACTTACCCGTAGGGTCTCAAGGCGCTAGGGGGAGGGGGGGTGCCGTTACTGCTCGAACAGCCAGGTCTTCAGCTTCTTCCTGAAGGAGAGGTGGTCTTGGGTCAGGCGCAGGTCGGTCGGGAGGGAGTTCCAGGTCTTGGCGGCCAGGTAGGAGAAGGACCTTCCTCCTGTTGTCGCTCTTCGGATGCGGGGGACGGCAGCGAGGGCGTGGTTGGCTGAACGGAGGTGGCGTTAGGGAGCGTGGAAGTTGATTCGGCTGTTGAGGTAGCTCGGGCCTTGGTCGTGTAGGGCTTTGTGTGCGTGGGTGAGGAGGCGGAAGGTGATTCTTTTGTTGACGGGGAGCCAATGCAGGTCTCTGAGATGTCCGGAGATGTGGCTGGTTCGTGGGATGTCGAGGATGAGTCTAGCTGAGGTGTTCTGGATCCGCTGGAGTCTCTTCTGGAGCTTGGCGGTGGTACCGGCGTAGAGGGCGTTGCCGTAGTCCAGTCGACTGCTGACGAGTGCCTGGGTGACGGTCTTCCTGGTCTCGGTGGGGATCCACCAGAAGATCTTCCGTAGCATGCGTAGGATGTTGAAGCAGGCAGAGGAGACGGTGTTGACTTGCCTGGTCATGGAGAGGGAGGAGTCCAGGATGAAGCCCAGGTTGCGTGCGTGGTCTGTCGGCTTGGGTGCGGTGCCCAGGGCGGGAGGCCACCAGGAGTCGTCCCAGGCGGAGGGCGAAGAGCCTAGGATGAGGACCTCCGTCTTGTCTGAGTTCAGTTTCAGGCGGCTGGTCGTCATCCACTCGGCTACCTCTTTCATCCCTTCGTGCAGATTGGCTCTGGCGGCGGCGGGTCGTTGGTCAGGGAGAGGATCAGCTGAGTGTCGTCGGCGTAGGAGATTATGTTGAGGTTGTGTTGGCGTGCGATGGCTGCGAGGGGGCTCATGTAGACGTTGAAGAGGGTGGGGCTCAGCGAGGATCCTTGAGGGACGCCGCAGATGACTTCGGTGGCCTCTGACTTGTACGGTGGCAGGCGGACTCTCTGTGTTCTTCCGTCGAGGAAGGAGATGATCCACTCCAGAGCCTTCTCCTGGATTCACTAATTACCACTTAATAAGCAAACATTAATTAGCGAGTACACACTTTGCTCCAGTGGTTGCGCTGCCAATGTAATACGGGTCCACACTGTAGAAAAACGCAGTCAAAGGAATATTTAGGACAACTTGTGTCAATCTGTGATTGTGACACTGCAATGGGCCGTAGTGCCAGGTGCTTGTTTGGAGAGCTAGTATTGTCTTATTATCGACACTTGTTGCTTTGATAATTTATTAACTTCTTCTTTATCACTTTTATCTTTTGCACAATCTGGGCATATAACTCAACAACCTTCTAAACATCTGGGGCCGTGCTACATAAAGTGAACGCTGAAAGTGCTAATTTCAGAGATGTCTCTGCCACGGTTTGGGGCTGGCTCGTGTCTTCAATAGCCCAAGATGTAGCAACATTATTTTATCTCCATAGACAGCGGTAAATGGTGGTTTGTCGCTGGAACATTAAAGGAAGGGGCTGCTTTTGGCTGAAAATGTGGCTGTATTTGTTGATATCTCTAAAGAAATCACCCAGCACAAGAGAAAAGAACATAGTAATATAAGACAAAGCAAAATAACCACAAAAAAACCACAGGGCACACAAAAAAAACATTGAAACTAGAAAGCAACACAAGTATCACATTACAACAAAACAAGAACCAAATGCAATACTGCAACACAAAATACAAGAGCACGTAAAAACACACCACCACAACAACAAAATGCAACACATCATATAAATACTAATATTCTGGAACCACATTACCACAGCCACAAGTTAGCTTTCATAATATGATGATAAAAGGCTACTGCATCAAGTACCACTGAACAAAAAATTACAAAAAATTCGTATCTACCCCCTGATTGCCTTTGCTTAACTGTTTTGCTTCTCTTCAGTGCAAACTGGTCCTTCAGCAGGGCTCGAGTTTAATTCTGCTGCATACAAGCAACAGCTATGTACAGAGATTCTTTAAAAATTTAAATAACGGATCAATATTCTGACAGTGTATACAAAATACACCATTCACCTGACTTGTGTCCAAGTTAAGCAATGACCTCATACAAAACCTATAAAATGTATTCTTGAAGATCAGTAGGCCGCCTTGCCATGCATCTGTGTGGGCCAGCTGGTCGGCGTCTGTTTCCATTGCAAGCGTGACTGTCCCGAGTGTTCACGGAGCATACAATGAAAGTTGTTTTTAGGGGGAAAAAGAAAAACATAAGCTTGCCAAAAGCAGAACTCCAGAGTAATATGATTTATGCCTTTCCGAGGAGCTTTAATTCACTTTAGGGTGATGGCAGTTTCTTAATGAGAAAAAGAGGCAGGATTGACAAGTAAAAATATTACCTTCATAAGATATTCGTTTGGTGGCAGAGCCTGTCGTGCCCATTTCCTGCTTTGAAGTTCTACCGAGTAAACCATGGCCCGTTTGCAACCACGAGGCGGGTAATCTAAAAGGGCGCTCGTTGTCAGATCAGCAAGCGAGCCATTATGGTTTCCTTCAAAGAAGGTCATATCAATACATGGCTCCTGAGAAACTCCTCAAAATCTTGCACCACCAAGGTTCATCAGCTGCTTGTCAGCAAGCCTCTCCAAACACTGGAGCCACGACTGGAAATTTCAACACAGTCACTCGACGTCTATTCATCTCACAAACATTAGTCGCAATTTAACCCACATTGTCACACCCAACGTCATCGTCGGCTGTTGCAAAATGATCAAACTCTCTCCCAAACGGACGTACACTGAATCACATTCAACAAACGTAAACTAAAATCATATTGGTATGTCTGGTCTGTATTAAGGAGGTGTCAGAGAACGTATTTGCCAATGCCATACTGTGCGTCATAGGATGTGGCGTAACTGTAGTTGTCAACTGAGACTAGGCCTTGAGGGAGAAAGAGCAGGTTTTTAGGGCCTGAGTACTAACCTCTAGTCGCAAAATACTGTTTGCACTTTGCGACCATATTTTTGCGACTAGGGTGCTATTTTGAGAACCGACCTACATATCAATAGGTCAGTCCCCAAATTCTCGATTAATAATAATTGTGAGCATTAGCGACTGCTATTGGTTAGTAGAGGTGGGCAGTTAAAAAAATTAAGAAAAAAACAATAAGGAAAATAGAATTAAACTTACCTGCCAGCCGCTGCTTCTCCTCGGTCCTCTTCTTCTTCTGTCGACCCAGGAAGCAGGAATAGGAAGCACCCAGGCTTCCACACTCCCTTAGCCAATCACAACCCTGCTGATAGCATCATGATTGGTCTGAGCACCGTGGTTTGGCGCTCAAATGGGGACTGGCAGCCTGGGTATGTTCTCCACCCAGGCTGTGCAACACAGCCCGCTGGTGAACATGCCAAGCAGGCATGACGGTTTGGCCGGGTCCAAGTTGGCGGGCCAAACCGTCCTGCGCACTTAGAGAGTGCCCACCACTCCTCCCCATGCTGTGTGGGCAGTCACGCCCACCTCTACAGAGGAGTACTGAAAAATAAAATGATGATAACATGCTATTATTATCATTATATCTTTCCTGTGGGCGAAGCTCCTCCTCCTTAGCGGAGGAGCCGCCCCTGGAAGTGGGTCACAACTACCTGCCTCATGAATATTAATGAGGTAGGTCGCAATTTGCAACCCACTAGGAAGCCATCACAGGGATGGCGACCTGCTCGGGTCATCAGACCACCATGTCTGTGATTGCTTTTAATAAAGCAATCATTTTTTTAAGTGCAACCATTTTCCGTAAATGGAAATAGGATGAGTTAAAAAATAAATGAAATGCTTAACTTACATTTTTGAACGTTTTCAGAGGGGAATGGTTCTTGTGGGGTCGTCTTCTCATTTGCAAATGGATTACCACTACATTTCTGTAGTCGGTATTCTGGTTGCAAAAGATTAATACATACCATTCTGATTGGTTATCTGGAAGTGTTGTCATAAACACGCCCGTCCAAATACCGAATCGGAATTGGGTTGCAATTTGGTGTTTGTACATAAAAAAATGCTTCTTTGCGATTCCAAACTTCCCGATTGCAAACACAAAAAATGATTTGTACATCTGCCCCTTACTTTCCAGAAGTCAGAACACTCAATATAGAGCTAAAAGGCAGTCGCGGTCGGTAGTAGGAGTACCTGTCGGGCGGTGACGTGGGGAGGGGGAGGGGCAGAGTGGGGGGTAGTAAACTATGGATTACGGAGGTTTACAGGTAAGTAAACATATAAATATATAAAACGAATTTCTTTGCATGCACTGCATCCCCAAATGCGTTGCAGTGCATGCAACGAAATTCGTTTTATTTATTGATGTTTACTTACCTGTAAACCTCCGTAATCCATAGTGTAAAATCCCCCACCCTGCCCCTCCCCCTCCCCACGTCACCGCCCAGCAGATACTCCCACTACCAACCGCGGCTGCTAACAGGTTAGAAAGGACAGATATGAGCTATCATATATTTCCCACTGTCTCAGGGGCCCTGAGTTATGGCAAACATGAAGAATTTATATTTTTGAAACCAGGGCGTCATAAAAAATGTAATAAAATCACGTTTGTTCAGGAATGATTGCTTTATTGCGGATTAACAGTGAAAGGAGGCCTATAAATGCTGGAATTCAGCAAGCACGTGCCTGTACCCCCAGGGTAGGACTCCAGTGTAGCCGTCCATGGTCTGTGTAGAAATATCTAACAATAGGCAGCCATTCCAGCGTGTTTTAAACTTTCAGTGTTATTCATTGGACTGTATTCAGCTTCAGTCTTAACAGTTATGTTTGAACAATTACTGTTTCTGCTTATGAAAGTGTGCGTGTGTGTATGCATGTGTGTAGAGTGATAGCCTATACACATTTTTATGAACATGTTTAAAACTAAAACACAGTTTTAAATCGGTAAGGTATTACTTTGCATCAGTTTCTTTGTGTTTTCGCCTAGAGGTTTTGAATGTTGAAAGTAATTATATAATCGGTCACATTGGTTTTCATCAGGAAACCAATGGCGAGAGTCCAATATAGAAATTGTTTTAGTATCAGACCCAGTGGACTCACACCAGAAACAGCATGTGGTTTTATGACTAGATTCACACAATTCTATTGTGACTTTCAAATAAGAGTTGGGCTCTCTAGAAAAATTATCTCACTGTATATGGGGTTGTTTTACTAAGCGCCCTGCCTTATCAGGAAAATTCCCCTTTGACTCTTGAATAAATTATATGTTTTCTGAAAATACTACTCTATTATATATGTCATCTTAGTACTGATTGCACGGTCATTTCTGTATAGCCCCACTTTTCTTTAAGTGGATAGAGACACAGGGATAGAACAACCATGTACAAACAATAAATCTATGACTTAGAAATGTTGTCCAGATAAATTCTGTATGGATCTCCTCCAATATGGACTATTGTAAAAATGTATAAAAAATGTAAAAATGTATATATAAAATGTAAATAGGTTTAGGAAAACAAGCCTATATGGTGACATACTATTGCAGGCTGATGTTTTTTAATCTTACAAATGTTTAAATAAGTGCATAGGATTAGAGATTCAATTGGAAGAAGGATGTACTTTATGTATAGGATTGTAAATATGATGACTGAAAAATGCAATGATGCTATATGGCTATTATTATATGTGTATTTTTTAAATGTTTTTACAGCCCTGATGAAGTTTTGTTGAACGAAACACATTGGCTGCCTAAAAGAAAATTGAATAAAGAAGAAACGAAAAAAGACATAATACTTTTTGGACATTCTTTATTGATATGTACATTACTTGAATTTGGGTGGTGCAATCCACAGTGGGTGGAACAGTTTTAGATCAACCTTGAGAGGCACATTTATCATAGTGCTGTGTCGCCCATGCAAAGAGGCACAAGAGTGACACAACACTCAAGTTAGATAGATCAAGCCACACCAGACTACCTTGCACGGCCTTGAGCGGCTTGCTAAATCTAGTGTAACGCACTACAGTGCAAATCGATGTGTTTCCTTACTCTGTCCCAGGGGAGACATTCCATGGGTGAAGCGTGGTTCTTCCCACTCATCCACCCATGGATTTTGACCCATTCTCAGATTTACCATTACTGGGAAACCTGGAAATGTGTAAGAATGCTATGCCTCCCCAGGTGAGACCTAACGAGGAGAAATGTATTTAATTCTCCTCGTATTTTCCTGTTTCTATGAGTGCTGCATTCAGCAGCACGCATAGAAACAGGAAAATTCTTGGAGGATTGTTTTTGTGCAGGAAGCTGCCCCTTCCTGCACAAAATGAATCCTATTTGCAACGCAGGCCCCATTGCACCATGGCGCAAGGGTGTTTGTGTTGGCACTAGGCAGCAATTTGTGCGGCGATGTCAAGGAAATGGCAGGAATGCACCGTAAAATATGAAATACGGCACATTTGCAGTACAGTGTCGTAATTTGCTGGCTGTGTTGTGTGAAAGCTTGATAAATTTGGCCCTGAGTTTTTACATAACCAGTTTATACAGTTGAATAAAATTCCCACCCTCATCCATGCCATGGGTTATAGCTCAGGAGCGGCACAAGATACAGAGTGCTCTACAAGAGTACTATGGAAGGCCATGCAGCACCCATGTGTCAATGTCATGTAAGGTTGGCTTACATGCTCCAAGATCGCAGTACGCATGGCTTTTCAACAAATATTTTTAACCATGGTGCTCTCCTCTATCCGAACTTTTCCACACAATGAACTTGCGGATGAAGCAATAACTGCCATGTAGGATAGCCAAGAAGCTTGAAGTGGACAGCATGGTCTGTCACATTGTCAACTCACACTGGATCTGCCAACGATGGTTGATTGCTCGCATGATGGCGATACATCAACAATACTATATATCACCATAATCAGCAAGAAATTATTTTGAAAACCATCAAGACAAAGGTGTGTTGGTTAACTAAAATAGAATTTGTAGATGTAACGTAGAAGGTACCCACAAGAGAATTATGTCCATGTGTTCAGATCGAGAAAGGAAGGAGGCGTAAGGAAAATAAAACCAGCAATAAACTGGATCAAACAGATCAGCAGTACTGGTGGGAAGCCAAGAGTATCCCCCTTGTGTCCTGTGGGAGCTGGCCTTTATGAGGAAGTGAAAAGATGTCCCTGGGAGCAATGGCTAAATGTAATGCATAAGTGCACTTGCTCTACAGTTATCTATGCTGATCGTGTTTGTAGTTGATGCAGTGTTATGTAGACTTGTGACTACATTGACTGCCCCATCCATGAAGGGAAATGCCAAGGTGTTACAGGATATGCTCTATCTAAATCATGAGGTTAGGCTGGAGTATTGGAGAGGTTTGATTCTGCAGTGATCAAGGGGATTGTCCAGGCCTTGTGGTTCATTTATCGTAAGAACGTGGTGCATTGTTTGAAAATGTTTCAGTGAGAAATCCAGTTCAGGATGTCCCAGAGTAATTAGAAGTTTGTGGGCCACAAGAGTGTCCATACAGTGGCACCTCAAACTGAGGAAGAACAGCCTTTTTTAGCACTTGACATTAAGGGTAGGGGGAAGAGTAGTAGAAGGCCGAGTCAAGGTAGGTGCTGTGGGCTATTAACTAAGGACTTAATACATCATTTCCAGTCTGGATTATTTTCTTTTAAAAAGGAAAAGTACCTTAATACACACACAACTGAATACCATTCACAATATTAAGAATACTTGAAAAATGGCAAAATTGGAAATATCAAATGGAACCACTCCTGAGGGATCCTTCTAAACTATTAGAGGCATTATTTTGCCTTAGGCTGGTTATTGTGATGTGATTATGGCAGAACAGCATACTTTATTCAGCTTCTGAAATCGCCGATGGTGGTTTCTTTACTACAGTGCTGGGGCCCACTCGTCCGAGGGCACCTGCTTTGCAAACTGGGAAGTCCACATGAAGAACTCTTTGGGCCAAGCAGTCATGCCATCTGATTCATACTTCCCAGAACACCGAGCAATACACTGGTGCTAGTGGTGCCTTCCTTGCGTTGTCCCAAAGCAGCTCAACTGTACATCATGGTAAGTGAGCGATGAAGGACAATGATCTCATTACCAGGAGGCTCTCCACCTTACTAGGCCATGGCTCAAGTCAGGGTGCTCCCATGCAGTAGAGAAAATGGGCCCCATGTCTAAAATAACCAATTATTTTCATAAATAGTGCAGCACACCCCACTGTCTCTGAGAATCTGCTATGCCAAATATGCTATCACTGGGAATCCCTTCACTCACCATGGAATCTCCTTGTGGCTAGAGCTAGGGCTGTGGCTGCGGGCGACCTCAGGTCCAGGTCACCATCAGCAGCTGAACAAATAACACACACAAGCATCTTACTGTTTTAAGATCTATTGGGCCATGTTGGCAAGATTGTGACTGGATTTGCTGCAATGCTCTTCTGGTGGCACACTACACCCGTGTCATAGGCTTCTGGTGCCTTCTAACCCCTAAAATTTCTGTTTGAGAATCCCTCACTTCCGTCTGCAGCCTCTTGAACTACTGTTCTAATCCTTAGCAGCAGGGCAGCTATATGGGCCTAGACATGCCCTCCTATCCAACCCAGGTGGTCTGCTGAGCTTATGTTTTCCTGACAGCGGCACCCACGGTTCCTCCTTATCCGACCATTCTCTTTGACTACATTTACCCTCCCCAAGTCCTTCCTCCATGTGCAGATTGACTATGTATACAGCAGGAGTCTCTAGTGTCCATTTCTGGTACTCCCATAAAGGACCATTTCAAAGAAGTCCACATGATCCTTTTCTGCAGAGTGCTTAGTAAGTCCACCATTCACAGTGCTTTAGAGGGAGTCAAGGAACTTTTTCACCCACCCCTGGGGAGAGTCCGTATAGGTCCAGAGAACAAGCCAGTGATCTCTAGACTCCTGAGAGTGAATGGTGAATACGCTCAGGCAACACCCTCCTCTATCTTCCCAGCTTTCTGAAACTGTGCAGTGAGTTCAAAAGGATGCTGACCCTAATTGTGGGGCACCCATCGAACGTGATAGGTCCTAAACCCCTCTCCATCCTTTTGTTTCTCTCACAGAACCCAGCCTCCTACCTGACCACACTTGTGCTGCACTCTGGAGACGTTTCAAATAGCAGCCTGCTCTCAAATTGTGATGAATAGCAATCTCCGAGGCAAGTTGTGCTCACTCAGACCTGTTCTCTTCCCTCTAAAGCTCCAAATAAACCTCCTTCGTTTTCTAGAGTGAGAGTTTTGCCTATCCCTTAATGACAATTTTACAAGACAATTTAAGGGGAAGGTCTAGAAAAAGCTAAAGCAGGGCCTACCCCACCCTCTTCATCTACCTGGAGAAGTATAATCTCCCTGAGACACAAGGTACTGTATCTAGAGGTCTTTGATCTGCCAGCATGATCTGCAGGGTAACTACCTCTCTTGGCATGGCAGCTTGAAACTGAAATATAATTGATTGTGAAATATGTGAAGGACTCTAATTATGTCACAACTGATGTGATATTGAGATTCTATGCCCAGTGGTTTTGATACAAAGGCAGTAACTCTAACCTTTCTACCATAAACCAATCAGGATCTCCAGTACACAATTTACAGACATAGCACACAGTGAACTTCATTACATGTGTTACACTATGTCCTATAATGGATGATACAGTTCCTCTTCGTCTTCAATCAAATTATTTTACCTTTTAGTCTGGACTTTTACCTCTCTCGATGCTGCTGATCTGCAGTTTCCAGGCTTTGTTAAGCAGCAGTTGTACTCGCCCAGCCTGCACATGTGCTCACATGACTGTAAGTGTATGTTTTCATTCACAACCTTCACAGAGCCCTTCAATCCAGATCTACAGGAACTGACCTTATTTTAAAAGGTGGATACAAGAGGTTACAGCTTAGGACAGTGTTTTACCACAGTAGTTACTGTGGTTGAGACTCCAATGAGGATCCCACACCACCAGTAAAGGTACAAACTCTAGTGGTTCAAAAGGGGGAAAAAACTGCAGGTTTCACAGATCAGAACTATGGGCCACATGTGCAAAGCCAACTTGCATTTCTTAATGGTGCGAATCGCTACTTCAGGCCATTTGGAAATGCAATTTTAGGTGGTGCAATTTGTGATTTCCATCATGAAGAAATCGCATTTTCTGCATTTCTAAATTAGAAATCGCAAATAGTTATTACCAAATAGTAAACCGCTAACACTGTGTGCAAAGGACGATTAGTCGGAAAATTGCCATTTCGGAAATGCAAATGCCATCAATGTGTATCAGGCTGTAACCAGGTGCAAACTATAAAAAGTCACTCAAAATGCATCTGGCTCTTTCAGAATGGCGACTCTGTTTGCCTTGGCAAGGACTATGAGGATTTTGGCTGGTAGGCAGAAGAGGAGCAGGAAACAGGAGAGGATATGTAGTGGAGTGTTAACCTGTTGGAACAGAATGAGGATGAGAATTATGAGAAGTATAAATAGAGTAGTGAGGTACATTTTGATTTAATTGCTGGGTTATATCCTCAGCTACAAATCCCAACAGTCGGAAGCAATGCAGGCATTGAGTAGTCTGCGCCTTTTAGCTTCTGGCAGTTACGAGAGAGTCATAGCAGTGGCAGCGGGAGAGTCACAAAGTGCATTTTCTGGGTTTTTCATAGGTTTTTGGAAATCATGGTTTGGCAGATTGAACCAATTCGTTTTTTTTTCTAAACACTCACCAAGATGTACCACCGACAAAATGCATGTTTTATCGGGTAGCACAGTTTTGAAATATTATTGGTTGTGTTCATGGCACCCATATTTCCATATGTCCCCCCTATGCAAATAACTACATGTGTAGAAAAAGGAAGAGCACCCATTCACTCAATGTTCAGGTAGTGTGTGATGCCTCATGAAGCATAACAGACCAGATTCCCAGGCAGCCCACATGACTCCTTTATGTTCCACCACAGTAGAATTAATAACCGTCTGTCTCAAGGTGAATTTGGCTATGGTTTTGTACTTGGTAAGAGTATCATAAGCTCAATTCATACAGTGTTCGATAGCGTATTTGTTAAATATTTGTTTCTTATTTTCATACTATTTAAGAAGACAGTGATTATTTCTTGCACCCTTGGATACTGACCCCATACTTGAATCCAAGAACCGGAAGAGAAAGGCAGTCAACATAGCACATAAAACAATTCTATTAATAATCAATCAGACATTTGAAATACTGAAATCACATGCTAGGTGCCTATATAAGAGGGGTGGAGCACAACTCTAAAGACCAGAGACCTCCTTCAAAATCATAATGCCAACATAGAGCTCGAATCAGACTCAGACGATAAACTACCACCACTAGAGATTCAGCAGGATGAGACACATGCAGCAGAAGGTAGCGCATGATGCAAAGTGACCACAAACAACTATTTTTAAGGTAAGAATTATAACCACATCTAAGAAATAGTCAAGATGGTAACGATTTTCCATTGATGAAAGCTATTCTTTTATTCAGGTTGTAACAATATATTGTAAATATGTATCATCAACTATATACTTAAATGATGTCATTGTTTAAACAAAGCAACACATTTGGAGGATGCAAACATAAAAATCTAGTATCATGCATCTGAGTGCATACCAAAACTGAATTTTTACGGCTTCTGGTGTTGGTCACCTTTTCAGGCGGACTTGGCTATGGTATTGGGGATATATCTGTGGCAGATGTGTGGCAGTGTGTTCACCTTGTACAGCATCCATCTGCGTAAATATGCCACTGAGACTAGAGCCATCTTCACTTTCAGGTGGTGGTAATATACCGGGACAGAACATTGGAGAAAGTGGGCATATTGACTGCATTTAAGAATGGTTACTTATTGGTTCTTAAAATCATGTGTTCCTTACAATGTGTGCCATGTCTAAACTCATCTGTGCGATGTCAAAAGTGTGCATATGCCTCGGTTGTCTTAATCATGGCTGTTATGTGGAAAGGGGCCAACAAAGACCTCTCTGTGGACAGCGGTATCATAAAGTCCAAGTAAAGCGGTTTCCGAAAAACTTCTCATTTGTCTGATCAATGTATGATGTTGGAGTGGAAGATATTCCACAGAGGACTATTATTAGACTATTCTTTGTATTTTGGCAGAAATGAGGGGCTTAGAAAATGGAGTGGATCCACTAGCTCTAGCATACACCATTACTTTCATTCAATGAAGCCCCAGAAAATAGGTGCATGAAGAAGGGAGGACAGGTGTCCTTTCTCCGTGTCCTTCTCTCCATGAAAATGATATATCATTTAATTATTTACAGTGCAGATTCTTTATATGAAAAAATAACATAAATGTGGTCTTCTTGACTTGCTTGCTAAAGGAACTGTTTTTCAAGCAATAGCCTTGAAGTTTGAGTATAAGCTCACTTCCACAAGTGTCCAATGGTCATCTCTAGGTCCTGTGATTATCCGTTAAACCTTCTCAATTATTCCCAAAACAATTAACAAGAGTTGGGAAGAATTAGGGCAATCAGCACCAGAACCATAACTAGGGGTTTAAAGAAAATAGAACGTTAAGTGGTCATAAAGGGTAAAGCATGGATCCACATGCACATCATTTTGGTAATGACCCTGTATCTCAAAATGTATGGCCCCCGAATTGCTATCTTCTTAAAAAACAAGCCTGTAGATTAGAAATGCCTCATGATGAAATTCATGGAAGATTAAAATGAAAAGGGTACGTTGTATGAAGAACAAAGTCGCAAAGCCTTTAAAGACAATTTTAGTAACAAGCAAGTGAAAAAGATTGCAAAAAAGTTTAATTGTCACCAAGATGGATTACTAATAAGGAGTGACATGTAGTTGCTAATGCAATACAGGGATCTCTCAAACAGGAAGGAACACAATCGTTAGTATAGATAAGGTAAGATGTTTAATCATCGAGAAAATTGTGTAATTAATGAGTTGGTACCTTCAATGTTGGTTTAGGAGTAGGTTGAGGATGATTTCACCCATACCAAACTTCACATTCCCTCCATGTTAAGGGGTAATGGTATTGTTTCAACCTAAGAACTATGGCATTGTATCCACCTAAGAATGATGAAAGGCTAAGTTGATCTTGTCAAATTGAAACTGGTTCAACTACAGAGCACTCTGAAGTCTACAGAGAGTACTTAACTTCCTGTTTGTGTGGTTTTAATGTTGGCAGATAATGATCCCATGCAAACCTACCTTTAAGCATTTGATTACTATGACCAAAGAGATGGATGCTTCAGATCAGCACTCATTGTAGCTCACCCCCACACAGAAAACAAATGATGTAGAGTATAGAAAGAGATTTGGGGTCAATTAGGACTTTGATGGTGCTGCGGCAGCCCTGCAGCAGCTCCGCACTCCTAAAGCAGCACAGGGACCGCCTGCCATATTACGAGTACAACTCATATCTTGACGGCTTTTTTGATCCTTTCTTTTGCCATCTCCACGGCAGTGCCCTGAAAACTGGCCCTGCAATGGGAACACAAAAGAAGTTCCAGAATGCGTGGACTATGAAGTCCATGCCAACAGGAACTTGGAGTGCATGCAAACACGGGGGCACATGTGCCACCCTGAATGCATCCCCATAGCGGCGGGGGCATGGGGATCAGGACCGCTTTTGTTTGCCCTCCGCAAGGTGAGCCCACCATGAAAAACCATGAAAAGCCTGATGAATGGGAAACTCATAATATTCTTGGTGGACCACAGCGGTCTAGCCATACCTATTTTATAGGCCTTAGCGATGCGCCACCACCAGGGAACAGCAGTTCCCTGGCACAGCCAGCACAGCGGTCAACAGTCCAAAAAGTCACCTCAGAAAAGGGTGTACGCAGGACCGCCATGGTGCACCACTGTGAGTACGGTGGTCATAGACTGCCATACTCGTAATCACCCCCTTTTTACTCCCATACACCTGTAAAGGCGTTATCTTGTACAATGCGCTTATGCTCTCTCATAAAGTTGTTTGTCACTAAAAGCTATACTACATGATGATGTCTTGTACAAACCACTGAAGTTGCAGTTATTTTAGGTCGCTGCAATAAAGGGAGATCTTTGAAATATGACAAGATCACATCAAGTTGAGAAAGTTGAAGAAGCAAGACACTACAATCAAAAAGATTGTAATGGTCAGCCATTTTTAATTGATTGGCAAGTGAAACTCTTTTGGGCTGCCTGTTGACTGAGCCTCCTTCGAGAAGGAACCATATCATGGGTGTGTTTGAGATATGAAAGAGGATAGTTGAATCCACAAAAATATATTTTCATTCCTAAAGAGGGCATTTGGTTTGACATTTGCCTCTTGCATATGATTCTTGAGAGCCTGTGAAACACCTGTTGGATGGATATACTAAAAGCTGTCTGGCTATAATAAGCAAAGCATTATAGACTGATTTTATAAAATATATAATTGTATATTAATTTGTATGTAGGATGCAAATAAATGAATACATGAATGAAATAAATGAACTTTTAGTAAATGAATTTTATATATATATATATATATATATATATATATATATATATATATATATATATATATATATATATATATATATATATATATATATATATATATATATATATCATGCACTGTTGATTGTGGTGCTTCCAACAAATTGTTCTTCAATTTATGTGATGCATCAGAGAGGTTTCTGGTGAACTGTGAGATCACTAAAGGATATTGAGCATTTTTTCTGTTTCCTCAAATAGATATGTTTCCTTGGTTGCGAGTCTGTTCACATCAGTAGTAGGGATACAATTGGTCCATGATGAGCAACACATATTCATTTATTAAAGGTAAGCTATCAGTGCTCTATGACAATAAAAAGATTTTTTCATGCAAGAAAGAGCCTGATTTGAACCAAGGAGTAATAATATACATTTTAGTGTCTGAATTAAGAACTTCTGAAGCTGCACAGCATGGGTCTCAATGGAGCTTTGCACACATTTACGTTTCACTTTTGAGGGAGTGTTTCAAAAAAATAGTTTATAACACATTTGCAGAAATAACATGAAGGGTTTTATGAAAAATAAAAATGCACTTAAATGCAAAAATTGGAGAAGGTAAACATATTTACTAGGCCTCAAATGGCTAAAGCAACATTGCCTGACAAGCTGACAAGACTAGAAAATGCTTATAATTATTATATTATTATTATTTATGCCTAAAATGTTTATTCCTTGGTACCAGATCTACCCAATCTTTGGAAAGAAGATCCAAGTTGTAGGAGCTACAAATAAACAGATAACTATTCAGAAAAGGTCCTGGTAAAAATTGGTTCATTTGAGGAAAATCCTTAAATCACTGTCTGTGATTCTAGTCCTTTAAATTACATTCTAATATGTAATGTACACTGGATGGTGTTGAGTTTCATTATCATGATGAAGATATAGAATTTAAAAATGACCTACAAGAAACAGCTACAGGATTGTATCCAGTGAGAACAGTAGATGACTTTTCTTCTGATTTAAAAGAAACCATGAACCTAGATGTGGGACATTACAGGGTAAGATATTGTAATAAAGTACCCAAACCCAGGTAGGGTATATGTAGGTTCTTTATTGAAAATGGTCCCATCCATAGGGCAGGCAGCAACTAAAGCCTAGTTGTAACTGACCGTAGAACATCCAATATGTCATAGCTGGACTGGCATGCCTTTACATTCTAAATTCCATCTTATACAAATGCAATGCCTAAATACCACACACCTGCTCCTCACAACGACAAAACAATACAAATGAAACAAAAGACAATTCCTAACTATACATCAGAAAACTGATAAAAAACTGAATAAATGCTCCTCCAAAAAGCTTATTAAAGCTACTGCATTGATTAGACCAGACTGTCATCCTTGTACAGCACTCCTCTGTTAAGATTCCAAATTCTTCCTACTTCCACTTTGATTGAGAGTTTGACATTTGTCTGAGGACCTGTGAACTTCGAACCACCTTTAGACGATGCAGGTTTATTAACAACTTTCCAAACATTATAATTCTGCTTATGCTTTTCAACACATCTCAACTCCTTTTCACCACCATTCTGCAAAGATTCCCACAACACACTTCGACTTTTCTCCCAAAAACGCCACCCAGGAGATAACTCAGTATTCCCCTATTTTCCTCTGAATACTTCAAAAGGGACATCTCCTGTAGTGGTCTGTGGAGAAGAACGGTATGCACACAGGAACTTCTTGAGTGCTTCTTTCCAATTCCTTTCCGCAAGCACTTCCAACTGTACACATTCCTTATTGTTCTGTTGAATTTTGCCACAGTACTATTCCCTTCCGGATGATACAGTGAACCCTTCCTGTGTTTAGTACCTCCTTTTGTCAGAATTAATCCATTCTAGCTGACACTAATTATGGACCGTTGTCAGTTAAAATGGCATTAGGCAAACCTCACGACTAATGATTTAGACTAAACACTGCGAAAAACTCAGCCGCGCTACGTGGAGCCCTGCAAGTGGCGGAGTGTGTTGGATATATGCTGTTCACTGTGATTTTCAGTGCCAGGTGCTTGTCTGCACTATGCAATCATTGCGAACGGCACAGCTCAAGCGGGTGCTGCTTCCTTTCTGCCACTTGGGTAGATTTTTATTCGAGCAGCAGGTTTCTCAATGCGAGCGGACAGTTTCTCAATGAGAGCGGTCATGAGCATACATGACCACTCGCAATTAGAAATCTGACCGTCTGTATTGAGAAATCTCATCTGGAAATTGATTTTCCACGCTTGTGCTGGCCAACTTGTTGATGATCATGAATGATAAAAATCTCACCAGGAGGTGGATTTTCGTTGCTCGCCAACTTGACGTTGACGAGCGGGAGTGAGGGAAAACACTCCGCTACGCAGAGCAGTGTTTTTCGGAACTCCGTGAGCTCCACGTACCGCAAAGTGCGTAAATCTCCGCAAACTCCGTGAGCGGAGCGGAGTTCACTGCCCAGACTTACTCAACACCATTGCCAATGCCAATTTCTGCACAACAAGAAAACTGATCAATCAGCACCACCAGATATTTGGGGGTTTCCTTTGAGTGCAGCGGTCCAACAATATCAACTGCCAATACTTCCCATGGTTTAGATGGAAAATCCCTACAACTCATCGGGGGATTCCTAACTTTATATGCCATGTCACTCTGCATACAATGTGGACATTCTCTATTTTTCCTCTCCGTCACCAAATCCAATCCTGGTAACTAAAAATATAAATGTACCCTTGCCTTGGTCTTACTCATCTGCTGGGTCCTTTCTTGTCTCAGACTCATGATCCTCTCTCTCAAAAACGTAGGCACTACAAGCCTCATTACTCTCAAAGTAGCATCTGATTCCATAGATAATTCATCTCTGACCTTTCAATAGCTTCTTAGACTGGAAACATAAGTAATCAGCCTCAACTCATCTCCTTCAGAATCCTTCTGCATAAGAATCGCACCAAGACCCTTAGTACTAACATCCGTCATGATGAATCAGTTTTTGGAAGGCTCAAACCAGCTCAAATTGTCAGCGCTTCCAAGTTCCTTTTTGACATTTAGAAACCTCCTTTCACGCGCCTCATTCCAGATGAATTTTGCTCCTTTTTTAAGTAACTTCCTCATATTTAGTTTTGTAGCAGCCAAATTGAGAATGGATTTCATGCCTAAAAAATAGAACAATTCACCCTTTTTCTCTTGACTATTCAAATTCAACACATTTGTGATCGGCTCTTTCTTTGGGGAAACTCTATCAGCATGGATGCCATGGCCCAAATATTCTATTTCTGTCTTCCAAAACACACATTTACTAAGCTTCAAGCCAAGGTCAAACCACTCTCTTTTATTATGCTGAACACCTGCCTCACTCTCTCATCATGAGCTTCCAAGGAATCACTAAAGATCAAAATGTCATCTTGAAAGCATTTAGGTCCCTGAACAGTTATGAACAGACCATACATGACACGCTGAAAAACAAGCTCTGTAGACACAAACTGAAAAGCATATGCACATAACTGTAGGTTCTAAATGGGGTGATGAAGATAGTAAGATCCCTGGAGTCTTGATGTAATCTTATCTGATAATATCTGATAATATGCTGCCGTCAGATCTAGAGTAGGAAAATATTTGGCTCCGTGCAATAAAGACACCATCTCCATGATTTTGGGTAGTGGAAAATGATCACTTATGACATGCTTATTGGTCAACAGCCTAATATTACCTGAAATGTGTGAGTCAGTACAGTCACTGCAACCTACTCTGAACTTCTGACTGCCTCTATATTTCTGCCGTCACACAATCTCTTTATCTCATTCTCAAATAACTCCCTCATAGAGATAGGAAAGGAAGGTATCCTAGCAACCCAGGAGTAGCACCTTGTTTAAGTTTGCTTTGATGCACATAACCTTTCAGGCACCTCAGCTTGGCACTGAACACTTTTGGAAACTCTTCTACAAGCTTGCAACACATGTATCCACTACGTCACTCATAATATCAAGCTCTTTCACTGCACACAATCGTAGTTCCTTTAGATACGCTGCCCTACACATTCCAGGTGTTGGAGAGTTGGAATCCAACCTAACATCTAAATCTCTCTGTTGCGACCAGCTCTACACACTATCCCCTTTCACAGAAACATACATCTTCCCATGGATTGTATTGGTTTTGTACTTGATCTCCGCTTCAAAATACCCCATGAGCTCCATGGCCATACACTTAGAGAATGACCTATGAATATTTTAATATGATCTTGTGACTAACCTCTTTGTCATATAATTCATAATCATAAATGAGTGCAAGCCATGCTTCTGAATAAAATAAGGTTTCCACATCTGCACTCTCAATTAAAACACAATCCTTCCCTTATAAATATTAACAATTTACAGTCAGCAATCTGTTTCACAGATTCTTGAGACATGATTTTGGAAGAACGAGAACGTTTTGCAAAGTGCCCCTTCCTATTACAAGCTTTGCACACTGCATTCCACACAGGACATTTTTCATATCAGGCAACATGCCCTGGATTAGACTGTGCAGTTTTGTTTTTACTCTCCTCTACAAACTTAACATCATCCTCCTTCACTTCAATCTTGCTCACAACACTTTTCTCGCCCTTATCCAACACTTCTGCACATTGTAAGTGTGCTCGAATCATTTTGCGAAACATATTACCTCATGCAATAATGGGTTATCTTTCACACACAATTCCTTCCTAGTCACTATTACATGTCAGCATAAATTGGCCTTTGATGTGTTCTTCCAGAGCAGAACCAAACTTGCAAGTGGACACAAGTTTCCTTAAGCTAGTCATATACTCTATCATTCCAAAGTGACACTGTTGAAGTATGGAACTGTTCTTGGGCAAATAATGCAAATCTAACTTATTGACGCACGTTTCAAATTATTTGATCTCAGCGTCTTCACTGCCTAGACCCGGTAGGTTCTCGAATATTTCCTGTTCTCCATTACGCAAACCGTGTAGTAGCAGCAAGGTTTTTCTTTCATGACTGACGTTTGACCCACATACTCTGGCATAGTGCATACATTTTTTTTCCACTTTGCCCATTAAATCTCCTCAGGTGTAGTGAGGAAAAAGGGCAGTGGAACTGCAATCTGCATTGTCTTGCAGAGAAAGGCGTAGTTTGCAAAATACTGAAAGCTGAACGTTGCTTCTCATACATATCTGACTACAGTAAGAAAGTTCTAGAATTCACAAATAACATTTCTGAAATCTGAATTAGAAGCATTAGAAACTCCCGGGGGGGACGTGGCGTGGACGGCAGAAGCTAATAGCTGCCTGATTGAGCCGTCGCGCCAGAACGGAGCCAGCGGCTGGATTTTATGAGCGAACATCGTAAGTCTAATAGACAAAAAACACAGCAAAATTGATCGGAACAATTCACCGACAGGAAGCGACCCAGAAGAGGAGTCAGGACGCACCAGGAGCGGAGCCCGGCGTCGGCGAAGGAGACAGGAGAGGAGGTGAAACGAATCCAAGAAGGCGATCGGCTTCGGCCGTAAACAGCTCCCCTAGACAAGAAGGACATCACAAACCTCAAAAGCGGAGTGGAGAGAGCAACTTCCCCTGCCGCCCCCACCTCACGGCCCCATCCCTGTCACCACAACAGCAAGGCAGCCCGGTCACCGCAACAGCAAGGCAGCCCGAGGTAGGCAAGCGGGGGAGGAGCAAGGCATAAGGAGAACCGGACGAAAAAGCAGACAGACCTAAGCAGCACCTCAGTGCCGCCGCGCCACCGCCTCCTCGCCCCATCTCGATCCCCCCACCCCCTGCGGAAAACACAACAAAATGTGGCACGAGGCGGGGCAGCATCAGGAAAGGGGGACCGAGAGCAGGAGTCACCCGACACTTTTGGGCCCACTGAATCGGCACGGAGCCGGCTCCCCAATGCCCGAAAAGAACCAAGCCCAGCCCGCACAAGAGAGAAAAAAGCAGAAAAGAAGCGAAAAGCATGACATCCGCAAACAGGAATGTCACGCAGTAACAGCTCCCCACAGGCAAGAGGATACCAACCAGCACGGACTTTGGCAGACTACACCCTAAAAGCTGCTCCCATTGTTTTTTTCACTTTAAGACGACATTGGCTGTGTAGTGCTCTGCTTTGCTACCCTGGAAGGGGCTGAAGATGAGGCAGGTTCATGCAGCAGATTCATGGAGGATCACATCCCGAAGATCACAAACCTAAAATTTGACCGTCAATTCGAACTGGATAGGGCCTTCAGAGTTCCTGCTTCAAGACAACTCGCGACAAAATTCACCAGGCCAATCATCTGCAAGCCACTGCCATCTCAGCACACGGACGAGATCTTTAACTACGCCAGGAAAAACAACCAGATCTTCTGGAAAGGGCAAAAAATCATACTTACGCAGACTACCACAAAACAACAGTAGACATCAGGAAAGGCTTCCTCGCTCAACACCAAGCGCTTAAAAGCAAAGAAATCCTATTCACCTTTGTTGCCCCAGCCAAATTCCAAATAACCGATAGGGGCAAAAGCCACTTCTTCATCGATCGACAAGACCTGCACGAATACCTGAAAGGACCTCCAACCTCACAGATGGAAGTATCAACACATGGCACCGCCAAAAGAGGGCCCTCTCCTGATCTTGCGAGTGAATAAAGACACCAATACACCGACCAAACACACCATAAACCACGCAACCGTCAGCTACCATAAGAGGAACATGCCAGAGTATTCTCAGGAATTCAGACCTACCTCAAAGAAAAAAGAAACTTTGAACTGCATCTACCTCAAGGAAACAGCGACTACAGACGCACAAAAGGTCGGCGGTCCTGAACGCAGAGTATCCGTTTTAAACAGTATTAGACTCCCAAGCTGTTGTTTACAACCGTGACTAGCGACCCCAACGTGGGAAGTGCCCTCGCCGGCACGCACAGTCTGGGCCGGTCACTCAACTATACAACACGTTTAACTAGAAATTACCTATTGCATTGAATTAAATTTGAATTGGTTCCGGGAGGCGGAATGGCGATCCTGCCGTCGCACCTTCCAGAATCTAGATGTGGGGGGTGGGGGAAGGGAGAGGGGGGGGGTTCGAGGGGGGAGGCAGGGTGGGGGAAGACGGAGACAGGGGAGGGGGAGAGGAATGATAGGACTTTTCTTTAATCTTTTCTTTAATCTAACTTTCACACTCTCTTGTCTTTACTTATTCATTCTACACTATCGCAGAATCCAGGCAGTGGGACTATCGGATGGGTCCAGGAGGGTCGGGCACAGAGAGCGGCACTCATACAACCTAGATAATGGCTAGCAACATCCCTGTCGTGCTAGCGACCGACCTAAAAATATCCAATTAACGTTAAAGGTCTCAATCACCCCATTAAGCGCAGGAAAGTAATTGACTACTTAGCCAAATCCAAGAGTGACATAGTCCTACTACAGGAAACTAAGCTAGACGAAGAGAGACACAAAATATTTAAAGCAAAGTGGATTGCCCAGGCAGTATGCTCCCCGGCCACCAGAAATAGCGGAGATGTCATAACGCTCATCTCAAAGAACTCCAAACTCACGATTAACTCACACTCGCACGATAGCAAAGGCAGGCTACTGATAACCAGCATCTCAAAAGGGAGTGACAAGATCCACGTTGCAAACTTATATGACCCCAACTCAGACGATCTCTGCTTCTGGAAAGAAGTAGCTGACGCCCTAGCCAAAATACCACAGAACGAGCTTCTGATTGTTGCAGGAGATATCAACATGCCCTTATACCCACTGCTAGACAGACAATCCCATTGCCGCTACCATCCCAACAGCTCCCACAATGCACTCCTCAGCATATGCACGAAATTCAACCAAAAAGACACATGGCAACTCACACACCCAACCACGAGGGACTACACCTTCTACTCAAACCCACACAAATCACACACGAGAATAGACTACATTCTAAAATCAGGGACCCATACACACATGATAGAAGAGGCACTAATAGAACCAAGACTTGTATCAGACCATTCAGCAGTCAGCCTGAAACTGGCCGGCCAACATAATGAGGTAAAGGCCCGTAGATGGACGTTCAGAAGTAGCACTATTACAGACACCACACACAAAAAAGAGATCATAGACGTCCTCACCGAATACACGATCACTAATGATAATGACGAAGTCAGCATGGGCACACTATGGGAAGCTCTGAAAGCCACAATCAGAGGGAAGTTAATTGACATTTCAGCTAGAATTAGCAAGAAGATGAACTTAAGACAAACTGAGTTAGAGGCAGAAATCAAAAAGCTTGAACTCGAATTTATAAAGGACAATCGAGGGGACCCCACTTTTCATAGACTAACGACCGCCAGATACGAATCAACAGAATCACGAGCGAAAGGGCGGGCCTATGGTTGAACAGATGCCAAGCACTGAACCTATGCGGATCTAATAAAGCAGGGAAACTCCTGGCCTCACACCTGAAATACAAAAACAACCAGAGGGCTGTCACAGCGATCACCGACACTGACAAAAGAACATACACCAAACACAAGGACATTCTAAGGGTCTTTAGTCAATTTTACTCAGACCTTTATAGAAACGACAGACAACTAGATAAAGATATATGCCAAAAGTACCTAGAAAGATTAAACCTACCGAAGCTGGATAGCGCGGACAACACAAAACTGGGGGTGTTTTTTTACTACCACAGAGAAAGAAACAGCAGTCAGGTCCCTAAAAAAGAACAAAGCCCCCGGCCCGGACGGTTACACAGGAGACTTCTACAAATCATTC
Source organism: Lissotriton vulgaris (assembly GCF_964263255.1). Classification (NCBI taxonomy): domain Eukaryota; kingdom Metazoa; phylum Chordata; class Amphibia; order Caudata; family Salamandridae; genus Lissotriton; species Lissotriton vulgaris. Next base: position 1,859,390,892 of record NC_141689.1, read on the forward strand.
TTACCACAACTCACACCGCTCATGAAAAGAGTATTTAACCATGTAGTACACACAGGGAGAATAACAGCATCCATAACAGGAGCTACCATAACAGTAATACCCAAGGATAACAAAGATCACCAACTACCAAAAAACTACAGACCAATCTCCCTCATCAACGAAGATTGCAAAATCTATGCAATGATCTTAGCAACAAGACTAAACAGGATACTCCCCAAACTGATAAGTAACACCCAGGTGGGTTACATGAAAGGCAGAATGGCCAGTGACAATGCACGCCTTCTATGCCACGTCTTAGAACAAGCCTCAAAGAGCCCCTTCAAAGCCCTCGCCACAGCGCTACACGCGGAGAAAGCTTTCGATAAAGTCTCATGGGCTTTCCTGGAGCAATGCATGGAAAACTTCAAACTAGGAGAGGAGTGCATAAGAAAGATAATGGCCCTATATCAGACACCCACTGCATGCATCACAATAAACGGAGGCCTATCAGAACCACTGACCCATCAACAAGACACGCGACAGGGCTGCCCGCTATCGCCCGCCCTCTTCCTCTTAGCTCTAGAGCCCCTAATCCAAAGCATTAACCTAAACAAGAAAATACGAGGGAAATGCATCGGCGACACGACTATAAAAGTAGCTGCCTATGCCAACGATATACTAATCATGACAGAACAGCCAAAGATATCGATAGAAGCACTCATGTCCACAATAAACGAATACGCCACCCACTCAGGATACAAACTTAACAATGATAAGTCAAAATGCATACCGCTAAATATTCACTGCAACAAAGAGCTGCTGGGCACATCGGGAATCAAGTGTCAACCGGGCCACGTTAGATACCTGGGTATCTACTTTAGCACTGACCTGTTTACCACCCTTAGCCACAATGAGAAACTGGTGCTAGACAAGATCAGAAAGCATTTTGACGCATGGTCTCCAAAATTAATGTCCTGGTGGTGGTGAATCGAGACCATAAAAATGATGATCACCCCCCTGGTGAACTACCTCTCAAGCATGCTCCCAATATTCCTCTCTGAGGAATTCCACCAAAAACTAGACAAAATGTGTTCTAGATTACTTTGGTGAGATAGAAAGGCCAGAATTAGCATGAAAAACACAAAAGACACAAAAACCAGGGGGGGTAAATCTTGCAGACTTCAAGACATTCCAACTAGCCTTCCTAGCCAAGCAGGGCACACACTGGATAGAGCACATGGCAAATTACATACCAGCCTGGTTACAGCTAGAAAGGGCAATACTCAAAAACCTTAACCCACTTGCCCTCCTCACTGCCACCACACACCCACTTGCGAGCGACCCAATAATGAAAAACACTAAGATTGCACTGCTGAAACTAGACAGTAAACTGGAGGTGAGCATCAAAGGCTCTAAGGCTGAATCCATATGGTCAAACAATGCTATAAAATGCAGGGGCAAAAACCTCAATTTTGAGAACTGGATAATGAAGGGCATCTGACACCCATACCAACTCAAAGCGAACTCTGCACCACTAACTTTTGCCAACCTAAAATCATCCCTGCAACTAGATGACTCAGACCTATACAAGTTCCTAAAGATCAAAACAGCCTTGACAAAGTCTAAAATATCAAACTCGAAACCCTCTATATTCCAATATGTTATAAACATAAATAGACTAGGACACCAGGTCTCACGCATATACAAAACCCTCACCGTGCAAAAAAATAACACCAACGAGAAGACAGAGAAATACTGGAACACTCATATACACCCACCACGAGATGATCGGGAATGGAACAATCTATGGTCATCAGCTACACAAGCCAAGATCACCCGAGCACTGGCGCAGACAAAACTTTTTGGGCACCAGAGCATCTACACAAGCTAGGACTTAGGGATAACAACACATGCTGGAACTGCAACAGCGATAAGGGCGACCTAGAACACCTGATATTTCTGTGCCCGACTCTCAAGGGATTTTGGGGGAGGGTCTTTGATTTTATAGAAAAGGTGCTCAAATGTAAAATGACAAGAGACTTCCCTTTGATCATCACAGACTCTATCCGCACCGACCTCCCCACAGAGGGTGAAAAAGAGCTCCTGGACCTCCTCCTAATTGCTGCAGCCAAGCTAGTCCTCACGAACTGAAAAGACACATCCAAAGTGTCGTACAGCGTATGGCTCTCCCGGATCACCTACTTAAGGGGAGCCGACTCCCTGGCGATAAAGTATTCACCCTGGAAAACCACCTCCAGAGACTTATGGAAATCTCTGGACAAGTCCCTACAAACTTTTGACCCACCATAGGATACAACACGAGCACCCCAAATGAGCTCCCTGCTAGCAGAAATGTACCCCAATGCCAAACGATACCTTACTGATGCCAGATCTAAACTACAACCTCTCTCTTTACTTATTCACATCTTTCTCTTTTTACATCACCCTATATTACTCCTACAAGCAAGAATTAGGGGGCCCGACACAAAACGTGCAATGTATGACTTAACCTGTCTGCTCACCGGCGGGCTTCCCAAAGGGAGGTAAACCCTGTTTACTGTCTGTATAAATACCATAAATAAAAATATTTATAAAAAGAAACTCCAGGGATTTTAGAAAATCTAGGCAAAAGAGTTTCTACTATTGGTAATTGGTTTGCTGCTGCTGGAGGTGGAGGAGCTCTGAGAGCTATATATTTGTGCCAGTATTAATAGTAGGGTTTGGCTTATTAACTTTAATCACTTTTTATAAAAGTTGTACATATTATTTTAATAGAAGAGAGAAAATAAAGAGAAATAAACATATAAAGATTGAACTAGAATTGTAAGATCACACCAATTGAGAATACAAGAAGTGGCAACAATTTGAGAATTTGAAGAGAAAAAGGAAAGACTCGACTGAGGATGTGAATGAATTCTAAAGATTCTTTTGTGAAGAAAATAAGATGGTTAGATAACCATCGGAGAGGGGAATTGAGGGATGGTTTTAACAATATCAACAAATTAATATAGTTTATAATAAATATGTGCTTTAATAAAAAATAAAGATGTGTTTAAATGCACAGATTGCAGTATGCACCATATTTACTCATACTAGGCCTCAAATGGCTGAATCAACATTTCCTGACAAGCTGACCTGACTAGAAAATGTTTAATGTGCATAAAATGTTCATTACTTGACCTTTCCATGGACATTTGTTTCATAATAAATAATAGTTGCATAAATATTTTCATCTAATTTTGCAAATATTGATAGAGCGCGCAGGTCACCCGACTATAATTTTTACCAATACTCACCTGGGCCCATAATTCAATTACACATTTACCAAATCAGGTAACCCACTTTTTACTACCAGTTTATTTAGTTCCACTAATTCCTACACCATTGACTTACCAATCCTTGTCACCGGTACCTATGATCACATGGATCAGGGAGTTATTTGTAAAGAGAGACAATCAAAATACCATAACATTAGCACTCATATAATAACCACAGACTCGAGGAAGGTTTAAACTCTTTATCTAATCTTCATCAAAAGTCATGATCCACAAATTAAAAGTAATTAGACTATCAATAACCAAAATCAAAAACAGTGTATAACTATGCAAAAGATATATTAACCAACCATCTAGCAAGTTTGAAATAAAGGGAAGGAAAAACAAGGAACATACTATTTTCAGAGACTTTCGCAATTTGACTAAAGGAGGGTAAAGAAAGGGAACATACTAAACCAACAGTTTCACAATTATTAACAGTTTGGAAAAAGAAAAACACAATATGCAATATCAAAATTAAATTTTAGCACATAACTATAGGGAAGGTAGAAATTGGAACACACTATAAATTCAGATAATCAAGCTTAACTCCTTAAAGGGAGGGTAAAGAAAGGGAATATTTATGCAATCATGAAAAAACATTTAGCATTTAACTAAAAGGTGGGTAAGAAAGTGGAACATGCTAACAAACAGCAAAACATGAATTTATAATTTATTAAGGAGGGAAGGGTAAGAAAAGGGAACATATGCACTTAAAGCTTTGCAAATCAGGGAAGACAAAGAAAAGGATGCAAAATATATTGACAATTACCCACACAGATATATATTTACCTAGAAAGGTGTGAAGACCAACCCTGGCCACGGGTCAGTTGAAAGGACAGAAGAACCCCAAAGATTGCAGTGCCAGTAGGCGAGCAGGTGCAGATTGGAAAATCAGGACAGGATAAACCCCTTGATTTGGATCAGGTCCGGACCACCAAAGGTTAAGACCAGCACCCGCAGTTTCGGTTGCAACGCCTGCGCTACTCCCTCTCTGCAAGGAATCAGACAAAATCCTGATTGGGTTACAGCGTTCACCAGCAAAGCGCTTCTCCAGCACTTCAACTTCCCAAGACCCCGATTGGGTTCTCGAACCTCACGACAGAGTGCTCCGCAGCCTTCTGCTCTTAGTCACCTATTGAGTGCGTTGGGTCAGTGACAGGTCAGCTATTCGGACAAGTCGGACAATTTCTCTAGCTAAACCTACACTAGTTATACAGTTTTCCAGGTCAGTGTACCACCCCCTAATGTTGCAAGTGTTGGACAAAGGAGGAGGACAGGTCATCACACCACCTAAAATTTAGACTTCAGTGTTGAATATTAATTTCTTTCATTCCCGCCCTCATCAATTTCTCTCACATGACATCTGCATTTTCCCCTAACAATGGTTGTTCTATTGACAAATACATTGTATGCAATTTGGCCTCTTCTAGTAGGGTCAGACGTGGGTTCCCAGGCACATCTTGGCTGTGACTGACATCTGGCTTGGGTTCAATAACACAGAGTTCATCTTCTAGCTGCAGACTGTCATGCGCGGAAAGGACTTCCAAGATGGAGTAATAAGCACCTCCCAGGCCCAAAGATTCCAATAATGCAAAGTAAAGGAAACAATTTTAGAACACAGAATAAAATGAATACACTGTATACCATGAATCTCTACACTATACCCATTACTTTATGATAAACTATAGCATTAGGATTAGACAGAACGAACAGCTTAGCAAAAGCAGCAGTGCAAGCCTCTCGCATGTGAGAACACAGAGTAGCCATATTAGCACTAGTGCGCAGATGCGACAGAGTTCCCTCCAAAGCTGCGAGTACGTCAAGTCACGTGGGTATGACAGATGCATGCGCAGTACAAATTCCCGTGTAGAAGCAGCCATTTTATTTGCAAGCGTATCAGGATTAGAAAACACATAAGCAAGCTTCACTAGGATACCCAATAATGAAGAAAATGGGGCAAATTAATAAGACAAACATGTTGATTACATAGTTAGGGTTATTCGAGGTTCATAATTACAAGCAAGTCGCTTCTTGTGCAAATCCTTGCTCCCTCAATATGATTCTACTTATACATATATCACTGTTAACAATTGATTAGAGGTTTTTTAGTTAGTGAGGTTATGAAGAAGTTCACATATGAGATGCAGCATTTCTAAAGGAATGAATGATGTGAAAGTCTAAGAAAATTAACAATGTATTTGATAAGACATGTTTCACTTGATACTGCTGTCTGTGGACTATTGTATTCCTGGGTAGAAGATGAGGAGTGATGCTGTTCCCATGAGTGCATCAGAAGCTGATCAGTCGACCGAAGAGAGATGAAGCAGCATGAAGATTACAGCAATATTGTGTTTGTCTATGAAAGTGTATGTTCCTAGAGCAGACCAATACATCTCAATTGTCCACATCTATCCCAGTCCACACTGCTTTGAGACTCTTCTGATTTTATTAAACTTCTCTTTATGAGAAGTTCTGCTTTAATTGATTCGGATTTTTGATTCTGAAGCGTTATGCTCCATGTTTTCTTACTCTCTCTTGAACTAGAACTCTTAATGTGTTCTAACTGACACCTTTTCCCTGATTCTTACAATAGGGATTCTTCCTTTATGGAACAGCTTAATTCATGTGTTTTGTGATTTATTGACTATTGATTGATTATTGTCTTCTAATGAGCTTCTAATGGCTAAGATTGATTAATTCAACTTGCAACCAAATAAAGATGAACTTACTAAAATATTTTAATAATACAACCCTTTGACCCAAATCCAAACTCTCATTATTGACTTAAAATAGATTATCAATTATGATTATAATGTATGTGATCTACAGCTCGTGATCTTCTCTAAAACAGCGTCAACGATCTATTGTCTCAGTGACAGTAGGAATTAGCCCGGATGATGGTAAACTGATGATCTAATTGAAACTGATTCTCTCTACATTTTTGCACCCATTTGGTTGGACTACAGGGCACCCATCTCTAACAAAGATCAGACAGGCGCCTATTTGTCGTCTATGTGATCGAAATCAAGTGTCCTAGGTGAAATTAGGCGATGCCTGTTACCTTGCCAACACTCCATCATTCAGACACAGGATTCCCAATGGTGCCTGTTGAGGCCAGGCATATGAGTCCCAGCAGAGCCGAACTTGCCATTTATTGCATCAAACATTTCTAGGCTGCAGGCATTGGAACACATTTTTTGAAGGACCAAGGACGTTATTGGCTCTATTGACACTTTCTCTAGCCCCCAACATTGATTGCAGAGCGCACAGTAGGGCTTAGGGGAGAGAGAGAGAAAGGGAGAGAGGGAAAGAGAGAGATTAGAGCGAGGAAGAGAGAAGGGAATGTGAGAGACAAAGAATGGATGGATGGAAATAGAGAAAGGGATAGAGAGAGGGAAAGAAGAAAGTGGGGCTGATTTGAACATTTTTCCTGTGCTGCTTTGATTCCCAATTCAGCCCTAGGGTACTGGAATTCACCTTGGCATCCACCCACAGGCAAATGCACACTACACCTGCAGGCAGAGGTTCCCTGCCACATCTTCAAAATGAGGCTGTCCGTTTTAAGGGAATGACAGGGTGCCAATTTTGACATTACGTCTTTCAAAGCTACACTATCCCCAGTGTGAATTGGTGCCTGCACTGGAGACATTTCATGTCTTGTAATATAATGCATGATCTCAGATTTCCGAAGAAGATATACCCACTGCAAACTGGCACTGTGTGAAAAGCACAAAAGATAACACACAGCATAGTCTGTACAAAGCAATTAAAACTCATTTTTGGGCCCTGGCAAAACACTTCTGAAGTCAAATCCACCATAGGATTTATAAGAAGCAGTCAAAAATAGTTAGCAATTAGGCAGCAAAGACCCCAGTCTAACCAAATAATAAAGGTATACATCTACAACAAGGGGATGAAAGGCCTCTTAATCTAAAATAAGGCAGCTTCCCCTTGTGGGCATCGTTCTCTGTCCTCTTTGTTTTCTGACCTTTAAGAGGCTATTACTCACCATTCACTATACCACTATTGGTATGATAACACATATTGTCCTTTGGGCCAAACAGTGGCCTGACGCTGTGAATTTTTCTCGTAGCTGACTGAGGTGCAGAAAGGTGGCTCTACCAGCTATGTGAAAATATTTTCAGGACTCGATAGGTCACAGCTCCAGCCACAGTGATCTGACATGCCACAGTGTTGCCCCATTTGAGACATGCTGTGCATTTCCCATACACGTGGTTCCAGCACTTCAGGCTGAACCCCACAGTGGATATCCCCTTATCTTCTCCTATCTTGCCAGAGGGTAATATTGGGTCAGCAGCCTCATGGACCCCACCCCATCATTTGGCGAATTGAGAGAAGACAATATGCGAAATGAAGAAGTAACTACTGTTTCAGCTTTCTTTCCTGCTTCAGTGCTTCACTGGAAAAGGCCTTTTGGGATGTATCATCCCAAAAGGGCATCGCTAATTAGAGAATCGCAAAATTTGCGATTCTCTATTTTGCGATTGCATTTAAGGAATCGCAAATTGCGATTCCTTAAATGCAATGTAGCAAGCACCTAAGTTGTGCGAATTTGGCATATGAAATGACAAATTACCACCAACTGACAGTTGGTGGTAATTTGCGAATTCATTGAAAAAAGCACTTTTATACTTTTTCCAAAGTGCCATGTAGCACACATACATGCACATTTCAGGGGTGCAACAGGGTGTCCTTTTTTAACCTATGAAATTGCGTGCGCAATTTGAGAGTACTTATTGGGTACTCACAATTTGCGCACGCAATTTCCATTCATTCCTATGGGCCTCTTGGCCTATAGGAATGCATGGGAAGGGATTCCTTAATTGTGACACGCAATTTGCGAGTCGCAATTAAGGAATATGAGGGAATCGCAAAATATTTGTGATTTTTTAATTAAATATCAGTTTGCGATTCTTAAATAGCGATTCTCTAAAAATCGCTATTCAGAAATCGTAAAACCTTTCACTGATACATATGCCCCTCAGTCACCCTCATTATCACTCAAACTTACTCATACACATTGCACCTCACTCCAGCTTAATCTTTCTTTTATTCCTTCATACTCTCATACTTGTTCATATTCTTTACACTCATTGAATTGCAGTCACTCACTATGCCTCTTTCACTCATTTTCACTTGCACTGTCACTCTGACTCATGCTCAGTCTCACCTCCCGTTCTCACTCAGTATAACTTATTCTCACCCTGATTCATTCTCACTGTCACTCACTCCCTCTTATTTGCACTCGCTCCCATCACTAGCTTTCACTCCCACGTACACACATTCTCAGAGAAACACACACGTGCACACACTTATGAACATATACTATCTCACACCCCTATACATGCACACAATATGGCACATGTTTTCAGTTCAGTGCTGGATGGACCCTGGGGTCGGGAGCACAACTCACTATTGCCTCAAGCACTGAAGCAGGAAAGAAAGCTGAATCAGTAGTTACTTCTTCATTTCGCATATTGCCTTCTCTCAATTCGCCAAATGATGGGGCGGGGTCCATGAGGCTGCTGACCCAATATTACACTCTGGCAAGATAGGAGAAGATAAGAGGATATCCACTGTGGGGTTCAGCCTGAAGTGCTGGGACCACGTGTATGGGAGATGCACAGCATGTCTGAAATGAGGCAGCACTGTGGCATGTCAGATCACTGTGGCTGGAGCTGTGACCTATCGAGTCCTGAAAATATTGATACATATGCCCCTGAATGTAATAGAGCATGAATGAATAACAGTGTCTTTGTGGGAGTGGGTTTTACTCTTGCATGTGTGCCATCACAAAATGCTGGTATCATGGTGGGAGTAAATGACCTTTACAAAGTGGTCCTTACCACACGGTACCTTTACCACCCAGATTTTACCATGTAGTTACCTTTATCACAAACATCTTCAATATGTATGGCTTTATCATTCATGGATTTAACATGCATAAGTAAGTATTGGTTGATTGTATTAATAGACATTTAAGAGAGATTGGAGTTAAAGTGGGGTTGGAAATTACTCCCCAAAAGTGAAAAAAGAGGTAAAGGTGGGTTTACTACATAAGGACTTATGAGGGGTTAGTGTTAAAGGGCTGCAGAAAGGATACTGTTAGAATCCCTGGATCCCTGGTTGGCTGAGGTAGGTACCGTAGGCCAAACAGGGACCCACGAGCCCGCAACGTTAGTGAAAGACAGGTCGCCTCTAGAGCTAGCGATACAAAAGGGGATGATGGACGGAGCGTTTGAGCAAATCAAATGCCTCCAGATCTAGCCCTCGCTCTACCTCCTTGGTAGCTTGGCACGAGCAGCCAGGCTTATCTTCAAGGCTAATGTGTAAAGTATTTGCAAGTACGCTCACAGCAACCCAAAGATAACGCCACCAATAGACTCCACACGCGTTTCATAGAAAAACAAGTATATTTTTATAAAAAGATATACAATGCGACCACACAATACTAAACCAACATATGCGTTGGGGTAAAGCTTTCCCTGGCCTATTACTATTGAGCTAAACTAACCACTCCTATGTATTCCTAATGTTGTAATATGCAGTTCGTTATGCAACAATCAAGTATTTCACAATATAAGAATAATACCAATCGTAATAAGGCTATCTGGCGATTTGTACTGTTACTGTAATGCAGTGCTTAATGCAACAACGTTGTAAACTGTTATGCCCCGTAAGGCAATGCATACGATCCTCTTCAGATACTCTGTTAGGAAAAAGCAATGCAACGTGTAATACGGTTATCAGGCAGTTTGTTATGCAAAGTAATGCAATGCAGAACATACATCAGGCAGTTCAGCATGCAACACTAATGCAATGTGTAATACGACAATCCGGCAGTTTGTGATGCAGGACTAAGACAAGGCATAACACATCTATCAGGCAGTTCATTATGCAAACCTAGTGCAATGCGTAACACACCTATCAGGCAGTTCGTTATGTAAAACTAATGCAATGGGCAATACGACAAACAGGCAGGTCGTTGTGCAGTAATAAGACAATGCGGCATACAATCATAAGATAGTCTGTTATGCAGGAATAATGCAAAAAGTAATTTACTCCGGCACTGTTCACAGTGCCTTTGGCGATCTCTCCACCACTCGTACTGGATTGCGGTTAGTCTCCGGCCACAGTTGCACCACCACACAGGTGAGATATAAATGCAGCTTTGCACTCCGGCCCCGGTGCTGCCACTCCCTTGGCACACTGGCTGCGATCCGAGCCGAAGCAGAGAAAGGGGCAGAGAGCGTCTCCCTCCGAGCCTGCGCCACACCCCAGGAGTCGAAACACGTTACCAAGGGGGTGCAAATCCAATCTCGTCTCCTCGTCCAGCGACTTGGGCCTCCGATGCAATCTCTCTGAATTTCCGGGCAATGGGAAGATCCCAGGCTGCACACTACACCCGCACTCAGAGTCAATGAGACTCACTGGACTCTGGGTGCACGATACCAGACAATTTCTCATGAGGGTCTCAGGCTGCACACTACACATGCACGTAGCATCGCTGAGACACACTTGATCTTCTGGTGCCCATCTTGCACAGGGCTCAGGCTTTAGAAACCCCACACACACACAGGGTCGCTCGAGACACGCTTGATCTTCAGGTGCCCCCGATCACAGGGCACCTCTGGCGAGGACCTCAGGTTGAAAACAGCACACTCACACAGCGTCGCTGAGACACACTTTCCCTTCTGGGTTTCACGATCACGGGCCAATCCACGCAAAAGTCTTAGACTGCACCAAGCACATGCACACTGCGTCTCTGAGACTTATTTTGCTTCCCGGTGCACACGTTCACAGTGCAATACTCTCGAAGGACTCAGGCTGCACCAAGCACACGCACACTGCATTGCTGAGTCTCGTTTGGAACTCAACTTGCCCAAGATCACAGGGCACAACTTACGAAGGTCTCAGACTAGACAGAGCACACACACACACAGCGTCTCTGAGAGTCTTTTTGCAAACTTTTGTGTTCCTGTGTTTCCGAACAGGGAGACAACTCACCTCAGGATCTTGGGGACAGTTACTTGAGGACACAGCACACATCAAAGTCCTTCAAGCAGGGGGATACAGCATACAGCAAATTCCCTTCAGCCTTTCCTTGGTTGAAACAGCAAACTGCAGGCCAGCCCCAGATCACACAGCAAGGGCAGTCCTATCCATAAGTCTCTTCAGTTGTTTTTTTCCTTGGCAAAGGTCCTCTTGACTACGAAGTAGCTCCAGTCTTGTTCACACTTGATCAAGCCATTCTCCAAAGTTCAGGGGCTTCAGCTCGTATAGTTATACCCCTCAATGGCTTTGAAGTCTTTGTGTTACAGACGGCACTATCCTCTGCTCAAACCAGTTATGGGTGCCTCCCTACCAGCGACACCTTCTTCCTTTGATTAGTTGGGGTCTGGATTATCAATCACTCAGCAGGAGATGGGACAATTGTTTTATAGCACCATCCCAGGCCTCTTCACCTCTGGGGGCTTGTCCTTCCCCTACACTCCAGATGCAGGTCAGCCTGTGTTTTCTCACCACCTCCCATGGGTCAAGACATTCCCCAGATCCTATCTCTTACAAATCCAGCCAGTCAATCTACAACCAGGCAAATACACTTCTGAAAGGTTGCTTACAAACACATAATGCAAAAACGGTCTTCATAAAAAGATGTGTTATTGCAGGTTGAGTTCATGAATACTAAACTTCACCTTTCCATCTTAAGCCTTTGGTAAGATAGGCTGGAAAACATATTACACAGCCTTCCCATTCTATCCTATTGGCAAGATGGCCTTTCAACAGTGAAAAACTGAATATGGAGATTATTTCATTGTCACAACATGACACACACCTTAGTACATGTCCTACCTTTTACATGCAGTACACCCTGTCCAGGGGGGACCCTAGACCTACAATAGGGGTGTATTAGGTGCACGAAAGGGAAGGATAAATTCTGGCAAGTGAGTGCACTTGACAGTTTCACAAACTGTGCACAGGCCCTGCAATGGCAGGCCTGAGTTTCCTTTTAAAGGCTACTTGTGTAGGTGGCACAAATAGTGCTGCAGGCCCACTAGTAGCATTTGCATTACCAGCTCTGGCACACTTTGTGCACTTTACTAAGGACTTCACTTGATAAGGCAGACATACAAATCATGGACAACTAATAACCCTTACTTTATACAGGGAACACTTACACTTTGACACTGGTTAGCAGTGGCAAAGTGTCCAAAACATCTAAGTTGGCAACACATGTCAGAAAAAAGGTCTAGGGGAAAAGCAAAAAGTGTAGGGAACTTTTGCCAAAAGGGCCTATTCCAAACCAAACCAAAGAAATGGTAAAAAGGAATTTAGAAGGGGTTAACGTTATTGTGGTGTTGGAGTGTTTACCCTCAAAAAGTAAAAAAAAGTAAATAGGGTTTGCAAGGGGTTAGGGTTAAATGCCTGCTGAGTGTAAGGGGTTTATTTTTTTACTAGTGGTTTTTGTGCAATCTTTTTAAATGTTTAATTTTTTGTTAGTTTAAATTTTAGGAGCTGAGTGTAAGAGTTTTAAGGGATTAGGGTAAGGAGTATTTTATGACCTTCCATTTGAAAAGGCTCCCTTGAGCTACTGAGCCGATAAGCTTGTGTTGATGTACTTGCACCCAGTAAGTATTACAGAGACATGAGAAAACTTTGGGCAGCATTCCAGCACCTCCAAAACAACTTGCGGCTATCTACTCATGAATGAATGAATCCAGAAACATGTGTTGAGAGTTACACAGCACAAGCTGTACCAACAAGAGCGAGAAATTAAAGACTACTACTGATTTAAGTGTTATTATGCACTGCATTAACCATGATGTATTGAAGCAAATTGAACGCTGGGATGTGAGGTAGTGTGCTCACACCTTCCTGTATGCAAATGCTCTCTTTAGCTCCTGAGCCGACAAGCTTGTGTTGATGAACCTGCTCCCAGTGAGTGGTGTAGAGACCTGAGAAGACTTTGGACAGCATTACCAGTACCCCCAAAATGATGACATTTGCTTTCCACTGACCAATCACTCTGCATTTGTTTAGCCCGTCCTATCACCCCGGGGGGTATCCAGGCACTGTGGATCTGCGGTCCTAGTCATAGACCCTGGTCTTCAGTAAGTGAGTTGGAGCAGAGGTTCCTGGTGGGAAGATGAAAAGTCAGATGGTGGTTGATGATGTTGTGGAGGGCCTGAGTCATCAGTTTGAAATGGCATCTCTTCCGGTAGGGTGACAGTGGAGGATTCTGAGGTGGGGGGTGGTGCTGGTCCATTTGGGGAGGTTGAGGGTGAGTCTGGCTGTGATGTTCTGACTGGTCTGGAGAAGTTTGAGGAGCTGTTTGGTGGTTACGGCATAGAGTGCGTTACCGTAGGTGAGTCGGCTGGAGATGAAGTCTTGGGTGACTGTTTTCCTGGAGCATGCAGAGGGTGTGGAAGCAGGAAGAAGACTTTGCATTGATCTATTGCTTCATGGTGAGCTGACTATCTAGGATGAGGCTGAGGTTGCGGGCATGGTCTGCTGGGATGGGGGTTAGGCCAAGTGTAGCAGGCCACCAGGTGTTGTTTCAGAAGATGTGCACTTATGTCTTTTCTGTGGTCAGCTTCAGGCAGTTAGACCTCATTTAGTCGGCAACACTGGTCATGGTGTTATGGAACATGAGTTGAGTGCCTTTGTGTATGAGATACTATTGAGTCCAAGGGTGCGCACAATGTCGGCTAGAGGCATCTTGTAGGTGTTGAAGAGGGTGGGGCTGAGGGAGGAGCTCTGTGGGATTCTGCAGATGATGGGTTTGTGCTCAGAGGTGAATGGTGGTTGGTGGATCTTCTGTGTTCATCCTGTGAGGAAGGAGGTGATCCACGTGAGTGCGTTACCAGGAGGCCAATGTGGTGGAGTCTGGAGATGAGGATGTGGTGGGATACAGTGTCGAAAGCTGCAGAGAGGTTGAGGAAAATCAAGGCTGCAGTCTCGTCTCGCTCTAGGAGGCATCTGATATCCTCAGTAGAAGCAATCAGGGTGGTCTCTATGCTGTGGTTGAAATGGAAGCCAGATTAGGAGGTGTCTAGCAGGTTGTTTTCCTCCAAGTGCCCGGTGAGCTGGTGATTGATGACTTCTCTATTATCTTGGTGGAGAAGGGGATCAGCGAGATGGGGTGGTAATTCTTGAGTTCAGTTGGGTCAGTGGAACGTTTCTTCAGTAGTGGTTTAACCTCAGTGTATTTCCATGCTTTGGGGCCGGTGGCCATGGTGATAGATGAGTTAAGGATATTTGTGAGGGTGTTGCCAATTTCTTCTTGTCCAAAGTTGAAGATGTGGTGGTGGCAGGGCACCGCAGCGTGTCGATTTCGTGATGGTAAGGGTGTCCTGGGTGGTGAGCTTCTTCCAGTTGGTGAGCAAGTGGCTGTTGGCAGTTTAGGTGGGTGTGAGGAGATGGTCAAGGTTAGTGGGTTGAGGGTCAAAGTTACTGTAGATATCTGATATCTTGCTGTGGAAGTAACCTGCCAGCGTGTTTCAGAAGGCCTGGGATGGGTAGATCATGTTTTCAGTGGCAGCGGGGCAGGAGAAGTCTCTAACGATGCTGAATAGTTCTTTTGTGTGATTTGCACTCACATCAATGCGGTTCTATAGGGCGTCCCTTGGCATCCCTAAGGTGGTGGTGGTAGATGTTGAGGGCTGACTTGGATGTGGTGAGGTATGCAGGCTTTCTTCTGGAGCGCCAACGTCTTTCTCCAGTCGCTTGCATTCACGTTTGATGTGTCATAGTTGGGGTGTGAATCAGCTGGCATGCTTGATGGATCTGCTGGTGCTGACCTCTCCCTTGGGGGCAGCAGAGTCAGCGGAGGTAGAGATCCAGTTTGAGAAGCCTGGACATCTAGCGTGAGGATGGTAGTGATGTCAGGGCAGTCGTCTACAGGGTCTCCGTGATTTTGCTCCATCTTTGGCAAAGAGGGTTGGAGGGTTCAGTGGGGCGTTCAGGTGCACCTGTGATGGTGAAGTGAATGAAGCTGTGCTCAGTCCATGTTACATGTAAGAACCTGATTCTGTTGCTGGCTGTGATTATGGGGTCCAATGGGTGTTCTGCTTTGTGTGTGGGGCTGGTGAATAGCTGGATGAGGCCAATGCAGCTCATGCTCTCTAGGAGGTTGGCAGAGTTGGTGTCATTGGTGTCGTCATGATGAAAGTTCAGAGTCTATTGCCAGAGGGGGGGGCAATGAAATCAGAGGTAGTGTTGCAGAAGGCTGTGCGCAGGCCCGGGAGTCTGTAAGCAAGGGTTCCTCAGATGGTAGCTTTTACGTCTGTCCTGATCTGGAAGTTCAGATGTTTCATGATTGGAGAGATTTCATCCTCGGTGGTGGTGCATTGGAGGGTGTTCTTGTGGATGAGGGTGATGTCTCCCTGTGCTTGTTGGAATGGTCTGGGTGCATAATCTTGTAGCCGTGTGATGTTGTGGTGGCGATGTCAAGCATCGATGAGGGAGTAAGGCAGGTCTCTGTGATGAACAACACACTGTGGTAAGGGTGGTTATGGTGTACCATATTTCTGTTCTTCTGTGGCTCATTGTGAGAGAATGCAGCAGTTGTTGATTAGGCCTCCAGGCCCCAGGGCCCACAGCTTGGTGAAGGAATACCGATAGATGGCTGGAGGTCCAGGGTTCCTGGTGCTGGGCACGGTCCAGAAGGGGGCAGGCACAGACAGGCTTGCCTATGGCATGGGATTAGCATGCCAGCGGTGTGGCCGCACAGCAGCCTGCATAAATAGTTCTGGGAGGAATGAGGGGCTTGCCAGGAGGTGGGGGGGTGGGAGCAGTACTAACGAGAAGGAGAGTGTCAGAGCAGATCCGGCGAATGGGAGTATGAGCTGCTGCTAGGCTAACTGAAAGCAATCCCCATACACTAGGGGTGAGACTGACGTTATGTGACCAGAAAAACAAAGTAGACAGGGTGGCCCAAAAAAAAAAGGCAACCAATTTGGATGAGGCGGGTGAGGGTTCGCTAAGGTGAGCAGAACCACCACCAAGTGGCCAAGGCAGGGATTGGAGATTGAGAGGTTGCTAGGTGACCAAGCAACAACTAGCCAGGAAGCAGACAAGGGATAAAGCAGTGACTTGGTGGAACCACAGAGACAAGGACTGCTGATGGAGGACTGAATCCAGAAACATGTGTCTGGAGCTACAAAGCACAAGCTGCACCAACAAGGGTGAAATATTAAATGCTACTGTTGATGAAAGTGCTTTCTTGTACTGCATTTGCCATGCTGCATAGCGGCAAATTGAGAGCTGGGATGTGAGGCAGTGTTCTCCCACCCTCCTTCTGTTTGAAAAGGCTCCCTTGAACTACTGAGCTGGCAAGATTGTGTTGATGCATCTGTGCCCAGTGAGTGGTACAGAGACATGAGAAGACTTTAGACAGCATTTCCAGCAGCCCCAGAATATTTTCTTGATCTATTCTGATAAAGAAATTAATCCAGAAACACATGTATAGAGTTACACAAGGACAACTGCACCAACGAGGGTGAAGAACTAAAGACTACAACTGATGTAAGTGTTATCATGCACTGTATTTACCATGATTCATTGGAGCAAATAGAGTGCTGGGACGTGAGGCAGAACGCTCCCACCCCACTAATACATTAGAATACATTTGCACATTTATTTCTCTAAGTTTTGCATTCATTCCTAAGGGAGGAACTGTCTCTTTTCTATGTGTACTGTGCCCATTATTTTAAATAAAAGACACACAGTAGAAGTACAGAATGCAGAGGAAATCACACATTCACCCCCAGTCTAGAGATCGGGGCTTAAATCCATTGTTCTTTTGCTCACCATGCCACCCCAGTTTAGACCCAGCAATATGCAAATCAGTCTGGAACCTGTTCCCCATGGGAACAGTCCAGCCCCGACTGCCAGGCCAGGTATTCCCTGGACAAGAAACAAACATTATGGGACTGGGACA
Source organism: Lissotriton vulgaris (assembly GCF_964263255.1). Classification (NCBI taxonomy): domain Eukaryota; kingdom Metazoa; phylum Chordata; class Amphibia; order Caudata; family Salamandridae; genus Lissotriton; species Lissotriton vulgaris. The sequence goes on from NC_141689.1 coordinate 1,859,408,151, forward strand.
GGGACCCACGTCTGGGCATACCCCGTGCACTCAAGGCGAGAAAGCATAAGACACACAGATGATGGACAGAATGCAGAGCAAGTCAAACATTCACCACCAGTCAAGAGATCAGGGTTAAATCCATTGCTCTTTTGCTCACCATGCCAACTCAGTTTAGACCCAACCATATGAAAATCAGTCTTGACCCTGTTCCTCATGTGAACAGTCCAGGCCAAATTGCCAAGCCAAGCCCTCCCTGGACCGTAAACAAGCATCCTGGGACCCGCTTCAGGGCATCACCACTCATCAGCCAGGCAAACGTGAATCCAGTGGCACAGTGAGCCTGGGTCCCACATCTGGGCATAAGCGGCGCACTCGGGGGTAGAAAGCAAAAGACATACCGATGATGGACGGAATGCAGAACAAGTCAAACATTCACCCCCAGTTAAGAGATATGGGTTAAATTCATTGTTGTTTTGCTCATCATGCCACCCCAGATTAAACCCAGCTATATGCAAATCAGTTTTCACCCTGTTCCTCATGGGAACAGTCCAGTCGGAACTGCCAAGACAGGTCCTCCCTGGATTGTAAACAAGCAACCTGGGACCGGTTTCGGGGCATCACTCCTCATCAGCCAGGCTAGCTTGAACCCAGTGGCACAATGAGCCCAGAAACCACGTCTGGAAGCTCTTTGGAACAGAAAGAAAAAGACACACAGGTGATAGACAGAATGCAGAGCAAATCAAACATTCACCCCAGTCAAGAGATCTGGGTAAAATCCATCATTCTTTTGCTCACCATGCCACCCCAGTTTAGACCCAGCAATATGCAAATCTGTCTTGACCTTGACCTCATGGGAACAGTCCAGCCTGAAATGCCAAGACAGGTCCACCCTGGACCAGAAACAAGCATCCTGGCACCGGTTTTGGGGCATCACCCCTTATCAGCCAGGCTAGCTTGAATTCAGTGGCACAGTAAGCCAGGGACCCACATCTTGGCATACCCGGTGCACTTAGTGTGAGCAAGCAAAAGACACACAGATGATGAATGGAATGCAGAGGAAATCAAATATTCACCCCCAGTCAAGAGATCTGGGTGAAATCCATTGTTCTTTTGCTCACCATGCTACCCCAGTTTAGACCCAGCCATATGCAAATCAGTCTTCACCCTGTTCCTCATGGGAACAGTCCAATTCGAGTGAATTCGTAATTGCGATTCGCAAAAATCTGCCAAATTCCGCAAGATTTTTTTTACCAGTTCGGGAAAGAGAACTTGCGCATGCGGTCACAACGGTCGCGAACATGTTGTTTCCACTTAACCAGCCTGCCAATTTTGCCTTTTTCCTGTTTCGGGTCGCAATGACGAATTCGCTTTCACAATTTCCTGTTTTGGGTCGCAATGACGTGTTCACGATCGCGGCGTCGCTCGGCCAGCTACCAAAATCTCGCAGCGCACGCGAAAAGGGAGGAAATCTCATCAGCAAATGCAGAATCATGGTAAGTCAATGCTGCGCATGCAAGATTGTATTTTTGAAGCGCGAACAAGAAAAAAAAATCTGCCAACTCGCGAATTGCAGATCGCGAAATTGCCAAAAATTCGCAAATTCCGAGAGCGGAACAAATTTTCCGCCCATACTTACTGCCAAGCCAGGTCCTCCCTGGATTGTAAACAAGCAACCTGGGTCCGGTTTCGGGGCATCATTCCTCATCAGCCAAGCTAGCTTGAATCCAGTAGCACAATGAGCCCAGGAACCACGTCTGAAAGCTCTTTGGACGAGAAAGCAAAAGACACACAGGTGATAGACAGACTGCAAAGCAAATCAAACATTTACCCCAGTCAAGGGTAAAATTCATCATTCTTTTGCTCAGCATGCCACCCCAGTTTAGACCCAGCCAAATGCAAATCTGTCTTGATCTTGACCTCATGGGAACAGTCCAGCCTGACATTCCAAGCCAGGTCCTCCCTGGACCAGAAACAAGCATCCTGGCACCGGTTTTGGGGCATCACCCCTTATCAGCCAGGATAGCTTGAATTCTGTGGCACAGAAAGCCCGGTACCCACATCTTGGCATACCCGGTGCACTTAGGGCGAGCAAGCAAAAAACGCACCGATAATGGATGGAATGCAGAGCAAATCATACATTCACCCCCAGTCAAGCGATCTGGGTTATAACCAGCATTGTTTTACTCACTATGCACCCCAGTTTAGACCCAGTTATATGAAAATCAGTCTTGAACCTGTTTCTCATGAGATGGCATGGGGAGCAAAAAAACAATAGATTTAGGCCCAGATGTCTGTACTGGGGTGAATGCGTGACATTGTTCAGCATCCTGTTCATCAATTGTTCTTTTTGCCTTAACACCTTGGCTGCTAGGTGTTTTCCCCTCCTGTGCTGACTTTTCATTATTTCCTTTGTTTCATGACGAGCTCAGCTCGTCACCAGCACAGCTCAACCGTGCATCATGACGAGCTGAGCTCGTCATCAGCATCGAAAGGGTTAATTTATGTATTCCAGTTTTCTTCATTTGTTTCTGTTGTTGGTGGAAGTTCATGGTCAGGTAAGAACTTAGGGGCATATTATCAAGGGGGTTTATCTCCGCTTTTTTGGCTTTAAAAGCCAAGAAAGCGGAGATAAAATTATCTCCCTATTACCAAGCTGTCGCTAACACCAGTTAGCGACAGCTAGTAGGAGATAGCGCCCATCTTGGGCCCCACTTTGCATGTCAGTGATATTTATCACTAATGAGATGCAAAGTGGGCGTGCCAAGATGTTAGAGACTGAAAACAGTCGCTAACATCGCTATCTCCTATTACCTACTTTTGGAGATATTCGCGCTAAGCGGGAATATCTCCAAAAGCTAACACCTGCCCTGAGCAGTTCTTAGCCATGTTATCCAATGGGAGGTGGATAACATGGCTAAGAGCATTTGCTCGATAATGCATGAATATCGCTGACTTTTCAGCGATATTCATGCATTTCGGCCGTTTTTTATCGCATTTGCGATAAACCTTGTTAATAGCAAGGTTTATCTGCGATAAAAATCGCCGATGTGCGGCGATAATTTTTGTCTCTAAACAAGTTAGAGACAAAAATTATCGCTAGTTGTTGGTAATATGCCCCTAAATTGTTTACCATTATAGAGCTTTAGGAACATATATTTATTGTCCAGAGAGTCTAAGAGAAGTGTGCATGTGTAACCTTACCTGAATTTCATTACCGTTTGCATCTTTCTCATGTTTTAATTCGTATACAGGTCAAGAAAACAGTTCCATCATTCAATATGATAGTATATTTTTCTTCTGAGACCTGACGTGCTTAAATAGACAATCCATATTTCTTCAAAGAAATGTCATAATTGTTCAAGTTTTCTTCATTTTGTGTGAAGTAGTCACATTGAACAATAGCCATTTATTATTCAACTATATGTTCAGGAGGTTAAAAAACAAAGCTGTTAATTTTCTTTTAACCTCAAACTGTAGTTTATTGTTAAGTAAATAGTCCCCTGCTAAGATATTTTTCCCAAAAGGCCTGGAAAAAAGGAAGAAACATCTGCCTTTGTATTTCAGGATACACGTTATTAATAGTGCTTATCACAGGAAGTTCATTTTTATTATTACTTTTCTAGGACTTTATTTCTTTTATGACTGATAAGTGTAAGTTGGGGACAGCTTATCTGGCAATAAAGAATAGATACAAGGCATTGTGAAAATCTTATATATTTAAATATGCACATTGTAATCTGGGCAAATAGATCAGGCGTTGTTTAAAATGTTCCACCTATCATCCCGATTTCACTATTTTCAAGACTTACAGTGTTATGCAGTTTTGCTGATAGCACAGTTTTTTAATGGTTTTGGCCATCATAGGAAAGGAATGGTTCGTAATCATAGGTTTCTTTTAGTTCATAAATGTCACTAAAGGCATTAGGTTGTTTTGGCTGTACATTAATCTCTTCTCTTCGGACTATTGGACATCTCCTTGGCAACGTGAATTGGCCTATTCCTTGCTACATCCCTTGAAAATGAACAATAGGCCTCATTGGACACGGCTCCTATACTTTTATTTGTTTACATTCGATATTTTCTCTAACTCTGCTGCAGAGGCTGAGTAGTTATGCTAATTTTTCATTCTACTAAACTGCCTAGCGCAAACCGGTTTGCCTTTACATTGATTTGAGAAGGAATCCACATATCTCCAATGGTGAACGACGTCAAAACCTAGGCATTTACAAGGCATGCGTTTACCACCCATCGTTTACCAGGTAATGGCTTTACAACGTAAAGCCTGTATCATGCATGTCTTTATCATCATTATAACATTACTACACATGCCTTTTCATTACTTGATAGGTCTATTTAAGGGAAGTTAAATCTTTATATCTGTGCGCAAGGCTGCAGGGCAGCCGACATGCATCAGGGTAGCACGAGCACCTAAAAATAATAAACTATAATTTCGCAACTCTCCAAGAAGTATTGGCTACCTCCTTTGTGTAGTAATGCGGATTTGTATCTATCTATCTATCTATCTATCTATCTATCTATCTATCTATCTATCTATCTATCTATCTATCTATCTATCTATCTATCTATCTATCTATCTATCTATCTATCGAAGCTTTCTCTTTATGTAGTGGACGAAAAAGATGTATACCATGTAAAGAGTCTAGACAAACCCCAAAAGAATTGCAGAGGCACAAAAGAAACCCCAAACGCTATCTTTTGTGGTAGTGTGGGTGAGCAGTTAGGCATATCAGAGGGTAGTGCTAAGCATGTTTTGCATACACAAAGGCAGTAAATAAGTCACACACTCAATAAAGAAAGCTGATGCCAATTTATAAAAGGAGCACAAACTTTTATAAAAATGTAAATTCCAAGATCATCGGAATTGAGTAGGTACTTTTCAAGTTATTAAATTTTGCAGTTTTCGAAAATAGACAGTGACGTTTCTGGATCGTAATGTTATCATATGGCGGAAAAGCATGTATTGCATTCGAGCACTTGTCAGCGACTTAGGGGACTGTTCTTCTGGACATAAGCTGTGTATTGGCAAGTTCCAGGACAACACCAATGGGTATCCTTGGGAGTCTCAGGGGTATCCTGTGCAGAGGTGTGTCATAGCGTCGGGAGTCCCATTCACTTCAACGGGGAATGGTCATTCGGTAAAGAGGCTGAAAGCTTGGACTGGGGAACCAGTCTTGGGGAACCCATGGGGGGTCGACCCTTAAGATCCTTGGGCACACAGGTCCACTACTCCTCTGGCTGTGGGTCTTGTGTGCATTGGTGTCTTTTGGCATAGGATCAGGTGCTGGAGTCTCTCACTGTTGTAGGGGACCTGCAGAAAGAGGCTGCAGTGACAACTGGAAGTCCAGTCTGGACAAACCCAAGGATGGGTCTGGGGACCCTATTGCCACAGTCACCTCCCTTGGATACAGGCTCTGGAGCGCCGGTGCATAGATGCTTTGGCACACTTTGTCTTGGTTTCTGCTGTAGAGGGGCAAACCGGATAACTGGGCCACTCTCAATGTGGGTCTCACTGTCCCTTAAGTCCCTGGATGTGCAGTCAATATTCCTTGGCATTAGTTGGTGTTCCGACTTGACACAACAAGCCTTGGTTGCTGTAAGGGGTCCAGTACCCCGGGAATTGGTTGTGTGCGGCTCTAATCAGTCTTGCCATCACCACACTTAGAGGGAGAACTGATCTGACCTGAAGTTCTGACAGTCTTCTGGGTTTCTTGAGGACTTCCCAGCAGCAGGACAAAGCAGTTGCTCCATGAGGGTTAGGTGCAGCAGGTAGGTTGGCAGGGTTAGCACCAAGTCAGTTGTGCGTCTCGGTTCTCGATTCAGTGGTCTTCTTCTTTGCCCACTTCTTCTCTTGGTATGTAGAAATCTGAAGTCCTGACATCAGGGGGTTCCCTAAATACTCAATTTAGGGGTGTTAAGGGGTGTCAGGGGTTGTAGCCAATGGACTGTTTAACGCTAGGATCACTACACCCCAAGATGGCCACTGCCTTTGGAGAGTGTCCATAACCCTGTACCAGAATTCCTAATTCCATAACACAAAATACGGTGGAATTTCTAAATTTGTGTTCACTCCATAGAGGTGTGCCCAGCCTAGTTGGTCAACACACTTCCTGCAAAGCTAGTTATTCTACCAGTCCTGGCAACTGTTGGCTCAGGGCAGGGGGTTTGTATCATCTCCTGTGAGATGGACACGCCCACTGAAAGACCCACTCAGATACTGATGCACCCACTCACAGGTCCACTCAGAGACTCAAGCAGTCACACAAAGAGCCACTCAAACACTTATGTACCTACTCTCACCCACTTGGAGGCTCATACACACACTCACAGATCCACTCAGACACTCATGCACCCATTCATAGACCCACTCAGGCATTTACACACCCACTCACAGACCCTCACAGAAAGGCCTCCACCCTCTCATTCACCAAGTCAAATGCTCATGCACACACTCACAGACCCACTCAGACACATATGCACTCACTCTCTCACCCACTCAGAAACGTATGCACCCACTCATAGATCTACTCAAACATCCATTCACCCAATCATTCTCCTAATCTGAGGCTTATGCACCCCCTCACAGATCCACTGAGAGACTCATGCAGCTACTCACCGAGCCACTCAGGCACTTTGGCACCCACTCACAGAGCCACTCAGACTCATGTACCCACTCACAGATCCACTCAGAGGTTCACACACCCACTAAAAAGAACTACTCAAAGACTCATGCACCCACTCACAGACCCACTCAGACACTCATGCACCCACTCAAAGGCCCACTCAGATACCCACTCACAGACCCACTCATAGACTCATCCACTAAATCATAGACCCACTCACAGACTCATGCACCCAATCACACACCTATTCAGAGACTCATGCACCCACTCAGAAATCTACTCAGAGGCTCATTCACCCACTCAGAAATTCATGCACCCTCTCACAGAGCCAATCATAGAGTCATACACCTACTCACACACCCACCTAGAGACTGATGCATAGACCTACTCAGACACTCATGTACCCACTTACAGACACATTCAAAGACTCATACACCCATTCACAGACCCACTCAGAGGCTCATGCACCCACTCACAGACCCACTCAGACACTCATGTACCCACTAAGAGATCCACTCAGAAACTCATGCACTCACTCACATACCCACTCACAGACTCATGTACTGAGTCACAGACCCACTTAAAGACTCAGGCAGCCACTCAAAGAATCATTTGGAGACTCGCACACCCACTAATAAACTCACTCAATCATGCAACCACTCATACACCCAATCAGACACTCATGCACCTACTCACAGGATCACTCATAGACTCATGCACCCAGTCATTCATCCACTCAGACAGTCATGCACCCAGTCACTGACCCACCCAAACATACATGCATGCACTCACAGATACACACTGGCACTCACACACCCACTCACACATGTACTCAGGCACTTACTCATACACTACTCATATACTCACTCAGTTACCCATACATGCACTGATGCACTCAGCCAATCACCCATGCATGCACCAAGGCACTCATTCAGTCACCCATACACCATTCAAACACGCATTCAACCATGCACACACTCATGCACTCAGCCAATTACCCATGCACACACAGATACACTCATCCAGTCACCCATTCACCACTCATACACTCATTCAGTCACCCATATGCACATTGATACTCTAATTCAAACACACATACACACACAGATGCACACATTTAGTCACCATATATAACTCATACACTCACTCACCAATGCACACACTCATGCACTCAATCAGCCACGCATCACTGATATACTCATTCATTCACCTGTATACCACTTATACACTCACTCAGGCACTCACACATGCACTCATGACCTCATGAAATCACCCATACACCACTTATATATTCAATCACTCACCCATACACACTCATTCACCTAGTCATTCACACACACACCACTCATGAACTCACTAAATCACCCACACACCAGTCATACACACAGTCACTCACCTATAAATGCACTTATGCACTAACTTACCCACCCATACACACACTTATACCCTCACTTAATAACAAATACACCACTCATGCAGCCACTTACACACCCACTGACTCACTTATACAACCACACACATGCTTAATTACTCACACATACACTGGCCTTTCTTACATATATTTTTTTCTGTTCAAATAGTTTTTTTACAGAATTTTTCCAAACTAGAACAGTAGTGAAAAGGACACTAATTACAAATTAAAATATAAGAGGTTCCCTGTTATAGACAAGCTTATGTTTGTGAGACATATGAGTGCATCGCGATGGACATAATTAGTTATAAGAACATAAGGCAAAGTAAATATCATAACATCCTGAGAGTATTGTATTATAGGTAGGAACATATCTCACATATGTTCTATGTATCAACATAGTTTACAAAATTACATTATTCCTCTCATACCCTAATTTCATTACATCTTGATTGTTAGTTTGAAGCCCCTATGGAGAGAACGTGAAGCATGTCCAGTTTGATATGACCTCTGTTTGATGGAACAAAGAAAATATAGCATGTTCATAGTATAAGCCTTATGGGAGAATTGTCAGAATTACACAGGAAGTTTAATCTAATTACCGACAAGAAGACTGTTAATATATATGTGCCCCCTGTGCTTTTATTCTTTGTATTGCACAGCCATAAGGGATTAGAGAGAAGTTCCTGTTGAGCTCATGGTGGATCATATTTAAAGGAGCAGGTTACAAGAGATTTCCATAGTTTTCTATGGAAAGAACGCCAGGAAGAGGAGAAATAGAGAGATATTATCCGCCCCTCTGAAGAAAGACACCCATTCTTACCACATCTTGAAGTAGGATTAATCAAAACAGCTGGGGACCCTTTCAAATGACAGGACACGTTTGCAACTGAACCATTAAAAGCCCTGTGAAGCATAATATCTTGGCAACTGAGAGATCCACTCAAAGAATTCTAACAGTCTGTACCACTGAGAAACAATTCAGTGACCCCATTCCTGCATCTAAATCTATATTAAAAATCCCAAAATTCATGGATGAATTCCCATATCTGCCTACCTGGTGGTGTTCTAGGCAATATTGAAACTGGAAAGTTGTTACTGGCAATGTTATATGGCCATGAATTACCCATTCTGTAGATGGTGACTCTGCACGGGGAAAAGGTAATTGGTCTAATTTTTCAATGCACAGTATTGTACATTTCACATCCCTTTTTTGCCATTGTCGCCTGCTTTCCGACAAATTATATGCAGAGAACAGCAACGTACTGTTAATATATCGCCAGGGCACATAACCAGAGCGCAATGATTGTAGAGTCCAGCTTAATGACCCAATAGAACGTAACTTTGATTGTCCGTGTTGTAAGATGGACAGATCCTGTTCCATTATATCTATTGTAGAAGCTACAATGTTGCCCAGTGAATACATTCCAGATATTAGTGTGGTCATGCCATTGTCAACCACAGCCAAAGCCTTTTTTAAGTTAATTCTGTCAATTCCACGCAACCACTTCTCCGCTTCCTGTTGGAAAATTTTCCAAGTTTCATTATAAACAGCATATAAGAAGCATTTCTAAAGTGGCTTTTGGGGACCTAGTAAAAAATCCTTAAGATCCATGTCATCTTAGAGTAAGGACAAGTGTTAGTTCACTTGTGACATTGTCAAAGTTCTTAGCCAATCTAGCCATGGCATAACTTCCTAACACTGTATGATGACATCACTCCCGGATGTTCTCATTGTACATAGCGTGGGCCAGGCCTATGGATACTAAACCCTTCGGCAGTACCCCTGAATCTTGATTGACACCTATTTGTGTTGATAGGCCAAACTAACTATCCCTTCCAATTTGGGTCTGTTGAATTTTATGAAACGCCATGCATGATGTCATCTAGTGTACCCTCACCATTTACTGTATAATTTTGCTATCCCTCTAAGTGTGAAAGCGAGGGAACGCGAGGTGCGTTCAAATCCTTAATCTTGGCTAATCCAGGACTGGAAGTCTGTTGCACAGTGCTGTTCAGGAAAATAATTTGTTGTGGTATGGGGCATGCTCTAAATAGTAACACCTTGCCTTGAACCTGCCAGTCCTTAGTACCCAGACACATATTATGTCTATAGTGCCTTTCCATAAGTTGAAAGCCTGTTTAGACAGCTGGGCAATAAAGCATGCTATTTTGCATCTATTTTGTGTTATTAAGCATACTTTTCTTTGCAGATGTAGGTGCAAGCTTATAATAATATAAGCGCAGATTTGATGTATTAAACCCAGAAAAATAAACAAACTTTTGTGCAAATGTCTGTAAACTACCTTTTGGTGGTGTTGGGTAATGTGCCCACTGGTGGTTTGTGAAAACATTATGTGGTACACTTGTTTAGGCAGGATGTGATGACCATAATGTTGGTAACAGCATATTGTGTCAAAATCAGATGAGTAGTCAAACATTTCATTTTTTGAAAATACTGCAGACAGTTCTAAATCAAACGACATGTTATTAACAGTTTCAAAATCCCAATCGTTAGAGTATATACTGGAGGATATGAAATCATTTAAATACATTTTCAATACATATGGTATTTTTAAATGTTCAGTGGGACCAAATACATCATATGAAACACTGTCCCAAGCTATTGCCTCAGGAACTGGAACTGCTGTAGTGTTCACATAGGACAGGTCTCTCTGTTCACAATGAGATGTTGTATGAGGCTTCAGCGCCAAGTTCACTTTTGATACTGCAGAGCATTCTGGGAGATAGTGTCCATTCATGATCAAGGAAAAGACAGCCACTAACCCTTTCCAGAAAAGTAGGAACAGTATTCCAGTTATTACCCAGAGCTGTAGCCATGGTGAATCTAGATATGTCTTTTTCAAAAAAATGTAGAAATCATGAAGTTGCTTTTTGCTGGAAACTAGAGCTGGCGATGACTTAGGTTTACTTGGATCCAGAGAAATGTGACAAAATCGATGAAGTAGCCAGATGCAATTTGGCAGCCGTGGTCGATAGTGGTAGCATCTGCCGGGCGGTGATGTGGGGAGGGGGAGGGGCAGGGTGGGGGTAGTAAACTATTGATTATGGAGGTTTACAGGTAAGTAAACATATAAATAAATAAAATTAATTTTGTTGTGTGCACTGCATCCCCAAATGCGATGCAGTGTGTGCAACAAAATTAGTTTTATTTATTTATATGTTTAATTACCTGTAAACCTCCGCAATCCATAGTTTACCACCCCCCACCCTGCCTTTCCATCTTCCCACGTCACGCCCGTCAGGTACTCCCACCTCTGGCCGTGGCTGCAATTCGGTCTATCTTTGGTAGCTCAGCACGTTTTGCTGAGCTAGCAGATATCTCCTGTAGAGGCATATTGATGTAGATGTTGGTGGTAGGCCGAATTGATATCTATGTTTCATTTGTGTTTTGATGCATAATTTCAATAGGAACGAGGTCCATTTCTTTATTGGAAATTCCATTACTTCGAATTGTAGACACTTCAAATGTTATAAGTCTTTCTGTCTGAACCTCCTGTATGGTAGCAAGAAGAGACCTGCTATTCAGGATCGACCACATAGTATGGTTTCATCAGATCAATTGAAAAAAATCTCTTTTCTTTCTTGCCGGAAAGAGGCAGAAGAAGTACTGTTCTTGTTCCTTCGACAGCCAGGACAGGTACGGGCTTTCATTAGGATACCCCAAATTCTTTCTTGTCTGCAATCTTTTCTCTGTACCGATCTCTGACTTTGGGGATCCAGACAGGTCTTGCCGTTACTGATTTTTCTTCCCAAGTGACAGTGCATTTTACTTACACGTTGATTTGTAGTGCCTGGAATTCATTAGGATCCTGTAAAACAGCAAATGTTTATTGATGTCAAAAAGTTTTCAACTGCAACTGTGTTTTCATAATCAAGGTCGGGTACCCACATTTCTATCCCAAATAGGACTTCATAATAGTGATACCTCCAAGGGAACTTCTTGGCATGTTATTAAGTGCCCTCTGGACCCCATATACTTGATTGACCCAACGACCACCCAAACCTAATAGCCTTCCTTTTAACGATTGCTTTAAGTCCCGGTTTTTCCTATCCATGACTGAAATTCCCTCAGTATTGTATAGAGAGGAGTACCGCAATGCAACAACCAAACTTCCCATGGCTTCCTTGTAAGTTTTAGAGCTAAATGCGGGGCCAAAGTCAGAATGTAATTTGCCAACTTCGTTTGTCCATATGAAGACTCGCAAATCCTTTATAACAGTTCGAGCGTCAGCTGAGTGCTGAGGCCAAACGCAAGGAAATCTAGAGCAGGAATCCACTGCCACCAAGATGTACTTGTAAGCCCCATAAGATTGTAAGAAGCTGCATTCGTCCAAATAGACACAGATGAGAGGTCTGTCTGATATTAGTAATGGTGTTTGTACTGACATGCTACGGTTGAACCCTTCATCTGCTGACAGATGTTGTACTTGAGAACAAATGCTTTTGTTTGTTGTGTTAAACCTGGTCACCAATAGCGTTCTTTCAGTGGAGAAACTGTTGCTGTAATCCCTGCATGTGCAGAACACAGACCTTCGTGTGCAGCTAGTATTAAACCAAATCTGCCATTCATGTTTGGTATAACTCTATTCCCCACTCCTTGAATTTGAGCATGCAGAATATTTTTTTATCTATCTTATAGGAGTACTTGAGTGGAAAGCCTTTTGGCAAGGCTGTGCCATTTTTGTGTGAAGCAATGACAGCTACCATTGTGCTTCTGTCTATTCTCGTACTAGAACAAGTGATTTCAGCTACGGCAGCAGTTTGCAGTCGCATTGTTAGCTTCATCAGCCAATGAATTCCCTTCAAAGTGAACGCCATCACATTGATGAGAATCATCAATGTGATGGCGTTCACGTTAAAGACTTGCTGAGAGATCACGTGATATACACACTTAGTGCGTGTGTATCACGTGATCTCTCAGCAAGTCTTTTTTAAACTGACCCTTGTTCCCAAAGCATTTTGTTCTTTATTGTGCAAACTTTTGAGTCTTTAAACCAATTATGGCCCCTGTAGTGAAGATATTCATTGTAAGACTAGGCACAGTAAAATGAATCGCACACTATAAGTGTGGGGAATTCCCAATCAGTTTGTATTAGTGTCAGAAATAGGAATTTTAATTCTGCCAGCTGTGCATTGCAGTCTCCTAGAGACTGTGTCTTCGTACTGCAGGGATGGAACTTGCCGTCCCGCATACATCTTTTTACAATCGCAGAAGCTGCTTTGTGTTGTTGTTTACTCCTATTGCAGGCTGAGTAGAACCGTCAGTGTACATAATGTTTTCATACCGAGCCAGAGGTATTATTTCATTCGGGAGAGGATATTGTTGTTCGCATTGCAGAAATGCCTGTGTTTTAGTGTAGAATCAAATTTGTAGTCTGCATCAATTACAATGAGAGAATTAGCGCATTGTATCCATCGTGGATGTAAAGCTTTTGCATTTGGAATGCTTGCCTTTGTAGCAGACTATAAGGCCAGTACTGGAGTTACAACAATTACTTGTTCCCCCCTGAGCCAGTGCTCTTTCTCTCACTACAGCAGTCTGTACTGCTGTCAGATTTTTTCTGTAGAAGCAGAGTGCATTTCAACGTTTGTTTACAATTGTGATTTGCATGCCATGTGTACCATGTCACCTTCATTGAAGTTTAGGAAAGTGTACCCTGAATGATCCGCAAGTACGGATTTGCACTGCAATTGTACCATGTCAATTGCAGCCTGCATTATATAAATTGTTTTATTTTTGTACCGTTATGCATTTAATTAAATGTGAATAAAGTTTTTGAATTTTAATTTGACCTGCAATTACACGGATCAGATTTTAGGTATTTACACATGTGTGTAAGTGTTTGGAAGCTATCATATCAACTTGCAAGGAACAAAGGATATCCGTGTGTTCCTGTGTGCAAATTCTAATTGGAAAATCAGGTCTGATTAAGCCATAGAAAGGTTTTACTCTTTCTGAGTAATCCAAAATGTATGTTCTGCCAAAATTTAGGAATTCCAATATGTATTGTACATTTTTCAGAGTTTTAGGAGGTTGGAGCAGCACACACTTTTCTAAAAAGGTGGCTGCTAGTCTTTTTTCTTCACTTGATAGCCCGTATCCCAAAAATAGGACAATGAGGTGGGCTATTTTTGATGTTTTAAATTTGAATTTGGAGCCCTCAGAGGTAAATCCCAAAATGATGTTGCTCACCCTGGTCAAATGATCCAATAAATCCGTGGTTCCCAAACTGTGCGCCGCGGCGCCCCGGTGCGCTGTAATGAGAAGCCAGGGGCACCGCGACCACAGTGGGGAAAAGTGAAAGCAGCCTCCGCCAAAATACGTCCAACCTGCAAAAACTGGGGACATGCAGGAAGTCAATTGTCCATAGGTCGGACCTCCGGTTATCGCAGCCGCAGAGCAGGACTCAGACGGCCGCTCTTTTTCCCCTCACAGGCTCCTGTTGGCTTTTCACTTTCTTAGTTGAAACCGATATATCTTGCGACCACTTTAAGGGAGTCTGGTTACTGGGAGAAAACCGAGTGTTTCCGAGGATGAGAGGATGGGAACTGTAAGGCATCAGAGCGTCAGAGTGAAATGTAGGCAGGGAGATATACTAACAGAGAGGACGAGAACACGAGCATGGGAGGGAAAGACAGAAAAACAAAAGAGCACAGTGGAGTGAGAAAGAGATAAGATCGATAGATTGCCGGCCATCAGATAGATACCTGTTGCTGAACAAATGCAAGGAAGGGATGATGAATGGAAATATGGAAGGGTGAATGGATGGGTGTACAGTCGGAGTGAGAGAGGCATAAGAGAACACAAATTAGGCGGAGGGAGGTGATGGTAGGGTAAGAACAGAAATGGATAAGGAGAACACAAGATCTACAAGTGGTAGTGAGTCAAAATGAAAAAGGAATAAGGAAAACAGAGAGGCGTCATAGCTGAAAGAACAAGGTGACATTTGGCAAAATAAAGAAGTAGAGAAGTACGAGGGTGTGAGCAAGAGCCAGAGGATGAAACGGAGCAGTTGAAAATGAAGGCAGGGAAAGAGAGATAAAGATAAGAACGAGCAAGAGACATAAAAAGCAGAAGAATAAACAGATGAAGGGGAGAAAAGACAGAAGAGCAAGGAAGGAGCAGCAAAAGAAAGAGCAATGCAAAATGGAGAAAGGAGACAGAAGAAAAGAGAGGAAAGAGAAATTGAGAGCCAAGAACTGGCAATTCCAATAGGCATAGCTTATGACTGAAATGCTTCTTCAGTCACTGATGAATTTAGACACTCAATAGGTCAACCTACACACACTGTGTCACTCATCTCTACACTCGTATTCATCCACTCACTGACCCACTCATGTATTCATCCATGTACCAACCTGCAATAAACAGACACACAAACATAAGCACTTGGAACATCAACTAAAAGAATCAAAGTGTAAAAAAAACATGCCACCATATAAACCTGTCAGGTATTCAATTACTGTTCAAAAATTACATTAAACATAGCAGCATGGCTGTCTTCAGGATCGGACTGAGAGAAAATAGGCACAGGAACCAAAATATATACAACCCCCTTTAGCGAATATGATTGCTAAAAAGCGTGCCCATATTAGCAAATTATGGCAGTTTTGAAGGTGTAAAGACACACTATGTAGGTGTTTTGCACTATACACAAGTCTTCCAACCTAGATTGCCATTGGTGGAAAACTGATACCTAAACTATTCAATGTAAGTAAGAAGTGACACCAAAAACCATGGGGTACTAATCTGCGATAATGCTTACACTGACAGTTTGACATAGCATTCAAGCTTGTGTTAGTCATTAGTCTGGCCTACGTGCTAATTATCTTATATTATCTGATACCTCCGGGTCTAGCCAGTGCTATATAAAGCTTTTCAAATAAATAAATAAAATAAATCAAAGTTGGAAAAACAAGCGCATCCATCTAACTAAGATTTTTAAGGTAAATTTTGGACTCTGTTGTTTTACCTGTCCATTGAAAAGATGTTATTATACAGAAGTTTTTGAACTATTGTGTGGTTGAAAAAAGTGGAAACATATTTGCGTATTAATCTTGTATCGTTTCACACTTAACGAGTTTTTATTAAACAACTGTTATCTTATTTTGTTACAAATATGAATATTATACCTTCATTGCATCCCAATTAATTTAAGGAAGACAACAGGAAGTACTCCCGAGGTCGGGCTTACATCCTCCCCCACCCGCCCACCGGTAAAAAAAAATGGTGGGGAGCCACGGCCAACTGCCAATTAGGTCAAGGGAGCCACGGGTCAAAAAAGTTTGGGAAACACTGCAATAAATCATAATCCATCAGATACATACCATCTACATAGGACAATGCCTCCTCATCAAAATTTTGAAATAACGTTTACCCTAGCTGAGAACAACCCCGGGCTATACCTATACCCTAGGGGCAGTCTACAGAAATGACGCTGAGAGCTAAAGGCTGAGAATGCTGTCAAATTTCTGCTTTCAGGCGCTATATTGTGGCAGAAATATCCATTCGAGATATCTAGTGTTGTTTTGTATTTTTCGCACAATGTCATTCATCAGTGAGACACTTTCTGTACTGTAAATGTCAGGTTGCATTACGGGGAACAAAGGTTTACTCATTGAAAAGGTGCAATTCTCTATTAAACCTTGGTATTCAAGATGATCTAGGATCTCCTTGACTTGTTTTTTTGCTTCTTGTTTTATTGAGTACTATCTCTGTGGCTTTGGAGATGTTTCTAATGGGATTACATGGGCGGGTGACTCAGTATCCCACCCTACATGGTTGTGATATAATGCTGAAGCAAGTGCTACTGCCCATTCCTGTGCGTATGAATGTTTTAGTGATACTGGGATGAGGTCAGAAAAAGCTGGTAAAATTACTGTTTCTCTCTTTGGGCACTCCATAACAATTTCAGGCGGCCAATCTTTTTCACCCAAAAGAATGTCAGGCATAAGTCAGATTCTCCCAAAAATGACCTTTCATTTTTTTAGGTTTGTTCCCCTCCATTTGGAGTGTTATTTCATATAACGGGTGTGGGACACTTACCCTAGTGTCAGGTGTCTACATCCTGATATGTTCATTCAACGCTGCTGTCACTAGAAATTCCATCAGTTTCTGGTGAGCTATTGTTACTTCTGCTGCTCTGTCTAGCATTGTCAGAGTCCATTCCCCATTCAGAAGTTGAGTCCTCAGTATTATTGGCATGTCTAAATTTAAGACCTACTACCTTCTTCTTTTTAAATTGAGGTTTTGATTTTGGTTTACCTTCTTTTTTGATATTTTTTTGATATTATAGTTCGAAGTACGATGTCTGTCTCTGGACTGTGTCCATTCTTCTTGTCTGTGTCATTCCCTCTTGGAGTTTTTTGATGAACCCTGAAAGGAACGAGAAGAACATGTATCAGTATCCTAATACCTGTCAGGTTTATATTGTTATCACGATTCCTAAGGTTGTACCTCCTTTCGGAGGGCTCCTGTTGAGGAGACCCACTCTTTGATTGTGATCTATTCTCTCTATTCTTTATTTTTTATTATTCTATTTCTTCTTGGAAGAATCAGGTGCTTGCTTGGTGTTATCCTTTTCAGGTCCACCCATGATTCGAGGTTTTGTTGCTCTAGCTCCCAAATGATCTATACCTAGTTCGGCATATGTGTCTCTGATATTTTTAGGTAATTCACGCTCCTGTGCATAGGAGTGAAATCCCTCAGACATTGGAGTATTGCCACTGCTGCTGCCTCTCCCTTTATGTTTGCTAATATAATAGTTGATACCTGGGCAAAATTTCCTAACAATTTCATTCCTAAGTTCAGAGCAGGCTCTGCTCCATACTCATTCTATATTTGTCTCAATACATCTGGTATTGCAGCTATTGAAGGGATACCATTAGTTTTGGTATAAATGGCAGCAAAAACTGTACCCCAAAAGGTACAATCCTCTATCTGGGGAGCTATGCCCATTGGCAAGCAGATTGTTAGCATTCTATGTTTTTATTGCGGGCTTGTGTGTGGAAACGCTGCCTCTAACTGTGTGATTTTCTGAGCTATCCAGAATAGCATATGCTCACGTCTAGTCAGCATTTTGCCCATAACTGCATTTAGCGTTTATTGGAATTATTTTAGTTGCAGACCCCTGAATTTGTCCTGCTGGTGTAGCCCTTGTTGGCTGTAGTGTTAGTGCTCTTATTACAAACTGTGTCTGGTTTCTGTAAAGTTTTATTATTTCTTTGTGCAGTGGACGTAAGTCTGCTACCCGCTTTGTGTCCATGTCTGGATGCTGTGTGTAAGCCACTAGGACCGGTCAAGTGGCTCTATTTCTGCAGAGACCGTGTCTTACTTTATCTTTTGTGTGTGGAAGGCGCCTTTCAACCAGTTTATGTGCTCCTGGTGGGTGAACAGAACTTCAATGTCCTCACATTTCTCTGGTGTTTCATCTTCAGTGTAAGAATGAAATGTATTTGTGTGTACATCTGCTAGTGGGAATTTGACTCACGAATAGAATAACTCTGTCCTGTATGACTAGTGTGCCTCAATCACAAATGTGACTGTCCCACCACTTGCTGTGACTCCATAGTCTGCTAACTTTAAGGTAAGGGCATTTCTGACATTTTCCAAAAATGTTTATTTTGCTTTCTTGTTCCCCATCCCCACTGCATCCACATTTAGTGCTGTGATGTCTTCAGCAGCAATTGTTGAAAAAGTTTCAAGGAAACTGAGATACGGTTTTATGCAACAGATGTTTCCCTTCCCACTCCAGACTTCTCTGGTTAAATGTGGGTAGGGGCAGATTTGACCGTTAAATAAGAACCAAACAAATGTTGCCATGTCGTGTAGTTCCTATAAATCTATATAGGATCTGTGTGTTTAGACAACATAGACAGTGGGATTGGTGTCCAGACTGATTCCAGACACCCCCACCGGATATGTTTGCCTGTGCACCGGCTAGCTCACAGTGCCACTGTCTCATTCTCAGAGAGATACACACAATAAGCAGTAGGGACGTTTTAATAAGTATTTATTGAACCAGCATCATTCTGGTGTAAAATAGGTGTGCTGAAATAACCATAAGACAGAAATAGATATAAATGTTTACAAGCACCAACAGAGTGAAAGGATGGTAGATTTCTTCCATAGTTCTAAATCAATGAATATATGCAAGCATATAATTACATGACAATGATAATGCTTACTCCTACGATGCAATCCTAACTAGATGCACCTATGTGTACTTAGCATGTATGTAGGTGTAGAGCCAAGAATCCCCCTAGGTTGAAGCCAACCCCATTACCTGAAGATAGCGACTGTGTGACTCTGTCTTGGTCTCGAAATGGACACCCCGCGAGGGATGTCAGACCACAGTGAGCTAGAGTGTCTGCCTGCAGGAACCTCAGTGTCTCATGTCAGTGTGTCAGCATGGAAGTCGTTCTCCTCTTCCTGCCAAAGCAAAGATATGGTGTATATATACCCAAAGGGCACCCCCAGGGGTTCTGCCTTGCTGTGTCATGTCAGCAGAGGATGAAGGAAGGGATGAGCCTTATATATAGGTATTATGCAGAAGATGGTAATCCTGCTGTGATTCTGAGAATCCTCATGCATAATAAATGAGGCTAGTTTTCTTGGAAAACCACACGACATTTATGCAGCACCTTAAATAGGTAAAAGGTCAATACCAAAAACGTATGTAGTAAATTGGCAGGAAAATATAGGTGAAAGGTTAGGTGACTACCCAGGCCTATTTTGGGGTACATTGCAAAACATAACACATCTATTTGGCTAGGTTGGTCATGGCGTTGCAGAAGTTGGTTTTGGAATTGGAGAGGTTCTCAGTGAGTGAGCAGATCAGTTGGGTATCGCCTACTAGGAGAAAATGTTGAGTCCATGGGATCTGGCGACGTCTGTGCGGGGGGTCATGTAGATGTTGAAAAGAGTGGAGCTCAGGGACGATCCTTGTGGTGCGCTGAATATTATGTCTTTGAGTGTGAAGGTGAAGGGAGGCAGTCAGATGCTCTCTGTGATTCCTGCAAGGATAAAAATGTAAAAAAATATAAATTGATACTTGTATAGCGCACTACTCACCCGCAAGGGTCTCAAGGCGCTTGTACGAATACCGCTGTGGAACCCATCCTGGCTTTCCCTGTGAGGCGTCCACTCCTGGGCACCCCCAAGGTGGAGGCCAGACATCCTTAGCGTTGTGGGGGGCCGTTGTGGAGATTAAGCAAGCTATTGCCCAGAGTTGCAGAGTGGGACTCCAGATCGGAATAGGCACCGAGGCGAGAATTATCAGGTCCGTGGAATTTTTGAGCCCAAGACCCGCTGAGGCGGGGAATTGAACCCTGGTCCCGGGCTAGACCTCTGCATCAGGGTCTGCCGCTCTAACCATTGAGCCACACTTCTCCACTCTGCCGCTCTAACCATTGAGCCACACTTCTCAATCCACTTGGAGGTGTCTTGCTGTATGCCTATGTTGTGGAGTCTATTGATGAGGGTGTTGAGGGATATAGTGTTGAATGCTGTGGAGAGGTCAAGGAGGATTAGTTCCACAGTTTCTCCACAGTCGAGGGGTGTTCTGATGTCATACATGGCAGCAATCAACATGGTCTCAGTGCTGTGGTTGGCACAGAATCCTGATTGTAAGGTATCCAGTAGTGTAAGTGTTAATTATCAAAAGGGGGTGTCTAAGTATAAATGCGAGTGCTACGTATGACTTACAGTTATATGAAAGTGGTGCGTAAATGATATTTCCAACAGATTAGTCTAAGTTATGAATTTGTCATGGTTGTCAGTGTAAGGTGTGTGTGGCAGAAATAAATTACAAATAAGTATGTAAGTAGTGAGGGCGTGGCCACGGAGGCGACTGAGATGGCTGCCTCAGAGTGAAGCTCCGCTGCCCGGGCCCCCGGCATCGAGGATTGACATGTAGCCCGTAGTTTTTCTGCCTGCAGCACAACACCATCCGACTGTGGTGACCTTCCCGCATCCTCCGGAGGCTTTGACAACTGCGGGGATGGCATTCGCGAGGTGCCAGACGGAGGGGATCGAGGGTCTCCATTCCCCCGGCGGCTTCCTCCCTGAACTGCGCCCGGCCATTAGGTGAGTGCTGTGCTTGGGGCGCCCGTCCTCAACTTGTGGGCTCCGGCATCCCGCTCTTTGCCTGCCTCGCTCCTCACGCTGCCTGGCCGATTAGTGCAGCGCCGCGGGGGTGCCGTGCTGCAGGGACGGGTTTGCGCCCTCCGGGCCTGCTGTGTGTGGGGGGGAGGGGGGAGTCTGAGGGTGGGTTCTTTTAGGGCGCTTCGGGTGGCGGTGCCCCCCTGATGGTTGTGTGGCGGCCCGATCTGTGCGCCGAGCTTCTTGTTGCTTTCCCCCTTTCCCCCTGCTGTACATCTCAGGGGCGGACCCACTACCGCGGGGGAGACACCGAGCCTGACCCTCCCTGGAGCAAGAACGGCCTAAGCTGCGGCTGCAACGATCGTGGTGAAGGCCAGGCGGAGCAGAGGACTGGGGGGTCGTACCTCCTGAGACATGGTGGTGGAGACTCTGCTGGTGCCTGTGGTGGCCATTTTGTTGCTGGCTCTGGATTGAGTTGCCGGGCCGGCACGGATTGCTGCCTTTCGTGGGGGGGTGGACCACCATTCCCCAGCGGGCACATTCACGCTTTGTTTTATCCGTCAATGCCATGGATAGGCCATATTGAAGCTGTTCACGGCCGTGGTTTCGCTTATGCTCTACAATTTCAGGTCCTGTGGCCGGCCTATTATTGAGAACTCCTGCCTCTCCGCCTGGGCCGCGCTACCACTTCTTGGCACTTCACTGCCGCCTCAGCGCTAACCATGGGGAAAAGAGATCCTAATCAGTGCAAACTTAGTTTCGACAAGGCCTCCCTCCTCACATCGGACGCTCCGCCTGGCTCATCTGCTGGGGCTACTGGATCTGCTGAAAGTGAGGACACAACTTCCCTGGTCACCGCCATGCTGGGCGAAATGCCTGCGGGTTTTAAATCACTTGATGGTCGCTTTGACACCCTTGAACAAAAGCTGGCAGATATGGAAACCAAAGTCCAAGCCCATGACCGCCGCCTCGACGTGGTGGAGTCCAGAGTTTCCGACATTGAGGACAGTGCCACGAATTCACTCAAACGATTGGAACACGCTGAAAGGATACACAAGGAGGTTGCCATAAAGAATTAAGATTTAGAAGCGCGAAGCCGATGCAACAACATCTGCATCATAGGCGTGGCAGACCGCGACAGGTCGCATGGACTCTTATGTGGAGCAACTACTTATTGACTTGTTTGGCAGAGAGGTGTTTACGCATGGCTTTGTGGTAGAATGTGCCCATAGGTCATTGGGACCTCGGCCTCGCCCTGGGCAACCACCCCGTCCGATCATTGCCAGACTCATGGACTTTCGCGACCGGGATGCGGCCTTGCGTGCAGCGCGTGAAAAAGGGGAGATCCAGAGGCAGGGCAGCTCTTTGTCCTTTTTTCCGGATTTCACGCTGATGGTTCAGGAGGCGCGGCGCAAGTTTGTTGGAGTCAAGCCTACCCTCCGAAATCTGGGACTCAAATATGGCATGTTGTATCCAGCGAGGTTAAGAGTAGATGTGGCCAGCAGATTTCGTATTTTTGACACTCCCACGGAGGCTCAGGAGTTCTGCCAGACTTACAAGAAACAGGGATTCCAGTTGCCCTCTGCCGCTGGGACCCGGTCCCCATCGCACGGCGACTCGCAGAGCAGCGTTGACCTCTTTGCAGATCAGGGATCCTGACAATAACTCGTCACGCCATATCCTTCTATCTTTCTACTTGTGTTGCAGGATTTGACTTTTGCATTCTTTGATAATTTTGTCAGGCAGTGTTTTGTCTTTGATAATGGGGAGTCTGCGCAGTGTGGCATTGCTACCCCCCATGGCGAATGCCCTTGTGCCTTCATTCTTCTGTTTTTTTTTTTTGTTGGTCCATCTGTTGGTTCTTTGGACGCTAACATGTTCATTCCCACGTATTGAAGTTTGTACGTATGGGGTTTGCCTCTATGGGGTTGTCCGGAGGCTGGATGGTGGGCGGGGGGTGGGGTGTATTTTATAAAAAAAGAAAAAAGTATGTAAGTGGTGCATAAATAATAAAACAAAGAGATAACAATAACTGTAAAATGTCTGTTTGTGGAGCTTAATTTAGATTTGTATACCAAAACTAAAGAAAGGTTCCTTATCTGAAACTGATATATATACGTACATACATACACTCACACTTACCTTACATATATTTACCTTTCTTTGTAAAGGTATGCATGGCAAAGGTGTGGTAAAAAACATGCCTGGTAAAGGCATTGCTTAGTAAAAGCATTTCAAGGTAAACGATGCTTGGTAAAGGCATTGTCTGGCAATAGAACCAAGTCCTGTGCACACGAATAAGGGTGAGGGTTTTAGTGTAAAAAACAAACTTCAAAAGTTTTTATCTTTCTGAAAAATGCAGGTCGAAAAAAGGGGTTTATATATCAATCCAGATCAATACAGAAACAAAAGAGCAGCCAACACATGTTTCGTCACAACGTGGTACAATTGTGACTCTTCAGGGCTGTGCTGTCGCAAAAACATGGATATATCATTAACGGTGATAATTCCATCCTGGTAGTGATGTAGGTAATCGGTATTAAGGTCGGGAAAGCATGGGTGGTCTTTCCCGATATCTCATTTGTAAAGAGGCAAATTCGTACGGACGTGTATGTCCGATTTAAAAGGCGATCTCCATTTCTCTGGAAATTTGGACGTGTACCACACACGCCGCAAAGAGGAGCTGAGATCTTTTAAATCGGGCATACACGTCCGTACACATTTGCCTCTTTACAAACCAGATATTGGCAAGGACCATCCTTGCTTTCCCGAACTTAATACCGATTACCTACATCGCTTCCGGGATGGAATTGTCACCATTTATGTGATATCCATGTTTTTGCGACAGCACAGCCCCGAAGAATCACAATTGTACCACGTTGTGACGAAACACGTGACGGCTGGTCTTTCGTTTCTGTATTGATCTGGATTGATATATAAATCCCTTTTATAATATTCCTGATGTCGACCTGCAAGATAAAATCTTTTGAAGTTTGGTTTTTACACTAAAACCCTCACCTTTATACGTGTGCACAGGACTTGGTTCTATTTCACTGTGTAGGACTTGACTTACACATTTGAAGGGTTTGTTTTATTTGGGCTTGTTTCCCCTGACCTGTCAGCACCGTGCTCATTCATCCACATCTTTAACTCCTTGCGTACTTGCCTGAGCACCATTTCTTCCTGTCCATAATCTAAACCCTCCACTGACACAACATTGTCTGGCAATGCCTGCATTGTAAAGGCTATTTCCCATCTCCAATAAACTCTAGGTTTAGGTTGTATCTCCTTAGAGTAAATGTATCCTTCATGTTTGCATTACAGATTTCCTCTTTTGGATGAAAAGTTGTGAGCTTTCGTCATGTTTTTCGCAATTTGCTTACATAAAATGCGGAAATAAGTACCTGCTTTCGTTTGGAAACTAGTTGATAATATTAATACTGTTTTTTTTATTGCTTGTATTTACCTTTTTACCTTTTTATTTGCAAGTTTTTAAAATACAAATATTCAATGCGTGTCTCTTCAACTCAAAGGTCATCTTTAAATGTTCCTCCTATTTTCACTCACAGTTTTAGTGGTATTCCCTTATTGTTGACTTAAGATTGGGTAAATCTGTCAAGAAAAGTTCGAGATTCTTTTAAAATGTAATTGTGCTATTTATGTGTGGCTTTGTATCTTTGTATCTTTCAATCAGTCAATCAGTCGTACTTGTATTGTGAAGCACTGTCGCCTCTAAGGTATCGAGGCACTGAGTGTGCTGTGTCTCCATCAAAAAGCTAGGTCTTGAGTTTCTTTCTGGAGTCTGTCTGGGAGGGAGCCGTCCGGACGTGGAGGTGGAGGGGCAGGTCTTCGTAGGTCTTGGCTGCAATGAAGGAGAAAGAGGGGCCCCCGCAGTGGCTGCAAAGTATGTGGGGGCGAGAGTGAGAGATGCGTAGCGCAAGGAAGGTGGAAGTTCAT
Organism: Lissotriton vulgaris; assembly: GCF_964263255.1. Classification (NCBI taxonomy): domain Eukaryota; kingdom Metazoa; phylum Chordata; class Amphibia; order Caudata; family Salamandridae; genus Lissotriton; species Lissotriton vulgaris. Next base: position 1,859,433,268 of record NC_141689.1, read on the forward strand.
TTGATGGTTGATGTATGATGGTCCTTGGTCATGGAGGGCTCTGTATGCGAGTGTGAGGATCTTGAACAGGAATCTCTTCTGGATGGTGAGCCAGTGGAGGTTTCTGAGGTAAGGGGTGATGCGGTCACTTTGAGGGGGTCCAAGATGAGTCTGCCTGCAGTGTTTTGTATGGTCTGAAGTCCTTTGAGAAGCTGAGTGAGATTCCAGCGAAGAGAGATTTGCCATAGTTGAGTCTGCTGGTGATGAAGGCTTGTGTGATGGTCATCCTGGTGTTGAAGGGGATCCATTTGAAGAGCTGCAGAGCATGCGGAGGGTGTGGAAGCTGGTAGAAGTGACAGTGTTAACTTGTTCTTTCATGGTTAGTTGTCTGTTGAGGATGATGCCAAGGTTGCGTACATGGTCTGTGGGTGTTGGTTCTGAGTACTGCTGTCCACCAGCTGTGGCCCATACAGAGTTTTTGAAGGTTTATTTATAGGCATTTATAGGTTTTCTTTATAGGTTATGTCTACCGACTTTGGTTCCTAGATGGTGTAGCATAATCCCCAGACTGATAGCATGCAAATGACCATGTAGTGCATATGTTTACTCTTCAGAGTGCAACCGTTAACTGAATACACTGCGTTATATACTTTATTAACCACATCCAGCCACACCCATCAGATTACGTGATACTTGTAAGGAATCAGTTGAGGGCCACTAGAGTCTTCATGCACATAAACACAGGACATGACAGATGGCACTACTTTTTCTGAATGGTGAATTGCTTTCTGGGTCATGCTGTCAATTCATAGGGTGACAGCTGCTGATTTCAAAATGGTGGATGCTGTTATTTATTTTATTTATTTATTTTTCATTTATAAAGTTTTATATGGCAAAAACTTGATCCCGAAGGATATCAGAGCGCTTTACAATTTGAGGCAAAGGTAAAAAAGTTACTACTGTTGTATTATTGTTCTGACCCTTGACGTTAGCATGATGACTGAACTGCATCTAGTTAAAAAGACCATACCCTTTATTACTGGAGGCACATACAGTGATCCCTCCGGTTGCAGCTGCTTAATTTGGGGTACACAGGCACACAATCGGTTACTCTCGCCTGCTGTATGGGCCAAATTCGGATAATCCAGATTGTTTTACTGCTTTATGAGGAGAGATAATTAAGGTGGGATCCACTCACATCATATGATGGTGAAGATTTTAAAATCACCCTACGTGGTTTGGTTTTGAACGGAAATCATTAATGTGGCCCGTATGTATTTTTTATACCAAATAATTTTATATCTGAAACCTAATTAATTTTGATAAGACATGAAAACTCAAATTTGACCTTTATTTGTCATATTGTTTTATTGGCATCATATTTGTTGGGGATATATATGTTGTAGTTTCAAAACGTGAAAAATGCAAGTTTTTTTGTTTGTTTGTTTAATTAAATTTTTTTTTTTTTTTACTCTTAATAGAAAATATTAGAATTTTTATATCACATGGCAAATGTGAAATGTGTTGCAAAAACATGATTGGTAAAGGTAAAACACTTTACATTACTATGCGTGATAAATATATCAGTTGTACAATGTAACTCATTGTGTGTCATTAACTGACAGTGTATATGGAGCATAAGGGTATAGGCAACTGTGACAAAATACTGGTCTTAAAATACCTTAAATCATGTTTGACATATGGATCATCCATGGCTCTTAGCAAAAGAGCGACCATTGGCAAATGGAAGCACACTGACAGATGCTGGCAGATGCTGGCATTGGCACAATGGAAGTAATTATTGACATATGGAGTTCACCGCTGCATATTTTGAAGCGGAAACAGTCAATTCCTTGGGAGCATCATGCTTCATTGGCCTAGCACCCAAATAGCTTTTGAGCAAAGTAGTGTGAAAATTGTGATGCAAAATGCACGATCTTACCCAATTTTTCAACATTTTCCTCGGGGAAATTCCCACAAAAACCTCTTTGACTGTTTTGCTTATTTCGCAGTAGTTCAGGCCAAGTGGTAAGCTCTACCACCTTTAAAGATCAACAGCTGCCAATGAAGTTGGAACTTGAACAATAGAGGTAAAACACGTGTGATGGTGAAACAACACTGCTATGACATTAAAAAAATAAAAATGTAATGAATTTCGCCTCAGACGTTGATCTCTCAACTGTTTTTGCATACGTGGTCTCATTGCAGGCATACATCAATGCTAAAATTCTCTGAATTGAGGCATATCTGGAAAATGTAAGAACGTGTGCAATGAGTGAGAGTCGCAGATAAGAGTATTTATTTGACGTGTTCCTACCCTTGGGTTACAAACCTGAATCAATCAATCCTCAACCCTCAGAGTGCGATGCGCATACAATTGAGACAAATTACGTAAAATGTAAGATATGAACACTTGATTGAACTGTGAACGGTGGGAGATGACAGTGCAACCAGTTAGGGCGCCACCCCTACCAGATTGCATGCGTCTCCCCTCCCCGTACACACGCATACCCTCATGCACTTCAAAAACAGGCACATGCACCCAGCACAGGGTCATCAATCACGCAGACTCATGTCCGACACAGATGGAAGTCTTTGTGAGCTGGGAACTGTTGATGCTGCTTTCATGCGAACTTTTGTCTGTCCCTGGCTTGTTGGACAGGGAGCATGGTTAGTGTTTGTGGTTAGAGGGACTGCAATAATAAAATAGTGAGGCAGCGATTTTAAATAATAAGTATGAACGAATATTTTAAATGATGGGAAAAGTTTGATCTCGGTACTAAGGGATCGCGGATAGTGTCAGATATTTAAATTCACTGGGAGTCTTGTATACGTGCTACTTTTTTTATTGGCAGTAAGCACTTTAAAATTACGTAAAGTCCCAAAACAAATGTAGGTAAACATGAAAAAAAAACATGAAACCAGTAATTTACCCTGCATTTTACCTAAAGATATTTTGCAGAGACATGTCAAGTGTCTGCAGCAAACTGAATTCCAACAGCTTATGCCCTCCTTGTGTGTTTGGTGAAAATCCACATTGCGCAAGTATTAGGGTTACAAATTGTGCAGTAATACCTGCACCTTTGGGATTTCTCCACCCAAAAAATTTCGCGTGAAATAGCAGGTGGAATTTAACTGAGAAAAAAATACCTGGAATGGGGGAAATTGTGCAGTATTTGTGCAAATAATGGCCATTTCCCAACGAATAACTTCTAATGGTGTGGTAATAGTACACAATGATATCATCCTTCCGCGGCATCAATAATTCAAGTTGTATTGCTAATGTAGTTGTAATGAGAGCCGTAAAAGCTAAATTACAGTCAATACTACAACTTCAAAAACCAAAGGCATGAACAGTTCCTATTTCTGAGATAGTAAAGTGAGCGATTCAGAAAGGGACACTCAAACAGGGGTGTAAATCATGAAATGGACATACAATTATTTCACATATCCTTTTCTCTCAGAGTATGAATATTATGACATGTTTTACCAGTCTTCTCCAGTGCATTGTGATCCAAGCAGAATATTTTACTCAGATGTCATTTAATTGTGTTTGCCATTCTTTACAGTAATATACACAGTTCAATTGGTGGTGCTACATGCTACTTTTGTATTGCTATATTGAAATATTTGATGGAGAATAGTTTGCTCCACTGGCTCAAACACCCGATTCAAAACGTCCTTCCTGCTCAGAAAAGACTCTTTAAACAGCATGTAATTGCATTATCACTCGTTTCACCAGTCCTCTCTTATTACATTATGAGAGATGTATGCTACTCTACACACAATTTAATTAATTTTACAGTAAATTACTTGACTAGTCATGCCACAGTTCTAAAGACAGGTGTTTTCATGTTTTTTGACTTATTTCACTTCCAGTTCAGACAAATCTCTTTCAGCCATCACAAAGGTTGTGGTTACAGTTTCACTTGTATCACCAATATGCAATCCTATTTCATTTTTTGATGGATTTGTTTCTAGCAGAGCAGGCTATTTTAGAGGAGACGTGAGCATTAAAAGGAAGCTAAATGTTTGATATTGATATAGAAATCATTTCTGCTCCTTCAAAGTATTTTGCAACCTCCTTCTCAATTACACCTATACTTTCCTCTACATTAGAGCTTTCCAAACTTTTTCGAACCACAACCCACTTTTTAGAACAACAAAGTAGCTTAATGGACATTAGGCACATTTTTAACTAAAGCATCACGTGGTAGTGCAATGTTATTTGCAGACAACACATTTTCTATTGAAATGGCCAGCATAAATACAGGGGCATATTATCAAGGGGGTTTATCTCTGCTTTTTTGGCTTTAAAAGCCAAGAAAGCGGAGATAAATGTATCTCCCTATTACCTAGCTGTCGCTAACACCAGTTAACGACAGCTAGTAGGAGATAGCGACCATCTTGGGTCCCACTTTGCATGTCAGGGAAATTTATCACTAATGACATGCAAAGTGGGCGTGCCAAGATGTTAGCGTCTGGAAACAGTCACTAACATCGCTATCTCCTATTACCAACTTTTGGAGATATTTGCTCTAAGCGTGAATATCTCCAAAAGCTAACACCTGCCCTGAGCAGTTCTTAGCCATGTTATCCAATGGGAGGTGGATAACATGGCTAAGAGCATTAGCTCGGTAATGCCTGAATATCGCTGACTTTTCAGCGATATTCATGCATTGCGGCCGATTTTATCGCATTTGCGATAAACCTTGGTAATACCAAGGTTTATCTGCGATAAAAATCGCCGCAGGTCGCCGATACATTTTTGTCTCTAACCAAGCAATAGCGATAATTATCGCTATTGCTTGGTAATATGCTCCCTAGTTTTATAGATAAACTATATTGCACACATATAAGAATGTGCTGATAAATGGGTTTCATTAAAGATTTATTTTTTGTAAAGTACCAAGTAAAGTGTCTTAATTTTGTCTGATCCCTTCGAAATCTTTGTTTCCATCACACTTTAGATTTACAAAAAATGTGTTTCATTTTTACTTTCTTATCTGCTGAATGCGTACAGTTGATCTATAGGTATTTACATGTTGTTGTGTGTGAAATAAAATGACATCCAACAGCCTTTACACTCAAACTTCCTGTGCCCCAATATGATTGTCACACAATTCCCTTTACTTTTCTTTCTCTGACTAAAAAGTGAGAGGCGTTTATAAGCAGCAGAAGACAATCCTGGCATTTGACCTCTGTCTTTGAAGCGCAGCAAATGTGACACGATAAATACAGAATTTAAAGCCATCTATCTTTATTTTTTGTTTGTAGTTTAGTGACCCACCAAAAATCGCCTTGGGACTCATCAGTGGGTCGCATCCCACAGTTTCGGAAATACTGCTCTACACTGTTTACTTTACACTGACTAAGAAATGCTGCCGATGTTTCGATTTGGACTGCCTAGTCAAATAGGAGCTATTGCAGATCAGACAGTGCCAGAACCTCACACAACCCTACTGAGGGGAGCTGAGGGAAACCGGAGACCTGGATTAGTTTTATATGGCAAGCAAGACAGGACAGTAGATTGGGAGAGCACCTCATCCGCTTCCACCTGCACTTGCATATTCTGGTCCCATTGTTGCTGTGATTCCAGTGGTCTGTTCCCTATTTGCTCCTCTCCTGCTGCACACTCTCATCAAGCTTTGGGATAGCTTGATTTAGGTAAAAGCAGTGGATAAGGATATTTGCCCTCATGGAATAGGCAACCTTGAATATTTATATCAGCCTAGGTGTACCTGTTGTTGGCGACAACCAGTGCTCCGTATGGGCTCCTATCTAAAGGACATGTGTAAGTTCATCAGGACCTTTCCCTTTTCTTTCAGATAAAAAACTGTATGAAAACCATCTGGAATGAATATTTAACATTGTTTCACTAATAGTCCTGCCTCTATATCTTTTTAATCTGTTTCATAAACTCCTCTTAGAGGCCAGTTACTGTGCCTCCTTGATTGGTGGTCAGTATTGATAGGAAATTATTTCTGGAGTAAATACCGTTCATAATTATCCTGCCTTTTTTTGACTGGTGTCCTCATCTGTATAACCTGCTCTTGGAGGCTTTCCCTACAAAATCTTTGCGCAGTGCTTAATTTAAGGCAGTGGATGCTGGTGAGATCCACAGGCACTCATTTTTGGGGACCAGTACTTACCTCGAGCAAGAGAGGGAAAGCACAAGAAGCAGAAAGACGGATAAAGAGAAAGACAGAAAAAAGGTCACAAAGGAAGGAAGCAGGAACCTGCAAGGGTGAGATAAATGGATAGAGTGTGTCTGGAACTGTATTAAAGAGGCATGAGGTTAATTTAGGATTCATCCATGGTATTCAGGATGCTGGCACTTAATTGCACTGGCATCACACTTCTTCCTAGAAGAGCATTGGGCACTGGCTCTGTTTCTTTTACAAATTAAGCACTGGCTTGCTATATCTCCATTTTGAATCCATGATCTTGTCAAGAGGGTTACATCTGCAGCAGCATATATGTCAACGTCTGTCATGCTGACTAGACCATCTTTACTTTCTTCTAAATGTTCTCCCCGTACCAAACATGATCCTGCTTCAAAAGGAGGCTGGGGAAGAGATGAACCTTCTTTCAGCCACCCTTGCTGTCTCCTTCTTTCTCGATTGCAAGCTTTCTTTTCAAGTTTTGAATCTTTTCAAAGATAGTTTGTGAGGCCTGTGTGAGGGTAGGCCTTTCTGAAGAAGCTGCCACTTTTAAATAATCAGCTACACCTGCCGTACACCTGCCGTTTAAGGCTCATTAGGTACCAGAGGGACCTATAATCTCATGAAATGATTATTGTTGCCAATAGCCTTTCCTTCTGCATGGAGGCACACAAAGAGGTGGCCCTCTTGTGTGTTTTCTGGGTTGTCAGGGGTTTTCTGCATTTGACGCTGTCATTGTTTTGGGCCTATTCAATAGATCATGTAAATATATCTGTTTATAATGTGTAGAGTTACTCCATGCAGAGCGGAGGATTAATTGATTACTTTGTTTAATGCTTCATATAATTATTCCCATTTAGATGCAAGGCATATCCTGCAATGATTTTGTTCTGGAAAAAAATAGTGCACTTGTTGTCTTATTAAAAATGTTAACTGTTTCAAGATTCTTATTCACATTTCTATGTGATTTTACTGACTAATAAAAGTAGTTAAGTAGAATCTGAATATTTACCAAAAATCGTATTCAATACGGACCACATCAACAAACACGGAGGTGGAATCACCATGATCTACAAGGAAGCCATCCACAGCACCACTGCTGCAGATGACACGATCTCGTTCATGGAACAATTCAACTTCCAACTCAAAACAGATGTCAAAACCAAAATCAGAGGCACCCTAGCCTGCAGGCTTCCAGGACCACGCCCTGTGCTACGGCGACTCCATACCCAATTTCATTGCACCAAAAGCCACCCACACCAAACAATACATCTTCCTCAAATACCTCACTTTTCACCTCAAAAACCCTGACTACACCAATAGTGCCAACCTCCTCGAAAGCATGAAGAAAATGGAACCTTTCCCAACTAGTCACTGACCCCACACACAATTAGGGACACATGCTCTACCCTATCTTTTTGGCTAGTGACAGTCAAGTACAGCCCTGTCACCTAGCTCACCTGAACAGAGCACTCAATCATTCACTTCACAATCACATCCGCCCCTAGCACCGTCACCAAGCCACCCAACACCTTTCACTGCAGCTGTAGCAAAGTATCTAAAAGGCAATGGATCAATGCCCTGAACACCTCCCACCTCGACACCACAAACAACCTCGAGCAGTCTGTAAGAACTTCACCACCTGGATCACTGACTGCGCCAACAGAGTCACCACCAAAGTTGCCACTTGATACACCTCAGAACTGAGAACCACAAAAGACAACTGCAAGCAACTAGAAAGGAAATAACACACAGGCACGGAGCTCACAGACTGCACCACCATTAAAACTTTGCTCAACCACCATCGCTGACTCCTGAAAGGGGTGAGAAAGAGCTCCCTAGCCAAACGCATCTAAGCAAGTTCCAATCACAGCAATAAGTCTTCAGCATCATCAAGTTCTCCAACCCCTCAGCAACCAGAAACATCATCACCCCTTCCCAAGAACTCTGCGACACCCGGCAAATTTCTTCCACAAGAACTCCACCATCTTCAAACACTTTGTACACCAACCCATCGCCACCAACATCCTCAGCCTCCTCGCACCTTCAGATGCAAGCTTCGTCCACCAAATCACCACCTGGGACCAGTTTACCACACAGAACGACACATCCATCATGCACTTCACCAACTCAGGAGCTCCTATGGACCCATATTCCAACCACATGTTCAACCTCGGAAACAGGACTATTAGCAAAGAGCTCACCACCATCTTCATCACATCCATCACCTGGCCACCTTCCCAGAAGAATGGAAACATGCTGAATCAAACCCCTCCACAAGAAACCATCCGCTGATACCATCTAGCTCAAGAACTACTGGTCCATTTCCGTGCTCCCCCTTTCCCACCACAGTCCTCAAAAATGCCATGTACCACCAACTCACTGAATACATGGAGAACAATGATCTTCTGCAACCAACTGAATTGAGTTTCTGCATAAACCACATCACCTAAACTACCCTGATCGCAGCCACCAACTGCATCAGAACCCTCCTTGACCAGGGAGAATGGCCACCCTGATCCTCCTCTACCTCTCATTAGCATTTGACACTGCACCCCACAATTCCCTGATCAAGAGGCTTCATCAGATCAGAATCCAAGAGGAAGCCCTCAAATGGATTGCATTTTGTCTCACCAAAGTACCCAGAGAATCCGCCTTCCAACTTTTACCTCACAACCAAAGAACATCATCTGCTATGTCCCTCATGGGTATCCCTTAACCCCCTCTGTTCAAAGCATACATGATCCTTATTGCCAGCATTGTCAAACCAAATGGACTGAAAAGCATAGCCTATGCAGACAACACCCAGCTCATCCTCTTCCTATCTGAAGATGCTTCTACCACGAGGGACAAGTTCCACTCATGCATAATCAGTGTCGCCGACTAGATACAAAAACAACTGCCTCAAACTCAACACAGACAAAACAGAAGTGCTGATCTTCAGGAACAACAAATCCTCGTAGAATGACTCCTGGTGGTCCATGGAACTGGGACCCTCATCATTTCCCACAGACCACACCTGGATCCTCAACATCATCCTGGGCAACTAACTCACCATGAAAAACCAGATCAACACAGTTTCCTCCGCTTGCTTCCTCAATCTTTGCATGCTCCAAAAGATGTTCAGATGGCTTCCAGTCACCACTAGATGCTCTATCACTTAAGCCCTCATCGCCCACGTAGCATGGCGTGTCGCGCTTGAGCTCCGGGGTGAGTTGGTCCCGTAGAGCGTTTCTTTCCGCTCCTTCATGCCCTTCTGACCTGAAACATCACTCACCAGCAGCGGAACATGTGGTAACCTTCACGACGCTGTTTTTTCCGCGCTCTCAGCCACCGAGGATATGTTTCCTGAATTATCCCTCACAGCCGCTCGCATTCCTGAAGAGCGACCGCCATTTTGTCACGCATGACGTTCCTGTCATCGGACTTCTGAGGCGCCGCAGCGGATACAAACTTGCAGTATTCAGCGCTCGGCTGAGGGTTTCTACACACGACGGCTGAAATGGTAACATTTATGCTTTTTTCTTGATGTTACTTTCTTGCTTCTTGGCTGTTTTTTTTTTTGAGCTGCTCGCTTTTATTTTTTCTCTCACATTCTTCATGGAGGTGTCCGTTTCGCTTTATTGAGGTGATTTCCTACGCAACTTTGCTCATACTTGAACAGCTACTCTTGCTCTGCGTGTTTTGAGCGTAAACTGCCACTTTTTCACACTGAGTCTACATATTTTGCGCAACTTTGGTGTTCTAGCCTATTCCAGTGTATTCTCTCAGGCTCCTGCTACGTCACTGTCATTATGAGTCGGTCCTTGAACAGCAAGGACTCTAAGGACCTGGGCGCATCTTTAAAAAGACTTAAGTCAGTCTCTCCGACGCCTGAATCTCCTCAGGCAGACAATGCTTCCACATTGGACACCATTTTGGCGCGCCTGAATGAAGTTCATGAAATTGCGCAGTCAACAAAAACTAACACTGACTTACTACAAGTGGAAGTGTCTGCTATCAGGAATGACTTTAAAGCCCTTTCTCTTCGTGTATCAGCGACAGAAACACGAATAAGTTCCGCAGAGGATGGGATGCAAAAGCAATCCAGGTCCCTTTCTCAACTGGAGCGTTCTATGGTGGCGTTGCGCAGAGACCTCACGGAGCAGGAAGACCGTAATAGGAGATCCAATCTCCGTATTTTTGGCCTACCGGAGGACTCAGAGAAATCATCCTCCTCTATGATTGAGTTCCTATCTCATTGGATTCCGGATACACTCCAGCTATCTTTCCACAGAGATTTTGAGATTGAAAGAGCACACCGTGTTCCAACGTTTCGTTCCAAGGCAGCCACCCAGCCAAGAGCAATCATTTTTAAGCCCTTACGACATCAACACACTGAGCTGATTCTGTCTCATATGCGCAAGATTAAACAACTCAACTGGGAGGGTCATCGCATATCCATTTCTCAAGACTTTGCCAGAGACACAGTCATAAGACGGAAAGGCTTCTTGAACCTTCGGAAACGTCTCACCGACTTGGGCATTCCTTTTTCCTTTTCAGGTCCATCCAAGTTTCGCATCACTTATAAAGGACGTCCCAGGATCTTCGATGAACCGGCAGACTTGACAACGTTCTTAGACAACCAGGAGGAAATAGAGATGGAGATTCAAAGAGCAGCGTCGCAGGCTCCTGGGGCCTCAGGGACCTGATTTGTTTCTCTCTATACTTGTGGTTGTGCTGTTTTCAAGATAATTTCCTCTTCTTTCTTTCTAGTAGTGTTTACACGCTGATTTGCTCCTCTGCTATTGTACTTTCTTTCTTTTCTTTCTCTTCTCCATACTACTCTTGAATCTCTCCTTCCTTCTCAAATCCGTCCTCTCAGCCTCTTTTTCTGGTCTATCCTTTACATGGTACTTGCCTTGTTATAGTTATTGGGTGCAGATTTCTTTGTTGTAATTAATATACTTTTTCTTTTTTCACTAGCACTTTGTTTCTCATCTTTACCTTATACTAGGTATCGTTCTAGTATAGCGGGGTAGAATTCTCCTTACTGTTTCTGCTCCTTTTCACCTTCCATCTCTGTTTCTTCCTCGTCTCTACATGCTCCTCTCTTGCACTTATCTTTTTTTCCTTCTACGATTCCACTTTATAGTATAGTTATATGTAATTGTTGTTATTATTAATATGCGATTTCGGTGCATATTCGTTACTGTATTTATGAAATGTAACATATTATTTAGGTTGTTTACTGCATAATTGGGCTTTTATTGCATTTTTTATTCTATTGTTCTTCAATATATGATCTTGTTCATGTTATGATATCACTAATCTACTCTGAAGTGTATTATTCCTCTTATAGCATCTCAGCTCCTCATTTTCAAAATGTATGTGTACTGAGTTCGGCTTTTTCTTCATATTGTTTATTTATCTTAATGAGATTTTTTCTAATAATGGGCTGTTTCTCCTTACCAACTTTTGCTCTTAATACGGTTCCCCTACTCGCCCTTTCCACGTTCTCCCTTGCATGATATGGGTCTCTTTTAGACCTCCCCCTCTGCCTCTTCTCTTTTTCTCTTCTTGTCTTTCTTCTTTTCTGGCCTTTCTTTTTTCCTGGTTCTCCCACATGGTTGCTCCCGTAACATCTATTTTGCTTAATGGCTGGTCTACTGTTTTTTTGCACCCCGTTCTTTGTCTGTCATCAATGATGTCTCCGTTTGTATCCCCCTTTGTTACATGCCAGGTTTAAATGTATTATCCCTTAATGTTAAGGGTTTAAATCATCCAGTGAAACGATCTAAAATCTTGGATTACTGTAAGTCGCTCTCGGCAGACTTAGTCCTCTTTCAAGAATCTAAAATTACCAGTAGAGAAGCTTTATTTTTAAAGAAAGAATGGGTGTCGGATGTGTCTTGTTCTGATGCTTCTGGTAAACGCAATGGTGTGCTTCTGTTAGTTTCGAGGAATTCAGGGTTATCAATTATCTCTTCTGAGCATGAGTCTGAGGGTCGCTGGCTTTTATCTAAATTGTCGGATGGACAACATGACTTGTTTGTTATGAATATATATGCCCCGAATGTTGATAATCCAGCCTTCTGGAAATCCATTTCTAAAAAATTGCATGACACCCCTCATGCTGGCAATCTCATTGTTGGTGGCGATTTTAACTTACCAATGGATCCTTTATTGGACAGGAACTCTGCATTTCAGTTTTGTCCGCCTAAAGCACATAAACAGATGATTAACATGTGTTCCATTGCTCAATTGCATGATATTTGGCGTCTCCATAATCCCACTGGCAGTGACTTTTCTTTCTTTTCTTCCCCTCATTCCTCATTCTCTCGTATTGACTATCTCCTGGTTCACTCTTCTCTTGTCTCAGCTTCTTCCTCTCCGCTGATTCATCCCATTGTCATTTCTGATCATGCTGCGGTTACTTTTACGCTCTCGACCTTTGCGCCGAAACCACGTGGTCGTTCCTGGAGACTTAATACGGAAGTGTTACATGACTCTTCCCAGGTGGATAAATTTTCCACGGATATAAACACTTTTTTCCGTGAAAATGAGGATTCTGTATCTTCTCCAATAACTTTATGGGACTCTTTTAAGTGTACTTTTCGGGGCCAAGTTATCGCATGCATGTCCAAATGTAACTTGGCGATTAAGGGGGAACTTACTGACTTATCTTCTAACATCAAAACTCTGGAGGCCTCCTTTAGACATACCAAAGATCCGACTACCCTACAACAAATTAAGCTCCTAAAATACAAATATAATACTATTGTCACTAAAAGAGCTCATATTGGCTTCCAGGCGCAAAAGTCCAAGAAGTTACTTTTAAAGAATCGCGCTGGGAAACTATTGGCTGCCACATTAAAATTCCAAGATTCTTCCTATAAGTCCTCCCAGATCTCTTCTATTAAAGATCACACTGGCTCTACCAAATTCCAAACTGAGGAAATTCTTGAAGTCTTTCGCGATTTCTATAACAAATTATACACCCCCTCTAACCAGGCTTCTTTTGACAAGTGCCAAGACTTTTTAAAATCAATTCCGATTCAATCAGTCTCAGAAGAAGATCGCTCTACTCTGAATGCTCCTATCTCACCGGAGGAAATAGCGGCTGCTATCAAGGCCACCCGCTCGGGGAAAGCTCCTGGTCCAGACGGATACCCGATATTATTTTATAAAACCTTTCTCCCGCTACTTGTTCCTAAGCTACAAGCTGTCTTTGACACTTTCGTTCGTAATGGTTCCGTTTCTGGTACAGCTGCTGATGCCACAATAGTAGTGATCCCGAAAGAAGGTAAGGATCATTCAGATCCTAAGAATTTCCGCCCTATTTCGCTTCTTAATATGGAAGCGAAGATTTTTGCTAAAATCTTGGCTAAACGTCTAGAATCTTTTATTCCTAATCTAGTTCATCCCTCCCAAACTGGATTTGTTAAGGGTAGACTGGCAAGAGACAATATCCGCACTTTCTGTCATATTATTGGAGCGGGTAAGCGATCCCAACTACCTGCCGCGGCCTTGGCCCTCGATGCGGAAAAGGCCTTCGATAAGGTCTCTTGGCCTTTCCTTCGAGCTGTCTTATGTGCACATAACCTCGGGGACTCTTTTATTAACATGGTAATGTCTTTATATTCCCAACCTAAAGCTAATATTAGGGTTAATGGTTCTACATCCTCTTCTTTTAATCTTTGCCAGGGCACGAGGCAAGGGTGTCCCTTATCCCCTCTCTTGTTTCTGTTATCTATTGATCCTCTCCTTCGGCTGATTGATTTACATCCTGATATCAAAGGATTTTCTTTTGGCCCTCATTGTCTTAAAACGGCTGCCTACGCTGACGATGTTCTCATTTTCTCAGATGATATAGCGTTGGCCATCCCTGCTATCTCTGACACCATTTCTTTGTTCTCTAAAGTATCCGGATACACTCTAAACAGAGATAAGACAGAAATGTTCCCTTTAAATGCCTACTGTTTTCCTGCTCATATGGGTTCGGCTGGCTTTAAGTGGCAATCTACCCATCTCAAATATCTAGGCATCTATTTCTGTTCCACGCTACATACCACGGTTGCCTATAATGAATCTCAAACTCTTACTAAAGTTCGTCGTCTTCTGGATACATGGTCTCCGAAACATATTTCGTGGTGGGGTCGCCTACAAACCCTAAAAATGATGATCACGCCGATTATTAATTTTGTCTCATCCATGATTCCGATGAAATTATCCGACTCTTTTTTTCGGGAAATCGATGGTATCACCGCCAAATTTCTTTGGAATGGCAAACGCGCTCGATTAGCATATAAATATTTACGTAGACCCTGTGATATGGGGGGTTGTAATTTCCCGGACTGGGAAAAATACCAGACGGCTTTTTTGGCCTCTCAGGGGGCCTTATGGTTCTCTCCCCCATCCCATCATATTCCTTTATGGCTACTCATAGAACAGGACTTAGCTGCACCTCTACCAATTGCCTCTCTCTGTACTACTTCCACTTTGCACATTCTGTTTTCCCGCTCTATAATTATTGATACAATTGCCGCAATTAAGAGAGTAGACAGGAAGCTGGCATTTCCTCTGCACAAAACTAGATGGTCTTCCATTTGGCGTAATTCCAAAATTAAACTTAATATCACTCCCACCCTCATGTCTTATTGGGCTACGAAAGGTGTCTCTCTTGTACAACATCTGTATAGTGACTCTGGTGAGCCCTTACCTTTTTCTACCTTAGCGCTCAAACACTCTCTAACTAATCTAGACTTCTATACCTTTCTTAAAATCAAGGTTGCCATCTCAAAAACTCGTCTTCACCCCTCCTCCCCTACCATCTCGCTATTTTGTATTTGGCTCAAAGCTGGTCATGTTGCCTCCCACATATATAAGTTTCTATCTTCTACTTCGCTTCCTGACCAGACGGTTGCACAACAAAAATGGATGTGTCATTTTGATCACAATATTACAGATCATTTATCATCTGAAGCTTGGCAATCCATTAGCAAATTTGCGTTCCGTAACAAAATAGCTCCTTCCCTAATACAGTCCAAGTTTTTCTCGATTAACTTACTCCACTGGACACCTGTACGTCTTCATTCTCTCAACCTTAAAGAAGATGATCTCTGCTGGAGTTGTGGCCTGGAGGCGGGGGATTTCCCTCATATGTTCTATAACTGTTCCTTACTTAAACCTTTCTGGGACCTTATTCAGCAACATTTATCTCTTATCTTTGGCATTCAGCTCCAGCTCTCTTTTCCTCTAGTTATATTAGGTCCCTGGGCTGCTCCTACGCCTCTTCCCCTTGATTTGTTGCAATTACAGCTGTTAGATCTTCTTTTATCTATTGCGGTCAAGGTTATCCTTATGGAATGGAAATCTTTCTCGTCAGTCTCTTACCATACGTGGTGGGCATGGGTTTCCTTCTTACGCAGTGCTCATACCTCAGTAGATCTAGCCCACCTATCGCCTTCCATTTCGAGTGGGGTTTGGGCATCCCTGGATAAATACATGGAACTCTCCTCGCAAGGTGTAGTCCCTCGATTTCCTGTTGGTTTGTCTACTTAATTTTTGTCTGCTAGTTACGTTACATTGGGCTATTCCTGTGGGATTCCTTCTCTCTTTCTCCCTCTTTCCTGTCCTCTCATCCCGTTCTTTCTTTCCGCTGCTATTTTCCTTTCTTTCCTTCCTTCCTCCTTTTGCTCTTTTTTCTTCCCCTGCCCCTACCCTCATCTCAGAGGCTGATATGTTCCACGTTCTGAACGATATACCCATTATTGGCTTATATTATTAACTCCATATTGATTCCCTTCTTTCCAATTTTATTTACATCTAATTGAGTTACTGATCAAATGATATCCATGTTTTTTTTTTCACGTTCTACTCATATTGGAATGTATCACCTCTTTGTATTTTGACTGCTATTATTTGGATCCTTATTTCTCTCAATAAAATCTTGTTGAACTTAAAAAAAAAAAAAAAGCCCTCATCGCCCGCTGGTTGGACTACGACAAAACACTCTATGTAGGAACTGCCACACCGAACCTGAAAAGACGGCAGACAGCACAGGACTCAACAAACAAACTCATCCTCGACCTCCCCAAATGAACACACATCATAGCTTACTTAACGAAAATCCCCTGGCTAACATCCAGAATATATTCCAATTCAAGATGTTAAGCAATGTCTATCAAGCACTGCACAATCAAGGACCAGCATACATCAGCTATCGCCTGCACTTCCTCCAATTTGCAAGCCAATTGCACTCCGCCTCCCTCACTCACACCCCTGCATTCGCAGAAGCAATAGTGGAGGATGCTACTTCTCCTACATTGTTGCAAAGTCCTGCAACAACCATCTCCTCCACCTCTGGAACTCATCTTCTATTCAGGAATTCAGAGGGAAACTCAAGACCTGGTTTTTCAACTGATTATACCCGAGCAGCTTGGCTCTCTTCACCTGGATACCCTTGCGTTTGATTAGCAACACTTCATGAATCCTGTTTGATTGATTGATACAGTCAAGTGGTTTCTGTGATGTTAGTCTAACTAAGTACAATCAGTGTGCTGTTTTGATTGTGCTGACTGGTACATGACCTAGAAACACAGTAAGGCTTTCTACCTGGAGATTTAAAACACTATCAGCTAGATTCATCATAGTGCCGTTTTGCGAGTCCTTAATAGCGATTATTAAGGAATCGCTATTAAGGACTTGCAAAACGGGATTCATGTAGGAATCGCTAAATAAATTGCGATTCCTACATATTCCTTATTTGCGATTAGCAAATTGCTAATCGCAAATAAGGAATAACTCCCCATTCCTCATTCCTATGGGCCTAAAGGCCCATAGGAATGAATGGGGAGTTATTCCTTATTTGCGATTAGCAATTTGCTAATCGCAAATAAGGATGCGATTTCAAGGGTGCCAGGGGTGTCCAAAGGACACCCTGTAGCACCCCTGAAATGTAATCTACATTGGTGTTGCGCACACACATGTCCAAAGGACATGTGTGTGTGTAACATGCAACTTAGAAAAATGCATTTAAATGCATTTTTCTAAGTTTTCGCTATTTACCACGAGGTTTGACCTCGCGGTAAATAGCGGCCAGAAATAGCGAATTCGCAAATCAAAAATGGTTAATGAATTGCATTTAGGGAATCTCAATTAGAGATTCCTTAAATGCAATTCCTCGCAAATATGCGATTTCGCAATTAACGATTTTTGCATTTGGGATGATGAATCCCAAATGCATGCAAAAATTGTGCTCGCAAAGGGCCAGATTCGCAGAATCTGGCCCTTTGTGAGCCGATTTTTCTTTCATGAATCTAGCTGTGCCAGAGCCAGACTATGGGGCTGATTATGATGGAGGATTTTCCGCATTCTCTGGGCCGGCGGAAGCCACCGCCGGCCCGGAGGATGCGGAAAATCCTCTGCGGACCCACCAAAGACCCACTGCCACATTAGGATGGCTGGTGGGTCC
The DNA here is from genome assembly GCF_964263255.1 of Lissotriton vulgaris. NCBI lineage: Eukaryota > Metazoa > Chordata > Amphibia > Caudata > Salamandridae > Lissotriton > Lissotriton vulgaris. Next base: position 1,859,450,866 of record NC_141689.1, read on the forward strand.
TGGTTTCAGTCCGCCGCTTTTCCGCCGCGGTTGACTTACAACCGCGGCGGAAAAGCTGTAACATGGCTGGCGGTGTCTATCAGACACGGCCAGCCATATTAGGATAGTGTAAAAGAGATGCTTTTCCACGGCGGCTTTTCAGCCGTGGAAAAGCATACAGACTTTGACTTCGGGGGCCCGTTGCGGGCCCCCTGGGTGAAGGGGGAGGTGGGGGGTGCACATGGGGGGTACCTATGGTACCCCCCTGCATTTGAATGCAGAAATAGGCAGGCACCGCGCGGTGCCTGCCGCTTTCTGCATACAAATGCAATGTATGCATTTTTAACATTGCGGCGGAGGCAGCTTGAAGCTGCACCCACCGCAATGTTAAATAGCCTGCCAGAGAACTATGGGGCATATGTATCAAAGGATGTAGGATTTGCAAAAAAAGTTTGTGAATACTACATATTCCTTAATTGCAAATCGCAAATTGTGATTCACAATTAAGCAATACCCCCCATTCATTCCTATGGGCCTAGAGTTTGCGATTCTCAATTAGAGATTCGCAAATTGAGAATGCAATTTCAAGGGTGACAGGGTGTCAAAAGGACACTCTTTTGCACCCCTGAAAGGTACATGTGTGCACAAGTGGCAAAGAAAGCGCAAATTACCACCAACTTGAAGTTGGTGGTAATTCTCCTTAAGAAATTTGCAATTTCTTAAGGAGAAATTGCACAACTTGGGTGCTTTTTACATCACATTTAAGGAATCGCAAATTGTGATTCCTTTTAAATGCTTTCGTAAAATAAGGAATTGCAAATTTTGCGATTCCCTATTTTCCGAAAGTCTTTTGGGATGATACATCCCAAAAGGCTTTTTCCCGTTCGCAAACCGGCCGATTCTGAGAATCGGCTTGTTTGCGAATGGGAAATGGGCTTCATACATATGCCCCCATGTGCCCAAAATGCATCTGTAGATGGGCAGATGCATTTTAGGCACAATGGAATGCCAAGTTGCATACAATGATTATGTAACCTGCTTGCTATATGTTTTTGTTCTGCAGAATCAATCCCACAAATAGGGTGTTTCATGTGTAGAAAAAAAGTAAAATATCCCTCACCTGCAGATAGTTTTCGGCCTGCAGGTGAGGGACATGGAACCCTTTCCCCTCTCAAAACTGCAAAATGGTTGGTATTTCTACAATGGAAAATGTAATGCCAATGTGACCTGTCAACCTGGCAGCAGACAGTTCAAGGGATATCAGTGTTAAAGTGAACTGAGACTTCCCCATCGAAAATCTAGCAATTCTCCACCCTTCTAAATGAAGCGGGAGATGTGGTGAGAATTTATGGTGGTGTGTCCACTCTGCCAAACTCAAAAGAGGCAATTAGGGCCTTATTTATAGCAAGGAGATTGGATAATCTGTCACAAATGTGACGGATGTCCCACTCACCTCATTACAAGTGACACTTTTAATATGGCAGATGGGATAGCCGTCACATTTTGGCAGAGTATCCCATCCACCAAACTCTAAATAAGGTCCTTAATCTTTCTCTGTACGTTTCAAATAATTGTAAACCCTTAATTTTATGCTATCCATGTCTTCTAATGGAGAAGAATTACAATAATAGATAATAGAAACAAGTAAGTTGGCAATTGGCTCTGGAACATGGTAGGGAACTCATTCACCAGTTGTGAATTCATGTTTGATGATGCATTTAATGGTTGCGCATATAAAGGTAAAAAAGCTACAGAAAGGTGTTCAAAAAGTTAGAAAGAATGTCATGTTTTGTAAATCTTTATCAAGTTGTTGGTTTCTTATCTTCAATGGAAAATGATGATCTTAGTGTATACTTATGATTCTTTTCACCATGGTGTAACAGATAGTAGTGAAAATCAAATAAAAAAGAGTGGAAACTTAATTACATACTAGAGTGTTTCCATGCAACATTTGTTGCAAATCACAAATTAAAATATTCAAAAAGAGAAATATGCAAATGTACTATTGAAGTGTGTAACTCTTTGCTCAGATGCAATTCACAAAATACACATAGTAGTACACTTAGGTGTCCCTATCCCGGTCAACCGTGTAAAAAAGGGGTGGGGACAGATACACCTTCAAATACATCTATAAAGGTTATACTGGTAACATTGTAGTCACATTTAAAGTGTAACTCCACTACCAAAATGCATGTCTAGACTACATATAACTTCAAATGCCACAGAATAGAGAGTTAGCGACACCTGAGCACACACAAATAAAGATGGTGAGAATCAGAACTTGAAACACATAAATACAGCCTGCTCCTTGGGCTCAGTCCTCTTTTACTTGTGCTGTATGACGGCATGGAGTTAATGACCAAAAACAAGAAAGGTTTTCAAGCAACAAAATTATGCTGTCACAATTTTCCCAAATGCACACTGACTCACATTGTGATTTTAAACAAATAACAACATCCCTTGCACTTTAGCAAATTAGCAAAAAAACATTTACTAGTGTGGAACAGGTGACATACATGCACACATTCCACAGATTTTAGAAATGCACTGTACTGTAAGCCTTACTTATTTAGCAAATACATAAGCAAAATCTGCTTTCAAATTCTACCAAAACTTGGCAACAGTATATGTTTTTAACCTGTTATATATCTGCAAACACATGAAACACCCATAGGCTTCTCTCACAACAGTTCCCAAAGGTACACAATCTCACAGTGTGATTCTAGACAAATAACAGCATCCTTTGCATTTTAGCAAAAAACATTACTAGTCTGAAACAGGTGACATAACTGCACACATTCCACAGATTTTAAAAATACACTATACTGTGGAAGCCTTACTAATTTTGCAAATATATAAGCAATTGCTGCTTTCAAATTCTACCAAAGCTTGGCAACAGCATACGTTTTTAACCAGTTATATATCTGCAAACACATGCAACACACACAGGCATCTCTCACAACAGTTCCCAAATATACAAAAACTCAGTGTGATTCTAGACAACCAAGACTGTCCCTTGGACTTCATCAAAACACACTAACTAATGTAGAAAAACTAAGATGACTGCACACATTCCACATATTTTAGTACTGCATTTCAGTATTAAATCCTAACTTGTTTTCCAAATACATAAGCAATGTCTATTTTGTAATTCTATCAAAACATAGCAACAAAAAAGGTTTTTAAGCATTTATGTATCTGCAAATCACATCAAGGAACCAAATGATTCCCTCACACCAGTTCCCAAATGTACACTGACTCATAGTGTGATTCTAGACAAATAACAGTATCCCTTGCACTTTACCCAAAAACACTTAGTACTCTGGAACAGGTGACATAAATGCACACATTCCACATATTTTAGAACACAGTCTCACAATGTGATTCTAGACAAGCTAGTCTACTCCCTGGACTTTACCAAGAAAAACACATTCATCTTATTAAAAACTAACACACCACATACAACCTCTCACAAAAGGATAAGTTACCTTTCAAATTGATTTGTAGATTAAGAAGTATGTCAGTCACACACCATATTTTCGTATACAGAATCCCAGTACTCTGCAGCTCTTAACAAAACCAAAAAAATGGCAAACTTTCCCTCTCATTCTGCACACAAATACATGAAAATATCAAATCACATTGCTTCCCACATTAATTCAACAGCTAACACACATTTCTATTAGTTACCCATTTCAGCCCTTTCCAAGTGACATACATTTAAACCCTACACCCAATCTGCTCACTGACTGTTACCATAGAAACAGTTCATGGAATACTTAATTGAACTCATAGGTCACAAGTTCAGCACACAATGTTGCTAATCCAAACAGCAAGTGTGCTTGACTTTTCAAAATATCAGCTTATCCTATGTAATTTTCCTTTCAAATACTTTCTCTGAACGAATAAAAAACATGCTTTTAAAAAACAAAAACATGCACCCCATTTTTCAGACTAGAATGTTTTTAAACAGCCAATCATTTCTTTTTTTTTTCAAAACTGCATCTTATCCACAATTTTAGAAAAATCTCACTTCTTAAACTGCCATTTCGCATACAGAGACCATCTGAGTGCATCCAAACCTCACTTTAAGATGCGTAGAGTGTGGATTGTGGGACACAGCTAAATTTTCTGGAGCCAAAGGTATGCATAAAACAGAAACATAGACAAAGACCTAGCTTTACCAAATGTAGACATTAAATGGATTGGACCGAGAGGGTTAAAGTGGCTCCAATTGATGCCATTGGTTAAATCCTGTTTGCATCTCCAACAGCCTGACCTCATAATTGTGCACTGTGGTGGCAATGACCTAGGCACTTTCACTGGGGTAGGTCTGGAAATGCTAATAAAGGACACCTTTACAGAATTGATGTCACTTTTCCCCCAAACTGCCTTTGTCTATTCTAACATATGCCAAAGGAAGAAGTGGAACTGGTCCAATCAATTTTGTCCACAGATTGAGAAAGCTAGGAAACATGTCAATAAATCTGTTTCTGCTTTTCTCCGAGATTATAGAATGGGGTCCATTTACCATAACAATCTGCGTTTCAATATGGATGGCATCTATAGGAGAGATGGTGTACATTTTATAGATGATGGTAACAGAGTCTTCCTCTTGAACTTTAGACTCAGCCTAGGTACTTACTCGTAGGTAGCAAAATCTCTCATTAAGCACAAGGGCTCTTTTTAGAGCCACCCAAGAACTAAACACAAAAGCTTGATGTATATTTCAAAAATATTATTTTTTTCGTTTTTTGCTTGGTCGTGCACCCAACGTGTCAGAGTTGTGCACCCAACACGTAATAGCCGTGCACCAAACACGGTGGAGTCGCGCACCCTACAGGTTAGGAGTCATGCATCCAACACATGCACACCAGGGGGCCGCCCTGAGCAATGCGCTGGGTGCACGACTCCTAATTTTACCATAAAAAAAATAGCCCCTATCACTAATTTCAATTATCCCTGGGACCCCATCCCCAGGGCTTATTAAACGTTGGGGACCGTGGGGGAAGCCCCAATGCCCCATCGGTCCCGCCGGCTACCCGCATCCTTCGAGAGCCGGTATTGCTTTTCCACATTGGGAGCTGCTAACATGCAGCTCCCTGTGTGGAAAAGCAATATGGTTTGGATTTTGAAAGAGAGAGCTGGTTTCCCTGCTCTCTCTTTCAAAATCCAAACCAAGTTTGCAATGGGAGGGCAAAAGCTCCAGCCCTCCCATAGCAAGCATAGTGGCCACCGCCAGCCTGGCGGGGGCAATCCACCCGACATCATAATGGGCCCCTTAGTATCTAAATTGAGAATGTACTGCATCTCAAATTTCCTAAGAGCTTTCATACGATTCCCACCCCTCTTGGAGATAGGGACAGAATCTATCAGATAGTAGAGCATCTCTTTAGGGTCACCCTTGTGTATTTCATTAAAGTGGCGAGCTACCGGGTATGAAGGGTCATTGTTTTTAATTGCGCCTATATGCTGTAACACTCTCTTATGGCCTTGCAATGCAGTGCTCCCAACATATCTTAATTTACAAGGACACTCAAGTATATAAATTACATGGTCCGTTTTGCAAGTTAGTGCCTTGTCAATAGTAAACTTCTTTTCACTGAAAGGTGTTTTATACTTGGTCATGGAGACCCCATGTTGACATGCCTTGCAGGTCTTGCATTTAATAAAACCTGTTCGTTGTGATAGCCATGTTTTTATTATTGTTGGCCCACAAGGGTCATTTTTAACTAGAGTGTCCTTCATGGATTTTCCACGGCGGTATGTTATTGCCGGGTGCTGGGGAACCGTTTTGTTATATACATATATATATATATATTCAGCACAAAAAGGACTCAGATATCCGGACCCATGGTGCTTCTGATTCTGGTGTAGTAATTCTCGGCAGAGCCTCGCCAAATAGAAATGCAAACAAACTTCCTCTCAATGAGAAAAGATGAAAAATGCACTTGCAGGAAGTAAGCGTGTCCCCAGTGTCTTCTTTATTTCATAAATTAAGCAACTTCCAGGTCACAAAGAACCGACGCGTTTCGTTATCCCCTGATAACTTGCTCACGGTTACAGCCCAACAGTTTGAAAACACTGATTAAAATAATTCAAATACATCATGTGACTAGTGATCTCATCCTATGTTGTTTTTACAAGGAATTATGGTACTTGTAGGAAAAAGTGATAATAGTGTATTTAAGCGAAGAAAAGAACTTGCATCTTAGTTGTTATCAGGGGATAACGAAACGTGTTGGTTCTTTGTATCCTGGGAGTTGCTTTGTTTATGAAATAAAGAAGACACTGGGGACACGCTTACTTCCTGCGAGTGCGTTTTTCATCTTTTCTCATTGCGAGGAAAGTTTGTTTGTATATATATATATTTATATATATATATATATATCCAAATACCGCTCCGGCACCTGTAACCACCAAACGGAGAAAGACACAGACTCCAGAATCAGCAGACACTGCTGGCTGCAGTGACTTTATTTAATTATAAATAGTGCGAGATGTCGGGCAGGATGACGCGTTTCAGCTAACGTGTAGCCTTGCTCACATAACCTCGCTGCTCAAACAACTGAATTTAAATACATTATTGACTGCGCTCAGGTGATTGCTTGAACTACACAGGTGGTAGAAAGTGAAAACATACTGCGATATAAACTACAAATCTGTTTTCCTGAAAATAATACCAGCACAAATGCATTTAAATACACCATAACATCGTCTTAAATGATGACATTTGTCAATTGATTTGCAAATATTTTCGGTCCTAATACAATTGTGACAATATGGAAAACAACAAATGTTTTTATCTAATCAGTGGAGTCAAGCGTGATTATTTGTACCAATACAATTATACTTAAGGTTGTAGGGTTACCCATACGAGAGCATTAATGCTACGATGCCAATTCTGGGAATAAAACCTTACTGCACAACAAAAAAGCATAATGTCCAAATATTAATGTTCTATCAAAGCATTTGATCATATATTGAAAAATTGTCGATACTGAAGTCATAGCATTATAGACTTGTGTTCAAACACTAGGGGCCTCATTTATGAGAAATGACGCATTGCTGCGTGAAAGCAGCGATGCGTCACTTCTCAGTGCGCACTCCTTGCGTCATGATTGATGTGTCATATTTATAATATGACGCATCATGTCGCAAGGACTTACAGATACGTCAGTATTTCTGATGCATCTGTAAGCGCAAAAGTGACGCATTGCTGAAGTGTGTCACAAAAGTGACGCAACTCCAGCAATGCGTCCTTTCACATGGGGAAAGCCCCATGTGAAAGGGCTTGCGTCAGTCTTATGCCTGCTGTGAGGCAGGTGCAAGATTTTGACGCAACAGCATCCTAAAAGTGATGCAGTGAAATCTCATAGATTTCACTGCTTCACTATTACGAGGCTTTTTGAGGGGGAACGCCCCCTCTGCATACATTATACCTGACGCAAGTATAATGTGGCGCAGGGGTTTAAAAAGTGACGCATCTACTTAGATGCGTCACTTTTTAAATATGGCGCAACAAGGCGCATTTTGTACGCCGCTGGTGCGTCACAAAAAGTGACGCGCCGGCGGCGCAAAACTGACGCAAGGCCTCATAAATAAGGGCCTAGGATTCCTTAACCCGTTATGGAGAGTTCTAGATACATGACACTAATCACAAATCCAATGCCCAAATGCATAAATGTGATTGTCACGTAACAAAAAGCCTGTTGCAGCTTAAGGTGAAATTATCTGTGCAGACCTTACAAATTGATTATCAAAAAAGAACGCCTGTGACCCCACACTATGTTCGCAGCAATAAGAAATAATAAGTGTAAAGTGATACTAAAGTGCAAATACAGTTTCGTGTAGTAAAAAGGTTGTTCTAGTGATCATCATACTAAACCAGTAAGTGTTTAACAGACACTAAGGTGAACTGGTTGAGAAAGATCGGCATGAAATAAAACCTTTTAAAGGATTATAGATATCACCAATTAACCTATATATGGTCATTCTTACTTGGGCGAATATCTATCAATCCAATGAAGGACTTGATATGTCTTCTTAAAGCAGAGGGTTTTAAATTCAGACATATGTAAACAATGTCCTGTCTATTCAGCCCTTGACGCTGCAATTACCACAGGAACAGATCTCTCAGACACCAAGGTTCGTGAAATGAAGTGGTTTATTTTCTCCTCTCCACCAGCATGACGCGTTTCGGCTGTCTTACACCAGCCTTGATCACATATATATATAATGCTATTCAGTTTAAGACTGAGTTGGATGTGGTCAGGTTCAGAAAAAAGCTGAAAACATGGCTGTATCCTAATGGATGAGGTCCAAGTTTCCCATGTGCAGGGGCACGCTTTCTGACTCACAGTGCTGTGAAGCCTCAGGGTAGCTAAGCACTTTATAAGTCAAGATAAGATAAGAAAAGAGGTCAAACTGTGAATTACATCAGGTGAATCACAGTACTGAATTCATTTGTAGGATGTTTACCTGCCCTAAACAAATAAACAAGCATTAGGAATGCATTAGGGCTCGGGTTTGTTTTAAGTTAGAGATAATGGCATTGTAAATGGCAATGTGTTTTAGGCACTCTGCACTACCACTCTGCACTCTGCACTCTCAATCTGCACTCTGCACTCTCAATCTGCACTACCACTCTGCACTCTGCACTCTCAATCTGCACTACCACTCTGCACTCTGCACTCTCAATCTGCACTACCACTACCACTACCACTCTGCACTACCACTCTGCACTACCACTCTGCACTACCACTCTGCACTACCACTCTGCACTACCACTCTGCACTCTGCACTACCACTCTGCACTCTGCACTACCACTCTGCACTACCACTCTGCACTACCACTCTGCACTCTGCACTACCACTCTGCACTCTGCACTACCACTCTGCACTACCACTCTGCACTACCACTCTGCACTACCACTCTGCACTACCACTCTGCACTACCACTCTGCACTCTGCACTACCACTCTGCACTACCACTCTGCACTACCACTCTGCACTCTGCACTACCACTCTGCACTACCACTCTGCACTCTGCACTACCACTCTGCACTACCACTCTGCACTCTGCACTACCACTCTGCACTACCACTCTGCACTACCACTCTGCACTCTGCACTACCAATCTGCACTCTGCACTACCACTCTGCACTACCACTCTGCACTCTGCACTACCACTCTGCACTACCACTCTGCACTCTGCACTACCACTCTGCACTACCACTCTGCACTACCAATCTGCACTCTGCACTACCAATCTGCACTCTGCACTACCACTCTGCACTCTGCACTACCACTCTGCACTACCAATCTGCACTCTGCACTACCACTCTGCACTCTGCACTACCACTCTGTACTCTGCACTACCACTCTGCACTACCAATCTGCACTCTGCACTACCACTCTGCACTCTGCACTACCACTCTGCACTCTGCACTACCACTCTGCACTCTGCACTACCACTCTGCACTCTGCACTACCACTCTGTACTCTGCACTACCACTCTGCACTACCAATCTGCACTCTGCACTACCACTCTGCACTCTGCACTACCACTCTGCACTCTGCACTACCACTCTGCACTCTGCACTACCACTCTGCACTCTGCACTACCACTCTGTACTCTGCACTACCACTCTGCACTCTGCACTACCACTCTGCACTCTGCACTACCACTCTGCACTACCACTCTGCACTACCACTCTGCACTACCACTCTGCACTCTGCACTACCACTCTGCACTCTGCACTACCACTCTGCACTCTTCACTACCACTCTGCACTCTGCACTACCACTCTGCACTCTGCACTGCCACTCTGCACTACCACTCTGCACTCTGCACTACCACTCTGCACTCTGCACTACCACTCTGCACTCTGCACTACCACTCTGCACTCTGCACTACCACTCTGCACTACCACTCTGCACTACCACTCTGCACTACCACTCTGCACTCTGCACTACCACTCTGCACTACCACTACGCACTCTGCACTACCAATCTGCACTCTGCACTACCACTATGCACTACCAATCTGCACTACCAATCTGCACTCTGCACTACCAATCTGCACTCTGCACTACCACTCTGCACTCTGCACTACCACTCTGCACTACCACTCTGCACTACCACTCTGCACTACCAATCTGCACTCTGCAGTACCAATCTGCACTCTGCACTACCACTCTGCACTCTGCACTACCACTCTGCACTACCAATCTGCACTCTGCACTACCACTCTGCACTCTGCACTACCACTCTGTACTCTGCACTACCACTCTGCACTCTGCACTACCACTCTGCACTCTGCACTACCACTCTGCACTACCACTCTGCACTACCACTCTGCACTACCACTCTGCACTACCACTCTGCACTCTGCACTACCACTCTGCACTCTGCACTACCACTCTGCACTCTGCACTACCACTCTGCACTCTGCACTACCACTCTGCACTCTGCACTACCACTCTGCACTCTGCACTACCACTCTGCACTACCACTCTGCACTCTGCACTACCACTACCACTACCACTCTGCACTACCACTCTGCACTACCACTCTGCACTACCACTCTGCACTACCACTCTGCACTGCCACTCTGCGCTGCCACTCTGCACTACCACTCTGCACTACCACTCTGCACTACCACTCTGCACTCTGCACTACCACTCTGCACTACCACTCTGTACTCTGCACTACCACTCTGCACTACCAATCTGCACTACCAATCTGCACTCTGCACTACCAATCTGCACTCTGCACTACCACTCTGCACTCTGCACTACCACTCTGCACTCTGCACTACCACTCTGCACTACCACTCTGCACTACCACTCTGCACTCTGCACTACCAATCTGCACTCTGCACTACCAATCTGCACTACCAATCTGCACTACCAATCTGCACTCTGCACTACCAATCTGCACTCTGCACTACCACTCTGCACTACCACTCTGCACTCTGCACTACCACTCTGCACTCTGCACTACCACTCTGCACTACCAATCTGCACTCTGCACTACCAATCTGCACTCTGCACTACCACTGTGCATTCAGCACTACCACTCTGCACTACCAATCTGCACTCTGCACTACCACGCTGCACTCTGCACTACCACTCTGTACTCTGCACTACCACTCTGCACTCTGCACTACCACTCTGCACTCTGCACTACCACTCTGCACTCTGCACTACCACTCTGCACTGCCACTCTGCACTACCACTCTACACTACCACTCTGCACTACCACTCTGCACTCTGCACTACCACTCTGCACTCTGCACTACCACTCTGCACTCTGCACTACCACTCTGCACTCTGCACTACCACTCTGCACTCTGCACTACCACTCTGCACTACCACTCTGCACTCTGCACTACCACTCTGCACTCTGCACTACCACTCTGCATTCTGCACTACCACTCTGCACTCTGCACTACCACTCTGCACTCTGCACTACCACTCTGCACTACCACTCTGCACTCTGCACTACCACTACCACTACCACTCTGCACTACCACTCTGCACTACCACTCTGCACTACCACTCTGCACTACCACTCTGCACTGCCACTCTGCACTGCCACTCTGCACTACCACTCTGCACTACCACTCTGCACTACCACTCTGCACTCTGCACTACCACTCTGCACTCTGCACTACCAATCTGCACTACCAATCTGCACTCTGCACTACCAATCTGCACTCTGCACTACCACTCTGCACTACCACTCTGCACTCTGCACTACCACTCTGCACTACCACTCTGCACTCTGCACTACCACTCTGCACTCTGCACTACCACTCTGCACTCTGCACTACCACTCTGCACTCTGCACTACCACTCTGCACTACCACTCTGCACTACCACTACCACTACCACTACCACTCTGCACTACCACTCTGCACTACCACTCTGCACTACCAATCTGCACTCTGCACTACCACTCTGCACTACCACTCTGCACTACCACTCTGAACTCTGCACTCTGCACTACCACTCTGCACTACCAATCTGCACTCTGCACTCTGCACTACCACTCTGCACTACCACTCTGCACTACCACTCTGCACTACCACTCTGCACTCCCACTCTGCACTCTGCACTACCACTCTGCACTCTACACTACCACTCTGCACTACCAATCTGCACTCTGCACTACCACTCTGCACTACCATTCTGCACTACCACTCTGCACTACCACTCTGCACTACCACTCGCACTCTGCACTACCACTCGCACTCTGCACTACCACTCGCACTACCACTCGCACTCTGCACTACCACTCGCACTCTGCACTACCACTCTGCACTCTGCACTACCACTCTGCACTACCACTCTGCACTCTCAAACTGCACTCTGCACTCTCAAACTGCACTCTGCACTACCACTCTGCACTACCACTCTGTACTACCACTTTGCACTACCACTCTGCACTACCACTCTGCACTACCACTCTGCACTACCACTCTGCATTACCACTCTGCACTCTGCACTACCACTCTGCACTACCACTCTGCACTACCACTCTGCACTACCACTCTGCACTACCACTCTGCACTCTGCACTACCACTCTGCACTCTGCACTACCACTCTGCACTACCACTCTGCACTCTGCACTACCACTCTGCACTACCACTCTGCACTCTGCACTACCACTCTGCACTACCACTCTGCACTACCACTCTCCACTCTGCACTACCACTCTGCACTCTGCACTACCACTCTGCACTCTGCACTACCACTCTGCACTACCACTCTCCACTCCGCACTACCACTCTCCACTCTCACTTTGCACTACCACTCTCCACTCTGCACTACCACTCTGCACTACCACTCTGCACTACCACTCTGCACTACCACTCTGCACTACCACTCTGCACTCTGCACTACCACTCTGCACTACCACTCTGCACTACCACTCTGCACTCTGCACTACCACTCTGCACTACCACTCTGCACTACCACTCTCCACTCTGCACTACCACTCTGCACTACCACTCTGCACTACCACTCTGCACTACCACTCTGCACTACCACTCTGCACTACCAATCTGCACTCTGCACTACCACTCTGCACTACCACTCTGCACTCGCCACCAGACACGGCGGACTCGTGGAAAATTAATGAAGTGACCTAGAGGGTGAGGATGGGATACTCCCCTACCATTGAGTTCGTAGAAGAACAAGATTACATACGAAAAACAAGCAGCACAGAAAGCATCACTTTCGCGATCGCAATTGTTTAAACAAGCAGCACAGAAAGCATCACTTTTGCGATCGCAATTGTTTAAACAAGCAGCACAGAAAGACATCACTTTCGCAATCGCAATTGTTTAAAAAAAAACAGATCTGATACATGTGAATATCTAAATTGCTGGCCGGCTGTTCATGCGCGCACACAGAGCTGAAGGGAAAAAACACAGCAGTGCACACGCTCCCAGCACCATCTGCCTTCAATTACCGGCACCTCGGACAGCTGGTAATTGAGGATTTATGTATTCTTCTGCGCGTGTCCGAACACTTTATGCAGAAAGTGGACATTGACAAATTCCTAAGGCCTATGGCGTGCTGCCTTACTTAAACACAGCCTTGCCTGGACCAATTACCATGCACATGGCAAAATACCACACGCAAAAACCGCGCGCTTTCTGGAATGTATCCTACAGAAGTCTGGAAGCCCCAAAAGGGTCGGAACTCCTCCCACTGCTGACGCAGTGGCGGAGGCCTCGCCCTAAAAAGGAAACCCAACACCTCTTTTTTTCAGATCTGGTAACAAAAAAAATACCCTTCACAATGACAGTGCTATTCAATTAATCAATCACAGAAAGCCTTATTCGGTTCAGAAAACAGGCGTCTGTCCGCCACCCCAGAGGAGGAGGAACCGTCCGCAGGGGCAGCGGCGGTCCCTCCATGCAAATTAGGATGTGACCACCACCCTGGCGGTCACATCCTAATTTGTTTAACATTGCGGCGTGTGCTGCTTGAAGCAGCACCCGCCGCAATGTTAAAATGCAAGCAGTGCATTTGCATGCACAAAGGGGCAGGCACCGCGCAGTGCCTGCTGCTTCGTTCACGCAAATGCAGGGTGGTACAATAGGTACCCCCCATGTGCACCCCCCACCCCCTTCACCCTGGGGGCCCGCATCGGGCCCCCAAAGAAAAGACCATATGCCTTTTCGTGGTGGCATTGCCGCCGCGGAAATGCATTGCAAAATGCAGATCCTAATATGGCTGGCGGTGTCTGATAGACACCGCCACCATATGAGAGCTTTTCCGCCGCGGTCGTAAGGCGACCACGGCGGAAAAGTGGCGGACGGTCTTCCTGACCCCCCAGCCATCCTAATCTGGTGGGGGGTCTCTGAAGGCGCTGCTGCGGATTTTCCGCATCCTCTGGGCCGGTGGACACGTCCGCCGGCCCGGAGGATGCGGAAAAACCGCAATCCTAATGAACCCCTAAGTACATTAGAAATTATATCTCTCGGGAGCAACTAAAGATGCAAAATGGCCAGTCGAACTTGAGAAAAATATACCCTTTTGAGATTAGGAATGATATACTCCTTCCTGGGCATCGCTGCAGATACATAAGTGCCAGTCGAACTTGAGAATAATCTGTCCTTTTAAGATCAAATATGATATACGCCTTCCTAGGCATCACATAAAAGTTACAAAACAGGGTAAAATGCAAGTTATCCTGTGGAGATCTATTGTCACAACCGCAAGGTGTAAGTTTGTGGCCTGCTATTCCTGCCACTGGGATAAGCTAGCGGAAACAGCAATAAGTCTAGCCAGAACCTAGTTAACAAACAGCGATCGTGCTTATTTTTAACAAGAGCAGGTATGGCTCTGTGTTTGGCACAGTTTTCAACATTATGGGGTCTATTAGTATGGCAGACGGATCGCCACCGGCCGTATGGCGGCGGTGATCCGCCCGCCACTCCTCCCCGCCCACCTACCATTTCCCCCGCCATATTACGATGGCGGGGGGGACCCCAATGGACGGAAAGACCGTACGCCGGTTTTCCGCCGGTCGAGGAGTCGACCGGGCAGAAAAGGGGTATAAAAAAGGGGTATAAAATGGTGGCGGTGTCTGCAAGACAACGCCATCCATTTTATAATGCAGGCGGGGATGTGCCTTTCCATGGCAGCGTTGCCACCATGGAAAGGCATGCGGTTCCTGACTATGGGGGCCGGTTGCGCACCCTAGGGTGTTGGAGGGTGGGGTTGCACATGGGGGGTACCCCCCTGCATTTACTCGCACATCGTGGCAGGCATGGCGCGGTGCTTGCCACGATCTTCATGTAAATGCACAAACTGCATCCACAACATTCTGGCGGGCGGTGCTGTGATGGGGGATGCCACCACCGTACAATTGGCAGCCAGTCCCAGAACCACAAGGGTGGCAGGCGGACAAAAATCTGCTCACCATCCTAATCAACCCCTATATGTCGTTGAGCACAAAGCTTTGCTAGGGCAATCTCTTCTCTAACCTTGAAGCTCTGCCTAAAGAAATGTTATTTTACCCTGTGCAGTCTGCTAATACCTATCCCATCTGTGGAAATAAATAAGTCTCCCTTGCCTAAACTCGGAAGGAAGTTACTGTTGTACTTAAGCCATGGGATGTGAAGTGCGTAATCAAGGGACAAACAGTCCTTTGAAATCTCCTTACTTTGTTTAATCCCGGGCCTTAAGCATATATCAAGTCACTGAGAAGAGGGCAAAAGGCTATTATTGTACCTTTAATCAGCACACCTGCCAAGCTCACCCCTGTAAGCATCTACTAATGAATCCTCTCCAGTATGTGAAAATAAACACTATATGCCGGGAACCATGCAATCAAAAAGTTACACAGTATCTCACTGCACTTTAATTTTTTTGTTTCTATGTGTCTTTTTAAACTTACTTTGTAATGTCAGTGTAACAAAAATACACATCTAGGATTTTTTTTTATTTCCTTGCAATACATTTTGTATTTAAAATGTTATTTATACTGCACATTGTTCCATAAAAAACACTTGAAATATTAGCACCTTATCCCGAACCAAAACGCAAATTTTTCAAAGCACTGACAACCATATCTACAGTCTCAGGCAAACAATAAATACTAAACGGATGACACTCACAGCCTGATTCATGAAGTGAAATTGCGCCCGCAATCGCTGCGAAAATGCAAATGCGGGCGCAATTTCCGTAATCGGCATTCAACAACAAAATAGCGAATTCGCAAACACATATTTGCGAAATCGCTAATAAATTCGCAGAATCCCGGCAGGTGAGCATTAGCGAATCGGAAATAGCGACACACCACGGATTCTGCGAAAATAATTGCGAAATCGCAATACAATCGCAATCGGTATTCAAGAAAAATCGCTATTAGCGAAAAACCCAAAAATCGCTATTTGCACCGCGCAAAATAAGGACAACTCAAAGCAGGTGGTAACCATGAAAGCCATGGGAAAAAAACTTTCAAAAAACCGTTGTCCTATCACCAACAGGTACTGGCCTGACCAATCACACATAAGGACCATCATCAGCAGCACCATTAGGACTCCCACAATGCCAGGAATGTACATGGTGGTGAGGCGTCGCAGGCTAGAGCGATTAGCACGGAGGAGACGTAGGATCCAAGACAGTATATTCCGCCAGCGGGTCACCTTGCTGGGCCAAACCAGAGAGCAGATATATGCTAAATACAGGCTGAATGGGGAAATGATAATGCCGCTAATACAGGACCTTGACCCCCTGATGCAGCACCCAACAAGCCGTACCAATGCCGTGCCTACACATGTGCAGGTATTGTGTAGCCTGCACCTCCTGGCCTCCGGAAGTTTCCAGGGGATAGTAGCGGCTGCTGGGGGGATATCCCAGCCCACCATGTCACGCTGCCTCCACACTTTTGTTGACGCCATGCTCACCCAGCTACACCGTCATATCAAATTCCCCGCCAGCCAACAGGAATTGGACATGACCAAGCTACAATTCTACAATGTAGCCCATTTTTCACATGTGCTCGGATGTATAGACTGTACCCACGTCGCCATCTGCCCACCAGCTGGCATGGAGTATATGTTCCGCAATAGAAAGTCCTACCACTCCCTCAACATCCAGATGGTCTGCAATGCCAAGACATACATCACTGACATTGTCGCACAGTACCCAGGGAGTACCCATGACTCCTTCATTTTCCGGCACAGCGGACTCCACACACGACTGGTCAGGGGAGAGTTTGGGGAAGGACACCTACTTGGTAAGTACACTTTGATTGAAATGTCACATTGCAAACATGTAACAGCGCAGCACAGGCAATCACCATCTGCTCCTCTCATTCAGGTGACAGTGGCTACGCCCTCCGTGAATACCTCCTGACCCCATACCTCAACCCTGCTACACCTCAGCAACGGCGCTACAACATTGCACACATACGGACAAGGAATTGTATAGAAAGGACATTTGGCCTGCTCAAGAGCAGGTTCCGCATACTGCACAAGACAGGTGGGGCCATGTATTACAGTCCTGAAAAGTGCTGCCGCATTGTAGCTGTCTGCGCAATACTACATAACATTGCAACCAAGCGCCGGATACCTGTTGACATCTCTGGCAGTGAATCTGAGGGGGACAACCGGCCACCTGCACATGTGCGCCATGCACATGGGGAGAACCCAGCAGAAGGGCACAGACGTCGCAACCACATCACAGTGAACAGTTTCTAGTACAACCACTTCCATCACCCCACAAATCAACAATGCATGCAAAATGTAATGATGACACAAAGCTAATGTGTGTACCAAAATAAATGTATTTGTTAAATTCACAAAAATAAATATCAGGTTTCTGTCCAAATAAGTCCAACAAACAGTATTACGCCATACTGCTGTGCATCACTGCATGGCAGGCTTAACCTCAGCCTGTGCCCTTGAATAACTGCAGTTCTCTAGGGGCGCGTAGTGCGCGTTCCGCCATAGCGCCTCTGAGGGGCATCCTCCTCCGGGGCTTCAGGCAATGGGGGGGTCCTGGTGCTGCGGGTGGGTGGTGGGGCCTGTGAGGCAGATTGTGAGCTGACGCTGGACGCCTCCTCACTCGCATCATCACCCCCCACAACAGATGGAATAGCTGGAGGGTGAAGAGCGATGACGGCCGTGGTGAGGGTCTCCAGCACCCTTGTCATGTCCTCGCTGCACTGTATGATGGCGTGCTGCTGGGTCAGAGAGCGCTGCGCCAACAGAGATGTCGCATTCGCTGACACGTAACTTGCCCTGCTGTAAGTGGCAAGCCGGGTCAATAGTTGGAGGTGGCGCCGGCGTTGCCCACTGCGCACTCTAAACATGGCACGGGTGTTGGCCTCCACGGCTGCAGCAATGCGGGCCATTACAACTCCCACACCTGCCAGGTCTGCCCTCATGCCTTCCATGTGGCCTGCAACAGAGGCCACATTGCGCCCGATCATGTGCAGTTGAAGCTGTATAGCTCCATGCTGCTGAGCCTGGCGCTGGTGAATGCGGAGCATGCGTCTCTCGACGCTGAGCCGCGCCAGTCCATGAGCATTGGCCCGCCTGCTAGCTGCAGTGGAGCGCTGGCGTGACCTGCCACGCCTGCCCTGCTGGCCTGAGTGTGAGGCTGGCCGCTGTGTGGACAGTGGCGCAGCCCCGGATGTAGAGGCGACAGCTGCTGGGGGTATGACCGCCGGTGTTGCAGGTGCGCCAGACGCAGGGGGTGTGCCTGCTGGTGTGGCTGTTGTCGTAGATGCAGGGGGCACGGGAGTGACTGCCCTGGCTGCGGCTCTGGGAGGAGCAGCGGTGGCAGGAGGCACAATGGGGGCTGACATGCCAGTGGATGTGGGTGCTGCACCAGTTGCAGGGGGGACGCTGCAGGTGGTACTTGCTGCTGGTGTAGATGCAGCGGCAGGGGCTGGTGCCTGGCTTGGTGTTGGCACCTCCACCTCCGGGACGCCCTCATCGATCTCCAGCCTATCGCTGTCGCTGGTATCGCCAACGGTGGGGGTAAGTGGTGGATCATTAGTTGCATGTATCTGGCAGACGTGCAGTTGCTACATGCATGCTGGGTGACATTCCCTGAATGGCAGTGGCGTTGTGTGCTTTGGGACCTGTCTGGCTGCATTGTGGTACTACAACATTGTGGCCAGACTACATCTCCCACAATGCTTCAGGACATTCCTTGATGTGCAACTATGGCATGCCTATGGGACATTGGGGGAGCCTATTTGGTCATGGACATCCATAGGGGGCAGGGTCGCAGTCGCATGCCACTTACCTTGGGTGTCTTGGGTGGTGCGGGATGAGTCCAGTGTCGTAAAACCCACACAGGCCTCCTTCTCCAAGGTGTTCTCGACCTGGTCCTCCAGGGAGGTGTTGGGTGGTACAGTTGGTCCTCCTCCTCCTGTGCCCGAGGACTCCCCAAGGCGCGCCGCCACCTTCTCCTTGGCACGGCCTCGGAGGTCGTACCACCGCTTTTTTAATTCCTCCAGGGACCTGGCCGCCACTCCCACGGAGTTCACTGCTGAGGCGATCCCCTGCCATATGCGCCGCTTCTCCTGTTCTGGGACCCTCCGTGAATTAGCGCCAAACAGTCGGTCATGGTTGGCCACAACCCCCTCAATTAGGTGTTCCAGCTCCTGCTCAGAGAATTTCAGTTTTCTCTTGCGCCCAGACGAGCTGCTGGTCCCAGGTGCAGGTTCCTCAGCCATGGTATAGGGTTGTGGATCACTGTAATTTCCAAGATTTGCTGCAGCTCTCCAATGTGCTCCCTCTCTCTCTGCCTCAATGTGCAAAATGATGGTGGGAACCGGCAGCTTCCTGGTTGTGATGTCATCACTGGGCTCGAAATGCGACTTCCCGTTTTCCCGATCTCGCGAGTTTGCGATCTCGCAAATAGCGATATCGCAAATAGCGATATCGCTATTTGCGAGATCGCAGTCCAGGCGCGGGTAGCCGGAAATTGCGATTATTCTGCGATTATCGGTCATCGCTAACGGATTTTGCAATTGCGTGCGAATCGCTTTTTTTTATCGCAATTATTCATGAATTCGGATTTGCGATTTCTGAATAGCGATTCGCTTTTTTTCGCTATTTCAGAATCGCAAATGCCGATTTTCATGAATATGGCGGTCAATGCTCTAACTCTTTCTACAGACCACTAAATTCAATTAATAGATCATGTAATATAAAAGCAAATATAGAAGGGGTTCAGCTTTCTTTGTCAGTTTCACAACTGTACCACGTTTTTTACTCGTAATCTCGGTGTGTCCGCAGTAAATGCCACTGCTATCCTCCCGCTGCTTGTGTGTACATTATGGCTTTGATTCTCAGAAACTGGCAACGAAAGCACAAGTTTGTTCATATATCCATAGGAGATATACTGAAATAGAGGCCGGAAAGAAAGTACAATCGGTGAGAAGATAGAAGTAACTGACATAGATTTCTACAGCACTGATGCGGGCATGCAATTGTGTTCAAAGCTAGGGATTCTGTCTTAACATGGTTCAGTTTCAGTTAAAAATCTATTATCCATTCCCGCTGCAGCTGCATTCCTTTTTTAAAAAAAATATCTTCATTGGCATTTGAGACAAAAATATATGGTACAGCATTTTAGATATATTGCAAAACTTTCCAACAAGGGAGACCATTTAGTCAGACAATGCGAGGAATGAGAACAAGCAAAAGCAGAAAGAAAAAAAAGAAAACCTGTACCCAACACGTATATATACAGTGTCATATGCATCATAAAGATAATCATTTAAGATAGTGTTGCCTCATTTTGGTCCCTCATCTTTTATAACCTATTTTCTTAATTGATGTCTCTATTGTGGACCAAACCTGTCTTTTGAACTAAACTACCCACCTCCCCTTACCCATACCTCCCTCCCCTTCATGTCTGTGTGTGTATCCTTCTACCTCTAATCTATCCCTGTGCTCCATCTCTCATTTCGAAGTCATGTATCTTCCTGCCTCATGTAGTGGTCACCCTATAGTCCTTGTGAATGCGCAATCTCAATATTATTGGACTGGGAGCCAGCCGGTGTCTGATTCGACTGCATATTCTTCAGCATTCTCCTCCATGCCTGTAGTTCCTCATCAACTTTTACATCACGTCTGATCCTCTGCCTTCAGACCGTCTCTGCTGTAGACCATTCATTCACATCCCGCACCCATTGCAACACTTTTCCTGGGTTGTGGCTCAGCCACAATATGGCTACACATCGTTTTTCCAGGACCAGTCCCAGAATCAGAAATTTCCTGCTGAGGTTCCTATTTTTTAGGTGGGTGCCCTAGCTGGATTGCGCTGATCTCTTCAGGAATCACCCACCCTGTCCTGCTCTGTAACATAAATGGGACATCGGTCCAGTAAGGACATATGACCAAACAGGACCATGACATATGTAGGAAGTCTGAGTCTGCCTCACCACATCGGGGACATTGCCCCGAGTGGTCGGTATAAATCCTGTGTATTCTTTTGGGAGTAAGGTGTGTTTGATGGACAAAATTATATTGTATCAATTTAAAGAAGGTCTTCGAGCTCACTTGGTTCACTCCCTCATGAATTTTGATCCAATCCTTAGTTGATATGGGGTCACCCACTATTGTGTCCCATCTTGTCTGTACAGGGAGTGTCTGAACTATCTTGTCCTCCTGAATTGCCCGATATAAATTCAACACTAGTCTTTGTCCTTGGGCAATATACCACAGGACCTGCAATAGATTGGCAGCCAGAGGTTCCTTGGGAAATAAGGGCCACAACTCCCTAGCCACCTGAGCTATTTTCTCATCTTGCTGAAACTGCCTGGTGCCCAAACTAAAGGTTTCCATTGCCTATTTACCTGTAATACATTGCTTATTGTCGTACAAATCACCCATCATTAGTCACCCCCCCTCATTCCATCAAAGTACAGACATAGAAGCCAAATTTTAGAGAAGGGTGGTACTACCCATAGGGGCATGTCTGAGGCATACGGAGCTCATCTCAGCACCTCCTGACTGTGAGTTTCCATATTTCCACCACATGTCGAATTATGGAAGGGCATGTCTGGGATACATCTGTCCTCATGATCAACAGCTCAGGCAGCGACCAGTCATCAAAAGTACCCGCCAGCAGACTTTTCTCCCAGTTTTCAGCTTCATCCAGCCAGTGCACAGCATGCGGCAGCTGAGAAGCCATATAATAAACGTGTGTAAAAACATCTCGGTAGGATGATAATTTTTACTATGGCAATCTTTCCCATAAGGGACAGAGGTAACTCCTGCCAAAAATGCACTGAAACTCATATTCCTCAATTACTTTCTCTATGTTAAGCACCAGAAATCGGTTAGCTGTCGTGGCCAGTTTGATCCCGAAATACCTAGGTTCTGTCTCCACCTACAGGAGCCCCACCTCCAGCAGTGGACCACCTGGGTGTAAAGCCAGCCTTCCCATCGGAATCAGTTTCGACTTCCCGGGGTTTATCTGCAGTCCAGATATGTTCCCGAACCTCTGGAGAACGTCCGATAATATCGGAATCGCCTGGACGGGTTTCTGGAGGTACACTAGAGTTTCATCTGCATACATTGATACCACGTGGTTAGTCGCTCCCAGTGGGATCCGAAATGCATCCAGTTCACCTCTCAGAGCCGCCACCAGCGGCTCCATCACTGTCGTAAAAAGGAGTGGTGATAGCGGGCATTCCTGTCTGGTGCCACGTTGCAGTCTGAAGGCTCTCAAAACCAACCTCCCCATTCGTATTCTAGCATGAGGAGCCGAGTAGAGTAACCATACCCATTTTAGTAATTGCACTCCCCATGATTCGCAGGACCTCCCAGATGTACATTCAGTCCACCGAATCAAACGCCTGCTCTATATATAATAGAGCAAGGGTATAATCTTCCTGATCTAATGAGAGGGAGTGCCATACATGGGCGAGCTTCCGTAGATGATGGGCAGTACTATGTTTGGGTATGAAGCCAGCTTGGTCAGAATGAATGAAGTAGTACATATGTGGTTGGAACCGAGCTGCCAGGATACCGCTCAGGATTTTTATATCTATGTTTAAAAGGGAAATAGGTCTATTTGAGCCCGGCAACTCGATGTACCTGTCTACCTTGGGTATCATGACTACCAGCGCTTCTCTCATCGAAGATGGCAGTACTTGTCTCAGAAGTGCTTCTTTATATACTTCCAGAAGGCGGTCCACCAAATGGGTGCAAACCTTTTATAAAACTGGGATGGTAGACCAATACTCCCGGGGCATTTAGATTGTTTTAGAGCTTTTATTACTCTCAATATTTCCTCTTTAGATATTAGGACCTCCAGCAGTTGACTCGCCTCCTCTTCCAGTCGAGGTAAGTCTAGTGCAACCATGAATTCAGACATCATCTCCGGATCCGGGGGAGGGCGCCCTGCATACACCCGGGCTAGATGTTCGGCCAAGATGTCCAGGATTTTCCCTTCGCTATAGACTGTGTCCCCCCCCCCACCCCCCCCCACCCTTAGACTGCATCTGCACTATGTGGGAAATTGGTTTCTCTCTCTTAATCAGCTTGGCAAACAGGGCCCTGGATCGATCCCCCTCCATATGGGGACACTGTCGGTACGCGGTTTAATGAAACTTTTCAAGCCTATATAATGCTGCCAAAGAGACACAATTGATGGACGGGATGCAGAACAAATCAAAACATTCACCCCAGTCAAGAGATCTGGGCTTAATTCATCATTATTTTGCTCACCATGCCCCCCCAGTTTACACCTGGTCATATGCAAATCAAAGGGGGGTGGGAGAGCCGCGAACATGTCACTGCCGGATTGCCCCATTGCCTCATGGTCATTGTAGTTCATTATTCTTCGTTTTGGTTCAAGGATCATCAAATGTTCAAAAAGTTCATGGCCAGTGCCCGTATATTCTTAGATCATATCCCTAGACACGTGTTTCTGGTTAAATACCTTCATCAGTAGGGAAAAATATTTTCAGAGGTTGCTTGACATGCCACCGTCATCTCCTCAGGACTATTACGGCTCTCGTGTGCAGGCGTCTCCCAATGCTCGTCAGCATATGGCTCACAGGAGCCTTTTTATACAATACAAAGGGGGGTGGGAGAGCCGCGAACATGTCACTGCCGGATTGCCCCATTGCCTCATGGTCATTGTAGTTTATTATTCTTCGTTTTGGTTCAAGGATCATCAAATGTTCAAAAAGTTCATGGCCAGTGCCCGTATATTCTTAGATCATATCCCTAGACACGTGTTTCTGGTTAAATACCTTCATCAATAGGGAAAAATATTTTCAGAGGTTGCTCAACATTCCTCCCGTCATCTCCTCAGGACTATTACCGCTCTCGGTGTGCAGGCGTCTCCCAATGCTCGTCAGCATATGGCTCACGGGAGCCTTTTTATACAATACAAAGGGGGTGGGAGAGCCGCGAACATGTCACTGCCGGATTGCCCCATTGCCTCATGATCATTGTAGTTCATTATTCTTCGTTTTGGTTCAAGGATCATCAAATGTTCAAAAAGTTAATGGCCAGTGCCCGTATATTCTTAGATCATATCCCTAGACACGTGTTTCTGGTTAAATACCTTCATCAGTAGGGAAAAATATTTTCAGAGTTTGCTCGACATGCTACCCATCTCCTCAGGACTATTACCGCTCTCGGTGTGCAGCCGTCTCCCAATGCTCGTCAGCATATGGCTCACGGGAGCCTTTTTATACAATACAAAGGGGGTCTGTATGCGGTTTATTGAAACTTTTCAAGCCTATATAATGCTGCCAAAGAGACACAATTGATGGAAGGGATGCAGAACAAATCAAAACATTCATCCCCAGTCAAGAGATCTGGGCTTAATTCATCATTACTTTGCTCACCATGCCCCCCCAGCTTACCCCTGGTCATATGCAAATCAGTCTTGACCCTGTGCCTCATGGGAACAGTTCTGCCCGAACTGCCTAGCCAGATCCTCCCAGGACCGGAAAAAAGAATTCTAGGACATTTTTCGTGGTTTCACCCCTCTTCAGCCAGGATAGCTTGATTCCAGTGGCACAGTGAGCCCAGGACCCATAGTCTGGCTGGATTGTTACAAAAGGTTGGTAAGGGCGCACTACACGGTTATTGCAAGTTTTTATGGTTGTATGGTGCTCCGAGGTATCATCCTCCAATGTAAGGTGTAAGGAAATGTCTCTGTGATTGCACCCCCATAAATATGGGGTGTGTCCCCCGGGCTCCTATAAATCCTCCTACGTGGGAGGTTCAATGAATCTGTACGATAGTTTGTCTGTTTGAAACTTAATGTTTTATTCCATCTTGTTTTTATCACATGAATTTAAAGTTCATAATTTTTCACTTTAGTTCATTAAAAAACATTTTAGCTTTCCCAATGCATTTCGGAAAATAAACTGCCTTCTTCCAGGGGATGTCTCTATAATGAAACAGAATAATGCAACATTCAATGTAAACCCTACATGCTATATTTTCACAGTAAATTGTTTTTAAACATGTTTATTCTTAACCTACGTTGTTAACCATTGACTCGGAGCATAACACTTAAACATTGTGCCCGGCAAAGTATTAAGAAAACATAATTCAACCCCAAAAACTCTTTGCTAAATACCCATGTTCTATACCATGATTGAATTCGCTCCACGCGAGTGTTTTCCGATCATTTACAACGGTGCAGGTGTAAATTGTGAAAAGTGATACTCGGGTCTATTATAACTATCTGTAATGGTGAAACGTGTAAACGCTGCTAATCAAAGTACTGAGGCGGGTAGGCACTCGATTGATAAAATAAGAAGCCACTTGTCAGTTTAAGGAACAAAAAAACATAATTATAGATAGCAAGTAAATTCCATGCGGTCATTCAGGCCGTATGGAATTTTTAAGTTTTTAAGTTTCATTGACGATATCTTTTTACTATGGGAAGGTCCTAAACATACTTTGGAAACAGAACTAATACAACTCAATAATATAGATACACACATTCAATTCACCTATGAAATACAGGAGGAATCAATAACATTCTTGGATGTGAGAGTTATGAAGACATTAACAGGATTTCAGACAGATTTGTTCAGGAAAAGCACGGACAGAAATAACACATTGCACTATTCGAGCTTTCATCTTCAACCTCTTAAAGAACATCTACCATACAGTCAACTCCTACGAGCGAAAAGAATAATATCTGATCCTGAAACACTGAAACAACAAACAGAAGATATGATACTTAGATTTAAAAAGCAAGGGTATCCTGATCATATTCTCCAACAGGCACAAGAACGTTCAGCTACAAAAAAACAGAACTGAATTATTGACTAAGAAACAAACAAAGACCAAAGAATCAATCACGGTAGTTTCAAAGTACTCAACAGCAAGTAAAAGATACAGAACTATCATTAAGAGACATTGGGAAATTCTGCGAATCGAACAAGACTTTAATCGCATTTTCGATGAGGATCCCATCTTTGCGTATACAAGAACCAAAAACCTTGGAGAACGGCTGAAACAATCATACACTGAGCCTATTACATATAAGGTTACACTCCCCTGCTGGAACTGCAACCATTGTAACAGCATTATCAAGGGAACAACCATCAATCACCCGATGAAAGGCAATAAAAGAAACTTAAGAGCAACAGCGACATGTGACACAGCCAGTGTAGTGTACATTTTAAAGTGCCCTTGCGGAAAGATATACGTGGGACAAACAGATTAAAATCAAAACCAGATTAAATGAACACAAATCCAATATCAGGACAAAACAATTAAAATCAACAGTGGCTCAACATTTCTTGGAGATGAGCCACAATATAAGCCAACTGAGATTTTGTGCTCTTAAAAATGTATCCAAAACGGAAGGACAAAACCACAAAAAAGACTGTTGCAGAGAGAAAACTATTGGATTTCTTTATTGACCAGCATGACCCCATACGGCCTGAATGACCGTATGGAATTTACTTGCTATCTATAATTATGTTTTTTTGTTCCTTAAACTGACAAGTGGCTTCTTATTTTATCAATCGAGTGCCTAACCGCCTCGGTACTTTGATTAGCAGCGTTTACACGTTTCACCATTACAGATAGTTATAATAGACCCGAGTATCACTTTTCACAATTTACACCCGCACCGTTGTAAATGGTTGGAAAACACTTGCGTGGAGTGAATTCAATCATGGTATAGAACATGGGTATTTAGCAAAGAGATTTTGGGGTTGAATTATGTTTTCTTAATACTTTGCCGGGCACAATGTTTAAGTGTTACGCTACGAGTCAATGGTTAACAACGTAGGTTAAGGATAAGCATGTTTAAAAACAATTTACTGTGAAAATATAGCATGTAGGATTTACATTGAATGTTGCATTATTCTGTTTCAATATAGAGACATCCCCTGGAAGAAGGCAGTTTATTTGCCGAAATGCATTGGGAAAGCTAAAATGTTTGTTCATGAACTAAAGTGAAAAATTATGAACTTTAAATTCATGTGATAAAAACAAGATGGAATAAAACATTAAGTTTCAAACAGACAAACTATCGTACAGATTCATTGAACCTGGCTGGACTGTTCCCATTGGGCACAGGGTCAAGACTGATTTGTATTTGGCGGGGTCCAAACTTGAATGGCATGGTGAGCAAAAAAATGATGGATTGAGGCCCAGATCTCTGTACTGCGGTGGATGTATGACATTGTTCCGCATTCTGTCCATCAATTGTTCTTAATACATATATAATACTGCCAGCATCTGTTCCCATGCGGTCCACCATTCATCCAAAAGATGGGGAGCCGTCAGGAGCGACATCTCCAGCTCTACTAGTTTCCCCCCCTTCTTTCAAGCTGCTGACACCATAGGTAATATTATTACAAATTTCCCGGATCATCACCTTTCTTGCTTCCCACACCACCGCTCTTGAGGACGCTGAACCCCAGTTTGCTTCGAAATATCTAGAGAGCTTGTCTCCTATCGCGGCAGCAAAGGGTGGATCAGTGAGCACCTTGGCCTGGAGCCTCCATGTCGGGATCGCAGGTCTGGGCCTCTAAGTGCCTAAAGATAACATCATAGGGCAGTGAGCCAAGAGGTGTCTCGGAAGGTATACTACTTCTCCCACCCTAGGGACCAGATCCGCAGAGACAAAGAATTGGTCCAGCCTGCTAAATGTATCTGTCGCAGGGTTATTACAAGAAAAAACTCTCCTGCCTGGATTCCTCAGTCTCCATGCATCCACCAGTCCCAAAACCTTCAGGGTGTCCGCTAGGGCATCAGTCATGCCTGGTTTAGTATTTGCCTGGGGGCTCCCGATCCATCGCCCCATCCAACACACAGTTGACATCCCCTAGCAAATAACTCCTCCCCCAGATATGGAGCCACTGCGGAAATCACTTCAGGAAAAAAGTCTGGGGTATCTGAATGAAGACCATATACATTAATAAAGCTTATCTTTTGGGCCATCAAGCCTGCTGTATAAGATCACATAGTGCCTCTCTGGGTCGATCATATGGTACAGGTGCTGGAAAGAGGTCCCCGGGGTGACCCAGATGAGAGCCCCCCTGGGGAAATCCCGAATATGAAGTGGCTTATATCTGTCATCTCCATCTATATCTGATATAAGGAAGTGTGTTGCCCAAATGTGTGTTTCCTGGAGGGCTGCTACTGAGATTCTATGACGTATTAAAAAGGCATACACCCTGCTTCTTTTTTCACGCATTGCCGTACCCGTACATTCCAGACACGTGTTTCTGGTTAAATACCTTCATCAGTAGGGAAAAATATTTTCAGAGGTTGCTTGACATGCCACCGTCATCTCCTCAGGACTATTACGGCTCTCGTGTGCAGGCGTCTCCCAATGCTCGTCAGCATATGGCTCACAGGAGCCTTTTTATACAATACAAAGGGGGGTGGGAGAGCCGCGAACATGTCACTGCCGGATTGCCCCATTGCCTCATGGTCATTGTAGTTTATTATTCTTCGTTTTGGTTCAAGGATCATCAAATGTTCAAAAAGTTCATGGCCAGTGCCCGTATATTCTTAGATCATATCCCTAGACACGTGTTTCTGGTTAAATACCTTCATCAATAGGGAAAAATATTTTCAGAGGTTGCTCAACATTCCTCCCGTCATCTCCTCAGGACTATTACCGCTCTCGGTGTGCAGGCGTCTCCCAATGCTCGTCAGCATATGGCTCACGGGAGCCTTTTTATACAATACAAAGGGGGTGGGAGAGCCGCGAACATGTCACTGCCGGATTGCCCCATTGCCTCATGATCATTGTAGTTCATTATTCTTCGTTTTGGTTCAAGGATCATCAAATGTTCAAAAAGTTAATGGCCAGTGCCCGTATATTCTTAGATCATATCCCTAGACACGTGTTTCTGGTTAAATACCTTCATCAGTAGGGAAAAATATTTTCAGAGTTTGCTCGACATGCTACCCATCTCCTCAGGACTATTACCGCTCTCGGTGTGCAGCCGTCTCCCAATGCTCGTCAGCATATGGCTCACGGGAGCCTTTTTATACAATACAAAGGGGGTCTGTATGCGGTTTATTGAAACTTTTCAAGCCTATATAATGCTGCCAAAGAGACACAATTGATGGAAGGGATGCAGAACAAATCAAAACATTCATCCCCAGTCAAGAGATCTGGGCTTAATTCATCATTACTTTGCTCACCATGCCCCCCCAGCTTACCCCTGGTCATATGCAAATCAGTCTTGACCCTGTGCCTCATGGGAACAGTTCTGCCCGAACTGCCTAGCCAGATCCTCCCAGGACCGGAAAAAAGAATTCTAGGACATTTTTCGTGGTTTCACCCCTCTTCAGCCAGGATAGCTTGATTCCAGTGGCACAGTGAGCCCAGGACCCATAGTCTGGCTGGATTGTTACAAAAGGTTGGTAAGGGCGCACTACACGGTTATTGCAAGTTTTTATGGTTGTATGGTGCTCCGAGGTATCATCCTCCAATGTAAGGTGTAAGGAAATGTCTCTGTGATTGCACCCCCATAAATATGGGGTGTGTCCCCCGGGCTCCTATAAATCCTCCTACGTGGGAGGTTCAATGAATCTGTACGATAGTTTGTCTGTTTGAAACTTAATGTTTTATTCCATCTTGTTTTTATCACATGAATTTAAAGTTCATAATTTTTCACTTTAGTTCATTAAAAAACATTTTAGCTTTCCCAATGCATTTCGGAAAATAAACTGCCTTCTTCCAGGGGATGTCTCTATAATGAAACAGAATAATGCAACATTCAATGTAAACCCTACATGCTATATTTTCACAGTAAATTGTTTTTAAACATGTTTATTCTTAACCTACGTTGTTAACCATTGACTCGGAGCATAACACTTAAACATTGTGCCCGGCAAAGTATTAAGAAAACATAATTCAACCCCAAAAACTCTTTGCTAAATACCCATGTTCTATACCATGATTGAATTCGCTCCACGCGAGTGTTTTCCGATCATTTACAACGGTGCAGGTGTAAATTGTGAAAAGTGATACTCGGGTCTATTATAACTATCTGTAATGGTGAAACGTGTAAACGCTGCTAATCAAAGTACTGAGGCGGGTAGGCACTCGATTGATAAAATAAGAAGCCACTTGTCAGTTTAAGGAACAAAAAAACATAATTATAGATAGCAAGTAAATTCCATGCGGTCATTCAGGCCGTATGGAATTTTTAAGTTTTTAAGTTTCATTGACGATATCTTTTTACTATGGGAAGGTCCTAAACATACTTTGGAAACAGAACTAATACAACTCAATAATATAGATACACACATTCAATTCACCTATGAAATACAGGAGGAATCAATAACATTCTTGGATGTGAGAGTTATGAAGACATTAACAGGATTTCAGACAGATTTGTTCAGGAAAAGCACGGACAGAAATAACACATTGCACTATTCGAGCTTTCATCTTCAACCTCTTAAAGAACATCTACCATACAGTCAACTCCTACGAGCGAAAAGAATAATATCTGATCCTGAAACACTGAAACAACAAACAGAAGATATGATACTTAGATTTAAAAAGCAAGGGTATCCTGATCATATTCTCCAACAGGCACAAGAACGTTCAGCTACAAAAAAACAGAACTGAATTATTGACTAAGAAACAAACAAAGACCAAAGAATCAATCACGGTAGTTTCAAAGTACTCAACAGCAAGTAAAAGATACAGAACTATCATTAAGAGACATTGGGAAATTCTGCGAATCGAACAAGACTTTAATCGCATTTTCGATGAGGATCCCATCTTTGCGTATACAAGAACCAAAAACCTTGGAGAACGGCTGAAACAATCATACACTGAGCCTATTACATATAAGGTTACACTCCCCTGCTGGAACTGCAACCATTGTAACAGCATTATCAAGGGAACAACCATCAATCACCCGATGAAAGGCAATAAAAGAAACTTAAGAGCAACAGCGACATGTGACACAGCCAGTGTAGTGTACATTTTAAAGTGCCCTTGCGGAAAGATATACGTGGGACAAACAGATTAAAATCAAAACCAGATTAAATGAACACAAATCCAATATCAGGACAAAACAATTAAAATCAACAGTGGCTCAACATTTCTTGGAGATGAGCCACAATATAAGCCAACTGAGATTTTGTGCTCTTAAAAATGTATCCAAAACGGAAGGACAAAACCACAAAAAAGACTGTTGCAGAGAGAAAACTATTGGATTTCTTTATTGACCAGCATGACCCCATACGGCCTGAATGACCGTATGGAATTTACTTGCTATCTATAATTATGTTTTTTTGTTCCTTAAACTGACAAGTGGCTTCTTATTTTATCAATCGAGTGCCTAACCGCCTCGGTACTTTGATTAGCAGCGTTTACACGTTTCACCATTACAGATAGTTATAATAGACCCGAGTATCACTTTTCACAATTTACACCCGCACCGTTGTAAATGGTTGGAAAACACTTGCGTGGAGTGAATTCAATCATGGTATAGAACATGGGTATTTAGCAAAGAGATTTTGGGGTTGAATTATGTTTTCTTAATACTTTGCCGGGCACAATGTTTAAGTGTTACGCTACGAGTCAATGGTTAACAACGTAGGTTAAGGATAAGCATGTTTAAAAACAATTTACTGTGAAAATATAGCATGTAGGATTTACATTGAATGTTGCATTATTCTGTTTCAATATAGAGACATCCCCTGGAAGAAGGCAGTTTATTTGCCGAAATGCATTGGGAAAGCTAAAATGTTTGTTCATGAACTAAAGTGAAAAATTATGAACTTTAAATTCATGTGATAAAAACAAGATGGAATAAAACATTAAGTTTCAAACAGACAAACTATCGTACAGATTCATTGAACCTGGCTGGACTGTTCCCATTGGGCACAGGGTCAAGACTGATTTGTATTTGGCGGGGTCCAAACTTGAATGGCATGGTGAGCAAAAAAATGATGGATTGAGGCCCAGATCTCTGTACTGC
Source organism: Lissotriton vulgaris (assembly GCF_964263255.1). Taxonomy (NCBI): domain Eukaryota; kingdom Metazoa; phylum Chordata; class Amphibia; order Caudata; family Salamandridae; genus Lissotriton; species Lissotriton vulgaris. The sequence goes on from NC_141689.1 coordinate 1,859,483,297, forward strand.
GGTGGATGTATGACATTGTTCCGCATTCTGTCCATCAATTGTTCTTAATACATATATAATACTGCCAGCATCTGTTCCCATGCGGTCCACCATTCATCCAAAAGATGGGGAGCCGTCAGGAGCGACATCTCCAGCTCTACTAGTTTCCCCCCCTTCTTTCAAGCTGCTGACACCATAGGTAATATTATTACAAATTTCCCGGATCATCACCTTTCTTGCTTCCCACACCACCGCTCTTGAGGACGCTGAACCCCAGTTTGCTTCGAAATATCTAGAGAGCTTGTCTCCTATCGCGGCAGCAAAGGGTGGATCAGTGAGCACCTTGGCCTGGAGCCTCCATGTCGGGATCGCAGGTCTGGGCCTCTAAGTGCCTAAAGATAACATCATAGGGCAGTGAGCCAAGAGGTGTCTCGGAAGGTATACTACTTCTCCCACCCTAGGGACCAGATCCGCAGAGACAAAGAATTGGTCCAGCCTGCTAAATGTATCTGTCGCAGGGTTATTACAAGAAAAAACTCTCCTGCCTGGATTCCTCAGTCTCCATGCATCCACCAGTCCCAAAACCTTCAGGGTGTCCGCTAGGGCATCAGTCATGCCTGGTTTAGTATTTGCCTGGGGGCTCCCGATCCATCGCCCCATCCAACACACAGTTGACATCCCCTAGCAAATAACTCCTCCCCCAGATATGGAGCCACTGCGGAAATCACTTCAGGAAAAAAGTCTGGGGTATCTGAATGAAGACCATATACATTAATAAAGCTTATCTTTTGGGCCATCAAGCCTGCTGTATAAGATCACATAGTGCCTCTCTGGGTCGATCATATGGTACAGGTGCTGGAAAGAGGTCCCCGGGGTGACCCAGATGAGAGCCCCCCTGGGGAAATCCCGAATATGAAGTGGCTTATATCTGTCATCTCCATCTATATCTGATATAAGGAAGTGTGTTGCCCAAATGTGTGTTTCCTGGAGGGCTGCTACTGAGATTCTATGACGTATTAAAAAGGCATACACCCTGCTTCTTTTTTCACGCATTGCCGTACCCGTACATTCCAGGTAATTAGTTTCATCATGTTGGAAGCCATGGCAGTTCGTAGTCGACATTGTCTCTGGGTTCCCACTTATCCATCCCACATCGAGATTGTTCACACATCAGTAAATTACATCCCAGACATGGATCCTGTAAACTCCTCCTGAGCGATTGGATAACAAACAGAACTGACTGATTCTGCCAACCCCTCACCATCTGGGCAGTGAAACAGATCCGTCCCTCCCCATATCGTAGAGAGCAAACAATCCAATCTCCCACCCCATACCTCCTCCCAAAGATTTCACATACAAAATACTTATCCACTGCCACATGAACCACAGTGGTATTCTACTTGTTTCTAGATCTTTCAATAAGCAGTTGCCATGTTTCATTAAAGAGGTGCATTGAAAGTGGCCAGGTTCTCGACAGGGTGCGAGGACAGAGGCTCTAGCTCCCCGAACAGAAACCAGCCTCTACAGAGGGGCGTGGTCCTCCCCCATCGCAGGGTATACATACATTAATGTTCCTGACAGAAGAGTAAAGAAAGACACTCACATTTAGAATGGATCCCCTCATCCCACTTATCTGGCTGTTGTGGACAGTGAACCTGCATTTCCTCCACATACGTTGGGTTCAAGAAACATTAGTATCCAGTACAATGTCCTACGAGTTCATATAATAATCCACATTTGTAAAGTGCACAATCACCCGTAAGGGTCTTTAGGCGCTGGGGGCCGTCGGGAAGATTACGCAAGCTATTGCCCAGAGTCACATGGTGCTGGGCTGACCTGCCGCCGGTGCCAGGGATCGAACCGTGATCCCCAGATTCCAGAGTCAGTCACCCTAGCCGCGGTGCCACACCTCTTCCTCTTAATCTGAGTCCAATAGTCCTTCCGCCACCTGAAAGGTGCCATCTGCACACACCCTAACCTTTCCAGAACCACCAGTGTACTTTTGTCATTTCCCTCCAGACGGTCACCATGGCCTTGTAGCAGGATCCACAGAGTCTGGTGCTTTCCTCGAGCTGGGTTATGAGCTTCGACGTTCGTCACATTCTCCAATAGTGTCCAGAAAGTCAGAGGCCTCTGCAGCCGAGAAGAAAAACAAGCCTTACCCCTGTATTCATTCCGGAGTTTGGTCGGTAAAAGAAGACTATATTTCATCCCAGCTTCCTTATTCTCTTTTTCACCGCCAGGACGGTGCTTCGCTGGTCCTGCACCCGAAGAGTATAGTCCGGATAAATTGCAATAGGGTAGCCCTCGTATAGTATGACCTCCTTTATACAAGTAACCTGCAGGAGCACGTCTCGTCACAATAGGTAAAGAGCCAGGCTATGATGGTCCTCGGCAGAGCGCCGGGTCGTGGCAGGGGGGACCAGCGCCCGGTGGGTCCTCTCAATGTTGAAGAACTTAGACGTTCTCTCGGGTGCGCGTACCTTCATGATCTAGTCCTCCAAAAATAGCTCTGCCGCCTCTGCCCCCTCCCGGAATCTCACATAGGTTATTTCTCAAGGAGCACCCTTCCTGGTCTTCGGCTAATTCCTCAAGTTTGATAGTTTTCCGTTGTAGCTCGATGACCATTTCCCCAAGCAAGTTAATCTCCATCTGGAGTGTGTCCACATGCTATTCTGTTGTGGTGACTCAGTCGGAGACCTTACGCAGGTCACATCAGAGCAGATTTACATTGATCGCCACCGAATCAATCCCGGTCACCATATCATCCCAAGTATTTAGAATAGCTGCCAGGATATAATTTAATGAATGTCTCGTTGGTCTCTCACCGGAGCCCCCTTCTCATCCCCCTCTAGTTTCTGTTGATTCAGTCCTTGAGGCAGGGGCTGTGCATAATTTAGGATTTTGTTAGACTGGGCCCGGTTGGTTTTGTCCTTAATCATCCTTGATTGCTGGTCTTAGGGGACTCCAAAGTCCGAAAAGCACAAAGAGCACCCCGTGCCTCCATTGTCTTCTTCAGCTGTGATTATCAACCCTTGTGCAAAGTCAGCCCCTCAGTTCCCATCTATCTCATTGACAGGGTGTCTTCCTCTCAAATATGAAAGTGCGCTCCAGGGGTATCGATCGGACCAGACACCTTACGATGTCTTTCTTATCTCATCCGTACAACCAGAGACCACCAAATGTCACTGAGGAGGGCGGGGGGCAAAGCAGCATCAACACATCCTGGTCACAGGCAGATTTCACCCCTCACTAGGGTCCACATCGCTGAGGACCACCTAAGCCCGAGCCTGGCCCTCCTCTCATTGGCACAAAGATCTCAAATTATTCCATTCCATGAGGGGTATCCTACTTCCTTGCTATCCTGTGCACAGGCGGGCCTAGCCCAATCACTGGGGCTTGGCCTTTGATCTCTCCCAGGATTCTTCAGACTGTCTCGCGGAGGGTAGTGGATTTATCGCCGGGTCCCCCTCTATGCCGGGGGCGCACGACCCGGTCACAGTTCAGTATTGGTCCACACATCAGGGGACCTGCTCAGGACAGCGACTCACCTCATTTCGCCATGGGTGGGTCCCATCTCCACGAGCACCACAGTCAGGCCTGCTCTTTTCCTCCCGGTGCACCGCTAGGCCGTAGCTACACCAATTTGCATTACAGGCCAGCCGCCGCCCTAGAGCACAGGTCCCTGCGACAGCAGCAAGCCCAACTAGCACAAGCATCTGATTTTTCTCACTGCCCTGAAAAATAAGGTCGTCATGCAGGTCGGGGTTCTGGCACAGGCTGAAGTACAGATCATTTGAGATGAAACTCTTCTGATCCAATTTGTTGTTCTTCATGCAAGTGGTGCATGGATTCACTAAGGACACCATCAGGAAAACACAAAGCTGTTACTTTTCCTAATGAGCTTACTCCTCTGTGCTCAAGATCAGCCCTTCCCCGGCATCTCACAGTCTGGGATGGACCCATTGTCATTCACTGAGCCAGTCTGGGCTGTTGCAGCATGTTAAGGGACTCCTCGTGCCTTGGTCTAGGGCAGGGCATTCTGTTTTACCGAGAAAAAACTGTTCTAACAGTACATAAAGAACATACATTGTTGCACCTCACCAGATGGAAGAAATGCACAACAAATACCATGCTCAGCATGCTGCCATATGTGAGAATCCAGTTCATGAAAAGATGCCAGCGAAAGAAGTTAAAAAGAAGAGGTGGAATAGTGCAAAAATGTCCCTGGCTCACAAAAAGGATGATGTGGCTCAGAAGAAAGCAAGCTTCCTCAGAGCACATCAGCAAGCTCTAGATAGTTACAATGATCTTCTTGATTTTCTAGAAAGATAACATGCTCAAATAAATATATATTTCCAGTATGACTCAAAGTAGCACAGAGCGATAACGTGCCTCTTGTAAAGCACAACGTGTAACATGCAGAGCAACAAAATGTTTTTTATGTGAATAGCTCAGTGGGTAACTGCTGCTGTCACATAATTCCTTTTACTACCTGCCTTTGTTTTTCCACAAACTTTAATTATTCCAAGGTTGCTAAATAATAATACATTCTCAGTAGTAAGCAATCCCAACTACCATGTTATGTTTTAAATCCAGAGTTTCTATATTTCCCCAGGCAAGGCACTCTTGACATAAAATACCTCCCAGCAGCGGCGTACCATGGGTTGGCAGGGCCCGGGGCAAGGCAAAAATTGCGACCCCTAACCCACTATATAAATCTGATTACAATACAATACAATACAATACACGTTGTAGGGATCTGTGCATTAATTGGTTAGTGCACAATAACCACAAAGTGTTGTATCTACTGCACCTTAAAAGTACTTACACTCCACCTCTGACACCAATAACAAGAACACCTTACAGATAACAACAGCAGGCGTGTGCCTGCCAGCAGCAGCCGTAGCCTGGGCACAGATGTGGTAACATCAGCAACACCAATGACTTTTGAGATGGTGATAGCTGCCAGAACCCATTAGACAGTGTGTCCGCTGCCTGTGTGCCCATAGACTGACACAGCCTGGACTGGAGAGAGCGTCCACCAGCCCTGTTTGACTACAGGCAGAGTGTAAGGCAGCATACATAGCCAGGATGGTAGACAGTGTCAACCAGCCCTATGATCCCATAGCCAGGGGGTTTAAGGCAGAGTGTTCAGCCAGGACTGTGATGTCCACCAAACCCAGCATGCCCATTGCCCACAGAGTGTAATACTGGGAATGCATTTACACAGTAAAGTTGTTCCTATAGGTTGCCCTCGCCTCCTTCTCGCTTTCTCTGGTCTCACTGTGACTCCAACTTTCACTCTCCAGGAAACAAAAATTTTTCACGTGAAACAGACTCCACAGGATGACAAGCGACAGTTTCTCTTAGGGGAAGTACTGCTAGTGAGGGGGTGGAAAATAAAGAATATAATGGGGGTTGGGGCGGCTGCCTTCCTATGTGCAGAGGCACACTGCAGCCTCCCGGCAAGCAGCGGCACATCTCAGCCTCCCCACTCCTGGCACCACACCCCTGGGTGACTCAACCTGCCATCCCAAACTGACACATCACGCCAGGCCGCTAATGAAGAACTCAGACTTGGAATGCTCCTTCAACCTACCTAAAAGCCAAAACCTAATTCCTTGTGCGGCTGCATGGTACCACAAGAGATGTTCTGCTGTTGTGCCGTTGGGCAAAAGAAACAGTTGAGGAGGGAATGCTTGAAAATGCAAACATTCACCCCCAGTCACAAGGATCTGGGTTTAATCCATCATATATGCAACTCAGTCTTGACTCTGTTCCTTGTGAGAACAGTCCAGCCCAAACTGCATTCTGTCCATCAATTGTTCTTTTTGCAGTTGTGTCGCTGGGCTGCGCTGCTCCTGATGCCGCCAGGAGGTTGCGTGAGCAGCCCTCCGCCTGCCCCCAGCCCACAAGAGATGCATGAGGGCACGGCTCCATGCAGCTCTTTCTGCTGGGAAATGTGGGCAAGACAACAAAATCTGCACTTGCAGTAAAGAGCACTGCCATGACTCCTGAGACCCTTTCATAGCAATTTTGTTTTCTTTAAAAATTTTGCACAGCTAAGAATATTGCACCCTGGGCAACTGCCCCGGTAGCCCCTCCCACGCTACCCCACTGCCTACCAGTATGGAAAAAATCTGACTCTTACACCTTGTAGCCCTCATTGTTTAAAGTAACATTTCCTATACATTGACTTTCACATTTATATGAGTCATTGTCTCTATATAATATGTGTGTGATGTAATGCACTCCGACACCCTACCTTACATACTTGGGATGAGTAGCACTATATAATAAATTGAAACACACATGACAGAGGGTCTATGTGAAGATTAAGGGCCCCATTGGAGGGTGGTAGCAAGGCTTGAATGGCCATTCCAGGCATCAGGTGTTTTCCTGGGCGGCTGAAAGGGTGGGGGAATGGTTCTGTAGCAGTCCGCAGTTTTAAAAGCACTCCAAAGTTACTTTTATATTCAGCAGTTTTTGGGCAACAATAAAAGTGTCATGATAGCTCTGGTGATTAATGTACCTTCTGGAGCAAGAGGGGAGTTATGTCTAGTGGCAGTTTTGATTCAACTAAGGTAGCACAGAGAGTTGATATGCCTGCTGCAAAGAACAGTATTTTATGTGCGGACCTCAGTGGGTTACTGCTTTTGTCACATATAAGCTAGGATAAGATAATGTTTTATTACACAATTACTTAAAATCATTGCAATTGTATTAGGATAAAATCAAGTATAATGTGCATAGTTTCCAACATTATATATAAAAGACTTGTGACAATTTATGTTACTGTTACTCTGTAGTTAACAATTTGTACATCATTGTATCACCTTTGAAGGGGTGAAAAATAAAACAGTTGACACAGCTTTGTGCATTATAGTTCTATGTAGTAATCAAAGTCCAACGTGGATTTTATGGCTATCATGAATTTCATGAAGCGTGCGGCCAGTTGCACTGAGTCACCTTTCATACACTCTACCAGAGCTTCTTGACATGTCCGCATGTTAAAATATGCTAAATAGGGCAAAGCCAGTAAATTCTCAAGATGCACAGTTTCTCACAGATACACAGTATGTGAATTAGTGTTTCCTCTTCTCCCCCACATCAGTGACTATATCAACAGGTTTTCTGTCGACATGTGTAGTGTTCATGACACGGAGATGGATGGAGTGTTCAATAAGTATTTTATTAATCACAAGGGCCCGCGGTAGCGGGGAACAACTGATGTCAACAACGGCAGCTGTCATCTGTCAGCTAGCACAGATGACGTCACATAAATACATTCCTAACATTCCAATGTGACGTGTATGTGACGCTGCTAATAGAACTAGAAAACATACTAACGTAACATCGCCCCATACAGTATGATATACAACATCTCCCTTCCTCCATGAAAACAAAATCAGAAATTATTCCATAACATAGTCCTTCAGTCTGGTGGGCATTCTTATTACTCTGCCCGTTCTAGAAGTTCGCTTCCCCCCAGGGTGGTTGCCAACATTGCTCATACCGGCTACTGCATTTCCATTCCTCTCTGTTTCAATGTTTACCATTGAATCCTCCTGAGCAAAAGTAGCATCCTCCCTGGTAGAGGAGAGCCTGGTGAAGTTCTTATTAGTATCTAACATCTGTCCTCGACTTGCACTAGAATGTAACACCTCTGAGCAACTAGACACATCATCCCATTCTAGAATACTCTCATCAAGACCTCTGTCTCCCTCTTCAGCTTCTCTCATAATGATTTCCTCTTGGCCTGGTTTCAGTTTTACCATGTCATCTTTACTGCGCCATCCTTCTCCTTCAATGAACACCGCACCTCCTGACGCTTTATCAACCTTCATAGGTTTGCTGAGTCTCGACTCACCTTTGTTTGCTAACCCAGGCTTTTTCATTAGTACCCAATCACCTGGTGTGATGATCTTATCCTTAGCTCTGTTTACCTTGTCAGCATACGATTTATTCTGTGCTTGCTTGCATATTATGTTTTCCCTCACATTTAGTTCTTTGTCGCATATTTGTCTTGCCTCAACAGCTGTTTTCTCCCATACACCTATTTTTGGTGTCATTGCATTGTTGCATGACCTTCCCCTCATTAAGAAAAACGGGGTAAACCCCGTTGCTTCCTTTGGCGTATTGTTGTACGCATTGATTTTGGTTTTAATAAAGTCTTTCACATTCACGCCATTTGCCACAGCCATTTGGATTCCTTCTTTGAAAAACCTGTTTACCCTTTCTACCTGGCCATTGCTCTTGGGACTGTATAAGGGAGTTTTTTCCTGTTTTATTCCGCGCTTATCCAGAAATTCGACCATAGCTCGTGATATCAACTGTGACCCATTATCAGATACAATGACCTTTGGTTGTCCTTCTCTTTCAAAAATCTTATCTAAGAACTTTATCACTACCTCTGTAGTAACTGCTTCCACGAATTTGTAACACACCCACTTGGTGTAGTAGTCTATTAGGACAATCAGATGTTTGCATTCATTTGGCAAAATGTTAAAAGGACCAGCAAAATCTATTGCCACTTTGGCCCAGGGGCCATCTGGGATTTGTACCATCTGCAATTCATTTTTCTCCATTCTCCAGTGTTTGTCAGATCTCAAGCATTGCTCACATTTGTCAATAAGATTCCTGACTTCGCTGTCCACCCCCGGCCACCAATAGTGCATTCTCAGGACATTCCTAGTGGCCGTGGTGCCAGGGTGCCCTCTGTGAGCCATAAGAATAATTTTCTGTCTGAGCCCAAATGGTGGTATGAAGACTTCACCTCTCTTCAAAAACCCATTTTCAAGGGTCAACTCATCGCTCACTTGTTGATAACTTCTCAGTTCATTGGGTATGTTTCTCACATGTGGCCATTTGGACTGCACATATTCTTTTACTTTCATCAACACATTATCTTCTTTCTCAGTATCTTCCCATTCCTTTTTACTTATTGATCCTTCGCACATTACCGTTGCATCGATGTGCGCAACTATGCACTCGTTGTCGTCCTGTTCTTCATCTTTTACCTCTCTCACTGGCAGTCTGGACAAGCAATCTGCTCTGCTGTTCTTTCCTCCCTTTATGTGCTCTATTTCGAAGTTGAATTCTTGAAGCTTCGACATTAGTCTGATTAGTCTGGAACTTGCATTGCCATTGCCTCGACCCTTGCCGTCCATCATGTGCACAAGTGGTTTATGATCAGTTACCAGTTTGAAACTTTTGCCCCATAGATAGTCTTTGAGCTTGTGTACAGCCCACACACAAGCCAACGTCTCCCTTTCAATAGTGCTGTAATGCCTCTCTGTTTCATTTAGTTGTCTTGAAATAAAAGCTATTGTGTTTTCTTCATGACCTTTCTCCTGACAAAACACAGCTCCTATCCCTTCGTTGCTTGCATCCACAGTCACTATATTCTCCAGTTGTGGATCGTATGGTTTCAGCGCTGGCGCTCTGGCTATTTCTTCCTTGATCAATCTGAAAGCTTCAACCTGATCGTCATTCCATTCATATTTCATGTTTTTCTTGAGTAGCTTCCTGAGTGGACTCACCATTTCTGCGTACTTTTTGACGAACTTAGCATAATACTCACTCAGGCCAAGGAATGATCTGAGTGTATCCTTGTTCCTTGGTTCTGGAGCTTCCCTTATTGCCCGAACCAAATCATCCTTGGGCAAAATCCCATCGGCATTTAAGACGTGTCCCAGATATTCCACTTCTTTAGTCATGAATTTGCATTTGTCTCTAGCAACTGTCATGCCTTTGTCTCTCAAGATCCTCAGAACAGTTCCTATCAATTTTACGTGCTCACTTTCAGTTTTAGAATGTAATAAAATGTCATCTTGAAAGGCTTCTACCCCTTTCACCTTTCCAAACAAAACATCCATGAGTTTTTGAAAAACTCCTGAAGATGATGCCAGGCCAAATGGAAGTCTTACGTATCTAAATGCTCCAAACGGCGTGATGAAAGTTGTTAGTGATTTAGATTTCCATGATAGGCACACCTGATGGTACGCGGCCCTCAAATCTATGAGTGAAAAATACTTTGACCCAGCTGTTGACTGAAGGATGTCCTGTATTTTTGGTAGGGGGTGACAATTTATTATAATGTTCTTATTGAGCGACCTCAGGTCCACACATATTCTGATGTCCCCTGTTTTCTTTTTCTTGGACACCACAATAGCAGAAACCCATTCAGATTCCTCTGCTTCCTCAATCACACCTTCTTCTTTTAATTTTTCTAGCGCCTCCCTTAGCTCATTTCTTACAGATAAGGGCACTGTTCTTACCTTGTGCTTACACGGAATAGCATTCCCTTTCAATTTTATGTCGTGACTGAACCCCTTTACACATCCAATTACATTTTTGAACACATCCTCATACTTTTGAAAAACAGTATTTAAATCCATGTCTTCACTCTCCTCATTAATACTATTCACCCATTCTTCCCTCAATATTACAGGATCTTTTGCCCCGGGACCAAAACCACTCCCAGTTGGGCTAAGTCTCTCCATCCCACCAGTATCCTTCCCTTTTCTGCAACATAGACCTTTGTCTCAATCACTCTCCCCTTGAAGGTTACCGTGTCGATGAAGTACCCCAACATATTTATGTCTTTTTCTCCAAATGCCTTCGGGTTCATGTCGGACTCTGTCAATTCCACACCCTTCCATTTGTCCTCAAAAAGGGTATCTGATATAGTAGTGATTGGGGCACCTGAATCAGCTGTAAATTTAAGTTCTACTTCCCCAATCTTTACATCGCTAATAGGACCCTTTATTTTACCATCTTCCATTTCTATGTATAAAACAATATTCGCACACATTTCCTCATCAAAATTTCCTACTGTGTTAATACTAGTGTTACCGCTGCTCCTCTTAGTCTTACACAGTGTAGAATAATGGCCATATCTCTTGCATTTAATGCATTTCTTCCCTGTAGCAGGGCAATTTTTAAAATCTGCTAAATGGTCACTCGATCCACATCTAAAACAGCATAGCTGCTTACCTCCCATTTTTCTCTCATTCATGTTCCTTTCAATAGTCTTACCATCACCCCTCTTCTTTTCCTGCAAATACAATACATTAGAATTATTTCCTGTAGAAGATATTTCTTTAGTGGAAGTCAAGGACCTCTCTATACCTCTAGCAATATCTATGACCTCCTGTAAAGTTGGTCTTTTGCATGCCAATAGTCTTTCTTGCACCTTTTTAGTGTAACAATAAAATACAATTTGATCTCTGATGTATATATCAGTCATTTCCTCATACTCGCATTCCACTGCCAAGACTCTTAAACATGCAACATAGTCTTCTACAGATTCCCCTTCTTGTTGTCTCCTCTGAGCAAACTTATGCCTTGCAACCATAATGTTGTTCTCCTCATCAAATTGCCTCTCCAATCTCTTTAATGCTTCCTGATATTCATTTAGGGGAATAAATGTTCCAGGTGGACTTTCATACTCAGGCAGGCTGTCAAAGATATCTTGACCTGCTTTGCCCAACAGTCCGAATAATAAAGAACATTTTCTTTCTGCATCAAAATTTTTCCCATCTATAGAGACAATATAGTTTTCAAAAGCCCTCACCCATTTCTTCCACTTCATGGTGGGTTTTCCGGGCTCATCCAAGAAACGTGGAGGAGCACAAATATTATTGCATTCTGCCATGTTACTTATTTTTCAAAGGATATTCTCACTCGGTTTTTCACTTTATATATGTCTTTACTGCTTCCGATTTATTAGTCTGTGGCTTACTTGTGTTATTTTCCACACGCTTCGTTATTTCCTTTCTTTCGCTTTATTGCGCGTGTGACAAATGCCTCAGCTGTTTTGCTCGAACAGCCGAAGTTCGGTACTTTTTTTTTTTTCAAAATGGCCGCACGTTGTTTACGTCATGCAGCGCTCCAATCAGCGCGCTCCCGGCATGCTTCACGCGTCTCATCTGAGGTAACAGACTGACGCCTCAGCTGAGCGCTGCCATGGTAACGCGCGAAAACATTTTCGTCAAATTACACTCCGCCGCCGCCTGCTTTGTATCTTCTCCTTCGCGTCAGATCACACAGCGTGGCCGCTTACAATTAGCGCTGCACCTCAATATTATTTAGTTAAAGTCAGTTCCTTTGCTGCTTTACTTTACACGCCGCCGCTTGCTTATTCACGTGAGTTTTCCTTAAACTGCGCCTAAATCCAACGCTTAGTACTCACTCCGTGTAGCTTCTGTTTGTCTCCCGCTTTCACTTTCAAGGTTGACTCGATCCTCAATCATCGGTTATTTCGTCAGTTACCTCCGCCGACCCTTGTGGTGACAAGACCCTCGTCGCCAATTGTAGTGTTCATGACACGGAGATGGATGGAGTGTTCAATAAGTATTTTATTAATCACAAGGGCCCGCGGTAGCGGGGAACAACTGATGTCAACAACGGCAGCTGTCATCTGTCAGCTAGCACAGATGACGTCACATAAATACATTCCTAACATTCCAATGTGACGTGTATGTGACGCTGCTAATAGAACTAGAAAACATACTAACGTAACATCGCCCCATACAGTATGATATACAACAACATGCCATGAGCCTTTCCTCATTGTTTGTCTAGCGATGATCATCAGCTTTTTTTGGGCGTGTTTATTTTCAAATTGTTTACTTTAGAGCATTGTGTCAAGCCGCTGTAGTCCGACCGGGTTTGGTCGAGCACTGTTGTATCATCCACGTATGGCATCAATGGAATTTTAGTTTTAGCTGGTTTGGGGGAAAACTCAGGCATCTGCCAAACTGTCTGGTAAATCTGCCAGGTACAGATTAAAAAGCACCGGGGCCAGTATACATCCTTGCTTTAGTCCCTTGTTGGTTTACATTTTGCAGGTCTTGAACCATTGAGAGGAGGCTCTTATCTTGACCCAGGTTTCAGAATACCAGGCAATAAGTGCCTTTAGTAGTGTTTGGTCAATCCCCCAGGTTTTTAGTTTGATCCAAAATCTAGGATGGGCCACACTATATAAATGCTGTTTGGAAATCGATGTATGCTGAATACAAAGCCCTCCCTTTTTTTGCTAGTGTGGACTCAATCAGGTGGGACATACAGACTTAGTTATCTTCGATGTGCCATCCCCTTTGAAAACACTTCCCTTCTACATCTAGGTGCGCGATTATCTGGTAGTTTTCAGGGTTGGATCGCAAGCCTTTTTTGTGTATTGGGACCAGGAGGGAGCCCCTCCATGACTCAGGAATGCTTCCTCCTGATCTATACTCCAAGAATAAGGGCACCATGATTGTGGCCCATTTTCGTGCCATCCCTTTATACACCATGGATGGGATGCCATTTGGGCCGGGCGCCCCTCCAGATCGCGTTTTTTTTTATGTGCATCACTTGGTCAGGGGTTATTTTATTTGGGTCATGTGATCATTTTTGTGACTTCATGTTCCTTGATTTGTTGTACTCCACATGTTAGGGTTTCCACCTTCATCACTCGGTGGCTCCACGTAGAGTTCTTGTATGTGATTTTCCTAATCTATGGGCGAAATGTTGGTAATTGTTGGTTGCTGGTATGTTGTAAAGCAATTATTCATCCAATTCCAAAATTGCTTCTGTTCTCTTGACTTTATGATTTCATGTGCTTTCTCCCAGCGTTTCTTTTCTAGTTTTCTCCTGTAGGTTAATCTTGCTTTCCTGTAGACCCGGTGAGTTGCTAAAACCTTTGCCTGTAGTGATCTATGTTTAATGCTGTCGTTGGTGGTTCTGCGCATGATGATAGCTAATTTGCATTTTATTGTCACTATTGTTTGTTTTTGTTTTATTAGGTGATAATCTTTTATGGGTAATTTGTTAATACTTGACTTAATCCCGGTGGTTAATTTTTCTTATTTCTTCCAGTAGTGGTTCCCAAGATTTTGTCAGCGATTATTCACCATTTTCTTGGGTTATTTTATTCAAGATGTGTTCCACTTCTTCATTAATTTTTTCTTGATGTTCTATTGATCACCTTACTTTTTTACTTGTTCCAAATTGTCCTCCTCACCCATCAGTTTGATTTTTGGCCGGTGACACTGTGGAGACAGAATTTCGCAGGGAATGGTTGCGTGATTGCTTGCCACTGATGAATTATTTTATTTTATGAAAGTGGGCAGTAGAGACCCAGATATAATTCAGTATGGTCAGTCTGGAATATGAGAAGTGATTATAAGCTGAAGGGGAGTCAGTGGCTGATCTTCCATTTAGGATTCGAAGGCCCAGTTGGTTGAAATAGGCAGCCAATTTTAGTCCATGGTTATCTTTGATTGTCTTTTCATTGGTACTGACTACTTATGTCTGGGATGGACCAGATGTGGTCCTCAAGTGCTACTAGAGAGGAGTTAAGATCTGATTCCATTAGATTAGCGCTGAAATCCCCCATTATCCATAGATCATTTGGGCGCTGAGAATAGAGGTCTGTTATTGCTGGTATCATTCTGCTTAACGTTGATTCTCGTTTGATCCTAGATGGATGAAGGTAGATACAGCCTAAAGATACAGTGTGTTGTTCCTGGCTGAGCGTGTCAGATTTTATGATCCTTGCCTTGAGAAATGTATAATCTCTGTTTCCCTTGCATAGTAGTGATACCACCTGCCAAATTGTTTTTGATATAAATTGATACCCATCCCGAGGCGTGGCCCCCTACTTGTGAAGCTGTTGCATTTGATTCGTAAGCGGTGTAATTCTGCCCCGATTTTGATTGCAGGGCTTCACTTTTTTGCAATGCAATGATGTTGTGGCTCGTCAGGAGTTGTATTGCGTCCCTTTTATCTTCATCATCGGTTGGGCCCTGAATATTCCTAGAGCAGATTTTAAAATTGGAAATAAGATTCTTTTTACCGATGATATGTTCCGAGGTGTTAGTGACGTGAGTTTAGGGTGGTTGGTAACCAGTTCTTACCCTTAGCCAGGCACTGGCACAGGCCCTCTTCTATGTCCATTGTGATTTTTATTGAGCCTTCACTCCACGGTCCAAATCTTGGTCCTTCTCTAGGGCCGTGCAGGATAGAGCCTTTTGCAGATTTTGTTGTGTTCTTACTATTCTCTCTTTCATGTTTTACCTTCTGTACTGTGTCAACTCCTTTTTCAAGAATGATGGATATTTTTATTATTGCTGGGTTTCTGATCTGTACCCCCCAAGTCCTCCAGACGATTTTAGTTTTCCCTTAGAGCGCTTGTCATAGCCTGGTTAGAGAAAATTACATGCTGTTGTCTCGTTTATGCCGCCGGGCTCTGTGGCGAGGAAAGCCATACTGTCAATGTCTGTAGTTTTTATTTCCTCTAAACCAGGCATGTTTGAGCAGGTCTTCAGGGTGTTTCCTCTGTTAAGGATATCACACTTCCCTTGTTAGATATACTCGGGATGTATCATCATCTTGAGATCTTCTGGATTTTCAAGTTGGTCCGTGGTAAGTTGTTTTTGTAATGGACTTGTCAATGAGTCATCCATGACCTCTATGGCATTTGGGGGAGTGCTCCTCTAGGTCACCAACTATATTTGAGGTGGTTTGGCTGTGCTTCATGTTTGAGTTTGTTACTCCTTGTTCTGTGGTACAAGAGTGATGGTTCATCAATGCTTGTTCTAGGGGCATTTGTTACCCTATCATTTTTATTTGTGCCTGTTAGATCTTTTTGTTTTACTTGGATTGTAATCTCTTTGGAGGCTATTTTTGATTTGTAGTCTTCTCCTTTTATATGACATGGTTTGGGTATTCCTTGATAGGTGTTGTTTTCATTTGGGTTGTCCTCTTTGGTCCCTGATTGACAGTAGTGCAGGGTTGAAGATCCTCCTTTTGACTGTTAAGACATCTTATCTGATTTTGGTCTTTTATCCTCCCAATCCCTGATTTGAGAGTGGTCTTCTGGATTAGGTTCGGAGAGTTCTTTTCCCCTATGCCCTTCGCTCCAGTTGTTAATAGTTAAGTATTTTCCTCCTTGGTTGGCCGTGACTCTTGTGCTTTTCTGTCCTGCTTTATGGCAGAGTGTCCTGTGGTTCATTTAGGATCATTCACATATGTTGTTTTCAATACTGCCAGGTTGCCCTATCCTCAATTCTCTGCAACTTGGGTTTGGGGAGGGTCAAAGTCCATGATGCTTTCCTTGATTTCACTCTGGAGCCAGTGCAATAAGGGCCCTTCCTAGTTATGTTTGCCCTTGTTACATTTTTTTGTCACAGAGAATATTTTGTTACTGTGCAGTTCATAAGTTAGATTCGAAGTCTAGCACAATGAGCTATGAACTGCAATCAAAGAGCTGCATGCAAGATGCATGGTACAAGTTAGAAAGTTATGTTTTCTTATCAGCCTTTCACTATCCTGATGTTACTAAAAAAGGTTTGTTTGGGTATAAATACATTATCATGAAAGTCAACTCTAACCACTGTGCTACGTTCAGACTCCTGAGTTTGTGCCTTCCCCAGACCAAGCACTCTTAAAAAATGCCTACCAGTATAGATGATATGAATACTAGACCTTGTACTCCCCTTTGTCTTATGTAACATTTTCTATACACTGATTTACACATGTATGATTCATTGTCTCTGTGTGTGTGATGTAAAGTGCTCTGATACCCTACACTGGTACGCAAAGGGCTATAAAATAAATGAAATACATGTGGGGGAGGGGCTGTAGAGAGATGAGAGGCACTATTGGTGGTAGTGAGGGAATCATTGAAGAGCCCCAAAAAAGACTGTTGAATCCTGGTGCACAGCAAGGTCATCATTTACTGTGCTCTAGAAGCTAATACAATTGAATATATATTGACAAATGTGTTGTAGAACACAGCATGTTTTCCCAAATTTTATTGGGGGTGTGAACACAAATGCTGTAAGCTGTCAGTTTGCTTGTAACACACAACAACTTTTAAATATCTATAAATGAACTGTGCAAACGTTTCAAAACATATCAGCAGTTAGGAAACCACAAATGGACCACTTGTGTGCAATTCAGAAGTGTGCCTGAAGCAGAGTTTTTATATGATCAAAACAATCAAGACACTTTACTTGGTGATGTTCAAATGATACATATTGTCTGAAACCTTTCCCCACATTATTGTTTATGCACTACATAGTTGTATCAGTAAAACTATATGTTGGCATTTTGCTCCCATTTCAATAGAAAATGTTCAGTATGTAAAAGACAGTGCCTCCTTCTGACCTACAATAATACCCCAACAATGTAAACAGTTTCTAGCCTGTAGCCTGTAGCACACTTGTGCATCAGGAAGAATCTATCTGCAGTTTACAGCACACAGAAATGAAACAGCTCAATCAGTATACTATTTCCCCTATACAGGTAAAATAAGGAGGGCTGATATATGGCTAGCCAGGGTATTATATAGCAATGTCAACTCCTATCTAACGGTTCCGGGCCCACAATAATACCATAACACTCAGGAGTGTGCAGCCTTTTCTATAGCTCATGCATGGGCGTCCGCGGGGGGGGGGCAAGGAGGGGCGCTTGCCCTCCCCCGGAGCTACCCTCCTTGCCCCCTGCAGACGCCCATGAAAACCGTGACTTCAAGACGGTGTTCTCACTCTCTTTCCTCTCCTTTCTTTTATTTGCTTCCCTGTGAAATGGATCCAAAAAAGAAAGATGCTTTTGCTGGAAATGTAGTATTTTTCTGACATTTTAATTCCAAAGTGCAGCAATGGGAATAAAAGGCTAAAAATATGAAAAACAGATAAATAACTAAATAAAGTAAGACAGAGTGGTAGCAAACTGGCCAAACTGATTTTATTCACACTGAAACACATTAGCGCCACTTTTACAGAGTTTGCCAGTGAAGCGCTATTTTTGTTTTCTTTCGTTATTTTCCCTGCACTTGGAACTAGTAAACCAATCCTGGAGGTACCAAAATGTGTGGATTGTAAAACAAAATGTGTGCTATGGCTCTGCGTCCAGGGATGTGGTATTTTTACCATACTGCTTATGTTTTGTAAGGATATAAGCAATGGCCAATGAAATGGGTCCATTCAGTGCCCTGTAGTCATGTCCTTAACTTTTCAGGCAAAAGCACTCACTGATTTCTGAATAGTGAGTGTAAAAGCATTAAGGTAACCATGTTGTTCCTGCTTACATTTCCCATGGTTTGCTAAATTTTGCATTCCCTATAAGTGTTTGCTTCTTCCAGGATGTTGTTCCTTTTTTTTTGTAGGCCGCATATTGCTCTTGTCTAGTGCTTAATTTAAATTGTGCATCCAGGCGTTTATAGCAGGCAACAATTGGGTTGTGGTTGAAAACAGTGGGAGTTTTTCTCAGTGGGGCAGCACAGTGTTTCTGTGGGGGAGAGGATGTGGCACTATGGTCAGAGCTGCTGAATTTGGAACTGGGAACCAGGTTCAGCCTTAATAATCAGCCCACCAGACCACTCTCCTGCGAGAGCACAATCACATGCTAGACCTTGGAAGGCTTCGCAACACCTTAGAAGTCCTGGTGTCTTCGCACCAGCCGTGGACCCTAGCATGACAAGTGTAGGATAACCTTCAAGGCTTGTCCACCACTATCCATACTGAAGTTCACCTCCAGTCTTGCGGGCAGGCCTATGAAGCAGCACAACCTAGAACAAGTCACTGAGGTCACAGGACCCTTGAGAAGGGCCAGCTCCAGGGCGGTGCAACCAGTGTGACCGCACCAGGTGCTGACTTTAGGTGAAGGCATCATGTTTGCAAGTATATTATGGTTTTAAAAACACTTGCTGCCTCCTTCCAGGTTTCCAGCAATTTTCGGCAACAATAAAAATGCTATGATGACTCTGGTGATTAATGTTCTTCCTAGAGAGCGATCAGAATTTTGTCTAGTGGAAGTTTTGACTCATGGAAAGGTAGCTCAGAGGGTTAATGTACCGGCTGCAAAGAACATGCGCCATGCAGATCACAAAGTGCACATAATGTAAATAGGTCAGTGATCTACTGCTTTTGTCAGAGATTCTTTTGTTACTTGCAGTTTATAAGTCAAAAAAACTAACTAGGAACAGTGAGCTATTAACTGTCATCTAAGAGCTGCATACAAACGGGCAAGGTATACATTCGAGCGTTATGTTCCCCCGTCCCCCAGTCTTTGATTATCCTAATGTTCCAAAAAGTGTTCTTTTGGACAGATATCAATTCTGATTATTAAGGAGAACCCCCAACCATGGTATTACGTTTTAAATTCCGGGTATTGTGTTTCTCCAGACCAATCACTATAAAACTATAAGGGCTAGTATGGTTGTCATGTGACTCCTACACCTTGTAGTCCTTAGTCTTATGTAACATTTTCTATACAGTGATTTACACACATATTGATTGTCTCTGTGTAATGTGTGTGATGTAAAGTGCTCTGACACCCTACAATGGTATGATTGGCACTGTAAATCAAATTAAATGCATCTGAGAGAGAGTGGTTTATGGAGACTTGGGGGGCACAGTTAAAGGGTGGTAGTGAGGGAATCCATGGCAGAGGTGGTCATTGGGGGGCACTAACAAACATTAATGCACAGGACACCACCAGTGCTATGGCTGGCCCTGTCCTTGAGGCCAGTCTGCCTCACCCAAAGGTACCTCCATTGGCCTTGTTTCAGCAGCAGTAGCTGCAATTCACCAGGGATTTGCAATGCAGGATTTGCACACACCGAACTAAGTTAGAAAACTTCACAGTCTCCCTGCTTCATTCACAAGCACTTTTAACATGTGCTGCCTGCTGTGGGGCCACTGGAATTAAGTATGCAGCAAAGGATGACAACATTGTGCCGTAGTGTTGACTAAATTATGCATTAAAAAAAGGCTGCAGCATAATGCAGTATATTTTCAGATATTTTATTATTTTGACGTGTGTGCACATGCTAACAGTTTCTGGTAAGATGTTGCCTTATTAGTACCAGTGTAACATACAAATGCAGCAGTGAGAAAGGTGACCAGTCAACCTTTACAATAGGCCATCCACTCCGCAGCAACACAAGTCACAGTTTATATTAACTTTTGATATGTTTGAGCTAGAAACAATTTATCAGTTTAAATGGTCAGATAATACTACAGATCTTGCATTATGAGGAAAATATGGCAGAGCCATAATTTTAGAGAAAACATTTACAAACTAGGATATTTTGCCATTCATGTTTGAACTTCTGTTGTTGAAAAAGGGTGGACAGAAACTCCATGGCTCGGAGACAAATGGCTTGTGTTTCCACATTTTATCGTATTTGGTACATTCTGTGATTAGAAGCCTATCCCACTTTGTGAATATATTTTAATGTCAATAACTCATTATAACCTTAAATAATCATGTGTATCCATTGGTTGATTAAACTGGGCAGTGAAATGCCAAACAAATACTAAAAATTGGGATGTCTGCGCATTCTAGCCACACCTCTGGCTCCACCCATAGATCCAATCCTTGGGTTATTCCCGCCCTCTGATTCTCCGCCCACTTTTTACCCCCCACTTCGACCACTGTGTAAGACTCAGCATCCCTGGACCTGTGATGTGGCAATGCTGCGGGCGCCGCATGTGCCACACATTTACGGTGCTGGGCTTCCCCATAATGGAGCTGGCCATTATTGTATCCCTAAATGTGCGCACGATGTCAGTTTGACATTGACTACACGTAGAGGGACTCTAAGTTTCTTTTAAAAAATATAGCTAACATTTGGACCTATACATTATATTTTGTATAAATTAATTGAATGTATGCAAAATTTAACAATGCCCTGGGAATTCTCGTAAAGGGAGCACCCACTGTCAAATCACTAGCGTGTGTGATTGCTACATTATTTAATACTAACTTTGACATTGTGCTTTAACTTTGGATAAATGTTATCATGAATTCTAGCACCAAGAAGCCAATATTGGTAAATATGTGTGCTACAAATAATCCCTAACATACACTGCACACAGTATATTTAATCTGGTGCTTTAACCATAGGCTGTTTTAAAGTATTCTGATAAAAATTGAATCGTGCTGAAGACAGCCTTGATTGGTGTTGGATCGAGGACCCAGAAGTCTGCACACCTAGCAGACAGAGATAAAGCACCTTGTCAGAAAGTTTAGCGTTTTCCCTACAGGTGGTGTTTGTTGGCCTGTGGCAGGGTCAGTTACATGCCCTGGATTCCTGGCATTTAATTGAGTCTATCCTAGTTCTGCGCCTCAGAGTTTTGTGTGCCCCACCTGGCACACATCATGTCGGAGGATGGTGATGACGTTAACAATTTGCCCCCCCTGGAAAAATGTCTTCAGACGCCCATGAGCTCATGCAGGCTAGTTAATAACTCCCTTTTTCTGCTTAATGCTCTTACCCTCACACAAGACCTGTCCACTATGGATATTATCCATTACCCAGTACTGTACCAGCCCCTATACCACTCTACACCAGCTGAACAGAAATGGAATACCTGAAACGATCTGACACACAAAGCTGGCCACTTGGAGAACTGCACTCAACTCCAGCACTGCAGGTCCCAATTAGCTACATTCTGTGCATGTTGCTTTACATCTCACAATGGCAATTAGAGATGCTAGTAACAAAGTCCATCAGAGCAGATCTTCCCGACCACTTGTCTCACCAAACGTGCATGCTCAGGACCATGAACTGTAAACACAATTTCAGACTGGACAACCCAAAGAAGTAACCATATAAATAGATTATGTTTATATGAAACACCACAAAAAGACCTGCACAGTTGCTCAAAGCTGCGTGCATACCGAGAAAAACTGCAAAGTGCAAGATTGTCTCAACCTAATATAATATTATTTTGACTTGTACTTATGTTGTTGTCTATTTACTTACTTATATACTATTGTACGACCTCCTCTGATATGTCTGTAAAACGTACCTTTTGTCCCAAAGTTTTGTCCTGAATTTTGACCTTCTATCCCGAATTTTTGTCTTGAATTTTGACCCTATGTCCTGAATGTTCACACTCCCCGTCCTGAACTTGCACCCAATGGCAGTTGGTCACCCTAGAGTGGGTGTGTCCTTTAACTATGCCTTGCAAGTTAACCACGTAGTTTTCCAGGAATTATTTAGCCTTTCCAAATACATGGCCACTTATTTGTCCCAAAATTTTAAAGCAAATTGCAGCCGTCTGTTAAACACTGCCCCTGCATGTCATATCTATTTCATGTAAAATGAAGCAAGGTTGTGTTGCAACATTAACTGTTCTGTGTAAATAATGTTTAAGCACCTATGCGTTTACCATCCATGGCAATAAAAATATATCACCGCTGCTTCTTACAATAAAAGAGAAAGCACGTTCTTCGGAAGACACAACATCTGCTAGGAACATATACTAATTGAAAACGTATGCTTGGCGATCTTGCAACTGTTAAGGAGAGACCCTCGGGAGAAAAGCAGGGTAGCTGTGGAGTGACAGGAAGTGTCATAAAGTTAGTGTTGAAACCAGTAACAAACAAAGAGTGTGTGACAGAGAGAGCATGCAATGAAATGCCCTCTGAAAAAACATATTCACAAGATTGACAGAAGTGTTTATTTGTCTTTGGCAAAGGAAAATCCCCCCAACATATTCCCTGTTGTCAGCCCATATTTTGAGAGGTGGAGAGTGCACATTCCTTCACCACCAAGTGGAATTATCCCTCCTCTGCAGCCAGACTATATTTCTTCGCTTATTAGACTCAATTGCATGACACATGTAGTGATAGATCATCTGTCAGTGACATATAAATATTAATGTTTCGGCTTTTTATGTTTCCCTACAGTGCTAAAAGGAAAGATTGTATTCATGTAGCCATAACATTCGAAAACAAAACAGACCTAAGAGACCTGGACATTGCCAACGGGGACAGCCCGGCTGTCGAAGGAATATGCAGCATCTGTGCATTGTATGTGTGTGTGAACCTGGCTTACTTCCAATAAGGTCTGAATAGAATATATATGCAGTCAAGGAGGATAAAGCAATTGCCACTTACAATACGACCATCTCGCACGACATGTAATAGGGTCCTTTTCATTAGTGATATGTTCTTTCTGATGGGGCTAGTATTGGGACCTGCAGTCCACATTAGGAATCACGCGTAGTCAAGTGTTATCAGTGACAAAATCTCCTGGTCATACATGGAGAACTTTCCCTCCACTAAATGCAAAAGAATTGCAAGTTTACACGCGAATATCAGTGTAGTAGTGTGTTTTCCCCCACTGCATGGAGGTTCATAGGCCTTGTTCTTTCCTCTTGCCTTCTACATGATTTTATTGTATGAAATTGAATATGAATTTGAATGTACATTGTTCTTACTAGGAAAATTGCGTGCCGGTACAGTGACTCATGTTACTTAATTTCTTGTGCTCACTTGTAGTTGATGCCATTCAGGTCCTTTATGGACCACGTGGGTACTTCTTTCTAATCGGCGCCACGCGGGCTTTCCTAACTGGTTTCTGGTACTTGTCGGCCATATTGATGTCACTGCGTTCTCTCTGCAGTTTGCGGTCCAACTCCCACGCTACGGCCCTTCACAAGATGGCTGGGAGCGGACGCACGCAGCGGAAGCGCTAAAGGCAAACCCATCTGCGTCCGTCTGCTTCTATCCGGGTCCAGGGGCCCCAATCCTGGTCCTTTTACAATGGATAGGTCTGTCTTTTCAGCACAAGAACTGTTGCTGCTGCGTCAGGAGCCCTTCCCCAAGTGCAGTCCCATCGCGATTGAGGATGGAACTCTAGCTTGTGTGAGGTGTGAGTTTTGATGCGCTTCTTTCATTAAACACAACGAGCATAACACAGGGCCCCACAGTGTAATTAAGGATGTCAGTCCACCTTGTAAGTGGGGCCTGAAAAGTCAATCCTCCAGAGTCCTAAGGTGGCCCCCACCGAACTCCTCTTTTATAACATCAACTGTGGGTCTCTTCCCAAACACCAGCTGCATATTCTAAATTTTCTAGTGTACAGGCAGCCAGACACTGGTTTTTTGATGGAGACCTGGCTCCATGAGGGTTCGGCTCCTTATGTGATAGAAGCTCTTCCGTCCAACTGCGCTATAGTTAGGAAGGAGGCAACACAAGAGAGGTGGCGCATGGCCATTATCTATAAAGACTCCTTCGATTGAAAAACTGAAGACTTCATAGGTCCTTACTGTGAAGCTCTACTTTTCAAACTCAAACTAGGGCCTAATTTCACTTTCACTGGTATCATGATGTACCACCCTCCAGGCCTGCCTGGAAACTGGGGACTTTCTCTCCATGATCTAGTAAGCCCACACATCCCGAAAGCCGCACATTTTACTATTCTGGCAGATCTGAATCTTCATCTGGAAGACCTCAAATGCACTACCGGCAACGCGCTTACTGCTGACCTTGGGGCCCTAAACTTGTGAAAATGCAATCATTGCCCCACACGTGGCCAGGAACTTGTCAGATCCAATTTTCTTTAATCTACCGAACAGAAAAAGCAATCCCCCCTTGCCCTCTAACCTGGTCCAACCATCTTGCAGTGCCTTTTACCCTGGAAACTGCCTTCCGCTACCTCGGACCTATTTTGCCCCAGAACGCATAACCACAAACTGGTCGAAAATGTATATTCCAACTCTTAACAAACTACTCTGCGTTTCTAGACCTGACCTCGACCATATTTCCATCACTGATCAGGAACTTGTCCATAACGGGCCAATAGGAGCGGTGAAAAAATGTCTCCCGCTCTCAGTTAAACACTCAAGTCGCATTCTACCCCCCACGCCTTGCTTTAACAGTATGCTAAAACACGAGAAAAAGCTATGCAAGTTCTTTTAAAGACGCTGGAGGAAATTGTATACCGAAGATGCCAAAACCACTTATGAAAATGCTTTAAAAACCTACCACAGTCTCCGTAGATCAGCTCGGGCCAAGTTTTACTCTCAAAAGATTTTGAAGTCCCAAAACTGTGCTAAACTCTCTTTCAGGTGGTAAAGCAACTCTCTGACCATGGGCAGTTGACGTTTCTCTTTTTTACCAACAAAGTCGCTAATATACACTCTCAGCTGTTCAGTAACAGCTCACAGGGAGCAAAACTGGACGGGACTGGACTGTCCCATATCAGGCAGAACCCTAGTTTTATTTCTGCTGGTAACTCTTCACCACAATTAGACACCTGGGCCCCTGTGGACACCGTATTTTTAAATTGCATGCTTCATACCATCAAATCAGGCTCGCCTCTTGACCCCCACCCTCCCCATATGCTGCACCAGCTGGACCCCTTCTTACTATCTGTGCTAATGGATCTCCATAACACTTCTCTGAAGGTAGGGATATTCTCTTAAAGATGGAAACACGCTACAGGCCTTCCCCTCCTAAAGAAAGCAAACCTGGATCCCTCTAAAATCTCTAATATCCATACTATTTCTCTACTTCCCATCCTGTCTAAAATTCTGGAGAAGCATGTCAAAGCCAATTGTCTTCCTTTGTGGAAACCTAGAATTTTCTTAACCCCTCCCAGTCTGGGCTCAGGGCGGGCTACTCTACTGAATCCACCCTTTTTTGGGTGACAGAGACACTAAGGCGCCACTTGGAAGAGGGTGAATCTGTGACTCTCATCCTCTTAGATCTCAGCGCTGCATTTGACACGGTGTCCCACCAGATTCTCTTGGGGGAATTACAGACACTAGGTCTTGAGGGAGAGGCCCTGAGTGGTTCCACTCCTTTCTCAAGGACCAAACCTTCCAGGTCTCTGCCTCCTCAGCCAAGTCTAATTCCCATGTCTCACCCTGTCGAGTACCACAGGTATCAGTTCTGAGCCCTTTGTTGTTCAACATATATATCCGTCCTCTAGCGGAAGTGGTTGAAGACGCTGGGTTGACTCTTTTTTCCTATGCAGATGGCACCCAAGATCCCGTTCTCCCTTTCGGCGGTGAAGGGACACGGGCCCTCGGACCTTAGCGCAGGCTTGAGCAAGATTTCTCATTGGATGCAGCACAATTTGCTTAAGCTTATTGGGGCCAAGAGTGAAGTCATGATTTTAGGCAAAAAAACGAATTTCTGGGGGGTGCAGCACTGGCCCGCTGAACTTTGCGCCCCTCCTGCTCTATCTAACAGTGTGAAAAACCTGTGTTTTCTCATGAACGAAGCACTATCCATGAAACAACAAGCGGCCAAGGTGACATCCACCTGCTTTGTTGTGCTTAAGTGGCTAAAAAAGATCCTATGGCTGATCCCTTTTTCATCTCAAAGGTTGGTGATCTAAGTCCCCATCATCTCCCGATTAGACTATGGCAATGTCTTATACTTGGGAGCCGATAAAGCCACTATCCACAGACTGCAACTCATACAAAATACAGCTGTCAGGCTCCTCTCTCACCTTCCTAAGTATACTTCCGTCTGCAGCATTCTGTGTGATCTACAGTGGCTGACGGTGTCAAACTATATTGAGTTCAAAGCCCTCTGCTATATGTTTAGAATTAAAGATGGATCTGCTCCTAAATACCTCCAGGGTTTAGTCTATCTTTATCATCCATCCTGACCCCTAAGAACCACGTTGCAATAGAGAGTTGTTGAGATCCAGATACATATACGTGGACCCTGACACAAAAAGAAATCTATCAGCACCAATGGTGTCAAAGTGGCTAGAGGCGATACGTCCATGAAAAAACTGTTTTCGATACTGGTCTGGCTGAGTTTTAGAGAAAACAAGTCTAACTCTGATTTGCAGATTTCTCCTGATGCACAATGTACAAAGGCCATGTTTCAGGTTGTTGCATGTAAAAAACATTCTAAGCTAGTGGGTGTTCTCTTGTTCTTCAAGGCTCCTCTCCACCTTACAGACTTTCCTTTGTGAGTGCTTTTTGTAGAGCGCCTAATTTGATAGCTGATGGATCCCTAAGCCTCGAAAACCTTTTCTTCCTTTTAATACTTGTGCTTGGCCTGTACATAAGTCCCGCTCCTTCTTGGGGTTGTTTGTTCATATGCTCAGAGACAGCAGTAGTCACAGATCCCACCACATCCTGGGTAATGTTCAGGGCCGCTGCTTTAATGTGGTAGTTTTTAAATTCCATAGTCTCTTCTCAAGAAAAGCATAGCTCTTCTAAACAAACTACAAAAAGAACCTTCAAGTCCCGCCCTGTACATAACAGGGACCACTTGAAAGAATGGTGGCCCTCCATATCCAGCCTTGTGACTGCAATACTCCCTGTACAGAAAAGGGTTGTCGTATATATTTTCATGCTCACCATTATGAATTCCTAATATTTGCAAGCATAAATGAATCTTAACAATAATGTTCCTGCATTTAAAGGACACCAGCTCAGATTGATCGTCCCAGATCATGACCGTCATAATGTCAAAATGTTTTTTTTAAATTGCTACGTAGTCAGGTTTGATATATTGAATGTCTATCACCATATAATCTTCTCCCTTCACCTGGATCCATCTTAACAATGGTTAATAATTATCCTCGATCCTCTGCGGTGCTGCAATGTCACTATAGACATACAGGCTTATTTACAAGCCCTATGCGGCATTAGTGTGCCACCTTTAATATGGGGAAAGAGGCCATACCGGCAGCGTAAGGGGCTTTTAAATAAACCCCATAGAACCCTCCGTTAATATCGAGGCATGTAGGGTCCGAATCTACCTGGCTTTTTATATGCTGTACTATTCCTAAAACTCTTCTTAATTTACCTGTACAGCTAAACTCTGTATCACGATTTGGAGCTTTAAGAGACACCTTCCTTCTTTTTTTTATTTATTTTTATTCCACAGTTGGAACAGGTGACAACAAACATACAAAAAAAAACAATTATGACATCAAATATTTAAATATTAACAACATTGATCATATGACCCTAAGCTTGTCACATCTCTAAATGTGCATTAATTTCCCCCCCAAATCACCATACCTAATTGCCGTTTTTTCACCCTCTTTAAGGCATAAAGGCTCCATTCTAATTCATATAAATTGTGTAGTTTTGCTCGCCAGAATTCGAAAGCTGGGGCTCCCGGTTGTAACCAGTCTGATGCTATACACGAACGAGCAGCGGTCATAGCTACAAATAAGAAATGCTTATGTCTACAAAGAGTAGTACCTTTTCCAACATTCTGTCCTATCCCTAATAACATAGGAGCTGGGGAGATCTTAACAGTAGTATGAGTAATCATGGTGAGAAACTTTTCTATACCAGTCAAGAATTGATGCAATTTACTACATCTAAAGAATATATGTATACTGTCAGCATTATCACTACCACACCGAAAACATTTGCCATCATATTGTGTGCCCCACTTTGCCATCCGTTGTGGAGTGTCATACAATCTATATAAAATTTTGTAAAATTGAGCTTTAAGATTAGCAGACAAAAAAGTTTCTTTGGACATCATGATCGCATCTCTTATTGACAAATCCGGTTCCCCCAGCTGAACCTGCCAATAACCCTTATATTTCTGTAGATCATCTGGTCTATACTCCATCAACATTTTATACAGGATACCAATTTTTTTCCGGGTTCGAATTGCCTCGGCCAGATCATTAGAAACTGGTTGAATATGCTTACGAATAGAGAAATCCCGCATTTGAAGATATTTAAAAAAAGACGAATGCGATAAGTTATATCTTAATATTAATTCTTCATATGTATATATGAGCCCAGTAGATGTAAACAGATCACCAATTAACAGTATACCCTTATCTGACTAGTTTTTAGCAACCCGGTCCCAGAAGACCAACGGTAATATTTTATCCGCATTAAAAGGTGTGTAGTATGTAATCTTCCCTAATTTATTCAATCTGGATACCTTTCTCCAGATTTTAAAGGCTGCTTCCAACACTTTGAAACAGGTTCTTTTATAGTAATTACCTTCCAATTCCTTCATTGAGCAACCGCTAGCTTGGTCCCCCAACAATAAAAAGAATATAGATGGCGCTTCAGCAGGTTCCTCTACCGGTTCCCCAGTTAAAAGAAGTCGAAGTCTTTGCAAAAAGCATATATAATAGTAAAATAAAAAGTCAGGAATCCCTCGGCCTCCTCTTTCAATCGGAAGTGTCATAAATGTCATCGCACGGCGCGATTTCCCTGGGGCCCACACACATTTAGCACATACAGATTGTAGCTGTTGCAGATAATTAACTGGAATCTCAAGGGGAATCGCCCTAAATAAATATAACACTTTTGCTAGAACACTCATTTTGATGATATTACCTCTTCCAACTATACTCATCTGCAGTCGCCCCATCTATCTAAGGCCTGTTTAATATGTTGTATTGTAGTATTCCAGTTAATATCAACTATGTCTTTCATATTCGTTTTAATTTTGATACCTAGATATGTGACTTCCGGCATGGCTCTAGAATCGTCAATTTGAATATTGTCAGTACACAAAACTTGAGTTTTAGAAGAGTTTAGTTTGTATCCAGAAACTGAACCAAATTCCTGGGCCAATCGCTAAATCTCTACTAAAGCCTGAGCAGGATTCACTGTTGCCACCGCAATATCGTCCGTATATGCGAAAACTGAGTGCTCACTATTTTGCACAGTAAATGACTTAATATGCGGGCTGTTAGACAGTTTATTTAAAAAAGGGTTAATAAATAAAGCAAAAAGTAACGGAGAACAGGGACACCCTTGTCTAGTCCCCCTTGTAATTTTGATCATTGCCGATTTAATATCCATGGCAGATATTCTTGCATTTGGAGTGGTGTACAACACCTGAATAGCGGTTAAGACGTTTTCTCCAAATCCGGCTCTCCGCATAACCTCCCATAAATAATGCCATTCTACGTGGTCAAACGCTTTCTCAGTGTCTAATAGGATTAATCCTAATTGATGTTTATCTGCCTGTGCAATGTCGAATAGAGTAATAACTTTGTTTATATGTGTGACAGTCCCTCTACTTGGAATAAACCCATGTTGACTCAAGGCAACTAATGGAGTCATAACCTTATAGATTTGGTTTGCGAGAATTTTAGAGTAAAGTTAACTATCGCAATTAAGCAACGAAATCGGACGATATGAACCGGGCAACTCCGAAGGTTTACCCTTTTTCACAAAAACCACAATAGAGGCATCATCCCATGATTTCGGTGCCCTGCCCAATTGTGCAGCTCTAAAAGTCTCAAGCATAACATATTTTAAATGATCAAAAAACAATTTATATACTTCCCTCGAATAGAGTCCGGGCCCGCAGCCTTCCCATTCGCCAAATTTTTTATAGCTAGTTCTAATTCCTCCATAGTAAACTGGTTATCTAACCATTCCTTGTCACTGTCTGTTAATTTTATAAAGGTGCCTGGGTCTGGTAATGAGTCTGCGCACCAAACTTTTTCCAGAGTGTATAATTCCGTATAAAATTGGTGTAAGATAGCAAGTGTTTTCTCAGGATCTTCTTGAATATTACAGTTTTTATCTTTTAATTTAGTAATTAAACGTGATGACTCCTGCATTTTTAACCGTAAGGCTAAAGATCTCCCAATTGCCTCCCCATACTCATGAGATTGTCGTTTATATACCAAATATTTCTTAGCAATCTCCTTTCTCCAAACCCCCGATATCTTGGTGCGGCATCGTGCCACTATATCCTAAGTTTCCTCAATTATGACATGATTGTCAGTTTTTTTTAATTTTCTTTGTCAAGAGACACCTTCCTTCTAGCGTTAACTAATATTAGCTGAATATTCAAATACATTGCGATGCTAGCTATGGATTTGTTGATGGCCTTGACAACCGCCGCAACCGCCGCTGGAATAAGAACTGTGAGGAAAGCCAGGACGGATGCTCAAGGGGTCCTGATCATGCTTTATTGTAAATTGAACCTTGAACATTGTAAAAATATTCCAAGTTCTTGGTCATTGGATTTCAGTTAGTGCTACCTCCCAGTCCCCATTTAGGTCCACAGGTTTAGCCAGTTTCACAGAATAAATAAAAATTTGATCATCAGAGAACATGTCCTTCGAGGTTTCAGATGGCAAAGAAATATAAAATGCCGCTATATTGTCACCTTCAAAGAGCCCCTCATGAGCTGGCCAGCACCTAACTGTTACATTTCTCGGGCCACCTCCTCCATTTGACAAAGGCTTATTGATTAGCCCTGCTACCTTTCAGTTTCAGAATGTTTTCAAGCCTGTACATCCTGTGTGTATCATTCAGCACCTTTGTAACTCTTCATTGGAAAAAGGCACCCAACACTATTTCTCCATTGTGGTCCTTTAACCTGTAAATATATATACCTTCTTTAAGCTCCACACTTTCCACTATAAATATTTTATCGTTTACAGTCTGCTAGTAGTCTTTCGCAAGGACCCCTTTCAACTTTGAAATGATAACATGATCACCTTCTTTTAAAAGAGGCTTCTTTACCTTGGCAGGAAAACGGCTCCCATATACTGTGCCCCACACCGCTAAGGAATTATCAATTGTTACCTCTACAGGCGATGTTTTGATGGGTCTGTAATTACTGGCTTTAGAAGCATCAATAAACGCCTGTAGAGCATCTACATGTCTGTAGGTGTTGTAGGCCGTGAAATATCTCCACATCTTAAATTTTAAAGTTCTAGTAACATGCTCTATAACAGCAGCTTTCACCTCAGTGTGTATTAGAAAATGATGAACAGCGTGCTGTTTTAATAATTTCTGAAACAAATTGTTTTAAAGTTCTTGCCTGGCGTCTGTTTGCAGTTTTTGAGGGGTTTCCCTTTCCTGAAGATGGCTTTAAACGGCGTGGCTATCGCTTCTGCAAAGGTGTACTTGGACAATACATCTATTACTGATAATGTATATCGAGCTCCGTTATTATGCATGGCTAGATCTTGAAGACTGATTATGTCCGCCTGCCATTCAGAGTCTAGCTGCACATTAATGATGTTGATCTCCTCTTAAAAAGGTTCCAGCATGGCTTGTGGAGTGCATATGTCTATTCGCCAAATAACCAGGTCTTCACCTGTGTTCTGTTTACCAGCTCATTTTCAATTAGAGCCCTTTCAAACAGAGTTTCGGTGCCACCGAATCTTCTGATCCCGCTTGTACTGTAATAAAGCTTCTTCAAACAGTCCCCAGACATGTTATCACCCCCTGCTTCCCAAGAAATGAAAGACAATGAATTAG
Organism: Lissotriton vulgaris; assembly: GCF_964263255.1. Taxonomy (NCBI): domain Eukaryota; kingdom Metazoa; phylum Chordata; class Amphibia; order Caudata; family Salamandridae; genus Lissotriton; species Lissotriton vulgaris. The sequence continues at coordinate 1,859,515,258 of NC_141689.1, forward strand.
TGTAAGGGCATTTGATTATACAATAAAGAATGTTAGCAAGACAGAAACAGGGCATACTTTACAGTTTTATGGTGCACGTCTTGTCATTGTTGTTGGACAGTTTGCTGACTTTTCACTACATATACATATTATGACACATGCTGCATACATTACTACGGGCCCGGAAGGTAGTTTGCCTCAGTGTCGCAACTTTTGATAGTTTTACAGCTATAAACTCAACAGCTCTAGACAGGACTTTCATCTCACCCCTCCTATTATTTTGTACACTCAGGATACTGGCGGCATTCATAAGATTTTACAATTTTCTGTTGTTACAATACAAAACCTTTATTTCTGAAATAATCTTCGGTCAGAAGCTCCAAGGTGATATGTAAGCTGCAGTTGTTATCCGTAGTAGTTAGCCGTGCATTGATACACCAGTTGGCTATGCAGGTAGGACTGTCTCACGGCATCACTGTGGGAGGCTCAGCAAGCTTAAGATATCACAGAGTTACAGGTTGTATTTCAGCTATTCTTTATTCACATATACCAACCTAGCACTACATAAGTATCCTGAACATAACTCAGAGGCATCTTACACACCGACATATGATGCTTGGCCTAAAAGTATGTGACATTAAATAATACAATTAGGGCACAATACCGTGTGACCCATCATTTTTAAAAACAGTTTTCGCTGGGTTAAAGAGCCAAAATCTATTTTTAATATAAATATAGCACAAACGCCTTTCTTTATTCCTTTCTCCCATCCTTTTCTAACAAAGTACGTACACAAACCTTGCATACAACAAACAGAGTTTTGAGCTTCGCTCACTCTCTTTGAGGGTGTTTGCCAAGACCATAATCATATCAGGGTGGACATTTTTCTTTTCCTCTGACAAACAATACACCACCAATAACAGTTTATATGCTTTGCTCAGGTCTAGCAAGCTACATATATAATCGATTGTTCTTGAAGTGTATGAGTCAAACAGACACTTGTGAACCTCCTGCTGCCGATTATTAATTTTATAGCCATAACAGAGGTTATAACAGTCACAGCGACGGCTCGTGGAGGGAGTTACGGTGGGGCAGGAGGGTGGGGAGGGGGAGGGGCAGGGTGGAGGTTGCTAAAAACCGGCATATGGATAATTGCAGGTAAGTAAACAATTTAATTAATAAAACGAATTTCGTAGTGCGCCTTGCATCGCAAAATGCAATGCAGTGTGAGCTACAAAATTCGTTTTATAATTAAATTGTTTACTTACCTGCAATTATCCATATGCCAGTTTTTAGCAACCTCCACCCTGCCCCTCCCCCTCCCCACCCTCCTGCCCCACCGTAACTCCCTCCACGAGCCGTCGCTGAACAGTCACGTTTGACACACACGCTCCCAACAATTGCAGCAAAACATTTAACAGGCCATAAGGCATCATGGCTACGCCTGGAGCTTCCTTTTCAAAATCTGTGATATTATAGGTAAAAAACAAAATCTTATGCAGCTCTTAGTTTTGGATTGTCGAACTTTTAGTCTGTTTTGATCAGCATAAGCAGTAAAACGTTATGGCGTTAACCTTTGGTCACATCCACTCTACCACTGCTCTTTTTGCTAATGCTTTCTACTGTTCAAAAAAGAAAGAAATACAAACTATTAGTTACAGCCACTGATACAGTATAAGTAAGTGTCTATAACCATTTTTCTTTAATAACCTTGTTATTTTTGTGGGACTCAACGGTGGCTCTAAAATCCTAAGAGTCGCTGGAGGTCAATCGAGGCATAACCAGCATCACAATTTGCAGGAGGCTGTTGCACAATGATAGTCTCCGGATCCGCTTCCTCCAGAATTTCCATATCTTCATAGACCGGTGAGTTAGGAGCTGTCATAGATTCATCACCATCTTGAATGTTGATGAAATTGTTTCCAGCATTTGCTTTTTTACTCGAGTCTTCGCTGCTGGAGTACTTAATAGGGAATGTCAGATGCAGCAAATCCTTGAGGCTGAGCGTTTCCAATCACCTGCAGAGCTCCAATAATATCTATCTATAGTATTCAAACCACCATCAGAGGGTGTCTTTTTGATGAGATGGCAGTATCTCTTCATAATGACCAAGCAATCTCTTTTTGGAGGGCTGCTCCTGGCTTTGGCCATAGGCTGCTTAGGGACTCTCTATATGTATTCTAAGCATTTTAGTGTGGTTGACCTCAAATCTGGAGAACTGGGTTTGGGTTTTGGCAACGACACGCAACATCCTGTAATTCTGGGCAAATCACTTAAGCTCCCCATGCCAAACAAAAATGAATGTGTCCTCATGTGACGCAACTGGTTCTCATGTAAAGCTCTCTGATACCCGATACCTTCGGGCCAAGTTTGCACTATATAAATCAACGTAAATAAATTATATATATAAAAATGGGCATACCCTTTTACATCACATTGATGGAGCAAGGTTGCACACGTCAAGCGACTTGCTTGTATTCAGCCCTCTCGAAATATAATTAATGTACTAATTAATATGTTTCGTCTTACTAATATTGCACTACACAACATTTTTTAGTATCTAGGGTAAGCTCGCTTATCTGCTTTTACTAACCGTAATCCAAATGCATTAAAATGGCCGCCGCAACGCAGGATTTTCTACTGCGCACACTCATGTGACATGACGTATTTCTCTGCTTGGTGGGAAACTTTTGCTTCTGCGCACTAGAACTAAGATGGCTTCTTTATGTTTTAACGTGCTAAAGCTTGCATAGCTGCTTTTGCTAAATTTTTTGTTCTGCTTAACTCTTAACGCTGTAGTTAAAATAAAATAATGGGAATAAAGTAGAGATAAGTGGTATACAGTGCATTAATTTATTCTTTGTTCTAAAACTGTACTTCTTTGACTTTGTTATTAGCTCATGTCTGGACAAATCAAGTACAAGGTTGGTCCATCTTGGGTTTAGAACTGAACATGCGCTGACTTCACCCGAGTTCACAATCCATGGCATTGAACTCATGCCAAGTCTTAACTTGCTAGAAGATGCACACGGGAAGCTGACCTCTCAACAACGCAAGAGGAAACTGGACTGTACAAATATATTATACACTGTTATTGATATTGATACATTCACTGCCGGGTGGAATAAAAGTGCATGGGAAAATAAAGTTATGGGAGGGAACATTAATTTGAATATATGAATGAGGTAACCTCATAACTGGTATGATGACCTCTCCTCATCTTTTGACCAATAAAATTGTGGGAATACGCAATTTGCAACATTGGGGGGTGGTAACTTGCCCTGGAAAATGGTATATCTAAGGTAGGCTTAGCTAGTTAGGTTGTCTGACTTGTCCGAATAGCTGACATGTCACTGACCCAACGTACTCAATAGGCGATCGAGAGCAGAGGTGCTGGTAGAGCACTCTGTCAGAAGATTCAATAACCCAATCGGGGTTCTGGAAAGGAGTTTGATAACCCATTCGGGTCCGACTGTTAGCTTCAAAGAGGAGTGTGATGCTGGTGTTGCACTTTAGCTGTGGGTGCTGGTCCTGACCTGCGGTGGTCCTGTCCTGAACCAATTTGGAAGGAGTTGATCATGGGGGACACTGTGCCTGAAATACCTGTCTCCTTGGAGGACCTGCGTCCTAGGATCTCCCGCTACACACCAGCACCTTCCCGCAGACTCCCCAGCGCTGTGATACACCCTGGTGGTTATCCAGGTCCCGGGGAGACCCGTGCTGATTGTCATCGAGTTAAGCTGCAGGGGGATGATTGACAACCTGCCTAAAAGCGGCGATGCCTTCCCACAGTGCGGGTCACGAAGGAGTTGCTCATTGGGGGACACTGTGCCTGAAATACCTGTCTCCTTGGTGGTCCTGAGTCCTAGGATCTCCCGCTACACACCAGCATCTTCCCGCAGACTCCTCAGCGCTGTGATACACCTGCGTTTTCCCTGGTGGGACTCCAGGTCCCAGGGAGCCCCGCGCTGATTGTCATTGAGTTCAGCTGCAGGGGGAGGAGTGGCAACCTGCCTAAAAGCAGTGCTGCCTTCCCGCGGCACGGGACGCACGTGAGCAGCACTCAGGCGAAACCCGGGACAAGGGCTGGGCCGTCTGCTGCCGTCAGAGTCCCCCCCGTGGTCCTTGTGACTGGTACTGGAGTAGGGGGATTATCCGCGACCAAGGAGGAAGAAAAATCAGAGGAGAGGCAGACTGTACAGTGGCATTGGGCCCAACAAAACGCAAGTTGTTTGAGAGGGACTGTGCTGGGGGTTGGTTGGTGTGTGTTATTTTCTTTTTCCTAAGCTGAACTGAATTCAGGCAGGGGGAGGAAACTCAATCTGAGTGTGTGTAAGACCTTGCAAAACCACTTTCACTTCGGGGTACTCTGGTTTTTTTCCTAGTATGGCCAGTAAAGTGAAAACCCGTTCAACTAAAGCGAAGTTGAACTCATCCCCCACCCCCTAGGTGGTCCTACATGATAAAAGTATACCCCCCCTCTTTATTGCACAGCCCACCGCAATTGATCACATGTTGAGGAAAGCAATTGGGGTAGTAGCAAGTGAAATAGAGCGCACAGAAAGACGCTTGTCACTTACCCCAATACTTGACCCTTCCACTATACCCCAGGAATTAGGGGATGAGGTTAGGGTCACCTCCCCACTCATTTCCTCAGAGTCTTCTGATCAGGACATTACCTGTGCGCAGAGGGGTACTGGTGAAGATAGGGTGGATTCTATGCGCGGCAAAAAAGCTGTAACTAATAGGAAAAGAAGAACTTACCCCAAGAAACCAAGAATTAAGAAAACCAAAAGCAGCCTTCCCTTATTCACACCAGGAAATCCGCTGACAGAAACTAGGGCTGAGCAGGCGCCTCAGTTGCTAGCTCCCCCGAGCTGGATGGCCCAAACAGTCCTGGAATTACAAAACCATCTAGAAGTCTTTATTGTCAGCCAGATAAACCCACTAGCCAGTAGACTGGACACAACTCTAAATGAACTAATGAATAGGGGCAGGGCGCAAGAAATATCCCTGGACAATGGCACCACGAATAACCCGATTATTATTGACATTTGTCAAGACCAACAGATGGTTATGCAACCCAGCAGGACCCCGAATGTGCTACCTACGGTCATACAGGCCCCCAGTCTATAAGGAATTCCCCTGCACTCGGACAAGGGCACGGGTTCTGGAGAGGGGGCGTCATGGGCAGGGGCTGGACTTCCTGGGCCATTAATAGAACGTCCAAGTAATCACTCTTCTAAACCTGAAGCAGTAGTGGCAAACCAGAATGGGCGGGTGGCCAATACATCAACTGGTGAAACACTACCATCCATAAATTTACCACCTGAGGCGTGCCCCTATGTAGTGGTACTAGCGGGGGTCCCAGATCTAAAGAAAGAGCAGAGTGAGTCGCATACTGAACTGAAAAATAAAACCACACATTGGCTGAACCAGAACAGGCCTCTTGCAGGTAGCAAAAACGGGGAAATCCTCCATGGTAGAAAGGTGGGCTGGATTGGCACCAGGAGTAAAGATATAGTGGGGAATTGCATCATAGTGAATTTCAGGGACGCAAGTGTAGTGCAGCACATATTATCTTGTGGGATGGTTAACCAGGCAAGTAGCATAAGATCCCTGCCATTAGGTTATTTTTACCCGAGAGAAAACGCCCCATATGATCTGACCTACCGTCTGGGGAAATCCAAAGAAGAGCCAAACACAAACAAGGCGTGGTATCACACTTCGTATGGCCCTGTGGCAAGAGATCGGGAACTATCCAAATGGACCAACAGATGTAGCCCCTTGATGTCCCTAGACGAAAATGATTGATTGTTAAGGCTCCCCCTCAAAATGGAGAAGGCAGCAACAAGAGGAGCTGGGAATAGGAACCTGCAGGGTTCGCGAATTATGGGGTTGAGGGTACCACAAAAGGTTGTCCTCACAAATGTTTCCTCTATAGAAGAGGCCCATATAACACAAGGTGGTTTTGGGGTGAAACCAACAAGTACGTTGGAATACGAGACCGGAAATGTAGCAGGAGCCACCAGTTGTGAGGTGGAGTTAAGGGACGACTTGTCTCCGCTTGCAATACAGTTTGGAGGGGCTCAAGCAATGACCTCAAGGGCAGATGACAGGCCTGATACTGGAAGCCTAAGTGACCAGGGGTGGTTTTGTGATCAATCACTAGAAAGGGGGTTAAAAATAATCTCATGGAACGTTGCCGGCATAGGGAGTAAATGTTACAACATTGAATGGCGGCAATACATAAACAAGTTCCAGATAATTAGTTTACAAGAGACCTGGGTGGTGGATAAAAGCCCTTTTCATACGACTGGGTATAAATGCTTTTTTGTGCCCGCCCAGAGATCGAGATCAGGAAGAGCAATGGGAGGAATATCCGTATATGTAGATTAAAATCTGCAAGAACATGGACTAGCCCATCCTGGATTTCTCATAATCTCCAGGCATTGGGGTTTAGGGGCAGTGGGATAAGGTTGATCCTGTTTAATGCATATAATGAAGGAGCCCTTGGAGGAAATAATCCCACACCCCAGGAATTAGACCATAGACTCACCCAGGAATTAGCCAAAAGGAAAGGGGCTTTGGAACCCACTGTTCTTGTCATGGGTGATTTTAATTGCCACCTATGCCCAACGTTATTCCCCTTGAATGCAGAATGGTCCCGTTGTCCAGTTGAGAAAGGCCCCCATTTTGAACACACAGCAGAGGGAATGGTCTTTAGTAGACTTTTAAAAACACATGTCTTGGAACACACTATTGACATGACTAGACTGGAGAAAGAGGGAACTCTTGCTCCAACTTTTAAAGGGAGAGGGTGCCCGTCTTACATTCACTATATCTTAGCGTCCAGGCTATTAAAAAAATGGATTAGATCGGTGGGGATTGAGTGGAGCCCATTTAGTGACCAAAATCCTCTGGTTTTAGAGCTTATGTACTTGGGTCGACCTAAGATAGGACCTGTGGTTGGGACCTCTGTAACGAACCAGGGAAGACAGCTTAGGTGGCTAAAAATTGATGGTGAGGCCTTCTATAAATCACTATTGGTCGCTGGTAAAGTACCTATTGGCGAGTGTTTAGATCTTGCGGCCGAGGGCCCACAGGTAATTAGGGCATTTGGGCTAGTAACTAGTCTGATTGAGGGGCTCATGAAGACAAGTTCCCCCAGGAATAATTTCACCCACCCAAGATGGTTTGACAGGGAATGTTTGCGCGCCCTGAAGGAGCTAAAAATGTGCCTAAAAACAATCCCAGAGATACACAAAGTGTAGTGCAGTGTAGACAGTCATACAAGAGCGCAGCAAAGAAGAGAAAATTATCGCTCCAAGCAGACGCATGGGCAGATTTAGGAGAGGCCGCAGATAGGAGGGACATGGCAGAATTTTGGAGAATAATTAATAAATCATGTTTCCAGGACAATAATGCCCCTGCGATCAGTGCAAATATCCTCCCAGAACAATGGCTCACACACTTCAAGGGCTTGTATAATCACAGCCAGGAAACTGCCCTGGAGGGAGGATGGGTAGGCCAGCAGGGCCAAGTAGTAGAATTCTCCATAGAGGAAGTCACGATAGGAATCGAGGGCCTGACAAGAAACAAAGCCCCAGGCCCTGACAGCACACTTCCAGATTGTACCTGAGTAACATAGATCTATGGGCCCCTATACTTACTAGAGTCCTAAATGCGGCTATTAGGTGGGGTTTACCCCGTTCCTTGTCCACGGCAATAATCGTCCCTATATTTAAAAAGGGTAACAGGGACAACCCCCAGTGCTATCGGCCTATTACACTAATTGATGTCTCTGCCAAAGTTCTGGGTCGGGTAATTCTTAATCGTCTCACGGAGTGGACCGAAGAACATGGTGTCATCTCGGACACCCAGTACGGCTTTAGGACAGGAAGTTCCACAAGTGATCAATGCCTGAACCTTTACTTGCTGGTGGCAAAATACACTAAAACCAGCAATTAAACGATCTACCTGGGGTTTATGGACTTGGCACCCGCATTCGACCATGTCAATAGGGAAAAACTCTGGGTAATCTGGGAATCGACCCGGGCCTAATTAATATCCTTAGAGAATTACATCGGGATACCACTGCCAAGGTCCGCTTTAATACGGAGGGGAAGAATACAGAACCCTTTCCTGTACTAGTGGGGTGAGGCAGGGTTGTATTCTTGCCCCCTTTTTGTTCTTGCTCTATATTAACAACTTAGAGCAGGCTTTGGTTGCCTTGAAGACAGATTTCCTGAGAGCAAGAACAAGAACACGCATATCCCAGTGCTTTTGTACACGGATGACGCAGTCCTACTGGCCCGTACCCCGAAGAGCTTACAGACCTTAATTGATGGATTTGCTAAATTCATGGAAACATTAGTTCTTTCTGTGAACCTAAGCAAGTCCTATGTAATGCTGGCTGGCACAAAACCATGTAAAAAGTTCTCTTATAGAATAGGGAACCACACATTAGAAAATGTACAGTCTTTTTCCTACCTCAGCCTGTTATTTGACGGGTCGCTAAAATTTGATTCCCAGGTGGAAGAACGATATAGCAGACTGATATCCTCAAATGGTGCTGTAGCAGGTTATGGGCGTAGGCTGGGTTGTTGGTCCCCCGAACAAATAATGAACTTGTACAGCTCTGTATGCTGCTCTAAAGCTACATATGGCTCTGAGGTGTGGGGCTTTATTAATGTTGACCAACTGCAGCAGGAGGAAAACAAATATCTGCAATCTATTTTGAAAATACCCCGGAGTACTCCTGCTGTAATTGCGCACTGGGAACTAGGGAGGCCATACATTGAGGACATGGTCAAGCATAGACCGATTATGGCATGGATGAAAATCTGTGTAAACCCTGAGGCAACGTTGAGCAGACAAATCTTTAGAGACTGCTTGGACAGGGATAAAGGTCTGGAAATATCGTGGTTGAAATATGTGAAGACTACCTTGGAAGACCTAGACCAGAAGGATCTTTTTACAAACAACACAGCAATTTTACCTCGAGACAAACCCCAAATTAAGAGAGCGTTTCTGGAATGCAGAGCTACCCGTAGAGAAGCATTTGAAGGGACCAAATGCTCAGTAATTGCCCATGACCTTGTGAAGAGCACGGAGGGCATGGAACTGTACCTTTACGTCATGTATAATGATCAGGAGAGGTTTTTAATGTCTCGTTTTAGGCTCAATCTTTTACCTAATTTATTAGCTGACCCACCAGGTTTTACACTATCAATTGAGCAGAAGGGTGCCTGTGGCTGCGACAATAGGTCTCCGCAGGACACCCTTCATTTTGTACTTTTGTGTTCTTTTTATGCTACACCTAGGCATAGCCTTTTAGTGGATATTTTAAAATAAGCCAAGTTGAGACATGCTGAAGCCGCTTTAATCTTTTGACAAAAGAGCAAATGACCCCCGCACATTGTTTAGTGTAATGAATTTTTAAAAAGTCTCACTAAGATTAAGGAAAACAAGAGGGTCGGCCTGATCATGGACCCTGTAAAGTATTTTAAACTACCTGTATGATTATGAGTCGAGGTCTAGATAATATCTAATCATGTTTTAAATTGTGTATATATATATGTGCTTTTATGGTGTTTTTTAATCACCGAATAAAGATCCTTGACTTGACTTGACTTGATCCAATTTGGTCCGTACTTATCCTGATTACTGGTCTGCACCTGTTCTATCCTGTTGGCACCTGCACTGTCAGGGGGTCTCCTGTTTCTTTATCTCAGCCCGTGGCCAGGGTTGGTCTTCACACCATTCTAGGTAAATATGAAATAGAGTGGGCATGTCATTGTACTGTTTCTTTTTCTTCCCCTTCCTATATTTCAATGCTTAAAGAAAGTCTCGTAATATTTTCATACCAGTTCATTTTAATCATTGACAATTGAAAACTTTCATTGATAAAGTATTTAAACCTTTCCAGAGTTTGTGGTTATTTCATACAAGGAATGGTATTTCCTACCTATTTACTTGCTAACTCCCTTGATCCCTTAGGATTCTAGGCACCGGTGACTAGGGTTGGTAAGTCAAAAGGTATACGTCCTATTTGATAAAACTCAAATTTGGTGGAGCGTAAAGAGTTACCTGTTAAAAGTTTGAATGTTGTTTTTATGGGCCCAGGTAAGTATGGTAAATGAGCAGGTTAGCCCACGCTCTATCAGTTTCTTTTGGTAGCAGAGCAGTGGTTAGGGTTTAGTTAAGATAGGTAGTTAGTTGTGTTAGGATTATTGATTTGTATTTTGAATTTGATTTATGTATTAACTAAATTTGTTCGTACCTGTTATGTGTTTGCCTGTGGAAGTAAGTGCATGGTTAGGTAAAACCGGAAGCACTATTTAGGGACTTTCTGTATAAATGTGTAAATAATTGATAGCAAAGAGTTTGCTATAAAACTTTGGTGTGATATCACCTAGAAAGGGTGATACTAAAGAAGTAACAGGTTCTTCTGAGCTTAATTGACAGCAAAGGGGTACGTTGGTGAAACTTTGGCCTTATATCACCTAGAAAGGTTAAGCCCCGAGGGAGTAACAGGTTCCCGATGCGTGCGTGAAAGGTAGACTGAAAGGATCTACTTGTAGTGTATGAAGAGTAAACAGAAGGGAGTTACTCGCAGTGAGTGCAAACTTTCCTTTGAATTAGTCACTCAGGTACAGTGACAAATGTTTTTACGTTGTTAATTAATGAAATGTGCATTTAAAAGTGAAAAATAAGAAAGCTCTCGTATTACCTTGCAAAGAAGGGAGTCAGTTGCGTAGCTGCGCCTAAGTCACTTAGAGCCGCGCTGGTATTGGTTGAGACAGCGGGTGTGTTAACTGAGGTAATACTGTAAAGGAGGGGTGAGCACAGGAGCATGAGAACTTGTCTCACGGGAAAGTCCGCGCAAGTATTGGCAGAAATTATTTGAATTCTAATCGCCGATTGGTCATTGAAAATTAAGAAACGTGCTGGTATTGGTAAAACATTTTGAAAACAATCGAGTGTCTTTCCAAACCAAAGTGGCATAAAGTTACAAGTGGCATTTAGATCCAGCAATTATAGGAAATAGACTCCGAGAGGAGGTACTTAGGTTTTGCGCAAGAGCAATACATAAGAGGAAGACCTTATATCATGTACGGAGACAAAAGAAAAATGTTGTTCATTGAGAAAGTTAAAAATGTCTTTAAAAAAGATAAACCGATTAAAACCAGAGAAGGGATTATTATTCCACCACCGAATACGCCCGCATCATACCTTGATGATTGAAAGGGGCTATCACACTTGCGTGTTGTTAGAGATCTGGATAGAGTACACAAAAGATGATGGAGTTTTGGCATTTCCAGAAAATGGTACCTTCAATGGAAGGATTCGGTATAATTTGAGGACTCGCATGAATGAATTCGATCCCAGACCTAGATTAACACAGAATTAGAGGAATGGGAAATTGAAGCTTTTGATCGAGATCAACCCAGAAGTGAAAGGAACCTAAGCAAGTTTAATCCAAAATTTCCAAGAGAGACTAGAGATAAGCAAATGAAACAATGGAGACCGTCTATGATAGTGGAAGGATTGTATCCTGCATTAGCCCTAGAAGAACCATCAGGAAGCAAGAGTACAGAGAAAACAAAAAAATGTAATGTCTAGTGTTGATCCAGAAGATGATTCCATGGAGGATTTGTTAATGAAAAATCCGCCACCTTATAATGAGGACTCAAACCCAGTTAATCCTAGTGCTCCGCTCTTAAAGCCACCTTTGGTTCCGCAAGTAATACATGAGACTTCATTAGAAAAGGTGTTACAGGAAAAGGAATGAGAAGCAATAAATAAACATAGAAATTAGTTAATTCAGAAAATTACACAGTTGAATACAAGTCCCGAAGCCTTAATAATTCCAGTGCCTGTAGATCCTGTTGTTCCTTTATACAGAGATAAACAAACTAGTCCTAAACCTCCCATTCTGACTACACCTGTAGTGCAGCCAAGAAAAGAGACATTAATAGTGGATGATCAAGCAAGTGAATGTGAGTCGAAATTTGTCTGATGGATTTACCTATAAGAGAACCTGTGTGTAGCTCAGCCAAGAAAACTACTCCCGCAAGTTCTAGAGAAGTACGAATGAAAACATCCTCAGGTACAAGAAGTACTACTGTAGTTACCCCAGAAAAAATTGAGAGATGGTCCGAGAAATAGAAAATTCAAAAGCATTGGATATTTTTGAATTAAGAGTTGAATTGGAAGAATTGCTTGCTGGAAATGTGGGGTTAGATAGATTAAATACAGTAAATGAAGATAAATTGTTGTTTATATGTCGAAGTATCACTCGAAATACAAAAACATGTCATGAAAAATTTACGAGTTTGGCCTCTGAAATGGGAATTGATATTGGTAAAACTAAAGTGTTCTAGAAACTTTATCGAGCGGAATTTTCTGACAAAGATTTAGAAAACATGAATGTGTCAGGTCGTAAATTGCAAATTAAGGAACTATTATCATTATTGCAAAAATGGGGTGATTTAGAAAGGTGGAAAGCTAGATGGACAAAGAAAAAGGAAGAAGCCCAAGCGAAAAGCACTGTATCCGAATATGTATTAAAAGAACCAGAAAAAGTAGAAAAGTTGTGCCCAATGAGAGAAGTGCAAGGAGGAGGTTATGTGCATGTCTCATGGTCCCAACAGGATATTTGATAATTTACGAATGATTTGCCCAAACTCAAAGAGAAACCTGTAGAGTGGTACAGACAAGTCGAAAGATCTGTAAAAGTTTCGAAAGTGTTGCTAAAAGATTTGGATGGGTTATTTGACATTATTATTCCTGTAGATCTATGGACAGAATGTAAAATAGCAGTCAATTGGCCTAATGATGAGTACCCTAGACACCCGAAGACAGGAGCCCCATCAAATGAGGTTATGAAGAAGTATAATCAAGTAATACTGTACTTGAAAGGAAAGGTACCGCCAAAGAAAACAGACTGGACAAGAATAGACAGAACTACCCAAAATAAAGGTGAATCAGTACATGCATACTATGAGCGCCTTTTGCAGGTATTCAAGCAGTACAGTAGTTTTGAAAGCATTGATACGAAAGATATGACACATTTTATTTATCGGTTTGTGTCAGGATTAAAACCAGAAATTTCGCAAATGATTAAAGATCATACAATCTATTGGCAGGCCAAGCCGATAGATAACATTTTAAAATATGCAAAATACTGTGGAGATGAGATAGACAATAAACGAAAGAATTTGGAAGAAAAGGTAAAGTGGGCACAAGTAAAACTAGCAGAGCAGCAAGAACTCCAACTAAGCCAAATGAAAAATAATCAGGCCCAAGGAGATGGAAGTGGGGGTAAACCAAGTGGAAAATTCAACAGAGATGAGGCCAATAAAAAATTCCCTTGTCACGGGTGCGGAAAATTGGGGCATTGGAAGAACGAGTGTAAAGCTGTACTGAATAAAAATATGCACACTAACAATTTGAATTCACAGACGCAGAATGAGGTATCAAGAAAACCGCAACAACAGGTAATACGGAACCAGTTACCACTAGCGCCTATGCCCGATTCTGGGAGTCAAGCCCCATACAGTGTGGATACCACAAATTGGGAGGGAAGTGGTAAAAGGGACACAGTGACACCACAATTTCGTTTGAGTGACACATACTTTGATGAAGACAGTTTTTGACGGTGCCTGAGAGGGGAGGACAAGGAGTACGTACTTGACGCATCCTTGCCGGTAGATCAGTCAGGTCCATACATTGAAGGAAAAGTTGAAGGAAACAATGTTACCTTTTTATTGGACACTGGTGCTACCCGTTCTACTGTGAGAACAGCAGACGTTCCAAACCTACCCTTCTCTGGAGAAGCGATCCAAGTAGTGGGCGTTTTTAATAAACAAATGAGTACCCTAGTTACAGAACCAATGGAAGTTAGAATAGGCAATTTTAAAGAAATGCACAAGTTTGTGGTGTGCGATTCCAGTTCAGTAAACCTGTTAGGTAGAGATTTGCTGTGTAAAATGAATTGCACTATCTTTTCCACAACAAGTGGTGTTGAAATTCAAATCCAGATGAAGATGGAATTTATAAATGAATGTTAGCAAAACAGGAAACTGAAAATAAAAAGTTGACTCTAGAAGACTTGCCAAGAGAATTAGAGCATACGGTAAATCCTAATGTGTGGGATTTTACAGGAAAGGATTAGGATTAATGGCAAATGTCGATCCAATAAAAGTGACAGTAAAAGAAGGAGCAGTTTACCCAAATATTCGACAGTATAAAATAAGCCCAGAAATAAAAGCAGGGGTTGCAGAAGAAATAAAGCATCTAGTGGAAGCAGTCTTTATATCGTGAAGAACAAACCTTTCAATATTTTTGGGGGGATTATTTCTAAAAAGAGTGCAGTAGCTGTTCGAAGTTTTTTTTTCCTGGCATAATGTTCCTTGCGCTGTTCCCTTGGATATAATACAGTATTCCCCATGCACAATCAATCAATCAATCAGTCAATCAATCAATCAACCAATCAGTAATCTTATAAAGCATGACTACTCACCCATGAAGGTCTCAAGGCACTGCGCGGGGGAATCTGCGGTTCAGTTGAAGAGTCAAGTCTTGAGGTCCTTCTGGATTTGCAGCAGCAATGAGGATTGCCTGAGGTGGAGAGGCAGGGAGTACCAGATGTTCGCAGTGAGGCAGGAGAAGGATCTTCCTCCAGCCATGGTTATGCAGATCGGTGGGATAGTAGTCAGGGCTTGTTGGGCAGAGCAGAGATGTCTAGTGGGAGTGTAGAAGGAGAGGCAGTGGTTGAGGTATGCAGGTCCGGTGTTATGGAGGGCTTTGTAGGCATGCGTGAGGAGCTTGTAAGTGATTCTTTTGTTGACAGGTAGCCAGTGAAGGTCTCTCGGTGGCAGGTGATGTGGTTGTGGCATGGGATGTTCAGGATGACTGTGGTAGAGGCGTTCTGGATGGTTTGTGTTTTTTTGGATGTTCTGGGTGGTGCCGGAGTACAGTACGCTGCCGTAGTTGAGTGTGCTGCTGACGAATGCATGGGTGACCGTTTTCCTGGACTTGGTGGGGATCCACCTGAAGATCTTATGAAGGAGGTGGAGTGTGTGGAAACAGGAGGACACACAGCATTGATTTGATGGTTCATGGAGAGTGAGGAGTCCATGATGATGCCAAGGTTTCTTGCCTGGTCTGTGGTTGTGTGGGGATTCCGGGCACTGTGGGTCACTAAGAGTCATCCCAGGCAGAGGGGGAGAGCCCAGGATGAGGACTTCGGTCTTGTCTGAGTTAAGCATGAGGCAGCTGTCCTTCATCCAGGTGGTAACTGCCTTCATCCCTTTGTGGAAGTTGCTCTTAGCGGCTGTGGGTTTGTCTGTGAGAGAGAGAATCAACTGTGTCATTGGCGTAGGAGACAATGTTGAGTCCATTGCTTCTGACGATGACTGCAAGCTGGGCAATGTAGATGTTGAAGTGGGAGGGGCTCAGGGAGGATTCTTGAGGCTCTCCGCAGCTGATCTCTGTAGGTTCTGAGTTGAATGTTGCAAGTCTGACTCTCTGCTTTCTGCCAGTGAGGAAGGAACAGATCCATTCTGTGGCTTTGTCATGGATGCTGACGTCATGGAGTCTTACGCAGAGAGTTTGATGGGAGACACTGTCAAAAGGCAGCTGAGAGGTCCTGGAGGATGAGGGCAGCAGTCTCGACTCACTCGAGGAGGGTGCGGAAGTCGTCCGTAGCAGTGAGGAGAGTAATATCAGTGCTGTGGTTACTTCTGGAACCTGAATGGGAGGGGTCCAGGATGATGTTAATTTCTATGAACTCGGAGGGATTGGCGTTGATGGCTATCTTGATGACTTTAGCTGTGATGGGGAGCAGAGATATGGGTCTGAGGTTCTTGAGGTCTGTCAGGTTGGAAAAAGGTTTCTTCAGCAGGGGGTAGATCTGCATGCTTCCAGTCTTCTGGGAAGGTTGTGGACCTGATGGAGCAGCAGAGTTTTAGTGTGATGGAGGTGCCATCTCTGTTAAAGATTTGCTAAGGGCAGGAATCCGAGGGGACTCTGGAGTGGATGCTCTTTATGATCCTCAGGGTGTCGTCAAAGGTGAGGGTAATCAGTTAGTCAAGGTCTGCAGGGGGCTGGAGCCTTTGGGTGCAGTGGTTGCAGTGGGGTGGGTGAGTCTTGGGTTGTGAAGCTGTCGTAGATCTACTTGATCTTGTGGTTGAAGAAGGTGGTGAGGTTGTAACAGAGGTCTTGAGATGGGGTATTGTCAGGCTGTCAGTAGCACAATTAGGTAAAATACGCCATTAACATTTTCGTAGCAGCCAGCGGGGATGATGGCTTCCAACCTGTGCTTGTAGAGGAGCCTCCCTATTCTCCTGAGCGTAACGCCCTACAGTGCAGAAAACCCAGCTATGGAAAATGGCACCCCGGGGAAAAGGGAAGGGGACAAAATAACAAAGGAATACAGCTAGAAACTCCTTCCTTATTGGTCTGGTCTAGGCGATTTGCTTTTATTACATGGTGCTGCAGAGACAGGAAGAGAGAAACACCATAAATAAATATACACACAATTTCAGTCAACAGGGTATAATGTACGTTTCACCCTCACAGTGAGCCCAGCAGCTTACAAAAAATCCATATAATTACTTTCAGACACCATGACCACATAGGACTGGATTCCGAAAGGCCAAAGTCCTTGAACTCTCTGCAGTCACAATACTTTATCTACTTGCATTGCGTGAACACACAACCAAACAAAAGAAGAATTTTGCTGCTGTTAAATGAAGTCACAGCGCGAGAAGCCAATCCAATATACGAGTTGTTAAATTAATAGCCGATTCCGGCACCAGACGTGGTCCTCTGAGCTGCGGTAGAAAATGCCGATGGAACGCGCTTGTAATAGTTATAGCGCAGGAAAACAATATAGAAAATAACCAGTAGCTTGAATATGAGGGAGCGCTCCAGCACTTCCCTCAACATGGACACACGATACCTTTCAGTTTCGAGCCGGGAGACGGCTCAGACTTGGTAGACTCGTTGTCGCACTTGAGGGCTTTCACAGTGTGTTCAGAATTCCTCATGAAGTGAAAAAACAATGATCTCCATGCAATCCTTCCAGCAGGGAAACACCTTCTGCTTCCCACGAGACGTTCAGGCCAAATTGTCAAGCACCTTCAGCCTGAAGGGGAGTTGCTTAAATAGGAAGCGGTTGTTTTAAAAAACGGCCATTCCATTTGATTCTGTTCTGCTTGACAGCTTTCTGAGACATGTAGTGCAGCGGACTCCTGTTCCCTTCACACCTGTGCCCATACATACAGGGGAGGTGTTTATTGTGCATGTGTGCCTGTCCTGCTTTCCCCCTGTGTGTAATCGCAACAGGAATGTCTGCTGTCACTGTGCTGGGTTTAGCGAATTACTTGACCACAGCAAACAGTTCTTTACTGTTTTATGTGTTGGTGTTGATGCATTCCTCGACGGCTGCTTTCTTTGTTGTTGTAATGAGGTGTTGGTGTGTGGTGCCGATGGATTGAAGGCTGCATGATCTGACGTGATCTTGCTGCTCTTCCATCTTTTCTCGATCTGTCTGCGGGTGCGCCTTGACTCTTGGAGGGCAGGGGAGAACCAGACAGCTTTCTTGGAGGGCTGCTTGCCTGTGGGTTTCCTGAGGGGTGCCAGTGTGTTGGTGCAGTTGGAGATCCTGCATTTAGGGTTGCGTGCTGAGCTGTTGACCTCCGTGGATGTCTATGGCGGGGTCTTGCTGAGGGAGGTGGTGAGATGGCACCAGAGTAGAGGGAAAAGGAGGTTACTACAGACCAGGTCGTCCTCCTGAGTATAGTTGCAAGAAATGAAGCCAGTGTCTGGGTTCAGGGACCTGTCTTGTGTGTGGGCTATCTGCCAGCAGTGTGTGGGTGTAGCCGTTCAGAAAGAAAATAATTTTTCTTTCTTGTTATCCCCTCACTCACCGGAGTTTCCTCACGGTGACATGCTTCATCATCGGGGTCATCCCAGTTCTCTACGAAAAGGGGCGTGCTGCGACTCTCGAGCTACGAAGGAGCACTGTTAAGTGAAGGACTATGTGTGGTGAGAGTAAGTGGAGTGGATGTGTGTGTGGGTGTTAAAAATACCGTGCTAGTGGGCCTCAATGTTTTATTCTGCTCCTAGACCGGTATGTTAAAAGTGGGGTTTGTACTGTAGACCAACCTGTGATGTGGGTTGGTTCAGTATCTGGTCAACATGTTTCACGCTACCCCTAGCGTTTCGTCAGGACCATACAGGGACCAGCCCTGTATAATACCACTCCTAAAAAAACCTAGATTCAGGATTCAAAGATTGAATTAGTGCAACAAAATATTTACAGTGATTGACGCTGTTCCAACTTGGTACACGCGTTGGTTTCGTTCAATGGTGAACCTGCAAAAGATATGAACAGAAAAATGTTAAAAACTACCTCGCCCCTATCTCAGCCGAGATCGGGGTCTTTTAGTCCTTCAAAACGTGCAATTGTCCATGCACGTTCATTCATGCACGTGGTTTATATGGTGTAAGTTTTTGCCATACAGGGACGTGCATGCTTTGGAGTCTGTTGTCTGTCGGCGATTGACACTGGAAGTGAAACTACCGTGAAAAATCGTGACAGACATACAAAAAGTGACTATACAGATAACAGTGAATACACAGATCAGACACACAAAGGGAGAGAAAGTCTTGCCAATAGTTACATTTGTTGGTGCAAAATGGCACATCATGGTCTCATAGGGGGGCGGTATCGCCTCGGTGGAAACAATGCTTAAAAGATGTTGAAGTTGTAAAAACAGAGTTAGTATTCAAAAGTTTCTACTCTTCAGAGTACATTTCTCATGTGCTCAAGAAAGAGTTCTTAGGTCTGGATGGATAAAACTTACTTCCTGATCAGCAATGCCGCATAGTATTACCTAGCTGCTTCCCCTTGGACCGCATCTTAAGGAATGGTCCGTGGGTCCGGGTTTTATAGGTATTGACTTCCGGTTCTAAGAGACTAGAATGTTGTAGCGGCCATCTTTGGAGGATGTAAATAGACCTAGTTTGGGTCTTTCTACTATTCCTATTCTTCAATAGGCCTAGTCACAAGAGTACATTGTTTACATGGGGATTTTGACAGTTTCGTGTGGGATCTGGTTCTGGATTAAATGGCTTAGTAATGTCATCTATTTAAGACACCCCATGGTATGTCATCGTTCAATCCTCTGGTATCCGTCTGAAGTTTGAAAACCCAACGCTGTTCACGTTCGTGGAGGACTTTCTCAAGGTTTTCTCTGTTTTTTACACATTCCAAGACAACCCATTTCAAATCGTTCGGGGTGTGATTTCTCTCGATGAAGTGGTTGGTCATTCGCGTTGTTGACTTCTTGCAGCGTATATTGCTCCTGTGCTCCACAATCCTGGTGCTTACTTTTCTTGTTGTCATGCCAACATAGTGTAGGTTGCATGTGCATGTGATCAAATATACCACTCCGCTTGTGTTGCAGTTGGAGAATTCTCCGAGTTGCCATGTGGTGTTGTTGTTAAAAGTGATTTTTTTGGTTACTGAGGTTAGATGACATACGCTACAGTTGTTACACGGGTAGTGTCCGTTCGGAAGCGGTTGTAGTCTGTTTGTGTTTTCTGTTGGTTTTGGTCTTGTGTGTACCAAATAGTCCTTCAGATTTCTTCCTCTTCTGTGACTGAACATCGGTTTAGGGATGTTTAGTTCTCCACTATTCAGTATTGTCCAGTGTTTCTTCACGATCTTGCTTACTTGATCAGACACTTTATCGAAAGTCGTGATGCAGATTGCTCTGTCACGGTTTGAAGGTTGTGCTGTTTTCGGTTCCAGGAGAGCCTCTCTGTTGTTGTTGCTCGCTCTTTTACATGCTTTTTGTACCATTTTCTTCGGATAGTTCCTTTGTTGTAGTTTTGTGCTTAATTCCTCTGCTTGAGATAGATAATCTGATTTGTAAGAGCAATTTCTTCTTAGTCGGAGGAATTGTCCGAAGGGGAGGTTTTGTTTTAGGTGTCTTGGATGGAAGCTGTTAAAGGTGAGGAGACAATTTCTGGAGGTTGGTTTGTGATGTGTTGTAGTTATCAACAGTCTGTCTCCTACCCAAATATTCAGATCCAGAAACACCAGATGGCTCCTGCTCATGGTGTTAGTAAATTTTAAGAATGGATCTTGGTCATTTAGCCACTCGCAGAAACTCACTGCCTCTTCCTCATTGCCGTTCCATATCAACAAAATGTCGTCGATATAACGTTTCCATAGCTTTATGTGGTCCATGTGGGGGTTGGTAGCAGTTAGAATTTTATTTTTCTCTAGTTGATGGACATATAGTCCCGCTATGCTCGGCGCAAAGGTGCTGCCCATGCTGGTCCCATGTTGTTGGCGATAAAGGGTTTCTTCAAAACGGAAGAAATTTTCTGTGAGAGCTAGCCTGCAGCATTCCAATACCACATGTCTGGGTGCGCGATACGTCCACTCCTCCTCAAACAGAACTTCCTCCAAGATTTCCAATGTTTCTTTGTGCGGTAAGCTCGTGTAAAGACTCTCCACATCTAGACTTATCAAAATGCTAGATGTGGGGTCAAAAGGTGTTTCCTTCAAAAGGCATAGTACGTCCTTAGTGTCTTTCAGATAAGTGTCTGTTTTCTGAACAATGGGACGGAGAAAGGCGTCCGCATATCTTGATACCGGTTCCAGCACAGACCCTATACCAGAGACTATTGGCCTTCCTGGAGGGTCATCCATGCGTTTATGGATCTTCGGGATTGTGTAGAAGTATGGGATGACTGGTTTAGTGTTGACTAGGAATTCGGATTCTTTCTTATCCATCCAGTCATTCACCAGACTTTCCTCAATCAGGTGTGCTATGCTGATTCTTATTCTCTCTGTGGGATCTTCTTTAATGATGATATAGTTCCTTGTATCGGCCAGGAGTCGGAGACATTCCTGTCTGTATTTTTCGGTGTCTTGTAGGACTATTGCTCCTCCCTTGTCCGCCGGTTTTATGGTTATTGCGTTGTTATTTGATAGTTCCCGGATCGCTTCGAACTCCAAGTTGCTTGTGTTCTTGAAG
The DNA here is from genome assembly GCF_964263255.1 of Lissotriton vulgaris. NCBI lineage: Eukaryota > Metazoa > Chordata > Amphibia > Caudata > Salamandridae > Lissotriton > Lissotriton vulgaris. Next base: position 1,859,536,305 of record NC_141689.1, read on the forward strand.
ACTCTTATGGTGTTTGGATCCAATTCCCTTACTTCCTTCATCACGGCTTTTTCGAAGGCCAGTAATTCGACTGGTAGGTTTTGAGGTGGTGGAACAAAAGTTGATTTCCTCTTCAGTCCAGTGTCCGAGTTTGAGGTTTGTGTTTGTTCATTGTCTTTGAAGAAGACCTGCAGTTTTAATTTTCTCAGAAACTCTTTTAGCTCTGCACATAATCTGAATTTGTCCGTAGTTGGTGTGGGTATGAAGCCTAGTCGTTTGTTTAGTACTTGTTTTTGGATTTCGGTCAGTGTTAGAGTTGATAGATTTACTACTAGATCTGGGGGTTGCTCGTTGATGGTTCTGGTGGCCCCTTGCTCCGTGTGTGACGTTTCGAAACTTCCACGGGCTCTGCCCATTGCACCTGCTGGCCGGTTTTGTTTTTCGCTCTCTGAGTCGTTTGGCCTCTTCCTAAAAAAGGGCGAGATTGATTACTTTGGTTGCTATTCCAATTCTGGAATGGTTGTTGGGGGTACATTGGCGGAAACTGTTGCGGACCATAGAAGAATGGTGGTGGAGGGCCGAAAGGTGGCTGGTAGGAAGGCCACATTTGTGGTTGATTCCCTCGATATCTTCCTGCATTCCCTCTACCTATCCTTTGTTTCCTATTTGGCGGGTAATTATAAACTTTCGGCGAGTTTGCAGATTCAGAACCACTATCGGATCCATCGCTGTCTGTATTGTATCCAGGGTTTCTGTTGCTTGGTTTGTAGTCGTCTCGTATGTATGGATAGACTGTTTCATGTGAAAAATTCTTCTTGTCTTTATCCAATTTCGTGTATTTGGAATCTTTTAGACTGATCTCAAATTCAGTCATTGTTTTGTTCAACTCGTCTAATCTTTTTTTAAGCTCAGCTGGAGCTATGTACGTCTTTAGATGGACCTCCAATGTCTGTATTTCTTCCTTTAGTGTTCCGGATAGGCGAGCCGCTGTTTTTATAATCAGGACAAGCCAGTCCCTGGTGCAGTGCCATGATATTAATGACCAGTCTTTTTTGAATCATTTGGTCATTAATATCATGGCAACGATGACATACCATGGGGTGTCTTAAATAGATGACATTACTAAGCCATTTAATCCAGAACCAGATCCCACACGAAACTGTCAAAATCCCCATGTAAACAATGTACTCTTGTGACTAGGCCTATTGAAGAATAGGAATAGTAGAAAGACCCAAACTAGGTCTATTTACATCCTCCAAAGATGGCCGCTACAACATTCTAGTCTCTTAGAACCGGAAGTCAATACCTATAAAACCCGGACCCACGGACCATTCCTTAAGATGCGGTCCAAGGGGAAGCAGCTAGGTAATACTATGCGGCATTGCTGATCAGGAAGTAAGTTTTATCCATCCAGACCTAAAAACTCTTTCTTGAGCACATGAGAAATGTACTCTGAAGAGTAGAAACTTTTGAATACTAACTCTGTTTTTACAACTTCAACAACTTTTTAGCATTGTTTCCACCGAGGCGATACCGCCCCCCTATGAGACCATGATGTGCCATTTTGCACCAACAAATGTAACTATTGGCAAGACTTTCTCTCCCTTTGTGTGTCTGATCTGTGTATTCACTGTTATCTGTATAGTCACTTTTTGTATGTCTGTCACGATTTTTCACGGTAGTTTCACTTCCAGTGTCAATCGCCGACAGACAACAGACTCCAAAGCATGCACGTCCCTGTATGGCAAAAACTTACACCATATAAACCACGTGCATGAATGAACGTGCATGGACAATTGCACGTTTTGAAGGACTAAAAGACCCCGATCTCGGCTGAGATAGGGGCGAGGTAGTTTTTAACATTTTTCTGTTCATATCTTTTGCAGGTTCACCATTGAACGAAACCAACGCGTGTACCAAGTTGGAACAGCGTCAATCACTGTAAATATTTTGTTGCACTAATTCAATCTTTGAATCCTGAATCTAGGTTTTTTTAGGAGTGGTATTATACAGGGCTGGTCCCTGTATGGTCCTGACGAAACGCTAGGGGTAGCGTGAAACATGTTGACCAGATACTGAACCAACCCACATCACAGGTTGGTCTACAGTACAAACCCCACTTTTAACATACCGGTCTAGGAGCAGAATAAAACATTGAGGCCCACTAGCACTGTATTTTTAACACCCACACACACATCCACTCCACTTACTCTCACCACACATAGTCCTTCACTTAACAGTGCTCCTTCGTAGCTCGAGAGTCGCAGCACGCCCCTTTTCGTAGAGAACTGGGATGACCCCGATGATGAAGCATGTCACCGTGAGGAAACTCCGGTGAGTGAGGGGATAACAAGAAAGAAAAATTCTTTTCTTTCTGAACGGCTACACCCACACACTGCTGGCAGATAGCCCACACACAAGACAGGTCCCTGAACCCAGACACTGGCTTCATTTCTTGCAAGGAGGTGGTGAGATGGTCATTGGTGAGCTTGTGCCAGCTTCTGCGAGGATTGTGGGGGGCATGGTGGAGTAAGGTGGGTTTGGTGAAGGAGAAGAGGACTCAGTGGTGGTCGGTCCACTTTAGCTCAGAGATGTGGCTGACCGAGATATTGTTGCTTGCTGAGAAGATAGGGTCGAGAGTGTGTCCTGCTGAGTGGATTGGCATTGTGCCCAGTGGTTTGAGTCTGATGGTGGTGAGGTTCTCCAGTAGGGATGCTGTGTTGAGGTCTTCGAGGTTGTCCAGGTGGAAATTGAGGTGGTCGAGGAGTAGTTCCTTGATGTGAGAGCGTGGTGAGCAATGAAGTCAATCATGGCTTTGCTGAAGGGGGTATGGGGTCCGGGAGGTCTATAGACAAGGGTGCCATGGAGGGTGGCATTTGGATTGGCCTGGATCTGAAAGTGGAGATGCTCCATGTCCGGTGAATGTTCATCACAGTGGTTGTCAGCCAGAGGGTGTCTTTGTGTACACAATACTTTCCAGTAGTTCTTAGAATGTTAGCAGCCTCGTCCCACAGTGGGAGCCAGCTGGACTTGGATAGCAGGAGACAGGCATGTGAGAGCTGTGGCTTTGAGTTCTCAGCGACTCTCCCAGCAGCCCTCAAGGTCAGCGCTGACCTGCAATCAGTATTTTGTTTTCAGACCTTACCCAAAGCTTCCTTCTTCTCCTTAAACTGTTGCTCCTTAGTGAAGCACAAACTTGAAATGTTTGACTTTATATCTGATCATGAGCCTAATGCTATTATCCTAACTGAGACATGGCTTGCAGAAAACTGTGAGCCTGACATTTTGGCAGCAGTTCCATTTTGATATGCGTTAGTGAGGGTGGATTGGCAACTCCAGCATATGGGGGTATCGCTACTGTGTACAAACAATCTCTGAAGTATAGCTTCACCGCAATAGCCATAGATGGCTGCAAGGCAGCCTTTTCTCCCTGTTTTTCTCTAATAATTTCACCTTTTCAGGGATTTTTTTTATCAGGCACCAGGGTCAGCTACCAGTTTTATATCTTCTCTAGCAGATATTCTGCCCCCACTAACACTACACTTTTCTAATTTCACTGTGATTGGGGACATTAATCTTAATTTTGGTGATTTGATGTGCCCTTTCAGTTTGGTTGCAGATTTAGCTAGTCTTCAACTGCCCTCCTGGTCTCTAAGCCCAATCACACGTGTGGACATATTCTGTATCCTATTTTTCCTAATCTTACAGATTTAGGGGTGGGGTCTCCCCTCCCACTTGTCTGGTCTGATTATTGGGCTATTCCCTTTTTGGTTCTCTCAGAACGTCTCTTCCAAAGCTCCTTCTTTAGTAAAGCTGAAAACTCAGAAATAGGCTAAGGTTACCTCACCGATTCTTACTGTAACACTGGCTGCAAGCCGACAGCTGTCCCACTACAGCCAATAATATGGTTGACAACTGGATCTTGGTAGCACTGTATTCCATTGCACCTATGGTGGAAAAAGGTCTCACATAATCAATTCTGCAGCTGATTGGTTTAACGAGGAACTGGCCGCACTAAAAAAACTGTAAGTGCTGTGAGCACATGTAGCATAGGTCTTTTGACCAGAGCAGCGAAGAGGCGTATCGTTCTGCCCTAAAAATCTTAAGCGGTCAAATCAGGCAGGTGCGGCGTGAAGTCTACGCAAATAAAATTGAGATGGCCCAAAACTCCTCCAGAGAGATCTTCTCTATTGTTAAAGTATTAACATCACTGGATCGAGTATCTGCTGCAATAACGTCATCATCTAAGGCGAGCTACGACATACTGGCAGAGTTTTTCTCGAACAAAGTTGCCACCATTTATTCCTCCTTCCCAGAGGCAGCTAGAAATCTGCTCTACTGTGACATTTGGTTTGAGCCTTCTGATTAAGGCAACCACCTGCTTCAATTCAAACCTAGGCTGAGCTTATGCTGTGCATATCATCTATCAAGTTGGATTCTCCTTTTGACCCAGCCATCCATAGTATCCTGGAGCGGGGTACTATGGAACTTCTTCCAGTATTCAAGAAATTGCTTTACAGATCCTTCGAGGACGCTAAGGTATCCCTTAACTATTGTTCCTCTGCTAAAAAATCCCTCTCTTTATCCTGCTAAACAGGAGAATCATAGGCCCATCTCCCTCATTTCCTTCTTATCTAAAGTAGGTGAAAAATACATTAACCAGCAAGTGTCAGATTTCATTAAGTAAGGTGATCTTCTACATAGTACAAAATCCAGTTTCCACCTGATACAGCACTGAGTCGGCCCTTTTGTTAGCTCAGAGTCCATGCACCAGGCAATGGACAATAGAAACACTGCAGCTTTTCTGCTATTGGACCTAAGTGCAGCTTTTGACACCATGTCCCATGGCCATCTTATGGAGCAGTTTTATGGAGTTATGGTGTCAGACATAAGCCCCAAAGGGGTTGGCAGTGTTTCTGGAAACCCGCCTATCCAGGTCCTCCAGAAGCCTTTCTGCTCCAAAAGTGGTTCCTTTCCTCAGGCAGTTCCGCATGGCTCCTTGCTTAAGATAGAGGGCCATATTCTTGAGCAAGCAGCCCTTGATCTGGTCCTCAGCCTGTTGGTCAGAATCCCTGGGGTCTTTTCCTCAGCCTAAATCCAAGGTTAAAAACGTGGGTGTTGTTTTGATGATAAGCTCACTTTTGAGAGTCAAATCATAGCCATAGCGGGCACGTGTTTTGACATTATTAGCTCTCTCAAATGTTATATCCATCTCCAATCATTTTCGGCACAGTAAACTGTGATCCAGGCTTTAGTGCTCCTTTGGGTGGACTATTGTAATGTCTTACACCTGGGAGCCTCTCAGACTCGGATCAAGAGACTTCAGTGAATACAGAATTCAGCGGCTCACCAGCTGCTTTAACTCCCCAAGTGTGCACCCATGAGTAGGGCACTTCAGAAACTACATTGCTCCCAGTGGAAAAGCGACTTTCTTTTATAGGATCTATAGCAAGACTGGGCTGATGTATCTACACTCTCTTCTTGCTCCATACGCTCCTAGAAGGTGCCTCAGGACTCGGAGACACTACTTGTTCAAATTCCCAGAAACAAAAAAGCTTGCTATAGCTGTAGATCGTTTTGCTTTCTTGCTTCGAAACTCTTGAATTCCCTTCCACTGCACCTGAGGCAATTCCCATCAGAGCCTCAGTTTCAAAAAAACCTCAAGACTTGGCTTTGTTAGGCCCCCTCTCCTGTTTGTCTCCTCAGCTTGCTTCTGACTGCTCAGCTTTGGGACACTCCTCATAGGACTAGCTATGCATTCTTTAAAATGTGTTTTATTATTATTACGATGGTGATTCCTCCTCCCAAAGATGATGCCTCCTCCCCGTTTGGTTGACACAGTCCTTGTGGATAATTTTGTATCCGTCAGGGATGGCGGTTGCGATGTCTGGGGCTAAGCTGGAGTTCATCCAGGTTACTGTGAAGAAGGCGACATTGGCATAGATGGAGTTGAGCAGGTCCCAGATTTCCATGGCGTGTCTTTTGAGGGAGCAGGTGTTGAGTAGAGTGCATCTGAGGTGGCGGGGTCCAGTTCTTGAAAGTTCTGCGGTCGGTGGATCTGGTGTGCGGAGGCCGGCAAAGGCACTGTTGCGGGTGTGGCAAGTGAGCAGGCCTTGGATGTTGTTCAGCGACGTAAGGTGGCAGGCGGTGTGGCATCGGGTCTTGAGGTCATGAAGGGTGCTGTTGTCATAGCAGTGGATGGTCCGAGGACTAGGGTCTGCCCTAGTGGGAGGGGGAGGCTGGACAGCTGGAAGGCATGAAAGCAGGAAGTGGGAAAATGGCGCTGGAAGGGGGCAGGCCGTGGGCGACTAGCAGCTTCAGGGACAAAGAGAGGAAAAAGGTGCAAAAAGTGAAAAAGTGAAGAAAGTGACATAAAGCAGAAAAGGTGAAAGGAAGATAAAAAAGAGATCAGAGGAGAAAAGGGTAGAAAGCAGAGATACAGAGGACAGAGCAGCAGCAGAGCAGAGAGGCTCCCCACTGGACCACCAGGGATGAGGCGCAGGCAGGAACCAACAGGTGGAGGAGGGCCTCAAACTCACAGACCTGGCGGAGCTGTGAGGGGAGGGAAGCAGTTCACTGACAAGTGAAACGTATGACATTGCACTCCCGCCATTGTGCTTGAGCTGGGAATTGCTTCAACTGTAATCAGTGATGGAAATGTATCAATTTGTCTATGCACACACATTTTACATTTGTTCAGTGCAATAAGAGTTTCAGGCTCAGGTAGGCATATGCACACTCTAGTAGTTCAGTAGACTAATACATTGGACACTGTAGGCATCTAATTGCACAGGGTTAGATGACTTCATGAGGTTTACATCAGATCTGTCATTACACCCGACCACCATAAGTTCTGCCAGCGAGTAAAACTCCGATGCAGTTTCCAAGTTGTTGTTTGTGATGATTTATGAGCACTCATAAATGTAACGAAATGTGCTAAAAAAATTCAATATTAGAACACATTTTTACAAGATAGCACTATTCCAGTGAACCGAACCGCAGTACACTACCTCTTCGATGAAACTTGCCCAGCAGTGCCAGGTAAACTAGCTGAAGCTGTTTTTTCTGACCTTATAATAATTCCTATTTGTAAAGCGCCAACATATCACCCCTTAAGGGTTTTAAGGCGCTGCAGGCTGTGTACGAGATCTGGTGACCTATTGTCCAGAGTCACACATGATGCTGAGCTGAGCTGCCCCCGGCGCCGGGGATCGATCAGCCGCTGTGCCACACCTCTCCCAACCTTATAAATATCCTGCAACATTCACAGTGGGCTGTTCTCTCCAATGCTTGTCTAATCTGTGGCAATGTATTCACTTCATATGCCTCACACAAACGAGATGGACAAAATACACAACAGGGCAGAATATGTTTTTTTTGTTTAAGAATTTTTATTGAATTTTCAAGGAGAACAAACAAAAAAGCAAAAACATTCTCAAAGTTAAAAACATGTTACAACTAATAAATGAACAATTATTGTATAAGTACAGGATGCGAAGACACTATAGTAAGGAGAAAGAAAAAGGAGAAAGAAAGGGAAAGGAAAGAAAATATAAAAGAGAATTAAAATTAAAGAAGAGAGAAATGTTCAAAAAGCATATTGGAGAGTAAGAAGAAAATACATTTATGGCATGGGAGCATGTGTAGAGAGAAAAGATGTAAAAGGTAGCCAAAGAAGATCAGATTAAATTTTTTGAGAAATAATAAAGGAAGAGACGTTGGAGAATTCTATGTTGATCACAAATAAAGTTCCACCAAGTCAATGAAGATACTTTGGATTTGTATTTCCAACATGACAAAATAACTTTGAATGCTAGTGCAATAAAAAGGTCGAACAGGAGAGAAATAGAAGTGGAATCATCTAAATCAGGTGAGGATGCACCTAGAAAAACATTTTGTAATGATAATGTAATGTCACATTTAAAAATGTTCATGCAAGTAAACCAAACAGATTTCCAAAATTTCAATATATTGGAAAATTCATAAAGTTGATGTCTTAAAGTGGCAGTATATTTAGAACAAGACCAGCACGATGGAGAAGAGGAAGGGGAAAACTTGGAAATACAAACAAGAGTAATAACTGCTCTATTGTAAATAAAATACAGGGATTGGGTTATGCGAGCAGCAGCTGAAACTTTAAATAACTTAGACCATAATTTATCCCAAACAGAGATAGAAAGTAATATGGACAAGTCTGTTTCCCATGCAATTTCAATAACAGATGTAGGTCTTTCAGTAACATGTAACAACAATAATTTAGAAACAAGAGCAGCATTAGGTCTGTGCTCTTGAACTAAACTGTATAACGGTGTAGGTGGAATAAGAAAGGGTGAGACATTGGGGAGGTTATGAGAAGCTATTTGTGATTGTAAAGCAGTTGGAATTAATATGTGTTCATTAAGATATGTGTTAGGTAAATGGTAGCATGATTGTAACTCAAGGAAGGGAATAACAGAATTCTGGTGAATCAATTGATACACAAAAATAATTCCCTTCTCCTTCCAGTGTTTGCAAGAGAAAGATTTACCTTTATATTTGAGAAAATGATTATACCAGATAGTAAAAGATAAAAAACATTGAATTGATTAGTATCATCAGTGAATATATTATACAATACATTTTGAGAATATTTTAAAATAGAGTTATTGGATTTGAAAGTACAATTGGACATATATATTACATTATGAAAAGAAAAATCTTTTATTGTGGAGCGTTCAAAAACAATCCATCTTGGTATATAGATATATCAGCAAAAACATAAGATAAAGCAAAGGATTGTTTAATCAAAAATGCCAGTGATAAGCTTTAAAGTCAGGAAAACGCACACCATCTTCAGATTTGGGGCGTTTAAGCTTTGTGAGGGCAATTTGTGGGTGTTTCTTATTCCATAAAAACTTTGTACAGATGGAATTAATTTGTGAAAAATATGAAATGGGAATTCGAATAGGCAACATAGATAATGTTTAGAGGACATGGGGCACAATCATCATTTTGGTAGTATCTAATCTACCCCACCAAGAGAAATAAGAAAAAGTGATCGCATTTTGGGTAATTAGTGCATTGAACATATATTTTATTGTGGTAGACAAAGTAGCAGAGAATCAAATACCAAGGTATTTAATTGTTGTGGGGCACCAAGTAAAATTAGTGTCATTAAACATATATTGATAGCACAGATAATTTAGAGCCAAACTTCTGTTTTAGAGAGGTTTAATTTATATCCAGAAATACTGGAATATAACTGAACCTCATCCAAAAATGGAGGAAGGGAGGTGTGGGGGTTGGACATATATATCTTAATATATCATCAGCATATGCTGATATTTTGGTGTTTATGGAATTATGCGTGAAGCCAGAAATATGTGTATTAACACGAATGCGTTCAAGGAAGTGTTCAAGGCATAAAACAAATAACAAGGGAGAAAGGGGACACCCCTGATGTGTACCTCTAGATAAAGAAAAAAATCTGGAGAAATGATTATGTACAAAAATACTGACGCGTGGCAGGAATATAACAATTTAACATTAGAGATGAAAGTTGGACCAAAACCAAACCATTGAAGAGTTCTGAACATATATTGCCAATTAATACGATCAAAAGCCTCTTCAGCATCTAGAGACAACGCTGCAAGTGGGGATTTGAATATTATCCCAAAGGAAATAAGTTTTGCAAACATTCGAGCATAATCCGCAGGCAATCTGCCCTTAACAAATCCAACTTGCTCAGTTTTAACCAATAATAGAATAATACTTTAAAGACGAGAGGCAAGAATTTTAGCAAATATCTTATAATCATAGGTAATTAATGATATGGGGCTGTAGTTTTTACAAAGGGAATGGTCTTTATCAGGTTTAGGAATGAGAATTATCAAGGCGTCCATAAAGGATCCAGAGGCTTTAGAATCAATAATAAAGGAATTGAAAAGTGCCAAAAGTTTGGGGACAAAAATGGAGGAAAAAGTAGAATAAATTTCAACAGAAAGGCCATCTGGCCCTCGTGCTTTTGATTTTTTCAAAGATTTAATGGCATTAGTTATCTCTTGAACTGTAACCTCTCCCTCTAATGAGTGAAATTCATCAGGCAGGGAAGGAGGAGTGGGAAGGCCTGAGAAGAAAGTATTTACATTTTGTGTCATCAAAATAAAGTGATTGGTAATATTCATGAAATATAGTAGCTATATCTTCATCTGAGGACGCAAAGCTTTTGGTGGATTCATTTAAAATGGGTCCAATATTTTTATGTTCAGATTTGATTTTCAAGTAATTGGCTAACATCTTACCAGCTTTATTTTGGCCTCCATGATGTTTAGATTTCATTTTAAGAAGGATGTTGTCAGCTTCAACTGTAGCAAGTTTGTTACGTTCATATTTGGCCTTAATCAGTGCATGAAGAGCCGAAGAAGATTTGGAAGTGAAGTAATTATGCTCCAATATTTAAGTTGTTGTAGTAAAACTGTATACTTATTTCGGGTCATTTTCTTTTTTTCTGCAACATATGAAATAGTAAAAGCACGGATAGAGGACTTAAAGGCATCCCAATAGTTGGAAATAGAGGTATCTGAGGGGTTGTTGAGCTTGAAAAGTTCATTAATAAAAGCAGTGGCTTCTGTAATGAAAATATTATCTGATAAGAACAAATTATTAAGCTTCCAATGGCTGAACTTGAGGAACTTAAGGTAAGGTCTAAAACAGTAAGGACTGGTGCATGGTCGGAAATAAAAATAGACCCAATCCCTGAGGATTGAAGAGATGGGAGTGTGGATTTCCTAACCAAAATATAATCAATTCTGGACTGTGTTTGATGAAAATTGTGGAAAAAAAATGAAACTCAAGAGAATCAGAGTTACAAGTCTTCCAAACATCATATAATGAATGAGTGGCAATGGCAGATTATAATGAATGAGTGGCAATGGCAGATTGAAATGCTTTGTGGGATTCATCTGGATTAAACTTACACTTAGTTGTCTGTCAGAAAAGGGGTCTATCCATTGGTTAAATCACCGGCAACAAGAATATTCGGGCAATCAATGGAGGAAAGTAAATTCTTAATGTCATTCCAAAATTCTGGATCTAATCTGACTGGGCCATAAATATTCAATAAAATCAGTTATTTTGTTTGTATAACAACCTTAGCCATTACCCATCGTCCATCAGTATCATTTTGCAGAGATAAAATTTGTACAGATAATGACTTAAGAAACAATATAGCGATACCCCCTTTCTTACTAGGAGCAGGAGAATAAACAAGTTGACCCATCCACTTTCTTGTTAACTTAAGCGATTCTGCTTCATAACAATTTGTTTCCTGAACAAAAGAGACCTGATAACTTAATTTTGATAAATTAGATAGTACCTTTAGTCTTTTGACGGGGTTTCCAAGACCATGAACATTCCACGTAACAATATTACACATGATGAGGGGATGGAGGAGTAATACATTTAAGAAAGTGAGACACTTCAGGAAAACAACTGGAACGAGAAAAACACCACATAAGAGATAAATAGAAAAAATACATTATATAACAACAAACAGCACTAATGGACACATGCAACAAATTGAACATCATTGAATAGAAGGAACAAACAGATAGAAAAAAAGAAAAACAGAAAAAAGAAAAAGGGAACAGGAATAGAAGAAAAAGAAGACAGATCGAGGAAAGAGATCCAGATCTAAGAGGAAACAACAATGACTGAGGCATGGGGCGCCACAGCACTGACAAGAGATGAAATGACAGATAGGAAGATAAAAAAGAGTAGAGTTATATACAGCCATAGTGAATAAGATGTAGAAAAAATACAAGAAGCTTAAGAATAATGAGAAGAACCAGTTGCAAAATTTGTGGAAAGGTTCTGGAGAAAATACCTCAGTTTAGTAGCACCATCAAAACAATGTGTGGAGCCTTCGTGAGTAATTTTACACAGAAAAGGATGAAGGATACCATATCAAATATTCAATTGTCTCATTTGAGGACAAAGAGTCAAACATTCCTTTCATCTTGCATTAGTAGCATTAGAGAGATCTTGTGATAGAAAGATGTTGTGACCAGACCATTTGAGGTGCCGCTTTGCTTTGGCTGCGGAGAGAACTTGCATTAAATCAGTAAATTCCCAAAACAACATAATGATTCCTCTAGGTTTGGAGGTATGAGGTTGAAGACGTCTAAGTCGATGTGCTCGTTGGATATTTAAAGAAGGTTCTGAAAGAAGGTCTAATAGTTCTGCCAGGAATTTCTTTAGGAAAAGAAGCATATCTGGACCTTCAATATTTTCTGGCAGGCCATGAAGACGTAGGTTGTTGTGTCTATTACGATTTTCAAGGTCCTCAGTGTGAAGTTTGAGATGATGAATTTCCTGTTCCAAAATCGGAATTTTAGTAGATACATCATGTAGGTCACTGATGCGTTGCTCCATATCTAGCACCTTAGCTTCCATATTAATCCATCGATCTTCTATTTGCTGAGGTTTCTCGTTAGTTGTGGACATAAAAGACTTAAGCACCTCATCCAAAATGATGTCAAGAACAGGGTTTTGAGAAGATAAGATGGGTGAGGAAGGATAATTTTTGGCTCTCTTTGGGCTTGGTACCTTTAGACGAGGCTCTGACCGAAACTGGGGCTTTGTTAGAACTGGCTATTTCTGGTAGGCTAAGGCTGACGCCAAAGCCAGGCAGAAACCACCATTCTAGTCAGGGCAAGGAAGTCACACGCCAAGATAACCTCTGCTCACCCCCTTGGTAGCTTGGCACAAGCAGTAAGGCTAAACTCGGAGGCAATGTGTAAAGCATTTGCGCCAGCGCACAACAGCAACAACATATTAGGCACACCACAGAAGAGACTCCACACAAGGTTATTATAAAAATAACTTTTGTATTGTAAAACCACATCAGATAAAATCACACATATACATGGTGCCAACTGGCACGGGCAATATTCACAGGGATTATGTACACAAGACAGGGCCACATGGGCGCCTGTCAAAATCAGATATAGAACTCCTAGATAAAATGTAGAATATCAAATCACTTCTAGAATAAGAAATAATAAAACATAAAATGGTAATCACAAAGATAACAACCAGTAACCACTGGTAACAGGAACCAGGACCTTACTAGGACCACCTGTACTAAGAAAGAAGAACCACCTAAGTATCACACAGCATTAGGGGTCTAAGAAAGAATACATTACTCATGATGCAATAAACCTACATTCAGAGGAGTAGACAAGACAACCACCTAAGTATCACTCAGCATTTAGGGGTCTAGGAAAAGGACACATTACCCATGATGCAATAACCTACATTCAGAGGAGTAAGAATAGAGCACATGATGCAATAAACTACATTCAGGGGTGCAGCGCAAGAAGACACATGATGACTAACCATTCAGAGGTGCAGCGCATGGAAAGGAAGACACATAATGCATAAACATTCAGAGGTGCCTAATAAGTCAATAGCGCAAAACTCACACAAGCAATAACTATTAAAAAGCATAGAAATCACATTGCGCCAACACTACATAAGCCACTACCTGTGGCAGTCCCTAGGCCAAGGGCCTTGTTGGGGCTCAGACGCCCTGAGTCTCAGTGTCAGGGTTGCGCTGCCATGCAGCGCCAGTCTTAAAGTTCAAAAAGCCTAAACGTGGCAGGTGCCCACTAAGTGCTGGGCACCTGGAGAACAAAAGAACTGCGCCAGGGCCCTCACTGGCCCTTAGGAGCAAACTGCGCCCAGGCTGGAGCCTCACAGGCTCTAGAACACATACACTGTGCACGTTGGAGCCACACAGGCTCTGGCCAACACTGGTCAAACGTTGGAGCCACACAGGCTCTTAAAAACACATATGGCCCCTCTGGGCCACACAGGCTCTCTCAAAGCGTTGGGGCGACCCACTGCCAAACGGGGCCGCCCTGACTCTCCATTCACTTCATGGAATGCCCCCAGCGCCTCTCAGGGCGCGAAATACACACACGAATGGGGCGGGGAGCCTCTCCGGGCTCCGTGCACGTTGGGGCGACCCACTGCCAACCGGGGCCGCCCATGAAGCCTTCATGGCTTCCTTCTGGCACTCTTCGTAACGTTGGGGCGGCCCACTGCCATCTGGGGCCGCCCTTGAAGCCTTCGTGGCTTCTCTCTCGAGCGCGAGCTCGCGCTACTGCGGGGGAGGGGCGGACACCGACATCGCGTCCCGGCGCCCCTCCCCTGCTCTGCCCCACTCCAGCCCAGACTCACCGGGGCTCTCGTTGCTGCCGGTCTTCCTCCTGCAGCAGGGCTCCCTCGCATCCCGGGAGCCCTGCGATCCGGCCGCCATGCTGCCTCCTCTCTCTCGCCGGGGAGCCTCGCGGTGGGGGCAGGCACCGACAAATGTGCCTCGCGCCCCCTCCGCTTCCGTCCTCAGGCCGCTCCTCTCGCTGCAGGGCTCCCTCCGCTCACGGGAGCCCTGCAGACCAGCCGCCATCACTCGTCCTCCTTCTCTCCCCCGGGCAGCTTCTCTCCTCTCGGGCTGCGGGGGCGGGACTTCCGGCCGGCCGCGCTGGGATTGGCCGGCCGGCCATCCACTTCCGGGTCGCTGCGGGCAGCGCAGCGGCCCTTCTCCTTTAGGCAGGCAGGCGGGGAGGCATTTTAAAAGATCGGCAATACCGGCGTGGGCAGCCGAAGTTTAAATAAAGTAACAAATAAGCGAGGTGGGCACTCGCCAGGCTGGCAAAGCGCTCCTCAGCGCTAGAATCAAAAATAAAGCGCTCGAAAGCGCTATGGGCAATAAAGCGCTCCCAAAGCGCTAGAATAAAAAGTAAAAAGGGTCCTTCCAGCAATGCAGCTCCACCATGCTGCACAAAGGTCCAGAGAGTCCCAGGGGGCAAAGCAAAGTCCCCCCCATCAGCCCAGCAAGGCAGAGGGGTCCCCCAGGAGTCCAGGAAAGTCCATCAGGTGCCCAGGGGCTGGGCAGAGCCAGGGATTCCCCTTAGCTCCAGCAGCAGCAGCCCCTGGCAGATTCAAGTTGAGAACAAGAACAATTTGGAAGGGGATACAACCCCTTTTTATACAGTGCAAAACCTTTGAAGTTCTTTGAAGTCCTTTGAAGCAGGCAG
Organism: Lissotriton vulgaris; assembly: GCF_964263255.1. Taxonomy (NCBI): domain Eukaryota; kingdom Metazoa; phylum Chordata; class Amphibia; order Caudata; family Salamandridae; genus Lissotriton; species Lissotriton vulgaris. Next base: position 1,859,551,364 of record NC_141689.1, read on the forward strand.
TGTGAGAACCAGCTGGACTGGTTTAGAGGGAAGTCCCCTTCAGTATCAGGGACAGAGGTGTCAGTCGCCCAGCGGGAGGTGGAGCCAGCTTTGTAGTTACACAGGAACAGCCCTTCACTATCAGGTGCCATCTCCTCCCACTTCCCTGGCAGCAGATGCTGCCTTTCATCCATGGGCTGACTTCAGACAACCTCCTGGGCTCTCCAGCCCCTGTCATCCTCAAACCAGACAGTCAATCCACAAGCAGGCCCATGCACTCTGGGCCAGGCTCACCAGCCAATCACACGCTAGCACCAACGTGCACAAATATGCCAACTTCCAAAAGTAGGACTTCTAGACTAGACACAGCCATGCTGCATACATCATTTTGCAGCATTCATTCTCACGAGTTCTCTCATACCAAACTCGCCCCTGCACTCCCCACGCATCAGGAACTACCATGGGCATACAGATTCCCCATTCATTCCTATGGGAGGGCAGGTCACTCACCATTCATTCACAGAGAGCTCAAGCACTTTACACTGTACCACAGTGAAAAAGTGCGCAGAGGCCTAAAATCACCAACACCAGGTTCCATAAATAGGCTAGGAAAACGCAAAAAGTCTAGGGGTGAACCTGCCTAATGGGCCGGGTCCAACACAACCCCCTTCCAGCCAAAACGCAGGGTAGACCAATCACACCACTGATGGGCTTCACTGCTTTGGGCGACAAAACCACGGACACGGCCTCGCACAGCAGGGACACCGTCCAGTTTTGCGCCACTCTGAACCTACATGGTTTCCTCCAAATAATAACTCTCTGACTCAACTAGGGTACCCCACTGGTACACACTAGTCATCCACAGCCAAGACCAGGCCATAGGCCATCCAAATCACAGGTCCTAACTAATCCACAGAGTGGGGGGTAGTAACCCCTGGCATACAATAGCCATTCTCCACTCTCTCTCTCAGTGTAGCTACAACTACCACTGATACAACAACCTAGGGACCATACCCTCAGGCTGACCAGAGGTCACGGGCAAGAATGCCCCACCCTACCTCTACTTCTGGGTTTCCGCACCCTCACAGAAAAGCACTTCACCAGAACACAATTCTCCTACCAGATCAGGACCTCACTCCATCACTGGTCTACCACCTGGAAACTATTCCACTTCTGAGGTACAAAGCACACAGCACAGTCCCTCTTCAAGCAGGTGGGGGGACACAGCACACAGCAAAGCCCCCTTTCCTCTACCTTGGTGGAAACAACAAACTGCAGGTGAGCCCCAGAACACACAGCAAGGGCAGCCCCCTCAGTCTCTTCAGCTGATCCACTTTGGTAGAGATCCCTCTTGACCTAGAAGTTTCCTAATCTCCCAACCTAAGATCTAAACCCTCAGGTTACACCGGGGTCAGAAGTAAGGACACCGTCCCTCTGCACCCCCTTCCAGTTCCAGTATGTCTCAGGCTAGACAGAGCACACGCCAGCGGCGTATCAGCGACACATTATCCTCCATTACTCCTTCCAGGTCAGGCCACACCCCAACCTGGCTTTCCCCCCTCCTCGGGGAACGACCTCCAGAGGCCCCACAAATGGTCAAGCACTCTAGACGGTCAAATGCTCAGCGAGCCAGGACTTCTGCACCCTCCACTTAGGAGCGGTACTGCCCAACACTAGGACCACCGGAGTTCTGGTTACAGACACTCCCCGTCCTCTAGACACAGGAAGATCCTCCTCAAATGACCTATGTACAGCTTAGGCCCCTGACCTGGCGCTCCCTTAATGAACCCTCCAGGCCCTGAGATAGGGTTTCAGGCCAATGTGGGACACACCGTCCCACACTCACTCCGCCTCCACTGAGACAGGGCGTGAGCCCCTACACCCCTACCATACTACTGGGACCAAGCTGGGTTACACATGAACCTCTTCCCCTTTACAGGATCATCAGATACACAAGCCACTCCTTTTGGAACCACTCCCTAATGCCTCTGCAAGACACCTAGCACACCGCCAGACATCCACCTTCCTGTCCAGTGCCTCTGCAGGACCTCCTGCACACCACCAGAGGTACACCTCTCATGCAAGCTCTTTAACAAAAAGAAAACTCACACCAACTCCTCCAGTTCAGCACATCACTCATTCGCACACTCCCCCCCCTCGGACTGGTAAGGCAGTTTCCACCACCCCTGATCACTCAACCTGACCACACGTGACACAGGTACCAAACTCTGGGAGCGGGGAATGGGAATTAACACACTGGACACATTAAAGCTGCCACCACTGGATCCTACCACACTGGGGAATCCAGACACACACTACACTCAGGGAACAACCACCCTCCTGAGCAAGTCATTTCTCCTCACACTCCCTCTCTTCCATCTACCCACACAGGGACAGGATTTGGGATTGGACATTGGACCCAGCAAGGGATTCCTAAGCTATGGGAACCTCCCCCTCTACTGGCGTCCCGCCCTATCACTTTCTCTCATCTGCCACTAAACATAAAGCGCAGAAACACATTTGAAAATGACACTCTTGAGGAAAAAAATCAAAAACAATAATCCCAAACATGTGACTATCTGAAAAAAACAATTGTAGAGTTTTGTAATGTAGCCAGTTGTTGCTATGGCACTGCGCAAACACAAGTCCAAAATCCGCACCGCTGACCAACAATGTTAGAACTGGCTATTTCTGGTAGGCTAAGGCTGACGCCAAAGCCAGGCAGAAACCACCATTCTAGTCAGGGCAAGGAAGTCACACGCCAAGATAACCTCTGCTCACCCCCTTGGTAGCTTGGCACAAGCAGTAAGGCTAAACTCGGAGGCAATGTGTAAAGCATTTGCGCCAGCGCACAACAGCAACAACATATTAGGCACACCACAGAAGAGACTCCACACAAGGTTATTATAAAAATAACTTTTGTATTGTAAAACCACATCAGATAAAATCACACATATACATGGTGCCAACTGGCACGGGCAATATTCACAGGGATTATGTACACAAGACAGGGCCACATGGGCGCCTGTCAAAATCAGATATAGAACTCCTAGATAAAATGTAGAATATCAAATCACTTCTAGAATAAGAAATAATAAAACATAAAATGGTAATCACAAAGATAACAACCAGTAACCACTGGTAACAGGAACCAGGACCTTACTAGGACCACCTGTACTAAGAAAGAAGAACCACCTAAGTATCACACAGCATTAGGGGTCTAAGAAAGAATACATTACTCATGATGCAATAAACCTACATTCAGAGGAGTAGACAAGACAACCACCTAAGTATCACTCAGCATTTAGGGGTCTAGGAAAAGGACACATTACCCATGATGCAATAACCTACATTCAGAGGAGTAAGAATAGAGCACATGATGCAATAAACTACATTCAGGGGTGCAGCGCAAGAAGACACATGATGACTAACCATTCAGAGGTGCAGCGCATGGAAAGGAAGACACATAATGCATAAACATTCAGAGGTGCCTAATAAGTCAATAGCGCAAAACTCACACAAGCAATAACTATTAAAAAGCATAGAAATCACATTGCGCCAACACTACATAAGCCACTACCTGTGGCAGTCCCTAGGCCAAGGGCCTTGTTGGGGCTCAGACGCCCTGAGTCTCAGTGTCAGGGTTGCGCTGCCATGCAGCGCCAGTCTTAAAGTTCAAAAAGCCTAAACGTGGCAGGTGCCCACTAAGTGCTGGGCACCTGGAGAACAAAAGAACTGCGCCAGGGCCCTCACTGGCCCTTAGGAGCAAACTGCGCCCAGGCTGGAGCCTCACAGGCTCTAGAACACATACACTGTGCACGTTGGAGCCACACAGGCTCTGGCCAACACTGGTCAAACGTTGGAGCCACACAGGCTCTTAAAAACACATATGGCCCCTCTGGGCCACACAGGCTCTCTCAAAGCGTTGGGGCGACCCACTGCCAAACGGGGCCGCCCTGACTCTCCATTCACTTCATGGAATGCCCCCAGCGCCTCTCAGGGCGCGAAATACACACACGAATGGGGCGGGGAGCCTCTCCGGGCTCCGTGCACGTTGGGGCGACCCACTGCCAACCGGGGCCGCCCATGAAGCCTTCATGGCTTCCTTCTGGCACTCTTCGTAACGTTGGGGCGGCCCACTGCCATCTGGGGCCGCCCTTGAAGCCTTCGTGGCTTCTCTCTCGAGCGCGAGCTCGCGCTACTGCGGGGGAGGGGCGGACACCGACATCGCGTCCCGGCGCCCCTCCCCTGCTCTGCCCCACTCCAGCCCAGACTCACCGGGGCTCTCGTTGCTGCCGGTCTTCCTCCTGCAGCAGGGCTCCCTCGCATCCCGGGAGCCCTGCGATCCGGCCGCCATGCTGCCTCCTCTCTCTCGCCGGGGAGCCTCGCGGTGGGGGCAGGCACCGACAAATGTGCCTCGCGCCCCCTCCGCTTCCGTCCTCAGGCCGCTCCTCTCGCTGCAGGGCTCCCTCCGCTCACGGGAGCCCTGCAGACCAGCCGCCATCACTCGTCCTCCTTCTCTCCCCCGGGCAGCTTCTCTCCTCTCGGGCTGCGGGGGCGGGACTTCCGGCCGGCCGCGCTGGGATTGGCCGGCCGGCCATCCACTTCCGGGTCGCTGCGGGCAGCGCAGCGGCCCTTCTCCTTTAGGCAGGCAGGCGGGGAGGCATTTTAAAAGATCGGCAATACCGGCGTGGGCAGCCGAAGTTTAAATAAAGTAACAAATAAGCGAGGTGGGCACTCGCCAGGCTGGCAAAGCGCTCCTCAGCGCTAGAATCAAAAATAAAGCGCTCGAAAGCGCTATGGGCAATAAAGCGCTCCCAAAGCGCTAGAATAAAAAGTAAAAAGGGTCCTTCCAGCAATGCAGCTCCACCATGCTGCACAAAGGTCCAGAGAGTCCCAGGGGGCAAAGCAAAGTCCCCCCCATCAGCCCAGCAAGGCAGAGGGGTCCCCCAGGAGTCCAGGAAAGTCCATCAGGTGCCCAGGGGCTGGGCAGAGCCAGGGATTCCCCTTAGCTCCAGCAGCAGCAGCCCCTGGCAGATTCAAGTTGAGAACAAGAACAATTTGGAAGGGGATACAACCCCTTTTTATACAGTGCAAAACCTTTGAAGTTCTTTGAAGTCCTTTGAAGCAGGCAGTGTGAGAACCAGCTGGACTGGTTTAGAGGGAAGTCCCCTTCAGTATCAGGGACAGAGGTGTCAGTCGCCCAGCGGGAGGTGGAGCCAGCTTTGTAGTTACACAGGAACAGCCCTTCACTATCAGGTGCCATCTCCTCCCACTTCCCTGGCAGCAGATGCTGCCTTTCATCCATGGGCTGACTTCAGACAACCTCCTGGGCTCTCCAGCCCCTGTCATCCTCAAACCAGACAGTCAATCCACAAGCAGGCCCATGCACTCTGGGCCAGGCTCACCAGCCAATCACACGCTAGCACCAACGTGCACAAATATGCCAACTTCCAAAAGTAGGACTTCTAGACTAGACACAGCCATGCTGCATACATCATTTTGCAGCATTCATTCTCACGAGTTCTCTCATACCAAACTCGCCCCTGCACTCCCCACGCATCAGGAACTACCATGGGCATACAGATTCCCCATTCATTCCTATGGGAGGGCAGGTCACTCACCATTCATTCACAGAGAGCTCAAGCACTTTACACTGTACCACAGTGAAAAAGTGCGCAGAGGCCTAAAATCACCAACACCAGGTTCCATAAATAGGCTAGGAAAACGCAAAAAGTCTAGGGGTGAACCTGCCTAATGGGCCGGGTCCAACAGGCTTCATTAGCCATCTTGCAGTGATGTGAAGAGCGAGAAGTATTTTTTAATAAAGATTTCACTCTGCCCATAAGCTTAGTGAGAACACATCAATAATCGGTAAGGCTCCAAATAAACGTGATCCAGAGAAAATTTGCGTCACCCTCCATCTGCACTCTGACATTTGTTAACAAGTAACCAAGAAAAGACGATGCTGTAAGCATTTATTAGGTCAAATGCCAAACTGTCAAATGGCTAGAAGGTGTGACAAAGGTATAGTAAAAAAGGTTAAAACCATCATTTGCGTGGCAAAAAGTTAAATAGTAAAGAAAAAAAAGTAGAAAACAGCACCATCCTGAAGTGTATCCGTTCATATTAATAGAAAAATAAATATGCATGCTGGTAATGAGAAGTTCTAAATGTAAAAGATCTACATTCAGGACATTGAAAGAGGGCATAACGTATTGGGCATTTGAACATTTAAATCTCTTAAGGAGAATTATAAGTCCTGAGCCTGTATTCCATGTAATTCCATGTAATTAGAGCAAGTAAAATAAAAGATACTTTGCCGCATGTTTAGACAGAAACGCCGGTTTACCTTATGGCTGAATGAAGCGAGCGGCCGTTATAAAATGGCGGCTGCTCACATTTGGCTGAAGAGATATCACCGCCACTGCCTCGATAAAAGGATGAAAAATGGTCAGAGCGGCTCCAACCGCCACTCCGACCTTTCAGGCATAAGAATCCAGCCTTATATCACTTGCGGAGGGTAGAAAGCAGGCTGAATTAATCAGATGAGTTCCGCGGTCGAGTGGAGTTCAGAACCGAGCCGCCATCTTCCCGCGGCATGTGACCATGCCCCCAGGGCAGAATATGTTGCCTAATCATTTTCTGTGTTGAAGTCTTTGAAGCTATGCTTAGTTTCAGCACTTCATGCACTGCATGTGCTCATTGCTTAGTAATACCAGTTGTGTTATTTTTTATTAAATATTTGGGCAGGTTGTATTGCGTTTGCATTGGTTAAAGATTCCACGCAAACTGAAACAAAGAGACCAGTAGGAAGAAGGGGCTTGAATATAACAGCACAGCATGAAGTTGGAGATTTCACAAAGTATGTCTTAGAATACTTTCCAACACATAATGCAAAAGGAAAGGCTCCGGATTCCTTGAAACATCTGGCTCATTGTGACTTTCTATCTTACCGAAGGTGAAATATCTGCTTTTTCTCATGCAGACTAGAATTTCTGACACCTCTATAAATAACTCAGAATGTAGTATGAAATATATGACAGAAATGACGTTCGCAATGAAACGCATGTTTTAAAACCATCATGTTTCTTACATGTCGAAAAAGTATGAAAGCTGTGTCAGAAAAGCATAAATTATTAATTTACAAATGTTTTTTCAACTCTGATCTATGAATGGTGCTAAAGGCATGGAAATCAGTTTATGTTGGGAAAGAGCCAAATAGAGAGCTGAGACTGCCAGATGGGCACACTTTTCACCAACCCTCATCCCTGTCACAATGTAGGTTTCTGTTTTCAGACAGCGCCACTCATCCATAGAATAATATATTGGTTTACCCAATGAAAGCATTGAGAATCTCACACCCAGCTTCACTTGGGAGGAAAAGCCCACGTCATTAATGACCAAACAATAATGACCTATGTGGATAAAAGAAGGAGCAATAACACTATGCGCTCAAGTGAAATCAGATTTTTACTACATTTAAACAGTTGATTTGGAAAACAGCATGCAAGCAATATCAATTCATATGGATATTCATTGGAAATATGTAAATGGCGTAAAGCTTCAGTCTGATTTCAAGCACTGGGTAATATTCATCCTAATGATGATTTGGAATTTCTTTTAAATATGGGCTAGTGCGGATCATTCGTAAAGTCTAGTCCACTAGTCTCACTGTGCTTGATTCATCCTCTGCTGGAGTGTGGCGCTATAAATTGGCAATTGCAGCAGAGAACAGTCAGAACTTCAAGTGCTTATAAAGAGACACTGGATTTGAAATCAAGTCTGTTCCCAGGAATCATAAATACTTGAACTAGTTCTGAAAGAATATTTAAGTGAGTACCCTTAATTCATTACACACTCTCCAGGTGACCAAAAACGTTGTGCACCATCAGCCTCTCTGATACACAGTCTTTATTATCATTTCAGATTGTAATACTCCTGTCTTGAGAAAGACCCGTCGTGACCACCCACTGGGGCGCATAAGGGTCAAAACGTCGACGCATGTCATAGGTCCAGAACCACCAGAATCCCAATAGGAACATTTAAGAATCCTTGGTTGAAAATCAATATCTGGCCAATGAAATACCTGTATATATTTGTACATATGAATTCTCTCTACACTGTATATATTGTGTCACTCATTGAGCACTACTCACTATAAAGTCACATTATTGCACTTTGTCTGACAGTCTTATCATGCATTGTATGGTATTTTTGAATGAAGAAACTCAGATACAGAATGAGTGAATTCTTTTACAATTTGCACAATATATTCTATTGTCCCCACAACTTTGTATTTTGAGCATTCATTTCTCAAATTAGGTGTGTACCAGAGAGCATTTGTTCTTGTTTGCATTAATAAGCATTGTATAAGTAAAGTATCTTACCCAACAGAACCACCTTTTTGTTTAAATAGTTCTGAAAGAAGGCAATGATTGAAGGAAGCACAACATGTGATCACCAATTACTTGGTGCTGCCTGCAATGGCAATGATATAGAGGAACACATGTGTTAGACCTCTCAGCCTTAGGGAGGCCCTCCCCAAAATACTTTCTTGCGCTCCTCAATATTTTCCTGAACCTGTTTTTGTTGGCCGCAGGACTCTGTGCACTTTACCACTGTTAACCAAAGCTAAAGTGCTTGTGATCCCTCCTTAAATCATGGTAACATTGGCTTGTCTCCAATTGGCATATTTTATTTACTTATACGTCCCTAATAAGGTGGTACAGCTTGTGCCATGGGCCAGTAAATTACATTCTACTAGTGGGCTTGAAGCACTGATTTTGTCACCCACCTATGTAGCCCTTTAACTAAGTCTCAGGCCTGCCATTTCAGCCTGTTTGTTCAGTTTTAACTGCCATTTCGACCTGCCAAAATAAAGCTTTTGCCAGGCCCAAACCTTCCTTTTTAATACATATAAATCACCCCTGGGTAGGCCCTAAACAGCCCACAGAGCAGGGTGCAATGTATTTAAAAAGTGGATCATGAACTTTTAAATTTTACATGTCCTGGTAGCGAAAAAAACTCAAGAAATTCATTTTTCACTACTGCAAGGCATGATACTCCCATGGGATAACATTGAGGTTACCTTATTACATCTCTGAAGCATTCCTGGTGAATGAATAGATGAACACAGGAAGGCTGGTTAACAGAAGTTTATTCATGGAGAAAGATCCCATCCATCTACAAGCCAGCAAGGTTTAAACTGACCTCCTCACAATCTTTAACAGAGCATCCAGTGACATACATAACATTCTAAGCATCATAACAATGACATGTGAGGAAGGATGTCACACATCGCCCTTCCTTATCAATTAAAATACAATACTACTGAAATATAAAAAACTTAAAACTTAAGAGAAATTACACAAAATATAACGAGCAGGACGTCTACTAACCCTAGATGAACGTTGAACCTACATGCTTTAACAGGGTGAAAAACAACCCATCTTTAAGGCCAATTGACTATGAGATATGGTTTTCATAATCAGTAAGTCAAGCCTACTGTCTTTATCCATGGCAGATCAGACCTTTGGCACCTGATATAGCATTTTCCAATGATACCGTCAGGCCTATATCATTCAAAATTGGCTTGTCGGCATACCCAAGCATTAGACATACAATCATAAAAGTGTAAGTATGCACAAAGTTATCATTTCAACTCCTCTTATGGGGACTTGATATGGATTTTAACTGTGAAAATCTTCTACCCCAGAGTTTGTCAAAGGGTATAACCAATACTAACATTCTTTCCTTGTACTAAACTGTCCACTGTGAGTTATACAGGACTTTTCTCAGTGATCCGAATCAGGCCTATAGCCTTTAACACTGGTTTGTCATCTTAACCAACCCAGGCCTAATATACTGAGTATAATCTTTCCCACTATGCAACCATTAAGACTACAGTCATAAAGTAAAAATATCGCATGAGGGCAAAACAAGGATTTTCACAGCGCAAAATGTCTACTAGCAGGATTTGCCAGAGTGGGTGTCTAATACCAGAAAACATGCATAATATGGTAATCTGTAAGATGCTTTACAGGAAGCCACACAATATAATATCAATCCATTCTTAAAGGCTTACTGGCTTTAACATGCGCTTTTCACAACAAATTTACAAGGCCTACTGCCTTTGTCATAGCCTTTTGTAATAAACAGGTGAGACCTATGGCACCAGAGATAACCTTTCCCAATTAGCAAAACAGGCTCATAACCTTCATCATTAGTTGGTCATCGTAAACATCTCATGCATACTATACTGCAGCCGCGGCCGGTAGTGGGAGTACTTGCCGGGTGGTGGTGTGGGGAGGGGGAGGGGCAGGATGGGGGGTAGTAATGTATGAATTACGGACCTTAACAGGTAAGTAAACATATAAATAAATAAAACAACTTTTGTTGCGTGCACTGCATCACCAAATGCGATGCAGTGCGCGCAACGGAAATTCGTTTTATGGATTTACTGATGTATATGTTTACTTACCTGTTAAGGTCCGTAATCCACACATTACTACCCCCCACCCTGCCCTCCCCACGTCACCGCCCGGCAGGTACTCCCACTGCCGGCCGCGGCTGCTATACTGATCATACACTGTCCCTTGAGGCACCATTACAGTGGGCATACAGTACTGTGCTTCTCAGAGGGTCTAGTAAGGATTATCACAGTACAAACTGTCTACCCCCAAAATGTGACAGCGGTAGTAACCAACACCCAAACCCTTCCCTACTACAGTAATCTGCTAGATTCCATTTAACTGGAATTTAAATGGAATCTCGCAGAGCTTTAACACAGTGCAAAAACAATTTCCTCCAATATGACTATTCGCTTTAGCATGTTTTTCATAACAATGCGCCAGGCCTACTGCCTTTGCCATACATTTTATAAAAGGGTCAGGGCTACAGCCTTGATTGATGAATGGTATTATAACCCCATAAGTCCGGCTGTACTGAGCATAAGCTTTCCCACCAGGCAAAAAGAGGAATACATACAAGCAATTTTTGTCAGTGAAAGTGCAAAACTTCTGCTCAGTAAAATGCTGTACTCAAGAATATCAGCAAGTGGGCTTAGCCAAAGTCCCTCTCCCAGGAGAGCTTCAGAATGCTCTTTTTCTGATGATCATACACTTTACACCAAAGCTGAGATGTCAAGCGAACCTATAAGAAATAAAATAACACAAATGCAATTAGCTAGTACTTGTGTGCTTGCAAACGCTGAATTGCAATAGCATTGTAAAGGCAATTCAGCGTTTGCATGAAGCAAATTTCATTAATTTTATTATTTTATTATTTTATTTCATTTATTTCCCCACTACTGTTACTTTTCACCATCAGTTCGGGGCCCTGTCATTCTTTTTTTTAAATAGATTTAATACATTGCTTACTACTATGGGCAGACAAACACCGGATTATAAATGTGAACATTTGAAGTCATATTACTTGAATATCTGCTATTTAAAATGTGAAAAAGTGAAGGAAAAACCTAAAATCCGAAAAAATGTATGTGAACGTGCACCCTAATAGTTCTCATTTAACTGACAAAAGTAACTAATCCATTATGATTCGTGTTTAATTGTACTGACTGAATATATAAATTTAGGTCGGTTTAGAAAGAACACCGTTTCACAAATGTTAGGAATTAATATCCCTGACACACATCTTAATTAGAATTAATTTGTGCGTTCTGAAGGTAGGATTGCTTTTGCATTTACCAAAGACACTCCCAACATCCATGTATCATGAACCAGTCTCTATATCCATTAAACATGGTCTCCTCAGCTAGCTCCAAGGGTTTGTGAGTATCAGTACCAGTACATGCCTGCTACATTCGGGCAGTGACTGTCAGGCATTGCCAACGCTCCTACCACCTTACATGATATGAGAGGGTGTCCACTGTGTGACCAGTTTATTTAGGCTGGGCTGCCTCCTTGCCTGGACCCAACGGGCCTATTCAAAAAGGTTTCATTGATACATGGGTAAATCTATATATGTAAATGTCCTCTTACACTATTTTCTATTCCTGAGTGTAAATTTACTACAAAGTGTAGACTTACTTCTCTCCACTCCCTGAAACTAGATGCAGAGCCATATTTACAGGTGTACTGCTGGTATCTTTTCACTTGTAGGCGGAGATATCTGCCACCTTGGTGGAGATCTCCACCACTGTAGGGGACCTCTCTTTCAAAGTATAGAGGAATTTTTAAAAAAGTATAAACCTTTAAAAAATATATATATATATTTATATGATGTATATCAATGAATATTAATTGTATATATTTATTTTAAATATAGACAAAATAGAAATGCAACAACACTAGTAACATAATTTGAATTAAATAGTTATTTAATTCAAATATATTAACATAACTAACATTATTTTAAGGTGTACACAAAGTAACAAAAAATGTTAAAAGGTTCTATTTATTGATTAGGTATAGAAATACATTTATGTATAGAATTAATTTAAAACTATGTAATTATTTTTGTATAAAAAGTTACATTATATTTAAATTCAGAACAAGGTATTACACTATCTTACAACAAATGATATTTATTTTGTATTTATACATAATTCTTTTAACATTAAATTATATTTATATCGTTTTTTTAAAGTTGAAATAAATGTATTTACGGGAGGACGTTACAGTGGCTGTGAGTGGCCATGTGTGGGGCTAGACTAGGCTGGAGAACATTTATAACTGTTTTGTGGCCTTTTGGGCTGTAGTAGGTTTAGAAGTGTAGTTTGTGAATAACCCCCTTAAAGCTTCACATTTTCAAGTGGATATTCCTCATTGTCCCACCACTCCTCAGGTTCTTCCCACATTTACTGTTAGTTGCAAACCTGCAAGTGTAGAGACTTCCACATGGAAACAATAAGAGAGGTGTAGGTGCAGGTTTGTGACCACACATTTTTTAGAACATAAACACTCCCCCAAAGGATATCCACTGGACAGTGATCGAACACCTGCAACATGGCAATGAGCAAAAATTATTTGAGCAAGAACAGAGATGGGTAGACCGTCTATCGTCTCACCAGGTGGGACTGAGTGACGACATTCCGTGGGGCAGTGTACTGAGATAACACCCACTTTTATAACCTGTCTTTTTGTCTTAAGTTATGCACATCCACATGAAGAGTTTTTGATTCATGCACAAATGGGTTTGTCATCCTTTCTTGCTGGGCACTTCTTTTGGATGTCCCAGACCCGATTGCGAATATAAATTGATTTTTATCGCAATTTTGTGTCACTCTCTTCATTGTATCGTCATAACGAATCAGTGTTCCAGATCTACTAATTATTTAGTTGAGAACACGATTTTTTATGAGTAAGGTTAGCGGTCCAGTCTTCCCATAAACATTACCGAAAGTGTATCCATACCGCGTAGAGAGCTATCTCAATATTGCTATCTCCTATTGACAAAGGCACGTTAAAATACTGTGCACAGATCGGACGATCTGACAATTAGAGGCATAAGACTCAAAATAAGTAAAACCTATACAATAGCCTAAGTACAACCCCCTAGGCAATGTTTTCCTTCCAGTCATGTGATTGATGACGTGGTCACGTACCGACAACGCAGCTTTAAATGCGGGAAGGCGCAATTTTGAGTAAGATCCGGACGTCAGTGGAACAAAATACTAGGTTCCAGGCGGCGAGTCGCCCCGTAAGAAGTAAGCAAAGGTTTTTGTCTACCACACGTTAAATGTTATGGCTGTAAGAAACAGGTAGCAGCATGGGTGGACTGATTTGTGGCAACCCGCTCCGTTTGGTTTGTTTTGACAGATAGAACGGGACGTGAAGAAATTGCTACACTGAGAGTCCATGTGGCACGCTAACTTTCCAAACAGAGTAAGTGCATTTTGATTGACCTATGATTCTCCTAAGGTTTGTCTGTTTCTCCGTCTTTGTGGCCTCTGAGAGGGGGTTATTGGAACCGAAATTTTATGGGTTGGGCATCCGGTTTTTTAAAACGTGCAAATTGACTCCAAGGAGCTACATGCCTCTAAAAACATAGGCAGTCATCAAGCTTAACTATAGCTTAAATACCATTAAAAAACCTAATATAAGTCAGATAACCCTATATTGATATTGGTCTGAATAGCAGGTCAACAAACTGATACAGATACATCTAATATACATGTGTTTTTCCAAATTATTTCACAGATTGTATCTGGACAAATTGCAGGAGTATTGACTGTGGGAAAAACCGTGAGTTAACTGAGGAGAGTATTATATCTTGGTCTTTTCTCTTATGTCCTAACGGTGTGGGTACGCCTTAGCGTGCGTGGACCCCCGGAGGACGTTTTTTTTTCGATTGTTATTTTGGTCCTGAAGAAAGCTGAGCTTAGTAAGCAACATACAGCAGAAACATGTTGACCACTCACACCGGGTCACTGGGGTTCTAATATAAACCTCCAAGTGACCTCACTGTTTTTAATGTGAACAACTGGCCCTTTAATAACATTTTTGGGGTCCAGCTGTAATCTTTTATCACACTACTCATTCATCACTGATCACATATATCACTTCACACTTTTTGTAATACCTGCTCCGCTGCAATCGCAGGCGTCAAAGCACACAGGGGGGATACTCGGTCCCTCCTGATGCGAACCCCATGATGAAGCCTGTCACCACTAGGGTGAGTGAGGGTTCTTTTAGAAAATAGTTTTTTCTCCTTTTCCTTTTCTTTCAGTTCTTCAACCGCACATTTAATTTAGTTTATTCACTGTGTGTTTCTTTACTTAGGCACCTTGTCTCTTAGAAATCCATAGCAGTAGGCGCTCTTTTGTTGTTGTTAATTGGTTGTTAATTAGGTTTGTGAGTAGCCTTTTATAGTCAGTAGTACTACTTTATGGGCCCAATACACAAAAGTAATCTGAGACAAAATCATAACTTTACGACTTTCGGTATTCACAGAAGGCATTTAGAAGTACGAAAGTTAGGATTCCTAACTCTATTATTTCTAAACTGAGAACAATCCTAACTTTACAACTTTCTGTATTCACAGAAGGCATTTAGGAGTACTAAAGTTAGGATTCCTAACTTTACTACTCCTAAACTGAGAAAAGTCCTAACTTTACGACTTTCGGTATTCACAGAAGGCATGTAGGTGTCCTAAAGTTAGGATTCCTAGCTTTAGTACTCCTAAATGCCTTCTTGGGAATCAGGTCCAAAGTGTTTGTACCTAGTGCATGCTGCACCATGAAACTCAGTTGAGTTCCCACTGAATGAAATCTTAGTCAATGATGGCAGTGCTCCAAGTGACATTAATAGCTACCCCTGCTGCCCCTGCTGCCCCTGCTGCCCTGCTTTCCAGACCACTGTCATTCTTCTTTTATTTGTGATGCTTCTGAATGCTGAAAGCAGTGTGTCTCCGGACTAAGAAAGATGAATTCAATAGGCAGAAGAATAATACAAGGAGTAATTTCAACACCATTTGTCAGGGCCAGCCTTAAGCATGGGTGAGCTGGGCCCAGGCTTAGGTCACTGACCTTCAGCGAGATTCATCAAGCTGTCTGCATAAAGGTCATGCAGCAGTCTCCCTCTGAATTGGGTACAGTGACTCAATCCACACTGCATTCCATAGGCTTTTTTCACATGCAGGCCACAGGTGCCCCATGTCATCATTCCTTACCCATCACTTCTCCTTCACATTGCCCAGCCCCTTAATCTCGTACCGACAATGTGGCACCAGCAGGAATGAACGGAGCTGTAGGTGATTCAGGCAAGAGAAAAGAGGAGTCAGGATGTTTGAGTAATCAGCCAAGGCCTGAAAAATAAATACAAAAGGGTCCCTGTTGTTGCGTTTTACTTAGCAGCTGTAAGGAAGTCGAGGTCAGACATGACAGCCGCCAGCCAGGTAGGAGGTGAAGGACTCATTTGGGAGCCTTTGAACCTTTATAACTCTAAATTTTAAACATGTATTTCCAAATTCAATGCAGTTCATGGTTGCACCTTGTTTATCTTATACATCAAGTTGTAGGCAAAAGCAGTGGTGAAATGTGGGCACAAAATGGGCAGCAAATCTGAGTTGTGAAATGGGTTCTATCCATTTAATACACCTGGATTTTTTCTATTTGTTTTAAAACACCTGGTTTGGGGATTTTAGCTGTGGTTATCTCACTATTTGTGTCTCACCCATGGTAATCAGACGGTAAATGGGTTGTGCATGCTACTGCCAGTGTTTGCCTTTGAAGATGAGCCCACCGCAGTGCAGCAAGTGTACGGGTCCAGTTGGCTGTTCACATGTGAATACTTGTGCACAAGCATGTGTGGGCTGTGCAAATATATGATGTAACAGCGCAAACAATTACAACGCATGCTTTTACAATACAGTTTTTACATAGCAACTACCATTACATCGCATGATTCTACAACGCATGCCATTACAACACATTTTTAAACGCTACCATTGCAACGCCTTCCATAACAACGCATAACAGTACAACGCATACCAGTACAACGCATAATACGTTTAGGGCAACAGGAGGGTAAGTGTTGGATAGTGTAGGGGTAAAAATTACTATTCCCATTCCAGTGAGTGCAACAGTAGGGTACGTGTTGGAAAGTGTGGGGGTAAAAATTACTATTCCCACTCCTGTGAGTGTAACAGTAGGGAAAGTGCTTGATAGCTTAGGGGTAAAATTTACTATTCCCATGTACCCCAAAACCCATACCCACCCTAAAACTAAAAAATCTCCATTACTTACTTTATAATGCATTGTAATGGCATGCGTTGTAATGGTATGTGTTGTAATGAAATGCGTTGTAGTGACATGATTGTAATGGGATGCATTGTAATGGCATGCGATTTAAAGGCAGTTGCGTTGTAACAGTTGCGTTGTAAAAGCAGTGCGATGTAATGACTGCGTTGTAATAGATGTTTCTTGTGCTGTGCATGTGAGACTACAATCATGCTCATCCTGGTAACTGCGCACAGGTTGCCTGGTACAGAGAGGACTCTGCTAGGTTAGATATTGACCTGGGTTAGGCCTTATGATAGTAGGGAAAGTCAGTATGGTTTACTGGTTTATCTGCAGTGACACCTTATTATATACATAGGGGGAAATCTGTTTTGGAGAGCAGTTTTGCTTCCCTTTTCCCTACGAAGTTAAAGATATCACAATGGGTGAAACATGTGTGGCAAGATGGGTTATGCAAGTCCCAAGCAGATATATGTACATCTTATGAGTTGCCCAGAATTCTCGTATTTCTCTATCTCAGCTCAGGATCAGAGCTCAGACATAGTGTCACCCTGCTGGGCAAAGTTAATTACATCACTCCCCAGCAGAGGCCTCTAAACACAAAAGGAGTAATTAACAGTGTTCCCATCCGCTCCCAAGGAGTAAGGGGTGGATAAGAAAATCTGTATCTATTAGTTACCTATCACACTGTACCAGGGCTGGAGCAGCCCAGGCCCACTGAGGAAAGGAGGAAGACCAGACAACTGGAGCCAACACAGGAGGAGGCTTCTCTTTGAATTTTTGACGGGAAAGGTCCTGGCAGTGATGTCAGCGAGGGGCTGACATCTCCTAGAGGAGATGTGACCAGTGACTTCTCAACAGCGCCATTTTGGATTGTCCAAGCTTGCTGTGCAGGAAGCTTGGTACAAGGCAGGAGAGGAGATGTAGCACCTCAGATTGGCCTGGGGTGTCTGATTTCTACAACCTCCATCCTCATTTACAAAATCTTGCACACAGGTTTTTGTGCTTTTTTATGTTGGATTCCGGACACTGAGACTGCAACGGCAACAGCAGTCATGGAATACTGGAAGGAGAAACCCCAAGATGCCCTAAGTGACTAAGGACTCTGACCTAGTTGACCGCGGTACCAGTGGGTCTCTAAAAGGGCTAGGGAGGCTATCCCCTTAGACCCCCTGAAGACAAGTTAGGTGAAAGATCTGAACCTCTGAGCCCCAGAAGGAGTAGAGGAGCACCAAAAACAAAGACCAGGAGAAGAGCTGGCACAGGGAGCCAGTGGAACCAGCTCACCACAAAGTACACTTCCTTGGGTGGACCAGGGCTCTACGCGGGAGGATTTCCTTAATTGCTGGGAGGAGGCAAGCGTGCAGCACCCCCACTGTTTCAACTTTAGTCCCCTATCTCCCTGAGGGCTGGGCCAAAGTGAAGGAGAGCCCCCACACGAATAAACGAAGGGGCCTGGGACCCAATCTCTCCCCCACCAGGCAATGAAGAGTGGGGGAGCACTGTTGTATCTCCTCCCCAGATATGGAAGGGGCACAGGAACCCATCTTCATGCCTCAGGAAAGCAGGATGCTGGGGAAGCACTGTCAGGACCCCAAAAATATGACTGGCTCATTCCTGCTCCCTGTGTCTGGGGGTAGCGTGACGGCCACCACACTCAGCACTCCTTGCCTGCATGGAGCGGGCCGGGGAAAAGCAAGGTGCTGGCCCCTGTGCCACAGAGGAGGAGTCGACTGGGCGGGGAGCTGGCAGGAGTAGCCAGGGTGGGCTTCCTGAGCTGCCCCCTACGGTTTGGCATGCATGGTGCCCGAATATAGTGGGTGTATTGGGGACCAGGCACACCCAAAAAAAAGAAGAATAAAAGGAGGTGCACAGCGATAGGCCAAGCACCAAAAAAAAGGAAAGCGGCTCTGCCTGGTGCAGTGGGAGAGCTGTTCATTAAATATTCACCTCTCCAGATGGAACTCATCCAAAATTCCCTCTGGGGATTTCTGATCAGCATATTTTTTTCGTGCCTTCAGGTGGGTCCCAGGATGGCAGGGGCACCACCACTATTAAAAAGAAAATGTGGGGGTGGGGCTGCGGGAGTGCAGCAGTCTCCCCCACAAAACATTTAGAGACCTGAGCCTCTGTTTCTGGGGTCGCCAACATTACAAACCTCCCCAGGATTTTTAGCAGTTTTTAATCACTTTACAAGGCTGTAGTGAAAGAGTGATAGGTTAACATGTAACTTGTTTGTTTTTTACCATTGTGCACTTTTGATAAAGACAATAGGCTTGTTTTATTTAGAGCACTGTGATTTTGGAAGTCAAACCCCTTTAGGAGTCAAATGTGATTTCATAATGTCATCTAAGGAATTATTAACCCCCTTTTTCTATATATTTGTAAATGAATGCATAGTATTTGGTAGTAGAGTGAGAGAGTGTGTGTTTGTGTGAGTGGGTGTGTGGGTGTGGGTGTGTGTGTGTGTGCGTGCACACAGCATGCAGCACACAGACGTGTGTGTGTGTGTAATATAAATCTTCTTTACCTTTCCTAAAGAAAAAGGGCTAGTGAAAGGGGATTTCTAGGCCACACCACCTCCCCTGAGTAGGCCATGGGCTGCTCTGCTTTGTTACCCTGAGAGAGTCAAGCGCTACATTGGGCTTTTTGGTTCCCAGTAAGGTGAACTTGTTGACCTATTACTTGCACAAGGCTCACATCCTACACAACTAATAACCCAATTTTCGACAATTTGTTTCCAGCCAGGGGTGGTCTGGGCAAAGGCTAGTCCTGTCTGCTGTCATTAAAGATAAAAATGAAATCATTGCAAACACTTGTGCCTACCTTATTACAGAAACACTTGTATCCAAAGCGTCAATATTGTATCTTTTTTAGCCGCAGATGGTGCTCATTCTGTATCTGATATATAGCTCTCATATATGTGGCCCTACTGATTTCAATGATTTACAGAACTGTGGAGTTTGTTTTGGTTGCTTTTGCCGAGTGCCACTGTGATTATCTGCTATGAGCATTTTAATCTTTGTAGACTTCACTGGCACTAGAATAGCACAGTATGTTTACTTTAAACTGTAAGGATACAATCAGCGTCACTGCCAATATATTCATGGTAGGGCAATGGTTGGAATACATTTGCTGTTGTTTGTAGAGCATAAGCAGCAGAGAGACGATGTTGTTTATTACTGTAGAAGATGAAAGATTCGGCTGACATCCAGGAAGCCACTTCATGTCAAGAAAGGCACTTCATATGCATGGGTAAGTGTTTTCTTCTTCTAATGACTTTCTTGTCATTAGCCCGCTCAAACTTTACGATGCATCACATGTTTTTGGCATTTGCACTTGGTGTTTATTTTTTATCTGACAGCTGCCGTGCATTACGGATGGCACGACAAAACAAATGGTCCAACCCACTCAGTACATTGAGGACAAGGAGAGACCTTGAATCGCCTGGATGAATGAACTTTTATAATAGTTCATACATTTAATGCATTTTAAAGGTCACTACTTTATGTGCCTTTTCACTTGTTAATAAAATATATATTTTTTAAAGTGCAGATATTTTTGACAAAAAGAGGTATGAACCAATGATAAAATATGATTTTAAGATGACGGAGTCATCCAAGTCATTGTCCCAATACCTGCAATTGTCAGAAAACACAAATGTGCTGCACAGCCACGCTTTGGGTTGGGGTTTAGCTCCTCTTTAGGGAGTTCTTTTCTTTCCTCACTGAGAGTTTATGTTCATATGTGCGTTTGTGTCTGAACATTTGTATGTTTGCCCTCTATTCCTGACTAAATTATCCAACACTTACATTAAATCTCTTTGTGTGTAATATGGGACCCTCGATTCAGTTTCCATTTCATTGTGGATGAGAGAAAATTGTATGTGATTATTAGTGACTTCTCTTTACTGGGCTGAAATCTAGATTGTTATTCATATATATTTTACTTTTAATCAGGTAGGCTGCCTTCAAAAGGATCATTAAACATTGCGCAATACGGTAGGTGGAAAGTACTCAATAGGTATCCAACACGGTTTGTCCCACTTGCTTTTCTTTTTATAGAATTATGTATAAATAAATAAGTGGTTTTGTAAACAGGGCATTATGACAGCTGTACTTAACAGCCCTCAATATCACTCAACTTTTACAGCTGAAAATTGCATATTATTTTAAGTTTTGAGGTCGTAGCTTTACCATCGAAGCAGTTTGACAATCAATGCCTTTTGCGGGTTAAAACATGGGATAAAAGATGTATATATACCAAATTCTTTATTTGGTAAATCCGCACGTCAAAATATGCCAGCTATCTTTAAGGAGCCCAGACCCAAGAACATTTTTCCTCTGCATAAAGCCAGTCCATAGAGTTGTGGTTTATCTTGAGTCTCTGCCACTGAGGACACGCTCTCTGTCATGGTCGGTGGCAGTTCATGGCACCCTTCTTTCGGATTACTTCTCGCATCCCACAAACCTGTTTTAAGGCAATGCAATATTGAGATCTCACTGGCTGAAGTGAAAGGCTGGAAAGACTTTACCCAAGGTTTGGTACCTTCCTCTTATTTTACTTCACTAAATTTAATTGGGATTCATATTTTTTCAACATGACAATAAATAAAATTCACTCCTTTCAATCATAAGCTGTCTTCGCTCATTCCAGTGGTTGTGTAGTGTAGTTCCTATATTCCCAATAGGCTCTGCGCATTGGAATAATATATACTATAGTTTAGACGTAGGACTGAGGTTGACTAGGTCTCTATCGCATATATTAGACTTAATTGTGAGTGCCAGCTAACTCAGAGGTCAATAGAAACTATTTCGAATTCACAAGAAGGGATTAGTTTCTGACAACCGCATACACATGACAACTTTGTTTCCCAAGAATAAGAAATCAATCACTAGAGTCGCGGAAACAATAGATAGCTATTTTACTCAGTCAATCGTGCATGCTTCGTTTCACCAGAGGTGCTGCGAAAATAGAGAGACGGGCGTTTTCAATAAAAAATATTTATTTAACAGTCTTCTTTCTCAAGCATAGGAAGTGTACAGCTACAATCGTAATACTGGTTATAAAGTACAAGGCATATAATACGAAGAGTATTATAAAATAGTACTGATATGATTTCTAAGCCATAAAATGCCTAAAACATATAAAATACATACAGTGATAAAAGAATGACTAAAAGTACTCAACTGGTGCTTCTAAAATACGCCTGCCCCGGTGTACCTAACCTAAGTCTAGTACGAGGGAAGAAGTAAGTGAGGTGTAGCTTTAAGTTTAGTAAGTTTTTCTCTGCCAAGTATCTATCTAAGAATTCTCTAAGGGTCTAATCAGCTCCGTACCTTGGTTTTAGAATGAAGGAGGTCTTGTATCTCTCTCTCAAGACTCGATCTCCCAGCAACCCGCAAGGGTTGCCTGGAAACCTTGGAGCTGTATTTCTCGGCAGGAGAAAAGACAGCGTCTCTCAGTGCATCAGCTGGAGGGTCGGCTTCCTTTGGCACTTGCTGCTGCAGGGTGCGTCGGGCAAGTAGATAGTCCATCTGCTCCAAACCACTGTGTATTTGTCTGGGCAAATGTAGGCATATTTATACCTTGAAGGTGCCGAGTTTGACGTATGATGGGACATAATAACGTCATCAAAGACTCAGTTCTTTGAAAACTCCATGATTTCTTAGATAAATTAGTATTCAGGCAAGGGGAAGCCCCTAGCTGCTGAAGGCGGGTTTTTCTAAGAAATCGTTGTGGATTCTTGGAACTTAGTGGAAGTAGCCGTGCCGTATTTGGGCTGCATAGGCTCAGTCTAAATAAGGGAATGATTTCTATGCCTATATAAAGAAAGGGTGATTTATACCTATATATGGGCATGAATTGGGAAAATTACACTAGGGTCCTAGATTCGTACATAACACCCACTCCATGATATTAAGTGCAATAAAACTATATGTTTAAGCACTGAACATATCTAAGGCAAGTGTTTACAATCCCACCCAAAATACAAATTGCTTTTAAAAGGTTTGTTCACATGAAAAACAGTATAAACTGTATGGAAAACAAGTCTCAACAGATATGAAGCATATTATGAGAGCATACATTCTAATATTTATGAAGAATGAAATTAAATTCATGAAATGTCTCTTAAGGTACAGAAGAAAAAAGGTCGAGACCATCCCATAGCATTGTATTTAAACTGTTTCCGTTTATAGGACAAGGCCAAATATAGTCATTAGGAGGTTTTTCAAAAGAAATCTTGTTCTCTAAGAATAGTTCTACTTTAAGCAGATTACCCTGTGCCAAAAGATCTATTTTGAAAAAAGTTCAAATTGTTAGATGGTTTGTTTTGAAAAAATGAAGGCCGAATTTCAGAGTTCAGGAAATGCTGTGTGCATGAGTCAAAAGTTATTCTCGGTGCCAGGAGAAAACATCAGATCGTCTAGGCTGGTAAAGAAACCGTCTACCATAGTAGGCGAAAGTGGAGCCACTTCAGTTAGCAGGTCAAATGTGCATAGAGGAGGATCATCGCTGTCAGCGTTTAATGCATTAGCAATGTCCACAGTAGGTGGTACCTGTGTGCCTGTAGTGTCACATATCTCACCCTCAGTTAGACTTGCCGGTGAGACCTCAATGAATGCCGTCATCAGAATTGGCAGCCGTTGGGGGCAACACGAATCATGAGTCGTTAACGGACCTAGCAAAGCGTCAACATCCGATGGCAGGTCTGAAGGAAGTGTAAGACAAATGTCCAACACGCATTCCTCTCCGCAAAGCAGGCATCGTAGAACAGGTAAGATGCAATCTTGCCAGATTGGTCTGAACGAAAGGAACCAGGTGGTGTTCAGATCTCTTAAACGAGCCAAGCCAAGAATCTGTGTAATGCGTTCACGATACTTTATGGCAAGGAGGGTTTGTTCCATGGTAGTCTGGGTATCGCTGTTGACAGGACTTGCCATATCGGAGCAGAAGAAATAAAAATAGAATTCCAGCTTCGAGTCCCAAGATGAGAGGCAGGCCACCGAACACAGAGTGAACGAAATTTGGAAAAATGCTGAGGACTGCTTCAAATGGTGTTAACAGTCCCGAAAAAATCGTCCTAAATATATGTGCGATGCCACTGGTATCAGACATGTTTAAGATTTGACCTAACATTTCTGCGAAATGTACTGGGCAGTTGTTGATAATAATGCATGTATCTCTGCAGAAGTCCTTGCAACTTTCAGATCATACGTTTCTCTAGACGAGGTCAGTGGCACAGTTTTTTGTAAAAGCATGACTTTCATTCTGCTTAAAGTATCAATTTGTATAGAAGAGATATTCAGTAAAGGCCATAATGCCATCTCCTTGTATGTCTTTGGATACAGTACATGCATACAACAAGTGACCCTGGATGACACACTAACTAGATTCACTTTTCCTGTCAAAATGCCACAACAGCTGTGGTCATTGAGCATAACCTTGCTGCCATTGGATAGCTGCCTGAAAATTGGTTCTATCACTGTGTAGGGTGTAACGTGCAGGTGGCAAGAGAGGTTATTTGCAGAACTTTCGCAGGCTCCGTGTAAATGAATACCTTGGCACAAAAGTGTACCACTTAGGGAGTTCTTACAATTTTTACAACTAAGGAATACCTATTTTTCCCCACTCCAACATTTGTGTGTGTAAGGTAAAGTCCAGGTCGACTTAATGTATTCTTTACCCAACTTTTCATACAGGCCCGCTGGTATATGCTGTAGACAATACTGAAATTGGAAAATCGTCACTGGTATCGTGAAGGTGCCATGTATTATCCATTCAATGACAGGCTTCTCAGAAAATGTCAATGGTAATCTTTCCAGTTTTTCAGTGCTCAGCACCGTATAATCTGCTCCTCTTTGTGCCAAAGAGATTTGTTTATCTGTAAGGTTAAATACAGCAAACAATGACGTTGTGTTGATTAGACGCCATGGCACGTAGCCTGAATGAAGATTTTGTAATGTCCAGCCTAGATGCATTATAGAACGTAATTGAGACTTTCCATGTTGTAACATTAGCAAATCCTGCTCTATTATGTCAATTGCGGAGGATACAATGCTGTCCAAAGAATATATTCTAGAGGACAGAGTCATTAACCCCTTCACTGCTGGCCCATTTCCGCCCCTGTGCTGTAAACAAATGGAAAGGGGCGACCACTCGGTCCCCCCGAACGTATGTTGGAGTACCCCGATCCCCCCGGGAAGCCATTTTGGGTGGGAGGGGAGTCTCGGCTGGTATGCCCGAAGCGGCGTAGCCGGGGCGCGCCTTTTCCCACCCAAGAGGGGGTTGGCCTAGACACCAACACCGCTAGCCACGCCCTGGAGGCGGATTGGAGGTGGGTACACGCCCGCCCGAAGAAGGATAAAAGGAGCGACAAGCCAAGGAAGCATCCTCTTGTTCCTGTGCTCTGAAGCTGCACCTCCCCGTTGCACGTGAGCTCGAGACGGAACGAAGAGCCATTTTTGAGAATTTAATCGTGTGTTTTCTTCTTTCAGTGAGTTCGGGGCTTTCTGCTTAGGACCTTGTTATGGCTGTCTTTTTGCTAGCTCTTTGGAGATGGAGAATGATGGAGTGTGACTCCAGCCTATCACCCCCATAGTATAGGGATTAGGCCGATAGACAGGGACCCTGTCTTACATATATAAAGGCATTTTCGTATTATTTCCCTTAGAGTAAGGCTTATGAATTTAAGTTAGGGGATAGATATATAAGTACTAGTCATGATTCACTCATTTGCTAACATGCCGATCTGTTTTTCATGGAGCTATGCATATTATGGGCTCCGTAGGCCTTAAACGAGACAGACTCCATTTTGCTTTCTGCCCGGTAGCTCAAGAAGGCTTTCTAGGTGAAGAGTAATGTTTTAGTTTTAAGCTGTTGTTCGCTTGGAGAGAACCGGTTCAGGCTGACCCTTATCGAAGGAATGTATTTTTCTCCACTCCGAAGACACAACTTCAGGCTGGCCAGCTGGGAAAGTGTCCTTGGTACGGGGAGGTACAAGAATTTGGTGGGCGGCAGGTTACTGGCCGTGAATTTCCATGAAGGAACGGGCTTTGATATTAGCGAAGGTGTTAGTCTTTTTGTCAGTTAGTCCGTAGGCGGCACCTAGCCGTTAGCATCTCTGCCATTATTCATCTCATGGTGGACAAGTCGCCATCTCTGAAGTTCGAGAAAGATTTAAGACCGAAACTCTCTGAGATAGACTGAACGAGAAGTGGCGCGGAGCGCACTGATACAGAGAGAGAGAGAGACGGTAGCAAATAATCAGCAAGGTTCCGAGGTCCTGAGGGGAAGCAGACGAGGTTGAGCCTAGCGGTGCAGACGTGTACTTGTGACGGCTGAGGGTGACTGCAAAGCGAGCCAGGACACAGAGACGAGAAGGGAACCTAGATGACTGCCGAGTCCAAACTTCATATTAACCAGGTGATGACTGTCCATTGCTCGTAGACTGTGCACTCTAATCTTTACCTTTTTCTTGCAAATGTTATGCTGCATAGTAATGTGATTTATATCTATTGTTAATAAATACCCTAATTCTTATGGAATTATTGTGTACCTGGTGTTCATGTTCAATCTAGGTAAACCGCACTTCTAGTTGATAGCTGTTTAGTGAACGGATGAGAAATCCCGATCAGGTAAATGGTGATCGAATAACGAGGGAGTGAGTGGACCTTTGATGCCAAGAGCAGGGAGTACACTATACAATCTGGAACCATATTCAAAGTTGTTATTTTAGTTTTGTCCCGAGTAGATTGCTGAGATATCATCCCAATAATGGTTCATAGGAATGTGGTCGTCGTTGATATGCGGCGTTAATGAGAACACTGGGTGGGAGACCAGTGCCTATACCCACTAGATTGTGGCTTGAATAAGTGAGAACGTCAGGGAGGATACTGACGCTTAGTTTCGCAGGATCGCGAACAATTTGGAAAAGGGAGCATTGGGTTCTGCAGGCCCATGTGTAGACACACCGGATTGTGTGTCAGATCTGCCCTAGGGTAGAACGGTCTGGGTTGGGATGACCGCGAGACCAACTGATGTGAATAAGATATTGTAGAAAATCCGTATATGTATATTGTCATTCCCCATCCTTAGGTGCGATCTGTACATTTATCTGTATATCTACTCATTGTGAATACGATCTAAGGAGGGAAGGTGAGTACGTTTTGGCTGGGTCACAGGGGCCCCTGGGGGCTGATCCCATCTAAACAGAAAATCCGGCCATTACAGACCTTTGAGGAATATAAGTGGACGATGCCTAGCAAGAAGGTCGGAAAGAGGATCGGGACCGATCAGATGCTCCGTATGCTGATGAAAGACATGGCGGATATGAAAAAGCAGATGGCGGTAATGAATGGTGTTGGGGGGCCTAAGAGAGTCATTGGGCCGGCATTGCCGGGAGTAGTCCCTCGCGGGAGAGGCAGAAGGGCCAAGAAGGGAGCGTCGGGGGGGAAGCCCCGGTGCCTGAAGTACCCCCTGCGCACCCGGTCACCCCGATCGGGGCCCTGACTCCGGTCCCAGACGTGGGCCAACCCATCCCTGTGGTAGTCACTCCGGTGAACGGGGAGGATATGCCTCCTGAGCTGGCTGCCCAGTTGGCGGCATGGTTAGGCAAAGAAAATGAGGGGGCCACGGCTGAGGAAGCCAGGGCAATAATGAAGCAGTTGCGGCAATCGAAAGATGCTGTGAAGGCACCGTCTCCTTTTGTTTCCCCGCAGGCTCCCGTGGAACAACCAGGGTCGGGCGTTGGTTCGGCAGGAACTACGGTCACAGCGGCCGGTTCAGGTAAGCCATTGCCGATTGCGGGGGAGGGATCGGTACCTTCAAGGAGGGAAAAAGTTGTTCAGCATATCCCGATGGATGTAAAAGAGAGGATATGGTCTGATAAATATGTGAACATGTTTTCCTTGTTGACCGATCATTATGAGATTGAGCATGTGAAAAATCAAGAGTTTCTGCATCCTAGTGTATGGCGCGCCAAGATGGCCGCTTTCAGGGTGGATGAGTCGATCGACAATTGGGGCAGAGCGTTTGGAATGTTCATTGCAATTATGGGGGAACGTAGACCCGAATTGTTGGTGGGATTAGCCGTGTATCAGACACGTATCATGGAATTTTTTGGGACATATGGTGGCAATCATTGGTTGCATTACGATAGCATTTTTCGTAAGTCCAAGGAGCACGACTCATCCCTGACGTGGGATTGTTTCGACTCCATTTCCTGGCAGAAAATGGAGAAGTCAGGCTCGGCGAAGTCGCCATCTTTAGGGGGGGGTATGGTCGAGTTTGCCCGCCATTCGCCTGGGACGCCCTTTCGGGCAGGATCGAGCAACGATCAGCACACAAAGAATAATGGCAACTCAGGTAAAAAAGGGGTCTGCTGGAGCTTTAACAGAGGTAAATGTACTAGGCCGCAGGGATCTTGCAGGTTTAGGCATGAATGTACTGGGTGCGGGCAGTCCTCTCACCCGAGACCATGTGCAGAGCCAAAAATGGTGATCCAGGAAGTAGGGGGGGGCGCCAAACAGGTCTGAAATAGTCCGAGGGGCGCCTCTCCCTACCCCGATTGATATCATGGCAATGATTCCTTGGTTGAACGAATATCCGGATCATATCTCCGCTGGGGTGTTGCGAGATGGTTTTTCATATGGTTTCCGCATCCCAGCGGGGGATTTTCAGGGTAAAGCACAATGCAGGAACCAACTGTCGGTTCTGCAGAATACGACGGTGGTACAAGCTAAGATTGGGAAGGAGGTGACCCGGGGTCGGGTTGCCGGCCCATTTGACATACCGCCTGTTGCTAATTTTGTTTGTTCGCCTCTGGGAGTAGTCCCCAAGAAGGACCCAGGGGAGTTCAGGTTGATACATAATTTGTCGGCCCCAAGGGGTCTTTCGGTGAACGACGCAATTGACCCCGGAGTTTGTTCGGTGCGGTACGCATCTTTTGATGAGGCTGTCGCCATGTTGAATCGCCTGGGGCCCGGAGCGCTGATGGCCAAGTCGGACATTGAGTCGGCGTTCCGGTTGCTCCCGGTACACCCAGATGATCAGCGTCTCCTTGGTTTCATGTTTCAGGGCACCTATTACATGGATAAATGTATGCCAATGGGTTGCTCCATTTCTTGTGCGTATTTTGAAAAATTCAGTAGTTTTTTACAATGGGCTTTCACAAGAACAACAGGATTTACACATGTCATGCATTATCTTGATGATTTTCTATTTCTGGGGGCAGCCGGGGACATGGAATGTGCACAGGCTTTGAATAAACTTTGTAATCTCATGACCCGCTTTGGCGTGCCATTGGCACCAGGTAAGACAGTGGGCCCGGCTACTTCGCTCGAGTTTCTTGGAATAGAGCTCGACTACGAAGAGGGGTGCTTCCGTTTGCCTAAGGAAAAGGTAACGAAGTTTAAGACATCACTTGAAACATGTATTGGTGAGACGAAGGTTAATTTGCATCAGTTACAGCAAGCTGTGGGTCAGCTGAACTTTGCCCTTAGAGTAATACCGATGGCTCGCCCCTTTTCCCGCTCTATTGCTCAAGCCATGGTCGGCCTTAAAGAAGGACACCACCGCACAAGGCTCTCGGCAGAGGTCCGCCAGGACATGCGCATATGGTTGGCATTCCTGGCGGATTTCAACGGTCATGTCGTATGGACCAAACCAGCGGTCTCCTCCGTGGAGCTGGGGTTGTGGACGGACTCGGCAGGGAGCGTGGGTATTGGCGCCATCCTGGGTAATCATTGGTCGGCACAAACCTGGCCGCCATGGTGGCACAAGAATGGGTTGACGGGTAACATTGGGTTTCTCGAACTGTTCCCTATCCTGGTGGCCTTGAAAACATGGCCTGTGGATTTTCGTGATCGCTCTGTGGTTTTCTGGTCTGATAATATGACTGTGGTTGAGTGTATCAATAGTCAGGCAGCACGCTGCAAATGGATTTTGAGACTGTTGAAGGAAATTGTCCTGCTGTGTATGAGACTAAACGTCCACTTTAGGGCGAGACATGTGCCAGGGGTGTTAAATCAGGCAGCTGATGCACTTTCTCGTTCCCGTATGCAGGCCTTCTGGGGTTTTCTGCCCTCAGCGGACCCGGTGGCGGCACCATTTCCCGAAGCTCTCTGGTCTCTCGGTGCCCCGGACTACAAGACCTCGTGGGAGAGAGTTTAGCACCCAGGACAAGGAAGGCTTATGAAGGGGCGTTCCGTTCTTATTTGTCCTTTTTGGGTTCAGCTAGGGGGGAGCTCTGGGGCCAAGAAGAGTATGTCCTGAACTTTTTGTTATCATTACATCGGGCAGGCAAATCAGTGGCTACGGCCAATAGGCACCGGGCCGCCATTTCTTTCATGGCACGGGCCCATGGCATACAGGATCCCACGGCGTCTTTCTTGGTGCAGAAGGCGCTGTGTGGGTGGCAACGCCGTGAGGGTTGCAGAGTGGATGAAAGACATCCGATAGGTCTTGAAATGTTGGCCCTGTTACTGTCCGTACTCCCTGCGACATGTTCGTCTCAATCAGAGACAGTGCTATTCCGGGCCGCTTTTGCATTAGCATTCCATGGGGCTATGCGGGTAAGCGAGCTGGTAGCGAGGAACAAGAGGGATACGGGGGGAGGTTTGTGCCGTGAGCACATCCAAATTAAGGGGGAGACAATGGTAGTCTCATTTGTCAGGTCCAAGACCGATCAGAAAGCGATCGGGGACAGTGTAGTGGTTCAGCGGATTCCGGGGTCTCCCATGTGCCCGGTAGCATGCGTTGAGGAGTATTTGGCGCAGAGGGCGGCATCATGGGAGGGAAGCTTGCTGAGGCACGCAGACGCCACCCCGCTGACTAGGTTTCAGTTTCAGCGGGTGCTAACGATGGCGATCGCAGCGGCGGGCTTGAACCCGTGCGAGTTTGGGACCCATTCCTTCAGGATAGGGGCTGCTACAGAGGCTACAACCAGGGGTCTGAGTGTGGAAAAAGTGAAACAGTTGGGGCGTTGGTCCTCGAATTGTTATAAAAGGTATGTGCGGTTGCACATGTTGTGAAGCCTATGTCTTGTACTCACGCTTCTTGTTTTTGTTTGGTTTACAGTGTCGCGAGCTTACGAAGCGGGGCGGACTGTGCAGTCGACCCGACACCTGGGAACCAGTGGTCAAAGATCACCGGCTGAGGAAAGAGTGGTGTGGGTCGTGGGCCACTCATACGTGAGGCGTGCCGCAGACGTATTCAAAGCAGGTGACATGATTCACATGGCTGGGGAATACGGGTACAGGGTGACCTTCTACGGAAGGGGCGGGCTCTGTATTGACCAGTTTCAAAGTTTTATCGAGGGTTTATTAGGGCGGACAAGGTCACCGCCATCTATAATCATAGTGCATCTTGGGGGCAATGATTTGGTGACCACTGGTAGACGACTACTTCTCGAGGCGATACTATCCACAGTGAGTTGGTTGGCGAGAAGGGTTCCAGGGTGCACGATTGCATGGTCCCATATGATTCCACGGAAAGTGTGGCGGGGGGCTATTTCGGTGGCTGCTGTAAATCATTCAGTGAAGAAGATGAATAACAAGCTTGGTAGATTGTTCCGTACTAGTACATTGCATTCTATTCCGCATGGGTGTATCAGGGGGGACCAAATGTATCTAGAGGATGGAGTTCATTTGTCCCGGGTGGGGAATTCTTTACTCATAGGAGACTTCGTAGCTTGGTTAAAGAGTTTGCAGCCATGACCTTTAAGTAGGAGTTTTTGTGGGGGGTCCGGATAGCCGGTCAACTATCCGGCCTGTGGCGGTAAGGTCATGATCGGTGAGCAGGAATTAGAAGATCCCTAGAGATAGGGCGTCACCCATTATGGATGGGAGCGCCCGGGGGAGGCGGCCATTGGCCCCTCAAACGGGGAGGCGGTCCCCTCTAAGGATGGGGACGCCAAAAGGGAAGGCGGCCATAGGCCCCTCCCTGGGGAGGAGGGGCTAGGGCCCCTCCTGGGAATTTCCCGGGGCCAGGACATCTGCGACGGCAGATGTGGTAAGTTGTGTGGGGTGGGAGGGGGGTCTACGCTACCTTCTAGACACCTCACACGAGTCCTCGGACGACCACTAAAGATGGCGTCGAGTTATCAAGGGGCCCCCGCTAAGACAAGGGAAATTGGAAGTTGGCACAGAGGTACAGTCCTCTGTGCGACCGCCCCCTCACAAGTGAGGGGGGGAGATCTGGTAGTGGGGATCTGACACCGGTTACGACCTTGCCGTTGGCCCGTAAATGTTAGGATGTACAATTTCAAAGTTTGAGTAATGCATTTGCAGGATGTTTAGTATCGGCTAGGAGAACCTTTGTATTACAGATATGTTAAGGTCAGCCAAGAACATCGTAATGTGTAAATGAAATTGTACATGATATGAAACTGTTATTTTAACATTTTAATTTTGTTTCATATTTTAATAAATACGGCCGGGAGGGTAACTCCCTCCCGCCATCCACAAGTTCAGAACTGTTTCCGTCTTCCCATCCTTGGGGATTGTGTTGAGAGGGGGTGGCGGGTATCTCAGCCATATGGAAAGGGGCGACCACTCGGTCCCCCCGAACGTATGGTGGAGTACCCCGATCCCCCCGGGAAGCCATTTTGGGCGGGAGGCGAGTCTCGGCTGGTATGCCCGAAGCGGCGTAGCCGGGGCGCGCCTTTTCGCGCCCAAGAGGGGGTTGTCCTAGACACCAACACCGCTAGCCACGCCCTGGAGGCGGATTGGAGGTGGGTACACGCCCGCCCGAAGAAGGATAAAAGGAGCGACAAGCCAAGGAAGCATCCTCTTGTTCCTGTGCTCTGAAGCTGCACCTCCCCGTTGCACGTGAGCTCGAGACGGAACGAAGAGCCATTTTTGACCCACCCACCAGCCCCTGATGACAGCGATTTGTGGAATAAAGTCGAGTGTCATGTTATTGTTTTCTCTTACAGGTTGTTTTAAATAAAGTTGGTAATTTGGTGTGTAATAAAGTTGATAATTTTTTCCTTTTCAGCATGTATTCAGCAAAGTAGTTGCACCAGATGCTCGGTAGAGATTATATTTCGATTCGCTTAAGTATAAATTGTTTTTTCCCCATTTTTAGTCTTAGATTGTCGTATTTATTTTGGTCGGGCGGTAAGGTCATGATCGGTGAGCAGGAATTAGAAGATCCCTAGAGGTAGGGCGTCACCCATTATGGATGGGAGCGCCCGGGGGGAGGCGGCCATTGGCCCCTCAAACGGGGAGGCGGTCCCCTCTAAGGATGGGGACGCCGAAAGGGAAGGCGGCCATAGGCCCCTCCCTGGGGAGGAGGGGCTAGGGCCCCTCCTGGGAATTTCCCGGGGCCAGGACATCTGCGACGGCAGCTGTGGTAAGTTGTGTGGGGTGGGAGGGGGGTCTACGCTACCTTCTAGACACCTCACACGAGTCCTCGGACGACCACTAAAGATGGCTTCGAGTTATCAATGGGCCCCCGCTAAGACAAGGGAAATTGGAAGTTGGCACAGAGGTACAGTCCTCTGTGCGACCGCCCCCTCACAAGTGAGGGGGGGAGATCTGGTAGTGGGGATCTGACACCGGTTACGACCTTGCCGTTGGCCCGTAAATGTTAGGATGTACAATTTCAAAGTTTGAGTAATGCATTTGCAGGATGTTTAGTATCGGCTAGGA
This sequence comes from Lissotriton vulgaris, assembly GCF_964263255.1. Classification (NCBI taxonomy): domain Eukaryota; kingdom Metazoa; phylum Chordata; class Amphibia; order Caudata; family Salamandridae; genus Lissotriton; species Lissotriton vulgaris. The sequence goes on from NC_141689.1 coordinate 1,859,584,700, forward strand.
GAACCTTTGTATTAGAGATATGTTAAGGTCAGCCAAGAACATCGTAATGTGTAAATGAAATTGTACATGATATGAAACTGTTATTTTAACGTTTTAATTTTGTTTCATATTTTAATAAATACGGCCGGGAGGGTAACTCCCTCCCGCCTTCCACAAGTTCAGAACTGTTTCCGTCTTCCCATCCTTGGGGATTGTGTTGAGAGGGGGTGGCGGGTATCTCAGCCATATGAACAGGGGCGGGCCATGACGAACCCCAGCTGTCATCAGCACACAAGCACTGTAGTGCATGACGGCTGGGGTTCGTCATCAGCATGCAAGGAGTTAATCCATTGTCCACTACAGAGAGAGTTTTTTCTAAATGAATGCGATCAATTTCTCGTATTCTTTCTGCAGTTTCCATTTGCGTTATTTTCCAAGCTTCGTTGTACGCAGCATATATACCGATGTATATGAAAAAATTTTGACCTGGTTTGCGAGGCCCCATTAAGAAATCTCGCAAATCATTGCCTTCTTTAAGTAAAGATAAGTGTTGTTTGATTTCTCGAAGTGTGGATTTCTGTAGCCATTCAAGGCATAGTTTTCCCACACTGTAAGTAGTTACTATCCCTGGATGTTGTCTTTGGGAGTATTTTGGATCAGGCCTATTCACTGTGAACCCTTGTGCTTTATTCAGGAATCTATCTTGACAGTTATTCATGTCTGTGGGCCAGATTAACCATTTTTTCCAATCAGGATTAGTTCTGTTGTGTTGTATAATCTGTTTTACGTCTACCTCTTCATCCGCAGTGTTATTAATGTCAGGTGAGGGCTTTGGTATGGACGGTTTGTTTAAATCTTTTATCTTAGCCAGGCCAAAACAAGAAGTTTGTTGAACAGTGTCATTTAAAAACATTATTTGTTCTGGTATAATGCAGGCTCTGAACAGGGCTTCTAAAACTTGCACCTGCCAGTCTTTTGTGCCCAGACAGTTTTTGTCTCAATGTTGTCTTTCCAAAAGTAAAAACCTAATGTAGAAAGCGGAGCTTAAAAGTTTTCAGAATAAATTTGTTTTGTATTGGTCAACATTGTTTTCATTCCTGTTCTATTCATATTTTTGAAATAAAACCTTTCTGGATTTGTAATATTAAATCCTGAGAAGTATGGAAATTTCTCAAAAAATGTTTTTGAGTTAACCTTTGGTGGCGTTGGACAATGTTCCCATTGATTATAAGTAAAAACATTTATAGGGCTTGCAGATTTATGCAAATAATGGTGACCATAATGATTAAAACAATACATTTGTTCATAATCTGTTGAACCTTCTAAGTATTCATGTTCTGTGAACTTAGCTGACATTTCTAAGTCTGTCATCATATTATTAACAGTTTCAAAGTTCCAATCATCAGAAAATGTGCTGGGTGATACAAAGCCACTCAAAGAAACCTTGATTTGGTGTGAAATCTTCAGCAGTTCTACTGGGCCATAGACGTCATAATCAGTTCTGTTCCATGCTATACCACCAGGTATAGAAATGGCTGTGATGTTAATTGGTGAGAGGTCTCTTCGTTCATGATGAGATGATTTGTGAGGCTTCAAGAGCAAGTTTATTTTTTTGCTTGATGTGTCCATTGTACTGTATTTTCCATCTATCATTTTTCCCAAGCTTAAAACAAGAATGAGCCAGAGCAGGAAAACAAGCACACCTAACACAATCCAAAATTCAACCCATGGTGAAACCAGATATGCCTTTCAAGTTGATGAAAGAGTTATGTTATTTTTTCTCTGAAAGTTTTATTTGCTGGCGTATTTTCAGGTTCACTGGAATCTTCAGAAAATGTATCAAAGTTGATGAAATAGCCAGAGGCAGTTTGGTCAATTGTTGGAATTGCATCACGATTGTTATCGATCTTTGGAGCTGCTTCTTCCTTTGTCATATTTGTATAGTCAGATGCTACATCAATTTTAGACAGGAGTTTCTTGACAAACTGTTATTTGAGTTTCAAGAGGCACATGTTCCATTGCTTTGTTGCATAGTCCTTCTTTTCTTACTGCAGGTTTATCAAAGGTGATAAGTCTTTCAGTTTGAACCTCTTGGATTGTATCGAGATTTGGTCTTCTGCTACTTCTAGGGAGTCCACTGGGCCTACTACTTATTATCGGCCACATGATGTGGTTTGACCAGGTCGATGGATACAACTCTGTTCTCCCTTTTACCAGCAAGAGGCGGTAGTAATACTGATCTTGTTCCGTGGATTGCCAAGATAGGCTCTGCTTTTCTGTAAGAAGGCCCAAATTCCTTCTTTACTGCAATCTTTTCCCTGACTAGATCCCCAATCTTTGGAATCCAGACAGGTCTTGCTGGGACAGGTGGTTTCTCTTCAGTGGTTGTTGGCTTCTGTATCGTGTTACTCAGACTTCTTGTTTCATTTAAGTCCTGTAAAACAGCCAAACGATCTTTGACATCAAAGGGTTTTTGTTCCACCACTGAAGTTTGACAATCGAGGTCTTCAATTATCATTCTAGTACCAAGCAGTAATTCATATGGAGTGATTCCATCCAGAGAATTCCTTGGCAGATTGATAACACTGCGTTGGACACTTATTAGATGTTTGACCCACCCATCACCCGAACCTAATACCTTAGCTGGTATGGATTGCTTTATGTCACATTTTTTACTTTCCACTACCGCATTACCCTCTGGATGGAAGGAGCTAGAATACCCCAATGCAACGCCCAAGCTAGCCATGGCCTCTTTGTAAGCTCGACAGCTAAGCGCAGGACCTGGTCAGAATGTAGCGTGCCGATTGTGTATGTGCCGATAAAGATTCGCAAATCCCTTATAACAGTTCTGACATCAGCTGAGCGCTGGGGCCACACCCAAATAAATCTTATCCTAGTAGTTGTGGGACCGCATCTGTCCATGGTGACGTCTGCGTGTAGATAGTCTAATGCTGTCTAATAATGGTGTCTGAACTGGGCTGGCTACACTGTAGTCAGGTATCTGGTGATTTTCAAAGCTATGATATCTGTAACAGGTATCACAGTTTATTCCAAATTCGTAAACTTGGACGCTCATTCCTGGCCACCAGTACATCTCTTCTAATTCTGTTAGAGATTTTAATATCCCTTGATGTGTCAGACCCTCTCCCATATGTGCTTCTTGAACCGAAGCACCTCTCTGGTTCCTGTTTGGAATTACTCTGTCCCCCACTCCAGGGATTCGAGCAAAAGGAACGGAGTGTGCATCAATTATACATGTATACGTGAGTGGATAGTTTAGAGGTAATGCTGCATAGCTGTCTTCCATTGAGGCTTTAACAGCTAGTAATGTTTCACTGTCTATTGCTCTTTTCGAGTAAGCGATTGTAGCTACGGAAGCTGTTTGTGCAGCCATCTTCGCGGCCTCGTCAGCCAATGAATTCCCTGCAACGTGAACGCCATCACGCTGATGACTCAGTTTGTGAATCACGTGTCTTTTGTAGTTCTTTCTGTAAAAGAACTATTTGTTCCCAAAGCATTTTATGCTTAATTATGCCACCTTTTGCATCTTTGGAACTGTTATGAACCCAGTTCTGCAAATGCTCGTTGTAGGATTCAACGGAGAAATACGAATCGCACAAAATGAGTGTGGGGAATTCGCCATTGGTATTTTCAAGTGCCATCTTGAAAGCCTGTAGTTCAGCTCACTGAGCTGTACAGTCTCCGAGTGATTGAGTTTTAGTGACCATAGGTCTAAATTTACCTTCGTGCAAGCGACCTTTAACAATCGCGCACAGAGCACTATAGGCTTGTTTACCCCCAATTGCGGGCTGTGCTGATCCATCTGTATAGATTATACATCCGTAATGTTCTAGAGGCAGAATCTCAGTCGGCAGAGGGCATTCATGTTCATATTGTAGGAATTCTTGTGTCTTCAAATAGGGGTCAAAGACGTATTCTACGTCTGTTGCAGCAAGAGAGTTAACCCATTGTATCCATCTTGGATGTAAAGCCTTAGCATTGGGAATGTTTGCTTTCATCACTGCTTCTTAGGCAGGTGTAGGTGTAACAATCATTATACGTTTTCCCTGCGCGAGAGCTCTCTCTTTTGCTACTGCTGTTAGAACCGCTGTCAGAATTTTTTCTGTTGGAGTGAATTTTATTTCAGCTTGTGTGTACAAGTGGGATTTGTATGCTATTGGTACCTTTTCACCTTCATTAAAGGTTAGGTACGTGAATCCGCATCTCCCTGGGATGATTCAGGTCACAAGATTGTGCACATTGTTGCGTGTCTCTAACTGTGTTTTTGCTAACGTCTGTTTGCACTGAACGCAACATTTCTGAATGGTTTTGAGTCCAATTAGTTGGTTTAAAATCAGGTTTGATTAGTTTGTAGAGAGGTTTAACCCTTTCTGCGTAATTTAGAACATATGTTATTCCGAAATTCAGGAAACCTAGAATTGATTGTAAGTGTTTCAGTGCTTTTGGAGGTTGGAGCAGCGCACATTTCTCTAGAAAGTTAGCTGCCAGGCTTTTACCTTCACTTAAAAGTTCATATTCCAAGAATAGGACGTTGAGGTGGGCAATTCGTGATTTCTTAAAATTGAATCTATACCCTTCAGAAGCGAACCCAAGTATTATGGTGTTCACTCTTTTCAAGTGTACGTCCAAATCATTGTCTGTAAGATAGATGAAATCGACATATGACAATGCCTCATCATCATACATTTGTAGTAACTCTGTTACCCTGGCTGAAAATAACCCTGGGCTAATCTTGAACCATTGGGGGAGACAGCAAAATTGTTGCTGTGTCCCCATTATTGAGAAAGCGGTCAAATGCCTGCTTTCAGGTGCAATGTTTTGACAGAAAAACCCATTTGAAATATCTAATGTGGTTTTATATTTTTTTCGCATGATGTTATTCATCAATGCTGCACTGTGTGCATTTTGTACTGCAAATGTTTTGCAACAGGAGTTTAAATGTCTGTAATTCAAAACTAGACAATATGAATTGTCTGGTTTGGAGACAGGAAACAAGGATTGTTCATTGACGAGGTGCATGTTTCAATCACCCCTTGGTATTCAAGTTGATTTAAAATCTCCCTGACCTGTTTTTTAGCTTCATGCTTAACTGGATACTGCCTTTGTGCAGTAGGCTGATTTTTTAACTGGATTTTATGGTGAGGAAAATAACATCCTACCTTCTTTCATCTCACATGGGTACCCAGCAAGGTTGTCCCATAAATCCTCTCACTTTAAAGTCAGAGAAAAAAAGGAAGCAATAGGCTCCCTTAAAAGACAGAATCTGACATTTAGCCAGTGTCTTTGTAAACACAGCAAATGTGACAAGATAAGAACAAAATGTAAAGGACTGTTTACAGAAAGCGAGTATCTCTGGATGTTTTAGTGGAAGAATACAAGGAGCTCTGGCAAACGGAGAATGATCTTTACAACACGATCGTTACACCGCGGTATGTTTACATCATGGGCATTACAAAGCAAGTCATTACAACAACTTGCGCTGGATGGCGCTCTAAGCTAAGAAATAGTATGATTTACTATTCCAACACCTTCTCTACAGTTACGTAGGCTGGAGTTGGATTGGTAAACTATTCCTAACTCCAGCGCCCTCCAGCGCAAGTTGTTATAATGACTTGCGCTGTAACGAACGTGGGGCCAGATTTATCAAGGCTTTTGCTTTTGAATGCATCTAAAAATCGCAATTTAAGGAATCGCAAAAAAATGCGATTCCTTATTTTGCCATAGCATTTAAGGAATCACAATTTTTGTGATTCCTTAAATGCTATGTATGTAGCAATTTCAATTTGGGAATTTGGGTTAAGAAATCGCAAATTACCACCAACTTGTAGTTGGTGGTAATTTGCGATTTCTTTTAACAATGCCCTATTTGGCATTTGTGAGGGTGGCATGTGACGCAGATACATGCCCATAGGGCATGTATGTGTGCCACATGCACACACATGTAAATTTCAGCAGTGCAGCAGGGTGTCTTTGAGACCCCCCTGCACCCTTGAAATAATTCTCAGATTGCGATTAGCAAATTGCAAATTCGCAATTTGAGAATTATTGCACTGTCATTCCTATGGGCCTCCTGGCCCATAGGAATGCATTGGAAATTATTCCTTATTTGCGAATTCGCAAAATGCGAATTCGCAAATAAAGAATATTAAGGAATCGCTGAAAAATAGCGATTTTGTACATACATTCCATTTTGCGAATTCTAAATAGCGATTCACAAAAAATCGCTATTTAGTATTCGCAAATCGGAATCTTGATACATCTGCCCCGTGATGTCAAACACCGCGCTGTGAATGTATGCGTTGTAACATCATACATTTCTGGCAAACAGGCTATGCTATATTCGATGGACTAACTCAAGCTGGACAGCTTAAAATGATTAAAGGCAGCAAACAGAAAGCAAGCCAATGTGACTTGCAAACCACTAAGCCACTTATGAGCAATGGGCAGAATACAGTCCCAGGGAAGCTTTCTGAAAGTCCCCATGGTGGAAACTTTAGCAAACCAGCCAGCTGTGTTGTCTGGTAAGTTTGACCTAAAAAGTAGTGCTCTGCCCTTTTTAACTTTATGATTTTTTGGGGAAAGGCATCTTCTTTCAGCTACATTTATAATGCGATAGGTATATTTATTTAACAAAGCATTATATTTATTTACACAGTGTACTGTTACTCCTCAAATGATTCTAAAGCATTAACCTTTTGTGTGAAACGTAGGCGAGAAGGAGATACCCACTAAGAGGCTTTATTGTGCAACATGAAACGAGGAAATCTAGGATCAATCGCATCTTCTACCTCCTTTTCCGTTATCATCACATTTGAGAACACCTTGAAATACGTCAATTAAGGATGTGCACCGTACAAAACACTCCCTTGAATTTACATTAATAGACATTAATATTGCTCAATTCAAAATAACGACTTAGGTTACACATAGAGTACACATGACAGCTGTATTGCCTCTTGATTTGCTGATCGCATTGTAGTCCTGTTGGTCACTTCTAATAAATGCCAGTCAATGCAATAATACAACAAAATGTACTGAAAGGAAGTGCTCCCACATCTAACAAAAATTCAATTTTTTTTATTTAGTATATTCTGTGATATATATATATATACGGGAAACAACCTTTACAACTCAACTTTTACAATGCACTACCATTACAACAAAATGTTTACAACGCAACATCCATTACAACGCATACCATTACAACGCAACAATTACAACGCATGACACTACAACGCATACCACTAAAACACATGTCTTTACAATGCAGTCATTACAACTCATACCATTACAGCGCATACCAATACAACGCATAGTACCCTTACACTATCCAACACTTACCCTACTGCTGCACCCCCTGGAGTTAGAATAGTAGTTTTTACCCCTACACTATCCAACACTTACCCTACTGTTGCACCCCCTAGAGTTAGAATAGTAATTTTTACCCCTACACTATCCAACACCTACCCTACTGTTGCACCCCCTGGAGTTAGAATAGTAAATTTTACCCCTGCACTATCCAATACTTACCATATATGCTATGTAATGGTATGCGTTGTAAAGGTAGTATGCGTTGTAAAGGAATACGTTGTAATGGTTGTTTTGTGAAATGCATTGTAATGGCATGCGTTGTAATGGAATGCATTGTATTGGATGTTGCGTTGTAAAAGTTTCGTTGTAATGGCATGTGTTGTAAAAGGATGTGTTGTAGTGACATACATCCTATGTATACATGATATTTGTTATGTGCAAACTACGTTGATGGTTCAGCTCCTGTTATGGCTTTCAGATACATTACAGATCCTTGACGTGGCTCTTCCTATTCATTTTCTGGCTTGTCCACTCCAGTTGCATGAATCAAGCCCAAAAGACTGATGTAGTGGAACAAGGAGTGTATTAGGTACAGATATCAGTGCATCTCTTGTGGGATGCACCAATATCTGCACCTCCCCCACAACCCAGGCAACAACCCTCTAAAGAAATGTTGAGCTTGGATACGAGTGTTCACAAATTAATTGTGCACATGTAACACATTTTGCACATGGTCAAATGTATTTTCAAAAGTAATGCATATGCACATATTTTGTCATGCCCATTAGCACAAATCAAGAATAATCTATTCCAAATCTGCACCTCACAGTTCAATCTTCAAACGGTCAAGGTTGTATCTTTTCTTCTCTATCTCATCACAGTACATTCAGAAATAATCAGAATTCTTTACGTTTCTATTTTCTAGTGAATATAAAAAGACAAAAAGGAGAAATTGAAAAATTATACAATTATCACCCCATGAATGGAATACAGGGAAACATGTGGCACTTTTCTTGTGTCTATGTGCTGTTAATTAAGTCCCCACCCCCAAAACCCCACCGCCCCGTTCACCTACCGCTAGTAAAATTCAGAATGTGCAAAAATAACATATCAACTTAAATGAAATCATATCACCCTTTCTTGTGAATGATGAAACGCAGGCCTTGTTAGCTCTCTTCAATACATCATGTATTGTTATTTTGCGTGCCTCTGCCTTACGACCGCAATACATCCAAGATGTGGAATGAGCTTAAAATGTAAAAAAATCTATATCCTCTCTCTTCATATTCCTTTTATCTACCTGGCCAAGGGCAGCTGGGAGCACAGCCAATGGTTCGTTTAGGTCCAGTTACAGAATCCTTCTGCAGGCACCGATCCATTACACTCTTTTATTCAAATTACTAGTACAAGAGAGATCTCTCTCCTCACCTCTTCCCCATCTGGGAACACATATGAGAAAGGAACTCCCCAGTCTTCTCAGTGATTAGTTGTTCACCAAGGCCCGACCCGCTTCTGAGGTCAGTTTGCGGATTGATGTGAGTATTTTTGGGCAGTGAGCCTCCAGTAGCAGCATGTATTCATTTGTAACAGATTTATGTGAAAATCCAGAGCCTTTCCAAGAAACCACTGGTTCAGGTCTACAACCTAAAGGACTTCCACAGTCTCCTTAGAAAATACGTCGAAATGCAACTAATTATGCAATATCAGTAGCCAGTCAGATAATATGAACCGTGCCAGAGGATAACTGGGTGCCAGTAACATGCTGATATGATTTTCACAAGCCAGTAGCATTCTCAAAGATTTCCCAATGACGATTTTCAAACATGTTACTCACGACGGAAGGAAAATCCTTCCTTGGGAAGAAAGTGGGTAATAGACAAGCCCATTTGGCCACCAGTCCCTACAGCCCTGGAGTCCCTTGAACAAAGCACCAGACTTCAGGGGGTCACGAGTAAGGTGCCCGTCCCTTGGTCAGACTGCACAGGAAGTCCAGTCGGCGTCCCAATATCTCGCTCTCTGGTATCTACACAGCAATTTTAGGACTTCCATTGCCTGAAAGTCCTTCGACGGATTACTGTTTGGGCCTCTTAAGAGTATTGTAGCCAGTGGCCCAAAATTAACAATCTCGGTCACAAACAACATGAGACGTGCACCAAACCGTCATACAAATCATACACGTTTTCTGTAAGTCGTAATTCCTAAACTTCCGCTTTTAAAGATTTTATTTAACTACAAGGCACAAGTCTGGAGCCCACCCGCTAGTGTCACAGAGTTGACGCCGTCCACTCTTCCAAGAGTTGGTACACACCAAAATATGCGGAACTCGTCTGACATAGGCTGCAGACACCAGGACACATTCTGCAGCTCCTGCACTTTGTCGCCTGGGCAGACAGAGAGGTGGCTCTGTTATTTAAATTCCAGCTGGGCACAAAACAAAGGCCTCCTTTTGATCGAGGATCCTGGCTGTGCGCTTTCTGGAGCCTTGAACCTAGATACACATACACTATATTGTTTTATTTATTTTAGAGCACTACTCATCACAACGCAGGGTGTTAGAGCACTTAACATCACAAGTACGCATTATGGATTGACAATAAATTATATAGGTGTGAAAGTCAATGTACAGGATGTGTTACACAAGCCAGTGGGGGTTACAAGGTGTAGGAATCACGTCCTCCATAGCTCACTATGCTATATTAGAAGGATTACAATTCAAGTAACAAAATTATCCCTATGTTAAAAGCAGTAACCCACTCACCTAGGCACATAAATCAAGTCATCTGCTTGTTACATGATGTGATTTGTAGGAGACACATTGACCCTCTATGATACTTTGAGTAATTTGCTGTTTAGTTGTTCTTCTATTTACTTTGTATTTCTTATGATTTGTATGCTAGCTATCTATCATTTTCTGGCATTGCTTATTATCTCTTATTGTGTTGATCGTTATCATTGTGTTTATTGTTATTTATTGTTTACTTTTTTGAAAAGTCAATAAAAATTATTTGAAATCACAAAAAAAGTAGGACTACATTTCTGTCGTTTCCACAGTGCTGGCGTTCTTTTGGCAGCCTAGAACCAACACAGGCACCCTTGCACCACAGTTCAAAGGTGCCTGCGTTGCATGCAGGATTATTTTTGTGCAGGACAAAAGATTCCTGCACAAAAAATAATCCACAGAGTTATATTCCTCTTTCTATGTGTGCTGCAGAATGGAATGCAGCACACATAGGGAGAGGAAGTAACAAGGAGAAATAAAGATACTTTTCCTTATTATGCCTCCCTGGGAAGGCATATCTTTTTGGCACAATCCCAGGTTTACCAATACTGGAATATCTGGTAATGAAGCAAAACCATGGGAGTTGCTTGAGAACACCCACGCAACGCCAATGGAACGCCTCTCTTGTGCAGAGTAATGCAACACAGCAAATTGCTCTACATTGCTTTACATGACATTTATGGAACCACTCAGGTCTACACAACGTGGCCTTGCAAGACTTTATAAATCTCAATTAGGACTTACATTTCTCTTGCACCACCTTGCGTGTTGCGAGAGTGGTGCAACTCCACTCGTAAACATGCCTCTAAATGTAATGGTTTATACCCCAATTTTACCTCAGGCGTTGCATCACTTTTTTTGGCACAACCCTGACACAAAATCTCAATTGTTAAATATCTTAATGTGTTGAAACGTATGCATGATAGACCTGCTAAACATGTGGGCGGCTAGCGCGTGCTTCCGGGATTTAGCACCCGCTTTGCATCGCAACGTTAATGAGATGCAAAGTAGGCCTGCCTCAATAGACCACATGGCTGAAATATCGCAAAGGCAGCTTCGTGACATTTACAACAATGCCCGGGCCGGCGTTGCGATAAACAAAATTGCGCTAACCGGCCAATAACGCTGGATTTTAACGTCAGCTAAAATCCAGTGTTAGGCATACATTGCAAGGGAGATGGAATGTGGGGTTACGGCCACAGGATCGTATCAGCAAAGTCATCGCTCTTTACCACGGAACGCGTTGGGACATTTCCCTGCTTTCGATGGAATTTTCATCGCCAATGCGCTAAGCATTGTAAATACAGCGCTAGCTTGGTGATGAATTCCAGCCGTCGATAGGGAAACTCGCGCTAGGCGCGGCCAGTGATAATTATTGCTGCCGCTTGTTAATATGTCCCCAAGTTAGCTGTGAACTCAGATTCTCAATTTTAACTACCCACCTACACAAGCCTAGTACGGACATTCCTTCCATAGAAAGAAGAAAGGCATAGTCGCACGCACTGGCAAAACACACGCTCTTACCAGAGAACAAAGCTCCTGCATTACAACCGCCTTCCCGCTTTCCTGTCTTCCTTTGCAGATTAACAAAGAACCCAACTTCTGCCTTCAAGAAACACTAATAAACTGCAGCTCAAATTTGGCTCAACACAACAAAATCCATGATTTGATCCTAAATTAGAAAGTTGGACTGTTACTGACTTGATGAAATCGACCAATCATCCATTAAGTAAGTCTCCCAGAAACTTCATCCTAAAGTGCTTTGCTGCATGCTGTCTCTCATTTGTTTTGGCCCCAGGGGATGAGGTCACTGAGGCAAATTAAGGCTCGGGGAGGGGACTGCACACTCCCCCTTGCCTTAATATATATGTTTTGGCCCGGCCAAGTGGGTGGGTTACCCTGGGCATGAAGAACACCCCTATGACACACACAACTAAGGCTGGGGGTGTGTAGTGTTGGCCACAGGGCCTGGCAGCAGGCCAATTCCCTGCTACTCACAGCTAAAGGCCGTGTGCAGAGTTGGGTTCAGGAAGAAGTCCTTGAAGCCAAGCAAAGGTGCGGGGATCAGACACATCGTTATAGGCCATGCCCAATGGCCACACCCAAGAGGGCAACGAAAACTCATGGGAACTGGAATTGTCATCAGATTTCAAGCATGAATACCAGATGCTTCCAGCATATGAGCAACAAGGTTAGAGGGCAGGTGGATGGCATATTAACACAAAACTTCTTGACTTGACTTCTTGTGATATAGGTGGGATGAGAGGGCCTATGGGGGTACATTTCAGTTCAGTAAGGCACCAAGAAGAAACCCTCATGAAGTAGGTGGGACCAGAGGTCCTCAGGTGGGTGATACTGCTAAGTGTCATGTACGCCCCGGGATAGCAGGGAGATTTGAGGGAGTCTGCGAGGGAACCAGCAGAGGAGGGACTCTGTAACTGAGGAGTTTAGGGATACATACGTGGCAAGCCACAGCAGTTCTCCCCTCCCAGCGGACGTCTCACTGGCCCAGATTTCTGCAGGTAGCAGGCATGAAAGCAGTGGTTCAATAGGGGAACATTCACATGGCTTGCAGGTTCTCTGGATCGGTCGTCCGGTGAGTATCCCATCCAATCCACTAGGTAAAAGAGCTTGCCGTTGACCCTTTTGTAGTCAAGAATTTTGTTGACCTCAAATTCGAGATGCCCCTGCACTCCTGGGAGAGGTGGTGGTGGCTCAGGATGAAGGCAATGGACATGAGGTTTAATGGGGAAATGTGAAACTCACGAAGGACTTGGTACTCAGTAGGTGAGTAACTGGGTTTATGATCTTCATGATTTGAAACTGGCCTACATACCGAGGTTGCAGTTTATGTGGCCCTTCCAAATGTAGGTTTTTGGTTGCTAACCAAACAGTGTCTCCCACAGCATATAGTGGTTGAAGAGTTGATGACAGTCACCTTGTTGCTACATATTGTCTTCAGAGCAGCGTAAAGTGTCTTGGGCTGAGGGCCCTATGTCAGCTAGGTGTTTATGAGGAAACTGAATGGCTGGAATGCAATCTTGATCTCTGGCACTATGCAAAAGAAGAGCCTTTTGATAACATCCCAAGTTACAGTTAAAAGGAGACATACCAATGGCTGAATGAATATTATTGTTGTATGCAAATTCTGCTATGGGTAAAGCCTGAACCCAGTTGCTGGTACAGGTTGCTAATAAACAACGCAAATATTGTCCATATATTGATTGGTCCTCTCTGTTTGTCCATCAGTCTGAGGGTGGTAGGCTGAGGAAAGGGGCTGTTGAATCATGAGAGATGTGCAAATCCCCAGCCAAACTGTGGAGATGAATTGAGCTCCACAGTAGGAAATGATTATTGTGGGTAAACTGTGGAGGAGAATACATGTTGGATAAAAACATCTACCAATTCTTTTGCTGAGGGGAATTTCTTCATTGGAATACAAATTAAATCTGTAGATTTATATAGTGTGGCTCACCAGCCATGAGGGAATACAGGGGCTGCCCATGGGAACGAGGAGATTAAGTGATTTGCCTAGAATCACAGGATGATCAGCCAACACCGAGTCTTGAAGCCGGATCCTCAGCTATAAATACAATATTAACTACTGGCAGTCACCAGTAGGTAGTTATATTTAGGACCAAAGTTTCCGTAGTGAAAGGTTTTTTGTTTTGCCAATAACTTTGGTGCTGCTTGACGACTCTCCACAAAATTTCCACAAAATGTCCCCTTTTTAGGTCTCGCATGCGCTGCATAGAAAGAGACCTTTAGCCATCGGCACAGCTTTCCATGCAAAAACATGCACGCATTGCATTGCTTCCAATGGCAACACGTGCACGTCTGTCGAGCAGCTGGCGCCATATGTATTCAATTATTGCCTTGCTGCTCCCTCCTGCGAGGGAACTGCGCAGGCCCCCTCCTCTCCCCCCTCCCCTGCTGCCGCGAGAGACTCGCGTGCACGCTTGTGCTTTTTGAGCTGCGCTGGGCTCATGACACTGGCGTGTGACCGGCAGGTCCATTTATGACCAGTTTGCACCCAATGCCCACGCCTGTATCACGAATGCATTGGAGACTTTATCTATCCGGGTTTGAATGTTTCCTTCACCGAGGTTACTGCCTGTGCGGGGAAAAACAGCATTCGCTGGTCAGAAAATTGAGAGAATGTTTTGCGTGTCAACAGGGAAAGAGGGCAGAATGAGTCAGCGATATCGTCATTGTATATAATGACAATGAAAGTAAATCAGCGGCATAAGAAAATTCGGGGGGGAGGCTTCCCCAAACCCCCATGCTCCAGACCCTGTCAAGAGCTCTCTGCGGCCACCTGTGCACCAGAAACACTTTATCCACCTCTTAACCCACACAGCTCCTGCAAGTCAAGGGAAACCGGGGAACGAATTTGTCACAGGGCTCAATAAACCTTAATGGTGTCAAGCTGCTTAACTATCACAGAGTCGGCCCAAGTGTACAAGGTGCATTAGTCTTTATCGAATACTGCTGCAATGCATCTTTGCGTCTTACCTGTATACACTGTAGTTGTAAGGTGACTGTAGGCTACCAATTGTAGACTGTACGCGGTAAACAGCTGTTTGACAGCAATTTGGCTTTTGTTCATTGTTCATAAACATTGGTGATTCATAGCCTTTAGTATGGCAGCAGTATTGTAAGCTGAAATCCTTATGCTCCTTACACTTCCAATGCTGGTTCTTGCGCACACCAGTGCTCCATTGGGCCTCTGCTAGTCTCTGCACACTCAGCAGAATTGAAAGCAGGCAAAAGCGGCAATGGGATCGGGCAGCAGAGATCCTCACCCACATCAGGGGACACCCGACTGGGGCTAAACTGGCGCTGGCTGCTGCATGTGCTGCCTTTTACCTTCTGCCTCCACACTGCAGCCTATCGCCTGCAAGGCAGCAGCCAGGCAACTCACATCACTAGCCACTGACCCCCCATGGGCTGCAATCATTTCGGTTTGCCGCCGTTAGTCCAGGCTGCCCAGTCTAATCAGGGTACGAACATAGTGCATACTGGTGGCCGCTGAACAACAGGGTCAGTCACTGACTCTATGACTTCCACTCTCCAGGCTCGGCAATAATTTAATTTGCCTCGGGCAACGGCCATAAATTACAGGCATAGCGCTGGCGGGCCGGTTCGAGCAGCAGGCAGCGCTGGGCAGACAGCTGGGCAGACAGCGCATGAGTCCCGCAAACCAGGAGCCATCTGCCTCCTGCCTTTGTCACAAACTTCCCGCTCTGGCAGCAGGACCGGAGGTGACGTCCCCCAGCGGTGCTGTGGGCAGACTTTGGCATATTACATCCTGTCTCAAAGCCACTACCAGCATCATTGTAAGATACATTGTAGCAGCACTGTCAGCCTGCTAACAGTCCATTGCTCAACTGTAATCACCAGAAGCCTGTGGGAGCAGCGCATGCAGGCCACGGACTGCGCTCCCACCTCCCCCACACTTCATAACAGTTTTACACAGGCTTAAGCTGAGATAATATGCTGAATGCATCATATTTGTGACAATATATTTCAGTGCGGTGATACAGAGCACCACACTGAAATGCGTTAGTTTCACGCCTGATGCGTGGCACTTGGCAGGACTGGCACAGTGTGGAGGCCCCCTGGGGCCCGCCAACCTCCCCCCACACTGCGGAGTTTGCGGGGGCTGTTAGACCAATATAAAGGATAGAATGCATCAGCGACTCTCTCAACCAACCGCTGTTCTAGCTACCTCGTTCGAATAACAAGACGATCAGTGGATTTCATGTTGACCAAGGAAGAGTGATCACCTTGATGAACATACAGACATACCCAGTTGAACCCTCAGACATACCTGAAAATAGAATGCGCAAACAGTCTCTTAAACATAACCACCTGCATGACTAAAATGCATACCTGGATGAAAATATAAAGCTAAAGTTCGACTCCCATAAAAGAGAGTTTTGAGTCCTCTCGCCCAGACAAAACTGTGAACTAGCACCATCCTGATATGAACATCTGACCAAACTGCGAACAGCAAAAAGTAAAACATATCATTTCAAAGTGAAAAACAATCTAAGTAGGAAATCAAACAAAGGAGTAATACAACTTCATAATTGCAACAACAAGTTATTGTCAATCTTTTAGACCAAATTGTAGATTTCTGTGCCTTATGGATGTTCCTGGTTTAACAATTTATTTTCAGCCCTCTTATTTATTTATATACGTGCCAAAGAGAACAAGCATTCGCAGAGCCAATAGATCTCACTTTTGGGACCTTATAAGTATTTGGTTATGCAGCACAATATCCTTGGTGAAACAACATAAACTGATGCATGGCTAAACACTTATAAAGTCCCAAAGGCGAGACCTGTTGGCTTTGCCAATGCTTGTTAGTTCAGCTGCTGTGCTGAAAGTTTCAGATTGATCCATCAAGCAGGGCCAAGAAAAAAGGGTGGTCCCAAGACATGTTTAACACAACTACAGCCCAAACTGCTGAACGGAATAACACCACATTTGGCAGAAAGCTAGATATTGGTCCAGAAATCTTGATTTTAGTGATTTGGTGTAAATCCTTTCAGTAGTTTCAGAGAAATTAAAGTTTAAAAAATATAGAAATCTGGGGATGCGAGTCCTTGCAGTGGACTTGCAGATGCCACTAAAATTTGATTGGCTACCAACACTTCAACCAGGAGTTGTTTGCAGCTATATTAGAACTTAGCTTGAAGCGGAATCCCACAAAACATTTTTTTTTAAAAGAAAAGGGGCAGTAAAGGAATACTCTGACACCCCAGATATGGTGGGAGGGACACTCAGGGACCCCGCTGGTGTTAAAAAGCTTTTTTTTTTAAATGTTGCAGGTGGATCATGAATCTGTGGCAACATTTTAAAAAAATCAAAGCATGGGCTTCCGTGCTTTGTTTACTATAGGCCTCCTGGTGGGGCAGGTCCCAGGGGCATTATAGAAATTAGGGAGGGGGTTCACTGGGTTCCCCCTCCTTAGGCTATTCAAAGCCCCTGGGACCGTCACCTCCCGGGGCAGTGATCTAATTATATGCGAGAGAGTAGCATGGCTCCCCCTCTGCCCTGGGGACAGCCACCTCCCCGGAGCACGGAAGTACATAAATAATAATGTGGAGGAGGCCCTACTGCCACCTCCCTGGAGCAGTAACATTGCCCCGGGGACTGCTACCTTCCTAGGGCACATATATATATTTTTTTAAAGCATAGGGCCTCCCGCACAGCTTTGTGAACCACCAGCTCCCCGAGGCTAACATAAATAATAATGCGTGGGGGGGATCTGCCCCCACACACATCCCTGGGGATAGCCACCTCACCGGGGCACAAATACGATATGGAGGGGGTCCATTGGGCAAATTTTAACAAAGAAGGGGGGATGCGTGGCCCCCTTCCAAGAGCCCTACATCGCCCTGGGGACCGCCACCCCCCAGGGCTGGTTCCAGCAATGTCCTGGGGTACCCAACCCAGGACATTGCAGTTTGCTACGGCATGGCGAGAGCACCTCTCCCGCCATGCCATATCAAACAGTGCTCTGCTTTGAGCAAGCAAGAGCATTTTCCTCTTGCTTGCCTGAAGCAGAGCATACTTTGCTTTTACACACAGGGAGCTGCATGTCAGCAGCTACCAGTGTGTTAAAGCAGTGCCGGCTCCCTCAGGAGGGGGGAGGCGGCAGGGACTGCGGGGACCTTCAGGCTTACTAAAGTAAAAAAAAGAAAAACAATTAAAAGCTGCCAACTCGCTGAAGGCCCCACCAATCTCCACTACTCTGCAAACGAGCCTCCTGGCAGGCTCCTGGTTGGGGAATGAGGTCCCAATGGATACTGTGGGTCCTTAGCGGCCAACAAACCCTCTTGTTACCTCAATTAAGCCCCACATAGCAGGATTGCTGAGAGGTGGGTGAAGTCCATGCCCCCTTTCTCCACCTTTCTGCAAAAGTGGCTCTCAGTGCACAGGTGGTGGCGGTATGAGGTTCCCTTGCCTCCTGAGGGCCTCAGGATGAAAGTGTGCTTCTTCCCCTAACGAGTAGTACGCCAGGAGGTACGTTTGTAGAGTGGTGGAAAAAGGTGGTGTTAGACCTGACATCATTGGCTTGAGTCTCTCCTCCATTTTTTCTGTTTGCCACCACTGTTTTACGATGTTTTGCTGGTATATGCTTTGGGGGCTGTGCCACAGCTGATCCGTGCCACAGCGCAAGTGCTCCCTATGTTAAATTGATGTATCTATTGTATCTATGTTTGGCCTATTTGTTTTACTGTCAGTCCCTAGTCTAGTGCACCAGGAGTGCCGGGGCTTGTAAATACAAATGCCGCTCGTGGGCTTGCAGCACGTGTTGTGCCACCCACAGGAGCGGCATCGTAAAAGAATGTCTACGGGTCGGTCATTGCGAGACCCACGTGCAGCCTAGTGCTGTCACGCCGGCTGCGCAAGTATACCTACTTGCCAGCCCCTCCAACCTTCCCTTGACTTCATGTTAGTCACCCCTATGGTAGGCCCACGGGCCGGGTGCATTGTAAGTGTAAGGTAGGACACGCCTGACCAAGTTGGCATGTCCTAATAGTGAATTACAGCCATCTTCGTTCTTCACTATTGCGAGGTAGCCTGCTCTCCATTAGTTAGAATGGGCCGACGGGATTATTAATGCTATGATCCTAGCTGGCTCGGGGAGCATGGTGCAATGTCGAGTTTGGTATCCCTGAACTCTGGGTTTAATTACGCATCCGTTGGTGTGGATGGTTTTTGGACTCTGGGTTCGAAAATAGCACTTTTAGAAAGTGTCTATTTTCTTGTCTAACCATATCTGGTTTCTGCTGGTCTTGCGTGTGTGTGACAGGAGCTGGGTGGCTCCGCAGGTCTGGATGAGTCAGTGTGGGATGAGTGGGACATTTACGTTGAGAGTAGGGGGAGAGTAGTTGTTGATAGCCTGCCTTGCCTGATACAATGCTGGCTCCACCTCCTGCCAAGCGGCTGATGGCTCTGTGCCTGCCATGGACGATCCCAGCCCCACCTCCTGCCAGGAGGCCGATAGCTCTGCTCCTGCCAGTGTCAATGCTGGCTCCACCTCCTGCTGGGCGTCTGAGGACCCAGCCCTGCTCAGTGAATAGGCCAGGTGCTTCTGCCTGGCTCCACCCACAACAGACCCAGGATGTTGGGAAATCCCCCTACATGGACAAAGGGATCAAAGCCGAAAAGGGGTATAAGAGAAGGACCCCTGAACCATGAAATCAGATCACTTCTGACAAGGAACCCTGTAACCAAGGACAAGAGGCCTGCTGATCTGAGGACTTGCCTACCCCTTCTGCCAGTGTGCTGTTTGCTGGGGGGAATCCTGCAGTGCTTCTTTATTTTTGCCAAGGAACCAGGAGAGAGGAACTGTGTGTGTACTCTCACGCTTGCTAAGAAAATCTCCAAGGACTGGAAGAGTGCCAGTCTCCTGCTGAAGTCACAGGGCTAAAGGACTTCATCTGCTAAAGTGCTATTTGCTGGAATTGTGAATCCAGCACCTCTGAAAGAACCAGCAATCTCGACGCCGATGGACGTCGCCGAATCCAGCTCGACGCAGTGGGTAACGGCCCCAGTGTCCCGCTTCCTCGACGACCGGCCGCCGGGCCCGACCGACGCCAGCAGCAATGCCAGTGAGTGGGAGTACGGCTCTAGCTCCAAGGGACCTCGTGTCTGCACCGCTGCTGATCGCATCAAATGTGTGCCCTCTCGATGCCGTGAGCGCTGCTCACTCTGTGCAACCGCATCATCGACGACGCCTGCTGAGGCCTGATCGACACCGAAGACGCGACGCCGGATTGCTCGCCGCCGCTGATCATTGTGTGCTTCATTTTCCTAAAGGTACTGTGTTGTTGGGGGTCCGTGTGACTCCGGGCTCGACGTAGCGCTCCTCGCGGTCGACGCCGAACCTTTGGATTAACTTTGCCTCGACGTCATGTAGCTCCTGTGTGGGTTACCCTGTTGCTAAGAACTGTATTGCCAAGAAGAAGATTGCTTGATACTAAAGACTTTTGTGCTAAAGAAGAAACTACCGTTGAACTATCCCTTTTCCTTCCCAGAGTATTTATTAAGATCGTGTACATTTTTGTCGTTATTTGGTCTTGTGCTAAGCCTTATATAAAAATACTTATTTTTATAATACTACTGTGTCGTGTCCATTTGTAGTGTATTCACTTTATCACTGTATGTGGTCATAATTGCTTAACACACAGCCTCTGAGATAAGCCTGTCTGCTCTGCCAAGCTACCAAGGGGGTGAGCAGGGGTTATCGAAGGGTGTGATCCCCTTGCCCTGACTAGAAAAGGTGTGTCCCTATTTGTCAGAAGTGCATACCTCTGCCAACTAGAGACAGCCGGTTCTAACAGGTGGCATGACCTCTGATGGCCTCTCAGCAATCTACCTGTGTGTGTCTTACTGGAGGTAATAGGAGGGCTAGTTGCCCCCCAAGGACCCTCAAGAGCCAAGGGCCCTTCAACCCCCAAATAGTAGTGCACTAGGGGTGTGTTTGTAGAGTGGTGGAAAAAGGGTGCTGGGCCTCCGACCAGCTCTCAGGAATACCACTGTGTAGGACTTACAGGAGGTACCAGGAAGGCTTCTTGGACCCCAAGGACTATTCTTTTTAAAAAAAAAAGATTTTGTAGCCCTCCCTGCATCTCAAAATGCGATGCAGGGTGTGCTACGAAATTCGTTTTATTTATTAAATTGTTTACTTATCTCACATTATCCATATTCTGTTGTTTAGCACCCCCACCCTGCCCCTCCCCTGCCCTGTCTTTCTGCCCTATGGAACTCCCTCCACGGGCCGCAGCTGTTGTAGACAGAAACTGCAATCTAAGGTAATGGTTCTAATCAACCAGTCAATCTTGGGGTTATGTTGTTGGAACCCTTGAGCTCACAAAATGGCTCCAAATATTGGTGTGTCTATGAAATCAAAGTGGAGAGTCTCTGACTGTCCATTGTTGCAGATTAAAATCAATGGTTCCAATTGATAAGTGATTAGAACAGAAGACAGTTCTTGGCCTACAACTCGCACTGGTTCCAGTACACCTTTTTGAATAAAAGCAATTCCTAGCTACTCCGCTAAAAAATATCTAAGAAATTACCTCTGCCCCTAGCTTCCTATAGCAGGGTGAAAATGTTCTGCAGCTGATTGGAGAGAATCAGGAAAACCGTTATGGTGAAATGTCTTGGGGTTTATGTTATTGTGTTGGTGAGATACTGTGAAATCATGTTAGATGAATCACTCAGGAAGTCGACCTCTTCCCTTCCCTAGCCCACTAGTTTTCTACTTTGGAACCCAAATGTTTAGTGATTGCAGCTGTCTAAGAGTCTTGCATTTTACTAGACACTCCCTAATGAAGTGTCCTCCTTTTCCGCAGAAGAGACATAGGATGAATTTACATCTCCTCTCTTTTTATCAGGGGACAAAGGGCCTCTTACCCCACCAATCAACATGGGTTCTGATCCATCTGCGGTCTTATTCTTTGTTGTTTCTTTCTCATCCCCTCTGTAGACAACCACCCTAGGTTCACCGAGAGTCTTCTCACCTTTCCTCTCTCTGAGTACATGGTCAAGTTTAATGACTAAAGCAATGAAAACAGGACATTTCTCCAGGGGGTCCACAATGTTGGAAAGGACATCTTTCAAATTGTCTCTCACCCCTCTAAAAAACTACAAAGTTTGCTTCTCCTCGGGTCAGTTGACTTCCAAGACCAAGCAATTGAAATTGGTATCGTAAAAAAGGAGGTCCTTATGGCCTGTCGCAAGCCTAAAAACTCATTATTGCTGGCTTGATTTTAGGTCTGCTACGCAAAGAGCTATTGCATTTGTTCTTTGAACATTGAGAAATTATATAGAATCAGCTCATTGTTCTCCACCAATGGAATTGAAAGTGGCAGCACGATCAGCTAAGTAAGAATTGATAAAGGCCACTTTAACTGTATCAGTTGAGAATGCATGAGGTCGGCAAAGAAATTGTTGAGGACTTTGATTCAGAAATATGTTATTTTAGCCCTCTCCCTACTGAAACTCTCTGGAGCAGCTAGTGGTTGGGGGTAAGAGTAAGGACTGTCAGATTTACAGAAGCACTACTAGCATTTCTAGTGGAATCCCCTGGGGAAACAAGTCCTCCAGGTGACCTAGTGCAGGTGGGTCAATGAATGGCTTTTGAATCTTAGGAGCTGCCCCGGAACCTTTTCTTAAGAGCCTGTATGTGGCTTGTATTTCACAAGTCCTGACTCAAGAGCTTGATTATTTAATTGCAGTGTTTGAGGTTCAGCCTAGATATTTGCTATGGCCTGTGCCATACATTCCACAGTAGGGGTCTGAATATGAACTAAAAGAGCCTGGTTTACATTTCCATAGGCTTGGGGATTAGAGGGCATGATAGAATCCATCTTCGCTTGAGTAGAATTCATTTTTATGGGCTTGGCTTCCAGTAAAGAGCCATTCACCTGAATGGCAGGCGCCTGCTGCAGTAAACAGATTCCACTGTTTTGTTGGCATTGAGCAAACATAAGGAGATGATGGACATAGCGCTGAAACTTTTCAGACACTCACCCCCAGTCACAGAGCTGGGTTAAATCCATCATCGTTCTTTAGCTCACTTCACCACCCCAGTTCTGACACAGCTATAGACAAATCAGTTTTGACCCTGTGACTCATGGGAACAGTCGAGCCCGAACTGCCAAGCCATGTCTTCCCTGGCCTGGAAACAGGCATCCTGGGACCTGTTTCAGGCTAACAGTCCTCATCAGCCAGGCTAGCCTGAATCCAGTGGCAAAGTGAGCAAGGGACCTACGTCTGGGCATACCCTGCCAACTTAGGGCGAACAAAGCAAACACAAGGAGATGATGGACAGAGCACTGAAACTTTTCAGACACTCACCCCCAGTCACAGATCTGCATTGAATCCATCATTGTTCTTTAGCTCACTTCACCACCCCAGTTCAGACACAGCTATACGCAAATCAGTCTTGACCCTGTGCCTCATGGGAACAGTCCAGCCTGAACTTCCAAGCCATGTCTTCCCTGGATCGGAAACAAGCATCCTGGGTCTGGTTTCAGGCTAACAGCCCTCATCAGCCAGGCTAGCTTGAATCCAGTGGCAAAGTGAGAAAGGGACCCACGTCTGGGCCTACCCTGCCAATTTAGGGTGAACGAAGCATACACAAGGAGATGATGGACCGAGCGCTGAAACCTTTCAGACACTCACCCCCCGTCACAGATCTGGGTTGAATCCATCATCGTTCTTTAGCTCACTTCACCACCTCAGTTCAGACACAGCTGTATGCAAATCATTCTTGACCCTGTGCCTCATGGAAACAGTCGAGCCATGTCTTCCCTGGCCTGGAAACAGGCATCCTGGGACCTGTTTCAGGCTAACAGCCCTTATCAGTCAGGCTTGCCTGAATCCAGTGGCAAAGTGAGCAAGGGACATATGTATCGGCATATCCTGCCAACTTAGGGTGAACAAAGCAAACACAAGGAGATGATGGACAGAGCGCTGAAACTCAGTAAGGCACCAAGAAGAACCTTCATGAAGTAGGCGGACAGGATTGCCTAAGGTGGGCAGTGCTGGACCTGGTGCACTCCACGATGGCAAGGAGACTTAAGGGGTCAGCAAGTGAATAAGTATGGGCAATATTTGCGAATTCGCGATCCGCGAATTGGTGGGAAAGCGAACTCGCAATTCGTAAAATTCGCGAATTCATGCGAATTTGCTGTTTTTGCCAGTTCGCGAGGGTTTTGTACAAGTTCGGGAATGCAAACTTACTTGTGTGGTCGCAACGGTCGCAACCATGTTGTTTCTACGTGTCCAGCCTGTTTGCGACCCTGTGGTTCATCGCGGTCACCCTCCGGTTCATCACTGCCACCCTCTGTTTCACCAATGCCACCCTCTGGTTTGCCACTGCCACCCTCTTGATCATCACTGCCACCCTCTGGATCATACCTGCCACCCTCTGGTTGATCACTGCCATCCTCTGGTTCATCCCTGCCACCCTCTGGTTCATCACTGCCACCCTCTGGTTTGTCACTGCCACCCTCTGCTTCATTACTGCCACCCTCTGGTTCGCCACTGCCACCCTCTGGATCGTCACTGCCACCCTCTGGTTGATCACTGCCATCCTCTGGTTCATCCCTGCCACCCTCTGGTTCATCACTGCCCCCCTCTAGTTTGCCACTTCCACCCTCTGGATCATCACTGTCCCCCTCTGGTTTATCACAGCACCCTCTGGTTCATCCCTGCCACCCTCTGGTTCATCACTGCCACCCTCTGGTTTGCCAAAGCCACCCTCTGGATCATCACTGCCACCCTCTGCTTCACCAGTGCCACCCTCTGGTTCATCACTGCCACCCTCTGGTTCAAGGCTGTGGATTGGGGCAGGGAGGGCTGAATGAAACTAGACACTGCCTTGGGCACACAAGGTGTCCCATGCAAAGTCCAGTTCAAACCGGTGCTGGGGCTCTCCAGCCCCAGCTCTGGCGCAAAACTGGACAAAGGGAAAGGGGTGTAACCACCCCCTTCCTGGGTCCCACCCATAGGAGAGACCTAGCAGGAGATCCAACCCCTAGATTTGGAATAAAGGTAAGAGTTGTACCAATGCAAATCATCCTGACTGAAACTTTGAAATGAAACTCTGGACCCTTCAACATCCCACTCGACATGGAAGACTGAATAATCTCCTTTGTGGTCAAGTAGTGGCCACCCTGTGCAAGCAGGCACCATCAGTGCATCAAGACTTTCTTTGCCGTTGCTCCCGCCGGAGCTCGAACGACAAAGATCAACAAGACCCAGACTTCCAGACATCCAACAGCCCGATCCACAGTCCTGGCAAAGCTGAGACCCGTGGAGGCGACGAGAGACGTGGGACCGGCCATCTTGAAGAGTCAACAAAGTGCTTCCTGTGCAGCTCCTGAGGCACCCTTGGCTCTGTGCTTTGGGGGTTGAGAAGCCCCAGCCCCGAGCAGACTGTGCTCTAAAGATCACCCCTCCACACTCACCGAGTGCTGCGTGGGGCCCTTTTGCACGTTTCCTGCTTGCTGCGTTGTCCGGTCACTTGCCCGTTGGCTCGTGGCCTCTGTGACAGTGATCCATCAAAACTACACTGCTGGTCTGGTTGGTCCAGACTGGCCCTAGCTCCCCTGTAAACGAGCCATCGATCTGACCTTCCCGGTCCGATCCAGAAGTTATCTTTGAGTCCTGCTTGGGTTGCATTTGCCAAGGTTTGATGACTCCAATTTGAGAACTGACACCGCCGACAGTAAGAGCCTTTGTGGGACAGCTCGTGTCCACCAGCTGGTCATCTTCGATCCTTCCTGGTCCACGTGGCAGCAGAGACAAACTACACATCAGCACCTGATCGCAACCCAACACTGCCTGGTTCCGTCCTGGTTCCATCCTGGTCACTGGCTAGTGACCTAGACTCTGTCCCCTCTGCTTTCAGGTACTCTACATCTTCAATCCACCATTGAATCCAACCGGACTCTTCTCTCCTGGCCGCCTGCAGCATCTTTACCTCCAGGCTCCATAGAACTCCACGAAGAAACCCGACACACTTTGGCACCATTGCACCAACTTCCTGTGGGTGAGGTAACGAGATTACACTGGTGCTCCTATAGTGGTTTACACCTCTAGTGTCCTACTTTTAGTGGCTAAGTTCTAGTCCAGTCCTAAACCTATAACTTTCTGATTTTTACGCACCATTGACTTGTATGGTAAAAGCGGTTGCTTATAGACACTGCACCCGCATCCTGTGGGCCTCCTATGTCCTAACCTTCATTAGTCCAGTGTAGGCCCAGCGATTCCCTAGGCCCTAGGCCTGTTCATTGTTCGTGACGTGGTACATATACCACTTTCTTAATATATGGTTTGAGTGGCCATCCGGCCTATCCATAATTGTGCATCTTATTGTATGTTATACTGTGTTCTTTGTTTAACGCTTGTGCTCCTGTGCTCATAATGAGTCAAGGGGATTATTTTAGAAATAAATACATATATTTTATAATATATAATTTGTGTGGTGTCCTTTCATTTGGTATGTAAAGGATTGCATATGGTAAAACAGCTGGCTTCACATGCCCTCTTGAGTTTAGCCTAAGCCTGCTTTTGTCCATGCTACCACTAGGATAGCTGGTCTATAAGGTTGACCTACAACCAATCACCATAAGGATCGTTTGCACTGGTGCAAGGTGCTCACTAGAATAGTGATCATCATATGCCAGGCCAACTTCTCACACACAGCACCCTCTGGTTCGCCACTGCCACCCTCTGGATCATCAGTGCCACCCTCTGTTTCATCACTGCCACCCTCTCGTTTGCCACTGCCACCCTCTGGTTCATCACTGCCACCCTCTGGTTTGCCACTGCCACCCTCTGGATTATCACTGTCCCCCTCTGGTTCATCACTGCCACCCTCTGTTTCACCACTGCCACCCTCTGGTTTGCCACTGCCACCCTCTGGTTCATCACTGCCACCCTCTGGTTTGCCACTGCCACCCTCTGGATCATCACTGTCCCCCTCTGGTTCATCACTGCCACCCTCTGTTTCACCACTGCCACCCTCTGGTTCATCACTGCCACCCTCTGGTTCATCACAGCACCCTCTGGTTCACCAGTGCCACCCTCTGGATCATCACTGTCCCCCTCTGGTTCATCACTGCCACCCTCTGGTTTGCCACTGCCACCCTCTGGATTATCACTGTCCCCCTCTGGTTCATCAGTGCCACCCTCTGTTTCACCACTGCCACCCTCTGGTTTGCCACTGCCACCCTCTGGTTCATCACTGCCACCCTCTGGTTTGCCACTGCCACCCTCTGGATCATCACTGTCCCCCTCTGGTTCATCACTGCCACCCTCTGTTTCACCACTGCCACCCTCTGGTTCATCACTGCCACCCTCTGGTTCATCACTGCCACCCTCTGGTTTGCCACTGCCACCCTCTGGATCATCACTGTCCCCCTCTGGTTCATCACTGCCACCCTCTGTTTCACCACTGCCACCCTCTGGTTCATCACTGCCACCCTCTGGTTCATCACAGCACCCTCTGGTTCATCAGTGCCACCCTCTGGATCATCACTGTCCCCCTCTGGTTCATCACTGCCACCCTCTGGTTTGCCACTGCCACCCTCTGGATTATCACTGTCCCCCTTTGGTTCATCAGTGCCACCCTCTGTTTCACCACTGCCACCCTCTGGTTTGCCACTGCCACCCTCTGGTTCATCACTGCCACCCTCTGGTTTGCCACTGCCACCCTCTGGATCATCACTGTCCCCCTCTGGTTCATCACTGCCACCCTCTGTTTCACCACTGCCACCCTCTGGTTCATCACTGCCACCCTCTGGTTCACCAGTGCTACCCTCTGGATCATCACTGTCCCCCTCTGGTTCACCACTGTCACCCTCTGGTTCACCACTGCCACCCTCTGGTTCACCACTGTCACCCTCTGGTTCACCACTACCACCCTCTTGTTAACCACTGTAGATTATGGGGGAAAGCACATCTGCCCAGCCTCAACTGAGATGAATTAATTTGGGGCTGGTTATTGTGTCACTGAATTTGTGCATCAAGTCTGGCACCTGCTTCCTTAGCTGTAAGACCTTCCTGTTGCAGTTATTTTTTTTACAGGAGCATTGTGCCATACTTGTAACTATTCTCTGACCCTGCTTTGAGGGTCAGAGCAGGGTCAGAGAATAGTTGCAAGTAGGCAACTGAATTCTGGAGGGGCCCCTCAGGAAGCACTACAGGGAATGGTTACAAATTAGCTTGAACTTTTGCACCTGCTAAGTGCTTTCAGTTTTCCAAAATTCATGTTTCTGCCATTTCGCGAGGTTCGCTGGGCGCGAATTCGTGCGAAATCAAACTTGCAACCCGCAAATTTGTGCAAATTTGCTGATTTCCTTTTTTTTACGTGTTCGCGCGGTTTTTTGCTTATTCGCGGACCGCTTGCAGCGCACCAACCCCGAGGTTGCCCATGCAGTCGTGTATGGGTGCGGCCATCTTGTTTGCGTGACGTGTTTCCGTTTCTGGGCGCTAGTTGTATGCTCGCGTCGTATGCGGCACACGATTACGTGTTCGTGGGCGTTTTTGCTTGCTCGCGGGGGAAATATCGCTCAAACTTACCCACGCGGTCCTCTATGGGCGCGGCCATCTTGTTTTTCATTCACTGTTATGGTTTTGGGCATGCTACCTTTCTATCCATCTTACATCTTTGTAATCCTATGTTTTTCTGAACTTTTTTTGTTTTTTTTTGCTTATTATCTCTCTCTTCAATTTCCTACATCTATATATATATATATATTTTTTACTTTTTGTTACTTTATTACCTACTTTATTTCTTTCGCTCTCTCTCTTATTTTTTTTCACACCTATTCTTCTTTCCTTCTTCTTGTTCCCAGGACCATGGCTAAGGGAGGCGACAAGGGCAAGGGGAAGGGCCCAGCACCCCGTACCCGGCTCCCTTGCGGGCGTTTGAGGGGGAGGAAGTCCAGGCCAGGGAGATCTTCTCTGCGGTGGAGGTGGCTGCCTTGATGGTTTTTGTACAAGTCCAACTCCCTAAGACCGTGGCAGCAGGTGGGTGGATTGCTTCCGGTTACGGCCTCCGGGAGCGTCGCCAGCTGTGGGAGAAGGTGTGCCGGCGCATGTATAAGGAGTCTGGGGTCCGGCGCACCTACCAGCAAGTGACGCACCGGTGGAGTGACATCTTGGACCGGGAGCATGACATGCTCGACCTGCTCGGTGTGGAGATCACTGGCCTTGGTAAGTAGCTATTTAATAACTACTTTTTTTCCTTCTGCTCTGTTATATTGCTAATCTATTTTTTTCCTGAAGAGTACGAATGCTGCTGATTCGATTACATTGCAAGTAAATTAATGATTAAATAGCTTCTGTCATTGCAGGTGCTCGCCTGGTTATTGGCGTTGCTGCTATGCTTACTTGTTTGCAACTTTTTAGTCATTTGAGAGCATTACTGCGTAATACTAGAGACAGTACAGTCCTTCTTTGTACTCCTGCTGCTGCCACTTTGAAGAGATAGTGGTGGATTGATATGTTGAGTATATTATTTATTACTTGTTATAGGACATTTGTTAGTGGTCTGCAATCATGATGACAGACTGTGTCTGTCACGCGACGTCTCGTGTTGCTGAGTGATGGCAGTCGTAGTAGAACCTTTTTGTTGTTGATGTAGTTAGTGAATTACATAACTTTCCTATTAGACGGTCTGCAAATCCTGCAATACTGTACTACTATCCTCCTAGTTGACCAGATCAGATGCAATTGATGTTAATTTGTTTCCCCGACATAATTTTAGATTGAGTACAAAGAAATCAAATATTTCCCCAAAAAAATCATCCATGTTGTGTTTCTTTATTTCATGATCACCAGGACCTCCCAGGGGCAAGGTGCCGGCGGTGACAGAGACTCGGGAGGCAGAAGGTGGACAGGAGCAGTCCCTTGCAGGCTCTTCTGCTGGCCCCAGTAAGTTGTTCTATTGTTATATTAATACTTATACTTCCCTAACTTTTACAGCTCCTATTCATTACAAACTGGTTCTTAATAATTCTGTTTTACAAAATAGTCTTTGATCTTCTTTTAATGTAGACTACTTTATACATTCTTATCCTGCCTCTACCATCACTCTCTGTGCTACTACTATTTACAATTATGAGTCGGTCTGTGTAGGTAGCTAAGCTTGCCCATTCGGCAAACGGTGTGAAACAAAACTCTGATACAGCAATAGCTCTAGGCACTGAGTACAGTCCTCTGGGTTGCCCTTGCTGTCTATTCCAGTCTTCTTAATGTAAGTGCTTTGACAATTTCCAACAACAAAATGTCATTGTTTACACCAAGTAAAAGGTAGCAGTTGCCTTTTTGATTTGAGAGGAGCACATCCCATACCTTTCAGGGACTATTCTGCACACAAAGAAGTATGGACAAGATGATAAGTGCAGTTCGACTTTCGACATACCTCAGTCCGAACAGAAGTTGAACCCCCAATCCCCTGACCGACTATCTAGAATGTCTGACCAATGATTTTACGACCCAGAAGAACAGAAGAAGACTACCTCCGAGTCCCGGCCTATCTGAGTCATTGAAACATGACTGCCAAGTGCAATAGTTCAAACCTTTCCACTCACTCACTCGTAAACAAAAACTACACAGTGTTTGTTAGTTTTAAAGTTTTATTTTCAATTAAGAAATGAAAACATTATTTCTTTATTTTTAATAGCGTAGTATTCTGATGGATGAAGATGACGTTAAACAACATTCCCATGAATGAAATTAGTATGACTTAATAATAGTTAACAGACACATGAAATTATTAGAATAACTGTGCGGGAGCCCACACCTTCTTTAAAGTACTTAAAGTACTGCTGGTGATGACTTAGTAGTAGTTAGTGAATCGTCTGGCAGAAGGGCAATGGAATCTTCTTTCTGTAATGAGAAAAATGGTGCCCGTTAAGCAAGCATTCATCAGTTGTCATAAGAAGACGTTTAGCATTTAATGGAATAAGCATATAAAAGGTTAACACCCTCCCCAAAACCGTTACTTTTTTTCAATCCCAGTAATAAAAAAATGTGTTATGTAACATTTTCTTCCATTACGAGACAAAATAGGAGGTTGTGTATGGCATCTGAAAATGTGACATGTTTTTCCTAGACGTCACAACATCTGATGCGGCACAGATGACCACCAGTGCCGGGGCCAGCAGTGCGGAGGGGTCCACTCTAGATACGGCGGCGCCAACAGGAGGAGCTGGGGGGGAAGACTCAGCGGCGGCGGACGGTGGTAAGTTATTATACTCCTTACTTATTGAAATTTTTTTGAGTAGGCTCGCAAAGGAGTGTATGATGTACTGTACAGTAGTACACAGTACACTAGTATAAGTACACTGTACTGTCAAGAACATTTACTAATTTAGAACTACTTTTTGGGCTATCACGGAGAAGACAGTCAACCTTGACTTTTAATAGCATTAGCAGCGGTACTTCTCTGGTAACCAATGACCCCCTCTATTTCACTTCAACTCAGCTGGCAAATTTTTATTGTGAAGCCAAGTCATATCACATGAAGTTTAGGGATGTGAAGAACGAAAAGTTAAAGAAGGGTGAAATGAAGGACGAGCGAGTCTTAATATTTATGACTGTAAAGAATGGTTTTGTTGAATGCAATTCAACATAAGAAGACGGCGGCTTCCAAAATATAATGAAAAGGGTGGGGTGTTAGTTGGTGTTTGACAAAAAGAAATTTTGGTACATTTGAGACATTAAGAAGAATCATTGACGTACTTTGGAAGCCTGGATGTTATCTTCTTTATCCTCCTCGTCGATAGTAGAGGTGTATGATGTAGTAGAGGAGACGCTGAGTGGATGAAGTATGGCCAGTGGCAGTGCCACCCCTATAGAAAAGTAAGACATTCAGATCCCCACTTGCATGTACTGCTTAAAGTACTGCGAGTCTGCATCATCATGGCCTGCGTCTGTATTTCTTGGGTGAAAGCTAAGTGAGCTGCCATTATCGCGGCTACCACAAGTTCACGTACCAGTAATTTCTTTTGCAACCCAAGAGAAAAAAAGTAAAAAAGGCCTTTTTTCAGTACTCTCTGACTATGTATGTAGTACTGAGTCCACCAATAGTGCTGCTAGTGGAATTCCTGAAACTCCCAGTAATGTCACAGGCTTACAATGACGGCGGAAAGATACATGCCAAAATGTTATACTGTTACAACAGGTATCTGTGCACACGTCGCCTTTTACAGAGTAAATGCTGTAGGTAATCAAACAACACAACCAATAGACAAACAATGTGGAAGTAGTCTTGATAGAAGTTTTTCTTCAATTCAGATTTTATCCACCTCGTCCAGCCAACACGTGTTTCGTCAGGGCTAGTAGCCCACGACTTCATCAGGGCTACCGCGGGCAGCGGTTCCAAAGCTATTGCCACAATGGCTATGTGCTCTCAGCCGCTTCTTATTCCGACCCAGCTACCGGGTAGTGTGGACCTCAATGAAATACCACACAGCCTGGGGGAAGAGGGTTAGGGTTTGAAAATTGGATGGGAATGGGGGTTTTTGGGAAAGTTTGGTAGAGAGGAAAAAAAACACAGCATGGACAGTCAAACAACAAATGAAGAGAAACAAATCTTTGGATTAGAAGATATTGATAAATCTTTAAAGGGACATAAAGGAAGTGCACTACTGCATGCCAGAAGTACTAAATGGATGGTTAGGTTACTGAAAAGTAGTACTACTACTTACTGCAACTTACTAGTAACTACGAAGAAACAAGTTGACCGTACAGGGCTGCAGTCATTACGCAATTTCACTTGCCTCTCTGCCCTCAGAGAGAATAAACACTTAGAACATTAAATTAGTGTTAAACATAGCAAAGACGTATCAAATACTTGGAGAGATGAATTTGAAGCAGAGATCAAACAAACGCACATAGTCACACTCGTAGAAGTAAGTTCAAGTTCACAAGAATATCATTTAAAAGATAAAGAGAATTTTAGATACTGTTACTGTTTTTTGTGAAGTCGATGCATCCAGCCATTCCTCTTATTCGCGGTACTCCTTCATTCCATCGGATGCTCCGTCGATCAATCTTGGTGACCAGACACACTGTCCACTGCCTGCCTGATGCGGATTTGCGGATCGCTAATTGTAAGCCTGAGTAGTACATCGATGGCACAGGGTAAAAGCCTGCCTGTAATTGATGATGGAAAAACACAACAGTAAGTGTTAAAGACACCTCAGAGAAAAAAATACATAAGGCACGCTGTTTAGTGCAAAAATTATACTGTCACTTTCAGAGATGACAATCCCCAAAATCTAGAACACCCCACATTACCCTCCCAAAAACATGCAGAATACTGCTGCTACCTCGCAGAGGCCTAATTTCAAATCGTGCCAAAACGCACTCAGAAAGTATGCCCAAAACCCCCCTTTCCCACCATGGATTATCTTCAAACCACTTGCAACCAAAATTACACATTGCCACGAGTGCTCTAAGACCCAAGAACCCAGTTGCAAAAATCTAGAACACCCCCAAACACATGCAATACTGCTGCTAACCCTAACGAGCCCTAAGTTACAAAAAGTGCCAAAACGCTTTTCAGCATGGATTTTCTCCAAACCACTTTTATCCGGTATTAGACCTTCCCAGCAATGCCCCAAGACCCGCCAACCCACTCGCAAAAGAGCAGAACACCCCCAAACAGGCAAAAAGCAAAAATGGAAAATCTCATACTTAGAATATTTTCGGCCTTCTTTCAATTCTGTCCAAACGCGCTGTGCAGCTAGGTCATAACTCCACTTTTCCACCATGGATTTCCTGAAAAACAAATGCAATCAACATTAGACTGTGCCAGCAGTGCTCCCAGAACCCAAAACCCACCCCCAAACACCAGGAACCCCCCCCAAACAGCACCCCAAAGACAAGCAAGTGAGAAAAAACGCAAAAACGTTTTCACCTCCGATTTTATCCAAAACACTTTTAACCAGTATTAGACCTTCCCAGCAATGGCTCCAGACCCGTCAACCCAGGCGAAAACAAGTAGAAGACTCCCAAACAGCCAAAAAGCAAAACTACAAAAATGGGGACTTAGACATTTTTAGGCAAATAACTCCCCTTTGCCACCCTGGATTTGCTTCAAACCTCTTGCAACCAAAAGTATCCATACCAAGCGTTGCTCCAAGACCCCAAAACCCACCCACAAACACCAGGAACCCCCCCAAACAGCACCCCGAAAACGCTAAAGTGAGTGAAATTCCTGAAAATGGAAAAACATTTTCACCTCCGATTTTATCCAAACCACTTTTATCCGGTATTAGACCTTCCCAGCAATGCCCCAAGACCCCCCAACCTACCCGCAAAAAAGCAGAACACCCCCAAACAGGCAAAAAGCAAAAATGGGCCTACTACCTTCAATTCAGTCCAAATACGCTGGGCAGCTAGGCCCTAACTACCCTTTTCCACCATGGATTTCCAGAAAAACAAATGCAATCAACATTAGACTATGCCAGCAGTGCTCCCAGACCCCAAAACCCACCCACAAAAACCTGGAAGCCCCCCAAACAGCACCACAAACACAGGCAAGTGAGCAAAAACGCAAAAAAAAAAGTCACCTCCGATTTTGGCCAAAACACTTGATTCCGATATTAGACCTTCCGAGCTATGCCCTCAGACCCCTGCAACCACCCGCCCAAAAGCAGAACACCCCCAGACAGGCAAAAAGCAAAAATGGGCCTACCTTCAATTCAGTCCAAATACGCTCTGCAGCTAGGCCCTAACTCCCCTTTTCCACCATGGATTGCATGAAAAACAAATGCAATCAACATTAGACTGTGCCAGCAGTGCTCCCAGACCCCCAAACCCACCCACAGAAACCTAGAAGCCCCCCAAACAGCGCCCCAAAAACATGCAATACTGGTATATTCAAAACATGGCAAATTGCGCTGCTTACAAAACATTGCTGTTTTTAGCACTTCCACTACTTCGATCCTCTTCAAACTCACATGGACAGTCACTTGTTCCAGCGATTCACAAGAATCTCAGCAAGGCAGAACAAAATCGAACCACTGCGCTCTTTGAAGAAGAAGAAGAAGAAGGAAGGTCTACGACTAGTTTTCACTTAGTTTTCACCCAAACACACGCACCCGCAAAACACCCAAAAAGGCCAAAATTCTGCCAATTCTGGACCAAAGAACACCAAACCCCCCTAAAACATTGCCAACATCATTATGAACAAGACAATGTTAGAAATGGGATCCCTGGCTGGCCAGGGCTTGCGCCAAAGTCAGTCAGAGACCACCACTTCCACGTCAGGGCAAGGGAGTTACGCGCCAAGATAACCCCTTCTCACCCCCTTGGTAACGTAGCATGAGCAGTAAGGCTAAACTCTGAGGCAATATGAGTTAGGTGTTTGCGCATGCACCCCCAGCAACAACACCCAAGGCCCACCACAAAGGAAACTCCACACAAGGTTATGTATAAAAATAGCCTTTGCATTACACCAAAACACATTAGATAAAAACACACACTTCACAATGTACCAACAGGCCCGGGCAGAATTTACAGGGGATATGTACAAGACAGGGCCACCTGTACCACTGTCAGGAATCAGCACTCTTATAACTAGAAATACTATTAGAATTAGCACTTAGAACATAGAGTATAAATCACTTTAGCACACAACCAGTAACTACTGGTAACCAGTAAGTACCACCTACGCAACCCTAACCATTCCTAGGAGAATATTATACAGGGAACCAGGACCTCACAGGGAACACCTGTAGTAGGAGAAAACAACCAACTAAATATGACCGTACATTTAGGGGTATAGACCTGGGAACAAAACACATGATGCATAAACATACATTCAGCGGTGTAAGAACAAGGCACATGATGCATAAAACACATTCAGAGGTGCTGCACAGGAGAACACATGATGCATAAACAACAAATTCAGAGGTGTAAGAACAAGACACATGTTGCATAAAAACACATTCAGAGGTGCAGCACAGGAGAATTCGCAGAAATTACCTTAGCACAGAACTTACATCAAAGTCCAGGTTGCGCCACTGCACCAAAACCTAAACGTAGCAGCTGGCCACTACTTGCTGGGCAACTGAGGACAGGGACAGAACAGGGCCTAAACGCTGAGGGAAATGGATAGGGGGAGTCTGGAGGAGGAGTATAAAGAAGCATGATTGAGTTGTGAACTTGTGAACCTCAGGAATGTAGACTGAGGCACCTTCAAATCAATAAGGAATATAAGATGAAAACAGCGCTGCTGATGGACTTGTTGTGATTAGGTGATTATAGTTTTGATGTGGTAAAAGTTGCAAAACAAAGAAAGACACACAGGAAAAAAAGTGAATAAGGACGAAAAAAAGGAAGTCATTTTCAGGGCTCGGTGTCAGGGAAGTAGAGCTCGTCCTCCAACTCCATGATTTGAGACGGGAGTAGGTCAGGTAACAGAGAAGAACTTCCATCACCTAAGTCGGTGTCCTCTTCTTCCTGCGTGCATTCACGTACTTTGTAATCTGGTGGTATCAAGTGCTGATTCGTCTTGATCAGTGTTAACCTCTCCACATTTTTGACAGAGAGCCGGGACCTTTTTGAAGTTACAATGGCACCAGCAGCACTGAAAACACGTTCAGAAGACACGCTTGCGAGTGGGTAAGACAAATAATTTAGTGCCAGGTTGGCGATCAGTGGCCATAGAGCCATTTTCCTGTACCAATACAGCAATGGGTTTGTATGAAGAAAGACCTGTGTTGGCTCATCCAGATAGGCCTGCACCATCAACTCAAGGTTCTCCACGGTTGCTCCACTTTGCGTACCATCTGTGGCCTTCTCAGCACTGGAACGAACAAACCCTTGATGAGTTAGCCAATCCGCTTCGACAATATTATGGCTGGGCCTGATGCAGGTGAGGATGATGATAGGGTTGCTGCTGGTGTCGTTAACGGCTGTGAGGGAAAGTGACTCCCTTCGGCCACAGATTCAGAAGTGGAACTTGACACTGGATCGCCTGCTGATTCAGTTGGACTTCTGACGGCTCCTTGAATTCTCTGCCGATCTTTTTCGAACCGTCTGGCTGACACAGCTATTCAATGTTTGTACTTTGAAACATCTGCCTCATCAAAAGGAATGAATGCTTTGCTGACCACTGCCTTTTTGTACCGTGGATCCAGAATAGTGGCACAAATGTAATGTTGTTCTGTATGTATCTTTTGAAGCCTTTCATTGGCAACTAGGCGGCTTAATAAGTTCTCCGTCAACAGATATGCAGCCTGCTTTCCACCATCATCTCTCAACGTTGAATACACCGCCTTCAGTTGGTGCTCTAGCATGCGCAACAATGGGATAGCTTTGCTCAAACAACAGTCTTCCCTGCTGACTTCACGCGTGAAGACCTCAAAAGGACGAAGCATGTCTGTCAGGCTTTTAACTAGCTGCCATTCCTCCAACTCTAGCCTCAGGTCAATAGAACCTACTGTAAAGATATAGTCATTGATTACCATGCACTGCTCATGCAGGCGCTCAAGCATGTAAAAGGTTGAGTTCCAACGTGTTGACACCTCCTGGATGAGTCCTTTGACTGGCACTTTACGTGCATGTTGAAAGCTCCTCAGCTGCTTCCGGGCCTTAAAAGAATGGCTGAAATGTGTGCAAATTCTTCGGCACATAGACAGTAACTTCTTGACTTGGGGTTCAGTTTTCAAGAAATCTTGAACAACCAGGTTTATACAGTGCGCCAAACACGGCACTCTGAAATAGTCACCGTCCTGCATGGCCCTAACTATATTACTGCCATTATCCATGGAAACATAACCAACTATGCGATTTCTTGGTTCCAGCCATTCAGAGACCTTACTTTTAAACTCATCCAAAATGTTTTTTGCCGTATGACATTTTCGCCATGGCAAACATGGCTAATGTTGCATGTTTCCGAGAAGCTTGAAAAACTGTGTCCAGGTCAGCAACTGCACTTGACTTGTCTCTAACCCCTTAAAAAGACCCTGCAAAAGAGACCCAGTGTGCAGTGATGCACATGTAATCGAGGGCTTGGCAACTGGTCCACATATCTGTTGTCAAGTGGATAGTGTGAACAGCACTCTTCAGCAAAGCTGCCCCAATCACCTCCAGCACATCTTGATGTAGTGCTGGAACCGCAACTCTGGCAAAATAGGACCGGCTAGGAACCTTCCATTTA
Organism: Lissotriton vulgaris; assembly: GCF_964263255.1. Taxonomy (NCBI): domain Eukaryota; kingdom Metazoa; phylum Chordata; class Amphibia; order Caudata; family Salamandridae; genus Lissotriton; species Lissotriton vulgaris. Next base: position 1,859,622,511 of record NC_141689.1, read on the forward strand.
GAGCAGACTGTTGCCACTAACTCTAGAAACCCCACCCCTTCCACGAAAGAAAAAGGGAGAAGGTCCAGCGCTAGCATTTTCGCCAGCTTCGCGTTATACAGACGTACCGTTGGGTGGTTGCGTTCAAATGGCGCCTCCGACCAGAACATTCCGCTAATGGTGTGCTGGATCATTTTACGTGATGATGATGACCTCTTCAAACCAGTTAGGCCCATTGATGTAGTTTTTCGCATTAATGTCTCTCCAACACACTTAGTGTGCCTCATAGATGTTGCAGGGGTAGAGGGTGTGGGCGATACCACTGCAGTGCTGCTGCCAGGGGTACTGGGTGTACCAGAAAAAATGTCTGTCGCTTCTTCACTTCCCCCCTGCACAATCAGATTCTCGTCATCATCAGATTCAATATCAAGGGATACATTTGAATTTTTTTTTCTTTTGGCTTCTTTGATCTTCCTCATGTGTGCTTCCCACTGAATAGGGTGGTGTAACTTGAGATGACCTCTCTGTCCTCTGGTACCATAGTTCGTACCAAGCTTACCCCGACTAACGCATGCTTTACAAATCGAACAAATGACCACGTTTTCCGCCTTTGCGCTAACAGTAAAGAAGTCCCAAACTGCGGACTGGTGATGTCTGCTGGTGGTGGAGGTGCTACTTTGACTTTCAATGCCAGATGAAGTGGAGGAAGGGCGTGGCTGAATTTGTTTCTGTTGTTCACTTACAGCACCACTACTTGAGGTCGAGCTGGATGGAGGTCCATGCCGTCCCTTCTGACTAAAAAAGATGGAAGCTGTAGGTCGTGTTGGTGTTGTAGTTAACGCTGGTGGTACCAGTGCCACGCTGCCCATATCCCGCTCAGCAGCCATCCGGGCTAGGGTTAAAATGTCTGTCTGCTGCATGCCTGCTGGGACTGGAGTGACGACTGTGATGACTGGGTCATCGTCAGACTGATGTTCATCAGCAGCAGAACATACCACTTCTTGTTCGTCGTCATCACCCATAAGTGGAAGCTTTGCGGGAGCCTTCCTTTTAGACTTAGCTACCTTTGTCGGCTCATCATGGGGTGACTCACTCTCAGACTGCATTGGTGGGTTCCAATCAACCTCAGCATCATCAGAAGGAAGGGGGCTTGAAGAAGAACTTCTAGTATCCCTCCTTGACCTTGTTCTTGCTGGGGATCTGGAAGACAATGGATAATCATCTTCAGGAGGAGTGGCTTTTCGGATACCTCCTCTTGAATAGCAATTTCCTGATGTGCCCCTACTTCTGGAGGAACAAGCGTTGTAGGCAGTTGTGCCGCTCCATGAACCCCTAGTCGCACCTCTCCATGCACCTGTCCATGCGCCGCTCCTTGCGGCTCTCCTTGCGGCTGTACTTGCGCCTCTCCTTGCGGCAGTACTTGCGCCTCTCCTTGCCCATGTACTTGCGCTTGTACTACTTGCACCTGTGTTTGTGGCTCTGGTTGTTGAACACTCGTCAGCTGAGTTACACCCGCGTTGGTTGGATGGTACTTTCTTGTGATGAGCCAAGATCACTGGCCGATGGTGATTCAACAACCAAAGTGGCTGCCGCAGCAGCACTCATGGTGGTCTTGGACCTAAAAAAGGTGTCGGTGGGCACACCAGTCTCCTTGGTAGGTGGTGCCACTTGCTTCTTCTGCTCCTTCTTACTGGCAGTGGCACTGGCGATTTCTTTCGCTGAGGCGCTACGGCCAACTTTCTTTGGGGCCATCTTCTAGAGATGTCAGAACAGCAGGCCGCAGTTGCACGAGTTGCAGAGTTGTCTTGTCTGTGGCAGCACATGACGTTGTGCTGCACACACCGCTGCAGGACTTCCTCCTGGCACTGGTGGTTCTCTTGTGCACCTAAAAGCAATGGAAGCCAGAGTAACATCAGTTATACACCCCAAAAAGTCGAAAAACACCACAATCCCATGCCATCAATGCCCTCAATGATGTTTAAATTCAAGACACCCCAGGGAAAGACTAGGCCCATGCACCACTGAGTAGCCCTTGGGCATAATGGTTGAAAGAAAGGCAAAGTGGGTGCAGGCCTGAGCACACTGCCTGCCTTCAAAATGGCCCCTTGACCCCCACCACATGGCCAGGCCCTGCCTGTACCAGGCCTCAAGATGGCCCCACCCACATGGCCAGGCCCCAACAGCACCCCCAAAAATCGAAAAACACTCAAAAATCACCACAATCCCATGCCATCCATGCCCTCAATGATGTTTAAATTCAAGACACCCCAGAGAAAGACTAGGTCCATGCACCACTGAGTAGCCCTTGGGCATAATGGTTGAAAGCAAGGCAAAGTGGGTGCGGGCCTGAGCACACTGCCTGCCTTCATAATGGCCCCTTGACCCCCACCACATGGCCAGGCCCTGCCTGTACCAGGCCTCAAGATGGCCCCCACCCACATGGCCAGGTCCCAACAACACCCCCAAAAACCGAAACACACTCAAAAATCACCACAATCCCATGCCCTCAATGATGTTTAAATTCAAGACACCCCAGAGAAAGACTAGGCCCATGCACCACTGAGTAGCCCTTGGGCATAATGGTTGAAAGCAAGGCAAAATGGGTGCAGGCCTGAGCATACTGCCTGCCTTCAAAATGGCCCCTTGACCTCCACCACATGGCCAGGCCCTGCCTGTACCAGGCCTCAAGATGGCCCCCACCCACATGGCCAGGCCCAAACAACATCCCCAAAAATCGAAAAACACTCAAAATCCCCACAATCCCATGCCATTCATGCCCTCAATGATGTTTAAATTCAAGACACTCCAGAGAAAGACTAGGCCCATGCACCACTGAGTAGCCCTTGGGCATAATGGTTGAAAGCAAGGCAAAGTGGGTGCAGGCCTGAGCACACTGCTTGCCTTCAAAATGGCCCCTTGACCCCCACCACGTGGCCAGGCCCTGCCAGTACCAGGCCTCAAGATGTCCCCACCCACAGGGCCAGGCCCCAACACCACCCCCCAAAATCGAAAAACACTCAAAAATTACCACAATCCCATACTATCCATGCCCTCAATGATGTTTAAATTCAAGACACCCCAGAGAAAGAATAGGCCCATGCACCACTGAGTACCCCTAGGCCTACTGGCTAGTGAGGCTTTACAGGCACTCCAAAATTAAAACAAAAAACAACATATAACAGTGAGCTAAAATTCCATGACATAAATAAGAATTAAGTTTAAAAAAAATCACAGACACAGTTGTATCATGCACCCATGACTAACCCTGGGCCTACTGGGTACTGTGGCTAGCTACCCACCACAATATATATTTTCTTAAAGTTGTGAAAAAAGTGTTAGAACTGGAATTGCCTCAACTGCAATGCCCCAAACAAACAACAGCAACTTACTTGTAAAATCTCAAGTCCAAAAGTGATCCAAACTCCAAAGTCCAAAAAGTCCTCAAATACAAATCCAGCAGCAGTCACAGAAAGTAATCCTTCCAGCTCAACAGCCAAATGAAAAGTGACCAGTACATGCACAAAGCACTGGGAGGAGCCTGCTGGACAGGAACAGGAAGTTGGAGACTCTAGGGCATTTCCTTCCTCCCACCCCCCTCCCCAGAAAATGGACTCCTGCACCAAAAAGTGCAGCCAAATGTCAATCTCAGGAGTTATTCTGATCAAAATCTTCATTTTCACAAGGTTTATGCTTCCTGCGGTGGATTTCTTGTGCAGAATTGCAATTTTTGCAATTTCGGGAACGCGATCTGTTCAAACCTCCCGCCAGAAGTCAGCTGCACGCCGTCGCGGGTCTTTATGACGTACTCGCGTTGTCAAACTCTCGCCGTGCAAGATGTCAAGCCGCAATGACGTAATTGCGTTCGAAAAACTCTCGCGCGATCACGCAGCAAGAACGAAAATGGCGCAGCACACGCAAAACCGGGAGAAAAACAACATGGGAGGCTCAGAGTCAACGCCGCGCGCCCGAAATTGTATTTTTCCAGCGCGACCAAGCAAAATAATTTGCAGCTTGCGAATTTGCGGATTATTGGGTAAATTGGCGCGATTCGCAAATCGCAAAATCGTCAATAATCCACAAATTCGCCCGCGAAACGGATTTTACGCCCACGCTTACAAGTGAACCAGACGAGGAACGAGGAAGAACAAGAGAACTGAGGAGTTTGAGGAAGCATATGGGGCAAGACCACAACACACACAAACCCCTCCCCTTGTCAATGCATTTTGGCCCCAGGAGATGGGGTTCCCAGTGACTAATTAGGCTCCAGAGGGGGGCTGTGTACCCCCCTCCCTTTCTTACCTCAGAGACTCTGGAGGGGGGGGCAAAAGTCCCCCTCAATAAAATAAATTCATGCATTGCACCCCCTGGGGTCTGGGCCACCCTGGGCATTTTCTAAAACTAGCAGGTTGCTAGCACTTGTTTATTTTTTTTCATGGATTTGTGGATCTGTGAATTGTGGCAAAAAAAAGAAAACATTTTGGCCACTGGTAGGGTACCACTCCGGGGATCAGGGTATCCCATGTGTCTTTTTTGTGTTTTTTTTAGGATTCAGGACTCAGTCCAGAGTCTTAAGATGAGTGCCACCACTTCTGGGTTGATGTGGTGGCAAATAATAACATCTCAGCATGAGATCCTCCATGATGTGATATATACAAACTGTTTGAACCTTAGTTTCTCTAAAATTATTGAATGGATTTACACCAAAAAGTAGTTTCTGAACCAAGGTCTAGCTTTCTGCCAAATTTGGAAGAAATCCGTTCTGTCGTTTGGGCTCCAGCTGTGTCTAAATTTCCTATGGAAAAATGAATGGGGAAGACGCATTTTGGGACTCCCCTTTATCTTGGCACCCTCTTGACGGATGCCCCCAAAACTTTCAAAGAAGAAGCTGAGGTGAAAAAGGTTTTTGTCTGGAATGCTTAACAAAGATTCATCAAAAAGTTCAAAGATGTAAGTTATTCAAAAAATGCATTTCTGCATTTTCTGTGGAAACATGATCCTGACTGTAGCTATCCAGTGATGACTGCCACTGGGTACTATATATATATATATATATATATATATATATATATATATATATATATATATATCAACATAAATATTTTTTGTTGGACAGAAAAATCCCTCGCATGGTGACCGATGTGCACCCGTGCTCTGAGTGCCCCACCTGCAACTATGTCTGAATCCCTGATGTTGATGTTTGTTGTCATGTGTGTGTCACTAAAGTGGTTGATATAGGCACAGAGACACCATGGCTCTTGAATATACACAGTATTTGCAATAGTACTAATAGCATACACCTGATGACATGCTCTTGTGGCCTCATGTATATTAGTATAATCACCAGGAAGCTCCACCTGAGGATCTCAAAATACCGGAGTAATATACTGTGTAAAAGAGAGATGACCAGTATAGACAACCACTATCTGGAAATTGGCCGCACTCCTGATGATTTACACTGGGTAGTCTGTGACTAGATTACTGAAACACCATATGGCAGACCCATCTCTGAGGCACTGTTCATAAGAGAGCAGAGATGGGCCTATCATCTTGACGTTTCACCTGTAATATTCTAGAAATAGTACCGCCGCTCGGAATTCCTGATGGTCATAGTATTACTTATTAGTAGTAAGCGAGGACTGCACATGCATGCTCCATGCACTTGCATGTGCAGTCCTTGCGAGTCCTGCAGGAAGGGGTTTCCGTTTTACAGCCCACTGGAGGAGAAGAAGAATCCTCTGCGCCAGCAAAGGTAAGTTTTATGTGGTGGCAGGGCAGAGCAGAATTCCACTGACTTTTAGGCAACTCTGGGGAATTACGCATATTGCCACTCTTCCAACTCCACCCACCCCTGATTATGAAATGCCAAGTCCTAATATGTCAATATATATCCAAGTAAAAAAATGGATATCAATTTTCATGAAAGGCAGGCTAGTTGTGGGGGCTGAAACCAGGCCCAGACTGCCGGTTGCGGCCACCGGGCAATCCCCGGGTGCGCCGCAAGGGTGGGGGCCGGTTTTGGGCCCTGAGGGCCGTTTTTGTTACAGGGCCGTTTTTGCAGCATGGCTGCAAAATCGGCCCTGTAACAAAATCGGCCGAAAACCGACCCCGACAAAGAGCTTGGTCGCACCCCCAGGGGGCCGGCCTAGCACTTTGCCAGGGCCGGGTTTGGTTCTCAGTCCGGCCCTGGCTGAAACTTATCATGGCTTGCCATATATATAAGCCTTTCTGCTTGGGTACCATTTGCTGATACCTACCTTTCATGAAAATTGATGACATCATTGATGACAACACTGTACATGCCTGAGTCACAAGTTATAAGGGAAGCCATGACTTTACCCCTGGCCACTAATGGAACACACCAGGAGACTTAGGGTGCTATCTTTTCTTTTTACAAATATCACAAAACTTCCTTCAAGGTATCTATCATAAAGGAGAATCTAACATTCAAAGTGGTTTACTCAGTATATCACAACAAGCAATCAGAGACACAACAAATAAATGAAGATCATGTATGCAGAAACTACTGTTAGAGAATATTTGTATATACATAATATCTATGACATAATCCAATTATTTAACCAACAAACTAATATACCAATATGTGCACAGTGTAAAAAAAGTAAGTACATAGTACTGGTGACAAAATAACAGCCGGAATGGGCAATCAAACTAAAAATAACTGTGACAGCCTTAAACGTAATTCCATTGGGCAGCAATGCTAATAGAGTGAATAGAAACCAGTTCTATTGGACTACGCATCAGGAATAATCTCACAGACTTTTTTATAGCCGTATGTGACGATGGCTCTTTCTACCCTCCAATAGTCATAAGACAGTGGTATTTTACATTGTGCCCACCATTAAAAATATGTGGTTGAAGTGCTGATGCAATCATGTGGCCCAGACATCACAGGATTTCTTAGGCTGAACATACATGACTAAGGCTGTGGAGCATGGGGATTGTAGTCCGGAGAATGATTCTACAGAAGTACGAGACCCAAAGTGGACTAACGTGCACCCTTCAGTCCTTTAACCGGGGGAAAGAGGAACCCTTTGTGCTATTCTTACCAGTCTTTGTCATGCATGCATGGCATGAGCCATACTGTGGTGTCCAGGCCATGTTCTTGCATCAGCATGCCGACCGCGCCTCTTTCGTGGCAGCCTTTATGTAAAATACCTCAGTGGGTTTTCATCTGCAACCCAGTTAGGCTGGCCTATGGACAGAATATAGGCTGTATGCTGGTGCTTCTCCTTGACAAAGTAAGCTAGCCACAATTGCATTAGCATGAGCATATTTGTGTCGCCACCTGGGACATGCTGAGAGTACCTCCATTGAATTATGTGTTTGCCCCATGTGTCTATCCTCCCACCAGTAATCAGAGAGTTTTCTCCGGTGCCAACCAAACGTTTGTTGTAGATGATTTGTCCCACTGCCAAAAATGACTTACAGGTTTGAACTTACTTAGCCATGGTTTTCCTTTTCATTAGGATTGATTTGGGCTCCCCACTGCCACCAAGAATTTCCAGAGATTACCTGGAGTTTAGGGTCACCTCTGGATTCAAAGGCCATTTAAATATCTTTAGTACTTTGGAGGTAAGCGGAAATCTTCTTAACCCTGATTGATATGGAATAATATTAACTGTTTTGTTTTAATTGTGCGTCTACCGGAGTCGCCACCCTTGAGCCAGACCATGAAGCTAGCAACTGCCCATAGTAGGTTAATATGAGTGCCTGAAAAAATGTATGGGTTTTTCTCAGGCCATGAATAATGCTGGTAGTGTGTTTTTATTTGCAGTGTATTCTGTGTGACAATTTGTACATTTCTGCAAAGAGTATTGTTCCGGTATTCAGCATACTTTGGTAACTAGGATCGTTTTTTCTTCCCAGGTTGGCTTATAACATTGATGAAGGTAGGAAATTCTTAAGTCTGGCATAGGTGTGCTTAATACTACCTATTAGGGATCTTCGGATAGCCCTGATGAATTCCCTTGACCTATTTTATGCACACTAGCGGGCAGAAACAAATCGGTTGTTTAATGTATGAAAGGGGCAATGTATCCAAATCATCCGGGATATATTTTTAGTCATACCTGGAGCACCTACTAATAGAAGGAATTCCTTTAGGTTTAGACAAAGGTATTTTATTATCTAGATCCCTGCTTTATTCAGGCATGAATTTTGTCAAGAACTCCCTCACATCATGAGGTCAAGTCTGCCCTGGTGGTATCATCTTACCAGGGTGGTGTGGGGTAGCTGATGATGAACTATGTCACACACAATGTGTGAGTTTCCTTACCCAGATAAGCTGTTTTTACCATTTGATAATAGGGTTCAGACAGGATGCCAAATTAAAACCTATCCCCACCTGTACACCACTTTTAGAAAGTTACCTTTTCCCTGCCAAAGCCTCTGGATGCCCATTTTTATGAGCCCAACCTGACACTCAAGAGCTGTACAGCTGCCTTCATGAACTGAGAACTTACTCCCAGAACTGAGACAAAGGTTTTGGGTGTAGAGAGATGTTCTGTTTGTCTTCCAGGATGCCCAATCTGGGATGTGTCAATGAACTTGATTAACTTTAAAGAAGTTTATCCTGTCACAGGCAAATGTTAGCTTATACATGGACAGGGCCCTTCTTTGTTCCCTCAGTCAGGCAGGCACCAAACCCTGTGGGAGAGTAGCTGCCCCCAGAACTGTATTAGAGTGACTCTAGAGGAGGGGTTGCTTATGTCCCTGGCCACACCTAAGGAGTGGGCACACAAACTCTGCACAAGGGGAGAAAGGTTGCATAATCGCGTACACCATTTTTTGCAACAAGGCACACAAGAAGTGCTGCAAATGTGGGTATAGTTGACTTTGGAAACTTTCATGTAATTAGTTAGGGATGGGCCAGGAGTCCAACCTCTGGCAGATGCCAGGCATAAATATGCAGCCACCGTACTCTCTTCAAAATACTTCTGGACCTGTGGAAGAACAGAAGAGGGCTGGACTTGCTGTCTGTGACCAGAGAAGAGCCCAGAATACTAGACCTGCTGTTCCTCTTGTATCCAGAACAAAAAAGTGGACTCATAAGGATGGCGTCCTGTTTATGATAAAGGGACACAACAAGCTACAAGAGGCCTTTCCTGCATCTACCCAGCTGACCAGTTCGAACAGGACTTGCACTGGACCCTACTGTTGATCTCTGCTGGAGTGAGTCTTGACCCCCAAGTGCAGTCCCAAAGATCCGGCTGATTCCTTTGCAAGAGTCAAAATGTACTTCCCCTAGCAAATCCTGAAACCTGAGACTTATAAACATTTTGGCTTCAAAGACCTTCTGAAAGACCAAGCTGCCAAGCCAACCTGACAAATGTGTGTTGCCGCTGGGCTAAAGATTCGGGTTGCTTACAGTTTGAACTTTCCCACTGCAGCAAATCTGATATACTGGGACCTCACGGAGAAGGTATTTATCCTTGCCAAACCCTCTTCAGCTAAAGTCTGCAGCTTTGCCCTGCTTGAAGAATCAGAGCTCCAAAAAAGTAACTAAGGCCTAATGAAGACATCTATACCGGGTGAAGGCATCAAAAGTATCTGGCTGGCTAGGGACCTTCTCTGGGAGCTAAATTCAAATTTCTCTTGCTTGGAGCTTTCATGCCACAAAATAAACAACTTCACGACAACTTGTCTAGAGGCTGTTTGACGACGTTGAGCACTAACAGCCTGCTGCCTTGCTCCGCTGAGGATTTTTGAAATACATTTCAGAGACTAAGCCTGAAGGTGCAACTTCCAATAAGATCAGACCTGGTTTCTGTACTCGACCTCGCTCCATTGCGGTTGACCTTAACTTGAGCCTAGGTACCAGGAAAGCGCAATCAGATGACTGTGGTTGGTGCTGACTATTTTTGGGTACTATTTTACACCTTAAATTTTAAACATGCATTACTCTAGTTTACCTTTTTGGATGTTTGCTGTCTTGGTCTTATGTTATTTGTTCAAATGTACTCTACTTTTTTATGTTGTGTTTTGACTTTATTAATACATTAATACTTTTCACAATGCATTTACGTTAAGCCTATCTTCTCTGCCCCACAGCTACCAGGGGCTATGGCTAATGTTAATTTAGTGACTTTACTTCGTCACCCTGACAAGGATTGTGGTTATTGATTAAGGTGGGTCATCGCCCCCATTAACTAATGCCCCCAATTTCTTTCATTGACTTTCCTTCATCCTGGCTGTGGAAGGTTCTATTGTAGGCACACTGCGCCTAGCACAAACACTGTTTAAGCACTGCAAAATATATACTTCAGCCAAGGAAATTCGATATTTTGTCTAGGATTCCCATTTGAATCATATGGCATTGGCAGGCCATACCATTTTACTCGGGGTCCCAACTGCCACAGTTTTAATTGTGCCCTGCTGATGTAGACAAAAGTATTTCTTGCTCGTCCTGCAAACACGTGTACATGTGTTCCAAGCCTTACTGTTCCGAACCTTTTACCCCCACTCCGAATCACCTAACCTTAGTCTAAAAGATGAGCTTTGGAAGTGACAGTTCAATGCCATTATTAGCAGAAGCTTGCAGATTGTGAGACTCCATTAGGAAGACTCAGGGCCTCGTCACTTTTATGACGCCGTTGCGTCACTTTTTGTGACGCACCAGCAGCGAAAAAAATGTGCCTTGTTGCACCATATTTACAAAGTGACGCATCTAGGTAGATGCGTCACTTTGTAAACCCCTGCGCTACATTATACCTGTGCCAGGTATAATGTATGCAGGGGGGCGTTCTGACGCAGGAAAAGGTCATAGAAGTTGCGCAGTGAAATCTATAAGATTTCACTGCGCCACTTCTAAGACGCAAATGCGTCGATTTCTTAAGCCTGCCTCACAGCAGGCGTAAGACTGACGCAGGCCCTTTCACATGGGGCTTGCCCCATGTGAAAGGACGCATTGCTGGAGTTGCGTCACTTTTGTGACACACTCTAGCAATGCGTCACTTTTGCGCCATACAGATACGTCAGAAATACTGACATATCTGTAACTCCTTGCGCAATGATGCGTCATACTGTAACTATGACGCATCATTGGTATCGCAAGGAGGGCGCAATGAAAAGTGACGCATCTCTGTTTTCACGCAGCGATGCGTCACTTTTCATAAATCAGGCCCTCAGAGCGGAGATGCACCACCTAAAACCGGGATTTTCACTGGTCAGACTCTCATTCCCTTCTATGCTTCACAGTCCCACATTTCACAATAAACAATATAGCAGTGGGTGAGAATATGTGGAATTTGATTATGAAATCTGCCCCGTGCTGATGGCGTAAAAGAAAAAAACACTCACATGGCACACACAAGCTCATTTTACCTACAAAGTTGGACTGCTAGATGTTAAAAGCAGCCCTATTTCAGAAAGGCATGTCTACAATCCCCGTGATAAAGGAATCCGCCATATGACGATTTTGAAAGGGTGTACAGCCCAGGTATTTCATGTTATCCAGAGAAATGATATTTCATATTTTATGACTTACAGCTGTAAGATGTAACTAAGCTTTAGATCTCCCGAGAGGTAATGCACTACAGGATAAATACACTGGCATTGCTCTCCAAATGTTATCTTCAGTGTTGCTAGGACACTCGGTGTAAAACTTTAAAAAATATTTAAAGACATCTGCAACTGATGAATAAGCGGATCAAACGTGTATTCTTTCCATTTTTGTTTAATATTATTGTAAACCGAAAGTCCTTCGGCATAACTTTTTCATTTTAATATGTTGAAAGATAAATGGCCTTTTGTTGGCTTCTTCAGTAATAAATGTACGTGTTCTTAAATTGATGGCTCGACTTTAAATATAGGCCACAAACAGTGGCTGTAAGACTTCTGTAGTCCGTCAGCTGCCAAGAGCTGACTAGTGTGGTAAATGCATGACGTATTTCGGGGCATATCAGCAAGACAATTATCGCGGCTTTAGCGTCCGTTTTCGGCCGGTAAGCAGCAATAATTGTATCATCCTATTAGGCATTAGCAAGTTCATTCTATCGCGTGAATCCTTGCCTCAGCGCCCTTTCCCTTAACGCCCAGCTTTGCATCTCCAATGAGATGCAAAGTGGTCGTTCCTCCCCAGAATAATGGGAGAAATGTCGCTAAGCGACATTTCTCCTATTATCAAGCCTCACACTAACCTGCAGAGCAAAAAGAAAAGTAGTGCTATACTTTCCTTACGCCTGCTTTTCATCTGACTTAGCCATGATATCCAATGGAAGGTGGATATCATGGCTAAGTATGCCCTGTCCTATCACCAACGTAGCGCCAAACGTGCGATTATCACTGGAATCACAGCGATAATTGCACATTTGGCAGCTAACTCGGTTGTTTTTATCACTCTGGAGATAAGCGTCGCTGATAGTGCGCTATCTCTGCGATAAAAACAAGCTTTAGCCGGCGATAATTATCCAAGCGCTAAGTCCGCTTAGCGATGATAATCGCCGGTTGTTGATGATATGCCCCTTAGTTTGTTCATTACTACTTGTCACATAACTGGGACACAATTAAGGGAACCCCTGATGAAAAGCAATGAATGAGAGACCCACATTACCAATGTGCCTCATGTGTGCAATGTCTTTATTACTTTTGACATGAAGACACCAGTGCCTCCAATGAGTTGCGTCAGGGAGTGGTCAGGCACAAGGACCCTGAGGGCCACATCCTGCCTGGAAGAGGACTGGGAGTGGACGTAAGAAACATGAAGAGTAGGTTAGCATGGTGGAAAACGACCTCACCCAAACCAGTGAACCTAGTACTCCAGAGGGATTTGAGAAACAGATAGCATAGAATTTTGGAAGAGTATTTGTGCCTTTCATACCTGTAGGCAAGGGCACCTAACACACTCTGTAGATAAATGTTCCCGCTGCAAATATACTTGACACAAGTAATATAGCACATAAGTCATTGGCAAAACTTATGTGTTTGAACCCAACCAAATATGGCAGCAGGCCATTATTGACTGACTGTATTTCAAAATCCTAAAAGGCAATGTTGCTTTAGAAGAATTTGTAGGAAGCTGGCTCTGTATATACTATACCAAAGTGAGGTATAGTGTGCACCGATTCGAGTGGAACCCCAAAGGTAGGCAAAGGTAAAGTTAGATAGCACCTCACTCTCTATTTGTAGTGTTAAGCATTTGTTGCACACACGCAGTCAGCAAATGAATTCACACACTCAAAGATTGAACCTCAGACCAATTGTTTTTGTATGAAAATATTCTTTTAGTTATTTTATTTCATAGAACCAAGCAAGCCTGGCACGGGTAAGCAATGAACACTTTTCAGCAGTAATGCAGTTTGTAAACAGTTTGAATAGAAATTGCATATGCACTTTGTTTTGACTTACAGTAAGGTTTCAGAGAAATACAATACTTTGTAAATACAGTGCCTAGACTTGATTGGGTTTTTCAGTAAAATTACAGGTAATTTACTTTTGAGATTACTTTTATTAGTATACCTGGATACTACTCTGGGACATTTCCTGTAAACAGGTAAGTAAAATCGTTTTTGTGAGTTAGTGCAATTTTAAATAATTTCTTAAGGTTTTCAAACTCCACACTTGAAAACTTTACCAAGAAAAAAACAGTCAATGTATTCTGTGGAGGAAAATAGTGTTATTGGTTTGAGGTAAGTATTTGGTAGTTCGAGTTGAGGTTCTGGGGGTATACTCAGGGCCCCCCCAGGGTCAAGGATGCACTCTAATTACACCCTCAGTGGCACTAGGGCGGCCTGGTGCAGAGTGTGAGGCCCAATGTTATCCAAAGGGGGATAGTGGGCTTTTGGTTGGTGGCTGCTGGCAAGCAGGCCACTTGGTTGTGGGAGCAAAGCTCCTGGGTTTTAGCTCAGGGCAAATGGGGAAACAAAGTGGCAGCAAAGGTGCACCCTCAGCGCCACTAGGGCGGCCGGGTGCAGGGTGCTGTTTCGATGTTGGCTGCCCTATTGTTTTCAATGGGGAACCTCCGGTTTGCAAAGGCACTGCAGGCTTGGGGACGGCCACCACTTCGAGAGGTATGTTGGTAAGTTAGGGGTTGTTTAGGCACCATTGGATTGGCCACCCAAGGCCATGGGGTATTGGGCGCAGGGGTGCCTTTTGGGGTCAGATCTTCTTACCAGGTCCTGGTCGCGGGTGGAGGGACCGTCTGGATTTAGGCTGCAGGTGTCGGCTGGAGGCTTGAGGCAGGTCAGGGGTTGCTGGATCTTGGGTCAGTATCACCAGGGTGATCTCCTCGTCATGTTTGCCTACTCGAGCTTGGGCCGTGGAAGGTGGGTGCAGAGTGGGGCGGATTCACGGTGTATAGCCGGAGCTAGAGGTTGCAGATGAACAAATCCGGTGTTCACAGGAGACAAAGTCTTTTTGGTTGAAGGCAGGCAGGTGCTCTGGGGTTTTCGAGGTTGCTTGCTGTGGGACACACCAGGATTTTGCAGAAGCAGGTTCGAAGTAGAGATCGGCCGGTAGGGCTGGGGCCAAGTCAGTGAGTGTCTTCCTCTTGTTAGCTGAATCATAGCTGTTCTGTCCTTCTTCTCCTCAAAGTTTTTTCTTGTCTGTGGAAGCAAGGTTCAGGGGTGCCCCTAAATACTAGATTTAGGGGCATTACATGTAGGTAAAAGGCAGGGAACAATGGGTCCCTTCCCTGGGGTGGGTGCACCCCCTATTATGCCGCCCTCCAGTGGGAGGGGAGCATGAGCCTGTCCCTGGTTGTCTGAGTACCCCTATTTGCAAGATGGTAGGGACTGAGAGTTGTGCTTCACCTCACCTCCCCCACCTGAGGGATGGAATTGGCTGAGGTGGGCACACCTCTCTTCCTCACTTGGTTTTCCCACCGGTTCTCCCGGCCAAATTGGGGGTCGGAACCAGAGGGGACCAGTTGTTGAGAGCAGCAAGTGGCCTGGGGACGCTCACAAAGGCAGCAAGCCTTTGAAGCTTCCCCTTCGTGAACCCTGCGCATCCAGGGGGAGGAGGCTTCGCACCTTGTCCCAGGATGTGCATTGTTTCAGGCCCCAGGAACAGCAGGCTCTCAACCCAGGGGTCCAGAAACATATCTGGTGGTGGCAGCTGAAAGCATCCACTCAGCCTAGACACTAGTGGTAGGTCAGTTTTCAGGGGGCATCTCTAAGATGCCAGCTGTGTGCATTTTTCATTAAATCACACACTAGCATCAGTGTAGGTTTAATGTGCTGAGAGGTTTGATACCAAACTTCTCAGTTTTCAGTGTAGCCATTTTGGTGCTGTGGAGTTCGTAATGAGAAATTCCCAGCACCATATGCAGCACTGCACTTACAATGTCTAAGAATGTCCTTAGAAACTGTAGGGGTACAGGGCTCATGCACCTGTACCCTCACCTCTGGTATAGTGCACCCAGCTAGAGGGGTGACTGATCTATGACAGGGCAGTGGGTTGTAGGCATGGCACACAGAGATGTGTGCCATGTTGACTCTACTTTGTTCTGCACCAAAACACGCAGTCTGCAAAAGCAGTGTGTTAGTGTAAGGGTACAGGACCTCTAAGGGTGGCACAATAAGTGCTGCAGCCCTCAGAGGCCTTGTCTGGTGTCAGTGCCCGGGGTACCTTTGATACCATTTACCAGGGGCTAATCTCTGTCCAGAGATGCCTATTGGGTTTAGGCTTCAATGCAGTTTTAGGGATAGAACATAGGCCCTGGGTACATGATTAGCAGGAGCCCAGGGCACACACAGTCAAAGCACATCAGAAATTCAGCAAAAATTGGGGGCAATCATGCAGAAAGAGGTCAATTTCTCACAGGATTTTACATATTTCAATTTCACTTGTTAAAGTAATTAAGATATGTTTTAAGATGTCAAAGCTGTTCATTGAATCACAGGTACAAGGGTTTTAAAATATAATTTCTAAGTTTCTGATAGTTTCTCAAGAATTCTTCAGCTGATTCTTTGTCTTCTTAAAGCAGAATAAGGATCTTGTGTTTGTATTTAACGGTAAGAAAGTGAACTCAGCAGGTAGTCATTTCCTTATATTTGTGGTAGCTTAGCAGAAGCATATCTCATTTTCTGTGCTGCCAAGTGTAAATTGTTGACAGATGTGGTCTTGCTCTGCTTTCCCTATCTGCCTCAGCCATTCTCCTCTTTTGCCCCTTCAATCTGTGGTTGCTTCCTATTCACTTTGCCATTGTTATTAGGGTTTGAGGTTTTCACTGTTACAATTTACTTTGCTAGGGTGCTGTGTCAGTTTAGCAGCTCACAATATTCCACTGTTCTTTGTGTTTCTATTTGGATTTCCCAGTGGGTTCCTTCTTTCAATGCATGCCAAGGCGATATGTGTACACGTTCAGCCAGTGACTGAAAAGTGTGTCTCTCTGTGTCTGGCAGAGATCTCCAACAGCTAACAGGAATTTTATTGCCTCATTGTGTTGGATATATAGTGGTTTCATTTGAAGAGCTACACTATTGTAACTTTATTTGAGAGGTACCTGATATTTTGAAGCCTGTTTTTATATTTGAAACAGTAATGGAATTCGTTCTGGTTCTACAATGCAAGCCATTGTTTGGGAATTCTTGTGGATGTTCATTACTTGATTGCAGAGCAGTGTGCATATGTTTTCAGTTATTCCTGTGACCTACTAAGAATAGCCTTACAATTACTCAGTCCCCCGATTTTGCTGCTGTGTAGGACTGTTGCTTTACCAACACTATCAATACAGAGATCCCCAGGGGTTTATGCCTTCTTGGAACTTCGCTTTTATGAAACACTTATGAATCCTTTTCTTTGAAGAATGTTTGTCCTGTGATAGATGTATAAGGTATTCATTGTAAATTTAGTCCATGCAGGAGTAATTGGCGTATGTTCAATACTTTCAATAACTATGAACTTGCCTTTGCTGCAGAGGTTAGTTTACTAGTAGGTTAAAGATCTCTTCTAGATGCTGCTTTGTTGGGAAAAGCTGAACATGGACATCTGTGTAGACCAGTCATCAATATGTTGTTTCACTATAGAGGAACATATCTCTCAAGAGCAGTACCGTGCTCTGGCTGGAATGCAGAGCCACATCGCCGTGGTACGTGGCAGGGAAAAGTGCTTTTGCCAAATAGAAAAATCGAATTTTCATATATTCGGAAATCATCCCTAAAGTTTTCCTAGTAAGCTTATGGGTTCATCTTGCTAGTATATAAAACAGGGCACACTACAAATTGGGGTTAGTGTATTGTTACAGTGAAATAAACCTCAATAGCTTTTTGACTGTGTAGGGTTTGCTAAACGTCCCTGAACAACCTAGGAGGGATTAAAATCTTTATTTTGTATCTCCGCATGAGAAAATGCTATAGAAATGCTTCAAAGTTATTTTCTACTGAAGTTTGAAAATCTGATTTAATGATGAAATCAGATTCTTGATAATATAAGTGAAAAAGTACTTTTGTAAAAATATACTCTAGGCTGACTGAGCAAGAACTGGCTTAAACCCAGTTTTCCCACTCACAATACCCCAGAACTAGAATACACATACTTGGCTGGGAGAGTTGACAACTCTGGCTCGGAAGGCAATAGCCTGTCTCCGAGCTGAGGAAAAACAAATGGGTGTTACCTGCTGAAAGTTCAGCAGATTTTAGAAATCTAAGAATAGACAGGAGCAGTTTTCAGAAACAAAACAACTTTAGCACTACATCTTTTGACTGGGATATGCAGGGAGGGCTTTTTCTATTCATTCCAAGACCCTTTCCAGACACCAAGGCTTCAGTCACAGGAAGAGAAAGAACCAGTTTTGACCTCATCAGGTAGGAAGAGAGTTTGTCTAAATATGCGTGTGGCTACGGAGCGGAAGACAGGCCTGCCTGCTGACAGATTATTTCAGCCACCTTGAAACAAGAAGAGTTAGTTACTTTAAAATTAAGTGAAAAAAAGCACTGCAAAAGGGGGTGGGGGCTGTAGGAAAACAGTTGACATTGGGCGGTAGAACTTCTCCAAACCATTACTAGTGATGAGGATAAATCTGGTTCCTCGATCACCAACTCCTCAGAACAGTCCCAGAGCTGGGAAAATTCTGTCTGAAGAAGATGACTCTGCCAGAAAAAGGAACTCAACTTCCTCTGGAAGAAAAGGGCTCCCTTAAGGACTCAATAATTCAAGTACACAAGGAGTCCTGAATCTTATGTGCACCCACAGACTGAAACTGCTCTCCAAAAGTCAAGTAGTTGGATTCCTGTTTGTATGCTTGAGGACTACAAATTCCAAGAGGACCCATTGGACCACTAAGAACTGGACACTGCAGGAGCCAAAGCTGGAGAGAAACCTGGCAACTATATGACTGTTTCTGAGGATCTAGAGGGTACAGGACTAACCAGGAGGAACTTTCTCAGCACGTAGACACAGTTGGGGTTAAGAGCCAGATATACAAAGTAGGTTTGAGGTTGCATATACTCTGTTTCAGAGTTTGCAACTGCAAACAACTTTATAATGTAATTATCCAATTCCCCTTCTACCCACAATCTGTTGTCCGTTTGTTTCCTCACCTCCTTCTACCCAGTCTCCATTGTCAGCTTGCAGGCCAATCCCTCCTGGCCACCTTCAGTTATCAGCTTGTTACCCCATCCCCTCCAGCCCACCCTCTGTTGTCATCTTTATTTTCTCCCCTTCCCCTCTCGCCCACACTTCATTGCCAGATTGCTTCTTCATCCTCTTCCGTCTAACCTCTGTTATCAGCTTGCTTCCCCATCACCTCCTACCCATCCTATTGCCAGCTTGCATCCCCACACCTTCTACCAACCTCCATTGTCAGCTTACTCGGTTATCCCCTCCTGCCCATACTCTGTTACCAGCTTGCTACCCCAATCCCTCAAGCCCACCCTCTGTTGTCCACTTGTCATCCATTCCGTCCCGCCAACCCATCATTGCCAGCTTGCTTCTTCATCCTCTCCCACCTAACCTGTTGTCAGCTTGCTTCCCCACCACCTCCTGCATCCTTAATTTCCACCTTGCTTCTCCAGCCCCTCCCACTCACCCTCCATTGTCAGATAGCTCCCTCATCCTCTCCCTCCCATACTCTGTTATCTGTTTTCTCCTTAATCTTCCCCATCTTCTGCCCATCGTCAGCTTGCTTGCCCATCCCCTCTAGTTCAACATCTGTTGTCAGCTTGCTTCCCTTTCCACTCCCAACAACACTTTATCAGCTTGCTTACCCATTCCTGTCTGCAGGAGGCTATCAGAAACGGATCAAGATCTCACTCCTCCCCCCTAATGCTTTTCCCCCTGAACAATCTTTCTGGAAAAAAGGGCATAATAGTGAAGGCTTTTTTTTCTAGCAGCACTAATGTAGCCAATACATTTTTTTAGTAGAAAGGGGAAATAGAAAGAGCTTACAGCCCACCCTCATCCTCCTCTCTCTCAACCAAGAGGTATTATCAACTCATTTTGCAATGGAGAAATCCACCTTCTATGTTATAATATCCTCTTGCTGTATGATGCTTACCTGATTGGGCATCTTGGATGCCTACCTTACACTCCCTATCCAAACCTTTCATTGTGAAATGTTTTTATTTATCTTGTGGGCATGAAACAGCAATTTAGGTGACCATCTATTTCCCTTTGATTAAGCTCTACAACACTACGAGGAAAGGAAGATTAAAGCACCCACTAAGTAAGCCAGACAGAAGAAGGACTGTATAAATTATGAGCTATTTATTGGGGGATGTAGATTTGGAGGGCACCAAAAGGGAACAATGGAAGCAGAGAGAAAGCTTCAGCAATACAAGATGGGGGAGGGGTCACATGAAAAACATTCTAACAAAGATACCATAGTTGAAAGGGTGAACAGACTGCCTCAGGCACCTAATGTGGTTACATCTGCAATCTAAGGCCTAATAAGTCAGAATGTATAACTTAGGACTGCCCCAGCAAAAAAGGAAACTCTTTCTCTGAGTTCAGTATGAGAGCTATCGCTCAGAAAAAAATTTAAATATGAAAACTAGTATAATTGTACTGGGGGGTATGAATGCAAATAAATTACAATCAACTCCAATGGCAAATCTGAGATAAAATTGTTCAATAAACAAAGTGTACTTCTGTAGTGATGGCCCCCCTTGGTTCTCCCTTAGTGTAAAATATTTGATGTTTCAGGTTGCTTCTGCTAGCACAGTCACAGAGCAGATAAATGTAGGAATGACACCCAATTTGATGAAACCAAGAAATAGCTTGTATTATTGGCTTTACTATTCAACCAACAGAATTTTGAAAGAAAGAAATGTCCAAATTCCTGAACGACTGCATATGTGGGTTGAAAAATTCAATATGCTTTCAATTAATAGTTTAGAGAAATAACACACAGGTAGATTAGGGAATTTGCTTTTGATAATGAAACCCTCATTTGCAGCCTATCTTTCCTATATACAAAAGTATCATAAATCTGGATTTCTGACATTTTTAATGCTTTGTACACTTTTTCCCAAATGGTCCGAATTTTAGCCAGCTTTCTTGGCAAGGAATGTGTACACTGTCCAATTAGTAGCTCTAGTTCGGAAAAAGAATAATCAAACACCAACAATGCAATTTTATTTTCTTTCCCGTTAGTCTCTATACAGTGGATAGATTTCCGAGGACATTTTCAGTTAATGACTGATTTCAGTTCTATTTAATGGTTTAGGAAACCTGGTTAAGTATTCATTATTCTTTTCATGTAATAAAAAGCATCTGCTGGCAGCATAAAATTCAGTTACATTAAACAAACTGCTTTATTCAATAGATACATTAAGTGTATAAGTAAGAATTGAAGAAGAAAGTTCATTGAGATGTACAGCAAAAGTTAATTTGTGCTGAAATTTAACCCAAATGCTATTGTTTCATGCGTATAATATACGATTTCACATACATTAAGAGTGCATAAGCACCATGCTTAGTTTGTAAAAGTATAAGTGCCGGCACAGATTTTTGTTCAGGTGCCCGCAGTGGGCGCTACTGAATGGCAGGGGTGCCTAATACCTTCTAAAATTAGAGGCAAGATGGCGGACATGCAAGTGACCGAGTGAGACAGGCTGTGTTTGCTGCTCTCCACTGCTATTCCCCCCTATAACCTCCTGGCAGCTATCGAAGCAAAGTATACCGCTAGAACGCTGTCATAAGTATCGGGGAATGCTTTGGCTCTTACTACATTTGTTTCAGAAAGGATTCCGGTGAGTTCCGCAATCTGCATTTCACCGCAGTTATCGGTCGAGCTGTGGAGCGGTTGACCCTCGGCGCCGCGCGGTGGCCGAGATCGCGGACACATCTGTGGTTCAGGCAGTGATCCTATTGGAAAACCCGCGCCAGAACGTGCAGCCAGTAATGGCACCTAAGAATGCCAACGCCAAGGGCCCTAAGACTCGGGCGGCTGCTGAAACGTTGACTTCCCCCGTACATGCAACAGCCTCAGCTGGTAAAGTATGTGCCGGTGCTGCTGGCATACTTCAGGAAAAGGCTACTCCTCCTCTGGGAGCCACTCGGACCGTTGAAGGCGCCGGTGTGAACAAAAAGTAAGACTGTTGACATGCCTGCATCATCAATAGACATATCCGTTTCCAGTGCATGTCAGAACTCACCCCTTTTGTTAACACAGGAAGGGACAGGGGGGGCAACGTTGAATACAGAGACTGATAATCTCAATATTGATCGGGATTAAGATATGGCTAATGCATCAGAAATGGTGGCTCCTTTTCAGCAGACACCGGGGCCTTAGTATATCTGCAGGGGGCTCCACCCGCAACAATTGCCGGTGGGAATCTTGGCGAAACACAGCAAGAGGCTGAGGTCAGTAGGTAAATACCTGGTCAAGATGGGACAAAAGATGATGACTCTGGGGACACAGGTGGAAAACTTTATTCAATGTCAGATCTATCAAATTCCTAGGAGAATGAAAGTGTTGAGAGAGACTGGGCAGATGATAGAAGTCTGACTAGCTCAGTCCCGCTGGAGGATGATGAAAACTGCTTGACAGAGTCTGGGGATAAAGGAACGGTGCGGAAGTCAAAGGAAGTACCAAAATCAGTATCTAGGGATGGACCCGGTAAAGTTGGGTCTCCAATGTTGGATTACTCGTTTTCACCACAACCCGGGGTGCTGAATGATGGCCGGGGTGACAGCACTGGCGCACATGGTGAGATCATTAGCTCTGGTGATTTGATAGAGAAGGAGGTAACCCTAGCTGCTATCTATCAAGCCATAATGACACATCGTGAGGAGACAAAAGCCGAGGGATTACGTACACAAGGTGCAGTCCGCAAACTTCAAAATACGGTGCACTGTGTCATCAAGACCTGTACAGAGATTTCTGCTAGGATTGGGGAAGCAGAGGCAAGAATTTCTATAATTGAGGACAAGATTGTGCAGCAGAAAGCGGATGTGACTTCTCTACATTCCTTGCGGGTTGATATAAATTGAAAGCTCATTGATATAGAGAACTGTTCCAGATGGAACAATTTATGGGCACTTGGTGTTCTGGAAGGAACAGAAGGCAAAGATGTTCGACAAATTGTCATTGACCTATTTTCAGAAGTCTTCCCCGAATTGACTCAATGGAAGTGGGAATTTGTGTTGCAAAGAGTACCTAGATTCCCTTTTCATATGCCGGGTGGCACTAGGGAGGTGGATAGTAAACCCAGGGCTATACTGATTTGTCTGAATAATTTTCTGCTCCGGGAGTCTTTGTAAGATTTAGCAAGGCCAGATCATAAGCAAAGGGGGAAGGGTTGAGAATTTTTTGTGCGACAAGATTTTTGTCAAGCCACAGTTCAGCAGAGGTGGCATCTGCGTCAACTGATTCCTCTATTCCAAGCCAAAGGGGCACAGGCCTATTTACTAAATCCATTGAAGCTTAGAATTATTCACAAAGACAAAATGCTATTTTTTATCTTGGAGATTGCAGCAAGGGATTTTCTGTGTACAATATAGAGGGAAGGTTGTAGTACAGTTAATCCGCATGCTTTCATTTTTTTTCTTCTCTCCATGCTAAGGGGTTGGGGGGTTAGTGGAGGGCACGCAATCCTTTCTCTCCATCACAAACAGGGACTATCCATTCCCTATGCATCATTTGGGAGGGGGCGTGGGTCGGGGGGATCAGTGGGATGGTAAGGGTGAGGAGGGTGGTGGGGCAAGGAACAGTACAGATTGGTTATGGTATAGGTGCAGCAGTAAGGGTTTGGTGAATACGTTCTTCAAATTCAGGTTTTTTGTATTATTATGGGAAGGTAGTTTAGAGTTAGGGCAAAGCAAGCGAGGAATATTTGAAGAATTTTTTAATGATGATGGGTAACATTTCTGTGTGTTCAAGGAATATTTGTTGCAAGGACAATAGAAAAAAGAGGGATCATGGTTCAGATTCTCAATTCAATGAGGGTGGATCTGCTCTGTGTACAAGAGACCCATATTGCATGGAACAACAGGTAGTGGCTAAAAGATTTGGGCATGGAGCTCTTGGGTTGTACTCTGCAAGGATCAATGACAAGAGGGGTAGCAATTCTGAAAAGATTCGGGTGGAGGAGTGCAAACGTGTTTTAGAAGATCGCTGTGGGCGATGGGTGATTATTGAATTATGGATAGAGGGTGTCCCAATGACGATTTGTTCAATCTATGGTCCTAATCTGGATGATCCAGATATGATAAATGGCTTGAGCATCGAGTTAGCAGCTTGGTCATCTCCATTAATCCTTCGTGGGGATTTAAATCACCATTTGGCAGGAGGCTTCGACATAACTAGCGAGTATCCTTAAGATGGGAAGAAAAATACGTTTTTTTAAAGCCACCAGAGGGCTCGTTAAAGAATTTGGGTTCGTGGATGTATGGTGGGTGAAAGGAAAGGGAGCTCTGGGGGATACCTTTTATTCTGCACCTCACAAAAAGTGTTTGCGTCTGGATTATTTTTTTATAACAGCAGAGCAAGCAAGTAAGGCCAAGGTTGATATTCAGCCCAAGATAATATCAGATCATACATAACTCTATCGTGTTAGAATTAGATGTTAGCTACAGATCGACCTCAAGAGCTTGGACCTTTGAACGTAAACGTTTGGTTGACCCTCTATATTGTGAACAAATGTGTAAATGGATGGTAGAATTTTTTAACAATAATCGGGGATCTGCTTCCTACCCTACGGAGTGGGATGCATTCAAGGCGGGGGTCCATGGAGAAACGTTTAGTTACTCCATCAATAAACAGTGAAAATTGCGGGGTGAAATGTTGGATGAGATGAACAAATTACGGCTTCTAGAAAATGAGCTTATGTGAGCTGTTACTAAAGGTTAAGATACTGAACACATTTTAAGGGATATAGCTGTCCAAAAAATGAGTCTATATCAGAATTTTTCGACAGAGCTAGCAGCGAAAATTGCAGTATATAGGTCTGAAGTGTACGAGGTTGGGGAAAACTCTGGCCGAATATTGGCCAAAAGATTACATCAGAAAGAGGTTGCCTATAGGATAAGTAAGATCCAGGGTGATCTGGGGCAGATTCGTGGTAAACCAGCTGAAGTGCTGGAGGTGTTTGGTAAATGTTATAATCAATTGTATACTGACAATGATATTACTGGAGTTGAAGGGAAATTGGCCGAGTTCTGTGCTGAAATTGAAATTCCAAAACTGACAGACGATCAAATGGGAGAGTTAGATGTTGATATTACTTTGGAGGAAGTGGAGGCAGCAATAACATCATTGGCTGCCGGTAAGGTGGTGGGACCTGAAGGCATCCCGCTTGAATTCTATAGGACCTTTCGGCATGTTTTGAAAGCAGAATTTATGTCTTTATTCCTGGCCGCGCGAAAGGGGATTGCACCATTGTCCTGGCGTAAGACTATTATTATCGTTTTTCTGAAAAAGGACAAACCCAACCTACTATCGTCATCATACAGACCAATCTCATTAATCAAGTCCAACAGTAAAATGTATTCTAAGATTATAGCAACACGCCTAGCTGGTGTCATCTCTGCTCTGGTTTCAAATTTCCAACATGGGTTTATCCCTGGTGGGGATGCAGCAGACCACATGAGGGGTGTGATATCATTTGTGGATTGGGCACAAGCAACCAATTCCACAATGGGGGTAATCCTGTTGGATACCAAGAAGGCATTCAACAGGGTTTCCTGGCCATACATGTGGGAGGAGAAGGAGAGCATGTTTTTTAGAGGTCAATCTAGCACTGGGCACACTGCCTGTATGGAAGCACTAATGCAAAGGTGTTTGTGGTGCAACTGGGTGAGCAGAAAACCATATAACCACTCAATGGTTGTGTCAGCAAGCTGACAAAACCTCACAATAACTACATAGACGTACCCTATGCGCACACACAATATTGTTGTACACATAGGTAGTAGTACACAAAAACAACAGAAATACAATCCATGCAGAGAAACAATTATTATTGACACAAAAATGGAAAAGAAAAGTGTGACAAGGGATGATCCTTTGGTCCTTTTTTAATTTTCAAGGCTTAAGAACAGCCAGCTGAATCGTGTTTCATCGCTCACGCGAATCTTCAGGGCTCTAGGTAGCTGTGTTTTGAGCCAAAGGTCGCTCTGCAGGTGATACTTCCGACCCGGTGGGGCCCAAGACCGTCTTAAAAATTCCAAATGGATGAGAGGACGTGGACTTGAAGCGAAATTTGCTTCTTCCTTATGCCCGGGAACTGTAGTATATATCTTAAAAGGAGCCAGTCACTCTGAATTTCTTAAGGTCTAGTAAAGCGCTGAAAAAAGACGGAGTATCAGAGGTAGCTCTATACCCTCATAGTATGTCTTTGTTTCGGTAACTTTTTCCTGAGCTCAGAGGAGCTGCTCCCGGGTCGCCGTGTTCCTGGTAATGGAATTGTCACACTTTACTTTTCCATTTTTGTGTCAATAATAATTGTTTCTCTGCATGGATTGTATTTCTATTGTTTTTGTGTACTACTACCAACGTGTACAACAATATTGTGTGAGTGCATAGGGTACGTCTATGTACATACATGTGGGAGGTTTTAAGACTCAAGGTATTCGGCTCTACGATCCGGCAGGCACTGAAGACATTACATATGACTCCCGAAGCCTATTTTTGATTTTCTGGCCAAGAGTCATGCTTGTTTACAATTGGTCGAGGTACACAGCAAGGATGCCCGTGCTCACCTTTATTATTTGCATTATAAATAGATTTTTTTAACAAGTTAAATCAGGCTAAAGATATAAAACCAGTTCAACTGCGGCATATTGATTATAGAGCACTGGCATATGCCAATGATATTATTGGTGTTACTAGAGATATTGTCACCGCATTATCAGCAATAGATAAATTGGCATCTCAGTTTGGGCGCTTCTCTGGGTATAAATTAAACATTTCCAAAACACAGGTGCTTTATATTGGTGGGGAACCTCCTGAAAATATAATAACTGTTCCAGAAGTTACTTACCTGGGAATTAAAATCTCATTGCCAGTTAGTAATAACCTAGAGTTAAACATGAATCCTGTGCTCACTAGGGTGAATTCAACATTGGAAAGACCGGATCACCTACATTTATCTCTTTATGGGAGATCAAATGTATTAAAACTGATGGTATTACCTACGTTTTTGTACATGTTTAGAACAATCCCACTCGAATTTCCAGTTTCATGCTTCAAGAGGCTAGAGAGGATTAGCTCCAGATTCCTGTGGGAATATAGTAGGCAGAGACAGGCCTATAGGAAGATGGTGCTGCCAAAAGATTGTGTTGGCTAGGGCATGCCATACTATATGCTGTATTACTGGGCAGCTGTCCTGCAATTCATCAGTCCCCTGGTAGTTGGGGACAGGGCCAACATTTTGCCCTGCCATAGTCCATCAACTTATGAATTCGGGCTAGGGGATGAGGCTAGGGAATGTTTGGTCAAAACAATAGAACCCAGTTATTTCAAGAAAACTACATTTAAAATACTTAAAGCTGCATAATCTGTTTGGAAACAGGTTAAACTGCAATTTGGGGTTTCTAAACTGAACGCATATACTCCATTCTCCTGGGCTACTCCCAACAATCTTTCATGATCAAGTATCTAATAGATGGTGCCTAAAAGGAATTCACTACTTAGGGGATCTGTGCGATGACGGACAGTTGGTAACATTTGCAGAACTACAAGCAAAATTTGGTTTGGCTAATCATGATTTTTTAAATATCTCCAAATCCGTAGTTATCTTAATAAGTTAGGTTCTGGATTTGAACATCAACTAGGAAAGATCCCGCTTATTGAAAGAATGATGAAAAAAACACCCATTGGTCAATACTATGCACAAT
Source organism: Lissotriton vulgaris (assembly GCF_964263255.1). Lineage (NCBI taxonomy): Eukaryota > Metazoa > Chordata > Amphibia > Caudata > Salamandridae > Lissotriton > Lissotriton vulgaris. Next base: position 1,859,649,727 of record NC_141689.1, read on the forward strand.
TAATAGAAACACTTCCAGATGATGTAGAACTGTGTCAAGGAAAATGGGTAATGAAGTTGGGGCAAGAGGGTGTCAACATCTTGGAATCCTTAAGGCTTGCAAACCAAGTTTTGATGACTGGCAGGATGCGTACTCAGCATTATATGGCTGTATTTGACATGTACTATACCCCAAGCAAGATCTCAAAATGGGGGACATCTGCTGGGACTAAATGCAATAGATGTGGTTTTTATGCAGCTGAAGCAGTCCATATGTTTTTTTTGTGTCCCAAATTAGGGGAGTTGTTCAATTCAATTGAGCAATTTTTAGGAATAATAATGGGATCCCCCATTTGTATACCTGGAGAATTGGTTCTGATTGGGGTCAGCATGGACACTTATGCACAGACAAGATCAAGTGCAATGGTATCTTTTTTGTTTGTTTGTATGGGAGTGGTACAGGCCTGTATTACCAAGGATTGGATCAGCCCCGACCCGCCGACATTTTCGTGCTGGCGCTCAAGACTACTAGCCATGTATAATTTGGAATTAGCAATATATAAGACCAAGGGGAGGAGGAAGAGTGAAATGTTTGCTAAATTTTGGGCTGCTATTACTGACTGGATTTTAGTATTAATAGGGGCCGGTATACGGTAGAAATCTTTTTTGTTGTAATGTTATTTACTATGTTTGTTTCGTGATAGCTTTGATTCATATTGTTTTTCTTTCTTTTATTTCTCTGATGCTTGTCTTTTGCTTCTGTGGTTCTCTTGCTGCTTATTACGCTTGTTGGTGTTTTTTGTGAATACTGAACTGTATATTCCTTGCATAAAATGGGGAAAAACCAATAAAAGAAATTCAAAAAATATAAATACATTCTTTTTAATCCTCCACCAGGCACTCCCTGCCATAAGATTCCTCATATCTTTCTTTAGCACACTTTTTCTGTCTTTCTTCTTTCCCCCTCTATCTCTTGCTCTGTGTCAAAGTCTCATGAGAAAAACTATGTGCCGGTCCCCAAAAAAGAGTGCACGTGGGCCCCACCTGCAACATCTGGCTCAAATAATGGCCTTGTCGGAAAACTCTGCTCTGCTCACGGAGTTTGCGGGTTTTGGAAACTCTGTGTTCCGCATAAAACACATATTACTCCGCACTCTCAAATGGAGCAGAGGTTTTTTTGTTAGCTCAAAACGTCCATTTGCATGCGTGGGAGCAACTTGCTGGGTGCTCACAATCACCCATGAGATTTCAGAGCCGTTTAAGAGCACACAAGATTTGATAATTAGCTGCAAGCTCCCACACATCATTCAAGCATGCCAGCGGCCTTCAGCAGATGTTGTCTGAATTATGGATATAATGCGGATGCAATCTGGGGAAGATTCCTCCTCGAGAAGCATCAAAATCTTCCAGAAATAACGATTTGGAGTAAAAAACCTTCTCAAATGGATGTTTGGCATTGTTTTATTTTTATGCAAGGCAAAAAAAATGTTGTTCCTCTCCTGGTCACTTTTCATTGGGATTTGGAGCTGGAAGGATCACTCCCCTTGTCTGCTACAAATATACTATTAGATTTAAGGCCTTTGTATTTGAGATTTCACAAGTAAATTGAAAAACTCGTGTATAAGGGTGTTCTTTGTTTGATTGGGGGCACTCACCTGGATTTAATTGTACTTTTAATCGATTTTGTAAATGTATTGTGGTGGGTGACCTGCATTTTAATTAGGGCCTAGTTATTTTTTTGCAGGTCATTTTTAATCTTTTATAAAGGAAAATGTTGCACATTTCGTTACATTGTATCCATGTTTTTAATAAGTTTGCAATATTAATTTAGTTCACTATGTGACCTGGTCTGCCAATGGGCCTTCCAGCTAGTAGGCCTAGTGCTAGTTATGGGTGCATGAAGCAACTGTTTTTATAGTGTCTGTTGAATTTAAACATCGTTTAGGCCACGGATGGCATTGGATTAAAATACAAAATGTGTTTTTTTTCCCCTGCAAACAGTGTAGGTGGGTAATGCCTTTGGAGGATGTGTATTGTTGTAAAGATTGCTGGCCCTGTTAATTTTCGTTTTTGCCATTGCTGAATTAATGATGTGTTTCTGTATTACCAATGTCTCCTCTGTCTGGCCGGTGTGTGTGTGTTTGCAATGGGCCACCATTTGCCTTTGTTCCCTATGTCATGTGGCCAGGGGCCATTTTGTATAGTCAGTGTCCTTAGGCCGGCATGTTTTCTTTGTTTTTCAAGGCTCTTGCTTGATTTTGTGACCATGTTGCTGGTGGCCGTTTTGCGTATCTAAGCATTCTGAGTTTCATCTCATGAGGCACCTATATAAACATAACCAACCAGATATTTTACGTACAAAACAAAGTAACAACCGATTTTACCCAGACTAACAATTGCTGTTTGCCCACTGCAATAGTGGTGAGGTTTAAAAATAAAACGATAAGATTTTGGTATCCCATTTGCTTATAATTTATTTTTAATTTCCCCTTTACTTTAATTATCATTTCATTGTATGAAATCCCCATGACCCTATTTCAAGTCAAGGAGGTCGCGGGGCCCACTCGTGTATCCTCCCAAAATGGCCGCCACACTTTCCTTACTATGGCAGCCATTTGCAATGACTCGCGCGGTCTAGCCTTTATAGACCAATAAGCGGCAAACAATCCCGGAAGCCTTTTAATACTTCCCTCGCTGTGGACACGCCAAGATTCGGTCCTGCAGGGAAGAGGAAATGTGCCCAGACGAGGCGTCCCCATCCTTGAAGTAAGTGTGTTGATTCATCACAGGTCCGGTTGAAAAGGTGGCTATTACCACGCACCTCTTTTACGCTATGAGAGTCTAGAACTAGCATTACTCCACAAGTTTTAAATAATCATGGCCGGACCGTTTTTCTTTCCTTATCCTTTTTCCTGACAGGATTGTTTCAAAGGGAGACAACGCCCCCCCCCTCCGAGATCATGGTGTGCTATCACGCACACTGACAAGTAAAAATTTGGAGATACACTAATTATTCCTTTCTGTTTGTGCAAAACAATGTGTGTTTTATAATTGTCACTACTTAAGTCCTGTGCTGTTTTTATTTGTGAATTCACACCACGCATTTCCACTGGCTTGTTTTTAAGATTCTTCTAGGCACAACCACTCGCACCTTAGAAGTTTGCACGCACCAGTATGGAGCATACCACCAATATATGAGCGCAGTATGGAAGAACAGGATATGTACCCCCACTCGATGGAGGGGGGCTGCTATGTCTAATGCTTTCTCTTTATTATTTTTTACATTTGCAGATATACAACAAGATCTAGCAATCATATGTATCCAAAATGCATGCGTTATTAGTAGCAGCGTTCACCTTTTCACCATAACTTTCCTACTGTTTTCCTATTAAGGTTTATATAGGAGTGGCAAACACAGGGCTGGTCCCTGCGTGGTCTTCAGTAATAGCGAGGGGAATCTCGAAACATGTCGACCACACACTGAATCCCTTATCATTAAAGATAGGTTCACAATGTTAATCCCATTTTTAACCATACCTACCTTGGAGCAGGAATAAAATTGTTTAGGCCCACTAGTACGGTATTTTTAATCACTATTTACCCACTCCACCACACATTGCACCACACATAGTCTTCCACAAAAAAGTGCTCCTACATAACTCTGCAAGTCGTTGCACGCCCCAGTTCATAGAGAGCTGGGATGGCCCCAATGATGAAGCATGTCAGCATGGGGAAACCCTGGTGAGTGAGGCAACTCAAGAAATACATTTTTCTTTCTTGTAGGCTCTTTTATGACCATAGTGGCCAGGAGCCACAGTCATAAGCTAGGTCTCAGAACCCAATACCTTGGGTTTACTTAGATTGGCCGTTTTGCGTAGCCAGCCAGTGTGCTTTGCCCTGAGGCCTGCATATGTTCTTTGTGTGACCATGCCCTCATGCTGGTTGTTGTTGTTTTTGTGACCATGTGGCTGGCAGTCATTTTGAGTAGTCTAATCAGTGTGGGTACTTGTTTCTATATGGGGAGGGTACAGGAATGTTTAGGAAAAGGTGTGGTTGTGGGTGTTATGCTTCATCATTGGGCGTGTTAGGCCTCGTGGGGCCGGCGCTGCAAAGCACCACATGTGTGTGTGGGGTATAATGTGTAAGGTGGAGAGTATGATCTTAAAATTACTTAAAGGAGATCAAATTCTACAATAAAGTTCTAGTACTACTCAAAGATTTGGAGCACCCACAGGAGATAAATCTACTGGTGGCCTTAGATGCGGAAGCATTGTACACTAATATCCGTCAAGATGCCTACTGGCTAAACCCACACTTGGAGTCAGATACTCCGGTCAACTTTATAGTAGAATGTGCAACCCTAGCTTTGAAAGAAAATTTCTTCCAATTTAAGGATCAAATATATCACAGAGCACATCTATGGGGAGCACCTTTGCTCATGACAACATCAGAATGTGTAAATGATTAATTGATGACATATTAATCCTGTGGCATGGCAAGATAGGGACATGTGAAGAATTCTGCACATGGATCAACAGTCTCAATCCATATCTAAACTTTACCAGTACCATGTCAGACAAAGCAGTACTATTTCTAGACCTGCTCATTTCCCATAGTGATGGTGGATTATCAACCACTATTCATAAATAAAGCTACAGATCGCATCAGTCTCCTATGGTAGCCATCACCCTAAAGCACTTAGGGATAATCTCCCTTTCAGTCAGTTTCTTTGTCTAAGACGCAACTGCGATACTCTCCAGTAGTATGATGTTCAAGCTAAGAAACGTTGCACTAATCTGACCACTCCGAATTATCCAAAAAGAATAGACAAGCGGGCATATAAAAGGGCCAGAAATTACCTTTGTGAAGACCTACTGGAGGCATGGAATAAGGAGACGAATAATTCTCTTATTTATATATTGATTTTTATCATTATTTATAAAAAAATATATATTTTTTTAAATGTTAATTTTTTCAAATGGTTTACATTTCAATTTTTTAAATATTTTAAATTACATTTTTGTAAAATGTGAAACATTTTTTACCATTTTCATAACATCTGGTATCACTGAATCAATTCCTGGGCCCATGTCTGCTATAGGTGCACACTGCCCAACAGCATTCATTGTCTAGGAATTATTCCATTGTCATAATTTGTCAGCTGCTCCTCCCTAAGTGCCATATCCCAAGTGATTCACATAAAGAAAACATGTACATATGTATGTTGTTGTTGTTGAGCTTCTTATTCTTCCTGAGTGCACATACCAACCATGAAAGTTTATGTGGGTATGGTTTTACAAATAGATAGTGGATGCACTGTATTGTTAATTATTTATATTAACTTAAGTAACCAGTGACCACACTACATAATATTGTTGTTTGTACTACTAATTAAACTGTAACAATGGCAAGTTTCACTGATGGTCTACTTGCTTGTTTGCTTTTAGGTGCACAAGAGACAAAATCACCCACAATACTGCCAGATAGAAGGCCTGTGCATGACATGACACTTGACCACACATCACGGTCATCTCTCCAGATTGTGAAGCTAAGTGCCACTGCCAACTGACAACTTCAAGATGGCCCCAAAGAAAGATGCTACCGAAAAGTGACCTGTAATAAAAGGAAGGAGCATACCCGGACTGGTATGTTGACCCAGACCTTTTTGGGGGAAATAAAAAACCTGGGCCACTGTGGAACAAGCTGGGAACAGCATCCCCACACCAGGATACCCACCCCACACAAACCTAGGCCCAAACCCATGTCTGTCACAGAGGCAAATAGTCTAATCCCAGCAAAGCCGACAAACAGTATTCCAGAATCATCCAACATAGGAACCTCTGCGAGCAGGGCACCTCAATATTATCACTCAGCTCCTGCTTAAGGCAGTCTATCGAGCACAGTCCCCTAGCCAGGGGTTACCCTTTCTGCCAAACAGTCATCAGGGGCTCAATTTGGGCTCTTGCCCCGTCCAGGAAGCTTCAGTAATACAACTGGGGCCAACGGGGCCCAACTACAGTTTTTCCCCAAGGGGAGGGGCGGCCACGGTACTCCCTTCATGCTCCCTGGGGGGCCCACTCTTCTCGCCGGCATTCCGCCCTCCTCAAGGTACCTTGGTATTCGGTCCCACACGGGACCCTTGGGAATGCGGGAGCTCCCCGCAGCTCTTCGGCACCTTGGTGGGGTGCCTGGCTCTCCCTTGCCTGGTAGCCCCCTCACCGATATGAAGGGTTGGTCCTGGGGCTTCCGGGGCTTCACCCGGCATCGGGCCCAATCGGAGGCGCTCCGGGCAGATGTAACGCCGGTGGCCAAACACAGCGCGGCCAGCGAGGGCCGATGGCAGTGCAGCAAGGGCGGGTGCGCGGCCGATGATGCGGCCAGTCGTCCCGTCAAGTGTGGAGGGTGTTCACGGCCTCCCAGGCCTGGTGCGGCCTACTGCAGCCCTCTCCTGGCTCCGGGGGCCACCACGACGATGAAGGCAGCAGCGGGGGGCTCTCTAGCGAAGCGCCGGGGCCGCCGCAGTGATGTCAGGGCCCAGTGCACTCCAGCGGCCTCAGGGACAGCAGCGGCACCTCTTTCACGCGGCACCGGGCCGCAGCAGTGATCCACAAAAGCGCGTGGGCAGCCAGTAGCGCTCCCGGGCTCAGCGCCTTCACAGGGGCACACATCGAAGACCTGGGCTGCAGCGGTGAGCTCACTATGCGCTTCAAGGGGCACAGCGCTCCCAGTGGCAGGGGGCACTTGGCAAATATAGCGCTCGAGGTGTTACAGCGCTTTGGAGCCCAACAGTTTCTATAGCCACAGTACTCGAGGGGCACAGGAGGAGAGCGCTTTGGGGGGAACAGCAGTTCAGGCAGTTTAGCAAAATAACTGAGGCAGGACAGCACAGCGGACACAGGTCGAGCAGGGAGCGCTTGGATGATACAGCGCTGGTACCTGGTAGATCCCCCAGCAGTCCTCTCTGTAGACAGGTGTTTCTTGGCGCTTGATGACTTCTGCGCCCTTCTTAGGCAGTTTCTTGGGGGGTAGGTAGAAAGGGGGGGTTGAGTTGGTCGGTCAGAGTCAGGTGCTGGGGGCTTGCTTCCTCAATATCACAGGCGTGACACTACAAGGTGTATGCCAGGTTGTAATGTGGGAGAAGAATCTCTTCTACCTACTGCTCCTGTTCCTCGTTTTCGCAACGGTGCCCTATTTCAGGCATTAATGTGATTGTAGCCCTGCTCCACCGAACCTTTGGAAGAGCGGCGTCTTTAAAATCATTTAGCACCTTTGGGCAAACTCTTTGAGATACGGGCTATTATATTTTTATTGAGGCATATACACATGAATCCGGTCCTCCTCTTTTGTTTGCGGAGCTCTTTATAAGATACGGCGAGAACTTTGGGATTGTTCCTTGATCATTTTAAATATAGGAGGACTCCGGTTTCAGGAAGCAAATAATTATCTACCACTGAATGCTCACACTATCTTTGGAAGTATCCTCCGATGCGGACTGTATGATCAGTTCGAGAACGTGAACACCCGGGACGATTTCACCCTGGTGACGCATCGTAGTGAGGACCGTTACCTAACTGATTTAGATCACCATATCCAAGGTGTCCTCTGCTCAAGCCCTGACGAAGTTCCCGTGGCACTAGGGGAACGAAACGTGTTGGCTGTGCCGTTTCTATGAAAAGATGGAATATGAATAAAGAAAAGAACTTTCAAAAAGCTCTTTTGCGCAACTGACTTAATTGGAGTGCACCTTCCTTTTTCTATGAACATTTGTTTTTTTATACACCTTCTGGCAGTGGGTGTTGGGAGACGTTGCACCAGCATATATTTGAAACAGACAGAATTATTGTGCTTGACCTTGGTCTGCTGCTGTGCCTTTTGTAGTTTTTCCCTAGAGGTATCAATATTTTGACGTGCTACTTTAAAACACTCCTGCTCCTTTCCTGAGGGGAAGTTGTAGCCCACACTGGGTACATTGCGGTCCCTGTGTGTGACTGTTTGGGACCCAATAATGAAGCATATCACCCTCGGGTGAGTGAGGATTCTCGTCCAAACACTAGTGGTGCCCCCATATCTGTTTCATGCTCTTTAGTTACCTGTGCACCATTTTAACATAGCTGTCCCAACCAAAACTATTTTTGGTGCAGGTATTTTAGTGTTCAATAGCATTTCATCAGTAAATGTGTTTTCACCCTTTCCTTTTAGCCCCTGTGTGTGTGCCATTGTAAGTATAAGATGTTCTCTGTTATCTATCATACCCTGAAGTTAATTAATGGAGTGTTGTGTTTCCCCCTATCAGTGTTTTGCTCCTCCTGGATCTAGTTAGCATCCTTCCACAGGTGGGCTAACTGCTCGCGCTCCTCCACAATGTTGTTCTCTTTTGCACTTAGCTCTAATCCTCTCTTAGGCCAAAAGTCGAAGTTGGAGGGAGGGTTTTAAAACCATGCGGCATGTTGTCTCCAAATGATAGGTATCCATTCAGGAAAACACTTTCTCTGGGGTTAGGTGGCATGTCAGATAACCTAGTTAAATCCCCTTTCAGGAATATATGAAAATAGAGGGCATGTGATAAGCCTTGTTTTGCTGTGAGTGCCTGCTTGTGTGTGTTATTTTTCTCACAGTGTATGTAGGGGCTTGGAAGCGATGGGTGAACTGAAGTTGTTTAAGGAGGGACTGACAAATGAGGTGTAGGTGAAACAGGACCTGTAGAATGGATGCTTTAACCCACTGTCAGGTGGCTACTCCCGCAACCGCCATTACATTCAAGCCTGGAATTGAATTTACTCCTCGCATTTAATCTCTGTCTTTTACTTTTTTCCTCAGTTAACAAAATCTCCTCCTCAGTCAATATAATCCCTTTTATTTGCCAACTATTTCTCCCTTCTCCTAACTTGACAAAAAGACCTTGAGGTTTCGCTGCATTGAACAGTTTCTTCACTTTATTTATGTCAACATGCACTTGTCAATGTGTTCAAATGCATATCAGAGTGAGCCATTCTAGAAGTAGTGGTGCTTGGTATAGCTTTAACCCTGTTACACACACAATTGCTGAGTTCTAATAGATATTGGCTATATGTGGTGGGCAAACTCTTCCCCAAGTCTAGCTCCTTTTTATTAGTAGGTGCCATGCACTCATTGTTCACCACTGCTACTTAAGAACAGTCTCCAGACTATGTCCTAGGAGACTGTGGTGGTTTTGCATTTCCCTGTCCTTTTTACTTTGAAAGAAGAGCTCTCTTTTTATCAGTTGGAAGCTACTGCTGCACACAATCACTGATATAATGTGAACCCCATGACAAGGCACTCCATAATTCTAGAGTCTGGGCCAAATATTTAATGTCATATATCTCAAAAGAACCATATTTAGGCCATTTCTCATTCCCAGTCCATGTCTATTTCCATGCCCATACTAGTGCAGAAAATTGATTTACATGTGTTAGACACTTTGTCTCCTCAACTGCCTGAGATGCAGGCTTTTCTGGTAGTAATTTTAAACCTTTCTGTCCTGCCAGCTGTTTCAACTACTTTTTAGTCTTTTTATGCATAAGGGGCTTACAGCATCCTGTTTCCTTTAGAATTTCCATTGCCCATTGGTGCACTGTCAATTTAATATGTACTTACACCCTGAAAGTTAAATACAGTGAGTGTATCCTGCCGGAAAAAGATGTTAGGTAGTGGTCAGAGAGAGAGAGAAAGGAAAATCAACAGCTGTTGACAATTCAGAGATGAAACATAAAAGAGTTCACCTATTGAATGCAGTAATACACTACTTCACATATAATTCAAAGAAGCATTGCAAGGAACACACAGCTGCATTATTGACCAATAACCAGTTCTTTCTGTTCACATTTCAAAATAATTTCCCTGTGCTCTGGCACCACCTGATAATCAAATGTTCCTGTTGCCCTACTATGGAAGGGTGCCCGTGCTGAGATACCCAGATCCTCTTCAGCACAGGCTTTACTGCGTAGGTTACCCTTCCCTGTAGGGATCAGCCACTACCAGCCACCTCACTGGCACAGAGTAACTCCCAGTTAAATCCTCAGTCTCCTGTTTAACGCCAGAGAGGAAGGTAAAAATATGCTTTATAGTAAGCGCTGAAGTTTCATGGCAACAAGGTACTCACTCTAACTGGTGGGACACTTCACGCATCTGAGTCTTGGCACTACTTGTCAGGGAAAAATTATTTCAACCCTCCGGGGAGCGATGAAAGAAAACACCAGACACAGCAGTTGCTCAGGAACAGATGAAATGTATTTGTAGGTACCAATGCTTATCGAGGAGAATGGCAGATGTACAGTCCATCCACTGTCTTACAATCACGCTCCTTCTCCCAAGTGACCAAGGTGTAAGCGTTATATATTGTACAGAAATGCCACACCAGTACAAACCAAAAGAAAGACCAGTGCACAATATGGGCAAACATGTAGAAAATAAAAATGCAGCAAAAGAGAGGATAAAGTTGTGCCAAATATAACATGTAGAAATGCCCTACAAACAAAACATAAGAAACAGATATACAGTGTACGCAGCCAAAGGAAGCTATGACCTTGCTTGTGGACTGTCCTGACAGCCTGAACTAATGTGAGAGACCGGACCTGCATGGAGGCCTTGGAGTGGTTTCTATGTTCAGCTGTTGGAGGGGTCAGTGTGAGGGCCTTGGTGCAGGGCTGGAATAGAACTGTGAAAGAGGGGCTGGTGTCCCATGGAAGACCTGGGATGCAGCTCCTAGCAGCTTGTTCAGGGACACAAATGGGATAGCTCAGTAATTTTGAGATAGAGCAGGAGAGAATTGGAACTAACTTTGTTGTCTATTGCAGTACATACTTATGGATATTTTTTTTCGAACGACAATACCAGACTGTGGTGAGATGTGTATTGCTCCCAGAAAGTGTACAAAGGGATCTGGGTATGGGGTGCTAGACTCTTCTCTTGCCAGGATGGCCTGAATGCTCTGACCAGCCCCTTCCTGAGCTTCAAAGGCTGCCTATGCTCATATCTAGGCCTGCCTCCACTCTGTCTCTCTAGTCAGGATGTCATCAAACCCAGTGGGGATAAAGGGCCTGACTCTAACTGGTTTAGGGGCTGTACACTGTCTTACTGTCTTACTCTCCACACACTGGCTGGCTCTGGGCATAAATGTTGACCCCCACCGACCACTCCTCGGTACACTCCGGGACCTATGGAGATCAAAAGAAGGACTGCCCTACTGTCTGAAACCTAAAGGGCAATTAGACCTGCTTGCCTTGAACCAAGGACCTCAGAAGTGACTCCAAAGGTCACTTGGTTGTCCTCCTGTTTGAGCTGCAGGGACACAAAAAACTTCCTGAGGGCTTTCCACGCAATTGCCCAGCTGACCAGTACAAACTGGACCAGCCCTGGACCCTACTGCTGGCCTCTGGCGGAGTGAGTCCTAGATACCAAGTGGTCTGCCCCAGGTACTGGACCCTTGGCTGGTGTTAGAGTGTACTCCTCCTGTCCCCAAACTGCAAGATCTTCAACTTGGAAACTTTCTGACAACCTTCTGCCTAGGGAGCGTTTGTTGCTAAGCCTGAGCTAGCTGGTTTGGACATCCGACTTCGAGAATAGTTTCTAAGTCCGAATGAGTGTACTCCTCCTGTCCCAAAACTGCAAGATCTTCAACTTGGAAACTTTCTGACAACTTTCTGCCTAGGGAGCCTTTGTTGCTCTGCCTGAGCTAGCTGGTTTGGACATCTGACTTCGAGAATAGTTTCTAAGTCCGAATGAGAAGTCGTCACCGATGCTGACACTGAACTGAAGCTGATCACTGTCGAGGCCTACCTAAGCACATACTCCAGACTTTGCCCGCTTGGAGCTTTCCCTTCTTCGTTGATAACCACGGCGGGACCCTGTGCTTCAGCAACCCACAGTCTGTAGGCCCCACTTCAGACCTAGCATGCAGCTTCCCCCACGAAAAATCTTCAACAAGTACTTTTTCTCTGTAAATGTTTCAAAGTCCGAAAGTAAACTTTTCACCAGGATAAACCTGGTCCTTGTATCTGACCCTAAGGCTCAATCGCAGTCAGTCTTAACGTTTGACTTTGACATGTTCCTACGTGACCAGAAAACAGTGCTTAGTGCGTTGTGCTTTTTGGTGCTATTTTTTGTTTTTATTTATTTAATTCATATCACTTGTCCTACCTATTGAATTTTTTGTGTTTTGGTGTCATTTAATTAATTAGAATATTCTTTATTTTCCCAAATGGGTTTAGGATTTTTATTGTGTTGTGTTTTTGCTTTATTAATGTTCAAGTACTGCATAAATGCTTTACACATTGCCTCTAAGTTAAGCATGATTGCTTTGTGCCAGGTCACCAGGTGTTTAAGCATTGGTGCATTTAGTGACTACATTTCTCATCCTGACAAGGGCTGTATTTATTTTTTGAGTGGGTTCTAACGCACCCCAACTAATTCTCCATTTGTTCAAACTATATTTTTTTATATATTTATATTTATATATATATTTTTATTATATTTTTTTTGCCTGTTTTATTTTTTTATCTTTTGATGACTTGGTTGTGCTTTGGCTCTCAGAGTCAAGCTGGACCCCTGGCTCGGCTCTCTGCAATGCTGTTCGTGTCCCTTCCAGAAATTGTCTCCCCTATACCCTTGTATCCACCCACCAGCAGTGCATCCATGTTGGTGGGTTTTAGCTCGTATTTTATTTTTCTTAACACAGACCTACTCTTGCTAACAGTGATTCATTGCAACATCTAAACATGCATTCATGTTCTTTGTGATCACTGTTACTGCCCAAAAACCCTAATATGTTTTGTAGACAGATGACTTCTCAGTGTTTTTCAGCGTAGGTGTGATTTGCTCAGAAGCTGTTCTTTTGTGCTGATCTCTTACCTATCTAACGTCTCATCAGTGTTGCTGCACAAATATGTTCACTAGACTTTTAGACCTAATGGGGTCACAAATAGAAACATGCCCATATCACGTGGAGGGTGCACTCTTGAAGGGGTGAGGGTTTATCGATGGCTCAGTAAGTCCATTTAATTCGACTGGGATAAAGAGAAAAGAGAGGCATGAAACAAATATTAGGTGACCTCAGTAAATAGGGCCGTACAAAAGAACATAACTTGGAGTAAAATTGCTTTTGGGATCATTTTTTTGCAGAATGAACATTGCATACCATGCCTCGCGGCAGTATCACATGAAGGCGCTATACCTGTTGAAACAGAGGCCAGTGCCCATTCTACTCTTCTGCATCTTCAACTTTTGCATTCACGTGGGACATTAATTTTACAGTATTCTGATTTGGAAATTAATTTTACGGTATTCTGATTTCTGCTTTTTGCAAAGCATCTCTCAGTCTCGACAATGCAATGGAAGTTCAATATGTAAACAATGGGTTCTCTCGGGTTCCTCCTCGTCGGCAAAAGGCAGCACTGGAGAATCCCATTTGTCAGGGGACATGTTTACAGTTCCCCTCCATCCCTTAGGAATGCAGAGTTGTCCCAAAGACGTTACTGCAACTTCTCGGAGAGCTCAACTCCTGCGGCTATAACTAAGCAGTGGCTGTGGATATTTTGGGCAGAGGACCCGCATTGCACAGCCACGTCCAGGTTGGGATTTGGGATATGGATGTGGGTATAGAGTATGGATCGCCATTATTTGTACTACACAAGCTCTGTTAGTGGACTCGGGTGCAGCTCGCGAAAGGTTGAATGCTGGCATTACTCATCCCCTTGCCTTGCGGTCCTAGCTACAAGCACATGCTCACTGCATCATCACACCTCTGTGATCTCCTGAGATTGACCTGACCACATGGGCCTAGATTATGCCTCTTTCATTGGCAGGTATGGAACTATTGCTGTTGTTGCTATCATCACAGACTGAATATTGAAACCTTCCCCACCTCATAGAATCTGGACAGGTTGATTTCCGGGGGATGTGGACAGTCTCGGTTATCACCAACATTGCCCTTTCCCCATAAATCCATTCAAACACTCCCATATTCAACCCTTGCACTCACTCACCCAGTTACTGACCCTTCTCCCACACTGACATCCACTGCATCAGCCTCACCAACATGCATGTGATTCCACAGTCTGCTAATGCCCCTTCCTCCATTCATGCATTCCTCCATTCATTTCGCCATAGATGCCCTGAGTCATTCACTCTTAAATCTGTGCTCATTTGCTCACATTTATTCACTTCCACATCAACACAACCAGTCATACAAACAATCAGTTAAGAATGACATTAACTTATTGTAAAAGTCACACAATTGATGGACGAGATGCAGAACAAAAACATTCACCCCCAGTCAAGGGATCTGGGTTAAATCCATCATTCTTTTACTCCCCATGCCACCCCAGTTTAGACCTGGCCATATGTAAATCAGTCTTGACCCTGTGCCTCATGGGAACAGTCCAGCCTGAACTGCCAAGCTAGGTCCTCCCTGGACCGGAGACAAGCATCCTAGGACCGGTTTCCGGTTGACTGTGGGTGAGTGCTTGCAATGTTCAACACTCCGTCCATCATCCCCTTTGGTTTTGCTTTGTTCGCCCTAAATTTGCAGGTTGTGCCCAGACCTGGGGCCCTTACTCACTTTGCAACTGGATTCAAGCTAGCCTGGCTGATGACGGCAGATTAGCCAAAAACTGGTCCCAGGATGCTTGTTTCCGTCCAGGGAAGACATGGCTTGGCAGTTCAGGCTGGACTGTTCCCATGAGGCACAGGGTCAGACTGATTTGCCTATGGCCATGTCTGAACTGGGGTGGTGGAGTGAGCTAAAGAATGGTGATGGATTAAACCCAGCTCTGTTGACTGCGGGTGAGTGCTTGCAATGTTCAACACTCCTTCCCTCATCTCCTTTGGTTTTGCTTTGTTTGCCCTAAGTTGGCAGGGTATGCCCAGACGTGGGTTCCTTGCTCACTTTGCCACTGGATTAAAGCTAGTCTGGCTGTTGACGGCTGATTAGCCAGAAACCGGTCCTAGGATGCTTGTTTCCAGTCCAGGGAAGACATGGCTTGGCAGTTCAGGCTGGTCTGTTCCCATAAGGCACAGGGTCAGGCTGATTTGCCTATGGCCATGTCTGAACTGGAGTGGCGGAGTGAGCTAAAGAATGGTGATGGATTAAACCCAGATCAGTTGACTGTGGGTGAGTATTTGCAATGTTCAACACTCCTTCCATCATCCCCTTTGGTTTTGCTTTGTTTGCCCTAAGTTGGCAGGATATGCCCAGACGTGGGTTCCTTGCTCATTTTGCCACTGGATTAAAGCTAGCCTGGCTGATGACGGCTGATTAGCCAGAAACCGGTCCCAGGATGCTTGTTTCTGGTCCAGGGAAGACATGGCTTGGCAGTTCGGGCTGGACTGTTCCCATGAGGCGCAGGGTCAAACTGATTTGCATATGGCCATGTCTGAACAGGGGTGGCGGAGTGACCTAAAGAATGATGATGGATTAAACCCAGATCATTTGATTGGGGGTGAGTGCTTGCAATGTTCAACACTTCGTCCATCATACCCTTTGGTTTTGACTTTAACTCATAAGCAAGCCCTGTTGTTGTTACCAGTGCTTGTTTGCAGTGTTCTTAATATGGGTTTGGCGTGTTTCTGAGCATTGGTATTGTTGAAAAGAAACAATATAGGGCAGGATAACATCCAAGATCTGCCCATCAACATCCAACCTTCCCTAATGCTTTTCCAAGACAGGGGGCCAGCTGCCTCAGATAGAGCCTTTCAAAACAAATCTGAAATCAAATCGGAACTCGCATCTAAAAATATGTTTGTGAGTTTGCGGAGCCGAGCCTCACCACAATTCCAGTTGCTTTGGGTTCCAGCAGACTTTGTCCTGCCAGACTAGTCGCGAAGTCAGGCTTGTAACTCGTATTCTCGAAGCCAGGCTTGTAACTCGTATTCTCGGTGAAAATGAAAAGCCTGATATACAAAAAAGGACATAGCACACTTTTTGAATTACTCTGTGACAAATCTCTCCCTTTGCAGTGCAAAGAAAGTACAAAGACCTTAAACTGCAAACAAGAGGCAAAAGGTTGCAAACACTTCACTTCATTATTACTAATTGGCTTTGAATCCCAGTGACATACAGTGTGGCCTGTTTTGATACTGCTATGGAGGCCTGCATGTGACAACCGACCTCCATTATGCAGTTGCAGAATAGCTACTTTGTAACTTGCAGCCCCTTTCCTTTTAAGGAGCAAGAGTTCCATTAAAATAATAAAACCAGCATGCTGTTACCAGCAGGAGCATGCAACTGCCCCCTGGCCTGCTCACTGCTTTGCTCAAGGCTTGAAACCGCATGCGCATAGTGAAAGCTGTTCCATACCGACGTCTTCTACTTTGAAGATCCCACATCATCTCTTTTGAGGAAGCAATATAGCACCAACGGTCTGCGGTTCCAATCATGTTCGGAAAGCATCGTTACACGTCATTACGAATCCCAATGCGACACAAGTGCACATTGTAAATCAGAACGACATTTTGGACATCCAGTGTGTGTTTGGTACATTGCAGTTTGAAGTTTTTCAATAAAAAGTCTGCGATTTAGCGAGTTATAGGCTTTGTACTACTTAGTAATTCAGCCCTCAATCATTAGATCATGGGCTTGCTCCATGGCCCACTTCTGGATGCCGCTGTGGGGGATGCATGCAAGTGCTAGCCTATTGGAATCCACCTTTTTTCTTTCCTTGTATTTAGGTTGGGTGATGCGTGCAAGTGCTAGCCTATTGGAATCCACCTTTTTTCTTTCCTTGTATTTAGGTTGGAAGTACCTAGCTCCTCTCCCCATGAGGCTCACAGGGTCATTGTAGAGATATTGGAATTTAACCTTTTCTTTTCTTATATTCAGGTTGGAAGGGTCGAGCTCCATTCCCCCTGAGGCTCATAAGGTCATCGTAGAGATTGGGAGACCCTCTTCAAACCTTGGTGCTGAATAAGCTGTTTTAATGTTTTTATTATTTGCCTCATTGTTCAACTTTATTTTAATGTTTATTTTATTACCCAGTAGACCAAGCGAGAAGTCAGCTTTCCATCTGAGTTGAGAGTATCTGGTTCTAGTTCATCAGTTCATTTACCCACCATATTCCTTTGACGGGACACTCGCAAGGTGAGCTGTCTTAAAATCCTCTCAGCCACGCCCCCTGACCAATGTTGGGCTATATTTCAGTGGCCCTCGTATATTTGAATGCAATTGATCCACTTCCTGGATATCTCCCCAGGAGCTGCTTGCACTAGCTGATTTGAATCCACCTTTTTCTTTCCTTGAACTTAGATTTACGGTGCTTGTTTCCACCCTTCCTCGGGCTCACACAGTCGTCATAGTGACACAGAAAATAATCCATTTTAATATTTATGTGATTTGTCTCATTACTCACTCCCCTTTATTTCTTAGAACCAAGCAAAAATACAGCTTCCGGCCTTAGTTAAGAATAGTGGGACCCTTATTCGGTTGTTTATTTGCCCACCATTCAGTAGCGGCTGGTGGACTTGGAAAGTTGTGAGGCGAAAGAAAATGAAGGCCGGTGGTGGGATCTTTCAGGTACATGCATCAATATTGCTTTTTGCGATTCCTTAATTGCGAAAAATAAGGAATCGCAATTAAGGAATTGCAAAATGAAATGCATCAAGAAATCGCTAAATAAATTGCGAATTTTTAATATTCCTTAATTGCGAGTCGCAAATTGAGAGTCGCAATTAAGGAATACCTCCCCATTCATTCCTATGGGCTTAGAGGCCCATAGGAATGAATGGGAAGACATTCTCAATTTGCGATTAGCAATTAGCGAATCGCAAATTGAGAATGTGATTTCAAGGATGCAGGGGTGTCCAAAGGACACCCTGTTGCACCCCTGAAATCAATCTGTGCACATATGTTGTGCACACACATGTCCTTAGGGCATGTGTGTGCACAACATGAAACGTTGAAAAATGCACAAAAGTGAATTTTTCAAAGTTTTTGCAAATTACCATGAGGTTCAACCTCATGGTAATTTGCTCCCCCTAATTGCGAAATCGCAATTTTTTAAAGTTTCATGCAGTGCATTTAAGGAATCGCAAACTGCGATTCCTTACATGCAATCACAATTTGGGAATTCGCAAATATTTGCGAATTCTCAAATTGCGAGGGCCTTCACCCTTCATGCATTCCATAAGCAGATTTTGCGATCGCAAACGGCCGATTTTTGCGATTCGCACCGTTTGCGATCGCAAAATCCTTTGATGCATGTGCCTGTTGGTTTTCAGAGCAGCCCTCAGTTGGGAACATGTGTCCAGACTGAGGAAAGCAGCAAATGTACTCCCCGCACCCACTAGGCACATGTCCTCCCCACACCCACTAAATACATGCAGAGGCCTGCAATCAGCAGGCCCTAAACTGGTATACACTTAGAAGTCTGAAGTGCGGCACTGCATATCACAGCATTATTATTGTATCTAGACTGTACCTATTGTATGTTGTTTTCTCTGGTTTTCCCCAGCGCCCCCAGTTTTCTCCAGCTCCCTGGTTGTGAGTTCTACGTAGCATATTATACACTGCACGTGTCCCGTGTGCACTTCACAAACAATAACAGTACACAACTAGTGCATACAATAAAAAATAAAGAAGTGCTTATACTCCCTATATGTTTGCCACTATGAAGTGTTGCATGCTCCCTTTCAAATTAAAGAGGTGCAGGTACTCAGTACCTGTCCAGTTCAAGCACTGAGCACGATGAAACATGGAAACTGTGTCCCAAACCATTGCCACCACCTCAAACAACACATGTGTATCAACACCACAATGCCACAGATACAGCACAAACCCCTCTAGTCACACTTACAAGCAAATCAGGGAACACTTGTGCAGCCTCACCTGATTGGTTTTCACATTTTTACGGCTTCAAAATTGTTGGGCCACGGATAGGTTAATTTTTTGTCAGTACAGGAGATCAAAATATTTTACCAGAATCACAAGATGCCAAGCGGATGCCAAGACTGGCACCCAGCTCTCCAGCTTTAAAGTCGGCAGCTCTGGTCGATAGGCCACAGTCTCTCAGCTTAGGAAGTGTGTAGTGCATGGACCGGCTCGTTGAAAGTAGCCAGCAGAGCCACATGAAAAAGACGGCTGTATGGAACTCACTGAGAGTGCTTGTGGCACATGGTTGGTGTCCGGTTGGCGAACCGAGAAGGGACCTGCTCACGATATATAATGATCTCCAGGGTCTGAGAATGGCATAATCTGCCAAAAATGTAATTTATAGAGACACGAGGGCATTCGTCACTCCTGCACACATGCACACAACACCTCATTGAACCCGGCAAGAGTTCTCATTGTTAAATCTAGTTCAGGTTTAGTCACCGCCGGCAAGATGGGTGGGTGGGTAGTGGAAATGCAGTCGTCGCGCGGGGATGAGGGGAGGCGGTAGGGGTTTAGTTAAAAAAATATAAAAAATAAAACTTACCGTCCCGCACCACCTTAGCTTCTGGATGGGTCCTGACTCCCTCCGACCTGCATTTTCCAATTCCTGCAGCTCTCATTGTCATCAGGAAAGGCAGCCTCCCTCCCTCCTCTCCGCCAATCACGACGCTGCAAAGGCAGCATTGTGATTGGTGAGGCGCAGTGGAGAGTGCGCCAACTGGGTCATTTTCTCAATGTAGGCTGCTGCATGCAGCAACCTCCATAGAGAAAAAGGGAGAGGGGTGGTCCTGCTCGAGGGCAGGTTGGAAGTGGCTTGCCAGGGCCGACCAAACAGTCAGTACCCACAAGAGTGAGCAAGCCACTCCCCTCCTACCCTTGAGCAGAACTGCCCACCCTCCCGCCCCCAACCAGGCACTTATGCTTTCTCACAGTGCGAGAAGCAGAAACATAAAATGGTAGTTTCACCATTTATGTTTCTGTCTTCTCGCACTGTGAAAAAGCAGTGGGGCGATGCCCCCACGCCCCAATGGGGGAGTCGCCACTGATGGTAATCAGCACAACAGCAGCACCAAAGAATTCTGGAAATCAATCCTTTGCGACTTGTGCATCCTGCCCACTATATATTATGATCTCCAAGGCCTTAGAATGCTATAATCTGCCAACATTTTTATTTATAGAGACACAGGGGCATTTGTCACTCCTGCACACAAGCACACAACACCTCATTGAATCCAGCAGGAGTTCCCGTTGTTAAATCTAGCTCAGGTTCAGTTGCAGCAGGCATGACGGGTGGGTGGGGGGGCTGGAAATGGGGTCTTTGCATGGGGGATGGGGAAGGCGGGAGGGCTTTAATAAAAAAAAAAATTACTGTCCCGCACTACCTCAGCTTCTGGGTGGGTCCAACTCCCGCGGACCTGCCCTTTCCAATTCCTGCAGCTCTCGTTGTCATCAGGAAAGGCAGCCTCCCCCCCCCCCCACCAATCACAATGCTGCAATGGCAGCATTGTAATAGGTGAGGCGTAGCGGAGAGCACCACAGCTGGGCCATTTTCTCTATGTAGGCTGCTGCATGCAGAAAAAGGGAGAGGAGGGCGATCAAACAGTCAGTACCCACAACAGTGGGCAAGCCACCCTTCCTTCTCGAGCAGGACCACCCACCCTCCCGCCCCCAACCAGGCACTTATGCTTTCTTGCAGTGCGAGAAGCAGAAACATAAAATGGTCGTTTTTACCATTCATATTTCTGCCTTCTCGCACTGCGAGAAAGCAGTGCAGCGACGCCCCCACACCCCAATGGGGGAGCCACCACTGCCACCATTTTACTTGGATGAGGCACTTAGAAGGTGAGCAGTCTAGCATCCTTTTGGTACTCCCCCTTAGTCAATGACTGGCTATATCTAGGATGGACCCTACTGTCCTCTGTGCCCATGCTGCACAATCTTGTCTTCTGCCTGAATTGTGGTTTTACCTCTGTTTCTGTTAACCACGTCTCGTTCAACACACAATATTCCCATTCTTAATTCCTCCTTCTAAATATAAGAACAATTTTACTAGATCGATGAAAAATCCTTATACAGGCACCAAAGTGACATAATCAATTTCATCAGTTCACATGAACCAGATTTTCTTTTCCTAAAGGAAACTTAATTAACTGAAACTTACAAACCTGACTTCACCATCTTCATACCATCGAGATACTCCATAATCAGGAAGAACTGTGCCCATGAACGGGGATCATAGTTCACAAGTCCCACCCGGTCTTCACTCTACCTAAATCCCATTCAACAGATCAGAATGCCTATTATTCCATCTTGTACTTAATGCAACTTCCTCCCTCTCAACATCTCCAATATATCGCCTCAGCAGCCCAAGGTGTAATTTCTGTTTAGAACTGGATGAATATTTAGCTCATTTCATTATGAAAGGCGCTAACTTCACAGTTCTTCAAATTCTATCTAGACTCCACATTTGACTGTGACTCCATCTCTCCTCCTGATTTACTCAAAGTCTTAGGTTTCACTAGGTTGGTAACAACCTCTACTAACAAAGCAGGCACACCCCAAACCCAATTTTTACCACATCTGTTCCTTCTAATAATAGCACCCCCCATGTAATAACAACATCACTCTCATTCAATAATTGGATTACTTCTTGACCAAATTTTTCCTCTCAAGACAGGAAGATCAAGTAGAATTCCCTATTCCATGTCTTACGTTGACGATTAAGCTCTCATTTTAAAAAAGGTTTCCAAAACACCTGAAAGATTGTGGGGGGAAACCTACTGCCCAGTGTAGAAGGCCACATACAGAGAGATGATTAGAAAACGACCAGAAACATATTTGCTAAATACAAACTTTATACTTAGCCACACATTTGAGCATGCCAGAAACTCTACCAAAGACGTTTTCATTACCATGAGCAGCATGCTCAACCTGGATTCGTGGATTCAGGATTGAAAAAAGCAATTCTTCCATCCCAGTCATTAGGCAAAAATATCTAATTTTATTACGAGGATAGAGCTAAACTCCAGGTGTACTTTGATACACAGCCTTATGTTGATCCTACTGAATGTTCTTCAGCTCCTACCACATCCACAAATGGATTCTTTATGGAATCCTTTGCAGCCATCACTACCCCATCAGTTATATACTTACTTCAGTATTACGACTGGCTCTCCGGATCTCAGTACACCTTTGGTCTTGCCTCATATGTGCTTCTCTCATTCCTCATAATTCTTCTCAATCTCTCACCATCTTCAGCCAATGTGCCAATGGCCTTGACACATGCTACAGTATGCCTGCTACTCAAAATACCTACTGCAGAGTAACTACCGGCCAATCTCCTTGCTGCCTTTCCCTTTGAAAATCTTGAAGAAAGAAGTCAACACTCAACTCTCCCAGTATCTCTAATTGACCTCTCTTTCTAATATCAGACAGTCCGAATGCAAACGTCTTCTTTGTACAGAATTGGCTATACGAGTTGTGGATGGTCTTCAAACCATCTGAGAACAGGGCAGATCTGCAGCCCTGCTCTTACTTGACTTATCCTCTTTATTTGACACATTTTCCCACTCAATTCTGATTCAATACCTTACTGAAAATGATAAATGTTGACAAGCCCTTGGCTGGTTCAAATCTTTTGTATCCAACCTCAAGCAGTTGGTAATGCTTTCACCTTAATATTTTGCTAGCATTCCAATCACTTGAGGAGTATCACAGTGCTGCTCCGTCCTATCTTCCAAGAAATGGAATTCACTTCCACTCGATCTCAGATCTATCAAATTCCTTAATTAAAATCTGGCTTTTTCAGCTACCTTCTTTACTACAAGCATGGTAAATTTG
Organism: Lissotriton vulgaris; assembly: GCF_964263255.1. NCBI lineage: Eukaryota > Metazoa > Chordata > Amphibia > Caudata > Salamandridae > Lissotriton > Lissotriton vulgaris. The sequence continues at coordinate 1,859,672,425 of NC_141689.1, forward strand.
CCTAGTGACAGGACACCGTCCCCCGGCCTTTTTTAAAATCTATAACATAACACAATGACCCGTAGCTCACTATGCTGCATGGATCATTACTTTCTCTGGAAACTGCATTACTTCTGGTGACCACTCAAGTGTGCTGAGGGTAATCCTGGGATTCAGTGGAATTAGCAATAGCTACATGGTCATTATGTCAGTGGTGGTATGTGATCCTTGTTGATATTTGCACGTAAACTAATGAGGCTATTGGTGTTTTAAACAGACTTAACACCATGATTTGTCACAGAGAACCATGCATAACACAATATACAAGCGCAAATATGGTAGTTGTCTCAAACTCCACAATGAGTAGCTTGGTGCATGTGTGATATATGGCAGTACTGTGCCTGTTTTTGGAGACGGTCATGTATAAACAAATATGTCTATGTCTATAAATAAAAATGCTTTCTTTATTCTTTTTGGTCGCCCCCCATTCTCTTGGCCACTGCTCCATGCCAACGCCACCACAGTTTTTTCTTGTTTTTCATTTAATGCTGACCTCCATTGTAGACAATCTCAATAATGTTCTTGAAAGGGGTGTGGCGGAGCAAAGATAGTAATACTGCTAGAACTCTTTCTAGCACATAACCTCTAAAATATGGTTGAACCAAAGTCAAAATTCTCAAAACATTTAGGGCATAACTGGTCCCCCAAACAAACCTCATTTGATATTTATTAGACCCCTCTACACTGTGCACATGGTACACAAATCATCATGGAAACCAAAAATACTTTTAGAAACCAAAACTGACTAATACCAGTTGATGCACGGCATTCCTGCAGTCACCTGAAACTTATTAGACATCCTTGGCAATGCCCTCCCTCATTAACTTGTTAATCATCCGTAGCTCCCATGCCATTCACTGCCACAATCATACAACTCCAGGAGCACACTTAGGCACCATTCCTACCCCGATCTTCCAAACAAACTGAGCGATAAAACCCTACTTCTGCCTCCTTCTTATCCTAAGGTGCATAATGCCCTACCTAGCCTTCCCAGATTATGTAACAGGAATGACATCTCATATCATTTCTTAAGTATGTTAAAGAACCAGCCATTCTTAGTACTACGTGCATACTTTATCTGCCATCATTTCAATGCTAGTAGCTTAAATATTGCTCCAACTCCTACCCATGGAGCATATTCTCCCACCTAAATGGAAGTTACTACATTTTGCGTGGAAGCAGATTTCAGTTCGAAACTTCTGTGCAGCCCACAACGAATTCCATAGAGTGGCACCTGGCCAAATGACCAACGTCTCACATCCTGCAATAACAAGAGGCAGCATTATTCATCACATTTTTCTTCATCCAAATGCACAGTATGTCAATAGATGCCATACTGATGCCATAATATGCTTCTGTGTAGCCAGAGATTAAGGGGTCTATTACGATGTGGGCGGACAATGTCCGCCCGCCACCGTAACGGTCAACGGGACCGGCCACAAGAGGTGCGGCAGTTCCTCTGTGCCTATCAGGATGTGACTGCCACCATGGTGGTTGCATCCTGTATATTTAACATTGTGGCGGGCGGTGCTGTATTCAGCACCTGCCACAATGTTAAAAAGGCATGTTGTGCATTTGCATGCACAACGTGACAGGCACCGGGCGGTGCCTGCCGCGTTGTGCATGCAAATGCAGGGGGTACCATAGGTACCCCCCATGTTCACCCCCACCCCCAACACCCTGGGGGCCTGCAACGGACCCCCACATGCAGACACCGCATGCCTTTCCATGGCTACAACGCTGCCATGGAAAGGCACATCCCTGCCTGCATTATTATATGGATGGCTGTGTCTTGCAGACACCGCCATCATATTATACCCCTTTTCCACCCGGTTGACTCGTCGACCGTCGGAAAAGCGGCGGACCGTCTTCCTGTCTGTTGCGGTACCCCCGCCATCATAATATGGCGGGAGGTAAATGGCAAGCGGGCGGTGTGTTATGGTGGGCTGTGTCAATCCACCCGCCATACTAATAGACCCCTTAATGTCAACACTGAAGAGAAAGAACTAATCAATTTAAGATTAAGCACAATCTAATAGTTCAACAACCCCAAAAATATAAGTGTACCATAAATATAGGCACAAACTAAGACATGATAGTCAACATGTTCATTTACCAAATTAAAAATCACCCACACTCGCATGCCTATACAGATATTAAAGCTCTTCAACTCCTTCTTAGTTATTTTCGGATTTAAAAAATCCATTCAAGTTATACACATCACAAAGTTCAAACAGATATTCATAGCAGCAAAGCTCTAGGAGTTGGCCTAACGGCTTGGGCGGTCGACCGCGAATCTGGGCAACCGGATTTGAGTCTCGACAATGATGCTAAACATCCTGTGATTCTGGGCAAATCATCTAATCTCCCTGTGCCTAACAAACATGAATGTGCCCTCCTGTAATGCAACTGGTGCTATGTAAAATGTTCTGATACCCGATTCGGGTCAAGTTCGCGCAATATAATACTCAGTAAAAATAAGATTTAAAACATCTATGTTGCTTCTCAATAAATATTGCAGCCGAAGGGAATGTGCTTTCAAGCGGCAGTATTTCCTTTAAATCTTTTTCTACTGATGCAGTGCTCGGTATCAAAGCTGCTGCGTGGATCACTATCATTCTATGTAAATTGTGTGGCGTCCGCCGACCACACAAGCGTGCTAAGGGTAAACCTGAGATTCAGTGGAATTAACAATCCCTACATGGTCATCATGTCAGTGGAGGTATCTGATATTTGTTTCTATTTCCAGGTAAACTAATGAGGCTGTTGGTGTTTTAAACAGGCTTCATTTACATCAAGATTTGTCACAGAGATCCACGTGTAAAACAATATACAAAAACAACTATGATATTTATCTCACATTTCACAATGAATAGCTAGGTACATTTGTGATACCGAACATGGTTGACAGGGGCTTAACTATTTCAATTCAAAATATTTCTTATATTTCTGATTCTGAAAATCTTCCATGATCTTGCGGCATGGGGAGCTCTACTATAATTTAAACTCTCTACGGCATTCCTCACTCCTGGCGACCCTCTGAGCTTTATTGGCCCAGTGTGCGCAGGGTACATACGTACAGTAAATAGTAATCAAAATATTTAAACCTAGCAGGTATAGGAGATTTCACAGGAGGCAAATAACATTTGTAATGAGTAAAGAGAACAGTTATTGGGAGATGGATACAAGCCATTGCATCGTCAGCGGCCAAATACCTGTGGGGTATCGTATTCTGCATCACGTTTCTTTGCTTTTCCAAAATTTGGCAAGAAGGATCAACAAAGTTTAAGTTTAAGCAATTTTTGCAAGAAATAATGGTAGTGCCAATATTACAAGCACAGAAGAAACCTTTAAGTCACATATCAAATAATCCCTGACAAAGCGTAGAAAGAATTCATGTGTGGTACAGTCACCATTAAGGAAATGAGGCATAAGTGGAAAGAGCACACAACTAGCCAAGCTAGAAGCACAAACACTTTACAAGAATATGTTCCTGATTATATGAGGACAAAGAACCCTTCTGTTGGAAGTGGGGTGGGGTACACACTTCTGTCTTTTTATGACATATGCACTGAATCAAAACAAGAATTTTAGAGTGGGCACTCCCATTGCCAAGAGTACTTGCTGCCTGTGTATTTATTTATTTTGCAACTTTACTTTATGCACATGTACTGTGTATCCTGGGTTTCAAAATTCAATAAAAAATCCCACACTAATTTAGAAAAATAGAGTGAATTTTAATAAATTATTTCAGAGCAAAACAACAAAACTCCAACCAATAGAACTGGAGATATACAATTTTAAAGATTTAAGTGAAAATAGAGTCTAGAAGCACAAGCCATCAACAATGGTTTTCTGGTTGTGCTGGACTAGGAAAAAGTCCCAAGTTCAGCAGACTGTGATGGAGAGCTGGCCAAATACAGGGACCAATTAGGACCACTGAACAAAGTACCTTAGATCCAGATTGCGAGTTTTTGCGAGATCCCACATGGAGGATGTGTTGCACAGTGACAGGTCCAATGGGCTGAGTTGCAAGGTCCTATGTAGAGGAGGCATTTCACAGCAGCTGTTCCAAAGAGCTGTAGGGTCCTGAGTCGGGATGTATCACACAGCGGCAATTCAGATAGGAACTGCGAGGCGATTCTTTGTGCTGCCTGTGTTCTTCTTGGACCACAGCTAGGCTGGCTGAGCATCTTCAGGCCCACTTCCAAGGGTCCAGGACTAGGGTGGCCACTTGTGGGACAAGACTCACAGCAGGTAGAGTCCAGGTGGTGGGCTCAGGGTGGTTGGAGCCTTTTCTGTGGTTGAGACTTTGATCAAGAGGACAACCAACTAGCCCTTCGAGTCATTCTGGTGGTCCTGGATTCAACATGCATGTCCAGTCCTTCTCGCTCAAGTTTCAGGGCAGCAGAGTAGCAGTCCTTCTTGCAGAGTAGCACTGCAGTCCATCTAAGTCTTCCACAGGTCCTGAGGTGCACTGAAGAGTTATATCTGAGCGTCCAATATTTTCATTTAGCGCCAGCTTTGAATTACGAGAAGGTACTGGAGGTTTCAACCCCCAGAGATGTTTGGAATTTCCTTCCTCCCTGCCCTGGCCCCAGCTTGTCTGGGGGCACAAAATACTAGTACCAAATCTTTTGGGATTGTGCTCAGGCAAAGCCTTTGGAATGTGCAAGTGTGGTAGGTGACAGTTCCTTCCCCTAATTAAGTCAGAGATGGCCCATCCTGAGAGCATCTATTCCCTCTTTGCCTCACTATCTGGGAGCAATACACAAAGGCCAACGGCCTGATACACTTAATCATGTGACTGAGGATACAGGCTGCAGGCACCAAATGGCTGGGACAAGAAAACTCCAACTTTCTAGAAGTGGCATTTGCATAATTGTAACTTAAAATCTGACTTTACCATTAAAGAGGGTTTTAAATTGCAATTCTTTGACACCAAACTCAATATTCAGACCGTCTCCTAATTGAAAGTTATCTCTTATTAAATGTTGTAAGGTAACAGCTGCTGTGCCGGATATCTAGAAGTAGGGGGAGCAGACAAGGCAGGGGACGATGGCTAGTCTTCCATGTTCCCCGGCATTGATCCATCCCCCAGAAGACTGCGCTGGTCTCTGTCAGGTTTTCTCAAGTGCAAATATATAAAAGCTGCTCTCGAGAGATCCGCAGTGGCCGCAATTGCTTAAAAATCCCTATATTAACCTTTATTCCCCAGACGGCCTAAGTCCTGCTACTTCCAACAGCTGCTGTTCCAGATCCCTGATTTCATTCGGCAGCTGTTCCATGAATGTACAGGCTGTCTGATGAAGAATTCTGCTTTTGTTATGTATCTCCTGTGGAACCTGCAGAGATATAAAGAGTAATAAAGGTATACCAACATCTGACTGCTCTTCTGAATGTATGAATGAATGACCAACTTATTAAGGGCAAAACAAATGCCCAAAGGCATCAAGGCGCTAAGTTGGTAGGGTGCGATGCATGCAAAGACTGTTGGATATATACTCACTGTCAAGTGCTGCGCATCCATGAGCCTTGTGGGTGGTGATATTTATACTCTGCAAAAGAAGGAAAAGACTATTATGTATTGCTATTTCAGTAACAACACTCATTGGCAATTAAAAGACAATTATTTTTCGAAGACTTGTTTCTGGAGTTCATTGGGAGATTGCTCATTCACATCTCAAATGGGATTGTTTTTTCTAAACAGTTTAGGAATTATGTAATTCTTTTTCTGATCTGCCTCAAAACCTTTTGCCCTTTGTTAGTGATATTCTGGTTCTTTATTTTCTCTGTCTCCTGAATTTGCTTCAGTCTCACCAGAATTTTACTACATTCTCTAGGATTGCAGCTGCTAGATTTAAAGTGGGAGGTATTAGGAAAGATCATATACATACAAGTTATGTTCTATGCAGCTGCAGCTTATCCCAATGGGCTGAGGCGCTATCCCCCTTCACCATTTGGCCAGCATAAAAAGTGTCTGTTAGGCTGAGCAAAGGTCAGCCTGATGGACACTCTTTATTTTCAAGTTAGACAGCCAGGAGCTAGACACGCACTAAGGGGCAGATTTATGTTAACTGGCGCATCCCGAGGGATGCGCCAGTTAACATGCGCCACAGTGCGCCACAGCTGCGCCACCCATGGTGCGCCACATTTATGATGCAGCGCACCATGGGGCAAAAACGGCACAGATGCGTCACGCATCTGTGCCGTAAAAGTGACGCATTGCTGGAGTTGCGTCGCAAGTGCGACGCAGCTCCAGCAAGGCTCGGGGGTGCCCCATTTTAACAATGCTGCGTCAAGACCTACGCCTGCTTCAAGCAGGCGCAGGCTTTTGACGCAGCATTGGCTAAAAAGTGACTGAGTGAAATCTTATAGATTTCACTCAGCCACTTTTGCGAGGCGCACCTGCCCCGGAACGCCCACCCTGCGCCGGAACGCCCACAAGCGGCGCAGGGCTTTACAACGTGACGCATCTGCCTAGATGCGTCAAGTTGTAAATCGTTCGTAGGGATGCGCCACGTTTACGCCGCCTTGCGTGACGCAACGGCGGCGTAAACGTGGCGCAAGGGCCTCATACATCTGCCCCTGAATGTGCAGGCTTCTGGCTGCCTGTGGTGAACTTTTCTGGACTGAAAAATTCACAGCTCTTGTGGGCGTAACCTCTTCAGCCTGGAAAAACACCTTGAGGTAGGGCATCACTGATTGCCTTGGACCTAGGCGCATCAGTTCTAAGCGCTGAAGTGCCTAGGATTGAGTGTCAGACACTGACACCTCATCACAGAGGGGTGGGGTCAGCACTCTCACTGACCCCATACCACTCTGTTATGAGTGAGGGACTGATGCCTTCTGTCACTGGCTAACCTTCAGGAGTCTCTGAGGCAGTGTGCTGCACAGGTAAATATGATTTTATATTTAATGATTGGTGCATGAATATTTGTGAGTGAGTGTGGTGAATGGATGTGTGTGTGTGTTCATTTGTGAATGCTTGAGTGTGAGTGAGTGTTTGTGTGTGTGTTCCCTGAACGCCCCCCCCCCCCCCTTGCTAAAAGTACAAACAAAACTGGTTCTGTGTTTGTACTTGAAAAGGTGAAGGTCCTAAATACCACAACAGTAGAACACTCAACAAATCTGCAGTGCTGAGAACTGATGTGGTCACCTCGAAGGGACACTAGGATGACATCTCTGTTTTTTTTCCACTTCACCTTTCCCCATGGTGCTGTTATAGCCTGGGGTTATATCATATCTCAAGTGGTAGCAGGGCTTTGGTGCCATAGGGAATCATCTTCTGATATTTTCATCTCACTCCCACAAGATTGCACAGCCAAGACGGAATTGGTTGTGCCTAGACATCACAGTCACCCAATGTTATCTTACGAGAGGTAGACCTTGCAGTAGTGAAAAATGAATGTAAGAGTTTTTCATTACCAGGACATGATAAACTTAAAAGTACATGTCCAACTTTTTAAGTGCACTGCACCCTGCCCTGTGAGATGTTTAGAGCCTAACCTAGGGGTGACTTATATGTATTAAAAAGAAAGGTTTAGACCTGGCAGGAAGTTTATCTTGCCAGGTCGAGATGGCAGTTTAAAAAACTGCACTCACTGGCTGCCATGGCAGACCTGAAACATGTTTGACAGGCTACTTAATTGGGTGGCACAATGAGTGCTGCTGCTCACTAGTAGCTTTTAATTTACAGGCCCTTGGTACGTGAAGTGGCACGTTACTAGGGACTTATAAGTATATCAAATGTACCAATTGGGTGTAAGCCAATATTACTAAGTTTTAGGGAGCGAGGACGTGCACCTTAGCACTATTTAGCAGCGAAATAGTGCACAGAGTCTAAGGCCAACAAAACGAGAAACAAGATCAGTAAAAAAAAATAGGGGATTAAAGCAAACAGTTTTGGGTAAGACCATCATAAAGCTGACAGGTCTAACACTGTATAAAAAGTATTTTTTGAAATGAGGGTTCTTCAACTGTTTTTTTCTTTTACATCTTCAATGAAGAAGTTAAAACCAGGGCCGGACTGGCTACCAGGCGGTTGTGTGTGCAGCCAAGCTGGGGGCGGATATCGTTGATGGGGACCTGTGTGTGCTGAACAAAATTCGTTTTGCTTTTTTATTTCAAAACGCACGAAGGTCCCATTAACGAAATCCGCCCCTTCTGCAGAGAAATAAGCCCCCAGTTCGGCAGCACACCGAAACGCCCGGTAGCCCTGGTTGAAACATGCATTTCTTTCCTCTGGCAGAAAACTGAAAATGTCTTAGTGCAGAGGCCACCAAAATGTGAGTCCTCCCTCCGCCCCGGAAGTGGTTCTGAATTATTGGGGAAAGAGAGTGTGACACCAGGCTCTAGCCTTGTGGAGCATGTACTATGCCCTTGTGGAACTAAGACAACATTATGCTCAAAACAGTGCTGTGTTTTAAGTGGAAGAAAACCGTGTCATCAGTAATGCTTTTGTCTTTTAGGTGTCAAAGCAGAGGGGGAGATCTAAATAACCCTCAAAGTCCTTTATACTGTGAATACTTTTAAACTGGCCGAGAGACAGGGCTGGCAACAGCGTGTTGGCAATCACATATTTGATTCCATTCTTAAAAGGGATAACTAACATGTTTGATCTGTCACATGTGTTAATAGCTGTCGATTTATACAATTATTGTGGGAAATTATGTTTGTCATTCTCAGTGGGTCCAATGATTTTTATATATTTTTATGGGGGGAGGATACAGCATTTAAAAATGTGAAGACCATTGGCTTAGTGAAAGCAAATTTCAAAGTTGAACAATTAATAACTTGACTTTGAAAGGATTCCCCTCTGCCAGTTTCCACCTTCCAAGGGTCTCAAAGCAATCCACACTGTGGACCAGTGGAATGCCATGTTTCTAAAAAATGTCAAAGGTAAGTTTTTCACTACATCCTACCCCACAAACTCCTGAAAATAGAGAAACAGGTTGTGGGGACGTTACCTTTTTACGAAGAGTAATTAATGTTGATATATTTTTATAGTGTAAGTGAGCATATAAGTGGGAGTGCTCCGTGTAACGGTGTGAAATCATTTATTGTGGATTTAACTGCAAATTAAGCTGGAAATATAAAGAAATTGACTATTAATGAAATCTTGGAAACTGGTTATATTTTGCCTTTCAGCCTCTTGCTGAGTCTAATGAGAAGCGGCTTCATTATTGCCCTGTCAGTTGCAGAATACAACGGTTATAAGGATTGCCAAATGTGCACATTTTTATTTGCAATTGTAGGACATTTTTCATTCCCAGTTGCTTCTGATTCTGTATTCATGTAAATCATCACCCTTTTACGACATCCTTATGGTCTCCAGGATAAAAAAAACCAAAATACTTTTCTGGGAAGGTTACATGATATCATTCTTTAAACTCCTCTTCAGTAAATACAATAGGCTTTGACGTCTGTTTCCAGAGGTCGGAATACAAAGAATATGTTGGTTCTACGGTAAATGGAGAATGGAGAATTAACGGGAAAGGTCAGTTGGATTTGAAAAAATACTTTCAAACCCGCAAAGAGATTTATCTTTTTCAGCATTCCAAACGGTCTTCTCTTTCAATATTCGCCACGGTAATAATTCTGCTCAAAATCATTCATGGTCGCCGTGCTCTGAGCTCGTTTTGCCTGATTTATCGAACACACGTGCTTCCTCTTTCTTCCCCTCTTTTCAAGCTCTTCAAACTGCTTCCAAATCATTCTTGGAATCCTTCTCTCCCACGTCCATGAACTCATTTTTAAATGTCCCTTGAAGACTGAGGTAAGGCGTTTGAGTTTCACTTCTGGAATCCCATTGAGTGTCATGCGTCAGACCTCTGGTGGAGTCGGTTGTTACCCTATCCATCCATGATTTATTGCTAGGAATAGTATGCAATTTGTCAAAGCTCCTATGCATTTTTAGCTTTTCTCCCCTGTAAATTAGAACAAATGTAATTATGAAAATGTGTGACCAATTCTTTATTCTCTGCTTACCTCTCATTCCCTCTTGGTCCTTTGATTTCTCAATTAGTTGTTATTTAGAGAGCTCATGACTCATTTAGTAAACATCTACTATTTCAGTGCAGGAAATAACTAAAAACATATTTTAATAGGGGTGTGTGAAATTTGCGTAATATGTGTTTGTGTAATTAAGCGAGCCATGCAAAAAATGTGGAAAATTATGTGGAAGCCAAATTTGGTATTATGCGCAATATAATATGGTGAAATATGTCCTTGCGTCTATTTTGGATGCAAGGTTATACTGCGCACTAAAAAAACACACAAAAAACGCAAGTGACATGAGCAACAGGCACGTTGTTCAAAAGGTTCCGTGCTAAAACTCCAAGGTGTAATTTTGGGAAGCTTGCATAACAACTGTAAGGTGAAATTCCTAAAATTGCACAAGATTATGCTGGTGTAACTGAAGTTTCACCAGGCCGAATTGTTACCCGCATCTTGTCCTATCTAGTATATAAAAACAATTCACCAATTGTCTGTCATCTATCAATTGTTGAGTACAATAATTCCAGCTCAACATTTGGTAATTCCAAAGCTTAATTTGTAAAAAATAAATACAGGCAATAGCCTAAAGTGTGTCTCAGGACCTCGCTATGTACAATGCCGGAGACGAGGTTGCTGAATACCCAGGCTACCTAGCTTTGATTCAACCTCATCTCTGTTTCTCGGGTCTTTCAGAGGGTCGAAGACTCATGCCAGGCCCCTTTGGGAATTCACTTTAAGGGCCCGTTTATAAGTTTCAGCTGTGCGAGGGCGGGTGGTACTCCACCACCACGTCCGGCACTGCCAAGCCTCGCCGCTACTGCCCACCAGATTACAACTTATTTGAGCCTGGCGGGCAACGTGGTGTTCCCAGGGCGGTGCCTCTGTCAAAGTCCACAGTGCCTTTAAGGCACCCCAATGGGAATACTTCACAAGGAACCTGCACAGCATGGGCTGAAAAGTCCATGCCGTGCAGAAACTGCTGTTCATGCACAGAGGTGGGTGCATGCATTAGCAGAGGAGGCACAGAGGGCCGTAGCCTTTGTTTCCATTCCACCAGGGTAGACGTGGAGGATGAACCTCCATGTCACCGCCAGCGGAGAGGAAAATCATAATGTACTTGGTGGGACCACCGTCATATTGTGGCCTCTGACTGCTGTGCCACCTCCAGGGAACAGTGGTCCCTTGATGGTGGTCCCAGGCTGCCCGACTCGTATTGGGACAGTCCGACCACCGGTGCGGCCATGGCTGGACCGGCACGCCATCACTAGTCTGGTGGTCCTCAGGACTGCCAGACTCGGGACCAGGCCCTAACTGTTTCAAAATGTGTTCTGCTGAAAGAAGCTCCAGCATCTTGTGTCATCTAGGGGTTGGCCAAGCTCGCAGCTTCATCCTTAATAGACTCTGCAGGTGCGCAGGTCCCTGAAATCATTGGACTTGAGGACTTTTGACTAATCTGTCTCCTCCTTGGGAGGGCCTTGCTGTTTCGCTCACCGCCCTACACTTCCAGCCTCTTTACCTCACTCTTACACGTTCTTTTTCATCCCTGCTTTCAGCAGTTGCCACTAATTTCATACCTTTCTCTTCCTCCATTCTTCCTTTTCTGCTTGTGTCTCTTTTCCGTTGTTAAAATTAGTTGGCCTTCATTCCACTGACCTACTACACATGTGAACCGAAATGGATGTCTGATAAAAGTCATCATAGATATAAAAATACAGACAGTATGAAATTAGAGCCTTATGACCTCATTGCATCTCAGACTTATGAGATTCAAGTAGACAGAAGTGCCCAAATAATAACCTGAATGTAAAGGAATCCAGTGGACATGGTCACCATGATAACGGTGAGCCGAGCAAGTAACACAAAGCGACGATTACATGATGACATTTTGGTGGAGAATTAAAATGACAAACAATTTTGTTGCACCTGAGCACAAAAAAGAGACCTGAAAAAGGATCCAGATGAAAGTGAATGTCATGACCACCACACAGCATGACATCGATGACCCTCAAAAGCAGTGGTACGTTCCCGTCCTGTGTCAAAGAGAAGTTTACGATCAATGCAGGCGACTACAGCAGAACATGTGGAAGCCGTTACGGTACGTCCTACGGCAACAACAGAGGTCACAGGAGAGGGTGCCCTGCTATTGGCAGCGGCGCATGTACGTTCTTGTGTGGCCACATCTGCTGTCAAACCTATGGGCCCAGCAGCTGCCATAGCCGTTGACTGTGCTTTTTTTTATTATTATACCAACAGAGACCAAAGTTAGCGGAAATCAACATGTTAATGTGAGGTTCAATCCAGGCAGGACACGGTGGCATTCTAATGATACATGAAAGAAAATTAAACAGATACTGCAATGGCCACAGACACCTCACATCATAAATATAAATACCAATACTGAAAGGGAATAGTACCTGTTGCAAATGTCCACATACAAACCCAGCCCGTGATAGTGTACCCGTGGCTGAGGCAATGGATGGGGTCACCATGGATATAGAGGGCTTTATTCCTAAGGAAGCAGTCCCACATCCTGTACCACAAGAGCAGACGCAGGAAGTGGTCATACAAAAATCTGAAAACACAGGGTGGTACCTGGCCAAGGCATCCCACTGCAATGAACACTTTAAGGTTGCAGAGCAATTCTGAACGTTCAGTGTTTCGAACATCAATGCAATATATATATCTTTGAATGTCATTCGTAGGCTAGGGAATGTCATGGCCTTTCATAGGTGTATACACTGACAGAAAGTATGCCCTTCAGCACAATAATGAGGCATTACAGGGAATTAAGCAGGTCTAGATAAGTATGACAACTATCTCTCCAATTGCACACCTTCGTAGAAGAAACAAATGAGCACCCACTACTTCTGTGGGTCAAGCAGCCAACGCACCTGCCATCTGGAACGGCCACACAATCAATGCTGCTGAGGATATTGTTAGGTGAAAAGATTGGGAAAGAGGGTTCGACTGCCATCACTCATTTCACTGCAGCAATATCTGCAACCCATGACACTGCATCCACACCAGCTCTGAGGGAGGTCCCCAGCAGACCACTACATCCTCTACAGAGCTAGTCACCATGACCCACTGCACCAAATTCAAAGTGACCTAGTTGAGCGCAGAGATACTCCTTCGGAGTCGATTTTAGAGCTATACAAGCCTATAAATGAATAAATAAATAAAATAAATAGTCATGCATCGCTGAGGAAAACGATAATTCCATATATTTTCCATTTACAAACTATTTAGGGTTACATTTGATTTAGCAAAGTTTAAAAATTTTTGGTGAATTTGTACCACCAAAGCTCTCATCATTGAACAAATGTCCATTTCGACTCTTGCTTAATTTGATCAATTGTACATATGTAACAGAAAGGATGTATGACGTTACAACGCATGCTTTTACCATGCATGCTGTTACAACACCAGTTTTACAACGCAAACCTTTACAACGCATAGTGCTTTGGGGTGCTGGATAGTGAATAGTTTGATTTACTTTTCCAACTCCAGTCCCTGTGGACACTAGGGAAGGTGTTGGATAGTAAATTAAATCTATTCCCTATCCTAGAGCGCCCCCCAGCGCAATGCATTGTAATGGTTTTCGTTGTAAAACCTGCGTTGTAATAGCACTGCGTTGTAAAAGTTTCATTGTAAAGGAGGTTTCCCAACAGGAACAGCCTGCCGCACCATATATAGGTGAGGTGATCATTATATTTGGGGATGTAAATTGTGTCATTGATGGTAACCTTGACCGGTAGCCCCGCCACCGCTCCGTACAAAAATCCACATGACTGGCACACCGACGGTCATGCTGAGGGACATGCAGCTCACGGATACATGGAGAGAACGCAACCCCACACAGAAAACATTCTCATGCCATACACCACCCACGAACACACACAGTCGTCTAGATTACTGCTTCGTCCCCCCATCACTAGCTCAAGAAGTAAAGGGGGTAGCATATCAAGCACAATATCTCTCGGACCACTCTTCTCTTTTACTATGCCTTGAGGGCCGTAGACCATGAACGGCTATTCCTACGTGGCGCCTTAGGGCAGAAGCTTTGCTGGACCCCCAATTCGTGAGGGCCGTGAAGATGGTGCTGGACAAATATGTCACAGAAAACTGGGGGTTGGCCTCAAACAGAGCATATGAATGGGATACCATAAAGGTGGTCCTCCCGAGGGTCTGTATGCACACAACATACTGGGTTAGGCAGCAACTAATAAGAGACATAGAGGAGCAGGAACGTAGACTGGCCAAGCTTGAGAAGAGGCTACACAAAACCCCACAGAGATGGCGGGAGTGGTGCGAGACCAGGCTTGCATTGTCGGAGGCATGGAAGCGTCTGGAAAAGCACGACTATACGGTGTACCGGCAGCGACTTCACCAGGAGGGAGATACATCGGGAGTCATGTTAGCGAGTCTATTAAAAGGGAAATGTCTCTGGAACCGATATTGTCTCTTATGGATGGAGCTGGGAAGCTAGTGTATACACAAATGGAGATGGCAGACCTATTTGCAGAACACCTGGCTAAAATATTTTGGGGGGGGCGAGCCTGCGACTGCCGCAATAAAGGAATTTGTGGCGCTGGTGGACTTACCCCGACTGGCAGAAGGGATGGAAGAATTGCTTGGGGGGCTGATCACAAGGGAAGACATTCTGGGTGCTATTAAATGGCTCAAATCAGGGAAATCACTGGGAAATGATTGTTTCCCGTGGAATTCTATCAAACATTTAGTAGACCCATTAGTGGAGGTATATAACGAGGCCCTGCAAGTGAAGAGGTTGCCGGACTCTATGCGTGAAGCTTTAGTGATTATGATCCCGAAACAAGACAGAGACCCACAACTAGCCATTTTGTATAGACCAATCTCACTTCTTAATATAGATGTGAAGTTGTTAAGTGGCGTTTTGGCGAGCAGACTCCTTCCCCACATGCCACACTTGATCCAGCCAGATCAGGCAAGATTCATCCCAAGACGAAAAACGATGCTTAACCTGAGACGTTTAGCCCATGCATGCATGATCCCACTTTGATACAGGGGGAACATGCCCTAGTTCTTCTGGATATCGAACAAGCGTTTGATTCAGTGGCATGGTCTTTATATGGGCAGTATTGGGAAAAATGGGACTGGGCCCGGGTTCAGAAACTAGGTACAGCTGCTTTATACTAGGCCCAGTGCGAGGGTAAAGACCGGAGGGAGAATCTCTAAAGCGTTCCACTGGAGAGGGGCACGAGGCAGGGTTGTCCTCTCTCTCCTTTGGTGGTAATAGAGCTGCTGGCAGGGATGCTCAGGAACCGGTTAGCTGAATGGGACATTAAGGTAGGGAATACTAGCCATGTGGTCTCCATGTATGACAACGATACCCTGGTGTATTGCAGACAACTGACTGACGCAACCCCGGTCTTGTTGATGGTATTGGAGGAGTTAGGTAGGTTATCCCACCTCTGGGTGAGTCCACAAAAATCGAAACTGCTGACAATGGGGAATTTGGCGTGCCGGCCGGCAGATATGTTGCCTGTGGTGGGCCTGCCCTGGTCGACAGTCCCCCCCTAAATATCTAGGGATCAGATTAGCACAACCGGTAGAGCGATTTATGGGACTCAATATGAGTAGAGTGGTAGAAGGAAGTTGGGGCTCCGTGCGCTTCTGGAGGGATTTGCCCCTGTCGTTGATGGGAAATGTAGCAATCACGAAAATGAGTACCCAGATGTTTATATGTACTTCAAAACTCACTGTATGCAATCCCGCCTAGTATTTTTAGAGAATTAGATATCCTGAAAACAGACCTGTTTTGGGGTTCCCAATGCAAGCGTGTTTTTACTATAAGGCCGCACACCTACAGTATTCAATCAACTGGTTGGATGAACAGGCGAACTGGGAAAATAGTTTGTTAGAGGGGTCATATGAGGGAGGCTCTTTTCCAGAACTGTTAACGAATGGTAGAGGAGTTCCTGAAACCACGCCATTCCTTATTTGACAGGTAGCTCGTTTTTATTGTAAATAACATGGTCCTAAAGTTTTGGGGTCAGAATTTATAAGCACTAGGGAGACACGTCCTAGCGCCTATACCACCAGTATTTCCATGAGTGTTTCACTATTTGTTCACTATACTAGCACATTATTTTTGTTTATATTTATTTTTGTTATGACATGGTTGTGCTAATGATGAGAACCTGAGCCCACTGGTGAGAACCTACCAGTCGACTCCCATGGTATTACTTCC
This sequence comes from Lissotriton vulgaris, assembly GCF_964263255.1. Lineage (NCBI taxonomy): Eukaryota > Metazoa > Chordata > Amphibia > Caudata > Salamandridae > Lissotriton > Lissotriton vulgaris. Next base: position 1,859,688,695 of record NC_141689.1, read on the forward strand.
GTGAGGCACTCCATACCTTTGCACACATTTTTTCACATTTTTATTCAGTAGAATTTGTGTTGCACTACACATTGGGGTGTATATGAAGGGAACCTAATAACTAATAGAACAGGGATTCATGATGGGAGACAGTATATAATTAACTTCCCACGCAGCACACACAGTTGTGGGAGCTAAAGATACACAGGAAGTCCAAGTGAATCTGTTCTTGTAGTAGGGTCAGGTCTTACTGTGTTTTGAAAAAAAAAGTAGAAAAGTTGTGAGACATGCACCATTCACACCAGAAGCTCCCCTATGGGCAATTCCAGGGTTTGCTAAAATAGCGGAATCAATGTTGATTCACAAATGGAAAGAGGGAGGCTGTTTGTCTATGGGGATAATGGGTAATTTATCACACAGGAAAGCGCGAGGCCGCTTATGCGTTAGGAGCGGGTCAGTATTTACAATATGCAAAGTTCTAGCAGGTGGCCAGGAAGATATGCCCAACATTCCTAGAGGAACGACCGGTAACCAGAACCCTACCCTACAGGTGATGTTGTATATGGCGCAAGGAAGACATATGATAACCCACCTCTACAAGGCAATCCGCGAGGACTTACCACAGAAACCGCTCCCAATGTAGGCGAGATGGGAAGAAACGACAGGTGAACACGTGACAGAGAAAGAGTGGGGTAGGATTCATGAAGGGGTGAAACAAGGGAGCTCCAATGCCCGCTTTAAATTAATACAATATAATTATATCCACCAGGTCTATCTTACTCCAAAAACTCTTAGTAAGATTTACCCAGAGCGCTCGAATGCATGTCCCCGATGCCAAGTCTCGGGGGCTGACTTTTTACACTTGGTATGGACATGCCCACCAGTGGAACCGTTTTGGGTGGAAGTCGTACAAAAAATAAGAATAGCCACAGGATGGGAGGTCCCCAAAGAAGCGCAGACAGTAATATTGGATCTTTTACTAATGCCGGAAAAAAGAAAATTGAGAAGGAAATTTGTGAAGAAGCGCATTGCCATTGAGTGGCAAAAATCGTAGCCCCCAATGATAGACCGGTTGCTGAAAGACATAAATGAATGGGCAATAGCCAAGAGAGACCGAATGGCACACGTTAGGAGAGATGAAAAATTAGAGGAGGACCTCCAGGCATGGTCGATGACCATAACTGAACTACAATCCAGGAGAGTAGAGACTTCACAGACGGGAAGAGACAGCCCACAGATTCTGAGGAACACACAACCGATGGTTAATGGAACAAGTGACTCAGAACAGAGAGACTGCAGATGGAGGACAGTAGACAAACCGGATGCCGACTAGGGGAGGAAGTTATTGTTGTAGTTTATTGTTGACAGTATGAAGCAACCCTTCGGAAGCCTATTGATGAAGACAGGGTTTAACAATTGGTATTGTACAAACAGTAAGATGGAAACTGCAAATTCTAAGATTTATACTGGTCAAACTGTTGCATATATATATATGTTCTCTTTATTGAAAATGCCAATAAAGTATATTAAAAAAGAAATTAACAGAAACAACACTATTCCTGCATATACAGAATCCAGAATGTGAGTGCAAGTCATTGAATATTCTGCATATCCACTTACCTCAGAAATAGTTTCCTGGAACTTCATTCTTCATAGTACATTAGTCCATGAATTTATCACCCTGATCACTCGCATGTCTGTTTGCGAAATTTTCTCATCCTACATCGCATTGTCTATTTCAGTGTAAGATAACACATGAAGCTCTGATTTTTTTCAGAGATGAACTGCAATGCATTACCAGGCTTGTGAAGATACCTAAAAAAGTTTGCAGAGTCATGCTCAACCACACTTGTTATCCTTCTACGTACACTGTTGTACTTGTACTGCCAGCACCTGGAAGGTTATAAGAAGGCTGTAAGGATATTCCCACACATACTATAAGCGCTGTTACTTCAGAAAGAGTAAATTGTCATTAAATATGTGCAGGCAACGGATTGCCGTCAATATTCATGTCAGCTCTTACTAAGAAGCCACCCATCACCAAGCCTACCAGCCAATGATGCATTGGTCTGTGACAGAAAATACAGGAATTATGTACACTATCAGTATCATACGATGATTATATAACTGGCATGACAAACAACCTGCATGTTCGTTGAATATTAGCTCCTAATATTTCTATCTATATGTATTCTTCTGCAGCTGGATGGAGCAATAGGATATGTTTGTTGTCTAGGACTCCAGTAACATTGGGAAAATGCATAGTGCTGTAGAAACCCTTCTTCACACTCTGTGACTCATGAGTGACTCAGTGAAATTGATGTTTGCTTTTCTGTTTGAAACGTAGGGTACTGATGAACTAGTGGAATTCATGTTAATGTTTCTAGTGCCACCCTTTTCCACACAGAAATATAGACCTTATTCAATAGATTATCATACATCAGTAGGCTGTAAATTTATTTTGACTCCTAGAGTATCTTGACTAATATTTGTACTTTTGCATTTTGGCACATCCTTCATCATTCTGCTTAACAATGCTGAAAAGAACATTGTTGGTTGTCTTCTTTTCAAATTCAATCTTTGATGAAGGCTACCCCAATACTTTGTTTAATATGAATGGGTTTGCAATGCACAATTTCTTGCTGCCATCTAACCTAAAAGTAATAATTGTATATTTTAGTTACAAATGTTTTTCAACTGATTGTCAGTTTGCACATTGTAATTGTCCGAAAACACCAATAAATGTTTTCTAGAAATGTATTAAAAATATATTCTACCTGATACCTTTACATTGCTTTCTAATGTCCAATTCAGGGAGTGGGGATGATTGATTTCACTAAAATTAAGGGGCAGTGATAAAGAAATTATCTGAGGTAAATGATCAATGTTGGATTTTATAACATATTAATAGATGAGAACTATGTGCAACCTTTATTGTGTAATCTAATAACGTTTTAACACCTGTGACACAACTGAGCGAATGTAGCTAGAACATCTTAATACCCTGCTGTTCACAGAGTTCAATTCGAAGTCCTCAAAGGAATCAGGTATTTAAGGCCTTTGGAAAGCTTGGATCCAGAATGTTCTAGATCAGATCAATTTGCATTGCAGCACTACTGATATAAAAACGAGAAACTAGACAGGCATTGCATAATCTAATTTAAGAAACAGTGAGACATAGGACCAGGATCCAACAGAGTTAATCTCTTACAAGAATCAAGGAGTTATTGGTCAGGCATACAAAGGAGTTCCAAAGTTCTCAGATTTTACAGACCATTCTTTACTGTTTGCCTTATTATTCTGTTGTAGGTAAATATTCATTAACATTATTCTGAAGAATTAGTTAAAGAGGGGGGTGGGGGGAACTCCAGAAGCTTATCAAGGGAGTTGTAGTTTTTCCCTCACTTTGCTAGAAAGATAGATTTCACAAATACAGACTCTTTATTTGCTCCTTCATGCCTTTGTAAAGAAGATTTCTGAAAGATCACTTATTGATAGTTTATTTAAAACATAAAATATCAATTAAATAAAAACTGAGAAATTGCAAGAACACAGACTTGTAAAGTTGCCTATTAAAACCACCCATATTTCAAGACAATAAGAATAAGGCATGCATAAAATGTATGCCATGGATACTTAAAAACCAAGCATAATTCTTCAAGACCAGGGAGATTCCTATTTTAGGAAATGGTCATGACTAAACTCCCCTCATTGGTGACTGTCAGCTTTAACTTTTTTAGAGCACACCCTTCTTACGCTTCTTTCAGCAACTGAGCAGCACATGTTAAAAGTGCTAGTGGAAGCATTAAAAAACGTCTCAATACTAGTTTCAAATGTATATTCTGGAATGACACAAACATCACATTAATGTCTGTTGTCAATGTTTCACCAAGATATTCCAGTAAATGAGAAGAAATACAATCCACTAAATTCCACTAATGCAATATAAAGATGGTATATTACATTCTGCCAAAGTTTAATCAATTCAATATACATCGAATTAATAATACTCAGGCTGAGTATTGTTTAAGATAGTTAAAGATTTCTTTGCGTATTTCAAACCACAATATTTTAATTTTACTCTCCAAATGTATAGCTGCATTTCAATACTTTAGCGCTATGTTTGGTAAGAGTTGAGGAAGTATGGCCCTTTGCTTGATTGCCTCTACCCCAAAATATATGAGTGGGTAGTTCTCAAAACATTAAGCAGGAGTGTACAACAGTAAGTATGTTTTCTGATGAAATCTGTACCTGGAGACTGTAAATATTAAATAAAGTTGTTTTAAAAACTCTGCAGCAAGAGAACAAGGTATCAATAAATAATATGCTCTCCTTGTAACAAAAAGATTAGCCTTATAATTAAGTTTCAGGTTATTACACAACGCATTACTCTGTGTGCATGGATATGCATGCCTACCTCTACACAACACAATCATAAAAATATCTGATGCCTGAGTTATTTAAGAAGAAATGTGTTTTTCTTATACTTTGGAGTCTCACTACTCTTTGTTTTTTATTTATGTCCAACATAGAAGAAAAACATACAGGAAGGAGATATTTGACAAGTGTGCTGTGAGGTCATTGTCGTTTTGGACCATTTCTTGAAATATTAAATTCAAGGTTTCAAAAGATAAAATAGTTATACAAATGGGTAAGCTTAGTAAGAACGTGTTCATCAAACAATGCATCATCTATAATCATATCAGAGCGACGATCCTAGGAGAACATCAACAAAAGAACAAGATAATTCAAAGTGCCTTTTTACCATAATTGCCAAATTATTTTCATCAACTTTAGGTATAATAGAGAATCATCAACTTGTAAAACGTCAGGGAGCCAAACAAGAAATTGCCAAACTTGCCATAGAGGGTGAAGTAAAAAATGTGTTTCTGTAAAAAAAAAATTCCAATCAATTTGACAGATTGGATCAGAAAACTGTGTATCAATAGCTTTAGCTACGAAATCGGTATGCTGATCAATTAGTTTGTAGTTATCTTCAATAATTACAACCCACGATCATAAGAATGAAATAAAGAAACAATACGAGGTCAAACACTAAAACAATACATTTTCTGAGTTTATACTCATGTGTCAGAGTTGTAAAATCATATATGTGATGTGAGCATTTGGAAGGATCCAATCACAGCCACATATGGTCAAGAAGAGAGAAGATCTATCGCCATTAGGTTCCCCATAAAAAGGGATCTCTAGTGCCGCCACTTTATTTGCTTCAAGCAGAATCCACCATTTAAAGCATCTGCGAAATCAAGTATGTGATCAGAATTATGATTTACGTACCATGAGTGAAGTCAAAAGGCTGCTGTGAGACTACGTTCCCTTCCATTTGGTGCGTTAAGCAGTGTAGCAGTAGGATTGTACTAAATCACCCTTCAACAGAGTTATATTTTTAAATGATTGAGACGTTCCATTTTCTTAGCCATTTTAACCATTGGTCAAGATGAAGTCATCAAAGTATCATGTGAAAACACAATGTCACTATGAAATAGCAGGACCAAAGAATACAATGGATCCAAATTATTCAAAAAAGTGAAATACTTCCAGATGCCAGAGTAAAATTCTAAATAAGTCTTTGGTACAAAGATTAGCTTTGCTTTAGGGATTAAGTTGATAACCTTTGCCCAGAATAACACAAGATCTCAGATCCTTCTGGAAACTCACCAAGCCATCTCAGTGCTCTAAGGAACTGAGCATGCTTCACCCCTAGCCATAGCAGACATTTTGCTCTTTGTGCTTAATCTGTAAATCCACCAATGCTATGCAGATAGATATGGAGTGCCAGTAGGTGCTGGTTAAATGTAGTTGCTGGAAACAAATGTTTCAACAGACTGCACACACCTCCACAAACAGGTTTTTGAGCCACAGATTCACCCACTAAGTTCCAAGGCAGCAGTAGATCACACTATTAGGCAAGTGGAGATCGATTCAAAGATTGGGTAAATGTTGGTGACAAAAGGTGGAAACAAAGATAGGGATGGATGTTCTTGCCTGGAAGCAGCATTGGTACAGCAGATCACACTTCTGGGCCAGAAACCAATTTTTAAGTAAAAAACACCTCCAACATAAGTAATATGGTATTTATCATATGTTGAGTGGTATCATATTGTATTATTAAAATCCCATATTTCTGAATGGGTATAAGAGCCATCTCAACATCACCAATGACTGTCTTCCAAATACTTGTTGTCAGTTCTGCAGTTCGAATGGCTTGAAACTAAATTAAAATAAAATAAATAATTGCACGTTAATTCTAATATTTCTCTATTCTAAGATGGGAAAATCTCCCAGGGCACTGAAAGAGTGAGAAAATGGGACTAAGCACTGGGAGATGCACTTAAAGGGGTTGCAGAGGTCCTTGGTCAAGTATTGGGTTCAGAATAAGAAGGGGGCCGATTGCTTCAATGAAAAACGGTGAATATCTGATCAACCTCGCTCTCTGCAAAACGATTACAGAATGCTTACTACACGTTTAAAAACATGCTTTGCATTAGTAGTAGTAACACTGAGAAGGAATGACTGCATCGAAATTAAAACAGTTTCTTCTAAAACTTATCAGATGTCACACTGATGTATCTCTCTCCATACGACATTGGACCTTTGCGTCAAAATACAAAGTGAAAAAAAAATTACATTTGTGAAGTTTGTCCGGGTTCATTGTCAAACTTCACGAAGGTGTTAAAGCAATGTCTACAAACGTGCACAAAACTTTTGCTGAAATATCATCTTGTTGAAGAGTCTGAAGTGTGTCCCCACTTGCAGCTAAGATTGACCCTATATATATTACAAGTTGACTGGAATCGTATTCTTTGGACGATGGAGTTTGTACTACTCCGGCTAATTCCAAGTATCGGGGTTTTCCCGCATCTGGGATAACAACAGGCAAAATACCTTCTCCAGCTATCACTCTAGGAGACCTGGAACGACATCCTCCTCCTATCCATCAGAATAGCACCATCCTTCTTCAATTTAGAAAATACCACTTACAGTACATACATACAAACATACAATGACATTGAACATATGACATATGATATTAGAAAAGGGTACTTTTCCAAATAATTGATAGAAAATAAAGAGAATAGAAGGAAGGAAAAAATCCAGTGAATCTGGTCTTTCTTCTTTATGAGGGACTGTTAAGTGTGGTGCACATCGATTTTGACGATAGAAGCCAGCATGACAACAGAGAATTTCTATTTGAATTTGTGAATTCTGAAGAGAGGAGAGATTGTCAAGTTTCTACAGACATGTCTTTGAAGATGCTGAAAATTAAATATGTGTCCCAGTTAAATATTTAGATAGCACAATGTAAGGATAGGTCACTTTTTGCTTGTTCCAACCCCAATTTCCAGACTGATGCCGTTGGTGTATGGATATTTTTGTAACACTGGGGTGCTGATGTTCAGCACCCAGTGTATGTGGTCTGACCCTTAAAAGCATGTCAAATTGGCTAATCCCTGATTGGCATATTTAACTTACCTATGAATTCCCAGTATATGGTACCCAGTTTACACAGGGCCTGTAAATAAATGTCAATAGTGGATTGCAGCACCTATTGTGCCAATACTAATGTGACAGTACAAAGCATATGTTCAGGCCTTCCCTGAGCCTGAGTGTGCAGTTGCAAAACTGTAAAGTAAATCCTTTGATAGGCCTAAACATTTCTTTTAAATACTTATAAGTCAATGATAAAGTAGACCTTAAATGCCCAAAGGGCAGGATGCATTGTATTTAAAAAGAAGTAGGCATGTATACTTACTTTTCACATGTCCTGGCACTGAAATATCTCCAAAGTCCTTTTTCACTACGGCAACCCTGGCTCTCTCATAAAAACTTGACTACCAGTTTTATTGAAATGTTTTTGACTGTTTTGACTATTTGTTTAAATGTGACATATGTCAAAATTTGATTTATGAGGAACTGGTTTTTGATTCATGAGATATAGGCTTGATTCATTTTTACCTTGCTCATGTTTTTATCCTGCATTCATTCCAATGACAATTATATGTATATACCCCATTTAATACATTTATAAATTTCGATAAGATATTCCCTTGTTGTGCTCTTTTTTCTTAATATAACGGTTACATATATATGAACTGTATCTGTGATTTCATTCATTTGACTGTTGGCTAGAATTATTCAACCAGCCTTGTAAAGATATTTTTAAAGATTTTCAAACCAAATCCCTTGCTGGCACTTTATATTTGTTTCTCTCATAAAAAAGCACTGGGTTATAATATAACACTGATATAGACATCATTCAATCAATCAATCAATCAATCAATCAAAAAACATTTGTAAAGCGCGCTACATACCCCTGAGGGTCTCAAGGCGCTGGGGGGAGGGGGGTCTGCTACTGATCGAAGAGCCAGGTCTTGAGAAGTCTTCTGAAGGCCAGCAGGTCCTGGGTCTGTCGTAGGTCGGTAGGGAGAGTGTTCCAGGTCTTGGCGGCGAGGTAGGAGAAGGATCTGCCGCCGGCGGTGGTTTTCCGGATGCATGGAACAGTGGCGAGGGCAAGGTTGGCAGAGAGGAGGATGCGGGTGGGGGTGTAGAAGCTCAGTCGGTCGTTAAGGTATGCTGGTCGGCGTTGTGTAGGGCTTTGTGTGCGTGGGTGAGGAGTTTGAAGGTGATTCTCTTGTTGACGGGGAGCCAATGCAGGCCTCTCAGGTGGAGTGTGATGTGGCTGCGTCGGGGGACGTTGAGGATCAGTTGTGCCGAGGCATTCTGGATGCGTTGCAGCTGTCTCAGGAGCTTGGTTGTTGTTCTGGCATAGAGGGCGTTCCCGTAGTCCAGTCTGCTGGTGACGAGGGGCTGGGTGGCGTTTTTTCTCGTGTCGGGGGGATCCATTTGAAGATCCTGCGAAGAATTCGGAGGGCGTTGAAGCAGGATGCGGAGACGGCGTTGACTTGCTTGGTCATGGAGAGGGCGGAGTCGAGGATGATCCCCAGGTTGCGTGCGTGGTCGGAGGGTTCTGGGGCTGTTCCTAGCAATGTTGGCCACAAGGAGTCATCCCAGGCTGATGGGGTGGGGCCGAGGATGAGGACCTCCGTCTTGTCTGAGTTCAGATTCAGCCTGCTGTCCCTCATCCATTCGGCGATGGCCTTCATTCCTCTGTGGAGGTTGGCTTTGGCGGTGTAGGGTCTTTGGTGAGGGATATGATCAGCTGGGTGTCGTCGGCGTAGGAGATGATGTTGAGGCTATATTTTCGTGCGACGTGGGCGAGTGGTGCCATGTAGATATTGAACAGCGTCGGACTGAGGGAAGATCCCTGTGGGACGCCGCAGATGATCTCTGTGGTCTTGGAGCGGAAGGGTAGGAGGCGGACGCTCTGGGTTCTGCTGGAGAGGAAGGATGTGGTCCAGGCCAGGGCCTTCTCTTGGATTCCGGCGCCATGGAGGCGTGCAGCTAGGGTGCGGTGGCAGACCATGTCGAAGGCTGCTGATAGGTCCAGAAGGATGAGGGCGGCTGTCTCTCCTTTGTCCATCAGGATCCTGATGTCGTCGGTGGCGGCGATGAGGGCGGTCTCAGTGCTGTGGTTGCTGCGGAAGCCGGACTGGGATGGGTCCAGGATGTTGTTGTCTTCGAGGTAGCGGGTCAGCTGTCTGTTGACAATCTTCTCCGTGACTTTCGCCGGAAAAGGGAGCAAGGAGATGGGCCGGAAGTTCTTGAGGTCCTTGGGGTCCGCCTTGGGTTTCTTCAGTAGGGCGTTGATCTCGGCGTGCTTCCAGCTCTCCGGAAAGGTTGCTTTCTCAAAGGTGATGTTGATTGTTTTCCGGAGATGGGGTGCAATGGCTGTGCTGGCTTTTTTGAAAACGTGGTGAGGGCATGGGTCAGATGGGGATCCGAAGTGGATGGAGTTCATGGTCTTGATGGTGTCTTCATTGCTGACGTTGGACCAGGCGGTCAGGCGACTGGTGCGGGTGGAGGTCGCAGGGGTGGTGGTCTCGGAGGTGGATGTGGGGGTGTCGGTGTTGAAGCTGTTGTGGATGCCGGTGATCTTGCGGTGAAAGAAGGTGTCCAGTGAGTCGCACAGGTCTTGTGATGGTGGAATGTCGTTGGTGTTGGAGCTGGGGTTGGAGAGTTCTTTCACGATGTTGAAGAGCTCTTTGGTGTTGTGTGCATTGTTGTCTAGGCGGTCCTTGAAGGCAATCCTCTTGGCGGTCCAGATGAGTTGGTGGTGTCTGCGGGTGGCGTTCTTGTGGGCTGTGTAGCTGTCGGATGTTTGGTCGCGGAGCCAGTTCTTCTCCAGCTTCCGACAGGTGCGCTTGGAGGTCAGGAGGTCTTCGGTTAACCAAACGGCTTTCTTGTTGTTGTTATTGGTTGCAGAGGTCTTGATTGGGGTGAGGGTGTCGGCGCAGTCGTTCATCCACTGTTTGAGGTTGATGGCGGCGGTGTCGGGGTCGGTGGGGTTGGCCGGTGGTCCCAGGGCAAGGGTGGTGGTCAGTTGGTCCTTGTTGACCTTGCCCCAGCAGCGGCGTGGCAACTGTTGGGTGCGGTGGTGTGTGGAGGGTTTCCTGAAGGTAAAGAGGACGCATCTGTGGTCGGTCCAGTGGGGTTCGGTGGTGTGGTTGAAGTAGACGTGGGGACTTGCGGAGAAGATGGGGTCCAGTGTGTGTCCAGCGGCGCGGGTGGGTGTCGTCACGGGTTGTTTGAGTCTGAGGTTGGTGAGGTTGGCGATTAGGGCGGTGGAGTTGGTGTCGCTGTTGTTCTCGAGGTGGAAGTTCAGGTCTCCGAGGAGGATGTAGTCCGTGGAGGCAAGGGCGTGGGTGCTAATGAGGTCGGCAATGGTGTCGCTGAACTGTGGTGCGGGTCCGGGTGGTCTGTAGACGAGTGTTCCTCTGAGGGTGGTGTTGGGGTCAGTGTGGATCTGGAAGTGCAGGTGCTCGGCGGTCGTTGGTGTTGTTCGAGACTCTAAGGGTGTCCTTGTGGATGATGGGGATTTCCCCTCCCACTCCGTTGGTGCGGTCTCTGCGGGATGGCGATGTCTGGTGCCGAGGTTGCGTTCAGCCAGGTCTCTGTCAGGAAGGCGACGTCCGAGGTGGTTGAGTCTAGGAGGTCCCAGAGTTCGATGGCGTGCTTGCGAGCGGACAGGGTGTTGAGGAGGATGCATTTGAGGTGGTTGGGTTCTCTGGTTGATGGTTCGACGGGCCGGATGCTGGTGAAGCTGCAGTTCCGGTAGGTGAAGGCCCCTTGGGTGCGCTTCAGGATGGCCCGATAGCAGGAGTGGTCTCGTCCGGGGTTGAGTGCATTGAGGGTGCTGGATTCGTAGTGCAGTCTGGTGTTGTGACGGCTTCGGGGTCCAGGGGTTCTGGCGCTGGGTGCAGTCCAGGCGCGGACGGGTGCAGACGGTCTTGCCTTTGGCACGCCTTCTGCGCACAATCGGCGCGTCCGCTGCGCGTTCGGGCAGTAGTCACCATATGAGGCGTGGAGAGTCAGCTGGGAGGCAGAAGCAGGGCGGGCCTCGGGGGCGTGGCCTCGGGGGCCAACGGCGGGGAAACAAACCTGGCGATCAAGGGAAGCAAGGGGGAGGGGGGCGTCACGGGGCTGAGACGACGGGAAAAAACGGTTCTAAGAATGCGGAATTGAAACAGGCAACAAGGAGATTTACAAAAATGAAGTACAGGCAGCACAGCAGAAGCAAAATACAGGCAGCACAGCAAAAGCAAATTAAACAAGCAGGCAGGAAGGGGAAACTTATAAAGAGTACACGGAGCACAGCAGATGGGGATTAGGACACAGGAGGATCGAACCAGTGACTCAGGAGCAGCAGCAGCGGGGGCGAACGCGCACTGGTGGTGCTGTCCGGCAGGGGAGTGACTCGGCCCTGGAACAGGGTCAGAGGTCACCCCCTATGTCCGACAGTGGCCGCCTAATGAGGCGTGGAGGGAGGGAGGGTCAGCTGGGAGGCGGGAGTGGGGCGGCGAGGGGGCGTGGCCTCGGGGGCCAACGGCGGGAAACAATCCTGCCGATCAAGGGAAGCAAGGGGTAGGGGGCCGTCGCGGGGCTGAGACGGCGGGACAAAACGGTTCTAAGAATGCGGAATTAAAATAGGCAACAAGGAGATATACAAAAATGAAGTACAGGCAGCACAGCAGAAGCAAATTAAACAAGCAGGCAAGAAGGGGAAACATATAAAGAGTACACGGAGCTCAGCAGATGGGGATCAGGGCACAGGAGGATTGAACCTGTGACTCAGGAGCGGCAGCAGCGGGGGCGAACGTGCACTGGTGGTGCTGTCCGGCAGGGGAGCGACTCGGCCCTGGAACAGGGTCAGAGGTCACCCCCTCTGTCCGACAGTCAATGACTCCAATTAATAGGAAATTAAAATCCAATCTGATAGTAAAGTCATACTTTAAATTACTATTTTGAAAATGGTACTTTTTGAAAGTTCAGAACACAAAACAATGAATCCGACTCCGTACTACCGTGCACTCCTACTACTAATGAAGTAACGAACAGTCAACTCTTTTATCTGCCCGAATGGAATTTTTATTAGACCATTCCTGTTTCTTTGAAAGTTAATCAAAACAATTTTTTGGGTACTGAAAAAAAAACATGGACTTATCAAATTCACACATGAACTTACACTTATATATAATTCACAATAACATACACTTAAAGACAAAAGAAGACTTGGAAACTGTGAAAAAATGATTAGCTACAGCTTGCACCGTGACAAAATCAACAAATGAATTCATATATTAATCTGATGGAAAACACAGTTTTTATAAAATTTACATCATATACAAAAGTTAGTAAAAAACATGAACATTTCCAAAGTCATTAACCACATATGTTATTCCAGCTCCAGCATTAAAAGAATGTCTGAATAGTGTATCAATCCTTTATCTAATAGTTTCCTTCAACACTCGCCGCATTCAGAATTAATTAAATGCCTCCCAAAATGCCAACGCGTTTCAAGACCCAGGCGAATAGAACTGGGACTATCATCAGGGCTTCATATAAATAGACCGGATATTCTACAAAAAACAAAATAAATAAATGATGCAAAAACAGCGTCAACCCGAACTGACTCTCTCTCTTGTACATTTAACTAACTTAAGTGTGTACCTGTTTTCTAGAGTTGGAGCAGCCACTCCAGCTCGTTTACTCTTATTATTATTATTATTATTTTTTGCACTTGTAATGCGCGCAGATACCCACAAAGGGTTTCCCGGCGCCAGGGCTGAGAGATCGAAACACAGAAGAGCAGCAACTGTCAAAGACCACAGTTATTTATTAAAAAGCCAAGTTTTAACGTTTTTTTTAAAACTAGCGAAGTTGTCCTCTTTGCGTAGGGCTAAAGGGAGGAAGTTCCAAAGAACTGGTCCCAAATGGGAGAAAGATTTCCCCCCCACTCGGTCCAGTTTAAATCTGGGAACCACAAAAATTGCTCCATTTAAAGAACGGAGATTGCGTACAGGAACATGGGGCCTGACCAATTTTTGCAGATACTTTGGTGCGGTTCCTGCCCTGATCTTAAACATGTAAGTCAAGGCCTTAAACCGGACCCGGTTCTCAACCTTCAGCCAGTGTAGGTCTCTAAGGTGCTTCGAGATCCTTGCTGTCCTAGGGATCTTACACAACAACCTGGCTGCGGAGTTCTGGACCAGCTGCAGCCGCCTGATTACGGCTAAATTGGAACCCAGGTATAAGATGTTACCGTAGTCAAGCCTAGATGTAATTAGTGCATTGACTACGGTCTTCTGGGTATCCACAGGCAGCATCCAGATAATCTTCCGCAGCCATTTAAGGATCATGAAGCAAGTACCAGCCACTTTATTAACCTGCTGTTTCATCGATAAAGAGTCATCGATACACACCCCTAAATTTTTAACCTGGGTAGCCGGGATGGGGAAAGCACCCAAAGATGGCGGCCAATGGATGTCATGCCACAGATCTCTATTTTTCCCCAGGAGAAGAATCTCCGTCTTCTCCCCGTTGAGCTTCAGCTGGTTCGTTGACATCCAGCTGAAGACTTCCTGAAGACCTAGTTTCAGCACAGAGGGGGATGAAGACTCTGAGTTGGTAAGGGAAAAGATAATCTGCGAATCATCCGCATAGGTCATGAGTTCAAGACCTACCCGCTCTGCTAGATCGGCGAGGGGGCGGAGATACAAGTTGAAAAATAACGGACTCAAAATTGAGCCCTGAGGCACGCCATGGGGTGACAAAAAAATGTCCGACTGGGCATGTGAGGACGAGATCTGAAACGTCCGGTTGCTCAAGTAAGATCTAATCCAGTCCAGCGCTGTCCCTCCGACACCATCCTCACTCAGCCTGGCAAGCAGTCTGTTGTGTGAGATGGTGTCGAAGGCTGCGCTCAGATCAAGCAGGAGTAACTAACTTAGTGTGAACCTGTTTTCTAGAGTTGGAGCGCCTGCTCCAACTGTAGAAAACAGGTACACACTAAGTTAGTTACATGTACAGGAGAGAGAGTCAGTTCACATGCTTTTACAACTCAGCCTTTACATCGCAACTATCATTACATTGCATGATTTTACAACACATGCCATTACAACGCATTTTTTTAAACTACCATTACAACTCATTCCTTTACAAAATCATAGCATTACAACACATAATACTTTTAGAGCAACATTCGGGTAAGTGTTGGATAGTGTAGGAGTAAAAATTACTATTTCCACTCCAGTGAGTGCAACAGTAGGGTAGGTGTTGGATAGTGTAGGGGTAAAAAAAATGTATTCCCACTCCAGTGAGTGCAACAGTAGGGACTGTGTTGGATAGTGTAGGGGTAAACATTACTATTCCCATGCACCCCAAAACCCATACCCACCCTAATACTAAGTATCTCCATTACTTACCTTATAATGCGTTGTAATGGTATGCGTTGTAATGGATGTGTTGTAGTGACATGCGTTATAATGGCATGCATTGTAATGGCATGTGAAGTAAAGGCAATTGCATTGTAACAGTTGTGTTGTAAAGGTAGGTCGTTGTAATGACTGCGCTGTAATGGATGTTTCCTGCTTGAAGCATCTAAAACTTTGGAAAAATCATATCTCTTGTTTCCTACATCCGATTTTTGATGTTTTGGTGTCTTTTTGAAGTTTTTTTGTCTACTTATGTTTGTTAATGACAAATGCTTTACACTTGTTTCTCCTAAGTTGAGTCTCTTGCCGGGGGACCACAGGGTCCCGGGACCGCGGGCATGCGCATGCGCGAGAAATCAGCGCTGCTCCGAACGCCGACGGATTTCTACGCGGCTCCACAGACTTCCCTGTCTCGCGAGGCGAATTTACGATTCCTGGATTTGCATATCCGACTCCAAACGCGGCGATTCAAGCTCCCTTCACAGCCCGCGGTCTCAGGACCCTGTGGTCCCACGGCAGTCTTCATTAATCCCCCTGCCTTCCAGGACACGCTGCTCTACGTGAGAAAGGATCCTTCTGCCATGAATACGTTTCTTTGGATACACTCTTATTGAGTGGTCTGGCCCTGAGGAGAATCCCCACGACTGCTAGGGATTCGAAACGCGTAGGCCTTTTTCCTCGGTCTGCTTTTGGTTGCCCTAGTGTTTAACTGTGTTAGACCAGGATTGATAACTATACACTTACTTGTGTCAAAACCTTGAAAAAGTTGATTTAATTGAACTGTAAGGAGTGTATTGTTTTACAAAAAAAACCCTTCTCGTTTTGATTTTTCTTTCAGTGTATAGCAGACCTATTACTTCTCACACTGGTGTATTAACCCCCCAGTCCCTGAGAAGTATCTTAGTATGAATGTGTGAATGTTAGTGGTATGACTGTGATATGTCTGATTTATGACTGTATGGTTGAGATTTTATCTTGTCTCGTGTCCTTTTTAGGGCTCGGCCTTCGTCTACCCTGCGTCAGCAGGGGAGGCGGAGCTTCGAGCTCCTAATGTTAAAGAAAAAAAAAGGTATCTCTGGCGCTCTGGCCAGACACATTCCTTAGTGTTTTATGGCATCTGCCTAGTGATTCGTCTTCGCTGTGCCGTCTATTTAGTAGCCTTGACGTGATAGGCTATATTGACTTTTCGTCCGTCATTGATGTTAGTTTCATGGCATATTCTGTGCGCGAACGAGCACGCAGAGTGATTAATCTTAATTAGGAGCTGTCAGAGTGCCCGTGTAATGCAATCCAGATGATGCGAGCGCGTTCACAGCGGTGAGCGCGTTCAATGTAAAATGACGAGAGGCAGCAGGCGAGGCTCACAGAAGATGACTCATACATGCTTGTCCACACTGTAGTTCTTGTGTTTCCTGAATACTCTGATTTCCAAAGGGCGCCATTTCCTTCTTTTCCTAGCACGCTGCGCTGCACTATTTTTGTCCGTGGTTTAAAAAACGGGGTTTAAAGGCGTTTTATTATAAAACATTTGGATTCTGGTTCTGTAAGCTTTGTTTTCCGAATTTTAATAAGTGCTGACATGCAGACTACTGGTTGAATAAATGATGAGGGTTTAAAGTGACCTTCGTGACACGTGCTGTCGAGCCTGTCTCGCAGAGTTAACATGCAGTCATCATTATTGTAAAGTTTGTGGAAAAAACGTGAATACGCAATAATCATGGAAAACAGAGCCTTCCCGCGGTTACAATGGGAATTCACAAATGTCTTGTGTGTCTCACGTAATGCCAATGGCTATTTCATTAGGAAAAATTAGACTCATTGACACATGCACCACCACCAGCAGTACTACCAGTACCACCACCACCAGTACCACCACCACCAGTACCACCACTACCAGTACTACCACCAGCAGTACTACCACCAACAGTACTACCACTACCAGTACCACCACCTCCAGTACTACCACTACCAGTACCACCACCACCACCAGTACTTCCAGTACTACCACCATCAGTACTACCACTACTACAGCCACCAGTACTACCACTACTACAGCCACCAGTACTACCACTACCACCACCACCAGTACTACCACTACCACGACCACCAGTACTACCACTACCAGTACTACCAATACCAGTACCACTACCACCACCAGTACTACCATCACCAGTACCACCACCACCAGTACTACCACTACCAGTACTACGGGCAGCAGTACCACCACCACTAGCAGTACCACTACCGGTACCACCACCAGTACTACCACTACCAGTACCACCACCACTAGTACCACCACTACCAGTACTACCACCAGCAGTACTACCACCAATAGTACTACCACTACCAGTACCACCACCACCAGCACTACCACTACTACAGCCACCAGTACTACCACCACCACCAGTACTACCAGTACCACCACCACCAGTACTACCACTACCAGTACTACCACTACCAGTACTACCACTACTAGCAGTACCACAACCACCACCACTACTACCAGGCTAGCGATGACAGCGCATATCTACAGGATAGCAATGACAGCGCATATCTACAGGCTAGTGAAGCCAATGCATATCTACAGGCTAGCGATGACCGTGCATATCTACAGGCCAGTGAAGCCAATGCATATCTACAGGCTTGCGATGACAGTGCATATCTACAGGCTAGCGATGACAGTGCATATCTACAGGCTAGCGATGACAGAGCATATCTACAGGCTAGCGATGACAGTGCATATCTACAGGCTAGCGATGACAGTGCATGTCTACAGGCTAGCAATGATAATGCATATCTACAGGCTAGCGACGACAGCGCATATCTACAGGATAGCAATGACAGCGCATATCTACAGGCTAGCGATGACAGAGCATATCGACAGGCTAGCGATGACAGTGCATATCTACAGGCTAGTGAAGCCAATGCATATCTACAGGCTAGCGATGACAGTGCATATCTACAGGCTAGCAATGACAGAGCATATCTACAGGCTAGCGATGACAGTGCATATCTACAGGATAGCAATGACAGCGCATATCTACAGGCTAGTGAAGCCAATGCATATCTACAGGCTAGCGATGACAGTGCATATCTACAGGCTAGTGAAGCCAATGCATATCTATAGGCTAGCGATGACAGTGCATATCTACAGGCTAGCGATGACAGAGCATATCTACAGGCTAGCGATGACAGTGCATATCTACAGGCTAGTGAAGCCAATGCATATCTACAGGCTAGTGAAGCCATAGCAATGACAGTCCATATCTACAGGCTAGCGATGACAGTGCATATCTACAGGCTAGCGATGACGGTGCATGTCTACAGGCTAGTGAAGCCAATGCATATCTACAGGCTAGTGAAGCCAATGCATATCTACAGGCTAGTGATGACAGTGCATATCTACAGGCTAGCGATGACAGTGCATATCTACAGGCTAGCGATGATAATGCATATCTACAGGCTAGCGACGACAGCGCATATTTACAGGATAGCAATGACAGCGCATATCTACAGGCTAGCGATGACAGCGCATATCTACAGGCTAGCGATGACAGTGCATATCTACAGGCTAGTGAAGCCAATGCATATCTACAGGCTAGCGATGACAGTGCATATCTACAGGCTAGTGATGACAGAGCATATCTACAGGCTAGCGATGACAGTGCATATCTACAGGCTAGCGATGACAGTGCATATCTACAGGCTTGCGATGACAATGCATATCTACAGGCTAGCGATGACAGTGCATATCTACAGGCTAGTGAAGCCAATGCATATCTACAGGCTAGCGATGACAGTGCATATCTACATGCTAGCGATGACAGAGCATATCTACAGGCTAGCGATGACAGTGCATATCTACAGGCTAGCGATGACAGTGCATATCTACAGGCTAGCGATGATAATGCATATCTACAGGCTAGCGACGACAGCGCATATCTACAGGATAGCAATGACAGCGCATATCTACAGGCTAGCGATGACAGAGCATATCTACAGGCTAGCGATGACAGTGCATATCTACAGGCTAGTGAAGCCAATGCATATCTACAGGCTAGCGATGACAGTGCATATGTACAGGCTAGCGATGACAGAGCATATCTACAGGCTAGCGATGACAGTGCATATCTACAGGATAGCAATGACAATGCATATCTACAGGCTAGCGATGACAGTGCATATCTACAGGCTAGTGAAGCCAATGCATATCTACAGGCTAGCGATGACAGTGCATATCTACAGGCTAGCGATGACAAGCTAGCGATGACAGTGCATATCTACAGGCTAGCGATGACAGAGCATATCTACAGGCTAGCGATGACAGAGCATATCTACAGGCTAGCGATGACAGTGCATATCTACAGTTTAGCGATGATAATGCATATCTACAGGCTAGCGGCGACAGCGCATATCTACAGGATAGCGATGACAGTGCATATCTACAGGCTAGCGATGATAATGCATATCTACAGGCTAGCGACGACAGCGCATATCTACAGGATAGCAATGACAGCGCATATCTACAGGCTAGCGATGACAGAGCATATCTACAGGCTAGCGATGACAGTGCATATCTACAGGCTAGTGAAGCCAATGCATATCTACAGGCTAGCGATGACAGTGCATATCTACAGGCTAGCGATGACAGAGCATATCTACAGGCTAGCGATGACAGTGCATATCTACAGGATAGCAATGACAATGCATATCTACAGGCTAGCGATGACAGTGCATATCTACAGGCTAGTGAAGCCAATGCATATCTACAGGCTAGCGATGACAGTGCATATCTACAGGCTAGCGATGACAGAGCATATCTACAGGCTAGCGATGACAGTGCATATCTACAGGATAGCAATGACAATGCATATCTACAGGCTAGCGATGACAGTGCATATCTACAGGCTAGTGAAGCCAATGCATATCTACAGGCTAGCGATGACAGTGCATATCTACAGGCTAGCGATGACAAGCTAGCGATGACAGTGCATATCTACAGGCTAGCGATGACAGAGCATATCTACAGGCTAGCGATGACAGAGCATATCTACAGGCTAGCGATGACAGTGCATATCTACAGGCTAGCGATGATAATGCATATCTACAGGCTAGCGGCGACAGCGCATATCTACAGGATAGCAATGACAGCGCACATCTACAGGCTAGCGATGACAGAGCATATCTACAGGCTAGCAATGACAGTGCATATCTACAGGCTAATGAAGCCAATGCATATCTACAGGCTAGCGATGACAGTGCATATCTACAGGCTAGCGATGACAGAGCATATCTACAGGCTAGCGATGACAGTGCATATCTACAGGCTAGCGATGACAGTGCATATCTACAGGCTAGCGATGATAATGCATATCTACAGGCTAGCGACGACAGCGCATATCTACAGGATAGCAATGACAGCGCATATCTACAGGCTAGCAATGACAGAGCATACCTACAGGCTAGCGATGACAGTGCATATCTACAGGCTAGTGAAGCCAATGCATATCTACAGGCTAGCAATGACAGTGCATATCTACAGGCTAGCGATGACAGAGCATATCTACAGGCTAGCGATGACAGTGTATATCTACAGGATAGCAATGACAGCGCATATCTACAGGCTAGTGAAGCCAATGCATATCTACAGGCTAGCGATGACAGTGCATATCTACAGGCTAGTGAAGCCAATGCATATCTACAGGCTAGCGATGACAGTGCATATCTACAGGCTAGCGATGACAGAGCATATCTACAGGCTAGCGATGACAGAGCATATCTACAGGCTAGCGATGACAGTGCATATCTACAGGCTAGCGATGACAGTGCATATCTACAGGCTAGCGATGATAATGCATATCTACAGGCTAGCGACGACAGCGCATATCTACAGGATAGCAATGACAGCGCATATGTACAGGCTAGCGATGACAGAGCATATGTACAGGCTAGCGATGACAGTGCATATCTACAGGCTAGTGAAGCCAATGCATATCTACAGGCTAGCGATGACAGTGCATATCTACAGGCTAGCGATGACAGAGCATATCTACAGCCTAGCGATGACAGTGCATATCTACAGGCTAGCGATGACAGAGCATATCTACAGGCAAGCGGTGACAGTCCATATCTACAGGCTAGTGAAGCCAATGCATATCTACAGGCTAGCGATGACAGTGCATATCTACAGGCTAGCGATGACAGAGCATATCTACAGGCTAGCGATGACAGTGCATATCTACAGGCTAGCGATGATAATGCATATCTACAGGATAGCAATGACAGCGCATATCTACAGGCTAGTGAAGCCAATGCATATCTACAGGCTAGCAATGACAGTGCATATCTACAGGCTAGTGAAGCCAATGCATATCTACAGGCTTGCGATGACAGTGCATATCTACAGGCTAGCGATGACAGAGCATATCTACAGGCTAGCGATGACAGTGCATATCTACAGGCTTGTGAAGCTAATGCATATCTACAAGCTAGCGATGACAGAGTATATCTACAGGCTAGCGATGACAGCGCATATCTATAGGCTAGCGATGACAGTGCATATCTACAGGCTAGCGATGACAGTGCATATCTTCAGGCTAGCGATGATAATGCATATCTACAGGCTAGCGATGACAGCGCATATCTACAGGATAGCAATGACAGCGCATATCTACAGGCTAGTGAAGCCAATGCATATCTACAGGCTAGCGATGACAGTGCATATCAACAGGCTAGTGAAGCCAATGCATATCTACAGGCTTGCGATGACAGTGCATATCTACAGGCTAGCGATGACAGTGCATATCTAAAGGCTAGTGATGACAGAGCATGTCTACAGGCTAGCGATGATAGTGCATATCTACAGGCTAGCGATGACAGTGCATATCTACAGGCTAGCGATGATAATGCATATCTATAGGCTAGCGACGACAGCGCATATCTACAGGATAGCAATGACAGCGCATATCTACAGGCTAGCGATGACAGAGCATATCTACAGGCTAGCGATGACAGTGCATATCTACAGGCTAGTGAAGCCAATGCATATCTACAGGCTAGCGATGACAGTGCATATCTACAGGCTAGCAATGACAGAGCATATCTACAGGCTAGCGATGACAGTGCATATCTACAGGATAGCAATGACAGCGCATATCTACAGGCTAGTGAAGCCAATGCATATCTACAGGCTAGCGATGACAGTGCATATCTACAGGCTAGTGAAGCCAATGCATATCTACAGGCTAGCGATGACAGTGCATATCTACAGGCTAGCGATGACAGAGCATATCTACAGGCTAGCGATGACAGTGCATATCTACAGGCTAGTGAAGCCAATGCATATCTACAGGCTAGTGAAGCCATAGCAATGACAGTGCATATCTACAGGCTAGCGATGACAATGCATATCTACAGGCTAGCGATGATGGTGCATATCTACAGGCTAGTGAAGCCAATGCATATCTACAGGCTAGTGAAGCCAATGCATATCTACAGGCTAGCGATGACAGTGCATATCTACAGGCTAGCGATGACAGTGCATATCTACAGGCTAGCGATGATAATGCATATCTACAGGCTAGCGACGACAGCGCATATCTACAGGATAGCAATGACAGCGCATATCTACAGGCTAGCGATGACAGAGCATATCTCCATATGTACTAGCAATGACAGCGCATATCTACAGGCTAGTGAAGCCAATGCATATCTACAGGCTAGCGATGACAGTGCATATCTACAGGCTAGTGAAGCCAATGCATATCTACAGGCTAGCGATGACAGTGCATATCTACAGGCTAGCGATGACAGAGCATATCTACAGGCTAGCGATGACAGTGCATATCTACAGGCTAGCGATGATAATGCATATCTACAGGCTAGCGACGACAGCGCATATCTACAGGATAGCAATGACAGCGCATATCTACAGGCTAGCGATGACAGTGCATATCTACAGGCTAGCGATGACGGTGCATATCTACAGGCTAGTGAAGCCAATGCATATCTACAGGCTAGCGATGACAGTGCATATCTACAGGCTAGCGATGACAGTGCATACACTCACAAGGAGACCACAGCCAGCTGAGGTGCAATCTTCTCCCACTCACAAGAACGACATCACAGGCAGCAGCAGTGCAAGCTTATTACACTCACAAGGAGACCACAGGCAGCAGAGGTGCAAGCTTCTCACACTCAGAAGAAGGACATCACAGGCAAGTGGTGCAATATTCGCACACTCACAAGGAGATCACTGGCAGTACACACCACATGAACACACTCCATAACACATAGCAACAATACATTGGCATTTACAATGCCATTAGCTCAAACTCAAATAAATCCGAGCCCGATTGCATTTCTAATGCTTGTTTCATTATTGTCACAAATTTTGCACTGACATTATGTACTAAAGTCAATTCAATGTACCTTGCAATATATTTTGTAGAATAAACAGCTATTAAATAGCATTTTCCCAGTTTTGAATAGAAATCTTGATTTGGTTGACAAATTGACATATGAATTATATTATCAGTATTGGCATTTCTCCTCTGTTGTTTTGCTTCATCTTCTCAAGGCATGAGTGTAGCATAAGCAGTAGCAATGGGCAATTTTCTGATCTTGCCTATGAAGTTAGGCAACTTTGGAGAATTCTGAATGTTGTAAAAAAGTATAAATGTTTTGTTTGAGACTGGCGTACTTAAGTTTACGCAGTCTTGTGGCTGGTTGCACCTTCCTGAGTAAATGGGGCATTAGGCTGCATAATTTGTGTTTCCCTACTGTTGCTGATGAAACACAATAAACACGATAACCATCACTTAGCTATGCCATCTATTTTCCCTGCTTCTGGACATTGTTACATTGGACCTTTGGAAAAAAGGAAAGGAGATGGAGTTAAGTATCATCAATTTTGTTGCAGGACACAACATTGGGAAAAGTACCTGCTGAATACAGGCTCTCCCCAAGCTCCACCAATGCTTTTGAACTGTAAGAGCTTCACAGTTTAGAAAAAGTTGCAAAGTTGTAAGGCCACTACATTTGCACTTTTCTATTAGACAATTTTCACTTCGGTTCAATAAACTTAAAAACAATCTGAATGTAGGAGTTGCATAGTTCAAATACCTTACTCCTAATTTCTGTAAAACCAGAAGCAGAGGAGGTGTAAACATGGTGGAGAGACAAGCTGTCTAAGAAAATTGAATATTTCCGGCCAACTGCAAACAAGTTGTTTTTATCTTCTTACTTATGGCTAGATGTAGGTAAATCTAATTTACTGATTCATAAATACCGAATTTTACCGATTCGGTATTTATGAATCGGTAAATTAGAAGGAGGCAGATGTAGGTAATTTTTAAAACACAATTACAGAATCTGTAAGATTCGGTATTTACCGATTCTGTAAATACCGAATCAGTATTGCCCATTGATTCCTATGGGCCTTGAAGCCTATAGGAATCAATGGGAAATACCAATTCGGTATTTACCGAATCTGTAAATAACGAATACTGAAAGGGTGCAGGGGGTGTCACTTTGACACCCTCTAGCACCCCAAGTACAGACTTGTGTGACATGTGGCACACATACATGCCCTAAGGACATGTATGTGTGTCACATGGCACAGGTGTGCATGCACAGATGTGCATGCACACCTGAATTCGGTATTTTACCACCCAATAGGATTGGGTGGTAAATACCGACTCCTAAAGGGCCTGTGGCACTCTGTGAAGTGCCACCTACATATTGATTTACAGAATCTGTAAATTTACCGATTCAGTATTTTACCGATTCTGTATATTTATCGAATCGGTAAATTTACCGATTCTGTAAATCAGATGCCCCCTACATCTCAAAAGCCAAATACCGGTCGGAAACAGCCGAAATCGGCCGTTTCTGACCGGTATTAAGGCTCCTACATCTGGCCCTTGGTCTCTGAAATTGAAGTGGCTGTCCTCTAGTGGGGCAAGGTTGCAGATTGTATGTTTGAGTATACTGCATTTATAGTTTACACATTGCCTCCAACGTTAAGCCTGCCTGCTTTTCTGCCAAGCTTCCAGATGATGACAGTAGCTGGGGCAATCTACATCTTTAGCCCAGCACTGATGCACTTTTATCTAATCAGCTTGGTAAATTAGTCCTGATCCGCTATTGGTTCTTGGACAAAAAGTTAGCAAAAAAACCCAGGGTTCAAAAAATGAAGGAGGAGTACACTTTGACACCAACCAAGGGCCCAGACCTTTGGGGACAGCACTTTGGATAAAGACTTAGTCCAGCAGCAGGGTCCAGGGTAGGTCCAGTTGGAACTGGTCAACTGGGCAGTTGCATCCCTGTCGCTCAAACAGGAGGTCAGCTAGCTGACCCTTGGACTCACATCTTGGCCCCTGGGTTCAAGGCAAGCAGGACCGGTCTTTCATCAGGTTCTTTAGACACCAGTGCAGTCCTTCTTCTGATTCTTCACAAGTCCTGGAGTATTCTAAGAGAAGTACTGGGGGTGCTAATTCTATGCCCAGTACCAGCTTGTAGGTAGTTGAAACTCTTAGCCACTTCCTAACCAATGGAGTAAAAGTTTCGAGAGGTTACCCTACCCATGCTTGGAGCACTTCCTGTGTGTTTTACAGCAAACTATCCAACATTGCTCTTTTTTACTGAAAAACTCTCCCACTGGGGTTGGATGCCAGCTGACAAGCAAGTCGTAGTGAAGAGGGCATAGGTATGAGCTATATCTGTTAGTGAGAAGGTAGGCACTGTTTGAAAATCAGGAAGAGACCTGTGCACAACCCCAGCCACCCTGCTCAAGGAGAAAAACACTTCTCCACACACAAGACTTTTGTTCTCTTTGTGAGAGCAATACACATAACACCAGAGGAGAGCCATTAACAGTCAGGTGATATTGGACACTGACAGAAAGGTAGAGTTGGCTTTGGCACAGCAATGAGAACTTTCATAAAGTTTAATTTCTAAAATAGTATTATAAAATCGACTTGACCATAATGTTGCATTTGAAATTACTATTAAAATGAGTCCTTGTATCTTGCTTTTAGCTGTTCCCAAACTGAAGTTAAGAGTTATGAATTGTTATAAAAAAATAGTGTTGTTCTATGAGAGGACATGTCTTGCCACAGTGAAAAACAACTTTGTAGGTTTTTTTACTGTGAGGTAATGAAAAACCTTGAATATATAGGCCCAGATGTAGGTAGGCCAATACCGGTCGGTAACGGCCGAAAATCGGTATTTTCGACCGTTACCGACCGGTAATTAGCATTTGGTATGTAGGAGTCCGAAAATCGTCCGAATCGGTAAATTTACCGAATCAGTAAATTTACCGAATCGGAAAAATTACCGAATCGGTAAATTTACCGATTCGGAAAAAATGCGATTCGGAAAATTTACCGAATCGGTAAATTTACCGATTCAGAAAAATACCGAATCAGTAAATAAGAAGTGGAAAAATTGAACAATGAGATGTAGGTAAGCCCTGAAATACCGAATTTGCTTCCAAATCAGTATTTAAGAGTCGGTATTTACCATGGATTGGAATCAGGTGGTAACCAGGTGCAACCTATAAAAATGGACCCAAAATGCAATTCTTCTTGCACAATGGCGGCATTTTATGTCATTGCAAGATGGCTATGGCTACGGGAGGAAGGAGAGAGGGAATGGCAGAGACAGGAGCAGGTCTACAGGCAGAGGATCACCTTGTTCATGCTGACAGAAGCAGAGATTCTCCAGAGGTACAGGTTGGAGGCAGACACCATCTTGGACCTCATCAGGGACCTCCAACCACTGTTGCAGCACACTACCCCAAGGGCACACGGTATTCCACCGCACGTGCAGGTGCTGTGCAGCCTACACCTGCTTGCGTCTGGTAGCTACCAGAGTGTGGTTGCTGCGGTAGGTGGGGTGACCCAGAGCAGCCTGTCAAGGTTTTCCCACAAATTCCTTGACGCCATGTTACAGAGGATGGACCATTACATCTCTTTTCCTGCTACCCATGCTGAACTGGTCCAAACTAAATCTGACTTTTACCAGATGGCTAGATTTCCAAATATAATTGGCTGCATAGATGGCACGCATATTCTGATTTGTCCTCCTGCTGCCACAGAATATATCTACAGAAATAGAAATTCCACGCACACCATCAATGTGCAGGTGATTTGCAATGCAAAGTACCACATCACTGATCTTGTGGCAAAATTACCAGGGAGTACCCACGACTGCTACATATTCCAAAACAGCGGCATCTATGCACGGCTGACTGCAGGGGGATTTGGTGAAGGATACCTGCTAGGTAAGACACAGTGTGTGACACCCATAACGCCTATAGCTGCAAGACGTACATGTATGCATGTGAGTGATGTATTCCCATTTCATTGCAGGAGAGAGTGCCTATGCCCTCTGCTCCTTCATACTCACCCCCTACCTCAACCCCTCAACACCCAGCCAAAGGAGATATAACCGGGCCCACAAGAGTATAAGGAATGTAGTTGGGCGTACGTTTGGCATCTGGAAAAGCAGGTTCAGGTGCTTGCACAAGCGTGGAGGTGCAAGGCAGTATACCCCCATCACCTGCTGTAAGATAATCGCTGCCTGTGCGATGTTGCACAACCTTGCTATCAAGAAGGGTACTGAGGTGGAGTTGTCAGACTATGAGGATCATGACGACAACATTGCTGTGCCTGAAACACAACCTGCTGGAGTGTCAACACCAAGTGATGGGAGATACAGACGTGAGGAGATAACACGCAACTATTTATGAGTAAGTAATGAGACTGAGACCTATGTTGAAAGCACAATTTTTTTTTAATATAGTGAATATCTTTTTACGTTAAAGAACAAAAGTGCACCAGTGAGCATTTCACTGCAATGCTCACAGTGATTAAACACACACAGACAGGTGTAGAATGCACCCACCGTATTTGTAGATTGTCACTACGCAGGCTTAAATGGCACAAATGTGCAACACTAACTTTCAAAATAACACTTTCTGTCCTATGGCAGTAGCCCATGCTAATAACTGTTCATTTGCGGCCACGCTTTGCACTGGCAGGTGTATGTGGCTCACTCTGTTCACTGGGCATTTGGCCTGTAACCTCCAGTCGCCTGCTGCTCCTCCTACTCTCTACAACAGGGTGGCTTGCCGTGCTGCTCCTACTGGTGCTAGCTTCACTCTACGGCACGTCAATAGCAGCACTTTGTGCACTTGAGCATTGAGTAGGGCCTCTAGCGCACCGGTCATTCCGGCTATGCCCCTCGTCAGCTGATTACTGTTTTGAGTCAGGACTTCCTGACTGGTCATGCTGCGCCTACATAGCAGGGATGTGGCTGTTGCCAGGCGGTGAATGGCTTTCTCGGTTCTCTCAGCACGCTGCTTCTCCCTGCGCCTTGAGGTCATTTCAGAGTCCAGTTTTGTGCACAGTTGCTGCATGGTTTGGGTCATGTCATGTATCCCAGTGGCCATGCTCTTGTTGACTTCCACCAGTTCCCTGATGCCCTTACCAATGTCCTGCATGTTTATATTGAGGTTACGCATTTGTCTTTGACAGGCCATGATGCCCTTCCCCTGCATCCTCTGAATCCTGGCCATGGATCTCTCCAGGCCTTGGAAGACACTGGACCCCTCCCCACGTGCACCTACACTCCTTCCTTGTACTGTGCGGCGTCTACTGGCAGTAGGTACAGGCTCCGCACTTGGCTGCAGTGTGGCAGATATGTCAGCTCCCGGCAAGTTCTGTGAATCTTTCATTAACTGCCTTCATGAACCATGATGCATTGCTACTGCTTTGCACAAACACACTGGGACTGGGGCAATCAAGGGGTGAGGGATGGATGAGGGTGTGAGGGGGATTGCTGTGCATGCATCTTACCTTTTCTACTTGCAGCTTTCGCCGAGCTGTCCACTTCTCCCAGTCCATGGACGCTTTCTGGCTCCAAGGTTGTGGCCACCATCTCCTCCAGGTCAGTGAGGGGGTGCTGTGTTATTTCCTCCACCTGTTAGCAAGGCCTGTTTGTGGTGGTCAGCTAATTTGTTTTTGGTGAAGCTCCTTAGATCATAGAACCTCTTTTTTAATTATTCTGTGACTCTGGGGGTCACTCCCACTGAATTCACTTTTTCAAGGATTTGAAGCCAAATCTTCCTCTTAGCAGATTCAGGCACAGACAGGGACTGCCTTCCAAAAAGTCTGTGGTGCACCTTTACCACCCCCTCCACAAGAACCTGTAGCTCCATGCTACTGAATTTGAGCTTTCTTTTTCTTTCTGTCTGCTCTGTGTCCTTGCTGCTTGCCATGTGTAACTTTTAAAAGTGCACAAACTCCTTCTGCTGCAGCTCCCAGTCGCTCTGCTCCAACTGCCTCTCCAGAACCTTCTAATTAGTTGCAGCTGCCTGTGTAGTCGCTTCCTGGTAGGAAGGGGGAGGGTGGTTGCACCTGATTGGCTGTTGTCTTAAGTTTCACTTTTGCTTGCTTTCCGATTCGGTATTTACCGATTCGGTATTTACCGATTCGGTATCTCCAATGCATTCCTATGGGCCCATATGAATCAATGGGAGATACCGATTCGGTAAATACCGATTCGGTAAATACCGAATCGGTAATTTCCGAAAGTCCGATACCGAATTTTACCGATTCGGTAAAAAATAACGATTTTTTACCTACATCTCAATTACCTATTTTTGAATACCGAATTGGTAAAATTCGGTATTTAAGAATCGGTAAATGACATTTACCTACATCTGGCCCTAGGTTCCTACTTTTAAAGTACAATGCACTCTGCCCTATGACCATAGCTTCAGGTGCCCTATATGTACTAATTGGGAAGATTTATGCATGGCAAAAGGTGTTTTGCTATGGCAAAGTGGCAGCTTAAAACTGCACATACAGGATGCAAGGGCAGGTATGAAGACATGTTTTATACTACCCCTTTAGTGGGTGACACAATGAGTTCTGCAGTTCACTTGTAGCTTTCAATTTAAATGCCCTGGGTACATGAAGTACCATTTACTAGGGACTTACATACATGTAAATTAAATGTGCCAATTAGGTTTATGCCTATTTTACTGTGTTTAAAAGGGAGAGCCCAACCACTTTACCACTGGTTAGCAGGAGTCCTAGGGCCAACAAAAACAGGTTAAGTTAAAGAAGGCAAATATTTGCTGGAATACTACACAAAAGATGGTAATTTCCAGCATCCAGCCTAGAACATGGTTATGCTGTAGCTTAGTATCTTTTGATATTCTCAGCTGTAAAGTAATACATTGTAATCTTCTGGCGGACAAAATGAAGGCAATATCTAAGTTGAATATGTTATGTTGGGTAAGGGTGGTGCCTTGGGGGTAGTGTGTGGTTTGTCAGTATCCAAAAAGATATCTGTTGAGAAAGCATGAAAAAAGTAACTTGGTAGACTGTTGATAATTTCTATTCAATATTCACATCCATCATTACCTGCCATTAGCTCAACTTACAGTATGCAACTGTATTTTTGATACAGTACATATCTTTTGAAGTAGTCAACTTTTGTTATTTCATATTTAGAGAAAAAAGCTGGAATAATATTTCTGGTAAATCCCTCAGAACACAAAGATAGTGCAAACTGACTTCCGTTAGTTCTGCATATTTCCTTCTGTACTTCATTTAACATTGTCATTCCAAAACTATGGTAAAAGAGCAGTACGAGTAACCACACATTGAAATGTGTTTATATAATACCACAAGCTCATTCCAATAAATATGTTTTAAAGTTATTGTTCTGGATGTTAGGATTAAAGTTAATCAAATTACTCTTCTCTTGAATTTGATTAAATTAGTGATTGTCAAACATTCTGAAACCCTCACCACAGCATTATTCCAATGACCTCTTCACCAGACTTGACAAACAATAAATCTATCACTTACATTTCTTCT
Organism: Lissotriton vulgaris; assembly: GCF_964263255.1. Classification (NCBI taxonomy): domain Eukaryota; kingdom Metazoa; phylum Chordata; class Amphibia; order Caudata; family Salamandridae; genus Lissotriton; species Lissotriton vulgaris. Next base: position 1,859,719,422 of record NC_141689.1, read on the forward strand.
CTCCTTTTCTTCTCTTCTTGCTTTTCTTTTGGCCTCCCCCTCAACCATCTTATTTCTGCCTTTCTTCTATTCTTTCTTTCATGTCTTCTTTCCATAGCATGTCTTGTATCTTCGACCTCGTTGTAATCATCGCCATGTAGCTTCCTCTCGATTTGGGCCTGATTGTGACTATGGCAGTCTGATGAACAGCCATAGAAATGGTGGTGGTGCAGACACTGCCGGTCCCACCGCCCTGTTACAAGTTGGATGGCTGGACCAACATAGGACCTGTGATACCTCCAGGAATAAGAGATCCCTGGTGATGTTGCGGTGGTCTTGAATGTTATGTTATGTTATGTTATTATAAGCTTGTAGAGCGCTATATCACCCAGGGGTATCTAAGCGCTATCAGCGGACACACAACATCAGTGGGTACAGGTGCCAAATCACAGAGGCCCCCACGCCTCCCCAAAAAGCACCGTCTTCAGCTTTTTCCTAAACAACAGCAGGTTAGTTTCCTTCCTAAGTTCTGCGGGCAGGTGGTTCCATGCCAGGGGGACAGTGCTAGAAAAGGCTCTGCCACCCTTGGATGTGAGGTTATACCGAGGGCAAAGCAGATTACATGCCTCAGCCGACCGGAGGGACCTGGTAGGTAGGTACCTAATGAGCCAATCCTTAATGTATTTACGGGCTGAGCCGTATATTTTATCCTTTGGGCAACAGGCAGCTAATGTAAACTGCAAAGTAGGGGCGTAGCTCGAGTATGCCTAGGTTTGTTAAAGATAAGCCTGGCCGCATCGTTTATTACGACCTGACGTTGGGCCAAAAGATTATTTGGGAGGCCATAGTATAGGGAGTTACCATAGTCCAGCCGTGCCAGAATTAAGGTGGAGACCGCCAACCTCATCGTGGAGAAGGACAACAATGAGGAGAGTTTCCGCAGCTGGCGTATCAGACTCACACAGATGCCCACCACAGATGATACCTGCTGAGTCATAGATAGTAGGGCATCAATTTTGATGCCAAGGCTTTTTACTGCTGGCGCTGGTTCTGGAAGTGGCCCTAATTCAGCCGGCCAAAACTGATCGCGCCTAGGATTAGCGGCTGTAGTAATTGCCAAGACTTCAGTTTTTTCTGGATTTTGTTTTTAGAGAGTTATCCGACATCCAAATATGCTTGGAGGTACCGCCTTGGCATCACCAAGCACATTACGAATTTCCTCTTTGCCATGGTTTTCACTGGTCTGACCCCACCATGAAAACTATGGTGGAGAGGAAACAAAGGGGGTCCTACAGGGCCCCATATTGCCTCAGGGGCCTAGGACGCATGCAGGGGGGGTACATGTTGTGCCCCCCTGTAGCATGCACTCCATTCCTGCACGGCATGGACTGCGGAGTCCCTGCTGTGCAGATGCAGCCTTTGATGCTCCCATTGCAAAGCCTTGTTTCATAGGTACCGCCATTGAACTGTCAAAGAAATACCAGCCAGAGATAAAAAAGTCAGAATCTGCCAGACGGTGTCAGTATGTCTTTGGTGGTGGGAGTGTGGGGCAGCGGTGTGGTGACTCCACTCCCACACCCCCAAAGTTGTAACCAGGCCCTTTGTGTTTCCCTACTGCACCTTTACCTCCACCCATTCTAGTGTTCCCAAATGTTTCTATATGTTGCTTTTTAGAAGAATTCTTAGTAAGTAAAAGGGAAATACAAACAGTGCTTTAAGAATATGTATGCATTTGGAGACAAATTAAGGAGAGAGCTAAATATTATGTGTCAGAAAAACATCACTTTGACCCTCATTCTGAGTATAATGTCAACTTTGTTTGTAGATATTAGGCAGAAATTAACAATCAAACTGGTTTCTCTCTAAGAGTTAACGAGGATCACACGCTAAACTCCCCAGAATGAAGATAAACCTTCAGAAGAATGATCAGGTCCTTTAACTCTGGTGCTTCTCAATTTCGAAAAGTTGATTACTGAAAATAATCAGTTGAATGTTGTTTCATTAAAAAACAATTTCATAGGATACCGTTACTAAGAAGCCTTTCCACCTAACCTGTTTAATGGAAATGTTCGACATGAATGGCATTTACTTTTTCCTAGAAATCAATTCATATAATGTTTCTTTTTCAGGATTGATTTCAAGCCTACAAGATAGTGCAAGTTTTATGGTTGCAGACCTGCCAACCTTAAGAAGAAATTAATGGTGTGAGGAGAGGACGTGACCTTGGAGGGGGGGTTATTGTGACCAGAATAACGTAGGAGGCCCTTTTTCGCCCTCCCCCGCCAAATCCCCTCCTCCTAAAAACAAGCCAGCTGAGACTGGTGCCGATGTCCTGGGGTTTTTTCACACCCCATAAGGATTATCAACTTTTAGGAGACTCCGAAACAAAATATAAGCTGGAAATCTACTCTTTGCAGTGGTTTCCAGCTCATTTGTCCTGCCACCATGTGGAATCCGCTCCTCACCGAGGGATTGTTTGAAGGGAGCTGATATCATCTGACACACAGTGGTACTGTGTGAGTTGGCAGGTCTGTAGTTGCAAAAGTCATACAGCCCACCCATTGCGTTCCATTAGTTGGTTATATTATCACCCTCATCTGCTGGCTTATCATTTAATGGCTTTCCTTGTCCCAGCTTATCCATTATGTGTTTCCCCTCTTCCACTGTTCAGATTGAGGAAACTACTTTTTTAGTTTTGCTTAATGACTTACACTTTCCAGCTCTCCCCTTTGTGTGCTTATTCCCCTCCCAAATACCCATCATGTGCTCCATGTTGCTACTCACTTATGTGCTTCTCTCCCACGCTCTGTGTTATGTACTGCTTTGCACCTCCCCCTGCCCCACCCCCTGCTTCCCCCACCTGTTCCTCTGATGCCCCTAAGACCATCTTTAAATTTTTTTTTTTATAGAGCAGCGTATATGGGTGTGTGTGTATAGGTGTGTCGATCTGGTGTTTCTGTGTCTAGTAATTTCAAGACCGAAAATGCCAAACCACTCATAGCTACCCAGAACTTTATCGCTCCCAGGTATACTGCTCCCGGAAACTCTTAAAGGGAGCCTGAGAGTGTTCTGCCGAATTTTCGGAAAATATCCATATTGGTGCCAAAATATTACTCTGAATATTTCTATAGAAAATTAGCTTCCAAAAAAAGCACTGGCAAAACCAATTGATTTCACCTATATGAGATCTATATGTTTTGTCAATGTTTTGTCTTTACATGTTGCATAGAATGACAGCGGGAGGAAGATGGGAGGGTGAGGAAACAGAACAGACAGCAGGAAGAGGGCGGTGGTTCGGGAGAGGGTCAGCAGTGGCATGCAGTCTATAAGAGTGCATGTCCAAAAGTAAAAAAAGAATAGCTGGGGGAGCCAGCGGCCAGTGGAAAGACTTTGGCCGCAGAAAGGAAGCTGTAGTTGGTCCATGCTCCACTGCAGGAACGAAGCTCAGGAGGAAGCCGAAGCAAGGAAACGAAGTAATGGCGATGCTCTAAACTAATTTACATTTTTTGGTTTACTAGAGATTTCACAAACACTGCGCAAGCTCTGTGCAGGTGAAACCTAAAAACCGAACCCCCTTCCAACACATTATGAGCCTGTGGAGTACTGCTCTCTCATTGCTACATGGAGCAGTGTACATGGCACTCATCTACCTGACCAAAAGATCAGTAGTGGATTCTCTGGAGAGGCTCATGTCCACACTGAGTGGACATGAGCAGTCTACGCGGAATGAGTGACTGAAAAAGGAAAAGGGGCAAGAAGCAGTCTGGACACTGGTAATACCCGGTCAGAATGACTCAGCACATCTTGCCATTGGAAGAGGAAACACAAAGAGATGGGGAGCAGTTATGCTATGCGATGCTATGTTTACAGTGTGAGTGAGATTCAGATGGGTACATTCAAGAGGCAAAGACTGAGTGCACTAGTGACATGGATGAGTGCAAAGCTAATTCTGCAGCATTAAATGCCATCTTGAATTAGAAGTCCTTTAAGTGAGTATGGAATTGTGAATGGCCTAAGTGGGAGGATCCTGCTTTCAGAAATAGTGGGGTCAAGCAGCTAGCCATGGTGCACTGCTGTCACCTTTAATTCTTGATGAAAAGAATCTGAGCAAAGAACCAACCAATAAATGTTTTTGCAGTTTTTACAATGGAGAATAACACCTATAAGATCATCAGTGAAATATAGGATCGGCAAGGCTATTTATCTTTACACGAAGAGGACATACATTATGCTTTTCAAGCTTATTACCAGAAGCTTTGCAAAGTCAAGGTTAGTGGTGCTCATCAAGCTATGTTTAATTATCACAATACTATGTTCACTACAAATCACTGATAATCAAGTGCACAAGCTAACAACCTCTCTGATGGTAGATGAAATCACAATTACATTAATAGGTCTACTAATTGTAAAGCTGGTGGGAATGAGTATTTCAAAGTCACAGTTTACAAGGGTTTTCTAAGAACCTTCACCCTGTGGTCCTAGAGTTATTGCAACAATGATGCTATTGCTTGATGAGAAAGTATTTGAATGGCTGCATCTACAGGAAGTCCTGTACCAGGTTGACCATTGCTGCTTAATATAGGTATGCACAACACCCGAGCACACCATATTATTGTTAAAAAATCAAGTATTGTAAATGTTGTTCTAGAATAGTCAATGAAGTCTCAACATCCAGTGAGTTTCTAAATCCCAAAAAGTCTCAAAAGAGAATCCAAACAAATCTTCTTAGGTTGAGATCTGGTTTTAATATCCACAGTTCATAAGAGGAAAGACAGCAGCCGACGCGCGTTTCGCCCGCAGGGCTTTTTCAAGGCTGCAAGCAAGATATTTATATATGTCCGTCAGATAATGATAATTTTCAATCTGATTACAACATTACAATTGTCGGTTTGACATGCAAAATCCCTTGTGATTAAATCAACCAAATTTTTTTGCTAGACACATTAAAGCCAAATCAAGTGATTGTAAACAAACAGAAACACCCTGGTGGATCAAGTCTCCCAGAAACCATAAGATTATGCTGGTGGAAAAATGCGCATGGATATTAACCATATACAGTTTTGGAGGACCAAGAGAAAAAGCATAACAGTTCAAGGGGCAAAGAGTTGTATAGGGGTGATTGTGTTCGAAGTGTAAACACCAATTAGAAACCTTGCCCACCACCAGGTGCAAACCAGCAAGCACCTGTTAGTATAAAAATTCTCACCTATTTTTTCACTCTTCTTGGATGAATGGCTATAATTCCCCAACCGATAATAGCGAAAATTGACGCTTGCTGTGAGGCTATGTAGTTTATATCCTCGCTCTGTGGGAATAACATCCATATTACTAGTATTCCTTATTGTACAAACTAACGTCATAAGCCAGTTATACACTCTTATTCATGATACATCAGTGCATCAAAGTTTATGATGTTCAGTTACTGGAAAAGCAGAACGTCTCATGTAAGTTCAGAATGTTTATACCCGATGAGCCAGTGCATCATTTATTCATACTTTTGCCACAGAGAGTGAAGCAGCTATAAAGTAGGGACTAAAATAGGCCAGTATTTAAAACGCCCATTCCTATGGGTGGGGAATTAGGGAAGATATATATGCCCATAGCAAGTTAATTTATTTATGCATAAAAAGAAGTAAAAATGGCAACGTTTTTTAGAACATTCCGCCTTACCATCAATATGATAGTTGTGGCCCCAACAGCATTAAAGCTTGTCCTCTTCCAAAGTCACCATTCAATGTAAATATTCAGATCCATCCTATTTGACGTGTAATCCGCCCGAATCTTGATACATCCAAGGTTACACTTATGTGAGACCGGACCAAAGTAGCAATAAGGAAAGAAAGGGACAGTCAGCAAAATAGTGTATGCTGCTGTGGCATTACTAGTCTAAGCATGTTGTATTTATGTTGCATTTTTATGTTTAATATGCGATGGAACATTTATTCCCTTAGCTCACTATATAAGTCATATACGGTGTCTCGACATGTGTATATTATTACACTTTGTCAATGACGGCTTCTATCAATGCCTTATACAGCCGTATTATTAGTGTGATTGTCCATATCGGACGTCCATTCGCACAGTAAGTGCTGTTAGGATTGATGTAAAGGCGAGCGGAGTTGCCTGACCCCATTACGAGATGCCCATTGAATTTCTATTCAAGTTTAACCACCCACGGAAATCCCGCCCGGGTTCGAAAACGTCATAATTTCTGTTATATGAATCTCGCCTTTGTCCGCAACCTGACCAAGTATCATCATTTATTTTGTTTGTGTTACCTCGTCTTTGCATTCGGTACGATTAGCGTGGAGCCGACTAGTGATTCTTCTTCCTGTTTGGTGCCGGCCTCGAATTCCCGCCACTGATATATTACGGGAAGACGCCTATACTGTGATGGAAGTAGAGAGTGGACTTACCCACTTAAACTCTATCGGCGTATGTGATCCCGTGGCTGCCATTATTAACAGCTGTGGATTAGTATATCTAAAAGGCAGGAATCATTATATATTTCCGATTTGAATACCAGTTAGGTCTGGGTTTATTGGAGGGAATTAAATCTGAATCCATTATAATTCTATTTGAGTGCTGTTTATCAAGAAGTAGGATCAGAAAATGTGACACGGATTAATTTGAAAAAAACAGAAACAAAATATTTTCTTTTTTTGTCTAAAAAATTTGCTAGTTGGGTAATTAATTTTAAGCCTTAATCAACATATATATAAAAAGATTGTTCCACCAATATAAACCAAGGACACCAGTAGTCTTGTATCCACCATTACAATCTAAGCCTAATGGTACTAAAGTAATTTCGTAGAACAAGAAAGCATTACATAGACAAAAAACGTTAAGAAGGAAAATCTGAGAAAACAATTGGAGGAATATCTCTATAGTATTCCTATGTCAATGGTGATTATACAAAGTCATGTCCAGGATAACTAGTTGTTGATTAATATTGGATAGTATCCTGCGATATGCACACTAAGATTCAGTAATTACAGTCAGTTAATGTACATATGCAGTAGCTTATATTTCACATACCACCTTTGAGCAAACACAAATATGATGGTCCAGTTATATAGTCAATTGCACATATGTTATGACATACCAGTATAACTGCAGTTCAATCTTTCTGGTTACTTATTCATTTAGTAACTTATATGTCACATATCACCTTTGAGCATACACAGATATGATGGTCCAATTGTGCAATTTATTGTGTATATGTTGTGACATACCAGTATGACTGCAATATAATCATTCGGGTTGCTTGTTCATTTAAAGAAATTCATGAAGATCTTTAAAGATGTTTATTCCACATTCTACAGCACGTAGTTTTATGATCCATAAACTTTCTGTCTTACATAAGCAGGACAGTTTATCACCGCCTCTTGGGCCCATGTTGACGTTCTCAATGCCATGAAAGCCAAGTTTATGTAGATCATTGGCATTATGTGTGATGTTGAAGTGTACTGCTAATGGATATTGTATGTTATTATTCTTAATCGCACGTATGTGTTCCTGAATTCTATCCTTTAGGGCTCTGATGGTACTCCCTATATATATTTTGCCACATATACATACAATGCAGTACACTACAAACTTTGTGTTGCAGTTTATGAAGCTGTTAATGCTGTATACTTTTTCTGTGTTATATTTGAATTCTGTCTTTCTGTGTAGTCCAAAGCAACATACACTGCAATTCCCGCAGCAGTAGAAACCTTTTTTTGTGTACAACTTAGCCAAGTCTTAGTGCTTATGGGTGTTACAAAGCTTGGGCACAGATATTGTCTAAAAGGATTGTTTCCTATCCTTTTAGACAGATATTGTCTAAAAGGATTGTTTCCTACTACTGTTTTGAGATCAGTATCATGTGTAAGTAGGTGCCAGTGTTTCTTTAAAATCTTGTATACATCAGTACTTATACTGGAGTACGGTGCGATGAAATTCATCTTCCTGACATTCTTTTTTCTTTTACTTTTATTTGTCAACAAAGTGGACCTCTTGATTCGATTTACCTTATTTCTTGCCTGTTTGATGATAGAAGGGGAGTAGCCTCTCTGTGTGAATCTCCGCTCCACATCATCTAGTTCTTTGTTTAAGGCGGATTCAACACTGCAATTCCGTTTGATGCGTAGCAGCTCACCAAATGGTATTGCATTAATCTGTGAGGGTGGGTGTGCACTCTTTGCGTGCAGAGTAGCATTACATGCCGTTTTCTTTCTATATGGTACAGTCATTAGTTTGTTCTTATCAGCAATGATTGTGATATCCCAAAAATTAATTTGTCTAGCACGGGACTCCATAGTGAATGATAAATTGAAGTCATTGGCATTGACAAATGTACAAAATGTATCTAGATCTTGTTTGGATCCTGCCAAAAAGAGCAGGACATCATCAATATAACGTCGATAGTATAGAATGTGTTGCAACAGATGTTCAGGACAATTGCGCCAAATGTGTGTTAATTCGAATAATCCCATAAAGAGATTTGGTATGAAGGGGAAAAATTTGCCCCCATCGCCACACCCCTTTTTTTGGCGGAACCACCGACCATTATGTAAAAAGATATTGTTGTTAAGAACTAGATTGATTAAGTCCAGTAGCATTTGTGTATGTTCATAACATTGTATTGGGCGACAGTCCAAATAATGTTCTATCGCATTCTTGCCCATCTCTCTAGGTATGCATGTATATAATGAACATACGTCCTTTGTGACCAATAGATGGCCTTCTGTCCACTCCACATCAGATATCTTACTCAATACATCTCGGGTATCTTTTATATATGATGGCAGGTTCACCACATGTAGTTGTAAATACATGTCAATATATTCTGATATTTTTTTCTGTTGGTGAATTGATCCCAGAAATAATGGGTCTGCCTGGCGGGAATCTACTCTGCTTATGTACTTTTGGAAGCACATATATGCATGAATTTGTTGGAGTATCGTTAAAAAGATATCTGAATTCTGTCTCTGAGATAAGTCCCTTACTTCTCCAGTGTTTTAGAAATGTCTCAATAAGTGTGACAGTTTATCTCATTGGGTTGCCAAGTAATGGTGTATAAGTGGTTTCGTCAGCTAGCTGCCTGTCTATCTCGCTGATGTAGTCTACCTTATTCATAAGGACGATGTTTCCTCCCTTGTCAGCCTCACGGATGACAAGGGAGGTATTACCAGCAAGGTTCCTAAGGGCATCACTTTCTTCACGAGAAAGATTATATTTGTCTTTGTTTGATGAAAGTTTAAATTTGTCCTCCAACTTACATAAGTCCTCATAAACCAATTCCTGAAAGATGTCTATGCAGTTGTTGTTTGGTAAGTGTGGTGTGAACTTAGATTTTGGCCTTAGTCCGCTGTCTGACCCATCATAAGTGTCTAGATTTAGTTCAGCTGCCAGACTCTCAAGTGACATGGATGTCTCTTGGTCACCCATGGTCATTAGTAAATGTATTACCTTTATATCTTTGATTGACTGGGATTGTCCTAATGTGTCTACGTCAGTTGAATTTGTACTTGTTTGCTTTTGTTCTTTGAAGAATTTGTGTAACTTTAATTTTCTGGTGAATTTAAAACAACTTAAATGAAATGAGGTAAAATTAGGATAGACATAAGGACAAAAACCAAGGCCTCTGCTTAGAAGATTTATTTCAATTTCAGACAGTTCATAGTCAGACAAATTTATCACATTGACATTATCTCTCTCATTTTCAGCAAGGACACAATCTATCTCTGCTGATTGCGTGCTGCTGATCTTGTCGTCATCCCTACTTTTGTGTTTGGGTCTTTTTCTGCATTTGCCTCTCCTTGTTTTCTTGTGAATCGCTCTTTTTGAAGGGCTTGTTTGTTCCCTTTGCGGAACCTCTGAAGCTCTAAAAAAAAAGGGGTCCGTACTGGTACTGTAGATTGGCTCAGATAGACCGGATGATTCTGCACTTGTGATGCTACTAGTGCTTGAGGCCGCTGACATGCTCGGGGCTTCGGTAGTAGCTGACCTGTCATCTTTGTTGGCATGTCCTGATGTCCTAACATTATCAAATTTTTTGGCAAATGTATATACTCTACCGTTGTGATAATCCCTCTCATCCCTTCTTAACTTTTGCAATTTTTTCTCTTTTAAGTAGAGTTGATGTTTCTGTATCTCTTCCTTAAGTATAACCAAATGTTTTTGTACAACCTCTGGAAGGTTCATATCGTCAATTTCTTTTTCTAGCGCTACAATTTCCACTAGAAGTTTCTCTCTTAAGCTCTGCATCCCTAATTAGGATGTCTATCATACCCGCAGAGGAATTGGCAAGTAATTTTTCCCATTCTTTGAGATGACCCCTATCAAGGTCTTCAAAGGAGGGAAAAATCACTATGCGCAATCCTCTTGGTACCTGTTCTTTGGCTATATATTTACGGAGGACACTCGCATCCCACCATCGGGAGAGTTCCTGCTTTTTTAATCTCTCCAGACGTAGGAATTTTTGTTTAAGTCCCTCATTACCAGTAGGTCTTGTGCTGTTGGACTTGGAACTGGGATTGGCACTGAACAGATCATGCTTAAGGGCATTTCTATTATCATCGAAAGAGGCCATTTTAGGATTTAGATTTAACCCAGAGCAGTCTCTGTATTTTAATTTTCCTTGTGTTGACTGGGACAGTAAGTCACAATGTAGTTTATCAATCAGAGATTGTTGTATTTCATTCAGAGAAACAGTAATATTTTCACTAAAAAATCAATAATTCACTAGGAACATTAGTACTGTTATGGCATTTGATGGAGTGCTGGTTTAGCAATTATAAGTGGCACATAAAGCACATGGGTTTGCTTATTTAAACCGCACATCACAGAGTTGAGCCAAATGTAATACAGGCAAAAGTCAATTGAAAAAAGCAACTATGGCTGGGGTGCTCCTAAGGTGTACGACACCTGCCCACCAAAGTGTCAATCAGTCCTAGGATTCAAATGAACCCAGGTCAAACATATGTATGCACAGCACCCGAGCACACCATATTATTGCTACAAAATCAAGTATTGTAAATGTTGTTCTAGAATAGTCAATGAAGTCTCAGCATCCAGTGAGTTTCTAAATCCCAAAAAGTCTCAAAAGAGAATCCAAACAAATCTTCTTAGGTTGAGATCTGGTTTTAATATCCACAGTTCATAAGAGGAAAGACAGCAGCCAACACGGGTTTCACCCGCAGGGCTTTTTCAAGGCTGCAATATATGTCCATCAGATAATGATAACTTTCAATCTGATTACAACATTGCAATTGTCGGTTTGACATGCAAAATCCCTCGTGATTAAATCAACCAAATTTTTTTGCCAGACACATTAAAGCCAAATCAAGTGATTGTAAACAAACAGAAACACCCTGGTGGATCAAGTCTCCCAGAAACCATAAGATTATGCTGGTGGAAAAATGCGCATGGATATTAACCATATACAGTTTTGGAGGACCAAGAGAACAAGCATAACAGTTCAAGGGGCAAAGAGTTGTATAGGGGTTATTGTGTTCGAAGTGTAAACACCAATTAGAAACCTTGCCCACCACCAGGTGCAAACCAGCACGCATCTGTTAGTATAAAAATTCTCACCTATTTTTTCACTCTTCTTGGATGGATGGCTATAATCCCCCAACAGATAATAGCAAAAATTGACGCTTGCTGTGAGGCTATGTAGTTTATATTCTCGCTCTGTGGGAATAACATCCATATTACTAGTATTCCTTATTGAACAAACTAACGTCATAAGCCAGTTATACGCTCTTATTCACGATACATCAGTGCATCAAAGTTTATGATGTTCAGTTACTGGAAAAGCAGAACATCTCATGTAAGTTCAGAATGTTTATACCCGATGAGCCAGTGCATCATTTAGTCATACTTTTGCCACAGAGAGTGAAGCAGCTATAAAGTAGGGACTAAAATAGGCCAGTATTTAAAACGCCCATTCCTATGGGTGGGGAATTAGGGAAGATATATATGCCCATAGCAAGTTAATTTATTTATGTATAAAAAGAAGTAAAAATGGAAAAGTTTTTTAGAACATTCCGCCTTACCATCAATATGATAGTTGTGGCCCCAACAGCATTAAAGCTTGTCCTCTTCCAAAGTCACCATTCAATGTAAATATTCAGATCCATCCTATTCGACGTGTAATCCGCCGAATCTTGATACATCCAAGGTTACACTTATGTGAGACCGGACCAAAGTAGCAATAAGGAAAGAAAGGGACAGTCAGCAAAAGAGTGTATGCTGCTGTGGCATTACTAGTCTAAGCATGTTGTATTTATGTTGCATTTTTATGTTTAATATGCGATGGAACATTTATTCCCTTAGCTCACTATATAAGTCATATACGGTGTCTCGACATGTGTATATTATTACATTACAGTGTGGCCAAATTTCCAGGGAGCACCCACGACTCATACATTTTCCAGAACAGTGGGATCTCCACACGCCTGGCTGCGGGAGAATTTGGAGAAGGATACCTGCTAGGTAAATCACTGTGACACACCCTGATGGATACTGCAGATGAATGTGTTGGTGTTTGTAATTAATTAATTTCTCTCCTAGGTGATAGTGCTTATGCAATGCGGTCCTTCATCCTCACTCCTTACGTAAACCCATCAACCCCAAGTGAGAGACGAAACAATGTGGCACACAAGTCAACATGCAACGTCCTGGAGCGCATTTTTGGACAATTGAAAAGCAGGAGGCGCACGTCAGTACGCACTTATCATCTGCAAAATCATTGCAACTTGTGCTATGCGGCACAACCTTGCCAATAAGAAAGGAACAGAAGTTGAATTAATTGAATTGAGTGGCGCCAGCATCAGATGGGAGACAAAGACGTGCAGAACTACGCCGCTACACGAAGGGCTCTACTTGCAACTCCTATTTGTAACCACTGTACGAGGATGTCATGGGTTAAGTCACCCAGTTAAGTACACAAAGTGTGGCTCGCATTAACGCCTGCGGCCACGCACAACACTGCTGGATTCCCTTAGCTGTCTGTCTCAACTGGTAATCGATCCAATGCCAGCCCCATGACGTTTGCTGCTCCTCCTGGTCTCAGTTGCAGGGGGTGTTATACTGCTGTGACTGGTCGTCTCCTCACTGTCCTCCACATCACCTGCATCAATATTGGCAGCCTGAGTAGTTAGGAGCACTTCAAGTGCAGTTGTGACTTTCACAAGCTCCCTAGAAACATCACGGCTGCAGTGTGCCATTCGTTCCTGCATGGCCACAGAGCGCCTGCAGAGCAGAGAAGTGACAGTTGAGAGGCGGTTCACCACCTTTGTATGGTTCTCCATTTTCTGCCTCTCCCTTCGCCTTGCCATCCTGTCCTCATCAAGTTTGCTGCACAGCAGCATCACTGACCAGGACATGTCCTTCATGCCCTCAGCCATTTCCTTCATGCCCTTAGCCAGTGTGGAGGTCATTGACCTGATGCCATTCTCAGTGTTCTGCATGTTTGTATTCAGGTGTCTCATTTGCCTCTGTACAGATTGTATTGCCTACCCTTGCAGGGGCTGAACCTTTACCATGTTTGCCTCCAGCCCTACCAAAACACCATGCTCCTCACCCTGCAAAGGTGGACTGGGTTCCCTAGCCCTGTGGCGCCTGGCACCTGTGTGTGTTCTCTCTATGGTGGACTGCGATCCTGCATTACTGCCATCCACTGGCACAGTCGAGATTTCTCCACCCCTGGTGTCTTCCTAGGACAACTCCTTCTCTTGGAGTCTGGCAACTGAATGCCTCCAGGGTCTTGTCACGGCCGGTAGTGTCGCTGCGGCTGATGCTGGCAGTGGTAGTGATGCTGGCAGTGGTAGTGATGCTAGCAGTGGTGGTGATGCTAGTAGTGGTGGTGATGCCGGTGGTGGTGGTGTGGTGTGCCCTGCACTTGCAATGGCCTCCTCCGATCTCGCCTTCCGGGATGCCCTTCCTGCATTGTCATGTGCAGACCTGGGCGATGTCTCACCTGTGGATACAAATTGTACATTAGCTCATTAGGCTGGCAGCACTACGTCGCAATAATAAATTTTCATTTCTGGCACACTATCTTTCTGTCCTCTGCTTGCTTATCACTGATGTGTGTCACATGCCTTTGTGTTCAGTGGGATGACTGTCATGATACGTGTTACCCTGACAACATCTCCCATAATGCATTGCTGGTGTTTAGTGAAACTCGTACTGGAGTGAGATTCACACAGCCTCATTTGGGAATGGGGAAGGGGAGTGGGGCGCAGATTTGTGTGCATGGTTCTTACCTTGTTTGTTGGCAGCTCTGAGCCGTCTGCATCCCCAATTCCGCTGACGCTGTCAGGCTCTATGGTGGACTCCACCAGCTGTTCAAGTGCAGTCAGTGCAGGTGCCCTGTTTCTTCCTCCTACTGTCAGGTTGGTTTATTTTTTCCTCTCAGCCATCTTCTTCTTTTGGAGGCTCCTGACATTGTACCACCTTTCTTTAGTACTTCAATTTCCCAGGAGGTCACTCAAATTGCATTCACTTGTGCCTGTATTCACAGCCACATTTTCAATTTCTCTGATGGGCCTGAAGACACACTTTTCCTTCATCTTACTTTGAAAAGGAATGGCAACCGATGATGTGGAGAAGTGTGGCTCAGGGGTTAGAGGCGGCAGACCTTGAAGCTGAGATCGGCCCTGGACCAGGGTTCAATTCCCTGCCTCGGCGGGTCTTGGGCTCAAAATTCCAGGGTCTCGATAATTCTCGCTCCGGTGCCTTCTTGACTCACGGGTTCACACTCTGCGACTCTGGGCAATAGCTTGCTTAATCTCCACAACAGCCCCTCGCGGTCGGATGCCTGGCTTTCACCTTGTGGATACCCTGCCAGGGGAATACCAGGACGGGTTCCCTAAGCAAGCGCCGGGACACCCACTGCGGGTAGCTGTGCGCTATATAAGCTCAAATACATTTACATTTACATGATGAGAAAGGGGATGTAAACTGGTAACATCTGTCAAGTGCCCAGAGGGTTGTTCGCCCGTGAGGTGTCATTCTTTTTTTAACACACATTTTTCACTCTATTTATTTTCAAGTGTGGGTGGATGTACTGTCTCAGTTGAGCAGACATCTGGGGATGTGTTGAGTTGAATTCCTTTCGGAATCTCCCTTTTTAGCTACAAACAATGGTTTGATTTGGACAGCTAGGCAGAGATACAATATACCCAACTACATATAGAGAGGGTGCAAGACTGGATCTAAATATTATAGTTTTTTCCAGAAAATAGTAATTGGATGCCTATTAGATGAATGCTAATGTCCAGGGTACAGGGATTTTTAAAATATTGACGTCTGTTGAGTGGAAGGCTATCCCGTAGGTACCCTTATTTCCCTCTTGGCTCCTTTGTAAAGACAGGAATCGATGTTGGGACACCTATGGGTGCCTGTCTACCACAATAGCAGCAGGAGGGAACCTCACAAAAAGGGAAGTGATTTGAAAGGTCACAGAACATTCCTGAGTTGCACTGAAATGAAACATGTTTTTATAAATACACGGAGGTAAACAGGCATTCCTTTTGAAGAGCAGGGACAGCTCATGCCTCCTATGGCTGCATTCTCACTTGCAGTTGTGTTGTAGACAGTTTTGTGCAGTAACTAGGCAGGGAAACACCCTTTCCTTTTGTGCCATTGTTTTACAGACTGACAAGGATTAACCAGCTTCACCCTACTTGGAGACAATCAACAGAGCAGAGATGTGGTTTGGCAGCCCACGTGAACAGAAACCATTTATCCTGAAACCAGATTTCATCCAAATCAGAGTGGGATTCAGAAAGGGATAAATACTGGATAAAAGTATCAGGACCATGTACCAATGTCAGCATACACTTCTCCAAGGAGGAGGCCACAACAGTGTGAATAGAGATTTCTTTGAGCTACAGAGCAGGAATATCAGATGACTGCCTCCTTACCAATTTGGTGATTGATTTGTAGAATCCAGAACTCTGCTAGAAGTGTGTTGGACCAAATCCTCGAGGGAGGAAGTGATTTTCGAGGAGTACCTCTATATGAGGAGAGCTGTTGGGAAAATAAAGATTTCAGTCTAGCGAAGAAAGGTTGGTTGAACGCTATGAAGTGGGTTTTAGAAGATTGCAGCAGGTAGATGATGAGAGGCATGGCGGGAGGACTGGAACTGAGAGGAACTGTGTTGGTCTCTACCCTGTCCCTGAAGAGCCCTGTGTGCATGCCACTCATTGCCCACTGTTGGCCTTGAGCTGAGCAAATGTTTTCTCTGGCTTGGAAGAGCTAGAAGTGCGGCCATATGGCCTGAGCGGGAATTTTCTGGAAAGAGCATCTAAAATGTGCCCAGCTATTGCAGGGGTGTTCTCCCAGCAATACCTGCTTTTACAAATCCCTCTTGTGTGACTTAGGCATGGGAAACACTGTTTTTGGCCGGATCCAAGACCAGACCCCAATGTGTAACCATTACTTTTTGGCAGGTTCCAGAGCCGGACACCAACGTGTAACTACTATCTTTGACATGTTGCCCATTTGAGGAAACCCTTGATTTTCCAACTAAGAATGTGTGTGCCCACATACCCTTCACTGCCAGAGGATGATAGGGCCAACCACCAGGGCACATTTGAGGTTCCACCTAGAGGGCTCTCACTTACCCATACACCCACAAGACAGAATTATCAGTCCTCAGGTATATGTTCTCCATTTGTTTGCATGGAGGTTCTCAGGATCAAGGAAGCAACTAAAATGTTCAGAAAACTACCTGATTTTTTAGTATGGTGACATTCTGTTTTACTTTTCATGTGCGTCAATGTATCTGTGTAAAGACTAAAGCAATGTTACTCTATAAGACCAGTTACTGATTGCACATTGATTTATGAAATGTTTTTCACGTTGTGCAGTTTTGATTCTGTAGCCTGCTCACCCTCCCACAGTAAGCACTGAGCTTCTCTGCTTTGCTATCATGTGTATTATCTACAGGGGTTTACCTGGTACTCAGTTTTTTGTCCAACAGCAGGGTTACCCCACGACAGAAAAGGTAAAATGTGCCAAATATCGAAATTTGAGGACAGTAGCCTCAATCATCCCTGTGGCCCAGGAACCAGTTCTCACACCATATCTTATGAAAAGATGCTCCTTATAAAAAATTCAGGTGATAGGAAGTCAGGAGACCTGGGCCAATCCATTGGGCACTTTGGATCCCATTTGCAGGTAGAGGAACCTTGGTGTAGGGTCGGGCTCAACTGCACCTGTAAACCTTAGATAATAAAGTGATGGTTCAGGTGATTCCAGAATCAGAGTGATTGCCCTCAGCAAATGGTCTACTACTGCAATACCAAAAATTAAAGTAAAATTCCCTTCTCTTTTTCTGAGGCTGAAACTGGAGCAAGATAACCTGCCCGAAAACCAGAAAGCTGCCTCACCACTGGCACATTCATTGAGTCGTTCCTGTAAGTCCTGATTTTCACATGTACTTCAGTTCAGACATGGTCAAATAGAGTATATGGTCCTCTTGCTACATCAACAGCTTGCTTCTGCTTCGAGCATCATGCTTGCAGATCTTCAATAAGAAGTGCATTCTTTCTCGCCAGGTTTGCTTACTTCCTCACTGGACAGTCCAACAGTATTCTGCTCAGGGCATGGCAAAACAGAACAGTGACTGGTGTCCTGGGCAGCAGGCATAGATGTGCTGGTCCTGGTAAGTCAAACCTCTTTTTCTGAAACGGGCTCTGGAACCAGGACCAATGAAAAGGTGTACCTCAATCAAACATCATGACTCTTTCCAATCCAATGTAACTTGTTCCTGGACATTTGTTCAAAGGAAGGTAATGGAACCAGCACCAGGTGGATAAAAGAGATGTATTTTCTAGGCGAGCCATACCAAATTTCCCAAGTGAGGCCTCTACTTTTTCAAAGCTGTTCTCAGCCCAAAGGAAAAACCACACATGACAGTCATGATTTGTATTGCACCAACACAACTCTGGCTCTCTGACCTTGTGTAGGGTTTATCTAGAACGTCTAAGAGCAGATGCACCCTAGGTGGAAAATATATGTCGGGCACTGCTTTATTTTGAGTCAAGGTTCTGTGCCAAACATAGATTGCATCGAGAAACTGGACATGGAATAAGCAGCTATGTGGTTTCTGAGGTGTTTCCCCAAAGTCTGCTTCAAGCAGGAGGAAGCTAAAATTGTCTTAACCTTGTGCCACGCATCAACATTGTATGCTTTATGTAATTTATCCTTGCAGGGAACACCATTTACACTGCACACATTTGCCATGCAAATGTAAATACAATCACACAACACCCTCACACATGGGGAAGTGAGATATTCCAGTTATGAGGAAATGCATGAATTATGGAGAGCATCAGTAGACACCTTGCTTAGGGTTACAGGTGCAAAGTCCTCTGCCCTTGTCTGCCAGGTAGTTCCTAGAAACCGTCAGCCTCTCCACAGCCTGGTTTGGGGATATAAGTCACCCCCAACAATGGGTGGGGTTACTCATCGTGTGTAGCTGCACAAATTGTTCTCAAGTGTCTTGCTTGATATTCAAGATCATCCACAAAAATGGTAGGGCATGAACATTCAAAATGAAGACAGTATTTCACAGCTGACTATTCATAAAAGAGTTTCATCCCAACAGTAGCCTTTTGTGCTTTTGGCACACAATTTTGCCCAATTTTAGTTTTAAATCACTCAATTTGCGTTTAGCTATAGTGTGCCTACCGGGTGCAAGTCGCCCCCTTCCCATAAAAGACATGAAACAGGTTGTTGTCGTTCACCGCGTAGTCTTTTATTTATTAAACTTCAAGCAGTGTCATTAATCTTTTATTCATCTTGATTAAGGTTTAAGGTAAATCTTTAAAATTACTTGCTTATCAACACAACATTATTAGATAATTTCAAAGTTATAGATTGTCATTATATTTAGACCCCGCTCTCCAAGGGGGCCTTTTGCTTGTCCTGCGGGCTCTGCCAGCAGGCCACAACCAAGATAGCCTGCTCTCCTTAAGTTGACCGCCCTCCGGTCAACAGAGCCGCAGGTAAATAATCTGCCACTACTTGTGACCAAAATACCGGGGTATACCCCCTCCAATGTTTATAAACCAACACCCCGTCATACGGGTAGGGCTGGAGTGGTCAGGACCACCAGCAGGTCAGTCCCACCTCTCCCGCCAGCCCAGAGTCTCGCAACGACTGCTTGCCCTTTTCCATGGGCAGCCAGTCCATACCAAAAAGGGGAAGTCCAGACTCTTTTTCTTGCCTGGGACCCCGCCGTTCTCTTCCTTGCTACAGGGATGGGTGGGTGGGTAATCCTTTTGTTGGTCTGCTGCCGCCGGAGCTGGTGGAAGAGGACAAAGAGGATCAGTTCAGCCTCCCCTGGGGCTTTGTACCCTCGGGGGAGGGACGATCAGCCCTGCCTCCCTGACGACGTGTGCTAGCTTTTCCCTGCCCTGATTGGTCACCCCCTTTGAAAACAACCCTGCTGGCTCTGCCCCCGGATTCCACTAAGGGCGCCATGCCGCTTGGCTCGGGTGGCGCCGCTCATAGTGTGCCTACCGGGTGCAAGTCGCCCCCTTCCCATAAAAGACATGAAACAGGTTGTTGTCGTTCACCGCGTAGTCTTTTATTTATTAAACTTCAAGCAGTGTCATTAATCTTTTATTCATCTTGATTAAGGTTTAAGGTAAATCTTTAAAATTACTTGCTTATCAACACAACATTATTAGATAATTTCAAAGTTATAGATGGTCATTATATTTAGACCCCGCTCTCCAAGGGGGCCTTTTGCTTGTCCTTCGGGCTGTGCCAGCAGGCCACAACGAAGATAGCCTGCTCTCCTTAAGTTGACCGCCCTCCGGTCAACAGAGCCGGTGGTAAATAATCTGCCACTACTTGTGACCAAAATACCGGGGTATACCCCCTCCAATGTTTATAAACCAACACCCCGTCATACGGGTAGGGCAGGAGTGGTCAGGACCACCAGCAGGTCAGTCCCACCTCTCCCGCCAGCCCAGAGTCTCACAACGACTGCTTGCCCTTTTCCATGGGCAGCCAGTCCATACCAAAAAGGGGAAGTCCAGACCCTTTTTCTTGCCTGGGACCCCGCCACAGGGCGAGTAGCTTACTGGCGCGCTCGCCCTCCCCCGACCTACACGCCTTAGTTGCTGGGAGCCACTTCACACCACTCCCTGTTTATGTATGAATTCACAGCTGATGGCACGCAGGGCCTTACTTCAGTAACTTCGAAGGTAGACAGTTGATAAAATAACTCCAGGCTGGCTGCAACCTCTTGCAGTGACATGCCTTCCTTGCCAAGTTACCTGGCAGTACTGAACTTCTGATACAAACATAGATGATTGCAGACTTGGGGAGATCGTCATAAAGGACATCATATCTAAATGAACGCATCCTTCCCATCCTTACAATATTAACGCCTTAACCCTTAACCTACCCGCTGCTTTGGTAAATTGTCTGATTAACACCAATTATTCATGGGAATGACCTACCGTCTTTTTTGAAAGTTACCCGTACTTATTAACGTGGCACTTATCATGCCGCTTAAAAGAGTGGGACACAATTAAGCGTTTCTTCCCGGAAATGAGGTTCTCCATTATTAAGACTAAGGTAACGTGGAGCTAGTCTATTGGTATTTGAGCCATGAAGCCGTGATGTTCGGCTTTTCCAATGAACTGGGATGCGGGCTGGATGCAAATACGTGGTTGCGACTAGTTCAGGCCTTCCGTCCATCAATTTTTTGTATTTTATTTAGATTATTCACCACCCCCAGAGGCGCTCAGCAATGTTACACCCTGAAATAGATGCTTAATTTACCTTCACTATACAAGATTTCCTTTACATGGTTTAACCCACCTTCGTTGTGCATGCAATCACTGGTTACTAAGGAGACTAATAAGTGACGACTATGGGCCAATTGCATGTATGTCCATTATCCTGTCTAACAGGGGGAAATGCAAAAGCCTTCACTGCGTATTAATTGCACTCATGACATCAAGATTTCTAGAATACCTTGTTAAGGATGTCCCATCTAACAGATTATGTAAAACATTGCAATAATTATCATGAAGTTGGCGGCGACCCGGTACTTGGCCTGTTAAGCCATTGTTTACCGATTTATAGTGAACGGGATAGGCATGGGCCTATGGATATATAATGCGGAAATTCACATTGCCCGCTTGTAACCCACCTATATAATAAAGGCATTTAAGCACATTGTTTGAAATATTAAGAAAAGGTCTAGAGTAATGTTTACCAAGGCATTATTTGTTAATGGGGGCCGTCTGAATTTTTGAGTCCCTTCGGGATAGCCAATAGTGCTGAAGCATCAGGACACGATATGCAACATAATCTGATTAGCTGAGGAAAATTGCACGCCTATTCTATACCCTTCCTCCAAAGTAAGCCTGACTGCTCTGTGCCGAGCTACCATAGGGTACGTGCAGGTTAATTCGGAGTTACCTGCCTTAACTGCCTTTAACTGACTAGGATTGTGGATGCTGCTTGACTAGGGCATAGATCCCAGACCAGAAAGCCCATTACTCCATTGGCTTCCTTAATTCGTAAACTCTTTAATATATTGATTATCACTTAAGAACGTCACTTATTCAAATACTTACACATAAATACGTAATCATTCTATTTTTTAGCGCCCGTTCTCCCAGGGGCCTTTGTTTAACCTCCGGGCTGCTTAAATTAACTGCCCTCCGATTAACGAAGCCGTAGGTCAATACTCAATAACTGCCACCACCTGTGGCCCCAACGGCTACCCAGGTATAGGTAGGGAATCCAGGACCACCAGCAGGTCAGCCCCAAATCTCCCACCATCCCGGAGCCCCGTGACTTTTAATAAGATAGGTGAATACTACTTGGGTGAAATTATGTTGGTACTAATATTACAGCACCACAGAAATTAATTGTTTCCATTTTAAACATATTGACATATATGAAAACACTGCATTAAGGTGCATGTCAGGAAGCCATAAGTCATGACATACAGCACCCTTTTTCAGCCACCACGCATGCCGTTAAATAAACCATTTGTTGTTTTAACAAAGGAAAGCCAGTTTGCTTATTTCACCAGTAGCTCTTTAAAGCAATACTTTAGGGAACAGTTGCTCGACCGGGAGGTTGGCAATTGTCTTCAAACTGTATTTAATTGTAAATACACCACTTTATATGCCACCGTTTCATGTATTATGTTCCAAACTGGGCAATAAATGCCATATGCAATTTGTGCGAGTTTAAGATGCGTTTCTTATTTGCAGAAAACTGCGTAAACCAGCCGTTCTATTTAACAATTACAGCAAAGGGGGCTGATTTCACATTCTTCCTCTAGGCCGGCGGCGTCATACAGAGGTCACCGAGCATCTCCGGGCTTGAGAATCGCTTCTATTAGGATGCGGGGATTGCTTTGAAGGGCGCGCCTTCACAGGCTGTTAGGATTTCTCAGATAATCCCCCAATTATTTGCGTTATTTCACCCCCCCCCCCCCCCCCCCCCCGCAGGAGCGCTGGAGCCCTGTGTAGAAAAAGTGCTGCCAAGACGGGTGATTCTCATCAATATTCACTTTAGTTCCAGTGCAGAGCAAAGCGCACTCTCACGGTACAATGCCATGTTTGATCTGCTGACTGTGAATTATTTTCAACGTTGACTCAAAATGCCTGGTGTGTCATACACTTTAAGAAAGTCAGTTTTATTTTAACAGGACTCTCGAAGTCCCAGTAGTATTAGTAAGAAATAACCGGAAGATACAGAATTTGAATTTGCCAATTTGGAGACATGAGTGGGGTCAAGATAATTAATTACATGCAGGTAACTTAAACTTAAGTCTGTGCATCGATCAATTAATTCTGCCAATCCAAACCCGCCACTTACTAAGATGAGTGCCTATCAACAATTGTCCGCCCAAAATTTAACATACGAGACATACGAGTTTGCCAAACAGACAGACAATCCCTGATCAGTCCAAAAACAGCACCTATTAAGGTGACTGTCCTTAAAAATGTCCGCCCAAAAAACAACAACATTCTCTAAAACGGTCGGACAATGACCAATCCATCCTATAAAAATGGCCGCCCTGGACGTCCTTTACCCCCTGTACCGGTCGATAGTGCTCCTCAAAAATGGCCGTACCCGGACGCCCATATCCCGTGGTGGCAAAGGAAACGACCACCCAAATCAGCGCCCCCGCTGTGCCATCAAGCACACCACATGATATCGGGATACACTCGACTACGAGGAGGAAAGCCAGCACTAGTAACGAACGTGCCGAGCATACTATACCAATATGGCCCGTGTCCCTATCTGGCTACCCGTCGGTATAAAGATGCCCAAGCAGCCTTTAGCCTGGAAGAATGAAAGTTAAATAAGAATGCCCCAAGAATGTCAGCCATGGAGAAAGCGCTCTGGCACCTTGCCCTATACTGCGTTTTCTCTTGCCACTTGCACCCTTACTTTTCTATTGTACACTTTTTACTCGCTCATGCATTTTGGTTTGCTCATGTAACTTCACGTCCGCTTTAGCAATCTGTCCTCGTGTAATGTTCTCACCATCTAACATCTTGTTCTATTGTGAATCGCTCGGACGCCTCGGGTAAAGTCTGCGCTATATAAGTTTGCATAAATAACTACCTAAATAAAATATGCTCCCTGGTCCAAGAACAGCCGAACACCCCTACCCATGGGTATTTTTTATTCATATTGTGAAGCGCTCTGCCGCCTTAGCGTAAAGTCCGCGTGATATAAAATCGCATAAATAAATAAATAAATAAAATATATGCCCTCGTTCAAGAACAGCCGAACACCCCTACCCCATGGATCTTATAAAGGGGGGCTTACAGTACGTTTCACCCCCACTTGCAGCTCTCCCGAACGACGGCGGCGTGGGAATGACTGGAAAGTCATCTGCGCTTAAACAAACGCGTCAAGCTGCCTCACACCCCACCATGGCCTCATCCGAGTAAAAGAACAACCGTGCCCAGACATTTTTGCATATTAAACGTAAATGTGAAGTGCTGGACATTACTCCTGCTCATGTCGTGAAAACTAGCCATTCTAGTACCTAACTCTTGTTCTTTGATGTAATAATAAAAAAGGTTAGAATAAAAACGGCCTCCAAACAACCCACAGCATTTGATGACCAGCAATTCCGAAATGCAACAGTTTTGACTTCCCCAGACATCCTCATTTGCTCGATACAACCACAAAGATCTAAATGGCTTCTGTAAAGGAAGTCTTTCTTCTGAGATGGCGGCCAGCAAAACTGTGCGATAAGGAAATCTTTGTTTACAAATACCCGTTTGCACTTTTCATACCTTCTGTGCGCGAGCCATGCGCCCTCCGCCATTGCTGCCCACGTTGTGAAACTCTTCTGTAGATCGTTCGCCATTTTACCGCTCGTGTTCCTCATGACTGCATTCTTTTCCGTAGCTAGCTGCTTCAAGACTGCATACCTTCCCACAAAGCATTTTCTCAACGTAAAAGAAAATAAACAATCGTTTAGGAGAAAAAGCATATTTCTTGCACATAGCTCCCTCGAACCGGCAGTCTCAAAACTCTCTGCCTAATACTGAACGTATAGGCTATTACTACCGCACATGTAATGCCGCTTGTGTGCAACGCTTGAGCTCGGTGAGCCTTGAGCCTAGTCAGCGACCCAGACATCACTAACACTCACCGTAATGACCACGCTGTGTGGCCCTCTCCCTTCCTCCACGTGCAGTGACCATAATCCTTTTGTTGGTCTGCTGCCGCCGGAGCTGGTGGAAGATGACAGAGAGGATTAGTTCAGCCTCCCTCGGGGCTTTGTACCCTCGGGGGAGGGACGATCAGCCCTGCCTCCCTGACGACGTGTGCTAGCTTTTCCCTGCCCTGATTGGTCACCCCCTTTGAAAACAACCCTGCTGGCTCTGCCCCCGGATGCCACTAAGGGCGCCACGCCGCTAGGCTCGGGTGGCGCCGCTCGATTTTAAAAAATGCACTTAAAACAAGTCTTATTAAAGTAGGACTCATGGCCATTATTAATGTATTGTTTCATGTAATGACCAAAGGAAAGTCAGAACCTTGAAAGATCGACAAACGCCTGTTTGTCCTTGTTTTCCATACAGTTCTCTTCTTTGTTCCTTCTTTTAATCATCACTGCTTAATCACAATACAGACCTTGAAGATTACAAAGAAATGCAGTTTGTGATGACGGGGCCGGGTGGCTCCGAGCAACCAACAGTTTGCGGGTCCACCGCTCCACGAGCCTTTTGCCTTACTCTTCCTCCTGCTCCCGCTGTTGACCTGCAGTGTCCCCTGCTGAAACCGCTGCACCCATGCTGAACCTGCGGTTCCCAGTCGGGTGGCATCCCGCCCCCCCTTTCTCTTCTACTATCCGGCCGAAGATGGGGCAGTGAGGGGAGCAGACAAGGAGGCAGAAGATCTCACGCCCAAGCCCCAAGCACTAGCCCTCGGCCCTCATTCTGGGCAGCAGCCCCCCCCCCTTTCTTCCCCTGCTTGAATAGCGGGGCAGAGGGTGTGGACAGAGAGACAGATGTGCAGGCAGCATCTTTGCTGCACTTGTATGAGGAGGAGCAGGGAAGTGAGGCTGGGACTGTGCTTCGAGCCCCGAGTGATGTCGGCGAGCTGTTGAAGAGCTAGGAGGAGTGAGGGACATGAGCTGACAGAGAAGGCTGGGAATTGGTGACAACACTGCAGAGAGTGCTGAAGTGAAGAGTGACAAGAGTGACAAGTAAGAGGGGGAGGTCTGGTGATGGTGGTGGAGGCTGATCTGCAGTGATTGTAGTGGCCTGCTGCCCAGTGTGAACGCAGGCCCCTGCAGAACTAGCTAACTAGGCTTGGGTGTGGCTTGTGGTTAGTCTGGTGTGTTCCCGCCCAGCTCTCCTCCTTCCTCCTTCCAATCCCCCCTGCAGCATCATTTAGTGGCTCTGCTTCCAGCCACCATCACTACTTAGCAGAGCCCAGCTGTCATTCCACGGGGCTCAAAGAGGAGTGAAAAGGAGTAGGTGGATAGGCCCTCGTCCTGAAAAGAAGACTCTCAGTTATGAACAGGGAGGAGCAATGCAAACTAGAAACCTCCCGCAGCTGCAAAAATCCTACCGCCCCGTAAGACTGCCAAACGACAGAAAGCAAAAATGTTGTACCCTCAAGGAGGAAGGAGACAGAACCAGTCATCATCTCGAATTGAGGGAACCCTGGAGGTGCACGAGGGGACTAAATCAGGCAGTAACAGCAATCTCCTGACATCCTTGGTCAGAGGAAAGCAAGAAGCCACGAGAAAGCGCAACCGGGAAGCACCCCGGCACCAGCCAAATGGAACAATTGCGACACCAGAGATATCAGAGTGTATCTCAATTGGCCCAATAAAGAAATGCAAATGCTCAAGCAAGCAGCCCTCCTCATGGGACTGGAGAGCCCAAGCACCCATAGCCAAAGTGAGGAAATTTGAAAAAGTACACCTCACCCTGTGTCTCTTTACCCAGAAATAATCATTCATGGGAAGGACTTTGCTTCTTTGCAACCAGCCCCACATCCCTCCCAAAGGATTCTCCAAGAAAGTTGCCTGGATGACTGCCTAAAAAATAAGTCAGTCTTGGGTATGCTTAGATGCTCCTGTAACATGAAACCCAGTGAGGCCCACGAAGAGACAGCACACTGGGTGGAACCCCTGGACTCTCAAGAAGATCGAGACCTTGCTTTAAACCAGCACTCTGGTCATAAATCACAGAAATCACTAAAATCATCAATATGGATTTCGTCCACTAGTTCAGCAAGCCCAGTTTGTCTGTTCATGAACCTATCAAGCCAGTTGCCCTCCGAAATAGAAACAAACCAATCTAATTGTGCACTGGAGCCTTGCACCCAAAAGCGCAGGTTCGATTTCCCCTTGCCTGCTTCCACACCATCACCTGCTCCTTGCAAGCAATTTTGAAATACACTTCCCAAGGACCCACAACAACCTGAGACTAGGGGATGAGTAATTAACGCCTCATTGATGGTCACCATTATCAGCAATGCTAGATATAAAGCAGTCAACCAACAACAAAATTCACATAAAAACCTTCAAAGGAAACAACCCTCATCAACTAGTAGCTATTAAAACTCAGACTTAACCCCTCCACATCCCCAAGACCAGGACAACGAACCCTCAAAAATAGAATTCCTCCACAGGGAGCCACTCCACACTCCATCTACACATAAGTTTAGGTGCTGCTCTCAGTCACCAATCCAACCCTGAACTCAATGGCTAGCGCAGCTCACATGCATGCAGACAAACTCAATGTACAAATAAGTATACACCTGATAGCTGACTTAATTACTAGAATTGACACCAAGCTTGATCAACTAAACTCTCTGATACGCAGAGCTCAAAATAACGTAACACAAACTCAAATGCACAAGAAATTCAGCTGCAATACAAATCTAAAAAAATAGAAACACTTCTGGAAGTAATGTCCACCCTAATTGAGGACCTGAAGAACAGAGCCTGTAGACGAGCTCCGATAAATTCTTCTCCCCCGTTATCACAAAGCCAGTATCTACATCGGCCCACTTCAAGCAAGGAATGCTTTTGCTGCACAGAGCACCTAGGAGACAATAGGATTGACACAAGAACAAGACACCTGCCACACAACCATGACCCTCCCAAGCAGCAGACCATTATCACACAAGTACAATATTGGATGGTACCACTAAAAACTATTTTGCCACAGGACACATAGAACACATATTCACAAAATGTAGAAAAACAATGCATAAATTAAATGATTAAACTGTGTTATTTATTCACACCGTCATATTCTGAAATGCATATATTACAAGGTCAAATTCATACACAAAGTGCCCGGAGAGACAAGGAGAAGGAAGAGGTTGTAGGGAAAGTCTGTGGATTTGTGAAGATGAAGTGTTGTGAAGAGCTAAAGAAATTGTGCAGGCAACAAAAAGTCATGGTTTGTTATTCCGCCATTAATACACAATTGCTTGCATAATTTAAGATAACCATGCTACACAGGAAAAACACAGTAGAACAATCTCTGTTGTTTGTGGCTGGCTCAGAAAGAAGTGTCAACGTTTCGACCCCAAGTATATTGTAGGTTCATTAGCACCTTACGTGGGGGTCTTCCTCAGGACTGTGATTATGGAGTGGGCACCTAGGGTTTAAATGTTTAAATGAGTCAATATTTATAGTGAAAACCTAAATAGGAGTGGGACAGTAAAAACAATATTAAAGGGACCAAAGGTCCCTAGAATTACCGTATGTGGCCCTACAGGAAGGGCTGAGAGGAAAAGGATCAGGCATGTGGGCTCCAATACAAAGAGAGCGGGTTACCAGCACCTGCAAAAGTAAGAAGTAGTATTCACACATAAACCCATCCAAATCATTTATCAGGAACAGGGGGTTGGCAAAAATCTAACAGCAAATTGCGGCATTGAAAGTGAAACACTTACGTTCATCTGATAAAATCTGACATGTCCCATCCACACTGGTCTAAGCAGTCCTGCCTATATTCAACAGCTAGGACCTGCAGCAAAAATCTGTGGATAAGATGGGGAATTAAAAAACGAAACTGACAAGAACCTCGTAAATAATCATATAAACTCCAAACGCAACCTAGCACGTCCATACTAATAGGGAAGGTTACCTGCTCTTTCTTACGAGTTCTAAGCACGCGAGGGCACAGAATCTGGAGAGAGAATCGGAAAAAGAAAGGGGCACAAGGTAGTTAATTAAGGCGCAAAAACGCTTTTATCACCTTAAACATGAGTTGTTGCCACCTTAAACATTAGTTGGCCCAACGCGGCCTGAATCGTAAATCACTCACTGCTCCTCTGTGATGCGGAATGTATCAAGAGGAAACCCGGGCCCAGCGGTGCGCAATCTGAAGTTTAAAAAGTCAAGCATTAGCTCGTAATAGGGCGCAACAGAAATATTGAAGAACAAATTGTAAAACAGCATCACTTAGAGAGAGGAGCTTACCGATACACACTGGCTGCTGTCTATATCAGGATGGATGGAACCGAGCAGAACTCCCATCATCCTTTAAATAGGCGCGCTCGTACTCTCTAACACCAAAATGACGTCCCGGATGCAGGCGCTGGATGCTCTTCTAACCGCATCACCGTGTTGCACCCGTTCTCATAGAAAGGGACAATAGACTCATGGAAAGTCTGTAGTATGTAATTTGAAAATGGGAAGCCTATGGGTCAAAGTTGAGATGGTAAAAATTCTTGAAATGTAATGAATATCATCACCGCCAAGTGGGAAGCAGGGCCGGACTGGCCGTTGCGGGCACCGGGCAATCCTCTGGTGCGCCGCAAGGGTGGGGGCCGGTTTTGGACCCCTGGGGGTCGTTTCTGTTACAGGGCCGTTTTTGCAGTGTTGCAACAAAATCGGCCCTGGCAAAGAGCGTTGTCGCCCCCACAACCCCTCCCCGGGGGGGCGCCGGACAAGGACTTTGCTTTTGGTTCCCTGTCGGGCCCAAGAACGCGTGCAAGTATTCAATGTGAATAACGTTGAAACGCCCATAGCCGCTCACGTCAGAGGATCGCTAGTGTGTTATGAATATTACTAAGTATGGGCGGAAAATGCTTCCCGCTATCGGAATTTGCGGATTTTCCGTGATTTCGGGATCCGCGAATCGCGCAAAGTCTCGGCAAAATCTGCGAATTCGCGAGCGGGACAAATTTTGCTCAGGAACCACTTACAGGGTTACAGCAGGTTCCCAAGCTGAAGCTAATTTCTTTGTAACCATTTACAAAATGGTTACAAAGAAGTTAACTTCAACTTGGACATCTTCTGTAACCCTGTAAATGCTTCCTGAGCGGCGCCTCTTTGCCTACGTGCAACTATTCTCTCACCCTGCTCTGACCCTCGAAGCAGGGTCAGAGAATAGTCACAAGTAGACAACGAGGCTCTGTGAACAGGAAGCACTTACAGATATAGATAAAGCAGATGCACGAGTTGAAGATCAATTTCAGTAACTCCTTAATCAGGCCCAAAAAATCGTGCACTTTTTCGAGGCTGGGCAGGTGTGCTTTCTCCCCATATCTACAGTCGAAAATTAGCT
The DNA here is from genome assembly GCF_964263255.1 of Lissotriton vulgaris. Lineage (NCBI taxonomy): Eukaryota > Metazoa > Chordata > Amphibia > Caudata > Salamandridae > Lissotriton > Lissotriton vulgaris. Next base: position 1,859,749,460 of record NC_141689.1, read on the forward strand.
ATGATGCTTGATGGAGGCCTTTGCATCCTTGACTTTCACGGGTGCAATCCTCCTGCAGTTCCTGTAACCAATAGATTCTTTCTCCCCATCTGCTGTTCTGATCGGTGCCTGACCTTTTATACACCCAAGAGGCATGTGAACTCGCAAAGTAGCCCCCCCCCCGTTTCCCCCCCTCACTGACTAGCGGTGTGCACCATCTTCCCACCCTTTACCCACTATGATGGACTGCTCACTCGAGGGACCCCGGCGCTATTTGGCGCGATGGCAGAGTTAATCAGCCCCAAAAAATCGTGCGCTTTGTCGAGGCTGGGCAGACGTGCTTTCTCCCCATATCTACAATTGAAAATTAGCTATGATGCTTGATACAGGCCTTTGCATCCTTGACTTTCACGAGTGCAATCCCGAACAGTTCCTGTAACCAGTAGCTTCTTTCTCCCCATCTGCTGCTCTGATCGGTGCCTGACCTTTTAGACACACAAGAGGCATGTGAACTCGCAAAGAAGCCCCCCAGTTTGCCGCCCCGAACACTAGCGGTGTGGATGTATGACGGTACCACGCGTACTTTTACAACGCGTACCGTTACCACGCTACTTTTACCACGCAAGTCGTTACAACGACTTGCGTGGAGGGGCGCTGGATAGTAAATTATTTAATTTACTATTCCAACTCCAGTCCCCGTGGACTCTAGGGAAAGGAGTTGGATAGTAAATTAAAGTATTTACTATCCTGGAGCGCCCCCCAGCGCATTTCGTTGTAACGACCTGCGTGGTAAAAGTAGCGTGCTAACGGTACCGCGTTGTAAAAAATGCGTGGTAACCGTTGTATACCAGCGGTGTGCACCGCGTTCCCGCCCTTTACCCACTATGATGGACAGCTCACTCGAGGGACCCCGGCGCCCTTCGGCACGATGGCAAAGTTAATCAGCCCCACAAAATCGTGCTCTTTGTCGAGGCTGGGCAGGTGTGCTTTCTCCCCATATCTACAGTTGAAAATTAACTATGATGCTTGAGGGAGGCCTTTGCATCCTTGACTTTCACAAGTGCATCCCCGTGCAATTCCTATAACCAGTAGCTTCTTTCTCTTCATCTGCTGCTCTGATCTGTGCCTGACCTTTTATACACACAAGACGCATGTAAACTCACAAAGAAGCCCCCCCCACACACTAGCGATGTGCACCGTCTTCCCGCCCTTTACACACTATGATGGACAGCTCACTCAAGGGACCCCAGCGCCCTTCGGCGCTATGGCAAAGTTAATCAGCCCCAAAAAAACGTGCGCTTTGGCGAGGCTGGGCAGGTGTGCTTTCTCCCCATATCTACAGTCAAAAATTAACTATGATGCTTGATGGAGGCCTTTACATCCTTGACTTTCACGAGTGCAATCCCCGTGCAGTTCCTGTAACCAGTAGCTTCTTTCTCCCCATCTGCTGCTCTGATCGGTGCCTGAACTTTTATACATACAAGTGGCATGTGAACTTGCAAAGAAACCCCCCCTATTTGCCCCCACCCACACTAGCGATGTGCAACGTCTTCCCGCCCTTTACCCACTATGATGGACAGCTCACTCGAGGGACCCCGGCGCCCTTTGGCACGTTTGCAAAGTTAATCAGCCCCTAACAATTGTGCGCTTTGTCGAGGCTGGGCAGGTGTGCTTTCTCCCCATATCTACAGTCTAAAATTAACTATGATGCTTGATGGAGGCCTTTGCATCTTTGACTTTCACGAGTGCAATCCTCATGCAGTTCCTGTAACCAGTAGCTTCTTTCTCCCCATCTGCTGCTCTGATCGGTGCCTGACCTTTTATACACACAAGAGGCATGTGAACTCGCAATGAAGCCCCCCCATTTGCCCCCCCCATACACACTAGCGGTGTGCACCGTCTTCCCGCCCTTTACCCACTATGATGGACAGCTCACTCGAGGGACCCCGGCGCCCTTCGGCGCTATGGCAAAGTTAATCAGCCCCATAAAATCGTGCGCTTTGTCGAGGATGGGCAGATGTGCTTTCTCCCCATATCTACTACAGTCGAGAATTAGCTATGATGCTTGATGTAGGCCTTTGCTTCCTTGACTTTCACGAGTGCAATCCCCGTGCAGTTCCTGTAACCAGTAGCTTCTTTCTCCTCATCTGCTGCTCTGATCTGTGCCTGATCTTTTATACACACAAGAGGCATGTGAACTCGCAAAGAAGCCCCCCCGTTTGCCCCCCCACACACACTAGCGGTGTGCACCATCTTCCAGCCCTTTACACACTATGATGGACAGCTCACTCGAGGGACCCCTGCGCCCTTCGGTGCGATGGCAAAGTTACGCACACATCGTCACTGGAGGCAACTCTTTTGGCCCTAAGCAGCTGTAGTGCAGGAAAAGCACTATACATTTACCCAACGAGGTAGCACTTACTGATTAGCCAGTAGAAAGTACTCCAGTTAAGTATGATGCAAAATCGCAAACAAATCCGCGATTTCGCGGGGATATTCGCGAGTTCAGCGGATTTTTTGCGATTTCGTGCGAATTTGCGAACCGCTGATTTGCAAAATTTGCCCATACTTACATATTACTGCCAAGTCGCCTTCAAAAGTTATATAAACCGGTATGTGGCGGAAACTAAACAGTATAGCACTCATCACCACCCAAGCTGAAAAATCGCTATTATATAATGCATATACATGGCTAGTTACATATGCGATAACATTGTGGTAAGATGATTAGATCGGTGTCAGTAAAGATTAAATTGTCACATTCACCAGGAATAACATGTTGCATTAGAGCGATGGGTAAACGTACTCTGATCACTTATCTGGAGCGTCACCAATAATGTACGACTAAGCATGTTAGGACCAATCTTATTGGAGTGATGCAGAAAATTCACATGCGGATTTAAGGCACAATAGGTCAACTTACATTAGGACAGTAATTATTAGGACACTGCCTGGCATATTACAATGTAGAGATGCAAAACATCACATTCATGGGATAGGAAACATGAAACAACAATGCATGAGACTATATACGTACATATTGTATCTGGTGGTGGGAAGACAACCCACCGACATTAAAACATAGTAGGCAAATCACATTAAAACAATGTAGGGACGCATTGGGTCAACAACTTACATTGGGGCGGTTATTATATAAGTTGCTGCCCTGCCTGTTAAAGTACAGGGATACAATGCAACATGATATCAGATTCTCTGCAAGCATATTCTGGCTGGATGTGGAAGGATGGGAGCCCACCCTCATTCAGATGCAAGGCACGGCAACTGTGCATGACTGGAATCAAGTTCATTGAGTACATTCTGTATTGAATCAAGGCCCCACATGTTTATCTTCACCCTATAGCCATGGAACAGTGGGAAATGACAACCCGCTTAGTGCTGAACCACTGCATTCAACTTATCTCAGCCGTGCAGATATAGCACCCCACTTAGATTTTGTTACTACAGTTGCCTTTTAATAATACACATTCAATTGTCCTCAGGCTAGGTACTTCTGTATGCAATCACCAGCTCCTTTTAGACTCTAAACTCGGAATACGTGTCTGGTCTCTGTGTCGGCTCAGCATCCTGTGATTCTGGGCATGTCACTTAATTTCCCTTTGCATATAAACAATGCATGCAACCTGGTGTAATGTAACTGGCGCTCATGTACGGGCTCAGCTTTCTGGACGAGTTTGAGCTGTTTTTAAAATCTGCATAAAATGTACTAGGGTTGTGTGTGTGGTTGTGTGTGTGTGTGGTTGTGTGTGTGTGTGTGTGTGGATGTGTGTGTGTGAGGCAGCCAGCCACCCTGCACCAGCTTCTGAAAGCAGCTAGTCACTCTGCTTCACTGCACTGGCACGATGAGATGCCAGCTGGTGAAGGCGGCCAGTCACCTTGCTTCTCTGCACTGGATTGATTTAGGTTCACAAATGTTATCATTTTATTCCTCCCTGGTGTCCCCTCAAGACTTCTGTAAAGCGCTCCGATATCCTTCTGGATCAAGTTTGCGTTATATAACATTTTATAATTAAATAAATAAATAAAAACGTGTAATCCATTTGCACTCCCTTACGTTGAGGATCAATCCGATGTTGCCCCCTTGTGGTCCAAAGGTTGCTTTCTCAAGAACTATCCATAGAAGTTCTACAGGGGTATGTGCTGCAGTTTTAAAATGTTCCACTAGATGGGCCCCCTGAACATCACAGCTTATTTTGCTGCATTGTAGCAGTATTCATGCTTTGATTTTCTGCTGGGTCTGACCAACATAGATAAGCTCGCACTGGCAACAATTCTGTAGATTATGTTATTAGTGTTGCAATTGTTGAACAACTGCAGATCAATTTTATGTTGTTTGTATGAGAAACCTTTTGGTTTGTATGGGCACCTTGCAGGCCTTGCAATGGCTGCACTTGAAGTGTCCTAGTGTAACAGGCAAATTCCAGAGCGTTTGCAAAGATGGCGTTGCTGGACTCTCAAGGAAGGAGTGGTCCACATGGTCTTTCACGCTCTTAGCTTTCTTAAAAGAATGCATAGGTAAGTTGGGTTGTTTATTGCTTTTTTTGATAGCATTGGACTTATCTTGGCTTAACCATAGAACTGGATTTCTTTGTTCTGCTGGTTAAGCCAGTCATGAAAGGAACCCAACTCTTCATTGATGCCCGTCCAGATCATGATCATGTCGTCTATGTATCTACGCCAATTTGTCACTAGGTTGTGGTATGGATTGTTCGTGTAAAAGACAAATGTGTGTTCAAAGTCATCCATAAAGATGATAGGCAGGTCCGCCGCGAATGCTGCCCCCTTCGCCTTGCCATTGGTCTGCAGATAGAAGCTACCTTGAAAAAAGAAAATGTTTTTCATCATAGTGGTGGAAAGTAGCACAATAATGAATTCTGTTGGTACAGCCATAGGTGCTGGTCGCTGGTCAAGGGCGTGTCTAGTTACTTCAAGGGCTGCCACCTGGGGAATGCTTGTATATAGCGATATTATATCACACATCACCAACAGTTGCTTGTCTGAATCAAAAGGGAGTTGGCCAATTAGATTGATGGTTCGGAGAGTATCTCCCAAGTATGTCTCTGTTGCCTCTGCAATGGGCTTGAGGAAGAAGACAATATGCTTATGAAGTGTCTCCAACATAGATCCACAACCTGAAACAATAGGCCTTCCTGGTGGGTTGGACATGTCTTTATGAATCTTCGGCAACGTATAAATGGTAGGGAGCCGAGGGTCTTTTTGATTCAAATAATGGAATTTGTGTTCAGTCAAAAAGTCTTGTTCCAAACTGTCTTTTTTTAAAGCCAGGATCTCCAATGTCAGATCCTTGGAAGGGTCTGTACTCAATTTGCAGTAACTGACGCCATCCTGCAATTGATTCATGATTTCCAGCTTGTACTGTTGAGGTCTTGCACCACAATAGCACCACCCTTATCCGTGAGCTTGATAACAATATCCTTATTATTCTTCAGAGACGTTAGAGCCTCTCTTTCCATCCTTGTTACATTGATGTTCGTGTGTTTATGTACCTTAAGAATCTTGGAAACATCTTTCAGCATGATGTTCTCATATGCCAGAATCTGGTTAGACATAGTATTCGCTGGAGGGACAAAGGTGGAAGGAACTCGTAAGCCAGTCTGCGATGTTCTAGGGGGTTTTGGGAAGTGTTCAAAAAAGTATCTCAGGCGTATTTTCTGAAAAAATCTCAACAGTTCAGTTTTTAATGCAAAACGATTGGGTCGTGCTGTGGGTACAAACAATAGGCGCCTGCTGAGGATCTTTTCTTCATCATCTTTCACGATATATGAGGAGATGTTCACTACAGGCTTTTGTTGCCTGCTCACCACCTGTAAACTTTGTGTCGCGTTGCTATTTCCCCATGTATGCATTTGAGAATATAACACTGTTTAATCATTCAATTCATGCATTGTTTTTCTACATTTTGTGAATATATGTTCTATGTGTCCTGGTCCTGTGGCAAAATACTGTTTACTGGGACCATCCTATATTGTACTGTCTGTTACCCAGGCCCCAGTACCATTGGGTCTACCCCTATATGTAACCAATATCACACAAGGGCCCCTGGCCAGAAGCTCGAAAGCTGCTGATAAACAAGATTATGAGATTACCCCAAATAAAATACAATTAACAAGAGGCGGAGATAATTACACCCAATCTATCCCTGCAACAGACGTCACCAACCTGATCTTATCCACTGAGGTATTTTTTTTTGTCCTCATTGGCCTTAACCCTCAAATGTGGAAAAAAACTCCAAACCACCTTTACTTGTCTGCATGAGCATGAGCCCCTAACACAAGGCTCATATCTCTCGCTACAAGACACGTGTATCTTTTTTTTTTTTTTAAGTATTTTTATTAAACATTTTTTTTAAAAAAATTCCGCATATTCCTGTATGTGTTACAGCACACAACAATTTCACAAGTGATTACACACATTACATCATTATTCTAGTACATTGTGTCATAGGAAATCCACCAAACAGTATACATTATGAACTAAACATTGCGAAAGAAAAAAAAAAAAAAAGGTGAATAAAACAAAACAAGAGGATAAGCGTCTATAAAATTAGGAGAGATATATGAATCTTACATATTGGCCTATCCCACTTTCTGTAAATTTTTATTGTTTCAGCCTTCCATCTCCTGTCCTGGATTTAACCTACTATTTTTCCAGTTTGTGATAGGCTGCCATATCCTTTTACCTAATAACTTAGCTTTCCTGCCTTTCCTATCATAGATTGCCTTTTCTAGATTATACATAGCAAGTAAACTTGCAATCCAGGCTTGGAACGGGGGGGGGGAGCCTTGTCCAACCAAGTTCTTGCTATGCATATGCGAAACACCGCAAGTGAGACAAAAATAAATTCTACTGGCATTACCTCTGGCATATCCCCCACCCCCAGAATAATTAGTTCGTCTGTGAGCTTTATCTTGATCTTAAGTGATTTATCCAAAAACTTCTCAATAGCCTTTTTCAAGGTGTACAATTGAGGACATTGTGAAAACATATGTACAATTTCTGCTTCAGTTGAATCACAACGGGGGCATGTTATTCCAGTTGTGCCGCCCCACTGGGCGATTCTGGCCGGGGTATGATATAATGAATATACAGTCTTAAAATGTTGTGATTGCAAGGTAGCTGAGCATAGCACCGTACTGCCCAGATCCAGAGATAGCTGAAAGCTTTCTGGCCCTGACCCTAGTTTTTCTGTCCATATTGATGCATATTTTCCCCTTTCATCAGTTTTGCTAACTTTCAATTCCGCGTACAGCTGTCTTATCGTACACTTATTAGCTACTTCTATGTACTCCATAACTCTACATTGACCCAACCCTGCCAGGCCGCCTTGTTTTTGCATTAAATAACTTCTGGTTTGGAGATATTTGTAGAAACTGCGATGTTCTAATCCGAACTTTGTTTTTAACGCCCCAAACTGTAGCATATTCCCCTGGCTATCTAGCAGATTTCCTATTTTCACTATACCCTTACTATGCCAGTCCCTCATAGTAGTGTCCCTAAAAATATCCCTCAGTAATGAGCAATTTGTATAGAGTCGTGTATAATTATTCTACCTTCCTAGACCAAATTTTTTTGAAATCCCTTTCCAGACCCTGTAGGCCGCTTTTAATGTCTTAAACCGTGTATGTTTAAAATAGCTAAAATCAGTTGTGTTTAGAAACCCATTCTCTGCCCCCTCACCTAATAATGTGGTATAAACATTAGTGAATCCTGACTTAACTTCCGCTGTATGATCTGTGCCTCCCCCACCTAACAACCCCTGGCAATACTGCAGTACGGCGGCCCAATAATAGAGCCTAAAATCTGGTGCCCCCCAACCGCCTTTTTCTCTGGATACCGTTAGGTGTCTATAGGCTCTCCTTGTCTTCCCTTTGACCCAAATAAACTTGTTCAAAATCGCTTCTAGTTTATTAAACCATGTATTGTCAAAAAATAACGGGATGGACCTAAACAGAAAGAGAATTTTCAGGAATGTTACCATTTTTATTACATTGATCCGACCCATCAAAGTCAGATGCAGATTGTTAACTCTTTCCGTATTTGCTTTTACTTTTGCCAACAATGGGCTCATATTTATTTCCACTAACCTATCTAGGTCAGCTGTGATTTTGACGCCTAAATACGTAACTTCTGAAGCTACTCTTATGTCCTGATAATTAACCCAGTTATTCTGTATAATTTGTGTCTTTCCTTTATGCAGTGAGTAACCCGACACTACCCCAAAGGCTGCGGCCTCTTGTTCTATTTCTGTAATAGCCGACTCCGGCTCAGGGGTGATGACCGCCACGTCGTCTGCATAAGCAAGTGTTTTGTGCTCATAGCTATGTAATTATATCGGGGAGATGTTAGGATTCCCTTCCAATTTGCGCAGGAGGGGGTCAAGATATAACGCAAATAGAAGTGGTGAAGCCGGGCAGCCCTGTCGTGTATCGCGTCTTATACATATTTCAGCAGTATACCCTCTGTTTATCCTCACTTTGGCCATAGGTTCCACATACAAAGCCTGTATAGCCTTTATATAGCCTGCTCCTATGCCAAACCAATCCAGAACCTTCCATAGATACCTCCAGGAGACCCTGTCAAAGGCCTTCTCTGCATCCAAGAAAATAGCCGAGGCAGGGTCCCCTGTGGCGCCTGCTGCATCCAGTATGGTAACCATCTGCCTTGTATGTTGTGTAGTCCCTTTCCCTGGTATAAAGCCATGTAGTGTTGTACAGACCAAACCCTCAATCACCTTGCTTAGTTTTTGTGGGAGTGCCTTGGAATAGATTTTTGCATCAGCATTCATGAGTGTTATTGGCCTGTATGAGCCGGGATCCAAGTGTGTTTTTTTTTTTCAGGATTACTATGATGTTTGCTCCGGCCCATGATTGAGGAGTATTTTCCCCCCTCTGCGCTTGTCTTAAGGTTTCCAGCCTATCAATCCCCAGGGTGTCCCAAAAGATTCTGTAAAATTCCACCGGAATTTGGTCGGGCCCCGCTGCCTTCCCTGAGGGGAGTTTGGTTACTGCATTTTGGACTTCCCCCAATGTCAGTGGTAGCTCCAGTGCCTCCTTATTCTCATCGCTCATCTCCTCATGTGGGATTCCTGTTAAGTAGTTCTCTATCTCAACGTCAACATTCCCCAAGTCTTGATCATATAAATCAGAGTAGAACTCCCTAAACACTTCCCTCACATCCTCTACCTTAGTCACAACTCCTCCCCCTTTATCCTTAATTTCTTTTATTTCTCCAGCTGCCATATCTTGTCTGATGCGGACTGCTAGCATATGACCTACCCTCTCATTAAATTCGTAACATTTTTCCTTTTTCATTAAATAGTTACTCGCCGTTTTCTTGGCCAAACTTTCGCTAGCCTCAGCCCTTTTCAACTCCATCTCCAATAGGATCTCCTCGAGTGGTTCTTGACTAATGACTGCTTGAATAAGCTGTTCTTCTAATTTCATTAAGTCCTGCAGTCTATTAGTTAATGCTAATTTTTCATTTTTACCCCTGCGGAGGGTATAGGCCAGTGTTTCCCCTCTTATCCCTGCTTTAAAGGCATCCCAGACCACCCCTGCGGATGCCGTGCCTCTATTTACTTCCCAGAACTGCCTAATCCATAACTTCATTCTAGTTACATAATCTTCTTCCTTAAGTAGCCCTCTTTCAAACGTCCAGTTGTATTCTTTGTGAACACCACTAAGGTTCTGAGGGATAGTTAATACTAGGGGGTTATGATCTGAGAAGACCCGAGGGAGCCTTTCTATTTTTAAGTCGGGTGCTAAGGAGCTAGAAACCAAAAGTAATCCAGTCTGGCAATAACCCTGTGAGGTGCAGAATAGAAAGTGCTACCCGTCCCAGTGGAATTGTTGGCTGTCCAGACATCTACCAGTGCATTGTGAAACATTAAATTACCAATAGCCCTTCGTGTTTTCTTTTTGCGATCGCCCTGAATCCCCCCACCCGACAGGCCCAACCCCGACAATCCATTAACATTAAAATCCCCGCAAAAGATCACCGGTTCTGTCCAGAGTGCCAATTCCATATCTAAAAAGTCAAATACTTCAGGTTCTTCATCGTATACTGAGACAATGGTATAACGCCCCCCAACTGTATCCCCTTCTACCATGACCCATCTCCCTCCATCATCTTCCTTCTTTTTCTTTACCTGCATAACTCCCTTTTTTGCGAATATAGCCACTCATTTTGTTTTTGAATCTTGCTGTGTGTATGCTAAGACTTCATAACCGAGTTGATCCATGAGGTATTTATCCTTTCCCCTCACATGTGTCTCCTGAAGGCATATAACATCTAGTTTCAATAATCTAAACATAGCTGCTACTTTCTGCCTTTTCCCACCCTCGTTTAGACCACAGATATTAATAGTAGCAATCATTAACGCCATCTGATCTTAAAGGTTGAGCTACCAGATGCCATCCTCTTAAAATTACTACCACTTGTTTATTCCTATATGTCTTCTTTCCTTGTGCTGTACATGTCCATAGTTCTTTTCCACCCCCCAACCCCCCCCCACACCCCCCCCTGCAACCCCCCTCCCTCTACTTACCCCCCCCTGCTACAGGCAAATAGGTCAGTCATGACCTATGTGTGGCTGCTCACTGCTGTAGTGTCGCCTCCTTCTCCTTCCCAATCTACCCAATCTACTAACATATTCAATGCTCTTCTCAGCATTGTAATATGCATCTTATGCTGGCTCGGTGTCCCTATTCTTCCTGCCCCTTTGATTCTCCGTAATTTCTGCAGGATACTCGCCTGCCTTTATTTCTGAGAAAAACATTCTGACACGACCCCCTGTAATGACTTTCAATTTTGCTGGAAACATCAGGTATGCTTCAGAGCCCTGAAGCCGAAAAGGAGTAATTAGCTGCCTGAGTTTCCATCTCCTTTCGACGGTCGCGTGACAGAAATCTGGCCTTGCAAAAAAGGTAACCCCTTCAAATGACCTTTTTCTATCTGGCCTGGCAGACTCCATGATTTCCTGCCTAGCCAAAAAGTTTCCGAAAAAAACTAGCATATCCCTTGGCAGTGAATCCTGACTAGCACCTCTTGGCTTTTTCTGCGTGAGTGGGAATCTATGTGCTCTCTGGACTTCTAATTCCTATTGCCACTGCGCCTCTGGGTATGCCCCTTTCAACAATTTGACCACAAACCCCCTTGGGTCCTTCCCTTCCACTCCCTCTTCCAGGTCAAGAAGTCTCAGATTGTTCCGCCGCTGGTGGTTCTCAAAATCCTCCAGCTTCCATTGTAAGTCCTCGACCACCTTCCCTTGCTCCATTCTGAAAGTCTGCCAGTCTATTACCTCGTCCTCCAATCTGCCAGTTCTTTCTTCAACCTGTACAACTCTCTCTTCTACCTCTTCATATTTTTTATTCATTTTCCTAATGCTCGCTTGTATTTTTTTAGTGTCTTGTCTGGCTCTCCGACTTTCTATTCTGGCCTCTGCATGCATTTGCTTTAGCATAGCAAACATTCCATCTAGGGTTGCTTGTGGCGGTGGTTCGGTGTTGGCGTCTCGAGAGACATTAGTGACATGGTTCTCACCTCCTTCTTCTAGGCAATGCTCCTGATACATTTTAGAGGTGTTACCATAGTCCCAGAGCAATTTCCTATTTGTGCTAGATGCTGATCTATCTATGTCTCTGTCCCGTCTTATCACTGATCTCCTTTTCTTCTGTGTCTCTATGCCTCTGGAGGTGCTGGAGTGGGACCCCTCTGATTCTGTCTCTGACGATAGATCTGTGGTATTGCCCTCATCTTCCGTGCCCAGTAGAGAGGAGCCAGAGCCTTCTCTTACTGAGTAGAATTTCTCCCCTTCAGGGGAGCAGACTCTCCTTCCTTTGACCCCTTTATGCCCCCTTGATGCACGGCTTTCCAAACTTCTCATGCTCCCCCAAGTAGAAGCTTGCATTAAAGTATTTTTGTCTCCAGGGGTGGGAGCGACATTTACCTGCATCAGTGCTTCTAACATTTGGGCATTATTGTAATTTACCGGGTCTCCCAGTCCTGACCCTGACCCTGATTCCTCCAGCTTCCCGCTGCTCACCTTATCGGCTCCGCTCTCCGTGGCCGTGTCTGTTTTTTCGGCGTCTTTCCCTCCCAGCGCGGCTCCCGCATGAGGCGTGCGCGACTGGAGCTCCTGCTGCTTAGCAACCGCCGTGCTTGCGTCCTCGAGGCCAGTGAGTGCTGCATCAGCGTTTGTCTCCGTGTTTGTCTCCGCAGAAGTCTCGGAAACCCGAATCTCCGGCTGAATTTTACCTGCGAAAGCCTCTGAGACGGTGAGCTGTCTTGGGTCTTTGCTGGGTACATTGATCGGGGTTTTCGAAGCTCTGTTTTCTTTGAAGAGCGTTCCGCTATCCGATTGTGAGCGTCGCTGCTGTTGCTGTCCTTTGGTACTGGGAGTGCCTGCTTGCGCTGCTGCCTTAGATTCCGCCTTTTCTTTACCGGCTTTCCCTGGCTTCTCCACTTTCTTGAACTGCTGATTCTTTTGGAGGGTACTGTTCGCCGGGGCAGATCGTTTGTTTGCGCTTGTGAGTTTCGGGATTGCTCCAGTGCGTTGTGCCATCTCCGTGATTGCACTGATTCCTCTTATGTACACTTTCCTCCAGTGTCTTCCAAGAAGGACAAGAATCGTCATCAGGGTCTTCTGCATTGCACCAGTGCTTCCTTCGTTATGGATCTTGCTTAACCCATGGAAAACCGGCATATCTATTCAATCTGCGAGCCACATGTCCCGTGGGTCAGGAGAAGGAGTATATGCGACTGTTCTCTACAGCAGCATAGCGGCCATCTTGCCCCACAAGACACATATATCTTAATGGCGGAAGAAGTTACCAGTGTTTTAAGGCCTAGCTAGGTGACTCCACCTATTGGACCACGAAATTTACCGAAGGGAACCAAACTCGAAGGTCCGTGGAGTATTTCAGGCATAATCATCAGATCTGGGGGGAAAAAGAACACACAAAAAAAGGAAATCCTAATTCCACTGTGCCAACGGTTCCCAGAAGGCTACTTTCTGTTTGCTACATGATCTGGCCATATCCACCCTGGCGACTTGGTAGAGGGACGTAAGCCAACCAGCATGTGTTGGCGCAGCTGAATCAACCCAAAACATACAGATTTGTCTCCTTGCCAAAAGGATCACGTAGAAGAGGAGAGATCTTGTGTGGCCGCGAACATTGTCATCGATTCCAAAAATGAGGTATTAAATACGGCTAACACCCCCCCCCAGAGAAGGACAACATTTGTCTAGGAAAAACAAGAAGAGACTAAAGAAACTAAATAAGTCCAGGAAAAAGGATGGTGCACTACTACGCTGGCTGAGAACAGATGATACCGAATTGAAATCCTACATAGTCACTGCATCTAGCAACAACATTCATGGGAGAGGAACTGCAGCCACCCGCTCTCCAGAACAAAACATCAAAGCACAAGGTGCGAACCGAAACAAAGTCGATATTGACCCATGCACTGAGCTTGACTCAGGGAAGATCTCTGAGAAATCAAAGAAAAAAAACAGTCAAGAAACACAGTGGAGAATTACAATTTCCCCTATTACCATGACTATAGAATCAGGATTTCATTAAAGACACGGAGGCTGACATTATGCATTATTCTTTTAATGCAGTTCAAGCATCTGCATACATCAGAATACTAAAGGTTCCAGAACAGAAAATTATCAACAGACACAAGGCATGAGCCATCAATAATCTGCCTCTTTTAAATGTGGAGAAGATCATAAATCCATGAATCTTGAAACTTCTAAACAATCCTTGGGTGAGCAATATGAAGGAGAAGGAACAATGAGGATAAATCCAAGGGCCAGACATCTCATAGTTAAGAAGGGTTAACTGAAAAGGAAGAGAAGTAAATACCTCCTGAACGTTATAAATAGTATAAAACTTACTAGCTAATACAAGAGGTAAGAGTTAATACTAATACTGTTAATAAAACGAGCATTTATTAACTGTAAGACCACCAACCAAGGGGTTGGGAAGGGTGGGATAATCTCGGTACAGAAGGGGGTGGTGATGGACAGAGCATCTGAATCAATAAAACACTCACACCCAGTCAAAAGATCTGGGTTTAATCCATCACCGTTCTTTATCCCACTGGGTGGGATAATGTCAGCCTCCTTGTCTTTAATGAAATCCAGATTCTCTAGTCATGGTAATAGGAGAATCGCAATTTCATTACAAGAATGGAGGCTACATTATGCATGTTGGTAACTTAGTAAAACTACATCAGACATGTTTGATAGGCTTGCAATAGTGATGTGCAAAAGTGCTAGCATTTGACCAGTCAGCCGCTTTGAGAATGTCATCCAACTTACCTCCATACCAGAGAGTTTTACTGGCCAAAGCACCTCTAAGGGAGTGAGCTTGAACTTTCTTTAAGTCAATACCTGCTAAACTCATAACAGTTTTAACCCATCTAGCAATAGAGGCTGAGGTTATACCTTTATGGGGTTTAACAAAGGTTATAAGTAATTGGTTCACACCCTGGGAACGAAGAGCAAACATTCTGCGATCATACTCTCTCATGCAGTCCACATAAATCAAAACGTGGATAAAAGATTGAATCAGACATAGTCTTTGTTCTTCTCTAAATCTCAAATTTGACACCGAACATGTTACAGGATCTATTCATAATCTCCAGGGCTTTGACATCAGAGACCCTTCTGCATGAAATTAGGCATAGCAAAGTAGCCAGCTTAATGAAAAAGTTTTTTCGATTCAGGAGAGCATTAACAGGCCAGTTATTTAAAAGATCAAGATTTAGCTAGACATCCCAGAGACTTTTACATATAGGTTTAGGAGGCCTTACTAAACAAATACTTTTCATCACTCTGCAAACAATGACATTTGTATCTACTGTTTTACCATTGAGAAGGACCTGGCCAGCAGAGATAGTCTTCTATAGCTGAGACAGCTTTCAAATTGTTAACTATGTCAACAATAGGTGCCTCCAAGGAATCCAGGTTCCTTTCCAGGCACCAACGTACCCTGATTATCCATATGTTGTTAGATCTGTAGTGAGTGCCTGGGGCCCAAGACTCTCCGAGGAGAGTTGCAGCTGTTGCCGAAAGCCCTGAGATTTCATTGGATCTCCTGACACTTTCCAGGCAAGAAGGGTTAAACTCCCGCTCTGAATTAGGGTGTGACCTCCTCCGTCTACGTCTGTTAGAAGATTCTCCAGGGTAGGAGTTAAGAAGGGGGAGTTGCAAAACTAGTTCTAGAGTGGCGGGGAACCGGGCCTGAGATGACCAAAAGGGAGTTATTAGGACAAGGATGCACTGATCCTGTCTCACTTTCTGAAGAACTCTCTGAATCATGGGAAAGGGAGGGAAGGCGTACACTTTGACTCCTTTTCAAGACTGTAGGAAGGCGTTGACTGCCAGAGCACCCGGGTCGGGCATCCAGCTGAAGTATTTCTCCAATTGAAAGGTTAACCTGGTCGCAAATAAGTCTATCTCTAGGGGACCTCAAATCCAGTTCAGGATACTGAACACGGAAATATTGAGTTTCCAATCGCTATGATCTAACAGGAAATTGGAGTTCCAGTCTGCAGAGATGTTCAATTTCCCTGGGAGGTATTCCCCTTTGAGAGAAATCTTGTGCTCCAGACAGAACATCCATAGTTTCTTGGCTATATTCAAGAGGTCCGCAGATTTGATGCCTCCCAGCCGATTTATATAGGCTACAGCAGATATGTTGTCCATCATTCAGATGACTGACCTGCCCTGGAGAGAGTTTTTGAAACTTATCAAGGCGTAAAGGCCAGCTGCTAGTTCCAAATAATTTATGTGATGAGAGGATTCCTCTTGCGACCAGATACCACCAGTGCTCTGATTGAGAAGGCAAGCTCCCCAACCAGGAAGGCTCGCATCTGACTCTAAAACAAATTCTGGTTTTGACTCACAGATTGCTTTGCCGTTCCACGCGTCTAGGTTCTCGAGCCACCAGGTTAGTTCCAAATGGACTTCCTGATCCAGAGTAATCTGATCTCCATACCAGAGGCCACATCTTAGGGCTCTCGCTTTTACCCTTTACAAAGACCGATAGTTTGAGGGCCCAGGAAAGATGGCTTGGATGGAGGAGGAGAGGAGATCCAGTAATCTGGCTAGTTCTATCAGAGATAAATCTTGTTGTTTCAGGACATGTCTTTTTTCCTTCCTGATTTTTACAATTTGTATTGGAAGTGAGTAAAAGGAGACATCTTGATGTAACTACTGTGAAACCTAGGAACTCCAGAGTTCTGAAAGGGGTCAAGATTGATTTTTCTTTGTTTATGTTGAAACCTAAGCTTTCTAGGAGATCCATCACAGTCTTCAGATCTTGGACTATTTGTGAGAGGTCTTGCGAAATTATAAGAATGTCATCTAGGTATATGATTAGATGAATGTCCCTTACTCTTGGGGATGAGGCGACAGTTCTTATGAACTTGGTGAAACACCCATGGGCAGAAGAGAGTCCAAATTGGAGAACCTGAAATTGGTACAGATGGTTTTTCCACACAAATTGAGGTTTTGGTGGGTTTCGGCCATCGGAATGGTGAATTAAGCATCCTTTAGGTCCCGTTTAACTAACCAGTCTCCGTCTAATAGTAGATCCCTCAGGAGGTTGATATCCTCCATCTTGAAGTGCCTGTAGACCAAATATTTGTTTAGTTCTCTTAAGTTTATGACAGGTCTCCAACCCTTGTCCTTTTTTTCCACAAGAAAGAGTGTGCTTATAAACACATCTAAGGGAACCTCTATTATCACTCCTTTCTGTAGCATGGAGGATATCTCCTTCTCTACAATTTTTTGTTGATCTAGAGAGAGAGGAAAGTCTATCCGTAAAGAGGTTTGAGAAGGCGTATGAGTAAAATCCATCATAAATCCCCTGATGGTGTTTAAAACCCAAGGGTCTTGAGTGATCAATCTCCAATTCTGAATAAAGTGTCTGAGTCTGCCACCCACTTTTTGGGGGAAAGAAGGGGAAGGGAGAGAGGGGAGAGTACTCACTTGCAGGGATGTTGGAGTTGGAAGTTCCACAATATCTAAACACTCTGCTGTGTTGTCCTCTACCTCTCCAGGGGTAGAATTGAGGTACGTAGTACTGTTGGTGCTTTTTGAGGACATGACCTGGCTCAAGGTCTCAATCATGCAGGATCTTATCTCCTTATGTAGCATTTTTTAAGGGTTTCTTTATCAATATTAGGAGTAGGTGCAGAAGTGTCATCTAAATCAGAGTCAGACATGGCGCAGGTAGGAAGATTACGTCTAAAGTTTAGGGTTTAGCAAGGGTGCCCTCTAGAAGAAGAGTTGCTAGTTCTGTCAAAGCATATTCGCCTTTTAAAGTTGGCGGTAATGCCGTTTAAATGATATAAGGCAGGGTAAAATGATGCCAAAATAAGGCAGATTTCCCCTTTCAAGTTAGTGGCAATACCATTAGATAGTTTTGAAAATTAATGCCAAAATTATCCTTTCTCTTGATCTCGAGCGCGATCGACTAAGCGATCAGCTGGAGGCCAGAGGAGAATGATGGAAGAAGGGTTCCTGGCAACGGGAGGACGTGGCGCTCCCGTTGCCAGGGAACTTTTCTCTAATTCCTCACTTCATCCAAGCCTCGCTGGAGCCGATGGCCTGTGTCGGAGAGAGAAAGAGATTACGAGAGTTCCGACACATCGGATTCCGTATGAAGGTCCCAGAAAAATAAACAAATGGCATAAATTAAAATGTTAGCAATTGCCATACATTACTTCATGTGGCGTAATTGAACAAATGAGCATAATGGTATATAATTACTATTGGCGAATACAGGGACAGTAGTTAAAGATCGGCGAGATAGACATAAAAACATGTTAACTTGAAAGCTGTTAAGGGAGGATGGGGGGTACCCAAGCAGAGGTGAGGTGGGGAAAAGGCAAGAAGGAGATCTTCAAAAATTAGAAATCGGTAGAGAGGCAGGGTTAAGGTGGGGTGAGGTTAGGCAATGCAAATGGTACCTTGAAATTGTAAATAGAAACAGTTATAAGTAAAATTGTAAGGAGAAACAGTTATGAGTAAAGATCAATTTATCTGCTCTGAGCCGCATTTAAAAGAGGCAGATTGTTGATGGCTCATGCCTTTTATGTATTGATAATGTTCTGTTCTGGAACCTTTAGTATTGTGATGCATGCGGCTGCTTGGACTGCATTAAAAGACTAATGCATAATGTAGCCTCCATTCTTGTAATGAAATCCACCAAGACCCTGGATAAACCTCCCTGGGTAAACCTATAAAACCATTAAGAAACCAACCCCTCCTCCAATATGGCACGAAAAAGTCCGAGTGTAGTGGTTCTCTTCACAAAGCCACATGCTGTCATGACTTATCACAGCCGCTTGAAGCAGACAAAGAAGGCCTTAAAATAAGATAACTCACAGAGGAGATAGCCATCCAAGGAAACCGTAGGGACTGGTCGGGAAAAAAACAAAACGAGAAGGCACGAAACCCCCTCGAAATAGTCGATCACAGGCTGAAGTACCCCCAAGGAAGTCCAAGAGGGGAAGAATCTTCTTATGATGCCAGCCTACACTGCTCCAATATGAACAGACCAGAATGTCTAAGTCAATCACCCAAGATCAGGGTGCCCATAGATGACTCTGTGGTAAAACTCTTACAACAGCTGAATAAAGCGGCATTGAACACCGCAGAGAAAATCCAATTGCCCCAGGAAGGCTTAAAACTAATGTAGTACCCAGAGTATGCATCCTAAGGAAAATGGGATACCCTCAAAAGAGGAAATATCCTAAAGTTGTGTTCATAACTTCCGGGATTGGAAAACATATAAACAACTAAAATCAAAAGTGTACCATTCATCGCCCCAGAACAGGCCCAGACAAACAAGGTCACGGTAGTAACCTTTTATAGTAAAGACACAGCCTCTGCCCTAATGAAGAACAAAAATCACCTGGGTGACTGGGGTATCCAGGTTAGTTTTGCGAGCCCAGTTAAGTATCCCGGTTTCATAAAGGATAGAGCTCTCAACACCCTAACGGTCTCCAACAATAAAAACGTGACCAACAGTAATACAATCAGGCAGCCACCTACTTCAGTTTTGTGTCGCTCCCTAGCGGGAACTCGAACAATGTCCTGGAGAGAGAACTTGCTACAAATAACTACATCCAAAGTAGGAGGTTCACGTCAGTGCACTCCTAAATGGCAGAATTCCCATGACTGGTCTTGGCTTTCCCAGGCCCTAGGGTGAAGCACCCAGCACCTCGGCTGAACATAAAACTAATAAGGACGTTTTTTACCATCTCAGAATCTGTTCTTGGAACATTTCGCAGACTAACCAAGGAAAAAGCTGAAAGGACAACTACCTCTTTCCTCAAGAACTATGACATTATTGCCCTGCAAGAAACTTGGTCCTTGCAAACTATCGCCAGGGAGGATTTAATCATTTATGAATCCCATGTAATTGCATCCCAAGTAGGTGGCCACGCATCAGGAGGAGTTTTAATCTCTGTGACGAACAACCTGGCCTTACAGGTTTCCCTACTCTGTAAAGGGCATGGAGATTATATCTTTCTTAAAATCCAGAAACAGCTCTTGGAATACCACAACTCAAAACCACAAACGCGATCCTCACCTGTATCTAACTACACCCCTCTGAAACCAAGTGAGAGGCAACCTTGAGAAAAATGCTCCCCATCGTGAGAGACCTTCTCTCTCACTTTCCTAACGGTATGTGTCTAATAATGCAAGATTTTAATGCAAACGTAATGGCGACAGGCTTTACCTTCTCTTTCCTAACTACATTGGACGATCAGATGTGGGCCATCCCGGATATAAGGCATCAATACCAATGGAAGGACGGTTAAGGGACAATGGTGTCAGCTTATTTAAGCTAACTAGGCCTCCGCATCTTAAAGAAAGGCCTGCGAACAAGTTCCAATAACTATTGGATGATTGCCTTCCTCAATGTTGAAGAGAAGGCCTATGCAAGTGCTCTACTTCAAGAACTGACTACCTGGGAGGAACACCGTACATTAATACCCTTTACTGAAACTGGCTTCCAAAAGTGCTCCCACATTGAAGACAATTTAATCTGTCTAACCCACATGATTGAGGGCACGCTAGCTACAAAAGAAAAATCGTTATATTTGGGCTTCATCTATTTCTGAAAAGCTTTTGACAGCGTTGTTCGTCCCAGACTCTGGAAAAAATAAAAGAAATGGGGTATCCCGCAATCCCTAATGAACGCTCTCATCACCCTGTACACTGACACTTGGGAAAAATAAAAGTATCATCTGGATGGTCAACAACCAATAAAATCTTGACCAACAGAGGCCTAAAGCAGGGAAAATATTGGCCTCTCTCCTCTTTAATATGTACCTAGCAGACCTGGCCGAGTTTCTGGCTCTCCCCCCCGAGCATTTCCGCCTAGAATCACATCTATTAAAATTCAATCAATGCAATTTGCAGACAATACGATTCTCCTCGATCAAACCCAGGTGGGCCTCCAAAGACTCTTTGATTCCTTGGCATTGTACTGTAAAACAAACGTTTTAGAGATTAACATTGCCAAAACCAAGGTGATGATAGTCTTCAGACAACGAGCAACAACGCGCCTGTGGCATATTGAAGGGAAACCAAAAGGGGTAGTGGCCACATATAAATACCTGGGAGTCTGGATAGATCAGAGAGGAAGTCCGGCTGCGCACATTGCTGCAAAGCAAGGAGTGGCTCGCTGCCTGGAGGAGGCCTTCTCAAGAACCAAGAACACCCTCCATTCTCTGGATCTCTCGCTGTTAAGCAGCGTTATAGGTGCCAAACTTTTACTGACCTTAGCCTTTGGCACCATAACCTTCAAAGATAAAATGTTCACCTGGTTAGACAGAGCGCAATCAGCCTGTTTTTGCAGAGTGTTCCACCAACCCAACTCGACCTCTCATGCCCAAATCCGTATGGAGTTTAGCTTGTCATCCCAACACTGGATTATGAAAACAAGATTTATTGCCTACTGCTTAAAAACTAAAAAGGCTTGTGGCCTTACACTAAAGAGTTGCATCTGGTCCCTGCTAAACAATCCTAGAACCTCCTGGAGTCAATTTTTAACATACTGCAAGAACGCACTAGAAGCTCAAGATATATGGGCTTATTCGCTGCCCACAGGGGTGGTCACAAAAGTACTGACCAAACAAGCGAAGATATTGTCAGCGGAACATGATGCACTTGCCGTGAAAAATCTCTCCCATATTAGCTGGGCGTCAAAACTCTATGATAATCTGTCCTCCCCGATGAAGCCATCAGTGAAACAACACCTAATGAGATTACATTTTGGCCTAATCCCCCTGATGGCAACCAAGTATGGTAAGAGGTATAAGTCAGGTACGCCCTCTCAGTGCCGTTTTTGCGGCAACAGGGAAGAAAATGTCATTCACGTCTTGTACATTTGCAGGATCTTACTCTCCTTGAGAATCTTTTGGTTGCGTCCAATTTAACAGATACTCAATGTGCAGAAATGTCATGAGGCCCTTGAGGAGTGTATGAAGGGTGATTCAGCTCATATGGCCGTCCGTTTTGTGTAAAATACATGTCTGAGATTAAATCTATTTTATCAGTAGACGACCGCCAAGAATTTCAGCTATGCCAGTCATGAACTCTCTTTTAATATGAACTCCTTTTTTAATTGAGTACGGAAAGTGCTTTCATGCTTTTTTGTATGAATTGCATTGATTTTAATTCATTGTGCAAATACATTCTTTAAAATCTTATTTAATGTACAAACTATGGGTTAGTGTTTTAAAAGTCATTTCATTATTGGAGCTAAGATAAAGCCTAGGGCCGTACAACCAACATATTCTCTGCTGAATTCTATTTAATTTTTCATCTTTTTTTGGAATCTCTACAGCTCAGCTTGGAATGTTTGGGACTTGCAGTATCGTATCATATTTTATCTTTCCTATAACGCAGACATTTGTCATGAAATTTTATTCCAAATGGCACACAATATGGATTTTAATGCTACACAAATATTGTTTATGGCCAACTATCCAACATCAGTTTAATAATAAAAGACTGCAGATAGCCACTCATTTGTTCTAAATTCTGATCCAGTTATGCATTTTTTCTTACTGTGAAAATAATATGAAATGGAACACCCAACAAAAACACGTAACGTCAAACTCAACAGCTCTGCCTAAAAGCTGTCCTCTTAATCCTTAATGACCATCACAAGGAGATTATATTTAATTAAAAAGATTCTGTCTTCAATTTAAGTTTCAGATTCAACAATATCCTACACTAAAGAACGCAATTGACATTAGGACCATCATTTCCAGTCTTTGACAGCACCAGAGATGTTCAGTCTCTTGTTTTTCATGAGATTGAGAGCTACTGTAGGGAATTTGGAAGCTACATTTATGTGCCCATTAGTAAAATACCCTGAAATGGAACAAAATGTACTGTGAAATATTTTAGTGTTTTGGGAGTTGCTAACGGTGTTACCACTGTAGCGTCTCCTCTGTCTAGGTACCAGCTAATGAACACCCCACAAATGGAGCTTAGTATTACATGCCTTTATTCTGCTGCATGCAACTGTGAACTCAACATTCTAAAACAAGCTTTCATGGCAATGGGCTCTAACACCTATGTCACAGCTCTACGAAGTCCATTTGGAGCCAAAACGGGTCAGTTGTAAATTGTCACAAGAGACTACTTCTCCCCTCTGTTAAATAAAAAATAAAACATTTTTACAAACCATCCCAAGAAAAAAAAAAATAATATATATTCACTGAAAAAACTATAGGTTTCAGAGACGTTATAGTTAGCTGGACATTTCACTCGTACAAAACCATAGAAATTCCTCTGTTATAGTTAGTTCTGCTAACTATAACTCGCATGCCCGCAATGCACTGCTGATGATGTCACATATTACATCATTGATACTTGTAATAAACGTATATTCTTTTAAAATACATTTTCGCGAAGTCGCGACGGGTGCGCATTTCATGAGTGCACGGTGCGCGGAACCCATGTGACCTAAAAAAAAAGATTTGAACGGTTCATAACATTCCCCACTGGGATGTATGACGTTACCACGCATACCATTACAACGCGGTATTTACAACGCATACTGTTACAACGCATAGCGCTTTGAGGTGCTGGATAGTGGTAAGTATAATTTTATATTCCAACTCCAGTCCCCGTGGATACTATGGAAGGTGTTGGATATAAAATTAACCTTATTCCCTATCCTAGAGCGCCCCCCAGCGCAATGCGTTGTAATGGTATGCGTGGTAATGCCTGCGTTGTAAGTGTAGTGCGTGGTAAAAAATGCGTGGTAACAGTTGTACACCTCCCCACTGTAACTATTGAAGGACCCCACCCATTTTAATCATTCTTGTTGGAGCATCTTCAGAGGGACATCTTTTTTCCTGCAAGAACCCTTTTGGCTTTTTTTTGTGTTTTTCAAAAACTATCAAATAAAATGGCATCTGTCCAACAGCAGCAGGTGGAAGCATCTTCAGATGAAGAATTCTTGGAGGAGGCACCACGTTTTTGTGCAAGAAGGAACACCTCCTTGCATAAAAATAATCACTAAGGTAATTTTCCTCCTTCAATGTGCGCTGTGAAATGCAGCACGCATTGAAAGAGAAAAAAACGAGGAGAAATAAAAACATTTCTCCTCATTGTGCCTCGCTACACCACCTGTAAGGTGGTGCTGCATTCACTGGTATCTCCAGATTTACGATTTCTCGTAAATCTTGAGATGTGTCTTCTTCCATGGGTGTTGTGTGGGAACATACACAGCAACACTCATAGTAGGCCCCTTTAACGCAAAGTGCTGCATTTGAATGAGCCATATTTTCAAGGAGAGGAAAAGCCACACACGGTGGCTTTTCCTCTCCTTGTAAATATGGAAGAGTACCTGGCGACATCACTACGTCACAGAAAGTGACGTACTGGTGGCGCTGGGAGCTTGTTTATCTGTCCCATAAGTGCTTAGGTATTGGCAGAGTGATACACTAAGGACATAGTGCTGGATGTGTTATTGACGAAGTGCATGACACTGACAGGAGGTATCTTAGGCTGCATGGGTACTACTTCAGTATTTAATGAAGTGTACCAATAGTATGTATGTGCTTACATGTTTGTAAGGATTGTGCACAGAATATTGTACGTGTTTATGTTTCAGCAGAGTGATTAGATAATGACATGCCTCTGTCAGGATGATTATAGGGGTGGAGACAGACTCACAGTGTGATTCCAGACAAGCCTGACTATTACTTGGACTTTTGCAGGACGGACTCAGTAGTCTACCAGGGGTTAGGGAACTGCATGAATTGTGCACATTTGACTGTACCACTGCTTGTCTCAATGCCTGAGTCATTCTGCAAGTGCATAGAGAGTGACTGGGTTCCTACAGTGCTAGTAGTTGACAGCAGGATAAGTTTAGAAGCGCCTATGTTTCAGCAGAGTCATTAGATAAGGACATGCTTCTGTCCGGATGATTGAAGGAGTGGGCACAGACTTATAGTGTGATTCCAGACAAGCATGACTATTACCTGGACTTTTGCAGGACTGACTTAGTAGTCTACAAGGGTTTAGGGGACCGCATACATTGTGCACATTTGACTGTACCACTTCTTGTCTCAATGCCTGTGTCATTCTGCAAGTGCATAGACAGTGACTGGATTTCCTAGAGTGCCAGTAGTTGACAGCAGAATAAGTTTATACCCGCGTATGTTTCAGCAGAGTGATTAGATAAGGACATACTTTTGTCAGGATGATTGTAGGAGTGGACACAGACAAGCATGACTATTACCTGGACTATTGCAGGACTGACTCAGTAGTCTGCAAGGGGTTAAGGGACCGCATACATTGTGCACATTTGACTTAACCACTGCTTGTCTCAATGCCTGAGTAATTCTGCAAGGCATAGACAGTGACTGGGGTTATAGAGTGCTAATAGTTGACAGCAGGATAAGTTTATTAGTGCTTATGTTTCAGGAGAGAGATTAGATAAGGACATGCATCTGTTAGAATGATTCTAGGACTGGACACCGACTCACAGTGATTCCATACAAGCATGACTATTACCTGGACTTTTGCAGGACTGACTCAATAGTCTGCAAGGGGTTAAGGGACTGCGTACATTATACACATTTAAGTGTACCAAACACAGTGCATAGAGAAGTACTTAGGTATTACTACACTGAATGAATTAGTGTATGGTACTCAATGGGTGATTGGAAAGCAAACTCTTTATAGAAAAAACTACTGCATACATCTCTACTGCTACCTTACCTTTCTGCAACTACTTTTAATATTGCATGCAGCCAAATACAAGCAGAAACCTTTCACATTTCTCTACTAATACTCTCGCCATATCACTGAAAAACATAAATGAGTATCTCTCTCCAGAACTCTATATACACCACATAAATTCACAATACAAGCTGCAAATTGAAACCAAACACAAAAAATGATACTGCATATTTTAACTATACCTCTGTAGACACTTATAAAAAATACTCTCATCACTAATACCTTAACTTGACATATACATTTCCAATTTTAAATCAACACCAAAAATGATGCACTATCATACTAATGTACATATCCGCACACTAAAACAATCAGTCATAATCAGCAATCCCTATTCTAAAACACACATAATACTATGCAAAATGTATATTAAACAACACATAAACACATAACAAAAAACTGCAATAAATATTTCTTCATTAGAAAATATATCACTAACTTCAAATGTTATTAATTATATTTTATGTTTAAAAACAAAAGCACCACGTAGTACACCTCACAAATTATTAACTCACCTTTCAAATAGATTTGTAGATCACACACCATATCTTCTTAAGCGCACAATGAATATAGTGCACTGCTCTTAGCAAAACCAAAAAATGGCAAAGTTTCCCTTTCATTCTACACACATATACATGTAAATATCGAATCACATTGCTTCCCAGATTAATTCAAATTCTAAGACATATTTCTATTGGTTACACATATCAACCTTTGCCAACTGACCTCTAACTGAACCAAAATTGCTTCTGGAATTTTCTGGAGTCCCGCCTGGTCCGTGCACTGTAAGCGATGGAACCACGGATCCAGACGAGACTTCAAAAGTATATTACAAATAATTTTACCATTTTCTTTCATAATACACTACTTCTAAACATATCAATGACTTAGGAGATCTCACTGCAATTATATTTTACTTTAATATTTATAACAAAGACACATTTTAATGCCATACATAACTTCCAACCCTACCCCCATTCTGCTTAATGCCTGTTACCATAGTAACAGTTCATGGAACACTCAACTGAACACACAGGTCACAAGTTCAGCACACAATGTTGCAATTTCAAACAGCAAGTGTGCTTGACTTTCCAAAATATCAGCTTATCCTATCTAATGTACCTTTCAAACAGTTTTTACTAACCAATAAGAATCATCCTTTTTGAACACAGAAACAGGCACCCTATTTTTCACTCTTTAATGTTCTCAAACTGCCAATAATTCCTCTTCTGTTTTTTAAAACTGCATCTTGTCGACCATTTTAGAGACCTCTTATTTTACCAACTGCCTACTTTACCTACAGACATCTTTTGAGTGCGTACAGACTTCCCTTTCAAGATGCTTAGAGTGTGGATTGTGGGACACAGCTATATTTTCTGGTGCAAAAGGTATGCTGAAAGCAGAGGTATTGATAAAGACTTAGCTTTGCAAAATGTAGGCATTAAATGGATTGGACAGAGAGGATTAAAGTGGCACACATTGATGCCATTGGTAAATCCTTTTTGCATCTCTAACACCCTGACCTCAGAATTGTGCACTGTGGTGGCAATAACCTAGGCACTGCGGTAGGTCTGGAAATGCTAAAGAAGGACACCTTTGCAGAATTTATGTTACTTTTCCCCCAAACTGCCTTTGTCTACTCTAACATATGCCAAAGACAGAAATTGAACTGGTCCAATCAATTTTGTCCACAGATTGAGAAAGCTAGGAAACATGGCAATAAAGCTGTTTCTGCTTATCTCAGACATTATAGTATGGGGTCCATATACAACAACAATCTGCGTTTTAATATGGATGGCTTCTACAGGAGAGATGGTGACAGATGAGGGAAACAAAGTCTTTCTCAACAACTTTAGACTCTGCATAAGCACTTACATGTAGGTACCAAAACCTCCCAATAAACACAAGGGCACTTTTTAGAGCCCCCCAAGATTCAAACAGAAAACCTAGATTTATAATAAAGAAATCTTACATTATTTTGCTGGGAGTCGCGCACCCAGTGCCGCTAGGAGTCACGCACCCAGCGTTCACATCAGGGGGCCGCACTGGGAGTCAAGCACCCAGTGCGTTCACACCAGGGGATTGCGCTGAGTGTCATGCTAGGGTCGCGACTCCAAATTTTCGTTAAAAAAAACGACTCCAACCACTAATTTCTATTCGCCCCGGGGCCTATACAATTCCTTAGGGAACCGTGGGGGGAGCTTCAAGGCCCCCATGGTCCCATGGCTCCCGGCGACCTCCAACATGCAGCTCCCCGTGTGGAAAAGCAATTCTGCTTTGGATTTTGGAAATTTCCCTGCTCTCTATTCCAAAATCCAAACCAGAGTTTGCTACGGTAGGGTGGGAGACATGCTCCTGCTCTACCGTAGCAAAAAACAGTGTCCCAGGGGTGGGCACCCCAGGACACTGCAGGAGCTAGCCCTGGGAGATGGCGGCCCCCAGGGCCATCGAAGGCTCCAGGAGGGGGGCCTTTGGCCCCCCTCACAACATTTGAGAAGCCCCGGGGAGGTGGTCTGCTTTGGACCCCCTAATTTGAATTTTAGTGCCCCAGGGAGGTGGCGGTCCCCGGGGCTTGGGGGTCCTCCAAGGCTCCATCAAACATAAAAAATACAAAGCACTGGGGGGGCGATCCCTGGAGCTGTGAGGGAGCCGTCAGCCCCCGAAAATATTCATAGAAAGCCCCAGGGGTGGCGGTCCCCGGAGCTGCAGGGGCCTCCCTGGGCCCTCTCTATTCCATTACATTTTAAAATACCCCCGGGACCTGGCCCACCCGGGGGTTAAAATTAACGAAGGGAGGAAGCCCATTTTTTTTATTTTTCATTTGGATCTGTGCACTCAGAGCTCATTCCACTTTTTTTTATTTTGTTTTAAATTCTTTATTTTACCTGGGGGTTTATGTAGGACCCCCTGAGCAGGCCTAGTGGGACAGGGTGTTTCAACCCTGCCCCCTTTTTTTGTTTTACGCCTTTAGTTTACTGTCTTCCTGTGCCTCGGTTCTACTGGGGCACAAGATGGCTGTTTTGGAGTGTTGACAGCCAATTAGAATGCAGCTCGTGATCAGCAGGGTGTGGGGATCCATCGTTCCTCTATATATCGATTTTTCCATTTTTTTATTTTCTCAGCAACTACTCAACGGATTTACACCATGTAACAAAAAGATTTCTTTCTGATCCAAGGGCTACTTTTTTGCCAAATTTAGTGTAATTCCGCTCAGCAGTTAGGGTTGTAGCCGAATCTAAAGTTTCCAATGGGAATTAACATGGAGAAAACACGTTTTGGGACCCCCCATTTTTTTCTGCTCCCACTTGCCGAATCACCCCAAAACTTTTTAAAATAGGAGCGGACCGGAGTTGGCCATGAGTTTTGAAAATTTCGCAAAGATTAGTCAACCAGCGCCAAAGTTATTGGGAAAACAAAAAAATTGTTTTGTATGGAAACTATATTCTAACTATAACTACCTACCGGCGAGCGCCAGTAGGGAATGTTTATATTTATATATATATATATGTATATATGTGTATATATATATATATATATATATATATATATATATATATATATATATATATATATATATACATATATATATGTATCTTTATTTATGAAAATATAATATATATATTATATGTTATATATTTTCATAAATAAAGATACAACGCACTTCAAATCCTGTCTTAAGCTTTTTATTTTTTTTATTTTCAGCAGTACTGGCTCACACCAATGTATTTCTGCCCTTGCGAGGCCTTTGTCACGGTTAGTGAGTATTTTTTCTCTTTCACTATTTATAACAAACACAATGTGCCTGTAATGTGGCATGTGAGAAATGTAGTTCACTTATTACATTATGTATATTTATATACAATATTTACAAGGTTTTGTATCAGATTTTCAGGTGACATTCAGCACAATTCACAATATTGTTTTTGTTGCAATTCATTATAAATTCATAAAATGCTCTATCAATTTATTTTTGGTTGGTACCAAATCAATTAGTCTTTCATCTATTTCCATTTGTTCAACCATAGTCTCTTTCAAATTTTTTTTCAAACCAGATATTTTGTTTCACGAGTATTATCACATCCATTGTTCCTGCTTCATTTAATTCTTGTGTCATAGGGATTAGTGCCCTTTGTGATACTTTCAACTACAACAGTTCTCATTTATTTGTGTTTTTTGTGCAGTCAGTCTGTTAAGATTCAGAGATTATCAGTCCAGATGTACAAATACCTCCTCATCATTATTGATCCCATGAGGGGTCTTTGATCGTAATCTGATTATGTATCTGGGTTCTGCTTTGCTCAGTCTCTTAATTCTATCGCCTCCTCTTTCATTACTTTGTATGGCGTGGATTCCAAAGAAACGCATCGCTCTCCAGTCACTGTTTTGACATATCATCATATGTTTTGCTTTTGCAGGCTTTAGATGCTTTACACTTCACATACCCCTTCTGTTGTTGTTGTAACCAGACCAGTTATTTGGAGCTTCTTCCAGCAAGTGGCTTTGCACAAGTAAATCTTTTATAGATTTTGTCTTTCTATATGTGACTAAAGGAGTGATCCAAGTAAGGATCCAGGGTCCGAGTCATTCGCTATTAGATGCCAATATTTTTTAATGTCTTTTATGATCAGTCCACTTTCTTTACTGTATGTTATAATACATCTTGGCGGTTCTTGCTGTTTAGTCTCTGTTGTTAGTTGTATCTATTTTGGTTTCAGTTCTTGTTTCTTGTTGTATCTTCTGTCTGCTTTTCCACAGTGTTGTCTCTCTGTAACCTCTTGATTTCAAGCTTGACTATGTTTCATTTATTTTGTCTTCCGCATCACTTTCTTTTACGCAATTGCGTTTCATTCATGTGAACTCCTCATAGGGGATACTTTCCAAAAGAGATTCAGGGTGAAAGCTCATGCCATGTAATATACTGTTTGTTGAGGTTTCTTTTCGGTAAAGAGCGGAATGAATTTGATCACCTTCTGTGTATATCCATGTATCCAGGAATGCAATGCCTTTTTGTACTAGTGGTGCATGTGAAGCTTAGACCTACATCATTCTTACTTAGGGCCTCATTAGGATCGGTGCCTGCTGCTTTCTGCATGCAAATGCAGAGGGGTACCATAGGTACCCCCCATGTGCACCCCCCACCCCCCTTCACCTAGGGGGCCCGCAACGGGCCCCCGTAGTGAAGTTCCGTATGCTTTTCCACGGCGGAAAACCCGCTGCGGAAAAGCATAATTTACAGGCCATCCTAATATGGTGGACGGTGTCTGGAAGACACCGTCACCATATTAGAGCTTTTCCGCCGTGGTTGTAAGCCGACCGCGGCGGAAAAGCTGCGGACGGAAACCAGGACCCACCAGCCATCCTAATGTGGCGGTGGGTCTTTGGTCAGTCCGCTGCGGTTTTTCCGCATCCTCTGGGCTGGCGGTGGCTTCCGCCGGCCCCGAGGATGCGGAGAAACTGCAATCATAATGACCCCCTTAATGTGTTGAAGTATTCCATGAACTCTCCTTCTGTGCCATTCCAGATTATGAATAATTCATCAATAAATCTGACCCATAAAATTATTTTATCCACATAATCCTGATTTTGTGTGTTCCAGTCTATCTCCTTTTCCCACAATCCCATCACCATATTTGCGTAGTTCTGCGAAAAGGATATCTCCATGGCTGTCCCACGGTCTTGTCGATACAGGTCGTGGTTGAAGAGGAATGCATTATTGGTCAAACATAACTCAATCATGGACAGTAACATTTTCGTGTGATCCAGTTCTGATATGTTGCGTTGTTTTAGAAAGTATGTGCATGCCTTTAAGCCCGCTTGATGCTCCATCGATGTATATAATGAGACCACATCCATGGTGGCCATGATGTATTCCGGGTTCCATGCTGTTCCAGTGAAGATTCTTAAGATATCTCCCATGTCACGTATGTAAGAGCTCAAGTTTTGTGCAATTGGGGCTAAAAATTGGTCTACATATATCAATGTTTTTTCATAAAGGGAATTGCATGATGACATAATAGGTCTGCCCGTGGATTTATTAGTGATTTGTGTATTTTGGGCAAGAAGTAAATTGTTGGGATAGTTGGTAATTCATTCGTCAAAAATTGTAATTCATCCTCATCTAGTAGATTAATTTCACTTTAATTATTCGTCCGGCAATGGTTACCGGGAACTGTCATCTTCAATGTAGGAGTTCTTTGAAGACGGTGGAGAAGTAACAGCAGCCACTGGGGACTCAGGTTCAGTCTTTCTTTTACAATCTGTATCAGAAGGCTGGTGAATCAAATGCTGAAAGTGAGAAGAGTCTCTGATAACAGACTTACCAGGACGCAGGGAAGTCACCATATGTCCCTTGGTGGACAAAAGGTGAAAAGGTGCAGCCTAATATGGAGCCTCAGATTTTCTCCTTTGTATTTGTCGGGCAATCACTAGATCTCTGGACTTAAATTCAATGGTCTTTAAATGTCCCCTCTTGTCAGCATAGGCATTTGTCTTTTCTTCATTAACCGAATCCTTCATTTGAGTTGTAAATATCACCTTCTTCTGTTTTTTTGGCCATTGAGGTAACTTGGTTGTCATTGACAATCTAAACATCAAGGTTGCAGGACTTTTGCCTGTGGGTGAGTGATGTGTTGAACGATAGTCTTGCAAGGTGAAATTCAGCACACTATGCAAATTGAGCATCCCAAGAGTTGCACGCTGTGCTGCTTTCATTAGCCTACTCATAAAACGCTCAATGAGGCACTTGTCCTGTGGCCACAAAGTTGTACTCTTCCGATGCTTCACGTTCAGATGCTCCAGAAAATCCTTGAATTTCCTACTGTTGAACAGCCGGCCATTTTCAGACTTCAGAATGGCTGGAACCCCCTATGTTGCAAAAATGCAGTCAAGTCTCTTAATGACTCGCTCATGAGTTGTGGATAAGAGATCCTCTATTAATGGAAATCAGGTGTACTCATTCACAATTACCATCAAATGATGTCCATTGATGAGTGGACCAAATAAATCGATGGCTATTCTCTGCCATTCATGCTTGGGGAGTCCTGAGATGTGAAGAGTATGTGGAGTAATGTTCATATAAAGACAGTTGCATAGATGACAGGCCTTGAGTTCCTTTTCAACCCTGTCATCTAAATATGTCAATTCAATTTTTTTATTGTATAAAATTATTAAAAATTATTACAAAAACATTTCTAAAGTTAAAAACACATATGTAACTATTACTTATATTAGAGTCTGTCATCTAAATATGGAAAACAGACTCGATCTCTCAGAGCTCTATTGGTGACAACAATACCACAAATGTCCTTTGTGAGCCAGTACAATTATCTTCTTTCATAAACTCTCCATAAATAGGATTCTTGATTCTCCCAGTATAACTCCTTCCTGAGTTATAGACGGTTCATCTTTAATGTTTTTGTACTTTTAGTATTTATCAGCACTGGTGAGAGGTCAAGCATGACGGTTCCACTACTGATCTGTAATTGTATCTTTCAACTCCAGCATATCACTATAATGGCTCATAGCAGTGATGATCTGGGCTAACAATATGACAGTGTAGTATTTGACTTACAATGAAATAAGGTAGCTTCATTGGTCTTAGATAGAGTACTTTAATCTTGTATAGACACTATTGTTTAGGCGGTCAGCAGGTATTTGATCCTTCACTGGATGATATACAATGGTGTTATCATAGTCTTGCAATCAGAGTCCTCACCATTCAATGCGAGGAGGTATCTTGGCTTTTGAATTGGCAAAGATAGTCAATAAAGCTTCATGATCAGTTACCACCATAAAGGCTTTTCAAACAGAATACATGGAAATGTTCACAAGCCCATACCATGGCTAAACTTTCTATGTCGGACTGAGAGTAGGCACGTTCTGTTTGGGACAAACGTCTACTGGCATATACCACAATAGTCCTTTGAGCATGGGGGGGTCAGTTTTGCTGTGCCAGGAATGGGGTTAGCGTCAGCATCAACCTCAGTATGAACATTTCAATTGAAGTAGACCATTTTAGTAGCAGTTTCAATGGTTTCTTTGATTTTCTTGAAACTTCTTTCACATTCCTGTGACCACTAGAAGAAAACATTTTTTTCATTAACTCTCGTAAGGGAGTTCTTATAAGCGTCTTGAACAGTAACTGACTATTGCAAGAAATTAACGTATTATAGAAGCATCTTGTGGGGGATAAGCATTGGACAACGTTTGTACTTTAGCTGGATCGGGTGTCATACCCCCATCAGAAAAGATATGGCCAAAGAATTTTAATTCAGTCTTGTGGAACTCACACTTGTCTTCACTCAAAGTCAGGCCTGCATTAGTCAGTAAGCAACATACTTGAGTGAGAGCTTTATCATGATCGTTTTGTGTAGCTCTGAAAATCAATATGTCATCGCTATAGTTGAATGCATCCACAACCGGCTGTATGACACATTGAATGACGTCTTGGAAACGTTATACAGCTGATGACACCCCAAAAGGGAGTCTTTTATATGCATGAGATACTTTTATTGCATAATTACTTAAAAGCATTGCACATACACACCTGTAACTTTAAAGACTGTTAACACAAACCTCACACATTTTGTAAACAATAACTCTGAGCAACAGAAAAACATGCTAATTGCCCCAATTAGCGCCATCAAAGTAGCCCTGACCCACCTATTTCAGTTTTTGAGAGAAAGTCTGGTATTTAAACTGCGCTTATATGAGCGGCATTCCGGCCTGGATAGAGACTCATAAAAGGTCCTTAAAATGTATTCTATTAGTAAAAAGCTAAAGATCCATTAAAAGCCAAGCTCTCCCCTTGCGAATTTACATAGGTTGGAGTGTGCTAGTGCAATATCAATCACAAAAATTGGGAAGTAATTATCCCCAGTTAACAATGACTCTATGTCTTGGCCAGAGTGACAGTAATATGGTCCATCTCCACAATAGTAAACAATGGCTCTGTGCAAAAAAAGCAGAATAATGATTGTCCCTCTTCAGGGGAACCATGTGGCGATGGCCAAACCTGCTGTAAAAGACCAAGCTCCCCCTTTGCAGGTTAACATAGCATAAAAAGTGCAAGTACAAAACTAGTTGGCAATACAATTCATCCCTGCATTTATAAGTGATGACTCTATATCGCAGCTTAAAAGGTACTAATGCATTCAATGCGTCCGTTTGATTATAGTACACCATGGAGTTGCTTTCGGGTATGCTGGTACCAAGTATGGCCTGAAGCCTCCAGTCCCACATCTGTCCCCGCTTTCCCATTGGTTTATCGTCCGTACCGCATGTCAAGGTCTAGGGTTGACCAATTTCAGTGAGGCGATGTGCATCTGGTTTGTTTCATTCAAATCCCTTCGGGTAGCACTCATGAATTTAACAAATTTGGCCTGGTCCGAGGGCACTGTACAAGATAAGAGCAAAGAGACTGCTTCTGCACATGTTCTAACCCCAAAGCTTAGGACCATCAGTTTTAGCAACTTCTGGCAATGTTGGAGGAAGGCAGAACAGCAGCATTTAAGATATTCCATGGACTCTGCTCTGTAATTGCACAACCTGCATTTAAAACTCTTCAGCAAGGATTTTCAACTTGGATTTAATTCCTTTATTGGTAATAACACTATCCTAGCCCATCGGATCTCTTTCAAACATTTATTTCCTAAGGCGCTGTTCAGATAAGGCTAAATGTTGTTTGCCTCGTATGAATTCATTAGCCCGACAACACACCAATGCCCTTGTATCTAGCCATATCTTTTTTCTTAATTGCTGGAAAATGTGTTTGTTTAATGCCTTCTTTATTACTACATAGTTTACTTCCTCTGGGGACCAAGTTGCTATAGATAGATCTGGTTTTACCACTGCATCAAGTGAGCACTTTTGCCAAGGGTTAGACCCCCTTCAAATATATCTAGCCGTGTCTTAAACCAGTATTTCACCAGGGTGCTCATACATTCATATTTTTGTTGCACCAGACCAAACTCAAGCCAAATCAGGGCATTACTTGTGAATTTGGGAAGCCCAAAAAGTGTTTTATAACACTGGCACTGTGCTTCTTCCATTATCAACTCCATTTTCCCTGAGAATGCCTGCAGTGCATACTGTGCTACTGCAAGCAGTTTGGATTCCGTAACTTTTCTTATCAGTGCTGTAGTTGGGCTATGTAATTTGCCCTGTATTTTACACATTGCTTAGATGGTGGCTTGTATTTTAGCCTTTGATATATAAACAGACCTACGTGTGTATAAAAGGTCATACTATACCTGAAATCAAGACCAGGAAGACCTGTGCACCATTTAGCTGCGTTATCATGTCAGCAATATGTGAACCTGGATTTTGTTCTCGTTCAATTGCCTTGTTTTCTTGGTGCATATCAATGTCTATGCACACAGCTCCTTCAGTGTCCTTTTTGGGCACTATCATATGGGAGAAACTCATGGCATTGGACAGGTTGAACGCTCAATAATGTAGTGTTTAAGTAATACTTCAAGTTATTTTTCAACAGCTTCTTGTAAATGAAAAGCAACTTGTCTATGTGCCTGAGCAACAGGCCGGACATCGTCTTTAATGTGTAACTTTATCTTCATAGTCTTTAGCTTTCCCAAACCATGAGAAAATGAAGGAAATTGACTTACTACTTCATGGTGAGTATTCAGGTTGAAATTCACTGAAATCAGTCCCAGATCAGCAGCGGTACTGAAGCTGAGTAGACATGCACTTGCTGTTGTACCTTGGAGCGCATGGATGGGTGCTCGCACTTTCATGTTCTTGTGTTTCAATGTCGCTACAAATGAACCTTGACTTTTTATGGGCAATGATGCAGCCCAAGTATACACTTTGGTTTTCATTGGTGTATGTCGATGTAACAGAGACAGGCCATAATATTTCTCTTCAGGCATTATATTTCTCGATGCACCACTGTCGATGATGAAAGTTATCGAGCAGTCATTTATTTCTAATGTTATTTTTGCCAATATTTGTATAACTTTAGTGCTTTGGCATGTCAACTTTTCTTTGAATTACTTTTTTCCTCGCATGTGGACAGTTCAACATGCGCTCTTTTATCTGAAGTGAAGATTGACATGGCGCAACTGCCTTCTTCACTTTCACTGGATACTGAGGTGGACTGTACCGAAGAGGCAGGAAAGTCATTGAATCTTGATGATATTTGTTACAAGGCTACATGGATGCGGAGGTGGCAGAGAAACAACCAGCTCCAACAGCACAGCTTCAAAATATGAATCAATACATTCTAATGTCCCCTGTCAACAGGGAACATTCTAAACAGAGCAACAATTCTACACAAAAAATAATGCTTTAAAAAACATACTACAATTTGGTACTACACATATACTACATGGACGAACTGTTTAACAATGATTTAGATGACAATCGAGTTCGTTCAGGGTCAATTTTCCTCAATTGAGGTTGTCGCTTGGCCTTCTGGGCTTGTGTTCTGGCGGCCATTTGGTCTTTGCGCCATGATGCACCCTCTTTTTCTATCGCTTTACAAACTGTCACAAAATGGTTCTCTTTCCCATGACTTTACATATCCATCCAATGTTGGGACATTTACCGTCATTTGCAAACAAATAACTAATCTAAAACAAAACTTCTTTTAACTGGCAGACAGCACTTTGTGTCCTTCAATCTGTTGCTTTGGCTTACTTTTTATGCTCATAACTAATTCACCTTGGACACCTCTGGTCTCCATGTCAGTGGCTTGTCTTTCAGCACACTCCTCAACTCTGTCAGCCATCAACACTCCCTCCAGACTAAGAGTTTCTCTCAGCTTTCATTGTATGAATGAATCTGACAAGCATCCATTCATAACTCCAAGTCGTATAACTAATTAAAATCATTGAACTTACAGTGTTTGATGAGCAAATTAATCCATGGTTTCACCAACTTTTTGGCGTTTTTGACTGAAAATGTATCTTTCATAATCAGCGTTTGGTACTAGATGGAACTTTACATTCAACGTTTCTTTTATCTGTCAATATGTAGATTATTCATCAGTTTGCAACATTTTCTTTATAACTTCTTTCACACCATCACCAGCAAGATATTTTAGATACTCTTTTTGTTATCAGTCTTTTCAAGTGCATCAATGAAATCATCAAATTTGTCTATCTATGCAGACTTTCAAAGGCCAATATTGAGCTTTTTGGCATTATTGAATGGCAGTGGTGGTTTCAGGAATGCTGCAGCATTTTGGGCCAGTGTGGAACTTGAGAGTAATGTGTTCCTGGACGCTGTTATTGCCTAGTGTTTCTAAGACCTAGTGATGTACTGGCTTCTTTCTCATTTTTAATGAGAGCTGGAGACATGAGTTTCATCACAGCCATCTGAAGAATTTCACTATTCTGAGATTCATTCTGGGCATCTCATTTTCCAATAACCTGAGAAGTTGTTCTGAACCCCACTCTGCAACTTTGTGAATGAACCGTTTCAGGTATGAATGGCTCTGTTAGCATAGCCACTAAAACTTCTCATTGAGCAGACTTTACTGAGTTTGGTAGTATGGTGACTCTCTTCAGGGCATTCAGTAAGGCATTTATTTCTTTTTGTCTAAAGGCCAATTTGCATTTTGTAACACCTGATTGATCTCTAACATGCAGCGCTTCTATTTGGAACGTTATTGTGGAGGTTATGATTATCAGCAGCTGCGCATCATAAACCAGGTTGAATGTGCTTTCAACATTAACATTCTGTATATTGTATAGTTTTATCTTGAGCGGCAGCGCTGTACCATCATGTATGGCTTGACCAGCAGGTTCTCGATCATCAATGTGTAAATTCTTTGCAACGCTTCCATTGTCTTCACTTGCTTTACAGCGGCTGTAGTTGCTCTTTGACTTCAAATGCATGAAATGTCGATTCTGTTCTTCGACAATAACACATGTGGCACACACAAGCAGTTTGCTTGGACCATGCAAACTCTCTGGGAGAGCACGGTCATTCTTCAAGTTACTTATCCCCTATCTCATTGCAGTTTGTAGCATCTTTCCAGCCTGGGTACCCTCTAATTATTCTGCTGCGTGTAACTGCAAACTCAGCCTTCTAAAACAAGCTTTCATAGCATTGCACTCTGACACCTACGTCACAGCTCTGCAGAGTCATTTAGGAGCCAAACGGGTTCCTTTCTAAATTATCACAAGAAATTACAACCACTTGCTTTCTTTTCATAATGCATCTGATAAGTGAGCCTACAGCTGTTGAGTAGTTTCACTGTCAATACTTGATGCATAGTTTAATTCCAATTACTAAATATGATTTTCCTTATTCAGATAGATTTGAAATGAATAAATCCACTAAGATGATGTAGGGGCCCAGTATGAAATTAATGTTAACAACAAAATCAAAATGGCTTTTGAAAGGATCTCAAATGAATAAT
Source organism: Lissotriton vulgaris (assembly GCF_964263255.1). Taxonomy (NCBI): domain Eukaryota; kingdom Metazoa; phylum Chordata; class Amphibia; order Caudata; family Salamandridae; genus Lissotriton; species Lissotriton vulgaris. The sequence goes on from NC_141689.1 coordinate 1,859,788,162, forward strand.
TATGTTTTTAGTTCAGTAAGATGTTAGACTTGTCCCTCACAGTCTCCTTCAATTTATAGGTTTTGCATAGTTTTCCATTCCTGGGAGAATTTTTTTCTTTTTTGATTCATATCTTCCTAGATGACTCAACAACTTTTAATCTTGAATGATGCTTTAATACAATATGTTCTAAGACTAAGATAATAAATGTAAATTATGCATAATTATTTATTTATTAAAGGGTTTTCTAAATTGATGTGTGCCTCATTTTGGCTACATCAGTGCTCTGAAAAAAAGATGATGTATAGCTTGATGATGTGATTGAGTCAGTATAGACCAATTGGGTCAGGTAAGCAACAAAGTCCAATATGGTTCAGGGGTATCTTCCTGCTGTGTTTATCCCCAACCCCTCCCTGTTTTTTCATCTCCCACCTGCCCTCCTGTTCCTGTTTTTTACTCCTCCCAACCACCCTCCTGTCCCTGTTTCTTATCTTTCTTTCAAATGTTTAAAATGTTCAACCACTCAAGGGGACGCAGGAAGCGAAGTGCTGTTAATACAGAGTTCTGCTCGGTGGTTCTTGTCAACAGAAATCTCCTCACCAACAGCGGTCTTATATACATCTCAGCTTTGGATACAGCTTACTATATAGAGCAGGGAAGAGTCTGAACACCTTCATGTGCCTAAATGTGCTTAGCGTTTCCCTCCTGAAGTACTTATAACGAGTCAAAAGCTATTTGGTGCTGAGCCAGGTCACAAAAGGAAGCTGTTGCAGACATCTACTGCTTTCTTCTATGGGCCCCAGGTCAAACATGGTGCCATTGATGCTGTAAGTGTTGGTTGTTCACGCTTTCGTGGTGTGTAAGTGGGTTAGTTCAGGTTTGCTTACAATAAATTATTTTGTGGCACGCGACTTTTCAGGATTGCACCAACCTGCATTGACCCTCTGAAGGACGCGATTCAGCCAGCAAGAATAATGGGTAGGTTTTAGAACAGTGCGCTTGAGAATCTGTAGTCTCCGTGTCATCTTGACCACTTTCCACTCCCCCAGAATTGGTGGTGTAGTGTCTGCACCATACCACAAATAAGTACCCGCACATACATCTTTGTCAAGTACAGGCTGTACTCCCTGTTTCTTCTTCCCTCCTTTCCGTCCCTTCTTTCTTCTAACCTCCCAATGCCCTCCCATGCCTGTTTCTTCTCTCCTCCTTCCATCCTCTGTGTCTCAGCCTCCCTTCACGCACACCCCCATCAGCCACACTGAGCTGATTGCCAAAGCCAATAGATCACCCATGGACGAGGTCTTTTAGCTTTGACAAAGTTTGTTTTTAGTAGTAATTTACATCAGAAAGTTAGGTACCACCCCTTTTTTAGGGGGTGGAGACTTATAAGTCTACACATTTAAGTAACATTACAACCGGATGTTGTGATTAGCTAAATGTGGTAAAGTTTCTCAAAAGTGTAAGAGCAAAGCTTCACATATAAGTTACTTACAAGTGTAACTCACCTTTGTAAATAGCCCGGAAAAAGTCTAAACAGAAAGAGATTACTGCTAACAATTATAGAGGTTTTCTAACTTGCTACCTCCTACCTTAAGAACGCTTGGGGCATTTTCACAATAAGTGAGCACTGGGAGCCATATCACATAAATTGAGCACTGTTGGGGTCCACCTCTTTGTGCTGACTGGAGTCTTAAGTAGTTGAAGTCCTGTAGCAGAGCTGTTTTATCACCTTAGAAAGTGGTAAACTGTTAGTTACCACAGGAGCTTTCAAGGCATATATTACTTTTTGCTGGAAATATAAAAGTGTTTATTGACATATCTAAAGTCAACAACTAAACATAGAAACTGCAGCACAACAAAACAAAGCCATATTCCAATAATACAGTACAAGACAATAGCTGCACAAAACACATTACCTGCGCAATAAAATTCCACCAGGCAAATGTGCACTAACAATCTTGTCACATATCACCACCTCCAGAATTTTGTTTTCCTAATACAGTAGTGCGAGATGTTTAGAGCAAGCAATATCTTAATAGCAGCACCAGTGAAAATTGTTTCGTGATTGGGACCAGGAAGTGCACATCTCTTCCACATCTCTGCCACAGGTTTAAGCTGACTCACTCTAAATAGTTGAAGAGCTGGAGCTGTGCTACTTTACCACCTTAGAAACTGGCAAATAGTGCTTTCCAGGAACTTTAAAGTCATGTGCTAAATTTGGCTGGAAATCTAGCACCATTTTTGAGACCTCAAAATTAAATAATAGAACATTACACAGTAACCTACACAAAGCAATATGATAACACAATTGAAATATTACTGAGCACAGTACAACCAAACAGTGAAAATATTAACACAAATCTAGCAGTAGTTTTTGACATTGTTAAAGTAAACAACAGAACAAAACACAATGTCATAGACAAAGCCACATAACAACACAAAATCAAACAATCACAGGGCACTACACAACAAAACGCTCAAAATGTAAATACAACCCAACAACCACAGTAAAATGCAACAATATTGCATTACAGTAATTCTGAAGACAGCCTAAACATAGCACAACAAATCCCCACCACAATAAAATGTCACAGATCAGAAATGCAAAGACATTCTTGTCATACTATATACCCTTCAAACCTCAGGACATATCACCAAGGAAGTGGCGGAGAGAGGCGTTACCTGTCTTGGCTTAACGCCACTCACCGCCACTTCCGAAACTCCATTCTGCACCATATTAACAAGGATATGGTGCAGCCTCGCGGTTCCCACTTTGATGGCGCTAAGTTACACAACTTAGCGCCAGCGCAGGAACCCTTGCACCAGAGTGCAAGAGTGTCTGCGAGCAGGGAGGTTTGTTTATGTGTAGAAAGGAGTTCTTTCCTGCACATAAACAAACCTAAAAATGCCATTTTGTAACTTTCATGTGTGATGCTTCGTGCAGCACACATGGAAGTTACAAAATGACATTTTGAAAAACGGTTTGTTCATGTACAGGAAGGGACACTTTCCTGTAGATGAACAAACCATGGCATTTTGGTTTCTCCATGTGTGCTGCACAAGGCAGCACACAGAAAAAGCAAAAACGAGAAGAAATAAAGCATTTCTCCTCATTTTGCCACCTTAAGACCAGGACTTTTATGGTCTTAAGTTCGGTGCTGCCACCTATTATCACCAAACTTGATAATATGTGGCAGCGTCAACTTTAATGGGTGTTGCGGTGGTATGCCCACCGCAACACCCACTGCACGCCCACTTTTACGCTAATTTTAGCGTGAAAGGGGCCTTATTATCAAGGCAGCGTTGAGCCACTTAACGCGATAAGGGCTTGATAATTTGACCTCTTATCTTCAATAATGTGGTGGCAAAAGGTGTGTCCAGTAAGGACTATTCAGTGGCCAATGACATTGAATAGCGCTACTCAAAATTGTTTTGTAATATGACCTTTTCGTGAATATCCTTCCCACGTAAAATAATGCTGACAATGATGTGTTACAGTTAGGGCCTTCAGCATTCAAAAAAGACAAATTTATATCAAGCAGTTGAACAGTAACTGTATTCTGTGAGTCCCAGTAATCTTGAGAAGATAAAACATCTACAGGCAAAATATATATGAATACGTATTCATGTAATAAATGTGTATTAGCGTACCTCAGGCCTGGGTTTACCTTTTTCTTCATAAATATAGACAAATACAGCCGAATCAGGAAGGCATTTATGAGAACGGGAAGTTATTCTGCTGTAGTGCTACTTCACTTACTTTTAAATACTTTTGATAATTAACCACATCCATTTAACATGGAAATATAAAGGGAATAATCATATTCAGTTAGTACACATCGGAAAACGGCGTCCTAATACTTTTACTGGCAGGGGAATTTGACATTTCGGGTTGATTGAAAGGGCCCTTTATGAATGCGCGACTTAGTACTCGTCCAGCTTAACTTCCATTACTCATTAAGGCATTCGTGAAACAGTGGTTTCTATCAACATAGGGTTTATGTACAACCAGAAAGCAATGTGTTTTATTGCAACATCTTTCGAAATACTTTAGTAGCAATCTAGTTCATCATCTATCGTTTTTGCTTAAAAGTAACTTTTATCTGCCAACACGTCATTAGCAAAGATTTGCAACATGGTTATGTTCAGCTGTTTGGACTCCCTAAGAGTTTGCAGATTATAGTTGCTTACAGTCTTCTCCTCACCAAAATAAAACCCACTCAAAGTGTTCGTCTATCTATTCGGAGTAAAGTTCCAGTGTGTCTGAAGGGATACATGTTTTAAAGGAAGGTGATTAGACCTAACTCCCCGCCTTAGGACTTACCTGTGACTGGTCCACTTCTCAGTCAAAGCCCTTTGCAGACCCAGCTCAATGCCCGAGGCTCCTGCTCTCTCTTGCACTTCCTATCTCTTGTTTCTCTCTCTCACGCTCACTCATACTATGCTCTTATGTGCCTTAGGCCCACATGCATCAAGCACTTTTGCATTCGCAAACGGTGCGATTCCTTAAAATCGGCCGTTTGCGAATGCAAAAGTGCTTTTTCAGATGCATCATCATTTCTGAATGGAATTCGCTGATTTTGCGACTTTCCAGAATGCGAATGCATTTAAGGAATCGCAAATTTGCGATTCCTTAAATGCAATGCATCATTCAGAAATGAAATTGCGAGAACAAGGTTTGGAAGTGCAAATTACCACGAGGTTGAACCTCGTGGTAAATTGCGAAAAATGTTTAAAATGTACTAATTTACATTTTAAACGATGTCATGTTACAGACACACATGTCCTTAGGACATGTGTGTGTGAAACATCCATTTCAAATTACATTTCGGGGGTGCAGGGGGGGGTCCTTTGGACCCCCCCCTGCACCCATGAAATTTTCTAAGTGCCATTCGCAATTTCCATTGATTCCTATGGGCCTTTTGGCCCATAGGAATCAATGGGAATTGCGAATTCGCAATTTTGAAGTCACAAAATATTTGCGAGTCGGTAAAAATTGCGAATTTTACCGAATCGGAAATATTTTGCACTTTCCATGATGCATCCCGTTTTGCGAATCCATATTTGCGATTCAGTAAAATTCGCAAATTTGGAAACGCAAAACGGGAGTTTGATGCATGAGCCCCTTATTTCTGTACACTTTCTGCCCCTTTTTAGAACTCTTTGTGCCTCTCTTTTCCATTCAACGGGCACATTATGCATCTTTTCCGCACTTTTGTTCCTTGCTTTTCAGACTTTTCTCTTTGTTTTTCTGACCTTTTTGTGCTTGTGTTTTCATCTTTCTCTCTTGTATTGAGTCACTCTTCTACTTTCACTGCCCAGTCCATACTTTTGTGCTTCTTGCTCATTGTTTTCGCCCCTTTTCTTATGTCTGTGTGAGAAGCTGGCCTGGTATATGATGCCCACTAATGTAAGTGTGCACCTTGCACCAGTCCAGACCACTCTTATGGTGATTTAAGAGGTCTCAGACAACATTAAAAAGCTATCGAAGTGTTAGCTGTGGAGAGCAGCCTTCAGGCTTAGTCTTGAAGGAGTGTAAAGCAGCTTGTTTTACCAGAATGCAATCTTATATTATAGACTAAATGAAAAGAGAACCACACAGTAGTTATAACAAATATGTATTTAGTATATAACACTATATAGTACGTTACAGTATCTCCCACACAGAGATAGACACAAAGCACACAATACTTTAGCAAAGAAATCACAGTATATAGCACTAATACACAGCGGGCCCCAGGAGGTGACCAAATCATATACTAAGAAAGTGGTATAAGAACCATGACTCGAGTCAGGACAATGTCGAGAGGATGTAGAATTGCTGGGACCCCAAGGAACCACCCAAGGTGAGTAGATAGGGACCCCATGGAGTTCATGTGCATTGTGTGAACACAACCACATACTCTGTACAAGTCTATGTGCAAGTCACAATTGGAATTTTAAAGATTAAAGACCCTTACCAATGGACCAAGAAGAAATCCAGTGGAAGACAGAAGGTTGGAGAGTCAACCCATCTATGGATACCGAAGTATCCAAGTTACCTATCTCAGGGAAGCCACGGAAACCACCGTCAAACCCAATTGAAAACTTCAGGAAAGTGCCACTGCTGGAAGAGAAGAAAGTGTCCATAGGAATAAAAATGTGGATTCTTGCTGAAAAGAACCTGAAAGCAGAGGGGACAGAGTCTGGGTAACTTGAGAGTGACCAGGGGCTTGGTAGACAAATGCCCACAGATGTCGGGTGCTTCAGGATAGTTGATGGTGACTTTGACTCTGCAGCTGCGGGGACCAGGTGATGTTGAGGATGACCAGGAGCTGGATACAAGCTGTTCTGCAAAGGACGTTGAGTGCTGTGTGGTCAGTGTCCGGCGTGAGCACTAACAATCCTTGGCAAAAGCCACCCACGCAGGAGGTCAAGAAAGTGTACAGTTCGGACCATCAAGGTCCAGGAGACTAACCACAGGCAGGGGAGTCAGGGCAGGCCTGAGAAGTCAGGGGAGCCCAAAGAAATCAAAGGTGACCCTCAAATGGACTCACAGGCCAACGGCACAGGAGTCGCGAGAGGACCTAGGACAGCTCACCAAAAGAGGCAGGCAACGATGCACACAATGCAGTGTGGCTGAAGATTCTGGTCATAGGAGGTGCTCTGGGTTGGGGCTACTTGAAGCTCGAAGATCTTCTTACAAAGATGTCAATAAGCCTTTGCAACTGCAAAGGTGTTGCGGTACCCAGGGGTTTGGTTATTGCAACCCCCACTTCAGCTCCTGGCCTCAAACTTGGTCAGAGGGTAGAATAGGCCTCAGGCGCTGAGGAAAAGCACCACCTGAGTTACAGAGCCCACAAAGTACTGAGGAGCTCGGGATCTGCAGACTTGTCATCTTCAGTTCGGTGCCTGCGAATGAAGGTGAATGACTCCTTCACTCCAAGGGAGATTACTTTGGTCATTTTGGATGCTTCACAGGCCTTGGATGGATTCTGGAGGATGCACAGGCTCAGACAATGCAGAAGACTGGAAGGGAGATGAAGTCAGGCCCAAACGAAGTCCAGAGTGCCCAGATGTTAGAAGTGCAGTGGTTTCAATTCTGAATCTTGTCCACTATGAATCTAATTTAAACAACAACTGAGATTGCATGTGCTGCCAATCCTTTCACTTACTTATTCTAGATAGAACACCTGACCGTTAAACAAATGTTCCTGAAACCAAAAGTGTCTGTTTGACTTTTATTTTATTTTGAAAAAAGGGGATTATTTTTTATTAGAATATCCACAGATTTTTTGAAATTGTTTTAGTCAAAGTTTATGACCTTATGTACAATACACAACTCTTATTTATATAAACACAACAATACGTTTTCAATAGAAATCTTTTTCAAAACTTTATAGACAACATATAATACAATAACACTCAGTCATACTCCTCACAAACCACACTATTTACATATCAACAGACAATACAAAAAGAGAACATATAAATTATATCTACAATGTAATCACTTGATTTACAATGAAGCCTTAGAACTTAATCTTATATTTACAAAGCTGTTCAAAAGTAAATATTATCCAATTCTTGGTTTTTTAAGGCTTGAAAAGTCACTATGAATCTAAGGTCGTACAGCCAGGTAAGTCCTTCAGTACCCACGAGAGAGGTTTGGAAATATTCAGGGGACTTTCCCATGGGAGGGTCTGGACAGGGGTAGGATACTCTCATGTCCTATGTCCAGTCTCACGCCAGAGCAGGAGCCAACGGCTGCAAGGACTGGTCAGAACTGGACTATGCACAGGGACATCAAATGTACCCCTCATGCAGACTTTCAGGCGCTGGCACACCTCCCTGAGACAGGATGCCTATTGTCCTGCTTTCCCCTGCTTGAGCTTGACTCAGCTGCAGGAGGGCAGAAATGTGTCTCGGGTCGGCAGCAACCATTTTGTGCTGTCCTGAGCTAGAAGGCTGGTACCGGGAACACCGAGAACCCCACAAAGGGCTTTACTGGTGGGTGGAATCATACCTCCCACAGCGGTTACCGGTGTGGAGGTATGATTCCAACATGCTTGACACCAAACATGATAGGGCTCATTGCATCCCTTTTTGATATGGTCATCAAGCGGTCACGTACTGCCCCTCTATATTAGTATATGGCTGCTTCACTGACAACCCGGGAGAATGGACTCCGTAGGATGCAGGAGTGTCCTGCTCATGCATAGGCACCCTGTCACTTAGAACCAAGTACCCTGCCCTCAGGATTATAAAGGCCTTCTATAGGGGTGACTTATAGGTTTTAAGTGCAGTGACCCTTAGATATAGTAAATCTAACTCTTTAGTAAGTGGCGCATGCATCAACTTGCACAGGCTGCAATGGAAGGTCTGTAGCTCCATTTTGCATGGCCTCTCATGGGTGGCATAGTACATGCTTCAGCCTATGGGAGGCCTCTGGGGTACCTATGCCCTGGGGTAGATGTTACCATACACTAGGGACTAACAAGGGTACAACAGTATCCAATCTGTGGTGTACCTAAGTACATAACACAACAGTTCAGGGAGAAAACAGATAGACTGGGGTCCTGATTATCAGGATCCCAGTCAGACTAGTCAGAAACAGCATCATATCAAGCAGAAAATGGAGGTAACAACAAGAAGCAGATCCTACTTTCCTACAGTCTGTTTCTCATCTTTCTTGACTTCCTTGTGTCAAAATTGTTGTGCTTTCTGTGCCTCTTGACATGCATACCCTACCTGACTCCCACTTCCTGCCTCACACCTCCTGTATCTCCTCTGTCCCACCCACCCTACCCTCTGTTTCTTCCCCTCCCTGGACCTACTTAATGGCTGCTGCAGCACAGTCATGCTCATTGGGTGCACCAAAGGCATATCAAGGCACGCCAAATGTAATCCCGCTTACGCCCATCAATGCCTGGACTGCACTCAGTTCCAGGAACCCAGGTTCTTCCTCAATCTACCATTACCCTGCTGCATACCTCCAAGCAATCAACCCCATCCACCGCTAGCCATACTGCCGCCACACACACAACAATAGAGAACTGTACTACCTGAAAATTTGCATGCACTCTTGTTCCCACCTTAACTCCCACACCAACAGCACCTAGTACACCACTGGTACACACTCTCACTCCCACATCCTCCACAACCTTAAGACCCTCAACTTCTGCACCAACAGATCCCAGCACCCTTCTGGTACACACACAACCATAACAACAACCACCCTTAGCACAGTGCCCACTCACATACATAGTACTGAACACCAGCTTACTCAGCAAACATGCCATGGAGATGAGGGACCGACTGAATGACAAAACCCCAGGCCTGCTCTTCCTCACTGAAACAAGCGCAAGGTAAGTGGATTTATTTATTTATTTAGTTTCCCTATAAGTCGTTTGCCACTTCCACCCCCTCACCCCAGCCGCCCCCCATGTGCTTACCTGCATGGCCGTCACTGGTGCAAGAATGTCTGCCTTCCCATGATAGTCACTGCTTCTGGTTGAACCCACCTGATGCCTGTGCTTTAATTTGGTAACAATGACCCTCAGCTGTTAAATGTTCTCCTCAACATCTTAATCTTTACCTCCAAATCATTGGTCCCAGCACCTCCAGCTACAACTCCATCAGTAGAGATAAAACAACTACAAGAGAAACAGAAGAATAACTTAATGGAACAGCTTATTCCCATCTCATCAAATAAATGGTATGTTATAATGATGTGTATAGTGCACTAATAACTTGAGAAGTTATCCTGGCGCTTGGACAGGTGTGTAGGTTTGTGGTCCCCAAGGTGCTTATACGAAGATCCAGGTCTTCAGCTTATTGACGAACTCAAGAAGTGAGGAGTTCAAGAAAGTTCAAGTTCAGGCATTTGTATAGCGCATTACTCACCCAGAGGGTCTCAAGGCGCTAGGGGAAAGGGGTTCATTATTTGTCGAAAAGCCAGGTTTTAAGTTCTTTTCTGAAGGAGATGTGGTTCTGAGTAAGGCGGAGGTGGGTGGGGAGTGAGTTCCAGGTCTTGGCAGCCAGGAAGGAGAAGGATTTGCCACCCATGGTGGATTTTCGGATGCGCAGGACTTCGGCGAGGGCTTGATTGGACGATCTTAGTTGGTGGGTCGGTTTGTAGAAGGACAGTCGAGTGTTGAGGCATTCGGGTCCTAGATTGTAGAGGGCTTTGTGTGCGTGGGTGAGAAGGCGGAAAGTAATTCTTTTGTTGACGGGAAGCCAGTGAGGTATTTTAGATGTCCGGTGATGTGATCTTGGCGAGGGATGTCTAATATGATTCTCGCAGACGCGTTTTGGATGCGCTCGAGTTTTTTCTGTAATTTTGCTGTGATTCCGTCGTATAATGTGTTACCATAATCCAGTCGATTCGTGACCAGTGCGGGGGTGGCAGTCTTTCTTGTTTCGAGGGGGATCCAGCGGAAGATTTTTTTGAGAATGCGAAGTACGTTGAAGCAGGAGGACGTTACTGCGTTGACTTGTCTGGACATCGAGAGAGAGGAGTCTAGGATGAAGCCGAGGTTACGTGCGTGGTCTGTGGGTGTGGGTGCTGTGCCCAGCGCGGAAGGCCACCAAGAGTCGTCCCAAGCTGAGGGGGAAGATCCTAGGATGAGCACCTCCGTTTTGTCTGAGTTGAGTTTTAGGCGGCTATGTTTCATCCATTCTGCTACTTCTTTCATGCCTTCGTGAAGATTGGTTTGGCGGTGTTGGGGTCTTTGGTGAGGGAAAGGATTAACTGGGTGTCGTCGGCGTAAGAGATGATGTTGAGGTTGTGTTGACGCGCGATGGAGGCGAGAGGACTCATGTAGACGTTGAAGAGGGTGGGACTGAGTGAGGATCCTTGAGGTACGCCGCAGATGACTTCGGTGGCCTCTGAGTAGAATGGGGGAAGTCGGACTCTTTGAGTTCTCCCAGCGAGAAATAAGATGATCCAGTCCAAGGCTTTTCCTTGTATGCCGATGTTGTTGAGGCGATGTATAAGGGTGCTGTGGCAGACTGTGTCGAAAGCGGCGGATAGGTCGAGTAGGATGAGGGCCACTGTTTCTCTGTTGTCCAGGAGTGTTCGGATGTCGTCGGTCGCTGCAATGAGGGCGGTTTCGGTGCTGTGTTTGGCTCGGAACCCGATTGAGATGGATCAAGGGAGTTGTTGGATTCAAGGAAGGAGGCGAGCTGGCTGTTGATGGCTTTCTCAATGACTTTGGCCGGGAATGGGAGGAGGGATATGGGTCGGTAGTTTTTAAGTTCAGAGGGGTCTGCTGTGGGTTTCTTCAGAAGGGCGCTGAGTTCGGCGTGTTTCCAGCTTTCTGGAAAGGTGGCAGAGTTGAACGAGCAGTTGATGACATCACGGAGATGGGGTGCGATGATGGAGTCAGCTTTGTTGAAGATGTGGTGAGGGCAGGGGTCGGTAGGCGAGCCAGAGTGGATTGAGTTCATGAGGCGGATGGTGTCTTCAGTGGTGATTGGGTTCCAGGCGCTGAGGTTGTTAGTTGGCGGAGTAGGATCTGAGGGGGGTGGGGAGGGTTGATCGCTGGGAGAATTCTCGAAGCTGTTGTGGATGTCGGCAATTTTGTCGTAGAAGGAGGATAGCGCGTCGCAGAGGTCTTGGGAGGGAGTGATGTCGTTAGATGCTGCGGTGGGGTTGGTGAATTCTTTGACGATGTTGAAGAGTTCCTTGCTGTTATTGGTGTTGTTGTCGAGACGATCCTTGAAAGCTGATTTCTTGGTGGATCGAATAAGTTGGTGGTGTTTGCGGGTGGCTGTCTTGAGGGAGGCCATGTTGTCAGAGGTTGGGTTTTTTCTCCATATTTTCTCCATAGCTTCTTGGATTTTTTAAGTTCGTCATTGAACCAGGGAGCCTTTTGCTGGCTGATTTCATCTGGTGCTTTTTCAGGGGTGCTAATTCGTCAGCACTGTGGGTAATCCATTGCTTGAGGTTGGTGGCAGCTTGGTTTGGGTCCATTGAGAGGGTGGGGGGGTTTTGGTTGAGTGATGCGAGGAGTTGGTCGGAGGTGATTTTGTTCCAGTTTCTCCGAGGAATAGGTTGTGGACGGTTGTGGGTTAAGGTTGTTTTGTAGCTGAAGTGAACACAGCTGTGATCCGTCCAGTGGAGAGCTGTAGTGCGGTCGAAGTAGATGTGCTTGCTGGAGGTGAAGATAGGGTCAAGCGTGTGTCCGGCTGTGTGGGTGGGGGTGTCAACAAGTTGTTTGAGTCCGAGATTGGCCAAGTTGTCCAGAAGGGTGGTGGTGTTGCTGTCGTGTTTGTTTTGAAGGTGGTAGTTGAGGTCTCCTAGAAGAATGTAGTTCTCGGAGGCGAGGGTGTGTGGGCAGATGAAGTCCGCGATGTCATCGCTGAATTTAGTGCGGGTACCTGGAGGCCTGTAGATGAGGGTGCCTCTAAGTGTGGTCCTGGGGTCGTTGTGGATCTGAAAGTGGAGATGTTCGGCAGTTGCAAGATTGTCGTCGGAGCTGGTTGTGATTGTCATGGTGTTCCTGTGGATGATGGCGATGCCACCTCCAGTTTGATTGGTGCGGTCTTTTCGGATAATCTTGTAAGTGTCCGGTATGGTTATGGCGATGTCGGGTGCAGATGATGTGTTCATCCATGTTTCAGTAAGGAAGGCGATGTCAGGTGACGCAGTGTCGAGTAGGTCCCAGAGTTCTGTTGCGTGTCTGTGGACCGAGCGGGTGTTGAGCAGGATGCACTTTAGGCGGTTAGAGTCGGAGCTGTGTTTGGTGGACGTGGGTTTGGAGAGGGTCCTGAAGCAGTTGAATTTGCAGGAGTGGCAGGCGAATGGGCCGTGAGTACGTCCTGGAGTAGCTTTGCAGCATAGTGGTGAACGTCCGGGGTTGAGGGCGAGGAGAGTAGTGGCATCATATGTGAGTCTGGAGGGTTGGGTGCTGCGTGGACCAGTGGGACAGGCGCTGGGCGCGGTCCAGTCGCGGACGGGCGTAGACGGGCTTACCTTTGGCGCACCTTCGGCGCGCATGGGGCGCGGCCGCTGCGCGTGAACTCTGCGCGCAAATACATCTAACATATATGGATAGAGGGGGGAGGGGCGAGGGAGGGTCAGCTGGGAGGCGGGGCGGGCTGTGGAGGAGGTGCTCCGAGGCAACAACAACAAAGATGGCGGCCCGAGAGTAAACTCGAGGTAGGCAGGGTCAACAAATGGACATCAAAGGCTGCACAACAATCAGGCAATGCGGCATGCAGTACAGATAAACACAGTACAATACATACACAAATAATGCGGGCGTCAATCAAAGCGCAGCGTTAAATATAATCAAAGCGATACAAATGGCAATTTTAGTTGATAGGGGCACTCGCGCTATAGCGCTATGCAGTTAGGAGGCGCTATGCAGATCATGACAATGCGAGAGTAGGAGGCAGGGAGCACGGGTACGATACCAGGCAGGAGCTGTGGTGAGGGAGCGACCGCTTCTGAAAGCGCCAGAGGGGTCACAGCGCTTACGGGGCTGGGAGCGGGATGCGTAGTCCGTGGGAGGGAGGGTCAGCTGGGAGGCGGGGCGGGCTGTGGAGGAGGTGCTCCGAGGCAACAACAACAAAGATGGAGGCCCGAGAGTAAACTCGAGGTAGGCAGGGTCAACAAATGGACATCAAAGTCTGCACAACAATCAGGCAATGAGGCGTGCAGTACAGATGAACACAGTACAATACATACACAATCAATGGTGTCAATCAAAGCGCAGCGTTAAATATAATCAAAGCGATACAAATGGCAATTTTAGTTGATAGAGGCACTCGCGCTATAGCGCTATGCAGTTAGGAGGCGCTATGCAGATCGTGACAATGCGAGAGTAGGAGGCAGGGAGCGCGGGTACGATACCAGGCAGGAGCTGTGGTGAGGGAGCGACCGCTTCTGAAAGCGCCAGAGGGGTCACTGATGTGTTGAGGGAGGTCGTTCCATGTCTTGGGTGTGATACATGAGAATGAGTGACCCCCAGTTTTACTTTTGTGGATGCGGGGAATGTGTGGGAGTCAGAGTGAGGCAGAGCATAGGAGTCTGGTGGGTTGGGGAAAGAGTATGCAGCTATTCAGGTATTCTGGTCCTGTGTTGTGTAGGGCTTTGTGTGTGTGTGTAAGAAGTTTGAATTGGCTGTGCTTGTTAATGGGGAGCCAGTGAAGCTTCCTGAGATGCAGTGTGATGGGGGTGCACCGTGGGGTGTCAAATATGAGTCATACAGCTGTGTTCTGGATGGTGTAGAGACTGTGCAGGAGTTGTTTATAGATTCCGGCATAGAGTGTGTTACCGTAGTCCAGCCACCTGTTGAAGAGTACATGCGTAACAGTCCATGTGGTGTTCTGAGGCAACCAGTTAAAAATTCTTTGCAGCATGTGTAGGATGTGGCAGCAGGAGGTGCACACTGTGTTGACTTGAGCTGTCAAGTTGAGCTTGTCATCTAAGGTGATCCCTAGATTACTTGTGTGGTCTGTGTATGTGGGTGTTGATCCTGACTCCAGGTTTAGTCCCATAGGGAGGTCTTGTTGCTAAAGACCAGTACTTCCGTCTTGGCAGAGATGAGCTACAGGCACTTGGTTCACATTCAGTCTGCTACCATGGTCATGCAGTTGGCGAGGTTGGTTCTGGTGGTGGTTGTTTTGTCCATTAGGGAGAGGATGAGTTGGGTGTCATCTGTGTAGGAGAGGACAGGGATGTCTTGGGATCGAATTATGTTGGCAAGTGAAGTAATGTACATGTTGAAAAGGGTGGGGCTGAGGGGCGATATGGCTTGGCAGTTCAGGCTGGACTGTTCCTATAGAAGCAGGACCAAGATTGATTTTACATGGCTTATTCTAATGTGAGGTGGCATGGTGGGGTCAGAGCAGGTGAAAGAATGTCAGGGGTTTTCTCCTCAGAATGGGTACAAATGCACAGTAATTGACTAGGTACTTCCAGATCCATGCAGTTATTTACCATTCTTAGCAGAAAACTCAGAACAGCTGAAGTTTAGTGTGAAAATACCAGACCCAATATCTCTGTTTCAGATTCCAGCACACTTGTAATCTGGGACTCAATGTTGTAAATCTCTTGTAATTGGTATGGTGTGCCTCCACATGTCAATTTCTTGGCCTCTGATGGTACAAATGGCAGCCTGACCTTTCGGGTTCTTTCCAGGAGGAAGGAACAGATCCATTTGAAAGTGGATCCTTGCATGCCAATCTTGTGGAGTCTTTAAATTAGGGTGTTATGGAAGACAGTGGTGAAGGCTGCAGAGAGGTTGAGCAGAATGAGGGCCAGTGGTTCTACTCAGTCCAGGATGATTCTAATGTCAAGTTCGAGGTGGGTTGTGATTTGCTAGTTGATGGCCTTCTCAATCACATTGGCTGGATAGGGAAGCAGGGAGATGATTCGGACGTTGCTCAGTTGATTCGAGTCAGCTGTAGGCATCATGAGGAGGGCTTTGATTTCTGTCAGTTTCCATTCATTCAGGAAAGTGGCGGATGTAATGGAGGTATCGAAGATGTGAGTCAGGGTGGTAATGATTTGTGATGCTTCCAGGTTGTAGATGTGGTGGGGACATGGGTACAGTGGCGCCACTGAGTGGATGGTCCACATGATTGCTGCTGTGTGTTTCTGGTAAGGTTGTCCTTTCAGTCAGGTGGTCATCTTGGTTGGTGGTGTGTAGGTTAGCAACACGTTTCTGGGGTTCAGTTGGTGTGCAAAATTGCTATAGATGCTTTTTATTTTGTTAACAGGAACACTGTGCTTCCAAGTGATGCCCCAGAAGAGAATGTAACATAATTTGAGAAACAGCAAATTCTATCTTTGCAATAACAAAGTGCTGCTCTGTGTACCTCAACTTGAAAATGTATTTACACTGCTCATGCTTGTCTACTTGAAAGGCAAGAGAATATAAATAGGGCTCCCTTTTTTAACATATTCAGTTTTATAACATTTCAGTTTATATTCTTCCTTATTTCTGTTATGGCCAACTTACTGCTCTCTATTCTTATTTATTTCGAATTTTGAAATAAATGAAGTCGTAAAATGGTATATTTCCACATTTATTTAATGATAAACATTTACTCATATTTTGATGCCTGTCGTATTTAGCAAATTAAGCAGCTGAACGTAACATAACTCTACATCCATAGATAAATATTAGCATTAAACGCCAACTATTTGTCAACATATGCCTGTATTTAAGGAAATCTCATCATGATATTTGCTGTCTATATGCTTAGCTGTTGCCTTAGTAGTCATGAAGGACTACATGGAGCGTCCCTCACAAAAAGCCACATTTTCTGTATTTTTTCTCTTTTAAAAACAAACATAGATAGGACACTATTGGCCCAATTTACAAAAGTAAATTTGACCTGAAGTCTAAGTTTACCTTTGTGAATTGAGCCTTTAGACTTCAGGTATGAATTTAGACTTCAGCTCTAAACTTAGGGCCTGATTCACACAGGTAAACGTAAGCATTTGTGTAAGTTTACAATTTTTTTCAATTCACAAAGGAATTTTACGAGTAGTATCTTTATGACTGAAGGGACTCTACAATCATGGTGGAGACTCTGCACATAAAAAGATAGGCAGTCGTAAAGATACTACTTGTAAAATTGCAAAAAATTATGAACCTACACAAAAATGTAAGCTTACCTTTGTGATTGGCAAAGGTAAGCTTACATTTTTGTTTGAGTTTATAATTTTTTTAGACTTCAGGTCTAAGATTACCATTGTGAATCAGGACCATTGTTTTGTGTCTGAACTTTTCTGCAAAAATCAATAAAAATTGAAAACTTGTAGCATTAGATACAAACAAACCACAATGTACTCTGAGACAGGCACTGCCTTTCCTTAAAGTAATTGGGGTGCTGTGGAGACTCCATGGAAGGGCAATAGCAAGGAGAGCCATTCCAAAGAAAAAAAAAAACAAGAATAAACAAAGATGCTCTCAGTCTTGTAATTTGTCTGAATCTCTTGTGTGAGTAGAGGTGAGGCTGTGACAGCCATATTGAGTTGGTTAGAGCATAATTTGTGGTCATCATTCTGTTTACAGTGCCATTTTGATTTTCAGCTTACTTAAAAATTAGAAGCAATCAGAGAAGCATGTTGCAGGATAAAAGAGAAAAGGAACCCAGGTCACCACCAAGATGAGGGCACAGCAGCTGTCTTTCCACTCACTGCACTGTACAAAAAATCTCCCTGGAAGACAGTGCTTAACTTGTAAAATATTAAATAACAGGGCCAAAAATATTTCTCAGGAGGCCACTGCAGCTGCATCACTTACAGGCCCTGCTAATGTTGTCAAACGTAAGCTCCAATTACAGTTACTTACCACTAGAGTCTTAGCAATGTGACAATTTGGACTATACAAGATGATCCAAAGCAGCGAGAATGGCGTGAGCACTCTGTAATTATTATTTTTTATTTTATCTTGAACTTGTAACTCGTGCTTTTTAAAAAATAGACTGACAGCGTCACCATTTTGTGGACTCTCATAAATATATGCTGGTGCCGAGCATCGCCAACACCGGCACATATTAAGCATTGCTGGAAGGCCTAAATGTTCACTGTTCTCCAATTCATAATGAATGGCTCTTGAAAAGAACCGATTTGATTTAAGATGAACTTCTTTTCTCTTTGCCATGAACTTATTTTCCATTTACCACTGCAAGATGTGAAAGACACAAAACGAGCAATGGTTGAAAGAGCTGAACCACAGTGAACATTTGTTGAAAGGGGTTGACCCAGAGTACCTCTGCACCTCTGTTTCAACTGTGTACTTTTTTGCATTTGAGAGTTCAATTGGCCATCATGGTCCACTCTGCAAATAAAATTCATGTAATATGAAAGTTATTTTTCTTACTTAATGAAAACATTTTGATACATATTCTCAAGAACGTGTGATAACCATTGCAAAAGTAACTTAACGCAGCTTCAAACATCACAGTGTATCGCGGGAAAATTACACTGTCTTAACGAAGCATTATCAACACTGCGGTACCATGCGATACTGTCCAGATAACATGTCAAATGTCCACATAAAAATCAATGCCACACCACAAAAATGCAAATGCGTACACAAAAAATCCTGCGATGAGGCCAATCCCGGTACAAAAAGCAGCGAAAAGCAGCAACAGGCCTGCAAATCCCATGTGTCTGGCAGGAAAATGCACTATAAAACGAACAAAAACAACACACCAGAACGCAGAGGCCGACGCGAACCCCACAAGTCCCACAGATCACCAGACTAACATCAACTGATCCCCAATTAGACTACCGGGAATGCAGTCAGAGTGTCGAGGAAGTCAATAAAGGAGGCCAAGAGGCGCTGGCATGATGTGAAAATCTAAACCAGGCATAAAGCTGCTGCCAACAGGAAGGCAGCAACAGCACCAGGAGGCATGAGCCCTGCGCCACTGGAGGAGCTGGAGGAAACGGAGGCCACAGTCAGCAGTGTTGAGACGGTGCAAGGAGTCGGGAGTGCGGACACAGCTCGGGAGGACCTCACACAACATCAACAGGGTGAGTAACGACCAGGGACTGGGGGAAGGGGGGAGATGGGCCCAATGGCACACATGCACAACGAGGTGTAGCACACTGCACATCCACAATGACCCAGGATCATGTCCATTATCCCCGTTGCATACTCCAGCACACACACATAGCAAGAACAGCCCACCCACATTGACAACAATGTGGTACAATGCGCAAACACGACTCTGCATAACAGAGGACACAACTGGGTCCGCACACACGCAGAAACAGGCCTACTACATCTGACAGAGCAGGACACTGTGAAATGGAAATGTACGCATACAACTTCACATCTTTCATGTAGTCCAAATGTACACAGTCCTGCATCCAAATCCTACACCTCCCAAAAGCAAACAGTCACAATGTACATTGTCAGACAGTCTGCATGTAGACAAGAACAATACGGCAACATACATGTCAACACAATGTCAACATGCAGCTCACCTTCACATTGCAGAGGGGCACAAAACACCTTAAGCAGAGCACAGAAGACCACACATCAGGGATGCCGGAGAGGAACACCACACATTCGACACCAATGCCCTGCAACAGCCCATGGACATCCCACGCAACCCACTACCAGGACCAGGGCAGCCAAGCTACTCAGAGGAAAACACAGACCCTGTAACAGACCACACAGCAGGAAGCACCTGCAAGCACAGCTGGCTCACAACACTTCACCAAGCCACACATGGCACCCCAATGCCAGGTGTCAGAACGGCAAAAGGATGTGGCAGAACAGGTGCAGGTGGGGTCCAAACCCATGGAAGGTGAACTAGATCACAGACGTGGGTGTCCATTATCGTTCAAGGACCACCTACACCCCACAGAGGAGACCCACATTGCCATTGACACATGCAGATGCACATACCCAGTACAGAACCACGACCAGGGGCACGCAAACATCAGTCACACAACCCATGTTGGCTCTGCGTATGACGGCCCAGTCCACTCCCCTTACGAATTGAGTGGGTGACGACAAAGTTTCATCTCCAAGCTTCAACTTGCTGCCTGCAGTGACATGGTTGCATCCACTGTATACAGCACATAGTAATGTTGTAGGGCCCGGGGCCCTCATGCATACAACAAGACCACAGAGGCACACACAGATATCATGTCGAACTGGCTACAGGCACGTGCGCCCGGCCCCTTTATTGGCAGGGCCACATGTACAGCAACACCTGTGCTGGATGTGTGTGGGGTGAGTGTAATCCAGCCCGAGTGCTTGGTGCTGGCAACAACCTGAACAGTGGACACCAGTGCAACAGAAACATAGAAACCTGCAAAACAGAGTCAATTGCTGAGCAACATGGATGGAGCCGGAGCAAGTACAGAGCATACCCAACTTACAAACAGAAGTGTCCGTGAGTTGCAGTGCACTGAGGCTGGGGCACTAGAGCTGAGCGCGCTCATGTGATGAAAATAACTAGAATTGTGTCCCTTCAGGATATTCCTGATGCAGATGCAGTGGGGTGTGTTAGACCTGCATCATCTTCCACATCAACATCCCAGGTCTCCCACACTACCTGAGGTGACATTGCTGTGCAGCCTTTCCACAGCACAAACTCAATCAGTAACGGTCCATGGCTTGCGGTGCACTGAGTTAGTGGCATCTGGAGTTCTGAGCAGGGTAACAGGTAGATGATGGCATCCATGACAGATGTGAGCAACTCCGTTAGTCTGCAAGTACCACTATTTCGACTCTGGCAGATGACGTTTGGAGGTGGTCCTGGTGATGGTGGCGTGTGCCTTCTGAGGTGAAGCCACATCTGGGCCGGTCAAGACTCGATTGGATGTGTGAGCCCTGGTGGACCGCATTTGAGGCCCGAGGCAGCGGACAATGCAGGGCCACAGACACATGGCGTTGACGACCCCATGCCATCATCACAAATATTGAATCAAACAGGGTCCCTGACTTGAGCTGCACAGAGTTAGTGGCCCCAGGATGCACAGCGGCCGGCACAGGCACACCGCCACGAGACTGTGACTTGTGGTGCACTGAGGTAGGGCCATGCAGGCTGAGCGGGTCCTCATCGATGTCCAAGGGGAATGTGGTGGAGGGTTGTAGGGGGCAGTTGACGGTGTCCTCCAGGGCATGATGCAGAGGTCTGATGTTATCCAGAAGCAGCAAATGGGGGAGTGGAAAGCGACAGCCTCGTTGCCACCACCAATTCAGTGTCAGCTGCATAAGGATGAAAACTATCCCCTAGTCCATAGACTCTGACACCACACATTTTCAACCAGAGAGTGTCCATGAATGTCGCGGAACAGACTTAGTAGCACCGGGGCTGAGAGAAGATGCAGTCTGCGTTGATGCCAATACACTGTAATGAACTCCGCCATTGCTAAATCAAGACTCTGTCACCTACTGGACCGCAGTGTAGGCCGGAGGCAGCGGTCAGCAGGGGCCCACAGCCACGTGTCGTAGGCTCATGATGCACAAAGTTAGTGACACCAGGGCAGTTGTCTGTAGTGTTCGATCACCTCTGTAACGATGATCCTTTTTTCCTCCCAAATGCAACACATCATCCTCTTATGCCTCTCCTTGCGTGCTATGATATGTACTCTGCCTTTGAAAAATCGATGCTCAGTTCCAATTGTGTGACCTACTCGAGCACAGCATAGGTCAAGGGCAGTAGTCCGCATGGGCCCACAGAATCTTGCGGTTGTGATGAACTAATAAGACCTGGTGGCACCACAGCGCAGGGAGTATAGTGGTTTCAAGTCCGCCATAAACATCATCCTCTGCCATAGAGTAATCAAGACTTAGTTCCAAATGTGTGACCTACTAGTCCACTGTGTCAGCCGGTTGAGTACGTAAACGAGAAAGGAGTACGGCTCACCTTGCTCGTGGAGGCCGTGGAGGCCGTGATGGTCATAGCAGTTTGCCTGGGTCGCGGGCATCGGGCTTGGAGCATACACCGGCATGTGGTGGGCCCTCTTCGACACACGCAGGTGTCGGCAGGTGGGCATTGAGGCCTGGGAGCGCACGGGCGGGGAAGACAGGTTTGGGGACCAGCATCCCAGGGTGCAGCAGGTGCACAGGATCGTAGGCAACCCCGTTCATGGCGACGGCCTCGGCCTCGTGGCAGGGTGACAGGCGCTGCCCTGGCAGAGACGTTGGGCATTCCAGACCATGCCCAGAGTTACGTGCCTTTTATTCACACCCCTACGCTGTACGCTGGGCCAGCCCACTCCGCTCACGCTTACAGGGGGGGCTGTAACAAGCTACATTTCCGCAATCTTCCGCACTGGCTGGGTGACATGGTTGCGTCCACTCTCCACAACACTCCAAACACCAGCGGTGTGTGTTGTTGACATGGATATGTGTGTGTGGTCTGCATACAGCAGTCTGGCCATCACATCCATGCCACACTTGGCATTGTGTACATTCTCATTCATCTGTCACTTGCCTCCTTTTGCACATGCCTGGTCCCCACCTCTTCCCACAATCTGCTATCGTGTGGCTGAGGTGCCATGCCGTTGACCGATAATGTACATGGCTGGCTCACTTTCCCACAGTGAGTTGTGCTGCCATGTCTGGTGGGTGTGCATGTTGTATGTGAGCTTGTGACATGTGCATTTCCTGTGTTGTGAGTTTCATGATTGTGGATTTGAGGTGTGTAGTGTGTGCATTTGTTATTGGCCAACTAGCAGTGCATTTCCGTGGGTGCCATCCTTGTAGCGCTGGTAATTGATGGACTGTCGGAGGTGTATGAATCATGCACACTGTCTGTATGGTTGGCTGCGACTTTGGCAGTGATTCCCCCCAGTGGTCCCCTAATGTCTGCACATTGGTGAGATATGTGCGCTTTCTGTTGCGCTTTTTGAGATCAGTGT
Organism: Lissotriton vulgaris; assembly: GCF_964263255.1. NCBI lineage: Eukaryota > Metazoa > Chordata > Amphibia > Caudata > Salamandridae > Lissotriton > Lissotriton vulgaris. The sequence goes on from NC_141689.1 coordinate 1,859,810,477, forward strand.
TGCCAGGAGGCACAAGTGGGACATGTGTGCTGTCAATTGCCCCCTGACATGTGCGGGACGCCAGCTGTGGCGTAGATGCCTTGCTTGGTCTCCGGCTGTTCCACCACAGTGTGTGGGAAGTATAGATAGTGGGGTACCAAGCTGATGGTGTCATCCATGACCGTTGGGAGGGATTTGGATTGGCCTGTGTGACTCCGCCGACTGGGGCGGTTGTTTGTTGGTGGGTACCAGAGGCCGACAGGTGCATCACTGCCAGCAGCTTTGTCTAAGGTGGGATGTTGGTTGTCCGCTGTGTTGGTACCGTAGGTGGCCGATGGGGGTCAGGATGCGGGGGTGGGTTGTCCCTTTGAGCCTGTAGTGGGCAATGACATTCTCTGGTTTTGGGTCTGTGAGGTTGGTGCATTTTCTGGGGTCGCTGTGTTTGTCTTCGCTACCTCAGTGTTGGTCCGGGGGGGGGGGGGGGGGGAGGGCAGTGGTATCCAGGGGAGGTCCTGGGGGTGGTGGAGGTGGGTGTTGTGGCCCTCTTGGGTGTCCGGCCGCATGTTCAGTGGCTCCTTGGCTTCTGATGACCTTCAGGTGTGGCTCTGGCCTGGGCTCCCTTTTGTGGTGCAGGCTGCCGTTCGACCAGATCAGGACAGGTGTTACTTTCCTGCAGCTAACAAGCCTTATTGCATGCTTCGTGGTCTTTTCGCCTATCTGGCTGGTCGTTGAGAATGTAGCGGAGTGGTGTTGTCGCGGCTTTTGGCACGGGAACGCCTACTCTGCATCTCATTAGCGATAGTTGCCAGGGTCATCTGTGGTGATGTTTTTTGCGCCAGCTATCGCGGGTAAAGTGGTGATATGGGCTGTTTGCACCAGCTTGTGAATGGGGTGATAAATGTATCGCGACTTTGGCTGCAATAAAGTGCCGTTAACTCAGCGATAGATCCTTGGGAATATGCCCCTTCATTTTATTCACTTGAATTTAAGTCTTTTCCACTATGTATTGTTGCTTGTCACAGGAACATTCCAGGCATATACTGTTTTGGCTGGAAATATGCAGCACAAAAAGTGAGCAGCACAAAAAAACAACAGAGTATATCAACCATACAACATAATGCTACACAGCGAATGTGCACAGATTTTCTTGTGCACTACTACCCCCAGAATACAGTTTCATAATACGCTGGTAAAAGGTGTTTAGACCAAGCCCTACTTTAATGGTGGCCGTGAAAAATATTTTGTGATCTAGTGCTCTGTGTTTGATGGTGTGAATGCCCTTAATTATGAATATGCAACCGGTCTAGCTTGTCCTGAATGCTTAAACTTGCTGAATGAACGCGAGTATAAGTGACAACTGTTGCAAATAGGTGACATGTTGTGTGAGTGACCACAGAGCATGGCTCCCTCCTGCCCATCATCTCTTTACATTTGGCTGCATTCGTGCACCTTTGATTCATTTCAACGCCATTCCATTCACAAGAGGAGTAAATCCGCTGTCACCATACACCGTTTTTCCATATAAAAATATTCCATCAATCACCTCTTTGCTCGGCCGTCGGCACAAACGCTGTCCTTGTCTGAGTGCTTGGCGCTGCGCTAGTTTGTGTGTTTTGAATTCCCTGTGGTGCTTAGTGGTGGCGGCGCTGGTGGTTGCGGGGAGAACCGGATATGTGTTGTGGATTTCTTTCAAACCACGCACTACTGAATGATTAAAAAGAGATTTTCAATCCCCACAGCAGATAATTATTCACAGTTGCTTGCATCGGTCAAACGAGTTTTGGCTCTTCTCGCCTCCTGCAGAGGTTCTTGAGGCCTATCATCAGAAGTGTTTAAAAGCTTTTTAGAAAGTGGCTTGAGCTGTCTACACAAATTTCTGTAGCTAAGTACGTAAAAATCACATATTTCTCATGTCAAAGTTGCAGAATCGGATATATAAATATTTTGCGCTTTACTGCTGCTCTCACATAAGATTTTCATTTCATGGTAAAAGTGACAAAACAGGTTTGCTGAATGCAGAAGGAGCTGGAAAATAAGAGTCTCCGCTCGGGGTACATTTCAATGCCCCCTTGCTAAAACAATAGAGACTTGAAGGGCAGGCGACCAGAGGAAGCTATGCCCTTTGGGATTTTTGGACGGGGTGATACATTCAATTCTGCAGCACAGATATATGGGGCCTCATTTATGAGGCTGTGCGTCACTTTTACGCCGCTGATGCGTCACTTTTTGTGACGCACCAGTGGCGTAAAAAATGCATCTTGTTGCGCCATATTTACAAAGTGACGCATTTAGGTATATGCGTCACTTTGTAAACCCCTGCGCCACATTATACCTGCGCCAGGTATAATGTATGCAAGGGGGGCGTATTGACACAAGGAAGGGTTGTAGAAGTGATGCAGTGAAATCTATGAGATTTCACTGCGTCACTTTTAGGACGCCGTTGCGTCAAAATCTTGCGCCTGCCTCACTGCAGGCGTAAGACTGACGCAGGCCCTTTCACTTTTGTGACACACTCCAGCAATGTGTCACTTTTGCACTTACAGATACGTCAGAAATACTGGCGTATCTGTAACTCCTTGCGACATGATGCGTCATACATTAAATAGGACGCATCATGAATGTCGCAAGGAGTGCGCACTGAGAAGTGACGCATCGCTGCTTTCACGCAGCGATGCGTCATTTCACATAAATGAGGCCCCCTGTGTTTTCTAAATGACGCAGCAAATTTGCTTGCGATGCCGCGCTGCACCATTTTATTGTAAATATGCCCCTTGGTGAGGCGAGGGGGTCCAGCAAAGGGAAAGGTTTCTGCAATAGTGGCAAGTATGTTGGACTGGAGTGAAGAGGAGGGGGGAGATGATCTGGGTAGTGAGGGTGATTATGAAAAGGGCTGGTAGTTTGGAGAAAGGGCATATAAGGCTTTGAAAGTCTGAGGGAGGGCAGCGCAGGGCAGGAGAGCTACTCCGGCGACCAAGGGGCGGCACTCAGGAAAGGCTATGAGGAGGGATTTGTGTGAAAGGGGTTGGAGAATGGCAATAGAGGGGTTAGGGGTCCCTAAGGGAGGGGCTGTAGAGGACGCAGGTGTAGATGAGGGAAGTGATATGTAAGGGAATTGAGTTTGGGTACTAGCAGGAGGCAGTAAGAAAAGAGGGTAGTATTAGGCCCACAGCAAACTGAGCTACATTACATGTGGTTGAGTTTTGTGTCCAGATGGAGTACCAGACTCAGGAGACCCCCGGGTGGCTCATATACCCCGATGGGAAGAGACAGCATAGTCTGGGTTGGCAGGCATGAATGTGGCGTTAGCAATCTGCAGAGAATGGGATAGGTTTGGTGAGTTCTCCTTGCAGCGGTTGGGGTAATTTCTGATGGGCCCTACCTGCGTTGGAGGGGTGAGGGTCCGGTGTGGCTCCCTCTGAAAGATAGCGTTAAGCAGGCACTGGATGGTTGGTGGGATGCAGATGTTTTGGACAATCAAACAAGTGCGCAGAGAGGCACAGTAGCAGTAGGGGATAGGGACAATGGCATGGTGTTGGATTATGAGGAGGAGGAGGTGAAATAGGTGGGGCTCGATACCAATGGGGCCAAAAGGCATAATGCCAAGTGTGAATGGTGGACAGCGGCAATGGGAGAGAAGGGGCAGCTAATGGTGTCTCAGTTTGTTTTTTGCAAGACAACAAGTAAGTGGTAGCAACAGCAGCTCATGGAACCGTGGTCGACACAAGGTTGACATGGCAATAAACTTTAGTGCCCAGAGCATAATAAAAGCTGTACTTAAAAAAATTAAAATGAAACATGGCTCTACCTTCTTCTGCTCTGTAATTTTAGAAGAACAGTGATAATCAGCTATATCTCCCTTGTCCAGAAAAACCTTATCAGAACTTCCATTACCTCCTTGTCCGTCTTCCTCGCCACAGTAATTACGAATGAGCATCCTGCTCCCACAGAAACTCCAAGCAAAAGTTAACATATTAGTCTCCCTATCCCTCCAACATGGCCCCAGTGGCAACCACCAATCACATAAAAGGATACAAGATCCACAACACAACCTGTCTTATTGTTTCTACACTACTCTGTTTGTGTTCCTGTTTGTTCAGGTAAGTTGGGGGTGGCGGTCCTGCTTTAGCGGACTCTTGTGCCCCATTCCATGAGGGGGGGTTGTTGTTATCTACATGTGTGTTTTACATTCCCCCCTCCTTCTTGGGCACTTTTGTGCTTTCTCCTTTGTCCTGCTCTAGCGGACTTTTAGGTGTTGCTGTGCCTCTTTGGATTTGTCTCGCCTGGTCTTGATTTGCAGACTCATGGGACCCGTTCCAGAAGGGGGGGTTGGTATTCCTAACTGCGTGTGTTCTCCCCCCCTCTTGTTTGGCACTTTGAGCGTTCTCCTCTGTCCTGCTCTTGCGGACGTTGCGAGTTTACGTGCGAGTCTGGGTTTGATTTTGCCGCCGAGTCCTGTTTACCGGACTCAGCGTGTCTTCCTTGTTTTCCTGGCTCCCAGGGGGGCCTAGCGCTAGGCAAGCGGGCTTCCTCCTCCCTCGTGGTATCTCGATTGTGTGTGCTACAGAGTCCTGCTTAGCGGACTCACTGTGTGTTATTGTTGCTGCCTCCTGGTCTAAATGATGTATTGCCAAATCCTGCATGAGCGGACTCGGCATGTCTTGCTTGATCCCTGCCTCCCGGTGGCGCTGGGTCCCCCATGTTCTCCCTCCTCCCCGGTGATTGTCAGCTTCTGCGTCTCCAGCTGCTTCACTCTGGGGTTGTGTTTGTCGACTGGTAGGGGGTGTGGCTTTGTGCCGTCTGGGTGCTGTTGGGCGCAATGGTTGAGACGCATTTGAGGCGGTTCATGGTTGAGCCTTGTTTGCTCAGTCGTAAATGCATCTGACTTTTACTCTGAGGTCCCAGGGTTCGAGTCCCTGTTCAGGCAGCTTGGTTTCTGGGGCTGTACTCTTTTTGCGTACTCATTTCGAGATCTGGTGAATGTTTCTCATTTTTTCAGGGTTGTCTTGTTTGGGTCCTTGCATACCCATCTGTCTGTGCCTTCTTGATGGATATGGCGTCATTGCTATGGGCATTTCGGTGGCCGGCCTGCGGCATTGAATTGTTTGTTTTTTCCTGGTTTCTCTGGCTATTAGGTGCTTTTTCTGTGCTCTTGCTTGCCGTGGGTGTTTTACATGTCACTTTGTGTGTGCTTTCATGGTGGCAGTTGCTGCATTGGATTCTGCTGCCGCTGGATCTTCTTGGTCTCTGGACGTGGCCTCTTCACTTGCCTTGCTTCGGCTACTGTTTCATTCTGCGGTGACTGCCGTTTTGTATGTAGTGGCCTGGGTTCCCCCCTCTACTGCAACCAGATGTGTCCCTGGTTTCTCCCTTCTCTTGTAAGGGCCAGGATGTGGTTCTTGTGGATCGTTTTGTGGGGGGGGGGGGTCAGGTTTTGGGGATATTCTTCTTCACATTCATTCCACACTGTTGTTTCTCATGTCCGTAGTGGATGTGGTGGTCTCTCTTTCTTTGCGCAGTATCTGCGTACAGAGCCAGTGATGTTGCCTCTCTGCTCATCTGTTTTATGGGTATTGGTGGCTTAATGGAATTATGTTGTTTTTGATTTTTTCCCCGGTTTCTGGGTAACCGTTATCCCTTACAGGACTTTGCCGTTGGTTTCCGGCTTCTGTTCACTGGGCGTGGTCATTTTCCCACTCTCGCCCTGTTGACATGATGGGGGCAGTTTCGTTCTTAAATTTCTTTTGCCTACTTGGGCCTATGCCCATTCTGTCCTGTCCACGTCTGATCTTGATTGCTCTGGGAAATTACCGATCGCGCTGGGTCGGTGCCTCCTGGTGGTACCTGGTGCTGTGCACTATCCCCTGCTATGGTTTCGGTCTTGGGGGGCCGTTGCTGCGCTGAGAGTTTTGGTTCTGTGCGTTTCTTTTCTGGTGTCCGCCTTTTGGTGCTCACTTGGTGGTTCTGATGAGTTATTCTGCACTTGCTCCTGGTCGTCGTGGGCGGACTTCTCCGACCTTTTTGTGATCTTGTGTGTGGCAGGGGTGCTTTGTCCTCTGACTGGTCCCTGTTCCTTGCCACCTCTTCCTCCTCTTCAGCAGCCTTGGGTTGCTCCAGGTGTGGGTCCTGTGGGTGGTCTGCTGTCTCTCTTGTGGTCGGCTGGATGCGGACTGTGTAGGTCCACTGCGCTCTCCTGTTTGTGTTGACAGGTTTTTTCCTTGTCTTCCTACTGTCTCCCCCAGGTGGTTTCTGGTCACCCCTTGCCCCTGGGTCATTCTATGTTTGGTGGCAATGTTGGCGGCTTATGCTGCTTGTGGTATAAGGCCCTTTGTTCCAATGCCTGTAGGTCTGTGGGGGCTGGGTGTCTTATTTGTTCTCTTCCTGGTGGGATATCTCAAGGGGCCTGTGTCTGGTGGTGGATCTGCCTTGGTTGGATTGATGTTTTGATCCCGTCATATTCTTGTTGGTGTCCTTGCAGGTGTTCCTGCCTCTGCTCATTCATTGGGTTTCTGGATTCCTTCGGTTTGCGGGATGCTTTTTTCCATGTCCCTGTCCTTTTGACCTCTCATATTGATTTGCCCTTTGGCCTGTGTCTTTGCTGCAGTTCTGGCACCTCTGGTTGGGCTTTTCCATGTGGGGTGGTTTGTGCTCGTCCTTACATGGTTGTTTGGTTGAGTAGGCTTCTCTTTTTTCTTGGGCACTTCTCCATGTCTGTAAGGGTTGCCTAGACCTTGGGGGTCAGATTCTCTTGTTTTCTGGTTCCTTCTCTGGTTCGGATGTGCATTGGGGCTCACTTGGGATGCTGTTGGTTTGGTGCTCATGCATCATGCAACTGGCATTGCCTATGACATCTGTTTTCGGTCCCTGGTGTCGGTGACTTGCCCTCCAGTGTGACTTTAGTTGGGGGTCCGCGTATTCTGTCCGCCTACTTGTTGGTGGTGCCTTGGGCTCCTCTCCTTTTGTCTCTTATGGTGAGTTGTTTTTCTCTTTGGCCCCTGTGGTCTGATTTTCGCATTGGGGGTTCTTGTGGCTGCCCTGGAGAGGGTAGTTCGGTGTTGGTGGCTGGGTGTCGGTCATCTGTTCCGATGTTATCCGTTTCTCTTTGCTCCCTCTCAGATGGTCACTGCGAATGCCTGTCTGTTACCCTGGGGGTGCTGGTCTGGATGGATCTTTGATGCGGGCTGGTAGGTTCGCCTTGTTGATGTCCGGCCATGCTCTCAGGTTGTAATGTTACGCTTCCCTCTTTAGGAAGGGCTACGTTGTTCGTTCCCTCAGTTTCCTCTGTCGACTCCGTGGTTCCAGGCCGGGGTCGTGGTTGGCCTCACTGTCTACAGTTTCTCTCCCGTACAGGGGGAATGTTTTGGCGGACTGTCTGTGTGGGTTCTTCCCTCATTGGGGTCTTTTTCTTTGTTCCGGATGATATTCCAGCCATTGATATGGTGTTTGGAGTGTCCGGTGGTGGACTTGTTTGCTTCTTCTGCCCTTGGCACATTCAGTTGTTTCTGCGCTTTTGTGCCTTTTCCATGGGCTTGGAGATGGTTGCGCTGTCCTTCCAGTGGCCGATGGGCCTGTTGTCTGCCTTTCACTGGTTCCCCTGATTTCGGAGATTGTGCTGGGGTTTGGGTGTGGTGGGGGCTTTGGTGCCTCTGGTCGTTCCCGGTTGGCTTTGCCCCCGTGGTTTCCTCTGCTGTTGATGGCGGCTTTGTGTCCGGGTTGGACTCTGCAGTTCCTTTTCTGTTCGTTTCGTGGACCCTCTGGTTCCTCTTCCGGTGTTCCGATTTGTGTTCCTTCTGGTTTGGCTCTTGTGCAGTGTTCCCTGTTCCTGTATGATTGTTCTTTTGGAGTTGCGGGCCTTATCCCGCTGTGCTGGTGCTTCTCTGCTTGTTGTCTTTCACTCTCCATTGGGTCTCCTTTGCTTTTGGGGGCTGCACTTTGGTTTGGCTCCTGTTCAGGTCCTGGATATTTTTTGGGGGGGTCGGTGTTGGTTGGGCTTGGCCCTTTTTCCCCTCAATGTTCATGGGATCTACCTTTGGGGCTTTTTCTTGGTCTCCCTTTTGTGTCTGGGGGGCCTTTTGAAGGCTCGTCTTTCGCATCTCTGGCCCACCTGCTCCTTTTTCCTGAGTTGTCTCCTCCCTGTGGGTCCTTCCATTGGTGTTGGTGCATTGCACGGGGTTCCCTTTGGTCAGTTGGAGTTAGGGGACTTGCTGTTTTTGGCGTTTTTAAGGTTTCATTGCTCTTGCGTGCTCTTCCTTCTTTTTTGCCTGCTTGTGCTCTTGTTGGTCGGTCGACAGCAGTGATGCTTCTTTGCACGTTTTTGGTTGTGTAGCATGCCTTGGTGTATTATTGGTCTCGCACAGCTGCTTTTTCTGTGGTGGCCTCTTGTTTGTCATTTTGGCTGCTCCGTTGAGGTCTGTTGCCATCTGTTCCTCTCTCTACCGGTGGATTTGGGTGGCTCTCCTTTTGGTGTCTGTTTCAGTCGGTGGTTCCCTCTCGTTGATTACTGGGGCGTTCTACTAGTTTTGTTGCGGTATCTTTGTCCACCTTTCCAGTTGATTCCATGGGTGGTTTGCAGGTCGACCACTTGGTCTTCCCCTCATGCCTTCATTTCTCATTACCGGCTTGAGGTTGGTACTTCTGTTGCCATTGCCTCTTTGGTTCTGTACTCAGTGGTTTCTTGTGGTGTATATCTCTCCTTTGTTGTCACTGACGTTTTTTGTTGTGCTGCCTTCCGTGTGTTGGCTGTATTCCTATCCATGAAGCTGATATTGCTTTGGTATCTGCTCATTCGTAATTACTGTGGCGAGGAAGACGGACGAGGAGGTAATGCCCCGATTACTTACCGGTAATCTTCATTACTCCGACCCCTAGTCTTCCTCACCACAGTATAGTTTCCCTTCCACCCCGGCCCTGTGTTTTGGCTTCATGTATACGGCTTTGGTTTACAGGTCTTGTTGTGGATATTGTATCCTTTTTAGTGATTGGTGGTTGCCACTTGGGGCCATGTTGGAGGGATAGGGAGACTAGTATGTTAACTTTTGCTTGAAGTTTCTGTGGGAGCAGGATGCTCATTCGTAATTACTGTGGCGAGGAAGACTAGGACTCGGAGTAATGAAGATTACCGGTAAGTAACCGGGGCATTATGCTGCATTGGCCCACCTGCCTTCTAAAGAGTTTGCTGAAAATGTAGTTTACAGTTCTCTTTTTTTCACTGAGTCCAGCTCCCTCAGAACTCCCTGGTCTGTCTGGACGATTCAGCATGTCTTTTATATGTATACTACTCTAAGGTGGCACTGAACATGGCATTCTTAACCTGGTAGGGTACAATGAATTTGTCCATGTAAATGTGAGAATGGATATATGAGCTAAAACCTCACTGTTATTTCAAATGTCACGTTCTCCTTTGTGGCCAGTGGCTCTCATACACGTTATACAGTGGGGTGTCCTATTTCTAACAAGAGCTGGATAAACGTGTGCTCTGTGACTCCACTCTAGTATCTTCAGAGAGGAGATACCCTTGCAGCAGAAAATAGTTTGTTCGTGAGCAAGTGCAATGGGGACAAATGGAAAGGTGTGTTCTCTATCTGTGGCACATTATAATCTCCAAATGTCCGTCAAGGTGTAATGTTGCATTATGTCAGTGAGGATAGTGCTGCCATTCCCATTGTACATGTTGGGGTGCCCTGTTTTGTCCAGAAGTGCATCAGGGGTAAGATTCCAGTCTCATCTCACTCGTTGTGTGCTGCACTTCACAAAAGGGTTCCCCAATATACCCATAGGGAAGGCGGTAGATAGATATAATCAACAGAAACTAACAACCCTGTGGGGTTATTTCTGGACATATATATGTATATAATCACATCTTCCTTCAAGATATCAATGTTGAAGTGATCTAAATACAAATACACAACCTTAAACATAAAAATATTTATGTATAAGGTAGTGACTTAGTAGTTTTCAAAGAAAGACACAAGGAATGTTTTTGTGCTAACACGTTAGTCCTGAGGATAGTCCTTTTGACTTGCTAAAGGGGTCCACATTTGACTCTTTCATCAAGGATTATCCACAAGTCTATCTAGAGTATCTTCGCTTTGCAGATATGCAAATGAGTCCAACAATGTTTTTAGAATTCTATTATCTCTATACCGATGTGATTACTTTTTTCCTTTTTAGGTGTAGCCTATACTTCACTTGCTTTTGGGAACATTTGATAATTTGGGTGTTTTTGTAAAATATTTTTTGAACTCTAGAATATTATGCAATAACATTATATGTTTTCAGGTTGTTGCCCCATCAGCGTTCCAATGTTTGAAAATTAAATCGCAGTGATTCAGGTGCCTTTTTGTATTCATATCTTGCATGAAGATTACATTATATATACAAAAATGAATCCCCCGGCGTATTAGCTTCTTCTCTTTAGAGCACAAAGAAAAATCATTATTTGTGGGTGATCAGTAGTGGTGTTCCAACCACTGGTATGTTTGTCTAGTGTTTTGAGCTTTTCAAAAGCGTCCAGTTAGTAAGTAGTTTATAAGGTAGTGTTTTTCTGATTAGTATGGCTTCCCCACATTTTTTTGGTTCTAAAAAGGTCCCTTTTGGGGTTTTGGTGAGGTGCTGCTTATCACAGTTCCTACCTAACCACTTTTTAGATACTGTGTGGTTATGCAGGTGTGTCCTTTTCAGTTTCTAAGATTGCGCTTCTACAAACCCATTATACACAGTGAAAAAATAATGAGTGTAAAGTCCAAAAGAAAAGATAATATAAATAAAACTCTTGCCGTTGGGGTCAAATGCCACATTGGGGTTGAATGCCACTTGATGGTCAAGTCAAGGGTATGTTACCCATGTTGTGAACAGTCAAGTCTAAATGAGAAGGTCTTTCTTGACTGCTTCTTGGTGGTAGGTTGGACTTTCCAGGTCAGCAGTTTGAAGTCTTTAGGATCTGATCAACAGTCTTTATCTACTCAGCTACGGAGAAGGTAACAAGTGGAGAGTGTTACAATGATTGGTGGAGGGACCATTAGCAGACTAAGAACTTTCTTAAGGGCAATTCTACGGGATGTATATTGGCCGCTCTTCAGTGGTGTCCTGGATTTGTCTCTGTATTTTGAGAGCAATTTGACAGTCTGATTCAGTACTGCCATATCAGAGAGTCTTTGTGTTGGCTCAGATGTCTTGTCTAGTAACTGGTGGTTCTGGCAGTGGTGTGGTCAAGAACTGGTAAGCATTTTTAAAGGCCATTAGCTGACTGCCAGTCCATTGATCAAGTTTTGGAAGTGCTCCTGCTCGTAATCATGAATCACGGTGTCCTTGTAGTCTTGGACAGGCCCGATTGACCCAGACACACAGTCTTACTCTTTGGGCCTGCAAGGGCATTAGTGTAGCGACCTGGCAACACTTAAGGAGGCATCTAAGGATAAAAACAGCCCCACCCTTTTACTACATCTGTGCTTTTGTCATGAGTGAAGAGAAAAATATTATTGAATTATTTATATAAGTTACTAGATAAATAGGTGGTAGCTTATATTTATCCTCACCACTGATACCTGTAAACCGATGATACAAATTTCCAATTTTGGCACACTCATATTATCTAATTTCAGCCCATTCATAGTTGGTATTTATGTATACACCTCAGAATGGTACAATACAGAAACGTTTTTAAGCAATTCAGATATAGACTGGTGGGTGAGAGCAGTCATTTTGAACTCACCCTGGGGGTTTTCACAGAAAACTGTCACCCATGAACTCTATCTGCCGGTTACTGTTTCTTAGTGAAATCTCTGCCTTCCTGTTAGTAGAGCCCTAATTCCCTGCTTACCTTAATAATGTAACTTTTCTTTTCATTGCCACTCTTCTATTTTTATTTGGAAAAGTGGAGTTATTGGAAGATTTGAAGGGGCAGGCCATAGCCTGGATATGACCGAAGTTTCCGCTTCCCACCCCTTTTGTGTTACCAGCGTTATGGGCCTCAATACTCCTGGTCCTCCTTTTTTATTCTTTAGGGGGGGGGATGGCACCTTTGTACCCATGCTTATTTAACTTCTTCTCTTGCATCATCCACAGAAAGTTATCCCACAATGCAATGAAGACACAGATAAGTTCTTCAACTAGACGCTTCAGTATTTAAACTGCTTACCTATCAGGACAACTGTGTTCATGTACATTGGACCTAACTCATGTGACTCTAAAGTGTCATCAATACTCAAAAAGATACCCAGATCTTTTTGTACTATGACCTTTGGGATGTTCCCCACAAAAAGATTTTGAATGCAAGCTGGACCTATTGGGTTCTTTAATTCACTTCAGAAATATATCATGATTCTACCCCCATATCTATCTCCCACTGATATTAGTTATTGAGCCCTCTCTAAGTATCCCTCTGAATGCATTATTATATGGGCCCTAGGTATATAGCACAACTGGAGGTATGTGAACTCATTTTTTTCACAATTTAGTGATAATTTGATGGAATACATTTTGCAGTATCTTTCATGAAAAATAAATGCGGGCATACCTCACAGTCAAACGTCACATGAAACTGGCTCAAGGAGAAAATACCTCACAATTCATATTCTGATTGAACCAGTCTCTTGAGAGGCATTCTCTCCTCATCAGAAAATTTAAAAAAACAGAAAAATGTCATATACATAAAACTAGTCTATTGAATTCTGGCCACAGATAGACAAAGCCAGTCAACATGTCAATAAAGCAGTTTCTGCATTCCTCAGAGACCATAACATGGGCTTTATCTACAACAAAATATGTTGATGGGCAAGAGAAGCTAAAGCATACATAGAGAGGTGCTGCCTTTCTACAGAAACACACTTTTGTTACAAGCTATACTTAATTTGGCCACCATTCCTGTGAGATTTGAACATCATCTTGTAACTCTCTCAGAGTATACTTTCTAAACTAGAGGCCCAATGGATCCTGTATACAGGGAACACTCTTGATGAAAATGTGTATTGGCGTTCACGACTGGGGTTATGTGTGCATAAAGAAGATAATGCAATACCCAAGGGGATGATGGACCGAGCGTTAAACAATGCAAGCACTCACCCCCAGTCAACTGATCTGGGTTTAATCCATCATCATTCTTTAGCTCACTCTGCCACCCCAGTTCAGACATGGCCATATGCAAATCAGTCTAACCCTGTGCCTCATGGGAACAGTCCAGCCTAAACTTCCAAGCCAAGTCTTCCCTGGACCGGAACCAAGCATCCTGGGACCAGTTTCTGGCTAAGCAGCCGTCATCAGCCAGGCTAGCTTGAATACAGTGGCAAAGTGAGCAAGGGACCCATGTCTGGGCGTATCCTGCCAACTTAGGGTGAACAAAGCCATACCAATGGGGATGATGGACGGAGTGTTGAACAATGCAAGCACTCACCCCAGTCAACTGATCTGGGTTTAATCCATCATCATTCTTTAGCTCACTCCGCCACCCCAGTTCAGACATGGCCATATGCAAATCAGTCTGACCCTGTGCCTCATGGGAACAGTCAAGCGCGAACTGCCAAGCCATGTCTTCCTTGGACCAGAAACAAGCATCCTGGGATCAGTTTCTGGCTAATCAGCCGACATTAGCCAGGCTAGCTTGAATCCAGTGGCAAATTAAGCAAGGGACCCACGTCTGGGCATACCCTGCTAACTTAGGGTGAACAAAGCAATACCAAAGGATATGATGGACGGAGTGTTGAATAAGGCAAGCACTCACCCCAGATCTCTGTACTGGGGTCAATGTATGACATTGTTCTGCATTCTGTCCATCAATTGTTCTTTTTTCATTTGTCACCCTGAGTGGGACGGGTATAATCAAACATGAGTCCTGTTCTCTCCATGCCACTGGAGTCAAGCTATCCTGGCTGATGATGGCTGAAAGCCCAAAACAGGTCCTAGGATGTTTTGTTTCCAGTCTAGGGCGGACCTGGCCTGGAAGTTTGGGCTGGACTGTTTCCATTGGGCACAGGGTCAAGACTGATTTGCATATGGCTGGGTCCAAACTGGAATGGCATGGTGAGCAAAAAAACGATGGATTTGGGCCCAGATCTCGGTACTGTGGTGAATGTATGACAGTGTTCTGCATTCTGTCAATCAATTGTTCTTTTTGCATTTGTCACCCGAGTGGGATGGGATGGGTATGCTCAGACATGAGTCCTGTGCTCTCAACGCCAATGGAGTCAAGCTATTCTGGCCAATGAGGGCTGAAAGCCCGAACCCGGTCCTAGGATGCTTGTTTCCAGTCCAGAGAGAATCTGGCCTGGCAGTTCGGGCTGGACTGTTCCCATTGGGTACAGGGTCAAAACTAATTTGCATATGGCTGGGTCCAAACTGGAACGGCATGGTGAGCAAACAACCGATGGAATTGGGCCCAGATCTCTGTACTGGGGTGAATGTATGACATTGTTCTGCATTCTGTCCATCAATTGTTCTTTTTGCATTTGTCACCCCGATTGGGACGGGTATGCTCAGACGTGAGTCCTGTGTTCTCCATGCCACTGGAGTCAAGATATCCTGGCTGAAAGCCCGAAACCGGTCCTAGGATGCTTGTTTCAAGTCCAGGGAGGACCTGGCCTTGCAGTTCGGGCTGGACTGTTCCCATTGGGCACAGGGTCAAGACTGATTTTCATATGGCTGGGTCCAAACTGGAATGGCATGGTGAGAATAAAACGATGGATTTGGGCCCAGATCTCTGTACTGGTGTCAATGTATGACATTGTTTTGCTTCTGTCCATCAATTGTTCTTTTTGCATTTGTCACCCCGAGTGGGACGGGTATGCTCAAACGTGAGTCCTGTGCTCTCCATGCCACAGGAGTCAAGCTATCATGGCTGTTGAGGGCTGAAAGCCCGAAATTGGTCCTAGGATGCCGAACTGCCAGGCCAGGGAGGACCTGGCCTGGCAGTTTGGGCTGGACTGTTCCCATTGGGCACAGGGTCAAGACTGTTTTGCATATGGCTGGGTACAAACTGGAATGGCATGTTGAGCAAATAAACAATGGATTGGACCCAGACCTCTGTACTGGGGTGAATGTATGACATTGTTCTGCATTCTGTCCATCAATTGTTCTTTTTGCATTCGTCAACCCGAATGGGATGGGTATGCTCAGACATGAGTCCCGTGCTCTCCATGCCACTGGAGTTAAGCTATCCTGGCTGATGAGGCCTGAAAGCCCGAAACCGGTCGTAGGATGCTTGTTTCCAGTCCAGGGAGGACCTGGACTGGCAGTTCGGGCTGGACTGTTCCCATTGGGCACAGGGTCAAGACTGATTTGCATATGGCTGGCTATAAACTGGAATGGCATGGTGAGCAAAAAAACAATGGATTTGGGCCCAGATCTCTGTACTGAGGTGAATGTATGACATTGTTCTGCATTCTGTCTATCAATTGTTCTTTTTGTAAAGAAGATAATGAACAGGATAAACAAATGAGGCAGGTGGTTTCCCACAGAAGGGGGAGGGGAGAAGCTGAAAACTGCCATGAGGTCATGACAAGAGGTCTTGAGCATGCTATGGCTTCAACTATATAGCCATTGAGTAACTGTGATTCTCCAATTGAATTTCTATAACATGTTCATCTGTGATTATCCCATGGGGTGCAAACCCACTATCCTCTCCTCATCCAGCAACCTGGGCCTCCGATGCAATCTCTTACTTTCCGGGCAATGGGAAGATCCCAGGCTGCACACTACACCCGCACTCAGAGTCACGAAGACTCACGGGAATTCCGAGTGCATGTTAACCAGACAACTACTCACGAGGGTCTCGGCCTACACAAGACACGCACACAGCATTGCTGAGCCACTCTTGATGTTCTTGTGCCCACTATCACAAGGCACAACTTGCGCTGGTCTCAAGTAGTAGAAAGCACATGCAGTCCACGTCACTGAGACACATGTTATCCTCTGGTGGCCCCGATCACAGGGCACCTCTTGCACAGGTATCAGGCAGTAGTAGGTGCCTGCACACAACATCGCCTGAGACAAGCTTTATCTCCCGGTGCCCCCGATCACAGGGCACCTCAAGCGAGGGTCTCAGGCTGTGAACAGCACATGTACACAGCATCACTGAAGGCACACTTGCTCTCCTGGTGTGCATGATCACGGGCCAATCCACACGAAAGTCTCAGGCTGCCCCCTAGCACACACACACAGTATCGCTGAGACTTACTTGGCTCCTCAGCATACACGTTCACAGGACGATCCTCTCGAAGGACTCAGGCTAGCCAGAGCACACACACCCACGGCATATCTGAGAGTCTTCTCTGGAAACTTTTGTTTTCCTGTGTTTACAAACAGGGAGCCAGCTCACCTCAGGCCCTTGGGGATAGTTACTTCAGGACACAGCACAAAGCAAAGTCCTTAAAACAGGGGGACACAGTGCACAGCAAAGTCCCTTCTGCTTTTCCTTGGTTAAAACCGCAAAATGCAGACCAGCCCCTGATCACACAGCAAGAGCAGTCCTATCCAACAATCTATTCAGTTGTTTCTTCCTTGGCAAAGGTTGCTCTTGATTCAGGAAGTAGCTCCAGTCTTGTTCACACTTGATCAAGCCATTTTCCAAAGTTCAGGGGCTTCCGCTCGCATAGTTATACCCCTCAATGACTTTGAAGTCTTTGTGTTACAGGGGGTACTGACCCCTGCTCAAACCAGTTCTGGGTGCCTCCCTACCAGTGACACCCTTTCCCTTTGATTAGTGGGGATCTGGATTCTCAATCACTCAGCAGGAGTGTCACAATTTCATTGCTTATAAGGGTTTGGCAGACGGGTTGGTGGAGGCACTACATCTCCCAGAACACCTAGCTGTAGTCTGTTGTCTCTTTCCTACCTCTAACCTCTCGCTGGTTTTCCTTATAATCTCCTCCCCTGCTCTTAACCGGTGCTTGTCACCTGAATCAATGGTGGAAACCGCTACGACTTTTGTTGTTTACCTGGAACAAGAGAGACTCGTTTTTGGTGTTTGGAGGCACGAAGAAATCTCTTCACTGAAAGCAAACGCGCTTCAACGCGCTCAGGACCTTTAAACTGTATTCCGGCAGCCGGGGATCCGAGTTGCTGGAGTCCGTGTACCGCGACTTGTTTATGCAGTGCAGGTAACGCGGAGCGGAAATATAATGGACTTGGATTCTTAAAGGAATATTCTTTTGGTTTCCTGTGCCTGTTGGGGCCCCAACATTGTTGGCAATTTCGAAAGAGGCTTTGGAATTTTCCTTTCTTGTGAGGAGTTGAAAAGAGGAAAGGATTGTGTTTCTATTTAACCTTGGATATGAACACCAGGAAGTGGTCAGATAAGTAAAGGTTTTGTTACCTGTCGATATTGGTGACTTTGCTGGCCCAGAACTGTTTCAGGCATTACGAAACAAGGAAGGACTTATTTTCTTTTCTTTTCTTTATTTTTCTTCTTTTTGCATCTTTTTATTCTTGGATAAAAGTGGCAGTATATATAGTGAGTACACCCATTGAATACATGTTTATAGGTGTTGATAGATACAAAGGGGGAGGGGATAAGTACTTAACTTTCGTTCCTTGTGTCTCCCTTTACAGTTCCCGATACAAATCATAGAAGGAAGTGTATCGATCCTACCATCTTAGCAGTAGATGATTTCTGGCTGCCACAGCGATTTGGTTTCTTTCTCCCTTTTTTCCCTTCCCTTGTTAGGGCCCCCTCTGTTGAGTGTGTGGTTATCCGCTCTCAGGTGGTACCGTGACGGGTGGAAGGGAGAAGCTAGCATCATCCTCGCTTCTGCTGTATCCGGTGTTTGTAAGGTTAGTGAACCTTTCTCTGTTATGACAGAATGACAAGCCCACGGATAATATACGGCCCGAGCGATGGATACTACCACAGTGTTAACTGCCGTAATGGAAACAATGACGGCTTTACGAATGGAAGTTTAAGCCTTTAGGGGTGAGAACCAGCAAATGAGAGATGAGATGGGAACGTTGCGTAGGGAAGTAGCCGGGGTTGTACGGTCGGTTCCTACCAGTTCCAGAGGGGCTAGTTACATTAGAGACTACACTTTGCCCCCACCTGTGCAACAGGGTACACACACTCAGGCGGCAGGGACAGGTCCCTCAACTATTCAGGTCATTCAGCCAGTTCAGTTACCGCTCGCCCCACCAGAGAGATTCCTAGGGGATCCTAGGAAATTTAGTACGTTTTTGGGGCAGTGTGAATTGCATTTTATGTGCAAACCCACTGTTTTCCCTGACGATCAAGCTAAGACAACTTTGATGATGTCCTACTTAGGGGGGAATGCGGCGAGCTGGTCTTTTCCCTTGTTTGAAAGAAACGATCCAGTGTTAAACAATTTTGTAGACTTTTGCGATGAAATGCGTAAGCTATTCGATCGCAAGGCGCATATGTTGTCCTTAGACAAAGAGCTTATTACACTGAAGCAAGGGTCACAAGATCTTCTGACCTATATTACTAACTTCAACCGTCTTGTTATTGAAACTGATTGGCCGGCAGGAAAAAGATGCTCATTATATTATCAAGGTTTAAGAGGAGAGCTAAAAGATGTCCTGGCTCAGGTTGTACATATGCCTACTACCAGTGAGGAATTAATCAACTTGATCGTGCAATTGGACCACAGGTTGTTTGAGCGTAAGGGTGATAAACAGAAGTATGAAGCACGGTATCCCTTTCCTAGACCAAAGGGACAAGGAGAAGGAACCTCTACCAATGACACTGTCGAACCTATGCAGATAGGAGGTGTAAGGGGACCTTTGAGTACTGAAGAGAGAACTAGACGACACAATCAGAAATTGTGTATGTACTGTGGAAAGGTAGGACACTTTAGTAAGGATTGTAAGTCCAAAACAAAAACATTCTACAAAGAAGATAAGAGTGTTAAATCAATACCTGCGGTGGAATACCCTGCTTGTGAGTCGGGAAACTACATGGCTCAGACAAGTTAGAGACCCCTTGTCTGAGTACAGTAGATGAAGAGGTCTTACATGCTATTGCCAACACTATGCAACGTTCCGTACCTCATATGAATGTGTGTGTCATGCTTGAGTGGCCTGGAGTGCAACCTGTGATGGTGCATGCTTTATTGGACTCCGGTGCTACGGGGAACTTTATTGATCTAAGGTATGCACAGGGATTGAGAGTACCATGCATACGTAAAGATAACCCGGAGCCGATGAAGGCTGTTGATGGTTCCGAGTTAACATCAGGTCCTGTGCGTTTTCATACTGGGGTTCTTATGATGCAAGTTGGACGAGATCATTATGAGAATATTCCGTTTGATCTAATAGATGCTCCACAATTCAAGCTGATCTTGGGTATGCCCTAGCTAACACAACATGATCCTGTTGTCCAGTGGGCTGCGCGCACTGTAACGCTTGGATCTGGTTACTGTGCAGAACATTGTACATGGGAGGCTGTACAAGTACCTGCTGCGAATGAAAAACCCGCAGCCTTATTGGCTAGCGGAGGTGAAGAGTTGAAGGTCTGTCTGCTAACCACCTTACCGGAGGCTTATGCACAATACAAGGAGGTGTTTAGCGAACAAGAAGCCAACAAGCTACCACCCCATAGGGATTATGATTGTGTCATAGAGTTGGAACCTGGGGCGAGCATCCCGTGTAGTCGGATATACGCCCTTACGGAGGCTGAAACCACTTATTTGCATCAGTATCTGGAGAAGCTATTGGAAACAGGGTTTATTCGTCCATCTACATCCCCTGCCTTATCGCACCTCTTCTTTATTCCGAAACGGGAAGGGGGTTTGAGGGCGTGTATCAATTATAGGGCCTTCAACAGGGTTACAAAGAAGAATCGGTACCCCCTTCCTCTTATCCCAGTGCTGCTGGATCAGTTGAAACACGCACAGATATATACTAAACTCGATCTTCGCGGAGCCTATCATCTGGTGAGAGTGCGGCGGGGCGATGAGTGGAAGACCGCTTTCTGCACGAAATTTGGCCTCTATGAATACCAAGTAATGCCATTCGGCCTGTGCAACGGCCCCGCCGCATTCCAGTTTTTTATGGATGAGGTATTACGTGGGCTGCTGGACGTTTCATGTATCGTATACATCGATGATATTTTAATATATTCCGCCACACCGAAAGAACACGTCCACCATGTGACAGAGGTACTGGAACGATTGAAGAAGCATACATTGTATGCTAAACTAGAGAAATGTTTCTTTCATGTGACAGAAGTGGAATTCTTAGGCTATGTCATAGGGCCGAAAGGATTGTGTATAGATGAAAAGAAAATAAAGGCAATTACCCAGTGGAAGTCACCAGCTTCAGTAAAAGCATTGCAGAGTTTCTTGGGCTTTGCGAATTTCTATAGACGGTTTATCCGGGACTTTTCTCGGATTATACAACCTTTGACGTATTTATAGAAGAAAGGAGCTGTATTCAAGAGGTCTGAATCCGCTGAACAAGCCTTCCATACCTTGAAGAATTGTTTCACTACTGCACCTATTTTGAGACATCCTGATGCAAAGCAGCCTTTTGTAATGGAAACTGATGCCTCTTACTACGCTGTTGGCGGTAGTCTGTCACAGAGACATCCAGATACTGGCCAGTTGCATCCTGTTGCCTTCTTTTCTCGGAAGCTTACAGCCTGTGAGACCAACTACAACATTACAGACAAGGAATTGTTGGCTGTTAAGAGGGCGTGCGAGGAGTGGAGACATCATTTGATGGGGGCCAGACATACTGTGGAGATTTTCACAGACCATCGTAACCTGCTGTTCTTGAAGAGTGCAAAAGCTCTAACACCTAGACAGCTAAGGTGGTCTTTGTTCTTTTCGGACTTTGATTTTGTCATCAAGTATCGTCCTGGGCCTCATAACGGTAAAGCAGATGCTCTATCAAGGCCGATGCCCTTGCCTGTGCCAAATCCCCCTATGAAGGATGAACCACCTAATATTCTTCAAGAAAAGTCTTTTCAGTCGAACATCATGGCTATAACAAGTTCAGCAGACTTTTTGGAACAAGTGAAGGAAAGAATAAAGGCCGTAGACAGCATGTCCTGGATTGCACAGGATCCAGTGTTACGAGCAATGAAGGACCATATGCTGTTTCAGAATAATAAGTTGTACTTACCCGATGTTGCTCTTCAAAGGCAAGCGCTGCAATGGACCCATGATTCTGCTCTGAGTGGTCATATGGGTAAAGCCAAAACAATGCAAGCGATATCTCACTATTTCTGGTGGGAATCCATACGTAAAGACACAGAAAACTACGTTTCAAAATGTCCTATCTGCTCACGGAACATCAAAGAAGTAGTGGTTTATTGCCGTCCATACCAACACCTCCACTACCCTGGCACACAGTGTCTATGGACTGAATTCGCCTACAACAGTGCAACCCATTCATCATTAGGATGCTCTCCTTTTTATTGTCAATTGGGGTATAATCCTAATATGCTTCCTTTTGAACAAACTGGTTTATCCAACCATCCTACTATACAGGAACACCATGTACACCTTAGAACTGTACTTATGGAGGCCAAAGAACATTTGGAGGCAGCCAGAAAGAGAGACAAATTGTATGCGGACAGGAAGAGAACTCCTGAGCCGTTATACAATGTTGGGGATAAGGTGTGGTTAAGCACCAAACATCTGAAGTTTAAGGGCAACATCAGATTACTACCGAAATTTGTGGGGCCCTATTCCGTCCTTGGGGTGGTTAACCTGGTGGCCATGAAATTGGAACTCCCGAATGCTTGGCGCATACACCCAGTTTTCCATGTTTCTTTGTTGAAACCGTATCTTGCTGGTACCAGTGTGATTGAGCCTCCCAGGGCGATAATGGTGGATGAGGAGGTTGAATATGAAGTAGGGGCTGTGCTTGATTCCAAATGTGTGAGAGGTCGTGTGTACTATTTGATCGATTGGAAGGGGTATGGCCCTGAGGATCGCTCGTGGGAGCCGAGGTGTAATTTGCATTGACCTGGGCTCCTGCAGTGTGTTCACCTTTCCCACCCTTCTAAGCCTGGTGGTCCGCAGGGACGTCGGCCGTAGTGGGGGGGTTCTGTCACGATTCCATTGCTTATAAGGGTTTGGCAGACGGGTTGGTGGAGGCACTACATCTCCCAGAACACCTAGCTGAAGTCTGTTGTCTCTTTCCTACCTCTAACCTCTCGCTGGTTTTCCTTATAATCTCCTCCTCTGCTCTTAACCGGTGCTTGTCACCTGAATCAATGGTGGAAACCGCTACGACTTTTGTTGTTTACCTGGAATAAGAGAGACTTGTTTTTGGTGTTTGGAGGCACGAAGAAATCTCTTCATGGAAAGCAAACGCGCTTCAACGCGCTCAGGATCTTTGAACTGTATTCCGGCAGCCGGCGATCCGAGTTGCTGGAGTCCGTGTACCACAACTTGTTTATGCAGTGCGGGTAACGCGGAGCGGAAATATAATGGACTTGGATTCTTAAAGGAATATTCTTTTGGCTTCCTATGCCTGTTGGGGCCCCAACATAGTCGGCAATTGCGAAAGAGGCTTTGGAATTTTCCTTTCTTGTGAGGAGTTGAAAAGAGGAAAGGATTGCGTTTTTATTTAACCTTGGATATGAACACCAGGAAGTGGACAGATAAGTAAAGGTTTTGTTACCTGTCGATATTGGTGACTTTGCTGGCCCAGAACTGTTTCAGGCATTACGAAACAAGGAAGGACTAATTTTCTTTTCTTTTCTTTCTTTTTCTTCTTTTTGCATCTTTTTATTCTTGGATAAAAGTGGCAGTATATATGGTGAGTACACCCATTGAATACATGTTTATAGGTGTTGATAGATACAAAGGGGAAGGGGATAAGTACTTATCTTTTGTTTCTTGTTTCTTGTGTCTCCCTTTACAGTTCCCGATACAAATCATAGAAGGAAGTGTATCGATCCTACCATCTTAGCAGTAGATGATTTCTGGCTGCCACAGTGTTTTGGTTTCTTTCTCCCTTTTTCCCCTTCCCTTGTTAGGGTCCCCTCTGTTGCGTGTGTGGTTATCCGCTCTCAGGTGGTACCGTGACGGGTGGAAGGGAGAAGCTAGCATCATCCTCGCTTCTGCTGTATCCGGTGTTTGTAAGGTTAGTGAACCTTTCTCTGTTATGACAAGGAGATAGGACAATTGTTTGATAGCACCAGCCCAGGCCTCCTAACCTCTAGGCCTACTCCTCCTCCTACACACAAGACGCAGGTCAGTTTGTGCTGTCTCACCTCCTCCCCTGGGTCAAGACATTTCCCAGATCCTATTGCTTACAAATCCAGCCAGTCAATCCACAACCAGGCAGAGAGACACAGAAATGTTTAAAGCACAAAAACCCAGCCACTTCTAAAATAGTGTCTTACAAACATATAATGCTAAAACCATCTTCATAAAAAGATGTGTTATTGCAGGGTTAGTTCAGACATACTAAACCTGACCTTTAAATCTTAAGCCTTTAGGAAGAAAGGCTGGTAAACACATTACACAGCCTCTCCATTGAGATGGAGAGTATTTCACTGCCAGGACATGACACACACCTTGGTACATGTCCCACCTTTCACATGCACAGCATCCTGTCCAGGGGGTACCCTAGACCTACCATAAGGGTGCCTGATGTGGATGGAAAGAGGAGGGCAGGGTCTGGTAAGTTTGTGCACTTACCAGACCACCATGGCAGGCCTGAGTTCACTTTCCAAGACTACTTGAGTGGTTGGCACAGTAAGTGCTGCAAGCCCATTAGTAGCATTTGCATTACTAGCCCTGACACACATAGTGTACCTCACTAGGAACTTTACTAGTAAAGCAAACATACTAATAATAGACAACCAATCACCATTACACTTTACACAGGGAACACTTGCAATTAGACTCTGTTTAGCAGTGGCAAAGTGTCTAGAGCAACTAAGTTAGCAACACATGTCAGAAAAAAAGGTCTAGAGGAAAAGCAAAAGGTTTAGGGAACTTTAGCCAAAAAGGGTGAAGTCCCACAACAACTATTCTAAGGAATCCATATGGAGATGTGTCAGGCAGAGGCTTCAATGTGTATTCTTTGAAAAATCATGTGACATTTCCATCAGGAAACTATTCTACTGTGCAGCAATCTTCATATTAGAGAACTCCATAATAGGCAACTGGAGCCACTGTGTATTTATGCAATTTTGTTTCTCCATAGTGAAAATATTTTTGCAGTGGAAAAACCCCTTCTTCAATACACCCCTCCCGCTCTGGAAAGGCTGTGGTCTAGAGTAAAAACCCTACCTTTCCAGGATGGAAAGCAGAGATAAAAAGGAGGAAGAGAGCAGTGGTTAAATGTCCACAAACATACTTTTTGTATGTTGACAACCAAGGCTAATCAAACTTTGGAACCCTTTTTCCCTCCCTTTGAGGGAGATTTATGGGTGTGTCTATCTCTGCAAATATAAATGTGTTCACACTTGCCAAGAATCACTTTGTGAATTCCTGACAGGTATAAACCAGGGAAATGTGATTTTAAAATTGGATGTAAAAATATCTTCCAAAATTTGTACATCAGTTTTTACATCAAAGAAATTTAATTTGTGAATCAGGTTACTAATATATTTGATTTACTGTATTGTTGTTTTATTTCCGAATCCAAAAGGGAGAATATTGGTTTTCCTCAAATATCTTTCTGGGAAGCTTCTCTGCCTGCATATACAAAACACATATTTCCTTCCACCACCATTTTTTACTCTGACCAATTGTTCTTACCTATAATCATTCATCATTCATAATTTCCTACTTTACACCAGCAAGATCTCTACTTATACCTTGTAAGAAAAAGATTTGTTACCGTCTATTCCCAGACTTAAAAATGTTCAGATGTTAATTTGATCAGAGAACTTAGTGTAAGTGAACTGCAATTCATTTTTTAAATACGTTTCTAAAATTTCATTTCAAAACAAATTTTAATGATAAGTAATGAACATATTCTTATGGTATAACAATTGTTTGTTTGTGCCACAAACCAACATGTTTATCATTGTTTTTCTAGATGTGTGTCCATAAAATGTCCTCCCACAACCCTAATTATAAGTTCAAGTAGTATGGTGCAAAACACGTCCCTCTCATGGTGCTTAGTATCTAACATTAGGGTTCCATATACATAACCTCATTTTACTTAAGATTGAATTCACCATTAAAAGATGCTGTTTGAGCTACTAATCTAAAGCTACAGCAATTTAAAACAGTATTTATGCTGTACTATACTCCTGAAAAGATTGCCAGCTGGGGGCCACAAGGAGCTCAATACTCAAGCAATAACTTGAATTGCCGTAAATATGGAATATATGGAGCAAATACTGTACATATGTTTGTTACATGTCCACAGTTATTGGCATTCTGGAAGGGATTTATACAGGTCTGTAAAAACCGCATCGGATTAGATCTGGCTTTTACCACTCAGGAGATCATATTGGGATATCAGGGAGATCCTAGCTATGCATGTCATGCACTACTCTATAATTTTGGTTGCTGCTAGACCAGCCATCTTTAGTGCCTGGATTTTTCCTAGGCCCTGCAATGTTGAGGAGTGGTAGGCTTAAGCTCAATGCGGAGATTTAATGTGGTTTGGCATAAAATTATAAAAGATTGACCAAATATATTGTGACACCCCATCAACATTCTATGTTTGTATGATCTATATGTATTTTTGTTTACCTCTCAAACAATACGATTGTTTTGTATTTTTATTGGAATCAGTACAGGCAAATGTATTTATTTTGCCTCCCTTGCTTGAAATTCAAATAAAAAAGAATACAAAAATAAAAAAGAATTAATTCAATAAATGAAATTTCCTTTGTGCATATGGCCACTAGCAGAACATTTCTCTAGGGCACATAGTAAATCTTGTATGTCATTAAGGAAGAATATGTGTTGTCTTAGGCATACAAAACCATATAACTTCATATCAGGCAGCATAGTTAGAGGGTCAATCAGTTCTTCATTTACGCTTCTTTAAAACCAAGCGCTAGTCATTATGTAACCGAGTAACACAGCCGCAGTGATTGTTTTTTGAGAAGGCATTTTTTTGTTTTGGGTGAATCAGTAGATGTATAACGACTTTCCTCTGTTCTGGACATTAACTATACTATTGAAAACGGCAAATATATACCATATATTTCTGTATTGATGGACCATGATTGAAAAGGCCACACAGAGGGTGTGTCAAACAAACAGTGCTTAGGAACTTGATAGTGGATTAAAACAACAATGTGGAATAAGCGAGTGGTTTGTAAGTAACTAGAATAAACAGTATAAAGGTGAAATCTGGCACTATGACACTCTTCTTGCTATAGTATTTTTTGAGTACCTTCTATCATTACCCTGGAAAATACTACTTAAAATCATACAGCATCTTCTTTGGGTTAAATGTTATGACTCTCATTAAACAATGGGTGTCCCATTAACCCATGACAACCCTGCGCCATATGAGGCTATGCTTTATTCTCTTAGCCTGAGCATTTTACTGAATTTAGTTTTCAGTTATGAATAGCTGAATAGATCAAAACACACATTGTTCCCAATGGAAAATATGAAACATGAAAAATGGTTAGTCTTTTGTAAACTAAACTTTTTTTATCTTGGAATCTTCTTTTAATGTTTGGAGTTCAGTCGAACAACTTCCCCTCTTTTCACATACGTATTAGCAATGCATGATTTAAGATCTTCAGTAGTAGTAAATGTCATGTCATGGTTGAAAAGCTGTTGATCCAGCATTCACCGGGCCACTTTTCTCTCTCAACTCTTAATAAAATTTAGTTTTGCTAGTTCACTTCACTTGGTGCTCCCATGCATTTTACTCATCGCATTGCTGGGCGAAGGAACTTAGGGTGGTCACCTTTGGTTACCCAATGAGGACCCATAATTTGTAACCAATTCACATGTTAATAATCAGATTTCAATATACATCTCTTAGGACCATAAAGTAAAGGTACAAGATAGCAACTGGAATTCCTAATTTCCTGATAAAGTTCAAATGGGTTAGAATAACACAGACTAGCAACTCTGCTGTCGTGATACAGAACAGCAACACCAGAACTTGGTGTTTGGTGAAAAATCTATGGTTACGTCTGTTATGCATTAGTGATCTATATAACCCAAGCACAGTCACTGAGGGGAAAACTCAAAAGATTCAAACATTTAAAGAGTTTAAATCAAAATGTATATTAGAAATGGCAATAAAGTAAGACATGAATCAGCGAGAGCCTCATATAAACCAGCTACAGGTGTAGCCTAAATCACACATCACAGAGTCTAGAGAGTAAAGGTTCTTTAAAGTTCATTAGAGAAATAATCCATGTGGCAAGTATAAAAGGACAAATTTAAAAATAGTCTTTGCAAGGCATTTGCAAAGCTGTGGTTCAGCAACGGTGTCCATGGTAAGTCCGTTAGGCAAGGGGGTCCTGCTGTTGCAATGGCAAGGGAAAAGATCAGCAAAGTTCTCACAGCTTAAGCATGGGGTTTTGTCAAAGAGTCCGCTGCAATGGGAACCAGCCATAAAGGTAGGCAAGGGAGTCAGAGTGTTTCCATCCTCATCATCATACTTGCCTCCAGTAATACTAGTATTATTGTTCATCAGTCCGGCGGTGACACCCACTGTGTCACATCACCATCGTACGACATACATAAGATGATCTTTCAGTCACAAGGTGAAAAGTGGTAACATCCAGAGTTGTTCCCACAGAAAATATGGGGGCAATTGTCCATCACAAGACGCATAGGGTAATCCACAAAAGGCTATTCATTGTTGGAAGTTTCTCGTGTGCTAGTTACCAGAGTTTGGATTCTTAAGGAAGTATTGATATATTAGTACAATGTGCATCAAGTCTCTCTGTTTCTCATGGGAAAGTACAAGAATGCTACATAAACAAGAGCTATGATAAGATACTTTTCTTGCAGACATTGTGAGAAGGCACAGGCCTAGACATTACCGTCAAAAGTGCATTTTAAAGTAATATGAAATTATTAGTATGCAATGTATTCTGTATGGATGAGCGAAGGTAACTTCACTTGTGCATTAGGCAGAAATTCGATATCATATTTTGTTTCACATAATGTTCAATGGTAGGTGCAGTCAATTACTGCAGTTAGGATACTATTCATGTGACATATGTTCATAATTCAAAATTCTAACATTGTTTTAAACAATTTGAGAGTCTACACATAGAAGGATTGCATATGTAACGTTTCAGTTTTCTAACTATTATGAAACTGATTTTGCACCAGATAATCATTACTCACTATTACATTACATTTTATTTATTTTTGTTTGAAATATTCATACATACGACTCAGATACATACGGCTAAAGTCTAATAATACATTTTAGTTATAACGCGTAAATTCTCCTTAATCATTTAGAAATATATTTTTGTTAGGCACATTTACATGATTTTTCGACTACTTCTACAGTCAAAGCATGCTTTTATGGTGCTTTTACTATATTTTCTATCGTTATCATTTTCTTTTTCTAAAAGATGTGCAAAGTGCACTTTCATTTTTTTCGATTATTATATGTTTGTGTTGTGTAAAGAGTGAACAGCATTTAAGCTGAATCACTGTAAAGTTCGTTCGATATACTGCAATAGACTCCAATCTTTTCCTTAAAAAATAAATTGTCTAATCTGCAATTTGTCTCCATTTATTGCAAGGGAATTTAAAGGTCACAGGCATCATTTATGAAAAGTGATGCATCGCTGCGTGAAACAGCGAAGTGTCACTTTTCACTGCACCCTCCTTGCGACACCAATGATGCGTCATATTTACAGTATGGTGCATCATGGCGCAAGGAGTTACAGATACGTCAGTATTTCTGACATATCTGTATTGCGCAAAAGTGACGCATTGCTGGAGTGTGTCACAAAAGTGACGCAACTCCAGCAATGTGTCCTTTCACATGGGGCAAGCCCTATGTGAAAGGGCCTGCGTCAGTCTTACGCCTGCTGTGAGGCAGGCGTAGGAAATTGACGCATTTGTGTCCTAGAATTGGCGCAGTGAAATCTTATAGATTTCACTGCGTCACTTCTAGGACCCTTTCTTGCGTCAGAATGCCCCCCTGCATACATTATACCAGGCATAGGTATAATGTAGCGCAGGGGTTTACAAAGTGACGCATCTACCTAGATGCGTCACTTTGTAAATATGGTGAACAAGGCACATTTTTTACGCTGCTAGTGCGTCACAAAAAGTGACGCACCGGCGGCGTAAAAGTGACGCATGGCCTCATAAATGAGGCCCTACATCTTTATTTGTTTCCTGATTATTTTCAGTCATGAGCACATATTTAAAAGTTGTAAAGACTCTTTGCTTTGACAATAACTCTCATGGGTAAATGTAAATATTTTCTCTTTTGAGATTATATGACCATTCTTCAATGATAACCATTAATGAAGAAGGAGAGTGATCAAGAGCCCTTCCATACTGAAACCAACTTAATAGGTAAGAAAGATGGTCTTTCATCACGTTTATAAGGCACAGAATTATATCAAAACGTTCTTTGTATTTATCCCAGCTCCCTTCTGCTAATCTGTCTTCCATGGAATACTTCTAAAGCATGTCTCTTTTGCATGTCACAGGAAAAATGTCACAAATATCATTTATTACAGTATAAGCTCCAGTGAAAACAAACAGTAACCATGTTATAGAGACATCAAACAGCTTGGGTTATCATGTTGCTCAAGTCAAAACACTGGGAGCCTCATCTACACCATTGTGAAATGGCAGGAATGCTCTGCATTTATGAAATACAGTGCATTCCTGTCCTTTTGCCCCCCGAACTGGCGCACAAAATGCTGCCTAGCGCCAACGTAGGAATGCTGCATCATGGTCAAATGGTGCCTCCATTGTAGGCAGGATTGTGTTTGTGCAGGAAGGGGCACCTTCCTGCTCAAAAACAATCCTAAGAAGAGTTTTCTTCTTTCTATATTGCTGCAGAATGCAACACACATGGAAAGAGGAAAAAATTAGGGCAAATAAAAATATTTCTGCTTGTTACACCTGCTCTGGGGAGGCGTAAGTTTGTGCCACTGCCCCTGGGTTACGTGATTAAGTAAATCAGGGGCAGTGTCAAAATCCATGGGTGCTGCACGGGGAAACCCACCACAGTGCCCATGGAATGCCTCTTTGATGCAGAGTAAGGCAAGGCAGTAACTTGCGCTCCTTTGTCAAGTTCAAGTTCAAAAGACCTTTATTAGAATTTCATAAAATTCATAAAAGTACCGAACACAGCAAAAACACACATATACATGTAATACAAACAGTTATATAAATAGCATTCCATGATAACAAAGTAATTCATACATTGATTGAGCAGTAAATTTCATTTTCTAATAAAATTTTACAGTAGTATCATTGTGACTAGTTTCTGATTTCAGGGACTTTCCATTGTCTTGCGTGCACGTATGGCTAGTCTTAAAAAAGTGCTAGTGCGAAAGGTCAGTTCATCGGTATCCAGGGTAAGCAGCAACATATAAGATTCTTGGAGTGTGAGAGGTCTATGTTTTCTAAAATATGGGGTTAAAAGCCATTTAATATATCTCACATAAAATTTACAGAAAAATAGAAAGTGCAGGTCATCTTGAGTGCTTATACCATCGCAAGGGCATGGAGTAAGGTCTGTACTATGTCGGTACCCCAAAGGAAAAGACAGCAAAAATTTCACAGTTCCAGCCCTTAAACGAAACAATAGAGATCGCTCCCAGTTTGACATAGGGAGGGAAAGGTAGGGCGGCAGAATTTGCATACAGAGACCATTTTCTATGTATTTCTTGACCCTTGATTTCTGAGATTCTCTTCCTATGCGCCCATTGCGATAAAGTGCTTTTTGTACCTCGAATTTGTCCTTTGGTTCAATTGCCATTGGGTCAGTGAACAAAATGCCTCTACCAATTTCATTAAGTGATTTAAGAACTTCTTTAAACCAAGGAATCTGCATACCATATTCACAATTTAGGCAGTCCTTGATGATATTTTGTGTAAGGACAGCAGCATCATTCCTCCAGATTCTAATCCAGAAGAGAGCTGGTCTTGCTTTGATAAAATCACTTATATAGGGGAGGTTAAGTTCATTATGACAAATAAAATCAGAAGAGGAAATTGGTGCACCCAGCACTTTTCTACAGAAACGATTTTCCTCTCTTTGGATACAGATGCTACTATCCGATCCCCAAACTTCAGCTCCATACGTAGAGACAGGTGAACACTGTAATTTAAAAATCTTTACAATAACCTTTGAGGCACCAATTTTCTTTGGGCGGGGGAGACTCAGAACAGAGTTGTTGGCTTTCGAGAACTTGCTCGTGGAGTGGGCCAAATGCCCACTCCATGAGCTGTTCGCAGCGAAAACCAACCCCAAATAAGGAAACTTATGAACAGATTCTAGTTTATCCATTCCAATTCGAATTGTACTGAGTTTCCTTTTGCCCGACCCACAGGACATAATAAAAGACTTTTTAAAATTAACTTTCAGGTCCAGTCCCTCCATAAAATTTACAAAACTATGTACCAGCAGACGTAGAGCATTAGGTGTGCGTGCCATAAGGACAGCATCGTCTGCATATAAAAGCACAGGTAGGGGATTGCCTAGAATTGTTGGGACATCAGGGGTGGCTTTTTTTAAACAATTAGACAGGCCATTGATATAAATGATAAACAACAGGGGTGCTAAAACGCACCCCTGTCTCACCCCCCTCCCTATCTCAATGGCTCCAGAGACCCCTCCGCCCATCCCGATACGTACCCGTGCTTTCAGGTCAGTATGGAGATAGGCTAAAAATCTAACGAGAGTGGCATCAAGGCCATTGGATAGGAGGATTGACCAAAGCTTAGATCTGTTCACAAGATCAAATGCGGATGAGAGATCCATAAAAGCTAGGTAGGCAGGGGATGAGCGGGCAATGCAATATTTGTCGATTATCAATTTGAGATTTAAACATTGCTCCACTGTTCCTACCCCACTCCTGAACCCCATCTGACAGGGATCTAAAAAGTCAGTATCAGCCGCCCATTCCAATACCCTATTATAAATTATACGTCCTAGTATTTTTAAAGTATTATCCAGAAGGGAAATGGGACGATAATTTGCTAGGTCTGATCTGTCCCCCTTTTTGTAAATAGGAACGATGATACTAGTAGCCCAGGTGACAGGCATGGCTACTTTTGGGAGACTATTAAAGATGTTAAGGAGTATTGGTGACCATAGCTCGACATTGAGTTTGATAATATCGATAGGAAGACCGTCTGGTCTGGGTGCCTTGTTGCCTAGGCTCTCTTTTATGGCTTTCCTAACTTCTTGATCCAAAATCTGTAAACCCTCTGATTGACCTGTGTTAGGGAGAGATTGCTCATCAGAGGGGGCAGCATACATTTTAGAAAAATGGGTCTCCCAGGCTGCACTTGTTATATTGCAGCTGATTTGTGTAAGCTCTTTGCCCATTTCCCTCGTTCTCCTGACAGCCGACCAAAATGGGCCGCTGCCAGCCAGGTTGGCGCTAATAACCAGCTTTTCCCAATGTTCGGAGAGCAAGTTTGCCTTCCTTTCCGATATTTTATCTTTGTAGTTTTTCCTGGCGGCTCGAACTACATCTTTGCACCTAGGTTTGGCAGAGAGTACCTTTCTTAATTCTCTGTTGGCCAGGGAACAAGATGAGTCAAACCACAGTGGCTCTTTGCATTCATTAGGAAGTGGGACTGACAGGAGGGTTTTAATATTTGAGCATAAAGCTTCAAAGTCTACAATCAATTTTTCGTTATTTGTACTTGGGGACGAACAAGATTTCAACAAATCGGGATATGTCTCCTGAACAGTATCTATAATGGCCCCACAATCAATTCCCCTCCATTTTAAGCGAAGGCCATCAATTGAGGGTGTAATGTGCCTTGCCCCATTTAGATTCATAAAAATTGGACTGGGTACAAAATTAAAAGTAACTAACAATGGATTGTGATCGCTGAAAGACGTTTGCACCACAGAAGTTTTAGTTATACAATCTGTTAGCGGTGGTGATGTAAATATGTAATCGATAATTGAACCGCTATCCCTGCCCTTGAACGTAGGGGCATAAGGAAAATTCATATCATACCCTACACTCATTACATCAGCGAGATCAAAATCGGATAGTATTCTAATCAGTTCCAATCCCCTGCGGTCATCAAAATAAACAGAGTTAGTAGATCCATAGTTCTCTATAAGTTTCACGTTAAAATCACCCCCTATCAGAATGCCAGTCTTTGTATCTACTGATAAGGAACAATCAATCATACTTAGAACCTTAGATAATGCAACAAAGTTTTTGTTCGGTACACCTTAAAAGTCATTGTTGTAAAAATTAATTAAATAAATCGTGGTCTTTGATTTTAGTCTATATTCAAGGATTTGAATATTGGGATTAGCAAGGGTATCTAGCTTCAGATCTCTGGGCCCGATTCACAGAATGAACTTACTACTTTTGGCATTCACAGAATGCACTTACTACTTTTGGTATTCACAGAATGAACTTACTCATTTCGGTATTCACAGAAGTTAGGACTCCTAACTTTAGGACTCCTAAATGCCTTCTGTGAATACCGAAAGTCTTAAAATTTGGATTTTTCTCTATTTAGTAGTAGTAAAGTTAGGACTACTAACTTTAGGATGCCTAAATGCCTTCTGTGAATACCTAAAGTCTTAAAATTAGGATTTTTCTCTATTTAGTAGTAGTAAAGTTAGGACTACTAACTTTACTACTACTAAATTGAGAAAAATCGTAATTTTAAGACTTTCGGTATTCACAGAAGGCATTTAGGCGTCCTAAAGTTAGTAGTCCTAACTTTACTACTACTAAATAGAGATAAATCCTAATTTTAAGACTTTCGGTATTCACAGAAGGCATTTAGGCGTCCTAAAGTTAGTAGTCCTAACTTTACTACTACTAAATAGAGAAAAATCCTAATTTTAAGATGTCGGTATTCACAGAAGGCATTTAGGCGTCCTAAAGTTAGTAGTCCTAACTTTACTACTACTAAATAGAGAAAAATCCTAATTTTAAGACTTTCGGTATTCACAGAAGGCATTTAGGCGTCCTAAAGTTAGTAGTCCTAACTTTACTACTACTAAATAGAGAAAAATCCTAATTTTAAGACTTTCGGTATTCACAGAAGGCATTTAGGCGTCCTAAAGTTGGTAGTCCTAACTTTACTACTACTAAATAGAGAAAAATCCTAATTTTAAGACTTTCGGTATTCACAGAAGGCATTTAGGAGTCCTAAAGTTAGTAGTCCTAACTTCTGTGAATACCGAAATGAGTAAGTTCATTCTGTGAATACCAAAAGTAGTAAGTGCATTCTGTGAATGCCAAAAGTAGTAAGTTCATTCTGTGAATCGGGCCCTCTGATTATACCACCAGCCAGGATTCTAATCCCCATAAAAAGACCACCCACTGCTCGACTGAAACTAGGTTTTGCTGACGTCAGGCTAAAGCAGTGGTAGCCTTCAATGTACAAATTATCAACAGCCCAAGTTTCTTGAAACATAAGTATGTCCGCATCATTAATTAGTTCAATCCATGCAGGGTCCGAGAGCTTGGATTCTAAACCTGCAACATTCCAGCTTAGTATTGATAAACCATGTTTGGTTCCATGTTTGACAAGTCTGTTCCCAGTATTCCCATTATCGTGATGAAGTAGTTCATTGGAAGTGGGCAGAATACTGTCAGACGATATAGTTTCTGTAGAACCAATCTGGTCCTGGTACAATACAGCTGGAGTTGTGAGACCCTCTGAATTACAAGCTTTCACATCGCTGCACATTTCGTTATTGGCCGATATACTCAGTCAATCCTGTTCATCTAGAGTAGATAAATAATCGAACCGATTGTGAGTGGGGATGTTATACATTGACCTAACTTCAGTCATCGGTGTAAACTGGAACGGATTAGAGACTGGGTAAGGCCTATCTCTGTAATTGTTCTGATGCATGGTTGGAGCTTGAAAATAATGCGGAGGGTTGGGAGTTGGAATTGGCATTGGGGGTTGAGGATGCCAGTTACGGCTGTTAATGTGGGTGGCGTTGGGATTCTGATTCTGAATAAAAAGGGGTGATTTGATCCTTGCTCCAAAGTTCAGATCTTGAAAAGGATTTGTGGGGTGATTAGCCGTGGCTTGTTCAGGGGGTATCAGATGTCTGTAAAAGTATCCTAAGGGAAGGAGTGTGGTGTTAAATTCCCAGGGTGATGGTAGAGGGGCACTGGCAAGGGTTTTCTCTGCCCATTGTGGATTTCTAAAGCTTATGGTGACACAGTCGCCCTCAACTTTTTTCCTGAGTGGGCCTATCCAACCCCCTCGCTGGGTGTTAATAATCTCCCTTGCACCATCAATAGGGTAATTGCAATTGGCAATTAGCCAGTGCAAGGTTTTATTTTTGAGAGATGTGGGATTTTCGTCCTGATCCTTCCTTAACTTGGTAACGTTTACTAACACTAATACATATGCGCCGCATTCCGGTGGAAGGTTAATGCGGGCAGGGACTTGCCTAGCTGTTTTTAATATTGGTTGGACCGTGATAGGGCTACTTGTGGAAATTGCAGACTGACCTATAGTAGTCCCATTTGGAGGTTTGGTGTTAATATTGGTGTTAGTGCCAGGGTCCTTCCTTTTGTCTGAGGCTGCGTTATTGGTATGCAGTGTTGATGTTTTTTTCTGACTAGTGGTTGGACCATTTGAATTAACCAATATGGCAGGTGAAGCTTTGTGAACAGTGTTTGTGTTTGTTGGAGGTGCCTGAGGAGTATTAGATTTGGTACCTGTTGTTTTAGTGGTATTACTATTATTTGTGCTCTTTGCGGGACCTTCCTTCAGAAAGTTCTTAATAGGGATACTCAGTTCGGCTAATTGTTTTTCTATCCGAGTAAGCCTACTTTCAATGGGGGATAAATAGATATTTAATAATTCCCCCAACCTTTCCAACATAGGGTTGTGTGCATTGTCAGTATTATCATTGGTATCCATTGTTCTGCCCTGCTGAACCATTTCACTTTCATCCCCTTGAGAGATTACAGTGACCCTATTCGCATTGTGGTTAGGGACAGAATTGGTGTTTTTCCCAGACTTTCTTTGTAACCGGCCATATTTCCTGACCTTTGTAGTCCGGGGCTTCGGTGCATGTAATTTTTGTTTTTGAACGGCACCCTCGCGTCTGCCTCTCAATTGCCTGGTGTTGTCAGCAGATATTGCTTTAGGAGATGGGGTTGATGGGTAGATCTGGGGTTTTTTCTAAATCCGTACTGATATCAGTGTCTGAATCTAACAGGGGAATAGAAGCTGAGAGGTTAACCTCACTTGGAATGGTGTGAATGTCAGCACATACATTAAGTAGGGGTCTGATGTTATTTGGCATAGCCTGTGCAGGTGTAGTGGCAGCGGCAATAAGGCCAAGGGAAGAGCGTTTGGCGTGAGCCAGATCTTGTGATACCCTGCGTTCTAAGAGGCAAATGCCCTAATTGATGGCGTCATTAGTTATGAAATGGTCAATAGGGCCAGTCACTGGGCCAGCCCCAGTGGCAGCTGTTTTGCTGCGAGTGCCCCTTGGAGACATGCTGAAAATTGCTTACCCTTGTTCAAGAGAATGGATAACTACACAATACAGGGAGCAAGATTGTTAGAGACAGCGGGCAGATGGTCCCAACCACAGTAAACAACAGTATTTACAGTGTCAACGGTCCCTAAATTGGCGGTGACAACACAGTAAAGTGGACCGATAAGTCAAAGAGAGTACCTTGAGATGGAAACGTTAGGGGGGTGGCCCCGTCCCGTCCTCCTCGTGCCTCTGAGGGCCACAGAGGGCCCGCCCTTTGCCCGGGCTTGGCCCCGGGCGCTCCCGCGCGCGTCTCGCGGGGCGAGAGGGGGTGTCAGCCTTTTACAGGCGCCTCCGGGCGCTCTCTGCGCGTCACGAGCGCGCTGCCGCCCCACTGCCTGCTGGGGGTTGTGGTTCGCCTGGTCCCGGTGTGCTCCTGGCGTCTCCCGGCGTGTGGGCTCTCACTGCCGTTCACCTCACGGCTCCGCCCGATGGCGGTTCAACTGGTAAGTGACCGGTGTTCCCCCCTGTGCTCCCGGGGGGTCAGCCTTTTACAGGCGCCTCCGGGCGCTCTCTGCGCGTCACGAGCGCGC
Source organism: Lissotriton vulgaris (assembly GCF_964263255.1). NCBI lineage: Eukaryota > Metazoa > Chordata > Amphibia > Caudata > Salamandridae > Lissotriton > Lissotriton vulgaris. Next base: position 1,859,847,547 of record NC_141689.1, read on the forward strand.
TGCCGCCCCACTGCCTGCTGGGGGTTGTGGTTCGCCTGGTCCTGGTGTGCTCCTGGCGTCTCCCGGCGTGTGGGCTCTCACTGCCGTTCACCTCACGGCTCCGCCCGATGGCGGTTCAACTAGTAAGTGACCGGTGTTCCCCCCTGTGCTCCCGGGGGGTCAGCCTTTTACAGGCGCCTCCGGGCGCTCTCTGCGCGTCACGAGCTCGTTGCCGCCCCACTGCCTGCTGGGGGTTGTGGTTCGCCTGGTCCCGGTGTGCTCCTGGCGTCTCCCGGCGTGTGGGCTCTCACTGCCGTTCACCTCACGGCTCCGCCCGATGGCGGTTCAACTGGTAAGTGACCGGTGTTCCCCTCCAACTTGCGCTCCTTTGTCTTAATCTATATCTATGTGGCCATGCAAAGCCAGACAGAGTGACTTTGCGTCACCTCATAGATATGATTGAGATATTTACTGCTGTGGAGCGTAAAAAAAAATGACACTCCGGCAGTGGTAGCCTCTCATAAATAAGCCCCTCGGGATCGTAAAATACTGCAGCTGACTAACTAATTGAAATGTTATTCTCAGCCAAAAGGCTCCTCCTGCGTCGGTAATTTGGCCGCATATAATTAGTGCCTGTTGAGGCATGGTAGATGCTCTGCTTCATTTAGCTTGTTGGTGTCTGGTTTCAATTTGTAAGCCTGCAGGTTCATCTATGCCAGGTTTCTTAGTTGCAGCAGTAGCCTCTTGATGACTGCTCTGTTTAGGGTCAAACACGCATGTGGATGTCTGATTCCCGCTCTTTATCACTGTTCTGGTCAATTCAAAAAACATTTTGTGCACTTATTTGTTTTCGGAAAATGTCTGTAGTGCCTTATTGCTTGTATTTTTATTTGAATATGGGTTTGTTTCTCACAGTTCAATTTTTTTTGCAAGGTTTGCAGAAGAGTGTTTGGAACTCAGATATTGTTTGATACTAGTAAATACATTTAAATCCTTTTATTTACGTGCATTGTATTTACATGTGAGAATGTGGTGCAATTAAAACTAGGAACAGCACTGAAAGTAGAAGATCTTAAAGCTTTCTGGGACTGGGATACAACCCAAAATGCAATTATAGCACAAATGCTCAAAGGCAGAATGAAACAAAAAATATGCATCTCATTAATCTGGTTATCTTATCCGAAAGGTTTGGACATCCTCAGTTTCTCTTTGACAGCTATTAGGTCTTGTTTCAATTAATATGCACTTTCTTTTCCAACCACCTTTCACCAAAGTTTAAGGGCGTAAGAGAATCTGAGATGGGTTGAAGCATGGCGAAAGGATTACAGAAAAGTGAAAAGTAATGGGTGGAATGCTTTAATGAATTTCAGCCACTGGAAATTGTTCAGGCCACATTTCAGTTCCTCATTCTATTGCCCATCATGCTATCTGACGCAGGAACCAGACATATGCAAATCAGCCTTTGTTCTCCTTGAATGGGAACAGTCCTGCCCAAACTGCCAGATAATGTCCCCTCTGAACACAAGCAACCCCTGACAGTATTTGGCCTATTTGGACCTCTTCAGAAGATGTAACTTGAATCCTATAGCGCAGAGAACACAGGATGCATGTCTGGGCATGCCTGTCACACTTGGGGAATCAGACTAAAAGAAGTGGAAAAGTGATGATGGAATGCTTGAATTAACCTCAACCACTGGTAATTACTCTGGCTGTATCCCAGCCTATCTTTCTTTTGCATCAAAAAAATGAGCCAGCCGTATTCAAATTAGTATTGGTCTTGCTTCAGAGGGAACAGTTCAGCCTGAACTGCCAACATGACAGAGGGTGTCTCACTTTCCTCTTAACTGTCTCCGAAGGCACTAATCATGTGATTTAGTGGACTGTTCAATTGTTCTATTGGCTTGTTAGTTTCAGGGTGACATAAGGTTAAGAAATACTCATTCACCCCATGTTTCTTCCACATGCCTGGTAGGTAGTTGAATATGAAGGAGATCTCCTGAAATGAGAACACTGTCCCAGATACCTGAATCAAGGAACAATTCCATTGAGAGATCTAGTCATTAAAGGGACAGTAATAATTGCATTGGTTTGGACTCAGGGTTTATCATGGTGCAGTCCACAAGAATAAGTCTACTTCTTGCCTGAGGTTGAGGGAGGATCCAGGGACCCAACAATGTTAATTGTCACACTCAAAGGCAACTCCAATCACTGCCAGTTATAAATGGAGCACCCTTCATCCTGTTCTGGTTTATGATACAACTGCAGTATGAAGTTCATGTGCTACTGGGTGGCACCAGTCTCCACTTTTAATACATTTATGATCAGAAGGTTTACTGTAAAGCAGTCCTTCTTCTCATGCATTTTATATAGAGAGAAAAAGAGTACAAGGAAATATTCACTGATCACCATCGATTTGTAATCCTTACTAAAAATGAAAAAGGGAGAGCATCACCTACACCTAACAAGACTGAGGCCATAAGCAGAAGGCAATCTATATAATGATAAATCTCACTGAAGTGTATGTTAACTTTAGGACCATATTACCTTATTGAAGAAGTCAGAAACACACTCATTTCAGAATAGATATTGGTCTGATAGACCTCACAGGAACACCTAAAGGGAGGTGCAAAACCAAATTCAATCACCTCCAGGGCTTACTTATGTAGCACTGACTTAATGACATAGTGATAAAATTACAAGTACTCCTAATGCTTTCCTTGTTTATTTACAAGAATTAAGTATGGGCTGAAAATGTGTTCCGCTCTCGGAATTTGCAAATCGCGCAAAATTGCCAAACAATCCACAATTCGCGAGTTAGCGATTTTTTTTGCTTGGTCGAACTTCAAAAAATACAATCTTGCGCGCGCGGCGTTGACTTACCGTGATTCTGAGTTTGCTGAGTTGTTTTCCTCCCGTTTTGCGTGCGCTGCACCATTTTGGCTCACTCCCATGGACACACACTGGACCAGGTCTGGTCCCTTAACCTCCCTGTAGCCTCGGCTGCTGTTTCGCCGTGCCCATGGTCCGACCACGCCCTCATTTCCTTTCTCATTCCCAGAAACCTGATACCCAAACCTCCGCATACCAAAAACACCTGGGCGCGTAACTGGAACAAAGTGGATTATCCATCCTTGACCTCCTCACTCCGCAACTCCTCTCCCACCCTTGCTGGCTTACCATCTGCCTCTCAAGTCAAGGCCATCAACACCTGGCTGGCTGGAGGCTGCGACTCAGTGGCGCCCTTACGCCGCATCTCCATCCGCCGACCTAAGGACTCCAACAGATGGTTCAATGACCACCTAAAAGACCTTAAACTGAGCGCCCGACGGGCGGAGAGGCAATGGAGGAAAAATTACAGCCCCTTATTAAAAACTCACTTCCTATCAGCACTTGCCGAATATAAAACAGCAATCCTGGATGCAAAAACTTCTTATTTTTCTTCAAAAATAATCTCTGCAGAAAACAAAACCAGGGAAATTTTCGGCATAGTGAATGACCTGGCATTCTCAGACCGCACCTCGTCCCAAATTCCCCCTTCTCAGCCTCTCTGCGATCAACTTAACACCTATTTTGTAGAGAAAATTGCTACTATCAAGACCAACATCCCACCACCTTCGTCTGCCTTCATCAATCCCTCCCCTCCTCCCGTTCTACACCTTTTTACCGCTATCCCCCCCTTCACTCAGGATTCTTTTTTGGAGATACTCCCCAAAGTGAAGTTAGGGTCCCCTGCGGACGTCTGCCCGGCAAGAGTCCTGCAGCAAATTTACTCCAGCTGCCCGGACCCCCCCATCGCCTTCCTCAACAGTTCTCTGGCACAGGGCGTTGTGCCCTCTGTGCTAAAGGCAGCCACAATAGTGCCCATCCTAAAAAAACCTGGCGCGGACCCTTCCATCTCGGCCAACTACCGCCCCATCTCCCTGTTACCCTTCTTGGGTAAGGTGATGGAACGCCATGTCACCGCGGCACTCAGCGCTCATGTTGAGGCATATGGAGGACTGGCATCCCGCCAAGCCGGGTTCCGCCCCAGGCATTCTACCGAATCAGTCATGGTTGCGGTCTTAGACAATCTCAGAAAGGGTATGGACGAGAACAAACGCCAGGCACTGGTCCTCCTTCATCTTTCCGCCGCCTTTGACACGGTGGACCACACCATCCTACTTACCCGTGTCAAGGCGGCCGGCATCGGGGGATCAGCACTGGTCTGGCTCTCCTCCTTTCTGAGGGACCGCACTCAGGCGGTTCGGCTAGGCGACTTCATGGCCACCCCTCTTCCTGTCACCTGCGGTGTTCCCCAGGGTTCCTCTCTCTCCCCCTTGCTCTTCAATCTCTATATCTTTCCTCTCATCTTCGCACTCCAACAGCTGGAGGTCACCGTCTATAATTACGCGGACGACCTCCAGCTCATCTTTGATCTATCCCCCTCTTCTCTTTCTGTCTCCAATTTCCAGTCTACTATGACATTCATCAGGGACTGGATGAACCACAACCATCTCAAGCTGAACCCGGATAAGACCGAGCTGGTTCTCACGGGTGGCTCATCCAGCCCCTGGAACTCTCTCTTTTGGCCTCCCTCTCTTGGTCCCTCTCCTACCCCCTCCACCTCGGTCAAAACACTTGGTGTGAAAATTAACAGCCAGCTCACTCTTCATTCACAAATCAGCTCTGTGGTGTCCTCTTGTTTCCTCACCCTCGCACTATCCGCTCTATTTCTCGCTTCTTTTCCCCTCAGGCACTTAAGATCATCATGGCCGCATTAGTGATGTCACGATTGGACTACGCAAACGCTCTCTACCATGGCATCCCCGCGTACAGCCTGCGTAGACTCCAGATTATTCAAAACCAGGCAGCCCGGCTGGTGTATGGCCTTTCTCGTTATCACCATTCTACCCCCCTTCTCAAGGAGCTTCACTGGCTCCCTGTAAAAGAACGCTCCCTTTTTAAGATCGGCTGTATGGCCTTCCAGGCCCGCCAGGGCACCGCCCCCGCTTTTATTTCCTCACTAATCCACCCGTATGTACCTGCAAGAGATCTTCGGTCTTCCTCCAAGTCCCTTCTTCAGACCCCCCGCTTCACACGCAAAAAGTGGGGCGGGGCCAGTTTTTCCACACTGGCTCCAACTTTTTGGAACTCACTCCCCGACCACCTCCGCTCTGCCACTCAGTACCTCTCCTTTCGTAGAGACCTGAAAACGTTCCTCTTCGACCAGGCCTTCCCTTCTTAAACTCCCTAAACACCCCCCTTTTTCCTTTCTTCTGGTCTCTCTCCCTCAGTTGCCAATCCCCCCAGCGCCAAGAAACCGCAAGGTGTACGCTGCGCTCTACAAATATTTTAAATTAGAAATTAAATTAGAAATTTGGCTCTGGCTGTATGATCGCGTGAGACTTTTTGACCACGAATACATCATGGAGTCCCGCCATCTTGCACTGCGAGACTTTGAGAACGTGAATACGTCATAAGGGTCCGCGATCATGCATTGCGAGAGTAAACAATAGCGAATACGTAGATGCGACGCGCAGCTGACATCCGGTGCGAGATTTGAACAGCTCGCTTTCCCCAAGTCACAAAAATTGCAATTCTGCACAAGAAATCTATCGCAGGCAGCATAAACCTTCTGAAAATGATCATTTGCATCAGAATAACTCCTCAGATTGACATTTGGCTGCACTTTTTTGTGCAAGGAGTCAATTTTTGGGGGTGGGAGGAAGGAAGTGCCCCAGAGTCTCCAACTTCCTGTTCCTGTCCAGCAGGCTCCTCCCAGTGCTTTATCCATGTCCTGGTCACTTTTCATTTGGATCTGGAGCTGGAAGGATTACTCTTTGTGGCTGCTGCTGGATATTTGTATTTGAGGATTTTTTGTTTGGATCACTTTTGGATTTGAGATTTTACAAGTAAGTTGGTGTTGTTTGTTTGGGGCATTGCAGTTGCTGCAAATAAAATTTATAAACTTTTTCACAACTTTAAAAAAAAAATATTGTGGGTAGCCACAGTATCCAGTAGGCCCAGGATTAGTCATGGGTGCATGATACATCTGTTTCTGTGAGTTTTGTTGAACTTAAATATCATTAACGGCATGGATGGCATGGAATTGAATAGCTCACTGTTGTATGCAGAAGTTTTTTTTTATTTTGGGATGCATGTTAAAGCCACACTAGCCAGTAGGCCCAGGAGTACTCAGTGTTGCATGAACCAAGTCTTTCTGAGGGGTCTTTTGAATTTAAACATCATTTAGGGCAAGGATGGCATTGGATTGAGGTGATTTTTGTGTGTATTTCGATTTTTTGGGTGTTTTTGGGGCCTGGTTCAGGGCCTGGCCATGTGGGTGGGGGCCATTTTGATGCCTGGTCCAGGGCCTGGCCATGTGGGTGGGGGTCTAGGGGCCATTTTGAAGCCAGGCAGTGTGCTTTGTGCCATAGGCTTTCATCCAGTCTGCCCTGCTTTCATCCATTATGCCCAGGGGTACTCAGTGGTGCATGGACCAAGTCTTTCTGTGGGGTCTCTTGAATTTAAACATCATTTAGGGCATGGATGGCATTGGATTGAGGTGATTTATGTGTGTATTTCGATTTTTTAGGTGTTGTTGGGGCCTGGTCCAGGGCCTGGCCATGTGGGTGGGGGCCATTTTGATGCCTGGTCCAGGGCCTTGCCATGTGGGTGGGGGTCTGGGGGCCATTTTGAAGCCAGGCAGTGTGCTTTGTGCCATTGGCCTTCACCCAGTCTGCCTTGCTTTCATCCATTATGCCCAGGGGTGGTCAGTGGTGCACGGACCAAGTCTTTCTGTGGGGTCTCTTGAATTTAACCATCAATTAGGGCATGAATTGCATTGGATTGCAGTGATTTTTGTGTGTATTTCGATGTTTTGGGTATGTGCTTTGGGCCATAGGCCTGCACCCAGTCTGCCATGCTTTCATCCATTATGCCCAGGGGTAGTCAGTGGTGCATGGACCAAGTCTTTCTGGGGGTCTCTAGAATTTACATAATTTAGGGCATGAATGGCATTGGATTGGGGTGATTTTTGAGTGTATTTTGATATTTTGGGTGTTGTTGGGGCCTGGTACAGAGCCTGGCCATGTGGGTGGGGGCCATTTTGTGGCCTGGTCCAGGGCCTGGCCATGTGGGTGGGGGTCTAGGGGCCATTTTGAAGCCAGGCAGTGTGCTTTGTGCCATAGGCCTGCACCCAGTCTGCCTTGCTTTCATCCATTATGCCCAGGGGTACTCAGCGGTGCATGGACCAAGTCTTTCTGTGGGGTCTCTTGAATTTAAACATCATTTAGGGCATGGATGGCATTGGATTGTGGTGATTTGTGTGTGTATTTTGATTTTTGGGGTGTTGTTGGGGCCTGGTCCAGGGCCTGGCCATTTGGGTGGGGTGGGCATATTGAAGCCAGGCAGTTGTTGCCATAGGCAAGCAAGCTTGAGGGCCAGTAGGCCTAGGGTTATGAATGGGTGCATGAAACAACTCTCTCTGTGTGGTCTCTCTTCTGTTAATTTAAACATCCATTTTTGATTAGAATTGCAATTTTTATTTTGGGTGTTTCTGTTTTTGGGTGTGTTGTGTTAATAATAATAAATGCCTATTTGCAATAGTATTAATTGAAGCACGTCATATGCAACATTTATTTAACTGATGTTCCTCTGGCTTCTTTGCTTTTAGGTGCACAAAGACTGAGAACCAGGAATCATCCTCATCATCATCACTTTTTGTAGTGCCAGGAAGAAGTCCTGCTGCGGTGTGTGCACAACATCACATGACGTCACGTGTGGCCACAGACAACTCTGCAACTCGTGCAACTGGGTCCTGCTGTTCTGACATCTGAAGAAGATGAGCCCAAAGAAAGGTGGCCGTAGCTCCTCTACCAAGAAAGTTCCCACTGCCAGTAAGAAGGAGCAGAAGAAGCAAGTGACGCCACTTACCAAGGAGACAGGTGTGCCGACTGATACTTTTTTGGGGGAAAAAAACTACGCCTGCAGCAGCGGTGTCCACCGGGGACCAAGTTGGGAGCAGCACCTCCGCTTCATTGGTCTCAGTGCCACCACGCCAAGTTAGGCCCAAACCCATGAGTACCGCAGAGGCAGCCACTTTAATTGGTGCAACAAGGAGAGGCGCAAGGAGAGGCACAAGGAGAGGCACAAGGAGAGGTGCAAGTAGAGGCGCAAGGAGAGGGGCAAGGAGAGGCGCAAGGAGAGGCGCAAGGAGAGGCGCAAGGAGAGGCACAAGGAGAGGCACAAGGAGAGGCACAACTGCCTACAATACTTGTTCCTCCAGAAGTAGCGGCACATCAGGAAATCGAGTTTCATGCAGAGGTATCAGCCGAGCAAGCCACTCCTGATGATCCATTGTCTTCCAGATCCCCAGCAAGGAAAAGGTCAAGGAGGGCTAGTACAACTTCTTCTTCAAGACCCCTTCCTTCTGATGATCTAGATCTTGATTGGCACCCACCAATTCAGTCTGAGAGTGAGGCACGCCATGAGCCGACAAAGCTAGGTAAAAGGAAGGTTCCCGCAAGGCTTTCAGTTATGGGTGATGACGAAGAAGAAGTAGAAGTGGTGCATTCTGCTGCTGATGAAGAGTCTGACGATGACGACCCAGTCATCACAGTCTTTACTCCAGCCCCAGCGGGCATGCAGCAGAAATAATTTTTTACCCTATCCCGAAATGCTGCGCAGGATGTGGGCGGGGTGGCACTGGTACCACCAACAACACAGGTAACTACTACACCAACACAATCTGCAGCTTCTATATTTTCTCTTCAGAAGGGCCTCCGTTACCTCAAGTAGTGGTGCTGTAAGTGCACAACAGAGTCAAATTCCCCCATGCCCATCCTCCGCTTCATCTGCATTGAAAGTGGCACCTCCACCACCACCACCAGAAATCTAAACTCCCCAGTTTGGGACTTATTTAGTATTAGAAAAAAGGAGGAAAAACAAGTTATTTGTTCACAAGTAGTTAGTCGGGGTAAGCTTGGTACCAACTATGGTACTGGAGGCCAGAGAGGTCTTCTCCAAAAACACCATAGCATCCAGTGGGAGGCGTACCTAAGTAACATCCAGAAAACCAAAAGTAGAAATCTAAATTTAGCCATTGAGATTGCATCTGATGACGCGGAACTGATCGTGCAGGGGAGAGGTAAAGAAGCGAGAGACATTTTTTCTGGTACACACAGTACCCCTGGCAGCAGCACTGCAGTGGTAGCGCCCACACCCTCTACCCCAGCAACATCTAGGTGGCACAGTAAGAGTCTAGTAGAGACACCAATGCAAAAAAGTACATCAATGAGCCTAACTGGGTTGAAGAAGTCTGGGTCATCATCACATATGAAAACGGTCCAGACACCATTAAAAGCATGTTTTGGTCGGAGGCGCCATTGGAACTCAACCATCCAACGGCACGTCTGTATTATGCAATGCTGGCTAAAATGTTAGCGCTGGACCTTCTCCCTTTTTCTATCGTGGAAGGGGTGGGTTTTCTAGAATTTGTGGCAACAGTCTGCCCTAAATGGAAGGTTTCTAGCCGGTCCTATTTTGCCAGAGTTGCGGTTCCAGCACTACATCAAAATGTGCTGGGCGTGATTGGGGCAGCTTTGCAGAAGAGTGCTGTTCACACTATCCACCTGACAACAGACATGTGGACCAATTGCCAAGCTGTTGATTACATGTGCATCACTGCACACTGGGTCTCTTTTGCAGGGGTTAAAGAGAAGATAGCTGCAGGTGTTGACAGTGTCATATTTTTTCAAGCTACTCGTAAACATGCAACAGTAGCCATGTTTGCCATGGAGAAATCTCATACTGCAGTAAACATTTTGGAGGAGTTTAACAGTGAGGTCTTTGAATGGCTACAGCCAAGAAAGCGCATGATTGGTTATGTTTCCATGGATAATGGCAGTAATATAGTTAAGGCCATGGCTGATGGTGCCGTGTTTGGCTCACAGCATTAACATTATTGTTCAAGGTTTCTTGAAAAAAGAAAACACAGTCAGCAAGTTACTGACCACCTGCCAAAGAATCTGCACACATCAGAGGACTCATCCAGGAGGTGGCAACACGTTGGAACTCAACCTTTTACATGCTTGAGCGTCTGTTTGAGCAGTACCTGGTAATCAATGAGTATGTCTTTCACTCACGGGGTGCTTCTATGAAAGACATGAGGCTAGAGGTGGAGAAATGGGACCTAGTTAAAAGCCTGACTGACATGCTTCGTCCTTTTGAGGTGTTCACACGTGAAGTCAACAGGGAGGACTGTACTTTGGGCAAAGCTATCCCATTGTTGCGCATGCTAGAGCACCAACTGAAGGCGGTGACTTCAATATTCGGAGTTGATGCTGAAAAACAAGACGCATATCAGTTGGCGGAGAACTTATTAAGCCGTCTAGTTCACAATGCAAGGCTTAAAGCAATACACTCAGAACAACATTACATTTGTGCCACTATTCTGGATCCACGGTACAAAAAGGCACTGGCCTGCAAAACATTCATTCCTTATTCTGAAGCAGATGTTTCCAAGTACAAACATTGGCTAGCTCTGTCAGCCACTCAGTTCAAAAAAGAGCAGCAGGAAATTGAAGGAACCACCACAAGTACTATTGAAGCAGTAGGCCATCCGGCATCAAGGTCCACTTCTGTGGGCGAAGGCAGTCACTTTCCCTCAGAGCCATTACCGACACCAGCAACCGTATCATCATCACCTGCACCAGGCCCAGCCATAATATTGTCGGAAGCTGATTGGATAACTCATCAAGGGTTTGCTCGTTCCAGTGTTGATGCAAAGGCAACAGATGGTACACAAAGTGGAGCACCCCTGGAGAACCTTGAGTGGATGGTGCAGGCCTATCTGGATGACCCAACAGAGGTCTTCTTTGATCAGAACCCATTGGTGTATTGGTATGGGAAAAGGCCTCAATGGCCACTGATCACCAAGCTGGCTATAAATTATTTGGCTTGCCCACTCGCAAGTGTGTCTTCTGAACGTGTTTTCAGTGCTGCTGGTGCCATTGTTACTTCAAAAAAGACCCGCCTCTCGTCCAAAAATGTGGAGAGGTTAAGAATGATCAAGATGAATCAGCACTTCATACTACCAGATTACAAAATACGTGAATCCATGCAGTAAAAAAGGACAGCGACTTAGGCGACAGAAGTTCTTCTCTGTTAGCTGACCTACTCCCGTTTCAATTCACAGAGTTTGAGGACAAGCTCTACTTCCCTGACACCTAGGCTTGAAATACTTACTTTTTTTCGTCCTTATTCACTTTTATTTCTGTGTGTCTTTCTTTATTTTGCAACTTTTAGCACAACAAAACTCTAATCACAACAAATCTATCAGCAGCACTGTCTACGTCTTATTTCCTTATTGAATGTGCCGCTGTCTGCATTCCTGAAGTTCAAAAGTTTACAACTCAGTCATGCTCCTCTATCCTCCTCCTCCAGACTCCCCCTATCCATTTCCCTCTAGGCAGATGGACAGATTACGCAGAATCAAGAAACTGCTGCTTCGTAGACGAGTCCCCTCAAAAGAAGTGGGACTGGAAACTGACTATGCTGACTGTTACTTCTGAAATTGACACGAGAGGCTGCCCTGTGGCCCTTCACTTAAGAATAAGATACTGACAAAAAGTGGAACAGGTAATGAATGATGAGATGGCATGCACTGAACAACACTGGCTGTCTGGCTCTGATGAAAGCAATTACCTTGAATTTTTCTCCGGGATGTTTTAATATCCCTTTCTGTTTCTCCATCGACAATTACAGGCCGGCACTTACCCTCTGAAATGGGAAAAACATTAACTCAGGCTTACCATAGCAATACGCAATTCCGCATCCGCCAGGAAGGCAGTGGACAGTGTGGTCACCAAGATTGATCAACAGAGTGCCCGATGGAATGGAGGAGTACCGCGAATAAGAGGAATAGCTGGATGCATGCAACTTCCCAATTTGACCAGGACAACTACAACATACAGTTACAGTATCCACTTCACTTGTCCTTATCTTTTAAATAATGTTATTGTTGTGAACTTCTATGAGTGTGACTCTGTGCGTTTGCTCTCTGCTTGAAATTCATCCCTACAGCTATTTGATAAGTTAATTTGCTATTTTTAAAACTAATGTAATGTACTACTAAGTATTTATTCTCTCTGAGGGCAGATAGGCAAGTGAAACTGCGTAATTACTGCAGCCCTGTACTGTCTAATTGTTTAGTACTAGTTAGTAAGTTGTAGTAAGTACTACTTTTCAGTAACGTAACCATACATTTAGCAAAGACCTTCATGCATGCACTTCCTTTATGTCCCTTAAAAGATTTATGGATATCTTTGTATCCAAAGATTTGTTTTTCTTCATTTGTTGTTTGTGCATGCTGTGTTTTTTTTTCTCTCTCAAAAAAGTTTTCCAAAAACCCCCATTCCCATCCATTTTTCAAACCCTAACCCTCTTCTTCCGGGCTGTGTGGTTTTCATTGAGGAGTGACTAAATTACACCAATAATTCCACACGCTTGTTGGGGAGGATAAGGTCAAAAGCAACAGAAAATCAATTTCAAGGCAGGTCAAGGAATTCGAGGATATATTCTTATTCTGCTTAACACCCATGAGTAGTTGCAAATCAATTCAGAATTTCTCAAACACGACTCACAGGAAAGATAAGCATTTTGGGGGAGGAAGAATAATGGAGTAGGAGGAGACGAGAGATGGACGGCAGTACTAGTAAAGTACTAGTAAAGTAGTAGGACAATTGAATTCACTAACTCTGTCAGTGGCACTTTTGTATAAATTTGGGCGATTACTTTGACAATTTGAATCAACCAGCCAGTTAAGTTTCAGGAAAACAAACGTACAGTTAACCCCCTCCTGCCTCCCCCACAAAACAGTAAAAACACGTATGCTATGTTTAAGTGGAAAATAAATAGTTATTTTTCGACCCTAACAAAAATAAACTATCCCACAAGACCCGACTCACCCCCCTCCCTAACCCCAACCAATGTCCATGAAATGTCCCCAAAAGTCCAAAACCCCCAACGCCCAATTCCCACCACCCCTAAAGTCTATAAAAAAGGGGCAAGGGACAGTCTCTCTCTACTTTGGCCGGCGGTTTCCTGTGGCCAGGTGGTCACGCAGCTCTCTCTGGAGGGCCTTGAGCAGGACTTTCAGCCTCTCCACCTACTGCTCAAGGTAGGCCACTCGCAGGGTTAGGCAGTGCACACGCGCCTTGCAGGTACTGTGGGGGGCAGCTGTTGGTTTTGCTGCTCGGTGGCGGCGGGTGGCTGCCGGACCACGGCGCCGTAGTGCTGGAGGATTGCGCTGGCTGTATGACCCAGGGGCAGTAGAGGAGGATGCAGCTGTTGTTGTTGACTGCGAGTCATCCACCTCCTCCTGAGACACCATCCGCTGATATTCGGCGATAATTGTCTCGAGCTTCCGTCACCTGGCACGGATAGCCAACTCTTTCCTTGATAGTTTAGAAGGAGTATCTATATGAAGACAGAAAAAAATACTGTAACCAAAAATCTTTAAGATTAACACAAAATAATTCAACAGAAAGTTGTGTCACAGTAGCACTAGCAACTTGCAAGCACAGTACATAACATTTGTGGCATGTATCTATCTAACCTCCCACTTCATCTGCCTCTGCTCTAACATTAGTGGGAGTTTCAGGAATTCTACTAGCACTATGGACTCACTACATTAGACTCAGACAGTACACCAGTCCTCTTCTTCCCTCTTGTTTAGCGAAATTAGTACGTAAACTTGTGAAAGCCGGCATAATGCCAGTGCAGTCAGCTTTCACCCACGAAAAACAGATGCAAGCCATGATGACGCAGACTCGCGTTACTGTTAGCAGTACATGCAGGTGGGGAAGCTCTTACTTTTCTATTACGGGTGGCACTGGCCATACTCTGTTACAAGTTACAACAAGGGCTACTGCTCAATTAATTTAACTTTCACCCTGCCCTGCCCCTGACTACTGAAAAAGGAAAATGAAGAAGAAAATATGATCATCTATCCCTTCATATGATATTTGCTTATATAAGGGATGACTTTATTTGCTTTGTTTTTATTGATTAAGTGAACACCGATAGGCCACACATGAATGACAGAGTTGAAAATCAATTATAAACATAGGTAGTGAGTGGTCCCCGTAATCGCCAGAGGAAGGCACTTGTGACTTGACTTGATAATGTGAACTATACTATATAGATACACAAATGCTGTGCTTGCAAACTACTGTTAGTCAAGGGAGAATTCTGAAAAATTACAACTTCTACTTTCCTCGGCTTTCCTACTCTGGCACGGACGTGCGGTGTTACATGCTCTGCAAACTAACACTCTTCATCCAGTGACCGTCTACTCTGCAAACACCTATGCTATTTATGAGGAAGATACCATCCATGCATCCATCCATTCAAAGTAAATGTCAATCATTCTTCTTAATGTCTCGACTGGACAAACCTTATTTTTTCTCACCGAAAAACACCCTTTTTATTTTATTTTGTAAACCGCCACCCAAGCATCCGTGCTTGACTTGCATTTGAATTTGACCCAAAGGATATATTGCGCACACATATAGTTTCTGTTTCACCCACCCAGGCAGTCCTCTTTTCTTTCTCCTTCCACCCATCCTTGCTTCAACCGGCCATGCATCAGATTCCTACCAGCCACCTCTGCCAGCATTCAAAAACACGTATCATTCTATGCCTGTCATTAATTTAACTTGCTCGTCCTTCCTTACACCCTTCTTTCCCTTTTCATTCATCCCATCCATCAAGTTCATCTCTGATCTGACTTGGCTTCTCGATAAAACTTTCACAGCTGAGTTGAAGTCAAACTTAGAGGAGGCCATTGGTTACTCGTCAACTCCGCCGCTAATGCTACTGCTAATGCGAAGTCTAGGGTGACTGTCTTCTACCTGGTTGACAAAAATTTAGTTCTAAATTTGTCAGTCTTCTTAACAGTAAAGTGTACTTGTACTGTACAACATATACACTCCTGCAGTGAGCCTACTCTGCAATCTCAATAGGTAAGGAATATAATAGCTTACCACTGCCCGCCACTACCAAGGCATCCCCACACAGCAGGTGGCACCGCATCCGCCCCTGGAGTGACCACCTCCGCCCTGGCCCCGACACTGGTGGTGGGCTGTGCCGATGGTGTTCCGCCTAGAAAATACATTTCATATTTTTAGATGCCATACACCACTCCCTATTTTGTCTAGGAATGAAAAAAAATCTTACTATAAACAAATTTCATTATTTGTGACTCTCTAGTCTAAACTAAAAATTCCCCTTTCGGAAGGGGAGGGTGTTTTTATTTATGCTTAGCCAGAACATGCTACACTTTTTGGCACAACTGATGAATGCTTGCTTTTTAACACGCACAATTTTTCTCATAACAGACAAAAGCTTCCCTTCTACGAACAAGAGCAATACGTTACTGATCATCATCACCACCAGTACTTTAAGTTTCAACCAGGTGAGGGGTCTCCCAAATTAATATGTAAAATCAGCCACTGTTCAGTTTTCAAGAGTTCACCGTTTCTCTCTATGAAGTTGATTTTAATAAATGTTTTTATATAATGCACAATTGAAAATTAATATACAGAGTACACCCAGAGCTAGTTGTTTTACTTTTAATAAAGCTTTAAAACTTACATAGACTCTGTGGTTTTTGGTCTTGAGTGAGTGAGCGAAAGGGTTTGCAATTTGCAAGCATGATTCCGTGACTCTGGGAGGTCGGGACTCTGACTCCGTAGTCTTATGTTCTGGGTTGTATAATCATTGGGGATCATCGTTGCATTCGGGAGCTAAATAATGATGACTCCGACACACTAGCTAGTCAGTAAGGAGATTGGGGGTTCAACTTCTTTTATGACTGAGGTATGTGGAAAGTCTAACTGGGCCTATTATCACCAATGCCCTAATTCTTGTCCATAGTTCTGTATGTGCAGAACAGTCCCTGCAACAGTAGTAGTATGTCCTCCTATCCAATCAAAAAGTAAACTAGTATCTTATTCTTGGTGGCCATTGACATTTTATTGTTGGGAATTGTCAAAGCATAAACATTAAGAAGACTTCAATACACATTATGGAAAACCCAGAGGACTGCACTCAGTGCCTAGAGCTATTGCTGAATAAGAGTTTTGTTTAACACCTTTTGCCAAGTGTGCAAGCTTAACTAGCTACACAGACAGACTAATAATAATAAATAGTAGTAGCACAGAGAGTCATATAGTAGAGGCAGGATAAGAATTTAGAAACAGTCTACAAGAAGATCAAAGACGATTTAGGAAAAAATTGAATTATGATGAGCGTTTGGAATAAATAGGTGCTGTAAAAGTTAGGGAAGTATAATTATTAATATTAACAGGAAAACTTACCGGGGCCAGCAGAAGAGCCCTCGGCGGACCGATCCTGGCCTTCCTGCTCTGCCGGCGCCACCACCGCAACCTCTGTCCTCTTGCCCCTGGGAGGAGCTGAGGTACATGACAGAAAGTCACAAACATGGATGATTGTTGTCAACGAAAACAAACATTTCAAAAAACAATAACAAATTATTTCGGGGAAATAAACAACAATCGCACTAAATTTATTGACCTATCTGATGTGGTCGACTAGGATATTAGTATTGCTGGATTCGCGGACCGTCTACTTAGAAAGCTATGTAACTCACTAAACCAACTACAAAAAGGTTCTATTAGGACTGGCAGCACTCAGCAGCATGCGTAGTGACGGACACAGTCCGTCATGATTGCAGACCACTAAAAAATGTCCTACTCAAAAACAAGTCATAATATACTCAACCTATCAATCCACCACCACTATCTCTTCTTAGTAGCAGGAGTACAAAGGAAGGACTGGACTGGAGTCTCTAGTCTCTCTAGCATTACGCAGTTCTGTAGAGTACACTCATACATAATCACTCAGGCCAAATGAGCACAAAATTGAAAACAAGTAAGCATAATAGCACCGCCACTGACTGAGCAGGCGAGCACCTGCAATCACAAAAGCTTTTGAAACATAATTTACCTGCAATGTAATCGGCAGCATTCTTGCTCTTCGGAAAAAACATATATTTGCAATATAACACAGAGCGGAAGAAAACAAAGTAGTTTTTAAATAGCTACTAGTACTCACCAAGCCCAGGGATCTCGACGCCAAGCAGGTCGAGCAGGTCTTGTTCCCGGTCCAGTATGTCAGACCACCGGTGCGTCACCTGATGGTAAGTGCGCCGGACCCTTGCCTCCCAATACATGGCCCGTCACACCTTACCCTTTTGACGCTCCCGGAGGCCATACCCGGTACCGGGCCTGCCGCCTGCTGCGACGGTCTTCGGGAGGTGGCGCTGCACAAAGAAGACCAGTGTGGCCACCTCCACCACACTGAAGATCTCCCTGGGACTTACAGACTCCCCACTTAAATGCCCACAAGGGAGCCGGCTGCGGGGTGCGGAACTCTTCCCCTTGGACTTGCCGGCTCCCTTTGCCATGGTCCTGGGTTAAAGAAAGGAAAAATAGAAAAGAATAGGGAAAAAAAAGTAAAGAAAAGAAAAGTGAGAGCTAAAAAAAAAAGAAGTTATTAAAGCAACAAAAAGTAGGAAAAAACACAAAATATAGATGTACAAAAATAGAGATATAGATGAGTAAAAAAGATAAAAAAGTTCAAACAAACAAAGGATTACAAAGATTAAAGCAGGATAGAAAAGGCATGCCCAGAACCATAGAAATTAATGAAAAACAAGATGGCCCCGCCCATTGCAACCACATGGGTAAGTTTGCGCGATATTTTCCCAGCGAGCACGCAAAAACGGACGTGAACACACAATTGCGCTCCGCAACAGGAAATACACAACGCGAGCATGCAAGTAGCTCCCGGAACGGAAATACGCAAAGCGAACATTGAAAACAAGATGGCCATGCCCTTATACGACCGCATGGGTAACATTGCGGTAGCCGCGGTGAAAAAAATCTTGCGAACTCACAAAAATAAAAAAATCTGCAATCTTGCGAAATTTCGCGAACCGCGAGTACGCTTTTGCGCGAATTCGCAAAATTCACCCATAGACCACTTCAATATTCTTACAGCTATCTAGCATGTTGCTAACAATGTGAAAATAGCTAATGAAATAGTCTAGACAAAGGAGTGAAGAGTAAAAGTTGTGTCATATACCAATCTTTTATTTATAGTGAGCCACGCAGCTACTAAAAATTAAGCTGATTCATGTAAGGTTGATATTTGCATCAACACATCTCATGTAACCTTGAACCTTTTCCATATGCTGCACCTTTAGAATATGTTTCCATCATCCTTTCTTGTTCCACAAGGACATATCACATCTCACACGTCACTCACAGACAGTCTGTCCCCCCTTAGAGAGAAGACTGAATTTACTAATAGTTGCTGCCTTCTAACTTTTCTTCCTACAGTTCGATGCATTACAGGTGACAGCAGCAGCAGCCATAGCCCTCCCTATGGCAGCGCCCAAATGAGGACCAGCATCAAAATGCATTCCTTACACCTGATCAAGTGTGCCTTACTGCTTTTAATGTCTCAACCATGTTTGAGAAATGTTAATTCTTGATTGTTGAAGTCAAATACTTCCTTAAATGTGTGGGGTGACAATGTTCTCACTATATAGGGATATTGCTGGTGAATGTCATCCTCTGCTTGTAATTTTATTCTGTGCATGTTCTGTTTTGTCAGCCCCTTGGCCACCAGCCATCGCCTCCACTGTTACTGCAATGTCTGCATTGCTATTTGGACTGGTCTCAGACACCAGACAAATGAAAAACCACAGTTGGCAGACCCTGGTAAGTCAACATCCAAGTCATTTGGTAATAGCCTATGCATCTCTCTATCTGCCCAAGTTTGAGTGCATTGAACATGTGCAATGATGGCAAAAAAAAAGACCCCATGTTCAGCATGTTTCGGTAAGGTCTAATATCTGTGGCTTCAATACACGGCATAAATGTGTGAATATGTTGCTGACTCGCTCAATCTACCCATGCCCCCATTGCAAACAATCATAGTTTCATATGTCCTGTCACAGAACCTGTCTGTGACCTTGAGAAATATTCTAATATGTAGTTCCATTTCTATCCCATTAACTCTCTTTAGTGAATGCACATTTATCAATTTGCCCATGTGAAAGTATTTCGATGGCTTATCCCCCTTTGACATTTATCAACAACGGCACACACTGTCAAATCGTTCACAGATGTCCTCAGTCACATTGTGAGTACTCTAAAACTAAAAAGTATAAATATTATTTTCTGGAGCCGCTGCATCAAGGGACACATGTCCATAACCACCTACATGGAGCATTAATGAGTAGCTGGTGTCTCAGGATCTGTCCAGGCAGCAAACATACATGGAACTGGCTAGTAAGTCACAATCCTATCTCCTATCTGTGGTCATCTGCCCAGCACCAGATACCCATATTTGCCTATGCATTGTCACTTCTGCCTATGTCAAAGTGTCATCAGTGGATTAGTTACAATACTGTGTGGCTTGCTGTTTGTGATAGTATGACTCTCTACCCTCTCAAAAGTCAAAGTTCAGTCTCATTGTATACTCAGAATGATGATAATGCTGTTCAATCCACAAGTGGAGTATGAAATGCAACCCACAGAAAGACTATATTTTTCCTCAAAACTGCCATCTCAGTGGCCTCCAACACTGAGATGAAGAGGAGATTGTCGGCCAACAAAGGAGGACTCCTCACAGACCACCTCGCCTCAACTTTGGAGAAACAGTGGCCCTGATCTTCCTTGACCTCTTAGCAGCCTGATTAAAAGACTACATCTCATTGGAAACCAAGGACATTTCCTCAAATGGATCACATCCTTCCTCACCGGAAGTACCCATAGAGTCTGCCTACCATTGGTCGCATTGGAACAGAAGAAGACCATCTGCTGCGTTCTTCAAGGAACATTCCTCTGCCCCACTCTGTTCAATACCTACATGGCCTCCCTGGCAAATATCATATCCTACGCAGATGACACCCAGCTCATCCTCTCAGTCTGAGAATACCCCTCACCACCGGCTACTACAAGGGTATGACAAGCATCACAGACTGGATGAAAAACAACTGCCTGAAACTCAACAAAAACAAAATGGAAGTGCTGATAAATATCAACAACAACTACCCATGGAACAACGCCTGGTGGCACTCTGAACTAGGACTCTCATCCACACTGACAGACCATGCTCATAACCTCAGCATTATCCTCAACAGCAAACTCACCATGAAAACCCAGATCAAGGCAGCCTCATCTGCCGGCATTCTCACTCTTTGCATGCTCCGTAATATCTTCAACTGCCCCCCCATCAACACTAGACACTCTGTCATTCCAACCCTAGTCACTAGACGCCTGGACTACAACTATGCACTCTATGCAGGAATCACTGTTCACCTCCTGAAGAGTCTACATACCATACAGAAGGTTGTGCCCAGACTCATCCTCCACCTTCCCAAATGGACCCACCTCACCCCTCACTTCAAGATACTGCCTTTCCACACAGGCGAGATGCCAATTCAAGATCCACACCTACAAAGTCCTGCACAACCAAGACCAGCCTACATCAACCACCACCTGAGATTCCATCAACCCTCCAGACACCTGATCTCTGTCTTCCCCTCCCTCACACACACAACTCACATCCATCAAAGCAGCAATGGAGGACACTCCTTCTCCTACTTCACAGTTAGATCCTGGAATGAACTCCGAAGTACCCCTAAGCTTGCTCATGCATTACAGGTGACAGAGGCAACAGCAACAACCTTTGGCTGGGCATTGACCAGGGCAGACCTACATTGGATACATGGGATAATACAAGCCATGGCGGAGTGCTGGAACTTAATAAAGTCATTTAGCTTTGAATATGTTCTGAATGTTCAGTAGGATGCATTTAAGTTCATATTCATATAATCAGAAATGGTCCCAAAATCAATTTGCAGCATTTTCATCCTGGTGCACAAATCTTTCTGCAATAAATACAGGAGCAAAATATGTGAGCTTAATTGTTGACTACTGAAGCATCGGAATCGGCTTATCCAGATTTGTGCGCCAGTGCAAAGGCTTGCATGCACATTTTATACTGCACTGCTGTCAACAACGCTTTTGTAACATGACCTTTAGCTCACCATGCCACATAACAGCCATAATGCATAATTAACTAGCCTAATTTCAGTTTTCTCTTTGTTTCTTGTCCAGTGGTTAGCAGCAACCACACCCAGGATGGTTAGTCCGCCAGACGTCTGTGTGTTTCATGCAGCAGTTTTGCATCACAACATGTAGTCTCCTGTTTCATGAACTTGATTCCAGCTGGAACTTATCTGCTTCCTAATGGAAAAGGTTCTTCCAATGCGGTCTGAGTGTAATCTTTAAGTGGCCCCATTTTCAAGCCCAGCGTACTTAGAGAAACGTTTGCCCTCCCTAACTTGGCAGCTATCACATGCTTCTGCAGCACCACCCACAATGGTGATTTTTCATGGTTCCCCCTTTGGCACCAAAATGGGTAACCTTCAAATGCCCTTGTGTGCTTGAGAGCCTCTGTTTTTACTCATAAATATGTTGTAATATCCTCATCTTTAGTGATACCAAGTGTCACAGTGACCTACATACAGGTTTATAACCCATTTCTCTCTTTTATTTATATGGAAACTCCTCCTAATTGCAAACATATATCTTAGTAGATGCGGGTTTTTAGTCTTCACAATTAAATCACTTCAAAATAAAGCAACATGTTCTTGTTCAAACTTGACTGTCTTGAACAGATTCCAAGCAGCATGGTTTAATTCACCAACAGTGGCTCTAGCTGTGCAGTCTTGGCAGGGTCTGTGACCACATCTGACCAATCACATTTGTGTTTCTTTTATCCATGGCATCTTAGAAAGATACATATTGAAAGGGGACGCCCGTGTTGTTCTTTCATGAACAAGCACGTCAGCCAATGCCAGCTGGCAGGTCTGGGCCTTAATAAGTTTGCTTTTAAAAATGTTGTTCAAATGCTGTGCTAAATTAAATGAAGAACTAATGCTAAACATACAGAATTCCAACTAAAAGTGAGATGGGATTTAATAGTGGTAGTCTGGTCAACTATTATCACAGCTGCCTTTTAAAAGCATTTGCAGCTAAAAAGCTGGCATGTTGCTACCATACATCACTACAGACCTCTTGCTGAAATTGGCTTTATTTTATTCTTCGTATGGCATCAGCCCACGTGAAATTGTAAGGATCTTAAAATAACAAGACACATCAGACATTTCGGCAGGCAAGTACTAGGGAACATATGTTTAGATCGATGCTCACAAGAACATGTTTTCGCCGATGTAAAGATTCCCAATGTAAGCATAGGAGGTAGGATTACTAGAAATCAAAGCACTATTTTTTGGGTTCAATGTGGGTAGTAGCTACCCATATACAACGTCTCAAAGACTGTAATGTGGTTTGAAAATAAAACGAAGCAGAAAGACTTCCAATGCAATTGTCATGTAATGCTACTTTGTTGTGGATCTCCACATTATCATATGTTGTTCGTAAGCTTCACAGCCGTGTAGGAGTCCGCTTATTGTGATGTACCCTTTCTTCCAAGGGCTGTGAAGAAACATATCCTTTAACCATTTTAGCTTATATTTTATAGTTATAATTCTAGAAGTTTTTATGCCAGAAGAATTGATTCTTATGAGCATGCAAGCTGATTCCCAAATGGTTTTGTGCACCTGTGTGCGACTTAGATGCAGCCTGTGAATTTGCATAGGGAAATCGATACCCTGATTAATTCACGAACAAAATTTGGTTGAATACTCGGCACTGAGGGTGTTATGCACAAGGAAGTGGCGCAGCATGTCGTTAGCTTTCTTGGCTTAACGCCGGGCTCCGCCACTTCTGAAATACAAGGCTGCACCATATTATACAAGAATGTGGTACAGCCTTGCGTTTTCCCCTGTGATGGCGCTAAGTTTAGCATCTAAGCACCAACGCAGGCACCCTTGGACCATGCTTCATACAGCACACATGAAAGTAACAAAATTGCATTTTTAAAGGTTTGTTTATGTACAGGAAGGGACACCTTCCTGTACATAAACAAACCATGGCATTTTTGCTTTTTCCATGTGTGCTGTACAAGGCAGCACACATGGAAAAAGCAAAAAATGAGGAGAAATAATGCATTTCTCCTCATTTCGCCAACTTAAGACCAGGTTCTCCCTGGTCTTAATTTTGGCGCTGCCTCCTATGTACGCTTCCCTTGTACATAAGGGAAAGCGCCAAAATCAATGGGTGTTGCGGTGGAATGCCCACCCCAACACCCACTGCCTACCCGTTTCATGCTAACCAAAGCAAGAAAGGGTTCCTTATTTACAAGGCAGTGTTAAGCTTCGTTAAGTGGCTTAACGCTGTCTTGTACATAAGGCACAGCCCCTATTGCCACCACAATGTCAGTAACAGTGACGTTGGGGTGGCGATAGGGGCTTGTACATATGCCCCCTGGATTTTCTGAGATTTTGGGTTGTGAATTAGAGCATGAGTAAATTCACTGAACACGAATGCACGCAACCATTAGAAATTCTAAAATGTTACTTGGATTTTCTCACCTTGTACAATCTTCTAAAACCACCGTGTAAAACAGATGTGTAAAATACAAGAGTACTCCAACATATACATGATAAGTGTTGTCAGGGTAGAGGAGTTCTTTCTCTGCAGTCAAATATATTTTTCTTGGTTGACAATAACAGAAAATGCAAATTGAATTTCATTTGCACCTTTTAAATAGCCATAAGCAGTGGTGCATTTCCACTAGCAGAAAACTCGTTGGCATAGTGTCATTTCTGTTCACATAAATCTAACAATCATAGGAGAAAGCCTTTGTGGGTAGACTTAAAACCTTTACGAATATTTCGAATCTAGGCGTGTTGCCACAAGGTGATTAGCCTATGAAATACCATGTAAATCTCTGTACTTTTTTCAAGCTATAGGTAAATGCCCCTTGCTCTATGCACTCTCCAACTCCCAATCCACTTCCTCTTAACATCTCCTTCTCTTAACTCCCTTCTTTTTCTGAGATAGAATGATGCATACCTTCAATGTATACCCAGCATTTGTTTCTATTCATGTTCACCCTACTCTTATCTGTGTTAACTGCTCCCTTACTCCCCTTCTGTTTTTTACAGTCATGGCAAACACTGAAAATAAACAGCCTATGTCCAGTCTTTAGATCTGGCCCAAAGACAGCTTTAAATGGTTAAGTGTGTATTCACTTCTCACATGCTATGAATTGGAGACTCCATATTAAGTAAAGCATTGGTTGTATCCCTCTCCTGTCAGAGTGGTAATAAATGCAATAAACAATTTGGAGGCCACTCCTCAATACAGCACTTAAAAACCCAAGGTTCAAATGATGTAGGCACTGTTGAATTGAATCTATCCAGGACATTGACAGTTAGCATCTCTTTTGGTTTGATCAGAAAGGAGCTGAATATAGGGGGCAAAGATCAACTGTGGCAAGTCCATCATTGGCTGATCACAGAAACATTGGCTTGAGGAACAGTGTGAAGCAATCTTGCATGCACGCTACATTCATGCCTGCACCTTTTCCTAACTTGTAATTCCCTGCTTTAGTCCTTCAAACTCAATGAAATGCCTTCTCTTTTTGTCGGAAAGCACTGCTGAATCCTCTTGTGATGACTGCCCCTGGACTAACATAACACATATAGCATCAGTTTGCACTCATGAGAGGTACAGGATGCCCTCCTGAATAATTACTATTAACAGCCAATTATCAAATACATTGGAGAAGATTTACCATCGTCTTTGACTAATAAGATTAGTCCATACCATCCTGTATTGATAATCCATAAAAAAAGCTATTTAAAGGCATTCTGAAATTGTTGCAAAGTTGATGGTACTCTCTCTTCAGCTGTCTGTGGTCCGGTCTCCCGTCCACGCCCCAACTTTCCACTGAGGATTCCTCACCCATATTAATGATCATAAAATAAGTCTGAATTGAGTAGGTCAAATCTCCATTCATAAAGATTATTAGTAAAGGTATTGTGATTTGATTGCGGACCCTTGTCCACCATTCATGACCTGTATCGTTTATATTAACTAGCTGCACTGGGTTTACATCAGCAGTCATTCAATTTCCCACAGTTGTTACATCTAAACAGGTGCAATACCAGTTGCTGCAGTGCAACAACTCTTGCTTGCTAGCTGCTGTGGTCTCTAATGTGCACAACACTTCTTTTCAGCAGTCAAAGAAAAGACCTTTAAAAAATGTAAGCAGCTTTGTAATCAACAGCGATGACAACCTTACCTACTGAATGGTCTCCAGAGCCCACAATTCCACATTTAAATGTCCAGGCCCCCGAGTTGCAGTCGTACTGTTTGTTAATCTTGTGCTTGGGCCCTGGTGCAGCAGGGTTCATCTCTTTTCTAGCGGGTGCACTACTAGCAATCCTGGGCTGTCTTCTGGGTACACACGCTCTGATGTTTATGATCGTTCATAAAGATATTCATTATTTAAAATGACATACCAGAAGAGAACCCCATTCACTGTTGCCCACTAGTCTTAATTTAGAAGTGAGGACTATAAGCATCAAACTCAGAGCGTGTACACCACCCTTTAAACACTATAGTGCAGCCGAGGCGGTGCCTTTTAAAGAGGATATGGAAGTACCATTCCCTCGAGATTACAGACATGGGGGACCAATGGACGGTCTTAGCATCTCAGCGTGCACTAAGGGTGTCCTTAAGGTGCACTGTTCTGCTGTCCAAGATACCTTGTGATAAGGGCTCAAAAACCTGTTTTCAAAAAGAAAAGAATTGTAGATTAATTTCATGGCAACGGGGAAAGTGGTCTGAGTGTTAAAGCTCCACAGATATGTGTGGAATGTTGTCCTTACAGGAGAGCAAAACATCTGTAAAAATCCTTTGCAGCTTCTGGCAGCACACTCCTCAGCATATTAGAATTTTCCCTTGTTAGACTCCTCAAGAATACGGCTACCAATAAGCAAAATGCTTTGCATGACATTACTGTTAAAACAAAGAAGGCGGGCATGGGGTCAGAGTCCTTTTTGTATCCTCGAGTGGTTTTCCATAGGTTTTCCAGCCTAACCCTCCTCAGTTAATACTGGAAGCTACAAAGGGGTAAACAATCTTGAAGCCATAGATTGACTGAACCAGGAGGTGAAATTGTATCCCACAGTGGGGGGTATATTGTGTCCAATGGCTAGGAATCAAGATCTAATTGAATTGGATGACCAACTTGGGTTGGATGTATATTGTGAAGGGTGCAACCATGATGGAAGCCAGGTAACTAATGCTCCTGAGTCACAAGGCCTTAATTGCATACCTATTCTTGATCATTCTGCCAATAAGTCAACATACTTAACACCAGAATGTGTGAAGATGGTTTCTTGGAACATAGCTGGGGTGAGAGAGCCACTATATAAAGTAGGCTACAAAACATTCAGTATAGAGGCCTAATATTCAAATGGAGGAAGATCATCAGGTGGTTTTCTAATTTGGATAAAAAAATCATGTAAATGCAACCATATAAATTGTACCCGCTGATTCAAATGATATCCTGGGCTTAAAAATAAAGTTTACAAATAAGTCTTGGATGTACTTTTTTAACATATACATAAGGCCAAGGGAGCCTTCACAAGAATCACCATTAATACAGCACTTAGAAGTCCTTGACTCTATTAAATCAAATTGGCCCATTATAGTTGGGGGCGACTTTAACTGCTGTTATGAACCTCTGTCGGGATTAGACACTATTTTTGAGGAAGAAGATCTAGCAATGGGTATTCAGCTTCTTAGGACAGAAAAGACCTTGGGGTGTTCTGTCTCCGCAATGCAACAATTTATTTTCACCATGGAGAAAGGCCTAAGGTCTTGTAATGGCAGACCCCCCTCAGATCTTGAATGTTGAAATACCTTTTTGAGGGGTTCTTCTACATCCCGTATAGATTATATCATGATAAGTGTAGCCCATTGGGTCTATGTACAGGACTTTAAAGTCGATAATAGAAGAGAAAGTGACCATTTCCCACTGTGTTTAGATCTCACAGGAAAATGTTTTCTGCTACACTCATTGATACAACCTGAACCAGGCACAGAGGTTATACTGCCCATAGCGAGCAACAACAGGAGGGCAGTAAAATGGCCATCTATACTGGAACAAGTAGAACCTCTCACTCATATATATAACATTTTTAGTGACCTTTTAACCCGTTTTTTTAAATCATGTGATTCATCAGAAGCTGGTAGAAAATATAAAACCTTACCTAACTAAACCCCAGACTGGGAAGACTAATCTTAGGAATAAGATGCGGTTGTCCAACCATGGTTTAACAAAGAATGTGCAGTGGCTAAACAACGCCTTATCAAGGCCCTACAAACCAAAGAGATAACCATGATTAGACATGAAAGAAATTCATATAATAACATTTTGAAAATAGCCCATAGAAATTGGGAAGATGCTTTTTGGATGGACCTGATAATAGCTTCAAGGGCCGGTGACCAGTCCCTGTTTTAGCAGATTATTGCCCATGGTAGTAAAGTAACCAATCCGGTCCAAGATTATAATTTAGATCCTCGCACATGGCAAAGACATTTTGCTAATGTATATGCCTACCCAATCATAATGGATAGAGATTCCTCAGGTAGTATTGAGGGGCTCCTGACCTCAAATGAGATTGTAACATTACACTTCAGCATAGAAGACACCACACTTGCTATAGCTGCTATCAAGTCATCCAAAGCCCCAGGTCCTGATAAGGGGACCTTTTAAAACATGCATCTGAGGTGTGGGCCCCATATATAAATCTCCTATGCAATGCAATTGCCAGGGGGCAGCCCATTCCAGAATCCTGGAAGGGCGCGGAGATCGTCCCGATACATAAGAAGGGCAGTAGGGATGATCCCGCTAACTACAGACCTATTAGTTTGATAGACATAATTCAAAAGGATGAATGAAAAGGATGTACTTTCCCCATGCCAAGCCGTCTTTAGAAGGAAAACCAGTACTATAGATCAAGGGTTTAGGCTTGTAAATATAGCCTGTAAGTAGACAAAGTTGAGATCTGGCCATTTAAATGTTGCCTTTATCGATTTAAAGGCTACATTTGATTCAATCCCGAGAGATTTATTATGAACAAATTTGTTGCAGCAGGGGGTACCTAAGGAGATTTTAGTCCAGCTGATAAGGCTGCATGAGGGCAATTTCGCAAACGTCCACTGGGGTAAAGGGGGAGAACTCCCCGACCAGATACCAGTTAAGAGAGGCGTGCACCAGGGCTGCATCCTGGCGCCAACCCTGGTTCTTTTAGCCGTTAATGATATGGTCTAGTTCCTCCAAAAATCCTAACATGATTCCCCAAAAATAGGAGGGACTCATATCTGTGCATTAACATTTGCAGACGACACAATATTGCTGTCGCAACCCCAAAGAGCCTGCAAAATCTTTTAAACACGCTTGACGAATATTGTGAGTTAAAAGGCTTGGAAATAAACCCAGTTAAAACTAAATATATGTTCATAAGGCCCCATAAATGCTTTAAAAATAACATAATCCTAAATGGAGTGATTTTAGAACGGGTTTCTAGTTTCGTTTATCTTGGGGTAACCATTGATTCAAAACTCTCATGGAACTCGCAGATAAAGAAATCGAAATCTATTTTAACGCAAAACTCAGCACCAGTTATAAAGAAACTTCATGCACCAATGACAAAGGCTGTTACTCCAGCTTTGGAAGTTTATAAGTCTAGGGCCCAAACTGCTGCTTTGCATGGTTCAGAGTTGTTGGGGGGGGGAAGGGGGGGGGGGAATCCTTCTCTTTATTTGTGAGGGAAAACAAGGTCTTAAGAAGGTTAATCACCCTTCTCCTTAATGTATGGTCTGGGTATAAAACGGCTCGAACATATGGCGTTCTGGATGTCTCTATCATACTGAGTCAGAATCTGGACCACCTGGAATTACAAACCTACAGACAAACACTGAGTGAACTATTGAAACTTGATATTCATGTTACTTTTCCTTGGCTGGCTCATATCCGTAAATGGTTGTTTGATCTAGGCCTGAGCAGATTCTGTGAAAACCCGAGCATATTGACGCTGGACTCAAAGCGGGAAATTAAAACTATTTATTGGAATTTTATTTGGCACAGAGTCACTTTAAGTTGCACATCCGGAACTCTTACAATCCAATTCCAGATGTTTAAAATGACCCCTTGGTATGAGCCATTTCTAGATGAAATTGAACCCCAACTAGCAAAGATATTATATCTGAAATTCAGATATGGCTTCCTCCAGATAAAGGCTTTTACATCCAAATGCGGAATGGCACAGGATGGGGAAATAGATTGTAAGTGCACCTTATGCCATTTAGGAACCAAGGAGGACATCATACATGTCTTATTCTTCTGCCCTGCGTATGTAAATTCTAAAAGAAAATGGATAAAACCTTTGGGGCAGGAGTTTGAGGGTTAGAAAATACATCAATATGTTGCGTATATTAAAAACTGATAGCTCCAGGCTCATTGTGTTTGGTGTCAGAAGATTTTTACTGGCTATTAACTTTATGAGGAGGAAGAAATGGCTCAAATTTTAATATATTATTTTTATTGTGGCTAACTCTTCATTTTAGTGATCAGTTATTGGGATGCCTAAAATGTGCATTTTTTGGACACAAATAATATGTTGTAATGTAGCCTTTGATATCATGGAAGCACATTTCATTCCGGTACCATGCATTGTCAAAGAAACCTCAATGAATTTGCACTTTGTAATCCGCACTTTATGGAATATATTACTCAAACATAACAAAATTTGTAATTTGGGAATTAATTCTTTGTGATAGAATTAACTAAAGCTCCATATTGTACCATTACAATTTTTTTAAACTTTTTTGGTGTTAACTGTAAATAATAAGAGGATTAATGTATTGTACTGCAAATAATAAGATACTTTCCTGCTTTTAACAATGTTTTTTAGTATTTTAATGATGCTTTGATGATCCTGTGAATCGAATAAAGATGCTTTGAATTTAAAAAAATACTGGATGCCTTCTCATGCACATGTAGAGCTATTTGGCACTCACCAGAGAAGAGTATCCTCATTCTTTCAGAGTGTGAGTCCCACAATGCTGCTACTTTGTGTTGGACCTGACCCTTGTTGCAGGGCTATCCCCAAACGTTTGGCTTCCTATACTTTCTGACCTGTTTTTGCTGGTTCTAGGACTCTGGACACTTTACCACTGCTAATCAGTGTTAAAGTGCATATGCTCTCTATGTAAATTGCCTTGGTGATTTGCTTATTCATGATTGGTATATTTGATTTACTGATAAGTCCCTGGTACAGTGGACTGTGTCTGACCAGGGCCCGTAAATTAAATGATACCATTGGACCTGCAGCACTGATAGTGCCACTCACATGAGTAGCCCAGTAAACATGTTACAGGACTGCCACTGAGGTGCCTGCAGTGCACTTTCAAACTGTCATGTTGACCTGGCAAGTGCACCCACTTGCTAGGCCCTAACTTCCCCTTTTATTACATGCAAGGGACCCCTACTGTAGGGCCAAGGTAGGTCCATGGGCAGGGTGCACGGTGCAAGGTAGGACATGTACTGGTGTGTTTTGCCTGTTCTGATTGTGAAATACTGTAAAATAAATTTTTCACTATTGCAAGGACTGTCTCTCCCATAGGTTATCATTGGGAGTGCCTTGTAACATCTTACAAGTATAACTTTCAATTGAGAAGAGATTGAGATTTGGAGTTTGGATTCCCCGAACTCAAAATTTAACCAACACATCTTACTGTGAAGGTGGTTTTTATAAATTAGGTGTTTGAAAATGGCAGTTTTAGAAAGTGTAAATATTATATTGGTTGGGCAATCTGATATACCCTTGACGACTTGGGAAACAAAATATTTTGAATAGTAAAGGTACCTGCAAGGGGTTTTATTTCGATATATAGAAACAATACTACACAATATCACTTATGAGTGCCTGAAGTAGTGTCCTCAAACATATGAATTTTATAAATAAATGTGTGTAATCAGAGTAAATAAGTCAAAAATAAGTAAACAACAGCTGTTTTTTGTAGAAATGTATAATCTAATAAATCAAGTTAAATGGTACAAAACAGTATGCACATATACAGAACTGACAGTAATGAACAATCTTTGAAGAGAAAAATATCTGCTAGTCACTTGTATAAATTCCCTATTTCTGATACCTATTTACAAAAAGAAGAAATGTTTCTTTAATATGAGGTAAACAATTCTGGACAGCGTTTTTGTTTCATTGATGAAAATGGATATGCTGGTTGACTTTTTTTTCGGTCTTGTTGTGTGATACATCTATAAGATCATCTTCAGGACAGAAAGATTCTTATGTGGAATGGGGACCCTTTTGCAAAAGTATAATCACAGAAATTGTGTTTGTCAGCTAAGGACATTATAAAAACATATATACACATGGAAAGACTGAAAAGAAAGATGATTTATTGTTGTGAGCCATAACAAAACGTTTAACACACAATCAAGCTCATCTATTGTTCAGGTAAAATTTAGGGAGATTTATAGATTAGCCTACACCAACCTACTGTGAAACAGGTTGTTAAAAACTTACTAGAAAATAGATTTCTTTCAGACTTTAATATAATTGGTCCAAAGTAAGTGCTAAAATCTGAAGCTAATTTGAAAAAAAGTGTAAACTATTTATCAATTATGTAAAAAATCGAATGTCTCTACAGTATAAAATGAATTTCATAGATTCAAAATGATCCAAATCAGAATATCTCTCCTAGAGAGATCAATGTATACTTGATTTTATCAGGCAGGAACACTGTAAAAGTGTCAATTATAGAATAAATGGACTAAAAAAATTGGATATTGACACACACTAGCCATCTAGAAATAGGAAAAAGAACAGGTGAAGTGAAGGGACAAATGTCGAGAAGTAATCTCTCTGAATCTTGGTGGAATTTCACAGGCTGCATCAGTCAAATAATCTTAAACACTTCATTCATTTATATACTTACTAGAGAAAATTGGGTGATTCCTTAGTTTTGCCACCGATTTGCTGTGAGTTGTTGGCATAACTTGAAATGAAGCACTAAGGGAAGCCTGTCTGAAGGGTAGTATCACTGTCAAAGTTGGGCGAATCTATCATGGCGCTTGAAAAGAGGAACTAGAGGCCCAATGAGCAAAAAGATAGCATTATGGACGCAATGTGTATCATGAAAAATATTCAATAGAGCATACTTGTTATGTATGAAAAGCGACGTCTTAGTTCAGCGTCCCGGCATAGAGAAACAAACAGCTGCTCTGAAAATGATTGCTGTTTGTCAAGAAGAGAGAAAGAAAAAAATGTCCTGTTTATGCATGTGCTCAAGGAAGGCATCAGAATACATACTATTTAGACAACGGTGTATCCATGTTTATGTCTGCACATTGAAATACACGTTTTCAATTTTCACATTTATTGCTGAGATATTTAAAACAATTAGTGTTCAAGTAGTAAATCAATGTTGATACACATGTTATGAAATTGACAGTAAACACAATTGAAAGATAAGATTTCTATCACCTATATTTACCCAAGAATATAAACATTCTGGTAATCCTCCTGGATGACTGATTATTTCTGGCTGTAATTCTATCCTTAAACCACTTGAACAATATGCAGACTTTTTTCTAAGACCTTTTGCAACTGATATACTCATGTATATTAGGGACACCACAGCTGTGATTAACATTATTGCCAACCAACCGTTCAACTCTAAGAAAGAGCTATTGGTTAGTATGGATTCCAGGCCTCGCCCACACAATGTGCTCACTACATTAATTTTGGAATGCATTCAAATATAATAATGCAAAAATGTCTTTCTCTTTGAAAATGAATTCTATAAATGATTGAAAGGTGTAGCAATAGGAGCAGTTTTTGCTCCAGACATTGCAAATAGTTATGTATCCTGTTTTGAGGAGCAACACATTAAATGTTCCACCAATCCATATCGAGAAAATATCATCAAATGGATGAGATACACTGATGATGTCTTGATGATATAGAAAGGTAATCGTGAAATTCTATTGACCTTCCATTCATGGATCAATTCTGTTGGACCTGGCCTTGCGGCGTGATTCCCCCCGCTACTTAGCTCCTCGTCAGCCCAGCCCTGTACCTAGAAACCCCTGGTCGCCCTGCCCCTGTCCGTCCATACGCCAACGACCAGTCTCGGCCTGTCCCCGGCCACCTTCCCAGCCCCGTGCGCCCGAACCCGCAAGGCCCCATAGGCCCACCGGCAGCCAGTTGCCCTTCCCGAGATCCCTGACTCCGTGGGCCTAACGTGACCCCAGCCCCAGCACAGCTTAGGCTCCAGACGCGCCATCCCCCGTTGGGAGGGTGAGGGTCACCCCAGTGAGAGAAGACAAGGAGTTTCGATGGCACCTCCGGCCTCCCCTGAGAGACTGGTTTTGATCACACCTCTGGTCTGCCCATGGGGGCCAGTTTCGATCCCACCTCTGGCCTCCCCCGAGTGCTGGCTCCAGACCTGCTGGCGTCTGGGAATTCCCGGACGCATCCTCCAAAGGATCAAAGGACCAACCGCCGGACCTCACCCATGGGCCGCCCCCAAAGCCTCGGACCTCCACCTGCGAGGGTCCGGACATCAAAGGGCCACTGGACTATATCAAGGCCCACCCCATAACTAGCGGGCAGTTGTATCTTGGACAAGGAAGCCCGGCTGAACTGAATCTCGTAACTCTTCGAGCCCTGCTGACGCTGTCGCCCCTCGTTCTTGAAACTGAAACATCGGAGCCCTGCTGACCTCGTCGCGGCTCGAGCTTGAATCTTGAAGAACTACACCGAACCTTCTGAGCCCTGCTGACGTGGTCGAGGCCCCCCCAGAACTTCCTCCAGAGCGAGCCCTGCTGACTTCGTCGCGGCTCGAAGAACATTCTAGTCCGGCTGGACGATCAACGCTATCAACACGAGTGGAAACATCTCCAAGTGAGTAGGATCACCAGTGCGCCGACCATCTCCCGTATCCCCCCCGCTCGAGGATTGAGAGCTGTGCGCAGGGTATGCTACGTACAGGCCTATGAGACTAAGACTGTCCCGCTACCCCCTCCCTGAAGACTTGTGACTTTTTACGATCCCTCGATCGTTGTATATATAAAGTGATAATCCTTTCTACGTGATTATAAAGAAGTTGATAACGAAACCCACGGTGTGGTGTCTGTTCATAAGTGTGGTGTGGTCCTCGTGTGTACGATTCGCTACTTGAGGTCTTCCCCAGTGGAGATCTCTCATAAGGCTCTGCATTATTGGTGGGAGAGGGGGGCCACGGAGGAGTCAAGTAGACATAACCTGGCCTCTGGGATCGCCCCTTCTAACAAATTCATTAAATCCTAATCTAAAATTACCAATGGAATTCGATCAATATCAGATGAATTTTCTGGACATCACACTGAAGGTAGATGACAACAATCAAATCTATACAACATTATTTACCAAACCAACAGCTAGAAATACACTACTGAAATATAATAGCCATCACCCACAGGCACTTAACGATGGATTACCCTTTGGGCAATTTCTGCATTTATGCAGAAATTGCTCTAAAAAGGAAGATTACTTTTCTGAAGCACAGAAACTTAAAGAAAAACTGAAAACTCTTGGCTATCCTGCAAAACTGCTAAAAGAATCACTTAAACGAGCTTGGTATAACAACAGAGAGTCTCTCCTGGAAGTAGGAAAATGACCAACTGAATCCCGACTGGTCTCTGTTTCCACTTTTGGCACCATCCCAAACAGGATCAAAAAGATAATTATCAAACATTGGACCCTTCTAAAAGGGATCCCAGAGTTTAAACAAGGACCTCTAGTTACTTTCAAGAGAGGGTCAAATCGAATAGATCGCCTAGTCCACACCTATGATACACCCAACACAACAACTGAAGGCAATATGGCATAACTATCACCAGTGATAGGAAATTTCAAATATAATGCATATGTTGCTTGCAGCACAATAAAGACTACCAAAACCTTTACCATCAATGGCCAACAATTTACACTAAAACTATTTTCAAATTGAAACACAAGTAATGTGGTTTACTGTATCTGATGCCCCTGGAACTCCCCTACATAGGCAAAACCACTCCACAGATTAAGAAACGGATATTACAACATGAACCTCAAATATGATGTAAAGTAGAACGTGCCCCTATGGTCACTGAGAGAAAGATATGTCTTGGTGAGTCATAGACGCGGTCAGACCATCTAAGAGAACATCAAATATTGATAATGTCCTAACAATAAAGGCAAACCACTGGATTTGTAAAACTGATAACATGACAAAAGGCCTTTACTTAGCTGTTGAATGGCAAACATTAGTTTCTTTGGTCTTAACATCTTATAGCCATGCTGTTAGCAGCATAGGCTTTTTGATTTTTGCTTTTTGTTGGTTGCTCAAGTCGCCTGAAGTGATTGTAACAGTGATGATCTCCCGATTTATGTATAAACTGTTCTTTTGGACTTATACACATAAGTGCAGTAGGTTTCAATTGTGTTCACAGTCAATTTCATAACCTGGATATGTGTATCAACTCTCTGAACACTAAGGGCCTGCTTACGATTTCCAACTGACACTGTTAAAGTCTCGGGACGGACCGTCCTCAGATCGACGGTCCCGACACCGCCTATTACAATACAACCATACATGGTATGCTCAAATACTCCCATTTCTCTATGGGAGCTTGTGCTGTGGCTGTAAGTCCATCATAGCACAAGCTCCCATAGAGAAATGGACGTTTCTGTTAATCCCTGCACCATGTGGCAGGCACTGTGTCAGTGCAGGGATTACCAGGGGAGCACTGCCCCCAACCGTAGGCCACAGGGAGAAGGGGCCCCCGAAGTCGCTTTCCGAAAGTCTGTTGGAAACCAACATTGTAATCCCGATGGCGGGAGCACAGTCCTTAGGGATTACGGTGCAGTCTCCGACTGCCCGAAGGACTCCTTGAGCCCGTCGGAATCCTGCCGGAATGACCAGACAGTTTCACTTTCGACCACCTGCATTGTAATGAAGAGGTCAGAACTGAAACCTACGATGTGACTCGGAAAGCCTCTAACCTGGGGATGGAGGCTTACTGAGTCACATTGTAATGAGGAGGCCCTAAATGTTTTAAATGTCGCAGTAAGAAATGTGAACATTTAAAACGTTGATTTCTATGTGCAGACATAAATATGAATACACCGATGTCTAAATAATATGTATTCTGATGCCTTCCTTGAGCACATGCATGAACAGTACTTTTCTTTCTCTTTTCTAGACAAACAGCAATAGTTTTCTTTAATATTATGCATTTTTATCATTATTTTAGGCTTTGTGTTCCTCTGATATGAATGTCCGCAAGCAATAATATGCTTCCTGAGCCATCAGTAGAGCAGCAGTTTGATTCACTATGCTGGGACGCTGATCTAAGATGGCGCTTTTCATAAATAACAAGTATGTTCCATTGAAAAATTTTTGTGACACAAATCACGTTCACAATGCTTTCTTTTCACACATTGTGCCTCAGGTTTCTCTTTTTAAGTGCCATGGTAGATGGAAACAACCTTTACAACGGAACGATTACAACGCACTACCATTACAATGAAACTTTTACAACGCAAAATCCATTACATCGCATGCCATTACAACGCAACCATTACAACCCATGACACTACAACGCATACCACTACAACGCATGTCATTACAAGGCAGTCATTACAACGCATACCATTACAACGCATACCATCACAACACATAGAACCCTTACACTATCCAACACTTACCCTACTGTTGCACCCCCTGGAGTTAGAATAGTAATTTTTACCCCTACACTATCCACCACTTACCCTACTGTTGCACCCCCTGGAGTTAAAATAGTAATTTTTACCCCTACACTATCCAACACTTTCCCAACTGTTGCACCCCCCTGGAGTTCGAATGGTAATTTTTACCCCTACACTATCCAATACTTACCCTACATGCAATGTAATGGTATGCATTGTCATGGTATGCGTTGTAAAGGTAGTATGCGTTGTAATGGAATGCGGTGTAAAGGTAGTTTTAAAAAATTTGTTGTAATGGCATGCGTTGTAATGAAATGCATTGTAATGGATGTTGTGTTTTAAAAAATGCGTTGTAAAGGTATGCGTTGTAAAAGTATGCATTGTAACTTCATACATCCACGGTAAATATGCCCAACTTTGACGGCGATACTACATTTCGGAGACGCTTCCCTTACTGCTTAGTTTCAAGTTATGCACACAACTCGCAGCAAATTGGTGGCACAATTGAGGGATCACCCATTTTTCTGAATAAAGTGTTTATGATTATTTGACTGACACAGCCTGTGAAATTCCTCCAGGTTTCAGAGGTATTGCTTCTCAAAATCTATGCCTTCAACGTCGCCTTTAGTTTTTTACTTTTTGGAGATAGTGAGTGTATATCAATATCCAATTTGCTTAGTCAATTTATGTTATAAACAACACTTTTACAATGTTCCTGCCTGGTAAAGTTAAGTATACAATGATCTCTCTTGGAGCATTATTCTGATTTGCACAGTTTTCAATGCATAAGTGTCATTTTATACTGTAGAGTCTTTAGTTTTTTTTACATAATTAGATGAATAGTCTACACATTTGTTTTCAGATTTTCTCCAGATTTCAACACTTACTTTGGACCAATTACTTTAAAGTCCGAAATTGATCTAGTGAGTTTTTAACATCTAATTTCACAATAGGTTGGTGTAGGCTAATCTATAAATCTCCCTAACTTTTACCTTAACAATAGAGAGCTACATTGTGTGCTAAAGGTTTCTTTATGGCTCACAACAATAAATCATTTTTCTTTTCACTCTTTCTGGGAGTATATCTTTTTTTCATAGTGTCTTTAGCTGACAAAGACAGTTTCTGTCATTATACCTTTTAAAGAAGGGTCCTCATGCCACATAAGAATCTTTCTGTCCTGAAGATGGTCTTTTAGATGTATCACTCGACAAGATCGAAACGTCGACCAGCATACCCGTTTTCATCAATGAAACAAAATCGCTGTACAGAACTTTTTACCCAATATTAAGGAAACATTTCTTCTTTTTGTAAATAGGTATAAGAAATGGGCAATTTGCACAAGTGACTAGGAGATGTTTTTCACCTCAATGATTAGTACTCTCTGTCGCTTCTGTAGATGTGAGTACAGTTTTGTACCATCTAATTTGATTTATTGGATTATACATTTCTACAAATAAAGAATACATCAGTTGTTTTCTTATTTTTTAGTTATCCACTCCTGATTACATAAACTGATTTATGAAATTCATAGGTTTGAGGTCACTACATTGGGCACTCATTAGTGATATTGTTAAGTATTGTTTCTATATATCAAAATAAAATTCCTTGCAGGCACCTTGAGTAGAAAAAAACAACTTTTAGAAAGCTCGGAATTGTCTGGCTTTATTAATCCTGTGCATCTGCCTACCAGTGGAATCCACGCCTGGTTTAGACTGACAGTTGTACTGTCTGTGCATTCATTCTAGACTGTCACACAAAGGGAGCTGAAATTTCCCGTGCATAGCCTGATTGCCCATCACCTGGTTGATGGGTCTTCCTGAGCTAGAGCAGTGGGTGGAGTTGTTACTGACAGCTGAATAGGGCTATGCCTGTCCTCTCACAATAGTGTCTCCACTCCCTGTAGTGTGTCTAAAGCCAGGTCAGGGCAAGACAGGATCTGTGTACTACAAAGACTCCTTTGAAGTATGCCTACTTCAAAGGCAGAAAGGGGTATAAGTATTGGACCTCTGTCCCCACATTTTAAGAACACTTCTGGACTGAGGATTCTGCTGTGTTGTGCTATCCTGCTGCTTTCTTCTTCTGTCTTGGGCAGAGGAAGGACTGGAATGTACTTTCTATCCTGCTTATCAAGGTTCTCCAAGGGGTCGTGTATGCTTGCCTCATGTTGGAAATCTCATGGCCTTCAAAGACTTTATCTGGAGAGCCCCTGAACTCATCTAGTGGGAGTTATGACCTGCCAAGTGGTGCCAACTCCAGTTGTAGGCCCTTGGAGATGGTTTTTCTGCTTCAAGAGTTGCAAACCCATGCATCACCCTTCAGCCCCCTGTAAGCTTGCAGTGTGGTTGAAAAACTGACACATCACCACAGTGCAGCCAAAAAATCGACGCAGCACCTGTTCGCAACTGAAAGAACCTCCCCAGTCTGAGTCCAGAGCACTGTGTCTCCGACATCTGAGACCCCTGCTCTGACTTCGATGCAGGCCCTGCAATACGGCTGAAGGAATCGACTCATCACCTGTCAAACGCTGTGGCAATTGAGACAGTGCCTGTTTCGCTGCCACATCAACCCAGTGCGTCCAGATTGTCCACGCATCGCACCTGTGTGCCAAGTTTCCAGCACATCGCCCCACAGTAAGGAGCCGCCTCTGGAATTTGACGCATCACTTCTTCTTGCAGTAAGGAATCAGAGCAACACTTCTCTTGTGTGCAGCAGAACTGAAGCCTCTATTCCCATGGGACATATTTCTTGTGTTTTCTGATGTTTCCTCCTTTGCAGCTGTTTTTCATCTTGGATTTTGACGCATCAAACGTACTTTATGCTAAAATCAACGCATCCATAAAGTTCTATAGACTTAATTGTTTAAACCTTTAAAAAGTGATATCTAGAATTGTGTATGTTGGATTTTTTGTCATTTTAGCCTTGTTTGGTTTAGATGCAGATTGGTTATTTTTCTAAACTGGTGAGGTGTGCGTTTGTAGTTTTCACTGTGTTACTGCTTGTTTTATGTACAAATGCTTTACAATTGCCTCTGAGATAGGCCTGACTGCTCATGCCAAGCTACCATAGGAGTGAGCAGAGGTTATCTTCGGTGTCTAATCCCCTTACCCTGGCTAGAAGAATGGCCCCTCCTTGGACAGGATGCAAGCCACTGCTAAATATAGCGCTCCATGTCTAACACTTTGGTAAAAGAAATCACTACCGGCAGAAACGCAGATGCACATCCAGATTACCAAAGAATCCCCAAGTGACTTTAGACTGGTATGTTCTGGCAGGAGGATGTCAACACACACCCTGGAGTTGTTGAAGAATAACATCTTAGAGTATAGTATCCTGTAGACCTATGTAGTTACTGGTGGGTTTTCTGTTCAATCATCAATGACTTATGGAGAGGCATGTGCCCTCTCGTTATGTATTGACCTCCATAGCACTCAATAGAAAGTAATAGTGATCATAAGTATCTATCCCACTCACTGAAGATGGTGGCAGCCTGTTACTTTTCAGAATAGAAGGAGGACAGTGTTGTACAGGTGGGCACCCGGAGAAGGATGCTGGCTTCTGTAGTGTCCTCCCCTGCCTCGTCACATGGAAATGATCACTCGACACAAGGAGTTTGGTATTAGAAGTCTTTTTTCCTCAGCGTGTAACCATTAACTGAACATTCTACATCAGGAATTCTATCACCCACACCCACGCACCTACATCACTGTTCTACAGAGTTCATCAGCAACCAAAAGCGTCTGTCATCTCTAACCCACAACACACTACATCTCCCTCTTTTTTAAATAAAAAAAACAACCAATACATATAAATTTCACAACTCTTCAATAAGTAATTTTGGTGCTCAAATCAATTGCTCAGATCTAGTCATGTGAGGTTGCGTAGACGCAGGAGAAATGTCCATGACTAGCACTGGTGACAGAGACACTGTAACAGTCATTGCAGGTGCTTGAAATGCAAAGAATCTCACATAATGAAATTTCCATGGTGGTGAGCTGTCATCCATGTGCCCTTTACTAATCACAACCCTCAGCAGGTCAGCATAAAAAGGAGCATCAGACCTGCATTTCTGTTTCTGACTGACAATGACTTTGTCTCCTCTTTTGAACACAGTGCTACTAGCACAGTGGTGTCTATCCACATAGGCATTCATTTGCGTCTGTGAGACGAATCAGTAGTGAGAAGTTTATCAATGTCAATAGATCGCCCAGTGGTCCATTTTGGTAATATGGTGCCCATGGCTTTCCCAAAAATTAAGGTGGCAGGGCTTTCACTCATAGTAGAATGGGGAGTTGACCTGTATGCACGAAGCCTACACTGAAGAATTGATTTGAGATCAAGCTTTTCAAACACAGTTCGCTGAACGGTCTTCTTGAGGGTTCTCATAAATCTCTCAACCACACCATTCCCCTGTGGCCAGAGGGATGTGCTTGTTTGATGCGTGGCATTTAGATGAGTGAGAACATCTTTAAATTCTCAACTGTTGAAAGGTAGGCCATTGTTTTATTTCAAAATCGAATGAACCCCCTGTGTTGCAAAAATACTTTATAGTCTCTCAATGACTCTGTAATGAGTAGTTGGCGACAGATCTTCCACAAAGGGTAAAATGTAGATGATGTTCATTGTCAAGTGGTTCAAATAAATTAATTGCATTCTTCTCCCATGCATGCTTTGGAAGATCAGACATGTTCAACAGATGCTGGGTGGTCTTAGATGGCAAGCAGTTGCACAGATGACATGCTTTTAACTCTTTTTCAACTATTGGATGAGTGAAGCATACTGGGTTTCATAGAGTTCATATAGCAGCAGCAACTCCATGATGTCCCTCATGTGCTGGTTCAATAACTTGTTCTCACAGACTCTCAGGTATGACAATTTTCAACCTCATTGTAAGATGATGCCTTCTGCGGTTCTGGAATGTTCTTCCAGACCATTTTTTAATTTCTGGTATTCAAGCTAATCATGAAGAGGTCGAGTATGTTATCGCCACTATTGATGTGTGATAATGTTTTTGAGTATCAGTAAACCTCTGTCAGTGCTCGTGGTAGCAATGATGTGTTCCATCAATATGGCACCAGGGGTACTAGATTGCACGATGAAGTTAAAATAAGCATCAGACGATTTAGATCTAGTGCCATGACACTGTATGGGTGCATGTAAGAAATAGTCATCAGGGTTTTGATCTTGTACTGGAAAATGCACAAAAGTATAATCATACTCCTACAATCGCAATTTCCACCTCTCAATGCGAGGAGGCATCTTGGCTTTACGATTGCCGAAAAATGACGGAAATTGAAGACAGAATCTCCACTCATGCACACAACAGCAAAGACCTCTTCAACATCATCAACATCATCAAGGAGTTTGCCAAATCCACCAGCGAGTCCACCGACATCCCTCCCTCACAAGACCTCTGCAACAAACTCAGCACCTTTTTCCACCACAAAATCAAGAGCATCTACGACATCTTCAATGAAGACAACCAACACACTGAACCCTCACTAACCACCTCACACACCCTGAAGCCAGTGATCGACAACTGGACAGCCCTCACCACCGAAGACACACTAAAGACGATGAAGTCAATCCACTCCAGGGCCCCCACGGACCCCTGTCCCAACCACATTTTCAACAGAGCTGCCAACACCATCTCACCCATGCTCTGCCACACCATCAACCGCTCCCTAGCAACCACCTTGTTCCCTGATGACTCGAAACACACTGAGATCAGCCCCCTGCTGAATAAACCCTTGGCGGACCCCACAAACCTCAAAAACTACAGACCCATCTCCCTGCCCCCGTTCCCAGCGAAAGTCATTGAGAAAGCCATCAACAACCAATTTGCCACATTCACTTAACATCCTCGACTCCTCCCAATCCGCTTCAGAAAAAAACCACAGTACGGAAACCGCCCTCCTCGCCCCAACAGAGGACATCAGTACCTTACTGGACAAAGGAGAAACAGCAGCCCTCATCCTCCTCGACCTCTCAGCGGATTTCGACACAGTCTCTCACTGCATCCTAATATGCAGACTCCACAACGCAGGGATCGAAGACAAGGTCCTCTACTGGATCCGCTCCTTCCTCTCCGTCAGAACGCAGCGGGTCAGACTCCCCCCTTACCTCTCGGACCCTACACCTACCGCCTGCGGAGTCCCCCAGGGGTCCTCCCTCAGCCCTACACTCTTCAACGTCTACATAGTAAAGCTTGCCCACATCATCAGAACCTACAGACTCAACATTGCGTCATATGCAGATAACACCCAAATCATCCTTTCCCTATCCAACAAACCCAAAACCGCCAGACACAACTTTCGAGAAGGCATGGAAGCCGTGGCCAAATGGATGCAAAACAGCTGCCTACAACTAAACACCAACAAAACGGAAGTACTCATCATGGGCCCAAACCTCAATGCCTGGAATGGCACCTGGTGGCCCCCGCCCTGTAAAGCCTGCCCACCCCCATGGACCATGCACGCAACCTGGGAATCTTCCTGGACTCAGAGCTCAAAATGGACCACCAGATCAACTCTGTCTCGTCCTCCTGCTTCCAGACCCTCTGCCTCCTACGTAAGACCTTCAAATGGATCCCCCTTGAACACAGAAAGACCATCTCTCATGACCTGGTCACCAGCAGGCTCGACTACGGTAACACACTGTTCCTCAACCTGCCGAGACACTGCCACATCTCCCAGCACCTGCACACACTCCACTGGCTCCCCATCAAAGCTAGAGTCACCTTCATGATGCTAACCCACGCTCACAAGGCCCTCAACAACACCGGACCAGCATACCTGAACAGCTGACTCAAATTCCAACCACCCCAAAGGACCCTACAATCAGCCCAGCTCTCTACGTTGTGGTCCCCCGCACCAGAAAGACCAGATTGGGAGGCCGCTCCTTCTCCTTGAGCGCGGTCAGAACCTGGAACAACCTTCCACTCCACCTCAGACAGATAACATTGCTCCCCATCTTCACAACCAACCTCAAAACCTGGCTCTTCGACAGACCCACTAAGAACAAAAGGTACCCTTTATTGTTTAATTTGGAGGTCTGGGAGAAAAGAGAAAACAGCACTGTGAATATATATGCCAGAAAGCACCTCTCACTCAACCAACTCTGAGTCAAATATGGCTAAATATAGCTCCATTGGGCTATCCCTAAGCTTCTGAACATCACAGCCAATATACAAAGAAACATGAATTCACATTGGTTTGTTTTTATTTTATTTAAATTCGAAAAATAATTTTTTGATAATTTGTCTATCTTTTTTTTATATAA
Organism: Lissotriton vulgaris; assembly: GCF_964263255.1. NCBI lineage: Eukaryota > Metazoa > Chordata > Amphibia > Caudata > Salamandridae > Lissotriton > Lissotriton vulgaris. The sequence goes on from NC_141689.1 coordinate 1,859,891,630, forward strand.
TAATACAGCTTTTTTTGGTATATGTAGTAGAAGGGGGTAATGTATATTGCTTTAGACAAAATGTTGTTCAAACCGCAGACTCATCTTTTTTTCATTTATACCTGATACAACTTGAATAGTGCAACACAATATTATTCCTGGTCAAATATACAAATTGGAACAAATGATACAATAAAGACATACATGGTATCAAAAAAGAACTTGTCCCCCTGCCATTTAACATGTACACTCTCCTCTCATGCAATCATTACATACCAGACATACTCATACACACTACACACTACACAAATCATACTATGAGTTCCAGCTCCAAAGTGGTATTTGCAGTTAATGTACACATGGGGATATATCTTCCTTTATTTCCATGTTTTTGCCACCAGCTGGAAAGGTAACACGTTAGACAAATTATCAAAACAATATTTTTCTAATTTAAATAAAATAAAAATAAAACAATATGAATTTATGTTTCTTTGTATATTGGCTGCGATGTTCAGAAGCTTAGGGATAGCCCAATGGAGCTACATCTAGCCATATTTGACTCAGAATTGGTCGAGTGCGGGGTGCTTTCGGGCATATATATTCACAGTTCTGTCTTCGAAGGACCCCCTCCTTGATGGACTGGAACCTGCGACCCCTCCCCCCCACCCCCAGCGCCTTGAGACCCTTACGGGTGAGTAGTCATGCTTCACAAGCACCTGATTGATTGAAACACCTGATTGAAAATGGTGAGCAGTGCCTGGTGATCTGTGATAACTGTAAAATGCTTTCCGGACAAGAGCACATGAAAACGCTCAAAAGCCCACACCACAGCAAGGCTTTCTTTTTCAGGCTGTGAATAGGCAAGTTCTGTTGATGACAAACTTCGGCAAGCATTAGCCACAATGTGTCTTGGGGCATTGGGATGTCCAGCGTGCTGGGCAAGAATGGCTGGGCGTGCTTCAACAACAATCTCCGTCTGTAATTTTGGAACACAGTATGACATTTTAGTGGTGTTCTCAATTGCATGCTTGATCTTCTTGAAACTTTTTCACATTTACTTGACCATCGAAGTGGGGCATTTCATTTGTTAAGTCTCTCAATGGGGCACTAACAGTGGCAGTGTCAAGTTTATACCTTGAACAGTAACTGCTCATTCCAAAGAAGGATCGCAGCATATTTATATCATGTGTAGGAGAAGTGGATGACAAGCCCTGTACTTTATTTGGATCGAGGCTCATTCCCCCATCAGAAAAGATTTGACCAAATAACTTGAGTTTGTTTTCATGAAACTCATGCTTTGCTGCATTTAAAGAGAGACCTACATTTGCAAGTATACAACACACTTGTATTAGAGCTTTATCAGGTTCATTTCGTGTGGCCCCAAATGCCAGCATGTCATAACTGTAATTAAAAGCATTTGTGACTGGCTCCATTATGCAACTAATGACACCCTGAAAAAGTTTGGCAGCCTATAACATTCCAAAACTTAGACTTTCTTATCTAAATAAACCAACATGAGTCAAAAAGGTAGTAATGCACCTGCAATTCTCCTCCACTTCGAGCTGGTGATGTGCAAATCAAGGCTGGAAAAGACTTTAATTCCATTCATCTGCATTATCATGTCAGCAACTGTGCAGACCTAGATGTCATTCTCTTTCAATCACCTTGTTCGCTTGGTACATATCAGTGCAGATGTGCATGGCTCCTCCACTATACTTTTTTCGGCACTATACTTAGGATGATACCCATGGCATCGGACCAGTGGATTGCTCAATGATGTTGTGTTTTAATAGTGACCCAAGTTCTTTCTCAGCAGCCTCTTGTAAATGAAGTTCAGTTTGTTAACGTCTTTGAGCAACAGGATGGATGTCCTCATTTATGTGAAGTTGCACTTTCATGGTCTTAAGTATTCCTAGTCCACGAAACAATGATGGAAACAGATTTAGTATGTCATGATAGGCATTGACATTGTAGTTTACAGAAATCAGCCCCATGCCAGCAACAGTACTGAAACTGAGTATGCATGCACTTGATGAAGTGCCTGGCAAGACATGAATTGGTGTGTGTACATTCATCTTTTTATGCTTCACAGTTGCTATGAATGAAACATGACTTTGCAGTAGCAGCAAAGCAACCCTTGTATACACTTTGGTTTTTAATGGGGTTAAAAGGGGCACTAGAGACAATTCATTGTACTTTTCCACTGGCATAAAGTTTATTGACGCACCACTAGCTATGATAAAAGTATGGAGCATCTATTCACTTTCAGTGTGTTCTTGGGACTGTGTCCAAATGAATTTTTCACTTTCACTTGTTGACCTAACTTCAACTGGCTTTCTTCCTTGTGAGAAGCTAATCCTACATGTGCACGTCGTCCAGCAGTCAACATTGACTTCGCACACCCATCTTCTTCACTGTCACTTCACATTGATAAGCTATTTGATAAGGAATTTTATGACATTTCACATTGTTCAGTTTCTACTTGCATATGCCAATGTTGCAGCTTGCCCTTGTGGATGGGGTTGGAACTTCTCTGGAACTTTCTGGCATCCAAGTTATTTTCTCGAAATGAGGCAATTGATCTGTCCCCCATTTAGTTTTCTTGATGTGACACACTTGATCTTTCCCTCGCTTTGCAAACCATTACAGAATGGTTATCTTTCCTGCATTCTTTGCATATCTGTCTAATGACGGGTCATTTATCTTCATGCAGAAAAGGAAAATCCACATCTATAGCACAAATTCTGTAGAGACGTTACTTTATGGCCTTCTACCTTATATTTGGACTTAACTTTCACACTCTGCGCTAATTCATTTTGGACCATTCCGGCCTCAACGTTAGCGGTATAAAGCAGGAATATCGACGGGATATTATCGACTTGCATAAATATCGAGGTAAGAATATCGACTTCCAAAAATATCGTTGTAGTAAATATCGTTGTTGTAAATATCGATTTTATAGAATGACAAAAATATCGTAAAAAAAAAATATTGTTGCATAGAATATCGTTAAGAAAAATATCGTTGTATATAATATCGACAAAATAATTGAATGTGTTATATAAGTTTAGAAAATTAGGTTTTATGTTTAAATAATCATTATAAAATGTCTAATATTAATAATATATTGATTAAAATGTTAAAAAAAATTAAATAATAGTAAATATTTTAGGAGCGGGTTATTGGTATTATAGGGGATAAGGGTGGGTAGTAATTTAAAAAAGTAGTGTAAATAATTTGTATAGAATATTAAAAATATAGAAAAAAAAATTACATTAGAATTGCGAAATTCGAAAATTTAATACATAATTTTTCTAAATAAATTTTATAAATGTTTTAGTAGTAGGTTGTTGTTGATATAGGGGATAAGGGTGGGTAGTATAAAAAAATAGGTTATATTAAATAAAAATTTAAAGTTGAATAATTTAAAAATTAAAATATAAAAATTTATTTTATTAGATGTATATTTTATGTATTATATAATATTTTTGTGATTAGGTGTGTGATTAATTTAATATAATGTTTGAAAAAATTTAAATTTCAATAAAAATCGAAAAGCGAAATTTCAATTTTTAAAATGTGAAAATTAAAATTTAAAGTAGAAAATTAAATATTAAATCATATTAGAATAAGTTAATTGTGTATTATTGTATTTGTTATAATATATGCTAAGAATGAATTTAAAAAAATTTAACAAATGTGTATGGAAAACAATAACTTTATGAAATGTATGTAAAAAATATTGTAAAATTCGAAATGTAAAAAAATAATTTTCGTGAAAAATTTAGTTATTGTTATTATAAAAATATAATATTGGGTAATTGTATTGTAATAGTTTATTGTGTATTATCATAGATAAGAGTTGTTAGTAATATATATAAAGTAATGTTTATTTATTATAATAGAATAAATGTAATTTTTTACTGTCCAGCACCTTCCCTGACTTAAGTAGGTTTGGAGTTAGAATAGTAAATTATTATGGTTTACTGTCCAGCACTTTCCCTGACTTATGTTGGATTGGAGTTAGAATAGTAAATTATTATGGCTTACTGTCCAGCACTTTCCCTGACTTATGTTGGATTGGAGTTAGAATAGTAAATTATTATGGTTTACTGTACAGCACTTTCCCTGACTTATGTTGGATTGGAGTTAGAATAGTAAATTATTATGGTTTACTGTCCAGCACTTTCCCTGACTTATGTTGGATTGGAGTTAGAATAGTAAATTATTATGGTTTACTATCCAGCACTTTCCCTGACTAATGTTATATTTGGAGTTAGAATAGTAAATTATTATGGTTTACTGTCCAGCACTTTCCCTGACTTATGTTGGATTGGAGTTAGAATAGTAAATTATTATGGTTTACTGTCCAGCACTTTCCCTGACTTATGTTGGATTGGAGTTAGAATAGTCAATTATTATGGTTTACTGTCCAGCACTTTCCCTGACTTATGTTGGATTGGAGTTAGAATAGTAAATTATTATGGTTTACTATCCAGCACTTTCCCTGACTAATGTTATATTTGGAGTTAGAATAGTAAATTATTATGGTTTACTGTCCAGCACTTTCCCTGACTTATGTTGGATTGGAGTTAGAATAGTCAGTTATTATGGTTTACTGTCCAGCACTTTCCCTGACTTATGTTGGATTGGAGTTAGAATAGTAAATTATTATGGTTTACTATCCAGCACTTTCCCTGACTAATGTTATATTTGGAGTTAGAATAGTAAATTATTATGGTTTACTGCCCAGCACTTTCCCTGACTTATGTTGGATTGGAGTTAGAATAGTAAATTGTTATGGTTTACTATCCAGCACTTTCCCTGAGTAATGTTATATTTGGAGTTAGAATAGTAAATTATTGTGGTTTACTGTCCAGCACTTTCCCTGACTTATGTTAGATTGGAGTTAGAATAGTCAATTATTATGGTTTACTGTCCAGCACTTTCCCTGACTTATGTTGGATTGGAGTTAAAATAGTAAATTATTATGGTTTACTATCCAGCACTTTCCCTGACTAATGTTATATTTGGAGTTAGAATAGTAAATTATTATGGTTTACTGTCCAGCACTTTCCCTGACTTATGTTGGATTGGAGTTAGAATAGTCAATTATTATGGTTTACTGTCCAGCACTTTCCCTGACTTATGTTGGATTGGAGTTAGAATAGTAAATTATTATGGTTTACTATCCAGCACTTTCCCTGACTAATGTTATATTTGGAGTTAGAATAGTAAATTATTATGGTTTACTGTCCAGCACTTTCCCTGACTTATGTTGGATTGGAGTTAGAATAGTAAATTGTTATGGTTTACTATCCAGCACTTTCTCTGAGTAATGTTATATTTGGAGTTAGAATAGTAAATTATTATGGTTTATTGTCCAGCACTTTCCCTGACTTATGTTGGATTGGAGTTAGAATAGTAAATTATTATGGTTTACTGTCCAGCACTTTCCCTGACTTATGTTGGATTGGAGTTAGAATAGTAAATTATTATGGTTTACTGTCCAGCACTTTCCCTGACTTATGTTGGATTGGAGTTAGAATAGTAAATTATTATGGTTTACTGTCCAGCACTTTCCCTGACTTATGTTGGATTGGAGTTAGAATAGTAAATTATTATGGTTTACTGTCCAGCACTTTACCTGACTTATGTTGGATTGGAGTTAGAATAGTAAATATTATGGTTTACTATCCAGCATTTTCCCTGAGTAATGTTATATTTGGAGTTAGAATAGTAAATTATTATGGTTTACTGTCCAGCCCTTTCCCTGACTTATGTAGTATAGGAGTTAAAATAGTGATTTATTGTTGCTTACTGTTAAGTATTTTCAATGAGTTATGTTTTATATATATTTTATTTTAAATTAATTTTTTTACATTAAAAAATATATTTATAAAAAAATGTTTTATTTGAATTTTATAATAATAATATTATATGTAATGTTGCAATATTATTTTTAACAATAAACAAATATGAATATTTAAAACATTTTTACATGCATATCACAAGTTTCAACATTTATTAAGTACAATAGTAATATAGTTTTGTACACTAATTTTTTATTCATACTTTCATTTGTTGATGCAAACATTTACATAATTTTAATACATATATTTCAATTATTTGGTTACATTTTACATTGCAATTTTAGTCATATATACATTGTTATATTACATTAATTAGTATATTACATTTTATATTTATTTTTTAAAATTGAATATGTTAATTCATTTACATGTAATTGTATTTTTCTAAAGTATGTACATAAAATAGTGCTTATTTTTATACATTTCCAAAAAATATTTAACAATCAAAAACATATTTTTAATATACAATAATTAATTAATATACAATTATATTAAAAATATTATTGTATATTTTACATTAATCATATGTTTGTTCAGAACAATAAGAAAATTATTAGTAAACATGGAAAAAAAATGCTATTTAACACAATTTTTTATTTTTTAGAATGGGGATTTAGTCCTATTTTTGTTTTTATTGTGCTGCCATTTTGTTTTTGGAACTTCACTTTTTAGTCTATCGACATCGTTGTTTGGGTCATTTCAGAAAACGGAACCTCGCGGTTGGGAGCTGCTTCGTGTTGGTGAAGGTAAGTTTATTTTACATTAATTTTAACTACATTTTAATATGTTATAGAGCTAGTTGTAGTGTGTACGTGTCGATATGTGTTGTGATTTACAGTTTATGTGAAAAGTACGTGTTATTTAAGGTCGTTATTGATAACGTACTTTGTTAGGTATTTCTTATGAAAATAATGTTTATGTATTGTATTAATGAATTAGTTCAGGTGTTTTCCTTTGTTTTATATGTTATGTTTAGGCTTTGTGTCTTTCGTATTTATTGTGGGTGGGTTTTGTTTGTATTTATTTACAGGTGTTCGTTTTGGTGAGCAGATGGATTTTATCTCGTTCTTTTTGTATAATACAGGTAAATGTTTAACTACATTTCCTGATTTTTCGGGATTTTGGAGCTTTTTTGTCGTGATTAATTTTTGGGTGTTTTATTGTTCCGTTCTCCAGAGGATTGCGACGTGGGACCCTTATAAAACAGTTGTATTTTTTGCATTTTGTGGGGATTTTTTAAACTATGTGGATTGATTTTGGTTCTATTCGTGTGGAAACAATCTTCTTGGAGTATATTCTACAGCTGCAGAACCATAAGTTATTATAATTTTTTACTTTGGGGTGGATTGTGCTATATTGTACAATTTTGTTTAATGTCGTTTTATTATGTCTTGTAATAATAGATTACATTTATTTTTACATGACATAATTTATCAACATTGAAAAAAAGGTTTGCTTTACTTATTGTTTGAAACGTTTTTATGTATTGCTTGTTAAAGGATGGATTTTGCTATTAGGTCTAAGTATTCAAGACCTTCGATACTTGGGTACATTCTGGTTATTTGCTGTAGGTATTTGTACATATTTAATGTTTGTTTACTTAGTTTAGGACCTATTTTAGATAGAGATTGCTCTATTCTCAGTTCTTGGTAGCTTTGTTCTTTTTTGATGCTTTGAATTAGTTTATGAAGTGTGGGTTGTGTTCTTCCTATTGTGGCTTGGAAGGCATTATGCCATCCTTCCACTGCGTTGTTAGTTTTGGCTCTCTGTGCTATAGTACTAGCATACACATTCCACCATGGAATTTGAAATTTCGGTTGTCTGCGGTGGCCAGAACGATGTATTCTTCCCACCCAGGTATCTTCAAAATAGTCTAAGAAGGGAGTTAATTTTTTCTCATTGGTGCGGTAGAAAGGGCTGTCAAGTAGTAAGTTGTAATAGTTAGCAACTTCGGTTGTTGGCACATATGCCAATGCAATTAACTTTTTAATCTGATAAGCAAAGTTACTGTTTGTTGAATATTCAATGCTTAAAGTAGATTTTTGTAAGTGCCTCCATATACTTTGGTTGTAGTGATAATAACACCCTTGTATTGAGGTGTGAGGATATATTTTAAGGATAGCTTGAATCATGGCGATTTCAAAGTCAATTATGATTCTTTGTGGATAGTAATTATCTGTAAAATCTTTGATAGTTGTTAAGATTTCTACGTAGGTAGCATTTGTTTTATTTGGCAGCAGTGTATAAATTAAAGGGATATTTGTTTCTTGGTATTCACCATGGATGGTGTAAAGTTGACAGAAAGGTTTGGGACATACTTTAAAAGTTCCGTCCATCATCCAGGTTTCACACGATTTTAGTTTTTGCAAATTGCTATTTGTTGCAAAAAGTAAAATTCTTTTGTCATGACTGTGGTTATCATACATTAAGAATTTATCTTCATTGTGTGTAATAGTATATTCAGGATATATTTTTATGTCTTGAAAAGTTTCAGGTGCTGGTGGAGTTGGATCAGAAGCTCATTTTGTTTTAGCTATTAATCTTTTCAGTTGGGGATTGAAGGTAACTGTCCTGTTACATGTTCTGGCACTTTGCTTAAAACATTTTTCAAAATACTAGTGCTTGTTTCTTGTGAGCCTGTACTAGCTTCTCTCAATGTCTCTAGTGCTTCTCTTACTTCGACTTCTGTTACATTGGGTGGGTGGTTATGCTCATGTAGATGTTCAACATTGTTATCAACAGTAGTTGCGCTACCATAGCATGCACTTGAGCAATATTTACTACATTTCCAATGGGTTTTATTCCCTTTGATTCTTTCTTGGGTGTAGGTGTAACCCATGTAGCTCAGCATTATTTTCCCTTTTTGAGAAGTAATAAAAGTAGCTCCTGCTGCCATGTCTAAGGTAGATCTGTGAAGATATATATATGTATTTTTAGTAAAAGTGATAAACATTTCTTGAGATGTCTATATGAAAAGGAAAAAGTGCAAAATCATACTTACAATGTTGTTTTCCTGCTAATTATATGATTTCTGTTCTTCTATCTTGAGTTTCTTTCTTTAATGTTCTTTAGTTGTGGTAAAGAATAATACAAAAAAAGATTTAGTTTTATAGTTGTTTGCTTTTACTTTCAGATTTTTAATACATACAGTGGGTATGCTTACTTAATGTAGTAGAAGATGTTGTTAGTGTAGTTGTAGATTGGTAGATGAAGTTTGTATATTCTGTAAAAAAAGTACATTTGTGTTATATATTGTATTAGGATAATAGTAGTTAATAACATATCAAGTCTTTAGCAACTTTACTTAGCTACTTTAAAAAAAAAATTAAAGCTTTCTAAGTAGACATGGATAAGGCAGTTAATAATGTCATTTACTTATTAACTTGTGGTGGTTGTTGATAGGATGTTGTAGTTATATTTTAACAAAAAAGAAGACCATGTTTTTAGTTTAGGGAGTTCAGGTAGTTTTCAACAGGTTTGAATGATACATGAAATGGGACTTCACTTACTTGAGTTGTAGTATGCAGTGTTGTAGTCGTTGTAGTAGGTGTGTATTCTCTTCTCTTCAGCAAGGTAACCGTTTTTCTCCAAGTTTGGGCCAAAAATGTTAAATTAAGTTAAGTCTGTAATTGTATTTATAGTAGTGAGTTAATTAATGGTAGCATTTGATTGGTTCAATTAAATATATTTTAAATTCATTGGTTGAGAACAATATTTTGAATTTAAAAGCCGTTATTTTGTAAAGAGTTTGTTGCAGAAATAATTGTTTTCGAATTTATAGTACAAAAAGTGTTATATGTGTTTTAATTTAATGGAAAATAATTAATAAAATGTTAAAATTAGTGAAATGTGTTTAAAAGTTATCCAATAGGAGTGTATGATAGTGTTTGTTAATGTTTGTATTATTAATGTATATTTTATTATTATATATAAATAAATTATAGATATTGTATATACATATATGTGTGAAAAGTATTTTTTACATTAATTAAGTATGAAAAAGTGAATAATTCAAAGCTATTGTGTATAATTTGTTGTTAAGAAAAGGACGATATTTTTTGTATATTTATATAAGTAGAGAGGTAGTCGATGTTAGTGTTGTCGATATTATTGTAGAAGGTAATGTTATTTTAAAGATTGTCGATAATGTAGTAGTCGATATTTAAGTCGTCGATATAAGTGTTAACGATATTAGAGTAGTCGATAAAAAAATATCGATATTTGTGTCAATCCTTGTTTAAGTATATGATGACGATATTTTAGTAGACGATATATTTGTTACGATATTTTTGTAGGTCGATGTTTTTGTAATCGATATTTCATCATGGAACCAACGTTAGCGGCTTGTCTGTCAGCTCTTTCTTCCGCTCTAGCAGCCATGAGCACTTGCTTCAAGCTGAGTGTCTCTTTCAGCATTCATTGTCTGAAGGAATGGGAGAGACAATCATCTACCACTATGAGATGACTGGCATCTTCATCATTGAACTCATTCAACTTGCAATGCTTGATGAGTGAATCAAGTCTTTTTACAACCTCATTTATAATTTCACCAGCTTTCTGCCTTTCCTGACTGAAAATGTACCTTTCATAGTCGACATTCTGCTTGTATTGAACTTGGTGTCTAATGCCTCTTTGATTTGATGGTACGTCACTTAATCACCTTGCGGTATTTTCTTCATCACTTCTTTTACTCCTTCACCTGCTAATTTCTATAGATATTCAATTATCTTTTTGTCATTTGCTTCTTTCAGTGCATCAATAAAATCTTCAGAGGTTTCGACCCAGGCATTCCATCTGTCACCAATATTTTGCTTTTAGGCGCCTTTGTGGTTTAAAACCACTGCTTCAATTGTGAAGAGTAACCTGAGGCAAAGGTGCGGTGTCTCAGTGAGTAGACTGTGACAAAGCCTTCAAGGTTCACTGACCAAACTTGTGAATTGGAAGCTAGCATGTCCCTTTCACCTGGAGAGGAGTTGCACTGGAATCCTTCCCTGTGTTGGGCCCACCCGTTGCTTCAATATGCTAAAAGGAAGATGGGGAATGAGGCTATATGCCTAGCACCTTTACTGATCTCTTGGTACTGGGTGGCATGGGCTCCATGGTGCTATGAGTACAGGAGGGGTAGACTATTAGACTAGTCCTGAACATGCACAAAGAGCTCACAGGCGAGAAAAAGAAAGGAGGACTTCCACCCACTAATGGCTATGACTTTCAAAAAAGTTGTGAATGGTCAATGTCATGGTTGCTTGCATACATTTTTGGGCAGCATTCCACTTCTGCTGTTGCAATTGCCCTTTTTTTGTTGATGAACTCCAGTGTGCTTTTACTGCTGGGCCCACTGGTGGGGTCAATAGATATAGGAAGGATATGATCTTAGGCTGTGAGCCTGGTTACTTGCTTGAACATTTAGCTCTGAGAAGTATAGTGAAGTTAAGACTTAGAGAGTAGCATATATGCAGGACATGGCCCATGTAGCAGCCATGTTAAAGGGTGAGTGAATTGTGTTTGTGATTTTTTTCAAAAGCAAAACTACCTAAAGTTTCCTATTTGTGAAGAAAAGATTCCTATAGGCTTTGTTCTTAATGCCTGATAATATCCTTCCTGTATGCCACAATAAATATGCTAAAACATTTTTTATGTAAATATTGTTTCATATTTATTTCATTTTCACGTATATAAAATTATATACACTATTAAAAACATCCTTAAAATTCATGGACATATGTTTATTATTGATATTAAATATTTTTACAAATGTGTATGAACTATTAATAGCAAGTCTTTAAAGGGGATGTGCACTTTTTGGATGATTTTGAATGTATTTTAAATAGTATGGATTTTACTAATTGATCAAAATTTGAAAGATTATTTATATTGAAAAAGTAGCATATTTTGTGTGGTCTACAGGAAGAATATTATCAAACACTAACTTTATATGTGTTTTTTTACCACAAAGCGGAAAACGCAGTTTGTTTTGCATTTGAAAAAAAAACCTTTAGTGAATATCGGTAGAAGAGTCTATTTGAAATTCGGTTGAATTTCTGTTTACTTATCTTCCATTCATGTGTAGGCAGAGACAGGAGATGAAAGGAAATGTGCAGAATAAATCCAACTTTTTTTTCCAGAAAAATTAAAAAATACAAAAGTAGAAAAGTATTGTACGTCAACACATGAGGACCGGTCCATAACAAATTACATCCAATTCAGATTAAATTTCATAGCGAACCATTTCATTTCTCATTAAATTAGGACATTGTACAATGATACTCCGCATAGTTCATTGCTATAGAACATTGAAAAAATTACTAACCCTTTGTCACCTGTAGCCAGGGATTTCTGCCATAAATTGACCCCATATTTTATTCGATCTAATACCCCACCGCATCAGGGCCTCTATGTGATGCAAGCAGCTTTTTCCATTCACCTTTTCGTGGTAAGCCTGATGCCTCAATCAAGCTCATGACCAAGTTTTCGCTGCTAAAAATGTCATTAATATCCAAATTCTTTAACTTAGAAGTCAATACACTATAAGAGCCCTGCAGCCAAAAAATCCCCTCGACAAATTCTTTAATTTCAGACCAATCTTTTCACCTATCCCCCACCATAAAATCATTCACCTTGATAAAACCCATTACCCCCCATTTAGAGACAGTACTTGGGTCCATCCTATCCCTGGAATCCCAATTCAGTTCCACCAAGGGTGTAACAACATTAATATAGGGGATGGCATAGCACCAATAGAGATCCATATGCTTTCTAAAGAACCACTGCAGGATCTTTTATCTCAACAACCCTGACCTTTAAAGGTTTGCAGATACTCCCCAATGGGTTTTCAGTCCATGCAATTCTCGAGTTAGAATTTTAGGGGCAGGGCATAACCCACAATTTAGGAGGTGGGCTTTTAATAGGTAGTAATTTCAGGAGGAGGAATGGGCTAGGCTATGTAGGGAAGAGATGAAAGAGTTTTTGGCAAGGAATCGTGGGTTGGTTTCATAAAATGTTATCTGTACGTGCTAAAGCTTATTTACGAGGCAGTTGATATCTAAAGATGTGGAAAATAAGAGGAATGCCAAAGAGCGAAAATTGGCCCTTGAGAAGCTTGTGCAAGAAGTGTATGACAAATTCCTCAGAGGCAAATAGAAAGGAGTTTGAGAAGGATAAACGGGCATTGAGTGACTCTTACAATGCTAAGTGCTATGCCTCAAATAGGGCTAATATGCAGAAAATGTATGAAGAGAGTAACTATGCTGGGAGGATTCTGTCATGTCAGGCTCGCAAACAATTTGCCAGAAACACTATATAGGTTTTAGAGTGCCCAGTCTCTGGGTGCGTTGTAAGGAACGGGGTAAGCTGAATGAAATTTTGCTTGAGCATGATAAGCGAATCTACAGCCAGAAACAAGTTAATTAAAAAGAAGTGTTGGGGGCATTCTTGGTGGGGCTAGATATCCCTACACTTTCAGAGGAAGACAGGCAAAAAATAGCCTGTCCCTTCTTGAAAGAAGAGATTGTTGAGGTAGTTAGTAGCTTACTGAATGGTAAGGTTTGGGGCCCAATGGTTTTCCAGCAGAATTGGTACAGGGTATTTTTGGATGTTGTATTGGAGTATTTGTTGTTAGGTGCTTATTCTGTGCTGGAGAGCGGCCCTTGTTTAATTTTCATTTTTCTGCTATACCGTGTGTGCTAGCAACAGATTTTTTATTTGTTTGAAAAGTGAAATATCTTTTTACATCTTTTATCTGGCAGAATAAACTAGCTAGATTATCACTTAGCACTTTGTATGGAGGTATTGAAGATATATTACTTTGCCTATTTTGCTCAATATATGTCCAGATTAAGGGGCCGATTATGATCGCGGACGGACTTGCATCCATCCGCGATCACTGAGGAGGAAGGAATGTCCACATGGGCTGCGGCGTTCCCTCCTGTGCGATTAGGATGTGACAGCCACCCTGGCTGTCACATCTTCTATTTTTATTATTGAGGCGGGTGCGGCTTCAAGCTGCACCCGCAGCAATGTTAAAAATGCAGGCATTGCATTTGTATGCAAAAAGTGGCAGGCATCGCGCTCTGCCTGCCGCTTTCTGCATACAAATGCAGGGGGGTACCATAGGTACCCCCCATGTGCACCACCCACCCCCCTTCACCTAGGGGGCCAGCAACGGGCCCCCGCAGTGAAGATCCGTATGCTTTTCCACGGCGGAAAACCCGCCGTGGAAAAGCATTTCTTTTGGGGCATCCTAATATGGCTGGCGGTGTCTGAGAGACACCGCCACCATATTAGGGTTTTTCCGCCGCGGTTGTAAGCCAACCGCGGTGGAAAAGCTGCAGACGGAAACCAGGACCCACCAGCCATCCTAATGTGGCGGTGGGTCTTTGGTGGGTCCGCTGCGGTTGTTCCGCATCCTGAGGATGCGGAAAAACCGCAATCATAATAGGCCCCTAAATGTGAAACATGAGTAAGCTGAAATTTTTAAGAAAGATGTAATGTGCCTGATTTTAAAGGAATATAATATTAGGAAGCATGGATATGTCTTAGAAGAAAGTGAAAGCACTGCTCTGACTAAAGTACCTGGTGGTAGGTTTGAAGAAGTCACTTCTAATCAGGTTTCTAAAATTGGCAAGTAGTGTTTGGTATTGGAAAAGGGGGTATTTCATTAGTCTGCTTGTGATGGCAAAACTGTGGTAGTTGAACCGACCAGCTAGTTCTTCAGTGATTTCTGGTAGAATTATTTCTACATACCTTGTGTTGGACTTTGACCTTTTGGCAGGTTCACCCCGAAACTTTTTGCGTTCTTCTAGCCTGTTTCTGTAACCTGGTGTTATTGATTTTAGGCCTCTGTGCACTTTTTCACTGTGGTCCAGTGTAAAGTGCAAGCGCTCTCGGTGTATGCGTGGGGAGACTGGCCTGCCCTCCCATAGGAATGCATGGGGGATATGTGTGTCCCTGGTAGTTCCTGATGTTAGAGGAGTGCAGGGGGAGTTTGGTCTGTGCAAACTTGTGGGAATAAATGCTGTGCAATGGTGTGCGCAGATTGATTGTGACTGGTGGAGAAGTGCAGCTTTTAGAAGTTGGCATTTCTATGTCTGCCTGTTGGCTTTTGATTGACAGGGGCTGGCTGTTGTGGTTGGCTCCAGCAGCCAGGATGGGTCTGCCTGGTGGAGAATAGGGAGATCTGCATGTAGATGGGAGGGAGTAGTTGCACCTGGGACCTGAATAGGGCTGTGCCTTCCCTCCACAATGCTGGCTCCACCCCCTGTGGTGCGTCTGATGTCCCGGGTTTGTCTTGTGAATAGGAGAGAGGAGCTGAGCAAAACAAAGTGCTCAGGAGCTCCCCAGTATCGGGTTCTCCCATGCCCTGCACCTTCTAACAAAGGAAAATATCATATAGATTTATGGGCTGTGTCCCCATGATGGTGTGCAATTCTTGGTGTGTGCTGTTCCAGCGGGGCGTGCTGCTGCTGGGGCCCAAGGGGGGCTGCCAGGAGGGCTTGCCTCTCTGGGCCCTGCATTGCCGCTGAATACTTCAAAAGCTTCTGGTACTTTTTGTTTTACCTTTGCCAAGGCTTGTTATAGCCTAAGCGCCTTGGAAGCGCTGTACTTTAAATGCCTAAGGGAAGGAGGAATGTGTGGGCTTGGCAGCACGGCGCTGCCTGATGAGGAAAGGGAATCCCCGGCGAGGGATTCCCCGATATTGCATTTGTGTCAGCTGCGGGTGCCCACCCCACTTATTCAATTATTTAGTGCGCGGGTGCTCACGCTGCGCTTCGCTATTTTGAGGGGTGCCACCCCGCGGTATGTTTGTAACTTTGAGGGAGCCCACCCCTCATCTGCCGCTGCTTTAATCTCCGCCGCAGCCCGCGGCGAAAACAGAAGTCAGGCTACAAGGTGCCTGACGGCAGATGGGACTTCCGGTTTTAAGGGGGAAGTCCTGCGCCCACCCATCCGCCTGGGGATTGTCACCTGAAGCCGCGCCCAGCCTCGCAGGCTCCAGGCTAAGTCCGGGTCCCGAGATGGGGGACCGGGTGAACCAGGGCACTGATGTGGCAGGGCTCTCAGGAGTAGGGAGAGCCCCGCGTGCCACCTCGCCGAGAGGAAACACGAATCCTGCCCCCAGAGCCCGGTGAGTAAGGTCTGAGCAGGGGGATGTCACCATCTTCTCCTGAGAGGCCCCCGCCTGATAGGGGGCCACTCCCACGATGCCGCTAGTTGTTTAGAGGGCTCGAGGGGCCCACGCACCCCTACCTGTGCAGGCACGATGGCAGTGCCATTTGCCAGAGCGGCCCCGGATAGCGGACCGCTCCCACGCTATGGGGGCATGTTTATTTCTAGAGCCTTGGTGGCTCCAACGCTGGGCATTTATTGGTTCAGGGCTTACGTGGCTCCAACGACGGGGCAAATTTTGTTAAAAGCCCTGTGGGGTCAAAGTGTGCCGGTCGCCTGGTGTCATTTATAGCTGGCCCGCTTGCTAGAGGGCAGCTGCTACGTTTCGTGAGCATATTTGTTTTCAGAGCCTAGATGGCTCCAACGTGTAGGCGCAATTCTTGAGAGAGTCCCTGAGAGGGACAGAAGTGGCACACAGGTGCCAGGTCTTCCACAGCTGCGCAGCACTTAGTTCCAGCTGCCACGTTTAGGCCTTCCTGTGAGAATCCCAGCTGCCCAGCAAGTAGTGGGCAGCTGCAACGTTTAGGTTTTGCGCAGTGGCACACCCTTGACCTTCACTGCCTCGGTAGCAGCCCTGACTTTTGGGGAAATAGGGCATTTGAGCCCCTTTCTGAGATGGCCAGTTGGCCAGGGGGGATTGTTACATATATAGGGCACCAGTCCCTAATGTGATTTATGTGCTGATGTGATTATTGTGCTAGGAAATGTAATGCATTTAATATGTTTTACGCACCCTGCTTGATACCTCTACATATGGTTTATGATTATGAGGTTGCTTTGCATTTCATGTGGTTATGCTACTGTGAATATCTTTCACTGTGTGAGGTACGCCCCTAATGTGAGTTATACTTAGGAGGTAGGGTCTAATGTATTTATACTAGTGAGGAGATTGCATAATGCGTTTATGCTGGTGAGGTTGGCGCAGAATGTAATTCGAGCCTGATGTGACAGTGCATAATGTAGTTTATGTTATAGGTTGAGGTGGAGTACAGTGATTACCAGTGGTTACTGGTTGTATGTTTATGATCTGAGTTACTTTTACTAAGTTCACTTTGTGATGGTTCTGACAATGGTCCATGTGGCCCTGTCAGGTGTACATAATCCCTTGTAAATATTGCTCAGTGCTAGTTGGCACAGTGTATGTTATGTGTTTACTATTCTAATGTGTTATGAGAATACAAAGGCTATTTTTATATAATCTTGTATGGAGTTCCTTTTGTAGTGTGCCTGGGATGTTGTTGCTGTGTGCATGCGCAAATGCTTTACACATTGCCTCCGGGATAAGCCTGACTGCTCGTGCCAAGCTACCAAGCGGGTGAGCAGGGGTTATCTTTGGCGTGCAACTCCCTTGCCCTGACTAGAGTGATGGTTTCTGCCTGGCTTTGGCGCAAGCCTTAGCCAGGCAGAAATCCCATTTCTAACACCTTCAGTTAGCAGAAGGGGTGATATATTTCACAAATTATATCTACCCAGTGTTTTCCCAGAATGTTCAGTTGTGCAACCCTGGATTGGAACCTCTGCAGGGTAGGACTTTCTTCTCATAGAAGAACATGGTCATCTGGTTTGCAGCCTACAGCAGAGTTCTGTTATGGTATATGTTTGCAGTTTTTCTTAGATGAAGGTTTAGCCCATTTTGCAGATGGCCTAGGTTTTGAGCACCTTACAATTTGGATGGCCTGCATGACTCTTCAGTTGTGCTTGATACGTTTAGTCCTAATTTCAGCCCCCTCTTTTTTCCACTTACTTACCCTCTTTCTTTCCGCCTTCTTATCACCCCTCTTCTCATTTTCCCTCCTCTCTCTTCTCTTTTTCTATTTTGTGGCTTAGCTGTTTTGTCTGGCTTTGTTGCTGTATTGCTGTCCTAAAGTACTTTTATTGTGGTATTTGCTTAGATGTATTTTTCCTGCCTTTGATGGTTGTCCATGTGTGTGAATTCCTTCTCCTTGATCCACATCTTTAGGTAATTGATTTTTCTCTTTACCAGGTTGTTTGTTCTCATGCCTTGTTATTTCCCAATTGCTACTCCATTCTCCTAATTTTTATAGGTCTCGTTCGTGCCTTTGGCTGTCACATATTTCTTCTGCATTAGTTTTGTGTCATTTAGCAACATTTTTAGGTAAGCTTAGTTGTGGGTGTGATACATGTTTCAACATGTCCCTCTCCTCTCATGCATTCTATTGGTGACTCGTCCTTTTTTATTTAGTATTATAATAGGGGCTGCCTCAGTTGGTTAAACATCTATTTTTCATCCTTGAAGAATGTCAGCTCATTAAAATAACCCTACATGTATTTTTGTTTAAATGAAGCCTATCATTTTTGATCTCTTGTCTTTTGTTTTTTTATTGCACCTGAATGTCACCAATTCTTCAATGTTTTGGTAACCTTTTTTGCACTTCGCCATTGTAAATCATTGTGATTGTGATTTGCATATCTAAGCGTATTTATTCAACTTTTTGTCACTTGCATCTATTCATTGAATTATTTGTATTTAGTACACTTTGGCTTACCTGATTGTTTATTCTCCCGAGTGAACCCTTTGATTTTGAGCAATGCAGACTGCTTTGAATGTTCATATTCTGGCCCTGGGAAGCCAGTGTAATGCTTGGAGGATTGGTGTAATCTGGTCACATCAGCAAACCTGTAGGGCTTTTGGAATATTTCCAGTCTTCAGAGTAGGAAGAGTGAGATACCTTGACATTATTTGAGGGAATCATTTCTGTCGTCAATTTTTTTTATCTCTTTGTTGACCAAAGGGATCATTGACAGATGATCAGCGAATCTTGATATCTTGAGACGGAAATGTCTTTTGAGGCATTTGGAAGTTGCTCATGTTGTTTCATTGGGAGGTGAGATGAGTGAAAGACGAGCTTCAAGTGCTGTTTGGTAAAGTTTCTTCCACTGTAAATATGTAATCATGTTGATGACTATTGCTGTAGTGATTGTTCTCATGGAAAGGTTGAAAATTAAGGTGGTGCGGTGGTAGTTGCGTCAGATCATGGGGTGCTATTCTGTTACTGTGATGAGCCCAAACAGAGAGAAGAATGCATTTAAGATGTCTCCATCTAAATTATGTGACACAAATATGAATTGGGAGACAATAAGAGACTTCATGCTCATCATGAGGGATTTAAGTGAAGGACCTTGTTCAGGGGAATGAGCTGGTTATATTCCTGCATCACTGATGAGGAGGACCAGTCTTGCATCGGTAGGGAGGGGCTGGTTGTGGAACATAACTGCTGTTCTTTAGTAAAAGCCACCGTGTGTCTCCTTGGCTATATGTTGCTTCAACCAACATGATCACATTACACAGAGTTGCTTCTTTAGTTTCCCCCGACATTCTTGCCTACTCTGCTGATCTATTTAGGGAATTTACCTGCTGGGTCTGATGCGGGGGGAAAGTCCTCTTGTGGCATTGTGGTTTCCCCCTGCATATTTGTGGATTTTTTTTTAAGACTGCAATATTTATCCCAACTGTGCCTCCCAGTTTCACCCTTTCTGCTTTATCTCTTTTAATGCTAATGGAAGCCCCACTGTGGGAGCTCCCGCAGGCTTACTGTGTCCCAAACCAGCCTTTGCAACTTGTCATTCTCCTGAGGTACTTTATCGTTCCGACATTGCTTCCTAACCTTCTGCTTAGGAGCCACAGTGAGTGTTTCCTTCCCCAGTGAGCAGGTGGTACATAACATAGCAGTAATGAGCAAAAGAAGAAGGCAGAGGTTAAGCAGTGGTCTAGATGTGGCCCACACTGTCAAGTCTTAAAACCCAGATATCTGTATGGAGTTCTTCAGAGTGAACAGTGGACTACAAGTAGTCCATACTTGGTTGTAAAGTCTTGAAAACTTGTGGTCTGTAAGGAGTCTTTGTAGAATATTTATAGTCACGTTCCAGTCTTCCTGGGGAAGTTTCAGCTGAGGATTCTTTACCAAGGAGGGATGGCCTTCTTCTTCACCAGTTGCCCATTTATAAGTAGATAGTACAGTTGAAGGAAGGTTAAAGCACTGGAGGGGAAAGGCACAACAGTGGGAAGTAAGGAGCAGTGAAAGGGGGGAAGTAGAAGTGGGAGAAATAGTAGATGTATTATGGTCAGAAGGACAGTCTGTTTCAAGAGGTGGGGCGGATTTAAGGGTGTAGAAGTGGCAATCAGACGGGGTTGCTTAGCAAAGAAGGCAAACAAGAAGACGTCGAATGTGCAAAAAAAACAGGAGTCCTAACTTTACTACTCCTAAACTGAGAAATATCCTAACGTTACGAGTCCTAACTTTACTACCCCTAAATTGAGGAAAATCCTAACTTTAAGATGTTCGGTAGTCACACAAGGCATTTAGGAGTCCTAAAGTTAGGAGTCCTAACTTTACTACTCCTAAACTGAGAAAAATCCTAACTTTAAGACTTTCGGTATTCACAGAAGGCATTTAGGAGCCCTAAAGTTAGGACTCCTAACTTCTGTGAATACCAAAATGAGTAAGTGCCTTCTGTGAATACCAAAATGAGCAAGTGCCTTCTGTGAATACCAAAATGGTAGTAAATTTAGGGTTCTGTGGGCCCCAAGTGTTCTGTGGGTGAAAGAGAAAGTAGCTCAATGGAGCAGGGATTCACTAAATGACTTTTTATTTAAAGCTGAAATACGAATCAACTGGTCGATGGTGAAGCAGTGAATGCATCACTCACAGAAAGACATACGCTCCTATATCCACCAGTTGAGCAGAAATTCTATATTGTCCCTTAGGGAATCGGGAAAGGTGCAGCACACTTGAAAAATCAGCTTCTAAGCAGCTACCAAGCAAATTAAGAATATATGGAGTTCTTCCACCTTGTAGGGATACAGCAGCAACTCAAATTGAGTTAAATATCTACGGGGGTCCACAAGGAAACAGTGACAGTGCAAGCAACTGGAAGATGCAGCATCTATAATTCCCAGATAACAATACTCTAGAGGACACACTATGATTGGAATAAGTGCAACCCACTGGAAAGCACAGATACTGCAAACCACCATCAGAGTTAGGAATCTTTGGGACCCCACAAAGGATAGCTTATGCACAACCCTCTAGAACAGTGGTTCCAACCTGTGGTCTGTGACTACTTAGAAAATTAAGTAATATTAACAGATCAATGAAGTGCATATAAATAAAGAAGCTTAATGTACAAATGATATTTTAAAACTTACTGTAAATGTGAAGGAATTGGAAATTGGAAATTAAATGAGTATTCTCAGATTTATTTATGGGAGCAGTACAAGTGCATCAAACAGAATAAAATTTGGATGATGAATGGCCTCAATTGAATTTAGGAAAGCTCCAACCTTCATATTAACATTCAAATTTAGATTTTTCCTATTTATTTATATGTGCTGGATTAAAGAAAATGTGTCATCATTTGTGTACTAGTTTGTATGTTTTTTTTCTGTATTTTTTGTGTATTGTTTTTGCAATTCAAATCATCGACAATGCTTAGGCTGGGGCCTTCGGCTAGCACTCATGACTCAGTGGGGGGTCCCTGGATGCCAATAATGATGTGGGGGTCCAAAAAGTTAAGAACCACTGCACTAGAAGATATAGATCTCATCCCACCTGGGTTGGGTAAGATTCTGTAAGGGTATATATAGCAAATATATTATAACACATCACTGTAATATCACTTCCACTACATTGCATGGGATGTACTTGTGTATTTAACAGTTTTATATAGTGTCAATCACTGAGAGGTGTGATAAAAGTTCACACAGAACAACATTGTAAAGTCCACGGAGTCACAACCTAAAGAAAGTCAACAATTAACATGACACAAAATGCATGATTCAGACATTAATTAAAAGCTATAAACAACAATACAAGAGGAGGAGGGGAGAGGTGCAGAGAGAGAGAAAGCTTGGAGTAGGAACAGCAGGTGAAGGGAGTGCTTGGAAAGGAAAGCTCGTGTGAGGCAGGAACAGGGAGGACAGATGGGATATGAGAAGTGAGGTTGGGAGAGGGAAAAACAGTGAAAGGAGAGTTTGGGTGAGGGTAGCTCAGGCGACGGAGGAGCAGGGAAGGTCTCAATTTCAGAGTGAGTGAGAGCAGTCAGGTGAGGAAGACGCGGTGAGAAGGAAGGCAGTAGAGGACAGAGTGAATGACTAGAAGTATAGTGGAGGATGACTTATGAGGTGGAGGGAAAAGCCTGGTGTGAGAGAAGAGAGTACAGGGTATGGCAGGTTGGAGAACACAAACGGAGGCAGGAGGAGAACAGGATCAATGAGGGGATGAGTTAAAAAAGGATGAAGGACAGAGTAGGTGAGACTGCAGAGAGGAGAAGGGCAGTCAGAGGCAGTGGGAAAGAGAAGGTGATGAGAAATGCAGTGAGGGGGAACCCTGAATGAGGGTGAGTGACTGAGGAGCAGGAAGGTGAGGAGAGGAGTCAAAAATAGAGAGCGGGCTAGAAATGTGCCAGGGTAAGGGGAAGAGTTTCGAAGAGTGAGAGGGTTTGAATGGAAGGAAGATGACAAAAAAAGAACAAAGAAAAACTATAGGGAGGCTTACAGTAGGAGAAGTAAGATCTGAGGGTACAGTTTTCTTTAGCAAATGCAACTGAGAAGGATTTGTGCTGGAGTGATGCATGTTTAAGGCTGGTAGTTCATGAAGAATATTATTTTTATTTCTTGAACCCCCTGATGGTTTATGCAAGGTGGCAAGATGCGGCAAGGAGTAGAGATTGACAGCTTTTTAGGCTAGATAACCCAAACTTGGGGCCAGATGTATCAAGGCTTTTGCGACTCGCAAAGGCCAAAATTCGCAGAATTTCAGCCTTTGCGACTCGCAAACGGCCTTTTAGCATGATTTGCCATGTATCAAAAAATCGCAATTTAAGGAATCGCAAAAAATTGCCATTCCTTATTTTGCCATAGCATTTAAGGAATCGCAATTTTTGCGATTCCTTAAATGATATGTATGTAACTTTTTGAAATTGCGAATTTGTGTTAAGAAATCGCAAATTACCACCATCTTGTATTTGGTGGTAATATGCGATTTCTTTTAAAAATGCCCTATTTGGCATTTGTGAGGGTGGCATGTGACACACATACATGCCCACAGGGCATGTATGTGTGCCACATGCACACACATGTAAATTTCAGGGGTGCAGCAGGGTGTCTTTGAGACACCCCTGCACCCTTGAAATAATTCTCAAATTGCGATTAGCAAATTGTGAATTCGCAATTTGAGAATTATTGCACTATCATTCCTATGGGCCTCTTGGCCCATAGGAATGCATTGGAAATTATTCTTTCTGCCGCTACACTTCCTGTCCTTGACAATGAAAGTTTTAACAAAGACCATTTCAATGCTCCGTACAGCCTTGCTTTCACAAGCGTCTTTCAAAGAATTATGAGGAAAATATTTCCTTTTCATATACTGCTGTGCAAGGCCCAACTTCGACAGGACTTCGGACATCCATTTTAGAAATAGGCCACAGGCCTCTTTTAGCATGACTCTAGTATACAAGGAAACACAAGACATCAATTAATTCAAGAAATGATAATTATTCTGTTACCCACCCCCTTTTCTAATGTTAACCCATTAGTCTATGCTACCTAGCTTTGCATACAAAAAGACAAACAAAACACAGTCACATAAAATGACACGACATAAACAAAAGCACATTTAAAAAGAATGCACATGCTATTATTTGAAACAGCTACAATTAATATTGGACAAAACAAAAGACAAGGTAAATATATTATTTAAAACGTAATGACAAACATGACAAGAGCACATATAATTAAACCCGTGTGTTTATGTAAGTGCACATTATTCTAGGTTGAGTCAGTACAAATACATGCAACACTCATTAGTGAATAAAAAATTATGGGAGTTTTAAATCAGCATATTCGTTTTAAACTTATTTCTAAAGTCCGCTTCATCAACTCCCTCATCTGGTGATTTATAAATCACCAAACAAAACCCCAAAATGTACTCAAAAATGTTACTTTTAGTAATGTCATATAATGATCTCTCTCTGTGTTAGTAAATCTAAACTCCTGTTTCATCAGTCTGTCTGGAACTCTCATATTGAGCCCTGTGAAATTCATCCATTTCTATCTCCTTCTCCTGAGCCTTTCTGAGTTTATAAATACGTTTCTTTTCCCTCACATGCTTCTTTCTCTTCTGAATCATGCAACTGATTTTTAACACAAGTGTCACTATAACAATGATTATTACAGGATAAAGCACTTTGCCAATGATTGAACTGCCAATTTCAGCAAACCACTCCCTAATTGCCCCAAATCTTTTTGCCAAACGTTCAGAAAAACTGTCACTTTCCACGGGTTCTATTTCTGAGTGAAATTCAGTGATATTCCTAATCAACAATTCTATGTTCTGACTCTTGTCTGGGATATATGTGCAGCAGTGCTGAACATGCAATATCCAACAGACTCCTCCCTCTTTTGCTAGGAGAATGTCTAACGCAAGCCGGTTCTGCATAACCATGCTTCTGGTGGCAATGAGCTCAGTATTAACCAACTGGAAACCACTTGCAGTATCAGTGGACAATCTGTCAACAATTGTGGAAACCTTTCTGATTTTAATTGCATTCAGAGTGATTCCTACCATAGGAATTATCGCACCAAATATCTCTCCCATGATTTCAGAAAAGCTTTCTCTTTTATATCTATTTAGGTGTTTGCCAATTTCAAATGAACCTTCCCCATTTCTGTCAACATGAAAATTTTTAGGAAAGACAAGACCAAGGTAACATGTACCATATCAATGGTCAGGGAGACTGAAATATGCTTTGTTCCCACAAAAAAAAATTCCTGGGAAAATTGGGTCCTTACCACCTTTAAATCCCCAACCGCCTACAATTCGATAAGTGTCTTCACACTGGCTTGCACCGACAAAATATTTGTCGTAAAGCGTGTTATCTTTTCTAAGGCAAAACTTTCCAAACTGGATCATCTATGTGAATAGCAGCATATCTATTTTCACCATTAAGCTTCTCATCCTCGAGCTGCCAAAACTTGGATTTAGTCTGTTTCAGCATCTCAGTCCTTTTGTAAATCGCCCTTCTCTCCTCAACCAAATTGAGAAAAGATCTTTCTTCATCTCTCATTTTGCAAGTTAAATTATTTTTGTAAGCATATTCGTAAGTGAGTTCATTAGTTACTAGGAAGAATTCCCTCATCTGTTTGGCAGGCCTAACTTTGTTAAGACTATGAACAACCTTTAGGTTAGCAAATATCTCATCGAAGTCTGAGTAATAGTACTCCAGTCGACCTGTTTGATAAAACAAACTAGATATAACACTGCATGTTATTCCATAAGTAAGAGGAAGCATATTATACTTGACCCCTTCAGAAACTGAAGTAGGAATCTTAACTCACACATAACAGTCTTTGACATCCATGAATCTAACATACTCTGATAAGAGTCTAGAAAAAGAATTAGTAGAAAAATCTCCAACAGATCTGTCCTGATGGATCTCTGGTTTATGTTCAATAACCCTGTTAGTTTTGCCTGCAACATCATGAACAGCTTGTTTAGATTCAGCTTTGCTTGACATGTTCACCTTGTAATCCTCTTTGTCAATGTCAAGAGGAAAGATGGTTGCAAAAATTAACCAAACTAAAATGATTAGAATCACACAAATGGAAGACATTTTACAGCATCTTCTAAGGATTGTACACCTTGAATTATCAGTATTAGGCATTTTTACTCAGCTTTACTTAAACAAAAATGTAAAAATTAATCTAATTATAATTATAATTAAAATAACACCGTCCTCTTTTAAAAATTTTTTTAGTAACCCTCTAACAGCTATTCTTCGACCTTGCGTCCATAAAAAGTGTATCCAGCTAACACAATTTCTTCGAACTTGTGTCACCTAACACAATTTCTTCAGCCTTATGCCAAAAACAAACCTCAATTTAAAGAAAGCCAAACCTAATCATTGTCACTATTTTCTTCTAAGTCTTCCTGATTACTACTGCTAACCTCAACTGCTAGTGGGATTATTATATAGGCCCACTCTGGAGATTTGTACTTCTGATTTGGCCTCAATGGTCTCTTGCTTTTTCTGCTGATCACTTCAATTTTCTTTCCAACTTGATCTTTTTTGTCTAATTCACTATTCTGACTTGATATCTCATTAATCTGTTCTTTAGATTTTTTCACCAACTTGCACTACAAGTCTTCTTTTGGCCAAATATCACCTTTTCTCAAGAATTTCTTTTTATCTGAGTCAGTTTCAGAGATTTCAATACTGTATCTAGAAACTTCTTTACTCGGCAGCTTCACTCCGTTGGGAACAATATCTCTGTAGCTGGTACTTGGCAATTCGTCTTCTTCTTCTGGAATTACTTCTAACTTCCCAGTTTCAGAATTTCCGTTCCTGCTTTCAGAGCTTCCAATCTGCTTTTCAATACTCTCCTGATCTTGATTCTCTTCTGACACAGTTTCTTTTTCAGTTCTTTTTTCTAGAACATCTTCATGATTTTCTGAATCAACAACGACAATATCTAGATCTTTTCCATTTGATGCCTGATCCGCATCTGAATTTTCCAGATGTCGACTTTCCTGTCGATCTTCAGAATCTGGATCTTCAGGTTCCTCTTCTGAGTCTGAATCAGCTGTAGTATTGTCACTATCTTCATCAGGGTTATCAGGAGCTTGTACACGAATGGTGTGGCTTGCATGCACCCACCTTTTCAAACCCTTACACTTTACAGCATTAGTTGTGACTAGTATCACCTGTCTTGCTTTTTGCCATCTGGGTACCAAACTGTTTCTACTCCGATGAACCTTTGTTCTGACCCAGTCTCCTGGCAATAGATCATGAGCCTGCTCCTTTTCTTTTGAAATCACATCTATTCCCACCTGATGGAATAAAGAAGTTACGACATCAGAGAGCTGCTTACAATAGTCTAAAATTGCACTATCATTTATTGCTAACAATTTTCCAACTGGAACAAAAGCCTGTCTCATCACCCTTCCCATGAGTATGTCATGAGGGCTAAGACCTGTTCTTTTATCTGGAGTGCTTCTCAAAGTCATCAAGACAAGTGGAGTGCATCTGTCCATTTTATTCCTGTAGCTAGACACATTTTTGAAATTCTATTTTTAATTGCGCCATTGATCTGTTCAACGACACCTGATGCTTCTGGTCTGTAAGCACAGTGCAATTTTTGTTTAATGCCAAAGGCTTCACAAATTAATTCAATCAATCTGTTTTCAAAGTGTGTGCCACGATGACCTTCAATAGTTACTGGAAATCCATATCTAGGTATGATCTCCCTTAAAAACAATTTTTACACAGTAATTGAATCATTGTGACGTGTTGGGAACGCTTCAACCCATCTTGAAAACAGACAGACTATGTGGTGGCATGTCAATGAAATCCATTTGCAACCTAGTAAAAGGACCACCCTCCCGTCCTATGGTTCCCATGTTTACAACTGTTTTTCTGTTTGGATTGAGTTGCTGGCAGATCAAACAACGCTGGCAAAGTGACTCTGCAATAACCCTAAATTTTGGATTATACCAAGTCTCCCTGAACTGTCGGATCATTGTGTCCCTTCCTAAATGACCTGGTCCATGGTACATTTGTGCCGTGTCAGCAATCATGCAATTGGGCATAACAGGTCTGCCATCTTTGTAAACCCAAATTCCATCTACCTCTTGCTGTCTGCAACCTTCTTTAACACCTTGGCTGCTAAGGGGTTTTCCCGCTGTGCGCTGGAAAGTGATATATACCATTGTTCATGACAAGGTCAACTCGTGATAAGCACAGCTCAACCGTGTCTCATGACGAGCTGACCTTGTCATGAGCATGGAAGGGGTTAAGCCATGAGTTTTTCTCCTCATCGTCTGCCTCATCTTGTAAGTCTTTTACTCCCTGCCATGTTTCTACCACAGATATTAGCATGAGAGAGTTCATTATATGGTCATTATCCTTTTCCCGATTAAGTGAAAGATTATTTTTCGCACAATAATGTGCAGTTTCATCTGCAAAGGCATTTCCTTTAGTTATGTGATCTTGTCCTTTTTTGTGCGCTCCACATTTGACAACAGCGATTTTTTCCGGTAACTGAATGCCATCGATCAATCTTTTCATCAATTTTGCATTCCTGATTGGAGTTCCCGCAGAGGTCAAATAACCTCTTTGAGACCAGAGCTGGCCATAGTTGTGGACTACGCCATATCCATACTGACTATCAGTCACTATGGTAACTTTCTTCCCTGCTGCTTTTTCACAGGCACGAATTAAACCTACTAATTCCGCCACTTGTGCTGAACGAATTCCTTCAAGAGTTGAACCCTCAATTATTTCAGAAACTGTGCAGACTGAATATGCTGCTGTCAAAATGCCTTCATCTGTTCTTAAACAGGAGCCATCAACAAAGTAAACAATGTCTGATTCTGGTAAAGGCACATCTTTAATGTCTTTTCTGGGTTTAGTACAGTATTCTAAAACATCCAAGCACTCATGATCAACGTGATCAGCATCATTGTCAATTTCAGAAACCACACTATCTGGTAAAAGTGTAGCAGGATTGAGATTAACACATATCGCAATGGATACATTATCTGATCCCAGAATAACTTTCTCATATTTGGTCAACCTATTCCTTGACAGATGCTGCGTTTTACTTCTGGTAAGAAGTGTCTCAACTGAATGAGGTACATATACTTTTACTGGAAACCCCATTATAATTCCTTCACTTTGCTCAAGGCTTACACTTGTTGCAGCCACTGCTTTTAAGCAACCTGGCAATGCTTTGGCAACAGGATCAAGAACAGCTGAAAAGTATGCTATAGGTTTTCTCATTTTTCCATGTTTCTGAATGAGAACTGACAATGCACAACCTTCCCTCTCACTACAGTACAGCTCAAATTTCTTGTCGTAATCAGGCATGCCCAATGCTGGTGCTTCACAGAGACTTTTCTTTAGCTTTTCAAAAGCCTCCAATTCTGTTTTGTCAAAACAATCTGGTCTTTTATGTCAGCTTTTGTTAATCTTTGCAAAGGTTTCGCAATTACCGAAAACCCACAAATCCATTGGCGACAATAACCAACCATTCCTAGAAAAATCCTGATCTGTCTTTGTGTTGTCGGAGGTTGTATTGCTCGAATCATTTTTATTCTCTCAATTGTCACTTGTCTGATTCCCTTTGCAATTCTGTGACGAAGGTATTTAACCTCTTGTTTGCAAAACTGTAGTTTTGCAGGTGACACTTTATGTCCTTCATCTGCCAATCGATTCAAAAGTGTAATGGTGTCAGTTACACAATTTTCTCTTGTTTTTCCTGCAATAAGGAGATCATCTATATATTGGACCAATGTTGACTCTCCAGGTAATTTTAAATCTTCCAGGGATTTCTTTAACAACTGATTAAAGATAGATGGACTCTCAGCATACCCTTGAGGAATACGACACCATGCTAATATGCGATCTTGGAACCGGAACGCAAAAATGTGTTGGCTATCTGGATGCAGTGGACCGTAAAGAAGGTGTTACATAAGTCAATGACCGTGTACCATTCTACATCATGTGGAATCTGATATAAAATTACTGCTGGGTTTGGTACAACTGGACAGCAAGGAAAAACTATCTTATTAACCTTTCTTAGGTCCTGAACTATTCTGTACGTTCCATTTGGGTTTTTAATTCCCATAATCGGTGAATTACATAGGCTGCTTTCAATTTCTCTCAAAACACCTTGCTTAATGAATTTTTCAATCACAGGAATGACACCCACAATAGTTTCAGGTTTCATTTTGTACTGGGGAATGTTTGGAAAGTCAATTCCCTGTCACACAGTAATTTTTACTGGGTCCACATGTTTCATTAAACCCATTTCATCACCAGTTAAATCCCAAATTTTCGACTTTACTGTCTCTTTCAATTCTTCAGGTAAGTTATTTTTATCAAAAGCAGGGAACATTTTATTTTCTTCGTCAACCATTAGCAATGTCAATTTATACAGACCGTCTTCTTTTAAAGTCTGAAGCTCAATAACCTCCGGTGAGCAATACATTTTGCAATTCATCTTGTATAACAGATCACATCCTAAAAGATTAACAGGACTGCTGTTACAGACAACAAATCTGTGCTTGTCTTTGTAATTTCCAATTTCTACATCAACTGGCTTTGTCAAGTCTGTCTTAATCTGCTGATTAGCTACGCCAACTACCTGGATGGTTTCACCCGAGAGAGGAAGATTTTCAATTTCCACTGATCTAACAGTAGAACGGGTAGCACCACTGGCCACAAGAAAAGTGATATCTTTATCATTCACTTTACCATTTACAAATGGACCTGACTGATCTACCTCAAGAGTGGCTCCAAGCACACACTCTTCTTCCTCTCTCAGGCACCATCATGAGTAAACCTCTGAGTCCCTGCTCTCATTTTCTTTTAGCCAAAATTGCTGAGAGACATTTGACACATTTACTTTTTGTGATCTTTTTAC
The DNA here is from genome assembly GCF_964263255.1 of Lissotriton vulgaris. Lineage (NCBI taxonomy): Eukaryota > Metazoa > Chordata > Amphibia > Caudata > Salamandridae > Lissotriton > Lissotriton vulgaris. Next base: position 1,859,922,089 of record NC_141689.1, read on the forward strand.
CTGTTCAGCTCCGCAGAAACCCGTCTCTGGATTGCATCTCTGTGTATTCATGCAATTCGGCAATGGTGGCTGTGGAATAAGGTTCTGCTGATTCAATTGGTTCTGCTGATTCACTAACTGTCGCTGTAGCTGTTGCTGCTGACGTATTTTATTTAACTGTCGCTGTAGCTGTTGCTGCTGATTTATCTCACTCTGCATCTGTGGATTTAATGATGATTTTTTTTAATTTCTGGGCGGATTTTTACACTCACGCTTCCAGTGTCCAATTTTGCCGCAATTAAATCAGGGTAGCTTTTGTTTTAGTTCTTCAATATTTATATTAAGTTTTGGCTTATTTGTAAAGTTCCCTTTGAACTTTCCTGGATTCTGCTGAAAATTTTTATTTTCTAAGTTTGCTATCTTCTGTTCAGCTACCTTCACTTGTGCCCACATTGCCTTTTCCTTGAGTTTCTTTTGTTTTGCATCTAACTCATCCCTACAGTATTTTGCCTTTCTCAGGATATCATCGACTGATAGTGATTGCCAACCGACAATCCCGTTCCTAATCATTTCCCCAATCTCAGGTCGCAGACCATAAACAAATCTATAAATGAAGTGGCTCATGTCACTCTCACTTAATTTTTCATAACCACTGTATTGTTTAAATACCAGCAGTAATCTTTCACAAAAGGAATGAACTGATTCTTTTGGTTCTTGATTCGTCCTGTCTATTTTAACCCAATCTACTTCTTTTGCAGTAATTTTGTCTTTCAGCCAGACAATTACTTTGTCATAGAAATCCATGACAATGTCTGAAGGAACGCCTGTTATTTTATGTCGAGGCGGTTCCTCTTTGGGCCAACTAACAGAAATTTTACATTCTGTCCAAAGATCTGATGGGACAACAATGTCAAAGAAACCATCAAGATCAATCCACAGAACCTTTGAGACTTTAATGAATCTGTCAACCTGACGGTACCATTCTACCGGCTTTTCTCTCAGGCGAGGGAAATCATTCGTAAAGAGTAGAATATCCTGTCTTGTCCGTGGAACATGAACATAACCCCCACCAGCTATTTCCCTCATAGGAAATTCTCCAAAGACTTCTCCTCTTACTCTCCATTTACTTAAATCACTTAATCTTTTTAGAAACACAATTAATTCTTTTATATGGGTTATTCTGCCTGTGGTATTTAGGTTTTCTATATCCTTCTCAGAAAAATCCACTCTGTAATGTTTTTGCAATTGTTTCTGGCGAGTCAAATCTATTTCCAATTCAGCAGCCACCTCTTCAAATTGTTCATATTTATTTTTAGTTTTCCACTGAATGCTCTTACAACTGAACACCAATTCATCATCCTGATATTGCTTTAAACAGTCAGTACCAATTGTGCCAATAATTAATTCCTCTAAATCTGCTTTTAATTTTGCAACATCAAGTTGTTTAGATTCAGGAACTTGTTGAGGAATCTGTGTTAAATCTGTTTTATTTATAGAACCAGAATCTGATTCTGCAGCTGATGGTGTGACACCATTTGACAAACTTTGATTTAAAGTTAAATTTGGCATTGTTTTATCTTTGTGCATTTCTGTTAACTCAGAATAAAACTTTTCAGCCACTTTTTGAATTTCTGCATTTAAAGGATGTGTTACAACAGAATGTCTATTTTCACTCTGCTCAAAAACTGGTACAACAGGACCAATTGTAACTGGAACTGTCACTGCTTCCATGCCTTTTGTTAACTGTTGAATTAATTCTCCCTTCGCTTTTAAATATTCTGAAATCTTTGGTATATCTCCAGGTAACTCTGTCTTTTTATAATTTTTCGGGAAATTATTTCTCGAATTCGAACTTTCTCTTGGAGTATTTGTTTTACTTCTCGATCTCGCCCTTTCAGGTAACCTCATAAATCTGGGTGAATCATCAATCTCCCTAGAAGTGGTGCACTAGGAGAAATTCCTGAAAAACCTCTTGGGGTACAATGTGAACAACTTGGCTGATAAGGTGGAGGACTATTTAAAATATCCTCTAAAACTGCATCATCTAATTCTTGATCAAGATGACCTTTTTTCTGGGAATTCTTTTGACCTGATGTTTCATACAACCATTTCTAAAACCGGATATAATCCTTCATACATGTCTCCTTTTCTCCAACGACGCACTTTATCTTGGTGGGTTTCTCAAATCAAATCAAATCAAATAAGTTTTTATTTGTTTTGGTACTCAACTGAGGACCACAAATATAACACAATTACAAAGAATGAAATCACAATTATTAATATAGTATTAAACATGACTTTAGAAATTTAAAAAGATTGTAACATACCCATTCATTGGGTGGTTGTTTACATACAAGTAGTAGGTTTTTTACATTTACAATTCTACATTTGGTATATATTGGGTCAAGAAATCTAGACCGTGCTGCAACTATATTTGGATGAGGACAAACAAATAACATATGCTCAATGTCCTGATCTTCTCCATGACAGAATTTACATTTCGGAGATTCGTCCGCTGACCATCTTGCAGTAAAAGTTTGCAGTGGTAGGATGCCTAGGCGCAACATTGTTATTGCCCTTCTTACACCATGGGTAAGGGAAAACCCAACATATGGCTGAACGACCTTATATTCCAATGTTTCAATGTAGAGTTTGTACGAAGTTAGCTTATTACAATGTGCACAATCAAAGTCGAAGCTCAATCTTGGAGTAAAACATTTTAGAAAGAGCTTCAACTGAGAGATAGACCAGGTGAGCAAGATATCTTTACTAAGATTAGCAATTTTAAATGCTGCAGTCATATTCCTATAAAAAATATACTTGGTTGCTTTTGTTTCAAAGGTCTCAATCTTTAACAAAGAGCGCAATGTTCCTTCCTTTGCATGCAGAATGTGATAAGCCCATCTTATGACATTGGCCACGGCTGTAGCGTAGGTGCTTGTTAAAGAAAATTCGAGTCTAAGTGCTTGAACTGGTATAGATTTGGAAACCTTGAGGATTTTTTTCAAAATTTTTCCTTCGTTTAGATCCATATAAGACCATTGTTTCATTGGAATATGTTCAGTAGCATAAGATAGAACCGGTGGAATTTTTACTCTATACACTTTTAACAGAGTAGAAAAGTGTCTGTTTCCTGTGGCAGAGTATGGTTTGGAGAGTGCCCCGGCATGTATTTCTGATTTTCTTTTTAAGTTGTTTATCTGTTTTGGATTAAGTAAGTTCTTTGTGAAAATCCTGCCAAGGTAGGTATATTCATCCACTTCTTCAATTTTTACCCCATCAAGCTTCCAGCTGTATTTAACACTTTGTTTCTTACATGAGAAAGCTACCACTTTAGTTTTTGTTAAGTTTGGAACTAAGAAGTGAGATTTAGAATATTCATGTAAGATGTCTAGGAGCTTTTGTAAGCCGAATGGTGTTAGATCCAACATTACTATATCATCTGCGTATAACAGAGCATGCACACTTTGTGAAGCAATCTTAGGAGGTAAACTTAAACTTTGTTGCAGATGGCTCGGTAGATCGCTGAGATACAGTGAAAATAACATCGGCGCTAAGAGGCATCCTTGTTTAAGTCCGTTGGCCGTATTGATTTGTTTAGATAAGCCTTTTTCGCTACCCATTTGCACCTGTGACCAAGTGTTGGTATGAAGATTAATTATAACCTGCAGCAGATATTCAGGGATTCCCATTCTCCTTAGCTTTCTCCATAGTGTAGGTCTATCTACGCAATTGAAAGCCGTAGAATAGTCAATGAATGCAGCGTACACTGGCTGTGAGTTTCCTACAGTATATTTGTCTAAGATGGTCTGGAGTATGGAGATATTATCCGTTACGGAATGATTCGATCGAAAACCTGCTTGGTGCATAGGTATTAATCTTTGCGAAAACGCCCAGTCTTTCAGTCTATCTAATACCTCCGCAGCGAAGATTTTCCCTGTGGCGTCCATCAGCGCTATTTGACGGTAGTTACAGGCAGCAGTTTTACTACCCTTTTTGTAAATAGGAATTATAATACTCCCCTGCCATGACTTGGGTATTCTTCCAGATTTGAAGATTTGAAGATATGATTAAAGAGGGGTAATAACATCTGACTCCACTCCTTTGGATTTGCTTGCAAGACCTTAATGGGAATTTGATCTGGACCTGACGCTGCAGTACTTCTTGCGTTTCTGATGTGCAGTTCAATGGAGATTGCTGTGGTATCTGCTATCAGTGAGGAGGTCTTTTCTGTGCTAATATTAGTATTGTTTCTGTCAGATTGAGTTAAATTTTCCTTGTATAACTCTGTTAGGTAATTTTCCCATTCTTGAGGTGGAACTGGTATGGCGTGTAATTTCTTTTTTGTTCCTGTTATTTTTGCAATTAAAGACCAATACTTTCGTTGATTATGGTTTTTTGCAGCAATTTGGATATCTACCCAATTATTGTCCTGCATTATTGTTTTATGACTGTATTTTTCTCTTCTCAATTGATTTTTTAATTTGTTGATGTCTAACTGATTTGAGAGAGAAAATTTCAAATATTGTGCTCGAATCAATTTATGAGTGTTTTCCTGATTATACTGTTTTTGGCTTTTTTATTAGTTCTGGTAGTTTTTTGTTTTAACATATCTGTAAGAGCATTCTTGAGTTCGTTGAGGATATATTCAAAATTTGTAATCTGGTCAGAAGAATGAGTGTCAGTTAAGAGTTGAGAGGATGTAATCATTGCAGTGATGTTATTCAGGGTTGTTGAATTCCAAAATATCCGTCGCTGTTTCTTGTTAACTTCAATAGTGCTTTTACTGAACGTGATGTAATTCGTCGAGGAAGAATGAGCCCACCAGTCGGTTTTTAAGTGCAGAAGAGCATGATCACTTTCGTCCGAGAAGTTGATACTCAGATGCGATGCTGTCTCCACTAACTCCAATCCACAAATTATATAGTCAATTATCGATTGGGACCCGTGACCTCGTCTTGTGCAAGAGGCCGGGATGTATCCTTCCACGTTACCATTCAGAATTGTCCCATTTAAGTTTGGCAGATACGTTAACAACAATTTTCCTCTCTTATCAGACGTTTTACCCTTGGGAAATTTTGGTATGGAAAATTCCAGTTTTTCTTCTTCGTATAGTTTTGCCCATTTTCTGATCTCAGCGTATGAAATTTTTCCATTCAGATCCCCCATTATTAAGTACGACATATTTGCTCTATCTTCGATTATCTTAGTAATAGCTTCCATGATGTCTACAAAAGTGGAATCTTGATTAGCGCATGGAGGAGCATATATATTAAACATTAGAAAAGTCTTTTTAGGATCAAGATTATGTGTTTTCAGCGAAACTTGGATGCATTGAAAGTTTTCAGAATTAGATTGAACAACTTCTTGGTCCCATAGGTAATCCTCGCTTAACAGAATTGCTAGTCCACCCTTTGCGTGGCCCCGGTTAGTAGCTTTAGCTGGAGTATCATAAACGTAATAGCCCTTCTGAACGAAAGAATTTGTTGTCCAGGTTTCCTGCAGAGCCAGGATGTCAGGCTGATTTTTTATAGCTTCATTCATTTTATTTGTAGTTTTTCCGGCCATGTTCCAAGAGGCGATCGATAAACCATTGCTAAACAGCATGCTGTGTCTTGCAGGTTGTTTTATTGCTGTTTAATATCTCCGAAACCCATGCCCAGGACTTTATTGATTTCTTGTCCGTTGTTGGTTCTGGGTCATGGCTCCATACTTCTCTTTCACCTTTGTTCACGTGGATTTTCAACGTGTTTTTCCATGAATGTGTTGATCGTAAATCTTCTGGAGTGAGATTCTTTTCATACCAATTTCCATTTGGCATATCCATATTTGTGTCAAAAAGACCAGTGGTCATTTTATTAGAGTCTCTTTTCTTTGTTTGAACTCTTTCAATAACGTCGTAACCACATTTGTGCAGTGTTTCTTTTTCGTTTAGAATGATCCCAGGGAGTACTGAAGACCAGAATGAAACCTCCACTATTTTACAGTTTTCTTTTATTGGAAAATTCACGAGATCTATTTCTTTACTTGTTAGCGAATGTAAAGGAGATATTTGCTGTAAGAGGTTAATTATCCTTCCTCGATTTAAAGGCGTATTATCAGTGGGAAAGAGCTCTTCAAAGAGCAGATACTTAGATGAGATTTTTTGTCCGCTGAGAGCCACATTATTATGTTTTTCACCTAGTCTCTTATTAGTTTGATTGATTCTTTCAGTAAATGTGGCAGGTATAAAATCGTTTGCTCTATGATTCAATGCCTTTACTGATTGAGTATTTTCAGTGACACTTGTTGCCTCTGGAATAGAGATTTTTGGAGTTATGATGTCGTCCTGACCCTCTTGAGCTTTTTGAGGAGTACTTATGTTTTTAAATTTCAGCTTACGAGATTTCTTTTTATTTATTCTTCTTAACGGCTTCCTTCTTTTATGTTTCTCCTTTTTTCCTTGGGTACTTTTTATTTCGGGAAACTTCTCTCCTCTGTCTTCGTCAGGAGAGGGTTTATTAGACTTACTTTGTTCTTCCTTAACAATCACAGTATTTTGCGAGTTTATTTTATTTGGGGCTGAAAAAATTGGAAACTGTTTGATGTTATGTGAGGGTTCTTCTTTAAATAGTTTCTTTAGGGAGTATATTTTAACATCCTTTTGCTTTTTTCGGATTTTGTTATCTGAGTTTTCTAGTGTACTTACGTCTGATGTTTGAGTACTGATGTCGCTTTTGGGATGATTTGTAAAATCAATGTTATTTTCCTTATTCTCTTCAGATATTTGTGGTTTTGATGTGGCATCAGCCTGTGCTTTCTTCTTTTTTTCTTCTACTAGAAATTTTAGTATGCCAATTTGGACATCTAAAGTTTGATCCGAATTTTCCAGTATGTTACCTAAAAAATCTAGAACCGATTCCAGAATTTCCTGTAGGGAATACAGCGCTTTTGACATTGGTGTTGCAGTGATTGTTGAGTTGATGTTTTTAGGAAGAAATAAATCAAAAGAGGAGTCTAAGGCTGGATCTTGTTCTGGTAATTTTTCCTGGGAGCTAATGAATAACTTATCTTGTTTTAACTGTAATTCCAGGTCATTATCCATCAACTGCGTGTCATTTTCATGCAGTTCCTCAACACGAGAATGATTACCCATTTGTCGGATGGGTGTTAAGGTAGATGAGTGTAATATTTCGCACTTCGGATTTTGTGATTCCAGTGTTGAGAACAATAAATCCTGACAAGGTTCAGCGTCCGTTTCACTAAAATTGTGATTAATTTGATGATCCAAAGAGGATAATTCTTTTACCTCCGTATTGATGGAAGTGTTGAGATTTGTTGGGATTTCTTCAGCGTGTGTGGGTGCTTGTTTCTTTGATGATACGGTTAGAAAATAGTTACTGATTGCCGGAGTTCTAGTAATCCGACCATGTTTGATTGATTTATCTGAGGATTTTCTGACCGCTTCCTCGGTACCCATTCGCTTCATGAATATCGTGCGTGATCTTAATTTTTTAAAAGCCATGTATCTTTCCTACTAATGGCTTACAAAGCGAGGTTTGACTTTACACACTACTCAACTATCGTTTCCAGATCAGGAGAATAGAGTACTCCGATGTTTCACACTTGCTACAATTCCATAGGTTATTAACCGATCCCAGGATGCCGTGATTCTATGAGTCACAATTTGAATAGAAAATGAAAATAGTGTGGCCCGTCCCGTCCTTGGACATCCCCGGACGGCCACAGACAGCCCGCCCTTTGCCCGGGCTTCGCCTCGATCTCTGTCCCGCGCGCGTCCCGCGATGCGCGTTAGGGATTGTGCTGATATAGTTTGTTTGATTGTGGGGGCGGGGCACTGGGAGGGGGCGCGGCTCGCGCGGGAAGAGGACCCAGCTTAAGCTGTTAGTTGCTGGTCCTCGCAGTCCCGGGGCCGGCGCCTCTCCCTCCTCTGCGGCCACAAAGATCAGTTGTTCTAGCAGGCTTCAATCAGGCACAAAGTAACGCTTCCACTGCTACTCCAGTAGCGACGATAATTAATCCGGCAACAGCAGTTTCACTCACTGCGAGCGGCTCCCGCGAAGCGGGGGGCGCGAGAAGTTATCCGCTGTGGCTGGGGGCGTGGCACTGGGAGGGGGCGCGGCTCACGCGGGAAGAGGACCCAACTTAAGCTGTTGGTTGCTGGTCCTCGCAGTCCCGGGGCCGGCGCCTCCCCCTCCTCTGCGGCCACAAAGATCAGTTGTTCTAGCAGGCTTCAATCAGGCACAAAGTAACGCTTCCACTGCTACTCCAGTAGCGACGATGATTAATCCGGCAACAGCAGTTTCACTCACTGCAAGCGGCTCCCGCGAAGCGGGGGCCGCGAGAAGTTATCCGCTGTGGCTGGGGGCGTGGCACTGGGAGGGGGCGCGGCTCACGCGGGAAGAGGACCCAGCTTAAGCTGTTGGTTGCTGGTCCTCGCAGTCCCGGGGCCGGCGCCTCCCCCTCCTCTGCGGCCACAAAGATCAGTTGTTCTAGCAGGCTTCAATCAGGCACAAAGTAACGCTTCCACTGCTACTCCAGTAGCGACGATAATTAATCCGGCAACAGCAGTTTCACTCACTGCAAGCGGCACCCGCGAAGCGAGGGCCGCGAGAAGTTATCCGCTGTGGCTGGGGGCGTGGCACTGGGAGGGGGCGCGGCTCACGTGGGAAGAGGACCCAGCTTAAGCTGTTGGTTGCTGGTCCTCGCAGTCCCGGGGCCGGCGCCTCTCCCTCCTCTGCGGCCACAAAGATCAGTTGTTCTAGCAGGCTTCAATCAGGCACAAAGTAACGCTTCCACTGCTACTCCAGTAGCGACGATAATTAATCCGGCTACAGCAGTTTCACTCACTGCAAGTGTCGATCACTAGAAATCACGGCAAGCGCCCCTTGACTGCTCAATCCACCTACTGTTTATGTACAGAAACCGCGAAGCTCCTGCTTTTGGCAATCGTGGTAGCGTCATCAAGATTTTGTGCGACCCCTTACACTGCGCCGAATACAGCTCTCTGCGGACATAAACACAAGTATCACAATAGCTCACCTAATGGCCGGTGATCGCGATCAAAATGGAGCGTTTGTTATCATCAAACACAGAAGGGATTGACACCTTTGCAGCACCTGCCGCATCCGGGAAACACTTGTTGGACTATGCCTCACTCGCGGCTCCTGCCGCATTTAGGAAACCCTTGCGGCTTCGGCCTCACACCAGGCTCCGCTGCGTTCAGAAGCAAACCCAGAATGTACCAACGAGCTCTCTCAATCACTCAGCAGTGTTTCCTCCAGGCGGGTGGCGGGCAGTACAAAAACGCCGGTAGAACCATCCAAGCAGGAGAGGCGTCAGCAGCAGTGGGGGGCATGCAGATGTTATTGGACAGTGAGACCTGTCGAGGCTTTCTCCCTTAAACCCCCTCTCACCTCTTTTACTGCCTGGTTAGATGGTCAGGACAACCGCCGCCATCACCACGGGTTTAATTGAACAGCCGCGACCGCTGTTCCTAAGTCTCCAACCCCGTCTCCCTCGCAGCCGCAACTCGATGCGGGTCCTTTCACCCGGCTGTGGTTTATCGGCAGACCGCGGGGCCACAGAGGTTGTGAGGGCAGAAAAGCGGGAGAAGCTCTCTCCAAAACGTCCTCCTCGTCAAACTCAGTCAGCAGAATCGCCAGGTAGAACCAGCGGGAGCCAAAACCGGTACTGGATCACTGCCGGTGGACAGCATTACACAGCACGCTCTGTCAAGTTCTCCTTTCTCCTTGGTGGGTTTCTCTATTTATGCCTCTCGGTGTTCCCCAATTTTCTCGCTCAAGTTCCATCATTTCAACTTCCCATTCAACTAAAGCTTCAAATTGAGTGGGTCTGGGTCTTGGTGAAAGAGCCATCATTTTATCTCTTAAGTTTCTCAAAACTTTAACATTAAACGATCCATCTTCCGGCCATGCTAAAACACCATCATTTTTAGTATATTGCATCCAATTTTCAAACCAGAGAACAGTATGATAACCATATTCTCCTTCCATATATGCTGCGGGTGTTTTGTACTTATGAAGCAATTTTCCACCACGCGCTTCAATTTTCTTGTCATGATTGAATACATTTTTAATTTTCTGAAACCATGAAGGCTTCTTTCCCTCTTTATACCAATAACTCATGTTTTTAAAACAATTCCGTTTAATTTAGAAAAGATCGTAAATATTTTCCTGTTGTTCCTCCACTCTGACCAATCCATGCGCGAAACTCACCAACAAGCCAATCAGGTTAAGCCAGGTCACTACCTTTGCTCAACCAATGAGAATCCTGTTTTCAGTAAAGACCAATCAGCTAACAGCTCGTTTTAGTCACGTGAGCCAATCAGCGTGTTCGCTGTGACGTATATCGACCAATCGCAGCGTGAACCCTGTGACGTACACTGCCGCTGCAGCGAAGCTGCGTGTGTCAGTGTCACTCCGTAAACTCACCCTTCCTTTACAAAATATTTTCACAGCGCAAAACAATCCTTTTCAATGAATTTCAGTTAATAACTACAGAAAAACAAACCATTTGTCCGTTCCGCTAAACAAAGTGATAGTTTTACCAGACATTCAAGATTTCACTCTCGTGAAATAGACGACGCTATTTTCACAAAAACAATTTTACACATTCATACCGAAAACCTATTCATGTATACATGAAATCTTCGGCAGGACTTTAACCAACCAATAGAAATCCAGAAACGCCAGTAAGAATAGACGACGCTACCTCACCCTTCACACAAGCTCGGAAAAATCCTATTACTCTTTTCGCAATGAATTTTAAAACGGGCTCCTAGTCCCTATACTCAGAGCTACGATTTCATAGGCAAACCTCACTATTTATACAACGTGTCATACCTAAATCCCTACACTTGTGTTGTACGTCCACAACACTTAGTGATATTTCAGTATCACTAATTTGAAACAGAACAAATGAACTGTGTAACTTCACTTGTCACACTACTCTGCCGGCACATAAGATTTTTCTCACTGCTGGAAAAACCTTTCAACAACATATAACAACTAGACAAAACTTAACTTATGTTAAACATGTATCCTATGTAATTACCATGTAACATGTCAGTTACCATAGTAACCGAACTCTGATACCAAGGATTTGATCCAGCGGGTCAAAGGAAATTCAGTCTCATATGAACAAACTCTATACCATGATACTCACCATAATTCATAAATCTAAAACTAGGCCCATAAATGAGAGAGACATGGAAATTACCTACTGAATCATATGACCTAATTAATCAAACACTTTATAACCATTAATTTAAGTCAAAATCATAGGCAATGGATTAACTAATGGTAACTCAAAGAAACAAACAAGACCAGCTTGGCATTTCAAAATCTATTTATTAATTTTATTATTAAGCAACGTGCATTTTAAGTTTTTATTTCTTTATTAGCATTTTAATTAAGCAAAATTATTTATTAGAAAGGCACATTTGACTGTCAGCTCAAATCAAAGTCAGCATGAGAAGTGCTCAAACATTTAGGAAATCCTTCCCTAAACCCTATTTCCCTAAATTAACTAAAGAAAAACCTAAGGGATAAAGTAAAGTTCGGTGAATCTTACGTGAGTCAAAAGTCCGGCAGCATCTCTGGAGCACAGGAACAAGCCGACAGTGCCCTTTCCAAGGGGGCAATTTTTATACCTTTTTCCTATCTAATTCTAACTAAAAGAATACAAATATTCGAGCAACACGAAGTATGATTGGTCAAGAAATGTCATTCGATGAAGTCATTTGCCTTTCACATAGCAAAAATCACGTTCCTCAAGAGCGGCATTGTTCATTGACTACGTGTGTCACAGGCTTTTCCGAAACTTGCAACATTAAGCAAAATCATCCGTTGCTTCCTCCGTCCAAGCCTTTCCGCTGTTATACATCCTGTCCTTGGCAATGAAAGTTTTAACAAAGACCATTTCAATGCTCCGTACAGCCTTGCTTTCACAAGCGTCTTTCAAAGAATTATGAGGAAAATATTTCCTTTTCATAAACTGCTGTGCAAGGCCCAACTTCGACAGGACTTCGGACATCCATTTTAGAAATAGGCCACAGGCCTCTTTTAGCATGACTCTAGTATACAAGGAAACACAAGACATCAATTAATTCAAGAAATTATAAATATTCTGTTACCCACCCCCTTTACTAATGTTAACCCATTAGTCTATGTTACCTAGCTTTGCATACAAAAAGACAAACAAAACACAGTCACATAAAATGACACGATATAAACAAAAGCACATTTAAAAAGAATGCACATGCTATTATTTGAAACAGCTGCAATTAATATTGGACAAAACGAAAGACAAGGTAAATATATTATTTAAAACGTAATGACAAACATGACAAGAGCACATATAATTAAACCCGTGCGTTTATGTAAGTGCACATTATTCTAGGTTGAGTCAGTACAAATACATGCAACACTTATTAGTAAAAAATTATGGGAGCTTTAAATCAGCGTATTCGTTTTAAACTTATTTCTAAAGTCTGCTTAATCACATGTAAAAGCGTTAGGGAGCCTGGATGGATCCTTGGGAGACATCTCATAAGACGGAAGTTGCCTTAGAGAACTCGCTGCTAATCTTCACTACTTGAAAGTGTGTGGAAGGTAAGAATTCAAATGATTTGAGGATAGGACATTTGATTTCAGAACACAGATTGAGGAGGAACAGTAATCACAAATTGTTTATCATTTTCAAGGGATCAGTGGGGTTAAGAAGACCCAGGAGGCACATGTTAAGTCCATCAAGAATGCAATGAATGTGGTCAAGGAACTTTAGTGCTGCTGTTTTAATGCCATGACAATCTCTGAAACTGGACTGGTATACTCTGAGCAGACTGGACTGATGCACTCACTGTCAGCAGGTTAGTTCTGTAGATGTGGTCAGTCAGTTGAAGAGAGAGACATTTTTATAGCACTTTGAATAAGCAAGTTAGATTAGAGATATAGCAGTGGTAAAATTGGAGGACAAGGTCAAAGTTCTGTTTTTTCAATAGGGGTGATTTTTAACAAATCAGGGAAAAACTCTTGGCTAAAGGATGCATTGATAATTTTGCACCAGGCTTCAGCAAAAAAGGAAACATCTGTGATGCTGTTAGGTGGCATGATATCATTGAACTAAGGAGTTGAACTGTTTTGAAATGGCCCCGAATTGTTGCTTTTGAAAATACCTCTTAGAAGGTGCTATTGGTCTGGATCAAGAGGCTTTGATTTTGATGTTGATGTAGTCAAAGACAATATTAGGATGACGATTTAAAAATGAAGAAAGTTTTGAAGTGAATTAATTGACAGAGTGTTCTGGAAGTGCTTGAAGAGTCAAGTAGTTGAGAGTGGTGGTGATTAGATTCAGAAAGGAGGGAGCTTTTCTTGTTGTCTTTGCTCAAAGCTGTGATTTTGACTGGAAGGACGAGGCAATTTATACATACTTCATTAATTTTCTGTCTTGTGCAAAATACCCCCTCTAGAATTCAGATCATGAGTGAATCATAGTTGAGATGGCCTTTGACGCTGCTGTTTTAATGTTAAGGAGACCAAATATTGCTAGCTTGAAAGATGTTACTAACTTAGGTGTCCACCATGGGTTCAACATCCTCATGAGGTAGACAAGAGTGGGGGTTTGGGCAAATAAGGGTGATAAGGGAGTAAGGATATTTTTTGTAATCAATTGATTATGACAGGGGAAAGAGGTTGGACCAGTCAACCTCTAGTGGTTGTTTGCAGAGTAACATATAGATTAGTGATGATGAGCTTGAGAATACAGCCTTACATATGAGTGGGAGTACTGGAGAGTTTTTGGTGGTTATGAAGGTCACTGTAAGGCTTCATTGATCGGAATACTTTACAATTTTGATTTTTCTATTCAATTTGAAAGTCACCAAGGAAGATGTGGTGGCAGGATGATAATTGCTTGGAGAGTTGTGTAGTCACAGATTTGAGTATCAAATTCAGATATCAGGTTGGAGGTTAGCAGATGATATGGTGATAGAAACATGATCATTTCAAGACATTGTGCCAGGAACTGTGGTATTATTCAGCACTGTACATTAGTGGTAAAGAGCACGGGTCTTCATTTGATTTTTCTTTGATCATCTTTGTATCTGCCGGGATCAGCTTTTGCAGATGGATTTGCTCTGAGACCAGATTGATAAGAATGTAGAGAGTTTCAAAACTGCCATTTGTATTGTTTTGCACAGGGATCAAATGGAATCTTTGGTAAATACTTTAGAGATATATTCCAAATTGTACAGGAATGTCACTAACGTCAAAGGGGTTCATGAGCTGGTGATGAATGAAGATGGATTGGAGTGGAAGGGTCAACTTCGCTCAATAGGGCTTACATGATGCTGTTTTCAAGGAGTTCATATTTTAAAAGTGAAGATAAAGGAACCACATTGTTAAGGTCCAATAGAAGGCTGCTGCTACCTCCACAGTAAGGCCTGCTCTATAGGCTTGCAGAGAACTGGAAAGCTTTCAAACAATGTTTATTCAGGCATTTGAAGCCAATCGTCATGGGGACAGCTGTAGCCTCAATTCACAACCCCAAAAAAGCCTGAAATGCAAACCCCCAAAATAGCCTGAAGTGCTGATGATTCAGAAGGTATTGAAGTCAGAGAAAATAGCTAACCTGTCAAGGGATACCAGTTTAAGGTAATTGTAGGATGCCTGTAGTCATGTGGTGCAAAAGCAACACAACCCCTACATAAATATGGCCACATGTTTGTAACTTTTTTCTGAAAGATGCTTTGAATGGAGCCTGTCGAATTGTAAGAGGAAGAGACTTCTACAGCTGCAGCGCCATATGGGCGAAGGATTTACCATCAATTTGAACACTTTGTACTTACTGAGAATGGCTAGCTTGCCTTCAGTTGATCTCAAATTCCTGGATGGAGCATATGGTTTGACGAGCGACAAAGATAGTACAGGCCATCATTAGCTAATCTCTTTTAATAATAACAGAGAGCTTTGGATGCAATTATCTGCCTCATTAGGGACTAATGCAACTTACTCAGACCTGGCCCGATGGATGCGCCTTTGGAACGATTCAGCAATAGACGTTCCCCAGCATTTTGGACAAATTGAAGTCTGCTCAGCTGAGATTGAGACATTTTCTTAAGGATTTTTAGCAGCCAAAAACATTTCCCAACTAGAGCGGTGATTTGGTAATCAAAAGATAATTTGTGATCAAACCAAATACAGAGCTTTTTGACTTTGGATGTTCGGAGAGTTAGAGAGCCTAAACTGCTAGGCCACCAAGGATTGGATCAAATATTGTGCTGCTTGCCCAGAATCAGAAACTCTGTCTTACCAGCATTCAATTTTAAACAATTAAAGCCCACACAGGTGGCAACTTCCAAGAAGCTCAGGCGCAGAAGGATAGCAATGTGGTTGCTGTTTTGTGAGACAATGATAAGAAGCTGATTGTCAACCACAAACGAGATGATGGTAAACCTAAAGTGTTTGATGACATCAGCCAGGGCTGAACATAAATGTTCAAAGAGTTGAACTTAGGGAAGATCCCTGAGGCACTCCTTCAAGCAGTGGGAACACCTTGGAGAGGAAAGGTTTTTGAAAAACCTGAAAGGTATGTCCTTTCAAGAGAGAGGCAAGCCAGAGTTAGGTCTTATTGCTAATACCACATTTCCACAATCTCTCAATCAAGATTTTGTGCGACATAGTGTCACAGAATGTTGACAATGTCTGGACCAAGGTTGCAAGCACTATGCATCAACATCATGGCAATGAACTGCAATTCACACCAGGACATGAACTCATGCATATGTGGTGGAGGCAGCAGCCATCTTGGATTATCAGGTTTAATTTCCCTTGTGTTTCACTGCATTTTTGCTAAGCACCCATAATACAATGTTGCTGTAGCAATGTGGTGAAAGAGGCAGCGCCCTCTGACACCTCGTGCTGCATTGGAGGTTCGACTAATGTCTCCCAATTATTGCTTCCAATAAACTTGCCACACACCAGGAAACCAGAAATGAAATTCTAATTTTTGCACTTTAAAACAGTACACACTAACACGTTTCAACTATCAAAGAATTGGTATCTGTAAATTAGACGCACCATCTTACCCATAATGAGGCATTGTGAGTGGGTTTTGTAGTTGTTCAAGGAAATTCATGACTTCATGTAGTTCCCAGTCTCTGACTAAAAATATAACTTTACATATTTACACGGTCCCTGCTATACAATATTTAAAAAAAGCAGTGAATGAAATAATATCACATTCAGGATTATACACTATTATTAAAAGAAGGTAGCACAAGATTTCTTCATGCTGTTATCTATACAACTGCTCGAAATTTATACTAAACATTGTTGCGTATTTGATAGTGGCATATTAATGTCCTGCGTTATTTGGCTAACATAATTGCAGTGATGGACGGCATATCATTACGTGATATTAATGAGACTAGGAAACACAAATAACATCCATTTATATAAATAGGTGCATATATCTCCCATCACTGCAATGATGTTAATCAAAAAGCACAGGACATTAATATGCCACTATCAAATGCACTGTCTGTGAAAACCTTTTGAGGAGTCCCAGGGCAGACGTGTTACTGGTCTCAGATTGTAACAATCAGAGTCTGTTACCACTCGTGTCCTTAGGTTTTTTGAAATCATTGAGCCCAAACTGAGCAAGAATCCAGAGCACACTATGCGTATCAAATGAAATTTCAATCTTCAAGTTTGTCATATATATGGGATAGATCAGACCAAACGTAAATTTTCAGACGTTTTATTAATCAACAGTGTTCTCTTCTCTGGAATCACTGTACCTGTCACTATAGCCTACACGTGTTTCATCACAGCATGTGGCTGTGAATCTTCAGGGCTATAAAGGATATATAGAAAAACAAATGATAATGAAAAATAATAATAAACAAAATAATAATTTAAAAACATACACGAAGTGTGTGTGGAATGAAAGGACACCAGTGATGTGGAAACCAAAAAGGACAGGTGGGATAAAGACAGAAGTGACTTTTGCATTGTTTGTTCACATGAGCGTTCTTATATTTATATTTTCTTATCTCTACATCTGTGCAATAGGTTTGTGTTAAGTGACATACGGCGTATATACGGTTGGATGATCCTATAGTGAGTGAACCTTTGTTCAATTCCTAAGTAAACAAGAGTGTATTGTGGGGTGACTTGCTCTTACTAAGTATTTTATTTTAGGTAATTCTGACTTTAAACAACGTAATTTCATATTGCCTGACACTCAAAGTTTAAATAACCTCCTACTACGGAGTTAACAGTCTCTTATATACCCGTTTATAAGGATGTCCCAAACTAGCAAGAATGAGCAATTCAGCGTTGAAATATACAACCATCCTCCATTGCTGTAATCATTAGTATACTATAATCTCTACTTCTCATTATATTGACGTTTTCACCATGTAATTACACTGTATATTTTAAGATCAATAACGCATATTTACTCCTTCATACATAACTTGTTCGATTAGATCCAATAGCATTATAATAAGTAGCATAGTCACTAAGCAATTGTTGGTTAAAAGCCTAAATTTACAACATTATTCTCTGTATCTCCCCTAACTAGTATGTAAGAAATACCGTTTTTTTCAAAGCATACGCACAGTCAAAGCCGTGTCACTTGATTATATCACTACGGGTAACTATAACTCAAAACTTAATCGTTACGTATAATGCAAAGGATTTGGTGGTAAAAAAAGGTGCTTGGGTAGGCAGCTGCGAAAGAAAGCGTGAGAAAAAAAGGGGGGGGCTGGTTTACCTGATCGTAATGATCGAGGCGCGTTGTCTGGAAGTAAAAAAAATAAATAAACTGTAATCAGACAGAGGAAACGGAGATTGTTAGTACAGTAAAACAAAAGTGAGTTGACATGAGACCATATCCTGATTCTATGGTAAAAAGGACTCACCGGTTGACCGGTGATAATTCCGACCCGGTCCTTATCGGGTAGTTTCTGTTGAAACGCGAACGGCACCGATGGTATTCGGTTGCCGTCAGTCACAATGTTGGGTGTGGGATTTCACAGCGTTAGTAATCTGTATATTTTGGGCTGGAATTAAAAGAAAGGATTTTGTTGCACGAGTGCGTTTCGTAAATTGTCTAAGTGGGTAATAGGAGGCAGTGATCTCCGCGGGGATGGTTTAGATTCTTACCCATTTGTTGCCCGTGACCAAGCTTGGTGCAGCTTCGGTTTCCAAGTGCGGGAACAAACAAACAGCGGATCCCGCCCATTTACAAAGGGCAGTTTGCAAAAAGACTAGACTGCTCAGTATCTCAAGTTACTGGCAAAATGGAAGAGTTACTACCACTACAACCATGGCCCTACTTTTGAGTGGATTCATTGTGAAAGCCCAAGCAGAAAAGGGGGGGAGGGGGTAAAAAAGGGGAAAAAAAAGTTATCTATTATTTTCAAATTGGTTTATTAATTGGTAGAGTCACCAGAATCGCCAATTATGTTTTAGGAGGCTAAGTAGAAGGGTCATATATATAATTTGTTACGCAGCTGCCTAAAGGTATGGAGAATCGGTAAGAGTTACCCATGTAAGGGATCGGACTGTTGTTAGAGTCCAACTTTATAGATTGTGATAGTGACTTAACTTGGTAGGGATGAAAATCGGCAGAAAAATGTAGAACAACTCCCAAACTGGGAGGAAAAGAAAAATAGTACCGTCAAACTCTCGGATGTCTAGTAAGGATGTAATTCCCTTCCGTAAGGTGTGTCGGCATCATTTGCAAAGTCATTGCTTTGACATTGATTAACACATTTGACCTCGACTAGCATTTTAAGCATGTCTTTTCTACATTTTTCTGCCGATTTTCATCCCTACCAAGTTAAGTCACTATCACAATCTATAAAGTTGGACTCTAACAACAGTCCGATCCCTTACATGGGTAACTCTTACCGATTCTCCATACCTTTAGGCAGCTGCGTAACAAATTATATATATGACCCTTCTACTTAGCCTCCTAAAACATAATTGGCGATTCTGGTGACTCTACCAATTAATAAACCAATTTGAAAATAATAGATAACTTTTATTTCCCCTTTTTTACCCCCTCCCCCCCTTTTCTGCTTGGGCTTTCACAATGAATCCACTCAAAAGTAGGGCCATGGTTGTAGTGGTAGTAACTCTTCCATTTTGCCAGTAACTTGAGATACTGAGCAGTCTAGTCTTTTTGCAAACTGCCCTTTGTAAATGGGCGGGATCCGCTGTTTGTTTGTTCCCGCACTTGGAAACCGAAGCTGCACCAAGCTTGGTCACGGGCAACAAATGGGTAAGAATCTAAACCATCCCCGCGGAGATCACTGCCTCCTATTACCCACTTAGACAATTTACGAAACGCACTTGTGCAACAAAATCCTTTCTTTTAATTCCAGCCCAAAATATACAGATTACTAACACTGTGAAATCCCACACCCAACATTGTGACTGACGGCAACCGAATACCATCGGTGCCGTTCGCGTTTCAACAGAAACTACCCGATAAGGACCGGGTCGGAATTATCACCGGTCAACCGGTGAGTCCTTTTTACCATAGAATCAGGATATGGTCTCATGTCAACTCACTTTTGTTTTACTGTACTAATAATCTCCGTTTCCTCTGTCTGATTACAGTTTATTTATTTTTTTTACTTCCAGACAACGCGCCTCGATCATTACGATCAGGTAAACCAGCCCCCCCCTTTTTTTCTCACGCTTTCTTTCGCAGCTGCCTACCCAAGCACCTTTTTTTACCACCAAATCCTTTGCATTATACGTAACGATTACGTTTTGAGTTATAGTTACCCGTAGTGATATAATCAAGTGACACGGCTTTGACTGTGCGTATGCTTTGAAAAAAACGGTATTTCTTACATACTAGTTAGGGGAGATACAGAGAATAATGTTGTAAATTTAGGCTTTTAACCAACAATTGCTTAGTGACTATGCTACTTATTATAATGCTATTGGATCTAATCGAACAAGTTATGTATGAAGGAGTAAATATGCGTTATTGATCTTAAAATATACAGTGTAATTACATGGTGAAAACGTCAATATAATGAGAAGTAGAGATTATAGTATACTAATGATTACAGCAATGGAGGATGGTTGTATATTTCAACGCTGAATTGCTCATTCTTGCTAGTTTGGGACATCCTTATAAACGGGTATATAAGAGACTGTTAACTCCGTAGTAGGAGGTTATTTAAACTTTGAGTGTCAGGCAATATGAAATTACGTTGTTTAAAGTCAGAATTACCTAAAATAAAATACTTAGTAATAGCAAGTCACCCCACAATACACTCTTGTTTACTTAGGAATTGAACAAAGGTTCACTCACTATAGGATCATCCAACCGTATATACGCCGTATGTCACTTAACACAAACCTATTGCACAGATGTAGAGATAAGAAAATATAAATATAAGAACGCTCATGTGAACAAACAATGCAAAAGTCACTTCTGTCTTTATCCCACCTGTCCTTTTTGGTTTCCACATCACTGGTGTCCTTTCATTCCACACATACTTCGTGTATGTTTTTAAATTATTATTTTGTTTATTATTATTTTTCATTATCATTTGTTTTTCTATATATCCTTTATAGCCCTGAAGATTCACAGCCACATGCTGTGATGAAACACGTGTAGGCTATAGTGACAGGTACAGTGATTCCCGAGAAGAGAACACTGTTGATTAATAAAACGTCTGAAAATTTACGTTTGGTCTGATCTATCCCATATATATGACAAACTTGAAGATTGAAATTTCATTTGATACGCATAGTGTGCTCTGGATTCTTGCTCAATCACAAAAGAGGGAGGTCCCTGAACCTCTTCTCCTTACAGAGGTTAAGGTTTTCCTCTGACCAAGAAGCACCTACCCTAAAGCCACGATACTCTGAAACTTTACCGTGAGAAGTTGAGCGTCAAATTTCTGAACACTAAAAAACCTGCTCATAGACTGTATAAAAACTATTGAGCCCAAACTGAGCACGGAATACACTCCTTGAACTTGACTCTCTGAATAATGAAACTGAGAAGTCCAAGGATTACTTCGGGAGGTGCTGTGGGAATAAAATGAATACCTCAATGTCTTTAAAAAAGTACTTCAGTAATATCCTAGCATATTCCTTGGAATTAGCCTGTTCCTGTTTGCAGTTCCCATCAGACAGTTCTTAATAGTATCCCTAGTGAAAAATTAAACTATCTCTAGGACTCCCTCATAGTTATGGGATGGCTGATGTCCACCGGAGGCTAAACTGGGCTTTACCATTGCTGGTGAATGCATCCTGTCCTACAGAATTGCATTCTTCCCCCTTTGCTGTTTCCCCTTTTTCACAGTATCTTTCATCTGTTCGAGTCTTGAAAGTGCAGACAAGCCTGCAGTATTTGTGGCTTAGGGGACAATGATTGTGCACTTGGCATGGCCCAGCGAGTGGGGATTGCAGTGTCTATGCCCAACCTAGCCTAAGTGGTTGTGACTTATAAGCAGTGCACCCCACACAGCACCAGTACCAAGTGAAAAGAAAGGTGGACCTGGGTTGGGTTGCTCACAGTTTGATAGATTATGTAAGTTGGGTTTATTTTTGGGTCCAATTACAAAACTCCCAAAAAATGAAGATATCTATACTGGGTTGCAGTGGAGAATATTGAGGACTCATTGAAGTTCCCTCCATTGTGGCACTACTTCCTCGGAAAATCAGTATCTTTCATAGTAGAAATGAGGGATGCAGTTAAGATTTCCTAGTGCTTTTTGCTTCTTGGTAGTTAAACTCATTGCAGGGACTTTTCAGGTCTTCAAAGCTGCACTCTTGGCAGATCAGTGCAGCTCCACCATTGTGTTGCAGTGGACAGCTTTAGTTCATCCCTCCTTGGCTCCTTCACAGATCCTCTTCTTTTGAGCAGCATCTTCCTCGTGTAAGGGCACTCCAATTTTCCTCCAGAGCAATTGGCAAGCTCCCTCAAAACAGGATAATGTCAGTCTCTTTTGCAAGCTGATAGAACTCCCGGTGTTTTTGGTCCCAAGCATGACAAGGGGAGGTTACGCCAACCCTGGATCCCACATAGTTTCTTGGTTGACACTGTTATGAAGACCAGAGATTTAATCAGGTCTTATGTCTCTTGGTTATGTCACTCGCACTGGTTCAGCCGTTGTCTTTATTGTTAAGCCTTAGCAAGAAGATGGGCTGAAGCTGACAGTCTTCTGTCCGGCAAGACCTAAAATAAGGTTCCAAAGAAAGGGAGGCTGACCTGCTTAACTGTTAAATTGTGGGAGGTAGCCTGTCTATTAATTATTGTGCCTGGACAGGTTCTGAGAAATTCCCTGAGCTTCAAAGGAGCATCTGTTGCCTCTACTCCTGTCCTACAGAAATTGACCCACTACACAGGATATCTGTAATAACCTGGGGTTGTTCTGCAAATCACATTGGGGTTGGGAGACTCTCTCTACCCTCCACGCTAGGTACCACTGGGATGTAGGAAAACAAAAGGGATTTCAATGCGGCAATAGCCATGTATTCCACACACTCCAAACACATTCTCCATGCACAGAACTATTGTATAGAGGTGCAACATCATGTACCACCTGGATGGGCAAAGAAAGCATTTACAGGAAGAGGCAAATACATTTTAAAAAATTGAAGAGACAAGTAAGCTATTCTCCCTTACAGAAACAGGTTAAAGGTCCTGTCTTGCCACCACAGTCTTATGGTACCACCACTGTCAGTCCTCTATGGCCTGGTGAACCACTGGTAGTCACACTCGATAAGGTGAGTGCACACAGTGTCCCTTGCAGACCCCTAAGCCCTGATCATGGTTACAATCTGTGTCACAGTAAATGAATCCACTTCACACATATGACTGTCATGTGTGCTGAGGCTAAAGTAAATAATCTATAACTTGCTATAAAGAAATTGAGGCAGCGGTGCACACAGTCAGTAGAGGACATTTCTCCGCCTCACCACTGCCACTTCCATTACTGTTGCTGCTATTAATTGTACTTCCCTTGTTGCCACGTCCATTACTGTCACTGTCACATTCATTTCAATCACTTTGCCTACAGTTACTTCCCTTGCTATCACTTAACTTACTGTGATTCCAATACTCTCACTGGCATTACTACTCCTCCAATCAATGTCACTTTTCTGACTGTCACTTTCTTTACTGTTGCTTCTGTTGCTTCTATTGCTCTTAATTACATTGCTATTGTTTCTCTATTGACAATATTTTGAATTGGAACCCATGAGACAGAAAGATGGAGACAGACAAAGATACATATAGGCCCATCCTTTGTAGTAGGGCTCTCGTTTTGGGGCTATTTCACTGCTGTGACTGTCCATGATACAATGTGAAGCACATGATACAAATACAGTAAAAACTTCCAGCTATCAAAAGCATTGCCTTCCAAAAAGAGCCAGTCTATGTTTGTATAGGTTAATACACTAAAGTCAGAGCTGTTGGGTTCGCCAATGCTTTTCCAAACATCAATGTTTTCTTATCTATCTCATCCTTTTTTCTTTTTCTCATTGCAGCCTTTCTTTCTTTGCCTCTGAGTCAAAGACAGGTGATCAAAAATAGGTCTCACTCCTCAAAAATGATTCACAAACTTCACATTGTATCACAAAATGCTATTCACAGACCTAGGGGCAGAGTTTACACCTCCGCTACTCCTGTACCTATTTGTGCAGAGATCTCTGCAAATGTAGATATATGATTTAGTTGTAAATGTGGGAGGGACATGGGTGAGTGGCTCAACAATGGGGAATAGTTATGAATAAAGGGGAGGGGTTAAGGAAGGAATAAGGAGAGATTTAAGGAGGATGAAGAAGGGGTTTAGCCAAGGACATCAACCCCTCCATAAAGAGAAAGCCCATAGCTATTCATAAACTGTAATGTTCCTGGTATTACAGCCATGAAGGGACTAGGTCAGTAGTAAAGTGCTCCAGCTAAGAGCTGGAGTAAGCCTAGTGCCACACATGGCCAACCACTGGTATTGCAACCCCCTTCTATGCACAACAAAATGGGGTTAGGGTCTAAAAGTAAAACCTTATAGGAAATAATGTTAAACTTAATTATTTAAAATAGTGTAAAAAATAATATATTTTAATGTTAGAAAAAATATCTAAAAAGAAGACATTTTTAATGTAATTTATTTTTTAATTTAAAAACCAATGCAACATTAATTTTAAAAGCATATACTACAATTGCTTTTATCAATTCTACACATCACTTTTAATATTTATCTATACATAACCTACATTTAATATGATAATATACAGAATTAATTTGTATGAATATTTAACATAAAATGTTTTTACTATTATTTAGTTAAACACAATTATTTACTTTCCCCTATATTTTACCATAGGGATACGCCACAGTCAGGGCTATATTAAAGTATAGGGAATAGTGACAAGCATTTACAATGCAACGGTTTCGCCTATGCAAAAGTTTGAGCTATTGGCATTGTAAACCATAAGTGACCTATTGTGACATAATTCACCATATGTGACCTATTTTGACATCATCTAGTTGTTTTTGCCTGTTGACTGCAACCTGGATTTTTTTAACAGAGGTTTCAAAAATAACAATAGCTGGTGGAAGAAGCTCAAAGTGGACCAAAAATCATGCTCTGTCAATTACTGTGACACCGTCACAAGGTGTCATAGAGTGTGGGGTGTTACTTCCGCTAACCCACCATCTTGGGAATAATACAACACAGCAACAGACTATCTGGAAAGATAGATTCGGCTCAGACTCGGTAAAAATGATTTCAGACACAATCGTAGTACAAAAACCATATCTCTGTTTGTTCGTAACTTAATCAACTCAGAATGTACTTATCATCTTAAAGTCAACATTTTATATTATTTCTGCCATTTTATTTCAACCAATATGATAAGGTGCAAAAAACAAAAAAGTTAAAGAAAGTCTGCCTGTGTTTGATACATTGCAGGGATACATTTTTAAGCAGGGAAAGATAGAGACGCGAAACGTGTATTTACCGAGTTGTAAACATGTGCAGAGGCTTTCTCTTTATCTGACGCTCCCGCACAAATAAAGCTGTCACAGATACTCTACTTGTGACGAGACGGGAGTCACGAGCCGCTGGGATCTGATAATGCCGGCCTCTGCAGACATCCTGAGAGCTCGTGACAGGGGGCGCCCCGGGGCCTCGCTAACATCTGGGCTCCGTGTCAGACGAGGGCTTGGCCCTGTTACACAGCATTGCTTCCGTTAGAGGACCTGTGCTCGGAGTGCATCGCACACATGGAAGTGCAAGCAGCCAGTGGGCATGGCTCCTGCTTGGAGTGCACATGTATGTGCTTCCACGTGAAGGCCCCTGCCAGGAGTGCAGAGCACGCATGTATGTGCTAGCAGCCAGTAGCTCCTGCTTGGAGTGCACATGTATGTGGTCCCAGGAGAGGGATCCTTCTCGGAATGCAACGCACACATGTATGTGCCTCCAGGCATGGGCTCCTGTCCAGAGGGCAGTGTACACATGTATGTGCCTTCAGGCATTGGCTCCTGTCTGGAGTGCAGTGCACATATGCATGCGCGTCCTGGCATGGGCTCCTGTCCGGAGGGCCTCCAAGCATGGTCTCCTGCCCGGAGTGCAGTGCACACATGTATGTGCCTCCAGGCATGGGCTCCTGTCCGGAGGGCAGTGCACACATGTATGTGCCTCCAGGCATGGGCTCCTGTCCGTAGGGCAGTTAACACATGTATGTGCCTCCAGGCATGGGTTCTTGTCCGGAGTGCAGTGCCCACATGTATGTACCTCCAGGCATGGGCTCTTGTCCGGAGGGCAGTGCACACAGTGCAGTGCAGACATGTATATGCCTCCGGGCATGGGCTCTTGTCCAGACGGCAGTGCACACATGTGTGTGCCTCCAGGCATAGGCTCCTGTCCTGAGTGCAGTGCACACATGTATGTGCCTCCAGGTATGGGTTCCTGTCCGGAGTGCAGTGCACACAGTGCAATGTAGACATCTATGTGCCTCCAGGCATGAGCTCCAGTCCGGAGGGAAGTGCACAGGGGCCTGCATGCAAGAGCTCCTTTTGGCAATGCAGTGCACACGTGCATGCTGCCCTGGCTGAGGTCTGGTGCTTGTAGTGCCCACGCATGTACCAAGGGGATCTGCCAGTACGATGTGTACGCGCCTCCAGTCAAGGTCTCGTGTCATGTGTTTAGCACCGCACATGGACTCCTGCTGCTAGTGGAGATCACACATGTTATGCGCCTACAACCAGGGGCCTGCTGGGAGTGCTGCTCACATATGTATGTCCCTGCTGCCTGACTTTTCATGCGCCTGTCTGCGTGAGACAGGAAGTTTAAATTTAGAGCGCGAGAGAGGAAGTTTGCAAAGTAGAACAAAACACGCTTTTGTCTCAGCCTGGCTCACTCCAGGCGTCCGCATGTATGCTGCGGCGGGGGTGCAGAGGGGCAGGTAGTTAATTCAAAGGGAAATAACGCGCTGGTGAGGGAGGGGGCACTGTGTGCCACCTTGGAACCGCGAACCCTGTATTCGGCGCGCCGATCCAGCAGGGCGGCTATTAAAGGGGCGGAGACGAAAGTAGTACAGCTAAAAGGTATGGGGTGGGGGGGGTTCATTCATGCTGCTAATTGGGGCGTGAAGTAAACAAGTGATTGAGGCTCCAGCTACCTGCGTCAGTCTCATTGGCTCTCTCTCTGTGAGTAAAAGGATTATTATAAGACAGCTTGTCTTTCTCAAAAAAAGTGCTATGAAATCGGACCTACATTTCCTGTAAAGAATTTCAAGAAATTAAATGTCTTCGAGGAATCAGATTACAAATTAAAGCGATGTGTATAATCCCTTTAGGAAACGTAAAACGAAGGGGGGTGGGCGGGAGAGGCGAAAGCGTTGTGGGTACAAGGCGCTCGATTGTGGAATTCCCCGTCTCTTGAAATGCGCCTCGAACCTTCTTCATATGAATTTGGAAAGGCTATTAAAACCTCGCTCTACTCCAAGTAGTGTGATCCACTGGAACTGCAAATCACCACAACTGCCTGCCTGCCCCGTAGCGCCAAGAGGCTCGCTCTTCTTAAAATGACCGTTGTGCTTTAAAAGTCCCATAAACAAGACCATTTTAAGGTGCATTCATGGGAGCATTATAGAGAAATCAGGTTTCGAAAAACCATTAGTAAGGAGGGCCTCTGGGGATTGGTTAACTGGATGGGTGGCTCCATGGCTGGGGTGAGGGGGTAATTCTTCAAGGTAGCACTGATGCGGTATATCTTTCCAAACGACCATTGCATGGCATGCATACAACATATACTTAGCAAATGCGACTAGTAGTCAGTGTTTCTTTAACTGACTGAGATTGTGTGCTGTGGGCAGGTAAGTACCTATTGTGGACTTGTGTCTGAAGGTGCTGGGTCTCCGGTCTGGCGGAAGAGAACTCTACGAGGGAACTAGGTATCCGAGGGAGCACCTGGAGTGCTTGATTAGTCAACCCATACTCAGTCACTCCTTACTCACAGATGGGTGCCAGCTGGAGCACGTTCTGGCGAGAAGAAACACGGTTTGTTTGTTGTTGGTCGGGTGGAACACCATAATTAAACTAAACTATCCACTATAAAAAAAAGTGCTGATTCTGTTCGTTTATTCGTTACCAGGGGTAAGCTCTGCAACTCCGGTATATGTCTGTAAGGAAGGAGGTGAACGCTTCTATAAGGCTCTTACAGACAGGTATTTTTAGCTCTAGAATCGCTGTGCAGGCTGTGGGAGGGTGGAGGCCGGAGACCGAGGGCGCGCTGGATCGGCCACGGCCCGCCATGCGGAGATAGATCTCTGCACCCGCGGCGGAGGTGACACAGGCGACGGCGCATTATAGCCGCGGGGGGAGACCACTGGTGTCCGAGGAGGCCCCGCACAACTGCAGCTTTTTGCCGGCGCGGCCGGGCACGGCCGGGTGCCGGAGGTCGCACGATAGAGTTGCGCAAGTCACCCAGTGCTCCCGGAGGCGGCAACTTCAAAAGCTGCCCCCCCACGTCAAGGACATTGTGACCGGTCATCAGGGGTGAAGCGGCCTGACGCAACGCGGCAACCGGGACGTCGAGTGGAGGCTGCTCCCGGGCTCTGAAGGGCCGATGCTGGACTGAGGTAGACGTAGACGCAACTGACTGGGGAAAAGTTGAGCAGCCACCACCGTGCATCGACAAACCGCAGTCGGCCAGTGCACCCGAG
This sequence comes from Lissotriton vulgaris, assembly GCF_964263255.1. Classification (NCBI taxonomy): domain Eukaryota; kingdom Metazoa; phylum Chordata; class Amphibia; order Caudata; family Salamandridae; genus Lissotriton; species Lissotriton vulgaris. The sequence continues at coordinate 1,859,950,306 of NC_141689.1, forward strand.
GTCGGGGACATAAGAAGGACCACCAGTGTGCGTAGTGCTCCGGTGCGGCTGGGGCCCATTGAGTCAGCTGAACTGACCCGGGATGCAGTGGGTGTAAGAGACCGGCGTAAGATAATTACTACCAAGTCCGGTGAAAACGTGCACCACTCGAGCACAGACACCGAAGGGCTAACAACTCTAAGGGTGCTCATCCGTAACAGTCCACCAGCAGGAGTCGGAGGAAATAGACCGTGAGGGACATCAAACCCACCATCTGGTTACAACACCGGTGCAGACGCGGAGAAGTACGCGGCGGAAAGCAGACTCGCTGCCCTCGAGCGGACCACACCTGACGGCACCGAGTGATAGGCCTGCTAGAGGAGCTACTCCGGCGCAGAGATGAGTGGGAGAGGGCCTAGAAAACAGTGGGTGTACAAAATAACTCTATAAACCACAAGATGGCAAGAAGACAGGCAGCAGAATAAACAAACAAGTCAGGTCCCGGGCCGGCAGCCAATCACAGCGCGGCCCGGGGAATGACGTCACGGGGGTGTCCCGGGCCGGCAGCCAATCGCAGCGCGGCCCGGGACAAAGGGGCGGGGCTTAAAAAAAGCCCGAGAAACGCCCCCGAATCGCGTTTTCTCTGAGAAAGCGTGATAGACAGCCTCTGTCTTCCAATGGCTAGCCTCCATTTATGGAGCTAGCCAATGAGAGACAGAGGCGGGTCATCAAGCCGATATTGAACTCAAGAGGTTTTTTAGCGCTTGCGCACTACGTGCGCAAACCGCAGGCAAAACCTAAAAAGGTTTATTGAACTTGATAAAGTTATTTAACATATTTGTATATGAAACATTACTGTAAATGCAGGTATATATTTATTTTAATGTAGATAAAATGCTGCAGCATTATTAACTTTATTTTGAGAAAATGTTTTAATTAATTTATATATTTTCATAAATAAATGTATTTTGCTGAAGTTGAAATAATAGAAATTATAAAATTCCACCTAAAGCAACTTTTTAATTATGCATTGATGATTATTAAAAGTGATGGAGAGAAGTAATGAAAAATAATTGAATTGTATTTGATTAAAATGTAATGTTACAGTAATTTTTACATTTAAGAAATAATGTTCAAATATTTTATAATTAAATAATACATATGTTTTAGTTTTCTATATTTTTTAATATTATCTATATTTTAACTATTTGAACTAATTCAATTTAATTCGACATTATTTCCTATGAGGATTAATTTTAAGTTCCTAACTCCATTATTTTTTCATGGGAGGGTGTTGCAATATCAGTGGTTAGGCATGTGTGGTGCTGGACTTCTTTTTTTTGGGAAGTAGTAACTTACACTCATAATTTTGGCTCCACCTCATTCTAGAGTGGGGTGACTTGTAAGTATACGCTTTTGAATAACTTTACACCCATATTTTGTGAATAACCAAAAGTTGTAGTTAATTGAAAGTATAAGAGTAAACATACACATGTAAATTACTCACAAGTGTAAGGTACATTTGTGACTAGGCCAAATAGAGTCTGAGCAGAATCCCTCTGAACTCAATCTGCTGACCGCTGCCATTTTTTCTGTGAAAACGCTCTGTCATCTGCCTCCAAGATAAATACTTAAGCTGTTTAAAATAATAGCTCTTAAGTTTTACCTTCTACATGTTGAAAATACATAAACAGGAGTTATGGCACATTCACAATGACCAATACCATAATAAACCTAAATGGTGCCTGCCCTTTCAAGTCCCTGATTTCAAGCTTCATAAACCTCTCACTCAGAGCACTGCATCAGCACAGCTGCTTTCACAGAGGAGTCTCAGGGGCAAGCTCTGTTAGGGAAAAGACGTCACCAGTCTCACAAGCATGAAATTACTGTGTGCACTCTCCAATATGGCATATTTTGCCTCCGATATTACATTTGTGGGGTGAGAGAAACACATCTTTTTCTTGTTATGTGAAATTCTGACGTACTCAATACCCATAAGTTAGCATCTCAAATGACTAAGTGAAGTGTTAGATTTTTATTTTTCCTGGAAGAATTCTGTGAGCCATCTTAAAACTATTTATTTGAAATATGCCATACAAAGAACAACATTGCGAAAATTAGAACATTAGACTGTTGAGAGTTCCATCGGGCAATGAAGTAGCTCTGGCCTTGTAATGGCTGGAGTATGACTTCTGCACCAACATTCCAATGTTTGTTTTTCTGTGTTTCCCTTTTTAATTTAGAACATTATAACCTCAATGGATGGAATTTTCTAATAGCCTTATAGTCCTTCTGACTTAGGCTATTCCAGTTGTTAAGGGCCCTCTCCCTTATTATAAGCCCGGTTATAAATCAGACTCAGGGCATTTAATAACTGGTATTGACCTCTGCAGTGGGCTATAAGGCCATCTTATACACAAATCAACAATTTTGCAAACTCCATTCTTAATTACCTCTCCCATAGAGTGGAAACGCTTACCTTATGACAAATAAGGATTCTAGTGAGGAACTTGGTAAAATGACTGTCTCCAAAGCTGTATTATCTTATATAACACATTTAATCTTGCCATTTCAAGAGCCAGTTTATGACACAAAGATAGCATTCAAGCATTCTTCACTAATATTTAACTTCACAGCAAATATATATTTTCTTTTTGGTCACAGACTGATTACTACTTTCAGACGATAGCCGTAATAATTTATTTGTTGGAAGCCACATAGTGTAACAGCTGTCCAAAAACTGTGTATATAGACATGTTTTTCTGCAAACTTGTTTAGGTGTGTAAAAACACTTTGGGCTTCATTCACAAATGTAAACTGACATTTTTGTGCAGGTTTACTATTTCTGGGCTATTTGCAAACTACAAGTTAGTAGTTACTTAACTACTTCAGAGAGTGTAGTTGGGGAAGAGAACCCCGCATATGAAAAGATAGGACAGGCGTGTCTTTTTATGTGTGGAGTTCCAGCCCTGTCTGTGGAGTCTCCACATCTGTAAGCGTCCTATTAACACGTAGTTTGTGAAAAGCAAAAAAATAGTAAACTTAAACAAAAGTGTACATGTACCTTTAAGAAACAGGCCTGTCGTTAATGTAAGTTCCGTCACTTGACTCACAGTGTCAGGGTTGGTTGTATTTTATGATCAAAATGTGAAAAATCTACTTGCATGTTACAGTCAAATGTTTAGGGTACGGAACTAGGGGACATATTTACAAGCCTTTATCGCCACAGGAAGTCACTTTTATTGATGTTCCTGTGGTGATATGTGCTTCACCCTATTTACAAGGCAACATTAAGCCACATTCGCTGCCTTGAAAATAAGGCCCCCTTACATGCTACACTAGCATGAAAGGGGTGGGCAATGGGTGTTATGGTGGACATTCCACTGCAACATCCGTTGATTTTGACGCTGCCCATATTTACCAATGCAACGCTATGGAGCAGAGCCAAAATTAAGACCAAGGAAAACCAGGTGTTACCCTGGGGCAACAAGGAGAAAAGTTTAATTTCTCCTCATTTTTGCTGTTTCCATGTGTGCGCGTTGTGCAGCACACATAGAAACAGAAATGATTTCTTTCATTTTTGTGATTATTGCCTCTCATTCTGTTGTTGTGACAGCAAAGGGCTTTCATTGTTTATGTGCAGGAAGGTGTCCCTTCCTGCACATAAACAATAAATAATTAAGTTTTGCAAATTCTATGTGTGCTGCACTAAGTAGCACTCATAGAAATTTCCAAACGCCATTTAAAGATTTTTTATGTGCCAGAAGGGACACCTTCCTGCACATAAACAATCTTCCTCTCAATGCAGACACCAGACACCCTTGCACTATGGTGCAAGGGTGCCTGCTTTGACACTAGGCTGCTAACTTTAGTGCCAGTGCAGGGGAAATGCAGGGCTCCACCATATTGTTGTAAATATAGTGCAGTCCTGCATTTCAGAAGTGGCGGAACGAGGAGTTAAGCCTAGGAGGTTAACGCCACGCTCCGCCACTTCTCTAGTAAATATGCCCCCAGATGCTGGTATTTTAGTGAGAGGAACTCTGCAGAAGTAGGTGATAACTGACCCATACATCTGTGGATACATATTTGCATACCTCTTACAGGAAGTTTCTTACTGGAAAAGGCTTTTTTTCTAAACTCCACTTTGAAAATTTAGGTCCACTCAAATATGGATGCAGACTTTCTCACCTGGTGGTAGTTCCATACGCATATTTCTTTGCTTTAGAGTAGTCCAAGAAATTATGACTCTCAAAGATTTCCTTAGAAATACTCGTAGATTTCTTTGTGAATCCCTGAAAAGTCAGACATCTGCTTGGAACATAAGAGAAACACTAGAGGAGTAGCTTTCTGAATTTTTAACTCAGGGCTTTGTAGATCAGGCACTCAGCAAAAAACAGCACATTGGTTAAAAGGTACTTTGCTATGTACACTTATCTTAATGAGCAGTAAAGAAACAATTGGCCTGCTGTATCTTGTTAAAATTGCTATTGAAGACTATGTACCCTGAATGTTTCACAACATGTTTTTTTACAGCCTGTGATGGTTCGATTCGAACGACAAATATCTGAATTAAATTTAGTTTAATTTAATTTTGTATTGGGTTTTGAAAAGTGTAATAGCATCAAAGCTCTGTGGGTAGGGTAAATAAGATTGGGAAAAATATGGCAAAGACTTTGGGGCATATTTATGAGTGGAGCTGCATTGCTCTTGCAACAGGCAACGTGGTGCTAGAGCGACACAAGTCCAAAATTAGATTAATGAAGCAGTGAAAGGCCACTTTGTGGCTTCATAAATCTGGAGTAATGCGACATAGCTTAAATCGCTGCAATGCGTTACTCTGCCCTGCGAAGGCATTCCTTGGACATTGCAAGGGTGTTCTCATTCAACTCCCATTGTTTTCTACGCTTTCCCAGATTTACAGAAAGGGATAGACCAGGGAATGACCCAAAAAGATTCACGTTTTCAGGGGAGGCATAACAAGGAGAAATATCTTTCTTTCTCCTGGTTACTTCCTCTAGGAATATGACTCTTGGGATTGTTTTTGTGCAGGAAGGTGCACAGGCACCCCTGCACCATGGTGCAAGGGTGCCTGCATTGGCACTAGGTTGCCAAAATGGCGCCAGTGCAGGGACAAAGGTAGGAATGTACCATATTCTTTTAAATATGGTGCAATGCTGCCTTTTTCCTGTCACACAGGGCATAATGGTGACTTGCTGCGCTGCATCACTTTTCTCACAAATATGGCTCCTGTCGCCTAAGATATTTGGAACAGCTTCAGAGTACCAACAATATACAGGACATGTATGTAGAGTTCAGACCCGATTTGCAAAAAAAATAACATTTTCACTCACAGATTTAATTCTACTTCCAGGGGAAGATTTACTACTTTTGGAATTTACCAATTATTTATGACCCTAGCATGGAAAGTTTTGCCTGGGTAGAGGTTGAAACTTGGGTGCATGTGCAGCGGCTTACCCTTTGTTTTCCATTCAGGCTTTCGCTAAATGTAGGAGAGTAGCAAGACCTACACTTTGTACTTCAAATAGATCTGTGGTGGTTATTGGGTAAGTATATATGTGTCTTTTATATGACCCCTATTTTACCTCTTTAAATTAACCAATATTAAATAAATTGGACATTTAGGGGCCGATTCCGATCCGGTAAAATTCTCGACCGTACGATTCGCATCCGGAGCCGTTTCCATACGACTCGTACACACACCGTACGACTCGACGAGTACGATCCGGACCGGGGTATCAGGACGCGATTTGTACGGTCCACGTGAGGTAAGGGCGATTCGCACATTCACATACACACTGTTCGGTGCATACCCCCCCCATGATCGCAGGGGTACGGTGCGTACCCCTGTGAACATGGGGGGTACACACCGTACACCCAGCGGACATGGGGTACGGTGCGTACACCCATCATACATGGGGTACGGTGCGTACACCCCAAGATCGCGGGGTGTATGCACCGTACCCCTGCGATCATGGGGGGTACGCACCGTACCGGGGGGGGGCGTTCCGTACCTGTTTCGGGGCGAACTCTTCTTTTACAGCTGTTTTCAGCTCCCGTAGAAAAAAGGTAGTACGGTGCATACCCAACACGAATCGTAATTGCCGGTTCCGCGGGTTCCGAGGGAGATTTGTACAGGGATTTGATTCGTACGGTCCCTGTACGATTCGTATGGAGTCCAGCTCCTGGTACGGATCGTACTTCGTCGTACGTACGGGGGACGTTGCAGGGTACGATTCTTACGGGAAAAACGCTCCGAACGGCAATTCGGAACACTTTTTACCAGATCGGAATCGACCCCTTAATGTATGTGCTAGAGTACACTTTAATAAAGTTAATAGAAGTGTGTTGTATTGCCTAATGTTAATAAATATTGAATATCACTGAGTAATCTTTAAAAAAACGTGCTGTTGAATTACTCCTTCAGGAGTCCTTTTGTGTTTAGATTTGTATGTATACCAGTGGCGGTTCGCATAGGGCATGCTATGGGGCAGTGAGCGGGTTGGGGGAAGGGCAGGGTGGGGTGGTAGTAAACTCTGACATATGTCGGAACGGAGGAAAGTAAATATTATGTTCCTCCGTTCCGTCGTATGGCCGAGTTTACTACTCCCCCAGCCTGCCCCTACCACACCCCGCCTCACCGCCACGCAGCACGCCCTATGCGAGCCGCCACTGATGTATTACCCAGTCTCCTGGAGAAATATTGGGTTACCCTATTGTTGTTGAATGAACATGACAAACAAAGCATTATTTTCTTTCTTAGGGTTTGTGAAAAAGTAATTCATAAAAGGCTGATGCAATCCTTGACAGGTGCGCTGTTGCGAATGCTTTGTGACACGCTTACTGTGTGATCTGTGTATATTAGAAATGGATTTCACAGTGCAATAAGTCGCAAAATCAGAGGGAAAGATTGTTAGTAGATTTGGTTGGATGCGGAGGAAGAAATTAAGTTAAAGTTTGTTATAGCATAATAGCATCATATATTCCATTCTGTATATTACTGAAGAAGTATGAATGCACTGTATTTGTTTGAAAGCCTGCTAAATACTGGTACTTGCTCAATTTTGCATGTCAATATAGCAACATCTCTTGGCCCAGAAATAACTGTACTTTTCCATCTATTTCCTCTCCAGCTGATCTTGATATTGGAAATTGACTAATTTACTGTGTGGTCGATATGACTCCTTAATAAGGAAAACATTTCCAAATAGAACGTTGGTATTTAACTCCTTCCATGCTGATGACGGAACCGCTCCGTCATCAGCTGCGGTTGGGCTGTGCTGATGACGGAGCGGTTCTGTCATGGCCCGGGCGCGACGCTGATTTTGCGCCTGCGCGGCGCGTTCTATTGAGCAGGGCGGGCCATGACGGAACCGCTCCGTCACGAGCACAGCTCAACCACGGCTGGTGACGGAGCGGTTCTGTCACCAGCATGCGGCCACCGCGCGGCCGCCCCGCCCTGTTAGCGCTGCGGTGGAATAGCCGCCGCAGCGAAAGGGTTAAATAAATCTTGGAACCTGATGAAATGGCTGTTGCTATCCCTGTGAAGGATTGGCTGGAAATGGTACTGCAGTGATTCCTGCTGATTGCCTCCAACTCTTCCACCCGAGTTGTGTGAGCGCCAAGATACTCCTTGGAGTGAAAGCTGCGCGTTATAAATGTCTCTTACATTAAATGTCTCTTACATAGGTGATATCAGTGATTCCTGCTGTTAGTGGTGATACTAATAAATCAGCTCCACATCGAGATGGCAGAAAAGAATAAGTATACAGTTATTTATCATCAAACTTTCAGCCTTTCTAGCTCTTGTACTGCAAATCAGTCTCTGAGCCACCTACTTTACTTTGTGCAGAGCGCAATTTCAAAAAAGTAAGTGCCAGGGCCCAAGGTGTATCACTTAGGATGCAACTGCAGCTTGCAACACTTACTGCCCCTGTAAGTGCTGCAACATGTCATTACCAGTAGCCTGAATGTGTTGCTATTATTACTTTTTTAATGCATTTTGAACCGTTAGACTGATGTGCTCCGCTGAAAATAGACAGACATCACTACCACATGGATGACAATAGTAAGAAAAGAGCCAGTGTTAAGAAATAGGTTACGGTGCCAAGCACCAGCAAACATCATCGAAAATTAAGCACCTTCTTCTAAATGGATAATAAAGATATACGGTGCAGACCTGTATCGTGAGCCCAACAAAGTGGTGGTTTTGTGATATTAGAGCGCCTGATAGCTGATTGCTGCCCAGCGGTATCGTAGCGCCTTGAAGCTGAATCCACAGCGCGACCTTCCCCCGCATTACTGGCGCTGCCTGCACTGCTCGTTTTTTTCCCATTTCGTGTGAAATTTGTGCATTGTGCATTTTTTACATCTATGTATTGTGCTGTTAGGGCTGCGCACTGTTGGTAGAAGAGTATTTGAATCTTTGCTCGGTTGTGCCTCTATTTACCCCCCAGGCTCACCCAGTTTCGTTTTTCCCTACCTGCAGACATTTTGTTGTTTGTTGTGCTTACTAGGCCGTAGCTCCACCCCGCGCCCGCCTCCCAGCTGACCCTGCCTCCCACAGATAGCTACAGACCTGCCTCACCATTCCCTCGCTGTGACTCTCCTGACCTGCTTCGGAAGAGGTCGCTCCCCCTCAAGCTCCCAAGTCTTGGTGGTTTCGTGATATTAGAGCGCCTGATAGCTGATTGCTGCCCAGCGGTATCGTAGCGCCTTGAAGCTGAATCCACAGCGCGACCTTCCCCTGCATTACTGGCGCTGCCTGCACTGCTCGTTTTTTCCCATTTCATGTGAAATTTGTGCATTGTGCATTTTTGACATCTATGTATTGTGCTGTTAGGGCTGCACACTGTTCGTAGAAGAGTATTTGAATCTTTGCTCGATTGTGCCTCTATTTACCCCCCAGGCTCACCCAGTTTCGTTTTCCCCTACCTGCAGCCATTTTGTTGTTTGTTGTGCTTACTAGGCCATAGCTCCACCCCGCGCCCGCCTCCCAGCTGACCCTGCCTCGACCCTCCCCCCAACACCTACATATGACAGATGCCTTACCGTGCAGCGTTCACGTGCAGCGGTCGCACCCCATGCGCGCCGAAGGTGTGCCAAAGGTAAGGCCGTCTACGCCCGTCCGTGCCTGGACCGCGCCCAGCGCCAGACCCCCTGGCCCCCGCAAACCGCACTCCTCCAGCATAACGTATGACGCCGCCAGCCTCCTAGCCCTTAACCCCGGGCGCACACCTCAATGCTACGAAGCTGCCCCGGGACGTACCCACGGTCCTTTCGTCTGCCAATCCTGCAAATTTACCAACATCAAGACCCATACCACTATCACTAACCCCAAACACAGCTCCGACTCAAACCACCTGAAGTGCATCCTGCTGAACACCCGCTCGATCCACAGACACGCCACCGAACTCTGGGGTCTACTCGACACTACATCACCGGACGTCGCCTTCCTTACTGAAACATGGATGAACGCTTCATCAACACCCGACATCGCCATAGCCATCACAGACAATTACAAGATCATCCGAAAAGACCGCACCGTCCAAACAGGAGGAGGCATCGCCATCGTCCATAAGAACACCATCAAAATCACGACCAGCTCCGACGATAACCTTACAACCGCCGAACACCTCCACTTCCAGATCCACACCGACCCTAGGACCACACTCAGAGGCACCCTCATCTACAGGCCTCCTGGAACCCGTAAACAATTCAGCGAAGACATCACTGACTTCATCAGCCCACATGCCCTCGCCTCCGAAAACTACATTCTACTAGGAGACCTCAACTTCCACCTGGAAAAGAAAAACGTCTACAACACCACCACCCTTCTTGACAACCTAGCCAATCTTGGTCTCAAACAACTTGTTGACAGCCCCACCCATATTGCCGGACATACGCTCGACCCAATCTTCACTTCCAGCAAACACATCTCCTTCGATCGCACCACAGCTCGCCATTGGACGGACCACAGTTGTGTTCACTTCAGCTACAAAACCACCTCGACCTACAACCCCCCACAACCTATCCCCCGAAGAAAATGGAACAAAATCACCACCGACCAACTCCTCACATCGCTCAACTAAAACCCACCCGCCCTCTCATCGGACCCAAACCAAGCTGCCATCAAATTCAAACAATGGATCAATCACAGCGCCGATGAATTAGCACCCTTGAAAAACCATCACACCAAACAAGCCAGCAAAAAGGCCCCCTGGTTCAACGATGACCTTAAGAAATCTAAAAAGCTATGCCGTACTCTCGAGAAAACATGGAGAAAAAACCCAACCACCGACAACATGACCACTTTCAAGACAGCCACCCGCAAACACCACCAGCTGATTCGATCCGCCAAGAAATCAGCATTCAAGACTCGACTCAACAACAACGCCCATAACAGCAAGGAACTATTCAACATCGTCAAATAATTCACCAACCCCACCGCAGCTTCAAACAACATCACTCCCTCCCAAGACCTCTGCGATTCATTATCCTCCTTCTTCTACAACAAAATTGCCGACATACATAACAGCTTCGAAAACAGTCCCAACGAACAATCCTCTCCACCCCCCCACAACCTAAAGCGCCCTCTAACAACTTCAGCGCCTGGAACCCAATCACCACTGAAGACACCATCCGCCTAATGAATTCCATTCACTCTGGCTCGCCAACCGACCCATGTCCCCACCACATCTTCAACAAAGCAGACTCCATCATCACACCCCATCTCCGTGATGTCATCAACTGCTCCTTCATCTCTGCTACCTTCCCAGAAAGCTGGAAACATGCCGAAGTCAGCGCCCTCCTGAAGAAACCCACAGCAGACCCCTCTGAACTTAAAAACTACCCCCCCATATCCCTCCTCCCATTCCCGGCCAAAGTCATTGAGAAAGCCGTCAATAGCCAACTGGCCGCATTCCTCGAATCCAACAACTCCCTCGATCCCTCACAGTCCGGATTTCGAGCCAAACAAAGCACCGAAATCGCCCTCATCGCAGCTACAGACGACATCCGAACACTACTGGACAACGGAGAAACAGTGGCCCTCATTCTACTCGACCTCTCCGCCGCCTTCGACACTGTCTGTCACAACACCCTCATACAACGCCTCAGCAACATCGGCATAAAAGGAAAAGCATTGGACTGGATCATCTAATTCCTAGCTGGAAGAACTCAGAGAGTCCGACTTCCCCCATTCAAATCAGAAGCCACCGAAGTCATCTGCGGTGTACCACAAGGATCTTCACTCAGTCCCACCCTCTTCAACGTTTACATGAGTCCACTCGCTTCCATCGCGCGTCAACACAACCTTAACATCATTTCCTACGCTGACGACACCCAGCTGATCCTTTCCCTCACCAAAGACCCCAACACCGCCAAAACCAATCTTCACGAAGGCATGAAAGAAGTAGCCGTATGGATGAAAAACAGCCGCCTTAAACTTAACTCAGATAAAACGGAAGTGCTCATCCTAGGATCATCCCCCTCTGCCTGGGACGACTCTTGGTGGCCTGCGGACCTGGGCTTAGCACCCACTCCCACAGACCACGCACATAACCTTGGCTTCATCCTAGACTCCTCACTCTCGATGACCAAACAAGTCAACGCCGTCTCATCCTCCTGCTTCAACGTACTTCGTATGCGCAAAAAAATCTTCCATTGGATCCCCGCCGAAACAAGAAAGACTGTCACCCATGCACTGGTTACGAGTCGACTAGACTACGGAAACACCCTATACGCCGGAATGACAGTCAAATTACAGAAAAAACTCCAACGCATCCAAAACGCATTAGCGAGACTCATTTTGGACATCCCTTGCCAAGATCACATTACCGGCCACCTGAAAGACCTCCACTGGCTTCCCGTCAACAAGAGAATAACATTCCGTCTCCTCACCCACGCACACAAGGCCCTCTACAAACTAGGACCCGAATGCCTCAACACTCGACTATCCTTCTACACACCCACCCGCCAACTAAGATCCTCCAATCAAGGCCTCTCCGCAGTTCCGCGTATCCAAAGATCCACCATGGGAGGTAGATCCTTCTCCTACTTGGCGGCCAAGACCTGGAACTCACTCCCCACTCACCTCCGCCTTACACAGAACCACATCTCCTTCAGAAAAGAACTTAAAACCTGGCTATTTGATAAATAATTAACCCCTCCCCAAGCGCCTTGAGACCCTCTGGGTGAGTAGTGCGCTATATAAATCCTTGAACTTGAACTTAAAGGATCAATTGGCCTATTAGCATTGTATAAAAATATAGATGGATCAATTTTATTAGTTCCTATTAGGTGTTAAATTCATGGATGGCCCTGAATCCCCTTTGTCTTGCACCATGCAGTTGCTAATGGCTGTTTATATTAAGACTTGAATTCCAGTCGGCAAATCTCTGCTAAGAGGCCATTCACGTTGATGCTTTTAGCTCTTTACAGCTTCTTGAATTCATATTGACTACGATTCAGAAAAGGGGGTGGTGATGAACAGAGTGTCTGAATTAAGCAGACCACTCTTACCCAGTCCAAAGATCAGGGCTTGATCCATCACCGTTATTTATCTCACTGCACCATCCCAGTTCAGAACCTGGCTATATGCAAATCAGTCTGTCCCTGGCCCAGTGCATCATGGGAACAGGGCAGACTAAACTACCAAGCCAATTCTTCACCAGAAAGGAGACAAGCTACCGGGGACCGGTTTCTGGCATTTCAGCCGTCGTCGGCCCGGCTTGCTTGAATCCTGATGATGCAGTGAGAAAGGGACTCATGTCTGAGTATACCCTGCCACACCTATAGTGGCCAAAAACGATTCAGAAAAGGGGGCGGTGATGAACAGAGTGTCTGAATTAAGCAGACCACTCTTACCCAGTCCAAAGATCAGGGCTTGATCCATCACCGTTATTTATCTCACTGCACCATCCCAGTTCAGAACCTGGCTATATGCAAATCAGTCTGTCCCTGGCCCAGTGCATCATGGGAACAGGGCATACTAAACTACCAAGCCAATTCTTCACCAGAAAGGAGACAAGCTACCGAGGACCGGTTTCTGGCATTTCAGCCGTCGTCGGACCGGCTTGCTTGAATCCTGATGGTGCAGTGAGAAAGGGACTCATGTCTGAGTATACCCTGCCACACCTATAGTGGCCAAAAACGATTCAGAAAAGGGGGTGGTGATGAACAGAGTGTCTGAATTAAGCTGACCCCTCTTACCCAGTCCAAAGATCAGGGCTTGATCCATCACCGTTATTTATCTCACTGCACCATCCCAGTTCAGAACCTGGCTATATGCAAATCAGTCTGTCCCTGGCCCAGTGCATCATGGGAACAGGGCAGACTAAACTACCAAGCCAATTCTTCACCAGAAAGGAGACAAGCTACCGGGGACCGGTTTCTGGCATTTCAGCCGTCGTCGGCCCGGCTTGCTTGAATCCTGATGGTGCAGTGAGAAAGGGACTCATGTCTGAGTATACCCTGCCACACCTATAGTGGCCAAAAACGATTCAGAAAAGGGGGTGGTGATGAACAGAGTGTCTGAATTAAGCAGACCACTCTTACCCAGTCCAAAGATCAGGGCTTGATCCATCACCGTTATTTATCTCACTGCACCATCCCAGTTCAGAACCTGGCTATATGCAAATCAGTCTGTCCCTGGCCCAGTGCATCATGGGAACAGGGCAGACTAAACTACCAAGCCAATTCTTCACCAGAAAGGAGACAAGCTACCGGGGACCGGTTTCCGGCATTTCAGCCGTCGTCGGCCCGGCTTGCTTGAATCCTGATGGTGCAGTGAGAAAGGGACTCATGTCTGAGTATACCCTGCCACACCTATAGTGGCCAAAAACGATTCAGAAAAGGGGGTGGTGATGAACAGAGTGTCTGAATTAAGCAGACCACTCTTACCCAGTCCAAAGATCAGGGCTTGATCCATCACCGTTATTTATCTCACTGCACCATCCCAGTTCAGAACCTGGCTATATGCAAATCAGTCTGTCCCTGGCCCAGTGCATCATGGGAACAGGGCAGACTAAACTACCAAGCCAATTCTTCACCAGAAAGGAGACAAGCTACCGGGGACCGGTTTCTGGCATTTCAGCCGTCGTCGGCCCGGCTTGCTTGAATCCTGATGGTGCAGCGAGAAAGGGACTCATGTCTGAGTATACCCTGCCACACCTATAGTGGCCAAAAACGATTCAGAAAAGGGGGTGATGATGAACAGAGTGTCTGAATTAAGCAGACCACTCTTACCCAGTCCAAAGATCAGGGCTTGATCCATCACCGTTATTTATCTCACTGCACCATCCCAGTTCAGAACCTGGCTATATGCAAATCAGTCTGTCCCTGGCCCAGTGCATCATGGGAACAGGGCAGACTAAACTACCAAGCCAATTCTTCACCAGAAAGGAGACAAGCTACCGGGGACCGGTTTCCGGCATTTCAGCCGTCGTCGGCCCGGCTTGCTTGAATCCTGATGGTGCAGTGAGAAAGGGACTCATGTCTGAGTATACCCTGCCACACCTATAGTGGCCAAAAACGATTCAGAAAAGTAATAAGTACCAACTACCATCATGGTGCTATTACCTGATTCTTGCTTAGGTCGAGCATTAGCGCGCACGCTCTGTCGGCAAGACCTTCTGTAATCACTCTACGGAGTGTAATCCAACCTGCTTCTTGCAATTAGTTCAATGCTGTGTCGCTTTTATTTCCTGGCTCCTTATCGGTTAGCTCTCTGATACATAGTTTCCAGTGTTATGCTAGGAACACTGGCCAACTACAGTTTCATACACTCTAAGGGGGTCGATTCCGATCCGGTAAAATTTCCGTCCGTACGATTCGCATCCTTAGCCGTCTCCGTACGACTCGTACACATGCCGTACGACCCGACGAGTACAACCAGGACGCGAGTCGTACGGTCCACGTCAGGTAAGGGCGATTCGTATGGAAAAGCGCACAATCACATACACACCGTATGGCACGAACCCCCATGATCGCAGGGGTACCCCTGCGATCATGGGGGGTACGCGGCGTACACCCAGCGTACATGGGGTACGCGGCGTACACCCACCATACATGGGGTACGCAGCGTACGTGGGGTCCGTACCCCCATGATCAAAGGGGTACGCGCCGTACCCCTGCGATCATGGGGGGTCCATGCCGTACCCGGAGGGGGGCGTTCCGTACCTGTTTCGGGGCGAACTCTGCTTTTACGGCAGTTTTCAGCTCCCGTAGACAAAGGGTCGTACGGAGCGTACACAACACGAATCGTACTTGCCGGGTCGGAAAGAGCAGCCACGAACCGTACAGAAGTCGCATACAGCGGGTTCCGAGGGCGATTCGTACGGGGATACGAGTCGAACGGTGTCTTGTACGACTCGTACGGAGTATGGCTCCTGGTACGAATCGTACTTCGTCGTACGTACGGGACGCTTACGGGTACGATTCGTACGGGGAGAAAACGCTCCGTACGACGATTCGGAGCACTTTTTACCGGATCGGAATCGACCCCTAAGTGTTATGTGTTCTTTGGGGACTACTTGTTTACTTAATTTTATGCTACTGTTTCTTGCGCTGTTCATTTTTTCGCCACGGCGACCACTTTACCAGCCACCACATGCATAACTTGTATATATTTGGGTGCCGCGCTTTATATTTAGCACGGCGCCCACTTTTATGTTTTTTTTTATATTACCATGATACCCGCTTCACGGGCTATCGTGCATACGTTTTATGAAGATGGGCGCCATGCTTTGTTTCACCATGGCACCTACGATGCAGGCAGGTGCAGAGATTCACATTTCCAAGCATGACGCCTGGCTGCCACACGATTTTGCTTCCTTAACAATGGCGCATGGGCGGCTCCGTAAGTAAACTGGAAGCTGGTACGACCTGGTCTATTGCACCTCACAACGTCTGCTCCACCTCCAGGGACCAAGGACTCCAGCAGTTTCCTGTTTGCAATTTTAAGAAAAGCTAGGGTGTGTGTTTTAAGATTTCTCGCTGTTTCTTCTCTCAAGGCAGTTTCTTTTTAGGAAACTGTACATTAGTCTAACAAACGGCCCTTCATCACGGCTTGGTGTAGCTTGGTCATACACAAAGGCACATTGCACTTTCACTATACTTAAAAAGTGCATTTTCCCCGAAAAGGTATGCTCGGGAAAGTGCATCACCGTTTTAGAGCATTGGAGCTTTACAATTGTGAATAGTAGTGCCCTGCTGCTTTCAAACAACTTACCAACCACCTACTGTCCTTTCTAAATGAGCCTCAAAATAGCTTTTGTAAGTCTCCACAAACCTTACCCTATCATTCTTCTTCCTGGCACCTTCAGAATAGTAATTCAGCCGCTCTCACTCACTGCTTCACAGACTCCATGCTCTTCAAAGAAGCAAACACTATTAATTCAGAGTTTCCATAGAAATATCTCACTAAGTTATGCATCGGTTTTTGTCTATTAAGGTGATCTAGCCATGTATGGACTTAATGTAACATAGTTAACGTGTCTCATTATATAAAAGAGAAGTTTATTATTTCGAAATAAATACAATTGTATTCAGTGAAGGGGCTAACCCAGCTTTTTGACCAAGTTCATAGTATATTATAGATCTAGAAATCTGCATAATTCACCTTTCTCGGATTCAGTGTCACCCACCACTACCCACCCTTCGCTCCTTGGGAAACAGAGACACTGCTAGATTAATCTTTTAAGAACATGCAAACATTACTTGCACCCCATGCAATGATTACTGCTTACTCCTTGTGTACAGGAAAGTACATTAAAGGCAAAGATCTTAAGAAGCTTGTCAACTGAACTAAAGGTATACTCGTGACAACAGCACAGTCCTCCAAAGTGTCAACCCGAGTCTGAGGTGAGCTGTGCTGTAAAAACTCCTTAGGTGGTACATACTACCGAGAAGACGGGATTACATGTTCGGGGCACAACTAGGAAACGTTTATTTGCACAGTAATTATGTAAATGTAAATGTTCCACAAATTATGCCTTTCATATTCCCAGCTCCGTTTTAAAGTGGCCAAACCACTGATCTGCGGGACTTAATCAATTAAATATTCTTACGAAAATGTAAAAACATTGACTCATTGGAAGATCTACAATAAGTCTGAAAGCACAAACCCTGTTTATACCTTACAGTATCTTAAGAGAATAAGTCAAGGTCAGTACTACAAATACACTACAAACACACTGCGTTATTGCTAAGTTCTGCCACTTAACTTGCATATTTGACATTCTGAACTGCAGCCTTGTGTTTTGTTTTAACACTGCCTGCTATTCAGGGCTGCCTTATCAAGGAAGGTGATCTTGCTCAATATGCAGCTTCATGCAACCTTATATAATAAATTTGTTTGCCAAGATGGATGGTTTATTTCGTGTTTCACAATATTGCTTGTTTCTGGGGTGAGACAGAAAAACTAGGAAGTATTTGAAACAAACAGAAGTCTAAAAATATCAGTTATCGGTTAGATTAGTACTGTGTGATGTTTAGGTTGGTTGGAAAAAATCCGCTCCTCTAAAGCTCTTCACTATAAAATCCGCATTGGGGAGGCAGAGAACTCCTCTAAAGAGCTTTTCAAAATCTTCAAAGAAATTTCGGTGCTTACCAATGATAACCAATCCTGTAATGATTCGGTGGAAACCTGTAATAAAATAGCGCAATATTTCTCTGGGAAAATCACCGCCATCTATGCTAACTTTTCTGGGCACCTGACTTCTGGCCACGACTTTAAGGAAAGCTCAGAAATTGATCCTATGGAGCATTGCTTACAATGTTTTTCGGTACCCCCTCCGGAAACGCTTATAAACATTTGCAAAAGCGTCAAATCGGGTTCTCCCCATGACCCAGCCCCTCCGAAAGTACTTACCACTAGCTTACAAGTACTGGAACCTTACTTCAGGCATGTCACTCAAGTATCCTTTTCCTCTGCTTGCCTCCCGGAGGATTGGAAAAAAGCTATAGTATTGCCCATTAAAAAGAAACCCAATGTGAGTCAGGATATATTAGAAAATCTGCGACCTATTTCCCTCCTTCCATATCTTGCGAAAGTGGCCGAAAAAATAGCCAACAAGCAACTTATGGCCCACTTAGAATCTAATAATTCCTTGCATGGATCCCAATCTGGTTTCAGAACGAACTATTCTACTGAGACAGCCCTCTTAAGAGCGACTGAAACTCTTCGGGCAGGAGCTGATGAGGGTCACACAATGGCACTTATCATGCTGGACCTCAGTGCTGCGTTTGACACTGTAGCACACTCCATCTTGCTACAGTGTCTAAACAAAGCTGGGGTCACCAAGACGGCACTAGGTTGGCTAAAAGCTTTCCTCTTAGGCCGCAGTTTTCAGGTCCAAAGAGGTACTTTCCTCTCAGACAGCATTACTCTTGAACAGGGGGTGCCTCAGGGCTCTGCCCTGAGCCCCACCCTGTTCAACCTTTATATGGCCCCGCTGGCAGATGTGGTACAATCGTACGGCATAAAATTAGTATCCTATGCCGACGATACCCAACTGCTCATCTCATTATCCCAAGCCCCTACCTTAGCTGCAACCAACTTCAAAATTTGCATGCAGGAGATTGCAGGTTGGATGAACCAACACTGCCTGAAACTCAATGACTCTAAAACAGAGGTTCTTGTGATAGGTGGTAGCGCTACGAGCTGGACTCAGGATTGGTGGCCTCCTTATTTATTTATTTATTTATGGAGCTTATAGAGCGCGCAGCTACCTCCGAAGGAGGTGTCCCGGCGCTAAGATTACATAACTGTCCCCATGAGGAGTAACCAAGATCATATCTCACAGAAAAAAATGGGAAACGGTGAGGAGTTGACAGTTCCAAGTCCTACCGCCTAGTGAACAGCCAGGTCTTGAGTTTGCGGCGAAAGGCTGGCTCAGATTCGCAGAACCTGAGGTCAAGGGGGAGGCTATTCCAGAGCTTGGCGGCAGTGACGGTGAAAGATCTGCCGCCAGTCCGAGAAAGCCTGAATCTAGGAACCAACAGAAGACGAAGGTTATTGGATCTGAGATGTCTGGCTGAAACAGAGATCTTGAGACGCTTTTTCAGATAAAGTGGGCCAGTACCATGGATAGCTCGAAATGTCAGGATCAGAATTTTAAAGTCTATGCGTCGTGAAATGGGAAGCCAATGAAGTTCTTCACGGTAGGCTCTGACTGAAGTACGGGCAGGGATGTTACCGATGAGCCGGGCTGCCGCATTTTGGACTATTTGCAGGCGGTCAATAAGATAGTGCGGGGCGCCTGCATATAGACTATTAGCATAGTCTAGATGGGTGATGATAAGGGCCTGGACTACAGTTTTGCGTGAGGATAGAGGAAGGAAGGGGAAGATTTTTCTGATCATGCGAAGTTTAGAGAAACAGGCCCCTACCACTTTGTTAACTTGGGCATTTCCGGACAAAGAGTTGTCAAAAATGAAGCCCAGGTTACGAGCTGCCTTCACGGGAGAGGGTGGGGGATTCAGAATGGTAGGCCACCAGAGGGTTGCAGGGGGGGGGGATTTTTTACTGAAAAAGAGAACCTCGGTTTTGTCGGTGTTAAGGGCAAGGTGATTGGCTGACATCCAGGAGCATATGTTACCAAGGCAGTTTCTAAAGTTGGAGAAGAGGGAGTCAGAATGGTCTCGAAAGGAAAAGATAAGCTGAGTATCGTCAGCGTAGGAGACCACCCTGACGCCCCAGGATTCAACTACCTTGGCCAGAGGAGCCACATAAGCATTAAACAGTAGAGGGCTCAAGGCAGAGCCCTGGGGCACTCCACACAGGAGGGGTTTGTCTTCGGATTCAAAAGGGTGCATCGTAACCCTTTGGGAACGGCTAGACAGGAAAGAAATAATCCAGGCCAGCACTGTCCCACCGACCCCTAGCTGCTGTAGGCGGGAGGTAAGTATTTTGTGGGAGACAGTATCAAAAGCAGCGGATAGGTCGAGGAGGACCAACATGGCCTCCTCGCCCCTATCCACTGATTCCCTGATAATTTCAGAGACTTCAAGCAGCGCAGTCTCGGTGCTATAGCCGGATCTAAAACCGGACTGAGAGTCGTGTAGCAGCTGATTTGACTCTAAGTACAGTGCCACTTGTTTCTGTACCACCTTCTCCAGTATCTTGGCAGGTTTAGGCAGGAGAGAAATAGGTCGATAGTTGCTAAAAAGCAGAGGGTCTGCACCAGGTTTTTTCAGTATGGGGACCAGCCTGGCCTGTTTCCAAACTGAGGGGAATAGACCTTGCGACAAAGAGGCATTCCAGATGGAAAGAAACGGGTTCACCAGGATAGGGGCGAGATTACCCATGATTTTGGCAGGAACTGGGTCCAGGGGGGAACCAGACTTAACGTTGCGTAATAAAGCTAACGCGAGATCAGGAGTTAGCTCGCTAAAAGAATTGAAAGAACAAGAGGGGAGGCCAGGGCAATCATCAGAGAAATCCGGAGCCATTGCTGCAAAGGAGGAGGAGAGTTTAACTATCTTCTCTTGAAAAAAATCAGACAATCCATTGCAGAGATCTTGAGTGGGAGTAAAGAGGGATTTCAAAGCAGGAGGATTTACGAAGTCATTCACTATGGAAAAAAGAGTTTTGGAGGAATTCTGCGCCTGTTGAATCAAATTAGAAAAGTAAGCTCTCATGGACGAGCGTGTAAGTTTGTGGAACTTACTCAGGGCAGATTTGTAGGCCAATTTGGCTACAGGATCATAGTTCAATCTCCATTTACGTTCCAACTGCTTACACTTGCTCTTTTCCTCACGCAACAGAGGGGAGAACCAAGGGGCAGAAGGACGGGATCTGGAGGAGGTGACGGGGACCAGAGGGGAAACCGAGTCAAGTGCATCCGAGAGGGCCGAATTGAATCTCAATGTTTCTAAATTGAGGTCATTTAGCTGGTTAAAATGAAAATGTAGATGAGCTTCCAGGGAGTTACATGTAACTTTGGTCCATTTACGACCTTTAACTCGATTAAGGGGGATAGGGGGAGGAGGAGAGGGGGCCGTGAAAGAAAAAGGGATAAGATAATGATCGGTCCATGTCAAAGGAGTGGGGGGGAGAGTGGAGAGGGAAGGAAGATTGGAAAAAAATGAGGTCAAGGGTATGGCCTGCTATATGAGTAGGACCTGTCACTAGTTGAGGCAAGGTGAGTCCTTGTAAGGTTTCTAACAGAGAGGAGGCTAATGTGCAGGAGGGATTATCAATATGAATATTAAAATCTCCTAAAACAGTAAAATGGGGGTGTTTGAGAGAAAAATCGGCGATGGAGTGAATCAGAGTGATAAGGGAGGAAGAGGTGACGGCCGGGGGATTATAGACCAGTATGCCTGCACAGATGGAACAAGCAGGGTCCATAATTGAAAAGTGAGCGGCTTCAATGATGCCAAGGTTGGGAATTTTCGTGAGGTTTAATTTGAGATGGGATTTAGCAATGATCGCAAGACCTCCTCCGGTCTTAGAGTTGTCTCGATTAATGCCAATGAAATGATAACCAGGGGGAGTAGCAAGAGTGATGTCCGGTTTGGAGGAGTCTTTTAACCAAGTTTCAGTAAGAAACAATAGGTCCCAATTATGGGTTTCAAAAGATAGCCATATGTCATGAGCATGGGCTGGGAGAGATCTGCAATTGACTAATGCGGCCTTTAAGATGGTGGATGGCTGATCATTGATTTTAGAGGATAGACGCCGAGGTCTAGGTACTATGGGAAGAGAAAAGTTACAGTGAGGGCAGGAATAAACAGTAGTATCTAGGCTAGCAATGTTACAGCAAGTAAAGGGGGCACAGGTATCAGGACGGAGGTGAAGAAGTTGTTCAGAGGACCAACGAATTTTTGGAGCAAGTGGAGCAGGGGTTACGGCGTTGGGCGCGGGTCCGGCGCGGACGGGCGCAGACGGGCTGGACTTAGGCGCGACTTCGGCGCGCAAACGGCGCTCCCGCTGCGCTCGTCCGCTGCGCTTCCGATGGAAGCACATGTTTTATAGCTGCAGATAACGTCAGTAGGGGGGTGTGGCTTCGAAAAAGGGGCGTGGCCTCGCTCGACGACGGAATGGCGGCAGCGCTGACCTCTGCTGCAGCGCCTTCCAACGAAGAGTTCAAGTGCCAAGGGGAGAGCAAGGAAATAGGAAGTGCAGCAAGTAAATAATGTCACAGTCCAATGTTTAAGATCAAATTAAAACAAGTTAAAAAACACACTCCCGGCTTTCCGCCTCAGGAGGACAAGAGAGCAACCACCGGCGCTTGTAAGCAGCGTCCTTATGAATGCTCTGTCAGTTTCGCGCGCCCTCGAGGGGGCGTGGCTTCGAAAAAGGGGCGTGGCCTCGCTCGACGACGGAATGGCGGCAGCGCTGACCTCTGCTGCAGCGCCTTCCAACGAAGAGTTCAAGTGCCAAGGGGAGAGCAAGGAAATAGGAAGTGCAGCAAGTAAATAATGTCACAGTCCAATGTTTAAGATCAAATTAAAACAAGTTAAAAAACACACTCCCGGCTTTCCGCCTCAGGAGGACAAGAGAGCAACCCTTGTCTGGGTCCTTTACCTACCCCCGGCAAGGAAGCCAAGAACCTAGGGGTCTGGGTTGATCCCAAACTCTCCTTTGACAGCCATGTCCACAAAGTAGTAGGGAAGTGCTTTGGGGTGCTAAAAACCTTAAATCGAACTCTGGACCTCCTTCCTTTAGAGGCCAGACGCACCCTGATCCAAGCACTAGTCATCTCCCGTATTGATTACGGTAATGTGCTACTCCTAGGGACAACAGAAAAGAATATGAAAAAGCTACAAGTCCTCCAAAATACGGCAGCACGGTTAGTCCTTAGGCTACCTAAAAGAGCACCATCGAAGCCCACCTTGGATGCTCTCCATTGGCTTCCTATAAAAAAGAGGATCCTTTTCAAAGCACTCCTTATATGCTACAGGATTAACTCTATGAAAGCCCCTGAATACCTCAAGGATCTAGCCATTCCCTATGAGCCCAACAGAGCACTTCGCTCTATGGGAACTGGTCTCCTCAAAATTCCACGTATAAGGAAGGCCAGAATGGGAGGACGATCTTTTCGTGTGTTGGCAGCCAAAAACTGGAACTCCCTCCCTATGAACATTAGACTAGCTGGAACAGAAACAATATTCAGGAAACTTTTAAAAACGTACCTGTATACCCTTTAATTTTGCCCTCTCTCCTGCTACTCTCTCCACAGCGCGGGGACACGCCGGGATGGCGTCACCAGGCGCTTTATAAACTCCTTTATTATTATTATTATTATAGGATATGAAGATGCACTTATACTGTATCTTCAGGGCTCATTAAAACTCACATGTAAAGACATGCAGGGGCATATTATCAAGGGGGTTTATCTCTGCTTTTTTGGCTTTAAAAGCCAAGAAAGCGGAGTTAAAATTATCTCCCTATTACCTAGCTGTCGCTAACACCAGTTAGCGACAGCTAGTAGGAGATATCGACATCTTGGGCCCGCTTTGCATGTCAGTGAAATTTATCACTAATGACATGCAAAGTGGGCCTGCCAAGCTGTTAGCGACTGGAAACAGTCGCTAACATCGCTATCTCCTATTACCAACTTTTGGAGCGCTAAGCGTGAATATCTCCAAAAGCTAACACCTGCCCCTGAGCAGTTCTTAGCCATGTTATCCAATGGGAGGTGGATAACATGGCTAAGAGCATTAGCTCGGTAATGCATGAATATCGCTGACTTTTCAGCGATATTTATGCATTTCGGCCGATTTTTATCGCTTAGGAGATAAACCTTGATAATAGCAAGGTTCCTAAGCGATAAAAATCGCCGCAGCTCGGCGATAAAAATATTGCCGCTAAGCCAACATAGCGATAATTATTGCAAGTTGTTGGTAATATGCCCCGCAGTTCCCTGTGTGTGAAAGCAATTAATCTCTTTCCCTGCTTGCTTGACACGACACACAGGCTCACTTACACTTTCACAGACTGACTCAGACACTCACCCGCTCAGAGACCCATTCATATACTCACACACACACTCACAGACCCACTCATACTCTGACACACCCACTCACAGACCCACACAGGCACTCACAAACCCACTCACAGACCCAGTGTGGATCAGCAAATTCACAGCAAAGTTGCACAGGGTACTGTGCTAAGCACCGCAGTGTATTTGTGGGAAAAAAGCAAACAAAATGGGCTTTTTCACAGAAAACATGGAAATGGTTAAAGAAATGCTGACCGTTTCGAAATGGTGTAACAAAAATAAAAGAGCAAAGGAAGCCTGAGATTTGTAGAGCAGCATAAGTAAGAGCACGGAGTGAAGGATAGCCATTTTAGCTGCTTTTCTACTGAGAGTAACAGTGGATTGCCTGAGTTGTCACTGGAATTTTGGAATGAAAACAGATGCTAACGAACATAGAAATGAAGCAGGGAGAACAGCAAAGAGCTTTTACAGGTATGTTAATTAGGTTGCAGTATTTAAGTGTATATTTCTATAGAAAAATTGAGTGTATATAAGCTGAAATTAAACGTGTAGCTTCTAGACTCTACACTAGAAGGGAAAATCAAAGGGAAAATTGAAGAGATCTTAGATGAGAATATTAACAAAAAATGCAGTAAGCAGGAAAGGAGAAAGATAAATTGCTATACTGAAAGTATAGTCATTTTATTAAACCACGATGAATGCAGGTGTTTGAAATTAGATGTAATTTGCACACGCTCACACAGGCAGGTATGCACCTACACACCCAGTTACATGCCCATAAAAGCACTTATGTACACACCACAGATATAGCCAGACAGTGACTGAAACACTCAGTCACACACCCATAAAACCATTCACACACCCACGTTTTAGTACTAGTTCCACCATAGAGCCTGGGGGGACATCTGCAGAATGCAATCCGCACAACAGTAAGAGTTTGAAGAGGACTAATTCAAAACTCTTGAGAAGGGAGAGCCCTGATGCTAGTTGACTTCAGAATCTAGGCCCCAAAGGGTAGAGGTTCTCAAATGGAGGGAGAGGAGCAGGGAAATGACTGGGCAAAGGCTCCAGAGGAGAGAGTGGACCCCCGAGGAAAGAGTTTCCTATTGGGTTTCATGCAGGAAGAACTGTATCCTTCAAAACCAGTCCCCCGAGGACCTCAAGGATAGACAGTGTGAGTGGAACCTGAAGCTGCAGCCAGAATAGCTGGCTGCAGTGGAGAGAAAGTCTGAGGCTAAGAAAGCCTCAGATTCGAAAAGGGTCTTGCTGGCTCATAAATTAAGTGTCAATCTGCTGGATTTGAAGGCCAAATCGCTGTTAGAGTGTAGCAAAAATGGTAGGAGCACTGCCACTACTGTCTGCAGTGCAGAAGAAAGAGTTCATATACCCAGGAACTTGGTGGATGACTTTAAGGAGGGAGGTGATATAGACAGGTGTTTCAGGAATATGTTGTAGCTCTATAGGTACAGAATATCTCTGAATAGGATTGGAAAGCTGGCATTTGGGGTCATATTCCTGGTGATAGGAGGGATGACCTACTGGCCCTGGACAATGTTGAGGTATCCTACCATAAAGGAGGCCATTATCATTATTTGTGAATTCACCACAGAGGAGTTCAAGTTGAAATTCAGAGGTAGTCAGAAACGGTGTCCCCAGTCCTGGGAAGATTACGAATGGCAGAAATGGATTTGGGGGCCCGTACAGATCCCCCTCAATCCCAGGTGCAGGGACATGTACCCTGGGGGGCACCTATGGTGCACCCCTACCTATCCCTGCCCCATGTGGCACGTAGTGCAGGGATGTGTCTGCACCCTCTATATTGCATTGTGGGTGGGCTGCTGAATGTATCCCCACCACAATGCAAAAAATAGGTGATTCGACCACTGTGGTGGCAGTCGCATTGTGATCAGGACTGTGGGGAGGTCGCCCCATTGGCGGCCGGTCCCAAATCTGTATCGATGGCGAACGTTCTAAAGTCCGCCCGCCATCGTAATGAAGCCCTTTGTGAGATTCACTGACACAACATCAATGTAGAAAATATCAATGTTAAAAATATTGCCAAAAAAATGTAGACAACAAAAATATCGACTCCTACACCTAAACAGGTAAGTACATAAATATCGACTCATAAATATCGATGTAAAAAATATAGATGTATAAAATATTGACTTTTATATGAATATAAAATATAATAATTTATATTAAATACATTAAATATTAAATATAACATTAACAAAATAAAATAGATGTAATATACATTTTGACAAAACATAACAAATAAACTTACTAAAAAAACAAACCCACAAACATAATAATGTATACATATATATTTACTTTAAAACAAATAAGCTATTATTTTAATTTATGTTAAACATTTAAAATAATATAAAAAATGTAAATATATATTAATGATTTAAGATATTTAAAAAACACAAATCTATAATAAATTAAAACATTACACTATTAGAAAAATATATAAACTTCAATTTCACAATACAGTCAATGCAACAGTAGGGAAAGTGTTTGATAGCAAAGGAGTAAATGAATTAGTCCCACTCCAGTAACAGCAACAGTAGGTAAAGTGTTGGATAGCGGAGGGGAAAAAATTCCTATTCCCACTCCACTGAGTTCCAATATTCAGAACACCTTCCTCGAAGGAATGAAGGCCATAGCGGAGTAGATGAAAGTACATTTTCTCCAACTCAATACAGCTAAGTTGGAGATAATGTTATTTGGCGAAGCCACCGTGAAATGGTCTCCGAGCTGGTGGCCAGAGGAATTAGGTCCACAAACTCACGCTGGGAGACCATGTGTCTTCCACAGTTGGAGCCTGCTTTCATAGTCTTAGCATGCTCAGAAGAGTCTTGCCCTTCCTACCTTCATCTACCCAGAAAACCTTCATCCAGGCGCTAATCCAAAGCCGCCTGGATTACTGTAATGAGCTACTGATGTCAGCTAATGAAAGTGCCATAAAAAGACTCCAAGTCATTCAGAACACCACGGCCCGACTGGTGACCAATGCCCCCCTAAGCGCCGCTTCCCTTCCTTTGCTTTAAAAACTACACTGGCTACCAATACGGAAAAGGATCACATTTAAGATCTGTTGTATGGCATACAAAGCAGTAAACAGGCTTGGCCCCAGCAACCTAAATGATAAATTTGTTAACTATGCTCCTTCCAGACCCCTCCGCTTTGGAGCCAAAGCTCTGCTCCAAGTCTCACACTTAAAAAAAAACGCACTGTGGTAAGGCCTTCTACCATCTGGCCCAACACTACTGGATCAAACTCCCCCTGAACCTGAGTCAATGCACCGACTACCTAGCTCTCATAAATCTGCTGAGAACATCATTGTTCTAATAATCCAAGCACAGGATACCCTTACGGGGTGATTTGGGCGCTTTATAAGCTATTACAAAATAAATAAATAAATACAACTGTGGGATAGCAGAGGGGTAAAAATGTTTATTCCGACTCCAGAGAGGGCACCTGTAGGGAAAGTGTTGCATAGAGGAAAGGTAAAAATTACTATTCCAACTCCAATGAGTGCAACAGTAGGGAGAGTGCTGGATATCGGAGGGTAAAAATTACTATTCCCACTCCGGTGAGTACAACAGTAGGGAAGTGTTGGATAGCGGAGGGGTAAATTTACTACAACCACTCCAGTGAATGCAACAGTAGGGAAAGTGCTGGATAGCATAGAGGTAA
This sequence comes from Lissotriton vulgaris, assembly GCF_964263255.1. Lineage (NCBI taxonomy): Eukaryota > Metazoa > Chordata > Amphibia > Caudata > Salamandridae > Lissotriton > Lissotriton vulgaris. The sequence goes on from NC_141689.1 coordinate 1,859,977,959, forward strand.
AAATTACTATTCCCACTCCAGTGTGTGCAACATTAGAGAAAGTGTTGGATAGCAAAGAAACAAAAATTACTATTCACACTCAAATAGTTAAAAATAAAAAAAATATTAAAAATAAAAATAAATTATCAATATAAATATATAGTATTTAAAATATAAAAAAATCTTAAACATATAAAAAGAAAACATATTGTAATATTAATTACATATAACAAAAAACTACAAATATTATATAAATGAAATATTACATAAATGTATAAAAAATAATTCCTATAAACTAGAAAATGTTTACAAACAAAACAATTATTTAAAACATAAATGTATTTATTTTATTTCCTACCCTATAACACCTCACCAATAACAAAACACTTCAACATTTATAATTAAATGTATTTCCATAATTTCCATAATTAATAATCAATTTAAAAAATATTATCAATAAAAGAACAGCTATAAACAGTAATGGACTACTCACACTTTAACACTATAATATCCACAACACACACCTAAATGAAACAATAAATAATAAAACAAAAAAAAAACGTATTTTTAAAGCAAAAACTATTACTATTAAAAACGAATAATTAAAACATTTAAATGTATATAATACCCACACTTTACCCCTTTAAAAGTAAAAACACACCAAAAATAAATATCAATTAATTAACATCAATTAACAACTACATACTAATTAATTAAACACAAATACCTTCCCACCCTTTACTCATATAAACACCACAACACACACCAAAAACTAATTACACAATTACTATAATTAATTACCAAGTAATTAATTAAAATTAATAAACAACTAATTATTAATTAATTAATAATAAATTACTGTACACATTTAACACTATAGCATCTCAATTAGACAAATAAATAAAAAATAATCAATACATTTATATCATTAAATTACTTCCCAACCTATTCCCCTATAAACACACAACCCACTATGGAGCTATAAAGGCAAAATTCAAATAATATTTTTTTTATAACAAATAAAAATGTAATACATACATTATAAATGCAAACAATTCTTATACAAAAAATGTATCACATACATATAAAATATATACTAAAATACATAACATTAATAAAACAAGCATTTACAATGCAACGGTTTCGCCTTTGGAGAAGTTACAGCTATTGGCATTGTAAATGACAAAATTTGTATTTATGTATTGGTTTTGAAAACAGATAAATAAATGGCATTGTCATTTACATTGCCAATAGCTTAATCTCTCGCAAATGTGAGAACTATTGTACCCTACGGACGAGCTCAGCAGACAGCAATTACTACCACCCACACACACACCCAGAGCCACACACACACACCCAGAGCCAGCCACACACACCCAGAGCCAGCCACACACACCCAGAGCCAGCCACACCCAGAGCCCCCCACACACCCAGAGCCCCCCCCCACACACACACACAACCAGAGCAGTCACATACACACACCCACTGGAGCAGTCACACACACACACACACACGCAAGCAGTCACATACACACACACACACACTGGAGCAGTTGCATACACACACACACACACTGGAGCAGTCACAAACACACACACACACATTCTGGAGCAGTCACATATACACACACACACTCTGGAGCAGTCACATACACACACACACACACTGGAGCAGTCACATACACACACACACACACTGGAGCAGTCACATACACACACACACACTGGAGCAGTCACACACACACACACACACACTGGAGCAGTCACATACACACACACACACACTGGAGCAGTCACATACACACACAATGGAGCAGTCACACACGCACACACTCGGGATCCCTCATGTGTAGACAGCGGGTGAGATCGTTGGTGTTTTCAAATATAGAAGAACAGGCAAGGAACATACAAGAACTAAGAATATTGTGTTCATTTGTCCAAGTTCTATTCCTATAAAAAATAACTGCCAAGAAAATAGTCAGAGGACTCAATATGGGAGATGGGCTTTAACAGCGAGGTTCTTCACGATCACCCTTCTTGAAATATGTATGATTAATTAGGTGGACCAAGAGGGAGACAGATGAAAAGTATTCAATCACACTGGATCACCAATAAAATGTAGCATGGAAAGAACCATGAACCTTCTTCCTGACGTACCTGAACTAACCAGCGCCTTAAGACAAATCACTTGTCTCGCTATTTAGGTTATTCTCTCATCATCACTCCGTGTAGCCTACTGGACCAGGAGCAAACTAATCCAATTTGTATTTCTCTTACTAACAATTGGACCTATCCTGTTTTCACCTTGCTATCTGTGACCATGCCCTCCCTCAATCCTCCACATATCTCCTTCCATTACCTGGCTTCCCTCTTCCACCTGAACAGCATTTTCCCTTATCTGTCCTAAATTGTCCTTAATGCCTCATATACAGACCTTATATTGTGCTAGTACTCTCGTCACAGAAAGTGCAGGTTATGTCTCAGAAGTGGGGAAATGTTATTTGCAATAATCACGACTTGATACTTGCACAGCACAAAGGTACCATTGCATCCAAGCAATGTGAAATGGGTGCGCGTGGGAAAGGGTATTTAGGTTACACAGCAAGTACACAAAGCTTGATTAAATGGAGAAAGGCACACAGTAAGAACTGGGGGGGGAGCAAACCTTGCACAGACAGATTTTCATATCAAGAACACTTTCAGAACAAGCAATAGCAAAGCCAAATGACATGGTCTTTTAAACTGGATTCTACTGGCGTTGTCAATGCTTGTTCGGTTCTTCCAATTTTTGTTCGACTACCTTAATTTCAGAACTCCCTGAAGAAAGTGTCACTGTATGCAAATAATTATATTAAAATGCATTCCTGCATGTAAAATATACTTTTTAAATGACTACATTCGAAGTTAATTATAATATTAACAATAAGGAACGCTGCTTGTCAAAACGGACTTATTTCACCATGCAACAAAATGCTGGCTGAAGGCTGGACCACAGCCACGACATTGTTAAGTGGAATCGTGTATTTTAACAACGTGTAACATATGTGGCTGCGACTATGTTATTTCAACTCGCATTCTTACTATAAATGTTCTGACTAAATATCTCCCTACGGGAAAGCGATAAAAATGCAGCATTTTGACCGTATACAAATGGTGTGAGATACAAATCTGTTTTATTCCAGCCAACAATCTAGGCTTATAGACAAAAAATAGGTAAATGTAATAAGCATGCAGAAATAAAGCCGCATACTCTTCACTGCTGGAGAATTCACTGTGTGCACTATACACAACGGGATTACACTGAGCAAGTGAGGACATACAGTTGGGAAAAGAGGGAGCACCCCCTCGACGGAAAAGAACCATTAAATCTTATACAGCAACAGTATGTCAATACATTAACGGTGGGTCATCATATGAAAATAATTACAAAAATAACATTGCAAACTTAGTATTGCATCAGTTTACTAAATAAGACCATCTGTAAGTCAGCTGAGACATTCTAATATATGCGTAGAATATGTTACAATCAAAGTGTATGGTGTGCATGTAACGCACTCGAGGGTAGAACAAGCGTAAATAACAAATATAACTGTGGAGGTAAAGATAATATGCTAAAGTATACGGCAGGGTTAAATGCAGCGGTTCTTTCGAGACTTACCGGAGAAGTAACGTGTAGTGAATTCCAGGTTCCAAACGCAGAGCCGGTCGGGTTTAGGGAAAGACCAATGTGAGAGCTTGTTATAGGTATGTGGGTGGGTCACGTGATCGGCAATAGCGGGTGTCAGATAAACGGAGTTCAAGTTAAGGTAAAATAATCACGAAAACTTCCTTTTAAATACACGAGCAGATTGTCATCCTTCTAATTGCGGAACTTTAGACTTATTTGTGTTTTAATCGTATTTTACTATTTTGGTGCCTACTCTGAATCTCTTTAAGTGTTGCCACATATGTTATTTTTGCCAGGTGGGTGTGGAAACCACGTGTCTGCGTTCTTTAAATAAAAAACGCATTGCTTTGCCTGTGCCTCTTCAACATAAAGGGTAAGCTTTTTGAAATAATAAAATATTTAATAGTCAATTATACATTATTTGTAACTGCTGCACCTCCTGGGAAAGGGGCCGCTTCGGTTCTTTCTGCATCTTAGGAAGCTAAGTAGAGGGAAGGATTGACAAGGACAGGGCAAGCTCAGCTGCCATGAACAGGCGCCTTTATGTTCTGCATAGGACTGAAGACCCGAAGGAAGACAACAGGCCATTCGGCCACATTTCAGTCACTGTCATTCCGTGTTACTGGAGCTTTCATCGTCATGGGGCCCTCTCCAGACACGCCCGTCTATCAAACCAAACCACGCGTGTGAAAGACCTTCGCAAGTGTAGAGAAACTCCCATATTTAGTACTGAAACTTATACACGTTTCCAGCTTCGTCCAGTGTCTCCCGAGTCCCAGCTTCCCCAGCATTCTCTCTCCTGTGTCCCATTTGCCGAGAGAGACACTACTAGAGCGGGCCCTGTCACAGTAAAGCACACACAGCCCAGCCATTGACTGTGTCCATTCAGAGTGAGCACGAAGGGCATGTACAAGCAAGTTTTAAACCCCAACGAACAGTCTGGCCAGGACATATCTTAACAAAGCACAATTCTATCAAAGTTGCGTTCTGTATCATGTATGCACACACCTATGCGCACCTATGCGTACCGCCACCTGCACTACCCTACTCTCGCATGCCCCATCAGATCCAAACTCACAACTCCAAGCGCTTCTGAAATGTGCAGCACAATGAACAGAACTATAACAAACTATGCACACAGGCTCAACCTTGCCACAAACTACACAAGGAAGGCACAGAGCGTTATGTAAATGCCATCTGCAAATTGCTCATTCAGTTTAATGCTTAACGAGGATATGTTTCAATGTTCTAGTCAAGATATTTGCAAAATTCGATTTTTAGGCACCCACATTTGGATCTGAATTATTTAAGGTATACTGAAATAAAGAAAGCACCAACAATCAGGTAATTAACTTCTCCTCATGATTGCGCCAGAATGAGGAACTTTCCCCTCAGTTGTAAACCAACGCACTCAGTGCTCGTTCTTCTTAGCTGCGGCGGAGGCTTGTTTGATGAAAGTCAAGCTCCCCGCTGCAAGAGATGTTGACAGTGGCGTAGCTAGAGATTGTGGCGCCCGGGGCTATCCCTCAGATTGCCGCCCCTGGGTCGGGGGGTGCTGGAAAAAAAGGACGGCGAGCACTTGAAAGAGGTCAGAGAGACGTTCAACCCTATTCAAGGCCCGGGACAAACTGATTCGGCACTGCAGCACTCCGATGCCCCAAAAAATCTGCCCACATAGGAAAGTATTCTATATTCACGGCCATGAGGAGTTGTAGGGAGAGCATTTGGGTTCCATTTAGCAGATGAGGCTTCTACCACCAAACACTCTGAAGGGTGCCATGAGATATTTTGGGTCAGAATGTGCCTATACAGTCTTATGGTCATTTAACACTGCCTACAGTGTATTGCTTCTCTGCATCACTACTGGGTGAATTCCATACAATCAAGTGAAGGTTTAACAATGCCTGCAATGGGTTACTCACCAGGCGCTCCCCAGTCACTCCTGTATAGACTCCATAAAATAATCACTGGTGATTTAACAGTCCCTCCAAACATTTTACTGAAGCCATGAACTGAGCATCATGAACAATTATGTGCAGTGCACTCAGTGTGCCATGTGCTCCCCACATCATTAAACATCTGGTACCTCCCCCAAATGGTCCAGATAAGCCAATCCACAAACATCCTTTTCATCCACGTATTTCAAAGGAAAACAATGCAAATTGGAGTACTTGACAACCTTACCAAGGGTATGAAGTGCTATATAAATATGACACGGACCACTCCCAAACCCCTCCCCCTAGAAAAGTGCTTCATGTCTCGCCAGGGGTATGGAAAGTGTTATGTAAATAACATATAAATGCAATACATGCTTGCCAGCAGGCTCTGATTGATACTTCTTCCACAGATTCCTGTGGTAAGTAGAGGCCGCTAATGGGAGGTTGCCTATGAGGATCATGTGACCAGACTGACACCCATTTGTCAGAAAGAACACCAAGTCAGTGGGTGCGAAATGGCAGTAAGAACTGCTCAATGCGAGTCAGGAGAACAGGGAGGCCAGAGGTCAGAGTGGGCAGCGACATGGAGGTACGTGCACGAAAACAATGAATACGGAGCATGCATCTGCATCTTTAGAAAACCACAGTGCCCTGTCTGCCAGCTGCCGTGGATCACAGGGACAATGACACTTCCCGCTTGTTGGTTATGTTTTTCAGGCCAACTGTTTGGGAGTCGTAGTTTTACTTGAAAACATATGTACTTGTGGGTTTAAAAATCCCAGCAGACAAAGTGGTGTTGGCTAAAAGACATGACTGGTAGCATTTCTCGTACGTGTTTTTAATATTCTTGTCACAAGTTTGTCTCCACCCGGAAAAGATGCTGCACTCGCTTAGATCTTGACATTTCGAGATCTTTAGAGCTCATTGACGTCAACAACCTCTTCTGACATAAGTTACCCTCTTGTGCATAAATCAATACGCCCCTCGTAACAGAAGTTGTAGCCTTCTCCGTGACTGAACCCGTATTTTGCTCACCTGAGAGGACGGCGCTGAGGTGACTGCTTCTCAGTAACAGCTAATTATGGCATTTTTTCTAAACTTCCTTCTTCCATTTCTCAAAGTGAGGCATCTCACGGAACGGCGCTCCACGGCTGGGGCCCTGGGCTCTGGCATTAGCAATGCCTGGTGCAGAGGCGGTGAGTTAAACAATTAACTTCTCTTTGTCTGCAGCTCCGTCGGCCTGCCACCACCGGACACCTTCGCCATGCGCGCGCAGTTAACAGTGCAAAAGCTCGTGTGATATCACGGGCCTATGAAAGGTGGTGCCGGTGGTGGTGGCGTGCAGCAGTTGCAAGCCGCCCCAAAAATAGTGCCGCCTGGGGCGGACCGCCCCCTCCGCCCCCCCCCCCCCCCTAGCTACGCCTATGGATGTTGAAGACGCGGAGGAACGTGGTTATTTTTCTTCTTTATACCCAATTAAGCGAAATCACACGTTTTTCTCTCGCTCCCACCACCTGTCTCTTGTATTCCCAGCAGTGGCTGGTAGGAACGCTGTTAGCGCAGCGCCATGCCACTCTTGACCTCACGCACTGGCTGAGACGAAAATGTACTCCCGATTCGTGCTTTTCACTCCAAATCCGTTCCCAGCTTCTTGTCCCCGTTCTGCTGTAAAGTAGTGCATGGATTTTGTGAAAATATGTAACAAACCCCTCAATCCCCTGGACATTAGCACGCTGTCGCATAAGACATCAAAGTCTTTGTCGAAGGCGAGTGCAAACAAATGTAATAAAAAAATTACAGGCATGGCTTCTCCAGATGGCACATTACGCACGAGGCATTCAGAGGGCACAGGGTACGAAGGCGACTTGAACGTTGAATTGGAGTACTTTGAGCGGTGGCAGCTGCTGAACTTGAAAATTGTGAAAAGGAATACAAAACAAGTCAGGTCCCGGGCCGCGCTGTGATTGGCTGACGTCACGGGGGTGTCCCGGGCCGGCAGCCAATCACAGCGCGGCCCGGGAATGACGTCACGGGGGTGTCCCGGGCCGGCAGCCAATCGCAGCGCGGCCCGGGACAAAGGGGCGGGGCTTAAAAAAAGCACCAGAAACGCCCCCGAATCGCGTTTTCGAGAGAAAGCGCAATTGACAGCCTCTGCCTCCCAATGGCTATCCTCCATTTATGGAGCTAGCCAATGAGAGGCAGAGGCGGGGCCGACATCCATACTGAAGACAATAGTTTTCAAACTGGGAGGGGCACTTTGTGCCCCTCGCCAGGTTCGAAACCTAAAAATGATATTGTCAACAACTATATTTTTGCAAATGATATTAAACACGTCGATATTTTTTAAATAGATATTACTTACCTTTTAAGTCAATATTCTTCACCAAGATATTCCTGATGTAGATAATTCTGACCCACGATATTAATGACTCAATATTTGTGCAGCTCGATATTTTTTACTCGATATTCTATCTCTGCAACACTTTGTGCTTTAGGCTTTTTTCCTCAGTGTCTTTTGGAATGCTACATGTAATATATTGGTGTATGAAAGAAAGTACAGACTCATATGTGTCTATTCCACATTTAGGTGTCTCTTTTATCCAGAACAGCATATGAATATGAGGTACTTGCTTGGTACTCTTTTCATGAAAACAATTCACTAATTTCTCCAAGAGGTTGATTTTGTTTATTGCAGATGAATGACAGCATTGTTTGAAATCTCAGCTTAAAGTATGTGCAAATATTTGCTGGATCCAAACGGGAAAGTTCTCCTGGTGTCTTGAATTTGATGGCTTTAATGTTACAGTTTGTTTGTCTCAAAAAGTAATGTAAGTCATGGATATCCTGCACAGCTCAGAGTTAGACCAAGTTGGTGCTCTCAAATATCTCAATACTGTAATTGCTTACGTACACTTTAGGGCCTATTATGATAACGGGCCGGCAGTGGCGATCCGCCCGCCACTTGTCCCTGTGACACCCCCCCACTTTATTAGTATGGCGAGGGGTACCACAGCAGTTGGAAAGACGTTTGCAATTTTTCCGCCGGTTGGATTGCCTGCCGGGTGGAAAAGGCAGATAATATGGCACCGCAATCCATATTATGATGGATGCGGAAAAAGGCCTTACCATGGCAGCAATGCCGCCATGGAAAGGCAGGCAGTCTTTGGCATCTGTGGTCCCGTTGCGGGCCCCCCAGGTGTGAAGAGCTGATCAAAAAAGAGAAACATTTTGGTAAATTACGTAAAGATCCGTCAAACAACACCAAAGTTATAAGCACATGGAGGGCTCCAGGAGGGGTGCTCCCCCCTCCCAACATAAGTGAAGCTCCAGGGCCCTGGTGGTCCCAGCGGGCCCCCAAATCCTAGCGAGCCCAGCTATTATTTTTTAAGAAATGCCCCCGGAACCTAGCCCACCAAGAGGCCTCATTAAAATAAAATGCGAAAACCTGCGACCCCAGCATGCATTGAGCTTATTTTTTTTTCTCGCTTTTTTGGGCCTAGCGGTCAGGGTGTTTCTACCCTGCCCCCTTCCCTTGTTTTATAGCTTTGTTTCTCTGTTTTCTGGTGACTCGCTTCTACCAAGTCACAAGATGGCTGCCAACATTTCCTGGTTTTGAGTGTTGGTAGCCAATCAGAGGGAAGCTTGCACTCTGGAGTTAGGCTCCGCCCAGATATTGAAACTTTTATTTTTCTAATTTCTCAGCAACTACTGAACAAACTTACACCATTTAAAATAAAGGTTGCTTTCTGATCCAAGCACTATATTTTTGTCAAATTTGGGGTAATTCCGTTCAGTAGTTTCGGCTGTAGCCTTGCACAAAGTTTCCTGTGGGTAATTGACTTTTTCACACTTATTTTTTGAATTTCTCAAAAACTACGGAACGGATTTACACCATTCAAACAAAAGTTCGCTTTCTGAACCAAGCTCTACCTTTCTGCCAAATTTGGGGTAATTCAGTTCAGCAGTTCAGGCTGTAGCCCATCGCAAATTTTCCTATGGTAAATAATATGGGGAAAACGCATTTTGGGACCCCCCTTTTTTCTCAGCCCCCCTAATCACTCCCAAACTTTCAGGAGCCATCTCTCTGTAATGCAGTGCAGTGTCACTTACTGGAGGTACCTGGTGGGATAGTTGGCCCCCAGGGACCCTCAGGATTGAGGAGGAATTAATTCCCCAACTTAAAACACACCACAGGGCGTGTTTACACACATGTCACCTCAGGCCCACCCCCTCCCTTCACCACTTTACAAACGCGCCCCGTGTCGCATTTTAAGTTGGGGAATTAATTCCCCTTCAATCCTGAGGGCCCCTGGGGGCAAACTAGCCCACCAGGTACCTCCAGTAAGCGCCACACGTCTGTGTTGCAGAGAGGTGGTCCAGGCCACGCCCCTTTTTAGACCTCTCTGCAATGCAGCTCTATGGCGCTTAATGGAGGTACCTGGTGGGCTATTTGGACCACTGGGACCCTCAGGATTCAAAGGGACTTAATCCCCCAACTTACAACGCGCCAGGGGCGCATTTGAAGAGTGGTGGAGAAAGGGGGCATGGCCTTTGTCTACCTCTCACCAATCCCACTGCATGGGGCTTAGTGGAGGTAAAAGGTAGGCTAGTTGGCCCCTAAAAGACCCCCAGCAGTGAAGGGGACTTCAATCCCCATCCAAGAGCGTGACAGGGAGTGTGCTTGTAGAGTGGTGGGCAAAGTGGGGCCTGGTACGAATACTTACCAATGCTGCTGTGTGGGACTGACTGGAGATAATCGTTTGGGAAGTTGGCCCATTAGGATGTCCTTGGGGGCCAACTACCCCTCTTGTTACCTCCAGTAAGTCCCACACAGTAGGATTGCTAAGACGCCTTTGAAGGCCATGGCCAACCTTTTTCCACCATTCTGCAAACCCGCCTCCTGGCTTACTACTGGTTGGGGAATTAAGTCCACTTTACTCCTGAGGGACTTTGGGGACCAAGAAGCCCTCCTAGTACCTCCTGTAAGTCCTACACAGCAGAATTCCTGAGCACTGGTCGGAGGCCCAGCACCCTTTCTTCATCACTCTGCAAACACAACTACTAGTTAAAGACGCATTTGCAATATAATAAGTTTCGCATTTGCGAGAGTTAGAGCTATTGGCATTGTAAATGTAAAAGATTTTTACTAATGTTTTTTGGAGTGGAGTGGATGTACGTTGTGTGTTGTGGAATTACGTGGTGAGTTGTGCAGCGAAATTATTTCGATAGAAAGTATGTGGTATAGGAAGCTCACGTTTTCTTTCTGCACCTCTCCTGCTTTTTTCTGCATCCCTCTTGCCACTTTCTCCAACCCTGTTACCCCTTTTTGCATCTCTGTTGCTTCCTTCTGCACTTCTCTTGCCTCTTTCTCCATCCCCATAACTCTTTCTGCACTTCTGTTGCTTCTTCCTGCACTTCTCTTGCTCGTGTGCGTCTTTTTTCACCCCTCTTCCTCTTTCAGCTCCTCTCTAGCCTCTTTCTGCACCTCTAGTGCTTCTTTCTGCACTTCTTTTGTTTCTGTCTGCACCTCTCTTACTTCTTTCTGCACCCCTCTTGCTTCTTTCTACACCCCGAATGCTTCTTTCACATCCCTCTTCCCTCTTTCTGCACCCCTCTTGCCTCTTTCTGCACCTCTGTTCCTTCTTTCTGCACTTCTTTTGTTTCTTTCTGCACCTCTCTTGTTTCTTTCTGTATCCCTCTTGCCTCTTTCTCCACCCCACTTCCCCCTTTCTGCATCTCTGTTGCTTCTTTCTACATTTCTCTTGCTTCTTTCTGCACCTCTCTAAGTTCTTTCTGCACCCCTCATTCCTCTTTCTTCACCCCTCTTCCATCTTTCTGCAATCCTCTTGACTCTTTTTGCACCTCTATTCCATCTTTCTGCACTTCTTTTGTTTCTTTCAGCACCTCTCACTACTTTCTGCGCCCCTGTGCCTCTTTCTGCACTTCTTTTGTTTCTTCCTGCAACTCTCTTGCTTCTTTCTGCACCCCTTGCCTCTTTCTCCACCCCTCTTCACTCTTTCTTAACCCCTGTTGCCTTCTTCTGCACTTTTGTTCCTTCTTTCTGCACTGCTTTTGTTTCTTTCTGCACATCTCTTGCTTCTTTCTGCACCCCTTGTGCCACTTTCTGTACCCCTCTTCTATCCTTTCGCACCCATATTTCCTCTTTCTACACCTCTGTTGCTTTTTTCTGTACTACTCTTGCTTCTTTCTGTACCTCTCTTGCTTCTTTCTGCACCACTTGTGCTTCTTTCTGCACCCTTCTTCCTTCTTTATGCACCCTGTGCCTCTTTGTGCACCCCTTCCTTCTTTCTGCACTCCGCTGGCCTCTTTGTGCACCTCTGTGTCTTCTTTCTGCACTTCTTTTACTTCTTTCTGCAGTTCTCTTGCTTCTTTTTGTATCCCTGTGCCTCTTTCTCCACCCCACAGCCCCCTTTCTTCTGCCTTGTTGCCTTTTTCTTTTTGTTCCTTCTTTATGCACTTCATTTGTTTCTTTCTGCATATCTTGCTTCTTTCTGCACCACTCGTGCCTCTTTCTGTACCATATTCTTTTTTTTTGCACCCATCTTGCCTCTTTCTGCACTTCTGTTGCTTCTTTCTGCACTACTCCTGCTTCTTTCTGTACCTCTCTGGCTTCTTTCTGCACCACTTGTGCTTCTTTCTGAAGCCCTCTTCTTTCTTTCTGTACCCCTCTTGGCTCTTTATGCACCCCTGCTCCTTCTTTCTGCTCTCCTTTCTTTCTATCTGCACCTCTCTTGCTTTTTTCTGCAGCCCTCTTGTCACTTTCTTCACCCCTGTTCCCCCATTTCGCATCTCTGTTGCTTCTTTCTGTACTTCTTTTGCCTCTTTCTCCACCACTCATCCCTCTTTCTGCACCTCTGTTCCTTCTTTCTGCAGTTCTTTTGTTTCTTTCACAACTCGCTTGCTTCTTTCTGTATCCCCTTTGCCTCTTTCTCCACCCCACTTCCCCCTTTCTGCATCTCTGTTGCTTCTTCATGTACTTCTCTTGTTTCTTTCTGCACCTCTCTTGCTTCTTTCTGCCCCCCCCACATGCCTCTTTCTGCACCCCTCTTCCCTCTTATTGCACTTTTGCCTCCTTCTGCACCTCTGTTGCTTCTTTCTGTACTTCTTTTGTTTCTTTTTGCTCATATCTTGCTTCTTTCTGCACCCCTCATGCCTCTTTCTAAACCCCTCTACCCTCTTTTTACACCCTGCTTGCCTCTTTCTGCACCTCTGTTGCTTCTGTCTGCACTACTCTTGCTTCTTTCTGCACCGCTCTTGTTCTTTCTGCACCACTTGTGCTTCTTTCTGCAACACTCTTCCCTCTTTCTGCACACATCTTGCCTCTTTCTGGACACCGTTCATTCTTTTTGCTCTACTTTTGTTTCTTTCTGCACCTCTCTTGCTTCTTTCTGCACCCCTCCTGACACTTTCTTCTCCCATTCCCCATTTTTGCATCGTTGTTGCTTCTTTCTGTACTTTTCTTGCCTCTTTCTCCACCCCTCATCCTTCTTTCTGTTACTCTGTTGCTTCTTTCTCCACTTCTCTTTCTTCTTTCTGCACCTCTGTCCCTTCTTTCTGCAACCCTTGTGACTTTTTCTGCACTCTTCTTCCCTCCCTGTTTCAGTTACCCTCTTGCCTCTTTCTGAACCTCTGTTATTCTTTTTGCAATTCTTTTGTTTATTTCAGCAACTCTCTTTTGTCTTTCTGTATCCCTCTTCCCTCTCTCTCCACCCACTTCCCCCTTTCTGTATCTGTGTTGCTTCTTTTTTCACTTTTCTTATCTCTTTCTGCACCTCAGGCCCTTCGTTCTGCAGCCCTTGTGCCTCTTTCTGCACCCCTCTTCCCTTTTTCTGCTCCCCTCTTGTCTCTTTCTGCACATCTGTTGCTTTTTTATGCACTTCTTTTGTTTCTTTCTGCACCTCTCTTTCTTCTTTATGGACCCCTCATGGCTCTTTCTGCACACCTCTTCCCTCTTTCTGCACCTCTCTTGCCTCTTTCTGCACCTCTGTCCCTTCGTTCTGCAGCCCTCGTGCTTCTTTCACACCCCTCCTTCCTCTTTCTGCACACCTTTTGCCCCTTTCTACACCTCTGTTCTTTCTTCTTCTTTTGTTTTTTTTCTGAACCTCTCTTCCTTCTTTCTGCAACTTTTTTGCATCTTTCTACACCCCTCTTCCCCCTTTTTTTTATCTCAGTTGCTTCTTTCTGCACTTTGCTTGCCTCTTACTCTACTTCTCATCCGTCTTCTGGAACTTTTGTTTCTTCTTTCTGCTCTTCTCCTGCTTATTTTTGCATCTCTCTTGCTTCTTTCTGCTCCCCTCTTGCCTCTTTCTGCACCTCTGTTCCTTCTTTCGGCACTTCTTTTGTTTCTTTTTGCACATATCTTGTTTCTTTCTGCACTGCACGTGCCTCTTTCTGTACCCTTCATGCCTCTTTTTGTACCCCTCTTGCCTCTTTCTGCACCTCTGTTGCTTATTTCTGCACTACTCTTGCTTCTTTCTGCACCTCTCTTGCTTCTTTCTGTACCACTTGTGCTTCTTTCTGCATGCCTCTCCCCTCTTGCTGCACTCCTCTTGCCTCTGTCTGTATCCCTCTTGCTTCTTTCTGCAATATTGTTTGCTTCTTTCTGCTCTTATCTTGCCTCTCTCTGCTCCTCTCTTGCCTCTTTTTGTTCTTCTCTTGCCTCTTTCTGCACCCCTCCTGCCTCTTTCTGCACCTCTGTTGGTTCTTTCTGCACTGCTCTTGCTTCTTTCTGCTCCTCTTTTCCCTCTTTCTGTACCTCTCTTGCCTCTGTCTACATACCTGTTCCCTCTTTCTGTAGCCCTTTTGCCTGTTTCTGTCACTCTCTTGCCATTTTTTGCAGTCCGATTTCTTCCTCTGCACCTCACTTTCTTCTTTCTGCACCCTTCTTCCCCATTTCTGTACATCTCTTGCCTCTTTCTGCACCTCTCTTGCCTCTTTCTGCACATCTCTTGGTTCTTTCTGCACTGTTCTTGCCTCTTCCTGCACCCCTCTTGCCTCTTCCTGCACCTCTTTTGCTTCTTTGTACACTCCTCTCTCCTCTTTCTGTACACCTCTTGCCTCTTACTGAACTTATGTTGCTTCTTTCTGTACTGCTCTTGCTTCTTTCTGCACCTCTTTCCTCTTTCTGTATCCCTCTTCCCCCTTTCTGTAATTCTCCTGCCTCTGTCTGCACCCCTCTTCACTCTTTCTGCACCTCTTTTGCTTGTTTCTGCAACTCTCTTGCCTCCTTCTGTACCGCTATTGTCTATTTCTGCACTACTCTTGGCTCTTTCTGCACCCCTGTTGCTTCTTTCCGTACCCTTCTTCCCTCTCTGTGCATCTCTCTTGCCTCTTTCTGCACTTCTCTTTCCTCTTGTGTCATCCCTCTTGCCTCTTTCTGCACCTCCACTGGTTATATGTGCACTTCTCTTGCTTTTTTCTGCATCTCGCTTGCTTTTTTCTGCACCCCTCTAGCCTCTTTCTACACATCTGTTACTTCTTTCTGCACTTCTCTTGCTTCTAACTTTTTGTACACAAATTTACAGAGTATGCTGTTTGAAACACAGGTATTCAAGTATTTGTATGTTTATTTTTATGTAATGTGTTTATAGGTAAAAGCAGAGACACACGCATGCACACAAACTCGGTTGGACAATAGTGATAAGCTTAGGATTGCTGTTTTATATTAGGTAGGCCTAACATTCTGAGCAGTCGATGAATGTTGAACCTTCAAGAGAAAAGTGAGGTTGAGGACATCTTGGGCGACGGATTAGTGATTAGGCTACTTTGTATGAGTCTGTTGTAAGGTACAGTCAAAGTTGGCCTCTTTCTATACATCTGTTTGTTCTTTCTGCACATCTCTTGCTTCTTTATGCACCTTTCTTTCGCTTTTTGGACTTCTGTTGCCTCTTTCCACATTTCTCTTGCTTTGTTCTGCACCTTTCTTCTTCTTTCTGTACCTCTCTTGCCTCTTACTGCACTTCTCTTGCTTCGTTCTGCACCTTTCTTCCTCTTTCTGCACCTGTCCTATTTATGTAGGATATACTTAGAAATTTGAATTTGTAAAAACCTTAGAAATTCACTGGAAATAACAGAGGTTTCAAGTAAGTTATAGTTAGGGATTAGCATTTAAAAAACCTTAGAAATTGACTGAAAAAAACACAGGTTTCAGGGACGTTATAGTTAGACATTTTCACTTAAATAACTTTGTAATTCACTGAAAAAACCATAGGTTTCAGGGACGTTATAGTTAGTAATTAGCATTTAAATAACCTTAGAAATTCACTGAAAAAAACATAGGTTTCAGGGATGTTATAGTTAGAAATTAGCATTTAAGAAAACCCTAAAAATTCACTGAACAAAACACAGTTTTCAGGGATGTTTTAGCTAGTTGGACATTTCACTCGTACAAAATCATGACATGGTCAGTGACATTACCCATGACATCACTGATGACATCTCAAATGACATCACTGATGACATCATCCACTTCATATCTGATGCAACTCTTCATACCCTAATATAACCTTTCATACACCCAGTCTGAAATACAGACTACCATTCTTGAATCCATAGACACCCCAACACCAGTTAGTGCATACCCACTCAAATTCAAAAAGACTTTATCCGATTGCTTTTTGAGACAATCATAAAACTATATATAAAACAATTTGTTCGGTAAAATGCAGTAAAATTTCATATCTAATCCATATATATGTTAAAATGTTTGAACATACAAGCAATCTTAATAGTCTCCATGATTCCAAAATAATAGATTTCCTGTGGCTAAACACTTTTTTTAAAAACATGCCTACCCTCCAGACCATGTGCACATCGTCCAGAAACTGTAGCACAAGTAGTGCTGGACGGCATTGTCTCAGCCTCAGTGCCTTTAAAATTGGAACAATACAGACTTTACTTAAATGACTATAGAATCTAGAAAAAAGAATAACGTGTAATGTCGATTGTTCTAAGCAATTATCACATGGGCAAAGTCTCAGTACTCGGGACCAATCATTCATAACAGGAAAGCTCACAAGCCTATGGAAGATATTGCATCTAAATCGAGTTAATATAAACCTGTCATAGCCAGCAGGTACGAATAGTAAATACAACAGAATATTAAAAGAAGTTGGGACCAATTGATTCTGCATGACAGTGGGCTTTTGGCTTTCGGATGACAATCTTATAGAGTCCAGGAGTAATAGGCCCTCTCTTTTTAGCTCCTTTCTTCTAATAGAGGGTTTTTGGGTTACTGTAATATTCCAAATGGCTGAGATCGGACATAAGGTTTCTAATAAACTTCAGCCATGGAATCAGTAATGCTCCTTCAAGTTGAAGACTATCTGCTAGAATGTCCTGGTTTAGGTTTGTCTCAGGTTTTGTCCATATCCTGTGCCAAAGGAGGATGGGCTCCATCTTTTTTAGATCTGTAATGTAAGGGACACCCAACTCTGAATGGCAAACGTACGCAGATAGGCTGCTGGGGACCGCTAAAATGTATCTTAAGGATATGTTATCCACTGTTTGCAGTGGTTTTGTGTCCGCAAATCCCCATACACCCGCTCCGTACATGGCTGCAGAAATGCATTTTGCTTTGTAAATCTGAATTAATTCCACTGGTGGTCTTCTCCCAAGTTTCCTCGCAAAGTTAGCGAGGGCTATTGTTGATCTGGCAAAGGCAAGTTTTTGTGCCATGATAGCTCGTGTCCCTGAGTCATTACGTTCCAAGAGTATGCCCAAGTAAGCAAAACTATTAGTGTGCTCTATTTTCTGTCCTTCCAAAAACATGTCCCTGCATTTGTCGCTCCCCAGTTCACACCTCATTATGTATGTTTTTGTAGTGTTCACTTTTAGGTCCAAATGACCCATAAACTTGGTAAAACAATTTAGGGCCCGTTGTAAACCTACTTGAGTGCGGGACTTTAGGACAGCGTCGTCTGCATAGAGAAGTGCAGGAATGGGACGTGCGGCTATTTATGAGAAGTCCTGGTTATCCTTGACCAGTGCCTCGTGTAAACCATTAAAGTAAAGGTTAAAAAGAAAAAGGGCCAATACACATGCTTGCCTAACCCCTCTTCTGATAGGAAAAGGGGTGTGCGCTCGCCTGCCAGGCCAATGCGAACTCGTGCCTTCGCTTCGAAGCATAGGCATCAGAGAAAGTTAATTATTTGCATGTCCACCCCTATTTGCTCAAGGATAGCTCACATCTCCTCATGTCTCACTGAATCAAAGGCAGAAGTGAGATCTACAAAAGCTAAAAACAATCTGCCTCTTTTCACTCGTGTGTCCTTCCGGACCAGAATGGCTAAATTTAAACTTTGCTTCACGGTCCCCAGTCCCTTGCGAAAGCAATATTGAATGTCGGACAGGACATTATTATCTTCTGCCCAGTCTTTACAGCTACAGTATTATACGCCCAGCTATTTTAGTCATTGCATCTAGCAAAGAAATGGGCCTATAATACTTCGGTTCCTGACCGTTCCCCTTTTTGGAAATCGGGACAATGGTGGATTCAACCCATGTAGTTGGAAAGGGGGCTAGGCAACTAGCTTTTAAAACCTGGGTGACAATTGGCCCCCAAAGTTTGTTGTTAGCTTTAAGAAGGTCAATAGGAAAACCATCCAGTCATGGAGCCTTTCCCTCGGCACTCACAGAAAGTGCATGTGTCACCTCCTCCAGTGTAAACCGGAGATCAGAGTACTGGGTCTCATGATTGCTAGTAATTTCCCTATGAGCAATCTCGTTGTGGGTAACAGGTTTAAGAACTGTATTGTACACCCCCGAGAAGTAGTAAATCCACTGCCTCTCGGAGATAGCAACCTCTAGTGATGGCCCTTCCCCGGAGTTCAAAAAAGGTGCTTTTACCACCCTCCAAAACCCCAAGCTATCTCCTCTTTTAGAAGCTTCATGAAGAGATTCCGAGGCTTCATTTCTTAATGCGTTTTATTTCTTCCCTAATAGACACCCTATATTCCGCTCTTGCCATTCTTATATTTGCAACGTTTTTAGGACACTTATGTAGTTCCTTTTTTAGGTTGGAATGGGCCCATGTACACTTCTAATCAAACCAGCCGCCAGGTTCTCTTTTACTCTTTACTGGGACAAACAGTGAATCTCTAACAGCTTCTACTATTGACTGAAAGGAAGAAAGGATAATAGTTGGGGTGACCGCCTCACTCAGACAAGTCTGAAACGCTGAACTACATTTGTCTATCGCTGTTTTAGTGATCGCTACTGGGTCCACCATCGTTCAGCAGAGGCTATAGCCATTTGTCTTATTGGTAACAATATCATATAGAGCCTGGTCTATTGCGATCTGGCTATGCAGCTTGCTACTTGGCATTAAAACTGAGAAGCATAGTGGAAAGTAGTCACTTAATGAGATCTCATCCACATGGAAAGAGTTTAATCTATAAGCATGGCTGTTCGATATAAGAATATAATCAATAGTAGAATAACAGCCCCTGCTAGTAAAGGTATAGGACATAGATACAGGTTGATTAATTAGTTCATTAGGAAAACACCAGTTTATGCTAAAAATCAGGTTATTATACAAATCCCCCAGAACAGAGGGACGAAAGTGGGTACTGCTAATACCTTCCTCAGTTAAAACGCCACAGGTTTTACCTCCCTCACTTGGGCACAAGACACAATTGAAGTCCCCTACCACGATCAGCATCATATCTCTATGGATTTTTCTTTGTAGGGGCTGCAGATTATTATATAATTATGGTAAAATGCTATATACTTTATCTGGGGGAATATTGTTATAAAACTTTATCAGTAAAATACTATAATTAGCATCAACATGGATAAAAACCAGTTGATAATAGGGTTCCTCACTCTGCAGCTCTATCTTTTTAACTTTTAGCCTATTAGATATATATGTTCCCAGTCCCCCTTTTGCTCTTCCAGTCCTGCTTTCGATGGCTGGGGTATGGAAGGTTCTGAATCCTTTAATATGGATAGCCTCCTTTGCCCATGTTTCTTGAAGACATATAATGTTATGGGTCGTTATAAAGTCACCAAAAAGCGGGTTTGATTGATTCATAGGTCTACACACATCCACTTACTCACTGAGGTGTTTTACACCTCTCTGCAACACAGCCTTGTGGTGCTTACTGGAGGTACGTGGTGGGCTAGTTGGACCCCAGGGACCCCCAGGATTCAAAGGGACCCCAACTTAAAACACGCCACGGGATTGCATTTGCACAGTGGTGAAGGGAGGGGGCGGGGCCTGCGTTCACATGTGTGCAAACACGCCCTGTGGTGCGGTTTAAATTGGAGAATTAATTCCTTGTCAATACTGAGGGTCCCTGGGGGCCAACTAGCCCACCAGGTACCTCTTGTAAGCGCCACAGAGCTGCGTTGCAAAGTGTTGTAAAAAGGGGCATGGCCTCTAAACACTTCTCTGCAATGCAGCCTCCTGCCGCATACTGGAGGGACCTGGTGGGCTAGTTGCCCTCCAGGGACCCACAGGACTGAGGAGGAATTCATTCTCTAACTTAAAATGCACCACAGGGTGTGCTTGCAGACATATCACCATAGGCCACGCCTCCTTACTTCACCACTGTGCAAATGCACCCTGTGGTGCGTTTTAAGTTGGGGAATTAATTCTCTTTCAATACTGAGGGTCCCTGAGGGCCAAATAGGCCAACAGGTATCTCTAGTATGCGTCAGGGAGCTGCGTTGCAGACAGGTGTTCAGAGGCCACTCCCCTTTTTACACCTCGCTGCAACGCAGCTCTGTGGAGCTTACTGAAGGTACCTAGTGGGCTAGATTGACCTTAGCGACCCTTAGGATTGAAGGGGACTTAATCTCTCAACTTAGAACGGTGACTGGGTACGTTTACACAGTGGTGAAGGGAGGGGAGGGGCCTGACGTGATGTGTGCAAACACGCCCTGTGCCGCGCTTTAAGTTAGGGAAAAAATTCCACTTCAAACCTGAGGGACCATGGGGGCCAAGTAGCCCACCAGGTGCTTCCAGGAAGCGCCACTGCACTGCGTTGCAGAGAGGTGGTGCAGGCCGTGCCCCTTTTTACATCTTTCTGCTACGCAGGTCTGTGGCGCCTACTGGATGTACTAGGAATTCTGATTTACTCACCTGTTATCAGGAGAGACCTCAGTGCAGCATCTTTGAGCCCAGTACTGATCCTGAAAAGTAATTCTAACCATACTTACCAGTAATTTGAATTTCGTTCCGTTGACTGGTTTCACTTGGAAACTCTTCTAAGTGTGGAGTTTTGCAAATGTAAAATATTCACCTAAAATCATCCGAACAACGAATTCCGATTTACTCACCTGTTATCAGGAGATAACCCAATGCTGCATCTTTTAGCCCAGCACTGACCCTGAAAAGTAATTCTAACCATACTTACCAGTAACTTGTAATTCCTTCCATAGGAATCCATTGTCTGGTTTTCACCAGAAAAGTTTCTAAGTGTCTATTTTCACAAACTACAAATATTCCTAACAAATCCCCTGTATGACTTAAACGCATTCTTTCAACTGTTTACAGGAGATGCACCAGTGCTGGATCCAGGATCCACCACTGAGTAAGAAAAAGTAACAATAACACTACTTACCTGCTAAGCGAATTTCCTTCCATAGGGTAACATTGACTGGTTTCACTTGGAAATTCATCTAAGTGTGGAGTTTTGGAATTTTAAAATATTCACCTAAAATCAGCCGAACAACAAATTATGATTTACTCAGCTGTTATCAGGAGAGACCTCAGTGCTGCATCTTTGAGCCCACTACTAATCCTGAAAAGTAATTCTAACCATACTTACAGTAACTTGAAATTTCCTTCCATAGGCTAACATTGACTGGTTTCACTTGGAAATTCTTCTAAGTGTGGAGTTTTGGAACTTTAAAAAACTGTCTCTAAAATCAGCCGAACTACAAATTCTGATTTACTCACCTGTTATCAGGAGAGACCTCAGTGCTGCATCTTTCAACCCACTACTGATCCTGAAAAGTAATTCTAACTGTACTTACAGTAACTTGAATTTTCATCCATAGGCTAACATTGACAGGTTTCACTTGGAAATTCATCTAAGTGTGGAGTTTTGGAATTTTAAAATATTCACCTAAAATCAGCCGAACAACAAATTATGATTTACTCAGCTGTTATCAGGAGAGACCTCATTGCTGCATCTTTGAGCCCACTACTGATCCTGAAAAGTAATTCTAACCATGCTTACAGTAACTTGAATTTCCTTCCATAGGCTAACATTGACTGGTTTCACTTGGAAATTCTTCTAAGTGTGGAGTTTTGGAACTTTAAAATATTCCTATAAAATCAGCCGATCTACGAATTCCAATTTACTCACCTGTTATCAAGAGAGACCTCAGTGCTGCATCTTTCAGCCCATTACTGATCCTGAAAAGTAATTTTAACCGTACTTACCAGTAACTTGAATTTACTTCCATAGGATAAAATTGCCTGCTATATAAAATATATATAATTAAAAAATATATATATATGACAGTTTCAATATTTTTAAACCCATTTTTTTCAATTTATATTAAAAATATGTAATGTAATTTAAAAAATAAAATATCTAAAAATAAATAGTTTAAAACAACGTAGTAAATCAGAATAAAAAAGATAACAATGAATACAATTTAAAATGATCATTTACAAAACCTTTGAAATTCACTGAAAAAACCATAGGTTTCAGCCACGTTATAGTTAGGAATTAGCATTTAAAAAACCTTAGAAATTCACAGAAAAAAACATAGGTTTCAGCCACATTATAGTTAGGAATTAGCATTTATTGTTATTGTTATAACATGTTATAGTTAGCTGGACATTTCACTCATACAAAACCATTAAAATGCCCCCGTTATAGTTAGTTCAGCTAACTATAACTTCTGAGCCCGCAATGCACTGCTGATGACGTCACATATTACATCACTCATGACATGGTCAGTGACATCACGGATGACATCATTGATGACATCTCAAATTTAATTTATTCGCAGATCCTCACATTTCCCAAGCCATAGCCAATACCACTGAATGGGAAACCCTCTCAGAGAAAAAACGGGAACATATACGTACCATTCTACATGGTACTATTCTTAAACAGTACCTTATCTCAAACACAGCACCAAAGGGCTTGCTTGTCACCAATGCCCCAAGAATTTTTCTAAACGATGCCACTTTCAGGAAGGATTGGGCCATGATCGCGTGGCATTGCACCCGTGATTGGCTCGTCCTCATTATAAAAACTGCGCTCAGACTCTCTGAGGCTCTAATGATCGAAATTAGAGAGACAGAATCACAATTTAAAGCCACGATAACAGGATATAAAAAGAGGCTGGATGAGCTAAACAAAGAACTTAATGAATATAAAGACAACCTTATGCAATCTAAGGCAACAAAATTGCACAAAGACCAAAATAAATTCGACTTCGAGAAAGTTTACCCATATTCCTCAGCTTCCTACACTGCTCCTACCAAAAACCAGAGCAAAACGGATTACTCAGATGAAGACTCCTCTAACAGCAGTGGATCAAGCACTGACTCTTCTAACTCGAAGAAAAAGAGAGGGAGCCGTGGTAACAGGACCAACAGAGGAAGATCAGGCTACTACCCACAACATCAACAGTGGCAGGCACCACCTCATATGGGGTTGAACCCCCAATCCTACCCATTTCAACAACCATTGTATCCTTATATGGGTTGGAATCCCAGCTTCATGCCCCCGCCAAATTTTCAAAACCAGTACCGACCACGTTTTTTAGAGAGCGGCCGGAGGGGCAGAGGGAGGAGGAGAGGCAACAATCAGGTCTCCTGGGAAGAGGAGGATCCGATAGCGAATCACACCCGCAGCAACAACCCACAACCCGGAACGAGCGGGTTGTAAGTCTTGTGACTAACCTGTCCGATAGGACATTGACACCTATTGAGACACAGGTACTGGAAAAAGGCTTAGGATTTGTCCCGACTTCCAGACCTGATAAATTTAAACTGCACAGTGAACTCGCAGGTTTCTTCCGGAAATTGAAATTGAAGGCCTTTTTTGAGGGCAAAACAGATCCGAACGAATTAGCCCGGAAAGGTGACACCGGCCTAAGATTGAACTCCACGTTCATACCTCCCCCACACACAGTACCAGCTGCTATTATCGCCTTTGAAGAGGCAGTATTTAAAGATCTTGAAGCCTGTGAAAATCCCAAAACATTTGGTAATTTCACCAGAGCAGAACATCTGGCTTTACAAACTTTGCAGAATGATACAGCTATTACCATAAAACTGGCTGATAAGGGCGGCGGCATTGTACTACAAAATACCGTGGATTACGATAAAGTCTGTGAGGATCTACTCAAAGACAGCAGGAACTATACCCCTTTAACCACAGACCCGACCACTAACCTCTCTAAGAAAATCACCACTCTAGTGAGACATGCAGAGGAAAATGGACATATCTCTAAAAATGAGGCCGATTTTCTGGACAATAGCAGTGATGTAGTTCCCTACTTCTACACACTGCCGAAAATGCACAAAAACAGACTCCCACCTCCTGGACGGCCTATAGTATCCGGGATAGGCTCTCTTTTGGAACCTTTGTCAAGGTTTTGTGACCAGTTTCTCAAACCAATTGTGCAAGCAACGCCGACCTACCTAAAAGACACGAAAAGCCTCTTACAACTCCTGGTTACATTAGATGTTGAGAGTCTCTACACCAGTATTCCCCAGGACGATACCATCAGGGTCCTGGAGGAATCACTTAACTCCATTAACTGGAACTACCAAACCCCGAAATCATTTATCATCCAATGTGCTACAATAGCACTAAAAGAAAATTATTTCTCATTCAAGAATCAACTGTACCTCCAATGCTCTGGGACCTCGATGGGCAGTACATTTGCCCCGAGTGTGGCAGGACTTTATGTGGCAGATTTCGAGTCCAAGCACATCTTACCTGTTTCCACAAACTTTGCTGCTTCCATATTACTATGGAAGCGATATATTGATGACATTCTGTTGCTGTGGACAGGTAGTGATAAAGACCTCCAGTCCTTTCTAATCTGGATTAACACCCTCGATCATAATCTCAGATTCACACACTCCTCGAGTAAAACCGAAATCATTTTTTTGGATGTAGTGATCTCCGTGTCTGGTTCAAGCCTGGTCACTAGGACCCATTGTAAACCGACTGCTAAAAACAATCTACTCGAGTTCACCAGCTTCCACCCGCGCCCTCTCAAGGAAAATCTCCCGTATGGACAATACTTGAGATTGAGGCGCAACTGTAGCACTCTCGAAAATTTCAAAGAGCAAGCGTCTGAACTAACGACAAAACTAAAAGATAGAGGTTACCCTACCTCAATTCTCAACAAAGGATTCAAGAGAGCACGAAATCAGCCCAGAAGTGCCTTGTTGGAAGAGAAACCAGTTACCGATGAAGAAATCCCACTCACATGTGTGACCACCTTTAACAGTCTATCCAACATTATGAAAAAAACAATTAACAAGCACTGGAAGATCATTAAATCGGCCAAAGAAGACTGGGAGAAACCCCTTTTCTCTTTTAAAAAAGGCAGAAGTCTCAAGGATGCCCTGGTTCATACCCGTCCTAAAGAGACAATCCTTCCAAGCACACCATCGATTACCGTGGCATGGGGGTTACCACAAGTCACCGGTCACTACCCATGCGCGGATTGTAGTGTTTGCCATTTAACGAAGGTATCGAAAACACTGAATCTAGAACCTGGCAAAGTGTGGACACAGATCTCTCACACAAATTGTAACTCAACAAATGTTGTGTACCTGATCACATGCCCGTGTGCCCTCCGGTATATAGGCATGACTACTCGCAGAGTTAAACAACGTATTTGTGAGCACCGGAGCAATATTCGTTGCAAAAAAACTACCACGAAACTGAGTAGACATTTTCTATCTAACAACCACACAACTAATGATATGGTTTGGACAGTGATAGAGACAATCTCTGGTACCAACAACATTTCTAACAGGTTGTTCGAAAAAGAACAACGCTGGATCTATCGCTTGGGCACAAATGTAATTGGATTAAATGATGATATTCCCTGGAATACAGTGTTGAGATAAAGGGTTCCCTGGTTACTCTTCAAGTGAATCACTATGGGCAGCAATGCTGTCGTACCAAGCAAGGCGTCTTTTGGATGACTGTGTTGAGATAATCTGTAACTTATGTTTGCTCTTTGACATCTACCGCCATTTATTACATCAATTGGTGGTGACATAGTCTCTACCTTGCATTATCTGTCACTAACATTAGCCATTGTGTGACCCCCCTAATGAGATTGTTGCATGCAAACCACCCTTAAAACATAAATAAAATATCACCATACTCGTATGTCTGCCTGCATTAATCATGCTAGATCCTTTCCACATCAGCGAGTAATCAATACCGGGACTGAGTGACAGGTCATCTTAGAAACGTCCTGGATACCCTCTGAGCCACACAACCGGCACTGTGGGTTATTTCCAATTCTGAAAATTACAGCGTAGAGTGTCACTCTACATGTCCTACGCGACTACTTTTTGCGTTGTTAACGATGCTTTGTTTACATATTTATTTTAGTATATAGAGCGGGTGCCTTTTGATTACAAATGTACCTAATGTACCAAGGATCTGATCGGATTTTAAGTGTAAGCCTTGATATCAACAGGGCCAACACTCACCATTAACCCTTTCTCCTCCCACATGAAACGGATGACAGTGTATTCTGGCATTTCACCTCCTCACGTAGCATCGTTTAATTAATTTACTTTCTGCCAAACGACTACAGTGGGTGATTCCGACAAACATCGGTATGAAAACACCGATTGGTTCTTGCGTCCAACCCTGATTGGCTGTTGGGGCTCTAACCTCGATACCAGCAGGTCTGTGACTACCAATCACGGGACCCGTGCGTTTCAAGCCTCTCTCCTAGTGCGCACTAGCAGTTCTACGCCTACCAATCACGGAACCGTCGCGATCCAAGCCTCTTTCCGGTTACGCACCCCTCCCACCCGGATAACGCATTCAGTAGCGTTTACAAACTTTAAAAGACATCGACCGGCCCGACTCTCTATCGTCGGGGTCCGGTTGTGAGGAGAAGCTAGGTGCGAATGCGGGTAGCGAGCGCTGAGGGCGTAAGTTCGTTTCTCCAACTCCAGAACCTATCAGCGGAAAATCTGAGCTAAGTAACGATCAATACCTGTGACTACCTATGTCTGCTTCTTCCTTTTTCATGCAGGATGTGCCAGGGACGTTCCTACCCCCCTCCCGAGACCCATGGTGCATTTAGCGCCTGATTTTAAAGTGAGATGTAACGCTGAGATTATTAACTGATTATGGGGAGGTCACTGACCTTTGGTCCATTGATCCCTCTTATGAAGAACTATCACAGTGAATGTTTTAACTTCCCCTCCCACCATTTCATTCCCCACCACGTATTGGCACTTTTTAGGCACTCCACCTCCCAGTGCTAATGTTATAATCCCTATAGGGATATATGGATGGTGATAATTGCTAGTGTATAGTTATTGACACTAGCCTGCCACAGCGTGGAGCACTTAAAACAGACTATCAGACTTACATTGCATTATTGACTTTGGTTTATGTTTTATGTTTGTCTGTGTCTGTCTTTGTTCTCTCCTTACAGGTGCAGATAATATCCTAATTAGGATTGTGGGGACTGGGCATTTTTCCCTCCCTTACGTTTATCTTTTGCACTTTTTTCACTTATTTTTGTATTTTCACTTTCACGTCCTCTGGTCAGGGTGGACGATTAGAGAGTCCATACCGCCGGGGTTACATTTAGTCCTGATGAATGCCTAGGTAAATTTATACCAATAAAAAGGCTGAAACATGTTGACTGACTATTGATTACTGAATTAAACCAATTCATTACTTTGGCTATAAATTCACACACATAGTTTAAGTTTTAACTGTGCTATAGGGATCAACTAATAAAATATTTTTGAGATACCCTTAGTCACGTTTTACTAATTTACCTCACTGCACGCCTTATCACAAACCTGCTCCGCAGTCTTCTGGCGTCGTAGCACACCGAGGAGGCACTCGGCCTCCGAGGTGGGGCCCTATGATGAAGCATGACACTGACTAGGTCGGTGTGTGAGGGCCTTCTTATCCTCCCAAATTGGGCTGAGAATGTTGCTGTTTACATGGCTCTGCCACTGTGGCTTAAGACACACATGTAACCTCTCTTTTGTTGATTGCTTACTTAAAATTGGGGACTGAGAGAGTGTTCTTTAAATTCCCTGTCTCTCCTGTTGTTTTCTTCTATCACATTTACCCACAGACAGAGAATGGGTGAAATCCTTTGATACATCAGCCCCCTCGTCTAGTGAGTCAGTATTGATTGTAAGTAAATTGCCAAACACCCCAAGCTTTAAACATTCAATGCAAGACTTAGTGACAGGTATATGTGAAAAGAATGTTGTCAACATGCATCTGAGATAGTGGTGAAAACATGACACCAGATGTTTGGTAAATATAGAACGCAGTGTCACTTGGAATGCTGCTGAAAAAAGTTCCTACCAAGTTCAATAACATTGTTTGTTTTTGCAGTAATTCAGTTATCTGTATGAAAAAGTTGTGTGATAGTCTGTCAAAATCGGTACCTGAGCTGAAGTGCTTCCGTGTAAGAGATCCTTGTAACTTGCTAGATGGTATGCTAAAAGCATCTTTACAATCTTCAGTGTTAATGAAGAATGTTATTGACTTTGTATTCCATTTGGGTGCAGTAAAAATGTATTTGGACCTCATACCCTGTGCACATGCTATCTATACACATGCACCATCAGTGCAATGCAAAGCAACCAATAATTAAAATTAAGTTAACATTCCATAAACGCCGGAAAAACACTGTTTCTGTTCTTTTTAATGGCGCAAAAATGTGTAACCACTGATAACCACTGTTTTTGAAGGTACTGAACAAACTGAAAAAAACCCCACCAGAATTGACCAAAAATAGAAACTGAAACCGGGAAATCCTATATATATGTATATATATATTACCTACTGGCGGTCGCCAGTAGGTAGTTCTAGTTAGGATTTTTTTCAATGTTAAATCTGAAAATTCTATTTGGAATAACTTTGGCGCCGGTTGAAGAATCTGCCTGAAAATTTCCTCAAAATGGCCTCGTCAAGCTCCGGTCCTTACCTGAAAGTTTGGGGGGGATGCGTCAAGCGGGGGCCGAGATAAAAGGGGGGTCCCAAAACGCATTTTCCCCATGTTAATTTCCATAGGGCGGTCGACCTCTTTTTTAGCCCGAACGGCTGAATGGATTTCCATCAAACTCGGCAAAATTGTAGGGACTGGTAGCCCGATGTGCCTTTGCTATGTCTCAAGATATGTGCTCCAGTGGATTTTGAGTAATTTAGGTTCAAAAAAATATATATATCTATGGCAGCGCCCCAGTACGCGCTCCGGGGAGTGCTCCGGGCGCGCTACGCGACTTGCGCACGGAAAGCTGATTGGCTCTCGGGTGTCTGTAAACATTCCAAACGGTCCGGAGCGGCCGCCATCTTATGTCTCGGTATGATCGAGACACAAGAGGTGGCCAAAACAAAGGGGGAAAAGACCATTAGGGGGCAGAGTAGACCCCCCTGACCCCCTAGGTTTCATGTGGGGGCTATAAAAGGGCCCCGCGGGGCAAAAAATATATATATTTCAGTGATGTCATGAGTGATGTCACTGACCATGTCATGAGTGATATGTGATGTCATCAGCAGTGCATTACACGCGCAAGTTATAGTGAGCCCAACTAACTATAACGTGGGAATTTCAATGGTTTTATGTCAGTAAAATTTCCAGCTAACTATAACTGGTGTGAAACCTATGGTTTTTTCAGTGAATTTGATAGGTTTTTTAAATGCTAATTCCTAACTATAACTGGTGTGAAACCTATGTTTTTTTCAGTGAATATATATATATATAGATTACCTACTGCGTTTTTCCAATTCATTTTTCCATAGGGCGGTTGGCCTCACTTTTAGCTCAAACGGTTGAATGGATTTGCACGAAACTTGGCAAAATTGTAGGGACTGTTAGCCCGATGTGCCTTTGCTAGGTCTCAATATATGTGCTTCAGTGTATTTTGAGAAATTAACGTTCAAAAAAAGATATATATCTGTAACAGCGCTCCGGGCAGCGCTCCGGTTCGCGTACTTTTCGCGTAACGGAACTTTGTGATGCGAAGCTGATTGGCTCTCCGGTGTCTGTCAACATTCTAAACAGTCCGGAGCGGCCGCCATCTTGTCTCTCGGTAGGATCGAGAGACAAGAGGAGGCCAAAACAAAGGGGGAAATGAAGGAAAGGGGGCAAGGTAGACCCCTTCTGACCCCCTAGGATTGATGAGGGGGATATTATAGAGCGACGCGGGGCCCAAAAAAAAAAAAAAATCCGATTTTTTCGCCGTAGAGACGCGTCTTGGTACGCGAACCGGGCAGCTAACCGGGCAGCTAACCGGGAAGCTAACCGGCAGTGTAACGGGAGTCTGAGGAGTAGCTGATTGGCTGTGAACATTGTAAACAGTCCGGAGTGGCCGCCATCTTGTCTCTCGGTAGGATCGAGAGACAAGAGGAGGCCAAAACAAAGGGGGAAATGAAGGAAAGGGGGCAAGGTAGACCCCTTCTGACCCCCTAGGATTGATGAGGGGGATATTATAGAGCCACGCGGGGCCCAAAAAAAAAACAAATTCCGATTTTTTCGCCGTAGAGACGCGTCTTGGTACGCGAACCGGGCAGCTAACCGGGCAGCTAACCGGGAAGCTAACCGGCAGTGTAACGGGAGTCTGAGGTGAAGCTGATTGGCTGTTAACATTGTAAACAGTCTGGAGCGGCCGCCATCTTGTCTCTCTGTGGGATCGAGAGACAAGAGGTGGAAAAAAAAAAGGTGTAAATGAAGGAAAGGGGTAAGATAGACTCCTCCTGAACCCCTAGGATTGATGAGGGGGCTATTAAAGTTCCCCGCGGGGCAAAAGAAAAAAAAAATTGCGATTGCGGTTTTGTTTGCGCTGCAGAGACGATGCGTCACGGTTATGCGATGCATCATGAGGCGTCTCACGGGCTAAGTGATACGTCACGTAATAAAGAATATATTTTACAGCTATAGATATTAGCTTTTAAAAAACCAATGAAATTCACTGAAAAAACCATAGGTTATAGACCATATATAGTTAGGAATTTGCATTTACAAAACCTTGAAAATTCACTGAAAAAACCATAGGTTATAGACCATATATAGTTAGGGATTAGCATTTACAAAACCTTATTTTATTCGCACAAAACCATTGAAATTCCATATATAGTTAGTTGCACTAACTATATATCGCGGACCCGCAATCCACTGCTAATGATGTCACATATTACATCATTCATGACATGGTCAGTGACATCACTGATGACATCACTGATGACATCTCAAATGACATCACTGATGACATCACTGATGACATCTCAAATGACATCACTGATGACATCACTGACATCTCATTTGACATTATTGATGACATCACTGATGATATCATTTATGTGATAATACAATGAACATCTTCAGACTGTAATATAACCTTAGATACACTCAGTGTAAACAGACACTCACAGACTGTCACACATCCATGGAGTTACTCACACACCTAGTCAGTCATGCAAAGAATCAATCACACCTCCATTTCCTCAACTATACAGTTATACACACCTTACTTATTCAAACATATACTAACACATATTTACTCTCTTATACAATCCCTGATACAAGTTCACAATGATCCATACAGCCACTCTCACATTCACTGGCTCTTATGTTCAGTTATTTATATATGTCAACTCTCACATGGACTGTGTTTTACATATGTACTTACTTTGACATGTAGCACTGAGATATCCATTCACTCACCAATACACTCATGCACACAGTCAAATGTCCATACAGCTGTTTCTACATGCACTTTTGAACCCATACACCTAGGGAATCAACTGCTCACACATCTATGCACAGAGTCATACACCTCCCAGCCACCCACACACATACTCAGTCTCCCATACAAATACTTGGGCAACCATTCAATAACCCATATAGTTACTGATATAGCTACTGATTTAAACATGCAGCAGTTTACAGAACAACATATATAATGATTGCCAAATTAAGACACTTTAGTCACTAACCCATGCACTCAGTGAGACACATTTAATTATTCTCTCATACAGTCAGTCATGCACCTACTAAATCCTTCATCCAGACACTTATACATCCACTCATTCTTCAATATGTAAGACATATTTTAACTTTACAGAAACATATAGTCACTGGGTGTTGTCATCAGTGATGTCATCAGTGATGTCATTTGAGATGTCATCAGTGATGTCATCAGTGATGTCACTGACCATGTCATGAATGATGTAATATGTGACATCATTAGCAGTGGATTGCGGGTCCGCGATATATAGTTAGTGCAACTAACTATATATGGAATTTCAATGGTTTTGTGCGAATAAAATAAGGTTTTGTAAATGCTAATCCCTAACTATATATGGTCTATAACCTATGGTTTTTTCAGTGAATTTTCAAGGTTTTGTAAATGCAAATTCCTAACTATATATGGTCTATTACCTATGGTTTTTTCAGTGAATATATATATATATATATATATATATATATATATATATATATATATATATATATATATATATATATATATATTACCTACGGTCGCCAGTAGGTAGTTATAGTTAGGACCTAGTTTCCATAGGAAATCCGCAACATTCTATTGGGAATAGCTTTGGCGCCGGTTGATGAATCTTCGCGAATTTCTCAAAGAAGATGTACCGCTCCGCTCCGCTCCTTCCCTGAAAGTTTTAGGGGGAATCGTCATGTGGGGGCTGAGAAAAAAGGGGGTCCCAAAACTTGTTTTCCCCATGTTATTTTCCATAGGACGATTAGACACGGCTACAGCCCAAACGGCTGAACGGAATTACAAGAAATTTGGCAAAATGGTAGAGTCTGATTCGCAGATCACGCTTTTGCTTAAATGGTGTAAATCCTTCCAGTATTTCCTGAAATTTATTTTTTGCCTTGGGGGTCCTTGTGGGAACCCCTGAGCAGGCCTAGGGGGTCAGGGTGCTTCTATCCTGCCCCCTTTTTGAGTTCTAAACATTTCCGAGCACGAGCTGCATGCTCATTGGCTTTCAACACTCCAAACCAGGAAGTGTTGGCAGCCATCTTGTGCGCGGTAGACCAAGTCACAAGAAAGCAGAAAAACAAACTTGTAGAATGCAAAAAGAGGGCAGGGTAGAAACACCCTGCCCCCCTAGGCCTGCTCAGGTGGTCCCACACGGACCCCAAGGCCCCAAATTTTTTTCAAAAAACCCGATCTGCTTTTTTTTAAATTACCCCCCTGGGGGGACCAAATCCCGGGGGCATAGTGAAAAAAAAATTTGGGGGGGCCCGACCTCCCACACTGCCCCGGGGACCGCCACCCCCGGGGCAAAGCAACGCAGCCCCCTGGCGCATACTGGAGGTTACAAGGGTAATTGGTTCCCCCTCTGCAAACGTGCCAGGGGGCTGCGTTGCAGAGAGTTGTAAAAAGGGGCGTGGCCTCTTTACACTTCTCTGCAATGCAGTCCCCTGGCAAATGCTAGAGGTTCCTGGTGGGCTAGTTGGCCCCCATGGACCCCCAGTATGGAAGGGGAATTAGTTCCCCCTCTGCAAACGCGCACGGGGCTGCGTTGCAGAGAGGTGTAAATAGGGGCGTGGCCTCATTACACCTCTCTGCAATGCAATCCCCTGGCGCATACTGGAGATTCCTGGTGGGCTAGTTGGCCCCCAGGGACCCCAGTATGCAAGAGGAATTAGTTCCCCCTCTGCAAGCGCGCCCGGGGGCTGCGATGCAGAGAGATGTAAAAAGGGGCGTGGCCTCATTACACGTCTCTGCAACACAGCCTCCTGGCGCATACTGGAGGTACCTGGTGGGTTAGTTGGCTCACAGGGGACCTCAGAATTGAAGAGGAATTAATTCCCCAATGTAGCTCACTACTATTCCTGAAAAGTACATTTAACTGTACTTACTAGTAACTTGAATTTCCTTCCATAGAATATCATTGCCTGCTATATAAAATATATATAAATTAAAAAAATATAAAATAAAAAAAATATATATTACAATTTAAATATTTTTAAAAACATTTTTATTCAATTTATATTAAAAATATGTAATGTAATTTAAAAAATAAAATATCTAAAAATAAATAGTTTAAAATAATGTAGTAAATCGGTATAAAAAAATTACAATAATTAAGACATTTAATAATTATCATTTACAAAACCTTTGAAATTCACTGAAAAAACCATAGGTTTCACACACGTTATAATTAGGAATTAGCATTTAAATAACCTTGCAAATTCACTGGAAAAACCATAGGTTTCACACACGTCATAATTAGGAATTAGCATTTAAATAAGTTTGCAAAGTTATTGAAAAAAACATAGGTTCCACACATGTTATAGTTAGCTGGACATTTCACTCATACAAAATCTTTGAAATTCCCCCGTTATAGTTAGTTCAGCTAACTATAACTCGCGCACCCGCAATGCACTGCTGATGACGTCACATATTACATCACTCATGACATGGTCAGTCACATCACTCATGACATCACTGATGACATCTCAAATGACATCACTGATGAAATCACTGATGACATCATCCTTGTGAACGAGTGGCAGACCTCCTCTCAGCATAATATGACCTTTGATACACACATTCAAAAATAGAAACTAACATTTTCAAAAAAATGGAGATACCAATACCAGTTACAAAAACCTATTCAGTAATTCCACCATCTATATACACATCCACTCATTCATTAACAGTTCTATATAGTCACTCATACATGTACTCACTCATCATATGTACTGGTACACCTATACATCCTGTTACACACCAACAGTCATCCATAGAGTTACTCACACACATACCCAAACATGCAAATAAACTATCAAACATCCATTTATTTGCATATACAGCTATACACACACTACCACACTTACTTCTACGGAAACTTACACATACTTACTCTCTTAAACAATCACTTATACAAACACATACTTATTTAAACAGGAACTCTTCCAATCTCTCATTCTCACATATACTCACTTATATACATCAATACTCACATATACTAGATTAAAACATATGTAGTTACTCATAAAGATAACATTGAGACAGTCATTCACTCAGTAACACACCCATACACACACTCATCCACCCATACAGTCCTGCACACATGCTGTCTTCAAAACACATACAAACAGTGAGTCAGTCATTCATGCATCTATGTGCTAAGTAATACCGCCCACCAAACCATACAGACACTCATACTGATACTCAAAAAACAACTAATAACCCGTATACACACTCATGTAGCTACTCACCAACACATACATCCACTTACACACAAAGTGAGACACTGATACATATATTTAAATATTTAAACATTACTCGCTAATATATGTATTCACTAAGATACACTTAATAAGTCAGTTTACCAATCAATTTTACAAAAAAAAACATCCATTTAGAAGCTTATTTAACCATATATTCTTCCATCGACCTTTAGATATACATATATAAAAATATGTATTTTTCATAAAGACACACATTCACTGGATGATGTCATCAGTGATGTCATCAGTGATGTCATTTGAGATGTCATCAGTGATGCCATGAGTGATGTCACTGACCATGTCATGAGTGATGTAATATGTGACGTCATCAGCAGTGCATTGCGGGCGCGCAAGTTATAGTTAGCTGAAATAACTACAACGGGGGAATTTCAAAGGTTTTGTATGAGTGAAATGTCCAGCTAACTATAACATGTGTGAAATCTATGTTTTTTTCAATGAATATACATAGTCATCAGTGATGTTATCAGAGATGTCACTGACCATGTCATGAAGGATGCAATATGTGACATCATCAGCAATGCATTTAGGGCGCGCGAGTTTTAGTAAGCAGAACTAACTGTAACAGAGGAATTTCGATGGTTTTGTATGAGTGAAATGGCCAGCTAACTATAACAACCCTGAAACCTATATTTTTTCTGTGAATTTCAAAGATTTTTAAATGCTAATTTCTAACTATAATGTCTCTGAAACCTGTGATTTTTTCAGTGAATTTCAAAGCTTTTTTAACTGCTAATTTCTAACTATAACGTCTCTGAAACCTATGGCTTTTTTCTGTGAATTTCAAAGGTTTTTTTAAATGCTAATTCTTAAGTGTGATAGTAGTTATACCTATTTTTTGTACTGATTTTCTACAGTTTTTAACTGTTTATTTATAAATATTTTATTCATTAATATATTTTTCTGAAAATTAAAAATAAAAAAATTCAAACTGAAATATTGATTCATTTTTTTGTTTTAATTTTTTATTTCAATATATTTATATTATTTTCTTTTTAAAAAACAAAAATTTCCCATTTTTTTTTCGGAGTCGCGCACTTAAAGGGTACACATCACGGGGGGTGCGCGGACTCCAGCCACCATTTTAGAAAAGTCATGAAGGATCCGTGTACGGTGTGCGACGGCTGCGTGCTTTTCAGTTACATCATATACATATAATATTACTCGAGATGCGTGATTGGTATGGGACCAGTCCGCGACTCCTGCTCCTGCGCATTCGAAACACATGCGCATTACAGTATGAGACGCTTGCGCGGTGGCGGGTCCCGCGTGACGTCATATACATGCTGAGGTGCGCTGGGTGCGTGACTGCCGCAAAAAAAATGTATGTTCCAAAATAATATGTATGTGTCTTTAATATACATATTAGGGCAAGAGATTATCTAAGATATTCATAAAAATAATATATTTGTACTTATAATAAACGTATATTATTTTTAAATATATTTTCCCGAAGTCGGGTGCGTGCATCGAGAGCGCAGAGAACGAGGTCAGCAGAGCTGCTGTAGAGCCAGAGAAACCAGGTCAGCAATGCCGTTGTAGAGACAGAGAAC
Source organism: Lissotriton vulgaris (assembly GCF_964263255.1). Classification (NCBI taxonomy): domain Eukaryota; kingdom Metazoa; phylum Chordata; class Amphibia; order Caudata; family Salamandridae; genus Lissotriton; species Lissotriton vulgaris. The sequence continues at coordinate 1,860,014,569 of NC_141689.1, forward strand.
CAGGCCAGCAGAGCTGCTCTAGAGCCTAAGAAGCAGGTCAGCAGAGCTGCTCTAGCACCAGAGACCCAGGTCAGCAGAGCTGCTCTAGAGGCTGAGAACCAGGTCAGCAGAGCTGCTGTGGAGCCAGAGAAACCAGGTCAGCAGAGCTGCTTTAGAGGGAGAGAATCAGGTCGGCAGAACTGCTTTAGAGCCAGAGAACCAGGTCAGCAGAGCTGCTCTAGAGCCAGAGAACCATGTCAGCAGAGTTGCTTTAGATCCATAGAACAAGGTCAGCAGAGCTTCTCTAGAGGCAGAGAACCAGGTCAGCAGAGTTGCTTTAGAGCCATAGAACCAGGTCCGCAGAGCTGCTCTAGAGACAGAGAACCAGGTCAGCAGAGCTGATTTAGAAGGCGAGAACCAGGTCAGCAGAGCTGCTTTAGAGCCATAAAACCAGGTCAGCAGAGCTGCTCTACAGTCAGAGAACCGGGTCAGCAGAGCTGCTGTAAAGCCAGAGAACCAGGTCAGCAGAGCTGCTTTAGAGCCAAGGGACCAGGTCAGCAGAGCTACTCTAGAGCCAGAGAACCAGGACAGCAGAACTGCTTTAGAGCCACAGAACCGGGTCAGCAGAGTTGCTATAGAGCCAGAGAACCAGGTCAGCAGAGCTGTTGTAGAGCCAGAGAACCAGGTCAGCAGAGCTGCTCTAGAGCCTAAGAACTAGGGCAGCAGAGCTGCTCTAGAGCCACAGACCCAGGTCAGCAGAGCTGCTGTATAGCCAGAGAAACCAGGTCAGCAGAGTTGCTTTAGAGGGAGAGAACCAGGTCAGCAGAGCTGCTTTAGAGCCAGAGAACCAGGCCAGCAGAGCTGCTTTAGAGCCAGAGAACCAAGTAAGCAGAGCTGCTTTAGAGCCATATCATCAGGTCAGCAGAGCTTCTTTAGAGCCAGAGAACCAGGTCAGCAGAGCTGCTGTAGAGTTAAAGAACCAGCACAGCAGAGCTGCTCGAGAGCCAGAGAACCAGGTCAGCAGAGCTGCTGTAAAGCCTGAGAACAAGGGCAATACAGCTGCTTTAGAGGGAGAGAGCCAGGTCAGCAGAGCTGCTCTAGAGCCACAGACCCAAGTCAGCAGAACTGCTTTAGAGCCATAGAACCGGGTCAGCAGAGCTGCTTTAGAGTCAGAGAACCAGGTCAGGAGAGCTGCTCTGTAGCCTAAGAACTAGGTCAGCAGAGCTGCTCTGTAGCCTAAGAACCAGGTCAGCAGAGCTGCTCTAGAGCCAGAGAATAAGGTCAGCAGACCTGCTGTGGAGCCAAAGAAACCAGGTCAGCAGAGCTGCTTTAGAGGGTGAGAACCAGGTCAGGAGAGCTGTTTTAGAGCCAGAGAACGAGGTCACCAGAGCTGATCTAGCTGACACTGACTGACTGACACTGACTGACTGACACTGACTGATTGACACTGACTGACACTGACACCATATGACACTGATTGACTGACACTGACTGACTGACACTGATTGACTGACACTGACTAACTGACACTGACTGACTGACACTGACTGACACTGATTAACTGACACTGACTGACACAGATTGACTGACACTGACTGACATTGATTGACTGACACTGACTGACTGACGGACTGACACTGACTGACTGACACTGACACTGACTGACTGGCACTGACTGACTGACACTGACTGACTACTCTCTACTACTCTACTACTCACTCTCTACTACTCTCTACTACTCACTGTCTACTACTCAATCAATCAATCAAGCATTTATATAGCGCACTACTCACCCGGAGGGTCTCAAGGCGCTTGGGGAGGGGGGTCCGCTACTGCTCGAACAGCCAGGTCTTGAGTTGCTTCTTGAAGGCGAGGTGGTCTTGGGTCAGGCGGGGGTGGGTCGGGAGGGAGTTCCAAGTCTTGGCGGCCAGGTAGGAGAAGGCCCTTCCTCCTGTGTTGACTCTTCGGATGCGGGGGACGGCGGCGAGGGCATAGCTGGTCGATCGAAGCTGATGTGTGGGAGTGTAGAAGTTGAGGCGGCTGTTGAGGTATCTTGGGCCTTGGTTGTGTAGGGCTTTGTGTGCGTGGGCGAGGAGACGGAAGGTGATTCTCTTGCTGACCAGGAGCCAGTGCAGGTCTCTCAGGTGTCCGGAAATGTGGCTGTGTCGGGGGATGTCGAGGATGAGTCTTGCTGAGGTGTTCTGGATCCGCTGGAGTCTTTTCTGGAGTTTGGCAGTGGTTTCGGCGTAGAGGGAGTTGCCGTAGTCCAGTCGGCTGGTGACGAGGGCCTGGGTGACTGTCTTTCTGGTCTCGGTGGGGATCCACCGGGAGATCTTACGTAGCATGCGCAGGATGTTGAAGCACGACGAGGAGACGGCGTTGACTTGTCTGGTCATGGAGAGGGAGGAGTCCAGGATGAAGCCCAGGTTGCATGAGTGGTCTGTAGGTTTGGGTGCGCTGCCCAGGGCAGGGGGCCACCAGGAGTCGTCCCAGGCGGAGGGGGAGGAGCCCAGGATGAGGACCTCCGTCTTGTCCGAGTTCAGCTTCAGGCGGCTGTTCATCATCCACTTGGCTACGTCTGTCATCCCTTCGTGTAGGTTGGCACTGGCGGTGGCGGGGTCGTTGGTGAGGGAGAGGATCAGCTGGGTGTCGTCGGCGTAAGAGATGATGTTGAGGTTGTGTTGGCGTGCGATGGCCGCAAGGGGGCTCATGTAGACATTGAAGAGGGTGGGGCTGAGCGAGGAGCCTTGAGGAACGCCGCAGATGACTTCAGTGGCTTCTGATCTGAACGGGGGGAGGCGGACTCTCTGTGTTCTTCCGGCGAGGAAGGAGATGATCCATTCTAGTGCCTTCTCCTGGATTCCGACGTTGCAGAGGCGCTGCACTAGGGTGCGGTGGCAGACAGTGTCGAATGCCACGGAGAGGTCCAGGAGGATGAGGGCCGCTGTTTCCCCGTTGTCGAGCAGGGTACGGATGTTATCAGTGGCGGCGATGAGGGCGGTCTCGGTGCTGTGGTTGGCCCGGAAGTCAGACTGCGAGTGGTCGAGGGATCCATTCGTCTCGAGGAAGGCGGCCAGCTGCTTCTTGACGGTCTTCTCGATGACTTTGGCCGGAAACGGGAGGAGCGAGATGGGGCGGTAGTTTTTGAGTTCGGTGGGGTCCGCTGAAGGTTTCTTCAGTAGAGCGCTGAGTTCGGCGTGCTTCCAACTCTCCGGGAAGGTGGGGGTGTCGAAGGAGGTGTTGATGATGTCCTGCAGGTGGGGTGCGATGACAGCGTCGGCCTTGTTGAAGACGTGGTGCGGGCAGGGGTCGGTTGGAGATCCGGAGTGGATGGAGTTCATCGTGCGACGGGTTTCTTCGGTGTTGATCGGAGTCCAGGTGTGGAGGGTGGTGGCGGGGGGTACCGGTGCGGTCGTGGGGTGCGTTGGCTGTGTGATGAAGCTGTTGTGTATATCTGCGATCTTGTTGCGGAAGTAGGAGGCGAGGGAGTTGCAGAGGTCTTGTGATGGGGTGATGTTGTTGTTTCCGGCGTTGGGGTTGGAGAGCTCTTTGACGATGTTGAAGAGTTCCTTGCTGTTGTGTGCGTTCTTGTCCAGTCGTTCCTTGAATGCGGTTTTCTTGGTGGTGTGGATCAGTTGGTGGTGTTTTCGAGTGGCGAGCTTGAGGGTGGTCATGTTGTCTGGTGTTGGGTCTCTGCGCCAGGCTCTCTCGAGGGCTCTGCAGTTCTTCTTGGAGCTCTTGAGTTCGTCGGTGAACCATGGTGCTTTCTTACTGCTGGGTCTGCTAGGCGGGGTCCTCAGGGGGGCGAGGTCGTCTGCGCAGTTGCTGATCCACTTCGTGAGGTTGTTGGCAGCTTGGCTGGGGTTCGCTGAGCTGGCGGGGGGGTCCTGGCTCAGGGATGCGGCGAGCTGGTGGGCTGTGATCCTGTTCCAGTTTCTGCGTACAACCTGTTGCTGGTGGATCGTGTTCTTTTTGAAGCTGAAGTGGACGCAGCTGTGGTCCGTCCAGTGGAGTCCGGTGGCGTGGCTGAAGGCGATGTCCTTGCTGGATGTGAAGACGGGGTCGAGTGTGTGTCCGGCGTAGTGGGTGGGGGTGGTCACCAGCTGCTTGAGACCGAGGTTGGTGAGGTTGTCCAGCAGGGTGGTGGTGTTGCGGTCGTTGTTGTTCTCCAGGTGGAAGTTGAGGTCCCCGAGGAGGATGTAGTCAGCGGAGGGGAGGGCGTGCGGGCTGATGAAGTCGGCGATGTCTTCGCTGAATTGTGTGCGTGGTCCCGGGGGTCTGTAGATGAGGGTGCCTCTGAGGGTGGTCTTGGGGTCGGTGTGGATCTGGAAGTGCAGGTGTTCGGCGGTTGCGAGGGTGGGGGTGTCGTCGGTGTTGGTCGTGATACGGATGGTGTTCCGGTGGATGATGGCGAGGGATCTGACTGCCGCGGTCCCTCCGGGTGATCTTGTATCCGTCCGGGATGGCGATGGCGATGTCGGGTGCTGAGGAGGCGTTCATCCATGTTTCCGTGAGGAAGGCGACGTCTGGTGATGTTGTGTCGAGCAGGTTCCAGAGCTCTACGGCGTGTCTGTGGACGGAGCGGGTGTTGAGCAGGATGCACTTCAGGTGGTTGCTGCTGGTGCTCGGCTTGGTGGGTGCAGTGCAGGACCGGATGCAGGAGAACTTGCAGGAGTGGCAACTGAAGGGTCCGTGGGTGCGTCTCGGGTGGCTCGGTAGCATCCTGGGATTCGACCGACGTTGAGTGCGTAGAGTTCGGTGGCGGCGTAGGTCCGGCGCGTGGGCTGGTGTCTGCGGGGGCCAGGGGTCCGGGCGCTGGGCGCGGTCCAGGCGCGGACAGGCGCAGACGGGCTTACCTTTGGCGCGCCTTCGGCGCACAATCGGCGCGCCCGCTGCGCGTCAACGCTGTGCGTGCGCACGGTCGCCATTTATGGCGAAGTGCGAGGGAGGGAGGAGCAGCTGGGAGGCGGGAGCGGGGAGGGCACAGAAGGCAAAGGGGGCGTGTCCTTACTCACGGCGGCGGAAAGCGGGGAGCGGGCGGGAGGGCACAGGGGGCAGCTACGGGGAAAAACGGCAAAAGGGGGCGCACAACCTCAGAGAAAAGGGGGCAAAAAGCCTAAAATAGGCCTTAAGGCAACAGAAATAACTAAACAAAGCACAGTAGCGCAGGAGACCACACCGAGCGACGGCGGGGGGCGTGGTCAGCAGGCAGGCTCAGCGAGGCTGAGGGCAGCGGCAGGCGGGGAGCACACGCTACAGCTGGTGGCCGTGCGGCGCGGGGGTGTCCTAAGAGTAGGTCACACTCACCTGTGCTGCACGGTCGCCATTTATGGCCAAGTGCGAGGGAGGGAGGAGCAGCTGGGAGGTGGGAGCGGGGAGGGCACAGAAGGCAAAGGGGGCGTGTCCTTACTCACGGCGGCGGAAAGCGGGGAGCGGGGCGGGAGGGCACAGGGGGCAGCTACGGGGAAAAACGGCACAAGGGGGCACACAAACTCAGAGAAAAGGGGGCAAAAAGCCTAAAATAGGCTATAAGGCAACAGAAATAACTAAACAAAACACAGTAGCGCAGGAGACCACACCGAGCGACGGTGGGGGGCGTGGTCAGCAGGCAGGCTCAGCGAGGCTGAGGGCAGCGGCAGGCGGGGAGCACACGCTACAGCTGCTGGCCGTGCGGCGCGGGGGTGTCCTACTACTTACTCTCTACTACTCTCTTCTACTCACTCTCTACTACTCTCTCTCTACTACTCACTCTCTACTACTCACTATCTACTACTCTCTAGTACTCACTCTCTACTACTCTCTCTCCACTTCTCTCTACTACTCGCTACTACTCACTCTACTACTCAGTCTACTACTCACTCTCTACTACTCACTCACTACTACTCTCTACTACTCACTCTACTACTCACTCTATTACTCACCCTCTACTACTCACTCACTACTTCTCTCTACTACTCACTCTCTACTACTCTCTCTCTACTACTCTCTACTACTCACCCTACTACTCACTTTCTACTACTCTCTTTTACACTCTCTCTGCTACTCACTCTACTCACTCTCTACTACTCACTCTCTACTACTTACTCTCTACTCACTCTCTTCTACTCACTCTCTACTAATCTCTACTACTTGCTCTCTACTACTCACTCTCTACTACTCTCTACTACTCACTCTCTACTACTCTCTACTACTCACTCTACTACTCACTCTCTACTACTCTCTACTACTCTCTACTACTCATTCTCTACTGCTCTCTACTACTCATCTACTACTGTCTAGTAGTCACTCTCTGCTATCAATCAATCAATCAATCAAAATATTTATAAAGCACACTACATACCTGCTAGGGTTTCAAGGCGCTGAGGGGGGGTGCTGCTACTGGTCGAAGAGCCAGGTCTTGAGGAGTCTTCTGAAGGTGAGCATGTCTTGGGTCTGTCGTAGGTTGGTGGGGAGAGTGTTCCAGGTCTTGGCGGTGAGGTAGGAGAAGGATCTGCCACCGGACCTCTTTCGTTGGATGCGGGGGACGACGGCGAGGGCGAGGGTTGCGGAGCGGAGCTGTCAGGTGGGGGTGTAGAAGCTGAGTCTGCTGTTCTAGTATGCAGGCCCGGACTCTCTCTACTACTCACTTTCTACTCTCTATTACTTACTCTCTACTCTCTACCTCTCTCTACCTCTCTCTCTACTAATCTCTACCTCTCTACCTCTCTACCTCTTCCTCTCTACCTCTACCTCTCTACCTCTACACTTCTACCTTTACACCTCTACCTCTCTCTACATGCACACATATGCACATATATATGCATATATATACATATGCATTTATATATATGTATGTGTATATATATATTGAGGAATACATTTGCACTTTAAAATTCTACCTTCTGTGTGGTGGTCCGTTCCTGCTGGTGAAACGCTGGGTTGATTCTGCCTCTTCACGTTTTAGGGCTGGGATTGTGGCAGCTGCTATCGCGTCTTGAGATTCATACTTTGACCCGGAAGTGGTATTGACTCCCAGCCCCCCGCACTACAGCAAACAGGAAGCTCGTAAGCCAGCGTTTGAGAGCGGCAAGCCGAGAACGGTGACCAAGGTGGATTTCAGCGTCGGAGGACTCTGGGGCTGTTTCGAAGTTGGCGTTTGAGGTGAGCCACTCCCTGCTCTGTGTTTGAAAGGAGCGTTGATGTGCTAGTAAGTGCAGGCGGGTGTGAAGATTTTGGAAGAGCCGGGATCCCTTCGAGAGAAGTTCGCTTTGTGCTTTGTGCTCAAGCGTAATTTAGAAGGGATCTACCAGGTTATTAATTGAAGAACTGTGCATAACTAATACGCTATGGCGTCTTCAACAGACATGTTTAGAAACCGTGATGAACGTGCGGATGCGATGTTTGCCAACATGCCGGCAGTACCAGGTACCAGCCAACAGAACAAGGTGCAAACTACCGATCCAAAAGATGTTAAAAGCTTGCTCAAAAAACTTGAAAAATTGCAGCGTAATGAGTTAACTAAGTGGTGCGAGCGAAAATCTTTGGAGAAGTTCAAAGAGGCCGGGAGAGTGCCGAGGGGCTTACGGGTGTTAATAGCTCCATCATTCGAGAACCCAAACCCCATTATGCTACAGGAGTAGGCCGTGATCAATTTAGAAGCTTCCATGAACATGGTCTGCATTTTAGTAAAATATGCTGTGAGATTGTGGCTCAAATTGATTCATTAATTGCAGAACTGGATGCTTTGGATCAAAAAGACATTATCAAGCAGGGTAGAGATGAAATTCAAAACGCTTGGATAAGCATGAGAGTGTGATAATGAATAGGAAGGTCACAAAATTTGTGCGTGACAAGCGCGATTATGAAACTGGCCGTATATTCACTTTCGCGAAGCGCTTTGATAATGCAAAGAAATTGGCAAGTAACAAGAATCAGCCCCCTTTAGTCTCTATCAATCGGGGCATTGACACGGCATCTAATTCTGAGGAAAGTCCTCTCTCAAGCAGTGTGGAATCCATTCCCTATGATGTAAATCAGCCATCATTGTCAACACATGAGCCTCCAAGTTTCAGTCCCTCAGAAGAGTTGGGGTTTAATATAGAGGACCGTCGGCAGACACTCAGGCCGAGAATACCCCAAGCCCAACCTCAAAATGCCGCCGGAGGAATCAACAACGCAAAGAAAGGCGCAAAGCGCGGCGACTACAACAAAAGGATTTAAAAAATAAAGATGGGAACATGGAGGCAATCAGTACAGCGGCTGCTAATACTGTGATTAATATGGCGGAGCTTGAATTAAACACTGCAGAACTTCAATTATTGGCCTTGGGACTTTCTTTTTGCCCAAAAAGTAATTTTAAATATGTTCAATCCCGCATTGATATTTTTAAAATCATTAGAAAGTTGAAGTTGGTCAAATTTCATAAATTGAAGAATGTTAATTCTAGGGCTTTATCTATTAATGCAGCTAATCAACCAAGTGCCCTGTTTCAAGTTTCTGATGTCCCTTTGTTGAGAACCGTGAATGAATTGGCTGAAATGAATGATACTATATCTCTCAGTATTCAAGATGACTTATTGGGTATGGGTATTCCTACTACTAGAGCTGCCTCTACCCATTTTCACCCGGCTTCCACCTTGTGCCCATTATGGCTAGAGATACCATTGATATTTTTGTTGATTGCGTCGTGGGAGATTTGAAGGATCTACACAAAACTTGTTTGTCTAAAAATAAACATAGGCATTATAAAGAACAACAATATTAACGCCTTATGGAAAAAATCAGCAGCGATAAAAATATTATCATAAATAAATCTGATAAAGGCGGGAATATAGTTCTTTGGCCTCGAGATGCATATATGGATGAGGCTAGGAACCAACTCAGTGATATTAGTTGTTACAAGTTGGTAGCTTTCCCTATTTTGCTTAAGGTCAAAGAGCTGGTTTCCAAAGAATTGGCTCAACGGAAGAGGGAATGTCTAATTAACAAAGATGAATACAACTTTTTAAAAACTGAATTCCCTATTACTCCTACTTTTTATTTATTGCCAAAGGTTCACAAACAAGTTACCCCGGATCCGGGGTGCCCAATTATTTATGCCCAAGGTAGTTTATTGGAGGCTATGTCAAAATATGTAGATTTCTTTTTCCATGACTATGTTACCAACCTTCCATCGTTCATTAGGGACACGGGCATTTCCTGGAAAAATTAAAAGAGGTCAAATGGGAAGATGGATATCACTTTTTAGTGATGGACATCTGTTCCCTTTATACAAGTATAGACCACCAGGATGGTTTGAATGCTATTAGACATTTCTTATCAGACAGAAATGTTTTTTTCAATGAACATAACAAAATGTTGGTCCGTATGACAGAACTCTGCCTGACAAACAATTTTTTCTTATTCAATAAAGAACTATATCAGCAGCTGCGTGGAGTTGCGATGGGGGCGTGCTTCTCCCCTAGCTATGCATGTTTACATGTTGGCTGGTGGGAGAGGCACGTCCTATGCCCGAACCTCGCAGATGAGTGCTCTAGGCGTGTCATCAGATGGTGGAGATTCATTGATGATGTCTGTGTTGTATGGAAGGGTTCTAAGGAATCTGCGTTGGAATTTGTTAATAAGATCAATACAAACTCCTTGAATCTTGAATTTACTGCCCAGATTAGTAACAAAAGAGTGGAATTTCTGGATGTAGAAATTTTTGGGGAGAATAACAATATTTGCACTAAACTACATAGAAAGGCCACAGCTGGCAATTCTATACTCCATGCCAGCAGTGCTTAACCTAGGCACCTTATTAAAAGCATCCATTAATGGGGAGTTTTTACGTATTCAAAGAATTTGCAGCAGAAAGGAAGATCTGGATAACTGTTTAACTGAGTCTATGGATAGGTTTCTTGTTCGGCGATATGATCCTAAAGACTTACAGTCAGCATTGGCTAAAATGAAAAAGTATGTATTACCTGAAGAAGTTGTGAACGTAGATGACACAGCTGAGCAACCACTGATAACATCTAAACCTGTGGTTAGACTCATTACTACATTCAGTAGCCAAGAAAAGTCAATTAGGAAGATTGTCAGCAAGCATTGGCCTATTCTTAAAACAGATATGACATTGGCTCCTGAAATAGGAGCACAACCGACCATCACATTCAGGAGAGCTCCTTCTATGAGGGATGCTCTAGTGAGAACCAGTCCAGAAGTAACCAACCCTGTGAACTGGCTGACCAATAAGAAAGACTTTTTTAAGTGCATTTCATGCAGAGCGTGTAAGTTCGGGATCAAAAGACAGAAGTTTGTTGATCCTTTCTCCAATTTGCCCAACACTATTCAAGGGTATTATACTTGCAAAACGGATTTTGCAGTTTATATACTGGAATGCACTTGTCAGCTTTCTTATGTAGGCAGCACTAAACTCTCTGTTTTTAATCTTATTTTGCAGCACTTACGGGCAATCGTTAATTCGGATCCTGCTTATCCGGTTGCCCGACATTTTAAATTAGTGCATGAAAATAATCTGCAAGATCTTAAGTATTTCGTTATTGACTCAGTTCCAAAATCCATAAGAGGTGGCAATCGAGAGAAAAAACTGCGTCAACTGGAAAGTCAATATATATTACGGTTAAATACTAAAATGCCAAATGGGCTGAATACAGGGGAGGACTTGGTTAATTTCCTTTAATAAGTTTATGAATTGCTGGCTATTAGTTTGTATATAATGATAATTGCTGTAAAAATACCCAAATCATGTATTCTCATGGCCAGTACTATTTATTTATTTATTTATTTATCTATTTGGTTATATAAATCCTTGAATGAAATGTAAGGAGGTGGTTTTTAACTTTTCTGCTGCTAATTAAATGAAATCAAAATGATTATGTTTATATTTTGCTTTATGTGTATACATGTATTTTTTTGAACATGGATTATAAGGTTTTAATTCATGTATGTTTATTATGGTTTTAATAGTGATGGATTTTAGGTATAGATTAATTTAATCATTGTAATACAATTAGCTTTATAAATTACATATAATACTGTGAAATTTTATTGGTTTAACTAGGTCCCTAATTTTACTAGTTTTTTTCTGGTAGGGGTGTAGTTATTGCACATCTATAATGAATTTTGTTACTATACGATTCAATACTATGATTGAAATACTATGATTGAAACATATATGAATTTATAAATCTTTTCATCTAGGTTCTCACATAGCTTTTGGGCAGTCTGGAGTTTGAACTATTGATCTTTGAACACGTTAATCAGCAAGCTTTTGGAAACAACGTTATGCATTATATTGTTTGCATCCGCTATGAATTTGTCAATTTAATTTCTGTGGGTACTAGATTAAGTAATCAGTACTTTGTTTTTATTGCACAAGGGTGTACCCCAGAGGTCTTCAAACTTTTGTAGGCTGAGCCCCCCCAGCTGAATTTATTTAGATGTTGGGCCCCCCACCACCTGACAGAAATGTCTGGAATCGACCCCCATGGGCATATTTCGGGCATATCCAGCTAATAATGTTCAATACAATAAGAGTGTTTAGTAAACTGCAGGTTTGTGAGTGGGTGTGGTGAAATGACAGAGGCTTATTACACAGCTCAAAACACCACTTTCCAAGATAAAATGTGCGCAAATTGTTTTTACTAGAATGCTTTGTTTTACACAGGACATTGATTGATAATAACACCACCAACATAAATGTGACAGGTGTGCCTGTTTTTCAGAGACGGTCAATCTGTGGATGGATTTTTGCTACTGCCATCCTCAGGTTGTGCTCCACATCCAGTCTTGAATCGTACTTAGCCTTTAATATTGCAAGTGCTGAGAACCCACAGGGACTGTAAGGGAGATAGTGTTGTCAGATTTTAAGCACTCCCTATCTTAGAGCTGATACACGAGAAACAAATCTTCTCTAGAAATCATTAACAAATGTCTTAGGCAGCATTATAATGGTATAATTGCCCACCAACCAGTTATGGATCCGAAGACAGTTGAAAGTCCGCAGAGAGGGCGCTTAACGAACACCTAATTGAGAATTCCTTAGTGGTACGATAAGTTGCTTGCCTGAAGCAATGGGGGTATAGGACACATCAGGCTTATGTTTAAAAAAAATAAAACTAATAATAAGTTAATGATGTCTATTTTCCTACAGTGCAATGTTGTCTGACAGACTTTGTGATGGCATAGACATGTTAGGGATTTTGGGTGCCTTGGGCAAAAACTATGTTGGAATTTTGGGGGCCCCTGATAAGTACAGAGGGCCCCTGATCAGTACAGATTTGAGTTTAAATAATTTACTTTCAGCTCTGCCATACTGTATTTACCCAGGCTACTAACGGTGCACAGGCGCTGTAGTCGACATTCTAAAAGCGTTAACATCTATTATTCTGAGATAGTGATGTGTTTTAAATGTTGAAACAAAGCAGCAGCCCACTAATTTTACAGTGAATAATATCTGTTATATCCTCCAGTTTCTCATATGTCAGGATCCGCTTGGATCTAACTTTTTTTATAGTTCACTTTTTTATGGTTATTGCATGAAACAAACACATTCCTCTGCAAATAGTAATAGACTCCCTCACATCAATCACATTAAAAAGAAATTAAACAAAACAGTATTTGCAAGAATCTGTTTAGGAATTATTCCAGGCCATCAGGGCAAAAACAGAACTGTCTCTATCAAGGGGCCCCTGGAAGGCTGGATTGAAGTGCATTTAGATGTCCCCTTTTGTAATTTAGGACAAAAACCTTGATGGGGTAGGACATTCCCATACTTGTGTACAGGGGTGAGTGAGGTGACCATATGAATTTGGGTGTTCATGTTAGTGCAGAGTCGGAGTAATGAATGTATGGTTATAGGTGGGCTTATTTGAGTGAAATTGCAGATTGAGCAGCAAGGGGTACAGGTGAGTGAAGTGCCATGAGTGCAGGTTGAGTAGAGTGCTTGTGTGACTGCAGGGTGAGGTACAGGGTGAAGAGCGCAAGAGCATTGTGAGTGCAGAGTGATCACTGTGAGTGGAGGGTAAGTGGGTGAATGGTATTAGTGCATGGTGATCAGTGTGAGTGCATGGTGAGCGGGTGAATGGTGTGAGTGCATTGTGATCAGTGTGAGCGTATTGTGATCGCTGTGAGTGCAGAGTGATCACTGTGAGTGGAGGGTAAGTGGGTGAATGGTGTGAGTGTATCAGGATCAGTGTGAGTGCAGGGTGAGGGTAAAAATGAAGGGCGAGAATGAGGAGCGAGTTTTCTGAATACAAGGTGCAATCCCAGACACTTGAAATAACCCAGAATGTTATTGACGGCAGTGTAGGGTTGCAAATGTGTTAAACTATTGCTATTATGGCAGTAACCAGGGATCAGAGTGGTGGAAGAAAATAATGTGCTCATCCCTCAACAAACTTCTAATCTTATGATTAGGGTGGCCAGCTTATTATTTTGATGTCACAGATGATATAAAAATAAGCAGTCACCTAAAGCTGATTTTTCAGCACTTGTCTGTGCATACTTTGAACAGCAAATATAAATAGAAATAACTTTAAATTGTTTTCTAGAGCTGCCTAAATGATTCATGGCCGATTATAAAAGGGAACAAAGACAGAAAAGTCACATTACAAATTAATACGTACAGGGCCGGCTTTAGGGCAGTGCAACAGGTGTAGCCGCACAGGGCGCTGACCTATGGAGGTGCTGTGTTTAGCAATAACTTATGAATGGCACATATGCCTGGTGGTAGTGAGAGAATCCGAGGAGGCAGTCATGGGGTGTGGGGGCACCAAAAACGATTCTCGCACCAGGCGCCACCAGCGCTAAAGCCGGCCATGAACACATACTATTTAGTCTCAAGACAAGCAATTTTCAGGCTGTTTAAACAACACATGGCTGGTTGGCATTTTGCGAGCCTGCCTGTGTAATTTTAAAAGAAACTTTCAGGGATGTTTTAAGGATTTTGGGGGCCTTGGTAAATGTATATTGGGGGAACCCGGGTCGGACCAACTTTGATTTTATGATCCAGTCTCAGCTCTTTCATGCCTTCTTTGCTCAAATACTACATGTGGGTACATCTGATATTCAGGGATAGTGATGTGTGTTTTCAGTATGTAACACAGAGCTTTCCAAACTCTATGTCCCGACACAGTACTGTGTCGCCTGCAAATGGTGGGTGTGTCGAAGAGTAGGATAGACAGATTTAAAGGTCAAAAGGAGACTCACTGGCATAATTCACTCGCTCAGTGACATTTGGGCTATGGTTCGACTACTTCCTTCTTGTGCAATGCCAGGTTAGGAGAGGCATGACCCGGCCCATACTGGCTGTGCATCAGGAAGACCCGGAGCCGGCTCTTTACAAAGCGCTGAATGCACAGCCTCAGGCGCACAGGCACTATACAAATCGCGGCATGCACAGCCTCAGACGCACAGGCACTCACTGTGTTCACAACCTTCTTGTGCACTGCCGGGTTAGGAGAGTACTGATCCGGCCCAAGAAGTCTGTGCAGTAAGAAGGTCCCAGAGCAGACACTATAGAAGCGCAGCATGCGCAGTCTCAGGCGCACAGGCACTCACCACTCACTGAAGCCATCACCTTCTTGTGACAGGGTTATAATTAACACGCTACCTTCACTGAACAGTGCACCAACGAGAGAAGCGGCTCCCCAAAACAAAGAAGGCATAAGAGGGGGAGGGGTCCAGGAGACAGACTCTCTCGGTTTTTAAGGTTTAACAAAGCACCCATGTAAACCTGCTTGCCCTCCTGTAAAATCGAACATCAAGTTCAGGGAGGCCAGACTGGGTAAATCGGCCCTAGGGACTCCCGGGGCAAACAGAATGATTGAGTATTTTTATTTAATTTACAGAACTTAGTAGCGATAATTATCATTTTTATCTCACGCCTCCTAACACTGATGTTCAGCTTGCCTCCGAACACTCCCACTTTTGGCAGTTAAGAAACGTGAGGCATGAAGATTTAATAACTTGCGCAGTATCACTTTTATTTTATTTGTAGTCCCCGGGAATATAACTCCACTAGCCTGAGAGCTGACTGCCAATCCATCAGAAAAGCATGAGAATTCCTCAAGCTAGTATTTGGGAAACACAAACCTGTTCTGACAGTAAAACCATCCAAGCTTTACTGAAACAGTGAGTGTCTTCTAGTGCCTTCATGAAAGGACAGAGCTGGTGTCCCTGTCACAAGTCACCCGGAAGAGTATTTGATAGCAAGCCGGCGACAACTAGAAAAGGCCTAACCCCAGCCTTTTTCAGATGGTTTGGGGGCCCGTAGTGCTTAATGCAAATAGTTGTTTTTTGGTCTGTTGAGAAACTAGCCTCGTAGTAGGGTCACATTCATAGCTTGGTGGTATATTTCATTAAGTCTTTCTTTTTGCGCGCCTAGGATGTCAAGGGGTCTCCTCTGCTTAACCCGAAAGTGTGTCTTCTGGTTTGCTTTCGGTTTTAGCAGGAGTCATCCAGCCTCCCGCTGCAGCTGAACCATTCTATGAATTAACCCCCTCCTGGGAGGGTTAACAAAACAAAAGCATGGGCACTTTGTGCCCCGTCGATTTCCCCTCCCTCCAGCCATGCTGGACTTCACCAAGAGAACAAAGGTCAGTTTACAGTGGAGTGCGCGCCCCCCCTGAGATGGCGTCACGCCCCCCCAGGGGGGCGCTCCCCACAGATTGAAGAACTCTGATGTACCCAATTGTTGCTCTTCTCCCATATAGAAGTTTTGATATGTTGATTCAACTTGAAGGATATCAAAGTTGGGCACTTGCCCGTGATTATTTACTAATTTATTGTTAAATTTGTCTGTTGCATGTTCTTGTTCAACAATTATAATGTTGGGGAAGTTCACTTATGCTTTTTACCTTTGAATGGTGGAGAAGTGTGGCTCACTGGTTAGAAGCGGCAGACTCTGAAGCAGAGATCAGGCCTGGGACCAGGGTTCAATTCCCGATGCGGCAGGGTCTTGGGCTCAATGTCCGCGGACTCGATAATTCTCGCCTCGGCGCCTACACTAATCATGGGTCCCACGCTGCAACTCTGGGCAATAGCTTGCTTAATCTCCACAACGGCCCCAACAACACTGGGATGCCTGGCTTCACCCTGGGGGTGCCAAAGAGGGGCATCTCACAGGGAGAGCCAGGAAGGGTTCCACAGCGTTATACAGTGCCGGGACGCCCCGTTGCTGGGGCAGATGTGCGCTTTACAAGTATACTACATTACAAGTATACTACACAAGTCTCTTTACTACTTCTATGAATTGATTGGGAGTGACTATGAAGGAGCAACTGGGTATTTAAGGACGCGGGTTCTTTAAGCATGTCATGTGATCAAGGCCGGGGCAACCTAGCTGAAACGCGTCATGTTGAGGAATAAATTTGCACTTTAAAATTCTACCTTCCGTGTGGTGGTCCGTTCCTGCTGGTGAAACGCTGGGTGGATTCTGCCTTATTTGTGTTTCTAAGGACTTGGTTCTTCAGTGTATATATATATATTCAATGAAAAAAGCATAGGTTTCAGGCCTTATATAGTTAGGAATTAGCATTTAAAAAACCTTTGAAATTCACTGAAAAAAAACATAGTTTCAGGCCTTATATAGTTAGGAATTAGCATATAAAAAACCTTTGAAATTCACTGAAAAAACCATAGCTTTCAGGCCTTATATAGTTAGGGATTAGCATTTAAAAAAACCTTGAAATTCTCTCAAAAAACTATATGTTTTCAGTGATGTCATTTGAGATGTCATCAGTGATGTCACTGACCATGTCATAAATGATGTAATATGTGACATCATCAGCAGTGGATTGCGGGTGCGCGAAATATAGTTACTACAACTAACTATATAGGAGCAATTTCAATGGTTTTGTATGAGTGAAATGTCCAGCTAACTCTAACACCCCTAAAACTTATAGTTTTTTGAGTAAATTTCAAAGGTTTTTTATATGCTAATTCCTAACTATATAAGGCCTGAAACCTATGGTTTTTTTCAGTGAATTTCAAAGGTTTTTTATATGCTAATTCCTAACTATATAAGGCCTGAAACCTATGTTTTTTTTCAGTGAATTTCAAAGGTTTTTTAAATGCTAATTCCTAACTATATAAGGCCTGAAACCTATGTTTTTTTCATTGAATTCGCAAGGTTTTTTAAATGCTAATTCCATTAGTGAATAACGTTTTTATATATTCAAACGTTTTTTTAATGCTAATTCCTAACTTTATAAGGCCTGAAACCTAAGGTTTTTTCAGTGAATTTCAAAGGTTTTTTAAATGCTGATTTCTAACTATATAAGGCCTTAAACCTAAAGTTTTTTCTGTGAATTTGCAAGGTTTTTTAAATGATAATTCTATTAGCGGATAACGTTTAAATGTATTATTATCCTATTGGGACTACCTGAGCAGCCCTAGGGGGTCAGGGTGTTTCTACCCTGCCCCCTTTTTGTGTTCTACATGTTTATTTTTCTGCTTTCTTGTGCCTCAGTCTACTGAGACCCAAAATGGATGCCAACACTTCCTGGTTAAAAGTGTTGACAGCCAATGAACTTACAGCTTTATCGGTAAGGCATGCTGATTGGCTGTCATTGGATGGATGCCAACACTTCCTGGTTAAAAGTGTTTACAGCCAATGAGCATACAGCTTTATCGGGAAGGCATGCTGATTAGCTGTCACTGTCTGTCAACAATAGCACAAGATGGATGCCAACACTTCCTGGTTAGAAGTGTTGACAGCCAATGACCATGAAGCTTTCTCGGGAAGGCATGCTTATTGGCTGCCACTGTCTGTCAACACTCCAAACCAGGAAGTGTTGGCAGCCATCTTGTGCCTTGTTAAAACCAAGGCACAAGACAGCAGTGAAACAAAGGTGTGAAACTCGCAAAGGGGCCAGAGTAGAAGCGGGGTACGCGTAGCCCGCGACTTTTTAAAAAAATGTTTTAATTTTTTTTTTACCTTGGGTGTCCTTGTGGGACCCCCTGAGCCGGCCTAGGGGGTCAGAATGCTTCTACCCTGCCCCCTTTTTGAGTTCTCCACATTTGTTTTTCTGCTTTCCTGTACCTCACTCTACCGAGGCACAAGATGGCTGCCCACAATTTCTGTTTTAGAGTGTTGACAGACCGGTAAGCTTAGGAGTAAGCTTAGGGTGAGCTCATATAGATATATATGTGTTTTTGAAGTTAATTTTCATAAAAACCACTGGAGCAATTTTCAGCAAATATAGAAAAGGCACATCTGCGTACCAGTCCCTACAATTTTGCCAAGTTTGGCGTAATTACGTTCAGCGATTCGGGCTGTAGACTTGTCAGACCGTCCTATGGAAATTAACATGGGGAAAACACGTTTTGGGACCCCCCTTTTTTCTCAGCCCCTGCTTGACGAATCCCTCCAAAACTTTCCGGGAAGGAGCGGAGCGCAGCGAGGCAAATTTAGGGAAAATTACAGGCAGATCCCTCAATCGGCGCCAAAGTTATTCCCAATAGAATGTTCGGAATTTCCTATGGTAGCCAATCCTAACTATATATACCTACTGGCTATCGCCAGTAGGTAATATATACATACATATATAAACATATATAATATGCATATCTAAATAACTACAAATATAAATGCATGCATATGTATACATATACATATGCATACATATGCATGTTATGTACCTGAAAGTTTGAAAAACACTAATACAAGCAATGCTAAAAAGCCACCTAATTACAAACAGAATTGCTTTAACTTAAACGAGGGCGAGACCTATTGCATTTTCAATGCTTGTTTACTTTGGTTCCATCAAGAAGGCATTCAGATGTGTCACACATTTGCCATAAATTCTGAATGTTAGCACTCTAGTTGCTCATTAGATCACTGTAATAAACCTACTGCTTACCAGGGAAGTCTGCTGCTGGTATTCAAAGTGCATGTTTCAGTGTGCATGTCAGACTTTTTTAATGAAATAGAAGAGGATTTGAGAAGTCAAAATGTGCCCTAATTTTTCTTTTTGCAGCACTAATCATAATTCCTATGGCAAAATGAACCCCCTCATTTTGTTCCTTTGCAAATTAAATGTTTTAAGTGTTACCACTTTATTCCAATCACGATGGCTTCAGGTGTGCCATACTTTTGCCATAAGTAAGACTGTTAGCGCTCTAGAACACTTTGGGACATTCTGTCATTGGGCTATACTTGGGCTACATCTGGGTGATATGTGTGCTACATTTGGGCTCTTTTGTCTCTGGTGGCCATCTTGGGAGACTTATTTGTTATGAAGTTTCCTAATTTCCTCATTTACTGCAGTCTCCTCAGTAGGAAGTACATTCAGTGTTTTGCTTTGATTCCATCAAGAAGGCATTCAGATGTGTCACACATTTGCCATAAATTCAGAATGTTAGCACTCTAGATGCTTATTAGATCACTGTAATAAAGCTACTTCCCACCAGGGAAGTCTGCTGCTGGTATTGAAAGTGCATGTTTCAGTCTGCATGTCAGAATGTTTTAATGAAATCGAAGAGGATTTGAGAAGTCACTGAAAATGTGCCCTAATTTTTCTTTCTGCATCACTAATCATACTTTCTATGGCAAAATGTACCCCCTCATTTTGTACCTTTTTTAATTAAATGTTTTAAGAGTTACCACTTTATTCCAATCAAGATGGCTTCAGGTGTGGCCATACGTTTGTCATAAGTAGGACTGTTAGCGCTCTAGTTGTACTTTAGAACACTCTGGAAAGCTGCAGTAGAACACAAAGGAATCAACTGACAATCTTTGCCCTTGTTGGATGTACATGTTTTACTGAGAATGTCAGACTTCATTCTCACATGACTGAGAATGATAATGTGAATTTACAGAAAATATGCTCTCAGTTTAGCTTATAGAGCACCTTCCAAGCCTCTGTGGGAAAAGCATGAGAAAATAGTTTTCTCTCGAACATGATTCATGATATCTCAGCAGAAGGCTTTTCCACATGGTAAAATCACCTTAGAACACACCACAATTCCTAAAGTGAGTATGGTACCATCAACAAATGATTTATAATGTAACTAAAGTCTTAAAACCTTCTATTACCTGCAATGCTTTTTAACCCCTTGGGCGCAGCCACGATTCTGCGCCTGTGCGGCCGTTTTAAAGAGTGGGCGGGTTCATGACGGCCCCCAGCCATCATCAGCACACGCCCACTGTGATGCATGACAGCTGGGGGCCGTCATCAGCATGGAAGGGGTTAATGAGGTGCTATCATGTATATTGGTCCCTAAAAAACCACTGAACAGATTTACACCATTTAACAAAAAGGCACAAGGCAAAGGTCTACCTTTCTGCCAAATTTGGTGTATTTCCGTTTAGCAGTTCGGGCTGTAGCTGCGATTACAGGTTCCTATGGAAAATTGCATGGGGAAAACACGTTTTGGGACCCCCTTTTTTCTCTGCCTCTGCTTGATGAATCACCCCGAGACTTTCAGGATAGGACCGGACCGGAGCGCCCCAACAGTTTGGAATATTTTGCGAAGATTCGTCAACCGGCGCCAAAGTTATTCCAAATAGAATGTTGCGGATTTCCTATGGAAAATAGGTCCTAACTATAACTACCTACTGGCGACCGTCAGTAGGTAATATATATATATATATTTTCACTGAAACCCTGATGAAATAAAGAAACACGAGGCACATTACCGTGGTCCATTCCGTTTTTGCTTTCCAAAAGGATGAGTGGCGGAGTTTTGGAATATATATATATATATGCTAGTAAAGAGCAGCCCAGAGGTAGTGATTAATACCTGGTTGCAGACTAGCAAAGGGTTCGTAAAATGCGCAAGTTGCAAGGCGTGCAAAATGGGGAAGAATAAAACAGCATACATGGCCCCATTTAGTGAAATACCAGTAACCATTTCCAAGAAGATCACATGTAAGTCTAAATTCGTTGTATATGTGCTGGAGTGTGCGTGTGGCCTGCAATATGTGGGCAGAACTAAGTTGCAGGTCCACAAGCGCATACTCCAGCACATGCGAGCGGTCAGCAACTGTGATGAGGCTTACCCGGTGGCGAAACATATCAACTCATGCCACAATGGAGATCTGGGATGTTTAAGCTATTTTGCCATAGATATGGTTCCACCGCTTCGCAGAGGGGGCAATAGGGAGGCCCGCCTGAGAGTTCTAGAAACTAAATACATCATAGAGCTCAATTCCAAGACACCGAATCGGTTAAATGCCAACGAAGACCTCTATACGTGCCTATAAGAAATCGAGCGAAACTGAGCAAAACGCACGAGGTTCAAGAGACAAGAGATAAAAGAAAGAGGAAAGGGGGTCATCGCAAGCATGGGATTGTCTTTTAGAGTAATATGAAATACAATTTGGTATCGATTTTAAGAGTATTCACAGGGTGGAAGGAAAGGCACAATTTTGGGGTTTTGCCCACCTTTGATGTTGTTTTCCTATAATAGTGTATCAAGGGCTGACCACAATGCAAAGGGCAGTGTAGACGCAGTTGTCTCTAATACTAAAAAAGCCCACTAGGGCAGGAATGTAACCACCACCTACAAACCCCAACCTCTTGAAAAAACGTCCGCAGATATCAGAATGCGAATTTTTGCACAAAATTAGCAGATTTTACAAACGATGAATTTAATATACTAATATCAACTAGGATTTTACATGTTATGTATAATGAATATTGGTTTTAAGGATATTTATGTATATATTTATTTATTTATTTGCGGATATTTGCACACTGACTGTTTTCATTTATAGAGGAATTCAGCATGAAAACTGATGTGGTGCAGTAGTCCTATGTTTATGTTGATTCTCTGTGATGTCCTCACTTATGTTTTTTTTTATATATACTTTATTGAAACAAGAAAATAATGACCCGTGACCAAGGAGCTGGGCTCCGAAACGCGTCGGGCAGGATTGCCGATTTATGAATAAATAAACCCTTTTCACACGTAAAACGGAGTTTGGGCTCGGTTCTTTCGTTCTTTGTTCAAAGAAGTTCACGAAGGAAGTTGGCGATAGATATATATATATATATATATATATATATATATATATATATATATATTACCTACTGGCGGTCGCCAGTAGGTAGTTATAGTTAGGATTGTTTTCCATAGGAAATCCTCAACATTCTATTTGGAATAACTTTGGCCCTGGTTGAAGAATCTTAGCGAATTTCTCAAAGAAGATGGCTCGGCCCGCTGCGCTCCTTCCCTGAAAGTTTGGGGGGGATTGGTCAAGTGGGGGCTGAGATATAAGGGGGGTCCCAAAACGTGTTTTCTGCATGTTATTTTCCATAGGACCTTTAGACTCGGCTACAGGTCGAACGGCTGAATGGATTTATAAGAAATTTGGCAAAACTGTAGAGTCCCGTTCACAGATTACGCTTTTTTTGGAATGGTGTAAATCCGTTCAGTAGTTGTTGAGAAAATTAAAGTTAAAGTCAATTATATATCTATAGGCGCGCACGCATGCGCGCACTCAAGCGGCTGCGCGTGAGCGAAATTTTTTTTTGCTGCGTGACGTCTTTTAACGTTCGATTCAAAGGAAATCAGGAAGTTTTGTTCGCCATTTTGTCACTGCGAGTAAATATATTGTTCATTTCAAAGCGTTGAAACATGGAAAGGGGAGAAGGTAGAGATTGTTTTGCTGCATAGCTTTTCTCTGGGTGTGCAGTAAGGCCCTTAAACGCAAAAAGATATAATTTTTTCCCGAAAAAAAATACGGGGTGCACGCACCCGGTCGCGCACACCTATTTACAAGAGTGTGAAAATGGAGATAAATCAGAAGTTTGAGTGCTTAGATATAAGGTGGCTCTGAAAAGAGCCATTGTGTTAATTGAGTGTTTTCTGCATTTATAAGTAAGTACCGATGCAGAGCCTGATGTTGCAGAGGAAGATTCTGTTTCCCTCATTCGTGAAATGAACACCGTCTCTCCTATAGACGTCTTGCATGTGGTATCGCAAGTTGTTGTGGTAAATAGAACCCATGCTATAATCTCTGAGGAACGCAGAAACAGATTTATTTACATGTCTCCTTGCTTTCTCAAATTGTGCACAATGTTGATTGGACCAATTCCATTTCTGTCTTTGGCATATATTGGAATATACCAAGGCAGATCGAGGAAAAAGTGTCATCAAATGTCGAAAGGTGTCTTTTAGAAGCATTTCCAGACCTACCCCAGTGATTGTGCCTAGATCGTTCCCACCACAGTGCACAATTATAAGGTCTGGTTCTGGGAGATGCATAAAAGTTTTCACCAATGGAATCAATTGGTGACATTTCAATCCTCTTTTGGCAATCCATGTTATGTGTACATTTGGTAAGCCGAGGTTGCAAATTCGTCTGCTTACTGCATATTTTTCACTCCAGTGAATATAACTGTGTCCTATAAGCCAGACCTTCATTTTCAAGGGATTTGTAGTCGTCCTCCGATTGGTTCTGGAAGTGGAATGGTAGTTAGAAGTTGAAATTCTAAATAAAGAAAAAGGAAGAGGCTGGGTGTGGTTAAAAAAATAAAAATGATTGGTTGATTGTAATAAGTGGAGATTGAACAGTACTTTGCATGTTAATGTTTATGTTAAACGAGAAGTACTATTGGGTGTGAAAAAACAAGACATGTAACAGAGCTGTGGATTGGCAGGTGTTTCTGGAGGGAAAATAGTCTTCTTAATTTGTTGTAGAACGTTGAGACATGAACTTTTGACCTGTGCCTTCAGCAAGGTGCAGAATGAGGTGTAACCATGGAAACAGCCGGAGATGGCAGTTGGTGATGGGTTCACTCTTTGGTGCCTCTGTGTCTGACTCTGTTCTGTGGTGGCAGGCGGACAACTGTTTGTTATTGTGGAGATGAAAGGGTGATAAGGAGAGAAATACGACATAGCGTTTGGCCTGTAGAAGCGTGGGAGCAGTGATTAAGTCTGAGTGAAGCGGAACTGTGGCGGTGCTTGGTAACAGTAAAAAAAATTTTTTAACAGTGGTATAACTGTCTGTACGGTGCGCAACCTACTAAGAAAGAGTTCACGGGCCGTAATTGGCTTGCAGGTTCTAGTATCAGTAAGTGAGGTCGAGAAAAGAAAACATTCAGGACTTTATTTATGAAGGCCTTGCGCCACCGGTGCGTCACTGTTTCCCATTTTAAAAAATGAGGCACCGGCGGCGGAAGGTCTTCATAAATAAGGTCCTCAGTGACTACAGTTAAGGTTATGTGGAACCCATGAATAGTTTTTCAATATGAAATCATTTCAGTTGAGATTATGGATTAAAAGAGAAACCGTGAATATTTGAAATGTTTATTTAGAAATGTACTGTTTTAAAGGCAAATCATTATGTAATATGAGTACAGAAATTGCAAAAAACACAGTAATTGGTATTGTCAGTAGTACATGGAATACAAACGCTATAGTTGAAGAAAAATGAATATAGTTGGAAAAAAACATTGTACACTCTTATAAGGAAGTATATTATATTTCAATAAATGGAAGAAGGTCTCTGGCCTTTCAGTTTAGGAACGATATATGAAAATGCAAGTGGTTATACATCATTACTTTATCAATCAGCTGTCTACATGCGAAGCACTATCAAGTTTGTGTTATGTTACTGTGTACGGGAAAAAAAGGCGCCAAAAGCGACAAAATGGCGAGAGGTGCATGTATGTAATCTGTTGGATGCTGCGCAAATCACTATTGAGGAGAACTACTGTATTGAGATATCTTTTGAAGGTTGCAGTATTGCATTTGAAATACAGCACAAGTAACAATGGAAATATTGTTGAAAGAACATATTTTTCTGTAAAGTATTTTAAATTAATAATTTTATAGAAAATTAAAGGAGCAGAGGCGTGTGAGGCGGAAATAAGCAGTTGAGATGCGAAATGGCGTTTACAGTTATAAAAAACTCGTTTAAAATTTACACATTAATTAGGGTACATGTAGCATATATTAGCGAGTTTTGCATCGAGTACGTTTGAAATAACCTTAGATAAGATATGCAATAGAATTGTTGAGATTAGACTGTAAAAAAATAAAGTTGAAAATCGAGTAGCTGAAGAAACAAATGTAGTCCACATAAAAGACCAAAATTTAAACAACACGAAATCATAATGTCCACTGTTAGTAAAGCCAATAGGTCTGTTCTTCAAAAGAAAATATGGAAAAGAACGTGAAGAATATAGGGAAGCAAAAGGAAATGAGGACGTCAATGGCT
This sequence comes from Lissotriton vulgaris, assembly GCF_964263255.1. NCBI lineage: Eukaryota > Metazoa > Chordata > Amphibia > Caudata > Salamandridae > Lissotriton > Lissotriton vulgaris. The sequence continues at coordinate 1,860,039,704 of NC_141689.1, forward strand.
TGTATAAGAGTTATTGAAGCATTGTTTAGGCAAAATAGGTAACTTCTGCTTGTAACAGGAAATCACTTTTATGATTTGAAAGTATGTCAGCTATCCAATGGAAAAGAGTAAAGCAGTACTCATGATCTGTTAAAATCGGAGCCTCTTTTATTATCAGAGGGCAGCTCGGTGGGTTTTCGATGTAGTTCTCTGTTAGGAAAGAGTTAACCGTCTATTGTGTAGGCAAAGTATGCAGCAAGTGCTTCTAACAGGAAATCACTGTTATCATCTGAAAACATGTCAGCCATCCAATTGAGAAGATGAAAGGAGCATTCATGATCTGTCATTATTGGAGCGTCTTTTACCATCATAGGGCAGCTCGGTGGGTTTTCGATGTAGCTCTCTGTTAGGAAATCTTGCGACGCTGCAAATATATTCCAATGACCCAGAACTCCTTGTATCGCTGCAAAGGCCATAAACCCTCCGTTGTAACAAAGCTGTTCATGATCAAGTAACGGATTCATGAGGTGATTGTAATTCGGTTCAGGAGGTACCAAATTGCAGAGACATAAATCCAGGGCCCACGTGAAATCACAGCTCAGGCAATGAAATACAGGCTGCACACAGGTGAAATACGAATATCGAAATGTTAATCGATATGAAGTATTCAAAGTTGAGAGTGGTAAGGTGCTGTAGTACAGAAGCATTCTCTGTCGAAATAGTTCTAAGTAGTCCAGCTCGTTTGCGAAGGCAGGAGGGACATCCATTTTGAATTTCCCAAGATGGTAAAGGAAACGGCGCAGCACTGCCGGTTGTATAGCAACTCCACAGAATTAGGTCGCCGGCTATGCAGTGGAGAGGAGCAGAATGACTTGATAAATTTTCTAGGAGTCTAGTCACTTATATATTGCTTAGTAGTTATCAAAAAAGTAGCTTTTCTTGAAGTGGAGGATGCGTTAAAAAATAAGGGAGTCATTTGACCAAGTTGTAAAGCAAGGTCAATTTTTTTTTACATCAATGCTGTTTTCTGTGAATGTTAGCTAAGTGAAAGATATGTGTGTGAGCAGATGCAACGTTCAGTTTTAAATGTGACAATGGAGCTCTTGTTCATGTCTTCCGATTCAAGGTCGGTATTCGCTGCCAAATACAAAGATCAAGAAACGCATGCGTGGGGTAGATAGTCTGCATTCTTAAAGGAAAGGAAATGAAGGGTTATTTTTACCGCGTTAGCATTGTCGTTTAAAAAGTTACAGTGATTTTCATTATATGTTGAGAAAGTGTCACTGATGAAGACTGAAAATAAATCCTTATAAATAACAGGGACTGGTGTATTTTAGAAAAGGTGTGTAACATTACATGAATTGTAAAAAAAAAAAAATGTAATTGAAAGTGTATGGTTTGAAAATGAAAAGTAGAGGTTTATAGTTCACGTTTTGAAAGCGGTTCTAGAGGGTCAGATGCATGATAGATTTATAAAAAATAGAACATGTTTTTCAATAGTATTATGGAAAAAATATGTGCCTTTATGTACTATTTAGATTATCTGCCTGTTGCCTATTCTTTGAGTTTTAGTAATCCTGTGTCTTATAAGTTTTCCAGGGGCGGTTTGAGGTTCATGGTGGGCTTGGGCAGGGAGGGTAGGTTGGGGGTTTGTAATAGGGGGTCCGGGTGGGGTGGAGTGTGGAGTTTAGTGAAGAGTGAGGGAGGCGGGAGGTTAGGGTGTTTGGTAATGAAGCAGAGTCAGAGGACGCCAAATTTCTTTTATGGGGTGCCACGGAAATATGTATTTATTGTCAGACGTTTATTATATTAAGGATATATATTAACATGGTGGCTCTTGTCGTTTTGTGGTTCTGTGCATGTGTATAATGCTGGCCCTGTAGTTTTTGTTTATGGACCTTATTACAACACACAGGGGAGCCACGTTGCACAGTGTGAGATCAGAGACTTAGGAAATAAAACTTTATAATTGTAAGGGCTCTAAGCGATACAAATCGCCCGTTCTCGGTGTAAAAAATATCACCGCTATTGGTGGTATTTTCTACGGTGTTAGTGCTCGAAGGAGAATAGTAACATATATGTGAAATAAAATTATGTAACAGGCTCAGCATTTCACATTATCGCGTGAAAACAAAAGTTGTTCTCACATAGCAATAAGTCTCTTATAATTAAGGGACGGAGTGTATATAGTGCTATTTACTACTCTGCTATGTGAACGATGTCGAATATTTCATAAGAGGAGGCTTTAAAAGTTTTTCGATAAACTTGTTTTCCAGGGAAGTGGGTGGAGTGTTCCGTGTAAATTGCAGAATAGAAAATAGTAAGAACCAATTGGAAGTGTTGTTTTAAAGTCACATGACTGCACATGCGTGTCTCGACGCCTGTACGCGATAGGTGGGTGCGTGCACCCGGTCGCGCACTAAATGTAAGCGGTGAAAAAACATCCTATAATATGCTCTTGGAGCACGTTTTGGTAGAAAGAGTTAGTTCTGAAAAGAACTTTTTTTTTTTTTTTTTTTTTGGAAACAAGTGTTATGATGCTTTTGATTTCTTAAAGTTGCTACGACATTTTTCAGTATGTCATACTATCCAAATAAAGTGAAGAAATTTAACTTTTCTTGGAGCATTTATGACTCTCAATTTTGTGTTTAATTAGAGTAAAGCTTTGCTCTCCGTATACAAGAAGTTTTCCACAGTTCGTGCATTCCATGTGCACGTTCGCTAGATATGGTTTCAAGTCCATTTCAGCACTCGATGGAGATACAGGTCGTCCACCGGAAGATATGCTGATTACTTCTGATGGTAATAGCGTGGCCTCCGTTTTTCTTGTCAAAGGTGGTCGCTCATTTCCTTCAGATTCGGAAGATGAATGCGGAACGGTAGCCATTGCAGCGAAGTCTTCGGGAAGATGTTCGACGTTGTTCTCTCTTGAGAGTAGAAAAGAAAGTGATGGAAGTGAGTGGAGTGCTGCGTGTAAATTCCAGAATAGAAACTACCAAGAACCAATTAGAAGTGTTGTTTTGAAGTCACATGACTTCACATGCAAGTGTCAGGTCCTGTACGCGATAGGAGGGTGCGCGCACCCGGTCTCGCACTAAAATAAAGCGGCGAAAAAACATCTCATAATATGCTCTTGGAGCACGTTTTGGTAGAAAGAGGTAGTTCTGAAAAGAACTTTTTTTTTTTTTTGGAAACAAGTGTTATGATGCTTTTGATTTCTTAAAGTTGCTACGACATTTTTCAGTATGTCATACTATCCAAATAAAGTGAAGAAATTTAACTTTTCTTGGAGCATTTATGACTCTCAATTTTGTGTTTAATTAGAGTAAAGCTTTGCTCTCCGTATACAAGAAGTTTTCCACAGTTCGTGCATTTCATGTGCACGTTCGCCAGATATGGTTTCAAGTCCATTTCAGCACTCGATGGAGATACAGGTCGTCCACCGGAAGATGTGCTGCTTACTTCTGATGGTAATAGCGCGGCCTCCGTTTTTCTTGTCAAAGGTGGTCGCTCATTTCCTTCAGATTCGGAAGATGAATGCGGAACGGTAGCCATTGCAGCGAAGTCTTCGGGAAGATGTTCAACGTTGTTCTCTCTTGAGAGTAGAAAAGAAAGTGATGGAAGTGGGTGGAGTGCTGCGTGTAAATTCCAGAATAGAAACTACCAAGAACCAATTAGAAGTGTTGTTTTGAAGTCACATGACTTCACATGCAAGTGTCAGGTCCTGTACGCGATAGGAGGGTGCGCGCACCCGGTCTCGCACTAAAATAAAGCGGCGAAAAAACATCTCATAATATGCTCTTGGAGCACGTTTTGGTAGAAAGAGGTAGTTCTGAAAAGAACTTTTTTTTTTTTTTTTTTTTGGAAACAAGTGTTATGATGATTTCGATTTTTTAAAGTTGCTACTACATTTTTCAGTATGTAATACTATGAAAATGAAGTAAAGAAATGTATCTTTTCTTGGGGCATTTATGACTTTCAATTTGGAGTTTAATAAGAACAAGGCTCTGCTCTCCGTACAAAAGAATTTCTCCACACTCGTTGCATTTCATGTGCACCTTCGCAAGATATGGTCTCAAGTCCATCTCAGCACTCGATGGAGATACAGGTCGTCCACCAGAAGATGTGCTGGCCACCTCTGATGGTAATAGCGTGGCCAGGGCTCTTGTAGATGCTTTTGCATAATGCTCAGGGTGCCTTTGTTTAACATGCCGCAGCATGGTGTGTATAGAAAAGGAATATTTTCTATTTGGATTTCCCCTTGAGAGCTCCGAATTGCATATCGTGCAGGTTACTTTTGGCGCATTCACTTTCTTTTGATCTTCAGGATAAGTAAAAAATTGCCAAATGAAAGATTCCTTTTTTCTTCTTAACGGTAGTCGCTCATTTCCTTCAGATTCGGAAGATGAATGCGAAAGGGCAGCCATTTCAGCAAAGTTTTCCGGAAGATGCTCGACGTTGTTGTCTCTTGAGAGTAGAAAAGATTGTGAGGAAAGTGGGTGGAGTGCTTCGTGTAAATTCCAGAACAGAAACTACTAAGAACCAATTGGAAGTCTTGTTTTAAAGTCACATGACTTTACATGCGCTTCTCAGGACGTGTAGGCGGTGACACTATCTAGTTACGAACGTGATTTCATACTTAGGAACTAGCATTCAAAAAAACTATGAAATTCACTGAAAAAACCATAGGTTTTACACACGTTATAGTTAGGAAATAGCATTTGAAAAACCTATGAAATTCACTGAAAAAACCATAGGTTTGACACCAGTTATAGTTAGCTGGAAATTTTACTGACATAAAACCAATGAAATTCCACGTTATAGTTAGTTGGACTCACCATAACTTGCGCGTGTAATGCACTGCTGATGACATTACATATTACATCACTCATGACATGGTCAGTGACATCACTCATGACATCACTGATGACAGACCTCCTTTAAGTGTAATGTAACCCTTAAAACACATATTGGAAAATAGAAATTAACATTTTCAAAAAAATGGAGATACCCATACCAGTTACAACAACCAATTCAGTAATTCCACCATCTATATACACATTCTCTCATTCACCAACAGTTCTATATAGTCACTCATACATATACTCACTCATCATTTGTAGTGATACACCTATACATCCTGTTACACACCGACAATCATCCAAAAGTTACTCACACACATACTCACACATGCAAATAAACTATTGAACATCCATTTATTTGCATATACAACTATACACACACTACCACGTTACTTCTAAGGAAACTTATACATACTTACTCTCTTAAACAATCACTTAAAGAAACACATACTTATTTAAACATGAACTCTTTCTATCTCTTAGTCTCACATATACTGACTTATATATATCAATACTCACATATACTAAATTAAAACATATCTCGTTACTGATAAAGACACTAGTGAGGCAGGCATTCACTCACTAACACACACATATACACACTCATCCACCCATACAGTCCTGCACATATGCTGTCTTCAAAAAATATAGAAACAGTGAGTCAGTCATTGATGGATCTATATGATAAGTAACACCCCCACCAAACCATAGCGACACTCATACTGATACTAAAAAACATCTAATAACTCATATACACACACATGTAGGTACTCATCAACCCATGCAGCCACTTATTCACAAAGTGAAACACTGATACATATATTTAAATATTTTAACATTACTCGCTAATATATGTATTCACTAAGATACACTTAATAAGCCAGTTAACCAATCATTTTTTTTTAAAAAACATTCATTAAAACATTTATTTAAACATTTATTCTTCCATCGACCTTTACATATACATATATAAAAAATATTTATTTTTCAGTAAGATACACATTCACTGGATGGTGTCATCAGTGATGTCATGAGTGATGTCACTGACCATGTCATGAGTGATGTAATATGTAATGTCATCAGCAGTGCATTACACGCGCAAGTTATAGTGAGTCCAACTAACTATAACGTGGAATTTCATTGGTTTTATGTCAGTAAAATTTCCAGCTAACTATAACTGGTGTCAAACCTATGGTTTTTTCAGTGAATTTCATAGGTTTTTCAAATGCTATTTCCTAACTATAACGTGTGTAAAACCTATGGTTTTTTCAGTGAATATATATATACATATATATACATATATATATATATGAAGAAAGCACCTCCTCTCAGCGAAAGAAGCAGAAGCCACGAAGGGGATTTGCAAGACAACACCCTTTATTTCTTAAAAATGGCGAATGCATTTCGGCCGGATTGGCCTTCGTCAGCGCCTGCGGTGAGTGTGTAGGAAGTTCTGGCGCCCTGCAAAACAAATACACCAAACCGCACTCTGATAGGTGCCTAGTGTTAGCTCCGCCCCTCATTCATGTGATGTTCCAGCCGGTCCGAGATAGTCAGCGGACTTCATTACCCAGGATGCACTGGTTGCTCCCAGGTGGGTATGGCTGAGGGACGTTCTTGATGTAGTGCAAGAAAATAGCGGGGGTTGGGGTCAATGCAGGACGTGACCCACAAAAGAAATTGGTGGTGCTGCCTTGAGTCCCCGTGCCTCACCAACCGAAAGTCCAAGTGGCAAATTCACAAGGGCGGGAGGACAATGCAGCCCGCCCTGGCCGAGGCAATGTCTCAATTAGCCGCTTCAGTTTGCTTGGACTGCCGGCGAGCCTGGAGATATTCAAAAAATGAAGAAACAGGCAGTGCCGAGGCAAGGACCAGATTCTCCAGGCCACAAGTGGTGAGTGAGCTTCTGAACGCGCTTCTGGCACACGCGTGAAATTGATGAAGAAAGCACCTCCTCTCAGCGAAAGAAGCAGAAGCCATGAAGGGGATTTGCAAGACAACACCCTTTATTTCTTAAAAATGGCGAATGCATTTCGGCCGGATTGGCCTTCGTCAGCGCCTATATATATATATATATATATTTATATATATATATATATATATATATATATTTATTACCTACTGGCGGTCGCCAGTAGGTAGTTATAGTTAGGATCTACTTTCCATAGGAAATCCGCAACATTCTATTGGGAATAACTTTGGCGCTGGTGGACGAATCTTCGCGAATTTTTCAAAGTAGGTGGCCCGCTCCGCTCCGCTCCTTCCCTGAAAATGTGGGAGGGATTCGTCAAGCGGGGGCTGAGATAAAAGGGGGTCCCAAAACGTGTTTTCTCCATGTTAATTTCCATAGGGCGGTCGAACTCACTTTTAGCCCGAACGGCTGAATGGATTTCCACCAAACTTGGCAAAATTGTAGGGACTGGTAGCCCGATGTGCCTTTGCTATGTCTCAAGATAGGTGATCCAGTGGATTTTGAGTAATTTAGGTTCAAAAAAATATATATATCTATAAGCGCGCCCCGGTATGCGCACCGGGGAGCGCTCCGGGCGTGCTACGTGACTTGCGCACGGAAAGCTGATTGGCTCTCGGGTGTCTGTAAACATTTGAAACAGTCCGGAGCGGCCGCCATCTTGTGTCTCGGTAGGATAGAGACACAAGAGGGGCCAAAAACAAAGGGGGAAATAACCAAAAGGGGGCAGGGTCGACCCCCCCTGACCCCCTGGGTTTGATGTGGGGGACATAAAAGGGCCCCAGCGGTGAAAACAAAAAAAAAATCGATTTTCGCGGGGGAGCGACCGGTACGTGCCCCGGTACGCGTACCGGGGAGCGTACCGTGGAGAAAATAGCATGACAGAGTTTCCCAAAAAAGTAGCTTTTTTTTATACATTAGAGGTAGTTCCAAAAAGAACTGTTGTTTTTATTCTTTTTGTTGTTTTAGTTTTTTTATTGTTTTTTTGAACATTTTTTACTTTTTTTGAGTTTTCTGAACATTTTTTTTTTGTATTTTTTAAGGGGAGAAACAAAAAACAGGGAATTCTAAAGGGCTCAACAGGAGCAAAAAAAAAAGCGGAAAAAAATAATGTTTCCTTGGGCACTTGTGGTTATCCCAAGCATGGTTAATAAGTGTGATGCATTTCTCTCCATAGCATATTGTTTGTCCACAAAAAATACAAACCATTTTAAAATTGGCAAACTTTGTTTGTATGGTAGAGCACATCTCCCTAACTTCCGGTCCTGATGGGGTGGAAACATTATTTTGGAAGGTGCTGGCAGAAGATTGGACAGGGTTTCTGGCCAGTTCCCTGACCTCTGCCCCTAGCATAGTTATTTGGATGCTTCTGTTGCATATGCCTGATCATGGTGCGGTTGTCAAAGGAGTATTTTTTGTTGGGATTCCCCCTTGACAGCTCCTGCAGACATATTAAGCAGGTTGCCTTAGGCGCATTTACTTTTTTTTTGTCGTTGGGGATTGAAAATAATTGCCAGATGATGTGCTCTTTAGGTTTGTAGATAATATTGTCCTCTGGGACGAATCTCCTCTCCTCCTCCTCCTCATCCTCCTCCTCTTCTTGATCTCCACCACTGTGAAGTTGTGGTGGTCCTTGTAGTGGTGGTGGTTGTGGTGGTCCAGAAGATCCAGCAGCTGCAGCTAATGTAGCCATTTTCTACTGAAATAACTGCAGGTCTACCTCTCTCTAAGCACAAAGGTAGAATGAGGAAAAAAGGTGGGGTCTTTCATCATTTGGAAAAGAAAACTGTTCTGAACCAATGAAAAGTGTTATTTTTAGGTCACATGACCTGGCCTTACATCATTAGGAAACCAAAAGTGAAATGAACCAATAAAAAGTTTTATTTTCAGGTCACATGACCCAACGTGCTTACGCTACGCGCCCCGGAGCGCGCCCAGGGGCGTGTAGCGTAAGCGCGTCAGGACGTTGCGCGATCGTATGTGCTTGCGTGCTCTCAGGTGCGCTTACGCAGTGCGTCATATGATGCATCACGCAGTTACGCGAAACGTCACGATGTTGTTTTCGTATGCGAGAATAGCGCTAACGGGACGCTAACTGGTACGCGCCACGGGGCGCTTACCCATGCGTTCACCGGTGCACGCCCCGGGAGCGCTCCGGGGCAAAAAAAAAAAATACATAAAAAATTACATAATTATACAATATAAAATTCGTTATAAAAATGTTTGCTTTTTATACCTTTAGAGAAATGCTATTAAAAAACCATTGAAATTCACTGAAAAAACAATAGGTTTCACACCAGTTATAGTTAGGAATTAGCATTTAAAAAACCTATTAAATGCACTGAAAAAACCATAGGTTTGACACCAGTTATAGTTAGCTGGAAATTTTACTGACATAAAACCATTGAAATTCCCACGTTATAGTTAGTTGGACTCACTATAACTTGCGCGTGTAATGCACTGCTGATGACATCACATATTACATCACTCATGACATGGTCAGTGACATCACTCATGACATCACTGATGACACCATCCTTGTGACAGAGTGACAGACCTCCTTTCACTGTAAAGTAACCCTTGAAACACATATTCAAAAATAGAAACTAACATTTTCAAAAAAGTGGAGATACCCATACCAGTTACAACAACCAATTCAGTAATTCCACCATTTACATACACATCCACTCATTCACCAACAGTTCTATATAGTCACTCATACATATACTCACTCATCATATGTAGTGATACACCTATACATCCTGTAACACACCGACAGTCTTCCAAAAGTTGCTCACACACATACTCACACATGCAAATAAACTATTGAACATCCATTTATTTGCATATACAGCTATACACACACTACCACCTTACTTCTAAGGAAACTTACACATACTTACTCTCTTAAACAATCACTTATAGAAACACATACTTATTTAAACAAGAACTCTTTCAATCTCTCACTCTCACATATACTCACTTATATACATCAATACTCACATATACTAGATTAAAACATATGTAGTTACTGATAAAGACACTAGTGAGACAGTCATTCACTTACTAACACACACATATACACACTCATCCATCCATACAGACTTGCACATATGCCGTCTTCCAAACACATAAACAGTGAGTCAGTCATTGATGCATCTATGTACTAAGTAATACCCCCACCAAACCATACAGACACTCATACTGATACTAAAAAAAACATCTAATAACCCATATACACACACATGTAGCTACTCACCAACCCATGCAGCCACTTATACACAAAGTGAAACACTGATACAAACATTTAAATATTTAAACAATACTCGCTAATATATGTATTCACTAAAATACACTTAATAAGCCAGTTAACCAATCAATTTTTTTTTTTGAAAAACATCCATTAAGACACTCATTTAAACATTTATTCTTCCATCGACCTTTACATATACATATATAAAACATATTTATTTTTCAGAAAGACACACATTCACTGGATGGTGTCATCAGTGATGTCATGAGTGATGTCACTGACCATGTCATGAGTGATGTAATATGTGATGTCATCAGCAGTGCATTACACGCGCAAGTTATAGTGAGTCCAACTAACTATAACGTGGGAATTTCAATGGTTTTATGTCAGTAAAATTTGCAGCTAACTATAACTGGTGTCAAACCTATGGTTTTTTCAGTGAATATATATATATATTCTTCATTACAGAGTCTGCTTGACAGATTACTACAGACTCCAGCACGCTCTGGGTTGCTTCAATGCGTGTTTATTCAGACTGCAAACAGGAAGGTGACAGGTTTCAACAGCCTTCTCTGTCTTTTTCAAATCTAGAGTCACCACCATTTTTTCCGCTTATATACCAGTGACATTATTAATGTGACAGTGCAATTTTAGCAGCAAAATAATATGTTTCTTTTTAAATAAAAGTGACAGTGCAATATACGTCTCTCCAAGCATGGCAGTTGCATTAAACTTCAGCAAACAATGTCAATGTTATTAGTTGTGACATGATGATTAATTTAAAATTTAAAGCCTGCAATATAATCACAAGTTTGCACCTATTTAGGCAATAATTTACTTAAAACAATTAAACTAACACACATGTTCAATCTTAATGCCAATGCCTAATCAACAAATGTTGATATATCTCATATTGTTTATGCTAATCACCTACCATTAATATTTGCATGCACATGCTGCCTAATTTCAAGGGAAAATGCAAAGTGCCTCATGCAAATAGCGCCTAATTGTTCCACATTAAGAGTAAAAAGCGAAACTAACTTATATATGATATATCTACAGGTGCTCCAAGATGCACCCACTATAACTTATTCCACTCTGGATATTAAGGGCAAGTGCTGTTTAAATTGACAATTGTTGGCAAGGCTATTTGCACCCTAACTAAAGTGCTTTTACTAACACACCCAAATGTGACCATACAATTAAAAGATTACCCTGTAGTGGCTACAAATTCATTTTTAAAAAACTCAAAAGCTTCATCAGCTAATCACTCCAAAAGAGAGACAACTGCATGATTAAAACTAAAAACTTGGAACAGTACATGGTTAGGAAATCTTGAAAAGATCTTAAAAAATCTTGAAAAGACCTTAAAATGAAAAGAAAGAAAGAAAGGAAAAGGGGAATTATACTGATCATCTCATCACACAGGTGTATCGCAATTCAAGCTGTCTCAGGCATCTCTCTCTATTGCCCCTCGTAATCTTTGTTGAACTTGATTGATCACAGAGTATTTTAGACCTTCCAGCTTGCCACTATGAAATTCATGGAAGTGTCTAGCCATGGGGTATGCCTGGTCATTGTTATTAATAGCTCAAATATGCTGAAGGATCCGTTGGTGTATTGGTAAGATTGTGCTACCTATGTACATCTTAGAGTAACTACATCTCATAATGTACACCACAAATTAACTTTTACATGTTATAGGCTTCATGAACTGCCACTTTTTGTCAGAAAATGGCTAAGGCACCTGCGTGGTATTCTCTCCATACTTGCATGCCTTGCATTTCTGGCATTTCCTGAAGCCTCTACTCTCTCCAAGCCATGTTGTTGGTGGTGGAAAGCCTGGGGTATTAGTAACCAGGGCCTGTCGCAATGATCTCACTTTGCAACAGGTAATAAGTGGCCCATTACACATTTTTTGACCCAGGATTGCATCTCCCTGTCAATGGATACCAATGTTTTTTCATGATATTCCATATGTTTTTATGCTGTCTGTTGTACCCTGTGATGAAACTCAATTGCTGTTTCACATCAGAAATCGCACAATTTGCAGCTGGTTTCCCAAAGATCAGATGATCCCTGGGCCTTGTATCTGCTTTGATTCTAGCTGCTTTCAGGACCAGTGGATTCTATCCTCTCTGTTTATATCTCTGATCTAGATCTTCCTGCGCCTGATGTAACTGTTTAGGGCAGCTGCAATTACGTTTCATTCTTAAATTCACCAGTCTTGGAGGGTGGAAAATTTGAGCGTGGAGAATGGTATTCCCGGCTGTCTTTTTCCTAATAGTTTTAGTGTTGATCTCTCCTCCTTCAATGTACACTGTCAAATCCAAGAATTGGACCTCTTCTCTACTTATATGTGATGTAAACTTGAGATTTTAATCAGTGTTATTAATACACTCAATAAATGATTCTGCAGAAGCTACATCACCCTGCCAGATGATAAAAAGGTCGTTAATATAACGGGTCCAAAGGACCACGTTTGCTGACAATTCCTTGGCAAATTTAATAGCTAGCACCTGCTCCTCCTACCAGCCCATATGCAAATTAGCCTAGCTGGGGGCGAAGCAGGTACCCATTTCTGTCCCCTGGAGCTGTTGAAATAGGTCCTTGCCAAACAGAAAAATGTTGTTCCTGAGACAATACTGTAACATCTCAAACAGCATTTCTGTATGCCAGTATTGTGTAAAGGTGCGCGTTTGTAAATATTAGCGCCCGCCCTGATTCTCTGCTCATGTGAAATACTCGTGTACAGGGAGGAGACGTCTAAAGTTATCATAATGTAACTCTCCTCCCACATGATGTCATAGATTTTCTTTAGGAAGTGTCCGGTGTCTTTAATATAGGATGACAAATTCCTCACATAATCCTGCAGGAAGTGATTCAAGAACCTTGACGTGTTCTCAAATACACTTCCAATTGCCGAAATTATTGGTCTGACTTGCAGTTTCAAAATATTCTTGTGCTCTTTAGGTATTAAATATAATACCAGTGTTACTGGTGAATACTTTTTTAGAAACTTAAATTCTGCCTGCGATATGAGATCAGCCGTGCTCCACTGGTCTAACTGCCGATGATAGGTGGAAAAAGTGGTTAACAGTGCTTTTTCATCAACCTTTGTATAGCACTGTTTGTCACGGAGTTGCATTTGGGCCTCCTCTTGATACATTGCAAGCGGCCAAAGGAAATTGTTCCCGCCCTTATCTGCCTGTCTAAAAACTATATCATGCTGTGATTGCAACTTCTTAACCAACTTTTTATAGCCACTATCTTTTACTGTTGTAATTCTTTCGGGCTGCTGCTCTGTGTGTCACTTTTTTTTTGGTGAATTTTTTTATTTGTATTTGCAAGGTTTTAAGCAGAAGAAAGAGAGGGAAAAAAAAGAACAAGAAAAGAAAAGAAGGAGAATAAAGGAACAGGCGACAATCTGCCATATAACCCCACATAGGGGGTGCTGAAGAACATTACTGCAAAGAAAAAAGCCCAAAAATACATCAAAGGGGACGGCAGCCAGCAAAGTCAGTAGGAGTGCAAGTGATATGGAACTTCAGTCCAGATTGTCTGAGAGGCGCACCCATGTCTCAGCGGCCAGTGCAAAGTTCTCAGAAGGAGAAGGGTGGCCCAATCATGATCACAAACATAGAAAAAGGCCAGGCCGTCCGCCTGCAGAGGTGATTCGTGTCGCAACTAAAAGAAGAACAACAATCCCAACTCAACACCCCGCCCCTCCCATTCCCCCCCTACCCCCCGCCCCTCCCCCAGTGGTGGCGACCATCATGCACTCAGAACATCATCATACAGACAGGTGATTAAATTTGAAAGAGGTGTAGCGCACGTAGCGCCGAAGGGCAAACTGCCGAAGGCAAACCTCGTGACAAAAACCTAACCAAGGGACCCCAGTTGAACATGAAGTTTTTAAATTTCCCCATAAAGATATCTGAAAGTCGCTCCATACTCAGTAGTCGCCATAGCCGTGCATTCCATAGAGAAATGGCCGGAGCAGTCGGGCTTTTCCAAGCGGCTGCCAAAGTTAGTTTGGCCGCCCCCAGACACAGCCACATAATGCGCTTATCAGCTCTCGTTTGATGTTCCAGCTGCGGATCCCTGAGTCCCAACAGGACAAAGTCCATTGAGTCCGGGAGTGGGTAACCCAGCACATCCTTGATGTGGGAGAGGATTTCGGACCAGAATGGCCGGATGGTGGGGCAGTCCCACCAGATGTGGCTGAAGTCACCCAACATCCCGCAGCCTCGCCAACACTTATCTGATGTCGTTGGGAATATCCGGTGCAACTTGGTCGGATACAGATACCAATCAAATATAAGCTTCATATGAGCCTCTCTAAGATCAGTAGAAGGGTTATGTGCCGTTATATCCCGCCATAAACTCCTCCATTCGCTGTCGGAAATGTCCCTCCCAAGTGTACTCTCCCAATGGTCCATATATCGAGGTCGAGGGGACACCGCGGTGTCCAGTAGCAACCCATACAGAAAGGAAATCGCCCCCTTCATGGTGGATGTGCGAAGAATAAAGGTTTCAAACTTCGTCAATGGTCTAGTAGCTGCATCCACCACTCCAGGGGACGTCGCCCAATGGAGGAGCTGAAGATGACGAAAGCGCTTGGTAGGCATAACACCATAGTCCCGCATACAGTTATGGAAAGTAAGAGGCGTGGCACCGTGGAACAGGTGGGTGAGGGCCCTACAGCCACCCTCTCTCCAGACACCAAAGGGTCCATCCGTCAATGCCGGAGGGAAGGCCGGGTTGAAATGCATAGGGGTAAATGGGGACGGGAATGTGGTCCATCGATCATCGCCACTGACCGTGTCCCAGACCTTCAACACCGTGCTGGTGGGGGTGCTAATATACGCGATTCTGGGTCGGTCCACCTTAGGTTTCCAGGCTTGATCCCAGATGGATCGACCCGCCACACTCCGATCCATATGGAGCCAGTGCTTCTCTGAAAGCTGTTGGGACCATTCCACCAGTACTCTTAATTGGGCAGCCTTATAATACAAGTGCATGTCTGGGAACCCCACCCCTCCCTCCATTCGTGGGCGTCGGAGAACCGCATACGAAAGTCGCGCCCGACCGCCTTGCCAGACATATTTCAACATCAAGGTCTTAAGCCGACGGAAATAATCCACCCCTATCGGAATGGGTAGGGCCTGGAAGAGGCATAGGAGTTTAGGTAGGAGGACCATTTTAAGCGCATGAATCCTACCCAACCACGAGATATATTTCGGTTTCCACCTCTCCAATTCCGCACGTATCGCCGCCAGCATCGGAGGGAAGTTGGCCTGAAACAGTGCGCCCAGGGTAGAGGTCAGCCGAACGCCCAGATATAACAGGGATGAGGTCGACCACGAGAGTGGGGTAAGCGACCGGATCCGGTGCGCCTCCTCAGGCGGTAGGGTTAAGTTCAGAATATATGATTTATCGAAGTTGACTTTGAACCCCGCCACCGTTTCAAAATTAGACAGCACTGTATGGACATGGGGTAACGATAACGCCGGCTCCCGGATTGACAGTAATACGTCATCAGCGAAGAGCGAAATCTTGTGCTGCTCACCTGTAAAGGGGAGGCCCAAGATCCGCTCGTTCTCCCGAATCGCTAACGCCAACGGTTCTATGCTTAGCGCAAAGAGAAGTGGCGAGAGCGGACAGCCCTGACGTGTTCCGCGGGAATGGTGAAAACTCCCGGATCTGTGTCCGTTAATCAGCACCCGAGAGGTGGGATTGTTGTAATTGGCCTCAAGCATTCTTATGAATCGGGGCTTCCAACGTGCGGTGTAAAAAACCCCAGTCAACGCGATCAAAGGCTTTTTCCGCGTCAAGCCCTACTAACACCGCCGGTATGCGAAACCGCTCAGCCTTCTCAATCAAATGGATTATGCGCCGCAAGTTGTCGTGAGTCTGTTGACCTTTTATAAACCCGGACTGGTCCGGGTGGATCAGAGCCGGCATCAAATCCTGCAGCCTGCTAGCAAGGATCGATGAGTACAACTTAGCGTCCAGGTTAAGGAGCGCTATCGGGCGATAAGATGCGCATTTGGTAAGGTCCTTCCCCGGTTTGGGGATGATAGTAAACAGGGCCTCAGCCATGGTGTCTGAGGTTCTTCCCTCAGATGCCATCGCGTTGAAGAGGGAAACCAGGTAATCGCAGATGTCCGATGCGAATGTTTTGTAAAACAGGGCCATGTAACCGTCAGGACCCGGGGCCTTGTGAAGTTTCAAAGCCTTAATGGCGTCCAGTACCTCCTCCTTAGAAATGGGGGAAGACAGCAACTCGTTCCATTCCCTGGAGACCTGTGGGATAGGAAGACCATCCAAAAACGCAGACTGGGCCTCTGGATCCAGGGCGTCGCTCGAGTAGAGACCTGCGTAGAAGCGGCCAAAAATGGCTGCCTTGTCTGCATCTTTATGCCGAACAGAACCTGTATGGTCCTGTATGCCCCCAATGTAATCCCTCTCGCGCTTATCTCGAAGCTGCCGGGCAAGGTGGCGCCCAACTTTGTTCCCCTGGGAGTAGGAGACGCGTTTAAGACGTAGGAGGGTAAATTCAGCCTGGTTGTTGTAATGGGCTCTCAATTTCCCTAAGCGGGCGGAGGGTCACCCTAGAGGGGTTCGACTTGTGCGCTTGCTCCAGGGTGGCGAGCTCCGACTCCAGAGCCTCCCTCTCCTTCCGCCGAAGCTTTTTAAGGTTCGCGTTGAGGGCGAGGCACGTACCCCGTATGGAGGCCTTGCACGCATCCCATGTGGTATAAACTGACGTATTGGAAGGTGGGTTAAGAGCAAAAAAATCTCCTATAGCCTTTCGCAGCTCCTTACAGGACACCTCATCCCGTACCAACGCTGCTGGGAAGTACCACTTCCGCCAGCCGTCCCCCCCTACAGACCAATGTAACCCAAGCACCACTAAACTATGATCCGATAATGAGAGTGGGAAAATATCAGCCATTCGGATATCTCCCCTGAGGGCCTGACTAACAAAGATGTGATCTACGCGGGAGTACGAGCGATGGACATGAGAAAAGAACGTATAATCCTTGGTCTGAGTGTGTACGAAGCGCCAGCTATCCACCAATCCCAGTTCGCCTATTTGTCGCTGCGTTTCTTCCGAAAAGACCCCAGTATCTGCCCTGCGCGCCCCTGAGCTATCCAAGTCCCTGTCCCACACCATGTTGAAGTCCCCCAGCAGTATCAAGTGCCCTTCCACAAAGTCCCCCATCTTGTCCATCAAGCATTGTAAAAAACCATTTTGGCCAGCATTCGGAGCATAAACCACAACAAATGTACACTGGCGGCCATATAATGACCCCTTCACCATTAGCCAACGACCCTCCTTATCACCGCTCACCCCCAGGGGTTGAAAGTGGAGAGAGGCCCGAAATAGGAGGGCCACCCCTCTATGCTTAGTGGGTGCTGACGCCCTGTAGATAAGGGGGAAATATCTATGACGGAGTCTCAGTTCATCTCTCCTGGCCAAGTGGGTCTCCTGGAGGGCAACTACATCTAGATGGTGGTCTGAGAGATACTTCCAGAGCTTCTGGCGCTTCTGTGGGGAGTTGAGACCCTTCACATTCCAGGTACCTATACTAACTGGCATGGTGACGACATGAGACTCCGTTCTGTGTGTTCGCTAAAGTACCCAGAGCCCGGCCCCCGGTCCCCGCCAGCCACCAGTCTACACACCCCTGGATCAGGCCCCTCTCCCAACAACTCCCCCACACTCTGGTCCACCCTGCCACTCCATTGACACCAATGCACCAGACCTCTGAGCCTCCCTGATAAGATGACACGTTGAGTTCTGTATACTGAGAACAACCTGATAAGGACATCAAAGGTAAAGTCCTAAGCTACCTCTGTTCACGGGGAACCGTATTCACTACTCCCCAGCGCCCCAAATAGGTCTCCCCCATGCAAACAGCAAAAATTGCAGAGACCTCAGTGCAGTACAAGATAATAAGTGCAAAGGAGAACACCACTAGTGCCAACAACATCCCATACACACCATCTTTGGTCGCCACCACACCCCCCCTACCTCCAGCCCCAAACCAAACATTCCCCCTGCAGTACCAACCCCCAGAACACCCCCCATCCCAACCCCCCCCAGCAAACAAAAAAACAAGAAGAGAGAACTCAAGGCACTAAACCTGAACATAGCATTCAGCAGTTCCAATGGGCCAAGGGTCACAAGTTCCACATCAGACTGGAATCGGGGTGGGGGCACCAATTCGGGGGCCCCCAGGGCCATAGCCCGGGGTGTCTCCTCCAAAAGTACCATAGTACCCCGGGACCTTAGGGCCAGAGACCCCCCGGCGCCCAACCATCAAGGAAATCGGGGATCATGCTGCTCCAGAGCTCTGCTGAGAGTCTGCTAACGTGGCCGAGGCCACCAACGCCACCGGAGCACCTCTTTCTTGCAAGCTAGCAGTGCGGTCCGGACGCCTCCGGTCCGGGGAAGAACCAACTCGATGCCATGAGGAAGACCGATGCCATCTCCTCGACAGGGAGGGATGTGCCGCCTGAGAGGAAGGAACGTCCTCCAGGCCAAGAAGATCCTTCGCGACCTGCAGGGAGCGGATTTGTGCCAGCCTGTTTTGCCATCTGAATATTATATGGAAGGGGTGCCCCCAGGAGTATGAGAAGTTACGCTCCCGCAAGAAAGCAGTCACCGGGCGGAATTCTCTCCTCTTCTGGAGCGTCGATGCCGCCAAGTCCTGGTAGAGCTGCGGGCGATGGTCCCTGAATTGTAAGGAGGAGATGGCTCTAGCCTTCCGTAGGATACGCTCCTTCGTTTGAAAGTCATGCACACAGACGAGGATGTCCGGGGGGGGGGCACCCCCTCGTCTAGGCAGACCGACTCTGTGCACCCTATCCATTTTAATTTCCTGCACGTCCTCCTCGTCCAAGATCTGCAAGAACAGGGCCTGGACATACTATCGCAGGTCTCCTGCTTCACCGTCCCACGGGACCGCCCTAATACGAATGTTGTTCCTCCTGGAACGATTTTCCAAGTCCTCCGCGTGGGCCTGCAGGTCTAAATTCTGTTCCGTAAGGCGAATAACGTCCTGTTGTAGTTGGTGCACATCATTCGCCACACTCAAGTCGTGATCTTCCAGGGTCGCCACCTGTTCACCAATGCCATCGACATCCCTCCGCACCTCCCGGAGATCCGACGCCAGCTGGGCGCGAAGCTCAGAAATGTCCTCCTTGATATGAATGAGGGGGATCTTGTATCGCGCAAACTTAGCCCAGTGGGCGTCAAGGCGCTAGAGGTGAACAGCTCCGTCATGAAGGCCTTGGTGACGGGCGCCTCCTCGTCCGATTGCCTAGACGAACCACTGGCCCCTGGGGAAGATGGCTGCTGCGATGATTTGGAGGCGCCGTCCTTACCCGGCCTTCCTTTGCGTAGTACAGTGGACATCATGGAGGTCCGGCTGCGCCGTGGGATCAAGGCTACCGTACCTTCACCCGGGACGAGGAGTGCTCAGGCGCAGCGTTAGGTCTCACTAGGTATTCAGGCCTCTGTGTTGCCGTGTATCTGACCAAGATGGCGGCACAGAAGCTTCCCGCCAGAGGAGCGCCCAAGAGTCAGTGCAGGGACAGTGTCATCTGGCAATCAATCCCGGGGTCTCCGCCTCTGTAGGTCGGGGCCACGAAAGCGGACCCCCTGCTCCAACCACGTACCCCCGCTGAACCTCCAAAACTATGTCTCAGCCACCGGCGAGGGGGTAGCGCAGGTCAGACTGTCAGCCCGCAAGGCGAGATAGGCCTCTAGTTCCGCTCACTCGCCGGCCCGGGGTCCACAGAGCAGGGACAGTTCCTTCGGTTCGTAGCTGCCTCACGCCACGGGCACCACCTCAGGAAGTTGAGTTGTTCGCAGGTGCGATGGAGACGCCCCACTCCATCAGCGGCCGCAAGTAGCCGCCTTGGCGCCGTCCAGCAATGGCCGCTCCCGGCCTCCCACAGCTCCGCCTATAGTCCGGGGTACACCTTCCACGTGGCCGGTTGTCCACCGAGTTCCTCAGGCAGTTGCAACAGAGCGCCCAATACCGCCTCAGTGCCTCGATGTTGCGCCGCAGCACTGGCATGCGAAAAGGAGGGCAGGAGCGACCCGCTGCCTCGCGACGCCACGCCCAGCCGGCGTCGGTGCCTCTGCACTCACAGGTCGGCCTCTCCCTCATGCAAGACCGGTGCGTAGTAGGCCGGATGACGACCCTCCCGCAATGGCGTTCTCCGGTCTCCTGCTGCCTCGCCGGGGGCTCCGGACCTCTCCACTCGATGTCGGTGGTCTCTGCGGGTATCTCAGGGTCGGTTGGCACCCCGTAGGCGATGCTATACAATGCTTAGCAGGTCGGGCGCCGGAGAGACTCGAAAGCACGTCTTACTCTGACGCCATCTTGGCCACGCCCCCCGTGTGTCACTTTTTTAAATCAAGAACAACCAACTCATTAAAAACATCTATTGCATCTTTAGGGACCGTGGGCATAAAAACTGAAAGGGGTTTAAATAGAGTACTGGTCTTACCATATACATTGAGACCCTGTTCACTCAATAAAATATCATCCACACTCCCTTGATGTCCAGCCCGTTCTAAACTATCCATGTACCTTAGAGTGTCTAAATTGGAAATCTGTAATGTTGTTGAGGCACCCACTTCCCTCACAGCTTGTTGTTGATCAGGTCTACCTATTGCATATTATGTAGCCAATCTTAGTTTGTGTTTAAATTTGAAGCAATCAATATGGGTTTGCACATAATCCATGTCCTCGGGGACACAGTAAGACAGACCTCGAGCCAAGATTTTTATTTCTTATGCATTTATTGTTAAATTGGAAATATTGATAATGCTGATGGTATTGTCCATTATCTGTTCTTTTTGTTGGCCACTCTCATTGCCATCTGGTCTACTTGCTCAACGTGATCGATGGGCTTTCCTCTTCCTCTTCCTCCCCCTCAGGACGGTTTCCCTTGTCCCCGTAAGGGCCTCAAATTTGTGCTTCTTTCCCACCGCAAAACATGCAACTCATCTTCTACAGTGGGTACTCTGCTGGGTTGCTGGGTTTCATCAATGTCAATTTCTGCCTCTGAGCTGAGGTCCGATTCAGACTCCACAATCTGTTGTTTGCCATTTTTTTTGGTACTTGATGCCATCTTCTGTTGTCTGATGTTCTCAAACCTCTTGGAGAATGTAATATATATTTTTCCAGGATTTCTTTACCAATCACAGCCCCCCACTTGCAGGTTCAAAGTAAATCCTTTAATTTATAGTAAGCCACCGAGAATTCAATGAGAGACCTACGCATTTCGGCCTGAGCCTTCCACATACATATATGTAAATATATAACCTACTGGCGGTCACCAGTAGGTAGGTATAGTTAGGACCTAGTTTCCATAGGAAAAGTGTTTTTTGATTTGTTAATATCTATGGCGGCCTTTGCACTTTATTTTGCTCTACAGTATCGAGCACCCAAACAGTCAAGCGTTTACCTTTTGAATAGTTTGCTTGTTTGCGTGGCCTTACTCCTGCACCGGCTCGTTGTTTTCCACAAATACTCGGATGCATCAGCCGTGCCTCTCGGTTTAGACTTGATCACCGCCATGAGAGTCCGCTACCTCCGGTCACTGATTCCAAGTAGATGTTGCTCGCCGGGGGTTGAAGCGGTTGCTCCTATCGGAGCTGTAGACGCTTCTGGGTTACCGTACGCTTGCTTCCTTCCGCTTCACCCTTAACGCAGGAGGGGTCAGTTTTTACACCAAGAAGCACACCGGTGTAGAAACATGCCAGGAACTTCGTCTGCATACCATTTTACTGGATATTAATAACGAACCGGACCCAAACAGGTGAATTTGCTGGTATTTTATTAGTGCAACCTCTCGTCCGCCATGGCGCGTTTCAGGCCCTCGAGCCCTTGATCACATGACATGGTCATTTTCAACTCGTAATTTTAAAGTGCATACAGGGGTCACCTGTATATATATACCCCAAAAATATAAAGGTTACAGGGACATTATAGTTAGGAAATAGAATTTAAAAAAACATTAGAAATTCACAAAAAAATCAAAAGTTGCATATACATTATAGTTAGGTTCAGATTTTACATGCTAGACTATAGAAATTCAGCAGTTATATTTAAAGTTATTTCAAGAACTATAACTCATGCCCTAAGTTAAGTATAGCTCGTGCCCCCACCATGCACTACTAATTAACTCACATATTACATCACTCCTAATATCTGCTTTGACATCATTGATAATATCACTGCAACATTTGCTGTAAAATTATTAATGAGAAAACTGTGCATGGCAGGGATGCAAGTTATAGTAACTAGGGCATAAATTTGAGATGTCATCAGGGATGTCATCAGTAATGTCACTGACCATGTCATGAATGATGTAATATGTGAGGTCATAAGAAGTACATTATGGGGGCTTGAGTTATAGTTAGCTTGGTCAACTATAACTGCAGAATTTCTGTGGATTTGTGCGTGAAAAATATTAAGCTAACTGTAACATTATAACATCCCTTTCACCTTTTTTTTTACAGTGAAAAAATAATAATAATTATATATATATATATATATATATATGCATTTGCATGATAAAGTCATCTGCGTGTAAAGGCATGGATCGTAAATGATATGTGGAAAAGGCAAGCATGGTAAATTCAAGTGTTGTAAGGTCATACAAACCACAATGCATTTATGTCCTCTTACATTGGGTGAAATGAGCCGCTGCAATTGTTTTGAGAATGGGATGGAACCACAAAGATTAACGTTTTCACTCTGGCTCCCCCGGACTGAACCAGGCACCTGAAAGGCCCAAATTAGCATCCCGGAGCGAAGCAGGCTTCTCATCCTCTGCACTCTCCCCTGAGACTGGCCTGCTCACAGCATAGCTACACAGAGGAAACATTCTGGGCTGGAACCGCAGTATTTCACCTAGGATTAGAAGCCTGAAGATTTCTCTTGTTCCACTAAAATTGGATTATGAATGGATTATATATGCGGTGCTAAGCAATGAAGAAATTGCACCGCATGCCTCTACACAGAGACCATTCACCTTGTTGAAATTATTGGAACCACTTGAAAAATATTTCCTGCTCCATGTTGTGGGATTAGACCAGGGCTCAGACTTGATTTACATTTTAATAAGCACACATTGATTCACCCACCACCTGCCTACTCCCGCAGCACAACACGCCTTTCAAGAGCCCAATCGAGAGCGGGTCTGATTGTATACATAGCTGTTTCACAGAGCCATTAAGCCAGGTAATTGTTGTACACAGAAAGTCCAAGAGCCAGCTATACAAAACAGGGTAGCTTTATTTATGCTTAAGTTCCAGGTTAAATTCAGGATAAGAAGATGAGTAGATGGAAATGTAAACCCCAGCAGGAGCGACCTTCCTGTCGCTCAGCCTGCCTGCCCTCAACTGCCACTCTACACTCAAACCATGCACCCAAGCATTCCATGAGGTCATCAGGCATTCTAACACTCATACTAGCTGAGTAACAGGGAAGACACCAGCAGAGTAATGAAAGGCACAAGCCACTTATAACAGTAATGCTGCCTGTATTAACTATCATATTTGCAAATGACTGCTAGCCAGTCCTTCTGTGGTGTTCTCATTGTACAGGATGGGCGCTAATGTGTTTCTTTTCATTAAAGAAATGCTCCTGATCCCCAGCAATTTCTGTAATGTATTTATTTATGTGTTCAGTGGGTGCACTTCGCATGACAGAAGGTGGGTTTCAATGTACTGTTACTGAAGGAAGTTCGCTTGCACTCTCGCTACAACTTGTCTTTAAAGGGAGGGGGCAGTTCACCCAGCAGCCAGTCTGTCACACCAGTGTACGTGTATGAATTAGATAATTGACAATTACACACGTGTGAGCAATGCTGCGTGCCTAACGAGAGTTCAAAATGACATTCTTTCTCGAGGTGAAGCACTTTGATAAAATAATATACTTGGGCAAGCAAGGAATTCATTGTAAGGCGAGATTAAAAACTGCACTTTATCCTGACATTTATTTGACCTAATCTATTTCCAAGGTATCAGGTGTTGACTGAGGCCTAACTTGGGAAACTGAACAATAGGAAATCGCCCTCCCTAAAGTGGCAGGAGTTTTAGATTATGTTAAAAACATGAGGCGAAGATTATGACTTTTTTCTTTATTGAAATATTCTAGCGGTATATTACAAATCCAACATGGAAGAAAATGTTAAAACAGAAGTCATAAAGACAGTGGTGTAGCTGGGTGGTTTTTGCATGTTTAGAAATATAAAACGAAACATAAAAGAGAAAGATTAGACACATGTCAGTATCAATTTTATAGATAACTGTTTCAAGGAAAGAAATTAATTGGCAGACCAAGATCAGAGTTATCCCAAAATGGAAAATATATCTGTGGTAAATTTGAGGTGTATTGATCTAAAAGTTCCGCAGCCAGAAAATGTTACACTATTCCCTTTAACAAAATATATGACCTGCAGATTTTACAAAGTATAAGCATACACTCTTTTATAACCTCTTCCTAAAGACATAACAAAAATATCACCTTCTACTGGAGAAGCAGATATGGGATCAGTCGTTTGCCCCACATACCCAGTAACCCAGACGGCTTTTGTGTATTTATAACTACATTGAATGGGAGGAGACTGGCAGTAACTGATGACTGACAATGCCCCTTACCTACATCCAGTCACATTACAGTATACCATGAACTCTTCTGATCTATGAGTTAAAAATGACCTTCCAGAATCCACTTGTGAGGGTAAATTCAGTTTCTGTGACTATTAGAGAAAATGCAGGAGGAACTCTAGGAAAATCTTCAGAGGTATCCAGTACCTGAGGGTACACACTTGAGCTGGCAAAAAGGAGTCTATGGAACTAGAGTTACTAAGTTCCTCCTGACATGCACCACTGTCCTGTGAATTGTTGCAAAGGAAGGAAGGGCATAACCGTTTATTTGCCCCCAATTACAGAAGTAAAGCATCCACTTCAGGATCAGGTTTCCAGCTGAAGAACCATTGAATTTTGTACTTTTAACCTGTAGGTAAACAAATCTATCTGACATGGACCCAGCAGACAAATAAGTTTCTGAAACATCAGCGTATCCAGGGACCAATCATCCCTGTCTTGAATGAACCTGGATCCCCAATTTGCTACAGAGTTGGATAGCCCCAGGACATATTCTGCCAGAACCATAATCCCTCTGTCGAGAAAAAATGTAAAAATACCTTTTTAATAGACCAATACCAAAGTAAAACCCAAAAGGGAAATATTACTATTTCATAATTTTTGTTTATTTAAATAAATACCATAAATGAAGAGGTAACCAATACAACCAGGTTGTGACCCCGAATAATAAGAAAAACAACTTTAGAAGGCATTTCTCAATGAGGCAGAGCACCAGGAGAAAAAAAACACTCACCCAGAAGTGAGGTCAAATAAAGGGAAATTGCTGCTTGCAAATGTACTACTATGTGTCTCGCGTTCCACTCCACTGCACAGGAAAATCAGGCCCATACCATGATGTTGAATGTGGCAAGCAAAGAAAACTGAAAACTCCACAAGAGGGATATAATTCAAATACGCACACGTTAGCAGCTCAGGAGAGACACCACACGCTGGTTCAAAAGGGAAGCCAATATGTACTAACATGGCAAGGGAGTCACTCAGCATGCGTATTTCACAGCGTGATGATGATGCTAATTTCAAAGTAGCCTGTCTGGACCAACAAAAGGATCATCATCAGCAATGGCTCAAACTGCCAAACCTCTCAATACTCCAAACTGAACAAACAGCATAAACTGATAAAGCTTAAACTTAAGCTAGGCAAAGCAACACATTGCAGCCGCTGAATCAGCTGAATCTCCAAAGTGTCAACACTTACCTAAATACATTACAAATAAACCATTGTATTGCAATAGAACATATTAGAGGCAAAACATTCATAAACATTAAAGGAAAATAGTACTTATCCCTATTAACAGCAGGAGTTCTTGCACTGTGGACTGGGTGCTGATTAGTAGTGAATTTGTGAGGCAAATTCAGTACATTTATGATTACTGTACTGTAGTTGTCTTTCATCTTCAATATGTTATATGCTACTAATGTTTTTCAGTAAAGAAGAAAAGTCACAAGTTAGGGTCCAGTCTAGTAGTACATTTCATCTTCAATGAGATCTTCTTAAACCATGTACAAGACGATCACTCCATGTTAAACAAAAAAACTGTAATAGCGTTTTGCGGGCTATGTACACTGAGCTGGAAAACAGATGTAATTGGTGTCAAGCATTTGAGAAACTTTTTTTTACAAGGAACAGTGGTCCTAAGCTTAGAAAAGGTATTCAAACAGATTCTATTATAGACCACAATGAGTGCTATAAGTTCATTTCGGATGCCCAGACGGACATGGAATATTTATTTAATCAATGTAGTAGAACATTTTCTGGAATTAGAACACACACAATTAAAGAGGGCACAGTCCTGTACCCAGTATGAGGGAAAGAAAAAGAAGGGAAAGGTAGAGAACAAATTAGATTATCAGGCAATTACTTTGGAGCAGAACGTGGCTTGCATCTTAAACATAGTACTGCAAGCTCAAAACGTCAGTGACTGCAATATATTAACACAATGGTACAATTGCGGCACTGTATGAGAAATTGACTTTCGGTTCCCCTTGTTTGCTTAATTAAGCATTTGAGAAACGTCATAACATTTCACATGTATGTGTACACCGGAAATTCACTGTAGATCTCTTATCGCAGAACTACATATGTTTATGGAAGAGGTTATTTACGTGGCCTTACATAATCTCTACTATTTACCTGGCAGCCATCAAAATAGTGCATAATCTATGCTGTTTAGCCGGCCAAATGCTAAACAGTAGAGATAATGTACACATTGATTGGCTCCCAAAATAAACAGTGTGAAGTAGGTCTTTATTTAGCCGGACATTTTAAAAAGAGGGACAACAAACAATGGTAGGGGGTTGCCATGTTGAAATAAGGATGCAGCTTGTGTGAATTTGAATGTAGGTGAATATACAAATGTGCGATAAGCGCATGAATTAATTACAGATAAAAAAACAGTAAATTAATTTTTTATGAAATATTTGCTACTTTAAAATTCAGACAAGAAATGTAGGAATCAAACTTCAATTTCAGGAGCTTCAGGATACAGCACATCTATGTTGTAGTACAGCCTTGGAGTATTTTGCTGTCTGCAAAGAATAAATGAGTATGGTTTTAAAGAATGTTACATAAATGTTTTGCTCACTCATGAGAATACATTGTTTTTTAAATATTCATGATCCACCTTTTGATGATTTTTTAGGGCTGGGCTCTTTTGGGTCTTCTTATGAAAGGACATGTGTTTCAGGATTCTTTTTAAGGGGGAGGGAGACGTACATTAGGCAATTGACGCTTAGGGGTACAGTGCTTTGGTCAGGAGGAAAATTGAGAAATGGGGCTTCTGTGAAATGAGGAAATTAAAGCAGGTGACAGGAAAGTAAGGCATCTGAGTAATTTACAGGTGTTCACTCTACTGCCTATGAATAAATGCACTTGTTCTTAGTATTGACCGGGCTGAGTGGGCGTTTCAGGCATATATGCTTATTGGTACCACATCACGATGGCACCTTCAGATGCACTGACATTTTAGTCACTTGCACAATGTATCGTGTGAATGGTAGTTTTGATTTTAACATGCTAAGCAGTATTTTAGGTGGGCAATGCCCTGTATTTACTGAGCTCTCATTTCTGTTCCTAACAGGGCTACAAACTCTCCAACCCCAGCTGCAACACCAACTACATCCAACTTTCGCAGACCTGTGTGACTCGCTCGCCACCTTCTTCCACAGCAAGATCGCAGACATCTACAACAGCTTCAATGCCGTGACCGCCCCGGCAACCACTGAGACCCCCGCCTCCACGACCACCATCCGCACCAACCGCCTGCTCTCCTGGACCAACATCAACAACAACAACACCATCAAGATCATGAACACCGTCCACTACAGATCCCCATCAGACCCATGTCCTCACCGCATCTTCAACAAAGCCAGCACCACCATCGCACCCCATCTCCGGAAGCCATCCACATTTCCTTCGAGACAGCGACCTTCCCGGAGAGCTGGAAGGACGCCGAGATCATCGCCTTACTCAAGAAAGCCAAGGTGGACCCCAAGGACCTCAAGAACTTCCGACCTATGTCCCTGCTCCCGTTCCCCGCGAAGGTCATCGAGAAGGCCGTCAACAAACAACTGACCAGATTCCTCGAGGAGAACAGCATCCTGGACCCGTCCCAGTCCAAGTTCTGCAGCAACCACAGCACCAAAACTACCCTCATCGCCGCCACCGACGACATCAGGACCCTGCTAAGCAACGGAGAAACCCCGGCCCTCATCCTCCGGGACCTGTCAGCCGCGTTCGACACGGTCTGCCACCGCACACACGAACATGCCTCTACGATGCTGGAATCCAAGAGAAGGCCCTGGACTGGACTACCTCTTTCCTCTCCAGCAGAACACAGAGCGTCCACCTCCCCCTTCCGCTCCGAAGCCACCAAGATCATCTGTAGCGTACCCCAGGGCTCATCTCCCAGCCCAACGCTGTTCAACATCTACATGGCACCGCTCGCCCACGTTGTCCGACCACACAACCTCAACATCATCTCCTATGCCGATAACACCCAGCTCATCCTCTCCCTCACCAAGGACCCCTGCACCGCCAAAACCAAACCTCCACAAAGGAATGAAGGCCGTCACCGAATGGATGAGGAACAGCCGACTAAAGCTGAACTCAGACAAGACGGAGGTCCTCATCCTCGGATCCACCCCCTCGGCCTGGGATGACTCCTGGTGGCAAACTGCACTAGGAACAGCTCCAAAACCCGCCGACCACACACGCAACCTATGGGTCATCCTCTACTCGACCCTCTCCATGACGAAGCCTGTCACGCCGTCTCTTACTTCTGCTTCAACACTCTCCGCATGCTCCGCAGGATCTACAAGTGGATCCCCACCGAAATGAGAAGGATGGGCACCCTGGCCCTCGTCAGCAGACTGGACTACGGAAACACCCTCTAAGCAGGAGCCTCGGCCAAACTCCTGAAATGGCTTCAACGCATCCAGAATGCCTCCGCACAACTGATCCTCGACATCCCTCACCGCAGCCACATCACACCCCACCTGAGAGACCTTCACTGGCTCCCGGTCAACAAGAGGATAACCTTCAAGCTCCTCACCCACACACACAGGGCACTCCACAACTCCGGACCGACGTACCTCAACAGCCATCTCAGCTTCTACACCCCCACCTGCCAGCTCCGCTCCGCAGACTGCACCCTCGTCACCATCCCCCGCATTCGAAGAGTTACCGCCGGCAGCAGATCTTCCTCCCACCTCGCCGCCAAGATATGGAACACCCTCCCCATCCGCCTAAGGCAGACCCAAGACCTACTGACCTTCAGAAGACTCCTCAAGACCTGGCTCTTCGAAACAGTAGCAGCACTGCCCCCCTTTTTAGTGCCTTGAGACCCTCACAGGTATGTAGTGTGCTTTACAAATGCTATAATTTATTGATTGATTGATTGATTGACCACCAAAAGGATTATGATGACCAGAGCCTTGAGGATCAGGACAAGAAAAAACAGGCCCCGTGAGCGGGAATTACCTACCATGGGTACCGCAGGTCCATGGCTGTGTGATCTGATATCTCGTGTCCTGACCCTTTTAGATTTCTGATTTGGGGTTTCCTGGTCCTCCTGAATCATCTCCATGTCATTTTATTTGTAATGGTACTGCAGCAATTTATCCTGGACCTCTTGATCCAGTTCTCCTTGGTCGGGTCTTCATGAGCCTGGTAATTTTGGTCCTGGCCACCACTGTCCACTCCCATTACTTTTCCCCACTTGGTAATCTGAGCTATAGTCCCCCAGGTCCTAATCCTCATGGTCTGCTTAGCCCTGTTTACAGTCCTTTTAGTCATGATCCTTTTAGTTCACCTAGTCTTCCTCGCTCTGGTCTTCTGGGTGCCCTTGGTATGGGTCCCCTGGTCTTCCTGGCCCATGTCTTGTTTATCCTGGTTTCCTGGTATATTTCCTCCATGTCCTGATCTTCTTAGTCCTCTTCAATCAGATCCTGATCCTCCTAGTCCTAGTTCTCCTGCTACTTGTCCTCATGATTTTGCATGCTAACCGTAGAACTTATTGACCCTACTTAGTTTGTCTTTTGTCATTCTCATGTACTCCTGAACCAAGTCCTTTGTATCTGGGTCTCCTGTTGCACAGGCTCGCCTGGTCCTGGACCTTTCAGCCCCCTTTGCCAAAATTCTCGTCCTTCATTCCTCCTGATCCTGCTCTCCTGGTTTAGCTATTCCCCTGGTTTGCCTTTTTCTAATCCTGGTTCTCCTGGCCCTTGTAATCTTGGTCTTAGTTCCGGTACTCTTTCGTCTGGTCCTCATGTATCGAGTCTTCTGGTGCTGGTCCCATTGGCCTTGGTTTACCTATCTCTACTAGTCCCTCCAATACACCTGTCCCATCCAAGTTTTACTAGCCCCCTTGGTCTCCTGGTTTCCCTGTTCCTACTAGTTCTTGTCAATCTCACCCTGATCCCCTCTATCATGCTCTTCCTATTAATGGTCTTCCTGGATCTGATCTTTCTCATCCCTATGGAACTGGTGCTTCTAGTCCCATGCTGTGGGACACCCAGGTTCATGTAGTCCTTCTCACCCTGGCATAGGATCCCGCTTTGTCTGACCCTCATGGACCTCTTGGTCCTGCTCTCACTGGACCTAGGCTTCCTTGTCCTTTATAGACCATTCTAATCTAGGATCGCCATATCCTGCTAACCCAGGTCCTTTCTAGTCATCGTCTTCCTAGGTACTGGTTTATTCACTTCTGACCCATTGGTATTTCTTGATCTGATCTCTGTGGTCTTGACACTCCTGTCTCGGGTCCTTCTTTCTATTGGTCACCGGGTATGGTTGTGTTTGTTATGTCTACCTGGGTCTGCTACTCCTGATCATCCTTGTTCCTCTGGTGCTGGTTGGTGCGCCCAGGCCCTCCTCGTCATTATGGTTGTTGGCCTTCTGTTCCTCCTGCCCCTGGTGTTTCTGTTCCTTTGGGCCCTGTCTACTGGGTCGAGATCCCTTGTTCCACATCCTCCTGGCCCTCCTGATCCTTCACACCCTTGTCCCAGTACCCCTAGCCCTGTATTTCCTTGTCCTTTTCATTATCACCTATTTGTTCCTCGTCCCCACTGGTATTGGCAACCCTGAAAGGACCAGAACCAGATGGGCCAAGACTGGGGAACCAATAAGGGCCAGAATTGACAAAAGATTAGGTTTATAATAACAAGCACACTAGGAAAAGAAGGACCAAGTCGAACAGGACCAAGGCTAGATCGTTGTTAAACCAGGTACATGAGAACTAAGCCTAGGAAATAACAAACTACAAGGCCCGGACCAAGAGGATCAGGGCCAATGGGCTCATCATCTTGAGATGGATAAGGACTATTAAAAACAAGAATAGCATGACCATGGTGAGAAATGCAGGGAGATGAATTCAGTAGCAGATGCAACCAGAGCCAGAAGGAAAAGTTCTAAGATGACCAAGAAACAAAGGTCTAAGAGGACCAGGAAGACAATGGCAAAGAAAAACAGGACTGCGGGTACAAGGACTGAAGGAGCAGGATAAGGAGGACAGGACCAGGGACATCAGGACCAGGATGATCACAGTCTGGAGGTCCAGGCCAACGGGCTACGAACAGGATGGTCAGGAAAATGAGCAACAGGATGGCCAGGCCCAGGAGAACCAGATAAAGAAGGATCAAGGTAAATTTGTGTAGAAGCACAAGGACAAGGAGCAGGAGGACTAAGCCCAGAAGGATCAGGACCAGATCCGGGAAGACCAGATCAAGGCTGTAGGATAAGGGTGCAAGAATAAGAAAAGAAGATGAGGCGAGCTGTGCCAAGATTGCTAGAAGATCCATGACCAGAGCCAGGAGGATTAGAAGGAGCAGCATCAAGAGGAAACGTTACAGACTTAAGTGTCCAGGAGGACCGTGACCATAGGACCAGGGTTCTGGGTACCAAGTGGAGCAGAAAGACCAGGACCTAGAGGTAGCATGTCCAGGGTGAGGAAGATCAGGAGAACCAAACAGCCCGAGCCAGGAAGACTAAAGGCACTGGACCTGGGTGTCCAGGAGAACCAAGACTAAAGAAGGCTCTGAATGGCTCAAATAAAGAGAACCAAGATCAAGAGGGCCCAGAGCATTGGGTGCAGTGAGGACCTTGACAGCCAGGCTCAGGGCCAGGAGGACAAACATGATCTAAACTAGTTAGACATGGGTGAAGAGGTGAAGGCCTAAGAGGGCCAGGACATAAGAGGCCAGGTCGACTGAAGGGACCAACAGGACCAGGAACTGATGTACTGGGAATCAGGTGAGCAGGGTGAGAAGGATCAGAAGAACCAGGTCAAATGAACGTGGGTAAAGAGTATCTGGAAAGAAAAGGAAGGGCTTGGAGAAGGGGGCCTGAAGGGGGCCTGAAAGCACCAGGATGGCCAGAAGGGAATTAGGTATACAAAGACCTAAACAAAGAGGACTGGAAACAAAAGCGTCAATTCTGGTGGACACAAGAACTAGCAAGAGAACATGTGCTATGAGGACCAGGAATAAGAAGGCCATTGCTAGGCAAACAAGACTAAGAGTGAGGAAGACTAGAAGAACAGGACCTGAGAATTAATAGGAGATGACCAGGCAACCAGAGCCAACATGACAAGACCTAGGGAGACCAGGGCAAGAAGGACAAGTGGGACCACAACCAAGGGGAAACGGTAGCTCAAATCACAGAGGCCAAAGGGTTACAGGACGTGCCATAACAGGACAAGCAGGACCTTGAAGAGGAGAGAAAATAGGACCATGACAAGGAATGCCAGGATAACAGAAGCCATGATGACTAAGCCAGGTGGCTAAGAACAGGAGGAGCAGAACAAGAAGGATCAGAACAGAGTGGGCAAGTTAATCCAGGATGACAATAAGCAGGAGGACCAGGGCCAAGAATATTTTGACATGTTGGAGGCAGACCCAGAGAACTAGTCAAGTCAGAGGCATGTGGACTAGGGCCATTAAGACCAGATGGAGGATTAGGTGGACTAGCAGGTCAGAATAAGCAGGACCAGGAACAGGGCTAGGAGGGCCAGACTGGTAAGAACCAAGGGGGGCAGCATATGAAGTGCAAAGTGGAGTAGGTGGGCCAGGAACTGGGGTATTAGGACTAGGCCTGTGAGAACCAGTATAACCAGAGCCATGAGGTTCAATGGAGGTGGGCAAGGAGCAAAATGACCATGCCCAATCCAAGAGGACTTATTAAGGAGGACCAGGACCAATAGATGCAGTACCTGGTGTACTACAAGAACCAGGGCAAGGAGAATCAGGATTACTCAAACCCTAAGAGTGCCAGCCCTGTGGAGAACAAGGACAATAGGACTAGGTAGATAAGGATAAGCATCTCAACTCAAACTCTGCAACAACGACAAAACCAGCATCACAGGCATGCTTGCCTATAGATCTCCAGGACCTCACACCAGTTTCCGCAATGCCATCCCAGATTCCATTGCCTCGCTCGGCATCCACTCTAAGCACTACAACTTCCTCGGAGACCTCGGAGACCTCAATTTCCACCTTGATGACCCTGAGGCCACCAACAATGCCAACCTCCTCAAATGCTTGAACACCCCCTGCCTCACTCAACTAGTCATCAACCCCACTCTCATTGACACTCGACCCCGTCTTCACAGCCAGTGACAGAGTTGAGCACAGTCGTGTCACTGAACTCACCTGGACAGGCCACACGGTCGTCCAGTTCACCATCGCAGGTTCCCTTGGCAACACCACCAGACATCCCATCACCACTGACAAAGCTGACCAAAGCTGGCCAAAGTGTCATAGAATCAATGGACCAACACCCTCAACTCATGCCACGCAGACACCTCAACCAACATAGAACAGGCCATTATGAACTTCTCCATCTGGATCCCTTCATGCGCTGACAGACTTGACCCACTCATGCCCGCAAAACCAAAGAACCTCTCCAAGCGGGCCAGCTGGAACACCATAGAACTAAATAGACGAAACACAACTGCAAGCATCTTGAGAGAAGGTGGTGCTCCAGCAAGTACACTACAGACCATACTGCCTACAAAACATTGCTCAACCAATACCACCAACTCCTGAAAAAGTTGAAAAGGAACACCCTTGCCAACCGCATTGAGGCCAGTGCCAACCTTACCAAAGAAATATCCAACATCATCAGAGAGTTCACCAACCCCTCAGCCTCCGAGAACCTCATCACCCCCTCAAAGGAGCTCTGTGACACCCTGGTGGACTTCTTCTATGACAACATCTACAAAACCTTCAAGCCCCAACCTACCGCCGCTGACTTCCTCAGTTTCATCACTCTCACAGAGGCAAACCCTGACCACCGGGTAACCACCAGGGACTAGCTCACCACTAAAAGCCCCCTCCCTCCACTCAGGAGCACCTATGGACCCCTGCCCTACCACTTTGGGAGCAAGACTATCAGCAAAGAACTCGCCACCATCTTCAACGAATCCATCATCATGGCCCCCTTCTCCGACGAATGGAAAAATTCTGAGGTCAAACCCCCTCTTAAGAAGCTATCTGCTGACTGCAGTAAACTCAAGAACTTTTTTCCCATCTCACTCCTCCCTTCCCCTGCCAAAGTCCTTGAAAAAGCCTCCAACCACCAGCCCATGCAACACTTGGAGAACAACAACCTGCTGGACATCTCCCAGTCTGAATATCACCCCAATCACATCACCAAAACCGCCCTCATCAACACCACAGAAGACATCAGAGCCCTCATGGACCGAGGGGAAATGGTGAACCTCTTCATCCTCAACCTCTCAGCAGTCTTTGACACCATATCCCACTACACCCTCATCAAGTGACTTCACCACATCGGAATTCAAGGAGACGCCATCAGATGGATCACCTTCTTCCTTACTGTAAAAATCCCGAGAATCTGCCTTCCTCCCTACCTCTCCAAACACAAAAGCATCATCTATGGCATCCCTCAAGGATCATCCCTCAGCCCCACCATGTTCAACACCTACATGGCTCCCATGACCAACATCGCCAGAATCCATGGACTAACCATCATTTCCTATGTCAAAGAGACCCAGCTCATCCTCTCTCTATCAGAAGAGCCCTCCAGCACATGAACCAAGTTCTACAGGTTTATGATGAACATCGTTGATTGGATAAAATACAACTGCCTGAAACTGAAAAGTGACAAAACAGAGGTACTGCTCTTTGGGTACAACACCTTCCAGTGGAATGACTCCTGGTGGTCTTCAGAATTAGGACCCTCACCTACACCTACAGACTGGGTCCGCAACCTTGGCATCATCCTGGACAGGAATCTCACCTTGAAAAACCAGATCAACCCAGTTTACCTGCTTCCTTTCACTCTGAATGTGCAGCAAGATCTTCAGATGTCTCCCGGTCAACATCAGATGCACCATCACCCAAGCCCTAGTCACTAACTGGCTGGACTACAGCAACACACTCTATGCAGGAATCACCACTCACCTCCAAAAGAGATTACAGACTGTAAAGAACATCATGGCCAGACTCATCCTCAGCTCAATCACATCACCCCTCTCCTCAGGAATGGTTCCCATTTAGAATAGATGCCACTTCAAGGTGCTGATCCACACTTACACAGCCCTTGAACAACCAATGACTGGCTTTCATCAACCACCACCTGAACTTCCAGCAGCTTTCCAGACCCCTGCGCTCAGGCTCCCTTCACCTGGCTCACACCCCTCACATACGGCATAGCCCCTCGGAGGTCATTGTTTCTCTTACTTTTACCAGGGCCTGAAACAACCTACACCTCTGGACCAAACCCTCACTGCGTGATTTCAGGAATAACTCAAGACCTGGTTGTTCGACTGAGCTTCTGAAGCACAACACTCAGCTCCTACATACCCTCACGGGTGATTACCCATGCTCTACAAATCTTGTTTTTGCTGTAAATACAAGAATAGATGAGAGGCGGGGACAGAAAGACTAGGGTCAGGAATTACTACAAACAGGAGCACTAGATCTGGAAGACAAGGAAAAGGCCAAGAAAAGTATGTATTAGGATATCCTGTTTGTAATGATTCTTCCTCATGCATCTTATACTGCCATTCCAGAGAACCCTCACCTCCTCAGCCCAATTATAGAAACTGTTGGAAAATCAGAGCATGCAAAGTGAACGAAAAGCTGAAACTGTTACCCTCTGACCTCTGAGTGATAGAAGACACTGTCTGATACAGGCACAGTAGTCTGAGGGTGGATCTGAAGGCATAGAGACTGAAACGTGACAGAGCAGTTTAAAGGTGGATGGGTGAAAGTGAATGTGGTCTGTGAAGAATGGAAAAAAAGGGTTTGAGAAACTCAAATGTCTGAACTTATGAAAAATGGTTAATGGCAAACAAAAGGGTTATGGCAATGAGCAAAATGGAGCTCAGGATCATATGAAGCCTCTGATGAGCAGAAGAGGGGGTGAAGGAAGCTACAGAAAAATATTCTCAGATGACCCAAAGATGGATTTTGTGTGACCCTTAGATCTTTGCACTGACATTTCATATATGTGTATGTGCGGTGGGTATGTAGCAAGTGTATAGTAGTAAGACTCCTTGTGTGATGTAAGTGGGAGTGCATGGAGCATGCATAATATGATGGAGAGTAGATACAGTTTCCCTACACAGTGGGTATGTATTGACTGCATGCCTGTGGATGGACAATGGAGTTGGAAGTGTGGGAGAGTGGAGAAAAGGCTATCCAAAGAACTTCTGGCCTTTTTAGGAAAGGGCTACTGATTTGTTCTGCCCGAGTGATGACATGGAGTAGATAGTAGGAGTAGGGGGTAGGTTATAGGTTTCGCTTTGCAAAGTGTCTAAGCAGGGCTGCCCTTTTGTTGTGCCTGGTGACTCAGGAAGTCTGATGACAGCTAGGTACTGAGATATTATGCTTGGGTATTTCCACGTTTATGTATAGTTCTGCTTGGGGCCCGCATTAATGCTACTGCTGTGAAAGATATCACATAGCACCTAGGCAGTGTCAGAGCTGTAGCCAGAAAAATGATAATTGGAAGCGAATCCCCCAAATCAGGCCTGAAACCTCAATAGTGGATCTACATCCCCTGCCTGAAAATCTGTATTAAAGTGAAACTGAAATGATTGATGTGTAGGTCACAAGAATGGAGATAACACAATATCTCAGTTTATTCAGTGTCTTATTACTTACAATATTTGTAATTAAGTCAAAGAATACACATCTTTGTGAGTTTAATTTCTTCTGTGCCTTTGATGCCTATATGTTTTTCTCAATTATAGTCTAATTTGACAGAATACTT
The DNA here is from genome assembly GCF_964263255.1 of Lissotriton vulgaris. NCBI lineage: Eukaryota > Metazoa > Chordata > Amphibia > Caudata > Salamandridae > Lissotriton > Lissotriton vulgaris. The sequence goes on from NC_141689.1 coordinate 1,860,077,210, forward strand.
CCTCTGATGGCCCGACAGAGTAGGGGACGTCGAAGAAAGGACTTTAACTCTCTTCCCCCATTTAGAGTAAAACCTGGCTGTAAGGTACAGGAAAAAAGCATAATATCTCCATCACTCTGGGAGAAAACTCCCAGAGTGTGAGACCATTAGCTTTTTTCATTTCCAAAACAAACTTCTGCTTTGGGAGTTTATTTTTAACAACAAAACATTTTCCAGAACTTTGGGGCCGGCCATTATGTCTGACAGTGCTATCCTTCACATGTATTGTGCATAAACAGGACTGCCATAATAGTAGTACCTGTCAATGTAGAGAGTTGTCCACAGTGCCAGTGGAGAACTCTAAATTTGGCTGTCCCTCAGGATGGATGAGGTATTGTCCTCTGCTATCCTAATTGGGTTGACTCGGTCCTCTAAATCAGGCCCATAGTTTTTCTTACATCTGTCATGAGATTGGAATGAAGCCTCTCAATTATTCTGTGTTGGTCACTTCATAAGGAGTCCTATTTAATTTCTTCTATTTTTAATAAAATCACCTTAAATATAAGATGGCTCTATGTTACTGGAATGCAATATTTCCAGTCCTAGTTTTTGCATTTACAAATCATTGTTTCCAGGTTTTTTAGTCTGATTTGTTTTACTCCACTGAACCAGAATTCCTAATTCATAATTCCAGAATGCTCTCATTTGCTACAGAAAAAGAAATGATCTGATAACAGAGAGCCTTTTTGCAATCCTATATCTCACCCTGATGCCTTCCCATAGCTATGTGAGTAAGAGTGAATAGGTAGCGTAGAAGAGTAAACAGCTTTAACTAGGCTTCCAATGGTCCTAATCTTCTTTATCAGTAATCACCTCTGCATTATCATTTATGACCTCTGCAGCTAATCTTAAAAGAGTAGGAGCATTTGTGGAGCACAAGACAGTCCCACAAAGGACTTCCCAAGTCGCTATGTCTTGGCCTATGGTGCAAAGGAGTAGCATTTTGTGACAAGTCTATTCAAGTAACTTGGAAACATTCAAACATTTGAGACCTAAAGACCTATAAATTAGTGCCTGCATCCAAGCCAGTTTTAGCACTAGAGGCCACTTGCCATAAAATCCTTGGGGTTGTAACCACAAAAGTGATTATCATTAAACACGAAACCACATTTATGAATTAGATATTCTTTTGACTTGTTAAAAGGACTTTTGCAATTGAAGGAGCCATGTCCATGTTCTAGATCCGCTCTAGAACCTCAAGTTGATGGTTCTTTTTAGGAGCACGAAAGTGTGGAGGAGATAGAAATCGTTAGCCAATACATTATTTTAGTTCCAATTTACCATGACTCAGAAGAATCACAGACTCCCGATCAGAATTAGGTTAATGTATTACAAAGTCAAGAACAACTGGATATACAGGCACCTCAAGGTGAGGGTGTGGTAATACATTGGAAGTAATATAAAGCCAAATCAACAGATGAAGTAAAGGCGGTCCAGGATGCACAGGATGATTAGTTCGAGAATCAGGATACAAAATATGGCTGAGCAGATGTCAAGGTTCCTCTTCATTGGGAGTCTGTGGATATACAGCATTAATCTGACCCTACACTACCACTAGCATGATATCCCTATTTTGCATTTACCAAGGCAAGATCCAATAAGGTGTCAGTGTCTGAAGTCTTCCTAAGAAGTCTCTTCACGTCAAGTTAGCATAAAGCTACAGAGCTTGTTCTAAGATGCGCTCTCTCTCAAGGCAAGGCAGACGTCCCCCAGACACTTTTTCTAACTTTGATACATCAATACCACAAGAAGTATCCCAAGATGCATTGCAGAATCACACCATCCAGTCAAGTCACCTCCTCGTAGGGGATTTTCCATTAGGCAGCGATGCTTCCAGGCCTTGAAGAGATGACCTTGATTCCCAGGCTTGCTCTGATGAGAAAGTACAACAGTTCTCCATTATTACTATCAACGCTAAATGTATCCTCTTCTCCCTAACCCTGACTCCTAAAACAAAGACATTATTCTAACTAACAAGGATGAATTTTCCACCTGCAACAGAAACGTGAGAAAGTACAAATCCAACATGCACATGAAATTCAACTATTAAATCTAATGCGTTCCCAGGGAAAATGCATTTCAGGCCTAGAATAATCGGCCAACATAAGAAATGACACACAAGCCTTATAAAACATAAGTATAAAAGGAAGACTTTTACTGAGCACTTCTAAATTATCACGTTACATAAGCACATCAAATGTGTGAATAATTGTCAGCAGTGGGTACAAATTCTACATGTTAATGTTTTCAACTTAACACATCAAGTTTCAACAATTCTTCAGGTTCCATTGAAAATATCCCTAACACGACACATTTTACATATTTAAAGTTCACGTTCTACTGTCCCAGAATAATACAACAAAGGATTATGTGCGGGTGTGGACTACTCGTGATTTTGAGGCATCCCTAAAAATGAAAGAGCAAAATGTACGCTACATCAGTCCCCTCCGCTGATGACGAGTGTCATCACACCCACATTACAACTCCCTGTAGAAACCACCAACTTAAACAGATGTAGTAGCCAGTCTCCCTGTCGAACCCTCTCTAAGCGCTTCAAATTCTCATGGTGACTGTCCTGTAGTTTTTCTATTCTCCTTTTTCTTTCTCGAAGATAATTTTTAGCTCGTGTAGACTGCTGCCACTTGTAAGCCTTCACTGTTCCCAACAGCATGACGCAGATCACAACTATTAATATTGGTTTCAAGATATACTATGATTCCTTTCCGTAGATTCGCAAACCAACTACCAACTTTCCAACCTTGTCCCAAATTTCCTCAGTTGCCAAGTCATGTTTCTCATGACATATCTCAGTGATGTCACTTATTTACTTCCTAGGATCCTTACTGTGGTCTGGGATATTAATTACAGCACTGTTGAACACTCAGCATTTTGCAGACTCCGCCCTCTATTGTTAATAACACATCTAAAGCAAGACAGTTTTGCATAGCCATAGCTCTTATCGAAACCATCTCTCCATCTACGAGTAACAATGACTGAACTGTATTGACTGACAATTTATCCACTATAGTTGACAACCTTCGAATCTTGACATCATTTATGACTATCCCAAAACTAGGTAGCATTGCTCCAAACACATCTCTTACAATCTCTCCTGCATCAGTACCCCGCTTCTCACTGTGCGGAGTCTTCCTTTACAAACTCTTCAAATCATCCACATGGCACATCTTAGGAAACACAACAGCCACATAACAAGTGCCATGCCGATTATTCAGCAATCAAACATACGCATTTCTCCCACACACAAAGTATACATGTGGCACAACTTGCACTGCATCCTGAAAGAACTTCTTAGATCAATTAATAATGTGTGTTCACATGCACTCTGACCCACAAAGATGGTGTCATAGCAAGTCTGTACTTGTCGAATGCAAAGCTACCCTCGCTGTGCCCAATCTAAAGCAATCGGATGATAATTTCCCTTAGCCTTGTGAGCTAACTCTTTCTTGGTCAATTTGAAAACCTCCTCCCTGCTATCAAGTTTGACTGTTAATCCCCTATTTCTATCTACTACTTGCTCTATAAACTTATTTTCTATCTCAGTTAGTGTAGAGGCTAAGTTGTGTCTATGTGCATAGGCAGTAACTAGAGAATATATGCAGTTTTTAAAAAGTTAATGACAAGTAGGAAACTAGACTCTTGCGAAGTGATTTCAACATAATTTAGCTGCTTGTACTCATAGAACTTCATATAGGAGTGCCAAAACCGTATACATAGAAAACTTGCACAAAATGATTTATACTAAAACATAAGCACTGGAGACAAAGTTTATGATCTGTGAGTTAGCTTGATTAGTTGTAGAAATCAGAGGTTGCCACCCTAGGTTCTTTATTGTGGATTTCTATAATTGTAAATTGAAAGCATTTTTTATGAGTTTAATGTGGTTTAAAATCAGCTTTTATTAATGGGTTGATCTGTCATGAACGAAAATAGTATGATTTTAATAAGTCAAACAATAAAAATATTACTAAATTACTATTATTTAGCCAGAGGTTGACTAACTAGTGAGGGTTCTCTACTATTTTCAAGGACGTAGCCAAATAATATACAATTTCTACTATTTCGCCACCAGCCTGGAAAATAGCGGAGAAAAATCACTATTTACCTGCAGCTAGGTAAATCGCTGCTACCTATGTTTATTGTGTGATAGGTTCAAGGTTTATTGTTTAGCAATACATAATGCAAACTGTTCAAAATTTAAAATCAATTTGATAACATGAAAATATGTTTAACCTTAACCACTGTACCACAAACAGGAGAGTGAGAGAAAATTAGGCCAGTTGCGTTCTCCCAATTTAAGCAGTCAAACACAACTGGCAAATGAAATATTCAAAGTGTTTTTAAGTGAGACACTTTGTTGATAATTGTTTCAGAATGGGTCTCGAAGGCAACCTCTCAAATATCCAATGATATTGGAGTAGATGCCTCACTCACTTATCTTGACATGCTTCATCATCGGAACCTATCCACACCCTGGTAGGATGATACCACCAGGGTGGACTCAACCAAAGATTGAATTGGGAGTTCTTAAATTAAATCTAGCTAGATAAGCAGGGATCCAAATGTATCTTTAAAATACCTACAGGTTTCCTTTATTCGTCGGTACCCAGGGTATAGATAAAAACATGTTCCTAGGTTTTGTATGTAATGTAATAGTTGAAATAAACCTCTCGTACTTGTGCCAACATGTTTTGGTATGCTCTAAGAGCCCAATCGGGTCGGGGGCCTTCGTCAGGGCTATATGAAACTGTCCCTGCCTTATAATGCTTGCACTCCAAGTTCCATCTGGATCCCTGCTTATCCTGTTAGAGTAAATTTAAGAACTCCCAATTCAATCTTTTGGTTGAGTCCCCCCTGGTGGTATCATCCTACCATGGTGTGGGTAGGCAGTGATGATGAAGAATGTCATGATAAGTGAGTGAGGCATCTACTCCAATATCTTTGGATATTCAAGAGGTTATCTTTGAGACCCATTCTGAAAAAATTATCAACAAAGTGTCTCACTCAAAAAACAATTTAAATATTTCAGTTGCCTGTTGTGTTTGACTAAACCTAACCATTAACTGTATCCCTTAGCAAAAACACCAAATCATAAACAGTATGCAGCAGCACTTTTCTTGGCTTATAACCTTTTCCCTTTGCATGGGCAAACATGTAGCACTGTGAGTGGACTAATAGGAGCAGGGGTCTCGCTCTTTTAGTTTCCCAAAGAGAAATTAACTTGAATTCTTGCCAACCTAGAAACCCAGCATATAGAGCCTAACATTTACCAACAATCAATAACTGAAGCAATGTGGTCTTAATGAAGCTTCTGCTCGCCTTAATTACAACTAAGCACGATGAATTCCATTCTATCTACCTCAGTTATTGTGGTCTGGTGATACCACACCTGGTAATATTGATACTGTGGTAAGCGATAATTCTGGGATGCAGATTTATTGGGACATAATAAGTAATCCCATAAAACTATTTATGGAAAAGAGAAACATACAGAAATTGATGTTGCTGCATATATTTAGGAAGCAAAGGCAACCCTACTCACACAGAACCAGGGCACATCTATACTACTATTATAAAGAGAGAACTTGCACATTTTGGCCAGGTAAACTCGGGAACCACAGCGCCAATCTACACACCCGATACATCTATGACAATGTCAGGGTGTGTAGATGGACATAGGCTATATAAATTTTAAAAAAAAGTAAATTAAAAAAATTAAGTTTGAAAACAAAGTAGTCCCCTGAAAGTAGCGCCGGCCGGGACCTAGCGCTGGCCGCAACGCGACGTGCGTGATGACCGCGACGCGACGTGCGTGCTGACGACGAAGAAGGAGCGGCGGTGCAGTGACGAGCGGCTGTGCAGTGAGGAGCGGCGGCACAGGTAAGGAAAGGGAAAGTTCAGTGCGAGACTGTGTGATGCAAGGGGAGGCAAGAAGGACCTTCGCAGTGCTATCAGCTGGAAGAGGCAGCAGTAAAGGAAAATGTCGGAGCGCGAGTGAGGGGGGGCGGGAGTGAGTCGGGGCGGGAGGGAGTCGGGGCGGGAGGGGGCCTGGTCCGTGTCCGTGCATGGGCATGCACGGACAATGTCGGGGCGGGCGGGGGCCTGGGCGGGCGGTTGGCCCTGAAGCCTCATTGCCCCCAGGCAACGCTGGGGCGGGCTGCTAGTAACATATACAGGAAAAACACAGTTTCTTGTGGAAAATACCAGAATACTTGACAATAACCATGCACAATGGCAAATAATGCTGGAAAAGGATGTTGAAAGAGAAACGATCTTACAAAATGCACACAGAAAACCAAATACTGTTAGCACTAAATCATATCTGTATTTTGAAAACACATATACAATGTGTTCGGTGTCTGAAGTGAAAATAGAACCAACACACTATGAGTGACAAAAAAATGACATACAACGTGATTTCTCAATACATGGAAGTGGCCATTATAATTTAAACTATGATACAACATCGTTGTTCTTATTTTACAAAGACTGGAAAATGTTTGTTTTGTGTGTAAGTCAATGGTGTTTCGACCCACTGTTAATGGCAGACTCACCAGGACTTGAAAATGAGGGACACCTGAAATACAATAATAAAAAATAGCTGAGCAGAGATCGAAGAGAGACTTGAGAAAAGTAAGCAGGAACTCGAAAAAGGATTCTACTAGAAATTTTGAAACAATCTGAAGACTTAGTCGTGTGCATAAACCCCAGTGAGAAAAGGTAAAAGTACTCATATGGGTCCCAGCCAGGTGCAATGGGAAGACGAAACTTTGGATTGGAGTCTAAAAGTGATCACTTAGATCGTAATCTGTTCAAAAAGTATCAACACTTACCCCAGTGAGGGGAAGTGACGGGATTAGTCTTGCAGAAGTGGGAGCGTGTCAGGATAGTTCAGGCTACGGATATGGTGAGTCTGAGACAGCCAGACCTGTCTCCTTGCACTGCTAAAAAAATATGAAGAACTCAATGTTAGCAGTGCTGCCTGGGGTCAGGAAAAATCTCTTGCCCAGTCGTACAAACAAGACGTGTGTGCGCTTACCTGAATGGTATAGTGTAGTTGGTGCATATGATCGTGGGATGTGCTAAAATCAGCTGAGGGATCACATGCACCCAACTACACAATCCTGTTTGGGAAAGTGCATCTGAGTCTTGCTTGTACGGGAACATAAGATTCAGATACTACCAGAGACCCTAAAATTATTGGGAGATATTGAAATCCTATTGGGATAGGGGGTTCTTAATGCCATGTATGTTCATTTGAGGAAAATCATGAAGAGTGTGGACACAAAGGGAAGTTTAGATCAAGTTTCTTTTCCAAAAGCTGATAGGAAAAAACATAATGAAATGCTTGGTCAAAGAATCAGCCTTTGTTAAGTGACTACGTGGACCGCAAAGTCCTCACCTTGCATTTATGTTGGACTCTGTGCATGTAGGTAAAATGCGGCACTATTTAAAAGACGCGAAAGCAAGGGGGACTAGAAGATGGAAGTTGTTGAGGTACAATCAATGCACTTAAAGTTAGGAATTTCTATGCTATGTCTATAGATCATTAATGCAATTTTTAGTCGGGAGTTTAAAGTTTGGATCTGCTGTTATGTTTATGGATCACTAATGCACTTTATACTTAGGATTCCCTATTCGCTTCTTATATGCACATTAAGCTATCACTTGGAATACTTGAAGTTTGGAACCACTAAGGCATGCTGCTTGACCACTAATGCATTTTATGGCATATATGCAAATGTTTTAATATTGTAATCATTTGGAATAATAGGAGCTTAATTGAGGTTCCCCTTTTAGTATTATGAAGGGGGGATAGTAGTTTGTCAGTCATATATATATTTATAGAATCACTGTGTTAATTATGTTTATTAAATCTTTGGGAAATTATTGGTTAATTGTTGTATCTCTTCGTGGGGTCAATGTGATTAAGGCATGATTGTAAGGAAAGGGTTTTAATAGAGCCAAATATTTGGGATATTTTAGGTGGATTATTTGTAGCTTAAGTGCTGAGAGATTTGGGGAGAATATCAAGTGAACTACTGTTATTTATTTTAAAATGATTGAATATATAGAAATGGTATATGACGATTATTTGTATTTTTCCATGTGGGCATAAAATCAAACGCAGTAAATGAAACTTGAATCTGTGTCTTTAGATATCTATATTCGTGGTTTTATGTGTGTATGTGTATGCAGGCTTTCGTAGCCCATTGGTCCTCTTAGGTGCATCCATTGACTTCAGAAGCAACAGCGAGGCAGTCAGAGTCCAAAGTTTTCATCCAGGGGCTAGGTTCATATTGAATTTTTACCCCTTGTCAAGGCCTTGTGTAATACTTGGAGTCAGCACTTACACCTACAAAGCCACTGGTGAATGCAAAGATGGGTAAAGAGAGACTGACAAATTGTGTGGATCTGTGTGTAAGTACATGAAGAGATATGTTCTTTGGGGATAGCTGTTTACATATTGGTTTCTGTAGCAGTATGGTTTTAGTATTCTCTGTGTAATGGTTTACATCTGTTTCTGAGTGTGTGGAGATGTATGTGTTTTGACAGAAAGACTCTGTAAGGGGACGTTTAGGAGTTACCAATGTTTGCATGGGTGTCTGTTTTTAATTGTGCTGTGTGCGGGGGATGTGCCTTTGCCTATGGGGGCATGTCTGTGTAGCCATGGGTCTGACTGTGATGTGTCTGTTTGGGTGTGTTTACCTCTGTGGGGGTTAGTTTGTAGGTGCGTCATAGGCATATGTGGAGGTTTTGATTTGGGGTGCGTGTAGGCAGATCTATATTTGTATGGGCATCTCAGAGTGTTTAGGCTGTCTGTGGGTACATCTAAAAGTATTTGTGTGTATCAGTGGTTGTTTCTGTATGTGCTGATGGATAGTACTGTGTGTGGTCTTATTTATGTATGTTGACTAGTGTGTATGGGTGGTTTTCAAATTTCGTTATGTGTGTGTCTGCGATTTAGTTGTTGTGTGTGGGTCTATAGGGATTTTGAGTGCATCATTATTTGGATATGGGTGCTCCTGTAGGAGGCTTGTGTATTGCTAATAGTTATTACTGCTAATTGTATCATTGTTGTCAATGCTGTCTGTCTTGATCCTTATTTCAAATTCTCCCTGAAATGTTCTTTATTTCAAATAATGTCCGATATTCTCAAGCCCTCAAATGTTTTGTCATTTTCTATTTCACGAGAGAATACTGTGATTCGAACATCTGACCAATGCAATGATGTTTCCTATTCGTGCTTGACTTCACCATTTATGCAGAGTAGTATTACTAATATGACAATTATTTCAACAACAGAAAAATCCTATCTGTGACATTAGGCATTTTAAATCCTCCCTGATATGGTTGTGGTTGTTGAACACCTGCCTGGTAATGACATTATTCCAATGCCGTCTATTATTACCATTACTTGTAATCCTGCTTGATAGGGTAATTTTTCGTAATCATGCTGTATATGGTCATTATTTCCAATCCCATTGACATGTGAGAGAGATGTTTTTGTTATGCAAGGTGTAGTGTCTGGCTCAACATGGTCCAGTGTTTCTACAATAATGTGTTACCACCAGCCACTTCTTTAGGGCTGGCTTCCACACTCATCCCACACCCATCCATCACAGGTGTTTCCGCTCAAGGGACCCTGTTAATAACAGGGGCCAGGCACAAGTGCCCTGAGCTAGTTCCTGATTCAGTAATTCAGTGTGTGCGTCATTATTCATGCTGCATGTGGGCCTAGGGCCCTAAATATTACTGTGGCGACAATCAGGTCTGCCCGCATGTCGGTGAGCTGCAGCTCTGAAGTGCTGCAAGGAAGAAAGTGTCGTTCAGGCCAGGGGGCAACCCTAACCGTTTGCCGCCGCCTGAGATGCGAAAATTGTAGAACCCGTATGGCTGATTGTCCAGCACCCACAGTAATGGCCAGCCCTGCAGAGCAGAACTCACCATAGGAGGAGAGGAGAACAGCCCGGCCCCTGAGGAGGGTGCCTGCTCAGGCAAAACATCGGCTGGTGGGGACAGTGCACCTGTGAGTTGCGCTGCACTAGGTGGCTCTGCTTGCCCCTACTGTAAGTGGGCAGAGGAGAGGCTGCAGAGAGGCCTATGCGGCCCCCAGGGGAAGTAAAGGTCGCAGACCAGTCTTCCCCTGGGGAATTCGCGTGAGATGGAAGGACAAGGTGGAGGGTGGGGATTAGAAGGGCAAGGGGTGGGATTTAGGAGAGGTATAAGGAGTTGGAAGAGGAGAAAACAGCCTCTTCTCAACTCCTGAGCACCACCAGGGGGTCATGAAAAACGTTGTCGTTAGGTAGGTGGGTGGTTGGGGCAGGGGCCAATTTGTCGATCGGCGGGGCTGTTTGTTTAGTTATGGCTGTAGTTAAGGTGGTGTGCGGGAAAGTTTTCTAGGGCCCCGGCGCCATGGTAGGGCCTGCGGCCTGCGTTCTTTAATTATTCAATTCAATTCAATTTCAAAGCTTTATTCGATTATTAAAAACAATCACAAAAGCATACAGTAAAAGATACACAAAATACACATTATGTTGGAAACGACAAAAGAACTCATCAGTATCGGGGTTTAAAAAAGATATTAAAACACCAAACTTTTCCTATGCGAAACAGCTTTGACTAGAAAGGTGGCAGTAAAAAAACAAGTATCAACAGAGTCAAGTGCAAATAACAGTTTCAGGGCTTGGGCTGTAGTATACATAGAGTGTTTTCTAAAAACGGGTATAAGATAATAGCGGCGAAGGTGCAGATAAAGAGGGCAAATGAGCATAAAGTGCAAGGTGCTTTGCCTAGACTGGCCATCACAGGGGCAGGGGGATTGACTATGAAGTTTCATCACTGGGAAGGCCACTAGATTATGTACAATACCAAGTCTTAGCCTCGTAAGAACAAACAAATGCGATTGCTTGGTAATAAATTTAAGGTACATAGGCATGCCCTTGTCCTCCAACAAGTTAGAATAATAGAATGCATAGGTTGACATGGTGCTACATTTCGCCCTGCGTAGGTTAGAGTTGGTCCCAATAAAGACATTTCTAAGTTCCTTTTTGGAAAGAGTAACAGCACTATGGGGATCATTAACAATGTCAAGGTTAAAGATATTACTGTAGGAAGATGAAACATAACTTAACCAGGGGATATTGCCAGCTTTGCTCATTTTAAGACAATCCGAAATGATCTGACTGGTAAAATCAGTCTCATCTTTAGCCCAAATTGACCTCCAGACCATTAAAGGTCTCAATCCCACTAAGTCTGTTAGATGATACAAACTCACCTCGCTATGACACAGTTCATTGGAAGCCGAGGGAGGTAAACAGAGGAGTCTTTTAAGGAACCCATTCTCGGTGACTTGAAGTTCCCTGTGCGGACAGTAGCCCCAAATACCAGATCCATATAGAGCAATAGATACGCACCTATGCCTATAGATATCAAGCATATCCGGTATGCGGCGGCTACCAAGCTTAGAGGCAAAGCGAAAAACTCCGGAGGAGCTTTTAGCCATCCTAGCATTTACATTTGAGAGCTCATGTGCCCAAGTCCCTTTGTTATTAAAAGTCACTCCAAGGTAGCAAAATCTATCCACCACCTCTATTTTATGATTATTAAAATGGAGCCGCTTTAAGAGTTTCATACGTTTACCACAAGCCATGATATACGTCTTAGAGTTATTAATTTTCAACTTTCTCTCCTTGATAAAGTCATAAAAATAATTCATTAATTTTTGGAGCCCGTTTGGAGTGCGCGAGAGTAATACCGTGTCGTCGGCATATAGCAGGACAGGCACGGCATTGCCACCAACCTGGGGGGAGTCAGCCTCTACCAGCTTCAGTTCAGACTCTATAGAATTTATAAAGAGGGAAAAGAGCAGGGGGGCCAACACACAGCCTTGTCGAATACCAGTCTTGACCTTAATTTTCTCTGTGCATTCACCTGCCTGGCCAAAACGAATCTGGGCTGATAAATTAATATTAAGTCTGGCCAGGAAATGTATTATTGCTGGGGGGGCACCCATACCCAATAAAGTGGACCATAACAGGTTATGGTCCACTAGATCAAAGGCACTCGAAAGATCAGCGAAACAGAGAAATAGAGAACCCGGTTTCGCCTTCGTATACTTTCCGATAAGGAGGTCAAGATTAATGCACTGCTCCATTGTCCCCAATCCTTTGCGAAAGCCATATTGGGATTCCGCCAGGATTTTGTTTTCCTCTGCCCATTCCTCCAACCGCATCAAAAGAACCCTACTCATGATTTTAAGGGAGGAATCAAGAAGGGAGATAGGGTGGTAGTTCTTTGCCTCTCCTCTATCTCCCTTCTTGTAGATGGGTAAAATTATAGATTCGCTCCAGGTAGGGGGTAATGGGGGAACTAATGCCAGTAGTTACAGAAAAACCATTGCCGGAAGAGGGTAGAGTGTAATCTGGGGCAGGGGGCAGTCAATCAACACCATCCAGTCCGTTAAGACAGCTAAATCGATTGTAGTCATGGAAGGGTGTCGCCGGAGGTTGAAAAACCGGACGTGATGTGTAGCCATAATGTCTGCCCCTCCGAACAACCCTCGTCCAATTGTCATGGGCTTGGTCATGGTACATAGGAATAGGGGGGAAGAAAAAGGACACTGGCAAAGTCCGAATGGTGGATTCGAGGGATCGATTTGACCCGGCACAAATATGGAGAACAGTCCTTGGGTCTCGAAAGCTCACCATTATACAGTCCCCTGTTATGGATTTTCTAGTTTTACCCAGCCAGGGAACCCTTCTCACCATGATAATTTCGTTGTTAAGGTGGGCCGGGAGAGGTCTATTCCAATTCAGCCACTTTATAACTTTACTTTTCAGTGAGCGAAAGTTCTCATCTTCGCCCACTTCAAGTGGGGGAACACCGGCCAAAACTACTATTTAACCATTGGCCTTAGGAGGGAGATCAGGTCTCCGGGGCCTAGGGGCGGGCTTCTCTGAGGCAGGGGGAGCAGTGCCATCAGTAGTTGTCACAAGGGAAACTGGACCTACGGGTTGAAGGGAAGGGATAGTGGATTTGCATAGTTGAGCCGGGGCTAAATTAGCCATAAGGGCTTGTGGAAGGGGGGCAGCGATAGGCACCAGGGGGGGTCCCGGGTTAGTTGGAAGGGTTAGGGGATTAGGGGGGGCAATGGGGGGTGGATTAGACTCAGAGGGTCTGCCCTGGAGGTTAGCCGTGGATTTCATACTACTTATTGTTACCTCCAGGATAGTGAGTCTAATTTCAACTTTCTTAATGCTCTCGCTAATGGGCAGGAGCAATGACCTAAGTAAAAATTCCAGGTTCCCTAAGGGGGCAACCGGAAGTGGAGCATTAGAAAGATTATTCGCAGTGGCATCAATCAGGTCGGTAGTGGTAGTGCCCTTGGCAGGGGGAGATGTACGTACATCAACCAATATTCTTTCAGCGATTGGGGGAGGCTTAGGTGCTCTCCCAAAATCAGAGAGGGAAATTTTAGATTTACCCTGGCCTCCCCTCGTCTTCCTTCTACGTTTATTTGGAGGGGGGCCATGTACCTCTGACACAACAGCATGCTTTGGCTTGACTTTCCTAGCTTTAGTTACAAGAGGGGACTGGGTAATTAAATCAACAGTCACACGGATAGGACTAAGGGGGGGGTAACACTAGGGACTTGCTCAATGGATGTACTGGGGTTAGGAGTACAATCCCTCAACAAAAGGGGGACGCCATCCTGGGATAATATCTCCTCGCTAATAGTATTAGAGGTACCTCCCTCTAGGGAAATAGAAATATCTGCAAAGGGCCTATTTTTCAGGTTTTCAATAGAGTGACGGCGCTCCGCCCTGCGCTCAGCCAAGGAGGTTTCTTTGTCTCCATCGCCCAAAGCCCGGGAGAAATAATTGTCCAGGGTCCCGTTTTTGACTCCCCCCGGTTTCGAAGAAGTGCCCTCCAGAGCGGGGGAAGGCATGTCTAGTTCCTATAACAACAGACTATAGCCAAATAAGTCCAACAAACACAGAACAGGCGAAAGAGAGTTGGCCCAGCCCAACCTACTCTGGCCTACGAGGGCCTTAGAGGGCCCGCCCTTTGCCCGGCCTTCGCCCCGAGCTTCGTCCCGCTCGCGTCCCGCTGCGCGAGACGATTAGTCTGCTTATATCCTCCCAGGCGGGGGGGCGGGGCCACTGCGGGAAGAGGCTGCAGGTGTGGAAAGTGCCTCGCAGTCCCGCAGCGGTGTGGGCGGTGAGGGCGGGTCCAGGTCCGTCAGCAGCAGCTGACTAGCGGGAGCCGCGTCCAGGGGGCAAGGGTTCCAAATCCAGCGTCGTTCTCTCTCCACGGACAGCAGATGACAGCAGATGAAGCTGCGCCCAGTCAAAAGTGCCCCAAACAGTGAGTTTATACTGGGACCAGGCAGGGGGCGGGGCCGCTGCGGGAAGAGGCTGCAGGTGTGGAAAGTGCCTCGCAGTCCCGCAGCGATGTGGGCGGTGAGGGCGGGTCCAAGTCCGTCAGCAGCAGCTGACTAGCGGGAGCCGCGTCCAGGGGGCAAGGGTTCCAAATCCAGCGTCGTTCTCTCTCCACGGACAGCAGATGACAGCAGATGAAGCTGCGCCCAGTCAAAAGTGCCCCAAACAGTGAGTAGCACCCGCGCAGCGGGTGCTACGAGAGTTTATACTGGGACCAGGCGGGCCGCTGCGGGAAGAGGCTGCAGGTGTGGAAAGTGCCTCGCAGTCCCGCAGCGGTGTGGGCGGTGAGGGCGGGTCCAAGTCCGTCAGCAGCAGCTGACTAGCGGGAGCCGCGTCCAGGGGGCAAGGGTTCCAAATCCAGCGTCGTTCTCTCTCCACGGACAGCAGATGAAGCTGCGCCCAGTCAAAAGTGCCCCAAACAGTGAGTAGCACCCGCGCAGCGGGTGCTACGAGAGTTTATACTGGGACCAGGCGGGGGGGTCGGGGCCGCTGCGGGAAGAGGCTGCAGGTGTGGAAAGTGCCTCGCAGTCCCACAGCGGTGTGGGCGGTGAGGGCGGGTCCAAGTCAGTCAGCAGCAGCTGACTAGCGGGAGCCGCGTCCAGGGGGCAAGGGTTCCAAATCCAGCGTCGTTCTCTCTCCACGGACAGCAGATGACAGCAGATGAAGCTGCGCCCAGTCAAAAGTGCCCCAAACAGTGAGTATTATTCATTAACGATGAACTTACATTTTATATAGCACGTTTTTTCCCGAAGGTGTCAGAGCGCTTCAAGATAGGTACAGTACTGATACATGAGGGGAAAATTCACATGGGAGCAGGGTTGCAGTGCAGGCCGGTGGTAGGAGCTGCGGCGGGGATGCTCACTGGGCGGGTGTCGGGCCGGCCAAGGTCTTGTGCGGGTATCCGCTTTGGTGCCCCCGAGGTGTTGAGGCCTGAGGTTCTGCGCCATTTGCATTGTGGTCGGGGCTCCCTGTTTTGGCGCCCAGCAGCAGTGTGTGCGGGAGGCAGGTCTGGTTAGGTTTTTTCTTTTTCTCTTTTCCGGCTACGCGTTGTAGGCTGCTTTTGTCTTCCCCGGGGGAAGCGGGGTTGAGCGTGGGCCGGTGCGGAGCGAGAGGTGCCCCTGTGGCGGGTGGGGTGACACGTCTGGCCGGGGCTGAGGAGGGGGTTGGCGGCGGCATGCTGCGGTTTCAGGCGCGGCCCCGCCCGGTACTGTGGGCGAGGTGGCCGCCTCGGGGGGCTGCGGGGTCGGAGAGTCCTGCTGCGTAATCTAGTGGGCCTGTGGGGAGGGGGGGGCGCTCCGCACTTCACTGGGCGCACGCACTTCACTGGTATCTAGTTGTGGAATGCTGGGGGCTGCCATACCGCGGACTCGTTTTGCGAGGGGGAATCTCCTGACGGATGGCGGCGCGGGTGGGCCATTGGGGGGGCTGTATTGGAGAATCTCTTGAGTGCTGTACCTCCATTGGCAGGCGAGTAATAGTGCTTTGATTACTTCTGCTGTTTCAAGGGCGTGACCCTACAGGAGTGCCGCCATATTGTATAGCAAGGGCCTTGATTTGGGGGGGTGCTGTGTGGGAGGGCCCGGGGTTGCGGTCGGGCACACAGGTGGCGTTTTGGGGGGCACTGGCAATAGGGGCTAGGGACCGCCTGCACGGCGCGAGGTCTGGTGGTGCTCAGGGCTCACCTGGTTGGAGCGACCTGGTGGGGGTGCACACCAGGACCGGTATTGTACTGGTGGTAAAGAGATGCCAGCGGGGCGCACAACGGCCTCCGGACACTGGCCGGAAGCTGCAGGGGGGTCTGCGGCGGCCTGCCCCTCCATCGCAGGATCGCGCTTCAAATACATTTCAGTGTATGGAAGTTTTGACCAGTGTGTGACAGTGGTTTGGAGTTCTGCGGATTAGTAGGGGGTTTGTTGGCATGGATGTGGTGTGAGGCAATGGAAGTAGCGTGTGGGTTGGTGGAATGAAAGTTTCAGTAAGAAGGGGACACCAAGGAGGGCGGGGGGGGCTTCCATTAACTGGACAGTTTTGTTGTTGCTACAGGAGCCACGCACGGATGTAGACAAGTGCGGACGGGACGGCTGCGATGGGGAACACCAGCACCAGAGGAGAAGGTTCTGGACGGACACTTCGGTTCGGGTATATGGATGGGGCCGGGGGGGAGCTGCACGGTCTGGGAGACTACGGCTGGTTGGCCAGGGTGCTTTGGGCTGTGATAAATGGAGGGGATACAGGTGCTGTAGGCAGGCTGCTGGAGGACTGTTTTAACAAAAAAAAAGTGTTTGGTAGGCATAGGACCAGTCCGGGGACTGAAAGAGCGTACCGGTTGCTGGAATGGAATGTTAGGCGATGGCTTTTTATCACTTCAGCATTGTGGATTTCTATGCCAATGGTCACTGGGCGTTATCGGTGTGCAGTGGATCGAAGGGGCTAGGAAGTCCTTCTTGGTTAGAGTCCATGGCGCTCGATGTCGTGCGTGGGAAAGGTGGGACTCTGGCGCAAAGGCATGTTTTGTTCTGAGGGGATGTGGGGGAGCCTAGGGGGGTTTCATGCGGGTTCAAGGGTGCCGGAGTGGGTTCAGGCGCAACTGAAGACCAGGTTTCTGGTGGTATGTCTGGAGGTTTGCGCTATAGTTTGACTGGTTTTTGACGGAGAAGCTGCCCCCCTCCCCTCTGTTTTATTTAGTTAATGGCGGTGGCTCGACCCGTGGGTATCAGTGTTCTACATGCCCGAGGTAACGAACAGGGGTGGCTGGGGGTGTGAAGCGTGTTGAGGGGCCTGGGGCTCTGGTGTCTTTACAGCATGTTGGGTCTGAGAGTGCTACACACGGGTGGGGGTTTTTTTAGGCAGAGTGGCCAGCGGGGGATCTTTCGTGGGCGCGCAAAGTGCAAGGCTGAGTGGGCAGCAGAAGGAGCGTACACGGCGGGGTATGTGTACAGATGGGTTTTGTGATGTGTTTTGCTGGGAGCCTGTGGGCGGGGCAGTAGCGGAAAGACTGGCGCTGTGCTATTCGAGGGTTGGACATGGGTTTTCCGTTGGTTCCCCCCAGGAGACGGGTTGCTGGGGTCAACGGAGTACAGCGGTTACATGGGCGGTGTGTATGGACAGGCAAGATGGCGCTGGGGTGGTTTGGGGCGCGTAACGGGGCACATGATTCTCAAGCAGGGCGACATTGGTGTTTTGAGGCACTTGGCGAGGATGGTGTGTCAGGTACATGGCATTTGGGGTGGGTTTTAGTGGTTGCGGTACAGGGCAGTCTGCTAGAGTGACTGCCTAGGGCTGGGGGTTTTGTCTTTTCCAACAGTGGAAAGTGGGGTCTCTGTTCTGCTGGTCGCTCTGGGCTTCCTATTGAGGCTTCGCTGTTTGAGTGGGGCTGCCTGTGGTGGCGCACAGTTCTTACGTGCTGGAGGCGGTAGCAGCGGTGGCAGACGAAGGACCTGGGGGGGGCGGCTGCAGTTTCGGCATACGGAGTACAACAATGTGTTAGGGGATGACGTGGCGACTGGGCACTTGCCAAACGGGGGCTAGGGGAAGAGGGATGCACTTTCTGCAGGACTAATTGTTCTTTTCTACTACAGGAGTTGGGAGTGGAGCAGGACCCCAGGCGGTCGCCTGGCGGGGGAATGGCCCTTCTCCTGGGCAAGGATCTATGGAGGAGGCTACCTAGCCAGCTACAGGAGTGGTGTGAAATGTTGAGGAAATCTGGGGGGCCATTTGGGGGGTGTTTTGTGGCCAGTGCGGATGACCTTCTGTTGCGTGACGTAAGGAGTTGCCCCGTGCTGGGAATACAGGTGGGTGATACAAGTACAATGGGGATGTCTCTGGATGGCTTTGCACTGTGAATCATGGAGAGGGGCATGCAGCGCTGTAGCTTGGTGACTTATTGACACAGGATACTAGATTTAGGTGGTGGATGGTCATCCACTGGGACGGGGGGGTCACCTTTCACAAACAAATGTGGCCAGCTGAACGTCTCTTGTTCACACAGGACGCAGGTACAGGTGAAGAGAAGGGGATTGCACCGTGATGGGGGGGCACCTGCATGGTTGAGGAGCGGACTGCCCACAAAAATGAATAAAATGTTACAAGTTCCTGTGGTTGCAGGTGGTGGATGGTCGTTCACCGCGAGGAGGACACTTGTCACAAGCAAAATGATTTTCAGTCCCATTAAAAGTAATCGGTTTACAATGGAGGTGTGCAAAAGGGCGGACGGTGGTCACCACAAAGGGGGCACGTGCACAAACAAGGTTTGGGCACAAGGATCCTATCAGTCTACATTGGATGTGCAAAGGGGTGGATGGTCATCCACAGAGGGAGCACTTATCGCGATCAAAGCTTGGCAAAAAAGAAAAATCTTGGATACACTATGCGGAACAAATGGGTGGATGGTCATTCACCGCGAGGGGTTCACTTGTGACACACGACGTTTTGGTCCCATCAAATCTTGTCTGTTTTCAATGAAGGCGAGCAGAAGGGTGGATGGTCGTCCACCGTGAGGGGTGGGGGCACTTATCACAAGCAACATTTTCAGTCCCATTAAAGGTTACCAGTTTACAATGGAGGCGCAAAAGGGTGGATGGTCGTTCACCACGAAGGGGCCACGTGCACAAAGAAGGTTTGGGCCCAAGGATCCTATCTGGCTACAATGGATGCGAAAAGGGGGTGGATGGTCGTCCACAAAGGAGGGGGCTCTTGTTCAAATAAGAGCTTGGCCCAAAAATGTTCTCTGATACACTGTGTGAGCAAATGGGTGGATGGTCATTCACTGTGAGGGGTGCACATGTAACACACTAAGTATCGGTCCAATCTAATATTGTCTGTTTACAATGAAGGCGAGCAAAAGGGTGGATGGTCGTTCACCACGTAGGGGATGCTCGGCACGAGCAAGGTTTTGGCCTGAATCCTATCTTTATATTTGCATGCGAGAAAAGGGGGGATTGTCGTTCACCAAGGAGGGGACGCTTGTCACAGACGTAGTTTGGCCCGTAAATTTCTGTTACACTGGCTGCGAGCAAAAGGGTGGATGGTCGTTCACCACGAAGGGGGCATTTGTCGCAGAGAATATTGGTCAACATCCTATCGGTTTGCTTTGGATGCAGGAAAGTTGGTGGATGGGCGTTCACCATGAGGGGGGTACCTTTCATAGGTGCAGAATGGCCCATAATTTGGGTTTTCGTTTACGCAGGACACAGTAACAGGTGGCGGATGGTTGTTCATCGTGAAAAGGGTGTGTCTTCCCGGCCACGGATTGGCCTGACATGAGGTGAATTTAGATCTGGGTACGGATGCAGGTGGTGGATGGTCATTCACAAAGAGGGGGGGGCTCTTGTCACTGACATGGTTTGGGCCAACAAAGGTTTTGATTACAGGGTTTGTGAGCTAAAGTGGGCTTGGTCTTTCACTGCGAAAGGGGCGTCTTTCCCGGACAGGGAGTGCCTCGGTTATGTTATTTGTGTGTGCGAGACGCATGGTACGATGGTGGCTGGTCAGCCACCAGATGCCACAAGGTGGCAGATGCATTCCCTGCACAAGGGGGGTGGGGCAGGGAACCGCCCTACGGGGGTTCCCTGGTTGGCGGTACTTGGAGGGGTGGTGAGTCACATACGGGCGGATCCACCCCTTGGGGGGAGAAAGGTACACGGGTGACTGATAGCGGGGCGCGGGAGGCAATGAAGGAAATTCAACAGGATGCGCGGAGGGCAAGTGAAGGTGAGAATGGGGAGAGAAAGGAGGTCACCGAGTGAATGGGGAAGGGTCAAACAGGTGAGATGGTTTTGAGAAGGAGAAATGGAGAATGAGTCGGAATGAGATGGGGAAAGTATATCTATTGCATTGATGTACTATGTAATAAAGTTTAAAGGATTGCAACCTTGTCCTAATAAAATGGCCTTTTACGCTTCAAGTAACAGCGTGGAGTGTGGTTCTTGCGCGATGCGGCCCCCAGGGGAAGTAAAGGTCGCAGACCAGTCTTCCCCTGGGGAATTTGCGAGAGACCGGAAGGACAAGGTTGAGGGTGGGGATTAGAAGGGCAAGGGGTGGGATTTAGGAGAGGTATAAGGAGTTGGAAGAGGAGAAAACAGCCTCTTCTCAACTCCTGAGCACCACCGGGGGGTCATGAAAACTTTGTCCACCCACCCACCCTACAGGTCTTAAGCAATGGACTTGGGGTGTTTTTTGGGTCTGAGCGTGCCAGTTTAGGGCAGGTTGCAGAGGCGCTGCGGTACTTTGGAGGGGTGGTGAGTCACATACGGGCGGATCCACCCCTTGGGGGGAGAACGGTACATGGGTGACTGATAGCGGGGCGGGGGAGGCAATGAAGGAAATTCCACAGGATGCGCGGAGGGCAAGTGAAGGTGACAATGGGGAGAGAAAGGAGGTCACCGAGTGAATGGGGAAGGGTCAAACAGGTGAGATGGTTTTGAGAAGGAGGAATGGAGAATGAGTCGGAATGAGATGGGGAAAGTATATTTATTGCCTTGATGTACTATGTAATAAGGTTTAAAGGATTGCAACCTTGTCCTAATAAAATGGCCTTTTACGCTTTAAGTAACAGCGTGGAGTGTGGTTCTTGCGCGATGACTGAACTTACCATCATCATGGAGAGGTAGGCTGAGTCGGCGGAGTTACTGGAGAGGTGTGCAAGACCGAGAGCGCAGCCCCCAGCTTAGAAGAGGGAGACGCAAGCCCTGCAGCCCCTGAACCAGCATTACCAATGCACTGCGAGGCCCACAGCGTTTTGCAGCATGCCGTGACCACCTGAATGGCCTGCAGTGTCCCTAGTAATAGTTCGCCACACAGTGCCCCGGAGACAGACTAAGAGGAACCAATCTGTATGGCTGCACTAGTGCCCGCTGGGGAGAAAAACGGTGATTGGCCCTGCCGTGTCTCGTATAGGCGTGGGCGGAAAATCCGTTCCGCTCGCGGATTTTGCGGATTTTCGGGAAATCCGCAATCCGCGAGATTTGCGAATTTCCCGCAAAATCCGCAAATCCGCGAGCAGCGGATTTTGCTCGCACTGCTCGCACTGTTCGCGTGAGTTCGCGCCCCGCGAATAAGTGCAAAATTGCAGAAATACGATCTTAGCAAAACTGAAAGTAACTACTTACCAGGTTCAAAAGTTCAGGCTCATCATTAGTAGCCATTTCCTGGAGTGCTTCCTGAGGGGCCCCTCCAGAGTTCAGTTGCCAGTTGAAACTAGTATGTGACCCTGCTCTGAACCTCAGAATAGTTACACATATGCCACAAAGGTCCTGAATTACAGCTAAGGGAGACAAGCAGGAGCCAGGCTGGAAGTTAAAATCCATTAATCAGCCCCTAATTCATTATTGTCAGTTGGGGCAGGGCAGGTGTTGTAACTAATTTTGCAACAATGAAAGCACTTAGCAAGTGCAAAAGATCACTAATCAGGGCGCACTAAGGAAGCAGGTGCCAGCTAAAAAAATATTCTGTGACACATGAATCAGCCCCAAATTAATTCAGGTCACTTGAGGCAGGGAAGGTGTGCTTTGCTTTGCCGAAAATAATGTACACTGGACAACCAGAGGGTGTGGTGATGAAACAGAGGGTGGCATGGGTGGGCCAGAGGGTGGCATGAGTAGTCAGAGAGTGGCAGTGGTGACAGAGAGTGGCAGTGATGAAGAAGAGTGTCCCAAACAGGCTGGACACGTAGAAACAACAAGTTCGCGAAACTTGCGACCCGACAGGTAAGTTCGCAATTTGCGAAAGTGTACAAAACCCTCGCGAACTGGCAGAAACACGGGCGAACACAAAAAAAAAAAATCCGCAAATTCGCGGGAATTCGCGGATTTTGCGGATTGCGAATCCGCAAATCCGCAAAATTCGCGAACGCGAGATCCGCAAAATTCGCTCATGCTTAGTCTCGTAATGCACTTAACCTCCCAACTGAATGCTTGGAATAGAGATGTCTGCATCAGCAGCGCCTGAAGCAGAGGAACTGTGAGTGCCCAGTGCGTGGCATTGGGGCAAAGGGGAGGCTGCATCTGAACGTAATCACCCTTCTTGTACCTGCATGGTGAGCCCCACCCACAGCTCTGGACCCCGCATGACCTTTGATTGAAGGCAGGCTGCTGTGGTGGAGGAGTAAAAACTGCTGTCGGTAGCCCAGCCAGTTGGGAGCCGTTGGCCGGAGATGGTGAGCCTGCTTCCTGCCCTAAATGGACACCATAAAGGTGCTGGAGCCTGCAATGAGTGGTATTTTCAGCTCCACCTAGTGGTAGCACGTGGCACCAGGAATTTTAACTTGCAAAGTGGACAACATGGAGGCAAATGGCAAAGTTGCCTGGCGTGAGGGGAGCCCACAAAGCCCCTCTCATCCTGTTCTGATGTCCACAGTGTAGCCTTCCCTCTCAGCGAGGGTGCACTGAACACCCCTTGAAATAAAAAGCTGCTGGGACCTATAAATAGTGGGGCAGTACCTCCTAGTGTGTGTAGGTGCCAAGTTCCAATAGGCAACTTGGACAAAAACGTGCACAGCTATTAACACCTTCCCTGCTGATGTCGAGCTGAGCTCGTCATGGCACACAGTACTCGTGTGCTGATGACGAGCTCAGCTCGTCATCACACCCACCCCCGGAAATCCCTCTGCAGCGGGCACCAGAGGGATTCCCTTTTCTCCCCCAAAGCCTCGGGAGCTGGGGAAGAGCTTCCCAAGGTCCCGAGCCCCCCCCCCCCCCACTCCCCTGGTTTCCCCGAAATGACGATCAGCGCGCACGTCGCGCTGACGTCATTTCAGTGAAACCTAAACTGAAATCAGCCAAGAGGCTCATTTCAGTTTCCCTTTCTACGTGCTCAGGGGGCTATGTCAGCCCCCTGAGCACGTAGAAAGACGGGGGAGGTATCGTTGGAAAGGGGAGAATCCCTGCTTGGGGATCACCACAGGAGGGAGATCCCCAAGCAGGGATCCACCCACTAGACACCAGGGAGGGGGGAGCGGCCCCTGGGCAAGGGCCTTTGCTCCCCCCATGTTATTTGGCTTAATTTAGTCTTTTTGCCCCCCATGGGGGGCAGATGGGGGCAGGAGCCCCCGATCTGCTCCCCTGGTGGGGCAAAAAGCCCACTAGAAACTAGGGATTTTTAAATATATTTAAAATAAGAGTGAGGGCCCATGCCCCCACAAACACTGCAGAAATTACAGCCTTCCTGCACTAGACACAAGGGTTTTTTGGGGCAAATTTTAATTAGAGAGGGGGCATTGGCATGCCTGTTTTAAGCAGCCCCCACCCAAACAACTAATATTGCAACGACAACATTGCCGTAACTTAGAACGCCATTGGCGCAAACATTATAATTCAGCAGATAAAATAACATATAAAGCTGCACTTTATAACTATAAGCAGAGAATATCTATAGAAAAAAACATCTACTACACCACCCAAATAGACCAGGCCAAATGTATCACGAAAAAACTGTTTGAAGTAGTAAACCATCTTCAGGAACCTTCAAACCCGCCCACTGAAACATCTCAAACCCTCTGTAATGCATTGGCGGACTTTTTCGCTGAAAAGGTTACGTCTATATTCGAGGACTTTACTCCAAATTCCAATACCATTCAATCAACAAACACACAAACAAATCTGAATTCACCAGCTCTTATGGAATTTACTAAGATACATCCACAATATACTCATAAATTAATCTCGTCAATTAAATCTGGCTCCCCATTGGACCCCTGTCACCCTTCTATACTCAATACTATCCCAGATATCATTACCTTACCTTTGACGCACATCTGTAACGCTATGTTCTCAACAGGTTCATACCCAACAATATGGAAAAATACTATTATCAAACCACTTCTCAAAAAACCATCATTAGACCCTTCACTACCTTCCAGCTACCGTCCCATAGCATCCTTGCCGTTCCCAGCTAAAATCTTTGAATCCGTCATGAATAAACAGCTGTCCGAATTCATTCATAATCATGACCTTTTAGATGACACCCAGTTCGGCTTCCGACAAGGTCATGGGACAGAAACTGCCCTGATCAAGGCTGCAGATGAAATAAGAACAACGATGGACAACGGCGGACAGGCTGTGTTGATTTTGCTGGACCTATCGGCGGCATTCGACACGGTCGATCATTTTACTTTGATCGACCGTGTCGAGGCCATCGGTATTAAACACAAAGCCAGGGATCTCATTACATCTTTTCTGGCAGACCGTAAACAGGCAGTTAAATTAGGCACATATACTTCTCCCACCTTCACTCTTCCTTGTGGAGTTCCACAGGTTTCCTCGCTAAGTCCGACCCTTTTTAATATCTATGTTTCGGACTTAGCGAGGGTAATAAAAGCCTACAACATCAATTTAACAACATATGCCGATGATACCCAGTTGGTATTATCTGTACATAGAGACGGTCCTACAATAGCAGCAAACTTCAAAGATGGCATGAGGGCCATTAGCAGTTGGATGTCTTCCAACTGTCTAAAACTGAATTCAACAAAGACGGAAGTAATGTTGTTTGGCAAGATTCAGCCTTTGTGGTCCCCCCTATGGTGGCCGGAGGAAATGGGCACTCCACCTGAACCAGTCAGCAAAGTTAGAAACTTAGGAGTTGTTTTTGATGATAAACTCCTTTTTCACCTTCATGTGAACTCGGTAGTCTCATCATCATTTAACACCCTACGGAAAATCAAGAAACTCCTTCCTTATCTTCCTATAACAGCAGGAAAAACACTAATTTCAACACTGGTGTTCTCACGCACTGACTATTGTAATGCCCTCCTCCTTAATGCACAACAAAAGGTCATCTCCAAACTCCAAATGATACAGAATGCCTCAGCTAGAGTTTTACTGGGCATTTCAAAATTCAGTTCAGTTTCTGGACATCTGAAACAACTACATTGGCTTCCGATTAGAAGTTGTACAAAATTTAAGTCCCTTTGTATTGTCTATAAGTCAATTAACAATGTTGGACCTAAATTTCTTAGGAACTCATTCAAACCTCTCACAACCCCCAGAACGCTTCGCTCTAATACTGCTCACCGGCTTCACATACCCAGAACGAGGAGAGTTAACTGGGGTGACAGATGCTTCACCATCGGGGCTGCAAAATTATGGAACTCTCTTCCCCTTACCATAAAAACCAGTCCTACTCTGATTATCTTTAGAAAGCAACTAAAGACATGGTTGTTTTCCCAATAACTTGATTATTTCAGAAAGTACATAAAGAAACGCTTCAGAGATCCCACATTAGTTGTATCAAAAATAGCTCACAGCGCCGAGACACCCCTGGGTAATTGCAGCGCTTTAAAAATTGCATAAATAAATAATAAATAAATAAATAAATTAAAATTTGCTCAAAAAAATCCCTGGCGTCTAGTGGGCTTTCTGCCCCCCTCCGGGGGGAGGGGGAAAGCTCACTAGTCGCCAAGGATTTTTGGGGGACAAATTTCAATTAGGGTGGAGGATGCCCTACACGGGCATGCCAATGCCCCCTCGCCCACATAAATTACAGCCTTCCTGTCCCCCCTGGTAGGCAGATGGGGCAATAGACCCCAATCTTCCCCTCAGGGGGGCAAAAAGCCCACTAGACGCCTGGGAATTTTGGGGCACATTTTAATTAGGGTGGGGACATTGGCATGCCCGTTTTGGGCAGCCCCACCCTAGTTAAAGTTTGCCCCCAAAAATCCCTGGTGTCTAGTAGGCTTTCTGCACCCTCTGAGAGGCAGATGGGGACATTAGCCCCCAATCTGCACCCCCGGGAGGGAAAAAAAGATCAGTAGTCGCCTGGGATTTTTTGGGGGCAAATTTTAATTAGGGTGGGGGCTGCCCAAAACAGGAATGCTGATCGCCGCCACCCCTTCCCCGCAAAAAAGTAGAAACCCAGGGGAATCCAGGATGGGGTGACTTGACTGGCTCTCACCAAGTTCTGTTACCCAGAATCCCTTGCAAAAACTAAAAATGTATCAAAAAACAAATTTTTCTCACATTTCTGTGGTGGAAAGTTCTGGAATCTGCCTGGGTCCACAAAATTCCACCCACCCGCGTCCCCCAAAGTCTTCAGAGAAAAATGGTACCTCACTTGCGTGGGTAGGCCTAGTGCCCGCAACAGTCAAGGGTCCAAAACCTATTGAGGCGACATCAAAATTACCCATCACAAACCAACCTGGTTTTGCAAGGGGGGTCCCATAATTTTTTGGTCCGGGGCACAGCGGCCATCTAGGGAAACCTACCTAACCCACACATTTCTTGAAGCTAGACACCCAGGTGAGTCCAGCGAGGTATGGCTTGCATGGGTCCCCCATCATTCTCCTACCCAGAACCCCTGCAAACCGCACATTTTGCCCTAAATTTTACATTTTTCTCAAATTTCCCTGTGGGAAAGTTCTGGAATCTGCGTGGATCCACAATTTTCCTCCCACCCAGCATTCCCCCAGGTCTGCCGATAAAAATGGTGCCGCACTTGTGTGGGATCAAAAATAATGTTGTAACAGCACCATTGGTCAATCATTGGCGCCTGCAGGACAATAAAGAAAAAGATCTGGTTTGGACTGTCATTTCAAAAGTAGAGAGAGACCCAAGAGGAGGAGACTTGGATCTTAAACTCTCAAGAAGAGAAGCCATGCTAATTGTACAATACAACACTGCAACAGATGGACTGAATGAGTTATCTGACATTTATAATCTCACGTGATACTATTTTCTTAAAAAGAAACACTGATCTGAAAAATCTAGAATGATTTTACTCAGATGCCCCGCAGAACATATTTGAATGGATCAGACAAGAAATAATATGAAACCCAATTTTGATGATTCAAATCACTGCCCCCCCCAAAGAAACCTCCCCATGGTTGTTTCATATTAAACTGCTAATGCTACCACGATGTGCATAAGAAAGGAAAATGGAGCTTAATGGCATCTAGCATTTTCATTAAGGTCTTGTATAAGAGGGTCCATCTCTATGAGATACCATCTATCCCTCCCCCAAAAAATAAATTTCGCCGCCTTTAGAATACAGCAGTTCCAAACAATTTTCATGATCCTCAAAAGTAAGCGGGTCCGTCCAATGACATAAATAGATATATATACTTATGGAGGTGTAGATGCTTGCTCATAAGTGGTACAATAAAGACATATTCAACCCATGGGATTTGCTATTCCATTCTCAAAACTACCTTTCCCATGAACCTTGGGAGTTCAGACTACAACTCCCATGATTCCCATAGAAGCTGGCGAATCAACTAACGAGAGTTACGGCTATAACTCGAATTGAAGACAACGGTAAAACGAGATAGTTTCTCCATTATTGCCCAGATTGGATAGAAGCGCACTGTAAAATAAACAGGTACGGACCATACTGGTGGGGACACCGCTAGGATTAGCGCTGACTCTAGAGCGTCTCTCTGAAACTCCCTTGTTTTTTTGCAGCGCGCCGCAACGGAAATCAACAGAAGCTGCGAGTTGGGTGCTTCTCAAGTAGGTAATGCATATGACCTTCTGCCACCATTAAGCCCGAGAGAGGAAACGGATCAACTAATACTCCGCTGTTATTTAAATCTTAGATCTTCGAGACCCCGCATACCTTTGGAAAACCAAAACATACAGACGCTATCCTTCATTACAAAAGCCACATGTAAGTCGATAGTTTTGTTTCACTCGAGTACCCACTCAAGCTAACCTCTTGTTTCCACATGTAGTGTTGTGGTATAAGGGCTAATACATAGATCAATTTAATTCTGTTGTAGTGTCAGCCACATGTAAGTCGATAGTTTTGTTTCACTCGAGCACTCACTCAAGCTAACCTCTTGTTTCCACGTGTAGTGTTGTGGTATAAGGGCTAATACATAGATCAATTTAATTCTGTTGTAGTGTCCTGCGACGGATTCATTCTGATCACCCCCAAGCATAGACAGGTAAGAGATGCTTCAGATGTACATAGGGAGATGGCAAGAGTAAGAAAGATAAGAAATGAATTAGGTTATTTCCCCTTTCTTCCCACAGCTTGGCTTCTTTTGGGTCCTGATGAGGACTTACAAAACCTTCCTGAGTTCGAAACGCGTAGACCTGCTTTGTTAGCCATAAGAGTCTAGGAACATCAATTTTGTAAATAATTGAAAATTTGAAGTGGTGAAACTCAATGTTCTATTGCATTTTCAAATGAATTATTCAAGAATTGAACAATTGTAAATACTGTGTGTGATGTGGATGGTGAATGTGCAGAGTGGGTGTGAATGAAGGTGAAAAACATTTGGAAAGTGGTATGAGTGAGAGTATTTTGTATCCTTCTGAAAATTGCATTATATATGTTTTTAATGTTGCAAATAAGATAAAATATAGAAAAAGCATAAAAACTGCAGAAAAAACATGTTCTTTAAATAAATACTGACTTCATTTTGATTAATTCAGACAAAAAAAGCAGTCTACGTCACTCTTTGTTTAGTGTCAATTAGTGAATGGGAACGTAGAGAGAAAATAAGACTTCCAGTACTGGCTTCTTGTTTTGTTTATTCACTTGTGTGGGAGGCGCAGGTACCCACGACAGGCAAGGGCCCCAAACGTAGTGAGGCGACATCAAAATTGTCTATCTCAAAACCACCTGCTTTTGCAAGGGGGGGGTCACTTGGGTTTTTGGCCCCGTGCTCGGTGGCCATCTAGGGAAACCTACCAAGCCCACACATTTTTTAAAACTAGACACCTCAGGGCTTCCAAGGTGGTATGGCTTGCGTGGCTCCCCCAACGTTCCCTTACCCAGAATCCCTTGCAAACCTCAATTTTAGCTGAAAAAAATCATTTTTTTCATACATTTTTGTGTGGGAAAGTGTGACATCACCAGGCTCACAACAATTTCCTACCACCCAGCATTCCCCCAGGTCTCCTGATAAAAATGATGTCTCACTTAGGTGGGAGGTGCAAGTACCTACGAAAGGCAAGGGCCCAAAACGTAGTGAGGCAACATCAAAATTGCCTATGTCAAAACCACCTAGTTTTGCAAGGGGGGTCACCTGGGCTCTTGGTCCCGTGCTCGACGGCCATCAAGGGAAACCTACCAAACCCACACATTTCTGCAAAGTATACACCTGGGGGCTTCCAGGGAGGTATGGCTTGCGTGGATCCCCCAAGGTTTCCTTACCAAGAATTCCCTGCAAACCTCAATTTCAGCTGAAAAATTCACTTGTTTCACACATTTTTGGTTGGGGAAGTGTGGCATCACCGGGCTCGCACAAATTTCCTACCACCCAGAGCTCCCCCAGGTCTCCCGATAAAAATGGTGCCTCACTTGTGTGGGAGGCGCAGGTACCCGCGACAGGCAAAGGCCCCAAACGCAGTGAGGCAACATCAAAATTGCCTATTTCAAAACCACCTGCTTTTGCAAGGGGGGTCACCTGGGTTTTTGGCCCCGTGCTCGACAATTGACAGTCAAGTCACCCCATCCTGGATTCCCCTGGGTGTCTACTTTTCAAAAATGTATAGGTTTGCTCAGTGCTTTAAATGGACAAAAAAATAAGTGCAGGTACTCATCAAAAGGAGGAATAGACTGGGCGGGCATAAGGGCGGTGCTAAAAGCGGAACAGGGGCAGGGCTACGTTTTTAACATTTTCAAGCTTATTATGCAAGAAATCTGCATTGCTAGAATACCAGATGTATCTCTCCATTTGTTTTTTACACTAATAACTATTTATATAGCACTTACTAATCAGTGTTTATTACTACACAAAGTAACCCTTTTTCAGCAACCTCAAACAATTAAAATATTTAGGAAAAACCAGTAAGATTCTATATACATATGCCTTGTTGTTCAATTCAGGTCCTTGCTGCAGCGGCTTATTTAACTAAGATATATGCCAAGGATGTTAACTTGTGAGCTACAGGGAAGACTAGGATCTATGCAACAAGAGCAGCATCCCACTTAGCTATCTACATAAATAAAAAAAATACAAAATTTCTGATCTACATGTTGCAAGCTATGCTTTCCAGCAGTCAAAATGACCCTCTATGCAATTTTATGGTGAGTGAACTACCCACCAGAGTTATTCATTTTATTGCTACTCATGGTGTCCCAATGTTACTCACTCAAGAGAAAGGCCCCAGCTTCCTGTTTCTTAGGGATATTGAAAATACCCACCGCAGGCAATAATATTTCCTTTAATGGAAAAATGCTTGTATGAGTTTTGTAGATGCACACTATCAAGTATTTTTCACTTTTACATAGTGCTCAACATCTTGTCTTGTGATAAATGTACTGGCGAATTTGTGTTAAAAATTCTAATGGCAGCAGTTTATAGCAAATTCTGCTACAGGGGCGTCATTGCAGCCATAAGTTAACGTGAACAATACCTTTCACACCTTCCCCCATTAGGTTTTACAGCCGCCTGTCTATGCCCGCTGTGTAAGAACAAAGGATAAACTAACCTCCGTGAAGCCACACCTCTGCTCTGATGACTTTCAGAGTAAAACATGCAGATCTGTGTACCTGTGAAAAGAGAGGCTGTCTTTTGGCCCACCCCAGGCTTCCATCGTGACTAAAAGTTGAAAGTGCTGCCGATGTGATCCATGATCGAGCGACATCTGCTTCAAAGCCTCGTGAGTACCTGTACTCTCCTTGTTCAAGGAGAAGTGCCGGAACTCAATGGTGGAAAATGAAAAAGTGCTGGTACTCATTACCAGCCCATTTAAAGCACTGGGTTTGCTAGGTTCCCCTTAGGTGCCGGCAGAGCTAGGGTTAAAAAACTACAGCTCGGCACTTTGCAAAAAATTGTCATTTTTCACTGCAAAATTGAGGTGTGTGACCACGTTGCGTTTTGTGCTGTTTCCTGTCGCAGGCACTAGGCCGACCCACACAAGTGAGGTATCATTTTTCTCGGAAGCCTTTGGGGAACACGGGCTGGAAGGAAATTAGTGAATCTACGCAGATTCCAGAACTTTCCATATAAATGTGGGGAAAATGTGTTTTTTTGACAATTTTTTAGGTTTGCAAGGGATTCTGGATAACAGAACCTGGTGGGAGGCAGACAAGTCGCCCCATAAGGGATTCCCCTGGGTGTCTACTTTTCAAAAATGTATAGGTTCGCTAGGTTTCCCTAGGTTACGGCAGAGCTAGGGTTAAAAAACTACACAGGCACTTGGCCGACCCACACAAAGACTTTGGGGAACGCGAGGTGGAGGAAATTTGTGGATACACGCAGATTCCAGAACTTTTCACCACAGAATGTGGGGAAAATTTGTTTTTTTACAATTGTTTAGGTTTGCAAGGGTTTCTGGGTAACAGAACCTGGTGGGAGGCAGTCAAGTCACACCATCCTAGATTTCCCTGGGTGTCTGTTTTTCAAAAATGTATAGGTTTGGTAGGTTTCCTTAGGTGCCGGCAAATCTAGGGTACAAAAACAACAGCTAGGCACTTTGCCAAAAAAGGGTCATTTTTTACTGTGAAATTGAGGTGTGACCACGTTGCGTTTTGCGCCGTTTCCTGTCGCGAGCACTAGGCACAAGTGAGGTACCATTTTTCTTGTAAGACTTTGGGAAAAGCAGGGTGGGTAGAAATGTGTGGATCCACTCAGATTCCAACACTTTCCACCACAGAAATGTGGGGAAAATGTGGCTTTTTTGACAATTTTAAGGTTTGCAAGGGATTCTGGGTAACAGAACCTGGTGCCGGGCAGTCAAGTCACCCCATCTTGGATTTTCCTGGGTGTCCAGTTTTTAAATATGTATAGGTTTGCTAGGTTTCCCTAGGTGCCGGCAGAGCTAGGGTTCAAAAACGACAGCTACACACTTCACAAAAAAAGGGTACATTTTCATTGTGAAAATGTGGCGTGTTCACATTGGGTTTTGAGCTCTTTCCGGTCGTGGATGCTATGCCATCCCACACAAGTGAGGTACCATTTTAATCGGGAGAGTTAGGGTAATTCAGATTTGTAAAGCAACTGTTATTACCTATTGAGTTTTGATGCATTTCTACCTTCCAAATGAAAGACATTGTGTAAAAAAGAAGTCATTTTGAAAAATGACCAATAATTCTAATGCTAGACTTAGTATTCCCAATTTTGAAAATGTGCAAATATGTACTGTTTCTAAACTCTATAATTTGTACCCATTTCCTACCGATTTTTTCATGTATACATTTCCACACAAAAATTGCTATATACCCGGTACATAATAAAAAGCCATTGCATATTGCTACTCAGTTTTTGACTCTGGGTTTGTCTTGTTCTTGGTGAACCTACAAGTCCTATATATCCCCACATCCAGGAAGGTCCAGCGGATGTAACGGTATATTGCTTTAAAACAGCTGTCATAATTAAAAGAAGCTACAGGTGAAAACGTTGACACAAAAGGCTGTTTTTTTCAACAATTTTCAAGTTTTCCGATATTTAACTGTTAGTTTCTGTAAAGAAACCTTGATGGATCTACACAAATGACCCTTTTATGAATTCTGAATTTTGTCTACTTTTATAAAATGTATAGCTTTACAGGATCCATTATTGCTTTCATACTCATTTTTACCATTAACTGGAAGGAGGTTGAAAGCACTAAAAATAGCAAAAATAGGCTATGTCCCAGAAAAATGCCAAAACTGTGTAAAAAATGTTGGCTTTCTGACAAAAGTCTGTCATTTCCTAAAAGCTGAGAAAATTGTGATTTCAGCCCCACAAATCCTTTTTTGATAACATTTGCAGGGAAAAACTGTTGCTGTATTTTAGCTAATTTCTGGGACCCCTCCAAGGGAATCCACAAACCTTGGGTACCTTTAGAATCCCCATGATGTTGGAAGAAAATGACGCAAATTTTGTGTGGATACCTTATGTGGTCAGAAAGTTACAGGGGCCTAAGCACGCACTACCCCAAAAAGCCAAAAGAAGGCTTAGCACAGGGGGGGGGGGGGCCTAGCAGCGAAGGGGTTAAGAAAAATTAATCTGCAATTAATTCATATAATGCTAAATTATATTTTACACTGCATCACATTTATTTTTCCTGTTATGAAATATAATTTGGTTTTTTTTCATGATTAAAAATTTCCAATAAGCAAACAATTCCCTTTTGTCAAAATCAAATTTACATAATCAGTGATATAAAAATATCATGAATTCATCACAAACATTAAGTCTCAACACCCAATGCATTTTGGGACTGGTGTCCATTCATCAGCAGCAAATCTGCAATGAAAACCGACAAAAACAAAGAAATTCTTATGTACATTTGTGGTTCTCTAACACATCTCCAAGTAACTGCTGTATTTTATTGTGGAATATATGCCTATGATTCCAGAGTGTGTGCACCGTAACCAGAAAGGGATATGTACCCATGTGTACTCTCTGCTGTGTAAATGACTATGTATCTTAAAAATCGATTTTCCTTCCCATTGTGTAAACAGGATTTCACCAGGTGATTAAAGATTGCACGTGCCACCTGTGAGACCCGAATTCCCTGAGGATTAAGACTAACCATCAAACCAATGCTTTACAGATTACAACACAACCGCATATTTATGGAGAAATGGTACTCAATTCTGAATAAATGTTCACTAGATTTAATTCTACTCCTCATCGAGGAACTCTCCTGGACCATCCATGAATTAGAAGAACAAATTGAAAGTACCAAGAGGGAGCTATCCCAGAGAATGTAGGAAGGGAACTGGAAACAGTTCCTGGAAGATTTAAATGGCAAACTGGACACATATGGTGGGAAGGAGTTACAAGAGACAAAACGGAGGCAATTCAATGTGATACCATCGACTATAAGTTAAATGAAGCATACACGTGGGCAGAAGTATACTCCCAAAGACGACTCACCAAATGAAACACCACATCTTCAGAAGAGAGCGTAGCATCTGATAAGGAACTCAATACATCGAGAGCTCTGGGGAGAATCGTTTCGTCTAGATCAGATATCACACCCATCAACTGACAAGGACGATAGAAACCAAACATCTACAGTTTCTATTTTATCCCAATCCCCAGACCGCGGATCATACACATGAGAAACAAGCACTTGCCACTAAAAAACCTGGAGAGGAAAAAGAAAAAGAAAAGACAAGAAAGGCCTCAGGAACCAGAATAAGGTCTAGTGATCAATATTTCATCAACTGCACTAACTACCACCCAAAGGGCTGTATTAAATAAAGGTACATCGTTTGTACCATCTCATAATAGTACCGCAATGGAAAGTGGCTTTTTATAAATTCATAAGGATTCTCAGGCTTAAAAATTCCTTCACCAATATAGTTCCTGCTCAAGACACAGAGGAAGAGACTGCAATTCCTCAGTTCAGACCCAAAAGCACGTTTATGGCTCTGGCCTCCCACAAAATGCTGGATACATTGGAAACCTTGGTGAAAAGGGATTTGAGCAAACTAAACTATACAAAGGCACATAAACCCCAAAAAAAATTCAGCAGAGCAGAATACAGTATCTTACAAACTCTGGCAAAGAACCTTATTATAATTTTTCAGAAAGCTGATAAAGGAGGAGAATTGGTAACGATGGACTATACTTTTTATCAAGCAAAAGTCAATGAACATGTGAATGACACATCTACATACAAGTTGATGGACACTGATCTTACATTGGAAATCTCAAGTCTACTACAAAAATATTAAATAAAGCTCTGGACATCGATTGGATACATGACAACACAAAGATGCACTTAACAACACCATTTCCGAGATGACCCACATTTTATATTCTTCCAAAAATTCACAAGAGTCAAACGGATCCTCCATTCAGGCCGTTTGTGTCAGGTTGTGGTTCTTTGTTTGAACCCCTCGGGAGATATATAGACATATATTTACAACCTTTTTTGCAATCATGGGAAACGTACATTGAAGACACTAAGGATTTCTTAAGACGGTTAGAGTCACTTCCAGCAAGACAAAACAAAAAATTGCATCTATGCACCATAGACATAGTCTTGTTATACACATCCGTTCCACATTCAGAAGGCCTTGAAGCCATTGAATGGGCATTGCTACAACAACCCACAACTAACACGCAAAGCATCCTCTTGATTGAACTTCTGCAGTTTTGTTTGAATGGGACAGACAATATTTTTTTTAACTTAGTGGCACTCCGATGAGTTTTCCAGGGGCACCAGCTTCTGCTAATATATTTGTTATTTAGAACTGTTAATGCATATGCCCTTTATAAAGATCTATTTAATTGATTTCTGTAAACGCAATGGACTGTTTGGTAATCCCTGTCTTCCAGATCCTTGATAGCTGAAATGGATATTGTTTTTAATGTTTTTAAATAATTCACATATGTTGTTTTTATGATTGTACGTTTGTCTTTTATGGCATGTATTGCCGAAATAAAGAAACATAAATGAAATAAATATTATATTTAGGCAAAATATGAAAAGGAGCATGTTTTATCAAATTCAACTTGGACTAAGAACTTTGTCTCCATATTGACAACATTTTCATTATTTGGAAAAACACAAAGGGTTTATTTCTTGAAAACATCAGAATGTTACACTCCAAAAATCCAAGGATGCAATTTACTCATATTATCAGCAAGACAGGACTGGCATTTCTAGATGTTTGAATAGAACTAGCAACATGTGGTATGTTATCTTATATTATGTTAATTGTATTTCTTAAGGGCAACGATTAGGCGACGGTGTCCCGGTGCTGGCTAAGGCCCTCTGAACAGAGGAAGAAGTGGGAACCTAAGCACAGAAGAGTCAGGTTTTCAATCCTTTCCTAAACGCCATTAGGTCAGTGGCATTCCTAATATGGAAAGGGAGTTTGTTCCAAGCCCTTGCAGCACAGGTGGTGAAACTTCTCCCTCCAGAGTTGACTTTTTTGAAGGAGTGTACTAACACATTCTTCTCTCCTAGTGATATAGTACTGCCAGCCCCCCTCTTCTGAGCGTGGGCTCTTTTAAGGACATACCATTGAAATCGACTTTTCAAATATTCTGACCCTGTTCCTTGAAGGGCTTTAAAGACAGTGCATAAAGATTTAAATTGCACCCGTTTTCTAATGCCAGTGTAGCCAATACTGCCTTCTGATTTCATTGATAACAGATACAAATTGTTGTGTGCCAGTAAGCAGCCTGGCTGCACATTTAGCAGAAGTTGAAGTTTGTTTAAATGTTGCTTTTAAATATTCGGAGGCTGTTGCTATAATCCACCCTCGATAGAATGAGAGATGTTATGACTACACTTTGACAGTCCTCCAGCAGGAATGGCATTCTTATTTAAATTATTTTAAGGAGGTAGAAGCAAGCGGATACAACTGCATTTAACTGGTCCCAGAAGGTGAGTTTGTTGTCAACTATAACCCCCAGACTTTTTACTTTCCTCGTTGGTTTAGGGGGTATGCCTAGTTCTTCCAGCCACCAATCTGGGGTCAAGAAATTGGCACTATTTCCAAAGATGAGGTCCTCAGTCTTGCCCGAATTTAACTTCAGCCAGTTCTGAGTCATCCACGTCATAACTGATTTCATACTGTCATGGGCCTCTTTCCCTTCTCTGACTCCTGCCCCGGCTTCAAAGACACCACAATTTGCATATCGTCCGCATATGAGGGGAGATGAAATCCAAAGGATCTTAGCAGGTCTGCCAGGTAGGACACATAAACATTAAAAAGTGTGGGACTAAGGGAGGAACCTTGTGGAACTCTACA
Organism: Lissotriton vulgaris; assembly: GCF_964263255.1. NCBI lineage: Eukaryota > Metazoa > Chordata > Amphibia > Caudata > Salamandridae > Lissotriton > Lissotriton vulgaris. The sequence continues at coordinate 1,860,114,298 of NC_141689.1, forward strand.
AGGTAGGGAAAAAGGTTTTGAGCGGACTTTGTCCAGATCCACAATTTTAATTCTTGCCATCGGAAAGATTTCAGTAGATTCCAGGCTTTACCCTGAACCCTGCAGGCTAACAAACGGTCCATCAGAACTTCATGGTGGTCCGTATTGAAGGCCGCAGAGAGGTCCAGCATGATTAGTGCTGCATTTCCTCCCAGCTCCAGGGCTTCTTTAATTTTTTCAGTGGATTTTATAAGGGCAGACTCTGTACTGTGTCCTTCCCTAAACCTATACTGAGTGGGATCTAAAATGTTTACCTGGAGGAAGGCACTGAGGTGAGTATTATTGTTTTTTTCTACCAATTTCGCTGGCAGAGGAAGGCGAGAGATTAGCTGGTAGTTTTAAGGATCCTTAGGGTCAAAATTATGTTTTTCTAATAATGGAAGAATGAATGCTATCTTCCATGTTTTCAGAAAAGTGCTCAGACTTGAACATGGCATTACATAAGGAAGTGAGTGGGATGCCAATATGTTCCAGGGCTTATTTAAACACAAAAACTGGGTAGGGGTCATAGGGAGAGCCTGATTTGATAGAGGTGAGGAGATTTATAGTGTCTTTCGTATCCAGAGGGGAGGACTTGTCCAGAGTGGTCCGTGGGTCAATTGCTATTTTGGCAGTCACAGATGGCCCATCCATACCTCCTTGCAGAAAGAGTCTAAAAGACAAGAAAATAACCTCCACCTTCTGCAAAAAGAAAGCAGCGATTTCCTCCCATAGTTTTTTCAGGAGTGCCCGGGGCGGCCAGTCTCATTACAATCCTAAAGAGTTCTTTAGTTGATGATTTGGCCAGTGCAATTTGGTCTGCGCAGAATACTCTTTTTGTATTAAATAGGAGCCTTTTATAGAGAGTGAGACTGTTTGTAGAATTTTTTTTTCTGCCTCATTGTATTCTCTTTTCCACTTGCGTTGTAGGCGCTTGCAGGCAAGTACCATGGGGCTGTTGGTTGGGAATGGTTAGGAGACCATATTTTCACAGGGGCTAATTTTTTACAAGCTGTCTCTGTCCACTCTGTTTAGCAGTTGGTGGCTTCTTCCACCTCTGTGGGCAGTGAACAGGCAGTTGCCATCAGAAGGTCTTCTAACTCTGTTCCCTTAATTTTATTCTAAGCTCTTGTTTCGATCTGCTTCTTGGAGGCTCCCAAACTGTGGTGTTGGTCAGGGGGGTCAACTCGAATTGAATTGCGACGTGATCTGTCCAAGCAAGTGGCAGCGAACCAGTGCAGGTTAGCTGTGCGTTGTTGGAGAAGATCCCATCCAAGGTGTGCCCTGCAACATGAGTGGGACCTTCTATGTGTTGCCTTAATTCATGCTACTCATCACATCGATATGAGAAATTGTATCAGGGTCAGTGAGAGCTTCCAGGATAGTGAACGAGTCAGAACAGAGCCCATCCTCTAGCAGGGTTATAACCGAAGTTAGAAATGAGTTCCTCTGACCTGGTGGTTTTTACAGTAGAATGCCCTTAAAGGAGTGGTGATGAGGGAGATAAACACTAAAGGAAATGCTTTGCATGCTGAATGAGGTGCTGTCAGAAAGGCATTGTGAAATGAATTATGATATATTACTGCCAGCCCGTCCTCTCCTGAGAGGCCTATCCTGTGTGTGAGTCAGAGGAAACCTGGTGGGGTGGCTTTGAGAAGATCTGGTCCTGAGGCATCGTCTGTCCTGGACTTGGTGACCAAAACAAATGTTATGTTGTGGTTCTCCATGGGTATTGCACACTCTGTGCTATGTTTAACCAACGATCTGGCATGTAACAATAGACATCGCAATGGGTTAACTTGAGGCCTTTCCATGTTTGCCCCTTCCTTTGACTTATTAGGCTAAGTTGCTTGATATAAGAATTGGGGGAAAGATTCTTTACAATTTAGGCATGTAACTAAAGTTGCGCTAGGAATTGTATTAAATGTTATGCACAGACAAGTGATGTCCTTACCTTTGGAATTCATGGCAAGTAGCTCGGCCCCAGAGTAGTTCAGGATAACTGGCTTAGGAGAGGCAAGGGGGCTGACACTGAGCACGGTCTGTGCACAGACAGGCGCACACAGGCTTGCCTTTGTTGCGCATTTGGCGCAGCCACTGCGCGGTTGCATCAGCATGCACATTTATACTGCTGGGCAGAACTACCAGCCCGCTAACCAAGATGGCGGCCCGTTCTAACTTGCAGGGACTGACCAATTGTTCAACTGACCTGAGCCAAAGCGCAGCATGAAAGTGAGGATAAGTACAATTCTATATAAATAATCACAGGTATTTTAAAAATGAGTACAAAGATTTAAACGCAAATTCCCCTGTCGAGCTATAACCCAGCTCTGTATCAGGGAAAGGCAGTCTGATGGTATTACAACCAAGATGTACAAAAAGCCAACGGACAGAAATAATTCCTTACTATTTGAAAGTTTCCATCCTCCGAACTTGATTCGAAATTTGCCATACTCACAATTCCTGAGAACTTGGAGAATATCTTCAGAGATCACCACATGTAAATCAACAATGGACGAACATAAAGAAGGATTCATTCACAGAGGATATCAGAGACAGTTATTGGAAAATCACGAACTAACAGCATTATCAACAGAGTGTAGGAAAACAAATAGGATGGTGTTCGTATCAAGATTCTCGACCAAGTCTAAGGACATTAGGACCATCATCCCTAATCAATGGGAACTCTTACAACAAGAACCAGACTTTCATGGTTTTTGAGGAGAAACCAAGGTTCGCTTACACAAGATCACACAATATATAGGAAATCCTTACCATAAGAGCTGCACAGATTCTTTAAAAAAAAAGCAGGCACAAGAAGTGCCTTAACTGTATTTATTGTAACAGCGTCATCACTGGGGATAAATGAATTGCCCCGAGAACAGGAGAGAAAATTTAATTGAACCATTCTGCTGACTATAATTCTAGTAATGTGGTATTTGCAATCAAATGCCCTTGTGGCCTGCTGTATGTAGGAAAAATGGAAAGAAAAAAAATCGACTAACGAAACACAAAAGCAAAATCAGGAACAACAACATTAACTCCAATTTGACAGTACATTGGAATCAGCTCCGACACTCAATTGCACAAATGAAGTTTGAGTCATTACCACATCTCCCGGAAATAGATAATTCAAAGAGATTATTACAGCGAGAGACTTTCTGGATTAAATAATTGGATTCAATGAATCCAAAGGGATTAAATGACAAATTAGAGATGGCATGTTTTCAATGAGATTATAGATGCTATCGGATTTCAATATTTTAACACTAATAGCACATCATGGAACATCTGGCATTAACTGCATAAGGTAAACATTATTCATTTTTGTCCATGCTAGATTTCTTACTTAGTATAGCTGGACAGCTTTCATCAACACAATATAAACTATCTTAAAACAGGTGCATTCCTTCACACAACACACAGTGCACATCAGAAGTGTATTTTTCACAAATACCACTATTAGTATTTGATACAAGGAAAGATGGCCGGTTTGGATTTGAGAACAGTGAACATGTTGCACGGTTAGATTTTGTGTGATTTGTAGGGCCAGCATTTGCACTATGTTAATTGGTTACTTCCAGTCTTGTTGTTGCATTGAATCATTTGACATTTACGACTTTTAGAACAAATATTCTGATAGTTCCAAGACATGTGAGATTTTTTATCTATTTCCTTTGAGGTAACTAAGTGATTGTGGGTACTGAGGTGTCCAGTGATGTAGAACTGGTTAGGCTAACATCGTGCAACGTTACGGCATGACTTTGCTTTACTTTGACTCGGGGATCGCACCTTGTGATACATGATATCCATGACCTTGGTACTTTACATTGCGGCATGGTCTCTTTGTATCACCACATTATTATATTAAGTTTTTACCACTCCAACAGGGTGCTTACAGAGTGAATGGTAGGCTGCTATTGCGAGAGGCGTTAGCGCATTTATTTTATGGTCTACCGGCGTTCTTTGATCGCATGCTATGACGCAAAGGTTATCAGTGAAGCATGGACTCTCAAAAAAAGGTGAGATGGTAACAGGCTAAGGAGCGTTGTTTTTTGATGGCATACCTGGACATTTGATATATTGTACACTATTTATTATAGTGCAAGCAGCAAGCAGTAAAGAATTGATCACCCCATGACGTCTGCGAGTAATTGACAGGTAGGAGAAGCTCCATACCGTTTGTTGCCTCTGTTAAAACTCCTTCGATCAGGATATGAATAATCCCCCTTTTTTTGGTTGTCTATAGATATATTTATCTCTGTGTCTGTTGAGCGGAAAGCTGTAGCAAAGCAGTAAGTACTGTGACACTGGTGTTGTTGGCTTCTCGAAAATAGGTCTCACACATGCGTGTGCAGTCTTTAATCACTTTATGAATTCCGGTTTACATAATGGGAAGGAAAGTCATTTTTTAAGATACCTAGTCACTTACACAGCAGAATGTACGCAGGGGTTCACATCCATTTCTGGTTACAGTGCACACACTCTGGAATCATAGGCATATATTCCACAATAAAATACAGCAGTTACTCATAGATGTGTTTTGTTTTTGTATTTTTTGTATCACTCATTATGTAAATTTGATTTGGACAAAAGGGAATTGTTTGTTTATTGAAAATTGTAAAAAATAAAAAAAGCAACAAATGATATTTCATCACACAAAAAATAAATGTAATGCATCATGGGAAATAATTTTGCATTACATGGATTAATTGCAGACGCATTGTCTTAATAGCTGTGCAAGTTGATGTCCAAGTTGCCTATTGGAACTTGGCCCACACACACATAAAGTTCACGCTAGACAAGCATTTAGTAAGCATAGCACGCTGATTGGCTTACATAATTCTGTACTTGAATTGTAAATGTAATTGGTGTGCACAATCTACACTTTTTTCAGTACCACCTAGTGGACATAGGTGGTTACTGTACCTGTGTAAAGTAAATATTATACAGAGGAATGGCCCACAGCGTGGAGAAGGCTGCCTGGATCCCAGTCATGGCAGTGGCACCACCCCCGAGCATGAACTGGTGGGAAATGAGACTGTGTACCACAGCAAGTGAATGATAAATCTGACCACATGCCCCTGCTGGCTGGCTGTCTGTAGAAGGGGAGAGACAGGGAAATCACCAGTAGAGAGTGAAGGCTGAAGAGGCCCACGCCAAAACAGGTGCCACGATAACAGTGAAAACCAACCGAGAGAAACCAATGGCAGCGCCCAATAAGAAGTTCCCGAAGAGAAAGGACTGGCAAGTAAGGTGCCAGCAGGGAGTTCTCATAGAGAAAGATGGAGAACATGTGGTCAGAGGCACGCATAGCGCTGCACCGGGAAATCTGACAACAGGCAGGAGCCCTGGGAAGAGACAGCCTTCTTGGAGTAAGAAGCAAGGGCCGCACCCGGCAGCCACCCCAGTACAGAATGGCCACCGTTTGCCCCCCGACCATGTCAAATGGAGTGACTGGCCTTACCAAGCATGTTAGCACTTGGGCAGGACCACATGCTTCCACGACGTCACCTCGAAGCACAAGCAGTGCTCCCGCAATTGAAGACGAAGAGGCGAAGGAAGAGAGGAGACCCTGCAGCAAGGGAGTGGAGCACCAAGAAGATCACTGAGGGACGAGACAAGACCAGTGAGAAGTCCGTAAGGAGAAAGAAGAGCTGTGAGAGATTCACAAGGAAAGGGAGACATGTCCTACCAACAGAACAGGAGTCAGGTTTTATAGATGGGACCGGACAATGCTAGCGAGGTGCCTGTGAAGAGAAGGTCACAGAAAGAGTACTGGTCAGTAAACAGAGGAGAGTCCTAGGGGTAAGACATGAGCAGGGAGGTCCCTGCGAAGTGCACGTCACATCGAGAGGCCTGGTTAGAAGGAAGCAGAGCATGACAAAATTGCCCAAAGCCACGTCTTGAAGAGGAAGAGAAAGATAAGAAGAAGAGTGTGGTACGAGGACACAGTACTAGATTCTGAAGAAGATGAAGGAAGAAGAGAAAGATGTGTGATAGACACTCATCACACAGCAGACCACCAACAGTCATCAGTGAGTGTCAATTGTTGTTAAGTGCATCACCAAAACCATCTAAGGAGCACCGTGCATCTAGAGTGGAACCCTGTGAAACACCCAGAGGTCAACAAGGCATCTGTGGCACTGTGGGAAGTTGACCATCTGTGCTTTGCTGTGAGCCTGTGACATGCCGAAAAGAGCACACTCAACCATTGGACCATCCATCCTTGGGGTTGCACGAAGCTTGGCCGTGGCCATGTTGGGAGTTCCACAGTGTCCCCTTTGTGCCACTTAAGTGAGGCCCAGCACCGCCCACACAGCCACGTGGCAATTCAGGGGCAAGGGCCTCAAGGGAATTCCAGTGAAAGGGAAATCCCTACAAGAGAGATGCATCTGCAGCAGCTCCATGACAGGCCCCAGAAAGCATGGAGGTCATGCATAGAGACTTAGTCACCAACAGACTTTCCAATAGTTGCCGGTGCACCAGAGTCCTGATGCCAAGAGAACACTGACCCTGAAACAACTGCCCATTGAAGCTGAGCGAGTGACTTGGATGTGGCTCTGTTGGCAGTTTCTCAGCGACCCCTTAGTGTGGCCTGTGAAAGGCCCTGCACAGCCCACACAGTCCCGAATCAGCCCACCGAAAAGGTCTCAAGCAAATTCCTGTGAGAGGGGAATCCTGGTAAGAGAGAGAAGTCTGAAGCTGCTCCACCAACTGACACAGAGAAGCATGAGGGTATCCAAGGTAGAGTCTCAACCATCACAATGTTATCCTGTCTTCGCAGGCTTGCTATCCATGGAGCCAGAGCGCCTTTGGAGAGATCTCGGCAGTAGACACCACCTCTGCTCCTAATGCATCATCACCGTGCACTTTGTAAATAGAATCAAACATCGTGAGACCAGGACGGGGAGGAGCAAGAGTGCCCATGTCTACTGTAATCTCATGGACAGGATATCAACAGATCTGGATTTCGTCCACACTGTCATTCGTGCCCAGAGTAGTCCTGTTAAACTACCGAGGTATGCCGTAATGATAGGTGCTCCCAGCTGCACCTGGCCACTCTGGCCACTGTCTCTTTTTAATGAATTTGGGAGTAGTGACGGGCGGGTCATGCGCTAGTTTTTCTACAATAATGTGTTTAGACCAGCCACTCCTTGAGGGCTGGCTTTCACACTCATACCCATCCATCACAGGTGTCCCTGGTCAAGGGACCCCGCTAATAAAAGGGCCAAGTACACGCTCCCTGGGTTAGTTCGAAATCCAGTACTGCAGTGTGTGCGTCATTATTCATGCAGCATGTGGGCCTAGGGCCCAAACTATTACACGAGGGAGCCATTTTTACCACAGAATATGAGCCATATATACATTCTTGAACCATAAATCCTGACTTTGGGCTGAGTTGTGTAGTTCCTAATATGGACGTCTGCTGCCTGCGGATTATTTTCTATATATCCACAAAAACTTTGCATACCTCTCTGACAGAAAGAGTGATTAACCACGTCGGTAACACCAGTTTAACACAACGGAGGTATAAGGGGCAGAGAGTGTGGCTTGTTCTTTGATAAGGGGAGAGAGAATGAGAGGGTATAGGCGAGGCCTTACTCGATATGTACTAGAGGGTCGCCTTAAAGTGGATTAATCTCCAGCCAAATACCAAACGATATAAAATAAATAGGTAATTGTTTTCCCAATGTTTTTGACTGATCTTATAGACCAAACATTAAAACATTCCTCTGCGAACAGCTGATTATCCGTCGCCAAACACCGCAGCGCATACAAAATCTGTTTGACAGACTTGTTCCACAGCAAATGTTTTCACCTGCGAGCTCAAGCTCTATCTGAGACGCCGGCTCACTCAAAAGTGTCGTTTCATTATCGTCACCATCTCTGTAACTTATCACCGTCACCCGCAATAATGGAACGCTCAAGGTGTCTCCGGGGATTTGATTGGCTGACGTGAAGGAAAGTCGAAAAGGTTCAATAACTTCTGGAACCGACTTCACATTGCACAGCTGCGCGAAAGTGCTTCCCTCGGAGACCCTCCAGGATTTGATTAAGGGTTAAGGAAGCTTGCGTCATACAAATGTTCATTTCATCTTATATTTTTAAAAGACTGGTGTGGTTCTCTTCTTGTTGCAAAAGAAGTGAGCATGGGCGCGATGACAAGATCAGAGTTATTAAACGCTTACTCGGTGCCCTGTTTTTTACAACCAGGAAAACCTGGCAGTTTATAACTTGTTCCCTGACGAAATCAAATGCAATATCGAACGTTTGGATTTAACCTTTCCTTTCAACAGAGAATGTTGTAAAGGTATCACACTTGGAATTATTGGGGAGTTAAGTCAGCTGTTTTAAGGCATGAAGAAAGTCGGCAATTGCTCCATGGCTCTCACCTTCCAAAGGTCCCTAGTAAATTGATCTGGACACTCTCTCTACAATTCTTTGCCCGCCTCTACATCTCTGCTCCGGGAGGGGTTTGTACCTCGTTAAATGATGATGCTGGGGTTCAGTAGGGGAACGAGCAATAAAGATGCCTTGAAATGTTTTTACCTTGTCACATTTGCTGCTAGGTCAAACATCAGGCTGTATCTTCTGACAAATTGTAACTTATTCGAAACTGGAGAGCACTTTTGTTTCTCTGACGGCGAAGTGAGAGGATTTTATAAAAGTGACCTACAGGCTCCAGCTTACATGGCAATCTTGCTGAGGTGGAGGTGGAAAAAATGTCTGTAGGATTTGGACTTTTATTGAACACACAACATTTAAATAATGGGAAATTAACTATACATATATTTCAGCAATTAGGAAAACACAAATAACGAACAATTCCTGTGATTTTGAAATGTGATGGAAACAAAGATTCTAATAGTTTAAAAAAATCAAGGCACTTTTCCTGGTGATGCGCAAGTAGTAAATATTACCTGAACCTCGATTGCCACGCATTATTTTTTTTGCGAGGTCATTTAACCAGTAAACTTATTGTCTATGATAACTTAGTGACAACATCAATGGACATTGTGCTGTCTGTAAATGACAGTGCACTACCTCACAAGAGTTCCAAATGCACCCGCAGCTACACACTTCACCCTTTGGGCATGGCACATTTGCTACACTTTTGTGACACTTGAATTTTTCACATTATCTATGACTTCAGTGATATGACATTAATGGCAGCACCCTAAATTAGAAAATTGTCTCAGCACCACTGCCTCATGTCTTTCAGTCGCTCCCTCTCTCTTCATCTCTCTTTACTATACCTCTGTCCACCTCCCTCTTGCTGCTCTCAAAGTCCTCACTCTACCTCACCAGTTTATACCTCTCACCTATGTGCTGCTGCAAATTGTTAGTTTGCTCCCATTATAAACACCACTACTGAGAAGTGAAAGTACTCTCCTTTTAGTATCGAAGAGGAGCAGGTATTCAGTTCCTGACAGTACCTGCTCATTTAAAGCACTGTCTCTTGCTCAATTCTCTACCTCACATCTATTCCAGAACTCTGTTACTCTTATTATATATCAGCCTCTCTCAATTTACCTCACGTTCATTTGTTCCTTTACTTCTCTCACAACTTTATTCTTTTCTTGCTACCTCTTTATGTATCTGTACCTCTTTTTCTCTATGTATTATATCTTATCAATCTCTCATTTCTCTCTGCCTTTCACTCTTTATACATCCCTCTACCTCACATCTACCTCTCCTTCAGAATCTACGTCACAAAGCTTTCTCTACCTCACCCTTTAATTCTCTATCAACCATACTTTTTCTTCTCTCCTGTGTCCCTGATAAGCATTTTCCCTGTCGTTCTGCTTCACCTGTTACTTTTACACTGCATTTTGTTTCCAACTCTTCACCCTTTCTTTTTAAATTTCTCTTCTCATCACTACTTTCTTTGCAAAACCAGTCTACCTACAACTCACTTCACATTTTGTCCCTCTTTCTGTCTCATCATCACTTTGCTGCTCTCCATTCTTCCACAACTACCTCACACCTCTACCTATCTACATTTACCTCTATTAGTAGTGATGTAGAGTAAAACAAAATGTATTTGTAGGGGAGCATTATAATCACATGTGTAGAGTGCACCCATATATAACCTTTGTTGTATCAATGTGAAGTGTTAGAATTTTGAAATGTAGTAACATGAAACGTTATGTGTTTATGCTATATAAAAGTAACACAAAGAATTATTGTAGAAAGTGAATGAAATTAGCAGAAAATATTAACTTAAAGATCTCATGTTGTGGTCTTGGCATCCATTTATGTACTAAAATCCTTATTAATCGTGTACTTTTACATGTAGGTAAATGTATTAATTAAATGTGCCTTAGTTCCTATGTAATTTCGTAAAGCTCACATGTCATTTCTTTATGTTAGCAGAATCTTGTAGGCCTGAAACACATTTTCCCTGGAAGCTCTCACTTTAGAATAAACAATGAGGAACAAAATCGATTCTTTACCCTTATCGTAATCTTCGTGTTAGCATAATGTATCTATATATACGTATATCATAGTTTAGACTAATTAGTTATGTCAATACAGGAACTCTTTCTCGCTCTTGCATGATAGTTTTGTTTACGCAGGTTAGGAACCAAACAGACTCCATTTTGTTGTACGTGCATTAGACTTGGATGGTGGTCACGTGCCACCCTCCAGCAGCTGAGTAGGCTCTGTTAGTTGAGTTACACAGACAGCTGAATTCTTTCTATTCTTTCTCTGTTCTGAGACCCAAGGTCGCATCTGGTTTCAGAGGTGATAAGCGCATTCCTGGAGGCGCCGTACTCATCCTCCCAGGCACCAAGACAAAAGGGAGTCACCCCTCCTGACCCTTCCCAGTAATAGCAGAAGCAGACTTCTAAACGAGCTTTGTGTGCCATATATGGTCTTTTCTTTACGCTACTGTGCCTATTAGTACTTTTCCATGTACAGTGATCTCATGTAATGTCATGAAAGTATGTATGCCATGTATTGAGTGTGAATCGTCAGTCTTCTCCACGTACTGGCTGGGTGACATTGGAGAGGCTCCTCTATAGAGTATTGGTTGTTTGATAAACGATTGACTTTCCTTCACTGCCAACTGACTGATTATTTGGTAAGATGATAATTGGGGGCTATTGGCAGGTATAGCTCCATAGATTATTTTTGTAATACGACAGTTGGTGACTCTGGTGGGACTCCGCGTTTGGGGTTGTCCTCCCGTAAACGGGGTGAGAAAGGACAAAGAAAGGGGAGCTCTGGTCGAGGGGGTGGACTGACTAACGATTCTGGCTGAACTCCGCTCTCCCGATCAGAGAGCCCCAACTGCTAGTGACCCCTCGCCGGAGTCCTACGGGCGTAACCCAGGAGCTGACCATGTTGGTCTTCAGGAGGGGGCAGTGGAGAACACGCATCATACCTGAGTGCACCAGGTGAGTGTATTGATTTGGTGTCTTTGGATCACGCTGTTGAGCGGCGTCTTGGAAACAGTTAACTGTATTTGGTTTTGGTGGTCGGTGTACCATGGAGAATATTTGGGGTCTGACGGGGTGGCATCGAGGCTGCACGGGCAGATGCTCCACAGACTTGTTTGGTGAATAATAGAGGATTTCGATCGGACGCCTTGGTGAAGCACGTGTGGTGCTCCCCCGGCCGGACTGTTCTCGGAAAGGCCTGTGGTTGCACCTCGGTAGCCTTTTGGACACATCTGAAGTGGCGCTAAGGCCGCGGGTTCAGTCAGAATAGTCCTGAAGGTGAACCAGGAAGACTACGGGATGGTCTGTAGGCCCGTCTGTGGTTAATTCCTGTCTGATGGCCTCTTGGTAGTCTACGGACTGCCTGTTTCTGGTATCTGTTTGGTCTGGTATTCGGAAATCTATGAGTTCTCCATGAACGGGAGTCGACGGGCTCCGTTCTTTGGCTGTTTGGTTAAAAAAAAAAAGAGAGACATGTCAATGTAAAATACTGTATGTTTTGTTCGCCTTTTAGATGTCAGACCCTGTTTGAGGAGAGATTGAGCATGAGTGAACATGGGCATGTTTGAAAGCTTGTGAACGGGTGTATTGTTGATAAATAAAATGCCGTGTTTTAGTAAAATATGTTTAGGATGATGTTGCCGCCGTAAGAGTGGACAATTGGATGAAAGCCAGCCTGCTCCGCCAGAGGGCAGTCCAAATTTTAAAATGTATGTGAAACATGACCTTACGCCTATTTTGTGTGGTAATTTATGGTATAAATATACAAATGATAATGTGGAATTACAATGTCTCTTAACTGGATCATTCGATGAGAAAAAGATACAGTATTTACAGGATCGATTGTTCGCCAAAAGAAGCCGGCAGGCAATGTTCGATTCTTTAAAGCTGTGGCAGAAAGAGGCGAAGCGCCGTCACATAAGGGAGGAATAATTGCTCAAAGTGAAAAATGGTCAGACCATAACTCTGAAAGCTGTAGCATATGATAGGGAACAAACTGAGAAAAACGTTGAATGTATAGATAGACAGTTCAGGCTACAGGTGGATAAACGTTACACAGTCCAAACCGAGCCGGAAGATGAAATAGAGGACCTATTAGATGTGCGTCCTCCGCCTCCTTATGCCCCGCAACGAGTATACCCCGCAATACCATTTGTAATGGCCCCCGCCTCGTCCGCTCCACAAGCTACGGCCCCAGCTGTTACTACAGCCCCCTCCCCTACGGGGCCAACCTTTACACCCGTCTTCCCAGTACCAGCCACGGCTACATTATTGACTGGTGGCCTGTCATCTTCCATTATGTCCTCTGTAACAATAGCCTCACCGGATGCGGCTTGGCCTTCTTCGTCAGCTACGTTGACGCCCGCAATGATTGATTCGACCCCCTCCCATGCCTCTGGGACCTTGGGCGCTCGACGGTTATATACCTGCACTGCAGTGGGCTGCAGGGAGAAACAGATGGTAATAGATCAAACATCCCAATGGGTGCGGAACGCCATCTATACAATTACAGATATATGGGGGACCATGAAGGATTATGAACCAGTTATGCAGCAGTATGCTTTAGAAACCATGGCTAATCGTTTCATTTCCCTATGGAAACAATGTTTTGCAGATGGGAGAGCCCCACAGGTCCTATATGACATTGTGGACCGGGCCCATAAATTTGAGTTGGGATTAGAAGATGTATATGGGAATCTGCTGGTGACTATTATGAAGTATCGGTAAATGCTGTTTACTCACTGCCCGAATTGGGACTCTCAGTATCCCATGCGGGAAGTTCATCCCATTTACCATCCCGAAATCCCGGAGGTCAGAGACAATGGTAACCAAATTATTCAAGCTCGTGTTGAAGCCCCGTTCCAAGAGCAATGGGTTTATACCCCTTGGAAATGAAGCAAGGTTCTTTCCTTGAAGTCCCAGCTACCTGACCCTCGGAAAAATCCCACTGCTTACTATAAAGAACTTACTGAGGCCGCTTCCTCAGCCGAGATGACTTTAGGCGATATAGAATTATTTTTTGGGTTACCAGTCCCTGTCGATATATGGCGACAGGTGCATGACCACCCTCATGTTAACGAGTTAGGAGGAACTTGGGATCAAATTAAAGATTGGGACAAGGATCAGAAACCCGGAGATAAACCAAGACCGGAAATGTTAGCTCTGCCGGGTCGGATCATCACTTATATGCATTCTTTAATCCCACTCCGGAAGGTGGATTGGGATAAGCTAACCGCCTGCAAACAGAAGAAGGATGAGAGTGCGTCTGACTTCTTTACTTAATTTGAGGGGGTGTTCATTGATTTTAGTGGGCAAGATTTGTCAGTGGAAGGAGGGGTAAGATTATTTGTTAATCGTTTTGTGACTAATCTGTTGCCCGAAATATCTGCCCGGCTCCAGGCAGCAGAGAGTACTTGGACCACCTCTACTCCTGTTATTTTGAGTATGGCCCAATATTATGAACATAGGGAAAATGAGAGCAAATATAAGTCTAATAAGAAAACTAAGGATCTTAAGACTCGAGTGTTGTTACAGCAAGTAGCCAGGGGACGAGGTAGGGATGGAGGAGGAAGAGGGTTTGTTCCAAGAGGGGTGGGAACGGAACGAGGAGGAGGCTTAGCTGTTACTTTGGGAGCAAACCAATGTGCTTACTGTAAACAGGAAGGGCATTGGAGAGCTCAGTGTCCTTTTCTCTTAGCACAAAACGGAGCCATGAGAGGAAGGGGATGAGGAGGAGTTGATCGGAGTGATATGAGAAGAGAAGAGGTGACCCGAGGTGAGGCATGGGGAAATTGTTTTGATAATTCAAAAGGAAAACAGTACTATAATGAGGATTACCGAACTGACGGGCCTGACAGGTATTGCTATGCATAGGATAGCCACGGACAGAGTAGGGGCCAAGTGTCAGTACCCGTCGATCAGAGAGGGCCTTATGTTAAAGGGCAATTAATGGGGACTGTTGAGGATTTTCTAGTAGACACGGGTGCAATGAATAGTTCGATTGCTCATTCACTCGTCCCAGAGGCTGCTCTGTCCGGACAAAATAATGTTTCAGTCGGGTTCTCTGGAATCCCGGTATAAGCCCCATTTCTGAACCTCTCCCACTTACCATAGGTCCAGTCATGGTGGATTCCCCATTTTTGTTGACGTCACATTGTGGGGAAAATTTATTAGGATTGGACCTGCTGAAGAAATTGCATGCAAAAACTTATTGTTCTCCTGATGGAGTGTATTTAACTATTCAATCGCCTGGTCAGCACACTCGGCAGAGTTTTGCGAAAAATGAACCCCTCCCTCCTGAGTTTGCTGTCATTCCATCTATGTTGTGGGCGCCTGGTGATACGAACGTTGACCTTCTAAATATTCCGCCAGTCTCTATCACTTTAAAACCAAATGCTCGTCTGCCCCGTATTCCACAGTATAAGATCTCACCGACTGGTGAGAAAGCATTATTGACAATCATACTGGATTTAATAGACAAAGGTGTAGTAGAAGAAACGGTTTCCAATACCTGTAATAGTCCTAAATTACTGATTTTGAAAAAGGCCCCTACAGGAAGTGGCCCTGATTGTGCCGATACTCGTTTTGTAATTGACCTGCGCGAAATTAATAAAGTAGTAGTACCTCAATATCCAGTGGTCTCAGATATTACAACAATTCTTACTATGATTCCCCCAACAGCCAAATTTTTCTCCGTAATAGATCTGAAGAATGCTTTTTTTAGCATTCAAATACTCCCTGATAGCCATCATATTTTCGGCTTCTCGTTATCTGGGCTCAGCTTTAGATTTTGTTGTGCTCCTCAAGGCTATACGGAGCGTCCTAGTATTTATAGTCAAGCTTTGAAAGTACTTTTAGATGAATTGACTTTGCCCCCAGGAAACGTCCTCTTGCAATGCGTGGATGATCTATTAGTGGCTTCAGACACTGAAGAAGGCTGTAAGGCAGCCACGGTTAAATTATTGTCGTATTTAGCAGCCAATGGTAATAAAGTGTCTCTTTCTAAGTTTCAATATTGTCGACAGGAGGTGACCTATCTTGGTCATCTACTGTCGAAAGAGGGGAGGAAACTATCTCCTGAACGTGTGTCTACTATTTTTACGATGCCTGTTCCTCTTACTCAACGTGATGTTCGCGCATTTCTTGGCATAACCTCTTACTGTCGCCAGTGGATTCATAACTTTTCTCTTCTTACTAAACCTCTTTTGTACCTAACCACTAAGGATGTGCATGAACCTTTACCTTGGACTGATGAATGTCAAAAGGCTTTTGATTCTTTAAAAACTGCTCTTTGTTCTGCACCTGTTCTAGGAACTCCTGACTACCGAAAGCCTTTTGTGCTTTATGCACACGAGGTGGACTGTTGTTGGCTTTCTGTGTTAACACAAGGATTTGGAGGTAAGCAAAGGCCTTGTGCTTATTTTTCAGCAGTATTGGATTATGTCACCAGAGCACTTCCTAGCTGTTTGAGGGCTACCGCTGCAGTTGCGGTGGCCATCCGACAGTCAGAAGGACTCGTTTTAAATTCTGACCTCACAGTGATGGTACTGCACGCTGTGGATACACTTTTGAATAACATTAAGACTCAGCACCTTACGAGTGCACGTCTTACTGGATATGAATTGACTTTATTCGCTCCCCATATCACTATCAAAAGGTGTGCCACTCTGAATCCAGCCACGTTACTACCCCTCCCTTCGGATGAACCAAACAATGACATACATGATTGTATATTTCGGACTGAGGAAGAAACGAAGGGACGGGTGGACCTCACAGAGACGCCGTTATCTGAGCCTCAAGGGAAGTTGTATGTGGATGTCTCTTGTTTCAAGTTACCAGATGGCACCACGACAGCTGAGTATGCAATCACTACCCTACGCACTGTAGTTGAGGCTTCTCGAGTTCCCTATCATTCTGCGCAAGCAGCTGAGTTAGTAGCATTGTTGCGAGCCTGTGAGTTAAGTGAGGGGTTGAGGGTAAACATTTACACTGGTAGCCAGTGCGCCTTTGGCGTGGCTCAAATTTTCGGAAAATTGTGGACAGAAAGGTGATTCCTCACCTCACATGGCCAACGAATACATCATGGCCCTTTGATCCTAAATTTGTTAACCGCTTTGACTCTGCCCCAAAAGGTAGCAATTGTAAAGTGTAGTGCACACAAGGCAATAGTGGACATGGTGGGGGAGTGGAATGCTTTTGCCGATCAAACAGCGAAGGAAACTGCCAGATCTAAAATATCTCCCATGTATGTAAGTTCGACCAGATGGGTCGAGGAGTCTGATATGTTTGATAACACCATGGAAAGTGTCAGAGAAATACAGAAAGAATCTACCCCTGCTGAACTGTCTCATTGGGAAAATGAAGTGGGGAGGTTGGATGATAATGGTTGTTGGATTGACCTGAGGGAGAAACAAAGGTGGATGCTCCCTAATGCATTTGTTAATGCTGTAGTGACTATGGCTCATGGAACAGCGCATGTCGGAGCCAAAGGTATTTGTGCTTTATTAGATCCAATTTGGAATACCCCTAATATTGCTAAAACTGCAACTCATTTAGTTCAGCATTGCATGGTTTGTTTACGACATAATCCGGGAGGGCGGGAATCTGTTCTTAGTGGAAACTTTGCACCCCCGTCCCTACCTTTTGAAGTACTTCAGATGGATTATATTCAGTTTGAAAGAGTGAATAATCTGAAGTATGTTCTGGTGATGGTTTGTGCTTTCAGTAAATGGGTAGAAGCCTACCCCACCAAGGAAAACACTGCTCTAGCGACAGCCAAAGCCTTGATTAAAGAGTTTTTTCCCTAGATACGGATTACCTAGAGTGATCTGGTCAGATAACGGGAGGCACTTTAATGCAGATCTTGTCAGGCATATTTGTAATGGATTACACATACAACAGAAATTTCAGGCTGCCTGGCATCCCCAGTCTGCAGGGTTGGTTGAAAAATATAATGCAAGTTTGAAATTGAAAATGGCCAAAATACAGGAATGCACCAGGTTAAAATGGCCTGACACCTTGCCTTTAGCTTTAATGTCCCTACGTATCCCCCCCCCATTCCCGATCTGAACTATCACCCTATGAGGTCATTTTTGGACGGCCAGCTAATGCTTGGCGCATTCCACGACCAAGAAACTTTCGAGAAATTGATTATCCAATGATGACAGATTACTTGTATACTTTGACTAAAGATCTTCGTTCTATCCATCAACAGGTGTCAGACACGCTGCAGCCCTTGCCGGAGGGCCCTGGACATCGTTTGGAACCTGGCCAATGGGTGCTGGTGAGGAACTACCAATGGAAATCTAGCCTGGAGCCTAGGTGGACTGAACCAGTCCAGATCCTGCTCGCCACCCGGACAGCGGTGAAGGTGAACGGTCAGAAACACTGGATCCACGTTTCACCCTGAAGAAAATACCTTTCCCGCTTCCTTTTGATCAACAGAACCCGGAGGGAGTTTTGACCCAGGAGAGTGAAAGACCCCCTTGTGTTGTTCCTTTTTCTGACACCCAGGGAATCGAAAGGCAAGAGGAAGGAGCATCGGGCATGGAAGGGGTCTCATCATCAACGGTGGGATTGGCCCCGGAATCTGTTGTCGCACAAGGAGTTCGCGACAACTCAGGCATCACGAATGCCACTTCATCTGTTTTATTTGCTGACCAGGAGTTACCTGGTCATGTTCGGTACAACCTGCGGCCCAGAAAACAACACAGTACCCCCAACGAAAGAGCAGGAGATAGGGAGAGACTTGAGTACTAGGGTGTTGATAGATTAATTTGGGGGTGCTGAGCGAGACACTGGACTGAACCAGTTGAGAGCTGGAATATCGTATTGCTCTGTTCAGAAAGAAAGACTAAGAAACCGGAGAGGGGCCCAGGTTTTAACTGTATATAACATTATTGCAAGGATCGACTTCTCTTTTGATGAACGATAGGAGCCTGCCTGTGAGGCTCCAGACGGACACAGGAAAGAAGTACACTTTGGCAGATTGGATTGCGTCCCTTAGTGTAGTTTGGACTTTTAGCTAGAATGTATCCCTTTGGTCGCTTTATTCCTGAAGAGGAGCACCCCCTCGCTCCTCCATATATGCCTACTTATGTACCTATGTTTTCTTCTTGGACGACACGTGTGAAAGACGCTTTTGTGATCAGCATTGCCGCACTTTTTATCATAATAATGAGTGTATTTTTATATTTAGAATTTCATCATCCTATGCCTGTGTTAGGAACCTCTACTCCACCGACTGAGCATTATTTTCTAACTTTGGCCCCTCATAAAGAAAGGCATCGCCAGACTTATGATAAAAATGTATTTGTAGAAATGTTGCATCAAAAACATAGTGCTACCAAAACGACAAATTGTTGGGTTTGTGGTCTGTTACCCTCAGTGATGCATAGCCATGATCTTTTCATTTCATTGCCTTTATCTTATCTGGGAAGTTGTGAGGCCTGGTTTAAATTGTTGTCTATGATGTACTTACATTACACAGTAGATTCATCCCGATACTCTGAACGTGATTATGAAATGATTCTGGCCTATATAGAAGTGCGTCGGGCTTTTGACCCACAGGCAAATAAGGGAGAAGGATCATTTGACCCGAATGCTTGCATGAATTTATATACAGAATATGAAAATGTAACATGTCTGAGAAGTGAAATTCTTGACTTTGCAGAATTTAATTTTACTCAATACTTTCAGCAATTTCAGGATCGAAATGTTACTGATGACAAAGCTATCCCGGTGCCCATATTAAATAGTACCTCTGCATTCTGTGTGCAAGGAGCTGGACACATTTCAGTGGGAGACAGTCATTGTAATTATACTTATCGACTACGTACCTTTAGTAGCCCTCCATTGTTAACCCCTCCAAATGTTTATTTTGTGTGTGGCGATAATGCTTACACATGGCTTCCCCGGGATGGACAGATCGTTGTTATTTGTCTTTTATGTATCCGCCTGTTTACATAGCCCCCTCCAATTATCATAAGGATCATCGGCTAGAAGGACAAAGTTTGTCTGTAATACAAGATAAACGGGAATTGGATACATCCAAGATAGATCAAACTGATACCCCCGAACAACACTTTATCGACATTGTTAAGGGAGTATTTCCTATTTGGGGGCCCATTATCACTGGCAAAGAAGTAAGGCACCTGTCTAGAGTAGTTGAGAGGGTTATAAATACCACAGCTGGTATATTAACTAATCTGACGGTAGAGCTTCAGGCTACGAGACTTGTTTCTCTCCAAAATCGAATGGTGCTTGACGTTATCTTAGCAGATCAGGGAGGAGCTTGCTGCGTGATCGGCAGCTCCTGTTGCGTGTATATTCCTGACCCCGCCCCCTTTGTCCATTTGGCTATTCAAAAATTGCATCGTTTAGCATCTGAAATACATGCAGACACCGGTACCTGGTCCCTTTCTGGATGTTTTGGGAATTTATTGTCTATCTAGGGTTGGAAGATTCTAATGGTATTAGTTGGCATAGCAGGTGTCATTTTTGCCTGTTGTCTCTGCCTACATTGTGGACCTGTTTGTTGTTCTTATTGTGCTTCAAAATTAACTTCCTCAGTAAGAGAGCCATCCCCAACTAAGGTAAAAGCCCAAATGGTCCAACAAGAAATACAAGATATGATGCAGATTGATGAGGGTATTTTTGAGGATTGATTTTCTTAATTAGCTACATCATGCTAAAAGGGTGGTTCTGAGGGATGAAATCGATTCTGTACCCTTATTGTAATCTTCGTGTTAGCATAATGTATCTATATATTTGTATATCATAGTTTATATGATATACGTATATATATATATAGGAACTCTTTCTCGCTCTTGCATGATATTTCTGTTTACGCAGGTTAGGAACCAAACAGACTCCATTTTGTTGTACGTGCATTAGACTTGGACGGTGGTCACGTGCCACCATCCAGCAGCCGAGTACGCTCTGTTAGTTGAGTTAAACAGACAGCTGAATTCATTTCATTCTTCCTCTGTTCTGAGACCCAAGGTTGCATCTGGTTTCAGAGGTGATAAGTAAGCATGGGCAAAATTTGGGAATTCGCGTTCCGCGAATTCACGGATTTCTTCACGAAATCGCAAAAAAATGTGCGAATTCGCGAATTTTCCCGCGAAATCGTGGATTTTTTTGCAATTTGCCCTGGAGTACTTTCTACTGGCTAATCCAGTAAGTGCTCCCTCATTGGGTAAATGTATAGTGCTTTTACTACACTGCAGTTGCGTAAAGGGCCAGAAGATGTGTCTCCAGTGACCATGTGTGCCTGTAACACAGGCACAGGTCCACATGGACACATCTTCTGGCCCTTTACCCAGCTACAGTGTAGTAAAAGCACTATGGGGTAGATTTTGCGCAGGAGTTGCGTCACTTTTGTGATGCAGCGGCAGCACAAAAGATGCGCCATGGTGCTGGGTATTAACAACGTGACGCATCTGAGAGATGCGTCACGTTGTAAAGCCCTGCGCCATCAGGAGGCGTTCCGGCGCAGGGGAGTGCGTTCCTGCGCAGGACGCCTCATAAAAGTGGCTGAGTGAAATCTACAAGATTTCACTCAGTCACTTTTAGGCCAATGCCGCGTCAAAACCCTGCGCCTGCTTGAAGCAGGCGCAAGGCTTGGCGCAGCATTGGGGAGATAGGACACCCCAGAGCATTGCTGGAGCTGCGTCGCGCTTGCGACGCAGCTCCAGCAATGCGCTGCTTTTACTGCACAGATGCGTGATGCATCTGTGCCTTTTTTGCCACATGGTGCACCGCATTGTAAATGCGGAGGACCATGGGTGGCGGAGCTGCGGCGCACAATAACTGGCGCATCCCTGGGGATGCGCCAGTTATTGTAAATCTGCCCCTATACATTTAGCCAACGAGGGAGCACTTACTGATTAGACAGCAGAAAGGACTCCAGTTGAGTAGAGGTATTGCACAAAAAGGTGGCATCTTCGTGGACAAACACGCAGGGCGGGATTCAATCTGCCCCCTGTTAGACTTGTTTTTTGTGCACTTCTGCCCTCTGTTAGACTCTTTTTTCCCTTGTTTTTCAGCCCTTCTGCCCTCTGTTAGACTCGTTTTTCCCTTGTTTTTCTGCCCTTCTGCCCCCTGTTAGACTCATTTTTTGTGCCCTTCTGCCCTCTGTTATTCCCTTGTTTTTCTGCCCTTCTGCCCTCTGTTAGACTCGTTTTTGTGCCCTTCTGCCCTCTGTTAGACTCATTTTTGTGCCTTCTGCCCCCTGTTAGACTGGTTTTTTGTGCCCTTCTGCCCTCTGTTAGACTTGTTTTTCCCTTGTTTTTGTGCCCTTCTGCCCTCTGTTAGACTCGTTTTTGTGCCCTTCTGCCCTCTGTTAGACTCATTTTTGTGCCTTCTGCCCCCTGTTAGACTGGTTTTTTGTGCCCTTCTGCCCTCTGTTAGACTCGTTTTTCCCTTGTTTTTGTGCCCTTCTGCCCTCTGTTAGACTCGTTTTTCCCTTGTTTTTCTGCCCTTCTGCCCTTTGTTAGACTGCTTTTTGTGTCTTTCTGCCCTCTGCATCACCACATCATCACTCAGCGCTACCCCAGCATCACTCAGCACCACCACATTATCACTCAGCACCACCACATTATCACTCAGCACCACCACAGCACCACTCAGCACCACCACAGCATCACTCAGCACCACCACATTATCACTCAGCACCACTCAGCACCACTCAGCACCACCACAGCATCACTCAGCACCACCACAGCATCACTCAGCACCACCACAGCATCACTCAGCACCACCACAGCACCACTCAGCGCCACCACAGCATCACTCAGCACCACCACAGCATCACTCAGTGCCACCACATTATCACTCAGCACCACCACAGCACCACTCAGCACCACCACAGCATCACTCAGCACCACCACAGCATCACTCAGCACCACCACAGCACCACTCAGCGCCACCACAGCATCACTCAACACCACCAAATTATCACTCAGCACCACCACAACACCACTCAGCACCACCACAGCATCACTCAGCACCACTACAGCATCACTCAGCACCACCACAGCACCACTCAGCACCACCCCAGCATCACTCAGCACCATCCCAGTATCACTCAGCCCTACCACAGCACCACTCAGCATCACCACAGCACCACTCAGCAGCACCACTCAGCACCACCCCAGCATCAATCTGTGCAACCATTCAACAACAACTGGTTCAAATATGTTCTCTCAATGTTTCAAGCTTTATTACAAATGTCACAAAAAGATGTTAATATTTCACTTCTGTTCTTGGATTTTCGTCACAATAAAATACACTGAACATAATCTTCACAAAAGTTATTTACAAAAGTTTAAGCTATTGCCATTGTAAATTAAAATCACTTTTATTTAAGTGTTAAGTATTTAAAAAAATTAAAAGCCATTGTAATTTGTAATATCAATACATCTAAGTCACGTAAATACAAAACATGTTGCATTACAAATTCTATAGGTGTCACATTTGCGAAAGTTATAACTATTGGCATTGTAAATGACAAAGCTATTCATTTAGCTATTTTCAAAACCAACACATAAATAAAAAAAATTGTCATTTACAAGACCAATAGCTCAAACTTTCCTAATGCGAGACCTATTGCATTGCAAATGCTTGTTTTTATATCTGTCAGTGCTTCCTGTTGAGGTTTAATTTTTGTGACAGGCGCCTCATTGCCTACTTGTAACTATTTTCTGACCCTGCTTCAAGGGTCAGAGCAGGGTCAGAGAATAGTTGCAAGTAGGCAACGAGGCGCCAGGAAGCACTTACAGGCTTACAGCAGCAGGTGCACAAGTTGAAGTTAATTTCTTTGTAACCCTTTTGTAAAAGGTTACAAAAAATTAGCTTCAACTTTTGCACCTGCTGCTGTAACCCTGTAAGTGCTTGGCTGAAAATTCGTCCCCGCTGATTCGCGGATTTTACTGCGATTTCGCGAGATTCGCGGATCGCGAAATCGTGGAAAATCCGCAAATTCCGCGAGCGGAACGAATTTTCAGCCCATGCTTCGTGATAAGCACATTCCTGGAGGCGCCGTACTCGTCCTCCCAGGCACCAAGACGAAAGGGAGTCACCCCTCCTGACCCTTTCCAGTAATAGCAGAAGCAGACTTCTAAACAAGCTTTGTGTGCCATATATGGTCTTTACTTTACGCTACTGTGCCTGTTAGTACTTTTCCATGTACGGTGATCTCATGTAATGCCATGAAAGTATATATGCCATGTATTGAGTGTGAATCGTCAGTCTTCTTAACGTACTGGCTGGGTGACGTCGGAGAGGCTCCTCTATAGGGTATTGGTTGTTTAGTAAATGATTGACTTTCCTTCACTGCCAACTGACTGATTATTTGGTAAGATGATAATTGGGGGCTATTGGTAGGTATAGCTCCATAGATTATTTTTGTAATACCACAACAAGTTGAATTTCATGTGTGCTGTAGAATTTTTTCTTCCTCACGTTCTGTGTTGCAGGTGAAAGAAGGGCTCTTGCTAGCTAGGATACATTCTTTGTTCTATTAGGCAGGCAAGGAGAGTAAAAGTTACATTGTTCGGTTTGAATCGATAATGTTAGACCGTTGCCCTTTGCACAGGAAAAGGCTAGGGAACCAAGGACAGAAGTGGTGAGAAGAAGAACGCCACAGTCCCATGGAAAATGAGCTTTAGGATGATACCCAGAGCAGAGGCATGACCCACAAAGACTCTTGGGAAAGATAACTCTAATAATGCAAAGTTGGAAGTAGGGAAAGGGTCCACTTCTCCTTCTGCCTTCAAGGAGAGAGCATCTCAAAACAAGCTCTATCTAAATAGCTTTATGTTATCTGACCCATTGATCATGAAGAGACTTCTTAGGAAGTCTCCACATGCTGACTCCTCTTTATCTCTTGTACCTGAAGATGCAAAGATAGGGATGTCATTTTAGCATAAGTGTAAGGATAGATTAATGCTTTATATTCATCACCCCTCGATGCAGAGAATCGTAGACTCATTCTTTCTGATCCTCTGCATTCTGCTTCTGGAATTAATGGTTCTGTTTATGCTGCACCGCTTAGCCTTGATATGTAGGTTTGGCTTTATGCTGATTCCAATGCATTCTTCTATTTTCTTGTTTTGAAGAGTCTTTATGGCCAGTTGTTGTTGGCTTTGTAATAAATGTAGTTGTCTGTGGTTACTATGTTTCCAGAGAATTTCCTGTTGAGTTTATTGAATGAATGAATATATGTCTTATAAAGGGCAAACTTAGCCATGGGGCATCAAGGCGCTGCGATTGGCATTGGTAATGACCTAATCCCCTCTACGCTTACATGCTGCTAAAAAGAACAATCGAATTGAAATTTTAGAATAGGTCCAGACTTGTGGGCCCAGGCCTTTTCACTAGCTACCATCCCACTACCTCACACCTCTGTTTACCACAACAATCTCTCTGTTGCTACATTTCCTTTTCCCTGCGATGGGCTCTCTGCCCCTCGCTCCCTCACTGTAAAACCCTCCCTACCTCACTGACTCTCTTTCTCTAAATTCTTCCTTCTCTTTCTACCTCGTAATCGTACATATCTATACTTCCGATCTAGCTTGACTTCACCTTTTTCACTCTAACGGTCTCTTTAACATTCTTTGTTTTCCGTGTCTCGCGCCTCTTCCCATTACGCTTACTCAATAGACCTGAAGTTCACGGTTTACCTTGGGAAGGGTGTACATAGAAAAAGGAGAGAAGGGACCAGGCGCCAGGACGCTCCTTAGCTGGAGCATCTGTGCGCCAAATAAAAACCACATAACATAACATAACATAACATTGGAAAAGGAATAAAGGAGAAAATGATTAGTTTTCAACCGATACAATAGTGGAAATCTGTGAAGCTGTTTTAATTTGCAATATTGTAGTGAGAACTGTGAAGGGGGAATGTGTGATTACAATTATTACAAATATCAGGCCATTAATGCTACAATTTCAAGCTCTTAGATGCAGTACTGTTCTACAATATAGTGGCCTAAATATCATCTGACAAAAATATTGCCCTACTGAAGTTAATAATAGAAAATATACACCAAAGGGCGTTATTTCTTTGTAAATTATATTTATGCTGCTCTATTCATATCAGCTGAGATTCATACTATCCATATTCTATCCCTAAGTACATATATCTTACTTAAATATTACATACTAGTTCACTAAAAATACACCGAACTACATTTACCCTTTCTTTTCAACAATGGAAGGAACAGGCTTGATATACAGTTCATATAATTATGACCATGTTTATCAAAAAAGTACCATATATTCATGTTACCTTAATTGTTTACATAGATCAGGGTTTGATAAATAATAGACACTGGAAAAGTATTGGCCCACCAGCCCTGATACTGAAGCACACTTATTATAAAGCGGATGTGAACATGTATTCAGGAAAATTGTGTCATAGTGGAAGAAAATGGATGAAGTGGGATGACGATTTGCACTCTGCTGAATGTTGTCGTGGACAAACGCAAACTGTGAATAATATATATATATATATATATATATATATATATATATATACATATATATTGTTAATCTGTTTATTAGAGTTTTTGTGAATACATATCAACAATAAACAACATTTTTCTGGTGGTCATACATAAATTGTTACTTCTCAGTGCACAAAATACAAAGAATGTCGCGTTGTTCCTAATGGAAGGGAAAGGTGTCAGTACAGTCTGTAGTGCAAGTGGATTAGAACAGGGTAGCCAAGTGGTCACCCTGGGAATCCATTTTGTTGAATTTAATGCCCTCACACACCCTTTCAGGTGTCATGCTTCATCATTTGGGCCTGCTCCTCGTTGGGTCGGCGGTGCAATACCCAACGGGCAACACCTCATAGAGGGGCTCTTTGGCGGAGATCTTTTTCCAACTGCCGTGTAGATGAAGTGCGGGTATGGGGCCAGGATTCAGGGTAGACGTAGCTAAGTGAGGTAAAATAAAGCTAGTGGTACCAGAGACACTTTATTCAGGAGGGCCACTGCTTTAGTTTCTCTGGTGTTGCCCGTTGGGTATTGCACCGCCGACCCAACGAGGAGCAGGCCCAAATGATGAAGCATGACACCTGAAAGGGTGTGTGAGGGCATTAAATCCAACAAAATGGATTCCCAGGGTGACCACTTGGCTACCCTGTTCTAATCCACTTGCACTACAGACTGTACTGACACCTTTCCCTTCCATTAGGAACAACGCAACATTCTTTGTATTTTGTGTAATTTGGGCATGTCGTGTATGGACCTTCTGCTTCGACAAGAGCAGTAATAGCCCAAGACTCCTCTCTTTTGATACTACTTCTCAGTGCAGACATGTAAATGTTCAGTTTCACACACATTAAACCGGTCGCAGTTCCTTCTTTCATCTCTAGGTAACTTTATGCATAGTTACATTATCACAGTTACATTTCAATGTCCAACATCTCCCCTCTCTTGTTCACATGTGAGGTCAGACTATTGTTTCACTTTCGTATGCCTCAGGGGCCTCGTTCTTCAGTGACTAATTCCTCTCCCCTTCCCCTGTTTTCACTCTCTTCTCCTGCCTGCAGTGGCCCAGTTTGTGTGTTCTTCTCTGAGCTAGCCTGACCTGATCGGTGTTCCATCAAGTAATTCCGTAGTGGGTCCCATACATTGCGAGGTCTGGAGGTAATTGGCATTAGCTCTGCGTATGCTAACAGCTGATCCTGGCAGTAGATGAGGTTCCTTAAACTTAGGTGCGCTGCCTCTTCTCCATTTGTAAGCTATTCTCCGCTTGGCCAATAATATCTCCAGGGGCGCATATTTCGTGACTGGTGTCTCTATCTCTGCTGTGTATCACAGCAGTTTTTTCAGTGGAGTGTTTGGGACTGAAGAGCCAATCATCTGCTCCAGTGCTTGTAGGACTTGTGTCCAGTATTCTTGAATGGCCCCACACTCCCAGGCCAAGTGTAGGAAGTCTGCCCTTTCTTTATTACATCTTTCGCATCTATTGTTATCTCAGAGTTTAAACCGATTAAGCCTAACTGGGGTATAATATATGCGGTGCAAATATTTGAAGTGTATGAAGCGTAATCTACTACTTGCTGGCACTTTGCCTGTTTGCTGACAGCAGAATGTTCACTGGTCATCACTAATGGCTGTCCCCAGTTCCTCATCCCATTGTGTACGTGATTTCAGTTGCATAGTGGGGCTATATGACTGGGTGACCCGGTATAGCATAGAGCTCAAATGTGTGGGTGGAGTGCTTTGAAGCAGGATATGCAGCGGGACAAGCATTTCAGGCTCAGTAGGGTAGTCAGGTGTGGCAGTTTTTACATCCTGGCGTAAGCGAACATGGAGAAACAGTTCCATTGGTGTGAGTTGGCGTTCGCATAAAAAGAATTCAGTTAAGTGTCACCAGGAAGCCTTGGTGACATCCCTGTAAGTATGGGCACACCTTTGGTTCTCGTGCAAGCAAGATTCCACAAGAGGTTGATTTTAGAAGTTTAATCCAATATCATCATTAGTTCTGTATCCTCTATTATTTGTAGAGCTCACGGATGAAGGGCGGACAGCCCGAAATGCATTGGAGTAATTCGAAATTTTGAAATGAGGATACATTTATAAAAAACGAATGCGAAATAATTGAAATACAAAATGTTATCATGAGAACTAATGATGATATTGGATTAAACTTCTAAAATCAACCTCTTGTGGAATCTTGCTTGCACAAGAACCAAAGGTGTGCCCACACTTACACGGATGTCACCAAGGCTTCATGGTGACACTTAACTGAATTCATTCATAGACGTGTGTTAGGACGGACACGCCACCTGGTGGAGCACCCTACCTTCAACCTACTTATTTTCAAAAACGTACAAACTTTACTAACTTTGCTGTACATCCCCCGCCATTCTCTGTTGGTTCGCATAAAAAGGCCTAAAGCATACAGAAAGTGCACTTGTCATACAGATCATTCCATGTTAGCCTCTCGGCCCATCTGCCGACAGGCCGTTTCCTGCGTTACCAATAGGTCTGGGTGATGTAGTATGCCCAGCAGCCCAGCAGTGGGGAGTATAGCATGGGTGCTTGCAATCGCCTGGCAATTTTCTGCCAGGCTGCATTTGTACAATCCACTGTCGTTGGGTTTGTCCCTCTCAATTGTTTGAAGGAGCTTAGGAATGCTGTGGTCGGGACTCGGTTCATTAACCCTGTTCCACCGCTAAGTGTGGCATATACGCAGGTGGCCTCATCCAGTACGCTGCATAATGTGCTTGTGCGCACTGGAAACAAAGTTCCAGGTCTGGTGCTTCGAACCCTCCTCTTGCAAATGGTTGGGTCATCAGCTCCCATTTCAGTCTGGGTTGTTTTCCTCCCCAAGCTAATCACATCAGCTGAGTCTGAAGAGCTTTGAAAAAATGCCTACTGGGCGCATACAGTATATTAATGAATACATAGAGCAGCTTCGGGAGTATTATTATTTTAATTAGGGAGATTCTTCCCACTAAGGATGAGGGCATGGAGATCCATTTCGTGATTGAATCTGTCAGAGACTCAAGTGTGCGCCTGTAGTTAGTCTGCATCAGTTCTGCCTTATCTCTCGTTATAGTTATTCCCAAGTATTTAATTTCTGCTTCGCACCATTTTAGTGGGTAATTAGTATCAAATCTTCTGACCGCTTGAGTGAGGGGGAATACTTGGGATTCTTCCCAATTTATGTGTATTTCCAAAAGGAGACCAAAGTGTATGAACTCCCTAAGTAGCGGGTTAAGACTTAGGGTGAGTTCCCGCAGATATATTGTGATGTCATCTCCATACAGTTACACTAAAGTCTGCCTGGTTGGGTATATTAACACATATTCCCCATGATGCTGCCGGAGTTTAGCCACCAGGGGTTCCACCACCAAGCAAATAATAGGGGAAATAGCTGGCAAACTTGTCTTGTTCCACTAGTGATCTTAAAAAGGGGGGGAGTTGATGGAGCGAGCTTCAGAAATGATTTTATTCTGGCTCGTGATATAAAACTCTCATAACTTGAATTAACATATTAATGAGTTATTGCATGGTTTGCTGTATTAAACCAATTTAGAGTAAAATTCCTCATCATTACATGGGACTAATGTGCTTTATGTTGCATTTGCAAGTTTGTTTAATAATTCATAACTAATGTTGTTTTGTCTGTCTTATTGTCTTTGTCAATATTAATGCGGCTGATTAATTAATGGCATGTGCTTTTATTATGTGTGCTTATGTGTTTGTCTATGTTGTGTCTGTTTATCCATGTTGTGTCTGTCTATCTTTTTACTCTTTCAGATATATAAAGAATCCTGCTGGACATTTTGAAAAATGGTAGATATTAAATGTGCTGCTTTTTCTGTACGCTTCTGCTAGGTGACATTTACTAATGGGTTAACATTAGCAATGGAGGGTGGGTAACAGAAGGATATTCATAACCATATATTAATTATTCTTTTGTGTTTGTTTAAATAATAGTTTACTGAAAGAAGCATAGAGTTGGCTGCAGAAAAATAATGCATTCTGAAAAAGTGACGCAAGCTGAAAGTGGCGCAGTGACGCAAGCAAAAGTGGCGCAGAAAATTGACGCTTTCTGAAAGAGGCCTACTGATGTGAAGCCACGAGAGAAAACTTATTTTGAAAAGGATGAGAAGCCTATAAACTTTTATAGTGAAAAGTTTTTGAAAAGAACTGCAAAAGGCGACTCTGTGGAGAGGTTTTCTTGTGCCACGAGAAGCTCAGAACAGACAGGCTCAAGGCCAGGATGTGAGTCTCGGCATTTTTTGTGCACTACATGAACAATCTTTGCTACAAAATGTAGCAGCCTAAGGAAGTGCTGCCAGGACTCTGTGTATGAACAATGGCTTTGTGTAAAAGCTCGGTCTCGTGGTGGAAGATGTCACAAATTACTGTGGCGTGAGGTGGTTCAGCCAATGGGGAGCCAGAATTCAACTGATGGAATGTGAAATTAGTTAGTTTAGCCATAGTTTTAGGGTATAAGAATAGGCTCTAGGAACAGATTTTTGGCTTACGCTTCTTGATTCCAGAGGGTCGTGTTCTGCTGACCGACGATTACACGTAAGGAAAGGTGACTTTTAAAAGACTTTGTTTTCAGGCGATGAGGGTAGAGACAGAGAATTAGTTAGGGTTTGGAAATGCTCTTTTTCACTTATTTCTGCTAATGAATAATATTTTCCTGAATTAAGCTCTCTTTATAAATGCTGAATAAACTTTCTTTATGACTTTTTCTAATGTTTGCTTAATAAAGTTCCAAAGCCTAAGTTTTCCTGAATATGTTTGAATAAACTTTTAAAATGACAAGCTGGTCTTGTTTATTGTAGATAGTTTAAACAACATATCAGATCCATTCGCCTCATGATTCAGCTGCTCTGTTATTTCTATGGGCCTGGTATTGATTGGTAAGTTTGCTGGTAGATAGTGACATCATTTATGCAGAATTTTAGTAGGAGCGCTGGATCAGTTTTTGGTAGCATTCGTACGGTTATATGTTGTTTTTGACATACATGCTACATACATGATACATATATGTTGGTATAGTCATAGGATAAATGTTTAACATATGTTGAGTTTTTGATTTTGTCAGATTGTTATATGTAGTTTTAAGGGTTTTTCCAGCAGTGTGAAAAATTCCTGGTTTGCCTTGGCAAGAGTAGTGTGACTAGAAGAGTTACACAGTGCATTTGTTCTGCTTCAAAAGGTGATATCGCCGCATATCACGTGTTGTGGACGTACAACACAAGTTTAGGGACCTTAGATGTGACTGGTTAAATGTATAGTGAGGATTGTCTATGAAATCGTAGCATTGAGTATAGGGACTTGGTGCCTGCTTTAAAACTCTCTGTGAAAAGAGTAGTAGATATATCCAAGCTTGTGTGAAGGGTAAGGGTTGTTTTCTCTTCCAAGGTTAGAGTCCTAGGAAGAATAATAAGCGTTGATTTCTCTTCCAAGGTTAGAGTCCTAAGGTTAGAGTCCTGAGGAAGGAAATAAGCGTTGTCTATCTTACTGGCGATTCTGGATTACTACGGTTGGTTAGAGTCCTACCGAAGTTTTCATGTATGTTTGTTTTAGGGTTTTCTTGTTTGAAAGTGCGTGAATGATTTGTAATCTGTTAGAAGGGTTGGTTAAGAATTGCTCTATTGGCGATTGAGACTATTCTGTGAGAATAGCGTTGTCTATTCCACGCTGAGAATACTTGAACGAATGTATAAAACTATCTCTTTGTTTAGAGAAGCAGGCAAATGGTTTGTTTAATGTAGTTATTAATTGTGTTTGAAAAAGTGATTGTAAAGCGTTTTGAAGCTTTCAGGGGCTATTTAAAAGTATTATAAAATGCTTCGCGCTATTTGAATACATTTAAAAGTATTGCGCGCTATTTAAAACAATTCAAAAGTGTCCCGATCGAAATTGTGAAGGAGGGGCTATTTTTAGGAGCGAGAGCGTGTGTGGAGAGCCTGGAGCTGCAGCGGGCGTGTGCGTCATAGCCGCCGCGCTCTGATTGGTTCAGGCGTCTGGAGTGTCTCGGCAAAGCCGCTCTCTGATTGGTTCAGGCGTTTAAAGCATCACAGCAAAGCTGAGCTGTGATAGGCTGAGGTGTCCGTAGTGTCATAGGCAAAGCTGCGCTGTGATTTGGTGACAGCGTTTCTGTGTTTAGAGTGGTTGCGCAATGACTGGCTGATGCGCGTTACCACTGTATACTGAATAAATTACTATAAATAAGTATCCCCGCTTTGGTTCTCTTCCTCGCCGCGCCATTGTGGTAAAGAGAGAGTGTCACAGCTGATGTGAGTGTTCGAGTGTTTCGTGCATTTAATAAAGGAGGGGCTGTTAGCCGAGTGAGGAGCGAGTGGGAGAAGGTAGAGGCCGCAGCTGCTGTGTACGTCACAGCTGCCACGCTGCCATTGGTGGAGACGCCGTCGCGTCATACCCAGAGCCGCGCTCCGATTGGCTGGGGCGTCCGGAGCATCACAGAAAAGTCACGCTGTGATTGGCTGGAGCCGCAAATGTCCTCGTTTTGTTCTCCTTCTTGGTTGCGCTGTTTGGAGAAAAGCGTGTTACAGCTGATGCGGGCGAGAGTTTGAGCGCAGTGTAAAAATTATACTTCCCAAAGCAAAGCGCAAGGGGAGAGAGACTGCAGCAGCGGAAGCATACATCATAGCAACAGCCGCGCTGTGATTGGCCGAGCGTTTCAGCCGCTGTGCCGTGATTGGCCGATGCGCCGCCGCGCTGTAATTGGCTGAAGCGGCGTAAACAGTGCTGTGATTGGCTATAACTCGCCAACAGCGCTATGATTGGCTGAGGCGCGTTGCCACTTTGGAATAGGTATTTACATTTGCGAGTGTTGTAGCTTTGGTAATCTTTCTGGCTACAAATGCGCTTTTGATTAAAAGAGACGCGTGTCATAGCTGATATGTATGGTAGCAGCCGATAGTGTTACACAAAGCTGCATATGATTAACAGCAGCAAGGTAGCAGTTCAGTATTGTAAGAGGTGATAAAAGAAATGCATTAGAAGGGTTGCGCTCTGCTCTAGATAATCGTGTGCTGTGTTTGAGCTGACAGTTGTAAGTAAATCATATTGTTATGAACAGATGTACTCCTCCAAATTTATTTGAATAAAATAATGATTGGGAGGATTTGAATTGAGAGAATTCTACTACTGCTAGTCTAAATATTTTAATTGCTGCTTTTAGCAAAAGCACATCTTTCTGCCCCAATTAAATTAGTGATGCAGGTAAATTAGGAGATATATTAAATTGACCAGGTTATAAGGTTTTTCTACACCTGATATTGATAAATTAATTAATTAATTGATCAGCAAACGCTATAAGGCCAATTAAGTGAACACATTTACCTATTGTAATTATTTTGATTATTTTTAAACATGGATAAAAATTATCAAAAGAAGAAGAAAACGGTTTTCTGCTATCAGAAAATGAAAAATGTATTTAAAAAGGTTAAAAAGGTTGTTGAAATAATTTTAAATGAAGATTCGACTCCCAAATCAGCGAATGTAAGTAATAAACGTGTCAGAAAAGAATTAATTGATCATTGTAAAAATTATGTTGTAAATACAGATCAGGACAGAAATTCAAAAAGATCCCCAGAACAGATTAATGTGACGCCAAGAAAGCAGATTAATGTAAAGCCAAGAGTCCCGGTTCAGATTAATGGAGTCCCAGCCCAGACTCCTTCTCAAGGTGTCACAACAGAAAGGTATGATGAAATGCCTAGTACTTCTGGAATTAATATTCATGATCATGGAAATTCTACAAATGATTTAATTGAGCAGTTAACATCAGACATGGAAGCAGTGACAGTTCCTGTGGTAATTGGACCTCATCTCTCAGTGCTTAGAAAAGATGAAACTAGTCCCACAGCTTTAACGGTCCCATTGAATTCTGAAATTCAAAATTTTGCTGAAAAACTTTATTCTAATGTACCTGAAAATGAGCTAGTAATGATTCCAACTCAGCAAGAGAGAGTGATGACTTTAGCTTCAGCTAGTGAGGACTCTGACGTTGACCTGATTGACCTGACACAGCCCAATGAGTACAAATTACTGGATGATACAATGAGTACAAACAGATTTAAAAGATTACAGGATGATGAGGACATTGAAAACTTGAACAATGCAGGTAAAATTACCAATATAAAAGATTTAATTTGGACTTTGAGAAAAAGGGGTAGTCTGAATAAATGGAAAACAAAATGGACGAAGAAAAAGGAGAAGGAAAAAGCGACTTTAGCTTTTGTAGGAGAGTGTAAAAATACACAGATGCAGAATGAGATAAATGAGCAGCAACAGCTGCCATTTCCAAATTATGTTAATGAGCAGAAATACAATACAGATACAGGATTCAGTGGAGACCAGGAAAACAGACCAAATCCAGTTAAAATTGCAAACAAGCAGGGAAACTCATTTTCTAACGTTCCACAGTACAAGATGAAGCCAGAAACAATTCCTGTTATTGAAACATTCATTAAGCAGGGTGTCCTAAAAGAGATTGAAAACAGTCTTTGTAACTCACCAGATATGGGTATTAGAAAGCCAGATGAAACGTACAGAATAGTACAGGACCTGAGAAAGGTTAACGAGATAGTTATCCCTTGTTGTTCTATTGTGCCCGAACCAGTAGAGATCCTTTGTCAGATACCACATGATGCTGAGTGGTATTGGGTCTCAATGCACCCAGAGAACCAACACATTTTTGCTTTCAGGTTCCAAGAGAGAATTCCCAGTCAGGTAACTATTGAGAGAATTAAAATGATTCAGGCAATGGAATCCCCAAAGACACAAAAACAGGTAAGAATGTTCCTAGGCATGGTTGGTTACTGTTGCCAATGGATTAGTGGTTTCTCAGTAATTGCGAAGTCATTGCAAAAATTGACAAACGCAGATGGAAGAGACCCAATTGTCCTGACAGAAATTGAGCACGAAGCCATTGAGCAATTGAAAAAGAGTTTGAGTGAAGCTCCTGTTCAGGGCATGCCAGACTTCAACAAAGAAATTGAGCTTCTTGACCAAATGGCAGTGATAAAATGTGCTGCAAATGGAGAGAAAAATGATCATGTCTCAAACGGCAATGAGTACGCAGGTACCATTGCTACATTTTGTGTTCAGGAGTGGGTTGCAATCAATGGGGAAAAATTCAATGAACATGTTTCAAGCATCCTCATACTAATCTTTGCAATTGAGACATGGCAAGAATTAAAACAATTACAAGATGAGGCACATGATGAGGAGAAAAACACATGGCTCAAAGAAGGTTTCAGACAGCAAGAGGAAGATGAAATTTGGGTTTACAAAGATGACAGACCTGTTATGCCCAATTGCATGATTGCTGACATGGCACGGATGTACCATGGTCCAATTGAGAGTTTGGGAACCATAGGCCGGGAGGGTGGTTCATTTACAAATATTCAAATAGATCTTTTTGAAATGCCCCAACATAACAAATTGAGATATGTCCTAGTCATCATTTGTTTATTTTCAAAATGGGTAGAAGCTTTTCCAACAAGAAAGAATGATACAATTTCTGTATTCCATCAGTTGGGAACAGATGTGTTTGCAAAAGAAAAGGAGCAGGCTCATGATCTATTGACAGGAGACTGGGTCAGAACCAAGGTTCATCGGAGGAGAAACTGTTTAGTACCCAGGAGGCAAAAAGCAAAACAGGTGATACCAGTCACAACAAATTCTGTAAAGTGCAGGGGTCTGAAAAGGTGGGTGCATGTAAATCACACCCTTTGTGTACCTGCACCTGATAACCCTGATGAAGATAGTGAAGACACTGCAACTGATTCAGACTCTGAAAAAGAAATTCCTGAAGAAAATCCAGATCTTGAAGATCGACAAGGTGGTCGACATCTGGATGATGATGTCAATGGGAATGAAACATTGAATGAAAAAGATCTAGAGATTGTGATTCTAGATTCAGAAAATGATGAAAATCTGCCAGAAAAAGAATCTCAAGCAGAGAAAGAAGATTCTGAAGCCGGAAAATATTCGGAAGCAGAAGATTCTGAGCAAGAAGATAATCAAGTCCAGGAGAGTATTGAAAAGCAGAAGAGTAGCTCTGAATGCGGGAACAAGAATCCTGAAACTGGGAAGCTAAAGGTGATCCCTGAAGAAGAGGAAGATTTACTGAGTACCAGCTGTAAGGATGATGTTCCTAATGGAGTGAAGCTGCCGAGTAAAGAAATTCCTAGGTACAGATTTGAAGTCTCAGAAAGTGATACAGACGGGAGTGATGAAGAGTCTGAAATAAGAAAATTCAGAGGAAGGGCTTGGAAAGCTGAATATATTGAAATGAAGCCTAAGAAGAAGCACCTGAGAAAAGGTGATGTCTGGCCTAAAGAAGATTTGAAGTTCAAATTCATGAATGAAATGAAAGAACAAGTCAAAGAAGTGTCAAATCAGAAGAGTGATTCAGACAAAAAAGAGCAAGCTGAAGAAAAAATTGAAATGATTACCAAGAAAAGCAAAAGACCATTGAGAGCAAATGAAAAATACAAGTCTCCAGAATGGGCCTACATAAATATTGCTCCAGTAGTTGAGGAGCGCAGTAGCAGTCAGATGGACTTGGAAGAAAATGGTGACAATGACTAGGTTTAGTTTTCTTTAAGTTGAGGTTTATTTTTGGCATAAGGCTGAAGAAATTATGTTAGAGTGACACAAGGTCGAAGAAATTGTGTTAGCTGGAAACATTTTTATGTAAGACGCAAGGTCGAAGAAAACATGTTTTAGAATTTGAAAAAAAAAGAGGGGGTATATACTATATACTATGTACTAATTTTTCAAAAAAATTTCGAAAATTTAGGTTTTTTGTTTTTTTTGTTTTGTTTTATACTACTCAGATTGATATTTGTTGGTGCAATTCAAAAAGTAGTTATGCAATTTAAAACTTAGTTACCTATGAATTCATTGGGGGTTGGGGATTCAAAGGTGGAAAGGATCCAACTTAGCTGAATAAAGAAAGAGTAAAGGATATAGAATTAGTAGGATGTAAGACTCAATACTCAATATGAGAGTTGCAGAAATATAGATGAAATTAGAGTTTAAATACTAATCCTGAGAAAGCCTGAAACATGTTCAATAGATAACATTTTTAAGTAAAATTTTTGGATTTTGTTTGGTGATTTTGAAATCACCAGATGAGGGAGTTGATGGAGCGAGCTTCAGAAATGATTTTATTCTGGCTCGTGATATAAAACTCTCATAACTTGAATTAACATATTAATGAGTTATTGCATGGTTTGCTGTATTAAACCAATTTAGAGTAAAATTCATCGTCATTACATGGGACTAATGTGCTTTATGTTGCATTTGCAAGTTTGTTTAATAATTCATAACTAATGTTGTTTTGTCTGTCTTATTGTCTTTGTCAATATTAATGCGGCTGATTAATTAATGGCATGTGCTTTTATTATGTGTGCTTATGTGTTTGTCTATGTTGTGTCTGTTTATCTATGTTGTGTCTGTCTATCTTTTTACTCTTTCAGATATATAAAGAATCCTGCTGGACATTTTGAAGAATGGTAGATATTAAATGTGCTGCTTTTTCTGTACGCTTCTGCTAGCTGACATTTTCTAATGGGTTAACATTAGCAATGGAGGGTGGGTAACAGAAGGATATTCATAACCATATATTAATTATTCTTTTGTGTTTGTTTAAATAATAGTTTACTGAAAGAAGCATAGAGTTGGCTGCAGAAAAATAATGCATTCTGAAAAAGTGACGCAAGCTGAAAGTGGCGCAGTGACGCAAGCAAAAGTGGCGCAGAAAATTGACGCTTTCTGAAAGAGGCCTACTGATGTGAAGCCACGAGAGAAAACTTATTTTGAAAAGGATGAGAAGCCTATAAACTTTTATTGTGAAAAGTTTTTGAAAAGAACTGCAAAAGGCGACTCTGTGGAGAGGTTTGCTTGTGCCACGAGAAGCTCAGAACGGACAGGCTCAAGGCCAGGATGTGAGTCTCGGCATTTTTTGTGCACTACATGAACAATCTTTGCTACAAAATGTAGCAGCCTAAGGAAGTGCTGCCAGGACTCTGTGTATGAACAATGGCTTTGTGTAAAAGCTTGTTCTCGTGGTGGAAGATGTCACAAATTACTGTGGTGTGAGGTGGTTCAGCCAATGGGGAGCCAGAGTTCAGCTGATGGAATGTGAAATTAGTTAGTTTAGCCATAGTTTTAGGGTATAAGAATAGGCTCTAGGAGCAGATTTTTGGCTTACGCTTCTTGATTCCAGAGGGTCGTGTTCTGCTGACCGACGATTACACGTAAGGAAAGGTGACTTTTAAAAGACTTTGTTTTCAAGCAATGAGGGTAGAGACAGAGAATTAGTTAGGGTTTGGAAATGCTCTTTTTCACTTATTTCTGCTAATGAATATTATTTTCCTGAATTAAGCTCTCTTTATAAATGCTGAATAAACTTTCTTTATGACTTTTTCTAATGTTTGCTTAATAAAGTTCCAAAGCCTAAGTTTTCCTGAATATGTTTGAATAAACTTTTAAAATGACAAGCTGGTCTTGTTTATTGTAGATAGTTTAAACAACATATCAGATCCATTCGCCTCATGATTCAGCTGCTCTGTTATTTTCCATGGGCCTGGTATTGATTGGTAAGTTTGCTGGTAGATAGTGACATCATTTATGCAGAATTTTAGCAGGAGCGCTGGATCAGAGGTATATCATGTTGATAAGAATTTTCGCCTGTGGCTGATTATATAAAAGCTGAACCCAGGAGAGAAAGGAAGTGGGGAAGCCCATATGTTTCAGTACACTCATGAGATAATCCCATTCCCGGGAGTCAAATGTCTTAGTGGCATCTAAAAACACTGCTACCGCTGCTCAATCAGGGTATTTTTCCTGCATTAGAGTAAATAGGGTTTGGAGATTATGGGATGTTGCTCGTCCGGACACAAATCTTGATTGATCTGGCTATACCAATACGTTCATGAGTAAATTCAGATGGTTGGCTAGTATTTTCGCTAATATTTTGCCATTGCAGTTTATCAGTGACAGGGGCCGATACCAATCGCATTTGTCTTGCGGTTTCCAGGGCTTTGGTAGTGATATTATGAGCACTTCCCGTAATGAAATGAAATGAAAAATGCTATTGTATAGCGCATAGCTATCCAGACGCATACCAGCGCTGCAGAGTTCGCTAGAGGGGGGAAGGGATTATGGGACTAGCCAGGTTTAAAGTTGTCTGCGAAAAGTCAGATGTGTATAGAGTTTTATATAGCGCAAACTAGACCCGAAGATATCAGGTATCAGAGCGCTTTACATGAGCCCCAGTTTCGTTAATGATGGACACATTCATGTTTGTTAAGCACAGAGAGATTAAGTGATTTGCCCAGAATCACAGGATGTTGGGCGTTGATGCGGAGACTCGAACCCGGTTCCCCAGCTTCGGGATCGACCGCTCTACCCATAAGGCTACCTTACGGATAGGGAGAGGGAGGGAGTTCCAAAGCTTAGGGGCATTATAGCAGAAAAGGCAGCCGCCCGTTCTGACCCTCTTTATCCTGGGAACCTCAGCCATGTGAAGGTCGTCCGAGCGAAGACTTTGGGTAGCCTTGTATGGTTTAACCAGATTTTTGGTGACGGATGGGCCTTTGCCTTGCAGGCCCTTATGTGCTATGCAAAGGGTCTTAACGTGTATTCTCTCCTTTACCGGGAGCCAATGGAGAGAACGTAAGGCGGGCTTTGCAGAGCAGCATTTTTTTGTGCCCGTAAGAATCCTAGATGCCAAATTTTGCACCATTTGCAGTTTGGAAATGACTGAGTTAGGGGCACCTAAGTAAAGCGCGTTGCCGTAAACCAGCCTGGAGAGGATGAGCGCCTGGATAAACAGCTTTCTTGAGTGACAGGGTAGGAGAGGGAGAATTTTTTGGGGTGGTTCTGAGCAGACCGTAAAAAATGGCAGCAGTTTTCCTTGCCTGGGCTCTGAAAGTGAGATCATGGTCTAGCCAGATGCCCAGACTTTTTATCTCCTTTTTTGGCGTTGGTGCTGGGCCCATGCAAATCGGCCACATACTTTTCGAGTTAAAATTTGCTTTGTTACCCAGCAGCAAGAGCTCCGTTTTGTCACCATTGAGCTTCAGGTGAGATGAGCTCATCCAGCTGGCAACTTCCTTGAGTGGGTGATTGTTCCGCCTGGTTTAGGGCCACGATTAGCTGTGTTTCATCAGCATACGTAACTATGTGGATGCCAAAATGGGCTACGATCTCTGCGAGGGGGGCCATATACACATTGAAAAGCGTGGGGCTCAAGGACAAGCCCTGAGGCACTCCACATTGCAGCAGGACTGGATGGGAGCGGGTGTTTCCTTCCAATACCTGGAAGTATCTTTCTTCCAGGAATGATTGCAGCCATAGCAGGGCCCTTCCTGTCACTCCCACTTTTTTGAGGTGGTGGACCAGAGTGCAGTGGTTAACTGTGTCAAAGGCTGCACTTAGGTCCAGGAGGATGATGGCCGCGGCTCCTCCGGAATCAAGGATTTTTCTTGACTCTCCACTACCGCAATCAATGATGTCTCTGTACCCTGACCAGGTCGAAAGCCAGTCTGTGATGAGTGAAGCAGATTAGGTGTGCAGACAGTATACGATTGACATATTTTTCTGCGATCTTACTAATTTCTGGAAGTAATGAGATGGGACGGTAAGTGCTTATCTTCTGCTTCAGAGAGCTTGGCTGTGTGCTCATTGTCGGTGTGTGGGAGATGACTGAGGATATTAGCAATTTTGGTTGAAAAGAATTCTGCTAATTCATTTGCAACGGCGTCCGGACAGGTCAGGGGCTGCAGGGGGTCAGGGTTTTTTTCATGAACCAGCTACCACGCTGACCGGACGGGACCCAAATGCCCGCTTTCCGTGATCCCATTTAGGATCAGTATGAATTGGACT
Source organism: Lissotriton vulgaris (assembly GCF_964263255.1). Taxonomy (NCBI): domain Eukaryota; kingdom Metazoa; phylum Chordata; class Amphibia; order Caudata; family Salamandridae; genus Lissotriton; species Lissotriton vulgaris. The sequence continues at coordinate 1,860,155,186 of NC_141689.1, forward strand.
GCTCCATCGCGCTGCGGCCTCTTCTAAGCCTCCCACGCTCGTGGCTTGCAGCAACCAAAAACTTACAAAGGCTTTTACACAAACAATCAGGCAAAAAGTAAATTTGATAGTCCTGAAGATGATCCCAATTAATTTTTGGAGATAGGGATCGAAACGTCACGTCGACTGTTTTAACAGTACTGCTTCTTTCAATTGTGTAATATGTGTTGCAGTTACTGTTGGTTTGAGCTTACACAAGATTACATTGTATTGTAAGCCATCTCTTGCTCCAATCTGTTTGCCAGTTATTTTTTCCCCCATGTATTGTTTTCTCCTTTCTTACTTGGTACAGGCTTGTGCCCAGTTATCATTTTGTGTTTTGTTTCACTTACATCCTGAATTCTTTTACTTAATCTTATGAAATAAACATTCCTCTGTGTGGCTGGACATTGGAGAAAAAAGATACACAGTTCTTATTCCAAGTCTGTGCTCATCATTTTGTATTGCATCAAAAAGTTTAGGACCTTTGTCTTTTCAAAAATGTAGTCTAGTGGACAGCACTTCTGATCTGTGTCACAATTCCTTCCACTCAACCAGAACAATCCGTGGTGGACCAGGGAAAATTCTGAGTTGACCTAGTACGTATCCGAGAATAGTGTGCAGCGTGCAAAATGCTCAATAAGTTTCTTACTATTTTAAATAAAGGCAATACAGTTTTTAAAAGCAAGGCAATTTTTAAAAGTGAGTACGTTTAAAATGGATTGGTCAAGTATTTCATGAGGAATTTACCAGCGTGCTGTCAAGTGAGGTAAAAAAGTGTATAAGAAAGTCGGGAGCCCTTTGCCAGGCGCTCTGGTCAATTAGCCTGCCTGTAAGGAATCGGGCATCAGAATTTATGCGGTCGATTAAGCAGCTAGACTGCTAACTGCCGCTGTGCCTGTAGTCTAGTGGACAGCACTTCCGGTCTGCGTCACAATTCCCTCCACTCAACCGGAACAATCTGTGGTGGACCAGGGAAGACGTACAGTTGACCTCGTGCGTGTCCGTAATGTAGTCAGAAGTGTCCCTAGCTCAAGTGCCTCCTCATAAAGTTTTTTCAATAATGGGACCAGGCTTTCACTGTATGCTTTAAAAAATTCTGCGTCGAGGCCATCCTGACCAGAGGCCTTGCTGAGCGCAATTGCATTATTGACACCCTAATCTCTTCTTCTAAGATCTCAGCTGAAAGGAACTCCCTCTGACCATCTCCTGGCCAGGCTAGAGCTGTGTCTTTGCAGTATTTGTAAATGTGTAAATGTGTTTGTATTTATATAGCGCCTTCTACCCAGAGGTCTCGTAGCGCTGTATTCATACCGCTGTGGAACCCTTCCTGGCTTTCCTGTGAAATGTCCACTCCTGGGCACCCCCAAGGTGAGGCCAGGCATCCAAGCGCTGCTGGGGCCGTTGTGGAGATTAAGCAAGCTATTGCCCAGAGTCACAGAGTGGGACCCATGATTAGACTAGGCACCAAGGCGAGAATTATCAGGTCCAGAGAGATTGAGTCCAAGAGCCGCTGAGGCGGAAATTGAACCCTGGTCCCGGGCCAGACCTCTGCATCAGGGTCTGCCTCTCTAACCATTGAGCCACGCTCAATGGTTAGAGGTATGTCCTCTGTGAGCTGTATAGTGCAGTGTAAAATTTGTGAAATGCTTGCAGAATGCCTGGCGTATTCCTGCAAATGGTGTCCTCTGGCTCTTCTATCTCTACTATAGTGTTGGAGAATCTCGACTTCCTGGTAAGCTCCGCTAACATCTTCCCTAAATTTTCAGGCCTGATAATATTTCCTGCGGAAGCTGTATTCCCTCTCTGCTGTCTCCTGATATTCTGTTAGTTTTTGTAAAATTTTCGCTATCAATTCGCCGTCCTTAGCCCTTCCCTACAGACACTCTATCTGTTAGGTATCTGTTCCCAGGCCCCTGAGCATGTTTCTAATGCCCCTCCTCAGTATGCCTCCTCCTTTTGCGATGCATAATCCTCAGACAGTGAGTTTAAACGCTTCCCATGCCGTGGCAAATATGGAAAATGTGTCTCTATTACGTTGAAAGAAGTCTGTTATCTCCTGCTGTAATTCCATTTTAAATGGGGCATCTAGGAGGGCATAGAGCGGCAATCGCCAAAGACTGGTATGGTGCTGTTAATCCTAGGGGGTTAGTTTTATCACCATTGGGGAGTGATTGGAATAGGTACGAGCAATATGGCCAGTGCGCATTAGCCAGAGACCCTTGGAGATTAGCCAGGGGTCCAATCTCCACCAGGAGAAGTGTGCTTTGGAGTGACATGTGCCTTCTTTGCTTGTTTGGTGTAGCACCCGCCATGTATCCAACAGTTCGTGTTCCTGCATATTGTCTCTCATCTGTCGCTTGGTGTTCGGGTAGTGATAGGGTTGGGGTGTGACCTGTCCATTGGGGGATTTAGTATGATATTAAAGTCTCCTCTCCACAAAACATAAGTAGATCCTATAGCTGTGATTTTCCCCAATAGCACTCAGAAGAATTCTGTGTCATCTCTATTTGGTCCATAGCAGCTCACCATGGTTAGCGAGTATGATGTCAGTTTGCCCCACATTATGGAATAGCACCCCTGTGGATCTTGCATGAGGCCTTGAGCTACATATGGGACTCCTTTCTTATTCAATATCGCAGTTATGCGTCTGTATGTTAATTATGTTGCAAAGCTTCGTTGCGCTGCCCTGTGTGATGCAAAAGTGTTTGAGCTGGTGGGGCCTAAGTGTGTTTTCAGGAGCATAGCACAGTTTACGTTGTGTCTATCTAGCTAAATGCAAAAACAACAATTGATGGACAGAATGCAGAACAATGTCATACATTCACCCCAGTACAGAGATCTGGGCCTAAATCCATCGTTTTTTTGCACTCCACACCACCCCAGTTCAGAAATAGCCATATGCAAATCAGCCTTCACCCTGTGCCTCATGGGAACAGTCCAGCCCGAACTGCCAAGCCATGTCTTTCCTGGACCGAAATCAAGCATCATAGGACCGGTTTCTGGCTATCAGCCGTCTTCAGCCAGGATAGCTTGACTCCAGTGGTGTGGAGAGCATGGGACTCACGTCTGAGCATACCCATCCCACTCAGGATGACAAATGCAAAAACAACAATTGATGGACAGAATGCAGAACATTGTCATACATTCACCCCAGTACAGAGATCTGGGCCTAAATCCATCGTTTTTTTGCACTCCACACCACCCCAGTTCAGACATGGCCATATGCAAATCAGCCTTGACCCTGTGCCTCATGGAAACAGTCCAGCCCGAACTGCCAAACCATGTCTTTCCTGGACCGGAATCAAGCATCCTAGGACTGGTTTCTGGCTATCAGCTGTCTTCAGCCAGGATAGCTTGACTCCAGTGGTGTGGAGAGCATGAGACTCACGTCTGAGCATACCCATCCCACTCGGGTGACAAATGCAAAAACAACAATTGATGGACAGAATGCAGACCAATGTGATACATTCACCCCAGTACATAGATCTGGGCCTAAATCCATCTTTTTTTTGCACTCCACACCACCCCAGTTCAGACATGGCCATAAGCAAATCAGCCTTAACCCTGTGCCTCATGGGAACAGTCCAGCCCGATCTGCCAAGCCATGTTTTTTCTGGACCGGAATAAAGCATCCTAGGTCCGGTTTCTGGCTGTCAGCCGTCTTCAGCCAGGATAGCTTGACTCTAGTGGTGTGGAGAGCATGGGACTCACGTCTGAGCATGCCCATCCCACTCGGGTGACAAATGCAAAAACAACAATTGATGGACAGAATGCAGAACAATGTCATACATTCAACCCAGTACAGAGATCTAGGCCTAAATCCATTGTTTTTTTGCACTCCACACCACCCCAGTTCAGACATGGCCATATGCAAATCAGCCTTGACCCTGTGCCTCATGGGAACAGTCCAGCCCGAACTGCCAAGCCATGTCTTTCCTGGACCGGAATCAAGCATCCTAGGACCGGTTTCTGTCTGTCAGCCGTCTTCAGCCAGGATAGCTTGACTCCAGTGGTGTGGAGAGCATGGGACTCACGTCTGAGCATACCCATCCCACTCGGGGTGACAAATGCAAAAACAACAATTGATGGACAGAATGCAGAACAATGTTATACATTCACCCCAGTACAGAGATCAGGGCCTAAATCCATAGTTTTTTTGCACTCCACACCACCCCAGTTCAGACATGGCCATATGCAAATCAGCCTTGACCCTGTGCCTCATGGGAACAGTCCAGCCCGAACTGCCAAGCCATGTCTTTCCTGAACCGGAATCATGCATCCTAGGACCGGTTTCTGGCTATCAGCCGTCTTCAGCCAGGATAGCGTGACTCCAGTGGTGTGGAGAGCATGGGACTCACGTCTGAGCAAACCCATCCCACTCGGGGTGACAAATGCAAAAACAACAATTGATGGACAGAATGCAGAACAATGTCATACATCCACCCCAGTACAGATATGTGGGCCTAAATCCATCCTTTTTTTTGCACTGCACAACACCCCAGTTCAGATATGGCCATATGCAAATCAGCCTTGACCCTGTGCCTCATGGGAACAGTCCAGCCGAACTGCCAAGCCATGTCTTTCCTGGACCGGAATCAAGCATCCTAGGACCGGTTTCTGGCTGTCAGCCGTCTTCAGCCAGGATAGCTTGACTCCAGTGGTGTGGAGAGCAAGGGACTCACGTCTGAGCATACCCATCCCACTCGGGGTGACAAATGCAAAAACAACAATTGATGGACAGAATGCAGAACAATGTCATACATTCACCCCAGTACCGAGATCTGGGCCTAAATCCATTGTTTTTTTGCACTCCACACCACCCAGTTCAGACATGGCCGTATGCAAATCAGCCTTGACCCTGTGCCTCATGGGAACAGTCCAGCCCGAACTGCCAAGCCATGTCTTTCTTGGACCGGAATCAAGCATCCTAGGACCGGTTTCTGGCTGTCAGCCGTCTTCAGCCAGGATAGCTTGACTCCAGTGATGTGGAGAGCATGGGACTCATGTCTGAGCATACCCATCCCACTCGGGGTGACAAATGCAAAAACAACAATTGATGGACAGAATGCAGAACAATGTCATACATTCACCCCAGTACAGAGATCTGGGCCTAAATCCATAGTTTTTTTGCACTCCACACCACCCCAGTTCAGACATGGCCATATGCAAATCAGCCTTGACCTTGTGCCTCATGGGAACAGTCCAGCCCGAACTGCCAAGCCATGTCTTTCCTGAACCGGAATCATGCATCCTAGGACCGGTTTCTGGGTATCAGCCGTCTTCAGCCAGGAAAGCTTGACTCCAGTGGTGTGGAGAGCATGGGACTCACGTCTGAGCATACCCATCCCACTCGGGGTGACAAATGCAAAAACAACAATTGATGGACAGAATGCAGAACAATGTCATACATCCACCCCTGTACAGATATGTGGGCCTAAATCCATCCTTTTTTTTGCACTCCACAACACCCCAGTTCAGATATGGCCATATGCAAATCAGCCTTCACCCTGTGCCTCATGGGAACAGTCCAGCCCGAACTGCCAAGCCATGTCTTTCCTGGACCGGAATCAAGCATCCTAGGACCGGTTTCTGGCTATCAGGCGTCTTCAGCCAGGATAGCTTGACTCCAGTGGTGTGGAGAGAATGGGACTCAAGTCTGAGCATACCCATCCCACTCGGGGTGACAAATGCAAAAACAACAATTGATGGACAGAATGCAGAACAATGTCATACATTCACCCTAGTACAGAGATCTGGGCATATATCCATTGTTTTTTGCACTCCACACTACCCCAGTTCAGACATGGCCATATGCAAATCAGCCTTGACCCTGTGCCTCATGGGAACAGTCCAGCCCAAACTGCCAATCCATGTCTTTCCTGGACCGGAATCAAGCATCCTAGGACCGGTTTCTGGCTATCAGCTGTCCTCAGCTAGGATAGCTTGACTCCAGTGGTGTGGAGAGCATGGGACTCACGTCTGAGCATACCCATCCCATTCGGGGTGACAAATGCAAAAACAACAATTGATGGACCGAATGCAGAACAATGTCATACATTCACCCCCGTACATAGATCTGGGCCTAAATCCATCGTTTTTTTGCACTCCAACCCACCCCAGTTCAGACATGGCCATATGCAAATCAGCCTTGACCCTGTGCCTCATGGGAACAGTCCAGCCCGAACTGCCAAGCCATGTCTTTCCTGGACCGGAATCAAGCATCCTAGGACCTGTTTCTGACTGTCAGCCGTCTTCAGCTAGGATAGCTTGACTCCAGTGGTGTGGAGAGCATGGGACTCACGTCTGAGCATACCCATCCCACTCGGGGTGACAAATGCAAAAACAACAATTGATGGACAGAATGCAGAACAATGTCATACATTCTCCCCAGTACAGATATGTGGCCTAAATCCATCCTTTTTTTTGCACTCCACAACACCCCAGTTCAGATATGGCCATATGCAAATCAGCCTTGACCCTGTGCCTCATGGGAACAGTCCAGCCCGAACTGCCAAGCCATGTCTTTCCTGGACCGGAATCAAGCATCCTAGGACCGGTTTCTGGCTATCAGCCGTCTTCAGCCAGGATAGCTTGACTCCAGTGGTGTGGAGAGAATGGGACTCACGTCTGAGCATACCCATCCCACTCGGGGTGACAAATGCAAAAACAACAATTGATGGACAGAATGCAGAACAATGTCATACATTCACCCCAGTACAGAGATCTGGGCATATATCCATTGTTTTTTGCACTCCACACTACCCCAGTTCAGACATGGCCATATGCAAATCAGCCTTGACTCTGTGCCTCATGGGAACAGTCCAGCCCGAACTGCCAAGCCATGTCTTTCCTGGACCAGAATCAAGCATCCTAGGACCGGTTTGTGACTATCAGCCGTCTTCAGCCAGGATAGCTTGACTCCAGCGGTGTGGAGAGCATGAGACTCACGTCTGAGCATACCCATCCCACTCAGGGTGACAAATGTAAAAACAACAATTGATGAACAGAATGCAGACCAATGTCATACATTCAACCCAGTACAGAGATCTGGGCCTAAATCCATCGTTTTTTAGCACTTCACACCACCCCAGTTCAGACATGGCCATATGCAAATTAGCCTTGACCCTGTGCCTCATTGGAACAGTCCAGCTGGAACTGCCAAGCCATGTCTTTACTGGACCGGAATCAAGCATCCTAGGACCGGTTTCTGGCTACAAGCCGTCTTCAGCCGGGATAGCTTGACTCCAGTGGTGTGCAGAGCATGGGACTCACGTCTGAGCATACCCATCCTACTCGGGGTGACAAATGCAAAAACAACAATTGATGAACAGAATGCAGAACAATGTCATACATCCACCCCAGTACAGAGATGTGGGCCTAAATCCATCGTTTTTTTGCACTTCAACCCACCCCAGTTCAGACATGGCGATATGCAAATCCGCCTTGACCCTGTGCCTCATGGGAACAGTCCAGCCCGAACTGCCAAGCCATGTCTTTCCTGGACCGGAATCAAGCATCCTAGGACCGGTTTCTGCCTATCAGCCGTCTTCAGCCAGGATAGCTTGACTCCAGTGGTGTGGAGACCATGGGACTCACGTCTGAGCATACCCATCCCACTCGGGGTGACAAATGCAAAAACAACAATTAATGGACAGAATGCAGAACAATGTCATACATTCACCCCAGTACAGAGATCTGGGCATATATCCATTGTTTTTTTGCACTCCACACTACCCCAGTTCAGACATGGCCATATGCAAATCAGCCTTGACCCTGTGCCTCATGGGAACAGTCCAGCCCGAACTGCCAAGCCATGTATTTCCTGGACCGGAATCCAGCATCCTAGGACCGGTTTCTGGCTATCAGCCGTCTTCAGCCAGGATAGCTTGACTCCAGCGGTGTGGAGAGCATGGGACTCACGTCTGAGCATACCCATCCCACTCAGGGTGACAAATGCAAAAACAACAATTGGTGAACAGAATGCAGAACAATGTCATACATTCACCCCAGTACAGTGATCTGGGCCTAAATCCATCATTTTTTAGCACTCCACACCACCCCAGTTCAGACATGGCCATATGCAAATCAGCCTTGACCCTGTGCCTCATGGGAACAGTCCAGCCCGAACTGTCAAGCCATGTCTTTCCTGGACTGGAATCAAGCATCCTAGGACCGGTTTCCGGCTATCAGCCGCCTTCAGCCAGGATAGCTTGACTCCAGTGGTGTGGAGAGCATGGGACTCACGTCTGAGCATACCCATCCCACTCGGGGTGACAAATGCAAAAACAACAATTGATGGACAGAATGCAGAACAATATCATACATCCACCCCAGTACAGAGATGTGGGCCTAAATCTATTGTTTTATTGCACTCCACACCACCCCAGTTCAGACATGGCCATATGCATATCAGCCTTGACCCTGTGCCTCATGGGAACAGTCCAGCCCGAACTGCCAAGCCATGTCTTTTCTGGACCGGAATCAAGCATCCTAGTGTCGCCGGGATTCCGTGCTCAGACAGAACTGTGCATAGAGACTTGGAACCTCAGTGAATTAGGGAGTGCCAAAACTCACCTTAGTACCAAAAAATCCCCTACCAGACTAGCCTACAGTGTCTCATTGGTCATCATAAAACTCCCAATGCTTAGACAAACCAGAACATGAACTTAGTACACCTCAGGTAACGTGGAACACATGAACACTCTTTCGTTATACAATCATTTCAATTCAGAACAAGGAGTAAAAGAGGACACGTGCACATTTGAAATGTTTATTCACTAATGCCGTGCTCTCAAGCGCAGTATCTTAGCTAATACAAGAAAACATATTATAAGAAACAACGTAATCAGCATAGTCACTAGTCCATAGAACACAAACGGTGCAAGCATAGTATTATGCTAAAATGAATAGGGTTTAACAAAACCTAATTCTCACCCTCCCTAGCTAGTATATTATATTATATCTAAGAAGGTCTCTTGTGGGTTTTAGCAGAGTGGCCCCATACCTGAAGATCCTAGTGTTAGGGGATCACATCATCAGCAAACCAGCTCTCTGCATGCGAAGCACCATCAAGTGTGTATATGCTCTTGTGCAAAGCAATATAAAAACGCGCCTAAAGCCAGAACTTGGCTGCAGCTGCATGTATGTTATGTCTAGGGACGTGCGAAGATCAGTGCTCATAACAACTACTGTGTTCAGATATCCTTGAAGGTTTCAGCACTCACTGTACAGACACAGCTCGCCAAGCAAGGCTGATATCAGTGTAACAACATATTATTCTCGTATGAACCGAAAACATTTTACTAGGCTCAAAGCTAAAGCAGCAGATGCGTGTCGTGTGCAAAAGCAGCAGAAGGAAAAATGGCGTTTAAACTCACAAAAAGCTCATGCTAACTTAACACAATAATCAGGCTACATCTATCCATATATCACCCTCACTTGATCCGAGCACGTATCAGATAAGATAAGATAAGATAAGGGACTCAATTTGTTGAAAGCAGAGTTCAATAAAACGCTCAGTTCGAAATCGAGTAGTGGAGGAAAACATTTTTTTGTCTATTTTGTCCGCATAAAAATCCAAAATCTCACCAGCATGACATTGTAACATCCACTGTCAGTAAAGCCAATAGGTCTGTTTTATAAAACAAAATCGATAATAATTTGGAAAAATCTTGAGAAAAGAGAAAAAAATGACATCAATGGCTTCAATAGGAGTCAGCCTAAAACTGAGTAGGCGAAATAAGCAGCAACCGCTTCCAAAAGGAAGTCACTGTTATCATCCAAAAACAACTCAGCCATCCAATTTAATAGAGAGAAAGAACATACATGCTCTTCAATTACCGGAGCCTCTAGTATCATCAGAGGACAACTCGGTGGGTTCTCAATGAAGCTGTGTGCCAAGAAATCTTCCAACGACCCAGAACTCCATGCATCGCTGCAAAGGCCATAATCCCTTCGTCAGAACAAAGCAATTCATGAGCATTTAAGGGACTTATGAGATGATCATAATCCACTTCAGGAGACACCAAATTGCAGAGACACAAATCCAGGGCCCACATGAAATTACAGCTCAGGCAATGAAATACAGGCTGGACACAGTTAAAATAGGAAAATTGAAACGATAATCCATATGAAGCACTCAAGGTGGCAAGTGGCAGCACACCATAGTACTCAAGCATTCTGTTGCGAAACAGAGATAACTGCTCCAGCTCGTTTGCGAAGACAGGATGGACATCCATTTTGCAATAAACAAAATAGTAACAAACAACCAGCAGCCAGTGCCAGCAAAACAGGAAGTCCACCGAATAGACCGGAGAATATCGAGTGCAGGAAAGCAGGAATGACTCCAAATATTTTCTGGAAAGAAGTCACTAAGCCACCGCTTACTACTTTAAAAAAATGAGCCAGCCCCGATGTGGAGGATGCGTTAAAGATTGTGTGAATCAGCTCACCAAAATGTAAAGGAAGGTCAGTATTGAGCAAGGCATGCACTTCTGTGCGGGTGTTAGCAACGTGAAGGACAAATGTTTCGTGAGCAGATGTCAGTGCAACTTCTTTTTGTGACATAAAGGCTCTTATTCTGCTCATCTTATTGAACTCTGACTTCAAGGCCGGAATTCTCGGCCAGATGGAAACATCCAGGTTCCCATTCGGGGGCGGATAAAGCACATTCTTACAGCAAACCACACGCTCACTTACTGTTACAATGTTAGCTATGCCTTTCAATAACCCACAACACTCTTCATTGTTGAAAAGTAAATAACTTCCCTTAACCAATAAGGTAAAAGTCGGGTCTATAGCAGGCACCGGTGTACCTTTTAAAACACATGCTAAAGTACGGCGGTCCTGGTTACATGAACCATGCAACTGGATGTGTCTACACATCAACGAGTGATCTGGTGATTCTGTACACTCATCTCCATTCAGAAATACCTCTTTCCCGTCCCTAAGGCATCTATAAGTAAAAGGGAGCGACCAGGCTTCATGTAAGTAGGAGGCACTGAGGCGCTCATATCTGCCTATGGCAAAATACTTCATGCAATTTGAAAACTGGAAGAGCGGGAAAGGGAGAGTAATCACACCGTGGATTAGCCACGTTGCAGCCGTGGCCTCTGCCACTGAAAAAAGACTCTAAGCGTTCAATGTGTAACTTCGAAAAATAAGCATCTCTCATGGAAAGCAAACGCTGTCAAATTAAAAGGTGCAAACAGAGAAGTGACATTAACAGAGGCCCAAGGCACTTTTAGGCATGGGCGGAAAATCCGTTCCGCCCGCGGATTTTGCGGATTTTCGGGAAATTCGCAATCCGCGAGATTCGCGAATCTCCCGCAAAATCCGCAAATCCGCGAGCAGCGGATTTTGCTCGCACTGCTCGCACTGTTCGCGTGAGTTCGCGCCCCGCGAATAAGTGCAAAATTGCAGAAATACGATCTTAGCAAAACTGAAAGTAACTACTTACCAGGTTCAAAAGTTCAGGCTCATCATTAGTAGCCATTTCCTGTAGTGCTTCCTGAGGGGCCCCTCCAGAGTTCAGTTGCCAGTTGAAACTATTATGTGACCCTGCTCTGAACCTCAGAATAGTTACACATATGCCACAAAGGTCCTGAATTACAGCTAAGGGAGACAAGCAGGAGCCAGGCTGGAAGTTAAAATCCATTAATCAGCCCCTAATTCATTATTGTCAGTTGGGGCAGGGCAGGTGTTGTAACTAATTTTGCAACAATGAAAGCACTTAGCAAGTGCAAAAGATCACTAATCAGGGCGCACTAAGGAAGCAGGTGCCAGCTAAAAAAATATTCTGTGACACATTAATCAGCCCCAAATTAATTCAGGTCACTTGAGGCAGGGAAGGTGTGCTTTGCTTTGCCGAAAATAATGTACACTGGACAACCAGAGGGTGTGGTGATGAAACAGAGGGTGGCATGGGTGGGCCAGAGGGTGGCATGAGTAGTCAGAGAGTGGCAGTGGTGACAGAGAGTGGCAGTGATGAAGAAGAGTGTCCCAAACAGGCTGGACACGTAGAAACAACAAGTTCGCAAAACTTGCGACCCGACAGGTAAGTTCGCAAATTGCGAAATTGTAAAAACCCTCGCGAACTGGCAGAAACACGGGCGAACACAAAAAAAAAAAAAAATCCGCAAATTCGTGGGAATTCGCGGATTTTGCGGATTGCGAATCCGCAAATCCGCAAAATTCGCGAACGCGAGATCCGCAAAATTCGCTCATGCTTAGGCACTTTACCATTTTTCAGCGTCTGTAAGGTCCACGCAAACTGCATAACAGAACGCAATTGATTTTGACCATGGTGCAAAACAGAGACTTCATCATGTACAATTTCAACTACAGACGAAACAATATTATCTAATGTATAAATTTGGGAGGAAAGGGTATTAATGCTGTTGTCCACAACTGCAAGTACTTTTTCTAAATTAGCTTGGTCAATGGCCCTAAGGCGGGTAGCCGCTTCAATCTGTGATGTTTTCCAGAGTTCATTATAAATGGCATAGATCCATCTTTTTGATCTACCTTCAGCTGGGCCCTTGATGAAATCATTTAAGTCAACCTCGTCAATCAGTTTAGACAAATGTAATTTTACCGACTCCAACGTAGAGTGTTTGAGCCAATTCTGACATAATTTGCCTACTGAATAAGTGGTTACAGAATGGTAACTCTCAAAACGGGGATCAACTCTTACCTGGGTAAAACCCTCAGCCAGGCCCAAAAAACGATGCTGGCACGAATCTGCACTTTGGTGCCACATCAACCAACCCTTGGGATCCAAACTGGATATGTTGAAGGATGAATTTAGCAAAAGGGTCTGCAACTCTTCAATTGAAAATTTAGTTGAATTTTCCCAACCCGAATATTCTTTCAAACCAGGGAAGGAAGGAGAATTTAATTTTTTAGAAGTAGCCAATCCAAAGCATGTTGTCAGTGAGATGCTAGAATTCAAAAACAACATATGATTTGAGCTGAGACATGCACGGTGCAAAGCCTCAGGTGCCTTGTACCTGCTAACTTTTAGAACCCCAAACTGATTTAAGGTCAATAGTTTCCTTCTACAACTCGTAGCCACCAACAGCTAGTTGGTCTAGAAAGGACTTTGAAGACAGCAACTTAGTATTGGTAAGTCTAACTTTGGAATTGGATTTGTCTGTCATTCTAAAATAAAATGACGCGGGATTGGACTGATTAAAATCAGTAAAATATGTATATTATTTTTAAAAACGTTTCTGAGCTGCCTCGCAAAGGAGCAGGGCAATGTTCCCACTGGGTATAATTCACAGTACCCCTCCTAGAATTGGTTTTATGCAAATAGTGATTGCCAAAATGTTGGAAGCAAAACAAATCACCATAATTTGCCGATTCTAAATATAAATCTTCAGCATCAAAGGCAGCATAATATTTCAAATTAGCAAACAAAGCCTCTACGGCCCGAACTTCCCAATCATCAGAACGTATATATTGTTGAACTACATCCCCCATATTAACTCTAAGTATAATAGGAACATTTACAACTTCAGTCGGGCCATGGATTTGAAATTTAACTGCATCCTAGACTATTCCATCCAGGACAGGCCACGCGGTGATGTTAACAAAGGCCAAGTCTCTCTTCAACCTGTGTGCTGAATGTGACGAGGAGTGGGGAGCCAAAGTTCCATTCAGATGTTTAATGCATGTTCTCTCCTCGACATAATGTCCATTGACAAATCGGAAAAAGTAAAACACAAAACCAATTGACATAAAAATATAAAGAGCAAAAAGCCCCAGCCAAATGTAAGTCTAAGGGGGTATCAAAAAATGTTTTTTAAACAAAGTTGCATAGGCTCTCAGCCTTGTGGGCTTCTCTGATGTACGTGAAACAGTGTCAAATGAAAATCTGGATTCTGTGGTTAAACGAGTTTCCAAATCAGGCATCGATAAGTCAGTTGGGTGGGTGTAATCTGTATCATCAAGGTGAGTACCAGGTAAGGCACTCAATAATGGACTGGATAATGCAGGCATCTCGAGGACCACCTCCGGAGCACAATCCGAAGAAGTGGCCAAAACAGAATTTCTCACCATCGAAGGACATGAGACTGGCGGTGTCATGCTAAGAAGTATCGGCCACTCTGTGTCTTTTGACACTGTCAATGGAGATATACCTGTTCTCTTTACGACCTGGAAGTGGTGGTAAAATAACTGTTCTTGTGCCCTTCACTCCAAGCATGGGAACCGGAGCATGGTATGAGGGACCAAATTCCTTTTTGTTATCGATCTTCTCCCGAACTAGTTCTCCAACTTGGGGTAGCCAGCCAACTACCGGGATCTGCAAGGCATCATCCGAGGTGGAGTGCAAGTGTTCCTTCACGAGACTGTCTCTGGTCTCTTGTAGAGTCTGTAAAACATTGCAATGTTCATCTATGTCAAAGGAGACAGCCGAACCGACCTCGTCTAGTCGGTCAAGGTCCGAGACATACATCTTGATACCAAAGAGCATTTCGTATGGGGTCCGCCCACCCAGAGACCTTCTAGAGAGATTATTAAGGGCACACTGCATGCTATTAAGATGGGCCAACCAGTTTCTGCCACTTGTCAGTGATTGCTTTAAGTCACGGTTCATTCGCTCCACAACACTATTATCCTCAGGTCTGTATGGAGACGAAAACTTGACTTGGACCCCCATCGAAGCCATGGCATCCCTATACCCCTTAGAGGCGAAAGCAGGACCCTGATCCGAATGGAAGGCACCACAGGCAAAAATCCCTACAAAGACACGCAAATCCCTGTTGACAGTCCGTGAATCAGCGCTGCGATGAGGCCAGACCCAAACAAAGCGTGTGCATGAATCAACCGCTACCAAGATGTACTTGTACGCAGTATCAGAAGAAAAAGGACCGCAGTGATCTAAATAAACACAACCAAACGGCTTATTAGAAATGAACAACTGTGTTTGGGGTGGACGCGTAGCAGTTGAAGGCTTAATCTGCTGGCAAATGTCACATTGAAGGACATAGTCACGCGTCTGTTTGTACAGTCCCCGCCACCAAAAACGTTGTTGCAACTGAGCCACAGTAGCTGAAACGCCCGCATGCGCAGACGCAACTCCTTCGTGGGCCGCTGCGATCAGTGAATGACTGCGATCAGAGTTGGGAATCAACCTCTTCCCAACTTCCGGAATTTTCACATAAGGAACCTTATCAGGACTTAAGTGGTATGTGTACTTTGAAGGGAACCCCGTAGGATATTTATCTCCCTTCTCAGTGGCAGCAACAGCCGCCAAGATATCATTATCAATCTTACTTTTGGACCGTGTGACTGCTGCAACTAAATATGTCGATACCGCTGATTTCAATGCTTCATTAGCAAGCGAGTTGCCAACAGCGTGGACTCCCACGCGCTGGTGACCGAGACTATGAATTACAAACACAAGTGGCAACTGCTCTTTAAGCTCAGCCACTCGGACCCAGATTATTTTATGTTTTATTGTGCTACCCTTGGAATCACGAAAATCATTCTGAATCCAAAAGAACAAGTTTTCATTGTAAGACTGGACATAGTAGTAAGAATCACTTACGATTAGTGTTGTCACACCAGGATCAGCGTACTCCAACGCAAGCAATAGAGCACGGAGCTCTGCTAATTGTGTGGTGCAGTCCCCTAGAGTCTGCGTGTGCACGACTCTGGACTTGAACTCATCGTTCACCATGGCACCTACCACAATGGCGCATGCGGAAACGTAGGCGTGTTTAGAACCATGCGCAACCTGCGCCGAACCATCAGTGTATGTGATGCAATGGAAATCCTCCAAAGGCCGCCTAGCTAAAGGTGCAGGATGAACAAACTTATATTGCAAAAACTCTTGCAACCGTAAGGAAGCGTCAAAAATGAACGTGACATCCAGAGACGTCAATGACGCAGCCCATTGTATCCACCGAGGGTGCAAAGCTTTAGAATTTGGTACACTAGCTTTCGTAACTGCCTCCAAAGCAGGACACGGTGTAACTACCAACATGCGTTTTCCCTGTGACAGAGCGCGTTCCTTCAGAATCGCCATCTGCACAGCCGTCAAAACTTTCTCCACAGTGGAAAATCGCATTTCAGCTGAAGTGTACAAGTGTGACTTGTAAGCAATAGGTACTGTATCTCCTTCGTTAAAAGTAAGGTATGTGAAACCCACCGTCCCAGGGATGATTCTTATCACCAGGTTGGTGTGATTATCACAAGTCAATAAGTATTTAGAAGCGAGCAGATCAGCCTGCAAAGATTGCAGTATAGCTGATGCTCAGGCAGCCAGTTCGATTTCATAAAATTTGGTTGTATCAAAGCATACAAAGGCTTGATACACTGAGCATAATCCGGAATGTATGTCCTTCCGAAATTCAAAAAGCCAAGCAAGGACTGTAATTTGCACAGAGTTGTTGGAGTGCGCAATTTTGCGCATTTCCCCAAGAAGTGAGGAGCCAACCCTCGCCACCTACTCTCAGGGTAATTTAAACTCTCTTTCTAATTTTCTCCATTTTCTTCTTACCAACCATTAGCAGTTATCAGTATTCTGCTTCAAGCCCTCGGTTCAATTTGGGTTTTTAGAACCTTCATCTCCCCATCATTTTTTCCAACTGTTAAGATAGGATGTATATCTATAGAACTCTTAGATTTTGTACCTAATCCTAGTCTTTGTAAATAGTTAGCCAGGATGTGCACAACGTTGTATATATTTTTGTAGATAGTAGGGCAGGTCTGAGTACTTTCAGGGCAATTCTGCTCGTGTTTTTAACCACAAACTTGTAAAAATGCACTGTATGTTTTTGTGAACGTATATGACTAGGACAACACACTGACACTGATATGTATTATCTTTTGTTTGCATAGGTTCATTTGGAAATTCATGGCTTCCTGATGAAGGCCCTCAGCTGAAACGCGCGTAGTTACCTTTAGCCATGTTTTTAGATTAAAATGATTAGTTTTATCAGTATTCTAAACATAGTCTCTACACAATGAATTGTTATGCAATGTACTGAAAACTGAAATGAACAAAACTGTACAGCATTTCATATATGTAGACTGATTATCACATATACAGAGGAGATAAAAAATGTTTGCTTTTTAAACGACAAAGAAATCTTTAAAAAAATAAAATAAAACATATTTTTTTGTACCATGCACATTGTTTAGATACAGTTATTACTGTCTGATGTCAGTTTATGTCCACTAATTAAATCTGTTCCTAATTACTTGTTCCTTCAACCGACTTTGCATCAGTATAAAAATGCGATTGTTCCTCATGGGTGACCTTTAATTTTGCTGGATAGAGCATGGCATATGGCACCGACGCTTCTCTCAACATCTTCTTCACTGGCACGAACTCTCTTCTAGCGGATTGTACTGCGGGTGTGTAGTCCGAAAAAATGAGAGTTTATCCTCTTTATAAACAACTGGGTCTTTAGCTCGGGCCTCTCTTAAAATGGCGTCCCTGTCTGCCTAATTGAGGAGTCACGCAATGATCGAGCGCTGCGGCGCTCCTGGTTTAGGCCGCGGCCCTAGTGTGCGGTGCGCTCGTTCCACTACCATCACGGCTGAAAGAGCGAGACCAAAAGGTTTGCGCAGCATGCCATCTATGGAGGGCTCCATTTTGGATATGGGCGTGGTTTCCGATAGTTCAATGATGCGAACGTTGTTTCGCCTTGAGGGCGCTTCCAAATCTTCGTTCTTTTCGCTTGTTATCTCCAGCACTTTTTCCATCTGCAAGAGTTGTGTGCGCGCTCCGGCCTGCGCGTCATGTTTATCTGATACGCGATTCTCAAGCACATCCAATCTGCGCTCATGCGTAACTACTTTCTTTCTCACCATATCCAGCCCGGTAGCCAAAGCATCTATTTTGCTATCTATTGTCTTCATCCCTGCTCGCAGCTCTAACAAAATGGATTGAGTGTCGTCCTCCGCACCTTCTAATTGTCCTGACGCACCTCGCAAATCACCCTGTTCCTCCATGCTTTCCGTGGCTCGAGTCGAACTTTTGCTTTCAAATTGGAGTTTCGCTTGCTTAGGCTCTGATTTGCCCATACTTAAGGTTCAACTCTCAGGGGTATCAGCACTCTCATGCAGTCAGTAACACCAGTGAAATAACGCAGTTTTGTCCTTCACACGGGCAGATCTCCAGTGTTACGCCAGCCCACGTGTTGTACACCACTGTCGCCAACTGAGAGCCACCGTTATCTCACCAGTGCATGCCCTAATAAATGACCCCGGGGTGTGGGTTCCTTCTTCAAATTGCCGCTATATACCACCATTCAGCAGGCCACGCCGACATATGACACCATCGCCTCGAAGGATCCCAGGACAGTGCCTCGGGACAATTATCCCACACATGGACCGGAACTCTTGCCGACTCCCGTCACCAAGGGGCTCCCCGCGGTCCCTCAATTCTCCCCACCCAGCAAATGGGCAGGTGAGGGTCAAAAGGAGCAGCAGACAGATCCCTTCAGGTTCCGAGGGACAGCCCAGCCACCGGCCACAAGGTCAGGGAGCGCAGCATCACCCGCAGCCCCCTGCGACCAATGCAGCACAGCCCCGGCAGTGTGTCCCCAGACACCAGGTCTCTGCACCCCGCTGGACTGTACCGCCCAAGCCCCCAGAACTAGGCCGCAGCCGCGCCCCGCTCACCGTAACTCAGCAGGATCTCCCACGTCTCGGCACTGCCGAACTTCAGGCCTCCAGCATCCACGTGAGGCAGCATCTCGCAAGACCTCAGGCCAGGCTGCTTCCATGGCCACCCGGTCCCGCTACCTCTGAGAGACCGGCGCCCGCTGCAGGGACACGCCATCCAGGGTCCTCAGCAGCCGGGCCTCCCACAATGGCCACTCGCGCGTAGCCGCTCACACCCCCGCCAACGTCACCCGGGGGGGTGGGGGGGGGGCACAGTATCCAAGGCTGATACCAGAATCGCCGGCTGTCGTGGAATCCCGTCTTTAGCTGCCGTCAGAGGTCTCGCAGTCCGCTCCCTAGGCCGGCACCATTTTCCTTTCAGTGCCCTGTTGTCTCTGCCCCAAAATCACAGCAACGGTCAGGGGAGAGGACCCGCATTGCTACCAAAATGTGCAGCAGTCTTTTATGTGCATCCTCAGGGGATCTCTGCGTAGGCAGTGGGTGCAGGAAGGATGGTATTTGCCCGGTATATTTCCGGTGTGCGGACCACCCTCAGCAGACAGCCATTCCGCTACGCGCCGTAGGCACGCCCCTCCCAGTCTGCCGATATTCATGTGCCTCTATAACAAAGATTACTTACCACCTCTCAATGATACTCCATTTTCTATAAGTTTAATAGTTATGGTTTTTCTTACATTTACCGGGATGATTATTGCATCCGGGTCACTCTGTTGGAGATTTGTGTCATCTAAGACTGCTTGAGCTGCAGCTCTATCTATTTTGTCGTCACTCTCTGACATTTTGTCGGTTGAAAGTTTGCAGAGCAAGTTTTAAGGAAACAAAGATTAGGTGCACAATATTTTGGAACACTGTATCCTTCAACGTTGAACAAACCAAAAACTAATACATAGGATTTTCGTCCTACTCAGTTTTGGCGGATATTAACCTTTTACCCACTCCAGACGTCTATTGGAGTATTTTACGGGAAAAAGGGGTCTGTGTGAAAAGCACGACTGAGTTACTCTAGTATCTAGCGTTAAATTATCGCCTTACCAAACGTTGGGCTCCATGTAGTGTAGTTCCTATATTCCCAATAGGCTCTGCGCATTGGAATAACATATACTATAGATTAGACGTAGGACTGAGGTCGACTAGGTCTCTATCGTATATATTAAACTAAATTGTGAGTGCCAGCTAGCTCAGAGGTCACTAGAAACTTTCTTGAATAAACAAGAAGGGATTCGTTTCTGACAACCGCATAAACATGACAACATTGTTTCCCAAGAATAAGAAATCAATCTTTAGAGTCACGGAAACAATAGACAACTATTTTACTCAGTCAATCGTGCATGCTTCGTTTCACCAGAGGTGCTGAGAAAATAGAGAGACGGGCGTTTTAAATAAAAACTATTTATTGAACGATCTTCTTTCTCAAGCATAAGAAATGTACTACTACAATCGTAATACTGGTTATAAAGTACAAGGTATATAATATGATAAGTATTATAAAGTAGTACTGTAAAAGCATAATATGGTTTCCAAGCCATAAGTTGCCTAATACATATAAAATACATACAGTAATAAAATAATGACTGAAAGTACTCAACTGGAGCTTCTAAAATACGCCTACCCCGGTGTACCTAACCTAAGTCTAGTACAAGGGAAGAAGTAAGTGAGGTGTAGCTTAAGTTTTGTATTCTTTGCCAAGAATCTATGCAAGAATTCTCTAAGGGTCTAATCAGCTCCGTACCTTGGTTTAGAATGAAGGAGGTCTTGTATCTCTTTCTCAGGACTTGATTTCCCAGCAACCCTCAAGGGGGGCCTGGAAGCACTGGAGGTGGATTTCTCGGCAGGAGAAAAGACAGCGTCTCTCAGTGCGTCAGCTGGAGGGTCGGCTTCCTTCGGCACTTGCGGCTGCGGGGCGTCGGGCAACTAGTTAGTCGATCTGCTCCAAACCCCTGTGTGTTTGTCTGGGCAAATGTAGGCATATTTATACTTTGAAGGTGCCGAGTTTGACGTATGTTTGGAATTAATAACGTCACTCAAAGACTCAGTTCTTTGAAATCTCCATGATTTCCTAGATAAATTAGTATTCAGGCGAGGGGAAGTCCCTAGCTGCTGAAGGCGGGTTTTTCTAAGAAATCGTTGTTGATTCTTGGAACTTAGTGGAAGTAGCCATGCCGTATTTGGGCTGCAAAGGCTCAGTCCAAGTATGGTAATGATTTCTATGCCTATATAAGGATCCGGTAATTTATACCTATATAAGGGCATGAATCAGGAAAATTACACTAGGGTCCTAGATTCCTGTACAACAATGGCAGAAAAATCAAACTAACATGCAAAAGAAAATACCCATTACGGGTCAGGGTTTTCCTTCCAGGGTAATCGCAGGGGGGCACATCGGTGTCTCCCTGTGTTGTCCCTTGTGCCCACGGTCGCTTACTATCATGTCTTTAATCTATTTTCCTTCTTTTGTTCGTATTTGTCTCCATACTTTATTTCTGAGTTTCGCCCTTTGTTCCAGTATTATGGTTTCCCCGTTCTGTCTTATTGCCCAGTCACTCTATCTCTGACTTCGCTGATGGTGACTGCGAGCGCTCTCTGGATGCTTGAGGTTTTTGGGTTGTCTGGCTGTGCTCTTTAGGTAGTCCGTGACTTGTTGGGGGTTTGTCAAAAAATGTTGTTTCCCCTGGTGTGTCACCCGGAGACACGCTGGATACAACATCGCGTAGGTAATATTGGCTTGCTGTAATTTCTTTTTGACAGCTAGGAATTTTCACCTCACCTTTTAGACCGCAATGGTAAAGTCCGGGTATATAGCGATGTTGGAGTCTTGAAATGAGAGTTGCTGTTTTTCCAGTGCTATTCTGTCACAGTCACGATAATTAACTAGTTTGGTGATAATTGGTCCCGATGGGGCTCCTGGCGGCGGGTGACTTGCAAGCAACAGGTGTATCCTCTCCACAATAAACACTTCTGAAAAGGCTTTTCTTTCAAAGATGGTCTTGAGTAGGCCCTCAACATATTCCTCCACCCTTCCAGTGTTCGTAGTTTCTGCCACCCCTAAGATCCTGATGTTATCCCGCCAGAAGCACAATTCTAAATTTTAATTTGTGGCCGCTATTACTTTCAGTAGCCGTTCCATGTTCAATAGCTGTTCTTTTCGCCCCATGTCTGTATCTTCGAGATCAAAGATGTGATGTTCCGTCTCATTTAGGCGCTCTTTGTGTTGTTCAATTTTGTGAATAATTTTATCCATCCGTGCATTCATGGCATCCATTTTAGATTCGATCAACTTGAGGCTGGTCTTCATAGTTAAAAGCAGATCTTTGATGTAATTGACTGATGTTTGCTCCTCTAAAGGCACCTTTTTTGCCATATTTTCATCTGTTTCGCTGTTCTGCACCCAAGTCCATTTCCAAGTCTCAAATTGTATCTTGGATTGCCTACGGTCACTCTTGCCCATACTGCGGATGTTCCACTAAGTTGAAGTATCGTTATGCCCCCAGGGCGAATCCGCTATCCCTTATGCTATTAAGTGGCGGTAGGATTATTTATTTCTGCAGGTCCTGTGCCTTCTTTTGCTGTGGATTCTTGTGTGTTCTTGTATTGCCTTCTCCCTTATAGGCACCCCTTCTGCTCCGCTGGCGTGTATGTGCCCAATATACTTTTTTCAGGGGTGAAGTTACATATGATGTCTTTGTTGTGAGTGGGGGGTGCATTGTTTCTTTCTTTTCCCCAGCTCCTTCCCACTATGCCTGTTGTTCCATGTGTAGGTGTATGGTCCAAAATGATGTGCACTCCAGTTGGCCATATAACGAAGAAACAGAAAGAAGGGGGGGCAGCACCAGCACTTTATTGTTGGCTCCTAGCACTTCTTCCCTTCTGCAGCTCCCTCAGTGTGTTCTCTTTAACCTCTTGCATGCGCGGTGAATTTCCGCGCTATGAGGGCGATTTAGAGAGCGGGCGGGTTCATGGCGGCCCACAGCCGTCATCAGCACACGCCCACCGTGATGCATGACGGCCGGGGGCCGTCATCAGCATTGAAGGGGTTAATGTACTGCGCCGGTGCCACCTCTCTGCTCGTGGTGCGGCCTACAATCTTACCCCCTCTGTGCCTGTCTAAGTGTAAAATTGCACTTATTTACTAAGGGAGCGAGCGGGAGTCCCAACCTATAAATCTTTCCATGTAGTGTAAAGGCGAGGGGTGGGAGCGTCTTTTCCAGTATTTGTACCCTTAATGCCTGGGGGCAGTGGCCACTTGCTTTCACTGGGTGTTTGTTTTGGGGGCAGCCCCCGCATCCGGTAATCGCCTTTCACGGGACACACCGCATAGCTTCCTCAGCGGCCTAGCCCCGCTATTCAGCAAGTCCTGGGGCGGAAGCCATTCATTTCAATGAGATGTGGGGGCAAGTCTCGGTCAGCAGTAAGGATCTCGCGCTGCCTCTTGTTGTACCGCTGGCCGTTTCCCTGCACTTCGTGCTAGTTAAACCAGCGCGGTCTCCGGGCACAGAGCTCTCTTTCGCCGCAGCTCAGTTTTTCCTCGGGCAGCCGTCTGGAATAATGTCCCCCACGTGTCACTTCTAGGCCATTCTCGCTGTTCACCCGTCTCCTCAGCGGGTGCCTGGCTCTCTTCTCCGGGTGTCCGCCATCTTGTGTACGCTGCGAGCTACACCAGTTATTTAGTTTCACAATCTCCGCTTGTCGCCAGCAGAAGCAGCCTTGCCTCCTGCCGATCGATGCAGCTGATCTTCCATCACCGTTATATCCTCATTGTTTTGCGACTTGTGGACATCTAGGGCAGGATAATTGTGTTTTATTGTCCCGGGCGGCAAGAGCCTCACACCATTGTGGCCACTTCCTTGTGTGCCCTCTAGCGTCCTACTGTGAATAATACTTGAACAAACAAATGGATGAAGAAGATTGACCCAAGGAGGCCCCTTAATATATGTATCTATGTATGTATTTTTTTATTAATGATGTTTTTCATTATATGAGGTTGGGAACACAGCTAAAGTTGTCTCTAGGTCAGAAATAACAAGCATCGGCAAAGCCAATAAGTCTCGCCTATGGGGAGCTATAAGCTTTGTCAGTCCGGTGGGAGTGGTGAATGGTAAGGTGGGTATATTGGTGGAGAGCAGGGCAGTAAAAAAGTAAGAAAATGCGTCATGGCGCTTTTTTTTCTGTCTGTTGGGAGAGGGGATAATAAATGGATGAGGTGGGTATGGGGAACAAAAGAGACAGTGACAGAACAGCTGGAGTTTAGGTGAAATAGAGACTGGGCGGGTGGGGACTAGTAGAAAGAGGTACAGGATGGATGGGGAATAAGAAACAGGAATGGGAGGAGAAAAATCAGGGACTTCCTCGATTATCCTCACTTTGGGTATTTCACAAGGCCACCCAGTTGTGAACTGTGAACTAATGAAAGCTGGCAAATACACAGGCTGTAAGAAAGTGTCTGTCGTCTTAGAAAACCTCGGGACGTGGAACATGCGTGACACAGACTTTAGACCATCACTTCTAGGTTATTGGTGTAGTACACAAAGTGTAACTGTTGAGCAGTTCCACCACATGAGCCCTTCCTGCATCTCGTGTGCCCTGTCATGTACTCTGCCTGGTCCCTGCAAACTTTGACAGTAAAGAGATTGGAGGGGCAGCTTCGGTGAACTCCTGCTACAGATTTATAGTTGAGAAAGTAGGCGCTGCTTCACAAAACCAGAAAAGCTGGAACTTTCCCTTAGCCTGGAAGAGATGTACTTTGCTTCCTTTGTGCTTTAATTATTTTGCAGTGTTTGATTTATCCAGTAGCCAATTTTCATTGTGCACTTAAACGAACGTTCTCTGTAATGCATAAATGATTGCCAAGGCATAAAAAAAAAAAAAAGTAGCACTGGTTCAATCTTTTTTATGCCGAACAGCTGTCTGGCAAATGCTGTTTCCCCCATGACGAAGGGTACTAAATGCAAGAAAACATGCGCCCAAATGCAATTCTGGAAAGAAAACAATACTTTTCAACACAGCAGAAAATTAAAATTTTTGCACGTGCCATATTGGTGCATCTCAAACTAATGAAAGCACACTACCCTGGTCAAAAAGGAAGATCATCCTGGACCCATCTTGAAGCCATCTGATGACTTTAACTGAGCTGTTTCTGTAATTAACTGGGGACGTCATCCCAGACCATCCTGAAGTCTGCCCACCGGGTTAATTATTTAAATGGGATGACTCTTACTGTAATCACAAAAACTATTCTAGGATGGTGTCCTGATGACTTCCACTGGCAGGGAGTGATGACTTCTTACAACTCCAAGAATACTAATTGACAACTTCAGAATGAGTGAGAATTATTCCAGGATGGCTTCTAGATAATTTATGGATGCCGTGCAGAATACTTTAAGATGATTCTACAACTGTTTCAGGATGACTGTCGATTATTCCTGAATGATCCTATAACCGCTTCAGGATGGAAGTTTATTTCTCTGGAATGAGCCCATGACAATTTCAGGATGAGTGTGGATTATTCCTGGATGATCCTATGACCGCTTCAGGATGGCTATTGATTACTTGAGAATAAAATAAATCTGAGAAATGCTATTTTTTGCTAGGTTTGTGCTGTTGAACAATACACAAAAAACGACAATAAATGGTTCAGTGCCAAGGACACAGGATCCTTATTTAGTTAGAAAGGCCAGTTTAGCCCCGATTTTGCCAACTAAGTATGCAATCAATGCACACACGTAGTGACATGTATGGTATACAGGTATCATGAGGTGTGTCTGTTTTGGAGTTTGTATTGGTGTATACGGAATGTAAAAAAGGAAACTGCCAAATTGTACTTTCAAGCTACACAGAGGAGCCATTAAAAAAACGCTCTTGCACCAGAAATGCTGCAGCACGTGCATGCTCGCTGGGGACAAAGTGTCATTCAAAGGTCTACATCCTGCTTCAGATGTGCTTCTCTTGATAGCAGGCACCAACACCACTAGGACGGAATCAGCGCTCTGGCAGTGTAGGCAGATGGGATGCTGATTGTGGAAGTGAGGAACCAGATTCGAGTCTTGGGTCACCTCAAAATTCTGGGCAAATCACTTAATCTCTCGTGCTGTAAAGAATGAATGCGAAGTTGTGCAATGTAACTGGTTCTCAAGTAAAGTGTCACATAACTTTCGGTCGGTTGATTTCATGCTATTTAAAAATGAAATGAAAAAAAGGAAGTATTACCTCAATCGGGGCAGAAAAAATGAGGAGAAATAAAAATATTTCTCCTCATTAGGAGGCACAAGGATTTCGCGCTTCACCAGGTTTACCTGATTGATCTTGTGAATCGAGGGCAGCGTCAAAATCCCATGGTTGTTGTGTGGGAACACCCAATGCAATGCCCATGGAACACCTCTCAAGCGCAGAGTAAAGGCAACACAGCGATTTGCACTGCCTCGCCTTACCCCATATCTATGAAGACACCAAAGCCAAGCAGAGTGGCTTTGCGCGGCCTCATACATATGATTTTGTACTCTGCTCTGCTGTAGCGTCACAAAAAGTGACGTCCTGGCAGAGCAGGGGGCATGTAAATAAGCCCCTTAATTTCCAAATTTAGAAGATACCAACAACATTCAAGTGCCTTCTTCATTGTGCATGGTCTAGACCCATGTTGGAAAGGTATGTCCTAATATGTGCCGTGTATCTGAATCTATAAGGATGGAAGACACTCAGATTAGTCACAATAGATATGAATTTCCCCCAGGACGGCTACAGACAATCCAATCAGATGCTGGCGCTGCAACTCCTATTTCTTAGTTGAACATAGAATAAGCAGTGAGCGCCTGGAGCCAATTTTATTAGTAGGGTGTGCCTTATAAATAAAAACATGTGGATGGAAATTAACCATATCTGACATAAATTAGTTAACAGCAGATTCTAAGATTATCTTCTATGGTCTCACATAAGGACTCCAAGTTATGCATATACCACCCTCTCATGTACTCACATCACAATACTAGAGACATTTCATTCTCGAGGGAGGTGAGTGGATTCAGATATTGAGAACAGATGTTACTATAGATTGCAGTAGACAGCCTCCACAGAAGGCATGCAGGAGAAATTATTGTACTAAAAATCATCTGCATAGTTGGATGCCAGAAAACTCTCTAAATGCCAGTAGGGAATTATTTTCAGAAGGACAGATTGTCAGCAAAGCCATGAGCACGTAGCTGTCAAGTTAGTTCACAATCGAGTGAGCAAACAAAGAGCTGGCAACTAGGCCTCTGCCTGGAGCTAACCCAAGGGTTAACACTGAAAGGCTAATGAAGCATCCTCTCCAGTCCAGGCAGCATGCAAATGAACACGCCACACAAAGAGCACTGTAACAGACGTTTTTATTCCTCCGCATATGATCACACACTGCACAATCATTATGTCATAACTGTTAATAACCACACCTTAACACCTCCCAGCACGTTGCTTGATTCCTCTGTCGAGTCCCCCCATAACCACAAGGGTCCTAGTGCATGTAGTATCACAACACTGCAGCTAATACATTCCATAGACAATTATGCTGTTCTCCAGGCACTGTGTGAAGGACTTTTAGGTCAGTGCTGTATGAAGTCTTTCCTTATACATTGGAAATCACTTCATGGGGCCAAAAATGGAGACTGCTCAATGAATGTTGAAATGAACTGTATTTCAATGCCCCTTGCAAACTTGAAATTATTTGTAGATGCCAGAGCATGTGTTTTCTTTGATCGTTTGAAGCCATGGGCATGGGTAGAGATTTAATGATATAAGGGAATGATCTAAAACAAAGGCCACTATTCAAAAAGGGAAAGAAAGTGGTCAACCGAATCAACGCATGGAGGCTTGAGAAAACTAAATATCAACAGGTAAAAGTGCCTACAAGGGTTTCACCTATGCACACTCAGCCAAACAATTCATGCAGTGATATATCAAGGTCATCAGTTTTCAATTTCTTCCCAAATGTTCTACAAAAGTCACTGATGAAGACGGGTGTGGATTCTTCATAAATCAAATTTATAAAATAGGAGTATATAGGGTACAACAAAATTATTAAAGCAACCTCAGAGTAATTGTTGTAGGCATCTGTTCCAAACAAGAATGCATCAATAGAAACAGTGAATCTGAACAAAACAAAGAACTCTTTCTAAAGAAATATTAATCAATAAGGAAATAGATGAGGTTGTCTATGTTTAGGTCTTGCTGGTGTATACATCTGTTAGACCATCTTCAAGACGATGAAATAGGCTGTTATATGACCCTTATGACCATTCCATGAGGAATGTCTAATCATGATTGAATCTGTAGATGAATAAAATCTTCCTGGTAATTTACACAAAAAAGGAAGAAGCTATTGAAAACCTTAAGGAACTGAAAAATGTCCAAACGCAACAGAAGCAACTCTGAGGTATCAATAGCACGGAATTTCTTTGTAAACCTCGGTCATTTTTGTGTTGCTTTAATACTTTTGTTGTACCCTATATACTCCTATTATATAAATTTGATTTATGAAGAATAACGGATAATGGATCACACAGTCAGCAATTTACGGGTGAAATGACATTGAAACTGTGCTGAAAAATGCACTATTTTCCAACTCTTTCTAGAAATTGTCGCGACAGGTGAACACCTAGGAGGCGCATATTTACTAATCTTTCACTTAACGCAGGCCTGCAAGCAAAGTTGCTGCGCTGCAAATAAGGGAGACAGCAAAAATGCACCAACTTTACTAAGATTTGGAGCATTTCTGCTGTCTCCTAGCCCTTGTGCAATGTGTGCTGCTTAGCGCTAATGCAGGCACCCTTGCATCATGGTGCAAGGGTGCCTATCTTACAGGCAGGATTGTTTTTGTGCAGGAAGGCATACAATCAATGAGAGGCATGTTCTTCTTCCTATGTGTGCTGCACATTGCACAGAAAGAGAAATAACAAGTAGAAATAAAGATACGTCTCCTCGTTATGCCTTGTTCAGGGAGGAAGAGCATTTTGGGGCAATCCCATGTTTAATCACCTTGATAAATCTAGGATTGTGTCAAAAGTCATGGGTGCATGCATGGGAACACTTTTGATCCACCCTTGGAATGCCTCCCTGATGCAAAGTAACCCATAAGCGGTACAAAAGAGGGTGGTGATGGACAGAGCATCTGAATCAATCAAACACTCACACCCAGTCAAAAGATCTGGGTTTAATTCATCACCGTTCTTTAGCCCACTCTGCCACCCCAGTTCAGACATGGCTATATGCAAATCAGTCTGACCCTGTGCCTCATGGGAACAGTCCAGCCCGAACTGCCAAGCCATGTCTTCCCTGGACCGGAAACAAGCTTCCGAGGACCGGTTTCTGGCATTCCAGCCGTCTTCAGCCCGGCTTGCTTGAATCCAGTGGCAAAGTGAGCAAGGGACTCATGTCTGAGCATACCCTGCCACACTTATGGCGGCCAAAAGCGGTACAAAAGGGGGTGGTGATGGACGGAGCATCTGAATTAGTCAAACACTCACACCCAGTCAAAAGATCTGGGTTTAATCCATCACCGTTCTTTAGCCCACTCTGCCACCCCAGTTCAGACATGGCTATATGCAAATCAGTCTGACCCTGTGCCTCATGGGAACAGTCCAGCCCGAACTGCCAAGCCATGTCTTCCCTGGACCGGAAACAAGCTTCTGAGGACCGGTTTCTGGCATTCCAGCAGTCTTCAGCCCGGCTTGCTTGAATCCAGTGGCAAAGTGAGCAAGGGACTCAGGTCTGAGCATACCCTGCCACACTTATGGCGGCCAAAAGCGGTACAAAAGGGGGTGGTGATGGACGGAGCATCTGAATCAATCAAATACTCACACCCAGTCAAAAGATCTGGGTTTAATCCATCACCGTTCTTTAGCCCACTCTGCCACCCCAGTTCAGACATGGCTATATGCAAATCAGTCTGGCCCTGTGCCTCATGGGAACAGTCCAGCCCGAACTGCCAAGCCATGTCTTCCCTGGACCGGAAACAAGCTTCCGAGGACCGGTTTCTGGCATTCCAGCCGTCTTCAGCCCGGCTTGCTTGAATCCAGTGGCAAAGTGAGCAAGGGACTCACGTCTGAGCATACCCTGCCACACTTATTGCGGCCAAAAGCGGTACAAAAGGGGGTGGTGATGGTCCAGGGAAGACATGGCTTGGCAGTTCGGGCTGGACAGTTCCCATGAGGCACAGGGTCAGACTGATTTGCATATAGTCATGTCTGAACTCGGGTGGCAGAGTGGGCTAAAGAACGGTGATGGATTAAACCCAGATCTTTTGACTGGGTGTGAGTGTTTGATTAATTCAGATGCTCCGTCCATCACCACCACCTTTTGTACCGCTTTTGGCCACCATAAGTGTGGCAGGGTATGCTCAGACATGAGTCCCTTGCTCACTTTGCCACTGGATTCAAGCAAGCCGGGCTGAAGACGGCTGGAATGCCAGAAACCGGTCCTCGGAAGCTTGTTTCCGGTCCAGGGAAGACATGGCTTGGCAGTTCGGGCTGGACTGTTCCCATGAGGCACAGGGTCAGACTGATTTGCATATAGCCATGTCTGAACTGGGGTGGCAGAGTGGGCTAAAGAACGGTGATGGATTAAACCCAGATCTTTTGACTGGGTGTGAGTGTTTGATTATTTCAGATGCTCCGTCCATCCCCACCCCCTTTTGTACCGCTTTTGGCCGCCATAAGTGTGGCAGGGTATGCTCAGACGTGAGTCTCTTGCTCACTTTGCCACTGGATTCAAGCAAGCCGGGCTGAAGACGGCTGGAATGCCAGAAACCGGTCCTCGGAAGCTTGTTTCCGGTCCAGGGAAGACATGGCTTGGCAGTTTGGGCTGGACTGTTCCCATGAGGCAGAGGGTCAGACTGATTTGCATATAGCCATGTCTGAACTGGGGTGGCAGAGTGGGCTAAAGAACAGTGATGGATTAAACCCAGATCTTTTGACTGGTTGTGAGTGTTTGATTAATTCAGATGCTCCGTCCATCACCACCCCCTTTTGTACCGCTTTTGGCCGCCATAAGTGTGGCAGGGTATGCTCAGACGTAAGTCCCTTGCTCACTTTGCCACTGGATTCAAGCAAGCCGGGCTGAAGATGGCTGGAATGCCAGAAACTGGTCCTTGGAAGCTTGTTTCCGGTCCAGGAAGACATGGCTTGGCAGTTCGAGCTGGACTGTTCCCATGAGGCACAGGATCAGACTGATTTGCATATAGCCATGTCTGAACTGGGGTGGCAGAGTGGGCTAAAGAACGGTGATGGATTAAACCCAGATCTTTTGACTGGGTGTGAGTGCTTGATTAATTCAGATGCTCCGTCCATCACCACCCCCTTTTGTACCGTAAAGTAACCCAAAGCAGCAGAATGTGATGTCTTGCATTTGCTTTTGGAAAAACCCACGTAAATCAGCACAACTCTGATTTGCGTGGCTTTGCAAATCTCAACTAACATTTTGCGTCCTGGCTGCGCCAATACCGATGCCAAATGTTAGTAAATCTGTCCCTCATGTCTCACTTGCTAAGCACACCATGAAAGTATTGATATGTATGTTTGGATGATTTCAGCAAATTTATATATAAATTCCACTCCTTGTCCTTGCTTTTCTAAATGTAAATCCCATCCCCATCTTGGATGTCAAATGTTTCCACTATTGTCACTTGTTGAGTGCAATAAGGGTACGATATATATTCAACCATATTCAAGGGGGAGGTAGAGAAAATATTTCATGATCTGAGGCTGCGACTTTAATTGTATATAGGATTTGTCCGTGAGCAGGGGACAACCAAGCTGTAAAGGAAAAACCATCGCTTCTAAAGCACTC
The DNA here is from genome assembly GCF_964263255.1 of Lissotriton vulgaris. Taxonomy (NCBI): domain Eukaryota; kingdom Metazoa; phylum Chordata; class Amphibia; order Caudata; family Salamandridae; genus Lissotriton; species Lissotriton vulgaris. Next base: position 1,860,186,656 of record NC_141689.1, read on the forward strand.
ACAAAAGTAGTACATTATCTCAAACTGATGGATGTGTGGGCAATATATCTGAAGACAATACAAAAGCGTGCAGTTTACTTCCATGTCCATGGGGTTTACATAAGGATCAGTATGCAACTCACAGGAAAAGAGACAGAAAATTATTTACTGCACAGGTAGACTGATTTCAGAACACTCATCACTTACAAACAGGATTCCACAGTTGCCAATCTTAAGGCTAGGGCATTAGGGCTTAAGCCTTTTCAGACCAAGAATTTCAGGTGTTAATCAACCTAGAGACACAGTTTTGTTTCAAGACTAATAAGGCCGGCATGAGGCTAGAATGAGAAGCATTCATGTAGAGATTAGGTGGTCATGTCTACGGTCAATGACTGAATAAAGTGCACATAGTTTATGCAAGTATCTTGGAGTGGAGGGACAGCCTGTGGAGCTAGGCATATACAACACCAGGTGACATCTGGCTTCAGGTGATTTCACTATAGAGAATAGAAAGGACATTCTAAAGGTCCTGATTGACCTGGGAGGTATTGACTGGATGTCAGTATGAAAGAATACACTAGAGTAGCTAATTGCTAGCTTGGCTCAAAAAGGGGAAAACAAAAGGACCACTCTGAAAAACACTGGCTCAACTGTTTATGGAACAATATGATCGTAATATGTAATGCCACTAGCCAGACCCAGAGCAAGTAGAGGAGTTCCTAGAAGGAAACTAGGATTCTGATTTCGATCAACAAAGCAGAGAGGTTCTTGAGTGCAGGCAGATAGCCATGGTGGAAAGGGTATATGCTGTAGAACGATTGAACAGATAGATGGCCCGAGGTAAGATAGGTTTCTTGGAGAATTGTTAAGAAACAAGGACAAGCAGCTTGAATTGTTTTGCACATGATATTTTGAATATTATGTTTTGTGAATTACAATTTGATGCATGTCATATATCCAGCAGGAATTAGAGTCTTTCCCCCTTTTATTGTTTTAGGGTCTGAGGATAAACTGGTGGAAGTTCAGTCGGATTTCCATAATTGGGTTGAAGTGAAGAGAATTGATGGACATCCCTATATTGCTACTCCAATGGAGCTCAGACTTATTTACGTACTTAGTGATACAGATGTACACTAACAAATGAGACCTTTGTCCAACATTCTAGGTAGGTTGGATGGGGCATCTGCAGCATTTTGGTGGTTGAACTTCATCCACCATACTCTAAATGAGGCCCTATGTTTGACAACATTATTATGGGCACGTTTAATGAAAAGATGGATACTCTGCTGGTACATAAGTGGGAGTGAGAGGTGGTTGTTTACCTGCAACAGGTGAGCAAAGTGTCATGTCCAGTGTTAGACCAGTGTGCAATGTACTAAGGGGGTTGACTGGAAAATCTGGCAGTAATTGATGAATGCCTGTGCACAAAAGGGTGGGAAGAAACAGCTAATTGGTTCCAGAAGGGTATCTTCTGCTGCTATGAATGAATTTATTTATTGTGTTGCTACTAAAAACCATCACAATATACAACGTTAAAAAGAAAGAAAAATAAACAGCAAAAAGAAAATGCAAGTCATTATTAAAAAGTAGTAGTTAAAAAACTCCTTATATTTAAAATCAAGCCGTCAATGAGATATGTAAACAGCCAGTATTATCTTAGTAGTTACAAATCCTCGGGGTAGAAATAATGCTCGTTGATGCCCCTTGGAAAAATCAACTGGGGTGTTCATCTGACTCTGCTTGTGCCAACTTGTCTTTCAGGAGTATGCGAGTGTGACGCATAAATTTCCCAAAGTTGGCCATTTTATTCACGCTGTCCAAAGTGTAGAGCTGACAGACAGCCTCCTTTGCAGTGCGAGTGACCAGTTGAAGAAGAATACGTCTAAGATAGATTCTGTGGACTTGCCGCAAAGCTGGGCAGCCTAGAAAAATGTGTTCCAGGAACTCCCTTTTGTAGTTACATAGACAACACTCTGTGGTGTCCAACCGTGGTTTCTAGGATGGATATAGTTCTTTTAAGGGGAGCGGATGTAGTCTTGAGGCTAAGATCTGGTGCAGTGCATGTCTCACCAGAGCCTGCGTGAGGTGGGGCATATAGGTGTGCAAAATGTGCGGGAGACATAGAGTTTCATGAAAGTCTTTGGCTGCCAAGGATTCCATACCCAAAGTGCGAGAGCGGGAACGTAGTTGCCTTTTTATTGATGATTTGATGATTGCATAGTTGATTAGGCTGGTATCCCAGTTCTTGTTTGCTAATTGTAGCAGATATTTGGCTATGGTAGGAGTGGCAGACCAAGGATTTCTCGGCTTTAGAAAGATAGACATTATGAGGGCCTTCATGGAATTTTCGGCCGCCGCGGTTGTCAAGTTATAGTATGCTGCCAAGGCGGTCAGCTCTTCTAATTTTTGTTGAATGAGGTGGAATTCAAGGCAGATCAACGTGTTTCTTGTACAGACAGGCAAGCAAAATATCTTTTTATATGCTGTGCAGTGTATGTTTTCCAGGTCCTGTGCAAACATTCCCGAAAATGCCTGTTGCGCATGATTGAGTGATGCAGTATTTTGGCCCGCAATACCCTTTGAATTGCTGTAGTTGTTGGGTTGTATAAGATGATGTATAGTTTGCAGAGAGCGTGTGTGACCTCTTCCCTTTCTGCCACAGTTTTTGTAGATGGACCCATGGGCGGGCAGTCTCACTGAGCCAAGCCCCAAGATAGTTTAAATTTTGTGCGCAGCCCAGAATCAGAGGACCCAGGCACCACTTAGAGTGTGATTTCTTCAGGTGGCAGCCAAAGATCACAATTTTGGACTGACTCGCATTCGCTACCAGCTCGTTCTTGACGTTATATTCTGACAGAGCAGTAAGAGCTTTTTGGAGACCTACTTTGGTATGATCCAAAAGAACGAGGTCAACAGCAAACTGCATCAGATGGATCTTTCTGATGCCAATTTTTGGAGTAGCGAGAAAGGTTCCCTGCTGTGCTGAGCCCAAGTCGGGTGTGCACAGATTGAAAAGCATAGGTGCTAGAACACATCTCTGCTTTAGCCCCGATCAGTGGTGATTTTCTCCATGGCAGACTCCCTGGAGAGTTTAACCCTGACCCAGGTTCGCAAATACAAAGATCTGATGACTCTTAGTAATTTCAGGCAAAGAATGCTTCAGATTACCCGGTCAAATGCTGCAGAGTAGCCAATGAAACAGGCGAAGAGTGGCAGAGAGCACTAGGCTACTGCTAGTTGGGCTAAGTATGACAAGACTGTAATATTGTCTACAGTTCAGCCCCCTTGTCTAAACCCCATCCGGTAAAATGGCAGTAGGCCTTCAGTGTGAACCGAGTCTGCTAGTTCCTGCAAGAGTGTAGTCGTATAAGCCTTTCCCTCGTTGTGCAGCAGCACAATCATCCAATAATTCTTAGGGTGGATGCTTGACCCTGTTTTAAAGATTGGTTGCAACAATGAGCCCCTCCAGGATTCCGGACATCCTCCAAAAGCCGGCATTCTGCATATAGCAATGAAATATTTAAGGACCAGAAGTCTATGTCCTCCCTAAAGAGACAGCTGGGCAGCCCATGCGGGCCTGCAGCACCATTTTGTCGAATTCTTTTAAGGACGGAGCAAACTGCTACCTCGTTTGGAACTGTAGATTCTACTGGTGGCCTTGGGGTCTCCGATCTGATGTTATCCGACTTCCTCAGTGGAGTTTATCCATTTGGACAGATAGCTTTCTAGTCGTTGGTGTATAGAGACCTCATGTGGGCTACCCAGGTCTCCGCGGAGACCGAGTTCTCTCCGCAGAAAGACCCATAAATTAAGTTGTTTAGATATTGCCAAAATTCTTGGCTTCTTGTTTTAATTTCCAAACAAATTGCGTGTGGGTCTTTGCCACTGATTTCAGTTGCTATTTAGCGGCTTCCGTTCCTGTTTTTTTTATACGCCCTTTGTTTTATTTATTTTTGCTTCGCGCTTTGCTTGATTGCTTGAGCTTGGCCTAAGTTGTGAATTGGTTTTCTTATTTTGCTGTAGGTGGTGCTTCCTCGGAGCAGCGTGCCCAGTTCGTATGCAAGTTTTTCCCATTCGCCTATGATTGCCCTCATATTAGGCTTAGTCAGCCAAACAGCCCATGTGGATTTCCATGAGACGAATTTGTTGCTGCTAGTCAGGCCCCATTTGATTCTCCTCAGGAGCCTATGTTGTTCTTCACCATTGGACTCTCCGAGGGGGCAGAGAATATGTCGGAATTCCACTGTGGTCGATAATTGCAACAGCAAGGCACGCATGATCACTTTCAGACAAATTGCACTCTAACAATGTCCCTGCAGATGAGTAAGACAGGGGCAGGATGTGTTGAAGTAGTTTCAAGATGTTTGGTCTATTGAGAGTGCTGATATTGCCTTTCGAAGTGTATAGTGAAGTCATAATCATCTTTGCTGACTGACCTCCCGCGGAAGCTGATATGTCTAGCCTAAAGCTGAAATCGTTGTGAGGAGGCCTTTGTGTTGATGAATATCTGTCTACATATTTAAGCGAGCTTTGTGGATCTTGCAAGTGGCCTGGGAAGCCAAATTCAGTTCCTTGGGCTGATCTTATGGGATCTGTTGTCCTGTGGGCGGCGTTGGCCCTATGAGGCTGTGCTATTAAAGTTTTGTTGCTGTCGATAGAATCTCTTCGTTGTTTTTTTCCTCGCCCTGGGACATTGGAAACTTTATTGGAAATTGGAGCCCAAGTTGGGGCGCTATTCCAGTTCAAGGGGAGTCCCCTAGGATGACAGCCACCACACAGTATTCCTTGGCTTTACTTATTGATAGGCTTGTGTACATACCAGGCCAGAGTTAGGGGAGCGTTGGATCGGATACCAAGGCGTGCTGGCTTATGATGGCCATCCCTGGGTCACTGGGCAGCATGAACTGTTCATTGTCTTGGGCATTTGTGCCCAGTAGATGGACATTGTGGGTGATTATGTCTCGGGCTTTGTAATCTCAGCGTTTTTGCTATATCTCCATGTGTGTCAATCCCCGTCTGTTTGGGGGGGTGGGGCCCATAGAGGCCTGCACATTTGGGTGCACAGTGGTTGTTTGCGATGCTGGAGGGCCCGGTTCTAGTGGGGTCTGAGTGTGGGCGTTCTTACAAAATATAGGGAAGATAGGCTGACTATTTTCTGTTTCGGTGGTCCACATTAGTGATTCTTTTTTGGGTCTCAGACTTGTTGGATTACGGTGGGGGATTCTCACTGGTAGTCGCTTTGAGTGCTTTTGTTGTTTTTTGAGTCATTTCCTCTCTCTCCGGGTCCTCAGTGGTGCTGCCTGAAGTTCATCTTGTGAGAGTATGGTCCCTAGATTGTTGGGGTTCGGATCCACTATGTGATTGCTGCCTCCTGTCGTTGTCTCTGGGTGTAGAGGCTGAGTTGCTTTACTTATAGCCAGCTGGTGACGTTGGATGGTTTTGAGATCTGCGTCCCTACTGGCTGCTGAGAGGTCCTTTGCGCCACTCACCGGGCTCTTGGGGGATAAGCAGGTTCTAAGTTTAAGTTTAAATTCCTCCACCAGCAAGATGAAAACCGTTGGGGGTGATGCCAATTTGTCAACTATCTCTGGGCACCAACATTCAAGGGGAGGGAATGAAGGGCTGCTCGTTGCGGTCATCTTATCAACTTCCTTGGCCATATCAGCCATTGTTGTTGCCATTACTTGGAGGGTTTCCATTTGTATTTCAAGTTTCTCCAATTGCCAAGTTAGAGCATTTATAGCTGTAGAGAGGAAAGTGCTGACTGTCCTTAGCAGGTTGTCCTGTGCGCATGAAAGTTCAAAAGGCAATAGCAAGAGTGATCTGTGGAGAGAGTAGCTTAGCTCTGGCTCAGAAGAGGAGTCTATGATAACGCATGAGTCCTCCTTGCGCTTGTAAATGTTTGAGTCTTAAGTTGGCGCAGCACTGTGATTGGTCTGAGCGCTGTGGTTCCACACTCATCCAGGTAATGGGAGCCTGGGGGAGCCTGGGGGAGCCTGGACATGTTCTCCACCCAGGCTGCAATGCAGCCTGCATCGAGAACATGCAAAGTATACATAACTGTTTTGCAGGCCCAAGAGGGACAGCCTATCAGTCACTGTACACTTCCAATGTGCCCACCACTTCTCCCCCCTGCTCTGAGAGCACAGGATCCCGAACCCGCAAAGATGCCCACAGCAGGAGCAAACAAAATGATAATAGCAATGTGTTATTATCATTTTATTTTTCCTTTATTTCCACTGCTGAAAGCAGTGCAGTGATGCTCCTCTGCCTTAGTGAACGATCCACCACTGTATAAGTCCCTAGCATATGGTACAACATGTACCCAGAACCTGTGTTTTAAATTCTACTATTGGGCTGCAGGACTCCTTTTGCCACCCACTAAAGTAACAATGTAAAACATGTTTACAGGCCTGCCATTGCAATCTACGCGTGGAGTTTTTAAAACTGAATTTACAAAACAAGCCTTTAGCCCAGCTTTAACCTTCCTTTTTATATACTTATTAGTCACCCCAGAGGTAGGCCCTAAATGTCCATAGAGCAGGGTGCCTGAAAGTTGGACATGCATAACTTGTTTTACATGTCCTGGCAGTGAAAATCCTACTAAGTTGTTGTTAACACTGATTTTCACTAATACATTTAATAAGTGCTACATTAAGGGCCAGATGTAGGTAATTCCTATTTACCGACTCTTAAATACCGACTCATACCGAATCGGTATTTAAGAGTCGGTAAATAGGAAGGAGGCAGATGTAGGTAAAAAATTACCGATTCTGTAAGGGTCGGTATTTACCGAATCTGTAAATACCGATTCGGTATTTCACATTGATTCCTATGGGCCTTGAAGCCCATAGGAATCAATGTGAAATACCGATTCGGTATTTACAGATTCGGTAAATACCGAATCCTGCCAGGGTGCAGGGGGTGTCACTTTGACACCCTCTAGCACCCCAAGTACAGGCATGTGTGCCATGTGGCACACATACATGCCCTAAGGGCATGTCTGTGTGTCACATGACACAGGTGTGCATGCCAGATGTGCATGCACACCTGAATTCGGTATTTTACCACCCAATAGGATTAGGTGGTAAAATACCGACTCTTAAGGGCCTGTGGCACTCTTAGGAGTGTCACCTACATATGGATTTACAGAATCGGTATATTTACTGATTCGGTAAAATACCGAAGTGGTAAATTTACCGAATCAGTAAATATACCGATTCTGTAAATTCAGACCCACCTACATCTCAAAAGCCAAATACCGATCGGTAACGGCCGAAATCGGCCGTTACCGACCGGTATTTGGCGACCTACATCTGGCCCTTAGTTTGGGAAGAGCAAGAAAAATGGTTCATGGACTCGTTTTAATAGTAATTTAAAATCCATCTTTATGGTAAAGTCAATAATATTATGGATATCACATTTTTAAAACATTTTCATTTTCCAGCCTAAACCAAAAAGCTTTCCTCTCAGTGCCCATCTGTCACCAGACCCCTGGTGACTCCTCTGTGCAAGACGTGTGTTGCTCCCAGACAGTGGATAAAGGAATTGGGGTTGGGAATTTTCCCTGGACAGGATGGCCTGGAGGTTGAGCTCAGCCCTTCCTGAGTTTCAAACAATGCCGACCTTGTGCCTGGCAGACTAGGCTTACACCTAGGCATATCTCCCTTTTGTCTCTCTAGTCACGACAGCACCAAACCTAGTGGGGGTAGAGGAACTGATGAGGACTGGTTTAGGGGGTGCACAAAGGCATGCCCTCCACCCACAGGCTCATCTGCATTTGGTTGACATCAAGGCCTTCCTGGGCACAGAAGTTTGAATTCATCCACTCAAGTTTTCCTGCCTTTATTGACACCTGTGCTGGGATCCCATGGATCAGCAACCCACCGTTGCAGAGCCCAATTTCTGATCCATCTTGCAGCTAGCCCAGCCAACAACTCATTGACAACCACTTTTTCTCCATAAAAATGTCCAACTCCGAAGGTCAACGTTCCACCGGGACTAACCTAGTCCCTGTATCAGACAGACGCTCCATCACTGTCAGCTTTAACCATTTAAGTTTGACCCGGTCTAGTGTAATCAGATAACTGCTGTTGGTGCTTTGTGCTTTTTGGCACTATTTGTAATTCAAACTTTAAAATGTCAATTCTCCAGGTTTACATATTGGATATTTCCCATTTTGTTGTCATTTTATTCATTGCAATATACTGTATGTTTCTAAATGGGCTTTATTTGGATTTCTCTTGTGTTGTGTTTTAACTTTATTGCTGCTTGAGTGCTGCATACATTCTTTGTATATTGCCTCTAAGTTAATAAGTTAAGCCAGACTGCTTTGTGCCAAGCTACCAAAGGGTTAAGCACATGTATATTTAGTGACTTTGATGTTTCACTCCGAAAAGGACTGTGATTAATATTTTAAGTGGATTCTCACCCACCTCAACTACTGCTCCATTTTCTTACAAATCTAAATGTAGAAAAATATAATAATAATACATAACTATTACCTTGATTTTGATGTACTTAATTAAATTAGAATTATTTTGCTGAAGCTTAAATTAAAAACAATTGCCACCTAAAATAAAATAAATGTTTCTATATTATGTATTGATAATTATTAAAAGGTATGCATAGTACTGAAAGTAATGTAACTATATTTTATTCAAAGTTAATGTTATATATATTTTTAATTTAAAATGGTTGTTTAATGTTATGATTAAATAATGAATGTGTATTTTTTTTAAACTATTTCTTAGCATGAAATTATGTTTATTTATATGTTTCACTATTTTAAATAATTTCAATTAATTTAACATTATGTCATATGGGTTTTGTTTTAAGTCCTTATCTCAATCATTTTCTATGGGAGGGTGTTGGAGTACAAGCGGCTGGCTATGTGAGCTGCTAGACTTACTACCTTTTCTTTTGGGCATTAATAAATTACACTCGTACATTTTCTCCATCTCCTTTGAGTAACATTAAACTTTGGTTTTGTGGATAGCCCAAAGTAGTACATTCAGGTGTAAGAGTAAATTACAAGTGTAAAGTAATCATAAATATAAGTAATTTTTGTGAATAACCTCCTTAATGATGAAATAATGGTAATTGCATGCAAAGACATCTTTAACTGTTCATACATTTGAGTTACACACTAAAATATATTATACATTATGGCTGATTTAGATTTTGTAGGTGGGGAGTGGGGTATGCCTGGTCCAGACTGAATTCAGTGTTGCATGCCAGGGATGGTGTCCTGAGGACTATGAGTGACATGGACATCAAGTTAAAGTGCTGGATATTTAGCAAAATATGTTTCACAAATTTGCGTTGAGTTAAGGTCACCCTAGATGTCAGCAGGCAGCATCGGGCCTGGCATGCTTAGGCTTTGGTTGATGGGCAGTAATTGGGGAGAACAGAGGGAAGATCTCAATGATGGCTGGGCTTCATTTCAACTCTTGTGTCGCAGCACAGTCTCCTTCTTTGTGAGGTGAAGTGCAATTTGGCTTTAGTCTGACAATAGCAAAAACTCATTAAGGTAGAGAAGGAGCAATTTCATTTGTAGTTTTTGCTAATTTTTGCAACGGGTAAGTGTTTTTAGTATGTAAAGGAAAATTTTGTGCTGGATTAGTCAAGCAGTACATTTGCTTACCTTTAAATCATAACATGTTTTATATCATTGTACATAGCTCCACTGATAATCAATATCTATTTTTTTATTTTATACTTGCAGCAACACCAAAGAAAAGGAAGAAGAAGTTGTTTGCCACCACCATACCACCAGAAGGCATTCCCTCTCTATCTACATTAATATGCAGCATGACCTTCTGTCAAACTGGATTTCCTTTCTTTTTCTTAATTTTCCAATTATCAAATTAGTTAGTGTTGGTATAGCCCACACACCTCCTTGTGTTGCCTTTTACATTTCTTTCTATTTCATCAGCCTACTCCCTCCAGACTTCTTTGTTTTCCCTTCTTTCCCTCCTTTTTTCTTACTGTGGCAACATCAAAGTTTTCCTTACCCCTCTTTCATTTGTCATGTCCATTCCCTTCTCCCTCTTTTAATAAATGGATTCCTGGTCGTTTACCCCATTATTTAAAGTTGTATAGCACTCATTGGATTTGTGACCATGTGACTTTAAAATTTTATACGTACACCTTTCAAAGAGATTCTTTGGCTAGGAATGAGTTCAGATTTAGGGGGTATTTTTCTTGTGCAAATACTGCTGTTGGAACAGATATTACTAAATATGTGCCTTGTTTCCCAGAGCCTCACTAATCAGCTAGAGTGGAAGAGCACCAGGAGGTGGAACATTATTCAGGGGAGAAGGAGATGCAAGTGGCTGATGGGATGAGCAGTAAGTCAAGGTCCTTACTCAATGGCAACAGCTCCATCTGTTGCATTTTGTTATAATATTTCTTTTCTTCCTTGCTACTTCCAAACCCCAATCCCCAATTCTTGTCAAGCTATCCATCTCCCTACGTTATTGTCCCTGCACCCTGGTCATTTAAATTAAGGTAAGAAAAAGAGATGTGTTCATGTTTCTCTTGCCCAGTGCCCACTGTCCACTTTTACCTACCACTTCTCATTCCATCCCATCATGTTCCTGACATATGACACAAATTGTTCCTTAACTCCCTTCTAAGTTTCTTCCTTATATACCATCTGTTATACTTATCAGTCTTCTACCTTCTATTAACCACTCAAACTGTCTATAGCCTGTAGCATTTGTATCATTATCGTTATAAAAAAATAAAATCTTGGGAACTAATGCAGTTATATTTCTTAATCAGATTGTTCTTCAACTCAAGTATGGGATTGTATATCATTCGACTCTGCAAACTCCAAAGAGGAGCTGGTCGTCCTTTGAAATGATCCTACTCTCATGGTACATTTTGCTGGGTCTGTTTCTCTTGTCAGGAACTTTCCTCTCTCTTTATCTCTCCTAGGATGGAGGAATCCCATCTGGAGTCCCTCAGAAATAAAATATAAGCCAGGTAAGTATATTGGGTTCTTCTCTCTCTTTTCTATCATTTCCTGCTACTATCTTAGTGGGGAGTCCCCCTTTTCTGAGAAGGAATTCTCTTAACTTTGTTCTTGCTTGACAATATATCTGCAAGCATTGGCTGCGAACATACTAAGACATTTATTTAGGTCTTTCCCCAATTCAAGGGTTTTACCCAAAAGGTCATTCCAACTACTGTTTTAGGTATCTCCCTGTTTATAGGTCCAGATAAACCTTCTCCCGGAGTCCTTTGCTTTCCTCTGTTAATTTTAGGTGCTATGTTTCTTTTAGTTATCTTTTGTAATATATATAGTCTAGGGTCGCGGGCAGGGGTAGAACAGAAACAAATCACTGTTTGGTACATCAGGCTTAATGTTCTAATATCCTCAGTTTCCGGTCCTGTACCCACCACCCCCCATATTCGGGCACTCATGTGGGAAAGCCACACTTGCCCTGGAGCGTGGGGTGACGAAGGGCCTTTCCAGAGGTTTTCCTCTACAGGAGACTCTTCGGGTTGTGCGTTTGCCTCCTGAATCGATGGAGCTGATTGGGTCTCCACTGAGTACCTTTGGGTAGCGTTGCATCCGTTTCCTGCTACTCCCTCAAAGTCTCTGGTTGCTTCACCCATGTGGTCATCCTTAAATCTTCTGTGTCCTTCTCTCCTCCTCCTTGCCAATCCCTTACCCTTGGAATCTCAATAACTATCCATGTGGGCTTCTCCTGATGTGGAAATAGAAGTCTGCATTCAGTTTTCTTTTCTCCTCTTTGTCCTTTTCCACTGTTGATTATTGTTTTTTCTGTTTCAGATGCTGGAACGGTGACCGTCCACAGAGGGATTTCAGGTAAGTCATCCTCCTCTCTATTCTTAGTCGTTTAAATCCTATGGTTAGCCAGCAGTTGCTTCATGAGGCTTTGAAAAGTTGCTTGAGTCCCATGTATCCCAAAAGCAGAGAACAATGAATTGATATAACCCATAAGGAATAAAAAAACATGTTTCTTTCTTTGTCCTCAGGGCGCATGGGAATCTGTTGTAGATATGAATTTTGCTTTCCCCAGCTCTTCAATAAGTTCATCTATACATTGGGCATGGGAGAATTGATGTCCAGAAATCTATTGAAGACTGAATAGAGCTGTATGGTTCAGGGACAAGGAAAATAGGTGAATTCAACTCGCTAGAGGAGTGTTCAATTACTCCCAGTTTCAACATTTGTTCTACCGATGCTTGCATTGCTTTTCTCTGAGACTCGGGTATGAGTTATGGTCTTTGTTTTATTATCCTCTCTCTCTCTGTTTATATAACATGTTAATTCAGATAGGTTTAGCCCAGGAAATTTGAAAAGATGCCAGACCAAGGCTTGAGACATTGATATAATTCTTCCTTTTGCCTGGCCGTTAGCATGTTCCCTAACGGAAGTTCTCGTAGAGTACTTTCTTCTTGTATACCCTTTTTGCTAGTTCAATGCTTGTGGTGTGACCAAGCCATTTTTGAGGAGGTTAATATAGTAAATTTGTGTGTGATTTCCTTGTAGTTGTAGTGTATGTGTGTACCTTTCCTATCCATTCTACAATTTAATCGGGGTTTTTAGACTCAGATTTTAGTTTGTTTTCTGATATGGGAAATAACACTAGAGTCCACACCCCCACCTTCATCTCTCTCCATTTCTTTCCTTTAATATAGAAATAGGCTTGCTTTTATTGGGCCTGATCAAGGCAATACGGTCTGTATAGTCTAATAGTTTCCTCTCTTCTTTAGAGTAAGTCTCCCATGCTTCTCAGGATATTTTAGCAAAGTTCTAGGTTTTCGACCAAAGAGTAGTTCAAAGGGAAACAGCCTAAACTACTTTGTACTTGATTTCTGATTATGAATAGTGGTATTGGCAATAGCTGATCCCATCCTTTCCCTTCCCCAGTAAGCATTTTTTTCAAAGCAAGAGTGAAGTGATTCACATGTAAAATGTTGCTTGAAAGCTGGTCCACGTCACCGTGGACTGAACATCTCTGTCCTTCATAGTGTCACCAACCAATTGCAGCACTTGATGGTGCAGTGCAGGCACAGCTACAAAGGAAAAATAGGCCCAGCTTGAAACCTTATATTTTAGGAAGAGAATCTCCAAACATTCAAGAAACCCATCTCCTTCCATGAATGAAAAAGGGAGAAGGTAAAGCGCTAACATTTTTGCCAGCTTCCCATTATATAAATAGACTTTCTCATGGGTTTCGGTGGTATGGTAAACATAGTCTTGGCAGTTGTTGTGACTGTTTTATTTGTGATACCTCACACTATGTGGTGACCTACGGGAAGTAGGTAAGCTGCTTAGGAACTTTCAGGTAACTGTATCTCTCTCTCCCTCTTGCCATTCAGAGGTTGCTGCGGGTGAAGACTGCATACAAACGACACTCACAGGGCTGCTTCAAATGACACTGACATTCTCTTCTTTATCAACACCACCTCCGTCTATTAATTGAACATTTTCTTTCCTCTCACCACCAGCAGGTATGTTTTGGAGGTGGTCTTCCTACATTATTATGTGTTGGTTTTTCAGATGGGCTAGGTTTCCTCCTATACCATAATGTCTACCTCGTAGATTGAGTGTTCTGTGATGTGCTCCTTGTGTGGCCTGAATCTAAAGTCATCCCGAACTGGGTATGAGAGCTTCCTTAGTGTGATGAAGCATTAAGAACTTTTTGAGGTGGAACTAGGCAGTTGTGCTGACCTTTTTCGTGGGTGAGCTGTGACTTCAGTGGAGGGGGTGGTGGTTGCTGCAGGTTTTTGATGTCTTTTTCAAAAGATGGAATCTAATAGCCTTGGTGGAACTATATGACTCAGAGCATGTTGACGAGAGGTGAGAAGTGCTTTCTCAGTGTCACTTTCCACACTAACAATAACTGGCACATCATCACTTTACTCACTGCCAAGATTTTTGAGAACCTTCATTTTCTCTCATATTTTGTTGTGGGTCTCGGTTGGGTTTCTATCCATATTAGGATCATTAGAAGGGGGATTGGAGAAAACGCAGGAGTGTCTTTTGTTTTCTTTGCTGGAGATTGTGAAGCTGATGTATACAATTATGGAGCAGTCACAAGTCCATGATCTTTTGCAACAAACCCAACCTCCAATTCGGCTTTTACTTCTGGAAGATCAGGTGTAGCAGGCTGTGGTCCTTATTGTTGACTTTTCTGTGAAGTTTCAGTTTACTGCTGCAGCAATACCTTTTCAGGCTCACTGCTCTCCATGACTGCAGTCACTACAGAGCAGACAGATATGGGCTTTGGTAGAAGCCCCACTGATAAAGGGATGATCCTCCTCTCACCCTCTTTATGACCCTTTAGTGCTAATGGAGAACTTATGGGGTCAGGTATAGTGATACTACTGGTACGATCACAGAGACCTTGCTAGTGTATTGTAGTTGCTTCCTTTTGTCCTGCATGCTGTTTGGCTGTTTCTTTGAGCTTTTCATTACTTTCTTAGTCACATGCTCCTTGCAATATGCTTGGAGGTTGGTTGAAACCCTTTTGTTTGAGCTGTTTTTCTCTCTTTCTTATTTAGGACTTCATATGCCATTATGCCTCAGTGACGGCTGTAAGGAAATGCCCTTTTTGCATGATAACCCCCTGAATGTTTTGGGCTGATGCCGCTGGTTTTTCAACTCTGAGTGTGCATTGAGGCCTAAGAATCAGACATCCGTGCCAATGTTCTAACCTCTTAGAAAATGTATGTTGAATTGGCTACCCCAATTGGCATAAAAATACTTACTTAGAAGTTCCTAGTATCTAGTACCATGGGTATCCAGGGTAGGTGAGACAGAGTGCCCCCTAGGGCTGTTGCAATGGTTGGTCACCCTGTGTGTGTGTGAGACCAAGTGCAAAATGGCTCCCAGCCTGCCACTGCAGCCTGGAAGAGTAGTTTTAAACTGCTAGTTCAATATTTTCATTTAAACCAATTGCAAAGCCTCACTTTCCCTCACAATATAAGTAAGTCTCTCCAAAGAAAGGCCTTTTGAGCCCTGAGGTAGGTAACTATGTATTATTGAGTAGGACATATACTTTTTCTATGTCCTGAGGGCAAAACTCCCAAATTATTGTTTTTACTTTGGAAACTTTTGTAGCTCCGTTGGCTAACACAGAGTTACCGCCTGACCACTCAGTCCAGCTAACCTAAATGGGACAAGTAAAATGGACACTTCAATGTATCAGACTAGAATTGGCATTAAAACTGACTTGATGTCCAAGTCAAATTTAATATCACTTTTATGGAAGAGCAACTTTTAGAAGTTTTCCACTCTATAGCCCAGTTTGTCCAGTGGCCTCACACGGTTGCTGGCCACCAGAAAGTCTTCTGCCATTCTGGCGAGTTGTGTGAATGACTCCAAGGCTCAGGAACAATAGTGGCCTGCTAAAGAGGAATGTAGTACCTGCCCCTTGTAGGACGCTACTCAGCCTGTTAACCCAAAAGGTGAGCTCCCAAGGTAAATTGAGTTTTGTGGCAAATGGCGATCATCACTCCTGAAGGGTTGCTCCCCCTTTCAGATAGACATGCGGGAGGCAGGAACAGAGAGGGGAGACCAATGCCTAAGCGGATTTTCCCATGGGAATGTAGCACACTTCTAGGGTGGGCTACCAAGCTCCTAACATCCAAGGAAGGTTTCAGACATCTTGGGAGTGGGCCGAATAGTGCACTCTGGGATTGCTAGATTCCAGACAAAGTGGGAAGTCATCACAGGGCGGAAATGGATCCTGGTAGCGCATTGGCTGCTGACCGCATCCTTCCCCAGTGCAATTTCTGGGCATAAATAGCACAGCCCATGGAACTCTGATTCTCAGATCACACCAGAACTGGAGACAGGACAGAAGATGGACTGCCCTGCTGACCCCTGAACCTGGAAAGAAAGGCTACACCATCTGCTGGACTGAACCTACCTCACCTTAGGCTAACAGAGACAGGACTGTGCCTGTGTCTCCTGGCTTGAGGGAAAGTCGCTCCTGAGCCACAGACCAAAGAAGTGACTTCAAGGGTCAGTCGGCTGATCCCTTGGAACCAGTACCAGGGCCATCAAAGCTGAAGAAGCCCCATCCAGGGATTTGGTAGCCATATTCCTGGAATCATTGCCAACTGCCGCTAGACACCTGAGAGACCATTCCTTGACAGCTAAAAGGTGCCCCCAAGTCTGCTGGACCTGGAAGTGTCATTGAGTCCTGGTTGGTCACCCCAAGGGACACATTCCTCCATTGAACGATATTGCTGGACCCGATGTGTACGGAGACCAGTAGCCCCATCTACAACTGCCTTTTTCTGGCTTAAAGAGGACTTCTAGGGACTCCGACCTCTCTGGCTAAAGTCTCTCCACTTCTTTTGTGGATCTATGAATAACTGTAATGACACCACCATAGACCGCACATCACCCAGAGCATCCTCAGCACCCTTCATTTCCAGCATTAGGACCACGTCATTAAAGTCTATGGTGGTTTTGAGGTAAAGTGTGAAACTGGACTTGAGAATACCTTGGTGACCAAACACTCCTAAGTGGCTCCCTGACCTCCATGTTGGATTTGGTCGCACCACTCAGGGTAAAGTATTTAAACACAACTCTTTCAAACTATCCAAAAGTAGAACACTGCTTGCTCTTAAAAAACTGTTTTTACTTATATACAAAAACAGAAAGGGGTCCGTTGGGGATCCCCTTCCATTTGTGGATGGGTTACCACCTACTTGAAGTAGGTGGTAAAATGTGAATGTTTAGAGACTACATTTCAATCTCTAAACATTCTTGCATACCACTGCAGTTCGGTAATAGGAAGGAACACCCAAAACATGCTCCTTCCTCATGCTAAAAATGGGTATGTATAAAACATTCTAAACAATGTTTCAGTAACATGTTACCGAATCACAATTTGGGAATGATACATACTAAAATGCATTTTTCAAGTTGCAAGTGGCCTTATTCTGCAAATCAGGCTGTTTTCAACTGGAAAACTGCTTGATACATCTGGCCCTTAGTCCTATCTGAGCCCTGATTCATAGTCCACTATGAAATTCATTGGCGTGTATGGTACAACATACAGATAGTCTTAAACTGTTGCAATTTTAGACTTACAGAGTGAACAGAGCAGTCCATAGTCTCCAAGGCAATCTGATTCTGGTCTCCCGAGATTTTAGATGTAAGCATCCTATCGGATTGAAGCTAGAACTAAGCTATCATCCATGCTATGAGTGAAAAACATTTGATATATTGCGCTAATCAAGACTTTCCCAGGTGCCCTGTACAGGCAGGACAAAATATCGCATTGGTCATGATTTGTAAAGTCCTTGCACCCATAGAGAAAGTAGTCCTGTAGCTGTAAATACTTAAAACAGAACAGATGGGGAAGCTCAAAGAGGATCTGAAGGGAGGCAAATGAACAGAAGCCATTAGAATCAAATAGCTGACCAACAGTCTCCAAACCTAGCTTTGCCCAAGCCTTGCTCATTGAGTCATGGAATACCTCAGGAAATGTTGGATTCCCCCAGAGTGGTGTATATGTGTGCAAATTTGTTAAGGAAAACCTATCACAGATTTCTCTCCATATGCGGGCAATGTCCCTAAGAATCTGAAATCGGAATCCCTTACAGTAGTTAGGATTCATTAGCCTATACAAAAAGAGCCTAGCATCAGGTCCAAGAGCCAACTGATAGCCCAAAAAGGATGGATTAGAATCTAGCACTGTAAGCAAATTGCATATTCGGCTGGCGGAAGCTGCCCAGAAGTAGAGTTTAAAATTGGGTAACCAATGCCCCCCTTGCTTATATGGAAGTTTTAAAAACTGGAAAGCACATCTGGCCCATCTGTGGCCCCATATGAAACTGCCAATAGCACCCTCCAAATGCTTAAAAAAAGAATCAGGGACTCAAAGTGGGATTGCACGGAATAAGTAAAGAAATTTAGGGTGAATATTTATCTTCATGATATTACATTGTCTGATGGGAAGCTGATTCAATGACCACGGTTTACCAATTACTGACTGCAGTAGGGGTTCATAATTGAGTTTAAGGATGTTATCGACCCGAGTGCTAATTCTGACCCCTAAGTAGGTGACTGTGGCCACTACTCCCTAAATCAGATCCTCTGCCTTAGAATTAAGTAGTACACTTGTTTTAGAGGAATATTAACACATAAATAATCTAACTTACCTTGTGACAAGTAAGCAGTCTGAACTTAAGTAAATAGAAATAACTGTTGAGGGAAAACAAGATTAAACTAGCCAGTGCAAGAACCCTTTACAGAGAGTTATTGTGAGAAATTACAATCCCATGCAAAGTCTACTACAAAAGGTCACTACATTAACCTGTGCTGAACCCTCAGGAGCTTGGCACAAAGAGCAGTTAAGCTTAACTTAGAGGCAATGTGTAAGGTATTTATGCAGCACACAAATATTAATAATGTTAAAACATTACACAAGAAAATCCCAAACCAATATAAGAACATAGAATAAGTTTTAATAAATACTTTGACTCAAAAACATAAAAGTCCAATCAGTAGAACCGGAGTTGCGAATTTTGAAAGTTTAAGGTTCAAAATAACACATAAAAGATCAAAGTATCGATCACAGACATTCAGTTGCACCAGACTGGGTCAGAGTCAAAAGTTAAGGCCGACGTGATGGAGCGTGTTTCGGATAACAGAAAGTAGATTGGGCCTGGTCAGCACTTACCCTCAGACTTAGAGAAATGTCTTAGAAGGTAAACTTTAGTGGGGTAAGACTGCAGGACGTAGGCCAGGAGGGAGCTTTGCTGTCGGTTGGCCTTGGGTCGGAGCTGCGATAAAGATTTTTACGTTCGGACTTAGTCGCTGAAATGTAAGTTGAAAAACTCCAGTGGCACAAGGAAGAAGGCTGTAGATTGAGACAGTTCCACAAGGTCGGATACCCCTTTGGTGAAAGACCTTTGACAGAGGTGTAACACAGGCCCCTGTATCTCCCGTGGAGCAGGGGCCCTCAAGCTCCAGGGGGCCCCTTCAGCACAGCACTCTGGCTGCAGAGCTCCTGATTGAGCCCAGAGGGGGCCCGTCCACGTGCCTTGCAGGATGGGGCCCTCGAGTTATGTTACACCAGTGACCGTTGAAATAGATTTACTGCTGGGGAGAAGAATATAGCGGGAGTAGCTGTGAAGTCAAATCAACCAGCTATTCACCTCTGGCGGATAGATGAGCGGTTGGTCCCAGTCTCCTCCTGGTTCTCAGAGCACTTTTTGGGCATTTGGCCACCTTTAGTACCATAACCAAGGGTACAGTACTGGTGGGACACCTCCCGAGGGGTCATGACTCACTCAAGCTGGGTCCAGCTGCAGGTTCAAGATGGTGGGAACCTGTTATGCACATGTGGCTCTGAACAGGTGGCCAGCAAACTAGTCCTTTGAGTCACTTCTGGTAGTCCTGGGTGCAGATGTCGATGCAGGGCTGGCCTCTGAGGATTCAAGGCTGGCTCCAGGCAGCAAAGCAGTCCTTCCAGGTACAGCAGCAGTCTGGCATAGTGCAAAGCAGGTCTTAGCAGCAGGCAGTCCTCTGGGAGTCTTTCCGCAGGTCCAATGTGAACTGAAGATTGGGATTGAAGGCCGTATTTTTATGCCCTGGTGCCCTTCTTCTGGAAGGTGGGGAGTAGCTTCTGGAAAGGTTCTTTGAGGCACATGGAATTCCCTTACTCCCCTGCCCTGGCTCCAAGCTGGCTGCAGTGCCAATACAGGGTCATTACGCCCTTTGTGTGAAGCACAGGCTATTCGGGTGTAAAATTGGCTATGCTCAGCACCACCCTCCCATCCTGCCAGCAGATGACACATTCAGGCACACCTAATCCCTCTATTGTGTGACTGTCTGGGAGGAATTAAAACTTCTATATGTCAACTACATCCAGTCATGTGACCCAAGAGAGGCTGCATGTACAAAGGGAAAAAAATGCCAACAATCTAAAAGTGTAATTTTTAAAATTTTAATGAAAAATCTGACTTTACCATTAAAGATGGTTTATCATTACAATTCCATAGGTACCCAATATGATATAACTACCTCCTCTCAATTGGGAAGTACAGCCAATTACATGTAATAAGGAATCCCCAATGCTATCCTATTTGAGAGGTAGGCCTCACAGTATAGAAAAACAAATTTGGAAGTGTTTCACTACCAGGACATGTACAACTCAAACGTACATGTTCAACCTCTCAATTACACAGCGCCCTGCCAAATGGGCTACCTAGGCATTACCTTAGGGGTGACTCATATGTGATAAAAGAGGAATTTACGGCTAGGCAAGGGGTTTAAATGCCATGTCAAAATGGCAGCGGAACATTACCTTCAGGCTACCATGGCAGACCTCAGGCATTTTTGAAGTGCTACTTAAGTGGGTGGCCCAATAAGTGCTGCAGGACCACTGGTAGCATTAATTTACAGGCCCTGAGCATATTGTATACCACTCTAGAAAGGGGTGTGTAAGTAAACTAAATATGTTAACTGGGTGGATGTCAATCAAACCATGTTTAGGGGAGTGAGCACAAGCATTTTAGCACTGGTTAGTAGTGGCAAAGTGCATAGAGTCCTATGGTCAACAAAAGCAAAATTCCAGCAAAAACTTGAGGTAAATAGGCAAAACGTTTGAGGGAAGACCACCCTAAGCCTGACAGGTCTAACAGTAATAAATAATGGAAAAATGGAAAGACACACTGATTTCAGGTAAACATGTGAACAAGAATGTACTTGTGACTCTAAGCCATATTTACTGCAGATTACGTAGGAAGATTGTGTTATTTGCTTTCCTTGTTATTAGAATGATCTGTTGAAAGAAGCAGAATTCATGGATAAGTTCCACAGAAAACTACATAAAAGAAAAAGGTACATGTATGCACTGTTTGTTAGAGGGAAAGTAACTGGTATTTGAAAGGACAGAATCCTTAAGTAATCAAAATATATTTTGTCATTACAGATCTCCCTCCCCATCCCAAAACCCTACACCTCACCTGGGCCCAGATGGAACCGAACTCGAGGAACCAGCCTTTCCTGGAGGTGGGACCCCGTTGAGCATCATACCATTCCAGAGGATTACCAGCAGACATATCAGCCTTCTGTTGTAGGGGAAGGAAGTCCAAGTAGCCATAGAATGGATTGTAGAAGAAGATTTATTAAGACTTATTTACAGGTTATTAGGTTGGTAAGTTTCAGGTAAGTTGTTGATAAGTACATAGAAGACAGCTTCACCAGGAGCAGCATCCTTGCTGTTCAGCCCACCAGCCCACATACTCCAACTGACTCTCTCTCATCCACACCAGGCACACCAGCATTCCACTCCATCACATTCATACTGGTAGAGCAGTAGGGAACAGGTAACGAAGAGAACGGATGCATAGTAACAATTCAATGCACAACACTCTCCCTCCAAAATCCAAATCCAAAATGACAAAGGGCTGAAGAAAGCAGAGGGAGGAGTATTCAGGACAGGAAAAGGAAATTGCTGCTGTATGTACAGTAGCCTCCCAGTCTCTGTGGCAGTTTCATCCTCTTAAAAAAACAAAAAAACTGAAAAACATTGTCTGTACTCAAAAACATACCCTAGAGTTTGATGTGGATTAAATTCAACAAAAAAATGTATTTTTTAGTTGCTTTTCAAGTCACTCACTTTAAAAGAATGCTGCTCGCGCGTTCATATTGTAATTTTGTGTCAAAAAATTACCTGAACAGTTACCTTGGGAAAAACGTCAACCTGAAATGTTTGTTGACTGCCATCCTTAAAGAATTGCCACTCACATTAGGGAAGATGCAGCCAGTGTTTATTCTGTTCACATTATTTCTCCTTCTCATGTTACTATCTTTCCCCGAACTTGATTTTCCTTATACAATGAGGTGTAATGTAGTGATCTCTGTAATTTACGTGCCAATTTCGTTATACAAAATTATGCCAATTATGCTGCGTAATAAACATTTCTCCAGGTCTAGTGGAGGGCTTCCTCCCACATGCAGGGTCTCCCTTTGCACTTGAAGCAGAGACCTTTGCTTGCTACAAAAAACAGTCAATGACATACAGTATGAGGAACTGTGCCTTTTCATTGTCATTCTGAGCAATCCTCTTTTCACAACAACACTATTCACCTCCACCCTGATGCCCTATTGTTGAAGGACTTTGCATTGCCGTGAAGTGCAGTGGGTGTTCTAACCCGGTGGGGGAAGCTATGCAAACGATGGGAGGACCTTCATCACTGGGCAGAATTAAGGCCCGGGAGATTATTGGCATGCCATTCATGGCACATTCTCGGTAGACCTGCATTACACCACTGTACCGGATGGTATTGAAAGCTGCATGGCTGACATTTCAGGTTCAGCTGAAAGAGTCTGAAAAGCAGAGAAACCTTAGAGGTACTTTAGTGTTAACCACTTATTTATTTATTTATTTACTTATTTATAAAGCGCGACATTCATCCCATTGGGATATCACGGCGCTAGGAGTAGCAGAGAAGTGGTGAAACATGTTGTGATTGATGGGGCAGCGGCAGACGGTGGGGTTAGGGAAATAGATATGTTTTGAGATCTTCCTGAATGTCATAAATTCGTCGGTTAGTCGTAACTCCAACGGATGCTCATTCCAATGCAGTGCTGCAAGGTGCGAAAAGAAGTGTCCACCTGTCCTGCTCCTACTGATTTTTTTGTTCTCAGCTAGTGCTTAAGAGCGTGACCTTAGGCATCTGGGTGGGGTATAGAATTTGGTTCTATTCTGGAGAATCTTAGGGCCTGTGCGGTGGACTTAAGTGAACATGTGTTTTGTTAGTGGTGTCCTGTCATGTGTTCACTTTGAGCTTTCTTATAGCCTTCCAAATTATTCTTAACATGTTTTTGTGGTATGAAAGGTTTCAAAGTTAAACTCCTGAGATGCATGTTTACTAGGGGTGGGAGTAGTTTGCGAAGTAGCGCTACGCGAAGATACGCGAAGCTACGCGAAGTGCACTTCGCACTAAGTGAACTTCACGTAGCACTACGCGAGCTGCGTAGTAGCATGTTCGCACTGTGCAAGATGCGTTTTCAATGATTGCACAGTGCGGACAAGCATCCGGCACTGTGCAATCATTGAAAACTGCATCTTGCACAGTGCGAGCTGTCGTTTTCTGCTGCTCGAGTAGAATATTACTCGAGCGGCATCTTTCTCAACGCGAATTGGTAGTTTCTCATTGAGAGCGGTCGCGAGCATGCGCAACCACTCACAATGAGAAACCTGACCTCCCCGCGTTGAGAATCTCGCCGGGATGTCATTTTGCTTGCTCGCGGTCGCGAACATGACGTTGAGGACCGTGAACAAGCAAAAAATGACCGCTGCACTACGCTACGCTGCACTACGCGTGTTCGCACTGTGCTACGTGCAGCTCGCGTAGTGCGAAATTGCGCAAACTTCGCAAACTCCGCGAGCATAGCGTAGTGCTTTGCCCAGGGTTAATGTTTAGTGTTAGTTTAATAAACTATGTTTTTTTGTCAACATATACATTAAAATCCACATTATACATTAGAAATCTGTAACTTTAAAATGTTGCCAATTTTACTTTGTGATGCTGACCTTGGGTACCTTTACCTTACTTCTTAATGACCATATCACGTTTACCTTTTACCTTCAGAGTTCACACAATTAATTATTAATGTGTGGGATTTCTAATGTTAAAAGATATAGACCAGTAGAACAATGATTTGTAGCCATGTTTAAAAACTCTCTTCTTTAGCATGACCAACGCGTGGAACCTCTTGAAAACATCTATTTTTAACAGTTTTTAAATTGGATTATTTACAGATATAAGTTCTTACTGTAACCCATCTCCTCCTTTGAATGACTGATTCCACAGTTATTTTTTTAATTTTCTATTTTACCTGTTTGTAAATACCAACATTTGAGTATGAACACATATTAGAGTGACACATTTGTTAAATATTCCATAAAGTTAGCACTTGTACACTGGAAACATATTTTCCCTTTTAGATATATATTATTGACACAATGAAATAAAAATTCTCTTTTTTATTATTCACATTTCTTTCCAGTTGGCCAGGCTGACCAAGAAAGATTTTAGCAGGACCAGGGGCATAACAATGTCTACCTCATCTGTAATATATGCGATTCCCGATTGTTTGTATAATATGGGATGATAATTATGTACTGTAAAGCGCTCTGATACCCCAGTGGGTCATGTTCGTGCTATATAAAACTTTATAAATAAAAATATAAATAAATAAATAAAATAGCGCCCCCAGCTGCATCCTTTACACAGGTATCACCTCCTCCTCCCAGTGTTCTTCCAGAAGAATTAGAGTCAAGGAGCATTTCTGCTCCTGACACCCCACACCACTCTTGTGAAGCCAAATCTATCCCCCTGAATATGTATCCTCAGCTGCTTCAAGGAGGCCCTAAGACCAATCTGAAATGTTCAGGGAACGATCTCTAGGGTATCTGGGACTTAGTTTGTGAAGTCTGGATACTCTGAGAAATGGTCACTGAACAGATCAGAACTTTATGTGGCCTATTGACCTCCCAGTGTGACTCTCCAACCTCAACACCTATTGGTGCCCCATCTCCCAGTTCCTCTGTGAACCCTCTTTTCCCTGCTACCCCTCAGTTTTATTTTTCCCTTGAGGTGTCTGGTTCTGCCACGACCAGCCATTTGATATCCACATCCAGGGAGAACTGCAAAATTGATCACGGAGACAGAGAGCGAGGATGGAAATGATTGTTTGCTATCATACCAATAATATGAATGTGACACACCTCGTGGCATGGGGGACTACGTTTATTGTAATTTGGGGTAGTGGACTCTTCTTTTTGAACTCTTTCTTGACTATGGGCTTTTTTCCTCTTTGTATGAAGACTGGTTCCCTCGACGTTTCCTAACATGTTTCTAATATTTGCCTACCCCCTCCAAGGTCTGAATACAATAAGGGGTTTTCCCTCTATAACCCAAAAAGCATCTGGGAACAATATACTACAATAACAAAAATGATGCTATGGAACTAATTTATACAAATCCTAATTCAAAATAGGTTTATGAATTACCTATCTGGCCTGACACAATTCTTCAAAGATGAATCAACTCAGTTTTCTATATATATCATTTAAATCCTGATACCTTAACAAATCAAAAACATTCTTTTTTACAGTGTGGTTTTATTCACTCATATATTTTTCGTGTATTTAATTTTTTATATTTTACACACTTCTTTTTTTTATAGATACTCTTCTTTTATGTTACAAATCTAAAAATACAATATTTACACATACACCACACAGTTTACATAAACCTCTAAACAAACATTTTTAAGAAAATGCAAAAGTGTTTCAAAATAGCCCAAATTCTTTAAATGGATGCTCTGTATCTTATTATCTAAAGAGCATTCCTCAGTCTTATTGGTACACCTTGCTCCTGCAGTATCAGGGAGAATGATTATTTTGTCCCGTATATTCTGAACTGCTGTATTCTTAGTTGTCACCAAATTATAATTCATTAGGTGTCCATTTCCAGGGTTGTCCCCCTCCAAGGTAGCATTTCCCACTCTAAATTAAGGCACTGTTTTTTTCTTCATTTTGGCCCTTTCACAAGGACAATTTCTCATTTTCCCAAATCACAAATTTTTTTGAATTTTTTAATAATTTTATGATGTATCTATTTGGAAAATGGTAATTTCTTTCTTAATGTCTACAATTACGCTTTGAAATGCATTGTATATCAGACAAAGAAAATCTTAACTTAGAAGATGGTTTCTATAACTGAGAGCAGGTTTTAAATCTATTATACTGTGAGATCAACAATATTATGTCTTATGTAGTAAATGTGACATCAAAATTTCAACCAAGATAAAAATTTGACATAGGTTTGTCATCCAAAAAATGTATGTGTTTGGGATAGAGATAGATATGATCAACGGTTAATTTGGTGGTTTCTCCTACTACTTTGCCTATGTAATGCTGGTGGGGAGAAGGATTGAGACTGTGCTTGTGTTGTGGTTGGGTGAGTTGGTGACATCGGAGGTTGAGGTAGACAAGGTTGTTTAGGTGGTGCAAGCTGCATTGGTGCAGGTAACTATGGCAGAGGTATGAGGTTGGCATGTGTGGTATCCATTCTACTCTAAAGTGCTGCTGTAGAATCTCCTTCATGCATTGGCGGGGAAGAGTGACATTTTAATTTCTTGCTGATTACCTCTGTCATCTTAATCGCTAAGGCATGTCATATTGCACTCTGTTCACTAAACGTTCTAAGATATTCTTGGTGTAACTTTGCCATGTCTTGGTAACTTTTGCAATGTTATTCAAGGCACGGGTTTGTCTATTAATCATCTGAGAGAGTCCTTTAAGGGAGTCAGCTAATTCACTAGAGTATCCGTTTTACATGAATATCCTTCCCTTACATTAAACTGCTCTTGGTAAAACTAATCATCTCAGAGAGCAGCATTAGACCCTGCCAACTCCCCTCCCCACATGCGTGTCTGTCTGACATGGTCAGCGGTTGACCGCCACGGAGTTAGGTGGTAACCAGAACTTTGCAGGAGGAGGAGATTGATGAATGGGGGATAACTTCTCCACACCAAGGCTGTTCTTTCCATTAGATGATTGAGAGAAAACAGAGATGCACCTTAATGGGAAGGTCTAGGAGATTGTATAGAAGTACCTGTTAGTTGAGGGTTGTGTGGAGGGGAGTGTTGCGATCCTCAAAAGTGATTTAGGAGGAGCACTACTGCCTTGCCATCAAGTAGCCTTCTTAAAAATGTTCTGTGTACGGGCAACAATGTTCTCCTCCTTGTCCCGGTCTTATACCCTGACCAGCTACTGCTCCTTCCCCTCAATCCTTTGCATGTCAACCAGTGCTGGCTATTGACATCATTGCTAAGCAAATTTTGGATTCTCTCCTCAAGTCCTCCACTTGTAGATGGTTCAGCATCATCACCCAGCACACTTCCCATAGAAAAACATCTGAAGTACATCATATCTACTTTCAAGTCAAATTACATTTGAAATTAATGAATGCATGACGTTACAAAGCATACATTTACAATGCATGCCTTTACAACACAGTTTTTACATCGCAACATCCTTTACAATGCATTATTTTACATTGCATACCATTACATTGCATTTTCAGAAACTACCTTTACATCGCATTCCATTACATCGCATTATACCTTTACAACGCATACCGTTACAATGAATACCATTACATCGCATTTAAGGTAAGTGTTGGATAGTATAGGGGTAATAATTACTATTCTCACTCCAGTGAGTGCAACAGTAGGGTAAGTGTTGGATAGTGTAGGGGTACAAATTACTATTCTAACTCAAGTGAGTTCAACAGTAGGGTAAGTTTTGGATAGTGTAGGGGTAAAAATTACTATTCTAACTCCAGTGAGAGCAACAGTAGGGTAAGTTTTGGATAGTGTAAGGGTACTACTATGCATTGTAATGGTATGCATTGTAATGACGTGCGATGTAATACCTGCGTTGTAGTGACATGTGTTGTAATAGCATGCGTTGTGGTGACATGCAATGTACTGACTGCATTGCAATTACATGCTATGTAAAGGATGTTGCGATGTAATGACTGCTATGTAAAGGTAGTGCGATGAAATGACTGCATTGTAAAGGTTGTTTCCCACATTAATTGTTGATTCATGAATAGAATTATTATATATCTACTAAATGAACTTAACATTTCCAGCCACAGAGATCCACCGTGCGGTCAGCTGTTAAACGTGTGTCTTTGTAGTTGGCATTTCCAAAATAGCTCCAGATCCACCAGCTATCGATATTAGATTTGTGTATAATGCACTGCTAGGAGTAGAGTGACTTTAGTGGCAGATGATGGGTGGGACAACTATACAGGGCCGTACAAAGATACAAATAAAATATACGTATAAAATAGTATAACAGTATTTGTGTCACAGTTACATTTGAATGCCGTTATACACCATTCCAAAACACATTGTAAAATATAGTGCTGGGGTTAAATTAGGCAAATTGTAAAAATCCTCTACAGTCTGTTAGTCTGATCATTAGCATAAGGACATAATGTGTGCAGGTGGTTTGCTGTGCAAGGTGCCCTGTTCCATTTGGAAAACATCCTGCCCCAGATGTTGCTATTAAAGTACCTGAAACTGTGGTTAGATGAAAATAAAATAAAAATGTAAAGTAACCACTCCTGAGGGAAGAACACTTATCAGAAAGTATGGACTTAGCCCAGAAAGGTACATGAAGAGTTTCAGTGACAACCAGAAATTATCTCACCAGTCTTAGGTAGATTTCATGGACTACCTTTGAAAGGCACTGGATGGTTGGGTGAAGGGTAGTGAGGGAAACACTCATGAGAGGCTGTACAATTTAGTTGTGAGAGAGCACATTTTCAGTCATTGCTTCCCAGAGCTATGCCAACATCTGATTGACTGCAGGCTCATTGACCCCAGAGAGCTCCAAACAAGGCAGACCTTTGGATTAGTACCAGAGTGTCTAAGGAGGTACCTGGGGATGATCCTGAGAGGGTGGTTCAGATCTCCCAGCAGAGTGAGGGGGAGATTCACAGTGACCCAGACAGGTATCAGGATAGTAGGCGAAGAAAGGTTTCCTGTACCCCTTACAAGAATAGAAGGAGAGGTTCTGATGGGCAGTGCTTTAGTGTGCCCCATTTCCAATGCAAGTGGTTTGATTGCTCCCAGTTGGGGCACAAGGAAGGGGACTGGGTCTGCCCCAATCAACGGCCCACTGTTGGGAACTCTACAGGAGAGGCCAATGTGGCTTTAGGGGGAGGTAGACCCCAGGAGCAAGTGGTAGAAAATGCTCTAGGCCCCCTTAGTTGGGACTCAGGCTCCGAGGGTATGCTGGTGATGCTTTAGTGTAGGAGTTTTCACTTCCATCAGATCACAGTAAATGCAATCCCTGTCACTGATCTGAGGGATTCCGCTTCATACCAGACAATGGTTGGTGGAAAGGTTGATTCTCCAGATCAGTATACCCTACAGTTGTGTAGGGTAAGCCAGACCATTGGGCTGGACTTTCTCTGCCCCATGGCTCTGGTGTCTCTAGAATGGGGTGATAAAGTTGCCCTGAGGAGGGTCACAGATAGTCCCCAGATGTATATTGACAGCATTCTAGGAAATGATATACCACCAGTAGAAGAAGAGCTGGGAGGAGGGTCACCCAGGGTCCCCTGAAAGCTCTGGTTTCTAGAGGTGCTAGTCTCAAAGGGAGAGTACAGATGCCCAGATGGAGGGGTAGGAGGTGGATGCAGTCCTCGGTGGGGAGACCAGTGGGTCAGTGTTGCCATCTCAGAGAAAAAATCACCCCAAGACTGACCCTATGAGGCCACTTCTGGCTGGGAGAGGCTCCTTGCACTGTCACAGAGATAGAGGGCTGGAAACCTGCACCAGGCAGACCCCTGCATGATACAGACAGAGTTTATCATCTTTGGCTCACCAGGTATCTGTTCAGCCTCAGGGTACATCCCTGAGCTGAATGACCATTCTCAGGCTACCAGTGTTCACAGGAACCACTTCTGGGCATACCTATCCCACTTAGAGTGACTGGACTGGTGTGAAGGAGAGTGGAAGAAAGATGCCTATGACAGGGCTGTTACCCACCACTCTGAGAAACCTCAGAGGTCAGGGCATCTTGTATGGCCTAGCTCTGGACACTGATAGCTGTCAGTGGACTCTGTTGGTTGTTGTCCGTATTGGCAAAGTTTTGCTTTGGCTGGGGACAGAGGTCTGACTCAAGGGGTGGAATGGGCCACATCACTTTGTTGGCCATGGTGGTACTGTCTGCTTATTGGTATGCATCGGTGAGCTAATTAAAATGAAGTGCTGCATAGATGGGGGTACACAGGTGAGGAGGAGGGTTCCACATGTGTCACTCCAGGGACTCAGGAGAGTGTAGACAAATGGGCCATTGTCCACATTCTATAGCCTGAGCAGGAAAGCCATTCAAGGCATTGATTAGTCTAAACTGGCTTCATACCGGAGGTGGGTCCTGTTGGGGTCATGTTGGACTTGGCTGGGTTGCTTGTGCTCCATTTCAGGTAGGACCGGCTTGGAAGTTCACGCTGGACTGTTCCCATTGGAGCAGAGTCAAGACTTATTTGCACATAGTTGGTTCCAAGCTGAGGTTGCATGGTGTGAAAAATAAAGATAGACGGGGATACAGCATCAGTAATTACCAGTGGCTGAAATTAATTCAAGCATTCCATCCATCATTTTTTGTATACTTTTATATTTTCTGATATCAACCATGGGTGCCTATATCCTGGGACACATGACTAGGTGAAGCTGGCAGTTGGTCTTTGTGTATTGCTCTCAGACAGGGAGACAAAAGAGCAATAGATGTTAGCAGGATGGGTCATCTCTGACTTGATAAGGGACAAGGACGGCCTGGTTGTATTAGGTATCAGGCGTTTCCCTGGGAGGCTGAAAGGGTGGGGTGGCTTATGTTAGGAACGGTTTTGTAGCAGTGCAGCAGATTTAAAAAGACCTGCAGAATTCCTTGTATATCCAACAGTTTGCAGGTAACAATAACATTGCCAATAGAGAGATTGGAGTTTTGTCTACTGGCAGTTTTGACTCATCTTAGTTAGCGCAGTGGGTTAATATGCCTGCTGCAAAGAGCATGTACTATGCAGATCAGAGAACAATATTTCTTGTGCATAGCTCAGTGGTTTATCATTTTTGTCACAGAGATCCTTTTGTTTCTATGCAGTTCAGTAGTTACAATCATAATCTAGCTTAGAAAGTTATGGTTTTTGCCCAGTCTTTCATTATCCAATTTATTCTAAAAAGTGTTTGTTTGGGTAGGAATAATATTGGGAAAGTCAACCCCAACCACGTGGCGCTAGGTGGCGTATGGCCAAGATGGGTGCACGTCAGTTAGGCTCTGGACACTTGGCAGCATACTATTTAATTCATCCTCCTCTAACCTGCATAAAATATTGCTAAAAAACAAAGCCGCTTTACCCTCTGGAGCTGTTCTCACTCCGGTGAAAAAATTACAGCCCTGCAATCCTGATCGGAACTCCTGGGACCAGGTTTGAGTGAGCAAGGGATGCAGGAGCTGCCCTGCCTGCGGACCTGCGCAGACCCCACAGCTGCACAAATCTGGGGATTCTACGTGGCTGTTGGCCTGGCCGCCACCATTACATCACCACTTCAACTCTACTCCTGCCGGCAGCCCACGGACACTGAGGTGGGCTGCCTCCCTGCTCTCACCCGTAACACACACACCGCCCTTGGACAGATGCAGCGGAGATAGCGGCACTTGCTCCGAAACTGCAGATGCCAGCCGCTGGCAGGGTGCTGATGCGCATCCACGTCTCCGGATTCCCTCTGGAACCATTATGAGTTCCTGAGCTATACTACATCGATGATCATTCCCTGCGATCCTCACACCATCTGTCTCACCGCTAACGCTACAAGTTGGGGCGGTAAGTGGGGAGAGAGGTGCTACCTTTGCAGCAGCATTTCTGGTCTTCTGCTACGATGCAGGGGGGCACTGCAACACTAACAGACGCCCTACTGCACACCACTACCTGCTGGTGAGATATCGGCCTCTATGCTGCCACATTACTGAGACTGCTGAATGTCGCTAGGTCTAAAGGGCCCATAACTAAAAGTGGCATGCTCGCCACACAGGCCCGCGTCACACGCTCCTCTGCCTGCAGCACCGATGTATGCGATGCCATCCACGAACAACAGGTGCTGTGGCGGCTGAGAGCTGTGGGCCTGCAGCATAACTGAGACCTCCAGACACCTCTGTTAGGGGTCGTCTCTCTCTACCACTGGCCATTTGGGGTCGAACTCCCTTTGCAACCCCATCGCACGCTCGACATCCTCTGTTGGTGTTCCTCCGGTGCACCGTCTGCTGAGCCCTGATCCTACGCTTTTCAGCGTTGTGGACACAGATTGGACTGCACAATTTCCTCCTCTGTAGAGGCTTGCCCTATTGCACCAAACTACTGCCTGGGCTCCACTCCTAAGCCTACGTCTTTCGAGACCACCACCTGTAACGCCAGACATATCCTGCCAATGCCCCATACGTGCTAGCCTGGGGCTCCAGCCGGACACCTTGTGGTGGGCTAAAGACATCCATATACATGGCACTTTCTTCTAAGCTAATCTCTTTCAAGCCCCTGGCAATCCCTTAGACGGCCACCATTGTGCTATACGTCGGAGACATTGGCTTATGATACTGGACAGCCGGGAAGACAGTATATCTTCTTACGGCACAGAGTCTGTGGAGTGGGAACGGCCGGTGCACCCCTGAGGGAGACTTCTGGACCCCTAATACTATCTCACGTACACCCTGCAACTAATAGGAAGTGACTACAGAAAACAAAAAACTGCCTAATTACTGTGGGTGCCTACTCACGAATTGCCATCCCCACCAGATAGCATGGGTAAACCGGAGGGCCGTCAGTCCAGGCTGATCTTCGATGCCAAGAAGGTGGTAACATGGGCCAACCTGGAGGAATCAATCCAATCTAGAGGGGAACAGGTACAGATGCAGTCTTCAATTCCTGAAGTGGAGGTCAAAACGTTGCTTCTCGCTATGCAGCACAGCCTCACTGACTTATCAGGGAAAATGTACACCATGAACAGCCGCTTAGTTTTTTTAATTCAGAAGGTGGACAACCACAATGAGCAGGTCAAGGAAGCAGAACGTGGTATATCAGACACTGAAGGCACCACCTCACAACTGCAGCTTCAAGTGTAGCAGATGGATAAGCTGTTCAAAGTCATCGCTGCAAAGAAAGGAGGATTTGGAGGCTCACAGCCTTCATAATAGTATCCGGATAATGGGCATTTCAGAAAGTACCAATATGGCCGCATGGAGGACTTTGTGGATTTCCTCCTGAGGGGTTCAAGCGGTGATGGAGCCTTCTCTTCGCAGCTTGTTGTGGAGCGGGCACATCGTTCCCTGGGTCCTCGGCCCCAACCGGGTGGTGCGCCTCGACCCATTGTGGCCCGCCTTCTTAATTACAGGCATCACAACAATGCACTAAGACTGGCCTGAGAGAATAGAGCGCAGCCGCATGAAGGGTTGGAAATCAGGATCTTTCCAGACTTCACTGTATCTGTGCAGGAAGGGAGGCGCAAATTCCTGGTTGTTAGGCAAAAAGATCGAATATGCGCTTCTGTATCCGGCGCACCTGTAAATATCCTACCAGGGCAAAGTCACCATCTTCTCCAACCCAGAACAAGCGGAAGACTTCCTCAAATCCGTCAATCAAAGATCACGGAGAGGAACCTCTGATAATCGCGAATCCAGATCTTCATCTACCGCTGAGGACTGACCTCCGGGAGGGCACTGCATCCTGATGTGCCTCTCTCGCACCTCACGTCATCTGCTGCGACTGTTATATCCTGAAACTTAGACTCTGAGGTGAAATATTTGTTGAACTCTGGAGCTGCAGTCATCTCACTCATCTCCAAAGTTCCTGACTGGTTCAAGAGCATATTGGACAGATAAGTGCAACTTTCTGTATGCAGAACTAACACGTTGGGTAAATGGCTTTAATATATGGTTAGAGTGTTAGTCCTGAACTATGCCGAATACCCTCCCTCTCTCTTCCATCACATCCCCACTCTAGTGGGTAGCTGCCTAGCAGCTCCTGAGAGAAAGGAGGAACCTGTGACCCACCAGCAACCCCCCCAGATGGAAGATTCCCCCTAATCAGCTGGACTTTTGTTTTTGTTGGACTCAATAGGCCTGGACTATAATGTCACAATTTTCTTGGAAGTGGGGTGGGCAATGTATTACCAGCATGATTGGGGTGCTGCTGTAGGTGGGTGGGTGGGTTGGGGATCACTGTTGTTGTTTTTTTATATTACGTTTGTCCTGCATCAACAGATAATCATGCCAGCGTACATTGATGTAGATATGTATAGCACACACCGTCATGAGTTCCAAGTTGCCACTTCTTTCTCCCAGAATAATGGCCTCGCCTCCTGAAATGCTTCGCTTAAAATTGCTTACCTGAAATGTCAGAGGACTTTGTGACCACTGTAAATGTTGGCAAATCCTTGCTTAGCTAGATAGGTATCAGATACATATCGCTATGCTTCAAGAGACACATGTCGATCTGCGCCGCCATCCTCGATTTGGTAGTAGATGGCCTGAATAGCTGGTGATCTCCTCTTACTCTACCTACTCCTGTGGTACTCTAATTTTAGTAGGGGTGGGCGTAGTGCGCGAAGTAGCGCTACGCGTAGCTACGCAAAGTGCACTTCGCACTTCGCCAGCTACGCGTGGCACTACGCGAACTGCGTAGTAGCATGTTCGCACTGTGTAAGATGTCGTTTTCAATGATTGTGCAGTGCGGACAAGCATCCGACACTGTGCAATCATTGAAAACAGCATCTTGCACAGTGCGAGTTGTTCTTTTCTACCGTTCAAGTAGATTTTTACTCGAGCTGCAGCTTTCTCAACGCGGACTGGTAGTTTCTCATCGCTAGGGGTCGCAAGCATGCGCGACCACTCGCAATGAGAAACCTGACCTCCCCGCGTTGAGAATCTTGCCGGGAGGTTTATTTTCCATGCTCGCGATCAGCAACTTGATGTTGCTGATTGCGAACAAGGAAAAAGTCTCGCGAGGATGTCATTTTGTTTGCTCGCGGTCGCCAACTTGACGTTGAGGACCGCGAGCAAGCAAAAAATGACCGCTGCACTACGCTACGCATGTTTGCACTGTGCTACGTGCAGTTTGCGTAGTGCGAAGTTGCCCAAACTTCGCAAACTATGCGAGCGTAGCGTACTGCTTTGCCCAGGGTTACATTTTAGGCAAAGGGAACACACCCTTTATTCTGGGTGGCACTTTCAGCGATCCTTCTGGTAGGATTTGCATGCTCTGGGGCACACTGAGTACGCAGTCAGTTACACTTGTCTGTTGCTACTGGCCCAATACTGATGACTCGGACTACTTTACTACTCTATGGGGACACATTCTTAAAGTGGGATCAACTCATGTCATCTGGGGGGAGACTTTAATACCGTCTGTGCCCTTGTGCTGACAGGTCCAATCCTCTCCCTCATCACTACACAAAAACTCATGAAATACTAGTGCATTTGCTTCCTGACAATGGACTGATAGGCGCTTGGCACCATGTACACCCTGATACAAGAGAGGGTACCTATTACACTACAGTACATGCTTCCTGGTCGAGACTTGACTATAGGACAGTATCCCGAGGGGTTTTTCCTTGGATTCACTCAGTGGAGCACATGGCCAGAACTCATTTGGATCACGCTCCGGGGTGCATGGCGATTGAGCCCCCTAGTTTGATCGCCTCCCCACGAATCTGACGGCTAATGCCAAAAGTGCTATTAGACACTGTCTTCAAGGTGGAGCTTGGAGAGAAGATCTCTGACTTCTTTAAACGGAATAAAGGTTCAATCCCTCACATGAGCACCCTTTGGGAGGCTTTTAAAGTAACTGTGCATGGTTGTTATATAGCAAAAAGCTTTGGAGTCCTGAGAGATATTCGCCTCGAAAGGGAAATAAAACAACTGGAAACAGATATGTATCTGCGCTGAAACAGATATGTGGTAGGATCCAACCGAGGTTCAGAAAGTTACACTTAGAGATAAACTCACTTAATATACCAACACAGCTGCAAAAGAGATTCGCTTTCGCGGCAAATACTTCACTGCTCGCAGACAAGGGGAGGGGGAAAGGCCTGGCAGGGCACTGGCGACGGAGATCCAACTGCCCCGCTTCCCCAACTACATCCTGGATATAGTAGATGACTCTGGGACACATCACAGAGATAGGCTTGCAATATTTCATACCTTCACTGAATTTTACATAAACCTTTACCACTCCTGAAGGACCAAACCCCCAGACTTTACTTCATTTCTTGAAAATATCACATTAGGCTGGCTAGGTGATAATTAAAAGGGAACTCTTGGCAGCTCCGTTTGAAGATGATGAGTTCAGAACAGCCATCATGCAGATGAAATCGGGCAAGGCCCCGGGGTCTGATGGCCTCCCCATTGATTTCTAAAAGACTTATATTGAACAACTTCTCCCTGTGTTGAGGGAGGTATACATGGAGGCTCAAGAGGCACAGATCTTCCCCGGATCAATGAGAGAGGGGCTTATTGTTTCTCTCTAAGGCCTGGAAAGCCAGCAGACCGCTGCGACTCCTATTGACCCCATTAACACAGATTGAAAAATCCTTACCAAACTTTTAGAAAACCGCCTCAGTTTATTGATGGAGAAGCTGGTACTGCCCGATCAGGCGGGATTTATTCCCGGGCGACCGACCTCCCACAACCTCCGTACTCTTTGCTATATTCTGCAGATGGTGGACCCTAGATTAGCACTACTGGACGTTTTATTAGACACCATAAATGCCTTTGACTCGGTGGAATGGTACTCTCTTTTTGCTATCCTTCAATGCATGGGGCTCCACATAGGCTTCTTAGCATGGATTAGCCTGCTTTATGCTCTCCCACGGTGAGGATTTTAATCAATGGTCACACCTCTCCCTCCTTCTGCCTCACTCGAGGCACGAGGCAGGGCTGCCCACTTTCTCCCCTCCTGTTTGCCCTTGCAATAGAGCCGCTAGTGGCAAAAATTCAGCAGCACCATCAGCAAAAGGCCCTTCGATGTTTCCTCCGCCAAATTCTCATTTCACTCTATGCTGATGATGTTACCCTGTGCGCAAAAAACTCCAGCAGAACCTCAACCCGATCCTCCGTGAATTTGTTAGATTCAGAGGCCTCTCTGGAATTCATATTAATTGTACTAAATCACAAATGTTTCCACTCACAGCATCCGTGGTGCAATTCCCTACTGATTTTCCCATAGATGGTGCACCACAGAGGTGAAATATTTGAGGATACATGTTACCATTGATCACGAGGAGTTAATGAGACTCAATTATGGATGCACATTAGAGCACATAACTAGCAGTATCACATGTAAATGTACAGGAATGTAAATGTACAGGAATTTATATAGCGCAAATCACCGAGCGGTTTCTAGGCGCTTGCTTAGGGAACCCGTCCTGGTATTCCCCTGTGAGATAACCCCGGCAGGGTATCCGCAAGGTGAAAGCCAGGCATCCCGCCGCGAGGGGCCGTTGTGGAGATTAAGCAAGCTATTGCCCAGAGTCGCAGAGTGTGAACCCGTGAATCGAGTAGGTACCAGAGCGAGAATTGTCGAATCCATGAACATTTTAGGACTCAAGACCCCGCTGAGCCGGGAATTGAACCCCGGTCCCGGGCTGACCTCTGCTTCCAGGTCTGCCTCCTCTAACCAGTGAGCCACACTTCTCTACATAGCCACACTTCTCCACATGGTGGAACGGCCTGCCCCTTACTATGGCGGGACGGATCTCGCTCATCACAATGGTTGTCTTCCCCAAGCTCTTATATCTGTTTTTAAATATACCATAAGATCCAGGCAGGCCGTTCTTCTCTCAGCTCCGTTTAGAGCTAATAAGATTCGTTTGGGGCGGCAAACAACTGCCCTTGCAGTGGGATACACTCACACAACCTTATTCTCAAGGGGGGGTTGATCTGCCCAACTTAGAACTATATTATCTTTGTGCTCATACACAATAATGCCCATTATATTATTGGCTCCACCCCCCCAGATATACACCTCACGTCGCAACTGACCACTGGCTGGCACACCCTATCCCACTCAAAGGGGTATACTGTCTGCAACTACACCTCGAAAGCCATGCCTGACATCTGTCGACTGCACAGTCATGGCGTGAAGTCGCATAGCTCATCACTTACAAGCTCCGATATTATATTCTCTACTACTCCCGCTTACATACCACCCAAAGATGCCCGTATTGCAGGAAGGTGTCTTCAACAAGGCTAAAGCTAAACATAACATTCATTGCTGGGGGGACCTCTGTCTCAATGCCAAGTTTCGCACTGTGCAGCAGTTATTTAAAGACACAGCGCCCTCTCCCATAGATCTCTTTCTCTATGTTCGCCTAAGACAAGATTTTAAGGAGTATTCACCTTCCTACCCTCAAGATCCCCCTACTGTTGCTTTCCTGCGTACTAACAGTTCATCCCACCTGGTGTTCACACTCTATCATAGCTTGTACACAGACGTAATTTACAAACCCTGCACATCCTGTGATAAGCGGGCCGCTGAACTCGGCCCGAGGTCCCAGACCAACAGTGGAAGTATTACTGTAAGCAAACTGAACAAGTATCTTCCAGCAGTCTGCAACCTATTACTCACTACAAATTCCTGCACCACATCTATTACACCCCAGTTAAATTGCACAAATACAAATTATGCAAAACAGATCAATGTGACAGATGCAAGGCAGAAGCCACTGACTTTGTGCATCTCGCGTGGAGCTGTAACTCAGTTTTTACATATTGGCAACAGGTTTTCAATGCCCTGCAATTAATGACCTCCCTGCAACTCCAAGTTTTCCCTCTTCTCGCAATACTAGGGTACACGGAGGAGATACCAGCATTGCACCGTAAGTTTGTCTCATTTACTCTCCTTCTTGCCAGATGGCGTGTGGCCTGCTGTTGGGGCCGCGGTCGTGCACCCAAATTCAAGGAATGGATTAATGACCTGACACTCTGGCAGGACCAAGCAAACATTTATGCCGAGCTGCTTCCACTCTCGTCCTGACCTTGAGATATTTGGGACCCATTTATACTGTATCTCCTAGAACACCCAGTGGAGACTGGAAATGAGCATTGGTGGCCCCCTACTATTGTAACTCACTACTGTAACTCACATCCTGATGGGTGGTAGATGACTGAGGACTTTCAATCTGATCATGTTGATATTTGGCTTGATACTTTGTACCATTGCATTTGATATTTGCTGGTCTGGGCTGACGTGTTTATATTCTATGCTGACTTTGTATTTCAAGTTAAGTACTGTGGCAACCGGAGACTCAACTGTCACTGCTATGGGTCTGCATATCTACATTTTGTCATTATCATGCAGGTGTTTTCATCATTATGTTTTTATTTGTTGCCTTTGACATTTATGTATTGTTCTTGTGCTCAGGTTCTTTGTAAAAACTCAATAAACAAATTACAAAAAACTAAAAAACAAGTAGAACCCCAACCACTGTGTTACATTCTGAATCCTGAGTTTGTGCTTCTACCGGCATGGATGACATGTGAATCCTACAACTTGTAGTGCCCTTTTTCTTATGTAACATTTTATATGCACTGATTTACACACGTATGATTCATTGGCCCTGTATGTGTGTGATCTAAGATGCTCCGATAACCTGCACTGGTATGAGAAGCGCTATAAGACAAATGAAATACATGTGAGATAGGGGCTATGGAGAGATGAGAGGCACTGTTGGAGGGTGATAGTAAGGGAATCATTGAAAAGACCCAAGAAGATTGCCATATCCTGATGCAATGTGAGGACATCATTTACCATAGTTTGAAACGAATATAATGAATTGTATAATGAAAAATGTGATGTTGAATGCACCATTTTTGCCATCTTTTCCCAGAGTTACTTGGGGGAAGAACCTCCTAGCTCCTCTTGTAGTGGTCGGACCCGCTCGCTATGCACCATAAGGGGCTGGTCTGACAAAATTTACCAGAGGTACTTAGGTTTCCCAGTTTGGCCCTAATGGTGCGGGGGGCAGACCTGTGACCTACCAAACTTCCACATCACGAAGACTGTGCTTCAGCACACTCGCAAAGGGTTTCACACTACTCCTTTTTGCCACCAGACAATCTGGGTCCAGGGCAGGGAGGCAGGAAATTCCAGACACCTCTGTAAGGGGAGGATTTTAGAAGTTTCTCCTACTTTAATGTGGGCAACAGGTAAATAGTGGTCCCTCAGACCCAACTATACAGTACACTTCTGCACCTGAGGATGAAGGACTGCTGTGCTGCTCCTTCTGTAAGAAGGACTTCCCTGCTGCCCTGCTACTCTGCTGCCCTGCTGCTTGAGTGAGAAGGACTGGACCTGCATCTTGAACCGAGGACCACCAGAGGGACTCCAAGGGCTAGTTTGCTGGACTCCTATCAGAAACTCTTGGACAGAAAATGTTCCAACTATCTCGGCCCCTGCCCCTAGATTCTGCCTGCTGTGAGTCCTAACCCCCCACATCCAAGTCATACCTCCACAGTCCTGGATGTGGGGCTAAGGGTGTTCTGCCAGGCCAGCTGTGATCTCTGCCAGAACCGACAAACTGCGATGCAAACCCAATGCAGCTCTTCGCTGAGCCTCATTTTAACCGACGCAGCGTGACACAGCCTGGAGGCAAGTCAGCATTGCAGCCCTTTCAGTTCATTGAAAACGCTGCTCCACAACTCAGCCATGATACAAGTCCACATCTCAGCCCTCGCAGGTCATCCTTGACGCAGGACCTCACAATGCTCCTCGGGACTGCCACTGTGCGGCGAAATGCACCACAACCAGGATTGAAGGTACATTTCTCAGATGGACAACTTGGACTCTGTATCTGGCCCATGCTCAACACAGTCAGCCTGAACTTGTAACTTTATCCCAGTCCGGCATGACTAGATAACCACAGTTTGCACTTTTTACTTTTAAGCGTTATTCTCACCTTACTCTTTAAAATTGTATATCTTTTGTTGTGCTGATTGGATTTTTGTTGTTTTGGTGTCTAATAATTTACTAAACTCAAGTTGGTGTTGGATTTTTCTTGAGTTGTTTTTTGACTTTATTACTGTTTGTGTTCTGCATAAATTCTTTACATATTGTCTCTAAGTTAAGCTTCAATGCTTTTGTGCTAATCTACCAGACGTTTAGCATAGGTTAGTTTGGGGTTTTCTTCTGTTTCACCCTGACAAGAACTGTGGTTGTTTGTTGAGTAGGGTTTCACCCTCTTCTTTGGCCCAATTTACTACAAAGCAGCAATGGGGTGGTCCTAGAGCAGCAATGGGGTGGCCCTAATAGATTTGGGGATGTTATTCAGTGTCCTGGGTGCACAGATAAAAAAGGCGTACAGACTTGTATTTTTCCTTTCTACACTCCTTAGTCTGCAGTCTGCAGGTGTGAGCCCTGAACCACCAGAGATAGTGAGCTTCTCTGCTTATCTGAGGTGGAGTATATTTACTACTGCTTAGGGTCCTCTTTAGCTGTATTTATGCTAGAAGTGCAGTTTGCGAATAGGAACCCTCCCATTTTGTATTCCACATTTTACAAGCACTCCCCTCTGTCCTCACACTTTTTATTTCATTGTCTAGTAATATTGTTTTCGACTAGGGAAGTTTCATTTGATATTTCAAAACGGCCCCTGTCTCTCTAGAATATGGAAGAAATTGTGGCCTACCGTAATCATAGCATACTGCTTCCCAGCACATCCTCCATAAGTGTGCATCGTCTGTCCAGACAGGACCAGTACCTCATGATGTCTGCTAGCCTTTCCTTCTATGAAAGAACATGGGAGCTGTGGTGGTGCACAGGGCTTAGCCATAACTACAAGGCCATGTAAAGCCACACTGCATGACTTTTCATGACCTTGTGGAAATGGAGAGAGGCAACACAGCCATGTGCGTTGCAGTAGGTGTTTCCATATAAAACCCATGGCATTTGACAAATTCCCAGATTTACAACAAGTTGTAAACCTAGGAATGCGTCAAAGGCATTATTTCTCCTCCTCGTTTTTTCCTCTTTCTATGTGTGCTGCTGATGCATTTAGCAAAACAAACATACCCTTCCCACATAGGGTGAACAGCAAAACAAACAAGATGATGAACGGAATGTTGCACAATGGCAAAACATTCACCCCCAGTCACAAATCTGGGTTTAATCCATCTTTATTTTGCTCACCAATCCACCCCAGTTCAGACATAGCCATATGCAAATCAGGCTTGACCCTGTGCCTCATGGGAACAGTCCAGCCCGAACTGCCAAGCCATGTCTTCCCTGGACCGGAATCAAGCATCCTAGGACCAGTTTCTGGCTATCAGCCGTCTTCATCCAGGATAGCTTGACTCCAGTGGCTTAGTGAGCAAGGGACCCACGTCTGGGCATACCCTTCCCACATAGGGTGAACGGCAAAACAAACAAGATGATGGACGGTATGTTGCACAATGGCAAAACATTCACCCCCAGTCACAGATCTGGGTTTAATTCATCTTTTTTTTGCTCACCAAGCCATCCCAGTTAAGACATAGCCATATGCAAATCAGTCTTGACCCTGTGCCTCATTGGAACAGTCCAGCCCAAACTGCCAAGCCATGTCTTCCCTGGACCGGAATCAAGCCTCCTCGGACTGGTTT
The DNA here is from genome assembly GCF_964263255.1 of Lissotriton vulgaris. NCBI lineage: Eukaryota > Metazoa > Chordata > Amphibia > Caudata > Salamandridae > Lissotriton > Lissotriton vulgaris. The sequence goes on from NC_141689.1 coordinate 1,860,228,865, forward strand.
CTGGGTATCAGCCGTCTTCAGCCAGGATAGCTTGCCTCCAGTGGCTCAGTGAGCAAGGGACCCACGTCAGGGCATACCCTTCCCACATAGGGTGAACAGCAAAACAAACAAGATGATGGACGGAATGTTGCACAATGGCAAAACATTCACCCCCAGTCACAGATCTGGGTTTAATCCATCTTTATTTTGCTCACCAAGCCACCCCAGTTCAGACATAGCCATATGCAAATCAGTCATGACCGTGTGCGTCATGGGAACAGTCCAGCCCAAACTGCCAAACCATGTCTTCCCTGGACAGGAATCAAGCATCCTAGGACTGACTGATTTGCATATGGACATCCGTCTGCCACTGTTCCGCCCGGTCGTTGAGTCGACCGGGCAGAAAAGGTTTGAATATGGTGGCGGTGTCTGTTAGACACCGCCATCTGTATTATAATGCATGGGGGGAACTGCATTTCCATGGCGGCGTTCTAGCCACGGAAAGGCATGCAGATTACTCAAATGGGGGCCCGTTGCGGATACCTAGGATGTTGGGGGGGTGAGGGGGCGCATGAGGGGTACCTATGGTACCCCCTGCATTGGCATGTACAAAGTGGCAGGCACCGCGCGGTGACTGCCACCTTGTGCATGCCAATGCACGAAGTGCATTCCCAGCATTGTGGCGGGCAGTGCTGTGAGTACCGCCCGCCACAATGCTGTGAATAGAGGATGCCACTCCGGCAGTGGCATCCGAATTGCCGGTGTGGGACCGCTGCACCACTGGTGACCGGTCCCAGTACCATTAGGGGGGCAGGCGGACCCCCCCCCATCCTAATAGGCCTCTTAGTATGCCAATCTCAATGTTATTTAGTTGTTCTGGTCTTTTATGAAATGTGCTCCTAGTTCTTCATAAAATGCTCTGAGGCTGCCCAGGTGTTGTCCATGTTATATGAAACTACCAACATAAATAAAATAAAAATTCTATCTGGCTCTTCTTCCACAAATGTACTTCATACGATATCTGAAACTACAGTAAACAAACTTCTTTCACGTTAATGTTTTCCTTTCTCAAAACTCGATAATTGTGTTTAATTGTCTTGTCTAGTCATGCTTATATTTCACTATTTGTATTGCTACATTTTGTGGCCCATGCATTATTTATTTAAGTATGCTTATTTTGCTACATAGATTTAAAAGTCACATAAAATATATTTCAAATTTACATTTTACGGTGGTCTTCTGCAGACGGGATTATATAAACTATGTCTATAGTACACAAAGACATGCCAGCGAAGCTTAAGAAAAAAAATGTAATATGCTCAGCCTAACTGCAGCTTTAAAATTCCTGTAGGCTAAAACATGACGGTGTATCTCAGCTCACGGAGGAATTAGGTTTTAATGATGTAGAGTTTCATAGTAAAGACTTTAAGCCAATGGAATTCTGGAAATTGTCCCGCATCATTTAAAACAGACACCTGGAATAGCCAATGAACGGTTGGCACGATTTTACCAAGAAATGTAAACTTATTATTCTGGTGTTAATACTCTCTCAGTGGATTCAGCTCTGCTGGTCTCCAGCCCGTGCCCCGAGTATGACTCCAAAAACATTGGCAGGTTGTACTTTCAAAAATAGTCTGGCCTTTGTTTTTCAGTAAAGCCTCTGCAATTATTAAACTTAAAGTCAGCACCTTTAAAACCAGAGAAATAACTAACCAAACTATCTTGCCAGGTAGTTAGTTTAGAAATTTCAGTTTTTGCTTTGAAAAAAAAGAAAAACGTTGAAATTACCTACGCGAAAAATCTTTCAAGAGGTCATGCGTGTGTCAAAACAATAATTTTCATAGCACCTTTGGTTTCAAACCAGGTCACGTGTTTTCGCTGGTCTTCTGTTGATCACATGTTAGTCGGGTTTCCCACAAATATTGATGACCCGCTTAATTCTGTATCAATTTGCACTGGCCTGGTGATTCTCCACATTATGTTCTCATGCTTGAAGCTAAAAGCGTACTGTTAACCAACCAGAGCGCCTCTTTCAAGACCCGCAACCCCAAACACACTGCACCCACCGCACCCCTGACAGTTTGCTTCTGCAGGCTGATTACTTGTCTCAGTAGTCTCCCTAAAACAGTGGTCTTCACACTTGTATTTGCAAGTCCTACATGAGTATAAAAGAAATGAGGTGTGGCCACCTAGGTGAAGTAACCTATTAACATAAGCAATGGTGAACACTGCTGGCACAGTCCATTGGATGTATTGGGTGCTTGCTTGGAGCTACACTCAAAAATTGCACAATGTGATGTGCAGTGCACACCAAACATTACATGTAAAGTGTGTGCAACTGAGAATGCATAAAAGCCAGCAATAGTGCAGACTTCACACACCGAACTGGCTCAGCACAAGTGGGAGCACTACAAACGTCCTTAACACACTCACAACAGATACAGCATAGGCAGCTGTGGAGCACCTCTCCGTCAAACACTTGAAAGGAACAGCAAAGAGACAGCAGTCCAATCTTTCCTGCACATCCCAAAAAAGTATTGCACAGAGAGCAGAAATGATAGCTCATTTTACAAGCACAACAGGTACAGCACGGACAGCAGAAATACCAGATTCCTATAGCGCTCCCGTGAGCAGAACACGTTATGCAGGCAGTCCTAGAGCCACAACCTTACTATGTGACCCATCTGTCCCTGACAGTTAATGTTAGAGGGTGAATATATGAGTAGGGGCCTACTCTGGGGTCATCTTGGGCCCATCAGTGTAAGCAGGGTAAGGATTGGAGCAGGGGCCGGCTGCCGGTTTTGGGGCAGTGGTCTAATGCTGATGCCTCTGTCATCTGTTGTAAATACTTTGCATTCCTCAGATCCTCTCTAGAGGCAATCTATTCCCTTATGTTATTTTTCTACTGGTCTATGGACCTCCTCTTTTGGTCATTGTTAATCTCTCACCCTGCATAGAACCACTAAATGTGCCACTCACTTACGTAGCCTTTTAAAACATGTTCTAGGCCTACCATTGCAACCTGTGTATGCAGTTTCAAACTGCCATTTTCCATGCCTTAACCTTCCTTTTTAATTCATATATCATCCTTAAGGTATGTCCTAAAAAGTTGGCAAGGTGAAATATATTGAAAAAGCTGGACATATAAGATGTCTTCTGGTAGTAAAAAAATCCTAAATTCGTTTTTCATTACTGCAAGGCCTACCTCTCCCATAGGATGATTTTGGGTTACCTTATTACATTTACCAAGTGAAAATTTTTGTGTGGGGGCAGGTTGAAATGTCATGTTTGGTGTTTGAGTATGATTACGCCAGATCCTTATCTCCAATTTTATCTAATCTTACCATTTATAAGGATCTTCGATCGCCTGAACCTTTTTATCTGCTCGAAAGTGTAAAGGGGAGAAAACTAATACATTCACGTTCATCAATAAGGTTCTCAAATTTAGACTAGAAAAGATCACTGACTCCAACTTACCATTTCAAGGTTTTATTACAAAGCCAAAAATAACTGAACATTCAAGCACCTCATAACGAGGTTGAAAAAGTACATAGGCACCAATACAAAGTTCATTCTGTGGATTAACCTGATTTGGTGCAATGTAAAAAGAATAAGCAATTCCAAAAAGATCAAACCAGCAACAATTGATCCAATATCCAAAATAGTCTGCATCAGATTACAGAAAAGAAAATTGAATTGGTTAATGCTGTCCCTACTCTAACTCTAAAGTGACATCCCTACTTAACATCCCTCAGGTAAAGTCGAGAAAAGGTGTCAGCTTGTGATGACTTCCTAAGAAGTGCATTTACATTGGAAATAAGTCAAACTTTCTAAGTCTTCATCCCTAAAATCGATCCCTTCTCTTACCCGCCTAATGACTCTCTGCTCTCATCAGCCCTCTCCTACCCTCATCTGCTTCTCCTACCCTCACCTGCTTCTCCTACCCTCATGCGCCTCTCTTCCCTCAGGGCACTGTCCCTAATACAAAATGCATAACTCCTTAAACACACCTAACACACCTCGTCTGGAGGCACATCTTCGGCAGGTGATTTTCCACAACTTGTGCTTCGTCCAAGAACGGTTGAGTTGTCCTTGGGTCTCAAGCTTCTCCAGCAAGTTTCTTATTATCACATTCCACTGCTACTTTGTAACAGGTGTCCTCCATACCTAACTCCTAAAACAAAGAGCATCAGTCTAGCTAAGGAGGAAAATGTCCTTGCACCTGCAACAGAAAGCATGTGAACAAATCAACCTTGCACACACAAATCTTGCTGACTACATTCTATCGAGAGCCTTCCCAACGAAAAATAAATTTCAGGCCTTTTTGATTCTGCTAACATAAGAAACCACGGACAGGAATTCCATGGCAAAACGTGAATACTCATTTAATTCAGGCCTTTGTATGTCCAAACCTACACAAAGTTAATAACATTATATTTCTAAGCATTACATTTCTTACATTAAAGCACATTTTGTTATCCCTATATGTGCAGACTTTTAATATGCACGTTTAAATCTAATGCATTACATTACACACAAATAAATTCATGAAGCACTAACAATAGGCAGCCTCATTATGAATGTCAATTACACTTTGAGCTAACACAAACTAATTTTCTCTCATTACACATAAATTACTCGTTATTGCATTTACATTCTTTATTGATTAAGGGCTGGATGTAGGTGGCCTAATACCGGTCGGTAATGCCGAAATTCGGTAAACCGACCGGTATTTAGCCTTGTGCGATGTAGGTATTACAGAATGCCATTCGTAATAACAAATCGATACATTTATGGGAAAGCAGTTACCGATTCCTTATTTACCGATCCGCCGACACCGAAACACCAAAATACCGAATCGGTAAATAAGGAATCGGTAACAAATCGCTAATGCGATGTACAAAAAAATCAGTAATACCGAATTTGTCAAAAACTCGTATTTAAGGATCAGTAATTACCACTGACCCAGTGCAGGTGGTAATCAGGTGTAGTGCATAAAAACAGCCCCAAAATGCAACAGTGTGAACACAATGGCAGCCCTCTAAGTCATAGCAAGGCGGCTACGTTTGTGAGCAGCAGGACTGAGGGTTTGGAGACGGGAAGAGCGTGTGTACAGACTGTGTGTCACACTGTTATAATTGACTGAGGCAGAAATACATGATAGGTACAGGCTACATCCACAAACCATTCTAGACCTGATATGGGACCTGCACCCATACCTGGAGCATCAAACACCAAGAGCGCATGTCATACCAACACATGTGCAGGTGCTTTGTAGCCTGCACCTACCCGCATCAGGATGTTACCAGGGTGTGATAGCTGTGGCAGGTGGTGTGTCACAGTGTTGCCTGCCCCGTTTCTTCAACTCCTTTTTGGATGCCACGATGCAGAGAATGCATCACTACATGTGCTTCCCCAGCACACAGACGGAACTGCAGAAGACAAAGCTGGATTTCTACCTAAAGGCACAGTTCCCACATGTAATAGGGTGCATTGATGGGACCCACATACCAATCTGCCCACTTGTAGCTACAGAATACATATACTGCAACCGCAAATCCACTCATTATATCAATGTGCAGGTGATATGTGATGCATACTACATCATTACTGACATTGTGGCCAAATTTTCAGGGAGTACCCATGACTCCTACATATTCAGGAACAGTGGGGTCTATACACATCTGGCTGCTGGTGAATTCGGAGAAGGATACCTGCTAGGTAAATCAATGTGACACACCTTGATGTATACCTTGGATGAATGTATTGGTGACTCAAATTAAAGGCACTTTATTTCCCATTTAGATGATAGCGCATATGCTGTGCAGTCATTTATCCTAACACCATATCTCAACCCATCCACCCCAAGTGAGAGGAGATAAAATGTGGCACATAAAAGCACGCGCAACGTTGTGGAGCGCACCTTTGGACTACTAAAATGCAGGTTCCGTTGCCTCGACAAAAGTGGAGGTGTACTTCAGTACCGCCCCATCATCTGCTGCAAAATCATAGCAACATGTGCAATGCTGCATAACCTTGCCACAAAGAAGAGGGTGAGGAATGTCCACAGCCAGAGCACAGCGCAGCAGGTGTGGCAGCTGCACCGGATGGGAGACACAGACGGCCTGAGATAGCACGCAACTATGTCTGAGTGAGTAAGGAGACACACCCAGTTACTGGGTTTGAGTGATGGTGTTTAATGATCAGAGCACACCACCAAGATCAAAAGCAGTGTCCATACAAACATGGGGTACATCACCCATTTCAGTACAACCATATCATGGCTGGCTCTACTTCTTGTGCCCACGCGCTGTACTGCCACCTTCCTTTGCCCCACTGTCCACACTGCCAGTCTGTCCAAGGCCAGCGCTGTGGCATTCGCTGTGCCTCCTGGTCTCTGTGGGAGAGGGTGTAATGCTACTACGGCTAGTAGCCTCATCACTTTCCCCCATCAGCAGTAGTGGCCACCTTGTCTGTTTGGAGCACTTCAAGTGCAGTGGTCACTGTGACCAACCCTCTAGCCACATACCCGACTGCAGTGTGACATCTCCTCCTGCATGGCTTTTAAGCGTCTGCACATGAGAGAGGTTGCAGTGGACAGGCGGCTCACCAACTTGGTGTAATTATCCAGTTTCTGCCTCTCTCTGCGCCTAGACAGACGTTCCTCCTATAACTTGCTGCAGAGCAGCCTCACAGCCTCCACCACGTCACTCATGCCCTCAGCCATGGTGGTGTTCATGGCACCGATGCCCTTGTCAATGCGATGCATGTGGGCATTCATGTGTGCCATCTCCGGCTGCACTGACCTGATTGCTCTCCCTGGCAGGCGCTGGACCTTCAGCATGTTACCTTCCAGCCCAGCAAACACACTGTAATCTTTGCCCTGGAAGTGAGGACTGGCAGGCCTTGCCCTGCGGCATCTGGAAGATGTGTGGGCGCGCTCTGTTGTGGACTGCGATCCTGCCCTGTTGCCATCCTCAGCCACTTTAGACTGTTGGCCCCCATCTGCTGGAAGGTGGCCACTGCATGCCTCCTGCCTGGCGGTGGAGGTGGTGTTGATTGTGGCAGTGTTGATGGTGGAGATGGCATTGATGGTAGCTGTGGTGATGGTGATGGTGGTGGTGGTGGCATTGATGGTGGTGGTGGTGGGGTGGTGTGCCCTTCAGGCAACTGGTCTTCTTCCTCTTGTCTCCTCTCTGGCCTGGGTACCTGCCCTCGGCTCCCCTCTGCTGCACTGCGAGATGGCTCACCTGTGAAGACAGATATGCTCCCTTATCTGGCCGCATTTGCATTGTAGTACATTTAATGCCTGCCTATCACACTGACTGTCCTCTGCTTGCTTATTGGTGTCACATGCCTTTGGGTTTGCTGGACTGACTATTCAGACATGTGTTACTTCTGAATACATCTCCCATAATGCATTGCAGGTTATGAGTGAAACATGTACTGGAGTGGGAGTCCCTATGCCTCTCTGGGGATTGGGGGTAGGGAGGGGTGCACAGCATGCTGTGCATGCATCTGGCCTTGTTTGTTGGCAGTTCTGGCTGAGCTGTCTGCATTGCCAACCCCACTGACACTCTCCGGCTGGAGGGTGGACTCAACCAGAAGCTCCAGAGCAGTTGGTGCAGGTGCTTTGTTCTTCCCTCCACCAGTTTTGCTGGTCTGCTTCTGCCTCTCTGCCATCCTCGCAGTCTTCCTCAGATCGTACCATCTTTTTTTAAGACCCTCAATTGGGCACTGGGTGACTCCGATGGCATTGACTTTGGTCTGAATTGCAAGCCAGATCTGCCTTTTTTGAGACTCTGGCATGTGCATGGACTGCTTCCCAAACAACTTATCATGGTCCTTGGTGACATCTTCAATGAGGACCTACAGCTCACTCTTGCTACATTTTTGTTTTCTTTTCCCTTCAGCTCCCTCCTTCTCCCTCTCCTAGTTTGACATTTTGCTTGGTTTTGGTTGCAAAATAAAGCTGTGTTGCTCCTGGCTTCTCTCTGCTCTGCTCCCTGCCTCACAGTCAGCTCCAGGTTCAGTGCAGCTGCTTGGGTGTGGCCACTTCCTGTTCGGGAGGTAATGTGGATGCACAGGATTGGCTGATTCCACAATTACCGAATTTTTAAATGACCGAATCGGTATTTATCGATTCGGTATTGGGGATTCGGTTTTACCGATTCGTTAGGGCTGTTTCGGTAATTGTTTTTACCAATCCATTCAGAATTGCTATTTTTTTTCAATTTATACCGATTCAGTAAATTTTACTGATTCTTTACAGGGATGCAGGATATCCTAGACAATTCTGTAGGGGGAAAACTACAGAAGTTTCTTGCACTACAAAGTGGGCACTATGTACACAAACTGGACCCTCGAGTGCACGCTACAGTACTATCCTGGGCCTGTGGATACTGCAGAAGATGGATTTCCCTGCTACCAGAGGACTCCCCTGCAGACTGAGGCCTGCCCTGCTTTCTGAGAAGGAAGGCTGGACCTGCCTCCCATCCCAGGCTGAAGTGGTTCCAAGGGTCAGCTGCCTAACCTCCTGTACTGGGCTACAGGGATACAACAAGCTCCGGAGGCTTCTCTGCAACTAACTGTCCAGCTGACTCGCTGCACTGGACCTGCCTGGACCTGCCTGAGCCCTGCTGGCACTGTTGGAGGGAATTCGTGATGTCCAAGCAGTGTCGTGCAGGTCCTGGACCTTGGTGTGGCATCAGTTGAACTTCTCCTAAAAGAAAAGGAGAAATCCTGAAATCTTGGCCTGTTCACGCCAAGATATTTCCACCTGCACCGACTGCCAATGCAAAGCTCCAGTGAATATGACTCTTCACGCTGCAGCAACCGGCAATGTGAGTTCTACTCTTGGCTCTGCAGCTTCAACAGCCCGATGTGACCTCCAACACGACGTCTAACAGGTTTTTCGTGCTACAGCGATGACCTTCCATGATGCCCAGGCTGTTCTTTACGCTACAATAGCGACCAACCGCAAAGCTCTCCCTGCTCCTTGCGGCCTCCTCCACTGAGAACGGAACTCTTCACATTGGACTTAGGAAAGTAAAGTTTTCAGTGAGACTAACAAAGTCACTGTATCCGGCCCATGCTCCATCATTGTCAACCTGAACTTATAACTGCTACCCGATCTAGCATGACCTGATACCCACGAGTGGTGCTGTGTGCTTTTAGGCACTATACTTACCTGAAATCTTTGAAGTTGCATATCTCTTGTTCTACTGATTGGATTTTGTCATTTTGGTAGCAAATAATTTATTGAATTTTATTCTATTTTTCAAAATTGGTGTGGGATTTTCCTTGTGCTGTATTTTCTCTTTAAAACTTTTTGTGTGCTGCATAAATACTTTACATGTTGCCTCAAACTTAAGCCTGACTGCTTTTGGCGCAAGCTACCAGAAGGTTAAGTATATGTTAATTTAGTGACTTCTGGTGGTTCACCTTGAGAAGGATTGTGGCTGTAGCTTGAAGAGGACTCACCCCCCCAAACCAACAACCAAATTTCTCACAAACATCATTTAAACTTACATACCCAGAAATACACAATCATTTAGAGATCCACTTTAAAATCAAGGTGCATAAAAATGGATGGCATTTGTACCACTGCAATAAAATGGGTTTCTGAAATATAGGAATGTTTGCTTGAACGCAAGCCTCTTAATGTGGGGATGCCGGAGTTGAACCAGCAATAGGGTAGACCTGCTGCTGGTGGAGCATTAATGTACATTACCCAGTAGGCTTTCCTTGTATTGAGTTCAGAACCTTGTCCACTATTGCTGACAACAAATGTCTTGGAGGTAGCCCACTGCTCACAGAGGCATTTACATATGGGCCATATAGGCCTGCCACATATGCAATTTCAAAATAATTTAGGACATTGCTGTTCTCACAGATTTTATGATCATATTTTATTGTCGACCTTGAGCTCTTAGCTTTTCCACCATTGGCAGGATACTGTACTGGGTAAGAGTGCAGCCTGTAAGTAACTATCATTTTCATTATCATTATCATTATCATCATCATAAGGCTCAGTCCCCAGCCTCTACTGGAAGTGCAACAAATCAACAAAGTCTGGACAAATCAATGATTGAAATAAAACCACCCCAATTGTCTTTTGCTGGTCATATATTAAGAAGTGCTAGCATGGAGCACTGACTGGTCCCATGGAAGCCCAACTTGTTACTCTGGTGTCAATAAACGGATGGTGAGTCGACACTGTCTGAGGGTGCACAATATATGTTCCCATCAACAAAGAAGTGAATGAACTGCCAGCATTGCCGGGGGTACTAACTGAAGTGTGCTACCACCACCCTCACTATCATGAAGGGATTCCAGTGTGTAACCCTTGCAAGGAAAAAAACTCATCTGTCTAAACAGAGCACATTTTGTGAACGAGATATTCTTATTTTTTCACATGGGTGTATCATCCATACCAAGTAATAAGAAACCTTATGAAAGTCTCAAAGGATTGTTCAAGGACAATCAATAATTTTTTCATCTGTTTAATGCGCTTCACAAAGATTCTTAAAATGTCTAAATAATATGCTTTATTTAGATATTCCAGTATCCAGTATTATCCATTTCCAAGATTTAGTTCACGGCACAGAGCAAATTTAAATTTAGAATGAAATAGAGATGATCCTGCAGTATGCTCTCAGAGGTTCATGGTAGGTATCATGTCTCATTTTGTTGAATGATTTAAAGTTCATAGGTAATCTGTCTGTAACTGAAGGCCTGATGTAGATTTTCAGTGGACAGGCTACTCTGTCACAACAATGACGGATATCTAATATACCGAAATATAATTCCCATAGGATATTATGGGATTTATATTTCAGCGGACGGGATATTTGTCACCATTGTAACAGAGTAACCCATCCACCGAAATCTAGGCCCCTAGATTGGATTAAGGATGTGCAGACATGATTCCCCCGAGAACAACTAACCTGCTTATAAAAGACTCAAAAGGATAAGCAATGCATTTTTCTCTGTCACCATTTTATAAGGCTATATTGGGGGATCGATGGAGGTGAGGAAAGAGGACTATGCAAGCTTCTGGAAAGCGTGGCACATTTGTTGAGGCACTCACCAGTCTCCCAGAACTCTTCTTTTTATTATTACTTCTATCTTTCATATGACTTCTCAATTAATTTCTAGTGGAGGAAACACAGAATTATAGATTGAATAAATGGTATATATTTCACTGAGGTATTCTGGGTAACATCTGATATATTGAAAACACCAAGCTAGATTTGTCTGTGATGTCAGTCAAACCAACAAGAAAGAAAAAAGCAAACCATTAACTCTACATTTCTTATCTATAATTTAGTTTTACCTACAACTAGTTTAGTTACTTCTCTGCAGTATAATTAACTACATTTAACATGTTTACATTGTGTGTTTTTAGCCACGTATTTTTAAACAAGCAAATAAAGTAGTACTGTACTTGTGAGTGAGTAAAGGTGTGTTTACTTGGAACTCCATGAGGTTTTTTTTCAGAAGTGTGTTACAGTTTAAAGCTCTTTGCCACTTTGCCACATCTGGACAGTGGTAGCCCCTTGCCCTCTTAAGGGTATCCTGCACACAGCAAAAAGTCTCATCGAGGACCTGAAAAAATATGATCATGTCACCCCCATCCTGAAGAAACTCCACTGATTCCCCTTGCCAGTCTGCAACATCTTCAAAAGAAAGTGCATCATTTGCAAAACAATCTCGACCACCACCTGTGCTTATCGTGCAGGCAAGATCCCAGTCTCTTGTGGTTCTCGACATCTCCACAGCCAGGACATAATCAGACGACAGATTTAAGAAGTGTAAAAAACAAATAAAAACAAGGCAGCAGGCCTTTTCTATCTATGCACCTAGGAAGTTGAACAAGACAGCCATATCCGCCAGGAGCACACCAATGGTGCCCCAATTTAGGAAAGAGTTGAAACCTCATCTCTTTAAAGAACACTACATCACAATGTATTAACCATCCACACTGCATCTATCTCTCCTCTCACTCACTGATTGTATATTTGTCTTTGACCCTGCTCACCGCTCTGCTGAATTTTGGCTAGGTTTGCAGTATAGAAATAACATATACATACAGATGCATACTTTAAGAAATACCTTTGTTTAGCTTTCTATTTTGCTTCTAGTCTGCTAAAGGGAGCTTGGCATGTAGGCATTTTTACATCATGGCAGTGGAAAACAAGATTTGTTATTCTTAAGAAATATAAATGCAATGAAAAACGAGATTTTGAAAACCCTGTTCACAATAGTGGACACCTAATTTGAAAGGACAAAGTGCCAGAGACAAGGAGTACTGGTGGAGGGGTCAACATCGATCTACAGAACCTGGTCACGTCTCACATTACTACAAGTGATCATAGATTAAGGCACACTGCACGATCCCCCAATAAAAAAGGTAGCTGGATTAAACAAGGCCAATCAAGCACTGTCACCCTTAGAGGTATCTGGGTGCTGGGGGTGCTGTGTATCTATTGAAGAGCCAGGTCTTGAGTTTCTCTTTGACGTCTGCAAGGGAGGGTGCTGTATGAAGATGGATGGACAGGACTTTCCAGTTCTTGACAGCAATGTAAGAAAAGGAGCGTCCCCCAGGTGTGGCTGTGAAGGTTGAAGGGTGTGTGTGCAAGAGAGGCGGAGTGTAGGTGTCTTGTGGGTAGGTGGAAGTTCATTCAATGATTGATGTAGCATGGTCTTTGGTTGTGTAGGGCCCTGTATGCATGCATGAGGATCGCGAACTGGCATCTGTGCAAGGTGCCAGTATAATTAGATTAAAAAACAGTGCACCCGCGCTCAAGATTGTCTAGAGTCACCCATCTATTCTGTAAGTGCGTCTCATTTGAAACTTTATTTCGATTCATAAAAACAGAATCATAAAAGTAAAACACAACATTGTACAATTTAAAAGTTCCTACAATTGACTTCAGACCATTAAAAATGATGTCAATACATCATTTACAAATTAATTTGGAAAAAATAAATTTTTCCCAAATTCCCCAATTAATATATAAAACACAATTTTCCAATACAAATACAGTAAATAGATATTGGTGCCAATCTATGAGCTAATTGCATTTATGAGGGTCAACAGTCCATAACAGTAGTTAATTAATATCGGTTTCTAATACTGAGTGCTACTCTGATAAAACTAAGAACAGCACTGCATATTACTGGAGTTGATAATGAGAGTAGATATTCGTATCCCTCTTTAAAATGTTGGAATCCAAGCGTTAACAGAATTGGTCTAATAAATCTATTCCTTAGATCTTTGTACAGGGAACAAAAAAGTATTAAACAAAGAGTGTTTTGGGAAACTTGATTGTTACAGGCCCACATGGGTAAACTCTCACACCAACCCACCTGTTGTGGGAATGCAAATAAAAAGTGTAATGTATTCAGACGGAACCTAGTTAAATAAAAACGCCATTGTGTCTGCCCTATATATGGAAGGTAAGGTTGGTGATACAGCCTCCCCCTATGGTAGACCGCACTCTCACTGCTTCGCAACAACCCTAAGTCTAAGCGATACGCCTCTTTGGTTAGTGCTTTGTTTCAGCGCCAATGGTCTCAACTTTCGAAAAGATATGGCCCAAGCCTATTCTAAGGAAAGTATCCCTAACATATGATAACCATGGGATCTTATCATAGTGTTCAAGGTTAAGACAATCTAATAGTATTTCCTTAGTAAGTTTCAGGTCATCAGAACGCCAAACCTTAATCCAGAGCAGCAAAGGAGAAACATGGATAATGTCACTCACAAATTCCAAGCCTACTTCAGTATGGCAAAAAGATTAGAAGCGCTTGGAGGGACACATAAGAGGCGTTTTATAAACTTGTTTTCCATAACTTGGATGTTATTGCAGGATTGAGTACCCCATACACCCGCACCGTATGTTACAACCGGGATGCATTTAGCTTTATATAGGGATTTCATTTCTGCAACCGGCCTCTGCCACAGTTTGCTGGAAAAACGAAAAATGGCTTCAACAGTTTGGGTAGCTTTTTGTACACACCCTGACATTAACAGATCCCATCTTAGGGTTTTGTTGAATAAGTTCCCCAGATAGTTGAAATTATCAACTTTCTCAATGGTCGAGTCCCTTACCACAAGCCTTCGGGATTTAACCCCTTTCGGGCCGCAGACCATAGCAAAAGACTTGGCAAAATTGACCTTTAGGTCTAACCCCTGCATAAAAGTCTCAAAAGCATTTAAGCAAGTTTGCATGCTGTTTGCAGTTAGGGTCAATAAGACCGTGTCGTCCGCATAGGATAACATCGGTATGCGTTTGCCATTTACCTTGGGGAAATCAGCACAACTTTCTAACAAAAACGCTTCCAAACCATTGGTGTAGACCAGAAACAAAAAAGGGGCCAATATGCACCCCTGGCGGACACCCTTAGTTGATGGTATGGGCTTTGTTATCTCCCCTGTAGGGCCAAATCTGATCTTTACTGTGGTGGCAGCGTGGAGTCTGCGAAGTAATGTGACCAATGGCTCCTCGAACCCCATAGACTCCATTATTTGCCATAATTTTCCCCTGCAAACCGTATCAAAGGCACTGGATAAGTCCATGAAAGCCAGGTGGATACAACCACGCTTGGCTCTCATGTACTTACCCATAATCAGCGCCAAATTTAGGCACTGCTCGTTTGTGCCTTTACCCTGCCTAAACCCATATTGGGACTCGACGATGATTCCATTGGATTCGGCCCATGTTTCTAAACGAGCCAGAATCACTCTACCCATTAATTTGCAGGATGCATCTATTAGCGACATTGGTCTATAACAACTAGGATCACATTTGTTGCCCTTTTTAAATATCGGGACCAATACCGCTTCTTGCCATGAGGTCGGGATACGACCAACCACAACTGCTTTGAACAGGAGTAATAAGAGGGGTGCCCAGACATCTGTGTTATATTTAAAAAGGTCCAGAGGCACTGCGTCCAGTCCTGGGGCTTTCAAAGCTACACCCTTTCTAAGAGCAGCCTCTAGCTCTGGAAGAGTCAATGAGAGACTAAGCGTGTCTGCTGATTCCCTCCATGTATCGGGGAGCCCTTCAAGACAGGTAACAAAAGAAGAAACCCCCTTAGGATTAAAAATACCCCCATAATGTGTCTCCCATATTCTCCCTGAAATGTGCATCTGCAAGGTTTCCTTTTCCTCACTTTTTAAAAAGGGACGGTTTACGACATCCCAAAAGAGTCGGCTATCTTTTAATTCTGAGGCTCTGCCCAAGTCGTCCCATGCCTGTCTTTTTAGTTCAGTTTTACGTTTAATGATGGCATCTCTATAAGTTTTCCTTGCCACTCTTACCAAAACCCTATCACGAGGCACTTGACGTAGGGCCTTCGTTAGGCTAGATTGTGCTCTGGAACATTCAGAGTCAAACCATTTATGAGTGTTACCCTTTTTTCCCCCATTGGTTTCAAAAGATGGGAGGCCACATTTGTTAGAAGAGCTTCAAAATTATCAATTATTAGATCCGGCTCGCTTGACGGCGTTAAGCAGACTTCGAGCCTTTGTTTATTTAATTTAAAAATCTCTTTCTCCAGGAGTTTGGCGTCAACCTTATCCCACCTTAAAGTAACCCCCTTATTCTGACTAAACTTAATTGGATGTTCTGCTGTCTGCGTTCTCCTATATGCTGGACACATGGTCAAAACAAGTGGATTATGATCACTTGCGGGATTTACCTGAATCTGGAAATCTTTAACAAGATGAACATATTTTCTTGAAACTAAAACAAAATCTATAACACTCGTCTGGCCTCCCGCACCATGGAAGGTAGGAATACTCAACATTTTTGAGAAGCTAGACATATCTAGGACACAAAGATCATTTATGATTATGATGATATTTAAGGCCTCACCTTGCTTTGTATGCTTAAAATGTGCAAGTGACTGCTGATCTAGTTCTACCAAGCCACAAGCCCTTGAGCCACTGAACTTACACAAACAACAATTAAAATCACCAGCCCACATAACAAAAAGAGGAGATATACTATTTGTTGCTTTAACAATCTCATCCTGTAATCTTTGTATAACCACTGTGGATTGGGGGTCAAAAATGTTGTAGTACCAGTTAATTAGGAGCAGGGGGACCAAAAACAAACCCTTTAACACAAGTAATAGGAACCAAGGACATGACACCAATATCTCAGTTTTTATGTTGTCATATTTTACAGAGATGGCTGTTATAAGGCCACCCTTAGCTCTTCCCGATTGTGAAGGTTCTGCTGCAACATTAAAAGATTGGTAGCCATCCAAACCAGGGGAACCCCTACTCCATGTCTCCTGAAGGCAAACAATACCAAAGGGTTCCACAATTTTACTCAAAAAACAAAAATGTGTGTGGAGGGTCAAGGGGAATATTTACCAACCTGTCTGCTCATACCCCTAATATCAAGATACATAGCACATAACAAGACCAGACCAGGTCTAAAGATGGTGTGTATCTATGCAGGTGACCGTGTAACAGTTAGGTACATGTGTGAACAAATACTGTTGAATCGCAACGGCCGTAACAAGTCCCATCCGCCCACCCTTTTGGTGGAATTTCGTCATGTGGGAATTGTTGAACACTCAGACCCCGACCATTTAGTGCCAGGAATGATTGTCCAAACTCTAGCCTCGTTGTTCCTCAGACAATAAAATAAGTGAAGTGCAGTGCTGTAGTGATGGTGATGGATAAAATTAACTACAAAGACTCAAAAAACGTACAGATAGAAGTCTATGTGTCAAAGGTTAAAAATACGCCGAGTAGTCTAACGCTAGCACTACTCTGTGGCGCTTCTCAGGGCGGTCGACATGTTTCAGCCTACAGGGGAATTACCCCGGCTTTCTTCAGGACCTATAGTATGAGATAGCTGCTGCATCTAGAAAATAGTGAGTGAAAGAGGAATAACCAACAATATACTCAAGAGAAGTTACATATGTACCAGGGACTTCGCGCTTCAATATCCACTGGGGGAAAAAGGACATATCTTCTTCCTAACAAAAGACAAAAAAAATTTTTTGTTGATAAAATTCTTTTTACAACAGTACCAAGTGACCACATGCAACAACACCATCACACAGAAAACGCAAAGAAAAACACACCTGCGCGAATGATTTGCATTCCGCAGTATAACAAGAAGCATAATAGCTTCATCACAAAGAGGCATTTCCTCCTAGTGATACTCACCCAGCTTTATGTGGGTGAAAGCCTCACCTCACCCGACATCCGCTCGGGAGAATGAGGCCCCGCTCTACAGTGTAGAAAGAAGGACACAATAAGTACAAACTTTACTATGCCGAGCCAAATTGCTCTACACAGATAACCCAACTAACGTGTGGTAGTAAACCCACTCACAGACCATAGTTGACCTACACATCGACCTATAATGAACAGACTGGGATGTGACTCATCACCCAGAACGCAGACTTCGCAATGGCTGAAAACAAGGGGTACCGACGGACAGGTGAGACGCCGTGTTCCCTTGCTGTTTCGCACTTGACTTATATCGAGTTGACAAGACTAGAAACAGCCTGCATGGTTTTTAATTTTCATAGACCGTGTTTAGAAGTAAGACTCTGTCCGCTTACTATTGTGTTGGTATCTTAAGGGTATTTACAGTAGGCTTTAAAAAGACACTATGCAAAGTTTAAAACGATACTATGTAGGGACTATTATCAATAATTTTTGTACCAAATATTCTTGTACATATACATGGGACTGTGGCTAATAGTCAGGATTCAGCCCCAACTTACTCTTTGTTATGTAACGAGCTTCCCTAGTGGGTTTCCAAGATAGTCATGGAAATATACTAACCATTGCGAAGTCTGCGTTCTGGGTGATGAGTCACATCCCAGTCTGTTCATTATAGGTCGATGTGTAGGTCAACTATGGTCTGTGAGTGGGTTTACTACCACACGTTAGTTGGGTTATCTGTGTAGAGCAATTTGGCTCGGCATAGTAAAGTTTGTACTTATTGTGTCCTTCTTTCTACACTGTAGAGCGGGGCCTCATTCTCCCGAGCGGATGCCGGGTGAGGTGAGGCTTTCACCCACATAAAGCTGGGTGAGTATCACTAGGAGGAAATGCCTCTTTGTGATGAAGCTATTATGCTTCTTGTTATACTGCGGAATGTTAATGTTATAGTGATTTTGTATAGCGCGCGGCTGCCCCAGCCAAGGGGCTTCCCGGCGCTGCAAGCAGACAGATTGCAGAGAGTTGGAGGTGCAGAGAGAAGAAAGAATTATTGGAAGAGATGAGTTTTAACAGCCTTTCTGAAGGCTAAAAGGTCCTGTATACCGCGGATAGCTTCGGGAAGGCTATTCCATAGCCTGGCAGCTAGGAAGCTAAAGGATCGGCCGCCTACTCTGGCCAGTCTGGTGCGGGGGATAATCGCGAGGTGTTGTCCCTCTGAGCGGAGCGACCTCCTCGGGATGTACTCTGACAGGAGGGGGCACAGCATTGGGGGGGAAGCGGTTTTAAGGATTTTAAAGGCTAAACACAGTGCCTTAAACTGGATCCTTTTACCCACCGGGAGCCAGTGCAATTTTCTCAAGGCTCCGGATACCGAGGAATGGCGGGGGAGACCTACCAGGGCCCTGGCTGCCGCATTCTGGACTCTCTGCAGTCTGGTGGTTTCGGCAAGATTCGCCCCCAGTAAGAGAGAGCTGGCATAATCCAGTCTAGAAAGAATGGTTGCCTGAACAATTAGCTGGCGAGTGCGGCAGTCAAAGAACTTCAAAATAGGTCTGATGTTACGTAAAATGCCGAAGCAAGTGGCAGCCACTTTTTTAGTATGATGAGTGAACTTCAGTGCAGTGTCCACCCAGACTCCCAGATTTTTGACGCATTCTTTTGGCTCGGGAGGTTGGCCTAGTACTTCAGGCCACCAGTTGTCTCCCCAGGACGAGGTGTTTTTTCCCAGGAGCAGTATCTCTGTTTTCCCGGCGTTCAGTTGAAGGAAATTCGCCGTCATCCAGTGCTGAATGCAAATCATTCGCGCAGGTGTGTTTATCTTTGCGTTTTCTGTGTGATGGTGTTGTTGCATGTGGTCACTTGGTACTGTTGTAAAAAGAATTTTTTCAACAAAAATTTTTTTTTGTCTTTTGTTAAGAAGAAAATATGTCCTTTTTCCCCCAGTGGATATTGAAGCGCGAAGTCCCTGGTAGATATGCAACTTCTCTTGAGTACATTGTTGGTTATTCCTCTTTCACTCACTATTTTCTAGATGCAGCAGCTATCTCATACTATAGGTCCTGAAGAAAGCCGGGGTAATTCCCCTGTAGGCTGAAACATGTCGACCGCCCTGCGAAGCGCCACAGAGTAGTGCTAGCGTTAGACTACTCGGCGTATTTTTAACCTTTGACACATAGACTTCTATCTGTACGTTTTTTGAGTCTTTGCAGTTAATTTTATCCATCACCATCACTACAGCACTGCACTACACTTATTTTATTGTCTGAGGAACAACGAGGCTAGAGTTTGGACAATCATTCCTGGCACTAAATGGTCGGGGTATGAGTGTTCAACAATTCCCACGTGACGAAATTCCACCAAAAGGGTGGGCGGATGGGACTTGTTCCGGCCGTTGCGATTCAACAGTATTTGTTCACACATGTACCTAACTGTTACACGGTCACCTGCATAGATACACACCATCTTTAGACCTGGTCTGCTCTTGTTATGTGCTATGTTCCACAAATTTTAACCATGCCGGGTCCTGTAGTCTCCGAGAAAGACCAGCTATGTTCCACGAGATCAGACGAAATAAATGGCCATCAGTGATAGTATTTGGATCCTCCATATGTGTTATTGCTTGTAACTGAGTTACCACATCAGCTCTTGAGGTCACGACCAACGGGCTACTACCTAAATCCAATGGAATAGACTCCAACTGACGGGGGCAAGTTTTTTTGCCATGAGGCAAGATACCAGCAGTCTGCCGCCCACCGTCCATCTCATACCCCTTTGGCGTTGGTGGTGAATCCACCATCTCCAAACAGCTATATCTATTTGTGGTAGGAAATCCTCTCCAGTGGTCCCTAAAGGTAGGCTCTTGTGTGGGATATCTGATGGAATTTCCTCCCCAATCCACCCTCAGAGTATATCTAATGGGGTTGCCGCCCCAGTCTTCCCAGTCTCTGTCCAGTGCTCGGTTACCTACTCTTTGCCAATTTTGTCCATAACCTAAGTCATTGTATGTCCCAGGAGGGTAAAAGAAGGAAAGACGTTTTGTGTCTATTCCTTCAGTGGTGTTTTGGGGGCCCCAAGAGCAAATATGATTCACTGTACAGGGATCCTTGAAGTTTACCAGTATGCTGTCTCCCTGGGTCGATTTCCTTCTATAGCCCACCCAGGGGACTCTACGAACCGTTAAAATCTGGCTCGACGTGTAAGGTGGTAAAGGGCGATTCTTATTTAGCCAGTGTCGAACCTTATTCATTAGTGCCCAGGGAGGTTCATCTGTGGTGTCAGACAACTCCGGAACCCCAGTCAACACTACCACAAAAGAACTAGCCTCTGGGGGAAGATTGACGGGAGGTCTTATGTGATTCCTTGTGGGTGCTATGGGGGTGTTACTGATCACCTTGTCCTGCACAGCAGGGTCTTTGGGTTTTTCAGTAGTTTTTTCCTCTGCTGCTGTTACTACAGCAGGAGATTTAGGTAATATAGAATGCCCTTTAGATACTACTTTAGTTACCTTTGAGACCATAGGTTTGTTTGTGGTCAATTTGTTTCCCCCCTGCTTTAAAATCCCTGATGTTAATGGATCTTTCTTTTTGGAAACACCGACTAGTTCGGCTAGTTGTCTTTCAATACGTAACAAGCTGGTTTCTAAAGGAGAGAGGTAGGATTTAATTAGCTTTCCTACTTTTTCCAGAAATAGGTTATCTACCCCTCGATCAGTTTCATTTTCTTTTTCATTTTCACCCCCTACTGAAATAGTCAGAACATCTGTGGTCGTATTTCCAAGTTGCCCATTGCTAGCAGGGTTTGATACATTTATATTTATATTTTCCCCCTTCTTCTGTACCAGGTTAGTTGAATTTTTTCCCTGGTGCATAGCTAGCTCATGTGTCTTTTTCGCCCTTTTATTTTTCTGTTGATTCCTTCTTTTCTTAACAGCTCCCTCCCTATTCCCTCTTAACTGTCTTGTGGCCTCAGGTGTGGTTTGCAATGATAGGTCAGGAGTTTTTCCAGCTCTCGGCTAATTTGAGAGTCTGATAGGCATACCGAAGCTGATAGATCCACCACATTTGGTACGCTATACACATCAGCACTAACCTCTATTAAGGTAGATTTTCTAGTTGGATCAGGTGTTTTAGCAGTAGCTAAATGACCCAAGGAAGATCGTGTTTGGAGGGCAACTGCTAGATCTTGAGAGACTCTACGTTCAAGGTCAGCAATACCTTGGTCAATGAAAGAGTTTGCCTTTATAAGAAAACTGTCTAGGGGGCCTACTATCTGGCCCCCTTCAGCAGCAGTTTTGCTCCTGCTTCCACGTGTGGTCATTGTTACAGAAAAGAGTATACTAATCAAACCAACTTCTTAAATAACACCATAGACCAATATTTAATACTAAGGGCAGGAGAACATGCACACAAAATCTTATAACATAAAAGAAAAGGAGTTAGAGAGTGGGCCCGGTCCGGTCTTACACGGGCTCTAACGGGCTAGAACGGGCCCGCCCTTGGCCCGGGCTTAGCCCGCGCGCGGTCCCGCGTCGCAGGAAATTGATTGAATTATAAGGAGGCAGGCGGGGGCGTGTCCAGTGCGGCAAGAGGCGGCAGATGTTAAGCAAACGGCCTGCTGAGCCTCGCAGTCCCACAGTCAGCAGCAAACTTGACCCCGGTGACCAGTGAACGGCGCCCGCGAAGCGGGGGCCGTGAAATGTCTCTGAAACACCCTCACACAGTCCTCTTAATCAGGAGAGTCGGCCAGGTGAGCAAACGAAGAAAAATGGCACCCGAGGAGCGGGGGCCATGTCACAAAGATAAGGAGGCAGGCGGGGGCGTGTCCAGTGCGGCAAGAGGCGGCAGATGTTAAGCAAACGGCCTGCTGAGCCTCGCAGTCCCACAGTCAGCAGCAAACTTGACCCCGGTGACCAGTGAACGGCGCCCGCGAAGCGGGGACCGTGAAATGTCTCTGAAACACCCTCACACAGTCCTCTTAATCAGGAGAGTCAGCCAGGTGAGCAAACGAAGAAAAACGGCGTCTCAAATCAACACCTGTGTGTTGGTATCTGGAGATGGAAGATGATTTAACACTCCTGTTATCACAGATGCATCAAAGCAGGAGTCATTCACTTGAAATACATTGGTTTCCCTTCCTCACATTGTTGCAGAAGCAAATTTTGTCCAATGGAAGGGCACAGCACCAGTTTACTTAGGGGCACTTTGGTTCCTAATTAAGACATTACAGTGCCATTGAAGCATGACAACAAACCTGTTCATTCTCAAACCTTGTCATAACTACACCTCTCCAATGGGGCATAGATTCCCCGGACAGCCGGAGGAAACTTTATGATGAGCTTGTTAGTCCTTCAAACCTTCTGGAGGGATCACCTGCCATTCCTGAAAGTTGTATTAATCAATTATGCACACGTTTGTAGCCTGCAATCTCATTCTGTGTCCTTTATGAAAGTGCTTTGCATCACAACAAACATTCTTGAAATGTAATACATTCCTTGTCCATTAACCCAGAAAGAGGCATTCCTTTTTATATTGTTTATTGTACAGCCTTGAAAGTGTCGCAAAACACATGTGGGTGTTATCATGTCCTAAATAATGAAAATAATATAAGATTGTAAAATTTCTATTAACTCTGAGAGAGACCCTAAAAATGTGTTGTAACGTAACTCTTGGATGATTATATCATTATCTACATATTAATGAACTATGCATGTTGTAAATCTCAACATTGAATCTGAAGAATAAAATTCAGACCTCAAGCTAGAGTGAATATCATTGAAAGAAAAGAATTACTGAATGGGGACAGACAGCATAATGAGCTAGGAAAAATTGATACCTGTTTATCTATCACATTCAGAAGACGTAGATCTCTCAGGCTTTAACTAAGCCACGACAATATCAATAGCAAACAGGAAGTACTAGGACCACCTTCTCTGAAGGAATTCTATAGCTGTGGTATGTGTAAGGTCTGTGATACCAGTCCAAAGGTGAAAAATTATATAATCTCGTGGCAAATAAAGAAGTTGTGATCACAAAATATCTTACATGCACTTCAGACTTTGTAGTATATGAATTAGTATTTCTTTAACGGAGATGATATGTAGTTAACTCTATCCTCCCCTTGAAGAATAGAGTATGGAGCATTGGAGCGAAATATTTCATAGAGACAAACAAAATCTGGTGGCACTCCACTTTACTGTTAAGATACTTTGCAATTGATTGCATAATGGATAACATATGTGGTAGTGACACAATGCCTGGGAAAACTTGAGTCAAGATAAATTGTAAATCTGTATACAAAATTACCAAATGGGTTGATCCTAGATGAAGACGTATGCTTACACTTACAATGAACATTCACATGTCATTTTGTGATATTTTGCATCTCAATATTTAAGCATGAGTTTCGATTTTGGTTTTAAGTATTTTTTTTTATTTACACCTGGGGCCTGATTTTCAGTGCCATCAATGCGGGTTGACAGATGTCAAAAAGCTAAGAATGCTTATGATTTCTTCTGTAGATTGTTGATTATGGCTTTGAAACATCATTACTTTGTATGACAAATGTGGTATTATGATGTATGTACTGAGTTTTGCCCGCTTGGGCTTTAATGTTATGTGTACCTTAGTTTACTAGCGCTGTATAATATGAAGCTTGGGGGTTATTTTTGGTTAGAATATGTGTGATATTTATACTGAGGGCCTCTCAACTACAAAATCAGGACAAAGCAGTATGCTCTTATTTACCTACCCTGTGCTTTGGTTACATTGAATTTACCCTGTGAACCGTCCTTGATATGTTTGACTTTATTTGATTGGAGTTAGACCAAAAATGAACACTAGCATCATTATAGTAAGAATGTAATAAGAATACTACGGTTGAATAGCAATATAACTGTAATTAAATGGATTATTATTACTAAGGGCGGGTGTAGTGTGTGTAGTGGGGCTATGCAGAGTGCCACGGAGGGGGGAACACAGTCTGCACAATCTGCGTACCTCCACTATGCCCCAGCCGTGCTCCCTCCCGCCCTATTAGCAACTAAATTAGAGGTGTAAAAAACATTTAAAAGTAAGGGAAACGTCTTACCTGAGATGTGGCGTCCCAGGGTTCCCTCTTCCTTCTCCATCGCCGACTTCTTCATCAAAACTGCGCATATGCGCAATTTTGATGCTGAAGTCGCGATGAGGGAGGAAGAGGGAGCATCAAAACTGCGCATGCACGGGTCCGTACATGTGCAGTTTTGATGCTGAAGTCGCAATGAAGGCGGAAGAGGGAGCCCCAAGACGCCACATCTCAGGTAAGATGTTTCACTTACTTTCAAATTGTTTTTACATATCTAATTTAATTGCTACTAGGGCGGGAGGGAGGTGGGGGCTGGTGCCAACTCCGCTCTGCCGCACAGTGTGTGGGGTGCTGCCTACTCTGCATATTCCACGAAATGCGGAGTAGGCAACATTGTGCGAATTCCGTGGGCAGAGCGAAGCTCTCCGTCCACCCCCAATTATTACAATGTATTAACTATATATGTGTTGTTTGCCTGCTCTAACATGACCACCATGAATGGATGAGTAAGCAGTATCAGATTGCCCTTTGGTTGTTTTTATGTCTGTTTCACCTTTAAAATCATGTGGAAACTGTTTGCCTGTAACCCATGATGAAGGTTGTTGCCGAAATGCGTTGTATTATTGGGATGTCAATATAGGCATGCATAAACACTTTTGCAGTTCACGATTTAAGACTGCACATTTCCTTTCTGGACTTTGGTGAGAATTTGTAAAGGTATAAATGTATTCACTGAAAAGATCAAAGATTACAAGGATGTTATAGTAAGGCTCGGATTTCACTCATACAAAACCATACAAATTCAGCTGGTATAGTTACCTGACCTTACTATAACTGTCATTTGAGAAGTCATCAGTGATGTCATCAGTGATGTCACGTACCATATCATAAAACATGTAATATGTGAGGTCATAACTATAACTGCTGAATTTCTATGGTTTTGTATAAGCAAAATATGAACCAAACTATAACGTCCTTGTAAACTTTGTATTTTACACACAAAAAAAATGTCATGCCATTTCCTAAGTATAACGTCCCTGTAACCTTTGTTTTTTTCATTGAACTTCTACAGTTTTTAAAATTTAATATCCTAACTATAATGTCACTGTAACCTTTTGTTTTTAAGTGGGTTTCTAAGTTTTTAAAATTGTATTTACTACCTATAACCTTTGAGAGTGAGTGTGTGAGTGAGTGCATGAGTGTCTGAGTGGGTGCGTGAGGGAATGCATGAGTGTCTCAATGGGTGTGCGAGTGGTTGGGCCGGGGAGTGGCTAAATATGTGTGTGACTGGGTGTGAATGGGTGCATGAGTGTGTTGGTAAGTCTGTGAGTGGGTGTGTGAATATCTTAGTGTGTGTCTGAGTGGGTGCATGAGTGTCTGAGTAAGCATCTGAGTGGGTCTGTGAGTGGATATAAGAGTGTCTGAGTGGGTTTGTGAGTGCCTCCATCTTGCTGTGAGCCAGTCTATGAGTGAGTGCATGAGTGTCTGAGGGGGTCTGTGAATGGGTTTGTGAGTCTCTGAATGGGTGTCTGTGTGGATGCATGACTATCTGAGTGTTTCAGAGGGTTTTCCAGTAGGTGTGAGAGTGTCTAACTGGATTTGCAAGTGCCTCCATGAGTGTGTGAGTCAGTCTGTGAGTGAGTGCATTAGTGTCTGAGTCGGTCTGTTAGTGGCTGTGTGAGTATCTGAGGGGGGCTGTGAGTGGGTGCATGAGTGTCTGAGTAGCTGTCTAAGATGGTGTGTGAGTGTCTGAGTGGGTGTGTGGATGTCTGAGTGGCTCTATGAAAAGGTGTCAGGTGTCTGAGTGGATTTGCGACTGCCTCCATAATTGTGTGAGCCAGTCTGTGAGTGAGTGCATGAGTGTCTGAGTGGATATGTAAGTGGTGCTGTGAGTCTCTGAGTGGGTCTGTGAGTGGGTGCATGAGTGTGTATGTAGCTGTCTGAGTGGTTGTGTGAGTATCTGAGTGGGTGTGTGGATATCTAAATGGGTCTGTGAGTAGGTATCAAGTGTCTGAGTGGGTTTCTGACTGCCTCCATAAGTGTATGAGTGAGTGCATGAGTGTCTGAGTGGGTCTGTATGTGGGTGCATGAGTATTGTAGTGAGTCTGTGAGTGGGTATGTGAGTCTGTGAGTGAGTACTTACTCACATACCCTGAATGGGTATGTGAGTAAGTGCATGAGTCTCTGAGTAGGCCTGTGAGTTTATGCATGAGTCTCTGAGAGGGTCTGTGAGTGGGTCTAAAGTCTCTGAGTGGGTTTGTGAGTTAGTGCATGAATTTCTCAGTAGGTCTGTGAGTGAGTGTATGAGTCTCTGAGTGGGTCTGTGAAAGGGTGCATGAGTCTGAGGGGGTCTGTGACTGGGTGCATGAGTGTCTAAATGGGTCTATGAGTGAGTAACTGAGTGGTTCTGTGAGTGGGTACATTAGTCTCTGAGTGGGTTTCTGAGTATGTGTGTGAGTGTCTCATTGGGTCTGTGATTAGGTGCATGAGACTCTGAGTCGGTCTGTGAGTGGGTGTGTGAATGTCTGCGTGCTCTCTGTTTTGCCCTCTTCTGTTCAGTTCTACCTTATCTGCTTGTTTTTCTGCCCTCTGTATTGCTTTTTGTGCTTGTTTTCTCGTCTCTGTTTTGCTCTCTTCTGCTCTGTTTTTCCTTTACAGCTTGGTTGTCTACCCTCTGTTTTACCTTTCCTGAATGTTTTTCTGCCCTCTGTTTTACCTTTCCTAGGTGTTTTTCTGCCCTGCGTTTTGTCTTTCCTGCTAATTTTCCTGCATTTATTTCCTAACATGAGCCCTGGGGACCACCACCTTCCCAGGTCTTTACTGATATTAGGAGGGGGCCGCGGGGACCATCCCTCCTTTGAGCTCCAATAGCTTCTCAGGACTGCCACCTCCCCAGGGTTTTATTTTTATCAAAGGATGGGGGGTACACGGACCCCCATCCTGAGGCTTTCATATGCCCTGGCGACCACCATCTTCCTGGGGTTAACTTAAAAATGATGAGGGGGCTGCATGGACCCCCCAGGCACTGGGGAACACTGCATCCCTGTGGCCAAATAAATGTTTTTAAAGTGGGAGAGGACCCCATTCCCTGGCATCATAAGCCCCAGGGACCCCTTCCCCTGGGGCCCGGCCTTAACTCCATGGGGGAGGGGAGCCATCAAGCTGATTTCAACCCCAGGGTCCCCATTATCCATGGCCCAGCCATGTCTCCAGGGTGCCCCCCAGGGCACCCTGTGTACAAAATGGGGGCCACAGGGCAGCTTCAAGACTCCATAGTCCCAGCCAGCTTGCTGCCTAATGTGGGAGCTGGTATTCCTCTCACCGACAGGGAGTTGCTCCACATGCAGCACTCTGTCTGTGAGAGCAATTGTTTAATCTGTTTCCTGTCCACATGACAGCGGGCAGGAAAAAAGATGAAAACTCTGCTTTCAGCAAGCGGGAACAGTTTAACAGGGTTCGTGTTTGCTCTGACTTGGTGGAAGCTGTCAAAGCTGACCATGTTATAAGTCACACAATATGTGAGGTCATAAGCAGTGCATTGCAGGAGTGTAAGTTATAGTTAGCTCAGGTAACTAATAATGCTGAATTTCTGTGGTTTTGTATGCGTGAAATGTCAGCCTAACTATAACATCCCTGTAACCTTTGTTGTTTTCAGTGAATTTCTAAGTTTAAAAAAAATCTATTTCATAACTGTAACATCCCTGTAACCTTTTGTTTTTTCAGTGCAACTCTTAGGTTTTTAAAATTATATTTCCTAACTATAACTTTCCTGTAACCCTTGATTCTGTCAGTGAACACATGTATATATATATATATATATATATATATATTTAGTGAAAAAAACACATTTTACAGGGACTCTATAGTTAGGCTGACATTTCAGTGGTGCAAAACCAGAAAAATTCAGCAGTTATAGTTAGCTGAGCTAACAATAACTCATGCTCCTGCAATGCACTGCTTATGACCTCACCTGTTACATCACTCATGGCATGGTCAGTGACATCACTGATGACATCTGAAAGGACATCACTGATGACATCATCCAGTGACTGTTTTTAAAATGTTTTTGAGTGTTAAATATATATAACAAGGTGTATTTGATGAATCAGTGGCTGTATGAGTGACTGTATGGACGAATCAGTGGGTGCATGACTGACTGTATAAGTGAGTGATTAGGTGTCTCAGTGAATGTATGTGTGAGTGATTACGTTTTGAGAATGTCTGAATCAGTTTGTCAGACGGGGTCTACGTGGCCATATGGGTTGGTGAGTGGGTTAGTGACTAGCTGTATGGGTGATTGATTGGGTGTCGGAGTACCTGTATGGGTGTATGAGTGCCTGTGTGGCTCGGTGAGAGGATGTGTGTCTCACTCCATCGATGAGTGAGTGGGTGAGTAAGTGGCTATATGGGTTATGGAGTGTTTAAGTGAGAGAGTTTATAGGTGACTGAGAGTGTGTATGGGTGTCTCGGTGAGTGAATGAATCTGTCAGTAGAACATGGGTGAGTGACTGGATATGTGAAATCAGTATAGGAGAGTATTTGAGTATATGAGTGACTGTACGTGTGAGTGAGGAAATGTGATAGTAGCTGTACGAGTGAGTGTGTGCTTGTGTGAGTGACTGTATAGGTGAGAGAGTATCTGTTAGTATCTTTATGATTAAGTGAATGAGTGTGTATAACTGTAAAGGTGAGTAAATAGTTGTGTGAGTGACTCTAGGTAAGTGAGTAGGTATATGAGTAGCTCTATGAGTGTCTTGCAGTATGTGAGTGGCTGTATGGGTGTATAAGTGGATATATCAGTGGCTTTATTAGTGAGCAAGTTGGTACATGAGTGGCTGTATGGGTGACTGAGTGGATGTGCATGTAGACCTATGAATCAGATAGTGGGTGTGTAAGTACTGGTATGTGTGTGTCAATGGTTTTGAGAATGGTAGTGTGGAAGTTTGAGGGGGTTTATGAAAGATTATATTGGGGTATGAGTGGGAGTCAGAGATTCTGTGGATGATGCCAGCAGTGATGTCATAATGATGTCATGAGTGATGTAATATGTGATGTCATAAATGGTGCTTTGCAGGGACACAAGTTATAGTTAGCTATAGCTTCAGATTTTCTCTGGTTTTGTATGTGTGAAATGTAAAGCCTAATTATAACACCCCTGTAATCTTTGTTTTTTTTCATTGAATTTCTGAGGGTTTTTTTAAACTGTTTTTATTGGTAACAATAATGCATCGGTGCATTGATTATTACCGTCATATTGGCATAATCAAAACAAAATATCAACATTGTCTGATTACATGTACTGAATCAGGAGTACACCGTCCAGCTGTCCCCCGAAGATGCCCCCGCTATAAGTTACATAATTGAACCAGAGTCAAAAATACGATGAAACAATCAACTTGCATATTCAGACTGACACATTATTTCTAGCTGTCCGGTGGGGAGGCTCTGATAACATCTGCTAACTGGGCCATCAGTGTTTGCCTCTCCCTTCTCAATTCTACTGTAGGGAAATACAGATGTCCCCCCTATATTTGTTCCACTTTCCCTATTTATGATCCCATTTTTGAGGGCATCTCCTTCCATTGAACATTGATTTTTCTGCGATCATTGCACTATCCATGTCCTTTGGCCAGTCACTTAATCGTGGAGTCATGGCCACCCCCTATTTTTGGGCGATGTTGGGCTTGACGATGGTCCAACCCATCAAGGCCCACGTCTGCTCCTCCTGTGAGAGGTCAGTAGCCTCCCAGATATTGAGGAGGCAAAGTTTGGGAGAAGGTTTCAGGGATTTGTCACATGTCCTTGCAAGTTGGCGGGTAACTTCTCCCCAAAAGTGTTGTATACATGGGTAGTCCCAGAGTATATGTGTGAAGGTGCCGATTTGGTTACATCGTCGGAGGCAGAGTGGATCAGGTCTCCTACCCAACTCAAACAACAGTTTGGCATCAAAATAGACCCAGTGAAGAATTTTGAGTTGGGCAAGTCTGAGATGCATAGGGATTGCTACCTCTCTGGGAGAGGCCAGTGCATCTCACCATTCCTTGTTGTCTATATCTGCATTTGGTCAGTCTAATTATTCACTAGTTTCTTATAGGTGAGGGAGATGGCTTTGTGGTCCATTGGATCCAATAGTAGTCGGTCCTCTAGCGGGGAGGAGTCAGTAAGGGGGGTACCTTTTGGTAGGGCAGTGGAAATGGCATGGCTAATTTGGAGATGCAAAAAAGTCCCCGATGGTGCAAGTTGGTACTTAGCCTGGAGGTCAGCAAATGTGGCCACCTTCCCCTTCACCCACATGTCTCCCACCGTGGAGATCCCGATTGTGTCTCATTTGTCAAAGCCTGGGCAAATGCTTGCTGAGTCTACCCAGGATGTCAGGTTCCCAGAGGGAAGTTGCTTTAGTTAGGCGGTTGTGCCACTCCAGCTTTCTCGTGACTCCATGCCACACCTCAATCATACAAGCCGTGGGGCCAGTAAGGTGAAGTTTGCGATGATTGGTATATAGCGCCCTTTTATAACCTCCCCTCCCCATAAGCCAATGGTCAGTGCAGAAATTGGGATCATCATGCGGACCAATCACCCATCTGTTGATGGCCGCCAGTTGTGAAGCCTGATAGTAGAGCCGTATGTCTGGCAGCCCTATGCCACGGTCATACATCCCATGGTAAGTTTTTTCTTGGCAATTCATGGTGGTCGGTCATCCCACAGCAACCCCTGCACTACGCCTTCAATTTGAGAGAAATATGACTCCGGGACAGGGTTGGGAGCGTTTTGCAGTGCGTAGAGGAAACACGGCAGGGCCAGCATTTTAAACAGGAACCCATGTCCCAAGAGAGTGAGGGGCAGTGATCGCCAGTGTCGAACGTCTGACTTTAGGCTCTGGAGGAGCACCAGCAGATTCCGCTCAGAGAAGAGATTAACGTCGGAGGTGACAAAAACGCCCAGGTATTGAAAACCTTGGAGTGCAACCTGAATGTCATAGCCCCTCAGACTAGATGGGTGTTCGCTCCAAAGTGCATACATCTGGAATTTGGACCAATTTGTTTGATACCCCTAATGCACACCAAATATGAGAAAGATGTGTAATACCCTTCGCAGCGAGCGTGCCGTAGAGGCCAGATAAAGCAATATGTCATCCGCATAGAGTGATATTCAATCCTCATGGTCATTTGTCCATTTAATTCCTCGCATACCCGGATCTCCCCTGATCCAAACTGCGAGTGGCTCCAACACCATGGCGAAGAGGAGCGGTAACAATGGGCAACCCTGCCTTGTACCTCGCCAAAGAGGAAAAGAGGCAGAACAATGGTTGTTCACGGTGACATGTGTAGTGGGATGCGTGTACAATCATCTGATCCATCCAATCAGCTTAGGTCCAATCCTCAGGTGAGCCAATACGGCAAAAAGATAATCCCATTCGATGGTATCAATTGCCATGGTGGTATCTAGTGATAGTAGGATTGCTTCCTCCTCCATGGTACTAAGTCTTCCCAATGCCCCATTCACCCATTGCAGATTTCTAGCTGTATTTCTGCCCGGCATAAAGCCAGACTGGTCTGGATGAATCAAGTCAGTGATGTAGGAAAGGAGTTGATTGGCCTGAAGCTTGGTAAGAATTTTAGCTTCCTCTGTGAGTAGGGAGATAGGGCGATATGATTTCAGTCTTCCGCCGGCTTGTTGGGATTGTGGATGACTACAATAGCGGCATGCGAATATCAGCTGGGAGGAGTCCCGTCTCATAGCATTCCTTATACAGGCTCAACAGGTGGAGTGCTAGTTTTGTCACCATTGGTTGAAAAAGTTCAATGGGGAGGCCGTTGGGACCCATTGCTTTGCCGAAACCCACATTTTGTATGGCTTTTTGGACCTCTGCCTCAGAGATGTCCTCTTCCAGGGCATCCCGATCATGTGGGGAGAAGCACACCACATTTATGTTGGCCAGAAGATCTGCCGACATTGAGGCTTGAGAGGACTCTGGGACCCTATACACCTTCTCAAAATGAGACGCAAATGCATCAGCTATCCCTTAGTTAGGAGTGCGCCATTAGGGCCCTTTAATGCTCATGCCCATTGTGCCGCCTGCTCCTTACGTTCCAGCCATGCCAGGAGTTTGCCAGTGCGCAACTGCGCAGACGACCTCGCCCCTCTGAAGACCCCGCCTAGCAGACCCGGCATCAAGAAAGCCCCATGGTTCACCGAAGAACTCAAGAGCTCCAAGAAGAACTGCCGAGCACTCGAGAAAGCCTGGCGCAGAGACCCAACACCGAACAACATGACTGCCCTCAAGCTCGCCACGCGAAAACACCACCAACTGATCCACGCCACCAAGAAAACTGCATTCAAGGAACGACTGGAAAACAACGCACACAACAGCAAGGAACTCTTCAACATCATCAAAGAGCTCTCCAACCCCAACGCCGGAAACAACGACATCACCCCTTCGCAAGACCTCTGCAACTCCCTCGCCTCCTACTTCCACAACAAGATCGCGGACATACACAACAGCTTCAGCACTCAACCAACGTACGTAATGACTGAACCACCACCCCCCACCACCACCCTCCGCACCTGGACCCCGGTCAGCACCGAAGACAGCATCCGCACGATGAACTCCATCCACTCCGGATCTCTGACCGACCCCTGCCCTCACCACGTCTTCAACAAGGCCATCGCTGTCATCGCACCCCACCTGCGGGACATCATCAACACCTCCTTCAACACGGCTACCTTCCCGGAGAGCTGGAAGCACGCCGAACTCAGCGCTCTACTAAAGAAGCCATCAGCCGACCCCACCGACCTCAAGAACTACCGCCCCATCTCGCTGCTCCCGTTTCCTGCAAAAGTCATCGAGAAGACCGTCAACAAGCAGCTGGCCGCCTTCCTCGAGACGAACGGATCCCTCGACCTCTCACAGTCTGGCTTCCGGGCCAACCACAGCACCGAGACCGCCCTGATCGCAGCCACCGATGGCATCCGAGCCCTGCTCGACAACGGAGAAACAGCGGCCCTCATCCTCCTAGACCTCTCCGCGGCCTTCAACACTGTCTGCCACCGTACCCTAGTGCGGCGTCTCAGCAACGTCGGAATCCAGGAGAAGGCACTGGAATGGATCATCTCGTTCCTCGCCGGAAGGACACAGAGAGTCCGTCTCCCCCGTTCAGATCAGAAGCCACCAAAGTCATCTGCGGCGTTCCTGAAAGCTCCTCGCTCAGCCCAACCCTCTTCAACGTCTACATGAGCCCCCTCGCAGCTATCGCACGCCGCCACCGCCAGAGCCAACCTACACGAAGGGATGACAGACGTAGCCAAGTGGATGGTGAACAGCTGCCTGAAACTGAACTCGGACAAGACGGAAGTCCTCATCCTGGGATCTTCACCCTCCACCTGGGACGACTCCTGGTGGCCCCCCCGCCCTGGGCAGCGCACCCAAACCAACAGACCACGCACGCAACCTGGGCTTCATCCTGGACTCCTCCTTCTCCATGACCAGACAAGTCAACGCCGTCTCCTCGTCGTGCTTCAACATCCTGCGCATGCTACGTAAGATCTTCCGGTGGATCCCCACCGAGACCAGGAAGACGGTCACCCAGGCCCTCGTCAACAGCCGTCTGGACTACGGCAACTCCCTCTATGCCGGAACCACCGCCAAACTCCAGAAGAGACTGCAGCGGATCCAGAACGCCTCAGCATGACTCATCCTGGACATCCCCCGTCGCAGCCATATCTCCGGACACCTGAGAGATCTGCACTGGCTCCCGGTCAACAAGAGAATCACCTTCCGTCTCCTCACCCACGCACACAAAGCCCTACACAACCAAGGCCCAGGATACCTCAACAGCCGCCCCAACTTCTACGCTCCCACACACCAGCTTCGATCGACCGGCCACGCCCTCGCCGCCGTCCCCCGCATCCGAAGAGCCACCACAGGAGGAAGGTCCTTCTCCTACCTGGCCGCCAAGACTTGGAACTCCCTCCCGACCCACCTCTGCCTGACCCAGGACCACCTTGCCTTCAGGAAGCAGCTCAAGACCTGGCTGTTCGAGCAATAGCGGACCCCCTGCCCCTAGCGCCTTGAGACCCTCCGGGTGAGTAGTGCGCTATATAAATGCTTTGATTGATTGATTGATTGATTGATTGAGTGTGCTCGCCTTGTTCATAGATCCGATGACGGGTAGATAGGGAGCACATTGTGGCCTCCTCCAAAACGAGTTGTCGGTAATGCTGTCTTTTCATTTTAAGACTGTGTTGGATATCAGGATCGGGGGCCTGAGAAATGGCCTCTTCCATGTTCGAGCTGTCCCTCACCAGTTCGACCACCCTCCTGGATCGTTCAGTCCCATGTCCCACCATTAGTGGCAGTGCACTGCCCTTAAGTACTGCTCCGAATGCTCCCCAAAGTGTCACCGACGAGGTGACCGATCTCACATTTTCAGCAAAATAATAGTCAGTATCTTGACGGAGGTTTTCCTTAATGTGGGGTATTTTTAGAGCCCATGGTTGTATCATGATTGGGCCAGAACTTCTAGTGTGTTGTGCACCATAGACCGTCAAAATAGGGGAATAATCGGATATCCTTCATGCCAGACATTGGGAATCAGTTAAGGCGTGTATATCTTGGGTGTGGGTGAACAAATAATCAATACGAGACTGACTACCATGCACCCCAGACTGAAACGTGTAATGCGTGCGGTGAGGGTGCAGCCACCTCCATATATCAACCATCCCCAGTGCATTGGTGAATTCATGAAGTTGCGAGCCTTGAGTCGGGTCCGCTTGCGGTGGAAATAGGTCGTGAGCCATCCATGGTCAAGTTAAAGTCGTCCCCCAATATTAATGCTCCCATGGGCAGGTCTAATAGCAATGCCTCCACATCGTTCAATGTCAGTCCCTGTAGACCGGGAGGGGCATACACGAAGACTACATTAATGACACACCCTTCCCATGTGCCAGTGACTGCACAGTATCTGCCCTGAGCCTCTGTCCAGGTGTTGTGAACAATATAGGGGCAGCCTTTGCAAAGGAGGACCCCCACCCCCCTAGAACCCGTGGTAAATCCAGAATGTACTATCATTCAATATCCCTTCTATTGAATGCTATGCATGAGTTCCCTATTAAATGTGTCTTTTGCAGCATTCCAATGTCAAATGCATGTCGTTTAACATATTGTAGGACAATACCCCTTTTGATTTTGTCCCCCAGTCCATTTACATTCCAAGTGGACACTCTGAGTCCCTAACCAGGCGCCATAGGAGCTTTTCAGAGGTAAAATTATATCGCCGGATAGCCCTTCCCTTGGGGTGTTACCTGAGTCCCCCACACAGCAAAACCAATTTCATCAATTTGCCAGAGATCGCTTCGAGAGACGTCGCTGGTACTAAAAGCATTGGGACCAAGTATGTTACCCACATTCCAAGAATCGCAACGCACTGATGCAAGAAGCCAAAAAACCCCCACCAACAAATCGAACCCCCCCACTGCCCCAACTGGATTCCCCACTCCCACCCTGCCTCCCTGCACAACGGGACTAAAACTGCCCGACACACCCAACATGCAGAGTGCCTGTCGCCCACCCTTAAATAACTTTGGGAACATGAGATACCCCACTCCCTAAGACAACCTTATACAATACTCATTCTCTGCCCTGGCCAACCCGAGCCCTCAAGACGAAATCTAAGTCATTGAATATACAGGGCATATAAATTAAATATAGAGCTCATTCCTTAAACAGTCGCCTGGACCAGCTACCCTTGGTACCTTCTGAATATGAACAACCTCACTACCACAGCCAACAATACATAAGTCCTGTAGTCCGCCCCGGCCAATAGACCCAAAAGATAAAACATTAGTGAATGCTAGTCTGCAGGGTAAGCATGACAAATGTGCAAAAGGTGACCTAGATATCAGCAAACCAAACAAAGAATGAATCAATTGTCATAGGCAAAAACACAGAACAGGACACTTGCAATGAAACCAGCCTCCCCCTACCCCCCCAAACACGAGGGGCCAAAGAATTACTACATAGTCCCCGTCAGTGCAGCAGTGTCCACAATCACCCTGTGGGCCCTTCAGAGTCAGAGTCAGAGTGCAAAGGGGATCGTTGCTATTGGCACCAGTCGCTGCAGCCATCTGTTCCGGATGTGGATTTAAGATCCTTCTTACCAACTGTACGCCAGCCATCGAGCCAGTCCCATGCATCCTCAGGCCTGGTGAAAAACCACAGCTTGCCGTTCAATTCCACCCTGAGTTTTGCTGGGAACATCATGGCATATTTGATCCCCTGGTCTCTGAGGGCCCGTTTCACTTTCAGAAAAAACTACAGCATTGTTTTTGGACCCTCAGGTTGAAATCTGGCAAGAACGTGACCACGTTATTCTGAACTGACAATGGGGGGGCTGCTCGCACCATCTGAAGGATCACATCGCGGTCACCAAAGTTCAAGACTTGGGCCAGGAGGGGCTGGAAGGAGCAACCGGCTTCGGCCTACCCCCGGTAGATGATGAGCTCGTTCAATGGTAAAACACTTGGATTGACCTCGTGGTTGAAGGTATTTGAGAATCAAGTCCTAGACATTACAGATCGGCCACTTGCCCCTATGCCCGCTTCTGGCACACCAAGAATACAAACATTGTTGCACTTCATCCTGCCTTCGTAGTCATCCAGTTGCTAGGCCATGGCTTCATGAGAGATGCACAGTTTGGTCACTTGTTTTTTAAGGAGCACTTTGTCTGACACAAGCTCCGCAGCAGTGTTCTCAACTGCTCCCAGACGGTCCGCCATCTTCCTCACGTCTTCACGGATCAAGGCCACTTCCATGGCGATGGTGTCAATCCGGGTTTCAAGAGAGGTCCGTACCGTGGTGATCGCTTCTAGGAAATCTTTATTCGTAGGCTCAGAGGTCTCACCTTCGGCAGAGGGTGCTCCCCGCTCATCCTCCTGGTGTTTCTCCCAAGCACATTTTTCCAGCTTGGCCTGTGCCGCAGTGCGTCCGCTGTGTCCCGATGCCATGTAGTTCTTGTGAGGGGAGGCAACGATGAAGGGGCTGGGTGGACCTGCTTCACACCGCCACCAGTGGTGGGAGTACCCCACCCGGCCTGTCGGGTTTGGCGAGTGGCACCCAAACCCCCTAATTCAATAACGCACCAGCAGGGGCCCCACAGTGGCTCAAGGGGCCCGAGATGTTCACTCCCTCATCGTACCCGATGGACTCCGTCAGGAGCAGGGCCAGCTCTGCCCAGACAGGACCCCCCTCTGTCAGATCCTGAGTAATGCCTGTGCCGCCCGGACCACAACCGGCCCACCTAGTCAAGGTCAGCAATGGCTGCCCACCGGTCTTTCTCAGCAGTAGGGAAGGGCCCCAGTACCTTTGGTCCCCCAAGTCCCTCATGTAGAGGCAGGTGTCTCAATCTGGTCTAATCCCAGGACATTGCGGCCTTCTGATGTTCCAATGCGCCTTTAGCGTTACCCACTTACTCCGCACAGCCCACTCCAACCTCAGGGGGGGGTCACAGACGCAAGCAGGAAGATAATCAGCTGTCACAGAGGCCCCGGGTCCACAGAGGGGGCAGGCAAGGGAAGGATTGCCACCTAAATATTGGCCTCAGGAGGACATGGAAAAGTTTATGAGGCTCCCGCACAGTATGGCAATAGCGGGGAAACGGGGGTTGGCCACAACCAATGCCAGCTCCCCCTGGTGTCCACCACCCAGACACACTGCTGGATGTCCGATGTGTTTGCCACACAAAGGACGTTGGTGCCGTCAGCTCACCAGCTTTGGGATCCGGCCACGAACTAGGCTGCAGCCACCGAGGCGCGTGGAGCGCCTCTGCTGTGAAGCGTCTCCCTCTCACAGGGTGGTTACAGGCTGCAGAGCATGTGTCGACGGCCGCCTCA
Source organism: Lissotriton vulgaris (assembly GCF_964263255.1). Taxonomy (NCBI): domain Eukaryota; kingdom Metazoa; phylum Chordata; class Amphibia; order Caudata; family Salamandridae; genus Lissotriton; species Lissotriton vulgaris. The sequence goes on from NC_141689.1 coordinate 1,860,266,999, forward strand.
CCCGTACTTCACGGATCTGGCCCCAACTTCATCCGCCGCTGGGCCGGTAGCAGCACGCCTCAATGCGCCTCTTGGAAGGATATCAGGCCGGGGCAGATGGGTCAAATACAGATGTTTCGGGAGTGGCGCAGGGGAGCTCGACTTCCGCGAGGCCATTCCCATCGGCAGTGGGCCACGCCCCCCTTCTGAGGTTTTTTAATTGCTAAATCCAAATTATAACGTCCCTGTAACCTTTGGTTTTTTCAGTGCATTTCTAAGGTTTTTCAATTTCTATTTGCCAACTATAACGTCCATGCAACCTATGAATTTTTTATTGAATTCCTAAAGGTTTTATATAGAATTTTCTATCTAAAATGGCTCTGTAAGGTGACTTTTTAAAAGCTTGTATTTTCTTTAGTGGATTAATAAGCCTTTTTGTTGTCTTTACATTTTTCTGTGCTTGCAATGGCGTTGTGATACCGCGAAGACAGAAATAAAAGCAGACATTCAATGACCACCAACACATCCAAATATAATATTTCAATAAATCAATTCTGAACATTGCACTGCACGTATTACTATATACATACCTCTTTCAAAGCATTTTTAAACTCATATTTTTGTACTAAGTTTCTTTAAAAAGCATCTTCAGACCTATTTTCTGTTTTCGTGGTTATTCAGGAAATCACAATGACGTTGTTAATTGAGACAATCGCGTCTTTTCCATTAAGTCTAAAACACATACCACAGTATTTTACACACTAGGGGTTTCTTACAGTATTCTCTAAAGTCATGTTTTCTAGAGAGTTTCTATAAAAAACATCTCTGAAGCCTATTTTCCATTTTTTCAGTGAGGCCGGAGATTCCCGCAGTTACGTCTCTAAAGCGGAAAGCAAAAGCAGGATTTCAATAGCCACCACCACATTCACTAATTATAATTAATTCCTACCATCACAATGGAGAACTCACTATTTAAGTAACTCTATAAAAACGTTTATCAAAATCCCAATATCTTGATGTCAATGCGTATTAATGATTCACTGATATTTTTTTATATTTTAAACAATATTTTGATGGAATTGATAGTTGCGATGTCCCGGCGATGATTCACAGGTCTGCACTGACAGTTGCGTCCTCGTCCCCAGTATCCTGTTTGATTAAAAAAATCCTTTTGGAAACATAACTTGTGTCACTAACAACCCATTTCTCAAACAATGGGTCAGAGTACCTCTACTCAGAACCATTATGTTAGATTTTTTCAGAAATTCTCAGCCCTGGAACCATTTCGCGCAATAGAATTGTGGCTGCAACTTTCTTTTCAGGTTCTATCCAGCCAGTCGGAGCATTCCCGTTAGCGGGTGTATTTGCGATTAATTGCGGAACTGTTGCGAGATATCTGCAGCCAAAGACATCACTATAATTTTAAACTTACATTTCTCAACAACTACTGAACGAATTTACACCAAATAAGAAAAAGGCACTTCCTTGAACCAACATCTTCCTCCCTGCCCTGCCAAGTCCGTTGAGCAGTTCGGGCTGTAGCTGTGGTTAAAGGTTCCTATAGGAATTAACATTACAAATGCACCCTTATTTCAAAACCCAGTTTCACAGTTCCGACTGCACAGATCACCCCCAAACATTCCATGACAAACAGAACCTACCATGGAACTTCTTTGGGAAAATTTCATGAAAATTGGTCAAACGAGGCCAACGTTATAGACAAGTCGAAAAATGCTTTTCCTATGGAAACTAGGCCCTAACTATAATTACTGCCAGTAGGTAATATATATATATATATATATATATATATATATATATATATATATATATATATATATATATATATATATATATATATATATATATCCAAAGATGAAATCCCCCACGGTAAAGAAGGAATGTCCAGGCCAGCTTTGCAGTTTAGCGAGCTTGTTTATTAGCTTAGCTCAACGCGTTTCGAGGAAGGGTTCCTCTTGATCACGAGGCTCGTGATCAAGAGGAACCCTTCCTCGAAACGCGTTGAGCTAAGCTAATAAACAAGCTCGCTAAACTGCAAAGCTGGCCTGGACATTCCTTCTTTACCGTGGGGGATTTCATCTTTGGATTTCTGGGGAGTCACTACCCCGTCCAGGCCCTCCGCTGCAAGGGGCAGGGGTTCAGAGCGCAACTCAGCTTTGGATATATATATATATATATATATATCTATATATATATATATATATATATATATATATTGGGATTCACAACTCTGCCACAGAGAAACGGAGACGCACTCTCCTTCCAAGCAACATTTTAATTCTGTCAAGCAGCAATCCGGGTAAGAAATAATCAATGCAGTCCCACCGCGTTTCAAACATCATTGTCCTTGATCACGGGCCATTTTAAAACACTGTGTGCATGCCGCGCTTTATAGTCCCTCATTAGCATATCTTGCTCATGTGAGCGTCGTGATGCCTTCTGGGACCACGAGTCTGCGGCAGAAATATCACTTTCACAATCATTCTGAAATAGAAAAATAAAGTGCTTTAGTCCATAGGCATGTTACACAGATTGTCTCTGCACTGACAGAATTGCTGAGGATACATCCAGAGGCTCCTTTCCATGCCTCGTGCAGTCGCTACAATCTGCGATGGTGCTGTCTCCCGGCTGGCGACCAAACAAATTGGGATTCACAACTCTGCCACAGAGAAACGGAGACGCACTCTCCTTTAAAGTGGTGTTTTGATGCTACAGTCTCCACCGCGAGAGGCGGTTTTGCTGGCAGAGTGGGCCTCATCTAATCGGGCAGAACTTTTGTGTATATTTAAATATATATATATATACCATCAAATACCATCGCTCACTGGGGCAATACAGACACGCCTATCCAGGCTTGATTGTCGAATAAAAGCAGATGCAAATCACAAGTTGCTGTTTGTCTTACTGAATGCATGGCCTGTGATCAAGGAATTCATTTCCGAAACGCGTAAGGCTTCAAGCAGATTAAAGTGGTGTTTTGATGCTACAGTCTCCACCGCGAGAGGCGGTTTTGCTGGCAGAGTGGGCCTCATCTAATCGGGCAGAACTTTTGTGTGGATTTATGCGGCCATGCCTGGGTCGCGATGAGGAACCGCCGCATGTGTGCGGCCCTGAGGTGTCTTGGACATGTAATTCGGGACTGCCAGCGCGCACATGGTGTGATGATTCAAGGCAAGCACTCGACTATGCCGCTTTTACCCACGGAGGATGCAATTTGGCGGTAAGACTTTCAGCAACACCCACTGTGGGATTACATTAAGGACTGCAAATACCATCGCTCACTGGGGCAATACAGACACGCCTATCCAGGCTTGATTGTCGAATAAAAGCAGATGCAAATCACAAGTTGCTGTTTGTCTTACTGAATGCATGGCCTGTGATCAAGGAATTCATTTCCGAAACGCGTAAGGCTTCAAGCAGATTAAAGTGGTGTTTTGATGCTACAGTCTCCACCGCGAGAGGCGGTTTTGCTGGCAGAGTGGGCCTCATCTAATCGGGCAGAACTTTTGTGTGGATTTATGCGGCCATGCCTGGGTCGCGATGAGGAACCGCCGCATGTGTGCGGCCCTGAGGTGTCTTGGACATGTAATTCGGGACTGCCAGCACGCACATGGTGTGATGATTCAAGGCAAGCACTCGACTATGCCGCTTTTACCCACGGAGGATGCAATTTGGCGGTAAGACTTTCAGCAACACCCACTGTGGGATTACATTAAGGACTGCAAATACCATCGCTCACTGGGGCAATACAGACACGCCTATCCAGGCTTGATTGTCGAATAAAAGCAGATGCAAATCACAAGTTGCTGTTTGTCTTACTGAATGCATGGCCTGTGATCAAGGAATTCATTTCCGAAACGCGTAAGGCTTCAAGCAGATTAAAGTGGTGTTTTGATGCTACAGTCTCCACCGCGAGAGGCGGTTTTGCTGGCAGAGTGGGCCTCATCTAATCGGGCAGAACTTTTGTGTGGATTTATGCGGCCATGCCTGGGTCGCGATGAGGAACCGCCGCATGTGTGCGGCCCTGAGGTGTCTTGGACATGTAATTCGGGACTGCCAGCGCGCACATGGTGTGATGATTCAAGGCAAGCACTCGACTATGCCGCTTTTACCCACGGAGGATGCAATTTGGCGGTAAGACTTTCAGCAACACCCACTGTGGGATTACATTAAGGACTGCAAATACCATCGCTCACTGGGGCAATACAGACACGCCTATCCAGGCTTGATTGTCGAATAAAAGCAGATGCAAATCACAAGTTGCTGTTTGTCTTACTGAATGCATGGCCTGTGATCAAGGAATTCATTTCCGAAACGCGTAAGGCTTCAAGCAGATTAAAGTGGTGTTTTGATGCTACAGTCTCCACCGCGAGAGGCGGTTTTGCTGGCAGAGTGGGCCTCATCTAATCGGGCAGAACTTTTGTGTGGATTTATGCGGCCATGCCTGGGTCGCGATGAGGAACCGCCGCATGTGTGCGGCCCTGAGGTGTCTTGGACATGTAATTCGGGACTGCCAGCGCGCACATGGTGTGATGATTCAAGGCAAGCACTCGACTATGCCGCTTTTACCCACGGAGGATGCAATTTGGCGGTAAGACTTTCAGCAACACCCACTGTGGGATTACATTAAGGACTGCAAATACCATCGCTCACTGGGGCAATACAGACACGCCTATCCAGGCTTGATTGTCGAATAAAAGCAGATGCAAATCACAAGTTGCTGTTTGTCTTACTGAATGCATGGCCTGTGATCAAGGAATTCATTTCCGAAACGCGTAAGTCTTCAAGCAGATTAAAGTGGTGTTTTGATGCTACAGTCTCCACCGCGAGAGGCGGTTTTGCTGGCAGAGTGGGCCTCATCTAATCGGGCAGAACTTTTGTGTGGATTTATGCGGCCATGCCTGGGTCGCGATGAGGAACCGCCGCATGTGTGCGGCCCTGAGGTGTCTTGGACATGTAATTCGGGACTGCCAGCGCGCACATGGTGTGATGATTCAAGGCAAGCACTCGACTATGCCGCTTTTACCCACGGAGGATGCAATTTGGCGGTAAGACTTTCAGCAACACCCACTGTGGGATTACATTAAGGACTGCAAATACCATCCCTCACTGGGGCAATACAGACACGCCTATCCAGGCTTGATTGTCGAATAAAAGCAGATGCAAATCACAAGTTGCTGTTTGTCTTACTGAATGCATGGCCTGTGATCAAGGAATTCATTTCCGAAACGCGTAAGGCTTCAAGCAGATTAAAGTGGTGTTTTGATGCTACAGTCTCCACCGCGAGAGGCGGTTTTGCTGGCAGAGTGGGCCTCATCTAATCGGGCAGAACTTTTGTGTGGATATATTTAAATATATACATACATACAGATACACACACACACACACATATATATTATTACCTACTGGCAGTCGTCAGTAGGTAGTTATTGTTAGAACCTATTTTCCATAGGAAATCCACAACATTCAATTTGGAATAACTTTGGCGCTGGTTGATGAATCTTTGCGAAATTTTCAAAACTAATGGCCAGGTCCGTTCCGCTCCTTTCCTAGAAGTTTGAGGGTGATTCGTCAAGCGGGGGCCGAGAAAAAAGGGGGGTTCCAAAATATGTTTTCCCCATGCAATTTCCCATAGGACATTTAGCCACAGCTACAGCCCGAACTGCTGAATGGAATTACGCCAAATTTGGCAGAGATGTAGTCCTCAGTTCAGACTCTTGCCTTTTTCTTAAATGGTGTCAATCTGTTCAGTAGTTCCTGAGAAAATTACAGTTAAAAGTATATATGTACATCTATGGGCGCGGTGGATCCGCGGACTGTGAGCGCACCGTGGCCGCACCATAACCGTACCCTTCCATAAGCGTACCTTCCGACAAGTGGTTGTCAACATTCGAAACTGTTGGCAGCCATTTTGTGCCTCGGTAGAAGCAAGGCTGAAGAAGTTAGTGGAAGTGTGCAAAACGAAGAAAGGGGGTAGGTTAGAAATACTCTGATCCTCTAGACCTGCTTAGGGGGTCCCAGAAGGACCCCCAGGGTTTTAAAAAAAATAAAATGGCAAGTGCACGCTGAGTGCGCAACTTCTCATTTTACCATAAAAAAATAGCCCCTATCAGTAATTTCTAATATCCCCAGGGACCCCGTACCCAGGGGATTATAAATAACGTTGGGGACCGTGGGGGGAGCCTCAATGCCCCCATGGTCCCGCCGGCTCTCCGCGTCCTTCGGGAGCCGGCATTGCTTTTCCACATGGGGAGCTGCTAACATGCATGTGGAAAAGCAATCTAGTTTGTATTTTGAAATAGGGACAGACTTCCCTGCTCTCTCTTTCAAAATCCAAACCCATGGGCATATTATCAAGGAACGGCGCTATAATTATCGCCGCTTTAGCGGCAGAAAACTGCGAGAATGGGCTTGATAATATGCCCTTGGGAATTCCCATAGAAGCCCATGTTCTGGTGTGAACATGGGCTTCTATGGGAAATCTCTGCAGCATAATATCAAGCCCATTATCGCCCCTTTAGCTGCAGTTTTCCGGCCCAGGGGGGGTGGTGGCCCCAGGGCCCTCAAGGGCTGCAGGCGGGGGCCACGTAGCCCCCTCCCTCAATACAGAGAGCCCCATTGGTGGTGGTCCCCCGGGGTTGGAGGGGTCGTTGAGGCCCTCCATCTCTAATTTTGCAGGGGGGGCCTTTGAGCCCCCCCCAACCATTTATTTTATAGTAGTAATGTTTATATTCTGTCGTGAAAGCAAGTGATGCAAAGTGATATATGTGGTTTCGATCATCACGAGCGTCGGACATTTGACCGATTATATAAACGTTCCTGCTGTTGGAAAAAAATATATAAATGCAATACGACACGGTATATAGGACTGCGTATGCCAAAATCGCTGCGTCACCTTTTTGTATCCAGTCTGCTGCACTGCATCGACTCTCTCCGTTGCGCACCCAGGCCTCATTGCTCACCTTTTCGTGGACAGGACACCTTCTACATCATGCAGTCCCACTCTGCCACCAAGAAGTCTGACATATGGTGCAGAGTCTTGATATCGCTATGGGAAAGGACATACTAGTGCACCTATCTTCATCGCTGGTTCTCACCAGCTCAGTCCTTGCGGTACCTCTAACTCAGTGACACACGTAGTGGTGGGCCCTTATACTCGGTGGTTCAGGCCTACATGAGGCGTTCGAACCACTAGGACGGGCCATCACAGCGCTTGCGATGGGAGTGACTCTAAAATGGCGTAGAACACGTGCACCCCATCTTTTTTATTGGTAGGGTCACGTGTGTAGTGACGCATGTGCTAGATGGGTGTGGTGTGGGTGTATACCAGCCATGAGGTAGTATGTGTGTGTGCCATTTTGACAACCAGACCTGGAACTAAGAAATCAGTACAATGGAAATCTGGGCAATGTTGCGTTTTTGATTTTTTCCTGGAAGCGTAAGTGGAGTGGGCTGACCTGACGTATGCCAGTGCTGCGCGAGGCTCTGAACCATGATTCCGGAGCTATGGGCGTGATTCTGTCATGAGCCATATGAGAAATAAAGTGATTCGGGTGTCCGTCTTGTAGTGCTGACTTCACCTGGGTCTTAAACGCAAATTTGTTATTATATCTGTAAAGTTCCACAACATGGCCAACATGGAAGGTACGGGGTATCACAGACTCAATATTCATTCATAGCTGCATACATAAAAGATGGTGGACATGACGCATTTCTGTGATTATGAATGTTTGTTGTACATTTAGTGGAGTGTTGTAGATGTAGTAATACAGGGCTGTTAAAGGTTTAAGTTGCAGTTTTTGGCACATGAAAGGCAGATAATATATATACGTATGTGGTCATTCAGGTATACTGTTGAACTTGGTGCTGGAAATCAGTGTTCGAGGCTCGGAGTTGCGTCCACATCCTGTTATTGTAGAGTAATGACGTAATCAACCCCTGCTTGAAAATGTATTGTAAATACGGTGCTCTTCTAAATTGCTGATATAGTTTTGGGCTGATTTTGCGCTATGTAAATATGCTAAAAAAGTAGGAATAGCCCACACTTACTGTCAGAGGTAAGATGGTTGTATACGCTATTTACATCACAATATAATGTGGTAGGGCGCAGGAGCAGCATTTTACAAACATAATAAATACATAGACACAAATAGATAGTTGAAGTGTGTACGGGCATGTGTGCTGGATTCTATTTTATTGCGTTACTGTTGGTAACAAGCAGAATAGTAATCATGATATCATACATGGATATTCAATCGTAAATAGTTTATGACTTCTGCTGTACAAAGGTAGGAGCACTACATGTAAAATATTACACAGAAGATTCTATTGTAAAGGGTTCATGAGTTGTGGTGCACTAAGGTAGGGTCGGTTTGTGTGGAACCTGCGATGAGGTGTGGTTCAGGCGGACCGCACTGCTAACAATGTCTTTTGGCTACTGAATTTTGCCTTAATAAGGCCACGTGGCGATTATTTATGGTGCACTGAGTTAGTGGTACGTCTGGTAGTCAGCGTGTTGCCTACTGGACTGCATAATCTGTAATCACGATTGAAATAAAAGATGAAACATGTATGCAATACATTGTCGAAATGTGTATGTTTCAGGGACATTATAGTTCAAGTTGTGACCTGTGCTCTCCGCAGTGTAGACTGCCATTGAGTGTGCCTTTGCACTTAAAGTGTGAATTATGTTTTTCAACTAAACCTAGTACTGATATAAAAGACGTTTTTGAAGGAAGGCTACTAAAGGGATATTGTGTAGGGTTTGATAGACGTTTTAATCAGTTTTGTACTGCACTCTGCAAATAATGAATGAAGAGTCAGTTGAATTCCGCCTGAATATGGCCATGTGGCGATGAATTATGGTGCACTGAGTGAGTAGTACTTTTGGGACTGAGCGTGTACATAACCTGCGATGATGCATGGTCCGGACAGGCCGCACTGGGGGTAATGTTTTTTGACTACTGAATTTTGCCTTCATAAGGGGATTTGGCTATTATTGATGGTGCACTGAGTTAGTGGTACGTTTGGTGCTCAGCGTGTGCTCACCCTGTGGTGATGCGTGGTTCTAGCAGTCTGTACTAAAAGCATTGACTGTTGCATACTGTACTGCATGAACTTTGAGAGAAAAAAAACCTACCATCAATGGTTATCAATTTCTCAGCAAACTAGGTCTACTTATTGATTCCCATAACAAATTAAATTATTGCATTTCACGCTGTGCATTTTAACTTTCTCAAAATGGGGACATATGTCTAGTGGCGATGTTGAAGGTGATGCTCCAGAGGAACTTGGTATTGCCGGTGGTGGAGATACATTTTGGCGCTGTGTTCTACATTCTTTGTGAACATAGCTCACAGGATGCTGGGATTAAAGGTGTTTGTGCATACTAGCAGTGCCACAGGAGTATTTTTTGTCTGTGCCTTAATAAATGAAGGATAAATTCCCTACTCTCTGTAGTGTAGATAGAAAGCTGAATTCAAGTTGTGGTTAATACTGTCCGCAGTGTACAGCGAAGCCACTAGTCAGCACAGTTATAGAAGAAATCTTTTTTTTACTTATTTAAACAAAATGTAAATACATACAGTATAATTGTCTCTGCATTAAGTAAATCAAGGCTGAATTCCCTACAGTCTATAGTGTACTTGTAAAGCTGTATTCAAGTTCTAAACCCTGCTGTCCGCAGTGTAGATCTTAGGGTGGAGTGCATCATCTGTAATCATGATTGAAGTGGAAGCTAGAACATGTATAGAATACATTATTAAAATATGTATGTTTCAGGGACATTTAAAAGGAACAGTATGCTTCACCGTGACATAAAACTGTTCACTCTTCTTTGTGATGATTTATGGTGCACTGAGTTAGTACTATCTTTGGCGCTGAGCTTTTACATATCCTGTGATCATGCGTAGTGCAGGGAGGCTACACTGGGAGCAATGTTTTTTGCGTAGTGAATTCTGTCTTAATATGGCTACAGGGAGATGACTTGTGGTGCAGTGAGTTAGTGATACCAAAATAACTCAGCTTGTGCGCACTGTGATGGTTCGTGGTTCGGGGGGGGGTCGCAGTGGTATAATGTGTCTTGTCGACTGGAATGTGTCATGTAGAATAGCCATTCTACCTGAATCGTGAGGCCTCACAATGTAGATCGAAGCCAGTAGTGATCACTGACGTCAAGAAATTTTTTTTGTCGCATCTTTTAACAAAATCTGAGGACATAAAGTACAATTATCTCTACCAGCTCACTGCAGCTTCATTGAGCACTACATTGACCAGCAGGCCCTGAGTGTGGCAATGACTAATTGAAAAGGTGCCAAAAAGTGTTGTGACTTTACCTCTAGATCTTGCCTCTGAAGAAGTGGAAATATGAAACACGTCAGGCAGTTAATTGAAGCTTACTTCTATGATGCAGTTTTTTGTCTCTTCTACACCCTCCAATAAAATCGTATGGCAACAGACCTACCTGGTGGGGGCTTGCGCTACAGCAGGCACTCTTTTGTCTTGGATGTTTAGTGGCACCGCCTGAGCTGCGGAGAGAGCCCCGGTGTTCCAAGGAGGACCCCTGCGACGACGCCAACTGACGATGACGCGTCAGGACCAGGTGCCAGTATTGGGGGAATTACGGTGTTTATGGGGCTTGAGGCTAGCCCCTCCCACTTGGGATTTATTTTGAACATTTAGAGGGAAGATACGCCAGCTCACTGCAGCTTCGTTGAGCACTACGTTAACCAGCAGGCCCTGGGGTGTGACTATTTAATTGAAAGTTGCCAAAAAGTGTTGTGACTTTACCTCTCCAGCTCCTGCGTCTGAAGAAGTGGAAACATGAAATGCGTCAGGCAGTTAATTGAAGCTTAGTCTCTTTGATGCAGTCTTTTGTCTTGGATATTTAGCGGCCCCGACTGACCCGCAGAGAGTGCCCAGATGTTCCAAGGAGCACTCCTGGAATGACGCCAACCGACAACGACGCATCAGGACCAGGTGCCAGTATTGGGGGAATTACGGTGCTTACGGGGGCTTGAGACCTGCCCCACACCCCTCTTGGGATTTATTTTTAACATTTAGAGGGAAAAAAACACCAGCTCCCTGCAGCTTCATTGAGCACTAAGTTATCCAACAGGCCCAGGGTGTGGCAACGCCCACTGGGGCGTGACTATTTAATTGAAAAGGTGCAAAAAAGTGTTGTGACTTTACCTCTCCAGCTCCTGCCTCTGAAGAAGTGGAAACATGTAACGCGCCAGGCAGTTAATTGAAGCTTACTCCTGTGATGCAGTGTTTTGTCCCCGCTACACCCTCCAATAAAATCATATGGCAACAGACCTACCTGGTGCGGGCTTTCTCTTCAGCAGGCACTCTTTTGTCTTGGATGTTCAGCGGCCCCGACTGAGCCGCATAGAGAGCCCCGGTGATCCAAGGAGCACCCATACGACGAAGCCAACCAACAACGCAGCGTCAGGACCAGGTGCCAGTACTGAGGGAATTATGGTGTTAACGGGGGCTTGAGCCCTGCCCCACACCCCGCTTGGGATTTATTTTGAATATTTAGAGGAAAGACACGCCAGTTCACTGCACCTTCATTGAGCACTTCGTTAACCAGCAGGCCTTGGGTGTGGCAACGCCCACTGGCGCGTGACTATTTAATAGAAAAGGTGCCAAAAAGTGTTCGAACTTTACCTCTCCAGCTCCTGCCTCTGAAGAATATATATATACTTGAGGACGGGCATGTTGGCTCTACAGCAGTGGAAGACTTGGTCATAGTGTCCTACTTTGTGACCGCAGTGAAGATTACCTGCACACCTTCCCCATTCCACCGACCCGAATTGCCGCGAACAATTGGAATTTTGGGAGTTGTAGTCCTCCAATTCAAAACGGACTATGACAGGTGTGCCTAACTGTCACGGGGAGGAGCAGATCACGCCAGCATTACATCAGAGGCAGTGGGAATGAAACAACACAGATGAGGGTTCCCGGTGTTGGGTACTGAGGAAGGCACCACTCCGAAATGAATCTGCCGCCACTGGGACTGCCCGATTGCCGATAAAACCCGTCTTACTTGTTCCCCTCGGGCTCCTGCTTCGTTCTTGTGGAGGAAGGTGTTCGTTCATATATTTTGTGCTTGCCAGTTGCACAATACAGGAGCACCACCACGTTGGGGGGCTGGACAACTGCTGGCTCTTGCTTCACGCCATCTACGGTTTCCCGGGAGGGATAGTCCAGTTCCCGCTTCGCTAGCAGAGGACCCGGGGCAGTGAGGTATTTTGCCTCGTTTTGGACATTGTGCTATGCATATTTGATCCCTGCACATTGGATCTTCTGCATGCGAGGCTGTGGCGTCATAAGGGGACTTGAGGACGGGCATGTTGGCTCTACGGCACTGGAAGACTTGGTCCTCGTGTCCTACTTTGTGACCGCAGTGAAGATTACCTGCACACCTTCCCCATTCCACTGACCCGAATTGTCACGAACAATTGGCATTTTGGGAGTTGTAGTCCTCTAATTCAAAACGGACTACGACAGGTGTGCCTAACTGTCATGGGGAGGAGCGGATCACGCCAGCATTACATCAGAGGCAGTGGGAATGAAACAACACAGATGAGGGTTCCCGGTGTTGGGTACTGAGGAAGGCACCACGCCGAAATGCATCTGCCGCCACTGGGACTGCCTAATTGCCAATAAAACCCGTCTTACTTGTTCCCCTCGGGCTCCTGCTTCGTTCTTGTGGAGGAAGGTGTTCGTTCATATATTTATATACATACATACATATATATAATATACAATTTAACGTCATATATTTTTGGGATATTGCAATTTATGGGGAGTTGAATTTGTAGTCTTTTAAAGTAATGTTTTCAGTTTTTTAAATTACTTAGAATTTATAAATGAAATGAATTTATTTGAATATTGGAAACATATTTTAGTTTGTTTTTTTATTTTGTTGGGGCTTATAGCAGTTTTGGGTGAGTAGTGTTTTGTAATTTATATATTTTTATTTTGCTTATTGCTTTAAAAATGCATAAGAATTGGAAATTGTTTCTGAATTAATATAAATACTCGTAAAACATTTTTATTATCACATTATAATTTTATTTACTGAAATGAAACTTTCACATTTCGGAATGAACATTTTTACTTTATTTGTATCTATATATTACCTATTATTATTGCATTTAAAGTTTTAAAAGTACATTTTTATCCGAGCTGCATTTCTGGACTCCACCTTATATTGTTTGTGATGACTTCACGCCTGCCCGAGAAGCCTCCTGATCAATGTCATATCACTCTGGAATCACATCACCGAAATCTCAACCATCACCCCCAATGTGACCTTCATCACCGAGGCCTGGCTCACCCCCATAGCAGCCATCGACATCTCCAATGAAACTCCCAGTGGCTGAATGAAACACCAAGACCGCTCTAACAGGCACAGGGGAATCATCATCAACGTACACAAGGAATTAATCACCTGCACGATCGCCAACGACGACCCCATGCCAACGATGGAACACATGAATTCCCTGCTCCATGCCAAAACCACCATCAAGGGCAACCTCACTTACAGACAACCAGGGCCACAAACTGGCCTCAGCAACACCATGGCACCACAAACTGGCCTCAGCAACACCATCGCCAAATTCATTGTCCCCGCTCACTGTCAAATCCGAACACTATATGTTCCTGGGAGATCTCAACTTCCACCTCAACACCCCCACCAACACCACTGACCTCCTGCAAAGACTAGGCAATATTGGCCTCAAGTCGATAGATTGTAACCAACCCCATACACTGAGTAAGACACATGCTTCTTCACATACAGAAACAGAATCAGATACAGCCATACCTCGGAACTCCCCTGGACAGACCATTCCATTGTACACTTTACCCTCACTGCTCAGCCGCCCACCACCCTCAACTGACACAGAGGTCCCTACCGCAGCTGTACCAAGGTAATTCAGCAGTAATGGACCGATGCCCTCAGCACCGCTGAGCCCAATATCACCTCCAACCTGGACCAGACAGTAATGAATTTCAATGCCAGGATCATTAATGTAGTCAACCAAGTTGTCCACACCAAACCAGCCAAATCACACAGACACACCAAATGAGCCACTTGTACACACCAGAACATAGTGTTCCAGAGCACATGTGTAAACAACTTGAAATAAGATGGCAAAACAGAAAAAACGGTCTTGACTGGGTTGCTGCCAAAGCAGCCCTTGACACAGCCAGCTTAAAGTCACAAAAAAGGAGGCTCTGACATGCTGGCTTGATACCAGTGCCAACCAAACCAATGAACTCTTCACCATGATCAGAGAGATCACCTGCCCATCAGCCACAGAAAACAACATTCCTCCCTCACAGAAACTCTGTGACTCCCTCACCGACCACTTCCACAACAAGATAGCAACTATCTATAGAAAGTTGGAGTCCAAACCTCTGACATTTTCTGCAACCTATTGAACACAACCACCAACAGCCCACTCACCAACAACTACCACCCTGATGAACATCATCCATTCAGGAGCACCCACCGACCTATGCCCTCACTAACTCTTCAACCTCGAAAGCAATGAGGTTAGCCATCATCTCACCACCATCCTAAAATGCTCCATAACCAAAGCCACATTTCTAGATGCATGAAAGCACACAGATATTAGACCCCTCCTCAAGAAACCATTGTCAGAACCCATTGATCTACAGAACTACTGTCTCTTCTCCCATCTCCCTCCTTCTGTTTCCTGCTAATGTCCTGGAGAAGGCCATCAACCTCCAACTTACCGATCATCTGGAAAGAAACAAACTGCCGGACCCACCTCAATCAGGCTTCAGAGCCACCAACAGCACCAAGAAAGCCCTGATAGCAGCAACAGATGACATCTGAGCCCTACTAATTGGAACCTCCTGAGGCACAGCCGGGAGTAGGAGCTATTTTACCTGCATAATTTTTAAAATTACTATTGTGATAACGTGTTTTTAAGCACTTACTTGCCCTCCCCTACTCCTGATCGTCTTGGCGCAGCGGGCCTCGCACAGCGGATCTAGCGCTGACGCGGGGAGTCTCCCTCAATCTTTCTTGACGCCATTGCCCACACCCAGCCACGGGACACGCCCATGCTGAGGCCACGCCCCCTGCAATCGTGCTTAAAGCGCGCTGACTACGAGCGCCTTACTTAGCATTGGAACCTCCTGAGGCACAGCCGGGAGTAGGAGCTATTTTTACCTGCATAATTTTTAACATTACTATTGTGATAACGTGTTTTTAAGCACTTACTTGCCCTCCCCTACTCCTGATCGTCTTGGCGCAGAGGGCCTCGCACAGCGGATCTAGCGCTGACGCGGGGAGTCTCCCTCAATCTTTCTTGCCGCCATCACCCACGCCCAGCCACGGGACACGCCCATGCTGAGGCCACGCCCCCTGCAATCGTACTTAAAGCGCGCTGACTACGAGCGCCTTACTTAGCATTGGAACCTCCTGAGGCACAGCCGGGAGTAGGAGCTATTTTTACCTGCATCATTTTTAAAATTACTATTGTGATAACGTGTTTTTAAGCACTTACTTGCCCTCGCCTACTCCTGATTGTCTTGGCGCAGAGGGCCTCGCACAGCGGATCTAGCGCTGACGCGGGGAGTCTCCCTCAATCTTTCTTGCCGCCATCGCCCACGCCTAGCCACGGGACACGCCCATGCTGAGGCCACGCCCCCTCCAATCGTACTTGAAGCGCGCTGACTACGAGCGCCTTACTTAGCATTGGAACCTCCTGAGGCACAGCCGAGAGTAGGAGCTATTTTTACCTGCATCGTTTTTAAAATTACTATTGTGATAAAGTGTTTTTAAGCACTTACTTGCCCTCCCCTACTCCTGATCGTCTTGGCGCAGAGGGCCTTGCACAGCGGATATAGCGCTGACGCGGGGAGTCTCCCTCAATCTTTCTTGCCGCCATCGCCCACGCCCAGCCACGGGACACGCCCACGCTGAGGCCACGCCCCCTCCCTCTCCCCTACTATAAACATGTGCATTTACCGGAAGCGCAGCGGACGAGCGCAGCGGGCGAGACGATTGCGCGCCGAAGGCGGGCTTAAGGCAAGCTCGTCTGCGCTCGTTCGCGCCGAGAACGGGCCTAGGGCTATTCCCTCTATATGCCAGCCGCAGGAGCCTAGGTACTATAATGCTGAAACTCTGCACAGTCTTAGTCCCCCTACCACTGACTGCTCTGTGCACCCCTACTATGCGGAAGACATGCCACAAACTTGTCCAAAATGCAAATCATCCCTTAAACCGAAACCGACCCCAGATCCAACTCACGAGTATTCTATGTTCCTGCTAAATTGCACATCCCTGCCCAAACATAGAACGGAACTTGCCCTACTACTTGAAGAACGCAGGCCGGAAATAGCATTTCTGACGGAAACGTGGCTTGCTACTGACTCTGACCCTGCCCTAGCAACCGCCCTCCCTCCAGACTTTCAAATCATCTGGCAGGACCGACCTGTGGGGAGAGGAGGAGGCATTGCAATTATTTATAGTGAACAATTTCACTGTCGAGTTATCGCAGAAACCATCCCTGACTGTGAGAGCTTAGCCTTCAGTATCGAACTTTCCCCCAACCTCTGCCTCTCGGGAACGCTAATCTACCGCCCCCCAGGTCCCCCTAAGCAGTTCCATAACCAGCTCCCCCTGATTATGGCTGACCGCGTTAGCACCTCTTCTAACTTCACTCTGTTAGGAGATTTTAATTTTGACTTCGAGGCTGTATCAGATCACACAGTCACTACCCTTTCAGATGACTTAGCTGCTCTGCAACTCACTCAACACGTCAAAACGCCAACTCACGTTAAAGGCCATTTGCTGGACCCTGTTTTCAGCAACTGTGCAAACTTGGTAACCGGACCTCCAGTTCCCCTCCCTTGGACGGATCATTTTCTTGTGCCCCTCACCTGGACGGTACCTAAGCCCCCTCCTACTGGGCCTACGACAAGATTCGCCAGAGCCTGGTCTCGTTTTCCAATTGATGAATGGTCTTTTAATCTTGCTAACAATCAACCTCCCCAGATCGAGGACCCCTGTCTAGCCAATCAGGCCTATGAAACTTGGATCACACAAACTCTTGATGCTACCCTCCCTAAAAGCAAAATCACGCTGAAACGGCCCCAGAAATCTGCCCCTTGGTATTCGGTGGCTCTCAGGGAAAAGAAACGCCAATGTAGAAGAACAGAAAGACGATGGCGTCTAGATTACTCTCCAGAAAACAAAACTCTCTATCGAGAATCAATCAATGATTATAAAGCGGAGATCAAAGCTGCCCAAACCGCATTTATTTCGAACAGAATCATCCTAGCCAAATCAAAACCCAAGGAAATCTTTCAGATCGTAAAAAAACTTACCAAACCCCCACCCAGTTTGCACGAAACCAAATCCATAGCTCACTGCAATAATGTAGCAGAGTTCTTTCATCAAAAAGTAAACAAAATCTACTCATCTTTCCCCCCCTCTACCATCACCTCCCTTGACCAAACCAATACATCCTTGGCAAATTTCTCTTCTCTACCATTTCCCACCTTGGATCATTTTCCCCTTTTTGACCCGGTTTCCTTAGAAACCACAGCTCGGAAAGTGAAATCTGGGTCCCCGGATGACCCAGCTCCGCCTGATGTCCTAATGTCAGCATCTCAGATCATATTGCCAACCATCATGGATGTCCTCAACGCATCCATCACCTCTGGCACTGTCCCCCCTGGGTGGAAATGGGCCATGGTCCGAGCATTGTTAAAAAAGCCCAATCTGGACCCCTCTGATTTTGGCAACTATCGGCCCATCTCCCTACTCCCCTGGGTGAGTAAAATTTTTGAAAGATTTATCAACTCCCATTTGATAAATTTCCTAGAAAGCAACCAACTACTAGACCCCACCCAGACAGGTTTCAGACCCAAACATGGAACCGAATCCGCCCTTCTCATGGTCACTGAGGAATCTAGAAAAATCCTGGATCAGGGAGGATCAGTGGCAGTGATCCTCCTTGATCTCAGCGCAGCATTTGACATGGTCAGCCACAACATCTTGCTGAACCGTTAGTCTAATGTCGGAATCAAGGACAAGGCCTGGCTCTGGCTCAAATCCTTTCTGACAGACCGCTCCATCCAAGTCTTCGATGGGGAGTCAGTGTCCCCCAGCAGACCACTAAGGTGCGGGGTCCCACAGGGTTCCTCTTTAAGCCCGGCACTTTTTAACGTCTATATGAGGCCATTAGCTGAGGTCGTCCGTCCTTTTGGGGTTAAGATTATTTCTTATGTGGACGACACTCAGCTGGTGGTCTCATTGGCGCAGGAAGCCGGCACGCCAATATCAGGCGGACTCAGGGAATGCCTGGTGGAGGTGAAGAGATGGATGTCTTCATCATCTCTAAAACTGAATGGAGACAAAACGGAGCTGATGCTCCTGGGACCCTCCGACCCCAGTCTCTTCAATTCATTATGGCCCCCCTGTCTAGGCACCCCTCCAGCACCTAAGGATAACATCAAAAGCCTCAGGGTGTGGCTAGACAGTTCTCTCTCATTTAACACCCAGGCCACAAAACTCTCGGCCACCTGTTTTGGCCTCCTTAGAATGTTAAAAAACATCTTGCCAGTTCTTCCTTTCGAGGCCAAGCAGGCAGTTGTTCAGGCCCTCATACAGTCGCACCTGGATTTCAATTCCGTTCTTTATCTCGGCGCTCTTGATTATACCCTACGCAGACTGCAGACAGTGCAGAATTGTGCAGCGCGCACACTGCTCCAGCTTCCCCGCAGGTAATCAGTAAGATCTGGACTGATTAGCCTGCACTGGCTGCCAGTGCGTCAGCGAATTCTTTTTAAGGCGATGTGTATCGCCCCTCAGGCATTCTGGGACTCGGGTCCTATGATCAACCGCGACTTAATCACCCATTATCAGCCCAGCAGAAACCTCCGCTCAAGCCAGGCCTTTATGGCCTCGAACCCTAGAATAAAAAAATCTAGGTCTGGCGGAAGGACGTTCGCCTATAACGCCTCCAGGACTTGGAACACCCTCCCCCCTCATCTCAGAGCTGACCCCAACCTTTCATCTTTTCGCAAGCAGTTAAAAACATTCCTATTTCACTCCCCTCAGTAATTTCTCTGTGGATTAGCCATCCTCTCAGGCTACTCTTGCCGGTTCCTCAGCGCTTGGACGCCCCTGGGCAACAATTCGCGCTCTATAAATCTACCAAATACAAATACAAATACTAATCAGATTAGAATCAGCCACCCACATCCTCCTGGATCTCTCCAACGCAGTTGACACCGTCTCCCACCACACACTCATCAACTGACTATGCCAGATTGGAATTAGTGACAATGCACTAAGATGGAAGGCCTCCTTCCTCAGGGGAGATACCCAGACAGTCCATATCCCGCCATTCATCTCACAATCCAAGCACACCATCTGTAGAGTTCCCCAAAGATAGTCCCTCAGCCCTACCCTCTTCAACATCGGCATGACTCCTCTTGCAAACTGATCCTCAACCTGCCTAAGAGGACACATCACCCAGCACATGAAAGACTGGCTGCCCTTCCAGAAGAGATGCCAGTCCAAGATCCTCACCCACACATACAAAGCCATCCACAACCAAGAACCGGACTACATAAACTATCACCTGATCTTCCACCAACCCTACATAAATCTCCACTCTGCACACCTCGACCTTGCTTAGACACCTTGTATCTGCCTCAGCCACTCTGGAGGACGCTACTTCTCCCACCTCACCGCCAAAGCTTGAAAACCCTTGCCCTCCAACTGCACACTTCTCCCTCATTGAGCCACTTCAGGAAGGGACTTGGCTCTTTGAATGATGCCTGCACAACACCAGCATACCCCCGGAGTGATTAGTCTCCCTCCACAAATACACTTGATTGATTAAACTAAAGGTAAAAGAGAGGAAGACTACTCTTCAAGCAGAAGTCTGGGCTGATTTAAGAGAGGCAGGAGAAAATAGGGACTTCGTAGAATTTTGGAGGTTTGTAAACAGGCCCTGTTTTCAGGACTGTAATGCTCCGGTCATTAGCACTAATATCCTCCCAGAGCAATGGGTCACCCACTTTGAAGGCCTCTATAACAATAGCAAGGAAACTATCCAAGATGGGGGCTGGGACGGTACACGGCGCTCAGAAGTAGAGCTCTCACTAATAGAGGTAACTAAGGCAATCCAAGGCCTGACCCCAAATAAAGTCCCAGGGCCCGATGGGACCCCCCAGATCTATACAGAAGTAACATTGACCTGTGGGCGCCAATTCTGACGAGGGTCTTAAATGCGGCTATTAAATCAAGCCTCCCCCGATCTTGGTCAACAGCATTAATTGTCCCTATCTTCAAGAAAGGAAGTAGGGATGAACCGAAATGCTATAGACCTATATCGCTATTTGACATCTCAGCTAAGATATTAGGCCGGGTGGTACTGAACCGTCTTATGGCCTGGGCGGAAGAGAAACATACCATAGCTGATACACAGTATGGGTTCAGAATGGGTAAATCGACTAGTGACCAGTGCCTTAATTTGTACTTGTTAGCCGCCAAGTATACTACAGCTAGCAATGGCACTGTCTATATGGGTTTATGGACTTGGCAGCGGCCTTCGATAATGTGAATAGGAATAAGTTGTGGGCCATGATGTTTGATTTGGTAATTGACCCGGGTCTCATGAATATTTTAAAAGAATTGCACTGGAACACCACTGCTTGGGTCCTCTTTAGCAGCGAGGGGGGACTGACTGACCCTTTCCCGTGCACAAGTGGAGTGAGGCACGGGTGCATTCTTGCACCCTTCTTATTCTCGTTGTACATCAATGAGCTTGAAAATACCCTCAGTGCAATGGAAGTAGACTGCCCCAAAGTAGTAATGTGTCAAATTCCGGTACTGCTGTACGCGGATGACGCGGTCCTGCTTGCACGAACAGCCAGGAGTCTTCAATATCTTGTGGACGGTTTTGTTAAGTTCATGGAAAATCTAGACCTATCGGTGAACCTAAGCAAGTCCTTCGTCATGGTGGCAGGTAAAAAGCCCTCTAAGAAATTTCCGTTTAAAATAGGGAATCATAGATTGGACTCTGTAACCACTTTTCCCTACCTGGGTCTTATGTTCGATGGTGAGATTCAGTTTAGCTCCCTAATTGAGGAACGCTGTATGAAGTTAGTTTCTGCAAATGGCGCCATTTTAAATTTTGCACGTAGGCTGGGCCGCTGGTCTCCTGAACAAGTGATGTGTTTATATGGCTCGATAAGTACGGCAAAGGCTATATATGGTGCCGAGGTTTGGGGCTTTAGAGACTCCAAAAAATTACAGTTGGAGGAAGATAAATTTCTCTGGAGAATCCTAAAGATCTCTCAGGCTACTCCTCCTGAGATTGCCGATAGGGAACTTGGTACCCCATACATCACAGATTTGATAAAAATGAGGCCAATTATGGCATGGCTCAGAATCTGGATCAATCCCAAGGCGGGGCTAAGTAGAGAAATTGTTTTAGATTGTCTGCAAAGGGAAAAGGGCCTGCATATCCCATGGCTAAACTTTGTGAAAAGTACATTAGAGTCCATTGGCCAGCATACTCTCTTTAGTAATCCCTCTATGATAACCTCCAATTGTACACCACTAGTCAGGAAACTGCTGATGGAAAACTATGACATGAGTAGAGCATGTACCGAGTCATCAAAGAGTTCAGTAGTGGCCCATTCCTTAATTGATAACAGAGTGGGTATGGAACCCTATTTATGGCTGATTCACAATCAGCAGGACAGGTTTTTAATGTGCCGTTTTAGGCTCCATCTGTTACATATTATATTATCGTATCCCTCTGGTTTTACCGTAATGATTGAGCAGAAGGGTGCCTGCGGCTGCGACAATAGGTCTCTGCAGGACACCCTTCATTTTGTACTTCTTTGTCCTTTTTATCAGGCCCCAGGCGCAGTTTCCTAGTTGATATTTTAAGAGAGAAAAAATTGCGTCATGCTAAAGCTGCATTACTCTTCTTACAAAGAGCAAGTGATACTCGCACTTTATGTTCTGTGATAAGTTTTCTAAAAATTGCTGTTAGGCTAAGGAACACACGGGATTAAGCTATGATGTACATAAAATGTGTATTCTCCAGATGAATTTTACTAGTTATGTATCTGTTTTTAATTTTTTTTAACTCCCATATAGTTCAGTATTGTATTGTAATGAATTTTTATAACCTGTATTTTTATGATTTTTTTTATCATCGAAATAAAGATTAACTGAACTGAACACTTAGTTGATTTAATGTCACACGTGTCCCAAAAAGGATACAGCATCGCAGTGTGTGTTCTCTGACCAGCTTCCTGATGATCCAACTCAACAGAGCAAGTATCTGCTCCGGGGGGGGCTGTCCATCAGTTACTCTCCTCATATGCTCTGGTCGATCTTTGGAGGTCCAAGCATCCTAAGGATCACAGGTTTACATTTTGTTCTGTGCCCCATAAAATTATATCAAGGCTTCACATGTTCTTGATGAGTAGTACTTAGGTTCCTCTCCAAGTATTACACAAAACTTGAGGGTTCTGTCAAACTACAACTCTTTGTCCTTGTCTCTTTCATTAGGGGTGTCTACGGTGGTGGCAGGCCCTCGTAGAGGGACATTTGAACATAGGATTTTGTTGGAATGGTTATGTCAGCTCTGTGAATTCTCACGTAGGGGAATTGATAAAATTTAACATCGATTAGACCCAATCCTAGTGTTTTGGGATGCCCTTAAGCCATTGTGTTGTGGACAAACCCTCCAATTTGCCTCCCGTCGATGGAAGATGGCACTGACGGAAGAAATCTTTGCCCGACAGGTTCTTAGCTCCCTAGAATCTGACTTTAAATATTGCCTTATGGTGAAGGATAGGCTTCAGGCCAACTTGCTCTGGGAGCAGGCTACTGTTCTTAGAGCCTTCCTTAGGAAACACATTTGGAATAGGGCCGTTAGAAATGGAAGGGCACAGCACTGTAAGTTGGTGGTACATATCACTTTTCAGGAGGTTAAACATGCTATAAGTTCTCTGGCTAGTGGAAGCTTCTGTTCCTTATCAGATTCCTTTAAATTTCTATGCTACCTTCTCGCAGTATCTGGCTCCGGTGTTGAGGGATTGTAATAATTCTTTTGATCTGTTGGATACGGTCCATGATTCTTGAAGGGAGACAACATTGTCATCTTTCCTTAAAATGGGAAAGATACTACATTCTGAGGGTCATACCGCCCAATTTCACCAATCTATACTCACACTCTCGCTAATCGGTTGTCTGTAATCATTGCAGAATTCGACACAAGATCCCATGTCAATATGGCTAATACAGCTCTGGAGGTAGCCTCGGTTGGAGGTGGTCCACTCGGTATGATTGTCCTTTGTTTGGCTCTCCTAGCCCTTCTTTTGGGGAGGTCATAAAGATCGTAAGATTATGCTCAGTCTTTATCTCTAGAGTCGGATGTCTTTACTCTGGCCTTAAGGAAAGGATTTGGAGCTTGGGGGAACTATCAGATCTTATTTCCATACTCCGCAATACCAGTCCTCTTTCCCCTCAGCCTCTCAAACAGACAGAAGAAATGCAATCCCTGAAGCTATACCACTTTGAAGTAAAAAGGATTAGTGCCTAGATTAGTGGTCTACATATGGTAGTGGTAGCAGCCCAATCTTTTGGAGAAGTCGCCAGTTACAAGTTAAACTTAGATAAGACTCAGATCCTATCCAATGTGGCTTTTCCTGGCCAGGAGAAGATGTGGCTGCAGTCCTTTGTTTATCTTGGGGTCATCTTAACGATTGATACTCTTGAAATCTTGGAAAACAACCATGGAAACCTGTTTCAACATTCAGCGTAAGTGTTTCTTAAGTGGAACCACTTGCATTTGGGGCTAATTGGCTGCTGAAATTTTATCAAGATGATTATTTTCCCTCGGTATCTTTCTTTTTTCCATTGTATCCCACTTTTTCTTCCGTTTGCCTTTTTTACTAAAGTGAAGGCATTATGGCAGAAGTTTATTCGGTCTTATCGGAAGCCACAGTGTAAGGTACTGTTTTTTAGCAGTCTAAGGTAGAGGATGGGGCCTCACTTCTGGTCCTCAGGTTTTATTATCCGGCGTCAATCTTTTCATGACTCCAGTTGGTATTGGGATGGGGTAATGGCCTTTGGGTGGCATGTTTAGTGAGTGTCTTCTGCTGGGCGAATCGATAGTCCCATATAAAAGTATCGTAGTATGATGTAGGTCAAGGGAACCCGATTCAAGTCTTTAAAAGTCTTCCATCTTATTTGGGGTTCCTTACAAAGAATATTTCCCGGCACCACCCTTTTCAATCAGCTCAAATATTTGGGCTAAACCCCTACTTTCCCAATTGTATTCATTAAGGTTTCAGCTAGACCTGAGAAAAGGCTAATCTCCTGACTTTAGGCCTTCGGTTTAGCAATCTGTTGTTTCAGTCAGCTTTGAATGTATCCCGAATTAAGGCACATCATCACAAATGTATGGTATACACCTGTTACAACGCACTTTTTTACAACGCAATACTGTTACAACGCATCTATTACAACGCAGATACTGTTACAACTCATGTTTTTACAACGCATTTTTTTACAACGCAGGTACCTTTACAACGCATACCATTACAACGTAAGTATTGGTAAGTATATAATTATATTTTTAATGTTATATGTTTGGGGTAAAGGGGTATTTTTAGGGTTTAGGGTCAGTTTTGGGTTTTAGGGTAAAGGGGTATTTTTGGGGTTCAGGGTCAGTTTTCAGTTTTTGGGTAAAGGGGTATTTTTAGGGTTCAGGGTCAGTTTTCAGTTTTTGGGTAAAGGGGTATTTTTAGGGTTCAGGGTCAGTTTTCAGTTTTTGGGTAAAAGGGTATTTTTAGGGTTCAGGGTCAGTTTTCAGTTTTTGGGTAAAGGGGTATTTTTAGGGTTCAGGGTCAGTTTTCAGTTTTTGGGTAACGGGGTATTTTTAGGGTTCAGGGTCAGTTTTCAGTTTTTGGGTAAAGGGGTATTTTTAGGGTTCAGGGTCAGTTTTTAGTTTTTGGGTAAAGGGGTATTTTTAGGGTTCAGGGTCAGTTTTCAGTTTTTGGGTAAAGGGGTATTTTTAGGGTTCAGGGTCAGTTTTCAGTTTTTGGGTAAAGGGGTATTTTTAGGGTTCAGGGTCAGTTTTCAGTTTTTGGGTAAAGGGGTATTTTTAGGGTTCAGGGTCAGTTTTTAGTTTTTGGGTAAAGGGGTATTTTTAGGGTTCAGGGTCAGTTTTTAGTTTTTGGGGTACAGGGGTACAGGGTAAAAATAAATTAAAATTAATTTTAAATTAAATTAATTATTTGAAATTAAATTAAATTAAATTACATTAAATTTTTTTGGGGGTTGAGGGTCAGTTTTGAGTTTTTGGGGTACAGGGGTACAGGGTAAAAATAAAGTAAAATTAATTTTTAATTAAATTAATTAATTGAAATTAAATTAAATTAAATTACATTTAATTATATTTTTGAAAATTAATTCACGATTATAATATTAATATTAATATATACTTACCAATACTTACGTTGTAATGATATGCGTTGTAAAGGTACCTGCGCTGTAAAAAAATGCGTTGTAAATACATGAGTTGTAACAGTATTCGCGTTGTAAAAGATGCGTTGTAACGGTATGCGTTGTTACAGTCCGCGTTGTAACATCATATATCCCAAATGTATTAAAGACTGGTATTACATCCCGCATCGTCTCTTCATTATGAAGCTACATCCGGATTAGCATTGTTTTGTTGTGGACTTGTTAGAGCTAATGAGGTTCATGTCTTTGTGTCTTGATCAGCATTAGAGTAATTTGGGGAATTTGTTTTCAGTAAATTACTAGTCATTTCTAAGATGGCGGTTGTGGCATATCCGAAGCTGATTATGTGGGGCATTCAACAGCTATTCCTTCCTACTTATATGGGCTATCCTATTTTTCTATAGCTTTAGCTAGTCTGGTTCTGGCAAGATTTTGCCCCTCTAGCAAGGCTCCTGATCCATGGATTTGGTGGCAGGAATTTTTTATTTAAGTAAGTTGAAGATGGTGTTATTAACTGAGAATGATCCTTGGAGGAAATGGTTAGGTTAGATCTGGGAACCTTTGTTGGGCTGGCTGGTGAGGCAGCTGCTCCTCGGTACTGGGTTGTTTAGTTTTGTCGTCCCATTTATTTTCCTTGATGATCTCCCCCACCTATGTTCTGCTGAGTATTCTAAGATCTTGGTCTTTTATTTGGTCTTTGATCTTACAAAGCATGTATTATTAAGGCAATTGTGTTGTTTGTTATGTTCTAAATGGACTGTTGGTTTCTTTTTTTTTAGGTCTCTCCTCTCCTTATTTGCCTGATAAGTTTTGTATATGTCCCCCGGTGCTCAGCACTTCTTGCTCTTTTGTTATTGAAAATATAATAAAATCATTCTATAAAAAAGTATGGTTTTTAGTTTAATAAAAAACAAATTACTGATATTTTATTAGTATTTTTTTATATTTATTGGACCACATTTTATTTATAGGGTTTCATTTATTTTTTGGAGATGATATAGTACATTTACCTTTCCTGAGACTCTACTCCACAGTTTCTTTGTCTTTTTGGAGTTGGAATAGCTCATCTGTTCCACTTAGAGTTCAACACTTTAACAAATGTGCTTAGTTTGGCGTGGGAATAATTAATCTGATCACCTCAGAGTCCACGGCTTTCACCAATGGCACTTAGTTTAGATCCAGAATAGTTTCATTGCAAAAGACTTTATTCGGTTTAAAAACAAAAAACATAAAAGTTATACAACACCATAAAAAATATAAAAACGTACAATTCATGGTATAGATTGTAAGAGACACTCCAATAAAATATACAAAAATATAAACATCAGTATCAATATTAAAAAAAGGGGGAAATAACGGGCTGTCAGTAATTGAACGTACAAATTCACAGCTAGTAAATAAGAGGCTGCCTACTGGTGTAGGGGAATTATTAATTTTCCATACAGTTTCTAGATCTCAGCAACGATTTCAAGAAGCCTACTACAAGTGGAATACATTCAGGTTTCAACATTTGTAGGTAAAAGAGAGCTGGGCATACCTGTATAAAATTCAGCCTTTTTAACAAAGGTGTTAAAAAAAACCTACGGGGCACTACATAAAATCTACAGAAAAACATAAAGTGCAGCAAATCCTGTGGAGACACACCATCGCAGCCACAGGATGCTAGCACTTGGCCTCTACAACTCCCTTTTGGGACAGCAAGTAAAAAATGGAAACAATCCAACCGAAAACTGATTAATAAAAAGCGCTTGTGGGACGACAAAGGCCATAAAAGATATGGTTCAATGGATGATGTAGTTTTTAGCATGACACAAGCGGGCACTGGAATTAACCAGATACCCTGAGGGTACGAGTGGTAACCGGAGTATATCCTCCCAGAAAAGTACAACACGAAAAATACTCCAGTGGACCACAGGTAGGTCAATTGAGTAGAGTGTAGAGTTATATGCCCGCGGTCTATGAGGAAGAGAAGTAGGAGCTATTTGGGTGGTCTAACTACCTGGTTGTGTCAAATGCAACCATGTTTGTTTGGGGAAATACATTAATCTTGTTCATATTACCCTCACACAGGTGTGTGAGGGTAATATAAACAAGATTAATGTATTTCTAGGCTGGAAATAGGACTTCCCCTTCCTCTTTCCTGGTCAGACCATTTGGCAGTCCCTTTCGAGTTTACATCGTGCCCATTGTATGTGCCCCTAAAGGAAAATAACGACTGGGTCCTGAAGAGGAACTACAGGGGCCTGAATAATGAGTCCCTTGGCCCCATTATCGCCAATTTTAAGTTTTCTCCTAAAATGGATACTGATGTGGCTGCTCTTGATCTTGTCAGCACTATCTCGAAGGCCGTTAACACCCTAACCACACTATTGCACCAGGAAACGTCCTTCGCCCCCTGGTTTTCAGACTCTCTTACACTGCTTAGGCAGGAGTGCAGGAGGCAAGAAAGATTCTGGAGAGCCCATTCTGACCCCAATGAGAAGATTAAACACAAAAACCTACTTAAAGGATACAAGGCCGCAGTTCTAGCAGAAAAACAGTCATACTTTACCAAATTGACAACCTCCCTTAGTTCCCCTAGTGAATTATTTAAAATTATAGATTCCTTATCTCTTGTCCAACTCCCCGATCCCATTGCTGCATCTTTGGAACTTTGCGATCAGATCTCCACGTTCTTCCATACCAAAATCGTGGACATCTACAATGACTTGGAAGCCCTCAACCTAAACCAGGAGTCTGCCCTATCTCCTGCTCTACTCCCCAGGCAGGATTTGACCATGGCGCCTCGCGGATTTCTGTCCAATTTTCCTCTTCTTACCCCTGAAGTCCTTAATGAGCTGGCAGGCTGGATTTTTTTTTTACTTTATTTTTATTGCAAAGCTAGACAGTGTACATCTTTCTGTGCTGGATTATCCGCTAGTGCATACAGCGACACGCTTCGTTCTCAGTACAACATAATTATATCACAACCATTTAGCCCACAACCCGGAGGTCGGGCGGCGTTAGTAACCATTGTCGTAACTAGCAATTGTGCGGGGAAACCCTAGTCTCTGCCTTTTGAATCGTCTAGCATCTGCTTTTTATAGTTCCCTGTCCTCCAATTCTCCCAGGTAACCCAACCTATGCACTCAGTGGTATGTTTTTCCCAGGTACCTTCATTGTGGAGCCCCCGCCTGGTGTCATGCCCCTATTTATCTTCTTTGACCCTTAAATTGTGCCCTGTTCCCAGCCACACCTCATAGGGAGTCACCAGCCTAAGTACTCCATCGTTAAAAAAAACAATCAAATTAAACCACCCATGGGGTACTAATAAGTCCATCTATTCTGCAATAACCATAACTGTCTTCAACATCCCAACTAAACCCCCCCTCCCCAACTGCAGGTAGTGTGGGCCTTCGCTCTTTCTCCTGTAGGAAGCCTGTAGGATTGCAACTATTCTTCTGCATCTCACATGGAACAACTCTCTTTTCTTTCTCATTTTAGTCTCTTACTGAGGATAGGTTATCACTTAACACCCTCACTATTTCTGCCCATGCGCGCGCTGCTTCTAGACTCTTCTCATTAGCTGTAC
This sequence comes from Lissotriton vulgaris, assembly GCF_964263255.1. NCBI lineage: Eukaryota > Metazoa > Chordata > Amphibia > Caudata > Salamandridae > Lissotriton > Lissotriton vulgaris. Next base: position 1,860,296,125 of record NC_141689.1, read on the forward strand.
AGGCTGCTTGGCGCAATCTGATCGTGCTCTCACTATGGGCCCATTTATGGAGTTTGTTCGCCCACCGCTTATTGGAAGGACCTTCCCTCGACTTCCAGTGCCAGGTGATTTCCCTCTGGGCCAAAATGAGGCCCAGATCGATGAATTTACTAGTTATCTTGGTCTTCCTGGTGTGAGGGAACCAAAGCAACAAACAAGTCGCCATAGTATATTCCACTTGCCTCTCCGTGACTTCATTAAGAAGTGTCCCCACCTCAGTCCAGTAGGACCCCAGTTTCGGACATTTCCACATCATGTGTTCTAGTTCTACATCAGGCGCTAGGCATCTAGGACACGCTGCATCCTGTATGTGAAAATACTTCCTGATCTTTCCCGGGGTTAGGTAAGCCCTATGAATTATTAAAAAGTGTACTTGCTGAAATCGTGCATTCCTGCATCCTTTCCAGGTCCTTGTCATGATACGACCCCAGGTTGCGTCCGGAATGGGCTTCCCTATGCTCGTTTTCCACTTCTGTTTGAGAGCTGTCAGAGGTTCCAGACCTTCATTCAGCATTCGTGTGTGCAGGCAAGTTACCGCCTTGACTGTTCCCTCCGCAATCACCACATATTAGCAAGCCATTGTGGTTTGCGGTTCTGATTGCCCCGTCCTCCAATGTTTCCGCATCGCAGTGGTGATAGCCATGTGCAAAAGGAAACCTCCGTCAGGAAGGCCAAATTGGTCTTGTAGCGCCCTAAATGGCAACAACTCGCCGTCGGCATATAAGTCGCCCACCATTTGTAACCCAAGCTCCTCCCATTCCAGTAGCTGGGACCAGTCCCCTCCATGTGGCAATGCAGTTAGCATGCCTAGAGGGATCTCGGGTGCATATGGGTGTACCACTTTCGCCCTCCTTTGACTCTTATTCCAGCACAGCCTCAGGGTCTTCTCTTCCAAGGTTAAATCCCGGATCACTAGGTGCTGTTGCATAACTATATAAGAGAGGACATGCCTCTGTATCCTCGATTTGCGCGCTTCTTCTGGACCCCTAAATTCCCGTGCTTCATTCTGTGTAAGGATCTGCAGCTGTGCCGCCAGATAATAAAGTTTGAAGTTAGGTACTGCTAGTCCCTCCTGTTTCGGTCGTAACAGCGTATCCAGCGCTACCCGTCTCCGTCCTGTCCCCCATATAAAATCAATGGTAAGTGTCCACAGTTCCCGAAAATACCGATGGCGCACCCATATCGGGAGTGTACGGAAGTAATAGAGTAGACGCGGCAAGACCACCATCTTGAGCAGAGCGACTCTCCCTAACACCGAGAGGGGCAGTGTTGCCCAGAACGCCATACTGCCCCTCTGTGCCCTTATGCAGCGCCCTACATTTCCTTCCAACATATCTTATGCCTTATGAAATATCCGAACCCCCAGGTAGGTGATGCACAAGCTTTCCCACACCAAACCAGCGGCCAGTTGCGGCCGGGGCGCATCTGCTCTCAATGGGAAGACACATGTTTTACTCCAATTCACCCGAAGTCATGATAGCCTTCCAAAGTCTGATAGCATGCTCACCGCACCTTCCAGGGTGACCGTCGTGTCCGCTAGGAACAGCAGCAAATCATCCGCATATAACGATATGTAATGTGGAAGTCCACCACAAACCAGGCCGTCACACGCTGTCCCCGATCTGGCGCAGACCGCCAAAGGTTCTATCGCTAGCGCGAACAACAGTGGCGACAGCGAACACCCCTGTCTCGTGCCTCTCTGCACCAGATATTCCGGCGATATGGTCGAGCCCAGACGCACCCTAGCTGCCGCGGAGGAGCACAAGACCTTTGTCCAACGTCTGAATCTCTCGCCTAATCCGGATTTCTTTAAAACCCTATCCAGATATTCCCATTCGAGGCTGTCAAACGCCTTTTCTATATCTACTGATAGCACAGCTGGCGTCGCCTCTTCCCCGAGGTCAGTACTCAATACTCCTATTAGGCGCCGGACATTATGCAAGGTGTTCCTAGTTGGTATAAACCCCGCCTGATCTGCATGAACCAAGGCAGTCATATGGGGAAGTAATCTTGTTGCTAGAATGCGACTTAGTATTTTGTAGTCCACCGGTAACATAGACAGTGGCCTATAGGAAGTCACATCCTCACCCTCTCTCCCAGGCTTCAACAAGGGGACGACCAGCGCCACCCTCATGGATTCAGGTAGGTGACCCAATTCCATCGCCTCATTATAAACCTCCTGCAGTTGGGGCGCCAGGGAGTCGATGTATGTCACGTAGAATTCTATGGGGAGACCATCTACCCCCGGGGTCTTGTTTCTAGCCATGTGTTTAATTGCTCCCCTGGTCTCAGCTATAGTGACAGCCTGACCTAGGTCTTTGACGTCCTCCTCCTCTAGCTGCGGAAGCGTGATCTCCGCCAGAAAATCCTCAATATCTGGCGTATCCGCCTCTAAGTGACTCTGGTATAGGGTGGTATAGTACCTTAAGAAGCGCAAGATAATTTCAGTCTGAGAATAGACCATATTACCCGATTCCGATCGGACACTCAGGACTAGGGATCCCTCTGCTCTTGGGTTCGCCATTCTCGCCAGGCGTGTGCCTACCTTATCTCCCTCAGGATGTACCTTTGCCCTATATTGCTTATAATCATAACTACGCAACCTTTCTGTCTCAATGGCCATACGCTCCCTAGCTGCCAGAAGCCGATCCTGCAACTCCCTCTGTTCCGGTCTCAGCTTCTCAACCTCCCTCAATGCCTCCTCCGCTTTCTTGACATCATTTAACACCACTGTCCTTTCCCCCCTATATTTACTGATACATAGCCCTCTTATCACCACTTTAAAAGCATTCCATTCCTCTAGCAGATGTCGAATTCTTATTTATAGTGAAATATTGTTCAATACCCCCTTGGATATCATCTCTAAAGGCCTGATCTTCTAGTGTGTCTGGGATTAATCGCCATGTGGGAACCTCCGCCCTCACCTGCTGCCATTTAAAGGACACTAACTGTGGGTTATGATCTGATATTGTCCTTGCCAAGTACTCTGAGTGCGTTGCCAGGGGCGCCAGTGATTGGGTGCACAATATGGCGTCAATTCTGACATGTAGCTCATGAAGAGCCGAAAAGAAGGAGTAATCCCTATCTTCAGGGTGTTGCACTCTCCATACGTCAGTCAGCCCCCATCCACTCTGCCACTCCGCTCTCTTCTTCACTCTCTTTCGGACCTGGGAGTCCCCCAACACGGGGTGTGACCTATCTAGCTCCACATCTGTAAGTGAGTTAAAGTCTCCACCCAATATCACATGGCCAGCCAGAAGATGTGCTAATTTTCCAGAAATGGCGTTAAAGAATCGGGGTTGGTCTACGTTCGGCGCGTATATGCTACATAGTACCACCTCTCTATCATACAGTCTCCCCGCTACCGCTACATACCTACCCTCGGGGTCCACCATGATATTCGTGGCCTAGAACGGAATCCCCACTCGCACCCATACTAGCACCCCCTGGCGAACGCTGAGTAAGTGGTGCCAAAGACCTGGCCCCTCCATCTCTTCTGTAGTGCAACACATTCCTGTTTGGTGAGATGCGTCTCTTGTAGCAACGCTATCTGTACTCCCCTTCTTAGTAATTATGCATGTACCTTGTGACGCCTTGACATAGTATGTAATCCACGCGCATTCCATGTGATACATTTCAACTCATGTAACGGTCCCATTGCAGCCTACCCAGTTCACCTCCTCCTTTACGGTTTGTGTGCCCACACCAGCGCTGCCAAATCCCAAAAACAAAACACCCCTTAAAACCTCCATGACCCTCCCCCCCAGAACAGGTCCCAATAACACATTATTAGTCCCCATCCAAACTACCATAACAAATCACACAGTACTATCCTGCAGTAGCCACTACAGGCTGCCTTAAGGGCAGTGGGGTTGTGGTCTGGCCCCGACAGGTGGCAACTCTCGCGCCAGCCCCCCGCCCCTAACATCCCGCAATGATATGGCACAGTGATAAAGTTCACAGTTGTTACCCGGCCTCCCAATGTCTCTATTTTCAGTTCGGCAGCCGTGAGATTAATCAGCGGGAAGCAACCTACAGATCATCAGCCGATCTAGGCGTCACCTCCGGGCCTTTGGTGCTTTCATCGTCCGACAGTTCCTATCTAGAGCGTCTCCTCTCTCCTTCGGAGTCTGTCCCCTTGGCCGAGTCCTCTTGCTGCGAACCAATTATCGCTGCTGTAGCCTCCAGAGCTCCTTGCTTGCGCATCTGCGCACGCTGCAACTCCTTTTGTAGTCTATTTTTCTTGCAGAGGCGCTGTGATTGGCGCATCCGTGGCGGCTTGGGCACCCCTCCTTCTCCCTTAGTCCTACGATCCGTGCCTGCCCTGTACCTTTCAAGCCCTGACCAAGCTTCCTCTGGCATCTGGAAAAACTGATTCGATCCATCCAGTATCACCCTCAATTTAGCTGGGAATGGCAACGAGTACTGTATGCCTTCATCCCTGAGCTCTTTCTTAACAGATAAGTATGAGGCCTTACGCCTTTGTATCTCCTGGGTGTAATCCGGGAAGATCGTCACAGCGCTATTGGCTACTTGGAAAGGACCAGCCGAGCGTGCATTTTGGATTAAGAGGTCCCTATCCTTATAATGGAGGACTCTGGCCACCACCGGGCGGGGAGGGCGGCCCGGCGCAGGTGGCTTGGCTGGGACCCTGTCTGCTCTCTTGAGTGTAAAGAAAGGTGATAGACCCGTTGGGGCCACGGTAGTCTTAAACCAGGTCTCCATATATGCAACCATGTCCGTCCCCTCAATCCGTTCTGGCAGACGCACCACCCGGAAGTTGCTGCGCCCATTGCGACATTCCGCGTCTTCTGCCTTCTTTTCCAGGGTCTCTAGCCGCCTCAGTGCATTTTCCAGTTTAGGCTCTACCGTGACAACAGCTGGTTTGAGGTCCTGAAGGAGCAGTTCAGAGTCCTTGACCGTATCCGCTAATTTCAAATGATCTGCTCTTAATAGCCCCAGTCCCGTCGCAACTTGAGTTATGTCCTGATGAGGGATTCCTTAGTTGCCTTTATTGCGTCTAGGATCTGATCAAAACGTTTGTTTAACCTCTGTTCCGATGACGACGTCTCAACGTTTTCTCCATCTCCGTGGGCCCCCGCAGGGTCCACATCCTCCTCCTTTCTACTTTTGGGCTTTACGCCTTATCAATACGTAGCCCTTTTCTTCGACCCTCCGACCTTGACCTATGCAACCGGCCCTTGCTGGATACTCTCAGAGTGAAGAGCCGGTCCTGGATCTGCGTAGCCCACTAGGGATCCATAATATTCAGAGTAACTCTCTATAGCTGCCCCTCCTTTGGCTGTTCCTAAAAGCAGCATTGTCCACCACCTCTCCTCAGTACACTCCAGGGCCTCCAGCCACGTAGCTCCCAGTATGCCTGTGGTATATCCCGATTCCAGTGCCTCTCCCTCAGCTATCGCCCGTTGCAACCATCACTCCCCTTCTAGTCCAGCTTCTCCGGCTCTCCCAAGAAGGACCCCCGATCTCACGCCGGCACACTCGGAAACTCTTATATCAGGGCTTCTACTTCACCCCTGGTCCGTGATCTCGTTGGACCCCAGTCGGTCAAAGGCCGTTCCTTTCCACACTTCAGTGCCCCTGTGTGTCCGCTAATGTGGGGTCTACTACTCAATGCCAGCCGCTGCCGCACCCAGGCTTCATCATGGCCGCATGTTGCCCGCTGCACCTCCACTAGCTCTCCATAGCCCCCGGCTGCCCAGCGCCATGAGCCTGCCCCGCCCCCACCTCCGCAGTGCCAAGAACAGGCCTGCCGCACCACACTCACCGGCGGCCCCAGGAAGGGAGCTTTAACCACCACAGCTCCAGCTGTTCTGCTCCGGGGCACTCCTGTCTCTGCTCCGCCGTCCCGATTCCTCGCGGCCTTCGAACGTCCGTCGCTGAGCCCCCGTAGGTACACCGCACTACCAATGTCCTCACGGCGTTACCGGGGTTCCCGCATCCTCGTATTCATTCCTGGTTCTCCGCTCTTGTGTGGCAGCACCGCCGACCTGTCAGTACTCCTCTCCCGGTCCGCCCCGTGCTTCTCTGCCCTTTCAGCGTTGGGCCATTACATCGATGCCGTCACCGCCACGGGCTCCATTTTGGTTGCATCGGTCACTCAGCAGCCCCTTTTCCAGGTCGATTTACAGACCGCCTCTGCCCGCAATCGCCTGCTCGTGTGGGGCTGCAATAGGCCGACCGCACCTCTGCTACTGTCCTTTCACAGGAGCGCGCTCCCGCACCCCGATCCAGAGGGGTCCCGGACTAGCTCCCCCGGTCAGGTCCGGCCGCCATCTTACAGCCTCTCCTCCCGATGCAGCCACTGAGATTAAAACACAGCCAGGGGCTCCCGGAGGCACCAAATCACTTCCCGGTGGGCAGAAAAGCCTCCAAACACGGTCCGATGTCCTTTACTTCCGTTACCACCGTTACCCAGGCAGTATTTCAGGATAAACGGCGGGATCAGGGACGGAGCTCGCCGCTTACGCCATCTCCGCCATCGGCGCCCAAACCACGCCCCCAGTGGCAGGCTGGATGACCTCAAATTAAATGGGGAAAAGACCGAGGTGCTCATCTTTAGAGGTAAACAAGATGTCTGGTCGTCTGACTGGTGGCCACCTGCCCTTGGAATATGTCCCAAGCCTTCCCTTGCCGCCCGTAATCTGGGTGTTATTCTCGACACCACGCTTTTCTTTGACAAGCAAGTTAACAGGACTGTCTCAACTTGTTGTGGTGTCCTAAGGTTCCTGAGAAAACTCACACACTATCTCTCCCCGGAAGCTCGGAAACAAGTTTTGGTGGCTCTCATCTCCTCTCGTTTGGACTATTGTAACGCACTCTATTGAGGAATCTGCAAAAGGCTGGTCCATCGTTTACAAGTTGTCCAGAATGCGGCAGCAAGGTTTGTTGCTGATGTCCCCAGGTGTTCATCAGGCTCCTTGATCAGAAAAAACCACCACTGGCTTCCTGTGCAGGCCAGGATAAATTTCAAGGTATTAGTTCTTACCTACCGTGCCCTTCACGGATCTGGTGCAGAAGACATTAGGTCTCTTGTGTCCTTTTACACCCCGGGCAGGGCCTTGCGCTCTGCCAACAAAAACCTTCTGTCTGTCCCCCGAATTGCCAAGGCCAGGTGGGGAGGGAAGGCCTTTTTCTCCCTTGCCCCGAAACTCTGGAATATGCTTCCAGTTGAACTTAAGGGCCAGTCATCCCTCGCTCTCTTCCGCAATGGTTTAAAAACTTGGCTCTTCACAGAAGCCTACCTGTAAATCGTCATCTGTTGTCACCCCTCATTCAGCTGTTTTCCATCTGATGCGCCTTGACGCCTCTGGGCTAAGTTGCGCAATACAAATTCCAAATTCCTTCATTCATTCATTCATTCAACAGGGTGTCAAAGTGACACCCTGTCCCCCTTGACAATTCGGTAATTTTATTGAATCGGTATTTACCGATTCGGTAATTGCCGTTGATTCCTATGGGCCTCAAGGCCCATAGGAGTCAATGGCAATTACCGAATCAGTAAATACTGATTCGGTAATTACCGAATCTTAACGATTCGGTAAATGTTACCGAATATTTACCTACATGGCATTTACCGATTTGTAAATACCGAATCGGTAAAATTCGGTATTTACGAATTGGTAAATGCCATTTACCTACATCTGGCCCTAGGTCTTTGTTTAGCCAAGTTTTAAGCCAAAACAGCAGACGGCGCGAAGCCAGAATATCAGAAATAAATGATTCGGTAATTACCATTGATTCCTATGGGCCTCAAGGCCCATAGGAATCAATGGCAATTACCGATTCGGTAATTACCGAATCTTAACGATTCGGTAAATGTTACCCAATATTTACCTACATGGCATTTACCAATTTGTAAATACCGAATGGGTAAAATACGGTATTTACGAATTGGTAAATGCCATTTACCTACATCTGGCCCTAGGTCTTTGTTTAGCCAAGTTTTAAGCCAAAACAGCAGAGGGCGCAAGGCCAGAATATCAGAAATGAATGGTTCGGTAATTGCCATTGATTCCTATGGGCCTCAAGGCCCATAGGAATCAATGACAATTACCGAATCGGTAAATACCGATTTGGTAATTAACGAATCTTAACGATTTGGTAAATGTTACCGAATATTTACCTACATGGCATTTACCGATTTGTAAATACCGAATCGGTAAAATTCGGTATTTACAAAACTGTAAATGCCATTTACCTACATCTGGCCCTAGGTCTTTGTTTAGCCAAGTTTTAAGCCAAAATAGCAGAGGGCGCAAGGCCAGAATATCAGAAATAAATGGTAATGCCGTTTCTTTGTGTACCACCAATTAGAACCTCCTCTAGGCACACCAAGAAGTTGTTTTAAAAAGTTATTCTCCACCACCTGGAGTACATCAGTTACAGCATAGCCCCATAGCTCGCTCCCATAACTGGCAATAGCAACACTTTTGGCTTGATATAATTTCAACAAGGCTGCAATACGGCGCTTACCCATTTTTGCAGCAAAGTTGAAAATAGCTGCATTTGCCCTTATGACTTCCTCCTTTTTCCTCTGAATAAGGGCCCCCAGTTTAAGTGGTCATCTAATATAACACCCAGATATGAAAAAGTCGGGGTCAGAGACACTTTCTCATCAGCCTCTTTAAAGGGGTACTGCTTCTTAGGGCGGATCCCGACCTGAATAATATAGGACTTATTAACAACTAGGTCACGGGCCACCATAAATATCCTAAAAGTGTCAAGTAGCATCTGGAGACCCATTGGCGCCCTTGCTAGGAGGACCACGTCATCCGCATTTAGCAGGACGGGCAGTCCTCTTCGCCCTGCATAAGGAAAGTCGGCCCCTGTTTCTACCAAAACCTTTTCCAGGTCATTAATGTATAGATTAAACAGAAATGGGCCAGGATACATCCCTGCCATACTCCCCTTTCAATTTTAAGATCCTTCGATACCCGAAGATCCTGGGCAAATCTAACATTGACCTTGGTATCCCTGTGCAGGTCCCCCAAGAAGTCCACCAGTCCAGCCTCCACCCCCATGGCCCTCATGGATTGCCACAGTTTCCCCCGATTGACGCAGTCAAAAGCGGAGGAAAGCTCCATGAAGGCCATGTAGATGGTACCTTGGCGGGCGACCATGTACTTCCCCAGGATCATGCAGAGGTTAAGGCATTGGGCTAGGGTAGAATGCCCTGGACGAAACCCATATTGTTTATCTGCAATGATTTTGTTCTTCTTCGCCCAGGAGGATAGTCTGTTCAATAAAACCCCACCCACAACCTTTACCACAGAATCAATAAGAGAGATCGCTCCATAGCACAAAGTGCTATTACGATCGCCCTTCTTGAAAACCGACACAATGGTAGAGATGCCCCCGGACTCCGGACAACAAGCCCTAGCCACTGCATTTAACACAGTGACCAGAACTGGGGCCCAAAGTAAAATACTAAATTTAAAAAGATTGGGCGGGATGCCGTCCTGGCCAGGGGCCTTGTTACATGACAACCCTAAAATGCCTTTCTCCACCTCAATCTGTGTGATAGTAACAGGGGTTTTGATAAGGTCTTTAGGTGGTAATGGTTGGAGATCTGTAACACTTTAAAAAATTGAATTAAAATGAGACACCCATTCCTCTTCTGTTATAAAGGTGCCTAGTTCTCTGGACCCGTCTTGCTCGAATGCCCCAGAACTTAGAGCTGTTACCTCAAGTACTTACTCCAACAATTCTCGCCATGTTGCATCTTTTAGTTCCCCCTTGCGAGTTGCCTGTGCCCGTTTATATTTAATGCGATGGGCACAACTCAAAGTTTGTTCTCCCGGGGTAACATTTAAGGCTTCCTTTAGATCTCTAGCAGCCCTAGAGCAGCAAGAATCAAGCCATCTGGCATCACGCGACACCGTCCTATGGGTGGGTGCGCTTAACAGAGCCCCAACCTTGCTGATAATACCCTCAAAGGTCGCAAGAACTCCCCCCGGTAGGGGGCAAGGAGAAACACAAGATGCAATTTCATGTGCACAGACCACTTGTACCTTGGCATAAAATAAATCCGCCGAGACCTGAGACAACTTTAAACTGCGCCTGCTAACTGGGAGTCTCAACATGCCTGGTGCTGTCACCCAGTCTTGACTAGACAGCAACCGACCTCTAAGGTTTACACAGATGGGATTATGATCACTGAATACACTATCCATGATTATAAACCCCCGAAGGTTAGACTGGAGCCCAGCTGAGAACAGGATATGGTCTATAAAAGAGCCGTCCCCTCGTCCTTTAAATGCCGGGACAGGCTGTTTGCTGAGGGGAGCAGAAAGGGACATAGATGGTATCAAATCAAACTCACTGAGCATGTTATTGAGCAATTCCCCCTGGACAGAATGCTCATAGTGAAAGCCTCGCATCCAAGCACACCCCAACTCACTCATACAGGTTGTTTTGGCATCACCACAAGGGTGCACATTAAAATCCCCTGCCACCATAGGTTTGTGGGCCACCGGAACTCATGACTGCCTTAAAAGGGAGCATAACTGAACAATTTTTCATTCCCCCTGTGTGCTTGCCGCATTGTAAAAGTTAATAATACCCATACTATCATTACCTCTCCTTAAAGTAACAGCTTGAGAGTCTCTATAGGAGTTGGGGAAGTGGTGGATCCTACTGCCAGTGCAATAAATGTAACCAAGCCACCCCTAGCCCTGCCACAAATTGACGGGGAAGCAGGAACAAAGAAAGCTTTATATCCCTCCAGAAATAGGTCACAGCTCACCAGCCATGTCTCCTGTAAACAAATACCGGAGAATTGCCTGATGAACTGCACCCACGAGGGGTCCTAGAATTTCCCCGCCAAGCCTGCTATATTCAATGACAGAACATTATAGAAGAGGTAATCACCCCCAGCGGTGCTACTGGAGGTGGCACCATCTGCTGGAGTTTAGATGTCTCCATCCGCTCCATCCAACAGGGCACAACACTAGAAATACTAGGGCTGGGGGCTCTAAATGGTTGCATAAGTCTCGGTTAGGCTCAGCGCTCAAAAATAGTCATTCGCACTCATCCAGCCTTGAAAGGGCGGAAAATCTCTTTGATAGCTCTAACCGGGTGGTAACACATTGCCCAGCCCGGCGAAACATCCCCCCATAGGGTTGGAATTGACTACCCTCGATTGGTACAAAGGGTCTTTGATTTCCCCTGTTACAGAGTATACCAAGATTGTTTCCCCTTGTGCGACCAGCCTTGTAAAAGAAACCCAAAGGCAAAATCTGGATACCAGAGTCCTTAACCCCCACATGCATCAACCTATTTAGGAAGTGCAAACGGTGCGAATCGGTAAAATCGGCCGTTTGCACTTCCTAAATAAGTTTTTGGGATGCATCATGCATTTTTGTGAAATTCGCTATTTTTAGCGATTTCCAAAAATGCGATTGCTTTTAAGGAATCGCAAATTTGTGATTCCTTAAAAGCAAAGCATGATTGTTTTTCCAATTGTGAATTAGCAATTAGGAGGTGCAAATTATCACGAGGTTGATCCTCGTGGTAATTTGCGAAAAGTTTTCAAAAAGCTCAAAAATGCATTTTTTAAACGTTCATGTTTCAGACACACATGTCCTTAGGACATGTGTGTGCGGAACATGCACTTCAAATTACATTTCTGGGGTGCAGGGGGGGGTCCTTTGGACCCCCCTCTGCACCCTTGGAATGCATTAACAAATTGCGATTTTCAAAAAGAAAATCGCAATTTGTTAAAGCCTTCCCATTGATCCCTATGGGCCTTTTGGCCCATAGGAATCAATGGGAATTGCGAATTCGCACTTTGGAATTCGCATAATATTTGCGATTCGGTAAAAATTGCGATTTTTACCGAATCGCAAATAATTTGCGAAAATATACATGCATCCCATTTTGCGAATTCCAAATTGCGATTCCCTATTTTTCGCAATGGAATTCGCAAAAGGCCGGGATGATGCATGTGGCCGTAAGAGACCGTTTATAAAAAACACTCCTTAGGATATTTCCCACAGGGAGAGGGCTGTTAAAATTGACAACAATGCAGTCACCCAATCAGGTTTCCTTGAACTACCTATCCTACACACACGGCGGACCATGATGATGTTACGTTCCACCATTGGCCCCACAGGAGTGTTACGCGATAACCAATGTGCAACCTTGTTCTTAAATTGGGAAAACTCCTCCTGAGTACCCTGAGCAAGCAGAGGGACATTCCCCAGAATTACTACCAGTGGTATAGATTTGATTGGAAGATTAATAACCACTGGATTCGAAGGGGCTTTAATTGGATATCCCTGCAGCTCAGCCCTTTGGGGCCTGATCTATCAATAGACTGGGCCAGTTGATTTGTATAAAAAACCCCATCAGAGACCTGTCTAGTGCTTGAACTTGTGCCAACAGCCAGTCCTCCTGAATCTCTATGAGCCCCATTTGCGCCACTGGTATGGGGCCTATCAAAAGAGTGAGAAACAGCGGCTGCACCAGAAGCTACAGAGGTGCCCGTGGTTATATTAAACTTGGTCAGATCTAAGACCACCGGATGAGAGGGATTGGTATGATCTAAAGCCTTGTATTGAGCAGCTAACATTTGCTCAATGTGATTTAACTTAGCCACAATAGGGCTCAACTTGGCATCCAGCAGGCCACAGATGGTAGGTTTAAGGGCCTCCAGCGTGGCAATGTTAACTAAATTCAGGGCAGGAGACTCAGGAGCATTGTTTTTAATAACAGATTTAGTAGATACATTAGATTTGATATTTTTGGCTTGGCTCCCCATAGGTTTACATTTTCTTTTCACACTCACATTTGGCCTTAAAGACACCCTTGGAAGTTTTGCGGCGTCATCAACACTGAGGGCTTTCACTGTTAAAGAATAAACAGGTACATGCATCAATCTCGGCATTTGCGATTCCTTAATTGCGATTTTTAAGGAATCGCAATTAAGGAATCGCAAATGCCTATGCATTAAGAAATCGCTAAATAAATTGCGATTCCTTAGAATTCCTTAATTGCGATTAGCATTTTGTGAATCGCAATTAAGGAATCACTTCCCATTCATTCCTATGGGCCTAGAGGCCTAGAGGCCCATAGGAATGAATGGGAAGACAATCCCAATTTGCGATTCGCAATTAGCTAATCGCAAATTGAGATTGCGATTTCAATGGACAAAGGACACCCTGTTGCACCCCTGAAATCAAACAATGCACATATGTTGTGTACACACATGCCCTAAGGGCATGTGTGTGCACAACATGAAAGTTAAAAATATGCACAAAATTGCATATTTCTAACATTTCGCAAAATTACCATGAGGTCCAACCTCATGGTAATTTTTTCTCTCTAATTGCGAAATCGCAATTTTTTTCAGTTTCATGCATTGCTTTTAAGGAATCGCAAAATTACGATTCTTTAAAAGCAATCGCACTTTAAAAAATCGCTAAAATAGCGATTTCTTCACTTTTAGGATGATGCATCCCAAATAGTGATTTGGGAATCACAAACGGCCGAATTTTGCGATTCGCACCGTTTGCGATTCCTAAATCGCTTGATGCATGTGCCTGTAAGACTGCCACTCGTCCCTTCATTTCCCAATGCAAGAGAGGAGGTACCGGTCTTCCTATTCCCCAGGATCACAACAGGCGAAAGTGATCTGGGTGGCACCTCCCGGGGAATTTCTAATAAAAGGGAGGAGACCTCATTAACCCCTTCGATGCTCATGACGAGCTCAGCTCGTCATGAGGTATACCTCTAGGGTGCTCATGACGAGCTGAGCTCGTCATGACCACACCCGTTTTCATTGCTGTCCAGCACAGCAGAGGATTTGTCAAGCAGCGATGTGGTTAACTGTTGTATCTTGAGTCTCCCTGCTGCTCAGCTAGAATGCATGTGTTGTAGAATGTTGGATGAGTGGAATGTTAGTATGTTATGAATGTCAGTTGAGTGAGGGCTGAGCAGCAGGACAGCTGCTCCTGATGGGGTTAACATTATAACTTAATATCTTAATAAAGTAACTTAAGAACCTACAGTTCCAGCTTCCTTTGATTACAACATTTTGGCGACGAGGATGGGATTCTCATCACTACACTTGAAGTGACCATTTAAGGAAAGTGCCTTGTATCTGCGCATGAAGTGATGTCCCAAAAACTGCACCAGAAGTGACTGGTGACATTACATGGAGTATGAATGAGTTATGTAAGTGCTCGTTCTGGTTATGATTGAGTTATGTAAGTGCTAGATCGGGTGTATGAATGAGTTATGTAAGGGCTTGTTCGTTTGTGTGAGAATGAGTTATGTAAGTGCTCGTTCTGGTGTAGGAATGGGTTATGTAAGTGCCCATTCTAGTGTATGAATGAGTTATGTAAGTGCTCGTTCTGGTTATGATTGAGTTATGTAAGGGCTTGTTCATTTGTGTCAGTTTGAGTTATGTAAGTGCTCGTTCTGGTGTAGGAATGGGTTATGTAAGTGCTCATTCTGGTGTATGAATGAGTTATGTAAGTGCTCGTTCTGGTTATGATTGAGTTATGTAAGTGCTCGATCGGGTGTATGAATGAGTTATGTAAGGGCTTGTTCATTTGTGTCAGTTTGAGTTATGTAAGTGCTCGTTCTGGTGTAGGAATGGGTTATGTAAGTGCTCATTCTGGTGTATGAATGAGTTATGTAAGTGCTCGTTCTGGTTATGATTGAGTTATGTAAGTGCTCGATCGGGTGTATGAATGAGTTATGTAAGGGCTTGTTCATTTGTGTGAGAATGAGTTATGTAAGTGCTCGTTCTGGTGTAGGAATGGGTTATGTAAGTGCTCATTCTAGTGTATGAATGAGTTATGTAAGTGCTCGTTCTGGTTATGATTGAGTTATGTAAGTGCTTGATCTGGTGTGTGAATGAGTTTTGTAAGGGCTTGTTCATTTGTCTGTAGTGTACACGTTGATTCCTGTTATTTCGTGCTATGGTTTGTTTCTGTGAGTGCTGCATGTTGTTCTGGTCTGGCCAACTGGTATGATGTGTGGCATTTCGGATTGATGGTGTATGATGATGGATAGTGCTTTATTTCAGGGATCTTTCGTGACGTTCTGCCCAGACTGTGGTGTGTGAGATGAGGCGTTACGTAGCGCCTCGGGTTGTTTTCTTTTGATGTTTGGTGAATCGTGGTATAGCGATTCAGGATGTATCTTCTTTGTAAGTTCATTGGTAGAACGGTGTTGCATATTTGCATATGCTTTATTTGCGCATTGTTTTAAGTTTGTGACTACGTGTACTTAACATGTGGTCATTATCTTATTTGTTCACTATGCAATTTTTTCCCTTAGTTCCTATAACGAAGGGAGATATGTTGTATCTTGAGTCTCCCTGCTTCTCAGCTAGAATGCATGTGTTGTAGAATGTTGGATGAGTGGAATGTTAGTATGTTATGAATGTCAGTTGAGTGAGGGCTGAGCAGCAGGACAGCTGCTCCTGATGGGGTTAACATTATAACTTAATATCTTAATAAAGTAACTTAAGAACCTACAGTTCCAGCTTCCTTTGATTACAACATTAACCTCATTAACCTCATTAACCTGAGAGACATTACCCAACCCAGGAGTTAAAAGGCATACACACTATGTCGCTGGTGGTATCACAAGATGATTTATATGGACCACCCCAGAAAGTAAAAAGCCCGTTAGAGGAAGATCTAGAAAGACGTTGATTTACTAATTCGATCTCCTTATCAATAACTGAGGCAGCTCTTGACAGGAAGGCGTCCATTATTGTGACAGTGGATGTAGTTGTGGCTTTTACCCCCTCTTGACTAACTTGAGCCTTCCGCCTCCCCATGGTTTCAGGCCAGGAAAAAAAAACCAAAGCTTGCAATAAATTAACAGCAGGGGGAAAAAAGGCCTCAGACAATTATACCACAAAAGAAATAGAAATGTGGATAACCACAGTAAAAAGCACCGGAAAAGGCTACCTCTCCCACATGAGGGGGCAATACCACAATGCACAATACTTCAGAATATACACCTACTCGGTGAAGGCAATGTCTCTAGCCGGAGTGTGAACAAAATGTCAATTCCAAGAGGGATGGCCCAGTCTCTTCTGGCCACTGACGGGCAAGGACAGGCTTCGCCCGGGCGTGGCCCGCACGCTGCTGGAGTGCTGGATGATGTTTAAGGGGCACCTGTGCCACGCTGCAGTGACAGGATTACCATGCGCCACCCAGCGCTTGCTGCGACTTGTAGTCCTCCCTGCGGGCCGTTTACCTCACAGTGTGGTATGTCCTGGAATCAGGAAAAGGAAGCGATACACCGTTCCCTTCCCGGCTGGAATGAAGAAAGAGCCGGATTGGCTGAGAGTAAAGCTCTTCCCCTCATGGCAGGCTGTACAGGTAAGTCAGCGCGTCCCCAGGAGTCAACTCAGTAATGTTGGATGTACTCTCAGCTCGGGTGCAGCTGCTGCCGTCCACTTTAGTTTTCTCCGCGGCATTTGCAGCAATATTTCCAGCACTTATGGTTATGCCCTTCGAGTGCGGCCGCTCCCAGGGAGACTCGTTGCTGTGGCCTATGCTATGGAGGTGGGTCAGGCCCAGCCCCCCACAATGATGCACCGCCCCTCTCGAGGCGCGAGCAGGCAACATAGAGAGACACAGGTCACTACACGTCTGGGTAGCGGAGCAGCAATCTCAATTCCCAGGTATCTCCGTGTTGTTCAGCACTTCTCTGCATCTCAGGTCTCTCCAATGGATGTATGTCGTTACAACGCATACTTTTACCACGCATACCATTACAACGCGGTTTTAAAAACGCATACCATTACAACGCATAGCGCTTTGGGGTGCTGGATAGTGAATAGTTTAATTTACTATTCCAACTCCAGTCACCATGGACACTAGGGAAGGTGTTGGATAGTAAATAAACGTATTCCCTATCCTAGAGCGCCCCCCAGCGCAATGCGTTGTAATGGTTTGCGTTGTAATGGTAGTGCGTGGTAAAAGATTCGTTGTAAGTGTTGTATACCCTCTCCGCTACGGCCCGGGTTAGAGATTGATACACACCTTGGTCAGCTATACGTTCTTTGCTTGGGCTAACTACCCTGCTCCTGAAAATGATGGTTTTGACTCTGTGGCCAGGAAGGCAGGGCTGTTGCAAACAACTGGCCACTTGACAGGGAGCAGAGATCTGAGGGGGAGATAGGAACTGCTGGCAGAACAACAAACTGTGTTAAAACTTTTCCTTTGACTTGCTGATGGCAATTAGGGCTGGCAGGAACTACTCCAGGTCATACCCAGGGCCATTCTAGACATCCTGGCCCGAGCCCCAGCATAAGGGAGATCCAAATGGACCGTGACAGAGAGGAGGGCATCTCATTCAAATAGGGGTGCAAATAGGGGCAGTTGAAAGCCCCTCCAATGCAGGAAGAAGATAGCCATCTTAGGTTTAGGGCTTCTGGAAATTCTTGCAGTAAAACAAAGGGGAAATACTGGAAAAGGAGGTGAGGAATTTGTAAGAAAATAGGATGAGTGGAAGGAATTCTCCATTGACTGGCTACTGCACAGGACACAACTTCTAACTCGCTACCTCCTCCTCATAACATGCCTGGACCTGGAAGGAAAACATATGGATAACAGACTGTTCTAGAAAAAAAGGACTCAAGGACTCCTGACTCCATGTATCAAGTGGTTGGCATCTTGTTTGCCTGTTTCAGGGACTTAAAAAGCAGAAGGATTCCTGACTCCAAAAGCTCCCTGCTGACCACTGAGGACAGAACCCAGATTGGCTCTGGCTAGAAAGAAACCTGTTGCCTAGAATTCTGTTCCGAGGAGCTGAGGAGTGACCAGGAGAAACTTTCCCAGATTGGGAAACTGGAGAGATTGACTGCCATTCTATACAGAGATCGAGCTGTCCGTATGTGCGAACTATACCGTCATTGGTTTAACTCCATATTAGAACAATAAAAGTGTGGCATTTCTTCTGCATTTATCACTAACATCAAAGACAAGGAGGATCAATTCTGTATTCAGTAATTCTTTGAATACAAAACCGCAGGCGCGGCTGGCACAGCTAACATCAGTTGGGCATTGGGGGCAGGGGGAAGTCAACAGTTGCTGGGATAAGGAAAGTAAAATAAATAAATAAATAAAACCGATTATCCTGCGCTCGCCGCACCGCCATTCGGTGATGCCACGAGCTCAAAGTAGGTGGTTTTATTTATTTTACTTTCCCTATCCCGTCATCTGTCAACTCCCCCTCCCTCCCTCACCACTGTTACCTTTGTGGGCCGTGCCTGCAAAACTGACTGAATTTGTTTCATGACATGTGACCATCATACTGGGACTATACCTAATACATCACAAAGTTGGAAATTAACAGCCATTAAATCAAGTGTTTTGTCCACGCCACCCCTTCTGCTGCAGGTCTCTCTTTTTTCCATCTAAGCTGGATATTGTATTCTCCATTGGCATATATATTTTTATGTTTCAGCTGTGGCCTTCCTGATGAAGGCGCTTGAGTGGCGAAATGCACATAGACTCACTCCCATGAAGATTCACCAACAATCTAAGCCACCCACTGTTCATCTCAAATTCATCCTTGCTGTGCAATACTTGATGTAATAGTTGATTTGTTCAATGTAACATTATCTGCAAATATTGCAAGGATTTTTTTTCTGTAGAATCTTCTAGACTAAATACAGTAAAATATTGAAGGAAAACAAGATTAATGTACCAATATCACTAGGATCAATAAATGTTGATGGTACATTGTGATATGAATACTTAGGTGAATGAAAAATGTAAATGTGTATTTTTCATGTTTTAGTTTTTAACAAATTTTTGAATATCGTGTATACCTGCTATTGGCTTTAGACACAAATTGTGGCAATAAAGCATGTTTAATTTGTTTTTGGATTACTTGGCCTTAATATATGTATATCATATATTTTGAAGTAAATACTTGGTTACCTGGGGATTTTCTTATGCAAATGAAAAATGAGATTTAGCCATTTATTTATGAGGACTGGGACAGGATAATGAGGGGGTTTGCCCAATGAGGGTACACCCTCAGCAGGCATGTAACTACATTTGATACACTCTGAAAATTGCCACCCTGAAAACTGGTTCAATCTGACCCTATAGCAGAGGTTCCAGCCTTGTGCGGCCTTGCTGAGCCAGGGGCGGCCTTAGGCATGTGCAAGCTGTGCACCTGCACAGGGCCACCAAACCCCAGGGGCCACCATGCCAATATATAACCTTAATATAATAATCCTCTGAGGAAGGATACATATTTGCGTGGTGGCCCCTGGCAGGGATTTGGTGGCCTCTGGCTCTGTTCCACTTCCAAACACCCTGACCCCACCCCCCCTCTTCACTGGCCTCCGCGCTCCACCCCGCCCAGACCCCCTCTTCCGGGGCCCCCTACCTACGCTCCCTGTTCAGGGCCACAATGAGCCTAGAGCCGCCCCTGGCCGAGCGATAGCTTTCAGCCTTGACCCACTGATGGATTTTGATCACTAAAAAGTGACTATGACGAGAAAACCTTGGACTAGAGCGAGACAGTAAATCTATCCCAGCAGCAAGGCAATCTCTACAGCTATGAAATCCTGCTGTGCCCTTCCCAGAGTGTTTGATTCAATAGCCACTGAATTCAGTGGGAGCTAAATGATGACGCATCCAACTTTGGGGGCCCGCTTCACCTTCAGTCTTGATCCATGCGCCGCTGAAAGACTTTCAGTTCCAAAACGTAGGCTAAGCCTCAAGGTAAAAACTTTGACTGGTGTGAACCACTTGGCTTACCTGACTTCTGTTTCATTATTGTTGGCCCTAAATTTCACCACCCTCCTGGTCAACAATGCAGTGATTTGTGTCACTGGCAGTTTCTTATTTATGCTGTATTTGCCTTATAACCTATGTGCATTTTTGCTTATTAATGTGTTCTCTATTTTTTCAAACTGATGTGGAAACTTTATTGTGGAGATTTCATGACTCCCTTCTTAAATTAACGATCCACTTTCTGCCAAACATGGAAAAGATGACTAGAAATGATAAAGATGTTAAGAAAATCCTTGGGATGCAAAGCACACAGTGAAAAAATGTGATTCTCAAGGTAAAGACCTGATGCATCTGAAACCAGTATGGCAGGGTAAAACCATGATTGAGATGTGAAGGAAACTATTGCCAGGAGCTATTACAGCAATAACAACTAGATTGTTACTCTACCTGAAAAGAATCAGAGGTACGTAAAACCTTCCACAGGGCTTAGAAGGTTAAGAGTCAAACTAAAAGGGCGATGATCAACGCTCTGATCTTACTGTCTTTCCTCAAGTTGATGTTTGGTAGATGGAGACCTGGGATAGATGGAGGAAGGGAGTAACCATTCAGACCCATGTCCCACACTATTGTAGCTGGATATTTAGATAATGCTAGGAACTCTTACACCTTTTGTAGGGGGGGGAGGCTTTTGGATCTATAATTTCTTTGATTGGAATATTACGTTTCATTTCTGGCTATTGAGAGTTCTGCATGGTGGACTCACCAATTCATGGGAGTGCTTAATGGTGGAAGCATGGGCAGACAAAGGAACTTGTAGCTTATTTTTAACAGCCTAAACTGGTTTCAGTGAGATATGAACTATGGCTTATTAGATTTAAAACGAAGGGCCTCGCTTCTCTGGCAAATCCCTGGCAATTCTAAGGATGTTGCATGACCTGAATGTAAACATATGTTTGTTTCAGGAAACCTATTTAATAAGAAACTGGTTTCACCTAAAATGTGAGTAGTTCCCCAGACCGTACGTTTAATTCAGAGTAAGTCACAATTCTAAAAATGCTAGTTTTATATAGCGCGCAGCTGCCCCAGCAAAGGGGCGTCCCAGCGCTGCTAGCATCAGAATAACAGACCAGACACCAAGACAGGGGACGCAAAAGGAAAGAAGATGCAACCAAGAGCTTAGCAAGAAGGGAAAAGGAAGGTTTTAATGGCTTTCCTAAATTCCAGCAAGCATTCCATACTACGAATCTAAACAGGCAGGGAGTTCCATAATTTGGCCGCCAAGTAGCGTAAGGACCGGCCCCCAGCGCAATGAAGTTTCACGCGGGGACAGTAGCCAGATGGTGCCCCAAAGACCGCAGCTGACGGGAGGGAACATACCGGGTGAGCAAATTGGCCAGTAAGCTAGGCGTGGCAAGCTTCAGAATATTAAAAGAAAGGCACAGTGTCTTAAATTTAATGTGTTCAGCCATGGAAAGCCAATGAAGTTTCTGAATGGCACCAGCTGAGGGGCAGGTCCGCGGTAGCCCCAGCAAGGCTTTGGCTGCGGCGTTTTGAACACGTTACATCCGAGTTATTTCAGCCTGATTGGCCCTTAATAGGATAGAGCTGGCTTAGTCCAATCAGGATAGAATAGCTGACTGGACAATCAGCTGGCGTGTTGGAGGGTCAAGAAACTTTGGAAGGGGCTTAAGACCACGCAAGAGGCAAAAGCAAGTGCTGGTAATTTTTTTTGTTTTGTGTGGTCTTGGAAGCTGAGGGAGGAGTCTTACTTATAAGGCAGTGTTAAGCCATGTTAAGTGGCTTAACGCTGCCTTGTAAACAAGGTGAAGCCCCTATCGCCACCACAACATCTGAATAAGTGACGTTGTGGTGTCGATAGGGGCTTGTAAATATGCCCTATAGTTGTGGTCTTAGAAGCTGCTGTCGGAAAACTGTTGTGTTCCAGTTAGAAAACAGTGAGTGAACGCATTTACATGAGCTCATCGGAAGCTGATTGGTTGATAAAATAAAAAAGAAGCTACATAAAAATTGAAACAATATTTTTTGTCTATCTATAATAGTGCGTGTTCTTACAGTAGGCTACCACATTCAGAATCCACACATATGAATCCTTATTGCCTCACACTTTCTTTTGAGACTCTACTGCCTTTTTTTAACCTCTCTTCATGAGGAGCTCTGACTTATTGAAGCTTTATAATTTAATATTTCTCTCAATTCCAGAATTCTAATGAGTTTCTGGTCTCACACCATTTTTTCCTTTTTCAACTTTAGAATAGGGATATCTTCCTATATGGGATGTGCTTAGTGCCTTTTACTATAATTTATAGATTGCTTATTTTGATTATCGATTTTGTTTAAAATTGATAACGGTTATTAATTACTTTTAACTTGTGACTTTAATAAAGATGATTTACTACATTTTAAATAATAAAACTCATTTAACTCATAATAAATACAATTGACTGAGATAGTTTAGTCACTGTGATAATTTAATGTGATATACAGCTCCTAATCTTCTCTAAATAGTGACAAAGATCCATCAACCTGAGTAGAAAAATAAGACATTGGGGATTAGCCTGAAATTCGGATGGAAACAACTCCGCTCTAGCACAGTGTTCATCTGTGAAGAGGAAATAAGAGTGAGTGACCATACAGCTGAAGTGAAAGTGAGGAGTCTGGGCTAGACTCAGGATTGATGAGCATAGGGCCTTAGTGGGATGGCTGGGCTGGAACTTGTACTGAATCCAGAGACAGCCATTCTTGGACCGGGCAATATGAAAAAGGCGGAATTCCTTAGAGATATATCTTTCCCGAACATTGTTACCAGTGTAAAGATTTCAGAACAGATGAAACAGAGTTACGTGAGGGAAGTATGTTTGAAAACCTGAATCAAAGATAACAGGTAATGAGGGAGACTTAGGTACAGTGGTTTACCTTAGCTAAGGGAAGATGTGATTAAAGGAAAACCTTAATTACGTTTCTTTGTGTAGTGCCGTATGAGAGTGAGAACTTTTCTGAAGATTTTCAATAGGGAAAAACACATGTAGACTACTTGAGAGATCTGGTTCGTAAAAATCAAGGGCCTCATTTATGAGGCTGTGCTTCACTTTTACGCCCCCAGTGCGTCACTTTTTGTGACGCACCAGTGGCGTAAAAAATGCGCCTTGTTGCGCCATATTTACAAAGTGGCGCATCTAGGTAAATGCGTCACTTTGTAAACCCCTGCGCCAAATTATACCTGTGCCAGGTATAATGTATGCAAGGTGGGAGTATTGACGCAAGGAAGGGTTGTAGAAGTGACGCAGTGAAATCTATGAGATTTCACTGCGTTACTTTTAGGACACTGTTGCGTCAAAATCTTGCGCCTGCCTCACAGCAGGTGTAAGACTGATGCAGGTCCTTTCACATGGGGCTTGCCCCATGTGAAAGGAAGCATTACTGGAGTTGCGTCACTTTTGTGACACACTCCAGCAATGCGTCACTTTTGCGCTTACAGATACGTCAGAAATACTGACGTATCTGTAACTCCTTGCGACATGATGCGTCATACATTGAATATGACGCACCAGGAATGTCGCAAGGAGTGCGCACTGCGAAGTGACGCATCGCTGCTTTCACGCAGGGATGCCTCATTTCTCATAAATGAGGCCCCAAGTTTTCATCAAAATAGAATCCCAGATTTTTAGTGGTAGAAGCAAGGACAGGAATGGACCAGATAGTAGCTGGCAAGCACACAGTTTGTCTTGAGAGACAGACATGATCATTTGTGTGTCATCTGCGTAAGATATCATTTGAAAGACAAATAAATGAACCAAAGCAGCTAGGCGGCAGATGTAAACATTTAATAAAGTCAGGCAGAGGGAGGAACCTTGAGGTACAACAAAGGAAGTAGGGAGTGAGGCGAGGTTAATGGAGGGAGAAAGACAAACTCAGTTTTGACAGCAGGAAAACAGTGGATCCATTTGAGAGAGAGTTCACACTCCCCAATACTGTGTAGATGAGAGGTAAGAGTAGTATGGGACACAGTATTGAATGCAGCTAGACTGATCTAGAAGGATCATGGCAGCATAACTTCCCTGAACTAAGCTCTGCATAAGATTCTCTGTAACTTTCATGAGAGCAGATTCCATACTATGCAACAGTCTGAAGGCAGAATCCAACTGGTCTAATAGGAGATTGGATTCAAGAAAGGTAGTTGGTTGCCTATTGACATGTTCTTAAATTTAAAATGGGAAAGGTAGTAGCGAATTGGGTCAGAAATTGTTAAAGATGGTAATGTTAGTCATGTGTTCCTTTGGTAGAGGACTACTAATGTGTGTTTCCAGGTGGCCGGTACTGTCCCAGAGTCCAAGCAAATATTATTAATATATTGGAGAGCTCTTACGCAAAGAGTTATTGAGGGCAGCAATCAATAGGAGAGCCAATTTCAATGTGAGTGACAGATGTGGCATTATATTGTATAGTGAGAGTGAGGGAATGGGTGAGGGGAAATTTTCATAGATTTTAGCAATGTCTTCATAACAGAATTTTGACATATTCAAGTATTTCTGAGATGGAATCAAGGTATTTTTTGTCAACTTCGGTACAAGAAGTGATTTCACAATAAAACAACTCCACTGGAGGAGTTAGTCACAGAATCAATGAGGTTGGTATAGAAGGAGGGACACGTTTTATAGTTAAGATAATGATAGTTATTAACCATCAGTCTGTAGTTGACTGATGAGTTGTATCATTTCCTTCAGTCCCTTTCTAAATTTATGCAATGCTGTTTTACCCCTCGAAGCTCTGGGGTGTTCTACAGTGCGGATCCTGATCCATAAAATGGCTGGCAAGTTTTTAGATGAGCTAAGCTGTTCAAGGCCTCAGTGACCCAATAATTAAAATTGGCAGTAGTATCAGTAGAAGGGTCTTTGGCTATGACAAAACGTCTTTGGCTCTCGACATAGTGATAACTGTGTCACATGTACATTTAAATGATTGTCTTTGAATTTCTCACAAGAAAAGCAAATGTAAAATGAAGGTATTGTAGGAGAGCTAATGATAGGAAAGAGATTTGAGAAGAGGATGGAAAAATTGTGGTCTAGGATACCTGTGGTGGATAGAGTGAAGGTCAAGTATGTTGCTGACGTAATAAGTGGACGTGTAAGAGAGCAGGATAAGTCTAAGTGCATGAAGGTTATCTATGAGGCATGCTGAGTCATTAAGATTTTATTCTCAAGACTTCTAAAAGTAGAAATGCAGCTCCAAATCATCTTCCTGCTGTCGCTGGCCAGATTTCACGAACTCAATGTCCTGGTATTCATCAAGAGACCACCTTGAGCAGACTTAGATGCATTGATTAGTGGTCTTCTGCCAGGAGAGACGTTGTCCTGGGAGATGGCCAAAAATACAGCAAATAAAGGATAGAAGAATTTCACTCCAAAGGGGAGAGCCTAGCTACTTCAAAAGCCAGGAACCCAAAGAAGGACAGAACTTCAAAGGATAGGCATGGCATTCATCCAACTCACCAAGCTCCTCTTGCTCCAGGGAGGAGAATATCAGATATGCTTACCAGCTAGAGACAAACATCGCTAATACTACACCCACACATGGAGTTCAGTGGACTTCAGAAATCAGCACCCCACCTACACACTGTAAACACACATGCACACTCGACCTATGGGAGTACCCATGTGTGTCTCAGCCATAATGAAGCCAATTATGAAAGACTACTCATACCTTTACATGAGTTAGGTCAGTAGGCATTTCATCCATATTGGTCAAAGTCAGTGCATTTGACCCCAGGTTATGCTGCCACCACTGTCAGTCTCTCTACTGGGGAAAAATGCAAATGTCTGGTAAGAATATAACAATGAAAGGGTGCCATATGTTACCAAAGCATGTAGAATGTTTCTTCCAAACAAAGTATACTGCTATTACATTATATCCCCAGTCAGCACAACAACTGTATTGCATGGACCTCCATGGGTGACAAAGGGTGTGACTTAAAACACAGAGAAAATAAGTCAATAGCTGTATGTCTAAGTAGGTTTGTTAAACAGTATAGATCTGCCTTAAAAGATGTGACGTGAGGTATACCAGAAAGATGCCTACCAAAACCACCCCGTACAGTACATCAGTAGCAGTTGATCTGTCAGCAGTGGTGTGCGATTAGCCCAAGATAGCAGTTGCACGACCTATAATATTTATTCATTGTAATGTGCTAATGTTCCCAAATCAAAATTGACAATCAGACACCAGCAGGTTCAGGTCATCAAAGGAGCAGTCTAACAGCAATAATAAGGCTCACCACTAAAAGAAGAACCCATCTCAATAAGTAATTATTCAGAATGACACCTTCAAGGGCGATGGCAACCCCCACTCTGAGTCAAATATGAAGAACCATTGAAGGAATCTCAGGTCATTGACTTTCCCACCCACCTAACCCAATACATCATCAGGCCAGATGGTATTTAATTCATTTGAAGTATCATACAATAAACATTGGTTAGATCCTGAAGTTGTCACTCCATTTTTAGTCATCAAATAATTAGCATAAGGCAATTACAACTCCCCAAAACTCCTGTAGATAAAGACAGCTCACTTACATGATTACTGAAAATCAAAATCCAACTCAAGAATACCTATCTGGCTGAGAAACATTTATTTGACTAGCACAATCAGATTGAGGAAATGGATCCCATATAATAAGGTTTTTGGGAAAACTGGAATGCAGTTAACCCAATTATTGATGGATGGATGTGATCTAAAGAATAGGGAGCACATAAAATGAGACAGATATGGTGTTGTGTTTCCACAGAGCTACCTTGCACAAAGATCCAAATAGTGCAAAATTCACAAAAGAGGCTACCAGAACTGCTTAAGATGCTACCATGACTAATTCAACATTGCAGATAACAAATCAAGAGACATTTTCAATAATTTGAATGAAATGGGCAATCAAGTTTCTGAAAATGTACACTGATCCTAATCACATTACCAGTAACCGATCATGCTGTCTAAACATAACCAATTGTAAATTCAGGAGGACGCTTCCAATATTCCTAACAAGTTATCCTATGTCTAATCACCTCTATCATACCCTTCAAGCTTCTGTAACAGTTGTATGTGAGTCTTGAGAAAAATATCCCTCAAAACAATGTTCTAGAATAACTGTATCATGTAACTGTTTTCCCTAGGTTTTTCAAAAGAACAGCATTCCTAAAATATGTCTTCCATCGTGCTGAATGTCTACAATGAAATATAATGAAAAAAAATCCTGAATGCATTTTTAGCAGAACCATACAGATCCATTGTTTCTCTGTTAAAGGATAATCCCTCCCAAAGTGGTGGTTATTTCTTCCCCAGAGCATCTGCTCTTTCTTCTCTCTCTCTCTCTCTCTCTCTCTCTCTCTCTCTCTCTCTCTATCATCATCTCTCACCCTAAATTGTGGGTAGTTGTCCCCCTGTACAGTCAACTATGTTTTTTCTCTTTAGCTATTCATTCAATCACAAAAGAGTACAGTAGCTTCAAAGGAGAGAAGGTCAATTATTTCTCAATTTGGGTATACAAGTCACATTCCAGAATAGGGACATCCCAGAAATACCGTCAGAGCATGAGGGAAGACCATTCTTATAGAAGTGAAAGCCTCACACAGAAATGTAGTTCATTCTTCATCATTGACAATCTCTCCTCACTCTAGAAGGACAGTATCACCAGGGCTGACTCGACCTTCTGGCGGACCCTGACATCATGGAGTTCTTGGATAAAAAATACTGGACAAAGTTGAGAGCCAGATCAATTAAAAATACCTTGCAGTTCCCTGCTAATTTACCTTTAAAAGTGGGTACCTCAGGTACATCTCAAAACTAAAATGAGACTGTATCTATGATGACAGAGGCTCAACCCGTCTCTTTAAGCCAACATGTTTCTGCCCTAGTGTATAGCCTAAACAGGTCTGGGGCATTGTTTAGGGCTGTGGATCCCTAAATTTCTCAGGTGGACTAATTGCCAAGACACAAGTGAGTCCTACCTGGGGGGGGGGGGGGGGGGGGGGGGCTTTTGCTGCTATTTAGTCTAAAATTACTGTATAAAGCAGAACTTTTAGCGACAAGTTCCCAAAACATTTTAGCAGTAAGATTAGAGGGGGATAATCTGCCTACAATCCTGGTGATTAATTTTTATAACTCTTTCACGCGGAGTGATGAATTGGACCATTTGAGAGCTCTATCTGGCTTTCTGGACGACTATGAGGAACAGAATGATATGTTTTATCATATTTTAGTGCTTGGCGACTTCAACATACATGTTTGTCACATGCACTGTTTCCAGAACATGGATTCTGATAACGACCCTGTTGGGAATACCCACTTCGAGCACACTAAGAGTGGACAGTTTTTGGAGAGTCTTTTATCAGCCCATTATCTGTTTGCACCAGATCAAGAGGAATCTCAGCACCCTGTCCCCACGTTTAACGGGCAAGGCAAAAAGTCTATTATAGACTATTTTTTAGTGTCATGTCTCATGAGAAACTTAACAGCATCTTTGACTGTCACACAGAGAGGATTTAGTGATCATAACCCACTCACGATAGACATTAATATCAGGGCCCTCAAAAAAGAGACTGTTTCTGCCCCTATCTCAAATCTAAGTATAGACTCTAAATGCCAAGGTCGAAGATTAAGGTGGGAGATGATCACTCCTACTGATTTCCTTTGAATGTCTGTACAGGAGTAAATCTGAGGACCTGACTACTTGTTTAGGTGCTAGTGCAGACCCAAGGGATATCCTCTGTGCTTTTAACTGCATCACAGAACAGGTAGCAACCAATCTGACTGGGAAAAGTAAAGTTAGGCCAAAGAAATTGGAAAATTGGTTTAACCAAGCCAGTACTGACACCCACAGGGTGCTCCTTGAAGTATTAAAAGAATCAGATAAGGATCCCCAGAGGATTGCTGAGGCAAGAAGGGTCTACAAGAAGGCTATTAAATGAAGAAAAATCGAGCTAAAAGATATGGCTTGGGAGGAACTTTCCAAAGTGACTGTCCTGAAAAGTAGCACGCAATTCTGGAAAGGACTCCTCCCTCTCGATGACCAGACAAGTCAACTCCGTCTCCTCTTCATGCTTTCACACCCTCCGCATGCTCCGCAAGACCTTCCGATGGATCCCAATCGAAACCAGGAAGACGGTCACCCAGGCCCTTGTCACCAGCTGTCTGGACTACGGAAACACCCTCTACGCCGGAACCACGGCCAAGCTACAGAAAAGACTCCAACGCATCCAGAATGCCTCCGCCCGACTCATCCTGGACATCCCTCGACGCAGCCACATCTCCGGCCACCTGAGGAACCTGCACTGGCTCCCCTTCAACAAGAGGATCACGTTCAGGCTCCTCACCCACGCACACAAGTCTCTCCACAACCTGGGCCCCAAGTACCTCAACGACTGCCTGACCGCTTCCACACGCCCACCCGCCAGCTACGGTCCGCTAGCCTCGCCCTCGCCGCCGTACCACGTATCCGAAGAGCCACCGCCGGAGGTAAATCCTTCTCCTACCTGGCGGCCAAGACATGGAACTCCCTCCCCATCCACCTTCGACTGACCCAGGACCACCTCGCCTTCAGGAGACAACTCAAGACCTGGCTGTTTGAGCAGTAGCGGCCCCCTTCCTCCAAGCTCCTTGAGACCCTTCCGGGTGAGTAGCGCGCTATACAAGTGTTATGATTGATTGATTGATTGGAAAGTGATTAACAGTCCTTTGTTTAATGAGATAGGAAATACAAACAAGGATTATATCATCTCTCCAGAAAAGTGGGTGGAGCATTTTGGTGGTCTTTATGCAGACATAAATAATTCATCTCTCACGATTCAAGGTGATTCTGAATGGGCATGAAAATTAAATTTTATTGAGGAAGAAGTTTTGGATGCCATTGAGCCCCAGGACCGGACTGGATGCCGGCAGACCTATACAGGTCAGATCCGCAATATTGGGCAAAGATTTTAACTTCTGTTTTTAATGCAGCTACTAAAGTGGGCCCTCCAGTGTCCTGGGCCAAAGCGGTTGCTGTCCCAATATTCAAGAAGGGTTCAAGAGAGGACCCGGCGTTTTACCGGCCGATTTCTCTCTTGGGCTCGGCGGCTAAAATAATGGGAAAAGTCATACTAGAGAGGCTGACAAACTGGTTGGAAGAGAATGCCGTCATCTCTGATCTGCAGTACGGATTCAGAAAAGGGAGAGGCACTGTGGGTCAATGCCTCAATTTACATCTCGTGATAGGGAAGTACATGGTATCAAAGCAGGGGGACATACATCTAGCTTTTATGGATTTGTCCACTGCTTTCGACCTTGTAAATCGGCAAAAACTTTGGACTTCCCTGTTTGACATAGGGTTGGACCCCATACT
Organism: Lissotriton vulgaris; assembly: GCF_964263255.1. Taxonomy (NCBI): domain Eukaryota; kingdom Metazoa; phylum Chordata; class Amphibia; order Caudata; family Salamandridae; genus Lissotriton; species Lissotriton vulgaris. The sequence goes on from NC_141689.1 coordinate 1,860,326,296, forward strand.
GATATCCTTCCTAGCAGTTATCTATGAGAACACCACCGCAGCAGTTTGTTATAATGAAAACGGGAACCTGACGGATGCCTGGCCAGTAAAGCGAGGGGTAAGACAAGGGTGTATCCTGGCTCCCCTGCTTTTTACACTTTATATTAATAAGCTGGGCACTGCTCTAACTTCAGCATGCAAGGACATCCCGAGAGTTGGCCAAAAAAAGATCCCCACTCTTTTTTACGCAGATGATGCTGTGTTAGTGGCTAGGACAGCAAGAGGATTACAATCGCTTTTAGACTGTTTTATTGATTTTATGGACTCACTGGATCTGAAAACCAATTTTAAAAAGTCACATGTCATGTCGTTAGGCAGCGGACAGGTGAAAAAGGCATAATTTTTTTGTAAAGGACAGGCGCTCATTAAAGTCCCCACCTTCCCATACCTGGGCATTGTGTTTGATGACAGAAGGACATGGCCATGCAACGCGTTTTGAAGAAAAACACACTAGAGAAGGCCACAGGAGCCCTGCTGGGCTTTGCGAAACGCTTAGGCTGTAAGCCTCTCCCGGCCCTCATGAAAATTTACAACACTAAATGTGTGCCCATGGTCTCATATGGGAGTGAGGTATGGGGTTATACTAAAGCAAGGGTGATCCAAACTGTTGAAAATGTCTTTTTTAGAAAAGTGTTGTTGTTTCCTCAATCCGCACCCTTTTTTAATATACATGAAGATCTGGGGGCGGGTTAGATTTCAGATCAGATCGCTGTGGCACCGATATTAGGGTGGCTAAGAATCTGGGCACAACAACCCCCGAATTTAAAACAACTAATTATCCAAGATTGTCTGTCCCTAGACAAGGCTCTAGCTATACCTTGGATCCAGTATATTAAAATGCAAACAGATGCAATGGGTAGCCCTGATTTGTTAACAAACCCTAGGGCATTAAGTAAAATTGCAATTAGGGCAGTAACAACCCAATTTTTAATCAGGGCGATGCTACAAAGGGAGGAAGAGGAATTTGTCAAACCCTCGGTCAGAAATGTTGTTATGCTAAGTACAGGGAGAGAGATACAGCCGTACCTAACCTTTGTAAGCAAGCCATTCCATCTGTTTGTCTTACTAAGGTTTAAGCATAACATGCTACCATGGCTGTTGTCTTTTCCCAGAGGGTTTGCTAATAGTGGGGCTTTGGGGCCGTGCCCATGTGACAATAATTCTGAGCAAAACGTGCTCCACATGATCTTTTTCTGTAAGTTTTACGTATCACTACGTAAGAAATTAATTTTGCCACTGTTAAGAGGGTATAATTTTGAGCAGGTCAGACCAGCGTTGGTCTACCTACAAATGCTTGGGACCACTGTGGTATGTTTTGGGGTGTCGAGTTATATTACTGGGGCGATGAGATGCAGAAAGAAATTATCGATACCTTAAAGCCCCTCTCTCCACCCCATCTGGAATGCAGTCCCCAGTATTTTAAAGATTTTTTATGCTGTGACAATTTTTATATGAATTTTAGATTTTTTAGTAAGCTAACAATCTTCAGTGTTTGACAAATTTTTTATCCTGCTCATGTGTCTGCCAAATGTAAAGCACTTTTATTATTATAATGTATTTAGATGTGTCACTGTTGTATGTTAATAGGATCAACTGTGAAATGTAATATTGTGGTGTGCTTTGATGGTTTTAAACTTTTTAACCGAATAAAGCAATGCTTTGATTTTGACTTTGACTTTGACTTTGAGTCCTACCTGATGGTAGATTTAGTTATCATAACCTATGAGATTAAACTACGAGAAAGGACAATAAATAGGACTTCCCTACAAGAACAGATATTAAAATTGTGATCTTGCTGCGCGCAAACAAGTGACTACGCACAGCATGCTGCTACAAAATAACACATGTGATAGGTGAAAGAGGAACACGCATATACGACGTACATTTGGTCAAGAGCCATAGAGGTAACACATTTCAAGGCTTGAGACCGTACCCGGGATAGGAGGCTCCCTGGCATACACACAAACACCACTTACTACATCAAAACGCCCATCGTGCAGTTCCACCTGAGCGAGTTTGGCTTGGGTCTGCGGCCGCTCCGCTTTTTAACTAAGTGTGGATGCTGCATTCATAGCGACCCACATGATGCGTAGCACGCAAGCATCATGTGCAGTGCAGTAGTTAGGAATTGTAGTCTTGTTTTCAGTACTCCTCCCCTGCAGGATGTGTTTAGGTTTCCCCAGAGAGTGGGACCCTATTAGTTGTAGTAGGCTGACTATCCTTTGCACAAAGCTGGGGCGTTTGTAAATAAATCGTAGGGAGCATGGTGGGAGAGGTGGGGAAAAATAGTTCCCTGCTCACACCCTTGCTCCCAGTCAGCTCCCCCAATGATAATAGAACTCTGGCTTAAATCTTTTAAATGGCATATTTGACAATTAAAAGTTGTGAAGTGGCATCAGTTTTAAAAGGTGTAGGCTAGTTGGCTAGCCCTGGTTTTTTCACGCATATGCCTACAAGCAGGTTAGCCCAACATTTTGGGGGGGCAAAGAAGAGCATTCATGTGTCAAAGAATGACAATTATCATGTTTTATCCTAAGGTCATGTACTTATATTTCCCCAAGATATGTCATTGTTAAGTCAGCAGAGGTCCATCCGCAGCTTAAAAACTCATCTTTGCTCAAAGATCAGAAGAGGTTTGGTGATATCTTTGTGTGACAGTTTCAACTTTTTAAGTACATACCATTCAATCTTGTCTTCACCATGTCATCTATCTATGTAGTGCTTCATCAGTTTTGTAGCACCACGTTTGCATCTGATGGTAGTCTGGTGCTCAGTAATGCAGGTTCACACACATCTGGTTGTCATGCCAATGTGCATTAGATTGCGTGGCCATTGTATTATGTTACATACGTTCTTGGCGTTACAATTCATCAGACTCTCAAAGTCTCCATGGTGTACTTAAGCTGATATCCAGCTCTTTAGTTCTTTTTGTGAGCGGACACACACGGAAATTCCCACATTGCAAATGACCGACCTGGAGAAGTAGATTCCAGAGGGTAGTCTGATCAGTCTGTTCCGCTGTTCTTTTGGGGCGGGTGTGTACTTGTTTTTCCATTGATGTTCCTTGCTCTCTTGAAGGAGTGCATGGGTTTACTTAAATTCAGCCTACCTGACTGTAGGATACTCCAAATTTTGTTGATAATGGGTCTTTCATTCGCTCTTTTTATCAGGTTAGTGGGTATTCTTCTCCGATAGTTTTGTAGAGAGTTTCCTGGCATGTAACTTGTAGTCCTCTATTTCTGAACAATTGCATGTTAAGCACAAAAACTGTCCAACTGGTAAGTTTTCCTGTCGTGCACCTGAGTGAAAACTCTCAAACTGTAGGAGATTGTTTTGATCTTTTGGCTTGTGGAATACCTCAGGTTTCAGATATTCATTGTTTTTTTTGGAGTTCCAGAAAAGGTAACTCATTTCCTACTATGGTGGTTGTGAACTGCAAGAAAGCCTTCAATGTGTTAAGCCACAATCTGAACTCATGGGCCTCATCCTTAGTACCAGTCCAAATAAGGAGCACGTCATGTATGTAGCATTTCCACATTTGTGACTTATCCGGAAATGGGTTAGTATGGTGTAAAACAGACTCTGATTCGAAGGAGTGGATGTAAAGGCATGCCAGACTCGGGGCAAATGTGCTCCTTGTGGATGTCCCATGTGCCTGGAGGAAATGTTTTAGTTGCATGTTAGTGCAAGGTGAGACAGAGCAAGTATAAACATGGGTGGGGTTATAGAGTCACACTTTGTTTCGCTCAGGATTTTGTCAAATATATCCAGGGTGTTATTCTGAGGGATGTTGGTGTATAAGGACTCTTCATCCAAGCTGGCTGGTAGTTCTCTTTTACTGTTAAAAGCATGTCTTTTATCAGATTCAGGACATATTTTGTGTCTTGTAGTAAGGTAGGCATTTTTTCACCAAAGGTCAAAAGAATACCTCACAATATTGTGCCAAGGTTCCAGGATGGACCCAATGCCTGACACTATGGGCCTACGAGGAAGCAGGAATCTTTTTTGTGGACCTTGGGGAGGTTGTAGAAGTAAGGTTCCTTGGGTTGTTTCTGGGTAAGAAAGTCTGCCTCATGTTTAGTGATCAACTCATTTTCCAGGCCCTTAAATACTAAGAAGGTAATCTCTTCTAAAATTTGGGGGTAGGATCCTTAGCTAGTCTTTGTAATTTTGGGGTTTTCATTAGCCACACTTTTTTCTCTTTCTGCTGTCCATAACTTACTATCTGTAAGCCTGCCTTTACGTTTGTACCTATATTCCTACCTATTTTTATTTATTTATGCGTTTTTATATAGCGCAAACTTTACCCAAAGGTGTCAGAATGCTTTGCACTAGAACCAGTTACATTACATAAGGACTTCAGAGTACATGCATTACATAAAAGATACGAAAGAGATAAACTCTAAATTCAAAAAGAATGATAGTAAGTACATATGTCTACTATAGATACTTGTGGTTAGAGTTATATATATACAAGTTGCAAATTCACTCAAGATTACATTTTAAGATGAGTTGAAGTGATTAAGGTTGGAAAATTATATTTTACATATTTACAGAGCATGCTCTTCTCACTATTGCTTGGGTTCTTGCGGTGGAGGGATCCCCGAGCTGGTGATGACCATATGGGTAGAAGGCTGGGTTGTGGTGGGCAAAGGCGGCATGATGGATCCTGGAGCCTTGTTGAGCTCGTGCTGGGCTCTGGCTTTGGAAAGCGGGGGAGCTCCGCACTGTAGGGCATGAAGGTTCCATAGCCAGTGTAGGATAGTTTGTGAATGGAGGAAAAGTAGTCTTTGGTTTGGTACTGTGGGAGAGAGACTGGGGTAGTGGTTGCAAGCCAGACTGCGGTGTGCTGCTTGACGGCTTTGATGGGTCATATGTCCTCCACGCCTCTTGTCCACTCTATGCTCCCATTACTGCCAGATCACCCTCTGATGCTGGCCTTTATGATTGTTGGTGTCGCTCCCCCTTCTGTCTGAACAGGAAATGAGATCGTCTGCACTCCGTGCCCCCGGGACGCATCTTCCAGGGGGCTTCAGCCACCACAACTTCTCACCCTTTGCCACACGGGCAGGCAGTAGGCACCATGCAGGCCGGTGGGGTATCTAGCCTGAGCATGCTAACCTCTGAATCAATTCAGGGTACCTCCTCTGTCCTTCCACTTTGAGCTGCTGATGTTCAGGATAGGTGGGTCCGTGCTACAAAGTCAAGCATCCTGCCAGGCTCAAGGACCCATAGCGCCACTGGGTAATGACCCCCATGCCATAGGGTCAGTCTTCGAGGCATCTTTGTGGGGGGGCTCTCTTGCTACTCCATTGCACCAAGTCTCAGGGTATGGGCATCTCTCAGCAACAGGCCTCTGGTGCCTATGGGCCTCGTTCAGCCTTTTGTCACAGCCCTCTTTTGTCATATTGAGGGCATCACATTCCCCTGAGGCCATCAGATGCTGTCTGCTAAAATCAGTGCTGTTTGTTGCTCTGGACATGGTACTCAGGGTGTTTAGAGAGGTGTTATCTGAGTTCACCATGCTCCCCGGGCCCTTATCGTTTACAGGATGATATCAAATGGGAGATTCTAGCGTGAGCTCACCCTGTGACCCCCCCCCTTGTTGGAGCACCGGGATGCTAATACCTTTACACACTTTCTACCCCTGCCAAAATATACAATTACTTTTGGCCCTTAATATCTCAAAAACCACTGAATGGATTCACACCCAATTCACAAAAAGCACAATCTACCTTCCTGCCAATTTGATGTAATTCTCTTGAGCAGATTTTGCCAACACCTGTCGTATCGAAGTCTATGGAAATTGCATAGAGATTTTGTTTTTGGACCCTTCTATTTTTTCAGCCCCCATTGGACCTTCCAGAAACTGTGTTGCGAAGGTTCATCAAACTGCGCAAAAGTTATTAGCAAACCAAAAAATGCTCTGTCTATGGAAAAGCAGACCTAACTATTACAACCTGCTGGCAACCACCAACCAGTATATATATATTCACTGAAAAAACCATAGGTTTCAGGTCATATATAGTTAGGAATTAGCATTTAACAAACCATTGAAATTGCTCCTATATAGTTAGTTGTACTAACTATATTTCGCGCACCCGCAATCCACTGCTGATGATGTCACATATTACATCATTCATTACATGATCAGTGACATCACTGATGACATCCCTGATGACATCTCAAATGACATCACTGATGACATCACTAATGGAATCTCAATTAACATCACTGATCACATCACTGATGATATAATTCATGTGATAATACGATGCACCTCTTCACACTCTAATATAACCTTTGATACACCCAGTGTTAAACACAGACTACCATTCTTGAAACCATTGACACACTAATACCAGTTACTACATACGCACTCACTGATTCCTAGGTCTACACACACATTCACTCATTCACCTATAGAATCACTCATACAAACAGACACTCATCAATACCACACTATCATCTGCACTCAAACACCTATACAGACACTCACACTCTGCGACTCATCCATGGAGTTACTCACACATCTAGTCAGTCATGCAAAGAATCAATCACACTTTCATTTCCTCAACTATACAGTTATACACACAACACCTTACTTATTCAAACATATACTAACACATACTTACTTTGATATACAATTACTGATACAAGTACACAATGATCCATACAGCCACTCGCACAATCAGTGGCTCTTATGTATAGTCATTTATATATGCCAGCTACCTACACACACACTCAGTCTCCCATACAAATACTCGGGCAACCAATCAATAACACATATAGCGACTCATATAGCTACTGATCAACACATGCAGTAGCTTACAAAACAACAGACATACTGATGCACACATTCAGACAGTTTAGTCCCTAACCCATGCATTCAGTAAGACACATTTAATCACTCACTCATACATTCAGTCATGTACCTACTAAATCTTTCATCCAGACACTTATACATCACTCATTCTTCAATATGTAAAACATATTTAAACTTTACAGAAACACACAGTCACTGGATGATGTCATCAGTAATGTCATCAGTGATGTCACTGACCATGTCATGAATGATGTAATATGTGACATCATCAGCAGTGGATTGCGGGTGCGCGAAATATAGTTAGTACGACTAACTATATAGGAGCAAATTCAAAGGTTTTTTAAATGCTAACTCCAACTATATATGACCTGAAACCTATGGTTTTTTCAGTGAATATATATATATATATATATATATATATATATATATATATATATATATATATATATATATATATATATATATATATATATATATATATATATATATATATATATATATTCACTGAAAAAACCATAGGTTTGACACCAGATATAGTTAGCTGGAAATTTTACTGACATAAAACCATTGAAATTCCCACGTTATAGTTAGTTGGACTCACTATAACTTGCGCGTGTAATGTACTGCTGATGACATCACATATTACATCACTCATGACATGGTCAGTGACATCACTCATGACATCACTGATGACACCATCCAGTGAATGTGTGTCTTTCCGAAAAATAAATATGTTTTATATATGTATATGTAAAGGTCGATGGAAGAATAAATGTTTAAATAAGTGTCTTAATGGATGTTTTTAAAAAAAAAAATTGATTGGTGTACTGGCTTATTAAGTGTATTTTAGTGAATACATATATTAGCGAGTATTGTTTAAATATTTAAATGTTTGTATCAGTGTTTCACTTTGTGCATAAGTGGCTGCATGGGTTGGTGAGTAGCTACATGTGTGTGTATATGGGTTATTAGATGTTTTTTTAGTATCAGTATGAGTGTCTGTATGGTTTGGTGGGGGTATTACTTAGTACATAGATGCATCAATGACTGACTCACTGTTTATGTGTTTGGAAGACGCCATATGTGCAGGACTGTATGGATGGATGAGTGTGTATATGTGTGTGTTAGTAAGTGAATGACTGTCTCACAAGTGTCTGTATCAGTAACTACATCTGTTTTAATCTAGTATATGTGAGTATTGATGTATATAAGTGAGTATATGTGAGAGTATGTGTAAGTTTCCTTAGAAGTAAGGTGGTAGTGTGTGTATAGCTGTATATGCAAATAAATGGATGTTCAATAGTTTATTTGCATGTGTGAGTATGTGTGTGAGCAACTTTTGGAAGACTGTCGGTGTGTTACAGGATGTATATGTGTATCACAACATATGATGAGTGAGTATATGTATGAGTGACAAGATAGAACTGTTGATGAATGAGTGAATGTGTATATAAATGGTGGAATTACTGAATTGGTTGTTGTAACTGGTATGGGTATCTCCACTTTTTTGAAAATATTAGTTTCTATTTTTGAATATGTGTTTCAAGGGTTACTTTACAGTGAAAGGAGGTCTGTCACTCTGTCACAAGGATGGTGTCATCAGTGATGTCATGAGTGATGTCACTGACCATGTCATGAGTGATGTAATATGTGATGTCATCAGCAGTGCATTACACGCGCAAGTTATAGTGAGTCCAACTAACTATAACGTGGGAATTTCAATGGTTTTATGTCCGTAAAATTTCCAGCTAACTATAACTGGTGTCAAACCTATGGTTTTTTCAGTGAATGTAATAGGTTTTTTAAATGCTAATTCCTAACTATAACTGGTGTGAAACCTATGTTTTTTTCAGTGAATTTCAATGGTTTTTTAATAGCATTTCTCTATAGGTATAAAAAGTAAAGATTTTTCGAACAAATTTTATATTGTATATTTATGTAATTTTTTTTTTGCCCCGGAGTGCTTCCGGGGCGCGTACCGGTGAACGCACGGGTAAGCGCAGTGCTTTGGCACGCCCCGGGGCGCGTACCGGTGAGCGTCCCGTTAGCGCTATTCTCGCGTACGGAAACAACATCGTGACGTTTTGCGTAACCGTGTGATACATCATATGAGGCACTGCATAAGCGCACCTGGGAGCACGCGAGCGCATACGATCGCGCAACGTCCTGATGCCCCCAAGCGTGCTCTGGGGCGCCACTACGGCGCGGCCCTGGGCGCGTAGCGTAAGCGCATCGGGTCATGTGACCTGAGAATAAAACTTTTTATTGGTTCATTTCACTTTTGGTTTCCTAATGATGTAAGGCCAGGTCATGTGACCTAAAAATAACACTTTTCATTGGTTCAGAACAGTTTTCTTTTCCAAATGATGAAAGACCCCACCTTTTTTCCTCATTCTACCTTTGTGCTTTGAGAGAGGTAGACCTGCAGTTATTTCAGTAGAAAATGGCTACATTAGCTGCAGCTGCTGGATCTTCTGGACCACCACCACCACCACCACAAAGACCACCACAACTTCACAGTGGTGGAGATCAAGAAGAGGAGGAGGATGAGGAGGAGGAGGAGAGGAGATTCGTCCCAGAGGACAATATTACCTACAAACCTAAAGAGCACATCATCTGGCAATTTTTTTCAATCCCCAAGGACAAAAAAAAAGTAAATGCGCCTAAGGCAACCTGCTTAATATGTCATCAGGAGCTATCAAGGGGGAATCCCAACAAAAAATACTCCTTTGGAAACCACACCATGATCAGACACATGCAACGGAAGCATCCAAATACCTATGCTAGGGCAGAGGTCAGGGAACTGGCCAGAAACCCTGTCCAATCTTCTGCCAGCACCTCCCAAACTAATGTTTCCACCCCATCAGGACCGGAAGTTAGGGAGATGTGCTCCACCATACAAACCAAGTTTTCCAATTTTAAAATGGATTGTATTTTTTGTGGACAAACAATATGCTATGGAGAGCAATGCATCACACTTATTAACCGTGCTTGGGATAACCACAAGTGCCCAAGGAAACATTAATTTTTTCTGCTTTTTTTTTTGCTCCTGTTGAGCCCTTTAGAATTCCCTGTTTTTTGTTTCTCCCCTTAAAAAATACAAAAAAAAATGTTCAGAAAAGTCAAAAAAAGTAAAACAATTTAAAAAAAACAATAAAAAAATATAAAACAACAAAAAGAATAAAAACAACAGTTCTTTTTAGAACTACCTCTAATGTATAAAAAAATGCAACTTTTTTGGGAAACTCTGTCATGCTTTTTTCTCCACGGTACGCGTACCGGGGCACGTACCAGTAACTGCCCCCGCGAAAATTGTTTTTTTTTTGTTATCAGCGCCGGGGCCCTTTTATGTCCCCCACATCAAACCTAGGGTGTCTGGGGGGGTCTGCCCTGCCCCCTTTTGGTTATTTCCCCCTTTGTTTTTGGCCCCTCTTGTGTCTCTATCCTACCGAGACACAAGATGGCGGCAGCTCCGGACTGTTTTGAATGTTTACAGACACCTGAGAGCCAATCAGCTTTCCGTGCGCACCGCGCGTGGCGCGCCCAGAGCGCTCCCCGGTGTGCGTACCGGGGCGTGGCCATAGATATATATATATTTTTTAACCTAAATTACTCAAAATCCACTGGAGCACTTATCTTGAGACATAGCAAAGGCACATCGGGCTACCAGTCCCTACAATTTTGCCAAGTTTGGTGGAAATCCATTCAGCCGCTCGGGCTAAAAGTGAGTTCGACCGCCCTATGGAAATTAACATGGGGAAAACACGTTTTGGGACCCCCTTTTATCTCGGCCCCCGCTTGACGAATCCGCCAGTAGGTAAAATATATATATATATATATATATATATATATATATATATATATATTCTCCACTAATGCCGGTAGACGAGTACGGCTGTCTGTGGCGGTCCAGCTTAGCCACCGGCAGGCTAACGAATTATATCCAAGAATTCTCCTCAGTTTACGAAGAAATGTAGGACACCCAAAGCTTCTGTAACGTGATCAAGCCTTAAGTGGTGAAACGCGTCGTGAGACTTTTTCTTCTGCTTGAATAAAATGCCGTTACAGAATCTTTGGGTGTCCTACATTTCGTCGTAAACTGAGGAGAATTCTTGGATATAATATATATATATATATATATTACCTACTGGCGGTCGCCAGTAGGTATATATAGTTAGGACCTAGTTTCGATAGGAAATCTGCAACATTCTATTTGGAAAAACTTTGGCGTCGATTGAGGAATTTGCGTGCAATTTTCCTAAATTTTGGACAGCTCAGTTCTGCTCCTTCCCTGAAAGATTTGGAGGGGATTCGTCAAGCGGGGGCTGAGAAAAAAGGGGGGTCCCAAAACGTGTTTTCCCCATGTTAATTTCCATAGGACGTTTAGACACGGCTACAGCCCAAACCGCTGAACGGAATTACACCAAACTTGGCAAAATTGTAGGGACTGGTACGCAGAAGTGCCTTTTGTTGGTGTAAATCCCTCCAGTAGTTCCTGAGAAAATCAAAAGAGAACATATATATATATATCTATAGCAGCTTACTGTAAGCTTACTGTAAGCTTACTGTACTCTGTACTATTCCAAGCACGAGCTGCATGCTGATTGGCTGCCAATGTCTGTCAACACTCCAAACCAGAAAGTTTTGGCAGCCATCTTGTGCCTCGGTAGACTGAGGCACAGGAAAGCAGAAAAACAAAGGTGCAAAACACGCAAACGGAGCAGGGTAGAAGCACCCTGACCCCCTAGGCCTGCTCAGGGGGTCCCACAAATTGTATTTATTTTTTTTCAAATTGCGGGGTACGCGTACATGATAGCACCTCATTAAAAAGCATTGCAGTAAATAGAAGGTTTTAAGACTTTAGTTACATTATAAATCATTTGTTGATGGTACCATACTCATTTTAGGAATTGTGGTGTGTTCTAAGGTGATTTTACCATGTGAAAAAGCCTTCTGCTGGGATATCATGAATCATGTTTGAAAGAAACCTATTATCTAATGCTTTTCCCACAGTGGTTTGGAAGGGGATCTATAAGCTAAACTGAAAGCATATTTTCTGTAAATTCACATTATCTTTCTCAGTCATGTGAGAATGAAGTCTGACATTCTCAGTACAACATGTGCATCCAACAAGGACAGAGACTGTCAGTTGATTCCTTTGTGTTCTACTGCAGCCTCCTAGAGTGTTCTAAAGAACAACTAGAGCGCTAACAGTCCTACTTATTACAAAGGTATGGCACACCTGAAGCCATCTTGATTGGAATAAAGTGGTAACTCTTAAAACATTTAATTTAAAAAGGAAAAAAAATAGGGGGTATATTTTGCCATAGGAAGAATGATTAGTGCTGCAGAAAGAAAAATTAGGGCACATTTTGAGTGACTTCTTAAATCCTCTTCTATTTCATTTAAAAAATGCTGACATGCAGTCTCCCAAGATGGCCACCAGAGACAAAAGAGCCCAAATGTAGCCCAAATATCACCCAGATGTAGCCCAAGTATAGCCCAATGACAGAATGTCCCAGAGTGTTCTAAAGAACAACTAGAGCGCTAACAGTCTTACTTATGACAAAAGTATGGCACACCAGAAGCCATCTTGATTGGAATGAAGTGGTAAGTCTGAAAACATTTAATTTAAAAAGGAACAAAATGAGGGGGTTCATTTTGCCATAGAAAGTATGATTAGTGCTGCAGAAAGAAAAATTAGGGCACATTTTGAGTGACTTCTCAAATCCTCTTCTCTTTGATTAAAAAATTCTGACATGCATGAGTTATGGATATATATATATATATATATATATATATATATATATATATATATATATATATATATATATATATATATATATATATATATATTCACATTCGTAAACTCCAACCACTTCCCACACACGACGAGGAAGGAGAGACGGACCTCTGGATGCAGGCAAGATGTTATTTTATTCTTTAACCCAGCTGACAGGATGACGCATTTGGGGCACGAGAGCCCTTGTTCGTCACTTCATTACATACTGCCCCAGTGGCTAGTCATTGATTCTTAATGTCCATGTTTTCCTTCATCATTCGTCATGTATTTTACCATACGCTACAATGTCATGAGAATAGATCACTTTTGCGTCAATTTTATAATTAGAAATGTTTCGCTCTCTTGCCTTCCACTTGCTGTCATAATGGCTGTTAATCTGCCCAATATAAATAGTCTGATTAACAGTCAGATTAATTCATAATCATAATCAAAGTGCATCAACAAATCTACTAAAAACCTAATCTAAACAGTGAGGGTAAAAAACGATTTCTCATCAAATCATTTAACATTAAAATCAATAATTGAGCTAATTACTCAACAATTTCTTTGATGTTTACACGTTAAACAATCTCAAAGTGGGTGATCGAATTACCCTAAATGAACCGACAGTTCTTCATCCCCGTGGTGGCTTATAGTTGTCATAGTGTGCTATTTTAATATCAGCTTTGATTCTAAGCGTCTCAATTCTCTGACACGGTCGCCCCCTCGTTTCGTCTCCGGACAACATGTGTAAAGAATATGTATGCATATATGTATATGTATGCATGCATTTATATTTGTATTTATATAGATATGCAGATTATATATGTTTATATATAAATGCATGCATACGCTTTTTCTCTCTACCTGCCCTAAAGATCATAGTGATGGCTATGGTGCTCTCGCGCCTTGACTATGGTAACATCATTTACAACGGCGCCCCAGCCTACGCCATTCACCGTCTGCAGCTAGTGCAGAACCAGGCCGCCCGCCTGATCCACGGCCTGCCCAAATTCCACCGTGCTACCCACTTACTGCAGGCACTGCACTGGCTGCCGGTGAAAGAGCGAGCCCTGTTCAAGCTTAGCTGTACCACCTTTCAGGCCAAAATGGGCACCGCCCCGGAGTTCATCTGCTCCGCCATCAAGCCCTATACACCGGGCAGAGAGCTTCGATTCACCCATCAGGCACTGCTAACCACCCCCCGTTTCAGAAAGAAAAAGGCGGGCGGAACAAAATTTGCAGTTCTCGCTCCTGCGTTCTGGAACTCCCTTCCGACGGAACTCCGCATGACATCTTCTTACACTGAGTTCCGGAAAGGTCTTAAAACCCTGCTCTTCTCCCGAGCCTACAATGTCTAGATTCCCTCCGCCCCTGTTGTCCCCTCGCAATCCAAAAGCGCCAAGAAACCGCGTGGTAGAAGCGCGCTATACAAATGTTTTTTAAATTCAAATTCAAATTCAAATATATGTATGTATAGATATATACACACATACATATATATAAATGCATATGCATATATATGCATATATATATATATGTGTATATGTGTGCATGTAGAGAGAGGTAGAGAGGTAGAGAGTGAGTAATAGAGAGTTCAGAGTGAGTAGTAGAGAGTAGTAGAGAGCAGTAGAGAGAGTAGCAGAGAGTGAGTAGTAGAGAGTAGTAGAGTGAGTAGTAGAGAGTGAGTAGTAGAGAGTAAGTAGTAGAGTGAGTAGTAGAGAGCAGTAGAGAGTGAGTAGTAGAGAGTAGGAAAGAGTGAGTAGTAGAGAGTAGCAGAGAGTGACTAGTAGAGAGTGAGTAGTAGAGAGTAGTAGAGAGTGAGTAGTAGAGAGTGAGTAGCAGAGAGAGAGAATAGTAGAGAGTAGTAGAGAGTGAGTAGTAGAGTGAGTAGTAGAGAGTAGTAGAGAAAGAGTAGTAGAGAGTGAGCAGGAGAGTGAGTAGTAGAGAGTAGTAGAGGGCGAGTAGTAGAGAGTGAGTAGTAGAGAGTGAGTAGTAGAGAGTAGTAGAGAGTGAGAAGTAGAGAGTGAGTAGTAGAGAGTAGTAGAGAGTGAGTAGTAAAGAGTGAGTAGTAGAGTGAGAGTACTAGAGAGTGAGTAGTAGAGACTAGAGAGTAGTAGAGAGTGAGTAGTAGAGAGTAGTGGATAGTGAGTAGTAGGGAGTGAGTAGTAGAGAGAGAGTAGTAGAGAGTACTAGAGTAGTAGAGAATGAGTAGTAGAGAGTGAGTATTAGAGAGTAGTGGAGTAGTAGAGAGTGAGTAGTAGAGAGTAGTGGAGAATATTCCAAAGTTTGGCACAGCACCACTTGCACAACAAGTCCAATCAAATCATATCACTTAGAGTCCTTATTGAAGCGCTGAATCTAGGTGTATATTCAAATGCTTTTTTTTCCCTTAAGTTTATGTACCACAGCCAGCCGACGCGTTTCGTTCTGTACAACAGAATTTCTTCAGGGCGTTCTTATTTCCTTCAAGTTATGTCGGTATCCTGTTGTCATATAACTAGATATTTCTTCCAAATGTTAGACGAGACGTAAGCACATTCTTATTCAAAGTGACTAGGTATCTAGTGACTAGGTTGCTTCACGGAGGAACTTACTTGAGGACGCATGCAGATTTCTGGTCCTCTGTCCCTCGTTCCAGCGGGGGTGCTTTGTTGTGGTCTTTCTGCCCTGTTTCTGTTCCCCCCCACCGCAGGCGCCGCAAACCAACAGGCGCAGCCGCAGAGTGGGGGGAATCGGGCACTACATTGCCCAGGTGCATTCGCCTTGGTCACGCCCCCTAAACATGACCGGAGGGGCTACAAAAGGGCGCTGCATCTGCCAGAGAGCGGGTTGCTTCACGGAGGAACATACTTGAGGACACCTGCAGATTTCTGGTCCTCTGTCCCTCGTTCCAGCGGGGGTGCTTAGTTGTGGTCTTTCTGCCCTGTTCCCGTTCCCCCCCGCCGCAGGTGCCGCAAACCAACAGGCGCAGCCACAGAGTGGGGGGAATCGGGCACTACATTGCCCAGGTGCATTCGCCTTGGCCTCGCCCCCTAAACGCGACCGGGGGTGCTACAAAAGGGCGCTGTATCTCCCGCATCGCAGGACGCGCGCGGGCGACGCTGGGCTGAGCCTGGGCAGAGGGCGAGCCACCTGTGGCCGTCCGGGCTGGACAAGGCCGGGCTGGGCCACCCCCCTTGTCTCTGACTCATCCAAAAGGTACTTTTTCTTTGATCCTGATTATTCTTCTGATTGGGAGGATATCAATTCGACGACCTTACTACTGAACTGCTTCACAAAATCGTCTGAGTTAATATAAGACTGTGGACTGGGAGAAAGGGCAGGCACTGACCGGATTAGTACTATTGTGATACTTATTAGTAGGAAGCCAGAAAGGACAGGTCTGGGAGATAGTGTACCGAAATTCAATCACGACCAAACCCCCAAAAACATGCTCGCCTACGAGGATATCAATTCGACGACCTTACTACTGAACTGCTTCACAAAATCGTCTGAGTTAATATAAGACTGTGGACTGGGAGAAAGGGCAGGCACTGACCGGATTAGTACTATTGTGATACTTATTAGTAGGAAGCCAGAAAGGACAGGTCTGGGAGATAGTGTACCGAAATTCAATCACGACCAAACCCCCAAAAACATGCTCGCCTACGAGCAAAGCACACCTAGCTGGTACACCAAACCAGGTCATTGCAGAAACAAACGATGTACCATCCAACAAAGTCAAAAAACCTACGGCGATAGACCTGATGCAGAGGAAAGTCTCCGGGGATATAGAGCTCATGGAAAGGAGTTTGCCCTCTTCACCTATTCCCATATTAGTTACCCCCATACAAGCCAGGGATCTAACTCTATCTGAAAGCCCCTACATAGAGATAGAGATCAACTCAATCGAGGGCATTCCCTGCGCACAACCTGTAGCACAACCTGGGGCAGAAGATTCAAGGGACAGTAATCTTACCATACACAGTAGACCCAAACAACGGGGGCGTGGCAAGGGCCAGCTCAGGAAAAATAAATCAAACACAGGAGCTTGTCGACCCAAAAATAGACAAGAGGTCACCCCTGAAGAAGTAGTACCACTCCACGTAAGACCGCCAGGGCGGATAGATAAGGTAATTGGAGACCTAAAAAATCATCTAGAAGCCTTCATCATTAGCCCGATAAAACCGATAGTCAGTAGGATAGACAAAATAGCTAATGAATTGATTAAACAGGGCAAGACAATGGGCCCGATAAGCAAGAATCCTACTACAGGCACCAACCAATCCACAAACATGGTCACTGGTCAAATAGCGGCCAATAACAACTAAGCATGGGCGAATTTTGCGAATCTGGCGTTCACGAATTTGCGTATTTGCGAACTCGCAATCCGCAAAATCCGCGAATTCTCGCGAATTTGCAGATTTTTTGGGGGGGGTTCGCAAGGGTTTCTACCAGTTCGCAAGTGTTTTGTACCAGTTCGCAATTGCGAACTTACTTGTCGGCTCGCAACGGTCGCGACTATGTTGTTTCTACGTCTGGTTCATCATCACAGGTTCCCAGCACCCTCTGTTTCACCACTGCCACCCTCTTTTTCACCCATGCCACCCTCTGGTACATCAATGCCACCCTCTGGTTCATCATCACCGTAGATTATGGGGGGGAAAAGCAAGCACACCTGCCCTGCTTCAACTGACATGAATTAATTTGGGGTTGGTTTATTAATGTGTCACTGTTTTAAAATTCCAGTCTAGCACCTGCTTCCTTATCTGTAATTTGCTTTATGTTGCAGTGCAATTTTTTTTTCCAGGACCTTTGTGGCCTACTTGTAGCTATTCTATGAGCCTGCTGTGAGGGTCAGAGCAGGGTCATACAATTGTTACAACTAGCAACTGAACTCTGGAGGGGCCCCAGTCAGGAAGCACTACAGGGAATGGTTACTATGATGAGTTTGAACTTTTGCACCTGCTGATTGCTTTCAGTTTTGCAAAACTCGTTTTTCTGCAATTTCGCGGGATTCGCGGGGCGCGAACTTGCGCAAGATCGAATTCGGAAGCCGCAAATTCGTGCGAATATGCGATTTGTTTTTTTGCGGCGTGTTAGTTCGCAAGGTTTTGTGTGTTTTAGCGAGCCGCTTGTAGCGCAACGGCGCGAAGTTACCCTTGCGGTCGTTCACGGGCGCGGCCATCTTGTTTGCATGACGTATTTCCGTTTCCGGGCGCGATGTGTAATCTCGCAAAGTGTGCGGCTCGCTAGTACAATTTCGCGTGTGATCGCGAGGAAAATCTCGCGCGAACTTACCCACGCGGTCGTGAACGGGCGCGGCCATCTTGTTTCTCATTCATTGCTATGGTTCTGGGCATGCTTTTTGTATCCTCTCTAAATCTCTGCCATCCTTTGCTTGTTTGAAGTTTTTTTTAATCTATTTTACTTATTATCTATCCCTCTATTTTTCTAGCCCTATATTTTTGTGTTTTCTGCTACTTTTGGTTAATTTTAAACTACTTTTTTAAACTCTTTTCTTTTCTTCTCTTCCCTATTCTATTTTCTTTATTATTTAGCTTCCTTTATGCCCAGACCATGGAAAAGGGAGCCGGGAAGCATCCCGAGAAGGGGAAGGGTCCCGCACCCCGTGCCCGGCTCCCATGCGGGCGTTTGAGGGGGGAGCAGGTCGCACCCCGGGAGATCTTCAGGCCGGAGGAGGTGGCCGCGCTAATTTTTTATGTTCAGCGCCGCCTCCCCAGGACCATCATGGCAGGCGGCAAGATCGGTAGCGGGTACGGGATCCGGGAGCGCCGGAAGCGGTGGGAGAAGGTGTGCCGGGCCATGTACCACCACTCTCGGGTCCGGCGCACCTACAACCAGGCCACCCACCGCTGGACGGATGTCCTGGACCGTGAACGCGATCTGCTCGACCTGCTTGGCCTTGAGATCCCCGGGCTTGGTGAGTAGTAGTAGCTATTTCTTTACTACTCTGTTTTCTCCTGCTCTGTGTGTTATTATATTGCAAATTTTTGTTTTTTACCAAGAGCAATAATGCTGCTCATTACATTGTAGGTAAATTATATTTCAAAATCTTCTGTGCATTTCAGGTGCACTGCTCTCCTTCTCAGTAGTGTTGCTACTATGCTTATTTGTTTTCGATTTTGTGTTCATTTCATTGGCCTGTGAAATTATGTATGAGTGTAGTTGAAAGAACTGCGTAATGCTAGACACTAAGGTTCAGATTTTTAATTACTGGTGCATCCCTGCAAAGTAGCAGGGATGCGCCAGTAATTGTGCGCCACGCCACCTCCACCCATGGTGCGCCGTATTTACAATGCGGCGCACCACGGGCCCAAAACGTCACCAAAGCGTTATGCATCTGTGCCGTAAAGGCGGCGCATTGCTGGAGTTGCGTCGCAACGATGGCGCAGCTCCATCAATGCTCTGGGGTGCCCTATCTCCCCAATGCTGCATCAAGCCGTACATCTGCTTCAAGCAGGCGCAGGGTTTGAGTCACGCATCATTGTCCTTAAAGTGACTGACTGAAATCTTGTAGATTTCCCTCAGCCACTTTTGGGATGCGTTCCTGCGCAGGAACGCCCTCCCTTGCGCCGGAACGCCCCCTGATGGCGCAGGGCTTTACAACGTGATGCATCTCCCATATGCGTCACGTTGTTAATATACGCCGCACCATTGCGCCTCTTTTGTTCTGCCGCTGCATCACAAAAGTCACGCAACAATGGAGCAAAAGAGCCGCAAGGGGCTTCTAAATCAGCCCTTCCTTTGTACACATGGCGATAAGAAGAAATAGTGGTGGTGGATTGATAGTTTGAGTATTTTAATGACTGGTTAATGTAGTAGGAAACTTTAGTGTTGTCGCTGATCTGCAATCACGATGGACTTTGTCTGTCACTTCGCATGCTGCGGACTGCTGCCTGCCAATCCTAGGCAAACCTTTTTAGTACTTTGCTTAGTGAGTTACATAAGAACTTTCCAAGTCGACGGTCCGCAAATCAAGCAATACTAATAACGTAGTAGACCACATGAGATCGGCCAATATATCCCGTGGAATAGTTGTCTATTTGCTATTTCGCCAAAATATTTTGTTATTGTTCTTTTGAAATGTTTGATTTGGTTGACAAATATCATCCATGTTTTCTGGTCTTTCTTTCTTTCATGTTCTACATCAGCTCCCCCCAGGGGCAAGAGGACACAGGAGGAGGAGGAGGGTGCTGTTGAACAGGATGCAGGCCAGGATCGGGCAGGCGAGGGCTCCTTTGCTGGCCCCAGTAAGTTTTAATTTTAATATAGAGTACTATTTTTTCCTAGCGTTCCTCATTCGATTTTTTTCTAAATCATCTTTGATCTTCTTGTAGACTGGATCTAAATTATTATCCTGCCTCGACTATGACTCCCTGTGGTATTACTAGATTATTCTTATTAGTCTGTCTGTGTAGCTAACTAAGATTGCACATTTGGCAATTCCATTGGACTCCCATTCTAGTCAGCAATAGCTCTATGCACTGAGTACAGTCCTCTGAGATTGTCCATAATGTCTTTTCAAGTCTTCTAAATGTTTATGCTTTGACAATTGCCAACAATAAAAAGGTGAATGACCACCAAGAAAGAATAAGATACTACTTTACTTTTGGTTTGGATAGTAGGACAATCCATTCTACTACTGTTGCAGGGACAAATCTGCACAAACAGAACTATGGACACTAAATAATGCATTGCTTAGCTTATCAATTATAATAGGCGCTGTTAGACTTTCCACATACCTCAGTGATAACAGACTTTGCAGTTGAACCCCCAATCTCCTTACTGACTAGATAGTGTGGCAGAGTCATTTAGCTCCCAAAGTCACCGATGATTGATCCCCAATGATGATTAGATTAACCAACGCAGGACAAGAGTACGGAGTCAGAGTCAAGAAGTGTCAGAGGCACGGACTCATGCTTGCAAAAATTCCAAAACCTTTAGCTCATCCACTCTAGTCTGGAGGATCAAAAACCACAGAGTCTATTTAAGTTTAAAAGCTTTATTAAAAGTAAACACATTTATTAAAATCAAGTTTGTCATAAAACTAAACGTTTAACTGAAAATGGAAAAGTGCTTAGTGCTGACGATTAATTGGACACATTTCTTGTGGTCGAGCCGAGCTCTCACCTGGTTTGAACTTGATCCTGCTCGTGTTCTTAAAGGTCAAGCTTCTGTTTGTTAGGAGAAAAAGTGGTGCGTGTTAAAAATAAAAAGCAAGCATTCATCAGTTGTGCCAAAAAGTGCAGCAAGACAACAGCCTTCCCTGGAAAAAGGGACATTTTTACTTTAGAGTAGACAGTCACAAATTATTACATTATATTGTTTTTTTCACATTTCTTTATTCCTCCTAGACCAAATATTATATAGTAGTGAGTGGTGTATTCTAACATTCTTAAATGTACTTTGAAGGTGGAACATCTGGTGGCGGGGCCAGCGCGGAGGTGGTGGTATTGGACGAGGGGAACAACTCTGGGGAGGAGGCGGTGTAAGTGCCGGACGACACCAATGTGCCTGTGAGGGTTAACACGGTGGTGGCGGCCAGAGGTAAGCTATATATTCCTTACTTATTGAGATTGAAGACTGCAGAGTGTGCTTTCTGCACGGGTGTATTATAAATCAACCAGGTAGTAGCCTCCTCTAAATGTACTTCGACTTAGCTGTGAAGTTTTTGGCGAGAAGAATCCCAATCAGATCTGAGATTAACTTGATGGATGGGATGAACGAAAAGCGAAAGAAGGGTGTAAGTAAGTGTGGAAGGACGAGAAATTTAATGATGACTGGCAAAGAAGAATGATATGTGTTTGCTTGGTCCCTGAGGTGGCTGGGAAGGAAAGAATATGGTATGGTGCATGGCTGGGTGAATGATGAAGCAAGGATGGGTGGAAGGAGAACAGCCTGGGTGGGTGAAACAGAAACTGTATGTGTGCATATACTTTGAATGGATGGATGCCTGGATCATGGTACTATCTGACTCTTAGATAGCATATGTGTATCTAGAGAGAGTAGACGGTCACTGGATGAACTAAGTGTTACTTTGAAGAGCATGTAACACCGCAACCGGACGTCCGTTCCAGTGTAGGAAAGGCAAGGAAAAGAAGTTGTAATTTTGTCCAATTACTACCATGAATAGTAGCAGTAGTTTGTATTGCAACTGCAAGCACAGCATATATCCGGTTATTACGGTGGACACTCCCTACCTCTCTTAATAACTTTAGTTTAGTAGAAGTATGTCATTCATGTGTGGGTGTATCAATGTTCACTCAATAATAAGCAAAGCACCTAAAGTCATCCCATATGTCATCAAATACATCTCATGTGAAGTGATAGATAATCAGATTATTTAGCTTCTTCATTTTCCTTTTCTAGTACTCATTTGCACTGTAGGGTGAAAGCTAAATTAATTAAGCAGTAGCCCTTTTAACAGAGTATTCTCAGGGCCACCCTTAATAGAAAAGTAAGAGCTTCACCACCTGCATGTACTGCACCGGTACAGTAACGCAAGTCTGTCTCATTCATCATGGTGTGCGTCTGTTTTTCTCGGGTGCAAGTTCACTGCGCTGGCATTATGCCGGCTTGCATAAGATAACGTACCAATTTTCCTAAACAAGAGAGAAGAAGAAGAATAAGACTGGTGTACTGTCATAGTCGACTGTAATGGAAGTCCATAGTGCTCGTAGAATTTGTTCCTTAAACTCCCACTAATGTTAGAGCAAGGATGAAGAAGTGGGAGGTTAGATAGATACTGTCCTCAATAGTTATGTACTGTGCTTTCAATTTGCTACTTGTACTGTGACACAACTTTCTGCTCAATCATTTTGTGTTAATTTTAAGGAGCATTGGTTACAGACTAAGTCTTTCTTTCTTCATATAGTTGCTCCTTCCAAATCAAACAGACCATCAAGGAGGGAGCTGGCTCGAATGGCCCGGCAACGGAGGCTGGATGCCACTGTCGCCGAATATCGGCGGCTGGTGGCTCTGGAGGAGGAGGACACGCAGTCTACCGGTACAACAACAACATCCACTGGGACAGCTGCATCCTCCTCCGTGCCCCCACGGGCTGCCAGCCAGCGCAGTGCTCCAACGGTACGGAGCCGGGCTACCAAAGCCAACCGCCACCGCCGAGCAGCACAGACAGCAGCTGCCCCCCACAGGAGTTGCAAGGCACGCCAGCGCCGCTTATGCCTCAGAGTGTCCTACCTGGAGCAGGAGGTCCTAACCTATAAGAACTTGGTGGAGGGCCTCCGCTTCGACCATGCCACCCTCCGCAAGGAGTATGATGCCCTGGCCGCTAAAGTCAACTGCACCCTGCCGTAGTGTCCCTTGCCCCTTTTTTAGAGACTTTGGGGGGTGGGAATTGGGAGTTGGGTTGTTTTTGGGACTTTTGAAGGACAATCGTTGGGGTTAGGGAGGGTCTTGCGGGAGATTATTTTGTTAGGGCTACTAAAATATACTTTTTGAAACTTTATCTGACCATACCTGTTTTTTACTGCTTTTGAGTCTGGTGGGTGGGGGTTTAACAGTAAGTTTGTTTTCCTGAAGAGTCCTAGGACTTTAGTAGTACTACCGTCAAACTCTCGTCTGTCCTAATACTCCATTATACTACCTCCCACCAAACGCTTATCTTACCTGTAATTTGTGTTTGAAAGTAGGGCTAGGCCCAGGGCTGGCTCCACGGGAAATGGCGACTAAGGTTTGCAATCCGGGGCGGATGAAATTTCCTCCTCATTGCGGTGGTACTAGTGGTGTGACACAGTGGCAGTTGCATGCCAAAGGAAAAAAAGAAAATGAAACCTGGTTTGTCCTTACTGTAGCATTACAACGGTACGATAGAGAATATAGCAGGTGACAGTACACTAGAACAGTGCCACAATGTAGCCTAACAAATGGTAAAGTATTGAAATTATAACTTGTACTTGTGTTGGATTTCTTTGACATTGGCTACTACTACAAGAAATAGTACTGAAGCTGAGTAAGTCTTGAATATATCCTCGGATTCCTTCACCAGCCTGTTGCTATGACCTTATCCTCCCCAGCAAGTGTGTGGAAATATTGATGTCATTTAGTCACACATAAAGCAAAACCACACAGCCCGGGGGAAGAGGGTTGGGGTTTGGAAAATGGATGGGAATGGGGGTTTCTTTTTGGGTAGGTTTAGTTGAGAGAAGAAAAAAAAAGCACAGCATGGACAAACAATAATTAAAGATAAAGAAATCTTTGGGTACAAAGTTAACCATAAATCTTTTAAGTGACATAAAGGAAGTGCATGCACTACTGCATGCATTGTTACTGGAAAGTAAGTAGTACTAGAATGCGACAGTACAGGGCTGCAGCGTTTTCACTTGCCTATCTCTGCACTCAGATAAACACTTCTTACATTAAATTAGGTTTAAAAAATAGCCGAAGTAAAACCTATAGAATGGCTGTAGGGATCAATTTAGAAGCAGAGAGAGATCCAAGAAATGCAGTCACACTCAGAGAAGAAAACAATGGATACTGTATCTGTATGTTGTTGTAGTTGTCCTGTTAAATTTGGTAAGTAAGTTGCATGCAGCAAACAATTCCACTTATTAGCGGCACTCCTCCATTCCAGCTGACGCTTCGTCCATCAATGTTGGGGACCAGAAGACACCCTGTCCACTGCCTGCCTGGCGGATGCTGAATTGCGGCTCGCTAATGTGAACTCTGACTCCGTCCTTTTTTCCCCATTGCACAGACTGAAACCCGGCCTGTAATTATTGAACGAAAAACAGGAAGTGATATTACAACACCACTGATAAATAAATATAAGGTATGTACGCTGTGTAGTGCAAAAAGTCACACTTTGATTTTCCTAATAGACAGTACAATATTTTTGAAAGTGCGTACTCTGTCTGAGTCACCTTTTGAAGGATAAATAAGTATGGGCAAATTAATTTAGCGGATCTTTCCCCTCAAGCTAGGTGTACTGTAAACTGTGTTTTAGAACAAAATTAGACCTTCCCAGCAGTGCTCCCACCCAGACCCTTACTAAAGCCAGTCGCAAAAATGTAGAAGACCCCAATCAAATCTCAAAAAACGAGGCCTAGCAGAAAACTGGTGACAAAACGTACTTTGAAAGTAAAAGTAGGCCCAAATGCCCCCTTACCCACTGTGGATTGTATTCAAACCACTTGCAAGCAAGCAAAAGTATCCATAGCCAGCATCGCTCCATGACTCGAAAACCCCCCCACCCAAACACATGCAATAGAAATACTGCTAACCCTAACGAGCCCTAAGTTAAGAATAGTGGCAAAGGCTTTCTTTAACTATGCCAAATCCCCCCTTTCCCACCATGGATTTTCTTCAAATGACTTGCAACCAAAATTACACATTCTCACGAGTGCTCTAAGACCCCAGAACTCAGTTGCAAAAATCTAGAACACCCCGAAACACATGCAATCCTGCTGCTAGGGCTAACCCTAATGAACCCTAAGTTACAAAAAGTGCCAAAAGGATTTTCCTTATGGATTTTGTCCAAACCACTTCTATCCGGTATTAGACCTTCCCAGGAATGCCCCAAGACCCGCCAACCCACCCGCAAAAAAGCACAACACAACACCCCCAAACAGCCAAAAAGGAAAATCTCATACTTACAATATTTCTCGGCCTTCGGTCCAAACGCGCTGTGCAGCTAGGTCATAACTCCCGTTTTCCACCACGGATTTCCTGAAAAGCAAATGCAATCAAGATTAGACTGTCCCAGCAGTGCTCCCAGACCCCAAAACTCACCCACAAACACCCGGAACTCCCCCAAAGAGCACCTCAAAGGCAAGCAAGTCAGAAAAAACTCAAAACAAAATTCCGCCTCCGATTTGGTCCAAACCACTTTTATCCGGTATTAGAGCTTCCCAGCAATGGCCCCAGAGCCGTCAACCCAGGAGAAAACTAGTAGAAGACCCCCAAACAGCCAAAAAGCAAAAGTACAAAAATGGGGACTTAGTCATTTTCTTGCCAATTTCCAAAATCACTCCGTGCGCGCTCTGCAGTTAGGCCCTAACTCCCCTCTGCCACCATGGATTTGCTTCAAACCTCTTGCAAACTAAAGTATCCATAGCCATCAGTGCTCCCAGACCCCGAAACCCACCCACAAACACCAGGAAGCCCCCCAAACAGGCCCCCAAAAATGCTACATTGAGCAAAATGTCAGAAATAGCAAAAAAAAATTCTGCATGGATTTTGTATAAACCACTTCTATCCGGTATTAGACCTTCCCAGGAATGCCCAAAGACCCGCCAACCCACCCGCAAAAAAGCACAACACCCCCCAAACAGCCAAAAAGGAAAATCTCATACTTACAATATTTCTCGGCCTTCGGTCCAAAAGCGCTGTGCAGCTAGGTCATAACTCCCGTTTTCCACCACGGATTTCCTGAAAAGCAAATGCAATCAAGATTAGACTGTCCCAGCAGTGCTCCCAGACCCCAAAACTCACCTACAAACACCCGGAACCCCCCCAAAGAGCACCTCAAATGCAAGCAAGTCAGCAAAAACGCAAAACAAATTCCGCCTCCGATTTGGTCCAAACCACTATTATCCGGTATTAGAGCTTCCCAGCAATGGCCCCAGAGCCGTCAACCCAGGCAAAAACTAGTAGAAGACCCCCAAACAGCCAAAAAGCAAAAGTACAAAAATGGGGACGTAGTCATTTTCTTGCCAATTTCCAAAATCACTCCGCGTGCGCTCTGTAGCTAGGCCCTAACTCCCCTCTGCCACCATGGATTTGCTTCAGACCTCTTGCAAACTAAAGTATCCATAGCCAGCAGTGCTCCCTGACCCAGAAACCCACCCACAAACACCAGGAAGCCCCCCAAACAGGCCCCCGTAAACGCTACATTGAGCAAAATGTCAGAAATAGCAACAAAAAAAATCTGCATGGAGTTTGTCCAAACCATTTCTATCCGGTATTAGACCTTCCCAGGAATGCCCCAAGACCCGCCAACCCACCCGCAAAAAAGCACAACACCCCCAAACAGCCAAAAAGGAAAATCTCATACTTACAATATTTCTCAGCCTTCGGTCCAAACACGCTGTGCAGCTAGGTCATAACTCCCATTTTCCACCATGGATTTCCTGAAAAGCAAATGCAATCAAGATTGGACTGTCCCAGCAGTGCTCCCAGACCCCAAAACTCACCCACAAACACCCGGTACCCCCCCAAAGAGCACCTCAAAGGCAAGCAAGTCAGCAAAAACGCAAAAACAATTCCGCCTCAGATTTGGTCCAAACCACTTTTATCCGGTATTAGAGCTTTCCAGCAATGGCCCCAGAGCCGTCAACTCACCCGCAAAGAAGTAGAACACCCCCACAAGTGCTGAGTCTTTCTTCATTGGGCGTAATCCAGCCCTCTGCTTTGAGGGAAATAGGAGTCTGGAGGAGGAGGATAGAGGAGCATGTTCTTCGGAACTTGTGAACCTGAGGAATGCAGACTTCAAATCAATAAGCAAACAAGTGAAGACAGTTCTGCTGATGGGCTTGTTTTTGTGATTAGGTGATTAAAGTTTGAATTAAATTAACTGTGCAAAACAAAGAAAGACAGACACACAGGAATAAAATTGAATAAGGACGAAAAAGAAAGTTATTGATTCATTGTCTCATTTTCAGGGCTCGGTGTCAGGGAATAAGAATAAGAGTTCGTCATCATACTCTGTGAATTCAGGCAGGGTGAGGTCAGTGTCACCGAACAGAGAACAAATTCCCTCATCTACGTTGCTGTCCTCCTCGTCTTCATGCGGCGTGAACGCGATCTGCTCGACCTGCTTGGCCTTGAGATCCCCGGGCTTGGTGAGTAGTAGTAGCTATTTCTTTACTACTCTGTTTTCTCCTGCTCTGTGTGTTATTATATTGCAAATTTTTGTTTTTTACCAAGAGCAATAATGCTGCTCATTACATTGTAGGTAAATTATATTTCAAAATCTTCTGTGCATTTCAGGTGCACTGCTCTCCTTCTCAGTAGTGTTGCTACTATGCTTATTTGTTTTCGATTTTGTGTTCATTTCATTGGCCTGTGAAATTATGTATGAGTGTAGTTGAAAGAACTGCGTAATGCTAGACACTAAGGTTCAGATTTTTAATTACTGGTGCATCCCTGCAAAGTAGCAGGGATGCGCCAGTAATTGTGCGCCACGCCACCTCCACCCATGGTGCGCCGTATTTACAATGCGGCGCACCACGGGCCCAAAACGTCACCAAAGCGTTATGCATCTGTGCCGTAAAGGCGGCGCATTGCTGGAGTTGCGTCGCAACGATGGCGCAGCTCCATCAATGCTCTGGGGTGCCCTATCTCCCCAATGCTGCATCAAGCCGTACATCTGCTTCAAGCAGGCGCAGGGTTTGAGTCACGCATCATTGTCCTTAAAGTGACTGACTGAAATCTTGTAGATTTCCCTCAGCCACTTTTGGGATGCGTTCCTGCGCAGGAACGCCCTCCCTTGCGCCGGAACGCCCCCTGATGGCGCAGGGCTTTACAACGTGATGCATCTCCCATATGCGTCACGTTGTTAATATACGCCGCACCATTGCGCCTCTTTTGTTCTGCCGCTGCATCACAAAAGTCACGCAACAATGGAGCAAAAGAGCCGCAAGGGGCTTCTAAATCAGCCCTTCCTTTGTACACATGGCGATAAGAAGAAATAGTGGTGGTGGATTGATAGTTTGAGTATTTTAATGACTGGTTAATGTAGTAGGAAACTTTAGTGTTGTCGCTGATCTGCAATCACGATGGACTTTGTCTGTCACTTCGCATGCTGCGGACTGCTGCCTGCCAATCCTAGGCAAACCTTTTTAGTACTTTGCTTAGTGAGTTACATAAGAACTTTCCAAGTCGACGGTCCGCAAATCAAGCAATACTAATAACGTAGTAGACCACATGAGATCGGCCAATATATCCCGTGGAATAGTTGTCTATTTGCTATTTCGCCAAAATATTTTGTTATTGTTCTTTTGAAATGTTTGATTTGGTTGACAAATATCATCCATGTTTTCTGGTCTTTCTTTCTTTCATGTTCTACATCAGCTCCCCCCAGGGGCAAGAGGACACAGGAGGAGGAGGAGGGTGCTGTTGAACAGGATGCAGGCCAGGATCGGGCAGGCGAGGGCTCCTTTGCTGGCCCCAGTAAGTTTTAATTTTAATATAGAGTACTATTTTTTCCTAGCGTTCCTCATTCGATTTTTTTCTAAATCATCTTTGATCTTCTTGTAGACTGGATCTAAATTATTATCCTGCCTCGACTATGACTCCCTGTGGTATTACTAGATTATTCTTATTAGTCTGTCTGTGTAGCTAACTAAGATTGCACATTTGGCAATTCCATTGGACTCCCATTCTAGTCAGCAATAGCTCTATGCACTGAGTACAGTCCTCTGAGATTGTCCATAATGTCTTTTCAAGTCTTCTAAATGTTTATGCTTTGACAATTGCCAACAATAAAAAGGTGAATGACCACCAAGAAAGAATAAGATACTACTTTACTTTTGGTTTGGATAGTAGGACAATCCATTCTACTACTGTTGCAGGGACAAATCTGCACAAACAGAACTATGGACACTAAATAATGCATTGCTTAGCTTATCAATTATAATAGGCGCTGTTAGACTTTCCACATACCTCAGTGATAACAGACTTTGCAGTTGAACCCCCAATCTCCTTACTGACTAGATAGTGTGGCAGAGTCATTTAGCTCCCAAAGTCACCGATGATTGATCCCCAATGATGATTAGATTAACCAACGCAGGACAAGAGTACGGAGTCAGAGTCAAGAAGTGTCAGAGGCACGGACTCATGCTTGCAAAAATTCCAAAACCTTTAGCTCATCCACTCTAGTCTGGAGGATCAAAAACCACAGAGTCTATTTAAGTTTAAAAGCTTTATTAAAAGTAAACACATTTATTAAAATCAAGTTTGTCATAAAACTAAACGTTTAACTGAAAATGGAAAAGTGCTTAGTGCTGACGATTAATTGGACACATTTCTTGTGGTCGAGCCGAGCTCTCATCTGGTTTGAACTTGATCCTGCTCGTGTTCTTAAAGGTCAAGCTTCTGTTTGTTAGGAGAAAAAGTGGTGCGTGTTAAAAATAAAAAGCAAGCATTCATCAGTTGTGCCAAAAAGTGCAGCAAGACAACAGCCTTCCCTGGAAAAAGGGACATTTTTACTTTAGAGTAGACAGTCACAAATTATTACATTATATTGTTTTTTTCACATTTCTTTATTCCTCCTAGACCAAATATTATATAGTAGTGAGTGGTGTATTCTAACATTCTTAAATGTACTTTGAAGGTGGAACATCTGGTGGCGGGGCCAGCGCGGAGGTGGTGGTATTGGACGAGGGGAACAACTCTGGGGAGGAGGCGGTGTAAGTGCCGGACGACACCAATGTGCCTGTGAGGGTTAACACGGTGGTGGCGGCCAGAGGTAAGCTATATATTCCTTACTTATTGAGATTGAAGACTGCAGAGTGTGCTTTCTGCACGGGTGTATTATAAATCAACCAGGTAGTAGCCTCCTCTAAATGTACTTCGACTTAGCTGTGAAGTTTTTGGCGAGAAGAATCCCAATCAGATCTGAGATTAACTTGATGGATGGGATGAACGAAAAGCGAAAGAAGGGTGTAAGTAAGTGTGGAAGGACGAGAAATTTAATGATGACTGGCAAAGAAGAATGATATGTGTTTGCTTGGTCCCTGAGGTGGCTGGGAAGGAAAGAATATGGTATGGTGCATGGCTGGGTGAATGATGAAGCAAGGATGGGTGGAAGGAGAACAGCCTGGGTGGGTGAAACAGAAACTGTATGTGTGCATATACTTTGAATGGATGGATGCCTGGATCATGGTACTATCTGACTCTTAGATAGCATATGTGTATCTAGAGAGAGTAGACGGTCACTGGATGAACTAAGTGTTACTTTGAAGAGCATGTAACACCGCAACCGGACGTCCGTTCCAGTGTAGGAAAGGCAAGGAAAAGAAGTTGTAATTTTGTCCAATTACTACCATGAATAGTAGCAGTAGTTTGTATTGCAACTGCAAGCACAGCATATATCCGGTTATTACGGTGGACACTCCCTACCTCTCTTAATAACTTTAGTTTAGTAGAAGTATGTCATTCATGTGTGGGTGTATCAATGTTCACTCAATAATAAGCAAAGCACCTAAAGTCATCCCATATGTCATCAAATACATCTCATGTGAAGTGATAGATAATCAGATTATTTAGCTTCTTCATTTTCCTTTTCTAGTACTCATTTGCACTGTAGGGTGAAAGCTAAATTAATTAAGCAGTAGCCCTTTTAACAGAGTATTCTCAGGGCCACCCTTAATAGAAAAGTAAGAGCTTCACCACCTGCATGTACTGCACCGGTACAGTAACGCAAGTCTGTCTCATTCATCATGGTGTGCGTCTGTTTTTCTCGGGTGCAAGTTCACTGCGCTGGCATTATGCCGGCTTGCATAAGATAACGTACCAATTTTCCTAAACAAGAGAGAAGAAGAAGAATAAGACTGGTGTACTGTCATAGTCGACTGTAATGGAAGTCCATAGTGCTCGTAGAATTTGTTCCTTAAACTCCCACTAATGTTAGAGCAAGGATGAAGAAGTGGGAGGTTAGATAGATACTGTCCTCAATAGTTATGTACTGTGCTTTCAATTTGCTACTTGTACTGTGACACAACTTTCTGCTCAATCATTTTGTGTTAATTTTAAGGAGCATTGGTTACAGACTAAGTCTTTCTTTCTTCATATAGTTGCTCCTTCCAAATCAAACAGACCATCAAGGAGGGAGCTGGCTCGAATGGCCCGGCAACGGAGGCTGGATGCCACTGTCGCCGAATATCGGCGGCTGGTGGCTCTGGAGGAGGAGGACACGCAGTCTACCGGTACAACAACAACATCCACTGGGACAGCTGCATCCTCCTCCGTGCCCCCACGGGCTGCCAGCCAGCGCAGTGCTCCAACGGTACGGAGCCGGGCTACCAAAGCCAACCGCCACCGCCGAGCAGCACAGACAGCAGCTGCCCCCCACAGGAGTTGCAAGGCACGCCAGCGCCGCTTATGCCTCAGAGTGTCCTACCTGGAGCAGGAGGTCCTAACCTATAAGAACTTGGTGGAGGGCCTCCGCTTCGACCATGCCACCCTCCGCAAGGAGTATGATGCCCTGGCCGCTAAAGTCAACTGCACCCTGCCGTAGTGTCCCTTGCCCCTTTTTTAGAGACTTTGGGGGGTGGGAATTGGGAGTTGGGTTGTTTTTGGGACTTTTGAAGGACAATCGTTGGGGTTAGGGAGGGTCTTGCGGGAGATTATTTTGTTAGGGCTACTAAAATATACTTTTTGAAACTTTATCTGACCATACCTGTTTTTTACTGCTTTTGAGTCTGGTGGGTGGGGGTTTAACAGTAAGTTTGTTTTCCTGAAGAGTCCTAGGACTTTAGTAGTACTACCGTCAAACTCTCGTCTGTCCTAATACTCCATTATACTACCTCCCACCAAACGCTTATCTTACCTGTAATTTGTGTTTGAAAGTAGGGCTAGGCCCAGGGCTGGCTCCACGGGAAATGGCGACTAAGGTTTGCAATCCGGGGCGGATGAAATTTCCTCCTCATTGCGGTGGTACTAGTGGTGTGACACAGTGGCAGTTGCATGCCAAAGGAAAAAAAGAAAATGAAACCTGGTTTGTCCTTACTGTAGCATTACAACGGTACGATAGAGAATATAGCAGGTGACAGTACACTAGAACAGTGCCACAATGTAGCCTAACAAATGGTAAAGTATTGAAATTATAACTTGTACTTGTGTTGGATTTCTTTGACATTGGCTACTACTACAAGAAATAGTACTGAAGCTGAGTAAGTCTTGAATATATCCTCGGATTCCTTCACCAGCCTGTTGCTATGACCTTATCCTCCCCAGCAAGTGTGTGGAAATATTGATGTCATTTAGTCACACATAAAGCAAAACCACACAGCCCGGGGGAAGAGGGTTGGGGTTTGGAAAATGGATGGGAATGGGGGTTTCTTTTTGGGTAGGTTTAGTTGAGAGAAGAAAAAAAAAGCACAGCATGGACAAACAATAATTAAAGATAAAGAAATCTTTGGGTACAAAGTTAACCATAAATCTTTTAAGTGACATAAAGGAAGTGCATGCACTACTGCATGCATTGTTACTGGAAAGTAAGTAGTACTAGAATGCGACAGTACAGGGCTGCAGCGTTTTCACTTGCCTATCTCTGCACTCAGATAAACACTTCTTACATTAAATTAGGTTTAAAAAATAGCCGAAGTAAAACCTATAGAATGGCTGTAGGGATCAATTTAGAAGCAGAGAGAGATCCAAGAAATGCAGTCACACTCAGAGAAGAAAACAATGGATACTGTATCTGTATGTTGTTGTAGTTGTCCTGTTAAATTTGGTAAGTAAGTTGCATGCAGCAAACAATTCCACTTATTAGCGGCACTCCTCCATTCCAGCTGACGCTTCGTCCATCAATGTTGGGGACCAGAAGACACCCTGTCCACTGCCTGCCTGGCGGATGCTGAATTGCGGCTCGCTAATGTGAACTCTGACTCCGTCCTTTTTTCCCCATTGCACAGACTGAAACCCGGCCTGTAATTATTGAACGAAAAACAGGAAGTGATATTACAACACCACTGATAAATAAATATAAGGTATGTACGCTGTGTAGTGCAAAAAGTCACACTTTGATTTTCCTAATAGACAGTACAATATTTTTGAAAGTGCGTACTCTGTCTGAGTCACCTTTTGAAGGATAAATAAGTATGGGCAAATTAATTTAGCGGATCTTTCCCCTCAAGCTAGGTGTACTGTAAACTGTGTTTTAGAACAAAATTAGACCTTCCCAGCAGTGCTCCCACCCAGACCCTTACTAAAGCCAGTCGCAAAAATGTAGAAGACCCCAATCAAATCTCAAAAAACGAGGCCTAGCAGAAAACTGGTGACAAAACGTACTTTGAAAGTAAAAGTAGGCCCAAATGCCCCCTTACCCACTGTGGATTGTATTCAAACCACTTGCAAGCAAGCAAAAGTATCCATAGCCAGCATCGCTCCATGACTCGAAAACCCCCCCACCCAAACACATGCAATAGAAATACTGCTAACCCTAACGAGCCCTAAGTTAAGAATAGTGGCAAAGGCTTTCTTTAACTATGCCAAATCCCCCCTTTCCCACCATGGATTTTCTTCAAATGACTTGCAACCAAAATTACACATTCTCACGAGTGCTCTAAGACCCCAGAACTCAGTTGCAAAAATCTAGAACACCCCGAAACACATGCAATCCTGCTGCTAGGGCTAACCCTAATGAACCCTAAGTTACAAAAAGTGCCAAAAGGATTTTCCTTATGGATTTTGTCCAAACCACTTCTATCCGGTATTAGACCTTCCCAGGAATGCCCCAAGACCCGCCAACCCACCCGCAAAAAAGCACAACACAACACCCCCAAACAGCCAAAAAGGAAAATCTCATACTTACAATATTTCTCGGCCTTCGGTCCAAACGCGCTGTGCAGCTAGGTCATAACTCCCGTTTTCCACCACGGATTTCCTGAAAAGCAAATGCAATCAAGATTAGACTGTCCCAGCAGTGCTCCCAGACCCCAAAACTCACCCACAAACACCCGGAACTCCCCCAAAGAGCACCTCAAAGGCAAGCAAGTCAGAAAAAACTCAAAACAAAATTCCGCCTCCGATTTGGTCCAAACCACTTTTATCCGGTATTAGAGCTTCCCAGCAATGGCCCCAGAGCCGTCAACCCAGGAGAAAACTAGTAGAAGACCCCCAAACAGCCAAAAAGCAAAAGTACAAAAATGGGGACTTAGTCATTTTCTTGCCAATTTCCAAAATCACTCCGTGCGCGCTCTGCAGTTAGGCCCTAACTCCCCTCTGCCACCATGGATTTGCTTCAAACCTCTTGCAAACTAAAGTATCCATAGCCATCAGTGCTCCCAGACCCCGAAACCCACCCACAAACACCAGGAAGCCCCCCAAACAGGCCCCAAAAATGCTACATTGAGCAAAATGTCAGAAATAGCAAAAAAAAATTCTGCATGGATTTTGTATAAACCACTTCTATCCGGTATTAGACCTTCCCAGGAATGCCCAAAGACCCGCCAACCCACCCGCAAAAAAGCACAACACCCCCCAAACAGCCAAAAAGGAAAATCTCATACTTACAATATTTCTCGGCCTTCGGTCCAAAAGCGCTGTGCAGCTAGGTCATAACTCCCGTTTTCCACCACGGATTTCCTGAAAAGCAAATGCAATCAAGATTAGACTGTCCCAGCAGTGCTCCCAGACCCCAAAACTCACCTACAAACACCCGGAACCCCCCCAAAGAGCACCTCAAATGCAAGCAAGTCAGCAAAAACGCAAAACAAATTCCGCCTCCGATTTGGTCCAAACCACTATTATCCGGTATTAGAGCTTCCCAGCAATGGCCCCAGAGCCGTCAACCCAGGCAAAAACTAGTAGAAGACCCCCAAACAGCCAAAAAGCAAAAGTACAAAAATGGGGACGTAGTCATTTTCTTGCCAATTTCCAAAATCACTCCGCGTGCGCTCTGTAGCTAGGCCCTAACTCCCCTCTGCCACCATGGATTTGCTTCAGACCTCTTGCAAACTAAAGTATCCATAGCCAGCAGTGCTCCCTGACCCAGAAACCCACCCACAAACACCAGGAAGCCCCCCAAACAGGCCCCCGTAAACGCTACATTGAGCAAAATGTCAGAAATAGCAACAAAAAAAATCTGCATGGAGTTTGTCCAAACCATTTCTATCCGGTATTAGACCTTCCCAGGAATGCCCCAAGACCCGCCAACCCACCCGCAAAAAAGCACAACACCCCCAAACAGCCAAAAAGGAAAATCTCATACTTACAATATTTCTCAGCCTTCGGTCCAAACACGCTGTGCAGCTAGGTCATAACTCCCATTTTCCACCATGGATTTCCTGAAAAGCAAATGCAATCAAGATTGGACTGTCCCAGCAGTGCTCCCAGACCCCAAAACTCACCCACAAACACCCGGTACCCCCCCAAAGAGCACCTCAAAGGCAAGCAAGTCAGCAAAAACGCAAAAACAATTCCGCCTCAGATTTGGTCCAAACCACTTTTATCCGGTATTAGAGCTTTCCAGCAATGGCCCCAGAGCCGTCAACTCACCCGCAAAGAAGTAGAACACCCCCACAAGTGCTGAGTCTTTCTTCATTGGGCGTAATCCAGCCCTCTGCTTTGAGGGAAATAGGAGTCTGGAGGAGGAGGATAGAGGAGCATGTTCTTCGGAACTTGTGAACCTGAGGAATGCAGACTTCAAATCAATAAGCAAACAAGTGAAGACAGTTCTGCTGATGGGCTTGTTTTTGTGATTAGGTGATTAAAGTTTGAATTAAATTAACTGTGCAAAACAAAGAAAGACAGACACACAGGAATAAAATTGAATAAGGACGAAAAAGAAAGTTATTGATTCATTGTCTCATTTTCAGGGCTCGGTGTCAGGGAATAAGAATAAGAGTTCGTCATCATACTCTGTGAATTCAGGCAGGGTGAGGTCAGTGTCACCGAACAGAGAACAAATTCCCTCATCTACGTTGCTGTCCTCCTCGTCTTCATGCGGCGTGCTTTCTCGTACTTTGTAATCTGGTGGCATGAGGTGCTGATTCATCTTGATCATTGTTAACCTCTCCACATTTTTGGGCGAGAGGCGGCTCCGTTTGGGAGTTACAATGCCACCAGCAGCACTGAAAATACGTTCAGAAGACACGCTTGTGAGTGGGCAAGACAAGTAGTTTATAGCCAGGTTGGAGAGCTGTGGCCACAATTCTTTTTTCCCATGCCAATACGCCAATGGGTCAGCATTAACACAGACCTCTGTTGAGTCATTCAGATAGTCCTGCACCATCGACTCAAGGTCCTCCAAGGTTCCTCCACTTTGCTTACTTTTTGCTGTGACCTTTTGAGAACCAAACCCAAGCCAAGTTAGCCAATCCTCTTCAGCATCCAATGTTACTGTTGTGTCTGGTGCAGATGATCCGATTGCCGGTGTCTTTAATGGCTGAGAGGTAACTTGTGCCACAGCCACAGGTGCAGAAGTGGATTGTTTTGACTGGGGATGGCCTGCTGATGCTGAAGCTGATGTACTGCCTTTTCCTTCAATGAGCTGCCATTCTCTTTCAAACCTCTTGGCTGACAAGGCTACCAAATGTTTGTACTTTGTAACATCTTCATCAGCAAAAGGAAGGAATGCTCGGCCTGCAAGCGCCTTTTTGTAGCGTGGATCCAGAATAGTAGCACAAATGTAATGCTGTTCTGAGTGGATCATTTTAAGACGTTCATCACCACGTAGGCGCTCTAATAATTTCTCCGCCAAAACAAAAGGGTCTTGGTTTTTTTCATCTTTTTGAAACACAGAAGACACTGCCTTCAATTGGTGCTCCAGCATGCACAACAATGGGATAGCTTTTCCCAAATTACAGTCCTCCTTGCTGACTGCACGCGTGAAGACCTCAAAAGGACGAAGCATGTCTGTCAGGCTTTTAACTAGGTCCCATTGCTCCGCATCTATCCTCAGGTCCTTCTGAGCTGTACCCTGTGTTAAGAAATAGTGATTGAGTACCGTATACTGCTCATACAGATGCTCAAGCATGTAGAAGGTTAAGTTCCAACGTGTTGGCACCTCCTGGATGAGTGCTTTCACTGGCATTCGACGTTCATGTAGCAGGCTCCTCAGATGCTTCCGGGCATTAAAAGAATGGCTGAAATGGTTGCACATTCTTCGGCAGGTGGCCACTAACTCGCACGCTGGACTGTCTTCATCACTCAAGAATTTTTTAACAACTAGGTTTATACAGTGCGCCAAACACGGCACTCTGAAATAGTCACCCAGCTCCATGGCCTTAACTACATTGGCGCCATTATCCGTGGAAACATAACCAATGTGGCGTTTTTTTGGGGACAGCCAGTGAAAGACCTTTGTGTTAAACTCATCCAAAATGTTTTGTGCTGTGTGACGTTTCTCCAAGCCAAACATGGCTAGTTTTGCATGTTTCCGAGCAGCTTTAAAAACTTGGTCCGGGTCAACACCTGCGTTTAGCTTTGCTTTAACCCCTGAAAAAGAGACCCAGTGTGCAGTGATGCACATGTAATCAGCTCCTGCGCCACTGGTCCACATGTCTGTTGTCAGATGTATAGTGTGAACAGCACTCTTCTGCAAAGCTGCCCCAATCACCTCCAGCACATCTTCATGTAGTGCTGGAACCGCAACTCTGGCAAAATAGAACCGGATAGGAACCTTCCATTTAGGGCAGAGCGCTGCCACTAATTCTAGAAAACCAACCCCTTCTACATAAGAAAAAGGGAGAAGGTCCATAGCTAGCATTTTAGCCAGCTTAGTGTTATACAGACGCGTCAGTGGGTGGTTGCGTTCATATGGCGCTTCTGTAAACAACATGTTTCTAATGTTGCCCTGGACCAAGTATTTACGGGATGATGATGATTGCTTCAACCCAGTTACGCTCGCTGATGAACTTTTTCGCATTGGTGTCTCACTCTCTCCCACACTCTTAGTGTGGCTCACATGTGGTGTGCTGCTGACAGGGGTACTGGGTGTAAGTGAAGTGTTTGACACGTCTTCTTCCTCCTCGTCATCATCAGATGAAACATCAATGTTTTCTTGACTTGCAATTCCGGCTTCCTTGATCTCCTTTAGGTGCGCAAACCATTGGACAGCGTGCTGTCTCTCAAGATGACCTCTCTGGCCTCCGGTACCATAGTTGGTACCAAACTTACCACGACTAACTGCATGCTTACAAATGCTACAAATGGCGAGGTTTTCCTTTTTTGGGCAAACACTAAAGAAGTCCCAAACTGCGGACTTGAAATGTCTTTGGGGGCCGGAGAAGGCGGCGATACTGGCGGTGGTGGTCCTGCTGCTAATGCCAGATGAAGTGGAGCATGTGGATTGCCGAACTTTAGTACGTTTTGCACTTTCACCACCACTAATTGAGGTCGAGGTGGATGGAGGTCCCTTCTGGCGAGGAAGAAATATGGAAGCGGTAAATGTTGGTGTACTGGTTAACTCCAATGATTGTGGTGTTTCTTCCATTGCCTCCTCGTCAACAACATCATCACGCTCAGCAGCTTCTCGGGCTAGGGTCAAAATGTCTGTTTGCTGCATGCCCCCTGGGGCTGCAGTGACCTTTATGATGACTGGGTCGTCGTCGTGACAGTCTTCATCAGCAGCAGTATCCGCCACTTCTTGTTGAGCCTCATCACACTCCATAACTATGAGACGTTGGACGAGCTTCCTTTTACGCTTAACTACCTTTGTCAGATCATGGTGTGCCTCACTCTCAGACGGCAGTGGTGCTGGTTCCCAATTTTGATCCGTATCATCAGAAGGAGGTGTGCTTGAAGAAGATGTAGACGCCACCCTTGATCTTTTCCTTGCTAGGGATGAGGAAGACAATGAATGATCAGGAGGAGTGGCTTCCTTAAATGATACCTCGGCTTGATTGTCGATTTCCTGATGTGCCCCTACTTCTGGAGGAACAACTATTGTGGCCACTTGTGACCCTCCATGCACCTCTGCTTGCGCATCTCCTTGCGCTGCCTCTCCTTCCACAAGTACTTGGGCTTGTACTTGCACATGTGGTTGTTGTTGCGGCTGTGGTTGTTCAACACTCGTCAGATGAGTTACAACAACCTGTGTTGATTGAGGGACATTGCTGCTACTTTCTTGCGATGAGCCAACATCACTGGTCGATGGTGATTGAACAACTATACTAAGTGCCTCTGCAGCACTCAAGGGCTTGGACTTAAGTTGGCGTGGTGGTGGTGGTGGCACTGAGCCCAATGGAGCGGGGGTGCTGCTCCCAGCTTGGTCCCCAGCAGATCCCGCTGCTTCTGCAGGCGTACTTTTTTTTTTTACTCCCAAAAAATGTGGCGGGCGGCACACCAGTCTCCTTGGTAACTTGCTTCTTCTGCTCCTTACTGGCAACTTTCTTGCTAGAGGAGCTACGGGGAACTTTTTTTGGGGCCATCTTCTTCAGAGCAGGTCAGAACAGCACGAGATGCAGAGTTGTCTGTTGCCAGACGTGACGTCGCGTGACAATATGCTGCACACACACACTGCTGCAGGACTTCTTCCTGGCACTGGTGGTTCTCTTGAGTCTTGTGCACCTAAAAGCAATGGAAGACAGAGGAACATCAGTTCAGTTATACACCCCAAAAAAAATCGAAAATCACAGAAAAATCAGCACAATCC
The DNA here is from genome assembly GCF_964263255.1 of Lissotriton vulgaris. NCBI lineage: Eukaryota > Metazoa > Chordata > Amphibia > Caudata > Salamandridae > Lissotriton > Lissotriton vulgaris. The sequence goes on from NC_141689.1 coordinate 1,860,366,229, forward strand.
CAGGCCCTCCATGATGTTTAAATTCAAGACACCCCACAGAAAGACTAGCCCCATGCAACACTCACTACCCCTGGGCATAAAGGTTGAAAGCTAGGCAAAATGGTTGCAGACCTAAGAACACTGCCTGCATTCAAAATGGCCCCCTGCCTCCCAGCACATGGCCAGGGCCTGCCTGTAGCAGCACTCAAAATGGCCCCCACCCACATGGCCTGTCCCCATGAACACCCCAAAAAATCGAAAAACACAGAAAAATCAGCACAATCCCATGCCATCCATGCCCTCCATGATGTATAAATTCAAGACACCCCACAGAAAGACGAGGCTCATGCACCACTCACTACCCCTGGTGAAAAGACCACAACAACAGCCCAAAAAAACGAAAATCACAGAAAAATCAGCACAATCCCAAGCCATCCAGGCCCTCCATGATGTTTTAATTCAAGACACCCCACAGAAAGACTAGGCCCATGCATCAATCACTACCCCTGGGCATACAGGTTGAAAGCTAGGCAAAATGGTTACAGACCTAAGAACACTGCCTGCATTCAAAATGGCCCCCTGCCTCCCAGCACATGGCCAGGGCCTGCCTGTAGCAGCACTCAAAATGGCCCCCACCCACATGGCCTGTCCCCATGAACACCCCAAATAATCGAAAAACACAGAAAATTCAGCACAATCCCATGCCATCCATGCCCTCCATGATGTATAAATTCAAGACACCCCACAGAAAGACTAGGCCCATGCATCACTCACTACCCCTGGGCATAAAGGCTGAAAGCTAGGCAAAATGGTTGCAGACCTAAGAACACTGCCTGCATTCAAAATGGCCCCCTGCCTCCCAGCACATGGCCAGGGCCTGCCTGTAGCAGCACTCAAAATGGCCCCCACCCACATGGCCTGTCCCCATGAACACCCCAAAAAATCGAAAAACACAGAAAATTCAGCACAATCCCATGCCATCCATGCCCTCCATGATGTATAAATTCAAGACACCCCACAGAAAGACTAGGCCCATGCATCACTCACTACCCCTGGGCATAAAGGTTGAAAGCTAGGCAAAATGGTTGCAGACCTAAGAACACTGCCTGCATTCAAAATGGCCCCCTGCCTCCCAGCACATGGCCAGGGCCTGCCTGTAGCAGCACTCAAAATGGCCCCCACCCACATGGCCTGTCCCTATGAACACCCCAAAAAATCGAAAAACACAGAAAAATCAGCACAATCCCATGCCATCCATGCCCTCCATGATGTATAAATTCAAGACACCCCACAGAAAGACTAGGCCCATGCATCACTCACTACCCCTGGGCATAAAGGTTGAAAGCTAGGCAAAATGGTTGCAGACCTAAGAACACTGCCTGCATTCAAAATGGCCCCCTGCCTCCCAGCACATGGCCAGGGCCTGCCTGTAGCAGCACTCAAAATGGCCCCCACCCACATGGCCTGTCCCTATGAACACCTCAAAAAATCGAAAATCATGATGTATAAATTCAAGACACCCCACAGAAAGACTAGGCTCATACACCACTCACTACCCCTGGTGAAAAGGCCACAACAACAGCCCAAAAAAACGAAAATCACAGAAAAATCAGCACAATCCAAAGCCATCCAGGCCCTCCATGATGTTTAAATTTAATACACCCCACAGAAAGACTAGGCCCATACATCACTCACTACCCCTGGTCATAACGGTTGAAAGCTAGGCAAAATGGTTGCAGACCTGAGAACACTGCCTGCATTCAAAATGGCCCCCTGCCTCCCAGCACATGGCCAGGGCCTGCCTGTAGCAGCACTCAAAATGGCCCCCACCCACATGGCCTGTCCCCATGAACACCCCAAAAAATATGAAAACACAGAAAATTCAGCACAATCCCATGCCATCCATGCCCTCCATGATGTATAAATTCAAGACACCCCACAGAAAGACTAGGCCCATGCATCACTCACTACCCCTGAGCATAAAGGTTGAAAGCTAGGCAAAATGGTTGCAGACCTAAGAACACTGCCTGCATTCAAAATGGCCCCCTGCCTCCCAGCACATGGCCGGGGCCTGCCTGTAGCAGCACTCAAAATGGCCCCCACCCACATGGCCTGTCCCTATGAACACCCCATAAAATCAAAAAACACAGAAAAATCAGCACAATCCCATGCCATCCATGCCCTCCATGATGTATAAATTCAAGACACCCCACAGAAAGACTAGGCTCATACACCACTCACTACCCCTGGTGAAAAGGCCACAACAACAGCCCAAAAAAACGAAAATCCCATAAAAATCAGCACAATCCCAAGCCATCCAGGCCCTCCATGATGTTTAAATTCAAGACACCCCACAGAAAGACTCAGTCCACCCACCACTGAGTACCCCTGGGCAAAAGGCCCCAAAACAGCCCAAAAATCGAAAATTCAAAAATTGTAGTTGCAGCAACTGTAATGCCCCAAACAAACTTACTTGTGAAATTTCTAATCCAAAAGTGATCCAAAGAAAGTCAAAAAGGCCTCAAATCCAAATATCCAGCAGCATCCACAAAAAGTAATCCTTCCAGGTGAAGAATATGATTGAAAGTGACCAGCACATGAAGAAAGCACTGGGAGGAGCCTGCTGGACAGGAACAGGAAGTTGGAGACTGTGGGGCATTTCCTCCCCCCCCCCCCAAAATGCACTCCGTGCAAAAAAAAGTGCAGGCAAATGTCAACCTGAGAAGTTATTCTGATAAAAAATCATCATTTCCAGAAGGTTTATGCTACTTGCTGGTGGATTTCTTGTGCAGAATTGCAAATTTTGTATTTTCGCGAGTGCAAGATTGTTGCTGCCCGCCGCATGTACGTGTTCGCAATTGGGAACTCCCGCGATACGTGATCACGGCGTACTCGCGTTGACAAACTCTCGCTGTACAAGGTGGCAAACTCCCGCAGCAAGATCCAAAATGGCGCAGCACTCGCAAAATATCGAGTAAAACAACTCGGCAAACGCTGAATGACGGTAAGTGAACGCCGCGCGTCGAAAAATTGTATCACCAAGAAAAAAAAATCTGCTGCGTGCGAATTTGCGGATTTTTGGTAAATTCGCGAGCGTTCGCGGATTGCGAATTTACCGAAAATCCGCAAAATTCGCGAGCGGAACAGATTTTCCACCCATGCTTAATAACAACTGTGTTAGTAACACACAACACACGATCGCTCAGGTACATGACCCTCCTAAAGCTTCAGCACACCCATAGAGGCGAATATCCCAGAAGGACGGAATCAAACACACGGATAGAGCCCAACAGCAAACACTCATACAAATGGGGCAAGACGGCCATCACATAAGTCAAGGTCCAATTAGCTTACCTCAAAATGACTATGATTCATTTGATAGACCAGAAAGTCCACCACCACATATAAATCTACCCCCGGAAGCTTGCCCCTATGTTATTGTATTCGCAGGGGTGCCAGAACTCAGGGCTGCAGAAAAAGAATCACACCTAGAACTTAAATCCAAAATAATAAAATGGCTGAACATCCATAGGCCCTTGAATACTGGGGAAAGGGGGGAAATTCTATATGTAAGAAGAGTGAACTGGCTAGGAGGCAGAAAGAAAGATATAACAGGGGACTGTATTGTGGCAAATTTCAGAGACGTCAATCTGGTGGAATACATACTGGGAAATACAAACAGAAACCACACCAGTACCATTTGCACCCTCCCTCTGGGGTATTTTTTACCCGAGGAGGCGGAGCACTTATAATTAGACCTATCCAATGTGGAGCACAGGAAGGGCACCATATAGACAAAGGGACAGAATGCCTGACCACCCAGGCCAGTTCTTACCATCTCGAGATTACCCACAGTGGAGAAATAGATTCGCCCCCCTACAGTCGCTCGATGAAAACGACTGACTACGCCCTGCAGAGAATGGGCAAGAAAATACAATTACAGGGGTTGGATCTGTATGTATTACGACAGAGGCGGGGGAAAGCCTGGAAGACCTGAGGATTGAAGAACCCCCAATACTGAGGGGTGGGGTTGCTAGTGAGTTAAAACCCCACAAGAGTACAGAGCGCAGACCGAATGATCAGCCCTTAGAGGGAGGGAAAGCATCTAGGGCAGGGCTAGCTCTACTGTCCTGGAATATAGCGGGCCTGGGGGGGAAATTTGATAACAAGGACTGGAGTGAGTACATCACTGGCTTCCATATTATAGCACTACAGGAGACCTGGGCACGAGACCTCTCTCCCTATCAGTTGGATGGCTACAAATGCTTCTTTGCACCTGCGCAGGAAGGTAGATCAGGGAGAGCAAAGGGAGGGCTAGCCTTATATGTTGACTTAGACTTAAAAGGCACATGGTCACAACCCCCCTGGGTATCAGATATTTAACAAGCAGTGGTATTCCAGGGACAGGGTCAGAGGTTCCTAATATTAAACTTCTATAACTCAGGGCCGATTGATGGGAACTACCCAGTGATACAAGAACTAGAGAGTAGATTAAGTGAAGAAATTGACCAAAGACAGGGGGGCCCAGAACCAATTATTTTGGTTATGGGCGACTTTAACTGCCACCCGTGTCAAAAACTTCTCCCCGTGAGCCCTGATTGGTCCTCTTGCCCTGAAGAAAGTGGCCCACACTTTGAACATAATAAAGAGGGAAAGCTGCTTATGAAGCTACTTGACAGGTTAGCTCTTACCCACACTACTGACCTGTTGGCTCTGAGAGCAGGTGACACTCTCACACCAATATTTAAGGGAAGAGGCTGCTCATCCATCATAGATTTTATCATAATATCCACTTTTGCAAAAGAGCAGGTTAAAGAGGTAAGAACGGACTGGAGCCCCTTTAGTGACCTTAATCCCCTAACTCTCGAAATTCTATATAACGGGCTGACAGTAAGGAACGCCTTTATAGACATTGAAATCCGTCCAACGGATCAGGGGAGGCGCCTAAGATGGGCAAAGATCAATGCTCAAGAATTTTATAGCACCCTATTGGTAAGAGGGAAAGAACAAATAGAGGCCTGCCTTGAATTGACAATAGAGGGCAGAGATGTGGTCCTGGCATTTGAGTCCTTAACTAAGGTGGTTGATGGATTATTAAAAACCAAACGCCCTGTAAAAGACTCAGCAACTCCCCGATGGTTTGACTCTAACTGCTTGTGGGGTTTGAGGGAGCTAAAACTGTGCCTTAAGATGTTCCCGAGAGACAAGATTAAAGTTGCCCTGTGTAGGCGTAATTATAAAATGCAGGTCAAACAGAGAAAGATCACGCTCCAAAAGGAAGTCAAGGCAGACCTGAGGGAAGCAGGTAAAAATAGGGACTACACCCAATTTTGGAGAATCATCAGCAGCCCCTGTTTTCAGGATTCCAGTTCCCCTGTTATCAGTACTAATATACTCCCCGAACAATGGGTTACCCACTTTGAGAGTCTATACAACCACCAGGGTGAATTAGCTAGGGTTGAATCGTGGGAGGGGGCGAGACCCACGGAATTAGAATTCTCTCTACAGGAAATTACTAAGGCAATCCAAGGTCTGACCCAAAATAAGGCACCAGGCCCGGATGGCACCGCCCAGATCTTTATCTAAGTAATATTGAACAATGGGCGCCCATCATAACCAGAGTATTAAATGCAGGGATAAAAACTGGGCTCCCGCGATCTTGGGCTACAGCATTGATTGTCCCTATCTACAAGAAAGGGAGTAGGGACAACCCGCAATGCAATAGACCAATCTCGCTGATAGACGTGTCAGCTAAACTATTAGGCAGGGCAGTCTTAAATCGTCTTACTGAGTGGACAGAAGAGCAGCACACCCTAGCAGACACCCAATATGGATTCAGAACGGGCAAGTCAACTAGTGATCAATGTCTCAACCTCTACCTCCTAGTTGCCAAATACACAAAAGCCAGTAACGGAACGGTGTATATGGGGTTTATGGACCTGGCGGCGGCCTTTGATAACGTAAATAGAAATAAACTCTGGGCCCTCATGTTCAAACTGGGAATTGACCCAGAACTCATAAACATGCTAAAGGAATTACACTGGAACACCACTGCCAAAGTTCGCTATAGCGCGGGGGGGGGTGTACCGATCCCTTCCTGTGCACTAGCGGAGTGAGTCAGGGGTGTATCCTGGCCCCTTTTTTATTCTCTCTCTACATAAATGACCTAGAAAGCACATTGATGGCTCTGGAGACTGACTGCTCGAGAGCAGGATCGCGCCATATACCAGTACTGCTGTACACGGATGACGCGTTCCAGCTTGCACGAACAGCACTGAGCCTGCAACATCTGGTTAATGGATTTGTAAAGTTCATGGAGAATCTGGATCTCTCCGTGAACCTGACCAAATCCTTTGTAATGGTGGCAGGGAAAAAACCCCCCTAAGAAATTTGTATTTAAGATAGGAACTCATGTGCTAGAAACTGTTAATACATTCTTATATTTGGGTCTTTTGTTCGATGGAGAGATTAGGTTCGCCTCCCTGTTGGAGGAAAGGTGTAGGAAATTGGTCTCAGCAAACGGTGCTATTTTAAACTTAGTTTGCACCCAGGCTGGGCCGCTGGTCACCAGAACAAATAATGACGTTGTATAGAGCTGTTAGCACCGCCAAAGCCACGTATGGGGCAGAGGTTTGGGGCTTTAGGGATGTACACCAGCTACAAGTAGAGGAAGATAAGTTCCTACATATGATGCTGAAGACACCACAGAGCATCCCTGCAGCAATTGCACACGCAGAGCTTGGCATCCCATATATTACTGCCCAGATAAAAGTGAGACCCATCCTGACCTGGCTGGGAATCTGGGTAAACCCAGAAGCAGAGCTCAGTAGGCAAATAGTCAAAGACTGGCTTCAGAGAGACAAGTGCCTACTAATCCCTTGGCTAAAATATGTCAAAGAAACTTTAGGGAGCATCGACCACCAAATATTATTCACTGATCCGTCTCTGATCGACACTTTTTGTAAACATAGGATCCAAAAACTACTATTAGGCAAATATGATCTGGGCAGGAAACAACTCGATTCCACAAAAACATCTGTAGCTGCACACTCTTTAGTAAGCAACGGAGAGGATATGGAACCATATTTATTTTTAATGCATAATCAGCAAGATAGATTTTTAATGTGTCGTTTCAGGCTCAATTTGTTACCTAATATTTTAGCTTACCCGGCTGGTTTTACCTTAACAATTGAGCAGAAGGGTGCCTGCGGCTGCGACAATAGGTCTCCGCAGGACACCCTCCATTTTGTACTTTTATGTTCTTTTTATCGAACCCCTCGCCGTAGATTCCTTGTAGATATTTTAAAAAAATCAAAGTTTCAAAATGGTAAAACTGCTCTATTATTTCTGCAAAGAGCTACTGACATGCGCACCTTATGCTTATATCATGAGTTTTTTAAAAATTGCTGTCAAACTGAAAAACACTAGAGGCTGATTTAGGATGTATTTGATTTTATATGCTTTTTAACTATGTCAATTTCGTTTTTAATATTGTATGGTTCAAAAATGTAATGTAACTGATGATTTTTGTATTATGTATTTTTATGATGGTTCTCAATCATTGAAATAAAAATTTACTGAACTGAACTGAACTGACTAGGTATCAAATTTACCCACACAATTCGGGCAGACTTGAGTAATTTATAGCATCCTCAAAGTCAGTCTTTCAAAAATTCCAAAGTATAGGACATGATAATCCAAATCCAAATGTTTCTCAAGAAAAGTCATTTTCAATTGTTTGGAATTTCGGCGTTCGGGCACATATGACCCACGGACACGGTTTATGACTTTTCTTGAGAAACATTTGGATTTGGATTATCATGTCCTATACTTTGGAATTTTTGAAAGACTGACTTTGAGGATGCTATAAATTACTCAAGTCCATGGATGCTGCTGGGAACGCCCCCTGCAACACCCATTGCACACCCATTTAACGCAGGACACTGCGTTAAAGGGACTGATATTTATCAGGCAGGATTACGCCACAAAAAGTGGCTTAGTCCTGCCTGATAAATATCACTCAGTCTTCTGCGCCACCGGAACGTCACAAAAAGTGCATCATTCATGACATGGTCAGTGACATCACTGATGGCATCTCTGATGACATCTCAAATGACATCACTGATGGCATCACTGATGACATCATCCATGTGACAATCAAATACACCTCATCACACACTAGTATAATGTTTCATCACTCACTGTAAAATAGAAAGTGCCATATTTGAAATCATTGACACACCAATAGAAATTTCTAAACACCCACTCAGTTATTCATAGAACTATACACACCTCTAATCACTTACCTATAGATTCAGTGTTATATGCAGTGAATAATCTACAGAACACTATCAAATATACTTATACGCCTATTTCAACATTACACACCAACACACATTGTATTCACTTATAAAGACATCGTTCTGACTTATGCAAACAATTGATTATACTTACATTTACTCACCTACACACTGATACAAACACCACTTGATCTATTTATATAGATAGTAACTCACATTTAGTGTGTTATAATATCACTATTACAAGTATACAGTTATCCATACAGTGACTCATACAATCACTAAGTCTTAGGCACCCTTAATTTAATATAACTGTCACATACACTGCTTTTTTTTCAAGTTTAATGGAGATGTATCATTGAGAGAAATATTTCATCACCACCACACCCATAAACATATACACTCACTGAAACAACTGTTATAACATGTAGTCCTAACCTCATATACCTACTGAATGAACTATTCACACATTTTTTGGCAATCACACACCCCCACCAAACCACATAGACATTCATTTACCCATATAAATACTCAGTTAGGAAACCAATAACAAATATAGTCTTTAACATAGCAATTAAGACAAAGCAATAAAGACTTTCACACAGTTTAGTAACTACACATTACATATAGTGAGACTCTACAAATTAGTCAAGGAAACAATCAATGACACTGTTACTAAATCAACCATCCACACATTTATATTTATATATCCACTCATTCTTCAATGCGAAGTAGTGTATTTATAATACATATTTAAATATCAAAGCAAACCACATTCACTGGATGATGTCATCAGTAATGTCATCAGTGATGTCACTGGCCATGTCATGAATGATGTAATATGTGACATCATCAGCAGTGGATTGCGGGCGCGAAAGTTATAGTGAGTACAACTAACTATAACGGGGGAAGTTCAATGGTTTTGTATGAGTAAAATGTCCAGCTAACTTTAATATATATATATTTATATATACGTGCGCGGACGTGTGCGGACCTTCACGTGCGCGAGCTGCATGCTGATTGGCTGCCAATGTCTGTCAACACTCCAAAACAGAAATTGTTGGCAGCCATCTTGTGCCTCGGTAGACTGAGGCAGAAGAAAGCAGAAAAACAAACATGTAGAACTCAAAAAGGGGGCAGGGTAGAAGCACCCTGACCCCCTAGGCCTGATCAGGGGGTCCCACTAGGACCCCCAAGGCAATTTTATTTTTTTTAAATCAAAAAATCGCGTGGTGCGCGTACCGTGCACGTACGGGTCCGCATACGTATGCGTACGATGCGTGAACGGTGCGCGTACCTTTCCGAGAAAGCTGCATGCTTATTGGCTGTCAACACTCCAAACCAGGAAATGTTGGCAGGCATCTTGTGCTCATTAGACTGAGGCACAAGAAAGCAGAAAAACAAACGTGTAGAACACAAAAAGGGGGCAGGGTAGAAACACCCTGACCCCCTAGGCCTGTTAAGGTGGTCCCACAAAGACCCCCAAGGGCAAATGTTCTTTTTTTTTTAAACCTGGTAGGTTTTTTTTTAAATTACCCCCCCAGGGGGACCAAATCGAGGGGGCAGAGTGATAAAGAAGTGTGGGGGTGCCCAATCCCACCCACACTGCCCCGGGGACCGGCACCCTTCCGGGGCAAAGCAGCACACCCTTCTGGTGCATACTGGAGGCTCCTGGTGGGCTAGTTTGCCCCCAGGGACCCCCAGTATACAAGGGGAATTAGTTGCCCCTCTTCAAACATGCACGGGGGCTGCGTTGCAGAGAGGTGTAAAAAAGGGTGTGGCCTCATTACACCTCTCTGCAATGCAGCCCCCTGGCGCATACTGGAGGCTCCTGGTGGGCTAGATGGCCCCCAGGGACCCCCAGTATGCAAGGGGATTAGTTCCCCCTCTGCAAACGCGCCAGGGGGCTGTGTTGCAGAGAGGTGAAACAAGGGGCATAGCCTCATTTCACCTCTGTGCAATGCAGCCCCCTGGCGCTTACTGGAGGTTCCAGGTGGGCTAGTTGGCCCCCAGGGGCCCCCAGTATGCAAGGGGAATTAGTTCCCCCTCTTCAAACATGCACGGGGGCTGCATTGCAGAGAGGTGTAAAAAAGAGTGTGGCCTCATTACACCTCTCTGCAATGCAGCACCTGGCGCATACTGCAGGTTCAAGGTGGGCTAGTTGGCCCCGAGGGACCCCCAGTATGCAAGGGGAATTAGTTCCCCCTCTGCAAACACGCCGGAGGGCTGCGTTGCAGAGAGGTGTAAAAAGGGGCGTGGCTTCATTACACCTCTCTGCAATGCAGTCCCCTGGCGCATACTGGAGATTCCTGATGGGCTTTCAGGTCTTATATAGTTAGGAATTAGCATTAAAAAAACCTTTGAAATTCACTGAAAAAACATAGGTTTCAGGCCTTATATAGTTAGGAATTAGCATTTAAAAAACCTTGCAAATTCACAGAAAAAAACATAGGTTTCAGGCCTTATATAACTAAACATAGCAAAGGCACATCTCCATACCAGTCTTGAACCATTTTGCCAAGTTTGGTGTAATTCCATTCAGCCATTCGGGCTGTAGCTGTGTCTAAAATTTCCTATGGAAATTAACATGGAAAAAACACGTTTTGGAACCCCCCTTTTTTCTCGGCCCCCGCTTGACGAATCCCCCCGAAACTTTCAAGGAAGGAGCGGAGCGGAGCGAGGCAATTTTAAGGAAAATGACACGCAGATTCCTGAATCGGCGCCAAAGTTATTCCCAATAGAACACATACTCAGCAGCAACCAATTCATCTGAATTCTATATTGAAGTTAACCGGCGTTTTGCAGTCCCCAGATCCTTAATCATAGGCAATTCAAAACTTCTCAGCAGTTCTCAAACACTACGGTATCTGCATGCTAAGTGAGTCACTTCCTGATGCATGCTGGAACATGAAGTATGTTTGAGTTAGTCCTTGCCCTTCCGTGGGTTCTGCAATTTTGAAGTTTAATAATTCATATTTAAAACCCTTCACTGGGCCTCAGAAAACAACTTGCTTGGTTTTAATCACAGGCTTACTGTGCTGCTTTGAAGTTTGACACAGTTCCAAGCCCCTGCAGCCCCATGCTCTGTTCTAATGTTGGTGTAGTCCTCCACGGCCAGACTGCCGTAAAATATATGACCATCTTGCCCTGAATTGAGGACGCACTCAGCAGCAATCAATGATCTGTTTTGGACTTGCTCACCAGTAAAATGTTTCCCACGGAAATGTCTAACTACCAGATACTTTTGGTGGCAGTGATCAATGGTCCTTAGGTGTTCAAAGACCCTATTATTGCCTGAAAATGTAGTGCTTACCGACATATCGCATTTGGCTGGGACACTCAAGGAGATATGGTACTGAGCGGGAATATCGTCGTAAAAATATCGACTAACCTAAATATCGCCGCAAAAATATCTACAGGAGAAATATTGATGACAAAAATATAGTTTGACCAGAATATCGACAGACAGTTAAGTAATATCGATTACATTAATATAGTTGTAATAAATATCGTTTACAAAAACATAGTATACAAAAATATCGTTTTTTAATTAATTATAAGTAATGTAGTGTTTTTAATGAGTATTTGTTGTCAAAGTAGTATTTTTTGTAGTATTTTATTAGTTAATAATGTATTTCATGTTGAATTTAGTGTTAATAGTTCTGTAGCGGGTTGTGGGTTTATAGGGGAGTAGGGTGGGAAGTAATTTAAATATAATTAAATAATAGATTAATTAATGTTTTAAATGATTATAAATAGTGTATTAAATAATAGTTAATTGATTTTTAATTATGTAATTAATTATGTTAATAGTTTAATTAATTTTAGCTGTGTGTACTTGAATTTTTTTGTGAAAATGTAGTGAATTAATTACATTTTAATTGAATAATTATTTAATTAATGATTAATTAAATAAAAATAAAGATTTGTTATTTTATAAATGAGTAAATACATTTAGTAATTTTTACACCTACACTTAGATTAATAAATGTTTTAAATGATTATAAATAGTGTAATAAATAATAGTTAATTAATTTCAATTAGTTAATTGATTTATAATTATGTAATTAATTATGTTAATAGTTTAATTAATTTTAGCAGTGTGTACTGGAATTTGTTAGTGAAAATGTAGTGAATTAATTACATTTTAATTGAATAATTATTTAATTAATGATGAATTAAATAAAAAAAAAGATTTGTTATTTTATAAATGAGAAAATACATTTAGTAATTTTTACACCTACACTATCCAACGCTTTCCCTACTGTTGCACCTTCTGGAGTGGGAATAGTAATTTTTACCCCTACGCTATCCAACGCTTTCCCTACTGTTGCACCCTCTGGAGTGGGAATAGTAATTTTTACCCCTACGCTATCCAACGCTTTCCCTACTGTTGCACCCTCTGGAGTGGGAATAGTAATTTTTACCCATACGCTATCCAACGCTTTCCCTACTGTTGCACCCTCTGGAGTGGGAATAGTAATTTTTACCCCTACGCTATCCAATGCTTTCCCTACTGTTGCACCCTCTGGAGTGGGAATAGTAATTTTTACGCCTACGCTATCCAACGCTTTCCCTACTGTTGCACCCTCTGGAGTGGGAATAGTAATTTTTACCCCTACGCTATCCAACGCTTTCCCTACTGTTGCACCTTCTGGAGTGGGAATAGTAATTTTTACCCCTACGCTATCCAACGCTTTCCCTACTGTTGCACCCTCTGGAGTGGGAATAGTAATTTTTACCCCTATGCTATCCAACGCTTTCCCTACTGTTGCACCCTCTGGAGTGGGAATAGTAATTTTTACCCCTACGCTATCCAACGCTTTCCCTACTGTTGCACCCTCTGGAGTGGGAATAGTAATTTTTACCCCTACGCTATCCAATGCTTTCCCTACTGTTGCACCCTCTGGAGTGGGAATAGTAATTTTTACCCCTACGCTATCGAACGCTTTCCCTACTGTTGCACCCTCTGGAGTGGGAATAGTAATTTTTACACCTACGCTATCAAATGTTTTAACTAATAATATATTGTATATTTTAATTATATGTATGTATTATTGTTGTTATATAAAGTAATGTGTTAAATATATGTATATGTACACATTTATTAAGTTTATAATGAAAAAGTGTAGTTAATTTGTTTTCAATAGTTTAAAAATAAAAGTAATGTAATGTATTTTGTTAATAGTACTTATATTTATTTCTTATTTAATGTAATTTTAATTCATTTAAAAAGTCGATATTTTTTACATCTATATTTATTACAACGATATTTTGGAGTAGATATTTATGTACTTACCTGTTTAAGTAGAGGGTGTCGATATTTTTGTAAACGATATTTTTACAAATATATTTATGTCAACTATGTTTTTGTAATCGGGGGCGCTAGAGGGCGCACTGCGGAATGGCTGGCTGCTGAGTCGGCTCCGCCGGACGGGCGCGTTTACTCGGACCCCTTGGCCCCCAACCTGCCCCAATTCCCACGCAAGTTAGCTGAATGGACATCTGACGGCCCCGGCTCCGTAATGTGGAGGTATCGACCAGAAGGTGAACGGCACGCCGGAGAACTCAGCAATTAACCGCGCGACACTGCGAGGCTGACCAAAATGGCGGAGAGCGGTAGCGGCGACCACAATTGAAAACGACCGATGTCGCCCCCGGACGCTCTCAGGGCTGACCTCAACCCGACGCGCTAGCAGCAGAGACCAAACGCTGGCGAAAATCAGGTACAATATGCCTGTACTGCAGGTGGAACTTACAGCGGACTGTGTGCGTTCCAGGACGGCCAACATGGCGGCGGCGGTGGAACGCACACTCGGCGACCCTGCTCCAGACGCTGCCAACTCCCCGCTTCAATGAACCAGGGTGAGACCAGATAGAGAAACGCTACACTACACGGCAGCAAAGGCGGGAAAGGGAGTGAGGCGGCTGGGGGCGCACCGGGGAGTGTGGACAGGTGCGGGGCTCCTCTACGCTGCTACGCGCTACACCTAAAGGCGCGAGCCAGACCCGCCAACTACCGCGGGCCGGTTCCGCCAGGCAGGGGGATACCCAGGCAGTGGCAAGATCCCACAACAAATGCAATACCACGGGACACGCCAGTATAGAGCGCCGAGCTGAAATGAGTGACTATGTGGCTGAGTGGAACGTCTGATGCGTAGATCCACAGCGCAGAGGGCGGTTGGTGCACAGTTCCGGCGCACACGGGCGACGACCAAGCCAATAACCCCACCAAGCCCGCAAGTTGTTAGCCCAGCTATATCTCCGGGGGCGATGGGGAAGCCTGACAAGCAGCAGTCGAAGCTGCCCTTCGAGGCAAGAAAGCAAACGGCAAAAACAGGAGCTGCTCAAGAAGCGGACGGAGACCAGGTTCTGGGGGACGGCGCCGGCATGGAGGCAGTACTACGGGCTATCCAGCAGAGCCTGCAAGATATGAATAACAAAATGGACAATGTCATGGCGCGAGTGGACTCTCTGTCAACCAAGCTGGAAAACCACGAGGAGAGACTGGTGGAGGCGGAACAGAGGATCTCCTCGGTGGAAGACCACTCCAAAGACCTCACGAAAACACACAGCGCCATCGAGAAGACCCTGGAAACCCTGAAGGCGAAGGTGGAGGACCAGGAGGCGAGGTCCCGCCGCAACAACGTGCGCATCTCGGGCCTGCCGGAATCCACCAACACCGGCAGGATGGAGACGTACGTGGAAAACATGCTGAAGGATATATTCGGGGCTGGAAGCTTCTCCGACGTCTTCCTGGTTGAACGCGCGCATCTTTCCCTGGCCCCCACTCCGAAACCAGGGGCTCCGCCGCATATAATCATTGCCCGAGTGCTCAACTACAGAGACAGGGATACTATACTTCGCCTGGCGAGGGAAAAAGGCGCCATTACCCACCAGGGCAACTCGCTGGAGTTTTATCCAGACCACACCATGGCGGTGCAGCAGGCTAGAAAGGAGTTTGCTCCAGTGAAGAAGAAACTTCGTGAGCTGGAAATTGGTTACGCGATGCTGTACCCAGCTAAACTTAAAATCCTAACGGATGGCAGGCCGGTGGTCCTCACGACGGTGCAAGCTGCCCAGGATTACGTCAAGACCCTCACCAAGCGTCGGAAGGATCGGGAGAACGCGGGCAGAATGAGCGACAACGACTGACAACGCGATGGCTGACCTATGCGTACCATTGGATTGCTTCTTCGAAGTTGGCAGCAGGCGACGGACGCTACAAGTGGAACGAGACTATCATTTGCACTCCACGAGGACGTGGTCGTTGCTGCTGGCGAACATTGGAAGGGGGCCGTGCATGGCAGTAACGCAGTAAGTACACTTGGGGAGTGTTGTTGTAGAACCCGCACACGGAATCAGTGGGTCAACTGACTAAAGACATGCGGCTGGCAGGCTGTACTAAATGCACTAACACTGGGAAACCCCGAGACACTGACTTTGAGGGTGTGCGGTACTGCCTGTGTATGTTCTGGAACCACGAGGGGAGACGGGGGGTTAACGATTGTCATAAATGCATGCGAGGGGATGGGAGGGGGAGAGGAAGGGGAGAAGAAATTTTGACGATATCATTATGTAGAATCGCGCTCGTCCACATCCACTATGTGGATGGAGATGTGTGCTTTGGGCGACACCCCCAGGATGGTGTACCCCACAACAAGTTTAATCACAGTTCTGAAGTTCGGGGGGGAATGGCTTTGGCACAGTTTGGGCGCTGAAGTGGGTGGCGGGGGGGAGGGGAAGCTGAGAATGGTTCATATGTTTGCACTGTGTCTGAGAAACATTGCGACCTCTTTTGTTGCCTGTACTATTGATGTTAAAGATGCGCTATTTCACAGGTGGCCACACGACTCACGCGACACACGATTTCACCTGACCGCATGTTAATGGCACGCTTTGACACACTCAACTTTCTCACATGGAATGTCAGGGGGCTGGGGAACCCGAAAAAAGAAAAGGTAGATGTTTGCGTACCTTGATAGACTTAAGGTGGATGTGGCATTACTACAAGAAACGCACATGGCACCCACGTCCACATCCCGGCTGGGGAACAAATGGGCAGAATCCGCCACTGGCTCTTACTACTCGTCATACTCCCGGGGCGTCAGTATTTTGATCAAGAAAGGGACTCACTTCAAAATCAAAGACACGTACACTGACAAAGGGGGACGATATGTCATAGTGGTGGGCGAGGTGAGACAGCAAAAACTAGCTCTAGTGAATGTGTATGGCCCGAATGTGGATGATGCAGGGTTTTTCGAAAGGTTATGGCACACAATAGCGGATATACAGGCGGATAATGTAATCTGGGGGGGGGACTTTAACGTCACACTCAGCGACGGGCTTGACAGAGCTCCACACACACTTGAGCAACATACCAAGGCGAGGGAAATGCTGCTAGACGCAATATCCGATATGCACGTAAGCAACCTGTGGAGGATACTGCACCCGGGGGAACAGGTAGCCACACACGTAAATGCGGCAAATAGGAGCTGGTCCAGGTTAGACTACTGGTTAGCCACACAGGACGTCCTCACATGGGTAGAGCAGATAACACATCTCCCGCGAACACTGTCAGACCACAATCCGGTACTACTAAGGTTACGAATCCCTCACTATGTCCCACCGCCCTACACCTGGCGATTTAACGCGCAGGCCCTGCAGGATCCACTATACGTTGATATAGTCCTGAAAGCAATTACCGACTACTTTGAGCTAAATGCCCCCACCACAGAAGACCCGTGCCTCCTGTGGGAAGCATTTAAAGCAACGATACGGGGCGTGTGCATTAACACGTCCGCAGGTATATTAAAAGATATCCGTCACCAGCTTAAAAGGAGGGAGGAGATGCTTCGAGACCTGGAACAACGATACACAACCACTGGGGACACGGCACTACTGAGTGACATCCAGGTACTATTGTTGGAATACAACACATTTGCTGATGATGAACTTAAGTACATCTTCAAGAGGACCACGGCTAGGAGATATGGGGAAGGGGGTAGGCCGGGCAGAGCTCTAGCGGAAAAGATTTGCTCAGGTAGGGCACCACAACATATAGCGACTATACGCACAAAAAACGGCGAACGTGCACACGACATACCGACCATAATGGGAGAATTCAGGGACACATATGGGGCACTGTACGAGGCCAGGGCTCAAATACCACGGGAGGAGATATTGGAATACATGGCTGACGTAGAGATCGCCTGGCTGGCGGACGGACACAGGGAATATTTAGCAAGGCCTATCACAACACAAGAAGTCATAGATACTATCAAAAGACTCCCTAATGGCAAAGCACCGGGCGCAGATGGCTTCGTCATAGAATTTTACAAAACGTATGCAGACACGCTAGCGCCACATCTGGTGAATCTGTACGAAACCGCACACGAAGCCCAAACACTTCCACCATCCATGAGAGAGGCGCTGATCATAGCTCTTCTCAAACCGGGCAAGGACGAAGAACAATGTGACTCGTACCGCCCCCTCTCATTAATTAACGTAGACACTAAGATATTAGCTAGCATACTAGCGGACCGACTGAAGCCGCTCATGCCGATGTTAATAAGACCGGACCAGGCAGGTTTCATTCCGGATCGCTCGACCACGCACAACACTCGCACCCTTTTTGCTCTGGCACATTACCTGGCCCCAAATATAAAAGCGGTAGCTGTCTTACTGGATGCGGCCAAGGCATTCGATACGATTGACTGGCCATTCTTACACGCAGTCCTAATCCGGATGGGGTTCCCCCCATTATTCATCGGCTGGATCACAATGCTATACTCGGGCCTGTCAGCTCGCATACGGGTGAACAAGCATCTATCGACCCCGATAGACATAAGGCGAGGCACTAGACAGGGGTGCCCTCTGTCGCCAATGCTGTTCGCCCTTATACTAGAGTCCCTAGCGTGTAAAATACGACAGCACCACCACTATTCAGCTATTCAGATGCCGACGCGGCCCATACACATAGCCCTGTACGCAGATGACATGGTCCTCTACGTAAAAAACCCGGAGACTAATCTCAACCCCCTACTGAGGGAATACATTAAATTCGGCCAATATTCGGGTCTCCACATCAATTGGAGCAAATCCCTCATACTCCCGCTGACGGACAGTACCCAGCCCACAGCGCTGGACTATCCCCTGGAATGGCAGGATGAACCGACGAAATACTTAGGCATTTGGTTCCATAGAGACCCGGAACTAGTCATCCGCACCAACTACGGGAGAACTGTCTCAACACTGGAAGATAAAGTCAAGAGATGGATTGGGCTACCGCTCTCACTGGCAGATAGACTCGCCATAGTAAAAATGGTACTCCTGCCTAAATTCTTATATCTTTTCAATAACATACCTATCAAGCCCCCGGCGGAGGTGTTTCGTAACATAAAATCCCTCATGCTCTCCTTGATCTGGGCGGGGAAACAGGCTAGATTGGACCTGCAGACTCTGACACTGCCGTACGCTAAAGGGGGTTTCAAGGTGCCAGACATTTATCTATACTATCAGTGTGCGCAGGCGCAATTCGCACATTATTGGTTTCACGAGATCCCATTCCTAACACATGTTGCTGTAGAACAGGGAGATGCTGATCCCATCCCACTGACGAGTATATTGCCGCACAAACGCCCCAGATTACATGATCATGACATTAACCCAGTGAACGCCACGATAGAAGCATGGAGGACACTGAGTAGGATGGCACGTTGCACACCACTCTACGCACCAACACTCCCATTGGCTCACCATCCGGCACTGTCTGTCACACAGGAACAGGTGGGGATGGACCTTCTTAAACGAGCTGGCATAGATACCCTAGGAGATTTATATAGAGACGGGCAATTTATAACGTTAGACCAACTGACATACATTCAGAATCCAACCCTGTTGTTTAGCTTCAACTACTACAGATTACAGAGGGCGGTGAAAGAACATTTTGAGACATTCCCGGAAGAACCACAAGCACTTGCACCACTGACACTCGTGCTCAGCACCCCCACAGCATCACACTTGGTGTCTCGACTGTACCACAGCGCGCAATCTAGCAATGGGGGTAACACCACAAAAGCCAGGGAGAAGTGGAACACAGCACTGGGGGATGTCCTCACGGAAGAGGAATGGGAGACCTACTGCATGCTAACGGGGATGCTGACGCCAAACGGAAATCTTAGACTGATTCATTATAAGTATTTGCACCACATGTACCACACGCCTGAAAGGCTGCATAGATATGGTCTGAGAGACAACTCCAACTGTACTAGGTGCGGACAGGAACACGCAGATTTCATACACTTGGCGTGGCACTGCGATGCGGTGGCGCAATACTGGGATCAGGTGATGCGGACACTCAACACTATGCTGGGGGCCACATTGCCATGTACTGCTAAAGTCTGTCTCCTGGGATTGGTGCCACACTTGAGAGCGAGACGACGTAAATTATGTGTGATTGCACTACTGATGGCGAAGAGGAGAATATCCTTACATTGGAACAGTAAGCGGAAACCAAAGGTGAAAAACTGGATAGAGGATTTGACTTATTGTAGAGATACTCTAGTCACATATGAGGAGGAGTTACCTATGGGGTCCCGCCCCAGAGACTTTTGGGAACCTTTCAGACAATATCTGGTGTCAGTGGCTTCTGATGACGAAACGTGCTGAACGTTCAATTGCTACGGGTCGCTTGCTACTCTGTGCAACACATGGCAGGGCAATGAGGGGGGGAGAATGTTGTGACACAGTGCCTTGAATTTTAAAGGGGGTTATTGTTTTGTTGTTGTGTCCTTCCCCTAAGGTTACGGGGGTTTTGGCTGAAAATACTGAAAATGTGAGACTGACCAGGCATATACACCATTCTGATGCATTGTCGAACAACAAGCCTACACTGACACTGACAACGCGCCGCCGGACCTATGGTTGTCGGCTGATGGGCTGTGTATGGATGAGACTCTGATTTACTCTTAAGTAACGTGAACAGCGGCCTTCTCAGGTTGTAGGCGATATTGAATGTACTATTTCTATGACAATGTGCAATAAATGTCTTACCCAAAAAAAAAAAAAAAAAAAAAACTATGTTTTTGTAATCGATATTTCAACACCCTACCAGGAGATATATCACCAACTATGAGCTACAAGTATAAAACTGGTTAATGGTGAGAGTGTTGCCATTCATGGTGTACCATTCCTTTCCAGTGTGGCTATTTTTGCAGGCCTTTCAGAGACCACATTGTAAGAGACCTTGAAGGTTATGTTCTTTGAGGCACATGATGAGACTTGTGTCACTATAAACCCAGGCATCTTTGTCCTGGCCCTGTGGTAAGTGATACTGAGTTTTTCTCCAATTTTGTTACCAATGATAGGGTCACATCTCAGGATTCCTGCCTGTTGTCAAAGATGATACATTCTCTGTTAAACCCTTTTATGCAACTGATTGCCTTTTGGAGAATCCACTGAGGTTAATCCTGTTCTCTGAACCATTGGACCATCACCTTTTGTTCCTTCAGATAGGCTTCGTGGGTGCTGCATTTTCTTCCTGTACTCTGTAGTTTCCCATAGGGGAAACTCTATTTCAGATTGGCCAAGTGTCTGCTGAGGGTATGAAGAAGACTGTTACCAGCCGTGAACTTTCTGAACAGATGATTGTGAACGTCCTTGTTGAGTATCCCTAATTTGACATCAACATATTTGATGCTGGGCTTGCTGGTGCTATGAGTGAAAACCGGTTGAGAGTATTGTTGCTCAGGTTTCTGACAAGCTCTGTAGCAGACGTACTAGTACCCCTCCATATAATAAAAGGATCATCAATATATCTGAACCGAAGAATAGCTTTTTACAGGTGCGTAGTGTGGATGGCATCAATAACAAAGATATTCACAGGTCTAAACAAACATTATCCAAACCATCATAAAACATTCAACAAACCACTCTGAATATAGAGAGAAATCTTATCTCTTTGTTGTAAGGAAAGTGTTGCGGCCGCAATTCCCTTTACAACCATAAAACAGCTGCCTAACCACATGCGGGGATAGATGAGTAGTCACTGCGGTGACTGTGTGCAGAGATTAACAAGTAGCCAGTTTACCATCCAATCAGTGAACGTTGACCGCCATAGATGTGACGTAAGGGTATACAGCGGTATCACAAACTGCTGTAAGACACATGTGGTATGAGGAGGCATATGTGAGATAGGATCTTTTACTCGTTTTCCATTACCAACGGGAGGAGGTACCTGGGCTGGATGACCTAATCAATAGAAGTATGATTTATAACACACAATAGATAGAGAACATATTGGAGCATGTCAGTAGTTGCACAAAACAACAGTCCCTGGCTAGTTTTTGGTGATAATACAAGAAGGCATAGGTGCTGACAGCAGTTTTTACCCGGTTCTTCTGGGGCAATACAATAGGATAAAACTGCTGCCAAATAATAAATTACATAATTCTGTGAGACATAGTGACAGTGATGGTGCTGTGCAGTCTGGGCTGTCTGACAGGCCTGCACTTTTAAGATGTGATATTAGGGGTATGAACCTCAAAATATTGTTTGGTTCTTGTCTCCTTTTTAGAGCGGTGCCTCCTGTTTTTCCTGAGCCGTTGCCAGGTAAGGTGAGGCAGCTTCCTTTGAACAATAAGGTGAGAAATTGAAGCTAGGTTCCCATGAATTAGCAATCTTAGTAAGCATATATTGATTAGAAATGTCACTATTAGGAACATTATCTATACTTATTATGATTATTATACACCCCACATTGAAATATGATGTTCTTTTTTCTCATAGACACCGTCTGTCAAAGGATGTGGTATGAGGAAGGATTTCTGTTCACACCGCGAACTGGGTGACTATGGTGGTATCATTCAGATCCATTATATTATATAGGTTTCTTGGTATATAATTTTCTTTGCAGTAGCAATTCAGTAGTAGGTCCTGAAGAAAGCACGGTTAGAGTCAGTTAACCTTAGATGCTGAAACATGTTGACCATGTTAAGATTCTAGATAGTTATTTGTTAACACTATCTTTGCACTGTTTTTAGTTTGAACTATGAGTTACATCAATAAAGTTAGGTTTCTCATAGATCAATTTTAACATTTTTTCACTTTGTTCACCTTAGCACTGCACCAAACAATCCCATTTGATCACCATCTGTTTACATCTGGTAAGATTCCATTTTCTCAGTAGGGATCACTTACTCGGGCGTTTTGCGGGCTGTGAATAAGTTTGTAGCCCCTGTTAAGCCCTGAGTATTGTGGATAAGGAGACCCAGATGAAGATAAAGATCACTAAGTTTGGTGACTGATGGGTATCCAAGGAAGAGATAAGATTTCTCTCTATAATCAGAGTGGTTTGTTGAATGTTGTATGATGGTTTGGATAATGTTTGTTTAGACCCGTGAATATCTTTGTTGTTGTACACTGATTTTCATAGGGCTGTGTATTCACGCTGGTCTTCAAAATTAGCCTTAGACCCCCCCTTAAAGTATTTATTTTTTGTGTGGATGGCATCACCACATACTTGCTCAAACCACCAGCCTAGGAACAGGTTAGCAAAACTGAGGGCCAAGCAAGTACCCATCGCCTTGCAGAAGGTTTGTCTGTATAGGATGCCATAAAAGGTAAAGATGTTATTGTGGAGAAGGTATCTTATCATCACCTCAATCATCTCAGTTTAGAACAAGAATTTGATGTGTCTTGCGTGCAAAATGTTTTAGTATGCTGCAATACCTTTTTCAGAATCAATAACCGTATATATAGACCTGATGTCAAGTGTCATTAGAACCAAATCATCTTCCCATATGAGGCCTGAAATTTTACCCAGAAACTCTTTGGTGTCCTTCACATATGAAGGTAAATTGATGACAAAATCCCTTGGTACTCCATCTACATATTTGTTTACATTTTCTGGGGCATTGCCCTTGGAAGACACAATGGGTCTTTCAAGGGCATTTGTGATGTCCTTGTACACCTAGGAAAGAATGTGAAGTCTGAGAAATTTGGGGGGGAATTCTCTTCAGAGAAAACAATACTCTTCCCAGTATAGAAGTCCCTTGTCCCTCCATATGTGTAACTTATCCCAAAGAGTGGCGACGCTCCTGGCATAGGTGGCCTTGTCTGTGATTTCATAAAAGTTGTCTCATGGCTTCTTTAATGGAAGATTTTCTTTTGAGAAGCACAATGCTGTCACCGTTGTCTGTTGGACATATAAAAACAATCTCATATTTGGCTATAGAGGCTATAGAATTAATCCGATCTAGGGATATATTGAAATTCCTTTTCAGGTATATATGCTTTCCAATGTTTGTGAACACCCTAGTGCTGAACTTGTAGTTCACAGTTCATTAGATATATATCCTAGAGGGTCCCAGCCAACTGTGATATACATATGCATGAAGTAGCAATTCATTTGCAGCGAAGAAGGGGGTCCTTGAACACCTAAGGGCCATTGATCACTGCAATCCCTAGTACCAGGTACCTAGACATTTCCATGAGAAACATTTCAGTGATCACACCAAGTAGTTTTTTTAATGCCATTGAACAGATTGTGCATACTCCCAGAGGTGAGGGTCACACTTTCAGACTCAGGAAAAGAGAGTCCCAAGTGATCATTGTGCTTGATACCTGTGTCCTGGGGGCCTTAATTTAGATGGGGAACTGAATATACATCTGTATATTGAGTTATGTTCCATATATGTATTCCTGTGCCTCCTCCAACTAACTACTGTTACAGAATTAGTTTTGTGCTTTACTGTCTTCTTTGTGAGCCCTTCTCTATTAGACACTGTGTTTTATTTCCCACAATGACTCTGTCTTGTTGTGTTCTTTATTAGAGAAGTAAAGGAAAGGGCACTCTGTGGCAGCCACGAGAATCAGCTGGACGGGTTCCCCTACCCATTTCTTTGACATCATTGCGGTGTTAATTTAGTTCCACAGAAATGAGATTTTCTTTGTCCTCCTCTTTTAATTTCACTTTAAGATCGGGTGCCTTGTACAACATATATCTGTGGTATAAAATCTAAGTGTGTTGATATTGTATTTGCCCTCTCAGGACAGTCTTACGTCTTGACATATGTGTAATAATTTGATACATTGGTAATTTTCTCCAGCTGTATAGACAGTTCTGTATCTTAGATCTATACTGCACTATTTTGAATTTCTCGTTTGAATCTCTGCACTTGTCCATGTACTTACAAGCCCATGAGCTTGACAGATGCGCATATATTTTATTCAGTTTTACTTTGATAGTTGTATTGTTCCTTGAATTGCACACAGAAGTCTAATTTAGCTCCCTGGGATGCTACTGTTCCTTCCAGGAGTTTGTTAGCCCTACAATCTGCCCTTGTGCACAAATATAATTTTGTTCACGTGACATTCCTGCCCACTCAGGCCCATCCAATGTCATACACAGTTTACATTACAAACACTCGGTGATATACTGAGCTCTCTGGGGCTCAACTATGGCACACATATTTCTTTATCCTATGCCTTGTGTAGTTCCTGTGAACTTGAACTGTAACAGCTCATATGCCTACTGGGACGTAACTATTTCTTTTACATCACATATATCTTTTCTTACATATGTCACACTGCCCATCTGGGCTAATTTCCGGATTGATGGCTTTGGTCTATGATGTTGTACGCCATCGCAAGGAGACACTCATCTGCTTAATTTCCTTCAGCAACAGTGTTATAGTATTTTTTCTGTTTTAGTTCCCACATTAATTCTTATTCACAATCGCCCATTATTTATGAGCACATCATTCACAGCGTGCTAGCCCTAAGCCCAATTGGTTGGGTCTGTCATCTATCTTAATTGTTTCATTATGTAATTTGAATCTTGGATCCCTGTCTACACTGTGCACCCCCACTGTGTGCTCACTACATCCCATTGAGCTTTACTGTTGACTTTTGTCTCGTGCGATCATTTCAGTTATTGATTTTGCATTTCAGTGTTCTGTTGCCTTCATTACACTATCTATATTGTTTGATGAATTATCATCTCCAGAATAAACATTATTTTAGCAGGCTAAGATAGCGCCCATGTGTATTGGTTATTTTATGTGATGCTCTTAATGTGTCTGTCTTCACTGTTCAGTTATTCAAATGAATACATACACCGTTTTGCCTACATTTCTGTATGTCAGCAAGGCCACTGCGACTGCCAAAACGAGTCATGTAAGAGTAAACCTGTCTACACCATGCATTCCTGACTGAGCCTCAGTTTTTCCTTGTTGCATCCTCCCTATTAGCACCGGCTTGCTCGACTGGCTTAGTGCTCCACTCCTCATGGGTTAGTGGTCCAGTGTTTCCTGGAATCAATCTATCTATCTATCTATCTATCTATCTATCTATCTATCTATCTATCTATCTATCTATCTATCTATCTATCTATCTATCTATCTATCTATGATAACATTTCAGATGTTGCAGTGATGTTAAAAATGATATTATATATTTTCACAGAGAAAAACAAATGTTAAAGGAGTGCTATTATTAGGTAAACATGTCAGCTAAAACATACCATTTTAAACAAGCAAAAACACTGACATTCGCCTATTATATTTATCTCAAGTAACTACAACTCATTCCCGAAAGTATCTATTACACGTGGCCTAAAATAACTATAACCTGCGCAGCACCTGTTTGTGATTAAAGCTATTCAAAACGATCTTCCAGAGTACGACTGAATTACTACACTGTGCCATACACAATGTTGTCATGAATGATGTCATTTCAGCTGTTGAATTGATTTTATCAATGATGTCATACAACATGCAGGAGTGATGTAATATGTGAGGTAAACAGCACTGTTTGGTAAATGCGAGTTATAGTTACTTGAAATAATCATAACTCATGATTTTCAGAGGTTTTATTTGTTTAAAATGACATGTTTTAATTTACATTTTCATCTAACTATAAAGTTCCTTTAACATTTTGTTCAGTGAATTTCTACTATAAAAAAATGTAAACTAACATTTTAATACAATTCTTAACTATAATGTCACTTGAACTTTGTTTGGTTCAGTGAATTTCCTTTTTTTTAACATAAAGCAAGATGTCCATTTCCATGCACCCAACCCCCTGCAAGCACCCTACCCTCCCACTGGCACCCACTTGCTCCACAATGCAACGCCTGTAGCAGCCAGGTGCTGGGCCCCAACCCAGTGCAAGTGCCCTTCCTCCCTCAGTTCCCTGCTCATAAGGCCTGGCCACAGTCAGTCAGACTTACTTACTTTTTCAAAGGGTCACAACACTAAAATAAAAAAGGGAGCCTATTAGCTTTATCAGGGGTGCACATGTGAACATATATGAAGCAGATCTATCAGCTTTATCCAAAAATCAATAAAAACTTTAATAGAATATATATTTCATACACTGCAATGTTTAATAAAATTGATTGCTTTAAAAAATGTTTAATAAAGTTTTATTTAAAAAACAAAAAATCCAAATGTCTTTGAGTGATTCTTTTAACATTTTTTAGTCCATAAAATGGAATCATGAAAACAACCACAAGAGGGCCTTGTACTCCAGTTGAAGAGCATTGACTTTGAGGTAGGAGTGCCTTATAAAATTATGGTAAATTCTCCTAGGGTCATGGATTTAATAACACAGGCGACTTATATTTTTACTGCAGCCCCACACAACGTTAAAAACATGTTTGGTGCAGCTCCTGCATGTTCTAGGGAGATCACCAGGATGAAAATACTAATTTAAAAAAGTACTAGGATATTATGATACAGTTCTTGCTGGAGCAGTGAATAATAAAGGAATGGGGCACTGCAGAACATATGGCCCCCGGGCATGGGGTTATAGTGGCCGATCTCAGCTCGGGGAGGGGGCACATGCCCCTCTCCAAAATAAAAAAAATGGATCAGGGGATACAGTCCACAGGGTCTGAACAGGTTCAGAGAGGTGGGCAGCACACTCCTTACCCAAAAATCAAATACCATTCCTAGGGGATGGGGTACCTGGTTCCTGCACATGCTCGGGAGGGAGTTGCATGCCTCCTTGCCTTATTTCATTAGGCCATGGGGAATGTTGGGTTCCATCAACAAGAGAGTAAGGGTCAGGAAAAACACTCTCATACCCCTTATAAACCAATATGTCAAACAACAAGAGAGTGTTAATGTACACAACAAACACAGTAAGCAAGACAAATTCTGTTCAAGGTGCTACTGAACCTTAGAAAAGACAATTATTTTTAGTAGGAAAGATAGAGTGCACGTGCTCAGAGATCTAGCTAAAAGGACCCTCAGGCCCCAGTGAAACACTGGTAGCCAGTTGTCTTCATTGGGTCCTCCTTAGTTGCTAGAGAAGTGAAAGTGAGTTAAAAAGAGTATGGACTACACCTCCAAATTACTTTAATAAGAGGGTAGCTCTAACTCTATTAAAACCAGTGATTGAAAAACATGATTATTTTTCAGGACTATGAAAAGGTTGTGCAAATTTGAACCAATTAGTCCATTAATCAGGTGAAAGAAAAGAATTAATAAGATAAAATACGGTCAACATGTTTCTGCTTTTGGAGCAATAATTCAGCTCAGCATTCGTCAGGACCAATGAAACAATACAATACCACTCACTGATCGGAGCACGCTAAAGCGCTCAGACCCAAGCAGTAATGACACGGAACAATACGACCTGCAGTTGTCGAAGCTCCTTTTAGGAAAATCTTCCCCGATTTCAATTAACTCCTGATTGTAGGAGAAACGATAAAATTCTGTAGGGGTGAATAAAAAACAAAAAGTGTCCAAATTACGAACTCTAAGAAATATGCATCCACCCTATTAGACTCTAGACATGTGCACGCCTATACTAGAATCAACTTGTATGTAAGCTTGAAGAATTTGTCCTTTTCGTGATTAGCAAAAAGAAGAACAAGCTAGTAATAACTCTGTTATTCATTCAATATTACAAACAACGTCCTGTCTTTGTCCGTTGTGCCTTAAATATCTACAAAGAGTAAGTAATTGCATGAAAACAGTGCTCAATAAACCAGATATATGATTTAAAAACTCGAGGTGATAGACCAAGAAAGCAAGAAAACACCCTTGCAAGAAGTGTACAGAGCACAGTGCGCTCCAAAAGAGGAAAAATCTGCCAGACACTTACATTGTATTAAGAAATAATGTGCCCCATGGGCATAGCGGCAGGAGGAAATCTTCACGTTTGGGCTGTAACGTGAAAATAAAGGAAAAAGGGGGGTAAATAAACCCTTCCCAATGCCGCTAGTTGGAAATTCATGAAACTTCGTTAGGTTTTAAAAACGAGGCTTACTTTTCACCAAACGACTCCCCGCTGGAACACCTACAAGCGGCCACATCCGCCGCCCGTATCGGTAAACGCGGGAATGGAGTCGCGGGTAAAGTAAAGTAAACATGAAAAGCACGTGATGCGTAAGGGGCGGTACTGCAGATCACGCATCTGACGTGATCGTGTCACAATTTTAAAGGCGCCCGTTTGTTTACAAACGCGGTCCCAAGCAATAATTGCAACTAGACAAGATCATACGAAGAATGCCTCCGCAATCGTGTCACAATGAAAAAAAGGGGGCCCGTTTGTCTACAGAGATAAATCAGAGCAATAATTGTAGGTAGACAAACTAATGAGAGGAATACCTCAAAGAACGCAATAGATGGAGGCCGAATGTGGGCGGTCACTCCAATGGTTCGAAAAAAGTCCAGAGTTACATGGGGAATGTTGTCCTTGGTGCCTTAAGAAGGTCTGGGGAGGTGGAGCAGCATACCCCTCCTCTTCTAAATCATGTGTGCCACTTCTCCCAAGGCCCTGGCCCTCTCGAGGAGGTGGGTATTTTCTTACAGCACGGGAGGCTGCACTTTTTTTTGGAGTTGAACACAGATTCCTAAATTTATAAAAAAATATATATATGATTTGGACCCGGGCATATATATCTTTAATACCTTTTTCTAGGACAAGGGATTGAGTCCTGAGACCTTAGATGGCTGCCGCCGATTTATTGTTCAAGTGTTGGCTGCCCATCAGATCTCAGCCGTGTGAAATATAAGTTGTTTGGGCTTAATTTCTTATAAGCAACTGAATGGACCAAGATCTAGATTCCTGCCAAATCTGGTGTATTCCGTACAGCTATTTTAGTTGAAGTACATTCTAAAACTACAGATGGAAAGTGCATGGGCGAATTGTGTTTGGGTCCTCCATTTTTCGCTTGAGTGATCACCTTACAAAACTTTGCAGGAAGGAGCATTTTGAAATATTTTGTGAAGATTTGTCAAACTGCCAAAATTACTATCTAATCCAAAAAGCCATTTTGCCATTGAAAGGTAGTCCAAACAACAACTACCCAGTAGCTGTACAGATACAGATATAGATATAAATATGGAAAGGGGAGACCACTCGGTCCCCCCGAACGTATGGATGGGTGCCCCGATCCCCCGGGAAACCATTGTGGGCGGGGGGCGTGTCCCGGCTGGTATGCCCGAAGCGGCGTGGCCGGAACACGCTCCTCCTGCCCAAAAGAGGTTGTCCTAAACACCTGCCCGGAAGTCCGTGCACTGATGGGCGTGCTTGAGGCGGGGCCCCACCCTCCCGCAGCTGGATAAATAGTGCGGGAATCCAACAAAGCTTCCTCTTGTTCCTGTGCTCTGAAGGCTGCACCACTCGTCGCTCGTGAGCCCTCAAGGGAACAAGCTGCACTTTTTGACCCACCCACCAGCCCCTTGTTGCAGACTCTCTGAAATAAAGAGATATTGTTGGTGTTATTTGATGTAATAAAACATGTATAGGCAATCATTTCTTGCATCGTAAATGTATGACGAGGGTATGCATGTCATTAAATACTTGCTTGTAGGCCATTTTTTCCTTTGTAGAGACGTAAAGGAATGGATTCAATAAAGATTGTGCTTTGCTTTAGGACCTTTTTCCCTTTGTAGCAATGTTGAAGTCAGTGAATTTATCAAGCTGTTGCAAGTTTAGTCATAGTTTTCTTTCCTTAGTAGGTAAAACAACTGTTGTATTTATATTTTGGTCGGGCGGTAAGGTCATGATCGGTGAGCAGTGATTTCAAGGTCCCTGGGGGGGCGCCACCCATTATGGATGGGAGCGCCCGGGGGGGGGCAGCCAATGGCCCCTCCCACGGGGGGCGGCACCCACTACGGATGGGTCGCCCAGGGGAAACGGCCATAGGCCCCTCCCAGGGGGAGACGGTTATATGCCCCTCCCACGAATTTCGCGGGGGCCGGATATCCGCTCCGGCGGAAGAGAGTGTGGGGAAGGGGGGAGTCCACGCTGTCCTTCTTACGGATACATCGCACACGAACTCAGATGACCTTAAGATGGCGTCGAGTGAAAGGGGGCCCCCACGACAAGGGAAGTTACAATTGGCGGCGAGGGTAAAGTCCTCTGCGCATGCGCCACTCACACCGTGAGGGCGGGAAGTTGGTGATAAGGATCTGACACCGATTAAGACCTTGCCGTTGGCCCTTAATGTTAGGTTGTACAAATTCAAATGTAATGCATTTATCAGGATGCTAGACTCGGATAGGAAACCTTTGTATTAGAGATTTGTTAAGGTTAGCCTGAAAAACCTGTCTTCATCAAGATGTAATTGAAGTTGAATTTGTACATGATTCATGAAACGTTTTAATTTAAAGTTTTACATTTTGTTTCATATTTTAATAAATATGGCCGGGGGGGTCGTGAGGCCCCCCCGCCTTCCAAAAGTTCAAATCTGTGTCTGTCTCCTCCTATGGGGAATTGGTGTTGGGAGGGGTGGCGGGCATCCCGGCCCATATGTCCAAAGGCATAGATATCGATATAGATAAAGATAAATATATAGGTATTATTTCGGCTTTGGAGGGTTTGGAGTGGGCAGTGGTAAAGGGTGAAAAGGGTATTTTCAGGGTTTAGGGTTGAGTAAGGCTATAGAATGGACAGGGTCATTTTAGTGTTTAGGGGTGGGAAAGGGTATAGGATGCTAGGGGGATTTCTATGGTTTAGGTGTGGGTCAGGGTATAGGGTGGTTAGGGTATGTTTAGGCTTTAGGGGAATGTAGAGGTTTAGGGTGGTAAGGGTACTATTAGAATTTAGGGGTAGGTAGAGGTATCAGGGGATAATGTTATTTTTAGGTTTGGGGTGGGTAAGGGTACAGATTGGTAATGATATTTTTAGGGTTTAGTGTTGGGTCGGGCATTGGGTTGTAAGGGTATTTTTATGGTTTTGGGTGGGTGGGGACATATGGTGGAAAGGGTATTTTTAGGGGTTAGGGGTGAGCAGGGACATAGACTGTTTAGAGGGTTTTAGGGCTTAGTGGTGGTTATAGGTATACAGGATGGTAAAGGTAATTGGGTTCCCCCAATAAAAAAGCAATTATAAATTATAATTACATTTTTAAAAGTGAGGGACTGTGTGTGGTCTCCCCTCTAAAAAAGAAAGAAAAATCATTTACAATTACTACAATAGAGATAGATAGATAGATAGATAGATAGATAGATAGATAGATAGATAGATAGATAGATAGATAGATAGATAGATAGATAGATAGATAGATAGATAGATAGATAGATAGATAGATGTTTGACCACTGCAAATGTAACATAATAAATACAGAATTTAAGGGCATCTTTATTTATTGCTTTGACTTTTCTGGCTATCAAAAGATCAGCCCCCAACCCACAGTGTGGGAAACACTGGTCTAAGGTATAAGTAGGTGTATCAAATGGGGTTATTGGCTGAGGGAGATGTAAGACCCACTCAAGCAGCAACCACAATCCTTGTCATGGAGAACCATAAAAGTCACCAGATTAACATGCGCTCAACACTTTGGTAGTATGGCACAAAGAAGTCAAGCTTAATTCAGAGGCAATTATTAAAAACATTTTAGCACTTAAATAGCAATAATTTGAAAACACAACACAAGAAAAATTCCACACCAATGTAGACAAATAAAAATAAAAATAATAAAAATGAGACCTGAATGACATAAATCCAAGCAGTAGAACCTGACATATGCAATTTCAAAGTTTTAGGTGACTATATTACCTAAAAGCACAAAGTGTCACCTGTGGTCATCTGGTCATGCAAGATAGAGCAAAGTCAGACGTTCAGGCCAACTGCAGTCGACTGTGGACTGGATCAGGCACCAGGTTGTCCGCCTAAAAAAAAATTACCTCATTAAAGTCGGTCCCAAAGTATTTAATTCATGGAGGAGGTCAACCTGAGGAGCAGGGAGAGCATTGTGGATTGCCTTCCCTGTAGAGCAAAGATCAGGGCAGGCAGTGCTGGAAATTTCTGTTGGCGGTCACTGCCGGCTGTCATTGCTGTAACACAAAGAGGGCAGATCTCACATTGTTGATCTTCACTGGTGGTCGCTGTCCTGCGAAGAGTAAGGTTCACTGGAGCTTTACATTGGTGGTCAACCCAGGTGGTGGAGTCACAGAGCAAACAGGCAAGGTTGCGAAGAGTCCAAAACTTAAAGATTTCACCTTTTCTTGTAGAGAGGACTCATATATATTAAAAAGGAAGGTTTAGGCCTGGAAAAGGTATGTTTTGCCACGTAGAATTGTCAGTTATAAAACTGTACTACATGTGGCAATGGCAGGCCTGAGATACATTTTAAAGTGCTACTTGAGTGGGTGGCACACAGATTGCTGCAGGGCCACTAGTAGCATTTAATTTACAGGTCCTGTGTTCATGTTGTAGATGTTGTTCCTCTTTATTTGGGACTCACAAGTAAATGAAATATGCCAATCAGGCGTGGGCTAATATTACCATGTTTATGGAGCAAGCACAAGCACTTTAGCACTGGTTAGCAGTGGAAAAGTGTACAGAGTCCTAATGCCAATAACAACAAATTCAGAAAACAGGAGGGGTGAAGGCAACCATTTTGGAGGTGATCCTGCAGAAAGGGCTAAGTCTAACTATAAGGAAGAAGGCAAATTGTTGTTATTTGATGTAAAAGATATGCAGAAATAGAGAACGAAAAACAGAGATATGCAGAAAGGGAGAACGAAAAACTGAGACTTGATTAATACTAGGAGATTCTCTACTCTTTTAGCAGATGGCTTTCAAAGAGGAAAATATGAAGTATGAAAAATAAAAAATAAATGAGACTGGAGCACCTTAAATACAAAATACGTTAAATGAATCCCTGCTAAAAAGGGACAATAGCTGACAAAAAGATCGGTTACCTTGACCCACATCTTAATGAACTAATGAATCTCACAGGTAATCCTGAAGAGACAGATTTCGACGCCCAATACACCTAGAGTGAGGGGTAAGAGAACAATGTGTGTGTGTGTGTGTGTGTGTGTGTCATATACACATTATGTGCATTCTTTTATTGTGATCGACTTTGAGATCGACTTTGAGAAACAATAATATATTGCACTTCAAAATGCTGTTTTGCCATAGTCCTTATGGCCGGGATGCCCGCCACCCCCTCCCAACACCTATCCCCAAGGATGGGAAGTCGGACACCGGTTGAACTTTTGGAAGGCGGGAGGGAGTCACCCTCCCGGCCGTATTTATTAAAATATGAAACAAAATTTAAAACATTAAATAAAAGTTTCATCATTATGCATTATGTACAATTTTACCTTTATTACATTTCGATGAAGACATGTACTTTGGCTAACCTTAACAGATCTCTAATACAAAGGTTTCCTAGCCGAGTCTAACATCCTGAAAATGCATACATTCTAAATTAAAATTGTACATCCTAGCATTAAGGGCCAACGGCAAGGTCTTAACCGGTGTCAGATCCCTACTACCAGACTCTCGCCCTCACGGTGTGAGCGGCGCATGCACGGAGGACTCTACCCTCATTGCCAACTGTAACTTCCCTTGTCGTGGTGGGGGCCCCCTTTCTACTCGACGCCATCTTAAAGGTCGTCCGAGTTCCCGTGTGAGGTATCTGTAGGAAGGACAGCGTGGACTCCCCCCCCATCCCCACACTCTCTATCCGCCGTCGCGGATATCCGGCCCCCGGGAAATTAGTAGGAGGGGCATCTAACCGCCTCCCCCCTGGGAGGGGCCTATGGCCGTCTCCCCATAGGCGACCCATCCTTAGTGGGTGCCGCCTCCCCGTGGAAGGGGTCAATGGCCGCCTCCCCCCGGGCGCTCCCATCCATTCTGGGTGGCGCCCCCCTCTAGGGACCTTGAAATTACTGCTCACCGATCATAACCTTACCGCCCGACCAAAATAAATACGACAGTTGTTTACCTACTAAGGAAAGAAAAATTCTGACATAGTCTTGATGTGTCATCAACTGCTCTCTCCTGCAAGAACACATTCTGCAATGCAAAAGTCAAATCCTTAACCTAAACATTCCTTTACTCTTTCTCAAAAGGAAAAAAGGCCTATACTCCTATTTCTCACAACTCTTTATTTACACAAACATTTGCCATAAGGGGCTGGTGGGTGGGTCAAAATTGCTGCTTGTTCCGTCGAGGGCTCACGAGCAACGAGTGGGTGCAGCCTTCCGAGCCGAGGAACAAGAGGACGCTTCTTCGGATTCCCGCTCTATTTATTCTTCTGCGGGAGGGCGTGTACCCTCCTCCTGTATGCCTTCGGGGCGTGGTCTTCTTTGGAGGTGTCTAGGACAACCCCTCTTGGGCGGGAGAAGGCGCGCCCCGGCTGCGCCACTTCGGGCATACCAGCCGGGCCACGCCCCCGCCCAAAATGGTTTCCCGGGGGGATCGAGGCACCCAACCATACGTTCGGGGGGACCGAGTGGTCGCCCCTTTCCATATGGCCGGGATGCCCGCCACCCCCTCCCAACACCTAGCCCCAAGGATGGGAAGTCGGACACCGGTTGAACTTTTGGAAGGCGGGAGGGAGTCACCCTCCCGGCCGTATTTATTAAAATATGAAACAAAATTTAAAACATTAAATAAAAGTTTCATCATTATGCATTATGTACAATTTGACCTTTATTACATTTCGATGAAGACATGTACTTTGGCTAACCTTAACAGATCTCTAATACAAAGGTTTCCTAGCCGAGTCTAACATCCTGAAAAGGCATACATTCTAAATTAAAATTGTACATCCTAGCATTAAGGGCCAACGGCAAGGTCTTAACGGGTGTCAGATCCCTACTACCAGACTCTCGCCCTCACGGTGTGAGCGGCGCATGCGCAGAGGACTCTACCCTCATTGCCAACTGTAACTTCCCTTGTCGTGGTGGGGGCCCCCTTTCTACTCGACGCCATCTTAAAGGTCGTCCGAGTTCCCGTGTGAGGTATCTGTAGGAAGGACAGCGTGGACTCCCCCCATCCCCACACCCTCTATCCTCTAACACATTCTGCAATGCAAAAGTCAAATCCTTATCCTAAACATTCCTTTACTCTTTCTCAAAAGGAAAAAAGGCCTATACTCCTATTTCTCACAACTCTTTATTTACACAAACATTTGCCATAAGGGGCTGGTGGGTGGGTCAAAATTGCTGCTTGTTCCGTCGAGGGCTCACGAGCAACGAGTGGGTGCAGCCTTCCGAGCCGAGGAACAAGAGGACGCTTCTTCGGATTCCCGCTCTATTTATTCTTCTGCGGGAGGGCGTGTACCCTCCTCCTGTATGCCTTCGGGGCGTGGTCTTCTTTGGAGGTGTCTAGGACAACCCCTCTTGGGCTGGAGAAGGCGCGCCCCGGCTGCACCACTTCGGGCATACCAGCCGGGCCACGCCCCCGCCCAAAATGGTTTCCCGGGGGGATCGAGGCACCCAACCATACGTTCGGGGGGACCGAGTGGTCGCCCCTCTCCATATGGCCGGGATGCCCGCCACCCCCTCCCAACACCTAGCCCCAAGGATGGGAAGTCGGACACCGGTTGAACTTTTGGAAGGCGGGAGGGAGTCACCCTCCCGGCCGTATTTATTAAAATATGAAACAAAATTTAAAACATTAAATAAAAGTTTCATCATTATGCATTATGTACAATTTTACCTTTATTACATTTCGATGAAGACATGTACTTTGGCTAACCTTAACAGATCTCTAATACAAAGGTTTCCTAGCCGAGTCTAACATCCTGAAAAGGCATACATTCTAAATTAAAATTGTACATCCTAGCATTAAGGGCCAACGGCAAGGTCTTAACCGGTGTCAGATCCCTACTACCAGACTCTCGCCCTCACGGTGTGAGCGGCGCATGCGCAGAGGACTCTACCCTCATTGCCAACTGTAACTTCCCTTGTCGTGGTGGGGGCCCCCTTTCTACTCGACGCCATCTTAAAGGTCGTCCGAGTTCCCGTGTGAGGTATCTGTAGGAAGGACAGCGTGGACTCCCCCCCATCCCCACACCCTCTATCCTCTAACACATTCTGCAATGCAAAAGTCAAATCCTTATCCTAAACATTCCTTTACTCTTTCTCAAAAGGAAAAAAGGCCTATACTCCTATTTCTCACAACTCTTTATTTACACAAACATTTGCCATAAGGGGCTGGTGGGTGGGTCAAAATTGCTGCTTGTTCCGTCGAGGGCTCACGAGCAACGAGTGGGTGCAGCCTTCCGAGCCGAGGAACAAGAGGACGCTTCTTCGGATTCCCGCTCTATTTATTCTTCTGCGGGAGGGCGTGTACCCTCCTCCTGTATGCCTTCGGGCGTGGTCTTCTTTGGAGGTGTCTAGGACCACCCCTCTTGGGCTGGAGAAGGCGCGCCCCGGCTGCGCCACTTCGGGCATACCAGCCGGGCCACGCCCCCGCCCAAAATGGTTTCCCGGGGGGATCGAGGCACCCAACCATACGTTCGGGGGGACCGAATGGTCGCCCCTTTCCATATGGCCGGGATGCCCGCCACCCCCTCCCAACACCTAGCCCCAAGGATGGGAAGTCGGACACCGGTTGAACTTTTGGAAGGCGGGAGGGAGTCACCCTCCCGGCCGTATTTATTAAAATATGAAACAAAATTTAAAACATTAAATAAAAGTTTCATCATTATGCATTATGTACAATTTTACCTTTATTACATTTCGATGAAGACATGTACTTTAGCTAACCTTAACAGATCTCTAATACAAAGGTTTCCTAGCCGAGTCTAACATCCTGAAAAGGCATACATTCTAAATTAAAATTGTACATCCTAGCATTAAGGGCCAACGGCAAGGTCTTAACGGGTGTCAGATCCCTACTACCAGACTCTCGCCCTCACGGTGTGAGCGGCGCATGCGCAGAGGACTCTACCCTCATTGCCAACTGTAACTTCCCTTGTCGTGGTGGGGGCCCCCTTTCTACTCGACGCCATCTTAAAGGTCGTCCGAGTTCCCGTGTGAGGTATCTGTAGGAAGGACAGCGTGGACTCCCCCCCATCCCCACACCCTCTATCCGCCGTCGCGGATATCCAGCCCCCGGGAAATTAGTAGGAGGGGCATCTAACCGCCTCCCCCCCTGGGAGGGGCCTATGGCCGTCTCCCCATAGGTGACCCATCCTTAGTGGGTGCCGCCTCCCCGTGGAAGGGGCCAATGGCCGCCTCCCCCCGGGCGCTCCCATCCATTCTGGGTGGCGCCCCCCTCTAGGGACCTTGAAATTACTGCTCACCGATCATGACCTTACCGCCACAGACCGGATAGTTGACCGACTATCCGGTCCCCCCTACTCCTCCTAAAGGTCATGCTTCCTCAAACCCCTTAGCCATGCTATGAAGTCTCCTATGAGTAAGTCATTCCCCTCCCTGGACAGGTGAACCCCGTCGTTCAGATACATGTGATCACCCCGAATACACCCATGAGGAATGCTATGCAACTGCGCAGAGCGGAACAATTTACCAATTTTATTATTGACTCGTTTCACTGAATGGTTCAGTGCTGACACCGAAAGGCCCCCCCGCCATACCTTCCTTGGAATCATGTGGGACCAGGCAATCGTGCACCCCGGGATTCTTTTAGCCAACCAGCTAGCAGCCGACAAAATGTGTTCCAATAACACTCGTCTACCCAGTGTCACCAAGTCGTTGCCCCCCAGGTGTACTATGACTACAGATGGCGGTGACCTATGCCGCCCTAAAAGACCCTAAAAAAATGATTCAAATTGGTCAAAACAGAGCCCGCCCTTCCCATGGAAGGCCACTCTGTACCCGTATTCCCCAGGTGCGTGAATCGCGTCACCTGCCATGAATACGTCCCCGGCGCGCCTCACGTATGAGTGGCCCACGACCCATACCATCCTCTCTCCAGTCGGTGATCCTTGACCGCTGGTCTCCCGATGTTGGATCGACTTCAAATTCCGCCCCGCGTGACAGGCTCGCGAAACTGCAAAGCAAACAAAAGACAAGAAGCGTGAGTGCATGTCAATTGATCTTTACAACATGTGCAATCGCACATACCTTCTGAAGCAATTCGAGGACCAACGGCCCAGCTGTTTCACTTCCTCCGCACTCTGACCCCTAGCTGTAGCCTCAGTAGCAGCCCATATCCTAAAGGAGTGGGTCCCAAAATCGCATGGGTCCAGGCCCGCGGCAGCGATTGACAGTGCTAGCACCCTCTGAAACTGAAATCTCGTCAGTGGGGTGCCATCCTTGTGCCGAAGCAAACTACCCCCCCATGCAGCCGTTCGTAGCGCCAAATATTCCTCTACACACTTCAACGGGCAGATGGGGGACCCTCGCGCGCGCTGCACGATAACACTATTTCCCATAGCTCCCTGGTCAGTCTTGGACCTGGCTATTGAGATCACCATCGAATCACCCCTTATTTGGACGTGATCCCTGGACAAGCCTCCCTCCATATCTTTCTTGTTCCTTGCGACAAGTTCGCTCACCCGCATAGCCCCATGGAATGCCAATGCGAAAGCTGCCCGGAACAGAACTGCTTCGAAATGGGAGGAACACGTCTCATCCAGCTTTGCTAAAAGCAGAGACAGTCTGTCCAAGCCAATCGTGCGCCTCGTATCTTGCTTGCGACCCTCGAGGCGCTGCCAGCCGCGAAGGGCTTTCTTAACCAAAAAGGAACCCGTCGGGTCTTTTATGCCATGCACCTGAGCCATGAATGAAATGGCCGCTCTATGCCTACTGGCCGTTGCCGCTGATCGGCCCTCCCTGTGCAGCGCTACCAGGAACCCCAGGAAGGATTCCTCCTGACCCCAGTTCTGACTCCCTGTGGGACCCAAAAATGTGCAATAGGAACGAAACGCTCCTTCGTATGCCTTCCTTGTCCTGGGGGCTAAGCTCGCTGCCACGAGGTCCTGTAATCCGGGGCACCGATTAGCCATAGTGCTTCGGGGAATGGTGCCGCCTCTAGGTCCGCTGTAGGTAGATAACCCCTGAATGCCTGCACATGTGAACGAGAGAGTGCATCAGCCGCATGATTCAGTACGCCTGGCACATGTTTCGCCCTGAACTGTACATTCAATCTCATGCAAAGCAGCACAATTTCTTTCAACAATCTCAAGATCCATTTGCAGCGTGCTGCCTGTTGGTTAATGCAGTCAACAACAGTCATATTATCAGACCAAAACACCACTGAGCGGTTCCTGAAGTCATCAGGCCATGCCATCAGAGCGACCCAAATGGGGAATAACTCCAAGAACCCAATGTTACCTGTGAGACCGTTGGAGTGCCACCACGTCGGCCATGTTTGCGCCGACCATCGATTACCTAAGAACGCCAAATCCCACGCTCCCCGCTGAGTCAGTCCATAGACCTAGTTCATCTGAAGACGCTGGCGGGGAGTTCCACACGACTCGACCGTTGAAGTCCCCCAGAAATGCCAACCAAATGCACATATCCTGGCGAATCTCTGCCGACAGTCTCGTACGGTGGTGACTCTCTTTGAGACCAACCATAGCTTGTGCGATAGAGCGCGAGAAAGGGCGGGCCATAGGCATCACCCTCAAAGCAAAATTAAGCTGACCCACTGTTTGTTGCAACTGGTGCAGGGTCACTTTCTCCCTGCCCAGGCATTGCGTCAAGGAAGCCCTAAACTTGGCCACCTTTGCCATCGGTAAACGGAAACATCCCTCCACAGAGTCGAGTTCAATTCCAAGAAACTCCAGTGAAGTAGATGGTCCCATCGTCTTACCTGGTGCCAATGGGACTCCAAACTCCCTCATGAGGATGCAGAAGTCGTGCAGCGCCTGCGCACAGTTCGTATCGCCGGCTGCCCCCAAGAACAGGAAGTCATCAAGATAGTGCATAACATGCCTATGCCCTGTAGCCTCGGTGAATGCCCACTCTAAAAAACAGCTGAACATTTCAAAATAGGCACAAGAAATGGAGCAACCCATAGGCATGCATTTATCCATGTAATAACTCCCTTGAAATGCAAAACCTAGGAAGCGCCGATCCTGCGGGTGCACCTGAAGCAACCGGAACGCCGATTCG
Organism: Lissotriton vulgaris; assembly: GCF_964263255.1. Taxonomy (NCBI): domain Eukaryota; kingdom Metazoa; phylum Chordata; class Amphibia; order Caudata; family Salamandridae; genus Lissotriton; species Lissotriton vulgaris. The sequence continues at coordinate 1,860,406,799 of NC_141689.1, forward strand.
ATATCTGATTTCGCCATCAGCGCCCCGGGGCCTAGGTGGTTTAACATGGCCACGGCGTCATCGAACGATGCATACCGTACCGAACAAACTTCTGGGTCAATGGCATCGTTCACCGAGGAACCCCTTGGAGCAGGAAAGGTTATGTATAAGTCTAAACTCCCCCGCGTCTTTCTTCGGGACAACCCCCAACGGGGAACAGATGAACTCCGCCACCGGCGGGCGATGAAAAGGCCCTGCCACTCACCCTAAACTGACTTCTCTTGCTATTTTCTTCTCTGCCACGCCTGGGTTGTGCTGTACCGATAACTGGTTCTTACAAAAGGAGTCCCCCCGAAAATCCCCCGCTGGGATGTGGAAGCCATGTAAGAATCCCTTCCTCAACACCCCAGCGGATACATGATCAGGGTATTTGTTCAACCAAGGAGTCATAGCCATGAGATCAACGGGTGTAGGCAATCGGTCACAACGGTCTACCTCATTCCTGCTTAGGCCCCTCTTTTCCTCCCGTCCCGCTATTTTTTGATCTACATGAACTCTCCGGGTGTGAGGAATTCCCACAGCTGGCACACACATGCTTAAACCTACATGTTCCCTGCGGTCTGTTACAGTTGCCTCGATTGAAGCCCCAACAGACCCCACGTTTGCCGCCATTCCCGCCGGTCTTAGGCTGGTAATCCCCACCGGTGCCCGCTCGAAAGGGCACCGCGGGCTTTTGGCGGACAATTCCTGACCCGCTCCCGCCTGGCGAGGACGTACCTGCCGCCCCTGGCAAGAGCTGCTTGTGCCATGACACCGAGTCCAGACAATCCCAAGTCAAAGTAGCATCATATTCTTTTGCTTTTCGGAATTTCATGTCATAACCTTTCTATTCCTCCCCCTCATACATTGAATAAAAATCCATAATGCGATTTTGGTAGCAAGTCAACTCAGTCATAACCTCGAGTTTACGTTCCCCCATAACTGCAGTGAATATAGAGAAGGCCTTAACCCAGTTCGTTACTGTCTCATCCACCCTAAATTCCGCCATCTTGGCGCGCCAGACGCTCGGGTGCCACAAATCCTTCTGTGTTTTAGCATATTCCATCTCGCGATGGTCAGTTAATAATGAAAACATGTTGACATACTTGTCCCCCCATATTAACTCTTTCGTGGCCATGGGAATGTGCTGTGCAACCTTTTCCCGCCTCGAGGGTATTGAGCCCTCACCCGCCATTGGCAATGCGAGCTTACCCGGATCGGCCGTTGTTCCTGCCGTCTTCTCCTGACCAACTGCTGGTCCTACCGGTGCCACCTGTGGGGGAACAAGAGGAACACTCGCCTTTTGGACATCTCTCGACTGCCGCAATTACTTGATTAGTATTCTGGCCTCTTCGGCCGGGTCTCCAGGGGCCACAGTGCCCCCAGCCTTTTTCTCGAGCCATGCTGCCAACTGGATGGCCAATTTGGGAGGCATTTCCTCATCATCAGCAGGAGTGATCACAACCGGGATCGGCTGACCTATATCTGGGTTTTGTACCGGGTTGTCTGCCGGCCTGAGGGGGGCGACTGGGGGTACCTCTGGAACCGGGACCTCCCCCGAAACCGCCCTCTGCTTAACCCGTTTCCCTCTACCCTCGGGGACGACTCCCGGCAAGGCCGGGCCTATTACCTTTTTAGGGTGACCCGGGTCGCTCAGTGCGGCCAGTTGCTTCTTTACCTCCGCCAAACTTCTACCGATCGATTGGACTTGTCCGAGTTTTCGGTCCATGCAAGCCATCCGGTTCGACAATAGGCATAACACCTTATCCGTCTCGGAACCCTTTTCTGCTTTCTTGCTGGCCATGGTTTCGAGTATTCCGCCTTTAGTCGATCTACGAGGTCCTGAACTCTTCGAACTCCAGATAACTGAAAGAGACAAAACAAGTTCTCAAAATTGCTGTTTGTTCCGTCGAGGGCTCACGAGCAACGAGTGGGTGCAGCCTTCCGAGCCGAGGAACAAGAGGACGCTTCTTCGGATTCCCGTTCTATTTATTCTTCTGCGGGAGGGCGTGTACCCTCCTCCTGTACGCCTTCGGGGCGTGGTCTTCTTTGGAGGTGTCTAGGACAACCCCTCTTGGGCGGGAGAAGGCGCGCCCCGGCTGCGCCACTTCGGGCATACCAGCCGGGCCACGCCCCCCCATCCAAAATGGTTTCCCGGGGGGATCGAGGCACCCAACCATACGTTCGGGGGGACCGAGTGGTCGCCCCTTTCCATTCGAAGTGCTCAATGACACATGATAGATGAAGCTAATAGTGCATGCATGTTCTACAGCGAAAACTGTATATACAAGGAGCATAGGGTAAGTGTACAATAAAATTCACCTGCAGCATATTGGGCAAACTGCTACCTCACTTTTCCTGTGTGCATCTCAGCCAGGGATTTTTCGATATCTTCTCATACAGTATTGTGGATTCCATGTTCTAAACTGGTCTCGAATTATTTGCAGATGTTTGGAAAAAGAGAAATTAAGCCCTCTTCAGAGGTGTTCCCCCTCTCCAACAGTCCCCAGACCACTGGGCTCACTAAGGACCCTTGGGCGCTTGTTTTAACATCATTTTGACACGATAGATTTTTGTGTGAAAATGCTTTTTGATGCCAAGTAAGTGTCCTCTAGTGAATTCAGAGCTGCAGCCGCAGAAATAACGTACTTTTTGTAAGAGAAAAGCCAGTCCGCTCAAGGCCACTGCCAAGCCTTAAAGCTGGCTCCGATTCCTGCAGTAAGCTCTCTTGAAACTCCACGGCTGCCTTTAGCAATAAGAAAGTAATAAAATAAAAATATATTTTTTCAAATACATTATTAAAGAGATATTTTCTGGTTCAGGTCCAAACCAGCTGAAGCCACGTTAAATTGGATACTTTTACAGATAATGGATCAGATATGTCAGTAACCCAAAACTTCTTTAACAGCATACGAGGAGAGTGGTAATGGTGTGCTTTGGTGAAAAAGACACATGAGTGCATATTTATCATGGGTTTGAGTCGCCTTTGACCCCTATTGTAATAAATATGGCACATTTCTGCAGTGCATTGTGTTACTTTTACAAAAATATGGTTACTAGAATATATCCCTGAATCTGTAAATCAGTTTTAACCCTTACAATATCGTTTAGAAATACCACTACAAAAGACATGGATGCTTTACTTAATTTTGACCAGGGGTTAAAAATATGTGCCTAATTGAAAGCTATTATTTTCCACAAATTATACCAAACACAGAGGCTATGAAGGAAAATACCATGCAAAGATTTTAAAAGGGAATGCACATTCGTTGCTGAGTTTGGTCATCACTGGTTCATCACTGCTTAAATGTAAGAACAAGAGGAGCTCTCTACTTCATATGTTCACTCTCACATCATAGCAGAACAGATATCAATACCAGCCTCAACAAAACAAAAAACAACATGTTAAGCTATTGTATTCCTACATAGATACGCACTTAGCAATTAAATTTGTCTTGATCAAGAATTCATTTCTGAGCCAACTTCGAAATGTTTATGCAAAGCCATTTGCGACCGTGCATTATTTAAATTGAATAGAGTAAAGTGCATATCTATGTGGATGTTGCTGGAGCGGGAATCAGTTCCCAAATTTCAATATCATGATTTACCATTAAATGTGCTAATTCCCGCTCTCTTTATTCAGCCTCTGGTTGAATAGATCTTTGCCGTTGTTTTAGAGAAGAAGAAAGCAATGCATCATATAATTATCATCACAATCATTAGTTACATGTAACAAAAAAGCACCCGACAGTGGATCCCTGTAAACGGCAGCACCTAACTTAGTATCCCTCCATTATTTTGACCTCATCTGTAATCATGAGGATATGCGTGCACACTGTATTTACACCCACTGTCCTAATGTTATTCCTGACGGAACTCGCAATTTAAATCAAAAGCTCAGGTGCACCACTTCTTAATAAATAGGGAAAGACAATATACAATCAATTTCCCAATAACAATGTTCTTCAAAAAGTTTCCTTTATTCAAATAGTAAACACATTCTTTAAAAACAAGGTCATAAGCATCACTTGTTGAAAGTGGCACAATCATTAGTTTGATTTTAGTCAATAAAGGGAGTTGGTATATATTTAAAGGACTGTGGGGCATATTAGCAAGGGGAAGTATTGCCGCTTTTTCAGCAAATTGTGCCGAGAAAGCGGCGATACTGCTAGAGCCCTATTAACAAGGGCATTTTAAAGCCTGGCCCAAGCCCACTTTGCATGTCGGCGATAAACATCGCTAATGACATGCAAAATGGGCATTCCCACGTCCAACCACATGAAAAATTGGGAGAGGCAGACCTGCGATAAACTCGTTTATCGCAGGTCTCCCAACGCCTGCTCTGACCAGGTGTTAGGGCATTGATCTGTCAACAAAGTTTTCCCCTTTGGGTGAACTTAAGAGTAATCCACAATTTTATATTAAACATACAAAACCATACAGTAACATAAACATAGTAAGGAGCAGTAAATGATTAACATAAATCAGTCATACAGAAAATCTTGTACATTTTATTTGAGTAGTTTAAAAACAAATTAGAAAACAGTACATTGTAAAAAATCGAGATAAAAAATTCATTACATAAAATATGGGACAGTGCATAAGGAAAATGGTTCCAATTAAAAGGGGAGAAGAAGACCACCAGTGTTTCAATAATTTGATTAGGTTACTCCAAGTTGTAAATTCCACAGTTTGTAGGAGTTTCTTATCTCTTGTAACTTAGTGCTTTGATAACATGAGGGTGTGGATCACAACGCTGATTCCACTCCCCATATTATCAATGCACACATTAGCGCATGAAAACAACGTTTGTTTTCATGCGCTAATGTGCCATATCGCCGACTATCCCCGGATTTAATTTCGCCTACGTGATGCGCATTGATAATTGCGCGCTATCACGGCGAAAAAATCCGGCGATATGGGAATGTGCATTGTGCATTTTCTAACGCACTTCTAGGTAATATGCCCCTGTATTATTCAAATCTTCTAGTGTATCATCTTTATCACAACTCAAAAGTTAACTTCAGATTATACTCAATAGTCAATATAAATATGGGACAAAAAATATAAAATCCAATTTTATAATAAATGCATTGAAGCGCATTCCAGAAAGGAAAGAATTCCTATTCTAAGAATAGGGTGAAAATACAGTTAGTCAGAACCCATAAATAGTTCTAGCCCATTAGTCAGAGAATAGCATTCAGCTTCAGCCTTTAAATCATCTCAAAAAGTAAAAAAATCAAAGCAGAACTTCCCATAAAAAGAAGTTCGAGAAACTCAGTAGCGTCTCAAAGCAATGTGAGATAATGTCTGGATTTGGCGAGTCTCAATAGCAAGGGGGTCAAAAAGGGAATGGCAACATTTTACAAAAAGGTAACCTACTCTAGAAGCATGCACTATTATAGACTACAAATTTTGTGAAGCTTTGTAAGATGGTGCTCTTCTAGTCTCCCATCAGCGAATCAGCATTTGATGTTCTCCTGGGAACAGGATCACCCCACATCTTTTCACACAAATACGATAGTCCTCAAACAGCAATGTTATATTTTCAACTAAATTATAACAACTAGGTGGAGTTTGCCTCATTAAGGCTTACTTCCCCACATATACACTACAGTTTTGAGTTTCTAATATCAGGTTTCTATTTAGAAGTTGAAACATCTGTATTAATGTAAAAGAAAACATTTTGCAGACTCACCATTGATGGGGAAAAAACAAGCAGGTTAGAAAGTTAAGCTTATGTTTTAAAACTATGCATTTTAATGTATGAACTCTTCATTACCCCATTAAATAACAAACATTAGTCATGTGTAAACAGTGGTCTTTGTGTATATAGAAACATGCTTCTGAAAAAAGTTAAACTATATAAGTAAAATTATTTATTATGAAAAAACATGTATTCAGCATTTTCTTTTCAAGCTTGTTTTTCAAGCAGCATTGCTTTAGTCATTTGAGGCCTAGAACAAGTAAATGGGGCAACTTACAGTTTGTGCACTCAAAACATATTATTTTTTATCAAAGCTTGCCTATTAATTCTATCAATTTAATTATAACCAGCATTATGTTCTTGTTCATTTAAAGTTTCTTTCTCAATGTCATTGACTGGATAGTTGTAGGTCATTTTCCAAGAGAAGTCACAGTACATTTTTGAAGCCACAACATTACAATTCCCCATGAGGGCTGTGAGGCACTACGAATAGAATGTTTAAGAAGCAGAACAGCTGCAAAATTTCTGTTTACAGATTAAATAAACCACATTGGAGGTCACCCCATAAACACAGTGCCTTATATCATGCAACTAAACTGCTATTTAAACATTAAACTCATCCACAGGCACTAAAGAAATATACCAGTTGATTTTTAACTGCCTCACCAAAGTGCATACATCATTAAAATACTTCATGGGCATGATCCATAAATGAAAAGGGAAGTCTCCTTCGATGTTAGCACAAGGTTTGTGCAGACACAAAGAAAACATTTGGAGTGTGCAGACATCCCAGCAGTCAAATAGTTATAATAAGAACTCTTGGAAAGCTTTAATGATTTCCATTAGAACTGTCACTGAAGACTGTATCCACTTGATACTCATAGACTATGGTTATTACTTATTAAGAAACTATGGGGCATATTTACAAGGCCCTATAGCTACAGTGGCGTGAGGGAAGATTACCAGTGGGGGCAGACCACAAGCCTCAGGACACTTTGCAGCCAGAAGCCGCCACCACTTACATCCTGCAGCGCCCGGTGGCACTCTTTAAAATCTGGGCAGGGGTCTCGCTGCACAGGACACGCCTGGCCATGGCCCAGGCGAAGACTGAGCCAAGAGCCAGGAGGAGCTGAGGCAGGGCCACCCCCTTTATATTTAGAGTTAAAAGGGACTGATTTATATTGCTATTATTTCTCTTGATTTGCTGACCCCCGAGTGCGTGAGTCCCTTATTTGTTATATTTACCCTGAGTTTCCCACTGTATGCCTAAGGGGAAACGGAAGGCCGCACCAGCTCCTGGGAAGTGTACTCCTGGCTTTACAATAGACAGTTTTTTGCAAAGAGCTGCAGGAGTTTATTAGCTGTGAAATTGACCGGGCAGAAAGGTTTTTGTCCTTGACCTCTTTGCCGGAGTCCCTTTCTGAGACTGCACAAGACCCCCCTGACCCACGTGTGTCTGCTGGGTTGCCCTCCCCAGTACTGCTTTTCCTCAAACTGTCTTGGGCTGAACTCGGTCGGACCCTTCCACTGGTACAATCACTCTGCCTGTTGTCACCAATGAGGGGCCTGATGCCACGGAGTACAATCAACCATCTGCTTACCCAACCAATTCGACTAACCTTGAGGTCACCAGTAACAGAGGTGGTAAGAGAAAGAGACTGCATTTGAATGCTAAGTCGAAAAATCTATATCCAGAACCATCTACTGTTCCACCTACTCCAGCTGTAGATCCATACCGGGATACTGAACCTCGACTTGAGCTTCATGCAAGACTCTTTAGTGACTGCCCGGTGAATCGTTCAAAAATGTATTATCTTCAATTGCAGCATCTCTGTTTCCTATTATTAGCAGATTCTGTAAGGTCTAGGGCTACAAGGGGTACTGCCTGTAGCTCTAGCCCCACCTGGCTGATCCACATTTCAGTCACACGTCCACAGAACTTTTCTGAAGGCACTAGTGGGGACCAGATTAAACCAGTTTGTGCAGGGGGCCCTGGAAATATGTCTGTAGGCTTCACTCAGTGGTTTGTTGAGAACCTTACTCTTCAATTTTAATTATGTGAGATTCGCGTTTTCATTTCTCACTAGGGGTTGGTGTATGTGCACACTTAAATAGCAAGGGTTCAAGCTGACTTGCTATAGTAAGAACATTCAGCAGATTGTGTGGCTGATGTTAAGAAAAAGCACTGTTTTATGTTGTTGGTCTTTTTCTTGTGTTTGTCTTTCCTTTCCACTATTATAAGAGTGAGTTACCGATGATGATAAATGGGTATACTGGCAACTGCTAGCCAGAAAACCCCATTGGCAGTTCTTCCGTGAGGGGCTCACTCTTTCTCCCACATTTTTTCCACTTAAAGTTTTGGTGGGTGATGGTATTGTGACAATTTTATTTGTATCTTGTGTGTACCTTGATAGTTTCTGACACATGTACAGGTATGAATAGCCTAAAAATAGTGGGCTAGTGGTAGTAGAAATTGTATACCACTACATTGCCTGTATATAAAATAGAAATAATAAGAGTGTCAGGAGGGACAGGCCATTTGGTGTTCATTACAGGTTGAGTGGGGGGCGGCCTGCACCTTTTTTGCCCCCTAAGGCTCCAATTAATTTGATATAACCTTACTTGCTGGCCAGACTTGTTTCCTGTGGGCCGGGCTTTGCTCCGCTCATTTCCTTTTGGGCGGGCTTGGCTCCGCCGAGCCCCTTCTTCGCTTGGCTGCGCCTGTGAGCCGGGCTTTGCTCCGCTCTCCCTCTAGGCCAGGCTTGGCTCCACTGAGCCCCTTCCATTCGACCGGACTTCAAATCCCAGCAGTCCCGCTAGTGGCAAGGACGTCGCATTCATCATCGCGAGGCGCCAGGAGGCGCATAAAGGGCATCCCGGGGCCGAGTCCTCGTTGAGAACCTTACTTGCTGAGCAGACTTGTTTCCCGCGGGCCGGGCTTTGCTCCGCTCATTTCCTTTTGGCCGGGCTTGGCTCCGCCGAGCCCCTCCTTCGTTTGGCTGCGCCTGTGGGCCGGGCTTTGCTCCACTCTCCCTCTTGGCCGGGCTTGGCTCCGCTGAGCCCCTTCCATTCGACCGGATTTCATCTCCCAGCAGTCCTGCTAGCGGCAAGGACACTGCATTAGTCATCGCGAGGCGCCAGGAGGCGCATAAAGGGCATCCCGGAATGCGGGAGCGTGCCGGGAGAAGCCCGGGACAAGGGCGGGACCATCTGTGGCCGTCCGGGGCCGGAAGAGGCCAGGCTGGGCCACCCATCTTGGACATTGCTTACAGGTTCTTAACATTTTTAAGTTGTACGGCACTAAATAGTAAATAGTGTCTTTTAGCTTAAAAAGCAATCACTTTATTGGTTAATTCGTGTTTTTTTTGTTGTTTTTTTTTAAGTGTTCCTTTTATATGTTTCTTAATGTGTTAATCTCCCTGGTGTATGGTGATATAGATATATTGTCTTGGATATCTATTTAATTACTACATTTTACATATTCAGTGCTAAATAATGGGGAAGAATATTCCTGTTCAACCTTCCCCAATAGTAAAACAATGGGTAGTTTCTAATCCACCTCTTCCTAGTCTGACAGCTATTGACCGAATGCTGCAGAAGATTATTGGGGTGGTTGCCTCTGCTATTGAAAGTACAGAAAAGCGCTTTTCACTTCCCGCTGGTACCCTTCCTCCCCTACCTGTTACTAACATTTCAATGTTTACAACTAATTCCCAGGATTCGATGCTAGCCCCATCCTTTGTTGCTCTACCTGGCTTACATCCCATTTTACCAACTCATGAGATAGTTCTTGGTATGGCCCCTGTATCTTCTGAACCCTTGCCTTCTTTAGCAAGGTTATCTGTGACCCCCACAATACTCCCAAGTGATGTAATTCTTGATCCTCTTTTTTTGAATGAGGATTCTCCAGAAAAGGTGGGGTGTGGCACACCTTTAAGTCTAATCGCTGTCTCTATTTTAACCGATAACAGCGACAGCCCCTGTGTTCGGACCAGAGGGCAGAAGGCAAGATGTAAACTAAAACACACCATTAAGGAAGCTCAAGCTGTAAAAAATGGTAAAGGGAATAGTAGCAACAAACAAAGAAAGGTTGTTGAGAAGCCTACTGGGAAAAGAGGAAATGAGGTGAATAACCAGCCAGAAATTGTATTTCCATCAACTAGTGTAAGGGTCCCAATAGTAGAGGAATCTTTCTGTGAAAGAATGGAGACCCTTTTAACAACGCTTTTGGAACCCATTTGTTTAAAGGTTAGGAATATTGAAACAAGGCTGACCAACATCGAGGGAAAGCTTGATACGAATCAGAAGCCATCCCAGGAAAAAATAATTTCTATATTACCTTAACCTACCTCTATTTGTTCGAGTGGAAATCCCAATATTATTTTACCGGTCCCAGTAACTCAAACTCAAAATCAAACTAAAAATCCAAGGCCAATGGTCGATTGGAGCTTAAAAAATCAAGCGGGGACACTGGAACTAATACTCCTGGGTTTTCTGTCTCAACCCCAGCAGTTTCCAACGCACCATCTAATCAAACTAGAAGAGCTGAGGACAAAACTGAGCCAAATGCAATTTTAAGTTTACCTATTCTAAATTTGCCCCCAGAAGCGACACCATATACTGTGGTGTTAGCCAATGTTCCTTCATTACCCCCTAATACTTTTGAACATTGGTCGACTTTAAGGAATAAATCAGTTCACTTTTTATCTACCAAGTTTGGGTTTAAAACTATTTGTTTTCGGAATTTAAGATGGCCAGAAGAGTGAGCTGGTTGGGCACCTTAGATAAAACACTGAGGGGTGACTGTGTAATTCTATCATTCCGGTCACCACAATTGGTACTTACTTTAATCGAGAGAGGTTGTACTGGGACACTTGACCCAGACTCTGTTAACATTCTTCCCCTCGGTTTCTTTTACTGTCCACCTCGACCAATTAGGTGTCTAGCTCCCCCTTGTCCACCTTTAAACTTTGATGGACCATTGGGTAGAAGATACGGTGTCCCAACATTTAATCCATTTGACACTCTCAGAGGCTTAGAAAACAATGACTGACTACAGGTAGATACTACTACACTTATTCCTGTAGACGTAGAAGCTGACCTTATTCCCTATTCTGGTAATAGGGAAACTATAGGGGCTGATGGGGGGGAAAGTTCTTAATATAGCCCCGACTATCTTAGGGATTCCGAGACACATAGGGGGCTTTGGGAATATAGATGGGGGACCAGAGGTGGGAGGTGACCATGGGACCTCTTCTTTACCAACTGGTTCCGCCTCTGCTGCCTCAGCCACCCCCTTGTTAGTCCCACCGGTATGTAAAATTTCCTCGTGGAATATTGCCGGTATTAGATCTAAAATTGCTAACCAAATTTGTTGGGATTTCATTCAGACACAAGATATGCTCTGTTTTCAAGAAACCTGGAGCCTTGATCCGGTCCATTTAAATGGTTTTAGGACCTTTCATACTCCAGCTGTTGACGTTTTACATGGAAGAGCAAAGGGTGGTTTGAGTATTTATTTGTCTAATAACTTGGACCTTGTAAGAGTAATTGAGCCCATTACAGACATTTATTTTCAACTTTTAATACTTGTCCTGGCTTTTGATACTCCGATTGCTCTTGTTAACTTTTATATAAAAATATTCCTCCTGGTGATGTACCTACTGTTTTAAGTAAACTGACCAAAGGACTGTTTTTACAGGAAACAATTTACAGACATAAATTGATGATACATTTGTTTGGGGATTTTAATTGTACTCTGTGTAGTATGATGAAGGATAATAGGTGTGGAATGACACAGGAAGATGGCTTGGGCCACTCACATTTTAATCACTCCATTCAAGGGGAACAATTTAATAGTTTGTTAGCTAAACTTGATCTAGGATTTGCTAATGAAGTTTGTATTTTACCATCTTCCCTATCCTCAACATTTAATGGAAGGGGTTGTGCTACAACTATCGATTATGCTATTGTTTCTAATAAATACGGTGGTAGAATCTATTCCTTTAACGTCTCTGACATTGCATTAAGTGACCACTTTCCGCTCTGTGCGGCCATCCTGCTGCCAACAACGTCCACCCTGATAAATCATAAAGAAAGGGACAGCGTGGATGTGAATCTAGCTATTGGCAGCGTTAATGGATACACGTTAAAATGGGCCATGGTGAATCAGGCAGAAATAATTAATTTAGTGGTTGGTAAATGCTTACATGAAATAATGACTTGTTTAAGGGTAAATTCTCCCCTGATATACTCCTTGCTTCCTTCTCGACCATTTCAAATTAAATCAGGACCTCCCTTGTGAGACAATTTAAAAACCATAAGCGGGAGGGAGGTTGGTTTGATTCCAAGTGTACTAGGGCCTACTCTCTCCTAAAGAGGGAATTGCATAAAAAACCTAGGTGTGTCGGGGAGGTGGGCAGACTTAGGAAGGAATATAAAATAGCAATAAAAGATAGGAAGAATATGTTGAGAGCTGAAGCCTGGGAAGCTTTACATCTTGCTTCTACTAGGAATGATAGTGCAGGCTTTTGGAAACTTATTAGAACTCCCTTTCTTAGGGAAAAGGTTGGTCCAAAGTTAGAAATAGCAATTCCTGAATCTGATTGGATTAGGCACTTTTCTAGAGTGTATGAGGGTGAGGGACAAGTGGGTTCTATGATATCTCCCTCCGAATACCCCACCTCAAGAAATTTGTGTTTTACCCTGGAGGAAGTTGAAAAAGCCCTATGTGTAAGCCAGGGTGGTAAGGCCGGATGGTGTCCCCATAGATATTTTTAAGACTACCCCTTCTTTGTGGGGCCCTCTCCTGGTCCAGGTGCTTAATGCCAGCTGTGTTTCAGATTTTCTGCCCACCTGGGTGGAATCTGTAATAGTCCCTATCTATAAAAAAAAAAGGCGGATAGACAAGATCCGGGTTGTTACTGGCTCATTTCCCTCTTAGATTGCTTTACCAAAATAGTGGGTCGAATAATCCTAGACCGGCTTCTGGAGTGGGCAGAAGAAAACTCTATTTTATCTGATCTTCAGTATGGCTTCCGCTCTGGTTTAGGGACAGTGGAACAAGGTTTAAATCTATTAATGCTGGTCGGGAAGTACACAAGGGCCAAGAAGGGTAACTTGTTCTTGGCCTTCGTTGACCTCTCGGCCGCATTTGACTGTGTGATCCATTCCAAATTATGGATCTTACTGGGACAACTTAGGGTTGAAGAAAATATTATTTATTATCTTAAACGTTTTTACAGCGACGCTTCAGCCCGCGTTTGCTTTGGCCTAATGGGGGAACGCACCGACCAATTAGGAGTGGGGTCAGACAGGGCTGTGTTCTGACCCCTTTCCTTTTTAACTTGTATATAAACGGACTGGAAAAAGATCTGAGCAACATTAGCTTGGATCCCCCATACGTAGCAGGTCGCCCAATGCTGGTGCTTTTGTACGCTGACGACGCTGTTCTTATGTCACCTACTCAAGTGGGATTACAGCGTATGGTAGATAGCTTTTTCCACTTCATGAACGAGCTGAGTTTAGAAGTTAATACAACCAAAACCTTTACTACGCACTGCGGCAGGCATTGTAAACCTAAGAGGGTCATATTTATAGCAGGACAGAAGCTTGAATCCACCAAGCAGTTTTCCTATCTTGGGATACTTTTCACTCAGAGTGAGTCTTGGTCGCAGGCCATGTCAGCTAAAAATACTTGCGATGATTCAATCGTTGGCCGCTCTCAAGACCTTCTCAAAGAAATTAGGCACTAGACCACCTGTGGAACTAATTAAGATCTATAAAGCTAAATGTGTGTCTGGTGCTACTTATGGTAGTGGGGTATGGGGTTTTGTCGACCCCACGCCTATTCAGGTGGTGGAAAACTCGTTCTTGAAGTTTATGTTATGTTATGTGTTAAAAAGCTTATACTGCGCACGTACACCGAAGCGGTTTCTTGGCGCTATCCTTGCGGTTCCGAAGAGCACCTCTAATTATAACTGTCATGCAGAATTGGGTCTTGCCTTTATATCAGATCTAATTAAGCTGGAGCCTGTACTATTATGGCACAGGCTTGTGGACACAAGAAGCAACAAAGCTTAACAGAGATATTTTGACAGATATTCTTAAATTAGAGGGAGCCATGAGGATACCGTGGCTGAGCTATGTTTCAAACTTTTTAAAAGATATTGGAAAATTAGATTATTTTTTAAACCCTACTAATATCTCAGCTATTTTGCGTAAAGACTTAAAGAAGGAGGGTTTAGCTTTCTCAAGAGACACAACTGAGGTCCTAAAACCCTCTGTTATGCAACATCAAATGATATTAACGACTTTTAATATTCAGCCCTACTTAATCTATGTGCTAGATAATTATGAAAGATTCTTATTGTCTCGCTTTAGATTTGGAACTTTTCATAGATTGGTTAGTTTCCCGACAGTAAATAATTGGATGCATGATTTACCTCCCTGTCCCTGTGATGACATTTCACCTCAGAGTACTATACATGGCCTTCTTTTCTGTAAATTTTATGATGTGATTAGACATAATGTTTTATTCCCACTTCTGAGAGAGATGGGCCACCGTCAATGGCGCGTGGCCATGCTTAGCATTCAATGCCTTGATAATCACCTGTGTGTTGCAACAATTATACTATATTTGAAAAATTTGATGCGCAGTAGGAAAAGTATGATCGCATAAATCCACTTTAAAATTTATGATATTATAGACTTTGAATCCCCCGCAACTGATGAATGTTTTTGTACGCCACTGAGAAATTGTAAATGTATTTCTTTTTAAAGATTTTAATGAATTGTTTTTTCTATGTATACTTTTATGATTGCTTTTCAACAATTGAATAAAGTTATATTTTATTTGATTTGATTTGACAGTGAAATTGCCCCTCAGGCTACCCTCTTTGTTGTGATCCAAGGAATGTCCCTCCGTTAAGCAAGAGCTCATATGAAGATCATGAGCAATTGGGCAATAAAGTTGTACATTCGGTTAATACTCGAGTGGGTGGCCTTGTGCTAGGTCACAACCAGATAAATCTTGCGAGCAGGGTTTTCTGAATGCTCAATACTCCACAACCAGATGCCAATGATTGTATTGTCATTCATTTTAGAGATCAAAAAATGGCTAACAACATCCTCTCTCGGTTAAACTTTCCCTGTTTTGTACCAATTGCTATTGAGGCTTTTTTGTGGTGCTTTTTTTTTACAGATACCAGGGGCGTTTGCCTATCCTTTTTATTTCTGGAGCCAAATTTTTGCAACCTCTATCAGGTTTTCTGCTTTGTCCCAATTGGAGGTACAGGACTGACTTCCTGCTGTAGTTAATCCCTTGGGTCTTAGTGATCAACCAGTTGAGCCTGTGTTAACCGGGACGCACATTGAATCTAGACTCTATTCACCCACTGGGTTTAATCCCGTTCCCACTAGGGCCAGCGCACGTCATCCTATGCAAACACTGTCAATAGCCTCCTGGAACAGCGCTGGTTTAGCTAGTAAATGGGCTAGGCCAGACTGGCATAAGTTCATTGAACGCCATGCTATTATTTGCCTAAACGAGAAGTGGCTCATTGACCCAATATATGTGTATGGGTTTGATACAACCACCCACCAGCAGTGACTAGTAATATGGGCAGGGCCAAGGGTGGTCTGATCACCCTTGCTTTTCTTTTCTTTTTTTCAAAGGTACTTTACACAAAGTGTGACCCAGTGTATTATCAGATGCTTCTGCTTCAGTGTTCTGCCATTAGAATTCTGCTGATAAATCTATACAACAATGTTTTTGCCAACTCTAAGGTGGACTTAGCACATTCTTTACTTAAGGATATTGAGAATTGTATAAGCAACATACATGGTGCTTGTGCTTTGGTTCTATCAGGGCATTTTAACTTACACATTTGTTGGTATTCCCATAAAAATATTTGCGGGTTAGAAAATGAGGATGGGGTCTTTATCACCCACTTCATACATTGTCCTCTTGATGATGAATTCAATGTGCTGTTGGCTGAACTTAATCTTAATTTTTCCTTTGACACTTTAGGTGCAACAGCTAACACTACAGTAACATTTGTGAGGCTTGGTACACCTAGTCAAATTGATTGTATTCTCTTTTCTAAATCACTAAGAGATTGGGGTCTTTGACTACAGCTTGGCTGATTCTCCCCTATGTGATCACAGACTTCTGACTCCTTTGTTTTACGGCTCACTGGTCAACAGGATCCCTGTTGTGGTTCACCATACGCGTTCATCATCTTCTAAGAATCATCGGGTAATAAAAGCATGGTCCAAAGTTGACTCTTTTTTAGTATAGCTAGTGGTCTCATCTTACCCTGATATCTTAGTTGGTTTATCAACCAATTACCCACAGGGGTGGGCTTCTGCCCTCCTCAATAGCTTTAATCAGATCTGTGAGACGCAAGCCACCTACAAAGTGGTTTGAAACCAATTGCACCCAAGGGCACAACCAGCTACTCACTGCTTTAAGACAACCCCCCAGAGATCAGAGTACAGTGCAATATGTCGACCTCTATATAGAGAGGGTCTCAAAGTCAGAAAGACCACTATCAGAGGCTCTCATCACTGGTTCAGGCAAGTGAACTCAGGGACTGTTAGGCATTTTATGAAACAGTTATTGGCAGCTTTTTGAGGCAAATAGAGAACCACGCATAGATAGCGTTATTCTATCTGAATCCTTGGTTGCCCATTTCATTGAGCTTTATGCTGACCCTTATTCAGGAAACCAAAAGATCCCTGATGATAATCTTTTAGTCACCAGCAGCCCAAACAAGTCCCAGCATTCTGCAAAGTATACTTCAGATTCAATCAATGACCTGGAAGCGGTTATGTGGGCAGTCGCTAATTGTCCGATTGAGCATGGTCCTGGTCCAAACGGGCTTCCCTCAGATATGTTAAAAGCCAATATCTTACTCTGGGCCCCTTTATTGACAAATGTCCTTAATGCTGCGCTAGTCACTGGCCCTCCAAAGAACTGGTCCCATATGTCATCGTTCCTATTTTTAAAAAGGGCTCAAAATAATGACCCCCACTGCTACCGACCTATCTCACTGATTAATTCCACTGCAAAGATTATGGGTCAAATTATGTTGGACCGTTTGCAGCTTTGAGCTGAGGAACATAACATACTTCCAGATCACTAATTCGGCTTCTGATCTGACCTTAGTACTGTGGAGCAGTCATTTAAACTATATCTGCTGATTGCCAAATACACTGTGGCGAAGTGTGGCAAGATGTATCTGGCTTTTATGGACTTGAGTTCTGCTTTCAACTCTGTAAACAGTACCATATTGTCCCATCATGATTGATAATGGGCTTTATCTCTATATTGTTAACTTTCTTGGAGATCTGCACAATGATGTCACTACCAGCGTATGGTATGGCCCAGGCCGTTAAACCACCCTACCTTTCAGCCTGGCTAGGGGGGTACGCCAGGGCTGCGTCTTGGCTCCTTTTATGCTGTCCATTTACATAAACAGCCTGGAGGATAAACTTGTTAATCATAGGGTTGATTGCCCTCGTGTAGGTGCTCGGAGTACCCCCACACTAATTTATGTGGACAATACAGTCCTAATTGCTATGGCTGTAAATAGTTTATATCGTCTGCTTAATGGTTTTTGTGAGTTTATGGCCAGTTTAGATCTTATGGTCTAAGTAACACCCACATAATGATTTTTGGGGGAAGGAAGAAGGATAATGTTTCCTATGTATTGAACAGCAAGAGGTTTTGCTCTGTTCCCACCTTTACCTACCTTGGCATCCACTTTGACATTCGACTTTCATGGGGATCACTGAAGACTAGTAGAGCTTCTGCCTTCTTTGAATCAGTGGAGGACGTCCTTAATTTTTCCTGCAAACTTGGTCAGAAACCAATAAAGGTATTCTCAACAGTCTACAAAGCCAAATTCTGTGCTATTGCTTCATATGGGGAAGGGGTTTGGAGCATTGAAGATCAGGGAGCTCTTGAAAAAAATGAGAATAGTTGTATCAAGAGATTGCTAGCTGTCCCCCAAAGCACTAGTTTCTTTGCTTGCAACATAGTGGTAGGGATTGGTTATATCAATAACATTATTAAACTTTAACCATTCGTTTTGTGGCTTAGAATCTGGACTAAAAGCCAGACATCCCTCAATAGGGCTGTGCTTGCAGACTGCTTAACACTATACCCCTGCTTGGGTATTCCTTGGTTGAAGTATATACAGAATCTAAGTCGCAGCATGGGACGGGGGGACATGGTTACCTCTACTGCTTCAGCAACCTCTATTAGGACTCTGAAGTATGCGTTTCTAGAGGGATGCCTGGAGAATAGAATGCAGTGTGCTACATACAAACCGACAATCCAGACCAATACGGGGATTTGTCCCTTTAAAATTCCTGCGCCTTACTTAGTATGGATGGGAGACTTACATTACAAATTTTTTATTTATGAGACTTAAGCTTTGCAAGGTGCACTTTCTTACTGCTTTTCTATCACAGGGCACTTATTTTTCACAACTTCCTTCATGCCCATGTGATGACCAATCTCCACAGACTGCCGTACATTTTGTTTTATTTTGTAAATTCTATTAGTTGCTGAGGAAAAGTATTTTCTGCCCATTTTTAGGGTGGCCAACATTCGTTACTGTAGAGCCGCTTTAACTTACCTGCAAACTTTGCCCACAACCAAGCTCTGCTTCTCCACTGCTGCATATATTGATATTGCAATAAAGCAGAGGGTGATAGTTCTTATATGATGTTTTATGAATCTTATGTGGTTTTTATGGATGGTATTTTTATTTATGATAGATCGTCATGCTCTTGATCGTAGCACTGACTGCTCGCAATATGCTTGATTTTCTGCTTAGATAACCCAGGGGGACATAGCGGACCCCTAACAAGTTATCTTTTAGGACTTCTTTTGAGGTTTTTGTTCCTTTTGTTTTATCTGAGCTTTTTGACTTTCCATTTGACAATTGATGCTGTATGATTATTTATGTATTGCTATGAACTGCGATGAGTATTTTTAATATTTTTAAAAAAAATTACATATTGTTCTGCTTTGTGCACTTTTATGGTTCAAATGAGGCAAAATAAAGGTGGTTTGTGATTATGACTGCGTGTATCCATTTGATGCATATATCCATGGTTATCACTTATTAAGAAATTATGGCGGATATTTACAAGCCCCTATAGCCACAGGAGTGCCACATTTATTGACACTCTGGTGGGGTTGCTTCTCTTTAAATATTTACAAGGTGGCATTAATTCACTTAACGTGGCACAACGCCACCTTGTAAATATGCCCCTTTCCGCCTCACTCCTCTGCGGAAAAGGGGCGTGCAATGGGTGTTGCTGTTGGCGTTCTACCGCAACACCCATTGCTTTCTTAAGCTGCCACAGATTTACAAATATGTGTAAATCCGAGGCAGCACCAAAAACGAATGCCATGCAAGAGCAGGTGTTAGAATGACTCCTATGGGGAAGTGCTTTTATTTCTCTTCTGTTTTGCTCTTTTTTTGTGTGCTGCATTCTGCAGCACACATAGTAAGAGCAAAAACGCCACTAATGATTGTTTATGTACAGGAAGGGACACCTTCCTGCACATAAACAATCATGTATTAATGACGATTGGCTACTTCTATGTGTGCCACAGAAAGTAGCACACATAGAAGTAACAAATAACCATTATGGATTGGTAACGTACAGGAATCAACACCCTCCTGCTCATAAACAATCATTCCCTGCAACGCAGGCACCCTTGCACTATGGTGCAAGGGTGCCTGCTTTGGCGCTAGACATCTTATTTTAATGGCAGCCCTAGGAAAAGACAGGGGTGTACTGTATTGTAGTAACTACAATGCATTCCCTGCATTTTGAAAATGTCAGAGCACGTTGCTGCCAAAATTTAGCATTGCTTCGTGCACCAACATTTTCTAGTACATATGCCCCATCATTTAGATTCCAAGACTTAAGAATGCATATTGTGAAGCATCTCTAGAAATGAACTTCCCTTTTATAATTTTACCAGATATTTACAAGACCAATGACAAGGATTTTACATAGGCTACCTTTAGACTATCCTGTTTTAGGTTTAAACCTGTAATAAGTGACAAAATGCTATCAAATGGGAAACATCCTTCATCACTGTAAACATATACACACTAAATACTTGTATTTGTTCCTGTAGGGAACAAATCAATTACACAATGTAATGTTGTTATACAAGGGAGCAGCAGGAGTGACTGGTCTAAGATTATTCTGCATGAGTTTTGTTTTTAGGGATGTCATTAAAATACTGTTTCTTCTGCAGTTTGTTTCCTCCAGTTCTAAGTGCTTGAATTAAAGGTGTGGGGCTTAGGAGCTTGTTTTTGGTCTGATCTAATTATTTTATACACCATGGATAATCTGGGAATATTAAAATCATATTTGATCTTTAGGTCGTGTATAATTCTTTCGCTGATTGGTGAAAGGGCTGGCCCTAAAGACTCTTTACTGATATCTACTATCAAGTTTACCAACAGACACAGAATGGATAAAACCATTTGATACATGAATCCTCTCTTCTAACAAGTCATTATTGATAAACTGCTAAACACCCCAGGCTTTCAACATTCAATATAAGATGTAGGGACAAGAACCTGTGAAAGGACTGCTGTACCATGCCCATGGAATAGTGGTGAAAACATGACTCAAAGGTTTCCACATACCAACAAAATGCATAGCTGCAGGTTGTCCCATTGTCCTATTGTTCCTTTACTGGAAGACCGTGAGAGTAGAGGGTGGCAGCCTCTACTTAATTTTTGTCGACCTCAAAACGGCCTTTGATCTAGTACCACGCAAAATCCTTTGGGCTGTTTTGGTAGACTTGGGGGTTCCGGCTTACCTTCTCAATATCATCAAGAGTCTCCATTTTAACAACTATGCACAAATTAGGAGTGGTAAATGGGGTAGTCTGACACCCAAAATTCCAGTCAACAGGGGAGTTGTGTGTGTTGGCACCCACCCTTTTTTGTCTCTTCGTCAATGCCCTGATCTCCCACCTTAAGGGGGTCAAAGATATCGATGCCCCCAAATTGAACAACAAACAGGTGGTGGCATTGATGTTCGCAGATGACACCCTCTTATTGTCCAAATCATCTATGGTTATACAACGGGCCCTGGATAGTTTTGTTAACTTCTGCCATCTTAGGGGGTTAGAAATTAATGTCCAAAAAACAAGTTTATGATCTGTAACCCACCAACCCTCCCTTAATGGCACAGCCTTGGATAGGGTAACAGTCTTTGAATATCTTGGTATTACCCTCACGTATAAAATGGACTGGGTACCCCAACTTGCAAAGGCCAAACTTGAATTAGTTCAGACCACGGGTGGCATTTTGAAAATCCATCGAGATTCCACCTTTAAGCCAGTGGCTCCCATCATAGAAATTTATAAAGCCCAAGCTCGGGGAGCAATTTTATATGGGGCTGAACTCTGGGGCCATGGCTCGGTGGATAGCATTAGCAAAGCTGAAAACCAATTTCTAAGATCATTCCTGGCACTTCCATCCAGTACCCCCTTGATCCCTATGCGATTGGATCTCGGCATAACACCTATTCAAGATGTAGTAGCACTACGCCCTATAATTTATTGGTGCAGACTATGGGTAACCCCCGAACTATTATGTTTTAGACAAGCATTGGAAGAGGTCTTGGGTCTCCCTGGTTCTGAGAAACTGCCATGGTTTGCCTTTTTAAAAAGGGAAAGTAAGAGACTGGATATACCTGGACTATGGTATAACTCAGCTCTGGTTTGTGCTCAACTGTCTCGTGCAGAGTTAGTCAAGGATCTTGGCTACCCTTGGCAGCTCTTCCTTGGGTCCACTCACTGTCAAGTTCCTTAATTTCAAAGATGATTATTTAATTGAGCCTTTTCTTGACGAGATTTTACCTATCTCAGCGAGGAAATTTTACCTGCATTTCAGATATGGTACTCTTCCTCTTAGGATCTTCTCCCATAAATGGTCTACTTCTAAATTAATTAACTGCCCTGCGTGTGGAGCCAAAGAGGAGTCTGAGTCCCACGTTTTCTTTTTTTGCCCTAGTTACAAAAACATACTGCATCGTTGGCTCATCCAAGTTTGTGAAAACTTGGGGTTCAGATCCCACCAAGAGGCTCTCAGGATTTTGAAAAGTAATACTTACACTCCCGTTGTATTTTCAGTCTTCCGTTTTATTGATGCTATGTGGCGCAGGAGAAGATCTTTTTTGTAATAACTGTTTGTACCTTGTGGAATTTACTTATGAATTTACCAAGTATTTATGCTGTACTTTTTTAATGTATTTATATTTTTATAATCATTGTTCTTTGTTCAAGTTTTCTGCTATGCATCTTTTATGGTCTTCCGACCGAAATAAAGATTACTTGACTGACTGGCCTCTTGTTATGTATGATACCTTCAACTAATCTTAGATTTTTACCCAACTGCACATTACTGATGGGGCTTTTGAGTCCCTAGTTACAAAGTTAACAGCACAATTTCAAGCCTCCAAATACAATGTCATTTATGCTAAATGGTAAGACCTGACATAAACTAAGACATTTGCCTTGACGGCACTTGGCAGCTATGGATGTCCACACATAAGCAGTATCACCTTAACATGGTTAAGCAAAGAGTGCAAAAAAACAGAGCCAAGCAAGCTTAAAGAATCAAATTTAAGGTGCCCTACATTATATTTTGCTATTTTTATTTTTAAATCACAGTATCACCCACGCGGGTAAAATGGAGCTTTACAATCATTGCTTCAAATTAATATGGTGCAATTCAAAATTGTTAGCATTTTTAAAGGTTTCACAATGTGCCTGCCGTTGGCAGGGTTCATCACCCCCACAATGTTATACTATGCAGTAAGTAGCAGGATAAATGACCAGCAACTAGTTTCAGGGCTTTTTTAAAACATTTCAGTACAGCACTCTAACATTTTTAATCCAGTGATGTTATTAGCCAGCTGGTAGTCATCAATTCCCCCATCTAGTTCTTGGAAAGGGGACTGGAGACTTTAGGTTATCATTTGGAGGCCAAGATGGATTCCTTCATGGCATCAACAAGTGACCTCAGTGCCAACATCGAAGCTGGGTTGTCCAACCAGCAAGCTCTTGTCAGGGACTACCATGCTGCCTTACTGGCATTCATAAATGTAATTGGTACATTGGGAATAACATCTACTACCTCAGATGTTTGTGTTTCAGTGGCAATTACCATCACTCATCTGCCTCCTATTCCAACGCACCAACATCCACTGAATGCACTCACTAGAGGAGGAAGATGTACAGCTCCCCAGTTTCAGAACCAGAAATTCACTGTAAGCATTTGTGAAAGCCTCCTGGCCACTTTTACCATTTGTCCTGTGTAGGACATTATGCCACCTTCTTTGCAACCCACTACATGACTCTATTTTTGTGAAGTAAATGATCTTGCTCTACTGTTCTTATCAAATAGCATCCATTTTTGCTAATGGTAATTTGATCCTCATCACTTTTCATATTCAAAATATGTAAGTGAGAAGTACATTTTCTACCTACATGTATTATGAAACACTACACAATGCCCTTGGGCACCAAGTGATGATTTGCTGAATGCATACTTATCACACAATGAAATGTATGAATTTAATCCAGGTTTCTAATAAGCAATTCTGTAATTCCATGACCATGTTTTGATGGTTTAATTTCTAAAGTCTTCCCACATACCTTACAAAAACAGATAACATAATTAGATATTAAAATGAGAGAGCAATAAAGCAAATATCACTTGTTGTCTGTAAATGTCTAACTACTGCAATAACATCCCCCTCTAAAAGGGATGTGTGATGTATGTGAACCCAACACACTGGTCCACTGATCCATATTTCTGCTGCAAATTACTTACCTCCACATAATTACATAAGTTGTATACCTCACTGCTCTCACAAACGTTTGTCATAAATATATGACTCAGGATGGTTGAACCCATACTAGCCATATAGTAGGGTCCATATTTATTAGGGGTTTGCATTACCATAGCGCCACGCAAGGGGGCACAAAGGCAAAGCAATACCATGAATTTTATTTAACAAACCATGCAATGCTGCCTTGCATGATCCTTTGTGTCTTGGTAAATGTGGAGTAATGTAAGGCAGGGCAAAATAACTGCCTTGCGTTACTTTACCCTAGGGAGCGGTTATATGTGTTGAGTGTGGGTGTGCCCACACTTTAATTTAGGTGGATTCACAGATCTGGCATTAGCGTTAGACCAGGGAATCTGTAAAAATATTACACCTCCACAGGATATGAATTTTATTTGAACAAATAGACTCCGGACTATTTGAACATCATGTATTCTTTTATGAATCGGGCCCTGGGACGTTTTCAATGTATTTATTGAACCAATGTTATTCTTATATAAAATACATGTTCTGCGATGATCAGTAGTCAGAAGCAGATGGAAGTGATTACGGGCACCAAAAGCGTAAATAGATATAGTTTTACCCATAGTGCTGAAACTGTGTATATATGCAGGCATAAAACAAGGTAGCAATCAGGCGTACTCCTACTAAGCAAACCCTACTCTGTGTGTACCAAGAGTGTGTGTAGATGTGAAGCTAAGAATCCCCCCAAGGGATTATCCAACCCCATTACCAGGCGAGAGAGAATGTAGGACCGCATCTTGGGCACAAACTGAACACCCCTCATGGAGATATCAGACTGCTGTGTGGGGAAGTCTCGGCATGCAG
The DNA here is from genome assembly GCF_964263255.1 of Lissotriton vulgaris. NCBI lineage: Eukaryota > Metazoa > Chordata > Amphibia > Caudata > Salamandridae > Lissotriton > Lissotriton vulgaris. The sequence goes on from NC_141689.1 coordinate 1,860,431,259, forward strand.
GGACTCTCTGTGTCAGCTGCAGTGCCTCCTCATCTAATCTTATGAGATGCTGCTTATTATTAATAAAAAAGCATCCTTGCAATGTATGTATAGATTAATAATGTTATGGATATGTAGATAGCCCTGTCACCCCGTGGATGAAAACAGAATGACATTTGTACATTTGTATGTAAAGGCCTTGTAGATGGTGTTCTAGACATTGTGATAGTGTTATGTAAAGCCAGATGTGTAAACTGAAGCACTTTAAGAGAAACTAATCCAACATTGTCACATATGCGAATATATGCAAAAGGTCAGAGCAAAAATGGTATTGTGAAAAAGAGGGCAATGTAAGAAATGATCAGCTTCTCTACATGGGCCTTACCCGGGCACATAACACTATAGTTAATTCCTGCTCCCTGCCTGTGCTGTTGTACAAACTGCTGCCTAGCACCAACACAGGAACTCTTGCATCCTGGTGTAAAGGTGACAGTGTTTTAGGTATGATAGCTTTTTGTGCAGCAAGGTGATATCTTCCAGCATAATAATTATCCTCAGAGGCATTTTGCTCTTTCTAATTGTGCTGCCTTTGGACCTGACCCTTTTTGCCGATTATCCCAAACTTTTTGCTCTCTCCCTCACATATTTCTGACTCTCTTTATGTTGGATTTAGGACTCGCAGCACGGTACCACTGCTAATCAGTGCTAATGCGCATGTGCTCTCTCCTTTAAACATGGTATGATTGGTTTACACTTGCTTTGAATATTTAATTTACTGGCAAGGCCCTTGTACAGTGGTATCCCATATACCCAGAGCCTGTAAATCAAATGCTACTAGTGGGCCGGCAGCGCTGCTTACCCCACCCACAGTAGTAGCCTTTCAAACCTGTCTCAGGCCTGCCAATGCAGTGTGCATGTGCAGTTTACTGCCACTTGACTATCTCGACATCGGCACAGGTACCACTCCACAGTTCGGCTCCAACTGTGAGAATTGCGGGCTGACTATAGTGTCACAGTAACAGTACCTAGAAAACGATAAAAACAAAGATGTTGCACGGCGTCCTGGAGGTGAGGCATCACTGGTGCCAGTGCGGCGTTGGTTTGTTTCTGCTGCGCAGGGGAGGTGATGTGGCATCAGCGGTGATGCATTGGTTCCTTGCAATGGTGTTGTGTTGATGAGTTCGGTAGGTCACCCAGATCTGTTATCGCCTCCACAATGATGCAGTTGCGGTGCTGCTGTTGACAGGGGCCTGGGCCGCAGTATAAGTAGGGGTGGTGAGTCGTGTGCTTCACGAGTGGCTCTGATGCAGGCAGAGGCATCGCTGATGATGTCAATCTCACTTTTGTTTTTCTTTGCAGCACCAGTCACTTGATTTCAAGGGTCCAGGAACTGGCGTTTGTACCACTTGGCAATCAGGACTCCCAGCAGAACTATCAGTAGGTGCTGTTAGCAAGATGCAAGTGAAGTCTTTGATGGCCCTAAGACTTTTTAACATGAAGCAAGCACGCACTTGGAGAACCTTGGAAGCTGAATTCAGAAAGCAAATTCCAGTCCTTTCACTCCCAGTAGGAAAGTAGCAAGCAGAAGGCCAGCCCAACAAAGCAACAGGCAGAGTCCCTCCGACAGCATTCAGCTCTTCTTCAGGGCAGAATGTCCCCAGTCCGGAAGTGTTCTCCTTTTGGGGTGTCAGAGGTCCAATACTTATACCCCTTTCTGCCTATAAAGTATGCAAACTTCAAAGGAAAGTCTTTGTAATGCACAAGACCAAGCCTTCCCCTGACCTGGCTCCAGTCACGCTGCGGGGGGAGACAGCTTTCTGTGATGATAGACACCGCCCTTTTCAGGTGTCTGTGACAACTCCTCCCAACACTCTAGCTCATGAAGGCCCATCACCTTGGAAATAGCCCATCAGGATATGCAAGGCACACCTCAGCTCCCTTTGTTTGACTGTCTAGAGTAAATGCACAAGAGCCCAACTGTCATGCTACCCCAGACGTGGATTCTATAGACAGGCAGAGGCACAGAATGGTTAAGCAAGAAAATGTCCACATTTTCAAACACTCATTTTAAAAAACAACTTCACCAAAAGATGTATTTTTAAATTGTGAGTTCAGAGACCCCAAACTCCAAATCTCCATCACACACAAAGTATGCACTTTCCAAATCTTGAACTTTAGTTATGTCAGGGCTACCAGGTCATGTAAAGACAAAAGGCATACGGTTAATGTAATATCCTGCAAGTCATGGTTGAAAAAGAGGAATAGGTCAAGCAGGCAGAGTGTGTGCAGAGGTCAAGCCGGCAGAGGGTGATGCAGAAATCTAAGGTGGCCACCAAAGAAGCAAAGTTGGAGTCGCAAGTGAGCGCTCTAGCGCTGATGGGCAATCATGCTGAACCAGGTGTTGAGTCCGCGCTATTGCGCACTTCACCTGAATCTGAGGACGAGACGGACATTCCAGGAAATTCGTCATGAAGCTAGTTAGGGAAAAACCGGCGTGTTTAAAATAAAAAAGGTTTCCTTTGGAGAGACGAAGTTCCAGGACAGCCGGAAGACTCAAGTAAGACTGTTCCGACTTGTGTTAATAGCTGAGCATGCGCGTGACAATTAAAGACTAGCAGCCCGACATTGGTCATGCGCAGGAATAGTGTTCTCGGGCATGCTCCTTAGCAGCTAACTCGCAAAAAGAGTGTTGGAGTTTCCGGGCATGCTCTTCAGCTGCTAAAATCTACGAGTATAGGGTAGAAGTTCTCAGGCTTGCTAGCTAGTGGCTAAAATTGCAAGCAGTTGACAAGTAATAAGGAGCTTAAACGAATTATAAGAAGGGGAACAATTAAAGGACATAACATATTTTTTCAAGCAAGGTTACAAGAAGAGTTTTAGTTAGTTGAAGCCCCATTTCTATAGACTTACCAGTAAATCAAATATGTCAGTCATGGATAAACCCATCACCAATACAACTTAAACAGAGAGCATATGCACTTTAGCACTGGTTAGTAGTGGTAAAGTGCCCAGAGTCCTAAAGCCAGCTGAAAGAGGTCAGAAAATATAGGAGGATGAAGGCAATAAGTTTGTGACTAACCCTGAAAAAGGGGCCAGGTCCGGCAGGGGCCTTCCCACCTCTCTTCCTTTCTGCAAGACCAATGAGAATGTCCAACATACCAAATGAGGAGGACAATATAAGCTGTTCCCATTCATTAAGTAAGTCAGTACCAAGTCCTCGAAGGAGGGAAATATGATCACCCACAGATCTTGAGGTGCCTATTTGAGATAAATGTATCTTTTGAGAATGGGGTAGTACCACCATCTCAACAGCCATTGTTTGTAGAGACGTTCAACTTTGGTTAATTTAATTTGGGGCCCCCTTTGCTATGACTAGGTGTTGTCTCCTTCTTAGTATCTGGTTTCTTAGTGAAACGTTCTTCTAGTATTTTGTCTCTATCATCTTCGAAAGATGCCATGTTTGGCTATATAGTGTTCCCATTAAAGTATGTACCACAACAAGAAGAAAAAGTGTGCAAATTAGCCCAAACAATGATATATGTTACAGCTTGGGAGTAATGGTTGTCAATCACACCTCTATGTACAAATGTATATATGAGTAGAGCATAGTGTGGCAAACATATATTTTGGTTTGCTTCTCTAATTGTATCAAACACCGTACTACTAGAGGTGCAAAATCACATCGGACAACGTTAATGTGATATCTCTTATTAGGTACGAGCTATTAAGGTCTCCACCTAACTCATCCTTTGACACTTTGACCGTCATACCTTCATATGGTCTTACAGGATAGGTACTTCCTCACTATTACTATTAAGAATAAGGATGTTCATTTATGGCACCTCACTATTGTATTATTTTTTTATATAGGTAGAGCCATACCTGGTCCATCGGACACAGTACTTCCTGGGCCTTCTGACCTTTTCACATGGTCCTTAGGTAAGAGATGTCCTGCTCATTTGGAATCAGTGATCTTCTAATCTATAGACTCTATATATTCTATGTCTTGACTGGCCATGTATTCTACCAACAGCTACCAACTCACATACTGTTGGTAAAAAAAAAAGGTTTGACGCCTGAAAACTTGCTTTGTCTCACCCAAATACAGGTAACTTTAATAAGATGAAGACACTTTGCTGAATTTTATGCTTTGGTTTCTCTCCCTCTTTTCTCTTTTCTCTTGATTTAATAGAATTTGAGACAATTTCTCATGTTGTACCATTGTAAGTTTTCTGTCCAAGATAAGGTTCCTAGATATGCATTCTTTTGTGGCAACCAGTTTCTTATATATATATTACAGTAAACTTTCACTTGTCACTAAAAACTTAGGGTAATTTTACTTTTCTTTTGTTTTTTGACAATGCATCACTTCTTTTTTTTCTTTTTTTCAAAACTCTGATAATGCTAATCTGTATCGAGACAGAAATGTTACTTCTGGATTTCTTGTAAACGGTTATGGATTTAATCCTGATCTTCAGAACCTGACAAATAGTGGATCTTGGATTTAAGGACCACATGTAAGGCATATATTATATGTCCTTGTGCCATACACTGTGGAATAGAAATCTGCTATATAATGATATGGTTTGGTCAATTTTCATATGATACTTTGTTTTTGCATTGATATATAGAGATGGACATCTCAACCAATGATTTGCCTGCTTGCTTATCCTTAACCCCTTCGATGCTCATGACGAGCTGAGCTCGTCATGATAGCATTCTTTTCTGAGTTCTTCAGCACAGCAGGGGAATTGCTGCAGCAATGATGGTGTTAAATACATGGGTCTACTTTCATTGTAGCCTTCGCATCTACAAACCTACTGTATCTACTGCTGGGTCGGTTTATGTTAATTTCTTACAACCACTCTTATACTTATCAAACAACGATATCCTTCACTCTGTGGCATGTTCTGCGCTCCAGTGTGGAGTTTAGACGATTTCTGTGTACTTGCTTCTTCCTTATCCCTCTTATATTCTTTTCCCGTCATCCTATGGTTGGTATTCTGGATATTTTCCCATGTTGGAATGGATCTATAGTACTCATCACCAACAACATTATTAGTTTTACACAAGACATTATATCATCACATCCTTCCTGTTCAGCACTGGTTCCACAAACTTTCTGTCTTGTTGCACATATACCTACATAGGGCCTCATTAGGATGGCGGACGGACCTGCGTCCGTCCGCCACCCCCGAGGTGAAGGGACCATCCGCAGGGGCAGCGGCGGTCCCTCTGGTGCAATTAGGATGTGACCGCCACCCTGGCTGTCACATCCTGTATCTTTAACCTTGCGGCGGGTGCTGCTTGAAGCAGCACCCGCTGCAAGGTTAAAAATGCATGCATTGCATTTACATGCACAAAGCGGCAGGCACCGCACGGTGCCTGCCGTTTTGTTCATGTAAATGCAGGGGGGGTACCATAGGTACCCCCCATGTGCACCCCCTACCCCCGACACCCTGGGGGCCCACAACAGGCCCCCAAACTGAAAAGACCACATGCTTTTCCACTGCGGAAAAGCCGCAGTGGAAAAGCACGTTTCCTGCCCCATCCTAATAAAGCTGGCGGTGTCTGATAGACACCGCCACCATATTAGAGCTTTTCCGCCACGGTCAGAAGGCAACCGCGGCGGAAAAGCGGCAGACGGTTTTCCCGTCCGCCGATGACCCCCCAGCCATCCTAATCTGGCAGGGGGTCTTTGGAGGCACTGCTGCGGTGATTCCGCATCCTCCGGGCCGGCGGTGGCTTCCGCCGGCCCGGAGGATGCGGAATCACCGCAATCCTAATGGACCCCTAAGTTTGTCTCTCTTTCCTATTGATTGATTGACTGTTATGTAGTGGTATTATTTCACAGCCTTGAAAAAGTCACTTTGTGAATAAACATGTCTTATCTGTTATCTAATATTGAATATACTGAAGGTTGGCTACAATTAATTATTTGTTTAATTGTTTATTTATTTTAATTAGGTATTATACTTAAATTTAGGGTTTGGGGGTTTCTAGGGTTATTGAAAAGGGTAGTTTATTAAGTACATATTAATTAATTTAATTGGTTTAATGTTCTCTTTACAAAATATTTTGATTGCTATCTGTATGTTTAAAAGTATAACATTTAAAAAAATATGTTTTAAAACTTAAACTTAGGTGGTGAGGTTTACTGTAGGATTGGGTGGGAAGTTGTATTCAATTAAAACATGTATAAACCTATATTAATTGATTGTATTAGTTATGCCATTTTTATTTAAAAATACAGCTAATTAATTGTGCATAATCACCATTTAAATTCTAAAATAATTTTTCATATCGTTGTAATACATTTTTTAATATTGTTGCATATATTTTGCCCTTAATTAAGCTTTTTTTTATTAAAAAAATATTCTCTGAGGCCCAGATTTATAAAGATTTTTCATCAGGTGTGCGTTACTTTTTAAATGCAGCCCAACACAAAATCCCATTTGTATTTACAAACAAATGTAAATGGAATTTTGCCTTGGTTTGTAACCAGATGTTACACAATGCTGCACAATACACTGCCCTGCATTCCTTTGTGTCAATGAGGCATTCCACGGGTGGTGCATGGATGTTCCCATAGATTCACCCATGGATTTTGCCACAAAATCCACATCTATAAAGATGTCAAAATCTTGTGCCTTCCTGAGGCTGGTGTAAGGAGGAAAAAAATATTTATATTTATCTTTGTTTTGAAGCATACATGCAATGAGGAAATTTTCTCTAAGTATAGTTTTTCCGCAGGAAAGGGACGTCTTTCTACCCAAAACTATGCTGACCACAAAGCAGACACTCTGCATTGATGCATGGCTGCTGAAAGTTTGCCAGCACAGTGGGAGAGCAGAACTGTACCATTTCTTTGCAGATATGGCTCATTTAGGTGCTCTGCAGTTCACAAAAACAGCACATAAATTTTTACTGCTGCCCTGCGTGAAAATCCAGGGGTAATTTTGCATAAAATTGCATGTTACACTAAAAATAAACAAGCATTTACAATGCAATGGTTTCGCCTTTGGAAAAGTTAGAGCTATTGGCATTGTAAATGACAAAATTTGTATTTATGTGTTGGTTTTGAAAACAGATAAATAAATGGCATTGTCATTTACATTGCCATTAGCCCCTGCAGTCCCTAGTCACTCTGCACTCCCTAGCACTCCCTAGCCCTCCCTAGTCACTCTGCACTCCCTAGCACTCTGCACTCCCTAGCACTCTGCACTCCCTAGCACTCTGCACTCCCTAACACTCCCTAGTCACTCTGCACTCCCTAGCACTCCCTAGTCACTCTGCACTCCCTCGCACTCCCTCACACTCCCTAGCACTCCCTAGTCACTCTGCACTCCCTAGTCACTCTGCACTCCCTAGTCACTCTGGACTCCCTCGCACTCCCTTGCACTCTGCATTCCCTTGCACTCCCTTGCACTCTGCACTCCCTAGCAGTCCCTAGTCACTCTGCACTCCCTTGCACTCTGCACTCCCTAGCACTCCCTAGCACTTCCTAGTCACTCTGCACTCCCTAGCACTCCCTAGTCACTCTGCACTCCCTAACACTCCCTAGTCACTCTGCACTCCCTAGCACTCCCTAGAATTCTGCAGTCACTCTGCACTCCCTAGCACTCCCTAGCAGTCACTCTGCAGTCACTCTGCAGTCCCTAGCACACCCTAGCACTCTGCACTCCCTAGCTCTCCCTAGCACTCTGCAGTCACTCTGCACTCCCTAGCACTCTGCACTCCCTAGTCACTCTGCACTCCCTAGCTCTCCCTAGCACTCTGCAGTCACTCTGCACTAAGAGCGACTAAGTGGTAAAATGACAAAATCATTTTACAAACCAAATCAATAAAATAAAACGTAAAGTCCATAATTTACAGATCAAAACCTCAACTATGCTCGTCAATAACACATTATCTTATTTAATCACTTTTAATACAAGCAGCATATAGTTCATAACAATAACTCACAAGATTTAAGCAGTCTGGGCAGAAATATTTTTTTAAGTTTAAGTAAATCCAGGAAGATAAAGAGTACAAATTGGGGAGGTAGGGGGCATCAAAGAGGTTCACACAAGCTACACTCTCTATCCCCAATGGGAATGCGGCTCCATTAATCTTCAATCAACCTTAGTGGATAACATATCAAACATAACGGACAAAATTACTGCTTTGCACCGGGGTTGAGCCTACTGTCAAAATCTTGGTTGCTACAACTCTGAATCTAAAGTGTAGTTTTTGTATGAATTTGCTTTAGTCTCTACTTCCTTTAATTAGACTAATGATCTGGGCAGTAGATACATCTCCGATATTCTTCCAAAATTACATCCGATGTTTAGTTGACAGAAGACCAGCTACTGTAAATAATAGTACATTTCAGGAACACCAAATAAATCATATGCTTAAATAAACTGCAACAGCCTATGAACATGCTTATAAACACTCTATACCACGCTAATCCTCAAAGCAACAAAAACGTGCAATGCGTGTTTTCAGTCTAATCGGATTCCGAAGCATTGGCAGTATAAACAGTTTACCTGCACAATTAATAGTGTTCAAATCAGGATTTTGATTGTGGGTAACCTGAAAGGACACTGCCTGCCATCAGGTTTTTGTGGATTGACCAGAAAGCATGTTGCATGGAAAAAATCTTTTTCCAATGCTTTTCTCCTGAACTGCTGGCATGTATGCTTGAGGAAGGGGCAATCACGCGTAATTCAAAAGCAAGGTATGTCACGGGCTTCATGTATGACGAAAGAGACCATAACACCGTTCCCCGACCAGCGCAGGCCTCTCTCTCAACCTCTCCCTGCCTGTCTCCCCTTCCGCGCCTCGTCGATTCCGAACAGACTTTCGCGGATCACTCATGACAAATCACTCTCCGCTTTTTCCCGAACTATCCACCACTTCTTGTCCTACGCTATTTCAGACTCCTCCGTATCACTGCCTCTGAACCCCATACTTCTTCCAGTGTTGAGTTGAACATTTCGTCCTCCCATTATCTCTCCGCCCGTCTTTCCACCTCACCTTCCTCGTCACTTCTCCTACTAGGGATGGCACCTCTAGCTCCTAGAGTTCTGTTGAAAATGGATGCCAGAGGGACCAAAGGTGGCAGCAAGAACAGCCACGGAGAAGGCGGGTTTAGAACTCCTGGGGGGACGTCACACCCGGCAGCTGAGAAAACACCAATGTAGCCGGAGCTCGTATTAGAACGCTGCATCCAAGCAATTTTAATGTTAATGTCACTTCCGGCTCGGGAGTTGTTATTGTACAACATTTTGTTCGAAAAAACTTTATTAGTATTTAGGTAAATATTAAATATAGATCCGGTAGTGGCAATCAACAGACGCTAACACAAATTTTATGTTTCGTAATTGTATGAGTGAGTAGCGAAGGAAGGCCTTGTTTTAGTTTTCATTGTGGTATTCGCGGGTTTCGTTTTGCGCAATTAAGAAGGCTACGATTACCAGAACGTAAGGGAACATAAGCATGGAATATAAAATCACGGAAGAAGTCTTGAAATATACATTTGAAACTTGCATCAAATAGAAAACAAGTAAGGTCCCGGGCCGGCAGCCAATCACAGCCTGGCCCGGGGAATGACGTCACGAGGGTGTCCCGGGCCAGCAGCCAATCACAGCACGGCCCAGGGAATGACGTCACGGGGTGTCCCGGGCCGGCAGCCAATCACAGCGTGGCCCGGGACAAGGGGCGGGACTTAAAAAAAGAGTCAGAAACACCCCCGAATCGCGTTTTCACGGGGAAAGCGTGATTAACAGCCAATTTCTTCCAATGGCTAGCCTCCATTTATGGAGCTAGCCAATGGAAGACAGAGGCGGGACTAAGCCCCACACTGTAGGAACATAAGATTTCTCCTGGGCGGAGCTAGTGCTCCGGCCCAGGCGAAACCTAAAAAAATTATGTAAAAATTATTTTACCTTGTAAACTTGTTTTTAGATGTCTGTTAATTTTATCAGTGAGTTTAAGGTATATTTCGTATTTTTGAAATGCTTTTAATAGCATGTAGTTACAACAAAATATTTTAAAAATATTTTCGATTTTATAAAAAAAGTATGTTATTTTGAATTAAGGGAAATTACATTATTTGTGTGGAGTGAGTCTGACCCTCCAAATTTGTGTACCTCAATATTTGTTAAATTCGGGTTAGAATATATGCATCCGATGTATATTTATATTGTGTAAAAACATTTGTTGGGTTGGTTTCGGAATAGTAAATTTGGCCCACACACAAAGTATGCACTTTCCAAATCTTGAACTTTAGTTATGTCAGGGCTACCAGGTCATGTAAAGGCAAAAGGCATAGGGTTAATGTAATATCCTGAAAGTTATGGTGGAAAAATAGAAATAGGTCAAGCAAGCTGAGTGCGATGCAGAAGTCAAGCAGGCAGAGGGTGATGCAGAAATCTAAGATGGCCGCCAAAGAAGCAAAGTTGGAGTCGCAAGTGAGCATTCTAGCGCTGATGGGCAATCATGCTGAACCAGGTGTTGAGTCTGCGCTATTGCGCACTTCACTTGAATCTGAGGAGGAGACGGACGTTCCGGTAATTTGTCGTGAAGCTAGTTAGGGAAAAAGCGGCGCGTTTAAAATAAAAAAGGTTTCCTTTGGAGAGACAAAGTTCCAGGACAGCTGGAAGACTCAAGTAAAGTAAGACTGTTCCGACATGTGTTAATAGCTGAGCATGCGCGTGACAATTAAAGACTAGCAGCCCGACATTGGTCATGCGCATGAATAGTGTTCTCGGGCATGCTCCTTAGCAGCTAACTCGCAAAAAGAGTGTTGGAGTTTCCGGGCATGCTCACAGCAGTTAAACTTATGAATATAGTGTAGGAGTTTCCGGGCATGCTCATTAGCAGCTAAAATCTACGAGTATAGGGTAGAGGTTCTCGGGTTTGCTCACTAGTGGCTAAAATTGCAAGCAGTTGACAAGTAATAAGGAGCTTAAATGAATTATAAGAAGGTGAACAATTAAAGGACATAAAGTATTTTTTCAAGCAAGTTTACAAGAAGGGTTTTAGTTAGTTGAAGCCCCATTTAACACAAAGAGTGAAGTGACTCTTATGGCATGCAGAAAAAGACGTAAGAAGACATAGTTTATGAGAAATAATAATAGAGACAGAAATAGGTGAAGCTGGAGTGTGATTCATTAAACACTTACCTTTACTGAATCTATACTTGGGCAACATCAGTGCAGGAAGTGGGTGAGCAAGACCTGAAACACATAAAGACAAGACACAATTAGGAAGAAACTATATATCTCAGGACTAATAAATTTATATTTTTAGTTCTAGCACTGAAGAAATATATTTAACATACAGAAGAGAAGCAATGGTCACAACAGCATTGGGTAGGTACACAGAGAGATAGAATTACACAGTTTTTAAGTGGTAGAAGGGCATAAGTGATAATTGTGTATTCCTTTACTAGTGAATGTTAGCCAGTAGCATAAGAAGAAAAGAAAAGGCGACATCTGAAGCTGAAGAAAGAATCAGACGCTTTGTGGCAGTCTCTTCTCTATCCAATCCCCTTTCCCCCCTCTGGGCTTCGTTGATATTCAGGCTATAAGTGTCTGGTGCTGGGAGGCTCGAGCGGGGCATTGGGAACTTGCGGCATTCGGCTCCTGTGCATTAGAAAGAAGAGCATCATCTCTGACAAGTTAGAACATTAAATCTTACATCCTCCAATATATGCACTTCTTCCAATGTTTGATGGACTGGAGTTGGATCAGTAAATTTGATTCCTGTCCCCCAAGATATCTGCTTTCTCCAGTGTTTATTAGACTGAAGTTAGAATACTAAATCCGACGCTATATGATATACCTTTGTTTTCTAAAGCTTTGTTGATATGGATTGAGAATAGTACATTTAAAACCAGTGTATGCATTTTTTCAAGTGTTTATTGGACTGGAGCTAAAATAGCAAAAGAGTTCCTCCTCTCCTCATTACATGCACTTTTCCCAAAATTTTTGAAACGGGATTTAAAATAGTAAATCCACCCCGATGTGCGCATTTTCCACAAAGGTTGTTAGATTGGAGTGATAATAGTAAGTCCTCAACCTTGCCCACAATTATTAAATTTTGTGCACTATTGGTTGGCCTGGAGTTAGAACCCCCGCCCAAAAGAATGTATTTATCTCAATGTTTGTTGGACTGGAGTTATGTAGAATCGTTAATCTCACCCTTCCAAGAATGCTTTTCTTCAATGTTTGTTAGACTGGAGTTAGAATAGTAAGTCTGGCTGCCTCAGTGTATGCTTAATCCCAAATGGTTGTTGGGGGAAACAACCGTTACATCGCAACTTTTACAACGCACTTCTATTACAATGCAACTTTTACAACGCTGGATCCATTACATCGCATGGCTTTACAACGCATGACATTACATAGCAGATGCTATTACAACGCATGCCATTACAATGTAAGTATAGGTAAGTATATAATTTTTTTTATTTTATGTTACATTATTTAATTATTAATAATAATAAATAAATATATTAATTTATGTTTTTTTATATTATAAATTAAATATATTAATTTAAGTAATTTTAAAAAATAAGTATGAGTATAGGAGTATATGTTTTGGGGTACTGAGGTATATGTTTTGGGGTGTTTGGGTATTTTTAGGTTTCAGGGCTGGGTTTGGGTTTTGGGGTACAGGGGTATTTTTAGGTTTCAGGGCTGGGTTTGGGTTTTAGGGTACAGGGGTATTTTTAGGTTTAAGGGTTGGTTTTGGGGTACAGAGGTATTTTTAGGTTTCAGGGCTGGGTTTGGGTTTTGGGGTACAGGGGTATTTTTAGGTTTCAGGGCTGGGTTTGGGTTTTGGGGTACAGGGGTATTTTTAGGTTTCAGGGCTGGGTTTGGATTTTGGGGTACAGGGGTATTTTTAGGTTTCAGGGCTGGGTTTGGGTTTTGGGGTACAGGGGTATTTTTAGGTTTCAGGGTTGGGTTTGGGTTTTGGGGTACAGGGGTATTTTTAGGTTTCAGGGCTGGGTTTGGGTTTTGGGGTACAGGGGTATTTTTAGGGTTTAGTTTTAAAATAAATCTTTTATTTTAATTTTAAAAATTAATTTTAATAATTTTATTATTTATTAAAAATAGTTCTTTATTATTAATAGTTCTTTTTAAAATAAAGTAATATATGTACAAAATAATTATTTAAAAATAATTTAATTTTTTAAATTAATAAAATTTAAATTAATTACATTTAAAAAAAAATAATATACTTACCTATACTTACATTGTAATGGCATGCGTTGTAATAGCATCTGCTATGTAATGTCATGCGTTGTAAAGCCATGCGATGTAATGGATCCTGCGTTGTAAAAAATGCGTTGTAACAGAGTGCATTGTAATATTTTGCGTTGTAACGTCATACATCCCTTGTTGGACTAGAGTTAAACTAATACATAAGGAGTCCCCCATGTATGTACTTTGTTCAGCATTTTTTAGACTGGAGTTAACATAGTAAATCTGACATCCCCAATGTGTGGATTGTCCCCAATGTTTCTTGGACGGGAGTTAGAATAATGAATCTGTCCGTCCTCTTAATCACTTTCCCCAAAGTTTGTTAGTGTAGAGTTAGAATGTCAAATTTGACCTCCCCGATATATGTGTGTTTCCCAATATGTGCTAGATTGGAGTTAGAATGGTACATTTAACCCCTGCTAGTTTATACTTTCTCAAAGTGTTTGTTAGACTGATGTTAGAATAGTAAAACGTAGCCTTCTCGAATATCAGCTCTTTTCTCAATGGTTGTTTGACTGCAGTTAGAATAGTATTCTAACTGCTTGTAATGTTTGCACATATCCTAATGTTTGTTGGATTGTGTAGAATGTTAGGTGTTTGTTTCAGAGGGTGGGGGAGTTTATTCTCAAGCAACAACCACAACCCTTGTTAGGGTGGACTACAAATGTCAATCAATAAACCTGTGTTTAAACCTCTGATAACCTGGCTCAAAAGCAGTCTGACTTACTTTAGAGGCAATGTGTGAAGTATTTATGCAGCACTTAAACAGAATACATTTAAAACATAACACAAGAAAAATCCCACACCAAATTAGAACAAGCATTTGCAATGCAATTGGTCTTGCCTTTGGGACCTTATATGTATTTAGCTATGCAGCACATTAGCCTGGGTGCTGAAACATCTACTGTTTTTCAACATGAAGGGAAAGTAAGCACAACACTGCGTGACATGCCAGGTATGGGAACACATGGAGAGAATGTTTGCCTTTGAGCTGAAAATGGCATTGTCCAAAGCTCTGTTTTTAACATAAAATCAGGGCTTTCGGTGGTCATATCACTGAAAATACAAGATTCGAAAAAATATTATTGTCTATGGGTGCGTGTGGAAGACAATTTCTATGGACTGGAATCTAGAAAATGCTAAAGTGATTCTGGTATTTTATTGACCTCTGCTGGTCGTTTTCTATCAAGAAAGTTAAATAGAGGCAGTTTCCAGAAAAATAAAAAATAAAAGTCCCTCAGCCGAAAGCAATTCTGGTATTTTGCTGACCTCTGCTGGTCGTTTTCTATCAATCTAACCAAAAACGAAATGCCAGTACTGCAAAATAAATAAACTTTCGATGCACAATGACGTTAAACAATTGTAGCATAACCACCATACACAGTGTGTTTGAATTAATCCTTTCATTTCTTTTTCGAGTATAGAAAAGCTATTCACAATTTTTTTTTATTTTTTGCTGTTTTCAGATTAGGGAGGGAGTGAAATGTCCTTAAAAACTTCAAAGAAGTGTGGACTGGAAAACACAAGTAGAGGACAATTATAAGGTTGGAAAGGTGACACTCATACAATTTCATTAACAAACCATCATTTGCTCTGTGCAAACTCTCATACAACAATTCTGGCTCACGGGATGGGTGAACAAAATGGGGTGGAAACAGTAGGTGGTGAAGAAGAATTTCCTAAAATGGGAACATGATTTTTAGAAAATTGCTAGAATATTTTTAGAAGTCGCGACGATTTCTCCCCGACAATCAAGGGAGATCACGAAACAATTTTTTGACTTTTTCGGATACATCCTCCTCGGGCAGTAGTGAAGGGGACAATTCCAATTATAGACCAGGCAACGCAAGGAGAGGCTCCTTTCAACCCAACTTTCAACAACAGAATTACCAACAAGGAGGACAGCAACAAACACAACAACAACCTTTTTTAGGACGTGGCCAAGGAAAAATTTGTGCAAAAACCAGATTTGCCCCACAATGGGAAATGTCCGCAAGAAGGCAGAATTACAGCAATTACAAGAACTAAAATCCCCAATTTACAATCTTTCTAATAAGTCCTTGACAACATCAGAAATCAGCCTCCTGGAAAAGGGCCTCATTTGTTCCCTCAAGGAATACAGACTTCATCAGACTAAAATCAGAATTTATTGAATTCTGCCGCAAAATAAGGTTGACAACTTTTTTTGCAGGACAAACACAATTGTTGAGTGCTGAGACAACTGGTCTTAAGAACAAATCAAAATTTTGCCCCCCTGCAAATAAGGTACCTAGAGAGGTCCTTACATTTGAAAAAACTATGCTTTCAGCTATTGCATCACAAGAAAAGAAAAAAACAGCCTTCATCAAACCTAATCTCTCAAAAATTGAAAAAGACGCCCTAAAAACTCTTGCCAACGATAAAGAAGTGATTATCAAACAAGCAGATAAGGGCGGTTCCATAGTTGTATGGGGAATGGAATCCTACACATCTGAAATCAATAAACAACTATCGGACATAGGGTGCTACAAAAAACTAGAGAAGGATCCTACTCATGACCTGCAGAGAGAACTTTTTGCTATTGTTGACCAAGGTTTCGAACAAGGATTCTTGGGTAAAAAAGAAAAAGAGTACCTCAAAAATAAACATCCGCGCACACCTCTCCTTTATATATTACCAAAAATTCATAAGGATGAGAAAGGACCACCTGGGAGAACCATAGTCTCTGGCTGTGACTCCCTTTTTGAAACGGTTTCTAAGTTTATTGATTTCTTTCTAAAACCCTCCATGGCGAAAGTTAAATCTTTTTTACAGGATTCCACCGATTTCATTAATAAGTTGACCCTTCTACCATTTGAAGAAAATAAAGACTACCTGGTGAGTATGGATATTACATCTCTCTATACCCAGATCCCCCAGGATGAGGGACTGGAAACGCTAAGACTCTTTTTCAACATGAGAGAAAGACCTATGCAAATACCAACCAAATTCATTCTAGATCTGGCCAAATTGGCATTACAAAGAAACTTCTTTAAATTTAAAGAGGATTGCTTTTTCCAAATCCGGGGCGTGGTGATGGGCTGTCCCTTCGCCCCAGAATTAGCAGTACTTTTCATGAGCCAATTTGAAGAAAAATACATCTATGAGAACAACCCCTTTGTGCAATGGATCGGAGGGTGGCTCCGATGCATAGATGACATTTTTTTCACATGGTCAGGAACGGAGGAACAACTATTTGACTTTCACCAATGGCTCAACAACAGGACTGAGCATATAAAATTTAGTGTCCAACATTGTAAACATCGACTACCATTTCTAGACGTGGAAGTATATTGTACGGACGGGGTTTTAGTCACCACACTATACAGGAAGGAAACAGACCGCAATAAAGCGCTGCACTTTTCAAGTTACCACCCGAGAAGCTTGAAAGAGAATCTACCCCTGGGACAATTCCTGCGCATCCGCAGGAATTGTTCCTACAAAGATGAATATATGTTACACGCGAAAACACTGACAGAGAGATTACTCCTTCGTGGTTACCCAGCCAAATTACTGAAACGTGCGCTCAAAAGAGCGTGGTGGACCCCCAGAGATACACTCTTAACAAAGAAAGTCAAAACCGACCAAAGTTTGGAGTTTGTGTCTCCACATTTTGCCCAACATCTAATTGGCTAAAAAAGGAAATATGCAAGAACTGGCACTTGCTAAAGGATTTGGACAGACAACTAGTGGAATTACCACTATTTGCATTCAAAAAGGATAAGAGTATAGCAAACCACTTAGTAAGAGCGGCTATGCCAAAACAAACACCTCTATCAATGAGAGATTACCTCAATCTACCACCAATTACAGGCCATCACCAATGCGGAACATGTGTATGTTGTCCTTTAACGATAGAAGGAGATCTATTCCAGCACAATGGAATCTCATGGAAACATTGCAAATTCACAAACTGCAAGACAAAATATGTCATCTATGGCATACTTTGCCCATGTAATAGACTGTATGTAGGTAAGACTAGCCAAGAAGTGCGACAGCGGATCAGCCAGCATAAATCACAAATCAAAAAAGCCATCTTAACGGCACCACTTGTGCAACACTGGATTGATCACGCGCATACGGAAAATGACATCAAATGAACAGTAATCTCTATGGTCGAACCCGACCAGAGAGGAGGTGACCTTGAGACCAAACTATCCACACGGGAGGCAACCCTCATTCTAAAATATAACTCTGCAGTCACAGGACTGAATGAGATGTCCGAATTATACCATCTATGACTGGACCCCTATTAGCAGCAGCAAATCTTCTTTACACACCGCCAAATCGACCATGATCATCTTTTATGAGTAGTAGCCTGCCAAAATCGACACTGCCCTGCACATATCTTGAAAACCATCATGACAACAACTATCTTTATATAAATATTGGAGGCTTGGACAATCCAAATGTCCATCCACTGTACATTAATAGGATGGTTAAAGTTTTTTGATTTTGTAATCTTGTTATAAGTACTAGAACTCTTTGCCTGAGACTTGTGACATTATCCATGAAAAACACCCCAGATACCAACACAGACGGCAATCTTTGACAAGGACCAAATTCTCTCCACCCATTTGTCAATGAATACAAATCGTTTACCATATGACTACGATCCCCAGAATCCTTAGTATCAGGACCCGCGCATCGTTTTTATGACGAGTTCGATTCAGCCCTCAACGCGACGGCAGAATTGAAAACACCGAGCGAGAGAAAGGAGTCACCTTTGTTCTGATCAAGGTAGGCCGCCCCCGTGCCCCTTCACCCCCGACTTTGGAGTCTCTGTGCCTTCGGACACATTAGTGCTCTGACCAGTATAGAAACAGTTAGGGAGGCAGTATACACCCGATGGTAAAGAATTATTGTCCCTTTCTTTTGTATGCAGCCATTTAAACAAATCATTTTCAAAAAGGATTAAAAAGAAATCATCGTCATGTGCAAGTCACCGACTTCGTCACGAAGGTAGGAGGCTTTTGTGGTTTATAGCGTGTGTGCTAAATTACTTAGCTGGGTATGCATAGAGATAGAGCTGACAGCCACTTCTTTGCCCACAGCTTTGACGGGTGCCCAAAACTACATTAGAAAATCGGATTTTTCAGAATAACAGTAGAAGAGAAGCATTTCGAGAAGACAAGGTATTACCTTGGGTTTTGTTTTTCTGAAGACAAGTTGAAGGTTTAGCTCAGGGGTTACTTAGCAAGACGTTGTTGTTTTGTCTTTGCAGGACTAACCCCTCTGAGGTCCTGAGGAGAATCCCCATATTGAAGGGGTTTTGAAACGCGTCGACCTTCTTTCTTTCTTTCTTCTTTTGTTAGAAGGCCAATCTTTGCAATTAATGATATTGTAAATTATTTAGCTTGTATATAGGTTAGATGGCCTGTTAAACAATGAGTTCAAATGTTATGTGAGAATAACAGCAGTACCCCACCATTTTGAATAATTTGTTCGTACGAACTCTGGTGAGGTTACTTATTTTTTCTAAAAATATTCTAGCAATTTTCTAAAAATCATGTTCCCATTTTAGGAAATTCTTCTTCACCACCTACTGTTTTCACCCCATTGTGTTCACCCATCCCCGTGAGTCAGAATTGTTGTATGTGTGTTTGCACAGAGCAAATGATGGTTTGTTAATGAAATTGTATGAGTGTCACCTTTCCAACCTTATAATTGTCCTCTACTTGTGTTTTCCAGTCCACACTTCTTTGAAGTTTTTAAAGACATTTCACTCCCTCCCTAATCTGAAAAGAGAAAAAAAATTAAAAATGTTGTGAATAGCTTTTCTATACTCGAAAAAGAAATAAAAGGATTAATTCAAACACACTGTGTATGGTGGTTATGCTACAATTGTTTAACGTCATTGTGCATCGAGAGTTTATTTATTTTGCAGTACTGGCATTTCGTTTTGTTTAGATTGATATGTGGCGCAGCTTTACTGCGTTTTGAGCCAACCCCTTTTGGTGTTTCGTTTTCTATCAAGACAGTTAAGAAGAAGCAGTTGAACAGAAGAAAAGTCCATAAGCGGAAGCAGACAAGTCCTGGGGCCGTTCTCCAGAGCCCACACAGTACATACATATATAAGTATATATATGTATATACTAAAGTATATACAAGGGGTGTTGAATGCTCGACCTTAAAATAGAGAAATTATACTAAATAACATTTCCTCCAAATTCAACCGATTCCGCAGACGGACTGAAACAGTCCACCCACCCCTACACTTTTCAACAATATCTTAAGATCTTAGAAAACTGTGAATCTGATTACCTCAACCAACAAATAAAACTAAAACCTTTTTGACAAAATTCACATTAGAAGCATAAAAATAGAATTCTGTGCTGACTTAAATTAAGCTAACCGTTGATGCCATGTTAACAAAGATTCATATCCTAACATTGAAAGGCCTGTTTTCATGCAGAATTGTCGTTTTGCACAAGATGTAACGTTCTAGAAGCCTTCTTTTAGTTAGTGAACAGGCATTTGTTATGTATGTATGTGAGGTTCTCAGAGGGAGGAGAGGAGATAAAAGGAAGATGTGAGATGTTACCTACTCCCCGGAGGTTATGGAAATATTATTGGATGCTGTAAACAGGGAATGTCAAAGTTGTTTCAACTTACAATTTACTGTGTTTATATTACTTGGTGTTCCTAGACTAGGAGAAGCTTCTCTCTCTCGCATTTACTGGAGATCCATCTCTAGGTTTCTTGAGATTATATCTCTTTTTATGAGAGATTACTTTGAGCCTATTCCCTTTTTCATTAGATGTCTGCTGATATATAGCTGAGAATAGTTTCCAGCTTCACATTTTCTTTATTTGATGTGCAAAGGCTTTATTCATGTGCATTTATTCTCTCGTCAGCACTCTTCATCGGGTTTCCGAGCAGACACCTTGTTCTATTCCATTCCAATTTAATTTAGATTAGGGAAATTCCTTTATGGAACATGCATGCTGTATTATTTTCATTTTAGCTGTCATACTTACCAATGTTGCATTTTTCATTATATTGAAATAGTGTTTACTGGATTATATTAATTTCGAATGATGATGCTTAAAAATATATGCTTAATAAATAAATATTGAAACTAATGAATTGAATTGATTAATAAAACTCTGTATTTCACAAAGATTCTCTTTTTTTACTGCACTAAAGTATTTCATGATTTCATAATTTATATGGTTTACCTCAATGATTACTCCTTTTCACTTCTCCATGTCAATGAGCAAAGGTCCGTACAACCAATGGCGGGGATTATTTGATAATTGCACTTGAAGATTAAGATGTAGAAAACACCTCTCCATCAGTGACAAGGATGACTCTCAACTAACACCACAAGACGGGCACATTCATAACAGAAAAAGAGGAAAGTTGTACCGCTCGAGCTCCATTGTGCAGGTCTGAGTCCTCCAATTCGAGAGTTATGTGGGTAGGTCGATATTGTGGACCTTGATATTTTTTTGCACAATATTTTTTCGTCATGATATTTTGGTGTTCAGTACAACCCTGTGAACTACTACTGAATGGGAAGTGGGTCTTTTGGTTTTATTATAGTTGCAGCAACAAAGAATTTTCAATATGTAGGGTAAGAAATAGGAATCGATATTCTTCCATCTCAGACTCTCCCTACTGCTCTTGCATTTCAGAGAGGAATTAAGGACCCATATTTTCAAATGACACCAGTTCCACCATAAATAAGGAACGTCGGTGCGACGATTCTTTATTTATGTGCACAATGACAGATCAATATATTCCTCCCATCAGTGCTCTGTTGTTTACTTGCTATTACAGTGCTTTAGAAGTTCGAATTTATGCAAACATACATTTCAGGAAGGCAAAAATTATCAAACCAAAATTACCAAAATACAATTTACTGCTTGTAAACTTTGTCAGGCCTGTGTGTTTAAATCAAATTAAATAAGAGTACAGGAAATGCCCAAAGGGGGGGTGCTGCCGTTGGGGGTTACAATTGCATCCTTGCATCAGCTATGATGTAGGCCACCCAGGAGTGTCAGGTGAACAACATAGCAGGAATGGCCATTATACCATCAGCGAAGGGCAGGTGTGAGCGTTTATAAGAGTTTAAAAAATGTTTAAATGTGCGTATCCTTTCTTGTGTCCAGTTTAAGCAAGGAAACTGGAGTACACGCCACCAGGAAGAAATTCGCTCATAATGTAAAACTCACCTTGCATCTTGTTGGATGTAATCTGGTGATCACCATTCCTGACTCAGTCCATCTGCATTGTTGAGACTTCAAAAATGTGCTTTGCCTTTCACTTGAAAGGCCTCAGCCTTAAAGCTCTGCCCTCTCTATTTGCAATATGCTGATTACAAATGTTTGTGTAGTTTAAACAATTTCTAAAGCTTCTCTTACACTTCTAGAGAATATTATTATTATTATTATTATTAAAATTTTGTATAGCGCGCAGTTACCCTGGAGCATCCCAGCGCTTATCTAGACACCAACAGATAAAACAGTCAGTCAGGCACACTTACACAGGAAACAGATGTGTTTTCAGACATTTGCGAAAACGCAAAGTGCAGGTCTCAGCGCGCAGTTTTAAAGGTAGAGAGTTCCAAAGCGTCGCTATGTTAACCGAGAATCTTCTCCCGCCGGTGCGTGCCCTCTTTACTCTGGGGACTAGGAGGAGATGTTTATGGTCGGAACGCAACGTTCTGTTCGCTTTGTAAGGCACAGCTAGATTTTTCAAAATAGGGGGTCCTGTTCCCTGAAGAATTTTGTGTGCTGTACAAAGTGCCTTAAATGTTACTCTTTCCCGCACTGGAAGCCAGTGCAGTGCCTTTAAGGCGGGTCTGGCTGACTCAGTTCTAGGCGTACCCATAAGCAGTCTGGCCGCCGCATTTTGTATCTGCTGTAGTTTGTTAAAAGTGGATTCAGGGGCACCCAAAAAGAGGGCATTGCTGTAATCGAGTCGTGATGTTATCAGCCCCTGAATCAGCAACTTCCTAGATGGAAATGGAAGGAGGGGGAAGATTTTACGTGCTGAACGTAGCAGGGCAAAACAGACTCCTGCCGTTTTTTTTGCTTGGGTCCTGAACGAGAGATCTTGTTCCATCCAGACCCCCAAGCTCTTAATCTCCTCTTTCAAGCTGGGGAAGTCACCCATACAGCTCGGCCAGCTGGACAGTGGGAGAGGGAGGGCTTTATTTCCTAGCATCATTATCTCTGTCTTAGAGCCATTCAGCTTGAGAGCTGAGTCGTCCATCCAGGTGTGGACTTCCGAAAGGCATGAGTGCAGCAGATCGGGGTTCTCTACCAGTTGTGACACGGCGACCACTAGCTGAGTATCATCAGCATAGCTGATGATCTTGATGTTATACGGGGCCACCACATCCTCCAGGGGGGCCATATATACGTTAAACAATGTTGGGCTAAGGGAGGAGCCCTGTGGCACTCCCCACTGGAGGGGGATAGTTGAAGTCCGTTTGCTGCCTTCCCAAACCTGATATGAGCGCCCGTCAAGAAATGACCTAAGCCACTTCAAGGCGGCCCCTGCCACGCCTACTTCTGACAGCCGCTGAATCAACACCTGATGATTGACGGTGTCAAACGCCGCACTAAGGTCCAGGAGGATCACTGCCACTGATCCTCCTGAATCCATAATGCGTCTGGCTTCTTCTACGACTGCCAGAAGGGCAGTGTCAGTACCCTGGCCTGGACGAAATCCGGTCTGCGAATCTCGGAGCCGGCCATTCGACTCCAAGAAGTCTGGCAATTGATAATTCGCTAGTTTCTCATATACAGCAGGGTAGAACTAGTGTGGACCCCTCACAGCTCACACTCGGAACACGTACAGCACAGAATGGAGTAGCTAGGCCTTTCTCACAACAGAACCACAGAAAATCACTCAATGTCATTTCTGCCTATATAAATAGGAGGGCTGGACTTTGACCGTAATGGAGTGTGTATTCACTATTTTCACTATTCAAAAAACACAAGCACCTTGATACTGGGACAGGTTATATACATCGAACCAAAGCAAAAATATAACTGCTCTATTTTTTGATACACTCGATTGAAAGTACCTACACACATTACGTGGACGGGCACCCAGGGCCGATCCTAGGGGCCTCCTTTATGAGGCTGTTCGTCACTTTTACGCCACTGGTGCATCACTTTTTGTGACGGACCAGTGGTGTAAAAAATGCGCCTTGTTGCACCATATTTACAAAGTGAGGCATCTAGGTAGATGCGTCACTTTGTAAACCCCTGCGCCACATTATACCTGTGCCAGGTATAATGTATGCAAGGGGGGCGCATTGACGCAAGGAAGGGTTGTAGAAGTGACGCGGTGAAATCTATGAGATTTCACTGCGTCACTTTTAGGACGCCGTTGCATCAAAATCTTGCGCCTTCCTCACAGCAGGCGTAAGACAGACGCAGGCCCTTTCGCATGGGGCTTGGCCCATTTGAAAGTACACATTGCTGGAGTTGCGTCACTTTTGTGACACACTCCAGCAATGCGTCACTTTTGCGCCTACAGATACGTCAGAAATACTGACGTATCTGTAACTCCTTGTAACATGATGCGTCCTATTATAAATATGACGAATCAATCATGTCGCAAGGAGTGCGCACTGAGAAGTGACGCATCGCTGCTTTCACACAGCGGCGCGTCATTTCTCATAAATGAGGCCCAAGGACTTTTGGGGCCCCGGGCAGAAAAGGAAAGTGTGGGGCCCTTCTAATTTGCATACAGTGTGATATCACAGAAAATTACATTATAGGAAGTCCCATCAATTTACTGCCATTGAAAGGCTTTGCGAGAAGCAATTTTCTTTTTAAGCATAACAGTAGAACAATGAAAAATAAATATTAAAACTAATAAAAATCAAGTATACATATTTTTAAGTTCTATACATGGAAATATTTTATTGTAGTCCTTCGGTCCAGGTCTTTCCTCCCAGTTGTCATGTTAGTAAATGCTGGCCACCTCTGTATAGTGGTTGTTCCCAGAGTCAGTGCTGTTGTGCGATAATACTGGGATGGGCTGATCTATTTGTTTTGCACCACCTATTGATTATCCTGCTTGCCTACATCAATCCCTTGGCAAGCAAAAAAAGTTGGAAATTTGGCATCTAGCAGGAGCTTGCAGAAGGATCCAGGACAAACATCTAAAATGAAGAACAATCCTGCACCTTTCCACTCTACTTTGGTAGGCCGCAGAGCACTGTATCATGGCTATGAGGTCCAGGTGAGAGGAGGACTCTCTTGGGCCTTTGCAAACTGGGTCATGCTGCGTGGTGCTAGAGTGCGGGTACAGTGGTGTAGCAATGCCATGCACCATCGTGCTAGCAAAGTAAATTGTTCCTTGCCACTACCCTCTTGTCACTGACTGGACAGTAAAATACAGCCATAAGTTGTGAGCATTGGGCCCATAACTCCTCTAAACCATGTTCCCATTGCACTTCCTACACTATTTCTAGGGACGCCTTTCAGACGGTGCCTCTTGCCCTTGGCATGGAATTCAGGAACTGTGCTGCAAAGCCCAGGGCAGCATACTCCCTCACTTGGTCCTCCCAGCACTGGACTATGGTTGTGAGGCCTATGGGAGGATGGGCCTTGTCTGATCTCCGCAGCTCTGGATTGTGGCTGTGCGGTGCATTGGAGAAGGAACCAATGTCATAGTGGTAATGTATACATCTGCCCTGATGGAAGAAAACTTTATTAGATAGTAAAACACAGCCAGAATTTGGGTGCATTAGGTCCCTAACATCCTTGAGCCTTGGTGCAACTGCATCTGCTGCACTATTGTTATCTACAAACGCTGATAGAGGACCAATGGGCATCCCAACCATGGTGTCCACTGCTGCTAAGCTCACGGGTGGGTGCCTTGTCCCCTGAGTGTCCAGCCCTGGCTGCAAGGGCCAGGGAAGGGAGGTCCTCTACCAGGCCTCACAGCTCTGGAGCATGGCTGTGAAGCCCATTAAAGAGAGGGTAGAATCACAGCAAGGGTGCCATGGTTCAAAGTAAACTTGTCCCCTCACCCTCGTCCACTGGCGTCAGAGTACAGTAAAGTCATAATTTGGGAAGATTTGGACTCTTTCTATCCCTGAGCCTGGTGCCACTGCACCTGCTGCACTACCGATTGCTATGCCCCTGACATGGACTAATGCACAAGGCCAGGGCAAAGTGCTGTGAGACAATACAATTGGTCCCATGGGTTGAGCCCCACACGAGCCACTCCCCTCTCCTGGGCCTATCAGTCATGCTGTAGCATTGAGAGAATTAGGAGAGGGAGTACTGAGCCATGGCTGCAAGCCCCAGGGAAAAAGGGTCCTCCACAAGGCCATTTCGCCACCATGGCTACGAGGTATAGGGTAGGGGCCTCCAATCCCTTAGGCCTATCAATCATGGTCTAGTGGTGCAAGACCAAGGGGAGGAGCCCAAAATATGGAAGCCCTCTTCCATGTGCCTTGCAGCAATACTGTAGCACTGTACGCCCAGGGAATGGGTGTTACCTCTTCTGAATTGCTCCACTATGATCCAGAGCAGCAGGGTGCAGGAGAGGCTGGTCCATTCTACTTGTCCTCACTGCTGTGGTCTAATGCTGCAGGCCCCTTTGGATGTGGCCCACTGCCCTGGGCATCACATCCATGGTCTGGTGCTGCAAGGCCCAGAAGAGGAGAGTCCCCTTCCCTAGGCCTCGCAGCCTTGGTCTCCAGATATCGCTGTGAGGGCCAAGTAGGGTGACCAATGTTCCATTATCACTTCACTGGACAATTTGTGACTTTGAAGACACACTGTACGAGTGGAGACACATTGCGGGTGCAGGGGTATCAGAAGCTGTCTCTTGGGGAACAGGGGAACTATGAGTCACATAGTGGATTTTGGGGATTTTATTCTAAATCCCTCCTTTTAAAGTAGGCCATATTAAAAGATAACTCAGCCTGAGAGTGAGTTCATCAAGCTTGACTACCCTTCAAACTATATTGACGTTCTAATCCCTTTACCACCTCCTGGAGTAAGCCTTGACAAGTCTCTATTGCACATTTTGAGCAACAAGTTTAGAAAATGAACTCTGGTACCTAATTGGAATGAAATAATCTTAAACTTTGAAACACCAGTGATAAATATCAGTATCTACCATGCATACAGTCCAGTATATATCTCTGCCAATGGATATGGTCCAGTGGGTATGCTTTAGCAATGGATATTTTACATCTAATCCTAGCTTTATGATGGAAATAAACACAGTGTTTTAAAGCTGGGAAGCCCATAACAAAGTGACAATTCCTTCAGAGGGTTAGTCTCGTCATCTTGCCAACAGAATCACTGACACCCCAGTTTCTGGTCTTGTGGACTAGTTGGAAATGTGGAAGCAGGAGATTACATTTTTAATCCCGCCTTCCAATTGGCCAAATAGTGTGCTCTTGGGAAAACATTTTCTGAACTTATTGTGCTGCTGCTCCTTTTCTGGCAAGATTGGGAGTATTTGGATTCAATGTACAAATTACTAGTCAGTGTGATTTTTTTAAATAGCTGAATATTACCTTAGACAATAGAGGGTGCCCAGTCGCATGGTATAGCCACACAAATGCAATACAGTGGTAAATATATAGCCTTTCCCTAAGTAGGAGTGCAATGCAGTCCTGGGTCTACTACTGTAACTAACTGTTTGATCCTGGGCAATTTATTCTTTCCCTGTGCCTCATCCACTGATTTTACAAAATGGTGGCACTTTGAAACCGGCTTCATGTATGAAGTAGATATTAAGATTTTACTCCCTGGACAGGTCCTGAACATGGGTAGAGGAGGGTAAAATGGAATTTGAGGTCAGAGCTGCCGACTTTGGAACTAAGGAATCAATCTAAAGTCTGGTCTTGGCTCAACATCGTGTGATCCTGGGCAAATCACTCCGTATCTAAAAAAGGAAATTAAATGTAATTGGTGCTCATGTAAAGCACTCCAGTACGTCTGGGTTGGGTTTGCTCTATATGAAATCTGCGGGGAAAATGGGTTTCATTTACTCATTCAAGGCTATTTGCATCTAAATAACGGAAGATGCTTGTGACCTCACAAGGAGCATGACCCCCTCCTGTGCTGCAACAGTTTCCATTCTGCCACTGACAAGCATCTCTTTCACAGTTCATCATTAGCTGAAAGAGAGGTGCTTGTCTTTTTAAATGGTTAGAACTGCCAGGCGCCAAAATGCGTGATTATAGGCATCATGTTTTGCCTTTGAGTAAGAAGTGGTCTGGATATTCATTCGCAGGCCACTCCTGTCAAATGCAAACGGGCCTCACAACTACGTCTGGGGCTTTAATGCCCAGGACAGAAGGGGCCCCTCCTAGGGGTTTAGCAGCTACAGTGGAAGTGGGCCTCTTCCCCCATTCCTTGCAGCGCTACACATGCCTGCTAGCCCCAGGGGAGAGACATCCCTTCCCTGGGCTTCGCAGTGCTGCAACGTAGATGTGAGGCCTAAGACAGGGAAATACTTTTGCGAGGCCCCAGGTTGGTGGGCTGAGCGCGGGGCCCTGAGCAGCTACCCATGCCTAGCTTCGGCCCTTACGGCACCCATTGCACACTGGTCCCCACAGAGGTGTTTGTCTGGGTTTATACAGATTTAAAACACTGTGGGACCTGGTCCGGTCCTCGGGTACAGTGCAACAACAGCAGTAGTCACAAATTCTCTTCCGCTTTCAACTGGCAATCAGCTGCGATACAGGCGCAGCATTTCACAGATTCCCTCCTAGGCCGGACTAGCCATACAGCTCACTGGGAAATTTGTGGTGCATTGTGAAATACAGGCCACCATCTAGAGGCATTCTCAACCTCTTAAAATCTAAAACACTATTCTACTATTGACACAAACATAGTTTGCTGATGTGGATAAATAAATCTCTTGGGGCTGGATTTACAAACATTTTGCGCCTGGTTAGCGCCACTTTTGTGAAACTAATAAGCACAAATTTGCAATGGGAAGTAGCCTAAACGTAACACAAAGCAGCGCAAAGCACAGCTTTGTGTTACTTAGCACAAAGGGGTGGTAAATGGGTGGTACATGGGCGTTCCCATGCAGGTCCCCATGCCTTTTGACCCCAAACCCTATCTACAAATAATAGTAAACAAGGTTTCACCCCAAAAGTTAACTCCATTTAAAAGGAGGCATTAAAAGGAGAAATGTTTATATTTCTCCTTGCTTTTCTGACTTTGCATGAGTGCTGTGCTGTGAAGCACACATACAAAGTAGGAAAAGGATTTAAACTTGTCTAGCCATAGTATTATGTACCGGAAGGGTACCTTTCTTGTACAAAACCTATGGCAGACTCAGGCACGCACCCTCGCGATATGGCACTAAGGTGTGTGCATGGTGCACAGCAGCGGAAATCAGCACCGGTGCTAGGGAGAGCAGAGAGACATATCTCTATGGATATGGTGCTCTCCTGCTCCCTCCCTGTCACTCAACACAACGCAGCATCTTTTGCTTGGCTGACAGTTTTGAAAATCTGCCCCTTGGATACCAAATACTAATGTTGCGAAAGGTAGAGTCAGACTAGCAGGTATTCACAAAACAGCTATGATTTTAATTCCAGTCCTGCTTACTTAAACCAGAGAACTGGTACAGCATAACAGAAACAATTGAAGCTTACCTCCCAGGAAGATAAAAAAACACCAGCAGCAGCAGCAATCCAACCCTTGCTCACAGATACAGAATAAGCAGAACATGGGCAAGAACAATGTAAACTTCTTTCACCGTGGTACCCAAGGCCAGGCAGCACATTGTCAACGACGACTCTCCTTTTAAAGGCTCTGTCCAATGTGTGTGGTTTGTGGGCTCTCAGCTCTGCATCTTTCACCTCAGGCACTGGATGGAGTGCACGGGCAACCATTAAGCATGCCTTCTGCCAAGCCAAATTAATTTCTGAAAAGCGACACTGCAGCAGCTTCGCACTGACATTTCTACTCTTGCCACCTCTTTCCTTTCATTCACCCTGCCTCTCTCAATTTTTACCCATTTTTCTCTCCCTCTGTCTCGCTTTCTTCTTTCTCCATCTTATTCTCTTCCTCGATGACCAAGTGATGAAGAGTCTTCTTACTTTTGTTTGGGGTAAATGCTTTCTTTTGGCACTGATTGCCTGGAAAAAAATCTGGTAACCTTAAAAAGGGGATGTCATTGGTATGACTCAGCCGCATAATTTTCTCGAAGATAAACATGTATAAACTGCAGGAAAACATACTTTTTCTGTTAAACAATTTTTACTTTTATCAAAATGATCTTGAATTTCTCATCCTGTGCTTTTATTTTTGTATTCATTGAAAACATAATCCTCTTTTATCAAGAACATTGTTTTATTTTGTTTTGAAGTCAGAGGCACAACAGGGTTGTTGCAGGGTGACGAGTGCCTGATACACCACTGCACTCTACCAGCTCAGCTCCGTCTGGGATGGAGGTCACAGGATCCAGATGGATTGTGCAGAGGAGAAAAGTTTCCATTAAATCCATCAAAGTTGCTTAGGAACGGCTCGGGTATTGCAAAGAGCAACATCCAGTTCTGGGAAGCGCTGGTGAACCAGACGATTTACCTCTGTGACTATATTATGTACAGTGATCTGAGATCACAGAGGGGGTGGTCAACCATTTTAGGATCCCTGGTAGCACTTGTAATATGACAGAAGAGGCTGCAGATTCTTAAGGGCCCTCTTCTGTGATATATATAGTGCTGGTGCTCATATGGCCTGGCTCTACATTAAGAGGGTGTTCTAATGAGGTAAACACTTTGGGCCTGATTCACAAAGGTAAACGTACACGTTTGTTCAAGTTTATTCCTTTTTGGTTTTCACAAAACTTCAATTTAAAAGTAACTTTACTACTGCTGAGACTCCGCACTCGAGATGCAGAACCCAGCAAATAAAAAGATAGGCTGTCCTGCGTTTTTATGTGAGTTCGCCGCCCCGACTGGAAAGCCTCTACAGTCGTAAAGTTACTAATAAATATCAGTTTTGTGAATACCGGACAACAGTAAACTTACACAAACGTGTAAGGTTACCTTTGTAAATCAGGTCCTTCTCTTCTGCACCTCTGCTGTATTATGGACATGGAGTTGGTCATGAAGTGCACTGATTGTGCACAACAAAAAGATGGTGCACACCCCAGACATCCCACTACAGGCAAGTGCAGTCACTACACACTTCTGCAGAAGGATCTCTGTCCCTCCTTTGAAGTGTAGGTAGGTGACCTCTGCACCATGAAAGACAGAGTGGGGGCTTCAAGCAGTCGCACCGTCTTTCACTAAAGCACTGCCCCAGGGCACTAGTCCAGCGTGGCTAATATAAATCTTTCCTTATGACACCAACCCAGAAAAAACCTACATCATTTTAAACAAATCTATGTCGGTGGGGCCCATTACACCGTATACACACATTCATTCAGTTTACTGGACCAAATGCCAAGGAAAATGAGCTGCTGGACAACGGGGTACCTTATTAGAAAATTATATACCTTAACTTAGAATCCTGACTGTTTCAAACATCAAGGTACTCCACTATTCGGTCGATGGACCAACTAGTAAAATCAGTTGATGGTGATTAAGTCCAGCTCAATCACAATGGAAACCTTTAAACATTTTATGGATCACAATTTATTTCAAAGAACAATAGACTTGTTTAAAGTTAGAATATAATTTTATCTAAAAAGTTGTTTATTAAGCAAATACATTGAAATATCATTAAGCATTTACGTAAAGTTTAGAGAATAGAAACGGAAAATACTCATTACCTTTGGCCATAGGGCGATGATAAGAAGGTTCACCAGGAAAGAAGGATGAACCGCAGATCACAGGATAGGACTCCCAAAGCTGACTGACTGTCCCACTAACCTCCTCATACACAATTTCCTCCCGAGGCAACTCCGCAACAATCTTGTTCCTTCCCCAATCAAAGTTCGAAGTCCAAAATAACAGTCTCTCTCAACATCAGGATAGAAGAAGCAATAATACACAATGTAAGAGTAGACTATCTTATACCCTATTCTCTGGCTTGCTACACTTAAAAGTTGCAATCTTTAAAGGCAAAAATCATGCAAATTGGTCCATTGGCGGAGTGGTGATGGTCCCCTCATCGGCCTCCTTGTTCGAATTGGTTTGCAGACAATAACGCATACAGTAGTTCTCATGATCCACAATGTCCAAAGGTAATTAAGCTTGTTAATGTATTTTGTAACAAACTCTGATGGTCACAAACTAGTTCATCCTCTGTAGCTCCATTCTCCCATCCGTTCCCATGCATACATGCTGAACTCTTGCCACAACTCTTGCTGCAGGTGAGGCTGGCCTTGACATTTCTCACTCCGGGCACAGGCCGCATACATGTGACTGGAGCATTCACTCTGCTCATGCTCGGGGGCCATTTTGTTCAGTGCAATCAATCTCGTCCTTTTTCACTGGTCATTTTCGAAGCACGGCCTAGCAGGCTCGAACGAAACTAGTATAAGTACAAACACAACAGAAACTAGACATGAAAAATAAGCCTTTCTGTTTACCACCCGCCGTTCTAAAGACCTGTGTTAGGTATTACTTAGCAGAAGTGACATTTAAATCCATTTTACTTACCCTCTGCATTCTTTGCCACGGTGCAATTTTACTACGCAGCACAAATCATGCAATTTACTCTATTTACTACACAAATCACAGTACTAATGTTATTTTGCTTTACATTTATAAATAAATAAAATGTTGCAATGCCAGCAAGTTGTCCACGTGTAATGTTTAATAAAAGGTGCATTTGTTGATTAGTTCATGCGTTTCAAATGGTTAGTATCATTAAAGTTATGGGGTCAATAACTTCCATGGGGTACAAAAAATATTTTGTTTCCCCTGCTCCATCAGCAGCAACGAGTTTGCACTTGACCTGGAGACAGCACATTAGTAGTAATTGGGAGCTGTGTGTGCTCATCCCATCAATTTGAAGATGCACAATGGAGCAAACAAGCACAGTGCACCCTCTTTATAATACAGCCTGTGGTGCACAACATGTCAGTCCCTCAGCACCATGGTGCTGCCTAAAACTGACAGGATTCTATTTAACATCACAAAGTAGGAAAAAATGTCTTAGCACCAGAATGTAAATAAATGTGAAGGCATTATGGATCTTAAATCTGTAGTATACTCTGCATTAGATCTTTTGTAACATTTGAGAGTGATTGAAAACTGGACAAGTTTTCATGTAGTCCCATTATTTTCATAATGCTTCAATCTAAATTTCCTCATACATAGTGACGGGCACGATGGAACATTCATTGTTTTGATGCAAAAAAGGCAGCAATGGGGTGAGGGTTATGCGGTTATGTTTCAAAGTGCACATACAGCAGTCTGTTGGCACAATTCACAAAAAAAACTGCAATTGACGGGAGGAGATTGTCGCTTCCACTCGGGCATAATATACTGAGGTTTTTGAACTCACAAACATTCACAGAAGTTGTCAAAAAAGGTTCGCCAGGTGCAGGTTTTCAATCATAGTTCTGGGAAGGTCATGCGACCGTCCGTTGAGATCCTATTGCCACTGTGCAGGGTTCTTCTTAGTAAAGGAATCTGCACAGTGCAAACAGGATTCCCTGCACAATCACACACTTAAATTGTTTTCCTTTGCAGTGGAAAATATTTTACTCAATGGAGAAAACACTTCCACTACACGCCAATCAAGAGTAAGAGTGGGGTGAGCAATTCCCCTTCCCACCCTGGAAAGGGATTTCCACTAGCCTTTAGTTGGAGTAAAAAATCGTATGGTTTCCATGATGGAATGGAGAATGATAGGAGTTTGTAAATGTGTACTAATTTCCAAGGCAAACCACCTTATAAGTGGGATTTATGGGTGAAAAGAACTCCACAATCATGGCAGAGATATCTACACCTGTTAATGGATATAAACCTGTCTGGAATCCCTTTGTGAATTCCCTGGACCTAATTACATAGGGGTCACTTTTTCCCTGTCTACACCGAGGCGCACCTTCAAACAGGTATGTCATGTGCACACAGGGTAAGTGTGCCCTATTAGCTTGAATGTGCTGACCTCAGGGCAGCTGCGGAGTTACGCCGACCTGGAGACAGAGCATTCAAATGGAATATGAGGTGGCTGCTTTAAAGCCGCTCTGTGTTTCACATTGCAGCCTGCACGCACCTGCACTTTAATGGGTGGTTAGAGATCGCCTTGCAGGCGGGTGTAGTGAGTGACTGCACCCGCCTGCAAGGGGGTGTCTGGGGGTTCCAGAGGACTCCCTAGACCCCTTCCTGAGGGTTGCCATCAGGGGGTGCAACCGGACAGATTCTTTACCTCTGCGTACGCGTCCATAATACGGCGAGGGTGCAGAGGTAATGAAATTCCCTAATTTTCACTGGGCCACATCTCCATGCAAATGAGGGATTTTAAATCTTTAGGCACTGCCCTAGATAACAGATGTAGGGTCTCATTCAGGCTTTAGTGTACAGGCACTCCACACAAATTGCAAGATGCCACCATGTTACAAGTGCTATTGATTATAATGCACTTGATGGAACAGTCGCCATGTTTGTGACAGAATACCCAGACTGTCCAACTCTAAATAAGGCCCTTAACCTAAAAATTACAAATTAAGACAGTGGATAATAGTGTAGATTTACATCCCAGGCTATTGTGGGGAATTAGAGAACACATACCAGAGATGGGCTTCAAGATTACAGGACAAGCCCTTATTATTTTCAAGGTCTGAGCATCTCAACACTATTTAGACCCAGCAAAAGTGGGCCTTGCTCCTCTGAGGACAGATATGCGTGCAGCAGCTGCATCCTTGGCCGCCACAAGTAAGCAAGGAGGGGTGGTGGGGCGGGAGTGGCAGGGGGAGGTGGACAGAAGGCAGAATAGGTATTATTTATTTATTTAATTATACCTATTCCGTAGTCTGTCAACTTCCCCCCACTTCCACCCTGCCCCCCCCTGACCTGTCCCTGCACCCCACTGCACGTACCTGTGCTGGCCATCACTGAGCAGCTGGCTTAGTTACAGGCAGTAAAACAAATGTACTCTCCCCTCCCATCCTAGAAAGAGACTCACTGAAACTAGATGTATCTTTAAAGTATCCTGTATTACACAGGCAGTTTTACCCACAGACACCATTTCAACCTGTACACTAGTATACCAGAATTTTCCTGCACCCACAGGGGCTCTGTTTACAGTGTGTCCACTTTTGTGTTCAGAAAATTGGATGATTATTGGCCTTTTTTTCATTAGGGTCATCTATAACTTCCCTGCCGCAAAGAGTGGGAAAATCAAACTCGAGTTTCTCAGAGTCATCGTAGGGGGAATGTATCTAAAATGTAAAATACAAAGCACATTCTGTCAATGATTCTCATCCTAGGGTATATTCCTGTTTTATGTGCCCTCATCTTAGTTACTTTACCAACTTTTAAAATATCCACAAGTTCTAGGATTTTATTGGCTCGTCTTCAACTTACTAAGGGAATGGGTGGGGTTAATTTTCCCAATCTCAGACGATATCATTCGACTTTCACCCTAAAACAAATTTGGACTGTTTTGTCTGATTCCACTGTTCCACCATGTACAGCATGGAGTTCCTTTTCCTTTCATCCTGCTACCCGTATTACTTTGCCTCCGAAACGCCTTTCCTCTCCTACTCTCATTCACACCAGGGCTCTCACTATCTCCTTGTGTGCCTTAATCTTCCTCCGGCTGATCGCTCCCCATGCACCCAGATCTGGTACAATAAACATTTTAGGATAAATAATCG
The DNA here is from genome assembly GCF_964263255.1 of Lissotriton vulgaris. NCBI lineage: Eukaryota > Metazoa > Chordata > Amphibia > Caudata > Salamandridae > Lissotriton > Lissotriton vulgaris. The sequence continues at coordinate 1,860,466,247 of NC_141689.1, forward strand.
CGCTTTATTTTGGAAGGAATGGATTGATAAAAGCATTATCACCCCTCAACATTTGATGAAGGATGGGTCTTTTATGTCATTTTCTGAACTTCAAACTTTCTATGCTATTTCTTCTCTATACGTTTCTCACCAACTCTTACTTAAAGATGCTCTTACTCGTTTCTACTTTCAGGGAAACCCCTATTGTTACACCAGAACAATCGACCCCTCTCTCTATTGATTCTATAGATTTTTCTACCCAATTTAAAGCTACCACCATCTATAAGATACTATCTCATTCCCCCATGACTAGAACTAAATCCAGTTTGGTACTCTTATGGGAAAAAGATTTAGACCTTGACCTCCCTCTCTATACCTGGGTATATCAAAAATTCATACCACCTCTCATTCTGCAAGCACCACACAGACCTTATACTACTTTTACAATAGATTATTTTTTACCCCTAGTCATCTTTACAGATTTAAATAATTGGATTCCCCTAAATGACTGGGTTTAGGCAAAGGCATGAAACCATGGATAACCTAACAGCATTGCAAGTTATAACCGAAAAATACATTAAGGTCCGGGGAGGGAGAGTCTATGCAGCCTTCATAGACTTCTGCACAGCATTTGATAAAGTAGATCGTCCTTTGCCATGGAGGAAATTATCGGACCTTGGCATGCCGACCACCCTTCTGGAGCTAGTCCGGGCTCTCCATTCTGATACTTGGTGTAGAGTCTTGATGGGAGGGGAAAGAGGTCTATCCCAAGCAATTACTGCAGCTAATGGTTTAAAACAAGGTTGTTAATTGGCCCCTTTATTATTTTCCCTGTAAATATCCGACCTCCCCTATGCCCTGTCTACATGTGAAGGTATTGCCCCTGTATTAGGGGGTAAATCGATAGTCTGTCTGCTTTATGCAGACGATATATTAATTCTGGACCTAACACCAAGGGGACTAAATATTCGTCTGCAGGCATTACATGAATACGCAGAGGTCCATTACTTGAAGATAAATGTGTCAAAAAGTAAAGTAATGTGTATGACGGGAAGGAAAAAGCCGAATTATGGGAGTTGTTTGGTTTGTAGGCGGACAAAAATTGGAAGTGGTAAAATCTTATGTCTTCTTAGGAAAAACAATAGTTGGTAATTTAAGTGATAAGGCTCACATAGCAAATAATACTTGGAAAGCAATGGCACAAGGCAAAAGTTTAATCTCCCTCTATAGATCTACAGGCAGAAGACACTTTGCTTTTTTGCTAGAGGTTTTCCGTGCTAAAATTCCAGCTACCTTACTGTATGGCATTGAATTACTTGATCTAGGAAAATGTTTTTTTTTAAATACAACGGAAGGCAACATTTTGCGGTATTTAACCACAGTTGATACAGCCTGTTCTGTGGCCGCTCTTAGGTTGGAATTTGGCCAGCGTAGTAGTTGGGTTCAGAGCCTTGCAGGGATAGTGCAATGGGTTTCTAGCATCGCAAAGGGAGAACCCGGTACCTTAAGATATCTTATTCAAAAATAATTATTAGGAACCTTAAAAGAGCATTCTCTAATTGTAAAAACTTTTAGAATTGCAGCTGATCTTTTGCAATTGGATGAATCTGTACTCTTTACATTATCTTCTTATCAGTTAAAGGCCACTCTGAAACTGGCCTCTTGGAAATTAAGCTTTAATATGGATAGGGAAGCCCGTATCACAAAGAAATGTGTTTTGTTCGGACTATTGACTCTTGCCTGATAAGAAAAGTACAACCTTATGTTCCTTGGAATCTCCCTCATGGAGTACACCGTTTTTGGTTCTTATTGAGGCAGGATCTTCTTCCTCTGAATAATGTATTGTCTAGATGGTATGGTTCTTCAGCTATGTGTAATCTTTGTAATAATTCAACTCAGGATGTCACTCATGTGCTTTTTGTCTGCCCGGCTCTACTTCTACATCGGCGTAAGTGGATGAGACCAATTTGCCAACAATTAACTATTCTGTCAGCTACCCCATTCATAGACGCCATATATAACCCACTAAATGAAATGTTTTGCCATAGAATTTTTAACTTTTTAAAAAGCTTTTTAGAAATATATTAGATGTTTATAAAATGTTTTCTCTGTATTTTATATTGCGATTGCATGAAAATGTATACTTTATCTTTTGTCATTTTTTTATGTGGATCTCATCTGAGTTTCAAAATCATAACTAAAATAAATTGAATTGAAATTAAATTGGTTAAATCCTTTTGGTCATGTATCTGGTTGAAATTAAATAATATTTTATCGTCTAATGTCCCCTTTCATATTAAGTTTTTCTGGGTAGCTTTTCCCCCGCCTGGGAAACTCACAGTAATGCTATTAACTTATTTTTGCCCATCGCGCTTCAGATCATTACCACTAATTGGAAGGACACCTCAAAAAATTTCGTACCAAGCCTGGTCGAATTTGCTGTGTTATCATCACAGATTGGACCAAGCTTTTGCTACCACTACTGCTTTGTTGATTAAAAGAGATTTATTATAGTTGCCACTAACTACCTTTCTTTCCAGAAGCCCGGACTGATTCCGCTTGATACATTCTAAAATGTTTTCACCATATACCTAATCTTTTTGAAAATTGAATTTGCTTGCATTACTTCCAGGACTCTTCCTTTCTTTCTCCTTTATCTTCTTCTCCTCTCTTTTTTTTCTTTCTTCCTCTCTCTTTCCCTCTCTCTGTTTTCTCTTTTTTCTTAAAACCTTTTAAAGTGCATTTAATCTTAGTACAGTTTTTATTCATGAGGATATTGTTATGATATTGTTTTCCATATCATGCTTTGCTTTTATTCATTTCCTCTCGCTACCGGACTTTGTATTGATGTTTTACATTGTTTATTATCTTAATAAAGCATTCTAAACTTAAAAATTATTCCCAAGTTTGGGAGAAGGCTTTTTTGGGTGATGGGGTCCAAGAAGGATTCAGAAAAGGGGGTGGTGATGAACAGAGTGTCTGAATTAAGCAGACCACTCTTACCCAGTCCAAAGATCAGGGCTTGATCCATCACCGTTATTTATCTCACTGCACCATCCCAGCTCAGAACCTGGCTATATGCAAATCAGTCTGTCCCTGGCCCAGTGCATCATGGGAACAGGGCAGACTAAACTACCAAGCCAATTCTTCACCAGAAAGGAGACAAGCTACCGGGGACCGGTTTCTGGCATTTCAGCCGTCTTCGGCCCGGCTTGCTTGAATCCTGATGGTGCAGTGAGAAAGGGACTCATGTCTGAGTATACCCTGCCACACCTATCGTGGCCAAAAACGATTCAGAAAAGGGGGTGGTGATGAACAGAGTGTCTGAATAAGGCAGACCACTCTTACCCAGTCCAAAGATCAGGGCTTGATCCATCACCGTTATTTATCTCACTGCACCATCCCAGCTCAGAACCTGGCTATATGCAAATCAGTCTGTCCCTGGCCCAGTGCAAGAAGGGGCAGTACTTTGGTCACTTAAATTCCTTGGCTTGCCATGGAGGGTATAGGGGCAATTTGAGGGGGTGGGCTTAGAGCCTAGCACTATTTGCTGAGCAGAACTTGCCTATCCTCCACCTAAAACCTGGAGAGGCCACCAATGCTGCTGAAAGTGTCCTGGAAATGTTTTTAAAAAACCTGAATGGACATGTAAATCCTCAACACAAGCTGGAAACCCTCTCTGCACAGGGGTTTCAGTTTCCTCTTGTGCTCAACATTTGATATTGACTCATCACTGGGAGCCCGTGGGAAGACAGCCTATATTGTGTGGGATATGGTGTCACTGCTGGATGTATGACATTACAACGCATACTATTACAACGCATGCTTTTACAACACAATTTTTACAACGCAAGTTCCATTACAGCGCATTACTTTACAACACATACCTTTACAACGCAATATCGTAAAAATAATGTAAAAGTACTATTACAACGAATACCTTTATAACGCATACCCTTACAATGCAGTATACATCGTAATTTTTTTTTTTTAATTTGTACAATAAAACCTGGCACGGGATGCAGGGAAAATAGTTGTTTTGGGTGGGGAAGTGTTTTAAAACGTGGAAAGAAACGGGACATTAATTTACCTGAAATGAAGGCTTTTTAAAAAAATGAATGCTCGAGTATGAAAATTAATACTCGGGTATTATTAAAAAATACTCATCTTAAAAAAAATATTGAATTAAGGATATAATGACTATTCATAAATTTCAATGAAAAAAATAAAGCAGTTTTACAATTGATTTTCCGTAATAACGATCTATTTACAAACACATAGCAGCCATTTTAAATAGTGTAGCTGCAAAAATTGTCCTACCACTCTTTTCATTAAACTAACAACACACCACTGACAACAAAATGGATGCCAAAACTGAATATCATAGTTAAATAACACTATTTTTTCCTTAGATATTAATTACATGTTTCCACATTAAAATAAAGGTTTAAATAAGCGATAAATAATGCAGTGTTTAGCGAAAATTAAGAGCACACTGACAGAAACTTATAAATACGAGCTAGACACCATTTTGAAATCAGTTGATTATCAACTCCCAGAGTGTGCAGACGCCCAAAGCTGACCTCTCTGACCTATACACCTAGCGACGACCCAGAGAAATAGCAAAGCTGATATTTTCACACTGCCAAGTAAGTTTTAAAACAAATAGCATAAGTAGTTAGTGTTAAGCTTTCAAACTATGAATTAATACTAAAACAATTGTTTTAATAAATCACAGATACAGCAAAATTGTCAGTTTCGTGAAAGCATTTATGAACGTGACAACCAATTCTTGACACATATGTAAGTAACTACAAATGTTTGAAAACAGTTTAACAATTGTTTTTAAAGTAGCAGCTTTACGCAAATAGTTAAAAATTTGGGACATAAATGATAAAGATAAGAAGGTACAATAAACAATATATTTTATTAATGCAAAGAGTTTGAAACAAGTCAAGTTACACAGCATTACTCCTTTAATTTAGAAATATAAATGTATGTAAAAAGAGTGTGATAAGAGCCATTCGAGTTAATAAATTAAAAAATTAATCAAATGTCAAATGTATTTTTTAAACAGCAAAATATTAACAATTCCGAAACGGAATAAAAGCATTCCAACAGCGTTTTGAAAATAGATCCAATCTCACTTTCAACTATATTAACAAGTTAGATATTTAAATTATTCAATAATATTCCTAAAATTATGAAAGACTAAGAAAAGCTTCTAATACAAACTCATTTAAAACCATTTTTACAGACCTACATAAAAAACGCAACAAAACAGGACTTTCTTGTTTGAATAATCAAAGAACAACATTTTAAAAAGTAAATATTGTTTTATAAATTTTTTGGGAAAAGTAAACCAAAAGGGAAATTGAGGTATAGTATTTGGCCATTATTTAGTATTCTAAGTCCAGGAAGGTGCAGCAGTAGGGAAAGAGTAAGATAATATAGAGCCACCATTTTCTATTCTAACTCCTAAAAAGTACAACAGTAGAGAAAATGTGGAAACGTGTAGAATCAAAATTTAATTTTCTAAATCCTGAAAGGTGCAGCAGAAGAGAAAATGAAAAATAGATTGGTGTACATCTTTAGTATTGTAGCTTCAGAATGGTGCAGCAGTAAGAAAAATGTTGGTTAGTGTAGAGGTGCCATTTTCTATTTTAACCCCAGGAAGAATCAGCTGTAGATATCTGAAAAGCTTCAAAACAGAAATACAGTCATTTGAAATGTTGCTAAATTAATTAAAACAAACAATAAAAAAATCTACTTTTTTCCATTTATGCATAATCCCAACAAACATAGCAACAAAAACCAAAGGAAAGTCAACAGCAAGATCCCATTACAACGAAAAGAGAAATAGACAAGACTAAAAAGGTAAAGCAAATTCCAATGCAACATTTGTAAACAAAACAAATAACAAAACTTGAGTATTATTACTCGAGTAAATTGCAGCATTGGTGTAAGTGAAGGATATCGCCAAATTAAAAATTATGAATCTTATTCCAAAAAGATGCAATAGAATGTAAAATGTGTAACAGCTGTAGGTGCAAAATTTACCAATGTAATGCAAAAAAGGATAAACAGTAGGGTAAGTGAATGATACTGAAAAACCCAACAAAACTATTCAAATTCCAGGACGTTGCAACAGTGGTGAAAGAGTGTGATAAAGTAAAGGTACCATTTTCAATTCAAAATCCATGTGGATGCAGTTGGAAAGAAATGAAAATCTTTTGCACAGAAATCCAAACATCTGAAATTAAAAAAAAAATGTAAACAAACTATAAAAAAATGTAATGTTTTCATTATTTGCAGATTCTCCCAGGAACCAACCAAATAAAAGCAAAGAAAACTGGACACCAAGAAAAAAGCTTCCAAAAAAAGGAAAGAAGACAAGACTTAAAAGGTAAATCAGATCAGAATACAACAGAAATAAAGCAATTAAATAACAATACTTGAGTATTGTTACTCGAAGACATTATAACATCTGTGTAAGTGAGGGATAGAGTAAATTTGAAATTTGGATTCTAAGTCAAAGAAGGTGCAAAAGTATTGAAAATACAACAGTATTGATACAACAGTTGCTAAATCAAAAGCTTAGGCACAGTAAAACAGTCATGTAACATATTATAAAAACATTTAAAAAAGCAAAAACTAATTATTATGATTTCTTTGTTTACAGAATATCAAAGACCCAACCAAATAAAAGTCAAGCAAACTGTACATCTCCAACACATTTCCAAGAAAAAGAAAAAAAGACAATACTAAAAAGGTAAATCAGATCAGAATGCAACACAGTTATTCCAAACCCAAAAAAATAATATTCTAAGTCCAGGAAGGTGCATCAGTATTGAAAGTGTGAGATAGTGTAGGGGCTAGATTTACTAATCTAACTTCAGGAAGGAACAGCAGTATGGAAAGAGTGGGATAGTGTAGGAGCAAGATGTATGAAACTTACACCATGAAAGTGAAGTAGTAGGGAAAGAGTGAGATAGTGTATTTGCCAGATTTATTTTCTAAAAACCAGAAAGGTACAGCAGTATAGGAAGTGTGGGATAGTGTAGTGGCTAGATTTACAATTCTAACTCCAGGAAGGTGCAGTTGTAGAGAAAGTGTGGGATAGTGATGGAGCAAGATTTACTATTCTAACTCCAGGAAGGTGCACCGGTAGGGAAAGTGTGGGATAGTGTAGAAGCAAGATTTACAATTCTACCTCAAGAAAGGTGCAACTGTAGCGAACGTGTGAGATAATGTAAGGGCAAGATTTATAATGAAAAATCCAATAAGGTGCACCAGCAGGGAAAGTGTGGGATAGTGTAGGGGCTAGATTTACTATTCTAACTACAGAAAGATACATTAGTAGGGAAAGTGTGGGGTAGAGTAGAAGCAAAATTTACAATTCTAAATCAAGTAAGGTGCAACTGTAAGGAAAGTGTGGGATAATGTAGTGGCAAGATTTACTATTCAAAGTCCAAGAAGGTGAACCAGCACGGAAAGTGTGGGATAATGTAGGGGCTATATTTACTATTCTAACTCCAGGAAGGAGCAGTTGTAGAGAAAGTGTGGGATAGTGTAGGGGCAAGATTTACTATCCTAACTCCAGAAAGGTGCACCAGTAGGGAAAGTGTGGGATAGTGAAGGAGCAAGATTTACTATTAAAACTTCAGAAAGGTTCAGCTGAAGAGAAAGTGTGAGATACTGTAGGGGCTAGATTTACTTTTCAACTCCAGAAATGTACATCAGTAGAAAAAGTGTGAGTTACTGTAGGGGCCAGATTCACTATTCAAACTCCAGGAAGGTGCAGCAGTAGGGAAAGTGTGGGGTAGTGTAGGGGCTAGATTTACTATTCTAACTCCAGGAAGGTGCAGTTGTAGTAAAAGTGTGGGATAGTGTTGGAGCAAGATTTACTAATCATACTCCAAGAAGTTGCAGCAGTAGGGAAAGTGTTGGATACTTTAGAGGCTATATTTACTATTCTAACTCCAGGAAGGTGCAATTGTAGGGAAAGTGTGGGATAGTGTAGGGTCAAGATTTACTATTCTAAGTCCAGGAAGGTGCAGTTATAGGGAAAGTGTGGGATAGAGTAGGGTCAAGGTTTACTAATCAAACTCCAGGAAGGTGCAGCAGTAGGGAAAGTGTGGGATAGTGTAGAGGCTATATTTACTATTCAAACTCCAGGAAGGTGCAGCATTAGAGAAAATGTTAAATACAAGAGGGGCAAAATTAACTTTCCAAACTCCAGAATTATGCTTTAGTCGTGAAAAGATTAGTTAATGTAAGGGTTTTTTTTTCAAATCTAAATCAAGGAAGAAACATCAGATGCAAAATCATAAGCTTAGGCACAGTAATACAGTCATTTACATATTATTAAAATCATTTAAAAATGCAATAACTAATTCTTCTTTGTTTACAGAATATCAAAGAACCAACAAAATAAAAGCCAAGCAAACTGTACAACACTAACACATTTTCCAGAAATAGAAAATAGACAAGACTAAAAAGGTAAATCAGATAAGAATGCAACACTGTTATACCAAACAAAACAACTTACTATTCAAAGTCCTGGAAGGTTCAGCAGTAGGGAAAGTGTGGGATAGTGTAGGGGCCAGATTTACTATTCTAACTCCTGGAAGTTGCAATTGTATGGACAGTGTGGGATAGTGTAGGGTCAAGATGTACTATTCTAACTCCAGGAAGGTGCAGTTGTAGGGAAAGTGTGGGATAGTGTAGAGGCCAGATTAACTATTCTAACTCCAGGAAGATGCAGCAGTAGGGAAAGTGAGGGATAGTGTTGAGGCTAGATTTACTATTCTAACTCCAGGAAGGTGCAGCAGTAGGGAAAGTGAGGGATTGTGTAGGGGCTAGATTTACTATTCTAACTCCTGGAAGTTGCAATTGTATGGAAAGTGTGGGAAAGTGTAGGGTCAAGATGTACTATTCTAACTCCAGGAAGGTGCAGTTGTAGGGAAAGTGTGGGATAGTGTAGAGGCCAGATTAACTATTCTAACTCCAGGAAGATGCAGCAGTAGGGAAAGTGAGGGATAGTGTTGAGGCTAGGTTTACTATTCTAACTCCAGGAAGGTGCAGTTGTAGGAAAAGTGTGGGATAGTGTAGGTGCGAGATTTGCTATTCTAACTCCAGGAAGATGCAGCAGTAGGGAAAGTGTGGGATAGTGTAGGGGCTAGATTTACTATTCTAGCTCCAAGAAGGTGAAGCTGTAGGGAAAGTGTGGGATAGTGTACTTGAACACTTGAAGAAAAACTACACTTCCCAGCAAGCCAGAGGCGAACCCGGGCTGAGAGGTCAGCGGGGTGCTCCCACACCATCTTTGACTATTTAATGGCGCTCCCGCGAGTGCTTGGGCTGACGAGTCCGTGGCTGAAGCACCCGCATGCCATGAGAGGCACTTCACCTGATGAACATTTTGGCAGCCCTCAGCAAACCTTTAATATTGGCTGTATTCTCTACTGAAGACGGTAAAGAAACCAGAAACACACGCTGTGTCTAGAGATCAGTACTTCCTACACTAACTCTAGCGAAAAACTTGAACACTTGAAGAAAAACTATACTTCCCAGCAAGCCAGAGGCGAACCCGGGCTGAGAGGTCAGCGGGGTGCTCCCACACCATCTTTGACTATTTAATGGCGCTTCCGCGAGTGCTTGGGCTGACGAGTCTGTGGCTGAAGCACCCGCATGCCATGAGAGGCACTTCACCTGATGAACATTTTGGCAGCCCTCAGCAAACCTTTAATATTGGCTGTATTCTCTACTGAAGACGGTAAAGAAACCTGAAACACACGCTGTGTCTAGAGATTAGTACTTCCTGCGCTAACTCTAGCGAAAAACTTGAACACTTGAAGAAAAACTACACTTCCCAGCAAGCCATAGGCGAACCCAGGCTGAGAGGTCAGCGGGGTGCTCCCACACCATCTTTGACTATTTAATGGCGCTCCCGCGAGTGCTTGGGCTGACGAGTCCGTGGCTGAAGCACCCGCATGCCATGAGAGGCACTTCACCTGATGAACATTTTGGCAGCCCTCAGCAAACCTTTAATATTGGCTGTATTCTCTACTGAAGACGGTAAAGAAACCAGAAACACACGCTGTGTCTAGAGATCAGTACTTCCTGCGCTAACTCTAGCGAAAAACTTGAACACTTGAAGAAAAACTACACTTCCCAGCAAGCCAGAGGCGAACCCGGGCTGAGAGGTCAGCGGGGTGCTCCCACACCATCTTTGACTATTTAATGGCGCTCCCGCGAGTGCTTGGGCTGACGAGTCCGTGGCTGAAGCACCCGCATGCCATGAGAGGCACTTCACCTGATGAACATTTTGGCAGCCCTCAGCAAACCTTTAATATTGGCTGTATTCTCTACTGAAGACGGTAAAGAAACCAGAAACACACGCTGTGTCTAGAGATCAGTACTTCCTGCGCTAACTCTAGCGAAAAACTTAAACACTTGAAGAAAAACTACACTTCCCAGCAAGCCAGAGGCGAACCCGGGCTGAGAGGTCAGCGGGGTGCTCCCACACCATCTTTGACTATTTAATGGCGCTCCCGCGAGTGCTTGGGCTGACGAGTCCGTGGCTGAAGCACCCGCATGCCATGAGAGGTACTTCACCTGATGAACATTTTGGCAGCCCTCAGCAAACCTTTAATATTGGCTGTATTCTCTACTGAAGACGGTAAAGAAACCAGAAACACACGCTGTGTCTAGAGATCAGTACTTCCTGTGCTAACTCTAGCGAAGAACTTGAACACTTGAAGAAAAAATACACTTCCCAGCAAGCCAGAGGCGAACCCGGGCTGAGAGGTCAGCGGGGTGCTCCCACACCATCTTTGTGGGATAGTGTAGGGGCAAGATTTAATAATCAAACTCCAGGAAGGTGCAGCAGTAGGGAAAGTGTGGGATAGTGTAGGAGCTAGATTTATCATTCAAACTCCAGGGAGGTGCAACAGTTTGCAAAATATGTGAGAGTGTAGGGGCTAGATTTACTTTTCAAACTCCAGGAGGGTGTGTGATAGTTTTGGGTCAAGATTTACGATTCAAAATCCAAGAAAGTAAAACAATTGGGGAAGTGTAAGTTAGATTGCTGACAAATTAAGGTAAATAAATGCACATACTAAAACAATTTTTTTAACTTTTTTCACAGATAATGTCCACTCAGGAAACTGCTTCGTACATAAAATCCAATAGGGGAAACCGTTTATTAAAACATGCGGGATATATATATATATATATTGAAAAGAAAGGATAAGTGAACCACGTAGACATTGGAGATGTGTGCAATACTACTCATCCCATTGCAGCGGCAGAGCGGTTACCTATGATGATATCATTATTAAAACAACGGAACATAATCACTCTGCCTCTGCAATGGAGATTGAAGTAAGGGAAACCTTAAATGAAATGAAAGAAATTGCATGCACCTCCAATGACACTACTGGATCTATATTACGAGAGGTTGTACAGCATGTTCCTAGTCATGTTGCTAGTAGTATGCCGATTATTCCCAATTTGAGAAGAATTATACAAAGACAAAAGCAGGCAAGTTATACTCAAAGTTCAACTCCTCATACTTTTTCTGACATTCAAATTCCTAATGAACTCACTATTTCTTTTTCTAATGAACCTTTCCTCCTGCACGACAACCAAAACCCTCAAAAACGTATTCTTATCTTTAGTACACCCCGCAACCTTGTAAAGTTAGAAAATAGTGAAATTTGGATGATGGATGGGATGTTTAAAAGTACACCCCATCCTTTCACCCAAATTTACACTATTCACGCAAAGATTAACCACAATGTAATTCCCTTAGTATATAGTTTGCTACCTGATAAGCAATCTGCAACCTACACTGAGCTTTTATCAGTGATTAAAAGCAAAACATCCAATAAAAGTCCTAGGAAGATAATTGTTGATTTTGAATTGGCTATGATCAATGTGATCCCTAAAACGTACACGGATACCCAAATTCAGGGATGTTTTTTCCATTTTTCCCAGGCATTCTGGCGTAAACTACAGAAAACATCCCTGGTTGCAGAGTACTCAACTGATAGCAAACTACAGTTTGAATTAAAAACAACTTACAGCTCTTTGTTTTGTCCCTCCTAAAAGTGTAGACGAGTACTATACAGCTATTACAGAATCAGAATTTTTTAATGAAAATGAGGATAAATTGGCACCCTTACTAAATTATTTTGAAGACACATGGATTGGACATCTAAGCAGATCGGGTCGCAGGAGGAAGCCACATTTCCATGTGGAGTGGTGGAACTGCTACACGAGCTGCTTAGAAGGAGAAGGCAAAACAAACAATGCCATAGAGGGATGACATAACTCCTTCAACCATACAATTGGCAAACCACACCCTAACTTCTACTCATTTTTGGAAACTTTGAAGAAGGAGCAAAGTTTTCAAGAAATGAGAATCTCTCAAACATTAACTGGTAGTCTAAACCCACGCATTTCCAAAAAATCTAAGGAAATGTCTGAGAGACTATTGGCAATTCTACAACAGTTTTCGTTGTGTGTGGCTTTAGACTACCTTGATAATGATGCTAACATACTACATTTCTAACTTTAATCTACACCTTGCTTTCCTTTTTCTACCTAAATTAATTAAAAGATTCAATTCAATTGCCATTCACATTTTTCTAAATTATTTTTTAAAATTTAATGTCGGGTCAGCTTACCTTTAGTTGTCTTCTTTTATTTTCTTCCTCAAAATCCATTTTTTTACGAAGTCAATCTTGAAAATTATCAAAGGTCCAGATGCATCCTTAATAAATTCCAAAGTGCACAAAATCCACATTCTTTAAAACTCCAACATGAAAGTAATCCAAACTCAACGAAATCCACGTTTTTTTCAAATCCTTTCTAAGGTCCATGTACATCCTAATAATAATCCATTGTCCATGAAAACCCAGTAGTTTCCTAGTTCATTCGATACATTTTTCAAAAATCAGGTACATGGAGAAAGCAATCCAAACTCCACGAAATCCATTTTTTTCACAAGTCCATCTTGAAAGGTTTCTTTTGTCCATATGCATCCTGATAGTATTCCAAAGTCCACAAAATCCATGTTCTTTCCAAGACCATCTTGAAAGGTTTCTATCAACTATATGCATCCTGATAGTAATCCAAAGTTCATGAAATCCATCTTCTTTCCATGTCCATCTTGAAAGGTTTTTTAAAGTCCATGTGCATCCGAATAGTAAATCATAAAGAAAGAGAATATACATCCAAAAAGTCATCCAAAAACTAAGAAATCCATTACTTCACAAAATCCAACTTGAAAGAGTGAAAAGGTCCATGTGCATGGTGATAGTAATCCAAAGTCCAAGAAATCCATTATCATTCTAAATCTTTCTTGAAAGTTTTTCAAATTCCAGATGCGTCCTAAAAAATTAAAACATCGTGCACAATATCCAAAAACATTCTACCCCTATTCTAATAATAATACTATTTTCTTGAAATCTAACTTTTTAACTATGTCCTCCTTGCACTATGCGAAACATCCTTGCTCTATTTCATAATTTTCCCGAATGCCAATATTTTTAAAATTGTAAAACGCAATACAAAACACAATTCCAGTATATAAAGTTTATACCAAAAACAACACCAAATTATTCAAAATTCTTCAAAACCAGCTATATGTCAAACTCGATTTTTAGTTTTTCACATTACAAGTATTCTGTGCACTTTGAGATTTGAATTAGCAATGCATTTCACATTATAACTTACTATAATCAATAAAAAGTAGGACTTTGTAATGTAACATATTTAGAAACATTTTTTTGCAAAAAGCATCTATATTTTACATTTTACAGTGACCCGACAAAGGCATACTATAGTAAGATGATCGACGGCATGCTGAAATAACATTGTATACATTACAATAACATATGCAACCTCTCCTTATCCTTTCTTTATAATATATATATCCTAACTAACATTGTTATGTGTATAAAAAAAGTTTAAAGAGTTTCCTACCTGAGCGCAGATCAGCTTCCTGCTGCTTCCTCCTTTGACGCTCTTCAAAATGGCCGCTTGCATACACGTTTACGCGTCGACTTCATCTGGAGCAACGAAGATGAAAAAAGGACTAATTATATTTATTAATTAATTGTACTATTAATTTTATTTAAAAATGTTTCTTTTCATTTAAAAATTTGGAAATAAAATATTATGTGAAAGAATAAAATGTAAATAATATTTACATTATTGTTTTATAAAAAAAAATCAAAGAAATCGTGTCTCTCTTTTTAATAATGTAATTATTCCAAATGTGTTTTTATATATATAATAACATAGAAAATTATGATAAATACAACTTACCTCCTAATACTTATGCCATTTCCATTCACATTCTCTCAATAGTACCTTTTTTACAGCTTGCAAAGTAGTTCCGCAAGACTCATAACTTTAACTATGGAAATAAATAAAGAACAAAACTCTACATGGAATTCAATTGAAAAGCGTGGGAAAATGTCATTCATTAATGCTAAAACATATTTATTTAACATTTATTTAATTCTTAACAATATAACTGTATCTTCTGATATTTGTACATATTTCTCCAATTTTAAATGTTTTCATACATTTTTTAAAACTAAATTTTAAAAATACATTTCACTAATCTTTTATAATATATATTTTTAATAAATATCATAAATGTAACTTTTCTTTAAAAATGTTTATTTTTTTTAAAGAATTTAAATATTAAAAACATGACATTACTAAATTAAATTAATTTTAATATAAAATAAAATATGAATAAAAAAAACATTTTTATATTAAATAAAATTATTATTAAACATATTCCTAATTTTTTTAAATGCTACATTTTAAGTAATATTCTTGACCAATTTAAATATTAATTATTAAAAATGGTTACATAATTAATTACATTTCAAAATATAAAAATAAAACTAGAATACTAAGTTTAAAATCTCTTTTTAATTTTCTCCAATTTTAAATGTTTTCATACATTTTTTAAAACAAAATTTTAAAAATACATTTCACTAATCTTTTATAATATATATTTTTAATAAATATCATAAATGTAACTTTTCTTTAAAAATGTTTGTTAATTTTTTAAAAGAATTTAAATACTAAAAACATGACATTACTAAATTAAATTAATTTTAATATAAAATAAAATAAAAAAATATTTTTATATTAAATAAAATTATTATTAAACATATTCCTAAATTTTTTAAATGCTACATTTTAAGTAATATTCTTGACCAATTTAAATATTAATTATTAAAAATGGTTACATAATTAAATACATTTCAAAATATAAAAATAAAACTAGAATACTAAGTTTAAAATCTCTTTTAAATTTTTAATAACATGTGTATTTATATTTTAATACTTACATACAATAAATACATTTTAAAAATATCCTCATTACTCATAATTTATTTATTACTTGAGTATTAATTTTAAATAAATATTTTTATATTTACTCATTACTCATAATATAATTATTATTTGAGTATTAATTTTAAATAATAATGTTTACATTTACTCATTACTCATAATTTTATTATTGAGTATTAATTTTATATAATACTTTTAACATGTACTCATTCCTCATAATGTTTTTATTACTTGAGTATTAATTTAAAATAATACTGTTTACATTTTACGTAAGTATTCATTTTAAATAAATATTTTTATATTTACACATTACTCATGATTTAAATATTACTTGAGTATTAATTTCAAATAAATATTTTTAAGGATCAAATTTAATTAAAAAAAATAACTTTACAACATACTTACGTTGTAAAAACTTGCATTGTAATGACATCTGCGTTGTAATGGCATGCGTTGTAAAGTCATGCATTGTAAAAGCACTTGCATTGTAAAAGTTGCATTGTAATGGTAGTGCGTTGTAAAAGTTGCATTGTAAAGGATGTTTCCCGTCTCTGCTTGAAGTGGCAGGCCTGCATAGCAAATGCATGTTCTTGATTTGGACTTCAAACACAGACAATAACTCCAGACTGTACACGTTGAAGTGCAGCATATCTCTACAAAAATACGCCACAAACATTATCTGCTCATGCAGAATCGGAAAGACCACATGAGCGGATATTTGAAAAAAATACAGACTAACGGCTCAACTGCAAATAAAGGCCTGATTATTCTTTGTGTTAAACTTTCCATTCTATCTTCTGTATGTGACATCCTAGTGCCGAGAGGAATATTTAAATGAACACACAAAAAATGAGGTGCCTGACCTGTAAAAAAGCTTTCACCTCGACCAAGCTAGAGGAGATTTCAATAAAGAAACTTTCTTGAAACCCACTAGAGGATGCACAAACTTTCTTGGGGAAAATAAACAGTAGGCACAACGTGTAAATACGGTAGCTAATACGTAACACTGTTTTAATGTGTGTGCTGGAATATGAGTGAGTGTGTGTGTGTGTGTGTCTATGGTGCTTTAAAGGATGATTTATTTCTTTTATTAGTGAATTAAAAATAATAAAGATAAATAACATAAAAGATGACAAATACAGTGTAAGTTAACCACAATTTTCAAAATGCTGTAGCTAATTGTATTGTATGTGTCATAAAATGTATTGCTTGAGTTTAAAAGGCATTTCTTATCTTAATTTGTGTTGATATTTTAGGTATGGATTCAAAAAAGGAACGAATTTCAGTTTTCGTTACTCTATTAAGTTCTACATTCCAGCTCATCAGTGGAATTGGTTTTTGAAATGCAAATGGCATTCAAAGGGAGAAATGGTCCATTGCACAAATGTGGCTACTCAAAAAGGTCACTTATTTGTTAAAAGAAGTCAATGGCATTTACAACTATATGAATGGCAGAATTAGGCATGTGAGCATAAAACGAGAGAGTGCTTTCCCTTCTCTCTCCGTCTTCTTATTTTTGATTACCCAACCCTGGTCTGTAATACATTTTGCAAGTGCCAATATAATTTAGGGCCCTAAAGCCCCACCAAACTATGTCACTGATCCCTTTTTAATTTCATGCAAGTTAAGACACTAAATTATAATTATTTGAAAACCTATCTTAGATATTAAGGGGCTGATTAAGACTTTGGCAGAGTGGGTGTCACACCACCGCCCTGCTCCTTCACCGCCAAAGTTGACCACTGGCCGGCCTCCATATTAGGAGCTTTCTTCTGGTCTGGTGGGTTGTCCATTGGCGTTCCGTTGGCGGTGCCTTTTTCAAAGGCACCGCCATGGGAACGCCAAAGCAAGTTCCTGCCCAGCATGGACAATTTAGTCCATTCCATGCAGGAACAGGGCATGCATGCACACAGGGGGGCCCTGCATGCATCCCAGTGTACAGGGGCAACAGGGGTCCCTGTAGGGTCCCCTTTGTTTCCCCACTGCCAGCCTTTTCATGGCGGGCTCACCGCCATGAAAAGGCTGGCTGTGGGGAAGCTCAGAATATGCTTGTCGGTGCTGCAGTGGCACCACTAAGCTTATTGCTTCTCCAGACCACTGCGCCACTGCCAGGGAATGCGGTTCTCTGGAAGTTGTGATGGCTCCAAAATGGTCCAACAGCCATACTTGGTATACAGAGGCTGACCACCGACAGTCACCGCACCTCAACCATGGGTTCGGCAGTCCGATGGACCATAACCAAGCCCTAAGTTTTAACAAAGCCATCAAAAACATGAGTCATCAGATGTCCAGTGTGATTTAAGTCCTTTAACTTTGCAGTCTGATTGAGATTGTTGGGTCGATGGACCCACCGTAGGATAATGACATTGATACTCAATAAGAGACCACTAGTTCTTCTGTTGTCAGGCCCAACAACAGAAAACTCCATCGCCCCTTTACTATTTCACATCACTCTGACTAATTCCCTGAGTTTAATCTGGAAAATCAAAAAATAGCTGCAAGCGCCCGAGATATTTCACACAAGACTACCGCATGTTCCACCACCCACATCCCCAGACAAATGCCAATGCCATTGATGCCCACTAATTATAACACTCTACAAATGCAACAATTCCAATGATTCCATCTCGCCATTAAAAATACCAGGACGCCTATGCCGTCAGAATGGCATGTGCATAATTTATTTTTAATGTATAGTCAATTGTTACAAATTGTTTCTGAAGTGCCTGGCTAAATAAAATTGCCAGTGTCACCATGAGGTGGATGTCAAGAAAAAGTGCTGGAGTTCAGAAATAAGTGCTGTTGTGAGCTGCCAAACACCAGCACAAACAACCCAACCTATTCCAACAAACTTGTTATGATGGGTCCTGCATAGATTGGTCCTGTATGTTTTGATAATGTTTTAAATCAGAAGCATCGCCACTGATACAGAGCAGCATCAACTTCTTATGTGCATTTTGAATGAAAATGTATTTTTGTTTTAAAAAATGGCATATACAAACAACGATGCTACATACCCGAAAAAAAGGTTTCTCTTCTTGCTCCTCCCTCTTCACAGATTTAAGTAAGCATTAAAGTGTGCAGCTAATAATATATTGACTGCCATTAATTGGACCATTCAGTAAATCATGTCACAACAGATTGCCAACCCAGAAGACATCAAGAATGCAGGTTGGTGGTGAGTGTTAGAGATGCAGGAGTGGGCAAAGAGGGCTGTTTTTTCACAACACTGACGGCTGCTTAAATATTATATTATAGTACATGGGCCAACCCAGGACGTGGGGAAATTAATTTAGTGCTTGATTGGATTATCTAAATGAACTCGGTCTTTCATAGATATTGGGGGAGGTGGCAATCCTTTAGGAAGGTAGTAATGATATCAAGTATATTATTCTGTTTTCATTATTTCAAGATTTTTAGCTTTCCTCTTTGGTGGAAGGGTCCTTTAAAGAAGCTATTATTATTGTTAAACCCAAACCAGACAAAGATCCTACTTTAATTGCAAAGTATTGTCCAATACATCTTATTAATCAAGACTGTAAAATATATGCTAAAATATTAGCTAGCAGCCTAACCCCTACACTAAATTCTTTAATCCAATCAGATCAAACTGGTTTTATGAAAGGTAGATTATTGTAACTCGCATCTTTTATGTCATGTTTTATCCTTTGCTGATAAAATCAAGGACCCTATGGGGCTGTTGACATTAGATGTAAAAAAGCATTTGATAAGTGCATTAGCAATTCCTTTTTCAGACATTAGAAGCCTTTCATTTTGTTCCCAACTTTACCAATCTGATCCCAACTTTCCCAATCTGATCAAGACATTATATAATAAACCATGCGTTACGAGTATTCATATTAATGGTATATTTTCCCATTCTTTCAAGCTATCTTAAGGAACTAGACACGGGTGTCCTTAATCACCCCTTTCATAATCACCCCTTTAATTCCTTATTGACATTTAATCTCTTTGATGTTCCCTTTATAGAAACAATGAAGACACTAGAATTACTATTAAGGATGTTGTTTTGAAAGTCTCAGCATATGCAGATGATATCATGTTCTATAAAATCAACCCCTCTACTTCTGTCCCTGCTATTTTAGACACTATTGGTCAATATGCACATGTCTCTGGTTATAAATTGAATAAATGCAAAACAATATTATTATCCTTTAAATGTTGATTTTATTCCTAACATCATAGCTAATACAGATATCTCATGGAACTCTCATTCTCCTAAATACTTAGACCTTTCCTTCTCAAACTCTTTCAAACGTACCACTGAACTGATTTGTATGATCTAATCGCTCAAATTAAAAAGAAACTTAATAAATGGTCAACCTTTCACTTGAATTGCTGAGGCTGAGTTGATGCAATTAAAATGGTTATCACTCTGCAAAAACTATATACCTTATCTATGTTTCCAAATTGCTTTTCACCCGCTATTTACAAATCTCTGTACAATCTAACCAATCAATCCTTTGGAATAATAAACCCACCGGTATCAGTCTTACATGCTTACAGAGCCCCAAAGAGGGGGATGATGTTGGTATACCTGATTTTGAAAGATACCATAAGTCTTTTCTAGTTGCCCATAGATCATTTTGGTTTCATTCTACTGATACCTTACAACTCCCTAAATGGTTAATACTAGAATGTTCTATGTTACATTGCTTTCCATTTTCAGCCTTTTTAACGATGACAAATTCAAAACATTGTAAAATGTCACCTGTTCTAAATACCACCAAACTAGCCTTTTATCTTTTGATAAATACTTTTTAATCAATATGAGATCCTCAAAAAAAAGTCTTCTTGTGGAATAACCCATATTTAAAACTTAACAAAATATTTATTTTTGGTCTTCATGGTTGGAAGCAGGCATTTTCTATATAAGTGACATTTTTCAGGGACATACGTTCTACTCTTTTAGTAAAATATAACCCAAAATTCACTTTTTTCAACAAGATTATTATAAATATGAATTGTTATGCAACTACAACCTCAATGCTTACTCATCCAAAGTATATGAGAAAATTACCTCAAATATTACCCCTGTCTCTCCACAAATGAATACATGGAACATCTTCCTACAGACTCCATTGTCACCAGCTCAATGGAAATCTGTTTGGATGTGAAACATCACTAATCTTTTCCCAGCTTTCTTTTATATAATTGTTTCTGGTCTCCAGATAAAATGTTTAAAGCTAAATTATTTGGCTCACCAAATTGTTTACATTGTAAATCTTCAGTAGGTTATATTGTTCACTCGATGTTTGAGTGTTCTATTGTTTCTCAATTTTGAGGAAGGAAGTTTGGGATATAATGAAAATAAATATTCAGTATTCACCTCCCTTTTTCACTCAATATTCTTGTGTTTAAGTCTTATGCAATTCCATATATACATTTCCCTAAAGATTGTAACTTTTGTGACTTTTTAATCTCCACAGCTGTTAAATTACATCAAATTTGAAAGATGCTAATTTGCTTTCTGCTCATGCATGGTGGGACTGGATAATTGTTCATAGACATGGCTACTTACCCTTACTATCTCCTACTTCCCCCTCCCCATGATCACCAATAACATATGGTTTACTCTTGACTCCCATATTAAGATTTTAAATACATCATATTAGATTGCTGATTTTTCAATCCTCCTAAATAAACTCTGTAGCCCTTGTTTCTCTTTTTTATTGTTATTTTGGGTCACTACTTCTTACCTTTTTTACACCTTTATGTAAGTTAAATTGGTTTTCAAATAGCATAATGTAATTCATATCTATTCCTACAGCTACAGTACTGTTTTATGTATGTTTGCTGTTGATATAGTTTAGATGGGAACAAAACCAATAGGATGACTGTATGTCATTAGACAATTTGGCCAAGACAAGAGGATTGTGGAGTAAATTATGATAAACAAAATGTACTGTTTGTAAAGTATTAGCTGCTTGGTGCGATTTGTGAATAATAAAGAATTTGTAAACCATAGACCTACAGACCTGCATACATTAAGATCAGTGTACCAAGCTAATTTCTGTCTATGACTTTATTCTTTCAATGCTGGGGTTTAATATCCTATAAATTAGAAGTATTTAGATTGGAGCACCATAATTGGATAGTCCTATTCTTATCTTAAGGGATGCTAAAACTTTATAATTGCAACTGAGCTAGATAGAAATTGAAATTGAATTTATTGTACTGTTAATTGAAATCTTTACAAATGTGCATCTCATATCGTATTTTCAAAACAGCAGTTTGAACAAAATGTGAGTCACTGTTAAAACTGTTAAAACACATTAAAAATGAGATAAACTCCCTGGGGAGTTGATTAGAGCCTTTGAGAGAAAAAGTGCGAGCAGTCTATTTTATATAGTCATAAGCTTAGCGGCTTAGCAGAAAGAGCTGTCCTCATTAATCCTCTGCTTGACTACATGATAGATGAAGCAGCAAAAGACAAAGTGCTGGGGCATGCAAGGGAAAGTGCAATGTGCAAAGCAACATTTGAACCTATACAGGGATTATAGTGAATATCATACGTGTTCCATATGGCATTCAATTTGAGCAGACAGTTGGTTCCCTTTGGGTATAAGCTTAGCAGCAGAGCGAGAGAAACTGTCCTCGTTAGTCAAATACTTAGCAGCAGACTAAATGAAATAACAGAAAGCAAAGTGCCTGAGTGTGCAAGGAAAAGTGCGAAGTGCAGGAGCAGCAATTTTAACCTCTGCAATATTCTGATGAATGTCATGTGTTCCGCCTAATTTACAACAAAGAAAAGTGCTAAGTGCAATACCACCATAACTGGGAGGGCTGTCATTCTCAATGGGCTCTCAAATTGTGAGAGGCTCATTAATATTAAGGAGCCTCACAATTTGCGACCCCATTTGGAATTGCAAACAGTGGTCAAAACATGCAAAATAGCTCCTCGCAAATTGCGAGTTGCAAAAGACTCGCAAATTGTGATGCAGAACCAAGAAAAGCCCACCTCAAAGAGGAGTGGGTGCTTGGCGGTGCGGGAATCACCTGAGTCTACTCTTACCCTCCTTATATAATACAGTGGACCCCAAAACCTTCGTCTGCAGAGAGAACCACCTTTAGTACAATAGCCCGGGCTATGGAACAGAGTCCCAAGCTAGTCAGGGACAAAACCCAGGAGGCTGCTGCTTTACTCCACAGCGAACAAGCCTTATATACATTTTTTTTCCACTCTTTCGGCATTCAGTCCATTGTTCAATCAGGGCAGTGTTTGTAGTTGATGACCTGATCAAGGCAGTGTTTGTAGTTGATGACCTGATCAAGGCTCGGCATTCAGACCATTGTTCAATCAGCTTGATGAAGGCTGGGTCAGTCAGACCATTGTTCTATCAGCTTGATCAAGCTCGGTCAGTCAGACCATTGTCCAGATGACCTGATCATGGTGTCAAGGATGTTTACCAAGCAGGGAGCAGAAGATTAAAAACAAGCTTGTTTACACAGGGCGTAGGTGTCTCATGGCTCTCTGTTGAAGATTTGGTTAACTGCAAAGAACAGGGGGATTGGGTATGTGATACTTTTTTTAGCATCAGCAGAAATGGAGGCTGTAGGCAGACTTTTGAAATGGAGGAATGTAAGGAAATTAATAGGACCTAGTAAAAACTTATTTTCTTCAGTCCCTCCTTTTGCCATTGAGTGGCAAAACATGTTCTTAGGAAATGTCTATCTGCACTAGGTCGCAAATCTCTTGTTGAAGCATAATCCTTACGTTGGTGTCACGTGTACTGACAGGGAGTTTTTAAGGGCCTGTGTACACATAGCACAAAGCATAGGCAAGCACTGGATACACAGGCAGCATGAGATAATGACTGCTGTTCCTAAGGCAAAAAAAATGAGGATCCCCCATCCCCATCTGGAAAGGAGGCCCCAAATCCAGCCCATGAGGGACCAGTCGTCTTGTTGTTGATGAATCTCAGTGGAAAGTTTATGCAGACGTTGGATAGCTTGATAGACAGATGGAGCGTTATTAGGTATGCAAATGCATCAGATGGAGCCGATTAGTTTACATACACCACCACGGTCAGCAAGGATGATGTCAAGTACCATTCGATGTTGTAGTGTCATCAGGCGGTCCGCCTGAAGCTCTGCGGTGATGTTACCCAATGCCCCTGCTGTTTCATTAATTGTTGCCTCCACCACTCGGGTAAGTTGTCGTATGTTGCGGCTGTTGACCATAGGACCCAAGAACAGCAGGAAACATTTGAAGATGTCCCCTGCCTCCTGTCCTGCAGTGCCATTGGCCTCAAATACTCCCCTAGGCATACGATGGTGGAGGTGGGGATTGGTCAAGTGATGTGTCCCAACAGCAGTAAAGGTAGGGGGAAGAAGAAAGGCCAAATAATACACACCTGACCAATTTTCTAGAAGCCAGATATAAGCAGACTGTCCACAAACAAAATAGGTATTTGGAGAAGCGATTAGGAGTGGTGGTGAGGTAATATTCAGTGTACTGACTATTGCGCAGTCACTGACTCCTACCTCTCGGGTCCCTAGTCCTTTTATGCACACTTGGCCATGCGCGTTGATCACATCAAAAGCCTGCAATTTGGTGGGAACTTTGCGTATGGAACGTAAGCGGGAGAAGATTATTCTACTTGAGGTGTTGAACACAACCATCTAATTGCGTTCAGCATGAGAGATGTTCAAGATGTAAGATATCGTAGTAGGGCAGAAAGGAATATTGACATTGCCTGTTCTGTTTCGGGTGAAAGTGTCATAAAAATTGCCAATGATGGAGCTCGTTGTTCCATTGATCGTATATGCATCGGTGACGAGCATCCTCCAAGACAGACAGGACCCAAAAACAAAAAATGGATAGACGAAATAGGGGACAGTGTGTGTCATCGAGTGTGGCATGAGCCTACATACCCAACAGTTCCAGGTATTACTCACAGGCTGATGTTGGTGCAATAATTGTACAAAAGTATTGTTCATGAATTCCATGCGTCATGGTATTTTGCGGGGTGACAAGGTGGCGTGCAGATATTCTGCAGGTGTTGGTGTCGTAGCCAGAGGAGCTGGGGGAGAGGTCAGTAACAGAAACCATCCCACAACCAGCAGGATGAGGAGAGCAACAAGTATAACTATCGTGGAAAGGAAGCATTTATTGTTCAGAAGTTTGACATATTTCTTGTGCGCTTCAGACCCTCGGTCCGCTGCGATTGTGCTCAGCCTGTTGCCACTAGCGGCTGTCTGTGATTGGTGGCGCTCTGAGGAACCTGTTTTGTTTGGTTGGGCTCCGTGTTTCACCTTGTTCCACCTACCTTTGCTGGCTGCCCTGTTCTCCCTCCCGCCGCCACAGTATACCATCTAGCGGCCGCCGGGTGGAGGGAGAAGAAGACTACAACTACCGGCATTCTTTGCAGCCGCTGCCGCTGACTCCGCGCCTAGAGGCGCTTAAAAACAGACGAGAGCCCTGGAGGAGCAGGCGCTCTGAGGAACCTGTTTTGTTTGGTTGGACTCCGTGTTTCACCTTGTTCCACCTACCTTTGCTGGCTGCCCTGTTCTCTTTTCTCCCTCCCACCGCTGATGTATACCATCTAGCGGCCGCCGGGTGGAGGGAGGACTACAACTACCGGCATTCTTTGCGGCCGCTGCCTCCGCACCTAGAGGCGCTTAAAAACAGACGAGAGCCCAGGAGAAGCGTGCGCTCTGGGGAACCTGTTTGGTTTGGTTGGGCTCCGTGTTCACCTTGTTCCACCTACCTTTGCTGGCTGCCCTGTTCTCTGTTCTCCCTCCCGCCGCCGCAGTATACCATCTAGCGGCCGCCTGGTGGAAGGAGAAAAAGACTACAACTACCAGCATTCTTTGCGGCTGCTGCTGCTGACTCCGCGCCTGGAGGCGCTTAAAAACAGACGAGAGCCCCGGCAGAGCGAGCGCTCTGAGGAACCTGTTTTGTTTGGTTGGGCTCCATGTTTCACATTGTTCCACCTACCTTTGCTAGGCTGCTCTGTTCTCTGTTCTCCCTCCCGCCGCCGCAGTATACCATCGAGCGGCCGCCGGGTGGAGGGACAAGAAGACTACAACAACCGGCATTCTTTGCGGCCGCTGCCACTGACTCCGCGCCTGGAGGCGCTTAAAAACAGACGAGAGCCCCCGCGAAGCTGGGCATACCCCCTTACCTTTCATCTCTTCAATACAGGCTATTTGGGACTCTACAACCTAAGGTACATGAACTGTAGTTCCTACATTTACTGACCCTTTGTTACATCGTTATAGGTCTGGTTGCACTACTACTGACTGTACCTTAGTCTACACAGTGAACGAGTGTAAAAGGTGCCAGGGATTATGCCTTTAAGTGGGGTCAACGAAGGAAATCCCTAGTGGGTGGCTCTGCGAGGGGGACCCTCAACCAGTTCATTACAAGGGCGGCCTCTGTGCTGTAACATGAAATAGCCATCACTGAGCTTCGCCTTTCCACAGAACTTCAGAATAGACGCTCATCGTTGGGACCCATCCAATTACCGACCACCCCGACCCCAACTTCAGGGAAAGAAGAATCTTTACATGGTGACATTAGCATTCCCTCTTTACTTCGAGATGTTACAACATCATCCAAGTCCAGCAGGTTATATAGTAACAAGGATTCTACCATAGATCCTGTTTTAGAAATAATATCAGAAGAATCCCTGCTACCTAATCCTGTAATGCCCAATCCAAAAAGTAAAGTTCAAACACAACCTAAAGGGCATACATTAAAGAGAAAGAGGGGGGAAACAGACATAAGGGTAGGCTGGCAAAATTACCTAATACGTCTAGACATCCTCCAATTAATTATATCACAGGAACTGATACAGCTTCAGCCCAGATACCGACACCCTTGTCCTCAAACCAAGAGCTAATGGGGAACATCCAAGTTTGGTGAAGTCTTTATTACTCCCTCTTGTGGAAAGAGTTAAAAGGTTAGCCAATCATTTGGTGTTAATAGAAGCAGCTATTTCCTCAAACACAGCTTTATTGAAGGATTTAGTAGACGAAAATAGGGAAACAACCCTGACAGTGAAACCTGGGATGAGCGATGTTAGTAAGGCGAACAAAACACTAGAAACTCCACACCCACTGCTTGACAAAACATCAACTTCAAAGAATAAAATTAGTGATTCAAAATCATCTAAGACGAAGGGGTCTGTTGAACAGGCAAATAAGCCAGTGGACAATTACGGAAATAGTGTTAGAGAGAAGTCAAACACCAGGAACCTTAATGGCCCCAATTTACAAATAGACCTGCCACCAGAAGCGGCCCCTTATGTCGTGGTATTGTCAAGAGTTCCAGAATTGATGACAGGGAAAACCGAAGGGTATTCCGAACTCAAAAATAAAGTCATTTATTGGCTAAGGAACAACAGACCACTACCCCCAACATCAACGGGGAAATCCTCCACGTGAGAAGGCTCAGATGGGTAGGACAGAGGCCTAAAGACATTAAGGGCGATGTTATAATCATTAATTTTAGGGACCGCAGGGTCATTCCCTATCTTAATGATTGGTACCACGAGTGTGGAGGGGAGGGAATCAGGGTATACGATTTGAGGTATTTTTATCCTAGGTCCCTATTACCCCAGAAACCAAGGTTAATGAACCCATACCAGAAAACCCTCGGGGCTCAATCTTCAACATCCATACCTCAAATCGATTTGCTGCATTTGCGGGTTTGGATGGGGTAGATTGACTTAACAATATACTGCCCATGGCCCCATGTGTATCAAATCTTACAGATTCATTAAGTCTCTCCAAAGGCCCTTCATCTAGCATGCATAACCTAATAAACGTAACGTCTGCCAGCGATAGGGTAGACATACGTGAGAAGAGAGCCATTGAACAGTCCCATTCATCAGTAACGCCTCAGATAGTACATTCCCCGCTAATTCCCAACCCCTCTCAGATAAACAGATAAAAATAAATTAATGCTAGACATTATTTTCTGGAATGTGGCTGGATTACAGAACACATTTACAAATACTAATTGGAGAACATAAGTAACAACACATAATATTATTGGACTACAGGAAACATGGCTATGTACCCCAATACATTTGCTAGGATACAAAACGTATTTTTCAGAAGCTGTTCCATCCCCCTCTGGAAGAGCAAAGGGGGGTTTGATAATGTATGTATCTAATGCCATGTCTGTTGACAAAATAGAAGTCTTAAGGCTAGGAATTAATTATCAGGCTCTTATGATAGCTCATAATACTGCGTCCCTTTCCATTATTATAAACTTCTATAATAATCTGAATACATCGGAATGAATTGATGTTTTAAATAAAATTTCTATTTTAATCCAGGATTTGTCTCAAAAACATACTAAAAAGTCTGTAACATTAGTATGGGGTGGTGATTTTAACTTGACATTGTGCAAAGGAAGCGGTACTAAAAATTGTGGAATTGAGGACGCGGGTGGAAATAACTCGACACATTTTTCACACACGGTCAGTGGAGACCATATGAATGAAATAATGGTAGCTATGAATCTGGGTTTTGCAAATGAAATAGTTTGTCCTCCCCTCCCCTTCTTTAGAACCTTTAATGGGAGAGGTTCTAATAGTATAATTGATTTTATT
This sequence comes from Lissotriton vulgaris, assembly GCF_964263255.1. Lineage (NCBI taxonomy): Eukaryota > Metazoa > Chordata > Amphibia > Caudata > Salamandridae > Lissotriton > Lissotriton vulgaris. The sequence continues at coordinate 1,860,494,206 of NC_141689.1, forward strand.
CTTACCTCAAATAGTATTGCATCAAGAGTAGGCAAATTTGAAACAATCGTGAACGCAGTTAGTGACCATTTCCCAAATAGAGTCTTAATAAGCACCCCCACCGTTATGACCAAGAAAGTTTACTGGAGCATATTGGATCAGCAATCTCTAACTTTAGACAGACTTAACGGTTTTTCACTAAAATGGGGTAAGGTAGACAAAGAATTATTACTGAGCAATGTACTAAAGAAAGCTTTGCCCTCCGTGTTTACCAGTTTAGATCTGTCCGCTACCCCAGAGTTGATACTGTCTAGTTTTGATATTATTACTAAAACAATAAGAGATGAATTATCATGCAAGAAGAAATCAAAAGGATCCACTAGGAGGGACTGGTTTAACACAGCGTGCACAAAAGCCTACACAAAAAAAAGGTAGCCTTAACTAAGGAAAATAGGGATAGAATTGAAATAGCGGAACTAAGGAAAACTTATAAGCTAGCGCAAAGAAATTGCAAAACCCAGATTAAGGATACCTTATGGAAGCAGCTGCATGAGAGCTGCACCATAAAAGATAATACTACCTTCTGGAGGATAGTTAAATCTCCTTTTCTCTGTGATGGTAATGACCATCCGATGTTGGAGGTGGCGGTAGACCCCGCCGCCTGGGTCGAACATTTTTCAAACATCTTCAGAAAAGAAGATGATAGTCTATATAGTCTATTAGGTCCACCGGAGTGTTTGAAGCAAATTAACTATCCTTTAAAGTTAAAATTTGCAAATCAAGAAGTCATCACTGCCCTTAAAATGTCAAAATCTGGTAAAGCGCCAAGTCCCGACCGGGTCCCAGTGGACCTTTTCAAATATAATTTAGACTTGTGGTCCCCTATTTTAACGAGAGTGTTGGAAGCAGCTATTAGTATAGGCTTAGTCGAGTCATGGTCCACTTCAATTCTGGTGCCAATTTTAAAAAAAGGCGATCGTCATAGCCCGGCCTGTTATCGGCCCATATCGCTTTTGGATTCCCTTGGTAAAACCGCTGGACGAATTCTGTTAGACCGTCTCCAGGACTGGGCTTCTGATAATAGCATACTATCGAACTTACAATATGGCTTTCGAGAAGGCCTGGGTACGGTCAATGAAGCTTTGAATCTTGCCCTTTTAAAAGGGAAGTACGTCTCAGCGAAGGGAGGAGCCCTGTACACGGTCTACATAGACCTGACAGCCGCTTTCGACTGTGCCAGTCATTCAAAAATGTGGGCGATAATTTTAGATATGGGGGTAGATCCCCCGCTGGTAAACTTCTTAAGAGACCTCTACTCAGATGCTTCTGCTAGGGTAAGATATGGGGCAGAGGGAGAGCTGACCGAGCCATTTAGGATAGGGAGGGGGGTCAGACAGGGGTGTGTTCTGGCCCCCTTCCTATTTACACTGTACACAAATGGGCTGGAATCTGAGTTGATAAAAGTGAGCCAAGACCTACGAGATATACGGAGCCGAGCTATACCGGCACTCCTATATGCCGACGATGCCGTTATCTTGGCAAGAACCCCGGTACAGCTCCAACGCTCATTAACCATCTATTGCAACTTTATGAGGTCCTTGAATCTTAAAATCAATATAAAAAAGACATTTACCATGCATATAGGCTCGAGAATAAAAAAAAAACTAAAGACATATTTGTCAACAACTCTAGCTTAGAGTCTACAACGTCTTACTCTTATTTAGGGAATTTAATAGACAACAAGCTAAATTGGGTAAAGGCTATTCAAGCTAGGAAGCTAGCCTTTTTAAGGACTACGAAAGCACTGGTGGCATTTGCTCAAAAGTTAGGCAAGAGATCGCCCAAAGAAATGCTTAAGATCTATCATTTCAAATGCACCAGTGTTGCCACCTATGGTTCAGGTCTATGGGGGTACCTAAACACTGAAGTTTTACAGAGAGTAGAGAACTTCTTTCTCCGATATCTTCTATGAGTCCCCCAAAGTACAACGACAAACGGCTGCCACTTAGAATTAGGACTGGATCATATATCAGATATCTTAAAGATCCAGCCAATAATGCTGTGGCGGCATATCTGGACCACTGAACAGTGTGAGTTAACCCGTTCCCTTATAGAGGAATGCATGCTACTTGATAACATGCAAAAGATTAGATGGTTAGCTTATGTAAAGTCCTTTTTTAACGATTTAGGCCTTCAGAGATATTTTACTCACCCACATACTATCTCTGAAATACCCAGAAGAGAGCTAAAAAGGATCTCTCTCCTTCATCTGGGCGACCTTCGACTAATTCAAGAAATAGGAAAAAGTTCAGTGCAACATCTGCTGACTATTCAAACTACCTTTTCGATTCAGCCATATCTGAAGTATAGCCTAAGTCAATTTGAAACATTTTTGCTTATTCGATTTAGACTAAATACTTTTCATAGGCTGATTTTGTTTCCAAAGCAGAATGACTGGACTAAGAATTTACCACCATGTCAATGCGACTGTAATTCCTCGCAATCCTCAATCCATATTTCACTGTTTTGCAAGTTCTATGAGGCTCCACGCAGACGATGGATCGTCCCGATACTGAGGCAAATGGGTCTCCAAATTTGCCGTCCAGCTTTCTTAGCACTACAGATGTTAGAAAATGAACTATATGCCAAATTCATTGTCTGTTTTAAAAAAAATTGTGTATACCACTGTCCAAATCTTAATTAATTAATTATTGTTTTACCTTCTAGTCAAATCATGTATTTAAAAAAAATTCAAAACAAGCCCTACAACATATTAGACACCAGACAGAGTCAAGGGCCATAACCTTTTCTTGGTCTCAAGTTTTAGCGAGTGGAAGAAGGTATGGAGTGGTCTGGAAAGAGAGCTTCTTGTTCCTTCCTCTGGTCCTGCAGAGAAGGGATGACTGGACCCCCTAAGATTTAATCAGTTTCGGCTTCCTTAGTGGTGTAATGAAGCTGAGCATCACTGAAAGGGACAAAGGTTGGTACTACTTCTGTGTTGCAATCCGGCAGTCCTTCTTTCACCCATTGGTCGTACGTGAGGGGGAGAGGCACCCTTTTACAATGGGTAGCATGTATCCAGTTCTTTCTCCCTTCGACTTTTACAGCAGTGCGGGTGCCAGAAGAACCTGTCGGGGTGCGACCAGCGGGTTTCAGACACTTGGTACGCTGAAAATTTCGGATAACCACCCAGTCACCTGGTTGAATGGTGTGACCTGGGCCTTTGCTCTTGTCAGGGATAGCAGCGTGTACCTGATGATAAAGAGTACGAAAAGAATCTGTTAACTGGTACAGGTAGTCAGTCAATACTCGGAACTCAACATCAGACAATTTCTTTGGCCTTGGTACGCCCCATACATTAGCTGGTCTACCGAATACCAATTCCTAGGGAGATAATCCTATCCTTGAGTGGGCAGTCGTCCTTACTGACAAGAGAGCAAGGGGTAGGGCATCTACCCAGGTAACGCCTGTTTCCGCCACTATTTTGGCCAATTTTAATTTAAGTACCCCATTGTATTTCTCCACCGATCCGGCTGACTGGGGATGATTAGCAGCATGAAACCTTTGTCTGACACCAAGCCTGGAACACACAAATTGGACCACATTGGCTGTAAAATGTTGCCCATTGTCACTCCAAGTCAAACGGGGCAACCCAAATCGGGGAAAGTATTCTTTCAACAAAACTTTGGCAATTGCAATAGCTGTGCAATCCTTGGAGAGGTAGGCCTCCTCCCATCTGCTGAAGGCACAGACCACTACAAGCACATATTTAAAATTTGCACACCTGTCCATGTGGATATAATCCATCTGGATGGCCTCAAAAGGAAACGTAGGTGGGGAGAAGCCACCAGTGGGGGTAATTGTACCTTTTCCTGGATTGTGCAGAAGGCAGATCATACATGACTTAACCAATCGGCCAGCATATAGGGGTATTTTTTCATTATACCATGTTGGCTCTAGTAACTTGCATATTCCCCTTGCACTGATATGGGCAGGGCCATGGGCCATAATGACAACTAGGGGGACATGACTGTCGGGTAACATCCATTACCTCCCTTCGGATATACTCACCTAAGATCCCTCTATCTCTTTCTCTGCCAGTTATTCCTCCCTTGTGTGCAGTTCTTTTGCAGTGGCATGAGATTGAATCTCGACCACACTCTGACTAGTATTTTCTAACATTCCTCCTTCCACCACCCATCTGGATGGTCTTGTCGCAAACATTGCATCTGAATTACTTAGAGCAGTCTGTCTTGCTGTTTGGTCGCAAGCATTAAAAAAATGGGGTATAACCCAAAGAAAGTCAGAGGACCAGGGTATTCGATAATATAGTAACCAAGGTGGTCCTAGACATAATTCATTTACCACATATTCATTGTAAAACTTATTATAAATCTGAGTTATTTCATGGTATTAAATCCTAAAAACCTACAAGAGAAAAGAAACTAAAAAGCCAAATGCGTAATCAAAACTTATTGGTAATACCCAAAATCAATTTCAAAACAAAATTTGTAAGCAATATGAATTTGCAATTTATTTCACATTCTTATGTACAAATTTAAAAACAAGAAAAAGAGAGGATACTGCCAGGTGCAATAGAAAGTGCAAAAGTACGTGCTCAAGTGAAGGAGAGAAAATGAATAGAAGGACAATCCAGTAGGTGCTCAAGTGAATAGAAGGACAAAAAACTAAGGTTCTATTCCCTTAATGTTGATCCTTCCCCTCGTATTTAATCATACGATTTGCTCAAATTTTTTTTACAAGAGAGGGGACATGGGTGCAGGCTTCAAAAAATGGGGGAGATCGCCGACGTTTTTACCCTTGCGCTGTGGAGGGAGAGTCAACACCTCAGCTACGGGTCTTCCTCAGGACAGACAAGGAGAAGGGGGGACCTGGGAGAAACCATATGAAAAAATCAACCGGCCAGTTTCTACAGATAAAAAGTTAATAAAACCCAATCAATGGGATGGGTACATTACCTATATTGAGTCAGACAGCACCCCAACAATGAGGTTAGCCACCTAAAAAAACAACAGAACGCATGTGGCTAAGTGCCCACAAACCAAATATTTGCGGTAGAAAAGGGGGTGGTGATGGACGGAGCATTTGAACCAATCAAACACTCACACCCAGTCAACAGATCTGAGTGCAAAAAAACGATGGATTTAGGCCCAGATCTCTGTACAGGGGTGAATGTATGACATTGTTCTGCATTCTGTCCATCAACTGTTGGTTTTTCATTTGTCACCCCGAGTGGGAAGGGTATGATCAGGCGTGAGTCCCGTGCTCTCCACACCACTGGTGTCAAGCTATCCTGGCTGAAGACGGCTGATAGCCAGAAACTGGTCCTAGGATGCTTGATTCCGGTCCAGGTAACACATTGCTTGGCAGTTCGGGCAGACTGTTCCCATGAGGCACAGGGTCAAGGCTGATTTGCATATGGCCATGTCTGAACTGGGGTGGTGTGGAGTGCAAAAAAACGATGGATTTAGGCCCAGATCTCTGTACTGGGGTGAATGTATGACATTGTTCTGCATTCTGTCCTTCAACTGTTGGTTTTGAATTTGTTACCACGAGTGGGAAGGGTATGCTCAGACGTGAGTCCCGTGCTCTCCACACCACTGGAGTCAAGCTATCCTGGCTGAAGTTGGCTGATAGCCAGAAACCGGTCCTAGGATGCTTGATTCTGGTCCAGGGAAGACATGGCTTGGCAGTTCAGGCTGGACTGTTCCCATGATGCACAGGGTCAAGGCTGATTTGCATATGGCCATGTCTGAACTGGGGTGGTGTGGAGTGTAAAAAAACGATGGATTTAGGACCAGGTCTCAGAACTGGGGTGAATGTATAACATTGTTCAGCATTCTGTCCATCAACTGTTGGTTTTGCACAAACCAAATATTGGCACCTCAAAAAACTGTTATTGTCACGAATAAGAAGCAGCACTCACCAATTAATGATATGCTTCACAGTCCGAAAAATGGAACAATGATATGATTCTCAGCCCTTAATCATGAGATCCCAAAATCGCAAATGTAATCCAGATGCTACATTTCCGATTTTGGGATCGCGTGATTAAGGGCTGAGAACCATATCATTGTTCCATTTTTTGGACAAGTGTAGCCGAGAAATAAGCACAAGGGTGATGTTTGTCTCCAAAAATCTGAGTTAAGACCGCGCAAGCACAGCCATGTGTCTCATGGAGAAAAGGAAAAATTGTTTGCCATATTGTTGCCATAGTCTGGGGTGCCTAACACTGGAGCTGTACATAAGGCATCTTTGAGTGGCAGCCACATGCTCAGTTGTCCATGGAAAACCTCTTTCTGGCATATCTTCAGTAGTAAGAGCTAAAAGAGGTTTGACAATGGCCGAGAAGTTAGGGATCCATTGTCTGCAATAGGAAGTGAGGCCTATAAAGGCACATACTTGTTTCTGTGTCAAAGGGGGAGGCATGGAGGTAATAAGGGGCACTTGGTCAGCGGTAAGTTGTCTTGCCTCCTTCGAGAGGAGGTGGCCGAGGTAGGTCACTTTCTCTCAACAAAATTGCAATTTGTTCAAGGAAACCTTATGATTGTGGGAGGCAAGGTGGTGTAGCAGACGTACTGTTGCTTGTTCACAAAGTAGAGCAGACTTGGCTGCAATTAAGAGGTCAGGTACATATTGCAACAGATTGGCTCCTGCTGGGAGCATCAGGGAGTCCAACTGATTCTTGAGAGCCTGACTGTAGATGCTGGGGCTTTCAGTAAAACCTTGGGGGACGCGGCAGAACAGGAAACTCCACCCTCCAAAGGAGAAACCAAAAAGTTGTCTACTGTCCGCATGTACGGGAATGCTGAAAAACGCATTCTTTAGGTCAATAACAGAAAAATTAGTGGTGGTCGCTGGGACCATGGTCAAGAGGGCTGTGATATCAGGGATACTGTGAGACCGTAATCTTGTTGAGAGCTTGCAGATCGATGACAAACTGATACATTTTGGGGGCTGCGGGAGAGGGATCAATACATTTTTTAAGAACTGGAATAATTGGGCTGTTACACTCATTACCACGTGTCTCCTCGACTACTCCTGTCTTCATGAGATCTGATATTATAGATAATAGGGCAGCCTCACCTTCCTGGGGAAGGCAATACTGGCAAAGCCGGGGCAGTTGGGCACTTTGCTGGATACAAACAGCATGCAGAGCAATGTCGAGAAGTCCAACATCAGTGTCAGAAGTGGCCCAAAGTGATGAGGGTAAGGCCTGCAGAACGGGAGGGAGGGGTCCAGAGAGGGACATAGTGGCAGAGGAATCTGGTGATATGGTAAGGGACAGCCCATCAGAACTACAAGAAATGGTAGCATGTAAAGCCTTTAACAAATCCATAACCAGCAATGTTCACTACATCCAGTCATGAGAATCAAAGGAGCATCCATATGAGCTGGACCGAGATCCAGCGGGAGAGGCTTAGAGGCGGGGTTGGTGACAGGGACCCCAGAAATACCCACGGAGACATTGAGAGAGCCAGAAAGGGGTGCCTCCGGTATCAAGGTGTGCGTAACAGAGGATCTAGTAGCCCCGGTGTCTAGGAAAACCTTATTTTTATCACCTGCAACTGACATCCGGACATAGGGACCTCGCTGATCCACAGGAATCGGCACTCTTACATTACCCCTTTCCTGGCTTTCCTATGGCTGGGACAAACCTGCCTCATCGGTCTCATCATAATCATCGTTAAAGTATGTCCTAGTGGCCTCATACCCGTTGTCAAATCTGTTAACTGTACCCTGGGGCGGACCCATACGGGGTCGAACATTAGGATCTGGTGCACGCCTCTGCCTAGGAGGTCCAATATTTCCTTCCCTTTGAGTCCGGGGTCTAGTTTTCCTGACTGAACATTCTGGGATAATACTGGGCATTCACTAACCCAGTGGCCGTAAGCCTTACAGTAGTCACACTGGTCTTTATCAACGGGACCTGCCGAACTGATGCACTTCTGTAAAGGAGACTGAAGGGGGCACTGGGGCAGCCTCTGAAATTGGTCCGAAGGCAGACCTTGGCCTCTAGCATTTTGTCCCCGGGGTGGATAAGCTTGTTGTAACAAAACTTTTGTTTTAAGGTCCTTGGGGCATATTATCAAGGGGGTTTATCTCCGCTTTTTTGGCTTTAAAAGCCAAGAAAGCTGAGATAAAATTATCTCCCTATTACCAAGCTGTCGCTAACACCAGTTAGTGACAGCTAAAAGGAGATAGCGACCATCTTGGGCCCCGCTTTGCATGTCAGTGATATTTATCACTAATGACATGCAAAGTGGGCGTGCCAAGATGTTAGCGACTGGAAACAGTCCCTAACATCGCTATCTCCTATTACCAACTTTTGGAGATATTCGCGCTAAGCGCGAATATCTCCAAAAGCTAACACCTGCCCTGAGCAGTTCTTAGCCATGTTATCCAATGGGAGGTGGATAACATGACTAAGAGCATTTGCTCGATAATGCATGAATATCGCTGACTTTTCAGCGATATTCATGCATTGCGGGCGTTTTTTATCGCATTTGCGATAAACCTTGCTAATAGCAAGGTTTATCTGCGATAAAAATCGCCGATGTGCGGCGATAATTTTTGTCTCTAAACAAGTTAGAGACAAAAATTATCGCTAGTTGTTGGTAATATGCCCCCTTGTTCTTCCGAACCTCTTTGTCTTTATCTTCATTCTCTCTACTCTCATGTTATTGGGCCATGGCAAGGAGGCCTGCCATAGTCTGAGCTGACCACGAACTCTCAACCTTCTTAAGGCGGGCAGAGAGATCCGGTAATAAATTAGATACAAATTTATCAATAAACACTGAGCCCGAGCCAGGGGCTTTAGCATCCAATCCACTGTGACTTTTGTACTCAGTTTCGAAGCGGGTGAAAAAATCAGCAACAGACTCATCCTTACGTTGTTTACATGCATATATCTTATCCCAATTAACAGCTATTTCGGGCAAAAGGGTCTTCTTGAGCTGCAACAGATGACCTGGGAGAGCCAGAATAGCCGGATCAGGCTAAGTACCCCCTCTCTGTCATTCTCCATCCTCTCATAGTCGGTCCAGTCACCATGCAAAGAGGCATTATGGTTGGCATGGCGTACTTTGTCCCATATGTCGGTTGGTACTACTGACCAGAATAATAAGTCAACATCCTCTAAGGTAAGGACACCAGAGGAAACAATCTGACCTAATTCCTGATAGTAAAGAGCCGGATTCTTACAGGGGTCTGGTATTTCAATTGAAGAACATTTGCTCTTTTCCATGGGACATGCACCCACATCCTACACCAGTATGCTGGGGCTGCTCCAACACCCTGGTTATTGGCGAGCACTGCAGGGATAAAGAAGGGAGCTGTCTCTCTCATAGGCATAGTTTTGTCATTCGGAGATGGCGGAAAAGCCGTTGTGTCTCTGAACGCAAACATGGTAACAAGGGCTTCATGCATATGATCTCCCTGAACATTACCCTGGCAATAGGTAGATTTAAATCAATCAATCCCCTAGAAGTATCTATGAACAATGCTTTGTATCTTTTCATTATAAGTGTGCACATGTACTCGGCCATGTCTGTTTATTGTATGGCCGTCCATTGTCTAAACGTCAACCAGATATCTTTAACGCCATAAATGTTACCATTATTTACCCAAAATGCACATTGTTTTCGCATAGCGTCCCTTTCACTACCCCCAGCGAGTTCAGCAGACCTCAAAGACTCCTTTCTAGGGGTACAGAAGAATCCAAACAGGGTATTGGGAATAAGGGAGGACCATCTCATTCGGTCCGGTGTGGTATAAGAGTCACCTACAGGGGTACCAATAGACTTATTATCAAGCAGACGGGAATGTATGGTTGGGGTTGGGTCAAAGGATCTAGCAGTGGTACAATGGATGGGGTAGCCTCAACCACCACTAGTGGGGGTGGAGCGTTAGGAACATTTTGAGGAAGAGCGGGATACATAGGAGCCGGAGCATAGGCAGGAGGAGGACCTTCAAGAATAGCATTCAACAATGACTCCCCCTCTTCTCCTTCAACCTTAAGGTCCCTGGGAGAAAGAGCGGGGTTACATTTTGTCGCTTTAGCCCTATGATGCCTATCTGTCATTTCAACCCCTTCCTGAACCTTATTTTCTAAATGCGCTTTTGCATGATCAGCCATAGACATCCTCTCTTTTTATTCAACGCTTGCTTTTTTCTCATTTTTTGATCTATTTCTTTCCTCCACAACGCGGGGGCGTCAAACATGGCTTGACAAGACCAAAGGAGCCAAACTGTGGCCACTGTAATTCAACATTGCTTTGTTTTGTATATTTTACAGATGAGGAAGAAAACATGATAGCAGATGGCCCATATTTAACATACATCTCATAACTAGGAGTTCCTTCTGGAGGAAGCGGGCAGACTGCCGCCAGAAGGGAGTCTTCTGTACATACCCAACAACATAACTTTCGGAACTTACCACTGACTGGCATATTGTTACTTCCGGCAGAAAACAGTGGGAGAAAAACACTCACCGCACTGGCTTGGCTTTTGCAAAAGTCAATACAGACAGAATACAGAGCACAAGTGGTGGATGATCAGTCCACCCTTACCCGAAAATGTTGTTCTCTTCTGCAGACGTAGGCACGAGTGCAGATCCAGACTGAGACCGCACTAAAGGGGGCCCCAGCAGGACACAGTCAGGTGGCCTAGACTGGATGGGGAAGACCGTGTGCAATACTTCTGGTCTACCGGACTCAAAATGGTCCCTCGGGTAGGGTACCTTCGTCGGACTTCCACCACGGGCCCTCTCACGACCACTGGGCCAGACCTACATCTCCGTGGTGTCCCTGTTCAGGCGCAATTTGTAGAACCAAGAAAAGCCCACCTCAATGAGGAGTGGGGGCTTGGCGGTTCGGGAATCACCTGACTCTACTCTTACCCTCCTTATATAATAAAGTGTACCCAGAAACCTTCCTCTGCAGAGAGAACCACCTTTATAACAATAGCCCGGGATATGGAACAGAGTCTCAAGCTACTCAGAGACAAAACCCAGAAGGCTGCTGCTTTACTCCACAGCGAACAAGCCTTATATATATTTTTATTCCACTCTTTTGGCATTCAGTCCAATGTTCAATCAGGGCAGTGTTTGTAGTTGATGACCTGATCAAGGCAGTGCTTGTAGTTGATTACCTGATCAAGGCTCGGCATTCAGACCATGGTTCAATCAGCTTGATCAAGACGCAGCATTCAGACCATTGTTCAATCAACTTGATGAAGGCTCGGTCAGTCAGACCATTGTTCAATCAGCTTGATCAAGGCTCGGTCAGTCAGACCATTGTCCAGATGACCTGATCACGGCGTCAAGGATGGTTACCAAGCAGGGAGCAGAAGATGAAAAACAAGCTTGTTTACACAGGGCGTAGGTGTCTCATGGCTCTCTGTTGATGAATTGGTTAACTGCAAAGAACAGGGGGCTTGGGTATGTGATAGTTTTTTGAGCATCAGCAGAAATGGAGGCTGTAGGCAGGGTTTTGTCATGAGATGGCAAGAAATGGAGGAATGTAAGAAAATTAATAGAACCTAGTAAAAACGTATTGTCTTCAGTGAGGTGCCATTTTGCGCATCATAGCTGTGGCCCTTAGTGTCTATAGTCCTAGATAACCAACTCCACTCTTGTGGGACTGTGCTTTTGGTTAAATTTGTCCTGTAAGTCTGCAGGTCTCTAAAATCTTTGCTCTCTGGACTTTTGCTTCTGGCTCCTCGCAGCACTGATTATGAACATGTACTCGGTTGAGCCTGCCCAGGTTCTTTTTGATTTTCTGCATTGGCAGTTAAGGGCTCCAGGTATCTTGGTTTGGTGAAGGGCCGTAGCTTAATGCCCCAGGTATTGAGTTCAGTATGTTCTTTTAAAACTTTACTGGGTAGGCCTGGTGTGGCCCAAACTGTTTTAGTTGCTTCCACTACCGGTTGATCTGGAGATTGAACAAATTCAATTGACTCTAGGTCATTGGTTTTTAGATTCTTCAAGCTTCTGATGGACCTTAATAGACGTAGAATGTATCCCCTATTTAATATGTGGACAATTGTTGTAGAGCCCAGATGCGTTGTTTGATCGATTGGTGAGTCCTGTTTAACTATTAATACATCTTCTTGATGTTGTTATTGCCGGACCGTGTGGGCACCTTCCACTTGCTGGGTCTGTCTCAGTGCGAAGGCCAGTTATAATTGTACCCCCTTGTGTGCGTCCTCTGCCTTTCCAGAATTCGCTCTTGGGGTCTTGCCACCGCTTGTAGATATATTAGGGGAGATGCTTCCTTTTGCTTCCATCCCCTCTTTCTGAGTCAGGCATTCTGATGACTCTTGATCAGGTTCTTTCGCATCACCCACCTGCATTGAAGTGTCTTGAGGGTCTTTCTGTGGATCTTTTTTCAGAACATAGCGCTTGCCCCTGCAGTGTGATAAAGTCTGTTAGTATTTGGTTTTGCACCTTCCTCCTCTGTTTCCTCCTCTGTTTGGAGGTTTGCAAACTAATTGTTAAAACAATTTTTCCTGGGAGATTACTTTTGAATACTGTGTTGCTCTTTGAGGATGTTGGGGATCTTTGTCTTGTTGTTTTTTTTTGCATCTGTTCTTGTTGGGTCCAAGCTCTCCTCGGGCGGCCTTTCTTCTGAATTCAGATCCGGAGTAAACTGGGCCAGATCTTGAGTTGTTAAGTTTGTTAGTTGTTGCTGAACCTTTCTTGTTGGGTCCTGTATAATTTGTATCTCGATTCTGCACTTCTGATCAGATTGTTGAGTTCTGACAATTTTTCATCGATGTTTGTGACGAAGCTTGAGAGCGAATTGAGGACTGACAGTTGGATGTCCATCTTGTTGGACTGTTATTGCATGGCATTTACTGACATTAGCGTTGTGTGGAGCAGTGTGGTCCAAAAGTCTTCTTTTTCTCGCAGTTTGTCCTGTCTGGTGTTAAGCTTTGGAGAGTTTTTTCTTCCTTGGGGTTCAACTTGGGGGATGAGAGAGTATGAGGCAACCAGTTCCTCCCATTCCTCTGGTGTGAGGTAAGCTGACTCTTGTTCAGTTTCCTGAGTTGTTGAAGTGTATGGCCCTTGTGATTCTTTGTTTGGTTCGACTTGTGCTGTGCCTTCTAGGAGTTGGCCATGCAGTTGTTCCTGGGTTGGTTGGTCATGCCATTCTGGCATTGTTGTTTGAGTAATGAGTTGAATTTTTCCGACTGCCATTTTGGTTGACATGTGTGTGGGGTCTTTTTTACCCATCGTAGCCTCCGTGGGCTCATGCACAAATGGGGATGAGAGGTTGAGTTGTTTTTCTTGATTGAAGTCCTCTTCTGGATGTCCCTGATATTATTGGGGGAGTACAGGAGATCCTATTTCTCCCCTTAAAATTATGTTATTATTGGTGGTGTTTCCACATGCTTGCAACTTCCCTTCCTCTTTTCCCTGTTGGTGTAGTAACCATTTATTTGGAGTTTCTGCCTCGATGTGACTGAGAGGGATAGGATTGTTGGTGCTTTCATTTCCCTCCTCTTCCATTGCCGCTGCATAACTTCTGTACAAAAGGGGGTGGTGATGGACGGAGCATCTGAATCAATCAGACACTCACACCCAGTCAAAAGATCTGGGTTTAATCCATCACCGTTCTTTAGCCCACTCTGCCAGCCCAGTTCAGACATGGCTATATGCAAATCAGTCTGACCCTGTGCCTCATGGGAACAGTCCAGCCCGAACTGCCACGCCATGTCTTCCCTGGACCGAAACAAGCTTCCGAGGACCGGTTTCTGGCATTCCAGCCGTCTTCAGCCCGGCTTGCTTGAATCCAGTGGCAAAGTGAGCAAGGGACTCACGTCTGAGCATACCCTGCCACACTTATGGTGGCCAAAAGCGGTACAAAAGGGGGTGGTGATGGACGGAGCATCTGAATCAATCAAACACTCACTCCCAGTCAAAAGATCTGGGTTTAATCCATCACCGTTCTTTAGCCCACTCTGCCACCCCAGTTCAGACATGGCTATATGCAAATCAGTCTGACCCTGTGCCTCATGGGAACAGTCTAGCCCCAACTGCCAAGCCATGTCTTCCCTGGACCGGAAACAAGCTTCCGAGGACCGGTTTTTGGCATTCCCGCCGTCTTCAGCCCGGCTTGCTTGAATCCAGTGGCAAAGTGAGCAAGGGACTCACGTCTGAGCATACCCTGCAACACTTATGGTGGCCAAAAGCGGTACAAAAGGGGGTGGTGATGAACTGGGGTGGCAGAGTGGGCTAAAGAACGGTGATGGATTAAACCCAGATCTTTTGACTGGGTGTGAGTGTTTGATTGATTCAGATGCTCTGTCCATCACCACCCCCCTTTTGTACCGCTGCATAACTTCTGGCCAGTCATGGGCCGTCTTTTTCCCTCCCATTTGGTTTATCAATGGTTTTTTTTGTGCGATCAGCGCTGGTTGGTTCTGTATATCTTTGCTTGTTTGTTTGTCCAAGTTCCTCGTTCCCTTTAATCTTCTCTTCTTCTTGGCTTGCGTCCCATAGTCCTGCTGCACATGACCTTTCCCTGACAACTACAGGCTCGCCATAGTCCACCTTCAGCTGCTGTTGTGCTATCTGGTGTGCTTTGATTGGTTGGAGAGGAGTAGGGAGATTACTTTCTTTGTCGCTGCCCAGGCACAAAGCCGGCCCAGCGTCTATTAGGAAAATTTTGTGTATATGTTTGGTTGATGACTTGATTTGGTCAGAATAGTCTAGGTGATTGCACCACTTGCCTTAGTGGTTAGTGGTGCCTGCAGGCTAATGAGGTGCGGTGAGATCGGGAGGATTTCTTCCTGATTCTTCTTCACCTGTTCTTCTTTCCTTTTTTGGTAAAGTGCCTTCTTTGTTGCCCTGCACGTTTTCTTATAAGGGTTCGCTACCACCTGCTGCCTTGCCTTCTCCTATCTCATTATTGTAGTGATTGCCAATGCCCCTTCTAACTTTTCCTCGCTTTTACTTAACTGGTCCTTGACAGACGGTCGCTGCCTGTTGTCTTTTCTTTTTTCTTTTTCTTTTTTCCTATATTTGCCTGTTTGAGGTGTCTACCATACAGTTCCACATGGTTTCCTTGTTTTCCTTGGACGACTTTGCCTGTTCTTGAGTACCCTCGCCTCGCTGTCCTTGTTTCATCTGTGGGTCTGGGCTGGGTCTAGGCTGGGTCTGGATTGGATTGGTGCTTAGATGTTGCCTGTATGGGCTAACAGTTGTAAGAACTGGTAGGCTGTTGTACAAGCCGCTCGGGTCAGGTCAGATGGGTCCAGATGAATCCAGTGCATGCAGTGAGTGCTGAGTGCTTGCTCAAGAAGTGCCTCCTAGAGTGCCTTATACCTTATGCCTTTGTGCACCTCAGCCCTGTGGTCTTGTAGCCTTATTGCTTTTCAGCCTTGTGGTGTTGTAGCCTTATAGCTTGTAGCCCTATGGGCCTTGGGGGCCATGTCGGAATCGCAGCCGCAGTCTTAGTGAGCTAGATAGAGAATTACATAATAAAATATATATCTGTTCTCAAATGATTTAGGTACAGACATTTCTATTGGAAGTCTATAAAGAACAAAATCATAGAGTTTTCTAGTAACTGATATACCCAACAAATTCCTCTATCACGCCAGGATTTCAAGTATATGGGCTGATTATTAATTTGATTAAGATTATTGTACCAGAGAGAACTCTGGTAAAAATTATCAGGTGGAAAAATAATAGAAACCAACAAGGGCCTCAGAAGGTTACAAGACCGGATATTTACAGGCAAAAATATCTTGCAAAATTTTGTCATAACGAATAATGGGGCATATTTTCAAGGACTGTGTTAAAATTATCTCCGGTCTAGCGGCAGAAAACTGCTGCTTAAGCGGCGATAATGGGCTTGAAACTTGGGAGTAATTCTAGACAACACTCTGTCCATGAAGCAACAGGCAAGTAAGGTAGTGGGTCTCTGCTTCACCATTATCAAATGGCTCAAGAAGATTCTGTGGATGCTGCCGGTCCCCATGCAAAAAACAGTAGTCAATGCCTTAATCACATCCCGGCTTGACTACGGGAACATCCTGTATTTGGGGGCAAATAAAGCAGTCATAAAAAGACTACAACTAGTTCAAAACACGGCTGCCCGACTTTTCTGCCACATCCCCAAAAACACTAGCGTGTCCCCTTACCTACGGGAACTGCATTGGTTGAAGGTGGAAAGTCGTATCAGATTTAAGGCTTTGAACTACATGTTTAAAATTAAATCAGGTACTGCCCCGGAATATCTTTAGGTACTTGCACTCCCCTATGTCCCTACAAAAAACTTACGGTCCCTATCAGCTGAAAAGTTCTGCATGCCAAGATTCAAGCTCTCCAGGATGGGAGGAAGATCCTTTTCCCACCTGGGCCCCACTATATGGAATTCCCTTCCATTTCACATACGAAAGGAGGGAAGTCTCTCCAAATTCCGTAAAGCGATAAAAACCTGGTTGTTCGATCAGTAACCTGAATGTGCCAGCTATACTCGTCCATCTTTGATGCTGTGTTCTCAGGCACCGGGAAACCCTTTTTGGGTAGCTGTTGCACCATACAAGCTTATAAAATAAAAAAAATAAATAAATAAATATTATGCCCTGGAGAAATCCCATAGAAGCACCTGTTCACCCCAGAATTCCCATAGAACATGGTCTTCTGTGGGAATTCTAAAGGGCATATTATCAAGCCCATTATAGCCGCTTTAGCAGCAGTTTTCTGCCTCTAAACCGACGATAATTTTAACTAAGCCTGCGGGGAGAACTGCGCTCCGTTCGCAGAGTTTGCAAAGTTTCGGCAACTTCGCACTTCGCGGAGAGCGCGAAGCTGTCGCCTACTTCGCAATCTACAGCGTAGCATAGTAGTTTTTCTTCCTCGCGCGCTCAATAGCATTCTCGCGTGCGCGGTAATGACTTACCGTGGTTCTGCGTTCGCTTTCTCGCTTTTCTCTCCCGGTCGCGTTCGCTACGATGTTTGGAATCCGGCCGCACAATCCAACCCGACTGTGAGAACGCAATAACGTCATTCGGACGCGCGAACACGTCATTAGGACGCGCGATCTTCCTTACAGCGCTATGTAGGTAAGATCGCGTTTCCGAATACGCAGAAACTGCAATCTGGCACAGAATATCTCTCGAGCATGTTAACATTTTCTCTAAAATGTTCATTTAACCCCTCAGATTGTGATTTGGCTGTATTTTTTTGGGCTAGGAGTCCTCTTTTTGTTTCTACTCTTTTTTTCAAGAGAAAGGAAGTGCCCCTGAGTCTCCAACTTCCTGTTCCTGTCCACCAGGCTCCTCCCAGTGCTTTGTCCATGTGGTGTTCACTTTCATTTGGAATTGGAGCTGGAAGGATCACTCTTTGTGTTTGTCTGCTGCATCATAGCATTTAATTGAATTTATTGCGGAATTTTGGATTTGAACTTTTCTTTCACAAGTAAGTTTGAGAATTGAGAATTGGTGTACTGTATAAATGTCTTTTTATTTTTTATTTTTAACTACAGTTTTCTGTGCTTCTTAATCTTTCCTAAATATTATTATTGGGGGAGGCCTGTACTGTTTTGGTATGTTTGCACAGTGCTACAACGCGACCTTACAGTTTTTGTCTTCTTCGCACGCTCAATGTGCGTGCTCGGGCACGCGATCACGACGTTTTATACAGTTCGCACCGCCGAACACGCCGAATTTGCATTCTCGCGAGCAATATCTCTCGAGTTGCCTAAAACGTTCCCGAAAATGTAGATGCTGTTCATTTTGCTAAAAGAAACTCCTCAGGTTGTCATTTGCTTGTAGTTTTTGGAGCATGGACCACTTACTGTTTCTGTCCTCTATGTACCTTGTTGTTTGAGGGTGGCCTGACCATGTGGGTGGCTTGGTGGTGGCCATTTTGTCAAGCCAAGCATTGTCCTTTTGCCATAGGAATGTATTGTCTATTTGTCTGTCTTCTCTTTCTTTTCATGTTTTTGGGGGTGGCCAGGCCATGTGGGGGCGGCCATTTTCCATGTGGAGGGCGGCCATTTTAATTCCTGGTACTAGTAGCAGCCTCTGTGTTTGCCATAGGCCTCCAAGCTACTAGAGTCCTCCCATCATGGGTGCATGAAAGTTGTTCAATTATTATATGGTTGTTTAAGTTGTAAGTCTAACATCATGTAGGTCATGGATGGCTTTGGATTAATTAGCAAAATGTGTCTTTGGTGTTGAATTGCAGGTTTTGGTTGTGTTGAATAATATTGTTTTTTCCTGCGCACTAGGTAACCCTAGAATTCAGCTCGCGTAGTTTTGGTAAGTTTGCACAGTGCTGTAACGCGACCTTACAGTTTTTGTCGTCTTCGCGCGCTCAATGTGCGTGCTCGCGGCGCGATCACGACGTTTTGTTCAGTTCGCGCCGCCGAACACGCCAAATTTGCATTCTCGCGAGCAATATCTCTCGAGTTGCCTTCAACGTTCCCGAAAATGTAGATGCTGTTCATTTTGCTAAAAGAAACTCCTCAGGTTGTCATTTGCTTGTAGTTTTTGGAGCATGGATCACTTACTGTTTCTATCCTCTATGTACCTTGTTGTTTGAGGGTGGCCTGACCATGTGGGCGGCTTGGTGGCGGCCATTTTGTCAAGCCAAGCATTGTCCTTTTGCCATAGGAATGTATTGTCTATTTGTCTGTCTTCTCTTTCTTTTCATGTTTTTGGGGGTGGCCAGGCTATGTGGGGGCGGCCATTTTCCATGTGGAGGGCGGCCATTTTAATTCCTGGTACTAGTAGCAGCCTCTGTGTTTTTGCCATAGGCCTCCAAGCTACTAGAGTCCTCCTCATCATGGGTGCATTAATGTTGTTCAATTGTTATAGGGGTGTTTAAGTTGTAAGTCTAACATCATGTAGGTCATGGATGGCTTTGGATTAATTAGCAAAATGTGTCTTTGGTGTTGAATTGCAGGTTTTGGTTGTGTTGAATAATATGGCTTTTTCCTGCGCACTAGGTAACCCTAGAATTCAGTTTGCGTAGTTTTGGTAAGTTTGCACAGTGCTGCAACGCGACCTTACAGTTTTTGTCTTCTTTGCGCGCTCAATGTGCGAGCTCGGGCGCGCGATCATGACGTTTTGTTCAGTTCGCGCCACCGAACACGCCGAATTTGCATTCTCGCGAGCAATATCTCTCGAGTTGCCTAAAACGTTCCCGAAAATGTAGATGCTGTTCATTTTGCTAATAGAAACTCCTCAGGTTGTCATTTGCTTGTAGTTTTTGGAGCATGGACCACTTACTGTTTCTGTCCTCTATGTACCTTGTTGTTAGACGGTGGCCTGACCATGTGGGCGGCTTGGTGGCGGCCATTTTGTCAAGCCAAGCATTGTCCTTTTGCCATAGGAATGTATTGTCTGTCTTCTCTTTCTTTTCATGTTTTTGGGGGTGGCACTGGCCAGGCCATGTGGGGCGGCCATTTTGTGTGACCTTCCATCCTGGTTGCCGCAGGCCTACTCAGTTGTGTGATTTTTTGCTGCCAGTAGGCCTAGAGTCCCAGAGATAGTCAGCGGGGATGCTTGATGTAGCAGTTTTCATTTTGTCTGTTGAATTTAACATCGTTTAGGGCATGGGTGGCAATGCACTGAATTTTCAAATGTGGTGTTTGGGGTGTAGTTAACTGTTTGGGCGAAAACTCCAAATGCCTTTGTTGTTTGTGTTGTTGTGTAACTTTCAAACCTTGTAGCCATGGGGATTCTCTTTTTTGCATTAAGCTGTGATGTATGCATCCTCCTTTTTCTGGCCATATAGGGAGGGATATAGACCTGGTTGAGTTTATTTTTTTCTGGCCTTTGCCCTTTACCCATGTACCTGTGATGAGTGCCCATGTGGAGCTGTGGTGGTAGTAGTAGTGTGCTGTTTTGTTTTTGACAAATTGGCCTGTGTCTTGCCATTGTTCCTGTTGGCTTACTACTGTTCACATCCCCATTGCTATCTGCTGCAGGTCACTGATGCTGCATCCATGATGCACAAATTCTGGATAAACAAGTTCCACTTCCACTACATTTGCATTTTAATTCTTTGCTATTCTTACTCTTACTGGATGTACTAATACTTCTAGTAGTAATTAAAGCTAAAATAAATCCATATTCGACTGATGTTGTTCTGCCTTCTTTGCTTCTAGGTGCACAAAAGACTGAAGAGGAGGTGTCTGTCATCATTCATCGCCTGTTCTACTGCCAGACGGACGTCCTTCTGTACTACGTCACGTGTGGTGTGAGTGACTAACCTGACCAGACATCATTCTCAGCAACTTGTGCAACTGAGTGCTGCTGCTGACATCTGAAGAAGATGGGCCCAAAGAAAGCAGGTACCAGGTCCTCCAAGACCAAGAAAGTTGCTGAGAAGAAGGAAGAGCAGAAGAAGGAAGTGACACTTAAGTCTGGTGTTGACCCGAAAACCTTTTTTGGGAGAAAAAAAAGTACGCCTGCAGCAGCAGTGACCGGGGTCCAAGCTGGGGCCAGCACCTCCGCATCAGTGGGCCCAAGCCACCACCCCAGGCCCAAGCAGATGAGTGGGGAAGAGGTAGCCAGCCTAATGGTGGAAAGCAGTGATACTGAGCATGACCTGAACTTATCTCAATCTCAAAGTAGTACACATTCCACGCAAGAGGGAACACAGCAGAAAAGTGGTAAACAACAACCAGCGCCCGCAATAGTAGATGTTCAACAACCACCGCCCACAATAGTAGATGCTCAACGAAAAGAACAACCACAACCACCACCTGTAATAGTAGGTCCACAACCACTGCCCGGAATAGTAGATGTTCAACAAAAACAACTACCACAACCACCACCTGCAATAGTTGTTCAAGAACCACCACTGGCAATAGTAGTTGTTGTTCCTCCCGAAGTCGGGGCAGTTCAGGAAATTGAGCCTGATGCAGAGCAAGAAGAGGCTGCACATCATGCAGGAGATCTATTGGGTTCCAAATCCCCACCAAGGAAAAGGAGGGTTAGTCCATTGAGTTCTTCGCCAAGCATCCCTTCTGATGATCTTGACTTAACTTGGGAGCCAGAACGATCTGAGCATGAGAGGGAGAGACATCCCAGAAGACCAGGCTAGGGAAAAGGAAGGTTCCAGGAAGCCTACCACTTATGGAGTGCGATGTTCAGAAGCCGGATAATGATAATGATGGTGATGATGAGTCAGACCCAGTCATCACAAACATTACTCCTGGCCCTGAGGACATGGAGACCAACATTCTAACCCTATCAAGAATGACTGCGACTAGGGATGTAGTGGCATGCATACCACCAACACAGGCCACACCAAAACTACCTCCAGCTTCCATTTTTACATTTGCACAAAGCCGGCAGCGTCCTACATCCAGCACAAGTTCCACCTCAGCAGAAGGAGGTAGTGGTACCACTGTGCAGCCACATAGTGCAGTTCACCACACAACCTCCAGTTCATCCGGCATTGGAAGTGGCACTTCTAGCAGGAGACAAAAGTTAAGCTCCCCAGTGTGGGACTTCTTTACAGTTAGTGCAAATGAGGACAACATTGCTATATGCTCCATTTGTCATTACTCTGTTAGTCGTGGTAAGCTTGGCACAAACTATGGTACCGGAGGCCAAATGACCCATATGAAAAAACACCACCCAATCCAGTGGGAGGACCACGTATGTATCATAAAAGCTGGAACCATTAATGTTGGTGGGGAAGCAGTAGAAGGTCCACGGGTAACCGGACAGGATAAGAGGGAGACATTCTATCTGGTAATGGTACACTAGTAAGTACCCCTGTCCCACTCTCCAGCACTGCAGTGGTAGAACCCAGATCCTCCGGATCAACAACATCTCTGTGGCACCAGAGTAAGAGTAACCCGGAGACACCAAGGAGTACGGGTGTGAAGTCTGCGACACGAAGTACTGCATCGGGCATATCTGAAAGAAATACCAAGCAGCGTACCATTTTTAGCATGTTTAGGCAGGAGGGGAAGTACGAGCGCAACCACCCAATAGCACGTTTGTACAATGCTAAGCTTGCTAAAATGTTAGCTCTGGACCTTCTCCCTTTTTCTTTTGTTGAAGGGATGTGTTTCCTGGAATTTGTGTCAACCCTCTGCCCAAAATGGAATGTTCCCAGCCACTACTATTTTGCCAGAGTTGCTGTTCCAGCACTACACCACGACGTGCTGGAATTGCTTGGAAAAGCCTTGTAGCAGAGTGCTGTGCATAGTATCCACCTGACAACAGACATGTGGAGCAGTAGCCAAGCCACAGATTACATGTGCATCACTGCACACTGGATCTCTTTTTCAGGTGTTAGAGACAAGATATCTGCAGGCATTGACACTACTGAGATTTTTAATGATACTCGCAAACATGCAACTGTAGCCATGTTTGCTATGGAGGAATCGCATACTGCTGCAAACATTTTGGATGAGTTCAACAGCAAGGCCTTTGAATGGCTGCAACCAAGAGGCCTCAATATTGGTTTTGTTGCCACCGACAATGGCAGTAATGTAGTTAAGGCCATGGAAGATGGCGGCTATTTCAGGGTCCCATGTTTGGCACACTGCATTAACATTGTGGTTCAAGACTTTCTGAAAAGTGAAAGCAAAGTCAGCAACTTACTGACCATTTGCAGAAGAATCTGCACGCATTTCAATCATTCTTTTAAAGCCCGGAAGCAGCTATGGGTCATTCAACGTGAGTGTAACATGCCAGTCAAAGCACTCATTCAGGAGGTACCAACACGTTGGAACTCTATGTATTACATGCTCGAACGGCTGTTTGAGCAGTACATACCACATAATGCTTATGTCATGACAAGATCAGGGGATAATGCTGTTAAAGCAATGACTGTTGAGATGTGGCAATGGGACCTCATTAAATGCCTGACTGAGATGCTACTTCCTTTTGAGGTCTTCACACGTGCAGTCAGCAGGGAGGACTGTACTATGAGCCAAGCAATCCCATTGTTGTACATGCTTGAGCAAGAGCTGAAGGAGGTGTCTGAAACGTACGAAGGTGTGGGAAAACGTGAAGCATGTAATTTTGTGAAGTCCTTAGCAAGCCGCTTATCTCAGAATACAAGGATTCAAAATAAGATTTTGTCACATGAACATTACATTACTGCCACAATTTTGGATCCACGGTACAAATTATTTGTGAACAGTAATGCAGTAATTCCTTTTTCAGAAGAGGATGTTTCCAAGTACAAAACTGCAATAGCCAAGGAAGCCACTGATTTAGAAAACGAACGGCTCTCAATTAGAGGCCTGCCAGTGCCTGCCCAGGACAGTGCAAGTACTACTGAGCATCCTACAGAGTCAAGTTCTTCTTCACAGCATGAGAGCAGTGCGTTTGCTTCCCAGCAGTCACCAACACAAACAATAACACCAACCGCACCAACAGGATCTGATTCATCAGACACAAGCAAAAAAATAGCTGCTTGGTTTCTACAGAAAGGGATGGGGAAGTCCGTTGCTGTCGCAAAGCAAAAAGAGGACGAGCAAACCAGAGCACCAATGAACATTGAGCGGATGGTCCAGGCCTATCTGGATGACACAACAGAGGTGTTCATGGAGCAAAGCCCATTGGTGTATTGGTATAGGACAAGAAGCCAATGGCCACTGCTCAGCAGGCTGGCGATAAAGTATCTAGCTTGCCCTGTTACAAGTGTCTCTTCTGAGCGTGTGTTCGGTGCTGCTGGTGCCATTGTGACTGTGAGAAGGACCAGTCTCTCGCCCAAATGCGTGGAAGAGGTTAACCATGATAAAAATGAACCAGCACTTGATACCACCAGACTACAAAGTCCGTGAATCAGAGCTGGAAGAGGAGAGCGAGTCGGAAGAAATAAGTATTGGGTTACAGGACCTACTTCTGTCAGAAGAACCACCAGGGTTTGAGGACGAGCTCCTCTTCCCTGACAACTAGGCTTGGAAATTGTTACATTCTCCCTTCCTTTATTTCTCCCTTCCTTAGTTATTTCTGTGTATCTGTCTTTCTGACTCAACTTGAAAACCAACTCCATCTTCCTTTCTCTTTTAATTACCCATTGGAGTTGCACATCTGAGCATGTACTGTGCACTCCACTCATCAGAGTCCTGCTCCATCTTCCTGACTCACTCTAAATACATTTCCATCTTGCCATACTTTGGATGGAGATGGACAATAGTGCAATAATGTAGCCTTCAACAGTCCCTCCATAACAATTGAAACGTGCGTGACTACAGCCATCTTCTGTTTTGTTTCCAATCTGAAATGCATCACTGTCTTAAGGCTACACCTCTGTCTGCAGGCATACACAACTCTTCAATGTCAGAACTTGAACAGGGCTCCAAAATTAAAGTAAACTCGTCATCACTTTCAGAAGGCTCTGCTGCATCTGTGATCTGACAGTCACAAAGAAGAGAAAGACAGGTATATGAAATAAATGATGCCATACATTGCATTGGCTACTTGCTGACTCAGAGCAAATGTGCATGAAGTCGAAGTATACTAGTAGTTTCAAAGTGCTTGTGTCTCGAGTGATGGTCAATGTTTCCATGTTGTTTAATAATATGTATCCAATTGTACTCCTACTACTGCAGGTGCAGTCTGGACTTAATCGTAGTCACTCACTACATACTTAGTTGCTGTTTTTGGTCAGTTGGAGAACACGTACACATGCCACCCCGGATGATAATGATGATGACCACCATACCATCTTTGCACGCTGTTAGTCAGTTTGATTAGAGATGATTGATGGAATATGTTCAGGAAGTGGAATACAAGGTAAACACACAACCAATCAACAAGAAGCACAGCAGACCTAGGCTACATGTGTGCGCAGTGGTGGAATGGAATAGTGGTATGATTGACATTGGCGCATTTATTTACCTTAATCACTTGTTTTGGAAATACTAGGTTGATGTATTGTATATGCCTTTTGTCTGGAACTCTGAAAAATGTAGGAAAATGGAGTTTGAGCAACAGACTCACGTCCCGGTGTTGTGGTGTGGCCCTGTAACTGTTCTGTGCTGGCTCCTATCTTGATGTTCTTTTCGATGACTGCTGTGCAACTAGAAGAGTAGAGTTAATTAATGTATCCAAGCAGCCTCAGTCTGAAAATCTTCTCGCTCACGAGTTTGTCTTTTTCGCACTACACCGTAATTGATTTTTATG
Source organism: Lissotriton vulgaris (assembly GCF_964263255.1). Classification (NCBI taxonomy): domain Eukaryota; kingdom Metazoa; phylum Chordata; class Amphibia; order Caudata; family Salamandridae; genus Lissotriton; species Lissotriton vulgaris. The sequence continues at coordinate 1,860,519,328 of NC_141689.1, forward strand.
TTTTCATTCTGTTAACTTATTTTGTAATACCCCATTTCTTCTTTCATCAACACTTACAGGTCGGCCTTTCACCCAGTGCCACTAATATACGTGGAGCAACAACTCACACTTACCTTACCAATCCTCCTCATCATCATCATTCTGCCAGAGGCGCCTAAGAATGATATAATCAGTCAATCAGTCACAACAGTGTCCATGGAAGGGATGAAAAAATGAATGACGAGATACAACTACACATTTGGCCCTGGATATAATACATTAACTTTAGTATCATTTTCATATTTTTCTTTGATTCCTTTTTCCTCTTCATTTATTTCACGCTTGTGTTTGGTAATTGATTGTTCACTTAAAGTATCTCAATTTTGTTGGCTAGCTTTCAGCCCGCTACAACAGGTATTACGGTTTCTCAGAGGGCATACAGCCTAGGCAAAAGTCATATCATATCATAAGAAGTACTTCCTTTGAATTGTGTAGTAGTACTTAAGTAATTACCACTTATTTATTAACCATCCAGTTAATAATAAAACTTCATTGTGCATCCATTTCGTTGTTCTTAATTGACTTTACATTTATTGGGGAATTGTGGATCACCAATCATCGTCTTCATTGTTTTGCTTTTGTTGTCTCCATGCGTACTGTTTTTCTTTGTCAAACCTTTCCCCAAACCCCCGTTCCCATCCATTCATCAAACCCTAACCCTCTTCCCCCGGGTTGTGTGGTTTTATATTGAGGTGTGATGTTACTACATTAAATATACACCAACAATTGATCACACGCTTGCTGGGGCAGATGTGGTGAAACCAACTCTAATGGAATCAAATGTCAACGAGGCAGGGCGAGGATCTTCTTCTGCTTGCCCACCCAAGCTCACTTTATGTAATAGTGTACAAGGCAATTCATTTCCCAAAGTGACCCAACGAATAAATGTAAATCATTGCTGGCATTGTTTGAATTTAATTTTAGAGCATTTACGTTTAAAATTTGTATTGTGTTTTAATAATGACTCCAACGCAACTACAGTTATCTTCTTCTACTTTTTCAGTCCCCAACACCATTGATTTCTTTGAGTTTGTTTAGCAGTTGCAATATTGTTTGTATTTTTAGTCTGTATTATGTACTGTAATTTTCTACTTCTCTCACATTCTTTCTGAGGCAAATGACTGTCTCTTTGTTTTTGTTTTCCAATGCTAGTGCCATAGGAGTCTACTCTACTACTATCACACAACCACAGCATATTCTCCGTTGTCTTGGGAAACCATGCAGCCCTTGCGGTACCAAACGTAATCATCATCAATCACAGGTAAGAAGAGAAGTTTGCTGGGAGGTATACTGGAGGAGAGGCTGATAGTACTAATAGGACAAATGTTACTTTGAGTGAGGGGCACAGCATCTATCTGTTTGCATGTTACACATGTGGTCAGTTAATAAAGTATTTCAATCAAACACTGTCCTCTGCCCTGCATCTAGAGTAAACCTTGTGACGTACAACAGTAACCCCACTACAAAACAACATCATATCATATCTGTGTAAGTTGAAAATAAATAACATTTTTTCATGTATAAAAATAATATCCTCCTATCCCACCCCTATCCCCACCCTAACCCCAACCAATGTCCAAGTCCAAAGAATGTCCCACAAAAATAAACCCAACACCCAATTCCCACCCACCAACAAAAGTATTTAAAAAGGGGCAAATCAACAGGGTCCGGGTCCATTAAAGTTGGCGGGCTTTAAGGTGTTTGTCCACAATGATTTTTACGCGCTCCTCTAATTGGTCCTCCAGCTTGGCCATCCGGAGGAGAAGTTTTTGCCGAAATGCACGGCACCTACATTTGCATCCATTGTGTGTGGGGGTGGCAGATGTTAAATGCCGGCGGTGAGCGGCTGCCTGGCCGCGGCGCCGTACTCCTGCAGGTGGAGCCTTGCTGGGGCCAGACGCATTGGAAGAGGCAGCAGCTGCTGCCGCCGCCTCCTCCTCCTCAGCCTCAGCCACCAGCATGTGGTACTCCACCACAATGGCCTGCAGTTTCCTTTGCCGGGCCCTGGCTGCCAACTCCTTCCGCGATGGTTTTGAGGAAGGAGTATGAGTATCTATAAAAAAAGAAAACAGAATTGTAACTGAAACTCTTCATGATTAATTCAACAGTACATGTGGCATAGTAGCACTAACAAGCGCAGTACATACAATTGGTGTCAACTTTTAGTATCTATCTAATCTGTCCTCCTGCTTCCCCTGCCTGTAGCATTTGTTGAAGTTTTTTCTGGCATTATACTTGCCCTAGTACTGGGTGGCCTTGAGTACACATAAGAAGAACAAAAGTCTTTTTTGTATCTTTTTAGTTTTTCAAAGTAAGACTCTGCTTCCAGTGACAGTCTTCACCTATGATGAATATACAAATACATTTAGGGGGCATCCACCCATTAAAAGTAAATGTCTATCATTCTTTATTATCGGCTTAGCTGGTTTCACTTTCACCAGCAACCACCCATGCGTCCACTCCTTCCTTGCCTTGGGTTTCATTGACACAAACTCCGCTCAGGATTCTTGCTATCCACTGTATCCATGCACCCATATTCTTTTGCCCAACCAGGCCTGCATTTTCTTTGACCTTACAGTTCTACCCATCCTTTAACAACCCATGCATCCGATTCATATCAGCCATGTGAATGAACCTTCCAAAGTATCCTTCTATGGTAGTTTGTCGTATTATTACATCTCTTTAGTCCTTCCTCCTTCCACCCTAGTTCACTTCTTTCCCTTTTTGTTCAACACATCCCTCAAGGTCATCTGATCTGACTTTTAGTCTTCTCCAAAAGTTTCACAGCTGAGTTGGAGTCTGATGGAAGAGGCCTTGTTTACTCAACTCAAACTGGTAATGCTACAAAGGGTGTCTTCTTTAACCATTGTATATTGTCCAGTACAACTTCAAATTCATACTTTCTTAATAAGTCTCATAGCACAGTGAGGAAAAAAATTTGCCCCATCCACCTAGTAATGCAAATAAGTAATGAATATAACTTATCACCGCCCACCGCTGAACTTTCCTCCCCCACTGATGCTCCTGCAGGTGCCGCGTCCTCTGTCCCCTCCTGGGTGGCAATCTCTTCGCCGCTGGCCCCGTCGGCACTGGTGGTTAGTATTGATTGTGCACCTATAAAAGCAAGTACACCTTTTTAGATGCCTGCACACCTCCCCCTATTTTACTAGTTGTACTTTTTTCACCAGGAAGGAAGATTGAAAAAACAGTTACGTACAACATGAATCATTGTGACAGTGTAACTAGTCTGAATTGCGTCCAATGTACAGCAGTCACATTAGACAGAGTTTAGTTTTAATTTATTAGATGGTCCCTAGGGTCATCTAATCTACTCCTACTCTAGTCTTTGGAAAGTTAGCCTGAGCCATATAACGATTTTTTGATCCGTGTCTACTGCTTTGCCCATGTTACCTCGCAGCTTGTTGCACAGTAAGAAAGACACCATTGAGGCCACATGAGTCTCGCATACAATTGACAAACCAGTATTGTTAGTCCCTTTTGCTTATCCATAATGTTGCACTTGTTGCCATGTGATGACTGCTAAAAACTGGCATAGTTGTATTCACTGTCTAACGTGCAACATTTTTCTCATAGGCAGATGAGAAGAGAAGATTGCCTTCTACGAAACAAGGGATTTGCAGAGCTTTCGAAAGATGCATGTGTAACCACTAACAGTATACGTTCAATGGTGAGAGGTCTCCCACAATTCACACATTTCCCTATCGTGCACTAGATGTACAAAATGTACAGTATTTAATCTTCTTCATTTTGCATGGTGGAGCAGGATGTTTTTCATCGAAATACTTACAAGTTACAACAATACAAAGCTTGTTATTAAAAAAATAAAGTTTTTGAACTTGCACGTAGACTCTGTGGTATATTTTTAGTGTATGGGGTGCTGTGGACTGAAACAAGTGAGTGAGCGAAAGGGTCTTCTTCTGTTCTGGCGTGGGTTGTGTATTAAAATCATTGGGTATATCTAACTATCTTCGTGTGGGGGTCGGGAGTGGGACAATTGACTATGATGACCGAGACACTTAGGTAGGTAGACTAGACGGTCATTGGATTATGGGTTCTTCTGACTGAGTTCTGTGACCAGGGTGTAAGGTCCAACCACCCTATCACCAACATCAACAACATCCTATTTTCTTCTTGTACATAGTTCTGTATGTGTATGTGCAGAGAGAGAATAATAACCACAACAGTAGTAGAAGTATACTAACTGAACAAAAATTAGTAAGCAAACATCTGGTTGTGCATTTTTGTTGGTGGGAATTGAGAAAGACTGGAGATTACAGAGGACAACGCAAAAGACAGGAGTGGACCCAATGGCTACAGCTATTCTATCACAGCTTTATTCAAAAGAATACCTTAACTAAAGAGTGGCCAACAGGGCAAGCTTAGCTACACACAGTCTAATAGTAGTAGCACAGAGAGTCTAGGGGCAGAGGCAGCTTGAAGGAACTGAAAGTCAGGGATGGCATTGGATAGTTACGCAAAATTTGGAAAACAAATTTAAGACCAAAGAAGGTTTTGCTAACATTGAATTACGAAGGAGGATTAATAGGTTGGAAAAAATAAGGTGTGTTAAAAAGTTAGGGAAATATAATTGTTATTAATATAAGCACTGTAGGACTTACTGGGGCCAGCAGCAGGATCCGCGGTAGAGGAGCTCTCCTCCTGTGGTTGTCCCGCCAACTCGGACCCCGTCTTCTTGCCCTTGGGTGGTGCTGATCATGTAAGAAATAATAAAGAAAGAGAAACATTAAGTGCTGTGAAACAAAGACCTCATTCAAAAATCCTCTCAAACATTTTAGGGAACAACAATTCCAATAAAATTGACTTCGAAGTATAAATGACTACTGGCTTGCAAGATCCACAGACCGTCTACTTATAGAACACTAATCAAATGTGCCATAAACATTCTGATTGCAGAATACTAACGAAGCCAGTACCACCTGACCTACACCACCTATTCAAGAATCCAGATGGGCCAATTGTTCAGTAAGTCGGCATTTCAATTTTATTTTTGCGCGCAAACATGCATAGATGATGAGATGGAGGACACATGCATAAATTTGTACATACACATAATTGTTGGTTGCTTGCGTCACAACTGCTACTGACTCACCTGACCATGCTATTGCTGTGCTAAGCCTACCACTCAGTAAACAAACTCAAACCGGTTCTATGGAGGGGTGGGGTAAATAAGAACTAACTAAGCATTCAGTGACAGAGGAGGCGTCATGCAGACCGTTCAAAAATATGAAGTAATACTATCCATCCACCACTATTTCACTAAAGGACAATGGGACTAGGCTCTAGCAATAGCATCAACTAACTTCAGTTCTCTAAAAACTCTAACATCAATAATCAGCAGCCCAAGCTAGCGCTAAGTTAAAAACCAGTAAGAGAAGTGGCGAGCAGCACCTGTGTCATACAATAACAGAAGAATTTGAGACGGAATTCATCTGCAATGTGACTAAGCGCACCAGTAACCGTGTTACTTATTCATCCAAGAATTATACATATTACTTATACTACTCTAATATATATTAAATTATTAATATTACTAGCTACTCACCAATCCCCACGACTTCAACACCTATCAGGTCCAACAGGTCCTGCTCCCTGTCCAGAATGTCTGCCCACCGGTGGGCCAGCTGCTGGTGGGTGCGCCGGATTTCTGAGCGACGGTAGACTGCCCGGCGCACCTTCCCCCACCGGTGGTGACGCTCCTCTGGCAGGTAACCGGACCCTGGCCTGCCGCCTGCTGCCAAGGTCAAGGGAGGTGGCGCTGGATGAAAAAAACCAGGACGGCCACCTCCGCCTCCCCGAAAAGATTCCGGGCCTGCACCCCTGCAGGTCGCATTCTGCCGCAAGGCTGCCGGCTCTTGGGCGCAGGCGCCTTGCCCTTCGAGCCGGTTCTGCTGCTCCCCTTTGCCATGGTTCTGGGGTGGAGGTGGAGGTGGAGGTGGAAAAGAAAGTTAGGGGGAAGAAGTAGGAGCTTAAATAAAGAAGTAAAATAAAACAGTAAAAAAGCTTAAAAAAGGTGGAAAAGTAGAAATAAAATGCAAAATATAAACTTAGGGACAGAGAGAGATAGATGAGAAGTAAAAAAAGTAAGAAAAACTGTGAAAAGAGGTAAGGATTGAAGAGATATAAGGTGGATAGAAAACTAGGCCCAGAACCATAGCATAGAGTGTGAAAAACAAGATGGCCGCGCCCATCGCGACCATGTGGGTAAGTTCGCACGAGATTTCACGTGAACACGCACTTTGTCAGTGTGAACAAGTAGTTGTGTTCCCGAACAAGACGTGCACCACGCGAACGCGTTATTCGCGACCCGGAAGAGGAAGTAGGGGACGCGGATGGGCGGGACAATTGAAAAAAAAGATGGCCGCGCCCATAGCCCACCACGTGGGTAAGGTCGCACGCTTCAATCCCCCGAACACGCAGACAGCGCCCCGAACACGCACTACGCGCTCCGGAGCAAGAAAAACGGCTCGTGAATGGGACCAGCAAGCTACTACGCAAGTTCGCGAAGCTACGCGAAGCTCGCGTAGTGCGAGAACGGCTTTAGGTAGCTTCACGGAGTGCGGCTACGCGTACTATGCCCACCCTTGATTTTAACACCGTTCTCTTGATAATATGCCCCAATATTTCCTTAAAATCAAAGGGAGAAACAAGAAACCTCTCCAACGGTAACCATACAGGAAGAGGGGAATGTTCATCCTAGTCGACCCAGTGAGCTGCTTGCTTCAAGGAAAAAGCAGAATGATACTGTTTGAAATTTGGAAAATTTAGACCACCATCCTGTTTATCCCTTCTTCAAAACAAGCCAATCTCAACTTTTTCTTAGTACATAAAACATTATAGAGAGGAAAATCCATTTCTGTAAAATAAAAGTTGGAAATGTGAACTGGAATTATAGAAATGGTATGCAGTACTAAAGGTGTTAACTCTAATAAAAGAGAGAGTGACCCCAGAACCAAAGGGATAGGGTACCACACCTGATTTTCGTCAAAAAAGATTCCCTTTGGGCACCTTGTACTTGAAATATCAATCCTCACATCCACATAAAACAAAAAGCGAACATACACTTAAACAAAACTGTGGAAAACTGTAAAGCAATGCAACAAATATAACAAAACTGTTATGAAATATAGTTCTGCACTTTTTATTTATACACAATTAAAATTCAATTAAAAATTGGGAGACAGACATTAAAAGAAGAAAAATATTACACAAAAAATCACAAATTTCCTATTAGTAAAAAAGGAGATACAGAACAGAAAAATAATTCAGCCAACAGGTCAGAATTATCCCCAATTCATGTACAGTGTATTTCTCCTTTGGCATCGACGCGTTTCAGTGGATATAGGTATATGACCACCTTCATCAGGATAACATATAATGTCGCCCCAATAGTTCTGAAATTTAAACAACATATATTTAAAAACCAAAATTAATTGAATAGAAATGTTGTGCAAAACCTCACCTATGCAGTGTGACTGCTGTTTACATTGCTTACACAGTAGACATCTTAAGACATGAACATAACCTTACATTTGACCCTCTCACAAACTAACAATGACATTTACAAAAATTATATAGGCATTTTTTACATTTGAATAAGGTTAAACCATTGCCACTGATCCAGATAGTCACTCCATATTTGAACAGTCAACATATTACACAACAAATTTTACCTCTTTTGAGAACCTGTAGAGTAATAAATAACATCTTATAGTCGTGGGTTCAACGTTCCAGCATACTGATTCTAATATATTTAGCACAGCAAGCAAACAATAGATCTCATACATTTTTGCTCTTATAATGTTCAAGATTATAGCATTAGGTTGGTACCTCCATAAACGCTTTTAGAAAGTTCATCAAAGTGAGCCATTGGCATAATGGGATTCAAAATCTCTCATGATGTATCACATTATTTGTTGCATTGCTTCTACAGTTTTCCATAGTTTTGTTTAAGTATATGTTTGCTTTTTGTTTTATGTGGATGTGAGGATTGTTATTTCAAGTACAAGGTGCCCAAAGGGAATCTTTTTTGACGAAACTAAAGGTGTTAACACCATAGAATCCAATCTTCCCCATCCAACAAGACATAAAGGATTCCATCTCAAAATCAGATCATCTTATTTCTTTGATAGTATCTTTAATAATTCCAGTGATTTATAAACCTTAGTATTTTCTTTTATCAGTTTTCCAAACAAAATCCACATAAGCAAACTGTTGCTTAGTCCAAAGTGTATTATCAGGTAATATTTCCAATTTGTCTGAATTAAACGTGTACCCAGAAAGTAAAGAAAAAGTTGAGACTTGATCTTGATACATTGGAAGAGATTCCTCAGGAATCCTGAGGAATTTCTTCCAATGTTTCATACAACAAATATCATCAGTATAAGCTGACATTTTTATTTACTCATCACCAACACTAAAATTGGTGATAAGTAAATAAAAATGCCAGTTTATACTGATGATATTTGTTGTCTACTATTAGTTTTTTATCTTTGGTTAGTTTATACTGATGATATTTGTTGTATACTATTAGTTTTTCTAACTTTGGTTAGAAAGGGTTTAAAAGCAATAATTAAATGAAGGGGCGTTAAAGGGCAGCATTGATGTACCCCTCCTTCTAAGGGGTATAGTCAGACAATACACTATTTGCAAAAGTGGCAGCTCTTGAACCAGGATATAATAAAAAGATTAGATTGAACATTTTGGGTAAAAAGCCAGACTACTTTAAAATATGGAGCATACAATCCCAACTAATACTATCAAAGGCCTTTTCAGCATCTACATTATTAGCCACTAGGAAATAATCCAATTGTGGGATCTTAGTCAAAGTGTTAAAAAAATGGAAGCATTATCGGATGCCAAATGTCCCTTTACAGAACCTGATTATTCCAAACCAATAGGGTCAGCTAATATTAGGTCAATTCTTAAAGCTAATATTTAGCAAATATTATATAGTCCATGTTGACCAAGGAAATTGGTTTGCAATATATGCATTGCTTCTTATCCAGCCTTCTTAACAAATTAAACATGTCATGGCTTCTTGAAAAGTACCCTGTGCAGATTTGTATTCAACAAAAAAGTTAAATATAATTAGAAGGTAAGGAAATATCACTTAAGAGAACTGAGAATAACATTATACTACAAAACTATTTGGGCTTGAGCTTTCCCTTTTTTCAAAGAAAAAAGATCTTTACTTATCTCCTCCAACAAAATATCTTTCTAAATTGTGGTAAAATCAACATTATATGCTTGCGTGTGATTAATGGATTATAAATAAGATTTATACTTTTATAAAGGTCTCTGTAGTAATTAGAAAGTACCAAATTAATTTAGGATATTTCGATCAACAAATACTGTTTGATAAAGCTTGAATTGTAGTTCTTTTTTTTCATGGTTAAATAATCAGCAAGGAATGTTCCCATTTTATCTGACCACCTTAATATCTAGCACTGCTTTTTAGTAAATAAGCAGAAGCAGTAGAGGGTTAATTAAAATTCATCTTAGGCTTGATTAGAAAACACTTTTTGAACTGTAATAGACATAGTCAGGTTTTCAATCTTTTCAAGGAGGATTTTTCTTCAGCTAATATTTTGATAGAAATATATTTATTAAAATATTCAATTTTAAATATTTAATGATAAATCCACGGGCAACAGCTTTAAAGCAATTTCAAACAATAGAGATTCAGGATTCAGCAGTGCGGTGAGGCGTGTGAACTGGGTGGGACCTAAAGTAAAAAAGGTAAGGAGATTGCATAATTGTTAATTTCCGCGATTATTGTCAGAATATTGTCTGACATAAATATTGTGCCTTGACTTTGTATACATAAAAAGTGGCCCGGGGAAAACATGGCTGCCGGCTAGTAGCGGGTTGCGGGTGATCTCGGAGGCGTGCAGTGATAGTGTGGTTATTCTTTTTGATAGTGTGGAGTGCAAGGTGCAGAATGTAATTCAATATGCGATATTGAGCAGGGGAGCGGAGAAAGTGCTTTTTTGAAATTCTGGACAGAGAGACTTACCCGGTTGCGGCTTGAGCTGAATAGAATTGTATGGCTGCAAGGGCTTTTGGAGGCGAATGCAGTGCAGCGAGGCTGGAGGAGGAGCCATGATCCCAGCGGAGCTGCCGTGGGGGAGAGCGGCTTTGGAAATAGGCAAGGGGCATCGTGCCACAGCAAGGATTTTCTTTCGGGGGGTGGGAGAGGAGGAGGTATACACGACGAGTTTTGTGAAAGAATCCTTGACAGGGGTACAGAGGAGCAGGATCCATTGGCAGGGAGCTTAAAGGTACGGTCCCCCTTTTCTCTCCACCCGGCACAGGAGAAGGAGCAGCCTGTCAGCAAGGGGACTGAGTTTACTGGTAAAGGTAGGAAGTCGGCCCTTGGTGGTGTTGGAAGCAGCAGCAGCAGCAAGTTTACTGCAGGGGGGGTGGAGGAGGTATGTGCAAGGGTCTCTCTAGGTATACTCTGAGGAGTGTAGGGAAAGGGGGAGTAACAGGGTGTACGGATTTAGAGGGCTCACCTGACTCGGTGAAAGAAGGGAGTGAAGGTGATGAGGGTTAGGGGCAGACGTTCCCCAAAGAATACTAAAGTACATAATAAGCTGGCAAGAGAGGCGTCTTCAGAACATAAGATAAAGGTGACACTATCCCTCAGGTCTTATTTCACAGTGCTCCCAAATACTCTGGTGTTGAGGGAACAATCTATGATGAGGGCAGTAGCACCCCGTCAAAAACAGAATAAGCAAATACAACAACAACAAGAGATAGATCTGTCAGGGGACGGGGGGAAGTTCTAATGGTGCAACAGATACAGACCTGGTTGACTGGTCTGCACATTTGAGCCCAAATCGATTTCAAGTATTGACTCAAGAGATGTCAGATGAAGTATTGTCTGTCCCGGATGGGGCTAACTCAAGTATTTGGGGAGCTGGCTCGGACCATGAACCTGCACTGATAGTAGAGTAAGGGGGAGAGGTGGTAACTTCGAAAGATTCACAGGAGCAGACACTGGGTGGGCCAGACCAGGGAAGAATTCCAGGGTCTGCGGCTCCCTCCATAATTTCGATGCTTACAACTCTTAACCTTGAGATACAAAAAAGATTCCGGATCTCGGAATCAAATCAAGAAAATATAAGGGCAGCATGTGAGGTGTTGGAAAAAAAGATGGATGACCTGAGTGGTTGGACTTTAGGTCTAGAAGCTAAGGTCAGAGATCTTAGAGAGGAGATGGCAGTTAACAGGAAAGAGATTGAAGGTTTCAAGGCAAAGGAAAGATAACATGAGGAAAGAGTACAAAGGTTGGAGAATTATCAAAGAAGGAATAACCTTGGAATTCTAAAACTCCCAGAAGGCAAGGAAGGAGGAGATGTTAAAAGCTTTGTGGTCCATTTGTTGAAAAGTGAGTTACAACTGAAGGAGACTGAGGAAGAAATTGCTAGGGACATTCAGAGAATACATATAAATCCAAACCGTGTTAAACCAAGGAGAATTTTGGTAAATTTTCTTACCTATACTTTGAAAGAGAAAATTTTAGCGAAGGCTTTAAAAAGGAAAGTATTGGAAATAGGCATAATCGAGATTGAAGTGAGGTTGGATTTATCAACAGTAACTTCTAATAGGTAATGGGAATTAGGAAAAAGGATTGAGTTTTAAGAAAACTTGGTGCTTCGGTGCAATAAAAATTTCCAGCTCTATTGAAAGCAATGTTGAATAACAAGATGCACTCTTTCCGCTTTGTAGAGGATGTGGATACGTTTCTTGAACAATATCAGTCTGAGAAGCCATGAAGTTTGTTGCTGTAGTATAATGAGTTGTTAAGGGTGTTTTGTGGGGTTGTTTTGTGGGTTTATTTGGCTCCACCTAGGGAATTTAGGTGATTACACTGCACGCCGAGGAGACACTCATAGGGCTCTTAGCCATGGGAAGTTGGTTAGGGTTTTCCAGGGGAGGGGGGTGGGGGATGGGTCTTTTGGGGAGAGGGAGTGGTGGGGAGAAAATGCAGGAAAAATACCTCAGAGGCCTTGTTGCAGTTGTTGGAATGTGTGTTGCGTGGGTTCTTCGGAGATAGATTAAATGAGTTGACAGTTCTGTCATGGAATGTAAATGGTCTCTGTGTGAAGAGAAGGAGAGAGATTATAATATAGTATTTGAAGGACTCTCCTGCACAAATTATTATTTTACAGGAGACACATTTGATGGAGGAGGAGAGTAGAAAGGTCTTTGTAGTACAGAGATGGGCTGGTCATGTCGTTTATACCCGGCTGACTGCAGTAACTAAAGGGGTTGTATTATTAGTTAAGCAAGGTTTGTATGTTTCAATAGAGGGTAAGGCCACGAGTGTTGCAGGTAGGTGGCTGATAGCTAAGTTAAATGTTTTTGGGCAGTTTGTTATCCTGGTGGGCTATTATGGTCCAAATCAGGATGACACTGGCCCTTTGGATGAATTAGCTAAAGAGCTTTTGAGTTTATCTGGTCAGATTATTTTGGCTGGTGATTTCAACACAGTTTTGGACCATAAACTAGATAGGTCTGAGAACAGTAGAGCGGTAGTAAACCCAGAATTGTCGAACAGAGTTAGATTGCTGATTAAACAGTGGGGTTTGCAGTTAGGTTTTACATTTTACAATAAAAAGTATAAGCATAAGTCACAAATTGATTATATTTTGGTGGACCGGTTGGTGAAGGACTCAGTTTTGGAGGTTAAATACATGGGAGTGCATTTATCAGACCCTTCAGCTATCCTTCTTCTCCTGAAGGTAGGAGAAGGCACATCAGGTACAGTTTGGAGGCTGGATCGTACGATACTATTAGAAGAGGAGACAGTGGACCTTTTAAAGGAGGAAACTAAGGAATTCTTTGAATGCAATCAGGGTTCAGCCAGGACAGGGATTGTTTGGGATGCTTGTAAGGCTTTCCTAAGAGGTAGATTAGGTGCTTTGTCAGCAAGGAAAAGGCGCCTATATCACAATAGGGTGTTGGCTTTAGAACAGCAGATTCGGATGATGGAGGCAGGTTTAGCATGTTCAGGAAACCGGGTGGCGAGCGATAAGGAGATGGAGGAAATATCAGATTTAAAAACTAATCTACTGAGAGATAGAGTAAAGGAGAAATGGGCAGCTATTCAACTAGCACATTTTGAGTATGGGGAGGGCTGCAGCAAATTATTAGCATGGAAGGCAAAGAGCGATCAGGTTCGAAATCTGATCAAAGAAATAAAAAGTGAAGAGTTGGGCATAGGGCTTTGTGATAGTAAGGGAATTGCTGCAGCATTCTATAGTTATTTTAAGAAGGTCTATAAGGAAAATGTGTTTGTTAAAGAACAAGATGTGGTAAATTAGATGCATGATATGGACCCTCTATCAAATGATCTGATGGGTATTTTGAATAAGGAGATATCTAATGAGGAGGTTATTAGAGGGGGTAAAAAGGGCAAGGAGCCAGGGCCGGATGGCCTCCCGGTTGAGGTTTATAAAAGTTTGGTTGGTGTTCTAACACCTTTTTTGACACAGTTATTTAATGAGATCTTTCTATCAGATGCCATCTTCTTGGAATGAGGCCAATATAACTCTGATCCCTAAGCCAGGGAAGTCATTAAAAAGTGTGGATTCGTATAGGCCTATCTCTTTGTTAAATGCTGACTATAAGCTTTTTGCTAGAATTATTGCAGGGAGACTGGATAGTGTTATGTCAGTTTTAGTTCATGAGGACCAGAAGGGTTTTATTAAGGGTAAAGCACTGAAAGAGTTGACGTACTACCTCATAGGCTCCAGAGACATAGCTACTTCATACGATCTTTCCTTGGCGGTTATCGCTTTAGATGCTGCTAAAGCGTTTGGCCGTGTTAATTGGGTATACCTGCAGACGCTGGCTAAATATCTCAATTTGGGTCCAAATGTGTGTAAAGTGTTGACAGCTATATACTCGGCCCACACAGCTAGAGTGTTGGTTAATGGGGCGTTAACCCAGCCAGTACAGATTATGCTTGGCATCAGACAAGGGTGCCCTCTGTCTCCACTCTTGTTTGATTTATATATCAAGCCACTAGCTCGGAAAATAAGGAGTACAGATGGTATTGTGACCTCTGAATTCTAAGGCTTGAGCAAGAAGATTGGCCTCTATGCAGACGATATTATAATCTATACACCCAAGCTACAACAAACCATGACCTGTCTGTTAGATATAACCAGTGAGTTTGGAAGTATATCAGGTTATGCTATTATTAAGCAGAAAACATAAGTCATGGCTTGGAATATGAGTAATGAGGGTTGTGCCTGCAAAAAAGAAATGAGATATCTTGGGGTTAGGATCACCCATAGTATAGCTGATCTCACTAAGGTCAATTTTGATAGGTTTAAAAAGGAGATTAGTGCTAGTTTACGTGGTGGGATGCATTTACCGCTCACTTTATTTGGATGTGTAAATATGGTGAAAATCATAATTCTCCCAAAGCTGATACTTTTATTCGAAACAATCCCCTTGACTTTTAGGAAGGAGCGGTTCATAAGACTGCAGGGGGAAATTAGCTCTTTTATTTGGGCGTCAAAGGGGCCACGCCTTTCCTGGAAGAAGTTTAGGAGGAGGCCAGTGAAGGGGGGCCTAACGTTGCCGGACCTACGGCTTTATTCATGGGCATTTTTAATTAAAAAATGGTAGGATGTTAATGGGCACCCCTACGGACACAGAAATGGGCAAAATGTTTAGAGAGATGTTGAAGAAGCAGAAAATTGCTGAATTTTACTTAGGAAAAATTACCCATACTATCCATTGAAATCGATCATCTGTTCTGGGCACACAGGTCAATTCACAAAGAACAATTCAATGTGGCTTTCAATGTGCTAGTGTCAAGAGTTCAGTTTCTCAAATGAAAGACCATGTTGAAGTGTTGAAAAAGTATTCTTTAAACATTAGAAATGTTATGTGAAAGAATGGAAAAAGTTACATGAAAAGGCAAACAGAGACCTTTCACATCAGTCCATGAAGTAAAATCCAATCCTAAAGGGAAAATAATGTAATCTATATTAAGTAATGCGATTCTTATTAAATATGCTATTGGATCCAAACATAATCAATTTAATTAATTATTCATGTCTATATAAGCAAGTATTATAGGTGTAATAAAAGAAATGTTCAAGTATGGCCTACTACTACGAGTTTCAAAGTAACTATATCTAAAATAAGTCTAATAACCCTATAATCATTGTTGTTTTTATAAATCTAGGTTCTTAAAAGTGTAAAAGAGCTACACAGACGTTTCCATTCATGCAAATTGTATTATGACACTTTTGCCCCAGCTTTTTGATCTATAGGTATATTACAATGGATACACTAAAAGATGACTTTCACATTTGCTACATACAATGCATAAATAAATCATGACTCATGTAAGCATACATACAAAACTTATCGAGTTTAGTTTATATTTGTTTGCATATTGTCACTGCATAATTTTATGAATTTTCTTTTTGGTATTGTTAACCCATCAGTAACAATTGTTAGACATGTTAAAAACACAATATATGTGAATCCTTACTATTTCTACAGCTCAAAGCACTCTTTTACGGTGCTTGTATTCTCGTCTTCACTCAGTATCATTGAAATGCACGATATGTGCAAGGTAAACATTTGTTTTCATGTGTGGTTTTGTTGTCGCATCCAGTAGTAATTGTCATAAACTAGTTGACAGCATTTGCATTGCATCATGCTTTATGACTATGGAGCATTTCTGCTCATTCCCTTTCATGCAACATTGCGTGAAATAATAGTAAATGTGCCCACAGTGTTATGCTGCGATTTTCACATGGCTTGTCTAGTCACTTCGATTCGATTCAATAGTTTTTATTCGAATTTCAAAAATTCATAAAATCAATCTTTTATACAGAATTTCATAAAAAGATCCCATTAAAATTTTACAATGCATTTTTAAAATTCAGAATTTGGAAAACAGATTAGTATAGCAGCAAATTTATAAGAGATTTTCAAGGATTTTCCTTCATTTTGCGTATACGAGTGATAAATCTCAAAAAAGTGCTAGTGCGAAAAACCAGTTCATCAGTATACAAGGAAAGTAACATCAAAAAGGATTGCCCTAAGGAGAGGGGTCTGCGTTTCTTGAAATACAAGGATAAAAACCATTTAATATATTACAAATAAAATTCACAAAAGAAGAAAAAATGTAAGTCATTTTGTGTGCTCACTCCATCACAAGGACAAGGCTCGTAATGTGATTTTGAGTGGTAACCCAGGGGGAAACATAATAAAAACCGGACAGTTCCAGCCCTTAAGTGGAACAGGAGTGATCTTTCCCAGTTTGGTCATTGGTAGAGTGAGATAAAGTGGGAGTGGGTGTCTATACAACTCATTACTCATATAATCCACAACTGATGATTTATTACATTCCCTTTTTATCCTTTCTGAGTTATAAAGTGCGTATAGTGCATGTTTTACCTCATTCTTATCCTTAGGTTCAATTCTGGAGGGGTCCGAAAAAAGGTGGCCTTTATTCACCCTGCATAAACTATTATAAACTCCAAGGAGTAAGGGGATGGCCATTCGTTTTTCACAATTAAGACAGTAACTTATAATTTCTGGTGTCAAAGTGGCTGATTCGTTTTTCCAGATCGCAAGCCAAAATAGCGCTGGTCTTGTCTCAATAAAATCACGTACAAAGTTCAAGTTTAGTTCCTTATGGAAGATATACTCAGAAGTAGAGATTGGAGCACCCAGAATTTTCCTACAAAACGATTTTCTTCTAGTTGAATGCTGTGTGTTTTTACTGAGCACCATATCTCTGCCCCATATGTAACTCCTGGGGCACATTGTAGTTTAAATAATTTAAAAATTGCTTTAGAGTCACCTATTTTCTTTGGGCGGGGTAGGCTAAGAATATAATTGATGGCCTTTGAGAACTTGCTCGTGGTGTGGGCCAAATGTCCTTTCCATGAGCCGTTCGCAGCAAAGACCATCCCTAGATATGGGAATAAACTAGTGGAATATAGCCTGTCGGTCCCCAGCACAATGGTGTTAAACTGTCTCTTCCATGGCCCACATGACATAATAAAAGATTTTTTAAAATTCACACGCAGATCCAAGTCATCCGTATGCTGTTTTAAGGTTTTAACAAGGATACGTAAAGCATTTGTGTGCGGCCCATAAGGACCGCGTCATCCGCGTAGAGAAGTGCTGGTAATGATTTCCCTTTAATTTTCGGAACATCCAGGGTCGCCTGCTTTAAAGAGTTACTGAGCCCATTGATATAGATAATAAAAAGCAGGGGTGCTAAAATGCACCCCTGTCTGACCTCTCTTCCCACCTTAATTGCCCCGGAGATCTCCCCGCCCATCCCGATTCTCACTTGCACTTTGAGGTCAGTGTGTAGGTATGCCAGAAAGTGTACAAGGTATTCGTCTAGTCCATAATCCAGAAGAATGGACCACAATTTGGACCTATTAACTAAGTCAAATGCGGACAATAGGTCCATAAATGCTAGGTAGATTGGAGATGATCGAGTGATATTATATTTACCAATTACTAAATTTAAATTCAGGCATTGCTCGACGGTGCCAACCTTACTTCTGAAGCCCATCTGGCAAGGATCTAACAAGCCGCTTTCCTCCATCCATTCTAAAACCCTATTATGAAGTACTCGCCCCATGATCGATCTGTCGCCCTTTTTAGGTCGAGCCTGGGAACACGCATCCGAAGGATGCGGTCCAGGTGGAGAACTATAGCTAGCTGACACGGGGGAATGAAGGACAAGAAACTGCCACGAGCTTCTCTCCGGCTGGATTCAGCTGCGTGCACGCGCACCCACACTCACGCATGCGCACATCGCAGCCACACCATACACAGCCACAAGCATACACAGGCACACCCCCCCCCGCCCCCGCACCTACACACACACTAGCGCACCTACACGCACACACAGAGACCCCCCACATACACACCAGCGCACCTACACACACGCACGCACACATACAAAGACCCCCCTCCCCCCGCCGCCGCCGCCATCGTACACATACACACACACACACACACCAGCACCGGACCCCACTCACTGGCTACGCAGGATTTCTCTTCTCTGGGGCGGCCCCGGGGCTCTCCGTAGCTCACAGGAGCCCCGGGCCGCGGGAGGACTCGGCTTCTTTGCTCCATCCCGGCGGGCAGCCAATCATAGCTCAGCAGCAGGTGGGACTTCCTTCTTTCTTCTGGCCCGGCCTACGTCTTCTCTCCCGTTGCCTGGCTTCCTGCCTCAGGGGTCCGCCAATGGCAGCGCGGCCCGAGCAGGGAGGCGGGCACAGCGTTTCCTCTGGAATCCCGGGCCCGTCGGCGGTGATAATTTTTCTTAGAACCAGGCGACTTGTGCAGCTGTGTGCAGCGCAGCCTTGGTACTGCAATCGCTGGCTTAGAAGGTCTTTTGGCGTGGTGTTGTATAGGAAAAACAAACATGGAGGGAGTAATTGTCACGGGGTGCTAGCCTTCCCACTCTTGAGTCTGTGTGGCGGTGTTGTGTGCTGTTTATAGACTCGGAGAGGTGATTCACGAGCGGGTGTGTGCTTTACTCGCCACTCTGCCAATAATTAAGCTTCATGTGGTGTGGAATTTATGGATTTCTGTCCCTGGTTACATGCATTTCTCTGCTGTGTGACGCTAAAGCGGTCAAAATGCTGGAATTAGAAACGCGGTGCTGAAGTCGGCAGCAGAGAAATGTATTAAAATTCAAATGGGCAAAACAGCAGTTCTGAGCCAGACATATGTCTGTTTTAACGCATCTCAAAGAGTGAGCCGATGTACAATAGGTAAATGAAAAAACATTAAAATAGGGGACAATGATATTAAAATTGTGGCCCATGACATGCAGTATTGACAGTGAAATTTAAAGACAGTTCGGTAAACCAGCATATCGTCAATGATTGCCGGTTGATCCCAGTCAAGGTATCCAAACTATCATTGCCGAGCTTTAACCATTGCTGACCACGTATGAGGGTAAAGGAGGAAAAAGAGCAAACACAATGCTGTTGTCAAACTTCATGAAATGATTAGAATTGCACACAAAATAGGGATAGGAGCACAACATCATAAGCAAAGCAGCACAATATATATAAATCGCCAAGTAAACGTTGCTATCAACTTTCCCTGTGCCACCCATTCTGACCTCCGGTCTAAAATGCAGATCTGAGGGCGCTTGGGGATGCACTGTTCTTGTACCGAGATAGCATCTGCTTTGTGGCACTCACCATAATCCACTAGCACTGTTCTTGGCTGGATATTGGGCAGTAAATAATGATGTAAAAGTGATTGGGGTTACCTAGAAGAACAATGTTTCTCTGTGTCCAGTTCACTACCTCCCGGCCCAGCTCCTTGTGCATCGATTATCGCCCATTTCACCGTGGAAGGTCACTGTCAGAGGAGCCCCTCCTGGGATGCTTGCTGTTTTGTCAGAAGGTGTGCATGGTTCACAATTTCTTCGTCCATCTTCTGTGGTGGTTGTTCCTGCCTGCTTGTTTTTCTAGTGTGCAGATTGACACCCAGTGTACCTTTATTAGATCCTGACTCTAGCTATTAACTTTCAATATTCATTTTCCAACATTCTGCCATTTACCCTGTCACCGAACCTTGCATTGTCTTTCGCTGACACTTTCAGCTGTTCAGGGGACTGTCACCGTGTACCCCACATTCAGCCGACCGTTTCTCCTTTATCATGTCAAAGGATAGACGCTGCTATTGAGCCTCTTTATTTTAGGAAGAGAATAACCATGTGCTTCTGTTCAAAGGTCTCGCTTCATGACTAGGCACCTTTTGGACTATGGTTTAGATCCCTGAAGTTTAACAATTGAACTATGATCACACAGAACTGAGCCCCAGAGGTCTCAGTGATAGTGTTCTTGGTTGAGAAGATGGCTAGGTCTTTGCAAACCACCATTCAGTAAACCATGACCGTATGAAAAGTTTCATATTCAGTGTGACATTCTCAAGCATGCTATCCACTTGTTTTTTTCTCCATGTTCACCGTTCTGTGTCTTTTGCATAGCACTTCTGGAACTTGAGTCCAAGACACCTGCTGTTTGTTGTTTATTCATTTGCACTGGCAACTTCGGTAATCGCAATCTAAATAAGAGTTTTTACAGCAACGTTACTCATCCAGTGTTTGGCAGAGTGTCAGTGAAGCTTCTATTATGTGCCTCTAACATTCATGAGCAAGCAGGCGATGCACGCTTTACTGTACTCGCAATACAAAAAAAAACGTTTACGTCAGCCTTACTCACAGCACCACTAAATTATCCTTCAACGTCGCCACTGCACCAAGACAACACAACTGCGCATCACTACTGCAGTACTTCAGCACTAGCACAGTACTACCACAATACAGCCACAGCACTGCCACAACATGACTCAACATCACTACAACACTACTCAATACCACCACATCACCACTCACCACAACATCACTCAGCACCACAGCATCATCACTAGTCCAAATATATTGTTTCTATATTACAAGAAAGTACATTACAAATGCTATAAGTGTCACATTTTAAATGACAAACCTATAAACTTTCCTATTTTTTAAACAAACAACTTAGTTAGAAATATTGTTATTTACAACACCAAAAGCTCAAAACTTTCTAATGCGAGACCTATTGCATTGCAAATGCTTGTTATATATTTGGACGATAGAGCTCATTGTCCATGTATCTGACATGGGCACGAGGGGCAGGCTATTAAAAACATTTAATAAAATCGGGGCCCAGAGTTCCGGTTTCCACTTGATGATGTCTATTGGGAGTCCATCAGGAGCAGGGGCCTTGTTGCCAAGGCTCTGTCTGATGGCCACTTCTACCTCATGTAATCTAATTTGTAGGCAACACACTTGTCGTGGCACATAACATACTTTATCCTCCGCCGGGCTGGCGTATATTTTGGAAAAGTGGTTTTCCTTTAAGTCACTTGAAATAGTGCAGCTAACTGTAGTCAGTTGTTGGCCCATATTACGCATGTTCTTTACTGCGGGCCAAAATGAGGCTCCATTCTTCCCACCCGCAGAATCAACTAAGGCCTCCCAATGCTCCATCAGTAAAGCAGCCTTTCGGTCGTCAATTTTGGATGTATAAGTTCTCCTTGCTACCCTTACCTCAGTTAGGCACCTCGGGTTGGAGGACAGAGCCTTATGTAAGGCCCTATTCGCTTCCGAGCAGTCGCAATCAAACCATCTAGGGTCTCTATTGATTTTATATGTTGGGACTGAGAGAAGAGGTTTTATTACAGAACACAATTTGCTAAAATCCACAATTATCCTTGAATGATTTCCATCTGCTAATGTGCAGGAGTCAATGAAGTGCTGGTGTTCCTTTGTCAAACTCTCTACTATGCCCCCGCTATCCACTCCCCTCCATTTTAGCCTTAAATTGTCTGTTGAAGGGGTGATTTCTCTCGCACCGTGAGAATTGAGGAACACGGGGCTAGGTCCTAATCGTAAGACCGCAATCAACGGAGTATGGTCTCCAAAGGTAGTTTCAAGGGCTTTGGCCATTATAAGACAGTCAACCAAACCTGGGGACATAAAAATATAGTCAATGGTAGAAAAGCAATCTCTGCCTCTAAAAGTAGGAATGTGTTGATCTCTAGGAATGTTGCTTATATCCATTATATTGCTAAAAATATGTTCTCCAATAAACTTACCCAGTTCCAGACCCCTTCGTTCTGCTTGGTCGATTTGAGATTTACACGTAGCCTGATCACCCTTTAAAAATTTGGCATTAAAGCCCCCCCCTAGCAGGATCCTTATGCCATCATCTGCGTATTTATATTTTGCCAAATCTGAGATAGTTTTAAAAAGCTCAATAAAATTCTTATTTGGGATTGAAAGAAAGTAATTGTTAGAAAAATTAATCAAATAGATCGGGCCGTCTTCTATATTCTATTATCTTTATGTTTGGGCTTGTGGTAGAAATTACCGTGATTTTCCCACCGGCGGCTATCTTAATCCCAATTAGTAGGTCGCCCGATGCCCGACCAAAATTGGACTTAGCGGCTGTCACGCTAAAACAGTGATACCCCTCTATATATAGATCATTTGTGGCCCATGTTTCCTGGAATATTATTATGTCTTTGCCAAGTATTATCTGTAACCAATCTGGGTCTGACAATCTTAGTTCTAGGTCAGCAACATTCCAAGTTAAGATGTTTAGATCAGAGTTGTTAACTGATTTCTTTAGGTTGCATGAGTTCATCATTGTGACATTCTCAATGGATGGGATCGAGTGTGACTCAAAGCAATCTATTTGTTGTAATGCTTTACATATAGATGTGCATTCCTGCGCTGCTATCCCCATCCGTAAATTTGTTTGATCCTAAACCATGGTTTCCCTTATTCGACCTCCCTCCTGGCTCCCAACACCGACTAACCTAGGGGCAGATTATGATCGCGGATAATCCGCATCCTCCGGGCCGGCGGTGGCTTCCGCCGGCCCGGAGGATGTGGATTAACCGCTGCGGACTGGAAAAAGACCCCCCATCAGATCAGGATGGCTGGGGGATATTTTTTCCGTCCGCAGCTTTTCCGCCGCGGTCGCCTTCCGACCGCGGCGGAAAAGCTCTAACATGGCTGGCTGTGTCTATCAGACACCGCCAGGCATATTAGGATGGCGGCGGTCCTATGCCTTTCCACGGCGGCATTTCCGCCGTGGAGAGGCATACGGTCTTTTCTTTGGGGGCCCGTTGCAGGCCCCCAGGGGTGAAGGGGGGGTGGGGGGTGCACATGGGGGGTACCTATGGTACCCCCTGCCTTTGCGTACACGAAGTGGCAGGCACCACGCGGTGCCTGCCGCTTCGTGCATGGAAAGGTAAACATGCACATTTAACCTTGCGGCGTGTTATGACCGGATTCTCGAACCAGATAGGACCAGCTCATCAGAGCACCACCAACCCGGCCAAAACGTAACCACCTCCCTCCTCAGTACCCATCTGTCCAGGCACCTGGGTACCTGCCTGAGGATGGGGAACTCGCAATATACAAGCTCATATCATCAGAAACACCACTAAATCTATAGGGATTACTAGGAATACTCACTGATTACTAAGGACGTCCATGCCCTACACCACACTCATACCTCATAGTCTCGCGACCACATGGGTCCAGACTAATCTACCCTGGGGCAGTTCTGATTATTTACCATTACACACTGACCACAGTCAGTGCTCACTCGGCAAGTCGCAATCTTGCGTGCCTACACACTAGGCTGCAGCCCTAGTGCTCTCTTCCTCACAATCCGGTCCACAATCCGGCAGACCTAAGCACTGGTGTCCCCCCCAGTGTTCTCTAACTCACAGCCCGAACCGCAATCCGGCGGACCTAAGCACCAGTGTCCCACCTGGTGTTCTCATTAACGCCGCTTACCAACGACGATCACACTCCTATGAATACCTTCAGCTCTCTCTCTCTCTCTCTATGTTGGGAAGTTTCTCTCACTATTCACTAGAGGTTCACTACTACAATAATATTATGGAATGGCAGAATTACTTAGTGTGTAACTATTCTTTTAGCTCAAGGGCTCCTCTCTCTCCCTAATTATTCAGTGGCTACTTACCTGATCAGGGGCAGCATCTGTTCTGGCTGTAACACCTGACTAGAAGGAAAGGTTACCTGCGCTTTAAGAACAAGAGACACACACTGTATGCAAAAGTTATTCCCTGATTTAAGCGCTCCTATTTCCTTTTGAAGAAAGGTTAGCTCTATCATAAGGACAACACATGCACACTGGTTCACTAAGAACTGGGGTATCTTTATTACAATAACAATAGAATGGGAATAGACACATACACAGATCTGCGGGGTCTCTGTAACTAACAGGAACTGTAACACACCACTGAAAGAAAAAGGATTAGACATACAGTATAGGGACAAGGTTAATGTTTGGAAATACAGAAGGATATCACCTGAGGGGTGTGAGGTCTTGCTCTAGCTGTCATCTGGGCTCCTCTCTCGTCTGTGCCTTAGCTTGTCTTAGATCCTCTCCTGCACTCTTGGACACACATCTGCGCTGATCACTCTGCACTGGAGTCCTCTCCCCCACAAACTCTCTCCACCTTCCACCACCTTCCAACTTCAGTCTAATTGTTTCTGCCGCTCTGATAACCGTTCGCTCCACTAGCTTTGTCACTCTATTTGATTGTCTCTGTGCTAATGTCCAATTTACTCCAGCTGCTCCCACAGATTAATCCACGATATAACTTCAGTCTCTTCTAAAAGGCATTACTTCAGACTCCAGCTATTCACAACTCCTCCTGATAAGTAACTGCTTCTGACTGCTTCCTTCAGTTCCAGCTCACTGACTGTCTGTCTGTCTTCTCTCTGTTCCAAACATCTTCTGTCTCTTCTCCTCCTGCAACTCCACTCCTCTCCTCTGCTCCAGTTCAACTCAAACTCTTTCTGATTCTCCACTCCTTCTGCAACTCCACTCCTCTCCTCTGCTTCAATCCAACTCAACTGCTTCCAGCACAAACTCTTTCCAGCTCGAACTCTTTCTGCTCCTCCAACTCAACTCACTCTGCAACTCCAGCTCAACTCCTTCCAGCTTGAACTCTTTCTGCAACTCCAGCTCAACTAACTGACTCCGCCTCTGCACTTCACTAATATGGAATGCTGTTTCCTCATGGAAAGTTCCAGCCATCAGCCCGCCGCCCATCAGATCTCTGCACCACTCCGCGTCAAGGACACACACTCAGCCGGCCGACCCTTTGTGGTGTCTTCTACACAGAGAATAATACAGCCTACCGATAAGGGCTGGCCCAGACCGGTTGTGGACAACAGCTTTAACTATAAACATTACCTTTACCCTGCAAGCATCTCAGCTCTGCAGGGATAGAAAGCAAAATGGAGTCTCTCTAGTTCTGGGCCTTGTAGGCCTGAGAAGGATGAAATAACACTTAACTCTGTCAGAGTACCTACTCAAACCATACCAGTATGTAATATAAAGTCAGGACTACAAAGGACACATAATTATGTCAAAGCCAATAGGCAATAGATGGATTAGAGTCAAGAATAAGGGATCTATCATCATATAAAGCAGCTATCCTCTTCTAGGTCTGGAAGAAAGGGCTTAAAAGGACCAACACAAGGTAAGAATACAGATTATAGATGTTAGCAAGCTTAAAGTCATCATCACTCTGAAATAGAGCCAAAAACCATGTCAGTACAGGCGGGTGCTGCTTGAAGCAGCATCCGCCGCAATTTTAAATGTATGGGAATGTGACTGCCAGGGTGGCGGTCACATCCTAATTTGCATGGAGGGACCGCCGCTGCCCATGCAGACGGTCCCTCTTTCTCGGGGGTGGCAGACGGACGCAGGTCCGTCCGCCATCCTAATGACCCCCTAGTTAGGTGTCAATCTTGGTCCTCAAGGTTTGAGAATGCCTGTTCAAATGATTATGTGTTGGAATGTTATAATCGTATCTTCCCTCATTTGAGGTTGGTATCTGGTTGTTGCGCCTATGTATAGATGGTATGTGTATATTGCTATAAAAGAAGCCCAAGGGTAGGATGAGGATCCCCTCGCTACTCAAGTGTGTTGCCCCTGCTCTATCTAAAATCATTCTAACTAGCTCAGGGGTGGCGAAGTTCAAGACTATACAGTTGCCCATTAAACTTTTATTTGAGCTCCCTATCCAGGATACCCTACGCGCCATTTGAAATTCTAGGAACAGACGGTTGCCCAGCCCAGTCCTGGTGTTTAGCAGGTGTAATGCCCTGTTCTTTAAAGTCAGCCAGTGTTCTTCTGATTTGGATTGAGTAGGTGGGACACCCGCAAGCACCACCGTATAAGGCGTGGATTCGGGTGGTAGGCTAAAGTGTCCCCTTTTATTACTGTTAGTGGGAACAAGACTTCCCCTGCTTTGGCCCTCCAAACCCTTGCTTCTTCCAGACTTCATCCCTGCCCAGAGGATGCCACTATCTACCCATTGAGTGCTGGCCGCATTTGATGGTAAGGCCTGCAGGTCCTTTTCGGTTAGAACATTTCCGACCTCTATGGCGATATTTGCCTCTACAGGGGTATGTATTATATGGCCGTTTATAATTGCCAACCCTTTATCTAGTATTTGATTAGTGGACAGAGAGAGTGTTTTGTTCTATGGCTTTCAAGCGGGTGTCAATGGACGCAAGCCTATTAGATAATGGTTGCAGCAATGCTATTAGCTTCATCTCTATATGTGATATAATTACGTCATACTGTTCGGCCTGGCGGTGCTCAGTAGGGTTTTTTGGTATATTAAGGTTGGGAGAGCTGCCGGTAACTGATGCTTTAGCTTGGCATTTTCGGCCAGGTGTGTTAGCCTTTGTTTTGGCCGCCTTGCGCGTTTGTTGTATCGTGAGTGGCGCCCCTCCTGCCTTTCTTTTTCTTGTTGGTGCCTGGTCCGTGCCTCCCTTGGCTTTATACTGTGATTACCAAGTAAATCTGGCTACGGCCGTAGGGGAAGGTACTACTGGTGGTGATGTCATAATGGTAGAGTGAGCCGTAGATGGGCGTCCAATATTACTACTAGGGGTTATAATGGTACATGTGATGGGGTGTTCAAGATCGGACTATCGGACTCATCAGACGTGGTTTCATTAACGTT
The DNA here is from genome assembly GCF_964263255.1 of Lissotriton vulgaris. Lineage (NCBI taxonomy): Eukaryota > Metazoa > Chordata > Amphibia > Caudata > Salamandridae > Lissotriton > Lissotriton vulgaris. Next base: position 1,860,546,013 of record NC_141689.1, read on the forward strand.
CACCAGGGGGGCCCATATTGAATTGGGTTCCATTGATGTTCTTCGTGTTTCCAGAGAGAGTCTTCGTTGAGTGAGTTCAATTTCCTTTATTAATATCGACTCTGCTCTGATTAAAAAGGCATCAAGGGTGCCCACCACACCTTGGCCCCCTAGTACTCCTTTGCTTGTGCCCATGCTCTAAACAAATACAGGACGCACAGGCCAGATAGGGGATTTAAGAAAGTAAAAGTCACTGACGAGTCGCAGAGTCTTTCCGCAGATCGGGTGTTCCGAATGTCCAGGAATTAGATTAGTGGCCCTGCCCTGCGACACTCTGACACGGACGGCTACAGACGGCCCACCCTTTGCCCGGGCTTAGCCCGACTAGTCCTGCGCGCGTCCCGCGATGTGGGAGATCTTTCGTCTTTTTAAGCGCCACAGGGCGCGTTATGGGTGTGGGCGTGCAAAGGGCTCCTGGGGGATATAGTTTGTAGTTTCCCCCTCTTGGCAGCCGCGCCTGGTGTCTGGTGGCTGCAGCGGTTTGGGGAAACCAGCGGCAGGAACAGCAAATAAACAAGAGTCCTGGGTATTTCTGGTAATCCTGGTATGGCTATGTGCAAAAGAAATGCTCCGCTAAGCAGCCCGCTCCACCGGGGATCTTACGTCTTTCAAAGCGCCACCGGGCGCGTTATGGGCGTGGGCGTGCAAAGGGCTCCTGGGGGATGTAGTTTGTAGTTTCCCCCTCTCGGCGGCCACGCCTGGTGTCTCCTGGCGGCGGCGGCGGGGGGAAACCAGCGTCAGGAACAGCAAAGAAACAAGAGTCCTGGGTAATCCTGGTAATTCTGGTATGGCTATGTGCAAAAGAAATGCTCCGCTAATCAGCCCGCTCCGCTGGAGATCTTACGTCTTTTTAAGCGCCACCGGGCGCGTTATGGGCGTGGGCATGCAAAGGGCTCCTGGTGGATGTAGTTTGTAGTGTCCCCCTCTCGGCGGCCGCGCCTGGTGTCTGGTGGCGGTGGCGGCGGGGGGAAACCAGCGGCAGGAACAGCAAAGAAACAAAAGTCCTGGGTAATCCTGGTATGGCTATGTGCAGAGGAAATGCTCCGCTATGCAGCATCTAGTCACTTAAACAGTACTCTTGTCATTTTGAATCTAGTGCATTTAGAATGTATATTTTAAAGGGAATTTCAAATCTTTTTCACTCCTGTTCTATTCTGGGTGTCAGCCTGTCAGCGTTCCTTTGCAATAAATAAAATACACCCACCTATACCGCCCGGGCGTAATATTTATCAGCCACAGACTGCCTAGCTAACAATATTCCATTTCTCTCAAAAATAAAATATTGGGCTTCAGTTCATTGTAAATAACAAAATAAAACATTGTAAAGACCTGTAAAACGTAATTCTGCCTCCTTGCCTTCACTCCACCCAGGACCTACACCTACAAAGTTCATCAAACTTCAAAACCCTAAAAATGTTGGTGATTTTAAGTTCAAGAACATTTGGTTTGACCAGGGCTAGTTGCTGTTTAGTTGATGGTGAGCTCCTCAATATCACTGCATTCGGAGTTAGCTAAAATTATTAATTTGATATTTGGCCACCTATGATCTTTCAGCAGAAGCTTCACTTTTACAGTAGTGTATGTTGTCAGTCATTCTAACACTGTTCCTGTTTTCAGTGACCTTGGGCCTGATTATCAAAGGTAAATTTACAGGTCTATCTTTTTATGTGCAGTTATCCACCTCAACTGCGGAGCCTCCACTGTCTTAAACCTACTATTAACTCATAGTTTCTAAATACCCCAAAAATTGTAATTTAAACAAAAGTGTAAGTTTACCTTTGTGAATCAGGTCCAGAGTATTTTTCAAGCCCTCCTATGCCCTTCACACTCTGATTGCTGTAATGCAGTGTTATACATATCTTATGCCTTATAGAGTATCACTCCATATACCTCCCTTGATGCATATATAATGTCACTTTGTGACAACAGTTTTCATCTGAAGTTTCAAACAACTTAAACTTAAATCTCGCCCGAGTTCTGATCATTCTTGGAAATCTCGTATTCTCTGAATGTGAGAGATGCTTGAGGACTTTTTGATAGCCTTTCTTCCTACCCTAGTCCTGTTTGCAGATACCATCAATAGAAAGAAACCATCTGGTGATGGCCCAAGACTTTGTTTCTTTTCTTAGGGCCATATGTATCAAGGTCCAGTTTTGCTATTCTGAATTAGCGATTTTTCGCGAATCGCAAAATCAGAATCGCAAAACGGGATGTATGTAAGAAATAACAAAAAATAGCGATTCCCCAAAAATCGCTATTTTCATTGCGATATCTGAAATAGTGATTCCTTAACGGAAAAAATCGCAAATTAGAGAATTTCGCAAATCTGAGAAATGGAAACTCAGGTGCAGCTTGATGACATCACAACCAGGAAGTTTGACTAGCCATGCTGCACCTGAGTTTCTGAAGCACAGACAGAGAGAAGGAGTGGTGGAGAGGGAACTCTGCAGTGGAGAAATGAATGCAGGACACAGGAGAAATGCCCAGCCAGGCCACCCCCCAGCAACAGCAGGGTGACAACCAGAGGAAGAGGAAGCAAAGGTTTTCAGAAGCTGAGCTGGAAGTGCTCATTCAAGAAATGGTCACAAGCCATGAGCTGGTTTTTAGAAAGAAATCACTCAGGGTGCCTGAGACACGGAAGCGGCGCTTATGGGCAGACAGCCAGCAAAAGGTGAATGCTGTTGGGGTAACACACAGGAGTGCGAAAGACCTAAGGAAGAGCTGGTACGACATGCGCCAGCGCTCCAAGGAGAAGGTGGCTGCCAGGTTAGAGCAAGCCAGGAAGACTGGTGGAGGGACCTCCACTGCCACTGACTCAACACCTTTGGAGGAACTGGTGGAGGGAACCATACTTCCTGAAAGCGTCATGGGCGTGGTCTACCTGGACAGCTCCGACCCCCCGGGACCAGGACAAGGTAAGAGGCATGCCATCACACCCATGACCCTCCCCAAACTACGCCCACACACCCAGCAGCGACCCAGGGGCAGGACAAAACTAGAAGTCTAGTGCAGGTACACAAGCACACACTGCAATGTATTATGGGAGATGTAGTCACATGCACATTACAGTGGTGCATTTACACAAAGCCAATCCCCAAATGCATGTGCACATCAGGAAAGGAAAAAACAAGATACATGTAATCCCAACAAGTGATATTTAATAATTGTCAAGTGCAAGTCAGAACAGTAAATAAACGTGTGCTTTTACGTCCACAGCATGAACTGCAACACAGGCAACAGGCAGTGGGAGACAGGGCGATTCCCCTACCAGGCCAGAGGCAGGGCAGGAGGATGAAACAGAGGAGGAGGCTAGCCCAGTGAACCCCCCCAAGCGCCGCAGGAGGAATGTTGTTCTACCACTACCCCATTGGATGACGAGGGTCAGGACACTGATGGCGATGTCCAAACTGATACTACACGGCCAGACTCCTGCCCACGTGCAGATCCGATACGAGTAGTCCCAACTAGGCGCAGGTCCCATGCTTCCAGCAGTGCTGCAGATCCAGGGGATGGGTCTGTGTTTGGCGGGCTGGAGCTGCACATGTTGCAGGTACAGCGCCTGCAAGCAACAAAAATAAAGTCACTACAAAGGGAAGTCAGGGCAGGCTTCAGGGGCATGACAGGTGACATGCAGGCACTCTGTGCCGAACTCAAGGCCGACCGTGCAGCTAGGCGCAGGGAGATGCAGCGCCTAGACTCCTGAGACGCGTGTTCCTTTCTTGCCAGATGTCTTCAGAAAGACCCTTGTCAAGCCCTTGTAGTTATTCGTTTGGATTACTGTAACGGTCTTCTTTTATCTGCTAATGATACTCTGCTGAGCAGGCTTCAAGTGGCTCAAAACACCGCAGCAAGGCTGGTTCTTAATGCTCCATCTATTACTCCATCCCGCCCCCTCCTAGAGAAACTTCATTGGTTGCCCTCCGTTCCAGTAATCAATCTCTGCTACAGGTTCCGCCAATCAGAAAGGCGAGATTGGGAGGCCGAGCACTCTTGTTCTTGGGTCCCAGTCTCTGGAATAAACTTCCTCTTAATCTGAGACAAAATACTAACTTTCTTGCCTTCAGGAAAGCTCTGAAGACATTTTTGTTTCAGACAGTATGAGTCTTAATATACCCAGGAGAGCGCTATCCTAACACATTGGGTGAACCAAGCGCGGAGATACCCCTCCGGGGGTCCAGTCCTGCGCTATATAAGCCCTTAAATAAATAAATAAATAAATAAATAGACTTGTACACACGCCTGTCCTCTGCCACCAATGTTTTATCAAGGCGCAGTATCTGCATGCAGCGTGAGGTGGTGCAAAACAGCCAGGACGTGGCAAGGCACTGCTCCAAATTACTACGGCTGTGGATGAGCTGCGGGCAGTCCGCACTACTGGGCCAGGAGTCCTGACTCCCACTGATGAGGACGCCCTATCAGGAAGGAGCAGCGTCACCCCCCCCACCCACCATGGATAGGCGCCATAGTGGCCGTCCCAGTAGGCCCAGTGGCCCAAGTGAGGGGGGCACTGTGCATCCCCAAACAGGGGCTTCCTCCAGACAGCACCGCTTGTGAGGAGTAGTACATGGGACCACAGGATGGATGCAGCTACCCACTTCACATGGACACTTGCCCCTGATGGGGGACTTGCACTGTGCAGGAACATGTGCTGGACATTTGGATGGACATTGTGTGTCACTCAGCCTGTGTGACACTAATAATCCTGATTTTAAGGAATACAACACAGTCTGACAATTGATATCTAGCATTCTGTCATTTTCTCTTACCTAGAAGTAGTTGCATGTAATCTCATCTCGCCTCTGGCGCCCAGCAGCTGCACCAACTACACCGGCTGTCATGCGTCCTGGAGCTGGCCTTCCACATCTGAGGAGTCGGCTTCACTGAGCTCCACCGGTGTGCCTTTCCTGGTGGCGATGTTGTGCAGCATGGCACATGCTACCACTATCTTGCAACAGGTCTGTGGGCTGGATTGTAGTGCCCCTCCACTCTTGTGTAGGCATCTGAATCTGCTCTTGAGTATCCCAAATGTCCTCTCAATGGTGCCTCTAGTTGCTATGTGGGTTCTGTTGTACCGCCACTCTGCTGCGTTGGCTGGATTCAGGTAGGGTGTCTGTATGAAGTCACGGACCGCATATGCACTGTCACCTGTGGGGTGGGACGAATATGGTCAAACACTGTCCTGCACATGCTATCCTTAACAAGTGGGGCCTCTGTTCAAATGCATTTACCTAGTAGATAGCCCTCGCCAATGTTCGTGATGATGTGTTTGGCATCACACACCACCTGCATGTTCAGGGAATGGTAGGATTTGCGATTCCTGAAAACGTGCTCATTCTGGGAGGGGGGGGGGGGATATTGCAACGTTTGCCCCATCTATGCATCCAATGACGTGGGGAAATTGGCCTATTTGATAGAAGTCTTGTTTGGTCTGGGCTAGTGCCTGTGGGGTGCTTGGGAAGTGAATGTGATGATGCAGCCCCTGTACCATGGCATCAAGGAACGCGTGGAAGAAGCATGAAAGTGCACTTTGTGACACCACTCCTGCTGACTCTATCACCCCCTGGAAACTACCTGATGCCAAGAGGTGCAGTGAGCAGAGGACCTGGATGTGGGTGGGGATGGAGTGTGTCCTGCGTGTGGGATGTTCAAGGAAGGGTTTGAGTTAATCAATTAAATCAAGGATGGTCTCTTCATCCAGCCTGTAGTGTGTATGGATGTCCACCTCAGTGCGCTGGAAGATGGTAATGCGCTCACGGAATATCCTCTCCTGGCCTCTCCTCCTCTGTGCAGCATCTGTGAGTCGCAGCCTCCTGGCTATCACGTAAAGCCCAGCCATTGTGGAAAAAACTCTGTTGCATTGTGGGACTCCTTATATAGTTTGCACCTGGTTACCACCTGCTCCTACTTGGTGTTAATTGTGATGCTCTAAAATGCGAATTTCGTGAAATCACTAATTGAGATTTTTTCATACATTCCATTGCGATTCCTTGTTTTGTGATTACTCCATTTGTGGATTTCGCTAACTGAGGTAACCGCAAAATAAGGAATTGCTAGGGAAATCGCAGAATTCAGGGTCTCGCAACGTAAGGAATCACTATTTTAGCAATTTTTCATTTTGCGATGCGATTGTGCTTCATACATTGGGAATAGCACATTTTTATTCACAAACGCTGTTTTTTGTGATTCGCAGCATTTACGACAAATAATTTGCTTGATACATATGGCCCTAAATGATTTATGTGAAAGATTGCATGGAATATTGACGAATGTCCAATATTTTCTCCTTACTTCCATACCAAAATAATCTTTACATCAAGATTCAAATGACATATTTGTGTTTTGGTTTGTCAGTGCAGATATAGCTAATGAGACTCGTATTACATGTTCTGCTCCGCATAACCATTCTTTCATTTGATAAGTGTGCTGTTTTAGAATGAGTTTGCATTGAACTTCCCAAACTAAAAGAACAGCTTTGAAAATAATCTGCAGCTGACGAGTAGTACAACTTCAACCCCCTCCCCATCAAACTCTTAAAGCTTTCAAAGAAAAAGAGAAAAGAGAATGAACGAAGAAGGTTTCATAAGAAAGTGTCAACATTGGCAACTTAAGTAGCCCAGTTAGATTACCCCTAATGAAACCAGCATGAACAGAATAGAGTCAGAGGGCCTGATTTCAAGGCTATAAAAACGTTTAAATCAGACATATATACGCATCAGTGGCCTAATTTATAAGTAAAAACCCACTTTCTAATTCAGAAATAAATCTTAATGAATCAAATATCTAATCACACAAAGATTTTCATGTGAACAAATCTATTTTCATGTGAATAAATCTACTCGCTCAGAGGCGGTCGCTCCCCACGCTCCCTGGCTCCTGGTATCGTAGCGCTATTACGCTCCCTCTGGTAATTGCTGCTGACAGCTGACTTGCGCATCGCTCGCTTTGCAGCAATTGCCTTTTGTAATATTGTTTGTGCTTGTTTGTTAGATCGTAGCTCTGTATTGATTTAACATTGCTCTCATTGCCTACATTGTTATTAGGAGCTGCCTGGTACGATCGTTAAACTATATTGTATTTCCATGATCGCATTGCTTTGTGAGTCATTTGTGCCCGATTGTGTCTCTGCCCATTTCTTTGAGACACCACAGACTGTGCCCCAATCTCGCCCTGTTTCGCTTTTGCTTTGCAGCCATTTTGTTGTTGTTGTGCCTCGTAGCCCGTCCCTCCGCCCCGCTCCCGCCTCTCAGCTGCTCCTCCCTCCCACAGATAGTTGTAGTTCGTGCCGTCCTTGCCTGCGCTGTGACCCTCCTGACTCGCTCAGAGGCGGTCGCTCCCCACGCTCCTTGGCTCCTGGTATCGTAGCGCTATTACGCTCCCTCTGGTAATTGCTGCTGACAGCTGACTTGCGCATCGCTCGCTTTGCAGGAATTGCCTTTTGTAATATTGTTTGTGCTTGTTTGTTAGATCGTAAGCTGTATTGATTTAACATTGCTCTCATTGCCTACATTGTTATTAGGAACTGCCTGGTACGATCGTTAAACTATATTGTATTTCACTGATCGCATTGCTTTGTGAGTCATTTGTGCCCGATTGTGCCTCTGCCCATTTCTTTGAGACACCACAGACTGTGCCCCAATTTCGCCCTGTTTCGCTTTTGCTTTGCAGCCATTTTGTTGTTGTTGTGCCTCGTAGCCCGTCCCTCCGCCCCACTCCCGCCTCCCAGCTGCTCCTCCCTCGCCCCACCCCCCTCCACTACCCACATATGACGAAGACATTTGCATGCAGCGTTCACGCGCAGCGGACGTGCCCCATGTGCGCCAAAGGTGCGCCAAAGGTAGGCCCGTCTACGCCCGTCTGCGCCTGCACCGCGCCCAGCGCCAGACCCCCTGGCCCCCGTAAAATCCACTCCTCCCGCGTAACGTACGACGCCGCTACCCTCTTACCACTTAACCCCGGCCGATTCCCTAACTGCTACCAGGCCGCCCCAGGAAACACCCATGGATCCTTTACCTGCCAACCCTGCATGTTCGACTGCATAAGGACCCACACCAAATCCACTGACTCCAAACAGAGCTTCGACACCAATCACCTGAAGTGCATCCTACTCAACACCCGCTCGGTCCACAGACACGCCATTGAACTTTGGAACCTACTTGACACCACATCGCCGGACGTCACCTTTCTTACAGAAACCTGGATGAACGCCTCATCAGCACACAACATCGCCATAGCCATCCCAGGGGGCTACAAGATCATCCGAAAGGACCGCATCAGCCAAACAGGAGGAGGAATCGCCATCGCTCATAAGAACACCATCCGCATCACGACCAGTTCCGATGACAACCTCACAACCGCCGAACACCTTCACTTCCAGATTCACACCGACCCTAAGACCACACTCCGAGGTACCCTCATCTATAGACCACCTGGACCCCGCACTCAATTCAGAGAAGACATCACTGACTTCATCAGCCCCCACGCCCTCCCCTCCGAGGACTACATTCTACTGGGAGACCTCAACTTTCACCTGGAAAAGAACAACGACAGCAACACCACCACCCTTTTGGACACCTCGCCAATCTCGGACACAAACAACTTGTTGACACCCCCACCCACCTGGCCGGGCACACGCTCGACCCAATCTTCACCTCCAGCAAGCACATCTTCTTTAATCACACCACAGCTCTCCATTGGACGGACCACAGCTGCGTTCACTTCAACTACAAAAAGACTTCGACCCACAGCCACCCACAACCAATTCCCCGGAGAAACTGGAGCAAAATTACCACCGACCAGCTCTTCACATCGCTTCACCATAACCCTCCTGCAAAATCATCGGACCCAAACCAAGCAGCCACCAACCTCACACAATGGATCACCCACAGCGTTGACAAATTAGCACCCTTGAAAAACCATCAAATCAAGCAAGGCAGCAAAAAAGCCTCCTGGTTTAATGACGACCTTAAGAAATCCAAGAAGATCTGTCGCACCCTCGAGAAAGCCTGGCGAAAAAACCCAACCACTGACAACCTGGCCACCTTCAAGAATGCCACCCGCAAACACCACCAACTAATCCGATACACCAAGAAATCAGCATTCAAGGATCAACTCGACAACAACGCCCACAACAGCAAAGAACTATTCAACATCGTCAAAGAGTTTACCAACCCCACCGCTGGCACCAACGACATCACTCCCTCCCAAGACCTCTGCGACTCTCTAGCCTCGTTCTTCCACAACAAAATCGCTGACATACATAACAGCTTTGGAGACCAGCCCACCCCACCTACCTCCGAACTAAAAACCCCCTCCAACAACCTTTGCGCCTGGAACCCAATCACCACTGAAGACACCATTCGCCTGATGAACACCATTCGCTCAGGATCGCCAACCGACCCATGTCCCCACCACATTTTTAACAAAGCAGACTCCATTATTGCACCCCATCTCCGAGACGTCATCAACTGCTCCCTCAACTCCGCCACCTTCCCGGAAAGCTGGAAACATGCCAAACTCAGTGCCCTCCTGAAGAAACCTACAGCAGACCACACTGAACTTAAGAACTACCGCCCCATTTCGCTCCTCCCATTCCCTGCCAAAGTCATTGAGAAAGCCGTCAACAGTCAACTCGCCTCCTTCCTCGAATCCAACAAATCCCTCGACCCTTCACAGTCCGGCTTTCGAGCCAAACACTGCACCGAGACCGCCCTCATCGCAGCAACAGACGACATTCGAACTCTACTGGACAACGGAGAAACTGCTGCCCTCATCCTACTTGACCTCTCCGCAGCCTTCGACACAGTCTGTCATAGCACCCTTATACAACGCCTCAGCAACGTTGGAATACAAGGAAAAGCATTGGACTGGATAATCTCGTTCCTCGCCGGAAGAACCCAGAGAGTCCGCCTCACCACTTTTAGATCAGAGGCCACCGAAGTCATCTGCGGCGTACCCCAAGGATCTTCACTCAGTCCCACCCTCTTCAACGTATACATGAGTCCCCTCGCATCCATTGCGCGCCAACACAACCTCAACATTATCTCCTACGCAGACGACACCCAGCTGATCCTCTCCCTCACCAAAGACCCAAACACCGCCAAAACCCACCTACACGAAGGGATGAAAGAAGTAGCCGAATGGATGAAGAACAGCCGTTTAAAACTGAACTTGGACAAAACAGAAGTCCTCATCTTAGGATCATCCCCCTCCGCCTGGGACGACTCATGGTGGCCACCGGCCCAAGGAACCGCAGCCATACCAACGGACCACGCACGTAACCTAGGCTTCATCATGGACTCCTCCCTCTCGATGACCAAACAAGTCAACGCCGTCTCATCAACATGCACTGGTCACAAGCAGACTGGACTAGGGAAACACCCTTTACGCCGGAACCACAGCCAAACTACAGAAAAAACTCCAACGCATCCAAAACGCCTCAGCCAGACTCATCCTAGACATCCCCCGCCAAGCTCACATTTCTGGTCACCTGAAAGACCTCCACTGGCTCCCCGTCAACAAGAGAATAACGTTCTGCCTCCTCACCCACGCACACAAAGCCCTCTGCGACCTAGGACCCGAATACCTCAACACTCGCCTGTCCTTTTACACCCCCACCCGCCAACTTCGATCGTCCAATCAAGCCCTCGCCGCAATTCCACGCATCCAAAGATCTACCATGGGAGGAAGATCCTTCTCACTTAGCGGCCAAGACCTGGAACTCTCTCCCCACTCACCTCCGCCTCACACAGAACCACCTCTCCTTCAGAAAACAACTAAAAACCTGGTTATTTGATAAGTAAAGCTCCCCCCTCCCTCATGCGCCTTGAGACCCTCTGGGTGAGTAGTGCGCTATACAAATTTTAAACTTGACTTGACTTGACTGAGATGATATTGGCGGGCAATTGTGCACTGAGTCTATGAACACCCACAAACATTTTTATATAATCAGAAACTGGTGTCCAACCTCCTCAAACCTTGAACAAGATGAGAGATTTACTACTGTTGAGGGTGGGAGAAAATCCCTTTCCAACATGGGAATGGAACACCCTCTAGAATAATTGGAATTGCTAACAGAGCATCTTGTCCTTGGAAAAAACATTTTCCCAGTGAAAATAAATAAAACATTAGTAAGTGTGTTTGCATTTTTTCATATTAGAAAATGGACTTGGTCCTGGAAAACGTACAACTTGCAACAAATTGAGATTCTTCCCCTATACAAAATCATGGCAAATTTCCAGCTTTTTTTGAATGATGCTCAAGCTTTCTGATGTTTTCTGAAGTCCTATTTTATAGGGCATTCTTAAAACGTCTGTGCCTCAGTTGGTGTTCTATATCTCATGATTTAATGAGTAACTGTGGTGATAGCTTTACTGTTTCATTTACTGATAGCAGACTAATGGCAATTTTAGAGTCATGCATTATTAAAAAATCCCGATTTAAAAAGTCAACTTCCTCCACCATGCTATCTTTATGGGGCATCCTCTGGCTCATGTAGCACTTTCTCCACAAATCAGAGTATTATACTTTACCAGGTACCTTAATTCAGGTCTATACTTTCTAATACTTGGCATTATCTCTAAGAGCTCCATAGATACTGGTGGCTATCAAGTTTATTTATTATTTTAATAAAGTTTTATATAAAAAGTGAAAGATTTATTTTGGTGGCCACTTCTTCGCTGTACTTTTTTTGCATTCATAAGAGAAACATTATAAAACCAATAGATACTATTGTACAGGAATTACCATATTTAAAGTATGGAATGCAGAAAAATATGTAACATGAGCATAAGAGAATACGGGGTAGACATTTTTGGCTTTAGTCACCAAGCAGCTGATTCCCTCTATATATTTTTGTTTAGAACAAATGTTATTGATTGAATTATGAACAGAGCCCTGAGGGCCAACATATGAAAGAAAAGGGAGATAAGAGAAAAAAGCATTAACAAAAGAAAATACCTGCACACAAAGCATCACTCCACCACCCACCCACATCATAGCAATGAGATACAAAACATTCAAAAAAGCAAATCAACTGTTCCACACTCTCCCAGCCCACCTTCATCCCATGAACATTCAAATTTCATAATTTGCAAGTTGTCACACAGAATGGACTGTTTCCAACTCAATGCCTCTATAATCCGCTCACACCTGGCATATCTTAGGGAGTTTCTGTGGATAGCCTTTAGCCTTGTAAACCTCCACCTCCATGCCCAACAGTGGTCCATACCTCTTTTCCAAACCACCAGGGACAGTGGGGACTCGTGGCCTTCCACTCTCTTAATATATCTCATTTTGCCAGAGTCAGGCCCAGAACCAATAGTGACAGCTTGTAGCTGTTATGGGCCAGGGTGTCGGAGATATGGAGTAGAATTAGTTTCAGGTACATCAGAACTGACCAGGACAAGACCCCACAGAGGCAAGATGTAATCATGTGCCAGAAGCAGTCCAGTGCAAGGTAACCCCGTGTCATGAGTAAGAATGTTCCGCCCTCTGTGTTACATCGGAGAAAGGTTGGGGAGGCAATCACCCCCATCCGCCACAGTCATTGGCATGTGAAATACACCCTATGGAGGTATTTAAACTGGAACAATCTAAGGGGCATATAATCAAGCAGGGCAAAAAAAATTATCGCTGTTCTAGCGGCACAAAACTGCAGCTAAACCGGCGATAATAGGCTTGATAATATGGCCTTGTGAATTCCAATAGAAGTCCATGTTCTGGTGTTAACATGGGCTTCTATTGGAATTCTCCAGAGCATATTATCAAGCCCATTATCGCTATTCTAGTGGCAGTTTTCTGCCGCTAAAACGGCGATAATTTTAACGCCCTGCTTGATAATATTTACAAAAAGGGGTGGTGAGGGACAGAGTCTCTGAATTAAGCAGAAAGCTCTCACCCAGTCAAAAGATCAGGGCTAGATCCAACACCGTTTTTTAGCTCACTGCACCATCCCAGTTTCAGAACCTGGCTGTATGCAAATTAGTCTGTTCCTGTCCCAGTGCATGATGGGAACAGGACAAACCAAACTACAGAAGCCAATTCTTACACTGGGAAGGAAACAAGCTCCTGGGGACCGGTTTCTGGCATTACAGCCGTCTTCGGCCCGGTTTGCTTGAATCCTGATGGTGCAATGAGCAAGGGTCTCACATCTGAGAATACCCTTCCACGCTTAGGGTGGACAAAAATATTTACAAAAAGGGGTGGTGAGGGACAGAGTCTCTGAATTAAGCAGAAAGCTCTCACCCAGTCAAAAGATCAGGGCTAGATCCAACACCGTTTTTTAGCTCACTGCACCATCCCAGTTTCAGAACCTGGCTGTATGCAAATTAGTCTGTTCCTGTCCCATTGCATGATGGGAACAGGACAAACCAAACTACAGAAGCCAATTCTTACACTGGGAAGGAAACAAGCTCCCGGGGACCGGTTTCTGGCATTACAGCCGTCTTCGGCCCGGTTTGCTTGAATCCTGATGGTGCAATGAGCAAGGGTCTCACATCTGATAATATGCCCCTATGTCTGGCTGCAATAGCTGCCTCCTGAGTCGCCCCCCAGAGCCTTGGTCCAATCCTTTTTGTCCAGCACTCCTGCATCAGCCTCCCACATCCTCTTGAGAGCAAGGAATTTGTTGGGCAGTTGGAGATAAGTGTTTGATATATTTTAGCAATCTTGTGGTCACCCAGATCTAGCTTAATAAGTTTACCTTCTAATGGTTAAATTCAGGGATGTCAGACAGAGCTGTAATATATGGGGTCAGGGCATGGCAGAGTAAAAGGTAACAATGGAATTGACTTCAGTGGAGTTGTTACTCCACCTTAAGGATATGAAAAGACTTAAGGACCATTCCACTTATGACATCATCTAGGACAGAGATCTCAATCAGGTCCCATTTCCGAAAGTCTTCTAGCGCAGCCACCTGCGGTAGGAGGCAGTCTTTCCAAAGCTGTGTACACTCCATCAGCCTCCTCCACCATCTCATCTGATGAAGGGAATTTTTCCCCTGATCCAGGATTACTCTAGTCACCAGAGGGACATCACTACCACTACCCCATTGTAGAGACACAAAACAAGAGGGTGTTCCCCATAATGCGCCTCTAGGACACAAAGGTGGGGTTTCCATGAGGGCGCTGCCCTCTATATTTTTACACACTTTAGTATCTTTGAGGACAAATCAGAGCTCTGTTTGCAACGTGAACCATCAGCTGTGTGAACCCTAACCTTCTCCAACTCCACTTTTCTTTTTGAACAGTATTGCATTGAGACAAGGAGTGCCTCATACCAATCCTACAATATGGATCTGAAACTACCTAAGAAAACATATGCTCGATTGTATCTTTTTTGTTTATCTGTATGGCTGTGGTACGGGCCTGTATTACCAAGGATTGGATCCACCCGACCCGCCGATATTCTCGTGCTGGTGATCAAAATTACTAGCCATGTTTAATTTGGAATCAGCAATATACAAAACTAAGAGGAGGAGGAAGAGTGTAATGGGTGCCAAGATTTGGGCCGCTATCACTGACTGGATTTAAGTGTTTATAGGGGCTAGTTTCTTGGAAAAAAAATGTGTGAAATGTTATTTACTATCTTGTTTTGTGATACGCTGATTCATATTGTTTGTTCTCTTTCTTTCTTTCTTCTCTTTATTTTTTGACGTTTGTATTTTGCTCCTGTATTTTCCTTGCTGCTTAGTATGTTTGCTGACGTTCTTTTGTGTAAACTGAACTGTACATTTCTTGCATAAAATGGGGAAAAACCAATGAAAAAAAGAAAACATATGCTCAATGATTCATTCTCTCAAACATTAAGTCCTCCATGTGGCCTTTGAGACAGCATTTGGAAATTAAATACCTCCCATAAATTTGCTTAAAGAGGATCTTTAGAGTTCACTTGCTAGCCTGTACTTAGGGGCTCTACCACTCATCTCACAATGCCACATACATATGAGGATTGGCTCTCCCAAAAATTATTTAAAAAATCAAAGTGCCTGGGTACTTTTTCTGAACTAACAAGACAAGGGTGCTGGGCAGATACTCTTCAGGAAACCTGGCAGGCACCTCCCTGACAGTCTTCAAATCAATCCCAACCATGACCAACAGCCTCACACACTCAGTCAGCTCCAGCCTCAACATTCTGTGATATCATTGGACTCTATGCAGTTCTGGCATTATAATGTTATCTGGGTGAAAGCACAAATAACATTCACAGACAGAATCCATTGTAAATGTAAGCATCAGAGTACACTCATCAGGAATATGTTTTGAGAACAAACAGTCTGAAGAAAACACTGACATTGGCCAATGTGTCCCCCGTTCACTTTTGCTAAGCAGGTCTCAGGCATGGCTGTATGCCAGAATAATGTTTAATGTAAATATTGTTGCATAAAATCATTTACAAAAATATAATTCCCTTGGTTGGAGATTTTTTTGTAAACGATATCTAAGACACATTTTTTTGCTAGATGATATTTAGGGCTTGATGTTGTAGTACCATACCCTAAAACACATGTAGGCTAACTGTGCACCTTACTGGCGGGAACTGTAAGGACAAAGGCCACTGACATAGCTGTTAAAGATGGTAAAGAATACAGGTAAAGAAATGCAATACTTCAAGCATTTCAGGAAGTCAATCAATCAGGATTTATAAAGCTCGGCTAATCACCCGATAGGGTATCGAGGCACTTGAAGGCCCCGGAGGCTTATTTGAACAGGCAGGCATTGAGAGACATTCAGAATTCCAGAAGTGAGGTGATGGTCAGGAGGTGTGTGGGGAGGCCGTTTCAGGTCTTTGCTGGGATGTGGGAGGAGCGTCATCCACTTCTGCTGCTATAAATGTGGAGAGTATGGGTCAGTGAAAGGGAGGCAGAGTGTAGTCTTCTTGATGGTTGGTGGAAGTTCAAGCAGTAGTTAATGTAGGCGGGTCCTTGGTTGTGTAGAGCCTTGTGTGCGTCAGTCAGCAGCTTGAATTAGAATATCTTCTGTGCGGGGAGCCTGTGGAGTTTCCTGAGGTGGGGTGTGATGCGGGTTCATTGGGGAAGGCCAAGGATCAGTCTGGCTGTTGTTTTTGTATGATCCTAAGCCTCTGTAGCAGGTTTGTGGCAATTCCTATGTACAGGGTTTGGTTGTAGTCCAGTCAGCTGGTGATGAGGGCTTGTGTCACAGTGTGTTTTGTGTGTAGGGGAAGCCTCTTGAAGATCTCATGCAGCATGCGCAGAGTGAGGAAGCAGGCAGAGGAGACGTCGTTGATCTGTGATTTCATGGTGAGCTTGTTGTCAATAATGATTCTGAGGTTTCTGACATTGTTGGAGATCTAATGGCCACCAGATGTTGTTAAATGTGTTGCTGCTTTTGCCAAAGATCAGTATTTTTGTATTGTCTGTGTTCAGCTGCAAGCAGTTGTTCTTCATCCAGTTGGCAAAATTTGTCATGCATCTGTGGAAGTTGGTTCTGGTACTGGTGGGGTCATTGGTGAGTGAGCGAATGAGGTGGTGGTGTCGGCGTATAAAATTATGTTGAGACCGTGGGATCTAACGATGTTGGCCAGTGGGGTCATATATGCGTTTAAGAGCATGCGGTTGAGGGATGAGCCCTAGGAGACACTGCAGGTGATCTCCTTGGGTTCAGAGGTGAAAGGTGGGGGCTGGGTCCTATGGGTTCTTCAGGTGAGGAAGGAGGTGATCCATCTGAGTGCGTCCCCTTGGATGCCAATGTGGTGGAGTCTTTCGGTGTGGTGGGATACAGCGTCGAAGGCTGTCAGGTGGTCGAGGAAGATCAAAGCTGCTGTTTTTCCTTGGTCAAGGAGGGTTTGGATGTCATAGGTGGCTGCGATCAGTGCAGCTTTGGTGCTGTGATTTCTGCAGAAGCCGGATTGGGAGGCGTTGAGCAGCTGGTTCTGCTCCAAGTGTGTCATGAGTTGAGTGTTGATGATCTTTTCCAGTACATTTACTGGGAATGGGAGCAGGGAGATTGGCCAGTAGTTTTTGAGTTTGATGGGGTCGGCTGAGGGTTTTTTGTGTATTGGTCTGACATAGGTGTGTTTACAGGCATCAGGAAATGTTGTGGTGGTGATAGAGGTTTTGAGTAGGGGGTAGGTTCCTGGCTGATCATTTGGTTTTCCGAGGTAAAGAATATGTCTTATATAATGACCAACTGGTAGAATTTTGCTGAGCCTTTACCTAACACATGAGATACATTTGGTTAATTCAGAGTGCTGAACTGTTAACGATTGGTAAGGTCATGAGTCTCTGGGAGCTGCAGAGTGGATAGATTTCATAGTCGAGGTGGTGACCTGGGTGGAGAGGATGTTCCAGGTGGTCAGTGTGTGGTTTGTGTCGGTAACAGTTGTAGTGTATCTGCTGAGAAAGTCCATAGGTATGGGTTGGGGTTTGAATTTTCTGTATATGATTGCGATCTTGTCATGGAAGAAGTGGGTGAGGTTATCACACAGCTCCTGTGAGGGTGTGATGCTGTTTTCGCTGGTAGCCGGGTTTGAGAATTTCTTAACAATGTTGAAAAGCTTCTTAGTGTTGTTGGTGCTGGTTTTGATGCATGCGGCAGGAGCTTTCCTCTTTGATGCCCTCAGCAGGTAGTAGTAGAGGTTGAACAAGGTCTTGAAGGCTGCCCTATTGAAGGTGTCCTTGGTGGTATGTCATCTCCTCTCTAACAATTTGCTTTGTCATTTCAACGTTCTGAGTTCTTAGGTGTACCAGCTAGCCTTTTTGGAGGATTTTCTTTGGGTGTTGCTCTTGATGGGGACAGTGCTCTATGCGCAATTGGTGATCGAGGCATTGAAGTTTTTCACTCCCTGTTTGAGGTTGATGGCTATAGCAGGGTTGAATGTATTGGGGGAGTTTGCCCAGCTTGTCTCTGAGATTTAGTTTCACCTCCGGTGGAGGCATTGGTCATCTTGGGGGTGGCAATTAAGGGGCTGGGGATGCTGAAGTGGACAATGGAGTGATCGGTCCATGTCATGTAAGTTTTATGAAATGGCTGTATTGATGCGGTTTCTGGAAGTGAAAATTTGGTCCAACTTGTGTGTAGGATCGTGGATGATCTGGGTCAATCCTAGGTTGCTCATACTGTTGAGGAGGAGCAATATAGGAGGAGGTTGAATGAGGCACTGCTAATAGTCTACATAGGAAAATATTTTCTTGTGTCTGCAACAATTTACAATTTGTCAGTCCCCACAATGGAACTCCATAATTTACATTAGGAATACATTTACTTCTATATACATAAATAGACAATAGATCCCTAATGGGCTTATTACCAATTTTTGATGCAAACCCAAAAAGGGCTTCTGCAGATCTAATTTCAGTTTTGCTGCTTCTATCTGAGTCCTTCATTGACGATTATTAAAGAGATTCACAAGTAAATATGTAAAACTTTCTGTTGCAGCAAGTGCTACTCCATTATTATGATGAGTTTTCTTCTTGGATCTCCCATTCCCAAACGTCATGGTAAAGGTTTGATACATTTTCTTATCCTATTCCTCGTCCAACATGTACATGGTGAAACCGTCTATCAAATGCTGGAGACCATTACCAGTTCTAGTTATCAGAACGGCGTCATCAGCATACAAGAGTACCAGTGTTGACCAACTTTTGGAGCATCTGAATTTGTCTTTTGCAAAAACTCATCGACTACATTCATTTATAGTGAGAATAAAAGGGGGGGCAAAGATGCAGCCTTGCTGGGTTACTTGGGTTATATAAAACCGTGATGTAACTTCTCCCTTGGCCTTTAACGTACCCTTGATTTTATTTGTGCATATAGCAGCCACAAAAAAAATCACAATTTCAATAGGTGCCCCCATCGTAACCAGTGACTGCCACAGTTTGGTTTGATTAACCAAATCAAATGCACTGCTCCAATCGGCAAAACATATTTGAAGTGGCTCTCCTTATCCAGGGTGTATTTGCTGGTACACAGTCAAAATATCGAGTTTTAAATTTCGACCTACCAAAATATCGTGTTTGAAATTTCGAAGGTGCAGAATATCGTTGTCAAGAATATCGTTGGACAGAATATCGACCCTAAGGTAAATAATATCAAAATTCTTTATATCGATGTAAGTAATATCTAAGTTAGTAATATCGATAGCATATATATCGATGTAACTAATTTCGATGACACTAATATCAATATTTGTGTGTTATATGTTTTAGTTAAGTATTTAAAATATTTTATATTATATGTGTATTACTTTTATATATTAATAAATGTATTTATAAGTAAATTATATGTTTTAGTACCGGAGCGGGTTGTGGGTTTATAGGGGAATAGGGTAGGAAGTAATTTAATTGTAATTAATAAAAAAAAAATTATGTATAATTTATTTTGTAATTAATTATTAATTGGCAATTAATTATTTTAATTGATAAATTAATTATATAATTGGTATTTATTGTTAATTTTAATTAAATGTTATGTTTTAGTACCGGAGCGGGTTGTGGGTTTATAGGGGAATAGGGTGGGAAGTAATTTAATTTTAATTAATAAAATATTTTTTTATGTATAATTTATTTTGTAATTATTATTAATTGGCAAATAAATATTTTAATTGATAAATTAATTATTTAATTGGTAATTAATGTAAATTTTAATTAAATGTTATGTTTTAGTACCGGAGTGAGTTGTGGGTTTATAGGGGTATTGGGTGGAAAGTAATTTTATTGTAAATATTTAATTATTTATACATTTTTAGTTATGGATAATTAATGCATTAAATAATTATTAATTGGTAATTAATTATTTTAATAGATCATTATTTTTTAAATTGTCAATTAATTTTTGTAATTTGTCAATATTTTTTTTACTAGAAAAATTAATTAATTAATTGTTAAACATTTTTTTAAAATATTAATTTGTATAATGTATTTTTGTTTTTAATATTGATTTAAATTTAAATAATATTTTATTGTTATGATAAATAATGTATTCTTTAATATTTATTATTTGGTGAGTAATATTTAATAATTATAATTTATTGGTGTTTGTTGTTAATTTATTGTCAATAAATTATTCAAATGTAATTAGTTTTATTATTTATTATTTTTTTATTGATGTTGATGTATTTAGAAAATTAATTATACATTATTTCAAATATAAACATTATTTAGAAGTATGTTAAAATAAAAATCTATATTATTAAACGCTTTCCCTACTGTTGCACCCTTTGGAGTTGGAATAGTAATTTTTCCCCCTACGCTATCCAAAGCTTTCCCTACTGTAGCACCCTTTGGAGTTGGAATAGTAATTTTTACCCTTACGCTATCCAACGCTTTCCCTACTGTTGCACTCACTTGAGTTGGAATAGTAATTTATACTCTTACGCTATCCAACTCTTTCCCTATTGTTGCACTCACTGGAGTGGGAATAGTAATAGTAATTTTAACCAGCTGCTATCCAACGCTTTCCCTACTGTTGCACTCTCTGGAGTGGGAATAGTTATTTTTACCCACCGCTATCCAATGTTTTCTCTACTGTTGCACTCTCTGGAGTGTGAATAGTAATTATTCTCCCTACGCTATCCAATGCTTTCCCTACTGTTGCACCCTTTGGAGTTGGAATATTAATTTTTACCCTTATGCTATCCTATGCTTTTCCTACTGTTGCACCCACTGGAGTGGGAATAGTAATTTTTACCCGTACGCTATCCAACGCTTTCCCTACTGTTGCACTCACTGGAGTTGGAATAGTAATTTTTACTCAACCGCTATCCAACGCTTTCCCTACTGTTGCACTCTCTGGAGTGGGAATAGTAATTTTACTCCCTGCACTATCCAACGCTTTCCCTACTGTTGCACCCTTTGGAGTTGGAATAGTAATTTTTACCCTTACGCTATCCAACGCTTTCCCTACTGTTGCACTCACTGGAGTTGGAATAGCAATTTATACTCTTACGCTATCCAATGCTTTCCCCTACTGTTGCACTCACTGGAGTGGGAATAGTAATTTTTACCCAGCTGCTATCCAACGCTTTCCCTACTGTTGCACTCTCTGGAGTGGGAATAGTTATTTTTACCGACCCGCTATCCAATGTTTTCTCTACTGTTGCACTCTCTGGAGTCTGAATAGTAATTATTCTCCCTACACTATCCAATGCTTTCCCTACTGTTGCACCCTTTGGAGTTGGAATAGTAATTTTTACCCTTACGCTATCCAACGCTTTCCCTAATGTTGCACTCATTGGAGTGGGAATAGTCATTTTTACCTACCCGCTATCCAACACTTTCCCTACTGTTGCACCCACTGGAGTGGGAATAGTGATTTTTACCAGTACGCTCTCCAACGCTTTCCCTACTGTTGCACTCACTGGAGTGGGAATAGTAATTTTTATCCACCCACTATCCAACGCTTTCCCTACTGTTGCACTCTCTGGAGTGGGAATAGTAATTTTACCCCCGTAACTATCCAACACTTTCCCTACTGTTGCACCCTTTGGAGTTGGAATAGTAATTTTTACCCTTACGCTATCCAACACTTTCCCTAATGTTGCACTCATTGGAGTGGGAATAGTAATTTTTACCTAACCGCTATCCAACACTTTCCCTACTGTTGCACCCTATGGAGTTTGAATAGTAATTTTTAGCCTTACGCTATCCAATATAATTTATATTTATTTATGTATTATATAATTTTTTTATTATGTTACATAATGTTGTGTTTAATTATTTTTTTTAATATTGAAAGTATATTTCATTGTTTTTATGTATTAAATAGAAACATTTATTATTATTTATGTTATTATTTTATGAGTGTGGATGTATTTGTAATTTATAGTATTTGTTAATATTTTAAATTAATTAAAAAAATAATAAATATTACAATTAATTAAATATATTACATATTGTATGTTTAATTTTAATTAAATCTTTAACATTTTAAACATTCTAAAATATTTTTACATAAGTTTAAATTATATAAAAGTATTATTTACTTTATATTTCTTTTTTTATAAAAAAAAAGATATTTTTGTATACGATATTTTTAACATCGATATTTTAGTTTCGATATTTTTGTACTTACCATGTTGTAGATAGGGTGTCGATATACTTGCCTTCGATATTCCAGCGTCGATATTTTGTCTGTCGATATCCTGTCTCTCGATATTCTGTCAGAGATTCGTATTTGCTGATGAGCAGATGAAGGTTAATATATTTTTCTATGATGCCCACATCCCTTCTAAAACCATATTGTGTGTCTGTTTGGATCTGACTATCCGCCACCAAGGATTCCAACCTTTCTAATAAGACTGGCTGTTAGGTTTGCTAAAGAATTAAGGAGAGATATTGGAAATTTTGCATCCCGACCTCTTTTTAAAAAATGTGGATAATAATTATTTTTGTCTAAGATGTGGCCAGATATCCTCATGCTTCCGCGTTGCATACTTTCATCAAAATAGGGTCCCATATATTAACACATGATTTGAATTTATCAATTGGGACCCCATTAGGGTCAGGTGCCTTTGCAGCAGCAAATTTTTCCAAGGAGGTGTAACCTCCTCTAGACTAAAGGGTTTTAGATGTGATCGTTCTACTAAGCATATTGCTCAAGTGATAAAGTCCAGGTCTTGGTTTTCTGGGATAAAAAATCCTCCATAATGATTCAGCCAGTCGGCCTGTTGGACTAACGACTCTACCTGAGGGGCTGGCAAATCTTTTCAGAAGGACTGATTTATAGTTTCCAAAAAAAGGATAGCATCACTTGTTTCAGCTGCCTTTTGCAGTTTTGCCCATGCTTCCTCCTGCAACTCCAATTTTCTTTTCCTTAACGTTTTCTTTTAGGCATGTCTCATGGGGGCATATTATCAAGTCCCAGCGATAACTATCGCTGAGCGTGCTTAGCGCGCTTTTAATTATCACCAGCTATTGCTGGAATATATCACCAATCTAGCGCTGTATTATCAACGCTTAGCGCTATGGCGATAAATATTCCAGCGATAGCGGGGTTTTCCATGGAACAACGCTGGTTTTATAGCGATGTTCCATGGAAAACCGTGATAAACTTGATGATAGGCCCTGTGGCCTTAGCCCCACAATCCACCTCCCATGTTACTTATACCTTAGTCATGAATTCAACAGATGGTAAATTACTGAGTTAAGGCAAAGTAAGCCCAATGTAAATTATCGCTACGACTCGTTGTTAATATGGCGAGGCTGCCTTCACAATATTTTCCCATGTTTTTTTCCCAGCCAGGTCTACTTTGCATCTCATTATCGATGCGAGGCATGTGAAAAACGGGAGCTAATTCAAGGAAACACGCGCTAGCGTGTCCTTGTAAATAATGCAATATAAATATCGCCGCTTTGCGCCCGAAAAACGAACTCTAAAGCAGCAATAATTGTATTGCCAGCCCTTGGTAATAGGTCCCGTGGTTACAATCTCGTCCCTATTTCTAGGGGGATTCCGGACAGCTTTCTTCAGGTTCTTGTTTGCACTCAAGCACACACGGTTTAACCACCTAATGGGTTTACTACCAGGCGTCTTTCTAATAGGTCTCAAGTTACCCGCAATGGCTGTTAATAATATGGCAAAGGCATCTATAATTCGGCAGGGCAAATAATTTTGATTAGTACAGGTGGAAAAATCACTGGGGTAGAACTTGAAGACTTTTTCTAAAAAGGAGGCTCCATTTACATTTGTCCACCTGAGGCTAATAACATTTGTACGATCGGTTTCTATATATTCTGCCATTTGTGGTCTCTTGGTCCACAATGATTTAATATTAAGAGACATAAACAGAGAATGGTCAGTGATATAAAAGCTTATAACAATTTTAAAGAAGTCCACCCTTTAAGTCCATCTACAGAGACCAATATATGATTAATATTAGAACAAGACGGCTCCCCTGGAAAGAGGATATCCATTTACCCTCCCTATTCAGTGTTTCTTCTATAATCTCACAATTAATCTAAGGATCAGTTCAATAAGATCCTTGCCATATGCACTGTGTGGGAAATTAATTTGGTTACCCCCATGGATATTAGTATATTCACACATCTTACCTGGTGGGTTTATCGCAGGTATTATATTAAAATCCCCAACCCATACATAAATATATCTATCTAAAACACTAGTCTCAAAGGTTTCCAGTTCTCTCCTTAGATCATCGATGACCCTATTCCTTGTTTGTCAAAAATGTTATTGTACAAATTAATGAGAATAAAGTTAGCCTTCTCGATGGTCTGAAGATGAAATATCTAGAAGAACAGTGAATTGAGGAGACCCTTTTTCACTGCTAGCAGGGAGGTGGTGGGGATTCATAAAATTAGCCCCCACTTAGCTCTTTCATGCCTGGAGGAGATATCTGGGGTACTATAGGTCTTATACCCACTTAAATAAAAGTACCCTGTATGCCAGGTCTCCAGTAAACAAATCAATTGGGATGATTTAATTGAGTTTACCCA
Source organism: Lissotriton vulgaris (assembly GCF_964263255.1). Classification (NCBI taxonomy): domain Eukaryota; kingdom Metazoa; phylum Chordata; class Amphibia; order Caudata; family Salamandridae; genus Lissotriton; species Lissotriton vulgaris. The sequence continues at coordinate 1,860,570,458 of NC_141689.1, forward strand.
ATAATTGTTTCCTAGTTTATTTTTAACACTTGCAATATACCAAGTCCTAATTTCTACATTGGTACCCACACTACACAGGAATGGGGGACACCGCCCATCCACATTGGTTGGCTCTGTCAGAGTCCCACTAATTAATGCCATGACCAGCTGTATTTTTCTTATTAATATCAGACTGCTCCCCAGTAAGATCAAAACAGGTCATTGTCCTGTGGGGTGTATACAGTCTTTCCCAATGGATTCAGGGGGAGCTCCTGGGACTGTGCTTTTAGTTCCTTCTTATACCTTACCCTTTTCAATTCCAATTCAGTACAACCTTCCAGTCAGTCATAGTCATTATTATTATTATTATTATTATTGCATTTATTGAGCGCACAGCTACCCGGAGGTTTCCCGGCGCTTGCCTTGGGAACCCGTCCTGGCTTTTCCCTGTGAGATAGCCCCTACAGGGCATCCCCAAGGTGAAAGCCAGGCATCCCGCCGCAGGGGGGCCGTTGTGGAGATTAAGCAAGCTTAATGCCCAGAGTTGCAGAGTGAGAACCCATGATTAGAGCAGGCACCGAAGCGAGAATTATCGAGTCCGTGGACATATGAGCCCAAGACCCTGCCGCGTCAGGAATTGAACCCTGGTCCCGGGCCAGACCTCAGCTTCCGGGTCTGCCGCTCTAATCGGTGAGCTACACTTCTCCACACCACGTTGCAGTTGTGTACCACCTCTAGCCAGCGCTAAGCACCTAGGTAACTTCCACTGACTTAGTTGAGGGTCTGAACCAAAAGTAGGGTTCCATAAAAGAAATTAAGCGATAGGGCCCAAATGGGGTTGGGAGATTGATTTACACCTAGATGTCTAAGTGAAGTGAGGATTCTTCCTGACACTAATGGCTTGGTAAATGTTATTATAACACAATCTCCATCCAGTGATTTAGCTATCTTGCCTATCCAATTTGATCTTCGGACCATGTTGACCCAGCCTCCAACATGGACCCCCAATGTGAGTTAGAATCAAACCAAAGCATAAACGTATCCGTTAGTTGACTAAAACTTTCAGTAGATCCTACCTGTGACCTGTGAGTTAATAGCAGTAGAAGATGGAATTAAGTGTAATGTTGGCCCTTGTAAACCCATGCTGGGGCCTGGCTTAATATGGCTTGCTAATGCTAATTCTATAGCAACTAGATGGGCACAGATTGGTTTCAGTTTAACATCCAGAACATCCATATATGTATTGTACATGGAGTCCATCAGTTTCTCTCATCTATCCTTTTCCCTAAGCATTATACCACTTGGCATAATACCACTAGATGGTTTAAAGTCTGTGGCGTGGGTGATATTTGCCCTGGTATTTACCCAGGACTGTTTAGATTTAGATTTACCACCCATCTCAAGTCTCTTCCGTTTTCCTACTATCTCGCAGCCCCTAAATGCTCTCAATGTAACTTTAGGCTCTAGTGAGATACGTGCCTTCTGGGGTCTAGGTAGCAAAGGGAGGTCCACCATACATGCAGTATGCAGTACTGATGAATGACCGATTTCCCCTGTGGTCTCTGTGGCTAGAGAGGGAGACACCTCCTTAGAAGTTCAGGTCTGGGTGGTAAAAGTTCCCAGGGGTGGGGAGATGGAAGATGAGAGGGATAAGTGACATTTAGCCAACTAAATTTCCTTGTTGATGATCCCCCCGGTACGTTGCAGGAATGCGTCCATAGTAGTGCTATTGTGGGGTGGAGGAACGTCAGCCTGTAGCTTCTTTTTCCCCGCTGCTCTTGTTTCCATATAATGTAAGGGAAGCCAAATATGCAGTGTTATAGTGTCATAGAATCAGGAGCCAAGGCTGTCTCAGGGTCCAGATCCAGGTCCAGATTATCAATATGCCCTGCAGTACCTCTGATACCCAAAGTACTCCTGTAATAAAGGGGTGATCCTCTCCTTTCCTGTCATGACACACACAGGGTCTAATGAATTGATATTCCCAAAGACCGGGAAAATCACATTCCAACAATACCAATCTTCTCGAGGCTGACTGACTGACATGGCAATATGGCAGCACAGTAAAAAAAGAAAAAGTCAATAATCAGCAATTCAGCAATGAGTGCAGCATAAAACCCAAAAAGTCCACTTACCTCCTGCCCCCTGTGCTTGTGGGCTGCCGCGTCCACGACACACTCAGGTCCCAAGGCTATAATCAATAATATTTAATGCTGCTGTTTGAAATTTCCTCTACTTGTCCTCAAGAGCAGGGAGCTTCCAGAAGTTTCTAAAAGTTGTCTAACCAATTGTCTGAGAGACTATTGGCTAAAACCCATCAATTTCCATTGATGAGAGCATCACACTACCTGGACAATATTGTGTACATATGACAGCTCTAAAACACACTAACAACCTCTAAAATTACTTGCCTGTTTTGACAGCACTTTATAGTTACATTTTTCTTTTTTTTTCTTTTAACAGATTAAAGGACTTTTGGTGTTCCTCCCTGTAGTTGTCCTCTTTCTTCAACTCTTTTTGATTTTTCAAACTGCCTGTCACCAAGAGTCTTCAGTAGTCCAATAATCCAAGCAGGGAAATCAAATCAGAAGAAAAAAGCAATTCCCCAAAAACCTTTTTTTGATAAAAATATCCATTGCCTACAGCAAAAAGAATGGAAAGGGGCGACCACTCGGTCCCCCCGAACGTATGGTTGGGTGCCCCGATCCCCCCGGGAAGCCATTTTGGGCGGGGGGCGTGGCTCGGCTGGTATGCCCGAAGCGGCATAGCCGGGGCGCGCCTTTTCCCGCCCAAGAGGGGTTGTCCTAGACACCTACACCGAAGACCACGCCCAGTAGGTGTACCGGAGGAGGGTACACGCCCTCCAGCAGAAGAATAAATAGAGCGGGAATCCGAAGAAGCGTCCTCTTGTTCCTGTGCTCTGAAGGCTGCACCCACTCCTTGCTCGTGAGCCCTCGACGGAACAAGCAGCAATTTTGAGAACTTGTAATCTTGTTGTTTCTCTTTCAGTTATTTGGAGTTCGAGGAGTCCAGGACCTCGTCGTCGACTGAGAGCGGAATACTCAAAACCATGGCTGGCAAGAAAGCGGGAAAGGGTTCCGAGACGGATAAGGTATTACGCCTATTGTCGAACCGGATAGCTTGCATGGACCGAAAACTCGGACAAGTCCAATCAATCGGTAGAGGTTTGGCGGAGGTCAAGAAACAGCTGGCTGCACTGAGCAACCCGGGGCATCCCAAGAAGGTAATAGGCCCGGCCTCGCCGGGAGTCGTCCCCGAGGGTAGAGGGAAACGGGTCAAGAAGAGGGCGGTTTCGGGGGAGGTCCCGGTCCCAGAGGTACCCCCAGTCGCCCCCCTCATGCCGACAGACAACCCAGTACCAAACCCAGATATAGGTCAGCCGATCCCGGTTGTGATTACTCCCGCTAACGATGAGGAAATGCCTCCCGAATTGGCCATCCAGTTGGCGGCATGGCTCAAGAAAAAGGCAGGGGGCGCAGTGGCCCCTGGAGACCCGGCCGAAGAGGCCAGAATACTAATCGAGCAATTGCGGCAGTCGAGAGATGTCGCAAAGGCGAATGTTCCTCTTGTTCCCCCACAGGTGGCACCGGTAGGACCTGCAGTTGGTCACGAGAAGACGGCGGGAACAACGGCCGAACCGGGTAAGCTCGCATTGCCAATGGCGGGGGAGGGTTCAATACCCTCGAGGCGGGAGAAGGTGGCACAGCACATCCCCATGGCCACGAAAGAGTTATTATGGGGAGACAAATATGTTAACATGTTTTCATTATTAACTGACCATCGCAAGATGGAATATGCTAAAACCCAGAAGGATTTGTGGCACCCGAGCGTCTGGCGCGCCAAGATGGCGGAATTTAGGGTGGATGAGACAGTAACGAACTGGGTTAAGGCCTTTTCTATATTTACTGCAGTTATGGGGGAACGTAAACCCGAGGTGATGACTGAGTTGACTTGCTATCAAAATCGTATTATGGATTTTTATTCAATGTATGAGGGGGAGGAATGGAAAGGTTATGACATGAAATTCCGGAAAGCGAAAGAATATGATGCTACTTTGACTTGGGACTGCCTGGACTCGGTGTCATGGCATAAGCAGCTCCTGCCAGGGGCGGCAGGTACGTCCTCGCCAGGCGGGAGTGGGTCAGGAGTCGTCCGCCAAAAGCCCGCGGTGCCCTTCCAAGCGGGCGCCGGTGGGGATTACCAGCCTAAGACCGGCGGGAATGGCGGCAAGCGTGGGGTCTGTTGGGGCTTCAATCGAGGCAACTGTAACAGACCGCAGGGAACATGCAGGTTCAAGCATGTGTGTGCGGGCTGTGGGAATTCCTCACACCCGGAAAGTTCATGTAGATCTAAAAATAGCGGGACGGGTGGAAAGGGAGGGTCTAAGCAGGAGTGAGGTACAATGCTGTGACCGATTGCCTACACCCGTTGATCTCATGGCTATGACTCCTTGGTTGAACAAATACCCTGATCATGTATCCGCTGGGGTGTTGAGGAAGGGATTCTTACATGGCTTCCACATCCCGGCGGGGGATTTTCGGGGGGACTCCTTTTGTAAAAACCAGTTATCGGTACAGCACAACCCAAGCGTGGCAGAGAAGAAAATAGCAAAAGAAGACAGCTTAGGGCGAGTGGCAGGGCCTTTTCATCGCCCGCCGGTGGCGGAGTACATCTGTTCCCCGTTGGGGGTTGTCCCGAAGAAAGACCAAGCGGTGAACGAGGCCATTGACCCAGAAGTTTGTTCAGTACGGTACGCATTGTTCGATGATGCCGTGGTCATGTTAAATCACCTGGGCCCCGGGGCGCTGATGGCGAAATCAGATATCGAATCGGCGTTCCGGTTGCTCCCGGTACACCCACAGGATCAGCGCTTGCTAGGTTTTGCATTTCAAGGGAGTTATTATATGGATAAATGCATGCCTATGGGTTGCTCCATTTCTTGTGCCTATTTTGAAATGTTCAGCTGTTTTTTAGAGTGGGCATTCACCGAGGCCACAGGGCATAAGCATGTTATGCACTATCTTGATGACTTCCTGTTCTTGGGAGCAGCCGGCGATACGAAATGTGCGCAGGCGCTGCACGACTTCTGCATCCTCATGAGGGAGTTTGGAGTCCCATTGGCACCAGGTAAGACGGTTGGACCATCGACTTCACTGGAGTTTCTGGGAGTTGAGCTCGATTCTGTGGAGGGATGTTTCCGTTTACCGATTGAAAAGGTGGCCAAGTTTAGGGCATCCTTGACGCAATGCCTGGACAAGGAGAAAGTGACCCTGCACCAGTTACAACAAACAGTGGGTCAGCTTAACTTTGCTTTGAGGGTGATACCAATGGCCCGCCCCTTCTCACGCTCTATTGCGCAAGCTATGGTTGGTCTCAAAGAGGGGCACCACCGTACGAGACTGTCGGCAGAGGTTCGCCAGGATATGCGCATTTGGTTGGCATTTCTGGCGGACTTCAACGGTCGAGTCGTGTGGAGCAAGCTGCCAGCGTCTTCAGATGAACTAGGTCTGTGGACTGACTCAGCGGGGAGCGTGGGATTTGGCGCCATCTTAGGTAATCGATGGTCGGCGCAAACATGGCCGACGTGGTGGCACTCCAGCGGTCTCACAGGTAACATTGGGTTCTTGGAGTTATTCCCCATTTGGGTTGCTCTGATGGCATGGCCTGACGACTTCAGGGACCGCTCAGTGGTGTTTTGGTCTGATAATATGACTGTTGTCGAATGCATTAACCAACAGGCAACACGCTGCAAATGGATCTTGAGATTGTTGAAAGAAGTTGTGCTGCTTTGCATGAGACTGAATATACAGTTCAGGGCGAAACATGTGCCAGGCGTACTGAATCATGCAGCTGATGCACTCTCTCGTTCACATATGCAGGCGTTCAGGGGTTATCTACCTACAGCGGACCTAGTGGCGGCACCATTCCCCGAAGCACTATGGCTAATCGGTGCCCCGGATTACAAGACCTCGTGGCAGCAAGCTTAGCCCCCAGGACAAGGAAGGCATACGAAGGAGCGTTTCGTTCCTATTGCACATTTTTGGGTCCCACAGGGAGTCAGAGCTGGGGTCAGGAGGAATCCTTCCTGGGGTTCCTGGTAGTGCTGCACAGAGAAGGCCGATCAGCGGCAACGGCCAGTAGGCATAGGGCGGCCATTTCATTCATGGCGCAGGTGCATGGCATAGAAGACCCAACGGGTTCCTTTTTGGTTAAGAAGGCCCTTCGCGGCTGGCAGCACCTCGAGGGTCGCAAGCAAGATGCGAGGCGCCCGATTGGCTTACACAGGTTGTCTCTACTCGTAGCGAAACCAGATGAGACGTGCTCCTCCCATTTCGAAGCAGTTTTGTTCCGGGCAGCTTTCGCATTAGCATTCCATGGGGCTATGCGGGTGAGCGAACTGGTCGCAAGAAATAAGAAGGACGTGGAGGGAGGCTTGTGCAGGGATCACGTCCAAATTAGGGGTGATTCGATGGTGGTCTCGATAGCCAGGTCCAAGACCGACCAGGGGGCTATGGGAAGTAGTGTTGTCGTGCAGCGCGCGCGAGGGTCCCCCACGTGCCCGATAAAGTGTATAGAGGAATACTTGGCACTAAGGGCGGCTACATGGGGGGGGGAGTTTGCTAAGGCACAAGGATGGCACCCCACTGACGAGGTTTCAGTTCCAGAGGGTGCTAGCACTGACAATGGCTGCTGCGGGCATGGACCCGTGCGATTTTGGGACCCACTCCTTTAGGATAGGGGCTGCTACAGAGGCTACAGCCAGGGGTCAGAGTGCGGAGGAAGTGAAACAGTTGGGATGATGGTCCTCGAATTGCTTCAAATGGTATGTGCGATTGCACATGTTGTAAAGATCAATTGACATGCACTCACGCTTCTTGTCTTTTGTTTGAATTACAGTTTCGCGTGCCTGTCACGCGGGGTGGAATTTGCAGTCAACCCAGCACCAGGAGACCAGCGGTCAAGGATCACCGTCTGGAGAGAGAGTGGTATGGGTCGTGGGCCACTCATATGTGAGGCGCGCCAGGGACGTATTCAAAGCAGGTGACGTGACTCACGCAGCTGGGGAATACGGGTACAGAGTGGCCTTCCATGGGAAGGGCGGGCTCTGTTTTGACCAATTCGAATCATTTGTTGAGGGTCTCTTAGGGCGGAAAAGGTCACCGCCATCTGTAGTCATAGTACACCTGGGGGGCAATGACTTGGGGACACTGGGTAGACGAGTGTTGTTTGAACAAATTTTGTCCGCTGTTAGCTGGTTGGCTAAAAGAATCCCGGGGTGCACGATTGCCTGGTCCCACATGATTCCCAGGAAGGTATGGCGGGGGGTCTTTCGGTGTCAGCACTGAACCATTCGGTGAAAAGGGTTAACAATAAAATTGGTAAATTGCTTCGCTCTTCGCAGTTGCATAGCATTCCTCATGGGTGTATTCGGGGTGATCTCATGTATCTGAATGATGGGGTTCACCTGTCCAGGGAGGGGAATGATTTACTCATAGGAGACTTCATAGCATGGCTAAGGGGTTTGAGGAAGCATGACCTTTAGGAGGAGTAGGGGGGGCCGGATAGTCGGTCAACTATCCGACCTGTGGTGGTAAGGTCATGATCGGTGAGCAGTAATTTCAAGGTCCCTAGAGGGGGGCGCCACCCAGAATGGATGGGAGCGCCTGGGGGGAGGCGGCCATTGGCCCCTCCCACGGGGAGGCGGCACCCACTAAGGATGGGTCGTCAGGGGGAGACGGCCATAGGCCCCTCCCAGGGGGGAGGCGGCTAGATGCCCCTCCTACTAATTTCCCGGGGGCCAGATATCCGCGACGGCAGATAGAGAGTGTGGGGATGGGGGGAGTCCACGCTGTCCTTCCTACAGATACCTCACACGGGAACTCGGACGACCTTTAAGATGGCGTCGAGTGGAAAGGGGGCCCCCACCACGACAAGGGAAGTTACAGTTGGCAACGAGGGTAGAGTCCTCTGCGCATGCGCCACTCACACCGTGAGGGCGAGAGTTTTGGTAGTAGGGATCTGACACCGGTTAAGACCTTGCCGTTGGCCCGTAATGCTAGGATGTACAATTTTAATTTAGAATGGATGCATTTGCAGGATGTTAGACTCGGCTAGGAAATCTTTGTATTAGAGATCTGTTAAGGTTAGCCAAAGAACATGTCTTCATCGAAATGTAATAAATGTAAAATTGTACATAATTATGAAACTTTTATTTAATGTTTTAAATTTTGTTTCATATTTTAATAAATACGGCCGGGAGGGTGACTCCCTCCCGCCTTCCAAAAGTTCAAACCTGTGTCCGACTTCTCCCATCCTTGGGGATTGTGTTGGGAGGGGGTGGCGGGCATCCCGGCCATATGGAAAGGGGCGACCACTCGGTCCCCCCGAACGTATGGTTGGGTGCCCCGATCCCCCTGGGAAGCCATTTTGGGCGGGGCGTGGCTCGGCTGGTATGCCCGAAGCGGCGTAGCCGGGGCGCGCCTTTTCCCGCCCAAGAGGGGTTGTCCTAGACACCTACACCGAAGACCACGCCCAGTAGGCGTACCGGAGGAGGGTACACGCCCTCCCGCAGAAGAATAAATATAGCAGGAATCCGAAGAAGCGTCCTCTTGTTCCTGGCTCTGAAGGCTGCACCCACTCATTGCTCGTGAGCCCTCGACGGAACAAGCAGCAATTTTGACCCACCCACCAGCCCCTTATGGCAATGTTTGTTTTAAATAAAGTTTTGCTGAGTAGGCCTTTTTTCCTTTGTAGAAAAGTAAAGGAATGTTTTAGATAAGGATGTGACTTCTGCCCGTAGGATAATGTTTTTTCTAGGTAGGAGTGAGCAGTCGATGACATCGAGGCGATGTCAGAATTTTTCCTTCCTTAGTAGGTAAACAACTGTCGTATTTATTTTGGTCGGGCGGTAAGGTCATGATCGGTGAGCAGTAATTTCAAGGTCCCTAGAGGGGGGCGCCACCCAGAATGGATGGGAGCGCCTGGGGGGAGGCGGCCATTGGCCCCTCCCACGGGGAGGCGGCACCCACTAAGGATGGGTCGCCTAGGGGGAGACGGCCATAGGCCCCTCCCAGGAGGGAGGCGGCTAGATGCCCCTCCTACTAATTTCCCGGGGGCCGGATATCCGCGACGGCGGATAGAGAGTGTGGGGATGGGGGGGAGTCCACGCTGTCCTTCCTACAGATACCTCACACGGGAACTCGGACGACCTTTAAGATGACGTCGAGTGGAAAGGGGGCCCCCACCACGACAAGGGAAGTTACAGTTGGCAACGAGGGTAGAGTCCTCTGCGCATGCGCCACTCACACCGTGAGGGCGAGAGTTTTGGTAGTAGGTATCTGGCACTGGTTAAGACCTTGCCGTTGGCCCGTAATGCTAGGATGTACAATTTTAATTTAGAATGGATGCATTTGCAGGATGTTAGACTCGGCTAGGAAATCTTTGTATTAGAGATCTGTTAAGGTTAGCCAAAGAACATGTCTTCATCGAAATGTAATAAATGTAAAATTGTACATAATTATGAAACTTTTATTTAATGTTTTAAATTTTGTTTCATATTTTAATAAATACGGCCGGGAGGGTGACTCCCTCCCGCCTTCCAAAAGTTCAAACCTGTGTCCGACTTCTCCCATCCTTGGGGATTGTGTTGGGAGGGGGTGGCGGGCATCCCGGCCATAAATCCATTCTCCAAAATGAAATATCCAGAAAAAAATCTAGTAGTAATCCATCCAAGTTGAAAGAAAGCAATCCCAAAAACAAAAATCCTGAAGAAAAAGAATGTTTTAAAAAGGAAAAAAAGAAAATCTAGTCTCCAAAGTGACATTTCCAGAAAAAAATCTAGTAGTAATCCATCCACAAACCCTGAATTTCTCCTGCAACAATGTGGTCTTTGTCCGGAAAAGTCACCAAAGTGTTTAGAAAACACGACGGCAAAAATTAAAAATGTAATTTTTATTTCAAATAGGTTTAAAAAGTAATAACCATTTCAGCTAAAGGGGCTAACTCAAAGAAACCAATGGTAGAATCCGGCTGACCCAAAAGGTCCTCTATTTGTATGTTTTGGGTGTGGATGACATGATCTCTCGCTCACAGTATAACTCTCTGTAGGTAGACCAAATGACTTACTAGTGAACCAAACTACCATAAAAAACAGAACACGGGTTAATAATCGAACCTGTAAAAAATTCCGTTAAGATGTGACAATAGAAAAAAAACGCCACTATGAATGTCACAAAATCTGAAAAAGTGAAGCTGTATCTAAAAGGGCTTATAAAACAAGCAATGTTTTTATGAAAAATAAAATTCGTTTACCCCAATCTAAACTATAAAAATGTTTTAAGTACCTGAAAAAATACACCAAATTAATATTTGTTTAAAAAAAATAGCAACGAGGATGTGCCTAACAAAAAGCAAAGCACAACAAAATATAGGTAACACGCCAGAGCCACGTTAAAAAAAACGCGAAATGAAAATTACACACAAGCAGTAATGCAGCCAAAAAGTTCACCCTACCAACTGTGAAACATTAAACCAGTTGCACGTCAGCTCTGTTCACCCTCCATCACCCACCTCAACGATAATCCCAATATTTACAAATGCACTCTAATAACTCCTGAATCTCGCATGCATCTTCACTTGAGTTTGAATTTGCCTGAAGAATATTAGAGGAGTTTGCGGGTGACTTTTTAAATTGTTCAGCTGGGCCTATTAATATTACACCAGCAGTGGTTCATTGTATTCTATGAATCTGCGTGAAATAACGGCTGTACCGTGACCATCGTCTAGCTAAGGTGAATAGAAAACCTGCATTAATTTATATCCGGTGATGCATTTCAGAAGGTATGTCAGACTTTTCCATTTGTGTTTGCTAAAAGAGGGTAAACTGAAGGTTTTATAAGGTCTTCTGCGTCTAGGGGTAACTAAAAGACATTTTAGTTAAAACAAAGGGAATCTCCACATTGCTTACTGATGCGCCTTATGCCAGACAAAAATACTGACCATGTGTTCAATGATGCAGCAACAATGTGCTTGTTTAGCTTGGAGTCATTTTCAAACTGAAAGGTAAACAAGTTGAGCAAATAAAGAGCAATTGAAGTTGGCAGTGGTTTAATAGATAGAGTGACCATGGAAAATCAAGCTGAATGCATTGCTTAGGCTTCCTGGACACTGAGAATTAGAAACAGCCCACATGCGTTCTCTTCTGATTTAGCAAATGTTGTGTCTTTCTGTGTAAAAATAAAGTTTTTTTAATGACACATACAAGTTGTTTTTTCTCTTTGGGTCTGAAGTGTAGGAAAGGCCTCAGCACTATGTAGTCGCAAGACAACTGATTGGCCTGGCTCCCATATATTTAATAGGTACCTTTACAGAACATACGCGTCTCCTCATGATCAAATAGATACTTCTTACTGAGAGGCTGTATGTTAAAACCAGGGACTTATCACTTTCGTAGTTTTGCATCCATGGTACTTGACTTGGTGAGTGCACTGGTTGTATCACACAAATATATATCAGTATTTGTAGGCCCGGCTATAGCGCGGGTGGCGCACAGTGCGACAATGTTTGTTACATCCCCCAAAGAACACCTCCGCCACGGATTCCCTGCCACTCAAGTCCACATAACTACTCTCTCTCTGATGCATTTAATTAGGTTTATAGCGCCACTCATACCAGAGTAGGGTGTCAGAGCACTTTACATCACACACAATCAATCAATCATAGGTGCGTAAGTAAGTGTATAGGAAATGTTACGTAAGACAGAGTACGACATGGTTTAGGAGTCACATGTCATCCATGCTGGTAGGCTGTATTGTTTAATAGTGCTTGGTCTGGAGAAGCACAAAAGCAGATTTTAAAACTTAACTCCATGGCTGGGGACTCTCTTTAATAAGCAGAATTAATTTCTATCCAAATGAACCCTTTATCCAACATTAGGATAATGAAAGACTGGGGAAAAAATCATAACGTTTTAATCCATACCTTGTTGCTTGCATGCAACTGGTTGATGACGGTTAACAGCTCACTGGCCAGAAACACGACAGCAGGTGCTTTTCAAACCATAATATACTTGCAAACACGACGCCCCCACCCCCTGTTGGGTAGAAGCAACAGGTGAATGACTCGCTGAAAAAGGCATGAAGTCGTTACACCTGTCACCACAAGATGTATGGCGGGTGGATGCAACAAAATGTGGAATACTCATTGATGGCCTCTTCATTACCGACATAATGAAGTGGATGAACAGTTGACATCTACAGCATTACAAATGTATTGATATGGACGTCATCCATGGGGTGAGAGGGATGGAGGTTTCCCCCGATTTGAAAATGTATTTGGGTGCTGACACTGAGTCGCCCCTTTCCAGCAATGCCTCTCTCAAACAGAGTCATGGTTGAGGATCATGGATGACCTGTGATCCACAGGCAGCAATTACCAATTACCACTAGGCACTGGTGATTCCAGTTTTTTTTTAGGGTTGGTAGTACCTTTGAACCTCCTCCCAAGAGGGGCATACTAATTATTTTAAGATGTTCCCTTCTCTGGGGAGGATCGGACCCTTTAGGAGGGTAAAATTGCTCCCTCACAGGAAAGGGAAGATTTCAGCTGCAGTTCCTTCGCTATGGTGGAGGAGCATTGCCCCCCTGACAGCAGCGTTAAAAAGGAAAACATTTATTATTGTTTTATGTTGTTTTCCAGGCCGAGTCTTGGGGGCAGAGCTAGGAGGATGATAGGCATTGAAGGGAGTGATGGGCACTGCTTCAAGTGTGCATGGCAGTTTGGCCGGCTCTCTAAGGCCAGGCAAACCATTATGCACAGTGAAGCTCTCTCCAACCCCAGCTGCATTGCCAGTTTGGAGACAGCAAAGCACAGGCGCCAAGTCTCACTGTGAGCGCAACTCCTCAGCACTCAGGGCAATTCTGAAACTGCTCTCATGCATCAGAGCAGCTTCAGTATTGGCCACAGGGGAGGCTGGGAGCCTCTGCCTGCAGTAGAGACATTAGAGGAGCAAAAGACCAGTGATGCGGAAGGCTTCAAGTAACGTTCTTTTTTCTCTTATTTGTTGTTATTGTCTCTCCCCTCCCCCACCCTGCCGATACACAAAAACAATAGCCAAACACAAAGCTCACAAGCAACATACACATAAGTCCAGCAAGCCCACACTTGGCCAGCCAAACAGTGTAAAGGCAATGGGACACCAGACAGAACAGGAGTACACAACATTGCCACTCAGGGCCAATGCACAAACACCACACCCCAACACAGACAAGAATTGCATCATCAAAAATCAATCATGAACACTAACTGGGATCAACCGGACAAGCAGCTAACACAGACAGAGACACCACACCACCCATCAAGTCAACATGGTGTCATAGTGTACCACAAGCATGCAAATGAAATTTAGTGATTTTTTTTTTATTGTTTCAGTTAATTAAAACCACAACAATACATTTTAAAAGAGTCGACTAATATGTTTAAAAATTTCTTGATATATAAGTGCGATCTCTGTTGGTATATTCTAGAGCATTCTCAGTCTAATACCAAGTTTGTTATTTAAAATAGAATAACGTGTAATTGAAATACAGTCTATCTATCTTAGTGCAGAAGTTATTGGTTTTTTTCTCTTTCAATGTTCCAGAGAGCTCTCTCTCCGAGCTACCACAGTTATGTTATCCTTTTGTGGACAGGGTGCCCGGGTGTGCTTTAGCGCTTGGGTGTGGGCTGCAAGGAACTTTAGTAGTAGGCAGTTCAATCGTGTGTCTTCTGGGTTCAAGGTTGCCATAATTGCAGATCTGCACGTTCTTATGCCTCGCTCGTTCATTGACTTTTTTAAAAGAGAGCTTCGAGCTTGAGCTAGATTCGGGCAGATACAAACAAGATGGATGAAGTCCTCATTACTCCTCCCGCATAGTCTACAGATTTTGGGTCCGTCATACACCCAGATTGGTTGGTCCATAGTTGATGGAAATTTCCCCAGACGGAGTCCCATTAATTTCTGTTTTCTATGAGCTGGAAATGTGATTGTTAGATAGGGGGCTGCCACAAGTGTTTTATAGTTTGATATGACCATCCATGCGTGTTTTCTGGCACTAAATGTAGCTTTATCGAGTAAGAGGGAGTGAAATTTTGTTGACTTATTTATAGCATGTTTGAACGCCGGGTAAGGCAAGTTGAGTTCCCAAAGTTTTTTTGTTCCGGTCTCAGTTATGGCCTTTTCAAGATACTGATTGTATGGGGAATTAGCATCAGATCTTATTTCTTCCCATAGTGCTTGGTGCAATTCCGAGGCTGACGTGTTCTGTTTCAGTGTGTACCAGTACTTAATGCTTGCGTACTTTCTTCCCAGTGTCTCGTTTATTATTCCGAATTCTAACCTCGTCTGAGCTGGTGAGGCTCCCTGATGTATGTGGAAGGTGGATTTGAAGATGGCTGTCTGCATTTTATTAAGCAGATCTGCGTCTTTTCCATGCAATCCTACACTGCCATATGACAGGGTTGGAAGAACTTTTGCTTTTATTGTTGCCAGTAGAGGTTTGTATGACGGCCCCGAGAGCTTTTTAGCCAAAGATCGAAAAGCAAATGAGAGTGAGTTTGATCTCTGAGTGATGTACAACATTTGCTGCTGGTGGCTTTGTCGGTTATCAAAGTAGAAGCCCAGGTACTTGAAGTTGGACACAGCCTCTAGCTTTGTTCCCTCCAGGTAGATGTATGCACTGGCTGTCCGCCGCCTGGTGATGAGCATTGTTTTTGTTTTTGTTGTGTTTATCTCCAGGTTGTTGTTTGTTATGAATTCTGCCAGCCCTGCTAATAGCCTTTGGATGCCAATCTTCGTTAGGTTCAACAGTACCACATCGTCCGCATAAGATAGATGAGTTAGCAGAATGGAGCCAAGTTTAGGTGGATGGGATGGGATCTTATTCAGACTTGGTGTTAGGTCTGCCATAAAAAGATTAAAAAGATGGGGGGCTAGGACACAGCCCTGCTTTAGACCTTTACTGGTATTAATTTTCCTTGAGAGCCGTGTTCCATTCCCCAGTTTAACTGCCATCCAAGTGTTGGAATAAAGGAGTAAGATCCCTCTCAGGATTTTATCCGGGATGTTCCAACTGCGCAATTTCCTCCATAAGATGTTCCGATCTACACTGTCGAATGCTGCCTTTAGGTCAATAAAACACAGGTGAAGGGGCTGTTTTCTTCGAAGATATTTATCGGCTAGCACTGAGAGAGACATGATATTTGTCAGTGTCCCAGTTCCTTTCCTGAAGCCTGTTTGGTTCAACGGTATTCTCTTTGTGTCGTCGGACCAGTTTATTAGATCTTCCAGGACGAGGGATGCAAAGTACTTCACCTCCACGTCTAGGAGGGCGATCAGTCTGTAATTAGCTGGGGATGTTCTGTCTCCTCCTTTAAAAATTGGTGAGATTATGGAGCCCTGCCAACTTGACGGTATTTTGTTTACAGTTGTTATCTCATCGAATAATCTTTTTAGTTCCCTGCACCAAAAGTCTGGATCAGTTTTGTAGACTATTGGAGGTATCCCATTCGGCCCTGGAGCTCCGTTGCCACGTGACTTCCTTATGATTCTTCTTATGTCCTCTTCACTGTACCTTGCTTGTTTGACCTTGTTTGTTACGTCCTTATTTTCCCGTGGGCTAACCACGTCACGGTAAAGCCTGATTACTAAAAGATCCCCGTCTGGTGATGGATTTTCTCTGCGTTCATCTTTATTGTTTGATGATTGCATGCAAGATGTTCTTATTCCACCGCTGGGAGTGATACTCCCTTTTCTTTCTTGGGCCACTTCATTAGTGGTTTGTTGGATTGCCCCCGAGTTAAGCTGGTCTAGTGTTGTCTCTGAGAACCTCTCTGTTAAAAACGCGACCCAGTCCGCTTCTTGGACATTAGATGATGTTGGATTTGAGGGGTGGTTTAAGCTGTTAATGATCCTCCAAAATGCGTTTGAGTTGGTGTTCTTGGCGGTGCAGAGTAGTTTTGCCCAGAAGTCATCTGTCAGAGATCTTTTGTGTTCCCACATTTTCTTTTTATATTCTTTCTTGAGGTTTTGTCTTTGGACCCAGTCTTTGGATGACGTAGTTGTCTTTTTTAACGCTCTGGCATTTCTCCTTATCTCTATTTTGAGTTTTGCCAAAATCTTTGGCAGAGGAATTTTCTTATTCGGAGGTTGTGCTTTATTTGGAACGGACGTACTTGCTGGCAGTAAAGCTCTCCCATTTTTGTATTTGGGTACCTGTTGTTCCCTCACCCTCTATTTTTAGTCTCTGCACATTTGCCTGCAGCTCATCAATATTGGCCGTTGTCCAGTTAAGTCGTTTTAAATTGGTGGTCGTGAGGTTATCTCCCTCTGTGTTACAACTGTGATATTTGGTCAATTTTAAGTTGAAATAAATATGCTGATATGAATGATCACTTTTTGAGGTGTGTTCTATTGAAAATTGCTGGACAAATGGCAATAGTGGGAGAGAGACTGCTGTGTAATCGAGCCTTGATGCCGTCGAAGTTCCTAGATGGGTGTACTGTGGTGGATTGTCACCTTTGGTTCTTCCGTTAAGGAACCGCAGCCCTAGGAATTCCAGGCTAGTTACCAGTTTTCGACCAATTGGATCGAATCGCTCTGTTTGCAGCTGAGTTTGAGGTTTGACATTCCAGAATTCGTTGTCAGCTGCTATGATCTCATCGTCCTCGGGCGTATAGATTAAATTTGAATTAAAGTCACCTGTTACTATGATATCCCAGGGTGGATTATTGTTACGAATATCCCTGATTATGGATACTAGCTGATCCAATGTGGCTTGTTTCTCTTTCGCCTTTGGAGGTGCATAGAGGTTAACCAGTAGTGTCGGAGTTGGTCTGCCTGGCATAGTTAGTTTTATCAATTGCATGTTTGGCCCATGTGGGGCTATTTGTTCTGAGTTAATTTTGATGTCCAACGCGATATAAACTGATAATCCCCCTTTCGGTCGACCGTAGAGGAAATTTTTCTTTGCTGGTATATTGAAGTGGGTGTACCCAACAAGAGGTAGCTCCTCCAATGCCCATGTTTCTTGGAGGGCAATGATATCACATGCTGTCCAATTGTGAGGGGGCAAGCCTTCTTCCATCCATTTCCTTGCTCCGGCTATATTCCAGGACAATAGGTGGAAGGTTTCCTGGGTGCTATCCTTTTGAGGTTTTTTGGGAGGTCAATTATTTTTCTGTTTGTTTAATGTATCTGTTAGCCAGCGCCAGTAGGCGGCGTCATCTTTGGAGTTTATTTGATTACCTGTTGTAGTTAGGGGATGGGTTGTTGATGAAGGGCTGTTCCCTCTAGCATTCCGTAGTACTGAAATTGCTTGCTCCTTTCTTTCTATCCGATTTTCTTTTTTCCCTTTTGTCGCCGGACGAGCTTCAAGAGGGCCTGGGTAACGTGGTTTTGCCGGCCTGGAAAGTCTTATACCCCATAGATCGAACCTCTCTCTGAAGGACAGTATTAACTCGGCAGTTTCTACTGTTCGCCATGTTGTTAGTGTTTGTTCTAATGAGCTAGTTGTGTCTTGCTTACAGAATTTGACTGAGAGTAGGTCCGTGTTAGTTAGGTGCTGAAGCCCTTCAATATTGGCATAAAGTTTAAACAAATTTCCCCTGTTGAGAATGTCGTGCTCCCCCTGAGTTTCGTATTCCGGGGTGAAAAAGATTTGTTGGAGATGCAAGTTGTCATTGCTAGACCAATTCTCAGGGTCTTTCCCTAATTCCAGTGTGTTGTCTGGGCTGATTTTACAGAGTGGCACGGTCCCGGCAGATGTTTGTGTTCCGTGCGTATTGATTACTTGTGCGCGCTGGGATGCCGTGGTCATTATGGTCTGGTTTTTTCTTTTGTTGAGCCTCCATTTGTGGCTGTGTTTATCTGGGGGGTTCTGATATAATCAGACTCTGTTCCTCTCCCTGGAGTGACATCCTCGTTGTGGTTCAAGTTTATATGACGGACTCCGTGCCTTAGTAATATTTTTACACCCACGGTGGGGGGTAAATTTTTTCCACCCCAGACCTGGCTTTTACTGTTTACGGTTCTTTCATTTATTTTTGATGGTACCTCCTGGTTGTTATTTACGTTAGTAGGTATGCCCTCTGTTGTGGAATCTTGTAACGTGCCCTGAGGCCTACTTTGTCTTAGAGTTATTTCTTCTCTGCCTTGTAGGCAGTGTTTCGTTCCTTCTTGTCGTTTTTCTTGGGAGACGTCGCATCCTTGTCTGGCTGATGTTTGTTTTTTGTTCTCGGCCGCCTCTTGGCGTTTTCCGGGAATCTCCGAGATTGTAGATAGGCCTGGAGGGCCGGTTGATTGTAATGTATTGCCGGTTTCTATGCAGCTTCCTTTTTCCGCTGCTTCAGTTATCTGTATTCTGTTGCCCAAGACCAGCCTCGGCTGTGGGTCTCTGTTGTTTGTTTCGCCTATAGCTGTTAATACTGTGCGTATACCAGCGTTGCTTATCGTCTCTGTGCGAAGGGCCTCCCTTTCTTTTTTTACTAGGAGCTCTTGTCCTGATGAGTTGTGTGTTTGATCAAATGAGATGCTGGATTGAATCGTCGTGTTTGGTGTTTCCTCCTTGTTTATAGCTGAGGTGAATATGGGGAATATTCTGGTATCTTCTTCCACGTGTCCTGTTGGTTGTTTATTCCTTGCTTTCCTTTCCCGTTTTTTTTGTCGCCTCGTTAAAGAAGTTGTTTTGTTTGGAGTTGTTATGTTCACTGCTGGACTTATTTCTGCCCTGTTCTTTCCTTTAGATGTATCCATTTCTGTGATCTTAAGGATATTATGGTCCGTAATTTTTTTGGTTAAATTTACTATTTCTGGACTGTCAGCGTGGATGTGATCGATAATTTTCCTGGTTGAATTTTCATTGGAGAAATGTAGATCTGATTTTCTTACAGCCAGTATTTGTTCTAGTAAATTGGGAAGGAGATTTAATTTGTCTATGATTGGACCACAGGTGCAGGGACTCTGTTCCAGCGTATACTTTGATTGAGCTGTTATTATTAGATTATTTAGTTTATCCAGTTTATTGTCGATCCCCGCAATGTAGTGGGCTATGGTGTTCATTAATTCGACTTGGATATCCATTTTGTCGGATTGCCAGTTTAAAGCCTTCACTGTTGATTGAAGTGTTTCTATTGTAGAGAGGAACAACCCTGAGTTGCTTACTCTAGTACTCTGTTCGTAATTCTGATTGAATGGCAAATCTGCTCCTTCTTGGGGAAGTGAGGAGTTGCCTGGTTTTGGAGTAACAATTCTTCCATCTCTTAGATTTTCCACTGTTTTTCCTTTGCTTTGCAGTTGGGTAAACTGCCCTTCCTCGTTTGTGTTGTCTAGTTTCTTTTCTAAGATTTCTTCCCTTTTGTAGTTGATTATACTTGTGTTTTGCCGCTTTTCCTTGTTTATTGTTGGGCTTGGTATGAGGCTTGGTGTGGGGCTTGATGATTTTGTTTCCCCCATATTTTTTTCCCCTTTATGTTTTTGTTGTGTCTTGCGTTAATTCGTTATTTGGTGTTGGACTGGATGTGAAATTTAATAGCTTCAACCATGATGTTTCTGAAGTGTTCTGACTGGTCAATTCCATTTGGGTTGTGTTTTGTTCCCTGTGTATCTGGGCTTTAAATATCTGGGGCTCTTTGTTAAGTAATTTCTGTGTTTGTGGTACTATTGGGGGTTTTTGTGAGTTGGTTTCTGAGAATTTTTCAAAGAAAGTTAATGCCACTATTGGTGTTTTGAATTCTGCATTAGATGCTGATTTTTCTGTGCACGTCAATACTTCCTTCGTCCTCATACTATCTAGATTGGTCTCTATTGCGGTTCCGGTTGCCTGTGTTTTACTCAAATCCAGGGCAGAAATGTCTCTTGTACTGCGTTTTTGCTGCAGGGAGGTTTCCTGGTCGAGACCTTCTCCAAGTTCGTCCTGCGTGTGGGCCATTGCTGTTAATTCATCTTGGTAACTATTTCGGCCAGGTGAGCTAGTTGAATTCGCCCAAAGTACCTGGGGAGTTAGTTTCATGAGTATTGATGTTGGGCCTTTGTTGCAGGAGACCTTCTCGGGGGTTAAAGGTGTAGGTAGACCCGGAAGAGATTGTTGGGTCGTAAGGAGAGTGGCTCCTGGATTTTTCAAAAAGAAAAAAGCTTTGTTTGCCTCTAGTCTCTCTCTCTCGCCCTGCTTTTTTCTGAACATAGATGCAATTGGAGAGATAAGTTGGGTGGATAGCACTCTTGTTAGCCCTTTTTTTGTGTCCGTTTCCTTTGCTGATGTTTTTTCCTGATTTGCTTTGCACTGGTCAACTGGTGGGGATTTCTTTGCCTTTGGGGTCCGTTTTTTTTGCTTTGGTGACCTCCTTACCCTGCCTGATCTCATCCTTTAAGGGCTGTCTGGATGATTTTCTAATATCCTTGATGCCCGGTGTCTGTACCACCTGTTCCACCTGCACCACACCAGCCTTTGCCTCCGACTCCGCTCTTTGCCTCTGACTCCGCTCTTTTCCACTCCCCCTCCCAAGCC
Source organism: Lissotriton vulgaris (assembly GCF_964263255.1). Taxonomy (NCBI): domain Eukaryota; kingdom Metazoa; phylum Chordata; class Amphibia; order Caudata; family Salamandridae; genus Lissotriton; species Lissotriton vulgaris. The sequence continues at coordinate 1,860,590,995 of NC_141689.1, forward strand.
TGTCTGCCCCCACTAGGTAGGAGCAGCTGCCGTCCGGGAGGATGGTGAGATGTGACTGCAATGTGAAGTCTAAGTTGCCGGAGTGTGCTAGAGCCTGGTGGAACACAGTGCCTCTTTAATGGCAATAGCGTTGAGAATATGATGAGATTGTAATGAGGCAGGGGTAGTGGAGAAGAAATCATGCAAGATGTAGCAGTTAGTAGTTAGTAGCCAGTGGGAAGTTTCAGCGTCGCTTTAAATGGTTTTCCACTGTTGGTATGATACGGCGCTTATCCAGCGGTTGATTTCCCCCTTTACGCTCGCTGTACAGCGTTATGCCTCCCTCCTGGCGAGTGGTATCCACGTACAATGGGCGGCAGTATAAGTTGACCTGGCGATGTGGGAAGTTGGGGCTTCGCTGGATCCTTGATGCCCGCCTCCAGCCTCTGCCCTTACAGCCTCCGTTCTCCTACTGCCGGCAGCCACCCTCCGCCACCAGTGCCTGCCTGCAGCTTGCAGCCCCCCCAATGCTCCAGAGCTGCCTGAGCGGCGGTCCGGGGGTAAATGGCACCGCTACTATGCAGACAGTCTGGTCGCCACGCCTCTACCTACTGAAAGGGGGCCAGGTAGAGAGGTCACTGGTGCTTGATTAGGCTTTCTAGTGGCGGTTTCAATAAATCAGCATTTTTTTTGGCGCCTTTGCAATGTGTTTGGAGCTCTCGCTGACAGCTCACGACTGCCCCTGCTCCTCGCTGTCACTAGCAGTGAGGGCACTTCTGCTCTTTCTGGAGGCGGAATTGTGCTTTTGGAAAAAGAGGCGGGGGTGGAGGAAGTGCGATGGATGGCTCACCTCGGCTCCCTTGATTTCTTGGTGAGCGCTCCTGCGCGGCGACTCACAGGTCTTAACTCCTCACACTGACGCCTCGCCTCGCCTCCACCAGGTGCCGTTCTCCCAACGCCAGCGCCAGGCACCGTGCCCCCAGCTCGCACTCCGCCGGCGCTGGTACAGTGAGAATGGTGACCGAACCTGAAGTGCTTAGCACAAGCTCCCCCCGCGCTAAGGCCGACACCTGCTGCTTCCCCTCCACGGGGTTTTCGGTTTTCGGTTCACAGCCGTTCCGTAGCAGTTCCGTAGCTCCCGCAGCCCCTTGCTACTTGCTTTGCTTGTTCGCTTTGCTTGTTCGCTCACTCTCGCTCCTCCTCTTCCTCTGACCTCTGACAAGCATGCAAATGCACAATCCTGATAAGTGTCAGGTCAAAAATAGGAGGACAAACCACCAATGTGCACCCAAAACAAAATCATTAACAAGAATCCACCTTGCTGCATGTGACAGACACACAAGTAATGCACACTACACTTGAAACACACATCAGAATAAACCACAATGCACAAACTACTCACACACAATGTCATGCAAATAGAACATCACCCACACAGAGCATCTGTCAGTAGAAGGAGCCAACACAGGCCAACCACTGCATACATCCACAACAAAAACACAACAGATGCACAGACCAATCCATCACATTGCAAACTCAGCTGGACCTCAGGGGGATGCACAACAAGCAAGTACAAGGCAGCATACACTAACAGCACAGCATGCACAAAAAGCAGTGTGTGCACACCAACCAAATCAGTAGCACCCACATCTTAGTGCCACAACATGTATTCCCACAACACAAATCAGCACAGCACAACAGTGAAAATCACACTCAGGAAGGGCAGCAGTACCTCAGAAAACACACGCACAGCTTAGCCATTACCCACAGATGCAAACCTCAGGGACACCCAGATGTAAACAACATGATCGGAGGACTGTGCTGCACACACATTTGCACTGCACATGAGCAACCATGAATGAAAACCAGTACAAGAAAATAACACATAACTAATTGGGAAACTGTCCTAAGTTGCACATTGGTCCTGTGCACTGACGAGCACCACAAAGCATAGTGTAACAAATGAAGTGGTGGGAGGTTCACACACTGGCAAACCAAAGGGTGGGAGACATGAGATTGAAGTGGTGTGTACATCAGTAGTGGACATGGGAGGAGTGCACTGTACACAAACACATAGAGGAGTCACTCACAATGTGTAGGCATCAGAAGCACACATAGGGGATGGTATGGCTCCACATCACACATACCATACTGGTGCCAAAGATGGGTCAAGTGACAGCAATGCATGTGAAAACTCACAAAAAATGGCAGTGTGGCTGAGTAGGTCTGCACAGTGAGCACAAACTGTAACAAGACACATGGCTGATCAACAAAACACAACACATACTTGTCTGTCACTCACTCTGCATACTCACAATTGGCAGCAACAACAATTAGGTGTCTCTCAGGAGTGCAAGGACACACCAACACACTGCACAGTGCTCAACCTACAACTCCTATATGTACCCACAATCTCAAGCACATGGCTGACAATGCAAACAAACAGGTAATCATTTCCCATTTCCCGGATCATACGTGTGTGCAGTTGGCATTGCTGTTCACACATCAAGGAAGATCACACAGATATGATGGACCATGGCCATGATGCAAGTAATCTGTGGATAGAATTCAACTCTGTTCTGGTCTTGCATCCTAACATGACAAGTGTACAATTTAGCAAACATGACCATAGAATGATTAGAATAAGAGTGGAACATCACAACACCCATCATTGCACCCTCAAGCCTCAGAGTCAAGAAGAACCAAAGTGCCTGTCAACTCTGGCAAACTCTGAAAAAGTAAAACAAGCTATGGCAATGTTAAAGTGGCATAAAGAGCATGTGTCACATGAAACCATACCCATACAGAAAAACCTTTTATTTAGCAAGGACATTGACAAAGCAGTCAACCGGTTTAACTGTCTTTATTTCAGAATACATAGATAGACCTCAAAAGTAGACAACAGCAAGGCCAGTGGCCAGTCCATAGTGCAAAGGAGGGACATGTGTGCATGAGACCCTACACAGGGAATGGGCATCCAAAGTTACAAACAGCAAGGCCAGTCCATAGTGCAAAGGAGGGAAATGTGTGCATGAGAACCTGAGCAGGGAATGGGCATCCAAAGTTACAAACAGCAAGGCCAGTAGAACCTGCACAGGGAATGGGTGACACAGTACACTGCCATTGTAGGCAACACAGCTAGGGGGATAACAATGGGCAGTCCAGGCACCGCTGTGGGAGAGACAGGTTTGGGAGGGGGACTTTGCCGCAGACTTGCCTGTCAGTCGAACTGGAAGGTGGCTGATTGTCGGGGCCAGTTGGAGGACTGGATCTGGGAGAGAGAGGCCTGCTGAGGGGGAGGCATCAGTGGCTTTGGTAGCTAGAGGGCTGCTTGGACCGGGTGGTGTGGTGGCACAGGGAGGCGGAGACATGCTGCTTTGAGACACAGTGTGAGAGGGTGAATGTGGAGGGCTGCCTCTCCACTTCTTGGGGATTCAATAGACCAGAACCATCTTGGTTTAGTGGGAAGTGGGGCGGGCACAATAGGCACACTTTCCACCAAAGGTGCATCAGGGGCAGGTGGCGACCCTCCCTCTGGGGATCTGCTGGATCTGGCGGTACGCTTGGCCTTGCCTTTTCCCCTCCATCCCCTGATGACCAGGTAAAGCCCCCACAGTGTCCTCTTGTCCCGTATTCACAGGGGTGTGGGAGGGAGTTAAGGTTGTGGGTGAATCTTCCTTAGAGTGCTTTTTCTGTGGAGTCTTTGCAGGCACCAGATTCACAGTAGGCAGGGCAACTGTTTGTCTATCTTTGGGATCTGCTTTTGGGACGGGAGTGTCCTTGGATGGGGCTAATTTTGAGGTTTGTGAGCCTGAGGCCTGCTTCTTGGCTTGATGCCCCTGAGTGTCACCTGAAGGGCGTCTCCCTTTGTACTCCTGTATGACTTTTGTTTGTTTGTGGGATGGTGTCTGCGCTCTGTGCCGCTTGGGGTGCTACTATCGTGTGCTGCGTGTGGAGTGCCTGGAGCCTGAGGGCTGTGGTGTGTGACCACTCTCGTCAGAAGTAGCCACTGACAGGGGGGTTGCCAAAGGGACTGGAGCTGGACTCTGAGCCTCTGACAGCGGAAAGTCTGCTTACACTGTGGAGGAAAAAGACTGGATATTCTGTGTAGCCCACCCATATCAGAATAAATCCCCTCCATGAAGGCAACTACCTGTGCCAACTTCTTGTCATGGTCTTGGAAGGCATTCAGGATAGTTATCTGACTCACACACAGCTGGCGCAAAAGGTGCACAGCCTCAACACTGAGAGCAGTAGGGGAGACAGAGGCAGGGGCAGCGGTGCCTGAGGGAAGGACACTCTTCCCTTCTTACTGCTGTGGGCACGTGCAGCACTAGTGGAAGTAGCTGGGAGGGTGGGCACTGAATGATGAGTGGTGGAAGAGGAGGCAGATTTTCCACTCCCTGTGCCCACCAAAATCACGGAATCACTGCTGGCATCAGATGACATTGAGGTTGGTGTTTCTGGGCATGATTCTTCAAGGGCACTCCTGTCCTCCTCCAAGGCGCTGGTCACATCAGTGTCAGTGAGATCATGTGTAGCAGTCGTGCAAGGTGCCTCACCACTAGTGTCTGTCCCCTGTCCTTCTGTGCCCTCGATAGGCCACTTACAAGCCATTGCATCACACTAGAAACATCACAGAGCTCTTCACTGGCTCAGGGTTGGGATACATGCAGTCACTCATACCCAAAGTCACCCTTCACAAAATACTCACCCCCAACTTGCTGCTGATGGTCCTCAAACGTCCACCCAGCACTGGCTGTGTCACTGCCAAGATTCGGGCCATTAGTGACCTCATGCTCCTGTGCTCCAACCTGCAAGTCTAAGGGAGCAGCCCCAGCATCATCTCTGCCACGTTTTTGCTCAGCCGACAGATGCCATCCCACCTCTTGTGACAGTGCGTGTGCAAATGGATGGAGACACCCAGAGCCCACACCTTGCGTGCAATACCCCTCAATAAGGCCTTACGCTGGTGGACTTTAAGCTGCTGACATGAAAGATAAGAGGAGGAAATATGATTAACACTAGGTTATGTCCCAGTGTGTCTCAGTACAGGAGCATGGACAAATTTAGCACAGCTATTTAGATATGTTCAGCAGAGGCCATACAGCATGACACGTAGTACATTAGCATAAGATAATCATACCCAAATGCATGCAGGTGTGAGGATGGACACAGTACTTGGCCATCTCATGCACATGCAGAATGCCAGCACAGAGAGCAATGTGAAGAAATCCCTCATTTGAAATGCAGTGTATGAGTGAGCAAGACATACATTACATTGTAAATGATGGGTTGGGGCAGACTCACTGTGACCAACACTACACACCCCTCAATGCCGTTGGCCTGGGAATGGCTCCCTGTGTCATGGAGGTCACTTTTAGGGATGTGATCTTACATCCCCACAGCCTTCTCACAAGGTCTGTCTTGTGCAATCCACAGGCCTAAGATAGCTCATTGAGGAATAGGGTGGCAGACAACACATATGTCTCACTCTATCCATTCAGTGATGGGTCCCTGACAAATTGGGCAGTAACTGTGCAGGCCAGGGGGGCTCACACTACGGTTAAATGTGGGCATCTGAACAGTCACATGCATGTACAATATGAGAGGGCAAACAGTGCCTACACATATGAGTTAGTACACATAACGAAAAGAATGGAAGGGGGATGTTCCTAAAGTACAACAATCTACTGTGTCATATAGGACTTTTCACCAAGAGTGTCATCCTCAGGGATTTAATTTCACCCTTGTGCATACTACTCACAGATCCATGGTGGCAATACAAAGTGAAACACACTTCCATCAGTACCCTCTGGACGAAAAGTCTTTGTAATGTCACAAATGAGCATGAGAAATCCTCATGGACTCAAACATTCATTAGCACAGGCAATGTCTGTTCTGACGTCCACGTTCCAAACTAGCAGTGTCACTGTATGGGTGCAAAAACACTGCATGTCCCTCCCATCCTGAAATGCAGCCCGGCAAATGTGTAAACTAGGCAAGAAACCCCATTTTCCTGAAGTCAGCATGCTAGACAGTGTATCACACAGACCCACACTCTCATGCATATTTTGCAGCATATCAACTTCATGTATGCACTCCCTGCACTCCCCTACTTTCACTCTGAAACACTTACCATGACATCTGGGGCACCATATAGCCTTCCATACTGTGAGAACACCTCGTCTACCAGGACCTCCAGCTCCTTTGTGGTGAAGGGATGGGCCCTGATGTTCTCAGTCCTCACCATCATTGGGTCCAGGAGACAGGAACAGCAGCAGTTGGTGGTGAATAATGTCAGTCAGCAGTGTCTGGAAGCAGTGGAAATGTGTGGCTCTCTCCCACACATATATAGCCCACTGGGGTAGTTTTAGTGGTACTAAGCTGCTGCAATTGGTGTTCCAGTCAGCTTTTTTCAAATGCAACCAATGACCGGCCTGCGGTAACGGAGCACACCTACCGCGATTTTCAAAAGTGCGTTTGTCTACCGCGATTGCGGTTCTTATTGGTTGAATGGGCATGGGCATTGGGAGTGACACACCGCAGGGCCCAGGCGGTCGCTACCGCGATCGTGCATCTTTCAATTGTGTCCAATGACTGGCCCTGTGGTAGCAGAACACGCCTACCGTGATTTTCAAAAGTGTGTTTGTCTACCGCGATTGCGGTTCCCATTGGTTGAATGGGAATGAGCATTGGCGGTGACACACCGCAGGGGCCAGGCGGTCGCTACCGCGATCGTGCATCTTTCAATTGCATCCAATGACCGGCCCGCGGTAGCAGAGCACGCCTAACGCGTTTTTCAAAAGTGCGTTTGTCTACCGCAAATGTGGTTCCCATTGGTTGAATGGGCATGGGCATTGGCGGTGAGACACCGCAGGGCCCAGACGGTCACTTCTGCTATTTGGCAGCATGAGATTAGTGCCTATGGCCGTGTTTGTGGTGGTGGAGCACTCTGACCACACCTATGGACACATCATGCTGTAGCAATGGCAATGGCCAGTTCTCAACATTGAACAGTGGACACTTACTCTGAATCATGCCACTAGATATTTCGAGTAAATAGTATTGTTACATTTGACTCACTGATCACTACACATGCCATGTCAGGGCTCAGGATTACTTGCATTGCCATGTACTCCCTCACATGTCACTCGTGATATTGTTGTGCATGTACACAGATCTGTGGTGTGATGGACTCTCCAATATGTACTCATGTCAATGTGCGAAATGGCTAAGCAACACACAGTGATGAAGGGCTGAGTACATATTTTGCCTATTTCGCTGTGTACATTGCTTTGTTCATGTACATACTTGATCTTTATGCACAATGTGCTCATTGTGCTGTTAATGTGTGCCCTGTTCGACTCACGCAAGAAGGTGTGGCAGATACAGCAGCTACGTAGAAGCCAGCAGTGTTGCTGTTTCACACATGTGCTGTATCAAAAACTTTCAGGGCTGGTTACGCAAGATGTTGAAATGTACCTTTTGGTATTCACATAGTCTGGATCTGTTTTGGGGGTACTCACTGTGTGAGTGAATAGTGGACAAGTGCACGACTAGTTCAACTCAAGGTGTCCCTACATGTAAGTTGTGCTGTAAGCTGTATTTTAATGCCAGTAATTGTTGGTGATGTGTCAGTAAAAATGTAAGATGAAGGACACATCTCAGAGAGGAATTGACTTGACATATGTCCCCTTTCATCTCACCTAGGAGGCGACCAAATGTGCATCGTCCATTCACATTACTTGCGGACATGGAGGATGAGGACATTATACATAGATTCTGGTTGGATCGACCTAACCTTCAAGACCTATGTGGTCAGTTGGAGCCACATCTGAGGCCTTGCAGGACCTATCCAACTGCTTTGACACCAACGTGTAAGGTGATGGCGGCGAGGCATTTTTTTGCAGCTGGTACATTCCAATACATGTTTTCCAGCGTAGGTGGGATGTCTCAACCAATGTTCAGCAGGCTATGATGACCTACAAGGACAGCTAAATCCATTTCTCCAGGAGACATGAAGTGGCAGCTGTAAAGGGGGATTTTTATGACCGTGCCCATATCCCTAATGTTGTTGGTACCATTGCACACATGTTGGCCTTGTTCCACCACAGGCATGTGAGCACATTTATGGAACAGGAAGCATTTTCATTCCATTAATGTGCAAGTGGTATGCTAAGCAAATATGATAATCTCCCATGTCTATGCCAAATATCCTGGATAAGCTCATGACATGACTCCTACATCCTGCGTAACAGCATAGTACCACAGCTGATGGCAAATCTGCATCCAGTGCTATACGTGTGCCACAGTTATGTTACAAAATTGTTTTGTGTATCTCACACCTAGGTGACTCTGCATATCCCAACCAGCCATGGTTGCTGAGCCCACTGAGGAATCCCAGGACCCATGTGAAGTTGGCTATAATGATGCCCATGGGAGGACACGTTGTGTGGTGGAGCGTACTTTTGGTCTACTTAAGTCACGATTTCGCTGCCTGGACAAGAGCGGAGGTGCATTTATGTACTCTCCCCAAAAGGTGTGTCAGATCGTAGTTGCATGCTGCATGCTCCACAGCCTGGCCTTGCGCAAAGAGATCCCCCTGATCCTAGATAATGATGAGCAGCCGAGCCCCCCGCTTGCAAATCCACACATGTCCAGTGAGAAGGATAATGGAGATGAGGAAGGTGTCGCTTGCGTCAACAGCTCATCAACCACTACTTCCCTTCAAGGTGAGTGAAAACGTACGACAGTGCCATTGGCTGCTGAATTTGCTGTTGGTGAAAAGGCCTAGGGGAGCTTTGTGACTGCTGCCTGTAGTTGGATCTGTGCTGGCTGCTAATGTTTCTGGGACAGGGTTGTTATGCACAGCTACAGGATGTCTATGTTGGTACTGTTGCTCATTGTAATGTGTGCAGATTTGAGTACCTTGATAACAACTGTTGTGTAATGGCTGTGATGCCATCACCTGACAAGTGAATGTTGTTCTCTTGTGTTTTCATAGGTCCCTTCAGCCTCTCAATTCCTCAAAGCAATCAGTGCTCCTGGTACATTGTAATCAGAGTCAACATTGTACATCCTGTGATAAACATGGAGCTGACACGAAAACATAGGTGTGTAAGGTGTGTTTATTTACAATAGGTATAAGTGACAGGGAAGTGAATATTTACAAAAAGGTGAAAAGGGAATCAATGAGTTGTCAGTGATGGTAGATGAGACAATAGAGTAGTCACCACATTGATATGGTGACACAGTTCAACAGACGCCTGCCATCAACATGGCAGTGTGGGTAAGGACAGTCAACAAAGTCAATGGCAAGGTAAAGAGAGGTGCCATCATGGCTGGCACCTTGACTAGCATTTGGCTGGTGCTTTGCCATGTGATCCTTCATTGGTTTTCTTTGGACAGCCCCTTGAGCGTTTGGCAGGGGGGCCTCTGCTGCGGGCTCAGCGGTATCTGAGTACTCACCCCTCTCTGTGGCCGCGGGGGAGCTGGTGGGACTGTCATCCTCCGTGCCACTGGAGGGAGGTGGTGGTACAAAAGGGGGTGGTGATGGACGGAGCATCTGAATCAATCAAACACTCACACCCAGTCAAAAGATCTCGGTTTAATCCATCACCGTTCTTTAGCCCACTCTGCCACCCCGGTTCAGACATGGCTATATGCAAATCAGTCTGACCCTGTGCCCCATGGGAACAGTCCAGCCCGAACTGCCAAGCCATGTCTTCCCTGCACCGGAAACAAGCTACAGAGGACCGGCTCCTGGCATTCCAGTAGTCCCCGCCCGGCTTGCTTGAATCCAGTGGCAAAGTGAGCAAGGGACTCACGTCTGAGCATACCCTGCCACACTTATGGCGGCCAAAAGCGGTACAAAAGGGGGTGTGATGGACGGAGCATCTGAATCAATCAAACACTCACACCCAGTCAAAAGATCTCGGTTTAATCCATCACCGTTCTTTAGCCCACTCTGCCACCCCAGTTCAGATATGGCTATATGCAAATCAGTCTGACCCTGTGCCCCATGAGAACAGTCCAGCCCGAACTGCCAAGCCATGTCTTCCCTGGACCGGAAACAAGCTACCGAGGACCGGCTCCTGGCATTCCAGCCGTCCCCAGCCCGGCTTGCTTGAATCCAGTGGCGAAGTGAGCAAGGGACTCACGTCTGAGCATACCCTGCCACACTTATGGCGGCCAAAAGGGGGTGGTGATGGACGGAGCATCTGAATCAATCAAACACTCACACCCAGTCAAAAGATCTACGTTTAATCCATCACCTTTCTTTAGCCCACTCTGCCACCCCAGTTCAGACATGGCTATATGCAAATCAGTATGACCCTGTGCCCCATGGGAACAGTCCAGCCCGAACTGCCAAGCCATGTCTTTCCTGGACCGGAAACAAGCTACCGAGGACCGGCTCCTGGCATTCCAGCCGTCCCCAGCCCGGCTTGCTTGAATCCAGTGACAAAGTGAGCAAGGGACTTACGTCTGAGCATACCCTGCCACACTTATGGCGGCCAAAAGCGGTACAAAAGGGGGTGGTGATGGACGGAGCATCTGAATCAATCAAACACTCACACCCAGTCAAAAGATCTCGGTTTAATCCATCACCGTTCTTTAGCCCACTCTGCCACCCCGGTTCAGACATGGCTATATGCAAATCAATCTGACCCTGTGCCCCATGGGAACAGTCCAGCCCGAACTGCCAAGCCATGTCTTCCCTGCACCCGAAACAAGCTACAGAGGACCGGCTCCTGGCATTCCAGCAGTCCCCGCCCGGCTTGCTTGAATCCAGTGGCAAAGTGAGCAAGGGACTCACGTCTGAGCATACCCTGCCACACTTATGGCGCCCAAAAGCGGTACAAAAGGGGGTGTGATGGACGGAGCATCTGAATCAATCAAACACTCACACCCAGTCAAAAGATCTCGGTTTAATCCATCACCGTTCTTTAGCCCACTCTGCCACCCCAGTTCAGATATGGCTATATGCAAATCAGTCTGACCCTGTGCCCCATGAGAACAGTCCAGCCCGAACTGCCAAGCCATGTCTTCCCTGGACCGGAAACAAGCTACCGAGGACCGGCTCCTGGCATTCCAGCCGTCCCCAGCCCGGCTTGCTTGAATCCAGTGGCGAAGTGAGCAAGGGACTCACGTCTGAGCATACCCTGCCACACTTATGGCGGCCAAAAGGGGGTGGTGATGGACGGAGCATCTGAATCAATCAAACACTCACACCCAGTCAAAAGTTCTCGGTTTAATCCATCATCTTTCTTTAGCCCACTCTGCCACCCCAGTTCAGACATGGCTATATGCAAATCAGTCTGACCCTGTGCCCCATGGGAACAGTCCAGCCCGAACTGCCAAGCCATGTCTTCCCTGGACCGGAAACAAGCTACCGAGGACCGGCTCCTGGCATTCCAGCCGTCCCCAGCCCGGCTTGCTTGAATCCAGTGGCAAAGTGAGCAAGGGACTTACGTCTGAGCATACCCTGCCACACTTATGGCGGCCAAAAGCGGTACAAAAGAGGGTGGTGATGGACGGAGCATCTGAATCAATCAAACACTCACACCCAGTCAAAAGATCTCGGTTTAATCCATCACCGTTCTTTAGCCCACTCTGCCACCCCAGTTCAGACATGGCTATATGCAAATCAGTCTGACCCTCTGCCCCATGGGAACAGTCCAGCCCGAACTGCCAAGCCATGTCTTCCCTGGACCCGAAACAAGCTACCGAGGACCGGCTCCTGGCATTCCAGCAGTCCCCGCCCGGCTTGCTTGAATCCAGTGGCAAAGTGAGCAAGGGACTCACGTCTGAGCATACCCTGCCACACTTATGGCGGCCAAAAGCGGTACAAAAGGGGATGTGATGGACGGAGCATCTGAATCAATCAAACACTCACACCCAGTCAAAAGATCTCGGTTTAATCCATCACCGTTCTTTAGCCCACTCTGCCACCCCAGTTCAGATATGGCTATATGCAAATCAGTCTGACCCTGTGCCCCATGGGAACAGTCCAGCCCGAACTGCCAAGCCATGTCTTCCCTGGACCGGAAACAAGCTACCGAGGACCGGCTCCTGGCATTCCAGCCGTCCCCAGCCCGGCTTGCTTGAATCCAGTGGCGAAGTGAGCAAGGGACTCACGTCTGAGCATACCCTGCCACACTTATGGCGGCCAAAAGGGGGTGGTGATGGACGGAGCATCTGAATCAATCAAACACTCACACCCAGTCAAAAGATCTTGGTTTAATCCATCACCTTTCTTTAGCCCACTCTGCCACCCCAGTTCAGACATGGCTATATGCAAATCAGTCTGACTCTGGAGGTGGTGGAGGCAGAACATGTCGTTACAGCAAGGTTCAGCACAGTTGTTGTTGCTGAGGTGGTGACAGTGGGGGCCTGGAACCTGGTGCATCTTGGCCAGCCTGATAGGCCGGCTTCTGGCTCTGCATCCAAGGAATCTAGGGAGTCTGCATCAGAGAATCCATGTTCCGGGGCGAGATTGGCTTTACAGGTTGGTGTTGTCATCTGTAGCTTTCAGTTCTTGGTCACCTGTGGAACAGCGGAGAAATGGTCATTGAAGTGTACCCCACATGCTTGGTGTTAGATGTTTGGATGTTACATGTTACACACCACACAGTTTACATTGACATCACTTTGTATGGCTGCATGGTACTGAGCATCATGACATGATGTGGAGGTACATACATTACTTGTCCATGGTGTGACATGTCAATGGATACCATGTGCCAAGTACGGATTTTGTCATTACAAGGACATGTCGTCATCTAACAACTAGCAGCACAACAGCTTTATGTGAAGCATCTTTGTTGTTTTCTCTGCATGGAAGACATTACATCTGAGCATGAATTAGCCATTGTAATCTCATGCATACCTTTGTCATATCATGTGCTTTGCTTTCTTTTTACAACTGACCATACTTATTTTTTTGTCATATGGGCCTTGATGCTCTGCTCCCATGGCACTTACAGATAACATTCAGTGCTCGGTATTATTGTGCCCTGAATTTCTTAGACATGCGATTTGGTGAGTTACACTTTGGTTTCTGTGACAGTTACATACGATTGGCTGTCTGCACACTGGAAATGGCTATTGCATCTATGCTACGCTTGGTGGGATGTGAGGGCTGATGTGGTCATATGGCGCCATGCTTTTTGATAGAAATGACAGGGTGCTTGCATTGTCTACTTGCCTGTTCTGTGGCACATTTGGGGGGGATTTCAGACACATCTTTCTGGGTGTGTGGTGGAGTGCTCCATCTTGCTCAGCTCTGGGACAAGGGTGCCTGGTGGGAGTTTTAGTGCAGGCTTCCTAAACACAAACCCCCTCCCTGTTAAAATGGTTCCCTCCCTGTGAAGTTGAGCAGAGGGAGGGAATAGGTTATACATGGCTCTTGGATGGGAGAGTGATCCATCCCGCTCAGGGGTGAGACAAGAGAGCATAAGATGGCTACCTACCTGTGAGTTTGAATGGAGCAATGTAAAGTCTGCCACATGCCTCTGGTTGAGGGGGCAATGCTCCATCCTGCTCAGCTTTGGGACAAGGGTGCCAGGTGGACGTTGTAGTGCAGGCTTCCCATTCACAACCACCCCCTCCCTCTTGAGATGGCTACCTACCTGTTAGGTGAAGGTGGGCAATGCAATGGCTGACACATAGTTGTGGGTGTGGAGAGTGCTCCATCCTGCTCAGGGTTGGGACAAGAGAACATGAGATGGCTACCTACCTATACGTTTGGAGGGAGCAATACAATGGCTGCCACATGCTTCTGGGTAGGGTGTGGGGAGGGCTCCATCTTGCTGAGCTGTGGAACAAGGCTGCCCGATAGGAGTTGCTGTGCAGGCTTCCTCACAACAAACCCCCTCCCTGTTAAGATGGCTACCTACCTGTCAGTTTGGTCGGTGAAATATAATGCCTGCCACATTCTTCTGGGGGGGTGGGGTGAGTACTCCATCTTGCTGAGCTGTGGGACAAGGGGCTTTGGTCAGAGTTGTAGTGCAGGCTTTCTCTCCACAAACCCCCCTCCCTGTTAGGATGGCTACTTACCTGTAAGTTTGGTTGGTGAAATACAATGGCTGCCACATGCTTCTGAGTGGGGGTGTGGGGAGTGCTCCATCTTGCTGAGCTGTGGGACAAGGGTGCCTGGTGGGGGTTGTAGTGCTGGCTTCCTTACGACAGACATCCCTCCCTGTTACGATGGCTGGCTCCCTGTAGAGCAGAGGAAGGGAATGGTTACACATGGATCTTGGGTGGGGGGAGTGTTCCATACTGCTCAGCTGTGGGACAGGGGGCCTGGTGGGGGTCGTAGTCCTGGCTGCCTGTTAACATGCAACCCAGGGAATGTTGCTAGCTACCTTTGGGGTGGTTCAAAGGGAGTGAATGATACATCTGGGAGACATGTGTTGGGGAGTGTGTGGTGCACATGAATGCATTTGGGCCTAGGAGGTGTAGCTTTGTAATTGTGCAAGTCAGTACATAGCAGTGTGATGGTAGACATTTGTTTGTACTTACCAGCCTCCACTCCCCCGGGTATTCCTGTGAGACTCTCTGGATGCAGTATGGCAAGCACCTTCTCCTCCCATGCAGTTAATGTTCTTGGTGGAATGGGAGGGCCACCACCAGTCATCTGAGCCAGCTTGAGGTTCTTGTTGTTCCTCTCTTTCACCTTGCTCTTGAGGTCATGCCACTGCTTCACAATCTCCTTCTTGGTGCGCGGGACAGTCCCTACTTAATTGACTTTGATGACTATCCTTCCCCACATTGGTGCTCTGGTGGCTAATGGTGTCTGTTGGGCCAGTTTACCAAACAATTGTGGTACTTCTCTGATTACCTCATCTACCATGACTGACAACTCATTGTCAATGAATTTGGGCATTTTCTTCTCAGCCATTGTGTGTGATTTGCAAATGTGTTAAATGTGTAAGTGTGAGAGTGGTGGTGGTGATGTAAGTAGTGTGTGTGTGTTGTTGTGCTAGTGAGATGTGTGCTGGCTTGCCTCTCCTTTGTGCTGTAGAGTTGGTTCCTGCAGGGGTGGAGTTTTGCAAAGGATTCTGGTCACGGAAGGGGCTGATTTTTTACTCAGCTATGTGGGGGTGTCAAAATGAGGTATTGCTGTCAGGTGTGTTGTCTGGGTTGTCCTGGGTTTGTATTTTATAAGTTGCCATAGGGATGTGTTAATGGGGTGTGGTACATGTTTTTGGGAGCTGAGTTACTTTGATGTGTACACTTGGTGGCCTTGCTGTGTGTTTTTTTTTGATGACCGCCATACTTGTTCCAAAGCGACGCGGCGGTGGGTATGCAACCGCCCTTTCACCGGCTCTTCCCATTCATGACTGGTTGTGATCGCAGCAGTCGGAAACAGCAGAACGTTCTGCTGTCACCTCAACAGTATCCGAATTGGACATGCAGTCAATCTGCTGGCCGTGCAGCACTTTTGGATTTTTCAACCTCGAATCCGACCGCCACGGATGGATTTTCATCTGCTCCGCCCGCTACCGGCGGTCTTTCGTGGCATCGTTCCGCCGCAGTCGTTTTTTTCTGGTGGTTGATCCTAATCTCGCTGCCGGTTTTGCCACGGTACGTGCAGCCGGTTCATTTCCGCTACCAAGGCGGTCGGACCGGTTTTCCGCCCGCCATCCTAATCGACCCCTAAGTATTATTAAAAGCCATATCCATCTATAAGTTTGTAACCCTATCCTGGGAGTCCAAAAATAAAGATTACTTAGGCCATCCCAGAGGTAGTTTTAATCTCACCTTTATTATTTTGTACTGCTGAGTAGATCCTTGAATGTGTGTATGTATTGTCTCCCCCATACCCGTTTGCTCCGTCCCTGGCATTGGTCTGCGTAGGGACGTTGTAGCAGCCCTATGATGAAGCATGCCACTACTAGTGGATGAGGGCAATTTTAAAACACCTTGCATCTTTCCTGTGTGATATTCTTTAACTTTTAGAGTATTCACATTTCCTCCTTTTTCTTTCTGTTTGTGAAATATTTCATATTTAGTGAGGATGGAAAGGAGATGTACCTCTCTCCCCTTTTTTGTGTGTTGGAACAATGGCTCACAGGGACTGACACACTGCCTAGTATGTGGTGGGTGGAACAAAATGTGAATGGCACAATAGCAGAACATGGGCTTAGTGGTTCAGTGATGTAATATCGATGTACAAAATATCGATATACAAAAATATCGATGCAAAAATATAGACTACAAAAATATCAACTCCCTATATTTAAACAGGTAAGTACAAGAATATTGAATAAAAAGTATCGAAGTAAAAAATATAGATGTACAAAATATTGCCTTAAAAATGTATAAAACATAAAATAAATATATTAAATATTATTAATAGTTTTAACATAATACATTTAATTTAATATACATTTTAACTAAATATAACAAATAAACATAATCAACTGGTACGGTACTAAAAACACAAAACTTGATTAATTTATTTTATAACTACTCAAAACATTCAATAAATGTTATATAATTAAATTACTTCCCACCCTATTCCCCTATAAACCCACAACACACAAAATTCATCACATTTCCTAATCCGTAACGATACCGCAGTGCCGTGGAGCCTCGGTTGGCCTGGGATAGCCGGCCTCTCTCGGGGGCCCGGTGCGTAGAGCCGCTCACTTGGGGACAGGAGCGCGGACGGAAGGGGGCCGCCTCCATCGCCCTTAGTGCACCGCATGTTCATGGGGCATTCGGTGCTAAATCATTCGTAGATTCGTCAATGATACAATAAATGATCAATAGCTAAAGTGGGCTGACACATTGCCCTATGCTGTGATGGGCAGAAGGAAAATGTGAATGGCACAAAAGCTGAATATTGGGTGAATTGGTCTCACCCATCATCCCATGAAGTATGCCATGGTGGGCCTAAGCAAAATAAGAATGAAACAAAAAAAAATTATCAATGGCTAAAGTGGGCTGATAGATTACTAGGGGTGGGCGGAATCTGCGAAATTGACTTTCGCAAACTATCGCGAAAATGTTGAAAATCTCTGCAAACACGTGGAAATATCGCGAAGACTCTGAAGTTTTTTTCCCGCCTGTTCGCGATATTTTCTGCGGGATCACGTTGGAAATGTCTTGCAAAATTGCCCATGCGGTCGCCTATGGGCGCCGCGGCCATCTTGTTTTCACTTATCCCGCCCGCTCGCGATGCTTATTTCCTGTTCCGGGTCACGCAATGCATACTCGTGCCCGTTCACGATATGCATTTCCTAATCGGGAACGCTTTTACGTGTTTGCAACGCTTTCGGGGGAAAATATCGCGCAAACTTGCCCACGCGGTCGCAATGGGTGCGGCCATCTTGTTTTTCACTCTATTGCTATGGTTCTGGGGGCTGCTTTTGAATCCTTAATCTATTTTTTCAATCCTTTGTTTCTAGAAACTTTTTTTGATCTTTTTTATTTATTATTTCTCTGACTATTTTCCTGCTTCTATATTTTTGGTTTTTGTCTACTTTTTGTGTGTTTTTAACTAATTTTTCACTCTTTTTCTATTGCCTGTTCTTTTCATTTTTTTTACTTACTTTTTCCATTTTTTTACCTTTCTTTCCTGCCCTGTGTACCCCAGAACCATGTCGAAAGGGCAAAGGGCTAGACCCAGGAGCTAGAGACGCGACCGCCTTCCTTGCGGAAGGCAGCGCCCACAAGGGTTGAAGGCACAGGCCTTATTTAGGGAGGCGGAGTTGGCTTCACTGGTTTGCTTTGTACAGCGCCACCTCCCCTTAACCCTGGCAGCAGGTGGCAGGCCTGGGTCTGGGTACGGGCTCCGGGAGCGTCAGCAGTGGTGGGAGAAGTTGCGACGGGCAGTGTTTCGCTGCTCTGGAGTCCGGTGCACCTCCGATATCCTGGACCGGGAGCAGGACCTGCTGGACCTGCTAGGAGTGGAGGTCCCGGGTCTTGTTGAGTAACTATTTAATTATTACTACTTTGTGTCTGTTCTTCTGCTCTGTATTATATATTGCGAATATCTTTTTTTTTCCAACCAGTTAGAATGCTGCTGCTTACATTACAGGTAAACTACGTTTAAAAGTCTTCTGTGATTGTTATGACACAGGTGCTCTTCTGCGCTTCTAATCTTACTTGTTTGCAACTTTGCGCTTGCGCTCGCTTAGCGTGATTATGTAAGAGTTTATTTTAGAGAAATTAAGTTACGTAATGCTATAGTGACTCTAGTCCTTACTTTGTCCTGTCAATAAGATATGGGGCGCGGATTGATACTTAGGTTTAGTTACTTTGTATGAGTTTGTAATTTTTTAGAGGTATGCGTGATGCCCCCTTTGTTACGTCACGTGCTGCTAGCACCCCAGTCTTTAGTAGAACCTTTTCTAGTTTTTTCAATGAGTGGTAATAGGCTTAGCACTAGCAGAACATCTGCATCAATCAATCAACCAAAAATTTGGTGTATACAAAAATGTAGTCATGTGTCCTCCATTTGACCATTTATGCATTGATGAGGACTAAAAGAAGTGGAAATGCATACTTCATGTACAATTGGCACACCTGGAATAGATGGGCTAGGTCAGGTAGTACGTACTACATAGGCTTAGTTAGTATTCTGGAATTAAGTTACGTAATGCTATAGTGACTGTAGTCCTTACTTTGTCCTGTCAATAAGATATGGGGCGCGGATTGATACTTAGGTTTAGTTACTTTGTATGAGTTTGTAATTTTTTAGAGGTATGCGTGATGTCCCCTTTGTTACGTCACGTGCTGCTAGCACCCCAGTCTTTAGTAGAACCTTTTCTAGTTTTTTCAATGAGTGGTAATAGGCTTAGCACTAGCAGAACATCTGCATCAATCAATCAACCAAAAATTTGGTGTATACAAAAATGTAGTCATGTGTCCTCCATTTGACCATCTATGCATTGATGAGGACTAAAAGAAGTGGAAATGCACACTTAATGTACAATTGGCACACCTGGAATAGATGGGCTAGGTCAGGTAGTATGTACTACATAGGCTTAGTTAGTATTCCGGAATCAGAATGGAAGACTAGATTAGTGTTGGTAAATAGTAACCCCCGATACTGCTTGTTGACCAGATGAGATGAATCAATTAATTTATTGTAATTTTTGTTTACATGAATGTTTTTTTGACCGTCCTTTAAAAATATTTTATTTGTTTCACACCAATAATCAATGTTTGTCTCTTTTCATGTTCAGCACCCAGGGGCAGGCAGACAGTGTCCAGTTGGCGTGAGCAGCAGAACAGCAACAGGAGGACAACAACGAGGGCTCTTCTGCTGGCCCTGGTAAGTCTTCCTGTTTTTAATATTAGTAATTCTTATTCCCAAACTTTTACTGCACCATATTTTTTCCGAACAATTGCTTCCGTTTCCTTATGCTATTTTTTACCAACAATTGTTCTTCGATCTGGACTACCTGTTTCTAAATTCTTGTTATCCCTGCCTCTAACTGCCTCTGCTATGATGACTCTCTGTACTACTATTATTAGTCTGTCTGTAGCTAAGCTTGCCCAGTTGGCCACTCTTTATTTAAAAGGTTTTAAATGAAACTCAGATTCCCCTGTAGCTCTAGCTATTGAGTCCAGTCCTTTGGGTTGTCCTCTTGTACTACTTCTATTCTTATTGATATTGAGTCTTTGTTAATCTTGAGGCTTTTCGACAATTCCCACCAACAAATGCACAACCAGATTTTGCTATTTTGATAGGATAGGACATACTACTACTGTTGTAGGGATTTTGCACATACAGAACTTTTCACAAGAAAATAGGATGTTGGTGACGGTAGGTTGGACCTTCCTCGCACCTCAATCAGAAGTTCAGAATCCACGACAATCCCCTCCTCGACTAGTTAGTAGCATCTCGTCATAACTATTAGCTCTCCGAACCCCCGACAAGATACCCAACAAGTAGACAACCCAGAACATAACACTCCCGACCTCTCGGTCGTGAAAGCAATGCACATGCACACCCTTCCTTTTGCTCGCTCACTCGTGTAAGTCCACACCAAATACCACCAAGTCTATGTAAGTTCAAAAGTTTTCTTTTCAATTGACAAGCTCTGTACGTTGTTCTATAATGCAGCACCAGCATGAAAATGCATACCATTAAAACAATAAACATTGTTACACTTAGTTACAGTTACTTACAACAAGTACAGGTGCATAGAAAAAAATGGGAAATCATGATAACTGAACAGAGGTGGAAGCACCACCATCTCCTTGATAGGAATATAGTTTATATCAAATTATAAATGTAGATCTCTGAGTGAATTCTGGGGACCCCTCACCTTAGAAGAACCTTGTACTGGTAGTTGTTACATCATAAGCTCTGCAAAGCTCTGTTACGTAGAAGGGAATCTTCTGTCTGTAATGAGAAAAATGGTGCGGGTTACTATATTGCAAGCATTTCTCAGCCGTGCCAAAAAGTGTAGCATTTTTATGGTTTGGCAATATGGACTAACACCAGAACTCCATAATGTGGCTTGTTAATGTTTTGGTTGACCTAGTATGCAGCGCTTAGACAGTAGCAGTATGAGATCATGTGGGCTCAAAGGTGTCTTATACCACAAGCTGCGAGGTAGCGTCATGTGTGCAAAAAAGAAAGACACAAAGGTAAAATGGTTGCATGGCTCGGGGTAACTAAGCAAAGACTAGAATGGCCGTAGGACCATATAACTAATAGTGTCTACTCTACTACTACCTGATTTGTACTAGTGATGTATGTTGTATATGTATGTATTACTATTAACTCATGTTTCACTCTTGCTACTGACCAATAGGGGGAGGTGTATATGACACCTAAAAAATGTGTAATGTTTTTTCTAGGCGCACTACCGCCCACCAGTGCCGGGGCCAGCTGAGAAGGCGACGCGGCTGGCGAGGATGCGGCAGTTGCAGATGGAGCTGCAGGAGGTGAGCCAGCACCAGTGGGGGGTGGTGGTAAGTTAGATTCATAATCCTTAACTATTGACATTACACTCAATGCAAGGTGTTCTGTATGTATACGGACGGTACTGTTGAGACTTAGTAAGTAAGAAGTTGTTGTGAACGTTTGAAGAGTGAAGACACCCTTTAATTGGCATTAGTAAAGGCATTAGGGGCGGGAGTATTGAGTAACCAATTGCCTCTTCTATCTGATTTCAACTCTGCTTTGAAAGTTTTATGAAGAAGACTAAAAGTCAGATCAGATCACCTGTTGTTGAACTAAAAAGGGAAAGACGGGTGGAAGGAAGAAGGACGGGCGAGATTTAATATTTATGACTGACAGAGAGAAGGATACGTGTGATGCAAGCATGCACATTGCAAAGGTGGCTGATAGGAATCAGATGCATGGTTGATTGAATGCCTGAAAAAATCCTGCAAATGTTAAAGCCCAAGCAAGTGGGAGGATAGATACATACCACAAATGTTATGTACTGTGCTTTATAGTGCTACCATGCCACTATGTTTATAATTAACTTGTCTTACTGTTTTTCTAATAGTATATTTTACAATAGTCTTGTTTTTTCTTTTTGATATACAGCTACTCCTTCCACGGGGAAACCGGATTGGAAGGAGTTGGCCACCAAGACACGGCACCAGAAGCTGGGGGCCATACAATTGGAATATCGTCGGCAGGTGTTCCTGGAAGAGGAGGAGGAGGAGGTGGCAGCAGCTGAAACCTCCTCCAATGCCCCGGACCCCAGCCACTGCCCTCCAGCGGTACGGCGCCACCGTCTGGTGGCTGCCCGCTGCCACCTTTCCATCACTGGTGCCCCTCCACTGTGGCTGCAACTACCGCGCTCTAAAGCGCCACGCCGCCCTGTTTGAGGAGGCAGTGCGTTTCCTCCAAAGACAATCCCGCCGAACATAGGAGACCCTGTTTATTGCCCCTTTTTTATTTATTGTTTTGGTGGGTGGGAATTGGGTGTTGGTGTTTTGGAAAATTGAACATTTGGTTGGACTTTTTCTTTACAGACTTTGGTTGGGGTTAGGGAGAGGGGTGGGTCAGGTTTTGTGTTTTATTTTACATAGTTTATTTTTGTTAGGGTTAATATATCAATATTTCTACTTTACATACAATGTTGTTAACATTTTGTGGGTGGGGTTCTGTTTTACATCACACTGTTTCCTTGCTGGTGCAGGGCCGCTCATAGCCAGTGTTTGACATAAATAATTGGCTGACTTTGTAAGGCACAAACAGATAGGTGCAGCACTCCTCACTGATTGAGTTGTCATACTAGTACTGTCAGTCTCTCTCTTCTAGTCTATGCATTCTTTAACTGGACTCAAAGGAGTGTGTCAATTGATTGAAAACATGTCCATTATTAATTATGCCTCCCCCAAACTTCTCTTACCTTTGCTTGATGTTTAACTTAGGCACAGCGATGGCTGCATGGTGAGGATGGTTTCCTTTCCTAACATGCCATGATTGTGGTGGTGGTAGTAGTAGTAGACACTGGCAGGGCAGCAGCATTTGCAAAAAAAGAAAATGAGACAGTCAGTCGCCTGAGAGAGACTGTTCGAGGAGTAGTAGAATGAAGTACAGTACACAACTTACCGCAAAACAATAATATGCAAAAATATTTTACAACAAAACATAATGGTGGTGGGGATAGCCTACTATACAGAGTTACAAACTGTAGTCGTGTTGAGTCACTTGACTAGGCCTCCTGTACACTCGACACAAGGCTAACAGTTAGTGCTGTGTATGAGGATGACAACAAATCCAATTAATGCTGGCAATTAATGTGGATGTATATGTTCCTTTGGTAAATAAAAATCACCTCTAAAATATACTGCTCATGGGTGGGAAAGCAGAAGAAGATCCTCGCTCTGCCTTGAAATTGAAGTACTGTTGCTTTCGCCACATCCGCCCCAGCAAGCGTGTGATAAATTATTGGTGTACATTTAATTTAGTCACACCTCAATAAGTCACACAGCCCGGGGGAAGAGGCTTAGGGTTTGTTGAATGGATGGGAAGTGGGGTTTGGGGAAAGGTTTGAAAATGAAAAACAGTACGCATGGACAAACAACAAATGACAAACTCTGTAGACTACAATATCCATATCAGTATGTTAAGGGAGAAAAAGGAGACCCAGATTATATACAGTTTTTTTTCAGTTGTTCCGGGCTTACTTTTACAGATAGCAAAGAAAAATGTTAAATATTGATAGGGATGAATCATAATCAGAGAGCAAACCTAATGATAATAATAACAACAAGAATAACACACTGTTGTAAAGATTGTAGACAAAAAAATGAGTCAAATTATTTAAAAGATGATGAAAGTTGATACTGTTACTGTGTTATCCTGGTCAAAAATGTGGATTTGCATCTCGGCATTCCTCTTGATCCTCTCGTCCATCAATCTTGGGTGTCGCCACTGCCTGCCTGGCAAATGTAGATTTATTGGTAAGGTAAGTGTGTATTGTTTTCCCAAGTATAGCACAGGGTAAGGCCCGGCCTGTAAAGTAGATGGAAAAACAAAAGTGATATCATTGAGAAACTAAGTTGAAACAAAGGCACAAGTTATAGTATAGTGCAACAAGAACACTTTCCGAGGTGGCATGTATGCATCCTCTCTACTGTAGTCTGTTTCCAGCATTGACCTACAACAGCAACAGGACAGAGCAGGCCCACAGTGACGGCACGCCACTTAGTACATTCTCTGTTTAGAGTAATTTTTTCAAAGAGTTGGACAAAACACATATACAGCAACATAGCATTTTACAGTTTAAGTGACTAAATCAATGCATCGCAGTCATACCACCGCTACACTGGACTCCACTTCTACACAGACATTCAGGTCTGCTGTGGTTATTGTTGACTTGTTTAACTTTTATGCCACTCATGAAACGTCCTGACTTGTTATTGTTCCATTAATCATCTCAGATACTTGTACTGACTGACTGTGAAGATCGGCCTGCAGTAGAAGTACAATTTTGTTATTAATATTAAACAACAAGAGTAGAAATATTATTGACTTGAGTCACTCTTTAGTGTGTACACTACGACTAGTACACTTTGACTTCACTTCAAGCACAACAAACAACAAAAACATAAACACCAATCACTCAGAGTCAGGTGTCCAATGCATCCCATTCATTTTCATTACCTGTTCCTTCTCATCTCAAGTTAACGGGCTGTCTCTATCATCATCATCATGGACGGTGCTGTTGTCATACTCAGTGTGCAGTGTACAGATTGAGTCCCCTTCCTGTATTCAATCAAAAGCAATGTATCAAGCTGCAGTAGAAGTACGCATTTCTTATTAAAAATAGTTGCAAGAAGGGGAAAATTGCCTTCAGTTCCTTTTAGTGTGTAGAATGATGATTATTACAAATAGTGCACAATGAAATAACTTCAAGCACAACAAAATCACTCAGTCTGCGTCCAATGCATGGCATCATTCATTACCTGTTCCATCTCATTTTCAGTTAATGGGCAGTCTCTCTCGGCTCAGAAAGGAGGATAGCTATAGTAATAATCATGCTCCACTTCTTTTGGAGGGTTGGAGGGACTAGGAAAGATTATATTTTTTCTTCTATTTTGCATCATCCAATCATCATCTGTCTTGAGGGCAATGGATTTAGGGAGATTCAGGAGGATGGAGCAGAGGAGCTGGATTCGGAGGACTGTACTGTGAAATGCAGACAGCTGAAACTCATATATTGAAATAAAAAGAGTATTTATTTATTTATTTATTTATTTATTGACATTTGTAGAGCGCGGCGAATACCCGTGGGCGTCTCGGCGCTAATTAAGGGATGGATCAGCAACTGGGGTAAAGAAGATATACAAGGCTATTGGTCAAATAACTACGTCTTTAGCTGTTTGCGGAATGTGAACAGGGAGGGACTTGCTCGGATATGTGCAGGAAGGGTGTTCCAGAGTCTCGGGGCGGCAACCAGGAAACGCCTGTCGCCCCAGGTGACTGTTCTAGTGCGAGGCACAGCCAAGAGGTTCTGTAGAAGACGGTGGTGATGGATTTGTTGTGATTCAAAGTTTGCAACCGGAAAGACAGACACACAAATAAAGGATACCAATCTTAATTGTCAGGGAAGTATAGCTTGTCCTCAAACTCTGGGGGTTCAACCTGAAGTAGGTAATCATCATGTAACACACTACTTCAGTCACCTGAGCCGCTGTCCTCATCATCCTCCCTTGATTCATGTATTGTGTAATTCGGTGGTATGAATTGCTGATTCATTTTGATCATTGTTAACCTCTCCACGTTTTTGGACGAGACACTGGTCCTTCTCACTGTTACAATGGAACCAGCAGCACTGAAAACACGTTCGGAAGAAACACTTGCGACATGGCAAACCAGATAGCTTATCGCCAGCATGTTGATCAGTGGCCATTGGACCCTTTTCCCATATCAATACTGCAATGGGTTTTGATCAATGTACACCTCTGTTGGGTTGTCCAGATAAGCCTGGACCATCTGTGTAATGTTCAGGGGTGCTAAACTTTTTTCCGGGTCTTTTCTCTGTGCATCAGCACTGCGTTTTCCAATGCCTAAATGTAAAAACCAATCTTGTAAAGATTCTACTGGGCCGAATGTTCCAGGTATTGCTGTTGTCGATAGTGATGGTGAGTGTTCTGAGCCAAACGCACTGCCCTCAGCCTCCGAAGTTGCACTTGATGCCGGATGCCCTGCTGCAGTACTTGTTTTGGGTTGATCTAGCGGGCTTTTAAATTTAATTAGCAGCCGTTCATTTTCCAACTTTCTCGCTGCCTCAGCTATCCAAGTTTTGTAGCGGGCAACATCCATCTCTGAAACAGGAATTAATATCTTCAGTGCCAATTTTGTTTGCGGATCCAGAATTGTGGCAGAAATGTAATGTTCTTGTGACAAAATCTTATTTTGTACCCTTGTATTGTCAACTAAGCGACGGGCTAAGCGCTCCACCAACTCATACGCTTCTTTTTTTTCCTCTACACCTTTGTATGATTCAGACACCCCCTTTAGCTGATACTCTAGCTTTGCAATAATGGGATAGCTTGGCCCATAGCACAGTCCTCCTTGCTGACTTCACGTGTGAAGACTTCAAAAGGACGAAGCATCTCAGTCAGGCATTTAACTAGGAACCACTGGTCCATCTGAAGGGTCATACCTTTCACAGTAGCATCCCCTCTTCGCATGACATATTCATTGAGTGGCCAGTACTGCTCAAACAGACGATCAAACATGTAATAAGTTGAGTTACAACATGTGCCCACCTCCTGGATGAGTGTTTTGACTGGCATTTTATAGTCACATTGAATGATCCTCAGCTGCTTCCAAGCTTTAAAAGAATGGCTAAAATGAGTGCATATTCTTCGGCAGGTGGTCAGTAAGTTGCTGACTATGGGTTATTTTTTCAGAAAGTATTGAACTATCATTTTTATGCACTGCGCCAAACACTGAACCCTGAAATAGGAACCAAGCTCCTTGGCCTTAAGTACATTACTGCCATTATCTGTGGAAACAAAACCAATACTAAGCCCTCTTGGGCGCAGCCATTCAAAAACCTTGCTGCGAAACTCTTCCAAAATATTTACAGCAGTATGAGATTTCTCCATGGCGAACATGGCTACAGTTGCCTTTTTCCGAGTAGCTGTAAAAATCTGAGCTGTGTCAAGAGCACCTCCTTCAGATAGCTTATCTCTAACCCCCACAAAAGAGACCCAGTGTGCAGTGATGCACATGTAATCTGTGGCTTGTCAACTGGTCCACATGTCTGTTGTCAGGTGGATATTGTGAACAGCTCTCTGCTGCAAAGCTTGTCCAACCAATTCCAGCACATCATGATGTAGTGGCAGAACAGCAATTCTTGCGAAATAGAACCATCTGGGAACCTTCCATTTAGGGCAGATGGCTGACACAAATTCAAGGAAACCTACCCCTTCCACAAATGAAAAAGGGAGAAGGTCTAGCGCTAACATTTTAGCCAGCTTCGCATTGTACAACCGTGCCGTTGGGTGCTTGCGTTGGAACTACCTGTCCGACCTAAGCATGCTCTCAATGGTAGGCTGAATTACTTTCCTTTGTGGTGCTGATGTTTTCATCAACCCACTTAGGCTCAACGACGCACTTTGTTTCATTGCAGTACTCGGTCGCCTTGGTGTCTTA
Organism: Lissotriton vulgaris; assembly: GCF_964263255.1. Lineage (NCBI taxonomy): Eukaryota > Metazoa > Chordata > Amphibia > Caudata > Salamandridae > Lissotriton > Lissotriton vulgaris. The sequence goes on from NC_141689.1 coordinate 1,860,618,077, forward strand.
GCCTGACCCTGAGTATGGCTCTTACTGTGGTGCCACTGAGTTGTTGCTGAGGAGGATGTGGGTGGTACCACTACACTACTGGGGACAGGGCTAGAAATGCTTCCCTCTTCTTCACCTTCCACCGCAATAATATCGACCCCTGATTCTTCATGCTCAACATCAATGGGTTTCACCATGTCTTCCCTGGACCGGAAACAAACTTCCGAGGACCGGTTTCTGGCATTTCAGCCGTCTTCAGCCCGGCTTGCTTGAATCCAGTGTTAAAGTGAGCAATGATTAAACCAGAGGCAAAGTGAGCAGATGCTCCGTCCATCACCCCCCTGTTTTGTACCGCTTTGTTCGCCATAAGTTGGCAGGGTATGCTCAGACGTGAGTCCCTTGCTCACTTTGCCACTGGATTCAAGCAAGCCTGACTGAAGATGGCTGGAATGCCAGAAACCGGTCTTGGAAGCTTGAATCCGGTCCAGGGAAGGCATGGCTTGGCAGTTAGGGCTGGTCTGTTCCCATGAGGCACAGGGTCATACTGATTTGCATATGGCCATGTCTGAACTGGGGTGGCAGAGTGGGCTAAAGAACGGTGATGGATTAAACCCAGATCTGTTGACTGGGTGTGAGTGTTTGATTGGTTCAGATGCTCCGTCCATCACCACCCCCTTTTGTACCACTTTGTTCACCATAAGTTGGCAGGGCATGCTCAGACGTGAGTCCCTTGCTCACTTTGCCACTTGATTCAAGCAAGCCTGGCGTAAGATGGCTGGAATGCCAGAAACTGGTCCTAGGAAGCTTGAATCTGGTCCAGGGAAGGCATGGCTTGGCAGTTCGGGCAGGACTGTTTCCATGAGGCACAGGGTCAGACTGATTTGCATATGGCCATGTCTGAACTGGGGTGGCAGAGTGGGCTAAAGAACGGTGATGGATTAAACCCAGATCTGTTGACTGGGTGTGAGTGTTTGATTGGTTCAGATGCTCCGTCCATCAACACCACCTTTTGTACCACTTTGTTCGCCATAAGTTGGCAGGGTATGCTCATACGTGAGTCCCTTGCTCAATTTGCCACTGGATTCAAGCAAGCCTGACTGAAGATGGCTGGAATGCCAGAAACCGGTCTTGGAAGCTTGAATCCGGTCCAGGGAAGGCATGGCTTGGCAGTTAGGGCTGGTCTGTTCCCATGAGGCACAGGGTCATACTGATTTGCATATGGCCATGTCTGAACTGGGGTGGCAGAGTGGGCTAAAGAACTTTGATGGATTAAACCCAGATCTGTTGACTGGGTGTGAGTGTTTGATTGGTTCAGATGCTCCGTCCATCACCACCCCCTTTTGTACCACTTTGTTCACCATAAGTTGGCAGGGCATGCTCAGACGTGAGTCCCTTGCTCACTTTGCCACTTGATTCAAGCAAGCCTGGCGTAAGATGGCTGGAATGCCAGAAACTGGTCCTAGGAAGCTTGAATCCGGTCCAGGGAAGGCATGGCTTGGCAGTTCGGGCAGGACTGTTTCCATGAGGCACACGGTCAGACTGATTTGCATATGGCCACGTCTGAACTGGGGTGGCAGAGTGGGCTAAAGAACGGTGATGGATTAAACCCAGATCTGTTGACTGGGTGTGAGTGTTTGATTGGTTCAGATGCTCTGTCCATCACCACCCCCTTTTGTACCGCTTTGTTCGCCATAAGTTGGCAGGGTGTGCTCAGACGTGAGTCCCTTGCTCACTTTGCCACTGGATTCAAGCAAGCCTTGCTGAAGCCGGCTGGAATGCCAGAAACTGGTCCTAGGAAGCTTGAAACATGTCCAGGGAAGGCATGGTTCGGAGGTTCATGCTGTACTGTTCCCATGAGGCACAGGGTCAGACTGATTTGCATATGGCCATGTCTGAACTGGGGTGGCAGAGTGGGCTAAAGAACGGTGATGGATTAAACCCAGATCTGTTTACTGGGTGTGAGTGTTTGATTGGTTTAGATGCTCCGTCCATCACCACCCTCTTTTGTACCGCTTTGTTCGCCATAAGTTGGCAGGGTATGCTCAGACGTGAGTCCCTTGCTCATTTTGCCACTGTATTCAAGCAAGCCTGGCTGAATACAGCTGGAATGCCAGAAACGGGTCCTAGGAAGCTTGAATCCAGTCCAGGGATACGTGGCTTGGCAGTTCGGGCTGGACCGCTACCATGAGGCACAGGGTCAGACTGATTTGCATATGGCCATGTCTGAACTGGGGTGGCAGAGTGGGCTAAAGAACGTTGATGGATGAAACCCAGATCTGTTGACTGGGGGTGAGTGTTTGATTGGTTCAGATGCTCCCTCCATCACCACCCCCTTTTGTACCGCTTTGTTCACCATAAGTTTGCAGGGTATGCTCAGACGTGAGTCCCTTGCTCACTTTGCCACTGGATTCAAGCAAGCCTGGCTGAAGAGGGCTGGAATGCCAGAAACCCGTCCTAGGAAGCTTGAATCCGGTCCAGGGAAGGCATGGCTTGGCAGTTCGGGCTGGACTGTTCCCATGAAGCACAGGGTCAGACTGATTTGCATATGGCCATGTCTGAACTGGGGTGGCAGAGTGGGCTAAAGAACGGTGATGGATTAAACCCAGATCTGTTGACTGGGTGTGAATGTTTGATTGGTTCAGATGCTCCGTCCATCATCACCCTCTTTTGTATCGCTTTGTTCGCCATAAGTTGGCAGGGTATGCTAAGACGTGAGTCCCTTGCTCACTTTGCCACTGGATTCAAGCAAGCCTGGCTGAAGACGACTGGAATGCCAGAAACCGGTCCTAGGAAGCTTGAATCCGGTCCAGGGTAGGCATGGCTTGGCAGTTCGGGCTGGACTGTTCCCATGAGGCACAGGGTCAGACTGATTTGCATATGGCCATGTCTGAACTGGGGTGGCAGAGTGGGCTAAAGAACGGTGATGGATTAAACCCAGATCTGTTGACTGGGTGTGAGTGTTTGATTGGTTCAGATACTCCGTCCATCTCCACCCCCTTTTGTACTGCTGTTATTGTTGCGGCTGGTGCTGCACACTTATCTTCTGAGTTTCCGCCTGCGTTGATTGTGTACTACTTTGTGATAATGACATTTCAATATCACTGCTCATTAGTAGACTGGCTGCCTCTGTGACACTCAAGGGCTTGGCCCTAGGTTGGTGGGGTTGGACCGCTGGTGTGGAGGTGCTGCTCCCAGCTTGGTTCCGGGACAACGCTGCTGCATGCGTACGTTTTTTTGGTCCCAAAAAAAACATTGTCCGGCACACCAGTCGTGGTTAGTAGCACTTCCTTTTTCTGTTCCTTCTTCTCACCGGCAACTATCTTGGCAATGGACCTGGTACCTTTCTTTGGGGCCATCTTATTCAGATGTCAGGCAGGACGTAGATGCACAAGTTGTGGTCACATACGGACATGATGCGCAGCAGGACTTCTGTCTGACTGGCAGTACAACGGGTGATGATGATGACACCTCCTCCTCTGGCTTTTTGTGCACCTAAAAGCAAATAAGCCAGGAGAAGAACATCAGTGAAATGTTGCATTTTTTGTTGTGGTTTCAGTTACTACTGTACTAGTACAAACAAACAAACAAAAGAAGATATAGTCTAGCCATTTCTGAGACTTGTCAACAAGGGCTATGTTATACTACAGTGCCCACACTACACTCTCAAGAAGGATAGGAAAGAGAATAAGAATCACCAAAATACAAATGTGGAAGTGGGATGGACCCAGTTTGGCATTGAATTATTTGAGCATCACATCATTCATGGAGCTGCTGCTGGCAAAGGGGATGGATGGATGGAAGCAGTAAGCCAATAGGAAAACCATGCAGGCCTATGTAGCAAAAGCAGGACACTAGTAATAACTCCCACCACAAAAAAAGGCCACCAGCCACATGGACACTCACAAATCACAAGCAACAAGCAGGAGGCCTGAGAAACACCATGAACTGACAAAAGGCCTATAAAAGCCAAGCAAAGGATGCAAGCTAAAGGACACTGCTCTGCCTTTTTAATGCAATAAAATGCAAAAACAAAATTACACAGGCCAAAAAAAAGGTCTGCAGGGTGCATGCATTGCACACCAACACACACCAGACACACACAACAAAAGCATGGGCCTCATTTATGAGAAGTGACGCATCGCTGCGTGAAAGCAGCGATGCGTCACTTCTCAGTGCGCCCTCCTTTCGACATGATTGATGCGTCATATTTACTGTTTGACGCATCATGTCGCAAGGAGTTACAGATACGTCAGTATTTCTGACGTATCTGTATGGCGCAAAAGTGACGCATTGCTGGAGGGTATCACAAAAGTGACGCAACTCCAGCAATGCGTCCTTTCACATGGGGCAAGCCCCATATGAAAGGGCCTGCGTCAGTCTTATGCCTGCTGTGAGGCAGGCTCAAGATTTTGACACAACAGCGTCCTAGAAGTGACACAGTGAAATCTCATAGATTTCACTGCGTCACTTCTATGAGGCTTTTTACGGGGGAACGCCCCCACTGCATACATTATACCTGACGCAGGTATAATGTAGCGCAGGGGTTTACAAAGTGACGCATCTGCTTAGATGCGTCACTTTGTAAATAGTGCGCACCGCCGATGTGTCACAAAAAGTGACGCATCGGAAGCGCAAAACTGACGCAAGGCATCATAAATGAGGCTCTATGTCTTTAAGACAACCAACATCAGAAACCCCACCCCAAAAAACACATTTCCAAACTCAATCCAATGTCATCCATGCCCTAAATGATGTCTAAATTCAACAGACCACACAGAAACACTTGTATAATGCACCTGTGGCTACCTGCTCTGAGCGTACTGGATGAAAGCAGGCCTGTTGGCAGACAAGGCCAGACAAGTTTGCAGGCCTAGGCTTCAAAATGGCCACCAGCCACAAGAATAGGCCCACCCAACTACAGGAAACAGAAGACAGACAATGGACTGCAGGCCTATTGCAAAAAGCACACTGCCAGCCTTCAAAATGGCCGCCAGTCTCATGGCCAGGCCTACCCACAACAAGAAGCATAGGCCACAAAGGAATAGCATGCAGGCTTATATGGCAAAAGCAGGACACTAAAAACTCCCACCACAAAAAAGGCCACCAGCCACATGGACACTCATAAATCACAAGCAACAAGCAGGAGGCCTGGGAAACACCATAAACTGACAAGAGGCCTATAAAAGCCAGGCAAAGGATGCATGCTAAAGCACACTGCTCTGCCGTTTTAACCCCTTGCGTGCTGATGACAGAACGGTTCCGTCATCAGCATCAGTTGAGCTGTGCTGATGACGGAACCGTTCCGTCATGACTCCGCCCGCGCAAGGCGGAGTCAGCACAGGCGGAAAATACGCCCCGCACGCAAGGGGTTAATGCAATAAAATGCAAAAACGAAAATACACAGGCCAAAAAAAAGGTCTGCAGGGTACATGCATTGCACACCAACACATACCAGACACACACAACAAAGGCACGTCTTTAAGACACACAACATCAGAAACCCCATCCCAAAAAAAAGACATTTCCCAACTCAATCCAATGCTATCCATGCCCTAAAAGATGTCTAAATTCAACAGACCACACAGAAACACTTGTTTTATGCACCTGTGGCTACCTGCTCTGAGCCTACTGGATGAAAGCAGGCCTGTTGGCATCAAGGCGAGAAAAGCTTGCAGGCCTAGGCTTCAAAACGGCCACCAGCCACATGTCCAGGCCCAACAACAGAAAACCCACCCCAAAAAAATACATTTCCCAACTCAATCCAATGCAATCTATGCCCTAAATGATGCTTGAAAATGAAATACATTCAAAACACACCAAAGGAACCGTTGCTTCATAATGCACCCACCCATGACTTGCTCTGGGCCTACTGACAACTAATACCCACAACAATTTTAAAAAAAGGAATGATAAGTACCAACATTAAATTGTAGTTGCAAGTGCAACAACTGCAATGCCCCCATCAAACAGACACAACAACCACTTACTTGTAAAATATCCAATTAAAAAATCCTCAAATCCAATGATAATGATGCAGCAGACAAAAAGAGTGATCTTTCCAGCTCAAAATCCAAAGGCAGAACGAGCAGGAGATGGACAAAGCACTGGGAGGAGCCTGCTGGACAGGAACAGGAAGTTGGAGATTCTGTGGCACTTCCTCCCTCTCCCCCATTTTAAAAAAGGAATCCTTGCACAAAAAAGGACAGCCAAATGTCAATCTGAGGAGTTTTTTTCATCCAAATCATCATTTACAGAAGGTTTTATGCTGCTAGAGATGATATTCTTCTCCAGATTGAAAATTTTACATGTTTGAGTTCTCAAGCTTCACCTTACTTCCACCGGATGTCGATGGCGCGTCCAAAATTACATGTTTGCGTTCTCTCGCTCCCTGTCGCATTGGATATGACGTGTTCGGGTTCTCTCGCTCCTTGTCGCGTTTTATATGATGTGCTCGCGTCCTCACGCTCTCGCTCGCGGTGGAAAATGACGTGTTTGAGATCTCATACTCTTGCTGTGCATGATCGCAAGACGAATGATGTGATCGCGGGCGAGATAGTGCAAACGGCTACCAACATCTTGTGGAGCACGCAACCGGATCCGAAAAACTTGTCAGAGAACACGGGGATCCCGGTAAGACGATCGCGTGAGCGAGAATGTATTTTCAAAGCGCAAACATGAAAAGAATCTCCGGTACGCTGCGGAACACGGACATTTTGGCATTTTTGCACTCTCCGTGGAATGAGAAAATGTAAAATGATCGCAATTTCCGCGAGCGGAATGGAATTTGACGCCCACCCCTATAGATTTACCCTATCCTGCGGTGGCCAGAGCAAAAGGTGAATGGCACAATAGCAGACAAATGTGTAAACTAGCCTGACCTGTTGCCCCATGATGTATGTAGTGGTGGATGTAACCAAAATGTGAGTGATACAATATATGCTAATTGGCTGAAGTGTACTGACACATTGTCCTATACTCTGAGGGTGGAATCAGGGGGGCACAAGTATCTTTGCAGCCAATAAAGAATTTAAAGAGTCATAGTCGGTCAGAATCCAACCTATCTCATGAAAATTAAGGATGTAGGTCGCATATTGCAACTCCTACCATCAGAGTCTATCACTACGATAGTGGTCTGCTGGAATTAGTAGAGCACCAAGTATGTGATTACTTTTAAATAAAGCAAACGTTTTTTTAATACAGCCCTTTATTGTTAGAGGAAACATCCTTGCATTTAAAAAAAGTTTAAGTGTTGAAATAAGTCCCTTCGAACTTCCCTTTTGCACAATCATTACCTTCTTTGAGGTATTGGTAAAATTCCAATCTTTTGCAAATGGATTTCAGTTGCAAAACATTGATACATATGACAAGAGACACCTACAACACACCCCCTCCAGATTCGAATCTATATTCATTCAGAAAAACTTTTAAAGCAACTAAAATGGGATTAGTGCATAGCAAAAATCATTTTAACGGTTGATAGCTCCAAATTGGAGTATTTGCAATGATTAAAATGCTTAATACACCTGACTCCTAATCTTTCTATAAGTGAAAGTGCTTTTTAGGGAACTTAGGAGCGTCTGCCCCATTATGATCCCCCAGATTTCTAATGCAGTTATAATCAGACTGTCTGGAGAATGGATCAACAAGGACATCATCAGGCAGCCCTCTCTTGCTGCAATGCAGTGGAAGGAGTTGAATTTAGTGCAGTGCGTGCACTAAAGGAGCATGAAAGAGAAGTACTCCTGAGTCTGAGCAGACTACCTTCGGTGGTGTTAGTAAAGTGGCACCTGCCACCTGTGCAGTCAGGATTTTGAGCTAGATTGAAACATGAACAGGTTAGACTAGGCTTGATTTCATAAGAATCTTTCGTAGGTAGAAGGCAGTTGATCAAGTTATGAGTGACTCACATATGGCTACCTCAATCACTAATAACCCTGTCTGGTGGTATAAGTGTAGTACTGGTTGCTTGTGTGGCTGTTTGTTTGTGACATGTATGGCTGTTGGCTTGTGGTATGTGTATATTTGGCTGTTTACTGATGGCTGGTTACTTGCAGTATATGTGGCTGTTGTTTGTGGTATGTGTGGCTGTTGACTGGAGGTATGTACGGCTGTTGGCTAATGATATATGTGGTTGTTGGTTTGAGGTGTGAATGGTGTTTCAGTCATGTGGGTGTATAAACGTATAAACGTGAATGGTGCAGTTTGCTAAGGTGAATGTTGTGTTGTGTTATGATGGGCCCGCAGCTGCTGGTGTACATGGCTTTATGTATGGGGTATGAAAACCATGTGAATGGACTGTAAAATGGTTGATGTATTGACATGTTATACAGCTCACAGGCAGGGTTCATTATTCAGATGCTCAAATTATCAGTGATTTCTGTGTTTTGATTTTTGTGAGATCATTTGTCAGTAGCATGTGTTCTTTGAACCACGTGTGCTTAATCCAAACATTATGAGTGCTCATAAACGTGAGAATTTAAATCTACTTCACATTTTGTCAGCTGTCTATTGAATTGGTAAGTAAGGCTGGGCAGCAAACTCAACTCTGTCAATGGAATTTGCAACGTTTTGCAACTTTGCAATCCGTTAGGAGCGCAGAGTTCAGCAAAAACTTCACCTCAGCGGCTTGGTGGAGTTTACCAGTGCCCACCACTACCAGAAAGCAGCCGCGCTGTGTAACTTGCCTCACTGAGGCGTACAAATGAAGGTGAGCAGAAGGCTGCAGAGCAGCTGTGAAAATGTGACATGGAATTCAATAACGGCAGTCCTGTACTCTTCCGCATGAATTCCGGGCAGTGCGGGGAGTGAACAAACGTGGTGTGGGCAAGAGCTCAGCTGTGCAGCGCCGCAAGAAGCCCGCTCGAGTCACAGGTCTGAAATCATATAGGTTTCCACATAATCTGAGACTTAGGTCTGGACCCTGCAGCCCCCTGTGGCAAATGGTCCGAGGGCACCCACGGACTATGAATATCCATGAGTCTGAGATGCCCCTTCCCTAATTGTGCCAGGGGATCAGTTTCCGTTACGGCACAGTGTTGTAACCGACTAGTCTGATCTTAGAGTGTGGAATGCAGTGTTAGTGCATTCTACATTCGTAGTAGCTGTGGAGGTTCCAGGTGTTGGCAGTTACATGCGAGCCAGTCAGAGGGACAGCCGTGTATTTCCTCCCGACATTTGTATTTCAATAAATCATTCCAAAAGAGCTTATATGAAGACTGTTCTTTACCATAACACACAGCACATAATCATCAGTGCACGGAAGCTTTTTGCAAGGACCGTGTTAAAGGTAAATGCTTGATTGGGATTCCTAAGCTGCGTGAGCATGGCGATCTTATAGGCAGGTTTTAAGGACAGACTTCATATTAACCAACTCTAATGACTGCAGGGCCACGCTGTGTGACTGATCACATCTGTGACTGTCAGTCATGAGAAGGCAGCCACCAGAAGAGGTGTAGTCTTCCTTTTTCACCCATCAACATAGCCCACACTCGAGTCCGATTCTCCTGTCTGCTCTCTTACTGATTTTCACTGTATAACTTAACCATAGAGTCTCATAAAGGTTGCTCATTGGTCAATGGTGAACTCAGTCGATGCTTAGCCAATGAGCGTAGGAACACCAAAGGGCACACTCTCTCCCCCGCCCGCTATGAACCAGAAAAGTGCCTTGTAGGAGGGCAGTGCAAGGGACTGACTATCCGTCCCAGGGTGAACAACGTTAACCCTGAAACTTTTTTAACGGAGGGAATCACAACACGTTTGTATAATGACCGTGATGTGATTCCGCATACCATTACTCCGCAAGTCGGAACAACGACTTGCGGATTGGGGGATGTTGGATTTAAAAACCAACACCTTCCCTAGTGTCCGCATAGACTGGACTGGAGTTGGAATAGTAAATTATACAATCCAACATCCAGCGCCCCCCCTCCGCAAGTCGTTGTTCTGACTTGCGGAGTAATGGTATGCGGAATCACAACGCGGTCGTTGTAAAGACCGTGTTGTGATTCCCTGAGGGGGGAAAGGCTGCAGAATAACGTCACAGATTCTCGTCTCAGAAGTCAGTAACCAGACTCCCACCTCGGCAACCTGTTGACCGCTCTGCCAGTGTGGTGGACCCGTGGCTTGCAGAAACCACAGACAGCTCTTTCTAGACTGGAGTGCATAAATATAGCACAACACATGATTTACGTTCGTGGAATTCGGAAGAGTTTTTGTCACTCTGCGGAAGTCCACAGAGGAAACTCCGCGAACTCTGCTCAGGCCTATTGGTGAGGTGCAGGAAAGAGTGCCTCAGGAAGCCTATCCCACTGTGGAAAACAGGACAGGATATGTCCTTAATGTCTTAGTTTATTTTATAACCTTTACTGTGCAAGTATTGCAGAAAAGGAATAATTAACAATGATAAAGACGTCTTAGGGCCCACCCTAAAACAGGTTCTTACATTGATGCTAGTCTCTAGTACAGCTATTGTGCTACAGGTATTTTCTCAACAACTCAACAACTGGACTAGAGCAATAGGATACCGAACGTTCAGCATCATCTGGAATGCTTGCAGAATTACTTATCAAATTGTACTCTGTGTTGGCTATCATATTTTGGACCTATGTCAGCCAACTCTGAGGAGACAATACCAAACTCGGGGAGCCCAGAGAGGTGTGATCTCATGGGCTTCTCTACATTTTCTTACCAAAAATGGCCTGCAAACCTCAAACGTCACCAAAAATGACACATTTTCATTGTAGTTCTGTGAAGGAAAGTTCCCAAATCTGCAGCGATCCATACAATTCCAACCACTCAGCAATCCCACACTTCTCCCAATAGAAACAGTATTCCAATTTTTGTGGCAGACCCAGCACCAATGAAAGGAAAGGCCCCAAAATCCAACACATAGCCATCACATTTTTGCAATAATTAACCGACTTGTGGGTAGCTGCGTGTATTTAGGCACAGGATCACTTGTCACGCATGGAAAGCAACTAAAAAAAAACAGACATTTGACTTCCGGGTGGTGTGATTTATATAGACCACACTGAGTTTTCCTATTCAAAATGTCCTGCACGCCTCAAACTTTGGCTAAAATCACACAGGTTCCTTACATATCCACACAAATCTTATCAGAGAGTATTCCCATATTCTCCTGATAAAAACTTTGAACCTCTTTTTGGGTGGGCCTATCACCTATGACAGGAAGTGACAACACGAGGTACCCTGTAAAGATCATATTGATTTCATATCATTACATCTTTCATCTGTTCTTTACCATCAATCTCAGCACCTGGAAGAATTTGTCCCCCATCAGAGGGACACTTTTTTATGCTCTTGAGAGCAGGGGAGTTTTCACAGTATTGAAGTAGATATGCATCAGTAGGACATCCTGGGGACTCTCTTTCGTTGTGTATATATGCACCAGTAGGGAAGTGAAGGGATTTAGAAGTATCTTGATGATCTTGATTAACATGATGATGTTAAAGAGTTTATGCAAAACCATGACGTTTTCTTATTCGAGAAACTTAGGTTAGCACAAAAATAACTTTTCCTTTGTACAACTTCACCGCCTGAGAGGTTTTCATAGCTAGGCACACTTTAAAGGATGGACTACTGGTGAGTGTGAGTAAGCAATTTTTGCAAGTATATGTAATATAGTAGCAAACAATTTGGTATCCTGCGTGGATGTACTTTTAATTCTGGAGTGAGACTGAAATAAGCCCTAGAAAATATTATATTTTCAGTCATACTTTTATTCGCTGTGTATGTTGCCCCAGACAGAGTAAGGAATGTGTAAACACAGGCTCGGTTTACCAATGTTAGTAGATCGAGATTTGCATAAAAATTAATGAGTGATTGCATGGGAACGCCCACATGCAACCCATGGGTAACCCCTTGATGCATAGTAGTGAAAAAGTAGAGCAATGCACTATGTTACATAATGTTGGAGCTGCTTTCCAGCGCAAAACATGTTCTTCACTGCATAGAAAATATCAAACTCAGGATTTTGCATTGGTTTGTATTATCTTATCACGCTAACCAGGCAAGTCAATGTTGATAAATACTTGTCCATCATCTTTCTATTTGTGTTACAGAACTGAGCCAACTGCTCACTCAGAGGCATCTATTTCCACATATTCTACTTTGAAGTATCAAGATGACATACTATGGTTCATTCTGAACCCAGGATACTCAACATCCTCTTTCTCAGACTCAAGTTTGCAAGATAAATATTATTTCTGAATGGTTGATAACACTAAAGTCACATGTTTCTGATGTTCCTCACGAGTCTTTGAGAGCACTGGGCTGTCATCCAAATAAAACAATACAAATTGATGCAAGATATCTGAGAATATTGATTACATAAAGCGCTGAAAAAAGGCAGGACAACTGTTTTCCACTCATCAGCTTCTTTTATTCTCAGTAGACATTAAGTGAAATCAAGTTTTGTGCAATTTGTGCGCTACAGGAATATCATCACACATTACAACGCGTACTAATACCACACGTGTCATTACAACGCTGCTATTCTTACGCGTTGTCATTTACCCCGGCCTACCATTTCATTGCATACTTTTACCACAAATATGCCTTTACCACGCATGCCATTACAACCCAAAGGCATGCGTGGTAAAGGTATACTATTTGTAAAAGTATCTAAGGTAAGTTACACTACCCTGCCCTACCCTAAACCCTAATTTAGTATCCCTGCATGACCCTCCCCCGATCCCCATTCCTCTTCCTACCCTAAAACACTACCCCCTGCATGACCCCTTTACACTGCCCTAAAAAACTACCCCCTGCACGACCCTCCCCGACTCCTAGTCATCTCCCTACACTAACTCACTACCCTGCCACCCGGACACTACCCTAAACCCTACAAAACTACCCCTTCATGACCATCCCCGACCCCCAGTCTTTTCCCTACCCTAAAACACTACCCTGCACGACCCCCAACACTACCCTAAAAACCTAAAACACTACCCCCTGCATGACCCCCAACACTACCCTAAACCCTTGATGGAGCGGACTTTCAGAATTAATTCTGAATAAAAGCCCGTGGCAAATGAAACTCCCATGATTTTATTTTACTAATGAGTGTTGCATGATTTGCACGTTTGTACTGACACAACCTAGAGTAATATGCACCAACATGAACACACGGGTTTAATCATTTGTGCTCTTGTCATGTTTGTTATTCTGCTTTGAATAATATATTTACTTTGTCCTTTATTAACTACGGGCTGACTTAAATAATAGCATGTGCATTCTTCGAAATGTGCTTCTGTTTATGTTATGTCGTGTCATGTGTTTATGTTTATTTAATCTTTTGTATGCAAAACTAGGTAACATAGTCTAATGGGTTAATTTTAGTAAAGGGGGTGGGTAACAGAATAATTATCATTTCTTGAATTAATTATTGTCTTGTGTTTCCTTGCATACTAGACTCACGCTAAAAGGCCTGTGGCCTATTTCTAAAATGGATGTCTGAAGTTTTGTCAAACGTGGGCCTTGCATAGCAACGATTAAATGTGGAAATGTTTTTCTACATTAATTCTTGGTTAATGGCTCGTAAACAAGGCTGTGTGGAAGCTAAGGACATTTGGTTCAGATTTCTTCATGGATTAGGACAATTTTGACGCTCAGCGGCGGAAAGGCTTGGATGGACGAAGGAAGTTGTGTAAAGTTTTGTCAAATGTTGCTACCTTCGGAAGCCAGTGTCACGTAAAAAAAATGAACAATGCCGCTCTTGAAAGAACGTGACTCTTGCCATGCGAGAGTCGGATGACTTCTTCGGGAGATGTCTTTTGACCAATCACATTATGTCTTGCTCGAATATTTGTATTCTTTTAGTTAGTTTTAGATAGGGAAAAAGTATAAGAATTACCCCCTTGCTAAGAGCACTGTTTGTTCGTTCCTGTGCTCCAGAAACGCTGCCGGATTTTCGTTTCACGTAAGATCCTTTGAGACTTTACTTTTTCCCATTAGGTTTTTCTTTAGCTAAATTAGGGAAATAGGGCTTTGGAGAAATAATTTAAATGTTTGAGCATTTTCTCCTGCTGAGTTTCGTTCGAACTGCCAGACAAATGTGCCTTTCTAATAAACAATTTTGCCTAATAAAAATTGCTAATGAAAGAGTTTTTGCATTAAAATGCATTTTGCTTTAAAATAAAGTTAATAAAATAGATTTTGAAATGACAAGCTGGTCTTGTTCGTTTCTTTGAGTTACCATTAGTTAATCCATTGCCAATGATTTTTGACTTAATTAAATGTTTATATCATGTTTGATTAATTAGGTCATATGATTCAGTAGGTCAATTTATGTCTCAGTCATTTATGGGCCTAGTGTTAAATTTATAAATTATGGTGAGTATCGTGGTGTAGAGTTGTTCTATGTGAGACAGAATTTCTCTTGACCCGCTAGATCAAATTCCTGGCAGCAGAGTTCAGTTACTATGGTAACATACATGTTACATGGTAATTACATAGGATACATGTTTAACATATGTTAAGTTTTGTCTAGTTGGTATTTGTTGTTGAAAGGTTTTTCCAGCAGTGTGAAAAGCCTATGTGCCGGCAGAATAGTGTGACAGGCGAAGTTACACAGTTCATTTGTTCTGTTTCAAAATTAGTGGTACAGAAATATCACTAAGTGTTGTGGACGTACCAAACAAGTTTAGGGATATTTAGGTATGATAGATTGCATGAATAGTGAGGTTTGCCTATGAAATCGTAACTCCGAGTATCGGGACTAGGGGCCAGATGTAGGTGGCCGTTTGAGGCCATTTACCGAGCGGTAACGGCCGATTTTGTCCGTTACCGATCGGTAAATGGGTGACAGGTATGTAGGGGGCATTATTTTACCGAATCGGTAAAATTACCGAATCGGTAATTTTACAGATTCGGTAAAATAAAAATTTGGTAAATTTACCGATTCTGAGGCACCCAGATGTAGGTGGGACTCTTCAGAGTCCCAGAGGCCTTACCGAATCGGTATTTTACCATCAAATCCAATTTGATGGTGAAATACCGATTCCGGTGTGCATGCACATGTGTGCATGCACACCTATGCCATGTGACAGGCAGACCTGCTCTTAGGGCATGTATGCCTGCCACATGGCACCCAAGCCTGTTTTGGGGGTGCCAGAGGGTGTCAAAGTGACACCCCCTGCACCCTTGTGAAAATCGGTATATACAGATTTGGTAAATACCGAATCGGTAATGCCAATTCATTCCTATGGGCTTCAAAGCTTACCTACATCTGGCCCTAGGAGCCTGTTTTAAAACTCGTTGTGAAAAGAGTAGTAGGATTTTTCCGAGCTTGTGTGAAGGGTGAGGTAGCATTATCTATTCTTACTGACGGATCAGGAATTCTATTGGTTAGTTAATGTCTACCGAAGATTTCATGTTTGCATGGATAGGTTTCTCTCGTATGAAAGTTGAAAAATTGTTTTTGTGAAAATAGCGTCGTCTATTTCACGGGAGTGTATTCTTGAATGTTTGATAAAACTATCACTTTGTTTAGCGAAACGGACAAATGGTTTGTTTTTCTGTAGTTATTAACTAAAATTCTTTGAAAACAATTGTTTAAAATGGCGCTGTGAAAATATTTTGTAAAGGAGGGGTGAGTTTACGGAGTGACACTGACACGCGCAGCTTCGCTGCAGCGGCAGTGTACGTCACAGGGTTCGCGCTGTGATTGGTTGACATACGTCACAGCAAGTACGCTGATTGGTTCACGTGATCAAACCGAGCTGTTAGCTGATTGGTCATTTCTGGAAACTGGTTTCTCATTGGTTGAGCAAGGTGGTGATGTAGCTTAACCTGATTGGCTTGTTGGTGAGTTTCGCGCACGGATTGGTCAGAGCAGCGGAACAACGGAAAAATATTTACGATCTTTTCTAAATTATACAATTTGATTTTTTAAACATGAGTTATTGGTATAAGGAAGAGAAAAAGACTTCATGGTTTCAGAAAATTAAAAATGTATTTAATCCTGACAAGAAAATTGAAGCGCGTGGTGGAAAATTACTTCATAAGTATAAAACACCCGCAGCCTATATGGAAGGAGAATATGGTTATCATACTGTTCTCTGGTTTGAAAATTGGATGCAATACACCAGAGGAGATGGTGGTTTAGCCTGGCCGGAGGATGGGTCATTTAATGTTAAAGTTTTGAGGAACTTAAGAGATAAAATGATGGCTCTTTCACCAAGACCCAGACCCACTCAATTTGAAGCCTTAGTTGAATGGGAAATTGAAATGATGGAGCTTGAGCGAGAAAATTGGGGAGCACCAAGAAGTTTATATAGGGAAACCCACCAAGATAAAGTGCGACGTTGGAGGAAAGGAGACATGGATGAAGGATTATATCCAGTTTTGGAAATGGTTGTAGAATCAGGTCAAAAGAATTCTCAGAAAAAAGGTCATTTAGATCCAGAATTAGATGATGCGGTTTTAGAGGATATGTTAAATAGTCCTTCACCTTATCAGCCAGGTTGTTCACATTCTACTCCAAGGAGTGTTCCGGATATTTCTCCTAGTGCGCCTAGGGAAATTGAAGATTCACCCAGATTTATGAAATTACCTGATAGAGGGAGATCGAAAAGTAAAATGAATTCTCCAAAAGAAAATTCTAACTCGAGAAATAATTTCCTGAGAAATAATAAAAAGACATTGCCTGAGGAAATTCCAAATACAACAGATTATTTTAAAGCAAAGGGAGAATTAATTCAACAATTAACAAAAGGCATGGAAGCAGTGACAGTTCCAGTTACAATTGGTCCTGTTGTACCAGTTTTTGATCAGAGTGAGAACAGGCATTCTGTGATAACGAACCCTTTAAATGCAGAAATTCAGAAAGTGGCTAAAAAATTTTATTCTGAGTTAACAGAGATTCGTAAAGATAAAACAATGCCAAATTTAACTTTAAATCAAGGATTGTCAAATATCACACCATCAGTTGCAGAATCAGATTCTGGCTCTATAATTAGAACAGATTTAACACAAGTTCCTGAGTCAAAACAACTTGATGTCGCAAAATTAAAAGCAGATTTAGAAGAATTAATTATTGGCACAATTGGTACTGACTGTTTGAAGCAATATCAGGATGATGAACTGCTTTTTATTTGCAAAAGCATTCAGTGGAAAACTAAGAATAAATATGAACAGTTTGAAGAGGTGGCTGCTGATGTGGAAATAGATTTGACTTGCCAGAAGCAATTACAAAAGCATTACAGAGTGGATTTTTCTGAAAAAGATATAGAGAATATAAATACTACAGGCAGAATAACCCATATAAAAGAATTGATTGTGTTCTTAAAAAGATTGGGTGATTTAAGTAAATGGAGAGTGAAATGGACAAAGAAGAGAGAAGAAGAAAAGAGAAACAGGGGAGAAGTTTTTGGTGAATTTCCAATGAGGGAAATAGCTGGTGGGGGTTAAGTTCATGTTCCATGGACAAGAAAGGATATATTACTATTCACGAATGATTTTCCTCGGCTGAGAGAAAAGCCGGTGGAATGGTATAGACAGGTTGACAGATTTATTAAAGTTTCAAAAGTTCTGTGGATTGATCTTGATGGTTTCGTTGACATTGTTGTCCCTTCAGATCTTTGGACATAATGTAAAATTTCTGTTGGTTGGCCGAAAGAGGAACCCCAGCGGCATAAAGTAACAGGCGCTCCTTCAGACATTGTCATGGATTTCTATGACAAATTAATTGTTTGGCTGAAAGACAAAATTCCTGCAAAAGAAGTAGATTGGGTTAAAATTGACAGAACTAACCAGGAACCAAAAGAATCATTTCATTCTTATTATGAAAGATTGCTCCTGGTATTTAAACAATACAGTGGCTATGAAAAATTAAGTGAAAGTGACATGAGCCACTTTATTTACAGGTTTGTTTATGGCCTGAGACCTGAAATAGGGGAGCATGATTAGGACCGGAATTGAGGGTTGGCAAGCACTTTCAGTTGATGATATCCTGAGAAAGGCAAAATATTGCAGTGATGAGTTAGATGCAAAGCAAAAGAAACTCAAGGAAAAGGCAATGTGGGCACAAGTGAAGGTAGCTGAGCAGCAGATAGCAGCATTAGAAAATAAAAATTTTCAGCAGAACCACAATCCAGGCAAGGTCAAAGGGAACTTTACAAATAAGCCAAAATTTAATATAAATATTGAACAGCTAAAACAAAAGCTACCTTGTTTTAACTGCGGCGAAATTGGACACTGGAAGCGTGAGTGTAAAAATCCGCCCAGAAATTTTAAAAATTCATCATTAAATCCACAGATGCAGAGTGAGATAAATCAGCAGCAACAGCAACAGCTTCAGCGACAGTTAAATGAAATAAGTCAGCAGCAACAGCTACAGCGACAGTTAGCGAATCAGCAGAACCAATTGATTCAGCAAAACCAAATTCCACAGCCACCTTTGCCAAATTGCATGAATACTCACAGATATAATCCAGAGACTGGTTTCTGTGGAGTTGAACAGGTAAAAAGATTGCAAAAAGTAAATGTGTCAAATGTCTCTCAACAATTTTGGTTAAAAGAAAACGAGAGCAGTGACTCAGAGGATTACTCATGACGGTGCCCGAGGGGGGAAGAAGAGTGTGTGCTTGGAGCCACTCTTGAGGTAAATCAGTCAGGTCCATTTGTAAATGGTAAAGTGAATGACAAAGATATCACTTTTCTTGTGGACATTGGTGCTACCCGTTCTACTGTTAGATCAGTGGAAATTGAAAATCTTCCTCTCTCGGGTGATTCTATCCAGGTAGTTGGTGTAGCTAATCAGCAGATTAAAACGAATCTGACAAAACCTGTAGATGTAGAAATAGGAAATTTCATAGACAAACACAGATTTGTTGTCTGTAACAGCAGTCCTGTTAACCTTTTAGGTCGGGATCTGTTATGCAAGATGAACTGTAAAATTTACTGTTCACCAGAAGGTATTGAGCTCCAAACTTTAGAAGAAGATGGGTTGTACAAACTGACTCTATTAATGGTTGATGAAGAAAATAAAATGTTTCCTGCTTTTGATAAAAATAATTTACCGGAGGAACTGAAAGAGACAGTAAATTCGAAAATTTGGGATTTAACTGGTGATGAAATGGGTTTAATGAAACATGTGGACCCAGTAAAAATTACTGTGAGACAGGGAATTGATTTTCCAAACATTCCCCAGTACAAGATGAAACCTGAAACAATTGAAGGTGTAATTCCTGTAATTGAAAAATTCATTAAGCAAGGTGTTTTGAGAGAAATTGAAAGCAGCCCATCTAATTCACCGATTATAGGTATTAAAAAGCCAAATGGAACGTACAGAATAGTTCAGGACCTGAGAAAGGTTAATAAGATAGTTGTTCCTTGCTGTCCAGTGGTACCAAATCCAGCGGTAATTTTATATCAGATTCCGCATGATGCAGAATGGTACACAGTCATTGACCTGTGTAATGCCTTCTTTACAGTTCCATTGCATCCAGATAGCCAGCAAATTTTTGCATTTTGGTTCCAGGATCGCATATTAGCATGGTGTTGTATCCCTCAAGGGTATACTGAGAGTCCATCTATCTTTAATCAGTTATTGAAAAAATCCCTGGAAGACTTAAAGAGAAAATTGTGTGACTGACACCATTACACTTTTGAATCGCTTGGCAGATGAAGGGCATGCAATGTCACCTGCAAAACTACAGTTTTGCAAACAAGAGGTTAAATACCTTGGTCACAGAATTGCAAAAGGAATTAGACAAGTGACAATTGAAAGAATAAAAATGATTCGAGCAATACAACCACTAACAACTCAAAGACAGATCAGGATGTTTCTAGGAATGGTTGGTTATTGTCGCCAATTGATTTGTGGGTTTTCAGTAATTGCGAAACCTTTACAAAGATTAAGAAAGGCAGACATCAAGGACCCAATTGTTTTGACAAAAACAGAATTGGAGGCTTTTGAAAAGCTAAAGAAAAGTCTCTGTGAAGCACCAGCTTTGGGTATGCCGGATTATGATAAGGAATTTGAACTGTACTGCAGTAAAAGGGAAGGTTGTGCTTTGTCAGTTCTCATTCAGAAACATGGAAAGATGAGAAAACTTATAGCTTACTTTTCAGCTGTTCTTGATCCTGTTGCAAAAGCATTGCCAGGTTGCTTAAAAGCAGTGGCTGCAACAAGTGTAAGCCTTGAGCAAAGTGAAGGAATCATAATGGGGTTCCCTGTAAAAGTATTTGTACCTCATTCAGTTGAAACACTTCTTACCAGAAGTAAAACACAACACCTGTCAAGCAACAGATTGACAAAATATGAGAAAGTTATTCTGGGATCAGATAATGTATCTATTGCGAGATGTCTTAATCTCAATCCAGCTACACTCTTGCCAGATAATGTGACTCCTGATGATGGTGATGTAGAACATAAGTGTTTGGATGTTTTAGAATACTGTACCAAACCAAGAAAAGACATCAAAGATGTGCCTTTACCAGAGTCAGACATTGTTTACTTTGTTGATGGCTCTTGTTTAAGAACGGATGAGGGCATTCTGAGAGCAGCATATGCAGTCTGTACAGTTTCTGAAATAGTTGAAGGGTCAACTCTTGAAGGAATTCGTTCAGCACAAATAACAGAATTAGTTGCTTTAATTTGTGCTTGTGAAAAAGCTGCAGGGAAAAAAGTTACCATAGTGACTGACAGTCAGTATGGATATGGTGTAGTCCATGATTATGGGCAGCTCTGGTCTCAAAGAGGTTATTTAACCTCTGCAGGGACTCCAATTAGAAATGCTAAATTAATTAAAAGACTAATCGATGGCATTCAGTTACCAGATAAAATAGCTGTAGTTAAATGTGGTGCACATAAAAAAGGTCAAGATTACATTACTAAAGGAAATGCCTTTGTAGATGAAACAGCACGATACTGTGCAAAGAACAATCTTTCACTTAATCGGGAAAAGGACAATGAGCATGTAATGAACTCTCTCTTACTAATATCTGTGGTAGAAACATGGCAGGGAGTAAAAGACTTACAAGATGAGGCTAATGATGAGGAGAAAAACACATGGCTCAAGGAAGGTTGTAGACAGCAGGAAGAAGAAGGAATTTGGGTTTATAAAGATGGAAGACCTGTTATGCCTAATTGCATGATTGCTGACATGGCACGAATGTACCATGAACCAGGTCACTTAGGAAGAGACACAATGATCAGACAATTCAGGGAGACTTGGTATAATCCAAAATTTAGGGTTATTGCAGAGTCGCTTTGCCAACGTTGTTTGATCTGCCAGCAAATCAATCCGAACAGAAAAACGGTTGTAAGCATGGAAACCATAGGTCGGGAGGGTGGTCCTTTTACCAGGTTACAGATGGATTTCATTGACATGCCACAACACAATAAGCTCAGTTATGTGCTTGTGATTGTCTGTTTGTTTTCAAGATGGGTGGAAGCATTCCCAACTCGTCACAATGATTCAATCACTGTGGCAAAATTGCTTTTGAGGGAGATCATACCTAGATATGGTTTTCCAGTAACTATTGAAAGTGATCGTGGTACACATTTTGATAACAGACTGATTGAAATAATTTGTGAAGCATTTGGGATCAAACAAAAGCTACACTGTGCTTACAGACCAGAAGCATCAGGTGTTGTTGAGCAGATCAATGGCACAATTAAAAACAGCTGTGTCTAGCTTCAGGAATTAAATGGACTGATGATCTTCCACTTGTTTTGATGTCTTTGAGAAGTACTCCAGATAAGAAAACAGGTCTTAGCCCTCATGACATTCTCATGGGAAGAGTAATGAGACAGGCTTATATTCCAGTTGGAAAGTTGCTAGCAATTAATGACAGTGCAATTTTAGACTACTGTAAGCAACTCTCTGATGTAGTAACCTCTGTATTCCATCAGGTGGGAACAGATGTGATTTCAAAAGAAAAGGAGCAGGCTCATGATCTTTTGCCTGGAGACTGGGTCAGAACAAAGGTTCATCGGAGGAGGAACTGTTTGGTACCCAGGTGGCAGAAAGCAAGGCAAGTGATTTTGGTCACAACTAATGCCGTTAAGTGCAGAGGTTTAAAAAGGTGGGTGCATGCAAGTCATACAATTCGTGTACCTGCACCTGATAACCCTGACGAAGATAGTGACGAGACTACAGCAGATTCAGAAGAAGAAGAAGAAGAACCTGAAGATCCAGATTCTGAAGATCGACAGAGAAGTCGACATCTGGAAAATTCAGAAGTAGATCAAGCATTGAATGAAAAAGATCTAGACATTGTTGTTGTTGATTCAAAGAATGATGAAGATGCTCTAGAAAAGAAAACTGAAAAAGAAACTGTGTCAGGAGAGATTCAAGATCAGGAGAGTAGTGAAAAGCAGATTGGAAGCTCTGAAAGCAGGAACGGGAAATCTGGAACTGGGAAGGTAGAAGTAATTCCAGAAGAAGAAGACAAATTGCCAAGTACCAGCTACAGAGACGTTGTTCCTAATGGAGTGAAGCTGCAGAGTAAAGAAGTTCCTAGATACAGAATTGAAATCTCTGAAACTGATTCAGATGACAGTGATGAGGAATCTGAAATAAGAAAATTCAGAAAAAGAGCTTGGAAAGCTGAGTGTAATGAAATTGAGCCTAAGAAGAAACTCTTGAGAAAAGGTGATGTTTGGCCGAAAGAAGGTTTGAAATTCAAATTAGTCAACAGATCAAAAGAACAGATCAACAAAATTACTAGTCAAAAGGGTGAAACAGACAAAAAAGAACAACTTGGAAAGAATATTGAAGTTATTAACAGGAAAAGCAAGAGGCCATTGAAACCAAATCAAAAGTATAAATCTCTGGAGTGGGCGTATATAATAATCCCACCAATAGTTGAGGTCAGCAGCAGTAGTCAGGAAGATTTGGAAGAAAATAGTGACAATGATTGAGGTTTAGTTACAGTTGAGGTTTGTTTTTGGCATAAGGCTGAAAAAATTGTGTTAGGTGACACAAGGTCGAAGAAATTGTGTTAGCTGAATACTTTTATGGACGCAAGGTCGAAGAAAAGCTGTTAGAGGGTTACTAAAAAAATAATTTAAAAGGGGAGGGTGTGTGTGTTTGGTGTGTTTCATACTAATTTCAAGTAAAATTTCAAGTTTTACATTTTTGTTTAGTTTAAGTTGAGTAAAGATGCCTAATGATGATAATTCTAGGTGTGCAATTTTTAGAAGATGTTGCAAAATGTCTTCTATTTGTGTTATTTTAATTATGTTAGTTTGGTTAGTTTTAGCAGTCATTTTCCCTTTTGGCATCAATAGGGAGGATTATAAAATAAATATGACAAGCAAAGCTGAAGCAAAACATGCTGATCATGATGTTGTAGGCAAAACTAACAGAATCATTGAGCATAAACCAGATATCCATCAGGACAGATCTGTTGGAGATTTTTCTACTAATTCATTTTCCAGACTCCTATCGGAGTATGTTAGAGTTATGGATGTTAAGGATTGCTATGTATGTGTTAAGCTTCCTACTTCAGTTTCAGAAGGGGTCAAGTATAATATGCTTCCCCTTACTTATGGAATAACATGCAGTGTTATATCAAGCTTGTTCTATCAAACTGGTCGCCTGGAATACTATTATTCAGATTTCGATGAGATCTTTGCTAACCTGAAAATTGTGCATAGTCTTAACAAAGTTAGCCCTGCTAAGCAGATGAAGGAATTCTTCCTGGTAACAAATGAACTTACATATGAGTACGCATACAAGAATAATTTAACTTGCAAAATGAGGGATGAAGAAAGATCTTTTCTTGATCAGGTTGAGGAGAGAAGAGCAATTTATAAGAGGAATGAAATGCTGAAACAAACTAAATCCAAGTTTTGGCAGATAGACGACGAGAAACTTAATGGCGAAAACAGATTTGCTGCTATTCATATAGATGAGCCAGTTAGTGGAAAGATTTGCATTAGAAGAGATAACACGCTTTATGACAATTATTTTGTCGGTGCTAGCCACTGTGAAGACACCTACCGAATTGTGGGTGGATGGGGATTTAAAGGTGGTAAAGACCCAATTTTCCCAGGAATTTATTTTGTTTGTGGAAATAAAGCATATTTCAGTCTTCCTGACCATTGGTATGGCACATGTTACCTTGGTCTTATCTTTCCTAAAATTTTCCATGTTGACAGAAATGGAGAAGGATCATTTGAAATTGGCAAACACCTGAATAGATTAAAAAGAGGATGCTTTTCAGAAATCATGGGAGATATATTTGGCGCAATAATTCCTATTGTGGGAATTACCCTGAATGCAATTAAAATCAGAAAGGTTTCCACAATTGTTGACAGATTGTCCACTGATACTGCAGGTGGTTCCCAGTTGGTCAATACAGAGCTCATTGCTACCAGAAGCATGGTTATGCAAAACCGGCTTGCTTTAGACATCCTTTTAGCAAAAGACGGAGGAGTCTGTGGGATTTTGCATGTTCAGCATTGCTGTACATATATCCCAGATAAAAGTCAGAACATTGAATTATTAATTAAGAATATTACAGAATTTCATTCGGCAATAGAACCCATGGAAAGTGACAGTTTTTCTGAACGTTTGGCAAAAAGATTTGGGGCAATCAAGGAGTGGTTTGCTGACATTGGCAGTTCAATCATTGGCAAAGTGCTTTACCCTGTAATAGTTATTGTTATAGTGACACTTTTGTTAAAAATCAGTTGCATGATTCACAAGAGAAAGAAGCATGTGAGGGAGAAAAAGAGGATTTATAAACTCAGAAAAGCTCAGGAGAAGGAGATAGAAATGGATGAGTTCCGTAGGGCACAATATGGGAGTTCCAGACAGACTGATGAAACAGGAGTTTAGATTTACTAATACAGAGAGAGATCATTATATGACATTTATAAAAAGTAAAATTTAGTATACATTTTTGGGTTTATTTGGTGATTTTTTAATCACCAGATGAGGGAGTTGATGGAGCGGACATTCAGAATTAATTCTGAATAAAAGCCTGTGGCAAATGAAACTCCCATGATTTTATTTTACTAATGAGTGTTGCATGATTTGCACATTTGTACTGACACAACCTAGAGTAATATGCACCAACATGAACACACGGGTTTAATCATTTGTGCTCTTGTCATGTTCGTTATTCTGCTTTGAATAGTATATTTACTTTGTCCTTTGTTTTGTCATATATTAACTGCGGGCTGACTTAAATAATAGCATGTGCATTCTTCAAAATGTGCTTCTGTTTATGTTATGTCATCTCATGTGTTTGTGTTTGTTTATTCTTCTGTATGCAAAACTAGGTAACATAGTCTAATGGGTTAATTTTAGTAAAGGGGGTGGGTAACAGAATAATTATCATTTCTTGAATTAATTATTGTCTTGTGTTTCCTTGCATACTAGACTCACGCTAAAAGGCCTGTGGCCTATTTCTAAAATGGATGTCCGAAGCTTTGTCAAAAGTGGGCCTTGCATAGCAACAATTGAATGTGGAAGTGTTTTTCTACATTAATTCTTGGAGAATGGCTCGTAAACAAGGTTGTGTGGAAGCTAAGGACATTTGGTTCAGATTTCTTCATGGTCAAGGACAATTTTGATGCTCAGCGGCGGAAAGGCTTGGATGGACGAAGGAAGTTGTGTAAAGTTTTGTCAAATGTTGCTACCTTCGGAAGCCAGTGTCACGTAAAAAAAATGAACAATGCCGCTCTTGAAAGAACGTGACTCTTGCCATGCGAGAGTCGGATGACTTCATCAGGAGATGTCTTTTGACCAATCACATTATGTCTTGCTCGAATATTTGTATTCTTTTAGTTAGTTTTAGATAGGGAAAAAGTATAAGAATTACCCCCTTGCTAAGAGCACTGTTCTTTCGTTCCTGTGCTCCAGAAACGCTGCTGGATTTTCGTTTCATGTAAGATCCTTTGAGACTTTACTTTTTTCTTTAGCTAAATTAGGGAAATAGGGCTTTGGAGAAATAATTTAAATGTTTGAGCATTTTCTCATGCTGAGTTTGGTTCGAACTGCCAAACAAGTGTGCCTTTCTAATAAATAATTTTGCTTAATAAAAATTGCTAATAAAAGAGTTTTTGCATTAAAATGCATTTTGCTTTAAAATAAAGTTAATAAAATAGATTTTGAAATGACAAGCTGGTCTTGTTCGTTTCTTTGAGTTACCATTAGTTAATCCATTGCAAATTATTTTTGACTTTATTAAATGTTTATATCATGTTTGATTAATTAGGTCATATGATTCAGTAGGTCAATTTATGTCTCAGTCATTTATGGGCCTAGTGTTAAATTTATAAATTATGGTGAGTATCGTGGTGTAGAGTTGTTCTATGTGAGACAGAATTTCTCTTGACCCGCTGGATCACCCTAAAACACTGACCCCTGCACGACCCTCCCCCGACCCTTAGTCCTCTCCCTGACACCACCCTAAACCCTAAAGCACCTCCCCTGCATGACACTTCCCCGACCCCTGTCCTCTCCCGATACTAAAACACTACCCTCCAAGACCCCTCGACCCTACCCTAAAACAGTACCCTGCACTACACACACAGCCCATCCAACCCCCTTTTACCTGAAAAAAGGAACACCCACCCCAGGCCCAATCCCCCTTACCTCCCTCTCCTCATGGTTCCTCTCTCTCTTCCTGGTTCCAGCTGCACGTCAGGTCTGAAGGGCGGTGCACGTCCTTGTGAGGAAACAGAAGAATCTCTGTTGCCTCACAATGAGGTGGAATGCTATATTTTAGCTCCGTGCTGTAATGGCTGTTTCCCCTCTACGGACTGGCTCTAGAATGTCCTTTTGAAGAGGTAATGGATATCTGTCCTTGATCATAATCTAATTTAACAGTGATAATCAGAAGAAGCTCAAAATTCTTTTTTTTTTCCTTGGGTTGACAAAAGAAGGTATGCCAAAACATGATGTAGTTGGTAAAATTAAACTATTCTATAAATTCACCTTAAAATCTATCTCTCGGTCACAGAATAAATAGATCCAAAAAAATCAATGGTTTCAAGTTTGATAAGTATGGCACAAGCATGCTTCCTGTGAGGAGGAAGGAGACAAGCTTCTGTCTTCGCTAAAACTGGAGAAAAGGCATGGTACTGCAGAGGTACTGAGGAAAGTTTAGGCATATTTAATTTGAAGTGGAATCTCTTACCAGGGTGGCCAATAGCTTACCAAAGCATAAAAATGATAATGTTTAAATGATAAGGATACTTGCAATAAAGCAGAAGTCTCACGTAGTGGCCGTGAAGTTAATGGTGAGCCATCAACAGTTTGAATCCCTTCAGGAGTCTTCATAACTGGTTTAATAATAATATTCTTAGTGGCCCAGACCTGATCAGTAAAAATTCCACATGCATGACTATCAACAGTGCAGAAATATTTGGCAGAAAGAACAAATGATTATCAACATAATTCATAGAAGATACATTTTAAGGAAGTCAAATAGCTCTTCTATTCAGAAGGTGGCTGATTTTTTACAGGATTCTTTTGAGGTAGTTTGATACAGGCCATCTTTGTCATAATATAAACAAAGCCCAGATTATACTAGCACTCCTTTTCACTTTCATAATATCCTTCATAACTCCTAATTGCATGGCTCTTTCAATGAAAAAACTCCAGAAAAAATTGCCATGGCTTTTTTAAGTTCCTTTCTTCTTTCCCATAAATTATGTTCAATTAGCAGTACCAAATTAATAAATTGAGAAATGACATTTGATGTTGTGAACAACGTTTTAGGGATCTCCTTAAGGAGGTTCCAATTAAGAGGAAAACCTCAAAGAGTGGAAAACAGGCAGAACATAGGGGCAAACAATAGTGTGAACAATAAGAGAACAAATGCATTGTGAAGTATACAGTGCTTGAAAATGCCTCCTTATAAACAGTGGTAACAGGAAATAACATCACATGAAAGAACTCTGCCTCATCGTGAGGGGCTGGTCCTATGGCTTGACTATGCCCACTTTCTGGAAATCATGGTTCTCGCAGGTAGATGAAGTAGAAGTCCAAGGACATCTCTTGCACAGCACTGTATTTCACAATCCCATCACTGCCACCCACACCTGGTAATCCAACTAGATCCTGGAACACCCCTGCCGTAGGTTGCAGTCTGGCCACACAGCAGCAGGTGAAGTGCAGTTTTTAGAACAAGCTGCCTGCCAGCATGGACCTTAGTCCTTCTGCTTCCACCTAAGCAGAGCCTAACACAGTTACAACAAGGAAGGCTTTTGGATTGTGCATTGGAAAAGTCAGAGTAATCATTTAATCCCTTTCATTATAGACATCATGAGAATTGTTTAAAGTATAAGATCCTCGACAGGATTGATCAACGGTTAACTTTTGATCAAGTTTAAGAGATGGCACCCCCATTCATGTTGGTTTATTGTCACCTGTGTTTTTTCCCAAAAGTGAGAATTTATGCCCTTTGGTGCTGTCAATAATTGATCGAAATATATTTTAATTAATCATTTTTCCTTAAAGTTTTCATTTTAATGAATTTTATTTGGTTTTTTACAATAAAGTGTTCGATAACATTAAGATATAATAACCCTCCTAAGCTAACATTCAGAGGCCTCTACCATAGATTATGTTTTTATTTCCCCCACTCTTGAGGATTGCCTATTGAAAGCTGAGGTTGTCCCCACCACCCATTGCGCCCATACCCCTATTAAAATAGTGCTGAGAATCTCTCCCAAGCTGACATACAAAAATGAGTGTGGTGCCAGGAATCTGATTCCCACTTCTGACAATATAAGACTGGTTTAGCGAGGAGTCAACAACGCTGATTTGTTCTATACAATGGTAAGGGACTACCCGAGGCTTATTGACTCGTGCCTGTCACTACAGGACTATATTCGCGGGGTAATGGGCGCCTTTACTAAACTTTGCAAGGGTATCAAATCTATACTATCTAAACCAATTGTGGGAGCATTACACGGACCAAGATGATTCTACAGCGACTGCTCATTAGTTAATAAACAGTTTTGTAAGGCACTCTCAACTAACCCCAGATGTCATTCTCTCATTACATCACTAAGGCAAAAGTATAAGTCAGCTATTTCACATAGGAAGGAAGAACTAGTGAAAGAAAGCTAGGATACCTTTGCACATGCTGCCACTTTAAAGCATGGGAATGGTTTTTGGGCGTGGTCAAAGACTTGAGATCTATGGGCCAATCACTGACCCTGCTAAGTTGCAATATAACTAGTGAGGCATGGGAAGCTCATTTCTCTAGGATTTACACAGCCCCAATACATAACGAGGATCCCTTTGAGCACCTGGTCACCACTGGGATCCCAATATCTTTATTGGAAGTTGAGGAAGCCATTCAACAGAGCTTGGGCAACAAAGCTCGGGGACCTGAAAGGTCACCCATTGATCTTATTAAGCACAAACCTGATATCTGGGTGCCGCTCTTACTAAATGTTTTTAACAACCTAACTAATGCTCCGCTACCAAGTACTTAATCAACTAGTATTATTGTCCCAGTTTTCAAACAGGGTGACTGCTCCCAACCAAGTTGTTATAGACCGATTTCCCTGATAGGTAATACTTTGAAAACCTTAGGGAGAACCTTATACAATAAGATCAAAATATGAGCCGAGGAAGATTGCATTTTACAACTGTGCCAGTTAGGTTTTAGGAGTAAAATAGGTACAATCGAACAATGCCTAAATCTTAATTCAATTATCGGAAAGTATACCGTCACTCAGTGTTCCCCAATATACCTGGCTTTTATGGATCTCACCTCAGCTTTTGATTTTGTTAATATGTCACGTTTATGGTCCACCCTTTTAGAATACAGTTTAGACGAGGTATTAATTCATTTTTTAGCTTACTTGCATAAGGATCTGAAAGCTCGGGTGAGGATTAATAAGGGTGGGGAGGTTTCAAATAACATCAGAGTTTGCAGAGGAGTCTGGTAGGGGTGGGTCTTGGCCCCTCTTTTTTCATCTTATACATCAATGATCTACATAAATCATTGATAGCACTCACCAACGATGTCCCTAGAATCAATGGCAACACACTCCCTGCCCTGTTGTATGCCGACAATGTGGTCTTAATCGGCCGCACACCAAATGCTCTATGTATCTTAGTGCAGGGTTGCTTGTGGATTTTATGGCTAATTTAGATTTATGCACTAATTTTAAAAAATCTTTTATAATGGCTTGCAGACCGAAAAAGTATCTCTTAAACTCCATTACTGCGGACAATCAAAGTTTACAACGCACTTGCACTTTTCCTTACCTTGGGCTGGTTGTCGCTGCTAATGGTTCCTGGGCTGACCACATGGTGCACAGTAGGAAAAAATTTTCCAAGGCTATTAACTCGATTTTGGTCTTCTCCAGCCAAAAAGGATAGCAGCATATGGTGCAGAGGTCAGGGGTTTCACAAAGAGCAACACCATTCAGTATGAAGAAAATAGATTTTGCTGAAAACTCTTGGGAGCACCGACTTCTGCTTCACAATATGTCTGTCATAGTGAACTGAAATTGCACTATATTGAAGATTATATAAAGGCTCGCCCTGCTCTATTTTGGCTAGCAATTTGGAAAAACCCAGCAGCGTCTCTCTCTAGAGAGATAATAGGAGATTGCCTTAAGTGTGAGAAGGGAAGGGAAATACCATGGCGTGCCGAACTGAAATAGATAGTTTGAATAAAAAAGACCTTTGGTCGGCCCTATACGCATATTATAGTAAAGTAAGACATGAAAGAGAGGTCAAGAAAACAACTGTTGTAACCTACATGTCTCATATATGCTATCTAGTTATCTTTTAAAGCCAATAGGCCTCTGGGAAAGGGGACTTCTGTTTTCTTTCAGGGCAGGCACAGTAAAATTCTTACTCTGTTTCCCCCTTGGGTATATTGCTAATTTAGACCATCTGCCCTGGCCATGTGACGGCCGGAGTGGGCAAACAATACTCCATTTTTTATTCTTCTGTAAATATTATATGAAATATGCAAAATGGCTTTTGATACAATTTTTTTTTTTAAATTGCCTGTCCTTTTTGAAGCTGCTTACATGAAACGGATGTATGACGTTACCACGCATACTATTACCACGCATACCATTACAACGCGGTATTTACAATGCATACCGTTACAACGCATAGCGCTTTGAGGTGCTGGATAGTAGTAAGTATAATTTTATATTCCAACTCCAGTCCCCGTGGACACTAGGGAAGGTGTTGGATATAAAATTAAATTTATTCCCTATCCTAGAGCGCCACCCAGCGCAATGCGTTGTAATGGTATGCGTGGTAATGCCTGCGTTGTAAGTGTAGTGCGTGGTAAAAAATGCGTGGTAAACGTTGTATACCACATGAAACTACTTAAAGACGATTAATTAGTTTTCCGGGTAGGCTCCTTTTTTAAAGTAACAGTACGTGTCCGTAATACAATGTGTACTCTATTAATGACGTTCTTATTGAATTAATATTTATACTGTCACTGGGCCCGATTCACAGAATGAATTTACGACTCAATCCTAAACTTACTACTATTTTGGTATTCACAGAATGCACTTACTACTTTTGGCATTCACAGAATGAACTTACTCATTTCGGTATTCACAGAAGTTAGTAGTCCTATCTTTAGTACTCCTATATGCCTTCTGTGAATACCGAAAGTCTTAAAGTTAGGATTTTTCTCAGTTTAGGATTAGAAAGTTAGGACTCCTAACTTTAGGACTCCTAAATGTCTTCTGTGAATACCTAAAGTCTTAAAATTAGGATTTTTCTCAGTTAAGTAGTAGTAAAGTTAGGACTCCTAACTTTAGGACTCCTAAATGCCTTCTGTGAATACCGAAAGTCTTAAAATTAGGATTTTTCTCAGTTTAGGAGTCCTAAAGTTAGGAGTCTTAACTTTACTACTACTAAATTGAGAAAAATCCTAATTTTAAGACTTTCGGTATTCACAGAAGGCATTTAGGAATCCTAAAGTTAGGACTACTAACTTCTGTGAATACCGAAATGAGTACGTTCATTCTGTCAATGCCAAAAGTAGTAAGTGCATTCTGTGAATACCAAAATAGTAGTAAGTTTAGGATTGAGTCTAAGCATGTGCAGGAAATCCGTTCCGCTCGCGGATTTCGCAGATTTTCGGTAAATCCGCGAACTCCCGAGAATTTACTGAAAATTCGCAAAATCCGCGAGCGGCGGATTTGGGGGGCAAAAGTTCAAGCCTGTTGAACTTTTAACTATGTTAGGATGGTGCCGGCAAGCTGCCAGCGCCATCTTAAAATAGTTACTAAGTTAGCTTCAACAGGAAGCACTAATAGATAAAATAAAGCAGGTGCTCGAGCACCTGCTTTATTTTATCTATTAGTACATCCTGATGAAGCTAATTTAGTAACTATTTTAGGATGGCGCTGGCAGCTTGCCGGCGCCATCCTAAAATAGTTACAGCAGCCCATAAATGTGAGTTTTGTCGAGGTTGGGCAGGTGTGTGTTCTCCCCATATCTATCGTCGGAAATTACCTATGATGCTTGATAGAGGCCTTTGCATTATTGACTTTCACGAGCTCAATCCCTGTGCAGTTCCTGTGACCACAAGCTTCTCTGATCCGTGCCGGTCCTTTTATGCACACAAGAGGCATGTGAACTCGAGGGACCCCGGTGCTCTTCGGTGTCATGGCAAAGTTGTTATGTTATGTTATGTTATGTTACGGTGCATTTTTATAGCGCACAGCTACTCTAAAAGAGTGTCCCGGCGCTTTCCACAGGCAACTTACAGTGTCAAATCAACATAACAAGTAAGACAGAACCCCAAAAAAAGAGAAAGAAAAAAAAACCCACCTAAACAGAATGATTAAAAAGCCAAGTCTTCAAATTCTTCCTGAATTGAAGCAAGTTGGGAGTGCTGCGGAGTGCCAATGGAAGCGCATTCCACAGCTGGGACGCCTTGAGGCTAAAAGAACGCCCCCCAATACGGGCCTTCCTCACGCGTGGGACCACCACAGTGAACAGGGATTCTGAACGCAATGAGCGAGCTGGGCGATAAAAAGCTAGTCTTTTCTTCAGGTATCCTGCGCCTGAGCCAAACAGAGCCTTGTGCACCAGCGTCAAGGATTTAAAGACAATCCGCTTCCGGATAGGAAGCCAATGGAGCGTCTGCAGCAACGCCGAAGCCCGTGCTCGTCTATGCAGACCAAAGATTGCCCGGGCTGCCGAGTTCTGTGCCACCTGCAGACGCTGAACCAAGTAATCCGGGAGGCCTAAGAAAAGGGCGTTAGCGTAATTTAGCCTGGATCTGATGAGCGCCTGCACCGTAATCCGTCTGTGCTCTGCAGACAAAAGGGGTAGAAACTTGCGGAGCATTCTGAGGATGCCGAAACAGGTGCCGGACAGGCCAAGGATGTGCGTTTTCAGAGAGAGTTTATTGTCAAGCTTAACACCCAAGTTCTTGGCAACCAAGGATGATTGTGCCGGAGGACACATGGCGGCCGGCCACCACTGCCGCCACTCGGGATCGAAGGCACAGCCGAAGAAAAGAACCTCCGACTTGCTGGAGTTGGCCTTCAGACAGTTTTGCTGGAACCAGCTGAAGACCATGTCCAGGCAGTCCCGGATTCTCTCCCCGTCAAATGTCTGATCTTTTTCACATGTGAAGAGGAGTTGTGTGTCATCGGCGTAGGACACGATCTGGGCTCCGTAAGCCTCAACCTCAGCCGCCAGAGGGGACATAAAGATGTTAAATAACGTCGGGCTCAAGACCGAGCCCTGTGGAACCGCAACACCCAATGGCGGGATCTCGGCGGAGCTCTGGGAAACCCAGACCGTCTGGCGGCGGCCCTCCAGGAAAGATGTAACCATCTGAGCACCGTCCCCCTTAGGCCGATGTCATAAAGCCTGGCAAGCAACGCCTTATGGGGAACGGTGTCGAAGGCCGCCGACAGGTCCAACATGACTAGCATGGCCTTGCCACCCCCATCCAAGGTCTCCCTGATGATCTCAGAGACCTCCACCAACGCTGTTTCCGTGCTAAAATTCGGACGGAAACCGGATTGGGATGGATGGAGCAGATTGTTAGCCTCCAGGAAGTTCGAAAAGACGCCATGAACATGTTTTTCGGTGATCTTGGCCAAAGCCGGGAGAAGAGAAATTGGCCTATAATTGGCCAGAGCCTCGGCATCAAGACCAGGCTTTTTCAGTTAATCAGCCCCCCCAAAAATGTGAGTTTTGTCGAGGCTGGGCAGGTGTGCGTTCTCCCCATATCTATCGTCGGAAATTACCTATGATGCTTCATGGAGGCCTTTGCATTATTGATTTTCACGAGCTCAATCCCTGTGCAGTTCCTGTGACCACGAGCTTCTCTGATCCGTGCCTGTCCTTTTATAAACACAAGAGGCATGTGAACTCGCATAAAAGCCTCGCCCGTTTGGCCCTGCCCCTCACACTAGCGATGTGCACCGTATTCCCGCCCGGCCTGCCCTTTACCCACACAATCCGCAAAATCCGCGAATCCGCAATTTCGCAGATTTTGCAGATCACAAATTAGCAAATTCGCAAATTCACAAATTGCGAATTCGCAAAATTTGCCCATGCTTAATTGAGTCTTAAGTTCATTCTGTGAATCGGGCCCACTATGATTAACATGACCTAAGTCCGTATACTTGCTTTTATTCTTTCACAATGATCATGAATGGCATAAATTAAGAGGGCATTAATTGGAAAACGACTCTATCAGTTCATAACATGATGTATTTTTATGAAATGTTTTATTGTATTTGTTTTTATTGTTCTTATCATTAACAAGATTCCTCTATTTTCATGCTGCTATGCGACTTGTGCTTTTATGGATATACTTTTATCGGAATAAAGATTCTTGAATTGAATTGAATAAGATATTCAACCACATTATATCACACATATACAGTACAAGCACAGGCATGGGTATTAATGGATGTGTTAATTTTGCTATAAATAATCCGTTACTTTAAGGAATGAAAATGCTCCACTTTAAATAATGATATTTTCATGTGAAAGGAAAGATGGTAATACACTGATTAAACACAGAATGATGACCACCATAAAACTAGCCCTGGGCGTAGTGTGCGTAGTGGGGATTCGCGGAGCTACGCGAAGTGGGCGAGAAACTACGCCCACCTCCGCACTCCGCGTAGCCCCACTACGCAAACACCACTGGCCACCAGCCCCGCCACCCGCCTCCCTCCCGCCCTCCCTAAATACTTTCAATTAAAGGAGTAAAATAATTAGAAACGCACTTACCTTGCCCGCCGCTGCCCGCCGCGTCCCCGGGGCTCGCTATCTTCCGTCTTCCGTCTTGTTTACTAATGCGCATGCGCGGGCGGCCGCGCATGCGCATTCCTCACGAGAAAATGCGCATGCGTGGCCGCCCGCGCATGCGCATTAGTAAACAAGACGGAAGACGGAAGATAGCGAGCCCCGGGGACGCGGCGGGCAGCGGCGGGCAAGGTAAGTGCGTTTTAATTATTTTACTCCTTAAATTGAAAGTATTTAGGGAGGGCGGGAGGGAGGCGGGTGGCAGCCAGCTACACTCCGTCTGCGGAGCGTGCGTAGTGCCGCCTGGCTACGCCCGCTCCGCAAAATGCGGAGTAGGCGGCACTACGCACACTCCGTGCACGGAGCGTTGCTGGCCGCCCACCCCTACATAAAACCAGTGGCGACTCCCACCGAAGATGCTTGGGAGATTGCTAAATAAGAGAATTCTGAAAGTCTAATATTTCCTTCCTTCCTTTTCTCCATCCTTCTTGTATCCTTCCTCCTCCACCATTTCTCTACTTTTTCAATCTATCGATCTATTCGTCCTTCTTTTCTCCCTCTTTAATTTTAATCCATTATGCATCCTTCATTCTTGCCATCCATTCATTCATTATTCCTTCTCTCTATCCATCCATCCAGCCTTTCATCTTAACTTTTGGCTTTCCTTCCAACCATCACTCTTTTCTATTTATCTTTTCATCCCTTTCTCTGTTCATGCTTCTCTCCATCCATTCATCATCTATCCTTCTCTCCACTCATCACTTCAGGATCCTCTACATCATCCATCCATATCAGCATCCATTCATTTTTCCATCCATCCTTGTCTACATCCAATCTTCTCTTTATCAATACCCTATCCTCCTCTCCATCCATCAATGTATTCATCTATCCTCTCCTTATCTTTCTCATCCTCTCTGCTACTTTCAAACCCTCGCTCCCCTATTTCTTTCCTTCTACCACAAGAGATGTATTTATTATCTTCTAGCAGACCAGAGTCTCTGTCAAAGTCAAAATAAACATAAAACATTGTAAACATTTCATATTACACAGAACTGCCCAGTCGAAAGTCAATCTGATAAACTGTGTGGATGAAGGGAGGGGGATTAATGATCGGCCTGCCCTTGCTGTCGTCTTGACCATACACCTAATACGAGAGCTTACAGACAAACACTAGGGCTAATCCAACAGCTGCAGTGCCAGTGGGCACTAGAGGGTGCCAAGCAAGATGTCTGTACTTGTGTGAGGCTTTTGCAGTTCGGGCTCCTATCCTCCCACTATCCTAGTCATCCTGGCATCCTGACCCAACACGACTGGCTATACTTAGATAGGAAGCGCCCCAGACTCAGCCTGTTCGTCATCAGGCCCCAGCTGGGATCGGGGAGTTTTCCAAGTGTCAAATCCGCGAATCCGCAATTTCGCAGATTTTGCGGATCACGAATTAGCAAATTAGCAAATTCACAAATTGCGAATTCGCAAAATTCGCCCATGCTTAATTGAGTCTCAAGTTCATTCTGTGAATCGGGCCCACTATGATTAACATGACCTAAGTCCGTATACTTGCTTTTATTCTTTCACAATGATCATGAATGGCATAAATTAAGAGGGCATTAATTGGAAAACGACTCTATCAGTTCATAACATGATGTATTTTTATGAAATGTTTTATTGTATTTGTTTTTATTGTTCTTATCATTAACAAGATTCCTCTATTTTCATGCTGCTATGCGACTTGTGCTTTTATGGATATACTTTTATCGGAATAAAGATTCTTGAATTGAATTGAATAAGATATTCAACCACATTATATCACACATATACAGTACAAGCACAGGCATGGGTATTAATGGATGTGTTAATTTTGCTATAAATAATCCGTTACTTTAAGGAATGAAAATGCTCCACTTTAAATAATGATATTTTCATGTGAAAGGAAAGATGGTAATACACTGATTAAACACAGAATGATGACCACCATAACCAGTGGCGACTCCCACCGAAGATGCTTGGGAGATTGCTCAATAAGAGAATTCTGAAAGTCTAATATTTCCTTCCTTCCTTTTCTCCATCCTTCTTGTATCCTTCCTCCTCCACCATTTCTCTACTTTTTCAATCTATCGATCTATTCGTCCTTCTTTTCTCCCTCTTTAATTTTAATCCATTATGCATCCTTCATTCTTGCCATCCATTCATTCATTATTCCTTCTCTCTATCCATCCATCCAGCCTTTCATCTTAACTTCTGGCTTTCCTTCCAACCATCACTCTTTTCTATTTATCTTTTCATCCCTTTCTCTGTTCATGCTTCTCTCCATCCATTCATCATCTATCCTTCTCTCCACTCATCACTTCAGGATCCTCTACATCATCCATCCATATCAGCATCCATTCATTTTTCCATCCATCCTTGTCTGCATCCAATCTTCTCTTTATCAATCCCCTATCCTCCTCTCCATCCATCAATGTATTCATCTATCCTCTCCTTATCTTTCTCATCCTCTCTGCTACTTTCAAACCCTCGCTCCCCTATTTCTTTCCTTCTGCCACAAGAGATGTATTTATTATCTTCTAGCAGACCAGAGTCTCTGTCAAAGTCAAAATAAACATAAAACATTGTAAACATTTCATATTACACAGAACTGTCCAGTCGAAAGTCAATCTGATAAACTGTGTGCATGGAGGGAGGGGGATTAATGATGGGCCTGCCCTTGCTGTCGTCTTGACCATACACCTAATACGAGAGCTTACAGACAAACACTAGGGCTAATCCAACAGCTGCAGTGCCAGGGGGCACTAGAAGGTGCCAAGCAAGATGTCTGTACTTGTGTGAGGCTCTTGCAGTTCGGGCTCCTATCCTCCCACTATCCTAGTCATCCTGGCATCCTGACCCAACACGACTGGCTATACTTAGATAGGAAGCGCCCCAGACTCAGCCTAGGGCTAAAAGATCGCCTCAATACTGCTCAGAGACGCGATGATGGGAGTCCGGAGCTTGAGGCCTCTAAGATGGCGCTGGTGCGATTGTCCCGAGAGCTGCTGCTGAACGGCACCCTATCTGCAACCTACTGCTGGACTTACCCCTACTGATTCCAGAGGAGTGCCCGGATCACGCTGTCTCTCCCTTGGCGGACTGAAACTGCTCCTGTGACCCACTGGTCGAGTGTGCTGCTCTCCGGGCGCAGCCTGGCGGCTCCAGGGCTGATTGCCGCGGTGTGCGGACAGCGAGGAGGAGGCCTACCCTAGCTGGCCTGGACAGGAGGCGGTGGCTTTGAGACCGGAGCGCCCTTGAGGAGGTGAGCTGCGGAGGGGATCGGTGCGATGGGGTTGGTGCGCGGGGTCTCGCTGCTGCACCCGGCTGCTCCCCCCTGCCACATCCGGTCGCTGGGCCTGAGGTGCTTTCCCCGCCTCTGGTGGCTGGGCTGGTGCGGCGTGTGGGGGTGCTGCGGCGGCTGCGGTGTGCGTGGGCCGTGGAGTGTGACCGTCTGCCTCCTGATCACCCAATGGGATCCTCACAATCTTCTTGCCGCTCGTGTACACCTGGACCCCCGGCCGGCGGGACTGGTTGGAGTCTCGGCCTCACCTCGCTCGCTAGACCTTTGCACGGTGGGTTGCGTCGCCGAGACTGCCTCGCTCAACCTGCGATCCCCTTTTACTGCCACCAGCTACCAAAATGGAGACCTCCTGCCAACTGTTTCAGACAGATCATTCCTGCAGTGTATGTGTGTGGAGGGGGGCATAGGCCTCACGAGGTTGGCGCTGTGGGGGGGCCCGAACCTGGCACTGCAGCCCACTAGATTTCATTAACCCTGCCACTGGTGCCTGGTCGACCCTTGGTCTGTGGGGCCTGCACTTGTGACCCGGCCCTCCCCTCCATACACGTTATTGAACATTTCTGGTCCCAAAACTGCCCTATGCTGCTGCAGCCCTAGCGAGCCAGTATACTCTCAAGGTGGGGAGGTGCAATGTTACCCCTTTTATGATGCTGTGAGCCACTGTAACAGGGTTAACACTCGCGCTCACTGGGGTGGTGCAGCCCACATACGGAAACCGCCACCCACGGTCACTGAGTTTCCACCAGGGTACTGGAGGGATCAGTTGGAGGAGCGGGCGCACGCGTGGGCTGCTCGCGGTGCGTAGCAGACAGAATCACCCATACTCTACAGACGCACTTGTAGCACGCGTGCGAATCGCTGTTTGCCCTGTGCTCGCTGGGCTGCCACGGGAGTAGACAAGGAGATTCCCGTCACCGCAGATCCTCCCGCTTGACCGCGATGGGGAAGCCAGACAATAAACAGTCGAAGCACATCTTCGACACTTGGAAAACTCCCCGATCCCAGCTGGGGCCAGATGACGAACAGGCCGAGTCCGCGACCACATCCACTTCGGACCTGAAGGAGCTGCTGCTTGTGATGCAGTCCAGCTTGACCTCCATCGAGTCCAAAATGGATTCCATGTCGGCTAGAATGGATGGCCTTACGCATAGGGTCGAAAAACACGGGGACCGGTTGACTGAAGCGGAGAGGCGGATATCTGACCTGGAAGACTCAACCATAGCCACGAACAATCACAGTCTTGAAATGGATAAAGTATTGAAGGTGATAGCCGTCAAGAATGAGGAGCTGGAATTGCACTCAAGGCGCAACAACCTCCGCATATTAGGGATACCAAAATCCCCTGCAACCGGGAAAATGGAGGTTTTTGTTGAACGCTTACTCCTGACACTGTTTGGGAGAGAAGAATTCTCGACAGTCTTTGTGGTTGAAAGGATGCACCGCTCGCTGGTGAATAACCCTCCCCAGGTACTCCCCCTCGCCCAATAATAGCTAAAATGCTAAACTACCACGACAGAGACACAGCCCTCCGCCTATCCAGGGAGAAAGGATGCCTACAGCACGAAGGGTTAGAGATCTCCATATATCCGGACTTCACTGTGGCTGTGCAGGAACAAGGGCGCAAAGTCCTTCAGGTCAAACGGAAGCTCCAACAACTTGGCATTCCCTATGCCATGCTGTTCCCTGAACGCCTGAAAGTCACGGCCCAAGGCAAACAATTTTTTTTTACAATCCCACAGCATGCTCACGACTTCATAAAGACCCTGCCCAGGCCATCTGGGGACCGCCGTTCCCCTATCAATCAATCAATCAATCAATCAAAGCATTTATATAGCGCACTACTCACCCAGAGGGTCTCAAGGCGCTAGGGGAGGGGGGTCCGCTACTGCTCGAACAGCCAGGTCTTGAGTTGCTTCCTGAAGGCGAGGTGGTCCTGGGTCAGGCGGAGGTGGGTCGGGAGTGAGTTCCATGTCTTGGCGGCGAGGTAGGAGAAGGACCGTCCCCCTGTGGTGGCTCTTCGGATGCGGGGGACGGCGGCGAGGGCGTGACCGGTCGATCGAAGCTGGCGTTTGGGAGCGTAGAAGTTGAGGCGGCTGTTGAGGTATCCTGGGCCTTGGTTGTGTAGGGCTTTGTGTGCGTTGGTGAGGAGACGGAAGGTGATTCTCTTGTTGACCGGGAGCCAGTGCAGGTCTCTCAGGTGTCCGGAGATGTGGCTGCGACGGGGGATGTCCAGGATGAGTCGTGCTGAGGCGTTCTGGATCCGCTGGAGTTTCTTCTGGAGTTTGGCGGTGGTTCCGGCATAGAGGGAGTTGCCGTAGTCCAGACGGCTGGTGACGAGGGCCTGGGTGACTGTCTTCCTGGTCTCGGTGGGGAGCCACCGGAAGATCTTACGTAGCATGCGCAGGATGTTGAAGCACGACGAGGAGACGGCGTTGACTTGTCTGGTCATGGAGAGGGAGGAGTCCAGGATGAAGCCCAGGTTGCGTGCGTGGTCTGTTGGTTTGGGTGCGCTGCCTAGGGCGGGGGGCCACCAGGAGTCGTCCCAGGTGGAGGGTGAGGATCCCGGGATGAGGACTTCCGTCTTGTCCGAGTTCAGTTTCAGGCGGCTGTTCTTCATCCATTCGGCTACCTCTTGCATCCCTTCGTGAAGGTTGGCTCTGGCGGTGGCGGGGTCTTTGGTGAGGGAGAGGATCAGCTGGGTGTCGTCGGCGTAGGAGATGATGTTGAGGTTGTGTTGGCGTGCGATGGCCGCAAGGGGGCTCATGTAGACGTTGAAGAGGGTTGGACTGAGCGAGGAGCCTTGAGGAACGCTGCAGAGGACTTTGGTGGCTTCAGATCTGAACGGGGGAGGCGGACTCTCTGTGTCCTTCCGGCGAGGAAGGAGATGATCCACTCCAGTGCCTTCACCTGGATTCCGACGTTGCTGAGTCGATGCACTAGTGTACGGTGGCAGACAGTGTCGAAGGCCGCGGAGAGGTCTAGGAGGATGAGGGCTGCTGTTTCTCCGTTGTCGAGCAGGGCTCGGATGTCATCGGTGGCTGCGATCAGGGCGGTCTCGGTGCTGTGGTTGGCCCGGAAGCCAGACTGCGAGAGGTCGAGGGATCCGTTCGTCTCGAGGAAGGCGGCCAGCTGCTTGCTGACGGTCTTCTCGATGACTTTTGCAGGGAACGGGAGCAGCGAGATGGGGCGGTAGTTCTTGAGCTCGGTGGGGTCGGCTGATGGCTTCTTTAGTAGAGCGCTGAGTTTGGCGTGCTTCCAGCTCTCCGGGAAGATAGCGGTGTCAAAGGAGGTGTTGATGATGTCCCGCAGGTGGGGTGCGATGACAGCGTCGGCCTTGTTGAAGACGTGGTGAGGACAGGGGTCGGTCGGAGATCCGGAGTGGATGGAGTTCATCGTGCGGACGGTGTCTTCGGTGCTGATCGGGGTCCAGGCGCGGAGGGTGGTGGTGGGGGGCGGTGGTTTGGTCATGGCGTGCGTCGGTTGAGTGCTGAAGCTGTTGTGTATGTCCGCGATCTTGTTGTGGAAGTAGGAGGCGAGGGAGTTGCAGAGGTCTTGCGAAGGGGTGATGTCGTTGTTTCCGGCATTGGGGTTGGAGAGCTCTTTAACGATGTTGAAGAGTTCCTTGCTGTTGTGTGCGTTGTTGTCCAGTCATTCCTTGAATGCAGTTTTCTTGGTGGCGTGGATAAGTGGGTGGTGTTTTCGGGTGGCAAGCTTGAGGGCAGTCATGTTGTCCGGTGTAGGGTCTCTGCGCCAGGTTCTCTCGAGGGCTCGGCAGTTCATCTTGGAGCTTTTGAGTTCGTCGGTGAACCATGGGGCTTTCTTGCTGCCGGGTCTGCTAGGCGGGGTCCTCAGGGAGGCGAGGTCGTCTGCGCAGTCGCTGATCCACTTCGTGAGGTTGGTGGCCGCTTGGCTGGTGTTCGTTGCGCTGGTGGGTGGGTTCTTGCTCAGGGAAGTCGCGATCTGGTCGGCTGTGATCTTGTTCCAGCTTCTGCGTGCAACCTGTTGCTGGTGGTGGTGGATCGTGGTCCTTCTGAAGCTGAAGTGGACGCAGCTGTGGTCCGTCCAGTGTAGTCCGGTGGCGTGGCTGAAGGTGATGTCCTTGCTGGATGAGAAGACGGGGTCGAGTGTGTGTCCGGCGTAGTGGGTGGGGGTGGTCACCAGCTGCTTGAGTCCGAGGTTTGCGAGGTTGTCCAGCAGGGTGGTGGTGTTGCGGTTGTTGTTGTTCTCCAGGTGGAAGTTGAGGTCCCCTAGGAGGATGTAGTCAGCGGAGGGGAAGGCGTGAGGGCTGATGAAGTCGGCGATGTCTTCGCTGAATTGTGTGCGTGGTCCCGGGGGTCTGTAGATGAGGGTGCCTCTGAGGGTGGTCTTGGGGTTGATGTGGACCTGGAAGTGCAGGTGTTCGGCGGGTGCGAGGGTGTCGTCGGTGTTGGTCGTGATGCGGATGGTGTTCTTGTGGATGATGGCGATGCCTCCTCCGGTCTGGTTGATGAAGCGGTCCCTTCGGATGATCTTGTAGCCGTCTGGGATGGCGATGGCGATGTCGGGCACTGAAGAGGCATTCATCCAGGTTTCCTTGAGGAAGGCGACGTCTGGTGAAGTTGTGTTGAGCATGTTCCAGAGCTCGACGGCGTGTCTGTGGACGGAGCGGGTGTTGAGCAGGATGCACTTCAGGTGGCTGCTGCTGTTGCTCGTCTTGGTCTTGGTCGGTGCTGGAATAGTGCAGGTCCGGATGCAGGTGAACTTGCAGGAGTGGCAGACGAAGAGTCCGTGGGTGCTTCTCGGTGTGGCTCGGTAGCAGCCCGGGATTCGACCGGCGTTGAGTGCGTAGAGTTCGGTGGCGTCGTAGGTCTGGCGGGTGGGCTGGTGTCTGCGGGAGCCAGGGGTCCTGGCACTGGGCGCGGTCCAGGCGCAGACGGGCGCAGACGGGCTTACCTTTGGCGCGCCTTCGGCGCACAATCGGAGTGCCCGCTGCGCGTCAACGCTGCGCATTCGCACGGTCGCCATTTATGGCGAAGTGCAGGGAGGGCGGATCAGCTGGGAGGCGGGAGCGGGGAGGAAGGGGGCGTGTCCACACTTCCGGCGGCGGGAAGCGGGAGGCGGGGAGCGGGGCGAGGGACAACAGCAAAACTATCACAGGAGACAAGGAATAAAACAAAATACAGTGTAATACAAACACGAAGCAGCACTATCACAGGAAGACAAGGAATAAAAACAAAATACAGTGCAATACAAAACGAAGCACCACAGGCAGAGATGCGGCGGCGGGGGGCGTGGCCCGAAGGCGGGGAGGCTCAGCGAGGCTGAGAGCAGCGGCAGGCGGGGGCACACGCAACAGCTGGCGGCCGTGCGGTGCGGGGGTGTCCTATGAATAGGTCACCTATGAGGCAGGAAGAAGAAAACAGGGGCGCATCGGACATCGAGTAACTGAACTACCAAGTCTCCGCGGCTTGGCCCCCTTGTGAACAGACACGTGCACCTACTAGACAGTCTGGTCATTGAAAGCAAAGAGACAAGAACTTATGCCTGCTGTGAATGACGGACACCACTTCCCAGCCGCGGGGACACAGACATTAATATCGCAGAGAGCCCACAACACCCAGCTTGGTCATGCTCTCCCCTGCCCAGAGACTAGATGATGGCTCCTGAGATTGGCCTGCAATGCCCGCGTCGACTCCTGTAATGGACACCTGTTACTGTTTCAGGCCCACTCTGATCTCCTGCTCCAACCCCCCTCTTTTGGATGCCTAAATGGACAGAAGATTATAATGCCGAACGCCCTCGCCTCTGCGAGGAGTACCTGGTTGCCCTCTTGACGCCACCCACCAGGTAAACCCTTTCACGT
Organism: Lissotriton vulgaris; assembly: GCF_964263255.1. Classification (NCBI taxonomy): domain Eukaryota; kingdom Metazoa; phylum Chordata; class Amphibia; order Caudata; family Salamandridae; genus Lissotriton; species Lissotriton vulgaris. The sequence continues at coordinate 1,860,662,439 of NC_141689.1, forward strand.
GACTTTGTGCAACGTGGTTGTAATGTTTTCTTACTGTCCCCCGATTGGGACTGGGATTTGAGGGATTGTTGGGTGGAGGAAGGCTGCTTTACACGGCAAGTTGGGGTTGCTGTTGTGGGAGGAGGGAGGAATTGGGTTTTTGTTTTTCAAGTTCCTTTTGTTTCAGCACTTGGCATGATTCCACTGCATAATTTATCCACTTTGTCACTACACACACTGCGGCCCATCACGTCTTCTTCCATTGCGACTATGACAGAGACCCGTCCCAATATGCTTAAATACAACTTCTTATCGTGGAATGTGGCTGGCTTAGGTGATCCCCGTAAACGTTGTCATACTCTTGCATATCTGGACGGCCAAAATGTCCATTGCGCTATGCTGCAGGAAACGCATTTATCCCCCAACTCATTCCATACTTTTGCTGCCTGCTGGGCAGCCTATAGAGGATTCTCCTGTTACTCCTCATATGCCCAGGGCACTGCTGTGCTGATACGACATACACTCCCATACACTCCTATAGGCTCCTTCACAGACCCACAGGGGAGGTATACTGTTATGTGGGGCAGGATGTTGGGGCAGTCCATTACCTTGGTATCGCAAATTCAGATGACCCAGAGTTTTTTAGGGTGTTGTGGGGGAAGATAGCAGATGTAGACACTACACACCTGATTTGGGGTGGAGACTTTAATGTTACTCTCAAACCCAGCCTAGACAGATCGCACCCCCAACCACATTATTACACAGCCGGACAGCGAACCCTCAGAGATCTCGAGTAAGATCATGGGCTCGCAGACCCATGGAGAACCCACCACCCAGCGACAAAGCAGGGATCCTGCTACTCCTCTGTACACGCCTTCTGGTCTCGGATAGACTACTGGTTGGTGGATAGGGGATTAGCGACTTGGACATCACATGCCACCTACTTATCACGCACATATTCAGACCATTCCCCACTGCTGCTGATGCTTACCCTGCCGCAGGAGGAACCCCCATACCTAGCGTGGCGCCTTAATCCGCAATCTTAACTTGACCCTGTCTTCAAGGATGAACTAGAACAAGAAATAACTGTTTTTTCCTTTGTAATACTGGCTCTGTCCCCTTATATTCTACCATATGGGAGGCCTTGAAAGTCACCATACAGGGCATCTGTATCGCGAAGAGCAGTGGGGTACTGAAAGACATAAGAAACACACTCCACAAACTAGAGTTAGAACTGAAACAAACTGAGGCCGCTCTCCAATCTGCGCCTTCTCGCACCTTAGAATCACGGATATGCAAGCTCCTCAATGATTATCAAGAGACTGCAGAGCGCAAGTGTAGATTTAGAGGGAAATACTACAAAGCTCTATGCTATGGAGCGGGCGAAAGACCAGGTAGAGTGCTGGCCTCCTCTGTCCGCCCTCCCCGCTTCACTAACACAGTACTAGAAATCGAGGACGAAGACGGCTTGATACGCCGAAACTCCTCAGACATTCTAGCGGCATTTAGGCAATTTTATAAATGGCTATACTCTACCCACCATCATGCCCCAGTAGACTTTGACTCCTTTATTGACTACACTGCCATAGCCTGGTTGGGGGATGGACAAAGAGAATTCTTACTAGCTCACCACGAAGATTACGTAATTATATCAGCTATCATGCATTTACAATCTGGCAAAGCCCCAGTGCCTGATGGCCTTCCGGACGAATTCTACAAGTTATATAAACATCTCATTATTCAGGTGCTATGACAAGTGTTTGAGGAAGCCCGTGAGACTGGCATCCTACCTCGTACAATGCGAGAAGCCCTTATATCATTGCCCAAGCCAAACGAATCGCCCACACAACTGGACTCCTACAGACCCCTATCCCTTATAAATGTAAATGCCAAAATCCTCACCAAACTTATAGCTAACCGCATCAGTCCTCTGATGCCAGTGCTGGTCCTCCCGGACCAATCGGGCTTTGTCCCAACTAGGAGTACTGCTCACAACTTGAGGACACTATTTGCCTTGCTTCACGACATTGATCCCGGGGAAAACGCGGCCGCCATATTTCTCGATGCCACCAAGGCATTCGACTCCCTAGAATGGGACTACTTATCCTATGTACTTGTTCGCATGGGCTTCCCCCCTCCTTTCTTGTGCTCAATAAACCTATTGTATACTGGTCTGCGCGCCACTGTGATGGTAAATAGCCAGCGCTCATCCTCCTTCCCTTCTAGCGAGGGGCACCAGACAGGGATGCCCCCTCTTCCCCCCTATTATAATTTCGTTAGCGGTCGAACCTCTTGCTGCCAAATTCAGACAACATTATCGAGACCATGCTATTATTTACCCAAAACGGAAGATACTAATTTCTTTATACGCCAACGACATCACTCTCTATTTACGGCACCCCGACGTTAACCTGAATCCATTTTGCGCCTATTTATCATTTTTGGGTAATTATCGGGTGTCAACATCAACTGGTCTAAGTCCCAGATTTACCCACTCACTGACTCTACCACAAGATTCACTCCGGACTTCCCCCTTACGTGGTGTGATGACGCCCTCACCTATCTGGACATCATTGTGTCCAGCTCACGCGATAACTTATGACAGCTAACTACGGGCGTGCTCTGGACTCCATCACCTACAAAATCACACGGTGGATCGCGCTTCCTCTGTCCATAGCCGGCAGGACATCGTTGATTAAAATGGTCATATTACCTAAAATCCTTTACTTATTTGTTAACATTCCCTACGCCCCCAGTCGTCATTTCTTCTCTGCCATGAAGTCCCAATTGATACGACTGCTGTGGGGAGGGAAACAAGCCAGGCTCAGTTGGCAGACACTCACGTGCCCTTATAAAGCAGGAGGGTTCTCCGTGCCAGACATTGAATTGCACTTCAGCTGTGCACAGGCGCAATTTGCTACATACTGGATGAAGCCCCCCTCCACATGCCACACCTGGCGATGGAACACGGATATATGCGCCCCACCCCTAGCACGGCCTACATCAGCACTCCTCCGGTCCCCATGCATATTGCATCCACCACCGTTCAATGTACGGTTAGTGCATGGCATGACCTAGCTAAACAGACTAATTGTACACAACTATACTCTCCTCTTCTTCCCCTTCAAAGGAGGCAGGATCTTCCGGTGACACAGGAGGGTGGATGTCGGCAGCTCCTTCGCAAACTCTCTTTACATACCTGGGGACACCTGTACACCAATGGGAAATTTAGCACTAGCGAGGAATTCTTTAAAGACACAGATCCTACTCCTTTAGACCGCTTTTATTACATTAGACTTCGGCAAGATGTACAAGCTGTTACACCTCCCTTTCCTTTATAACCCCCAGTATTGCCCCGCTACATATCCTTCTACAACAAGATGCCCCTGAACATGTATTTTCCAAGTTGTACCGCACTGTCCAAACCACTAGGGAATATAACCCACCGCTGGCCCAGGGCAAATGGGAAATAGAACTCGGTCACCCCATAACCGATGAGCAGTGGGAATACTGCTGCGCACAAACAGGCGAATTATCTTCCAACAGCAAATTCAGGATGATCCACTACAAATACCTTTACCGTTTATATTATACGCCAGCTCGACTCTGCAGGCTGAAACTGCGAGACAACGACTGTTGTGATCGCTGTGGTGGGGAAGGCGCCGACTTTAGACACCTAGCCTGGGACTGTCCACTTCTACACCGATACTGGGAGGAAGTGCTTGCTGCACTGGATCGCATGACTGGATTGCTTGTCCCTACTGACCCATTCACTGTGCTACTGGGCTATACTGAACCCACCGCTGCCAAAATGCTGTAGTACACCTCCATGGCACTACTAATTGCCAAAAGGAAAATTTCCTGCAGATGGGGGAGGGGGAGTCGTGGAAATTTACGGAATCAGCTCCAAGACCTCATATATTGTCAGGAGCAACTACGCATTTATGCAGAACTCCAACCCCCCTCCTCACGCCCAAGGGATATATGGGGCCCATTGCAAACCTACTTAGTTGAACACGCCATAGTTAACAGGGCGGACACCTCATAGCATAGATCACCTACTTCCTGAGGAACTCCCCTCAATAACAGGCGCAATTACGGTGCACTACCAAGCTTGGGACGATGTATGTTGTGGCTATAATATTCATGGGCTGTTCTGTCTCCTTATCATGGCCATGATTATTTTTTAACATGTGACACATAAGTGGAATTAGTTATATTCTTTTACAAGATGTCTTAGTTATATGTTACCATTACTAGTAATATATGTTTGCAATGATGTATCTGCCTTTACAGCTGAACATTCCCACTACCGCGGCCGGCCCCTAGAGGTTGTAGGCGGCTTGCTGTGTACTCCCTACTCCCGCATTTCATCCACCTTTTATTCCTGCGATGTTGCTATGCTGGCCAAGCTATGGTTGTAGGCAGTAGCGGAAATGTATGTCTATTGTTGATCTTTAATAAAGGTCTTTTGAAACAAAAAAAATAAAATAAATAAAAAACTGCTTGCAGTGCCAGTGCTTGTGGTCTTATTAAGGGTCTATTCCCACAGTACTGGTCCTCCAAGCTACCATTCTCTGCTGCTGCCAGCCACTGCTAGAGCTGATATTTCAGTTTAAATGGTCCCTAAATTACTGCAAACCACAAATGATGTCAATGCCTTAGTAAATATGTTGCTTCTAGTTACCATGCAACAACAAGGTGATGGATGGAATACTTGAATTAATCTCAGTTACTGGCAATCACTTAGACCGCATCTCAATCCATCGTTTTTCACCCCCATGCCACACCAGTTTGGACCCAGCCATATGCAAATCAGTCTTGATCATGCTCTGATAGGAACAGTTAAGCCCAAACTGCCAAGCCAGGCCCTCCCTGCACCAAAATAAAAGCAACCTAGGGCTGGTTTTGCCCTGAAAGAGCTCGCCAGCCAGCTATAGCTTGATTCCAGTGAACACATTTAACATGGGGCCCACATCAGGGCATACCCATTGCACTAAGGGCGTCAACTGCAACAACAAGGTGTTGGATGGAATGCTTGGAATATTCTCAGCCATTGGCAATCCCTTGGGCCACATCTCAATCCAGGGCTTTTTATCCACCATGCCCCCTCCTAGGAACCATAACTGCCAACAACTTGCCCCAATGTAAGCAGACTTAATTGGCTTTATTTTGTTCATACTGACAAGGAAATGTGTAATGAGTAGGCAAGAGCAACTTTACAAACTTTGGATGCAGATGATGCATTAATAATACATTATTAACAGGACACCAGGGGAACAATTTACAAATTCAGTTACAAATTCAATACAGAAACATGTTAACTACTGAATGAAGCAAACTAAACTCTGCAACCCAAAACTATTTTTTGCTGATGAATATAAACCCAGCACTACCCTAGCATTTGTATGACCTCTAGAACTAGATATGACCACAACCTCTGCACAAAACATTAGTATCACTGGACAAGGAATGTATTCATTGGTTCTAAGCTCTCTATCTCGAACAAGTTGTAATTATAAGTGAAAATACACATTTTAGCTAATCATGCTCAGCAGGGCCTCCAATCTCTAACTCTAATTGTGATATCAGTGCACAGCAACAAGCAACAAGCTTTATCTGTCTGCTGTAGAGCTCCTGTAATCAATTCTCAAACAGGTACAAAAGGAAGAAAAGAAGGTAAGCTGTTCATCAACTATCATCAGCTTCTGTCTTCTGCTTTTTCCGAATGAGCCACAGGTTTGATGGGTTGGCTGTCAAGCTCATGGCTTTTCATGCATGTTTAGATAATGGCTTCCAATGAATTTTTGGTGATGAGGCTAAAAGTAGTTCTTTTGTGTCACTGCAGCTCTTAGATTTATGCTGCTTGACATCATGAGCTCATACTTGAGTGCAGTCATCGCCTATCATTTATTTATTAGGGTCAAGGCTGCGAGAGCATGCGCTAGTTCAAGCGTCTCGCTTACGAGACACTATTTTATACATAAAAGGGTTGGTAGCCTACCTGTTGTTTACCATGTGTTGACTTGCATGGCAAACTTTTTTACAGCCTTGCAATTCGTCAAGGCAGGCCTAACATCATTTCCGTTCCTCATTGTGGAGCAGGGACCTAGCACTAATTAATTCAACTCTATTAGTGCCCTGTCCGCTGCTCCTGGCGTGATTCAGGTACTATTTTGTTGTATTTACCTTTTAGTGCCCTGCAAACAGAAGGTGTGTGACTGGTACAAATGTGCCCAGCAGGATAAACAAAACTGCAAAGATTTATTTTCTATAGTTACGTTTCTTTTATTTTGCCAAGTCTTCTTTTCTCACTTTGCACTTATGTGTTCTTTGTTTTTGCTCGTGGGCACTATTCTCCACATATGAGGATTAGTTTATTGCAAAGTGACATTATTTCTTTCCTATGTGCAATTTCCAAAAGTATGTTTTAACAAATAATCGTGCAGTACACCCCAAACCACCACCACTCCAATATTCCCCACGACAATCCATCCCACCTCACCCCATTCCAATCGGTCACAATCAATCCAATCCACCAGAAACCAAATCAATCCAATCCAGCCCACTCCAATCCAAATCACTCACCCGAACCCAATCCATTCCAATCCACCACACACCAGTCCTCCCGACCCACCTCACTCTAATCTGCCCCCACTCTAATATGCCCTACTCCAATATGCTCCTCTCTAATCCAAAACAATCTGCCCCACTCCAATCCAAAACAATCTCTCCAACTCCATCAAAAACAATCTGCCCCACTCCAATCTTAAACAATTTGTCCCACTTCAATCTGTCCCACTCCAATCTGCCCCAGTCCAATCCAAAACAGTCTGTCCCACTCTAATCAGCCCCACTCCAATCCAAAACAATGTGCCTCCCTCCAGTCTGCCCCAGTCCACTCCGTAACAGTCTGCCCCACTCAAACCAAAACATTTCCCCCACTCCAATCGTCCCACTCCAATTCGCCCCACTCCATACCAATCCAGTTCACCTCATCCCAATCCACCCACCTCATCTCAATTAACTCCACTCCAATTCACCACAATCTGTCCCACTCCAATCCCATCTACCCCACACAAATCCAATCCACCCCAAATCAGCCCAATCCGCCTCACCCCTTTCCAATCCACCCCACTCCCTCCCCAATCCACATCTGCCCCACTCCAACCCAAAACAATCTTCCCCACTCCAATCCAAAACAATCTGTCCCACTCCAATCTGCACCACTCTGATCTAAAACAATCTGCCCCATTCCAATCTGCCTCACTCCAATCCAAAATAATCTGCCTCACTCCAATCCAAAATAATCTGCCACACTCCAATTAAAAACAATCTTCCCCAGTCTAAACTGCCTGTTAGAATAGGGTTATTGGTTGTCAGAATATACAACCTGTACAAGCAGGAACTACCACTTTAGTCAAGGTAAGCTAGATGCACACTAAAAGCTAACCTGTGCTCACACTTTAGTAGCTGGGCACAGAACAGTCAGGATTATCTAAAGAGGCAATGTGTAAAGTATTTCTGCAACACAAACACACTATAACAATGGCACAACCACAAAAATACCCCACACAAGGTTAAAGTAATAGTTCATATTTTTATGAGTACGACCAAAATGGCCAACATCCAATAAGTAGAACCAGAGTTATGAATGTTTAAAGAATACATCAAAAAGTAGTGCTTAGAAGCAAATAGCACTTAGGGGTTACTTGAGGTCAAGCTGGACATGAGCAAATCCAAAGTTCAGGCTGACCACGATGAAGGGCAGGCCGGCTACAGGACTCACAGAGGTCCCGTTGAAAAAGCACATTGGATGGAGCAGACGGCGATGTAGAAGACTCAATGTGTTGGTTCTGATCTGCACGGGCAATAAAGGGTTCATCGACAAAACCTTTTATGATGCAGGTGCTGCATTGTCAAGTCACGTTGCCTGTCATTGTCGGGCTGCGCAGTCCAATGAAGCAATTTCAACAGTCGGTTCCTGTGACAGCAATCGAAGGGCAATGCATCAGTTCCAATTGACGCAAAGTTGTCGCTGCGTCACTTTTGATGGTTCCAGACAGCAGAAGTCACCTTTCAAGGGGCCAGGACTTGATTGACACCACTTGGCAGAGCAGGACTCACAGAGGTTAGAGTCCAGGTGTTGTTGCAGCGTTGAAGAAGTCTTTGGTGGCCCTGAGACTCCAGAACAGGGGGCAAGCCAGCAAGCCATTGGAATCACTCTGGGTTCATGGATCGAGTCCTTGTCCTCAGCAGGACAGAGATCAGCAGGCAGCAGGGCAGCACAGTAGAGCTGCAAACAAGCAGTGTGGCAGTCCTTGTAGCACAGCAGTCTTTACTCCTGGCAGAGTTCTTCCCAGGTCAAGTAGTGTATTGTCTTGGTAGTGTCAGAGGTCCAGTACATACAGGAGAAGTGTGGCTCAATGGTTAGAGGAGGCATACCCGGAAGCTGAGGTCAGACCCGGGACCAAGGTTCAATTCCCGACGTGGCAGGGTCTGAGCCCAAGTGTCCACGGACTCGATAATTCTCACTTCGGTGCCTACTCGAACCACCGGTTCACACTCTGCAACTCTGGGCAATAGCTTGCTTAATCTCCACTACGGCCCCCGCGGTGGGATGCCTGGCCTTCACCTTGGGGATGCCCAGTATGGGTTATCTCACAGGGAAAAGCCAGGATGGGTTCCCAATGCAAGCGCCGGGACACCCCGTTGGGGTAGCCGTGCGCTATATAAGATACACTAAAAAAAAAAAAAAAAAAAAATACCCAGTTGTGCCTTTGAAGTGGAGGTGACTTCAAAGAAGTGTATTTGAAGTGCAGACCGATCCTTTCTTCTAAGCCCTGGCTCCACACTATAAGTAGGGGTAATCTGCCCTTTGTGGGGGAAACAGGACAATGCCTATTCAGGTGTGTCAGCTATACCTCTATCTTCCTGTCCAGGAAGAGTGATCAGAATGCAGAGTTCTATGTGACACCCACCCTTCCTGTGTTTGTGGCTGTTTAGAGGTAATGCACAAAGTGTAGCTATCTCCATCCCCGTACATATATTGGAGGCAGGCTGCAAGGCGCACAGAGCAGTAAGAGGAGAGAAATGTCCACTTTCTAAAACTGGCATTTCTAAAATAGTATTGTTAAATCCAGCTTTAGCAGAGGAGAGGATTTATCATTACCATTTCAAAGATATGAAACATAAATAAGCTACTCCTTTCTCATTAGGAATTACAGCTTAAATGTGTATTAAGGAATTCAAAATGCTAGCCTATGAAGGATTGGGCCTCACAGTAGTGAAAAACGAATGTGGCTGTTTGCCACTACCAGGATATGTAAAACTTAATAGTGCATGCTCTACCTCTTACTTAAACAGCTCCCTGATCTTAGGGCTACCTAGGGTCTACCTTATCAGTGACTTATGTGTAATAAAAAGGGAGTTTTAAGGTTTGGCAATGAGTTTTAAATGCCAAGTGTAAGTGGTAGTAAACTGCACATATGTGCAATGGCATGCCTGAGACAGGTGTGAAAGGCTACTTGTGTGGGTGGTACACTCAGTGATACAAGTCCACTAGTAGCATTAAGGTAATCAGCCTTATATGGTATACCACTTTACAAGGGATTCATAAGTTAACTAAATATGTCAATTGGGTATACACCAATTTCACCAGGTTTAGGAGAGAAGCACATGAACTTTACCCCTGATTAGAAATGTTAAAGTGCTCAGAGTCCAAAGGCCAACAAAAAGATACAGCAATAGGAGGAGGTAAGCAGGCAATATGTTTGGGGGACAACCCCCCCTAAAGATGGTAGTTCTAACACTGCCCCACTCCAATCAGCTCCAATCCAATGCAATATGACCCACTCCAATCTGCATTGTTCCAATCTGCCCCACACAATTCAAAACAATCCAAACACACTCCAATCCACCCCACTCCAATCCACCCCACTCCACTCCACTCCACCCCAATCCAATATACCTAATCCCAATCCAATCTGCCTCACCCCAATCCAATCCACCCCACTCCAATGCAATCTAAGTCACCCCACTCCAATACACCCCATCCAACCGCTCCAATCCACCACACCCAATCCAATCAACTTCAATTCAATCCAGTGCACCCCATTCCAGTTCACCCCATCCCAATTCAATCACCCGACTCCGTCCAATCCATCTCCTTCCAATCGTATCCACCCCACTGCTCTCCAATTTATTCTCCTCCGACCCACCCCACCCCACTTAAATCTACCCCACTCCACTACAATCCACCTCACTCCATTCCATCCAAACCCACTCCAATTCTCCCCACTCCATTCCACCCCACTCCAGTCTACCCCACTCCTCTCCAATCCACCTCACTCCAGCCCATCCAATGCCCAATCTAATCCACCACACCCCATTTCAATCAACCCCACTCCAACCTAATCCACCCCCCTCCACCCGCTCTACTCCAATCCACCCACTCTACCCTAGTCCAATCCACCCACCCCAGTTCAGTCCACCCTACTCAATACAATCAATCCAGCCAACTCCACTCCAATCCACATTCTCCAGTCCAATCCACCCCACTCTAATCCAATTCACCCCCTCCTGTCCAGTCAAATTCACCCCTCCACTCCACTCATATCCACCCCACTCCAAACCACCCTACTCCAATCCAATCCACCTCAATTAAATCTAATCCAATCCAACCAAAGCAGTGTGATCCACCTCACTCCAATCCACCACAATCCAATCTACCTCACCCCATTTCAGTCCACCCCACCCCACTCCAATTCAATCCACCCCATCTAATCCACCCTTCTCCACTCAATCCAATCCACGCTACCCAAATTCAATTCACCCCAATCTACTCCAATTCACCCCACTACATAAATTCACTCCAACCCACTTCACACTATTCTAGCCCACTCCACTCCCCTCTGTGGTACTCCACTCTATGACACTGCACTCTATGACACTGCATTCTATGACACTCTCTGCCACTGAAGTCTATTCCTCTCTACTCAACTCGACGACACTCTACTGAGGTTCTGTAAATTGCGAATTCGTTCATGCTCAGCCTCCATTTTGTAGCCGCCGCCATTTTGTGTTGCCCTCACTTAGGCAGCGCGGCGAGCGCAATGTTTTTGTCGTTTCTGCATTTATGTGTCAGGTGGCTTCTTTGCCTTTGTTTACTAATGAGTGTCAGGGTCTGGCCGAGTACACTAATTCCTGTCTGAGCTGATTAATCCCCGTCCGGACTATTTGTTGGTTCGCACCATTCTTTCCCCTGGGTTATCTTATCTGCTGTCCTTCCCTACACGTCTCATGCATTCTCTTGTTTCACGACTGTCCTTCTAGAGCATACAACTGTGTTTTCTCTACTTGTAAACTGAATTGTGTGGATTCATTTGTAATTTACTTAAGGGGTCGAGTGACAAACATAATCGGGAACTTGAGTTGCTTTGGACATAAAGCATTGTCTGTAACATTTGCCTATGTCTCATGTTCTTGTGTAACTGCATTTTGCATTGTATTGTACCGTATATAAACCTGTGCGCCACGGAGTTAAGTGGCATTCTCTTTTGAACCTCGTTATATCAACGACTTCTAAGACCACTGTACTAGCTGCAGCTAATAAATACAATCTTCTACGCCAGACGAAGAGTCCGTGTCTCTGTTTCTGACAAGGCAGGTGAATCCCGGGGATCTAAGGCGTACCCTGCGCCGCCGGGCCTTAAGGCTGCGGTTCTCCAACTGGCGCCCAACGTAGGGCAAAATCAGCGGTAGCAAATGAGCCCGAGGGTCGTGAGGAGCCCTGCAAGAAAATTCCGGAGGAATCGCACCACGTGATCGACCCCTGTATGTCGAAAGTGGACCGAAGGTCTTTTACAGCGCAGCTACTCCTTTCTGACGCCTGCTGACGACTGCTGCCTTGACTGTTGCCCTGCCTTGGACCCTTTGATGACGTTTGGTAAAGCGAGACGATAGACGGACCTTCGCTGATGTAGGACGATCCTTAGTTAAGTATTTGGTGGGTCGCTCCCACAAATTTTGTTTTGTTTTGTTTTTGGGTTTTTATTCGGGTATTGCAATAACCGAAGAGAAGGGGTAAGTACGTTTGTGCTGTTTCATTGATTTACACTCCTTGTTGTTTGTGAGCAGTCTAGAGAAGTAACGATGCCTGGACTGAGTAAGTTTAAACGAGTTTGTTGTGTAGGTTGTACTAGGGATTCCCAGTTAGAGGATTCATGTCCGATTCCTCAAGTTGGAACTCCCACTTATGAGCTCTATTCGAAACATGGTATTGGTCCCATTACCTTTAACGAGACATGGGTCCGATACACGAAAAATAGTGGAGTTTTGAGATGGCCCCAAAATGGAAGCTTTGACCCTGCCATACTAGATAATTTGGAAGCGATTCTGTTTAGAAGAAAAGCCCGGCCGGCAATGTTTGACTCTTTTCGCCTTTGGCGTAAGGAAGCCACCAGAAAGAAATTAAGCTAGGGAAAAGAGATAAGAAAGCACAAGACATGTCAATTATACAGGCTGCTCAGCAGTTAAAAAATAATGAAGCAGATGGTGCGAATGAGATACTGGAGAGACAACATCGCATGGCGATAGATAGATGCTATCTGATGTTGCCTACTTCCCCTTCAGATAAAAATAGGGAACTGGAAGAAGATTCCCTAATGTCTTGTTTATTGAATTCACCTCCGCCCTATGCCCAAACTCCCAAATTACCTCCTCCTATTGCTCAACCAGTGGTTGTTCAATTGCCGGTTGTTCAGCAAACTGTTCAGCCTATTAATGCTCCTTTGCTTGTCTCTGCTCCGCCTTTGAATCCTGCAATTCAGCCCCCACCTCCTCTACAATCTTCTGCTCTTGCTTCCCAGTCGGCTACGTTTCAGTCTCCGTTGCCTTCTACATTTTTAATGTCTCCTGTTCTTTTGAGGGATTCTCCTACCTCACATAGGAGAATAGCAGATGCTGTCTCGAACTTCTTTTCCCCATTTCTTGGGTCTTTGAATCTGTCTCCAGCTTTCTCTAGACGACAATCTCGTTGTCAACTTCCTCTTACAGACGAGAAAGTAGTTTTGGGTTCCCTTGCTCGTAAATGGATTGAGAATTGACTAGAATATAGTACAGAGGACATTATGAGTACCTTCGATCAATGGGTGGAGCCTACTCAGAGATATGTTTTTAATGTCATGTGTCAAACTCTTATTAAAGGATGGGAAGATATGGAGTTAGATACAGTTCCTTCGGAGCTACTGAAGTTACAAGCTGATTTTGATAAAGGTTTTATTGTAGGACCACGAGTTGAAGAAGCGGTGAAGAAACTCGTTGCATTTCGAGCCATGTTTTTGTCCCTGACTCTTTCCGAGGCTGATTCCGTTAATAAACAGGGAACTAAGAATTATCCGATGCGTGAAGTTCCTCCCATATGGAGAAAAGCAGTGCTTGGTCCACCTCCTGTCCCTGCTCATTTCCAGCGTATATGGGTCCACGAACCCTGGAAAAGGTCTGAAGTATTGGCGCTTAAACAGACTCTTCCGGACCCCCGTAAAAATCCTGCTGGATATCATAAAGAATTGTCTCAAACCGTTGAGGCTTGTATTATGAATTTGGCCGATATTGATATGTTATTTGGGAATGTTGTTCCGCAAGCATTATGGGCACGGATTCGTAGAGAAAATTATGTTGCTGAATTAGGTGGTGATTGGGCTGCTCTTGGAGCCGCCGATGCAGGTCAAGTGGGTGGTGCAAAGCCTGATGATCTGATTACTGCCTTACCCGGCAGAATATTTAAATTGATGAAGACAATGATGCCTGCGGTGCATGTAAATTGGGATAAGCTGGCCGCATGCAAGCAAAAGAAAGACGAAAGCGTCTCAGATTTTTTCACTCGTTTTGAAGAGACGTTTATTGACCACAGTGGTCAGGATCTGAGCGTAGAGGGTGGTCAGCGGTTGTTTGTGGATAAGTTTGTATACAACTTGCTTCCCGAATTATCAAATAAATTAAACAGTTCTGAAAGTGCATGGGCTGACTCTTCCCCTGCTAAAATATTGGCTACTGCACAGTATTATGAGAATAGAGATAAGGAGGAGAAAGAGAAACAAGAGAAGAAAAATAAAGATCTGAAAACCAAGGTTCTTTTACAGCAGGCTTATCCTCCACGTTCTGCACAGCCTCAGTTTTATCAACCTCCATAGTTTCAGAGGGTATTCCAGAAGCCTGAGTCTTTTGTACTGCGACCTTTGATAGGTCCTAATCAATGTGCGCACTGTAAGGAAGAGGGACATTTCAAGAATAGTTGTTTGGTTTTATTACAGCGTAATATTAGGATGTCTGCTCCACGAGGTCGTGGTAATTTTCAATCGAGATCTAGAGGTAGAGGACAAGGTGTGTCCTCTCAGGAGCAGCGTTCTTTCCCTCCATCTACTACGAATTTCTTTGATCAGCAGAGAGTTCAGTCTGCGCAGTATTATAATGATGATTATCGTGTTGAAGATAGGGCTGAAGATTTTCATACTGAATAGGACAGCCAAGGACGAAGTAAGGGAGTTGTGTTGATTCCAGTAGATCAAAATGGGCTGTATGCCACTGTCAATGCTATGGGTTTTCAGAGACATTTCTTTTGGATACTGGTGCAATGAGAAGATCTATCATTCATTCTAAACTCCCTGGGGCACCTTTGTATGGCTTAATAAATACTTCTGTAGGATTTTCTGGTGCCCCAGTTCGTAATCCAGTTTCTTGTCCCTTGCCTGTTTCGATTGGTCCCTACGATTTGGATGCTTCACTGATTCTGACAGCTGGTTGTGGTGAGAACCTGCTGGGTCTGGATTTGTTGAAAAGGCTACATGCAACATTGTATTGTTCTCCTTCTGGTGTGCATCTTACGGTAGGGAAGAAATTGACATCTTCTATGTATTTGTCCCGAGATCAGTTTCCACCTGAGTTGCTTTCTCTTCCTGAAAGTCTTTGGGCTACGGGTGCAAATGATGTGGGTCGTCTTGCCATCCCACCGTATGTTGTCACAGTTAAAGAGAATGTTAGAATGCCACGCATTCCCCAGTACCTTATCTCTAGTGATGGTGAGAGAGAGCTTTTGGCTATCGTTGATGATTTTATTCAGAAGGGCATGGTCGAAGAAACGAGAGGCAATGTTTGTAATAGCCCTGTCCTCCCGATTCTTAAGAGAACTGATCCTTCACAGCCTCCTGTTTATCGGTTTGTTATTGACCTTCGAGAAGTCAATAAAATTGTTGTGCCACAGTTTCCTGTTGTTCCGGACATTACAGCATTGTTGACAATGATTCCTGCCTCGGCAGCTTGGTTTTCGGTCATAGACCTCAAAAATGCATTCTTTAATATTCCTATTGCTGAAGAAAGTAGGGATATTTTTGGTTTCTCTCTAGCTGGCCGAAGTTTCCGATTTAAAAGAGCACCCCAAGGTTATTGTGAAAGTCCCTCCATTTATAGTAAGGCTCTTAAGTCACAACTTGATGCTTTCTCTTTGCCTCCAGGTGCTACGCTCATTCAGTATGTGGATGATTTGCTGGTGGCTGCTGATACGGAAGATGTATGTAAGAATGTGACTGTTGCGTTGTTGCATCATTTGTCTGCTCTAAATCATAAGGTGTCGCCCTCTAAGTTGCAATATGCATGCCAAGAGGTTACCTATTTAGGTCATCTCTTGTCGAAGGAGGGAAGGCTATTGACCCCAGAACGTGTTCAGGCTATTTCACAGATGTCTGTACCTACCATGCAGAGAGAAGTGTGTGCCTTTTTGGGTATCACTTCCTACTGTAGACAATGGATTCCCAATTTTTCACTTTTGGCTAAACCATTGTTGGCACTTACGTTGAAAGATACGCCCCATCCGCTCCCTTGGACGGATGAATGTCAGAAAAGTTTTGTTGACCTACGTAGTGCTCTGTGTTCTGCTCCAGTGTTGGGTACCCCAGATTATAGTAAGTCCTTTACACTGTACGTTCACGAGAGAGAGGGTTGCGCATTGTCAGCCTTGACACAGCGATTTGGAGATAAGCAGAGGCCATGTGCCTATTTCTCCGCTACACTAGACCCAGTAGCTAAAGCTTTGCCCAGTTGTCTCAGAGCTACAGCAGCTGCGGCGATTTCTATTAGACAGTCTGCTGGATTAGTGTTGGATAACACACTCATTGTTATGGTTCCACACGCAGTGGATACATTGTTGAACAGAACAAGAACACAGCATCTCACGAGTGCTCGTTTGTCTGGATACGAACTGACACTTCTGGCGAGTCATGTGCATATCAAAAGATGTAACACATTTAATCCAGCCACACTGTTGCCACTCCCAGATGAGAAAGATGTTCAGGAAAAACATGATTGTTTTCTTCGTACGGAAGAAGAAACGAAGGGTAGGATTGATTTGAAGGACACTCCGCTCAAGGACCCGGATGGGATCCTATGGGTGGACGGTTCTTGTGTCAAGCTTCCAAATTGGGAGACTACTACTGCCTATGCTGTCACCACCGTATGCACAGTTGTTGAGACGGCACGTATCAGACATAATTCAGCCCAAGCAGCTGAATTGATAGCCTTGACTAGAGCGTGTGTGTTGTCAAAGGGAAAGAGAGTGAATGTGTACATTGATAGCCAGTACGCCTTTGGCGTTGCGCACAGTTTCGGTAGATTATGGAGGGAGAGAGGATTCTTCACCTCTCACGGGACAAAGATTCAGCATGGTCAGTTGGTGACTGATCTTCTCGAGTCACTTACTTTACCTACACAGATAGCGATCATAAAGTGCAGTGCACATAGGAAAGTTATAGATGATGTTGGTCGTGGAAATGCGTTTGCAGATGAGGTAGCAAAAACTACAGCTAGAGACACCACTAGTCGAATGTATGTGGCAGGTCCTGCGAATTGGGTTAGGGAAATTGGAATGTGTGAAGACACGATTAAAAGTGTGAAAATGATTCAGGGAAAGGCTACTGAGAAGGAATTGAGTACCTGGAAAGAAAGTACGGGAATGTTAGATTCGATGGGTTGTTGGACGGAGTTGTCGGAACATCAGCGATGGTTATTACCGGACGCTTATGTGTTGCCGGTTGTGACTATGGCTCATGGTCCAGCTCACATTAGTGCGAAAGGCATATGTAAGCTCTTGGCTCCTGTATGGCAGAATGAAAGAATCCTGAAATGTGCAGAGAATGTGGTTAAGCATTGTATTGTTTGTCTAATGCATAACCCAGGAAAGGGTACCCCAACTCCGGGTGGTCACTTTGCTCCTCCGTCATATCCTTTTGAGGTGTTGCAGATCGATTACATTCACATGGATCAATGCAACAACCTTAAGTATGTTCTGGTGGTGGTATGTGCCTTTTCCGTTGGATAGAGGCCTACCCCTTGAAAGATAACACTGCTCTGTCAACTGCTAAAGTGTTGCTTAAAGAGTTCTTCCCCAGGTTTGGTGTGCCGCGAATTGTCTGGAGTGACAATGGAAGTGAATTTGTGGGTCAAATTATGCAGATGGTGTGTTCTGGTCTTGGTATTAGACAGAAGTTCCATGCGGCAAACCATCCACAGTCAGCGGGTTTGGTTGAGTGCTATAACGGTACACTCAAGCTTAAACTAGCCAAGATTCAAGCCAGTACGGGTCTTGCCTGGCCTGACGCCTTGCCTCTAGCTCGTTTCTCAACCAGAACTACTGTGCACTCTTGTATGGGACTTAGCTCATATGAAGTGGTATTTGAACGCCCAGCTAATGTTTGGGTTGTCCCTCGCCCCAGGAAATATTCAGACATACTATATCCTCTGTTAACTGACTACCTGTATGACTTGACTGCTAAATTAAGTGTTATTCGCCAACAGGTGCAAAGTGCTTTGCCAGAGGCCTCCACAGACCCAGGTCACACCATCTTGCCCGGTCATTGGGTCTGCATCAAGAATTTCAAGCGGACTAAGAACTTGGAGCCTCGCTGGTCTGCGCCTAGACAAGTCTTGCTCGTCACCCGCGCAGCTGTGAAAGTGGTCGGGAAAAAGAACTGGGTACATGGCGTGCACTGTAAGAAATTGCCGTTACCCTTCAACCAGTGGATCCGCAGTGGCATAAGGGAATCTGAATCTGCACCGATTCCTTGTTTTGTGCCTTTCAGTGATGCTCAAATTTATGGAACTCAGTCTGAGAAAGTGGATGATGATATTCTTCAAGCCGCTGTGCCTGCGCATCTTTGAATAGACACTACCAATCCAGAGACTTTGTTTAAGGACCAGACCGTGCCGAGCAAAACATGCTACAATCTGAGGCCGAGAGTTGACCAAAGGAACTGAACATTTTGAACATTTTTCTCCCTTTTACCCAAAGAATTTTTTTAAAAATCTTTTTGCCCCCTTGTTTTTTGTGTGATATTTAGTATTAGATGTGCCATCTGTCTCCGTAGCAGGGTCACGGTAGGAGACTCGGACTGTAACCTGTTTTTTTGTTCTTTTAGCAAGTGGCTAGCGCCTCAGGATATACAGAAGTGAGTAGCTGAGTGATTGAGGAAGATTGCCGTGAGCGACATTCTTTTTAGATAAAGATGGATGGTACAACAACCATATGTAGGGAAAATAGGAAACAGCAAATGAGATCGAAGTATTGTAAATTATTGCGTAGTCGATTTGGTGTAACTTTGTGTGTTTTTATGCTTTTGTGTATAGCCTGCACAGGTTGGATCGTACATGTTCTGCAGCAGAAAAATGTTGTTAATTCTACAACTTCTTTGTCTCCTCGTCTTTCTGTCCTTTCACATAAAATGCATACTCTACCTCCGCATGAGCAGATAAGGAGAGCCGAATACATGAATAACACGTTTGTCCAGTTGTTACACCAACATCAGTTGGCTATTAATATGACTGACTGTTGGGTGTGCGGACTTATGCCACACAATACACATAAGGGAATGCCATATTTGGTTCTTCCTTTCTCATATGAGGGTTCAGCTTGGGCCTATTTGACTATGTTTTCTGCCGCATACCACAACAGACTTAGGAGTCCTGCCAACACTTTTGGGAATGGATTGGATCTTAGCCATAGCTCTTTAATTAAGGGTATAGTGGCGATGGCTAGGATTATAGAAAAGAACAAAATTCCATTAGACGAGAAAAGAGCTTATGAAGGATGGAATGTTACTCACTATGTTTCTAGCCTTGGTGACAAAACTAAAAAGGGCTGGTCTTCTCCAGTATGGACCGTACCCTATCAAGGTAATTTTTGTCTCCAAGTCAATAGCAAAAGACTGATAGCAAGCAGAGTTGTCTGTACACCTACATTTTCTCGTCGCCTGATTTCCCTCCGTTGGTTCTGTCTCAAGGAACATATTTTGTTTGTAACGACAGAGCTTATACATGTCTTCCTTCTAACTTTTCTGGAACCTGTTATATAGCTTTCCTTCTACACCCTACATATACGGCTCCGTCAGACCACCACAGAGTTAGATATGGCCGAGGTATAATCAGCAGGACAAGGGGGAGGAGACTTCCTTAAAGGATTTCTTCCCTTTTGGGGTCCAATGGCCAACAGCAGAAATATCTGGCATTTGGTTTGTGTAGTTGAGACCACCATTAATGTTACTGCAGGTGCGCTAGTTAACATTACAGCAGAGCTTCAGGCTGACCGTCTTATGACATTGCAGAATCGGATTGCGCTAGATGTGATCTTAGCAGACGAGGAGGTGTCTGTAGATTGATCAGGTCTGGCTGCTGCATTTATATTCCAGATGATGCTCCGACAATATACCAGGCCATTTCCAAATTGCATACCATCTCCGAGTCGATTCATCAGGACGAAGGGGATTGGTCTTTTATGGGATGGTTTTGGGGAATATAGTCAACTTGGGGATGGAAGATCCTAACGTTCCTTGGAGCCATTTTGGCCATCATATTCTCTTGTTGTCTGTGTGTCCAATGTGGTCCTGCAGTTTGTGGCCTACTGGCTACTTTATGTGTTCCACAATCTGTAACTCAGAGGACAGAGAATATTAGGATGATGGTGCAGCAACAGCTTCATGATTTTATGAACATTGATGTTGATTCCGATTCAGACTAGCATGAGTTGGTTTGTTTTTGCCTGAGTAATGGCAAAAGGAGGGGCTGAGGTTCTGTAAATTGCGAATTTGTTCGTGCTCAGCCTCCTTTTTGTAGCCGCCGCCATTTTGTGTTGCCCTCACTCAGGCAGCGCGGCGAGCGCAATGTTTTTGTCGTTTCTGCATTTACGTGTCAGGTGGCTTCTTTGCCTTTGTTTACTAACGAGTGTCAGGGTCTGGCCGAGTACACTAATTCCTGTCTGAGCTGATTAATCCCTGTCCGGACTATTTGTTGGTTCGCACCATTCTTTCCCCTGGGTTATCTTATCTGCTGTCCTTCGCTACACGTCTCATGCATTCTCTTGTTTCACGCTTGTCCTTCTAGAGCATACAACTGTGCTTTCTCTACTTGTAACCTGAATTGTGTGGATTCATTTGTAATTTACTTAAGGGGTCAAGTGACAAACATAATCGGGAAATTGAGTTGCTTTGGACTTAAAGCATTGTCTATAACATTTGCCTATGTCTCATGCTCTTGTGTAACTGCATTTTGCATTGTATTGTACCGTATATAAACCTGTGCGCCACGGAGTTAAGTGGCAGTCTCTTTTGAACCTCGTTATATCAACAACTTCTAAGACCACTGTACTAGCTGCAGCTAATAGAGAATAGAGAAACAGAGACACGGACGAAGAGTCCGTGTCTCTGTTTCTGACAAGGCAGGTGAATCCCGGGGATCTAAGGCGTACCCTGTGCCGCCGGGCCTTAAGGCTGCGGTTCTCCACTACTCCAACACATACAGTCTATGACACTCTACTTTCCCCACTCTACTCTACGCCACTCCACGCCACTAACTTTTAGTCATGCTGAACAGCAACCACACTGGTGTACAACATGGCAAAAACACATTGCCAAAGCCAATCTCTCATGTATAAGCAAGACCTATTGGCTTCTCCAATGCTTGTTTACACTGCTGCTCTTGTGTTTTTCCTGTCCTCTGGCCCACACCCTAGACACTGTAATCCGGGCTCTGTAGATTTCTTCTGCAGCATCATCACTTCAGCATACCCTTCCTCCTGCTGAGGTGATCGTATTATGTGACCACAGAGCACTAATGTCCTGAGACCAACAGTTTAAGGGGAAACGTGTATACTTGGGCCACTCCTATCTCCTGCAGCCATGCCCACCATGTCACATGACCACTGACAAAAGTACAGTATGGTTGTCAATCCCTGTGTACACTGTATTGTGAACTGTTTAATGTCACAAGAAAAATGGTAACCTTCTTAGCATCTGGCTTTCAAATGAAGATACTGAAAATCTCATTGTAAGGTGACAACCAATTTCATATAATTAATAATGTTGCAGTTTTCTTTTTGTTTCAGAGACCAGATGACATGCTTCTTATCACCCGTAATGATGACACAGTTAAGTGTGCCAATGATATTACATGTTGCAGGAACGAACGACTGAGCAAGTATTGTCAGGTGCGTAGTTTCAAGGGGGTGTTTGGGTATTACACACCGCTAATACATTTATTTTGTGATGAAGAGTTGAGTACATGTGCTTTCAATCCTGTATGGTGATGCGTCTGTCAGATTTCATCTGTATTTTTGCATGCGCACACTGACAAAGCACACACGCTCTCTCTCATTTTTGTTTTTGAAAATCCTCAAAAATGTTCTTATTACAAATGTTGTGTTTCTCTGACTTAGTACTCTTACCAATCTGCATTCCTCTCCCTTTCCATTGTTCCTTAAACACCTCTCAAGTGTTCTGCTTGTCGTATAATGTATTTTAATATTATATGGTAGCGTGATTGTTGGAAAATATGACGCTAACCCCTCCCTCCTGTCTTAGTGATCAAGCTACGCCCCTGGGTATTGTAGTCCTTCCTTAACTGTTCATAGACTCCCCCCCCCCCTAACAGTTTCACACTAGGCTTTCCATGAGTTAGAATTCTGCAGACTGATAGCCATGCATATCACTGGGGAGAAAAAGCTGTACAACTCATAAATGTGTATCTAGCACCAGAAAGCGGGACATTTTGTTGTGCTGTACCTAATCAAAGAATGTCTTTTAAAATGTTGAACCCTATTGAGCCTGTGAGTCATGATTCTGCTCTTCACCCATCCACCAAGAATCTAATACCTGTACCCTAGAGCTGCCCTTTCTGAGCCCTCCTCTTCCTTATAGTAGTTTACTGCCTGTGACAAGCAAAGAACTGCATGGCATAGTCAGCAGGCAAGCTGTATACAATGCTCCATGCTGCACCAATGTTTTATAATTTCTTTTGGAAATTACCTACAACTCAAATGAATCGTTCATAGGAATCATCACCCCCACCTGTCTAGTTCTACCAACACCATAAACACTGTGCTCTTAGAGTATCTGGCTAGTGTGACAAAAAGTTTGAAATCTAGTGGAGTGGTGTGGCTCACTGGTTAGAGGCGGCAGACCCGGAAGCAGAGAATGGCCTGGGACCAGGGTTCAATTCCCGACGCGGCAGGGTTGTGGACCAGGGTCAGCGGACTCGATAATTCTCGCCTCGGTGCCTACTCTAAACAGGGATCACACTTGGCAACTATGGGCATTAGCTTGCCTCATCTCTACAACGGCCCCCTTCATTCGCCGGGGATGCCTGGTTTCACCTTGGAGATACCCAGTAGGGACCATCTCACAGGGATAGCCAGAACGGGTTCCCCAGCGGTCTACAGCACCACGACGCCTCAGGGCAGCAGTGCGCTTTACAAGACACATACATTACATGTCTCCCAACCCATTGCAGTCTGCCAAATACAAATATGGACTGACTGATTAGTCCTGAGGTCTTTAATTCTAGGGTCTGGACAGACATGTGGGGGCTGGAGGTAGGTATGGCACAGGAAACCTTGCCTACAGAAAACCTTGTTGCCACCAAGAATGAAGTAACAAAATGGTGCAGTGGAGGCTGCACGCCACATATTCAGTGTGCTTTTTCTGTGTTGATAGAGAAATAATATTTTCCTCAGAGCTAAGACAGGATAGCTTCTGCCTAGGCTCACAGCCCACCTTGTCATCTCAGGTCTGGTACTTAATTTGAACTGGTGGTTGCCGGTGAAAGTCATAGGCACTTATTTTTCCGGATTAGACCATTAGCAAGAGAGGAAAAAACTCACAAAGCAGAAAGACAGAGCAAGACAAAGACGGAAAGACGGTCACAAAAGGGGGAAAGCAGGAGCCTGCCACAGTGAATCGAAGGGTAAGGGAGTGTCTCATGTTGAATTAAAAAAGGCCTGATGCAATGGAAGACCACACACCTTTGAAAGTGAAATTTCGTAAAAAGTTAATCCTTTGGATGTATAGGTGTAAGCATCATGGAGATTTTTCATTAGCTACCGCAGTCACATTGGTTTGCCCCATTGGTTTGCCTAAACCACCCCCATGTGACTGCGGTAGCTAATGAAAAATTTCAATGATGCATACACCTATTCATCCAAAGGATTACCCTTTTTACTAAATGTCATTTTCATTAGAGATAAGGAAACTCCCATTTTTACAAGCCACCACTCTGTGGCTCCACCTTTTGGTGTCCAATGTAAAATAATACTTTTCTATTTAGGTGCTCCTTCCACCAGCAATACAGTTTTTTTAGACTATCTGTTGCTACACTTTCTACTATCTTTTGCTGGGAAACAGCCTTTACAATCTAGGCTTTATCACTCACAACCCTTTACCAATAGACAATTAGAAAAAGTCTTAATTGTAATTAAATGCACAGGAAAATGACATTTTAAAATATTTTTAGATGCTTTAATTTAAAAATGTGAAGTAGAAAATATATGGTCAAATATTAAGTTACAATAGTCGAATTTGAAAATATACAGGAGTCTACTGTTACAATATACATCTTCATTACTTTTCTTATAGACAAGGCTGATCACTAAATTGTTGTATGATACATTAATAGCATTTCTCTGTTTACAGGGACAATCAGAAATAGCTATAAGAACGTTAAATAAAAACACACTTACAATGAAGTACAAGATTAACAGAAATACTTGGATTTTATCATAGGAGAAAGTGGAAACATCTATAATTTTACAACTGGTATCTAGAGCACAACAAGCAGGAAATAGCTGAAATTGAATTTCCATTATTCTGAACAACACATTTTGAATGTTGTAGTTTGCTTCTCTGGACATCTCATCATTAACTTTTGATTTTCTTATCATAACACAAATGTGCTGCCTAGATTCCTAAATCAGTCGTCCGTTAGTGACTCTTTATAACCTAATATTTTCTTTGTAAGATCCAGCAATCCATGTTCTGAGGTCACCAGTGCAGTATCCTTTCGCTCAACACCATCTGCAAGGATGAATCTGCAGACCAGCCCGATCAGTAACCTAAAAAATGCTTAGAGTAGAATGATCATCTCTGACAAATTCTGTCGGAAATCACCTGATCAGGTATGGACTGAATGCTCCGGCACCTCCATTACTACTGTACTGTGATTGCTTCTTCTTGAACTGTATAGGCACTGTAACAGTTTTTAAAGGCATTTCAGTTAAAGAATTGAAGTGCTACAGTCTTTAACATGTGACATGAGTAATGCGATGTAAAGTGGCAGTCTGACCATGATTATTCAGTTAACACCCTTCTGAAATGCCTCATTACTGCATAAGGACTCTGGGTGATTTTAAGCTGGCTGAAAACACTCCTATACCCATTTATGCTATTAATTGTTAGATATGAGCAGATGTGGGAAGAATCAAAAGGCCTAGTAGAGATTAGAGGCAGCAGATGTGCCTCTGTTGAAGTGACTTGTTTTGTTCACTGTGCCTTAGGACTCACTGATGAGAACTAAGCAGGTCGAAATCAGTCTGGGGTTGCTTATGCTTCCATCTGGAGGGGACCAGACCTGGAAGTTTTGGCTGGACTGTTCCTACTGGAGCAGGGCCTAGACTGATTTCCGTACGGTGGCTCTCTATCCAGGACAGAAGTGTGGACAAAAAATGATGGTCGTGAATGCGGCCCAGAGCAATCGCCAGGGGCTGAGATTAATACAAGTACTCCTTCCTTCACCTTGTTGTTTTTGTAGAACACTCCAAATTCAGGCATGACGACACTGGTACAGAGGAATGCTAGATTTTCAGATATCCACATGAAATGAATTTGCAGCCGAGCCTAAGTAGGAATTCATTGTCATATGCAGTGTTTGTCCTCAAATCTGACTTTGTCCTGTGCCATACCTCTTGCAGAATAGCTGTACATTGCTGAACAACCCACTATGTTATGCAACATGCAGCTGTCCCTTACCATTTCAGAGGGAAACTCACATTGTAACTGTCTCAGTATTCTAAGCAAGCTGAGGTACAGAGCTGGATTTAGAGATGTACTGTTTACACCTCGTGTAATATATACAGGCTATGGCATATAGCAAATAATCTGCCAAACGAAACTCCCCAACCCCACTATCCGCTCTGCAAAGCTTCACCCACAGATTGCTGGTTAATTATCTGCTCAAAATAGTGACTAAAACCTCCACCATATCTGGTGAAGGTACCACCATCAAAGTCTGCCAGTCGAGATTGGTGGGATATTATTTAAAGTGTCCTTAAGACCCATCTTCTGGCACGTCCAGCAGAATAGCTGAGAGGGTGCGCACCAGGTGTTCCCGCTTTGGTCATACATTTCCAATGCCCGCATTCACTGGTGTAAATTCCAGTAGCCTTGACTAATACTGGTGAATTTTTCACTGGATTGGACTGGAAATGCAGCCTGGAGTAATTACCAGTGGCTGAGATTAATATAAGCATTCCACCTGTCACTTTTTTTGTATACTTAAGGGCAACCAATTTTGGATTGGTTGTGTTTCACTTTAGGGAGTACCTGGCATGACTGTTCAAGCTGGACTGTTCCTATTGGAGCAGGGTCAAGACTAATTTGCATATGGATGTGTACAAATTGAGTTGGCATAGTATTCAAATTAACAATGGACTAGGATGTGGTCCTGAGAAATTACCAATGACAGATTAATTAAAGAGTTCCCTCCACTACTTTTTTGTGTACCTCAGTGCAACGCCCTAAGTGCAACAAATATGCTCATATGTGGGCCCTGTGCCCACTATGCCACTAAAACCAAGCTGCACCCGACTGGCAAGCCCCAATAAGACTGAAACCTATTTTGGGTTGCTTGTATTCCAGTTCCAGAAGGATCTGGCCTGGCAGTTTCAGCTAGTCCACTCCTATTGGAGCATAGTCGGGAATGATTTGCATATGGCTGGGTCCAAACTGAGGTGGCACGGTGTGCAAAACAATTATGGACAGGAATGTGGCCCATGTAATTACCAGTGGCTGAGATTCATTTACGCATTCCGTCCATCACTTTTTGTATACTTTAGTGATTTAAGATCTAGCCTCTGTAAAAATGCATGGTCTCTGTGAGTTGCAGAGTTAACACTGTGTATTGATACAATGGGGCCTTGTTTATCTCATTTTTGCGCACACTTAAATAAAGATTAATTTATATGAAGGCCACTGGAATTATGATGCATGGGAGGACCAAATTACGCGGCAGAGTTCACGAAATTATGTAGCAAAAAAGCCAAAAATGTGGCGTAATGTAGCATATTTTGTTATAGTATTACCTCATTATTTTGCCACTTTTGCACGTTAACACTCTATTGGCATGTTTCATCTTAATAAAACCAGCTTAACATCCAAAAACTGTAATGATCAATGGAACGTCGATCAGTCAACTTTGGCAAAGGGCCTATGACTGTGCTGCAACACGCCAATGTGCTTTTACTAACTTTTGATCTTTTTCAGGTAGAAATTATTTTTTTCGTTGAAATCTGCAGATACAGCAGATGATCGATTTTGTGGCAAATTTTGTACATCCATAATCATGTAGATAACGCTGTGTACAAAAAAATGCATAATTCCAGTGGACTTAATTATACATGTTTGCAGAGTGTTGGGATCTCTCACTTCAGCTTCTTGATTCTAAACAAATACATCCATGAGCATGTTTGCTTTGTATATGTCATTTTCATAGCTACTTATATCTGTGATTAAATTGTCACTTGCACAACCACTATTTCTAACAATTTGAATAAAAATAAATCATTGCTTTATGTAGAGGTAGTGAAAATGTGTTGCCATCAAATTAGCAATGGCGAACTCAATTCTGGCTTACTTCACAAAGCTTTTTTTCCATGAGTAAATTTGACTCATGACTGGAAGTTCATGATAGAATTGGGAGTAAGATGATCCTGCTCACAGAAAAAAAAATCTACATTGGGTAATAGTATAATTTTCAATTAAATGGATTCTCAAGCGGCAATTCTCCACCTTTTCATGCACCCTAATTTGCAATCTGATTCTGTACATTTCTCATAAAGTGAATCTTTATTTTGTAAAGTCCAAGTAAGCTGGGTCTTTTGAACTGCACATTTAATGTTCGCATTTTAATATCCACCCACAAGCTAAGTTTCACAAATAAATAGCATTTTTGGTATAGACAGGTTGCAAGAACTTGAAAAAACTGAGAAGCTATGTACAATTTTTACTTAATTCTTGGATAAGGAACCATAAGGTCAGACTTTAATAGTCTGCCAACCATTTTCGCTTATAGATTTATAAAAGATGTAATGGTCCAACCTGCATCCTTCTCAGAAAAAATAATGAGAACAAAATGGAGTGGTCTGTCAACCATTATTCACTTACAGGATTGACAGCTGTATTAGTTCAACATCCATCATTCTGAGAAATAAGCTCCCAAATAAGGATATTTTACACGTTAATTTCCTCTTCTGATGTAAGGTCGCGAGATAGTTTAATTAAGCATGTTCCCATCAGCCCAGGATCCGCAGCCACAGGGGAGGCTGTGGGGGTCTGCACAGTAAGAAGAGAGAGGGAGGGAGCAAAGTTCGGGGTCATGGCTGCCGTGTTATATCCTGCATTTTGGATGAACGGTGAACAAGGATATTTGAAAACAGCTGTCCCAGCATTCACAGTTGGCATTCGTGGGGGCACAGCCCTTACCCCTGGCTGTGCTACAGATGTTATCAAAGGAGGAGGGAAAATAAAGGCCTGTTTCTCAAAGGGTAAGCTCTGAGTTTGTGAAGTATCATCATTAAGCTTTGCGATGTCCTGAAAGACAGAAGACAGAGACTGGAATCTGGGTTCCCAGCTCAGCATGTAGTCCCAGTTATAACTACCTCTCAGGTCTTCATCCGATGCCACCAAAGAAACAAGGGAGCCGAATCTTGAATCTTGGCCATGAGGCACAAAGATATAGCTTCCTGTGATACCTGACTTTAGGTCTTCTTCTTTTGGCGCTAAGATGTTATGTATTTTCCCAGAACCTTTCTCCGGTGGGAAATGCGTGTCACGGGCTTCTCCTCCACTGTCCTCTTTGAAGTTGTTGATACTCTCAGCACTTCCAGTAGCGATGGTTACATCTGTTTCAACAGACTGGAATGAAAGCTGTGCAGACTCTCTCGGAATCCCAGAGTCGGGCACACGTGAGCCACACTCACTTAACGCTGAGCCAGATCCCTTCCTGCAAGGATGTTCATTGATTCTCTTTATTTCCTCATCTTCGGCCGTTTCCCCTTCTGCTGACCCATGCCCACTTGAGTCAGAATGTCTGCTTTGCTTGCCAGCATCTTTCTTTTCTCTAAAGTCTACTAAACACAACCACTCTGTCATAGAGGCCTCTGGAGCTGGATGTTTTCCATCACTGTGACACAGCTGGCGGTCGTTGGGCCCGGATGTTGGCTTTGACATCTCTTTTTTCCCACTTTTGTTTTGCATATATTTCCGTTTGTATCTCAAAACAAGTACAGCAAGGCTGAAGGACAGGATCAAGAAAATCACCAAGGAGGTGATGAGGCTTATGTAAAGAATGTTTACAGAGGCGGCCGGGTACATTTCAAGAGATGTGGAAATGTTGACTATGACCATGCAGCTGGTTGATCTGGAGTCTACTCTGGGACTGTGAGCTTTCACCCGGAGTTCTACTTTGCTCTCTTTTTTCCACGAATTACTTCTCTTTCGAGAAAGGTGTCTTTTTAGTGACACATCTCCACTAGTTTTATTAAGTGAGAAAAATTGAGAGGGTTTTTCAAGTGAATACTCAATAACACCATCCAGCCCACCATCATTATCCGATGCTGCGAGTTTTCCAATTATTTGCCCAATGTCAATGTTTTCAGGGAGATCAAACAAATACTGATTTTTCAGGAAAACGGGGTCATACTCGTCCACTCCCTCTACATCCACATGAATGGTGACAGTAGCTGTTGAGCCACTTTGATCCTGTGCCTGGCCAATGAAACAGTACTTTATTTGACGTTCGTAATCAAGTGTTTGTCTAGTATAGATGTCCCCAGTCATAGGATCTATGGAAAACAAATCCATGTCATTTGAAGTTCTATCAACAGGTAAGGAGGGTGAATGAAAGGAGTATGTGATGAGCCCATAACGGCCTGAATCAAAGTCCTGGGCTTTGGCAGTGCACACATGTGTCAACGCTGGAAGATTCTCACGAATGACACAGATGAGGCTGGGAAACAAGAACACTGGAACAAAGTCATTGTCATCCAGGACAGATATACAAAGGGTCGCAAAGGCAATGTTTCCTCCATCTTCATCTCCATCTGTTGCCTGAATAGTTAAAGTGTATTTCAAGATTGTCTCGTAGTCCAGAGCGTTGGCTACCTCAATAGAACCATTTTTTCTGTGTAACTTGAAATGCCCCAATTCGTTTCCAGAAACTATGATGTAAGTAATATCAGCATTTGCCCCAATATCATTGTCATTTGCTGAAACCACTGAGATCAGCCTATTGACAGACGTGCTCTCCCTAACCTCAGCATGATACTCCAGACTGGTGAATACTGGTGGGTTGTCATTGGCATCAAGGACATTGATCAATACTGTGGCAGTCGAGTTCAGTGTTGGTGTTCCGCGATCAGTGGCAATGATGGTTAATTTGAAGGTAGATATTGTTTCCCTGTCCAGAGCGCTCCCTACAACAAGATGGCCAATAGTTTTTCGAGGAGAGTCAATCTGAACAATGGTAGTTTCGACCACAAAAGTATTTTGAGTGTTGCCACTGATGATAAAGTAGTCAATAAATGTATTATCAGGACTCCAATCATGGTCGATGGCCGAAAAGGTTAGCACACTCGTGCCAACAGGTACATCTTCACTCACACTAATGCTATAGTGTTCATCAGTGAACTGGGGTGCACAGTTGTTGATATCCTGGATCTGAATCTCCACAGATGCCACTGCGGACAATGCAGGGCTTCCGTGGTCTTTTGCTTCTATCAGAAGCTGAATCACTTTGCTGCTTCGCTCAGATGACACCTGCTTTCCAATGAACAATGAGCCTAAAAGACACAAATTGAGATAATATTAGTGAGACAAAGAGAACATAAATATTTTA
Organism: Lissotriton vulgaris; assembly: GCF_964263255.1. Lineage (NCBI taxonomy): Eukaryota > Metazoa > Chordata > Amphibia > Caudata > Salamandridae > Lissotriton > Lissotriton vulgaris. Next base: position 1,860,692,895 of record NC_141689.1, read on the forward strand.
AAGTATAGACTGGCTGTGAATGGAGGCACCGCTTAATCAAGACTATGATGGAAGAGTATTTCTATATACTAATTCTTGGAGTTTTCAACATATTGATAAGCTATTCTAAAATGGAAGTGTTTGGCATAATTCTGAGCATAACGAGCATTTACAATCAATATATGTTCTTCTGTCTTTCACTCTGCGCTTTTTTTAGTTTACAGTGTATTTGGTGTATTCAGTTTATCTGAATTTCTTCCCAAGATGAAAGAATATAAGGCGCTAAACAATGTCACATTAAACAAATTATAATAGTGATATCTAGCTTAACATTAGGAAATATATTAGAAAGCTGGAGCCGAGCCTCTGTGACAGTGACAGTATAATAATAAAAATAATAATAAAAGAATTTATAAAGCGCCTGGTTATGCCAAAACGGTGTGTCCCCGCGCTAGGTTGAGTGGAGGAAGCAGAGAAACCTCGGCCTAAATCAATAAAACGTAATTAGCATGAAAACAGATGAGTTTTAAGATCTTTCCTAAACTTCAACTCGGATGATTCCATCTGAAGGCTCAGAGGAAGTTTATTCCAACTCTGAGCCGCCAGAACCCGGAAGGACCTACCTCCCATCCTGGCCTTCTTAACCTTAAGTACTTGCAGCAAGCCAGTCCCACTCGATCTAAGGAGCCATGCGGGCATATAGCAGGTGAGAAGATTCCTCAAATAGGAAGGGCCCGTGCCTGGCTGATGCGATGGCATATGCAAAGGGCCTTAAACATCACTCTCTTCCTTACTGGAAGCCAGTGCAGAGTGTCCAAGGCTCTTTTGGATGCAGCCCTCCTCGGTTGCATAAGAACCAGCCGTGCGGCTGCATTCTGCAAAACCTGTATTCTGCTGAAATATTTAGCTGTGGCAAGGATTATGTAAGTTTAGGGAGCACATCAAGATTCTGTTCTTTGAGATGTGTAGACGCAGAACATGTGCATTCCTGCTTCTTTTTGTTTTCTGAAATTGTGCCGTTTAGAGGGCATACACTAAACAGGAAAATCGCCGGGTTGGAGCACGCGCTTCAGACAACTAAACTCGGGAATCAAACCTGAAATTGCCTATAAGTGTTTGCAAACAGTGCTGTCTGCATTTCATATATTAATTTGTAGATTTCCAAAGCATTGTGTGTGCTGTAACAGATCAATTTAATAAAAAAGGAATAGACCAGTTCTGCGCCAAAACAAAGAAACATTTTCATTGCCAATATGATTGGCTTTGATGTGCTGCTTCTTACACTCACAAAGGTACGGTGTTCACCTTGAACTCACACAGGAACACTGCTCATCCTGTCCTAACACAGGTGCACCGCTCACCCACCCTCCACTCACACCGGCACATCGCTCACCCTGTACTCACACAGGCACATGATTCACTCTGCACTCACACTGGCACACTGTTCATCCTGTACTGAAATAGGCACACTGCTCACCCACCCTGTACTCACACAGCCACACCACTCACCTAGGGCTCTCTCTCACCATATACTCACACAGACACACTGCACACCTTGCATTCCCAGAGGCACACCGTTCAGCCTGCACCAGCATAGGCACTCTGATCACCCTGCGCTCACACAGGCACACCACTCACCATGCACTCAAACAGGCACGCAGTTCAGCCTGCACTCACCCAGGCACACCGCTAACCCTGTACTCACAAAGGCACGCCGCTCAGCCTGCACTCACACAGGTGCACCGCTCACCCTGCACTACACAGGCACATTGCTCACCCTGCACTCACACAGGCACACTGCTCACCCTGAATTCACACAGGCACACCGCCCAACCTGCACTCACACAGGCACACTGCTCACCTTGTACTCACACAGGCAAGCAGGTCAGCCTGCACTCATACAGGCACACCACTAAACTTGTACTCCCACATGCATGCCGTTCACCCTTTACTCACACAGGCACACCGTTCACCTTGCATTGCCAAAGGCATGCTGCTCAGCATGCACTTACATGCACTCTGATCACCCCGCACTCACACAGACACACCGCTCACCTTGTTCTCACACAGGCATGTTGTTCAACTTATACTCACACAGGCACACTGCTCACCCTGCACTCACACATGCATGCAGTTCAGCCTGCACTCACACAGGCACATTGCTAACCCTGCACTCAGACATGCACGCTGCTCAGCCTGCACTCGCACAGGCGCACAGCTCACCCAGCACTCATACAGGCACATTGCTCACCCTGCACTCACACAGGCACATTGCTCCACCTTCACTCACACAGGCACAATGCTCACCCTGCACTCGCACAGGCACACAGCTCACCTTGCACTCACACAGCACATTGCTCACCCTGCACTCACACAGGCATACATCTCACCCTGCACTCACACAGGCACATCTCTCACCCTTCACTCACACAGGCACATTGTTCACCCTGCACTCACCGAGGCACACATCTCACCCTGCACTCACACAGGCACATCGCTCACCCTACACTCACACAGGCACATCACTCACCCTGTACTCACACAGGCACACCATTCACCCTGTAATCACACAGGCCCACTGCTCATCTTGCACTCACAGAGACATGCTGTTCAACATGTACTTACACAGGCGCCCTGCTCACCATGTGCTCACATAGGCATGCCTTACACCCTGTACTCAAACAGGCACAACCCTCACCCTGCCCTCACACAGGCACACAGTTCAACATGCACTCACACAGGTAGATCGCTAACCCTGCAATCACACAGGCACGCCCCTCAGCATGCACTCACACAGGCACACCGCTCACCCTGTAATCACACAGACGCAGCGCTCACCTTGTACTGACAAAGGCATGTTTTTCACCCTGAACTCACACAGGCTCACAGTTCACCCAGCACTCGCACAGGCACACCACTCACCGTGTACTCACACAGCCACACCGCTCACTCAGCACTTACACAGGCACACCACTCATCCTGTACTCACATATGGACACTGCTCACCTTGCACTCACAGAGGCACGCTGTTCAGCCTCCTCTTACATAGGCTCTCCGATCACCCTGCACTCATACAGTCATGGAACCGGGACCGACTGACCTCTGGTCAGCGTTCCTCACCGCCTAACCACAATGCAAATGCACATGGTGCGGTCACATACTTCCATTTCTCTATGGGAGCTCATGTTAGGGTTGTACACCGGCCGTACCACAAGCTCCTATAGAGGAACAGAAATCTGTGTTCATCCCTGCTCCCTGTGGCAGGCACCTCAAAGTGCCTGCTACAAGGTGCAGGGACGAACAAAGGGTCACCTATGGCGTGATTTGTGCAGGGCGGACCCGCTTTACCGGAAGCCATTTTCGGAGCTCTCCGTATTTGCCACTCTAGACGGCCTGATCCTGTTTATTCTTCCGTCTTTCTGGGTTTCTTTAGGGACCCACGTGCGCCGGCACCACTGGAGGGGGCGACCGCCGCAAGACTTTGCTACATTTGGTGGCTTCTTAACACACCGAGTGTACCTTTCCTGGGCCCATACTTCCATTTCTCTATGGGAGCTCATGTTAGGGTTGTAAACCGGCCGTACCACAAGCTCCCATAGAGGAACGGAAATCTGTGTTCCTCCCTGCACCCTGTGGCAGGCACCTCAAAGTGCCTGCCACAAGGTGCAGGGACCAACAAAGGGTCACCTATGGCGTGATTTGTGCAGGGCGGACCCTCTTTACCGGAAGCCATTTTCAGAGCTCTCCGTATTTGCCACTCTAGACCGCCTGATCCTGTTTATTCTTCCGTCTTTCTGGGTTTCTTTGGGGACCCACGTGCGCCGGCACCACTGGAGGGGGCGACCGCCCCAAGACTTTGCTACATTTGGTGGCTTCTTAACCCACCGAATGTACCTTTCCTGGGCCCTACTTTCTTGGATATGCATACCCTCCAGAACTGTGAATTCTTGCCTGAGCTGCGCGTATCCTCATCCTGAGCTCAACTGTTATGTTATGTTATGTTATGTTATATTGATTTATTATGCGCACAGATACCCCAGCCAAGGGGCGTCCCGGCGCAGAGACAAGGTAGAACATAACACAACAGGAAACTAAAAACATGAAAGCAGCTAAAACAGGAAAGTTTTTAAAGCCCTCCGGAAAGTCAAGAGGTCCTCCATCAGACGAATTTCAACAGGAAGGGAGTTCCATGCTGACGCGGCCTTTACACTAAACGAGCGGCCACCCATGCGACTAAGCCTAAATCTGGGGACCACCGCAAGGGCCAAACCCTGGGAACGGAGGGTGCGGGTGGGAACATAAAAGGAAAGACAGCTGGATAGGATTTCCGGGCCAATACCTCTCAGAATCTTAAAAGCGAGACACAAGACCTTAAAAAGGATGCGCTTCCTGACAGGGAGCCAATGTAGGGTACGAAGGACAGTTGCCACCGAGCTGAATCTGGGCAGGCCGACAATCGCCCTCGCCGCAACATTCTGAACCCGCTGCAGACGGGTTAGCTCGGCCTGGTTAGCCCCAGCCAGAAGAGAGCTGGCATAATCCAGGCGGGAGATGATAGTTGCCTGGATCACCAGCTGCCTGGTCGGGGCGTCAAAGAACTTGAGAACAGGTCTCAAGCCCCTTAGGAGACCGAAACAACAGGCCGCAGTTTTTTTAGTATGCCCTACAAAGGAGAGGCCCGCATCCAGCCAAACCCCCAGGTTTTTCACCTCAGATACCGGGGTCGGAGTGGGTCCCAGCTCAGAGGGCCACCATTGGTGTGAGAAACTAGTGTTTCTCACACATTTTAGCGACATTCACTTTCTCTCAGGACTCGTATTCTCTGCGTTGATCGACTACTCCCATAACACCAAGCCCTATCAGTCTTTACTAACAGTGTTCTAATATCCGTTGCTTCTACAACCCTCCGTAGCCTCCACCATTCTCGCTGTATCACTATTTCCATCTTTTTGGTGCCATGAAGAAGGTGGTGGCTTTGTCTGAAGCCCTACACCGAAACGTCCGTTGGCACACCAAACAACAGGAACTACGTAGTGGTGCATTGATTGAAGTAAAAGAATGTGATATATCTCCAAACTCTTATTGAAAAAAAACACTTTTCTACCTTTGAATATAAATATATGAAGAAAACGTTATACAATCTAAACATATGCGCAGATGAATGTTTTGTCATTAATATAGCAGATATTGATGTTCAATCTATGAAGCTTGCTAAAAAACATTTCTTCATTACTGCTGACTATTGTATGTATTTTCATATTTTTCTGTCTCTGACACCACCACTACTGAAATTTGTCGTTCCTGTCCTCAACCACCATCTTTTATTGGTTCATGTGGATAGTATGATAGATGCATGGGCATGAGTGTAGTAGAATTGATTTAAGGAGAGAGTGATGTGGCATGTTGCCGATGGTTTTATGTTTTTTGTTCTGATCCATTAGGGATGGGGGGCATTGATGTAATACATTTGTGTTTATGTCGTCTCATTTTGAAGAGGAACATGTATGTTCACTTAAATTGATTTGTTCTATGACATGTTTTACAAAAAACCTCCAAAAATAATTGAAAATATATATATACTTTTTCACCTTGAATAAAATATTTTTGTATCAAACATTTTCGACAATTCTACCACTATATATTACTATTGGTTCTGTGGCAAATCTCTCTGTTTTTCCCTCCTGGGATATCTTTTTATTATTTGTGAATCTAGAGATGCTATGTGCTCACTTTGTATCGTAGGCAGGTGACACTCACTCCCTTCTTGTGTAGGGTTTTGCTACATAGTCCCATCTGCTCCAACTGGAGGCCAAAAACAATAGGGGGCCTTGCTAGGAGCCCCCCAAACATGCTTTCCAACAGGGTATCTATGTCGAAAAGGCCGGCATGTAAACCCTGCCAGAGACTGTGCATTGTAATCCAGAAGGAGGAAACGCCTTCCATTGGGATTACGAGTCAGCCTCTGACTGGCAGACGGGCTCCTGGAGCCCGTTGGTAGCCAGCCGGAATGACTAACCGGTTTCAACTCCAACCAGCTATATTGTAAACAGCCAGTCGGGATTGAAACAGATGATCTTATGCCATGAGAAAAAGTATCTTTTAATTTCTAGGGCACATTTTCTTTAAATCCCAGATTGCCCCATAAACTAAGGATCACATGCGCCATCAAATCAAGTACTCACCAGGATCAGTGTGAGCCACATGCTGTGACACCATCTTATAAACCCAAGTAGCCACACACCATGCAGTTGTTTACATCTGTGCCTCAATCGACCAACACTCCCTTCCCACCCTCTTCAAATCAAGCTGTGCCCCTCTAGTGACATCCTTCTGCAACCCTTTCCATCAATAGGCACTCACCTCTGTGGTCACCTGATGGACAAGAGGGTGCCCCGGGCATGGTGCAGTGGTTATGGGATAGTCACATTGAGTCGCAGAGGGGGGTGGGCCTGGTGAGTGTGACCCTGTTCTAACTCTGGAGTTAATTTAAGGGTTGTGCTGGTTTCTGGAGCAGAGGTTTGTGCTGCTGGGCCTCCTGAACTGGGGGAGGTCTCTCAGGTCGAACTTTCTCCTCTATCCCCCAGCACTATTTCCTCTTCTTGCCTGACCACATCCTCGCTCGCTCTACTCTTTCATAAAGTAGAAGGCAATGGCAGTGAAGACACAGACTTAGAAACATATTGCCACGTTAAGCACTGTCATGTTGACAACCTCCTCTGAGCTTTCTCAATAAGGCTATCACCTTTGAATATCCCCTTCTAATAAAGAGTATTTAGACATTAAAATCTACTTTGGATATTTTACTTATATATTGATCATGTATTGTTTAGATATATCTTTTATGTTATATAGGAATGAACAATTTCAACCACTTTTCTAAAAGCTGTAGCATAACTGTAGTGCATTATTTTTAAATATGTGTTTTTATTTGTATACTAATTTAAGGTTTTTTTAGCTATTTTTGCTTTTAACGTATATAGGGGCATATTTACTAAGAATCTGTTGAAGACTAATGCCGCACTCTGTAACTTTAATTTCTCAATGGGAGCTTATGCTGCGGGTAGTTTCTGCCCGCACCACAAGCTCCCATAGGGAAATTGGAGTTTGTGACCGCACAATATGTAGTTGCATCGTAATTGAGGTTTCGGACCGCCAACCCAAGACTGTCAGTTCCGAAACGACAGGGATGTCGGTCGGACGCAACTCCGACCGACATCCAAATTAGGCCCTTGATGTTGTCCTTTCTTTAAAGCAATAACAATTCATTCATTTAGATGCCACTGCAGCATAAATGAATTTTGATGCATCAACGGCCCTGGAAGCAAAGGCTGAACCCACATGTCAAGTCTGATGATGCCAGCATGCTCTACTTTTCCACTAAAAGCATGTTTCAAAATGCTGATTCATTGTAACGGTTTAATGCAACCCCAATTTTAGGGAAGTGCAGTTACCTTGACTGCCACTAACCTTGCAACAGTCACTCTATTTCAGCAATAGGAGCAACTCCTGTCCACTCAAGCCCTGTACTCAAGGTAACCAACATGTGAGTGGAGCCAAATCCCTCTTCTCTGTAGGGTTTCTTAAGCCTTTTTTAGTTATCACATGCGGCCGGCTAGAAAGCACTGTAAATGGGTTCGTGATCCGGCCCTAGGTTGCATTCAAGTCACATCTAATGGCCTCATTCCATGTGTTGTGGTGGAGTCTGCTGCAAAAAACACCCAAGGAAGTATCTTTTGTGCACAATGAAGGGCCGCTTTTTGGGCATGATTGCAGTTCTGCATCAAGAATGGGGAATAATGCTTGGAAAGTTTCCTCTCTGTAGTACATAAAGGAAACTATGCTGGCAAAGACCCAGTACTGCATGCAATTTGTGCAAAACCTGTATTTGTAAAATCAGTTGCAAATACCATTTATGTGATATTTTGAATTTACCATAGCACTCAGAATGATAACAAAAGTCAACAATCAAGAATAACAGAAGGTCGAAATACAGGCGTGAATAGATAAGGGCCTGAGTGCTGTGCTAATGAACAAATCGCTAATCTCAATACATTCTTTGCTTCCAAAATAAAAAAATAAAAACTGCTGAAGCACCTCAGATTTTTTCTGAAGGATCGTTTAACTGAAATCACATCATTTACTTTCTAAAGAATTGTGACACTAACCATGTCCTTTAACAAGCTAGAACAGCATGAAATTTGAAACGTGAATGCTGAAAGTCACCTCCACGTCCATCCACCAACAAAGCCTGCTAACATGTCTATCCATGGAAAATCGTCACCCTATATACAGTTCCCCAATCTTACTCCATAATCTCTTTGCAGGATCCACCAGACCATTATCCTCTTTTGCCATGATCTTTTCCAATTTTCAGCGCTTTTTTAAGAGTTCTCAATAATTGTTTGACTTCACCATTGACCTTTCTGAAGCACCTAAGTTGCTAGGTACTCCTGGAACTTGACAATCTGAAATGGTTGTTATCTGTCTTCACTTCTTACACGGTTCTGCATGCTGTAAGTTTGTCCACTAGCATAACTGCAAATTTCTCAAAAGAGGTTGATTCCACCAGTTCTAAAACAGAGGGGCATATTACCAACAACTAGCGATAATTTTTGTCTCTAACTTGTTTAGAGACAAAAATTATCGCCGCACATCGGCGATTTTTATCGCAGATAAACCTTGCTATTAACAAGGTTTATCGCAAATGCGATAAAAAACGGCCGAAATGCATGAATATCGCTGAAAAGTCAGCGATATTCATGCATTATCGAGCAAATGCTCTTAGCCATGTTATCCACCTCCCATTGGATAACATGGCTAAGAACTGCTCAGGGCAGGTGTTAGCTTTTGGAGATATTCCCGCTTAGCGCGAATATCTCCAAAAGTTGGTAATAGGAGATAGCGATGTTAGCGACTGTTTTCAGTCTCTAACATCTTGGCACGCCCACTTTGCATCTCATTAGTGATAAATATCACTGACATGCAAAGTGGGGCCCAAGATGGTCGCTATCTCCTACTAGCTGTCGCTAACTGGTGTTAGCGACAGCTTGGTAATAGGGAGATAATTTTATCTCCGCTTTCTTGGCTTTTAAAGCCAAAAAAGCGGAGATAAACCCCCTTGATAATATGCCCCAGAATGTTTTGTGCATCAATTGCACCCACTAGGAGGGTCAGCAACCTGTTTCCATGATAGTACAGTGAGACTGCCCTCTCCCTCAGCATTTCTGGTAAAATACAGATGATGAAATGAGGAATATCACCAGTAAATCAAGGTTCAGGAACCACAATTTATAACTTATCACTGCCTTCATCTTGTCAATTTCCTAGTGACCTTGCGGAGTGAGCTGCAGTACACACGGAACAAGGCCTTGTGAAATGACAATTTGGCGCCCTCTTACACTATTTGTTAGTGAAGGCGATACATTTATCCCAACTTTACAGAGGGCATGAACAATAAACTGAATTGTTCCCCTCTTATGATTGTAACGTTCCACAAAGTGTTTCAGAGCATGTTCTTGTGCTACTATGGGGACATATTGCAGGCACCAGGGCATGCATTAGTGCCCTCTTCAATTTCCTTTAGTGATATTGCAAAGGGCATATCTCCCGTGTGACAGGATGGGCATGTATTTTAGTGTTGTCAATGGAGTTTCCCTCTTCTTCTGCTACAGACAGTGTGTTGTGGGGGGAAAATTAGCAGGATTTTTTTTGTCCTGGGGCCATAGTAAAGATCAACAGAGTTAATATCAAACTGATTAGCCCACTTTTTGATGCGAGAAGGTTATACAGGGGCAATAGAGGTTTGTGGTCTGAGATGACATGGAAACGGTGACCAAACTAATATAGATGAAAAAGTTAGCATCCCCATTTTATTGCATCAATTTCCCATTGTATTTGTCAACATCATGTGTTGAATGTGCTTTATTAGCATATGCAATCAGGGCACAGACATCTCAATTTTGCTGCTGAAGTAGGGCAGTATCCACGTCATATGGGATCTTGTCAAAAGCTAGTTCCATGTTTTTGTGCAGATCAAACCAATTCAAAACCATGCCATGGAGCGGAGCGTTCTTGGTTGCTTGAAGGATTTATGTGAATTTCAGTTCAAGACTATTTCAATCTAGACTGGATTTAAGTGCATACAGTACAAACCGATACATGTTGGTATGTGTTGGATCATTCAGTAATTGTTGTTATGTTCATATTGAATGTTTCAAAATATGGAGCCATTGTTGGCATTTGAAGAAGTGCTGCCACCTTCATACTATGCACTATCTTCAGGTCTGCCTTGCCCCTAATCCCAAGATGATGTATCCAATAAACAAAGGGCCCGATTCACAGAATGAACTTAAGACTAAATCCTAAACTTACTACTATTTGGTATTCACAGAATGCACTTACTACTTTCGGAATTCACAGATTAAATTTACTACTTTCAGGATTCACAGAATGAATTTACTACTTTCGGTATTCACAGAATAGATTTAAGACTTGGAGGCGGAGCTTCCGGCTCGGAGGTGGGTATTTAGCCATGGCTGAAATCTCCACCTCTGGGCCGGAAGCTCCGCCTCCAAGCCGCAAGCCCCGCCTCTGGCCCAGAAGCTCCGCCCCCAAGCCGGAAACTCCGCCTCCGGGCCGGAATTTACGGCCCGAGTGCGGACGTAAAGTTAGTAGTCTTAAATCTATTCTGTGAATACCGAAAGTAGTAAATTCATTCTGTGAATCCCGAAAGTAGTAAGTTTAATCTGTGAATCCCGAAAGTAGTAAGTGCATTCTGTGAATACCAAATAGTAGTAAGTTTAGGATTTAGTCTTACGTTCATTCTGTGAATCGGCCCTTAGTGCTGTACTTTATAAACACACATTTTCTGTGATGTAGTGAGGCAACACACTAAGGGGCCCATTAGGATCTCGGGCGGATCACCACCGCCCGCATGGCGGTGGCGATCTGCCCAAGATTCGTCTATGCCTGCCACCCATTTCCCCCCTGCCATATTACTATGGCGAGGGGGACCGCGGCGGACAGAAAGACCACCCGCCGCTTTTCCGCCCGGTCCACAAGTTGACCGGGCAGAAAAGAGTTTAGTATAGTGGCTGTGTCTGTTAGATACCGCCAGCCATTTACTATGGGGTGGAAACATGCCTTTCCGTGGCGGTATTGCCACCACGGAAAGGCATGCAGGAATTGCTTGTGGAGGCCTGTTATGGGCCCCCAGAGACTCTGGGGGGTGGGGGGTGCACATGGGTGGTACCTATGGTACCCCCTTGCATTTCAATAGACAACGTGGCAGGTACTGTGCGGTGCCTGTCATGTTGTGCATTGAAATGCACGACATGCATTTTTAGCATTGCGGCAGGCGGTGCTTTCAGCACCACCCGTCGCAATGTTAAATATGAGTGATGCGCCTGCCACTGTGGTGACCGCATTTTTATTGCCCCGACGGGTCCCCCGCCTTTATGGTGGGCGGTCCCTTTTCACGTCGGGAGTCCGCCCGCCATCCTAATGACCCCCTTAGATGCAGTGGTGAGTGAAATGAACGAATTGGTGGTGCTCAAGAGGCTGACTAGATAAGTATATTATCACTCACATTCATGACACCATCCAGCCCCAGTCCTACTTCACTAAAGTCATTTTGAACATCCGAGCTGCGAAAGAGTTTTTGAAGTTTAGGCTTTTGCAACTCTAAAGTTCCATATGTGTCGTGATGTATCAACAGCTTTCAGCTAACCAAATCCGGTGATCGCCTACATATAGGGAATGTTTTGAAAATTCCTTGTTTAAATAAAATATGCTAATTGTTAATCCATATTGGGTTTTAGGCATCTTTCATATTTGATTTTTTGTATTGAGAAGTGTAGATAAATGCATACATGGCTGGCTCTGAGTCGTTTTGTTGTTAATACCACTGTAAACTAAGTAGGTGGTACACTCAGTAGCAAATAACTTTGCTTTGCTGAATTTGCACTGTTGTAAGAAATGTATCAGCTAGTGGAAGTGAATCAGTCCTTTCATGGTGTATATTCTCACGACTGTGAAAGATAGGGTGTGACAGGTTTCAGCTTGGTTGGAATGTTATTACTTTTCCCTTATATTTGCTGAACCACTTGTATTGATGAGTGCATATCATTACATAACATGAAATCCAAGAATTTCACGAACATTCATGAGGGGAAATATAATTCTGCCCAGGTCTACTTTGTAGTTGACCACAATTTACAGTCCTTTAAAAGCATTTACATTGAGGATAATATGTGGCATGTCCAGTGCAGTGTGTGTAAGGAATCTTGCACAATCCTTGCAAGTCATACACACATCCAACTAGTCACAAATTGACAAATCCAGATTAGAAGTTTATTCCCCTCCCTTTGCTATAAGCCTCTGCACACATATGGGGTAAAATGTGCATCATGGGCATAAAGGAACAGTGGACATTTACAGCTGGCAGTGAATTTGGTGTCCCTCATGAATTAGGTGTCTCTCACTACATACATTTTAAAAATAATGATTACCTCAATAGTTTATGTTTGTAGGGCATTATGTATAAGAAGAATTTGTATAACTGACACAATATTGTGGTAAACAATATCGATGACAAACATATTTTGTGACAAATATCATTTTCCACAATATTGTGCTCCTATACTTTTAATTGCAAAAAACACAGTTGATGGACAGAATGTAGAACAATGTCATACATTCACCCCAGTACAAGGATCTGGGCTTAAATCCATCGTTTATTTGCACTCCACACCACCCTGGGTTAGACACTGGCTATATGCAAATCAGCTCTGACCCTGTGCCTCATGGGAACAGTCCAGTCCGAACTACCAAGCCATGTCTTTCCCAGACCGGAATCAAGCATCCAAGGACCGGTTTCTGGCTATCAGCCTTCATCAGCCTGGATAGCTTGACTCCAGTGGTGTGGAGAGCCTGGGACTCACGTCTGAGCATACCCAGCCCACTCGGGGTGAAAATTGCAAAAAACACAGTTGATGGAAAGAATGTAGAACAATGTCATACATTCACCCCAGTACAAGGATCTGGGCCTAAATCCATCGTTTATTTGCACTCCACACCACCCTGGGTTAGATACTGGCTATATGCAAATCAGCTCTGACCCTGGGGTGGCAGAGTGTGTTAAAGAACGGTGATGGATTAAACCCAGATCTTTTGACTGGGTGTGAGTGTTTGATTGATTCAGATGCTCCGTCCATCACCACCCACTTTTGTATCGCCTATACTTTTAATAGCAAGTACAAAATATCAGAAAAGAATAGTTGAAGGAAATAATGTCCAGAAATATAGATTTTTTTTAAGTATAAATATAAATAGAATTAAAAGTAGTACACGTTAAATGTTTTAATATATACATTTGATATGATATAAATTGAATATATTCCACTAGTATTTAATACTGTACATATATATATATATATATATATATGAACAGAAAATCCAGCTCCCGTGAAGCAAAACTCCGTGGAAGAAGGCACAGCACAAAGTGGTTTCAGGATTCGGCATCAATTTATTACATCATGTCGCCCTCAATCCCAGGTACAGAAAAACGTTTCAGCCTTCACATAGGCCTTTCTCAATAAATATAAATATATATACATATATATATATATCCAAACACAAAAGTTGTCTGCAGTAAGGGGCCCACTCAGGTATGTTCATTAAACCACAAATTTTAATGGAAAAACCGCATACAGCCTGCCAAGTTGGTTCGCTTTAATTTCAGTTCAGCCCGACACGTTTCGTGTGTGAGCACTTCCTCATAGGCTGCGGGTTGTAGGTGCATGTAAAACGGCAAGTCTGCAGCACCCTTTCTTCACACAAGTGTCTCCGCCCAGGTGGGCATGGCCACTCAGGTGGCCTGATGGTTAATGTAGTGCTGCTGATTTTCCTCGTGTGAGTAGCCGTTCCTGAACGCTGTTTGCCAAAGTGTTTCCCCAGTGGGTTGCGAGTAGCAGCCTGACAGTCCTGAAATGCTCGTGATGTTTCTCCATTCGGCATACCTTTTCCTGGTGCTACCACGCATTGACGTGACAGCAGGACTGTACAGCAAGTACAGCGGGGCTCTCCTCGCGACTCAGACTGCGCGGCTTCATATCCAAACACAAAAGTTGTCTGCAGTAAGGGGCCCACTCAGGTATGTTCATTAAACCACAAATTCTAATGGAAAAACCGCATACAGCCTGCCAAGTTGGTTCGCTTTAATTTCAGTTCAGCCCGACGCGTTTCGTGCATGAGCACTTCCTCATGGGCTGCGGGTTGTAGGTGCATGTAAAACGGCAAGTGTAATTACAATTCAATTAAAAATTATCAATTAAGAAATAATTGTTATTCAATTAGCAATTTATTTACTTCCCACCCTGTACCAGAAGCAGAACTGGGAGAGGGGGGGGGGGGGTGTCTGAAGGGCACAAGTGCTTTAGTTCCCATATTTGATTTTTAAAGACAACTGTCCCAGGACAGCTACTTAACAATTTTTGAGATTCTTCAGCTGAAACAGAGGGAATCAAGTCTCCAATATTGTGAAGATGGAGGGACAGATAGTTAAACAAGAAATATGCAGAAAGAAATGTAAATGTGTACAATTGATAAATGTGCAAATGCAAAGGTTTGTCAGAAGCCAGCATTGGCTTTAATTGACGGAGACACTTGAAGCTTGGTGATAACAGATTTATTCTATGTGAGTGGTATTGTAAGGTAAACAGCTGATCTGTGGAGTGTGTGCTTTTTGAAGGACAATTATAAACATGTTTGCACCAGTAACAGTCTGCATATTACTAAGATCTATATTTGGAATCACTTCTTTAAATCTTAAACTTAAAGCGTTTTATGCATTTTGTGGCAGATTGTCTTATACTGTGTGCAATGCAAATTTAAAACAATGACATGCATATTCACAGTGCTTTCTGTCACAGGCTAGTACCTCAGAACCCTAAACACACACAAGTCACTATTCCCCACTACTCCACCTAGAATTCTATTTTGTGTCTCTTTGGGTACATACTCAGACATGTGCAGTGATCACATTAACCAACAGAGGTTTCATACCAAATGTTAGTGCATCTTTCACTGATTAGTTTTCTTTACCTCCCCCCACATATTCCATCATGGCGACCAGAATCTCACGAAGCAAGTCTGCCCAACAAGGTACAAGCACTCTGGACAAATTTTTCCCTAAGACGAGTAACCTAGCTAGTAAATGCTCGTCAATCCCTGAGGCCCACCTTGAGATGGGCCCGGAAAGTGTGTTTCTGGATCAGGGAGATACCTTTTCTACAGAGGCGAGTACACCGATCACACTGGATGTCACCCACATGTCACTAATGGACAGTATTGATCAGACGATTGAGTCGGTCCTTCAGCAGTTAAGAACTCCCTTGACGCAGAGGGACGGGAACTCCTCCCGGCTATCCGGGATCTCTGATCATACTACCTTTCCGGAAAGCAGAGGAACAGTCCTGCAAGATGCAGGTCAGGCCGACTTGCCCATAGATGATGTAGGTAGCTCAGCACAGCACCCCTCCAAAAGGAAAAGGGTTAGGAAAGCAAAGAAGGCAAAGAGGGCCAAAGTGGACATAGTAGAGCTAAACCAGACTGACAGCATAGACATTTCTGCCTCTCCTGACCTCAACCTATCAGGGTCCAGACCGATTTGCACGGGCTCTCCAGCTCCTGCTTCCCTACCCTTGTACACGGGTCCTTTCATTTTTGGTGGGGCAACTTCTACTTCTACCAGCACTGACTCTTTAGTCAACACACTCACTGATATTATGAGGAACTTCTTAACTCCCATTGCAGCTAAACTGGACGCCATAGAGTCCAGATTGAAGGCCCTGGAAAGTAGTCACCTAAGGAAAAGCCCCGGGACAGATAGAAACATGACCAACCCCACTCCAGTCCCCCGGGCCTCCCTGGTGAATAGCCTGCGGTCCGGTACACCGTCACAGGGGGCTAATGCGGTATTGCCAGGCACGGTCGGGGCGCCTGTTCCTCAGGCGCCCCCTTTGTTGCCCTCGGCTCCCAGGCCCCCTGTTCCGGCCCCAAGGAGATCAAAGCAACTTCCAGCGCCACAGACTGGGGGAGCTGTGATCCCTACAAATGGCATTACTGATGGTCCTGCTCCCCAATGTGATAGGCGTAGGGTGGTCAACCTGCCCCCAGAAGCGGTCCCTTATACGGTAATCATGGTGGGAGTACCTGAGCTAACTGGTGATATGAGGGAGCCCCAAGACTCGTTACGCAACAAGGTGATAAGCTGGCTTAGCATCAACAGACCGCTGCCCCCTAACCTGAAAGGCGAGGTCCTGATGGCCAGGAGGATCCCTTGGATTGGATACACCCCAAAGAACAAGGCTGGGGATTGTATCATCATAAGTTTTAAAAGCCCCCACGTAGCCAACTACATTTCTAACTGGCTAGCTAGGCCTGACAAGTCCAACATAGAATTAGTTCCCCTCTCGTACTTCTACCCAAATGCAAGCAGCACAGAGGCAAGGGGGGAGAAGGGGTGGACTAGGGTGGGCTATGCTGTGGACGGCTCACGCTACAGACCAAGGCACCACCCTCCGCATGCCCAGGCAAATTTCATACATTACAACAGATTCTCCTGCCTAGACCAGGTCGACTGACTACAAATCAGTGACACCTCGTCTGGCTCGGGAAAGATGGCAGATGAGGTTCTCAGGGGGGTGGGAGAGAGCAGAGCCCCTGTAGCTGAACCTGGCTCCCAGGTCAATGCTAAAGGCAAAGCGCATAGTCGGGTGGGAATGACTGCAGCCCCCGTAATAGATTACGCCCCGCAGGTTAACGCTAGTGATCGACCACCTAACAGCGGTGACAGTCTGGGCTTACAGGGGACTTCTCACAACACCGGGACTGGCCACATCCTGCAACTCGGGGGGGACGAGCTGGCTGGTCCACCTACCATCGTGCCAGGAACTCATCCACCTACCGTCCATACGCAATCCCCCACTGCGGGTCAAGGCGCTCTACCCATAGATCAGGGCCTGAGAATTGTTTCGTGGAATGTAGCGGGTATTGCAAACAAGGAAGGCACACCGGAGTGGGACCATTTACTGGCCAGTAGCGACATCCTCCTCCTTCAAGAAACGTGGGCACGGGGCACTGCAACCAGGAACGGGTTTGATGTATTTGAGATTCCTGCCAAATGGGGTGGGAGGGGGAGGCCGTCGGGCGGGCTGGCAATCTGGATTGCGAGTCACACTGGATGTCAGGCGGAACAGGTACTTACGTCCTCGCAGGACATCCAGTGTGTTCGGCTCACATGGCCTGGCAAACCATCATGGGCCATTGTGAATGTCTACTCTCGACCGGTTGCCGCGCCTGACGAATCCCCCACCCTAAACGACCTCTCCTCCTTCCTGGGGCAGCTGCCGGGAGACCTCAAGGTGGTGCTTGGAGGAGACTTCAACTGCCACTTTGAACCCCTTGAGGGCATGTCGGAGGGTGCCCTCACGGCTGAAGATGACTATTGGGGAGTCCCACCCGCGTCCTCCCCATATCCTAAAGCCTGGTCCCCCCTTGCAATACAACTTATGTCCCTCACCCTGAACTACGCACTGAGGGCTTGTAATGGGCGCACCATCTCCGATACTCCCTCAGTGTGCACCTTTAATAGGAGGGGTCATGAGTCGAGGCTAGACTACATCATGGTGGATATCTCACTCTGGCCTAAAGTCCACGATTTCAGGGTAATAAACAGGTCAGACAGCGATCATAACGCCCTGTGCTTAAATATCCAGTGGCCTCCCCACGTAGCGGGAAAAGTGCTAGAAAACTCAGGGGGAGAGGAGGGGGATTTGGTTCTCACAACCAGCAGGCGACGGGTCAAGTGGGGAAAACTTGTGAGCTCAGAAGAGGCCATTAGTAAATTATACGGGTTGGCAATCCCAAGGTTTATGGAGGTGGATGCACTGCTAAACGCACCAAGAACCCCGGAATACAATGAGAAACTGGGTGACATCCACCAGGGTCTTGTAAGAGATTTGGCTGAGGTATTCCACCCGCTGGTGCCAAATAGAAAGAAAAAGACCCATGTTCCCACCTGGTATACCTCCTCTTGTAGGGCAGCAAAGTCCGAGCTCATTGCTGCAATAAAAGAGGGGTCAAACAAGGCCGAGGTGCGTGCCCATAGGAAACACTATAAAACAGTGATGGCGTCCGCCAGGACCGAGTGGGACTGGAACCACTGGCACGATCTTTGTGATGCCCTAAAAGTTAGGGATTCCCGTAAATTCTGGGCTCTTGTTAATAATGGCACAGGGGAACTTAAAAACGCAGTAGAACCCAATATTGCCCCCGAGGTCTGGGAGGCCCATTTCGGGGAACTCTATAAAGAAACCAATCCTTGCTCTGTCACAGCTCTGGATGCGCCTTCTGGCATGCAGGACCGTGAATTGGAATTTTCCCTGGGGGAAGTGGAGGCAGCCCTGAAGCAACTATCAGCGGGGAAGGCGCCGGGTCTAGACAGGCTACCTGGGGATTTGTTTAGGCACCACCTGGACATCTGGGGCCCATACCTCCTTGTTCTTTTTAATGCCATCATAGGAGGTATGTCAATCCCCGGGTCGTGGCTGGGGGCAGAGATTGTTCCGATCCATAAGAAGGGATCTACTCTGCTCCCCGCCAATTACAGGCCCATTAGCCTAATAGATGTCCCCCAAAAGCTTTTTGCGCGCCTCATCCTTAATCACCTCCTGGACTGGGTGGAGGAAAATGACATCATGACCCCCCTTCAGGCTGGCTTCAGAAAGAACACGTCGACCATGGATCAGATCTTCCGCCTTCTTCTCCTATATTGGAAGACTGTCACCATAGAGGGTGGAAGACTGTACATGGTCTTCGTGGATCTGAGGTCAGCCTTTGACCTAGTCCCTAGAGGGAAACTTTGGGAGGTTTTGCATCAGCTAGGAGTGCCCCCACACCTTCTTAGTACTATCACTAGGCTTCACGAGAACAACTATGCCCAAGTAAGGTGTGGGAGGGATGGTAAGCTCTCAGGCAAATTCCCTGTCCTTAGAGGAGTCAGACAGGGCTGTGTCCTGGCGCCAACCCTTTTCTGCTTGTTCATTAACAGTGTCATTCAACATCTTGACACTGTCGAGGACAATGATGCCCCGGTTCTGGCAGGCAGGAGGGTTCCGGCAATCATGTTTGCTGATGACACCCTCCTGCTTTCCAAATCCCCCATGGGGATCCAGAGGATTGTAAATGGTTTTGGCCTTTTCTGTCGGCAACACGGGTTGGAGGTCAACACAGAAAAGACTAAGTTTATGATTTTTAATCCCCCAGCCAGAACCAGACCCAACCCAAAACTGGGGGAAGTTAGCCTTGAGAGGGTCTCGACCTTTGTCTATCTGGGGGTAACATTACAAGAAAACCTGGCCTGGGACTGCCAGATAGCGAGATCAAGGTTGAAGCTATCCCAGCTAACGGGCGCACTCCTGAAGGTGGCAAATAAATCCACCTTTAAGCCTGTAAGCCCGGCTCTTGAAACCTATAGAACTCAGGCGAAGGCAGCAGCCATGTATGGCAGCGAGCTGTGGGGTTTCAAAGCAGGGAAGGCATTGTTAGCGGTGGAAAATACATTTTTGAGACGCCTGCTT
This sequence comes from Lissotriton vulgaris, assembly GCF_964263255.1. Taxonomy (NCBI): domain Eukaryota; kingdom Metazoa; phylum Chordata; class Amphibia; order Caudata; family Salamandridae; genus Lissotriton; species Lissotriton vulgaris. The sequence continues at coordinate 1,860,712,514 of NC_141689.1, forward strand.
GCTCTCCCGCAGGGAACGCCACTGCTCCCCCTAAGATTGGATTTGGGCCTATGCTCCATCGCTGAAGATCTTTTATCCAAACCCGTGAAGTTCTGGCATCGGATATGGTCCACTGAGGAACTGCATCATTATAGGCAGGACCTTATCCATGTACTGAGGTTGAATGGCAGTAACAAAATCCCCTGGCTGGCTTTTATTAAATCAGAATTGTCCAGTTTGAACTTGCCAGACCTCTGGGATGATCCAGTTCAGGGTTGTCAAAGGATCACACGCAAAACTCTCGCCCAGCTGTACAAAAACAAAAATTTGGCTGACATGGATAATGCTCATAGCACCGGCACCCTTACGAGTCGTTTTATGGAGTCCAAAAATTCCTACCTTTTTGAACCTTTTATGGATTTTATCTTTCCCCTTTTGGCGAGGAAATTGTTCCTGCAATGGAGGTTTGGCACACTCCCCACTAAAGTATTTACCCACAAATGGCGCACTGGGGGTGACAAACTCTGTCCTTGTTGTAAAACCAAGAATGAAGATGACTTGCACATAATGTTTGCTTGCCACGCATACCGGAATCCCAGGAAGCGTTGGATTGCTCCGCTGTGCCGGAACCTGGGTTTTCGGGAATACCTACAAGCATACAGGGTTATGAAAACCAATACCCTGGGACATATTGTTTTTGCGGTATCAAAATTCCTAATGGCAGCTTGGTTAATAAGGAAGAAAATGTCCCCCTGAATTGGTGCCTTTGTGTTCCTTACCTCATGCAGATCCTCTAGCCTTTTTATATGTAAATAGTCTAACATATGCATTCCGTTTTACTGTGTATTTATGTACTGTATTTTACTGTATCTTTTATGGCCCATGCGGCCGAAATAAAGAATTTTTGGAATTGGAATTGGATTAGTTTAACTCAAAATAATGAAATCATATTTTGTTCTTTTTAGCTACACCTTCCATGCGACCCCCACTCTCAAGTAACTCCACCCCCATTTCACTCTTGAGCACAGTTCCCATACTTTTAATGCACTTCCACCACTGCCCTGTACCCCTACAAACCTAGCATTCCCCACAGAAAACATAACTAAAAAAAATTCCATAGCTTACATATTTAAACTAAATTAAATAATTAATTGTTCATTATTACTTAACTTCCTGTCCTTGACCCCTACAAACCTAGCATCCCACAACTAAAACAAAATAAAATTTAATAGGTTTCCCACAATTTACATATTTAAGATTCAATAAAATATTCAATTTAAAAATAATAATTAACACTTAATTATTACTTAAGTAACTTCCCACTGTATACCCCTATAAACCTAGCATCCTGCAACTAAAATATAAGTAAAATAAATGAGTATTCCATATTTTACATTATTAAAAATCAATGAAGTAATTAACAATTAGTATTAAATTAATTATTACTTAATTTGTTTCTCACTCTACACTCCTAGAAACCTAACAGCCCACACCTAAAATATAAGTAAAATAAATAAGTATTCCATATTTTACATAATTAAACATCAATTAAATAATGAATTAATAAAAAAAGAACTATTACTTAATTAGGTTCCCACCCTACACCCCTAGAAACCTAGCAACCTACAACTAAAATATAAGTGAAATAAATAGGTATTCCTTGAATTACAAAATTAAAAATCAATTAAATAATTACCAATTCATAATTATTTGTTGATTATTGATGAACTTCCTACCCTGTACCCCTACAAGCCTAACAGTTCACAAATAACATATAATTTAAATAAAACAGTATGACAAAAATTACACAATAAATATTAATTATGTAATTCAATACATTTATTAAATGTTTATTATTTATTTATCATCACACCCTATCCCCCTACAAACCCAACAATCCGCTTCAACACTATGAATTACTATTACAAATGAATTATAAAAATTCAAATCACTTCAGATTGAAAGCTATATTCTAAAAACTATTAAAAATATTTATATAAACAATAGCAACACATAACATCTATATATCAACTAAAACATTAAAATAATTTTTAAAAAACGTATGGCCCCATTACGATGGCGGGTGGACACCGTAACGGAACACGGGACCAACCCCCAGAGGTGCGGCGGTCCCGCAGGACCAATTAAGATGCGACCATCACCCTGGCAGTCGTATCCCGCATCCCGCATCTTTTACATTGCGGTGGGCTGTGCTGTAAGCAACACGCCCTGCAATTTAAAAGTTGCATGTTGTGCATTGACATGCACAATGTGACAAGAACCGCGCAGTGCCTGCCACCTTGTGCATGCTAATGAAGGGGAGTACCATGAGTACTTCCCAAGTGCACCGCCCACCCCCCTAAGACCCCGGGGGCCCGCAACGGGCCTCGAAAGTCAAAGACCACATGTCTTCCCATGACTGCATCGCCGCCATTGAAAGGCCGAAATCTGCACACTTCATAATATGGTGGGCGGTGCCTGCTAGGCACCACCACCATATTATGGTCCAGGTCCGCACGGCAGGCAATAGTAACGATTGTCTGCTTGCGGAAGAGTGGCAGACGGTCTTTCTGTAGATGGCAGGCAGGCGGGAAAAGATGTTGGGCGGCTTGCCACCGCCCGACATCAGAATGACCTCCTATTTCTAACCACTATATTAGTGAATTTCTGATATTTGTGTCTCCCGATATTTTAAAAACAAGATTTTGTCCAAAGACCAAATACATTGTGTGACCCACACGTCACACTACTACAGATTTACTCTCCACATTGCTAAAAAGATTGCCAATAATAGTTTAAAAACATGTCACTGGAACCTATGGTAAAAACTAGACACACAAATTGTCATCTCATTTACTAATGGTTCATACTCCCTTTATGAGTTCTGCTTCATTACATTATGATCACTCACACATGTCCCATCTTGAAAGAGTAATGTGTGGGATAGTTGGGTGGGAGGGTGTGAAGCAAGAGGCCAGAGAACAGGCAACAACAGATACCTCCTGCTAATTATCCAGTAATACAAATGTTATGTTATGTTATGGGTTCTTTGTATAGCGCGTTATCACCGGAAAGGTCCCTAAGCACTGTCCGAGAGGAGCCCATAAGGTGAGACGAAAAGTCAGGAGGCGTGCTTTACAAGGAGCTCCAGGCTTCCAGGTAGAGAACAGTTTTTAATCTCTTCCTGAAGGTGAGCAAGTTAGATTCCTTGCGCAACCTTTCCGGAAGTCTGTTCCAAACTGCCGACATGGTGATCGAAAAGGCTCTTCCCCCCATCGATGACCGTTTGAAGCGTGGACACACCAGAAGACATGTGTCTGTTGACCTCAGCCTCCTGCTAGGGACGTATATGGCCAGTCTATCCTTGATGTAACTCGAGGCTGAGCCATAAATGGCTTTATGAACGATACAGAGACTTCTGAATTTGGATCTCTGTGATATCGGTAGCCAGTGTAAGTCCTGCAACAACAGGGTGACATGGGACTTCCTAGGTTTTTTAAAAATTAATCTGGCTGCGTCGTTCATAACGACTTGAAGCCTGGCCAACGATTTTTTTGGCAGCCTGACATATAGGGAATTACCATAATCCAGGCGAGCCAAGATCAAGGCTGAGACCGCCAGCCGCATGGTTGAGAAAGACAGCAGCGAGGACAGTTTCCAAAATTGTCGCAGCAGTCCCACACAGGTTCCTATCACTGCCGAGACCTGTTGGGACATTGACAGCATAGCGCCAATTTTAATACTGAGACTTTTTACTACGGACGCTGGTTCTGGGAACTGTCCCAGTTTACTAGGCCTAAACAGCTCATTCCAGGGGTTTGCTGCTGTGGTGAACGCCATCACCTTCGTTTTATCCGGGTTCAATTTTAATGAATTCGCCGACATCCAGCTCACATTGAATTTCAAGATATCTTGCATTCTCGCCTGTGATGTAGGCGACTGGTCAATTTGAATCAGAATTTGGGTATCATCGGTATAGTTATATTCCTTGCATTCCAACTGGTTTAGGGCAGTGACTAAAGGCTGTAAGAAAACATTAAAAAGCAAGGGGGACAGTGCTGGTCCTTGCGGTACTCCACATGCCACTGTCACAGGGTGAGATACCAGGTCTGTTAATTGGACTCTTTGAGAGCGATCTCTGAGGAAGGAAGCTAGCCAAGCGCTGGCTGTGCCCTGGATCCTCAGGTCAGCAATCCGCGACAAGAGTTGACCATGATTAACCGTGTCAAAGCCGCGGATAGATCTAGCAGAACCAGAGCACACAGCTTTTTCCTATCCGCTCTCATTCTCATCTCATCCAGCACAGAAAGCATGACTAATTCCGTGCTGTGATGCAGCCTAAAACCCGCCTGGTTGGGTCCGAGAAGATGATTGGCCTCCAGGTGACGGGAAAAGGACTGCAACACATGCTGTTCCAATATTTTTGCTAAGAATGGCAGCTGTGAGATTGATCTGAAATTGTTCTTATCCTTCTCATCCGCACTTGGCTTTTTTAGTAATGGAATCACCCGAGCCTCCTCAAAATTGCTAGGGACCTGTCCAGTTTCCAATGAATGATTAAGTAGAGAGAGCACCCTGTCCTTAATTCCTGGTAATGCCAATCTAAAGATCTTGGGGGGACAGGGATTGGCTGGAGAGCCTGATTTCACCCTCCCAGCTAGCATGATCAATTGTTCGTCTGTAAGAACAGGAAATGAGGACAGAGTAACACCCACCACTGGTGGGAGAAAATTTGGCTCAATTGTGCAAGGAAAGGTGAACACCATGGCGTGCTAAGACGTGCGGCTCCGGAGCTCCTGGAGAGCTGCCTAGAAATCCAACATTAAAACTGCCCAAATTGCCACCAACTTACTAGAGACTGGTCGGGGACACTTGGTGACCTCCGGAGGAAAAGAATCGAGAGGATTACCTACCCGCAGCGCTTCCTATGCGGATTTTCCGGCACCGCTCTGAGCGCCAAGCCGAAGGCAAGATGGCGGCCGCGATGCACGGACATCGGCGGAGGAGCTGAAGCTCGGCCTCCAAATCCGGCGACAGATTCGCGCAGCCGGGAAGGAGGACAACACTACTAGGACATCGATCACTGGGCCCAGACGCCTCCAATCTGAGCGCTGGGGGCTCCGAAGAAGATCCTCCCCTCCCCCCGCCAAGATGGCGGCGGCGGCGCCCGTGATGTGACACGCGCCACCGAGAGACCATCGGCGCTTCGCTGCAGGGGCCATTGGGGTGAGGAGCGGCGACACGGGAGGTGTCGGTCCGACTAGAGACTGAGTGTGTGGGGTCCACCTGGGGAGCCGCGTGGAACCCGAGATTACACCAAGACTGCGGCCGGGGCCGCGTGCCGAAACTAGGGGAGACCCTGGCACGGCCTGCTGCCCCGCTACAGCCTTGACGCTCTGAGGCCGGACTGCCCCGCATAGATAACTACCTGGTGGGGCGCCTGGACGGCCCGGACTCCCGGCCACGGCCACAAGGACCACGCTCATCACCTGGATGTGACTGGCAAAGAAGGGGGGCTGGGCAGACCTTCCTGGCACCAACCGCCAGTGATCTGATCGACACGAAAGGCGGAACGAAGACGACAGTGACCCACGAGACCCACGAGGTGAGACGCTTCGATCCTGGGACAGCTGCAGAGGCACGAACCATCCCCGGAACCGCGACCGACACCCGGGAGATAGGGCGCTATACCGTCTGCATAGCGTGCCCGACGCACTACTCCTACGAACCATGGGGAAGAAGGATATACCGCCTAAAGTGCCCAAACAGGGACCGATGGACAATTTTGCTGCACCGCGACAGGCGGCGGAGTCCCTTCCTGCCACTCCGGGCCGGCGCTCGGGCACCGACTTGCTGATGGGGGCCATTCAGGCCTCACAAACTGACATCCAGGAGTCCTGAGCGGCCCTGGAGGTCAAGATAGGCGAGGTGTGCTCTGAAGTGACACTCCTGAGGCAGGACTTCCGAAATTTATCCGACAGAGTTACCGCCGCAGAGACGCGGATGGGCGAGGCCGAGGATTCAATCACAACCCTGCGAAAAGGCATGGCGGAGCTCAAGGCATCCCATCGGCAACTGCTATGGAAGGTGGACGACGCCGAAAATAGAGCACGGCGCAATAACCTCCGCTTTGATGGATTTAGGGAAGGGATCGAGAAAGCAGATATGGTGTCCTTCCTCCACACATGGCTAATGGAAACCTTCCCAGTGTTACAATTTTCACCTTGTTTCATTATTGAGAGGGCGCACAGGGCCCTCCTCGCAAAGCCTCCGGAGGGGGCAAGACCGTGACCAGTCATTGCGCGCTTTCTTAACTTCGCTGACAGAGACTCGATTCTGAGAGAGGCGAGGAAGATGGGAGAGATCCGACTAGAGAACTCACATATCATGATATTCCCGGACTACCGCCAGGAGGTCCAGAAACAGAGACGCTCTTTTGATGCTGTAAAGGCGAAACTCAGAGACTTAAAGATCTCATACATGCTCCTTAAGGTACTATACAAGGAACAGTCACTCTTCTTCACACACCCGGAGAACGCCTGGCAGTGGCTTGAGGAACGCCCAATCCTTAACAGCAGAGAGACCGTCGGACGAGACCTGCTGGATAGATCCCTGCGCAATGCAACCCACTGGGAAATACCGAAGGTGCAGAGACTGAAATCTAGGAGGTCTAAGAGCCAAGCCCCAGCGACGCCCTACAGAGGCCGAGGCACGGGAAATACACGGAAAGGGCGTTCGGCCTCCCCGAAAGGTGCCCGCCGGGTCGGGGTCGAGATTTGCCGCTCTACGATCCACTGCTCGCTCAGAGGGCGAGGACAATGAAGGACTCGATAGCCGCACATCTGGAGGCGAAGAAGAGGAGGAAGGGGGATAATCTGTTCATCCGTTGGTGAATGAGATCCGAGTGTTGGAGCAGGACCTGTCTGGACAACATAGTGCGCACGAATCAGAGACTCAAGACTCCAAATCTTAATCGATGATGGTTCGGGCCACTGAGCATGCAACGCGAGGTTGAGATATGAACGAGTTGACACCTCCTCTGAACAGTGGTGTATTTGGAGAATGGAAATGGCAGCCCGACACAGGGAAGCACGCAAGTTGACACGCCTCACTGTTTTACACGTTTTACTGTTTCTTGGTTTTTTTGACGGGAGGGTTCGGTGGGTGGGCGACAGGCCTACTCTTACGGAAAGTTATGCCCTGGCCTAGGATAAGACTGGAAGGGGAGGGAGGTGGGGAGCGGGATGGGAGAGGGGGTTCTCAAGTTTCTTTGCACAGGGGACTGGGTGGGAACAGTTGGGGGGGGGAGAAACAGATGTGACAATGCAGCAACGCACACTGAGCCTCCACATCACGTACACATGCCAGAGTCTAACTACATACAGCCACCACATCTTCCAATGGCGAGTACCTTAGACACCTCACAGGAGGGAGGTAGGAGACTGAGCGTCCTGACATGGAATGTCAATGGACTAGGCTCTAAGATCAAGAGGGGCCTAGTGAACGCCTACATTAAAAAGGTGGGCCCGGATATCACCTTCCTACAGGAAACACACCTCAAAGGTACTCAATGTGCCTTCATCGCTAGAGGCCAATACAGGGTACTGGCTCATGCGGGCTACACGTCTGACTCCAGAGGGGTAGCAGTCATTTGTGATAAGTCCTCACCATTCTGGACCACCCGCACCTGGATTGACCCACAGGGGACATACGCTGGAGTACAGGGCACCTGGAACAGACACACATATACGCTAATCTCGGTCTATGCACCGCCCAAATTACAGACCCGCATGCTCACAGCGCTTGCGAACATACTTCTAGATACAGCAGACACTGTACAGGTGGTGGGAGGCGATTTTAACGATGTTATGAACATAAGACTCGATAAATCTAGAGACACAGCAAGAGTAGACCACCAGACCGCACTGTTCAATCAGATGTCCACTATAGGACTTACAGATATATGGAGGTGGCTCCACCCGACACAGCAAACTTACTCATACTACTCTGGGGCACACAGGGTGTTCTCGTGACTCGACTATGTTTTCATGTCCCGCCAGTATCTGAGGGTAGACGACATTGCAGAATATAGGGCCAGGGGCATATCGGACCACTCGCCATTGTATGTGAGGGTGGGGCAAGGGCACAGGTTCCTGGCATTTGGCGGCCTGGGATCTCCAAAACGCTGCTATACTGAGAGGCATTCGGACAGATATTAAAGTATATATTGCAGAAAATGAAGGTACGGTGGACTCGAGTGTCACCCTCTGGGAAGCCCTGAAACCAGTACTGCGAGACAGGATAAGGTCCAGACTGGGAGAGGAAAGACTAGGACAGCAGGCCGAGGTAGCTGCCTTAGAACAGGCTATCCTGGGGTGTGAGAGAGAATATCTAACCCAAAAATACGGCGAGACTCTCAGACGGCTACTTGATACCCAGAAACAATATAGGGAACTGGCAACTAATGAGGCGAAAACCCAGTTCCTTACTACCCTCCACAGGTTATATGATGTGGGGGGCAAGTCAGGAAACTCTTAGCGGGGCTCAGCAAAAAAGAGAGAGCAGCAAGGTGGATAGACAGCATAGACACTACAAACGGGATCACTGTTCGCACCGACACTGAGATAGCAGAAGCATTTGCTACTCCTTACGAAGAGTTCTATGCAACTCGTGACCTTGCCATTCATGAGGAAGCTTTACAATACCTAGACAATACGGTCCTACCGGTCCTGCCCCCTGAGACCCTGGAGGCCCTGGAGGCGGACATAACGACTGATGACATCACGGACGCCATCGCCAGGCTGAGACCGGGCAAAACCCCAGGCCCGAACGGTTTCCCAGCAGAGCTTTTTAAACATGCGGCGGACCTTCTGACCCGCCATCTTAAAGGCCTCTTTACAGGTGCCTTCAAGGAGGGAGAACTCCCTCCAGACCTCGCTATGGCCACAATTATACCATTATATAAGGAGGGCAAGCCACGAGAGACTTGTGCCTCCTACCGCCCTATCTCCCTACTCAATATGGAAGTAAAACTGTTAGCAACCATCTTGGCGGTCCGCTTGAGGGCGGTTATTACAGGCCTTGTTCATTTGGACCAATCAGGCTTCCTACCAGATAGGGCAACTAAACTGAACCTTATAAGAACTCATAACTGGCTACAGGAAGTGGAGGGGCGGAGCGATCCACTTTGGTTCCTTTCCTTGGATGCCGAGAAGGCGTTCAACGCGGTTCACTGGCCCTTCCAATTCGCAGTGCTCCACAAGTTTGGTTTCGGGCCAAATTTTATCAAGTGGGTCCAGCTTCTCTACACTGCCCGAAGGGCCAATGTGAGGGTGAACGGGATACTATCGCGTGAGTTCCAGATTCAGAGAGGCAACCGGCAGGGCTGCCCCCTGTCTCCCCTCCTCTTTACGCTCACCATTGAGGTGCTCGCAGCCCGGATCCGGCAAAACAATGACATTCACGGCTTTACGAGCAATGACACAGGCCCGACACCAGAAAAGATCTCGCTATATGCGGACGATGTCTTGCTCTACATAACTAAACCAGAGACCTCCATCCCGGAGCTCTTCCGAGATCTAGAACAATATGGCGGGCAGGCGGGGCACAAAATAAACTGGCACAAATCTATACTTTATGACCCTGGGGGACGTGACCGGTGGGGGAGGCTACCAGACACACTACTGACGACCACAGAAGGCTTCCAATACCTCGTGATCTATATAACATTGAGTGCGACCCTCTCGTTCCACAGAAATCTGGAACCGATCATAATGAATGCGGTGGCAGATATGGACCGCTGGAGACAGCTCCCATTGACACTCCTGGGCAGAGCGGCCATGTATAAAATGATCATACTGCCGAAATTCCTCTACGCCCTACAAAATGAATACTATCCAATACCTGCGGCATCTTCAACAGGATCCATGCAGATCTGCGATCCTTCCTTTGGCAAGGCAAACATGCCATGGTGGCTCTGTCCCTGGGCAGGACATCTGACACCAATCAAAACTACTGGTTCCACGCCCCGGTGGATCACCCGACTTACGCCCTGGAGAGAACAAAACTGTCGTCCAAAAACCTATTGTGTTATCTCTACGGGAGCGTTAAAAGGGCCCCCCTCCTCCCGGCTACGTCTATAACACTTGCTGTATGGACGAAGGCCACCAGATGCATGGGTTGGGATAAGCAGCCCACAGGGCAGACACCGCTGTGGCACTGCCAATGGTTGGCGGAACTTAACAAACTGCGAAGCTTCCAAAGGTGGGATGATATTGGCATCTCCACTATAGGAGATGTGATAGCCAAGGGGGTGCTAAAATCTTTTCAAGCCCTTAAATCAGAGTTTGGTTTACATAATACACAGCAGTTCAAATACATCCAATTACGGCACGCTTGGAGAGCCCAAAACATCGCACTCACAGATATCCCAGAGTATGCACCACTGGAGGGGAGGCTCCTTCAAGAACAGATACCGGGAAAGGCGGTCTCCCTGACGTATAAAACATTGACAGCTGGGGGATCTGGCAAGACTCAGAGCCACGTGGGAGGCTGAGGTGGGAGAGCTGGAAGACCTGGATTGGGAAATAGTGCTGATGCACCCCCGAGAGGTGGCAATAAAGTCAAGACTACAACTTATTCAATTTAATGTACTCCATAGAACCTATTATGACAGACTACGCCTAAGCAAAATGGGGAAGGTAGAGGACCCACGATGCCTTAGATGCCACTAAGGAGAGGGAGATTTTTATCTACAATATGGACGTGTGTCATAATACAAACCTACTGGACACAGGTCTTCAAGGAATTAGAGGAGGTCTTAGAGGCTTCGATCCCGCAGGATCCCAAGTTGGCACTGTTAGGCATGACTACTGAGGTGGATCTGACTCGCCCACTTCTTACATTTCTGGTCCTAGCATTGGTTGTTGCAAAAAGGGACATCGCAAAGCACTGGGGAGAGCCAGAACCACCAGATCTGGAGGAGTGGAGAAGTGGGCTGGATCTATATATGGCTGCCGAGAGAGTAACTTACAAGGCTAGGGGGTGCCCCAAAAAATTCCGCAAAGTTTGGTCTAAGTGGCAATACTATCATGGGCTGGATGGGAGGCTGTGAGAGAGGGCTTCTTGGGATGGGTAGAGGTCGGGACACAGGGACAAACGGGATATCTCCAACGAGGATAAGATGAGACATAAAGTTCGTGCAGATTGCCATGAGACACCTGTAACCCATGGCTCAGAATTGTGAAAGACTATACTGGCACTGAGGGGGATGAGGGGGGAATAGAAGTGTAACTGCTGCTATTTTTTGTATATGTAATGTTGAAGGTATGACACATGTGTTTACTGTTTCATTTGGGGGGGTGGGGAGGGTTCGGCATAAAAAAGAAAAAGCAGATACTCGGAATGCTCATTGAATGCTCACATTTGTGTACAGGTTTGTAACTGCAGCGCTCTAAAGATACTTGCCGCCCGACCTCCAGGGTGTGGGCTAAATGGCCGTGTATCCTTCAACCGACGGTGAGACGCACCAATGATGATGAATAGATGGAATATCTGATTGATGGTTAGAAGCTTCCTGTGAATCTGCAAATAAAATAATTTTATTTAAAAAAATTGTGCAAGGAAAGGTAGGAGTGTGCTGGATTGCCACCAACAGATCACTAATTTTTCCGTAAAGAAAGTTTGGAACTTTTGGCCATCTACTTGTGTAAAAAACGGTTTTTGCACCCTCTCTTTCCTGAGTTCATTTAGAACCCTAAAGATCTCTTTCTGGGGATTTGCAGCTTCAGTAATCATGGCCTCATAAAATTCAGCTTTCCGGGTTAGAATAGCTTTTTTATAGATGGCAAATTTTGTGGTGTAAGCTGCATGTGTGGTGGAGTCATAGGTTTTTTGCCATGCTCTTTCATATTGGAAAGGGATTGTTTTTGTTGCCGAAGAGCATCATTAAATCTGGGGGTCACCTTGTTCTTGTCGGCCATTCTGACCTTACGAGCAGGTGCTATGATCTCCACTGCCTCCTTAAGTTTTTGCATTAAGGCGGCACTTTCCGTATCTATCGTGCTACTCTTGGATAGGGCGTGGTTGGAATGAGACAAAATAGCCATCAAGTCATTGGTGTTAACTTTATTCCAACTGCGTCGCATATTCCATTTCAAAGGGACATTGGTAGTCTGTGCGGCAAAAAAGAAATGGCCTTGCACCAAGAAGTGATGCGACCAGGAGCAAGGGGAGATGGCCAGGGGGACAGACAACGCAGGTGATGCCCAAATCAGGTCTAGCGTGTGCCCTTTCTCATGGGTGGGGCCAACTACCATTTGCTTCAGTCCCAAAGCGGTTAGGTCCACCTCCAGTTGTTGCGCCTGACCTTCCTTTGGGGTTATTTCCCAATGGAAGTTAAAATCTCCAAGCACCAGCATTTCCTTGTACGGGGAGCGTGGGTCCTGGACCAGCTCCAGGAATGGTTCCATAAACCCGGAAGACGTGTGTGGGGGACGATACACTATCAATGCGATTTAGCAATCCCGCGAAGAGTGTAGCTTTACACTCAGTACCTCTGCCCCCACAATATGTTCAGCGCATAGGGTTTCCATTCTTAATGTATGGTTAAACAGGAATGCGACCCTCCACCCCTGGTGTTACTTGTTCTATTAAAATGAATAGCGGAAAAGTCAGAAGGCAGCGCTGCCACCAAATCCGGCGTGGAGTGCTCATCCAACCAGGTTTCGGTGACGCACAGCAGATCGAGACTGTCCTTTTTCAGGAGTGAAAAAAACCATTAGGCTATATTTATTCAGTGAGCGGGTGTTAAGCAGCGCAAACCTACAAATCATAGGGCAAGTCGGCTTCTACGGCTTCCCAGTTTGGGGTTTCACAGGTCCATCCCTAGGGTTATGGCTGAATTGTAGCCGCAACAGCCCATGTTGTTTAAGTTTCATAGTGGTATGACGCTGTATTGAGAAACTATTTTTGTTCATGGGGCACAGCTCCTGCTTTGAGTAGCAAAGGATGGGTCCAGGGGTCCTGGTCCCGGCCTGGCGCAGACGGGCGCAGTCTGGCTTGCCTATGGCGCACCAACGGCACGCCCGCTGATCGCGCGTGCTGCATGCTTGCTCCATCCAGGGTAAATAACCTGTGACTCCTCCCCACACACCACACAGCCCTGCTGTGCAGCAGCCGCAAGAACTAGACCGCCAACTGCAGCTAATGCAGCGGGTGGAAACAGATTGTAAAAATTACTATGGGGCGGAGGCAGCAAAACTCGGTAACAAACACAGAGGTAATCTAAAATCAATAAAACCAATGTGTGGGAGGTTAGCAGCAGGTTAGCAGCAATGCAAGTAGTTTAAAACAGATTAAAAGACAAATTAGCGACACGCACTTTCAAGCAGCCCCCGACTCATGGGCTAGCCTCTCTGGACGCGCGCTTGCTCCATTCCGGGGTAAAAAGCCAGTGACACCTCCCCACCCACCACACGGCCCTGCTGTGCAGCAGCCGCAACAACTAGACCACCGACTGCAGCTAATGCAGCGGGCGGAAACAGATTGTAAAAATTACTAAGGGGGCCAAGGCAGCAAAACTCGGTAACAAACACAGAGGTAATCTAAAATCAATAAAAAACAATGTGCGGGAGGTTAGCAGCAGGTTAGCAGCAATGCAAGTAGTTTAAAACAGATTAAAAAAAAAATTAGCGACACACACTTTCAAGCAGCCCTCGACTTATAGGCTAGCCAAATGTATATTATGCCTTGTAGCAAATGGGTATCAACTCTTGTAAAATACTTATCTCACCCCTATAGACATTGTTGTATCCGTTGTAATGAATAATAGATCATACCCCATGGCCTGTGCTTGAGTTGATGGACTTTATCTTATTTGATTGTTTGCACTTTTGTCAACCTGAAGCCATTGATTATGCATTATCCTTGTCCATCACACTGAAGAGGAATACACTAGAAAAGTATCTGTAGTCACTTTAAAGTAGGTTGAGCCAAAGATGTTGGCTTTGGTACTGGGGAACTAGAAGCAAGATCTTTGCATTGTTTGAAACATCCTGTGAGCCTGTGAAACATTACCTAATCTCCCCAAGCACTAAAAAGGTGTATTTTTCCGCTGGTGTTCATGTAAAGTATTTCTACAGAAAGCCCTTTGCCGTTTTCACATTTTCAGACTTGGGCAGAGAAACAGTTGGTTGACTTTACTTAGATTCCTCTGTACTTTAAATCAAGTTAAAGTTATTTGAGGGTGCCGAAAACAGTAATGGATTAATGGCCTTGGAGGGCTAAAAGAAAGGCCTTGGTATTGGCACACTGCTTAGGTTTCTGGCTCACACAACCGTGATCTTGCTGCCTGCACATTGATCTTAGTGCATAATTTTCAAATGCGGTGATGGCATGTTTGTACCTTGAGAGAGGAATTTAGCTGAATACAGTGAGGTTAAGAAACCTATGTTGGCTAAAAGGGGCCACTAATATAGACTGTAAAGTAGAAATGACGAGCACTTGAAGGTCCACCACATATAGTAATTCGAAGCGACAGGCTCCAGCGTACAGGAAGTCAACTACTAAATAGCACTAATCAACATTTCTCTCTCTCTACCTCTCCTTCTACTCTCTCTCTCCCTTGCACTCTATCTTGTTTTTTCACTCCACTTTTTTCCATCCATTTCTTCTCCTCCCCCACCCTGTCTCACGTTCTGTACACTCCCTTCTATCTCTTATTTGCAAAGTTTATAGACCCATAGGTATCAGAGCGCTTTACATGAAGATCAGCAAATTAAAGATTACATAATTACTTCAGTTACAGATTCCAAGTAAAGACATCAGAGAAATTTAGAAGGAAGGAAACATAACTGGGAGGCAAAGAAAACAATGTCAGATGTCTGGCTGGGTAGGTGATGGCTGAGGGGTTGACCAGGGCCAATCTCCTCTATAGCTGCATAGGACAGCTCCACGGGTCATCGGCCAAGGTTGTTCGGACTCCGCGGTGAGAAACAGACAGTCGAAAAACATGCTATTACACGATAACATAAGTTATTTTCGTGTTCCGTAGCAAAGACAAAATGTTGCATGTGGAATGGAAGGTAGAGGGGAAAAGGTAAACAGGGGAAAGAGGAATGCAGATAGCCTCAGGCAGACCAGAGGGGGGAAGGGACTTCAGGGGAAACAAGCAGTCAAAGTGAAAGATAGACAAGACCGTGAAGCACCGTTAAGAACAATGTCCGATGTCCGGCTGGGTAGGTGACGGCCGAGGGGCTGAACCCTAGCCAGACTCCTCTATAGCTGCATAGGACAGCTCCACCGGGCACCAGCCAAGGTGGTTCGGACTCAGGGGTGAGAACAGACAGTAGAAAAACATGAGATTACACAATAACATAGGTTATTTTTGAGTTACAAAGCAAAGACAGAAATGTCTTATGTTGAATGGAAGGTAGAGGGGGAAAGGTAAACAGGATGAAAAGGAATGCAGATAGCGTAAGGCAGACCAGAGGGGAAAGGACTTCAGGGGAAACAGGCAGTCAGTGTGAAAGATAGACAATACCGTTAAGCACCCTTAAAAATGATACCCGATGTCCAGCTCGGTTGGTGACGGCCGAGGGGGTGAACCATGGCCAGACTCCTCTGAAGCTCCATAGGGAGCTCCACCGGGTAATGGCCAATTATACTCTGGTTCCGCACTAATTACAAACAGATTCAATTTTTCGCCCATGGTATAACAAGGATAACAAATTTGCATGGTTACATTAGTTAACAGTTGCATAATCAAACATAGGAGATCAAGACCCCAGTAGAGGAAGGAGGGAATAAGGGAGGGGAGAAGAAATGTAGGGGGCAGGGAAGCAGATCAGTTCTGGTAGACCGGAAATGAAAGAAAAGTGTCTCATGGGGTCACAAAAGTTGGAGCAAGTGGGACCAAAACCCAGGTGGGGCCACAGATACTCGGTCCAATGGCAATAACAAACCCCATGCCTCCATTCTCTCTCACCTCAATTCTCCTTGTTCTGCATTGTTCCTCCCCCTCCATTCTGTCACTCTGAGACTTCTATCCATGCTCTCTTTGTCCCTCCTTCACACCCCACCCAGACGTGTGAGTGACGCCCCTACACCAGCAACCTTCGATGTGCACCTTTAACTACCCCCGCTACTAGGTAATCAGAGTTGGAGTATTAGCTGGTGAATAACGGCCGCAGTTTTTTTGAAAGCATGAAACACAAGCATCACATTTCTCATGGTCATGCGTGTGCTCCATGATTTCAACACTGCATCACATCTATAAAATTATCACACTCTGATGCAGTGCTCTTTACACTCCTTCCAGCACTTCCAGCACTGCACCCTGGGTGATGCCCCCTCCCCTCCTTTAGTGTCTAGTGCTTGCAGCTTCCAGCTTATCCCTGCTACCGGTACTTGGAGTGGGTGGCCATCAGTCCCGACCCATGCTGCATGTGCCGTGACCACCTGCTGCTGATCCCAAGCTGGTCAATCGCCTGCTTCCCCAGTGTCTCTGCCAAAAGGCCTCCCAAGAACACTGTTTTCACGTCTCATCAACCTAGACTAGTGTGCTTTCTTGTCTGTCTCTTTTGTGCTGTTTCCGACTGCCCTTTTCCCAATTTGCGGTTGCGACACCCGTTTTTTGGTGTGGGTGGGCCAATGTCGAGCAGGTAAGTTAGGGCCTTGTTGGCCTTGCCCCCATGCCCTCGCCAAGCCCTTTGTTTGTTTGGGGGAGTACAACCCCCGCCGTCCAATCGCCTGCCCTCTTTGTCCCAGGCATCAGGCTCTTCTTGAGTGCACTTTCTTGTTTCTCTGTGAGGCCCCTCCCTCAGAAGACATTTTTTCATGGGCCTGCCATGGATCAGGCTAAGCCTTTACGGCCCGCGCCATTTCTCTCGCCTCTGCCAATAGTTGTAGCTTTAATACGATGACACATTTGAACAACATTTTCACATGACTGTGTTTGCATGCCTATGCCGATGCTATTGGCTTTACCAATACATTTTAATGTCAGCCATAGCTTCAGGGCATACAAAGTCTACATACCTATTGGAAGGTATCAGGTTCAGAGCGCTTTACATGAGCATCCGTTTCGTTACAGATGGGCACATTCATTTTTTTTTGTTAGGCACGGGGAGATAAAGTGATTTGGAGAGAATCACAGGATGTTGACTCAAACCCGCCATTGCTCTGGCCGTTAGGCCACATCCTCTCCCTTGTCACGTACGTCTTGCCTACACACTGCATACCTCTTCTCCTTTCTTTTGTGATTCATGCATAATTTATAAGTGTACACGATGACTTTTTTCCTGAATCGAACTCCAATTTTGTGTAGAAAAGCGTTATCATTCGAAAGCTGTGTCCACAGCGTGCCCAAACCTCAACAATGTCCGCAAAACACAGTATGTGTCGTGGTGACAAAAATTCTTCATCTCCAGTAACTCACCGTCAATGGGATTAATGGAGAAGTCGTGGTGAGGAGGAAGTATTCGGTAGAAAATCATTCCGTTCTCCCCCGAGTCCTTGTCAGTGGCGGACACAGTCAGAACAGAGGTGTGCACAGGCGCCAGCTCGGGAAGTGCAACCTGCAAAGTAAAAATGCAGACATCAAAACGAGCAGCACAGGAGGTCAGAGTCATAAAGACCGGACCATACATTTTAGACTGATTTTTTGCATAGCATAAACCAGATATACTGTCCTTACTTGAAGCAGCTAGTACTCGCTGATCTTTTTAAGCTGAAACAACCTTGCATTCTTAAGATCTTAACTTAACAGTTTCCAATGTCCCTGATTTCATTTTTTTAACATGTACGTTCTGTTTTATTAACAATATCCACTTTAACAGTTTGTTCAGCGAGGAAGAGGATATTCACCGTCTCCTCATTCAATAGAATCCTGTTGTTTTATTTTTTTATATTATGCGTTTTTATATAGCACGGACTTTACCCGAAGGTGTCTGAGCGCTTCACAATAGAAACAATAGAGAAACATGAGGAAAAATTACAAGTCAACATGTTACAAGAGCAAACGTTACGTAACATAAGGCAATAGTGACAGTTATGCATGTATCAAGTGCAAACAAAATACAAGAGGTAGCAAACGATACGTTACAAGAGGGAAAAAAAAGTGACGTGTGTATGTTACAAAAGTCTACAAAGTACAAATAGAGGTATAATACTGCACTAAATGGCAGATACTCAAAACACAAGAACAAACGTTACGTTACATGAGTAAATGGTGGTAATTGTGCATGTATCAAAAGCAAACAAAATACAAGAGGTAGAAAATGGTACATTTCAAGAGGGAAAGGGACGTGTGCATGTTACAAAGGAGTACACAATACAAGTAGAAGTACAATACTGCAATAAATGGCAGACTCTCAAACCACAAGAACACATTGGGAAGGCACTTCTATAGTCATGTAGAACAGAATTTCTTATAAAGGAGGGACTTCCTTCAGATAATAGAGGGCGTGAAGTAAATTTGGAAGTGTCTTTGAAGGTGGAGAGATTTGAGGTCAGTTTTGAAGACCTGGGAAGAGGTGGTGGTCCGGAGCTGAGGCGGAAGTGAGTTCCAGATTCTCACTTCATTGCCTGAAAAGGATTGGGCCATCGACCTTTCCTTCTTGAAAGTGGGAGGTTCAAGCAATAGATTTTCCGCATTACGTGATGGTCTAGAGCCTCCAGAGAGTTTCAGTTTATTCGCCAGGTAGCGAGGAGAGAAGGAGTGCAAGGCTTTGTGGGTGATACAGGCAGTCTTGTAGATAGATCATGCCTCGATGGGAAGCCAACGGAGAATGGATAAAATGTGGTCGCTTCTTTTGGCCCAATATATGAAACGAGCTGCTGAATGGAGAACAGATTTAAGGGGAACAGGTGGGATTTGGGGAGGCCAGTAAGAAGAGAGTTTCAGTAGTCCAGTCTGGAGAGAACCAGCGATTGGACCACGTTTTTAAGGTCATGCTCCAGGAAGAAGACTTTGCAATGGATTTATTGTGGGAGAGTAGATTGAGTTTTGTGTCGAGTATGACACCAAGGGATTTTGCGCTGTCGACAATGATGGGTTTATTGTTAAGTAGATTCATCTGATCCATCCATGATTGAACCGGGAGAGAAAAAAGTGAGGAGGAGAGGAGGAGGAATTCAGTTTTAGAGGGATTCAAAATCAGTTGATGAGTTAACATCCAGTTTTGAATGGAGTCGAGAGTAGAGCATAGGATGGAGAGATCGTGAGTGGAGGCAACCTTAAGGTAGATTTGAGTGTCGTCCACATAGAGATGATAGTGGATCCCGGATTTACTTAAGAGATTTACCAATGGTTCTAAATAGAGATTGAACAATGTGGGTGCAAGTATATTGCCTTGAGGAACACCTTGACCTACCGCCAAAGCAGTTGAAAGACTATTCGCTATTTTGATAATTTGGGATCTATCAGAGAGGAAGGAAGCAAACCATTTAAGCACAGTGCCCTCCATGCCCATTCTCTGTTGAAGAGTGTTAAGGAGAGTGTTGTGAGTGACAGTGTCAAAGGCTGCAGAAAGGTCAAGGAGAATAAGAAGACAATACTCCCCAGAATCGAGTTTCCGCAGGGCGTCGTCAATCACTTGCAGCAGGGCTGTTTCAGTGCTGCAGTTTTGAATTAAGCCGGACTGGAAATTGTGAAGAAGATCATTGTCCTTGATATGACAAGAGAGTTGTTTCGCTACACACTTTTCTGCGATTTTCGCAAGAAAAGGTAGGTTAGTGATGGGGCGGAAGTTGTTGAGGTTGTTCGCATCAGCAGTGGTTCTTTTAAGCAGAGGGGTGACCTGCCCAGTTTTGAAGGAAACAGGAAGGGAGCCTTGACAGAGGGAGAGGTTAACCAAAGTGGTCCAATAGGACAGAGAATGGGTATAGAAGTAAATGGCAATGGTACTAGGGATGGGGTCAAGAGAATGGTTGGAGGGCTTTGTTTCGAGGATGCATTTGAGGAGGGCATCTTCGGAGATGGGGTCAAAGTTCTGCCAAATGGCTAAGGATTTGCGCTCCTTTGCAGGGGTAGGATGACTGACCTGATCCACAAGTGATTTCACTTTTTCATCAAAGAATATAGCAAATTCCGCTGCTTTCTTTGTAGACTCCTCCAACTTGGAGGTTGTGGATGAGCAGTTTGGATTCTTGATGAGATCAAATAGTTTTTTGGGTCTATTTTTGGCTGAGTCGAGGAGGGTTCTGAAGTGCGTCGCTTTTCAAGGAAGATGTGCTTGTGGTACTCGGATCTCTAAGAGTGGCCAAATTATCAGTGGAGGGCGCTTGTCTCCATTGTTTCTCCAGGATTCTTAGGTACTTTGTTTCTTCATAGAGGGATTTGTTGAACCAAGGTGCTGAGGGAGTGGGCCTTTTCTTTTTGCTTTGGAGTGGAGCGACATTATTGATTTCGACTGCAAGGACTGTGAGGCATTGGGAGGTGAATTCGTTAACATCTAGTTTCGGGTCTAGCCTTGGAAGTGATAGCAAACCTGATTCACAGAAAGTACAGAGGTCAATATTTTTAGTGTCACAGAACCAGGAGGTAGTCCTCTTAGGTTGGCCAAGAGTTATAGAGTGTGATAGGTGAAGAGAGAATGGGATGAGGAAGTGGTCAGACCAGTCAACATGAATAGGGGTAGCGATAGTAAGCATGCCTGTTTTTGAAATAACAAGTTCCAGGATTGAGTCCTTAGAGTGTGTTGTTTCTGTGCAGTGTTGGATAAGATTGTTTGCAGAGAGGAAGGTGGCCAGCAAATTCGCAGAAGAGTCTTGAGACAAGCCCCAATTGAGATTTAAGTCACCCACGAAGATCTGATTGTCACTTTGCAAGTATTGGTTGCTAATGAAGTCAGTGAGTTCCTCCATAAACGAGGGGCCGCTACATGGTGGGCGGTAAATGGCATGGAATCTGAGGGGTGAGTTGTGGTGCAATTGAAGTTCAAGGGTTAGGAATTCAAAAGTGCGGAAGGAGCTGTTAGGAAAAGCCTTGAGTTAAAGGGAGTTTCTAAAGATGACTGCAACAACTCCCCCAACTTTGTCAATTATGTCATTTCTAAATATAGAATAGCCTGTGGGTACTAGGAGATCAAGCATAGAGAGAGAGGTATTGTTGAACCAGGTCTCTGTGAGGAAGAGCAAGTCAATATTGTGAAGTATGATGGTGTCGGAGATTCAAGTTTGTGTTTTATTGCATATCTGCAGTTGTGGAGCAGACAGCGCAGCTCTGTCGAGACTGTTTTGGTGATGGGGCACTTGGGATATGAGGGGTGATAGGGATGTATGCTAATACAAGGGTGCTCGGTAGGGTTTAGGTGGATGAGAGGCTCTGACAGAGGAGATGGTCGGAATAGTGCAGATAGTAGGGCTACTGGGAGATGAAAGTGGAAGAAGGGTGGCGTTTGAGGGCTTGTATGAGTTTGATATGTTTGCAGACAACAGGTTATACTTTGCTATTATGGAGTGTGGGGGTGAGGTGCATCTCGTGGGAAGGTGAGTGTTTTCCAAAGGAATTGAGGTGTATGGAAAGGTGAAAATCTTGAAGCTTAGAAGTGAAATGGTAGCTTCAAGTTGGGAGTTGGAGGTGATGAAAGAGCCTAGCTTATTTTCCAGAGAGAGTAGGGCAGAACACGGCATGTTGAGTGGCTCGATGGAAACAGGAGGGGGTGCAATTGGCGGTTGTAGGCAGGGGGAAGTCGGGGGCAGAGGGGAGTTGGGGTATAGGGTTCAAAGGTGGGGAAAGGTGGTGGTTGAGAGCGGGCGTTGGTGCATCAGAGGTGAAAGGAGAGTTGCCTTTGTTGGCATTGCAAGAAGGATGGGAATTAAGGACATAATTAGGGGGAGGTAGGTGAGGAGCAAGGAGGTGCGGCAGAGGGAGAGGGGAGGAATGTGTGGAGACATAGGAATGAAGGAGGTTTGGGAGGAAGCGAGGGGAGGGGGCTGGAGAGGTCCTGTATGCTAGGTGAGGTGGCTGTGAGAGAACGGGAATCTGGCGGAGTGAGGGGGGTTGGGAAATAGGGAAGTTGAAGAAAGGAAGTGGTTCTGCTAGGCCCGAGGGAGGGAAAGGGAAAGGGTTACCAAGGGGGGAAAGGGGGTAGCACAGTTTTGGGGGAAGGCGAGATATGCAATGGGTTTGTGGTGAAATCGGGGTACATAGCGAGGGGAGGAGGGGGAAGAGAAGAGAAGAAGAGGAGGGAATAAGGGGGACGTAAGGAAAGTTAACTAGGGGGAAGGTTGGAGGAGAGGTGGACTAAAAAGGGTGGTGGCAGGTAGGAAAAGGGGGGAGGAGATGAGATAGGATGGTGCAGATTGGCCGAGGAGCAGCTCAGCTAGAGGTCCGGCTGAAGTGATGGAGGGGGGGCATACTGTGAGGGGGGAAGAGTGGGAGAGGAGGGCTAAGGGGAGGGGGAGGGAAGAGGGTCGACCTGTGCCTTCGGAGGGTGCAGCCTATTGGAGTGTAGGGGGGTCAGGGGCGGAGAGAGGGAGTAATGGGTGGAGCTAGATGTGGAGTCAAAACCCGGTCGCAGGGGAGGGGAGTAGGGAAGGGAAGAGGTGGCCAAAGAGAGAGAGGCAGGTGTCTTTGGCTTGGATCATGACTGTGACGTTGGTATAGAGTGAGATAGTGAGGGAGCTGTTGAAACACGCAGAGGGGGAGATTTTTAGCTGTTTCCCATGAGGGATAGAGGAGGAGATGACGTTAAGGGAGTTATGTAAGCTGGTGGACCAAGAGGCGATGTCGTGAGTGAAAAAAATGAAATCACGTTTGAGCCTCCCATAATGACCATTGTAAAATTGATAGACAAAAAGGGAATCAGGGAAACATTCCATGGTGTTATGCTTGAATCTTTTTGCTGCAGCTTTAGTCAGGTAAGGAGGCTAAATGATTTTGTAGCAATCAATTCCAGACTTAACTCGAGTGGTGGCCATGTTGGGAAAATTAGGAGGAGGAGGGTGGTGGGGATAAGTGAGGGGTGTTATCAGGAAGGCGGTGGTGATGAGAAGTATAAGGACAAAAAGGGGGTATATATTCCGGATGTCGGGTGGAAATATCTGAACTAAAGTGCAGTCCGGGAAGTGAGGCGATTAGGAACAGGATGTTACTTCAGAGCAGGAGAAGATGGGGGCCCAGATTCCAGTAGTTGAGAAAGCTTTACTGCTTGGGAGTCTCTATGATTCCGTTAGTTTTTTGATGGGCCCTTTACCTAGGTAATCACATAATATACATGGTGGCACCTGGTACTAGATCATAATTTCAAGGGAATTGTTTACACATGACAGGGCCAACTGGACCATTGTCGGAACTATCACAAAGCGAACTTAGTAAAAGTAAAACAGATCATAAACGTACAACCAGTAACCACTGGTAAACACTTTACCTAGCATCAGCCTGTAACAAAAACCACATTATGCACAGCATCACATTAGGTGCTAAAGGCATTGTATGCCCATAATCTCAAAAGTCTAATATTAGACCCTAACCTCCCAAGTATCACTAACATTATCGGCATATAGCACAGGGTGGAACATAATCTCACTTGCATAAACCATAATATGCAGGATAATCTCATAATCACAAAAAACACATTTAGAGTTAACCAGGACAGGGTGCATAGATCATACTACATGAAATACATTTCCTGGACCACATAGTCACAATAGGGCCTGGCGCCCAACACACCTCTCAGTCCCCCTGGAAATCTGGCAATCTCAAAGGGGCTCTGTCGGTGGTCACTGTCAGTTGAACTTTGCTGGGGGAGGGGGAAGCAAAGGAGACAGTGTCAATGTCAATGGGAGAGAGTGGAGGATTCTCACAGGTGGTCCCAGCGCCCGCTCATCAAATCCCATTTGGGCCACCTGCGTCGTGGAGTAAACTGAGCTACTGCGGACTCCTGCTCAGGGCTTCCCTCGCATGTCGCGCTATGACTCACCTGAGGGGTCCTGGTCTGAAAGGGTGAACACACAGGGCCAGTTGCAATACACCTCTCCTCTCCTCTCTCCGTAGTGTCTGCTATTCCTCAGTCCCCCGCTGAGTCAGGTATGAACCAGGGGATCCCGGATGCAAGTTAGTTGTGTGGGGAAGGAAGCTGCTCGAGACTGAGCTGGGTGCTCAAGCCGCTCGTTCGGTATCTCATACGGTAACCATGGGTTTGCCGGCTCTGTTCTCTCCTCCTTGGTAGGTGTTCACTTAGCGTCAGTGAGAGACCCGCAATTGATGGGTGAGATGCAGAACAAATCAGAACATTGGTGCTCCTCCCTTCCCTGTTTAGATCCCTGGACTGATGGGCTGCTGGCTGGTGGGGGGGTCAATGGGGGGGGGGCTGCACCATTGGAGTATGTCGCCGTGCACTCACAATGCAGGAGCGCAGTGGTTAGTGCACCCGATATCGTCTCACCAGTGCTTCCGTCCTCATCAAACTACTCTCTTTACCATCCTCCTTACTTACCCCTCCAGCATTCCGCTCCTTTAGTGTGGCAGGTTTTCCCTGTTAGCTAATTATGAGGTCTATCCTGCTGGTGGATGGGTTGGTTCCAGTTGCTGCCTGAAGCCCCTAGCGTACGAGTGGGTGTTCTTCCTCCTGCTGGCCACAAAGTCTCTCTTACTGATTCACTTTGGTCTTTTTTTGGGTGTTTTACTCGGGCACACTCACTCTCCTACACCCAAGGTGCTTTTTTGGTACCGCTGCCTCCCGCTACTGCTCCCTCCCATGCGCCGTACTTCCTGCTGCTCCGAATGCAACTGCAGGCGGCAGGGGGGGGTTCAGAGTCTGGCGGGTTTTGCTGTGCTCTGTCGCCGCTTATGTGCCGGTGACTCACCGTCCTTTGTACCATAAAGCCTAGCTTCTCTCTTCTCTCCAGCTCTGGCTGACATTTCACTTGCACTGCATGGAATGTGTCTGGGGGGCCCTTGACTTACTTAAGTCAAGCTAAGAGTTCTGACAGTGCTGAAATCAATTATAGATTGGTAAACTTTCAAACTTTTCCTGGTAAGATGAAAAAAAAAACACACATTTACATTAATAATTCCTTAGCTGCCAAGGTTTCAAATTGCTATGTGTGACATTTTCATAATTTCTGTGAAAATATGAGTCACATTCAACAACTATGAGTGACACTTTCTAGTGAGCAAAATCAAGCAAAGATGAGGGAAACATATACATAAATATCAGAAATTACACCAATTTTAGCAAAGAGAAACTCGAAGGAAATCTTAAAAGTACTGGAAAGCACCAGAAATGGAAGGGCACTTCTGCCAATGCTAGTGCCAATGTAACCTGATGGTAGTTAAACAAATATGTAACCATAATAGGATGAGAGAGAGCAGACTCCGAGCCCTGTGAAAACGCGCACCACCTGTCCGTAATTGTCTGAAGATATACCAAACACTCTCAGTTTAGTTAGTATGACCTCAGGAGGATGACACACAGAGCAGTCCTGCCGCTGGGCCTGCAGATTAAACTAATGAATTGCAGATGTCATCTTGCAGATAAACCTCACACTCTGGATGACGAGATAGAGCAGCCTTGCCTGCAAATTTGACTGTCTACAGAGGCTGAAATTAAATCTGAGATCTCATAATTTGCAGCATGCATGCACTCGTACTGAAGTTAGTACACAGAGGCAAAGTTAGTGTTACTTATAAGTCAGTGGCAGCAGCGCCTGCCCAGTGGCGGAAACTAAACAGTAACTTTACTTATTTGAACGGTCTTGACTTCTCTGTCAGTCACACCCACACAGCATCGTCCAGCGGCCGAGGTGGTGAGCCGCACAGGATGACGGCCGCACTGCAGCACAGCAGATGATGACCGGCACCACCAGTCACTATGGCAGACTCCCCGCAGCGCCCATGATCATGCCACTCATGATGCAGAGCCGCGGCCTGGCAGGCCATCATGCTGAGTCTAGTCTGCGTGGTAGGGTCGACGATGTTGCCCACCCGCCGCCGCCCAGTCCGAACTTCGCTGCCTGGTAATATTAATTAATTATGCACAGCCAGCAGCAGCAGGCTGAGCCAGGCAGCACTGCAACGGTGAGCGTACTTGACTCCATTCAACTGACTCCTACGAGTCCCCTGACGCTTCTGGCGAACTGACCTCACTTTATGCAGGACTGCCTGAGTTCACAAGAGAATTAATACTTCCACCCCACGGCGTGCCACAGCCAGTAACTGTCACTGCAGCTCAGGGCAGGCCCGGCCTCGCGTATTGCAAATTCACAGAGTGGTGTCAGTCACAGTGACTCAGACAGCTGCCCGAGCTGCGCCGAGGGTGGCCCGGGAATAATTAATTAATGTAGCCAGGCTGGCAGGCGCTATGGCTGAGGCCATAGATTGTAACATTTTAGCAGCACTCTCAGTGCCAGAGCTGAGATGCAGACAAGAATTGAAGATCCTTAACTGTTTATGAGCCACTAGCTGCTGGTGGCAAGTCTGCGTGAAGCAGCAGAGCCAGCACGCTAGAACCATGGCATAGACAGTTTTGTAGCATTCAAAATGCGTGACAAAACATTTCAGTACGGTGATGCGGAACACCACACTAAAATGAGTTAGAGTCACACGTGATGCATGAAATTTGGCAAGCCTGGGCCCGGCAGACCATCATGCTGAGTGTAACCTGCGCAATTCGGGTCGACGATGCTGCCGTCCCACCGCCGACCGGTCCGAACGCTGCTGCCTGGTAATATTAATTAATTATGGGCAGCCAGCAGCAGCAGGCTGAGGCAGGCAGCACTGCAGCGGTGAGTTCACTAGACTCCACTCGACTGACGCTGGCAAGTCCCCCACTGCTTCTGGCGACCCAACTTCACTTCCTGCGGGACCGCGGGAGGTCACAAGTGAATAATCCCCCCCACGCTACGCCTCAGCCAGTAACTGTTACTGCAGCTCAGGGCGGGCCCCGCCTCGGGTGTTTCAAATCGGCACAGTGGTGTCAGTCACCATGACTCAGAGAGCCACCCCCGCAATTAATGAATGCAGTCAGGCTGGCAGTCGCTGCGGCAGATTATAACATTGTAGCAGCACTCTCAGTGCCAGCGCTGAGGAGCAGACAAGAATCGAAGCTCCTTAATTTTTTATGAGCCACATACTGCTGGCGGCAAGTCTGCTGGGAGCAGCAGAGCTGGTGCGCTAGCACCGCGGCGTAGCTAGTTTTGTGGCATTAAAAATATGTGACAAAGCATTTCAGTACGGTGATGCGTTAGAGTCACATGTGATGCGTGATTCTTGGCAGGCCTGCGATTCCGCAGCCATTCATTCATCCTCCTCTAAACTTTTTAATTGATAAAAGTGCATTGTCTGTAAGCCCCTCATTCTTAAAACAAGTATTCACAAAGCCATTGAGGTTGACTTCTATGTTCTAATTGATCTATGCAAGCGAAGGAGAGCACAAATGTCGTTTGTATGGTATAAACTGTGGCGGGTTAATGGCTGTTGTTAGGTCGAAAAAATTCACACATTATGCATAGGCTAAGGTAGCTTTGAAATAATTTTTTCTGAGATTTGGAATTCTGCTGACCATTGTCAGATATCAAATACACCCCATGTAAGTTATTAGTAAAGTTGGTTTAAATGATGTAACACAAGCACCAAAATGCGAATAAAAACCCACCCTAGCAGCTACGGTCCAAGCAACAGCAGTGCTTAATTTGAACCAGTGGTTTCCGGTGCTTGGTACAGGCACTTAAGTGTCAGTACCGGGGCCTGTGGCAGTCTGCCACAAGGTGGCACTGTTTGGCTTATATAGAGATGACCACAACAGTTAATTATTAACTCAAAATACATTAAAAATGAATAATAGATGCTATCCAAGCCATTCTTATAGTTTTGGCAGCCTGAAATCGTCCGAATTGTCACACTTATAGGAGTGTGAATGTTAGTACTTGTGTTGTTACTATCATTGGTGGCACTGGCAGGGGCAATGTGTGGCACAAGGTTAATTTGCCTCCTGCCGAGAGCCCTGGCACTTATTTTATGGCAAATTAAGCAGTACAACTCGGTATATACCGTATATATATTATACATTCTGTAAACACAATACTACCCCCTGATGTTGGATTATTTTAGTTGTTTGCCAATTGTGTTTGGCCTACATTCCAACATTTGCATCACAGCATTGCAGTTTTGCACACATTAAAAACAAAGTCATGCAGCCCTTCTGAACTCTACTAGATATTCCTCTCAAGTCAGAAGCAACTGTTTAACAAGTCTGTCACAATGCTGTAATAACTCCGCATGGTTCAGCAAGCGTAAAAAAAAAGACACTTACCTGCTGATGCACACGCGCAAGACTTACAACGTAAGGGTTATCAAAGTAGGACGGCGAGGATGAGGAAGGAGAGCGGCCATGGTGAGGAGGAGTCAGCCACAGCAGGTAAGTGCCTTTTTTCTTACATTATAATTACTTTGGGAGTCTTGCCTAAACTCCACGTTCGTAACGGAACGCGGAGTATGTAAAACTCCGTAAACTCTGCTGATGGAGTATAGTTACCCACCCGGGGCTAGAAACAGTTGATGTAACCCTTATATGCATAGGGGCTATCAATCATTGGGAAGTACACGAGTACATTTTTGGGGAACTACTTTTTAGGTGTATGTGTACATTTGCAAGGAAAAAATGCAGTCACTCAAAGTCAAAGCATCTAATGGCTAGAGTGAGATGGTCTGTTGAGCTATACTTTCTGCAGGGGTCGGAGGGAGCATAATTTGAGTGATATGCATACAGACCACTGGTAAAACGGTGTTGTGTGGGTGCCCCTTTATTTGTATGATTTTTTGAGGAAAACATGCGGCTAGCAAGATAGCTAGAACTGTCTTTAGGACAGACCTAATATTGCAATAGGATATTTTATGTCAAGACAGGAGTTTGTCAGTTCCAGGATGAAGAAAGGGAAGTTAGCAATGTATTTTTCACAAGGTCAGAAAACTCATCAATAACTATGCTACCAGAGAACACAGATTGGATTAATCTCTACTTGCATGACCACTGCCAGAACTCAACTGAACCCAAGATCTAGATTTTAAGATGTTGGAAGGCGAAATGGGGATTTTCTAGCATTAGACCCTCATTGTCCTCACCTCTATATCATGACATATACATACGCTCCACAGACTGAAACACAGAATTAGAAAGGTAGCAAAAGAGCAGAGAAACATGGTATAAGGGAGCAATGTTTGAGTTAGGGATGACTATAGAGCAATAGCTATGATTTTAAGGTAAATGTTAATGTCTCTGTACAATTCACATAGATAAAACTGCAATTTCAACATTTTCTTCTCTACAATTTTATATTTTGAATGGACATATATGTTGCCAAAACCTATTTAACTCTACTTGTTTACCCTTTTAAAATGTTTGTTTTTTTCACTCTACTTTTCAACTTTTTCTCCAAACATTAAGGAAAAACGATATCACTTTAAAAATCCACAGGAATCTTTAAAAACAAAGATAAGTGGCAATATTTTTGAGTGGCGCCTATGAGGTTGACTATAACCTATGCACTGTCTAGAGCTAAATTTCGATCACCCACAGGTAGCGATAAGTCGTGAGTTGCTTGGTTGAAGGATTTTGTATACTTGCTTTCAAAACCTTTTAGGGAAAGCTGAAAATCAACAGCAGGCTCAGCCTCAGAATGCATTGACTTAAGTCAATGGGTTTAAAAATTGTGTTATTGGTTGAGGGGGGTAAAAGCCCCATGCAGGCAACAACCACAATGCTTGTCAGGGTGAGACAAAAATGTCACTGAATTAACCTGTGCTTAACCCTCTGATGGCTTGGCACAAAAACAGTCAGTCTTAACATAGAGGCAATGTGTAAGGTATTTATGATGAACACTAATAGTAATAAAGTGAAAACACAACATAAGAAAAATCCCAAATCAATTTAGAAAAATAGAGTACATTTTATTAAATACAATTATACCAGAACAAACATTCTATCACTAGAACCAAGTCATCTGTTCATGCTATACAAACGAAAGTCACAAGTTCAGGCTAACCACAATGGAGCGTGGGTCGGATACAGGGTTCAGGTTAGTCCTGCTGAAAAAGTAACCTTCTCAAAGCCAGGCGCAAAGGGGTCTGTTCGTGGTGGAGGAGGCCAAAAGGAGAAGGGGGATTTTGCAGCTGGTCGTCACTGTTGTGTTAACAGTAGGCCGGGTGGCACGCGCTGTTTTCACTGTAGCGCAGTGAGATGGTCGAGACTCACTGTTGGAGCTTTGTAATGGTGGTCACCACAGACTGTCATTGCTGTAGCACAAAGTACAGATCTTGTGTTGCTGGCGGTCGCTGTAGGGCAAAGAGTTAGGTACACCGGAGATTCACGTTGGCAGTTTTCATGGGCGGTAGAGTCTCAGCGTGAACAGGCGCAAAGAGCCCAAAACTTCAGGATTCCACCTTTTATCTTGGAGGAGCTCAACTGATGCCATTCAAGTTCAAGTGTCCAGGACCTGGGGAGCCACCTATTGGGGATCAAGAACTCACTCCAGCAGAGGCCAGCATGGCTCATACAGGTCCATTTGCAGTTCCACAGCATCCGGTCAGCTGGGCAGTTGCAGGGAGGCCTCTGGAGCAAGCTGTGTCCCTGTAGCTCAGACATGAGGTCAACAAACTGACCCCTAGAGTCATTAGGGTTAACCTGAGAGTAAGGGAGCAGGTCCAATCTTCCTTCTAAGAGAGCAAGGCAGTCCTCTGGCAGCAGGCAGTCCTCTGGAACCAGCAGATCAGTTCTATGGTGGACAAATAAGTCCTTCTTCAGTAATTGCCAGAGTTCCATAAATGTACTGATGAGTGTCTCTGGAGGTCCACTATTTAAAGCGGGTGTTAGCCTTTGATATGGGGTGCTCCCTGTACTACCCCAAGATCTGGTTCTGCAAAGTTCTTCCCTTCCCCTGTCAAGGATCCAAGAAGTCTTGGGTGAGAAAAGCCTAGTTTCAGGCTCCTTTGTGTGTGCTGGAGGCACGCCATTCAAAGTGAAAGTGGGGCAAGGCACAGCTCCACACACAGCCATCTTGGGAGGATGGCCCATCCTGTCCACAACTAGTCCCCTTGTGTGTCACTGTCTGGGAGGAATACACAAACCGCAACAGAAGAGCCATTCACAGTCACATGACTCTAAATACTGGCAGAAGGCACAAATCGTTAGGACAAGATAGTGCCAATTTTGGAAAAGTGGGCCTTTTTCAGAATTGTGTCCTTAAATATGATTTTACCATTAAAGAGGGCTTTAATTTACAATTAATTTGACTGTAAACAGTACATTTCTACCAGCTAACCAATCCCCAGATATCACTTTACTTTAAATGTAATAAGGCACCCTAGTGTTAGTCTACGGGAGAGATCAGTCTTACAGCAGTGAAAAACGACTTTAGGAATTTTTCACGAACAGGACATGTAAACATAAGCCTACATGTCCTACTTTTTTGATACAATGCACCCCCTCTATGAATAACTTATAAGTATTTAAAAGGAAGGTTTAGGCCTGGAAAAGGGTTTATTTTGCCAGGACCGAATGGCAGTTTAAAACTGCCCAACAAGTTGCAGTAGCAGGTCTGAGACATATTTTTAAAGGCTAATTTAGGGGGTGGCACAATGAGTGCTGCAGGACCACTAGTAGCATTTCAGTTACAGGCCCTTGATAAATGTAGTACCGTTTACTAGGGACTAATCATGAAATTAAATGTACCAATCAGGTGAAAGCCAGTTGTACAATGCTTTAGGGAGAGAGCACAAGCACTTTAGAACTGATTATCACTGGTAAAGTGCAAAGAGTCATCATGGCAACAAAAAATGGTTGAGTACAGAAGGCAACAAATGTAAGGGAGACCCTGCAAAAAGGGCCAGGTCCAACAATGAGGATAGACAACGTTTCTGGGAACCCTTGGTCTATTACTGCCCTCCAGGTCAAAATGCTCCAAATTGATCAGCTCCTCTTCCTACAGTCAATGCTTGATGGGTTTACTCATCGTCGAAGAATAAGTGATCACCTGGTTTGAACTATGATCCTCTGCTCACAATCTAAACTTGTGAGGAAGGCAAAATAGTGGTGATAGGCAATTTTACCTTTAACATTCGTTTTGTACACTTGGGGGAAAAGTAATGCTTGAAAAGAGTCTACAGAAGTCCTGTTTAACCACAACAAATTGTTGCAGTCCCCTTCTGGGAGCACCATGCGCAAACAAGTAGAGTGAGCCGTATTATATTGCATGAGCTGCCCCCAGGACAGCCGCAAAGTTGTGCTGCTCTGGGGGCAGTGCATTCAAGGGAAATACAAAGCTACTTTGAAGCAGCCACTCCATGTTTTACTGTGCAGGCTGCAACCCTCCTGCACTTATAAGAGGGACGAGAGAGTCCCTTGCAGGCGGGTGCAATAGGTGACTGTACCCGCCTGCAAGAGGATGTCTAGGGGGTCCATAGGACCCTCTCCCCCCCTCCAGAGGGCTGCTATCAGGGGGTCCACTGACAGTGCGCACAGTCAGTGCGCCTCCTGACAGCTTCTTTGTCTATGCGCAAGCATCTATAATACGGTGCAAAGACAAAGGGACTCCCTCATGCAAATGAGGGAACACCGTCTGGTAACATACCGCTGAGACAATATGTGCGCCAGCGCAATCGGTATAAAAGAAGGAGCCGCACAGGCATCTACAGCACTTTGTGTAATACCAAAGTGCCCCAGGGGCCCACAACACAGGCGCACATGCCTATTGTACCCCAGGGCACTTTCCATAATACAGCCCCAGGGTTCTAATACTTCTATTAACTGCCAGGCGCACGCAGGTCATGAGCTTCTTTGGTTTCACAGCACCTTCTCCAGCCTCAGTGCAAACTTTCCTCAGAGCACATGATCTCGCTGTCCCTGAGGCTTAATTCAGGAGGCTGAATTCATACAGACATGGTCCAAGTCCATTTCAAGAAGATACTTAAATTTGTGGGTCAGTTAAATCTCCGGTATCTCATCTACTGCTAAATTCCATCTTGAATACTGAGCATAGATTGTACTGGGTCTTTAAAAAAATCCTAATATATTATCAGATAGGAGATATTAATAACTAATTTTCTATTCCAGACTCTCACATTATACAGCATAATGACACAGCTGACGTTTTGGGATCGACATTCTACATCCCACAAATACTCATGTGTAGGTTCCCTTATAGTGCAAGCCTCCATAAATAAAAAAAAGGCACAATTCTTCTCATATAGAAAACTACAACAGAATCTACCGATTCTATTCCAGAGAAAACAAAGACAATTCACACACCTGGATAACATAACCAGCCAAGTCCCTGTAGTTATTTGCAGACAGAAAGTTGAAGATACAACTCTTCAGCAAACAGGACCTGTCACAATTTGGTGTATCACAGCTCTTAGCAAAGACAGTAAGTTCATGAATGAATGCTCCATCCGTTTCTGTCCTTTGTCCAGGAAAGCCTTTCAAATACCAGATGCTAGGTCAAGGAGCATGTTGTAAATGGCATTAGTCCCAGTGGAGAAAATGCACCTATTTTTTAATTAGAACCTGACTGAAGAATATATCAATTATTAGGGCCCAGATTTACAAATAAATCACACTATGCAGCACACCAAGTGGAGTGCTGCATTTTGTGCACAGGAGTGAGCAGAACAGTGTCATCTCTACAAAGACGTGGCACTGTTCTGCGTTCTCCCGCTGCTGATGCACTTTTGGCTGCCATGTACAAATGCAGACACCCTCGCAGCCTAGTGTAAGTGTGTCTGTTTTGTGCTCAGCCTAGTTTTTGTGCAGGGAGGCATTTGTTTCCTGTCCAAAAACTGTGCAGAAAAGCATATTTTCTCAGTGTGTGTGTGTGCTGTAGAGTTCAGTACACATGCAAACAGGAAAAAACAAGGATAAATACTAATATTTGTCCTCGTTACGCCAGCCTCAGAGAGGCAAAGGATTTTTGGTTAAATTCATAATTACATGCCTGGATGCACACTAACTGAACGGATCTTTGATGCACAGTAACGCAAAGCAGTGCATTGTGCTGCATTGCGTTACTTTGACTTGTACCTACCACTTTGGGTCAGGTCTGTGCCCGTTCCGTGCTCGTGACGGAACCGCTCCGTCACAAGCCTCGGGTGGGCTGTGCTGGTGATGGAACAGTTCCGTCACGGCCCGCTCGCCGTGCCTGCGCGGCGCTGATTTCACGCCTGCATGGCGCGTTCTATTAAGCGGGCGGGGCAGTGACGGAACTGTTCCGTCACAAGCACAGCCCACCCGAGGCTCGTGGCGGAGCGGTTCCGTCACGAGTACGGGAGCGCCCCCCCCCTAGCGCTGCGGCGGGAATAGCCGCCGCAGCTAAGGGGTTAAAAAAGTAATGGAAACCCGATGCTAAGTGTTTGTAAATCTGGGCTTAAATCTCCCCAAGCTAAAATGCCCAGGAAGAAAATGGTGTATTCCCGGAAATACTGAGCCTTAAAAATCTGTACCTGCTACATTTAAAAACTTAGGATAGGATCTCCTTTAAATCCTTGGTGGTGGCCTACTAGCCCATCAGTTTCAGCAGAGGACCTGGCTAAGGTCTCCATGAAGGAGCACCATCTATTATTATCCGAAATTCCAATGTGTGGTGCGATTACACTACCTGCAGTGCAGTGTAGTGAAATGCGAGTGAATTTTCTCCCAGTTCTGCAAAGTCTGAATGCTAGATTTTGTTTGTGTAAAAGGAAAAATAAAAAATAAAAAACATTGTATTAATCTTTAGGAAGTTTTCTGTGGATCCTTTGTAAGATTCCCCCGACTGGGTTCTCATGCCCCAAATGGTGAACTCGGGCAGGAAATGCAAGTGATGGCTGGCCTCCCAATACTAAGATAGATGGGCCATCAGGAAACGTTCCAACAACAGAATTAGCTGAGGCCCCACTGTCAGAAAACCTGCAGTTCTCCCACCTATAAATGCGGTGTGGGAACAATCTGATAGACGGGAAGGACAGCCACCATTTTTTGGCAGATGCCCCACACATGCCAATATTTATATTAATTCCTAAAAGGTTATGGGCATTATTTATTTATTGACATATGGAGGACCACTGCCAACAGGCCATCAGCTACACCTCATACATATTTCAGTATTGTCAATGTTAAAAATATATACTTATACATCATATACTTAGAATACAATATACTTCAGAGTGCCCATTTTGTGCTATGCCTTCCTCTCAGAGCATGTCTGTTACAGTAGGAACTGCTTTTGTAACTGAAAATCATCCTATTTTCAGGAGATCATGCAGTGGCTAACACCGTTTAACAGAGACCAAACCACATTAAATGTCCAAACCAAGTGAAAAATGCTCAGAGAGCTCCACCAGGGCAGAGGACATTCACCAACCTAATGAGACTGGATCAGGTCTACCAAAGTTCATTTCAAAGAATTCATCAAGAAAGTGAAAAACTTCACCGAAGAACATCTACAACAAGTTTGTAGCTTCAGAGGTACTGAGTCTGATCTTCTGCATTAGGCAAAATAGTATTATATTATTTTGAGGCGCATTCAAGACCACAAAGGAAAGAGCAATATGCACAATTCAGAGCTGGATTGTAAAGCGTTCACAAAATAAAAGGATTTCACAAATCTATCAATATCATTCAAAATGTACTAAAGTTACACACACATCTCCAACATAAGTTTTCACATTTAGGTCTGCCTGTCCTTGCCACCACGCAATCGTCACTAACTTTTGAATACCTCATTATCATGTATCAACGTCAAATTATCCTGCATCCTCCCTGGATTACTCCTTAATTAACGTAATCCATGTAATACATGTATTCTTTGACGTAAAGCACTATAACACCTCTTTAGCGAAAAGTGGTACATAAAACTGTTAAATTAATAAATAAATAAAAGTGTCCCGTGGAGACATAAACAAAAACATGCATTCACCACACAAGTTTGAATTCTGTTTTTAACGACTCAATCAAATACAAACTTTTCGAATTCAGACCTTCCCTAGATTGAAACACATGGGAAAATGAGTGATCGATGGAATTCTTCACCACCAACCTGCTTAGTCACTACCAGTCCAATTGTCAAGCTCCCCAGTGGATAGAAACAAGAATAATACACATCGTAAATGAGCGGCTTGCTACTTGTGACCATGGTTGTACCTGCTAATTAATGCTGCTCAATTCTTAGCGCCATCACATTGTTGGCTACTGGCTGTGATAATTTCACGACCCTAACTCACATCTTTTCAAATTAACCACAGACATTAAGCCATAATAGCATCCTTCCTGTCAGAAATCACCACCATTAACATTGAAGACCCATGGGTTGGTGGTTTTGATGATATTTTCTAGTGACTGCAAACCACCACTGGCCTGCACATTGGAACCATAAAGCATTTATCACCACCTGCTGTGAATGACGGCTGACACCCATATTTATAGGAAACTAAATGACGGCTCTTGGAAATATTCCTAAGAGCTTCACGTGAATGATGACAAAATCGGGATGTGTCTATTAATGTGAGGTCCAAACTGAATTAGGGCTACAAAAATGTGGTCATTTCACACCCTCTGGGATTTCCACCAACACATCTTGTCAGGAAATCAACGTAAGAGATATCCATGGACAACAGAAGTGAGCACATGAAAAGTTGAGGAATTGCTTCTGAAATACCATTTTTCTTGGTAATATCTCATTAGTATTGGTCTGTCTTATTATAAGTGATAACACTCACAGTATTGGGATATCTAGGTACAGTAGTATAGTACCAGGAAATTAGAAGCTAAGGAATACATGCATCAAAAGGAAAACCGGTCGCAAACGTGCAGATTCTCAGAATCAGCCCCCTTGCGACCGGTATTTTATTTGGGATGCATCATCCCAAATGCAAAATTCGCAATTTAAGTAATCGCTAAAATAGTGATTACTTAAATTGCGATTGCATTTAGGGAAACGCAAATTGCAATTTCCTAAATGCAATCCATGATGCAATCGCAAATAGCGATTTTGCTATTAGGGGTCGCAACTTACCATCAATTTGAACTTGATGGT
The DNA here is from genome assembly GCF_964263255.1 of Lissotriton vulgaris. Lineage (NCBI taxonomy): Eukaryota > Metazoa > Chordata > Amphibia > Caudata > Salamandridae > Lissotriton > Lissotriton vulgaris. The sequence goes on from NC_141689.1 coordinate 1,860,749,498, forward strand.
AATTTGCAAAAACTTGGGGGCATGTGAGTGCGCAACATCTGCGCACATGCACATTTCAGAGGTGCAAAAGGGTGTCCTTTTGGTACCCTTGCACCCTTGAAATTGCATGCGCAATTTGGGAGTACCTATTGGATACTCGCAAATTGTGCATGCAATTCCCATTCATTTCTATGGGCCTGTAGGCCATAGGATTTTTTAGGAATTGCAATTTTTTGAGCGATTCCTACATGCATAGGCTTTTGCGATTCCATAATTGCGATTCCTTAATAATCTCAATTAAGGAATCACAAAAGCCTACCTTGATGCATGTGCCCCTAAGTAGTGAGTTGCTTAGGAGATATTTAATACTGGATGAAATGGAGCTTTCTTCGCCTTAGTGGTCAGAATACTACAAATCTCGTATTGGACCCTATGGCCATCCTCACTTCTCCCTTTTTTGTGGCCCAACTAAATGTGCTCAAACACAAAGCCTGTAGAGAGGTACACAATTCATTATTGCTGTTCATCATAGAATATAGTTTTCCTTCCAGTAGGTTAAAAAACACTAACTTTTTATACTACTATTGCCAGGTATGGGTGATTGACACCACTGTGTCTACTGTGCAAAATTGCCATAATACCTGCAAAAGTAAACTTCCACCATCCATTTTCGCAACACTATTTACACTGTACTTCTAATAAAGAATCATACAGAGCTCTGAAGGATCGGGAAAATGGACGCAGATGATGTTGAGATACTATCAGCCACGGCCCATGCAGGTAAGAGCAGTGGGGTCGTGTTGGGGTGATTCGATAGAATTCCTCAAGGGAAAATGAAATACATTTTCATTTGTCATCTGTTGAAATTCCCCTTCACCCAGTCCCACCGCTCCTACCTGCCTGGGCCGCAGCTGGATACTATAACCAAATCTCAAACACTACCAGAAAACATTATATCCATGTGAGATCAAAATTTACGACACTTCGCTTTGTTTGGAAGGTTTACTTCTACAACACCTGTCACTTGTAGCACACAACAAAATAGCTGAGATTTGGCACTGGGAAGTGCCCTACATGTCACCAACCAGTAGAATACAATGGTGTCAGTGGCAGATCACTCAACGTGAAAGGCTCTTCAGTATGAAATGTTAGCCTCAACAACTAAGACTTTAGAGAGGATTTGTAAAGCTTTGGTCCGATTTCAATTACAACCTTTGCCACTCAGCCTTTGAACAAAGTATTCTGTAGGACCCTAACACATTTTTTGATTTATCTGGACAGGCCAATTGCAATCCCCAGACAAACTGGTACAATTATATGAGTAATACCATGGCTAGTGCAGTATTCCTTCAGGGGGTATTGCAATTTATATTAAGCACGCACTGAAAGTACATTTCTTATTAATACAGAATACTTCAGATATGCTCCTGGCCGGCATTTTGAAAGGCCTCACAACGATTGATGGCCCGACTTCAATCCTCCTCATTAACATCTATTATAATCGGTATGGACCGGCTCCAAACGACAAACTGACCCATTTACTAAACGAGATTGAAACCCTATTGTTACGGTATGCAGGTATTTTGGGCGACTTCAATATGCACGATATAGGGCATATAATTGACGAAAACCATCATAACGGAAGCACCAGAAAGATTCAATGCACTAATGCGAGTCTATAAGCTGGCAACATCACACTGCATAACCATAAAAAATAATCCAACAGCATTGATAGCTCCTATCTTCAATAACCAGACAACAATTGACTATACTTTACTCAGTGAACGCTTACAGAATCATATGTTAAGCTATAACGTTCTACCTCGGATCGAAAGTGACCATGCCGCACTTACAATAGAGTTGTCCATGAATGCAAAAAGTAGATACACTTTTCACCATATTGGAACCACAAACGGAGACGAGCAACATAGTCTTCCCAAAAGAATCAAATGGGGAATTGTCCAGACCCATAAGTTTGCCGCATGAAAATCAACGTGGAAAGGCTGGCAGACCGGCCTCAACGAACAGGGTAGAATCGGAAAGTGGGCCGTGCTCGCATACGATTTAGCCCACCAACTCCGAGGGAACAACAAACGAAGAGCCCATGTCAACCCCACTTACAAACTGGGTTTCCAGCAATCAAGAAATCCTCAAAAGCACTCAACTCCAAACGCAGAGCCTATCGGTAAACAAGATCAATAACTGCAAAAAATGACTTAAAGGCGGCAGCCAAGGCCCATGCAAAAGCTGTTTGGCAGGTGAAACGTGAAGCAACAGAGCAAAAATGGTTGAAGATCTTCGAGCTGCTTGCCCCCAGCAAGACCCAAGAATTCTGGAAATATATAAATAAGCTCAACAATGGGGCCTGTAATAGAGAGAACTCACTTGACGCAAGTACTTGGATTGCCCCCGTAAAAATCTCTATGCTAAAGTCTCAGAGTAAAATCAAAATAAAAGAACACCCGTTGACGAACATCCAAAGGAACAAACAACTGAATCCACGGCCCCCCTAGCTAACGTCACACCTGCAGAAAGAAAGGCTTTAAGAGCAATCTTGAAAAAAATGCGCCATAATGGGGCCCCTGGACCGAATGGCCTGCCAGGCTCCCTTTGCAGGGAAGACACCGACTTTTGGGCCGAGAACCTGGGTCAGCTGTATGCAGAGTGCAGACTCCTGATGGATGTCCCAGATTCCTGGAGGGGTTCCTTGCTACATCCAATCTATAAAAAAAGGGGCAAACACAGATCCTAAGAATTATCGATTGATCGCCTTATTGGACGTGGAGGGCAAGGCATACGCAAGTTCTCTTCTTATGGAACTTGCAGATTGGGCTACCAAGGAGAACTTGCTTCCCTTCTACCAAACAGGATTCTGCCCGGGAGGCTCAACTATTGATAACATCATAGCCCTATCATACATAATACAACAATCAATGGTTCAGGGCGATCAGACCCTTTTCGCCTGTTTCATTGATTACACAGCAGCCTTTGATGGCGTAGATCGTAACATCCTATGGAGTAAATTGGCGGGCTGGAACATCTGCCCAAAACTTCTACAAGCCATCAGATCACTGTACACCCAAACAAGGGTAAGAGTCAAACTCTCATGTGAATCAGCCACGGAAGAAATTCGCCCAGATCACGGGTTAAAGCAGGGCTTTGTTCTTGCCCCGCTTCTTTTCAACCTATACACAGCCGATCTGGGAAAGGCACTGCAGGGAGCAAACCTGGCGACTCCTAGAATCGGGGGAATCAGACTCCAATTGATTCAGTACGCAGATGACCTGGTCCTTTTGGACCGTACCAAAGTCGGCCTACAAAAAGGTCTAATAGCATTAGCAGATTACAACGCCAAAAATAAACTGGTTGCAAATCCAATAAAATCAAAAATATTGATTTTTGGCCGCTATCCAAAAAAGAAGTTAACAAAATGGAGACTGGGACCACTTACGCTATTCAGCACACAATCATATAACTACCTCAGAGTTTGGCTCAGCGAAACTCGCCGGCCAAAGGCTCATCGACTAAAGCTCCAGCAGAAAGCCAAGATGGTCACTTGCGCCATTTGTAAAGTCAATGCCACTTTGAAAGAGCCCAACCACCACGGCCATCCAACGAGTCCTGAGAGCAGATTATTACCCTCCCTCAACTACGCCATACAGGCATTCCCAGGCAAATTGGGGCAAGATCTCGAAAAAATCAACTGCGCAGCCTATAAAAAGCTATTCTGCCTTCCGTCATGTACAAGGAACACTTTAATTCGTTTAGAATTCAATCTTCCCCGCAATCTCTGGAAGAACTAGCAAGCCTGTCAAAATATTACTACTTAACCACCATAGCACCATGCATTTAGAGGTGGAGAACTCTCAGGTTTCCAACCATAGAGCTACAGCTGGCACCAGAATTAAAAAAGACTTAGGAGCCAATTACGATGCAGCCCGGAAAGGCTCCGACCAGCCCGCATCATAATCGACCACTCGGTTTACTTTCCGACCGCCGCATTACAATGCTGGCGGTTGAAAACTAAACCAGCCGGTCATTTCGACTGGCTTCCGATGGGCTCAAGGAGCCCATCGGCCAGTTGGAACCGGCTTGTAATCCCAAAGGCCGGGTCTTTCCGCCCTTGAGATTATGATACACGGATTCCGGCATGGTCTCTATTCTGGCCTGTCCAACATGGAAACCATGTTGAAAGCGTGTTTGGAAGCTCCCAGCAGGGCCCCCTTGTGTGTGTGGCCTCCGGTTGGGAGCCAAAGGGGGGCCCTATGGTGCCCCCCTGTTGATCTCTGCACCCACTGGCAGGCACCTTGTGGTGCCTGCCACGGGGTGCTGGGATGAACAGCACCTCCTATCTCCCTATGGGAGTATGTATTAAGGCGGGTTTACAGACGTAATGCATGCTTCTATAAGGAAATGTAGGAATATGTCCGAATAGTGTTCGGTCGCATCCTAATTAGGCGGTCGGGACCGCCGACAATAGGTTGGTCGGTCCCAGGTCCGAGACAGTCTTGGGCAGACTTAAGTCCGCCCAACATCGTAATTAGGCCCTTAATATGGTTGTCAATCCTCTAGAGAATCAGTAGGTCAAAGTAGCAGTCCCCTGCTCTATCTTTGGTGGTGACCAACTGATTTTCCCCATCAGGGTCTGAAATTGAAATTTCGTGCATAGGGAGAAAATGTCTTGTATGTCCAGGCCATTGACTCACAGTTTTTTTCAAACAAACTTCCACTTTGAATGTTTGTTAGAAAAAAGGAAAAAAGTACTACAGTTTGGGTAAAAAAACATGGTACCTGCTCAGCATTTATCAGTGCCTTAAATGCATTTGCCATCCTAGCAAATTCACTGATGGCTTAGAGATCTCCACCAGGCAGGGGGATCCTGGGATATAATGGCAAGTCCTCCTCCAGTGGAGCGGCACCCAGGGTCTCTTTTGACCTGGCAGCCTGGCTGGCCATCTGTCAGGAATGATATAATCCTCTAACATTGATTTATACTTTTTCCAACTTTGGAGTATTAATGAAGGTAACTACTTCTCCTAGGGGCCAGATGTATAAAGGTTGTTTTCGTTCGCAAACAGCCCGATTCACTGAATCGGGCTGTTTGCGAATGAAAAAATATTTTCGCAATGTACGAATGCCCAATTTGCAGTTCAGTAACCTACTATCGAACCACAAATTGGGTTTGTGATTCGGTATTACGGAGGAGGGTGTTTAGGGGGTTCCTTCCTAATACCTAATCGCTGAGGTATGTGTGAATGATTTCTGACTGAAATGCAGCCCCAAAACATTCATATTTTACCACCTACTTCAAGTAGGTGGTAACCCATTCGCAAATAGGAAGGGGTCCCTAAGAGATCCCTTCCCCTTCAGAAATGTTTATAAAAACCTTGTTAACCCCTTCGCTGCTGGCCTGTTTCCGCCGCTGTGTGGTAAACAAATGAACAGGGGCGGGCCATGACGAACTCCAGCCGTCATCAGCACACGAGCACCGTAGTGCATGACGGCTGGGGTTCGTCATCAGCATACAAGGAGTTAAAGAGCAGGCAGTTGTACCACGGACATGGCATGACATGGCTTCGAGAAGGCATTTTCAAGGGTGAAGTGTGTTCTCTAACGCAGTGATGCTCAAAGTATGGCCACCGGGCCGCTTGCGGCCCTCCTGACCTTCACATGCGGCCCCCTGCTGAACAAAAACACTAGGCTGCTGTTTACTTAAGACAGCTCTAACTTTCAGAAAGATGTTATATAAACAGGCAAGCATTTATTTCCAAGATAACTGAAATAGAAAAAAAGAAACGAATAAGGAATTCTGCATCACTTTAGGAACAAATTAATTTTTTTAAACATTTTACAACAAACGTGCTTAAAAATGACAAAGGGCTTGATAACAAGCTTGGCGGCGCAGTAGCGGGCGGTATGCCAACGCCGCACCAAACTTCAACGCCAACTGCCTGCCAGATTACGAGTTTTCTCGTTGTCTGGCAGGCGATCCTTTGGCGTTCCCCCGGTGGTGCCTTTAAAAAAGGCACCAGAATGGGAACAACAAAGCAAGTTCCAACACTGCATGGACTGATCCGTCCATGTCGTGAAGGAAATGGGTTTGCATGGACACAGGGGAGGGGCTGTAAAAACACGGGTTGACCCAATTAAAAACAATGTTGTTATATTCTCTTTGAATTTATTCAAGTATTTTTTCATTTATGATCTATTTGCTTTAGTATCTGGGACCACTTTGTTTGCATCACATGGAGACAGGGGAGGGGCACACCATGTGCCCCCGAATGCATCCCCATAGCCTGTGGCACCAGAGGGCCCTATATAGCCCCCTTAGTTTCCTCACCGCCAGCTGTTTCATGGCGTGAACTCCGCCAGGAGGCCGCTGGTGGTCTGCCAAGAATATTGAGGTCTCACACCGCCATATCATCGCCAGGGATTGTGGATTTCTGGTGGTTGCAGCTGTCCCAAAACGGTACGACTGCTGTACTCATAATACGGCAGTCGGACCGCTGATGCAAAGGTCCGCGACCGCCACCGCACCTCTACCACGGGTTTGGCAGCCCAATGGACTGCACAACTCGTAATCCAAGCCAAAGTCTCTTGAAAATTCAAAAAACTCACAGAAGCGTTTCACCTCAGAGCAATAAATTATATCAGTGCACTGAGAAGTATTTTTCAAAAGTGATAGTTTTCCAAAAGGATCAAAGAAACATACATGCCTCCTCTCACCCTGACAACAATGCCAATAGTAAATTAAGAGGTAAGTAAACTGTCCTGTTGAACCCTCTGGGTGGCCTGGGATGAAATTATACGTGGACAACATTATAGTTTATTAAATCAAACAAAAAAGACTGTTTTGTACAGTGCATATCCAGAACACATATTTTTCAAGCTGAGGTTTCATGTGGTAAAGAACACAAGCATTTGCAATGCAACCAGTCTCGCCTTTGGGACCTTATATGTATTTAGTTATGCAGCACATTAGCCTGGGTGCTGAAACATCTACTGTTTTTTAACATGAAGGGAAAGTAAGCACCAAACTGCATGACATGCCAGGTATGGGAACACATGGAGAGAAATATTGCCTTTCAGCAGATAATTGTACAGTCCAAAGCTCTGTTTTTAATATAAAAGCAGGGCATTCGGTGGTCATATATCTAACAATACAGAGATTCGAAAAAAATATTGTCTGTGGGTGATCATGGAACACAATGCTAAGGGCTGGAATCTACTGAATGCTAAAGTGATTCTGGTATTTTACTGGCCTCTGCTGGTCGTTTTCTATCAAGAAAGTTAAATAGAGGCAGTTGCGAGAAAAATGAAAAAAAGAAAGTCCCTCAGCAAAAAGCAATTCTGGTATTTTACTGACCTCTGCGGGTCATTTTCTATCAAGACAGTTAAATAGAAGAAGTTAAACAGAAAAAAAAAATCTCTAAGCGGAAGCAGACAAGTCCTAGGGATTGATCTCTAGAGCCCACAAAGTACATACACATTTAAGTATATACTAATAAAGTAGATATACTAAAGTATATAGTAAAGTATATACAAGAGGTCTCGAATGCTCGACCTAAAAAGGGAGGCAAAGTGAAAAAAAACAATTGCCTGGCATCACACAATTTGGTTGAGTTGGGAAGCCGGGATTGATCGTAGGGTTTTTGATTTCACATTGTGCACTTCTATTTCATTCCAATTCAATAATGAAGGTATTTATTTTTCTTACACTTGATTCACCCAACATAGTGATAGCAAATAGAGAAGGCGTACCCCAAGCTGCAGTAGAGGGAAAGTGATTCAGATACTGCATAGCACAGTATTGTCAAGTCTATAACTCTTCTAGAGACTAGATGGTGGTGGTGGTGTTAATATTAACTATGCCTGTGATAATCCCGGTTTTAATAAATACACAATGTATCTTTTCACAAGCTCTTACCATAACTAAACATCAAGCCGCAATCTAATGAACACTAACACTTTGCAGTATAAAAAGGCAAAGAGATTGACCTTGTCAGTACTTCTTCAATTTAGAAGTCCAGATAAGTAAAATACAAGTAGGTAAACAAATAAAAATAATCCATGCCAGACGACTCGTGTGAAATGACGGGGTCCAATGTTGGAGGCTACAACTGATTTGACAGAAAATAACTGTTGGAGGCATCTCTGACGCTTACACATTTTAATTTCACAGTAGCCTCGGTCTTTAATTACATTAAAGATTCACTATTTTCTTTTGCAGGACAAAGGTCAAAAGAAGAAAGGGTTAGGTAAAGTGAGGCCTGTGCGTCATAAACACGAGACGTGCACACACTGACACACACACACACACACCTGTACTCATTTCTTACTGGACTGCGCATCATCTATTGCGGTCCAAAATGATGACGTCCCCTTTCATTTCAAAAGATGATTACCGAGAATTCTATTTGGCCTCTACAAATGAATAGCACTCTTGTTAAATTTGATTTTTTTATCCATGGGGCATGAAATCATTTTTGATAGGCTGCCAAGCTTGTCGGAGCAACCTCTGTTTTGGGCACTCGACTCTTTGTATTTCCAAGAATTTAGCATGCTTTTTATTTTGCTGTGTTTTCACTGCAATTAACTTCTATATCACAAAAAACCAACTTGCTATAACGTTTTAGCACGCAGCACTGTAATGTGGACACGATTCCGGGTCTTCATAGTAACTAGCACCCTGTGGCGCGCAAACATATGGCTGCTGGTTTGTGACTCATCTAGGTCACTGGTTAACAAAGGGCAAGGTCAACACGGATCCCAGCTCATTACCGCCGAGATTCTGAGAGCCTATGAGAAGGAAGAATGGGCCTCAGTATGCTTCCCAGCTGGCAGGTGCCTGCGTCACCACAGCACAATTACAAGTGACATCACGGTTGGCATTCCCTCGGTATCTGGCACTGGAAGGGGGCTAAGCAGTCGTTGTCTGCGGCCTGTCCATCCAGACAAGGCCTGAGGAACACTGGTGGGGCAAACGCGGTTACTTTGCACGTACTGTTATGCACGTAATCTCGGCAATGATTGTTGTTTGATGCTTGATTGAGTTTCCGCCTGTCAGTAGGCGCTGGAGGCCACTGACATTCATTAATTTCAGACCCTTGTATCATTCCTAAAGAAAGTCCAAGGTGACCTAGCAGTTTTGCGATAAACGAATCCAGGGGCCTCATTTATGAGGCCTTGCGTCAGTTTTGCGCTGCGGATGCGTCACTTTTTGTGACGCATCGGCAGCGTAAAACATGCGCCTTGTTGCGCCATATTTAAAAAGTGACGCATCTAGGTAGATGCGTCGCTTTTTAAAACCCTGCGCCACATTATACCTGCGTCAGGTTTAATGTATGCAGAGGGGGCGTTCCCCCGCAAAAAGCCTCGTAATAGTGACGCAGTGAAATCTATGAGATTTCACTGCGTCACTTTTAGGATGCGGATGCGTCAAAATCTTGCGCCTGCCTCACAGCAGGCGTAAGACTGACGCAAGGCCTTTCACATGGGGCTTTCCCCATGTGAAAGGACGCATTGCTGGAGTTGCGTCACTTTTGTGACACACTCCAGCAATGCGTCACTTTTGCGCTTAAAGATGCGTCAGAAATACTGACGTATCTGTAAGTCCTTGCGACATGATGCGTCATACATTAAATATGACGCATCATTGGTGTCGCAAGGAGTGCGCACTGAAAAGTGACGCATCGCTGTTTTCACGCAGCGATGCGTCACTTTTCATAAATGAGGCCCCTGGTGTATATAAGGAGGTGGCACAGTGGTCGAAGTGGGGAGAAAAAGTAGGTGAACTGTTGGGGAGAATCAGGGGGTGGGAACAACCGAAGATTGGATCAGTGGGCAGAGTCAGGGATGTGGCTAGAAATAGCAAAACATACCAATTTTTAGTACGTTTAGTGAGAGAGCGCAATTTGAATGGAAAATATATCCGTACCATATTTACAGGCTTGTAATGTAAAGTTAGAACTTGTAACGTGAAATTAGCCCTTGTAGCGTAAAATTAGCACATGTAACTTTAGTAATGAGAAATGTATATGTATTTACTCTAGAATGTGCATTAGTATTAGAAAGGCCCGTATATAGGTTGGGCTAATATAGAAACGTGTGAAAATGCTTAAGAACAGTAGAACGTGCTAAACGGAATTCATGTACGTATGTAATTAATTAAACGGAGAAAGAGATGAAATGTAAATTGAAGAAACGTGCAGACTACATAGTACTGTGTAAGAACGAGGGTATAACATTGTATTTTATGTAACATGGATTCGATTATAATCAATGATTTGCTAATTCGATTATATGTATATGTGTGTTAAAAGTCATACCGTATAGAAGAGTTTGTAGGAATTTTAGAATGGTGTGTTCATATGCTATTTTAACCTAACGGACCAAGGGTTCGCAAGAGTGTAGTCCACTGCATGTAATTTAGTGGTCCCAGGGATAGGGGGATAGCTTTGATCTGTACGTGCGAGCCAAGAGTCAAAGGTCTCGTTAAGTTAAAGTGACAATGCTGGATGAAGTTTTATGGCCTAGTGCGATAAGGGACGCTTGGAATTTGGAGTCCTGTTTCGAAGTGTCTGTTTTCGAGGTGACCAAGGGGGTTACAATCACAATTGTAATGAATAGAGCTCTGTTGAGGTGATAGACTTTGGTCTGGAGGTGTCAACTGGAATGTCATGGGGTTACCAGCACGACGGAGACGGCGCCATGAGAAGAAAAAGGTCAACTTAACAGACGACTCGAAGAGACGAAACTATGGAAAAAACCAGAAGCATGACTACGCTAAATGTGTACATGGTGGGCGTCTCAAAGGGGCGTTCCACCAATACTGTGATTTTGTATTTAGGGACAGCACCCCGGGGAGAAGGGAGAGCAGATGGCCTAAGGGAACAGAAGGAGAGCAGTAGGCCGAGGACCCTTAGAGAGCGGATGGGTAGGCAGAAAGGGTACTGCTTCTCGACATAGGTTTCATCAGAGATTAAGAGAGTTTGAACTTCTTTGGAAGTCAAACGGCTGACACCTTTTTAGGTAAAGAACTTGTTGAGTAGGGATGTCATCTAGCATAGAGTAGGGACAGATTTAACTTGTTCATTCTTTTCTGTAAATGACGCATCATATTCATTTTGTGTCTATGCTATTCAATTTGCTGATTCTAGAATTGGTTTTGATTGTATTCTTTTGTAGACTGAGATTCTTTAGGGAATTTATGTTCCTTTTAGTTCCTGTATACTTGTTGAATCTTATATTGAGAGGATTGTATTTGCAAATAACTTTGGGATTATATTACATTTTTTTAAACTTTACCAGTCGTAAGTGGTTCTTCAGAGTTGCGTCAGTCTATGGGGTTGATCTAACTTATATGGGTTTGCCTTTTACTCAATGACAGTCAATAATCGATCCAAAAAGGATGAATGAGATAGGTATCTAGGTGATCAGATAAGATATCAAAATCTCATTCCAGGCAGTTGGTAGCAGAGAAAGATGGTTGGCTTCTTGAGGAAGGCAACCTAGGTTAGGTCTAGATTACCCCAAGGCCCCTAGTCATCGACGACCAGAAGAAGAATCCCTGCCGAAGAAGGTGCTGACGGTGCGAGAGAGAAAAGCAGCAGAGTCGGTCGAGAGTGAGTATAAGGGTCATGCGTTGCCAGATTGCGGTGTTTTGTGTTGTACCTGTGTTGTAATGTCAAGCGGAGTTGAATGCCTGTAGTGTGATTGTGGGAAGGTTGTGAGCGCGCGCAACCGGATAAAATCTTAAGTCCAGGGAAGGGTTTAAGTGGTTCGGGTGTATCGAACACCCAGAGTAATTGTCTACCATTGTAAAGGGGGTCATGAGGTACCATTGATCGCCCGCAGGACCGAGATAGGGGGAATGTCTGAGTGAGTGTATGAGTAACGGACGCTGGTCGGACGTTTACTATGTGTAAGTAACCTATCAGATAAGGCGAGCGTCTGAACGTGAGAGGAAAGACGTCTCGTCAGTTGAGGTGACAATTACAGTTAGACTGTGGACGTACAGTCAAGAAAAGTGATCGCTTGGTCGGAAGCAGTCATTTTTCGGCGTATGAATGAAAACGCATGCAAGACCGTGAGACGAGCTGAGAAAGGAGGGGAACTGCTACAGAGGGGACGAGTGACGTCAGCGTAGAGCCGCGCTGGGATTGGCTGGTGAGCGTAGAACCGCGCTGGGATAGGCTGGTCAGCGAGAGCCGCGCAGGGATTGGTGGTTTGTCATCGGGAAGTAAATAAGGAAGAGAATTAAGGAAAATCGTAGATTCTTGAAAATGAAGTGTTTTAAACGTTTAAGGGCGATCTTTAAGAGAGATAGAGGAAACTCGTATGCAGGGGAAGAAGCCCCACCGGAGGGCACACCAGCTTATTATATGGCTGTGAATGTAGGGTTACACTCAATACTATGGATCTCCGAGTGGAGTAAGATAACAGAAGGAAATAAGGAACTGACGTTCCCGAAATACGGGACGTTTAGGTTAGAAGCATTGAATCAGCTGAAAGCGGTAATGCTCGCAACGAGACCTCTACCGAGGCCAACACAGTTCGAAGCCCTCAGTGCATGGTTCAGGGCGGCAAACGACAGGAGCTTGAATAGGCGCCAAGAAAGAGTGAGACGATCTGTAAGAGCAGTGCAGGATGCTAAATGAGATGATGAAGCCAAAAAGTGGAGGGTGCAAAGAATAGAAGCAGACAAACTGTACCCAATGCTAGAGGCTACGGGAGAAAAGAAACCTCCAGAAGAGGATGAGGAGAGCGAGACGGAGGAGGAACTGATAGATAGGCTATTATTAGACAGACCACCTCCGTACAACAGAGAAGCCGAAAGTCCCGAACTACAGCAGGGGGACGGGGCTAGGATAGGGGAATATAGACCGCTCCCCGTAACAGAGTGGGAACCCAAGAAAGGTGAGGAAGTACCTCAATCTAGTCCCGTACAGAGAGTAGTAGGAAGATTTGTGGTACAGAAGGGGCCAGAAACGGAGTGTACAAGGTCGCACCAACTGCCAGATGCTCTACAAGTACCTGTTACCATAGGTCCTATAGTGTCAATCTACAACCCGGAGGGAGCCCAGCAGGAGGAACAGGCACGGTGGGACAGGGAAAGGGCAGAGATGGAAACTAGGAACAATACGATTGATTCCCAAAGGCAGTTGCTAGGACCAAGGAGTCGGAGTACCCCATTGAATCCGATCACGGATCCCTGGGTAGAGCAGGGGGGTCAGAGAGGACAGATGGATCTGAGGGGACCGAAACCGAAATCCTTTAAGGAGTTAAGAGAGTACTTGAAAGAATGGGATGCTGCCGTAGAGACTCAGAATAAAAGAATAGAAACAGAAACAGAATGGAGAGATAACAGGATCCTCTCTCACTGCGGAGCTGGCGAAAGCAGCCCGGAGTGGGAGGGAGGGAGTCAAGGAAGCAAAGGAGATACTTGCCATATCATCAGTGGCAATAGACAATTGTGTGAAGACAAGAGTACAGGATGTGGGGGGATGCCTCGCCCCATCCTTAGTGAGGGAGAACGAAGGACACAGGAGTACCGAGATAGTTTCAGGTGCACTCACCATGCCCCGGACGAAAATGTGCGACACTGGAGTCACGAGGGTATGGGGAGTCGCGAAGGGTCTCGCCATGCATCCGGTGATCACGGACGGGATCGCGGGAACATGGAGGGCCGTGAGGGACCTTTCCGTTTATTGAGTGACACCAGACAGCAAGGGAATAGCAGTGATTTAGAACAGAACGGAGGATCCTATCTTGCATCTAGAGAGACCGAGCCAAAAAGACAGAATGCAGTGATGGGGAATAGAACGTTGTTCCACCATACCCCTAGGGAAGATGGGAAAGCTTGGGACCTAGAGAGGTGGGAACAAAGAGAAGCAAGGAGGACTCCTCATAACTCACCTGTGCCTAGACGTAGGACTCGTAGTGGGGGTGAGAGGGATGTAAACGAACCACCTAGGAGTGAGGTACTGAGAGCTGAGATAAAAGCAAAACGGCTCGATGTAACCAGTTTGAAATCAGATTTGGATGAAATAATAGACGGCACATTGCCAATGGAAAGGATCGATCTGTATGAACAGGATGAAATACTGTTTATGTCTAAGGATGTTACTCGGAAAGCGAGGTCAGTTCATGAAAAATTATCTGAGTTGGCAAACAGGTATATGATAGACTTATCACGAACTAAAGCTTTACAGGGTAACCATAGGTTAAACTGCACGGATCAGGATCTAGATGAGCGTAGGACGATTGGGCTGAAAATACACATAAAGGAACTGATCTTGAGTATCAGATTGTGGAGGAATTTGGATAAATGGGTAGAAAGATGGTCCAAGAGGGGATCCGTCAGAAGGAGTGCACTTGCGGGGTCCCCGGAGGGAGGGCTAATGCGAATGGAAGCTTTCCCTTTGCGAGAAATCGCGAACGGAAACTACGTGCATGTGCCCTGGAGTAGGGGGGATCTAGCGGCATTTACCAATTCCTTCCCAAAGCTAAGGGAGAATCCCGTCGAATGGTACAAACAGGTAGAGAGGTTCGTGAAGATCTCTAAAGTACTGTGGGTCGACTTGAACACCCTGTTTGATATTGTAGTACCAGGAGATCTGTGGACGGCATGCAAGCTTAGTGTTGAATGGCCCATTTCCGAACCGGATAGAGATGCCCAGACGAATGGGCCATCAGAGAAAGTCATGGAAAAGTACGAGAGGGTAATGGCATGGTTGAAAGAGAAGGTGCCGTTGCAGGACATAGACTGGGTTAAGATAGATCGAACCACTCAGGAACCTAAAGAGACCGTTCACGAGTACTATGAGAGATTGCTGAAAGCATTCAAACAGTACAGTGGATTGGACGTGATGGACCCCAAAGACATAGGACAGTTTGTGTCGAAGTTCGTCCTGGGATTGAGATCAGACATAAGCCTAATGATTCAACAGCATTTGATCTGTTGGCAAAACAAACCTTTAGATGAGATCCTGAGGTATGCGAGGTACTGTAGCGATGAAATAGATTCGAAAGCAAAGAAACTTAAGGAGAAGCTGATGTTGGTGCAGATGCAGTCAGCTGGAAAGGGTGGACAGCGGCAGCAGGGAACAGGAACCCTAGGGAAGAAACAGATTAATCAAAGCAGAGATGAGGAGGAAAAACCGAGACCTAGGGTAGATATCGCGACACTGAAAAAGGCAACGAGGTGCCATCAGTGTAACGAGGTGGGACATTGGAGACGCGAGTGTCCCTATAATGTCGAGGCGGGGGAATTAGAACAGGAGGAGGATGAAGTTCAGAACAGCCTAGTAAAGGGAACAGCGGTCCCGAAGGGAAAGTTTATCAAAGGGGGGACTCAGACCCATCGAGCTCAGTTCCCTCAACCGCCTCGCATTGCAAATGGAGGGAAAACCTATAGACAACTACCACTGTTCGTAGGAGGAGAAGAATGCTACTACGTTGATCCCCTTACAGGACAGCGAGTGAATAGAGAAGAAGACTGTACCCTAGGGGCAGCCCTGGAGGTAGACCAGAGGGGACCATACGTGGAGGCTGAGGTGGCTGGATGTCCTACGACCTTTTTGGTGGATACGGGGGCCACTCGATCCACTTTGAGATTGGCGGTAGTCCCAGGTCTGCCAATGTTGGGAGAAACGATCCAGGTGGTAGGAGTCGCAAATAGGAGAATGACGAATCCTCTGACAGAACCAGTGTCGGTGAAAATAGGGAAATACAGTGATGAACACCAGTTTGTGATTTGTGATTCAAGCCCTGTGTGTCTGCTAGGAAGAGATCTGTTGTGTAAACTAAACTGCACCATATATTGCACACCTGAAGGAGTAGAAGTGCAGACTAACGACGATGATGCCGATTTTAAGGTTGTAAACTCACAGGGATGTGTGGAACTATACCCTACCCTAACGGTGGAGGAGCTTCCACAGGACTTGAAGGAGATGGTGTCAGCTGAGGTGTGGGATTTTACTGGAGAAGAAATAGGACTGATAAAAGGGGTAGAACCGGTAAAGATCATGGTAAAACCCAATGCCGACTATCCAAGAACACCACAATATAAGTTGACACCGGAGACGGTTGCAGGAATAAAGCCTGTGATCGAATCCATGATTAAACAGGGAATACTGAAGGAGATCGTGGGAAGTCCATGTAACTCCCCGATTATGGGTTTGCAGAAGCCTAGTGGGAAATACAGAATAGTGCAGGATCTTCGAAAGATTAATAATATTGTTGTCTAGGCATGGTCGGTTATTGTCGGCAGTGGATAGCCAACTTTTCACTGAAGGCAAAACCTTTACAAAAACTGACGCACAAGGGGGTGAGCGATCCGGTACCATGGGACAAAGATTGTTTGATGGCGTTTTTGCAGCTGAGGGAGGACTTGTGTCGTGCCCCGGCTTTGGGAATGCCTGATTACGAGAAACCATTCTTGCTTTACTGCTGTGAAAGGGAAGGTTGTGCTTTATCAGTTTTGGCTCAGTTACACGGAAATGCCCGTAGACCAGTTGCATACTTTTCGGCTACCTTAGATCCAGTAGCCGCAGCGTTGCCCGGATGTCTCAAATCCGTTGCTGCAACGGGTGTCAGCATTGAAAGGTGTGAAAATGTGGTTATGGGACATCAGTTAGTGGTGTACGTACCGCATTCTGTGGAATTGTTAATGACTAGGACCAAGACTCAGCATCTGACGAATAGCAGGCTCACACGCTATGAGCAAGTCATATTGGCTGCTGAGAATGTGACCCTAAAAAGATGCTCTGTCTTGAATCCTGCTACTTTGATGCCACTTCCTAATGATATTGATGATGAAATTTGTACAGATCATGACTGCCTTGATGTGACTGAACTATGCACCAAACCAAGACCAGATATCGTAGATGAGCCATTGATTGACCCTGATGAAATATTCTTTGTTGATGGTTCATGCGTAAGAGACGATATCGGTCAGCTGAGAGCAGCATATGCAGTTTGTACCATTACCGGAGTAGTGGAAGCCGCCTGCCTGGAAGGAGTACACTCCGCTCAGGTAGCTGAAATCATTGCTTTGACCCGTGCCTCTTTGGCAGGCAACAAAATTCGAGTCACCATATACACCGATAGCCAGTATGGTTTCGGGGTAGTTCACGACTATGGGCAGTTGTGGTCTCAAAGAGGTTACATGACCTCCTCGGGTTCTCCCATTAGGAATGGAGAATTCGTGAGATTATTGTTAGAGGCATTGCAAGGTCCAGCAGCTATAGCGGTTGTTAAATGTGCTGCGCACACAAAAAACACAGATTTTGTGTCGCAAGGTAACCGATATGCAGATGAAGTCGCACGTTACTGTGCGGAACAGGGGTATTCTCTCACAGAGGTGGAAGTGGGGGGAATACAGGAAAGAACTGATTTGACTATGTTGTTAGAAACTGTAGACACGTGGGATGAACTGAAATGCGTTCAGGAGAATGCACCTGATTTTGAGAAAAAGGCATGGGAAACAGCTGGTTGTACCAAAAGTGAGATGGATTTTTGGATCTCTGCAGATGAGAGAGCAGTTTTACCAAACGAACTTGTTAGTCCAATGGCAAGGAGATTGCATGGATCAGCACACATAGGTAGAGATGCCATGGTGAGAGTATTCAGACAAACGTGGTACAATCCGAAGTTTAGAGTAGCGGCAGAAGCATTATGTCAGCGTTGTGTGATCTGTCAGCAGCTAAACGTAGGAAAGAGAACACCAGTCACACTGAGTCACATAGGGAGGTCTGGGGGGCCTTTCAATAGAATGCAGTTGGATTTTATTGAAATGCCCAAGTGCAATCGCCTCAGATACGTCTTAGTGATTGTCTGTATATTTTCCAGATGAGTTGAGGCTTACCCTACACGTAGGTGCGACACACTTACAGTAGCAAAATTGTTGCTTAGAGAACTGATACCGAGGTTTGGGGTGCCAGCCTCTTTGGAATCGGACAGAGGAACACATTTCAACAGCGAAATAGTGAAGATGCTATGTTCAGCCTTAAGTATAGACCAGAAGCTCCACTGTAGTTATCGACCAGAAGCTTCGGGAATTGTAGAGCAAATCAACAGCACCATCAAATCCAGACTCGCCAAAGTTTGTTCATCGACGTCCTTGAGCTGGCCTGATGCACTTCCATTGGTCCTTATGAGTATACGTAGCACGCCAGATAGAAGGACAGCTCTCTCTCCACACGAGGTGCTAATGGGGAGGGCCATGAGACTGCCATCGGTTCCAACTGCAGCACTGTTGAACATCACAGACGATTTGATCCTGGACTATTGCAAGGGACTATCTGACGCCATTCATTCTGTGTCCCTCCAGGTGCAGGCTGCAGAGGTTCCATCAGCTCAAGACCTGTGCCATGACCTGTGTCCGGGGGACTGGGTCCTGGTGAAGAAACATGTCAGGAAGAACTGTCTAGATGTGCGCTGGCGTGGACCATTTCAAGTCATACTAGTTACGAACACTGCAGTAAAGTGTGGAGGCTTGCCCAACTGGATACACGCCTCACACACCCGAAGAGTTCCAGCACTTCTGGAAGAAACAGCCCCTCTCTCTGATGAAAATCCAGCAGAAAGCGGAGAAGCCACAGAGAGGGAAAGTCAAGCTGTAGAGGTGGTCGAAGAGGCTGAGCCTGCGTCGGAACAGGCTGATGACGGTCAGGACACCAGTGAGACCGAAGTTGCCTCAGAAGAGGAAAGTAGCTGGGAATTCGGCTCAGACACCGATCAAGCTGTAAGCGGACAAGAAACGAGTCCAAGAACAAGGAGTAGGAGGACAAGGAATGGAGAAGCTAGTTGGCCGGAAAGAAGGAGAAGGTCAAGCTTGAGAGCAAATCCAGAGAGAACCCTTGTCCCGATCTCTGAAGATTCAGATCAAGACGAAAGAGCTACGGACTCAGGCTCTGAGAGTCCGAGAAGATCAAGGAGGGTACGTGTGCCCTGCAGAAGATACGCCACCCCCGAGTGGACCTATCTAGCAGCAGATGTCTTGGGGACAGAGATCTGGGAGAGTGAGAGAGGTGCAGGTGACCAATCTCGATCCAATTGTGAAGGTGGAAATATGGATGTTGACGCCTGGAATCGAGACTGAGGGGTTACTGATCTTCACACTCCCCGTTCCCCTTTACCTAAGTCGGATCAAGAACCTGGTGCTGAATCGATTAGAGTTTCCGACTTTGGGTCATCCAATACCAACACAGGAAGAAAAAGACATTCGTTTAGAACTGTTGGAATATGCCATTAGAGCTGCAGGTACTAGAATCATTGTAGATGCATAAAGACTTTTGTGATTAAGCCATAAAGAAGAAGATAACCTAGCACCGAGTGGAAAGAAGAATAAAATTAGGGATTACATTTAGAGGACGGAGAAGGGTTAGGGTTGTCTGTTGCTGAAGACAAAGAGACTTTTGTGCTTCACAGACTGCGAAATCAAATAAAGCAAATAAAGACCTGAAAGAGAAAACTTTTCCTCGAAAAAGAAAGGAGCCACGTTGTTTGTTAACATGGAGAATGGCAACCCAAACCGAAGGGTCAGATGCATAATAGGTACACTAATAGCAGTAGTAATTTCTCTTATCATTACAGTAGTTACCATATCATACATAGTAGGACATGCAAGTGTAGAGGAGACAACAGATGTAAAGCCTGTAACGACTTTGAAACCTGCTCTTGTTGGGAAGAAGGAGGAGAGCAATGAAATCCGTGAAAAGACGTTACTGGCAGGTGAAGCTCGTAGGTTACACGTAGACGAGTCACAGGGAAACTTTAGATCAAACGCATATGCCAAGTTATTATACGAGTATATTGATGCCATGGAGGCCAAAGATTGTTATGTTTGCATGCAATTGCCGGCTTCCGTAGATGAAGGCATCAGATATCATCACCTCCCACTGACATATGGGATAACATGTAGTTTATTGCTCAGTATATTTTATGGTCGAGAAGGGTTTGAGTACTACTTTTCAAATTATGATTCGGTACTGCCTGAAGTCCCGAATTATAAACAATTGAATAAGTGGGACTATTACAAAAAGGAAGATAGATTAGCCAAATTCTTTCTTCCTTGGGATACATTAGATACTTCATATGCACGCCGAAATAATCTGACTTGCAAAGTGTCAGAGATTGAGAAAAAATTCATTGGACAAGTTGATGACAGGTACAGGAGGCAGAAGATTCTAAAAATGTCAGGACAATGGAAAACAGATTGGACCGAAGAGGAAAAAGCACACAAAAGGATGGGTAGTAATGGTCCAATAGCTTTGGATAGAACGCAGAAAGGAAAGTTATGTTTGACTCGAAGCAAGACATATTATGAGAGTGTATTTGTAGGTGAAGTTAGTTGCGAACATGCTTTCCGGTTAGAGTATTACACAAAAGATTTCATGAAAGGGATGCAAGCGATTCCTAATGTATATTTTGTATGTGGAAGAAATGCCTATGTAAAATTGCCTGACAATTGGTATGGTTCATGTTATTTGGCAATTGTCTTCCCCAAAATATACCATGCAAAGGATTTAGAGATCATAGAGGGAAAGGCTTCGACAAGAGGGAAAAGGCAAGTAGGAGATGTTGAGGTAGTTGGAGATGTATTTGGAGCTATGTTTCCTCTTTTAGGTTTGATACTTAATGATGTTAAGATCAGGAGACTAGCTACAGTTGTGGATAGATTGTCTGCAAGTACTGCAAGGTCATTGATGCTAGTAGAAGGAGAGATGCAGTCGATTAGGGCAATGGTTCTTCAGAACCGTCTTGCTTTAGATGTTCTGCTAGCAAAAGAGGGTGGAGTCTGCAAGGCTTTGAAGGTCCAGGAATGTTGTACTTACATTCCAGACAATTCAAAACCACTTGAGAAGGTTATACGGAACATTACTGAGATACATCGAGAAATAGAAGATTTGACAAAAGTAAATGTGTGGGAAAAAGTAGGTCATGGAATGGGAAAAGTTGGAGGTTGGTTTGCCAATCTCGGTAAAAGCATTGTTTGGTACATCTTGAAACCTGTCTTAATAATTTTGATTTGCATAATCATATTGTGGGGTTTAGTGAGACTGTACAAATGGTATAGGTCAAACCGGTTGCAAAGGTCCATGAGAGAGCAATAAAGAAGATTAGCTGCTTTACAAGATCAGCAGTATAGAAGTTTAAGAGCTCTCGAGACGATAAAAAGAGGGAGCCTTGTAACTAGTTCTGTATAAAGTGACATTCAAATTGAAATATTTGTGATGACCCCTAGAGGTCATCAAAGGGGGGAACTGAGAGAGCGCAATTTGAATGGAAAATATATCCGTACCATATTTACAGGCTTGTAATGTAAAGTTAGAACTTGTAACGTGAAATTAGCCCTTGTAGCGTAAAATTAGCACATGTAACTTTAGTAATGAGAAATGTATATGTATTTACTCTAGAATGTGCATTAGTATTAGAAAGGCCCGTATATAGGTTGGGCTAATATAGAAACGTGTGAAAATGCTTAAGAACAGTAGAACGTGCTAAACGGAATTCATGTACGTATGTAATTAATTAAACGGAGAAAGAGATGAAATGTAAATTGAAGAAACGTGCAGACTACATAGTACTGTGTAAGAACGAGGGTATAACATTGTATTTTATGTAACATGGATTCGATTATAATCAATGATTTGCTAATTCGATTATATGTATATGTGTGTTAAAAGTCATACCGTATAGAAGAGTTTGTAGGAATTTTAGAATGGTGTGTTCATATGCTATTTTAACCTAACGGACCAAGTGTTCGCAAGAGTGTAGTCCACTGCATGTAATTTAGTGGTCCCAGGGATAGGGGGATAGCTTTGATCTGTACGTGCGAGCCAAGAGTCAAAGGTCTCGTTAAGTTAAAGTGACAATGCTGGATGAAGTTTTATGGCCTAGTGCGATAAGGGACGCTTGGAATTTGGAGTCCTGTTTCGAAGTGTCTGTTTTCGAGGTGACCAAGGGGGTTACAATCACAATTGTAATGAATAGAGCTCTGTTCAGGTGATAGACTTTGGTCTGGAGGTGTCAACTGGAATGTCATGGGGTTACCAGCACGACGGAGACGGCGCCATGAGAAGAAAAAGGTCAACTTAACAGACGACTCGAAGAGACGAAACTATGGAAAAAACCAGAAGCATGACTACGTGAAATGTGTACATGGTGGGCGTCTCAAAGGGGCGTTTCACCCATACTGTGATTTTGTATTTAGGGACAGCACCCCGGGGAGAAGGGAGAGCAGATGGCCTAAGGGAACAGAAGGAGAGCAGTAGGCCGAGGACCCTTAGAGAGCGGATGGGTAGGCAGAAAGGGTACTGCTTCTCGACATAGGTTTCATCAGAGATTAAGAGAGTTTGAACTTCTTTGGAAGTCAAACGGCTGACACCTTTTTAGGTAAAGAACTTGTTGAGTAGGGATGTCATCTAGCATAGAGTAGGGACAGATTTAACTTGTTCATTCTTTTCTGTAAATGACGCATCATATTCATTTTGTGTCTATGCTATTCAATTTGCTGATTCTAGAAATGGTTTTGATTGTATTCTTTTGTAGACTGAGATTCTTTAGGGAATTTATGTTCCTTTTAGTTCCTGTAAACTTGTTGAATCTTATATTGAGAGGATTGTATTTGCAAATAACTTTGGGATTATATTAAATTTTTTAAAAACTTTACCAGTCGTAAGTGGTTCTTCAGAGTTGCGTCAGTCTATGGGGTTGATCTAACTTATATGGGTTTGCCTTTTACTCAATGACAGTCAATAATCGATCCAAAAAGGATGAATGAGATAGGTATCTAGGTGATCAGATAAGATATCAAAATCTCATTCCCCGCATTAGCATCTCACAGACCAGTTATAGATTATAATGTTATTTATTTCAAACAATGGATAAACATGTTTATTTGAGGTTTAATTCAGGAAAAAGCAAACACTCGTAGGAAATACAGGTTTATGTAAAGCGTGCAACATATGCAGATCAGTCTTGATCCTGGGCCCAATATGAACAGTACAGCCCAAACTGCCACGCCAGGTCCCCCCTGAACTGGACACAAGCATCTTAGGACTGGTTTCGGGCTTTCAGCCCTCATGAGCCAGGATAGCTGGATTCCAGTGGCATGGAGAGCACGGGACCCACCTGTGGCATACCCGTCCAACTCCGGCTGACAAAAGCTAAAAGAACAACTGATGGACAGAATGCAAAACAATGTCATACATTCACCCCAGTACAGAGATCTGGGTCTAAATCCATCGTTTTTTTGCTCACCATGCCATACCAGTTTGGATCCAGCCATATGCAAATCAGTCTTGATCCTGTGCCCAATGGAACAGTCCAGGCGGAACGGCCAGGCCAGTCCTCCCTGGCATGGAAACAAGCATCTTAGGACCAGTTTCAGGCTTTCAGCCCTCATCAGCCAGGATAGCTTGATTCCAGTGGCAAGGAGAGATTGATACCCACGTCTGGGCATACCCGTCCCACTCGGGGTGACAAAAGCAAAAAGAATAACTGATGGACAGAATTCAGAACAATGTCATACATTCACCCCAGTACAGAGATCTGGGCCTAAATCTATGGTTACTTTGCTCACCATGCCATTCCAGTTTGGACCCAGCCACATGCAAATCAGTCTTGATCCTACGCCCAATGGGAACAATCCAGCACGAACTGCCAGGCCATGTCCTCCATGGACTGGGAATAAGCATCCTAGGACCTAGGGCCATGCCGTACAGAACAGAAGTAAAGGCAGAATGCATTCATGGGATCTGAAGACCTGTGAATTTGAGTTGAGGAGAAGTTGTATTGTGCAGAGATGGGTTTGGGTGCAGGCCGGGGAAACTCCAGCCGAACCCTTACTGAGGCAGAGGTTCCTGTGTTGTGCCAGAGGCTAAGCTCTCCTCTTGCTGGTTCAGAGACACGCTTGCCATAAGTGGATTAGAAGCTGTGTGACCTAGACGGTGCTTTGTCAAGGCAAATGATCACCCAGCTCTTTAGAGTAGGAGCTGTGTGTTCTGCCTCTTCATGGCCTTTCTACTAGTCCCAGATTTGGCGGCGCAGTCTAATCCCAAATCTCTTGTGTTATTCAAAGTGTTTCCAGTTTAGGGGTCACAGGTACCCAGTTCAGTGTAGACAGTTTCTTAAAATAAACTAGTTTGTGTGCCTGTAGATATAAGGAAAGGAGAGGAGGTTGTGGGCACTGCAGAGTAGGGTGGCCAACAGGTATGGGCGCAAATTCAGGATGGTGAGTGTAATAGTTCGGGACAAGGGGTCAAAATTCAGGACAAAAATTCAGGACAGGAGGTCATAATTAAGGACAAAAATGTGGGGCAACAGGTATGCTTTGCAGACACATCAGTGGATGTCATGCAATAGTATATAAATAAATAGGCAAGGAACATAAGTACAAGTCACTTCTCCTGCCCTGTCACTTCTCCTACACCGTCACCGCTTCTTCCCTGTCATTTCCCCTGCCCCGTCACTGCTCCTGCCTGTTCACTGCTCCTGCCCCATTCACTGCTCCTGCCCGGTTCACTGCTCTTGCCCCGTTCACTGCTCCTGCCCCGTTTACTGCTCCTGCCCTGTCACTGCTCCTG
Organism: Lissotriton vulgaris; assembly: GCF_964263255.1. Lineage (NCBI taxonomy): Eukaryota > Metazoa > Chordata > Amphibia > Caudata > Salamandridae > Lissotriton > Lissotriton vulgaris. The sequence continues at coordinate 1,860,774,070 of NC_141689.1, forward strand.
CCTTGTCACCTCTCCTGCCCAGTGACCACTCCTGCCCAGTGACCTCTCCTGCCCAGTCACCTCTCCTGCCCAGTCACTTCTCCTGCCCAGTCGCCTGTCCGTCATGTCACCTGCATGTCACGTCACCTGCCTGTCACATCACCTCCCCCATCACTTCTCCTGCCCCATCATTTCTCCTGCCCCGTCACTTCTCCTGCCCTTTCACTTCTCCTGCCCTTTCACTTCTCCTGTCCCGTCACTTTTCCTGTCTCCTCACTACTCCTGCCCCGTTCACTGCTCCTGTCCATTCAGCGCTCCTGCCCGATTAGCACTCCTGCTCATGCCTAACCACTTCTCTTGCCCCATCACCTCTCCTGCCCCGTCACTTCTCCTGCCCCGTCACCACACCTGCCCCGTTACCACTTCTGCCCCGTCACCTCTCCTTCCCCGTCGCTTCTCCTCCCCAGTCACTTCTCCTGCCCGTCACTTCTCCTGTCCTGTTACTTCTCCTGTCCCATCACAGTTCCTGCCCTGTTCACTGCACCTGCTCCGTTCACTGCTCCTGCCTCGTTCACTGCTCCTGCCCTGTTTTCTGCTTCTGCCCATTCAGTGCTCCTGCCCGATTACCGCTCCTGCTCATGCCTAACCATTTCTTCTGCCGCGTCACCTCTCCTGCCCCATCAACTCTACTGCCCGTCACATCATCTGTCCATCCTGTCACCTGCCTGTCACTTCTCCTGCCCAGTCACTTCTCCTGCCCAGTCACTTCTCCTGCCCAGTCACCTCTCCTGCCCAGTCACCTCTCCTGCCCAGTCGCCTCTCTTGCCCAGTCACCTCTCCTACCCAGTCACAGCTCCTGCCCAGTCACCGTTACTGCCCAGTCATTGCTCCTGCCCAGTCACCTCTCCTGCCCAGTCACCTCTCCTGCCCAGTCACTTCTCCTGCCCAGTCACCTGCCATCATGTCACCTGCCCGTCACGTCACTTGCCTGTCACGTCACCTCCCCATCACTTCTCGTGCTCCATCACTTCTTCTGCCCTTTCACTTCTCCTGTTCTTGCACATCTACTGTTCCGTCACTTCTCCTGTCCTTTCACTTATCCTGTCCCGTCATTTCTCCTGTCCCGTCACTTCTCCTGTCCCGTCACTTCTCCTGTCCCGTCACTTCTCGTGTCCTGTCACTTCTCGTGTCCTGTCACTTCTGTCCCATTCACTGTTCCTGCCCCATTCACTGCTCCTCTCCGTTCACCACTCCTGCCCGATTACCGCTCCTGCTCATGCCTAACCACTGCTTCTGCCCAGTCACCTATCCTGCCTGGTCACTTCTCCTGCTTGGTCACTTCTCCTGCCTGGTTAACTCTCCTGTCCGGTCGCCTCTCCTTTCCCATCACTTCTCCTGCCCCGTTCGCTGCTCCTGCCCTGTTCCCTGCTCCTGCCCCGTTCCCTGCTCCTGCCCTGTTCCCTGCTCCTGCCCCGTTTCCTGCTCCTGCCCCGTTCACTGCTCCTGCCCCATTCGCCACTACTGTCCTTTCACTGTTCCCGCCTGGTCACCGCTCCTGCACATGCCTAATCACCACTCCTGCCCCGTCACTTTTCCTGCCCCATCACTTCTCCTGTCCCGTTACCTCTCCTTTCCTGTCGCCTCTCCTGTCCTGTTACTGCTCCTGACCCATCACTTCCCCTGTCCCGTCACCACTCCTGCCCCGTCACCCCTACTGCCCGTTCACTGCTCCTGCCCCATCACTTCTCCTTTCCCATCACCATTCCTGCCCCGTCACCCCTCCTGCCCGTTCACTGTTCCTGCTTTCACTGCTCCTGTCCGGTCAGCACTCCTGCTCATGCCTCTTCACCGCTCCTGCCCCATCACTTCTCCTGTCCCATCACTTCTCCTGTCCCGTTCGCTACTTCTATCCCTTTACTGCCCCTATCCGTTCACTTCTCCTGCCCAGTCACCTCTCCTTTTCTGTGGCCGCTCCTGTCCCGTCACTGCTACTGACCAGTCACCTCTCTTGCCCCGTCACTTCTCCTGCCCCGTCATTTCTCCTGACCAGTCACTTCTCTTGCCCTGTCACTTCTCCTGTCCTGTCGCTTCTCCTGCCCGTTACTTCTCCTGCCCAGTCACCTCTCCTGCCCCATCACCTTTCCTTTCCTGTTGCCTCTTCTGTCCCATCACTGCTCCTGACCAGTTCCCTCTGTGTACAACATTAACAAATTACACAAGGTGGCAAGTTCCCCACAGTACTCTGTTTGGAGAAAGCTCCTCTGAAATCACTAACTCATCTCACCAGCACATGCAATGCTAAAGGCAGGCAGCGGGCGGGGGCATTGTAATTCCAAAGGGGATAATAAGCCTCAATTGGAATGACAATGGGCCTGCCCTCGGTCTGTGTGAGCTCAGGGAGGGGCTGCTGCAGCCTCTGGAGTTTAACAGAGAAGTGCGAGCCATCCCCTGGCACCACACGAGCTGAAATGAAAACTGTATCGTATTAATTACGACTATTCTTGCCGTCTCAGGATGCTTTTTTGAAAGAAAGAAGTAGGGGGGCAGACTGAAATAATTTTTAAAAGTAGGGGCACGCCGTGCCCTGCCGATCCCGCCCACTTCTACCACTGATGTGGCAAGACATCCAAGGGTTCTATGACTATGCCGAGGCACAAGGCTATAGGTCAAGTTCCTTTATAAGGCACTGGAGTCAGTCATTTGCAATATACTTTAAATGTAAAGTGGGGTATTTTAATTCTTATGTATTCCTCCATTCAAAATGCCGTTTTGCTGATTCCCTCTATATTCTAGTGTTTCACACTATGTCCTTCCCCAAACACTTTTTTCTCTGAGTTTTTTCAGAGCCTCCTTCACCATTTTCACTTAAAATGTTATAATATTACCTCTTCTCCATTTCCATTCCTTCCTTTTCTAAACACTTTCATTATAAAAGTATATTAATCAGAATCTGCATTGACAATGTAAGCTCTTCACCTTAGAAAAAATATACGGATCACAGAGGCATATTATCAAGAACGGCGATAAAATTATCGCCGTTTTAGTGGCAGGAAACTGCCGCTAAAACGGCGATCATGGGCTTGATAATATGTCCTTGTGAATTCCCATAGTGGCCCAGGTTCTGGTGTTAACCTGGGCTGCTATGGGAATTCACAAGGGCATATTATCAAGCCCATTATCGCTGTTTTAGCGACAGTTTCCTGCCACTAAAACGGCGATAATTTTATCGCCGTTCTTGATAATATGCCCCACACATTTTTGCTTGGGCCCTTACGTAAAGGAGCGAAGCCATTCATATCTAAGTACAGCAGAATTGCAGGAGATGTGCTCATTCCCAGGGACACGATACAAAGCACTACCACCGTTTTCTCAGCCTTCTTTTTATTAGCAGTGGCTGCTGCGACACCAAGACACAAGGCAAAGACGCAATTGATCCACCTCCTTCAGCCATTGGTTGATGGAGGTCTTATTCTCAGTTTGAATAAGCCTGTACTACTATCATTGGCAGTGGCAGCCTGCTCGGAATGGGGTTGGTCGGTGGGGGCGAATGCAATAGCAGCACTGGAAGCCCCCAGGCTCCCAAACTCTCCCAGCCAATCACGATGCTGCTCATGCACCGTCGAGGTCTGAGCGCCCTGTTTGGCCTCTCAGGCTGTGTCTGGGAGCCTGGGCATATTCTTCACTGGGCTGTGCCACACAGCCAGGTGGAGAACATGCTAAGTACGCATGACTGGCCAGCCTTAGAGGGTGGAGTTTTACTTGCGGAGTTACTTCAAGCTCATTTATGGGTGCATGCGAGTGTCATGTGGAATCAAAGGGGATGGATTAAAAAAAGAAACATTTCTAAACCTCAGGTGATATAATTGAGTTAAACATCTTCTCTACAACTCTGAATTGTGGAGTGGTGTGGCTCACTGGTTAGAGGCAGCAGACCCGGAGGCAGAGGTCGGCCCGGGACGAGGGTTCGATTCCCGACGCGGCAGGGTCTTGGGCCATGGTCAGTGGACTCGATAATTCTCGCCTCGTTGCCCACTCCAACCATGGGTCCCACTCAGCAACTCTGGGCATTAGCTTGCTTAATCTCTACTAACGGCCCCATCAGCGCCGGGGATGCTTGTCTTCACCTTGGAGATGCCCAGGAGGGACCATCTCACAGGGAACGCCAGGATGGGTTCCCCAGCGGTATACAGCGCCAGGACGCCCCTTTGCTGGGGCAGCTGTGCGCTTTACAAGTATACGACATTTAATTCACTACCCTGATCTGGGAAGTCGCAACCTTATCTCAAGACCAGTTGGGCCAGTCAAGACGTATTATAAATTTGCTTTCCATTAAGCAGCACATCCTTGGATGGCAGTGGCCGTACCAGTGGCATGTGAAATAACAGTACATGTTGTAGCACCCAGGATAATGTGCTGCATGGCTAAAAACTTATAAAGTCCCAGGCGGGACCTTTTGGCCATGCCAATGCTTGTTATATTTTAGTGTTATGCTCCTTTGACACAGTTAGCAGGTCTGCCTCACTTAAAATGACACATCGACCCTGCGCTCAAACCCCACTCCCCCCCCCCACTAGCCACTGCCCAGGGCTCAGGAGTAGAGGGGGTGTTGTACATTAGCGGGGGTTGGGCACAAGGCCTGTCCTGCAGCCAACCCTATGGCCAAAGTCTATGCACAGTGTGGGGTTGGCTGCTCAAGAGGGATTAGTCACAGTGCCTGGCCACAGTGCACAGCCACCCCCATGCCGTGATGCATGCCCAGATAGACTTGGAGGAGAAGTATGAAGTGGCATAAAGTGTACGAGAGGACAAACCTGATCCCACAATCCATAAACAAGCAACATGATCTATTTGTAAAACTAACATATTTTTTACAACAATGGTCACCTATTTGTCAATCATCATCCTGATCACTAAACTCTATACCCACACTACTGCAAACAACTTAAACCCTACACCTTGAGTACTGGATGCCCCAAAACCGTGGAAAAGTAAGAGGCACTAAAACAAGAATACATTTTTTTAAACTCTGTCTTATTGATATAAGTAATAAAGAGAGCAATGGCACATTATATGCATCATACCCATGTCCCAGAAACCTCTTCACCCCTCTAGACCCTCTAGATCATCAACTGAATGAATTCAGCCAGTATCCCATACTGGTAATAGTTCACTGGGCAGATAGTTCACATTCAATTCCTTCCCCTCAGGGCGGTTATGTGTGTCTACCGGCCCTACCATCCCAGAGTCCTCCCAGACTCTCTACCCCTTTCTTTTTGTAGTGTCCCCTTTCACACTGTTGTTAACACTAGCACCCACTTTCTGATAACCAGCCCCCCATATTTTTCCAAATTTCTGCAGACAGACCCTGCCCTTGTATACCTCTCTTTCCAACAACATGCATTTATCCACACCTGCCACCGAAGCCTCCTTTCAGGGGCAGTCCCACTTCTCCATCTCTGGGTTATGTCTCTTTTACCCCATATATCTAATATTCACCAGGATCTTCTCATAACTTGTCACCTCCATGGGGTCTCATATCCCAAGCAACGCAAGTTTGGGCTGCATCGCAGTATGCCCCCTAATCGCATCCTCTAACAATTTAGTGACAGCCTCCCAGAAGTGCAGTGCTACTGAGTGTGCATGAAAGAGCCTTCCACCCCACAGTTACGGAGGCACTTCACATTCTCTACTTCCCCCATTTTATGTAGCAGCTTACAGTACTTTCTATGCAGGATCTTTAGTTGAATCAACTGATAGCATACCGTAATGGTCAATTACGTAGGGAAGCTGAGTGCAGTTTTCCAATCTTCCTCGTCTATTTCACCCAGCTCCTGCTCCCAATGGTCTTGCAACCTCCCCAGTATATTTTTCAGTAATGTCAGATATTTTAACGAATAAGTCTTTGACCAGACATGTCCATCCAGTGCCCTCAATTCCAGTGGGAATTCCTCTTGGGTCTCCCCTGGGTATGCGCCCCTGGAGTACATGCTGCAACTCTCTATACTTAAACCATTGTGTCACTGACATCTGATATTCCCTCTGCAAGTGCCCACATAGTACAATCTCATTTGCATCCCACACATATGCTAGGGTGGAGAGGCCGATGTCATCCCACCTCTGGAAACCCTGTAATGCTCCAGTAAGCTCCAGTCCGGTACCTTCTCACAACAGTCTCTTTTAGGTTAACCTTTTATCCCATTTAATTTCTCTGTTCAGATCAGGAATATGTTAAATTTGGGTGTCATCAAACCTTCCCATAGGAAGGTTCAGTCTAAGCCACGTACCTAATACTGCCAATGTGGCAGGCTTCGCTATCATGCCCTCTAAAGCGCCAGGATGCCCTCTGGGTGACAGGCTGCGCTCTACAAGTATACAAATAAATAAAATAAATAAATAAATCATACCCAGCTTTCCCCCATATAGTGCATGCAAGTAACTCCTGGTGCCCATACCCAATCTGTCCACCTGGAAAGCAGGGTCACCCCAGGCCGTGTATTCCCAGCCATTAGAAAAGCGGACCTGGGATGCCTTAAAGCACTTCCTGACATTCAGCAGCACTATACCACCATCATATTTGGAATAATTCAGCACTGCCATCTCAATGCATGGGGGCCCACAGAAATGTCCTCAGCAGCATCCCGGATCTTATATGGGCTGTTCTGCAGAATATAAAGTAGCCTGTGTGGCACGATCATTTTAAACATTGCTGCCCTACCTAGTATCAATCAATCAATCAATTAGGGTTTTGTATAGCGCACTACTCACTAGTGAGGGTCTCAAGGGCCGGGGGGGGGGGTGGGGGTGGAGGCAGTTGAAGAGCCAGGTCTTGAGGCCCTTTCTGAATGTGTGCAGGGTCGGGGAGCGTCTGATGTTCACAGGGAGCTCGTTCTAGGTCTTGGCTGCGATGTGGGAGAAGGCTCTCCCACCTGTTCTGTTTCTGCAGATGCAGGGGACCTCTTCTAGGGCGAGGTAGGCGGATCGGAGGGAGGTTCCTCTTGGGTGCATGAAGGATAATCTTTTGTTGAGGTATTTGAGTCTGATGTTGTTGAGTAATTTGTAGGCGTGGGTGGGGAGTTTGAAGGTGATCCTCTTCTCGATGGGGAGCCAGTGGAGGTCTTATAGGTGTTGGGTCATGTGTTTGTGACATTGTGTCCCGGGGATGAGTCTTGCTGTGGCGTTCTGGATGGTTTGGAGTTTATGTAGAAGGGTTTTGTTGATATTAGTGTAAAGGGTGTTGTCGTAGTCCAGTCTGCTTGTTATGAGTGCGTGGATGACGGTCCTCCTGTAGTCGGGGGGATCCGGTTGAAAATCTTGCAGAGGATGCGTAGGCAGTTGAAACTGGTGGAGGCAATGCCATTGATCTGGCGGTTCATGGAGAGGGAGGAGTCGAGTATGATGCAGAGGTTTTGTGCGTGGTCTGTGGGGGTGTCGGGCTCCCGAGGGCTACGGGCCATCAGGTGTTTTCCCAGGTGGAGGTGCAGGGGCCGAGGATGAGGACCACAGTCTTCTCAGAGTTGAGCTTCAAACAGCTATCTTTCATCCAGGCTGCCACATTCTTCATTCCTTCCTGGAAAAAGAGTCTGGTGTCTTCAGGCTTCTTCATGAGTGAAAGGAGGAGCTGGGTGTCATCGGCGTAGGATATAATGCTGAGCCCATGCTGTTTGACGATGGCAGCAAGGGAGGCCATGTAGATGTTGAAGAGCGTGGGACTGAGCGAAGATACTTGGGGAACTCCGCAGTTGGTAGCAGTGGGTTTGGAGAGCAAAGGAGGGAATCTGCTCCTCTGGGTTCGGCCGAAGGATTGTATCCAGTCGAGGGCGGTTTCTTGTATCCCTGCATTGTGAAGTCTGGCTGCGAGTGTGCGATGTGAAACTGTGTCGAAGGCTGCGGAGAGGTCCAGAAGGATGAGATCCGCGGTGGGTCCATGGTCAAGTAGCATGCGGATGTCGTCGGTGGCGGCGAGGAGGGCGGTCTCGGTGCTGTGGTTACTGTGGAATCCTGACTGGGAGGCGTCCAGGATGGAGTTCTCTTCGATGAAGGCGATCAGTTGGGCGTTTACGAGTCTCTCGGTGACTTTGGCAGCAAAGGGGAGGAGAGAGATGGGCCGGTAGATTTTCTGGTCCGTTGGGTTGGCCGTTGGTTTCTTGAGGAGGGGTTTAATCTCTGCTTGCTTCCAGTCATCTGGGAATATGCCGGACCTGAAGGAGGCATTGATGGTCCATCCTAGTTTGGGCGCGATGGCAGCGGTGGCCCTATGGAAAATGTGCGATGAGCAGGGGTCCGATGGGGCTCCTGAGTGGGTTTTCTTCATGGTCGTGATGATGTGTTATATGGTGGTGGGATTCCAGGTCATGATGGGTGGCTTATCGGCGGCAAGGAGGGGGTGGTATCTGGCATCTGTTAATTGAAGTTGTCGTAGAGAACCTTGATCTTCAGATGGAAGTAGGAGCTGAGCTTGTCGCAGAGTTCTTGGGATGATGTGATGTCCCTGGCTTCTCTAGGTGGTTTTGCGAACTGCTGTATGATGTCCTCTCCAATCACGAGCTGCGATACGCGATACGCAGGAAACCGACAGCGGGGAAAGCCGGTCGTTGGATTTGAAAGCCACGACCATCACATACCCCGGGTCCAAGAACAAATATTATACGATGGTCGCCGTGACAAACAGGCGATTCAATCGAGAACATTTGTAAGTAAAAGCCCGCGTAGTGGTAAATAAATCATCGCCGCGCTTCAAGAAATAAGGGTTGGCTTCAAGATTATCACACTAAATGGTCAAAGGAACCCTTTTTGAGGAATAAATACGGGTCTTTTTAAAGATTATCTAACTGTGACATTGAAGTATCCCGTCTATGAAAATCGGGAAGGATTCTCACACATGTGTGATACCAGTAATAAGGAGAAAGATATTTAAACTGTCCTGATGAAAGGGGTTGTATCAATTTAAGACTACCGAAACACGTCGACGCCCTAGAGTTTGTTAAATTTGGAAGCGTCAACAGTATTGGGGTGACAGAGAACGAAAACTCAGCCCCCTGTTGTACTAAGTCAATCTGAATTAAAATCAGCAAGACAAAGTCAATTGTCTCATTTTTCTCCTGTTAGCCTCTGTGTATATACAGTGTGTTTTTAATCAAAATTTTCTATGTGATTAATTTTTGTATATCTGTGTACTACGGGTGATATTTTTAAATTGATAATTAAAAAAACGTGTTTTGATATATTTTGATTATAATTCTTCCTTGTAAGTGTTTCAAAATTTGCCATTGGCTTAAGGAGGGTGCCTGAGATGAGTGAATAGGTGCGGTGTGATTGGTCTTTACACTATAAAATTACCGAAAGGGAAACCTTTTCTTTTACTACATGATGTTGAACAGTTCCTTGGCGTTGGTTGCGCTGTTTTGAACTTTGTCTCTTATGAAGGTTCGTTTGGTGTCTCTTATGCGCTGGTGGTATTCCTTCAGAGCGCTCCTGTGATCGTTCCCTGCTTCCGTGGTTTTCTGGTTTTGCCAGGTTTTCTGTAGGCGTCTGCAGGAGTATCTGGCTTCTTGGAATTCTGTGGCGGACCTGGCGGCCCTCAAGGGGTGTTTTCTGGCAGGGTGGTGGAGGGGTGCTAGCTTTTCAGCGCAGCAGGAGATCCAGATGTGAAATTCCTTTGCTGCGGAGTTGGTGTTGGTCGTGGCGCTGGCGGAGGTCTTGGAGGAGGATGCTGTTGAGTAAGCATGGGCGGAAAATCCGTTACGCTCGCGGATTTTGCGGATTTTCGGTAAATTCGCAATCCGCGAGATTCGCGAATTTCCCGCAAAATCCGCAAATCCGCGAGCAGCGGATTTTATGGCTTGCTCGCACTGTTTGCGTGAGTTCGCGGCTTCCCAGTTCAACTTCGCGCCCTTGAATGGCAGGGGAAATTCAACAACCTCCTCCCACACCTCAATTGGCAACTGCTGGGATTTTCCCCAATTAATTTTGAAGCCGGGGTACCTCCCATATATTTGGAAAATATCCCATAGACTGGTCCGTTTTGGTTAGATGCAACAGAATATCATCCACATTGAGCAATATTCTAGCTTCCCAGATTGTGTCCTATGCCCAGCCCCATATTTACGCTTCTTTTCTCTCCCACTTGGCCAATGTCTCCACTGCCAGGACAAAGAGCATCAGTGATAGGGGGAATCCTGGTTTCGCTTCCCTCTCGATATGGAATTCACAGGATAAAAATCCATTAAATTCACTCTGAATCTCGGCCCTCTATAGAGCAGCCAAACCTACTTTTTGGACTTGGCCCTTTTTGCCTTCCTCCTGTAGTTTGTCTGACCTGTTTTTGTTAGTTTTATGACTCTGGGCACTTTACCACTGCTGATCAGTGCTAAAGTGCATACGCTCTCCCTATTGTAAATTGATGTATGGATTAGTGACTCCATGATTGGCTTATTTGATTTACTGTCAGACCCTAGTACAGTGCACTGCGGGTGCCCAGGGCTGGTAAATCAAATGATGCTGGTGGGCTTGCAGCACTGGTTGTGCCACCCACAGAAGCAACCTGTAAATGTGTGTCTCGGGTCTGCCATTGCAGAGCCTGTGTGCAGTCTGGTACTGCCATGTTGACTGGGAATGTGCACCCAGTTGCCAGTCCCTAAACCTTCCCTTTTCTGCATATTAGTCACCCCTATGGTAGGCCCAAGGGCAGGGTGCATTGTAGGTAAAGGGTAGGACATACCCTGGTGTGTGTGGGATGTTCTAATAGTGAATTACAGCCATTTTCATTTTTCACTATTACAAGGCTACCTGTTCCCCATAGGCCAGAATGGGCAGTTTAATTATAACATCTTATAATCCTAACTGACTCAGGGAATTAGGAAGAAATTCGAGTTTAGTATGCCTGAACTCAGAATGATAAAATACATATTTTAGTTAGGTTGGTTTTAACATTCTGTGTTTGAAAATACCACTTTTAGAAAGTTGGTATTTTCTAGCCTAACTGTCCAAGCCTGCCTCTGCTAGGTTGCGTATTCCTGGTCTGGAGGAGTTTTAGTGACAGGGGCTGGGGTATTCCAGGAGACTGGGTGAGTCAGCACAGGGTTAAATAGAGCAATCTGCATGTAGATGGATGGTAGGAGTTGCACCTGGGACCTGAATAGAGCTGTGCCTGCCTTCCACAGTTCTGGCTCCACCTCTTGTGGTACGTTTGATGTCCCTGGCCCACACTGTCAAAGAAAAGAAGGACTCTTGTCAACAAAGTGCTCCAGGACTGCACAGGACTGATTTGGTCTAGGCACAGACACTCTCTGCCTCCAGAGACAAAGGATTTGCTAGTATAAATATGGGGACTCAGACCCCAGAACTTTAGATCACTTTTGGGAAACAAGAGGAACCTTTGCTGAGGAGAGGAACCAGAGAAACTGAGGAGGAGACTATCGCTAAGCTGAGTCCTGTTTGGGGGAATGGCCTAATAGCCCGTGGTGGTTGCCTGACTGACAAAGAAAGGAGAAACGACTTTGTGCTACTTTCAAATCAACTTGTAAAGGATCTCCAATGGCTTGAGATAGAGCTTGCCTCCTCCTGATATCTCAGGGACAACAGACTTCACCAACCAGCTCCCCTGCCTTCCCTTGCTGGGAATTGAAGTGCCTGCTGTTGAGCTGGGCCTTCTGAGACACTGCGTGTTGCTGGGAGCTGGAAGCGCGACACAAGACGAAGAAGCGTGCTGCAACCGTTGTCGTCGCATCACAGGAGAAGAGTGTCGCTGTCGCAGAAGATGCCGCCGCATCACCGGGAAAGCGTGCCTCTGCTTCCGCTTTCGCCAACGCATCACCAGAGCAGAGTGTCGCCGTCACAGAAGACACAGTCGCATCACCAGAGAAGCATGTCGCAGGGCCTGTGGCGGCTCAGAAGAATCGTTGAGTCATCGCACGGCCGTTGGGCATGCACGCATCATTGTCGCATCAAGAAGAAGACGCCGTTTTGTTTCATTGCACTGGATCTTCATCGCATCACTGCGCTGCTGGTCGCATTGCCAAGGAGGCGCAGTAAGAAACCGACACATCAACTTCCCACATGGAGAAGAACCAACGCATCCCCAACGCAGCAGTAGGGACCCGACGCATCACCATTCTTGTGTGTAAGGAACTGACGCATCACCTTCCCTGCAACACTTCTGTTGTTTCACACTACGCATCCAAAGGTACATTGAACTTAAAGTGTTGCATTTTATATCTAAAGAGAACTAAGCTAATTCTACATTTTTTAAAGTACAGTATTGTGGATTTTTGTCGTTTGTGGTCTTGTGTTAAGTCTATATAAAAATACTTATTTTTATACCACAACTTGTGTGGTGTCCATCTGTAGTGTTGTCACTGGGTTACTGTATGTGTTCACAAATGCTTTACACACTGCCTCAGAGATAAGCCTGTCTGCTCGTGCCAAGCTACCAAGGGGGTGAGCTGGGGTTATTTTAGGAGTGTACCCCCTTACCCTGACGATGCAAGGATCCCTATTTGGTCAAAGGTACTTACTTCTGCCAACTAGAGACCCCCAAATCTAACACACTTGATATACCAGGTTCCCAATTTCCATCTTCGACGGCATCGCGAACAAGGGCTATTCAACCGAATTGAAGACCTTATCGGAATCTGTTGATACAACGGACCTTGGCTTCAGAGCATGCCCAGTATTTACCAGGGTGTTGTGGAGCTGTTGCAGATTCAGCCTGGTCGACCTGCAAGGCATAAATCCAGTTTGGTCCGAGTGTACAATGTTGGCCACCAACCCACTCAACCTATTTGTTAACACTTTTGCCAGGACTTTTAGCATCTGTGTTTAGCGGGGATATCGGTCTATATGAATCACACCTATCCCAGGGTTTCCCTGCCATAGGGATGAGAATGATAGTAGAGGGTTTAAGGTCTGCTGGTAGGTCCCTGGTCCAGTACACCTCCATGTACATTGCATGCAATGGAGCAGCCACCCTTCTCAGCACTTTTCAGAAGAAGTCCATCAGGAGCCCATTCAGGCACCGAGCTCCCATGGTTTGCATTAGGGTGAATGCTAACACAACCTCTTCCACCGAGAAGTATGCTTCCATCCTCCCCCAAGCTGTGCTTAATCTCTTCGCTGGACAATCCCATACAAACTCCATAGTTTCTCCCACGGGGGCTACCAATCTAGTTTTGTGAAAGTCTGTCATATAGTCAAAAAACGCTACTGCTATCTCACTACTCCCACTCACTTTGACCCGATTCTCAGGTGTAAGCTCTCTGATGTGCATCGCTTCCTTCTCTCTGCTCCTCCACCATGTCAATAGCTTCCCCGCCTTGTCCCCAACCTCATAGATTCATTCCTGTTTGGCAAGGTAGGAGGTTTTAATTTCATCCTGTGCCCTCACCCTGTATTCCACCCTTTGCAGGCCAAGGCTTCTCTTCTCCTGGGTGGCGTGGAGGCACTATACTTGGTGTCCAGTTGCAGTAATTCTAGTTCTAAGGCGGTCATGCGTCTGAGTCACTCTCTTTTCTCCCCTACTTTGTCTGAGATTATCAGTCCCCCTGATAGTGTCTTTATAGGCTCTGTTTTGCACTCTTGGGTTCACTTCGTAATGATCTCCTCTTGTTGTTCTCAAGGACGTTACTGCATTGTTTGATCTCCATTACCATTTTGACTTCCTCCACATGCATTTGAGCATTAGTCAGGGGGGCCCTGTTCCTTTCCCTGGGGGTCCAGCCAGCATTTGGCACCAGCCATAGCTCCTATTGTTCGAGCCAGTTCTATACATCCTGTTCCAACATGATAAAGTGGGTGGTCTCTTTGTGTATGATCTGCAATAAGCACATATTTCATATTCCGCTACCTCAAAACTCTTTTTAGCTGCACAAATGAACCCCTTTGTTTCTGCACCAGATTAGTGAAGTCCAGGTAAGTAGTAAGAAAGTAAAATATATTCGATCAATTGTATGACCATATCAAGATAAAAAACAATTGAACATCACAATTACAGAATAGAATCAATTTCATCATAAAAGGAGAATTAAGAAAGGGGAAAAATAGAAGCATATATGTTTAAAACCTGTTAAAACACAGTCCCTAAAATGTTTTTTCAGGCAAAGATACATTAGTTACCATATTAATGATCACAATCAGATGCCTTTTTATGAGTACCTAAGGGGCCACAATTCATTTTCACAATTTGCCACCTCAGCAGTTTTTCATAGCCTTCGCTCTCCTCCACCATGCATATAGCAAGAATCTCGAGAGTGCAAAGACAAGCCATCTGGTCGACTCTGTGTTAAAAATTCTTATGGCATCTGCTGAGTTTTTACATGATAGCAGACAACAAGCTGGTGCTATCCAGGTCCTACGCAAATCTATATAGGCTGTGCAATAGAGAATGAGGGACCTGCTAGTCTCTATAGCAGAGTGACACATAGGACATGTCAGCAGAAGTGAGTTTTGACCCCATTTACACTTTACAAAATTTAAAGGCAGAGTGCTGTATCTGAATTGTAAAAACAGCATTCTAGCCTGGGGTGGTTCTACGTCATCAAGGAACATTTCAAAACTATGGGTAAGTTTTATTTCAAGAAAGGCAGAGGTCAGTGTACCATGGGTATTCAAAGTTAAGATACATTGGTCTTGATAATACCAGAACCTCTTTTTCAGTGTAAGCACCATCCCTTTCTTAATGCCTTCAGGGCAGTCCCAGAAAAAAGCCCAAGCCAAGTTTATAGAACCAATCTCTAATCCCTCCTAGCCATTTAAAGAGCCCACTCCTTTTATGGAGGATAATTAACTCCGTCAAGCTACTTTTGAGCGGGACTTGAGAGTTATTGGTCCAGATCCTAATCCAGATGGTTAACACATTCAGAATGGCTTAAGGGGCAATGGATCTGAGACCGAGGTCCAATCTCAGCGGCAGGAGAGGGGTGTTCTTGGGTAAATTTTAAATTATCCTAATGAATCTATTTTCGGCAAGTACTAGTCCTTTTAGATTTTCTAGACCCCAAAGTTCCGCTCCATAGAGCGCTGCACCCAGCCCTTTAGCTCTGTGGAGTTCTAGCAATGGGGATATTGGTCTGTATTGGAAAACTTTGGCCCTCTTGTTTATTGCACTATCTATATGTTGGAGTGTTAAAGTGCTCTTTTCTATATGGTCCGGCCAGGCTACATTTTCCTTTATTTGAACCCCATAATAATCAAAGGATTTTACCCGCTCCAGGCATTGGGAGTTAAGAAGCAGCGTCCTCTTATGATGTTTATAGGGATTGAACACCATGTATTTGGTCTTATTACAATTTATTGCAAGCCCCCTTGAGTTACAGGCCCCCTCAAATCTATTGAGGAGGTTCCGAATTCCTCTTGGTGTTTTTGCAATCAGGAGGGTATCATCCGTGAATAGCAAGCAGGGGACAGTTTTGCCTGCCATTTTAGGAGGGTCACCATCACAGTTAAAGAGCTCACCTATGATTCCATTCACAAAAAGTGTGAATAGAGTAGGGGCCAGGACGCATCCCTGGCGGACACCTTTTGGATATTAATATTGCCCGTAAGTCCACCATTCGTGTTACATCTGACCTTTGCAAAGTTGTTTTCATGCAAAAGGACCAAGATGTTAAGCAGGTATGGTGGTAGGCCCATGTCTCTCAGGACGGATCACAGTTGGGTTCTATTGATGGAATCGAAAGATGTTTTTAGGTCCACGAAAACAACGTACAGGTGGCCTCTATGATGACCACTCCCTTCCAGAAGATCATAAGGAATCTGAGAACCTGATCCGTTGTACTCGTGGACTCCATGAAGGCCGCCTGCAGATCAGAAACTACATTTTTTTTCTCCATCCATTGTTGGATTCTTACTAAAATGACCTTCCCAAAGATTTTTTGTGAAACATCAATGAGACTGATGGGTCTATAATTTTCAGGGGAGCCCTTTTCTCCTTTTTTAAATGGGGATGATATCAGTGCCCTTCCAGGAAGGTGGGATCTGTCCCCCTCCAAGATGGCGTTGAAAACTCTAGTTAATAGTGCCCCCAGATTTCAGGCTCTGCTCTGTACATTTCTCTGGGCAATTTGTCCAACCCAGGGACCTTCCCTTTCCGGATTGAATTTATGGCCAAGGTAGTCTCAACAGTGAGGGATATATCCTCCATTGAGGGCGGGGAGAAAAGAGCTTCCAACTGATCTATTCTTATTCCCCCCCCTCCCAGAGCTGCATATAATCTCCCAAAATATTCCTCCCAGATTTGAAGCTGCAGATGAAAATTATTTTCTGTTGTTAAACTACTAGAACCTTTGGCCATTAAGTGCTAGAATTTTTGACTGTTTCCCATCTGTGAGGCTTCCACAAGATCTCTCCATTTGTCAGCCTCCCATTCTTTTCTTGCATTTTCCTGGCTAGTAATGTAGTTTTTCCTGCTTGCTCTTATGTTATCTGGGGATTCAGTCTTTACCGCCTTCATAAGGATTTCCTTTGCCCGCCTACATGATTGGTTATACCAAGGCTTGGTGTATTTGCGAGGGAGGATGTTATCATTTATTTTACAAAAACAAGGTTTTATGGCATCATTTAGTTCCCCATAGACTTTCAAAGTGTCAGCCCTATTCTCATTTATTGGGGTGAATTCCACTAAGGCTCGCTCTACCCTTTTATACATTTTTGGAAGGGCTGTCTGGCCTAGGAGAATCATCGGCCATTTAACACTTCTCTCGTTATTACTTGTAATGACTGGGGCGTTATTTTGTATTGTAGGGCCATAGAAATCCAACATATTCTGCAATATTAAGAATAGAGCTTTGTGGTCACTGTTGTCCCTGTCTATAACCATCATATGTTTGATGTTCCCCAAGAGATCTATATCAACCAGAAAATAGTTGATTCTGGATTTAGATACCCCTCGCTTAAAAGTAAACCCGGCTCTCTTATCTGATTCAGTTCTACCATTACATGATCGTAGCCCATGGTCTATATTCAAAGAGTTTACTTGCTGGGATGCCCTGGTACACCTTTTTATTGGTGGAATTTTTAGTTTAGGGATTCCTCTTGCTTCGTCACCTTCGTCGATTAGCTCCTGGATATAGTCCACGGGCTCAAAGGTGATGTTTAAGTCACCGGCGATTATTAGCTGTGTCAGTGTTTCAGTGGGCCTCTGAGGGGGCCTCTGAGGGGAGCTCAACCGGTTGTATACATTTATGATCTTCAGGGGGGCACCCCCATTTGGGGGGGGATATTTCCATCCCAAGGATGTCTTCGCAACCAAAGTTGAAACATTTGAGCTTCCCTATCAGGGAGTTCTTCACCCATATCAATAAGCCCCCAACTGGGCGGCCCATTGGTCCCTTCTTTGCCTCGATGCTATAGGTTGTAAAATCTAGCTTGTACACTTTATCTACAGCCCAAGTCTCCTGAAGTAGACATATATAATATCTATCAATGAAAGCACCCCATTCAGGGTCATTGAGCTTGGAGTTTATACCCGCCACATTCCAGGACAGGATTGTTAAATCACCGTAGCCTGCAGTATTTGTCGGGAAATTTCTATTGTTCAAGTGATTTCCCCCACCTTCGGGAGGTGTGTTAGGCAGGGTTAAAATACCAGGGCAGATCGAGTTGTCTTCTACCCTATCATTTGACTGTATCCCGTTTATTTCAATAATTCCCTTATCCTCCCTTAACGTCTCTCTAGAAGCTCCATTGAGCCAATCTTGATTATCTAAGTCTGGGAGTGGCTGGTGCCTATTCTGACTTCTAGAACCCTCTGCCCTCTATTAGTAGCTTCATACAGGGGGCAATTCCTCCTCATCATCAGTGCTCAGACGCTAGCTACTTGATTCCTATAAAAAAGGGCCAGTGGCAGTAATTTGGGACCTTGCCCTTGGCTTCGATTTGCTAATGTCAAGCCCCGGTCAGTGAGCCACTGTGCTAATGAGCGAGATCGGCAGTTGATAACAATACAATCTCCCTTACATGTTTTCTCCATAGGGCCAACCCACCCAACCCTTCTCACAAATAAGATATCTCTAAAGTGAGCATTTGATAAATCCACCTTTTGAGCCAACCAATGGCACACCTTGTTCTTAAGCCCCTCGTAGGATTCCCTTTGGTTTTCTCTAAGTGGTACAATATCAGCTAACACTAATACATATGGGGAGCATTCAAGTGGGAGTTGGAGTGTAATTTTATCATCACCTTTGGCTGAACTAAGGGCCAGATGTAGGTAAATCCATTTTATCGATTCTAAAATACTGAATTTTACCGATTCGGTATTTCAGAATCTGTAAATGGAATGTAGGAAAAAAATCAGTAATAATTACAGATTCGGTAAAATTCGGTATCGGAGACTCGGTATTTACCGAATTGGTATTCCCCATTCATTCCTACGGGCCTTACTGGCCATAGGATTGAATGGGAAATGCCGATTCGGTAAATTTACCGATTCAGAATGTTTACCGAATCGGTAACTTTACCGATTCGGTGAATTTACCGATTCGGACGATTTTCAGTCCCCTACATCTCCATAGCCCAATACCGGTCGGAAACGACCGAAAATCGGTATTTTCGGCCATTTCCGACCGGTATTGGGCTACCTACTACATCTCGCCCTAGTTCCTAATCAGTTGGTAGGGTTTTCCCTGGTGGTACATTAGTTTCTCCCCTTTCGTCTAGAGGTGACGGTAATGAATTGTTTCCCCTGTCCCCTTTGGGCAGTCTAGCCTATTGGCTATTTCTAGGGCTTTCTTTGCCAAGGGTATTGTTTCCATTACAGTCCTAACACCATTGTGCAACTCCAAATAACTGTTGTTTTGATTCCTAGAGGCCATTCTTTGTTTTTGGAGATCCTGACGTTTTAAAACAATATCTTCTGCATCCACATTCATATTCATATTAGCCCCCGCCCTCCCTTCCCCAGCCAATCCCACCCTTATCCCTGTTACTGTGTTTAACAGCAGTTTAATGTCAGCCTCTAGTTTGTCCAATCTCAGTATTAGAGGGAAAAGAGTTCTTGCAAGAGATTCTTCTAAGAGGCTAATTAACATCTCTGGTGAGTTTGGAAGGGGTAACTCTAAAACCTTAGCATTTTCTGTGCGTTTACTCCGGGTTTGAGGCCCCTCCCCAGCAACCGCTCTTGGATCTTTGCTGCTTTTCTTTAGCTTTGTAGTAATAGAAGAGGATGATTTAAAAAACTGTTGTCTTTACCCTTTTTTCCTGTTCCATGCAAATCTCTGGATGAGCAGAGACCAGTTCGGGAGATCCCTGGCTAGATATTGACACCGAGGCCAACATAGAAAGTGATGGAGATTTATTCACTAAGTCTTTACCAACAATGGCCTGTGTAATATTAAAAGTACCTCTTTCCTCTAAAGTGACATCAGTTGCTCGACCGCCTTCTATTGATAGTCTTCTTTCAGCCATTAATATCGCCTTTTCTATTGCCATTGTTGCTCTTATCAAACATCCATCAAGCGTCGATGTTCCCTGGTTTTTTGGTGCTGTGGGCTTTATGCCCCCTGGGCATTGTTGTGTTGCCATTTGCCTTTTCTAGCTGGAGCTATAAGGCCTAGGCCCAGAGCCAGGTGGATTGGCCCCGCCCCACCTCTTCCTGGCTCGGACGGGCGCAGACGGGCCCACCCTTGCCCCGGGTTTCGCCCGGGGACGCCCGTGTGCATCCCGCGCTGCGGGAGCCCTTCAGGGGATTTGTAGCGCCTCCTGGCGCAGAAGAATGACGCTGTTCATGTGCGCCCCCGGGGACCCGGGGTAATGGAGTCCCGGGCGTCTTAGGCAGTGTAGGAATGTAGCAGCCCTCCGTGGGCTGTGCTGTTTAGCTGGAGCTGGAGCTGGAGCTGGCGCTGGCGTGAAGTGGCAGGGCAACAGCAAGATTTTTGGGACCCGCGCTGCGGGAGCCCTTCAGGGGATTTGTAGCGCCTCCTGGCGCTGAAGAATGACGCTGTTCATGTGCACCCCCGGGGACTCTAGGAAATAGAATCCCAGGCATTTTAGGCAGCGTAGGAATGTAGCAGCCCCCCATGGGCTGTGCCGTTTAGCTGGAGCTGGCGCTGGCGTGAAGTGGCAGGGCAACAGCAAGATTTTTGGGACCTCCGCTGCGGGAGCCCTTCAGGGGATTTGTAGCACCTCCTGGCGCAAAAGAATGACGCTGTTCGTGTGCGCCCCTGGGGACTCTGGGTAATGGAGTCCTGGGCGTCTTAGGCAGCGTAGGAATGTAGCAGCCCCCTGTGGGCTGCGCCGTTTAGCTGGAGCTGGAGCTGGCGCTGGTGTGAAGTGGCAGGGCAGCAGCAGGATTTTTGGGTGGTATATATCCACATCGCTGCCGTCATTGCTCCATGGGCCATGTTTGTGTGACATTTAAAGGATATTATCTCGGTCCCTAAAGTTCATCAGCCATACTATGATTTGCCTAGGGGTTGCCTCCAACACCTATGCCAGACCCAGGATTCTGTGGGTTCTCTCTACTGAGAAGATATGCAAGGGGAGCTCTTTGCAACACTGGCCCAATCAACCTTCCCACCACAAACAGTTCTACATTGGGTCCCTCCACATTATCCGGAAACCCTACCAATCACACATTGTGTCACCTTGATCTTCCCTCTGCATCCTCCAGGTGGTCTGTGAGGACCTTAAGCTCCCTCGTCATGGTGGTGCATTGCAGTGTAAGGTGTTTTACCGTACAGTTTGGAGTTGTGTTTCTCTCTCTTTCACCTACACCTCCAATTTTCTGTGATCATCTCTAGGGATCCCTTCCTCGTTCCCCACTGCCACTATTTGGGCCTCGAACTTTACCTTGGTGTCTTTAATTGACATCAGGATTTGCACTGTATTAGCCAAAAGGAGGTCCATGTCTCATCTGCTGCTATTGCACCTTCTTTGTCCTCATCTGCCATCACACCTTCAGATTTCATCTTGGCAGCACGGGCCTTTGCTATCACCCTCTTTCTCCTCTGGTTGCTCGTCTCACAACAGCTCAGTTGACCAGGCCTCCTGCCCCATGGTAGCAATTGTCATCTCCTTCTCTTCACCCATCTGCTTTTCTTTAAGAGTGCGCCAGGCACAGGAGCCGTTTCTCTGCCAGGACAAGAGGACAAGGAGAGGCAAGGGAGGAGGCACCCCTGGCATGCAGTATTATGCCGCCATGGCAGCCTTTGTCCTCTGCTGCTGCAGAAAGAACTGGACTCGTCTTCCCTGGGACACTCGGGCCGAAATACACCGGCTGCAGCAGCAGGCCGCAGGGGAACATCGCCCTATGCCCCAATCCAGCCGTCTCATTCTCCATGCTGTGTCTGGGCGGCATTCCTCATTGCAGTCTCTGGGCTCCCCACTGCTCCACAGCACAGGGCAGTCTTGGTAGCCTCTTTAACTCCAGGCATCTCTCTGTAGTGGTGGCATTGTGGCCGGATCAAGGCTTTTGCCACAATTTTGGCCCCGCACCACTTCGTACTCAGCTAATTTCAGGAGCAATAGCTGTCTGCATTCGGTGTATCAGCTCTGTCTCACACCACCGGCATTCCGGAGACCACGCCCCTCGTTGTTCCGGGGGTTCAGCAGGTTTTGGCTTTGGGACCCGTTTCCAGCAGGAGAGCTGCAACGGATGTCCTACTCCATGGATAGCCAAGCCACATCCCGGAGGAAACTCTTTTAACTATCACTGCTACCAAGTTGGCACCCTCCATGCACTTGACTTCCCGACCGCTTTGCTGATGCTACCTTTACTGAGCAGTGGCACAGATCACTGACCCATTCCACACCTATGCATCCTACATGAACAGAGAATACTGCTTCAGTGGCCTCAACTCCCACCCAGGACAAGTGATCACAACACATGACAGTCTGATTCAATGCAATTCACATCTGTAATATCAAACATCAACAAAAGAGGGGCACTCGCAGAACTATCCTTAAAAGGGTAGCACACCCCATAGAGGCCAGAAATGTAATACATTTGAAAGTCTACGTGCCATGTGATGCTGCCAGTAGCTCTGACACTGATCCCAGAAATGAACAGTGGGAAAGGGCATCCCAGCATCCTGTGCAGAGAATCTGTCTATATAGCATAAACTAGTCACACCATATTCTAGAGGCATTAGGGACATAAAAAGGGGCTGTTGGGTAGTAGGCTTTTTCTCTAGGCAGGCTTAGGCTAACTTCACACATCCCAGAAGTAGCACCTACACTAGATGCTCCTGGCTCATACCTGCATCCCTAGCACCCCTGCTCTTGTGGCCCCTTTCCTACCACTGCTCCTGAGATGCATTATATATATATAACGCCTTTGTTATGATAGCCTGAGGGGAGTGAACTGGTCAACAGGGAGTAGAGCACTCTATATTTAGGACACAAAAGTATGCACCATGCACTTCATATTTCTGTGAGGGGAGCTGCAGGTGGGTACCTTTCACATTCAGGATATGGTGGCAAACGTCTAAGTAAAGATTGAACAGGCCAGGTGGTAGGAAGTAGAATGCAACAACTACAGGTAGGGTGGCAAGACAGGGAAGACAGTAATCGGTTGGACTACATACTTCCAGTGTTGGCATTGCATGGGCAGTCAGATAGTTCTGCAGACAGGTGCATACAATGACTGCTTTGGCCACCTACTAAAGGATGTATTTCAAATGTATGATGTTTCTAAAAGTTTTTAATTACACTTGTTTTTAATGACCGAACATGAACCTTTCTTTTGATTTTCATAAAACTAACAACTATTTTTTCACTGGTTCAGCCAGCATAATCTTCATATATCACAAGCCTAATGTTCATAATGTGTTTTTTTTTCAAGTTAGGTGGGAGTTTTTGGTTTAGGATTTCTGGTTATATCGTGTGTTGAAAGAGCATGAGTATCTATTTTGTGGGATTTACTACAGCCCTGATTTTGTCTATGTAGTGAGCATTCTTGGTTTAACTTCGATACCTGCAACCTTTCAGTGGCAACTTTTAACATGTTCTCCCAGCCTTTGAGTTGAATTTGTACCAAAGCTTTAGAAGTCCAAACGTATTTGTGTACCCTGTATCATTGGAACGCAAATGATGAGGTGTTTAAAAATATTATCTTTAAGTTAAAGGTCGTTACCTTTGCGATGGATATAGACAAGTTTAGGTGAAAGAATGGTGTGACACTAACACTGTCATACCATTCTTCTTCTTCCTGCCCATATATGATTCTTTATCACACATGCATTACAGTAGTAGTTGAAGCAAGAATTACATTTTAAGGTACTTGATAACTTAGTGTGCCATATAAACCAGCCCGTTTCAATAAAAAATGTAAATAATTTTATTCTAAATGGACTATTAATTTTGTTCTCATCAATTACAGATATAGTGAAGCGAAAACTAGCTTATCTGAATACTTTTACTCCTTTAACAGAGACAGCGTCAGACGCACTGATTTTCCAGCACAGTTCATACTGCAGGCACAGATTTGTTAAAGGTTTGTGTGTGCAAAGTGGTACAAACCGCAGCACCAATTGACTGCATTGCTAATGGTTTTAGCAGTAAAAGATGGCCTTAATGCAGTGTAAAAACTGCTTTGTACCGTGAAGGGTCACTTTCTTGATAATATATGAAAAAAAGCATTGTTTGAGTTAGAACTATTGGAATAGTTCAACAGCTACCGGACAGAAATTGCCACTTTGCAGGTGCTGAAAAGAGCATTGCGCCATGAAATGGCCTGAAACATAAAACAATGTTGATATCTTACGAAATAAACAGGCAGATCAGGATGACCAAAAGGAACCGCGGACGTATTGGGATGGCCAACGCAAGCACACAATGAGTGAAATCGCCTGGGCGTGACACAAGCACACAAAGGCGGGAGAATCAGACCCAATGCACCAATCAAAACCCCGTATTTCTAAATGACAACAAGGAACAAATGACAGTTCATGGGCATGCCAAAAGCAGATAGACGAGGAGATAACAACAGGTCTTGCAGACAGCATGTGCGCGCTGCCTAGGCTCGACTTAAAAAGGCATTTCTTGTACCAGTTATCACAAACACCTGTAGGTTCTGATGCGTACCTAATCAACTGCCCTTGCCTCAAAAACGAAAGCCACGTAAAATCAAAAGCAAATAATGGGGAAAGTGTCATTCACCAAATACACAAACGGTGATGCGAGGAATGCTTGCAAAAAGAATAAACCACTGGCCATTGCTCTGGGTTGCATTCCAGCTCATCGGTTTCTCCAACCATGCCACTCTAAATAGAAACTAGTCAATCAGTACTGCTCCTAATGTCCATCCCAAAATACCATGTGAGATACCATTCAGAAGGGAACATAAGTACCTCCAGGCTGGTTTCTGCCCTGTTAAGCCTCATCAGAGACGTATAGTGCATTCCCTCCAGAAACAGTCATTCGCTACAGAAACATAAGACATAACAAGTGTGCTGAACACAAAACACACAGCTTATATATTTGACGCTTCTGCAGATGTTTATGTGTCGGATTTTGTACTGCTAGTATAGCTATAGAACCAGTAGCACCGGGGATGAGAGGAGAGTGGTGGGGCGGGGCCGAGGAACTACAATGAATAAAGGGAGATAAAAAAACTTGCCTGCAGCCCTCCATATCACCTGTCTTCTGCTCCTATTGTGGCTTCACTACAGGCACAAGCAGGGCTTTAAGTGGGCCGGGTCTCAAGGGGTCTGAGCACCGGCAGTTTTTTTCTGGGGCCTCAAAACGGGTCTCTATCGGGCTCTGTTTTGAGCCCTGACACAGGCAGCCCGTTTTTTTTCCCGGACTGCAATGACCGCTGTTTGCTGTCACTGCAGTCCGGAAAAAAGTGCCATGGCTCAAAACAAGCCTGATAGAGACCCGTTTCGAGACAGCACCAGGCACATGAATGTGCGCTGCCCACACTGCTCACTTCTCAGTAGTAGAGAAGTTACAGCATGACGTCATGCCAGGGGAGCTTTGTGGGGGAAGGGAAATCCTTTAAGAGTCATTTTCTTTCTGGATTTCCCTTCTCTTTCTGAAACTCAGGAGCAGCAACTTTGTGGTAGGGTCACCAAGGATTTAATTGGAAGCTTTTTCAATATTATATACAAGTTATAGTTGAAGCTTATTTATCTTCTGCAAGTAATAACCATTGACAAAGCCAATATTACTTACTTATTGTAGGTATGATGGTACTTGTATCAAATATCTGGATGCAATGACGGAAATAGCCAATTACAAGTTGGGCGGCACACTATGCTAAGCACAGATTTTTTGCATAAGTGATTTAAAGCCACGCCCCTAATTACACTGGCCACGCCCCTTTGAGAGACCCCCCAGTTTTTTCATCCCACTTAAAGCCCTGGGCACAAGCTCCCAGACTCCCCTGTGGCTAATCCTGAATGTATGAGAGCCACTTCAGGATTGGCCCGGGCGCTAATGATTTGCACTCTCAGGGAGACTGGGAGCCTGTGCTTGCTGTCTCCAACCGGGCAACGCAGCTCAGGTTTGAAACAACTTGAATGAGCATGACGGTTTGGCCGGACTGAGATGGCCAACCAAACGCATCATGCGCACTGATAACAGTGCATACAACTCTCCGTCTGTGCCTGTCATCCCCCTGGCCCCACCCCCAAGACTCCAAGAAACACAATAAAACGGTAATAATCCTCAGCTTATTATTGTTTTCTTTTTCCAATGCTAGAAGGGGGGGCGACGCTCCTCCGGCATAGTGGAGTAGCCGCCGCTGTCTAGAACAAAGCCTATGCTAGACAAACTTTGCTATTGGGTTAAGATATATGTTATGCAATCCAGGCATGTTTTGTGTAAGAACTGCCAATAACATCATCGGCAGGATACTCTTTGTAAATTATGGCGCTCATGTTTTCTATGGTTTTGCACCTATTTTTCACACTGTGCTGCACTGCATGAAGATTAGTAAATTGGGCCCAAGAGAGAAAACATTTTACAGTTGTAAATCGTTCCATTTTATTGCTTCTTTACGAAAAACTAAATCTTCAGCATTGTTATTCAGTGAACTAAGGTTCTCTACCTCTTTAAAATAATTACCTGATATGAATCCTGAGTAAACATGGGTGCGTTGTCATTCACATCTGAAACTCGGATGGTGACTTCCGTTTCCGTGTGATGAAGTGAGTCCGAAGCCTGCACCCGCAGGCGGTATTCAGCTGCTTCTTCATAATCCAGCGGTTTAACGAGAGTGAGAACTCCTGTGTAGCGATCCAAAGCAAATTTAAACCCGGGGTTGCCATTGTCAGTTAAACTGTAGGATATCGTTGGATTCAAATCGACGTCGTTAGCTGATAGCTGCGCCAGGGTGTAGCCAAGAGGTGCATCTGAAGCGGGATATAAAACATTTATTTTAGAAGGACAAGACTAACACAATCTTTAAATTGTTCATTTGTGCATGGTATGTTGAAATAAAATGGCAAATGTTAATGGCTAGTGAGCCAAAAAAGGAAAATGTATTAATTAGCATTCGCTACTCTCTTCTGAAAAGGCCCTCATTACCAGTGGCCTGGAGCTCGAGATGTGATAATTATCGGACCTTGTAAAATCCGATTTCCTGAGGATTGGAAATGAAAAATGCGGTCATAATTGCCTATTACAAGTTGTGACCTTTAAAAAGCGGTGTAACATGCGAATGTTGCCAACCGCCGAAATTCACCTGAGTATAATTGCAGGGATTCAGTTGTTACAGCGAAACTTATATTTGCTCATAGAGCGGGCCACTGGAAGAGAGGGTCTTCGTATCGCATTACAAATGATGCAGGTCTCCTGCAACCATGTTCCCATTATTATTTTTGGAGCAGAACCCTTTGCGTGTGCCATTGCCCTCCAGCGCCTACCTTTCAGCGCTCAGCGCCTAGCTCAGCCCAGTTCAACAGCTCCGGTGACTAGTCCCCCCCCCGCTGCCGCCCAGGAACATCGCGGCCGCCGAGCGGGGGGACTACAGCACCCAGGAACCATCGCAGCAAAGCCCCGTCCACTCCTGCGGACGGAAGGCGCTTAAAACTGTGTTGCTCCTTCGGTGGAGCGGGGAGACCATTATTATTTTTGGAGCAGAACCCTTTGCGTGTGCCATTACCCTCCAGCGCCTACCTTTCAGCGCTCAGCGCTTAGCTCAGCCCAGTTCAACAGCTCCGGTGACTAGTCCCCCCCGCTGCCGCCCAGGAACATCGCGGCCGCCGAGCGGGGGGACTACAGCACCCAGGAACCATCGCAGCAAAGCCCCGCCCACTCCCACGCCCGGAAGGTGCTTAAAACTGTGTTGCTCTTTCGGTAGAGTGAGGAGACCATTATTATTTTTGGAGCAGAACCCTTTGCGTGTGCCATTGCCCTCCAGCGCCTACCTTTCAGCGCTCAGCGCTTAGCTCAGCCCAGTTCAACAGCTCCGGTGACTAGTCCCCCCCCCCCACCCCCCCCCCCCCCCCGCTGCCGCGCCCAGGAACATCGCGGCCGCCGAGCGGGGGGACTACAGCACCCAGGAACCATCGCAGCAAAGCCCCGCCCACTCCCACGCCCGGAAGGTGCTTAAAACTGTGTTGCTCCTTCGGTAGAGTGAGGAGACCATTATTATTTTTGGAGCAGAACCCTTTGCGTGTGCCATTGCCCTCCAGCACCTACCTT
Source organism: Lissotriton vulgaris (assembly GCF_964263255.1). Classification (NCBI taxonomy): domain Eukaryota; kingdom Metazoa; phylum Chordata; class Amphibia; order Caudata; family Salamandridae; genus Lissotriton; species Lissotriton vulgaris. The sequence goes on from NC_141689.1 coordinate 1,860,801,628, forward strand.
TCAGCGCTCAGCGCTTAGCTCAGCCCAGTTCAACAGCTCCGGTGACTAGTCCCCCCTGCTGCCGCCCAGGAACATCGCGGCCGTAGAGCGGGAGGACTACAGCACCCAGGAACCATCGTCCGTCCACTCCCGCGGACGGAAGGCGCTTAAAACTGTGTTGCTCCTTCGGTGGAGTGGGGAGACCATTATTATTTTTGGAGCAGAACCCTTTGCGTGTGCCATTGCCCTCCAGCACCTACCTTTCAGTGCTCAGCGCTTAGCTCAGCCCAGTTCAACAGCTCCGGTGACTAGTCTCCCCCGCTGCCGCCCAGGAACATCGCCCCCGCCGAGCGGGGGGACTACAGTACCCAGGAACCATCGCAGCAAAGCCCCGCCCACTCCCGCACCCGAAAGGCGCTTAAAACTGTGTTGCTCCTTCAGTGGAGCGGGGAGACCATTATTATTTTTGGAGCAGAACCCTTTGGGTGTGCCATTGCCCTCCAGCGCCTACCTTTCAGCGCTCAGCCCAGTTGAACAGCTCCGGTGACTAGTCTCCCCCGCCGCCGCCCAGGAACATCGCGGCCGCAGATGGGGGGGACTATAGCACCCAGGAACCATCGCAGCAAAGGCCCGCCCACTCCTGCACCCGGAAGGTGCTTAAAACTGTGTTGCTCCTTCCGCGTCGCGGGAACGCACGCGGGACACGCCGGGCTAAGCCCGGGCAAAGGGCGGGCTGTCTGTGGCCATCCGGGGCCGGCCAAGGTTGGGCTGGGCCACCCCCTTTCATATTGTCCTGAAGACTACAAAAGTAAGACTGAAATATATCTCCTGACTGTATAAATCATTGGTACACGTGATTGTTACTGCTGTATATATAGTATAGATATAAGCGGTTAGCCGTTCTCATATTCTGATTTGTAATCAGTTCCATTGAGTGTTTGCCTATCCTCGGTCTATTCCCTTATATATATATATTGTGTACACACATTACACATCATAGGAACATGAGTGGTCGTCACAGAAAATCTAGGAAATCCTCAGTGGGAGGTTTTGTCCAAGGGACGCTGGATCTCTTCATTACAAAGGCTACATCCGCACTTGAACGAGAGATCAAAATGATGGAAAGGCGCATATCCATAGAACAGCTGTATAGTAAGCGCTCATCCTTGGGCAAAATATAACTAGTTACCACTCCACCGACTCAAACTTCCCATAAACCTTATGATGCTGACATCAGCATTCCATTACAACTTCAGGATCAAATATCCCCATCGGTAGAACACACAGACAAGTCATCTATTGATCAGTACTTGGATATTACTTCATCTCCTCTAGAGACCCTCATCTAAGGAAATACAGGATAGTTCAACAGCTTACACTAAAACAACTAGAAATAGGACAAGCGGGGCTACACATCACAACCAGAGAAAAGCAAAAACACCCAAATTACCTAGGAATTGCCCGAAAAATACCAGGAAAAATCTGGGCACGTACACTCAGGATCATTACACTCCATCCACCCATTTTACTAGTGAGTTAATGTGTGGTATGGAGAAATTAGTTAAGTCATTAATACTTCCGCTAGCAGAGCGATTAAAAAGAATGACTGAACAAATAGGTTGTATAGAAAAGGCCATTCAAAAGAATACAGAACTGGTTATATAAATTGCAAAGTCAAGTAGCAACCAACAAGTTTGTAAGACACAATCAAAGCCAATACCAGTCGAGAAAGTATCCAGCAAAATGCCTCGAACTCCACAAGCTAAGGGCAAAATGGTGGATATTTGACAAGTATTCCTCCTCCCCCTCCTTAGCGCCTTGAGACCCTCTGGGTATGTAGTGCGCTATACAAATTCTCTGACTTGACTTGACTTGACTTTGACAACAGATAAAGGACATTCCAAACACTATGTAGTGAGCACGGATAGCTATGATAAAACCACAGACAATCCGCAGATCACTGTCCCTACGAACCCTCTTCCAGCTAAACCCCAAACAACTAATAGGGAGGAAAGATCGGACGGACAGAATAAAAATACCGATAACCCCCAGACTAGAGAACTTAGAAAGTCTATTTCCGCCAAACTCCAAATGCCATATCAGCAAAAAATTGATTTACCACCAGAGGCGGCACCCTATGTCGTAGTTTTAACAGGGGTACCGGAACTAACAGCGGGTAAATATGAGGGCTACACGGAACTTAAGAATAAAGTTATATTTTGGCTGAGGAGTAATAGGCCACTACCCCCCAACATAAATGGGGAAATTCTTCATGTTAGAAGACTTGGGTGGGTAGGTTCTAGACCAAAGGATATTAGAGGGGAAGTTATTATAGTAAATTTAGGGATCGCAGAGCAACCAGACACATAAGTGACTGGTACTCTGAGAAAAGAGGGGAAGAAATCTCCACCTGCAATCTTAGTTATTTCTACCCTCAATCCCTATTCACTCACCCCTCAAGATTAAGGCCCCTTTATGGGCTTACTACAAGAAACTCTGGTTTAAATGGCCTTGATTCCGACTTTAATGTACCTATCTACAATCACTTCTCCATGCTTTCTGGGCTAGAAGGAGTTGATTGACTTTCTATCCAGGAGACTGCGGCCGATTATGCTCTGAATCAACTAGAAAGCTCACAAAATCAAAAAACCAATTCAAGGGGCTGTAAACAGCTAGAAACCCCGAAACCTAGTCGATATAGATCGACAATCCAGAGCAAGGCAGATAATAAGTGCCTCATGGTAGAAGAATTAATATCGCCCATCAACACGCTGGAAAAAATAGAAGCACTGGGCTATAGTAATGAGCTGTCCTTGAAGCAAGCAGTAGGGTTAACAAAAACTTGCCCAGACAAAGAATACTCTCCGATTGTGTTCTTATTTTGGAACATTGCCGGTTTAATATCAAAGATAGAAAATGGCTTAGGGACATGTCTGTTACAGAAATATAACATAATATGTCTTCACGAGACCTGGTTAAAAACAGAAACTCATATGGTAGGCTACAAAACCTTTTTTTCACCTGCAGCAAACACAACCTCAGGGAGAGCAAAAGGTGGGATGATAACATTTATTTCAAATACAATAAGGGGTTTGGGTATTATTCCGATAGCCCTAGAAACAAATTATCAAATTCTATCCCTCTGCTTCGGTAAAGATGATACAGTATTATTGGTACACTTCTACAATAACCTCCCGGTTGGTGAGCTGCTGACTGTTGTGCGACAGCTGGGTTCCCAAATATACAAAATGTCTCAGGCTTCTGCAGAGGTGGTCACCATTCTATGGGGGCAGACTTTAATCAACACCCCTGTGAATACTGTAATCATAATCTTTGTGGCCCAATGGACGAGAACGGGTTACCTTTGGTTCATTTTTCCCATTCTAGTTACGGGAATTGTCTAAATGAAGTCCTTCTAGATCTGGACCTTAAAGTCGCAAATAAAGTGAATCCTTCCACGCAGAGGTTAGACGCAACATTTATTGGTAGAGGGAGTCAAACGACTATTGATTTTATCTTGACTTCAAATACACTGGGGTATTGTGTCACCAACTTTCAAACCCTTATAAATATACATAGTGATCACTGCGCTCTCACTATAATATTTCATCCTTTGCGTGAGGATAGCACACAAAGTATAGCCAGCGCATTGAGTCAAAATGCCCTACATTTGGACAAACTAAATGGATTTTCCTTAAAATGGAGAAAAATTGACCCGCAAAAAATCCTAAAGTCAGTCATAAATAGGGCATATAGCCCAATTCTTAAATGCCTAGACTTGTCGGTTAGTAGTGAAGAAGTAATAACAAACTTCAAGGTGGTCGTAGAAGCAATAAACGCCGCACTATTTGGAAAACCTAAAAATACTCAGGAGAAGAAAGTGGGGTGGTTGAACCATAGATGTACAGCTGCGCACTCTAAGTTGAAGGTCGCATTACAAAACCCTAAAAGGGTGCCCCAAAAGATAGCAATTTTGAGACAGGAGTATAAAACTGTTTTAAAGGACAGGAAAACAGAACTCAAACAGGCTTTATGGGAACAGCTACACAGGAGCTGTACCGTCAAAAACAGCTCAGCATACTGGGCAGTGGTAAAATCTCCCTTTTTAATAGACCAAGAGAACCAACCATCTATTGGTGTGGCAATTGTCGAATCGACCTGGGTCGATTACTTCTCAAAGATATTTGGAGGGGGACCACCGGACGCAACCGTACATCCAACTGTTGTTCCACTCTCCACTACCTATCCAATGGAAATAGATATTGACCTTTCTGAAGTCCAACAGGCCATTAAGGTCAGTAAAAGTAATAAAGCCCCGGGACCTGATGGTGTCCCAGTAGAACTATTTAAAGCAAATCAAGATCTCTGGGCACCATTACTTACAAGGGTACTTAAGGCAACTTGTGAGGTGGGACTATTGGACTCGTGGTCCAAATCAATCATGGTCCCCATTTTTAACAAGCATTTGCAATGCAATAGGTCTCACATTAGGAAAGTTTGAGCTATTGGTATTGTAAATGACAATTTTTCTATTTATGTGTTGGTTTTGAAAACAGCGAAATTAATAGCTTTGTCATTTACAATGCCAATAGTTATTACTTTCGCAAATGTGACACCTATAGCATTTGTAATGCAATATGTGTTGTATTTACTTGACTTGGATGTATTGATATTACAAATAACAATGGCTTTTAATTTTTTTAAATAATTAATACTTAAATAAAAGTTATTGTAATTTATAATGGCAATAGCTTAAATTTTTGTAAATAACTTTTGTGAAGATTATGTTCAGTGTATTTTATCGTGACAAAAATCCAAGAACAGAAGTGAAATATTAACATCTTTTTGTGACATTTGTAATAAAGCTTGAAACATTGAGACAACATATTTGAACCAGTTGTTGTTGAATAGTTGCACAGATTGATACTGTGGTGGCGCTGAGTGATGTTGTGGTGGTGCTGAGTGATGCTGTGGTGATGCGATAGATAGAGTGAGTGCGATAGATAGAGTGAGGGCGATAGGTAGATAGAGGGAGGGTGATAGAGGGAGGGCGATAGATAAATAGAGTGAGGGCGATAGATAGACATATAGATAGAGTGAGGGTGATAGAGTGAGTGTGATAGATACATATATAGATAGATGGATGGATAGATGGATAGATAGTTGTGTGTGTAGTTGTGGTTGTGTGTGTGGATGTGATTGTGGGTGTGATTGTGTGTGGGGTTGTGTGTGGTTGTGTTTGTTGTGTGTGTGGTTATGTGTGTTGTGTTTGGGGTTGTGTGTGTGGTTGTGGGGCTGTGTGTGTGGTTGTGTGGTTGAGTGTGGTTGTGTGTGCTTGTGGTTGTTTGTGTGTGTGTGTGTGTGTAGTTGTGTGTAGTTGTGTATGTGTGTGGGGGGTTGTGTGAACTATTTATAATTCAAATACGTGTTATCCAATAGCAAACATCACCTTAAATCAAAATGTAAAATACATGTTTAAATTATTAAGTTGTATTAACCAGTGACAATCGTAACTCTAAAATGTGATATTCTTATTTGCATTCAGATTTGACGTAGTACCATATTTGCATGCAGTGGCTCGAGAGAAGTTTTTAGTAAAAGACGCTCCGAGTAAAAAAAAAAGAAGCCTAACCTAGTAAATAAGCGCCGTCCTCCCGCATCCGTTTGGCTTAAAGAGCTGACAAAACCTTTCCAAACTCAAAGCACAATTAGTCATTAGGGTCTACTTTTTCAGCGCTGTTAAGCAATTTGTAAGCTATTCCTTTTAATAGGGTTAGGCATTACTTAACCGACACAGATGTCCTGGAAATTGAAACCTCTAGTTATGAAGCCGCCACCTTGTTCATTACCTACCTTGATAGTCAAATCATCTAGGAAAAACCCATGTTTAATGGCCAGCCGATGAATAATCAATGGCTCACTTTTCATCTGAGAGTGAAGACGAGAATAATCTAATACCGCGTCCCCTGGTAAAAATGGGCGGCCTTGGGTTCCGCTTCTCTTCAGCGTTGATTTATAACCCGGCAGAAGGATAATGTAAACAGATAATCAATGAGTCCCATCATTGTTGATAATAACCCCCAACCGGCCTCTCCCTCCGCCTCGAAAGCCTTCCCTTTAGGCTATTAGCTCCGTCCAGATAATCCTTCCCCCTTTCCCTGCCTGCTGCTCTTACCGCGGCTATCCGCCCAGTCCGGCAGACTCAGAAGTAATTTTATACGCAGCAGAGAGCGGCCGGCATTGATTTTTCACTCAGCACTCAGTTGCCATCTGAATAATTATCAATTTTACAGCCTCATAAAGGGGAAGAGTCAAAATTTCAAATCAATTCAAAAGAGCTTCAAAGACTACAGAGCTTGTGCGTGAGAATAGAGGTCAAAGCTGCCGGCGACCCCGGGAGATGATGTCAGACAATACCGCGCTGAATGGCTGACATCAGAGGCACTCAGTGTGATCGGAGTGCTGCTAATGCAAATCATATTGATGCTGACTGCTGTAGACCAGCCATTAATATTTAAAACAATACCGGACATGCCGACAGGTCGGCACTGAAGCAGGCGCAGCCGTCCTCACAGTTTCACTCCGATAAAGTCCGCCCGGCTCTTCACTTGTTCGAGCCTCTCCCTTCGCTTTCTGCTGCTCGGGCACCTCCAGACGGAAGCCCTTCGCCCCTCGAGTACTCAGCAGGCGCCCTGGTGCCTGCAGCGGTAAAAGTGCAGCAGTGAGGCGCGCCAGCCCTGCGTTTGAACGAGCGCCACCCTGCAGCCGATGACGAATGAGAGGGCGGGGCCTGCCTGCACATGCGCGCCACTCTGCAGTTTCGATTCCTTTGGACCAGCGCGAGCCCGGAGACGAGAAGTGCCGCGTGAAGTCCCGGGTCCCAGGAGGGGGCCCGGGTGAAGACCAGCGGGGAGACTGTGGGGAAAGCTCCGCTTCTTTGTAGAGGAGCTTGAGTGTTCTGCGGGGCACCCTTGTCAGATGGTGCAAGCCCGAGTCAGACTCCGGTGAAGTAAGGAGGAGGGAGGGAGGGAGGGGTGTGGGGGGGGCTGTGTGCCTGTATGCCAGTGTGTGTGTGCATGCGCGCGCCTGTGTGTGTTTGTGCGTGCATGCAGAGGGGTGGGGGCTGGCTGTGTCTGTGTGAGCAGGGGCTGTGAGTTACTGTGCGCAAGCGCACTCGCTCCCGCGGTGAAATCCGACACTGGGAAAGCTCGTGACACTTTGGTGTCCACTTTCCCAGATACGGATAGCATTAGTTGTCGAGCTGACAGCATTCATGCTTCGCATGAATGCTAACGTCAGCTCGACCTAAAAAGGGGGGACCATCAGAAGCTATCATGTTACCGTCCCATCTCCCTGTTGGACTCTCTGGGTAAAGTCGCGGGCATGATCATCCTAGAGCGACTTCAGCAGTGGGCGGAGGATGGCAGGATACTTTCAGATATCCAGTTCGGTTTCCGGGAGGGTCTAGGGACAGTGGAACAGGCATTACATTTAACTTTGCTTGCAGAGAAATATGTACGTGCAAAAGCGGGCAGTATCCACATGGTATATGTGGATCTGTCTGCAGCCTTTGACTGCGTCTGTCACACCAAACTGTGGTCAATACTGCTGAATATGGGGGTGGATCTACCTCTGGTAAATTTCCTCCGTGAACTTTATACAAATGCCACAGCCAGGGTGAGGTTCGGTGCAAAAGGGGAGTTATCGGCATCGTTTGGAGTGGAAAGGGGAGTGAGACAAGGATGTGTCCTGGCTCCCTTTCTTTTCACGCTTTATACGAACGGCTTAGAACAAGCCATGTTGAACGGGAGCCAGGACCTTCCTCAAGCTAACAAACGCTCGATCCCGGCATTTGTCTACGCAGACGATGCAGTGATATTGGCAGGCACTCCCCTAGAGCTTCAGAAGGCTTTGAACAGGTATTCCCAATTTATAGGTGATTTGGATTTACGTATCAATATTAAAAAAAACTTTTGTTATGAGTGTTGGTCCACCTAAACAAAAACGAAAAAGTATATTCTTAAACATGGGGAAACTGGAAGAAACACCACATTACCCATATCTGGGTATCATTATCGACCATAAATTAAATTGGGTAACTGCAATAGAGTTCAGAAAATTTCACCTAGTAAGAACTATCACGGCTCTGGTAAATTTCTCTAAAAAACTAGAAAGGAGACCACCAGCAGAACTCCTAAAGATATACAGAGCCAAATGTCAGTCAGTGGCGCTATATGGAGCAGGAGTGTGGGGGTATGCGAATACTAAAAACCTACAACTAGCAGAAAATACATTTCTTCGATTTCTCCTAGTTGTATCCAAAAGCACATCGACTCTTGTCTGCCATACTAAACTGGGAATTTCTTACATCATGGACCTAGCAAAAGTACAGCCACTCCTTCTCTGGCATCGTATATGGTTGGGGGAAAAAACACACTTACCCAGCAAATTATTCTTGATTGCATGTCCCTGGACCACTCACTTAAAATAGGTTGGTTGGCTTATATAAAGGGCTTTTTACATGACCTAGGATTGGAAAAATATTATTTGGCTCCCACAACAATCCGGTCATTATCTAGAAAGGCCCTACCGTCACTCTCGCTGGCTCATCTAGAAGAAATTCGACTAGTGAATGAAGCTTCCAAACCATCTGTTCAACACAGTGTTGCTGTACAAATAGCTCCATCAATTCAGCCATATCTAACCTATGATCTAACTATTTTTGAGAGATTTCTCTTAATAAGATTTAGGTTATATATCTTTCACCGTTTGGTCGCTTTCCCGGAAAAAAACAACTGGGATTCTGTCTTACCTCTATGTCCCTGCGATGAGTCCTCAATTCAGGCCACCATTCACACCTTCTTTTTCTGTAAGTTTCATAGAGAGCATAGAAAGATCTGGCTTATACCATTATTAAGATACGTTGGAATAAGAAGATGTCGTCCGGCCTTGCTATTTTTACAATCGTTAAGCGAGGAGTGGATGCCGAAAACTATTGTAAAATTTCTGAAATGTATTTTCCGCCATTGATTGAATTTGTAGCTGAGTTCTGTTAAATATGAATTAACTGAGTCAAACGGGACCGATCACTCTGTAAATAGTTTTAATTATTTATAATGTACTTGTTTTTTACCATATAAAATATGGCGAAATATTCTGAAAGGTATTTTTTATGTGAAATGTTGTACTAAGTGTCAGTATTTAGTTTTAAAGTTGATCACGAAATGTAAATGTTTTATGTAACTGCTTTTATGGTTTTTTACCTGTTAAAAACTGAATAAAGAAATACTTGACTTGACCATGTTCCCACAAATCCAAGCGCAGCTACCCGCTACCCTAGTACAATTATTTCTAGCATGCAGAAAAACTAATATGGATGCCATTTAGGGGTCGTCAGGTGTCGCTGCTGCGACCCAGGCATGCCCGTTGTGACCCCTGGCACTGCATTTGCAACCCCCTAGTGTCGGCAGTGGCAAAATCAGTGCCAGGAACTGAAGCAGCTCGTTCTTATGGATGTGGGTGAGGGGTTCACTCTCTATGTTTATGGTCCAATTATTATTATACTAATAGTGAATAATATTACAAGATTCGCTATTAGTTTAATAAAACATGGAGTACAAATAGCTGGAATATGGCTTTCCCTGGCAGCTGAGGTATGTAAAAATAAAAATGCTTTTACATGTATGTATGTTGTATGCCTGCTTGCAGTTTTTGAGTGTGTTTATATAAGAAAGTGTGTATGTGTGAATGTGTGTGTGTGTAGGCAGTGTGTGAATGCGTGTGTATGTGTAAGTCTATGTGTAAGTGAAGGTCAAAGTGCATGCGAAGTCACTTCTGCTACCCCTAGAATTATGGTAAATTGACATTCATGAATACTAAGCCATTACGAGTTGAAAAGGTAGAATAAAAGTGTCATTGGTACATTTCCAATCATCGAGCCTATTTTTCACCTGCACGTATTGTCTTTTTTTTAGCAAATGAAATATCTAGGAAAAAGTATCTGGGGCTGTGATTTTCCGGCAAATCTTGAAATTCCTATTTTAGCCGATAACTTCCATCAGGAATAACAGGCTCCTCCCAATGACAGCATTAGTCTGGGCTCCTTTACACGGATTTCAAATGGAACAGCCAACATCAGGTGGGGTTTATATAAATAAGCACTCCTTTTGCTAGCCTGCACAGTATCCTTACCATTTTTAGCTAAGTGCATCGTTCCCAATAATTGAAAACTAACCTATTACAGACTGTTTGCCTCTCTCTTGGTCTGACTATGTCTTCAATACATTTCACATAAATACAAAAATTGGTTGCAGCTCAAATCTTTAACAGTGGCAACACCGTATAATCCTATCAGAAACCTCACCAATATTTACTTGGTCACTATTATTTCTGAAATGTTTTCCATTTTATGATCTTCTATCACATGACTCTATGCCTGCCATCATTGATATTATCAAACTGATAGTCACCAGAACACTTGAACAAGTAGCCTCAATAAAGCTAAAATAAGTAATGTGCAAAACAAATTGCTAACAGTTCACATATAGAGTCACACCAGCACCTCAAATATCACAGACAAGCCTTGGATCCATACTTTAAGAAACCATACATGATTGCATTAAACAGTGTTCATTCTCAATTCGCTCAAGAGTGGAGGTACACAACTTGCAAATTCAGATTCAAAACCACCCAACAATTGGACCACCCAACAAATGGACTCCTTGAAGGGTGTTCAGGATCTCAGTGTGAGTTCACTCTGGTTCTTGAAGTCAAAGTCATAAAAATCTAGTAGGTTCTCAGTCAGTCCTTGCTTACAACAGAGGCACAGAATGTCTAAAATCTCGACCATGACCGCACAGCCTTAGACAAACAGACAACTCTATTTATCAGTGTTTCTCTCACTTTTGACAGAATATAGAAAAGAAAGAACCAATCAATCTCCACAACTCTCTTAAAAATGAACATAGGCTTTGAGAGCTTGGTTAACAATTGGACTGTATTCAATACTAAACCTTCTCCAAAATACTTTTCAGTGATAAAATTGCACTAACATTGTGCCCTTGAAGACCTTCTGTAGTCATGAGAATACAAACCGCCATTTTAAACATAAGGGTAGGACCTCTCAACCAGAAATCAAGGAACAGTGTGTGATCTGATTTTACTTAACCTCTCCAAGACCATAAAGACCAATAACCATCATCTGTTCCAACATCATCTGAAAAAAGGCTACAAGAACTGTACCAAGGGTTCCTTCTCAACAACCTGAAAAGTCAAACATGTCAACATTCATCTTCAAAATCAGCAACACCACCTACAGAGTGTCCCAAAAATAATGTATCTACAGTCCCCATCTTCACAGCTGATTTGTCCACAGTCAAGGGAACTTGGACTTCTACATAAATGTGAATGGCAATGAGATGCAACTAAATATATGGGAAGGGTATGGAATCTAACAATATGCAATCAACCTCTAGTCTCATTTCCATCGATTTAATGTACCATAATTAACTTAAATAACTAAATATGCTATTTGTGTGTCTCATCACAGCCAAGATGGGAATTATGCTTTTTTTTCTTCTATGGCTATTAAACTCGAAACCAGTAGAGCAAAGAAAGAGACAAAAATATAGAAGACAAGGTAAATTAATAATGGACTACAGAAAAAAAACACTTCTCCATAGAGATCAGGTGCCTTTTCCAGAATATACATTGAGTATAAGGCTTACATATGAATAAATAAAAGGCTCAATTGACATCAATAGTTCCGGGTCCATTTGTGAAACAAACAGCCTACTAGAAAATACTAAAAACATATAGAGTACAACAAACCAAAATCATGGAATAAAAATTGTATTTCGCCACTTTTCAGGTATACTGGAAGTACATATTTAGTGGTAGCCTACAGATAGCATTAGTTGTCTTTTAACGAAGACCCCCTGTCTCTAATACTTTAAAATAAATACTGATATTGAGCTTTGGGTAAGACCTTTGCTCTTCATTGAATAGCTTTCTTGTCTATCTAATTTCCCTGCTTCATATACAACTGCTTCCCTCCTATTTTTTGTTTGGCCCACCACTGGAGCAGTTCTTATTTATTGCTTTCTGATTGGATGACTTGTGTTCTTTCACTCCTTCAATTCAGGGAATTTTTTTTTTCTTTTATGACTTCATGGGACTGGATGTGTTTTCTTGCTCCTGCCCTCATATAGTGCTTTCCCTCTCAAACCCCTGTCACTGTGCATGTGGCTCTCCACATCTTGCTACAGCTATTCTTTTGCTCCAAGTCATCTTTCAAAAAAAATATTTTCCCCTCACACCCACTCCTCCATCCAACCACCACTTCTGTCACCTGTTGGCTTTGACTTTCTCCTCCCACTGATCCTCATTTGCCGACCCTCACCTCCACATTACTTTCTTTTTTCAATATATATTTTGTTTGCTGTTGCCGGGCTGTTCCTTTCTTAACTTGGCATTTGTGCAAATTGTATTCATTTCTTTAGTTACCGCTCCAAGATAGGCACCCACCAACTTGGAACAGTGAATTAAAAACAGAATGACAACCACGTCAGTCCTCATTGCGAAAACCAATAAGTCTGTATTACTTTTAACAGACAAGACCTATTGGTTTGTCAATGCTTGCTTTTTTCCCTATTCCTACCATCAGCCTGACCCCATCTAGTAAATTATACTAGCTCTAAAAGCACTTTCATCCTATTTGCATGGTTTTACACTTTTACTGTCTAACTCCTTAGGGAAAAACATTCTTTAAAATAAGACTTGAGTCTACATAAATACATCCAAAATTTCATAGAATTAATTTGATGTTTCTCTTTGATGCCCAGAATGCATTCCATTCTCTTATGCATAGCCGTGATGCATAGCCGTGAGGGCTGTGATGCATAGCCGTGAATAGCTGTGAAAGATATTTTACCCACAGAGTAACTTGAATTGGATTTAGCAATCTCCATTTTATGCAAAAAAATGCTTCATGGGTCCGTTTCTTTTCAGTGCTTAGAAAACGTAGCAAACAATACCCTTTCAAAACAGCACTGTCAGCTGCACAAGATGGAAATTTCATTTCAGAGAAGCACTAAGGACTCTGATCATCCATTTCCAAAATTATTGGGCCAGTAGACATTTACACAGTGTATGGGCAAGGGTACTTACCCTATACATGCTCTCCAAAAATGTGGAAACACGAAAGTAAAATGGTGTGTAGCAGTGTCTGAAATAGTCTGTACTATTTACTCTAATTTATTTAACTATATGCCGACCAGTAATTATTTAACAGGATACATAGACAATTTCCTCAGTATTCTCTTGCCTGTGATAAACTTGAAACTGAATTACCCTTTCAGTTGTCCTGAAACAAAAGCTTAATCTATATATTTGATTCTTGATATATAAACACCAGAATCTCAGCTAATAGTTTTGGAAGTGTAGGAAAGACATCCTTTTTGCCCTGATCACCCCCATTTTTTGACTGATGCTGGTGCTTACTGATACTGATTCTGAAAGTGCCCCTGGGCTCTGCTAACCAGGTCCAGTGTTATGTCCTCTAAAGGTGTGTGGTAATTGGTATAATTCTAATTGACCAACACAGCCTACCTATAAGCCCCTAGTATATGTTGTTTTGGAGACCCCAGTGGACTTAATGCACTTGAGTGTGCACTGTTGTGCTGTCTGGTGTCATTTTAAAGCCAGACCAGCCTTGCAGGCTGGTTCTAAAATATAAATATGTCCAAATTCGACTCTGGAATTAAAAGTACTTCCAAAATCCCAAACTACCTTTTTATAATTTATAACTCAACCCTAAGGTCTGCCCTAGGTGCCCCAAGGACATAGTGCATTGTTATAAAAAGCAGGGACAATATTAAATATATTAAATACCCTGGTAGGGAAAAACAACCAAAGTTGTTTTCCCCTATTGTAGTGCAGCTAGCCCAAAGGCTAACATGGGAAGGCTTCATTAAACTTAATAAAGTCTATCTTTGTTTGGGAGCTAGCTAGCAATATCATTTAAAGTATCAAAATAATGGTTACAATAAATACAGCAATTTGGCACAATTGAATTTATTAAGCTAAGCGGAACACCGCAAAGTGCAAAACAACTCAGCCTGGAGCTTCGTAAGCGGAGGAGTGTGTTAGATAAATGCCGTTCACTGTGATTTTCAGTGCCAGGTGCTCGTTCGCACTGTGCAATCATCATCGCGAATGGCACCATGCACCGCACAAGTGGGCGCTGCTTCCTTTCTGGTGCTCAGGTAAATTTTTACTCGAGCGGTAGCTTTCTCAATGCGAACGGACGGTTTCTCAATGCGGGCATGCGCGACTACTTGCAATGAGAAATCTGACCACCCGCGTTAGGAAATCTTGCCGGGAGGTTTTTTCCACTCTCAAACTCGCCAACTTGATGTTTACGATCGCGAACAAGGAAAAATCTCACCAAGCAGTGGATTTTGCTCGCTCGCGCTCGCCAACATGACCTTGAAGAATACGAGTATGGAAAAAAACTCTGCCCCGCATAGTTTTTCGAACTCCGTGAGCTCCGCGTAACATGGAGTGTGGAAAACTCCGCAAACTCCTTGAGCGGAGCAGAGTTCACCGCCCAGACTCAGAATTTATTATACCTATTACAGGAAAGTAGTTTTAGAACTTACTATCCTGGGGTTACCTGAAGCATCCCCGTAGCAGCCTCTTCTGATTGGTCAGCCTTTGGCATTCTGAGCCAAGCTGCTCCCTGAGTAAGTGTTAAGAGGCCTGGGGCTGAAACAATACAGCCAGTTGGCTGCAGGAGATTTGCTTCCTGGAGAAACCAGTGAGAGAAAGGGGCCTGGAGAGATAAGCTAGATTCAAATCCAGGAGAACAAGTGTCACAGGATCCAGGCCAGCCCCCACTTCTTTGCTCAAAGTATTTTTTCCAGATCAGTTGATAACAATGTTCTCTGTGCAGGGCACTCGCCAATCTTTGGGCCCTCGGTGCCCACCAGGTGTCACAGCTCACCTGATCATTGCCCACCTGCTGCATTCCAGGGATCACAATAAGCTCTCATTTTAGCAACAATGACTAGTTGGTGTACACTGATGTATCTGATATTTTGTACATGCTGGACTTACTGTATAATGCGTTCATTGTGATGGGGCCTGGATCTTACAGGGCTTGGAGTCTTGATTGAGGCAGTTCACTACTGTGGAGCAAACTACAATTCCATGTGATATATTTGTTGTCCATATGCTATCATCTCACCCAGCTTTCTGTTACCCAATAGTGAAGGGTAGTCCACCCAGCTCTCTGAGCTAACATCAGGATGGCTCTCACTTGTTTGGAAAAGGGTCACATTGCTCTTGTGTTTTCCTTCACTCTGCTTCTTCAACAGGTTGGGGGTGTTGAAGTGGGTGGGTGCTGCTGTTTGTTATTTTGATAGTGGTTCCTGTAGGTCAGAACAGTGCTACATATTGGATAGCTGCATATGTGGTCCTTGCTTTTGTTATATCGAAGGGGCAGCTAAGTTGCTTCTTGTAAATCAACTGTGTTGTTGTTGTCCATGGTTTTCTATTAAACAATGCAAGATGATGGGGATCACATTGCTGCCGAGACAGACATGTCTTTGCCTTCCTTAAGAGACACAAAGTAGACATACACCTGCTACAGGAATTGCACTTTACGGAACATACAAAGAGGAAGTTGAGGGTGGGGTGGAATGGAGAGGCACACATGTCCACATAATCAACATGTGCATGATGTGTTGTTATGGTAATTTGAAAGGGGAGGCAGTGGCGCACCCTGAATTCCCTCTGTGATGTAAACAGAAGATACGTTTCCTACATGGCATTCTCATGAGTAAGACGTTTACTATTGCTTAGGTGTATGGACTGAATGTTGATTCCCGGGACTTATTCTTAACTATTTGTCACAAAATCCTTAGATTGTAGTACTCAAATGTAATTTTGGGGAGGAAACATCAACATAATGCTAATTCCAGATTTGGACAAGTCTCACTCCGTCTGGAGAACCCAACCCACGAAGCTATGCAGCTGCACTGCATCACAACAGAATATGGTTAAATCAATATCTGGTGAGATAAACAGCCCGAGTGGCTAAGGGCACATCTATACTATATATATCATCACAGCAAACTCTTATATAAAATAAGACTAAATTCTGAAAGTAAGCACAGAAGGGGAACAAAGCATCATCTGCAGCACTTTTATATGAAACAAGCGGAGGTAAGAGTCACGTGACGACTTGCTACCTTATACCCTGAAGCAAGCTGAGGAAAGAGTCACTTGAAGACGTGTTACACTGTGCTAGTATGAGCGGGCGATACCAAGAGACGGTAGGCTCGAAAGCGCAGACTATAAAATACCCACCCAATCTATCCAAGAATGCAGCAAAAAAGTTTAAACACGACACCCTAAGAAAAAACCAAAACATACTATTTACGGACCTATATTTCAATATAACGAATGGCGCTTCAATGAATGACCTCATATTCTACACGAACAAAACAACAAAATGGCGAGACACCTTCGCAAGGACACTTGCCATAAAAACGACTACAAACATCCCTCATGGCATAAAAATGATGACCTCACCATCATATAGATGCAGAGCAGAACTAAGTATCACCATATACAAATCGGGTATAGTGCTGATACAAGCAGCAAACAGAGAACTGGAGAAATTTGCCAAGATATTCCAAACAATGAAAGACTCTCTAGAAGACCCAAGACACCATCTACACCAGATCCCACCAGGAGACACTCCTGTCGCTAATGATAGCAACAGTGGAGTCATTACATATAGGGGACACCGTGCCCAAAGCTCGATACGAGAAGATAGACCTGAGATAGCAAGGCCTAAGTTTGAGAACACGACAGAAAGAACGGAGAGCTTTTTCATTCAAACAAACAATGAACAGAACCGGCCCCAAAGAGAAGAGTCGTCCTCGCTTAGGAACCAAGAAGCCTCCCTGGTAGAGCATACATCGACCGCGAGGATAATACCCCATGACAACCAAGCAGTGGACGATGAAGAAGATATCAGCCCCCCCACACCTCCCTTGAGTATAACACCAACACCATGCAGACGTTCTCCCACAAACGCACCCATGACTACACTTAATGGAGCGAGCAATGACGACACTCCCAGTAGTAACGGAAGGAACAATCAAACATGGGTTACAAATGAAAGGGATGCAGAACTAAGAACCGATCCAATAAAGAGAAGAGCAAAGTACAAACCCCGGAACAATAGATCTGCCCACCCTAAGAAGTCACATCAGAACAGGAAAGATTTTAATATGCTCCAGAAACTTGTAAACAAGATGGCACAAATCACTATAAATACCTCACAAGCAATGGATAAAATCGAGGAGATGATGACGAGCATTCACTCCAAGGTCACGCACATCCAAAACGTGATACACCGCTCACAAAGAAAGAGTAACGAAACGATCTGGCAATTGAATCATAATGACAACAGACCGAATAGGGCAAAACCTTTATCAAAGGAGGAAACTCTGGCCTTGACCCGATCGTATGAAACACCGGAACACGAGAGAGAGGAAAGAATCGAAACAGTACCACTCGACTCAAACAGAACATCGAGAAAGAATGATAGAACAGCTAATCCACACAATCTACAACATGTACAGCTAACAGCCACAGAGAACATGAATGTAAACCTCCGCAACAAAGAAAAACCGTTGGCATGTCTACTGCTCAACTGTCGGTCGGCATCGAAACATGCATCGGATATAGCTGACCTCATCATCAACAAGGACATTGATGTAGCAGTTCTTACAGAAACTTGGCTGACGGAATCCTCATCCCCTATCATGGATCTCCTAGTACCACCCCAGTACAACATTTTGAGACTCGATAGACCTATAAAGTTAGGAGGAGGCATAGCCTGCATTCACAGATCCGAGATCGAGGTCAAACAAATCCAAGCCGACCCCCTAGAATCAAGTGAATACCTAGGTCTTAACTTCAGAACATCTACCAAACAAAGATTCAACCTCCATTCGTTTTACCATCCACCAGGAGACAGCGAAAAGTTTACAGAGGAGCTAATGGAGATCATAACGACCAACTCTAATGACTGCGCCAATAATATATTTCTTGGCGACTTCAACCTACATTGGGAGGACCACAACGACAAACTGGTCAAATCGCTGAAAGATTTCCTTGCTGAACTGAACCTTACTCAACTTTGCACACAACCCACACACTCGAAAGGAGCGACACTAGACTGGATTATTGCGGGAAACAACGATGCAGCAATCCTCTCTATAACACCATGTGACTGGTCGGATCATCATGCCATTACATTCACGTTACCTATAATGGAAAAAGGCACAACAAGACAACCCCTCAAGACCAAAAAATGGGTAAGAGACACAAGAGATGCAAACGTAGAGCTACTAGTGGAAAGCTGTGAAAGAGACCTAAAACCTCATAACAACCTGCAGAACGTAAACGAACTGACCGAACACTATTTAACAACGGTCGAAACTATTGTCAATAACACCATGCCATTAAAACTGAAAAACATCTCGGAGAAGACTAAAAATCCATGGTTTAATGAATCGCTAAATGAAGAAAGGCGTAAATTGAGAATGGCCGAAAGAAAATGGAGACAACACCCTTCATCCCCAGAGCTGAAAGCACTCAGAGAAATCAGAGGCCACTATAATAAAATGATCATCAAATCAAAACAGGAATTCATACGGTCAGAACTGGAGAGTGCTAAAAACAGACCACGAATACTCTTTGAAATCCTAAAGCAACAATCAAACAAATTAGCCAAATCTGCCCATGAGAACTCAAAAACACCCCTAAATTGCGGAGAATTTGCTACATTTTTCACAGAGAAGGCGAAATCTCTTGAAGTTGAGCTCAAAGACGCTGTGGCAAACATTCCCACTGAACAAATGCCTACGATAGATATCGCCGTGACAACGGAGAGTTCCATAACAAAAAATTAGGCAAGATGGGACACGTTCGAACTGTATGACCAGCACAGTATCGCCAAAACGCTTTCCAAAATTAAACCAAACAATCACTATCAAGATCCCCTTCCCGCAAAATGTGTAAAAGAAATCAATCACGTTCTGATTCCGATATGGACCGAAATTATAAATGCCTCACTTTCACAAGGGATCCTCCCTGACTGCCTAAAAACAGGTCAAGTTGCCCCCTTAATCAAAAAACCTACAGCAGATAGATCAGACCCAAACAACTATCGCCCAGTGACCAACATCCCACTACTGGCCAAACTAATTGAAAAATGCTTACAGAACCAACTAAGCCGACACATCATCAAGTTCTCATTGCTTGATGAATGCCAATCAGGATTCAGAACAGGTCACAGTACTGAAACTGCGATCCTCCATATTGTTGACGATGCGCTACAGGCACTCGACCAAAACAAAGCATGCCTACTGATTCTCCTCGATCTGTCGTCGGCCTTCGACACCGTAAATCACGAAGCATTATTGTCCAGGTTACGGGATAGGATGGGTCTATCAGGAATTGTGCTGAAATGGTTCATCTCTTTTCTACAGAACAGATCACAACGATTCCTGGTCAACCAGTCAATCTCACCTCCCTGTCCTATTTCAATCGGAGTCCCTCAAGGGTCTACGTTATCCCCAGATCTGTTTAACCTTTATGTTGAGCCGCTTACAGAAATTTTCCAAAAAGCAGGGATATCATATCACATGTATGCAGATGACACGCAAATATATCTAAAGATCTCGTCCCTAAAAGACTTGGAACGAGGAAACAAGGCTTTAAAAATGGCTCTGCAATGGTTAACTACCAACCAACTGAAGCTTAACGCCAACAAAACGGAGTTCCTACTAATCTCACCAGCAAGGAGCCGTACGGAAATAAAGGAGTGGACGAAAGTGATAACTGCGCTAAACTGCACCCCAACATTAATCAAGTCAGCGAAATCTCTAGGAATCACTCTGGATGAGAATTTAGACATGAAAGCCCACATCAACGCAATGGCCAAGAATGCTCGATTCCACCTGAACTACTTAAAAAAACTGAAACCTTTCATCTCAGAGGCGGATCTCAAATTGGCTATCCAATCCTTAGTTATCTCTAGGATTGAATATGGCTGCACCACCTTAGCGGGCTTACAAAAAATGTCCACAGCACCACTGAAAGCATGCTTAAACGCTGCGGCAAGAGTTATCACCGGATCCAGGAAATACGATCACATATCGCCACACCTGAAAGCTTTAAGCTGGCTACCCTATGAAGCCAGAATCCAAATGAAGATAGCTTGTATCACCCATAAAGCGCTACACCACAACACCCCAGGATACCTAGCGAAGAAACTCCAGCTTTCGGGAGGGAATCGGCCAGCGAGGAGTACTGAACAATTTCTACTACGGCCAGCCTTTTTCCACAAGAAAAAACATATGACAGAGCGTTCTCAGGACCTGCCCCCAGAATATGGAACTCAGGGGCATATTACCAACAACTAGCGATAATTTTTGTCTCTAACTTGTTTAGAGACAAAAATTATCGCCGCACATCGGCGATTTTTATCGCAGATAAACCTTGCTATTAACAAGGTTTATCGCAAATGCGATAAAAAACGGCCGAAATGCATGAATATCGCTGAAAAGTCAGCGATATTCATGCATTATCGAGCAAATGCTCTTAGCCATGTTATCCACCTCCCATTGGATAACATGGCTAAGAACTGCTCAGGGCAGGTGTTAGCTTTTGGAGATATTCCCGCTTAGCGCGAATATCTCCAAAAGTTGGTAATAGGAGATAGCGATGTTAGCGACTGTTTTCAGTCTCTAACATCTTGGCACGCCCACTTTGCATCTCATTAGTGATAAATATCACTGACATGCAAAGTGGGGCCCAAGATGGTCGCTATCTCCTACTAGCTGTCGCTAACTGGTGTTAGCGACAGCTTGGTAATAGGGAGATAATTTTATCTCCGCTTTCTTGGCTTTTAAAGCCAAAAAAGCGGAGATAAACCCCCTTGATAATATGCCCCTCAATTCCTCCTATCATCAGGAAGATCCAAAATGTAGAAGCATTCAAGCGAGAGTTAAAGAGCTATATGATAAAAAAATACACTACCTAGAACTGATCAGTCTCGAACTGACAATGAACTAAATATCATACCTGTTTACACACTCTACCTATGATAGATATATATCCACCTACGACCTTATTTATCATCTACCTCTTATCCTCTACCTCATAGTTGCTTACACATCGTCTCGTGATTGAAGTATATCCAACACTGTCTATATTTATTACCTACCTCTTATCATCTACCTCATATTTGTTGTCTGTAGAACTGCTTGATATATATGTCTTTCGTCCACGCCTCATATGTAATTTGTTCCGATGCCCGTATAACTGAGTGATATATATTGTCTGTCGCATACGCCTATATGTTAAGCGCTCTGATACCCACGGGTCTTGTTCGCGCTATACAAAACTTTCTAATAAATAAATAAATAAATAAATAAATCTATCACTACTGGGTGCAAATCCTGGCCTCATACTGATCACTGGTTTCTCACTGGGAATATCGGCACGCAAACCCAATGCATAGAGCATCTGTCTCAGACACTCTCTGACCACCCATCTATTGTGCTGGCACTGCGATTGGCTGACATATCAAATCGAGCTTTCACTTGGAGACTGCCTCCAAATGGTCTCAGAAACCAACTTTTAAAATCTGTAAACAGTCTATTATAGAATTATTCACTCTTAACATTGGATTGTTGAGGTCTCCAAGTAACCTACAAACAGCCCGATTCATGAAACTAAATTGCGCTCGCAAAGGGCCAGATTCTGAGAATCTGGCCCTTTGGGAGTGCGATTTTTGCATTTGGGATTCATCTTCCCAAATGCAAAAATCGCTATTTGCGAAATCGCATATTTGCGAGGAATTGGATTTAAGGAATCGCTATTAGAGATTCCTTAAATGCAATTCATGAACCAATTTTAAATTGCGAATTCGCAATATTTGGTCGCTATTTACCACGAAGTCTGACTTCGTGGTAAATAGCGAAAAAGTAGAAAAAAGCACTTTAGTGCATTTTTCTCTGTTGCATGTTACACACACACATGTCCTTTGGACATGTGTGTGCGCAACACCTGTGTAAATTTACATTTCAGGGGTGCTACAGGGTGTCCTTTGGACACCCCTGGCACCCTTGAAATCGCTATCTTATTTGCAATTAGCTAATTGCTAATCGCAAATAAGGAATACTCCCCATTCATTCCTATGGGCCTTTAGGCCCATAGGAATGAATGGGGAGTTATTCCTTATTTGCGATTAGCAATTTGCTAATCGCAAATAAGGAATGTGTAGGAATCGCAATTTATATTGCGATTGCTACATGAATCCTGTTTTGCAAGTCTGTAATAGCGATTCCTTATGAATCGCTATTAAAGACTCGCAATACGGGTCTTTGATGAATCTACCTGAAAGTCCTAAAAATCCTATAGCTTCTGCGCTTGCATGTCAAGGCAATTGGAGGTCCTCTGGGACTTACAAATGCAATTGAATGCACTAGAGCAGGAGCTTCGTGCCCTTGAGATTTAATATTTGATTCAGGGAAGTTGTACTATCTGGCTCACTTCCCCAATAAACTGTTGGAATATGTTGAAACCGCTGAGGAAAGCTTGCTCGTTAAATAAAGAACTATCACCAGAAAATATGGTGAGGGGGATAGAGCTAAAAAAACTTTAGCTGTGTTGTTTAAGAAAAAGTAGACAAGCTCCTGCATTATTGAGTTGCCGAATGACCAGGACCAACAGTGACACTCCACAAACGATGTCTTGCAGATAATGAATCAGTTCATCTTCACCCTATACCATGCTACTACCAACCCTCCCCCAGGCCAAATCACTGACTATCTGGATTCAGTTGCTTTGGCTGGAAAATGCTCATAGGCAATACTAATACACGTCATCTGCACTATGCCTGGAAAAAAGGACCCTGGCCTATATGGACCCGATTTTACAAGGAATATGCCAAGGAACTAGCTCCACAGTTGCTTGCTATGCAGAAAGAAGCTAGGGGATTTTGGACATCTCACTCATACTGTTAAAGAAGCACTAATAGTAAAGATTTTAAAGCCCGAAAAACTACCTTACCCAGTGTGACTCATATAGACCACTGTCTATGATCAACATAATTAACAAGATTCTAGCCAAACTACTTTCAAAAAGGATTTTATTCCTCCTCCCAGATATTGGTCATCCGGTCAAGTCAGGATTTGTTCCAGGACAATCCACTGTGCATAACCTGTGCCCTCTCTTTGCTCAACTCCGCACGCTAAACCTGTAGCTTTGGGTGGTGGTAGTGTTCCTAGATGCAACAAATGTCTTTGATTCACAAAAGTGGCCATATATTTTTACACTACTATGTCGGATTGGGCATAGTGCCATCCTTTCCTCAGTGGATCAAGTGTCTGTAAGAGATACATACTGATAAGCTTTGCATGAAAGGCATCATCTCTGCACTCTTTGCGATCAGCAGAGGCACCCAAAGGGGATGCCTGCTATCTCTGAATTTGTATGCCGAAAGCGGTCTCAACTACATGCCAGAAGGCTTGTTGTATCAATGCAGTGCAGACAACATGACTATTTATATGTAGGACTCTGAAACCAACCTAGAACTTATGTTGTGGGAATTTCTTAAATGTAGTGCCCTCACTGGGATCAAAATCAATTTGTCAAAGTCATTGTTTTTCCCCTTGACCATAGTCACTAAGTACCCACTGAAGGTGGCTGTTTCGGGTGTCCAGTATCTGGGAATATCATTAGTAGAGGCATCACGCAGCTGTGGCAGCTAAACTGTGGCACAGCTTTCGTGTGACTGGAGGAGCGTGTTCAGATCTGGTCCAGACTGCCCCTGTCCTTCGTTGAGAAAAGCGCCATTGCAAAAATGTTGATACTGCTTAGGTTCCCCTACCCCTTTGACCATGTTAGAGCCCTCCTTGTTAGCTTGACTTGGGTTGGCCGACAGCCATGGTGATCCTGGGAGGCGCTGACCCTACTGTTTGACCAGGTCCGTTTGTGTGCGCTTCACCTGGAAATGTACTATTGCTGCGCACAGGCTCAATATGTGCACTATTGGCCCCCTCCCATGCCATGCCAACTGTATATTGCCATAATGGAGATAAATGCTGATTCTTGCCTTTTGGATATGCTGATCTGCGCCCCCAAAAATAGATCCATACTGTTAAATATGTGATGTTGGACTGGATGTGCTAAAGAGCTTGCCTTGACTGTCTATCTTCTGCTGGGCTGAGACTAGTGCATAACCAGATGCTTCCTCTAATGGTGAATGAACAGGTTCAACAACAGCTGAGGTGCATGTGCCTGGCCATGATGGGGGACAAGTATCCTAAGGTATTACTTTACAAGATGTCCAGAATATCATAGATTACACACCAATTGATATATTCCTCCATTACTGACAATGTTGTACTTGCAAACAGATGCAAAACACTTTCCCACAAAACCTGAGAGCTCGCAGGCACTTGATTGTGTACTAAATTCTTCCTCTTCTAGGAAGTTAATCTCAAAACTGTACTCCACTATGCACGTTAAAGCCCCTATATTATGAATCAGAAACTGCAGTATTTATGCACCCAAACAGGTATGCTCTTGTCCAATTATAGATTAATATTGATTCATATAAAATTCTTACACAGGCTGTACAACACACCCACTAGACTTTACAAAATGGATCTCTCAAAGGTAATACACTGTCTGTAATGTGGTGTATATGACACAGACTGTATGCATATAGCATGGATGTGTAGCAGAGTAGCAACATTCTAGTACTCGGTATATGATTGTATCAAAGTTGTTGGTAATGGCCTTTCTGCGGAGTCCTTCCCCAAACCTTTTACCTTCTTCTTCTCCTTTTTGACAAGTTCCTTTTTGGTGGTTTTGGGACTCTGAGCACTTAAGCACCGCTAACCATTGCTTAAGTGCATGTGCTCTCTCCCTAAAATGTAGTAACATTGGCTTCTCCACAACTGGCATATTTATTTTACTTATCAGTCCCTAGTAAAGTGCACTGCATGTGCCCAGGGCCTGAAATTAAATTCTAGTAGAGGGCCGCCAGCACTGATTGTGCCACCCCCTTAAGTAGCCCTTGTAACATGGCTCAGGCCGGCGTTTGCATAGCCTGTGTGTGCTGTTTAGGCTGCCATGACAACCTGGCATGATGACCTGGTAAGTTAAACCTCTTTCCAGGGCCAAAACGTCCTTTTTTAATACATATAGGTTGCCCCTATGGTAAGCCATGGACAGCTCAAAGGACAGGGTACTTACAGCCCGATTCATGACCCTAAATTGCGCTCGCAAGGGGCCGGATTCTGAGAATCCGGCCCTTTGCGAGAGCGATTTTTGCATTTGGGATTCAGCATCCCAAATGTAAAAATCGCTAATTGCGATCTCGCAATTTTGCGAGGAATGACATTTAAGGAATCTCTATTTGAGATTCCTTAAATGCTATTCAACATCCTATTTAAATTTGCGAAATCGCAATTTCTAGGCGCAATTTACCGCGAGGTCAGACCTCGCAGTAAATTGCGAAAACTCAGAAAAATGCATTTAAAAGCATTTTTCTGAGTTGCATGTTACACACACACATGTCCTTTGGACATGTGTGTGTGCAACACCTGTGTGAAATGTCATTTGAGGGGTGCTACAGGGTGTCCTGTGGACACCCCTGGCACCCTTCAAATCGCAATCTTATTTGCGATTAGCTAATTGCTAATCGCAAAT
Organism: Lissotriton vulgaris; assembly: GCF_964263255.1. Taxonomy (NCBI): domain Eukaryota; kingdom Metazoa; phylum Chordata; class Amphibia; order Caudata; family Salamandridae; genus Lissotriton; species Lissotriton vulgaris. Next base: position 1,860,827,416 of record NC_141689.1, read on the forward strand.
AAGGAATACTCCCCATTCTTTCCTATGGGCCTTTTGGCCCATAGGAATGAATGGCGAGTTATTCCTTATTTGCGATTAGCAATTAGCTAATCGCAAATAAGGAATTGTAAGGAATCGCATTTTTTTTGCATATTCCTACATGATTACCGTTTTGCGAGTCCTTAATAGCGATTCGCTATGAATCGCTATTAGGACCTCGCAAAACGGGAGCATGATGAATCAGGCGGAATGTGTTTAAAAAGTAGGACAAGTACTTTTACGTTTTACATGTCCTAGTAGTAAAAAACTCTAAAATGTGTTTGTCACTACTGCAAGGCCTATCTCTCCCATAGGTTAACATTCTGATTATCTTATTACATTTTATAAGTGTTTGGTGCCTCTGAAATCACAATTTAAAAGCACAATGTATAGCAAGTCAAATTTTAAAGTGCAATTCTGAAAATGCCACTTTTAGAAAGTTGGCATTTTCTTACTTTGGCCATTTGGTGCCTGCTGCCTGCTGCCTGCGACTGATCACATGTCTAGGGTGGGTGACAGCTGAATTTTGTGCATTCACTCTAGACAGCCAAATGGGAGCCGAGGCATGACTTGATGGGCCATCCTGGCAGAATGGGAGGGAAAAGCTGGGCATAGCTTGACACTTACATCTGAATATGCTATTTCCTGTTCCCACACAAAGGGCTGCATACCCACCTGTAGTGAGTCTGGAGACAGGGCACGAAGGCAGGACCTCTGTGCACTTTAAAGCCCTTCTTTGAAGCCTCTCCACTTCAAAGGCACCACTTGGTATAAGAATTGAACTTTAGACCCTACCAGCTCAATACACTTCCGGTCCTGTGGATACTCTGCTAAGAAGAAGGACTACTCTGCTGCTGAAGGACTGTCACTTTGCTGGAATGCTGCTCTGGAAGAACTGCTGACTTGCTGTGCTGACCTGCTTTCTGCTGCCTTCTTGCCTGGAGAGGGAGAATTAAACCTGGAAGCCATCTTGAACCCAGGACCCCAGAGTGACTTCAAGAGCTAGTCTGCTTGCCTCCTGATCTGATCCTCAGGGACATAACAGGCTCCTCATAGCTCTTGGACCCATCTTCAATGTTCTCCTGACCCCCAAGAGGTGCCTCTCAGGCCCTGGGCCCACTGAAGTGTTTTTTGTCCTAAAATCAAGCTTTTGGGCTCTTTGTGAAATCAAAGAGGCCAATTCGCTCAGGAACCTCTCCGCTCACACAAAGGATGAGAGCAAGCAGCCGCAAGTTAGCCTTTTCACACAGCAAGCATCATATGCCGGCATGTTTCACCACCTTGAAACTCCAGCCTACCTGTCCTGACACCAAGACTACTCTTTGCGCCACACTGACCAGCGCCAGCAACGATCTCCTTAGTCCCAGTTACCTGCTTCCTTACGAACGGGACTCCTGCCATAAATCTTGAGAAGGTAAAACTTCAGCAGGACGTATCTGGGACTGAATCTGACCCACACTCTATCACGGTCAGCTTGAACTTTTGGATTTGACCCAGTCTAGTGCGAACAGCTTTCCCCTGTTGGCACTTTATGCTTTTAGGTACTATATTAAAGTTTATTCTTTAAAAATTCATAACTCTGATTCTACTTATCGGATTTTTGTCACTGAGGTCTTATTTAGTACATGAAATTAAGCTTTATTGTTCTAACCTACTGTGGAATATCTTTGTGTGGTGTTTTCATTGTTTTCTTGTTTTAAAAATTGCACAATATTTACACATGCCTCTTGAGTTAAGCCTGCATGCTCTGTGCCAAGCTATCAGAGGGTGAGCACAGACTAATTATGGGTGTGTTTGTGCTTTACCCAGACTAGGATTAGGGTTACTGCTTGACCAGGCCTTCCAAACCAGCCAACAAGGAACACAATTTCTAACCTTTGTGATCAGCGTTGAGGAAGGGACTTGTGTTTATGCAGTACCATACAGTAAGTGGGCGTACTCTACCAATCCACATCCAAGACCAATTCAAATTCCAAACTCTACCCAATTAGCATTTTTGATTTTTTTCCCCAAAATCATGTCTCTGTCCGGTGGATCTACAACTGCGCCTGCAAAGGTGGAATTTGAGTTGTCCAACCTTGATGTTTACACTGTGGCCCAACCCAAAGAGATCTGCAAAGGATTTGGATTTCCTGCGAAGAGCACTACCATGAAGTTGAGGATGAGAAGCCTGAGGATGGCCCTTCAGAGGAAACACCTGCTGCCAAGAGGGTAGAAATGCTCCGTGAATTGGAGCTTCCTGCCAGGTCAGGGAGAAGTGTCCCTTCTCACGGCCTCGCCCTAGAGGAACTGGCTGAGAGGAGGGAGGAGAGGGAATTCAAGTTGCAGATGGCAAAATTGGAAATGGAGGAGGAGTAGGAGAAGAAAAGAGCTTTGGAGGAGTTGAGACTGGCCTTAGAGGAGCAAAAGATGGCCCATGAGCTCAGTCTCAGAGAGCTGGATTTGAGATCAAAACAGATTGATTTCAGCAGCAATGGTGGCAGCATACATGCAGTGTCCACTGTTGAAGGAGAAGATTTGGTGCCCACTTACTTCATGTACCTAGGGCCTGTAAATTGAATGCTACTATTGGGCTACAGCACTTATTCTGCCACCCACTAAAGTAGCTGTGTAAAGCACATTGCAGGTCTGCCACTGCAGCCTTGAGAGCAATTCAAAACTTTCATTTCAACCTGGCAAAAGAAACCTTTTGCCGGGCTTAAAAATTCATTTTTAATATTTATATCACCCCTAAGGTATGCCCTAAAGACTCATAGGGCAAGGTTCATGGTATTTCAAAAGTAGGATGTGTCTGTTAATGTTTTACATGTCCTGACAGGGAAAAAAAAACCTAAATTAATTTTTCATTGTAGTGAGGCTATCTCTCCTATAGATTAGCACTGGGTTACCTTACTTCGCGTAGTAAGTGAAAACGTAAGGTTGGCAACAGATAGAGAAATGCAGCTTCCACCCATTTGAATTGTAATTTAAAACACTCTTCAATGGTAAGGTCAGATTTTAGGTTTGTATTCTGGAAATGCCACTTTTAAGAAATTGCCATGTTTCTGCCTTACCCCATCCCAACATGCACAGATTGGCACTAGCTATTAGAATAGCACCTTCAGAACATCTCATCAGAACACTCCTTCACATGTGTAAGATTCAGAAAAAGGACTGTACTTGAACCCAGGATCCCCAGAAGTGACTCCAAGGGTCTGCTGGGTGACCTCCTGTTTGAGGTACAGTAACACAGCAAGTTTCCCCAGGCCTTCCTGCACCAGCCCAGCTGACCAGCACCAAGTGGACCTTCATGAGCCCTGCTGCTGGTCTCTGCTGGTGTGAGTCCATATCCCCAAAGGCTGCCCCCCCCCAGGTCCTGGACTCTTCGCTGGCATCAGAGCATACTCCTCCCACCTCCAGCCTGCAAAATCTGCCCTCATCAGGAAAATCCAGAAGCTAGGGGCTATTCATGATTTAGAGTGGGCTTCTTGCATCAGCAATAGTCACCACTTCTCCTGCCAGAACGAAGTTTCAATAGCAACCAGCTCTTTGTGCCAAAAGTGACTGACTGCATCTGCAGCCAATGTGAAGCTCCAGCACTGACTGCGCCTCTCAAAAACGACTAATTCCCCGTGGCTTCCCCCATTGCAAAGCTTCAGCGGAGGCTCCTCGCGTGGACATAGACTCATAGAAGATAAACTCTTCACCGAGACAAACCTGGTCCCTGTATCTAACCTGCTCTCCATCACAGACAGCCTAAACTTGCAATTTTAAGTCGGTCCAGCCAGTCCAGACATCCACGGGTGTGCTTTGTGCTTTGGGCACTATTTTCACCTAGAACTTTAAAAACTAATATCTCCTACTGATTTAATGTGTTGTCATTTGGTGTCATTTTATTTATTCATGTTTACTCTTTTTTTCTAAATTGGTTTGGGATTTTGCTTGTGGTATGTTTTCACTATATTCCTGTTTGAGCGCTGCATACATTCTTTACACAGTGCCTCTAAGTTGAGCCTGCTTTTGTGCCAAGCTACCAGAAGGCTAAGCACAGGTTATTTAGTTACTTTTGTGGTTCATCCTGACAATGTTTGTGTTTATTGATTGAATGAGGCTAATAACTCAGTTTCTGATACTGTACATTACAGAATTTAAAACAAAGAATGTTGATAGAATATATGCATGGGTGCCTATTGAGATACTGTATTGTACAGATTTTGATCCTGTAATAAGAGCAATGTGGATCTGGACAGAGCTCAGCCACCTTTGTTTCACCTATATGGCAGGTTGGCTTGTGGTTTTTCCAAGGCTGATACTAACATTTACTTTAAACATTATAGACTGAAATTAATGTACAACATTATGAGCTCAGCATAAAACCAGTGATCCAACTTACATGTTCCCAAAGTTACATACTGTTCCCACCCAGGATATTTACCTTCAACAAGCCTCACACCCAACGCCAGTTTAGTAGAGTATGTATAGTCTTAAATTAATTTCCCATTATTTTAGAATGCTTCAAACAGAACATTGTTCACTGGTAGTGTTGTTCACATCCATTTATCCCTTTTCAACAACAGCTCTAAACAACAATTATAGAGCTTGTCATTGTTTGGCTATTTATATTACCATACCCACACACAGAATATCACAAATTAATGCATATTAAAATAAATATTTTTGCTACTATATTATTTCCAAACCATATTTGTACTGTAACAGTTTTATCCTTCAGAAAAGGCCAACAGGCCTTGTAGGGTGAAAAACATGTTGGAAAATAGTCTTTTGAGATTTGCAAATTTGTAATCTGAAGGAACAAGAAGAAACTCTTTGCAGCAGCTGAGTAAGCACCTCTGTATTATATTAGAGCAGAAAGGTATGTTTTAAATCTCTGATATAAAGCGTGAATAAATTGGCGTTGGCATCCACACTGATTTAATCTGAACAATACAATACTGTGGGGTATAGGGCCTTACCTGTTACAGAGTTAAGAGACTCTGCTCAACTTCTACGTTACATTTTTATAACTAGTTAAAAAACATGGGCAATCTGACTATGGGACCCTTGATTCATAACACTACGTAATGATTACAGCTATGCTGATTTAACTGAGATTGATGAAAATATGTTGTATTATTTCAAGTCTACCTGCACCCCTTTGGGGGTGGATGTATTTGGAAGAATTGCAATTAATTAGATTGCACTAAGTAAATGTATTATATCATGAAACTGTAACATGAGTAAATTCAAAGTGTTAGCCTTCTCATGTGCAAACATGACAAATCTCAGAAGAAAAAAATAACGGAAAATATATATCTTTAAAAAAAGAAAAAAATATTTATTAGGGTTAAATTCTCAAATCTTAACTTAAAATATATAATTGCTAATTCAATATTAGAGTTGCTATAGTTCCAATTTGGAAGGTGATTATAGTTTTTCAATTATTTATGTATATTTGCATGAGCCAGTACACCTTCCAAGTGCAATATTGTTTAACTAAAAGGTAACTTTAATTTGAAAATTCTTGCACATTACCTTCAGGCACCATAACGGTTTCTAGAGGTGGAATGGTGGGTGCATTGTCGTTGATGTCCAAAACCTCTATTGTTACCTCGCTTGTGGTAGAAAGGTTCGGGTTTCCCTTATCCATTGCCTGAAGAATCAACCTACAAAAGAAAAAAATTACATGCATTTTTCATTGTATTTAGATTGCTGCATGCATAATTTGTAAAAACAAATAAGTACTAGATGTCAACATTTCTCTTTTGAGTTCACTGCTAAAACCACCGAATGCCAGGGAACCGAATACCATGGCTGCCCACACTTAACTTGCAATTCCTGTCTCTTTATCTCACTCTTTCAAGTACTCTTCATCCCCGCTTTCTCCCTTCATCACTGGTTTTCAACCATTTTCTTACTCCTTCTTCCCCTTTTTTCCCTGACTTTATCTCTCTTGTTGTGTGATTGCAAATAAATCCTAGTCCCTAAAAATGAGTACCAGAGTCCAGCATAAATTAAGCACTGGTCATATTTAAATTGATGTCCTCAATTAAACCTGTGCTTTTTCAACAGTTTGTTATTGTTTGCAATGTGCTCATGTGTTAATTAATTTCTATATCACACTTTCCAACTAACTCTTGCAGGTTTTCTTTAGCTATCTTCCTCCATTACAGTGCATATCACTTCTGTATTTTCTGTATGTGCCTTTTTGTTCGATCTTGTATATTTGCATTTACTGCTACTGAAATCCAAAAATGTCTCAGATGTCATTTTTAAATAAAAATATCTCTTAAGTACCTTGAAACTTAAGCATTTACTTATTGCACTACCAGAATATGGAGTTTTTCACATTGACCTACAAAATGTAAAATCCAGAAAATTGACTACCACTACATAGTTAAGGTAGGTGTACATATAAGTTAGTATATATAGATTTTGTATTATTACCTCATATCTAAATACATTTTGCTTAGAGCACTAGAGAAGATCGCTCTTTTTATTTCAAATCTTTTTTATTAAATTGTACAAACTGATAAGCACAATTACAAAGAATTACAAGGAGTACAAAAAATACAAAGTAAATAAAGAAAATAATAATAAATTCCTTAGTAAATAAGTAGGTTCCTCATCTGCCTTGCCATGGTGAGTCCATTAACGTTGTAGTAATGTACAAGCAGTTAGCTAAGTATAGGTATCACACAAGTGGTAGTACAATCACTTTGCAGTACAATTATAAGCAAGTATAGGTTGTACAGCTGCAGTAGGGGAAAGTATGATACAGTACAGGAATATGATTATAAATAACGCAAACATTAAGAATTGCCTAGTGTAAAAGAGAGTCGGTGCTGGACAAGCATCTGTTATCACATAAGAAGGGATGTGAGTATACTTCAGTACAACTGTATTAAGGAAATACAGGCTACACAACTGTATTAGTGATAAGTATAACACAGTACAGGAGTGTCATTATGAATAAAGTCTACATTAAGAATTACAATATGTGGAAATAAGTCTGCTTTTCACAGAGGGTCATATGAGAAAGAGAAGGCATCATGGGACTTCCACATTTTCCTGTGTGGTTTACGCCATGGAGAGGCTTGAAGAGCAACGTTATCTGCTCCTCTTAGGAAGGATAACCATTCTTGTCACATCTTAAATGAAACTTCTTTGGAGTTTTTCCACTTATTTAAAACAATTTTACATGCTAAAGTGAGCATAAGATCCAACAAGTAACGGTCATTTACGTCAGTGATCCTAGGGTCCAGAGCGCCTAGTATAACATAGGAAAATTCCCTAGGAGGGGTTACGTTGAAAGCCCTGCCTATACATTCATAAATCTTATCCCAGTATACTTTGAGTGTAGGATAATTGAAGAGCATATGGGCCAGGTTACCGACATGGGAGTTGCAGTTCCAGCAGGTAGGACTCTCACTGAGATTAAGTTTAAAAATTATTTCTGGTGTACAATATGTCCTATTAATTAACATCATTTTGGTTTGGGATAGTATTGAGGAGATTTTATCAAAAAAGGGGGGTGATATATATCTTTTCCCAGTAGAATGGGATATTGTTAGAGTTGTCTTCTGCTTCCCATTTTTCTTCACATTTCTTTTGAGATTTGTGAGGTTGAGGTGATAGGAGTTTATATATATTTTAGAAACTGTGTGTCCTTACTTTAGCAGCTGTGACATCTTTGAGAGTATTGACGGGTTGGAGGGTTTGATAGAGCATACCGTGAGGAGGGATTTTAGTTTTAAAAATGTACAAAAATCTATCGGATGTAGTCAGTGTCGAGACTGAAGTGTGGAGAAAGGGAAGGGTTCCCTCATAGAGGTCTTTGACTAGATTTATGCCATTTTTGGACCAATGCTCCCAATGGAACATCCCTCCTTCGATTCTCAAACTCAGGTTGTGCCAGAGGACAGGCTTGATTTATTCGTTTTTTTGGTGGAGAGGTGTTCCAGTCATAGCATGGCCCTTTTAGCAATGAGCAAAATGTACTTTGAGTGAGGAAGGGAGGATATATCCATGGTGAGGAGAGCAGGCAAGGGCATATCGTTGATGATTGATCTTTCTAACCAGACTGGTGTGTTATCAGTCGACGGAAGCAGCCAGTTAGATACCTGTTTACAGAGATATGAGATTTGATAGTTCCTGAAGTTCGGAAGGCCCAGACCACCTTTGTCTTTTGTTAATTTAAGTTTTTTCATAGATATTCTGTGTCTCTTATCTTGCCACAGGAATGTGTTACAAAGCTTATAGATTTTACATAGGAAATCATTTTAGAATGTCAGAGGTAACATGCTGGCTAGATAGTTGACAAGAGGAGTAATCATAATTTTTAATGTCTCAGCTCTTCCCCACCATGTTAAAAATGAAGGTGACCAGCCATCTAACAACGAAGAGATTTTTTTGAAGATGGCATTCTCGTTTGTTTGAAGGGTAGTGATCAGGTCCTTCATGAAATCCAAGCCTAGGTATTTAAAACCAGTGGCGGCTGGTGACCTTTAAAAGTGGCGTGGGCGCAAAATTATTGTCCTAATGCACCACAGCGTAGCGTGCAAGCCGGAAAAACCTACGGAGGGTTCGGGGGTTCTACCCCCGCAAAAATTTTGAAAAAAGACTGGACGAATGGTGCATTTTCAAACAAATTTGAGAAAGTAGGATGGTTAATAAAGCAATTTTGAAAGTGCAGGTATTACATTAATAAAGAGATGTCATATAAAATAAGCAGCTGCTTATTCAGTATATGTGTCTATGCTCTCCCAGTGCCCTTACATATCACACATCTGTATCTTTGCTCCCCCTGTGCTCTTACATATCACTCATCTGTAGCTTTGCTCTTCCTGTACTCTTACATATCACTCTTCGGTGTCTTTGATCTCCCTTTGCCCTTATACATTACACCTCTGTGTCTTTGCCTCTCCACGTGCCCTTACAGATCACTCCTCTGTACATTTTCTTTTTCCTGTGCCCATCCCTCCCAATACCCTTTGCCTTTATCTACCACTCCTAGATCCTTTGCTCTGTGTGCCCCTTCTGCATCAGTCACTGTGTCTTTCCCTCTCCTATCTGTTTCACTTTTGCCTTTAACTTTATCTCGTATCCATCGCTCTGTCCCTTGCTCTACTTGGGACCTTATAATAATCGGTTTGTCTCCGTCCTCTCCCTTTGCACTCATGCATCTCTCCAGAAAACTTAAATAAAACCATCATACTAAGGGGCCTGCAGGGCTAACCGTATCACCTGCCAAAAATGCATATATCCCACAGCACTCAATCTTCAACCACCTCCTTCATCGCACTCTACGTCCTGTGACGCGTCCTCAGACCCCTCTGATCTGTCACAAATGACAAATAAAACACTCCTCCACAGAAGGTCCCAACAATACACCCTGCCTATCACTCATCCCCCACTGTGCAGCATGCTACTCACCTGAAAATGCGCTACCGCGCACTGCAACGGGATATGAAGCGTTATGTGAGTGACACAATAGCTACCTTATCTCTTCCTATCCATCACTTACCTATCACTCCTCTGCTTCCTTCCCTCCCGCTGTGTTGCCGCGCGCCTCTTTGTCATTGTGCCTCTCTAGCCTCCCCCGACCCTCTTGTCCTCTCATCTCCCTCCCTCAACGCCCTTCTCTCACCCTTCGCTCTTCTCATTCACCTCCTCTCACCCATCCATCACTTTATGTCACTTCTGACTCACTTGTAACCTTTCCTCTCAATGCTCCATGGCGTCTCCGTTTCAAGCTACTGTTTAGTTTCTTCCCTCTTTCTCTGCCCCTGTCTGCCCTCCTCTTTGTCTTTCCCTTTTCCATTTGACCCCCCGTCTAGTCTTTATTCTCCTCCGTCCATGTTGTCCCTTCCTGCTCACCCCTGTGTCACTTTTCCCCTCTCCAAATGTAACTCTTACCTCTGTGCCCATCCCACATAAGCGGTTACTCGCCCACAGCACAGTCCACTGCACCAGAGCTTCAGAGGTTCACCTTGGTACCGGGCGCCATCAACTCACATATTACTTTCTCACAAACGCACGTCTTAAGCGCAGTAACCCCACGTGCTGCCTCCTCCTTAAGGAAAGCACACAAACCACCATAAAGCCACTACTCCCCCACACTACACGCAGAAACACTGCACTGGTCACTGTTATATGGATGTGGATTACAAATATGGATTATTATTATAAATCCCCGTCACCACAGAACTCAAGTGCCCAGGTCCACACGTGGATAACTCGTCAAATTCACGTTTTTTCCTATGTATTCTGTGGCTGGTAGTCCTGTATCTCTAATTAACCGGGACTACAAGTCCCAGAATGAAAAGACTACATTTAGACTGTGTGTGCGCCTAGAGAAGTGTGAAACTTGTCAGCTCCGCACTCTTCCACCATGAAAGACATGACCCTGACACCCTCCCCTTCCTGCCTTTTGTGGAGGACCATTGCATCAGCCACCTTAACCCCCACACACTTTCTCCCTCCCCTACACCCATCCTCACCTTGCCTGAGAAACTATTCATCACCTCTTCAACAAAGACAGGGGCAGGCAGACAATAAGACGCTTGAAGAGGAGCAGGCACGCAGGAGAAGTGTGAGGGATGCGAGACATGCAGACAAAATGTGATGCGTGAGATAGGCAGCTTTAAATAGGTTAAGGTTTACTCCCCACAAAAAAAGTTTCAACGACGAATGTCACTTGCCATAAAAATGAGCGGGAACCTCAAATGTCATTGGAAAAATAAAGCAGCACAGAAAAATGTAGTTGTCGACTAAACCTTTCAAACGTGCGTCTGCATTTCATATAATGTGGGTATTTCTGAAATGTTAAAGTTGTTCCAACACACAGTCAAAAGTAAGGCTCCTAACAAGCATACAGAGACTGATCACCAATTTAACTCGTCCTCTGTAATCTGCATAATTTACTATGACGCAGTAATTGCAAAATTACAATGAAACGCACACTTCACATACCAAATCTGGGTATGAAGCTCAAATGCAATGCCAATATAAACACTGGACACACAGGCGATCACCTGATCAAAACGCCAAACACGTTCGTCTCCCTATAATCGACTATCGAATGGTGTATATTTGATCCTTGTGCAGTTAGCGAAAAGTAGTGCACAGCATACTATGAAAAGTCTTCTGGCAAAAGTTAACACATATCTAAATCAAAACAATCACACTTCAGATAACATTTCAACACAATAAAATGCCATTTACAATTAATTGGGCAATACTGTGAGATTTCCCTGCTTTGAGTACTTTTGGAAGTGGCAGTCCAAGCATATTTCAGAATATTTAAAATACAGAGACAGTTAAATATTAGGTGAAGAATCGAAAAATTAATCCATGCCAATACTTAAAATAACGGGCAAATGTGACGTTATTCACTCAAAAAAAGATATTGGTTCAAACTGAGCAGCACGCATATGATAAAATCACGCTTTTCATTTCAGTAAATTTACCACTGAAAACCTTAAATAAGGTTGTAGTATCACCGCCATACAAGTTAATACATAAATAGTGGTACTTTTGCTACCTCATGTGAAGAGTAAATCTAAACTGCGGCATTTACTCCTCACTTATTAACTCGCACACCGCATGCAAGCCCAGCAGATATGTTAAACACGGGTGAAATGGGGTCTCTCGCCACGCTTCTCATTCCTTCACATCTAAGACACCTAGCTGTTCCAGCGCTTTCAAGAAGGCAACGATGATCACCAGAACCACTATCATTCGCTCGCAGTACTCGGAGAGGGGGTGTTGGTTAGGGGATGGTCACGCGGGGAAGAAGATTAAGATAATGGCATTAGTGGCGCAACGCCCCAATGCCCCTAATGGACGAAGCACCACTGTTTAAACCATTTTGGCTGCCATAAGAGACCAGAGCTACTCATAACTTCTTTTCCTCCAAGTTGTTCAGGAGTTTCACCTCCGTCTTATCTTTATTCAACCTGTACCCAGATACTCTAGCAAAGTCATCGATTGAGGACATAAGTGCGGGGATAGCAGCTTACGCATTCTCAGAGACAACCAACACGTCGTCGGCATAAGCCGTAATTTTAACTGTACATTTGTTCAAGTGAATTACTGTAATTTGTTGATTGTTCCTAAGGTGGAAAAGGAAAGGTTCAATTGCAAGGAGGAATGGAGAGGGAGAGAGAGGGCAGCCTTGCCTTGTGCCCTGATGTAGTTTGAAGGAGGATGAGAGGCATCCTCCTGCTCTTACCCTGGCTGAGGGGTTAAAATATAGTGCCATTACCATGCGTTTAAAATGTTCAGCCAAATTAAATTTGGCTAGTGTTGCTTCCAAGTGGCTCAGTAACTTTGTTGAAAGCCTTCAATGTGTCCAATGTAATAGCGACTGTTGGTGAGTCAGTGAGTTTGGCTTTCTCTAGGACATGAGCGAGGATGCGAGTATTGTCACTAGATAGTCTGTTTTTTTAAGAACCCAACTTGTGACGAGTGAATGAGTTTATGTAAAAATATTTGAAGGCGTTTGGCGAGGATCATAGCGTAAATTTTGCAATCTAGGTTGATTAGTGAAATCGGTCTGTAGTTTTTAGGTTGGGAATTACAGCTATAATGGCCTCTGCTGGTGTCCCATTAATCTGGCCAGAGTCACTACATTCGTTAAACAGATTTAACAGTGGAGGAGTCAATGTAAAGGAGAAACACTCATAGAATTTGGCACCAAACCCATCAGGTCCCGGAGCTTTCCCTAATTTCAGGGCTCTTATTGAGCTTAAAATTTCTGACGTAGTAATGGGGCTGTTTATTTCTGTTTTTTTATCTTCAGAGAGGGCAGGTAATATACATTTATCTAAGTATTACTGTGTTTTTGTGTTATCTATATCCTGGTTCTTACTATACAGGTCTTTATAGAAATCCTTAAAGGTTTCCGCAATTTTGTCAGGGTCAGAGTGAGCCATACCATTTTTACACTTCAAAGAACATTGCCCTTTTTAACCTGTAAATCTCCACCCTACTCAAAGCCAAGAGCACTTGAGGAGGTAAGTGTGTGGGCACAGTGCAGATTCCGCCTTTTAGCTCTCAGTTCCAGTATAAATATATGTCGCTGTTATAGCAGAAATGTGAAAGGATTTTGGGGAGTGTGCAGCCACCAGCTTCCTCAGGATCTCTTTGTCAGGCCCTGGTTCATCTCTCAACGTTCTCCTTAACATTTCACTTCCTCTCCCTGTTACCCTTGGATTTCTCATCAAATCTCAGCCCCCACTCCCAGGTTTTGTTATCGGCATAGCACATTGTAAAACAGTCTTGTAAGGCACATACTACAAGCAAACAATGTAACACTATATAAACATTTAATTAACCAGATTGCTCCTTTTCTCTCTTCTTTGGGTAAACTTACTTCCTTTGCCAATTTACAGTTATCAGCAGACAAGGAAGAATTCAAATAAGTCTGTCTTTAATTAACTGAATTCAGGAGAGCTTAGACATTTTTTAGATTCATCACAAATCTGCAAAACAGACATAACGTATGGATTTGAATCGTTTTGGCTGTATATTATTTTGTTTTATTTCAAAAGTAAATCATTTATTTTTTATGTATCTGCAAAACAAGACCTCTTAATTCATGGAATTATTTGCATTGTAAGTTGTCATCTAATATTAATTTTCTCAATGAAAACACAACTGGCCACCATATAATGAATGACTACATTGATCTATATGTTAAGGAACTCTTTGGCGATGCACAATGTTGCTGCTGTATATTTATTAAAGAGGAAGGGGCCTGTTATCAAGAGTTATATTGCTGCTTTTTCGGCACATAACACCAAAAAAGAAGCAATTTCTTAAATCTTAATATCATCAAGGACATGCTAACAAGCGTTAGCACGTGTTTCCTTGCTACTTTGCATGTCAGCGATAAATATCGCTAACGACATGCAAAGTAGGCGTTCCTGAGCTAAACCACATGGAAATGCTCGCTGACACAGCTTCGCGATATTAGCAAGCCATGCAGCAGACCCGCAAAGTGATAATAAAAGTTGCACTAACGCGATTATCGCTCGTATTTAACGCCTGAATAAAACTTAACTTAACCATCTTGACAATGGTTGACAGGCTGAGTTCACACCTGCCTATTAGCAAGCTGTACATTAGTGCTGTGAAATCATCGCTGGATTTCATGCGCTATTCCTGTGAATCGCTCTCTATAGCTGGAATTACATCGCCTGTTAGCAAAACGTTGTTAATACGTCGCTAACACTGTGATGTAATCCAGCGATAGAGTAAATCGCGCTGAGAGCGATTTGCGATAATTATATCGCATCTCCTTGTCAATATGCCCCGAAGTGTTTATACACAATAATTGTTTCAGAAACATGTTGCACCATGCTGTGATGTTACAGCAGCTGACAACTGATTTGGTTGTCAAACACATTACAAGCTGCCTCCCAGGACTCCACAGCCCCAAAGGTAATGGGGGGACAGGTGCTGCCTTTACTGCTGTTTGCACACCTTTCACCTTGAACTGACTTCTACAGGGCAGAGGGAAGTGAAGGAAAAACGAATCAGGAGATCACACAAATTTTCATCTTCACAAATACTACCAGTGGAAATGACATTGCTCGGTTACTTCCTTTGAAGCCAAACTTACATTTTTGCTTCCAAGTAAAACTTTTCTTCCATCAAACTATCAGAACCCAGGTAATAAGTTTCTCAGTGGGGGCTCCTCCACTAAGGCAGAGGAGCGTCGCCCCACTGCCTGCAGCACTGCAAAAATGAAAAAATAAAATGATAAGAACGCAATGTTATTATCATTCTATTCTTCCGTACTCAGGCAGCTTTGTGGGCGGGGCTGACCTGCTCACAGAGCAGGGCAGGGGAGGAGTGGTTTGCCCATCCCATGTGAGTAAGAAAGTTTAGCCGGCCCTCCTGGGTTGGCCAAACACTCATGCGCACTTCGCATGTTCTCCATCCAGGCTGCACTACAGCCTGGGTGGAGAAAATGCCCCAGGCTTCCATTCGATGGCTGAGTGCGGAATAACTGCACTCAGACCAATTACAACGCTGCAGTTGCAGATTCTGAAGGTAGCCTAGGTGGGTGCTTCCTGATCCTACTTCTTGTTAAGCAGAAGGAAGGTAGAGAGGATGCAGAGCACCTAGGAGCGGCGGCGGCTGGCCAGCTAGCAGGCCGGCCAGCAGATAAGTGTTTCTTTACCCCCCTTCTCCTCCCCGCCACACTAACGCCAATTTGAAGCAGCCACCACTGAGGTTTCTTCATTCGAATCATTAGCATTAGTGTGTTCTTGTAACCCATTCTTTTACATACTAAATACTCTTTGTTTCTCTTTATGATCTTAATATTATGTCATTGTCTAGTATGCTGTGCGTGGTATTGTTGTATTACATTAATCAAAGGAGAATGAATCACTTGTCTATTAGTACCAGGGTATATAGGTTCTAAAAAACCCTCATTCACTATAGCTTTTTGGGTGGTATATTTGGATTCTCCACCTTATTAATAAAGTGAATAGCGTCATCATCGTGTCTTGACCGCCTGAGTTCCCAGTTCACCCGGGGGTCTTCACTCCTCCACCCGGAGGGAGACCATCTGGTTTATGACAGTCGTGAAAAAGATGTAGAACAAAAGTGAAAGTTAAAATTACCCCCTTTCCTGTTTACTGAGTTTAATTAGCGATGAAGTAGTAGGAACCGCCATGAAGACTGCAGCGGAGTGGAAACACATAATATGCTTGGCTGGACCGTGGCAGTCCTGTCAAATATATTGCAGCCTCAAGACCAATATGCCACCGCCAGGCATCTCTGATCCCTGATGGTTGCGGCAGTTCAATGGCGGTCCGAGCGTCCTAGTTGTAAAAGACTGGTGGGACCGCCGGTCTGGCAGTGGCTGAATCTCAAGAGCGAATTGGAGTCAAGGTTGGAGAATGATACGTGGGGGATCAACCTGGAAGGACTCAATCAGAAACTGGACAAATATAGCAAAGAACTTCAAGAGGGCAAATTAAACACTCGACAAAGAGGAGCCCGTGGTAGCATTTAGTTTGTAGATTTATTTCAGAGTCTATGACTGGGCTATGAACAGGTTACCATGTTTGATGTATCATTATATTTTGGAGGTGAGCGAGAATATATTTATACTAGAAAGGTGGACTTTCATTATTGAGTTGACTGGTACCACAATTTGAGTAATGGTTCATCTCATTCTACCGTATTTTGATTACAGGTTGGTTTTGATTGATTATACTCACCAGTATTATGTATCTTATACTGAATAGAATTATACGAGGTAGGCATGGTCATTTTCACCTCTATCTTAAGAGTGATTCATATTTGGTGATTTAACAATAAGTTAATTCTAATATGGACACTGAGACATGGAAGGTATTGTGCATGAATACATAAAAGCAAAACTGATTGCACACAGCCTTGAGTTGATCAGGTATAAAATGCAGAATGAAGTGGTATAAATGCCAGGAATGGTACACTAGAACACACAGTGCATGAAGGGTTGTTGGCCGTATAGGATATTCCTTGTATATTATAATTGTTTAAACATTGGTATTTCCTTTGGGTTTCAGATATGCCATTGAGGAAGAGACCTTGCAGTCCCGAAAACCATTGGGCATGAAAATGAATAGAAAATATTTGTTTTGATGTCGTACACAAAATATTATGTTTTCATATTGATGTTACATGATGTAAGGAATAAGGACCAGGTACTGGCAGTATGGTAACAAATTTAAGGAACTGATTATATATAATGAACAAGAAATAAATGTTAAAAAATGCAGAAATAAGCAAATTGAGGTTCAGATTTTGATTAATCTAGATTGAATTTTGGGTCTGAGTGAACCGTGCACATCGCATTGAAGTCTGTGTACTTGTTATATTTTGCTAGTTTGAGTAACGTGTGTCGACAGCACACGCAGCGGTGTAGCACCACTTTATTAACTTAAAAATATGTAATTTGAGGAGGATTAGCAGAAGGAGTGCACCTCTCAACAATAAAAGAGAGTAGTGGCTGGACCGCCACAGCTGCGCCCTCGCGAGTCTGGCAGTCCTTCAGGCCGTAGATGTCTACTCATCTGAAGTGCATGGCTGTGAGAAGTGTATTGCTTCAAGAGTGGCTCACAGTGTGTTCTTTGGACTTGGTGCATTCGCATGTAGGCATTCTACTCATGAAGGGGCAGTTGAAGAAGTGTGTGATACAGATGCCTATAGAAGCCTGTTAGCATTGTATTCTGAGAGCTATGTAGATCCTAATTTCGAGGAAAGACGGGTCTGTATTGCTTCGCTAACTGCTGAAGTGGACTTGTAGAACACAATCGAAACAAATGTATCTTTAGTAAGAGACATGAGGAGTTGATACGATGGCTTTCATTGATATGAATTCAATTGTTTTTGTGATGTAGATTTTAATTGCAATTGCCCACAGTAATTTGAAATGTATTTAAATTTCATCCAAAAGGTACTGTCAATAATTGAATAAGTTGACATTTTGCAATTCTCAAACTGAGCTACTAACCCTATTAGTGTGCCCAAACACAAATGTTGCAATAGCACGTTTCCAAAACAATGACCAATGTGTGTCTGTACTTTGAAAAACTGTCAAACGTTATTATATAAACACGAACAAGAGGCAGTAAAGAAAATCAAAAAAAGCAAACCTGTAAACTGAAACTATTTCACGATCCAAGATGGCGTTTGTTGCTAAAATGCCAGTTGATGAGTTGATTATAAATTCCTTATTTTCATTACCACTTATGATTGAATATTCAATTTCACCATTCCGTCCACTATCATCATCAATAGCAAACACCTGTAAGACAATGACAGTATTAGTTACACCAATAATGTGTTTTATTGTTTTTAATAAATATAATAATATTAAATGCTTGAACAGTATATAACGGTGCATTTTATTAACATATCTCCACATTGTGTGTTGTAAAATGTGTGTATTATCAGAAAACTCATTTTGACATATGCCCCCTAAAAATAACTTACTCGCTCAGTATGGAAAGTGAACTGTGTAGCACGAAGTGGTACTTGACTCTTTAATTGTGATTCTTATTGATTTTTTTGGCTGGATATATACGGACCATTAAGGGCAAGAATAATGGGGCAGTATTTGGAGCCATATATACCTAACATGGGTTCACAGAAAATGATGGATCAGTGGATAGAGTTGTCACTGCAATTAATTACTTTAAACCACCGAATGCCTTTGGACATTAGAATTTACGGGCAGATTTACAAGCCCCCTGCGCCCCTTTTGCGTCACTGTTAACATGGGAAAAGTGATGCAAAAGTGGTGCAAGGGGCTTGAAAATAAGCCCCTTAATGTATAATATTTTAAGCATTTTCCGTTTTAAGGAGCTGCTGTTATAATTTTTAATTCTTGCTCCATTCTTAGCAGCATGCATTACCATAAGACTGGAAAGTTCTTTATCAGTAATCCTTCTGCTTGACTTCTTACTATTGTCTGTCCTCTTACAAAATTATTTTGTAAGAGATTTTTCAATAAAATGAGCTAAAATAATGAACTACTTATCAAATGATCACAATACTATGCAATCACCGCGCTGGCCAAGATTACTTCTTCAAAACTGCATATAATTCACATACATCTGTCAAGACAGGCTGATACATTATATCTTATGTTTTTGGCGCTGCCCCAGCCTTGTAAATCTGGGGCAGCATAAAAAAGCAGTGGGTGTTGCAGTGGAATGCCCACAGAAACACACATTGCCCACCGCTTTGCCATAGTGGACTGCGGCGGAAAGGGGCATATTTACAAGGTGATGTTAAGCCATGTTAAGTGGCTTAGTACCACCTTGAAAATATGGGGAGTGGCGCAAGGCCACATGAGGCTCAAAAAAAGGGTCACTCCGGTGGCAAAAGGAACTTGTAAATATACCCCTGTGTATCTGTCATTTTGCTCTCCAGAAGATAGGTCTTTCCAACCTATAAAATAGGATTTTTCCATATAACCAAACTAGAACCTTGTGGTCTAGCAGTTTATATATACGTTGTTGTCCTCTAAGTTTCTAGGCCTGTGTGGGATGCAGTGTGTTCTCTTGCTTAGCTACTAGACACCAGATTAACCTACCCACCAGCCCAGTGTCAACCCAGAGTCTAGCATTCCGCCCAACAACTTAAAACTTATCTGTTACCCAGCACATTTATAAAGATAATTAACCACTCTCTTCTGTCAGCGAGATCCTCGTAATTCCCTTAGCACATCAGCACCTTTAGGAGCAACTGTGCACCTAAGACATATATAAATATACAAATAAATGCAACAAGTAACAAAAGGCAATATTTGCTTTGATAGCAGTAGCATACATGCTGTTTGCATGAACAGGGTTGGACTGGGACAAAAAATAGGCCCGGCCACTGAAATAAAAGTGGCCCCCATTAGCGAAGCAGATAGCAGATAGCTCAAAAGTGGCCCACATTTGTAAATCTGGACAGTTTTGAACTTGCAAAGACAAGCTATATAGTTGTTTTGAAAGATATGGGAGACTTCATGGATTTGTGTTTGCTGCAGGTAATATTTGTTTTAATATCAGCGAAAGCTACAGTAAAAGCCTGCCCACCTGGCCATAAAACAGGCCCCCAAACTGCTACAAAAAACTGCCTGGTTACCTTATAGGCCAGTCTGACTCTGTGCGTGAAATTCATTGAAAGTGAAACCTCTTAATTTCAATAGGATTTTAAGTGTAGGGAGGAAGGAAGATGTTAAGCATTAGGAAGAGAGATTAATATAGGAATTTTAGCAAAATATTTCAAAGGTTTGCATTACTTAGTGGGTCATTACAACAGCGGAGAGCCCACCACCAACAGCCTGTCGGTGGCAGGCCCTCGACCATCACACTGTGGTTTTACACCCGCAAGATTATACTGGCGGGCGTAAACGTGGCAGCCGGAAAGGCCGACAGCTACGGTTCCGACAGGCGGTTATTTTCCGACCACCTTTCACAGCAGGGCATTGCCCTGCATTGTGGTACTGCCTGTCAGGCACTGCTGTCGGGATAATGATATCCCTTTTCGCCTGTAGTTTTGAGGCATTCAACCCACCACGAAACAACAGGCAGAAACAGTTTTGGGGGCCCGTGGCGGACCACCCTTCATTTCTGGGCCTAGGGCAAGGGCTCTGGGGGCACTACATATCGCCCCTACATATCGCAGCACCATGTGGCAGGCACTGCATGCTGCCTGCCACGTAGTGCAGGGATATGCAAGTACCATTTTTTTTTATTGTGTCGGGGTCTGCTAATGGCATCGCTGCCGCAATACAGTAGATAGGCAATGAGACAGTCGTGGTGGCGGTCGCATACTAATGCTGTTGGTGTGTAGGCTGCCTCGTAGGTGGCCGGTCCAACTACCGCGACAATGGTGGACAGTCTGAATTCCGTCCGCCAAAGTTCTTATTATTAAAATAAAGGTGTAAATATTAACTCTGGCAATCAGCTCACTATGCCTCACCTAGAGTGATAAACCTATCCCGTTCAGTCTCGAAGCTCTCCCTTTTTTCTTGAAAATGTGTCTGTACTTTAAAATTGATTGTTAATTATTTATGTTTAAAAAGGCAGAAGAGGAAAGAAAAAAGGAAACTAATTATGCATTTATAGTATGCTTTTCTCTATACACTGAATTGTGAATTGAATCATGATAAAAAATGCCTCTGAACCCCCTGCGGAGGTAGCTTTGAATAAAATGATGATCCTCCCCAGATTCCTCTATGTCCTCTAGAACACCCCCTACTCGTGTTCCAAGGTCTGGTTCAAAGAACTGGCCAGACTAATCACTAAGGGCCGAATATAAAGAAAGGGTGATACATTATCACCGCTTTTATCCACAGGAAACTGCCGCTAAAGCGCCGATAATGGGCTTGATAATATGCCCTTGTGAATTCCCATAGAAGCCCAGGTTCTGGTGTTAACCTGGGCTTCTATGGGAATTCACAAGAGCATATTATCAAGCCCATTATCGCTCTTTTAGCAGCAGTTTCCCTTTCTTGATAATATGGCCCTAAGTTCCTCTGGAGGGGCTGAAGGGCCCGGATGGCTATGTCTGTCTCTCAGATTCCCTCTTATGATGGTGGCATGGGTATGACACACCTATATCTGTATTTCCTTGCGGTACGGCTGTTAGACCTACATGACTGGTTTAATGGAGGCTGGTCGGACCCTGCCTATCGGCTTGAACTGAGCGAAATGGGGATAACGGGCATCCAAGTCATGCTGTATGGGGAACCCATTCCAAGCCGACTTCTTGAGATGACGCACTCGGTGCTGCTGGCATGGCGGGCCTCGCTGCGTCACACAGGATGGTCGGGGAAGCTGACCCAGTGCAACCCCCTTTGGCAAGGGACCTGGCTTCAGGAAGTCAGCGGGTTGAGGGGTTTTAAGCCTTGGGACCTTATTGGTATTTCCTGTGTGTGACCCAAGAGAAAGCCATGTATATAACGAAGCGGCCTGTCAAGAAATATCGTAGAATGTGGGGGAAATGGCTAGGGGCCGTGCAAGGTCCCGATTGACCGGATTCCAGCTTTGACTAGAGTTTTATTTTATTTTATTTTTTCGTGATTGTGGGGTACAGCAATGATGTGAATGAATTTACATCTGTGATTCTCGTCCTTTGTGGCTGATTTGTTCTTTCTATGTTTTTAAAAGGAATAAAATGTGCTTATAAAAAAAATGCCTCTGCAGATCCATTCGTCTTCCCAAATCAATAACTGTGATCACACAACAGTGATTTAAATACAAATGATCGCAACAAGATATATATGTTGTGTGTGTGTGTGTGATTATAATTTTCCCAGTACAACTGGGTGAAATTTACTTTTTTCAATTTTATGATACTGTGAAATTTGCATTTGTTTTACCAACTGCACCTCTTTTGAAATCCTCTCATTTGTGCTTGCATTTTTTTAGGAAAATATTTTGCTGAGAAAATCTATACACAAACTATTTGCTTCATCAAAGAATTGTATTGAAAACGTAGCGCAGAATGCACAAAGAAGGTTCAATATTTCCTCATGTATTTTTCTCCTACTATTGGTGCAAATTTCCACCTTCTTTGACATTTGTGAATAAATTCTGTAGAACTCCTTAGTTGCTGAATCTGTGACACCGACAGTACTCACGTGTATAAACATTCACACACTCAGAAATAGAACATGTGTACTGGCTTATGCTACGATTTATTATTTTTATTCTTCAATAAAAAAAGAAACTTAAAAAAAGAGATGGAGCAGGTGTAGATTTCTGTAAAGGAGAAATAATGCATTTATTTGCACTTACAAACTTTAAAATAATTTCATAGAAAACTACTTTCTCTGCGGTCCTCAATCAATTTTTAGATGTTCCCAGCTCTTTTCTAACTTGAAAACACTTCTGTTCCCAAGAAGAAAAAATCTCCAACTGCTTCTGTGATGACAAACTACCTGCAAATGTCTTGTGAAAATCTACAGGCGTGGCATTTTCATATGTTCCTGCTATGCCCACCAACAGTCCCAGTGTGAATATTAACTAAAATATCAAATTACACAATACTAGTATAGTTTTATGTGTAACTATGTCTATTTACGATTTGAAATCTAGGACTAATAAACTGATATATCTTAAGAATAGGTTGGTCTATTTTCACAAATCCTGAATTGTAATATTTCCATTACTTTGAAAGCTAAAGATATGTTCATGATCCAAATCCATCCTACCCCATCAAACTGCTTGTTGTGTCCATATCTTCTGACCAGACCAGTTAGAATAAACGATGCTGCAGTTGGTGGCAGATTAATTCATTCTCAAGCCCCTCTATTTTGCAGCCTGCTTCCTCTTTCCATCTGAATGGAAATGCAGTTCTTAAAATTCAAAGCATTTCCGAAGACTCAACCCCTCTAGCAGGCATATTGTGGAGGTTTGTGTGGAGGTTTGTTTTGACAATACCACCCAGTATATACCCATGTATTATTGCACATACCTGCTCAGCTGAACTTCTAACACCTTTCATGGAACTATTAAGAAGGAACCTTCTGGCTGCCCTAGTACTAAACCAAAAAAAAAGATAAAATAAAAATATATATGAGTAGCTCAAAACATATTCCCACCTAGGGCACATACAACTTCAAGGATGGGGGCTGTGCACTTCTGGTCACCCTCTCAAAAAGAAAAAAAGACCTGATGAACAGTGAACCACTTGCATTTACCATTTTCCCCTTTTTCCTCATGAGAAAAATCGTTTGTTTGGGTAGAAATGATGAGCAAAATAAACAGTGCGTAGGTTTAAGGGTGCATGAGCAGGGGCATCGAGCGCCCCCTACTTTAGCAGCTACAGCAGTGATAGGGTTCTTTTTTAGTCTCTTCTGCCTGTAACTTGACAGACGAAAGCGTATAATTGACCTTATATAAGGGATAACCTACCCCCGTGCCATACATTATAAGGAAATTACACGTCACTGAGGAGTTCTATAACCAAATAGAGGAATGAGGCTGAAGGTCAAGCTCCTTTATAGGGTTATGGAACTCAGAGGAGTCTCCTCATCATGTATGGCAATGGGTACTTTATCCCATATAATACATGGTCACGCCATCAAGTTTCCCACCAACCATTTAAAATGTTATGTTATGTTATGTTATGTTAATATCATTTATTTTGCGCACAGATGCTCCAGATAAGGAGCGTCCTGGCGCAAGGAAAAGGTGAACATAATACAACGCAAAAGGAAACAGAAAAGTGCAAAAAGTCAGTATAAGAGGAATTAAAACAGGTGAGTTTTCACGGCCCTACAGAATGCTAATAGATCCTCTAACAGGCGGATTTCCAAAGGGAGGGAGTCCCAGAGAGCCGCAGCTCTCACACGAAAAGACCGACCGCCCATCCGGCTAAGCCTGAAACGCGGGATAACCGCAAGGGATTGCCCAAGAGATCTAAGAGAGCGAGTCGGGACATAGGCGGATAAGAGATTATTGAGAATCTCAGGTGCCGACCCTTTTGAAATTTTGAAGGCAAGGCTAAGGGCCTTAAAGTGGATTCGACTTTTGATCGGTAACCAATGTAGGGACCGCAGAGTATTGGAAATGGGACAGGACCTCGGCAGACCCATCACTGCTCCCGCAGCCGCATTCTGTACACGCTGCAAGCGAACGATCTCAGATTGGTTAACTCCCAGCAGGAGCGAGCTGGCATAGTCCAGCCGGGAGATAATCGTCGCTTGAATAACCAACTGTCTCGTCGGAGCATTAAAAAATTTGAGCACCGGCCTTAGCCCACGCAGGACACCAAAACAGCATGCCGCCACTCTCTTAGTGTGGGTAGTGAAGCAGAGGGTGTGATCTAACCACACTCCCAGGTTTCTAAGTTCCATCGCTGGTGTAGGGGCCGGCCCTAACTCCAGAGGCCACCAGTTGTCCCCCCAGCGATCCGCTCCCCTCCCAATGATCATCACCTCAGTTTATTTCGCGTTCAGCTGGAGACAGTTGTTATTCATCCAGCTGGCCACCTCTCTCAGCCCATCTCGGAACCTGGGGGCATCCTGTTCGACATCCCCGCTGATCGTGACCGCTAGCTGCGTGTCGTCGGCATAAGAGACCATGGTTAGGCCCCACTGCCTGGCGACATCAGCCAGCGGCCGCACATACAAGTTGAAAAGTGTGGGACTCAGCGAGGAGCCCTGAGGGACCCTCAGGTCCAGCTGATGGAATTTGGATTGAAAAGGAGGGGTGGCAACGCAGAAGGAGCGATCACTAAGGAAGGAACGGAACCACTGCAGAGCAGAGGCACAGATGCCAATGTCCTCCAGGCGGTGCAGAAGGATGCGATGGGACACCGTGTCAAAGGCAGCGCTAAGGTCTAATAAGATGAGCGCTGCCGTTTGACCTGCATCCAACACACTCCGCAGATGTTCTACCATTGCCAGAAGGGCAGTCTCCGTGCTGTGATCAGCACGGAACCCATTCTGCGTAGGGTCGAGGACATTGGCCCGGGCCTCGGTGCGTAGCTCTTTCATATGAAAGAAAGAGCATTTTTACAAGCAGGAAGAAAAAATATAGATCCTCTAGTGGAAAATTAAACACCTCAAAAACCTGTTAGATATTTGTTGCAAAATGATATTAGAAACAGTTAAATGCAAGTAAGTTTTTTTTAAAGAAAAAGCTGTAGTAGCTTAGAATGTGTAGAAACATGCTGATTTTTTTTGCTTTTCTTTAATTTTCTAAAAAATGCAAAAAATAATCACAGTGTAAGCTACAAAAAACAGAGCAGAAGAAAGACAAAGCAGCATTCAGTTTTTGTCGCGATCTGACCTACCTTACACCTTGGCTGCTGGCAGTAGGCATTGTGACATCAGAACTCGACTGACTGCAATAACGACTTACAGTTGAGTTCTGACACCGTTTCTTTTAATACAAATATGTGATAGTCTTTCGGTTGTGGTGTGATGCCATTCTGATTATTCCTACCTGAGACCCGGATGGGGTGCTGATCGAATTATCTTTTGCCTTTGGACTGCCTGGTTCATGCTACAGTCAGTAGCTGACGGAGTAAACCTTCTTTGGCAAACCATTTCCTATTTTGCCATTTCTTTATTTCCTTGTTTATGCTAAATGGACTTACCCTTTAATGGACTTTAAAACTTAGACTATTGTTTTCCATCTTTTAGGACCTGAACTATTAGACAATGGACTATCCTTCTGCTTTAATGGTGGTAGGATTCTGTAACTCTGCAATTGATTCTGATTATGTCCATTCGAGAAGACTGCTTAAATGTTTGGGATTGTTCTGCAATCTGTGTTATTCTTAACTGAACTCCCCAAGAAGCTACTGGTGGCAACGAAGTTTGGCTCTTTAATACAATAACCTAATTAAAAAAATACTCAAATGGAACGAAGGGTGGGTGGGAAGATGGATGAGCAGCAATAAATTGGCGGAAACAGAGTAAAAACTCTATTATAAAAATGTTTTGTTGCTTCCAGTACATGGTTTGCTAGCACACACATATTTTCCATGAGGTGCTTTTTGCTCATGTGCAGAGTACTAATATTGCTGATTTCTAATATCTTTTGCAGCCTTGAAAAAGTCTTTATGACAAAACAAGTGTCCTGTTTGAACTGGATAGCACGTCCGGATCAAGGAATGTGAATAACCGTGGAGCAATAAATCACATGACATACTACCTCAACCTTTTCAGAAAGAAACATGTTTTTCATTCATTGCATTTCATGCTTTTGGACTTCTGTGTGAACTTCTGTATTTTTCTCTGACACACTGCATATAGATGAAATAGGAAAGAGACAGAAGTACTGAAAAGCATTGTCAAGAGATTGGCTAGAGCGATGCTTCATTTCTGTAGCACTAAGTTCAGAGATCAGACATGAGATGCATTTGCAGATGGTTCTGTGAACTTATCCCATCACAATTTGAGGGCTTATCCGCCCTGGTCATTTTTTGAGAAATTCGCCTCAAAGCCCAGCTTTGACACTCCATTGGAAAATATACCATAAACAATTATTTTTCTATAGTTAACACTGGAATTCCATGAAATTGTAAACATTGTTAAATGCAACCTCTCGGCTGTGCGTCCATTAGGGTGCTGGGGCATTGACACACAAGCCGCCCGCGCCCCCGCAGCTTCCTCGGCGGCTGAAGTAAACTAACAATGCATGTCAGTCAGCATGACGCCGGAGTCATGCTGACTGACATGCATTGTCACTGTCAGGCCAGGGGGTGGTGCCGAGCGCACAGCAGGCAGCAGCACAAGAGCGCATGCCTGGCTTAGGACGGAGAATTTTTCTGACCAGCCCAATCATGCGCACTAGTGTTAGCTGTGGCTGCGCATTAGGAGAGCGTGGGTTGATCAGCACAGCAACCCTCGGCCTCCTAATGGGTTGGAGGGCGTCGAGTAGCCCTGCTCAGCCGATCCTGGCGCTGCTGGAGCAGAGCCAGTATTGGCTGAGAGGGGTGTGACAAGGCTGTTCCCAGTTCCTGTTCAGAAGGCAGAAGTCGCCAATGCACAGGACCCCTGCCCAGGAACAGAGGTGGAGCGGACCCGGTCAGGTACGTTTTCTTTTTTATTTTAAGCTCAAACTCCCCCAGCCCCCACCCACGTGCGATCTCACCTTCCGCCGCACGACCTCTCCTCCCGTTTCCCCCATGTGAGCATTGCAACTGCAAGCCGCGACTGTGAACCATAATACTCATAGCATCCCTATACACAATATAACCCTGCTCTAAATCATAGATGCACCAAGCTTACACCATACCATGCACGGCCTTTACACTACTTTGAATGAATATTTGACATCCAAACATACAAAAAAAGGGCATTGTGCGCAATGAACTAAAAGAGACACTCGCACAGTTAGGTCTATGTCCGGCTAATCTCCCATCATGGTAACATCATTTTATTTACCTACGTCTTCTGAGGCATGATAAATGTGTGAAAAAAAGTACAGCCCTGGTTAAAGTGTCAATGTTTACTGGCCCCGTGGACATAACATTGCTTCTAAATTATTTTCAAATGGAACAATGCGCTATACAGCCCAAATTGACTTCTGACTGTGCCCCAATGTTTGTGTCATCCACATAGTTAAAGGTGTGTGTGTGGGGGGGGGTTGGAAATCGTCTCCTTTTAAAAATGTCTTAATACTTAAACAGCTTACTGAGATACGCTTGAAGAAACAATAGATAAAGTGAGACCCACGGGCCGCACCAGATATCATGGTTAGATAAAGCCTATGTGTTTATTGCAGTTTTATATAGCGCAAACTCGACCCGAAGGTTATTGGAGCACTGTATGTCCGCACCGTTACATTGCACAAGGGTAGATTTTTTTAGGCACAGGGATATTAAGCCATTTGCTAAGGATCACAGGATGTTGAGCACACGCCCAGACTCGAACCTGGTTTTTCCTTTCAAAGTAGGCAATTCTGGCCGCAACGCCACATTCTCTCGCAATAAACCGAAAAATCCAGAGGGTTATCGAGAAAGGTGACAGACCCATATAGAATATATATAATGGACAGATGACACCGGTCACGGGCTGACAGTACCGTTTCTTTTTGCGTCTCACTTTAACAACTTGTGCTTAATTTGAGCCGGTGGTTTCCAGTGCTCAGAACCAGCACTTAAATGTCAGCACCTGCACTTATGACAGTGCCACATCGTGGCCCGTCTGCCTAATTATGGCTGGGCACAACAACAGGTGTTTATTAATTGAATATACATTAACAATGACATATCTGCAACCTAAGCCACTCTTATAGCTTTGGGGGCTGGAATAGTATGAATTGTCACAGTTGATAGAGTGTGCTGTTGGTATTGTCGTCGGCAGCAGTGGCAGAGGCAATGGATGGTGCAAACTGCAGTGGCCTCCTGAAGAGGGCCGTGGCAGACTTATTTATTTATTTATTTAAAATTAAGCACTGAAAGGGATACATTCCGGTGACTAACGTTTCCTCTAGTGGTCTACCTTTTGCTGTTTTTCCCATCTGTCCCAGTATGGTCACAGACCTTAAAATAGATAAGCAATTTGTGTCTAGGATATAAACCCGGACATCCACTAGCTTACCTGCTTACATGTCCTGTTCTCTTCTGGCTCACTTTTATTGGTTTGCCTCCTTTTTTGCACATCTGATTTAGGATGTAGTCGACGTATGAGCATCGCAGCAGGCTCCCAACCTGCCAATGTACGGGTGTAATATAGTACTCAGTATAGTCCGGAAACAAATTCATTCAGTAATTGATTGTTTATTATTCGTTCTTCTGTTATGCAGATTTTTTTCGGTCGAATGAGCCATTCTGCCTATTAAATCACTTGTGCGAGGGACACATGGAACTCTTAACCTTCAAAAAAGACGGACATTATTCCAAGGCTAGAATCTTCTCGAATTTTAGGAGCAGTGTGGAGGCGGAGCAATGTCTGCTGACATTCACTATTCCACCTCCACACTGGAATATTTTGAAAACTCAACAGCCAAGAGCTGTAGATGCATTTTATTTTGTTCAAAACAAATAAGTAACTAGGGGCCTGATGTAGGAGCCCTAATACCGGTCGGAAACGGACGATTTTGGCAGTTTCCGACCGGTATTAGGCTTTTCAGATGTAGGGGGCCTACCGAATAGGTAATTTTACCGATTCGGTAATTTTACCGATTCGGTAAATATACCAATTCGGTAAAATACCGAATCGGTATATTTACCGAATCGGTAAATCCATATGCAGCTGACACTCCTAAGAGTGCCACAGGCCCTTAAGAGTCGGTATTTTACCACACAATCCTATTGTGTGGTAAAATACCTAATTCAGGTGTGCATGCACATCTGTGCATGCACACCTGTGCCATGTGACACACAGACATGCCCTTAGGGCATGTATGTGTGCCACATGTCACACAAGCCTGTACTTGGGGTGCTAGAGGGTGTCAAAGTGACACCCCCTGCACCCTTGCAGGATTCGGTATTTACTGATTCGGTAAATACCGAATCGGTATTTCCCATTGATTCCTACGGGCTTCAAGGCCCATAGGAATCAATGGGCAATACCGATTCGGTATTTACCGAATCGGTAAATACAGAATCTTACAGATTCGGTATTCCTAAATTCGGAAGTATCTAAATCTGCCCCCTTCCCATTTACAGACTCTTAAATACCGATTCGGTAAAATGCGGTATTTAAGAGTCTGTAAATGGGAATTACCTACATCTAGCCCTAGGTCACAAATAAGAACGCAGGTTTACACCTGACATGGGACGTCAGAGATGCTATCTTGACTTGTTCAATTGTTCCAGAGTGTTGTGTAGCATTTTAGAATCCAAGCGTAATTTACCGATTCATGCCCTTATGTAGCAATAATTCTCAATTGCCATTATATAGGCATAGAAATCATACACATATTTAGAAATAACCCATCTAGTCCAAATACAGGCATGGCTACTTCCACTTGTTCCGAAAAGCCACAACGATTTCTTGAAAAACTCGTCTTTAGCAGTCAGGGACATCCCTTTGCTTGAATATTGATTTGTCTGGGTATGAAATTACTGAAAGATTTCGGGTGGGAAACCAGTAAAGCCCCAACTAACAGAAAGTCCTGAAAAAGGTCTTTATTAAAAACACTCTCACTATTCCTGAAAAGAAGTGGGAAAATACTTAACACACTTCTAATGAGAAGCACTCTCCATAGGACGGTCTCCTCAAAAGGAGCCCTCCAAAAAGAGGTATAACCTCAGGAACAGGGATAATTTAAAAAAACCTGATAGATATCAAGATACAGATACACGTTCCTCTCGTACCTTTCAGTCTTCCTCACAGAAATCAGAAAGAAGAGGACGGTCAGAACACAAGGAAGACCGCGTGAAGTCCAAAGAGGATCAACACGTTCCAAAAAATAAGAAAACCCAATTCACCAAAAAGAAGGTAGCAGGTCTAAATATCAGACATGCCGAGGATCTTGAGGACACAACTCAAGAATGGGGAATGGCCCAGACAATGCTGGACAGCGCAGTAGAAGTCACCATAGCTCGCAAAATCTTGAAGAATCATCTGGAGACAGTGGACTTGAATGAGTACATTCAAGTTGAAACATTTGACACCAGGGTTAGTGTACCCCATAAGTTATATGAAGTAACGCTCCGGATGGAGGGGGACATGACTAGGAAAATAAGAGCACTCTTTTGGGGAAAGCTCTCTAAGGGTTATGACAATCTTCTAGCTGAAAAAGACTGGCCACCAAAATTTGTCAAGGAGTGCCCAAACGGCGAAGACACCATTATGCCAGCCTTCTCCAATCATATTCCAATTCACGTAAAATACACCTATGCCAGAAAATGGGCTGTAGCCCAGGCTCCAGCACTATATAAAAATCATGTAGGATGGGATGAGGATTCCCCTAACCATAAAATCCAGTTAAAAACTCAACCTACTGCACAGATGCAGTATCCAGTTAAGCAAGAAGCTAAAAAAACCAGGTCAAGGAGATCTTAGATAAACTTGAATACCAAGGGGTGATTGAAACATTCACCTTGTCCATGAACAAGCCTTTGTTTCCTGTCTCCAAACCAGGCAATATATATCGTCTAGTTTTGGACTACAGACATTTAAACTCTTGTTGCAAAACTTTTGCAGTACAAAATGCGCATAGTGCAGCACTGATGAATAACATTGTGTGCAAAAAATATAAAACTACATTAGATATTTCTAACGGTTTCTTATGTCAAAACATTGCACCTGAAAGCAGGAACTTGACCGCTTTCTCAATTATGGGGACACAGCTCACTTCTGTCGTCTCCCCCACGGATTCAAGAATAATTCGGGGTTATTCTCAGCCAGAGTAACAGAGTTACTACAAACATATGATGATGAGGCATTATTTTATGTTGATGACATCTATCTAACAGACGATGATTTGGACAGGCACTTGAACAGAGTGAATACCAATATACTTGGATACGCTTCTAAAGGGTACAAATTCAACTTTAAGAAATCAAGAATTGCCCACCTCAACGTCCTTTTTCTAGGATACAAGTTATCAAGTGAAGGCAAAAGCCAGGCAGCCAACATTTTTAGAAAAGTATTCGCTGCTCCAACCTCCAAAAACGCTGAAAAACTTACAGTCAATTCTAGATTTCCTGAATTTCAGAAGAACATACATTCTAAACTACACAGAGACACAGAGAGGGTTAAACCTCTCTACGAATTAATCAAACCGGATTTTAAAACAACTAATTGGACTCAAAAACACACAGAAATTTTGCGTTCAGTGCACACAGATATGTTAGCAACAACACATTTACAAACACGCGTAAATGTACGCAACCTTGCAATCAGAATAATCCCAGTAAGATGCAGATTTACGTGCTTAACCTTTGATGAAGGTAAAAAAGTACCAATTGCTTACAAATCACACTTCTACACAAAAGCTGAAATGAAATTAATTCCAACAGAAATAAATTCTGACAGCGGTTCAAACTGCAGTAGGCAAAGAGAGAGCTCTCGCACATGGTAAACGCATAATGGTCGTTACTCCTGTACCTGCCTTAGAAGCAGTGACAAAAGCAAGCGTTCCGAATGTTAAGGTTTTACATTCAAGATGGATACAATGGGTAAACTCTGTTGCTGCAACAGACTTTGAATTATTTTTTGACCCCTAATTGAAAAGTCAAGAATTTCTACAATACGAACAAGAATGTCCTCTGCCCGCTGATATTCTGCCTCTAGAACAGTACGAATGTATAATTTATACAGACAGATCAGCACAACGCGCAATTGAGGATAAACAAGCTTATAGTGCTGCTTGCGCAATTGTAAAAGGTCGCTGGCGCGATGGTAAATTCCGACCTATGGTCACAAAAACACAATCTCTCGGGGACTGTACAGCTCAGCGAGCTAAAATACAGGCTTTCAAGATGGCGCTTGTAAATACCAATCGCAAATTCCCCACACTTATAGTGTGCGATTCGTATTCCTGCATTCAATCTTACAATGAATACTTGTAGAACTGGGTTCAAAACGGTATCAAAGATGCAAAAAGTGGCACAATCAAGCATAAGTTGCTTTGGGAACAAGTGGTTTAATAACAGAAAGAACTACAAAGGACTCACGTGCTCCATACACCGAGTCATCAGCGTGATGGCGTTCACGTTGCAGGGAATTCCTTGGCTGATGAAGCCGCGAAGGCAGCTGTGCAAATGGCTTCCGTAGCTGCAATCACTCGTTCGAAAAAAAAAATAGACAGCAAAAAAATGCAGGCTGTCGCCGCTTCCAATAAAGACAGCGGTAAAACGTTACCAAAAGGCTTTCCACTCAAGTACTCATATATAACTGATGTACATAATGTTCCTTTTGCTCAAATCCCTGGAGTAGGGGATAGAGTAATTCCAAACATGGAACATAGATGAGGACTAATCTTAGCAGCACATGAAGGGCTCGACTCTGCACATGCAGGTTTTTCCGCCACATTGTCATTATTAAAGCAAAGATACTGGTGGCCGCACATGAGGAAACAGACCAGAAACTATGTTTTGGATTGTGAAATCTGCCAAAAAATGAAGGTTTCCACAGTGAAATGCCCGGCGCAGACGCCCCTTTTAATTTCAGATAAACCATTAGCATGGGTTTACCTGGACCACTGTGGTCCCTTACAGATGGATGGTAACTATAAATATATAATGGTCGCAGTGTATTCCTGCTCAAGATTCATTTGGATGTGGCCTCAGCGCTCTGCTGACGCCCAAACTGTTATAAAAGATTTGCGAGACTTTATCGGCACATACGCAGTCGGCATGCTACATTGTGAGCAGGGTCACACGTTTAGCTCCAAAGATTACAAAGAGCCCATTGCCATTCTGGGTGATGTATTGCGGTGTTCGAGTCCATTCCATCCTGGGGGAAATTCTGTAGTGGAAAGAAAAAACCGGGACATAAAGCAATCTATAACAGCTAGGTATTAGGCTCGAGTGACGGGTGGGTCAAACATTTAATAAGTGTCCAACGTAGTTTAAATAATCTGCCAAGAAATTCTCTGGTTGGAATCACTCCATATGAAATTCTCTTTGGTACTAGAATGCTTGTCCAGGATCTCAATAATCACACTTCAGTGGTGTAACAAAAACCCTTTGATATCAAAGATCGTTTGGCTGTTTTGCAGGACTTAAACGAGAAAAGCAACACAATACGGAAGCCAACGACCACTGAAGGAGAACCACCCGCCCCAGCAAGGCCTGTCTGGATTCCAAAGATTGGGGATCTAGTCAGAGAAAAGATCGCAGATAAAAAGGAATTTGGGCCTTCTTACAGAAAACCAGTACCTGTGCTAGCAATCCAAGGATCAAGAACAGTGTTACTGCCGCCCCTTGCTGGAAGAAAAGAGAACAGGTTCATATCCATCGACCTGGTCAAACCACATCATATGGCCGATAATAAGTAGAAGGCCCAGTGGACTACACAGATGTAGCAGAAGAACAAATCTTGCTACTATCCAAGAGGTTCAGACTGAGACATTTGAAGACTCTGCAGCACAAAACAAAGGACTAAGCAATAAAGCAATGGCACTTGTGCTTCTGGAGACCCAAATAGCAGTTTGTCTGACTACATCTGACTACACTAATATGACAAAGGATCCGGTAACCCAAGTGATTTCAAAAAATTCTGATGCAATTCCAACAATTGGCAGAACTGCCTCTGGCTATTTCATCAACTTTGATACGTTTTCTGAGGATTCCAGTGAGCCTGAAAAGACGCCAGCAACTTTTAAAGAACTAACAGAACTTTTTTGACAACTTGAAAAAACGTATCTGGTTTCACCATGGGTTGAACTTTGGATTGTGCTGGGCGTACTTTTCCTCCTACTTTGGCTAATCATGGTATTAACTTTGGGAATGCTGATAAATGGAAGATATAGCAAAATGGACACAGAAAGTAAAAACATCAACTTGCTCCTAAAGCCACACAAATCATCTCATCTTGAACAAAGAGACTTGACATCAGTGAACATCACAGCTGTTCCTATACCTGGTGGTATAGCATGGGATAAAACTGATTATGATATCTATGGTCCTGCAGAGCTGTTGAAGATTCCATATCAATTTACGTTTTTTTTTGTATTGTATTGTATTGTATTTTAAATTTGTAGTGCGCGCAGCTACACACATGGGGTCTCCCGGCGCAAGACTGAGGGCAGAGGTCATGAGGTTAGAGGGATTATTGACATGTCTTTCCAAAATTTTTGAGAATATGGGCAGCAGGGAAATGGGGCGGTAGTTAGAATAAATCTCAGGGTCAGCGCCAGTTTTTTTTTTTAAGAGAGGAATCACCATTGCTCTTTTCCATTCCTCCGGGACAATGGATTCTCGTAGAGAAGAGCTAAGGAGATATTGAAAAACTAGGAGCAGGTCTGGGGAGAGCTGGCGGAGAGTATGGATGGGGATTGGATCAAGGAGAGAGCCAGAATTAACCTTGGCCATACACTCACGGAGCGAGTTTTGTTGGAGCTGAGGCCATTCTGAAATGTATAGCGTCAGAGGGGGGGAATCAGGTGTGTCCAGTGTGGACGGGTCAGGGGATAAGTTGCAAAGAGCAGTAGAGAGTGAATTGTAGATCGTGTCTACTTTGGAAATGAAAAAGTCTGCAATGTCGTTGCATTGGATCTCTCCCAGTGGCGGAGGAGTGGGAGAAGTATTTAAACCAGCTAGCTTTTTCACCGTGGAGAATAGAACTTTTGGCCGGTTGGAGGCGCTGTTTATGGACTCCAAAACATAGGAGGCTTTCGTCTTTCTGCAGGCTAGGTGGTATTGCCTAAGAGCAGAACAATAGATTTGTTTATCGTTTGAGGAATATGTCCTTCTTCAAGATCTTTCTAGTTGTTTATATTTCGATTTCATGATTTTCAGGTCGTTTGTGAACCAGGGTGCTGGAGGAAGATGAGCAATGGGGCGTTTGGAGCTGAGTGGCAGATGCCGGTTAATGTTGGTGGATAGCCAAAGGTGGACTTCATGATTTAGAGAAATACAGGTTTGTGTTGGTGAGGGGCGGCTAGCTGGTAGCGTGGCATTGAGTGCCTGAATATTTAATTTAGACCAGGCTCTATATTTGCTTGTGGTGACAGGGGGGGGTGCATATTAGAAATGCTCTCTACTGACAGGCTAAAAAAGATGGCAAAATGGTCTGACCAGTCGAGGGGAAGGGCGGGGGCGCTACAGTTGAGCGTTTCCTTGAGTGACTTTGTTTCACCCAGCACATTTCTAATGATTGGGACTTTGAGACTTTTAATGATATGATGTCAGATTTAGAGATGTCTGCAAAATTCACAAACATGAATACTTAGAAGGTTCATCAGATTATGCACAAAAGTATTGTTGTAATCATTATGGCCATCATTATTTGCACAAATCTGCAAACCCTAGAAATGTTTATACTTTCAATCAATGGGAACATTGTCCAACGCCACCAAAGGGTAGCTCAAAAACATTCTATGATAAATTTCCATACTGCTCAGGTTTTAATACCACAAATTCGAAAACGTTTTACTTTAAAAATGGTAATAAGATAGGAATGAAAAGTATGTTGACCAATACTAAGCAAATTTATTCAGCAGCCTTTTATGCCCAGCTCTCCTAACTAGGTTTCGACTTTTGGAGTGACAATATAGAAACAAAAACTGTCTGGGGCTCAAAAGACTGGCAAGTGCAGGGAATAAAAGCTTTATTTCGAGCCTGCATTATCCCAGAACAAATAATGTTTTTAAATGACGCTGTTCAACAGACTTACTGCCTTGGCCTGGCCAAGATAAAAGATTTGAACAAACCGTCCATACCTACACCTACACCTGATAGTCAAAACACTTCAGAGGAGGGGTCGACGTAAAATTAATTTTTCTACAAAACAGAACTGATCCTGATTGGAACAAATGGTTAATCTGGCCCACAGACATGAATAACTGTCAAGATAGATTCCTGAACAAGGCACAAGGGTTTACAGTAACTAGGACAGATCCAAGATATGTCCAGAGACAACATCTAGGGATAGTAACAACATACAGTGTAGGAAAACTGTGCTTTGAGTGTCTACAAAAATCTACAATTACAGAGGTAAAACAACACTTATCTTTACTTAAAGATGGCGTTAATTTAAGGAACTTCTTACAAGGTCCAGCGAATCGACGTCATAAACGTTTCATAAATGCAGGTATATATGCCATTAATAATGAAGCTTGGAAAGCGACACAGTTAGAGACTGCAGAAAGAATACGAGAAATTGATTGTATTCATTTAGAGAAAGCACTCTCTGTAGTTGACAATGAGTTAACGACCCTGTCATCCAGAATGTATTCTTTGGACTGCATAGCATCCTCTGCCATTGACATAGTGGAATAGGACTTACTCATGCTACAGAATGGACAGTCGCGATTACGTTCTATAATGCTTTTAGGCTGGACGTTCCAAATTTTCGTTCTGGATATGTGCCATGGCGTCTAATCAATACCGCATCATTGTTTTCTGTATTTAACCTCACAGATAAACAAATCACTTTGGCACAAAGAGGAACAGACTATACGGTGCTGAGCATTGAAAAACTGGAAAGATTACCATTAACTGTTTCAGAAAAACCGGCAACAGAATCGTTATTACACGGGATAATCACTCTGCCTGTCACACTTTTCAATTTTTAATACTGTTCAAAACATATACCAGTGGCCGTGTATGAAAGGTTGGGTAAGGAATACATAAAGTCAACCTGGGAATTACCATACACACACAAATGTTGGAGTGGGGGAAAAGAAGTATTTCTTAGTGGTACACAATTTAAGAGCGCACTAAGCGGTACACTTTTATGCCATGGTATTAATTTACATGTAGCCTGTAAAGGTTCTTCGAACAACTTATCTTGCCACCTGCAAGGTTCTCCAGCAGCAGTGATAGATCCAATTTTTAAGCAGCTTTCTAACAGGAGCTATATAATGTTGAAGGGTCACAGCTGTTGTGGAATGATGCCAGGAATAGCCTATCTCGTAACTGTGTCAGCCAGGGTGGCTTGTTGTATGCAAGTATTGTTTCCTAAAGCTAATACAGACGGGGAGTCTCCATTATGGCCTTCATTTAACATCTCTTCTATTCTAATTGCTACTTTAAGAAGAATGAAAGCCATTCTTTCACAAAAAACTGTGCCACTGACCTCGTCCAAATCAATCAATCAATCAAACACATTTATAGAGCGCGCTACTCACCCGCAAGGGTCTCAAGGCGCTGGGGGAGGTATGGGGGGGAGTCTGCTGCTACTGTTCGAAGAGACAGGTCTTGAGTTGCTTCCTGAAGGTGAGATGGTTCTGGGTCAGCCGTAGGTGGGTGGGGAGGGAGTTCCACGTCTTGGCCGCCAGGTAGGAGAAGGATCTTCCTCCGGTGGTGCTTCTGCGAATCCGTGGGATGGTGGCAAGGGCGAGGCTGGCGGAGCAGAGCTGGCAGGTGGGTGTGTAGAACGTGAGGCGGTCGTTGGGGTATGCTGGGCCCATGTCGTGGAGGTCCTTGTGTGCGTGGGTGAGGAGCCTGAACGTGATTCTCTTGCTGACGGGTAGTCAGTGTAGGTCTCTCAGGTGGGGAGTGATGTGGCTGTGGCGGGGGATGTCCAGGATGAGCCGTGCAGAGGCGTTCTGTATGCATTGGAGTCTTTTCTGTAGTTTGCTGTGGTTCCAGCATAGAGGGCGTTCCCGTAGTCTAGACGGCTGGTGACGAGGGCCTGGGTGACTGTCTTTCTGGTTTTGGTGGAGATCCACAGGAAGATCTTGCGGAGCATTCGCAGGGTGTTAAAGCAGGGTGATGAGACGGCATTGACTTGCTTGGTCATCGGGAGGGATGAGTCCAGGTGAAGCCCAGGGTGCGTGCGTGGTCCGTGGGGATGGGGGCATTGCCCAGTGCCGGGGGCTACCAGTAGTCGTCCCAGGCGGAAGGGGATGGTCCGAGGAGGAGGACTTCCGTCTTGTCCGAGTTCAGTTTCAGACGGCTGAGCTCCATCCATGCTGCTACGTCTTTCATTCCTTCTTGGAGGCTGGCTCTGGCGGTGGCGGGGTCGTTTGTAAGGGAGAGGATCAGTTGGGTGTCTTCCGTGTAGGAGATGATGTTTAGGTTGTGTCGGCGAGCGATGGCTGCTGGTCGGGGGCTCATGTAGACGTTGAAGAGGGTAGGGCTGAGCGAGGATCCTTGAGGAACGCCGCAGATGATTTTGGTGGTCGCTGATCGGAAGGGAGGGAGGCGGACTCTCTGAGTTCTGTCTGAGAGGAAGGAGGTGACCAATTCCAGGGCTTTTCCTTGGATCCCGGCGTGGTGGAGGCGGGTTGTTAGGGTGTGGTGGCAGACAGTGTCAAATGCGGCCAATAGGTTGAGGAGGATGAGGGCTATTTAGGAAAACAAGGGACCCCTAGAAATATAGCTAGCTATAATACAGGGAAATTAACTGCGGTAAATAAATTTATAGCTAGAACCAAATA
The DNA here is from genome assembly GCF_964263255.1 of Lissotriton vulgaris. Lineage (NCBI taxonomy): Eukaryota > Metazoa > Chordata > Amphibia > Caudata > Salamandridae > Lissotriton > Lissotriton vulgaris. The sequence continues at coordinate 1,860,866,382 of NC_141689.1, forward strand.
TAAACCTAAATAACAATAACAAAAATACCAAACTTGCTAGTGAATTAATAAATTGTCATAAGAAGAGAGGACACCCTATTTGTACAATAGAGACACTAAAGGAGGATATTATATTTTGATGTATTTATTACTTTATGTCATGTTTCTTATTATTTTTCTTTCAAATTTGATTCTTGTATGCAACAACTTTTTTTTACAATCAATATATACAAATCCAATAATGGACGGGGCATCAATTCAGGCAGTGCGGCAGATGTCTACAACGCGCGTTTCGGCATACACGCCTTCATCAGGTAGCCGTCTTTTACGCTATAAAATATTCAATAATAATTTCATTAATTTGTTATCTGGGTGTCTACATACAATATCAATGAGAGTAACAGCAAGAGGTATTTACAACATCAGAAATAAGTAACAAATTCATACTTGCACTGTGAAACCATAACCATTAAAAAAGTCACCATGTATACTTAACATCTGCTTGGATAAAGTCAAATTGATTAACAATCTATACAGATATGTCCTAAAAATAGTGTTCTATAAACATATTTACATTTATATACAAATTGTTTCATATATTCTACGAGGAGGATGAGGGCAACAGTTTCTCCGTTGTCGAGCAGGGACCTGATGTCGTCGGTGGCTGCGATGAGTGCGGTCTCGGTGCTGTGGTTTGCTCAGAAACGGGACTGTGATGGTTCGAGGGAGCCGTTTGTCTCGAGAAATGCGGTCAGCTGTTTGTTGACGGTCTTATCGATGACTTTGGCGGGAAACGGTAGGAGCGAGATGGGGCGGAAGTTCCTGAGGTCTATGGGGTCCGCGGTGGGTTTCTTCAGTAGGGCGCTGATCTCTGCATGCTTCAAGCTCTCCGGGAAGGTGGCAGATGCGAAGGAGTTGTTGATGGTGTGCCGTAGTTGGGGTGCGATGATGGTGTCGGCTTTGTTAAAGATGTGGTGTGGACAGGGGTCTGCTGGGGAGCCGGAGTGGATACTGTTCATCATGTGGGTGGTGTCTTCAGTGCTGACGGGGGTCCAGGTGTGGAGGGTGGTGGTGGGGGGCAGTGGTTCGGTGGATGGCCGTGTGGTCCGGGCGTCAAAGCTGTTGTGTATGTCTGCGATCTTGTGGTGGAAGAACGGGGCCAGTGAGTTGCAGAGGTCTTGCGACGGCGTGAAGTCTTTGTTGCAGGCCCCGGGGTTGGAGAGCTCTTCGATGATGTTGAAGAGTTCCTTGCTGTTGTGGGTGTTGTTGTCCAGTCGTTCTCTGAATGCTGTCCTTTTTGCGGTGCGGATCAGCTGATGGTGTTTGCGGATGGCATTCCTGAGGGCTGTCATGTTATCTGTTGACAGGTCATGGCGCCAGGCTTTTTCCATGGTACGGCAGTATTTCTTGGAGATTTTGAGGTCGTTGGAGAACCACAAGGATTTCTTGCTGCCGGGTCTGTTGGGAGGATTCTTCAGTGGTGCAAGGGTGTCGGCGCAGTTGGTGAGCCACTGGGTGAGGTTGCGGGCTGCTTCGTTGGAATCCGTGGTGTGGGTGGGAGGGTTCTGGCTCAGTGAGGTGGTGAGGTGGTGAGCTGGTCGGTGGTGATCTTGCTCCAGGCACTGCGGGGGGCCTGTTGCGGGTGGTGGTGGGTCGTGGTTTTCTTGAAGTTGAAGTGGACGCAGCTGTGGTCTGTCAAGTGTAGTCCGGTGGAGTGGCTGAAGGAGATGTAGTTGCTGGATGAGAAGACAAGGTCAAGCGTGTGGCCGGCGTAGTGGGTGGGTGTGTTCACCAGTTGCTTGAGTCCGAGTTTGGCGAGGTTGTCGAGCAGGGCAGTGGTGTTGCTGTCATTGTTGTTTTCCAGGTGGAAGTTGAGGTCCCCTAGCAGGATGTAGTCTGATGAGGTGAGGGCAAGCGGGCTGATGAAGTCTGCGATGGCTTCCCTGAATTGTGCGCGTGGTCCCCGGGGTCTGTAGATGAGGGTTCCTCTGAGGGTGGTCTTGAGGTTGGTGTGTACCTGGAAGTGAAGGTGCTCGACGGCGGTGATTCTATCGTCGGAGTTGGTCGTGATGCGGATGGTGTTTCTGTGGACGATGGCGATGCCTCCTCCTGTTTGGTTGGCGCGGTCCTTCCGGGGGATCTTGTAGCCGTCCGGGATGGCTATGGCAATGTCGGGCCTGAGGAGGCGTTCATCCAGGTCTCTGTGAGGAAGGCGACGTCTGGTGCTGATGTGTCGAGGAGGTTCCAGAGTTCGACGGCCTGTCTGTTGACGGAACGGGTGTTGAGCAGGATGCACTTGAGGTTGTTGTTGCTGGGGCCTGGTCTGGCGGGTGCGGTGCAGGTCCGGAGGCAGGTGAATTCACAGGCTAGGCAGGTGAAGGGTCCGTGGGTGCCTTTCGGGGTGGCGAGGTGGCAGGCAGGGCTTCGGCCGGTGTTGAGCGCGTGGAAGGCAGGGGGCGTCGTACCTCAGACGGGTGGGCTAGTATCGTCGAGGACCAGGGGTCCTGGCGCTGGGCGCCGTCCAGGTGCCGACGGGGGCCTTCTGCGCGCCAGGGGCGCGGCCGCTGTGTGGCCTCCATATGATTCAATTCAATTCAAAGATCACTTTATTCGATTATTTAAAATCATAAAAGCATACTACTCAATTACATTTTTAAAATCACAATTAGAAAAATAAATAGTCATATTTACAAACAACACAATTCATAATTCATCAGGTACACAGATTTCCAGATTATTTTATCAAATATACACATAATCTGTAGATAAAATCAATATTGATTTTAGTTCCATTGTCTAAAGGATTAAATCTTTACAATCTCTACCGACATAGAAAGTTACTTTTACACTCAATCACAATTTATTTCCTCTAGGTATCTAGTTTTTTTGTTGCAGATAGATGTTACAATAAAATTTGCTACCCCAAACATGACAACCGAGGATTTCATCATCTGTAAGTAAATTAAGGCAGGTTTAACTTCAATAAAACCCATATTTTTCAGTAAAGTTAAAATAAACCTTTTCCTTCCTTCCATATGAAAGGGAGAGGGAGGGAGGAGCAGCTGGGAGGCGGGAGCGGGGAGAACCAATTAGGAGCGAGGGGGCGGGCCGCGGGGGAGCGAGCGGCAGGAAGAGGAGACACGGAGGCAAGAGGGAGTGGGGGGAGAGAGGGCATGGCGGAAAAGAGCAGGAACTAACCAGGTGGCACAAAAGGAAGAGGATGACGGGTATCAGGCCAAAACAACAATTAGCAACAGAGTACACAGTATAGGGGACAGGAGCGAAAAAGTCAGCAATACAGTACAGATACAGGCAATCAGGGGGCAGCGAGAGGATGACGGGTATCAGGCCAAAAACAACAATTAGCAACAGAGTACACAGTATAGGGGACAAGAGCGATAAAGTCAGCGATACAGTACAGATACAGGCAATCAGGGGGCAGCGACGAACGCGCAACTGACTTGTCTGCGGAAGGCAGCAGACAGCAGCAGCAGAGGCACACAGGGGGTCTGCGCGGTGGCAGCGGGAGCGATCTACCTTGTCACAGGGTCAAGGGTCCAAAGAGACGTATGAACTGCAAGTTGAAAGGTCCTCTGCAGAGATACATGCCCTTTTATCCACAAACTGTCCAATACATTTCGTAGAAATATTAGGTCGTATCTTAAACATATCTGATACCAGTGGTATTGTACATGTATTAAAGACAGTTTTCTCGGGACTGTTAGCACCATTTGAAGCAGTCCTCTGCATTTTTCCAAACTTCGTTCACTCTGTGCCTCTCATTTTGGGACTCGTAGCCGGAATACTATTCTTATTCCTTCTGCTCCAATATGGCAAGTCCGGTCAGCAGCGATACCCAGATTACCATAGAGAACACTCTCCTGGCAGTGAAGTGTTGTGAGCACATGATACAGATCCTGGGCCTGGCTCGGCTAAGAGACCTAAATGCCACGTGGTTCCTATCATTCCGACCAATTTGGCAAGATTGCATCTTACCTGTTCTACGATGCCGGTAGACAGTCAAAATATCGAGTTGTTAAAGTCGATGTACCATAATATCGAGTCCAAAATATCGATGGTACGAAATGTCGAAAACAAAAATATCGTCGTAGAAAATATCGATTTATGTGTGTGTCAAAAATATCAAAGACATGAATTTCGAAATCAGTAATATCGATGGTGAAAATATCGATTGTCAAAAATATCGATATGTAAAAGTGATGTTTTAAAGTATGTTAAGTAATGATTTATTTAAATGTTGTTTATATATAAGATCATTTTTACATTTAATTTTATTATTTTTAGTTAGAAGTCTAGGAGCGGGATGTAGAGTTTATAGGGGATAAGGGTGGGTAGTGTATTAAAAAAGTATAGTGTAAATATGGAATAATAAATTTCGCATTTGAAGTAAATTTATAAATTTGCGAAATTTTATGCAAAATATTTATAAATGCGAAATTTTATATAAAATTATTGAGTATTGTTAAATTATTTGTTCTTTGATTTTGGATATATATTATTAAATTGTGTAAATATATCTAAATATTTATGTTTTTACAAAATAATTGTATATTAATGTTAGGAACGGGATGTAGAGTTTATAGGGGATAAGGGTGGGTAGTGTTTTAAAAAAGTATAGTGAAATTGTAAAATTTTAAATTTCGCATTTCCTTTAGATTTCACAATTTCGATATTTATAAAAATTGTTTGGGAGTAGTCGAAATTTGATCGAAATTTAGGGAGTACATTAAACATTATGAATAATTTTTGTGTATGTACAAAAAAGAATTATAAATATTAAAATATTACATTAAATATTTATAATATTTTTACTATAAATTTAGGAGCGGGATGTAGAGTTTATAGGGGATAAGGGTGGGTAGTGTTTTAAAAATATATAGGGTAATTATATAAAATAAATTCTCGCAATTTCATATAAATTTGCGAAATTTCAAAAATTGAAATTAATATTTCGATATTTGCGAAATGATATCGATTTTATTCGAATATAGTATTTATTTTTTAAGTTTGCTGTTGTCTATGTACTAAAATATATTTGTAATTATACTATTTTCATATATTTTCTAAAAATATTTGTCTAATTATGTTATGAGTGGGATGTATATTTTCAAGGGGATAAGGGTGGGTAGTGTATAAACAAAGTATACTCTAATCATAGAAGTAAAAATTTTGCCTTGTATTTCATTTTAGTTTCGATTCGAAATTTTATATAAATATTATTTAAATACGAAATTATGAACACTATTAGGTTGTTGTTCTAAGTTGAGGTATTTTGTGTATGTAGTAAAAAGAATCAAAAATATATAATATAGTAGATATTAAATAAATAAATGTATCATATTTTTAGGAGTGGGATGTAGAGTTTATAGTAGATCAGGGTGGGTAGTTTTATCAAAGGTACATTTTGTGCGTTTAGGGTCTGTTTTTTGTGTATGTGCGAAGGGGTATTTTTTGGTTTGTGGGTAAAGGGGTATTTTTATGTTTTTGGGTCAGTTTTTAGTTTGTGGGTAAAGGGGTATTTTTAGGTTTCAGGGTCAGTTTTTAGTTTGTGTGTAAAGGGGTATTTTTAGGTTTCAGGCTCAGTTTTTAGTTTGTGGGTAAAGGTGTTTTGTCAGGTTTCAGGGTCAGTTTTTAGTTTGTGGGTAAAGGGGTTTTGTGAGGTTTCAGAGTCAGTTTTCAGTTTGTGGGTAAAGGGGTATTTTTAGGTTTCTGGGTCAGTTTTTAGTTTGTGGGTAAAGGAGTTTTGTGAGGTTTCAGAGTCAGTTTTCAGTTTGTGGGTAAAGGGGTATTTTTAGGTTTCTGGGTCAGTTTTTAGTTTGTTGGTGAAGGGGTTATGTCAGGTTTCAGGGTCAGTTTTTAGATTGTTGGTGAAGGGGTTTTGTCAGGTTTCAGGGTCAGTTTTTAGTTTGTGGGTAAAGGGGTATTTTTAGGTTTCAGGGTCAGTTTTTAGTTTGTGGGTAAAGGTGTTTTGTAAGGTTTCAGGGTCAGTTTTTAGTTTGTGGGTAAAGGTGTTTTGTGAGGTTTCAGGGTCAGTTTTTAGTTTGTGGGTAAAGGGGTATTTTTAGGTTTCAGGGTCAGTTTTTAGTTTGTGGGTAAAGGTGTTTTGTAAGGTTTCGGGGTCAGTTTTTAGTTTGTGGGTAAAGGAGTTTTGTGAGGTTTCAGAGTCAGTTTTCAGATTGTGGGTAAAGGGGTATTTTTAGGTTTCTGGGTCAGTTTTTAGTTTGTGGGTAAAGGAGTTTTGTGAGGTTTCAGAGTCAGTTTTCAGTTTGTGGTTAAAGGGGTATTTTTTGGTTTCTGGGTCAGTTTTTAGTTTGTTGGTGAAGGGGTTTTGTCTGGTTTCAGGGTCAGTTTTTAGTTTGTGGGTAAAGGGGTATTTTTAGGTTTCGGGGTCAGTTTTTAGTTTGTTGGTGAAGGGGTTTTGTCAGGTTTCAGGGTCAGTTTTTAGTTTGTGGGTAAAGGGGTATTTTTAGGTTTCAGGGTCAGTTTTTAGTTTGTGGGTAAAGATGTTTTGTAAGGTTTCAGGGTCAGTTTTTAGTTTGTGGGTAAAGGGGTTTTGTGAGGTTTCAGAGTCAGTTTTCAGTTTGTGGGTAAAGGGGTATTTTTAGGTTTCAGGGTCAGTTTTTAGTTTGTGGGTAAAGGGGTTTTGTGAGGTTTCAGGGTCAGTTTTTAGTTTGTGGGTGAAGGGGTATTTTTAGGTTTCAGGGTCAGTTTTTTATTATAGGGGTACTGGGAAAACATAAATTAAGATTCTATTTAAATTAAAATTATTATATTAAATTAAATTTAATGATATTACATTATTAATTTTTTAAAATTTCATTTTTTATAGTAATTAATTATTATTTAATGTCCTGCAGTTACTTAAATTAATTGTTAATTGGAGTTGGAAGAGTAAATGTAATATGTTCTGTGTCCTGCACTTACTCTAATTAAATGGTGATTGCATTTCTAATTGTAAATTAATTACTGTTTTTGAGAAGCAATTACCTGAAGTAAATGGTTATTGGAGTCGGAATATTTAAAAATTTAATTATGTGTATTTCAAATATTGATATTATATGTTTATGGGTGTATGAATAATAATTTTTATAACTTCAGTGTATAGTATGTTATTTATTTACATGTGGTATATAGAAATAGATAGAACATTACAGTTATAATACATTTGCAAAAATACATAAAAATGATTTTGTCATAGGTAATACAAAATAATGACACCAGTTTTCTTTCCAGTAAATTTTTTTATTCAACACTTGAAATATACGAACATATATACATTTTATTAAGCTATCTTTGGTATACATAAAAACAAAAATGGAGGACAATGTCCTTTTAATAATCACATTTTACAGTAATTTTCTTGACAAGTACTTTTAATTTGTAGAGAAAAAATGGTTAGTTCACATAATGCAATGTATGATATTATACATACATAATACTATTATTGTTTCTTAATAAAACATCAACATGTGTAATGAAAAACATAAGTCACAAATTTTTAATACATATAGTGATATACTGATGATGATATTAACATATGAACACTTTTAAAATTATAATATAATATAAATATCCTAATTAGAACATGTACATCATCATCAATGATTCTTTTAACATTACAATATTCTTATGTATGATTATTATTATTAATAAATACGTTTTAATAATAACAATTTTCACATATTAGTCATATTGTAAACAATTAAATCTGATAAACAAAAACAATATTACACATTTAGTTATATAATAATTTTAATAAATATTACATTAAATATTTTTATATTTTTATACTTAATGTAATAAATATTAAAAGTATGTAATATATAATTAATATACAGGCAAAAACATTTTCTATTCACAATATACTATACAATTTTTTTAACATTACACATAATTTCGAGCCATATATATAACAATAATCGACATTTATAGTAGTTCTTTTCACAGTTACATATAATTTGGATCATTTCTTTTGTAACCACTCTTTGTCTTTTTGCGTTATTTTGGTAAAGGGAAAGTCGCGGTTGGAAGCAGGTTCACTTTTGAGTAGGTACGAATCTACTTTTATATTGTTAAAGTATTGTAAATTATAATTAAAGGTTATATTTTGGTATTTTGGGGTTGAGAATTAAAGCATGACTATTTACATATAATGGAGTGGAATCAATACGTATTTTCGGTCACGAATTTTTGAGCCATTTAAAATAGTTGGAGTTAATGAGTATGTGGTATAATTTAATGAAATTATAAATAAATAGGAATGTTATGTTTATATATTCTGGGATATTCGTTAGTGTTATGTCGGTGGGATTGTTTAGCTGTTTTTTTTTCTCGTATTTTGAAACAGCTATTTCCGTTTCCGATAATTTTTTTTTAAGGGAAAGGAAGTGTGTTTCAGTTGTTAGAACGGAGATGATTTACATTCTTCCTTTATATTTTGAGTTCTGTGATATATTTATCACACTTTAAATGGCATTTAAATAGTCGTTTAATTTGGATGATGGATAGTTTTTGCAGAGTTAAAGAAAACATAATTAATGATTGGTTGGATTAAGTGTTTGATATTTACACATTGTATTGTCGGTAAATGATTATCTTTATGATGTTCTATTTAAAGGTAAGTTAGAAATTTATGTTATTTTATTTGGATGGAAGCAGTTTTTTAAAACAAATATTGTGATATAATAATATATTTATTTAGTCTTTTTAGAATAGTGTTAAAAAATAAATTAGACTAAATAAATATTTTTTTATTATATTAAAATATGTGTTTTTTTAAATTAAGGATATTGTTTGATCTCTATCAATTAATTTAGTTATAGCAATTAGTTCAATGTTTTGGCTATCATTTTTAAATATTCCAGTCCTCTTGTTGTAGGATATAGTTGGACTTGCTGTTGAAGATATAAATACATTTGAGCAGTTTGTCTAGAGAGTTTTGGTTTCAGTTGTATGACTGATTGCTGCATACGTAGTTCCTGAAAGCTTTGCTCTTTTTGTATAGCTGAGACTAGCTTGTGTAATGTGGGTGTTGTACGTCCAGTAGAAGAGAGGAAGGCATTGTGCCAACCTTCAACAGCATTGTTCGTTTTTGCTTCTTGGTTGAGTGTTGGTAGATAGACATTCCACCAGGGAATTGCAAATTTTGGCTGGCGTCTGTGGCCTGACCTATGTAGTCTTCCTACCCAGTTGTCCTCAAAGTAATCTAAAAGTGGGGCGAGTCTTTGCTCATTTTGGGTGTAGAAAGGACTTTCAATTAACAAATTGTAATGTTCGGCCACATCAGTTACTGGTACATATGCCAGAGCAATGAGATGTTTGATCTGGTATGCAAAATTTATATTTGTTGCATACTCAACACTAAGGGCAGATTTTTGTAAATGTCTCCAGAGACATTGATTGAAATGAAAATAACATCCTTGAATGGATGTGTGTGGGTAAGTTTTCAAAATAGAATTAATCATAGCTTGCTCGAAGTCTATGATGATTTTCATTGGGAAGTAGTCAGAACTTTGTTCCTTTATTTTTTGTAAGATTTCTGAGTAAGTAGTGGCTTGTTTGTTTGGTAATAAACAATATATGAAGGGGATACAGGTATTATGATATTGCCCATGAATTGTGTATAACTGGTAGAAAGGTTTTGGGCATATAGAAAAAGTACCATCCATCATCCAAGTAGTACTTTCAGTAAATTTTTTTATATTGTTATTAGTTGCAAACATGATTATTCTTTTGTCCTTGCTATGATTATCATAAAATATAAATGGCTCGTCATTATGAGTAATTACAAGCTCTGGCGGAATTATGACTTCTTCAAAAGTTTTAGGAGTTGGTATATTGGGTCTACTTGCTTTTTTTGTTCTTGCTATTGTTCTTTTAATGGTAGCAATAGATGGTAGCTGACCTCTTGCTTCTTTGGGAACTTTAGGTAGTAATTCTTTCAGAATTACGTTGGTAGGTAATTCTGATCTGGTACTTAATTCCTTGATATTTTCAAGAGTGGATCTCACTTCTATTTCCGAGATGTTTGGTGGGTGATTATGTTCAGTGGTATTTATAACACTAGTTTCCCTTGTTGTAGCACGGCCATAGCATTTATTGGAGTAATATTTTGTGCACTTCCAATTCACTTTAAGGTCTTTTTGTTTCTCTTGAGTATAAATGTAGCCCATATAGCATAACAAAAATTTCCCTTTCTGAGATGTAATAAATCTTGCATCATCAGTCATTCTTTACTTCTGGTATCTAGAAAAGTTAATATACAAATATTAATACAATCTGAAATGTATAAAAGATTTTAAATAAAGCTAGTATTCTTCTAGTAATTTACTTACCACCAGTAATGTTCTATTTATCGAAAGTAGATGCTTGTTCAGTTAGATGTTGTTCTTGTATTGCCACGGTCTGTTGAGAAATAATTAAGTATGTTATAGGAAAAGTTACAATTTTTTTCTTGGTAACTTTTGTTTTACGTTATAACGTCTCTAAAAATAGTTTTGTTTATTGAATGTAAAAAGAGAAATTTCCAAGATTATACTAACAGATGCATAAAAAGAGTCATTTTTATTTCTAGTACATTCTATAGAGTTTATAAAGACTAGTTATGTTTTATTTATGAACTTACCAAGAGAATTATAGTAGTAGCAGAATGTTTGTTCTTTGATGTGAATTATCTGTTTTCTGTACCTTTGAGTTCTGTTTAGAGAGAAAGTTGATGAAAATTACTAATGCGTTTATATGTTATATAAATAATACACATTTGTTATAAAGCATTGTTACTTAATTGCTAAAAAGAACCGGGGATGATACATGTATTATGAGTAAAAGCACAAAAAAACATATTTAAGAACAGGAAGATTATACTAACAGATGCATAACAAGAGGCATTTTATTTCTAGTACATTCCATAGAGTTTATAAAGACTAGTTATGTTTTATTTATGAACTTACCAAGAGAATTATAGTAGTAGCAGAATGTTTGTTCTTTGATGTGAATTATCTGTTTTCTGTACCTTTGAGTTCTGTTTAGAGAGAAAGTTGATGAAAATTACTAATGCGTTTATATGTTATATAAATAATACACATTTGTTATAAAGCATTGTTACTTAATTGCTAAAAAGAACCGAGGATGACACATGTATTATGAGTAAAAGCACATTAAAACATATTTAAGAACAGGAAGAAAATATTTTTTACACAGCATTGTAACTTTTTTTCCTCAAAAAATTCTGGCTGCACAATATGTATTAAGATTTACAGGCTAAGAAACAAAGTATAGCGTTTTAAATTAGGACAATAATTGGCAAAGAACGTTAAGTAAATGTTAAACATATGTAGATACCTTTTTTAAATTTAAAGTGTCCTGTATCTTGAAGTTGAAGTATAACTTGATTTGTTTGTAGAGTCTGTTTAAAGGTAAAGTACATAAAGAAATAACAAATTAGGTTACAAATCTTGGTCTATAATTAATAGACAAAAAAATTAGAATTTATTAACAGAGCTATATGATTACTTACTTGTAGTTTCAGGACGAATTTTCTTGAAGAGAAGAATATAGATGGTGCTCCCAAAATTGGCAGTATGTGGTCACGAAGAATATTTCCTGCAACTTGTAAGGCTGTTTGTGATTGGTTTATATAGTCTATGTGTAATTAAGTTTGCCATCTGATTGGTCAGATATGTAAAGACGAGTTACTATTGGTTAGTTTGAATTTTTTTTAAGTAAAACATTTAAGATATATCTTCTTATATAGTTTATGTTGAGGAATTGAAATGATATATTTATGTAAAATAAAAGTCTTGTAATAAATAAAGTTTATGTAAAATGAGTCCTAAGTATCAAATAAGTATGTTTACAAAGAGTTTATATACAAATTTCGTCAGTTTGCGAAAACACAATATTGTACACTAAATGTTACTTAATAATTTGAAAATACATTAGTGAAGTCATTAGAAATGTGTGTATTACTTAGAGAATAGATTTATTGGTGTTATATATAAAAAATGGAGTATAATTTAGCTATCGATATTTTGATATTGACGAAAATAGTGCTATCGAAATTTTTGTATTCGATATTATTGTAGTGTGGTATATGTAGTATTGAGTGTCGATATTATGGTATTCGAAAATAATGCTAACGATATTTCTGTAGACGATATTTTTGTGCATCGATATAGTTTGCTCGATATTATTGTAGTTTACATGTTAAGTATAGGGTGTCGATATTAGTGCTATCGATATTAGAGACTCGATGTTATAGTAGGTCGATTTTTTAGAAATCGATAATCTGTCAGTGATTCCTACGATGCCTCCTTTGTGGAGAAGAATGCACGTTGGACGTCTGTCTAACTCTTCCATCAGCACTGCCAACGGATGTTGATACCTTGCTTGGTTCAGTAACGGCCCATGCATCGTGTTGCCCCCAGCGGCTACCAATTCTGATGACGGCATTCATTGAGATCTCACAGACGCAATCTGCTGACGGTGAGATACGTGGATCAACAGGCACACAGGTACCATCTCCATCTCCGACAAACATTGCTAATGCGGCTAACGCTGATGGCGACGTTTCACATTTTTGTGCTATCGGTTTACTTAATGAAGTGGTCCAACTTTCACCTACTGTGATAGACCATTTCTTTACCAGCTTAGAAGATTTAATGTTTTCTCCAAACAACGAGAATTACTTTTGAAGTTCGCACACAGCGTTCTATGGGACCCTGTATTCTACCTACACTTTTCAAAACAAAACTTCCAACTTTAAGAACTGCGATTTGACTTTTTCCAATTTTTTTTTTTTGGCACAAAGTAATCTGCTTAAGTAGAACTATTCTTAGAGAACAAGAATTCTTTAAAACACTTCCAAGCGACACTATTTGACCTTGTCCACAACCTAAACAGTATATATATTCTGTCATGGAATGGTCTCGACTTTTCTTCTGTATTTAAGAGCCATTTCATAAATAATATTTCATGACTCATTCTGTTAAGCATTTTTCAATGTCACACTACATGCTTTGAATGAAAATATTACTTTTAAAATGCGTACAGCACAAATGCTCATCTTTCGTGTACAGCCATTTCGAATGCATTTTATGTATTTTGGGAGGGATTTTTACACATCATTCTTTAGATATGTTTAAAAAATGCTTAGAATTTAGTAATATCGAACATAATAAAGTGGTGTGGGTGTTGTGTAGCATTTTAGAATCTAAGAGTAATTTACCGATTCATGCCCTTATATAGCTATAATTCTCAATTGTCCTCATATAGGCATAGAAATCATACCCATATTTAGACATAATCCATCCAGTTCAAATACAGGCATGGCTATTTCCACTTGTTCCAAAAAGCCACAATGATTTCTTGAAAAACTCGTCTTTAGCAGTCAGGGACATCCCTTTGCTTGAATATTGATTTGTCCTAGAAATCATGGAGATTTTAAAGAACTACCATTCCTTTGACGTTATTATGTTCGACTTTACGTCAAACTAGGCACCTTCAAGGTATAAATAAGCCTACACTTGCCCTAGCAAAGACACAGTGGTTCGGAGCAGCTCGACTATCTACCTGCCCGACGCAGCTTGCTACAGCAAGTGCCAAAGGAAGCCGACCCTCCAGCTGACGCACTGACAGAGAAACTGTCCTTCCTCTCCCTGAGAATCCAGCTCCAGTGTTGCCAAGCTCCCCTTGCGGGGTGTTGGGAAATCGAGTTTCGAGACAGAGATACCAGACCTCCTTCATTCTAGAACCAAGGTATGGAGCTGATTAGACCCTAAGAGAAATCTTGGATAGATTCTTGGCAAAGAAAAACTAAACGTATGCTACACCTCACTTACTTCTTCCCTCGTACTAGACTTAGGTTAGGTACATTGGGGTAGGCGTATTTTAGAAGCACCAGTTGAGTACTTCTTAGCTTTGTTATTTATGTATGTATTTAGCTATGGTCTAGGAACCATACAATGCTTTTACAGTATTATTTTATAAAACTCTTCCAACTGTACGCATTATACTTTGCAACCAGTATTACGATTGTAGCAGTTCACTTTACTTGCATGAGAAAGAAGACTATTCAATAAATCCTTTTTATTGAAAGCGCCCGACTCTCTATTTCTCTGCACCTGTGATGAAATGAAGCATGCACGATTGACTGAGTAAAATATCTGTCTATTGTTTCCCCGACTCTGAAGATAAGTTTTATTCTTGGGGAAACAAAGTTTTCATGTTTATACGGTTGTCAGAAACTAATCCCTTCTTGTTTATTCGAGAAAGTTTCTAGTGACCTCTGAGCTAGCTGGCACTCACAATTAAGTCTAATATATTTGATAGAGACCTAGTAGACATAAGTCCTACGTAAAATCTATAAGATATGTTATTCCAATGCTCAGAGCCTATTGGGAATATAGGAACTACACAACAAGAGCAATCAGTCATTGTTTTGTAGTATTTGCAATTAAAAAAAATAGACCTGGAGATATCATCAGTGTACCTTGGTTTTTTAATTACAATAAAATACAATAAAGTGCTACTGAGAGTATTGCACGTGAGGCATACAAAACGTCACGCATTGTAAACAGTGAAATGACACACAAATGCTCACTGACAGAATTGTGGTCATTAGAGAGAGAGGGAGGCGAGCGAGAGAGGGGGCTATAATAAATATACAACAATCACTTAACCCTTCTATCCTTCATATACTGTCTCCCTCCATGAAGAGGCCACAGACTGAATGTGCAGGTTCGATGGGGTCAATAATACTTTTTTGTTGTGTTTTGGGTGGATTTTTTAGTCGTTTCTGGTAGCCGGCACTCGGCCAGGTCATGTGTGTCAGGCGGTAGCCAGGCCTTTACTTTTGAGAAGGAAGGAAGTAGGGGGGTGACGGGGCGACACAGTGAAAGGAGAGGGAGGAAGTAGCGGTGCTGGGTGTCCGCAGCGTTGCAGTGACTGTTTCATGCACTTCTCGTCGCTGCTAGTTAAGAAAGAGCAGCGGCGGACTGGTGCTTAGGGCTGCTTCGCCCGTTAGGGTTTAAATGGGAAGTTCTGACTCAGGCAAGTGTTGCAGCGGAGAGGCACAGGTCTCTGGTAAAGTTAAAGTAGTAATCTTTTTCCATAGTTTTTAAATCGCAGGTACTCTCTGATTTTCTCATTTCTTCCCTTCATCTCCCCTCCGTTGCCATATCTGTACCATGTGCCAAGCGAACAATATTGTGATGGGTGTCATATTCAGCCCACTGCCCAACCACATCACCAGTGTCTCTGCTTGATATTCTGACTGTTGTTTGTTTTATAATTTAAGTCTGGAGCATCCCGAATCGATGACATGTTCGGTATTTCCTCGCAGCTTCTTGGAATCGGACTCAGAGTTTTATTACAGACTAGTGGATATATGTCACCCCTCACCAATTGTACTGGCCCCTATTACCTTGGTGCCCATTATTGAACGGTGTGGACTCCACATGGACTTCAGCACATACTAATGTATTTTGGGGCGCTTCGGTGACACATGGGATGACTCAGTGGGTTGGCCTCTCTGCAGAGCACACAGAACAATATTTGTGTATTCCATTTGCAACTGAAATTTTGCGGAAATGTGTGTGAAGGGGTACACTGATGTCAAAATATTTGCAAGGCAAAAATAAGAGAAATTAAAGTGCTTATATTTGAGGGAGTGCACTGCATGTTGGGGGCGGTGAAGTGACAGAGATGTGACGAAGGACATTCGGGGAAAAGTGAAAAGAGGATGCTGAAGAGGAAAGAGAGGGCGTTGAAGATGTGCAGATGGACAAGATATGCAGAGAAAAAGAGGATACATATCTAACATAAAGCACACATAATTAAAGGCCAAAAATCCTTCCACAGGCCTCAATGCTATTTAATTCACAGACTAACCATTTCAGAATTTCAGAATTTAAAATTTTTCAATGTTAATTATTTATGAGAAATCATTGTTGTTGTAACTCATTTATTTTAAACAGCTAACAACCAGTGACAAAGCCAATCATACTGACAGGCTTTAGGCATATGTAAGTTGCTGTGCCATTTATCTGGATAAAATGACATCTCAGAGAGAAACCAAAATACCGGTCGGATGGCACACTATGGGAATCACAGAAATGTATTTGGCATGTTCCTTTATAGGGAGCACCCACTTTTTTCCTCTCACTTAAAGACCTGCCGGCACATATTTCTATATGACTGGTTACAGCCAGCAGCTGTGGGGCTTCCCGTTTAGAGCATATTTTTCCAAAGTTAATGCTGCATGCAGTGCAAGACACTGTGCAAGCATACATTTTAAAGGGCTAAAGTTGTCATGCAGAACAATTTACATATTACAGTAACTGTTGAACAAAATAATGCGAGAAGATACGGGGAAGTTTTTAATGTGTTTTATATTTCAAGACTATACGTTCCCACTGCTTAATAAGCCTTGCTTTATCGCTGCATTCATTTGCTTTCAAATGCACCATTTGCCGATCTTTTTAAATTTCTTTCTCAGGAGAGACCCCAGATTTGCCATTGAACTTGTTCACATCACTAACTACTGTTTTCCTTCGGAAAGGGTAGAGCCAAAGCAGTCTTGCTTAGAACCCTAGCCCTCTTCAGAAGTCACACTTGCTTGGCAACCCAGAAATTCTCTGAAATAATGTATGAGTTTTCTTTTATGAATGCCTAGAAGAACTGAATTTTTAGTCCATTTATCACAGAAATAGTGCTGAAAATCACACCAAAAAGATGAAATAAAAAAAAAATTTCTTCACCGGGGGAGAACGCCCCCGAACATCCCTTATTGCCGTTGGGCTTGCTCGCTGTGCTCGCTTGCATGCGTTGATTCATTCTGCATATGCCTCACCAATTTCAAATCCCACCAGCCGCCACGGATTTTCAAGTTATACATTTTGCAGTGCTCGGGAAAACTGTTCTTTAATAGAAGGCACACAAATATGTAGGGGAATAAAATAAATGAACAAAATGGTTAACATGGAGGAGTTCTGTAAGAAAAACAGGAATGCAGTTGGAAAAAAGGGAAAACATTACTTTGCCAGTAAAAAGTCTGGTATGTTATAAGGAATCAGCAGTGAGCAAAGTAAACAATAATCTAAAAAACGTACATAATCTTGCAGCGCTATGCATACCAAAAGCACAGTAGGCTTCGGGGAAAACCCCAATGTCAATAGATGTTATTGTGATAGCAAAATATGTAAACAGAAAATTTGAATGAGATGGTAGATTTCAGTACACAGGAATTGTTATATTTGTCCTGTTTATGACACTCTATAGAAGATTCAATTCTGAAGAAAACTGGCTAGATTATTTACTCAAAGTACAGACTAGCAGTGATTGTGTCACACAGAGTTAGAAGGCTTATATATTTCATTTCAAGGACTGGAGGGCTGAATGAGTACCATCTTATATTACGATTGGAAACTCATACTTAGATCAGCAACAAAGCAGGTTACTATATCATTTGCCTCTGGAGCTAAATCACTCTATGAGGAAGTATGTATGTTCCGTAGTATTAAATAGTAGGCATGAAGGAGGAGAAGAAGATACCATACAAACTAAGACCTACATAAGATGTAACATGCAATAAACATCCAACCTTATTTAGAGTTCGTTGGAAGGGATACTCTGTCAAAATGTGACAAATATCCCAACCTCTCTTTTTTAAGTGCCACGGGCTATAATGCGCTTGCAGTACGTCAGTCAAGATATCTGTCAAATTTGTGATGGAGTATCCCATCTGCCAAACTCGAAATCTGGACCATAATTTTCAAATACAGGGAGCATCCTTGAAGTACCTTTAAAGCTAAATGTGAGGTCTCTTAACCTTAAGTGCAAATTCAAACCAAGGGTGTGACAGACAATTTGATTGGTGCAATGCCACTTGCCAATTCTTCTGAAAGCACCCACAAGGAATACACAATACCACGGCAGCACTACCTCTACGATCATTTTTCTGTCCTCCAATGGCTGACATTCGAATACCAAGTTCAGACCACATTCCTGTGGCCGCTGTATCATCAATTTAACCCGAAACCTCGAACATCCAAGAAAAGAATCTGTCCAACCATCACTGCACATTACCTTGGATCATCTAACAGAGGGCCTCTGGTTGAAGCCCATTTGATTACTTAAGTATAGGAGGCTTGTGGGCTCCTCAACTCTAAACTATAAAATGTGGTCTCCAAAAATGAGTGCTTGGAATGATACTGTGTTAAACGCAAGCATGTGATGGAAGTTCATTTTCTTAAAGTACAGGGAAAAGATGTTTCAGTTCATGTTTCAGGAAGGTGTATTCACTGCACCAGATGAAATGTCTTACTGGTGCGTTCAACTCACCACCCACAATATCTCAGTTCAAACACTTAATCCAATGACGACACATTATTACCTGTAAAACATACGTGTTGTAGGTCTGGCCTTCTGATACTGATGTTTTTTGGTGCTGCTGCTCGAACCGTGGCAAGTTATCATTCACATCTTGGATAAAGACTATCACTGTGCAATAAGCACTTTGCCACAGATTTTCAGCAAGAATAACAAGATTGAACTTCTTTGTAGCTTCAAAATCAAGAAAGGATGGTTCTTTAACAGTGACTTCACCTGTTTTTAGGTTTAAGGTAAAAAAGAAAAGAATTGGCATATTTTCATGACTAGATACAGGTTCGAGGAAAGCAATAATGAAACACAGTATACACTGGAAAGGCATGTACTTAACGTACAGCAAAACGGTATTTAGGTACAAACCTATCAGACAGAGAAGATCTTTTTTTGCATGTATTTATTACAGCATTGTAAATCACCCAAAAGATTCTACACTTGCCACTTTCCTACGGATATCACTTTGCAAGGTACATTACTGTAATGATTCCCTACAATTCTGCACATATTAATTATTAGAACTGGACAAACCTCAAAGCGATAGTTTATGAAATTCCATGATCCTTCTGCACAAATAATGTTTGTCCCAAAATATTTTAAGGCAATATATATCTCAAGAAATTCTGTCCAGGACATTTAGTTTCCCACAGGGCACAAGTCCTAAAAAAATAAGTGGGGGGACTAACCTAGTTAATCAGTATGCAAGTGACATCACAGGCATATGACATCACAGCACGTGACATCACAGAGCGTGACATCACAGGAAGTGGCATCCTAATAAGTTGCCAAAATATGAGGGAGGTACCCTGAGACTTAGAAAAGGGATGGGTGTATGTAACATTAAACAAAGAAATAAATCACTTTCTGATAGATTAAACAATGAGAGAGGTAAATATAGCTGTTAGCTACAATTCGGATCATATGCTATCACTTCCTTAAATCAGGAAATATTGTAAAGGTAAGTTACCATCATTTTTACTTAGAGAGCACTTTTTATTTATCAGTTGCTATATTATGTTACAAAAAAAACAAAGACTAAATCATACAGGAAACTATATATTGTTTTATTAAAAAAAAAACATTGTTGTATTTAAAAACAGTTGATGTTAAGGTACAGGGTACCACAAACAATCTACTTGTCACAAAACATTAATTTCATGAACACTTTAACATACTTCTCTTTATCCATTTTATTGAAAACAAATAGCAAATACAAGTTAAAAAACACACAAATTTAAAAAAAAGAAAAATGTCAAAAGTTTTTCTTTGTATTTTTAAATTTGTGGGGAAAATGATGAGAAGTGTGGAGAAGGCAAGGTGAGACAGAAATTTGGTTGGGGGAATGGAACGGTGATCCAGTGTGCAGCATGGAATGCCTAACAAAAAATGGATGAGGGAAGGGATAATTGATGAGCAATTGTCTTGGTGGGAGGATTCCCAGTTGGGAAACAGACTTACAGCTTTGTCAAAGTAATATGACTCTATTTTTGTAGTTGCCATTTGTACCTTGCTGTTGTTTCAATTTGTATCGCTCCCTCTTCTATTCTTGTCTTCCCTGTGAATTTGTAATTTTTGTTTATCCCCAGAATCGTTTTTTAGGTTTCGTCTGGCGTAGCACTGTGCAGCAGTGTTCGCGCAGGCGAAATCTTATGTTTACCATTACGGGGCTTTGTCCCGCCTCTCTCTTCGATTGGCTAGCTCCATAAATGGAGGCTAGCCATTGGTAGAGAGATCTGTCCGTAATTGTCGGAGCAGATTCGTGGGCATTCCCTAGATTTTTTTGCATCCCGCCTCTTTTAGAACGTCATGCGACGGTGGGCGGTTGTTTTTTTGTTTTTTTCAGACTTTTTTTTTTTCATTCCTACAAGCCGACCGCCGCTGGAAGAAGTCCAGGTAAGTGCTACCCTCCCCTCCCGCTGTCTGTGTGCCCATTCCCGCCCCCCTCCAGCTCTCCGTGTGCCCGTTCCCCCCCCCTGCTATCCGTGTCTCTGGCACCACTTGTAAATGCTTGTTCTGTTTCTGTGATGAGTGCTGTCTGCATGGCAGTCAGGCAGCGCGTAGGGCAGCCCCGCCTATGGTGCTATATCGAGGGTCCTTCGGTCTGGACCTGCTAGGTCAGAGAGGAGACAGCAATGGCGGTTTACGATACTTATGATGACCGGGCCTACAGCAGCTTTGGAGGCGGTCGAGGGTGAGCTGGACAAGCAAGAATAACACCTGTGGTGCGGGAGGGAAAGTCAAGGCGCGGCTGGACACGAGCAGGAAGTGGGCCATCACTGGGAGGGCTCCAGGGTGAAATCTGTTCTCACAAGCATGGGCATGGAGCCCCGGGAATTTGGATCAGCAGATCTTTCTGACCTCGCCCCCCCCCCATGATTTAGCTCGTTTCCCTATGTACTTTCAGGCAGCCGCTATTACCCGTGATTAGTATAGGCTTCACCCTGACCTCAATGACTCCGCCTTTGTGGTGTCAGCCAGGTGCCCCGGGTCTAACTGGACATTAGTAGATACAGTGCTGAGTTTCTGTCAGAACCTCGATCGTAGCGTGCCATACGAAGCAGCTCGTCCCCATCCTAGCCTGAAACTCTGCTACGTGCCCCCGTCTGATAGACCCCCTCACATCACCACATTGAACCCCCCCACTTCATCCACTTGCAGATTATAGCTGTTTACTCCTCCTTCCCCTCCGTATGCTCCTCTGCAGCCACTTGGAGGCCCGTCCCTTCCCGCCCTCTCCGCCATTCCTACAACCTCCCTCCCTTCTGCCCCTCCCCTCTCTATAGCGGGATTGGGTGTCCCAGTGATACTTTTAGGAGGAGAGGACACACTGATGCAGAGTTTCCAAACATTTGATAACCACAGCGCAACTTCACGTTGTGATTATTTTAGTGGAATTCCCTCCATTGATTGTGTCATGTTGGATTCATAGCACAGAGCTCACTTGTGCCCACCTCTAGACGTTGTGGAAGGAACGCAGGAGATCGCTCACAGTGATTCATTTAATTGTTGAAGTTCCTTTTACATTGTGCTTGCTCTCCTGAGTGTGTGTGGCTCTGGGTGGGTGTGTGTGGCTCTGGGTGGGTGTGTGTGGCTGTGTGTGTGTGTGTGTGTGTGGCTCTTAGTGTGTGTGTGTGTGTGGCTCTGTGTGTGTGTGTGTGGCTCCGGGTGTGTGTGTGTGTGGCTCTGTGTGTGTCTGTGTGTGTGTGTGTGGCTCTGTGTGTGTGTGTGTGTGTGTGTGGCTCTGTGTGTGTGTGTGTGTGTGTGGCTCTGGGTGTGTGTGTGTGTGGCTCTGGGTGTGTGTGTGGCTCTGGGTGTGTGTGTGGCTCTGGGTGTGTGTGTGTGTGTGGCTCTGGGTGTGTGGCTGGCTCTGGGTGTGTGTGGCTGGCTCTGGGTGTGTGTGGCTGGCTCTGAGTGTGTGTGTGTGGCTCTGGGTGTGTGTGTGTGGCTCTGGGTGTGTGTGTGTGGTAGTAATTGCTGTCTGCTGAGCTTGTCCGTAGGGTACAATAGGTCTCACATTTGCGAGAGATTAAGCTATTGGCAATGTAAATGACAATGCTATTTATTTATCTGTTTTCAAAACCAACACATAAATACAAATGTTGCCATTTACAATGCCAATAGCTCTAACTTTTCCAAAGGCGAAACCGTTGCATTGTAAATGCTTGTTGATCCGTGTGTCCTCTCATTCGTCTCTTACTGTCTTTCTTCGCTGCTCTTGTTTGGTGTTAAGATAAAAGTGTTGTTTTTGTGTTTATGCCCATCTGTTCATAGGGCGAAATGCTTGGATCGCAATGTCCATGATGGAATCTGGGAAGTTCAGAAGGTAGCTGGATGATTGTTCAAACATGCAGGTTTTGCTTAGATGATATGGATTAATGATACCTTAAAAGAACAGTGCAGCGGCTAATATTCCTAGAAGTCTGTTATATTAAAACGTGGAATGTTTCATGTCAAGCTGAATATGTCTTATATTAGTGGAAGGCACCTTGTATGCAACAGGGTACACTACCTGATGTGGACTCGACTTACCCCATATAGAACCGTTCCATCTTCCAACACCACACCCATCATAGTGGCATTGCCACATTGAGGGGGTGGATTTGTCTTAAAATCCCACAGCCCTTCATTCATGTCAGGGTTAGCAATGTACACTGAGTCCTTCAACATTTTGCTGGGAATGCCTGGCAGATGCCCCATAAAGCACCAAGAGAACTCCCACTCCCACAATTTACTTTACAAATTACAAACCATGTAAAGTCTAAGCATGGGCGAATTTTGCTTATCTGGCGTTCGCGAATTTTGCGAATTTGCGAACTCGCACTCCGCAAAATCCGCGAATTCTCGCGAATTTTGTTTTTGTGTTCGCAAGGATTTCTGCCAGTTCGCGAGGGTTTTGTACCAGTTCGCAATTGCGAACTTACATGTCGGCTCGCAACGGTCGCGTATATGTTGTTTCTACGTCTGGTTCATCATCACAGGTTCCCAGCACCCTCTGTTTCACCCCTGCCACCCTCTGTTTCATCCATGCCACCCTCTGGTACATCAATGCCACCCTCTGGTTCATCATCACTGTAGATTATGGGGGGGAAAGCAAGCACACCTGCCCTGCTTCAATTGACCTGAATTAATTTGGGGTTGATTTATTAATGTGTCACTGTTTTAAAATTCCAGTCTGGCACCTGCGTCCTTATCTGTAATTTGCTTTCTGTTGCAGTGCAATTTTTTTTACAGGAATTTTGTGGCCTACTTGTAGCTATTCTATGAGCCTGCTGTGAGGGTCAGAGCAGGGTCATACAATTGTTGCAACTAGCAACTGAACTCTGGAGGGGCCCCAGTCAGGAAGCACTACAGTGAATGGTTACTAATGATGAGTTTGAACTTTTGCACCTGTTGAATGCTTTCACTTTTGCAAAACTCGTTTTTCTGCAGAACAGCATTACAGCAACTGTAATGCCCCAAACAAGCTTACTTATGAAAGTTGATTTCTAATCCAAAAGTGATCCAAAGAAAGTCAAAAGGCCTCAAATCCAAAAAAAGTGCAGGCAAATGTCAACCTTAGGAGTTAATCTGATAAAAATCATCATTTTCAGAAGGTCTATGCTGCTTGCTAGTGGATTTCTTGTGCAGAATTGCAATTTTTGTAATTTCGCGAGTGCGAGATTGTTGCTGCCCGCCGCACCTACATGTTCACAATTACGAACTTACACCGCACGCCGCAAAATTGTATCACCAAGAAAAAAAAATCCGCTGCGTGTGAATTTGCGGATTTTCGGTAAATTCGCGAGCGTTCGCGGATTGCGAATTTACCGAAAATCCGCAAAATCCGCGAGCGGAACGGATTTTCCGCCCAAGCTTAGTAAAGTCTAAACCCACAGTTCCAATGGGACTCTCATTTCCTTTATTGTAGCAGTCAATAACGGTCAGCTACTTCTACCCTTTAGCTTCTGCCGCTCCCATTTTTCCCTAACACATGCCCTCCACCTAAATCCCCACTTCTGGTTTCCCTCCCTACAGTTCCTGGGGGCATTCTGCTTCCCCATCTCTTGTTTGCAATATCACCATCTTGTCCCATCCTCCTCAGCAGTGTACAGCACACTTCGTCTGGGACCCTTCTCAGGCCCTTTCTCTCTTTACATCTTCTTCCTCACAAACATTCTTCCCTTGTGGCTCAGTGCCAAAAATGTCACCAAATTGACACCATATCTTCTCTGTGATACCTCCTAAACAGTACTTTCCCCTCTAATACTCTTGGGACACTAAACCATCACTACACCACTCCCTGTGATGCCTATATTCTGCTTCACATCAATAAGCTACCTTACAGCCCAGATACGTCACTGCTCCCACGCGGGACCTCAGCTGACTAAAAAGGCTTAGTCTGATTCCCCCCTTGAGCATAGCACATGAGGCCGCAGGTTCGCACACTACGGCACATCCGACCGGCATTGTGTCGGAATGGAAACCGACCGGATAGTAGTGGGTGTTTTCATCTGACAAATTAGGATGCGACCGCCCATGAGGCAGTCAGAAACATCAATGTTTCCATTGCAGTTTGTTTGTCAGTTGGAAAAGGACTGCAACACAAGCTGCATTGGTAAAATGGTTGTTTTCAAACATCCATGCACTGTGTGTCAGGCACCATGTGGTGCCTGCACACGGGGTATAGATGTTTGGGGGGCACCACAGGTGCCCCCCAGGCCTCATAGCAGAGGCTGCAGAGGGACGGGGGCCCTGCTAGAGGCCACCAAAGTCTGTTTCCAACAGCCTTTCAAACTGCCATTGAAAGGCTTTCTGGAAGAGGCATCGTAATCCCTACAGCATGACTGAGCAAGCACCGCCCTTATTGCAAGGAATTACATTCCGACTGATGGTCGTCGGTTGGTCCATTTGCCCTGCCTCCAACCGCCGCGCATCTTAATGCATTGGTTGGTCTGTGGAAGTAGATGTTGGTCGGATCGCAACAGATGCCATGTAGGTTGGGATCCAAGCAACATCGTAATAAGGCCCTATGTTGGGAGGCTTTTTCCTCCTCTTTGCTGGGTTATCAAAAACTAACTCAGCCTCTTAGAGTGGATTAAAAGTGGTGAGGTTCTGTCGCTTTGATAATGAGGCACAACGTTGTCCCTGCACCCATGGATCACTTTCTGGGTAACGCCCTCGCCTCCTCCCCACATGAAATCCACCCCAGGCTAGATGAAGACATGTAGTACAGCGGTGGGGACATTTCAAGAGCGCATATATTGTATTGGTGACATATTTACTAATTCTGTGGAGATAGCAGCAGCCTGGGCATGATAGCAGAATCCTATGTAAAACAATAATTATCACACAAGATAAAGAAAGGTCCATTTATCTTTGATTCATTCATTGATATATCAGAAACAGCGTCTAAAAGTTACCATTTAATGGTTGTACTTTTCTGCTAACCATTTTGAGTTCGACTTTTTTAAGATTTACTTGAGACGTTTATTTTTATGGTGGCTTTTATCTCTTTTGGGTCTTAGAAAATAAATTTCATTCTAATATACTGTTCTGCACCATAAATACAACCGTTTACTAGCATTCTAGATTTAATATAGCGGAGTGGAGATTCTGTGCACGTTATAAATCTTAAATAGTACCTTCCTAGCACACATGGTGCAGTTATGAAAATGTCAACTCCTTTGGGTGATTTTTATGTTGCTGAAAATATACATATATATTTGTCAGCACTAAAAGTACAGTATGAAGCTATAAAAATATAAAAACTCGTAAAGCAGTAAAATCACTGTTCTATGACAGATATGTCAGCGCGGCAATAAATCACTGAAGCGAAATACAGAACCGACGATTTCACATTCTTTCCAAAGCTGAAGGTGTGTGGGGGATGGAAACATACTGGCACAGTTGCAGCATGGCAAACGTCTGCAATGCTACAACCCTGCACACGATGGACTTGGCAGAGAAAAAATACCAAAAATATAAAATGGTTCCTGATAATCGAAGTGCAGCAAATGTTTACCTGTTCCAGAATTGATGGAGAAAACTGCGTCTTCATTTCCATTGAATATGCTGTAGCGTACTCTCTCTCTAGTTAGGCTGTGATCTCGAGCCTCGACAGTTATAACTGACGCACCTAGGGTTAAAAAAAACACACCAATGAGACAGACCCAGACGGCTACAGTGCGGGTCGCTGTGCAGTAAGTAACACACTATTACCTCATCTAATGTGGTTTCATTTCCACCTCAACAAAGGAGCCTGTTAAAAAAGCGCCTGTCACTTGGTTCCCGTGGGGGAAACCTTTCAAACATATCACTCGGGAAGTGTGACGGGCTGTTAGAGAGGTAACCTGGCGCTCTGCGAAAGATGTAAGCCAGCAGTGTTATGAAAACATTCTCTTTTGAATAACGAGCTATTGAAACGTGCACGCGCCAGGCAGTAATCGCGCGGGATATTCACAATGCAACCCTTAGTGCAGCACAACGAAAAGACTGTCACAGTGGAAACAGGTAAACAAGCATTGACATAGCCAATAGGTCTCGCCTTTGGTACCTTATAAGTGTTTAGCCATGCAACACTTGATGTTGTTGCACCAAGGATATTGTGCTGTGTAGCTAAACACTTATAAGGTCCCAAGGCGAGACCTATTGTCTATGCCAATGCTTGTTAATGCTTGTTATGCTTTGCTTTAGAATTCGAATATATTCTATTTGCCGTTTTATAACATGTTTTCAGTTGTGCTGTTATAATGTCACCCTGTTAGGCTTTGCTTTAAAATGCAATGATATTGCTTTTGCAGTCTTACACTTGTTTCAGGTGTGCTGTTATAATGTCACCCTGTTATGCTTTGGTTTAGAATGCAACTATTCTGTTTTGCCGTCTTATAACATGCGTTCAGTTGTGCTGTTATAATCTCACCCTGTTATGCTATGCTATGCTATGTTAACCTATACTATTTTGGATGCTGCTGTGCTGTTTTGTGCTATGATGGTGTGTCATTTGTTCTGGTGCTTTCTGATGCTGTTTAATTGGACTGGACTCTATATTATGTCACATAATGTTATATTATCGGACGTTATATGTCAATTATTAGGGAACATATGTATTTTTATTTTGCCTCTGGGTTATTTTGGGGCAAATTGTTTTCGACGAAAGGGCCAGCGCTAAAAAGCTGTGCGGTTTGCCAAAGCCACAGGGGCATATTATCAATAGACCACGATAAATATCGCAAAGCACGCTTAGCGCTTTTTTATTTATCACTGTCTCTTGCTGGAATTTATCGCCCGGTTAGCACATTATTAACAACGCGTATCACAGCACCGGGATGCTCCTTCGAGTAGCCGAGCGCTATAGAAGAAATAAATTAACATAACATTAACATAACAGGGGCGATACAAATTCCAGCGATAGCGGGGATATCGCCATTTTCCATGGAACAACTCTTGTTTTCCAGTGATGTTCTGTGGAAAACTGCGATATGGTTTATGATAGGGCCCTGTGGTCTTATCCCCACAATCCACCTCCCATGTTAGGTATGCATTAGTAAGGAATTTAACAGACGTTAAATTCCTGCGTTAAGGCCGCGTTAGAGTGAAAAAGATCAGCGCTACACCAGGCGGCGCCTCGTTGTAAATATCGCGAAGCCCAATTAGTGATATTTAACACTGAAGTTTTACGAGGCACGCCTAACTTGCATCTCATTAGCGATGCGAGGCGGAAAGAAACCGGGCGCTAAGGCAAGGAAACATACGTAAGTGTGTCCTTGTTAATAAAGCGATAACATTATCGCCGCTTTTCGCCCGAAAGCGGACACCAAAGCAGCGATAATGTTATTGCCAGCCCTTGATAATATGGCCGAAGTGTGTAAAAGAGTTCCAAGGACGGGTTTTAGGGATGAGCAAAATAGATGTGACGTCAAGAAGCTGCTTTAGAAGCAATTGGCAAAAAATACGTTTAACCAAAATGTAAGCTGGCTTTGAAGGTGGAGGAAGCTGACTTCACGCAACCAGAAACCCAGCGTGTCAAGCGGTTCCGGTGAATTATTGCACCTCTAGCAGGCAGAAAGGACCGGAAAGCCACATGGGGTGGAAGGTGGTCACTAATGAGGGAACAACATACAGATATTCTAAAAGATGGAAAGTAAAAACAGGGCAAAGGGATGGGTCGCAAAGGAAAAAAAAAGACACGAGAACCCGTGTATAGAAAGCAAGGAAAGGTGAGGAAAAAGAACATGAAAAGCAAAAGAAACGATCAATTGAGACTTGGCATAGAAGGCAATAATGAAATATGAAAGTGGAAATTCGGGAAATGCACTAATAGTAATGTAAGTGATTGAACTGAAAAGAAAGAGAAGAGAAATAAAGTGCAAGAAAGACTGAAAGAGGGGTGAACTTAAAGAGGGTCAGAAAGCAGAAAGCGGGCGACAAAGGAAGCAAAGGAATGAATACTTTTTTTGATGAAATTCTTTGTATTAACTATGTATTTTATCTGTGCCTTTTATGATTGTTATACCACAATCAAAATAAAGCTTTGGTCTGATTCTGATTCTGGGTGCTGCACTGGGTGACAGGTTCATAAATATGGACCAACGTCTTAAATATCCTATTTATTTGGAATCATCTTTTGTGCATATTTTTTTTTAAATAAAAGTTGGAAATGAAAAATCTACAGCTCATTGGAAACAATGTGCACAGAAATGCTGTCAGACCTTTACCTGACTTTGAGAATTTACAAGTCTTTATATTTGACAAAGAAATAAGAAAAGGCTACATGATTGAATTATTAACTCTCAGTAATATCAATGCCTGTGGGTCAATCAAAGGACTCCACTCCATACATTATATTTTATCTAGCTAGTATTAAAACAAGCATTATTAATGACTACACGTGTGGCTTATAAATAAGTGTTTCATTAGTCATCAATGGGGTTTACGCATTTAACAAGTAATCATATATGAGCTCTACTGGGTTACCTATTGAGCGAAGAAACAGCCTCACATGTGTGCGCCAGCATTGTGATTTTGGTCATACTTTGAAGTTAGCCTTTATAGGCATAGCGCAACACTCGTGAGCCCCATAAGGTGGTGACAACTGAACGTGAGCGTGGAAATAGGCCAAGCAGGAAGCTTGCAGCTGCAGCGCACATAGCCAGAATCAGGGCTTACCACACCCATTGGTCTGAGGTGGTAATAGTAACAGAAGGAGGACATAAAAAAAAGTTGGTTCAAGCGGGAATAAAAATAGCGAAAATCCCAGCCAGACACAATGAAATGGTATTTGGGATGACGCCTATGTCCAGCAATATTGGGAGACAGGATGTGGCATAACATCCAGAGATGCCGGCTTTGGTACTGGGGAACCGGGTTAGTCTCAGTGTCAGTTCTCTCCATGCCTTAAAAAAAAAAACAACACAGAGACATGCCAATTGGAAAAAATAAAATAAAACAATGTCAAAATTCTAAAAAATGCCGATAGAAAACTAAATACGGAACAGAAACAAAATGACAAATGCTGATAGGTAAGTTTATTAGCACTACAGCAATTGTTGCTGAACTCCCGCAGGGTGAGCGCGTACAGAAAGAAAAGACAACATTTCAAAAACACAGTCAGAAACAAAATAAAATATTTTGTGCACTTAAACAAACCTACATGCACAAAAGGGCAAGCCTACATTTTATAGGGAGATGCTCCATGAGAGGGGTGGACACACAAAAAGGAGGGAGATATAACCAACATTGGCCACCGAGAAGCAAGCCTTTGTGAAGGACACGCAAAGCAATACATTAAAAATAATGGATGGGCTGTAAGCCCACAGAGAAGATACAGCATGTCTCAAAGAGACAGTGTATAATCTGTCTAGGTGAGACCTAAAAATAGTAGAACCAAATGAAGAAAATGGAAGAGACATATATATTGGCAATTAGGCATATCGTTCAAAGTAAGACTTACCACAGTTAAAATGTTTTGCAAGATTAACTCATGGACTAAATGCATGTTTCTAATTGGATGATTGTTTTGCACTTACTACTTCTGGTAGTAGCATTGCTTTAGCTGCTCAAAAATATATTCAGAAACAGCTTTGCTGTTCCTCAATAAAGTAGTAATACTACCAGCCAGATGCCAATTCCAATGATTTGGTAAGTTACTAGTCTCAGGTGGAAAGGTTACTAAGTAGTGTAAAAGTAGCAGATGCCCCACCATCAGAAAATCTATTCATTTTCACTTGTTAGGATTAAGATGAAATTGCACCACAGCCATTTTTCTTCACATGCAAGAAGCATTCCCATGTGGGAAAAAGACGTCCCCTGCATCTTCTAAAAATGTAAGGAATGTTTTCGACTCAGCTTGTAAAGTTACTGCAGTAGTTTCTGTCACAAACAGCCTCATAATGAGACTCCTAGAAGCGGGGTATTATTTTTGCACCTGACAATTAATGATGCTTATGGTCTCATTATTACTGAGGGTGCAAAATTAACAGGGATTTCATGTTGAAGTCTTACAATGTCCTTACATTCCCCATGTAATTTCTAATTTCTTCATGGAGATTCAACGCAAGCCTCATAATTCCTGAAGGGGCATGTGAAAGGTTACCGGACCTCCCGGAGTGAGTACCTAAGTTAAGGTGCACAAATTAGATATGTAAAAATGTTGTCAATGCAAGTGACTATGACAACAAAGTTAGAATTTTGTTTTTGTTTATCATGTTTCGAGTAGTCACCTCTTCTTCTCCATAGCTAACTTGCAGGTACCAACTCCTAACTGCAAACTTGCAACCGTAGCAAATTTGCATTACTTGTGCTAAAAATCTTATGTAAAGCAACGAGGAGAAAAGAACATTTCATTTAGTACTTCTTCCCTTATTCTCACTCGGAATGTTGTTGCAGTTTCATAAGGTTTTATTATTTTATTGCAGTATAGACATGAGCAAATGAGACAGTCTTAAGGATTTATGAATCAAGAAGTCCAAACCAGTTACTTCTACATATTTTTACATTTACATTTGCTGACAGAAAACCTATCACTTTAAGTACATGAGAGCCCACTAATAGTATGAGGTTCAGTAGGACATGATTGCACTGCTTGTCATAAAGGAACACTCACCTGCACTGCTGTTTTCAGGTAGAACTGCTTCGTAAACATTGTGCACAAATTCAATACTGTGCGCCTGTCCCAGTACATAGATGACTAAGAGACCAGTGGCAGTCCTCGCTGGCTGACCCTGATCTACAGCCAACACTTTTAGAACTTTGGGACTTAGTGTTTCATAAGTCATAATCCGTAGTATCTGGACTTCCCCTGTGTGACGGTTGATATGAAATAGAGGCTCATCTTCTGCAAAATGAAACTCAACAGTGCCATTTGTTCCTTGATCTGGGTCAATCGCTCTCACAGTGGTTATTGTCTTGTTCAATGTTGTCTTCATGTATATGTGGGCATTGATTGGATTCTCTCTGAAATGTGGAGTGTTGTCATTAATATCTTCGATATTAACGACTACTTGAGTGGTAGCACATCTTTTTGGGCCATCCACGCTGCAATCGCATGCGACTGCCCTAAATATATACTGATGTGCGGTTTCTCGGTCTAGTGACTGTGTGGTTACAATGGCTCCTGTGGTTCTGTTTATGGCAAAGACCCCCATGGTGGAGTCAGTCAGCGAATAAGTTACTTCTCCATTTGAGCCTTCGTCTTTGTCAAAAGCCAGCAGGTCAAGGACCAACGATCCAACGGCCAAGTCTTCTCTCAAAGATGTGCGATGGACATTTTTTGTAAATGCAGGGGTGTTGTCGTTTGCATCCAGGACAACAATGTTTAGCTTGGCCTGGGTGCTTTTCTGTGGTCTCCCAAGATCATGACATTCAATGATGAGGGAAAAGTTGCTGACTTCCTCTCTGTCAAATGCTTGGGTGGCCCACAACTCTCCTGAAGTGATATTTATGGCGATGTACTTGCTAGAGTTTCCACCTTCAAAATGGGAAAAAGAAATGAAAGAAATCATTATCACTCGAGGGCATCCATCTCCAAATTCATACCATACTAACACAGATCCTGTGTGGTAAATGGAATAACAAGGCACGTTGCTAGTACAGCTGGTTCGCTTAAGTGCCTTGGGCATTTTTTCATTTCTTGAAGAATTATAACCTACATTTCATTTATATCAGTGTGTGGCAGTGAGGGTAAATGCAGAACTCCATATTCATTATTTTGCCAGATGTTCACCTTTTTCCCTAAAATCTACATGCCAGTTAAAACGTGTTGCTACCATGCTCCTGCTCTAAATAAGTGGCAACCTAAATGAAAATGACCAGAGACCTATCACGGACTTTGGAAAACAAAATGATTTATTTTTGGTTTTTTGAATTGCCTATTAGAATCAACTAAAAGACATTCTTATTTGACACAGATAAATGAACACTGATGCAGTAAGATCTCAATGCCCATCTAATATGCCATAACCCCGACTTTTATTACACTTTAAATTCTGTCTTTGAGTCACAGTACACTATGCTTACTTCCTTGAGGTTCAGCTTCGCCTTGTAGGGCCTCATTAGCCAAAAGGTTGAAACTCTTTAAGTTGTAGGATTATGACTATATTGTTTGTAAAAACACAATCAATAGGAACGTTGTGGATTAACACTTAAAGGGAGACCAGCAGATTATCTGCAAGCAAAAAATGGTTTGAGTGAAAAAAATGTAATTTCACGTTCAGAAAATCGATCCCTTTCACCCCAAAAAGTATGGGACCAGGTTCACAGAAGTAATCTGAGACAAAATCCTAAATGTACTACTTTTGGTATTCACGGAAGGTATTTAGTAGTAGTAAACTAACTTTACTACTACTAAATGCCTTCTGTGGATACCAAAAGTAGTAAGTTTAACCAAAAGTAGTAAGTTTACCCAAAAGTAGTAAGTGCATTTTGTGAATACTAGAAGTTGTAAGTCCCTTCTGTGAATACCAAAAGTAGTACATTTAGGATTCTGTCTCAGATTAGTTCTGCGACTCTGATCCATAGAATATAGGTTTATTCTATTTTTTTCTCACACAGTTCACTCACTTAGTAATGTTTGTTACTCCTCACATTTGCGGGCAATTTTTCACCCTGACAAGGGCCTGAGCAAGCAAAACTTCTAGGTCTTAGTGAGAAACTCCAGAGCCAGGTTCCTTGCAATTTACAATAAGGCTAGTGACTACTGTTACCATTGGGTATTACAGGCCTGTCATGATATATATCTAACTGTTTATATGCATATTGGCAGCATCAGAAATGTACAGGCTTCCCATAATGAAGATGTAAGTGTAGGTATGTACATTGGTGTGAAAAGCTATTAGAAGTGTTGGTGAGAACCCACAAAGGTATGACCAGGGGGCGTTCACTACTTTACAAGTGGCCATCAGCTGCCTGTGTACTGAAAACACCCAGGCTCCCACCCCTAAATCTAAACTTGCAACTTCTTAATGATACAAGTTCCTTGTTTTAATCTGTATGAGGGTCTTCATTGCCCTAGACCCAGTCATGTGTGGGTGTAAATTCAACAGTATTTCAACAATCTTTTTTTGGTAAGATCTTTCCTCATAAGCAGGATCATAAATATCAGCCAGATTATTCCCTGATTCCCATTTTGCGAAAACGTGGCAATCTGTTCCTCTAAGTTTTCCATCACCAGTACATCTTGCAATTGACTAAAGACCAAGGTCACTAGTGCTTCAAATACCACCTTAAATTTTATGGTCGACCCCAATTGGCCACGTTTTTATTTCCAAAATTTTTTGTGCTATACTTGAACGTGCAACAGTTACAAATGGGCAAAGTAGTTGCTTAATTATGAAAGGTAAGGTTTAATTACTTTATTAAATATCCGCATAACTGTAACTATTTTGCATTTATTGGTGATATGTTGGGCATTTTGATGGTGACAAAATGACTATACATAATCACGGTCCCATTATGCCTCTTTATCAGGTACGATGTTGCTGATGTGCACACAGATGTAGAAATAAAAGACCCACATGTGGATGGGTGACACATGTTATTCAAAGAGATGGACTATCCAGGGTATGCCCCATGCTATTCTGGTAAATAGTTCTGTGATGTAGCAAAGAAAGATACCCAACAAATGCAGCTGCCCGTGGCTCTGAGCATTGCAGATTTATGGTTATAAATAGTTCAGACGTGGACCGTGGCTGAGCTAGCTAAAGTGCCGGACACTCTGTTTAGAGCTCCGCAAGAGTCCATCGTGAGTGTGTTGCCCAGACCTCTCTCAGACCAAAGCTTTCTCCACCTGTCGTCACAGGTGCTTGGCGAGTTGAGGCCAGGCGAATTGGGCCTACCTGACTTGGGCCATGCAAGATCTCTGTGGTGCTGCCCTGAGAAAAATGGCCCTAGGGCAGGCAGATTTGCTATACTCCTGTGGTGCTGGCCTGCCTGAGGGCACCCTACTGGAGACGTGCCCCAGTCCAAACGAGAGAGGGTTGTCGGTCCCGTAAGAGAGGAGGGGAGGGGACCTGCTAGGCCACCAGGATGGGCTGCAGAGTGGCTGAAGTCTAATAGAGCTTGACTAATGAAAATAGAGGTGAGCCTGTGTGGTGCATTCTGGAAGATCAGCACGGACATTCCTACCCCTTTGTGATGTGGGGTGGGATCGTCTCTCCCCCCCTGATCTTTAGAGGATGTCCTTGTGATTGCTTGGCTTGTTGTGTGGACCGGACAGAGACTAGGCTGGCCTGGAACTGACTTTGCCAGAATAACAATCCTTGGGATGCATCTTGAGGTTGCAGTAGAGAAGAGGAGCGATCCCCAATTACCATTCATACACTCTCCACTGCAACATCCACTGAACCACTGGGCAGCTCCTCCATAAAAAACCCCTCCCTCTTTGAAGCATTTGAAAAGTAGCTTCTGGATGAGGTCTGGGGACTTTTCCCCCCTTGGGTGGTGGGGGTTATTTGACACCGGCATAAACTTTGACCCTTCTTCTCCCCATCTGGGAGGCATAGAGGGGATGGTCCGCTGTACTGCGAAGACACTGACTATTGAGGTGATTCTGTTGGCAACTGCTCATGCTGCCCCACACTAAGCATCATAGATATGGCTTTGGCGGCGGGTGGGTAATACTTTTCCACTGTTCCATACTCTGGCAGAAGGGCCCACCACACTCCTTTTTCATTGGCTGTTCTCTTGGACAGCCGAATAGCTCACTTCATAATGGTCCACGGCAAACCTTCATATTCCTCCAAAGAAGTTATAATGGACAACTATGCGGGCTTTGAGTCCCTACCGGATGGGGGTGGCTACACTGAACTGGGGTGAGCTGGAACCATGTTCCAATCCTCATGAGAAATCACAGGCCACAAACAGAATTCTTCAAGCCGTCCAAGCTTTCAAAGGGATTCTGGAAATCAGTATAGTTGAGGTAAAAGTGGACATGTCGCTACTAAAACAAGACCTACAACAGGCTGTCGAAAGAATTTCGGCAGTGGAAACTAGAAACTCGATGGTCGAAGACTCCATTGTGATATGCACTAACAGAAGTGGGGAGCTCCCTCAAACTGTGAGTAAGGTTGATGAAGGCCATTTACACTCCAACAACCTGCATCTACTTGGCTTTAAGGAGAGCATGAAGTTGAAAGATCTCACTAAAATTTCGGGATAATTGGTTTGGAAATGGCTCAAGGAAGAAAACTGTGCCCCCACTTTGTCATTGAGCAGTGACACAGTGCCCTGATGAGGAGGGTACCACCAGACACTCCACCTCGCTCAGTAAGTGCCTGAATACTTAATTATCAGGACAGGGATTAAATCCTTAACTCCACAAGATTGAAAGAAGAAGTCCTATATTACTTGCCATTAGACATAATGGGGTGGCCCAGTGACCCTCAGAACCTGGGTTCCAAGAATTATATAAAGACAGTGGTTCTGTTGGGGATAGCAATTTCTTTTATAAACCTCATATGTAGGTAAAACTCTCAATTTTTCAAGAATATTATTAGACTAACTTTTTCATCCAATAATAACAACACAAAGGAAAAAGCAGAAGACGTAATACTGCAATACTGATCAGTCCACACCTAAGTTTCAATTTCAAGAAGAGAAAAATGTATCTGTTAAAACTATTGCTTTGAATTTTGGACTGTTATATTGTTACTTTTATGTATTTTTTGCATTTATTTATTAACTCACAAACAAGAGCACTTGTCACTATTGCACTTGAACACATATTTGTTACGGATATACTCACGTTATTTATGTCTAGGACAACCGTTTTAAATGTTTATTCATGTTATATTGATATCAGAATTCCAAAAATAAGACAACATTGGAGACAATCTTTAAAAAAGTGGTGTGTGTGGTTCTTCTTCTGCTTTTTCCTTTTTCCATTGTGTAGTCATTATTGGATGAAAAAGTTAGTCTAATAATATTCTAGAACAAATTGAGAGTTTTACCTACATATGAGGTTTATAAAAGAAGTTGCTATCCCCAACAGAACCACTGTCTTTATATTACTTGCAGCATATATCTGTTTTTCCTGACTACACCAAATCTGTTTCTTTACTTTGCAAATCCTTTCTGGATATTAAAAGGAAGCTTTGTGCAATGAACATACAATATATACTACTTTACCAGGCTAAGGTTATGGGGTACTCTACCATAATCATTCCTTTTCCTCTGAAACCGAATTGGCGGCATTGGAAGGGGTGGAGGAGAGACCCTGACATAAACCCACTGGACCCCACAATTGGCCTGAGAATGCAGAGTCTAGTAGAGATGAGAACTTGACAAGAGGAAAGTCAGCGGACCCAAAGGAACAGAAGCTACCCTCTATGCACCAGAGAGGGAAACAAGAATCCATCTGACTCTGATGCCATGCGGGAGGGAATCTAGTGCCACAAACTGATCAACCCACTTGTTTCATTGGAGGTGCTAAACTTTGACCCCCAGGCCCTCCAACACTGCGATCACACCCTCCTCTCAAGACCTGCCTGACACATCTTATACCGAAAGGGGAAGATGGAGATTTAAAAGTGCATGCATTTGAGTGCACCATGACTCTTGCATGTAACATTCAACCAGGACACGAGCAACAGGCGGCCCTCAGGGGAAGCCATCGAGTCATGTCCCCATAGTGAGACAAATTATACTGCCTCTGTTCAATCCTGAGTGCTGCAACCATACACCCGGGCTAAGTGGTCTTTACTGTCCTAAACAACCTGAAGGGAGCATTGTTGATCTAATGAAGTTAGAGAAGTTAGATGGGCACAGAGGGACTTGGATGGTGGGCCTCTGCAAATTATTTTGTCACCTCTGCTTGACATTATTGCTGTTATATTTTGGCAGATACTTCATGTTCTAAAGTGTGGGGAGGGTTGGGAGTGATGTATCATGTTTCTATAGTTAAAATTGTTCAGCATTGGATATCCCTCAGCACACGCAGAACTATACCTACACACAAAGCCATTCACAATGACAAAAAATACCCTGCTGCCACAGTTATAATACATTGTTAGAAATATTTCCTGGATGTGAACGGCATATTATATATGTTCAAGTCGGGCTGTGGTATTAAAGGCTGTAAAATACTATGGGGCAGATAATTATGTTTGTAAGAAACACATCTAAAGGAGGATTTTTGTATGCAATTTCATAGATATGGCTTCACCACGGCCTCACATTCGGAATTTGAGCAGGGATCCAGGGAGGTGGCCATTATGATACACAAGAAACTCTCACTGACCATGACACATGCATGCACTAACAAACTTTGAGGAGGCAATCCTGGTGGAATATCGCCAATTCACCTTCAAACCCAAAAAATCCAACCATTATGTTCTCCTCAAAGCACAGCTACAACACAAACAATCTAGACAGGACACAGCTCACAACATGTGGTTTGTGGCTCAGAACAGACTCTATGACCAGGTTGGTAAAATCAGCAGACTAACTCAGTGGTTGGCCAACAGAGTGGGTGAGACCAGACACATCCCAATGATTCAGGGTGATTACAGGCGTTACTCACACACTACCACAAGACATCCAACACCTTCGCTCAGTACTACACTACCATGTACAAGGCACCTACCTTTTGACCACCTCAGACCCTATCAGAGTACTTAACAACTGCATGATGCCCACACTTTAAAAGGAGGACAAGAATAAATTAGATGGTCCACTAATCACTGAAGAAATAACTAAGCCACTACAGCAACTGGCCTACAGCAAGACACCAGGACCAAATGGTTTTCCGATGGAATTCTGCAAATGCCTCAGTACACCACTAGCTTAACCAATCCTTAACATATTTGAGGTGGCTAAGGAACAGAGGACTTTACCCTCAAAGATCTGTATGGCCCATACCGTAAGATTACCTATACCACGTAGACCACTGAAGCTATGCAAATCATACAGCCCAATCTCACTAATCAATTCTGAATTGAAAATACTGGCCAAAGTATTAGAGACTTGGCTAGGATGACTATTCACTAAACTAATACATCCAGACCAGAGTGTCTTCATGCCATACCAGAGCACCTAGCACCATATCAGGAAGGCCCATGCACTATTGGCAGGGGCCACACCCTCAAGGGGCTTCTTGCACTGCTGTGGATTGACTTTGAGAAGGCCTTCAACATCATGCCATGGGATTATCTTCTTGATCTTCTTCATTACATAGGTTTTAGGTCACATTTCATGGCATACACCCATCTTTTTTTATACCAAACTTACAGCCCAGCTTCGACCGGAATAGCAAAGCCCCAACCTCTCCCACTTGAGAGAGGAGTAAGACAGGTCTGCTCACTGTTACCCCTACTATTAGCTATTGCGATAGAACCCCTCACTCAAGCCCTTCATCAATCTTAATGGGTAACAGGATTTAAATGGTCTTAGACACCTGAGGACATAGTGTTGCTCTATAAGGACGACCTCCTTATATTCCTAACTGACCTGGTGTCTTCAAGCTCAGCATCAATTCAGGTGCTTACTGACTTTAGCACTCTCTCAAGCTGAGGCCATGGGCTTTAATATTAAATGTCTAGAAGTACATCCGACAAGCAAAGAAAGAGTAGCACAGAATGACAATATCCTATCTCGTCCATAAAACACTTGCAAAGACACACAGAAATAGATATCCTTACCACTGTCCATACTATAAAGAGTTGTGTTAGTGAACATGATTACTCCGCCAAATGTTGCAAATCCAGTTTACCAGGAGTCTCACCATGATAGTCCCTGACTCTTAATACAAAACTGCTCACTTAATCGTTATTAACAACGGGATAGATGTAGTTCAGCAGGGTACAGAGAACAACACATGGAGTTGAGTTGTGGTTGATGGGAAGGGTCTCTCCAATACAATTCCGTTATGGGATGAAACGCCACCTGTTATTCCCCTGATGACGAAAGTGGTGCTGGAAATGTGGAATTCTCCAATAAGCATATCAGATAATTTGGGAGATTGCCAGGCCAGACCCTTCTCTGGACTGGTAATGCTCTCCCTGATGTCGGCTCACCATGGGGCCTTGGTGGATGGGATGTCTTGAAAATCTCCTTACTATAAGATGTCACCCCAGGGAGTACTTTAAGAGCTTTCACTGAGATATAGGAGGAATTTTGCCTAGCTCATTTGCAATTTTACCAATATCTCCAGTATTGCCACACACTCCATATTTAGCGACAGTAGATTACTTGCATGATTTTACCCCCTCAAAGCAAAACCGACTATGTCCCCACTCTACAGTAGGGGCAAATTATCTGAGCTCTATAGATCACTGGTTATAAACTATAAGATACTCTCAAACAGCTTTGAGAGGCATTGGAAAATGACACTGGACACCTTGAAGATGATAAGTGGACATTGGCACTAATAGCCCCCAGATAGGAAGCAATACCCGATAAATACAAACTTATTCAGTTTAAGTATTTTCACCAGGTTTACTTGACCTCAACCAGACTTTGCTGAATACACCAGGGAAGGAGCCCAGAGTACCTATAGTGGGAGGGTGCACTGGACCACTTTCTTCATACTGTGTGGTTTTATTCGGTTCTCAGACCCTTCAAGGAAGTCATGGCCATGATGTTTCAACAAGTACTTGGAGCCGCTTGACTTGAACTGTAAGGTTGCCTTTTTTGATATACGCGATGATGAAGGAATTACAAGAAATGAGAAATCCCCGATAAGACTGGGACTAATGCTTGGAATATTAGATAATGTGCAGAAGTGGAGATGCCCTACAGTTTGCTGTCAGACTTGGTGGAAAAGAGAAATGGATAAAAGCCAAATGCTGGAAATCCCCAACTACTGATTAAAAGGATGCCCTAATAAAAGTAAACAGACATGGGGAGGAGATGGGAGGAATGCTGAGACCTTGAGAGGGGTTCCTGAGGTCTTTTTTCAGCAGCAGCAGGTAATAGGAGAAATGAAAGTAGGGCAAAGTGGAATACTTCATTTATTTACTTTATATCCCCTTTTCTGTGACTACTGACCATACATTGGCTTGTGAGCTCTGATGCAAACAGTTTAAACATTTATTTGTTTATAATATTCACTGGCAGTAATGCTTGGTAACAGAAAAAATAATAAAGAAATGTGTTTAATAAATAGTTCAGACACCTATATACACCCTGAAGTAACTTCTGCTAGGTCATCATATTTATACAGGATAACTTACCAACAATCTTATACTGGACAGATCCATTGATGCCCGCATCCTGGTCAACAGCCAGTGCAGTAAGTAATACACCTGGTTCACGATTCTCTTGAATGCGAATTTCAGCAGTGGGAAGGAGAAGCTTGGGTGCATTATCATTTTCATCTAGGACCGTGCACATGATAATTGTTGTGCTGGATAAAGAAGGGGTTCCGGCATCTTTCACTAACACTAGTGGGAAATTAGAAAAGAGTTGAGCAAAGAAATATACTTTATTTTTGATATTTTTTTTACAATATGCAACTATAGTTCAAAATAATACCACCGGGACAATCCTTGAAATATGTTGAGTGTTTGTAAACGGCTCAAAATGCAACAGCTTCACTAATGCCAGCGCTAACAAAGAAAATACAATTTAGTTTGTGAAAATCGAAAGTCCTATATTGACAGAATGATTGCACTTTGTAATAATAAATATTGTTGGAGACCGATGAAAAAACTAGTTTTATTACATCCAAATCTTCTCAATGCGCTACACACCAGCATGATCCCAAATGTCTACTGGCATGAGGTGTTTGATTGAAATAGGTGTAACTGGTCTCCCAGTAGACACATATGTACATTTACTGGTATGGATCCTT
The DNA here is from genome assembly GCF_964263255.1 of Lissotriton vulgaris. Lineage (NCBI taxonomy): Eukaryota > Metazoa > Chordata > Amphibia > Caudata > Salamandridae > Lissotriton > Lissotriton vulgaris. Next base: position 1,860,907,525 of record NC_141689.1, read on the forward strand.
AATTTCGATGACAGAATATCGATGGTACTTCATAGCAAAGTCATACTATTGTGGATACCAGAATATCAAGGTTTTGAATATCAATGCTAAATATATAATATTATCTTTTGTAACAATATCAAAGTTTTAAATATCTATCACTTTAATGTTATGGCTTTAATATTTGTTTTACTTTTTTATGTCACTAATGGATCACGTATTTGATTCTTTTATTTTTTTTGTAAATGTTTTTTAATATTTAGGATTTTCTTCTTTAGTGTGTGTGTGTTTTACATTTTATTTAGTTTCATTTTGAAATACATTATTGAGAACATTTGCAATTATATTTTTCGAGGTTGTTGGGATTTAAAGGGATTTTGGGTGGGTAGTGTTTTAAATGTAAGGTTTATTTTAATTTACTCAAATATTATTTTTCATATATTTAATACAAAAATTCTTCTTTAAATTTAATTTTAAATAATATTTAGGATATTGAACATTATAAAGTTTTTGAGAGGTTGTTTTAAAATATATTTTTTTATTTTTTGGAAGTTAATTAAATTATTATATGTCTGTTCAACTTTTTTAAATTACTAATTAAATTATATTTTTATAATACATTTACATTTTTTCTTGCTAACATTTGTTTGTGTATTTTTATTAAAAATGTCGAAACATATTTTTATATTTTTGAAATTAAACTATGTTTAAGAAACAATTATGAGTTTTCAAAATGTTATGTTATAATTTTTATATTACATTTGAGACTAATATTATTTTGTAAATACAACTTTGTATGTCAGATACATTATTTAATCATTTATAATTAAATTACATTCAAAAGTAAATTTCTTTAGTGTACTTTCATATCTTTTTGGCTTTAATAAGTAATAAGTTACTGAGATTGTTATTGTTATTTATTTTATATTTATTTAAATACTTTAAAAAAAATCAAATTCCTTTAATATTGATTAGTTTGTAATGTCGCCCCTGGTACAAATATTTTCTACTATGTTGTTAATTTTGGTTTGGGACTATTCCATGTGCCCCTCCTTTCCATCTGCTTCCCGCCAGAATATTGGGAATAGTAAATCTGATCAAGTTTGGAGAGGAGATAGTAAATCTAACAATCCTTGCCCCCCATAGCACGTCCCTTTCCCCACTGTTGATTAGTCTGCAGTGGAATAGAACATCTGCCCCACTCCAAGAGAGTACAACACTTTCCCCAATGTTTCAATGTTCTTTATTTTGCTTATTTTGGAGTAGGAAAAGTAAATGTAATCCTTCTCTTTGCAGAGCCCCACATGTTTCCCTATGTTGTTTACTTTGGAGTGGGAATAGTGCCCCCAGCCCCCAAATCCAATATCTTACCCAGTGTTGCTTTCTTTAGAGTGGAAATTGTAACTCTGCCTCAGAATCCAACACTTTCCACAAAGCTGCTCAGTTTGGACTAAAAATACAAGCCAGAGGCGAATGATGTCCTCAGTGTTGCTTAGTTTGGAGTGGGAATCCCAAATCTACCGCCTCATATTGCAGCATTTTTTATAATTGAAAATGTATTTTAATTAAATACATTCAATATTTTTTAATTATAGCATGAATATTATTTATTCTATATTTTGGTTTTCAATATATTTTGTTCATTCAATGTTGATTTTAAAACTCAATATTATTCTTACTTATGCTTTTTATTTCTACTTTTTTAATTTTAGATTTTTTGAAGGACAGAATTTGGGTATCATCTTCATTTTAACTATAAGTATAAGGATCACAATATTTTTGGAGTCAATATTTTTTCCTGATATTTTGGAAGGTCCATATTTCTACAGTCGATATTCGAGAAAACAACCATATTTATTAATATAAAATGTGTTTTCAGTTGTCTCACACTACACTCAAATTTCACTGTGGATCTAAGTGGCTCTGGTAGGAACAGACTTGTCTTATTCTTAGCCGCATCACAACAAGGCTGATGACCTGCACTTGATGAAAATTCCACTTAGCATTATATTGTGCGAGCTCACCAACTTGACTCATAGAATACTCTTCCTCTAAATAGGTCATGGTTTAGAGTTGTGGTACTAAGGTAATTGTACATTTACCTTGTGGTAAATTCCAGTGCATTTACATGTTAAAGTCCCCAGAATGGGGAATTAGCATGTTGGACTGCTTTTTACAGTCATGGAACAACATAGAATTCCCAATTCCATGTTTTTCCAAATACCTTTATTGCCTGCCTAGAGGAGGTGGTAAATGTAAGTGTAGACATTTGGGTGAAGGGAGGGGTAGGATGGGTTGGGGCAGTATTAGATGGAAAGGAAATGTGATTTCTGGAACAGGGAGCATGAAAAATGGGGAATGAAGCTACATCCAAAGTCTCATGTGATTTGTCCAGGCACATTTACCAATCAGAACAATCTGGTAGGGTTTTTACACATCCAGCAAAATTGGTTGGAGAAGCCTACCACTTATATTATGGCAGAGCAGAATTCTAAGGGCCTTATTAAAAGCACAGCGTTTCTGGGACTGCTGTACATGCGGTGGCGGTTTGACCACCACCACCACCCCGGTGGTCAATCTGCCGTATTACGATGCTGACTGTTGGACTGCCACAAAATCGCCACCACTGCCAGGATTCAGGATCTTGCAGTTGTGGTGGTGCGGAAAGCAGGCCGGATTTGTGGTGATGCCCATGCCAGCACTGCTGAGCGAATTATGCCCTACCTTTCCACCATGTATTTCATGGCATGATATGCTTTGCAGAAAGATAGGGAAAGGGCCCCCAATAGGGCCCCTGGGCACATCTGCCCATGGGGGTGGGTGCAGGGGGTACATGATTTCCCCCCGACAAGACCATGCTCCTGCGTGCAGTGTGTGACATGCACATCATTGTGCATGCCACACAGTGTTCCTGACATAGCAACAGTTCCACGGAGGTGGCATGACTGCTAGTTATAATCCTCAGCGAAAGCCTGCCACTGCCATTGGCCTACTGCCGCACCACCTGCCCACCCTGGATTGAACTCATAATGCAATGGATGGGTTCACCACGGGCTTGGCGGCCTTCTTAGGACTGCCATGGTGCAGTCCTAGAGGAAGACCGGCAATCTCGTAATAAGGCCCTACGTGTTAATTCTGCTCCACCTGTCTTGCAATCAGAGTCATAATGTCTTTTTCAGTCAGCCACAGCCCATGTCTCAACACAAACAATACAAAGTAAGGTGTTTTGGGTCAGCCTCTTTCAGACTTCAACTGCTTTAAATCAGCCCTACTTTCAGCTGTTGCTTACCTGAAGTGTCTTTCACATTTTGGATCAGCCTACAGGAGGATTGTGCAGGTTTACATGTTGTTTTGGTAAATGCTAAAGACAGTCAGATTCGAATATAAATACCTGTGTGTGGAACTATTCTGTCCAGCAAAGCAGGCGGGCATTGCTTAACTAAAGTGCACAAGATTCAGTGCTATCAGCTATGAGATCAGAGTCTAGTGGTTTGTAATCATGGTTTGCAATACACATGAACAGCTATCACCCACTGCAGTTCCTCACTGCCAGGTTATCATTTGCTTTTTTTCCTTTCACTTTCAACATGCAGAGAACCTTCTAGACAAATAGACGAAGAGCTGCACATCATCAATGCAATTTTTAAGTGCCATTGACATTAATACTTTTGCATGTTAGGGTGCCTTCACCTACTTTTTCCAAAGCGTAAAGGAGGTGCACTCAGAGGCGCGTAATATATCATCATCATAGCTACTGTTGCCCAAGCCAGGGCCTTCACTGTATTATCTATGTATAAGAGCAATGGAAGCCACATAATCATTGTAATGAAAAACGAGAACTAAAAGGAAATAGAGTGCTTTATCTAGAGGGAAACTAGTAAACAAACTTCTTGCTGATTCACAGAATGTAGTAGTTTGCCTCACTGAATCAGTTTAGATGCATGTTGAGGTGATTCAACTGCGCAATTGTTCTTTTATTCAGCAATTCACTTATTGACAGTTAGTACCGTTACTACCACATGCTCCAGTAGGTTGTCCACTGAACTCTACCAAAAATGGCCAACACCCACACTTAACATGACCTTCACTCTCCACCTCGATCACTTTCCATCAGGCTTCCGTCCATCACCTTACTCTTCAACACCCTCTCCACCACCTCTACTCCCCCCCAACCCAGCACTTCTTGCCTTCCTTATTCTGCTTTCCTTTGACATGTGAGATGTCACAATCCATTTACTGACATTAGTGAGGCTTTTCTTATATTCTCTCATATTGGATTACCTCAACACCAGATGTGTGTATGTCCCATATTAGTAATCCTCAATACTTCTACTCCCAATGTTTTGAGGTCTTGTGACAAAACTATCCAGATATGAAAAAGAGTACTGTAAAAAATAGATTCCAGACAAAGAAGCCCTCAAATGATATTACATTATGTTAAAATAAAAACACCTGCCACATATGCTTGTAATGGGAGCTCTAGGATTGTCCCTGCCTAAGATATGTAAGCAGTCTACTGGAAATGGGGCCAAAACGCATATGCTATGGTGTTTACCCTTCTCACTGTGGTAGATATAGCCATGAAAGGCCTCCATTAAGGAGGCTGCCCACTATCTCTTAGCATGTTGAAGCCACTGCAAGGTGGGCCCGCAGAAAGAGAGTAGCTGGCTTGGGCTGCTGAAAAAGAAATGTGTTACTTACCTGTAACTGCAGTTATCCAGTATTGGTGTCTTTCATAGATTCACATGCCTGAATCATTCCCCGTCGTCGAGACGGGAGCCTCCGGTATATAAAAAAGTAATGTCCTATAGACATACATAGAGAAAAATAGGCCTAAGGATCCCACCTTAGTGGCCTATCCACGTCCTTTTGTAAAAAGGACCAAACTAGAGTAGGCCCAAGGGTCCCACCTTAGTGGCCTATCTATGTCCTTTTGTAAAAAGGACCAAGGTAAAGAAACCAACCAATCAGCTACCACCTCCTTCTAGAACCTTCCTGTCAGGAGCCTAGGTCTCTCAGATTTTCGTAAGCACCAAGCTAGGTAGGCGTAAACTTGTTAGAGAGATAGGTGAGTCCTTCCAGGGGAGGCGGGAGGGTGCATGTGAATCTATGAAAGACACCAATACTGGATAACTGCAGTTACAGGTAAGTAATGCATTTCTTATCTAGTATTTGGGTGTCTTTCATAGATTCACATGCCTGAATCAGAGTAGCAAGCAATATATTATGCACATTTTTGATGGAACATCATATATGAGTCTATAGATAATACATATCACGCGACTGCAAACCACCAAAATGCATTGTCATATAAATATTAGTAAAAGAATGTGCATACCAGTAAAGGATGGAGGGATGTCGGAAGGTCACCTCACTGGAATAGATGGCGAAGCACTGCTTGGCCCACTACTGCATCCTTCATCAGCTCAGTATCCAGGCAGTAGTGCCTGGTGGAGGTATGCGGTGACTTCCAGGTCGCCGCTCTGCAGATGTCCAATACCGGCACTCCAGCAAACAGTGCCGCAGACGTGGACATGGCTCTTGTCGAATGAGCTTTGACTCTTGAGTCCAAAGGTCATCCGGCCTTGTCAAGGCAAAAGGTGATCGCAGAGGAAATCCACCTTGAAATGCTTTGTTTTGACAGGGGCATGCCTTTCCGTGGTCTACTAAAGGCAACAAAGAGTTGAGATGATTTTCGGAAGTGTTTTGTCTTGTCAATGTAGAATTTAAGACATCTATTAAGATCCAACGAATGTAGAGTTCTCTCTGCCACAGTGGTAGGATTTGGAAAGAATGACCTGAGGACCACTGGTTCGTTGAGGTGGAAGTCCGAAGGGACTTTCGGAATAAACCGAGTATTAGTTCGTAAGATCACTCTGTCCTCTCTGAACTGAATAAATGGATCTTGAATTGAGAGAGCCTGCAACTCGCTGACCCTTCTAGCAGAAGTCAAAGCCAGGAGGAGGGCCGTTTTCCATGAGATAAATTTGATGTCTGCCCTATGGATGGGTTCAAAGGGGTGCTTCATTAATTGGTGAAGGACCACATTGAGGTGCCACGACGGGGGGATCAGCCTTGGTCGTGGGAAGGATCTGTATAGACCTTTAAGGAGTTGCTTTATAAGTCTGTCTGCCCACAGGGATGGACCCTTAGGAGTCCTGGTGAATCTTGAGATCGCCGCCAGATGCACTTTAATGGATGCGTGTGCAAGGCCCGATTGTGCCAGATGTGGTAAGTATGGTAGCAGCTGTTGTGGAGTGATGTGGAAAGGGTGCAGGCCTTCGACCACACACCAGGAGCAAAACTGTTTCCATTTTAATGAGTAAGTTTTATTAGTGCTGTCCGCTCTAGCCTTTGCAAGGATGTCTCTGCACTCCTGCGGGATGTTTATGTGGCTGAATTCCCGGTATTCAGGAGCCAAGCTGACAATTTTAGAGAGCTCAGATTTGGGTGGTGTACCTGTCCTTGGGACATTGTGAGTAGAGCTGGGTGTTGACGCAGGCGAATAGGTGGCTGGACAGAGAGGCGGTGGAGGTCCGTGAACCAGTGCTGCCTCGGCCAGAATGGGGCGATCAGAATCAGAGTGCGGGGCTCCAACTTCATCTTCCTGAGAACCCTGGGTATCAGTGGAAATGGTGGAAAGGCGTACACAAAGATGTTGCACCATGCGATGGAAAAAGCATTTCCGAGGGTTCCTGGTTGGTGATGCCTGCTTGCGAAGCTTTGGCATTTGGTGTTGTTTCTCTTGGCAAAGAGGTCTATTTGCGGAGTTCCCCATTCCGCAAAGAGGTGTTCCAGCACTTCCATGTCTAGTTCCCATTCGTGGGATGGAGATCCCTGTCTGCTCAGAGCATCCGCCAAGACCTTGTCCTTGCCCGGGACGTACTCTGCTTTTAGCATTATCCCGTGTTCCACAAGCCAGTTCCAGACCCTTTGCGATTCTCGAGATAGTGAGAGCGATCGCGTCCCCCCCTGCTTGTTTAGGTAGTGCATCGTCGTGGTGTTGTCTGTTCTGACGAGCACTGGGGAGTTTTGAATGCGTGGCAGGAAGTGTTGTAGAGCTAGGAAGACCGCTCTTAACTCCAATAGGTTGATGTGGAGCCGGGTTTCCTGTTCTGTCCACTTGCCATTGATCTGGAGTTCTTGGAGGACCGCTCCCCAGCCTTCTAGGGATGCGTCCGTTGTTAACACATGTGATTCCCCGGGAAGCAGGAACGGCAGTCCCTGTGACAGGTGTTTGAACGATCTCCACCACTGTATGTGGTTGACCATGTTTGGAGTAACTCGTATGCGGTCCTCGAATGATCCTGTACTTTGTGTCCATTGGTTCGTCAAGTCCTCCTGGAGTGGTCCCATCTTGGGGCGGCAGTGGGGTATGAGCATGATACATGAGGACATCATGCCGAGGAGGGACTTGAAGGTTCGGACCGGTAAAGTCTTCCTTGATGCCACTGACGTGGCCAGGGAGATGAGTTTGGCCTTCCTTTCCTGGGAAGGAAAAGCCTTGACACATTCCGTGTCCAGTGTCGCCCCAAGAAATGTAATGACCTTGTTTGGCTCCAGTGCAGACTTCTCACAGTTGAGGGTCAAACCTAGATGCTGGAAAATATCCAGACAGGCGCTGGAGGATTTGGCTGCGCCTGTCGCGGATGGTGCCTTCACCAGCCAGTCGTCCAGGTATGGGAAGACCTGGTGTCCTTGTTGACGAAGGAAAGCCGCCACGGGTGAGAGGCATTTGGTAAATATCTGTGGGGCAGATTTGAGGCCAAACGGGAGGACACAAAATTGGTAATGCTGCCCGCTACAGCAAATCTGAGGTATTTCCTGTGCCCTTTGAGGATGGGAATGTGGTAGTAAGCGTCCTGCAGGTCTAAGGAGGTCATATAGTCCCCTTCCTCCAATAGTCCCAGGATCTCCTGGAGCGTCACCATACGGAACGATTGTTTCCTTAGGAACACATTGAGTGCCCTGAGGTCCAGGATTGGTCTCCACTTTTTTCCTTTCTTGTGGATCAGGAAGAAGTGGGAGTAAAAACCTTTCCCTTTGTGGGTTGGTGGAACTCTCTCTATTGCTCCCTTCTGTAGCATGGAAGAGATTTCCTGCAGAAGCAATCGTAGGTGCCTGTGGGACCGTTTGCGAGGTGGTGTTGTCGGGGGAATCGTGACAAATTCCAGGGAATGTCCGAATTGAATGAGCTGGAGCACCCACCGATCTGTTGTTATCAATCTCCAATTTTCGAGGAAGTGTGTAAGCTTTCCTCCAATTTTGAAGAAGTTCGATGGTGGATGGATTGGCCATTGACACAAGTCATTGGCGGTTGCCAGCAGGTCTTTTCTGGTTCGTCCCTCTGTAATTAGACTTGCCGTAGGTAGTCTGCCATCCTTGCTGCTGTTGTTGCTGTTGGTATTGCGTTCTGTTTTGGCTGTATGAATAGGAGGACCTGTTCTGGTAAGTGCCTCTATAAGAAGATTGTCCTCTAGTTTTGTTTCCTCGAAAGGACTGGTTCCGGAATTGCAGTGTTCCAAGGGCTTTGGGAGTATCCGTGTCTTTCTTGATAGTATTTAAGGCCTCATCAATCTTTTCCCAGAAGAAATGTTGGCCGTCATAGGGCATATCAATAATCTTCGTCTGCACCTCCTGGCGGAAGGAGGTGGCTTTGAGCCAGCCTTGCCTTTTGAGCACAGCAGCACCTGCCAGTTGCCTGAAACCGGTCATGGCGACATCCATTGCGCAGTCAATGAGCTCAGAGGCAGATGTCTGGCCTTCTAAGAGGAGCGATTGAGCTTCCTCCTTAACATCCTCTGGCAGGTGAGATAGGTAAGGTGCAATATCTGCCCAGAGATGCTGATTGTAGCGGCCCAGAAGTGCGATGGAATTTGCCACCTTTACTGTCATGGTCGACGTGGTAGAAAAACGCTTGCCAATAGCATCCAGTTTTCTGCCTTCCTTGTCAGGTGGTGTTGACAGAGGCGATGCTGGGTTACGTGAATTTTTCTGTGCCGCCTGGGTTACCACAGAATCTGCCTTGGGGTGACCTGTGAGACATGCTGGCGCTGATGAAGTCGCCTTGTATTTCTTTTCAAGCCTGGGTACCACTACTTGGATTGAAGCTGGTGTTTGCATCAGTAATTTCCCTTGCTTCCATATAAAGTCAATGATGGGAATTGACTTAGTTGTCTTTTTAGCTTGTTCCTTGAAGTCGTAAAGGAAGCACTCGGTTTCCTGAGATTCCATAGTCATGTGGAATCATTTGGCTGCGCGCTCTACAAGGTTATGGAATCCACCGATATCAGCGGGTGGTGATTCTGAGGACTGTGGTTCTGGGGAGGCCAGAGAGGAAGCAATATAGTCTTGATCTACGTCTGGGTCAGTCTCGTCGTCACGGACCTCGCCCTCTTCCTGGTCCACTTCTTCGTCATCAGACGATTGAATATCTTGTAGTGGCTCTTGTTCCCCACTGAGCGCCAGCGGTGGCGGCTTGTGTTGGGCCAATGGAGTGGGTGCGTGTACAGATGTAGGTACAGGCGTAGTGGGTTTTTCTGGAAACCGCTGTTTATAGTCTTGTATTAAGAATTGTAGGTATGACACAATGGCCGCTGGTAGGCACACCATCGGTGTCACTTGTGTGCGGACTTGAGTGTGGACTGTATGTTCCACATGTTCCACCTCCTCCATTTCCTCATCCGTGCTTTGGCACTTGACCACAAGGTCTGATGGGCTTGTGGCTTGTGTGTACAACTCTTCCTCCGACTCTTCACCTTAAAACAGGCAGGTTGGAGGCAGCTCTTGCACCTTACTGGGTGACGTCAGGTCTGGTGTAATTGGTTTTCTCGAGCTTTTGGTGCCAATACGGGCTGTCTGTGGGGGCAAGGTATCCATGGCTTGAGATAGCAGCACAGACTCTTTCCATTTCCCTGTTGGCGTTGTCAGATGTGGTGTCGATGACGACGGTGCATTTCCAGGGGTCGTCGACGGCTTCGTCGACGGCGTCTTCATCGACATTACCTTCGGCAATGGTATTTTCCCCGTCGACGGCGTCCTCTTCGATGGTGTCCCTGTCGACGGTGTCCCCGTCGACGAAATTCTCGTCGACGTGTCCTTCGTCGACAGGATAATCTTCGTCGACGGCACAATCATCGACGACTTTAACTTCGTCGTCGACGTCGACTTCATCGTCGACGATAAGATCTTCGTCGTCGATGGTGAAAAAGGAATGGCGGACGACACTGGCCTACTCGCCGTCAATGAAGGCATCGTCTTCATCGTCGATGAGGAGGCCGACGATGCTGTCATCGTCGACACTGTCGTCGTCGACGTTGAAGCAGTTTTTTGCGCTGAAGAGACAATCGACGCTGTCGTCGTCAAGGTCAGCGGTGGCTTCCTGGGGACAGGAAGGTCCTTGCCAGACACTGATGTTTTGCCCTCTGAGGACTTCTTGAGAGTCTTCCTAGGAGGGGTGTCTGAGGGGCTAGGGGAAGTAAACCTTGGCCTCTTCAAGGAAAATTGCGAGGTTCCAGAGATACTCTCACCTTCTTCTGACTCCAAGTCGTCTGTCCTCTTCTTAAGCCTGTCCAGCCAGAGCAGCAGGCGTCCTTCACGGTCTTTAAGGGTCTTATTTGAGAAGGTCCTACATATTTTACAGTCCTTGGCTTGATGGTGAGGGTAGAGGCAATACAAGCAGGTTTCATGCTTGTCCTTTACATGGAGCCTTTTCTTTCCACACGAGGAACAGGCCCTGAAGAGACCCTTTTTCTGGGCATCAGCCAAAAATGTAGTAAGATAAGATTAGAAAATTCGCTTTTTGAAGAAAAAGAAGAAAATCCTGAGGAGAACTCAGGTGGAGACTCCCTAGCACAACGTGCGGTAGAAAATCTGAGAGACCTAGGCTCCTGACAGGAAGGTTCTAGAAGGAGGTGGTAGCTGATTGGTTGGTTTCTTTACCTTGGTCTTTTTTACAAAAGGACATAGATAGGCCACTAAGGTGGGACCCTTGGGCCTACTCTAGTTTGGTCCTTTTTACAAAAGGACGTGGATAGGCCACTAAGGTGGGATCCTTAGGCCTATTTTTCTCTATGTATGTCTATAGGACATTACTTTTTTATATACCGGAGGCTCCCGTCTCGACGACGTTGAATGATTCAGGCATGTGAATCTATGAAAGACACCCAAATACTAGATAAGCTGCAATTCTGAAAGGAGTAGGAAATTGCCATTTTAGGCTATCTCCCTGTCTTATATCCCTCTTTCTCTATTTCCTACTCCTTTCCTTTCTATCACCTGCTTCTCAATATCTTTCTCTCTCTCTCCATCTTTCTTTCTCTCCCTCTTGACCTCTGTCTCTCTGCCCCTTCCTATCTCACCTCTCCCTCCTTCTTTCTCAAGCTTCCTGCCTCTCTTTCTCTTTCTCACGCTTCATCTGTAACACACACAGACATTTGTGTTGTTTGTGTTTATTCCTTTACCCTTGGTATTCATTTGCAAACTGCTAGTAGCTAGACATCCCACACAACAAAAATTCCAGTTTCAGCTCTCTAACCCAAAAGCCAGTCGGACATACTATATTATATATGATAATGAACTTAAGGTAAAGACATATGTTTATCAGTGTTCATTGCATAGTCAGCCCCCAAAGGGGCAGCATGGATTGGAGCAATATCAGCTGCCGGGGACCTGTAACATCCAGTTTGTGCACATGAATGCACTCACAGACAAAGGGGATGAGGGGCCGCCATCAGCCCCACCAAGAGTTAGCGCACCAAGAAAAAGGTGCCGAAACAACTGGCCAATGGGGGCGGACAGGTATTGGTTCGAACTCCCCACTGGGGGAAGCCGCTGACGAACAGGAAAATCCATTAATTCATCCTCGGGGAGCTGGGGAGCGGTGCAACAAAGAGAATTTTCCTGTGTCAACCCAGAAGGATCGCAGTTTAGTACGAACAGCGAAGGAATTAAGGACCTACCGGCTCCGAAGGCAGTGTGGCAGTCTGGGTCTGCCAGGATCAGCTCCCCGAGCTCCTGGGGTCTCATGGCGGTGGATCGGAGTTCTGCGCTCCCGCATGCAGCTGGCAGCGCCACGCTCCTGCCTTCTGTGGACCTGAGTTGCAGCGGAGTGAGTTCGTAGAAATTCATCGATGTTCGTGAGGCGAGACAGGGGAGCAACAGGGTGGATTGCCAGTCAGACTTTACAGGTGTGAGACTGCCAAGTGAGAGTGTCAACCTCCCTTATCCTGATTCTCTATGAGGTAGCAAGGGGCCTGAGGTGCTTCCTCACCCACTCGCTGGGATGGAATATGGCCACGGAGCGGCCGGGCGGCAGAGAGGAGGTGCAGGTTCACCCTGAGCAGAGGCAGGAGAGGGAGCCCAACACAAAGTAACCATCCCTCTGAGTGCAACTGGGGGAAGAGCGGAACAAGCGAGTGGCCTGCCAGGAACTCAAAGGGGGAGCTAACAAATGCTGGCTGACAAGAGCGCTTTAACCGCACAGCGCTCACAAACAACGTAACTTTAAGGGCCGTAGTGAGAAAGACATATTGTTCAATGCCCTGCCCCTCTGAATTTTTAAAGGGAGACTTCATGTTTAAAGGGAGACTACCACCACCCCCCTTTTAAACAAAAGCAACAAAAAAAGGGGGAAAAGGAGAGAAGGGAATAGAAGAAGAAACCACAGTCTCTCCTAGCCCAAAAGAGCAGGTTTTTGGTGCATACAGTGAGCAGCAGCACCCCACAGATTCCGGTAACAGGGGAGAAAAAGCCCCAAAAGGAACTACCCAAGGGGCTGGGGACAGCCTGATCAGGGGCAACAGGACCCAGCCTCTTCACAGCAAGCGGCATTCCTAGTCACCTAATGCGATGCACATAGCATGGAGAGCCAGAGCACCAGCGAGCGGCCAGGAGAGCTGGCAGAACTCTTGCGGCAGATCATGGCTGCATCCGATGTGCAAGGGACTAGCTGGCTGCACGCACACCTGGACAAAAAAGCCGGCGAGGGGCCGAGCAATCAGCAGACGGAGGCACCAAGAAATACCAATGGCCGGCCAGCAACCAGGAAGCAACAGAGGCCTTATGAGAAAGCCTCAAAAATAACGATCACAAAGAAAGGATGCAAGAGGGTGGCCCCACCGCCTGCAGCCCTCCCTGTGATGGAGGGCAACAATGGTGAAGCTAACAACACAGCAACAAGTGGTGAGCATATCGGCGCAATAGTGCAGGAGTGTTTGAAATCTATTGCCCCTTTATTGCTCAATGGCTTAAGCGCACAGGGTCAGGTCTCAACAGACACACAGCCACAGGGGAGATATCGAGGCTCCCTTGGCGCCTGGTGGATCCAGGGCGCTCACGGCGGAAGCACTTGCAAGGGCAGCAGTACAGGCTTGCTAGCAATATCAGCAGATCCGGGCAATTAAGCGCCAGGTGGTGCAGGGGTTAGGCGGGGGACTGGTGTCCTCCAAAGCAGCATGGAACAGCACAAGCAGGGCAGGCAACCTTACACAAGTGGGCCAAACCCCAGAGGCATATGCAAGGCCCTCACCCAGGCAGCCATCAAAGATCACTAGAGCCACCGGTTTGGCAAGCGACATTCCTTTACCAGTAAAATAAAGGATATGGAGGAAAGAATTCATTGACATCTTTTCACTATTGGAGGTACAGTTGGATGGGTTGGACCTGACCACATGTGATAAAAAAGAGGAAGATAGGAGGGAAAGGTGAAGGGAAAGGAAAGAAAGGAATTTCGATAACTCATTGGATACATTCAGAATTGTGGCATGCCTTATTGTAGAACAATTCCACCACTGTGCAGCTGACCTTGGCTGTACGAGGTTAACATAGACAGGGCACATAGGCAATAATCAGGGGATGCATGGTTGGATTTCAACAAGGGATTTAAATTAAAAATCCTAATGCACCCCGAAATGGAATGGAACGAGGAGGATGTGTCCGGGTTCATCAACAAAATGATGGTAGCAGAGGAGATCAGGACATGGTATGGGAAGGGTGAGCAGACCTTCCGGAACACGCCCTATAAGGAGATAGGTAAGTCATTTCATCGACCCAAATCACACAACAGCTAGAACCCCCCACCCACCAGTGGGCCAGGGACCATCTGTTGGAACTACGAATCCAACGAGTGCACATGGGGAGCTTCTTACAAGTTCCGAAACATATGCTCAGTCTGCGGGGGGTACACGCAGCATCAGGTTGCGGCCGAGGCAAACAGTGGGTGGAGAAGAAAGAGAAGAAGAAGAAGCACTAGCAAGGATCCTGAGGGTGCGGCGCACAAAAGAGAGTAACAGTTTCCAGCTAGCCAGGTCCCCCATCAACACACACCAGCTCAGGAGGCTAGCTAACAGATACCACAACAAAAAAGACTCCACCTTGTTAGTGAAAGGTTTTGAGGAAGGATTTGTGATTCCGTACCGTATGAAGGCCCCTTGCCCAAAGGCAGTGTAAAGAATTTGAAATCAGCCCTGGGACACCCAGATGTGGTTCTCCAAAAAATAGAAAAGGAGAGGAAATTTGGAAGGATTGAGGGTCCTCTGCCTTTCCCTCTGCCAAAAGGATTGGTCATATCCCCCTTGGGGTGGTACCTGAGAAGGAGTCAGGTCAGTTCAGGCTTATCCACCAAGGGATTGTTTGTTAACAACGGGATCAGCCCAGAGTCCTGCTCAATGAGTTATGCGATAGTGGACGACAAAGTGGATTTAGTAAGGACAATAAGGCGGGGAGCTCTCATGGCAAGGGCGGGCATTGAGTTCTCCCGGTGCACCCGGACAGCTTCCATTTGCTAGGTTTTCAATGGGAATGGGCAACCTACTTTGACAAGGCAATGCCTATGGGGTGCTCTGTGTCCTGTGCGTATTGTGAACAATTTAGCACCGTCTTAGAGTGGGTCTGATATGACCGCCACCCCAAAGGCAGCAAGATACACCACCTCACTGACTTCCTGTTTGTAGGGCAGGCCATGTCCTGAAAGCGGGGACACTCTGGCTGCTTTCCAGGTCCTGGCGGAGGACCTGGAGAGACCCCTAGTGGCATAAAAAAACTATGGGCCCCACAACCGAATGCACTTTCTTGGGGTATGAACTAAACTAGGTGGCAGGAACATCCAGATTCCCTGAAGACAAGGTGAGGGAATTTAGGGAGGAAACAAGGTCTATGTGCGGCTGGCAAAAGGCAACCCTCCGCGAGCTCCAGAGGGTGATTATGAAGCTCAACTTCGCATCCAAAGTAATTTCAGCAAGCAGGGTCTTTGCCAGGCACCTAACACAGCTGACAGCCAGTTTCATGAAAAAACACCACAACGTCAGGCTGGGGTCAAACCGGATCTGGTCATGTGGGACTCTTTTCTGGCTGACTTTAATGGGCTGCTTAAACAAAACGTGGAAGAAGGGTCAGAGGGAAAATATTTAAAGACCTACCCAGGGTGAAGTCCCCCACTCAATCAATGCAAAAACAAAAAACACACACTGGGGGTCTATAGCTTGGCCTGACGTGCTCCAGACGACCAAAGAACCACTGCTAACCAAGTCAGTGGGCGTTGCTGAGGCTATGAACCATCTAGATTGCTCATAAAGTGCCAACCAGAGCAAACCATGTATTGTGATTCACTTCAAATATAGAATAGAGCCATACAGAAAAAAATTGGATGTCCATCAACGTCAGATGTATATCATATATTCTCATTTGGTCATCCAGAAAGGAATGGGCTGCTAACATTGAGAGAGGGCTGGTTGACAAATAGCCTTGATCACAGACGCAGCAGGTAGCAGTGGGTTTGGGGCTGTCCTGTGAGACAACTGGTGTGCAGGGCAGTGGCCAAGACACTGGCATGAGCTAGGAATCACCAGCAACATCACATTTCTGGAGCTGTTCCCCATTGTGGTGGCGCTGGCAGTCAGGAAAAAGAAACTGAGAAACATGAAGCTAACAATTTGGTCAGACAACAAAGGGATGTTGTAGGCGATTGACAAAGGCACAGCCAGGTGCCCTGACATACTGAGATTAATGCGTCAATTGAGGCTGGAAGTCGAAACAGTGGAAGATGCACTCTCACGAGCACAGATGGGCAGGTTCAGGTAACTTGCCCCAGGGGCGGAGGAGAAGATGAACCCATTCCCAGAGGATTTATGGGCCCTGGCAGGAAGGACATGTTGGTACTAGTCAACCAGGCCCACACGCTGGGGGTGACCAGGCACTACATGAAATACGCAGGAACTGTGATGCAGGTGGTGGGAGTCCAGTCACTGGAAGACCCAGACGAGATATCTAAGGCAGTGGAGTGTTTTATACAATGGGCATTCACAGGGAAAAAGTCAAAATCTTGGGCGAGGGCTCACCTGTCAGCCATAGCACACTTTTCAAAGATAATTACAGGGTGCGACCCCACCGCCACCCATTACATCAGGGCAGCAATGAAGGTATGGAAACATGCGGAAGGAGAGAAACCTGACACCCTACATTCCATAGACTTTAAGAAATTGACCATGCTCTTGGACACACTGGGGGAAGTGGCAAGAGACACATTTGAAGTAACAATGTTCAGGGGGGCCTTCACAACAGCATTTTTTTGGGCATTTAGGGTCAGTCAATTTGTGGCCCCTGCAAGAAGCGGCCCGGCGGTACGATGTCTGCAGGCAGCCTATGTCAAGATAGGAGTATCAAATGAGGAGCTGCTGCTGGGAAGCCAAAAACAGATCAGGCGGGTAGAGGGGTGCTGGTGCGGCAACATTGCATTAGCGACCCCAGGTACTGCCAGTATGGTGCCTCTTGGCTTACATGGCGAAATGCCCCGCAGGGGAGGGCCCCCTATTTGAGCATAGAGATGGGAACCTCCTAAGTAAATTACAGTTCAAAGCGGTCATGCGCCAGGCCCTGGGCAGGGCAGGGCCCCCAACGGCCGCCTTTGGATCACATTCCTTTAGGATTGGGTTGGCAACATTCGCAGCTCAGCTGGGGAAGTCCGAGGTAGGGATAAAGGCCGTGGGCATGTGGCTGTCTAATGCCAACAGGACATACTTGAGGCCCCAGTTATTATAAAAAAAAATTAATAGAAAGGGGTGTGTTGGTACTGCCCACTGTGCCACTTGACAATGTGATTGTTGCTTCAGCAGGGAGGCGCCCTCGGCTGGTATGGGTGGTAGGTTACTCATATGTCTTCCAAATGCACACCTGTTGGCTACGAGGAGGCCACAAGCAGTCAGGCAGGCCAGTCAACGCATGCGTCCGATGGTGGGGCCACTCGGGGATGTGATGGAACCAGCTTTCAGCAACACTAAAGGGATTGCAGGAGGCTGCAGCATGGCACCCCGACATCTTGATAATCCATCTGGGGGGAACAACCTCGCACAGTTAGGGAGGAAAGAACTCCTCTGTGCCATCCAGTCAGACATGATTGTGATGGCCAGGTCTTTTGGTAATATGGTACGAATTGATAACCAGACTGGTGTGGCGAGGAGCAAAGTCACATAAGGTAGTCAAAAACTTGAGGAGGAAACCAAACATTGCGTTGAGCAGATTTTGCAGGATCAATCGACTGGAGAGCATCAGACATGGCCTCATAAACCCAGTCCACCCAGAACTTTATGCACAAGACAGGGTCCACCTTTCAGAAGAAGGGATGCAAGTGTTTTGGGCCAACCTATGGGAGCAATGGCATTGGCCGGCTGCACATAAAGGAAACAAAACAACAAAATGAGCTAGGGGGAGCCGCTGGGAGACATAAGCCTCCCTTACAACATGGCAGATAAAAGGGGGTACAGTTGTTTTCATTCCAGAGCAGAGGGGCTGCAGAGCCAAAAGCTTGTCCTCCAAATCTTGTTCTCCTAAACCTAGGCACGTTTTCCAAGTTAGCTGATGATTAGCAAAGGCTTCTAGCCAGAGCATACCATTCAAACTTGCTCTGCAGTGGCTTGGGCCCGAGTCCATGCAGAGCCTTAAATACAATGCAAAGTGATTTGAACTGTGTCCTCTGTAGCACTGGGAGCCAGTGAAGCTGTTTAAGAGACAGAGAGGCTGATGATCGGCGCAATCTCTTTAGAGCTAGCTTTACAGCTATTGTCTGGATTCTCTGATTTCTCCTAATCAAGAAATTTGGGGCCTCTAGTAGCAGAGCATTACAGTAATCCAACAGCTCAGGATGACACTTCTCACTACAAGTGCTCTGACTGGAGTCGGCAGCATTGGACGTATCTTCCGTAGCGCTCTGATAAGAGAAAAGCAGGTCACAACCATTTTGTTCACTTGGGTTTCTAGACTCAATTTGTCATCAAATACTATCCCCAGGTTGCGCACTGCCTTGGAGGGTATCAGTGGCTTATCTGTAGGTTTAGACCAAAAGTTGGCCGGGAGAGGGAGAGGAACTTTCTTTGCCACACAGAATAGAATCTCTTTTTTATCTCTGTTAAATTGCAGGGAGTTATCTTTAAGCCATCTTGCAGTTTCTTGCATACACTCAAGAAAAACTTCTGGTGATATTGATTGATTCCCCTCCAGTGACAAGATGAGTTGCGTATTGTCTGCAAAGTTCACCAAATTGACATTGTATGATTTAATGATTGCAATCAAAGGACACATATAAATTTTGAACAATATCAGACGGATTGCTCATCCTTGGGGGACGCCATACTGAATGTTATCAAATTTAGATTGAAAGGGAGGTAAGGCTACTGCTTGTTGTCTATTCGACAGGTATGATTCAAACCATTTCAAAGCCAAGCCCTCTACCCCAATTTCCTTGAGCCTCATCAAAAGACTCATAGAAGAGAGATGGGTCTGTAGTTTTCTGGGCACAGGGTTTCAAGCGTAGCTTTATTTAGAAGCGGTGTCACTATTGCCTGTTTCCAACATGCAGGTAACACCCCACTACTCAGGGATTGGCAGCAGATCTGTTAGAGTTGTGGAAAGAGTCTTTATTTTAGTCCCTTTCACGCCCTGTGTGGTAGAGGATCTATTGGGGAGCCTGAGGAAACACTCAGAGCTAATCTATTGAAGCCCTCCTCTGTGGGAATCTTAAAGTACTCTAGAGTGTCTGATTTATCCTTGCCTACCCGCTCCGCCTTCTGGGCCAGTGATGGCATCTTAGCCATTCTGATCTGGTCCTCTATTTTATCTACACTGCCCATTCCCAGACCTTCAATAATTTTATTGATTTTCTCCTCAAAATAAGTCTCTAAGCTGTCATATAAGTCCTGTGTAGCAATGTTCTTATTTTTTGTGCAATCAGGTTTGGAGAGGTCGTTGACTATTTCAAATTTACTTCTAGCACTGTTTGATGCTCTTAGAATGGTGTCAGCATAATACTCTGCTTTCACTTTGGAGATTACCTTTTTATAGTTACCCAGTGCCACTTTCAAGGCATTTTATACTCATCTGCGTATAATTTTCTCCACATTCTTTCTGCCTGTTTGCATCCCTTTTGTAAAAAGATTTTTTAGCTCTTCATTGTACCAGGGGGCTGATGACCTGTGTGGTTTGTTTAGTTTTCTCATTGGGACGATCTGATCAAGAGTATTTCTTATCTGGTCACAGAATATCAATTAGTGTTCATCCACCAATTTATTTACATCAAAAAGACTTTTAGGAGTGAGCACAGGGAATTGTTTTGCTGTTTTCAAAAATTCATTCCATTCCCTGGCTCAACGGCTATTTTCGATAGAGGCAGTAAAATTATTCACTCTAGGGTTAAATACTAGAAACCTATTAAGATAATGGTCAGTCCAGGATAAGGGTAAGATACCTTCCAATTCTGCAACATTTTTTGCTGAAAAATTGGATCTAATGTATGTCCTCTCTGATACGTTGGTTCCGTTACCAATAGTTGCAATTTTAGAATCTCACATGATTGGAGAAGATCTTTAAATGCTGGGCCTAGACACCCATTAAGCTATACATTAAAATCCCCTGGAATAATCGGTTTGGTATGAGTAAGTGACATATTACTAAATATGTTGATTAATACCTGTTGTTGGGGGCTACCTGAGCCAGGGCGTCTGTAGCACACAATGCCAGTAAGCAGGATCCCTTTGAAATCCTTTAAAGAAAACCCAGGACTTCAATGCCCTCAACTTCGTCAATGTCACTTAGGGTGAAGTTCCATTTATCCTTACCAATAACTCCTAATCCGCCTCCTCTTCCGCTATGCCGTGGATTGTGAAAGGCCCTATATTCTGGTGAATATGCCAATCCCAATTTGACTTCTGAGTCAGGGCGTGTCCATGTTTCCATCAGAAACACCCCATCTAGGTCATGTCTTTCCAGCAGGAGGTGGAACTCCAGGTGATGTTTCACCAGGGATCTGACATTTACTACTCCATATTTAAGGTTGTCCCCCCTACATTCTCCAAGACGGTTCTCGCAGTTACCTGTGACCTTTCATTAGGAACATCGCCCCCTTACTCACCTACTGCCAGGAGTTGTTTCCTCTTGTATCTGTGATACATGCTCCCCGTGGAGTTTTTCCCCAAATGGAAGCATGATTAGCGCTGTGTGCGGCCAGTGCGCGGACGGACTCAGACTGGCTTTCCTTTGGCGCGCCATTGGCTTGCCGGTGGCGTGCCCGCTGCGCGCGTCCATTGTTGCTCGCACTTGCATCTGTTCAATTATGGAGGGTGGCCTTCTCCTTCAGGACGACTGAACGACTAGACAGCTTACCAAGATGGCATGTGATCGGTGACCCACTCTTACATGTGGCGTACACCAGCCCACCTTGATGTCAAAAGTGCAAAGTGCTGACAACAGTTAACAAATAACAATTCTAAAAATTTTCAAATGTTTAAAAAATCAGGACTGTGCAAATTGCATTATTTCAGGCAGCATATGCGGCGGCTGAGCGTAATGTCTGAGCGCTCGCGCATGCATCTGTTTAAATAGGGAGGGTGGCCTCCTCCTTCAGAACGACTAAATGACTAGACAGCTGACCAAGATGGCATGTGATCGGTGACCCGCTCTAACATGTGGCATACACCAGCCCACCTTGATGTCGAAAGTGCAAAGTGCCAACAACAGTTAAGAAGAACAATTCTAAAAATGTTCAAAATGTTAAAAAAATCAGGACTGTACAAATTGCGCTAAACATTGACCACAACATAACTACACGTGTTGGCAAATTCATTTCAAGAACAAAATGTAAGGGCTGCATGCCATTTGGAGTGGGCACAGTGTGGGGCTTATATGAATACCTTAGTGCATCACAAAATCTGAGAGTCATGCCATAGGGCTCTTGTATTAATAAACATACATTAAAGAAGAATAGGGCTTTGTATATCTCTCAATACCGATCTAGGACAGATATGCCACTGGGCATTGCAACGCTCTCACCCAAGCAATTGTGGCATACTACATCATCAGACATTCCCACAAACTATTATGGGCTCAAGAGGCTACATTCAACATTTTCAGAGCGAGAAGAAAGAGTTTGTTCTTGTTTTAGAGGAAGAGAAGATCTCCCAATGCCAGAGAAAGGAAAAGTTGAAACAGTCTTCAGTATCCCTAAGTATTATTTAATTTGAGGTTACATTCCCTGGATTAAAAAGGATACTATAGATACCCTACCATGTAACGAGGTCTACATGTTTCAGCCACAAAGCAGTGGGGCTGCGGCTTTCTTCAAGACCAATTCTTAATAAGTGATTATGGTTAA
This sequence comes from Lissotriton vulgaris, assembly GCF_964263255.1. NCBI lineage: Eukaryota > Metazoa > Chordata > Amphibia > Caudata > Salamandridae > Lissotriton > Lissotriton vulgaris. Next base: position 1,860,929,138 of record NC_141689.1, read on the forward strand.
TAATAGGAATACTAATGTGTTTACATCAGCATGCCAAAAAATCCTATCAAGTGGATGTCAATACCATCCAACACCAATGTTTTTTTCACTTTGGAATCTATCTGTAAAAGAGAGGTAGAGCAAATCTCATTGGCGAACAATTGTAATAAAAACAACAGTCATTGTAAGGTGCAAGCAAAAAGAAATGGGCGCAGCAGGCAGGGGTGAATTGCGTAAACACACTGTGTCCAGTAAAGATAGATGTCTTAGTTAAAAAACACCATGCTTAAACTCTCATTCATTCAACAGGTAATTTTACCAAACGTTTAGACTACTTTTACTAAACCCTGGAATAGGAGGGTGTGTTACCTAGTAGTCAAACACTTCAAAAGAAAAACATATGTGGGTGTTTTATACAAGAATAAAATTATTGCTCATATGTTGTACAAAAAGTTACATCATGTATACCAAAACATTTGACTGTACCACTACACCTGAAGCAGGGGGGGGGGTGAAGGGTGAGGGGTATAAGACAAATCGATTGGACTGATGTGCCACATTTCAGAACAAAGAGGTTGTCATACTTTTAAAATTGCTACCCAAACTGGCTGTTAGGGGTTTAGACTATTTGCAATCATTATTCCAATCACTTTTGTGTTCTTATTGCCAGTAAACACACACTGCTACTAATCTTGTTTACAACATTACAAGCAGTATCTTCCCAAACAGAAATGCTTTCAATTGTGTCATATGCAAAAATCTACATTCATCTTATTAATTACTATTTTGTAGAACACATAACCATGTGTTTCAGGCACCTTATTGTTAATTATTCATCCAATTAATGACTATTTTATACCATACATCACTTATGTGTTTCAGGTACTTTAGAGGGAATTACTATGCTCAACTCAGTTTTCTTTATGTTCTAAACTTCAGAAAGACTGGGGACAAGTACGTTTGGAGCCTGTGGCTTGTAGGTCACTGAACAGGTGTTTAAGCAATGGATCTACCTTGAAGACTACACTCCAATTCTTAAATCTAACAACAACATGTTAAGAATGTATCCAAGAAGAAAAAGTTCTGTCTTTTTATACCTCAAAATTATTGTGTATGTGCTATGTCTGCTATAAGAAGGTCATAATATTTTTTAATTTTTGGGTAAAATCAATAGGTTGACTCTTCCGGTTACTTAGACCTACGTGCGAACTGCTACTAACAAGAAGTAAATATGCGTACAGGTGACTGAGCCTTTCATTTATGTTTTAAGTGAATATGATAATATTAAAATGGGAATCATACGATGCTCCTAGAAGTTGGTCAGGCCACGTCACCCTGGAGGTGTTCCCATGTCAGTCACTCAGTCTTTAGAGCGTAATGGCACACATATAGGCACACACATACACACACACATGCATGCACACATTTATACATGTATAGGGACACCCATGTGAAAAGATACACGGGAAGACACATACACAGATACAGCAAAACACAAAACATTCATACATAGGCACAGACAAAAGTGCACAAACAACCACAATCAATGAGGGGTTGAATCCCTGGCGTGCTCTTGAAAGTCTCCCGTTTCTCCTACCGCTTTCACACGCTGTCGACACCAATGCGCCATATGCAATAACATTGAGCTATATTGTAGTATGCAATGGTGTAAAGAAACTGATCCTTGTCTGTTATACTGAAACACAAGTGTACAAACTCATTTTGCTCGCCTTTTGGCCAATCTGTTTCGTTGTTTTGTCTTGTTTTGTGGGTCACGGCTGTGCCCACTTGTCATTATTTGTTCTAAATACCTCACTATTGAAAACTTATATGAAAAATAAAAATCTTGGCCGGCTGGACAAAAGACATACCTACTATTTAATGTATAGTTATCTGCTTTTGCGTATCTCCTGTTCAGAATAGGGACCAGTGTTCTCTATTGTAAGAGATGCAGCAGGTCTTTAAGATGTTCATGTTTAAAGCAGCAGCCATAGGAGATGAATGAATGAATGAATGAATGAATGAATGAATTTGGGATTTCTATAGCGCATGGCTGCCCAGGAGCGTCCCAGCGCTGGGATTGCAAACAAACTACTAAGGATAGAAGCAGAGGAGTAAGGGAGAGAGGTTATTGCGGGAAGAGGTGGGTCTTGAGAAGTTTCCGGAATTTCATGTGGTTTTGTTCGGACCGGAGTTGGGTTGGTAGAGTATTCCAGAGAGTTGCGGCTATCACCGAGAAACGGCGTCCACCAGTCCGAGCTCTTTTGATTCGATGAACCTTGGCCAGGTTGCCTTGGGCTGATCGTAGGGGCCTAGTGGGTTTGTTTGGGAAAAGCATAGTTTTCAGCATTGGGGGTCCTTGATTTTGCATGTCTCTGTGAGTGGTACATAGGGTTTTGAATTTGACCCTTTCACGGATCGGCAACCAGTGTAATGCCTTTAGGGCCGGTTTGGCCGAAACTCTTCGGGAGGTTCCCGTGAGGATCCTGGCAGCGGCATTTTGTGTTCTCTGTAGAACATTGAGCGTAGCTTCTGGGGCGGCCAGGAAAAGAGCGTTGCAGTAGTCTAATCTTGACAGTATTAGACCTTGGATGAGCATTTTTTGTGATGTTGCCGGGAGTAGTGGGAGTATCTTCCTAGTCGAGCGGAGTAAGCCCACACAGGTACCGGCTGTTTTTTTCGCCTGTGTTGTCATGGAGAGGTTCTGTTCCAGCCAGAAACCTAGACTTTTAAGTTCAGTCTTGGGTTGTGGGAGGGGACCTAGGCAGGAAGGCCACATAGCAATGGGAAGGGATGGTGATTGATGTCCCAGGAGCATGAGCTCGGTCTTCGAGCCGTTAAGCTTAAGCCTTGAGTTGGACATCCAAGCGTGAATACCTTCTAAACAGTCATGGAGGTTTTTGATTTTGTCTTTTTCTAGTGAGAAAGATACGATCATTTGGGTGTCATCAGCGTAAGTGACGGCTTTTATCCCAAAGGGGGTGACCACATCCTCCAGGGGGGCCATATATGTGTTAAACAGTGTAGGGCTCAATGAAGAGCCCTGGGGAACCCCACACTGGAGGGGAAGGATATCTGATCGCATGTTCCCTTCACAGACCTGAAAGGTACGGTTTTCTAGGAAGGATGAAAGCCAACAAAGTGCCGTGCCCCTCACTCCCGCCACTACTTTACAGTAGCGTGTTTTGCGCCAGTTTTTCTTTATAAAACGCTGATTCTTGTCGGCAATTATCTACAAAGTGGATGGAGAGCCTTATGAATGCCTACCTGCAATAACTGGCGATTTTCAGCAAATTTGGTGCACTGGAGGTCCTTCTTTTGGCAGTGTGGTTCCTTGTCCCAGCCCAGCTTCTGAGGTGCTGCAGGGCTTTCTGTCATAGGGGCGGAGTGCAGTTCTAGGAAAGGGTCTGGCTTGGACCTAGCCACGCCCACAGGTCATTTTAGCTGCTACAGCAGTGATTTTTGCTGCATTCTCACAACTTTTACAGCTTTTTGGGCTACTTTCTTGTATTTCTACTGTTTTCTCCTTATTTTTTGACAACATGGAGAACAAAGCTGTGGTTAATAATATAAGAAGGCAGCAAATTTCCCCTCCTCCTATTAAATCTAAAGTTGTGGAATCCTCAGAGCCTTCCTTATCTTTAATATTAGAAGAAATTCAAGCTTTAAGAGTCAACACGGATTCCATTGCGTCAGAAACTAAAAATGTTCACAAGGAAATGGCTAGTCTATCCATGAAATGTTCAGATTCTTCACTTAAAATTCAGGATAATAAGGCTAGAATTAACTCTTTCGCTCCTCTGGTGACAAAAATTCCACCTTTATGTTCTCAGCTGCTAGTTTTGGAAAATCACAATAAACAATACAATCTTCGCATTTTTAATTTACCTGAAGATGTTGAAAGGGCTAGCTGCAGATTATACTTGGAAAATTTGCTCCCTGGTCTTTTGCAAATCAAATTTCCGATAAGGCTCACAGAATTCCTTCACATCAAAATCCTCACCACACCAAACCACGAAAAATGATCTTTAAGGTTCTGCGTCACCACCACTTGGTCTTAATTAGAAAGGCAGCTCAAGAAATTTCTTCGCTAATAGTTAATGGAAATAAGATTTTTATTCACCAGGATTTTGCCAAGGAAACTGTCGCAATACGCAAAGAATTTTCTACTTTTCGTCCTCATCTTCGACGTCTTGGTTTCAAGTATGGACTTTTTGACCCATTGACGATGCGTGTCTGGAAGGATAATTTTTCCAAATCTTTTCAACGTCCTTATGACTTGCGACATTTTCTTGACCAGCAATCTCATCATTCAATGGATACTAATGATTCCAATACTTGAGTTATGATAATTCTGCCTTTTTTGACAGGATACGAAGATTTTCTTCTGTAGGGCTCCAGCGGTTCTGGCCATCCTTGTAACTGTGTGTGCGTTTCACATTTCATATTTATGCCTTTTGTTTGTTGTTTTTTCCATGTGTCTTTCTCTCCTTCTATCCTTTGGTCTGTTTTAGAGCTACTTTTTAATTTTTTTTATTTTAGGACAATTTTTTCTTTGCTTTTCTTTTTCTATGCCTGTCTTCTGGATCTCTTTTCTTACCATTTTCTACTATGGCTAATACTCATAAGTTGAATGTAGTGTTATTAAATGTTAAAGGATTGCGCCATCCAGTTAAGCGTACGAAAATATTAGAATATTTAGGAAGGTATAATGCTGATATTTGTTTTATTCAAGAGACTCATATTGATGACAACATTTTAAATTATATGAAAAAGAAATGGGTTGATAACATTGTATCTTCTCCTGCTTCTGGCAACAAAAATGGAGTGGCGATTTTGTTTGCAAAAAGATTACATTGTCAGATTTTAAGCAAACACTCTGATGCTGATGGTAGATATATACTAGCAAAAATTAAAGTTCATGATACATTCTTATTTTTATTGAATGTTTATGGTCCTACTGCTGACGAGCCTACTTTCTGGTGCACTCTTGCTACAGAGGTCTTAAAGGTTGCAAATGTTCCTTTAAATATTGGTGGGGATTTTAATATAATTTATGACCCCTTATTGGATAGAATTTTTTGAACCAAATTCCACCCTTCTAAAGTGTATTTCGCATTCAAAGCTTTTCTCCAAACCACTAAATTAGTTGATATATGGAGATTACACTTTCCCACAGAAAAAAGTTTCATTTTTTTCTCCAATTCTCATAACTCCCATTCCCGAATTGATTGTTTATTAATTTCTAGACACTTAATCAATTCTGTTTCAGATCCCCGAATTGGTAATATTGATGTCTCCGACCATGCCTTGGTTTCTTTATTTTTAAATTTACAGTCAACATATACTAAACAATCTAGGTGGCGAATGAATACTGATATTGTATTGAACGAGAAACATAAACCAAAACTTTTAACAGCCATAACTGAATATTTTTCATTTAATCACGAAAGTTCTACCTCTTTAATTAACAGATGGGATGCACCTAAGGCTTATATTAGGGGAGGCTACAATTTCAATTATGGCACATGAAAATAAAACCTTCAATGCATCCATTTTAGATTTACAAAAACAAATTGCGAAAAAATTAAAGACTCTTTAAAACTTCTAATGATCCCCAATATAGGTTTACGCTTCAATAATTATGATATAAATTTTGCTCCATTCTTAGTAAGAGAGCAGGCATTCAAATTTCTAATGCCAAAGCCAGATTTAATTTTAATACTAATTGCTCTGGCCGACTGTTAGCTAACTATTTACGAATTAAAAAAGACAAAACTCAAATCAATTCTATTCACAGCTCTCATGGTAAAATTGCTTTTTCTCAAAATGATATAGTCAAGGAATTTTTGAAGTTGTGTTCTACATTATATAACAAACCTGATTTTCATGATGAATCTATAATTGACTCCTTTTTATCTTCCTGTGATTTACCTAAGGTTTCCCAATCTGATAAAATTGGTCTTGACTCACCCATTACTAAAGATGAAAATTTACTTGCCATTATGTCCCTTAAGAAAAATAAATATCCTGGTCCAGATGGGTTACCAGCAGAAATTTATAAAGAATTTCAAATACAATTGCTACCCTTTTTATATCAACTTTTTACTTTTTTTGGATCCAATGGTACAACCTCCGGTTCATTCACAGAAGCATTAATAATTGTACTGCCAAAGCCTGATAAAGATTTCATTCTTGTTTCTAATTACCGCCCTATTTCTTTGATTAATCAAGACTGTAAATTATATGCAAAAATACTCGCGTCTAGATTAGCACCTATTTTGGATTCAGTTATCTGTCCCAACCAATCTGGTTTTATGAAAAATAGAGTTTCTGCTAATAACACCAGAACTCTACTTCATGTTATTGAACAAAGTTCTACTCTATCATCCCCCTCAGGCATATTAGCCTTAGATGCTGAGAAAGCCTTTGATAAGATTCATTGACAATTCTTATTTCATACATTATCCTTTTTTAATTTTGGAGATTCCTTTATTCGTATGGTGTCTGCCTTATATTCCGCACCGACTGCTCATTTATTCATAAATGGACACATTTCTCATCAGTTTTCTCTTTTTAGAGGTACAAGGCAAGGATGTCCGCTTTCTCCTCTTTTATTTTTAATTGGCATTGAGCCTCTTCTTTCTTCAATTAGGAAATTTGATGAGATTAAATGTTTCAGTATTAAAGGTGTTCTTGTTAAAGCCCTTGCATATGCTGATGATGTGCTTTTATTTTTAAGTGATCCTGTGTCCTCTTTCCCACCTTTAATGCATATTATAACACAATAATCTTCAATTTCTGGTTATACTTTAAATACAAATAAAACAGAATTTTTCCTTTTGAATGTATATTGTACCCCTGATATGCTTCCCTTGAATGGTTTAATTTGGCAGAAAAATAAACTGAAATACCTTGGGATTTTATTTTCTACATCCATAAAGTCAACCATTATGTTAAAATGTGATTTTCTTTTATTTTAGATTAAGGACAACATTTCCAAATGGTCATCACTACATATTACATGGTGGGGCAGATTATATTCTCTAAAAATGACTTTAGCGCCTAAAAATTTTTTGTACAATTGCAATGCTTCTTATTCAATTTCCTCTGAAGTTTTATAAAGATGTTGATAAAGTTTTGTCTAAGTTCTTATGGAATACCAAGTCACCTCGTATTAGTTATAAAGTACCAAAAATTCCCAAACGTAATGCCGTTTTTGGCATTCCTGATTTTTTTCTTTATCATAAAGTCTTTATTTTGAAACAAAGTTCTCTTTGGTTTAATCACTCTTTATTAATTACTCCACCTGCTTGGTTATCTATTGAGAAATCGTTAGTAAATCCTCACCCACTTTCATCTCTATTAACAATGTCTAATATCACAGCATTTTTCCATAAATCGACCATTATTAAATCTACTAAAATGATGTTTAATGATTTAGACCAAATTTTTCTTTCCCCCATGAATACTACTGGAGAAATCTCCCTTTGGTATAGCAATGTTATCAAATTGAATAGGAATGGTATTTTTTGGTCCTCATGGATTAAAGCAGGTATTTTTTATCTTAAAGATGTGTATACCAATAATAATTTCATTTTGTTTGAACATTTACAATCTCGATTTGGTTTACCTCGTTCCCATGTCATCAAATACAAATACTTATGTAATTCAATTTTAGATTCTTTTCCAGATGCTATTCCCACTAATATTGATGCTGATTTGGCTCGCTACATTCAAACGGTTTCTTCTTCTTCTCATGGTGTTTCTATTTTATATAAAAAGTTATCGGACACTCTTGGTAATAATATTGATACGCTGTCAACCTTCTGGAACAATGAACTATCACTTTCTTTATCTAATGAAATGAAATGAAATGAAAGAAGTATTTCTAGAGCGCACTGCGGCCAAGCGGCTTCCTGGCGCTAAGGAACACATCCAAGTCAGCCAAGGGGTCCGGGGGAAGTTAGTCGGGAAAAGCCTGAAGAAAGAAGAAAGTTTTTAGAGCTTTGCGAAAGTGTGAAAAGATGGGAATGGAGCGAATGGAGAGGGGGAGAGTATTCCAAATCTGGGGAGCCCGCACCGAGAAGCGGGTGCCGCCGGTGCGGGATTTGCGGAAGCGGGGGACGTGAAGAAGAGAAAGGGAAGACGAACGAAGAGAGCGACAAGGGGCATGAGAAGAGATTAAAGAATTAATGAAGAGAGGAGCGGAGCGGGCATGCGCCCGAAAAGCCAAGCAGGCAAGTTTGAACTGGGATCTAAAGTGAACGGGGAGCCAGTGGAGGGATTTAAGGGCGGGAGTGATGTGGGAAAACTTAGGAAGACGGAAAACAAGACGGGCAGCCTGGTTCTGGATGGCCTGGAGCCGGCGGATTTCGTAGGCCGGGATGCCTACGTACAGGCCATTACCATAATCCAGGCGGGAAGTGATGAGGGCAGAAATGATGGCTTTGAGGGCATCAACAGAAAAAAACCGGGAAATTTTTCGAATAAGACGGAGGGAAAGAAAGCAGGAGGAAACGACGGAACTGATGTGCGCATGCATAGAAAGATCATTGCTGATCTTAATACCCAAGGTCCGGACAGTGGGGACTGGGGAGGGGGGAGGACCGAAGGAAAGGGGCCAATGAGCAGAGGACCAGGGATTAGAGGGGCCACCAGTGAGAACAAGCTCTGTCTTGTCAGGGTTGAGCTTCAAATGATTGAAGCTCATCCATTGGGAGATAAAGACAAGAGTAGAGCTGAACTTGGGGAGAGAGTGAGTAGGAGAAGATAGATCAAAGACGAGCTGGAGGTCATCTGCGTAGTTATACACAGAGACCCCCAGACCGAGAAGAGAAGAAATAAGGGGGCGGATGTAAAGATTAAAAAGAAGAGGGGAAAGGGAGGAACCTTGGGGAACCCCACAAGTGACCGGGAGGGGGGGTGCAGCAAAATCGGAGAGGTGAACTGCCTGTGATCTGCCCTGAAGAAAGGACGCGATCCAGGAGAGGGCAGTGCCCTGAATGCCCGCTGCGCTGACACGGTCGAGAAGAATGGCGTGGTCGACCGTATCAAACGCAGCGGACAGATCCAGCAGGACTAGGGCCTGGGGGAGATTACTGTCGGCCTTCCCCTTCAGTTCATCCAGGACCGCAAGGACCACACTCTCGGTAGAGTGGCCTGGTCGGAAGCCAGCCTGGTGAGAGGCCAGGATGTTATTTTCCTCGATGAAATTGGAGAGACAAGATGTTACGTAGCTCTCAAGAATCTTCCCAAGGTAGGGAAGAAGGGAGATCGGCCTAAAGTTCGATGGGAGGGAGGGGTCCAGGCCAGCTTTCTTCAGGATAGGAAGCACAATGGCAGTTTTGAAGAAGAGGGGGACAGAACCCAGAGCCAAGGAAGAGTTAAGAAGGGTTAAAGGAGGGGTGGGGCAGCAGGTGTATAGGGTTCTGAGGATCCGTGCAGGTGCACAATCCGCCGGAGAGCCGGACTTGACCTTTACAAGAAGGTCACGGAAGAGCTCAGGTGAAATGGGTGTAAAATGATCCAGAACAGAGGATAAAGAGAGGACATGATCCGGTAAGTTGAGTTGAGATACAGTCGGAATGTTAGCCATGATGGTGATTATTTTATTGATAAAATAATCATTCAGAGAATGACAGAGGGACTGAGAAGGAGCGGGGGACAGACTAGCACGGTCGGAGGTGGCGAGACTGCGCACCAGTGAAAATATCTCGCGTGATTTGTTAGCCGCGAGAGCTACACGCTCCGAAAAGTATTTGGATTTGGCCGCTAAGATGGCCAGTTTATAAGTATTTAAGAGGGCCTTGTAAGTGAGGCGGAGGGTGGGGCAATAGTTACGGCGCCAGCGACGCTCAGAGCGCCTGAGGTCTAATTTCAGGGATCTGAGGTCGCTGGAAAACCACTTGTGAGCGTCGTGGGGGCGAGCAGATCGGATCTTTTTGAGTGGAGCAGCCCGATCGCAGGCCGAGGAAAGCCAGATGTTAATAGCATCCGCCTGATTCTCCACAGAGAGGTCGGTCAGGGTGGGAGCCGATGAAGACAGAGAGGAAGAGAGATCGTTAAGATCAATCTTGTTCCAACTCCGGGCCCAGATGTTTTTGGGCAAGGGGGCTTTCTCGGATTGGCCTAGGTCGATAGAAAAGGAGATCAAAAAATGATCAGACCAAACGCAGGGGGAGATTGAATTAAGCGAGGGATTGCAACGCAAGGACCAGATCTGGTCCAGGGTATGGCCATGGGTGTGAGTGGGGGCCGAGACATGAGGGAGGAAATTAAGACAACGAAGGGTGGCAGAAAAGTCTTTAGAAGAGGAGTCCTCCCTCGGGTCACCCGGCCAAAAATTGAAGTCCCCGAGTAGGAGTAGCGAGGAGTTATTTACAGCCAAAGTGGCCAGGAGGTCCTGCAGGGTAGACACAAATGATGGCATGAGAGAAATTTGATGTAATGGTATATCTGGCTGGCTCCCTGTTTCTCTCTTTCAAACTAACTCTTATCTTTTACTTAATAGATTGGGACCCCTTACCATTTATTTCATGCTAAACTTCTCCCTTCTCCTGACTGTTGGTATTGTAAAGTTGAATCTGGTACATTGCAACATGTTATTTGATTGCCCTTCTATTTTCAAGTTTTGGTCTGCTCTTTGGGTCGTTATAACTAAGATTTTAAATATTCAAGAAGATATTTCTTATAAACTGTTGATTTGTAAATCGCATATCTTATTACATGATTTAAATGTTTTCGAATGTAAACTTTTTAATTTTCTTATTTCAGCAGCATTGAAATCCATTACTTATTGTTGGAAAGACTGTTCTTCTTTATCTGTTCATGAATGGTGGTCTTGGGTACTTTTTACAAGAAGAGGTGATCAATTATCTTTGAAGGGGCTTGTTCATAATTCGCTTTCTTTTCAATCATTCTGGTTACCTGTTGATTTATATTTAGATATGATGTAATGTATGAACATTTGTCTTATCTTGGTGGCATTCTTTTTCCCTTAATGTTTGTTCTCTTTTTTATTACAGTAGCTCCTTTCAATTTATTCTTCTCCTAATCATATATTTTCCCTTCCCTTTCCCCTTTTAATTTCCTTTAAATAATGTTTTATCTTTACCTTTTGCAATCTTATAATGTATTGTTTGCTAGTTTTGATAATGTTTTAAGGTATTTTCGCCATTTAGTAATATTTTTTGTATCGTCTTTCTGTTTCACCTGCATATAAAAATGTACAATAAAATATTTTGAAATCTAAAAAAAAGAAGAAAAAAAAGCAGCAGCCATGATAGGCATTTCAGTGTGGTTGATATGTGGTTGAATGTTTTTCATCCTTGAGGATGAAATCATGCATCATCATGAAAGATGTACTTCATTAGCTCTAGAGTCAAATCTGGGTTCTTGTGTGAAACCCAAATGGATCAGGACCAAAGTTTGCACAGTAATTGGGAAGTCTGCTTCCAAGAAGAATATTCTGCCAGATGTGGGACTGTTTTTGTATTTTCCCTCAAACATTAGTTTTGAAGAATAAGACATAATGAACTTAGGGATTTTGCTTTTGGTCTGCACTGAGGGAAAAATCGATTGCGGTGCATGCTACTGACCACCAGACCCGCCGGGGCGCGGCAGTGGAAGTCTTCCGACTGCCACAATATGACCGATGCAGTTGGGACGCCCTGAAACCACCGTAACTGTCAGGGATCAGAGATCCCTGGAGGCGGCGAGGCAGTCTTGAGGCCACAATATGCTTGGTGGGACTGCCAAGGTCCCGTCAAGCATATTACAAGTGTCCTCTTCACCACAGCTTTCATGGAGGTCAGCCCACCATGAAAACCTTGGCAGAGAGGAACGTACAGGGGCTTTGTTGCCTCAGAGCCATGAGGAGCATGCAGGGCACATGTTTTGCCCTCTGTGTGCATGCACTCCAGTAACTGCACGGCATGGACCGCAGCAGTGTATGCTGTGCACATACTGATTTTACACAGCCAGTAGCATATTAAGGATCATACACTTTACATTTCTGCACAGGATGTTAGACTCAAGCTGAGAGAAAATGATACCTGTGATAGATGTGGGCAAGAAGGAGCTGATTTTTTACATCTGGCCTGGACATGTACGACCACAGCACACTACTGGGTAGAAATAGGTCAGGCCCTGAGTGAAATGACAAATGCGCAGATGAATTTGACACCTGAGATGGGACTATTAGGCTACATAACGGGGAGTAAAGGGCAAATCAAACGATTGATTGCGTTGGGATTGCTCATGGCAAAACGAAAGATAGCATGTAGACAAGACAGGGGCAGAGCCCCAACATTCAAGGAATGGCTTACAGATATGACATATTGTCAGGAGCCAAACAGTACATGTGCCGAACCTTTCCCATCTAATTCCAGACCCTGTGACATTTGGGTGCCTTTTACAAATTATCTCCAGTGTACTAATGACACTGAGGTGAACACATAAGAATTGCTAGTTAAAGACTACAGGTCAGTAAGAGCGACAGGAGGACATAGAGTTAAGGGTGACACTTTTAGTGACTTTGACACTTCAGCATGTTCCATGTTAGAGTGCTTGCCACTTGGCAAGCAAAGACATGCTGAGGAGCAATTCAGGAACTTTAATTTTACAATGTATGAGAAATAGCTCTTCGCCAACCATGGCATTTGAAGTCTATGAAGCCTCGCTGTGGTACTCTGCACAAGTTCTAGATCCCTTACGTAAAGAGAAATTTTCTCTGGAGTTTCAAAAGTGCTGCCTCAGTTATGAACGCTTCAATAACTCTGGGGGCACATGCGCCCAGTTCAACGCATATGTTGTAGAACCTGTCGCAGAGAACCACAATCTTCAGGTGCATCAGCATTGGCACGGAAAGCCATGCAAGTGGCCAGAGTTAGCAAATTGTGTACAGGCTATTTTGGCATTGCCTATCTCAAGTGCCAATGTTGAGAGGGCCTTTTCACAGATAAAAGTGTACATGAGAAGGATAGAATGAGCCTGCATGGCCAAAGACTCACTGACGTATTGTATGATGTACTACGATAAGTTTTATTTGTAAAAATAAATTTGGACCTCATATACATGGTACGTAAACTGTCTATATACCATGCACTATCAGTGTAGAAAACAAGCAATAATAAAAGCAAGTTCCATAAACACCGGGAAAACACTGTTCCTGTTGTTTTTAATGGCGCGAAAATGTGGAACCACTGATAACCACTGTTTTCTTAAGGTATTGAAATCAGTGGAAAACACCAGAATTGACCAAAAATAGAAACTGAAAACAGGAAAGCCTACATATATGTTAGAGGTGAACGTATGTGTGTATTTGAATGCTCCAAATTACAATTTCAACCAAAGAAACCCGTCTTTATGTCAATGAAGTTAAAAAATGTTAGTAGAAAGGACCGATATCAGGGAGCAAGTGATATTGAAATGGACCATGGTATATGGAAAAAATGCAGAAATTAGTCAAGAGTAACAATTATTTAAACTGAACATATAGTCCAGAATGTGTATTTACTCACTAGTTAAATACAGCGTCAAAATTAGGCCTTTTCTTTTTAATAAGATTGTATTAAACAGGTTGTGCCTAAAAGATGAAACAACTCCGGTCTTTTCAAGGAAGGAACTTGAGAAACGCGCACAATATTTCTATGACAGGAGGGCGTGACTTGGAGCGTCAAGATGGCGGTCGCACTATAAGAGTGTTCCAGACCCCTCCGTCATCCGCTCCTTAATCCAGTAATATCTAACCCTTACACACTGTCACTGCTCTACTAAATGCAGCATTGAAACAATGGAAAGCCTGCACCCTTCTGGGTGCCGGGACCCCCTGGTGCTGAGGCCTTTCCTGCGGCCTGCCGGTGCATCCCCTTCCTGGCTCCCAAGATCTCAGAAGTCCTGCAGTGAGCCACAGTGAACTTGCAAGTGTGGGAGACTGACAACTCCTAGGAACTGCCACATCACGCTACGAACACTGGGGTGTCCTGAAACCCCTGTGCCACTTCGATTCGACCTTGTCCACTATTTCTCCGGTTGGATCGGAGCTGCAGCGGAGGCCTATAAACCCCACGACCTATCTCCCTGGGGGAGCCTGGTGTGGCCCGGCAGCTGGGTGCCCGTGCAGCCTCTCCCCTAGGAGCGGATGGACTAGTTGGGACTCCTGCAGTGGTCCGGCCTGGTCTCCTATGGCCTTCGATACTGCCCACTGGATCGGGCTGAAGCTGATGCGAAGAGGGGAAGTTGCCTGGGCCTGAACTGCGCGACGGAGGCCTGAGCAGATCTGCTGACCACCACCGGCTGTGACCACAGGCCTGAGCGGCAGCCAACGATCCTGACTGATGGTATCCCTGATTTACGTCGGTGAGTGCCCTCTGTTCCCAACGATCCAGTGGAATACAGCTTGGGGAGAACTTCAGTCCGACACCGCTCACTGCAGAGACACTGCACCTGACTGGTGCCACAACCCCGGGAGACCTTCCACCCCATCCCCTCTTCTTGAAATCTGGACCCGAGGCAGGCCGCAAAAATGATGCCCCTGCCTACTCGACCCGTTCGATGGCGCCCCGCAGCAGATGGAACCCGCCTGTGCCATAAACTGAAAAGGTGTCCTTGAATAATCCGAGAGGCAATCAGAAGGTCCTCCCCCCACTCTACTACAGGCATGGTCGAGGCTTGGACCTGACATAGAGGTACCCGAGAGCCGAGGGCCTGGCGAGGCCTGAAATAGTGAGCATCGACTGTGCAGACTAGATTGGGACCCTCTGCCGCACCAAACGGGTTTAAGCAATGGGACTACTGGGTGACGTGTGGGTGGGAGACCATATACAGACTTTTCAGGACTTACAGACCCGCTTCTCCCTAAATGTCTCACAATTCTACAGATACTTGCAGATACGCCACGCCCTGAACACACACATCTTCGAAGGGCACCTCGCTTCCTGATTTCAGTCCACCGGGTTATGATGGGGAATCCTTGGAAGGTAGGCATCTCTCGCATATACTGCACCCTCATAAACAACAGTCCCACATCTCTGGACTTAGAGTTCGCTGGGATGGTTGGCTGGGTCCCCTTGAGGATGATGACTGGCGAGATGCCCTTATAGCCCCCAAAACTGTCACTACCGCTGCCAGACTACGACTCATCCAGATCTATTACCTCCACACTGCATACCTTACCCCAGAGCGAATACATAGTGCCTCGTCCGAATGTACATGCTGCAGGCATCATCCCACAGACTTCTATCATGTGATCTGGTCTTGCCCCCCTCTCATAAAATACAGGGACAAGATAGAATCCGAACTCACACACATCTTGGGCTGGCATGTACCCCAGGACCCTATGCTCCTCCACTTAGGTGTTATGGTTGGCTGGACAGGTCCCGAGTAGATAAACTGTTCCTGTGGACGGCTGTCATCCCTTTTGTAATGATTGGATGGCTTTCTTGTCTCAGTTCCCTGCTCCCTATTCAATGACTTTTCTCCTTATTCTTGGATTGCCCCACACATGCAGCCCTTCTTGCTGACGGTGTGACCTGCATCTTGCCACTGCTGACAAGAGTTGATTACTTTTTTGATTATATTCGAGCACTTCATGAGAGTGCCTCATTTCTGTTCACTTTCTTGCCTATCTGCTTAATTCCCCTCCCACCTGCCACACTTGCCTATTGTGCCACCCTCACCTGTCCACGTCCGCTTTATTTTTATTTATGTTCCAAATAATTTGCAGTTGCAGAATGTAGATAGTATTCATAATATTTAATTAAAACACACTACGAAAAAGTAAATTATGAAATAAGTAGAATGTTTGTTTTGTTTGTTTAAAGAGATATCTATGTTCACTTAGGTAACTCTACATATAACTACAATTAGAAGATAAAATCAACTACCTGCCTGTTGCAGGTGTGAGTCCCTGGTTAGGCAGGTGTCTACAATGCAGGTCTGTGTTTTTAAAATGCAATAATACTGCAAGCACACATAAAGCCATGTATGAAAACCTGCCAATTCCGGTTGGGAAGTTTAATCAGTTTTAATTTATGACATGTGACCTTTGATCACTGCGCTATGGCGGGATAACATGTAATGGGTATATGCTAATAAATTTATATTGTGAAAAATATGGTTCATGGTGATTTTAACTATCTGGCACACACTATATATGAATGTAAATTTATCTTATTAATGTTTGCCGATGCTCACATTCCCAATAGTATGGGAAAGCCTGCAGCTTTGCGAAATGTACGTTCTGTGTACCGTTTTTCGATTATCTTATGTAAATACAATACAAGGGATTCTGCAATCCCTATGTAAAAACAAATCTCTAATTTCTTTATAATCGGCGACTTGAGACGCACCCAGTCACCTATTATATAGAAATGACATAGTTGCTCAACTTTAATAACTTATTACAGTTGAGTTCTGACGTCAGAATGCTTTCGGCCTTGCTCTTCTATATGGTCATGGAATACCTCAGTGACTTGCAATATCTTAAAAATGTACGACAGGATGTACTATATCTCATATATAAATTCTAAAACAGTGACATAGTGTACAGTGATGAAATGCTAATGACAATTCACACATTGCTAGAGGGACACTGTTAGACCTGGCACCATTGGCGCGGGTCTCCCTTCAATTTTTGTTGCTGCTGCCTCATGTGTTTTGCTGATGTTAGCTGCTCAGAGCACTGTGTCACTGCCAATCAGTGCCACAGTGCAAGTGCTCCCTGTATAAAGTATATATGTTGATTGGTTTTCATGATTGGCTTATTTGGTTTACTGTCAGAACCCAGTAAAGTGCACCGGGAGTGCCCACTGCTTGTACATCCAAATGCTGCTAGTGGGCCTGCAGCACTGGTTGTGCCACCCACAGAAGCAGCCCTGTAAAATGTGTCCAAGGTCTGCCATTGCAGAACCTGTGTGCAGTCTGGTACTGTCATACTGACTGGGCAAGTGCACCTACTTGCCAGTCTCTAAACCTTCCCTTAACTTCAAATTAGTCACCCCCTATGGCAGGCCAAAGGGCAGAATGCATTGTAAGCATAAGGTAGGACAAGCCCTGAGATGTGTGGCATGTCCTCATAGTGAATTACAGCCAATTTCGTTTTTCACTATGGCAAGGCTACCTGTTCTCATAGGCCAGAATGGGCTGTTAGTATTGTTACATCCTATGATCCTAACAGACTCAGGGAACATGGTAGAAATTTGAGTTTAGTATGCCTGAACTCAGAATAATAAAATACATCTTTTAGTAAAGTTTATTTTAGTGTTCTGTGTTTGCAAATACCACTTTTAGAAAGTTGGTATTTGCTTGCCTAACCATTTCAGCCCGCCTCTGCTCTGAGGTGTATATGCTGTCTGGTTTCTGTGAGTGAGAGGGCTGGGGAATTCCTGGAGACAGGCTGGGCAGCCAGGTGGTGAATAGGAAGATTACACCAGGATGGGTGGGAGGAGTGCCCCTGGACTCTGAATAGGGCTGTGCTCTGCCACCACAATGCTGGCTCCACCTCCTGTGGAGCATCTGATGTCTCTGCCCTGCACCCTGAAAGAAGAAGGCAGCCTCATGTGAATAAAGTGCTCAAAAACTGGACTGAACTAGGCAAAGGCCCCCAGGCCTCAAAGAACAAACGATTTGTAGTATACATATGAGAGCCCTGCTCCTATGAAATTAGATCCTGCTTGGAACAAGAAGAACCTCTGTCCGAAAAGAAGGAACTGGGAAAGCTGCAAGGAGGAGTACTGTCCCTGACCTGGGGGATTGGCCTGCAGTGTTTGCCTTGCTGTGAAAGGAGAGGCAAAGGACTGAAAGAGACTGTGGGGCATATTACCAAGCAATAGCGATAATTATTGCTATTGCTTGGTTAGAGACAAAAATTTATCACTGAGCTACGGCGATTTTTATTGCAGATAAACCTTGGTATTAACAAGGTTTATCGCAAATGCGATAAAAATCAGCCGCAATGCATGAATATCGCTGAAAAGTCAGCGATATTCATGCATTAGCGAGCTAATGCTCTTAGCCATGTTATCCACCTCCCATTGGATAACATGGCTAAGAACTGCTCAGGGCAGGTGTTAGCTTTTGGAGATATTCGCGCTTAGCGCGAATATCTTCAAAAGTTGGTAATAGGAGATAGTGATGTTAGCGACTGTTTCCAGTCGCTAACATCTTGGCACTCTCACTTTGCATGTCATTAGTGATAAATATCACTGACATGCAAAGTGGGGCCCAAGATGGTCGCTATCTCCTACTAGCTGTCGCTAACTGGTGTTAGCGACAGCTAGGTAATAGGGAGATAATTTTATCTCCGCTTTCTTGGATTTTAAAGCCAAAAAAGCGGAGATAAACCCCCTTGATGATATGCCCCTTTATTATGCTTGTACTTCAACTATCTCCAAGGGCTTGTGGGTGAGCTTGCCCCCTGAACAGATTCCCAGGAATATTGGGATCCTCCTGCCTTTAAAAGCCGCTGAACATTGCCAAAGATTTGCCCTGCCGCGGGAGCCACGATCTGAGTGCGACTCGTAAACCCTGTTCGCTTCGCAGCCGTGTCCGTGGCCGCCCACACGTGTGACTCCGCTCTGCACAAGCCGTAGCTTGCACCGTCCATTGAAGGGCCACCTGCACCCCGCTGCACCGTCCCCCCTTGAGCCACACTCCTCGCCGCCTCCTTTGCCAATGGCAGTCAAAGACCGGAGCGTCCCGCAAGGAGAATCCGGCCCGTATGAAGCGTGCTGGCCTCCTGGCGCTGCACTCCAGAAACCTAACCCGCAGCCCCGCATTGAAGAGTACGGCTCGTACGCTCGAAGCGTACCGGCCACCCCATACTGCGCTGCTGGGTTCTGAACGGCATCCCCGCTCAAAGGCACGACGCGCATCATGCCCCGCACTGTGAAGCTCCACCACCGGGACCGTCCGCTTCGCCCTGTGGCCCCCGCTCAAACGCCCCGAACCGAGTCGCCTACCCGAGCCAGGCTCGCACTGGAGAAGAGCCTATGCACGCTCCTGGGACATCTTCACCTGCCGCATCATCCACGTCGAGAACTACAAATTAAAAGATACTGTGAGATTCGCACTCCGACTGTGTGCGCACCGGACCAGAGCGTCAGCAACGTTTAGCTAACTCTTTTGTTGATACGGTCTCCCCCAAAAGAACCGCACAGTCAGCGCGAAGCGCATGGACCATAAAGACACTGATTTTTTAAGTAATCACTGCATTTCTCAGAGTATAGTGGCCTATTTTAAACGTTATTGGATCTTGTGTTAAGCATTATATAAAATACTTATTTTTGATACAAACCTAGTGTGGTATCCCTTTTGTGGTGTTGTCATTGAGTCACTGAATGTGTTCACAAATGCTTAACCTGTAAAACGCTTCTGAGATAGGCCTTGTCTGCTTGCGCCACACTACCTAGAGGGTGAGCAGGGGTTATTTTAAAGGGTGATCCCCTTATCCTGACTAGAGGAGAGGGTCTCTGCATTTCACAAGTACTTACCTGTGCCAAACAGAGACCCCCAAATCTAACAGACACAGTATATCAAAATTTGGTGTTTTAGTCACTCAGAGAGGACGTTTTCAATTGTAGGAGATGCAATGTTGGCCTCTCTATGTTAGCCTGCTGAGCACACTTCCTATGAACTCTCAATACCGGCTCTGTGAAGACTGCATTTGCTATTGCTGACATAAAAAGAGGTTGATGGGACTTAATGTTTACTCTTCTATCAGACTGACAGAAAACCACATTTAGGCCCTTGTTAGCCTTTAAAAAATATTGGGTATTTATCTACTGTTATCTACTAATATTCGTCTTTGCTAAAATGATAATTATATTTTTGAACTGAATTTCTGAGTTAGTGTCAAATTAATACTTGAAAAAAATATATAATCATGGTTGTCTTTAACTTATCAGAACAAAGCTGGTCTTTCCAACTATTTAAATATAGTATCTCAGACATGTCAAAAGTAGTCCCTATATTCGTGAATCCTTCTAAACTATCCCATGTCTGTTTTCCCACCACTGGATATCTTCAGGATAACTATAAGACAGGAGAAAATGTAAATGCATGCGCCTCAAAATCCTTCCTTATGGTTTAGCCTGTATATCGAGGTGACCTAAACAGTTATTAGGTTGCTTACTACACTAAATTGTAGAAGGTTGTCGAGAATACATTTCGTAATGTGGTTTTGGTTTTTTCTCCAAGCATCACACAGAGCCTTATAGTTCCTCCAACTAATTAAAATACTTAATGAATGGCAAGCACCAGTTAAACATTGCCCATACTCCATTTCAATTGTGTTTAATCTCACCTTTAATCCTGAATAGCTCTTGTGTCTCTCTGTCCAGCGTGGATCTTGTTTTTATTTCACCAGTTTCTGAGTTGATGTTAAATAGGTTATATCCTATACCTGGTAAGATCTCAAATGAAAGCAGAGAATTGACCCCTGAAAATAAATGGTAAAACATATATGAGAAATCAATTAGCAGTGTTTAAATCTATAAACTTCTGTTTAGGACATAATTCCCAATTCACTGTATGATATTGGCTATCAGTTCTATAGACGGAACATGGACTATTATAGTTATGTGTTTCTCATGTGTTCTTTCATACAACAAATAAAGCACATTTTCTTTTGATACCCAAATACACATTACTTTGAGCTAGCAGAGCCAAAGGCCAGAATCGGCCCTGCAACTTTTCAAACATGCAATCTGTGTGCCAACACTGTAACACAAACAACATAAGATCTTTTTAAATCTAAATAAAAAAAACCAATGTTAAAATACATACTAAAACATTAAGATCTGAATATCAGAAAAGTAGAAATCAGGAAAAGTTCATACTGAGCTACAACACAATCTTTTCTATGTGAGTGACATACTTTAATGTATACTTTATACTCAGAGAAAACATTTGGCATAGAAGTAAAAAAAAACTGTCCACATTGATTTACAAAACGGGGAAATTATAACTAGAAATTGAGGCAGAACAGTAAAGATAGCAAAAAGCTTTTTCTCATCGTTTAGAGATGATTACTTAACTAAGACATTAAACAAATATCAGAAAAATAATCCAATCCATAGCTTCTTTCACACCACCCTTGTAAAGTTCTAAGGTCAAATTTGGAATAGGCAAGAAAATCTTTGTTTTTATTCATTTTCAGCACTTGCCTAGATGCCCCAAAAAACATGTGTTTACTTCTAGGTGCTTCCAATAGAACAACATTTGCTCTGCTCTGGGACTCACCTGGCACCCCTGAGAGTATGCAAGGCTGGCTAAAAGAAGCTGATATCACAAAATGGGAACAGTTATTAGATTCCAAGAATTCCATTCTAGGAGCTGCCTAAGAGACATAACAAAAAGCACCCTTTTATGTTTCAAATTCTACCAACAGACATGCTGATTTTCAGCTCAATAATGTATTTTGGTTGAGCCTTGTCAGATGGATTTAGGCCTACAAAACATCTTGCCAAGAAAAAAGAAAGTCTTGGCATAGTATTGGGGATGTGCTGCAGCTGACAGCTCCAGTATCTCGGCTTGGTGCAGTGGTAGACAGCCGGCGCGTGTTCGATTACTGACAGGACACCCAATACGGAGGTGTCATTTGCTGAGAATACCGTAGAAGCCAGCGCCATCACCTAGTTAGGTTTCCACTAGATGTGGCGGGACAACGTGCTCGCACATACGAATGGTGGTAGGTAGGAACCCTTCCACCTGACCACCATGTGCAGATAGATTTTGTAGGCCCTGATGAAATGCACAGTATCATTTTGAACACACTGTGTGAAACATGTCGACCACAAATTTAGAGCTGAGCATTGCTCCCCTGGACCATTGAGCCAGCGAGCAGCATCTCCTTTGTATTTTAATAAGGTGGATTACCACTCCATAAAACTTTTCCTGTGAACTATCCAACCTTTTTTAAACAACTCACTCTCATCTACACTTACCCCTAGGGCCCTCAATCCCACGGCACCATATGGCAGGAACAGAAGATCTCAGCTAAAGAGCCTCTTTATGGGTGCCCGTCGGGTATTGCAACGCCGACCCGACGAGGAGCAAGTCCATATAATGAAGCATGACACCTAGCTTTCTGGGTATGTGAGGACTCTAGTTCTACTTAGGAGGATTCCCCTCCTATTTGTGTCCACTCA
The DNA here is from genome assembly GCF_964263255.1 of Lissotriton vulgaris. NCBI lineage: Eukaryota > Metazoa > Chordata > Amphibia > Caudata > Salamandridae > Lissotriton > Lissotriton vulgaris. The sequence continues at coordinate 1,860,951,268 of NC_141689.1, forward strand.
CGTTGGTTTATCCCCCCCATTGGGGAACTGCATACAGTCCTTTGTTCCACGGTATTTGGGCACATACGTGGACCCCGTTAAACAGCCCTTTCAGTCCCTCTCTTTGTTTAAGAACTCTAAAACCACCACATAGTGTTAGGGAAGGATATTTGTCATCAAGGGAGACAGAGGATCTATGGTAATTATTGCTAAAATCTCTCTACTCCTCTGTCAAATTTCCTACACTTAGGAGATATCAATTTTTTTATTCTCCACAAAATCTATTTGACTGTAGCTGACAGAGCAATCAGAAAACTATTGCAAGAAGTGTGGAAGGCCACACATAGGCAATTTACATATGTTTGTAAATTGTCCAAACTTGCGTAATTATTGGAGAGTTGCGAGTACGATCATAATTGACATTTTCAACCGTATGATAGAGATGAGCCCACTTCTCATTATTCTTGGGATCCCACAAACTGAAAGAGGCAAAAAGCATCTGCTAAATAACCAAAATAAGTTATTATTTTATTTGATGCTTTTGGCAAAACATGATGCCTGTAAAAATTATAACTGGTGAATTTCTGTGGCTTTTATACTTTAAACTCTTACATTGTTAGTGAACATTTCACCTAACTATAATGTTACTTTAACCTTTTGATATGTCAGTGAATTTCTAGTTTTTCTTTAAAGTAAAATACTATTTAGTTATAATACATAATCCCAACCCCCCTCCTGTGCATAGCCTTTGGACAGGCCCTGCTTCCAACCCCCAGCAGGCAGCCAAAGGCTGTGTGCACAGGGGGTCGGCCATAGGACCTGGCCGTGGCCAACTCCCCCACATGCAGTTATCCACAGACACCCATCCCCACTCAGCATACTGCCTTCTGCAGAGCACAGCAGAGAGCTGGCCACAGAGAGGCAACACCAGTCGGTGGGCCATAGGGCCTGGCAGCCAACCCTCAGCCGGCTGCTAACCCCATGCCATGTACACCCTTTGGCAAAGGATTATAGGTTTGGCCTTCGGTCCCCGTGGTCCCCATACCCCTGAGCCAAATTGTAAGGGGAGTGGGGTGTGGAATCCCCCCCTAGCCTTATTAGGTTCTGGGGACCCCATCCCCTGAATTGCAGAAGAAAGAGGAGTGAGGCCATGTAGCACCCCCTCCCCAAGTCGTATTAGCCCCTTGGGATCCACATTCCCCGGCAAATCCTATAAAAAAGGAGATGGGCCCACACGACTTACCCTCCCTGAGACCTATTACGCCCCAAGGACTCCATCCCCTGGGGCAACATGACATTATAAAGGAGAGGGGGCTGCGTGGCTCCTTCCCTGAGCCTTATTAGGGAGCTGGGGGGGGGGGGGGGGGGGGGTTCATGTTACTGTTTTTCTTTGTGGGTGATTGAGGTGGCTGTGTATGTCCTGGCCCCGTCTCCTGGGGCCGTTAAAAAAAATAAAAGTTGAGGGGGTTTGCAGCCCGTTCCTGAGCCTTCATAGGCCCCATGGACCCCACCCCTGGGTCCATACCTTATTTTAAAGGTGAGAGGCCACACGTCCCCCCTTTGAAATCCTATTATGACCAAGTCTATAATGGCCCCAGGGACCCCCGGTGCTGCCTTAAATTTAGGTGGATGTCCCGGTGCCACCCTGCATCGTGCAGGAGCTAGACTTGCTCCAGCCCAAAGGGAGCAGCTGCTTTGTGCATGCTTCCTCCAGACGGGAGTAATATGTCTTCTGTTTCCCTGCAAGCATCAATGTGAGCATGGAAACAGAACACAAGTCTGCTTCCAGCCAGCGGGTGCATTTTTAAGTCTCCCGTGACTAAAAGCAGACTAGGGGCTTGATTTAGATCTTGGTGGACAGGTTACTCAGTCACAACGGTGATGGATATCCTGTCCGCCAAAATATAAATCCCAGTAATCTGTCTGTCAAGATTTAGATCAGGCCCTTGGTCTTTGCTTCCATTTTGCAGGAGGTGTAAAAATACTCCCATCAGACACGAGGAAATGAATGATTCCCTGACTGAGCCACGTGCACAGCGACTTACACTCATTCTAGTGACTCAAAGGTATAATACAGGTCCCTGCAGTGCTTGTAGTGCAGAGGCCCCCCCAACACTCCAGAGGGCCACCAACCCTTCAAGGAGGCCCTATTCATCCCAAAGCGAATGAATATCTGGGAGATATGGGAGACTTGGTGGGGCACTCATCACGTTCTGCAGAGGGGCCCATCATTTTGTTTTGTGCCACTGCTGTGAATGCTTGTCACTGACTTATAGCATGCACTTTAACTTTTATTTACTGTGCATCTTCGTAAAATAGTTTGCATACAGTCTCAACAAGTTGAACAGGTTTAATTTATGAAATATAAATATATTGAACTGGATCAGTGAAACATTTTTGGCTGATGCTGTTTCCTATCCTGGGTGCACTTTGTTTTCACACCTTTTACCACTGCATTATGAAAATAATCTTCTGATGTTAGACAGGGGAGTTTCCACATATTTCTTCTGTGGCATTTGTGGTGGTGATATTTTTTGTTGTTTTTTGTGTTTTAGTATTCGAATATTTTATTTCCACCTCTCTTAGTGGAATATGTATGAAGCCCATTTCCCATTCGCAAATGGGCCGATTCTCAGAATTGGCCCGTTTGCAAGAGGGAAAAAGCCTTTTGGGATGCATCATCCCAAAAGTAGACCCTCGCATAATAGGGAATTGCAAAATTTGCTATTCCCTATTTTGTGAATGCATTTAACGAATCGCAAATTGCGATTTCTTAAATGGGATGTAGAAAGCACCCAAATTGTGCGATTTCTCCTAAAGAAATCGCAAACTAGCACCAATTTCAAGTTGGTGGTAATTTGCAATTTCTTTGAAAAATGCACTTTTTGGCATTTTTCACAGTGCCATGTGGTGCACATACATGCCCCTAGGACATGTATGTGCGCCACATGTGCACACATGCTCATTTCAGGGGTGCAACAGGGTGTCCTTATTTCACCCTTGCACCCTTGAAATTGCATTTGCATTTTGCTAGTACCTTATGGGTAGTCGCAAATTGCGGATGTTTTCCCATTCATTCCTATGTGCCTCTAGGCACATAGCAATGAATGGGAAGGTATTCCTTAATTGCGATTTGCAATTTGCTAATCGCAATTAAGGAATGCCAAGGAATCGCATAATATTTGCGAATTTTTTATTACATCCCGTTTTGCAATTCTCAAATAGCGATTCTCTAAAAATCGCTATTTTAGAATCGCAATAACAGTATTTGATACATATGCCCCTTATACTTTCTGTGAAGAGATCTTTGCCACGTGTGCCGACATCACTACACATGTAGGTATATGCTCTGGTAGCAAATTTGGGAAGGATGACAAAGAGTGGCTGGAAAATTGTAAACAGTACCACTAAATAATTGAGGTTTAGAGAAGAAGGAACATTTTAGAGCAGCCATACAAATACAAAAACACAATCTCAAATGAGTAAGACAATTGCTTCATAATTTACACTTCTAAAATTACTAAAGCCAGAATGGGGACAAAACAGGCTCAAATGTACTCCAGCCTAGCCTTGGAGGAAGTTACGCACCACACATGGTCACTCAAATATACTGCAATACACTCCCTCCCAAAGAAATTAGGCAAGAATGGGAAAGTAATAAAAAATGGAATACTGTTTACTTAACATTTTTCAAGGTTGTAATTAATTTACATTTTTATATATATATATATATATATATATATATATATATATATATATATATATATATATATATATATATATATATATATATATATATATATATATATATATATATATATATATATATATTCACTGAAAAAACCATAGGTTATAGACCATATATAGTTAGGAATTCGCATTTACAAAACCTTATTTTACTCACACAAAACCATTGAAATTCCATATATAGTTAGTTGCACTAACTATATATCGCGCACCCGCAATCCACTGCTGATGATGTCACATATTACATCATTCATGACATGGTCAGTGACATCACTGATGACATCTCAAATGACATCACTGATGACATCTCAAATGACATCACTGATGACATCACTGATGACATCTCATTTGACATTACTGATCACATCACTGATGATATCATTCATGTGATAATACGATAAACCTCTTCAGACTCTAATATAACCTTAGATACAATCAGTGTAAACAGACACTCACAGACTGTCACTCATCCATGGAGTTACTCACACACCTAGTCAGTCATGCAAAGAATCAATCACACCCCCATTTCCTCAACTATACAGTTATACAAACTTTACTTATTCAAACATATACTAACACATATTTACTCTCTTATACAATCCCGGATACAAGTTCACAATGATCCATACAGCCACTCACTCATTCACTGGCTCTTATGCACAGTTATTTATATATGTCAACTCTCACATGTACTGTGTTTTACATATGTACTTACTTTGACATGTAGCACTGAGATATCCATTCACTCGCCAATACACTCATGCACACAGTCAACCGCCCATACAGCTGTTTCCACATGCACTTTTGAAACCATACATCTAGTGAATCAACTGCTCACACATCTATGCACAGAGTCATACACCTCCCAGCCACCCACACACACACTCAGTCTCCAATACAAATACTTGGGCAACCAATCAATAACCCATATAGTTACTCATATATCTACTTATCAACACATGCAACAGTTTACAGAACAACAGACATAATGATGCACAAATTAAGACAGTTTAGTCACTAACCCATGCACTCAGTGAGACACATTTAATCACTCACTCATAGTCAGTCATGCACCTACTAAATCCTTCATCCAGACACGTATACATCCACTCATTCTTCAATATGTAAGACATATTTTAACTTTACAGAAACATACAGTCACTGGATGTTGTCATCAGTGATGTCATCAGTGATGTCATTTGAGATGTCATCAGTGATGTCATCAGTGATGTCACCGACCATGTCATGAATGATGTAATATGTGACATCATCAGCAGTGGATTGCGGGTGCGCGATATATAGTTAGTGCAACTAACTATATATGGAATTTCAATGGTTTTGTGTGAGTAAAATAAGGTTTTGTAAATGCGAATTCCTAACTATATATGGTCTATAACCTATGGTTTTTTCAGTGAATATATATATATATATATATATATATATATATATATATATATATATATATATATATATATATATATTTATTGTGTCATAATATTATAACAAGGTTTACAACATGTGCAACACACCTTTAATGCAAGGGGAGGCAGAGCGATGACTCTGGACTCCATCACTCATCTACAGGTGAAATTCATTTCAACACCACCAATCAGATGAAGCCCGACGACAGAGAAATAAACTCCCAAACCCAACAATTTTTTTGCCTTTACTATGCTGGAGAAAGTCAATGTTGTAACGTAGTCCCTCATTCTGAGTAACAATAATTTGTGGAAGAAGGATGGTGTTTACAGGCCAAGGATCAACATCTTTGGCATGTCTAGGAAAGCAGTCATTGGCAGATATCAGTTCTCACCATAGATTATCCTTCATATGGTTGCAGATTCACCTACAGGCTACAGCCTGCTCACTGGTTATCCTTGCCCATCTCAAAATACTGGCTGCAATTAATTTCACGGTTGCTAGGTCTTTCCAGATGGTTACTACAATGTAGGCATCTCACAAGCAAGACAGTCTTTTTTTTTTTTTTTTAAGTTTTATTATTTTATTGCAAGGAAATACAGCAAAGCATTATAATAAACAACACACAAAAAACTACAAAAAAAGCAGAGCAGAATGTCATTAAAAAAAAGAAGAACAAATTATATGATACATTTTTAACATAAAACAGATTGGAATAACAACTATAGAGTACATAAGAAAAAGAATTAAATCAAATCCACTCGGCAATTGGTGCCCATATTTTTTCCCCCATGATTCTTTTTTTAACCCCCTTGTGCTTATAGATAGCAGATTCCATATTAAACATAAATAATAATTTTTCCCTCCACATAAAAAACGTGGGGGGATCCTGACTAATCCATTCTTTGGTAATACAAGATCTAATTGCGGCCATACATAAAAATAGAAAATAAGAAATTGGTCTAGGCCGAGTAGTGGTGTGGTCTATGCCAAGCAATACTAATTCATTAGTTAGCTTTATATTACATTTCAAAATAATAGACAATGTCTATTATTTTGAAATGTAATATAAAGCTAACTAATGAATTAGTATTGCTTGGCATAGACCACAAGCAAGACAGTCTTAATGCTTGTATCAGGTACTGAGATGCATCAAGAGAAGAGTGCACCAGTTTCTCGCCATAGCAAGGGAATTCTATGCCTTACCCACTTCCCTCCTGTCTTAGGTGCTATAGATGTCAGCCATGTTGCCCTTATGACACCTCAACATGTGGAATATCTTGTGCGCAGCCGACACTGATGGGATTCCATCAATGTGCAAGCTGTCTGTAATGCCAGGGACTGCTTCACTGATGTGCACACTGGTCTACTGAAAGTACACATGACAACTACATCTTCCATCAGCCATGTCTTGCTAATTGTTTGGTTGCTGGGAATTTTGGTGGCATGTGGCTCGTAGGTAAGTTATAATATCTTACACTGATGCTGCATGTGCATGAGGGGGATGGCTGCTCAAACATATTCATTCATTATTCACTACAACACAATAAGACATGCATGACTTTTGCCGACTTTGCATGTATTTATACATGAGAGTACAATTAGAATAGAAGCACGTTTATGAAAAAAATGCTTTATTGCTAGTGATCCCGGGTATACCCTATGACCCCATCTCCTCCCCTTTCAGGCGTCTAACAACACGACCTCAACAGAGGTACAATAGGGCACATACACAAGCTATAGTGATCTCTTGACCATATAAGGGACAATAATAAACAGTGTGTTAAAAAAAATTCTATCTTTAAAAAAATTGCAGTTTCATGTATAAATATATATAACAAAATACAGATAAAATCTATAAACATTTTATCAGTGCATTTTCATATATTATAATGTAAGTAATATGAAGAATTACATGTTTGCGACCCATTAGCATTTACCATTTGTTGTAAGAATTGTATAACTACAAATAAAAATGTATGTACAGTACAGCTATATCATATGTGTAATCACAATTTATGCGAGTAAAAAAAAAGTTTTGCCTTATAAAATAGAATGAAAATCCAAAATGTATGTTAGTATTATTAAAAAATAATGCACATTATTAAATGTAAATATACTAAAAGGGATGTATATAAAATTAACATAAAAGTAAAATGTAAAAAATAACACCTTATAAAATCTACATTAAAGAACAAGCAAACGATTTATGCTATAAAGGAGTATAACTTTTTAATGTACAAAATAATAACAAATGCTAACAACTTACTGATAGCACATTTACTATTACCAATAAAAAAAGTTAGACATATTGGCGAAAGTATCATAATTTGGGAAAAGCCTAATTTACTACTCCCACTTCAAACTTAATGACATTGGGGAAAGTGTTGAACGTCAAGGAATTTAGAATTAACATTCCTAATCCAAACTTAACCACATTGAAGAAAGGGCTGGAGTTTGAGGGATTCAGATTTACTATTCCCACTCCAAACATAACCACATTGGAGAAAGCGTTGGAATTTGTGATAGTTCAGATTTATTATTTCAACGTCAATTTTAAGCATATTGGGGAAAGCGTTACTATTCCCACCGGAAACTTAACCACATTATGTAAAGTGTTAAAATTTGAGGGCATCATTTTTATTTTTCCCACTTCAAACTTTGTTGTCTAAGTTACAACTCTTGTGTCAAAGTAGCCTTGTGCACAGCATGATCACTCAGAGGAGTGTAACTCAAAAACTTTGAAAAAGTTTGACTAGTGCAAGTGGCATTGAACATCTCAAGTTCAATGCCACTTGCACTAGTCACCATTTAGTGTACTTCATCAAATGCCCTTGCGGCCTATTCTACATAGGTAAAACTGAGAGACCGCTGCGAATCCGGATCAATGAACACAAGAGTCGAATCAGAACTCAAACCACAAGTTCTCCTATTGCTGAACATTGGCGTAATATGAAACACAATATAGCGCAATTGAAATGTGGGGTACTTGAAACCATTGATATACGTCAAGACAGAGACTGCAACAAGTACTTGTCTCAACGTGAGACACACTGGATTTGGTTCATGCAGACTTTGACTCCACTAGGTCTCAATGACAAATTTGAATTGGCTTGTTTTCTGTGATATGTTATCTTCCGTGATTTAACTGACTTTGCTAGCATTATAGACATATCTGTTGCTGCGATCTTAATTATCACCTTTCTTTTTTGGATCATTCATATCATGTGTTGTGGTTCAGAAATACCATGGTTTCATTGACTCTGTTATTGTATTGTATTTCTCTATTTTTCTCTACTCAGATGTCCTTTAATCTGTTGTGCATTGGATCTTTGGTCCATTATTATTGTTTAACAGCAGGCATTCCCCTCCTCTTCTTCACACTCTAACATGGCCGACTTCAATCACACTCTAGCGCTGGTCCTACTTTTAGTTCAACCACCCCTTGGCTTTTCACACACGCAGATAATGGGCGCCTTCATGACGCCAGTGTTTACTGTTTGCTACCACCGGGCTATCGACACGCTGCTTTTCCAGTCTTTCTCGGGTAAGAGTACACGCATTCATTGCCTGTTTCACATCACGCATTTGCAAGCTCTGATAGTTACAGCCCTTTTATCTCTTGTTTTACAGTGATTACGTACACATTCACAGCGGTAAGCAGCGCGCGCATGTTCATCTATTTACCAGTCACGCCACGTTAAGCATTCATTTGCTAGTGTCACTGACGTTCACTATTTGTTTGCACACAGTGTCGGCCTCGTGAACACTTCGGGATTTGTTCCCGGGTAACTTTATCTGAATTGTAAGTGTTCAGTAACAATATTTTTGTGGCATGTTCATGCTTTACGTGACCAGGAAGACGATGGCAGTTTTCACGGGTGCACACATTTGTTTAACCGTGATAACACAGTGTGTATTGTTTCAATCTTCTGTCTCTATTGAGCACATTCATGTTCACACTAGTCACAACCGTTTTCACTTCAGCTTATCGTCACCCTTCACTCTGTGGCAAGTTTGAGTTTCGTTTTTCACCTCTTTCTCTCGACCCTCTTGCTCTTAGCCTTCAAGTCTCCTCACCTCCGTGGTTGAGCGGTTATAAGCCTGCAGCTTTTTACATTCTTATGACTACAACTGTATCAGTATTATTCTATATCCCTGATGAAGGGCTAATGGATAAGCCCGAAATGCATTGGGATTTACTTCTATATACCTGAAGATTGTGATATTACAATTTCCTGGATGTTGTGATTATGAACATTGTCCTTGGATAAAACATTTTGGTTCATCGCATAAAAGGAGAACTAAAACATTTGGTTGCATTCGTCAATTTCCATTTATAGAACATTAAGCATATTATTTTGACTTTAAAGTTTGGATAAATTGATACTTTTTCAAAGTTTTTGAGTTACACTCCTCTGAGTGATCATGCTGTGCACAAGGCTACTTTGACACATGTCTAGTATTTTCTCTGCATTTCACGACAAAGGGTTTGCAGGACCCTTTTCCTCGTTGCACGCAATTGGCGCATTAAATTGAAGATTGGAATTCTTATGAGTAACAACACTGACTACTAGTTTAAACCGAGTGCATCTAGGTTGCCTCCTCTTCTAAGTTACAACTCTGGCAGCTCTACGAGGTGTGCTTTCCCAGCCACAGGTGATAAAGGTGAACTTGGTTCAATGCACCAGCGATGAATGTGAAAGATACGTTATTTTCGTCCAGCAAAGACACTATTCAGTGTATAATTGTCATAGAAGCATTGTTTTTTTGGGTTATTAACAATCTCATAAAGAGATATGGGGCACTGTGGAAACAGCAACAAACCTTATTTTGTTATTCACAGTTTCACACACTGTACTAAGAAGAACAAAATCTTTTCAGTTAAAAGTATTTATTACTAAAAAAACAATCTGCTTCTCAGTACATCTAAAACTACAAAGAATTTTTATAAAAAAGGCAATAAGACACGTATGGATAACGAGAATGAAATGTACATGTCTAGCATTGTTAAAATGTCATCTAGAACCCAACACCCTAAAGCTTATTTCTAAGTGCTATACTAAAAGATCATGGAATGCAGGGCAAACTTGCAGTCCAGAGTTTCTTGGGGAGAAGAATCGCGCTGCATACCTTGTTGACAGCAAAGGTTGTGTTTATCAGTAGAGGCTGGAACACAGTGTTCCCCGTGAAGGGCAAACACCCACTGCAGTAGCAGTCAGTTGATCTTATCCCAGGACTTGGCTTTATTAGCTTCAGGCGAGATGTAGCACCTGCAAAGTGTGAAGTGTGCTGGCAGCAGGTCAGACATTGGAATTTCTGACATATGTTTAGGAACGTCTGACATAGATGTTTCCATATGAAAATATAAGGGGAAAAGAAGTAAATTCAGACTACATTATTTTGGGTATGTGTCTGTATGTGCTTTAATTTAACTTAGACATGGAAAGGAGTAGGCATTTGAACTTTGTGCTATCACAGCTGCTAAAAAGATAAGGTCTGGCGACATCTGTGTCTAAAGGTAGAGATGACAATGATTCTGCATAAATCAGGGAATATGTCTACTTCCATTGTCTAAGTTAAGGAAGATGGTGGCCTCCAAGTAATAGGATGGAGTGATACCTTAGGGACGTTACATCAACTTAACCACATTAGAGAAAATTCTAAATCCAGTTGCTGGTCAGCAACTGGAGTTATCATTAAAGTTAAATGTTAAGTAAAGTTTTACGAACTAAAGCGGTATTTTAGACGAATGGTGACAATGTAGAGGGAAATAAATGAGGCATTCTAAAATCACATTTGGAATACAACTTACATTTCAATTAACATACATAAAATGTACAAAAGGGAAAGATTATGAGATATAGAACTAAAGAACGTGGGCCATATATAGGTAGCTAAATACCGGTCGGTAACGGCTAAAAATCGGTAAATTTGCCGTTACCGACCGGTATTAAGCTTTGTCTAATGTAGGTGGCTTGATTTTAGGATTCGGTAACCTACCGATTCAGTAATTTAAGGATTCTGAAAATTTCCGAATCATTAAAATACCGAATCGGTAAATTACTGAATCCTGAAATACTATGTAGGGAGCACTCAAGTGAGTGCATTTTTGACTTAAGAAATCGTTATTTGCCACCAACTACAAGTTGGTGGTAAATATCAAAAACCTTTAAAAAAGCAATTTTGTGCTTTTTTTAAAAGTGCCATTTGGCAGACATACATGCCCTTAGGGCATGTATGTGTGCCACATGTGTACACATGCACAATTCAGGGGTGCAACAGGGTGTCAATTTGACACCCTGCCACCCTTGAATATGATCCCCCTATTACCGATTCTGTATTTACCGAATCGGTAATGGTGAATAACATCCCATTCATGGACCTCCAGGCCCATAGGAATGGAATGGGAATTACCGAATCAGTAAATACCGAATAGGTAATACTGAATATTACCGATTTGGTAAAATTTACCAAATTTTTACCTACACACTATTTACTGATTCTTAAATACCGAATCGGTAAAATTCGGTATTTAAGAATAGGTAAATAAAGATTACCTACATATGGTTCCAAATGTTCACAGACTTACCTGGTTTATGGATGATAGAAGGCCTAATTGCTGCTGCTTGGATGTCCCCTGATGTTTAGTAGGATGTTTTCACAATATTGACACCAGGGACTATTTTCTGACTGTAGCTGCCAAGTGAGAGAGAGACACATATAAAGGAATAAAAACATCCAGTGCCCTACCTGATGATGGTAGGGTTATGGGGTGGATACAAAGCATGACACACAGAGGGAAATATTCTCAAGGAGTTATCTCTGAGTTAGCAGCACTTTATCGCAGCCAAATTCACAATAAATCTATCACCCCATTCACAAGCTTGTGCTAACAGCCCATAGCACCAGTTTACCTGTGATCGCAGCCGCAAAAACCATCACCACAGAAGACCCCCGCAACTACCGCTAATGAGAAGCAGAGTAGGCGTTCCCGTGCAAAAAACTGTGACAACACCACGTCACAACATTCTCAACGACCAGCCAGATCGGCGATGAGAACCCAAAATAGGTGATAAGGCACGTTAGCAGCAGGAAATTAACACCTGCTCTGACCTGGTATAAAGTCTGACGGCAGCCTGCACCAGAAAAGGGAGCCAAGACCAGAGCCACACATGAAGGGCAACAGACGCCATGGAGCCACTGACCATGCAAGTGGGAGCCCCAACAGGGCCACAACACCCACCGCCACCCCAGGACACCCCCGTACCACCATCGAGGCAGCCAAAGACAGCGACCCTCAGAAAATGCACCAACCTCACAGACCCAACACCAGAGAATGTCATTGCCCACCACAGGCCCAAAAGGATAACCATCCTTCGCATCCTGACCATAAATGTCCACAGGCTGACAGTACCAACACAGCTTACAACGAACATCCAACCTCAGACAAAGCTGCAGGCCAATCCAAGTCCCTCACACCGGTCATGGATGACACCATCCACTTGGTAGCACACTATCTATACTTCCCCCACACTGCGCAGGAACATCCAGAGACCAAGCAATGCGTCTACGTCACAGCTGGCAACCCGCATGAGTTATGGGCCAATTGACTGTACGCATTTCTAACTTGTGCCCCCTGGCAACACTGCACACAATAAGCGTAAAAGAAAGCGCACATATCCCATCAATGTTCAGGCAATAACGGCCCAACGGGGAATCTCCACCAACGTCGTCGCCAACCACGCAGGCAGTGTGCATGATCCCTACTCCTTCTGACAGTCCATCATCCACCTGCGCTACCAGGATGGCACCCTAGGAAATGCACTGCTCGTTGGCAAATACCAAATGAACACACCACACAACTTAACTCCACACTCATGCACCTCACAACACTGGAAATGCACATGTCACAAGCTCACATACAATATGCCAAACAACATGCACACCCACCAGACATGACAGCAAAACTTACTGTGGGAACCGGGGCCAGCAATGTACATCAGCCATCAATGGCATGGTACCTCAGCCACACAATAGCAGAATGTGGGAAGAGTTGTGGACCAGGCATGTGCGAAGGAGGCAAGTGACCGATTAATAAGAATGTACACAATGCCAAGGGTGGCTTGGATGTGAGGGTCAGACTGCAGTATGCAGACCACACACATAACCATGTCGGAACACATCACTGGTGTTTGGAGTGTAGTGGACATTGGACGCAACCATGTCACCCCAGCCAGTGGGGAAGAAAGAACACGGAAATGTAGCTTGTTATGTCCCCCCGTAAGCGTGAGCAGAGTGGCTTGCCTGGTGTATGCCAGGCGAGCGTTGGGGTGTGAATAAAAGGCACGTAACTCTGGGCGTGGTCCTCTTCCGGAATGCCTAACGTCTCTGCCAGGGCAGACGCCTCTCACCCCACCATGAGGCCGATGCCATTGCCGTGAGCAGTGTGGCCTGTGATCCTGTGCACCTGTTGCACCCCAGGACGCTGGTCATTGAACCAGTTCTGCCCGCCCCTGCGTACCCAGGCCTCAATGCCCACCTGCCGACACTGGCGTGTGTCGAAGAGGGCCCACCTTGTGCCGGTGCAATCTCCAAACCCGAGGGCCATAACCTTGGCAGCCTCCTCAGACCATCACGGCCTTCGCAACACAGGCCGCAGTACTCCTTTCTCGGCGACGTACTCTGCCGGCAGACACAGCAGACAAGTGGGTCACACATTTGGAACTGAGTCTTGATTACACCATGGAAGAGAACATTAATTAGGGCTGAGTTTATGTCACTTTACTCCCTTCGATGTGGTGATACCAAGTCTGTGCATTGCATCACAATTACACGTGCATGTGGGCCCACGTGGACTACTGCCCTCGGCCTACGCTGCGCTCGAGTAAGTCACACAATTGGAACTGAGGATTGATTTTTCAAAGACAGAGTACATATCATTGAACGCAAGGAGAGGCGTAAGAAAAATACGCATTGAAGTCGGGAGGAAAAAAGGATCTTCGTTACAGAGGTGATCGAACACCACAGACAACTGCCCTGGTGTCACTAACTCTGTGTATCCCAGCCTAGACACGTCGCTGTGGGCCACTGCTGACCGCTGCTTCCGGTCTACACTGCAGTCCAGTTGGTCAGAGAGTCTTGATTTAGCAATGGCAGAGCTCATATCAGTGTACCGGCATCATCGCAGACTGCATCCCCTCTCAGCCCCAAGTGCCACTAAGTCTGTTCCCCGACATTCATGGACAAGCTCAGGTCGAACTTTGGTGGAGTCTGAGTCTATGGACTAGGAGGTAGTTTTTATTCTCATGTAGCTGATACTGAATTGGTGGTGGCAACGAGGCTGGTGCATTCCACTCCTCCATTTTCTGCTTCCGGACATCTACTGCCTTCTGCATCATGCCCTGGAGGACACCTTCCACTGTCCTCCGTGACCCTCTGCCACAGTCCACTTGGACATCGTTGAGTACCCGCTCAGTCTGCGTGGCCCTACCTCAGTGGACCGCAAGTCACCATTCCCTGGCGGTGTGCCTGTGCCGGCCGCTGTGCATCCGGGGCCACTAACTCTTTGCAGTTCAAGTCAGGGACCCTGTTTGATTCAATATTATATGGCCTCTGAGATGATGGCCTTGGGGTAGTCAACGTCATGTGTCTGTGGCGCTGCTCTGTCTGCTGCCTCCGGCCTCAGCTGCGGTCCATCAAGGCTCACACATCCAATCGAGTCCTGACCGGCCTGAACATTGCACCACCGCAGGAGGCACACACCACCATCGCCAGGACCACCTCCAACCGGCATCTGCCAGAGTCGAAATAGTGGTACTGGCAGACTGACGGAGTTGCTCACACCTGTTGTGGATGCCATCATCTGCCTGATACCCTGCTCAGCACTCCAGGTGCCACTGCCTTAGTTCACTGCAAACCCATGAGTTTTGTGCTGTGGAGAAGTTGCGCAGCAATGTCACCTCAGGCAGTGTGGGAGACCGGGAACGTGGATGAGAAATATGATGCAGGTATAACACACCCCACTGCATCTGCATCAGGAATATCCAGAAGAGACACAATCCTAGCCATTTTCTTCACATGAGCGCGCTCAGCTCTAATGCCTCAACCTCAGTGCACTGCAATTCTCAGACACTTCTGTTTGAATGTTGGGTGACTTCTGTACTTGCTCCAGTTCCCTCCATGTTGCTCAGCAGTTGACTCTGTTATGCTGGTGTTTCCTGTTTCTGTTTCAATGGTGTCCACTGTTCAAGTTGTTGCCAGCAACAACCACTCTGTGCGGGCTGGCTCAAACTCACCCCATACCCATCCAGCACAGGCGTCACTGCACATGTGGCCCTGCCAATAAAGAGGCCGGGTGCACATGCCTGTAGCCAGTTCCATTTACTATCTGTGTGTGTTCCTGTGGTCTTGTTGTATGCATGAGGGCCCTGGGCCCTCCGACATTACATTGTGTAGTGTGGCTCACTGGTTAGAGGCGGCAGACCCGAGAGCAGAGGACGGCCCGGGACCAGGGTTCGATTCCCGGCGCGGCAGGTTTCTGGACCAGGGTCAGCGGACTCGATAATTCTCTCGCCTCGGCGCCCACTCTGATCAGCGTTCACACTCGGCAACTCTGGGCATTAGCTTGCCTCATCTTCACTAACGGCCCCACCAGACTGCCGGGGATGCCTGGTCTCACCCTGGAGATACCCATTAAGGGACCATCTCTCAGGGAAGCCAGGAAGGGTTTCGCAGCAGTCGAAGCGCCTTGGGACCCTACGGGTAAGTAGTGCGCTATATAAATGCCTATACATACATACATATACATGCTGTGTACAGTGGACGCAGACATGTCACCGCAGGCAGCGGGTTAGAGCTTGGACATGTAGCTTTGTTGTCACCCACTCAATACGTAAGAGGAGTGCACTGGGCCGTCGTATGCAGAGCCAATGTGGGTGTGTGACTGATATTTGCGTGCCCCTGGGCGTGGTTCTGTACTGGAAATGTGCATTTGCATGTATCTCTGTGGCAGTGTGGGTCTCCTTTGTGGGGTGTAGGTGGTCCCTGAAGGGTATTAGACACCCACGTATGTGATCTAGTTCACCTTCCATGGGTTTGGATCCCACCCGCACCTGTACGGCCACCTCCTTTTGGCGTTCTGACACCTGGCATTGGGATGCCATGTGTGGGTTGTCAAGTGTTGGGAGCCAGCCGTGCTTGCGGGTGCTTCCTGCTGTGTGGTCTGTTGCAGGGTTTGGGTTCTCCTCTATTTAGCTTGTCTGCCCTGGTCCAGGTGGTGGGTTGCGTGGGATGTCCATGGGCTGTTGTAGGGTGTCGGTACCGAAGGCGTGGTGGTCCTCTCCGGCATCACTCATGGGTGGTCTGGTCTGCTCTGCTGGAGGTGTTGTGTGTCCCTATGCAATGTGAAAGGGGGAGATGCATATTGACATTGTGTTGACATGTATGTTGACACATTGTTCTTGTTTACATGCAAACTGTATGTAGATTGTGACTGCTTTGGAGGTGCTGGATTTAGATGCGGGAGAGTGGATATTTGGACTACATGACGGATGTGAGGTTGTACGAGTACATTTCCATCTCACAGTTTCCAGCTCTGTCAGATGTAGTTGGCCTTTCTCAGCGCATGTACGAAGCCAGTTGGCTCCTCTGTTCTGCAGTGTCGGGGTTGCACATTGTACCACATTGTCATCAATATGGTAGTGCTGTTATTGCTATGTGTGTGTGCTGCAGTGTGCCACGGGGAACAGGGACATGATTCCAGGGTCATTGTGGGTGTGCAGTGTGCTACACATCATTGTGCATGTGTGCCATTGTGCCTATCTCCCCCCGTTCCCCCAGTCCCTGGTCGTTACTTACCCTGTTGATGTTGTGTGAGGTCCTACTGAGCTGTGTCCGGACTGCCGACTCTTTGCACTATCTCCACACTGATAACTGTGGCCTCCGTTTCCTCCAGCTCCTCCTGTGGCGCAGGACTCCCACCTCCTGTCGCCGTTGCTGCCTTCCTGTTGGCAGCAGGTTTGCGCCGGTTTAAATTTTCACATCATGCCAGCACCTCTTAGCCTCCTCCATTGACCTCCTCAACACTCCGACTGCATTCACGGTAGTCTGATTGTGGGTCAGTTGATGGTAGTGTTCTGTCACCTTCGTTATGCTGATCTGGTTTCCCTGTGGACTGCACCCCGTCTTCCTCTTCCTCTTCTCCTTGGCCTTCCCCTACCCCGTTGTTCCTTGCTGGTGGTCTGTGGGGCTTGTGGGGCTCGCGTTGGCCTCTACGCTCGGTCAGGGTGCATCCAAGTTGATACGCACTTTGGATTGTTTCTGGTGTGTTGTTTTTGTAGCTTTTATAGTGCATTTTCCCTCCAGACGCATGGGATTTGCAGGCTTCCCACTGTTTTTCGCTGCTTTTTGTATCTCGATTGGCCTCATCGCAACTTTTTTTGCGCTCATGTTTTGCATTTTTGCAGAGTGGCATTGATTTTAACTTCATCACTTGAAGCGTTATCTGGAGACTATTGCATGGTACCACCGCGTTGTGAACACTTAGTTAACACAGTGTAATTTTCCTGCGATAGACTGCGGTGATGAGAGTTGTGTTAAGTTACTTTTGCGATGGTTATCACACGTTCTTGAGAATATGGCCCATAGATGTTTCTCCTGAGGTTAACACATGGCCTAAAGGAAATATTCTTGTGCTGCTGTTACAATGGATATGTTTTAGGGATAGAAAGGGGCTTAATTGTTATCTGGCGTTACAGGGTTGCCTGCAATAGGCAGCCCAAATAGCCGGTGTGGGTTGAGGGTGCATTGTGAGGAGGACAGTCTCCTTGAGGGTGTGAGTCATAGATGGGATCCAGGTATGCCTCCAGGAATAGCTTGTGTCTTCTGAATCTTGCAGAAGTACTCCTTGACCTACTTCCTTTCATCCTGCCACTTCTTCTTAAAGTCCTCCACGCTCCATCCTTCTCACACAATGCATTGACAACGTCAGTGACCTACTAACACAAGGCTGCCTCCTGAGCTCTATTGAGAGTGAACGGAGGCAGCCAAAATAATTCATTATAGTGTATTACTAGAAATTTAACTACAAGGGCTGTCTACTCCACAGTAATATTCTGCTTCCTCTATTCATAGTTGTTATACTGCTGCTGCTCAGCCTGAGAGAGAGAATGTGGGTGAATGGAATATTTGTGTGTGTGAGTGTCAGTTGGAGATGGGCTGAGCAGCAGTGAAGCTGCTCCTGGTGGGACTCTCATCCTGGAAACACCTTACCTACAATAAATCTGCATGGAAATATACCTGGACTACTTATCTTATTTACAACAGTAGTCTGCAACCTGGAGGCCAGGTGTGTTTCCTGATGGATGCAGGGTCACATAATCCAGGAGGAAAAAGGCAGATCCTAGTGTGTGGTCTGCATTTATGTGTTGTGAAGGTAAAGGGTTCCAAGCGTGTGTGATTTGGGATATGTGTGCAGTATCTGCCTATTTCCTTCCATTTTGAGGTCTTCATTTCAGTGGCGAGCGTCACCATGTCCACAGAGATAGTTCCACCCTGCATGCTTAGGTCTCTGCCCTGCTGGCGGATATGTCTTTAAAGTAGGTGCTATATAAACTACAGTTGTAAAGTTGCTACTAGTAACTTTATTGCTATAAATACTGTTGATCCATCCCATCATAGTAGGGAATGAAGACATGCCACACTACACCTGAGTGTAAATTTACAATTGGAGATTGTGAATAGCAAAAAAAGGTGCAGCGTTACAGCTAGTTGTGCTAGTCAATGTACACGATTAAAACTGCGTCTATATATTTTGGGAATATCCCCCATGTTTTAACCCCTTGCGTGCACATGACGGAACCACACCGCCATTAGCCATGGGCGGCGTGTGCTTATGACGGCGTGGTTCTGTCATGTGGCTGCTGCTCCGCACACGCGGCATTAATTCCCCGCCTGTGCGGGCGAATTAATGAGCGGGCGGGGCCGTGACGGAACCACGCCGTCATGAGCACATGCCACCCGTGACTCATGACGCGTGGTTCCATCACAAGCACAGCAGCGTCGCTCTCAACCCCCACCCCCGCGCCACGGTGAAATTCGTGCCGCGGCGACGGGGTTAAATTAGCAAAAGTATGCAGCGCTCTCCTTATGGCCCTTTGTCTAAAATTAGCAGTGCTTGTTCATGCTTTAATTGAAAATAGACACTTTATTTTCTGATATTAAATAACAAATAGTTTTTCGGAGAGGATTCCTTTTTGCGGACCAAATAGTATTTTGGTTGCAAGCTTTCAGGAATACGAGGTCCCTTCCTTAGGCAAGAATGATAACACAAATTATCTGAATTTACTTTTATATGACAAACAATGAAGTTCATTTTATGTAGGGCATGGTTTTCCATACACTGTAAAATAAACATCGGCTTCTTTTTCATAGTCAATCTGCCACTGCCTGATAGAGAGGCCTTATTTGGTACTAAGAGCTGGTAAATAAATACTTTTTTTAAGGAAAGCTAAGATTTACATTTGCTAAACTGCTTGATGAGTCACTTAAAACAAAATGTTCTTTCATCCTATTAGTACTGAGTTCCTATATGTGATTTTAAAGATAAATAGAAAAAGAAAATAAATCCTTTTAGTCACGGTACAGTACATTCATGTGTCTGAAAGGGAACGAACTTCTGGACTTTATCCTTCCATTCGAACTCTTTGGTTCTAGTGCCACTCTGTGGTCATTGTTAGGTAGTACAATATTTCCTACCACCATGGAAAACAACTGCACTGTATTTTTTTTCATTTACTATATGGAATGTTTCGGAAGTGACATCGTGCACCGTATGACCGATGACATCAGATGATTGCCAATTGTCCCAGCGAAAGCCCATCAATATTATCCTGTTTGTTTCTGGGAGATTGGGGTAAGAGCAACAGGGCTGATTCACAGACCTAATCTGAGATAAAATCCTAAACTTACTACTGTTGGTATTCACAGAAGGCATTTAGTAGTAGTAACTTTACTACTATTAAATGCCTTCTGTGAATACCAAAAGTAGTAAGTTTAAGGATTTTATCTCAGATTAGTTCTGTGAATCGACTCCAACGAGAGGAAACCAAGAAAGTATAAAGAAACTTGGGGCCATATAATCAAGAACGGCGATAGCATTATCGCTACATTATCGCCGCTTTAGCGGCAGGATAAGCGGAGATAAGGGGCTTGATAATATGCCCTTGTTAATTCCCATAGAAGCCCAGGTTTGATGTCCTGCACACCAGAACCTGGGCTCTATGGGAATTCACAAGCGCATATTTTCAAAACCCCTTATCACCGCTTTAGGGCAGTTTCCTGCCACTACAGTGGCGATAATGTTATCGCTGTTCTTGATAATATGGCCCATGGTTACTTTCCTGTAGTGCTGTTACCTGCATTACCCTCCAGAACAGAGGTCAGTAGGGCAGTGCCAGTGGGTTTACGGGGCAGGTCATATGTAGAAATTGTAACTGCGGGCTCATATGCATAATCTTAATGTTCTTCACTTACTACCACTAACTACAGCATTCTTGGTGAAAAATGAAGGAAACAGAAGCAACCATCTAAGGGAAATCTAGCATTTCCGCTAAAATTATATTGATGCGTATAAACAAACATTTTAATACAATGTAAGCCAATAAAAATAAATACCTGAATCTGCGTCCACGGCTTCAACTTTAATTACAAACTCGCCTGGATCTCTGTTTTCTGAAACCGAGGCTTCATATAGGTGCTGCTTAAATGACGGTGTGACGTCATTAACGTCAATAACGGTGACGGTAAAAGACTGAGTTGAGGAGAGTGAGGGAACACCACAGTCTGATGCCACAACAGTTAAACTGTAGTACTTCTCGACTTCGTGGTCCAGCCTAGAAGACAGGGTCAGCAATCCTAAAGAATATTAAAAAATCAAGTTCACAGTAAAACTTCCTTTAGTCACAGTTGATTTTCAGAAGGTTGCATTGTCATGATCAATCATGGAGTTATGTGCATTTCCACATTAAACGTTTAGTGTTTTTGCTACCACAGAAAAAATATTTTCTTTCTATACTCACATTTTTGTACAACGCCGTGTAAGGTACCTGGGTCAGATTGGGACCAAAAATTGGCCCGGGTAACCCAAAAAAAGAGACCCACATTCATGTAGCGCAATCCTTCAGAAAACATTTAGGAGCAGATATACAAGCCCCTTGCGCCACTTTTGCGTCATTTTTCAAATGGGGAAAATGACGCAAAAGTGGCGCAAGGGGCTTGTAAATCTGCCCTTTAGTGGCTAATATGCCTACCCTCGCTATAGCCTGAGTCACTAAGGGGCATATTATCAAGGGGGTTTATCTCCGCTTTTTTGGCTTTAAAAGCCAAGAAAGCGGAGATAAAATTATCTCCCTATTACCTAGCTGTCGCTAACACCAGTTAGCGACCGCTAGTAGGAGATAGCAACCATCTTGGGCCTCACTTTGCATGTCAGTGATATTTATCACTAATGACATGACACTAGTGAGTCCTAAATTTACTACTCCTAAACTGAGAAAAATCCTAACTTTAAGACTTTCGGTATTCACAGAAGGCATTTAGGAGTCCTAAAGTTAGGACTCCTAACTTCTGTGAATACCGAAATGAGTAAGTGTCTACTGTGAATACCAAAATGAGTAAGTGCCATCTGTGAATACGAAAATGGTAGTAAGTTTACTATTTTGTCTTAAGTTAGTTCGGTGAATCCGGCCCTGAATCATTCAAATGTGTAAATCAATATATTGGAAATAACATAAAACAGTGAGAGTTACATGGTGTAAAAGTCAAATATATTCTATATTGGTTGGCACCATATGTTAAAAGTATTTGGTCTGAAGAAACACAGCCACCTTTAAACGTCACACAGTGGTTGGGGTTGCCTGTACTAATGAAATTGTATTACTATCCAAAGAACTCTTTTTAGTAATCTCAGAATAAAGAAAGACTGTTTAAAAAATGTTTAAAAAACAATACGTGTC
The DNA here is from genome assembly GCF_964263255.1 of Lissotriton vulgaris. Taxonomy (NCBI): domain Eukaryota; kingdom Metazoa; phylum Chordata; class Amphibia; order Caudata; family Salamandridae; genus Lissotriton; species Lissotriton vulgaris. Next base: position 1,860,973,428 of record NC_141689.1, read on the forward strand.
TAAATCCATGCTTTGTACTTTTCATGCTACTTCTCGATGCTGGTTCATAGGTCACTGTGCTGCAGTGGAAAGATGATATCTAGAATCACTGGATTTATGCGATTCAGTGTCTGCTGCATTTTGGTCATAATTATGGATTTGCTGCATTTGCCATTTAATCCACCATTCACTGCATAATCTGCAGATTTTATCCCCAAAAATGTTTTCTAACTCGATTGGTTCATAAGTTACTAAAAACTTGGCAACACGTGTTCCTGCATATTGGAAGGCTCTTTGCAAAGGTTGACTGCTCATCTATCAGTTTTATTGCAGTATTTTGTTGTTAAGCTGATACTAATAAGGTAAAACGCTTGCCCAGACAGGTTTACACTGTTTAAAAAATGTGAAGAAAGAAAGCAATACTATAACAAAATGTACCACGTTATGCATCATAATTTGCATTTTCTTGTCGCATAATTTGGTCTTTTCCTGATGCATAATTACAGTGGGTCTAATTATAATTGATGCACTGCAAGTAACAAATGGACATCCATGACAAAAGAAGTAACTCACTGAGCTATCTACATAAAATTTATCAGTGATCTGCAAGCTGCACGTTGTTCTTTGCAGCAAGCGCACTAACCACATGTGCTAACGTATGACGAATAAAAACTCTGACTAGAAAGAACACAGATCTCTCCAGCAAGGGCATGTCACTCTCTAAATAACTGGACATTTGCTAGTAAATTAAAAAATTACAATTTAGGCTGGCCAGTCCGAGGTGAAAATGGCCACAACACCTGACCATCCAGTGGGGCCTATCCGCCTTTTGTGCACTACCTCCCCCTCCAACTATGACTAAAGTGTTAAGGCCTGGCGGAGGAGTGGATCATATGAAAACATTGCTTTAGTTCTGGGCAGGCTCACCCCATGGCGGCCAAGTTGAGAAAGGCCCAGCGGGAACAAAGCACTGCTGTTTGGGCGGGGTGGCCCCACAGTGGACATGGTGAAGGTGCCAAATCCACAGTTGTGGCCGCCCAATGATGCAGCTGCAGGCCTAAGCATCCCTGCCAGTCCCTCCTCATAACTTAGCACTATGAGTCTCAAGCCCACCTGCTCCTGTCTGCTACATACACAAACCCAAATTCAATCATTTGATAAATTGTAATTATTCTAAATCACAGATCCCTACTTCCTCAAAATTCAGGATAACACATCGACATGGAACGTTCACTCGAGTTCCAAATTCTAGCTTACTAGACCATTCATGTATTTTTTTTCTAGTACCTAAATAAATGTCTCCACCTCAGAATTTGAGATTTATCATCCATCACCGTGACCATCAACATATGTCACAGTTCCAAAAAGGATCATCAATAAACAAAGGTTTATCATAAATGGCTGACACAGGCAAGCGACGTGGTCGCCCCCATGAGAGTCATTAAAACCAAACGCCCGCACGACGCTCAGCGTTGGTATACCGACCAACTTAAACAGAACAAATTAGCTCTTAGACAAGCTGAGCGCAGATGGAGACGCAACTACGATCCCCTACTAAAAATCACCTACATTGACCTACTAAAATTGTATATAAAATTCATCCTTTCGGCCAAAACTTCTTATTTCTCCCAGAAAATTCTCAGTTCTGCTTCCAAAACCAAGGACATCTTCTCAATCGTAGGAGAACTCTCTTTGCCTGACCGTATCACTGCGCAATCTCAACCCTCACAAGTTCTTTGTGATTCACTCAATTCATTCTTTATCGAGAAAATCTCTACCATCAAAAACAATATTCCTTCCCCTTGTCTGTCCGAATTCCCCCCATCTCCCAGACTGAATACACCTCCCTATTACACGCAGTCAGCTCTGGCTCCCCAAATGACTGCTGCCCCCCTCAAATTCTAAAAGCTGCTTTTCTGGCCTGTCCAGGCCCCCCCTGGCTCTCCTCAATGATTCACTTGCTACAGGCTCTGTCCCCGATGCTTTCAAACAAGCTGTCGTTGTGATCTCACTGTGACTGCTCGCATTGACTGACGATATTACCCTGCCTCTAGCATTTGCCCGCTTTGCCCTGACTAGCGCTCGCATTGCCGAATTGTATAATTTAATTTGTGCTCCATTTCGCTAGTGCCTCCCTGCCCACAGCGCTATTTACTTAAATTCCCCAACCGGTTCCGGTTTCGCTTCTGCCGCCATTTTTGTTGTTGTTGTGCCTAGGAGCCCGCCCTCTCCACCATGCACCCGGCTCCCAGCTGCTCCTCCCTCGCCCCTCCCCTTCCACTATCCATATATGACAGATGCATTCGCGCGAAGCGTTCACGCGCAGCGGTCGCGCCCTATGTGCGCCGAAGGTACGCCAAAGGTAAGCCCGTCTACGCCCATCCGCGCCTGGTTCGGGCCCAGTGCCAGACCCCCTGGTCCCCGCAAACCGCACTCCTCCCGCATAACGTATGACGCCGCCATCCTCCTAGCCCTTAACCCCGGACGCACACCACAATGCTACGAAGCTACCCCAGGACGTACCCACGGTCACTTCGCCTGCCACTCCTGCAATTTCGCCTGCATCAAGACCCACACCAAATCCACGACCTCCAAACACAGCTCCGACTCTGACCACCTAAAGTGCATCCTGCTGAACACCCGCTCGGTCCACAGACACGCCACTGAACTCTGGGACCTACTCGACACTGCGTCACCGGACATCGTCTTCCTTACAGAAACCTGGATGAACGCATCATCAGCACCTGACATCGCTATAGCCATCCCGGACGCTTACAAGATCATCCGACAAGACCGCACCAACCAAACAGAAGAAGGCATCGCCATCGTCCATAAGAACCCCATCAGAATCACGACTAGCTTCGACGATAACCTTGCAACCGCCGAACACCTCCACTTCCAGATCCACACTGACCCCAGGACCACACTTAGAGGCACCCTCATCTACAGACCACCAGGAACCCGTAAACAATTCAGCGAAGACATCACTGATTTCATCATCCCACATGCCCTCCCCTCCGAGAACTACATTCTACTGGGAGACTTCAACTTCCACCTAGAAAAGAAAAACGACAGCAACACCGCCACCCTTCTGGACAACCTGGCCAATCTCGGACTCAAACAGCTCGTTGACACCCCCACCCATGTAGCCGGACATATGCTCGACTCTATCTTCACCTCCTGCAAACACATCTCCTTCGATCACACCACAGCTCTCCATTGGACGGACCACAGCTGTGTTCACTTCAGCTACCAAACTACCACGATCCACAACCCCCCACAACCTATTCCCCGAAGAAACTGGAACAAAATCACCACCGACCAACTCCTCACATCGCTCAACCAAAACCCTCCCACCCTCTCATCGGACCCAAACGAAGCTGCCACCAAACTCAAACAATGGATCACTCACAGCGTTGATGAATTAGCACCCTTGAAAAACCACCAAACCAAACAGGGTAGCAAAAAGGCCCCCTTGTTCAACGATGACCTTAAGAAATCCAAGAAACTATGCCGTACTCTCGAGAAAACATGGAGAAAAAACCCAACCACTGACAACCTGACCACCTTCAAAGCATCCACCCGCAAACACCACCAATTGATCCGATCCACCAAGAAATCAGCATTCAAGGATTGACTCGACAACAACGCCCATAACAGCAAGGAACTTTTCAACATCGTAAAAGAATTTACCAACCCCACCGCAGCCTCAAACGACATTACTCCCTCTTTCTTCTACAACAAAATTGCCGACATACATAACAGTTTTAAGAACATTTCCAAAGAACAGTCCACTCCACCCACCTCCGAACCTAAACCGCTCTCTAGCAACCTTAACGCCTGGAACCCAATCACCACTCACTCATCCGCCTAATGAACTCCATCCATTCAGGTTCGCCAACTGACCCCTGCCCCCACCACATCTTCAACAAAGCAGACTCCATCATCGCACCCCATCTCCGTGATGTCATCAACTGCTCCTTCAACTCCGCTACCTTCCCAGAAAGCTGGAAACACGCCGAACTCAGCGCTCTCCTGAAGAAACCCACAGCAGCCCCCTCTGAACTTAAGAACTACCGCCCCATTTCCCTCCTCCCATTCCCTGCCAAAGTCATTGAGAAAGCCGTCAATAGCCAGTTCGCCGCCTTCCTTGAATCCAACTACTCTCTCGACCCCTCACAGTCCGGCTTCCGAGCCAAACACAGCACCAAAACCGCCCTCATTGCAGCGACAGACGACATCCGATCGCTACTGGACAACGGAGAAACAGTCGCCCTCATCCTACTCGACCTCTCCGCCGCCTTCGACACAGTCTGTCTTAACACCCTCATACAATGCCTCAGCAACGTCGGAGTACAAGAAAAAGCCTTGGACTGGATCATCTCGTTCCTCGCCGGGAGAACCCAGAGAATCCGACTCCCCCCATTCAAATCAGAGGCCACCGAAGTCATCTGCGGAGTACCACAAGGATCATCACGCAGTCCCACCCCCTTCAACGTTTACATGAGTCCCCTCGCATCCATCGCGCGACGACACAACCTCAACATCATCTCCTACGCTGACGACACCCAGCTGATCCTTTCCCTCACCAAAGACCCCAACACCGCCAAAACCAATCTTCATGAAGGCATGAAAGAAGTAGCCGAATGGATGAAAAACAGCCACCTAAAACTTAACTCAGACAAAACGGAAGTCCTCATCCTAGGGTCATCCCCCTCTGCCTGGGACGACTCATGGTGGCAATCGGCCCTGGGCACAGCACCCATACCCACAGACCACGCACGTAACCTAGGCTTCATCCTAGACTCCTCCCTCTCGATGACCAGACAAGTCAACGCCGTCTCATCCTCTTGCTTCAACGTACTTCGTATGCTCAAAAAAATCTTCAGTTGGATCCCACCGAAACAAGAAAGACTACCACCCACGCACTGGTCACTAGCCGACTGGACTATGGAAACACCCTCTATGCCGGAACCACAGCCAAATTACAGAAAAAACTCCAACGCATCCAAAATGCATCAGCCAGACTCATATTGGACATCCCTCGCCAAGCTCACATTACCGGCCACCTGAAAGACCTCCACTGGCTTCCCGTCAACAAGAGAATAACGGTCCGTCTCCTCACCCACGCACACAAGGCCCTCTACAAACTAGGACCCGAATGCCTCAACACACGACTGTCCTTCTACACACCCACCCGCCAACTAAGGTCCTCCAATCAAGCCCTTGCCGCAGTTCCGCGCATCCACAGATCCATGGGAGGAAGATCCTTCTCCTACCTGGTGGCCAAGACCTGGAATTTTCTCCCCACTCACCTCCGCCTCACACAGAACCACATTTCCTTCAGAAAGGAACTCAAAACCTGGCTATTCGATAAATAATGCACCCCCTCCCACAAGTGCCTTGAGACCCTCTGGGTGAGTAGTGCACTATACAAATTCCTGAACTTGAACTTGAACTTGAACTCCTTTCTCGATGACCAGCAGGCTGGGTTTAGACCAACCCACTCTACCGAAGCTGTCATCGTGGCTGTGATGGATGCGTTGAGACAAGGCGCCGATAGGAACCTCACCCAGGCCCTTGTTTTATTAGATCTGTCTGCAGCTTTTGACACGGTCGATCACGTTATCTTGATCGACCGTGTCAGAAATGCAGGCATCCAGGGATTGGCTTTAACTTGGATCAGTTCTTTCTTACACCAACGCTCTCAATCGGTTCATCTATCCATTTTCTCTGCTCCCTACTCTTCACTTTCCTGCGGTGTCCCTCAAGGTTCTGCTCTCTCACCCCTTCTATTCAATCTCTATATGCAACCTCTTCTAGCCTCCCTCCGTCATACTCCAGTAACCATCTTCAACTATGCGGATGACTTACAGCTAATTTTCCCCATCGATTCCTCCTCTGCCTCTCGTACCAACTTTCAGTCCACTATGCTTACCATCTCTGAGTGGATGCACTTCAGCCAGCTGAAGCTCAATCCCAGCAAGACGGAGCTTGTATTGACAGGAGGATCCTCCAACCCTTGGGATTCCAGTTTCTGGCCCCAATCTCTCGGCCCCCCACCCTGTCCCGTTGATACCGTGAGGAGCCTTGGCGTGATTATCTCTAGTGACCTGTCTATGAGACCCCAAATCAACGCCGTCACTTCTGCATGCTTCTACCATCTGCGCAGCATTGGCAAAATTTGAAGGTTACTTACCACAGAGGCTCTTATACTTGTGATCATGGCCCTTGTCACCTCCCGTATCGACTATGCCAACTCCCTATATGTTGGGATCCCTGCCTACCATCTTCATCGGCTCCAGCTGGTGCAAAATAAGGCGGCCAGACTGGTCTTTCAACAGCCTAAGCATCAACATGTCTCGCCCCTGCTGAGGAGACTGCACTGGCTCCCGGTAGCCTCTCGATGCATTTTCAAACTGGGATGCACTGTCTTCAAGTCACTCATTGGTCTTGTTCCAGCTTTCACTTCACGCAGCCTTAAACGCCACACTCCCTCTAGGAATTCTCGATCCTCTGCTCACAACCTCTTAACCACTCCTAGGTTTAAACGGAAAAAACATGGCGGCTCCTGTTTTTCTTCCCTTGCTCCCTCTACCTGGAAATCCCTTCCCTCCACTATCCGCCTGTGTCCTGACTATATATGCTTTCGTAAACTCCTCAAAACCCATCTTTTCCAGCTAGCTTAAAATTAAACCCCTATGCCTTTCTTCCTGCTTTGTCTCTGAGCGCCATGAAACCAATTGGTGAACGTGCGTGGTAAAAAAATCTTTTAACATAACATAACAACATAACATATGAGTGATTTGAGTGATACTTCTCACTGACAGTGACGCATCTCAATAATTCAGTGATGTAGAATCGGCAGGTTTTAATGGCTCTCTTGGACTTGCATAGCTCTCTTTGGAGCATACAATCTTCACATTGCTTTCTCTCATACTCTCTGCTACGTTTCTTTTACTCTAAAGCTCTCAAACATGGAAATCTCATTAAAGAAGGTCTCTCGTTTATTCACCCCACCTTTGATCACAAACCCCACACTGGATGGTAGTACCTATTATAGAGTAGGTTACCTGTTGCTGTATCCAGCGTAAATGTTCTATCTTCGTTTCCTGATGTGATGGTGTATGCAACCTCTCCGTTTCTGTCTTCATCTGGGTCTTTGGCAATGAAGCGATGAACAAAGGCGCCCACCTCTGCATCCTCTAGGATATGGGCAACAGGTGGAGACACAAAGGTGGGACTGTTGTCGTTAATATCCAGTATGACGATCTTTGCAGTCATCGAGCTGTGCCTGCGATCCGGAATCACAGCTGACTGGTCCGTTGCTGTCACTGTGACTACAAAAAATGGTCTGACCTCTCTATCCAACTGGAGGGTGGTCGTCAAAGTGCCATGCCATGGGTGAATCGAAAATGAATTTTCTGTTAGTGTGGTGGTGTTCACGGAGTATTTCAGCCAACTGTTCTCCAGACTTCCATCGCCATCCTTTGCGTTGAAGGTATGCACCATGGTGCCAACTGGGACACTTTCATTAATGGCAATAGCAATAAAACTATTCGGGAAAGAGGGGGAGTGGTCATTCACGTCTCCTACTTCGATATTGAGGAAGACCGTGGAATTCTGTGGCAGTTCCTCGGTTTGGTCTTCAATGATAATTCTGAGGAGAAAGTGAGAAGTTAACTCGTAATCAAGTTCCTGGACAAGGAACAGTTCGCCCGAAGAATGGTCAATGTGAAAATGTCCGTCTTCATCTTCTGCAGCAATTTTAAAATGCACATTTTCCTTCACAGCAACTGGGTTTTCGAGCGACTTCAAAGAACATATTGCTTGTAAAGGCGGGACATTTTCCAAGAGGAATAAATGGTTGACACTTTGCATAAGAGACTTCACTTTGAGGACAGGGATGACCTGAAATATTGATAAACATCTTTGATTAGAACTAGGATCAATAACTCAGATTGCAAACCAATAAAACATTACGAGTTTAAATGCACACTTATTACTTATGTCTTCATACAGATGAGTCATAAGAATGAAACTTAAATGTCTCATGTGTTAATGGTTTTAGTGTTCAGAAACCCTATGATTTGGTAAATCAGTGGGTTTGCAAAAGCTAAAACCCTTTTAATGGGTTTCGGAAACAATATAGAATTGGTAATTCAGTACATTGTGAACCACTCATTTACCCTTTTATTAATCTGTTGTTCTTCCCAGTTTATTCCTGCTACCACCTAGGTTATTTGTTGTCTTCTACCACTATTAAAAACAAAATTTCAAATGATCTGTTACCTGCAGGTGGGCTCTCAGCACCCCTATTTATTGATAGGTTTTGAAAGAATTGCTTTTAGTAGACTCTAAAATGTTCCATTCAGCATAAACTAATAGAGCCACTACAATTTGGTTCCCTTAACTTCATCTAGCTGTGTTTGTCCACACTTCTCCTCTATTTTTGGAACTCTCTGTACCATTCAACACAATTGACCACCAAATCCTCTGTGCTGCCCTCACACAATTGGGCAAAAAGGTCCTGCTCTCGAATGATTGTTTTTCAGATCTCTGGTGTCTTTTTCTGTCTTTTTTTCTTCCCCTCTCTAATGGGATTCTATCCTGGTGCCCCTTCTGTTTTCCCTGTACACAACATCCCTTGAACACTCAATGTGCCTAGTTGCCTTTTCTTACCTTCTCTAGGCTTTCAACACAAGTTAGTATTCTCTTCCACTCCTTGGCACCTCAGTTTCAAACCACAAAAACGAATTGCCTTATGGCAACCTTGCATTGCACTGCGCTCCAGTCTCCTGTCATCAGTTCATCTCAGGCTAAAGTGGTCTACTTCACGGCTAATTCTTGCTGACAAACTTCTCACATGCAATCACTGATTTTGTATTGGGTGTCAACTTGGAGGTAAAGTTGTTCAAATTAATTTTTGTAGAGTTAGGCTTGAATATTGGGGCAGATTTACAAGCCCCTTGCGGCATCTTTTTGACACTGTTGCGTCACTTCTGTGATGCAGCAGCGGCGTAAAACAATGTGACATATTTGCAACGTGACGCAGCTAGTGAGATGTGTCATGTTGTAAAGCCCTGCGCTACATTATATCTGCGTCAGGTATAATGTATGCAGGGTGGGCGTTCCGTCGCAAGGAGTCACTTTTTGACCCCGCTACATCAAAACCTTACGCCTGCTTGAAGCAGGCGTAAGGAGTGACGCAGCAGAATAGGTATAGGCCGCCCCTGAGCATTGCTGGAGTAGCGTTGCACTTGCGACGCCACTCCAGCAATGTGCTGCCCTTACGACAAAAGATGCAACATGCATCTGACTATCCTTGCCCCACGGTGCGCCGCATTGTAAATGCGACGCATCCGTGGTGGTGCAAGGGGTATTCCTACTTGTCGCATCTTTACTGGCGCATCCCTACTAATATGCAGGGATGTGCCAGTCCTTGTAAATCTGCCCCATTGTTCTTAACAAACAGGAGCAATTCAGTGTTGGGCATGCTCAGCTTTACAGAGGTGCAGAACATCTGCTGGGTTTTAAATGAGATTGAGGCAAGTTTTAAGTTGTTGAATGTTATGATGTGAGATGTTTAGATACAAGTGTGTGCCGTAAACATATAAAAGGATCTTGATGCTGATGTTGGGTCCTATGTGGAAGTTAAAGAAGATGACCAATTATCCGGCAGCTAAGCTTACCATTTTTGGTGCCTCATGGTACACCCTATCAGGGACACCATCTGAATTGAGACTAAGAAATGTAAACATTAAAATACAAGGCAGAAGGCCTTTTCTACCTATGAACCCAGGATCTAGAACAACATCCCCATATTCATCAGGACTGCCCCAACATGCTCCAATTTAGGAGATAGTTAAATATGTACTTCTTCAAAGAGCACATCTCAATGCAGTAAAAGTACACTTCTGCTCCCAGAATCCAGCTACCTCTTCTGTCACTGATTGCCGTTATGTATGCTCAAAATCCTGTGCATAGTTCTGCAGTCTTATGGACAGGTTCACACACTTTAAATAGCACATACATACATAAATACATACATACATAAATGCTGACATGATACAAGCTGAACTCCTGAGGACCCATTATTTTTAATAATAACACTGATAGAAATATGATATTTAAAAACAAATGTAAGAGTATGGTTTTGCTTTTATGAATCGCTGTAGTATTGATATGTATACTGCCAAAGAGGAGAATTAGAAGAGTAATGGCAATCGGTCTATTTTTGAAACATGTTTTTTCTTGCAATATAATTATTATTGGAATTGACACTGCCTAAACAAGTCAACTAACTTATGCGATGCTCTAAAACAGCGAAGTTCAACTGCATACCATGTAGGAACTGAGGGCCTGATTTATGAGGTTGCCACGTGGTGCAGTGCATCAAATCACCATGCTGCACTGCACTGATTGACACGGATAGGGCAGGATAGTTGCATATTTTGGCTGCCTAGCACCAACGCAGGTACTCTTGCACAATTGTACAAGGGTGCCTGCATTTCAAGGTGGATTGCTTTTGCACAGAAACGGGCACCTTCTTGTACAAAAACAATCCCCTATGGAAGTTTTCCCTTTCTATGTGTGCTGCAGAATGCAACAGACATAGTGAGAGGAAAAAGAAAAAATGTGGAGAAATGAATACAAATCTTGTTACACCTCACCTGGGGAGGCATAGGTTTTTGGTGCATTCCCAGGTCTACCACTTCTGGTAAATCTGAGAAAGTCTCACACTTCATGGATGCTGTGGGGGAACACCCAAGCAAACCCCATGGTGCAGAGTGAGGCAACGCAGTGATATGCGCATTGTTGCTTTACTCAAAATGTATGCAGCCACTCAGGACCACGCCATGTGGCCTTGCATTGCTGCATAAACCTCATCTTTGAGTTGTGTTGCTCTTGCACCACTGTTTGTGGTACAAGAGTGATGCATTGGGGTTCGTAAATATGCCCCTGAGTGACATTGACAAAAATGACATTTCTGCAAATTTACCAAATATAGACCACAGGGTCTCACACATATGCTGGCATGCACGGATTTCCTTTTTTAGAGAATTATATCTTCTCTGAAGTCCAGTCCTCAGTTAAAGGTTTATTACAAGATTTAAACAGTTTTATGATTTTTATTTTATTTTTCATAAAAGATTGTTGGCCCATAGTTATTGACCATAATTGGTCAAGCTCATGACAGCAATCAATGTAATTTAACATTGCTCGGATTGATTTCCTCTTAATTCATCTACATTCTTTGCAATCACAAATTTATACCCAAAATCTCACAAATCTCCAACATCCCCAGAACATATTTGTTAATAATTCAGGGTCAGGATTACATGTCCTTGAAATGTTAGAGTTGCACAATAGGCTCATCAATATTACCGGAGACAAGTATAATAAAAAAATACTTTTTAAAATGTATATCTCTTTTTAATGCCCATTTCCAATTAGTAACTTTCCCACATTTGTATCATTCTGAAACTGTAGTTCTTCACTCCAATAAGATTTACACCTTTATGTCATTATATTGCTTATATTTTGTAATGCACAAATGCCAATGGCCCTTCCTCTTGGTCCTGCAAACAATCAACGAAACATACTTCAGATATTTCTCAAAGCTACAGTGAGAACATATATCAGTACAGAATGATAACATAGCTGAATATAGCACAATATTGAGTATTAAACATGCACAATACACGCCTGAAATCCAAGTTGAAGTAAGTAATAACAGTATATAGCATTATGCAGACTACATTAAAAATGGAAGGACAGGAAGAGAAAATTTGGAAAAGGAGATGCAGATCTTAACACACTTAAAGTTGGAGAAGTTGTTGTCTAGGATTAGGTATTTCTAGAGACTGCTCCAGAGCTGTGGGCTTGCCACCAAATGTGTCCAAGCACCATTGTGGGGTGGATAGCTTCTGGTCATTTCAGCAGTGCAGGAGTAGGAGCTCGTTAATGGAAATGGAAGAAGTGTAACAAGCAATTTGGGACATTCCCATTGATTGTGTTCCAAATCAGTCAGAGCAATCTGTGTTATACCTGATAATCTACAGTTAGCTATGCACTTGGAATCCCATGGCAGATACTTAATTATTTCCCTCAGACAATAAATTATATGCATGCCTCTATATTTTGGCAGTTGACGTTTCTGGCTAGATTTGTTGAGAAGCACATCTGCAATACAGTACTGTGGTCTGTCCCGGACTTTCTTTATATCCTCTTTATCACATTTACATTTAAATACATGAAGAACATGCTCCCATGCCCCTCCTTGCCGTGCTATTTTTAATATTATTATTATTGTAATTTTTTTTAGAAGGATCCAGCTGCTGCAGTTTGCTACTGGTCCACTTTTTTAACTGCTTTTGTGCACGTTTCTTTTTTTTTCAGTTCATTGCTTCAAGAGAGGTGGCCGCTATCTTGGAACTGTAAATTAAAAACCAAACAGTGGCTTCATATTCATGCACACGCATACACTGTGACATGTTCATGTGCCTGTGTTGTATTGTATTTAAGGAAAACATAACCTGACGAAAATTGTTCTGACAATGTTTTTTGTCAAACCATTACTGGCACATTTTTCTTTAGGAATGATTTCTACCTGATTAATGAAACCAACCCCATTGCCCCCTTATTTTTATTTTTATTTTTATTTTACGGTCCATGCCCTGCAGTAACCTTGTAAGGTGCTCCCATTCCAGTGTCTTTTTCAAAGGCACCGCTGCCTTTAAAAGAGGCACCGCAGCAGGTACTGCCACTTTGCCCGCCTGCCAGACTACAAAAAACATGTAATCTGGTGGGGGGCGGTAGCAACTCTTGGCAGCGCGGAGGCGCAACTGTGGCGCGCCACCCGGCCCCGGACCACAATAAGCCGTAATCAGGCCTTTAGTGTTTATCTCACATACACATTTGACCTCTAGCCACTAACATAAATGATCAAGTGTATAAAAAGGACCCAGAAAATAAATCTAAACTTACTCTATTCCACACCTTTTCTGGGCTACCAACTTCCACCATGAGTGGTGTGACACACTTAAGATTCTTGCCATTGGATAAACAAACTGACCTCCTGTAAATCAATCCCTCCATGACCCTGTCCATGCATGGCCACCATTAGATTTCTCTTCGTTTTCTCTTGTTGGGGGTCATACCTAAATGACCTTCATGGCTTAGTTGCAATAATTTACATCTGATGGTGCTTGATGGAACTAATTTGTCTGCTCTAAATAGCAACCCTGCTTCAACAGACAGCTCCGTTTGTACTTTACTAAAGGGTTCCAAACCCTCAAATGCATTACCTTCTCTAGGCCAAACTTTACTCATGTACTCTAAACATTTTTGAAAGGTGGTTCTTGAGCTATGGCTTTCCTCCACTCATTTTCACTTATGCATTCAGTTTGACCATATACAACACATGCTTCACCCTGTTGCTCATTCAACATCTCCTCATTTAATCACTCAGCCAAGGAAGGCGACAAATTGGTAGGCTTACTGAAATATTTAACCATATTCATCAATTTCATCCACCTCCTCATCTAGTGCAAGTGCAGCTATATGGGCAAGAATCTGTTGGCCCTCCATACCAAGGGACTGCTCCAAAAGCAACTGCTTACTTTCCATTTGAACTTATGCATTAAAAACTGTGACACGTTCTTTTGACACCATAGGTGGTTAACAATCGTAAAAAAGATGGTAGTGGAGAAGGTAAGTCATATTTACTGAATTTTAGTAAATAGGTAAACTGGTCCTTCCAATGGTACAAAGAAGAAAGCCAAATATCCATTTCCAGTTGCATCTCTCCTTCTGTCTGTCGCCTGGAACCTGGAGCCTCGCCAGACCCCACATTCCATTCCAGAACAAGGGACACAAATGAGAGAAGGAAAACAGGACACAACAACTCTCACTGGTGCCAATGTCACAAGTTTGGTAGCCAGTAGGGAAGACATGAGCTGAGGTAAAAATCTAAGGCAAGTATGCCATGGATAATGTAGTAGTGAAAGTGGAGCAAGGTGCTGGATGTCTTCCGGATTAAGACTTGCTTTCTCCAATTTAGTACCTGGCACAGAAGCCTACTCTGTTGACCATAACACAAGTTGCACATCTGTCTCAGGAAGTGATTGGGACCATTCCAGATTTGCCTACACCAGGCCAAGGGATTCAGCAGATTAGGGCAAACTCTGGGAAAGCCGTGGCTATGGTGCCCAATGCCCCTACTCCTGAAGGAGAGAAGAGTAAGACTCTGGAAGTAGACTTCTTCTGGAGTCTTGGTCACTGCCAGAGCTGCAGTGGTGGGACTTGGGAAGGAAGCAATGGAACAGGTTACCAAGATAATGATCAGAAAAAACCTTTAGTCACTGGGCTAGGTGGTGTCATAAGTAGGGTGCTTGGGACGTAGAGCGACCTAGGATAGGTTGGATCCTCTATTTTATTGACCAGGGATTTTCAGAGATACAGAAAGGTTCTGCAGAGCCAAAGTCACTTACCAACTGAGTTGTAAACCAGGGAAAAATACCAAGGTACCCATAGTGCCCCTGCCAGTTGTAGGTGTTTTACTTCAGCAGGTGGGAATAGACAAAGTATGTCCGATTCGCAACCCCCCTCAGCATCAGGCAGCACTTATGTCTTGGTCGTGGTGGATAATACCACCAGGTTTCAAGAGCTGATACCCTTGAAGAGTATAACTGCAAGGGTGGGAGCTAGGGCTCTCTGAGGGATGTTGTCTATGGTTGGATTTTCATAGACTGTGATTTTTGGCTGGGGAACCAACTTTATCTCCTCATAAATGAGAAAGATGTAGGAGCAAACTGGTGTCTACTACAAATTTTCCACAATATATCACCCAATGTGTTAGTGGGAAGAACCTTAAGATCATGATGGTTGCTCTGCCAGCGAAACTCAGACGGAAGTGGGATCTTCTCCTGCCATGTCTCTAATTTATTTACAGGGAAACTCTACAGAAGGAAGTAGCCTTCAGTTCCTTTGATTTTTTTCTTTGGCACCCCGTGTATGACCCACTCACCTTGATCAGAAAAGGGTGGGAAGAAACTTCTGAGTCACCAGAGAAGGATGTTATGAACTATGTGATTGGCCTCAGGAAGATGATGATGAAATGCATCGTTCAAGTGGAGACAAACCTTCAGGCAAGCCAACTGATTATATAGGAGTAGTATGACTACAAAGCAATGCTGACTGGGTGCCAGGAGTGGAAAAAAAGGGGGTGGTGATGGACGGAGCATCTGAATCAATCAAACACTCACACCCAGTCAAAAGATCTGGGTTGAATCCATCACCGTTCTTTAGCCCACTCTGCCACCCCAGTTCAGAAATGACTATATGCAAATCAGTCTGACCCTGTGCCTCATGGGAACAGTCCAGCCCGAACTGCCAGGGTGCCAGGAGTGTCAGAAAGTGTTGTGCAAGTCTACATTTGTCCTACAGCTTTGGAGAATAAGTGGTACGGGCCATGCAGAGTAGTGCATAAGGTTTCTGATGTGAAAGGCTTGGTGGACACAGGTGCCACAAGGAAGCCAGTAGAGTGTTCCATTTGCATAGACAGAAGCCTCTAGGGTTGATTACACTTATTAGGTGTCTGACAGGGTTCAGGAATACATTAAGGCTAAAGTGGCCAAGATATTGAACTTGGTAGTGAGCAATTCCCTTGGACTAGACCAGTGGCATTGGTGCCCAAGCAAAGTTTGTGCTTTTGCGTTGAATACAGGGCCATCTATGAAATCACTAAGACAGATGTGCAACTGATCCCCAGAGCAAATGCAGGGCTCACCTAATTTCATAATTATCAATCCTTCACCTGGTACCACTGATCTGTCTGCTAGCACCTGAAGATTATGACCAGGGACTGAAATGAATCAGCAACTGGAGGGTGCCCCAGCAGTCAGCACAGATATCTCGGATAAAGTTGCAGGTGGTGTTCCACCTTCCAGATGCAGAAGTGTGAGCTCACTGACTAGGAAACTGGACGGCTGCCTGAAAGGACTTATTCATGTTAAAAAATAAATGGGAGAGCGAGTGAAAAGATGTTAGAAGGGAGATCTGAACCTGTGCCATAGTCACTCTAATACCTTACTCGGATGGGGGGAGGGGAAACCTAGATCTGACAAGAGGTCAGAGGAAAAGCATATAGTGCTGCAGCACTGCTTACTTGTGCCCAATACACTAAATTGTGTTGTGACTATACGTGTGCAGTATTCCATTCTAGTGTGCACTGAAGTACTTTCTTTAAAGTCAAGCACTGGGATTGATGTTAATTCATTACCCTGATGTTTGCTTGAAGAGCTCTGAGCTAAGCACCCACACTGTATTTCTGAGAAACCTGTGACTGATCACCATCGGTACTACTGATAGTCAAGTGCTGGATGAGTTGTACTTGGCCTAGTTTCCACAGCCAAATTAGGACAGACCATGGGATATCAATGGCACCCCCTGGTTGAGATGTAGCACTATTATACTCTGATTATGCACCACACTGTTTAGTATATATCTGGCCAAATATACAGACAAACGTGCCTATTTCAAGGCTAGGGGCAGGAGTTTTCATGGATGTAATCCATAAGGAAGATATAAAACAGGTTCTGATTGAGTATTTTGACAGGAACTGTGTGAAACAGCCACTACCTGATACCAGGAGAGGAATGCATTGAAGGCAGTTGTGAGAGGTGCCTACACTGGAAAATGGGTGCAACTGAGCACCTGCAATACATTTAGACAAGTTAGAAAAAGAAATAGCATCCCTATAACAGGCAGCAGTACCCTGGCCAAACCAAGAGGACCAATTGGAAAAATAAACCTGTAGAACATGCCAAGCAACATGGCCGAATGGACAAATTATTAGATACGTCCTACTGGCAAAAAGTGTACAGGAAATCTGACAGTTTGGGAAGTATTTTCTCATAGCTACTAAAATGAAAGAAAAATACAATCTGTTCTGGCCTTTGGAGACCCCTGGAATAAATGGGCTGTTGGCTGATTTCTCCTCAGATTATGGCTAGAACATGATGGACAAATTCCTTGAGGTGCGTAATGAAGCACTAGACAGGGTCAGCCTGCCAGAGACTATGGCAGAATCCAGGCACGCAATGCCCATTGGGCTCAACGGGCTTCAACCCCCATCGTGTGTGGCAGCCTGGGCTGAAACAGCTTCCCGGGCACACCCACAGCTGCACTTGAGTACTTCACAGGTCTTTAAAAGACCATTCACTTGTTAACGAGGCTTTGTTGTGTTTTCACCCCTTCTTAGAGCCCCTGCATCTCCACTCTGACAATCACTGAAAGAATTAGGCCCTCCCACGAATTTTTTATCAGCCCCCCCAAAATCTGTCTCTAGGTGCGCCTCTGGCAGAAACACATATACATATGGTACCAAAACCAGGGAAAAACCCATTAGACTACAGAGCGTACATACCTCTGTCAATGGTACCTCTGTATATAGCAGTTTTAATTGGGACAGCAGCAAGGAGAATACTGAAGATGATCCCCTCTCTAATCAATCAAGCCCAGTCAGTATATATCTCTAAGCGGGGTCTCTAACACATTTTGCATAGACTAGCAGATGTACAATACATGCTAGATGATAAGGATGGAGATTTTGCAGCAGCAACCTCAGCCTTAGACAACGAAAAGGCTTTGACATGAGGTGTTTTTTTTATTTTCAGGCTTTAGTAAAATACTACTTTGGATAATACAATGAACTAGCCTTCTAGATAACAGTATTCTTTAAACACAGGTAATAATATATCAAGTAGATGGACACGATACCAGAGTACTCAATAGCATTGCTGCGACTCCGGATAGGGTTTGCTTTAGCAATAGAGCCCCTGGCTCAAAGATACAGAATGCAATTAAAAGAATTGGGTATTATAATAGGAAACACTACTCATATAATATTTCAATATGTGGGTATTTATAGTGTTTCCATTACTAGAGGAATTTAAATATATATCTAGGTTGCTTACAGACAAGTCAAATTTTTTTCCCTTGGGGCTAGGTGATGGTCATATAATGAAGATACTTTTTACCAAACCTAGGAATAAATTGAAGTGCTACCGAACCATATGTTAATGCTTGTGCTCATGTTAATTAAGATTTGTAGAGCACAGTGCTGCCCCAGCAATGAGGCTTCCCAGTGCTGAAACCCAATCGACCATCAGAGAGAAACAATAAAGACAGGGGCTACCGAGAGGCCCAGACAGCAAACAGCCATATTTTCAGTTTTTTCCTGGAGCAAAGGTGACTGGTAGTATTACTGAAAACAAGAGGCATACTGTTCCAAAGGAAAGGAGCCAGAATCTGGAGGGAGCGACCTCTCAGTTTCTTTCTCTTAAGTCGAGGGACCACTGCCAGGTTTAGTTCTGCAGAGTGAAGCGCTCTGGTAGGGAACTAGGGCAGCATAAGTTCTGAGAAAATGGGGCCCTTGAGGAATGCATAATCTGGTGGGCAGTACTACAAACTTTAAAATGAATGAGCTTCTTAGTGGGCAGCCAGTAAAGCTTCTGAAGGAGCCCAGAGGAAGAATACAACGTAGGAAGAAAGAACAGTATTCTTGCCATAGAGTGTTGGACCCATTGCAATTTCTTTACAATTGATTTCTCGCAATCCAGATATAAGATTTTACAATAATCAGGGCGTGACAGGATGACAGATTGCATAATCACCTGTTGAATGTGGGGTTTGAAAAAGCCAATGATGGATTTGAGGCTTCTCAGGAGACCGAAGCAATAGCCTGCTAGAGTTCTTACTTGAGTCTCAAAGGAGAGGGAATAATCACGCCAAATACATAGTTTTTTTATGGATGACTTGGGTGATGGAGGAGACCCGAAAGCCTCCAGCCACCAATGATCATCCCAGATCTGGGTGTGCTTGCCGAACAACAAGAGCTCAGTTGTATTAGATTTAAGTTTAAGACAATTGTCACCCATCCAGGTGGACATCGCCAGCATACATTCCTGAAATTTTACAATGTCATGAGAAGCATTAGTGGAGAAGGAGACAATAATTTCAGTATCATATGCATATGGAACTATGTAAATCCCTAAGGGCTTCACTGTCTCTGCCAAGGGACTGACCAAAATGTTAAAAAGAGTAGGGCCTAATGAAAAGCCTTGCAGGATTCCTTGTTACAATGGGATGGGTGAAGATGAAAAAGTAACCTGAAAGGAGCAGTTGCTAAGGAAAAGAGACAACACAGAATAGAACTTTACCATCAACACATATATCAGAGAGGCACTGGAGGAGCACCTTATGCGATACGGTGTCAAAGGTGGCACTTAGGTCCAAAAGGATATGGGCTATAGAGCCGCCTTCATCTTTGGAGGCACTCTCACAGACACCTGAAACCATTCTGGCATGCATCAAACATGTGACTGTCTGCTAAAAACTCTATTAGTAGTTTATTGACATGTTTTTTCCACAGATTTTCCTAGGCAAGGAGGCAGAAAAATGGGGCAGTAGTTTTCAGGTTTAGTAGGATCAAGAGAAACTTTCTTCAGCTGAGGAGTTACCTTCGCCTGCTTCCACGCCTGTGGAACAGAGGTCGAGGAAAAAGAGAGAGTATCAATCTCAAGAAAAGTATATGCAGGAGTTGAAATGACATTTTCCAGATTAGCATATTAATCACACAGTGAGGCTCATATCCGATAGCCTCTATTACGGGTTGAAACAAATTGAGAATAAATTAGAACTACATAAGAGTCCTTACATATCTATTGTGCTTTTCTTTCTTTTTTTTAAATGAATTTAAACAGGATATGGAGTTTTAAACATTAGGGGCCAGATGCAGGTAATCCCAGATTACCGATTCTTAAATACTGAATCATATCGATTCGGTATTTAAGAACAAGCAAATGGGATGTAGGTAATTTTACCGAAACAATTACTGAATCGGTAAGTTTTGGTAATTACCGAATCGGTGTTCACCGATTCGGTAATTGCCATTCATTCCTATGGGCCTGGAGGCCCATAGGAATGAATGTCAATTACCGAATCGGTAAATACCGATTCGGTAATTGGGGGAAACATTGAAGGGTGGCAGGGTGTCACTTTGACACCCTGTTGCAACCATCAATTGTGTATGGGTGCACATGTTGCAGACATTCTTTCCCCAAGGGCATGTATGCCTGCAACATGGCACTGAAGCAATTTGCATAAAATTGCTTTAGGGTTTTTTTCTTTATTTACCACAAATACTTGCAGTTGGTGGTAAATAACAAATCCCAAAAAAGGGGAAAGCACTCATTCGAGTGCTCCCTACATTGCTAATTCGGTAATTTACAGATTCCTTAAAAAACCGAATCGGTAAATTACCGAATTAGCAATTTGGGTACCTACATCTCAGTAGCCTAATTCCGATCGGTAACGGCCGAAATTCAGTCATTTCTGCTGTTACCGACCGGAATTACGCTTCCTACATCTGGCCCTAAATGTTAATGAAAATAGGAACATCAGTAAATTTGTCTCCCAGAATCTTCTTATGGTAACTCGTAGGGATAATTAAAAAATGTATTTAACTTGGAAATGTATAATTAAAAATATGTTTATGTTAAATATTAAAGTAAATTCATTTTTAATAAAACATGAATTAATAGAAATATATGAAATAAAATAAACTTTTTTATACAGCTAAGTTAGGCCCTTCTGGAATAAGGAACTCATCTTCCTTATGTGTCACTGGAACAGGCAAACAGGCGGTCAGCCACACAACCCTTGGAGAGTTGGGTGCCAGCAAGAGTCAGGAGTCGTTAAGTCCTCTTTCTTCCAGCAGGACCCTTTTCTTCCTCCGTAGACTGCTCATGTATATTCTTGTTCTCCGGAGGAAGTGGTGAGTAGGTGTGTGCAAAATCTGCATCATTTTCTTGCAACATAATTACACTAAGTGTCAGGAAAATTACTTGATGTTACCTGTATTAATGCATAATGCAAATCCATCATTCATGCTACATTTTCGCATGAAATTCTAAGTCTTATGGCAATTTCTGAGGCAAGGATGCATTTTGCACTTAAATAATAGTGCAAAAAGCTGCTTGTGTTTTGGTTTTTCTCATTGTTCCAGTGCTTTACTGTGAACGGCAGTATAATGGCACAACTGGCATAATGGCATAATTTCAGGAATTCTACGTAACAAGTGTAAAGCGAAAGTTCCAAAATTACCCAAAGTGTGCCACTGTAATAACAATTTTGGACTAACATAGTGATGAGGTGTCATTCTTATCCAGTGCACTAGCCAGTGATTAGAGAAATGTTTCCAGTGAATCCAGTTTAATTTCTCACCTTATGCCCACATCCTTTTGGAGCACACGCTTTTCACTTTCCTGTAAAAGTTCCTAAAAGCCATAGATCCACAATGGTTAGCCTTTTCCATCAGACTGGGCTTTGACTCTTTCTAAACCACTTCTCTATTTAGATGAGGTCTACTACCTTTGTAATGTTTAAGATCAGGTTTTCCTCCTGGGAGTCTAGGTGTTCCCTAGGATTGAAGTGGAGCAAACTCTGTAGCCACCAATTTACATTTCCAATTCTAAAAAAGATAGTGTGAATGATGTACTTTGTTTTTCTAACTGCTCATATTTCCCTCCTAGATGGCTAATTCCTTTTAGGAGGTCAGTTGTTGACAACCTCTGCCTACCTGGGCCGGTTTTATGACATTACAACGCATATTTTATCAACCCATGCCTTTACAACGCATTTTTTTACAACGCAAAATCCTTTACAAGGCATTCCATTACAACGCATGCCATTACAATGAACTGTCTAAAAACTACCTTTACAACGCATTCCATTACAACGCATACTACCTTTACAACGCATACCATTACAATGCATACCATTACTTTGCATGTATGGTAAGTATTGGATAGTATAGGGGTAAAATTTACAATTCTAACTCCAGGGAGTGCAACATTAGGGTAAGTGTTGGATAGTGTAGGGGTAACATTTACTATTCTAACTCCAGGGGGTGCAACAGTAGGGTAAGTGTTGGATAGTGTAAGGGTGCTATGCGTTGTAATGGTATGCGTTGTAATGACTGCGTTATAATGACATGCGTTGTAATTGTATGCGTTGTAGTGTCATGCGTTGTAATGGTTGCGTTGTAATGGCATGCAATGTAAGGGATGTTGGGTTGTAATGACTGTGTTGTAATGGTAGTGCGTTGTAAAAGTTGCGCTGTAAAGGTTGTTTTCCCCCTGGGCCTAGAGGTCGAGCCGTTGACCTCTGGAGAGCATGGTTGCTAACTTCCACCAGTATGCATTCTTTTTCACTAAGGTTATCACAAATCTACTTTCTCCATGAAGTTATATTTTTAAAAGTGGACTATAACTCTGAATCACTTTGCAACCATGTTCGCCTTCGACATTAGGAATTAAGGGCTCTCCTGTTCTTGGAGACCCTACCTAAAATTACACTGTGTAAACAGCTTTTGGATATATAGGGCCTGATTAAAGGTTTGATGGACAGAGTATAGCCAATATGAAGGAGGTAATGTCCTCCACCACACTGACAGATTACTATCTGCCAAATTTAGAGGTGACTGCCGGCCTTGTGGTCACCTCTATGTACTGAAATAAACACCATCACAGAGGTTTCATTCAGTGAACAAAAGGTTTGGTGGATGGCCGCCATCGGTTTTGACACCTCTCCACCATACTTGTTATGTTTGTTTGTTTTTCAGAAATAAACACCCAAAGCAGTAGTTTGTTTCTGGAAAACATAAATTTACAACCCTCATACCCTGGTAATTTTCTTCTAGTGTGGATTGGTTATTGTTTTTTTCCCTGTCCCTCACTACCAGCTTTTACCTGGAAGTAATGGACGGGGAAACAAAGACATTACACCATCCATCCTACCTGGGGTGGGTGATTAGTCACAAAACAAGTTTTAAGCAACTGTTGTCAGTACAAAGTATAATTTTTTACTAAGGTCATTAAAAATCTACTTTGTCAATGGAGTAAATTTTTAAAATTGGACTATAACTTCGAGTCACTTTTCTAACATGTTAACCTTCAAAATTAGAAATGAGGGGCCCGATTCACAAAAGTAACCGGAGACAAAATCCTAACTTTATAACTTTCGGTATTCACAAAGGGCATTTAGGAGTAGTAAAGTTAGGAATCCTAACTTTACTAACTCCTAAATGCCCTTTATGAATACCAAAAGTCGTAAAGTTAGGAGTTTGTCTCGGTTAAACTTAAGTTTTGGTCCTAAGTCAACTAAAACTTAATTTTAACTGAAACATAATCCTAACTTCATGACTTTCAGTATTCTCAAAGGGCATTTAGGATTAGTAAAGTTAGGAATCCTAACTTTACTACTCCTAAATGCTGTTTGTAAATACCGAAAGTCGTAAAGTCAGGATTGTGTCTCAGATTACTTTTGTGAATCGGGCCCAAGGGGTTTTAATCTAGGCCTCTTCTAACTGACTCTAGCTGAACTACACAGAGTAAACAGCTTTTGGATATCTAGGGCCTGATAAAAGATTTGGTGGACGGAGTATAGTGCCAATATGGCAGAGGTAATGGTGACATAAAGTCCTTCCTCTGATGGCCCCCTTCTCCGTTGGACAAACAGAGAGTCATTGAAAAAGCCAAAAGGGACTGGGTAATAAGAAACTGTAAAACACAAGGATCCCTTTTGTGCTATGTATTAATTCATAGATCTATTATCAAACAGAGTGCTCTGAACCAGAATAGTCTCAGGAAATATATTACCTTAAAACATACAAAAGTCTGTTGCCTCTATTTATACTTCTTAAAAAGGTTATTATTATTTAAAATATAGATCAATTATCTTCCAATACAGTCACAAAATGCTTATTGGTATTCATACATATTAAAAAGACTGAAGTCCGTCCGCCATCGTAATGACCCCATTATTCTTTATTCAAATAAAATCTCCAAAGTTGTCACACTTGTCTATATAAATACTGATCAGTCTTCAACTATAGATAAAGGTCATTGCAGTGAACTGTCAGACTCAAGCACCTGTTCTTTTTAATACATCACTTCTCCATTATAGCCAAAAGCAATTCCCTGGTTTTTCCACTATGCTAACTTCTATAGACCTATAGACCTCAGCATCTCACTAGCCATATTGTATTATGAAGCCCATATATGAGAAGGCTAATTGCTCAAATTATTATCATCAAGTTTAACATCCACATTTCTAACAATCTATTGCAGTATTAGGAAGCCACTAAATGCCTTGTTTTCTCCATTCTACTAAACCATAAGGTGCCACTGGGGCTCAAAATAGATTTAAAAGTGAGAGCTTTAGAGTATGTGATCAGTGGTTTATCAGATAAGCATCTTTTTATATCCTCATCTACCATGAGTACTGACTAAAGGTTATCAAGACAATCAAATAGAAACCTATTTTTAACACTGTAGTCCATAATGAATCTTATCTTTTCAACGTCTCTCTTTCTATTTTGAACTCTTTTGTTTATTAATTAGGAGGTCTGAAAGTTGTTTTTATCAGCTTTAACCATCTCTATACAAACAAATTCAGGTTCATAGCCTCTCTCAATACATTTCTTAGTGATAACAAGTTACTCTTTTTTATATTCTAGTTCATCACTACAATTCCTCTTCCTTTTTAGAAACTCTCCATATGGATTTGTTGTCTTTCTGGGGGTACTAGCGAGCCCGCAGCAAGATGGCGTCACTGTAGTGCAGCTCTGCCGGCTGGGTAAACAATCTGTTCAAAATCGGCGGACCAGGCAAGCATCGGAAGCTTAAAAAGATGGTGATGAGTAGCTGAACATAAACGGAACCACCCGGGGGCTGCAATATCAATGTGCACCAAGTCTGAGCCCTAATTAACAGATCAGGAGCGCAACCATGCAGCCTACTGTGCCAAAGAAGGTGGCACAGGATTGTCGTAATCGCTGTGCAGGTGGGATATGAGCGGTGTGGCATCTTGAGGAAATCTCCCTTTGACATTCTTGTGAGCTAACTGGGCACCAAATCATGGCAGCGGAGCTCCGGAGTAAGCTACCCGCGACCTGGTGAGCAGTGATCGACCTGCAGCGAAGGCCAGCCCAGGTGTGACTCTGAGACCGCGGCCGAAATGATTGAGAGGTACGGCGAGTAAGGAGGATCGGAATGACCGAGCACAGTAATTTGCGGCCTGGAAGCTGTCGGCTCCTTTTTCCCTGCAATGATGGTGTGGCGATCACAAAACAGTAGATAGATTTAATAAATGCCGCTCAGGGCTACCACTGTACAGCGCGTATAAGCTGGGTGAATCAGGTATGCCCACAGCCGAACAGAGTGGGGAGACACCGCCGGCCACTTATGTGAGGAGCAGACTGGTGAACAGAGAACTACCAGGTGGTGGAAAAATGCTGTGAGTGGGGCGTTGCCTTTAAAACGTACCCCCTTCTCTATATTGAGTATTGTTGTTGATTCTGTGTGAGGCCGGCGCTACATGCATCAAGAGAAAACATAGCAGGGCCCTACACAGGGCGGGAGCATGGCGGGAGCGCAGCAGTCGGCCGCAGTAGCAATGTGCCGATCGGCGGGGAGAAGGCCGCACAACACCCAGTTGCTGAGAGAGTATAGCATCTCTGAAACGCTCTGGGCAGAATCAGATCACGCAGACATCGTAAGAACTGTGTGGGAGGCATAGAATCAAGCAGAGTTAAGTGAAGTCACAGATAAGTCTGTGAGGTGCGGGGAAGAGCATACAGTGATCTACATTGGAGACTTGCACTACAAGAGGAGGGGCGAAGAGTCCCAAGAATACGCTCACAATCGTGAGACATCTCTATGCTAGTGAAACCGCAGATGGGGTAACTGCAGGGGGCAGACAGTGAGCAGTAGGCTGCATGAATAACATCTGCAGTGGGCACGTGGCGACGAAACAGCAGCCACAGTATGTGGGAAATCAGCAAAGGCAATATGGTGAAAACTGATAAACAACAGTCTAAGCTTTACCTTTGAATCGCACCGATCAACCCCGACGGTGGGTGCTCATTCAGACACTGAGCTGGAGGCGGGTCCTCCACATCCTTCCACGCTGGAGGCCACCCCACAAGCCATGTACCAAAGTCTACAGGCAATAGATGGCAAGATAGACACCTTGTCTCTCATGGATGGACAATATAGCGGCCAAGTTAGATAAGCAGGGCCGGATGTCAAGAAATGGAAAAGCTGCTTGAAGTCATCAGGACTAAAAATGAAAACCAAGAGGTGCGCTCCCACTGAAATAGCCTACGGATAATCGGTGTACCCGAGTGGATGAATACAGGGCGGCTGGAGGACTATGTAGAAGGGATGCTAAGGGACCTGTTTGGGTCGGAACATCTCTCACAAGTGCTAATTGTTGAATGTGCGCATCACTCTTTGGCACCCAAACCACCACCAGGCTCACCACCGTGCCCCATCATAGCAAGATTCTTAATTACAGGAATCGGGACACAGTGCTAAGGTTGGCAAGGGAGAAGCAAAACAAGAATTATCAAGGAAATCTGGTGTCTTTTTTCCCTGATTTTACCATGGCTGTGCAGGTGGCTCGTAGGGAGTATGTAGGGGTAAAAAAGAAATTAGGTGAGTTTGAGATCCCGTATGCTATGCTATATCCTGCTCGGCTGAGGATTTTGGTGGGGGGAAAAGTGAAGATATTCCAGGCTCTGAAAGCAGTGCAAGATTTGTTTGAACAAGTACAGGCCAGGAGGAAAGCAAATAGGAGCAACGCCTTGCCAGTGCACTCAGAGAGATCAGACACTGGAATGAAATCTGCACTCAGGGCTCGTATACTTCTTCATGGACTGTCAGAAGGTTTAAGGTAAAATTTTAACATGTCGCTTCAGGATATACCAGTGGCGCAAGCCGAGGGAAATAGTGGTTGGGAAGGATTGCCTCCTGTGGATGTTGGATGACTCGCTTGACTGTAAGTGCATTTGGACACATAAAAAAGTTCCAATAATATGTATACGATGGGTGGCTGGTGATAATGGAGGGTGTATAGCCTGACTGACTAGAAGGAGAAAAACGGTCTATAGAGTGTGACAAAAATTACCTGTATTGGAGCAACCACAGTTCACCAATTTTACATAACTTGTCCAATCCCAGGCTTGAGTATGGTTTCCATCAGCCCGCCCATTTGGCGGAACTTCGTCATCTGGAGAACCAGGAGAGAGGGGTCACCTATAGCCAAGGTGGTACAGAGGCTAATATACAAAAGTACTCGACCTCCTACTCTCTGGATGACTCAGCCTCTATGTTTATTGAAGGTATGTAAGGACCGGTGGAGTGCAGTGCAGGTGATAAGTGCAAGTGTGATAAAAATGACTAGAAGGACAAAAAATATGTTTATTGGGAATTGTCCTATGCCATATAATAAAAACTGCCTGATAGTTTGGAATAATTTTGACTATCTTTTGTATAGCCTCCACAGCAATATGGGCAAGAGACAATAACCGCATAATGGGGGTCCCCTGAATCGGCGGGTGGAACTGTGTGGTGGTGGAGCTCCACACAAAAAAAAAACGTTTTCGACTGTATTATCACACTGAAGCTGTGATGTTTGGGTTTTTTCTATCTGTGTATAGAGTATAACAATAATTGGGGGTGGGGATATAAGGCTCTCTTGTTTGATATTTGCAATGGAGATGTTAGCTGGGTCTATGCAAATTGTGCCTGGCCACACCTGCTCTGCAGGTGGAGAACGGGTAACTAGATGCCCCGAGTGGGTATTCCCCAAAATGGTTGCTATGTTTAATGCCTTTTTGATCAGGATATTTCTTTGGCATAATTGGGATACTGAAGTGGGTGGGGGTAGGGAGGACCTGTTGCTTAAGTTTAGTTGCGCGACACAACATGTGCAGCAGGGGACTTTGGAGAGGCAGGATACTGAATCTCTGGTATTATGCAAACAACATATACAAGTTAAAAGAGAAAATGTTTAATGGAGGGTGATATTAGATCAATAACATGGAATGTGAGGGGATTAAATAACCCCAAAAAGATCATACAGGTGCTGGCATACCTCGACAGACAGCGGGTGCAGTTGGCATTATTACAGGAGACGCACCTGACACGAGTGGGCTAATGTAGGGTCGAGGGACGATGGGCAATGGTGAGAACAGCTGCCTCTAATTTTAACTACGCAAGGGGGGTAATGATTTTGGTAAAAGGGGCACTCCATTCAAGTTGATTTCGATCGAGTCGGATGATCTGGGTCGCTTTACACTCATATAGGGGAATCTGGCAGGGACGGTTCTCACAATAATTAATACCTATGGCCCCAATGTTGACGATCCTGATTTTTACCAATGCCTTCAAAATAAGATATTCCAATTGCAGCCAGAGCTGGTGTTATGGGGGGATCTTAATACCTATCTGGATCTGGAGAAGGATAGCAGTGCAAATGCACCTTGGCAGGGAAAGCGTACAGCACAAGTGATTCATGACATTATCCTTACATATAGCATGAGGGACATTTGGAGGGATAGACATCTTAGTACACATGAGAACCTTCATGTTGGCAGTTCATAAATCATGGTCCAGATTGGACTATTGGCTTCTTCCTGAACCAATGGCCCCGTGGGTTATTGGTGTAAGGCACATGCCACGAACGCTCTCGGATCACTCCCCTGTGGAACTGGACATTAATATCCCAACTAGACATTACTAACCATTTCAGTGGTGACTGCAGTCGTCCTCCCTTTTAGATCCTGTTTTTAACGAAGAAGTGTGCCAGGCCATTGAACTCTTTTTTACAGAGAATGAAGGCACAGTAGAGGAGGCAGGTACCCTCTGGGAAGTATTCAAAGTCATTATCAGGGGGACCTGCATAGGGCTACAGGCAGGTGTTCTAAAAGCACTACGTTCTCGTATGACCCACAGTGAGGGTGAATTGTCTTGCCTAGAAAAAGAGAATGCAAACACATTGAATTTGGAAAAGCTGGCAGAAATTAAGGAATTGGTAACTGAATATAATGAAACAGCAGATCAAGAGGTCAAGCACATGTCCAGGCGCTGGCAGTCTAGGGCGTATGGGGAGTGGGGTCGCCCGGGCCGCACATTAGCAGCAAAAATGAAAGATCTGAGGACACAGGAATATGTAACAGAGATAGAGGGTCCGGACAGCATTAAATACCACAACACTCGGGAAATAGTCAAATGATTAAGGGAGTACTATGCCAATCTATATGGTTCTGGGGAGGAAGCGGAAAGCGCAGAGATCAATGCCTTCTTCGAAGAGATCACACTAGCATTGCTCTCAGATGGACAAAGGGAGTACTTGATGCAACCTCTCACGATAGAGGATGTGAAAGGTGCCATACGGACACTGCCCTCCGCTAAGGCAGCTGGTATTGATGGTCTCCCGGGTGAATTTTACAAGTCATATGTGGATCTGCTGGCTTCGCACATGGTAAATATGTATAGTGAAAACTATGATAGACTAATTCTACCTCCTACACTTAGGAAAGCGTTAATCGTCATGTTGCTAAAACGGTGTAAGGGCATAGATAGCTGATACTTGTATGGTCCGCTTTCATTATTAAACATATACACAAAAATAATCGCTAAAATTATAGCTAAAAACCTAAGACTGTTATTGCCCGCATTCGTACTACTGGACCAATTGAGTTTTGTCCCATACCGGTCCACATCTCATAACTTGCGCACAGTGTTTGCTGTGCTGCATTTACTAGAACCAGATCTTAAAGCTGCTGTGGTGCTGCTTGATGGGGCTAAAGCATTTCCTTCTATCAAATGGGGGTACGTGTTTGACGCACTAAAATGGATGGGACTGCCTTTCAATTTCGCACAATGGATAGAGGTTCTGTATACCTCTCCAATGGCTAGGGTACGGTTTACCAACTGTCATTCTAAACCTATAAAAATATATAGAGAATCCAGGCAGGGCTGCCGGTTCTTGACACTTCTGTTTGCTAATGTGATGGAGCTGTTGACAGGCATGGTTCGACAGGCATGCGAGTGCTGCATTACAGTTTAGACAGTGTCCGCTTAGAATATACATGTATGTGGACAATATGGTGTTATATATACGCAAACCAGAGGAGGAACTGCATCCAATAATATGTGAATATATCAAATATGAGCGTTTGTCGGGGCTCAGAATTATTTGGGGAAAGTCAGCTGTTTTCCCATTGACCATCAGCACGAGGCAATTCACACTGGAGTACCCACTGGAATGGACAGTGAAACCTATCAAATACTTGGGGGTGTGGGTACACCATGACCCAGAGATAGAACTGAAGGAAAATGTTGTTATGGTAGAGCGTTGGTCTCCACAGAAGAGCAGGTGAATAGATGGATTTAATTACCTCTACCTCTGGCTGATAGAATCGCATTGATAAAGATGGTCATTTTCCTAACAATTGGTGCTCTTTTTTGCCAGGCTGTGTTCAGTGCTAATTCATTTGGTCTGGCAGGCAGAAAATCCAGGTGCAGTTGGAGAACCCTCACGAGACCAGATTCGCAGGGGGGGGTTGCTGTTCTAGATCTGTTTATGTATTATTTGTGTGCACAGGCTCAATTTGCACACCATTGGTTTTATCCTCCCCCTTTCTTCCACATGTAGCAGTGGAGGCAGATGATATGTCAGTCAAAATTAACTTTATTTGGTTTATCACAACCATAAAGTGTACATATACAAATTACAAATAGTAAAAAAGATAAAATCATTTTCTTAAAATATTTTTAGTTCTAAAAAGGTAAGACATTGTTTTCCTGTCCCCAGTCTTAAGCTAGTTCAACCTTTGAAAGAAGAGTCTCTACTTTCATCATGAATTTTACCCCGCGGCATATCAAAATGTTCGAGCCCGGACCCATCCAGCTGGTAACAGACTGCCTGCAAGTGCGGATCTGAAGGGCATTTAGACCTGATTTCAGCAAGGTTCTTCTCTCATCTTTTATTGACTTGCACGTACACATTAGATGGCATAAGGTTTCCGTGTGGTACCCACATAGTCTACATCTTGTTTTTTGTTGTGTGTTTTTCCACAATGGTATCAAATCTTTAGAAAAATGGTCGCCCAGTCTAAAATCCATAAATTTTGTTTTTAAAAATAGCCGGAAGTGTGCCACGAGGTAAGGTTGCGGTTTTAATCTTTTGTATGAACTTAATATGGTCCATGCGTGTCGACGTTTGGCCAAGATCATTTTGTCTTCTACCAAGGATAGAGCCTTTGCATTCAATGTACAAATTTTTTTTAAAAACGCTTCTTCTGGTTGGCTGTTACAGATTTCCTCTATTTTAAGGGTTTCTAAGGCTATACGCAAGTCATCACCCCAAGAGTTTGGTTCATGTTGATCATATTGTTTCTTAATTTCCAGCCAACATAGGTTATTTAGTGATCCTTATTCTGCTGATCTAAGCTTCCAGCACCATTTCGCTAAGACTGCTTTCCTTTGGTATGTTTGGTTTTGCAGGCCAAATTCCAATCGTATTTGTGCTGGAGCTGATCCTTTATTAAGATTAAACACTGATTTATATGTTTTTGTCTGGAGTTTATTTAAAATATCGGTTTCTTTCCCATGCCATATTTCTAGCCCATAGGACAGAGATGATAATACTTGGGCTGCCATTACTTTTAGAAGATGGTCGTAAGACGGGCATTGAAGTTTCTTTTGGAGTGTTCTATAGGCGAAACTAAGTGATTGAGCTTTAGCAATGATGTCTCTTTTTTGATGCAATATGGACATATTTTTGCTTAGTGTAACCCCTAAGTATTTATATGAACTTGTCTCCTCGATATGTTTGTTCTTTGTGTACCATTTAAATGATCGTCTGCTTGAACCCGCCAATCTCACCACTTTCGTCTTTTTGATGTTTAAATCCAATCCTTCGAAGTCAAAGTACTCCGTTAATTTAGTTATGACTCTTTGGAGGCCTATCGCAGTTTGACTTAAAACCACAATGTCATCAGCATATTGTAAGAACTGGATGCATTCGTTGGCCAATTTTGGTGGGTGTCCGATCACATTCCGCAGGTGACTTTCTAAATCTGCGAGGTATACATTGAAAAGGCTTGAAGAGAGCACACAGCCCTGTTTTAGGCCATTTCTTATTTTTAATTCTGCGGATATTCGTCTCCCATCGCCAAGCTTTACTTTTGCCCACGTTCCGCTGTATAAAGCTATTATAATGTTAATTAATTTCTGAGGGACACCCCATGTTTCAAGTTTTTTCCACAGACGGTCTCTTGGGACTCGGTCGAAGGCGGATTTCAAATCTTTATAACACGCTAGTAGTCCAGTCTTCTTTTTTCCTGCTTCTTCGATTAGCAGCGCCAGTGCTGAGAGATATGTTGTGCAACCCGTGCCTTCCCTGAAACCCGTTTGGAATTTTGGTACTATTTTGTTTTTATTTATCCATTCCCGAAGATGAATCAGTATACAAGATGCGAAGAGCTTTGCCTCAACATCAATAAGAGCTATCAACCTATAATTCCCAGGTTCCATTCTACACCCATTTTTGAATATTGGGTGGAAGATATTGCCCTTCCAGGACTAGGGTATCTTTTTTTTCCGTGAATAGTTGGTTGAATAATGGTGTGAGGTACTTTGTTCAGAAATCGGGGTCATATTTGAATAGAGCATTTGGAAGCCCATTAGGGCCTGCGGCTCCTTCTGCTTTCAGTTTTTTTATCATGGTGGTTGTTTGTTTTACTGTTGTTAGCAAGGTTAGGTCTTCTAATTCACCATTGAAAGAATCTTCATACTGATCATCTTTTCCATGTCCGGTTACTGCGTCTCTCTGATCGAATTGTTGATTGCTAACATAGTTGCGCCAGCGCTTGGTTGTTAACTCTGATTGCTGCAAGCGTTTTTAACTTTGCTGATGTTATTTTAAAAATTGTTGTTCTCTTGCCACATTGCACGCTGACTCCCAGGTCCACCGCAGCAATTTATGCTGTTTGTAGTGGAGGGAGGTAAAGCGTCCTTGCTTCCTGGTTGCTCCACGCCGGGCGGCCATCTTTGGAGGGTGACGCTCTAGTCTCCCCCTTCACCCTGACTACATAAGGGCTCAGCATCTTATGCGCACGAATTGTTGATTGTTAACATCGTTGCGCCAGCGCTTGGTTGTCAACTCTGATTGCTGCAAGCGTTTTTAACTTTGCTGATGTTATTTTAAAAATTGTTGTTCTCTTGCCACATTGCACGCTGACTCCCCGGTCCACCGCAGCAATTTATGCTGTTTGTAGTGGAGGGAGGTAAAGTGTCCTTACTTCCTGGTTGCTCCATGCCAGTCGGCCATCTTTGGAGGGTGACGCTCTAGTCTCCACCTTCCCCCTGACTACATAAGGGCTCAGCGTCTTACGCGCACGAATTGTTGATTGCTAACATCGTTGCACCAGCGCTTGGTTGTTAACTCTGATTGCTGCAAGCGTTTTTAACTTTGCTGATGTTATTTTAAAAATTGTTGTTCTCTTGCCACATTGCACGCTGACTCCCCGGTCCACCGCAGCAATTTATGCTGTTTGTAGTGGAGGGAGGTAAAGCGTCCTTACTTCCTGGTTGCTCCACGCCGGGCGGCCATCTTTGGAGGGTGAGGCTCTAGTCTCCCCCTTCCCCCTGAATACATAAGGGCTCAGCGTCTTACGCGCACGAATTGTTGATTGCTAACATTGTTGCGCCAGCGCTTGGTTGTTAACTCGGATTGGTGCAAGCGTTTTTATCTTTGCTGATGCTATTTTAAAAATTGTTGTTCTCTTGCCACATTGCACGCTGCCTCCCCGGTCCACCGCAGCAATTTATGCTGTTTGTAGTGGAGGGAGGTAAAGCGTCCTTACTTCCTGGTTGCTCCACGCCGGGCGGCCATCTTTGGAGGATGACGCTCTAGTCTCCACCTTCCCCCAATCTATCTATCCCCCAGCTCTCCCGCGCAGCGGTGACGCGCAGCGGGAGCGCCATAGACGCGCCGAAGAGGCGCCAAAGAGAAGCCAGTCTGCGCCAGTCCGCGTCCAGACGCTCCCAGCTTCCGGGTTCAGCTGGTACCATGGTAGGAAATCGCCTTTCTTACAGCTCCTCCTCCCTGCACGCCTTACGACCCGTCACCAACCCTCTATGCCTTCACTCGGTCCTCCCTATTAATACGAAGGCTCACTGTAAATTGTGTGATTGGAGTATGTCTTCCCCAAACACTGGGAAACTTCACTCCTTACATAAATGGAGAATGTTCCTTCTCAATTGTTGGTCTTTACCGAAGCACCATACTGAACTGGCCATGTTGATAGAAGGGCTCAACCCCGAAGCCCTCTTCTTGACAGGGACATGGCTCCAGCTAGAAAGTGACCCGATCACAGTGTGGGCTACCCCCAAGGTTACACTCTTAAGCGTCTGGACCACCAGACAGGCAGAGGCGGTCGATTGGCCATCATTTATAGAGATAACTACAGATGCCGCGTCACCTCATCCACCATGCCAGCCTGCGAGAGCCTACACTTTACTCTAGAATTCTCTCCCACCACCACCTTTTCTGGCATCCTAGCCTATCGACCAATTGGCGCCCTTAACAATTTTGTCATCAACATGACAGACATTGCCGCCAATGTAGTGCTCACCTCGGCAAATTTTACTCTGCTGGGTGACTTAAATCTACACCTAGATGATCCCCATGACACAGCAGCCAATAGTCTTCAACTTTCAGGCTATTGACTTATGCCAAAAAGGCTTTCACTCGACGCACACCAAGGGTCACCTCCTAGATCACATTTATAGTAATCTAGATAGCCAAACTGTCGAGATACCTATTCCATTGCCCTGGACTGTTCATTTTTTAATACCCTTCACATGGTCCATAAGCTCCTCCTCCACTTTACAAAATTACAATAAACATTGGGGAAGGAAATGGGCCTTGCTCCCGCTCCCTGAATGGGAATTGGCTCTCACCAAACACCCACCCGAGAAGGCTACTAATCCCAATACTGCCACGGTTAATTTTGATAACTGGATCTCCAGTACCCTTGATCAAGTTCTCCCGAGGAACCCCCTGAAATCAATAACAATACCCAAAGTCGCTCCATGGTATTCGCCCGCCCTCAGAACGATGAAGCAATCCTGCCGCAAACTTGAGAGAGCTTGCAGGCAGGACTGCTCACAACTGAAGAAGGTAGAGTACAGAGCCGCAATAAAGCTCTACAAAAACGAAATAAAATCTGCACAACCCCAGTTTTATGAATCGAAAATCAATTTGGCCGCGAACGCCCCTAAAGAAATCTTCAAAATAGTCAAATCTTTAATCTCTCACTCCCATGAGCGTCTGTCATCCGACGGCGCACAAATCCGCTGTAACAATCTTGCCACTTTTTTTTCCCAGAAGATTCAGGTAATTTATTCTTCATTTAGCACGGGCAATGATGATACGGAACCCACCACCACTACAGATTCCGACTCTCCCGTCCCCTGTCTGCTGGACAAATGTCCACTTCTTGATCCCATTACATTAGATAGACTGATTCCCAAAATCACCTCTGGATCTCCTAATGATCAAGCACCCCCTCAGACTCTCATTAAGGTCATTGACGCCATTCGTCCGGTCATCTTGGACGTCCTTAATGCTTCCATCACTTCCAATTCCGTCCCAGCTCCTTGGAAGTGCGCGATGGTTAAAACTTTACTGAAAAAGCCCACATTGGACCAGAACAACTTGGCCAACTATCGCCCAATTTCCTTGCTTCCCTGGATGAGCAAATTGCTTGAGAGGCACGACAACAACACCTTAGTGGATTATCTAGAGTCCAATAATCTGCTCCGTGTCTCTCAGACGGGGTCCCGTCCTCAGCACGGAACTGAAACTGCTCTCTTAGCGGTGACGGAAGAAGCCAGAGCTGTGTTGGACCGGGGAGGAAAAGCGGCCATTATACTACTTGACCTCAGTGCCATGTTCGACATGGTCAACCATGCCACATTATTACATCGATTGGATGGTTTGGGCGTGTCAGGCGCGGCCCTGGAATGGCTGACCTCCTTCCTGGATGAACGATTCTTCCAGGTGTTTGAAGGCAAGACAGTCTCCCCCAAACATCCACTTAGCTGTGGGGTGCCCCAGGGCTCTTCCCTAAGCCCCACTCTTTTTAATGCCTATATGGAACCTCTAGAAAAGATAGTCCATCCCTTTGGTGTGCGTATTGTCACCTACGCCGACGATACCCAATTGGTAGTCTCTTTGGACCACTCTGAGGGATCGTCTAACACCTTAGGTCCCTGTCTAGAGGCTGTTGCTAGGTGGATGCAATCTTCTTGTCTTAAACTTAACGGGGAGAAGACAGAGATTATGCTGCTGGGCAACCCTCCTCCGTCCGCCCTAGCATCCATCTGGCCCACATGTCTCGCCCTCCTCCCCCCCCCAAACCTCAGATAAAGAGCCTTGGAATCTGGCTTGATAAAGCGCTCGACTTTTCGGTCCAAGCCACTAAAACTGCCGCTACATGTATTGGGCTAATGAAAATGCTCCGCAAAGTGCTCCCTCTGCTCCCTTTCCAGGCGAGGAGGGTCATGGTCCAGGCCCTGATACTCTCCCGCCTGGATTATGGAAATGCCCTATACATAGGAGCCCCGGCAGCTGTGACCAACAGGCTTCAAGTCACGCAAAACTGTGCCGCTCGATTACTGTATAATATTTCCCGCTGGCAGTCAGCTAAGAAAGCTCTAAAAGAACTTCACTGGCTCCCAGTAGCGGCCAGAGTGCAGTTTAAGGCCACGTGCATTCTGCACAAATTCTTCCACCGCACTGGCCCTGTAATCTTGCATCCCATATTTGTGCCTTACGCTCCGTCTAGAGCCTTGCGCTCTAGCTCATTACATCTAGCAACTACAACTAAAATCAAGAAAGATTGTTAGGGGCGGTCGTTCCTTTTCCCACACTGCGGCCAAGCTTTGGAATTCCCTCCTGCTTTCCCTTCAAGAGAATAGTAACCGGATGCCCTTCAGAAAGGCCTTAAAAACTCATCTGTTCGCAAAAGCGTGTTGATTTACCCTGAGCTCGCCACAAGCAATCAGTCAAAAGCGCTGCGAGGCCTCCGGGTAGTTATGTGCTATATAAGTGCAATTTTTCATTTCATTTCATTTCATTATTCCTTTTATTATGTCTTTATTTATTTCTTTGTGGGGTTGATACCTGTGTGTGTTATACAGGCTTTCAATATAATGCAGCCATGTGGTCTCACTAATTCTGATGTTTTGCTGTCCGCCCGTTCCTTTTGCTAATTTATTATACTCCAGAATTCACTACTACTAGGTAGTTTACTCGCCCGTAGCAGATCTTCCCAAATTTTCTCCGTGTGCAGTCTTTTCGCTATTCTGCATTCCTCTTTATATTCTTTTCTCATTTTCAGTATTTAGTTATTTTCTGCTTCTTATCCCAACCTGTTGTCTACAGCCTTTATTCTTAGTTTTTTCGCGATTTCCCTTTTTTTACCTCTTAACTTAGCAGTATACCATGGGTCTGGGGAGGCAGATGATATGTTTCCGGACCAACTAGTGGTATTGTTGTCAAAGGCACTTACAAACTATCCCACTAAGGAAATGTGCACTGCGGACTGCCTGGCACAGGCATGGCATGTAATGGTGAGGCGAGTGGGCAGACACCCTATATATGCTCCGGCGCTCCCACTGGCCCATCATCCTAGCATTTTGGTGGCGCAAAACAAAGGAGCATTGGAAACACTAGTGGGAATGGGTGTAGTCACAATGGGTGATGCATACCCGGACTGCACCATTGTCACAATGGCTGCCATACATGATCGGCATCCCAATTCACCAATTACAGTATTCATATATTACAGGCTGTAGGAGGCACTTAAGGCTTTTAATGATAGACACCCTGCTGAGCCGATAATGGTGAGTCCAATACAATCCATAATGGCGGGTCCCTTGTGGGTTAAATTAGTCACTAGGCTGTACAATGCTATACAAGCGGAAACTGCACCTATCTCTAGTAAAACAAGGGGATGGTGGGAAATAATACTGGGGATCACGCTTAAGGACGTGGACTGGGAATTCAGTTGCTCTGTGATAAAACGGCTGGACGCAAACTGAAATTTGCACATAATACATTTTATGTGTTAAACCCCTCTACAGTTACAAAAAAGTGGTTTAAGGGAGAAGGCTAGATGTAAAAGGTGCCATGCGCTGAAGGCAGACTTCATTTATTTAGCCTGTTTGTGCGACAGGGTGCATGGGTTCTGGGTCTTGGTCACATAAGCTTTGACTGAAATGATCCAGGAGGAGGTGGGCTGCACACCACATATGTGGTTATTGGAGCTTGTGAATCATCTGAAGCCATACAGTAGACTTTTGGT
The DNA here is from genome assembly GCF_964263255.1 of Lissotriton vulgaris. Lineage (NCBI taxonomy): Eukaryota > Metazoa > Chordata > Amphibia > Caudata > Salamandridae > Lissotriton > Lissotriton vulgaris. The sequence continues at coordinate 1,861,011,703 of NC_141689.1, forward strand.
GCTGATTGCATTGTTATTGGCAAAGAGAAAGGTGGAACAGACCTGGGACAGTAAGAATGCACCCAAATTTCCAAATTGGCTGAATGACATTGTCTTCTGCAGAGGCCAGCTGTCGTTTTATGCCGAAGAACAGCTTACATCGTCTAGGCCTACATCGTCTAGGCCCAAGGACATCTGTTTAAATACAGTGAGCGACCCAATATACCCTTGAGGGCTTGGGTAGAATATGGTAGAATGGGTAAATTTGCCTCCAAGGGAGTTTACGGAAAAATTTGATTCAAATAATTGTAAAAGTGAATCGGTTTCAGGTAAATTAATAATCCTGAGTGAGTTTAGTTCCAGCAGATCATACACATAAAATACAAACTAAACAAACATCACAATACTCAACATTTAAACAATAACCAGTAGACATGTGTATAGGCAAAGTAATAGACTTTATCAAAAATTAATCATATGGGGAAAAATACAATACAAATATATATATGTACACACAGGGATACAGGAAAAGTATATTTGAAATCAAATCAAATTCTCTGTAAAGCCTGTAAAAAACCTATCCAAAATGTAGATGTATAAATTCTTCTTTGGATAAGGCTGGAAGTCGACGTTTCGGTCTTTATGGACAAATCTTTAAGACCATCATCAGGACAGAAAAAATTGATATTGTAACTCCCTAAAAAGAGGTCCTTAGAGTATCTTTTGCCTGGGACTCTATTAACATCTGCACTTTTGCTTCAGGGCGAATCTTATTTTAATCCACCATCAGACTGATAAGGTGATAAAGGAGACGATCAATAAAGACTCTGGAAATGGACAGAAATTAATCTTAATAATAACGAAATTATAGAAGCAGTTGGTGCTCCTCTATTTTTGGCAATGCGTCACAAAATCGTCAAAAGATCGATCACAATGTGTCACAGAATCGTCAAAAGATCGATCTGTAGAAGTCTTAAACGTCCAAGCAGCGAGGAATGCCAGCCGTCACGATTGCTTGCATCGTGACGGCTGGCATTCCTCGCTGCTTGGACGTTATCAGTCTGATGGTGGATTAAAATAAGATTCGCCCTGAAGCAAAGTGCGGATGTTAATAGAGTCCCAGGCAAAAGATACTCTAAGGACCTCTTTTTAGGGAGTTACAATATCAATTTTTTCTGTCCTGATGACGGTCTTAAAGATTTGTCCATAAAGACCGAAAAGTCGACTTCCAGCCTTATCCAAAGAAGAATTTATACATCTACATTTTGGATAGGTTTTTTACAGGCTTTACGGAGAATTTGATTTGATTTCAAATATACTTTTCCTGTATCCCTGTGTGTACATATATATATTTGTATTGAATTTTTCCCCATATGATTCATTTTTGATAAAATCTATTACTTTGCCTATACACATGTCTACTGGTTATTGTTTAAATGTTGAGTATTATGATGTTTGTTTAGTTTGTATTTTATGTATATGATCTGCTGGAACTAAACTCACTCAGGATTATTAATTTACCTGAAACCGATTCACTTTTACAATTATTTGAATCAAATTTTTCAGTAAACTCCCTTGGAGGCAAATTTACCAAGGATATCGGGGCACCACTCACAGCATATCTGTTGTCGATGGCCAAGGTGGTCCCTGCTGACAGGGGAATGTCCTAGATGTATCCAACTCCAAAAATAGCAGGACTTGTGATATTGCATTGCATATGGGTACCTTCTTGTATCTTGCAAAAGATGATTGTATTATGTTGTCACGCTTGGGGCTTGTCAATGCGTACTCTACATGTCTTTTGTATGTTCTGAAAAAGCATACAAGAAAAGAAGAAAAAGTTCCCACTCCGTCTGAAAAATAAATTAAAAAAAGTATGTTGTCTTTCTGTTTCCAAACATGCGGAGAAAGGGAATGTAACACAGTGTTTACAAAGGTAGGTTTCTGAAACATCCAAGTTTGCAGAGTATTTCTCTCTACATAAAGCGCAACATCTTGAAACATTATCTTGTTTTGATGGTATCCCAAACTTAGCATTATATTGCAATTCTTCTGGTTCAGATATTGATGGTAGTTTTCTGATTCAGACTTACTAACTTTCCAAATCATAAGAATACTGTCAATATCCCTGCCCCCGTATGCCACCTTTGCGAGGAAAAGGGGATTATTGTTCCAGACATGCACCCTCCCATACCAACCCATAAAGAGGTTGCCATAAGAAGGCGCAAACCTGGTACCATGTTTCTGTTGGTATAATCTGTCTTGGAATAATGAAAAAAATATTATCCGACACAAACTTTGTTAGATCCAATAGCATTCTAGAATGCACTTGGCTGATTTCAGAAATAGAAAACCCTGATGCACATTCAATCCATCTCCATGTTCTATGCTAGAATATAGACCAGATACATCCTTAGTTACCAAATAGTATTCTTGTTCCCCTGGCATATCCATAATTTGTTTCAACCATTTTTTAATATCCCTAATGTACAAAAGAAGAGTTGTAACTTTTGGTGCCAAATGAATATCAATTACTTCTGAGACTCTCTCTGTGTGAGATCCTATACCGGAAATAATTAGACATCCAGGAGGAACCTTACCACCCTTATAGATTTTATAAAGAAAGTACATTATTGGAATTTTAGCATTCTGGACATCCAAATCCCTAAATGTATACTCACTTAGCAATCCAATATTACAATATTCCAATAATTTCATATGTCATTTACCTTTAGAATCAATAATTACAGATGCATTCATTGGTATGTAATTGTTAGTGTCATTGAGTTGTCTATTGGCTTGCATATCACAGTCAGAGTAGTTAATTACAACCACATTGCACTTTAAGTACAGACTCATAGCAAATGTACTGTTTGAAATATAAAGATTTATATAATTTTGGTTGATTTTAAATGATTAGAAAAAATGTGTATATATAACGCGTAGCTGTTCTCTGTGTGATCGCAATAAACATCCTGCTGTACCTGGTGGTCCGTCTCCCTCGTTTGCTGGCGTATGCTTTCGCTTTTCAGCTGCTGTGGGACGCTGTGAGATGCTGTGAGAGCCGAGAGGAGCCTATATATATATATATATATATATATATATATATATATATATATATATATATATATATATATATATATATATATATATATATATAAAGATAGACTCCTCTCGGCTCTCACTATAACTTGCGCGCCTGCAATGCACTGCTGATGACGTCACATATTACATCGCTCATGACATGGTCAGTGACATCACTCATATATATATTCACTGAAAAAAACATAGGTTTCACACCAGTGATGCCATGAGTGATGTCACTGACCATGTCATGAGTGATGTAATATGTGACGTCATCAGCAGTGCATTGCAGGCGCGCAAGTTATAGTGAGTCCAACTAACCATAACGTGGGAATTTCAATGGTTTTATGTCAGTAAAATTTCCAGCTAACTATAACTGGTGTGAAACCTATGGTTTTTTCATTGAATTTAATAGGTTTTTTAAATGCCGAATTCCTAACTATATATAGGGCCTCAAACCTATGTTTTTTTCAGTGAATTTCAAAGTTTTTTTAATAGCAAATTTCTATTGCTAGCAAATATAATATTTTTTATAATGAATCCTATATTGAATATTTATGTAATACTATTTTTTATATGTATATATATATATATTTTTTTTTGCCCTTGAGCACTCCCGGTGCACGTACCGGTGAGCGCACCGGTAAGCGCAGTCTTGTGGCGCGTCCCGGTGCGCGTACCGGTGAGCGTCCCGTTAGCGATATTGCCACGAACGAAAACATCATCGTGACGTATCGCGTAGCCACGTCCGCTTGATACGCACGGCGTAAGCGCACCCGGAAGCACCCAAGCGCATACGAAAGTGCTCCGTGCGCCCCCGGGGCGCGTAGCGTAAGCGCGTCGGGTCATGTGACCTAAAAATAACACTTTTTATTGGTTCAGGATAGTTTTGGTTTCCAAATGATGAAAGCCCGGGTCATGTGACCTGAAAATAACACTTTTCATTGGTTCAGGACAGTTTTGTTTTCCTAATGATGAAAGCCCCCACCTTTTTTCCTCATTCTCACTTTGTACTTTGAGTGATGAAGACCTGTTTTCAGAGCTATTAGTACCTATTTGTACTGAGAAATGGCTACAGTAGCAGCAGCAGCAGGAGCATCGTAGCCACCCCCACCACCACAAGGACCACCACAACACCACAGTGGTGGAGATGAAGAAGAGGAGGAGGAGGAGGAGGAGGAGAGGCGGTGCTACCTGCCAGAAGATACTACCCCCTACAAGCCAAAGGAGCACATTGTCTGGGAGTTTTTTAAAATCTCAAGGGGCCAAAAGAAAGTAAATGCGCCAAAGGTGACTTGTCTGATCTGTGGCACTGTACTTTCCAGGGGGAACCCTGCCAAAAAATATTCTTTTGGCAACAACACCATGATTCGCCACATGCAACGCCGGCATCTTAACAACTATAGTGCGGCAGAGGTCAGAGAACTGACCAGAAACCCTCCCAAATCTTCTCCCAGCACCTCCCAAAGTACCCAACCCACTCCATCGGGACCAGAGACAAGGGAGATGGTCCCAAACATCCAAACCCAGTTTGGAAATTTCAAAATAGTGTGCATATTTTGTGGGCGTACAAATTGCTATGGTGAGCAAAGGTTTAAACTCATCAACCGTGCTGGTGACAACCACAAGTGCCCAAAGAAATCTTAATTGTTCCTGTTTTTTTTTGCTCCAGTTGAGCCGTTTACAATTCCCAGTTTTTTGTTTGTCCCCATAAAAATTCCCAAAAAATATAAAATTGTTCATAAAAGCCAACAAAAAGTACAAAATGTTCAAAAAAACAATAAAAAAAATATAAAACAACAAAAAGAATAAAAAAACAGTTCTTTTTAGAACTACCTCCAATTTATAAAAAAAATGCTACATTTTTAAAAAACTCTGTCATTCTTTTTTCCCCATGGAACGCTCCCCGGTACGCTCCCCCCACGCAAACCTAGGGGGTCAGGGGGGTCTACCCTGCCCCCTTTTGGTCATTTCCCCCTTAATTTTTGCCACCTCTTGTGTCTCGATCCTACCGAGACACAAGATGGCGGCCGCTCCGGACTGTTTGGAATTTTGACAGACACCCGAGAGCCAATCAGCTTTCCGCGTGCGAACTCGGGTAGCGCGGTGGTATGCGCCCCGGTGCACGTACCGGGGCGCGCTTATAGATATATATATTTTTTTGAACCTAAATTACTCAAAACCCACTGGAGCACATATCTTGAGACATAGCAAAGGCACATTGGGCTACCAGTCCCTACAATTTTGCCAAGTTTGGTGGAAATCCATTCAGCCGTTCGGGCTAAAAGTGAGTCCAACCGCCCTATGGAAATTAACATGGGGAAAACATGTTTTGGGACCCCCCTTTTATCTCAGCCCCTTCAGGGAAGGAGCGGAGCGCAGCGAGGCAAATTTCAGGAAATTTTCAGGCAGATTCCTCAACCGGCGCCAAAGTTTTTCCCAATAGAATGTTGCGGATTCCCTATGGAAAACAATCCTAACTATAACTACCTACTGGCGACCGCCAGTAGGTAATATATATATATATAAGTTTGGGGGGGTTTCGTCAAGCGGGGGCCGAGAAAAAAGGGGGGTCCCAAAATGTGTTTTTAACATTGAGTTTTCCATAGGGCGGTTGGACTCACTTTTAGCTCGAACGGCTGAATGGATTTCTATGAAACTTAGCAAAATTGTAAGACATATTTTAACTTTACAGGAACATACAGTCACTGGATGTTGTCATCAGTGATGTCATCAGTGATGTCATTTGAGATGTCATCAGTGATGTCATCAGTGATGTCACTGACCATGTCATGAATGATGTAATATGTGACATGATCAGCAGTGGATTGCGGGTGCGCGATATATAGTTAGTGCAACTAACTATATATGCGAATTTCAATGGTTTTGTGTGAGTGAAATAAGGTTTTGTAAATGCTAATTCCTAACTATATATGGTCTATAACCTATGTTTTTTTCAGTGAATTTTCAAGGTTTTGTAAATGCTAATTCCTAACTATATATGGTCTATAACCTATGTTTTTTTCAGTGAATATATATATATATATATATATATATATATATATATATATATATATGTATATATATATATATATATATATATATATATATATATATATATATATATATATATATATATCCTGTTTCACTTTCCTTGACTGGAAACCGGGACACTCAGCGCGTCGGTGCAGCAAATCAGGGCTCAATGTAACCCTGTCAAATCCACACCACCTCGTACGGTCACGGGTCCGTGACCAAGGCGAGTGTGTCGCCGAAACGTGTTGGGTTTCTTGTCCTAAGTTTGGCTGAATATGGAATAAAGACTTCCTGAAAACCACTTACTTGTGTGGCGGAGATCATTGTTAGGAGTGCAGCTGTACTTTTGAAGTACGAGGTGGTGTGGATATATATATATATATATATATATATATATATATATATATATACATATATATACATATATATGCATATATATATATGTATATATATATATATATGTATATTCTGAATGTATGTCTGCTCAAGCTCCTTTGCGAAGGAAGGTAATCTTAGTCTGCAGTTTATGAGGGGTAACAATGAACAGCCTATTATCTGAGATTGTGCTCAGGCTGTGTGGGCGGCCTCCACCATTTCGTTTTTTCAAGCACCTGGACACACATTGACTACAGAGTCCATTGATGATAAAGGGGAATTAAGACACAAAGTGGAGGAAGGGCACAGCACAAGCTTGGATGTGAAATGCTCTTTCAATTATGTAGCCCCAACATGATGAATGTAAATGTTTTCCGTAATTTAATCTCCTTTATTTCATATTTGAGTAAAAAATATGTTCTTCAATCAGAAACCTGCCATTCAGCTAACAGGTGTTTTGGGGTACTACCTCTTTCTCAAGGCTGCAATAAACACACACACATATAGTCCTCTTAGGAATCTTCCACAGGTTCTGGTGCTAATATTTGTGTGCAGGAATTTAAAGGCCTACCCTGGAAATTGCTTTTGGTAAGAACTTTCACTTCCCCTTGCTTTGGCTCTAGACTGTCTAGGGTGCCAAAGGCAAAGGCAGGCCTGGTGTCAGGTTCCTTTGTGTGGGCTGCAGGCAGGGTTCTTGTATGTGTTATCATGACAATGCACAACTCCTCCCCAACCATCCTGCCAGGAAGACCCTCTCCCTTCACACCTAGGCCTCTTTTGTCTCTATGTTTAGGAGCACCACAAAACACCACAGGAGAGCCATTTACAGTCATGTGACCGGAGGCACAGGCAGAAAGGCACATTTGGTTTAGGGTGGGAATATGGCAACTTTCTAAAAGGTTTGAGCCAATACCGCCTAGGTAAACTGTTGTGATTTACAAACAATAGATTGTGATTATACAGTTAGTTTTATTCACTGTATAAGGTTCATTGATGAATAAAGAGACACTTTTCAACATATCATATCACATTGCTGGTGCTCCAAAGCAACGCAGTGAAAGTTAAAGTGACATGTGAAAAAGTAGTGCATTGGTACTGTACATAAAATATATATATATATAACATATAGACTCATGTTACTAGGGACTGATAAAATGATGGATTCTTGGCAGGACTAAAAATGAGAGTACAATGTATACATTATAATAAATCATATCAGTGCACAAGTTCATTTTCAACGTTTCGACCCTACAGAAAGAGATTCATCCAGGGTCATCATCAGGGCAAAATATATGGACGCAACCTGGAAGTAAGAAAGAGAAAAGAAAAAAGGCCAAACTCTTAGCATGCAGCTAAAGTGTTGTATGTGTGGTCTCGAAAAAGATACTGATGAAAACCTCCTAGTATGGAGAGAAAAGTCAGTTGATTTGCAAATAGGTCAGGACCTAAATGTAGAGTCTGAAAGGAATACAGAATGTATCAATGTCAAAAAATAATGGAAGAAAAAGGGCTCTTAATAATCTCAAATGATCATCTTTAAGTAGTATTATCAAAGAAACAGGAAAGAGTAAATAAGACTGAATATAGCATGCAAACCCAAGTTAAAGCGTTTCAACGCTACCAAAAGATGCAAGTACATTAAAACGGAAGGGCCCCCACAAAAAAACGGATTGCGTCTACTGAAGAAAAGAACAGTGAGGAGCATCGCTCACTGGCTGATGGAAACAGCAAGAACCCGCTCAAAGGGCTGTAATACAGCACTGTCAAGTGATCGGTGCACAGACCTTCAAACATTTGTAAATATAAATATCAAAATAATAAAGCAGCGGGTATGTTCTGAGATGGCTGCTGCACAATATGACAGAATTCTGCCATCAACTGGGGGAAGAATGGTACTTATAGAGACCTGTGCGGAAAACACTGGAACATAATATTTTGCCTAGAAGGTTTAGGCTCAAAACCTCTCCCGAAGGGAACCATTGTTTCTCTTCTGCATTTATCAGCCCCAGTTCCCAGGCTTATATAGGGTTGCCCATTAATAGTTTGTTAACTTTCTAAAACTGGCTTTTTCAGGATAGTAACTTAAAATCAACATTACTATTAAATAGGTTTTTAAATTACAACTCATTTGAGTGGAAACAGCATTTGTCTATCTGATCCCAAACTGAAGTAATCACTTACCAAGTTCAATAAGGTAACTCACTGTTACTCTATGGGAGAGATAGCCTTACAGCAGTAAAAAACAACTTTGGCAGTGTTTCGCTGTCAGGCCAGGTAAAACTTAAGTGCAAATGTCCTACTTTTTATATACCATGCACTCTGACCTAAGAGCCTTTAGGGCCAAACGTAGGGGGTGAGTTATAACTATGAAAGAGGAATATTTAGGCTTCGCAAAAGGTTTATTTTGCCATGTCAGAGTGTCAGTTTAAAACTGCACTACAGGCTGCAGTATCAGGCCTGAGACATGTTTTAGGAGGTTCATTAGTGGGTGGCACAATGCATGCTGGAACTCACTAGAAGCATTTAAGTTACAGGCCCTGAGTATATGTGGGATTATATAGTAAGGACTTGCAGGTAAATTAAATATACCAATCAGGTCTCGGCCAATTCTACAATGTTTAGAAGGAGAGCACAAGCACTCTACAAATGATTAGCAGGGGAAAAGTATGCAGAGTCCTTAAAGCCAACAAAAATGGGTTTAGCAAAGGAAGGCAAAGGTGGACCTGGAGACCCTGGGGTAATCGTGGAGAGAGGGCAACATCTCCCATTTGGCCAGGTATATCTGTTTGGCTAACATTATTACCTTATTGACCAATGGATAGGTCCCCTTCTTGTTCACTCACACAACCCCAGGCATTCAGCCCAGCAAAACAACACCTGAATCTTCATGCCTGCTTTTGGTACTATTGTAAGAATGTCTCTATCTAATACCCATGTGTATAGGTGCCCTATGTTAGTAAGAATTTATTAAGCGCTCGTACACCAAAGGGTTTCATGGCGATAATTACTGAAGTCAGGTGCGATCAGGATTAGTAAGCGTATGTTTGCTCGAATAGCAATATCTTCAAGGATTTCCTAAAGCAGAGGAGATCATTGCAACTTCTCAAAGCTAGAGGAAGAGAGTTCCAGATAATACTGTATTGCATATTGTGCCTACCTGGCCAAGAGCCCTCGAAACATGAGTCTAACTGTTGTCGTCTTTTGCAAGTAGATGTTTTGAGGTATAATGCTAAGGAAGTATTAATTTCCCTGCTGACTCTCCAGACCGAGCATGCATGATCCCTTTAGATATATAGGTCAATATATTCAATTGTTCATCTAAGAAGAATTACATGAATTCCTCTACTCAACTGTACTGAAAGTTTCCATTGATGGGGCTAGGAGTTTATAGTTCTTGGAAATTATGAAGGTCTCATCTGCTATACTGCACAGTAGTTTCACAAGTTAAATAGATGTATGGGTTACAGCTACCTAAGTTGATGGGGAATAACACTATTCCCTGGTTTGCATGTTTCCAGAACTTTCTACTTTTTCAAACCCCAAGTCAGTTTAAAATAGATCATAAGAGTGTATAGCTCCTTTATCAAATAAGGCTCATCTGTCTATGCAACGTGTCTAATTCCAGTTTCAGAATGCATCTCTAGAAAGCCCCGGGTCAAATGCTGGATTCCCTAGTATCAGTGAGCAAGGAGAAGGGAAACTTGTTCCATACCTTACCATTTTCCACCCCAGATTTCTCATGAGGTCCTCGTTACTGAAGATCTGTGCATACTAATCAGTTTTTCCCAGTTCATAGTAATTTCACTAACTCTATCAGTTGTCATTAAACAACAAATTTACTTTCACTCCAGGCTAAACTGAGCTTATTGACTCCAAGGATTTCTTAAACCTATGAAGCCATTGATAAAAGTCACAAATTGTACCACAGAGTTGAGCAGTTCAGATGCTAGGAAATAGGAGCACGTGTGCCCATGTTACGTTTGGGAGATAGCAGAGGGCTGTCCATGTGACCTATGTGAACAGGCTATAGAACAGACAGGTAAAGAGGAGACACATATGTCTGGGGCGCTACAGCATGTAGAAGGTAATAATCCCAAGGTGACCATATCTTTAGCCTTAATAGCTTAAGATCTTCAGAATATGCTTTAAACTGTGGAGACGCCAAAGAGTATCAGCCTCTTAATAGATGCATTTGGCACTAGTCACTAGGGAATGGTTATGCCATCATTGCAAGTTCTCCTAATTTCTTTCAGCAAAACTGGAAAGGTGAATGAATATAATGCAGGCACGGTTAGATATGTAATGAGAGATGTACACCATTATAAAGAAGCAAGGTGCACAACCAAACCATGCAATCCTTCAGGATATTATTACACAAGGCATTATTATACATGCATAGTCATTTTTAAACCTGACACTACACAAGACTTTTAATGTTTTATGGTGATGGATGTAGGGAGCGTATGAGATTGGACAAGGATGCCAAGATGTTATCTATGAACTGAGGACAGATAGCTTGGACTCATCTGGCCAAAGTTGTTTCCAGTGATGTAGGCCATTGAGTTGGGCTTTGCCAATATCCAGATACAATAATGCGAGGGCTTGAACGACAGTTCTGATGTCACTTTCTGGAAGAAATGGTCTCACTTCTTTTAGAATCAAAAGCTGGTACGTGGCCACATTTGTATTTTTTTCTTTTACCATGTGTTCCTTGAGGGTGAGGTTGGTGTCCAGGATGAATACAAGTGACTTGAAATTGGATAGAAGTTGGGGTTTCAAGCCAACAATGTTCATGATATTATTGGTAAATAACAGGATTTCTGACTTGGTTTTGTTAAGCTTCAGATATGCACTAGCCATCAGGCCTGGATGATGTTCAAGCAGTATTTGAAGCATTGGCCCATCTAAAACAAGGGAGAATTTCTAATCGAGTTGTGAATCTTGATGCTGTATGACTAAAGCTAGATCCATGTAAATGTGATCGCAGTAGACAATATGGAACCCTGGCAAACCCCCATGTGATAGGGATCTTTTGTGGTGCCTATGTAATCAAACTAGTGTTGGTTTGAAAGGTAGGAGGAGTACTAGTGGAGGACACTGCTGGTGAATCCCATTAATGACTTTAGGGTGCATATGAAGGTGGGATATTTGACTGTTTCAGAGATAGCTGAAAGGTACCACAATATCTGGAGGAAGGGATCATCTTATTCTGTGGTCATGATGTGCAAGGTAGTGGTACCCGTACTGCAGTGTGATCTGAAGCCATACTGGTAGTCATGCAGGAGATGGTTACCATGCAAGGTCAGCAGGGTCTAGTGTAGGTTTCCTTAGGAGCGGGAGGATCTGGCTTGCCTTGAAAACCACTTTGGAAGATGCCTGGAGTTGGAGAGGCATTGTTATGGTATGTAAGGGTCAGATAGTGTCCCCAAAGAGAGCTTAGATGAAGTCCCTTACTGAAGTCGAATACTACATTTAGTGGTTAACCTGTCTTTTTATAGCACTCAAAGACTATTTAATGCCATTTTTAGTATTCTGATATATAATAGTGTTCTTTTGGGGAAGGCTAGTGCATGAAGACTACTGATATGTGAGTGGTACTTCTTGAATACTAACAGAATACTAAGCACATACTTATTTGTAATCGCATAGTCTTCATTTACAATGCAGAACATTTAGTAAATACAAACAATTTGAATACTACTGGACTTTACCCAGACTACTATTAACATTCTATTCAAGCTGCATGCTGAATGGTAGATTGGTGCCTTATGTATTATACTGTTTGTATACCTTATTTATTATACTATTGTGGTGTTTGTGTAGTGTAGGGTAGTATTTTAGGGTTTAAGGTAGTGCTGGTGTATCGTGCAGGGTAGTGATTGATTGTAGGGACCGGACTGGGGGTTGGGGGGGGGGTCATGCTGAGGGTAACGTTATAATTAAACAACAAGGGGTGGTGATGGGCAGAGTTTCTGAAATAAGCAGAATACTCTCACCCAGTCAAGAGATCAGGGCTTGATCCGACACCGTTTTTTAGCTCACTGCACCATCCCAGCTCAGAACCTGGCTATATGCAAATTAGTCTGTTCCTGTCCCAGTGCATGATGGGAACAGGGCAAACCAAACTACCAAGCCAATTCTTTCACTGGGAAGGAAACAAGCTTCCGGGGACTGGTTTCTGGCATTACAGCCGTCTTCGGCCCGGCTTGCTTGAATCCTGATGGTGCAATGAGCAAGGGACTCACGTCTGAGTATACCCTTCCACGCTTATGGTGGACAAAATAATTAAACAACAAGGGGTGGTGATGGACAGAGTTTCTGAAATAAGCAGAATACTCTCACCCAGTCAAGAGATCAGGGCTTGATCCAACACCGTTTTTTAGCTCACTGCACCATCCCAGCTCAGAACCTGGCTATATGCAAATTAGTCTGTTCCTGTCCCAGTGCATGATGGGAACAGGGCAAACCAAACTACCAAGCCAATTCTTTCACTGGGAAGGAAACAAGCTTCCGGGGACTGGTTCTGGCATTACAGCCGTCTTCGGCCCGGCTTGCTTGAATCCTGATGGTGCAATGAGCAAGGGACTCACGTCTGAGTATACCCTTCCACGCTTATGGTGGACAAAATAATTAAACAACAAGGGGTGGTGATGGACAGAGTTTCTGAAATAAGCAGAATACTCTCACCCAGTCAAGAGATCAGGGCTTGATCCAACACCGTTTTTTAGCTCACTGCACCATCCCAGCTCAGAACCTGGCTATATGCAAATTAGTCTGTTCCTGTCCCAGTGCATGATGGGAACAGGGCAAACAAAAACTACCAAGCCAATTCTTTCACTGGGAAGGAAACAAGCTTCCGGGGACCGGTTTCTGGCATTACAGCCGTCTTCGGCCCGGCTTGCTTGAATCCTGATGGTGCAATGAGCAAGGGACTCACGTCTGAGTATACCCTTCCACGCTTATGGTGGACAAAATAATTAAACAACAAGGGGTGGTGATGGACAGAGTTTCTGAAATAAGCAGAATACTCTCACCCAGTCAAGAGATCAGGGCTTGATCCAACACCGTTTTTTGCCTAGATTATAGAGCCATCCACTATACCGACACATTTGAGAAATTTCCACTTGGTCCTGAACATGCTGAATTAAATAAATAGCGACCTCCACCCCCTTAATCATGTTCTAACAATCCACGTGTAAATAATGTAAATAGGCTCACTATTCACCCCAAGTTACCTCATTAAGTATGTAAATAACTCTATGATTATGTTTCTAAAATGTATATATGCTTTTCTCCCAATCTCTCCCTTAGGCAATTAGAGGCTTAATAACGTTAAGGCATTAATTGAATGTCCTGATGATGGTCCCCATGATTAAGTAGGGGGACCGAAACGCCGTCGACCTGTCTAGCACCCTATACAAAACTTGATTTATATGTGATGTAATGGTGCTTTCTTGATACTTCTGTACAATTGAATTTTAAACAGAAAACGTTAATTTTGCATTAAAAAGCCCTTCTATGTTTTTAATCTACCTTCTGTATTTGATCTGATAGTGTTTGGGCACAGGCTTGTGCACCACACTGGTGAATTGTTGAAGGTATTCTTTCTGTATGAATCATTTGTTCATTCAGTAAATTTGAAGACCTCTGTCCGGCTGGATATGTTGCTCCTAATATAGATCTGATTCTGTCTATATTTATTGTCTCATATTTACTGACATGCATGGGACCGCTGTTGTTCTAAAAAGTATGTTCTCCGAGGTCCCCTACTGACTGAATTGGGGTCCCTTGTTGTTGTTAACATGCACTGTTAAAACAGCACATTCATTGTGGCAAAATAAACATTTTGCCAGGCCTAAGCCTTCTTTTTGAATACTGACAAGTCACCCCTAAGGTGAGCTCTAAATGCCCATAGAGCAGAGTGCATGTTGTTTTAAACGTATGGCAGGTGTACATAAGTTTTACATGTCCTGGCAGTTAGGATTTATCTCAGTTTAGGAGTCCTAAAGTTAGGAGTCCTAACTGCACAAAATTATTCAATGGTATTTCTGTCTGTTCTCTGAGGTACTCCTGGTTTCACATGTTATTAAGCAGTGAGCAATTTGTGAGATGTTCTCTGTATATCTGTATGAATTTGTGTTCTCACAGAGCTATGCCTCAAAAATGATTGCTCCTCTGCTCTCACATCTCATTCCTCTCCCAGCAATAACAGCCTTTTGTCCTGCTTGTTCAGATCCTTCTTCATGTCTTGTTGCACCTATTTTAGTTTATCTGTGGGGCAGTGAAGTAATCTAATAGGCTCTGGGCAAGATTTTCCATGTATTTCTTGATGAAAAGTGCTCATGTTTCTGGAGACTCTGCTATGAGGGTCCACAATAGTACATTCTGCTCATTTTTGATTTCCTTTTTAGGGTCTGTTTCTTGAGGATGCAAACTTTAGGTGTAGTTTCTCCATGGACTAGTCATTCGTCTGCTGACAGATCCCAAAGTGAGGGGGCATGAAGTAACTCTGGTGTCTAACATTGTCTAGCCTTAACTAAACACTCATCGATGGATTTTGTGCTGTTGGTCCCAATTATGTTCTTTTAATATAGAATGACCCACATTTCACCTAATGAAAAAAGAAGCCCTAAGCGGGCTTTTTCCCTTTTATATTCCCTGTGTCCCCTCCATGATATCTGCAGAGATCTTGGTTTGAGATCGGGTGGCAGCGGCAACACTGCACCTACCTATGCAGCCAAGCCCAACACGCAAATCCTCTTGGCAGGAGTTTTTTTTCACTTTTACGTGTCATTGTATGTTGTACGTGGATCAGAGGTAGGGTCCACATTGTAACCTTGTTCAGATAAAGCAGAGCATGACATTAGGACTACAGTTATTATTTTTCACACAATGCTGCACAGCAACTACACATATATATAGGCCACAAGATATGTAGGGGTTACAAATCAGTTATATAAACACATTAACTACCCAAAAGCAAATCGAGGTTTGTGGACCTTTAATAAAACATATCAAGATGCTTTTTTCCAGCTTCTTATATGGTATCCAAATTGATTTGGGAGAATGCTGGGCTCAACGGCTGTAACAGTTGTCAATTTTATAATCCAATGAAATTTACGGAAACGTTTTAAGACCACTGAGGTTGACCTGGTCGGGAAGATAGGTTAAATAATGGCTGCAGCATAAAAACCTCCTAATATGTAAAAGTTACTTTCCTATTTTTGCTGTAGTGCCCATCCCCACCGTAATAAAATTACCTTTTGTAATTCAGTCTGAACTAGGTTTTCATTGTATTTAGTGCAGAAGCATAAAATATGCGGATGATGACTATGAGTTTGGTTTTGTCTTATTACTACTGCATTAAAATATATATATATATTCATGGACAGAACCTCTGCCCTTATAATTCCAATTAAAGCCACTGCATTACCTGGATGTTAAGCACTGCATGAGCTTGCAGAGAAGGAACTCCTTGGTCGCTTGCCGTGACTACCAATCTGTATTCTCGATGTCCAGTGTATGAAAGCACTGCTGCTGTTCTTATCTCCCCACTGTTCCAATCAATCTTGAAATGACCCAAAGTGCCTTATATAGAAGACAAAAAAATCATATTAGCATGATAGCTAAAGGAACCAATTTGTATAGTCTGAATTTTCAATATTACAAGCTAAAATAAAAAATGAACACAGTCTCATCTGAAAAAAGATTACCCATTTTGAACTAAAATCTAACTACAGTTGCGAAATTCAAATTAAATGTAAAACCTCCTTTCCCATGAACAACTCAGATGTTTCATACAATTTACAGTTCACACAAAGGCAAGCAACTCCAACCTTCTGTTCGTTGGCTTCACAATTCAGTTCTCCGTTGACTACAAATTACACAAGCGCAGCAGGCAGGATAAATTCTTTCTTTATGCAATAATAGCAACTACCCCATGATATATCACCTTGAAATATTGATATTGAAGACTATCATTATCTTACTCTAAGATCTTCATATTAGCACTACTACCAGGCTCTTACCACTTAAGAAGCAAAAAAAGAAACCTTTGGTTACGTTGACCGGATAACTTCAATCTCATTTGAGGGCACTCTGCCCCTGCCCCGATACATCAATCTGCCCATGTTGCAGCCTTTTCCCACACAACCCAACTCTCAGTTAATCTATTTGATGGTATACTTCTCCCACCATCGCCCAATCGAATACTTCATAATCTAAAGGTAATTAAGAGTTACGTAGCCGGGGCGTGGCTTGGACGCCGAAGCAAGATGGCGGTCCAACTGTGAGCTCTGCTCGGATGCGGAGCTTATTTTCCTCAAAAGTGCCTCTCGACGTGGAGTTTCGCAGCTCCATGTGTGGGTCCCACTAGTTTGATGTAGCGGTAAGTCTTTATGCCGTATATGGCTTCCCCAATATCATTTTTGTGCTCTGGAGCCACAGCGGTAATTATCTCCTCATGAAACGTGGGTGCCCGCCATTTTGAATCGCGGCATTCGTGCTCTGATTTTTTTCCTCAAAGTTGAATTTCCTGAACACCCTAAATGTCATACCACTTCTCTCTGACTTCAGTGGCCTTTAATTCAATCTACTTTTTATGATATGTGGGACTGGAAAATGGTCTGGTGACTACGTCTCAGGATATCACTCACTCTGGTTACCTGAACTACCTAGGATTATCTATATTATTGAGTGCTCCCACCTCCTTATTGTGCATAGAATAAACCTTTTTTTTAGTTATGTTATGTTATTGTATTTTTAAAGCACAAACTGTTACCCGAAGGTGTCCTGGCGCTGTCTACAAACCTCCCAATGAGACATAAGGATTAAACGTAAAATAGCCAGGTTTTTAAGGCTTTCCTGAATGCCAGTAGATAAATGCTATTTCTAAGATGGAATGGGAGGGCATTCCATGCCTAGGCTGCCCCTGTCAAGAAACTCCTACCTCCCCGCCCAGCTGACTTTTTTAGAGATAGGAACTGTTACCAATTTTGCTCCCAGACAGCAAATTGGTCTATTGGGGACATACCACTGAAACTGCTGCTTCAGATGATCGGGACCGATACCCTGAAGAGCTTTGTAAACAGTACAGAGTAATTTGAACCTCCACACGTTTCTTAACAGGTAGCCAGTGAAGTCTTCTGATATCACCGAGACAGAGGCAAATTTAGCCATCCCTGTGAACAGTCTGGAGGCAGAGTTCTGTAGGAGTTGGAGTCTATGCAGTAACCGCTCCTGAATACTAAG
This sequence comes from Lissotriton vulgaris, assembly GCF_964263255.1. Classification (NCBI taxonomy): domain Eukaryota; kingdom Metazoa; phylum Chordata; class Amphibia; order Caudata; family Salamandridae; genus Lissotriton; species Lissotriton vulgaris. Next base: position 1,861,029,427 of record NC_141689.1, read on the forward strand.
GTATAGGCTGTTACAATAGTCCAGCCTCAACATAGTTAATGCAGTGACTACTGTGCGTTGATTTTCTTTAGTTAAAAACTGTAAGATTTTCTTGCATGTTCTAAGAGCAAATGTGGTAGCCGGACAACTGAATTCACTTGGTCCTCAAAATTGAGTTTGTCATCAATGAGGACTCCCAGGTTTTTGTACTTTCCTAGTGGGGATTGGAAGCAAGCCCAAAGAATCTGGCCACCCACTAGGGGTCCAGGGCTTGGGGTCATTACCAAACAGAATGACTTCCATTTTACCAGAGTTGAGTTTTAAACAATTTTGGGACATCCTTTTACCCACTGCTTCCATGCAATCGTGAAATCGTTTTGCTGTCCCCATCTCTTGCCCGGGTAGCAGAGACACCACAATTTGAGTGTTATCTGCATACGATGTCAGAGCAAATCCAAAGGATTTGATAAGGAGGGCTAGAGAGGACACATAAACATTAAAAAGCATAGGGCTAAGAGAGGAACCCTGAGGAACTCCGCAGGGCAGTGAGAAAGATTTGGAGCACAATGTGCCGAGTGACACTGTTTGCATTCTGTCCAAGAGGAAGGACTTCAGGAGTTCCCATGCTTTACCACGGACTCCACACCCACACAACCGGTCCATCAGCAGGTCATGAGGGACCATGTCAAAGGCCGCGGACAGGTCAAGCATAATCATTGCGGCCTTACCTCCCTGGTCAAGTACGGCCCTAATTTCCTCTGTAGATTTTAAGAGAGCGGACTCTGTACTGTGCCCCTCTCTGAACCCATATTGCGGTGGATCGAATGCTTGCGCTTCTCGTAAGTATGTGCCTATTTGTGCATTCATGCTTTTCTCTACCAGCTTAGCTGGCAGGGGGACATGCGAGATGGGCTGGAAGTTATTAGGATCCTTCGGGTCCAAGCTAGGCTTCTCAAGCAGAGGTAATATTGATGCGATTTTCCAAGCTTTGGGAAAATGTCTTTCCTTGAACATTGCATTCATCATAGAGTTAAGAGTTATAACAATGGGTTCTGGGGCTAGTTTTAAAACCGCCACCAGACATGGATCATAAGAGGAGCCTGATTTAGTTGACATCAATGAATTATGAATATCCCTGGTGGATAAAGGTACAAACTTTTCAAATATCGGATGGAGACCAGACCGAGATTTGTATCTCTCCCTGACATCCAGTGTTCCATCTGTTGATGGACCATTAAATGTGGCAAAAATAGCCTCCACTTTATTACAGAGGAATCTGGCTATTTCATCACAGAGCCCCTGATTCAAGGAAATTCTAGGTGTACCAGGGTGCTCCAGTCTAGTGACTATTTTGAAGAGTTCTTTAGCTGAAATTGTGGCCGAATTAATTTGGTTGATAAAAAATTATTTCTTAGTTGTGAGGATTAGGTGTTTATAAACCACCAGGCTTTGTTTTCTGCGGCGTTATATCCCTTCCTCCACTTCCTCTCTAAGAATTTACACTTCAGATTCTGATCTTTAAGTTCCTGAGAGTACCATGAGGTGGAGGGCCATGCTCTATTAGAGTATAAGACCTTTTTGGGCACTAACTTATTTCCAGCTGTCTTGAGCCAGTTGGTATATTGAGTGGTCGCCTCCTCTATGTCTACGGGCATTTTGAATGAGGTAGTGTTCAACAAATCTTCTAACTCTTTGGCCTCAATTGTATTGCATGCTCTGGAGACCCTTTGTTTCTTGGCTAGCTTACCCATCTTTTTGACTTGGATGGTGTAATTTTTCATGTTTTTAAAGGTACAAGTCATTTTCTGAGGCAACACTTCTTTTCTACATTGGGGTAAATATTGTAAGTCTCCTGCTAGTGACTAATATACCTCACCTCTACCCCTCTGCTTTATTGTCATAGCTCCTGCCTTCTTCTTCGTTAGTGTATGGGCTGGATTTGCCCTATTCTACTTACTATTCATCAACCTAACCAGCAACCTAAGATGGCCAGCGATCACATGCCATGCCTAAACCATCCTCGTCAGGCGCAAAGCCAAAAAGACACAAAAATTATCCAACTTCTCCTATTCCCTCCTCACAAAATCCGGTTCTTGACTCTATTTTAGATGAGGTATGTGGTCTTCAATCGTTTATGTCTACTACCAATGAAAAATTAAAGCAAATAGAAGAACAATGGATTGTCATGGAGAGAAAAGTGTTGGAACTTGAACAACTGGTGGGAGATCTTCATGATATTTCTACAAAAATTCTCAAGCTGAAACTCCACACTAAAGACCTTGAAAATCATAACCGGAGGAGCAACGTTCGCCTTTATGGTCTTCCGGAAAATATTGAGGGCCCAGACATGTTATCCTTTTATCAGAAGTTCCTTCCAGATCTCTTAGATCTTCAATCCTTTTCACCTGTCAATATAAAGTGTCCCCATCATCTGGGTTGTCTCCATCCTAATTAAAACAAGCCACGTGGTATCATAATGCTTTTTCTGGAATTTTTGAACTAATGCATGTTCTGAAGGCCATCAAACTCAAACGACGGCTCACTTGGCCGGGACATAATATCTTCATCTCTCAAGATATTTCCAATGCAATGAATGCTCGGCGTAAAGAATTTCTGGCACTTCGTCCTCAAATGAGACATTTGAACATCCAGTATGGCATTCTTCATCCTAGCCTTTGCAAAATTACCCATGAAGGAAACTCACATTCTTTTGATGAGCCTGAGAAACTCAAATTCTTTCTCAATAGCATCTTTTCTCGTAACATGGATACTAATGTTTAATTTTCTCTTAGATAAAGTATTGCTACTGTTTGTTCTAAAAGTTTATCTATCTTGAGTTTTTTACTATTTGTTCCTCTTCTCTACTTTTCTAGTGCTTTTTCATTCCTTACTCTTTTTATCTCTTATTTTTTTTTAATTACTCTTATTCTATTGCTCTCCTTTCTCATTATTTATTTTTTATTATTTGTTATTTCTTTTCTTCTTAGGAGGCTTTTCCTTACCTATTCAATCCTACCGTCGTCCAGTGTTTTTTTTTGGCTTCACCATGCTCCTCTTATTCTGGTTATTTATTTATTTTCAGATCTGAATTCTCTTCCTTGCTCTGTTCACTCTATCTGTTTCTCTACCTCTTCCCCCTTCACTCTTCCTCTCCCTTTTTGCTCCCTGGCTTTTTTCCCCTCACGTTTTTTTCTCATTATTATCTTTTTATTCCCTTTGAGTGTCTTTCTTTTATCATTTCATAAATGTTGTTTCTTCTTAGTTGGTCTGGCAGCTTATTGTTCCTGTCTCCATATGTTTCCCCTCACCCTTCGAAATGTTTAACCATGTCTCGTGGAACGTGAGTGGTCTAGGTGATCCTGTCAAACTTCAAAAGGTATTGTCTCACTTATCCAAACTAAATACTCATGTTGCCTTTTTACAGGAAATGTATTGTAATTATGTGGAATCCCTTAAGCTTAAACGTCAATGGGTCAATCAAATTGATTTCTCTCCTGCTCTTGATCGTCATGGTGGTGTTGCTATTTTATTTCATAAAGCAATTAATGCACAAATATTATCAACAGAATGTGATTCCAATGGACGATGGGTTTTAGTTGATGCTATTATTTGTAAAACACAAGTCACTTTTCTTAATATTATGATCCTGTCAAACCTGACCCACAATTTTGGCATTGTATTAAATTGAAACTATCCTCTATCTCTAACCCCAATATAATTGTTGCTGGCGTCTTTAATAATTGGCTGGATCCCTACTCTGATAGAAAATCTAAATGCGAATTTAAGCTCCTCCCCCTCCTTTTCCTCTTTTTTTCTCCCCTTTTCTTTCCTCTTTCTCTTTTCTATAACAAAATACACAAATAATATACTCTTCTTTTTCTTTTGGAAGACATTATTTTATTAAAATGGTATGACTTTTTATCCTCATTACTCTTCTCCTCTTATATTATTTTGTTTTATTATAATATTTGCATTTGTGATTATTTATTCCTCTTGTTTCAAATAGATTTTATTAGCCTTTGTTTATCTCTTGTTACATATTTTCTCAGTTATGAAATCTTTTAACTCTGTGTTTATTCTCTCAATAAAAATAATTTAACAAAGAAAAATGTTGAGGCCAGCATGGGGTACACATCAATGTTGTATTTATGCGGAAAGTTGTTAATTATTATGCAGTTACAGTATATAACCTTAAAAGACACACCATTTGCAGTACTCCTATTTTTCTCTGCGTTTGATGTTCCCAGTTATGTTTACACAGACTCTTTAATCTTGGCTCCCTGACATCTCTTATTTGACTATGTGATTTTGGGAGGAATATGTGTTTTTTGGCGGGTAGTATCAAGTGATTCCCTTAAACTACTCCCTTCCCTGCTTTTTGGATTACTTAATCATTTCCACATGGATCCAGACTCCTAAAGGAATAAACACAACAAAGAATCACTTTTGAGCCCATGCATTTTCCTTTTAAAATGGAAATACGCTTTATTGATACATCAATGGTAAATTTGTACTTATAGCTGGATTTCCCATGTCGAAAATTCTGCCATTAAAGTGGATTTTTCAGGGTGAGCAATTCTGCTTAAAGCACAGCTTTTAGGGCATTCCAAGGTGGGAGATGGTTGCCAAAGTTGGTGAACACACAAATGCCTTCACTCATGCCTGTGCATAACTGTTATTACATGAGAATAATGATAGATCTTAATGTCAGGGCTATTCCTAGCCTGCATAATAGCCGCAAACAGGGGTGACTCATGCCTCTTAATTTTACTTGACTTATGTGTGGCTTTTGATACTGTAAATCACCCAGCATTACTCAAGACACTCAAGAACCTCACTGGTATCAATGGCACAGTCCTAAGATGGTTCACGTATTACCTGCAGCATTCCTTTCAACAAATGGAAATCAATAACTGTCTCTTGAACCCCACCCTAGTTCAACATGGTGTACGGCAAGGCTCAATTCTCTCCCCATCCCTTTTCAGTCTCTTTAATGGCGCCCCTTACTGTTATCTTGATCCAAGCAGGGGTCAAATAGAACATATATGCCAATGACACCCAACTCTACTACAAAATTAAATCGCCCAGGGTCTTCCTACATCTGAATGTCACATTAATCAAGATACAAACTTGGCTTAGCACCAATAACTTAAAGTGAAACCCCAACAAAATTGAACTACTACTTTTCTCCACTAAAACATCCTCTAACAATCCAAGAATGGCTCAAGAATTTGGACGCCCTACATTGTTCTCTCACACTTTCAACTCTGTAAACACCTTGGGCATCACCCTGAACGAAACCATGTCAATGAAGTACCTCATCAACAACTCAGCCAAAGGAGTGCTTTACAAGCTAAAACATCGAAGAAAATCAAACCATTCATTCCCCCTGATGATTTTAAAATGGTAGTGAAAACTCTGAGGTTCTCAGAACTTGATTATGACAACGCCATCTTCACAGGACCTTCGAAACATCACCTTGCCCCCGAGCAGTTCTCAACGAAGCTGCCCGGTTCCTACCAGGTTTGAAATGGTTTGAGCACATCTTATCGGCCCTCAAGAGTCTCAATTAGCTTCCCATCGAAGAAAGATGTATCTACAAGACTGCTTGCATCACCCAGGAAGCCCTTTATACATATAACCCCAATTATCTAGAAACCAAACCTTCGAAAGCAGGACGAGCCAGGACTCTGAGAAGCTCCAACTCACTTCTTCTCATACCTCCCAACCGAAAAAGAAATCCTCCCAGACATGCTCATTTTTGGAAATTCACCTAGGATCTGGACTCACTCTGTAGAGATTTCCGCTGCAACCTCTTATTTTCCTGCTTTAAACGGGACCTTAAAAACCTACTGCTAAACAAATACTTTGACATGCACACAAACAGAGCCATATTCCCAAATCTCACACCCAAACCGGCTAGACCCGCTTCAGCTGTTACTATGTAAATTACTCCATAAACTTATGCTATTCTGATGTGCACATATTGTGACCGCTTAGACTATATATGATTTTCTTTGTCTGTATATATTTAACTACTTCAATCAAACAATCTTCCATTATATGTAAAGCGCTCTGATACCTTCGAGTCCAGCTATAGCTATATAAAACCTAGAAATAAACAAAATATTTGTAATACAGCCTCTAGGCATTAAAGCAGTTCAGCTCACAAAGGCATGAGGAAATGTCACATGACTTGTGTGCAGCATTATTGAAATGCTAGAAATCCTGTGATAAGACACTATGCCACCTTAAGGAATATGGGGGGCGCGGGCAAGACATATGGAAACAGGATAGACGCAAGTAAAATAGAAAGAAGATTCAAATGCCAAGGGTCCCCTTGGGCAAGAGCCCACTTTTTCCATGCCTTGAAACGTCACTGATCAGACCAAGCTGAAACATTTCCATCCATCTGAAGCTATTTTGCAAGAAAATCAATGATTTTGTTCAAGGTTCATGCAGCAGGAGCCGAGATTACTGTATGGAACAATGCACATTAAATACAGTAACTGCAGCATGCGGCTATAAACCTCCAATAATTACAAGGGTTGTTTAAAAAGCAATATTCTTTCCTAAACTTAGTCTGCTGAGAACTACAATGTGGTCAACGGCGTTTCATTTCAGACTTAATTTATTGTCTGAAAAACATAAGGCAGCAAAGCAGGGGAGCTTTGTGCAACGACTCGCCGGGGAGAGATAAACCTGACAATAGCGCAATTCTCCCTCCTGCAAATCACAGGTCATAAATCATCCGCAGCTGTGATAATCAGAAAGAGCACCGCAGCACCTCCTCCGGCTTACAGAAATAACACGTAGGAATCCACGGGAAAGCGTCCAAAATGTACTTTTTCCTATTGAAGTTGCGTTTTTAATGGTTGAACATTTTAACCTGAGTGTGCACCCGTGGCGTGCTCCCATACAGTGTCCTATCGTGGTCTGATTAAAAAGGCACACGGCCGTGCTGAATGTGGAAGAAAAAGAAAACCAATCCCAGATTGCACTATTTTATGGGAGATAGGTGAAAGGGGACATTGTAGAAATCAGTTTTGGAGAAAGGGCTTAAAGATGCATTAAATAAACTACTCCTCAAAGGTAATGATATTTTTGGAAACCTAGATGTTTACAGTAGCGTAAACTATATGTAATAAGGGAAATTCAGCACTATAAAACAGTAGGTAGAATGCACGTTCACCAGCGATGAGCTTCTTTTGGCACAATTGACAGATGACGGATGTTTATTGTAACCCAGCTCAGTGGTACTCATTTATCAACCTTGGAAGGATGAAACGCTGAGTGAATCCACCAGGATTTGAGCACGTAATCAAGAAGCCTAACATTGATCCCAGCAGTGTATGCATTAGGCCACCGAGCAATCATACCCACCTAACTTTAAGCAGATCACCTAAGCATTTCATGGTGGCAAGGTTTCGGATGCTTCAATTTTTGTCATGGATACACTGTTTAGTAAAATACAGTCTTTGCTGATGTGATAAACTATGCAAAATAGGTATGCAAACGAAGTAAAAGGTTGACGGTACAGCAAGTTATCTATATACAAGGGCTGAGATGTTGACAACACTAGGTAGGCCCATTTTTATTCTCGCCTGAAAACCCTCTGCTAAGGCTATGTTAAGGTTCATTATGAATTACGTACTTTATTTTTGCCGCTGTCTAAAGCTATTGGTAAGAATTAAACGCTGTCTTCAATTTTCAGATTGTCAGGCGTAATATTTTAACAGGGAGATTTAAATGCTACACCTCGATGCATTTGTAGGTTGAGCTTAGAATCTTAAATGTAATGCTGTCCTTGACTGGGATTCATGATAGGCTTTTGAGGTAAGTTGCTGCTTCGTCCAGGCTTTTTAGGTGCAGTCTCAATTCTGCGTCTGCTTTCTGGCCCCTTTGAAGTCTTCTGATTTGGTTTGATAGTATCAATGATATGAGGCATTACAGTCGTTGGCAATGGACCCAATAGCCTTTGAGTGATCACGACTGGAGATTAACAGGAGAGCCATTCTCAGGAGTTTGGTTTGGTGGGATGAGGTTTTAAACATTGCTCATGCTTTTGAATTTATGCTGAAGTTGGCTTCCCATATCAGTAACACCGTACGACAATACTTTTAGGTGATTATGCATTCTCTAAGAAATGAAGAATGAAAAAGTACGAGCTGTCTGCTAGAGAAGATTTTACAATGGTTTGTTACATTAGGATTTACTACAAATTTTGAGATTTGACAAAATTTGGCATTTGGTGGCTCATGTAATTAATCCCTTCTTAGACAAATTGGCCTTTTTGGGAGTGACACATTTTCAAAATCTGTATAGAGGACGTTGGATTACCTGATTCTGTTGTCTCTGTTTCTGGTACAAGTGCCATATTTTATTTGGGTCTTAGGCAGACTCTAGACGTTTTCCTAGTGGGACCCCGGGTCCAGAGGTTGCCCCGATGGACTATTATAAATCCACCCTGGATCTGCTGATAAGTGTTCAAACCTCATATGCTTCTGGATCCCGGCCCAATTAATTTGTCAAGCTGATCTTCAAGAAGACTGGTGGATTTGAGCCAGTGTTTTATCAACCTATCTCGCTGCCAGATACTTCCATGAGAGTGAGCCTATGGGTGTTTGTTAAGTGGATGCAGGATGAGATTAAGGAAAAAAATCCTGGTAGTCAACCAGTAGGGGTTTATACTAAAATTGGTCATAGTTGAATAATTTCTAAACTCTTATCTTATCATTGAGCAATATATAAGCTTGGACAATGGCACCATCCTCTAGGAGGTATGGGTCTTAGCACAGCTTTTGACAGTTAACAGAGCAAAGATAAAGTCCCACTTGAGAGTTCTGCGTTTGAAAATGAAACTTCTCAATATTATAAAAGGAATAAATATCTTGCAGCTTCTGCTCATTGTGGCATGCATAGGGAGTTCTCTGAGTCATTTCCCTGTGGTACAGAGGAGAGACAGGAAGGTGTTATGGCATTTGTATAGTTCCTTTAGAAAAAGAGACTGCATGCAGGGCTAAGAAAGGGCTAAAAGGTGGAAATTGTGACTCAGTCATGATAGGACCAGGATTTATCATTATTCTCCTTTACACAGATTATTCCGTCTTGATTTCCAAGACATTAGATGATTTTAAAAATTTCTATGGAACATAAATTGCCTATATCAACACATGATCAATTTAAAAAACAACCGTTTAGGTGATGAAGGTTGCCCACCACAATCTAAGAATCAAGATCATGAGTGCCAATGGCACCAACTTACAGACGGTGAGTGATGTTACTTTCTTGAGCTTGAACTCTGATCTAGGTATAAAGTAGTGACAATTTCTAAACAAGAGACAAACGTGCATTGTCCAAGCTCACAATCAATTATTTGAGTTCCCAATTAAGTTTGGCAATACACCACCATACTCTATGCTCAGAATATAACAAACAAACTGTATTTCAATAGTTACATGTGGTATAGGGGTGTGGGTTACATACATTCGTATCCAGGAGGATGAAATTAGGCTTTTAAAATGTCTCTTGTGATTACTGATTTCAATTTCATCCTGTATTATGCACCATGAGGCTGCCCTCTCCCATTTGAAGGACATTCTACTCTTCATCCTTACTGTCCCTAAGGATAACTGTGTCGTCTAAGCCAGAAGTACACTTTACTTGCGTTATTTAAAATAACGTACTGACTAAGAATCATCTAAAATCACAGATATAAGAATCTAGGATGATCCTCAGTGTATTAGCAGGACACAAAGGGTATGGTGTATATCTAAAGAGGATGAATTACTTTCCTATAATATTTGCACCCTAGAAAATAATGAGGGCACCAGTTGTTTCTGAAGTTCGCTTGGAGTACTGAATGTGAATTATTGGTGCACCTCCTGGATAATTGTGTGACTACAGGAGTAGCTACACCTGTGTCAAATCATGAAGTCATAGACCAGTCCTTATTTGGGTTGACATAGAAAACGGTGAAGGTAGAGTTTCTTGTCTCACTATTTTTTGAATGTGTGTAGTGTTAATGAATAGGGATCCTAGTATAACACTGATGAACGCCATTGACCAACTTCCAGGCACACAAGTGGGTAGAAACATGTTGGCAAATTAAACGATGAATAATGCACTGCACCAGATCCTTAGGAACAGCTTTCAATCATATCTAGGGTACCAATCAATAAAGGAAAATCCTTTGGTATACCCCTGAATCTCTGCCCTCTACAGGTATAAGTGTTATCAAGAACTCCTTCACAGAAGAGGTTGGGTATACCCTGATATAACCATCTTAACAGGGTAAGATCACCAATGATGAAGCATGCCACATAATGTGGTTGAGGCTTCTTTATCAAGAAACAACTGCTTTCCCCAATATTTCATAGAGTGCAGCTAGAGTAGGGAAGTAAATTCATCCTCTATGGTTATACACCATACGCAGTGCTTAATTTGAGCCATGGTTGCCAGTGGGGACCATAGCACTCCTTTTGGGAACTAGCACAGGCGAAGTGTAGTCTTAAAACTTTAATGGATAAAATTTAAGGGTCTTAGTACAAGTTCATCGGTATTACTGTCATACCCCCGCTGCGGGGGTCCGAAGAAGACCACAACAGCCGTGGTATCCCATCTGCCGTATTACCATGTCACTGCTGGGCCAGCTGCAGTATTTCTGATGGCGGGGGAATATTTTCTCATATGTGTTGATGCAAGTGTGTGTAGTTTGACTGCACATGTGTTAAATGTATACATATGAATGACGCTTTGGGGGAAAACTACCAGTACTTTTCCATTGCTGGTGTCGGGACCATATGTCTCCAGTCCAGTCAATGGGTAAATACTGCAAAACCAACTGAATTTCAACGCCAGCAGGGTAGTTTTCTTTGTGGTCACAGTACTGCTGTGAATGGGGGCCCTGGAGGAAGGGATCCATGTGGGAGACTGAAGGAAAGATAAAGAAATGGGTGAGTAGGCACCCCAATTCCTTCGATTCCACCGACTCGAACCAGGCGGTCTTCCTGGCATGGTCGGCATGACAGAAAGCCAACTCATAATTCGGACGGTTGTGAATTTATCTGTACCGCTCTCTGACAGCTGATTTCCCCCTACCGCCATTGTGGTGGTCTGTGCATGACTGGCGGTGTTGGCAGGACTCCGGCATTTTTCCGTCAACAGACCACCTACATCGTAATTTTGCTGCCAGACCGCCAACTGTTTGATGGTGGGTCCCGTAAAGAAGGTAAACTTACTTTTTTGATACTGGCCCAAGTATTCAATTGGAGCTGACAAAAAATCCATAAGTGGCTGCAGGCACCATTGAGGTATTTGACATAAATGGCAAAGCATTGGACTGTCCTACACATTGGCATAGGACTCTCCTTAATAGCACACATTTCTTTTATTGCATTTCATAATATATTTGACAAAATATAAAATTGTGGAAAAAGTGAGCTGCATCAGTTTTTCTCGTCTTTTGTCTGTGGTGTGTCATTAAATGTAAAACCAAGTGGCACTAATGACAACCAGCAGCAGCCCGTCCTTAAGGGTAGAGGGGCCACGCCCCTGCACCTTTTGGGCATTAGAAGTGTCTCTCAGGCTGAGCGGAGGTCAGCCTGACAGGCGCTCTTCATTTTCAGGTCAGGCAGCCAGAAGCTAGACATGTGCTAAATGCACAGAATCCTGGCTGCCTGAGCTGAACTTTGCTGGGCTGAGGATGTCATAGCCTCTCTGGGCGTGATCTCGTCAGCTCAGCAAAGGTCCTTGAGGCCCTTCTCCTCATGTCGAGGGAGAGCGTCAGTGATAGCCTCATACCTGGGTGATTCAGTTTGAAGCCCTGAAGTGCCTAGGGCCGAGTGTCTATCACTGAAACCTTGTCATAGAGTGGGTGGGGTCAGAAGTCTCTCTGACCCCATCCTACTCTGAGCTGAGGTAGGGACAGCTGCCTCCCCTCATTGGCTGACCTAAGAATAGCCCAATAATCATTGCCCTAGGGTATTTCAAGTCCCCGCAGACAGTTAGCTTGTGGCCTTCAAATGTAGATATAGCCCTTCTCCCTGTATTGTCATGAAAAAACTTGGCTTCCACCTTGATGAAAAGCTCTCTTTTTCTACAGAAGTCAACAAGACCATTTATTGTTTGTTTTTTCCAGTTCAAGGCCCTCAAACACATTTTTCATTATCTGCCTACTGACTTACACAAGAAGGTGATCCATGGTCAATTGTAACAGTCTTTTTCCTGGTGGCCTAATAACTGACAATCATTTCAGAATTTGGCTGCTTGCCTTATCTATGAACTAGCAGGAAAGGTTCATGCTACTACTTGAGCAAACCCGACCTGTTTGGCGGCAGTTTTTCATGGAAGGAGAGAGACGTTCAGGAGTTTACGGGCTACTAATAGCGAGCCGGTGAAGTGTGGATACATTTGCACACACGTGAGACGATTTGTTCGTACCCAGCCAGACTACGTGTTAAGAATTTGCCTTTGGTTTTGGTCCTTGTGAACGATTTCCGGCTGCCCCTGGATTGATTTCTTTTGTGGATTATCACCCTGTCCTGAAGAGGCCAGATTGACTGGAAGGCCGAAACGTGACCGCGTCGACACTTTCATAATGGAGGAGTTTTTAGGTTGATAATTAATTTGGGAACTTGTAGCCTTTGTGACACAGGTTTCGATTGAGGTTCGGTAATTTGGGTTTTCGAACCATCTGTGCTATACTACCTCCAAGTGCACCTCCTAGAGTGAATGGGAGGGCACTCAGCCTTTGCTGAAATATTCTGTAGGGTGTAAATCGTTTAAGTCCTTGTGTTTTTGTGTTATGATTTTGTTTATTGGTCAATTTTTTGTGAATGTTTTGTATATAGGTGTGTACATGGTTATGTATATGATGGTATATGTTGTACAAAAAGTCTGCGTATAAAATTATTTTGATGTTTGTTACAAAGAAAAAAAGAACAAAGAGATATGAGTCTAGTGATTACAAAGAACAATAAAAAATGTGTAATATAGTCCCTGTGTATGAGTGATGGGGTGGAATAAATTGGATTATTCTGAAGTGCACTAAATGGCATTGAAATAGGTGAATTAATTGTCCCCTATTTAGATAAGTTATTGTAGATCCTTTCCTCCTTTTTCCATTGTTTTTTTCTTGCATTACTTCTTGTAAGTATGCACATCATTTGTTTCCAGTAGGAAAGCAAATCTACTTTATGTCACTTTGCGAAGTTCAAGGTCCCATAAACAAACTTGGCCGAAGGTAACTCCAGGACCAATTCCATTTGTATTCATTTTTCCGTGTTCTCCGCTCAGTGGCAGATAATTATCTGGAATTGCGACGGTTTGTCATTTTTAATATTGGAAAAAAGGATGTACCGGTGGCTCAAGGGGCTTGTAAATTATCCCCTGGTGGCCGAACTCTCTAAAATACCCCTTGTTTTAGAAAACAATTGAAAACCACCATCTTTAAATGAATCAGCATTCTCAATTTTGTCTCATTTCCTGTACTTATTTTGTCTAGTGTCAGATCAATTTTTGGGCAAACGTTCGATCTCTACAAATGAAATGAAATAACATAACATGACATAATAAATGTAACATAACATGGGACTACGAAACTCATTGGGAAGTCATGAGCTGTAGGTATGAAGCTTGCCTACAGAGCAGCCTAGGCAAGTGAGATTCTCTGGCACCTCTTGCACTCTTACGTAATTTGAAGATGGATGTCAAAAGAGTATAGGCAGTGAGTTGTATAGAAAATTAGGAATCAGTTACATTTCCATTTGGTCATCCCCCATTTTGTCCTTTTATAATAACGTATCTTGAGGTGGGAGCAACTCTTTACAACGATGCAGTACTCTTATTCTCGGCACTGCATACTTACTTTTATTTCTGTACAGCTTTTATTATTTATTTCATTTAATGTGAAGAAAGGTGACTTGTGATCAGTAGGTCACCCTTCTTGACAAAACACAAATACAACAACTAAATTTACATGAATGCATTTATTGTTACAAATGATACATTATGAACCTGAGGCATCTCCAGTTATCTTTCTGCATCGGCGTTCATCAGTATTTCTTTAACCGCAAGTTGTTTTGACAGATGCAGAAAGCTTTGTTTTTTTTTTTTATTTACAAAAACATATATTATATGCGTAGACGGTTATATATCTTTTATATTTACAGACTTAGTGGTCACAATTCTGCGTGGAAGCTGAGCTCCTTGACTCTTAGCCAACTTCCTGTTTTGTAAGGTTCCTTTCTTCCTGATCCATTAATGTCTTTCGCTCGATCACGTGCAAATGCCTTCCTACCCCTTGTGGGATAATTCCGTATGGTAAAAAATCCTCTGCCCGTTGGTTTATGGGGAGAGTTTCTTCTGTCGCTCTCTCCCTCAAACACACGACTTATCTGTTTAGGACATGAATCTTGTCTTATTAAGTATCACTCACTGTGCCCTTTACCTTTTAATTGCTTTCGACAAGCTTATTATGTTGCTTTCATTTTACACCAACAGAGATCCAATCATGTTCATGTATCTTTTATCCGCATTTCCTTACCACCCCACCATTAAGGCAATTTTTCCCTTCAAACAGTGCGAGATTGTTTATCTAAGGATATCTTTTGTAACTCTGCTTTTGGTTTTATTTCAGGAACTCTTATAAGGCAGGTATAGAATTCCAGTGTTTACTTTGGTCTTTTTCTCGAAATGGACATCAATGTGTACTGGTTGAGATACCAATTCAACATGGGTTACAATGGCTGTTGTGGCTCTGACGCAGTGCGTTTTGAAGGCTGCTAGTTGGTCAAACACATGCACATTTAGGTCTTATTATTTCTTGCCTATCAAGCATGAACATAACCGGGTGCTTAAGGAACTTTACGTAATGAGTTCTTTTCTGCCTGCCAATAAAGTGGGTATTGGTCTAGCTGGCACAGAAGAATGTACGGGGCTGATTTAGCGTTTGGCAGAGAGAGTAATCCATCACAATGGCGATGGCGTATCCTCTTCCCCAAACTGATGGTCCACCTGCCTGGTTTACAGATGAACCGACCATAAGCATGTCAGCAACAGAACCTAATTGGTCTCTGCCACTGACATACTCCTCAGACCGCCTGATAGAGCAAGGGTCATCGAAAGTTTGGCCATTCAACCGCCCACCCATTTTACAGTTGATGTTGTTGTGGATGTTAGTTTTGGTATTTTTAAAAACAAATTCCAGCTCTGGGGTTTTGTTTTTGAAAATGCCTAAATATGATAAAAGTTTGGAAGACAGACAGTTTTGTCATGCTGACGGAGCCATCCATCAAACTTTTAATACATTGAAGGAATAGCCATGAGGGCGGTCCCTGCCAATGTTAAGAGATGTCCACCAGGCTGGTGGACAACTGTAAATTCAGAGTGTGGTTACTCCGCCAGATCAAAAAAGGAGCTTACTGCTTCGCCTTGATGGAGTAATTACCATACTCCCATATCTAAATCAGATCCTTAAATACTTGCATTGAAGTTATGAAAGTGGGTATTACATTGATTCCTTCTCGCCCAGTAATGCTCCTTTGTGCCTATTTGCATCAGTAATATGTTCCTCTCATTCAAGAGGAGTCAATACTGGATCATCCACTGGCGGATGGCATCTCTTCCCTCATGGTTCTAAATTGCATGTGATACCTGTTGGTCTTTCTCTCTAATGATGTTGCTATCCTCCTTCACTGTTTCTTCAGAGGACTTTTGTTACTCTTCATTAATTTCTTGTTTCCTTTTCTTTGCTATTTTAGCATTTGCTGGCATGTTGTTAGCAGGTTGGGTGGGTGTTGATTGATTTCTATTCCTGTTTCAGGTTCTGGGAACATGTTTGTCTTTTCCAACTGTTAACTTGGAGCATCAACAAAAAGAGGCTGTTTATGCTGAGACATTAGGTTAATCTAATTAACACCACAAACCAAATTGCAGCTGCTTTTGGTAGCTTGGGCACCTTTAGACTCACTTTTAACTTGGTACTACTACCCCTTACTACACCTGAGTATGTTTATCCCCACTAATGTTGAAAAACATCCACTTCTGCCTATATCCTAATAGCTATACCTCTGTCTACTCTATACTTTTCAAACTCTACGTCTTCCAACTTACCTCTACCTCTTACCTAGTACCTTTAGGCAGACGTCCATACCAGTACCTCGACCCCATCTATAGCTTATGCCCAAGTGCTTTTATTTCTGCTTAGATCGTTGCATATCAGCATCTACCTATATGCTAGTAACTCTACTTATATCCTACTGCCACCTCTGTCTAGACCTTAGGATCTTTACCACTACCCATACCTTATTAAATCTAAGCCTGTCTATACTATTTTACCCCTACCTCTCAGAGGAGATCTGGTTCAACTAAATGATTATGAATTACTGGCTTTGAAGTTGCACAGAAAGCTGTCCAGTGGAGAGGGAAATGCCGGATTCTAAAGAATTTTACTTTTGTACATTTCAAATGGTGTAGGAATAAGGTATCCGTTCCGGAACAAAACAAAGATAATACTTCAAATGAAGAATTTTAGTTGGTAAACATAATTCTAATTTTATAAAAAATAATATTACCTGATGAAATTGAATAGACTATTGTTCCATTATTTCCAGCATCACGGTCCTTTGCATATATGTTGGTCACAAAAGTACCTTCTGGCTGGGATTCCAAAACCTGCCAAAAACAATGCATGTTCAAGTCTGAATACATTTTCTGTTTCAAAGATCTGTCTATCGAGTTGCATATACATAATCAATATTGCCTATGTTTATGACTTGTTTAAATTGTGGTGTAAACAAAGGCTAAATCAACAAAGATCGGGGAGTCATCTTGCCACAAATAGTGTCTCATTGAATGTAGGGCCGTAATGGCACATCTGCCAAGAACTGACATATGTCTCCTCTCATTTTGGCAGTCCCACCTCCTTTTGGGCAGGGAATGGGGGTTCAGAGGAATGCAGTTTTCCAGAAGGCAGAGTCTCCACTGTGTCTGCCATTAAAAGAACCTTTGGGTGTTCCTGACTCTGCAGAAACAACATAAATTAGAGGGGCTACCATATAGATAAGCAAACCTAAATTGGAATGCACCCTTTATGCCACTCCCACCCCATGTCCACCTTCTGGTGAGAGAAAGCCAGATTACCACAACCCTCCAGTCAGTGTAATGACAATGCTACATGCCATGGACTATGGCAATAAAGACAACCAGTAAAAAATACACTCTCCATAAGAAAATAATCTACTCATGTCACACATCCTTTTGAGACACCTTAGCAGAACAAGAGGATACAGGAAAAAGAGGTTCCAGAAAAGGACAACACTACAGGGCTACACTGAGTAGCAATCCATACAGAGATTCAGATTCAGATTCAATAAGGACAACTTTAGTAGCCTTCTACTCATCATCAAACCTTATTAAACCCCAGAAAAATGTCACATGCCACAAACCTAGAGACAAAACTCGGATGTGCAACTAGGTCCCTACTAGGGATGCGCAGAATATTTTGTTCCATCTGCAGAATTGGCATAATTTGGCTATGCTGCATTACTAAGCCAAATTCCGCAAATCGCCACATGGCAGGAGCTTTTCTCATGCAAAGCTCTACAATGGTAAGTTGCTGAGCACAAGCGAGACTTGGCATCCCCTAGCGTGATTTAAGGTCGCTAGGAGGACAATTTGCAAGATTTTTCCAATGCTGGCGGTAGCAGGCGGCCTCGACCGTTCATGGTCACAAGGCTGGTGCTCGAATAGAAAATGTACAAGAACAGCAGCAAAATCAACTTGAGTAGCTGCACCCTCTGGTGCATCGGTTGGTGCCCTTAGTGCTGGTTTTTCAGCATGGAAAGCGTTACTGGTGCTAAATCAAAGCACGAGCAGCACAATGTGGCTATTTCTGCCCATGGGCAGAACTCCATGGAATGTCGTGGAGTTTATATGTAACTTAGTGGAATTCCACGGAGTCAAAGTTCAAGAGTTCCGCCCACCCTTAGCCCCTACAGACAACAGACTTAAGAGACAATTGGTCTCTAGCCACTAGCCATTGATGTACTCATGCCCCATGTGGCATACAATGTTAAGTTTCCATGTACACAACAGCAGTTCTATCACATCAGTGACACCCAACCCTAATCATGGATAGGGGCTTTCCATTGCATACACACATCCACCAAGAGGCCTTGCTGTATTTATACTCGAAGTTCAAAGAACACAGCAGCCTTAACAGCCAGCTGGTACATGATGCTGATCTGTGCATCCTGGATTCATATGACAAAGATATCCTTTGTGCCAGGAAAGTGTCAGCAAAAATATAACCAATATGGTACCAAAACTGTGCTTACCAAGTCAGTGACCACAGTCAAACACCACAGAGCACAACTACACCATGCTCCAACTACTCATGACTCCTTTACCATCTCCACATCTGACTGCTGATGCCCCTAAAATCATGAAACACAGAAACAAGGAAAAGAGAAGACAAAACAAGACATGCCCAAACATGATGAACTTGTGAGTGGTTCAAGTTTGTGCTCAACAGTGGTTCATGTGACTGCATTGGAACATATGCCATAATCAGGTAGAGTCATTGAGGCTGGGTAGGTCCTGCAGGTCTTCCTCACTTCCACAACATGACCATCCAAAGAAAACTACTTATCTCTGGGAACAATTGAGAACTCATACCAGGATCATCACAACTACTATGCATGATAACCTTTGACCATCAGAACTACTCTCCAGGCTGGTCAGGCATCAAGCAGTCAGGCAACTGCTTAAACACCAGTGTCAAGGAAAAGCTACAGAGCACAGGAAGGATGCACCAGCCTGGGGGATGTGTCAATAATATGGATACAGTTAACACATGTGCATGCCTAAGAGATTTCACAAGGGCAGAGTAGAGTAAAAACCGTTAGGAGTCTGATTTGTACTACCACCAGAAACATAGGCAAAGTGGCACCTCTTACCATAAATGCTCAATATTATATATTGTAGAACCATTCAATAAAGTTCAGTGCCAGTACATTCTGTAATGCATTCTCTGTCTTATTAAGTGCTGCACCTCTGCCTGACATCTCTTTGCAGTAATGGAGCTTGGTTCCCCAGTCAATCTATTTGGACCACTAGATACATATGCAGGGGCTTTTAACCCCTTCACTTCGGCGGCATTCCGCAGCAGTGCTAAGGGGTAACCCTGGGCGAAGCACTACGCTACGCTCGCGGAGTTTGCGAAGTTTGTGCAACTTCGCACTACGCGAGCTGCACATAGCACAGTGCGAACACGTATAGTGCAGCGTAGCGTAGCGCAGCTCTCATTTTTTGCTTGTTCGCGGTCCTGAACGTCATGTTCGCGACTGCGAGCAAGCAAAATTACATCCCGGCGAGATTCTCAACGCGGGGAGGTAAGGTTTCTCATTGTGAGTGGTTGTGCATGCTCGCGACCGCTCTCAATGAGAAACTACCAGTTCGCGTTGAGAAAGCTGCAGCTCGAGTAATAATCTACTCGAGCAGCAGAAAACTACAGCTCGCACTGTGCAAGATGCCATTTTCAATGATTGCACAGTGCCGGAGGCTTGTCCGCACTGTGCAATCATTGAAAACACATCTTGCACAGTGCGAACATGCTACTACGCAGCTCGCGTAGTGCTACGTGAAGTTTGCGTAGTGCGAAGTGCACTTCCCGTAGCTTCACGTAGCGCTACTTCGCAAACTACGCCCACCCTTACTAAGGGGGAGGGGCGGAAATGTGGCGGGCGCATGCTGGTGACGGAACCGCTCCGTCATCAGCGTCGGTTGCGCTGTGCTTATGACGGAGCGGTTCCGTCATGGCCCCGCCCGCTCAATAGAACGCTCAGCGCAGGCGCGGAATTCGCGCCGCGCAGGAGCGTCGGGCGGGCCATGACGGAACCGCTCCGTCATCAGCATACAAAGGGTTAAGAAATATGTTGGATTCAGCGTGTCATGTCAAGAATAGAAGATGTCCTCAGTGTGCTACTTAGGAGGTGTAGAATGTGTTAAAGAAACTTCTTGAATAGTGTTATTTTTAGTCGTCTGCTTGAAAATCTGTGCCTTCCTAACCATACATTTTTTGTCAACCCTATGTCCTGCTGTGGAATTTCTACATTTATTGTTATATTACAGAGCATCAGAGTATAGTATTGACAGCGAAACTATTTTTCTGTGTGGAAAAAACTCCATGTGCTACAACCCTTTGAATAAAGCGACTCTCCCTTTTCTTTATCTAAAGAGGAACTTACTCCTGCCTTTACCAGGACTCCTCTTCATGATTAAAGCCTGTGAAAGTATGTGCTCAATGATTATAAATGCGCGTAAACATATGAGTTTGTTGATATTTAGTGTACAGTGCAAAGTCGCTGGGCCTTTTCCAACTCATCCATAGGTTTTTGTTCAGAAGTCAAATTTTTGGTTCACAAATTCCACATTTGTGGTTGGAATTTTAAGTTCAAATCGATTTTTGTGCATCAATGTTACACTTAGGTGAAGAAATGTTTTAAAAATTGAGCCCTGTAAGTTGTACCAGCAGTACTGTCTGCATCCCCTCTGCCTAGCAGAAGATCTACAGAAAAAGGCTGATTATTAGATACAACGCAATCAATTCAATAAGCCCATTCTGTCTCTGCAATTACTTTAAGATGGATATTACTAGATATCTCTTGGATCATGTGGCTCACTTTTATTAGTTGTGCCATCAGACTACGAAAGATCTCTTTCCTTTGTAGAAGTGAAACTCTATGATACACAACCAAAGGCTCCATGCGCAAGGTCTAAAACCATCAAACACGCTTCAAATTCTGATAAGATACCCCTTTCTCTAGTCTCACTACCTTATCCAAGACAGATTGTTTTTAAGTGACTGAAGGTATAGGTGAATTATTTCTTGACACGCACATTTCAATTACTCAGTTCAGTTCAATAGACAGTAGCAATGGAAAGTCATCAATATATATTTGTAAATGTGAGAACATGTCACTTGGTCACCCACAATGTTTGCTTAATTGTATTGCTGATTTTGAGACACTGCACACTGGGTCACTGCTGTCCAGTGCTCTGACCTATAAAACATCTACGAAATGGC
The DNA here is from genome assembly GCF_964263255.1 of Lissotriton vulgaris. Classification (NCBI taxonomy): domain Eukaryota; kingdom Metazoa; phylum Chordata; class Amphibia; order Caudata; family Salamandridae; genus Lissotriton; species Lissotriton vulgaris. The sequence continues at coordinate 1,861,050,494 of NC_141689.1, forward strand.
TAATTCCTGATTGGTGTATTTAACTTTCTTAGGAGGCTAAAGTATATGGTGCAGAAAATACACATATGGCGTAGAAAGGAAAAATGTCACTTGTGAGCTGCAGTGCTAATTGTGGCATCCACTAATGTGAAAGAGAAAAACATAGCTTCTGGCCTACTATAGTAGCCTTACTACTGAATTATAAGACATAAAGTATAAAACAGCCTCTTGAAATAACAATTTTTAGCAGGTAAAAACCTACCTTTTAAATATTAGTAAGTCCCGCCTCTGTAAGCAGTGTAGCCTACAAGGTAAGGTGGATGGAGGATGGAACTTAAAATTAGAACATGTAGAAAATTAATGTTTCCATGTCCCTACAGTGTCCATTTATAGCGGATGAGGTGCCTCTCTATCAGGGTGAGAAGCTATCAGCATTTCCATAATTGCATCTTGAGGCCCTGTCCTCGTCCTTGGCAGCTGTTAAAGTAGGCTTGCCAGAAGACCCTTCCTCTCCCAAGGTGTTTGAAATGGCCTTTCCTGTGGTGGGGGCATACCTCTGAGATTTAAGAAGGCCATGATTTGTTCATTGTTGAAGAAGGACGGATCAGATCCGAAAAACGTAAAGAACTATCATCCAGCCTCTCAGTTACCACTCCCAGCATAAAGTTTGGAGGGGCATGTAAATTAACTCCTCAAAGAATTTATGGAAGATCATCAATGGCTCCATGTTCGCCAGTCAGGCTTTCGGGTCCATCATAGTACTGAGTTGGTGATGCTCTCTGTACTGTACTGGATGAGCTTAGACTGGCGGCTGACAAGAACAAGTACTCCGTGTTGATTTTGCTGGACCTTACTGCAGCATTCGATACAGTGGACCATCAAGTGCTTACGGACCAGTTAATTGCACGCAGGATTACAGGGTTCCCCCGTCTGTGGATTTTTAAATCCTGAAAGACTGTCACAGAGGGTTCAGATGTGTGATCATGTTTGGTCATCTTTCCAGAGAAGGGGCATTTTCTTACGGGTGCCTCAGGGCTCTGCGCTGTCCCCAATATTGTTTAATATTTATCACTATCCTCTGATTGTGGCATTAGCACAGACTGCCAACTGTTTATCTATATGGATGACACCCAGCTGATCTTACAGATTGAGAATTCCTGGCAGGCTCAGTTGAAAGTGCAGATTATCTCAGGTTCACTGTGAATTGGATGGCAGATAACTCTCTGAAACTGAATCCGGACAACACTGAGGTCCTGTCACCACTAAGGGAAACCCTTGGATAGATGGGGTTTGGCCGCGGGAGTTAGGTCTAGACTCTGAATCCGTGCCAGCTGTGAAAAGCCTTGGTATCAAGCTGGATAGCAACCTGTCGATAGCTGGGCAGATAGCGACATTGGTTGGGAGTTGTGCGGGCCTTCTTACACAGCTCCTGAAATTGGTTCCTCTTCTTTATTTTAGAACTATGCGAACAGTGGTGACTGCACTGATTGTGCCTCAGTTGGACTATGGCAATGCCTTATACATCGGGGTCCCTGATAAGCTGCTGGGAAGCTTCAAGTAATTATGAATGATGCTGCAAGATTATTGTTCAAACTAACAAGACAGGAGAATGCCATGCCATTGCTGCTACAATTACACTGGCTCCCTGTTAAACAGAGGGCCAGGTTGAGTGGCCCGTGCATTGTGCACAAGGTGTTGTATTGGATGGTACCTCACTAAACTGAGGATCGGCTGAGGTTCTATATACCTGGACACCACCAGCCCTCCTCTGAGGCGATCTTACTGACCTGCCCATGCTTTAACTATACTACTTTAGGCAGTCTGGCTTTTTCAGTTCTGATACCACAGATTTGGAATGGATTACTAGAAGGCTTCCAAGGAGAAACGCCTCTCCTTCCATTTCATAAGAGAATGAAAACGTTTCTATTTGAACAGGCGTTTGATAGAGATTGATGTGACTTTTTATTTTAATAATTCTGGTACAATATGGTTTCATATCCCTTGGATAAGAGCCTAGAGACCGGTGGTAATTGTGTGCTATATAAGTGTTATTAACATAACAAGCCACTGTGGTAGGCCTAGCTGCCCATCCCAAAAACATAGAGTACAGATTAAAATACTAATACTTATCTAGGGAATGGGACCAGCTAATTAATAAAAATCCAATTAAATTGTGAAGTAAACTTTTTTTAATCAATAATTTTATTTGACGGAGTTACCCTTTACTTGCCTGAAGTGTCAAAAGGCTAATTAGCTTTAGCCTCTGTCAGCTGCAATATTTTCCATACTGTTGCTAAGATTGGCGTAGTAATAATACATGTTTTGTACTTTTGCTCACATTGGAGTGGAATTAGTAAATATCACCTGCCAAATCCATCACTTTCCTACTGTTGCTAAGATTGGAGAGGGAATCATAAATGTTACCTCTTTCCTACCCGCCCCCCCCAGAGGCCATAACTTTCCATAATATTGCTACTATTAGAGTGGGAATAGCAAATCTTACACCTTCAAAGCCCAACACGTTCCCTACAGTTGCTAAGATTGCAGCAGAAATAGTAAATGTTACCCATCCAAAATCCAACAGTTTTCCTAATATTTCTTCCTTAGCAGTAGTAATATTTCTATACATTTTTCTATTTTTTTAAAAAAATATTTGTAAAACCTAATTGGTCATTTTATTTTATGTTTGATTTCTTTGGTTTATTCTTTTATTTAATTTATTTTTATACATTTCGCTATATGTTTTTGTTATATATGTTACCATTTTCATTGTTATTATTATTTTTGGACCTGACCCTTTCTTCAGGGTTTCCCCCAAACATTTTGTCTTCCTCCTCCCCTTTTTGCTGAATTTGTTTGTGTAGGCTTAAGGACTATGGGTTCTTTACCACTGCTAACCAATGTAAAAATGAACACGTTCTCTACTTAACACATGGGAATGCTCCACCAGTAACTTTGGCTAATCCACAATTGGCAAATTTAATTTATTATAAGTCCCTAGTAAAGTGCACTACATGTGCCTGGGGCCTGTAAATTAAATACTAATAGTGGGACTGCAGCACTGCTTGTACCATGCACTTAAGTAGCCCTTTAAACCTGTATTTGGCCTGCCCTTGATGAACCTGTGTGTGCAGTGTTAAACTGCCATGTCAACCTGCTAAACGGACCACTGCCTACTCTTAACCACATGCGCGCTAGCGCAATTTTGCTCCTACGCTGAGATTTTCAAAACCGCATGTTACGTGACGAGCTGGGCTCGTCATCAGCGTGCGAGCGGGCTACACCATGATGAGCCCAGCTCGTCATCAGCGTCGAAGGGGTTAAAAAATGAAACTGCCTAGTTTCATTTTTTCTTTTTAAACGCATCCCATTTTCCACTAAAGAAAACGGGCTGCATATAAAAAAGAAATTGCTAAGCCTAAGGGGTATTGTTCTGCTCACCTTGGGGTAAGTTGACACAGCACCTGTGCGTGTTTTTATCCTGCACCACGTAGGTATGTCTGATGGCTAAAATACCATGTGAATATGTCTGATGATTAAATTGCCCCTTACAACACACCTATTTGTAAGCTGTTGTCATGATTATTTTGTGCCTTCAAGTGTTGCTACGTTTTAATAAAAGTGCTTGCTTAGTGGTTTGTTTTAAGAAACTCTTGTGTCACTTACTAGTCTTGAAAAAGCACACCATTACTTCTGAATGCATTTAACAATGAACAATTGAATTTAAATTTTGGATATAGGCTCCCCATATTTTAATTCTGTCACATAGGTGGAATTGTTGCGCTGCAACCATTCAGTTGCAGTGTCATACATATTGAGTGACCATACCTTATTAGAAAGTAGGTCTCATGCCCTACAGGGGGCGCTACATCACTATTTTTGGTCCTGATGAAATGCCGACTGACCCTTTGGGCAATCAAGGCATGAACCCTGTCGACCTCACTTTGCTAATAGCTATCTAGGTGCATTGTGACTATACAATAGCACCACTGTTTTTACTTAGTCCTGGTACCCTTACCCCATAAAAAATTGTTTTTAGGGCACCAGAGTCTATTTTAGACACACTCCACTTTTCACGTGACACACTTTCATGCATTCACTCAAATGGCGTATTCGGATCAAAAGAACTCCGACAAAGAGCCCCCAGGCCCATCAGGCATTGCAGCGCCGGCCAGACGAGGAGCGCACAATGATGAAGCATGACACCCTAACAGGTGTGTGAGGGCATTAAGATCTGACCTTTTGGTTTCCCTACAACAGTATTACTAGCCTTGTGGGTTCACCACTTAATGACCACTTATGAGGAACTTCTCGAACCTTAATGGCCAGTTCGTTAGAAAGCAATCGCAGACATCGTGGTGTGATGGCTGCGATACCTAATGGGATGCAAATTGCAACCTACCTCATTAATATGCATGAGGTATGTCTATCTTGCAACCCACTAGGAATCGCTAAGGAAACACAAAAAAAGTGTCATACATTAGGAATACTGATTTCCTAATTGCGATTTGGAGAGAATCTCATAAAGGAAATTGATAATCCTAATGTCAATACATCTGTCCCAAAATTAATTCATAAGCTAGGACTACAGATTTCCTAATTGCGATTTTTGCAATTCTGAGATAATCGCAATTAGGAAATGGGTTTCCTACTGTTTGTACATCTGGCTGCATCTCCACTGATTTTGGTTCGCTGATATTTTTATGCTGCAAGTTGTAAACCCAACAGAATCCTCTAGATGGCGGTCATTTCACACCACTGAAACACTCTATTTGCCAGCGTGATATAATTCAACAAACCTTGAAGCGTAGCTCTTTTCCAGGTTGGAACTGTGGAAAGACGGGCTCGTTGTCGTTCACATCGGTAATTGCAATGTGCACAGTGGCTGTAGAATTGTGCCTCGGTGCACCATGGTCAGTCACCAGTACGGACAGTTCATGGTAAGACGTCTGTTCACGGTCCAACGAAACCCAATTGATAATTTCACCTGAAAGCCAATAAAAATAGCAATATTATGATAAGGTGCGCAGGAGCACACGACTAAAGAAAGTCACTTTATAATACTGTAGTAATTCAATCCAAGCGTAGGTTTGAAGTAACAGCTTTTATTGCAGGAATGACAACTTAACATCCACAGGTAAAGTAGAGCAGTTAACACAGGAGCGTCTAGCAGCAGAATGAGCTCCTGACATTCCGGCATTCTAGATGACATCAGAAGTTCTACAAATGACATCAAATAGGAATACTACACACCTCCCACCGAAAAACAAAAACAAAAAAAAAACGATAAACCCTACAAAAAAAAAAGAAAGAAAAAGGAAGAGGGAAAAAGAAAAGGAGGAAAAAAAAAAAAAACATTAAGAGCAAACATAATCCTTAAGCTTTACAGGAACATGTTTCACACGAGAACTACTGCGTAAACAGACAGGCTGGGAGGAACACGCCTGAGAAACAGTATTTTGAGAAACAACATCATGAGTATTTTGGGAAACAATATCATGAGTATTAGACGGAACGATCTGTAAAGGAAAGTTGTTAGGACAAATTCGAGGCAAAGATACTTGAGAGGAAAGCAAGTTATCGAAGGCTTCATGAGAACCATGAAAACTAGAATCAGAGGAACTGGGGTGGGAGACAGAATCAGAGGAATTGGGGTCTAAATGAACAGGCTTCTCATCTAGGACATTTGACCTGCAAACTGAAATACGCCTAAAATTCCAAATCTTACCACCCTCTACTCTAACAGCTTTGCTGAAGACCTCTGTAACTTTGACAGGCGAAGACCACCTGGAAATGCCTTTGGGAATGATACCGCCAAACTTCACTCTAACTAAATCACCAACCGAGATTTTGGGCGAGACAAATTTCGGGGAAGAGTTCTTGACCATTTTGTCCTGGTATTTACCAACGCGGTCTCTAATTCTATTCATATCCAACTCTAAATACCCAGAATCCTTGGTCTTCAGCCACCACGGAAAAATTTTGGTACCAGGTTTCCTGCAACGCAACATTTCAAAGGGGGACAAACCAGTAACAGAGTTGGGGGACATACGATAGGTGAACAAAGTGGCCTGTAGAGCTTTTTTCCACTTCAAACCACTCCGTAGGGCCAACTGGCAGGACTCTTTAATCACCCTGTTAAAGCGTTCCACCTGGCCATTGGATTGTGGGGAATAATTAGAAACCCTTTTGTGGAGAATACCACAAGTATCTAGAAAAGCAGAAAAGACTTCGCTAACAAATTGCGGTCCATTGTCAGAGACAATTTCTTCAGGTAAACCCTCTCTACAAAAAACTTCATTTAAAAATTCAACAACAACTTCAGAATTGACTTTTTCAACGATTTTCAGCTCGGGCCACTTGGAGAAATAATCCACGAGTACCACAGCAAACATATCTTTTCCTGACTGGTAATTAAAAGGACCGATGATGTCAATTCCTAACTTCCTCCAAGGTCCACAAACAAATTCGACAGGAGAGAACCCAGAAGAGATAGGTTTTACAGATTTGTCGCTCAAAGCACATGGGGAGCAATTCCTTACCCACCTATCGACCATGGCGTCCAAACTAGGCCACCAATAATACTCTCGGATTCTTCTTTTAGTCGTGGACATTCCCATGTGACCTTCATGGGCCAGCCTACAAATAGATTCACGGACATTGAGGGGCGGGACAATTTTGTCATCTCTGTAAACCATATCATCGATCACAGACAATTCATCCTTAACTTTGAAAAAAGAAGCTAAATCGCCAGACAGCTTCCGCTCTTCAGGCCAACCAGCGCTCAAGAAAGTTTTGACCTTAGCAAGAACCTCATCGTGATGCATAGCATCAGACCAAACACTTTCAGTAATGGAATTTTCTAAATCCTTACCACCAATTAGGTTAATATCATTGAGAGAGAAAGCAACGTCACACTCATCAGAAGTAACCGTGTTAGAAGTTTCACTAACAGGGAGACGTGAGATACAGTCTGCATGTACATTAAGCCGTCCAGGGACATAGACCACTTCACACCGGTACTCTTGCAGTTTAGCAGCGAGGCGAGCCAGACGAGCAGTGAGAGTTCTACCACCCCCAGCTGACAACATGTTGACAAGGGGTTTGTGGTCAGTCCTCAAAATAAATTTCGTACCCCACAGGAATTGTCGAAAATGCTGAGTGGCCCAAGTACAAGCGAGGAGCTCCTTTTCTATGGTAGAGTAATTAAACTTGGCGTCCCGTAGAGTCCTAGAAGCATAGGATACAACATGTTCACCAAAACGATCCTTTTGCATAAGAACGGCACCAAGCCCTACATTACTGGCATCTACACAAACAATGCAATCTTTGTGAACAGAGAAAGGTTTAAGAAAAGGGGCATTTACAATTTTGCTTTTCAACGAATCAAAAGAGGTTTGCTGTTCTGTACCCCACACAAATTTGGCTTGTTTTTTTAGTAAAGAGCGCAAAGGATGTACAATGGTAGAGTAATCTTTTACAAATTTCCCATAAAATTCGGTAAGTCCTAAGAAGGATAACAGCTGTTCCTTTGAAAGAGGGGTGGGAGCATCAGTGATACTTTTTACATGATTTAGTTTAGGTTTTATGCCATCGCAGGAAATTTCATGCCCTAAGTATTCAACTTTAGACTGTCTAAATTTGCACTTGTTAAACTTTAGAGTAAGGCCTTTCTTTTGCACATTGGACAGTACACAATGCAAATTGTGATCGTGTTCCTTGACATCTACTCCAAAAATCAAAATATCGTCTTGGAACGCGATAGCTCCTTTACAGTCAAGGAGAACCTCTTTCATCAGGCGTTGGAACACAGAAGCAGCACTGGCGAGTCCAAAAGGCATTCGCAAATACTGGAACATGCCTTCCGGAGTCACAAAAGCTGTAAGTCTTTTTGAATCTTCGTGTAACTCAACCTGATGATATGCACTAGCTAAATCAATGGTTGAAAAAACAGTAGCACCTGTGAGGGAAGAGATTAATTTGTGGATGTTAGGGAGAGGATGTTTATCTACCCAGATCTCCTTATTTAAACTGCGGAGATCCACACAGAGACGGAGCTCGCCAGAACTTTTGAGTGATAAAACAATGGGAGAAACCCAAGGGGAGGATTCGATCGGTTCAATAATCTGTTTAGATACAAGATCACTCAAAATGTCCTTTAACTTTTCTCGATAGGCCAATGGAACATTCCTGACCCTGTGTCTGACAGGAATGGCATTATCATTCAAAATAATCCTGTGCTGAAAGTCAACAAATTTACCTAAGGTGTTCTTAAAAACATCAGGGAATTTTTTTTTTGTGTTCTCAACAAACAGAGAATTATCTCCAGCATCACAAATACTTAAAACATACGGTTCCCCCAAGTAGACTGGAGGATTAGCATTGGGATCAAGTTTAATGCCAAGTAAACGTTGATGTGGCCAACTGAAGATAGCAACACCTTTGGTGGCAACATAAACTTTCCCTTTGGCAAATCTATCAGCAACCTGAAAATCAGCCCAGAAGAAACCTTCCATATCTATTTTTTTTCCAGTGTAACCACCTGGGAATATATCAGAAGACAACAATTTCCTATCCCCCCAAAGGCTTCTGAACAGATTCAAACCAATAATGGAATACCATGAACATGAATCCATCATTAAAAGAATGGGCTGGTTATCAACTAAAATGGTAAAAGAAGGAAATTCTTTCTGTTCAGAGTCATCCACAGATAGAATACAATTAAAACTTTGTAAAACTTCTTCTTCTTCTTGAGAAATGTAGTTGACCCTTTGGGAAGAACGACAAACGTTAGGAAAATGTCCTTTCCTTTTACATTGTACACAAACTCTATCCCAAGCCGGGCATCCTTTGTAATTTCCTACATGGTTTGAGCTGCCGCATCTGTAACAATAGACATTTTTCCTGTAAGAAAGCTTATTTTCGGCAAAACTTTTGTTTTCAAACACTTTCTTCTCATTGTCTTTTCTAGGAAGAGACTTGTTGGAATTGGATGAAAAATTTTGATTTTTTACTAATGCAACTTCGGTGTCAGTAACTTGAGTCTTGGGCGTTTGACCTCTGATTTCTGAGACAAACAATTCGGATTGCTCAATGCCTTTAGCAATATTGATGACAGAGCTCAAAGAAGATTCTGTGCCTAGCCAAAGTCTTTCTTGAATTTTCTTACTCTTGGTGCGCATCATTATCTGATCTCTGAGGACTTGTTCGTAAGAAATGGTCTCAAAGGCACAAGAACAAGCTAGAGATCGTAAGGCAGAGACATAATCCTCAATAGATTCATCCTGTTTTTGAACACGGGAATAAAATTTAAAGCGTTCCATAACAGTATTTATTTTTCTTCCAAAGCGAATTTTCATCTGAGCACAAGCCTTTTCAAAGACATCCATGTCTCCTGCATCATCAAGTGATGGAAGATTGTCAAACTCCTTAATGCCAGCTCCACCAAGACAGTGTCTGAGAAGAGCTAGCTTGCGTTTAGCTGAACATCCATCTTTTTCCAAAACCTCAACATAGGCCAAAAACATTGGGTGCCATAAATCCCATTCAATATTGGGATCACCAGCACTTTGTAGAAAATGAGGTGGAGCAGCTATGTTAGACATGCTTTTGTATATTTGTGAATAAAATTGACAAGAAAGCAGTAACAAGAAAACTGAGAAACAAAAAAAAAAAATAAAATAAAAAAAAAAATAAAGAATATATATTCCAGTACCTTAATGTTAGTAAACCGCTGGGCGATGAATCCGCTAGAAAAACGAGGCAAAATGATGAAGAACTGAAGAAAAGAAGAGCATCTTCGTGAAAGTGCTTTCCGATTTGCTTTCCGATCTGCAAGGTAAATAAACAAAATGGCGGCACGTTGTGACGTCAGACGTTGTGGGGTTGAAGGGTGATACCCACAATGCAGTGTGTTTCCGGAAAGGAGAGATCGGTAATAGAAGATGGAAGCTCTTCGGTGTTGTTAGGTGCTGTGAATATTCCTCCGTTTTGCCTGGATGCGGCGGGTGGAGATACAGCGGGTGCAGAGGTTCCACGCAATTCGAAAGATGCGCTTAACGGAACACAACACTCGGTATGTGCAATATTTTGCCAAATAGTGAAAAATAAGTATTTAAGACTCACGGCTAGCACCTTAGCGTCGGAAGCGGCAAATTCACCTCAATAGTAAAAACGTCGGTAGAGTTGCAATGAAAGCAGAAATTGAAATTTTGATTTGAAAAGGTGAACGTTGTCATCCAAAGTGTCCTTTTTGAAGAGGTAGAAGCTGTAGTTACCCAGTTGTCGCCAGAAATTATGTAGTAATTCAATCCAAGCGTAGGTTTGAAGTAACAGCTTTTATTGCAGGAATGACAACTTAACATCCACAGGTAAAGAAGAGCAGTTAACACAGGAGCGTCTAGCAGCAGAATGAGCTCCTGACATTCCGGCATTCTAGATGACATCAGAAGTTCTACAAATGACATCAAATAGGAATACTACAAATACATATAGGGGCAGATTTACAAACACCTTGCGCCACTTTTGCGTCTCTTTTGTTAAAAGTGACGCAAAAATTGTGCACGGGGCTTGTAAATCTGCCCCATAATCCTTTAGCCACATTAAGATGGTTCACGTATTACAATACTCTAGCTATATTTAATTAGCCGAGTATCAAGCGCTGCGTAGAAAGCCCTGCATACCGAGACATTGGAAGTGCAGTGCTTACGGTGTTTGAGACAGGAGCTTAATATTCATTAGACTTTGACCCGGAGCAAACGAGAGAAAGACAGAAAAGGGAGTAAGCAGTAGGAAGATAGGAAGACACTGACAACATGAGGAAGCAGGGATTTAAAATAACCATCAGGATTGATTTAAAGAGCCAGGAAGTGCAGTGTGGTGGAACAAAGAGGCACGAGGTGGAATCAAGAATAGGAAGCCTCGGTATTTGGCCACCCCGGGATTCAGGAAATTAAGCACTGGACAATTCTAAGAATACTTGGGAACTAATATCAAGTTACTGTCACTCTAAATATGCACCCCTTCCCCCCCACCAACCAACCAGGTAGCTGCTTCCCACAAGTCAGGTGAGACGGTGTTTTAAATACAACTTATAAAAATGTAGTAACCTGGCTCAGATCATAAATGTTATCAGTGTTAAGGCAATGCTGTGGTAATGCAAACATGTTGTAATATCACGTTTAAAAAATATTTTGAATATTTTTGTCTCTCAACGCTTAACCCCCCCCCCCCCCCCAACCCCCCACCCCCTGGGCAGCAACAAAGTAGATGCAAAATTGTCTCCCTGTTGTATTTTCAAAATCTGATCTGCAATTTACATGGTTTCTCTAATTACTTTACTAGAATGACTTACTTTTGCTTATGGGAAATACATACAAATTATATTCTGTCTGATTGGTTTAGTTGGGTATTCCTCAAGATAGTATTGCTCGGTTAATGACTCCTATGACGTGTTAGACCTGGCATCCTTAGGGTGATCTTCCCCAGGCTTTTTTCTCTTTTCCTCAATTTGTTTCTGAATCTTTTTTTTGTGTTAGGACTCTGAGCACTTTATCACTGTAAACCAGTGCTAAAGTGCATGGTCTTCTCCCCTAAACATGAAGACATTAGTGTATACCTGATTGGCATATTTGTTGTGCTGGTAATTCCCTTGTAAAGTGGTATGCCATATACCCAGGGTCTTTGTAACCCTACCAGGACTTAACCATTTGGGACCAATCCTCATGGGCATCTCTGGCACTTTGATCAACAACAATTGTCCTATGGTGATCTCCTTCAACAATTTTAGCTCTGTAGAATTGCATCTTGTGTTTATAAAGCTTGACCTTATCTCTCAGTCCTACAAAACCGGCTAACTTGATACCTTTGGTTTATCGTTCAAACACAACAGTCAGACATATCCCCAGATACCAACCTTGAATGGAGAAAAGCCTATGAAAGTGTTTAGAGTAGAAGACAAAGTGTCTCTTGTGCAACATCTTTTTAACACAGTTCCACCTTTGTGGCTATTTAGGTTGATTCTCCAATCACTAAAAGGGATGAAACTGCCCATTGATTTTGGGATGATAAATCGCAATCCTTTTCTGCTGTATTCCACATCTGCCCACAACTCTTGCTTTTTCATGCTTGGAAATTAAGGGGCATTGTCCATAACAACAGACTCAGGTAAAGTATTTCACATTTTCAAAATACGTACAATACCAGTCATCTGACAAAATTTAAGCCAAATAGTCAATAGCTACTAAAGCATATGCCCCCTTCCTAGGCTAAATAGTAACCCATGAATACAACTCTCAACTTCTTACAGTGACCTTTATGTAGCTCAAAATGCTGTGGGGTGGTAGAACAAATATTGGTGGATTGGTCGCTGATCTTACACATCTTGCAATTATGAACCCGCCTATTTATCATTTCATCTATTCTAGCCATTAGAAATATTATCTGACAGTTCACTTAGTTCCGTCCCAAGATGTCCTTATTGGCTCTGTTTAAAATATGACTCTCAATCCAATCAGAGGGCTGTTATATTCCCCTTATGCAGATACCCTCCTTTCAGAGCTAACACACACACTGGAGGTTAAATAATAATTGCCAATCTCCCTGGTGCTTGTGTTTATTGTGTAATGCTCCTTAAAACACCTAATTACCAAATTACTAAGAACATCTAGTTTCATTTACTTGATCCACTCCACCTTATGAGGAAAGGATTTACTTCTCACTTCAGTATTCTTAAACATATAAGCTATCTAAAGTTTTGACTCTCTTGAAGAGGTAACCAGGGTATGCAATCCACATGTATATTGTTCTTTCTGGCGCATGCTCCACCACATCCCTGGAACACTTGAAGTTTAGCTGCTAACCTTGTAAGTCTAGCCTTTCTTCTCTAAAGCACACCTCAAACAAAAATGTCATTCTGAAATTGCACTGCACTAGTAATTCCATCCACACTGTCCTTTATAATTCTCTTGAATACCAATGCCCTTCTAGCTAAACCATATAACATTATTTTGTACTGACATATCCCCTTTGGCTATGTTTTTTTATTCTCTTTGAGCACCATGCACTATGTAAGTATAGAACACTTTTGCTCAGGTCAAGGTTCACACCATTTCATGGAGGTTTTTGCAGAGAATATCTATCCAACCAAATGGCATAATTCTGATTGTGAAGATCTCTAGGACCCTAAGGGAAATTACAACTAAATTACCAGTTTTGAAGATTCAACAAGCTCAATAATGTTCTTATTGCTCACAACTTTTAGAATTTCATTTAGTGCCACTCCATAGTACAAAGATATATTCCGTACCTTGTGCCTAATAGGACTGGCTTTCTTCTTCAATATAATACAGTTTGCAAAACCTTTGTTTTCACCCACTCTTCTACTAAAGACCAAACAAATTTCTTCTTTACCTTGTCAATGTCACTTTTGTCATCACTCTCACTGGATATTTAAGATTGCCCTGAGTCTGAGTTTGTTGTGACAGTCCCCATGTTCTATAATATAAACTAGGGGATTTGTTATAGGATCCAACCTGATTCCCCCATCTCTTCCTGGTGGTACCACCTTAAGATCAGGCCTCCTGCATTGTTGTTCTGCTTCTAAAATGAATCCCCAATATATCCTGCATGGTCAGTTTTGTGCCATGTAGAGTAATTCTGAATGCCTCTTTTCTTTTTCCTCAACAGTAAAATAAAACTGGCAAACGACATGCTGGACTATTGAAGCTCGGTCAAAAGTTGGTGATTCTGGAGTGTTACACTGCATAACAGTGGTGGACTGTAAAATGGATGGCAATGTTGCCTGGTAACCGTAGCAAAATGTCCTTCACGTAACATCTGATGTTAGACATATAGGTCTGCTAACAGGCAGTGACAAGTTCTTCCCATCGCATTTGTGATCGCAGCCACAATGGCGGAGGAGGCAGAGGTGATATGAGAGAGGTTGTTAGGCCATTGGGGCTCAACTAATACATCTGTTTTTTTTAAATCTGTGTATTGGTCTTATTGTTACATTGATGGTACATGTATACACCATTCGTCATTTTACATCTTCATTGTTTTGTTTTTAACATTTACTTGAAGTTCACGCCCTATGTTGTCCAGATGTTCATTATCGAGTAACATAACAATAGCATAAACAAACTGAAACCATCGATCCCCTGATTCACCGCACTATTCGATAAAAAATGAGCAAGAGATGGAGGAGTTGGGATGAAGCAAGAGATAGCACCAATGGTATTATCATACAAACTTTAGTTATAGTCTCTCTAGAGGTTAGTTGTTTGAGTCACATCTCTGGCATAACCTGCTTTTTCAACATCAGCTGCAACCATGATTACATTCTGACGCAATTCCCTTAGAGAAACCTCATAATGCTGTCAGAAGTGTTACATTTGTACACAAAACTATTTTGATCCCTATGATTAGGCACCAGCAGAAATGGGTCTAGTCTTCCTACTAGTATTTTACACCAACATTTGTAATGCATGACCATGGAAATGGTCTGTTAGAAGCTACTTTGATTGTGTCCTGTCCTGTCTAAATTTGGATAAGGACATTATCAAGGATTCCCTAGTTGTGGCTGATAGCCTGTTCTGTTCGAGTCCTACAATAGGCATCTCAGTCAGTTGTGGCACCACCAATTTAGCATTTCCCTGAAAAACTCAGCCGGTAACTATCAGTTGCTAAATTCTTTATATGTTTGACGGCTTTCCTTACCTGGCACTCTGGAATAGAACCTGCTAGCAATCCGCAGGCTTTTTCGGGAATTTGTTTAAGGGCCTGATTCAGATGTTGGTGGATCTTGTCCCAGCATCACTTTTTCAACGGTCTTCCTGCCTACTAACTTGGTGGTCCATCCGCTCTATTTAGATGTTGATGGGTCTATGGAGGGAAGACCATAGGAGTCCCGCCACCTCCACCAGGATCTTGCTCCAGGATCAACAGTGTCAGAGGCATAAGTGGCTGTCAGAGGGAGTCCCGCCAATAATACCCCTGAGTTGATTACGATGTGCCTTTCCAGTGATGCAACTGTAGCAGCAAAACCTCCAAACTTGGGTTGGCGGAAACAAGGAAAAAGAGGTGAAAACATACCTTTTTTCTGTTTCACACTTCTTATTCAGTCTTGAACCCCATTGTTCAGGTCCTTCCTGTCCTGCTACTACCTCACCACGATTCTCAGCAACCCAATTGTTGTTGGTATCTAAGGTAGACTTCTGTGTCACTTGCCTCACTATCAATTGTCCTTTAACATTGCTATCACTGTGTGTATTTATACATTTGTTTCACATGCAAATGTTTTATGTGTAATGCATAAGTGTTCATCTTGCAACTAATTGTGGTAAAATGAATACACCTGTATTGACACCCAAAAAATAGTTTTGGGGTGTTGTGGGGTGTGTGTGTGTTGTGCTTGTGGTGACTGTGGGTGTCCATACAATACTGTGTGTATTTTGTTGGTGTGCAATGTAATATGTATACATATTAACAGATTCAAAACATATATGTGTAGTAAGATATTAATGTGTGGTACTTACCTGTCTCCATACCATCCTGGCTTCACTCCATCAGGACTCCCCCACCAGGACACCGCCAGCACAACAGGAACATCTAAATCAGCTTGGCACAAACCTGCCAGCCTGACGGCGACTGAGTACTGCTAGCCAGCTGAAAAGACCGCAGCTGCGGTGTGAACCTGTTTATTGCCGCAACATCTAATTACAGCAAGCGGACCGCTGTCAGCTCGACAGAGCACTTGGAGTAGCCACCATGGGATGACGAAAGTCCCGCCAAGATCTAAATCTGGCCCTAAGTCTCACTCTGTGAGAGAAACTCTTGACATTTTTTCGAAGCTTCTTTCTTTTTCCTATACAAATTCAACATAAACCTAGGAAGGCTTGCTTTACTCCTGATTGTCTCTACACAGTCGGCACTGCTTTTCACTTGTGTAATTGGGTTGCCCTTCAGTTTGGATAATATTAGCTAGGCAAGCAATCTGCCAGCTCTTCCTCATGACTCATTGTTATGTGTTTGGTGTAGATGTGGCACCTCAACTTTTCTAATAAATTAGCATATTACTTCCTTTCAATCTTCACTTGTTCTTTGTTATTGAAATTGGTTACTGCTTCCTTTTCTAGCATATGCAAACTTCTATCCATGAAAAGTAATTATGCTAGTATGTTCCTGACTCCTACTGTCTGACTAATGCAGTGTCTCCACACTACCACCTTGATATCTCCCATTTAACCAGGAGGCATACAACAGTGCCTTCATTTATCTTGAAGTCATCCCTAATTACTTCTTTTGAGGACTCCCTGAATTTCTCATCCTCTGACATTGCTCTCTGTAATCTCCAAGTTGGAATGGGAGGAGTCTGATGCCCCAATATAATCCTACCATTACGAGATTATGATTGGATAACGTTTACCAAGATACTCCATGTGGGTGACTGAATTGCTTTAATCTTCCCCATACATAACTCTGTCTAGTCTCAGATGCAAACAATGCACTACAGAGAAAAGGGCATACTCCCCATCAAAGCCATGATTCAGCCCCTACACACCCACTAGTACCCCGATTTCATATAATAGCAAACAACCAGGCTGACTTTATGGCCAGAGTATTAGGCAAAGGGGAAGCAGAGTGGTCCAATCCTATGTCTAGGGCGCAGGTAAAATCACCACTCAGTAACATGGGGAATTTAGTTTCTCCTGTATCAGTATATATACTGTCCCTTTCTATCTATTTGGTCTACTGTTGCGAAAATGGACTCACAGGTCTAATCAATATCAAGGTCCCCCTAAATATGAAACAAATCCGGTTGCATTAATGTGTCCCCTCAATCTTCAGTATAATCTTACAGCTTCTAGGTCTCTGAGATGTGTCTCTTGGAGTGCTACCTGGACACCTACTAACATGCAAATATGACTGGTCCTAGAATGTCTTGCTCGCCATTCCAATCCATCTCACCTTGCAAGCTAGAAGCAGGGATATTTGTTTGGTGTGTCATCTTGCAGGTTCAATTTTAGTTCTGCTGCACAGTGGTTCATACAAGTTAGTCCCAGAAGACACATATCATCAACTGTTGCCATGCTTGCTTTACCTCTAAATCCACTAAGTAGAAAGAGCTTAGTAATCCACATAGAACATCTAGTACATTTCCCAACTCCTTCTCCCCAGGGCTGAGAAATAACTGCCATTCAATTAGTAATCCCTCCCACTTCTAAGTGGGTAGATGGCAGGAGAGGGTATATCTAGTTTTACTGACACTTTCTCTGTAAACCTCCACTCTTTTCTAACTAATAAGGATTCAGTCAGGGCTTTTTTCCAATTCTACATACCAATGTCATAAAGAACTGAATCAGTAAGAATCCTTAAGTGGCATCCAACCACGCATGTCCAAACACCTCCCACCCACACTGCTACAGCCCATTTCTTTACACTCATCTAATTATTTGCGAGTCTGATCATTGGCTGGAATATAATTGGGTACTCGTCTGAGGACATCTCAGAGACTGATTCTGAGGCATCAGTGTTCAAGCTTCTGCTATGCCTGGGGTCTGGGCAATGGGCATCCATACATTTTTACAGTTTCTTCTGCTGTCACCTTCTCCATTTTCACCTGCTTTGGTATTGCATTTGATTTCTCTGTTTCTTCAAATGTTCTCAATCTCCTTTTATTTGGGGATTGTTATTGTCTTGTTCATGCTCCTTTTTCTTTGCATGCCATTTGCTGCTCCAACCAGTCCAATTCTTCTGAAGTTAGTTAAAGATGAGAGTGTTGTCATTACATTTATTTTGGCCAGAAAAAGCAAAATGTACTTTACTCAACTCCCTCTCATGCTTTACTTTGACTTTGATAAATAATGCAGGCTTGTGCTGGACTGCTGCAGTTTAGTTTGGAAAGAATGATACCATATTATTTTCAACCTTGTATTGCCCAGCAAACCTAGACTTTTAAAGTATTAGATTGCTTTCTTTTTAGTGAAGTAGGCAAGTCACCACCAGCTTAGGAGTCGCTGCTGGAGGAGGGCATTGTACTGGCACCCTATTAACTCTGTCCAGTGCAAAGAACTTTGTAAGCCCCAGACCCTTTCATGTAGATCATTATGTTTGCTTCTTGAAGCCCCCCAAGACAAACCTACCACTAAAATGTAAGTTTGTCTACTCCATCCCGCCATGTCTTCCAGCATCTATCTGAGAAATCCCAACTTCTTGATTCGTTGTATCTGGAGGCTGTCCATGGATGGTGGGATCTCACTTATGGTGTCTTCTGTTTAGTTTACCCTGTCTGCTAACTTGAGATGATTGATCTTTAGAATTCCTACATCCACTAACACATTGCACAGTGCCAATGTTGATCTCAAGTGCTTCTCTGGGGGAGGGGGGTGCTTGGCACCAATGTGATCGGACATGCATTTGTGGTGCTCGTAGCGGGCCCCTGAATCTTGGATCCTGAGTCGTGGTGGCCCGGCTCATCAACTGAGACACTACGGGGTGCTAACTGCCCTCCCCCGCTGCTTTTCTTGGAGGCTGGGGGCAGTCTGATGGCCCAGAACAGAAAGTTTCATATGAAGAGGTGTCCTGAGATCTGTGAGGGCAGCGCCCAGATTGTGGCCTTGGGATGCTGGGGTGAAATACAAAGTCCACGGCTGCAGATGCAATATAGCTGCCCCAAAATGCCTGTGGAGCGGGCGTCTGCTGGATGGTGGTGAGGAGAGGGGTGGGACCCACACCCTCTACGGTACGACCTGAGCCGAGGAGGAGCTGTTGTGCCGGGTGCTGCTTGGACCCTCCCCCTAGAGAATGGGAGATGAGCCCTTCACCAAGAAAGACTTGCAGTGATCCTCGCCCGCTTCCTGGTCAGCGGAGGTTGCCTAGCCTCCTCTGCTTCTTCTCTTTCTATGCTTGGTGAAGACATAATACAGGCTGCGACGGCCAAGACAAACCTGGCAGTGTGTGCTCGGCGACCCCCCGGACTGCCCAGCAACAATGAGTAGGTCCAGGACCCCTGCAGATTGAATGTCTGACAAAATATTGAATACACAAATATCGATATACAAAATTATCGGACCAAAAATATCGATGGCAAAAATATCAGAATCCTATCCCTAACAAGGTAAATACAAATATATCGAAAAAAATATATAAATGACAAAAATATTGTTTTTTGTAAAATATCGTTTTATTTTTATAAAATAAAAATCTAATATTAACAAAATAATACTTCTTAATGTAATAAACATATTTAAAAATTTACTGTAATATTTATAATTAATACATAATGTTATACAAATTAATATTAATAAATATATAATACATAATATATTTTTCATTAATAATAACTCTAAATTAATTATTTTCATAACTTATAAACAAATAAAAATATAATAAATTACTAATACATTTATATACATAAAATAATCATATAAATAACAATTAATAACAACATAAAACTAATAAAAAAGCTAAATACTTTTTAGATAGGGTATGAGTAAAAATTACTATTCCCACTCCAGAGAGTGCAACAGTAGGGAAAGTGTTGGATAGCGTAGGGGTAACAATTACTATTCCCACTCCAGAGAGTGCAACAGTAGGGAAAGTGTTGGATAGCGTAGGGTTAAAAATTACTATTCCAACTCCAGAGAGTGCAACAGTAGGGAAAGTGTTGGATAGCGTAGGGGTAACAATTACTATTGCAACTCCAGAGAGTGACACTGTAAGGAAAGTGTTGGATAGCGTAGGAGTACCAATTACTATTCCAACTCCAGAGAGTGCAACAGTAGGGAAAGTGTTGGATAGCGTAGGGGTAATAATTACTATTCCAACTCCAGAGAGTGCAACAGTAGGGAAAGTGTTGGATAGCGTAGGGGTGACAATTACTATTCCAACTCCAGGGAGTGCAACAGTAGGGAAAGTGTTGGATAGCGTAGGAGTACCAATTACTATTCCAACTCCAGAGAGTGCAACAGTAGGGAAAGTGTTGGATAGCGTAGGGGTAACAATTACTATTCCAACTCCAGAGAGTGCAACAGGAGGGAAAGTGTTGGATAGCGTAGGGGTAACAATTACTATTCCAACTCCAGAGAGTGCAACAGTAGGGAAAGTGTTGGATAGCGTAGGGGTAACAATTACTATTCCAACTCCAGAGAGTGCAACAGAAGGGAAAGTGTTGGATAGCGTAGGAGTACCAATTACTATTCCAACTCCAGAGAGTGCAACAGTAGGGAAAGTGTTGGATAGCGTAGGGGTAACAATTACTATTCCAACTCCAGAGAGTGCAACAGTAGGGAAAGTGTTGGATAGTGTAGGGGTAAAACTTATTATTCCCACTCCAGAGAGTGCAACAGTAGGAAAAGTGTTGGATAGTGTAGGGGTAACAATTACTATTCCAACTCCAGAGAGTGCAACAGTAGGGAAAGTGTTGGATAGCGTAGGGGTAAAAATTATTATTCCAACTCCAGAGAGTGCAACAGTAGGGAAAGTGTTGGATAGCGTTGGGGTAACAATTACTATTCCAACTCCAGAGAGTGCAACAGTAGGGAAAGTGTTGGATAGCGTAGGGGTAAAAATTACTATTCCCACTCCAGAGAGTGCAACAGTAGGGAAAGTGTTGGATAGCGTAGGGGTAACAATTACTATTCCCACTCCAGAAAGTGCAACAGTAGGGAAAGTGTTGGATAGCGTAGGGGTAAAAATGACATACTTATAAAAAATTCTTTTTTTTTTAATAATACAAATATGAACTATTAAATATATATAAACCATTTACAATACATATACATAATTATTAAAAACATGATTAGCTAAATATATGTAACCAAAAATAATCATTAAAAAATACAATTTTATAATATTTAATTACCAATTAATAAATAATTAACAATTATAAAATTAACTTAACAATGATTTTTAATTCATTATTACTTAATTAAATTTAAATTAGTTCCCACCATATTCCCCTATAAACACACAACGCGTAACAGAACACATTTATCAATTAATGAATTATTTAAAATTAATTACCAATTAATTAAAATTTATTACCAATTAATAAAAAATAATGTATGCTTCCTACTAATTAATAATTATTTCAACATAATGAAATTACTTCTCACCCTATTCCCCTATAAACCCATAACCCGCGACAGAACATATTTATCAATTAATCAATTAATTTAAAATAATTACCAAATTATTTAAATGTAATTACCAAATAATTTAAATTAATGTATGATTCCTAATAATTAATAATTATTTCAACATTATTAAATTACTTCCCACCTTATTTCTATAAAACCATAAACCGCTACATAGCATATTTTTCAATTAACCAATTATTAAAAAGAATTATAAAATAATTCTCAATTAATTAATTAATAATTCCTAATACTTAATAATTAATTTAACATAATTAAATTACTTCCCACCCTATTCCCCTATAAACCCATAACCCGCTACAGAACATATTTATCAATTAATCAATTAATTAAAATTAATTAAAAATATTTTTCAATTAAGTAATTAATAATTCCTAATTAATAATTAATTTAACATAATTAAATTACTTCCCACCCTATTCCCCTATAAACCCACAACCCGCTACAGTACTAAAAGACAACATTTAATTAAATTACATTAAAAATGAATTATAAAACATAATAAATACAATATAATATACACTAAATGTATTTAAATTTCGATATTAGTAACCTCGAAATTATTTACTTCGATATTACTGACATCGATATTTAAAACTTCGATATTACTAATATCGATATTAAGAGTGTCGATATTACTTACCTTCTATATTATGACCCTTCGATATTTAAACTTCGCTATAATTGTATATCGAAATTTAAAACTCGATATTTTGTCTGTGTACCCTGCAGTATGTTGCTGGAGGGGGGGCCTACTGTTTCACGGAGCATGTCTTGCTGTCTGGAGGCTCTGTTGACACGCATGGCCCTGACTGGCTCTCCCCAGGGCCCTTCTTATTGCACTGGCAGTGGTGTTCCATGCCCTGGGCATTCGGAAGGGCATAGGGCCAAGGGGGGATATAAGGCTGCTCCCCCAAGGCAGCACCATGTCCACGGCTGAGCAGGGGAGCAGCAGAAGACCGGAAATTCCTACCTGAAGCAGATCACGGAAGTGAGGCCCAAGCCCAGGAATAGTCGCAGCGGAGGCCCAAAAACGCGGCGACTGGGACGCCACGGCCCAGCCAGGCACGCGGCAGGGCAAGAGGCCGGCATCCGGTGAACGGCGGAGCTCACCCCGAACAGGCTCGCGGACAGGGGACGAGGACCAAGAGGCAGCGTCCAAGGGTGCGCCGGAGCAGAGTGAAACCGCCGGCGGAAGGACAAGCGGGGACAGCACCGGAGCCCACCCGGCAGTGTTCAAAGCCTCGGCAGCACACCCCCCCCGAGCGATATTTCTGCAGTAAGTGGGGCCGCGACTCGGAGGAAACACGAAACCCCCAGAGTCGGCCAGGGGAACTCGATGGAGGGCCCCGACCGGAACAGGAAGCCTTGTCCTGAACCTCGCAGCTGAGAGCGCGATGGGCGGGGCGAGTACGGCCCGGGTGCGCGGCTGGAGGCAACGCGCCCAAAAGCTTCTACCGGACAGCGCTGGCAGCAGGGCAGGAGCAACTGCGGGCGGCGTAGCGCATGCTGAACTAGCGCGGAGCACAACGGAGCGCAGGCGGGGCTCGAGGTAGCCAGAGCACACCACACCACCCGGGCCACCAACATTGGGGCAGTGCGCACGCAGCGCTACGGCTGAACGGGGCACGAAGCGGAGGACGGGCATCACGGCCCGAGGACACGTTGGTGCATTGCTCGGCCGCAGCACCCCGCCAGAAGGGTACAGCTTGGTGCAGGGAATAACGGCAGCACCCAGCAGTATAACACAACACAGAAGGTGAACAGGCCCACGCAGGGCAGGGCAGGCAGCGGGCAGCAAGGAGCTAAAAGGGAACACCTGCCCAACACCTCAAAAAAATGTAAGCAAGCCCAGGCAGGACCGAACAGCCGGCAAGCGGCGAGGTGCAAAGGGAGGCAACATGGCGAGACGGGGAAGAGGAAAGCGGCAACAGGAGGACCTTGACGATCTCCTGCGGAGAGTCAGAGAAGCATCGGCGGTCCACGGGAGGAGCTGGCTGGAACCGCACCTATTGGACAACGGGGGCAAAGGGCCCAGCAGCCAGCCACCACCAGGCAAGAGGCAAAGGAAGTTCCCAGCCAAGCTCGCGGAAGATGCGGCACGCAGGACAGCAGCCCCAAAGACGGCCCGGCCACCCAGACCTTACACGGCGGTGGCGGGACCGGACAAGAGGCTTGTGGACACACTAGCAGCAGCCCCGAAGAAGGCCCGGCCTCCTAGACCTTCCACGGCGGCGGCGGCGGCGGGACCTGACAAGAGGGTCGTGGAAACACCAGCAGCGGCTGAGCATTTGAGCGCAATAGTTGCAGAATGTATTAAGGCAATGACACCAATGTTCCTAAATGCAAACCCGCGGGGTGCTGCAGCAGGGTGTAGGCAGACACAAACAAGGGTGACAGAGGTGGAGGAGGTCACAGATGAGGAGGAAGATGCAGCAGGGTTACCATGGCACCTAATAGATCCGGGGTGGGCACGCAGGGTGGCCTTACAAGGCCACGGGCCCCCCCAAGATGGGGCAGTAGGGGAGTCACCAATGGCAGCATGGGGGGCAGGGGGCATCGGTAACCAGCCCACCCCGGCTGCAGAAGGGTATGCGCGACCATCCCCAGGGCCCGCCCCGCTAACCACAAGAGCCACAGGGCTGGCTAGCCTAATACCCATCACGGTAAAGGAAAGAATATGGAGAAAGGAGTTCATAGATATATTCTCGCGGTTGGAAATACAGTTAGAGGGGTTGGATCTGACTACATGCGACAAGAAAGAGGAGGACAGGAAAGAAAGGCGCAGGGAAAGGAAAGAGAGAAACTTCGTCAACTGGCTGGACGCATTTTGAATTATGGCATGCATAATCGTAGGGAAATTCCCGCGCTGCGCGGCGGACCTGTGGCTATACGAGTCAAGCATACACAACGCGCAAAGGCAGTTTCCTGGTGAGGCGTGGTTAGAGTACGATAAAGGTTTTAGGTTGAAAATGCAGACCCACCCAGAAATGGAGTGGAATGAAGAGGACGTGTCAGGGTTCATACATAAAATGATGGTTGTTAAGGAAGCCAAGACATGGTACGGCAGAAGCGGGCACGCCAACAAGGGGAGGGGCAAACCATTTCAGAGGCACAGGCAGTATGGCACAGGTAAACCCACACAACACACCAGGTCACCCGCGATTTGCTGGAAATTTGAAACAAACGAATGCACATACGGGGCAGCATGCAGATTCCAACACTCATGCACGACATGCGGGGGAGGCCACCCAGCGGCGGGATGCCGACACCGAAAAGAGCAGAAGGTGACAGAAAGGACAACAAGAAATGAGGGGTGGAGCACTGGGGCCCCGGGGAAACAATGGGACTCCAGAAGTGCGCATTAGCAAGCTCCCCCATCAGAACAATGGAACTGACGAGGCTGGCTAACAGGTACCACAGGAAGGTAGACGCAGCAATTCTAGTGCGGGTTTTAGCGAATGCTTTCCCATCCCTTTCCAGGGTCCCCTCCCAACAGGCAGCAAGACAAACATGAAATCCACTACAATGCAGCCTGGGGTAGTCACCAAGAAGATTGAGAAGGAGAAGAGATTAGGGAGGATAGAGGGCCCCCTACCTCCAGAGCTGACAAAAGGGCTGGTAATCTCCCCGCTAGGGATAGTTCCCAAGAAGGAGGAGGGGCAATACCGCCTCATCCACCACCTCTCATTCCCGGAAGGATCTTCGGTGAACGATGGCATCAGCTCAGACATCTGCTCTGTTAGCTACGCCGCAGTGGAGGACGCCATAGATCTAGTGCGGGCGACAGGGAGGGGGACCCTGATGGCAAAAGCGGACGATGGGGGCAAACTCCACTATTTGGACAACTTTTTATTTACGGGCCCAGCAGAATTCACCGAGTGCGCGAGCACTTTGGCGGCATTCATGGGTCTAGCAGAAGTGCTAGGGATCCCCCAGTCAAATGGAAAAACTGAAGGGCCAGCCACCACCATCACCTTTTCAGGGATAGAGCTGGATTCCAGGACGGGCACATCCAGGCTCCCGGCCGACAAGATAGCAGATTTCAGGAAGTATATCAGAGAGCTACGCGGCAGGGAGAAGGCAACACTGAGGGAGCTACAGGGGCTGATAGGCAAGCTGAACTTTGCAACCAGAGTTATACCTGCGGGCAAGGTATTCGCCAGGCGATTGATGCAGTTAACACGGGGACTCACCAAAAGACACCACCTCGTCAGGTTGAGCACAGAAGTCCGGAAGGACTTGAGCATGTGGGACTCCTTCCTGAGGGACTTTAACGGCACGCTCATTTGGCAGGAGGGATGGCTAGACAACCAACAGATCGAGCTAGACACGGACGCATCAGGCAGCACAGGCTTTGGGGCCATCCTGGGAGGCAGGTGGTGCACAAAAGCATGGCCCAGTAGTTGGTACAAACAGGGCATCACCAAGAACATCACATTCCTTGAGCTATTTCCCATAATAGTGGCCATGACGGTATGGGCGGAGCAACTCCAGAACTTGAAACTAACTCTGTGGTCCGACAATAAAGGGGTGTGCAGGCGATTAACAAGGGGTCTGCCAGGTGCCCAGACACGCTGCGGCTAATGCGTAGGTTGGTTGCATTACAGCTAGAAAGAAACATGGAGGTGCGGGCACGCCACATTGCAGGGGTGGAGAACGAGGTGGCAGATGCTCTATCCAGGCAGCAGACAGCGCGGTTCAGGTAGCTGGCACCCAAGGCGGAGCAGTACATGACCCCATTTCCGGAGCACCTTTGGAAACTGGCAGGGCGGACCTGAGGGAATTGGTGCAACAGGCACTCACTCCCACAGCGGCCAGGAGGTACAAAAAGTACCTGGAAACAGTCATGAGGGTGGGTGAGATCACATCATTAGTGGACATGAGCGCAACACGCAGGGCAGCGGAACACTTCATTCAATGGGCATTCCGGGTGGGAAAATCCAGGTCATGGGCCCAGGCCCATTTAGGTGCGGTGGCACATTTCGCAAGGATAGAGACTGGCCAGAACCCCGTGGCATCCCATTACATCAAGGCAACAATGAAGGGGTGAAAGAGGAAGGAAGGCCCGAGGAAGGACACAAGACACCCCATTGACTTCACATGACTGCGAGTGCTTCTCGGCGCCCTAGGGGGAACAGTCTCCGACCAATTCGAGCTGGCGCTTTTTCAGGCGGCCTTCGCCACCGCCTTCCTTGGGGCTTTCCGCATCAGCGAGTTGGTAGCCCCCACAAGGTGGGGGGCAGCAGAGAGATGCATACCGGCAAGGGACGGGGTGGAGATTGTGCTAAGATGGTCAAATACCGACCAAACAGGGAAAGGTACCAAGATTAGATTTCAGTGCATCAAAGACCAAGGCTGCTGCGCAGTTTGCTGCTTAATGGCTGTCATGGCAGTACGCCCGGCAGGGGAAGGCCCCTTATTTAGGCACAGGGATGGCACGCAGCTAAGCAGGTTCCAATTCACGTCTGTCATGCGCAACGCACTGGGCAAAGCAGGGCTGCGCCCGGCGGCCTTCGGGTCCCACTCATTCCGGATAGGGGCGGACACGACGGCGGCAATGCTCGGGATGGCCGAAGCAGGCATCAAGGAAGTGGGACGATGGAGGTCACGGGCCTACAAGACATATGTGAGACCACAGTTGCTATGACCAGGGCCAAGCGACCGGGACCGGGCCGCACAATGAGTGACATTGTTTCCTTCCTTTAACAGGACGGAGACCGCGCCTGGTATGGGTGGTGGGGCACTCATTTATCTCCCAAATGCAGAGCTGGTGGCGGGACGGGGGATGCAAGGCAAAAGGAGCACCAGCGGACACGTGCATCTGGTGGTTCGGCAGGCCGGGAATGAAATGGGAACAGCTTGCAGCGGCACTCGAGGAGCTGAGGGCGGACGCGGCTTTGCACCAGGACGTCCTGATAATACACCTGGGGGGGCAACGACTTGGCACAGCTAGGGAGGCGGGCGCTCCTCCACAGTGTGCAGAGAGACCTGACGGAGAAAGCCAGGTCATTCCGGGGATCAACAATCGTGTGGTCGGAGGTGATCGGCCGGCAAGTCTGGCGCGGGGCAGAGTCACAGAAAGCGGTGGATTCCCGCAAGAAACTGAACATGGCAGTGAGTAAATTTTGCAGGGTAAACGGCCTGGCGTTCGTCAGGCATGGGCTCATCCACACCGGCCACCCCGAGCTATTCACCAAAGACGGCGTGCACCTGTCGGGCGAGGGAATTGGCCTGTTCTGGAGTAATCTCTGGGGAGCTATGATGCTTGCCGGGTGCAAGTAGAGAGCACACGGCGTAGTCGGAGGGGGAGCCGAAGGGAGACGGGAGCCTCCCGTTCGGCGTGGCGGAGAACTACGCAGATTAGGGTTGGTAATCATGCACACCGGAGGGCGGTGTGCCAGGAAAAGAACACTAACCTTGGGATGCCCCATGGCTGGGAGACCTGGCTAGAAGGCCAGAGGGTAAGACCACTCACCTTCAGATGCCAAACGGCTGGGTGAGGTGGCTTACCGGAAAAGAGGGGTAGCAAAACGGAGACGGAGCTCGCAGCCCAGCCCCTGCCGGATGGCAGGGCACAATCAGAACCGGAAGGTAGGGAGTTAGGGCCTAACTCCAGGGACTGACGCTACCCCTCTCCCCCTTTCAAGGGGAGCACAAATCCAACCAATGGCAAGCAAAGGAACGATCCGCAAGGGTCGAAGAAACTGAACCAAGCAAACACCAAAATGATGTCTAATTTTACTGTTTGTATCACAAAAAATAAAACTGCGGCCAACAAATGACCACAACAAGAGAGAATATGTGTCTGTGGTTATTATGGGGTTGGCAAGATGGGAACACAGTATGATGGTGTAGTGGATGCAAAGAGGGGTGGTGGGGGCAAGTGCGAAGGTTAGAGCAGAGGCTGCCCCCACAAAGGGGGGGCTCGAGAGCTGGCGCCATAACAGTCGCCATGCCCACTCACCCCCACAAGGTCAGTGCAGGTAGCGCGCCAGATTTTGGCACGCTACCAGCACAGGGCAGGAACAGCAGGTAGACCCCCCCCCCCCTCCAGGCAGTAGGTGGGCCAGCGAGCCAATAGGAGGGGGGAGCGCGGTATAATAAACACCTCAATAGGGAAGGGGCATTCGGAAGGGCATAGGGCCAAGGGGGCATATAAGGCTGCTCCCCCAAGGCAGCGCCATGTCCACGGATGAGCAGGGGAGCAGCAGAAGACCGGAAATTCCCACCCACCCACACCCAAGGGACAGCAATGTCACAGGCTGTAGCATAGGGATAAGCGTGGCAGA
The DNA here is from genome assembly GCF_964263255.1 of Lissotriton vulgaris. Taxonomy (NCBI): domain Eukaryota; kingdom Metazoa; phylum Chordata; class Amphibia; order Caudata; family Salamandridae; genus Lissotriton; species Lissotriton vulgaris. The sequence goes on from NC_141689.1 coordinate 1,861,078,923, forward strand.
GAACTACGCGGATTATGGTTGGTAATCATGCACACCGGAGGGCGGTGTGCCAGGAAAAGAACACTAACCTTGGGATACCTCATGGCTGGGAGACCTGGCTAGAAGGCCAGAGGGTAAGACCACTCACCTTCAGATGCCACACGGCTGGGTGAGGTGGCTTACCGGAAAAGGGGGGTAGCAAAACGAAGACGGCGCTCGCAGCCCAGCCCCTGCCGGATGGCAGGGCACAATCGGAACCGGAAGGTAGCGAGTTAGGGCCTAACTCCAGGGACTGACGCTACCCCTCTCCCCCTTTCAAGGGGAGCACAAATCCAACCAAAGGCAAGCAAAGGAATGATCCACAAGAGTCGAAGAGACTGAAACAAGCAAACACCAAAATGATGTCTAATTTTACTGTTTGTATCCCAAAAAATAAAACTGCGGCCAACAAATGACCACAACAAGAGAGAATATGTGTCTGTGGTTATTATGGGGTTGGCATGATGGGAACCCAGTATGATGGTGCAGTGGATGCAAAAAGGGGTGGTGGGGACAAGTGCAAAGGTTATGGGAACGTGGTACTAATTTGGCAAGTACAACTTTAGGTGACTGGGCAGTGATTTTAATCCCCTTAAATCTGCAACACTTTCCTGCAAAGGGCTGCGGAATTCCCCACTACAATTAAAAAAAAACATAATGTCCATTTTCTGAAGGGTTTGAAACGTTTTGCACTGTTTGCTGTTTGTCTAACATCAGGATAAGATGCATTTTGTATTAAATTGAGTGCACCAGTGAGATCGTAAACGGATGTCACCTATTGTTATTTTGCTGGATTGTAAAACGCATTCTGGGGATTACAGAGATAATCCTTCAAATTTGTGTATGGGGAAAGGCAGAAGATCGAATGGCCGGTTTTGACAAGCTGGGAGGAGGAGTTCATTGAAGTCGTCGTTTTAAGGAGAAAGTGGCAGTCCTCAGCATCCTCTTGTATACTGTATCTCTGCTACTCATACATGCTATGCATGATTAACTGAGGAAAAAAAAACTAGTCTAAAACTGTGCAGCATGACCCCTTACACCACTGAATTCATAATGTTGACTCAGCATTTAAAATTAGCAGAGGAAGGGAATGAAACCATATTTGTTTCGCGAAATCCATGGCTGCCCTGTCCAATGGCAGTGATGGTTGGAAGGTTCCACCAGCAGGACTTTATGCCAACCATTACCTTGTATCTTTGCCTAGTGGGATCCTACGTCACCACTGATGGTGGGCCATAGATCAATATGAATCAGCTACCTCGCTGTCTGTAATGAGGGCTGGGAGTCGAACCTTTCTTTTCAGGTACCAACCAGTGCTGGATGCCCATGCTGCTGGGAAATAGGAACAGTGATTTTGAAAATATTTTAGAAGAATGCATTTAGATGTGTTCTCATTCTAATAATGTTCTTCATTGTAGGATTTTTAAACAATTGAAGGGAGGGAGAGGGCTCGTTTTTAATATGCGCGATGTTTGTGCTGTCACAAAATCAAAACAATCTCTTCTCATGAAGGAAAGAAGTCCCTGCCACGAGTGCCATTGTTATGTGTGGCAGTTTAGCACACTAGGTGAGGCCTTTCTCAACGTAGTGCATGAACAGAAACATCAAAACAATATTTCTCTGAATAAATAAACAAGATAAAAGTCCCAAACAAATTTAATGATCGAAAGGACACAAAATGAAGAACATGTAAAGAGGCATCTATAAAAATAAGATTGGGGCGCTTCTTGAGCGAAAAGTTGTCTTTGCAAGCAAAAAAAAAAATTAACTCACTACAGGGTTTATTATAGGTCTCAAAAACAACAATTAGTGGACAGCAGCACATTCAGTTTTTGTGCTTAGATAAGAGAAATTCCTCAAGAGAAAGCGGTAATTCAGGAAGGTTAAATTATGCGAGGAGATCCCTGTGCACAAACATTTACACCTACACCTGAGCATATATTTCTGGATAGATGTTATTCTCAAATAACAGGGATTTATGCCTAGTTGTAGAACTATATCTTTCTTTCTGTACCCCATTATACGAGGGAGTGGAGAAAACTAGCACTCAAAATATGACTGTAAAGGTATTACTTGGCAGAAATCTACCAAACATATTTCTACATAGCCTACACAGAGATCTTGATCTGAAAAATAGCGGGAAGCAGGCATCATCTGAAGGAAATTGCACATACCTGACAATCATCACAAGTGGAAACAGATACATGCAGCCAAAACCTATGGCTCTGCTGTCTTTCCATTGTGATGAAAGGTGTTGCGACGTCAGACTTTAGCTGCTACAAGTGTGTGTCATTTTGTGCGTATGTGTGTGTTTTGAGACATGCAGTATGTTATACTGTGTCTTTAAATTAGTGAATGTGAGATGTGAGATAAGTGTAGGGAATAGGTGTTTCTGCAATTTTTTATGTTATCTGTCCTTTTTCTAAATTGGGTTTTATTTCTTACACATTTTTAAAAAAATTAAACATTTTACATTTTGATTTTGGAGTGTCTGCAAAGTCTTAAGTCAACTGATTATTTTTTTACGTAATTTTATTTCTTTTTGAAGGTGTTTGTAGAGTTTGAAATCTACCAAACATATTTCTACATAGCCTACACAGAGATCTTGATCTGAAAAATAGCGGGAAGCAGGCATCATCTGAAGGAAATTACACATACCTGACAATCATCACAAGTGGAAACAGATACATGCAGCCAACACCTATGACTCTGCTGTCTTTCCATTGTGATGAAAGGTGTTGCGACGTCAGACTTTAGCTACTACAAGTGTGTGTCATTTTGTGTGTATGTGTGTGTTTTGAGACATGCAGTATGTTATACTGTGTCTTTAAATTAGTGAATGTGAGATGTGAGATAAGTGTAGGGAATAGGTGTTTCTGCAATTTTTTATGTTATCTGTCCTTTTTCTAAAATGGGTTTTATTTCTTACACATTTTAAAAAAAATTAAACATTTTACATTTTGATTTTGGAGTGTCTACAAAGTCTTAAGGCAACTGATTATTTTTTTTAATGTAATTTTATTTCTTTTTGAAGGTGTTTGTAGAGTTTGTATAATATGATCTGTATGAGTGTCAGCAATGTGTAAAATTGTTTGACAATTTGTTTTGATTCATTATTTTTATTTATTTTTAGGAGAAGGTCTTTGTGCTTGTGGTGTTACTCCCTGTTTCCATTGTTTTAAATGTGATTCCCTTTGCAGAACCTGTAAGTGACCACATGCGATGTGAGACTTACTCTATGTTCTGTTTGTGGTACAGTTGAGAGTTTTTGGGCTGTTTTACCACTGAATCAGATGCGGATGTAACTATTCTAAATTGAAATTGACTTACACTTATATATGTGTATCTTATATTTGCATATCCCTCCCTGTGCCCCTCATTAATTTTCCATGTTCCTCCCTCTTCATGCTAGATATTTTCTATTTTCCAACTACTTCTGCTTGCCACTCCGATATTTACACTCAATGTGTGAGTAGTTCTACGTGTTCTTGGTGGAGAACTTTGCATATGTGAAATATGAGGGCATTATTATAGATCTACGCTTCAAAGACTTCCCCATAGACAACCTAAGGTTTGAAATTATCTCTCACCATATCAACTCCACATCCAAAGCCAACACCCTTGTAAATAACTTCAGCATTTTTTTTTAAAACTATGTGAACATTCACTGCCCAATTAAAACACACAAATGCAAGCCAAAGTCTTCAGCACCCTGGTATTGTCCTTACTGACAAAAAATGATCAATTCACAGACAGAAAAGACATTAGAAGAAATACAGAACTCTTGAAGACCTTGTGATACTGACCTTCCTACCTAAAACACAAAGACAGCTCATCACAACAGTCAAAGCAAAGTACTGCATCAACAACATCAATAAAGCCACCAAAAGAAGCAGAACATTTTCAAAACTATCAATCCCCAGATTGAAACACATATTCCTCACTTCACAGGAAAGTGCAGTCTTCAAACTCTTCTTTAGTGAAAAAATACAGAAGACCTGACAGCACATCGACAATACCAAGCCTGTGTCATCTCTTTCAACCACCACTTCCCATAGAATCCTGTAATTTACATTCCTCAAAGCCTAATTTCCTGAAGATTTCGCTGACATCCTCAACTCCCTTAAAGCCATTTCTTATGTAGGCAATGTCTTACTCTTGTCCCACATCAAACTTCTCTCTGGATATACCCTTATACCATTGATCACTTATTGTCAATCTCTCCCTTCCTCACTAAAGGCCTTTTCCCAAAAGCTCTCAAGAAAGGCCAGATTGTCCCACTCTCCAACGTTAATCGAATGTCAGGCCATTTGGATTCCCCCTTGACACCAGCCAAACTCTCTAGGAAGACACTGCCAAAAAAACGCAAAGTCTGCCACGAGTCCTATCTTATAAAGAAAGTAAAAAAGTTTCTTCCCGAAAGCGACTTCAGAATGCTGTTCAAGACCTCTGACTCTTGCATCTGGATGGTGGAAATGTCCTGCTCCTTGGCCTCCCAGATTACACACTAGCACAGCTTAAGCAAATTCTGCACACCACAGCATAGGCACAGCACTGCCACTTTTCTTGTAAGCAAGCCCAATATTTCAGGTGATTCTCATCACACCTGCTGCTAGGATACCATAAGACTGCATACTAAGAAGTGTAAAAAAGAAAACAACAAGGCAGCAATCCTTTTATATCTACGCAACCTGGATTTTGAAAAACATCCCTGATTGGTTTTAGATTGCCCTAAATCTGTTCCAATTTAGGAATGAGTTGAAGGTGCACCTCTTCTAAGAATGCTACATCATAATGAAAGAACAGTTCACAATCCATCTACCTCTCCTATCGTTCATTGATGTTATTCTTGTCTTTGACCATGAACAACTGACCACTTCCTTCCGGCTAAGTTTGCACTGCAGAAATACCACATATATACATATGTACGCCCCTACCTTTGTGTATTGCATTTTATGAGTATGTGAAGTAATACTATGGGGTGCTGCTACACATACTCCATAATGCCTGTCTGAAATATTATCAGCATGTTTAAAATTGAATAATGTTTGCAGATGTGTGTGCCCTTTATTATCAGTTATTAGCAATAGCAAGCTTTCTTGTTTTAGAAGTAATTAGATAGAAAAAAAGTGTCTTTAGGGCTACTTTTCCCAGTCACTAGTCCGTAGTTTTCAGTTGTATGCACTCACTTCTTCCCTAATGCTCCAGATGTAGTTTTGAATATTTCATGGAAGTCCTTCTAGACATCATGCTAAGAATAAAAAGTTCCCCACTAACTGCATTATTAGGCCATGTTAAGCTATTGTCCGCGGGAGTCCCACGCCGCAATTAATCTGTTATGGGCTAAACGGCAGGTGTCTCAGCACTGGGGCAGCACTACCATTCTGACGGCGAAGGCATGGATTTGTGATTTGGTATACTGACGTTCCACAAGTGATACATATGCTACATTACTACCGCCAACCTCCAGACCCAAGAACATATGGCAAGCACTGCAAGACTATTTGCTGCTTTTTGCTACTGCTATAGAGCTACACGAGCATGGTTGATGCATACCCCATTGGGTTCCGCGTGACTGAGATTATGTATATGTTCATTTTGATGACTCTGTTGTTTACTTCAACACAGACACTATTGGGATGCCCTTTCAGATGGTGAGGCGGTGTAGTTTCCTGTTCTTCTTCATACTTCATACTTCATCTCATGTTCTCTCTCCACTTATTCTTTCTTTTATGTTGACTTTACTGAGGTGTCATTTATTTAATTTTTAATATGCATTGGCGTGAATTGCTTTCCTCCATTGTATGTGCTGATAACTATTTTGTATTTCTTCGGTCCCTTTTACATCTCCTTTGTGCTATTTCTGTATTGTTTCATTGTTAGAAAAACTTCCTAAATAAAGTTTTTTAAAAGAAGAAAAAAGGCTTTTATCCACTTTCAGCAAAATACTCAGCTAAAAGAACAGTTACAAGTGGCTTGTTCTTCCAGGTAGATGCAACTGTGTTGCTGTTTTTATCTTGGCAGATGAAACTTTCTCTTCTTTTTGGGTATTCCACACCTTTGTAGCATTGATAAGGAATCTGCAGCTTTTCTTAGTGAGGAACTTAACTTTCTTCTCCTTGCAGGTCCACAGGAAGATAGATTCCTTAACCTTCAGCAAGGCTTTAAGGTGTACAGCTTCAGGATGAATTTGTAGGCAAGGTCAACAATCCTTCACCAGCCAGAGGAATTTCTTTCAACAGGATGCCTTATTGAATTTTCTTCTGTCCCAAGTAGCTCTCTGTTATGTGCGGTGTGCAACAGCTTTATCATATGACCTTAGCTATGGTTAGTGAAATCCAGCTAGACACATATTACTCTTCTATTTTTAATTCACCATTATCCAGTTCTCATTTCTGAAAGCGTATTCACTCCTTTAACAAGTTCACAATGCATTCTCTAATTTTCCAAGATGGCAGAACTGAGCTTGCTCTAGAATTCCCCCTCTCCTTTCCTCATGATTATTCCCATTCTCCTTAATCCGTTTCTCTCAGTCTGTGTGAGAAATGTAATTGTTGGTTGGGGGGAAGGGGTGAAACCCTACTCAAGCAACAACCACATTCCTTGTCAGGGTGGACCACACAAAGTCACTAAATGAACTTGTCCTTAGCCCTCTGGTAGTTTGGCACAAAAGCAGTCAGTTAACTGAGAGGCAATGTGCAACGTATGCACCACTTAAACAATAGTAAAGTAAAAACACAACACAAGGAAAATTCCACACCAATTTAGAAAAACGGAGTAAATTCGAATAAATTATTTGATACCACAATAACAAAAATCCAATAAGTAGAACCAGAGTTATTCTTTGTTAAGGTTTTAGGTAAAAATAGAGTTTAAAAGCACAAAGTGCGCCAACTGTGGTTATCTGGACTCACCAGATCACGGCAAAGTCAAAACCTCAGACTGAATGCGGTGGAGCATGAGTCAGATACAGTGGCCAGGATAGGCCCCCTGAGAATTTAACCTTATGTCCTTGATGCAGGGCCTTGCGTCAAGGTGTGTTGTTGTCAAGGTGTGTTGTGCCGTAGGGGTTCCTATGAGGAGATGAGAGGGCTGCGGGGCAAGGTCTGCATTGATTTGCTTCATGCTGCATTGGTTCCATTAAGGAGCTGCAAGGCCTGCGTAGGCTTGCTTTCCACTGCATTGGTTCTAATGGGACCACAGCTGGGCTGGCAGAGAACATGTATTCCGGCTTCCAGGGGTCAAGGACTGGGACTTCACCACTTGGGGGGTTAAGAACACAGCATGCAGAGTCCAGGCTCAGAGTTCAAGGGTTTTGGAGCTTGTTGTGTCCCTTTAGCTCAGGACAGGGGACCAGCCACTGGATTCTCTCTGTTGGTCCTGGGTTCAAGATGCACATCCAGTCCTTCTTCCTAAGGTAGTAGGGCATCAGAGCATTCTCACTCGCGGACCTGGGGCCCACATTGGAGTAGGAGAAGCTTTAGCAGTTTCTGTCTACAGAAGTATCTAGAATGTCATGTCCCCATGCTCTCACACCTCTGTGGACACAGTAGGCCAGCAAAAAAATCCTTTGTATGTGTGCTGCAGCAGCCCCATTGACGTACAAGTGTGGTAGGTGACAGCTCTGCCCCCTCATCAAGCCAGAGATGGTCCATCCTGTCAACATCTAGTAACTTCATTGTGTGCCCATCTGGGAGGAATACACAATGGCCAACTACACCTAGTCATGTGACCCAGGAACGGAATGCAGGCACCAAACGGCCAGGACTAGAAGGTGCCAACTTTTTAAAAGTGGCATTTTCAGAATTGTGGCTTTACCATTAGAGAAGAATTTACATTACAGATCTCAAACACAAAACATGTTTAAAAAGGCCACTTAAGTGGGTGACACAATAGGTGTCCTAGCCCTACGAGTAGAATTTATTTTACAGGTCCTGGATACATGTAGTACCAATTGATTAGAGGGTTGCAAGTAAGTAAAATGGGCCAATTTTCTGTCAGCCAATTTTACCTTGCTTAAAGGAGACACCACACACACTTTAGCTCTTGTTAGCAGTGGTAGAGTACAGAATCCTAAAAGACAACAAAAGCAGGCTCAGGAAACCAGAGGGGTGAAGGTACATTTGGGGATGACCCTGCAGAGAGGGCGAAGTCCAAGAGTCTCCCACTCTCTGTGTCAATTACTCTCTCTCACTTCTTTCTTTCAATATGGTCCCGACGTTCATGCACTGAGGCCCCTAGAAAATCATTGCCAAATTATTCTTGGTACATCTGCCTTCCTACCATAGAGAGAAGGTCTCCTACATGTGTGCAATATCCCATCTCTCCAAGAAAAGATCTATCACAGTGCATAAAGGCAGTCTCATTTGGTCAAGGAGTTTTGAATTCCACAAAAAAAACATTGTTTAGAGAGAACAATGATCATTTGTAGTTTAATTAAGATGAGAAGTGCTTTCAATGTAAAATATTTTGTTTCTCTTTGTTTTTTTTTTACAATGTGTAAATACTAGATGTTTCCTGATGGTACTGCTCAATGGAAAAAAAACCACTCCCACTGCTCATGTTTTGTGTTTTAGACTAAACTCTTAAAAGAATTTCAAAATTGTTGAGAGAAATCGGAGTTTTGTAAAGCAATACAGGTTTGATGAGAACATTGTCATTGTTATAAGATCAACTTGCGCATAAAAACATTCCAAAACAGATACAAAACAAATCTCAGACAAAAAGACATTACCTGTTTTGGAATTCATCCTGAAGTAGCTCCCCTCAGATAAGAGGAAATATGAAAGCTGTCCATTTCTCCCACTATCTTTGTCGACTGCTGAAATTGTGCCAATAACACCTTGAGGAACGGAGCTTTCTTCAACGTTGAAATAATAGGCAGTATGCGTGAATGTGGGAAGATTGTCATTTTCATCCTGCACAGTAATGATTACTGAGGTGGTTGCGTTCTGCTCAGTATCGCTCCCACCACTTTTAGCGATCACCTTAATGCTGTACATTTGTTTAGATTCATAGTCGAGCGGTCTACGGAGAAAAAGCCAGCCCGTGCTCGGGTGAATTCCAAGAACTGCAGAAGCTTCACTTGCTTCTAAAGAGTATGCTATGTTTGAGGATACTTGTGAACCTAGCAAGTGAGCCTGAACCTGGAGAATTCTGGCATCCAATGGGAAGTTCTCACGTATTTCTATGTAGTGAATCAAGTAATCAAAGGCTAATGTACTGCTGTTCTCCTGCTTCTCAACAATGACTGTCAAGTTAAAGAGGGAACTCAGGCGAGGTGTTCCATTGTCTTCAGCCATTATCTGTAGCATATGCTCATACACAAGTGAATCTGCATGCAGGGACCCATTGAGGTACACCACGCCATGGTGTGGATCAATAGAAAATATACTTTGCTTTTCACCAATCAAACTGTAGGTGATGGCACCATTTAATCCACTGTCCACATCTTCAGCATGTGCAATGAACACAGCTGTGCCTGGAGGGGTACTTTGGTGTATTGTTATCATTTCACATTCTTTTGGGAAAAAAGGTGTATTGTCATTGACGTCCATCACTGTAATATTGACCTGGGTGCAGCTGTGGATGGCTGAACTTCCCAACTGTGACTGAACAGTGAGAATCACGACTGGCTGTATTTCATGATCTAGCTGCTTTTTGGTCCTTAGGATACCCAGTTCCTGATCTATGGAAAAACTTCCATTTGGATCTCCAGAGACAACTTTGTAAAATACTGGCCGTAAGGAATCTGGAAACAAGAGAAAGAACATTAGTTAGCGGGTACCTTTGAAAGACAAAGACATTTATGATACTGTGGTTGTTTTTCTTATTTGAAATTCTTTCACATTACATTTTAATCTCTTTCTTTTGCTGTTTTAACCTTCTTGCCATAAAAGTGTTTAGTTCTATCACATAGGGAATTCTCACTGACAATAAACTTATCAGTCAATGACGTAAAAGCCACTATGACTCATGGTAAAAGTTTGACTTCCCTTCATTTACAATTCAATGGTGGTTTTTGCCAAATATCTATGACCTTTTTGATCATGGGTCAAGTTGATCTGTTTGTGGCTAGAAAGGTTTGCTTAAGTGCAGTCAGACATTTATCAAAACATCCCCACGTGGTGTACATCTGGGAATCATAAACAGCTGGAGTTGACATGGAACCTACAAAGACTCGGACAGACACTAAGCTACATAAAGGAATGCACAAATGATTTTTACATTCTACTTTCAGACATATACCATGTTTAATTTTCAGGCATGGCCATCGACACAACAATGGATGTCGTCTGAGTCCCCACACCAGTGCAGCTTGCTTTAAGGACAATGCAATGATTGAACTACCCCTGAGGGTATTATGTGATCAAATCATTCAATACACAGTCCCTTTTTGAGACCTTATTAACGCCACTATGTTTTCTGGAAGTGGGAGCCACAGAGAGGGATATTAACCTGGCTGTCCCACTCCATCCTTCATTTTTTTGGGGTCAATGTGGACCAGTCGTAATATGTGAGAGCTCTTGTACAATTATTAAGGGCGTTGTAAGAAAACAAAGATTAGAAAGTTTATTTGGGTAAAGTCTACCCTGATGTTAGAATGTTTGTATCAATAAAAGTGTAATACAGAAGAACTACTAACATGCACCTATTTCAATCTAAGGTGCCCTTTTCATGGTCCAGGTTGCTGGCATCTGATAGTCAGATGGCTTGCCCTGTAGTGTAGTTCCTATATCCATTATAGGCTCTGCGCATTGAAATAATACACTATAGTTTTGACATAGGGTGCCGCCCGCAAGCCGTCGCTTTGTGGATGTCCTGAAGCTTCTTAATCCCTGTGCCTGCCTGCCCTCTTTTTATTGGCTCTTGCCTTCGAGGAATTGCCTGGACGCATCAAACTTGTGCTGATTTGGGCGACTCACAGAGGAAGAACACCGTGGGTGGGACTGCGAGGACCAACCTGCACAGCTCCTCCATCACCGCTGCAGCTGGGGCCTCTTCCCACCCACCTCCTTCCAGCAGCCTCATAACGGCTAGAGCCACCCGCTCCGCGGGGGCCGCTCGCAAGCCGTCGCTTTGTGGACGTCCTGCCGCTTCTTAATCCCTGTGCCTGCCCTCTTTTGATTGACTCTTGCCTTCGAGGATTTGCCTGGACGCATCGAACTTGTGCTGATTTGGGCGACTCACAGAGGAAGAACACCGCGGGTGGGACTGCGAGGACCAGCCTGCACAGCGCCCCCAACAAAGCTAAAGCCAAAGCCCCGGGAAATCCAAAACCTGCCTAAAACCCAACCTCCCGAATCTCCCTCAACAAATTGTACAGTATAGGATATAGAACACCTAGTTAGATCCCTACTTCTCCCGATATTAGAAAGGGTAAAAAGACTCGGCGACCAATTGAACACCCTAGTGGTAAAAATACCCTAAATTCAAAACTTTTAAAAGGTCTGGTAGCCTATAATTTGAATACTAAGACTAGCGGGCATCAATTGACAAATAAGGTCATTACAAAAGACACCTCATCCGGTCTCAATAAGTCTATTGGGAAGTCAAACTCAAGTAAAGATACCTTACCCGGTATCAATAAGTCTAGCAGGAAGATTGAGAAAGCAGTTACACACATTAAGCTGACGGGGTCTAGAGAGCCACACACTTTTGCACCTAACACTAAAACATTGGCAACCATTCAATCAGACACTAAGGTTGCCAATACAGATGCGGGGAATGAGATTTTGATGTCAATTTATGATTATGATAAATTTAATAAAGAATCCCATTCATCTGTTTTGGACCGCTCGTATCTGTCATTGAGGAAAGGACCACCCCCGCATTGGTTAGACAAACCCCATTAACTGACGCCACTCTGAAGAACCACTTACACCTGATAAAGTTTTAAGAGTTTTATATAGAGTTATTTTGAATGCGATACAATCCACTCAGGATAAAATCTCAAAGTATACAAAATACAAAATCAGTTACAATATCAGCTGCTTAAGCTTCGGTGTGAAGTGGTTCCTTCTGCGTCATCTGCAGTAAGATAAAAAATATCATCAGGTTAATCTGTCCCTACTCTATGCTATGTGACAACCCTACTTCGCAAGTTTCTTCCCTAAAAAGGTGTCAGCAGTTTGACTTCCAAAGAAGTTCAAACTCTCTTTCGCCTCTAAAGGAAATCTTAAGTTTCAGAAGCAGTACCCTATCTGCCTACCCATCCGCTCTCTAAGGGTCCTCGGCCTACTGCTCCCTTGCGCTTCTGATGTCTCAGCGCATCTGCTCAAGGCATCTACCCTTCGCCCTTGCTCTGAGCAATTTGTCCCGCTGTTCCTAATCTCCCAATTGCTACCTCCTCCCCGGGGTGCTGTCCCTAAAATACACAATCACAGTGAGGGTGGAACGCCCCTTGACGCCCACCACGGACTTTCCCCGATGATGTCAACTTCCTGCTTCTTCCATTGGTCCACTCCTTGCGTCGTCCGTTAAGTTGACCCTTCTCCTTTGGATGTCATCTTCATCATCTCATCGTCGACTTTTATTGACTCTTTTCAGATCGAGTAACATATGAATTTAGACAAGGCTTTAACTCTATGTCTCTTAACTTGACCCTGCTAGGTCCTGTGAATGGTCTTGTCAAAACATAGTCCACATTCAAAGTGTCTCTCCTCACGTTCGAGCAATAAGCTCCATCCGGCATTGTCACCTTAAATCTAACAAGTGCTAGACTTCTTGGCTCTCACGTCCACATCAAGCTATTTACGACTTTCACAAGCCCTCTAAATTACATACATTTGACTATGCTCCTGCGAACTCTTGACCAGTTAGGTTACAAACACAAATGACCTAAACTCTTCCAACATTCCTACAAAAGCCCTCTACACAGTATAACCTTTGGCATACATTTATATATTCGTACTTCAGCAAAAGTCCTAGTTATACTTAAATACATTCTACATCAAATATATGTAATACATAGAATACGACTGCATAGAATATAACTTATGCATTCTCCTTGGTTACATTGTCACGTACTTTCTCTACATTACTCCACGTTATATTCTCCACGTTTACGTCTTTCCACGTCATATTTCTCGCCGCTTCTCCAATTTAAAGTTACACATGTACATGAATTCTACTGTGCACGTTCTACATTTCCTAAGCATTTCTACATTACCCATCATGTATACGGGCCTTCTAAATCTAATGCATTTTAACATGTAAATACATTTACATTTCCTATACCACATTGTCACGTTAGTTGGCTTTTATGCTATAATTGCCAACTTTACATTACGATATGCGTTTTATTCCTACGTTTATAACATATACGTCTAGATATGGTTACGATATACTTTGCATTCAAATTGCGCTCTCTCAGTTCCCCCCTTTGATGACTTTTAGGAGTCATCACTAAAAGCAATTTGAATACATCACTTATACCGAACTAGTTACATCAGTTCCTCTTTTTATCGATTCAAGTGTTCTCAGACTTTTATACTGTTGATCTTGTAGAACAGCTAGTCTCCTTTCTTGGTCTCTCATCGATCTTTGTAACTGGTTCGACCTATACCACTTATACAATTTTACTAATCCTAATAATGTAATTATACAAATCAATACTATTAATACAGGCTTTAAAATATACCAAACTATACTTTTGCCTAGATTAGCAAACCAACTTCCAACCTTTCCCACTCCATTTCCTACTTTTTCCCAAACATTTACTTTTGATAAATCTTCAATTTCTTGATGAATCCGTGTAATGTTCTGTATGACTTTCTCAAGTGGCTTTGAATTATCAGGAATATAAGTACAACATTCCTGAACTTTCAAAGCTTTACAAACTCCGCCTTCTTTTGCTAATATCACATCTAAAGCAAGTCTGTTCTGTAAAACCATTGCTCTAATCGACTGCATCTCACCCTCTACTAACATTAATGATCTTGCAGTACTAGCAGACAATCTATCTACGACTGTCGCTAATCTTCTAATCTTAACATCGTTAAGAATCAAACCTAACAATGGAAACATCGCTCCAAATACATCTCCTACTACTTCTGCATCTCTTACTTCCCTTTTCGTTCTCCTCGAAGCCTTTCCTTCTATGATCGCTAAATCCTTTGCATGATATATTTTGGGGAAGACAATTGCCAAGTAACACGAACCATACCAATTGTCTGGAAGTTTTACATAGGCATTTCTCCCACATACAAAATACACATTCGGAATAGCTTGCATCCCTTTCATAAAATCTTTCGTGTAGTACTCTAGTCTAAAAGAGTGCTCGCAACTAACTTCACCTACAAATTCACTCTCATAATACGTTTTGCTTCGAGTTAAACATAACTTTCCTTTCTGTGTTCTATCCAATGCTATTGGACCATTGCTACCTTTCTTTTTATGTGCCTTCTCTTCTTCTGTCCAATCTATTTTCCATTGTCCTGACATTTTTAGAATCTTCTGCCGTCTGCATCGGTCATCTACTTGTGCTATAAACCTTTTCTCTACTTCTGATACTTTGCAAGTCAGATTATTTCTACGTGCATATGATGTATCTAATGTGTCCCAAGGAAGAAAGAATTTAGCTAATCTATCCTCCTTTTTGTAGTAGTCCCACTTATTCATCTGCTTATAATTCGGAACTTCAGGCAGTACCGAATCATAATTTGAAAAGTAGTACTCAAATCCTTCTCTACCATAAAATATACTAAGCAGTAAACTACATGTTATCCCATAAGTCAATGGGAGATGGTGATATCTAATGCCTTCGTCTACAGAAGCCGGCAATTGCATACAAACGTAGCAATCTTTGGCCTCCATGGCATCGATATATTCGTACAATAATTTGGCATATGCATTTGACCTAAAGTTTCCCTGTGACTCGTCTATATGTAATCTACGAGCTTCATCTGCAAGTAACGCCTTTTCACGTGTAACAGTGCTCTCCTCCTTCTTTCCCACAAGAGCAGGTTTCAAGGTCGTTACAATTTTTACATTTGCTATTCCTTTATCATTCTCATGTCCTGTCATGTAAGATATCGTTACTACTATGATTATGAGAAATATCGCTATTGCTATCAGTGTACCTACTATACATCTAGCTTTTCGGTTTGGGTTGCCGTTCTCCATGTTATCAAAACAGCGTACTTCGTTCTCTAGCGAAAATTCTCTTTCCAGTCTTTGGTTGCTTGTTTACTTTCACAGTCTTTAAAGTGCTTTTTATCAACAGGTATCTTTTTCACCACAATGTCTTTTTCTCTTCTTAGCAGCAGACAACCCTAGCCCTTCTCCGTCCTCTAAATGTAATCCCTAATTTTATTCTTCTTTCCACTCGGCGCTAGGTTATCTTCTTGTTTATAACATACGTACAAAAAGTCTTTTATGCATCAACAATTATTTTCGGACCTGCAGCTTTCACAACAATAATCAATAGTTCAAAGCGAATAACTTTTTCTTCTTCTTCTGTCATTTGCTGACCAGCTGTTGGAAACTGTAATCTTTTTAGCACTAGATCTTGAATTTTACTCAAACGTGGGGGTATGGGAAGTGTGAAAGTCAGTAACCCCTCAGTCTCGAGTCCAGGCGCCAACATCCATATCTCCACTGCCACAAATGGATCGAGATCGATTACCTTCACGCTCTTCACTCTCCCAGATTTCTGTCCCCAATACATCTGCTAGATAAGTCCACTCTGGGGTGGCGTACCTTCTGCAGGGCACACGTACCCTTCTCGATCTTCGTGGACTCTCAGTTCCTGAGTCTGTCGTTTCTTCCTCCTGATCCGATTCTTCAGCGATCGGGGCAAGAGTTCTTTCCTTTTTCCTTTCCGAACTTGGCCTTTTCCTTCTCTCCGGCCAACTGGCTTCGTTACTTTCCGTCTTTCCGCTCCTTGTTCCAGGACCCGTCTCTTGGTCACTCCCAGTTTGCTCGATATCTGTGTCGGACTCCCAATTACTTTCTTCCCCTGAGGCGACTTCGGTCCCACTAGTGTCCTGACCTTCGTCGTCCTGTTCCAACACAGTTTCAGCTTCTTCGATCACCTCCACAGCTTGGCTTTCCCCCTCTATGGCTTCTCCGCTTCCCGCCGGATTCTCATCCGAGAGAGGAGCTGTGTCTTCTGGAGGTGTTGGCACTCTTCGGGTGTGTGAGGC
Organism: Lissotriton vulgaris; assembly: GCF_964263255.1. NCBI lineage: Eukaryota > Metazoa > Chordata > Amphibia > Caudata > Salamandridae > Lissotriton > Lissotriton vulgaris. The sequence goes on from NC_141689.1 coordinate 1,861,095,089, forward strand.
ATGTATCCAGTTTGGCAGACCTCCACACTTCACTGCGGTATTCGTTACAAGTATGACTTGAAACGGTCCTCGCCAACGCACGTCTAAGCAGTTCTTCCTGACATGCTTCTTCACCAGGACCCAGTCTCCTGGACTCAGGTCGTGGCACAAATCTTGTACTGATGGAACCTCTGCAGCCTGGACCTGGAGGGACACAGAATTAACGGCATCAGATAGTCCCTTGCAGTAGTCCAAGATCAAGTCGTCTGTGATGTTCACTAGCGCTGCAGTCGGAACCGATGGCAATCTCATAGCTCTCCCCATTAGCACTTCATGTGGAGAGAGGCCTGTTCTTCTATCAGGTGTGCTACGTATGCTCATAAGAACTACTGGAAGTGCGTCTGGCCAACTCAGGGATGTCGATGAACAAACTTTAGCCAGTCTGGACTTGATAGTACTGTTAATTTGCTCTACGATCCCTGAAGCTTCTGGTCGATAGCTGCAGTGTAACTTCTGATCGATATTCAAAGCTGAACACAGCATCTTCACCACTTCGCTATTGAAATGAGTTCCTCTGTCCGATTCCAAAGAGGATGGCACCCCAAACCTCGGTATCAACTCTCTAAGTAACAATTTCGCTACTGTAAGTGTATCGCACCTACGTGTAGGGTAAGCCTCAACCCATCTAGAAAATATGCAGACAATCACTAACACGTATCTGAGTCTGTTGCATGGAGGCATTTCTATGAAGTCAATCTGCATCCTATTGAAAGGCCCCCCAGACCTCCCAATGTGACTCAATGTAACTGGTGTTCTCTTACCCACATTTAGTTGCTGACAGATCGTACATCGCTGACACACTGCTTCTGCCGCTACTCTAAACTTGGGATTGAACCACGTTTGTCTGAATACTCTCACCATAGCATCTCTTCCTATGTGTGCTGATCCATGCAATTTCCTTGCCATTGGACTAATGAGTTCATTTGGTAAAACTGCCCTTCCATCGGCAGAAACCCAGAAATTCATCTCACTTTTTTCGCACCCTGCTGTTTCCCAGCCCTTTTTCTCATCATCTGGTGCATTTTCCTGTACTGCTCTCAGTTCATCCCATGTATCCACAGTATCTAACAACATGGTCAATTCAGTCCTTTCCTGGATTCCCCCCACTTTTGCATCAGTGTGAGAATATCCCTGCTCTGCGCAGTAACGCGCTACTTCATCTGCGTATTTGTTTCCTAGTGATACAAAATCCATATTTTTTGTATGTGCTACACATTTGACCACAGCTATGGCCATAGGTTTTTGCAAAGCCTCTAACAGTAGTTTCACGAATTCTCCATTCCTAATAGGAGAACCCGAGGAGGTCATGTAACCTCTTTGAGACCATAACTGCCCGTAATCATGAACTACGCCGAAACCATACTGGCTATCGGTGTATATAGTGACTCGAAGTCTGTCGCCTGCTAGGCAAGCACGAGTCAAAGCCACAATTTCAGCTACCTGTGCGGAGTGTACTCCTTCCAGGCAAGCGGCTTCTATAACTCTGGTAATCGTGCATACTGCATAAGCTGCTCTCAGCTGACCGAAATCGTTTCTTACGCATGAACCATCAACAAAGAAAATTTCGTCTGGGTCTGTCAATGGCTCATCTACGATATCAGGTCTCGGTTTGGTACATAGTTCAGTCACATCGAGGCAGTCATGCTCTGTACAATTTTCATCTTCCACTTCATTCGGAAGTGGCATCAAGGTTGCAGGATTCAAGACAGAGCATCTCTTTAGGGTCACATTCTCGGCAGCCAGTATGACCTGCTCGTAGCGTGTGAGCCTGCTATTCGTCAGATGCTGAGTCTTAGTCCTAGTCATTAACAGTTCTACAGAATGTGGTACATACACTTCTAACTGATGTCCCATAACTACGCTTTCAGATCGTTCAATGCTGACACCCGTTGCAGCTACGGATTTGAGACATCCGGGCAACGCTGCGGCTACTGGATCTAATGTAGCCGAAAAGTACACCACTGGCCTGCGCGCATCTCCATGGACCTGTGCTAATACCGCTAAAGCGCATCCCTCTCTCTCGCAGCAGTAAAGCAAAAAAGGTTTAGTGTAATCTGGCATTCCTAAAGCCGGGGCACGACATAAGTCCTCCCTCAGCTGTAAAAACGCCATCAAACAATCTTTATCCCATGGTACCGGATCACTCACTCCCTTGTGCGTCAGTTGTAATAACGGTTTTGCCTTCAGTGAGAAGTTGGCTATCCACTGTCGACAGTAACCGACCATGCCTAGAAACATCCTGACTTCTCTTTGTGTCGTAGGCGCGTTCATTTTCATAATCGCCTCTATTCTGTCTGGAGACACCTTCCGCTTTCCCTTTTCAATCCTGTGGCCCAAGTATTGCACCTCAGTCTTACAATATTGCAATTTACTTGGAGACACCTTGTGTCCGTTCTCGGCCAAGTGATTTAACAAGGTGATGGTGTCTTCTCTGCAAGCTTCCTCAGTTTCTGACGCAACTAGGAGGTCGTCTATGTACTGGACCAGAACTGAACTCTTGGGCAGTACTAGACTCTCAAGATTTCGTTTCAATAACTGGTTAAAGATCGACGGGCTTTCTGTATACCCCTGAGGGATACGACACCATGTTAAGACGCGATCTTCCAGCTTGAAAGCGAAAAGATACTGGCTCTCTTCGTCTAACGGTATCGAAAAGAAAGCCTGGCACAAATCTATCACGGTAAACCATTCAGCTTGGAACGGTATCTGAAACAATATCACTGATGGATTCGGTACCACTGGACAACATGAAACAACAATGTTATTAATCTTTCGAAGATCCTGCACTATTCTGTATTTTCCACTAGGTTTCTGCAAACCCATGATCGGGGAGTTACATGGACTACCCACGATCTCCTTCAGTATTCCCTGCTTAATCATGGATTCGATCACAGGCTTGATCCCTGCAATCGTCTCTGGCGTTAGCTTATACTGTGGTGTTCTTGGATACTCAGCATGGGGTCTTACCAAGATTTTTACCGGTTCCACTCCTTTGATCAATCCTATTTCTTCCCCAGTAAAATCCCATACCTCAGCTGAGACTTTCTCCCTCAAGTCTTGTGGAAGCTCCTCCACTGTTAAGGTAGGATAAAGTTCCACACACTCCTTTGAGTTTATGATCTTAAAATCAGCGTCCTCATCATTGGTCTGCACTTCTACCCCCTCAGGTGTGCAATGTATCGTGCAATTCAGTTTGCACAGCAAATCTCTCCCTAATAAGCACACAGGACTAGAATCGCAGATCACAAACGGATGTTCGTCACTGTAATTCCCTATCCTTACTGACACTGGTTCGGTCAAGGGATTTGTCATCCTTTTGTTCGCGACTCCTACCACCTGAACCGTTTCTCCTGATATTGGCAGACCCGGGACTACCGCCGATCTCAACGTGGATCGAGTGGCCCCCGTATCCACCAAAAAGGTTGTAGGACATCCCGCTATTTCAGCCTCTACGTATGGTCCTCTCTGATCTACCTCCAAGGCGGCTCCTAGAGTGCAATCTTCCTCCCTACTCGCCCGCTGCCCTGTAAGAGGATCGACGTAGTAGCATTCCTCTCCTCCTACAAACAATGGCATCTGTCTGTAGGTTTTCCCTCCGTTTGAGATGCGAGGTGGTTGAGGAAACGGGGCTCGAGGAGTCTGAGTCCCCCCTTTGACAAACTTGCCCTTCGGGACTATGGCTCCCTTAACCACGTTGTTCTGAACCTCTTCCTCCTCCTGCTCTAATTCTCCTGACTCAACATTGTAAGGACACTCGCGTCGCCAGTGTCCCACCTCATTACACTGATGGCATCTTGTTGTCTTTTTCAGTGTCGCGATATCCATTCTCGGTCTCGGTCTTTCTTCCTCGTCTCTGCTCTGATTATTCTGTTTCTTTGCTTGCGTCCCTGTTCCCTGTTGCCGCTGTTTATCCTTTCCAGCAGCTTGCATTTGCACTAGCATTAACTTTTCTTTAAGCTTCTTTGCCTTAGAGTCTATCTCGTCACTACAGTACCTTGCGTACCTCAGAATTTCATCTAAAGGTTTGTTCTGCCAACAGATCAGATGCTGCTGGATCATTAGACATATTTCTGGTCTTAATCCGAGGACAAACTTCGAAACAAACTGTCCTATGTCCTTGGGATCCATCACATCTAACCCGCTGTACTGCTTGAATGCTTTCAGCAATCGCTCGTAAAACTCATGAACTGTCTCTTTCGGCTCCTGAGTAGTTCGATCTATCTTTACCCAGTCTATGTCTTGCACCGGCACTTTCTCTTTTAGCCATGTTATTACCCTCTCGTATTTTTCCATGACTCTATGAGATGGACCATTCGTCCTGGCGTCTCTCGGTGGCTCGCAAGTAGGCCATTCAACACTAAGCTTGCACGCCGTCCACAAGTCTCCGGGTACTACGATATCGAACAGTGTGTTCAAATCGATCCACAGTACCTTCGAGATCTTCACAAATCTCTCTACCTGCTTATACCACTCGACGGGATTATCCCTAAGCTTTGGGAAGGAATTGGTGAATGCCGCCAAATCCCCCCTACTCCAGGGCACATGAACGTAGCTTCCATTCGCGATTTCTCGCAAAGGGAAGGCTTCCATTCGCATCAAGCCTGTGTCCTGGGACTCCTCAAGCACACTCCGTCTGACAGAGCCCTTTCTGGACCATCTTTCCTCCCATCTATCTAGATCTCTCCATATTCTGATACTTACGATCAATTCCCTTATGTGTACTTTCAGCGCGATCGTTCTGCGATCATCCAAATCCTGATCCGTGCAAGTTAGCCTATGGTTACTCTGTAAAGCCTTAGTTCGTGACAGGTCTACCATGTACCTGTTTGCCAAATTAGATAAGTTCTCATGAGCTGACCTCGCTCTTCGAGTAATATCTTTGGATAGGAACAGTATCTCATCTGGTGTATACGAGGCTAATCTCTCTAATGGCACTGTACCATCAATCAATTCATCCAGATCTGCCTTCAAACTCATTACGTCAAGCCGTTTTGCTTTTATTTCCGCTTTCAGCCTTTCAGTTCTATGTTCTTCTCTCATATCTCTCTCACCTCCACTATGCGCCCTACGCCTGAGCACAGGTGAGTTATGAGGAGTCTTCCCCTCTTCTCTTCGTTCCCACCCCTCTAGATCCCAAGCCTTTCCGTCTTTGCGCGGGTATGGTGGAATAATGCTCCGTCCCCCAACCCTATGTTCCGATTTCTAGGCTCGGTTTCTCCAGATGTGAGATAGGATCCACCGTTCTGTTCTAACCCATTATAACTTGCTTGCTGTCTGGTGTCGCTTAATAATATGAAAGGCCCTCGCCGGTCTTCCGTGTTCCCGTGATCTCTTTCGTGATCACCGGATGGATGGCGAGACGTTTCGCGACTTCCTATGTTCTCCTGACTCCGTCCACTATCACCGGATGCATGTCGAGACGCTTCGCGACTCTCCATGTTTCCGTGACTCCAATGTCTCACATTCTCACCTGGGGCATGGTGTGTGCACCTGAAGGTATTCCGGTACTCCTGTGTCCTATGTTCCCCTTCACTGAAGGTGACGCGAGGCACTTCGCCACACCCTGCACTTCTGTCTTCGCACATTAGCCTATTGCTGTTATCAGTAGGATAAGTATCTCTTCTACTCTCTTGGCTTCCTCTCTCCCACTCGGGGCTGCTTTCGCCAGCTCCACAATGAGAGAGAATCCTGTTATCCTGCTCTCTCCACTCGGATCCCGTTTCTAAACCTTTATTCCGAGCCTCTTCGGCAGCGTCCCATTCTCTCAGGTATTCCCTTAATTCCTTATGGGTTTTTGGTTTAGGACCCCTCAAATCCATTGGTCCTCTTCGACCTCCCTGTTCTACCCTGGGACCCGTTGCAGAATCTAATGGGGTACTTCGACTTATTGGCGCTCGTATTTGCCTGTGGGGATTCATTGTGGCATTCCTATTCTCCACTTCTGCTCTTTCATTGTCCCATCGTGCCTGTTCATCCTGCTGGACCCCTTCCGGGTTGTAGATTGACACAATCGGGCCTATGGTGACCGGGACCTGCAAAGCGTCCGGCATTTGGTATGACCTAGCACATTGCGTCTCCGGCACCTTCTGAACCACAAATCTTCCCACCACTCTCTGTTCAGAACTAGTTTGGGGTATTTCCTCAGTCTTATTAGCGTCCCACTCTGTTACCGGGATCGACTTATACTCCCCCCACCTAGCTCCGTCCGTTTGCGGTAATATGGGACTCGCAAGTTCCCCACTGTATGGAGGTGGTCTGTCTGTCAATAGCCTCTCTATCAGATCCTCCTCCGACTCGCTTTCCTCATCTTCCTGTTCTAGAGGTTTCCTTTCTCCCGTAGCCTCTATCATGGTGAACAGTTTGTCCGCTTCTATCTTCTGTACCCTCCATTTCTTAGCTTCATCGTCCCATTTAGCATCCTGCACTGCTTTTACCGATCTCCTCACTCTTTCTTGGCGCCTCTTTACGCCCCTTTCGTGTGCTGTTCTAAACCACACACCAAGAGCTTCAAATTGTGTTGGCCTCGGTAGAGGTCTCATTGAAAGCATCGTCGCCTTCAGTTGGTTCAACACTTCTAATTTAAACGTTCCAAATCTTGGAAACGCCAGTTCTTTTTGCCCTTCAGTTAGCCTGTGCCACTCGGAAATCCATAATATCGAATGTAAGCCTACATTTACTGCCATATGATATGCTGGTGTGCCTTCTGGTGGAGCTTCTTCTCCGGCATATAAATTTCTCCTTTTCTTTTTAAATATTTTTCCTAAACCCTTGAAACACTTCATTTTGATCACGTATGATATTTCTTACTTATTTGCGTCTTGATAACAACCACCAATCCCTGTGCGACTCTCGCTAATCAGCCTATCCCAGCACGGTTCTACGCCAACCGACCAATCCCAGCGCGTCTTTACGCTGACGTCACTTGTCCCTTCAGCAGCTTCTCTCGTACCTCAACTCGTCTCACGATTTCACATGCGTTTTCATTCATACACTGAAAAATGACTACTTCCGTCCAAGCGATCACTTTTCTCTGACTGTACGGCCACAGTCTAACTGTAATTGTCACCTCAACTGACGAAACGTCTTCCCTCTTACGGTCCGACGATCGCCTCAACTGATAGGTTACTTACACACAGTAAACGTACGACCAGCGTCCGCTACTCATTCACTCACACATACGCTCCCCCTATCATCGGTCTGTCGGGAAATCAATGGTACCTCATGACCCCCTTTCAATGGTAGACAAATTACTCTGGGTGTTCGATACACCCGAACCACTTAAGTCCTCTGGACATAAGATTTCATCCGGTTGCGCGCGCTCACAACCTTCCCCCAATCACACTACAGGCATTCAACTCCGCTTGACATTACAACACAGGAACAACATGAAACACCGCAATCTTACAACGCATGACCCTTATACTCACTCTCGACCGACTCTGCTGCTTTTCTCTCGATGCACCGTCAGCACCGTCTTTGGCTGCGATTCTTCTTCTGGTCGACGATGACTAGGGACCTTGGGGTAAACTAACCTGGCCTAGGTCGTCTTCCTCAAGAAGATAACCATCATTTCTCTGCTACCAACTGCGGGGAATGAGATTTTGATGTCAATTTATGATTATGATAAATTTAATAAAGAATCCCATTCATCTGTTTTGGACCGCTCGTATCTGTCATTGAGGAAAGGACCACCCCCGCATTGGTTAGACAAACCCCATTAACTGACGCCACTCTGAAGAACCACTTACACCTGATAAAGTTTTAAGAGTTTTATATAGAGTTATTTTGAATGCGATACAATCCACTCAGGATAAAATCTCAAAGTATACAAAATACAAAATCAGTTACAATATCAGCTGCTTAAGCTTCGGTGTGAAGTGGTTCCTTCTGCGTCATCTGCAGTAAGATAAAAAATATCATCAGGTTAATCTGTCCCTACTCTATGCTATGTGACAACCCTACTTCGCAAGTTTCTTCCCTAAAAAGGTGTCAGCAGTTTGACTTCCAAAGAAGTTCAAACTCTCTTTCGCCTCTAAAGGAAATCTTAAGTTTCAGAAGCAGTACCCTATCTGCCTACCCATCCGCTCTCTAAGGGTCCTCGGCCTACTGCTCCCTTGCGCTTCTGATGTCTCAGCGCATCTGCTCAAGGCATCTACCCTTCGCCCTTGCTCTGAGCAATTTGTCCCGCTGTTCCTAATCTCCCAATTGCTACCTCCTCCCCGGGGTGCTGTCCCTAAAATACACAATCACAGTGAGGGTGGAACGCCCCTTGACGCCCACCACGGACTTTCCCCGATGATGTCAACTTCCTGCTTCTTCCATTGGTCCACTCCTTGCGTCGTCCGTTAAGTTGACCCTTCTCCTTTGGATGTCATCTTCATCATCTCATCGTCGACTTTTATTGACTCTTTTCAGATCGAGTAACATATGAATTTAGACAAGGCTTTAACTCTATGTCTCTTAACTTGACCCTGCTAGGTCCTGTGAATGGTCTTGTCAAAACATAGTCCACATTCAAAGTGTCTCTCCTCACGTTCGAGCAATAAGCTCCGTCCGGCATTGTCACCTTAAATCTAACAAGTGCTAGACTTCTTGGCTCTCACGTCCACATCAAGCTATTTACGACTTTCACAAGCCCTCTAAATTACATACATTTGACTATGCTCCTGCGAACTCTTGACCAGTTAGGTTACAAACACAAATGACCTAAACTCTTCCAACATTCCTACAAAAGCCCTCTACACAGTATAACCTTTGGCATACATTTATATATTCGTACTTCAGCAAAAGTCCTAGTTATACTTAAATACATTCTACATCAAATATATGTAATACATAGAATACGACTGCATAGAATATAACTTATGCATTCTCCTTGGTTACATTGTCACGTACTTTCTCTACATTACTCCACGTTATATTCTCCACGTTTACGTCTTTCCACGTCATATTTCTCGCCGCTTCTCCAATTTAAAGTTACACATGTACATGAATTCTACTGTGCACGTTCTACATTTCCTAAGCATTTCTACATTACCCATCATGTATACGGGCCTTCTAAATCTAATGCATTTTAACATGTAAATACATTTACATTTCCTATACCACATTGTCACGTTAGTTGGCTTTTATGCTATAATTGCCAACTTTACATTACGATATGCGTTTTATTCCTACGTTTATAACATATACGTCTAGATATGGTTACGATATACTTTGCATTCAAATTGCGCTCTCTCACAGATAAGACCCAACCCCTAGACAAACTCACAAAAAGTAAAGGATGCCATATTGACTTACCACCAGAGGTGGCTCCATATGTTATAGTCCTAACGGGCGTTCCAGAACTCGCAGAAGGGAAGAAGGAAGGCTACTCTGAGCTAAAAAATAAAGCAATATATTGGCTCAGACAAAACAGGCCACTGCCCCCCAATATAGACAGAGAAATAGTGTTTGCTAGAAGACTAGCGTGGGTAGGAACAGCTGACCCAGTCCTGAGGCGGAAGCCGGGAGCTGGAGGTACTGAAACGAGCACTTGGTGAACTTATGTTTTAAACCTTGTGTGGTGTCACTTATTACTCTGTGTATTTTAAAAAAATCATAATTGCCAACTGCCCCTGAAGCACACAGCGGTGCATACGCTGTCGCGCTATTGAGAACTACAAAGCGGCCGCCATTAGACCAGGCGCGCTCGCCGGAAACGCCCACTAGAGGCCACGCCCCCCCCCCTGACTACTTAAACGCTGCTCCTCAGCGCAACGACCGAACAGCTGACCCAGTCCTGAGGCGGAAGCCGGGAGCTGGAGGTACTGAAACGAGCACTTGGTGAACTTATGTTTTAAACCTTGTGTGGTGTCACTTATTACTCTGTGTATTTTAAAAAATCATAATTGCCAACTGCCCCTGAAGCACACAGCGGTGCATACGCTGTCGCGCTATTGAGAACTACAAAGCGGCCGCCATTAGACCAGGCGCGCTCGCCGGAAACGCCCACTAGAGGCCACGCCCCCCCCGACTACTTAAACGCTGCTCCTCAGCGCAACGACCAAACAGCTGACCCAGTCCTGAGGCGGAAGCCGGGAGCTGGAGGTACTGAAACGAGCACTTGGTGAACTTATGTTTTAAACCTTGTGTGGTGTCACTTATTACTCTGTGTATTTTAAAAAAATCATAATTGCCAACTGCCCCTGAAGCACACAGCGGTGCATACGCTGTCGCGCTATTGAGAACTACAAAGCGGCCGCCATTAGACCAGGCGCGCTCGCCGGAAACGCCCACTAGAGGCCACGCCCCCCCCCCTGACTACTTAAACGCTGCTCCTCAGCGCAACGACCGAACAGCTGACCCAGTCCTGAGGCGGAAGCCGGGAGCTGGAGGTACTGAAACGAGCACTTGGTGAACTTATGTTTTAAACCTTGTGTGGTGTCACTTATTACTCTGTGTATTTTAAAAAATCATAATTGCCAACTGCCCCTGAAGCACACAGCGGTGCATACGCTGTCGCGCTATTGAGAACTACAAAGCGGCCGCCATTAGACCAGGCGCGCTCGCCGGAAACGCCCACTAGAGGCCACGCCCCCCCCCTGACTACTTAAACGCTGCTCCTCAGCGCAACGACCGAACAGCTGACCCAGTCCTGAGGCGGAAGCCGGGAGCTGGAGGTACTGAAACGAGCACTTGGTGAACTTATGTTTTAAACCTTGTGTGGTGTCACTTATTACTCTGTGTATTTTAAGAAAATCATAATTGCCAACTGCCCCTGAAGCACACAGCGGTGCATACGCTGTCGCGCTATTGAGAACTACAAAGCGGCCGCCATTAGACCAGGCGCGCTCGCCGGAAACGCCCACTAGAGGCCACGCCCCCCCCCTGACTACTTAAACGCTGCTCCTCAGCGCAACGACCGAACAGCTGACCCAGTCCTGAGGCGGAAGCCGGGAGCTGGAGGTACTGAAACGAGCACTTGGTGAACTTATGTTTTAAACCTTGTGTGGTGTCACTTATTACTCTGTGTATTTTAAAAAATCATAATTGCCAACTGCCCCTGAAGCACACAGCGGTGCATACGCTGTCGCGCTATTGAGAACTACAAAGCGGCCGCCATTAGACCAGGCGCGCTCGCCGGAAACGCCCACTAGAGGCCACGCCCCCCCCCCCTGACTACTTAAACGCTGCTCCTCAGCGCAACGACCGAACAGCTGACCCAGTCCTGAGGCGGAAGCCGGGAGCTGGAGGTACTGAAACGAGCACTTGGTGAACTTATGTTTTAAACCTTGTGTGGTGTCACTTATTACTCTGTGTATTTTAAAAAAATCATAATTGCCAACTGCCCCTGAAGCACACAGCGGTGCATACGCTGTCGCGCTATTGAGAACTACAAAGCGGCCGCCATTAGACCAGGCGCGCTCGCCGGAAACGCCCACTAGAGGCCACACCCCCTCGCTCTATAAATGTGCATCTACAGGAAGTGCAGCGGACGAGCGCAGCGGGAGCGCCGTTTGCGCGCCGAAGGCGCGCCTAAGGCAAGCCCGTCTGCGCCCGTCCGCGACCAGCCGGGACCCAGGGCCATAACCCCTGGCCCCCTTCGCGCCCAAAGCAGGACATATAGCTCGGCGGCCCTACACAAAATTGGTAGGAATGCTACTCCCCAATGCCCATGTATATATGCCCCCACCGACCTACCCGGCGTATGTCAGGGATGTAAGCACCTCTTTCGCAAAACCCCGTCGGACAAGACACAAGTGTTCCGTATGTTTGCGCTAAACTGCCGCTCCCTACCAAAACACCATACGGAAATTGCCATGTTGCTCGAGGAGAAAAAACCCGACGCAATCTTCCTAACAGAAACATGGCTCACTGCACACTCTGATCCAGACGTGGCTCGAGCACTTCCCGCAGGTTACCACATTCTTAGAGTGGATAGACCGGTCGGCAGAGGCGGAGGTTTGGCGATCATTGTGAAAAATCAATACCAATGCCGTATCTCAGCTGATACTATTCCCGACTGCGAAAGCGCAGCATTCTGTTTGGAATTCAATGCAAACAACTCCTTCACAGGCACCCTGATTTATCGTCCCCCTGAACCTGTAAAACTGTTTCACAGGTCCCTGCCAGAAATCATCGCGGTAAGAACCCTTACGTCAGCCAACCACACGATTTTAGGGGACCTTAATCTTCATTTTAATTCCCCCACAGACCACATCGCACAGGAATTACTAGAAGATCTGGAAGCCCTCCAACTCCCCCAGCTGGTGGCTGCTCCGACCCACGAAAAAAGCAACTTGCTAGACCCCATATTCAGTAACTGCCTGGACCTAACGGTCGAGCAACCCATTCCCCTTCCATGGTCAGACCACTTTTTGGTCCCCTTCTCCTGGGCCACTCATAAAACCTCCCAAGCACCCCCCCAAGTCACCATCAGGAGGAACTGGTCAAAACTCCCCTTGGAATCCTGGCTACACAAACTGGACTCCACCCGTCCTTCACCTTGTTCGGATCCCAACGTGGGAAATGACACCTACAGAGATTGGATCACTCGCTCATTAGATTCAACTCTACCGCTGCGTAAATCCTCCTCGAAGAGACCACATAAATCCGCCCCCTGGTTTTCGGACTCTTTAAAACAACTTAAACGCACCTGCAGACAACGTGAGAGAGCCTGGCGCCTAGATTTCCTCCCAGAAAAGAAGACCTCCTATAAAGAAGCCATCAAGGTATACAAAGAAGGGATTAAAGCAGCCCAGGCTACCTACTTTTCTGAGAAAATAATGGATGCAAAATCTAAACCCAAGGAAATCTTCCAAATCATAAAGCAATGCTCTAGTGCCACTACGGCTCCTCCCCCCATCAAATCCCAGGAGCAATGCAACGAGCTTGCAGATTTTTTCCATGATAAAGTCTCAAAAATCTATTCCACCTTCCCACCTGCAGCCACTCCCCCGGAAGCAATCAAATCACTTCTCCTCAGACCACTTCCCCGTCCAAACCAGCCATCACTCGAGCACTTTCTCCCCCTTGACCTCGACACTTTAAATAAAGTGGCCCGTTCGGTCAAGTCCGGATCTCCCCGCGACCCTGCCCCTCCAGACATCCTGATGCAGGCAAGTAAATCCACCTTGCCTGTAATCTTGGATCTTCTGAACACATCCATCTCTGCATGCTCTGTCCCTACAGCCTAGAAGCAGGCCATGGTACGGGCGCTGCTAAAAAAAACTAGCCTAGACCCAAACGACCTGTCAAGTTACCGCCCCATCTCACTCCTTCCTTGGACGAGCAAGGTGCTAGAGAAGCACATAAATGCACAGCTGGTGCAGTTTCTGGAGGACCACTCGCTGTTACACACATCCCAGACAGGCTTCAGGCCACAGCACGGGACAGAAACCGCCTTGTTAGCAGTCACCGAGGATACCAGAAGGATCTTGGACCAGGGAGGATCAGTGGCAGTGATCCTCCTTGATCTAAGCGCCGCCTTCGATACGGTCAGCTATTCCACCTTGCTGGACCGTCTCCACAACATCGGAGTCTCAGGTGACGCATTAAGGTGGTTTGAATCCTTTCTGTCTGGGAGGTCGTTTCAGATCTTCGACGGTGTAACAGTATCCACCAGCAAACCTCTGAGTTGTGGAGTGCCACAGGGCTCCTCCCTGAGCCCTGTGCTGTTTAACGTCTACATGAGGCCGCTGGCAGGTGTCGTCGAACCGCATGGCATTAAAATCGTGTCATACGCCGACGACACCCAGCTGGTGGTCTCGCTGGCCACCGAGAACAGCAAGCACTCCTCAGTTGATTTGCTACACTGCCTAGAGGACATAAAGAGTTGGATGACCAAATCCTTCCTCAAATTAAATGGAGACAAGACGGAGCTCATGCTCCTAGGCCCACCCTCCCCAGTCCCATTCACCTCCCTGTGGCCCAATGCACTGGGTCCCCCCCCCACCCCAAAGGAAAGCGTGAAAAGCCTGGGAGTGTGGTTGGATAACAAACTCTCCTTCTCCACCCAGGCCACAAAACTATCTGCCACATGCTTTGGCCTACTGAGAACCCTGAGGAAGGTTCTTCCATTGCTGCCGCTGGAAGCTAAAAAGGTTGCGGTCCAAGGGTTAATCCAGTCCCGCCTGGACTCGAACAATGCCCTATACATGGGGGCACCTGAGTTTACACTCCGAAAATTACAGGTGGTGCAAAATTGTGCAGCACGTTCCCTGCTGGAAATCCCGCGCACTCAGTCTGCCAAACCTGCCCTAAAAAGTCTCCACTGGCTGCCAGTGAGGCAGAGAGTAGCCTTCAAAGCTCTATGCCTGGCGCATCGCACCTTCTGGAACACAAGTCCAGCAATCAACAGAAATCTTGTCACCCCCTATCATCCCAACAGGAACCTGCGATCAAGGGAGGCCTTCCTTGCTGTCATCCCCAGAGTAAAGCGAGCCAGAGCCGGGGGAAGACTGTTCTCGCTGAATACCGCCAGGCTCTGGAATGACCTTCCCCTTTCACTCCGGTCCAACTCAGATCTTCTTTCATTCCGCAAACACCTAAAAACATGGCTGTTTGACAAACTTCCTGTACCCTAGCACCCCCTCCGCCACTTCTGGTCAGCTCAGCGCTTGGACGCCCACGGGCAGCAAATCGCGCTTTACAAATACTGTTACAATACTGTTACAATTTAGGATCTAGACCCAAAGACATTGCTGGGGATTTATCATTAATTTTAGAGACCGAAGGGTGGTACCGCACTTCGCCGATTGGTATCAGAAACAGGGATGTAGTAGCATAGCGTCCCGAACCCTGACTTACTTTTATCCCGAGGCATTGATTGTTCACCGTGGTCCGCGCGGTGTTCCTACTTATCCTAAACACATCTCCTTCATCCATTGAATAGGAATCAACGGTGTTCCACCTATCCGGTTTTCAGCCATGTAGAAAGGCCAATAACACAATGGAGTGAGACTACACAGCAAGGTTCTAACTTACCATATTGGCCAATTTCCCTAAGAAGCCGATACAATGCTCTCTCTGGTCTAAATGACTTGGATTGACACCAGAGAATCATCGTGGCAGATATTTCGGCAAGACCAATTACCCCAATGTTAATAGAGACTACCCAGCGTTGGAGGGCTAGATCTGTACCGTCGGCTGGGGAGCTTAAGACTTCAACCCCCCTCACTGGAAAAGTAGCAAAAGATGATGGACAACTAGTTAGTTTGACCGCTATGGATGATCCACTCTTGCTTCACCATAACGCTTCTGAATCTCACCCTCCACGCATATTCAAGGGAAAGCAAGAAAACCCTGCCTCACTTAATAGATCCCCCAAACGAAGAGATTTTATTTATAGCTTCCTTTCTTGGAACGTTACTGGCTTAGCGGATAAAGTGACTCACCAACACTGGCTAGATGTTGTCACCGGGCACAACGTTATTTGCCTACAGGAAACATGGTCCTTGGAGGCACATCATATTAGAGGGTACCAGACTTTTCATACTCCAGCAGTGCCCAGTGCCAAGGGTCGCAACAAAGGGGGTCTGTGCACATTTGTATCCACCACCGGGGGCATTGAAGTAAACAAGTTTTTGGCCACTGAGTATTATCAGATATTGAGGCTAAAACTGGGCCTTTCGCATAACATGATTGTATTAAATTTTTATAATAACGTGCCACCTGACATGAGGGAGACCATAATTAACAAGCTTCTGTCGACCTCAATCTCCCTACATGATCACTTAGTAGGAGAAAAGGTTATGTTCTGGGTGGGAGATTTCAATTGTACAATCTGTCCCCATAACTCGATGGGTTTGTGCGGCCTATCTGATTATGGGGAAGATTGCCCCACTCATTTCAATCATACGAAACTCGGTACTATTCTCAATAATATACGCTTTTATTTCAATGTATCTTTTATAAATGAGACATGTAGACCGAGTATACCATTCCAACCTACCTTTAATGGGAGGGGGTGTAATACCATAATCAACTTTACAATAATCTCAGCATCCCATGCTGGGTTGGTAGCAACTTGGGAAATGGGTCAGGCCCCCCACTCTGATCATTATCCTATAGTCTTTAGCATCAAAGTGAAAAAACTGACACGTAGGGCTGTGGCCAATACATCATATACATCAGAGATAAGATTAGCCTAAAAAATGGTTACACAATTAAATGGGAGAAGGTGAAGCCTTCAGGTTTCCTGGAAAAATTAGTTGCTTAAAATGCCAAAGAGATAAATACTTGTCTGACACAAGAAGAGGATCCAGAAAGAGTAATGAATTCCTTTTCTAAGATACAAGCCACAGTAAAAACCCTACTGACAAGAAAATATCGGACGGGGGTATCAAACGCCCACAGGTGGTTTGATAGTAGGTGCACTAAAGCACTAACATCTCTTAACCCCTCCCCTGCTGATGACGAACCGCTCCGTCATCAGCCACGGTGGCGATGTGCTGATGACGGAGCGGTTCCGTCATGGCCCGCCCGATGCTCCTGCGTGGCGCAAATTCCGCGCCTGCGCTGAGCGTTCTATTGAGCGGGCGGGGCCATGGCGGAACAGCTCCGTCATAAGCACAGCGCAACCGACGCTGGTGACGGAGCGGTTCCGTCACCAGCATGCGCCCGCCGCATTTGCGCCCCGCCCCCTTAGCACTGCGGCGGAATAGCCGCCGCAGTGAAGGGGTTAAAAAGGCGCTGCAGACAACTCCAAAAAACCCTGACTTCATTCGTAAAGCCAGAAACTCATACAAAAATATAATAAAAATGAGAAAAGCCACCCTAAAGAAAGAGGTATGGGCAGCTTTAAAAGAGGAATTGTCTAAAAGAGACAACACGGCCTTCTGGAAGGTGGTAAATGACCCCTTTCTCCAAATCAAAGAGGCTGACCTCATTGATATTGCAATCACGGGCGATCTCTGGGTCGCTCATTCTAAACACCTTTATGGTAGATCCACCCCTTGTGGCATCGGAATTGCATCTACTGATGGGGTTAATAACTCCTCTGAAGGTAACCACTCCAGCCCATTCCCACTATCTATAATTTTCAGCCGTCAGGAAGTTATCAAAGGTATAAAAGATAGCTCATCAGGTAAGGCACCGGGCCCGGACGGTGTGCCAATCGATGTCTACAAGGCTGAGCTAGAACTATGGGCCCCCATGATAACAAATGTTTTAAATAAAGCAAACCAACATGGCTTTATATCCACCTGGTCTGATGCAATAGTTATACCTATTTACAAAAAAGGTAACAGGAATGATCCAACTTGCTATCGGCCAATTTTATTGCTGGACGCATTGGCAAAGGTGGCAGGTCGAATTATTTTAAATAGGATACATACCTGAGGGGAGGAAAATCAAGTTATTTCCAACCTGCAGTATGGTTTCAGCCCAGGAAAGGGGACAATGGAACAATGTTTAAATCTGGCCCTTTTTATCTCAAAATGCACTCAGGCAAAGAGCGGGAACCTTTTTATTTCTTTTATTGATTTAAGTTCGGCATTTGACTGTGTAGATCACGAATTCCTATGGCTAACACTTAGCGACATGGGGATCGACAGTCAAATCCTTCTATATATTAAGGAACTTTACAGAGACACAGGTGCAAGGGTGAGGTACGGCCGCAGGGGGGAGTGTTCAGACAAATTCCCTATAGAGAGGGGAGTCAGGCAGGGGTGCATTTTGGCACCCCTGTTATTTACCTTATATATTAACTCAATCGGAAAATATCTCAGGGACTTTCAGCACGATTACCCTACCATTAAAGGGACCCCCACCCCAATATTACTATACTTAGACGATGCAGCTTTAATGTCACGGACTAGACTTGGGCTACAGAGGACTGTGGATAAATTTAACACCTACATGAAGCTTCGCGGTTTAAGAATAAACATATCAAAAACCTACACAATGGCTTGCGGGAATGGCAGAAAAAGGGCGCCCTGCCCAATTTTCCTCGACGATAAGAGAATTGAAACCACGGATAGATTCTCTTACTTAGGGGTGAATTTCGACAGGAGGAGCTCTTGGCAAACAGCAGTGAATTCAAGGCAATTAGCTTTTGTGCGCTCCATTGGTGCTTTGAGAAACTTTGCAACCAAACTGGGGGGGAAGCCAGCTAAAGATCTAATTTACATCTATACAGCTAAGTGCGTTTCAACTGCTACTTACGGTGCTGGTCTGTGGGGCATTGAAAACGCCCAGGTGATCCAAAGCTGTGAAAATCAGTTCCTTGCTCACTTACTGGGTGTCCCCAAAACCACATCCTCGTACATGTTGCACATCGAAGCAGGCCTCCCTTACATATTAGACACCATAAGGATCTCTCCGATACTCCTTTGGCATAAGGTTTGGGTTACTCCAGAGATTTCACTAAATAGAGATCTAATATTTGATTGTCTCTCCCTTGACGGAGTTCCCAAAATTAAATGGTTACAATATGTGAGAAACATGTTCAAGGAGATAGGCCACCCAGAATTTTTTGAAAGGCCAAGTACTATGGAGAAGGTACCAAGAGGCTTGCTCAAAAAGATGGCTCTGGAGCACCTTGTCACCTCCAGCTGGAACGTTGAAACAGTAAAAAATACCACCATCAGATGTCAGCAAATTATCTTTCATGGAGGGCTACAAAAATATCTAACATCAGTCAGTAGCCCCTATGCCCGTATGTTGCTCACTCGCTTCAGGTTAGGCACCTTTTTTCGACTGGTCACTTTCCCTCATTGTAATAATTGGTCCATGTCTAATTTTGTATGCCCCTGTGATGACATTTCCCATCAATCAAACATACACTGTGTGCTATTTTGCAAATTTTATCAGGCACCGTGCAGGGCGTACTTACTACCTATTCTTAAGGCATGGGGATCTGAACCTGCAAGGTAGCCTTCCTCAAATTGCAACAGCTGGAAGAAGATCATGTTATCCACGCAGTGAACTGTTTTTTAAAACTTGTGGTAAAGTTTTGTAATACAATGGGCTGATCACAAATTGATTGACGTGAAACACCGAATTTTCTACCTGTGAAAATAATTATCTTGATTTGGACTTGTTTTATAATATGAAGTACTTTGTAATAAGTGTTTTTATTATGTGTGCTTTTATGATTTTGAACTATTGAATCGAATAAAGCCTGTTTTGAACTTTGAACTTGACATGGGACTGAGGTCAGTATGTCTCTATCGAGTACATTAAACTTAATTACTTGTGTGTGTCAGCTAACTCAGAGGTCACTAAAAACTTTCTCGAATGAACAAGAAGGGACTAGTCTCTGACAACCGCATAAACATGACAACTTTGTTTCCCTTAAAGTAGGAAAAATATCTTCAGAGTCGTAAAAACAATAGATAACCGTTTCACTTAGTCAACCGTGCATGCTTTGTTTCTACAGAGTTTGCACAGAAATAGAGAGACAGGCGTTTCAATCAAAAGGATTTATTGAACAGTCTTCTTTCTCATGCAAGAGATATGAACTGCTACAATCGTATGACAGAATGCAAAGTATAATACTTAAAGTGTTAGCAGTAAAATAAAATAATACTGTAATAGCATGTCGGGTTAGCTATGACATATATTCGTTAAAATACATACATAAATAACACAGGCTAAAATACTTATCTGGTGCTTCTAAAAGAATTCTACTCCAGTGTACCCAACCTAAGTCTAGTACGAGGGAAGAAGTAGGTGCTGTCTTAGTTTGGTTTAGTTTTGCCAAGAGTTGCCAAAAGTTTCTCTAGGTTCTAATCAGCTCCATACCTTAGAATGAGAGAGGTTGGTATCTCTTTCGCGGGACTCGATCTCTAATACCCTGCAAGGGGATTTAGAAACACTGGAGCTGGATTCTCAGCGAGGAAGATGACAGCGTCTGGTCTGTGAGTCAGTTGGGGAGATGACTTCCTTCGGGACTTGTTGTGGCGAGCCGCGTGCAAGTAGGTAGTCGAACCGCACCGTGCCTTGCCATAGCAAGTGAAGGCATATTAATACCTTGAAGGTGTTTTGGAATGCCAGTATTGACATAAAAGTCGGGCATATGAACGTCATGAATGAACTTAAGTAATAGATGTTCATGCATAATAAATGAGTTTTTGGAGAAATTAATATCTAGGCAAGGGGAAGTCCCTAAAGCTTAAGAGTTTGGTTTTCCAAGAATTTGTTGTGACGTAGATGAACGCATGTAAGTAGCCATGCCTGTATTTGGTTAGCATGGACTATGCCTAAATAAGGACTGGGTTTCTATGCTTATGTAAGTGCAATATGAATTGTACCTACATAAGGGCATGAATTGGGAAATTCATACAGAATCTAAATCGATACACAACAGCCCATTGATGTGATCAGATAACTCTATGATTCCATTTAGAAATAATAGTTGCCTTAAAAAACAAACTACTATATGTCCCCTGAATGGCCTCCAAAGGCAATGGCATAAAGTCACATTTAACTCTTTTAGCAAAATATATGTTCCTCCTGTTTTCAATGAACACATGGACGGTACTAAGAAACGTAGGGTTTTTAATGATGCCATCAGTTAGTAAATAGACACGTTGGCCTCGTGAAACATCGCCATAGCAATTCCGGTAAAAAAATGGTGAAGATTGGTATACTGCAGAGTTACGCATTGAAAAAAACAGATTCAAACACCTAGAAAAAATCTGGCGTAAATCCCATGTGTAAATAGAGAAACAGAATTTTAAATTGGTCCTCACTGCATATCATAAAAGCTTTAAAAGGGCACGTAAAGTTCATGTTATACTTAAACTGAACCAAGCCGGTAATTCAACTAAGGATCTTTATAAAATTCTTAACTCCTTCACCAATCCCACAGCGTGTGTCCAGTCGATTTCCCGCTCTCAGGGACTATGTTACAGTATAGCTGTGTATTTGATGATAACATTAATTTAATTTACAATCAATTCCCTCAAAACTCGTGTCACGTGGAGCACTCTAACTACAGTCCCTCAACTCTAAGAGATTCTGATGTAGGCCTGACACATTTTAATGCCATCCAAGTCTCTCAGGTGGAAGCCATGCTTAGAATTGTGAAATCTGATACTCCTCTTGATTTGATGCTGGTACACATATTCGCACTACTTACGCCAATCCTGGCCTCTTCCATTTAGGATATTTGGAACACTTCTTTACTTGAAGGAATTATGCCTCTTGATTGGAAGGCCTCTCAAGTGCTACCAATTAAGAGGAAAACTCAGTTGCCTGCCAAAGTGGTCTCTAACTATTGCCCTATCTCACTCTTGCCACTAATGAGTAAAATGGCGGAGGGTTATGTCAACACGCAGTTAATGGGTTATCTTGATTCCCAAGGCATTCTTGATCCTTACCAGTCTGGGTTTAGCTACAATCACTCCACATTTGGGTCACTGACCACATAAAAATGGCCTTGGATAATAACAAAGCAGTGCTGCTGGTCTTGTTGGTTCTGACAGCAGCCTTTGATACAGTCTTCTCTCATCAGAAACTGATATTTCAACTGATAGAGGCTGGCCTGCAGGTACAGGCACATAATTGGTGCCTAGTTAGGAGTCCTAACTTTACTAATCCTAAACTGAGATAATCCTAATTTTAAGACTTTTGGTATTCACAGAAGGCATTTAGGAGTCCTAAAGTTAGGAGTCCTAACTTTACTACTACTAAACTGAGAAAAATCCTAATTTTAAGACTTTCAGTAGTCACAGAAGGCATTTAGGGGTCCTAAAGTTAGGAGTCCTAACTGTACTACTACTAAACTGAGAACAATCCTAATTTTAAGACTTTCGGTATTCACAGACAGCAATTAGGAGTCCTAAAGTTAGGAGTACTAACTTTACTACTACTAAACTGAGAAAAATCCCAATTTTAAGACTTTCGGTATTCACAGAAGGCATTTAGGAGTCCTAAAGTTTGGACTCCTAACTTCTGTGAATACCCAAATGAGTAACTGCCTTCTGTGAAAACCAAAATGAGTAAGTGCCTTCTGTGAATACCAACATGGTAGTGGGTTTAGGATTTTGTCTTAAGTTAGTTCTGTGAATCAAGCCCTATGGGTCTGTTTGAATGTATTCTTATCAGTGAAGGATCAAATTATGACTACTGCAGGGACCTGCTACCATACCCTGAGCCTTTTGGGTAGAGTGTTTCCGTGGCTGGCTCTCTCTGATTCAGGCTCTGATCATTGGTCACCTGAATTATTGTAATGCTCTACTGACATCTTCCACTGAACCTCTTCTCAGTAGATTACAGATTGTACAGAATGTTGCTGCATGCCTGGATCTTAAAAAGACACCACACACGTCTCTAGGGCCATTGTTAAAACAACTTCACTGGCTCCATATCAAACAGAGAATTAAATTCAAGCTTTGTTGCCTCTCTCATAAAGCTCTTTATGGTACAAGCTCTAGCTACTTGGCGGACAAGTTTAAAGTCTATTGTCCGAATCGTTGACCCAGATCGGAAGGCAAACGATTGCTAGTGGTCGCCCGCTACATGAAAATACGAACAGGAGGCAAAACTGTTGCCTGCCTTGCCCTGAAATACTGGAACACCTTGCCAGAGGACTTGCGCAAATGCCCCAGTCTTTTTCGCTTCAGTAAAAACTCAGCAATCTCCTGAAGACGGAATTATTCCAGGACTGATCTCTGTCTGTCTTGCACCCTCTTTATGGTAGCGCACAGATACCCTGCGGGGGTGATTCCTGCGCTTTACAAATTCCTTACATATATAGTGTTTCACACCTTGCATATTTCTACCTAATGGCACAAAGGATTGAAATGGTAGTTCTTGTCAGAAGGTAAACCTTTGTGAGACCCCCAAAAACACATGAGGGCATATTTCTACCCCAGGAAGAAATATTGAAGCAATAGAAATGCCTACGTTTATGCGGTTACCTTTTTAATTTTTTTTTTATACAATTCTAGCTGACTGGCGAGTACTTGCCTGTTTTCCACTACACAGACACCCTAAGGTAGAAGTATTTGCTACACAAATAGGACATTATGTGATTAATTCTGTGAAATAAAGACAAAAGGATTGCTGATACAACATGACCACTTTTTAATGCCGAACTACACATTTTCTGCAAGTGGGAAAGGCTTAGTTCTTTGTGCATTGGTAGTCCGGATCATTCACCAATACACACATTGCATTATTTATAACAATTAATAATGCACACGACTCCAGATGTAATGTTAATTTAGACACACTTCTGAGGACACAGAAATCAGAGTATAATGTGTGTAGTGTTTGGTGGTCATCCAAAACGTATGATGCCCAGAACCATAAACCAAACTATAGCTTAAAATGTTTTTTCTTTGCGTTTCGACCACATATCACTTCCTGTACTCCATATTACGGTGGCTCAGCAAACTGGCCCAAGTACAACCTTTTCTGCATTCGACTTTCATGGTAGCGAGGGCGAGCAGTCACTGGCTTCTCATGAAATTGGTGTGGATTTGCATTCGTTCAGAACTAAGCAACCAATCAACAGACACAATAACTTCAATGTCCACCCCAGTTCTTGACATTTTAGAAAATAAAGTAATGTTTGATATCACACTAGCACTAAATACAACAAAATTCAATCCAGTATACTGGGCAGTGATCCTTGTTACGATTCACCCTTATGGTCCTACACTGACTGGTTCCCCATATGCGAATCCCTCCAAAGAGACAGTTGAAAAGCTCCCCTCACCGCACAGCCAGTGGTGTAACAGAGGACCCCACAGCCTCCCCAGTGCAGGGGGTCAGAGCCCCCTTTGGCACCCTTGCACAGACGGAGGATAAGAGCTCCTTACCGGGTCCAGGGGGTGGGGGTCCCCTTCCATGTATTTTGCAGGGCGGCCTCCTCAAGTTTTGTTACGCCACTGTCCACAGTATTTAATGCACACGCACGAATCAAGCACAGGTGCACATTGCTGGTAACCCTCAAGCCAAAGGCAGGACCTTGCATAGTCATTGACAGGTCTTGACCTCTTCAAATAAGCTAAAATTAGCGTTATACTAGAGCCAAAATAAAAGTCAGGATGCCAGACAGGATACCCTTCTACTCCATCTTGTGCCATGTAAAAGCAGGGGCATTTCAAAATGAATTCTGAAAGTCGCTGCAATCACAGCTACATGGAGTCCTCCTATCATGCATTCTTTATATAACATGTACTCAACATGCATACATAATGTCAGTGCAAGGGAATAGGTATCTCTACAAGTAGAACTTAACCCGAGTATGGCAGTAGGCACCACACTCTTGTGAAAAAGAAAAAGATTTGTTTGGTGCTAGAGTTATTACGGAAAAGTATACTGCCACATGTGCTTTAATTCTCTGGACATTGCAAAAAACACAGTTGATGGACAGAATTCAGAACAATGTCTTACATTCACCCCAGTACAAAGATCTGGACCTAAATCCATCGTTTTTTTGCACTCCACACCACCCTAGGTCAGACAATGACTATATGCAAATCAGCCTTGACCCTGTGCCTCATGGGAACAGTCCAGCCCGAACAACCAAGCCATGTCTTTCCTAGACCGGAATCAAGCATCCAAGGACCGGTTTCTGGCTATCATCCTTCTTCAGCCTGGATAGCTTGACTCCAGTGATGTGGAAAGCCTGGGACTCATGTCTGAGCATACCCAGCCCACTCGGGGTGAAAATTGCAAAAAACACTTTTGATGGACAGAATGTAGAACAATGTCTTACATTCACCCCAGTACAAAGATCTGGGCCTAAATCCATCGTTTATTTGCACTCCACACCACCTTAGGTCAGACAATGGCTATATGCAAATCAGCCTTGACCCTGTGCCTCATGGGAACAGTCCAGCCCGAACTACCAAGCCATGTCTTTCCTAGACCGCAATCAAGCATCCAAGGACCGGTTTCTGGCTATCAGCCTTCTTCAGCCTGGATAGCTTGACTCCAGTGATGTGGAGAGCCTGGGACTCACGTCTGAGCATAACCAGCCCACTCGGGGTGAAAATTGCAAAAAACACAGTTGATGGACAGAATGCAGAACAATGTCTTACATTCACCCCAGTACAAAGATCTGGGCCTAAATCCATCGTTTTTTTGCACTCCACACAACCCTAGGTCAGACAATGGCTATATCCAAATCAGCCTTGACCCTGTGCCTCATGGGAACAGTCCAGCCCGAACTACCAAGAGGCCCAGGGTCAAGGCTGATTTGCATATAGCTATTGTCTGACCTAGGGTGGTGTGGAGTACAAAAAAATGATGGATTTAGGCCCAGATCTTTGTACTGGGGTGAATGTAAGACATTGTTCTGCATTCTGTCCATCAACTGTGTTTTTTGCAATTTTCACCCCGAGTGGGCTGGGTATGATCAGACGTGAGTCCCAGGCTCTCCACATCACTGGAGTCAAGCTATCCAGGCTGAAGAAGGCTGATAGCCAGAAACCGGTCCTTGGATGCGTGATTTTGGTATAGGAAAGACATGGCTTGGTAGTTCGGGCTGGACTGTTCCCATGAGGCGCAGGGTCAAGGCTGATTTGCATATAGCCATTGTCTGACCTAGGATGGTGTGTAGTGCAAAAAAACGATGGATTTAGGCCCAGATCTTTGTACTGGGGTGAATGTAAGACATTGTTCTGCATTCTGTCAATCAACTGTGTTTTTTGCAATTTTCACCCCGAGTGGGCTGGCTATGCTCAGACGTGAGTCACAGGCTCTCCACATCACTGGAGTCAAGCTATCCAGGCTGAAGAAGGCTGATAGCCAGAAACCGGTCCTTGGATGCTTAATTCCAGTCTAGGAAAGACATGACTTGGTAGTTCGGACTGGACTGTTCCCATGAGGCACAGGGTCAAGGCTGATTTGCATATAGCCATTGTCTGAACTAGGGTGGTGTGGAGTGCAAAAAAACGATGGATTTAGGCCCAGATCTTTTTACTGGGGTGAATGTAAGACATTGTTCTGCATTCTGTCCATCAACTGTGTTTTTTGCAATTTTCACCCCGAGTGGGCTGGGTATGCTCAGACGTGAGTCCCAGGCTTTCCACATCACTGGAGTCAAGCTATACAGGCTGAAGAAGGCTGATAGCCAGAAACCAGTCCTTAGATGCTTGATTCCGGTCTAGGAAAGACATGGCTTGGTAGTTCGGGCTGGACTGTTCCCATGAGGCACAGGGTCAAGGCTGATTTGCATATAGCCATTGTCTGACCTAGGGTGGTGTGGAGTGCAAAAAAACGATTGATTTAGGCCCAGATCTTCGTACTGGGGTGAATGTAAGACATTGTTCTGCATTCTGTCCATCAACTGTGTTTTTTTCTTAATTCTCTGGACATCACAGTCAAAGGACAGTCTGAGGCCTCAGAGCACATGCTGGATTAACAGGCAACAAGAATTCAGAACGCCAGATATCACCTGCAGTTGAGTCACTCAGGGAAGGTATAATAAAGACCTCTTTCATGTGCAGGGGGCATTCCTGTCCTAAGAAAACCTTTAATTGCTTTGTAAATGAAACGAAAATTATTTTGCAGGTGACACACTATCACTATTTGTGTTTTACAGACAACCAAATATATTTCAGTGGGGTAGACAATATGGAGAGTGTTAAACAGAAGAAATGCTTGATGCATTTTACATGAGTGAATTTATCAGCCCTGCAAAATATATGAATTTCTCATTAAGTGTAATTTGGAAAATTCCATAAATTCCGTAGGTGTGAAATGTTGCACTATTTTAGGTGCTAGGGACTGGTTTGAGACATTGTCATGCCAGAAATGAATTGAGGTGAAAAATGTCTTACAGGGGATATTTTCTCTTCACACTAATTCCCTTAAAGGTATTTCTCATTACTTGCATTCCATTTTCATGCGAGGTTCTAAAAAGTTAATGTTTACATCTTACCAAACGTTTGTCACTTTTCTTTGAAATTATGCTCTCTTTCAAATATGCACAACTCTGGTATTTTAATTAGAATAAAGCAACATTAGAACTTAAAAGGCACATTTACTGCATTACATGGGAGCACATACTTAGTGGTTCTGTCGCTTTCACTGTGCCAACTGTACTGCCTTCCAGAATATCTTCTGGGACAGAAAATGAATAACGAGATTTCTCAAAAATGGCGGGAGCCAAAGCAGTTTGTAGAATGTTCAGTGTGACAGCCGCGTTGACATGGGACACAAGACCACCTCCATCCCTAGCAGAGACTTCCAGTGTCACGCTAGTTACTGCCAAGTGACTGAGAGGTGATAGCAGATAAACGACTCCTGAGGAGAAAAGAAAAACATAAAAAGTAAAGGGTGAGTTTTTTCAAGGTCAAGAAAAGGACACATGGAATGTGTCCAAACATTTAAATGCCATAGGCCCAACAACAACTCAGAGGCATAGATGTGCAGCATATCATTATTATTACCCGAAATGTCAAAAGACTGGTATTTGTTAAAAGTCAATTCACTAGGCACAAGAAAGAGTGATAACTAAAACATGCATATGATTCACATAAGTACAATATTTGCGTAGAGATTTTCTTCCTGTATAGAATCTATAGAATGTATGCAATGCGTATGTACTTTATCAATAATTTCCAAAGAAGTGTGCACAATTGGACATATCCATGGAAGTATCAGATATGGGGCCAAGAACAAGCAATGCAAAATTGATGCAAGCACACAGCAGTGGATTCCCGAGTAGTCACAATACTATGTATATCAATTGCTAATCACCCGAGTACCTGACCGACACTAAAATGGGTTTAGCATATGTTGTGATGAAAATAAAGACAATAGTGCTCGTTGTAATACTCGTGTAGAAGTGGATCGCATTTTATGAGAAACCTACAATGTAAGAAGAAATGAATGCAAAGGGAAATGATGTAGGTATTGGTGCATTTGCCTGTCCCAGTAGATGTAGACATAGCATGTATAATATAATCAATTGGAATTGAAAAATTGATTTAAATCAGTCAGTCAGTCAGAATACTTTATTTCGATAAATCAACATCATAAAAAGACAATAGTACTATACAAAGCATGCATAAAACACGTTACATTAGTTATACACAGTAAAAACAAAGTATTAGTTATACACAGTAAAAACAAAATATCAAACCCTTTAAAATTTTTCCATAAAAATTCATAAAATGAAGTCATGATAAAAAGGGTAAAACATTAATCAATTTAGTTGCCCTGACTACCATTATTCATAGTGCAAATATAATACAGAATTTCATCCCAATTCATTTAAGGGCTATCAGTCATTTTCTTGTTCCTAGTCCTAACAGCACCCACTAAGAAACTAGCAACATGGAAGATGATCCTGGGGGTCTGTAGTAATTGCAAAAACAAAAGAGCTGGCTTAACCTGCAGAAACCCAGCCTCCTTTAAAATTGGGACCAAAAATTTCAACCTTAATTCCGTATAATGACCGCAGAACATCAAAAAATGGATTGTGTTCTGGGTGGAAAAGTTGTCACAAGAACACGGCATTGCATTTTCAGGGGTACTCCAGTTAGGGAAATAACCAAGGTTCAGATGAATCATGTTAAAACGGAATCGGGTTAAAAGAAACCTATTATATGGGAGATTCACTATTTAGTATTAAATGTTTTTATTCAGTGCATCAAAAAAGGGTCTGACCCATGCCTGCTAAGAGACCGGACATACATTCACAGTTGTAAAGACATTCTTTGCTAACATCAGTATTGTTCGGCATAAAGTATCACAGCAAGCCGCCTACAACCCTCCCGGGCCGGCCGCGTCAGGCTAACGGAGCATGAGTCGGAAGCTGTATCAGGCTATGCAAACCAGTAAAATAAACCCCAACAAACCCCAACAGCCCCCCCCTGCCCATACCCCCCCACCTTCTTGTCCCCTAAGAGATGCTGGCCTGACCCCATCCATTACAGCTCACCCAGTGAGTGGCACCCAAACCCTCCCGCCAAATGCAATAGGCGCAGGTAGCGAGGGCAGCTCAATTCCCTAAATTCCCCAGTGAGCAGCGTCAGGAATGGCCGCCAGATGTCCGCAAACTGCTCCCCCTGCCCCGCTGCAGTCAGGGACAACTTCTCCATCCCCAGTATCATCCAGAGCCTATGTAGCCAGCCAAGCTGCACAGGGGGTTGTGGGTCCCTTCAGTGTGCCACTATGTTTTGTGTAGCAGCCCCCAGTGCTATGGCTATCAACCTTCCTCTCATGGATTTCAGGGGATACATCAGCGTGTTCCGCAGGCCCAGTATCACTTATGCGGGGAATCGGGGGAGTTGTGTGTCTAAATGTGCGTCTACTAGATCCAGGATGGTGGTCCAATAGTGTTGCAGTTTCTCACAGCTCCAGAGCAAGTGTTCAAGTGTGCCTCGCTCCCCGCACCCCCTCCAGCAGCGATCGCTTGTCTTAGGGTCCCATCTATGTATGCGTGCCGGTGTGTGGTACCAATACATGGCTACTTTTGTCAAGGTCTCCGTGAGACCAGTATGGTAGGCTGAGTGTCTGGCTCTGTGATAGATTCCTTCCCACTCCTTCCGTGTGAGCTGCCTCCCAAGATCCTCCTCCCATCTTGCCTTCCCTGGGTGATAGATGTGTATGTGGGTGAGGAATAGGTGTTGGTACAAGTCGGAGAGCAGTTTCTTCTCCGACGTGCGGGTGAGGAGCCATTTTTCATATGGCGTGAGGAATCGTTGCGCACCCGAACGCACAGTTGGATGTAAGACCCAGCGACGGATCTGCAGGTAGGGGAGCCGATCAGCCTGCTGTATCCCATAGTCTTCTCTAACTTTCTGAAAGGAGAGGATACCCTCCAGATTGAACATGTGCCCCACCTCCCTGCAGGGGGTGGCCCTCCATGCCTTGAATGCCTGCGGGTCCAGGCCGGGTGTAAAGTCGGGGTTTCCAAAAATGGGCGTCAGTGGAGAAGGAAATGAGGTGAGTTCATTCCGCACCGCTACCTGATCCCAGACTTTCATCACAGTGCTTGTGATGTAGGACGCGTAGAGATTCGGGGGCCTATGACACCTCGGCAGGAAGGGTACACCCTGGAGAGGGCGGCCAGCTACCGCATGGTCCTGAAAGAGCCAGTGCTTGCTGGATTCAAGTTGGTACCACTCCACCAGGGTATTATGTAATTGTGCCTTTGGGTTTTATGGAGTCATCAGCCATCCTCTAGCTCTTCTATCAGCTAAGGGTACCCCAGTCAATCTCCCAGACTGAGGTCCCTGGCGAGAGGAGGCCAGACCCAAATGATGAGACATCACAATTTGTGAAGGATGGGTTTAGGCACAAGAGGTTCTCTTCTCGAATAGAGGAGGTTGTTGTCTTAACTCTTGACGTACATTTACCTTGTCCTTTTCCCATCATGTTGGCATTAACTGAATCAGGACAGCAATAGTGTCATGTGTGTCTGTTTAGGGTGGTAGGTATATGAGTTAGGAACAGTGGTTGAGAATGTGGGTCATGTGTTAAGGCTCTAAATTGTGCAATGGATGAAAGGCGGATGAATAAGTGCTGTGTGATAGGATGTCTGTGGTAGGTGTTGCTAAAGATAACAAATTTGGGTGTAAAGTTGGCTTAGGTTCTGTATTATTTGTGTAGTCATGAGGGTGGGAGTGGGTGTTTGTTTCTACTTTGTGTTGGAATATATTATGTAAATGTGTGTGTGAGAGATTGGGATGTGCTGGTGTGTGTGTGTTATGCTTAGTTTTCGTGGAGAATGGAGATGACATATTGATGTAGTGAATTTCTGTGAAGAATTTGGATGTAAAGTACTATCGGTGAGTACAAGTTGAATGGTAAACAGGGTGGTGATGGGCATTGGAGGAGAGCGTATGTTGTGTGTGAGAGGAGACGGGCAGGGGTTCTGAGTGTTTGTATTAGATTTTGGTAGCAGGAAGAGGTAATATGTTTGGTGGAATGCAGCATAAGGATTGTTTAGTGTCATGTTTTTGGTAAAAAGAAGAGGACAGTGTTGTTGGTGGATGATATGAGAGAGGTTTGATGGAAAGGAGTCTGAAATATTTGATCATGTCCATCATGATGATTTGGACATAAAGGGCCCAGAGGAAGTGACACCAAAATAAAACAAGTCCGAAACACATGTTGAGATAGTTAGAGATCTCTCTGTATATAAAGAAAAGTGATCTTCTAGTACAAATAACATTTTGAGAACTGTATGGAGCAAACCTGAATCATTGGAATTAATGGTATTCAAAAAATGTAAATCTACTAAGAATAATATGACCTCAAACTGATTTTTCTTTGCATTTTCAATTTATTTTTTGGTGTCGAGGTATGACACTACATTGAGTTCTAAAAAAGCTCATTTTGTTCCTGCAAACGCTTAGTTACTATTTCCATACTAGATTGTTTCTCCACTGCTGCTTTCAAAGATGCTCAGCCACAAACGTCCAGTTTCAAAATAGCTCTTTAAAAAAAACACCTTGAACTCCTATTGTAGGGTCCGTAAATCTCAGAGAAATTACAGTGCCTTTCTGTACAGATTTTCATCCACTGAGTCACCGTAAACATTCAATCCATCACCCACAAATGAAACTCTTCCTGCAGCAGAAATTACCTCTAATATCAGCTCTTCAGGCCAAGAAGTAACTGTACCAAAGTAAGAGCTTTTCATTGTACAGTAACAAAATGTTAGAAACTATGCTGCAAATTACACAGTCATTTTTTTATAAGGAAACTCAGAACAGGAAAGTCTCAATGGAGTAATTTATTTCTTATTCAACTTCCATCGATGTTTAGAAATCTCTTTGCAAATACGTTTGTGTTAGATGTGCAAGATAGCCTTTCCACTTACTGCAATCAGTGGTGTAGCTGGGGTGGGTGCCGGGGCAGCAGCCTCCCCCCGCTATCACCTGCCGGCTCGGGTGGCAACAGCAAGCAACACAGGCCCCCTCACTCTTCACTGCAGTCGCCGTGGGGCGGTAAACGCAGAGAACGCCATGGGTGCCCATAGGGCTAGCTACACCACTAACTGCAATTGATGCAGCGTGGCACCTTGTCTCCCTTGACCTCAGAGGTGAAGCCTCAAGGCAAGAGGTATCTGACATCATTCTGAAAGTACCCCGGTATTCACAGAACAGGGGCGGCTCTAGGGTCATGGTGGCCCTGGGCAGGGAGCGTAGGTAGGGGCCCCGGAAGAGGGGGTCCGGGTGGGGCAGAGCGCGGAGGCCAGTAAAGAGGGAGGGGGGGGGGGTCAGGGTGTTTAGAAGTGGAACTGAGCCGGAGGCCGCCAAATCTCTGCCAGGGGCCGCCACACAAATATGTATCCATCCTCAGAGGATAAATATATTAAGGATATATATTGGTGTGGTGGCCCCTGGGGTTTGGTGGCCCTGTGCAGGTGCACAGCTTGCACATGCCTAAGGCCGGCCCTGCACAGAACTTGTGGAACATTTAGAGGGAACGTTGACCTTCTCGGAGGGAAACGAGGTGGAACACAACAGCAGTTGTCTTTTGGTAGGACCAGGGTATCAGTAGGTAGCATTCTGATTGCGTTGGAACATTCACAACACTGTGATATGGGCCGAGAATGGTCTGAATGTGTGTTTATCCAAAATGGAAAAGTAATCCAAGAAAGAGCAAATATGGACACATGAAAGAAATGATCATTAAAGCATACGCCAGCAACTGGTATGAGCTTCGAGTGGGGTGTACTGTCTAGAGTGAGCAATAAAGGCAAATGTCAATCTGTCTGTCCTGTCCAGTAGATACTAATGCTTCACCTGAAGAGGGAGGATATGGTTTTTCTGGTACTTACATTTCGGAAATAATGCTTCTGATTCCCTCTCCATCGAAAGTGGTGTTGTAAAAATGTTAAACAGCCCTGCAAAGTCCTAGTATAGGTTGGACTTGACAAAGTTTGCTGTCACCACCAGAACTGTTCAGTTCTTAAGGAAGTCTCAGCATTAATCCTTCCATTAAATTAACATGCTGTTGTCCCTTGAGTTCTGCCTAGAATGTGAAATGGCAGGCCCTGTAAGGTAGCAATCAGGAATACACCTTACCACCCCTGACAGGGTAGAAAACTCCTCTGATGATTCTATTTGGTTCCTCCCCGCTTAACAACTCAAGCCAACCTTGGAACTCGACATCTGATACATGGGGAACAATTACTAGATACAAGGATTTGACCATGCGTGTTTTTCACTTCATCATCATACAAAATATTATCTTTTCTTTTTACATTTAGTTTATACCTTATTTCCAATTTCGCCTTCAAGAAAGCATCTTTCCCCAACAAGCAGTATTTTATTACTGAAAGACAGGAACACAGCAGCAGCTTCCCACATATGGAACACTAATGGGCCAGTTGAAACTTAAGTTGATCTATATCTCTAGGTGGTGTACCATTCCACTTAATAATAAGTTGATCAGCGTTCCAATACCCAGATTTCCAGGAGCAGGTATACTGGATCTGATTATACCAGCCAGTAAAATTGCGTTAGGTTTGGCTGTGCCAGCACCATCCCTGACTCCTGCTCACCCTTTCGGCTCCCTCTTGCCGGACCACATCCTCCCTTTCCCCTGCAACCAACTTCACCCTTCCTCAGATATATGCATAGCGATACAGGTCAGAATTCTAAATTCCATATGCATCTAAATCTGCCCTACTTGTAATTGGTGCCTAAGTGGTAGTGAAGCATTGGGGCCTCAGATTTTGCTAAGATTTTTCCTTAGGGTTGCATCACTGTTTCGGCGCAGTCCAACACAAAATCTTTTTGGAGATTCAAAAAGCCATGCAAACCCCGATTTGTGTGGACCTGTTAAAAAAAAGAGTTACACAACACAGCGCATAGCGCTGACTTGAGTTACCATAAATCAAGTAGGCTTTGCATGGGTGGAGCATGGGCAGTCCCTTGCATCCACCCATGTATTGTAATGCAAAATTATATTTACTAAGACTTTTGTACATTGGTTTGTGCCAATATCGTGTGCCACCCCAGACTGGCATAATGAGGAGACGTTTTTATTTCTATGCAGGCCCCTCTGCCACATGGCGCAAGGGTAACTGTGCTGATGCTAGGCAGCTACAAATGCGTCACCACTAGAAGAGAGTAGAACTGCCTCATATCTTTGCAAATATGGCACAGTTGTGCTGTCCAAAGTGATTGCACTCCAGGTGCACAGCTTTATTTAACCAATGCAAGTTTTAAGTTTCACAGTCTTAGGTGCTCCTTTGGTGGAGTCTCCCGACCCGTGACGCCTCTTACTTATGAACCTTTGTCGTGCTTCCAATGAATCATTAGTCGCATCCCAAAAGGCACACTTTAATCTCCTCCTATGTGTAAAGAGGATTCCACTCAAAAGTTTCTTTATGATTAAACTTTTTTTATTCATAATTTTCGTTAATTTAAATGAATGTTTTCATAATTTTTCTTATTTCATCAAAAAACTCATATTCGTTAGATTATCATTGCACAAATCACTCCTATGTATTTCGGGCACTAGGATGCCCTTCCTCTGTGAATTCAAAAACATATGAACTTTGAATCAATAAAACATACAAATCATGTTGTTAAATGTACACATTGTGAGGTGAAAGTAAAAAAACAAGTGAATTCATGCTGGAGCGGGATGTGTTAAAAAGACCAAAGAATAATCCCAGAATCCATAAACTAACACTTACATGAAATCCCCGTTCGCCGTACGAACGTCAACCTAAAAAAAACCATAATAGTTAGTTAACCACTGAAATATAATATGCACCTCGGGCCTCATTTGTTCAAAAAAACTTTCCAACCACTCTTCCAACAACACTGACCTTATGCAGTACGGTTTCACCGTCAGTTACAAACTATCTGGTTTTCTCCACGTTTCACCACTTCGAAAACAGACGCTCTCCGCGCTTCCGTGTTTCGCCTGAATTCTGCCTCCTATTGGTTACTGCCGCGATCATGTGACCAAATAGATCTAACCAACAGACTTCAAAACCCCGAAGTAAAGACTCACTACTATTAAATGAAAAGCGAACCTAAACACGATAAAAATGATGAAAAACCTCTGAAAATCATCCACAATTGATTCATAATTGCGAAAATAACTCATCACTAAAAAAAGCCCCCGAAAAAATGTATGAACATGTGTGGTTGCACGATAAAAATTGTTGTGAGTGTGTGGTTGCACAATAAAGTTTCATGATTCAAAATGCAATAATCATATATTAATTGAATTACCAAGCTAAAAAATGATCAAAAAATGCAGTCATTATTCACAGGACATATCAAGGGAAAAACAATGCTTAATCGTTCATCACAGGGAGCAAGCAAATTTGATTCTGTCATTAAGCCCATTGGGCTTGCTTGAACATAGTCTCTGAATCCAAAAATTCTCATGTTGAAGCAAATACTTGTTATTGTCTCTTCCTTCTCGTTTTTCAACACATTTCAATATTAGAAATTTTAATTGTGAAATACTGTGGTGTGCTTCCAAAAAATGAGTTGCTATTGAAGACTTAATGTTATGTGTACGAATGTTCGATTTATGTTCCGTCATTCTAGTTTTGATTTTTCTTTCGGTTTTCCCAACATACGGTTTGCCACAGGGGCATTTGAGTAGATAAATCACGTTTGAAGTGTCGCATGTTGCTCTGACTTTGAGTTTTATCTCATGTCCCTTCATAGGGTGATTGATGACATTTCCCTTTATGATATTATTACAATTCCCGCAATTCAGACAAGGTCTTGTACCTTTGTATCCTTTGATGCTTTCAGATTTCTGTTTGAGGATCTCTCCCAAGTTTTTACCTCTGGTAAAAGCGAAAAGTGGTGGTTTAGCAGTTGTGCTGTCTCAATTTCACGCAACACAGTACCTCGCAGTAAGTTCTCTTGCTATACTGTGTTTCATGAAATCGTGGCAAATCCTGACCTAGTTTTTATCACTGTGACTAAAAACGATCAGTTATCAACAAGCTTGTTTTAAAGGGGTAGGATGTTCCATAATTTTGTCACCAACAGTGAAAAAAATACACCTAGAACGTTTTGTTGGGCTACGGCATGCTCACAGCACATAACGGCTAGTGACTGCTTGTTCCTCCCCCCTTCTTTGAGGCTGCCCCTCTCACCAGATGGCCGAAAGGTGTTGAAGGTATCACCAGTATGCCTCGCTCGTTCGTTTCCTTGATGCTTGGCTGGCGGCAGGCGTATGGCGAGGGCTGCAAGTGAGCTTGAGAACCACTCACGGCGTGCAAATCTCTGAATAGTGGGGGTCCCAGAAGGTAGTAAAGGGTCACAACCCCTTCAAAGGATTGAATCATTCATTAACAAGAGCGTACTCCCAGAATTCACAGGCGATCTTACTATAACAAGAGTGCATCGGGTCCGTTCACACACTTTGCCGAATTCAAAACTACCTCGAACAATTCTGATCAACTTTGCTGACTACCGCATCAAGGAGCAGATTTTATCACAGGCAATCGAGCAGAGACAATTCTCAATTAATGGTGTCACCAGCTGTCGAATATTTGCTGATATGTCAGTAGCAGCCGCACGTCTGCGAAAAGAGTCTATCAAATTGCTCTATCTCTTTAAAGCACAGGGTGCACATGTATCAATAGCCCAGCAGTCAAAGTTAAGGGTGTTAGTGAGGGGCAAGTTCTATATGTTTGCAAATATAGAGGAAGCACAGGATCTTCTGAAAGAAATCTCTTCTGTAAAGTAGATAAGAAGTATTAAATGTAAGGTCAGGGGCAGCTTGATGTAGGGGACGATGGGGGTCACTCAGTGTGCAGCACCAAGGCCACCCACAAGAGACTTTTTTTGAGAGGGCGGAGATGGGGCTACGGGCCCTTTTCCCATCTCCTGGGGAGGGTTAGCACAGGGAGTGGTTGGGAGCAGGTGGGTTTTGGGTGCAAGGGGCACAAATTAGCAGAATCATAGGGGTGGGATGGCGGGAAAACAGTTTATTGTGCTGAAAAGATTAATGCAATATTTAAGTATGAATTTTAGAAATGAAATGTAATTGTCGGATAATTTCAGTCAACGTAAGTGGTGTTCTGAACAAACAGAAGTATGGAGGGATAATAAGGTGGTTAGCTTCATTTTCACCACAAGTCGTTTTCCTTCAAGAAACTCATTTGAAAACAAACACTCCAAAGCGTTTTGTACCTAAATTGTTTTCTAAAGTTGTTTTTGCATCAGCAAGGATGGCAGTAAGGTGGTGGATTAAGAATTCTTCCAAGTAGAGAGGAATCCACATGGTCGATGGCTTTGGGTCACAACAAGTTTAAACAAGAATATTTTCAACTTTATTAATTATTATGGTCCAAATGTTGATGACCCGTCATTTATAGTGAAGATCAATGAGATACTCAGAGGGGCTACAGGACAATTATTGTTGGTGGGAATTTTAATTATATTCAGGACTTGACAAAGAATACCTTGAAGAAAAATAGAAAACAGCTAAAGCCGAAGACTAAAAAAGTAATCAATGTTATTGCACAAGATTATCAGCTAATAGAATGGGGGTTGGGAGCACACTGCCTTACAGTCCCAGCACAGTTCGCCCCTTTGCATCCTGGTAAAAGCAGTACACAGTTCAAACTTACTTCAAAATTAGCTTGAGTTTTTCACCAAAGTTGGTGCAGACATTGCTGTATATCTCTAGACACGTGTTTCTGGGTTGAGCCCTTCATCAGTAGAGAGCAGCAGTATTAGAGAGCAAAGAAAAATCATCTAGGGTTCCTGGAAATGCTGCAAAGTTCCTCTCAGGTCACAGTACCACTCACAGGCACACAGGTGCATCTCCAAAGCTCGTCAGCTTGCTGGCTCAAGTGAACATTTTCTACTTTATTCATTATTATGGCTCAATAGTTGATGACCCGTCATCTATGGTGAAGATCGATGAGATACTCAGAGGGGCTACAGGACAAATTATTTTTGGTGGGGATTTTAATTATATTCAGGACTTGATGTAGGATACCTCGAATAAAAATAAAAAACAGATGAAACAGGGTTCATTGCAGGGAGGTTGATGTCCACAAATACAGGGCTTTTAGTACAGGCACTTGACTTTTTTAACTGTAATCCTACTCCAGCTCTCATCATGATGGCCCACTTTCCCCTGTGCTCTTTACCTTTTTTATTGAACCTTTAGCCACTAGAATCTGCAACAACATAGGGATTAAATCACCAATACCAGGTATAGCTAATTTGAAGCTGTTTATGGATGATATTATCCTCTATCTTAGCCCAGCAAGACAGAATATTGATCTAATACTAGCCGAATTCACACAATTTGAATTATTTGGATGCTACAAAATTAATCAGAATAAGACTGAGATTTTAACAATGAATACTTCAAATGATTTTCTCCCTGACAATTTTAAACAAAAAGCCCTTATTCCAAAATCCAATCCGATATTTAGGAATTTATGTCACCAGTAAATATACAGAAATTTATAAATTGAACTATGAAGCCACACCGAAAAAAATTACAAAGCTGTTAGAAGAGTGGTCACTACTACTGCTCACATTCATAGGATGGGTGGCTCTTATAAAAATGTCCATTTTACACTTACTTGTTTTTTGTATATAAATCTCCCTATAACAAAGAATACAACCTATTTTAAGGAGTTAGAAACCATTTTTAGAGGATTTTTTTGGAATAAGAAGGCTCAGAGAGTAAAACTCTCAGTGCTCCAGCTTGACATTAGTCAGGGGGGCTTGCACTTCCTCAAGCTCGTACATACTATGAAGCAGCCTTTTTAGATTTAACAGCCCGTTTACTTGACCGCAAGGGATCTGTCGATTATTTTTTTTTGGAGAAGATGGTGCAAGAGCTGGTTCACAGGTTCCAATATTTCTGAAAACAGCTAAACTCACAAAAAAACAAGTTACAAGACCTTGAAGGAGTACACTTCCACAGGATCTTGTTTCGTAAATTAGCTGCATGTAAGAGCTTCGGCCTCCAAATTCAGGGCAGCCATCTAAGATCCCAGATCAATTGGGGATTTAAAGAGCTAGAGCATTTTTTATTGGGTTGAAGAGGCATTACTTGGCAAGAGGTCCAAGCGAGGTGTGGCGCCCAGAGTAAGCCTCTTTTTTTTAATACATCCAGATTTCACAACTACTAAAAAAGTGCAGTCTCTTACCCTGTTCCGGCCCAATTTCACTAGTGATTGCTCTATTTAGAGCAAAGTTGAGAGTGGTAGGCAATTAGTATCACTGTATACAGTCTCAAGGGGAGCCTATCATTGTTAATAATTTTCTAGAAAAGTGTCATTGGAGACACAATGTAGGTTCTCAAGTCGGGATTAGCAAGTTATCACACAGCTAGGCAGCAAGGCCTTAAAAGTGGCTAATTTGAAAAGAATGGCTTTTTTGTCACGCTAAATGGCATACTCTACTCCCCAAGCTCTTTACAAGATTTGCCCGGAATTAGAGAACAAATTCTTTCGCTCCCAGATGTTAGGCGAGGGAGGATGGCTCCATACTTTTTTTACCTGCCAAAAGCTAGGACAATTCTGGGAGAGGATCTTTTCGGCTTTAAGCTAGGGAGTTCAGAAAAGTGTGGATCCTGACGCTGAGATTGCACTTTTTGGTCTTGCAAGCCAGAGACCAAACCTTGGAATGTCGAGAGGGGAGGAGACATTTTCTGCAATTGCCTCCCTCGTGGCATGTTCTCTGATGCTTCAGAGCTGGAGGTCTCAAAAAATGCCCACTTATTCGGAATGGTTGAATAAATTAATTTGTACTAAGAAATTTGAAGAAGCATATGGTAAAAGAGTAGGTGCCAATAAAAGATTTAGGGCCAGATGTAGGTGGCCCAATACCGGTCGGTAACGGCCGAAATTACCAAATTTCGGCCTT
This sequence comes from Lissotriton vulgaris, assembly GCF_964263255.1. Lineage (NCBI taxonomy): Eukaryota > Metazoa > Chordata > Amphibia > Caudata > Salamandridae > Lissotriton > Lissotriton vulgaris. The sequence goes on from NC_141689.1 coordinate 1,861,134,862, forward strand.
TACCGACCAGTATTGGGCATTTGGGATGTAGGTGACTACATTTCAGATTCGGTAATTTACAGAATCGGTAATTTAAGGAATCAGTAAATTACTGATTCTTTAAAATACAGAATCGGTAAATTACCGAATCTGAAATGTAGGGAGCACTCAAATGAGTGCATTGCACAGTTAAGGATTCAGTATTTACCACCAAATAAAGGTTGGTGGTAAATACCTTGTATGTGTGCCACATGTGCACCCATGCACTATTCAGGGGTGCAACAGGGTGTCAATGCGACACCTTGCCACCCTTGAACATGGTCCTCCTAATACCGATTCGGTATTTACCGAATCGGTATTTACAGATTCGGTAAATACCGAATCGGTAATTCCCAATCATTCCTATGGGCTTATGAAGGGGAATTACTGATTCGGTAAATACAGATTCGGTATTTACTGAATCGGTAAATACCGAATCGGTAATACCGAATCCTACCGTTTCGGTAAAATTTACCGAATAATTAGCTACATCCCATTTACCGATTCTGAAATACCAAATGAGTAAAATTCAGTATTTTAGAATCGGTAAAATAGGATTACCTACATCTGGCCTCATATGCTGCATGGAAATATAAGGAGATGCTAGCGACCTTTCTCTGAAAAGTAGGGCTACATCTAAAAAATAAATTTAAAAAAACTAATATAATTAAAACAAATATATTATCAAAATCTTGCACTTTACCACTGCACTTTTGTAATTTTTAGCTTGGAAAGTATTGTAGTAAACTCTACTGGCTGCACTTGAGTAGTTGTGCCTGGAAGATGAAGATTAATGGTTTTTTTTATTGCATGTTTAGGTGGTAAATCACCACATTGCACTTTAGATGGAAATATGCCAGGAACATGAATTTTTTAATATCATGTTTACATGGCAATCAGCACATTGCACTTTAGACAGACATTTACCTATAAGGAACCAATTTAAATTGTTATGGTCTAATCCCAACCTGGTCAGAGGCCATTGTGGTACCTATATACAAAAAAGGGGATAGGCATGTACCCTCTTGTTATCGTCCTATCTCTTTGCTTGATGCCCTAATGAAGGTTGCGGGACGCATTATCCTAAAACGTATGCATAACTGGACAGAGGAGGTAGATGTCCTCTCTAGATTTCAATACGGTTTCCGAACAGGTAGGGGTACGGTCGAACAGAGTTTAAATTTATATTTTTTAATTTCTAAATACGTCGAGGCTAAAAATGGGAACCTTTTTGTTACATTTATAGATTTAAGTTCAGCATTCGACTGTGTTGACCATAACCAGTTATGGAGTGCATTGGAGCACCTAGGACTGAACTTATCTATTCATAATTTTATTATTGCTTTGTATAGGGATGCAGGGGCCAGGGTGCGGTATGGTCAGAGAGGGGAGTGCTCCTCAAGATTCACCATTGGCAGAGGTGCGAGGCAGGGGTGCATCTTAGCCCCCCTGCTTTTCTCGCTCTACATAAATGCCGTTGGTGATTTCATGCGGAGCTTTGAATGTGATTACCCTAAGATAGAGGGTCATGCCGTTCCAATCCTGTTGTACGCAGACGATGCGGCTATTTTGTCTCAAACAAGGTTGAGGCTGCAAAGGGCAGTCACTAAATTTACTCTCTTTATGAAAGAAAAGGGTTTGAAGGTAAACATTGCTAAGACCTTTTCCTTGGCCTGTAGCAAGGGAATAAAGAAAACCCCATGCCCGATATTCATCGAGGGAAAAAAGATAACACTGTAGAACAATTTCCATATTTGGGTATTTGCTTTCATAGAAAGGTGTCCTGGCAGCCCGCTGTAAAAGCCAGGAACCTTGATTTTTCTAGAGCGATAGGCGCACTTCGAGATTTTGCTAGTAAAATTGGGGGGAGACCAGTCAAGCAGCTTATTACCATTTACAAAGCAAAGTGCGTATCAATGGCAATCTATGAGGCAGGTCTCTGGGGGATCGATACAATAACATCAATCCAGAAGGATGAAAATAAGTTCCTCAGATACCTCCTAGGTTTGCCGAAGTCAACGTCCACCTATTTGACGCATATAGAGTTGGGGCTACCGTTTATCTCTGATACAATTAAGACTGAGCCCATTCTCTTATGGCATAAGCTTTGGACTACCACAGAGACGGCCTTTATTCGTGAAGTAATAGCTGATTGCCAAACATTGGAGGGGGCAAACAAATAAAATGGATGTCTTTCGTTAAAAGGATGTGTCTTGAAATTGGCCGCCCGGAGTTTTTTATTGACCCATCGAGTTTGGAGCAAATATCGAGGAAAGCCTTGAGAAGGCTCTTAATGGATCATTTAGAAGCCAAAAGATGGTCTATCCAAAAGGACAATAACACTGTTTTGGCTTTTCAAAGGATCACTATGGTTCAGGGTCTTCAACTATACCTGGCAACTGATATTAATTGCTTTTCAAGAATGCTCCTCTCCAGGGGCCTTATTTATGAAAAGTGACGCATCGCTGCGTGAAAACAGCGATGCGTCACTTTTCACTGCACACTCCTTGCGACTCCAATGATGCGTCATATTTAATGTATGACGCATCATGTCGCAAGGACTTACAGATACGTCAGTATTTCTGACGCATCTGTAAGCGCAAAAGTGACGCATTGCTGGAGTGTGTCACAAAAGTGACGCAACTCCAGCAATGCGTCCTTTCACACGGGGAAAGCCCCATGTGAAAGGGCTTGCGTCAGTCTTACGCCTGCTGTGATGCAGGCGCAAGATTTTGACGCAACAGCATCCTAAAAGTGACGCAGTGAAATCTCATAGATTTCACTGTGTCACTATTACGAGGCTTTTTGCGGGGGAACGACCCCTCTGCATACATTATACCTGACGCAGGTATAATGTGGCGCAGGGGTTTAAAAAGTGACGCATCTACCTAGATGCGTCACTTTTTAAATATGGCGCAACAAGGCGCATGTTTTACGCTGCAGATGCGTCACTAAAAGTGACGCATCCGCAGCGCAAAACTGACGCAAGGCCTCATAAATGAGGCCCCAGATTTAGATTGGGCTCCTTTTTTCTGCTAATTACTTTCCCCTCCAGCAATGATTGGTCCCGAAACCTGCTCCCTTGCCCATGTGATGATATTGCATCCCAATCTAATATACATTGCATACTTTTCTGTAAATACTATCAAGTACCTAGAAAATCCTTACTGAAACCTCTACTGAAGACCTGGGGTTTGCGGTCTTGTAAAGATGCTTTTGTTCGCTTACAACAATTGGAGAATAGGGATGTGATATTTATTGTGGAAAAGTTTTTAAAATTGCTGCTAAGGTTCAGGAGCTCGATATGATACATGAATTTCTATAACTATTTATTGTCTTATATACTTTTTAATACTTCTTTTACTGTTAATGTTAACTCCTTTGTTTCCTGTGAAGCTACGTTTTTCTGGCACTTTATAGACTTATATGTGGTTTTTAATTGTAATTCGATTATTGTAACGTGTGCTTTTATGATATCCTTGTGATTATCGAATAAAGCTTATTTGATTTGATTTGATTTGAAATTGGATAGGAAGAGCACTTATTTGTGAAATATTGCATCCTGCACTTTATACATGTTTGTTATTATTGAATTGCACTTTGTCAAGTTTTTCTACAAAGATCAATTACTAATTTTATGTCTAGATGGTAAGTGGCATACTGTACTGTTATTGGAAAAGATCTCCTAACATCTATTCCATTTTTTATTGATTGGATGTGCCTCTTCTCTGAAGAATTAATATTCCTTCTACGTATGAGCAGGAATTTAGCTGTGTTGTTAACACATTCAACCAATGTCGAATTTGTAATGCTGCCAAATACCCAACAGAGCATTTTACATTACATAAATAAATAAATAGATAAAACATCCATCTTTCGATCTAATTAGGCACGTAAAATCATCTGAACCAAGTTGTCTGACTTGATTTCTTTGTGAACGAAAGCAGGGACCCAATGTATGGTATGTTCTGTTTAGAATATTAATAGACCTGAGCATCACACCACTAAAAGGGCAGCCAGGGCAAGGATCGCCACAAGCATGAATCATTTTCAACCTATGTCTTCAGTTACGTTGTATTTATAATTTTGACAATCTGAAAATATTTCTTCGACAACATAAGCATTTATTTTTTTTCTATTACTATATCAACCCTTTCAGACTCCCCACAGGCATAAACCTTCATATTCTGCATTTTTTTGTACGATGGGACATCTCTGATTATTCCATTATAGCTTCTATCATGTTTGATGAAACAAATTGAATCCTTGGAGGACCTGCTGGCCAAGAAAGAAATGACCATCCAGCAATTCAACAACAACACCCAACTCTGATTCAGGGTTTCATGAGCAAAGGGGCTACTATGACTAAGATTAATTCAACCTTATTCAGTGATGAGTGTCAGACTGTTTAACCTGTATGCTTCCATCAGTAAATTAGTCCTGCTCAGTACTTATTACCCAGCTCCACATATCTAATTTCAACTCACTGCCATGGCTCTTGAAAGATCTAATACAACTATAGTCATGACATGCTGTCACCGTTCCTCCAAGACCACCGCCTCTACTGATTCCAGTCCCATGCCTGGGTCGAATCTCACCTGAAGATGCGATCAGCACTGCCCTTGAAGAACACTTGTAAATTAGCTGCTACTTCCTTCTAAACACCATTGAAAATTTCCTAGTTGAGACACCGGCCAAAAGTTTGCAGCAATTGTGGAAAAGAATATCCACTGGCTTTTTGGAATTTAGGTACATATATGTAAAAGCTTCAATTTTTTGCCCACAATGTTCTTCGATATGTAGCCCATTGAAAAAGAGTAGCAGTGCTCAAAAAGGACCTAAGCAATAGTGGGCCTCATTTATGAGAAATGACGCATCGCTGCGTGAAAGCAGCGATGCGTCACTTCTCAGTGCGCACTCCTTGCGACATTCCTGATGCGTCATATGTAATGTATGACGCATCATGTCGCAAGGAGTTACAGATACGTCAGTATTTCTGACGTATCTGTAAGCACAAAAGTGACGCATTGCTGGAGTGTCTCACAAAAGTGACGCAACTCCAGCAATGCGTCCTTTCACATGGGGCAAGCCCCATTTGAAAGGGCCTGCGTCAGTCTTACGCCTGCCTCAAAGCAGGCGCAAGATTTTGACGCAATGGAGTCCTAAAAGTGACGCAGTGAAATCTCATAGATTTCACTGCGTCACTTCTACGACCCTTCCTTGCGTCAATACGCCCCCCTTGCATACATTATACCTGGCGCAGGTATAATGTGGCGCAGGGGTTTACAAAGTGACGCATCTACCTATATGCGTCACTTTGTAAATATGGCACAACAAGGCGCATTTTTTACGCCACTGGTGCGTCACAAAAAGTGACGCACCGGCGGCGTCAAAGTGACGAACAGCCTCATAAATGAGGCCCAGTATTTCTAAGAATGGATGAACAAGAAACACTTGTGTGAAAAGAAATGAAATAGAAAATAGAATAATTTAATTAAAATTTAAAAAAATTATTTTAATCAGATTGCATCAAATGTGGAGTAATGAATAGTAAATCAGAAAACTATAAAAACAAAAAGTTGTTTTCAGTGCATAGTCCGGTGTTAGAATAAGCCACCATTTGGTTGATTTATTCTTTCATTTATAGAACACCTTGACCAGAGGCGTGCAGTTAGCAGCACGCAATAACTCTACGAAATATATTTTGCAATGCAATTGTATTAAGATAATTAATCTAAGATATACTTTTCGACGGGGAGGAGAGTATTCTTATCAGCCTTGATATTTAAGATATTGGTCAGCTTTGAAGCCTGAATGTAAGCAGGACAAGGTTCCACAGGAAAATGTAAAACTTTCTTTTTCCTTACAAACTCAAAGTGCATTTGAACTCCGTAAAATAAATGAAGAACATTATTTTAAGTGCAAGTGATAGCAAGTATTAATGGTCACCTAATATTATAAGGGGAGGAAAAGAAAATTGATCCAAATATACACCTATCAGCATTTGTTATTTGAAACACTCATCATTTTAACTATGTTGGTTGAACAAGAAAGCAAATCAATATAATAAATTGAGTTGAGATCCTTGGCACAAGACTGAGATTTAAAAATATTAAATTTATGTCCAAGACAGGTATTGGTAAAAAGAAAAGGATAATCATATCCAGGCATATCAATCAGTATGTGTTGTCAAAGGGACGTCTATGCATGCGTTTTCAATGCATTACAACCTTGGATTTCCGGCTGAACAAGCATTTTGAAATCGATTTTACAAATATATATTTTGCAACAGGCAAAAATGAAACTATTTCATGTCAAGCAAATATTGTTGCGGAAAAAAATGTGTATGAAAAAGTATTATTAACCTCATCGCTGTGGCGCATATTTTTGAGCTACGCAGCTTTTTTCGAAAAGCCGCGTTAGATGACGAGCTCAGCTCGTCATCCGCACACGCCCCCCGTGGCTGAGCTGAGCTCGTCATCAGCATCGAAGGGGTTAACTTTTTACAGGTAAAATATAATACTGCATCTGCTGTAAGCATATGTTGTAAACAACTTCAATGAATGGCAATTCAGCAAAAGAAACAGTTTATGTTAATATGAAGCACAGAAGGGTTCAGGCACTCTGCAAAAGGCTAACTTTTTCCAGGTTTATCCAACTACAAAAGAGTTGTATGCAATGGGTAATTTGTATAAAAACATAAGTGCTGGGGTACTGATCAGGAGGGAGCTTGCACCAGCCCATTTCTCCTGTTAGCTCCGCCTGAAACAGAACCAACAACTAACCATGAAAGAGGTGAGAGGATGCAGCAGGGCTGCTGATTTCAGAGCTGGGGAACAATAATCCTCACTATGATGGCTGTTGGACTTTCGCTCAACCACCATCCTTTCTGGAACGGGATTGCCCGACCAGCTGTCTGCGGTCCCACCATTGGAATCAGGATGCAACTGTCTTCAAGACAGTCACGGTGCCTGCCACATGGTGCAGGGATGTTTAGGGTCCATGGCGGAGTTCCAGGGGGTAAGTTGGGCCCGCTATGGCCCCCAACTCACTTTCCACCTGTCTTTTTATGGCAGGTTAAACGCCATGAAACTGTAATTCTACCAATGTTGTCTACCTCATCACATGCCCCTGTCTACTCCGGTACGTGGATATGACTACCAGGAAGGTCAAACAGAGGGTATGTGAACATAGGAGCAACATAAGGTGCAAGAAGACCACCACCAAGATGAGCGACCATTTCCTACAAGCCGACCATACCACCAATGATCTAAGATCGAGCAGCTCACCGGGGGCCCCAACATTGCTGATAGGCTTTTTGAGAAGGAGCAACAATGGGTGTACCGGCTTGGCACCCACCTAAATGGTCTTAATGATGACATTCCATGGGGTTCTATTCACAAGTAAAATGTCCCTTGTAAACATCTGATTATTGATCTGACTATTTGTAGGTGATTTATTCACATATTCTGTTTTCATACGGTTCGTTCCACGCACTACCGTTCTGCATGTTCCTAAAAACTTTGAATAGCCAATGTGATGGCACCATGCCTTCAATCCCATTGCTCTTCCTTTACATTTACGTGTGGCCTCAGCAGCTATGCAGCCAGTGACTAGACTTTGTTCTAATACTACGTATTCTCCCACAATATTGTCTCCACGGGAACCCCATCTAATGCTATATCATATCATTAGCGTGAGGTCCCGACGACTATGCGAACGATGTCCAGACCTTGTTTTAACATTGTGCATTTCCCGACGTCGTAGTCATCGGGGGCATACCATCTAATGCCTTCTGCAAATGGTCAATACATCTCCGTGTTTGTAGTTGAGACAACGCAATGCACGTTCTAGTTTACAAAGGTTACTGCCGGTTTGTTTACCTTGGGCGACTACCACCATTGGCTAACCCCCACGCATGCGCCTCTCAGGCCACGCCCAGACCCGGAAGAGCGCCCCCGGTTACTCAGCCCCGCTACTTATACCGTCTTGTCATACCGGGTCCCGATCGTTGAGACTCGGTTCTGAGGGCTGGTCATGTGTACAATCGGGTGCCTGGCGTCGTGGGCGTGAGTGCTTTCCCGGCCCCTTTCTACTACAAGAGCTAAGTACCTTTGAGGCTTCAATAGTAAGCTTGTCCCTTTGTTTGTTTGTTTGTTCTTTCCCTCCTGCAGGATGTGCCAAATACGCCCCCCCCCCCGGTCTATGGGGTGAAAATGTATCTCCTTCAAAGTGAGAACCATTACATCTTACTTCGCTGTGGTGGGGTTAGTGGTCACTGGCCCTTGGCCCATTGATCGCTTAGTTGTTGAAAGTGAGCGCGTTACATATCAGGCTTATTATTGTAGCGCCATTCCCCATTGTGTCATGTATCTCCTCAGCAGCGCATGGAATTACACACGCGCACTGATGGGCATTGAATCTATGTGCTCAGTGATACGGACTTCACGTGAGACTGGCATGACACTGATAATGCTATCAAGTATCAAATTAATAGACAGCCACAGGCAGAGCCACGCACCTCTGCTATTAGTCATGTGTTGTGCACTTGCTAGTCCACATGAGCACAAGTCACCGGTTTTAAAATCTGTTGGTCTGCAGACCAAGAACTAATTGTTTGTCTGTCTTTCTGTGTTTGTCTGTACCCTCTTGCCTTCACAGGTGCATTTTAATTTTTGTTGTCTCTGACCCTGAGACAAGAAGGGTGTGTTTTGTTCGGTGAAGCCCCCTTTACATTGCACTTCGACAAACATTTTTACTTTCACGTCCCTTGGTAGGGTGGGCCTTAGCGTGCCCATACCGCCGGGGTTTAATCACTCTAGGTCCTGACGAATGCCAGGTTAACTACACCAACATTGGCAGAAACATGTTGACCATTCACTATCACGTAATGTTATTGGAAACAGACCATCCAATTTAGTTGGCCTTGTTTACCAACACATTTTTTATTATGTCCTTGATGATCAGTCATTAAATCAATTTTTGATACATACAAGGCATTTTTAATTCACCACTTCACTCTGTTCACGTAACTCATCACCTAGCCCTCACACCTTCACATTACCCGCTCTGCAGTAAATCTGGCATTGAAGCACACTGGGGTGACATTCAGTCACACCCAGTGGGGCCCGATTATGAAGCATGTCACCGACCAGGTCGGTGAGTGAGGGCTTTCTAAACAAACCTAATTGGTGTTGTTGGTCTCTTGTGCTTGTTTACTTCAGTGCTTCCAAACCAAGGAACACTCTTTTGTTGTTTTCTTTCTAGTTATAGTGGGGACTAAGAGTGTTCGCTTCTTTCCCTACCTCTCTTTTTGTTGATTTACAGAACAAATGCCTCAAACTCAACATGAACAAAACAGAGGTACTCATCTTCAGGAGCAACTACTCGCCCGGGAATGACTGCTGGTGGTCAACAGAAATCGACACACCCACAGAACCCGCAAGGAACCAAGCATCATATTTGACAGCAAGCTCACTATGAGAAGGGAGATACATTCAGAACAGGATGCATCATCACCCAGGCACTCATTACCAGCTACTTAAACTATGGCAATGCCCTCTATATGGGCATTATCTCACAACTTCTAAGCAGACTCCAATCCATTAAGAATGCATCAGTCAGGCTCATCCTTGACCTCCCGAGATGGACCCCCGTCACCCCTTAAAGTAAATCGCTACACTGAACCCCCATCAACATGTCAAGTTACTCACCCACTTATACAAGGCCCTTCACAGCAAGGGTCCAGCCTACCTCAAACACAGACGGAATTTCCACCAGCTCATCAGACAGATGCACTCCTCATCACTCTCCCTGACCCACACATCACGCACCCACAGAAGCAGGAGCGGTGCTCCGCCTTCTCCCACCTGCCCTCAAAATTCTGGAACTACCTCCCACTCTAACTCTGAACAGCCTCGATGCTGCAGGAGTTCAGGAAGGGCCTGAAAACACAGTTGTTTGATGAATAGCCCCCAGCAGTAGCACTCCCCCCAGCATTTGCATACCCTCACGTGTGATAAGCAGCGCTCTATAAATCCTGTTTGATTGATTGGTAATGTTATTAAGGGGAGAGGGTGCACGGTCCCCTACGCTAATCTTCAGCAGGCCCGGTACCCCATTACCTGGGAGTGACTTGCAAATTGAGGTTAGTGAGGTGTGCTGCTCCTCTCCCCAATCCATTGTAAGGCCTGGGGACTCCAGGCCTGGCTCTTCTACAGTGTCCTAGGGACCCCAACCACCAGCACACCATGGATTCCCTTCCTGCAAGACATCGGGCAGGGAAGTCTAATGTGCGCCTACCCTAGCACTCATAGCTAGAGGGCTAAGCGCTTCAACTGGAATGCATGATCCTCTTGTGGTTGTTTTTATGACTTCATTTTTTGGACTGAATGATATTAAAAGGTAGACTCAAAGACATGTAGATGCATTTTTTGTAATACAAGTTCATTAACATTTTTTATGCCAATCACTTTTATTAAACATTGCACTATGTGAATTATTGGTAATTTCTTGACAAAGACAACGCATCTCCTTTTTATATGTTGATATGCTGAATTCTGTATACAGCAAACAGGATCACTTTTTATATTTTATTTTTCTGACCCTTTGATAAAGTCAATAGGTCTGCCTTACTTAATATTTCACCCTTTACATTGTAACAATATATAGTCATCCAAGCGTGCTTATGGGGGTTTGGGAGTCAGACCGCTTGCGCAACCCCCAGCTGCACACAATAGTTAGCTACAGACCCTGCAGCCAACCTCATGCCACCTTTCCGGCACAGATGCGTCACGCATCTGTGCCGTATTTGCACCATGGTGCGCCGCATTAAAAAATGCGGCGCACCATGGGTGGCGGAGCTGTGGCGTACTGTGGCGCACATTAACTGGCGCATCCCTGGGGATGAGCCAGTTAACATAAATCTGCCCCATTGTGTTTGTGTATCCTATGTATGGGTAATCGAATGGCGTGAGCTACAATATTGCTTATTTAGTGAAAAATAAATCTACAATTATTTGGCCTGTGGCGGCAGCGGAAAATGCAAAAATACAGAATTTAGTGCATTTACAAACTGCGTCTGGTGTGTAACTTGTGTTTTCTACAAGGAACTCCATGATGGCACAAAGTTGAAATGGACTGTATGCTCATAGGACTGATCAGAACACATATTTCACGTCGTTGATGGTAGGTGAGTTAAGGTAAAAATTGATGCAAACACCTTTTACCACCGTATCATGAAAGCAGGTTTGTGGAGGTGGTAAAGTCTCACAAGTATTTTTGTGCACATTGTTTCGCATTTTGTTATGGCTGTCATGTGCTGTGTTGTTTTTCACCCTGTTGTACTTTTATGCCGCATTATTACACGAGTTGTTGCGCTACTGCACTATGGCTCTTGTGAAGCGTTAAGGTTGTGTGTTTGGTTGGATTGTGCAACGTTTTGTTGCGTTTTGGTACAGCACTTTGTGATATGTTATTCTGTTATATTTTGTGTTCTGCAATTACTTTAGAAGTGTCAACAAATGCGGCTTCATTTCACGTAAAAAAACAGCATATTCCTTTAACATTCCATTCCCAAATATGATATATAGGTTACCCATCCCTCAAGCAAAGCAAGCCTAACAGCTCAGTGTCTCTATGTATTAGTAATTTTATGAAGACATGTCCGAGTTTTAACCAGTGAGTGATCTGCCCTGGAATGGAAATAATTGGCTATATTGGTCTGGGTCATAACAATTGAGGGGAAAAGCAAAGGTAGACACGGTCTAAAAAACTATTAATGCTGAGATAAGCAAAACGCCTGTCATGTGGTTCGTTTTGCCCCAAACGTGATGATTAAACGTGCTGGTAAATATAACAAAAATCTATCAACATGTACTGCAATTTCCAAAACACGTAATATTGAAAAGAAAAATGGAACCAAATTAGTGGGCACGGTGGATAACTAGGTACCTTATTTCTTCAGGAAAAAGGAAACAATAATGATGTAATTGTTTATTTGGGGCATGAAAGGTAGGAAATCAGGTTATTGATTTAGAGGGTAGAAGCTCCACTCAGGCAACAACCACAGTCCTTGTAAGGGTGAACAACAAAAGTTGCTAAATGAACCTGTACTTAACCCTCTGGTAGCTTGGCACAAAGACATCAGTCTTAACTTAGAGGCAATTTGCAAAGTATTTATGCAACACACAAACAGCAATAAAATATAACCAATTAGTGGATGGGAGATATTTGGATACAAAGATGTAGATAGATATTACACCTAAAATCACAAAGCGCCACTCGGAGACAACTGGCAGTGCTAGACCAGGGAAAAGTCCCAAGTTTAGGCAAACCATGATGGAGTGCCAGCTGTACACAAGGACCAAGTTAGTCTAGCTGAAAAAGTTACCTTCTCAAAGTCTGGTGCGAAGAGTTCCATTTGCCATGGATGAGGCTGTGAGGAGCAGGGAGAGTGCTACAGATGGTTGTTATTGTAACACGAAGAGCATGCCTGGCATCGCAGATAGTCGTTGCTGTAGTGCAAAGATCCAGTTGGGTGTCACGGACGGTCATTGCTGGAGCTTTGCATTAGTCACTGTGGGCTGTCGTTGCTGCAGTAAAGTGCAGATGTCGCGTTGCTGTTTGTGAAAGCAGTTGCTGCAGTGCAAAGAATCTGATTCACCGTAACTTTGCATTGGTGAGCTTTGCGGGTGACACAGTCTCAGAGTGAATGGGCCCGTTTCCAGTAGGGAAGAACCAAAAATTCAGGATTTCACCTTTTCTTGTAAAGACGTGAACTCTCGTGTCAGCCAGGAGTCCAGGACTTGGTAAGGCACCTCTTGGGATCAGGGCTCAGGCAGGCTCAGTTGCACGTCAAGGCTTGTCCATTTTCAGTACGTCAGCTTGGCAATTGCAGGTAGGTTTATGGAGCTTATTGTGCCCCTGTAACTCAGAATGGGAGATCATCCAACTGACACTTGGAGTCCCTCAGGTTGCCTGGGATGAAAGGAGCAGGTCCAGTCTTTCTTCCTAGAGACCAGGGCCAGCCTCAAGCAGCAGGATAGTCCTCAGGGGGACAAGGCATGCCTCAAGCAGCAGGGCAGTCCTCTGGTTAGAAGGTAGTTCTTATTCTGTAATGTCCACATGCCCAGGAGTGTACTGATGAGTGGTTATAGAGGTACACTATTTATAACTGGTGCCACCCTTTGAAGTGGGGGAAACATCTAGTCCACCCCCACATTTGTTTCTGGAAAGTGCTTTCCTTAACCTTGCTTCCTCTTCTAAGGTGCAGGCAAAAGTCTAGCATCAGGTTCCTCTAATTGTGCTGGAGGTAAGCCATTTGAAATGTTTGTGGGGCAGGATACGGTTCCAACTCTCCCATCCTGGCAGGATGTACCTCTCACAGCTACAACCAGCGACTATTGTTCATTGTTTAGGCCCAATAAGAATTCTTAATTGGGAAGCCATTAATAGGCCCAGTTAGGTGAAAACCCCTAAAAGGCTTTAGAAAGTTTTCGGCAGGAAAATGGCCAACTTCTAAAAGTAGCATTTTCAAAACTGTAATCTAAAATTTGACCTCACTATTATTACAGTTCATTTGAGCCTAAACCTGATAATTTTCTACCTTTTTTCTATCAAAGGATAGCATTTATACAATTTAATACGGCAATACAATACTATCCAATGAGAGAGATATGCCTTGCAATAGTAAAAACCAAATTATGGAGTTTTTGACTACAAGGGCATGTATAACATTGGGGTGACCCTGCAGAGAGGCCCAGGTCCAACCAAAGGTTTCTGTGGGCCTGAGGTATCTAATGATGAGGACATCTAAGGTTGCTATATAAAAAAATTAAAACTGCAGTTAACTGTCTTATTTTAAACACAAAGGCGCTTTGCCAACTAAAGTTAAATTAAGAAGAATGTGCTTTAAATATTTTGGTGCACAGAGAAACATTTAGCTAGTAACAATATACATTGGCAAAATATGTCAGAATCTGCATGACAAGTTAAAAACCATTATATCTTCATTGAGGATCGGGCAATCCAAGCAAATGGTCTACTCAGAGGTAGGTGTAAAGCGATTGTACAGGCTTTGAATTAGGCATCTACATTCATATTTTTGACCCAGCTTTGTCTAATGGTGTCCGCCACATGATGGGTTGGAACGTAGGTCTGAAGAAAGATGGAAATATTGTTGTGAATAGGTACTTCCAGTAAAATGACAGCATTAATTCTGCATCCCAGAATTACTAATTGGTCATATCATCATTGAGATGTAGGGAATACCTTCGGTGCTGGATTCACAACAATTGAACCACAGGGTTGGTTAGAGAAAACACAGGGGTAATTGCATTTATTGGAGTTCAACATTTTTAAAAGGTTATTGCCGCGTTGAACATGATGCTAAAGGTAATCTGCTTAGAATTTTTCAATCCAAGGCACTTAGTACAACACGTCTAATTCCAGTTTGGGTGCAAACTTCCACTTTCATCTAAAAGGGGAATCCAAGTTGGTCGGTATTTTCCCATGATTCAGAAAATATGGAATAAAGTTTGACACCTCAGATAATTGGTGTCTGATTAAAAGAAAAGCATATAGCATGTAGGTGATTGACTATTTGAGGTGAACAAATTGATGACATGTCTCCTGTGAGTTATTCTCTCCTTCAAATCTCTCATGCAAAAGAAGATGCCTTCCTTGAAGCTGACTGTAGCATTGCATACCGTCACCCCCTAAAGTGATGAGTGTGATGATTGCATTGTGCTTTGCAAGAAAAGGACCCCTGCCATATCAGGCCACCTTTGGGCGAATGCTGGAAAGAATTAATCTCAGACAACACTGACGGATCATGAAAGATTGCTCAGATTGATAAACTGACAATGCCAAAACCTTCCCTTAAAACTAAGAACTTACTAAAAGAAACATACAGGATTGTTGAAGAACCCACAGGGGAAGATAAACTTGGTAAACTAGGCATATTCAAATATCTAACACGGAGTTCATCAGTACATGTCGAATCATTTGCAAATAGAAAGAAAAGGAAACTGTCCTGTCGGACAAGATTCAACTTACTTGACCTGAGATAATGGAAATTCGATTGAAACCAAGAGTATTAAAACATATGTGACTGCAACTGTGAGCATGTGAAAACCTCTACCATGTTCTCATATTTTGCAAATGTTAGAGCAATCTAAGGAAAATGATCTTGCAGAAAATCTTCAAGCACTCAGGCTTCAGGATCTACAGGGAAATTACACTGTTTCTCTGAAGCTATGTGCCAAGCAATGCCCCTGCCAAGTTGCGACAATACTTAAAACTGATTATGAATGATATACAAAGAATTCTTACCAGGAAAAAACATCAATGCATGCAAACTATTACTAGAGCTAACAAATACACTCAGCAGTATAAACAGCTAGATTCATCAAGCTAAATTGCACTCGCAAAGGGCCAGATTCTGAGAATCTGGCCCTTTGCGAGTGCAATTTTTGCATTTGGGATTCATCATCCCAAATGAAAAATTCGCTAATTGAGAAATTGCACATTTGCGAGGAATTGCATTTAGGGAATCTCTATTTGAGATTCCTTAAATGCAATTCATGAACCATTTTAAAATTGCGAAATCGCAATTTTGGGCCGCTATTTACCGCGAGGTCAAACCTCGTGGTAAATAGCGAAAACATAGAAAAATGCATTTAAAAGCATTTTTCTAAGTTGCATGTTACACACACACATGTCCTTTGGACATGTGTGTGCGCAACACCAATGTAGATTGCATTTCAGGGGTGCTACATGGTGTCCTTTGGACACCCCTGGCACCCTTGAAATTGCTTCCTTATTTGCGATTAGCTAATTGCTAATCACAAATAAGGAATAACTCCGTATTCATTCCTATGGGCCTGTAGGAAATACAGTCTGCACAAGCTGGAGAATATAAGAAAATAAACTTGTTTGAACCCCAGCCCTCTCACACCCTTTATTCCTTTTTATTCTAACCTACCTACAATGCATGCCCTGGCCCACCTTTAGTTTTAGTTTGTTATTGTTCTTCCCAATGTATCACTTTTTCATGACCTAACCAATTTAAGTTTTTTTTTATTCCACTGAGGCCAAATGATAATAACATATGTTGTCTGATGCATTAGATTCTGATCCTTTTAACCCCTTCCACCTACCCCCCTCCCCCATGTGATTTGCTTTTGACCTCTTAGTTTGTAGACCTTTGCTGTGAATTACTCAAATGTACTGTAAGATGTGGTAAACGAATTTGAGTGAGTGCCTGGTTACTCTGAAGATGTACTTTGCACCCAATGACCCCAGGAAACCGAGGCTGGCAATATGCTATTTATTTAACACACAGGAGAGCGCCGGGAGACACGTCTGCTCCGTGTTCTCTTCGCACGCTCATTACCACACCGAAAATGGCGGCCGCGGTCCGGGTCATCACGCAGCAGCGTGAGAACTCGACTGCTACGCTACATATCTCCTCCCTTTTATTCCTTACACAGAGCAAGCAATGTCACAATGTCTGTCGACCCTCCAGCTGTTCGCCACCTCTCATATCCTACTCTCTGTACCTTGCTGGTCTTACCACCATCCTCCCTAACCGGGTGCGCCTCACCGGTGTAGACTGCAGACCGCCTGGACTCTCTTCTCCTGCAGATGTTACCCTTCTACCGGCTGCCAGGGGGTTTCTCTGCTCACCACTGGGCTGGGGCTGTTCTGGTGTTCCACGCTTCCCTGGTCATTCTCTCCTTCCAGCTCTTCTTCATTTCCTCTTATTCTTGAGTTCTCTTCTTCTTCTGGTGACGGTACGCTGACATCCTGTCAGTTCGGGCTTCCTTGATGTTGCGATTCTTCTCTGGCCCACTGCAGAATCTTATTGCATTTTGCCATCCTGTCATGGGACCATATTTTTCCATCACTCAGGAGTGCAGCCCTGTCATACACCTCCTTCACTAAGAGCTCGCTAAATCTGCTGTCTCCTTTTCTTTTCATTTGGGCCAATTTGACCCTGACACATTCCCCTCTTTCCAATTTTGTTTCTTTCACATTCCTCCTCTTGTTGTAATGTTCCGTGTATATCTTCTGGACCCTTTCCAAGTTGCGATGGTCCACTGCTGGGGACCCTTCGCTCATGACCGTGCGTTGCTTCCATGCTAGGTTGTCTTTCGTGAACAGCTCACGTCCTCTCAGTATTTGGAAGGGACTGTATCCTGTGCATGTCGGGGTGATTCTGTATGCCCACAGGGTACTTTTCACTTCTTTTTCCCAGTCCTTTCCCGCTCCTATTGCGGCTTGAATGGAGCCCATTATAACGCGATTGAACCTCTTGCCAGTCCGTTCCCAGCCGGGTGATAGATAGAGGTGTGCTTTATCTTAATGCCTTTCCTTGCCATATAGTTGTTCCAATTCTCTGAGATACATTGAGGGCCATTGTCACTCAAAATGGAACAGGGGATGCCTTCCCTGATGAGAGTAGCTGTGAGGAACTTTAGCACTCTCTCTGTGTCCATATGTTCCTGGATATCTATTTCTGGGCATTTCGAATACCTATCAATGAGCACTACTACGTACTTGTGTACTCCTAGTGCATCCAGCACCGGACCCAGAATATCAATGGACAACTTCTCCCATGGGTTTGCCGGGGTGTCAAATTTCCCGAACGGTGGCCGCATCAACGTTTGTGATTCGTCCGCTTTTTGGCATTGTTCACACTCCTGGACATATCTCTC
This sequence comes from Lissotriton vulgaris, assembly GCF_964263255.1. Classification (NCBI taxonomy): domain Eukaryota; kingdom Metazoa; phylum Chordata; class Amphibia; order Caudata; family Salamandridae; genus Lissotriton; species Lissotriton vulgaris. Next base: position 1,861,152,600 of record NC_141689.1, read on the forward strand.
AATCATTTTATCCATCGCTGGCCACCAATACGTTACTTTCGCTCTCATTTTTGTTTTCACAATGCCAAGGTGTCCTTCATGCAGAATGGCCATCAACCGCGGTGTCAAGGAGCCGGGAGGAACCACTTTTTCACCTCGGAATAAGAATATACCTCAGTCCCCTATGGACAACTCTTCCCTCACTTCGAAGAACTTCCTCAACTATTGTTTCATGTGTCTTTTCTCGGGCCATCCCTGGAGTATGCATTGTTTCACTTCTTCTATGTCTTGGTCTTCCTCATACGCTTTCACCCATTCCTGTTCACTTATTACTTTTTCATGGTCATCCATGAATGCAACACTGTCCTCTTCGTCTTCCGCTTGGGATGGGGCCTCTTCCATGGCGGAAGCTCGACTGAGATAGTCTGCCACTTTGTTCCTTGCTCCCGGAATGTACTTCACATCATACATGTAATCCAACAGCTTCAAAGTCATTTTGGCTATATGCAGGGTGGCGTTCTCATGCCCACTTGATGTGAGCACTTTGATTAGGGGTTTGTGGTCTGTCTTAAGTCTGAATCTGGTCCCCCAGATGAATTGTCAGAACTTGCCCATGGCCCATACAGCTGTCAACATTTCCTTTTCTATTACACTGAATTTCTGTTCAGTGGTTGAAAGTGCCCTGGACGCAAAACTGATGGTGACCGTCTCCCCATTTCCCCTTTTCTGCATGAGGACAGCTCCCAGGCCCCGCTCACTGGCGTCCGTGGTCAATAGGGACTCTTCCTGTTGGTTAAATCCTTGCAAGGGGATGGCCTTGCTGATGTCATCTTTAATTCTCTGGAACTCTTCTTGAACCTCAACTGTCCATACAAAAGTTATCTTGTCACGAATGAGTTGTCGCAAATGATGTGTCTTGGTTGCAAAGTGTTGTACAAATTTACTATAGTACTCAGCCATCCCGAGGAATGATCTCACTTCTTCCTTACTCTTCAGTGGCGGCGCCTCACATATGGCTCTAACATTTGCTTGCTTGGGCATGATACCTTGATTGCTAATCTCATGACTCAGGTAGGTAACCAACGACATTCCAAACCAGCACTTCTCCCATGTCCATGCCATTCTAGGATCCGCAACACTTCTCCCAGCTACTTGTCGTGATCTTCTTGATCTTTGCCCATCACCAGGATATCGTCCTGAAAGTATTGTACTCCTTCCAAGTTCTTGAACAATCTGTGCATCAGTTTTTGGAATACTGCTGCGGCAGATGCCAGCCCAAAGGGCATCCTGCGGACTTGGTAACATCCGAAGGGTGTTATGAACGATGTGAGTCTTCGACTGGTGTGGTGCAGGGCTATTTGATGGTACGCTGAGGTAAGATCGATCGTGGAAAACCACCTTATTCCCTTGGTCCTTCTCAGCATCTCATCTATCCTGGGCAGAGGGAATTTTTCCACTACAATATTCTTGTTGAGTTCCCTCAAGTCCACACATAAACGGACCTTGACATTGGGTTTCCTTACCACCACTAGGGGTGCCATCCATTCTGCACAGCTTATCGGCTCTATGATTCCATTTTCCTCAAGCCTTTGCAACTCTTGCTGCACTGTATCTCTGATGGTCATCAGTATATTTCTCACTTTGTGGGATACCGGTTTCGCGTCGCTCTTGAGATCGATCTTGTGTGTGAATTTAGTCAGTTTCCCTACTTTGCCGCCAAACACTATGGGGAATATTTCCTTCAAATTTGTGACTTTAGGTTGTGGTTCAGGACCAGTCCTCAAGACTTGAATGGCACCTCCCGGATCTAACTGTATGCCCAGGTCGGCCTGGTCCATCCATCCTAGCCCGAGGGGCCCGTCTCAGCAACGTACATCTTGCACTCTGCACTGCGCTCCTTGAACTCGAACTTCAATCTTCGAAATCCAACCATGGGGATAGGTTCCCCGGTGTAGGCAACGGCCGGATATCCAGAGGTTCCAACTGTGGTCGTTATTTACATTTGAAGATTTCATTCCACACAGTCCTTTGTATTATGGTGTACGGGGACCCTGAATCCGCCACCATCTTGATCGTTACTCCCCCTATCACCAAGTCACACTGAGGTTTCTTGGAGCGATTGCAGTCAATGCCTAGGATGTACTCTTCAATACACAGCACACTGTCCTCTTCCTCTTCTTCTACCCTAGACTCCTGGGCTATGTACTTGACTGTCGCCCTCTGCTTTTTCCGGCGACATACCTTCTCATAATGTCCCACTATTCCACTGAACATACATTTGGCACGGAATGCCGGGCAGCGTTTCTCATATGCAGCATCGGACGAGCTGCCGCAGCGATAGCCCGGGGTGTCCCTCTGGTTTGCGTTTTCCCTTCGGCTGACGCTGCCTTGCCCATATCAGGTGGTTCTTTGTCAGTGATCCTGTTGACCCTTACACTGGCTGCGGAGTCCCTTTTTGCTGCTTCTGCACACCTTTTTGACAATTCCGCTTTCTTTACCATAGCGATAACTTCCTTCAGGGTGGCATCTCTATTCGCCCACAATTTGTCTTGGACAGCCGCATTGGTCGTGTGCATGACTATCTGGTCTTTGATGAACTCATCATGCATGGCGTCAAACTTACACGTGATCGCTAGCTTCTTTAAAGCTGCAACATACTTGTCGATGGACTCTCCAACCACTTGTTTCCTTTGTTGGAAATTGTATCTGTCAATGGATGTGCACACCGCTGGTCAGTAGTGACTATTCAAATCCTCGATTGCATGGCGAAATACATCGTCATCATTTGCTTGTCGTGGGGTTGGGACTAGGTTCTGGAACACCCGTATGCCTTCTGGGCCCAGGTTGTGGAGCAATATCTTCCTTCTTCTCTTGCTTGGGTATTCTTCTCTGTTCTTGTCTTCCAACACCTCCAGGTAATTCATAAAGTATTCCCTCTAGTCCTCCCACTTCATCACAGTGTCCCCCGGCTTGGGAAGGAACGGAATCGGTGTCGTAAGCAATGACGCTTGGGCACCCATTTCTACCCGTCTCTCTGGCTGCTCTTCCTCTCCCCTGGGGCTGCCCGGTGCACCCGACCTGCTCGGGTGTGCGTGGTCCTGCTGAGGACTGGATGTGCCCTCTTCACTCGACAACGCGTGTTCCGCAAGGGCCCCCTTGTGCATGGGCTCTGTTGCGCAGGGTGTGGGATATGCTGCTTGGGGTAGGTCGCTCCCCGTTCTCCCTCCGCTGCGCCTGGGCCCTGGTACTCACAGTGGGCACTGTCCTCTTCTTATCCTCGCCCACTTCCTGCAGGCTGCTCGAGGATGTACTTCTGTGGGGCTCCTGACCTTGCCTCTCCGACACAGCCGTGCCTGCTCTGCTTTTTTTTCTTGATTGCCCAGGGTTCGACCCTCAGCCAGTAGCGCTGTCCCCTGCCACGCTCTCCCTGTGTCCTGCCCAGTAGCCTCCTCGGTCATGGGGTGCTGGGTCCGGTCCTCAGTGGCCGGTGTGGCTTTTGCCTTTGCTTGTGCTTGTTCCCCCCCCCATTCTGTTTTCTCGGCCTAACCCGGCCTCGTCGCCACTGTGAAGATGTACTTTGCCCCCAATGACCACAGGAAGCCGAGGCTGGTAATATGCTATTTATTTAACACACAGGAGAGCACTGGGAGACACGTCTGCTCCGTGTTCTCACCGCACGCTCAATACCTCACCCAAAATGGCATCCGTGGTCCACGTCATCACGCAGCAGCATGAGAACTCGACCGCTACACTACAGTTACATGAGTATACGGACTGAGTGAGTGAAACTAGTGTCTAATTTAGGCCAGTATCTCAACAGAGGTAGTCTGTCACAGACTGGAAATATAGTAACATTCCTAAGGTGTGTATAGGCTTTTAATATAATGGCACAATTTCTTTTTGACTATACAGCGAATCAGCAGTGTTTCAATGTAAGTCTAGAGTGCGATAATCTATTCACATTGTAGGTTAAAGCTGTACCAACACATAACGCTTGCATTGATTCAATGTAGAAAAAAGATTAACATCTCTTTCTATAGATACGCAAATATAATGTTAACTTGGCCATACTTATATTCCTTTATATACTTTGAGCATTGTAGTATTTCCTGAACAAGCCTCTAATGGAATGCGGTTTTAAACCACAATGCTTGGCCAACTAAAAAGCATCCCCACACAATAGCCCCATTCGGAAGGGATTATGCCTTCTCCTGGGAGAGAAAGAGGGCAGGGGGTAAATGTATATGAGCTAATTAACCTACACTTTCTGACATGCCTGAGCATGTCCTGAGCCAGAGAAATAGAGGGAGACAGCCAAACCTCTGGCACTAGGCCTGGGCCGAGCTTGCAGAGTTTCACTTTGTGGGATTCTGCGGGGTTACCGATAAACTCCACCAAATTTGGTGGAGATCCGGGAGTGTGTGGAGTAGTACTTAAACATGTGCTAAATCTCAATATTTATTTCTAAAGATATTTTTAGTGCTTGTTCCAAGGCAACATACTTCTAAATGCCAATATGTACACAGTAACAGCTAAGCTTATACAGCCACATTGTCATGCGAGGTGGTGGTGCTAGTCACTTTAATGCATAATGTTAGGTAGGCGTAAAAAAGGCACTTTTGCAGCAGTGACATACGTGTCCACTGATTCTATGTGCCCCTGCCAGCGCATTAACTACCTGACCACTGAGTGGAAGACATTTTTGTGGTTCCTCGTGGTACGTGGTCCAGAAGATGCCGACCAGTGGAAGACTGTTAGGATGCTTTTGCAAAACACTACATCTCTAGGTCAGTGTACGCTCGGAAATCCTTTTCATGAGCACCATTGCAGGGCTTTTAGGCTCCAAGTAAGTGTGGCCTATTATGGGACATTCATTAACTGTTAAATGGCACCTCTCTCATCTAATATCATCAGAGAATAACTTTCAGTCATAAAAGTAGTGAATACGCAAAACAAATACTTCCTGTCACTGTCCAGCATGATAATGATGTTGACACAGCCTGACAGAAGGGCATGAGCTTGGATCTAAAAGTGTACACTTCAAGTGCCACATCCTGCTTAGTCTTCTCCACCCTCTACCCTCTGCATATGCCCTGACCCTCGGGTTGCTCACCTCGCAGATGGCACCAAAGGCTACACACTAGCATGCTCCTCTACAAGACAGCTATTCCTTCTCTGGGTCACTAGCTGTGCCGGAGCATGGCATCAGATACTCGGCCTGTCTAGGTGCTGCTCTACAAGCCAGTACGGGTGCTGCGACCCCTCCTGCTGCTGGTGATTTTCCTGGAAAAAAGTCCAAGATCAAGCAAGGCAAGACCTACCAGAAGAGCCCAAAACAAGACTGGTCCCAAACAACGAGGAGAACGGCTAAGAATAAAACCATTTGGCCTGTATCAAACTGGATTTCCCTGCCTGCTTGTGTCTTCTGAGCTAGTGCTGAATGATTAATTATGCCGGCAGAGTGGCGGAATTTATTAGCAATTCCATGTTACAAGAGTAAGGCAGAATTAATAAATTTCTCCAACTCTGCTGGCAGAATAAAAAATTCCACGCACCCCTACCTGGAACTACTAACAGGAGGGTGCTCCTTTGACATTTTAGAGGGAGGGGACAAGCTTTCTATGTTTTTTAGAGGCAGGCCTATAAGGTCTAGACAGGCTCTGACTGAATTCTGCCATCTTTAAAAATCCCATCATGCATTGCATCTGGGTGTTTAGGAATGGATGGATAAAATAGCATTTTCGGATTGAGCAGTGATGTCTGCCTTCTAGAACTTCCAACATCCACTTTTAAACACCTACACATGGGAATATCTCTGAAAAGTGCTGGAACCTGAAGAAGACAAAGAAGGGACACACAGCTGAAGCCTTGTATGGAGTACTGACATGGAGGCTGTTGCACCTCTTTCTCCAGGGCCATTTGCACAGGCATTCCCACTCCCTCAGGGGGAAAGTAGAAGATGGGCCTGCCGGGGACTATACAGGTGAGGGTTTCTCAGGAACTTCTGGGGTCTGTTCCTGTGGAAAGTACCCTCAGAGGGGGACTCAGGACTCCTGCTGGATACACAGGTGCTCTGCGAGTAACCATGAGACCATGGGGTCTTGGGAGTACAGGCAGGCAATATTACCTGCCTTGAGTGCCACAGGGTGCCTCTGAAGGAAGCCTGGGCCAAAGAAATTACAGGGAACCCAGACAGATGCTCAGGTCCTGGGTTATGTGCAGTTGCCTGCTGCAGGAAGGCGGTTACTGTGTATTGAAGCTTCGAAACAGCCATAAGATCAGACTGAGGATCTAAAAGAACAAGAAGGCAGGCCCTAAACTCTTCCCCATCATATGATCGACTCTGAATCTCGGATTTTACATAAGTCTTTGAGTAAGGTTTGTATGGAAGGGACTGTGGAGAAGAAAACAAAAGTTGTCCAATTGTGGGGATGAAACCCTATGAAACAGAAAAACAGGGAGTATCCCAGGGACTATCGATGCGTGTGCAACACCTATGAGTAGAATTAAAGGATGCTCTTATCTATGGTGGTGAACCAGCACACCACATCAAATGCACTGATAAACTAAACACTGCAGATTGATATGTAGAATAAAACAAAGATGTGAAGACTCTCCTTTGCCAGACGTGTATCCATAAAGTGGATATTGTGATAGAAGCAGAAGACTTAATGGAGACCCCTGAGAAGCCAATACAAGTTGGAAACATATAAAGGTCCCTCATTTTTAAAGAAAATAAATGAAGAAGCCAGCACTGATTATATCTAATTATTGGATCGCCAGACACTTTATCAGACACTGTCTTCACTTAGAGGGAAACTCCAAAGCCCGACCATGAGCCACAAACACTCTTCGGGATCCTCTCAAGCCAAGCACTTAAAAATGAAGAGCAAAAGACCCTTTTTAGATCCCCCCCAAAAAATTAACCCATACAGGACGCTTGAGTCTGCTGGCACCAATCAACTTTAGGGTATCAGGATATTTCATCGACCAATTGTTTCATACATTGCATAGCATCCTGATAAAATAAAAGGAATAACTGGATCCTATTGTGGCAACTCATGTTGATTTTAGCAATGAAATGACTTCGCAAACATAATCCTCAGATCAATTTGACTATTGCCCTCAGATCAATTGTACTATTCTTTTACACCATAACGTCTAAGACAAGGATTACCCTTCATATGTGGTGCATTAAAGACTGAAATATATATATCCCAGAGAATTACAAAGATTTTGTAGGAAGATGAGTTCCTTTGTGGTTATTTAAAGTAGAATTTACAGAAAGAGGTTATTTGCCATTCTATACCTCTGGCTGGTGCTCCCATCTTTTTCATACCAACACCAAGAAGGGGATTACTGGTCAGGCATTGACTAGAGAGAACGTAATGCAATAGCAATATGCAATAGATATCAATTCACCCCTCATATCCTTTCTTTTAATTCAGAGAAGCAAATACGACAATCTTGTGAGAATTAAACAAGTAGGCGATTGGAAGACAGCCTTTAATATCCAATACAGACATTGCAAATACTTGCCATTTGGTCTATGTAAGGCACCTGCGTCATTTCAGCAATTTGTCAGTGATATATACAGCCATTCCACTTAATGATATCTTAGTATTTACGAAGCCCCTTGAACAGCATTGAAAACATGTCAAAGAAGTTTTGAAAAGATTGAGGGAAAACGCCTTGATTGCAAAGATGGGAAAATGTCTCATTGAAGTGACTGAAGTGCATTTTCTGAGTTTCATGATCTCCTACCAAGGAATCTATATGGAACTCAACACATTCAAGGCGGTGCAAGATTGGCCATCCCCTAAGTACGTGTAAGAGATCCAATGACTTCTGATATTTGCTAACTTCTACAGGCAATTTGTGTAAGGGTTCCCAGAGACTGTAAGGCCTATGTCCCGAGTACTTCGGAAGAAAGTCCTATTGGATCTGGGAAAACAGCAGGAGAGGTGTTTGAAAGGCTTCACTTCTGTCCCCATTTTGTTACATTCGGATAGCGAGTTACCCTTTATCCTTGAGATGGATCCTCCTTCGTGTGAGCATGGAGCCAATCTGAAACAAAAAGATCCAGTGACTGGAGCTGTACATCCTGTAGCCTATTTTTTGCCAACTCTCAATTCCACAGAAATGTGTTATTCTACCTAAAATAGAGACATTTGGCCCACTGGGTGCACTACTTACAGGGGGCTCAACATTATTTTGGACGGAACATATAAACTACGACATCTAAAACCAATGAAGTACATGAACACTAAACATGCTACAGTGTTTTTATTCTTTTTGGGTTTGACTATAATACTATGAACTATATGCGGATGCTTTATTGAGACAAGGCAAAGACAAAAGACCAATCATCAGTCCTCCATCGTTCTGGCAATAACAGGATAAGATATCAGACTCTCAGTATAGAAGAGTGGATTTAGCAAAGAACAGAACATCGAAAGACAGAGAAGAGGCTTCTGTGACACACAGAAAGATCTTCATCCCAGATCGTAAACTTCAAGAAATAATCATAAAATGATCACATGCCTCCCCTGTAGCAAGTAAGTAATTTATTTGCACAGTTAATTAAAACCAATGCAATGCAATACAAAACATAAAAATTGAAGCACAATGTAAAATCACATATGTTTAAAACCATCATTGTATGAACATTTATGTTCTTTTCTTAGTAATTTTAAAATCATATCAGCCATTCAGTTATCTCGCAGTATTTGATATTAAGTATGATTTGTGTTACAAGACAAGTTGGAACCAAGTCAATTCAATATTCTGGACCTGGCATTTTGTCCCCCACAGCCTTCAAAAATTTTACCAAGCTGCAGCTCAATTGAGGGTCCTGAGATGAAAAGCATGTTAGTACTGCGCTCCTTCGTGTACGTATCCCAAGCCGAATAAAGTGTTGTTTTAAAAGGGATTTCCTCTCATCCAACAATTTCTCGCAAGAGCATAGTAAGTGAATCATGTCTTCTTCTCTATGACCGCATAGCCGGCATGACAAACCTGCTTTCTTTTTTAACCAGTGCGGGAAATGCTGGATGCAGGGCAGCAGCCCAAATCTGTATTTTAAGAAGCTCATTTTTGTCTTTTTTGCATAGCCCAAGCCCAAATAGTTCTGAGGAGCTTTTGCCGAGTAAGAATTCAAAATCATCCAAGCATGCGTTCTTTTTGCAAAAACTGTTTTGTCTTGTACCCACGACTGGTGTTTGATAGATTTCTTAACCAGTTTGTTGAAGGTTTTATGGTCTAAGGAGGATGCCCAGAGCTGTTCCAGCCCAGTGTTTACAAGACTTTTTGCAAGATATTTGGCTGCAGGCGAGGTCGAAGTCTGCTCTATTTCGCTCCATAGATGATCGTTCAAGGTTCCCTGTGCAGATTTCCTCACTTTGTCCCATACACAGATGTAGGCCCCCTGGCGTCCCAGGAGCTGTTGTTGAATGCCAAACTCCAGCCTAATCTGTGATGGGGAGGTCCACTTAGGAAGACTAAAGATGATTCTATATGCGGCTGTGATTGTATTGTCAAGTATTATTGCATCTCTGCCTCGTAAAACCTCACTTCCATAAGTGATTGTTGGCAGAAGTTTTGCTCGGATAGCTTGTACCAGTGGTGTTAATGATGGACCAGATAGCTTGTTATTCAAGGTTTTTAAAGCAATTGCAGGATATTCACTAATACAGAAAAAACTTTTCAATTGGTGGTAATTTGCAATTTCTTGTAAAAATGCACCAAATGGCATTTTTTAATGTGGCATGTGACGCACATACATGCCTATAGGGCATGTATGTGCGCCATATGCACACACATGCTGATTTCAGGGGTGCAGCAGGGTGTCCTTGAGACACCCCTGCACCCTTGAAATCAATCTCATTTTGCGATTAGCAAATTGCGAATCGCAAAATGAAATGCATTTCACAATCATTCCTACGGGCCTCCTGGCCCATAGGAATGAATGAGAAATTATTCCTTATTTGCAAATTCGCAACTTGCAAATTCGCAAATAAGGAAGATTAAGGAATCACAAAAAAAATGCTATTTTTTACATACATACCGTTTTGCGATTTCTATATAGCGATTCCTTAAAAATCGCTATTTAGAAATCGCAAAACTGAATTATGATCCATATGGCCATTGGTGAGAAAAGAACAGAATGCTCACCTGATTCTGGTGCCTATCAACGTTATCTAATATAGCACTGCCTCATATCCAAATAAATGTGTTTATTTCTATAGTTTTGCATTCTCAAATTACATACTATCTCAAAAAGCCTCCATTATATTCCTAAAACCCATCATTAAAAATTTGCCTTGACTTCAAACGTCTGATTCTTGCCTCTCCTTTTCTTTCCACTGATCACCTCCTTCCTTTTCATCCAATGGATTCCTGTTCTCTCTGAGCACATTATAGTCTAAGTCACTTGTGTGTCTGCCTTAAGTTCTGTTGTTGTAGTTCTGTAAATGAACCCCACTTCATTTTAAAGGTCACAAACTTTAATGTCCAGTTTCCACCAGTCATCTGTCTAAACTATCATATTTCTTCAGGCCCCCACTAATGATCACAAAGGAATCCTATCAAGGTAATGCCCATTGGACTAACCTTAGTTTCCAGAGTAGCATGCTGCGCAGTGTAACTGGCTTCAACACCTCATCAGAGGTAGTAAACACTATATAAATTCAATTACAGCACAGCTACAGTATATTTTATTCCATTGGAAAATAATGCCACTTCTCCCACCCTAGAATCAGTCTTTCTCAAAGAAATCATCAGGTTGCTTGGACTTCTCCATGCAGAAAGAGGGTCTGAATTCATAGTTCATATTTGGAGAACAGTGTTAAAAAACTTGGTGTGATACATTTTATGTCCACTACTTATCATCCCTAAACAGAGGGACAGAGAGAAAGACTGAATCAACCCTTGACCAATATTTGAGGTATTGTCACAAAGATGGGTGCAGGGGATTGCAATTGTGAATTTTTCATGCAAGACTTGTATACCTTTTTGGAATATTTCACATTTTACTGCTCCACAGGTTTCCATCTTTTCATTTGGCAACTTGCTATTTCCTCCTCTGTAGTTCCTTCATACTTTACTACAAGACATACATAAGGGCTAAGATTCAACATTAATTATCATAAAGGCTAAAGCTCAGTAGAAAGAAGTTTGCCAACAGGAAACGCTGTGTGGGCCCAGTGTTGAAGACAGGTGCAAGGGCCTGGGTATTTATCAATTATTTGTCTGTTCCAGGGTCTCATCCCAAGCTTTAACCAGAATTTGTAGGACAATTTTCAAAAGACACATTATTTGTGAAGTACACACTAGAATTGAGGTTCATGGATTATTGAAATATTCATCCTGAAGGTGATATCTCCAGAATAAAGTTGCCATCGCCTATACTTTGGTGAATCCTCTTCCTGCTTTAGTTGATGGAACACCTGAGTATAAAGTAGAGGAACTACATTGCTCAAAGTACCATTGAGGGACAACTATAATATCTGGTAGGGTGTTAGGGGTTTGGTATATCTGATAACTCCCGGGAGCTTTCCATGCCTCTAGATAGGTAAGGCTGTTTCATAGAAAGTTTCCCCACAAACCCAGGCATAATGGAAGGAGGCCTTTCGGAGGGAGTACTATCTTGTTTTGGACTAAGAGGCCACATAAGAGAATTAGATGAAAAAAGGGGCAGTGGAGACTACAATCATGCTGGACATTAGCTTCCAGGGTGGAGTCTGAAACGGGATGCCCTAGTCACATGAAGACTGATAGTTGTCTTTCAGGTCAGAGAAAGCAGAGGGTTAGTGGATGTAGAAAAACATATCTGGCAACATTGATTGTTTAAACACCCTCACTCTACATTACAGTTCACACCCGTAATTTAATTCCCTCACCTTTGTTGTTTTCCTCTAAGAAATCCAGTTTTGACTCATTTGGAGTTTTTGGCATCAAAATGAAGGTTAGCAGGAATTCTACAACAAATCAGATGTCTCTCAATATGTCCAAAAAGTAATTCTCACTCTCCACTTGGGTGGTTGTTACAAATGAGCTAGCTAAGGGTATTGATTGTGTACTTATATGTTTCTTTCCTTTTTTTGGTTGGGATGTAGGTGGTGGTAGTATGGTGCTGTCTTGAGGTGGAATAGTTGAGACTAGAGTGAGTGGTAAATTGACTACCAGGGTCCTAGATATTGTAGTTATTATTTGGTTGTGGGCAGTGCTTTTTTATTAAATGTAAGACAATATGCTCTAAAATTTCTAAAGATAATATTTCACATCTAGGGTGTGTTATGTGAAGTCTGGGCTATGATGTTCTCACCCAGTGGTGATGTTCTGTCATGGTGTTTTGATCTTGTATAGTTACTTCATTTAACTATAAGTGGCGAACTTCAGTGTTTTTTTTAGATTAACTATAATGTTGCTTTAAAATGTATTTTTTCAGAGAATGAATATATTTTACCTAGTGGCGGTTGCTACTTGGTAGTTAGTTAGGACTATGTTTTCATGGGAAAATATTTGTTTGTTTTCCTAATGACTTTAGCACTGTTCTGTTCGATAAACCTTCACAAACCTTTCCAAAACAGTCCTACTTTTTAGCTAGCTTATGTATGGAAAGTTTCTGGGTGATTTTTTAATATGAGGCTGCGAAAAAAAGGAGTCCTACAACACATTTTTCCCCATTCATTTTTCTGTAGGAACTTTAGACACAGCTAAACCCCCCAATGAGCAGATTTACACCAAATTCGACATAAAGCTAGATCTTGGTCCAGAAAGAATACTTTTTGTGAGTTGGTGTAATTCCATTCAGTAATTTTTGAGCCTAAAATGCTAAACAAATTGTATTTTGCATGCTGCAGGGGATCCTCTGGGCCAAAAAGACTCATGGTGAGATCTGATTGGTTGCACCACATCAACAAGGATGTGGCAGCAGCCAACTTAGAACTCGGGACTCAGTCCTAAAAAAAGATTAAAAATAGATATAAGGAGGAAGGGTATGGATAGCCTGACACACCCCACACACCCCGAGCCATAAGGCCAAAAATGTTTTCTTTAAATGTTACTAATAATTTGTGGAGGGTTTGTGAATCCACAATAATTATCTTTTTTTAAGTGTGGTCTCCCACTCAATTTAGAACAATACACCCTAGGGTGGGCCTCAGGCCAGAGAGGCGATGCATTAATCATTTAGGGAGAAAGGGGCCTCCTCCACAAGCCTCTATGAGTCCCCACGCCCTGGGGCCAATATTTGCGTAAAGCGGATAGGGCATGCTGCCCCCTCCCTAAGCCTAAAATGGCTCAGGGATCCCTTCCCTCAGCTTTGAACGAGGGACCTGCTGTGCTATGCCCAAAGTGGGCAACAGGACAGCCCACTAAAAAAAAAATAAAGAGTGGGGCAGTAGGCGGCCTGGGGCTCCCTGTGCAGCACCCAAAAAACAATAGTCTGTGGTGCCCTGGGTGGGCATGGAGGAACCCCTTAAATAAAAAAATAAAAATAGCTGACTTCTGCACGGGTGCATAGGGCTTCTTGCAGGGGAGCTGGAGGGGCTGTGGTGGCCATGGGGCTCCTCCGCAGCCCCCTAAGCAAACAAAAAACACTGGGTGTCCTGGGTGGAACTGGGAAACCCATAATTCTTTTTAAAAACAGGGAAAATGTGAATAGTAAGTTGGTGGCCGCAGCTGCCTATTTATTATTCACAGCTTCTTCAACAAGCACCCCATATTTACATATTTACATATTTTTTGTAATGTCCCTTGAATGGGCAAAGGCACCATCAATCTTTTTTAATGTTGTTGAAGGCTGCAGGTTGATATGCAGCCACCCAGCAACATTACAAAAAAAACAGTAAGTGTCCTGGGTCCTAAGATCCATGACCAAGGCGAAATTAGCATAGTTTGTTAAAGAACTTCCCAGGTTGGAGTTTTTGCTCTACAGCTGGGAGTGTAGCACTATTTAGGAGAAGGTTCTACAGCTGCATTTTATGTGACTTGAAGATGTAGAAAAAAAGATGCAATTTATTTTTGTGTTTGTTTTTCATGATTTTGGGCTGAAAAATGTTAAAAGAAAGACTCAGGACCATGTTTTTTTTTTCAGTATGATTATTTACTTTCACGTGATTGAATCACAAAATGTAACAATTAAAACTAAGTAAAAAGAAGGAGTCACTGAAATTTTTGTGATAAAATTGTGTTAAACATTTTCATAGTAAACCATCTAAAACATTATATTGTGTGAATTATGGAAATATACATTTGATTAAAATTATTTGCAATTTTCGGCAAAAAATTATCAATCTGCTTTTTATATATATTGATAGGCTCACCCTATTAATAAAGCCAATAGGCTCACTTTTTATATTTTGGTGTTGCAGAACGCTGTGCATGCTGGTAGGTAGTGTTGGCTGCTCAGAGGTTAGGCCCTGCATCTAACCTTAAGCCCTGCCAGGATGTGGGTGCCTGCGAGGGGGGGGGCTGCTGCAAAGCACCTGCCGCGCACAGCTGAAGGGCATGTGTCGCATAGTATTGGCTTCATGCAGGGGGGGGGGGGTCGGCTGTAGGTGCTGCAGGAAAAAGCTACTGCGCACAGCCAAAAGCTGTACACTGCAGTGGTTTTTGCGGCCATATGTAATACCAACTTCTACAGAGTTCAAGGGCTGTGCACAGTGGGGGAGGGTTGGCTTTACAAACGGTGATAAAATATTACCTTATGGGAGAAAAAACTAAACATTAACTTACAAAACAAAAGATTAAAGTGATGTCGTAGCTAGGTGAAATTGTAAATGAAAAAAGAAACATTACAATTCAATAGTTACCAGTGCCTTAACGAAATTATATAATCAGCATCCTCGCCATGCACTGCTTCTTAGCCCACATATTACATTTCCTATGACATCTTCTAAGACATTATTGATAATATCACTGCAACATTTGCAGTGAAATTATTGTTGCGAAAACTGTGCAAGGAGGGGCACGTGTTATAGTACCTTAGGCCTTAGAGCACAAGTTATAGTAACTTGAGATAACTATAGCTGGTGCATTTCAGTGCTTTTTTTAAATTTAAATTTCACCTAACTTTAACGTCACTTTATCTTTAACTCTTAACTGTTACGTTCATATAATATGACATTTTAAATTATTTTAATGGACAATTGTTTATTGTTTAAGATGTGGATGACTGCCATGAATTATGATTGTACTTTTGATATTAATGAAACATGTTTTCTTTATTGTCAAACTTGTGATGATGAGAACGCAATTTCCGCTTTTCTGACACCCAAGGAGCCTCTGATTCAGACAGTAGGCAGATGGCCAAATGAGGCGCACAGTTTGTCACCCTAAATAACCTACATATATCTGAGCCAAACAGATTAACTGCAGGTAGTCTGAGATTTGCCATCACTGACCTACTGAAGAGACGTGCAAACGTAGCCAGTTCCTCGGAGCAGTGCTGGTCTACAAACGCAGCTTTGTGTTACAGTTTGAGTGCATTAAATCATTAAACTTACCAGCCACAACTGCATTTATTTACATTACGCAAAATAAAAATAAAAAGTGTCTAAAGAAACGCCTAAATATGTCCATGTTGCAGTATTAAACATAGGGATTGTCAGTTCATGAGCTGGTCCTGACTTAAATAAAAGTTGTCATTTGTGAGATATGCCCTTCCCCCTCACATGAGGTCAGTTGATAAAAGGCGGACTAATTGGATCAATTGGCATGGTATTTGCTACATTTTACTACGGTCGCTGTTTAACTTTGTATTTCAAGTGTTGTAGTTGATTTTTGTAGTGGATTTGTGGGGTTACTTAGATATGCTGAAAGAACTGGGGTGCTTTCGTGAGTTTTTTCATCATCTTTCTTTCGTCCATTCTGTAGTTGTCTGAGTGCAATGGTAGAAGTGGCAATAGAAATGGTGTACCAATGATGTGTTGTACTTCAGGACGGACAATCTACTTGACCTAGTGTAGCAGATTTTTTAAATATTTTGTTTGCTAGAAACCGCTCTAAAAAATGGGAAATATCGATTTCTCGTTTCTATTTGCTACTCAAGAAACACGCTGACTCCTGCCTTTTATAGTTGCTTTATTTGTGTTTCTAGAGTTCAAAACAACCGGTAAAACAATGTGCGACTTGATCAATGTTCAGTGCATTTTACATTCTCTCTCTTTCTCTCTCCTCCTCCACATGCATTTTCCCGCCATTTGCCTGCAACTTCATTCTACAAGCTACTCATGTACTAACAGATTATAGTGAATTCTATCTGAGGTGATAAATCCCCCACAGGTCCTAATTCTTTGACTCAAGGTCTCAGTATTAACACCAACAAATCACATTATATGTTCACCTAAATTGTAATTCAATGTACAAATAATGTATGGATTAGCCAGAGTTATTTAGATATGTTTTCTGTGTTGCCATTTATAAGTGTAAATGTATTTTTTCTAAGGTAAATATAGAATAGACAACCTAATTAAATTACAAGATTTTAGAGCCCACAACTAGATTAGATAGCACATTAACGTTCCCCTTAACATTGTTGGAGATAAGACAGGTATTAAAATCTTTGGCAAGTGTTAATGGGATGGACCGCATCACACTCAAATCTTATAAAGGTATATAGAGATTGCTGTACCCCAATTACTGTAGGACTATGAAGTATTTCTCCCCTCTTGAGTTCTTCCTCCTTGCTCGGGAGGTCATACAGTCTTGTTGAATGCGGTAGAAAACTAGCCAGAACATTACGCATCTTACTAGCCACCCTTGTTAAATAATTTGGGTAATAAAATACTTGTGAAATTCTGACCTTGATGGCACTCCTAGTTTTGTCAGACTCATCTTTTACTTGTTTTTTTTACAGCCAATGACAAAAATACATATTACCCATGCTTTCCAAGCTGTCAACGTTTTCCTTGAAGCTCAAAAGAAGATAGATTTTTTTTAGACTCAAAATAACCAGTTGAGGTGGTTGGCAAGTGAATTTTTCATCAACTTTTATTAAATGGCTTGGATTGTTGTATTCCACCTCTTTGGATCTGATTTGCTAAAAGGGTTCAATAAACAACTCACTAGCAGTGAGGGCAGCAAGAAAAGTGTGCACTTGTGTGTTATCTGGGAAGTTTGTCATTCAGTTACAATCACGCTTCTGTGGTCCCACTGCCACTGGGCCACTTACAACATAAGTGGGGTATTAGAATTAATTTGAAAATGGTAGGACCTGAAAGGAGACATACAGATGATATGCAAATATCGTTGATAGACTTTAAATACCATGTTTTTGATTGGCCAAATTGTTTTTAAAAAGAATGACTGGTACGAATGAGGAGTACGGCGGGAATCGACAGATTGGCTGATTCAGAGACGCGTTAGAAGGGAACGCGGCAGGTTACAGGTCAGTGCAAGGGACCTTGGGGAATCACATATGAGGCTCCAGCGACAAAATAATAGAAATGGTGATGTTATAGAATAGTTACCCACATAGCCACTTGCTTGGACTCGTAGGTGCTAAGGAGGGCCACCCCACACCACAGTGTCTACCTGGAAATTGCCACGTGAGTGCCTCACCGAACTGGTGTTCTGTCACGAGCATGGGACGTATATCCGGAAGCACTTCATACTAAATTCCGGAATGGCGACATCCAGACTAGTAGAATCGCACACATTCAAAGTAGCCGCCAGAGGGCACTGCATACAACAAATGGGGGTGCGTCAAACACTAGACAAATCACTAAAACATGCAGAGACAACATTAGCGACACTGACGAAAAAAGCAGACGTGAACAAAGCTACCCCAGCCCAGGTAGCGGAAGCCAGGACAGCCCAAGCAGAGATACTGTGGGATCTGCGTAAGTATAACTTCAAGGAGTATGCGGCCAAGTTACATAGAGAGGGTAGCAGGGCCGGGACGCTCCTGGTGTGGTTAGCCAAGCAAGAAACAGATGTAAAGCCAGCCACGGAACTCCTGGACAAAACCGGGACCCCCGCCATGCACAGTTCAATATCCTGAACATTTTCTATGACTACTAACTACACACCCATATATCAGACATCAGAGCAGGATATACACAGGGAAATATCCCAATTCTTGCACCCTATACTAATGTCTTGCATCTAGACAGCGCACAAGGATGCCTTGGAGGACAGATTAAGTTGCCCGAGGTCATACGGGCCATCAGAGTATTAGCACCCAACAAAGTGCCCGGAATGGACGGTTTCCACTTAGAATACTATGCTACCTTCTCAACACACTTGACCCCTCGGATAGTAATGATGTACGACACAGCATTAGAGAAGGGTGAACTCCCAGGCTCGCTCAGGAAATCCATCCTAGTCACCTTCCCAAAACCGCATAGAGACCCCACACTCCCAGCCTCCTACCGACCCATAATACTGCTAAACGCAGACCGTAAGATACTGGGTAAAATATTGGCGGACCGCTATGTCCAGGTGCTCCCACCCCTGATACACCCAGATCAATGTGGTTTTGTTACGTCACGTAATACCTCCCAGAACCTGCACCGGCTGTTCCTTATCCAAGACAGAGCGAGAGCCCCATTCCCTAATGCAGCATGCCTCATCCTAGACCTCGAAAAGGCCTTTGATACCCTCTAATGGCCATATCTATTCGCTGTCCTGCGAAAGATAGACGTGGGGCCCATCCTGATGGCACACACACAACTTTCCTTCAAGGGTCTATACTCAGGGGTCCGGATGGGCAAGTACATCTCCGCCTCATTTTCGATAGAGCCTGGCACGAGACAGAGGTGCCCCATCACCCATCTTGTTCGCGCTGGCGGTGGAACTCCTGGCAGCACGCCTGCGTCAGGGAGGCAGGGCTTGGGGGATTCCGATAGCAGACACTATACACTGTGTCTCCCTGTATGCAGACTATCTTTTGGTCTATGTCCGGGACATCACCAGTGACTTAACCTCGATCTGGACAACACTGTGGGACTTTGCGAGGGTCTCCTGTCTGCGCGTCAACGGAGACAAATCAACGATTTACCCACTGAGACCCCACCTGGCCCCACTGGATATTTCCATTGAAGATCAGCAACTCACCTGATGCACTGCTGCACCCAGATAAGACTATATCACTTCCCGGAGGAAATATACGAGGGGAACCACTGCAGAACACTAGCGTGGATAAGAGCAGCAGTGAGCTTCTGGAGGACATTGCCCCTAGCCCCCATAGGTCAGGTAGCGCTTGCAAAAATGATCATGATCCCCAGATTACTCTACCACTTTGCCAACCTCCCAGTAATACCACTGCTCTCTTTCTTTCGAGAGCTGAATACACTCCTCACCTCCCTGATATGGGGCGAAGGGAGACATAGAGTCGCCTTGACCACCCTGTACTTACCAACAGACCAAGGGGGATTGGGAGCCCCTGCTTTTGAAGTGTATTTCCTAACGGCCCAACTCCAGTGGTTATCACACTGGGCAGCGGAGCGTCACATGGGGGAGAAAATAGCCAGTGACGGATGAATACCCCTCCCGGCTATTCAGCGATTACTAATGCCAGGTACCAAGCCAGTGTGAACCTATCTGCTAGAGGTAACTTTTGCCCGACAGTGTGTGCAAAAAATCCATCACATGTCCAGAGGTACACCCATGTACTCTCCCTTGTTACCGTTGGTGGGATTGCCCAGACAAGAAAAATATTTCACTACCCGCACCTAACAGGTATGGACAGAACACTCACTTATCGAGATGGAATCCCTATTCATAGATGGCCAACTTAGAACATATGACCAACTAGCGGACGAGTATGATCTCCCGCCGGGACAGTTCCTGCTACACAGATAACTGTTAGAGAGTGGCCGCCAATACTGGACCCTAGATGAAGGAGAACCCCTGATCCAGATAATCAAAAGAGAACGGACACTGGTATCTGCAAAAAACCATTAGTTTTTATCGAAAACCCTCATAGACATCCTGGAGTTGTTATAGCGGTATATCTTTTCATCCGCCCCATCAGGAGTCTTGGCATCGTCATAGGGTCAACGATTAACGTGCAGTATGCCTGCCTCACCCGAGGCTACTTCTGGTGAATGCAGAAGTGTCCAGAAATGAAAAAAGGAAATCTAAAATATAATGACTCAGCCAGAGGAACTTGGCTTTTAATATAAAAAATTGACTGGTCACTACTATTAAAAACGAAATTGGGATATTAAGGTAGTTGAGTTACTAAACTACCATATCATTATTGTAAAAAGTCGACATGTTTCAGCTCGTCGTGCCCACAGAGGGTCAGTAGAGCTTTCGTCAGGACATAAACAGAAAAACACAAAAACAAAAATAGAAATGTATAGCACATATACCCTTTATGTGTATGGTGAAGATCACACAATGGAATTTCCAAGCTGTGAAAGAAATCAATGAAATAATTGTCACAAAAGTATGTTCACTGGGTTCAGGCAGACATCTTTTAATTGCATAATTATATGCGGGGACGTGGGTTAACCGGATTACGGCACAACCCTCGTGGGGTGAGTATGTAGGAGAAGTATCGTGGGTTTCAGAGTAGATGGTGAATACTCATAAGCTTTTTATTTTTGTGACAAAGCTGTGCTTACAGGGCTAAGGTGGATGTCAGATGCAGCGCGATCATCGACAGTGCACTTGTAAAATACGTTCAATAGGAGTGATTACGAGGTGACAATTCCGGCTGCATTTACACCCACACTTTCGGACCACCAAAAGTATATCGGTAGTTTAGGAACCGATATCAACACCCAGAAACACAGGCACCTTACATTACATGTCACAATACAGTGAAGCTGATGGGGAACGAAGTAACAACTCCCGGGTAGGGGCCATCCGCCAGGTTACGCCCCAATACAAGAGCCACTACAGATGAGAAATCGGACCAGTATGATGCATATAACAAACATTGCTGTATAGTGTATACAGACTCTAACCTGTAAGGCCTATGAAAGCTTTGCTGTACATTGTAAGCTGTAAAATTAATGTGTGCGCAAATCGATATACATGACCTGTATCACTCTAAACTGTGTGTTTTCTGAAATGATAAAATTCAATTAAAAAATGTAAACAAAAAAAAAGTAGGAGATTACAAAGCTTTAATTGTAATCCTTTACCCAGCCCATGCTCCATCATGAGTGGACTGCAATTTGTGACTTTGTCCTGCTCCAGCCTGGCCAGACACCCACAGTTGGTGCTTTGTACTTTAGTTTTTGGTGCTTTTTTCACCTAAAACAAAAAAAAACTCATATACTGGTGGGACCTTTTTCTTGTTTTGGTGTCATTCTGTTTCTTAAAATGTACTCTATGTTTGTACATTTGTTTGAGATGTGTCTTGCGTTGTGTTTTCACTTTATTACTGTTGCATGAATATTTTACAGATCACCTCTATATTAAGCCTGACTGCTTTTGTGCCAAGCTGTTAGAGAGTTAGCCGCTTCGCTGCGGCGCAAATTCTCCCAATGTGTGGGAGAATCTCACGCATGCGGAAATCGGATGGCCGGGGGCCATCTTCCGCACACGCCAACCGTGACGTCAGACGGCTGGGGGGCCGTCCGACACACCAAAGAGGTTAAGCAAAGGTTTATTTATTGACATTTTTCGCTGAACCAGAGAAGGCCTGTGTTTGTTATTTGAGTGGGGCTTCCACTCCTCTCAGCTAATAATCCAATTTCTCATACATAACCTCCTTACAATTTAGAAAAACAGTGTGCCCATCGGGGAGCAGCTGGCAAATGTGATGAATGCCCATCTGTAGTGTTTTTCTGGAAGCACGATGCGAATGCAATCAAATGTCTAGAGTGCCAAATACATTAAAGGAAGCAGTAAGTTAGGGGCATATGTATCAAGCAAATTTTGATTCGCAAACGCTGCAAATCGCAAAAAAGCAGCGTTTGCGACTCAAAATTTGGAAAACGGTATCTGTGAGGATAATCGCATCGCAAATTTAAGGAATCACAAAAATGTGTGATTCCTTAAGTTTAAGTAAGCATTTAAGGAATCACAAATTGCAATTCCTTAAATGCTATGTATGAAGCACCCAAGTTGTGCGATTACTCATTAAGAAATCGCAAATTACCACCAACTTCAAGTTGGTGGTAATTTGCGATTTCCTTCCCAAATGCACTTTTTGGCATTTGCAAAGGTGCCATGTGGCGCACATACTTGCCCTTAGGGCATGTATGTGTGCCATGTGCGCACTCATGTTCATTTTAGGTGTGCATCAGGGTGTCCTTATGACACCCTTGAAATTATTCTCAATTTGTGATTCTCAAATTGCGAATCGCAAATTGAGAATGACTTCCCATTCATTCCCATGGACCTCCTGGCCCATAGAAATGAATGGGAAAGTATTCATTAATTGCGATTTCGCAAATTGCTAATCGCAATTAAGGAATACTAAGAATTCGCAAAAAAATTGTGATTTCTTTAATACATCCCTTTTTGCAATTCTCAAATAGCGATTTCAAAAAAATCGCTATTTGAGAATCGCAAATGAGGATGTTGATACATATGGCCCTTAGTTCTTTAATTATGTCCATGGCACTATAAACTTATCAAAAGGACTAGGATTGATCATCTCCAGTCTCTGGCACTAAACACATTATAGATGGACTATTGTTTGCAATAAAAAGAACACTTGCTTATGGATAGTCCATAATGGTGGACAAGCCCTGTGAGCTGCTACAAGTGAAAATATAAAATAATGAGCTTCGGATAATAAGAAATAGCCAGAAACAAAACTGGAATATGCATATTCACGCTGCACAGCAAATTTGATGAGATCACCTGCGAATATTAACAGGTCCGGTTTAAAAAAACCTTCTGCAGACCTAGCCTTGATCGAGAGGTATTTTACTTTTTTCCAAGATATATTATTGTTAAACCAAACTCACTTGCTAATGTGTTGTAAAGCATGTCACTGACAAGTGCTTTGGTCTTACTCCTGCTATCCCTCTACAAACCATTCAAATCTTTTTAGGTTTCGAACCTGGCGAGGGGCACGAAGTGCCCCTCCCAGTTTGAAAACTATTGTCTTCAGTATGGATGTCGGCCCCGCCTCTGCGTCTCATTGGCTAGCTCCATAAATGAAGGCTAGCCATTGGGAGGCAGAGGCTGTCAATCGCGCTTTCTCACGAAAACGCGATTCGGGGGCGTTTCTGGTGCTTTTTTTAAGCCCCGCCCCTTTGTCCCGGGCCGCGCTGCGATTGGCTGCCGGCCCGGGACACCCCCGTGATGTCATTTCCCGGGCCGCGCTGTGATTGGCTGCCGGCCCGGGACCTGACTTGTTTTAACATTATTTTCAGTCATGGTGCACAGCAGGTACCGTGCTGTATAGCATGGCGAAAAAACATTGCGAAGTTTCAATTCTCCGTCGTTTCATAATTCCTGTGCCTCAGATAATAACTAGAATACCTGAATACGATAATAAAACTGAATTCATTTCTACTGAAGTCACGAGCTAAAATCGCAGTCCGAAAAAGACTTGAAATATTTCACTTTGAACACAACAAAATCTAGCCATTAAGCTGGTGTGCCCAGCAGAAAAGAGAACATAAGGGTTACACATTAAGGCTAGTTGTTATTGGTACATTTTTGAGTTTAACATTGTGTCACTGTGAATGTATGCTAGTCCTCTGTCTATTTCCTTTCTCCTGAACAGGAAGTTATTCTACGTATCTAAAGCTGCGCCTGCAAACGGGACTTCTGTCTGCAACGAAACCTGTGAGAGCGAGAAAAAGTTACTGTGCTTGGTGAAGTGCAGATCCGGTGCCCTAGCTCATAGAGGAAAGGAAGGAGGCAGACGTATCTCGTCAGTGTTTATTTATCTATTATGTTTGATATTTTTAAAAACGGGTGTGAGTTTTGCCTTATCTTACCTTCTTGGCGGCTCGGCATAAAGTGCCTAGATTAGTTTTATGAAGCAGAAGCTCACCTGTCAAAAACATGTCTGAGTTGAATGCTGTGTTTTAGAGTGTAGGCAGTTTCACCGAGACGTGTAAGCACACCCTCCAACACAGAAGACCGCTGTTAATGTTGTGCTTTATGAAAGGGAGTGGGTAGCTGTGGAAATATAGTCATTTTTTAAAAAAGAGGTGACCAAGCCTTGCTGCTGAACGTCAAAGGGTCGAGATCTAACTAGTCCACTCACTACGATTGCCTGCTTATTATCAATAACGCAACAAGTGGAATGTGCTGAATTTAAAAATGGCTGTCGTCACTAGTGCATATGCTATGCATGCGCTTGTAGTTGAATGTGCGTGAGGGATTGTGACCAAACCACAAAACATGATTATTATGGACTTTGTGCACCTTGGTTTTATGTGCATGCTAGTACACAGTGCCACAAAAAGGCGATTTAATAAAGATTGTGGAGGTGTCGATACAATAGAAACATGAAAAGTGTATGTGCATGCTAGGGTGATACTGGTCATCTCTTATATTGTGGAGAGTATGTTTGTGTGCACGAGGGTGTATGTTTACTAATCGTTTGCCCACATTTGTGCGCAGACTTTTGTTACACTGTTTATTTGTGTCTTTGGTGCAGAAACGAACGTTCCGAGTGGCTTTTTGTGACATACATACCAACATTTCAGGAGAGCAAAGTGGGAGATTAAAAAAAAAATCGGGACAATGGGACTTTGAATCGGGTTAACGGCATGTATGGGCTTTGGAAGTGTGCTGCTGTAGGATCGGACATTTGAAACGCAAATGCACGTTTTTTTCTTACCTTTCAGAAGCATGGAGCATAAGGCAGGCAGAGAGGGTGATGCAAGTGTTGGCACTGGCCTGGTTGTTGGCAGTGCATGCATGAAACAGCCCCCCCACTCCCCAAGTAAGTAGCAGGTCTTTAAAAGACGATTCCCTTGTTAATTATGTCTAGTGTCCAGAAGAGTTCGGGACAATCGACCTCACATAAATGAATACCAATGACCCAGAGGGGAGAGGGCGTGATTAACGGCGCATTTCAATGGCCCAAAATGCGGATTTTTATGTTCCATTGATTTTTCACGATCAATAGCTTGTATCTGCATAAATAGGCTGCACTAGCACATATGGAAATATCTTTATTTATGTTATTTGTTCATTTTGAAGGTGTCCACGACCACGTTGCCAACGGCAAGCAGTAGATTTATTACTGGTGCATTCAAATGAGATATTACAATTAGAAATAGAGGATTTAGACGGTGAACTGCATGAATTGTGTTTAGTGTGGGTAAAGCACAGCTCGTCACCGTGTCCAAGCCTTTCCCATGGAAACAGAGAGAAGTAACTGGGGAAGGACTATAATAGTTTTGCTACATATAAGACTTTTTTTCCCTTTTTATATTTATTTTATTGGTTTTAAATTCTATAGATCTACAGTGCATTTATCAAATACACGCTTAACAGAAAATCTCTTTAAAGTAGATACCTCTTCAGCTGTTGATAAAAACAAACCACGTAGATTTGGCGAATTTAGGAGAGTTAATGGTCGGAACATTGCTCTGCACTGTTGCACACACAACATTGTCATAATTATCATAGACCAAGCAACATGGGAAATACAAAGAAAAGTAACATTTCATGCGCCTCACAGGTCACCGACGTTTCTCCATTCCCTATTGTTCCATGAGTTGGACCTTCAAAAATATGTGAAAGAACTACACATTTTGAATTTCCATCAATTAATTCCAGCTTGTGCCTGAAACTACAAAATGTATTTGCGAGTGAGCAGGGCAATTCTAATTAGATGTATTTCGCGCCGATAAAATGCTTTATAAGAGTGAAAAAACAGCCATATTTTTGGTGCCATACTCACATGAAATAAGGGACAGCAAACAACTATTTCATTCACTTGAAATGGGACAGTGTTAGTATTGGACAAACGATAATGTTTTCTTTGTTATTGGCCCTGCGAAGGGGGTGGGTTTTGATGTTAAATGACCAACTTCTGTACCTTGACAGTTCTTCGTGATGCTGTACTGCACAATTCTTCGTTATGCTGTATTGCTTGATGTCACATCCGCCTTTTGTAAGGTCTTAAAATAAAATCAATAACATTTGTTATAAAACAAGCACTGGCGTTGCCAATAGGTTTCGCATTTGGAAAGTTGGAGCTATTGGTTTTGTAAATGACATTTTATATTTATATATTGTTATTGACAATGCCAATAACGATATATAAATATAAAATGTCATTTACAAAACCAATAGCTCCAACTTTCCAAATGCGAAACCTATTGGCAACGCCAGTGCTTGTTTCTTTTTCTTTTTTCCGTTTTGGCCTTGAAGTGCAAATATGTCTACAAACCTGTATTCTTGAATTTGAAATAAAGAGTTCTTTGAAAATGCTGTATTCCAATTCATTGTACATTGAACTGAAAATAAAATAACCACTCATGACAAAGTTAATTCGGTGCACTTCCATTACTTCAACCTCATTGGTGACACGTCTACCATTACTTTCATCTGCAATTGCAGACATGCCATTAGTTTGAGTACTGCATCAGGACCTCACTTCAATGGCAGGCAAATAATAGCTTCAAAAAGTAATATTACAATTAAACAACCCTTAATCCATGGTAAATATGTATTTAGATCTAACCTTATACCACAAAATATAAACATAATATACATTTAAATCTAGTCAGTTTAGTCATCCAATAAATATTTTTCAAAGTTTTCAAATGTCTTTAACATGCCTTTCCTGATTACGTATAATGATGTAATTAGTTGTAGAGAAAAGCACTTCATCCTCATTTTTCCATGGCATTGTGATTTTCATTGGGCATTCCAATAGTTTTTAGTTTTTTTTTTAAATAAATGTGCTTTAAGTTTGATTTAGTGCTAGGCTTAGCATTAGAGTTAGGGTTTCCTTTACTTTCCACAGGTAGGGTTAGAATTGTTTTTTATTTAGGACAAGGTGCCTGTTAGATCGGTCGGCCTTAGGGTGGTCTTTGACCAATCTTTGGCTCTCCTCCTACATTTTGCTGAATCTATTGTTGTTTACATTAGGATTCTGGGCACTTTACCACTGCTAAACAGTGCTAAAGTGCGTAGGCTCTCTGCTTAAAACATGGTAACATTGGCTTATACCTAATTGGTATATTTAATTTACTTGTAAGTCCCTAGTAAAAGAGCACTAAATGTGCCCAGCGCCGGCAAATTAAATGCTACTAGTGGGCCTGCAGCACTGGTTGTGCCCTCCCCTTAAATTGCCCTTTAAAAATGCCCCAGGCCTTCCTTTGCAGAGCCCGTGCATGCAGTTTAAACTGCATATTAACTTTGCAGAGTAGAACTTTCTCCGGGTCCAAACCTTCCTTTTTAATACATACAAGCCACCTTTAATGTAGATCCTAGACAACCTCAAGGGCAGGGTGCAGTGTATTTAAAAGGACGGACATGTACATTTAGGTTTTACATCTCCTGGTAGTGAAAAACTCTCATGTTTATTTTTCACTACTGCAAGGCCTATCTGCCCTAGGTGCATCCACATGGCATGGGGCACCAGGGGGCCCTGTAGGGCTTCCTATGTTTCCACACCCCCACACTTGTTATGACTGTCGCACTGCCATTAAAAGTGTGGTGGTGGTGAGGAAATGCGAAATATGCTTGGTGGGAATTTCGCTGGAGGCCGAATGGTGAACTGATTGAGAAAATTCACATCAACATGAGGGATACGTCAAGGGTGTCGACTTGCTCACACCCTTGTCATGCTTGACATTAACAAATGTGTAAATTCTCTACTAGGTTATAATAATGATTCCCCTTGTCTTGTGGGTTCTGAAGGGTCTGTTCTGGTATTTGCACTTTATTGCTGTTCAAGACTTCAATGGATCTCAGAATTCTACTTGAAAATGTAATTTATTTTGCATCGAGTATGGGTAGGAAATGAAGGATGATTATTATAACCTCCACAATTATTTTAAAGGGAAAATCTTAACTAATGATTTTACTCTTGAGAGAACCCATCAGTGTGATCACTTAAGCATCCACTTTTCAGATTCAAACCGTTGGAGCCTCCAATTACAAAAGTTTACTTTGAATCAGGGATTATCAGCTCTGTTGAAACGTGCAAAAAAAATCCAATTAACATGTAGAACTGAGAGTAAGTATGTACAGGGCCAAAGTGGTGAATGCAGCTTTGTAAGGAGCTAAATTATGGAGCTATTGTAAAGCTGACTCAATTAAATAAGAGCAAAAATAGATGTATCAAGGCATAGTTGATTGTCCGGAAGAGTACTCCTATGTTGCTGAACTGATTGGACTTCGATCTTCCATGTATCTCCTGTTAAATCGCTAATTTATTGGATACGTCTATGGGTGACTGATGAGCTTGAACTTTTCAGAGTAACTTTGCAAGTTATATTCTACAGCTTTGAATTATATGAACTAGCTTGGGTCTCACACATTAAAATATGGTGTGAAAAGCCAGGCCTAAGGGATTACTGGGAGAAATCCTACCAGAATCACTTGTAATGAACACAAAATTCTGAAGGGCCGATAATGCCAATGTGTCATAACTACTCCGATTTCAGAGAATGGCGGGAGCCTAGCAATTGCATCTTTATCACTTAAAACTGGATTTAGGCGTTCAGATGTATTGGATTATATTAAACCAACTACCAATATAGCACTTTATAGTAAATTGAAGTTGGGCATCTTGCCTTTGGCCGTCTTTACTGAAAGAATACCTCATTATAGATCAAAATCAAGTAAGTTCGTAATACGTGTCCTGAAAGTGAGAAACTTATGTTATTTTTCTGCAGGGCATTTTGTAAATCTAGATCTAAGTGCATTCCCCCCTTTGCAGTCTCTCAGGGATGAGAGATCGTCGATGTGCATTGAGAAACTGCAAAACCGATACATGGCCCTGTGTTATTTTTTCGGTCTCTAAATTCCTAGAGTCTGCCTGGTGAACCAGGGGGAAACATTTATCCTAGCGATATGTATTGGAGTCTTCATTTTACATCTTACCTTTATGTATGGACTCTATTAAACGATTTTTAATTAAGTTTGAATTTTGTTGCCATCAACAAAGTATAAACTAAACATTGTCCCATCAAACAATAAATAAATAAATAAATAAATAAACAAAATTATATATAATACCAAACCT
This sequence comes from Lissotriton vulgaris, assembly GCF_964263255.1. NCBI lineage: Eukaryota > Metazoa > Chordata > Amphibia > Caudata > Salamandridae > Lissotriton > Lissotriton vulgaris. The sequence goes on from NC_141689.1 coordinate 1,861,181,668, forward strand.
TTATGCAGTCTTGGAGAGGGAGTGAGAATCATAAATGCATGCCCATTGAATAGGAAGCCAAGCAATGCTTGTACTGAACACGCTCATAGTAAGGGACTTTTTTCATGGTTCATAGTAGCAGGTCTCCCATGTTCGAGAGGGGCATGGTTGCGGTAACTGAACTCGTCATGACGTACTAAGACAGATTCTACCACGTTTGTGGACGGCAAGCTTGTAGTAAATTACTTTGTTCTTGCTTACAAGACAGGGTCTGCTGTGCTTGTGAGGTGCATACTTGCGTTAAATAAATGTGCCATGTTACACGATTTCAGGTAGCGCCTTCTTTGTGCTGTCTACTTTTCATCCTTAGTGACAGAATATGGCTGAGTCACATTGGGAATGCCTTTTCACTATGTCATATGCACACTACACTAACTATACTATATTTTCTGCCACTTGGCAAGGGGGACAGCGTGATAGTGGCGGCTAGTGTGGTGGTGGCGTTCCCCGGGTTGATCCAACATTTCATCTTCTGACACATGATACATGATGCTCTAACACTTGCTACAAGCCAGCAAGTTGTCATGCTGGTAGATGCCCTATGAACTCTGAGAGGGGATAGAACAGAAGCAAAAGTGAAAACTCTTGTGCACAGTGGCTGACTATGGGTGAATGGTATGGCCGAATGACATCCCCTTGTTAATGGGAAATTACCCCTACTCTTGCCTCATTAATACGGAGTAAGCTGCCCGATCTACATCCTCTAGCTGCAGTAACATTGGAGGCCTGTGTTAGCCCAAGAGCTCCTGGGTAAGAGTGGCATGCTTGTCTTCAAAAAGGGGGGTGGGAATGGATCAGTGTAATCTGCAGGGTGAGCAACTGGCATGTGTGTTAATTATGTAGTTTTAGAAACATTAGATAGCCTATGACGGAGCAAAAAGTGTGGTCATGGCAATGTTGGGCACTATCACATTCTGCACGCCCTGGGTTGTCTTTTAGAGACAAATGTATTTCAATACTGGTTAATGAAAAGTGTGAGGCTTTGAGAGTTGTGCTTGGAGGCCCCAGAGGCAGCCACAGCTCGGGTTTTAATATGTATCTGGCTCCTCTCCCATCTTCTTTCCTCCGCATTGTGGTTTAGCCCTAGATACAGAGGCTTCTTTCTTGATGGGCGACCCGCTGGGCACTGTTGACACATATAATTCCTGACCATTAGGTGAGTCAGGTTCTCTAAGAGACCAAGCTGAATGCTGTTTTAATTTTAATTTATTCTATTTTATGTTCAATTTTCTGCGATTACTTTTACTGTTTTACCTACTCATACAGATGGGCAATTTCACTCACATTGCCCCCTGTTTTGGGTACTCACCCTTGGTTTTATTCACATACTAGCGGCACCCTCACTAGTATGCCACTGTGTTTTTGGTCACTAATGAGTGTGAACTCTGAACCTTACCTGTTGTAAATATTTCTTTTGTCTCCCAATTTAGGCAAGAAATAGTGTCAAACAGGTATCCTTTTCCTAAAATTGAATGGATTAAGATCATTATTTTGTAGACAGTAGTGTAAACTCTACTTAGGTCCTGAAGAATCGCATGTCATTGTACTATCAAGCGAGAAACATGTCGACCACACCGCTCACATTCTAGTTCTGTCTCACGCTTGGACAACTTTAGTTCCAGCAAGTACAGACTAGTTCCTGTTTTTTAATTGAAGCAAAGGGCCACCAGAATAAAATGTGCAGGAGGATACCCACATTGACTTCCTCATCACCCTGGACGTGGAGGCCCTCTATACGAACATTCCACAGAGGGCCACACTAGAGGTGATCGAAGGCATCCTGAGTGCAGAGGAATGGACCTCACCTACACCTCCGTCATTCATAATGGAGTGTGCCACTCAAGCTTTAACTGAGAACTACTTTGAGTTCAAGGGGCAATATTACCACCAAACCCAGGGAACATCCATGGGGAGTACTTTTGCCCCTTCAGTGGCTTTTCTCTACATGGCGGATTTTGAGGGCAAGATCATTCATGAACTGGCAAACCCCTACCATACCAACATCAAACTATGGAGGAGATTCACTGATGATATCTTGATCTTCTGGGTGGGTAGCTCAGATTCATACCAGGAGTTCTTTGAATGGATTAACTCCTTGAACCCCTACCTTAACTTTACTATGACAACCTCTCCTACACAGATTTCCTTCCTGGACTTAACCATCAGATTCAGGGATGGTCAACTGAGCACTAGCATGTTCAGGAAATCCACCGACCGCAACAGTCTACTCCACTTCACGAGCCACCACCCCAAAGCGCTACAGCTAAACCTACCATTTGGACAGTTCTTAAGAGTTAGACGCAATTGCAGCAACCTCTCCGACTACAAAACCCAGTCAACCATACTGTCAAGGAATTAACTGACAGGGGTTACCCTGTAAGGGAGGTGACCAGGGCACAGAAAAGAGTGCGCAACAACCACCGGGAAGCGCTTCTTGAGCACCGAACTCCAATCCCGCAAGTGAATGAGCCCATTACATGTGTCACCACCTTCACGCCAGCCTCCATTAAAGTCAAGCAAATCATTAAGTGCCATTGGCAGATCCTGAACACGGGGACTCTTCACCTAGAGACTCCCAGATTTGCGTTCAAGAGATCGAGGAATATTAAGGATATTCTTATCCAGACTAGAGCTAAGAAAGTGGGAACAGCTAAACAGACCACCTTGTGGCAACTACCACCCGTGAAGGGACACTACCCATGTGGCACATGTAGCACTTGCCCTTTCATGTCTATACACAAGACTGTCCCACTTTCAGAAACATTCACGTGGGAATTGAGGGGGCACACCAACTACAACACGACTAACTGCATCTACCTACTGGTATGCCCTTGTGGTCTACAATATGTGGGCATGACCACTCGACCCATTAAGATCCGTATCTCTGAACACAGAAGCAACTTCCGTTGCAGGAAGACAAACACCAAAATGTGCAAACACTTCTTTGAGTTGAACCACACTGTTGACTCACTGACTTGGCTGATACTTGAAGCCAATAACAGCATCTCTAAACAGAACTTATTTTTTAAAGAACAGAGGTGGATACACCGACTTGCCACAGACACACGGGGTCTGAACGAAGACATACCCTGGAGCTCGCTATAAAAAGAGCACGCCTATTAACTAGTTGGTACCAAAGGTTGGTGTCTCATGGAATGTCACCTGAACATCACTTTCATGGATCTCTTAACCAGTAGGCTTGATGTGTGGACAAATCCACTCTGGGGGTTCCAAGACATCACGGAGGACACGGCACCCAGTGTTCACCCACCCTTCACCCCAGCACACAAAGTGAACTGAGCCAGGTATTATCCGCCTTTCCCGCCATATTTTGTAACTAGGTTGAGAACCCCCTTTTTGCAACTTCTCATAAATTATGCAACTGCCATGTAACTATCATGTGACAACTGTGACCTTCCACCACCAATACGCCACACAATATGGGGCCAATTATCAAATTAGCAACCCACTACCACTATTCTCCAGTATATTAACACCAATACTGATGCACCCTTTTCACTCCACTACAAAATGGCCTCCGCACTTACTGCCCTTATCATGTGACTTCACAGAGGCTCAAGGGAAGTGCCTGGAGTCACATTGGCTGCCCCCGCCCTCTTCGCCTACTTGGAGCAAAGCCGCCATGAATGACCTTACTATCCGGTCTCAGAGGAGAGGGGTAGGCGCACAGAAACGACCATAGGAGATAGAAGTAAGTGTGCTGAATGGCGGTTCAACTGCGTTAACGTGCCCCGCTATGTGGCTCGAAATATGTGAATTTGGGAGCCTGCATCACTACCCGTTCATCTTCACCACGAGCGCTATTACTGCAGCGCGCCCGGCTCGATACTGTAGGTGTGTGTATATGGGGGGCAAGGGGAGGCTAACTGACTAGTATCGTTAGGCTCTCACTCACTGAACGTCCACCCGAGAAGCGGCTGCAATTGCCTACAAGCTTGGCGAGCTGGGCTCATTAACGACCAGTTTAACCTTAATCAAATCCGCTTTTCCGCACTGCCACGCCATGCATATTCTAAACAATCGGCGGTGCTCAACAGTAACCGGCATTATGGGCTCACGAATTAGATCTGACAAAAGTTACCGCGTTGTTCATTTTGCTACGCCGACTACCGGGACCTCAATAATTGACGCCCCACCCGGCCTCAAAATTACCGAGCCACCGGCGTGCGTGTTAATTATGTAGTTTTAGAAACATTAGATAGCCAATGACGGAGCAAAAAGTGTGGTTATGGCAATGTTGGGCACTATCGCATTCTGCACGCCCTGTGTTGTCTTTCAGAGACGAATGTATTTCAATACTGGTTAATAAAAAGTGTGAGGCTTTGAGAGTTGTGCTTGGAGGCCCCACAGACAGCCACAGCTATGGTTTTAATATGTATCTGGCTCCTCTCCCATCTTCTTTCCTCAGCATTGTGGTTTAGCCCTAGATACAGAGGCTTCTTTCCTGATGGACGACCCGCTGGGCACTGTTGACACATCTAATTCCTGACCATTAGGTGAGTCAGGTTCTCTAAGAGACCAAGCTGAATGCTGCTTTAATTTGAATTTATTCTATTTTATGTTCAATTTTCTGCTATTAGTTTTACTGTTTTACCTACTCATACAGATGGGCAATTTCACTCACATTGCCCCTTGTTTTGGGTACTCACCCTTGGTTTTATTCACATACTAGCGGCACCCTCACTAGTATGCCACTGTGTTTTTGGTCACTAATGAGTGTGAACTCTGAACCTTACCTGTTGTAAATATTTCTTTTGTCTCCCAATTTAGGCAAGAAATAGTGTCAAAAAGGTATCCTTTTCCTGAAATTACATGGATTAAGTCACACTGATACTTATTTAGATCATGTTTTTGTAGACAGTTGTGTAAACTCTACTTAGGTCCTGAAGAATCGCATGTCATTGTACTATTAAGCGAGAAACATGTCGACCACACCGCTCACATTCTAGTTCTGTCTCACGCTTGGACAACTTTAGTTCCAGCAAGTACAGGCTAGTTCCTGTTTTTTAATTAAAGCAAAGGGCCACCAGAATAAAGTTGTTTTCCGGTACCTATTGCTTCATTTTAACTCACCACACCGTCTACACTTTCCTGGCCCCTCACCCGCACTTCACCCATAGGCAGTTGGATAAAAGATCTCCGCTAAAGAGCCCCTCTTTGAGGTGTTGTCCGTTGGTGATTGCACCGCCTACCCAACGAGGAGCATTGCCTATGAAGCATGACACCTGCAAGGGTGTGTGAGGCTATTATATCCATCATATTGGATACCCACTGGTAGTTCTCTAACGAGCCCACCTCTACACACACCAGTGACCGCTTACACTCAGATTCCCCAGGAACAGCCCAGTTTCCTTTTTGATAATCTTACCAAGAGTGGCATGCTACCTTACGGCTAGGAGGAAAGTTCACCTCTTAACAAGTCACTTCTTTGTATCACTGTTTAAATGTCCTTTTTGAACTATTTGATAAATACATAGGTCAATGAACATCAGGGTTGTAAGTTATTATGCCCATGAGTGTTCGACCATAAGTAATTTAAATCCAGTTTAACAGCTTTCCAGTGGCCAGAAGTACTGGCCTATGGCTGAGGGTAGGCAAAAGACTACTGGGTGCCCTGGGCATTAGAGAATCAAACCTCAGAACCATGTGGTTATCAGGCCACACACTCATTTATTCACCCTTTCATCCTCATACTTCTACCTATACAGTCTACCCATATCTATGCATCCATGGTACAATATATCGGCCCTCACCATCAGCTACAGTCTCATCTAGTCACACTCAAGCACTCATCTGTTCACCCACATTTCCATCCAATCAGCTATTAAACCACAACAACCACCCACAGGCCTCCAACCATTTGTTTGTCTATGTGTACACCCTCACAGTTAACCATGTATCCCTGCATCCATTAAACTGGTTTTGCCCGCATGTGTGTTGTGTACCTGGATGTGTGTCTGTATGTATTGCTTGGGTGCTTCCAAACATGTCACAAAGGAACATATTATCACTTGAACAAACAAAAACTCCCTTAAAATAAGCCATGCCTATTGGGTTTGTCAATGTTTGTTTTCTAAATGAAGGTGAAATATGGTCAAAACTGAAGTATATTATAAATAGATTAATCGTTCGGCAGCCCAGGGACGCGTGTGCATCATACCACCACCTGCTATGTTTTTGCAAGGTGGGAAAGAGGTCATCTTGAGAGCAGGTCTCACTTGACAGTAATTAAATTAATGACCGCATTAGTGACATTTGGTGAGCTCTTTGTAGATTCAGCACTAATTAACAGCGCGTTGCCGCTTTGGCCTTTTACGCAAAATGCATAAATCTAATAAATAGGTAGGATAAACAACTTCAAAGTCAAACGCATATTCTTCATCCGTGGAATATTATCTCCTTCTTATTTATTAAGGTGGTATCGCATGCTACCTACCTTACAAATCTAAAAGAAATATAAACCTGTGCTGTACTCCGCTTCCCCACACGAAATTAAAAATACACCCAGCAGAATGTCTTAATACTGCTACATAAATCTCCTTTATACAAATTTTGTTGTGCCTGTGTTTTCAGATTCTGACTAGAATAAAATGCAGCGTTCACCAAATACTTACAAGGTGTAAGATTTGACGAAGATGAGCTTTATTTGAAGAAACCGGAGCGCAGGCTGTAGAGTAGTAAAAGGCCCAGGAGGCGGGACCAACTGACACAAAGTTCAACCATAAACCCAGAACATTCGTACATTGCATTTCAATAAAGAACACATGAGAAACCAATGAAAACCCATCTACTAACAGGAATCTAAAAAATGTAACAATGACCAATAGACACACAGATACCACATATCTCCCCCTTTTACACACAATACAACAACCAAGATAAGACCTCAGACTACTTGAAACAAAACACACAAAATACGATGAAACAATACCCATACATAAACACACTACCCTTGACACACGCTGCAGCATAAAAACAGAACAACTATAAATAAAAGACAACACATTAAACCATAAGCCTGCGAGGCATTCTCCTGACACTGTCCACTAATCTGTCGATCCTGACCATGACACCCCAGGAGGCAAGACCAACAGACACAGAGTTCCAATATAAACCAATAACATTCTTATATATCATTCCAATAAAAACACATGAGAGGCCAATGAAAACCTATCTACTGACAGGACTCTAAAGATCAATGACCATTAAACACACAGATACCACATGACCCATATAGACATGGCTTGGCAGTTCGGCCTGGACTGTTCCCATGAGGCACAGGGTCAGACTGATTTGCATATGGCCATGTCTGAACTGGGGTGGCAGAGTGAGCTAAAGAATGGTGATGGATTAAACCCAGATCAGTTGACTGGGGGTGAGTGTTTGATTTGCTCAAACGCTCCGTCCATCATCCCCTTTTGTATCACCCTATATAAATCCCTACCTGTTCTTATTTACTCATACTTTTTGGGGCAGATTTACAAGCAAGTGCCACATCGCGGCAACGCAATCCATTTTGCTGCGCCACGCTGCGGCACTTCCAAAGCACAGGAATGTGACATATTTACAATAATATGTGACGTTCCTGTGTTCTCCCCTGCACTGGCACACAAGCAGCTGCCATGTGCCGGCGCAGGCACCCTTGCACCATGGTGCAAGGATGCCTGTGTAATGGGGAGATTGTTTTTGTGATGGAAGGGGCACCTTCCTACACAAAAAATAATCACTACAGGCATTTTCCTCTTTCAATGCGTGCTATAGAATGCAGCACGCATTGAAAGAGGAAAATACAAGGAGAAATGAAAATATTTCTCCTCGTTGCGCCTCCCTGCGGTAGCATTCAGGCGCGTTTCCAGATTTACGATTCCTCTTAAATCTGGAAATGAGTCTGGTGCCATGGGTGTTGGGTGGGAACACCCACAGTACCACCCATGGAACGCCCCTTTCACGGAAAGTGCTGCGTGTAAAGGCGCCATATTTACAAGGACAGGAAAAGCCACGCAGGGTGGCTTTTCCTGTCCTTGTTAATATGGAGCAGTAAAATACGCCACCAGTACGTCACAAAAAGTGACATACTGGTGGCGCAGGGGGCTCGTAAATCTGCCCCTTTATTTTTAAAGTCTGAACAATGGAAAGTGAAATACAGTGATAACAGTAAAAGGTCACAAATATTATTTTTAAATTGGAAACTATGAAAATGGGTAATATAGAAGAAGTAAGTCCTAAAAACGGCAGCCTTAATTAGACATGGGCATTGACAACGTTGCATGAGAGTGGCCTGCAGTCTGGGAGACATACACTGTGCCTATACAGGCGCGTGACGCAGAATTGAAGGATGTATAGGCAATTTTAACAGTTTCAAAATCGAGGATGCTGGTACCATGAACAAGACAGAGATAATTATCTTGGATATTTTTAAAAGACAAGCACGGCATATAAACACATTAATTGAATTTAAAGTGAGATGCTAGGGGCTAAACTAGAAGAGACCGCCATCTCTACATGAGTGTCCTCATAACCACGAAGCATATTTAGTATCCATTAATCATGGCTCAGGAGATGGGTCATCTTTCGTAAATGAGTATGAATTTCTGCAATTGCAGTTCTGTTAGGCCTCTGGTGCCTTCCACTGAAGCAAAGAGGGGCCAGATGCTTATGCTGGACATTTGGAAGCCACTGCTGTACACAACATACGACTTATTTAACAATAAATACTGAGTATTGGATTTTCCTTGGAAATGTGTCCAACACTAAATTTGCACTTTGTTAGACGTGCAGCGGTTCTTAGCCTGTGGCCTGGGGGTCCATGACGGTAGGGGGTCCGCGACTGCTTGGAAACTTAAATAATAATAATAAATGATATATGAAGAAGCAGAATGAAAAACTGGACATTTGCAAACATTCTGGAAGCAATTTGAAATTAGAGGCTGAAACTTGAGCAGGTAGTCTCAGATTGATTCACAGGACAGTGCAAGAGCATCAAACAGACTGTAGTATGCAAGATAAGTGGCCCTCACTTGAATTTAGAAAAGATCCAACCTTCCAATAAAATAACATTTTATTCTCTTGTATTTGTTTGTCAATACAATAAAATATTTCAACATTTGTGTATTGTTTTGCAAGTTGAAATCACCGACTAAATGACTCCGTGTGGGTCCCCAGGTTCCAATAATGATTCAGTAGGGGGCCTCCAACTCCAGTAATGATTAAGTGGGAGTCCACAGAAGTCAGACGGTTGAGAACCCCTTTGCTTGAGAATTTGCAGAGTTAATGAAACAAAAGACACAATGCAAAAACAAGATCATATTGCTGCCAGCAAACAAGCAGTGGTTGTAAATAAGTCAATAGCTGCTTTGACAGTAAATAGTGAACAGTGAACCAAAATTTATGAACTCGGAACTTTTGTTGGTAAAAGAAATGTAATTTATGTAATTTATGGCATATGCTGTTCGTATGAGCATTTGAACTCTGAGCACGTGTGCTGTGTCGAGGGTGCTCTCGTCTAATACAGTATGCAATGTACATGAATACATTACATGATAAGTAACTAAATGTGGTTACTGTGAAAACGTTACAGTTATTTTATAGGACACGAATTTGATAATTTCGATACATTGCCTGAGGAATGTAGATTGGAGGAAAGCTGAAAACAATCGTCTTTCTCAGACCACATCAAAAATGGGCAATCACAGAAAATGTGTTTCCTAGGAATGTTAATAAAAAATGAACTAATAGTAACCAATACTGATCCACTATATGAATGCTATCAAGCTTATCTAAACCACGCAGTTTTATGTACATATACTTAGTGATATACACTCATGTTTGTGTATCCCAAGTACTTTAATACTCATTCCATTGGAACTGGCAAATGTATATGAAATGAACAATATTATGTTAAAAAGCAAACATACCTGTGGATGAGTCAACAGTAAACATGGAAGAAAGCTCTCCTGTCAATAACTGGTATGTCACTTGCCCATATGCCCCAGAGTCCTGATCAGTGGCAATGACGCTTAGGAGCTCCGTTCCGGGTTGCGTGTGACTGCTCACACTGATCACATACACAGATGGATCGAACACTGGGTGATTATCATTGATGTCTTCTATCACAATATGCACAAAGGCCTGGGAACTCAAACCACCCTGTGGAAAAAAACAAGCATTGAAAGAAAAGATGAGCAGAATGAGACACTGCATGAAAGCACGAGTAGCGACAACATTGGCCATAAACTGTACTCTTTAACAATATATTACACTGAAATTGAACATTAAACCACACGTTCACCTGGTAGAAACTGTGGTTATACATTTTGGAAAATTGTGCATTAAGTCATGTAATTGTAGGGTACATTTCTTGAAATACAATTTGTTATGTAATGGGATTTTGATGTTTCGAAAAGCATATTATGTTATATGTTATAGAGGATTTGTATCGTGCACTAATACTCTGGAGTGTCCTGGCGCGGAAGTGGGCTGTGGTAGAGGTAGTAGTCAGTTTGACGGTCCGACTGTATATATTAATATTTACATAGCGTGGAACCTCTATTTGAAACTAAATAAATATTGACTGGTATAAAAATGGAAAATCATTTCTTAATGCATACTGATCATACAAAATATTTGTTAAAAGTGCAGCTACTGCCACAAATGACAGCAGGTGTGACATTGTCGTGGGGTAGTTAGTCTTAGCTCTCTCTTTTAACATAGGCAGAGATAATGTTAGGAAATGGGAGGGGTGTACAACCCTAGAGTCCACCCATTACAAGGGCCATGTGAGGCTATGGGTAATATGCTGGTGTTTCCTTTTGCAAATACTGTTTTCATTGTGGCACATGCCCTAATCAATGATTGGCCTTCAGAGCTCAGGCACATCAGAGGTAAACGTTATATTTGTAGCGCTACCTGTGAGCACCTGATCTGAGTCAAGCACCCGTGAGCACCTGCTCTGAGTCAAGCACCCGTGAGCAACTGCTCTGAGTCAGGCACCCGTAAGCACCTGCTCTGAGCAAGCACCCATGAGCGCCTGCTCTGAGTTAGGCACCCGTGAGCACCTGCTCTGAGTCAAGCACCCGTGAGTGCCTGCTCTGAGTCAGGCATCCGTGAGCACCTGCCCTGAGTCAAGCACCCGTGAGCACCTGCTCTGAGTCAAGCACCCGTGAGCACCTTCTCTGAGCAAGCACCCATGAGCGCCTGCTCTGAGTTAGGCACCCGTGAGCACCTGCTCTGAGTCAAGCACCAGTGAGCGCCTGCTCTGCGTTAGGCACCCGTGAGCGCCTGCTCTAAATCAAGCACCTGTGAGCGCCTGCTCTGAGTCAGGCACCCGTGAGCACCTGCTCTGAGTCAAGCACCCGTGAGCACCTGCTCTGAGTCAAGCACCCGTGAGCGCCTGCTCTGAGTCAGGCACCCGTGACGCCTGCTCTGAGTCAGGCACCCGTGAGCACCTGCTCTGAGTCAAGCACACATGAGCGCCTGCTCTGAGTCAGGCACCCGTGAGCACCTGCTCTGAGTCAAACACCCGTGAGCACCTGATCTGAGTCAAGCACCCGTAAGCACCTGCTCTGAGTCAAGCACCCGTGAGTGCCTGCTCTGAGTCAGGCACCGTGAGCACCTGCTCTGAGTCAAGCACCTGTGAGCACCTGCTCTGAGTCAAGCACCCGTGAGCACCTTCTCTGAGCAAGCACCCATGAGCGCCTGCTCTGAGTTAGGCACCCGTGAGCACCTGCTCTGAGTCAAGCACCAGTGAGCGCCTGCTCTAAGTTAGGCACCCATGAGCGCCTGCTCTAAGTCAAGCACCTGTGAGCGCCTGCTCTGAGTCAGGCACCCGTGAGCACCTGCTCTGAGTCAAGCACCCGTGAGCACCTGCTCTGAGTCAACCACCCGTGAGCGCCTGCTCTGAGTCAGGCACCCGTGACGCCTGTTCTGAGTCAGGCACTCGTGAGCACCTGCTCTGAGTCAAGCACACATGAGCGCCTGCTCTGAGTCAGGCACCCGTGAGCACCTGCTCTGAGTCAAGCACCCGTGAGCGCCTGATCTGAGTCAAGCACCCGTAAGCACCTGCTCTGAGTCAAGCACCTGTGAGCACCTGCTCTGAGTCAGGCACCCTAGAGCACCTGCTCTGAGTCAAGCACCTGTGAGCACCTGCTCTGAGTCAGGCACCAGTGAACAAGTGCTCTTAGTCAGGCAACTTTGAGCACCTATTCTGGGTCTAGCATCCATGAGTCCTTTATCAGAGCCCTGCATAGCAAGTAATATGTCAGATTTTACTCACCTGTGCCTACGCAATACACCTACACTCACATGGCCTCGTACCTTGCCTGGCATGGTTCACCAAGACTAGTCCCTCGATCCGATGTTGTTAAACAGGTGCCCGCCCCTACTTCCCCCCGCCAGATCTTTGAGCGCACAGGACTGCCTTCTCCAAATGTTGCGGATGGCACACATCCACTTTAGTTCTTATGAGGGGCTGAGAATCAGCCCAACAGCCTTTCATACCTAGAGATCATTAACTTATGGATGAAACAAACTTGTCTATGTCTAAATGAATCAAAACAACAAGGTCATTCTCATTAGAGGTAGACCTAGTAGCGCGTTTCTAATCGTCCTAGATGTGTGGCCCAATTCCAGAGGTCACCTTGACTCCTATACCAAAAGCGAACGTATTTCCATTTCTGCCAATTATGTAGTTGTGGAAGTTGCAACCAGTGCTATCAGCTGAGGAAGGCTCTGACCCTAGTTTGCTCACTGTCCATAGTTTTTATTCTTTAGCACCCATCACACTCCCAACACTGTCTACATGAGGTCACGTAATATAGTACCATACTGTGCTGCAGCTATGGGGAAAGAGAACAAGTGGACGAAAATGTGCTTCAACTCATTGCCCTTGACTGTCTACTGACACACGAAAGGACCAAATTGAAGATCCTGTGTGCTTTTCACGACTGCTATGGAAAATTTGTTGTATCAAAAAGGAGTATGCTGTTCTTGGACAAGGGAAAGGGTATAAAGAGGAGCTTTAGGAAGGTTGTGTCCTGGTCCAAAAGTGGAGACAGGGATTATCCCTATTTGAGAAGTGGGGCCCTCACACACCCACGCCGGGTGTCATGCTTCATCATAGGTCATGCTCCTTATCAGGCTAGCGCTGCCATGTCTGACGGGCACCCTATAAGGGGCTCTTTGTCGAAGATCTTTTGTACCAAGCCGTTTGATGCAGTGTGGGTGACGGACCAAATGGTGTAGATAAAATAATGTAGTGTTGGCGTGGGAAAAGAAAGGATAAAGAATGGTAGCCAGAGGTGCTATGGAAAAACAAATTTAATCAGATGAGCCCACTGGTCCCTTTTAAAAGATTAGTAATGAGGGCCACTTAGGGAATAATGTCCAATAGTGGCTATGAGGTCGACATGTTTCTTCCCAGTATGTGTCAGACTGATCATGTGGCAGTTCTTCAGGACCAAAAGTAAAGTTCTATCTACTCTGAAATCGGACCACTAGTACACTCACATTGTTGGTCCAACAGACATCTAGTAACCTAACAGTGAGGTACCTTATTAATAGGGTGTAGACAAACCTATGAAGGGGACAGCACCTACCCCATCCTTCACCGTCTCGGAAAAATATGTCCCCTGACTTCAAAATTTAGCATGCTATTAGTAAACTGCCACGTACCTATGATTGAATAGGACCATCAATCAGCAAAAGGAAACTGGGAACAAACACAGATGCAAGTCTCTAAAGTATAATTCCACAATAGCATCAACCATCTTGCCAGGAAAATAAATGATAATTGATTTAGAGACCATCTAATATCTATCCTTTAAAACAAGCCCATTCCCAGAACTCTGTTTAGTGGGCCACCCCCACTTCTAGATGGGGGATGAACTTTCAAATAGGCATACCGACAAACAAAACCTAACAGACCCATTACATAACTGCCTTCTTCACCAACATTACATACCCCCCAGCACTGTGGTACCTGGACTACTGAGCTCATTGCTATGAGAGCAAAGCAACAAAGGCTGCATTCACAGAGACTCAATAACCTCAACCACCACTTGCATTATATTTAACAGAATGCATTGTTTTCAACACATCAGAGCGTACTGGAGGCAAAATGATAGGGCAGAACAAGAACGTTAACTAGATAAATACATAAATAAATGCATTTGAATGTAAAAACTGAAATAGTACCTTAAAACAGTATGGAATCTGCAATAGTGACACTCTCTAACTGAACAGTTACCGCATAATAAAGTTGGCAGCATATTAAGCACATCAACAGAAGCCCAGCAGCCTTGGTGAAATGTTGCCAGTACTATTGTTGCGTATGGTAGGACTTTTTGGGTAATCCATATATGTTACATACAAACCAGGACTAACTGACAACACTAAAGCTGTGTGTATGGGTAAGGCTGAGGGCCAGGAAAACTATTATTCAGAATGGTAATACTAGCTATCAAAGTGTGTGGGAGTGCCTTATTGTTTTAGGAGCATGTCGAAATTAGTTACACTAAAAAAATAATGGTTAAACAGCAGAGAGTAATCTTCCATTATCCTGCCTAGGGAAGTACGTGTTATGATTATCATCAACGGTGACAATACCCAGCTAATTTATTCCCTCTCAGATAACATCATCTCCACCAACTTCAAACAATGCATGACCAGCATGGCCAATTAGATGAACGAAAGCTGCTGCAAGCTCAACACTGACAAAACTGAAGTACTGATCTTCTGAAATAAAAGCTCGACTGCACATGATGGCCCTCTGAACTTAGAAACATATGTACCCCAACCACCCATGCTAGGAAAAGAGAGCTCAACTTGCTTCCCATCCAAAAGTGCTGCCAGTTTAGTCTTCTCACACACGCATTCAAGTCACTACACAACACGGGACTCACATATCCCAATCACCGGCTTAATTTCCACCAACCCACCAGATAACTTAGCTCAGCATCACTCTCACTTGTACACACACCCTGCATCTACAGAAGCTGAACTGGAGGTCTGTCATTCTCCCACCAAGCTACCAAATTATGAACCACCTCTGCCAACACATCATGGCCTCTTCCTCACAGTTAGAATTCCGAAAGAAGCTGAAGACCAGTCTTTCAATTAGACTTTCAATTAGAAATCTTTCAGCTACTGGACTCAGAGAAACCCGACATACTCTTCGTGACGGAAACATGGCTCACTGCGGAGTTGACCCCAGACATTCTTGTGGCAGTGCCCCCGGGCTACTAAATTCTCCAAGCCAACAGATCCTCTGGGAAGTCGGGAGGCAGGGTCGCAGCCATCATCCAACATTCACTCAGGTTCTCTGCCTTAAACGCTGCTAGCATACCCTAAGTTGACTGCCTCATCTTAAAACTTGAATCTTCCCTGTCCCCCTTTATTTGTGTCCTTGTCTACCATCCCCCACAACATATGCCTAGTTTTCCCTCTCTGTTCGGCGATATGTTATCCCAATTAATAATAATAACTAAAAAATATTGATCATCTGCGATTTTAATTACTGGCCCACAGATGTAAGGGAGAGCTGTTGCTCCTCTGGCTTCACTGACCTTCTATCCGGCATGAACTGCATTCAACATATACAGTCAGCTACGCATGTTAAAGGACATGTCCTAGATCAAGTTTGGACGTCCAATCTGGATATTACTCAACCCCTTATCTGTCCGTGCCCATAGTCAGATCACTATATTATTACGTTCTCTCTGCCTATGCTCTCCATACAAAACAGGCCCTCATTGGGAATCACATGGCTTGAAACTGGAACAGGGCCAATCTTAATGAGTTATACACCCTACTCAGTGCCTCTTCCCCCGTTGAGCAAGACTCCTTAGACAGTCAGGCCATTAGTATTAAACACTGGCTTGAATCAGCCAGTGACATTGTTGCACCATTTAGATGAATTAAACTAAAACGCCCCCATGACGCACAGAGATGGTTCTCAGATGAATAAAAAAATAAGAAACTCATCCTCAGGCAGGCCGAACGCAGCTGGAGGCGAGACTATGCCCCTGGTAAAGAAACTTTATTTATGGCTCGGCTTAAAGACTATAAACAAGCTATTCTCCAGGCTAAAACTTCATATTTCTCCCTGAAGATTACCGACTCCGCTACCAAGACAAAAGATATATTTTCTAAAGTTGAGGAGCTTTCACACCCTGATATTGTGACTATTAAACCCCTGCCCTCTCAAATTCTCTGTGACTCCCTCAACTCATTCTTTATGGATAAAATTGCTAAGATTAAAAGTAGCATCCCTTCTTCCACACCACCCTCTATTTCTGTACCTATTATTAGAAACTCTTATCTAGTGGACCAGATACCCCTGGTATCCGAGGACGAGTTCTTTGCTCTTCTAAAAAAGGTAGGCTCTGGCTCCCCCACAGATTGTTGTCTTCCTTACATTTTACGAGAAGTTTTCACCTCCTGTCCCAAACCCCCTCTGGAACTCTTCAATAACTCTCTCAGACTTGGCTTGGTCCCCGATTCCTTTAAGATAAGCAAAGTTGTTCCCATTCTGAAGAAACCTACTGCTGATCCCTATTTAATGAGCAACTATCATCCCATCTCGCTGCTCCTTTACCTCAGTAAGGTGCTTGAGGCCCATGTCACTAACTTCCTCAGTTCATTCATTGAACGCTCCCAGTTCCTTGACCCGCAACAAGCTGGCTTTAGGCCAGCTCATTCTACTGAGTAAGTCATCCTCTCAGTTATGGAGGAACTTAGGAGGGGAGCGGATCTTAAGACCAGCCAGGCCTTAGTGCTCCTGGATTTGTCGGCTGCCTTCAACACAGTCGACCATAACATCTTAATCGATCGTGTCGGCGACGCCGGCATCCAGGGGCCGGCCCTCAGGTGGATCTGCTCTTTCCACAGCAACCGACACCAGGCCGTCCGCCTTTCCAACTTCTCTGCGGAAAAAGTTACGCTGACGTGTGGTGTCCCTCAGGGATCCTCCCTCTCCCCCTTCTTTTTACCTGTACCTGACTCCCCTCATTCGGTCCCTACGTGGAAGCAAGGTCACCACTTTGAACTATGCAGATGACATCCAGCTGGTTTTCGATATCGACTCCTTAGACCACTCAATCCATAATTTCCAGTCCACCATGTGCCTCATCAGTAATTGGATGGAGGCCAATCATTTAAAACTCAACCCCGACAAGACTGGGTTAATCCTGACCGGAGGTACTTCCAACCCGCGGAATTCTAACTTTTGGCCCCCCGCCTTGGTTCCCCTCCCTGCCCTGTTGATTCGGCAAAAAGCCTGGGGGTCATAATTTGTAAAGACCTTTCCATGAAGCCCCAGATTAGCGCAGTGGTATCTTCCTGCTTTTTTCATGTCCGCAGAATTCGTAAGATCTCCCAATTTTTAACTACGGAGGCTCTAAACCTGGCTCTTCTGGCCCTGGTCATCTCCCGTATCGACTATGCCAACTCACTCTACGTTGGCATTCCCGCTTACCAGCTTCGTCGTCTGCAGCTGGTACAAAATCAGGCTGCTAGACTCGTTTTACATCAACCGAGACACCATCATGTCCGCCACTTGCTTAAAAGCCTTCATTGGCTCCCAGTGGCTTAACGCAGTGAATTTAAACTAGGCTGCATCACTTTTAAAGCACTGGCCGGCCTTGGTCCAGCCTTTATTTCTTCCTTGCTTCACCGCTATCTTCCTTCTTGTAATCTTCATTCCTCCCACCTGGCTCTACTCACAATCCCTACTTTTATCCGTAAGAAACACAGTGGCCTCAGATTCTCTTTTCTTGCCCCCTCCTGTCGGAACTCACTTCCTTTGGAACTTAGATCAACCACTTCCTATACCCACTTTAGATCCCGTCTGAAAACTCTATTGTTTTGCCGGACCTATGAGTAACACATTATCTGTCCATTAACCTTCACTGCTGACTTTCTGCTTCTCCCCCGCTCACAGCGCCATGAAACCGCTTGGTGTGAGTGCGCTTTAGAAGTAATTTTAACATAACATAACATAACATTACCCATAGTAACAGTATTGACATATGCTAACCTTGAAGGTCCCTTCTTTCGAAGAATGGATATTAGCACAGTAGTTGACTTGGACTGGGCTTACATCTTTTGCAATATGTACTGTTAAATTTTAAATGCATTCTTCTAGCGATCTGTAGTAAAAGGCTAAATGTGGGTTAACCTTGCTACACTGTCATTTTTCTGGTGAGCCCATACATTTAAATCTTCTTACACAATCAGCACCTTTATAAAGAGATTGCTGGTCTACACTCATCAAGGTCATTCCAAGTTCGTTTTTTTTATTTTTTTTAGAAGGTGTTCAATTGTATTACAGGTATGGTCCAAGATTTTAAACATGGAATGTTTTGATAAGCACACACATATGGCAATGCATCATCTCTGTTCTTTAAGGCAGTAGAGATCACGACAAGACAGATACTAGAGACTTTTATTTCGGGTACATAACAGCAAATCTCAAGGAATTCATTTAAATCATGGCAAAGTGGTCTGTAAATATTCCATTCCTTTTGTGAGTTTAATTTGAATGCAATTGGATTGTTTGTACAATTAATCTTCTAAATGTGTGCACCAGTGCCAGGCTACAACAAAGCACATTGTGATAACTCAGAAGGTGAACTAGCTGTTCTATTCTGACAAGAAAAGAACAGATTATTCTGGAATCTGCGAGTCTGAACTTTTTTGTTCCATTTCTAAGCAAGGAAACCAAGGGGCACATGTTCTATTTCAGTATCTGCTAAAGAGAGCTGCCTCAAATAATTAAAATAATAAAGGTAAATGGTTTTCGTTCCATAGACAATTTAATGAAGTTAGTATTGTCTGGTCTACACAGTCAAAATTGATACTTGTATAAAAATGTAAATTGATACTTGTATAGCGCACTACTCACCCACAAGGGTCTCAAGGCGCTTGTACGAATACCGCTGTGGAACCCATCCTGGCTTTCCATGTGAGGCGTCCACTCGTGGGTACCCCCAAGGTGGAGGCCAGGCATCCTTAGCGTTGTGGGGGCCGTTGTGGAGATTAAGCAAGCTATTGCCCAGAGTTGCAGAGTGTGACTCCATGATTGGAATAGGCACAGAGGCGAGAATTATCAGGTCTGTGGAATTTTGAGCCCAAGACCCGCTGAGGCGGGGATTCGAATCCTGGTCCCGGGCTAGACCTCTGCATCAGGGTCTGCCGCTCTAATCATTGAGCCACACTTCTCCACACAGTCAACAAGTTACGCACATGTTACCTGCACGAGAATATTATACTTGGTTTATTTGCCACTGTAAGAGCAAGTTGTGATAAAATAAATATATTTGACATCATTAGGAGTGGCCTCTTAATTCTGATAGGGATTTCTACAAGCAGTTACCAGCCACTTTGGATTCATGAGATCCGGGGAACACTGCAAGTCTACTAACGTTCACCCAGATATCTCTGGGTAAACAGTCCAGCCCAAAATTAGGAATCACAAGAGGAATTACACCCAGATTGTCTGACTCCCCCAGTTATTCCTCATTTCTCATTTGGCCATTGGGGGACCCTCAGGGGCCAATTTGTAGTGGGCTAGGTTCTTACTATCCTCAAACATACTGGCAACCCCCAGTATCGGTACCTACATGGGGAAAATCCTGCCTGGTTACCAGGCCATCCATAATGAGGACCTCAGTCAGGATGTTGTGTCTTAGGCCGACCCAACAAATGCTTAAAAAACATGGATAAATAGTGCATTTGCAGCACAATTTCAATAAAAGAAATGAATGTACAATTGGTGATACTGGTAGTTTTCATAATATTTCGTCACATCATTTACCTGCCAAGTATATTCTCAATCATATATAACATAGAAGTAGAGTGGAAGGGGTGAGTGGAACAATACAAAATACACAAGTCTCACATCCAAAGACAGGAGAGATACACATTTTATAAATGCATATAGCAGTGCTAGCACTAATGTTTATGGCACCTGTGAAAACAAACTTAATATCTATCTGTATCATGATCATATACTCGTATGAAATGCAACCACAAATTAGTAACCGCATATGTAATGCTGAATGCATCAACTATTTAATCAAATATATATATTTTTTAATTAGCTTGAAGCTTTCTGTGACATTGGAAATGCTTGTAATCATTCATGGCTCTTGTAGTCCTGGCAACCGTAAAGCTCAATGGTGTACCTTGCACAGTTTTCTGCTTCTTTGTAAGTAACAATTTTCAGTCATGTGATCATGCTTCAGTGACTTCTATTGTGAGAAATGTATATATACTAAGGTAAAGTTTCAATTTTCAGTCATGTGATCATGCTTCAGTCAGTGACTTCTATTCTGAGAAATGTATATATACTAAGGCAAAGTTTCAGATTTTTCTACCCATGACCACACCAAGACTTTCAAAATCGAGAAATGTGTCAATTTCATTCAACTTTTTGTGTGCATATAATAGAATGTGTTTGGTCATTGAGGTATGTAGGATCTACAATTAGGCCTTTAAGCGAAAGATGGACATAACATTTACATTATATTTGAAATAAAGACCTGGGATCTCCAATCAGCAGACATTTTTCTGAACAATATAGTTAGATGGAAATTAATTGGATTGTGTTATTTGGGACTGATCATGTTTGAAGTTAATATGGAGGGGGATATCGAGAACATAGACTTAGAACACAGGCAAGGAGTTTCATACCTAATTTGAGAATTATGTGGGTTGTAAATTGTGGTTGCTAGTTTTGGAACAGCTCACTATATTGCAGCCCTTTCTCACAATATAACAAGTCACTGGTACTTCTTGTTTGAGGACAATATTAAGTTTATTTGTAGCATACCTTTTTGAATGGTGGTTTAGATAATGAGACTGTAGAACTCATTGCACTAAACCTTGTAACACAGATAGGGTCAATGAGGAGATGCATGTCCAGATAACTGTGGTTAGCGCTTCTGCTTTAAGCGCTATTTTACAGTTTATTTATTAAAAAATCATAACTCTGATTCTACTGATTGGGTTTTTGTTGTTTTGGTCTTGTTTTATTAATCACATTAAGCTCTATTTTCTTCCCTGGTGTGGGATATTTTTGTATGTTCTTTTCACTGTTTTACTGTTTGCACTGTTGCACAAATACTTTGCATATTGTTTCTAAGTTAAGCTTGAGAGCTCTTTGCAGAGCTGCCAGGGGGTTGAGCACAGGTTAGTCTGGTGTTTGCTTGTGCCTTACCCTGACTAGGATTTTAGTTACTGCTTGACCAGGGCTCACACACCATTCAACCAGTAACCCAATTTCTAACAGTGTCTTACATTGTTAATGAGTTTATTGATTTTTGGTACTATGTATGATTTGCTGTATATTTTGCTTTAATTATGTTAAACGTTTGGCATTTTATGCATAAGTTCTCCTTTTGAGGTCAAATCCTACTCAAAAGTCTTCATGGGGACATGCAAACAGCTGACCTAAGAATGCACCCGGCCCATTGGTTAATAGTTGCTCTCCATATTGTCATTCACTTTTTATTACATTCTATGTGTTTAATTTGTTTGTTTTGTCTTGTCCAGCTAGTGTTTGTCTCTCCCGTGGAACACTGCTTGTTTACACCTCTATTACTGGCTGAGCTGTACCTCCACCAGTGTCCACTTTTCGCAAACTATTTTTTTCTCCGTGAGAGTGCATTTGTTTATCATCCTTCATCTCCATCATTTGCTTTTGGCCCCCACTTCTTTCATCTTACTTAGCCCACAACACTATCCTTTTTTTGTGCACTGTGCATCAAATAGTAGACTTTGAGTTTGCAAATTGAGGCAGTATTGAATTGTTGCGGTAAAAGCTTGATCTCACCCCATGTTTCCCAAGGAGAATATTTTTTATTGAAAATGTGATCACTTTTCTAGTTCTGTAATTAACAACCCAAATAAGTTCTAGGTGGGGTTTCAGGGTGACCGCATGTGTCCTTATACAAGCTATAATGCATTGTTTTTCTGAGGCAGCAGCGAGAGCAGCTTCTGTTGGCTGAGGTTTCTATTTTTAAGGGTGTCAGGTTTCTAGGGGTAACTGTGAATGCATTTGTAAGGTGACAATTCCCTCCACAGCAGCTGAGCTCAGTAAACTCTCTTCAAAGGTGTACTTCTGGTTACTAAAAAACATATCTCATATATTTGTATAACAAGCATTCATCCCCCAGGGTCTCTTGGGACTGAGGATGTATTTATTGTTGCTTAAGCCCATGGTACTGATATATGAACCTTACAAGGTTGGAGGGTAGTGTGGGTCTGCTGGGATTCGAACGTGTCGCAATGCAGGCAGAAATGTTTACTTGAAGTTTGGAACTGGCATTTGTATTGCTCTGTACGATATTGTTTTCAGCCAGCCTTCTTTGCATTGCTTTTGATACTAACTCAAAACTCACATGGCAGACACTACCATATTGTGAAAGAGAAGACAATTTAATTATTTTTTTAATTAACAACCTAAAATTCTCTGAGTAAGCCTGATTCTCTCTAAAATAACATGAATCCTAATTCAACGTCTTTGTCCAGCGATCCTTCGTCGTGTTTTACAAATAGGTATACATGCATCGAAGTATGCATACATATACACATACATATATGAAAGAGAACACCCGAGAGCCAATTGGAAACACTCCAGTGCTCAGAAGCTCACATCCAGATCTCACATTAGCGAATGCAACACAGAAGGTTGTTTTGTGGTTAAGTTGGCTTTGAGTCACCAACAGTCACCTTGAATTTATACTGTGTCTGAGGCACAGTGGAAAAGAGCTTATGTTGCAGGCTATTGACATCTCATTCTGATTTAAACGTTCAGTCAATATCATGCTGTCCAAATCATTAATCTAATCAATCAGTATAGAGTGTGGCTGCATCACCCGTAAGGGTCTCTCAGCACTGGGAGAACATGCTGCCTGTTCTATTGGTTGGACATCCAGGTCTTGAGGTCCTTACTTAACTGCTGGAGTGATTGTGAGGCTCTGAGGTGCCGAGGGAGTTTGTTCCAGGTCTCAGCCACCAAGTGGGAGAGGAGCAGCCTCCACTGTTTGTCCGGTGAATGCGTTGGGTGGCTGCTATGGAGAGGGACTCAGAGTGGAGTTTCCTGGTAGGATGGTGGAAGTTAATTCAATTGTTGAGGAATGCCGGTCCTTCATTGTGTGGTGTCCTATAAGCATGGGTGAGCAGCTTGAACTGGCATTTCTTCACGACTGATAGCCAGTTTCTTGAGTTTTGGAGTGATGTGGGTCAGTCTGCGGAGGTCCAGGATGAGTCTGGCTGCGGTGTGCTTGATCATCTGGAGTTTCCTCATGAGTTAGGCTGCTAGTCCTACTTAGAGGAAGTTGCAGTGGACTAGTCTCCTGGTGATGAGAGCTTGCGTGACTACTGGCATGGTGTTAGGTGGGAGCCATCTGAAGACCTTCCTAAGCATTCGGAGGGTGAGGAACCTAGCTGAGGAGACAGTGCTGACCTGCTTCTTCTTGGATAGCTGGCTGTCGGGGATGATGCCAAGGTTTCTGGTATGTTCATGGGTGTGGGGGTTGGTCCCAGCTCATGACATACTCACCACTCTCTTGTCTTTTTTTTTACATGCCATTGACATACAGGTTTGATACTAAGAATTTTAACTTTTCTCAGAAACACATTTGAATGCCCTCCTCCTCTTGCATTAGGACAACAATTCACGCTTTTAGGGCAATGACCAAGATGATATGTGTCCTACATGGCTAACAACTAGTGATTTGTCCTAGAACCTGCGCTGACCCACACAGGATAAAGGGTTCTTTGAACTTTTTGGCAACTTGCACAAATGGCAGTTTGGTGAATGCAAATTTGATTTGCCCTCTCCCACAACTGAATGCTGAAACTCTAGAACTCTCAATTGTCTACTACACGTATCAATTTGTGTGGGGCCATGTGTACAGTGGTAAATCACAGTCTCAATTAAAACTACCATACAAATGCACAAAAAAAAACTTGGCAGTCTGCAATGAACAAACAAAGTGTGCCGACTAACAAATCACTGCTAAACTTTACACAAGAGCCCAAGAGGGAGAAGAGAAACACATTAATGAAATATGTTCACTGATGTCCATGGAAGAGCCTACTCTCCAAGGCTTTTTTCTCCTTCCTGCAGAGGGGACATACCTATTCTCTGAAGAAAGCCGAAGAGCAGGGGATACACACACCCAAGGGGATACCAGATCTTAAACAACACCAGCTCGACTTTGTGGGAATCAAATCACTTCTAGTGATTGCTCAAAGATTGACCAATACAAAGGTAAATTAAAATGGACTAATAGAAATGTACCCGTCTCTGGTAAACATTTGTGGATTTAAAAAAATATGAGATAGTCGATTACACTAATACTGGATATATACATTTGTAAATTAGACAACTTGATGTGCTGATACCTTTGTAAAATTCATGCCAGCTATGGCAATGTGGTGTTTCTTTCTTTTTCTCCTGCCTCAACTGTCTTGAAAATGGCAGTAGCCTCATCTGCAGGGGGTACAACACTGAATAGAATCCAGATGCAGCCTAATAAGTAATTCTGCAGCCTGGTGGTGCCATCATGTCACCCGCGCCGCCCTCGTGACTGGTAGGGTGAGGGTGGACATGGAAACCAGACGTGGGAAGTGCAGGGTTGCAAACACAAGGAGATGATGAACAGAGCGCTGAAATTGTTCAGACACTCACCCCCAGTCACATATCTGGGTTGAATCGATCATCATTCTTCAGCTCACTTCGCCACCTCAGTTCAGACCCAGCTATATGCAAATCAGTCTTGACCCTGTGCCTCCTGGGAACAGTCCAGCCCGAACTGCCAAGCCAGGTCTTCCCTGAACTGGAAATAAGCATCCTAGGACCGGTTTCTGGGTAACACCCTTCATCAGCCAGGCTAGCTTGAATCCAGTAGCAAAGTGAGCAAGTGACCCATGTCTGGGCATACCCTGTCAACTTAGGGCAAATAAAGCAAACACAAGGAGATGAAGGACGGAGCGCTGACACTTTTCAGACACTGACCCCCAGTTGGTATGGTATGGTTTGTTTTTTAATAGTATGGTCTGTTTTTGTATAGTATGGTATGGTCTCCCATGTCAATGTACAGTATATGATGGAATGGGATGGAATGGCATGGAAGGATTTGCCCTGTGGATAGCTTGGGATGGGATGGTATGTTATGGTTTGGCCCATGATTGTATAGTACAGTGTAGTATAGTATAGTATAGTATAGTATAGTATAGTATAGTATAGTATATTACAGTATAGTATATGTTAGACCTTACAGCCTTAGGGTGATCTTCCCCCAACTTTCTGTCTTCCTCAAATTATTGTTCTGAACTCATTTGTGCTGGATTTAGGACTTTGCACACTTTACCACTGCAGACTCTGCTAAACATGGTAAGATTGGCTTATTCCCATTTGCATATTTAATTTACTGATAAATCTCCCACTACATGTGCCCAGGGCCCGTGCTGTCAATGAAATCCTACTAGTGAGCCTAAAGCATTCATTGTTCCACCCACTTAAATAGCCCTCTAACCATGGCTCAGGCCTGCCATTGCAGAGCTCGTATGTGCAGTTTTAAACTGCCTCTTGGACCTTGGGAGGTAACCATCTTGCCAGGCCAAATCCTTACATTGTCATACGTATAGCAAATCTCCAGAGTAGGCCCTGTATACCCACAGGGCAGGGTGCAATGTATTTAAAAGGCACGACATGTACTGGTAGTAAAAAACTCCCATTTTTATTTTTCACTACTGCAAGTCCTATCTCTCACATAGGATACCATTGAGATTACCTTATTACATCTTTTAATTGTAACTCCCAATTGGGAACAGATAAACATTTCAGGTTTAGTGTCACTAATGACAACTTATGGTGAAGTTGAATTTTAAATTCCAATTTAGCAAATGCCACTTTTAGAAAGTTGCAAAAAGAACAGATAATGGATGGAATGCTGAACAAATCAAACATTTTCCACCGGTCACAGATCTGGGTTAATTTCAAAGTTTTTTTTGCATGCAGTGCCATTCCAGTTTAGACTCAGACATATGCAAATCAGTGTTGACCCTGCTTCCAAGGTGAACAGTATAGCCTAAACAGCCAGGCCAGATCCTCCCTGGATCAAAAAATCATGCTGGGACCAGTTTTTAAGTATCACTCCTCATCAGCCAGGCTAGCTTGAATCTGGTAGAGTAGCGAGCACAGGATCCACCTCTGGGCATGCCATTCTCACTCAGGGCGACAACTGAAAAGAACAGATGATAGATGGAGTCCTGAACAAATCAAACATTCACCCCGTCACAGATCTAGGTTAAATCCATAGTTTTTTTGCACTCCATGCCATTCAGGTTTTTACCCAGTCATATGCAGATCAGTCATATTCATCATCTGTTCTTTTTGCATTTGTCGCCCTAAGGTGGGAGAGTATGCAAGACGTGGGTCCCATGCTCACTACACCAGCAGATTTAAGCTAGTCTGGCTGATGAGGGGTGATAACCTGAAACTGGTCCCAGGATGCTTGTTTCCAGTCCAGGGATGAATGAATGAATTAAAGAATGAATGAATGAATGATTACATGCTTGTATAGCGCATGGCTCCCCGGAGGCATCCCAGGACGACCTGGCTTGGCAGTTTGGGCCAGACTTTTCACACAAATAACAGGGTCATGACTGATTTGCATATGGCTGGGTCTAAACTGGGGTGGTGTGGTGAACAAAAGAATGATGGATTAAACCCAGATCCTTGTGACTGGGGATGAATATTTGCATTGACCAGCATTCCGTCCATCAATTGTTTCTTTTGCATATATTGCCCTTAGTGGGAAGGTTATGCCCCGAAGTGGGTCGTGTGCGCCACTACACCACTGGGTTCAAGCTAGCCTGGCTGAAGAAGGGTGATGCCCTGAAACCGGTCCCAGAATGCTTGTTTCCGGTCCAGGGAGGACCTGTCTTGGCAGTTCCGTCTGGACTGTTCCCACAAGGAACAGGGTCAAGACTGATTTGCATATGGCTGGGTCCAATCTGGGGTGGTGAGCAAAATAATGATGGATTAAACCCAGATTCTTGTGACTGGGGGTGAATGTTTGTATTGCCCAGCATTCTGTCCATCAATTGTTTCTTTTGCATATTTCACCCTAAGTGGGAAGGGAATGCCCAGACGTGTGTCCAGTGCTCACTACCCCGCTGGATTCAAGCTAGCCTGGCTGATTAAGGGTGATGCCCTAAAAATTGGTCCCAGGATGCTTGTTTCTGGTCCAGGGAGGACCTGTCTTGGCAGTTTGGGCTGGACTGTTCCCACAGGGAACCGGGTCAAGACTGATTTGCATATGAATGGGTCCAAACTGGGGTAATGTGGTGTGCAAAAGAATGATGGATTAAACCCAGATCCTTGTGACTGGGGGTGAATATTTGCATTGACCAGCATTCCGTCCATCAATTGTTTCTTTTGAAATGATTATGCCTGGCACAGATTGGTAAACTTTTGCCTGTGGGTATCCCTGTGCTGTATTTTGTCAGTTTAGAAAGATTGTCTTTGCCCAATGTAGTATACTCTGAAAAAACAATACCGATAGCTTAATGCTGTTCTATCGGTATCTATTTGCTGTCTGTTGAACTTTAACAGGCCCATCTCAGAGCACTCAAGTGTTGAAGAGATAGACAAGTGCTTATGCAATTATAAGACATGTCATTGGTCACTAGAATGGTGCGCTAATGCGGTGTTCATTGCAGGGTCCCTGGGGAACAGCAGATGAATATCTCTACTACGTCGATGGGCTGCAGCAGTTGCTCAAACATAAGTGTCCAAGTGGAAGGATGCAGGAGTGAGTCAGGTAACTTTCAGACGGTGATGGGCCCTGATCTACTAAAAGGCAGCGCTTCTGCTCCAGAGTGTGAGATGGGCTAGGACAGGCTCCAGATGGTGGGAGCTTGGATGTGCTAGCAGTTCTCGGAAGAAAATATATATCCATATCTTAACACCCAATATTATTCCTCCAGTGATGCAAAACAACAAGGTGACCAACAGTTTTGGTCCAATAGACAAATTCGCAATTTCTCCGATACTTCGGATTCGGATAATGAAGGGACACCAGGTCCGAGTGACAACTTTCTGACCAGACGTGGCCAGTTTAATGGACCCTGTCGTCCAAATCATTTTTTAGGCAACCGCCGGGGTACCACCAGGGTGAGGTTCAGACCCCAGGAGAAGGGACGTTTCCAACAGACGGGTTATCAGCAGACGGGTTATCAACAGACGGGCTACCAACAAACAGAGAACCCACCACGTTTTCTGGAAACGAGGCGGAACCAGTATTTGAGGGAGTAGGACCAAGTCATGATACCTCCACCATTCCCATCTTTCACCTGTCTAAAAAACCACTTGAGAAGACCACCTTTGACCTTCTCTCACGTGGTCTTTCTTTTGTTCCTAGTGCTCCTTTTGATGCCTTTGAATTAAATAAGGATGTCCAGGCCTTTTTTCGGAAGATAATGCTCAACAAATTCTTCTCAGGCAGAGAAATGAAACCAGTAAACAACAGATCAGGGTTTCGACCTCCTTCTATTTTTACTCCTACCCTGGAACAGGTTGGCCCAGAAGTTAGTATCTTTGAAAAAGCTGTATGTGCCAAAATTCAAAACTTGATTAAATTTGTTCCGAAACCTGCCTACAACCTAACCTATGATGAATACCAGGCACTTACAAAGCTTTCCAATGACCACACCCTTACTGTAAAACCCAGTGACAAGGGTGGCGGGATTGCGGTCCTCGACACCTTGACCTATAAAGAACATATTTTGTCCATGCTTAACCGCCCTGAACACTACCGCAAGGTTTCATCCTATCCCTCGGGGAGAATCATGTTGGAAATTTTTAAGGTGACCAATGGTGCTGGACTTCGGGGGTCCATAGGGGACCAAGAAATTGACTTTCTTAGCAAAACCTACTTTACAATCCCGGTTTTGATTGGATTACCAAAATTACATAAGAATCTCTCAGCTCCCCCTTATAGACCCATTGTATCAACTATTGGGTCACTCACTGAACCACTCTCCAAATTTGTAGATGCTTGTCTGGCACCCATCATCTGCCGCCTTCCTGCTTATGTCCGGGACACGGGTTATCTGATCACTAAGATCGAAGGTTTGGAGTTTAATCCTTTGACAGAAGTACTTGTCCCGATGGATATCGAGGCATTGTACACTAATATTCCTCAAGAGGGCGCTCTTGAGGCAGTCAAAAAGATGCTGGATAATTCAGATTGCCCATCAGAGAAACTTTTCATATTGGAATGTCTTGCGATCATGCTCAGGGAAAACTTTTTTGAGTTCGATAAGGTCATCTATCAGCAAGTTCTTGGCATAAGTATGGGCGCGGCCTGTGCTCCCAATGTGGCTAATGTCTACATCGGCGCCTTTGAAGAAAGGTTTGTCTACAATGAGGTTGCACCGTTTTTTGAAAATGTCACTAACTACAATCGTTATATTGACGATATTTTCTTTATTTGGCGAGGCCCACAGGAACAACTTTTTTTTTTCCTTAAAATTTTTTATTATTGAAGTTCTTGTATCATAATTTCAGTATAAAAAAAGAAAATACATACATTGGCAACCAAAAAGTACAAAATAATAGTTTATAGAATACAAAATTCCAATATTACTCAAAATACAATTTTCAAATTTTGTCAAACTTCCTTGTCCCACCAATTCGCTGTGCATAACGAAATTCGCTTGTTCTAAAATTTCTCATTTTCTGAAGCTAGGATTTAAACGAAGGAGCTTGTATTAATTTCCAGTTCTGAAGCACCAGGGACCTTGCTACTGCCATTACAATAAATAATAGTTTAACCATCTGTTCTAACAATCCAAGATCAGAATCATATCCATACAGTATTAATTTAACGTTGTAAACAATCTGGATCCCACAATACTTTTGTAAATATTCGAAAATCTCATTCCAAAAAGGCACAATTTTAACACAGTGAGCTATAGTGTGAGACCAATTAGCAGGAGTATATTGCTGACATCTGAAACAAATGGCACTAGCATTAACATACATTTTAGAGTAGGCGGCAGGAGTACGATATAGAAGCCATTTACTGAAAAAAACATTCTCCTCCAATTAGATCCTCGAAGAACACTAAAATTCAACGTATTTATACTTTTCCAGGTATTCATAGTAAGAACGTGATTCTTTTGCTCCTGCAATTTTTTGATGGCTTTTGTACTAAGATCTAACTCAATATGTTGAGCTAGACAACGTTTCCATGCCCCTGGCTTCCTCATCTGGGGGATCAAAAACAAATCATCCCACAACTGGCAAGGAGAACCAAAAATTCTTGGCTCAACTTGTTCCAGTGTTTTGAAAATCGAGACGTAGGAACCTAATAACATAAAATTCCAAGAAATTAATTGCTGCATCTCTCCTGGTAACAACCAAACCCCTTCTCTTAAAAAATCTGATAGGGTACAAAACCCAGCCCGTTCCCATTGAAAAGCAGTATCCGCTCCAATTTTCATTCCCATGAAAATGAGAGCATTTCTTAGGGGAGTTCTACAGGAACAACTTGAAGACTTTATCCTTTGGATAAATCTCTGTGATCCACACCTAAAATTCAGTGCTAATATGAGTACATCGAGAATTGAATTTTTAGACGTGTGGATCGAAGCAAACAATGGCCGCATAGAGATGTCTCTCTACACTAAATCCTCAGCCCGCAATACCTTGCTTCTCTATGACAGCTATCACCCGCGCAGCAAAAGGAATAGCATACCTTTCAGTCAATTCCTTAGGCTCCGCTGGAATTGTACGGACATGTGTAACTTCGAGTTCCATGCTGGGCAAATGAAAACGAAGTTCCTTGACAGGGGCCATCCAAAGAGACTTATCAGGGAGTCCTAAAAAAGAGCCAAATACTTCGATAGGGAAATCCTTCTCAAACCCAAGGATAATAATATAGACCCTAAACTTGTTCTGGTGACTACACATTCCAACTTTAATGAGAAACTGAGAGGTATAATTAATTCTCAATGGTATCTACTCAATATGGATAAAACGGCGGCCAAACTGGCCAAACCCATTTTTGCGTTTCAGCGCAATAAGAACTTGCGTAATCAGCTATTTAGAGCTTCCCTGGCTGACCCTCCAGCCCTACATCAAAGGAGTATTACTGGCACCAATCCTATTACTGGCAGCCACAGATGTGGCGGGTGCCATGCCTGTGACCAAGTGATTACTACTCCAGAATTTGAATGGGGCAAGAGAAAATTTCAGTTAAAAGAAATGACCAACTGCAGGACGAGTAATGTTATATACCTCTTGCTTTGCCCCTGCTCTAAAGGCTACGTGGGGGAAACTGGAAGGGAGTTCAGAACACGTTTTTCTGAACACAAATCATGTATCAGGAACTCGCGTATGGGTGCACCATTGGTTGCACATTGGAAAGCCTTGGGACACTGTGTTGAGGATCTCAAATGGCTTATTCTTGAACGCATCCATAATTCTAAAGACGGGAACACCGATGCCCTACGAGGCAAAAAGAGAAGTCTTTTGGATTTTTACTCTGGAGACGGCTGTCACTGGGTTGAATGAGCAGATTCCATGGGAAAATGCCATTCTCTGATTCTGGTTTCCTGCACCTTGACCCCATGATCCTTTGATCGGTGTATAGCCTTTCTGTTTGATTTTTTCTAGTAGTGATTTTTAGGCTGTGATTCGATTTCTGATGTTGTCTGAATTGATTGTCTTTGGCTGGGTTGGACACACTTAACAGACTGTTTAGCGCCCTACCTATCTGTTAGTTTCTCTTTATTGTTTGTTTCATTGGTTCGATTGTGTGTGTATATATATTTTTTTTTGAGTCATGCGTTAGCTTGTTTGTTCATTAGTCATGGGTCCCTGCATCTATTTTGGTACTCTCCTTGCTTATCTATGCGGATCTTTCATTCTCACGGACAAATTTCGGCAGGTCCTGTAGTTGTATTTTCGGACCTTATTAAGTGTCCGGAGTCCCACCGTGCTTACAAGATGGCAGCCAATTTCCGTATATGCTTTGCCCTCAATTTCCTGCTTGTTATATGAACGGGTCTTGCGGTATAGTGTTTCGGCGTGTCCGGAGTTACCCTCCGCCTGGTGCATGATTGGGCTTAGCGGTCTAGTTTTACGACGTGAACAATTGGTTCCGTCTTTGACACATCCCCCACACAGGTGTGTCGTATTTTTTGTACTCAGCCGATGGTATTTAAATCTGTTGATACGCGCAGTGGTCGTCTTGGCGTGCACTCGGCGGGCTGGGAGGCAGACCCCTTCGTGATTCGTGGGAAAACCCTTGGCGAGGTAAGCGGATCCTACTTCCTGATATACCGGCTTTTACTATTGGATTTGCTCTTCACTAAATCTTTGTGCCAACTCCCCTTCCTTTGTCTCTTTTCAGTATTCCTTTTGAACCCACTCTTTACTGACTGGTCATCCGTTGGCCCGATTCATGATCCTAGAATAGGTATATTCTGTGTATTTTACTCCGTTTACATCATCTCCTTAGCCGTATTTCGTGGATCTTTAAGAACTTCTATTCTGCGTTTATTCGGTGCCAGGTTTTAGAATAGGCATGCTTTATTTGTCTGAATCCGTTGGCATTACTTCTGTTGCTGTCTTTTCGCGGATGTTTAAATACCCCCATTCCGCATATATTCTGTGCCTCGGATCAGTGTAGACTCTTATTGCCCCTTACATGTGTGGGCTCTGTGTTATTGTTACGAGGCAAAATACTCTTTCCTTCTTTATTGGATCTAATGTATGCTTTTTTATGCGTCCCTTAGAATTATATGGTTTAGCCCTGATGCCTCTGCCCTTTACCTTGCCTCCTGTTCATCTCTGGGACGTAGCTCATCTGGAAGGTTGACTGACCCAGACCCGCCCTGTTTTTTCAGCCTGCAATTATTTTTCCGGTGAGTGCTACTTTGCTCTTTACTCTTTCGTGATTACTAGCAGGGGGTATTCCTCCTCAGTGGCCCGTTTGGGCCTTCAATATGACAGCATTCCTAATTTATATGCTTTGCCCTCATCGACTCCAATATGTGCTTTAGGCACACTATCTTTAAATTGTCCACTTGGATTGTCTTTGTAGTGCAGCCATTAGAATATCTTCCTTGCTGCTTTGCTCTGGGGATATTCCTTTTGGAGATACTTGTCCCTGGTACATTTTTTCAAAAATTCTTTTTTTCTTAGATTGATTCTTCGGTGCAGCCATTATAATATCTGTTCTGCTGCCTTGTTTGGGAGACCGTTGATCCCCCGGTCCTCATATTACTCACGAGCTGATTTCTGATTGTGAACAGTCCACTTCTAAAAAGATTGGGTATGCCTGGTTGTTGTTCTTATTTGTCTTGGGATGGGATTTACACATTTTCACAGACACTGAGGTGTTATTATTTCTTTTCTTTCACCCTTGGTTTCTTGCTTGTTTCAGTGCTGTGGATTCTGCGCTCCTGGTCCCCTAAATTGGTCCTTCTTATTGCCTTTTAGATTATTTAATTGGATGTTTGGCATGAATGTGCATGTGTGTACCTTGTCTTGCTCCTTTTGGCACAGTTGGCTTTTCATTAAATGCCTTTACTAAATTTGTTCTTTTCGCCCACAGATATGCTCTTTCTGCCCTTATGTATTACTTGGGACCTGTTCTACACCATTCTGTCAAAGGATCTCTATTGAGACCTGAACAATTTGTGTCTTTGATGACATGCGCCCTGATGAAGGAATTCCCCATATTGGCACTGTTCCAAAAAGAGCGTTGGCGCTTTTCAGTGTTTGTTTTATTACATGTTGTTGATTGAGTAGAGTATGAATGCATATGGTTTGGGAATGAGTCAGTATTTGATAGAGTGAGTGATTTGTGTGCCAATTTTTAGTGTTCTCTGTGTCCCTTG
This sequence comes from Lissotriton vulgaris, assembly GCF_964263255.1. Taxonomy (NCBI): domain Eukaryota; kingdom Metazoa; phylum Chordata; class Amphibia; order Caudata; family Salamandridae; genus Lissotriton; species Lissotriton vulgaris. The sequence goes on from NC_141689.1 coordinate 1,861,215,652, forward strand.
GGCTGATGATATATCATTTTTTGATTCCTATTTATGAAAAAATGTATGTCTTACTGAATTAATTAAAATGTATTTTATTTTTCTATGAATATAAATAAATGATTTAATAACTTGCAATTTTTGAGCGGTTCTGTGGACGTTCCTTATTTATTGTTGGAACTTGTTGGCTCCCCCTTAAGATTGGGAACTCCCCTTTTCATGTTGCTCTTGATGTACTAGCACAGGTCACCATGTTTTGTATCCAGATGGGTGTCTGAACTTTATTATTTAATAGGTCAAAGTAACCACATGGCGGTGCACGGACAGTACTTTTAGAGGGGGAATATGAGAGGAGTGTGGCATTTCTCTGCATTTTCGGGGGCTCGTCGCAAAACCTGTGGATATGGGATTATAAAATGAAAGATGCGAACAGCAACACGATTCTGTGTTTTAATTGCAAGAGATGACATTGGGAAGAGAGATGGTGCAAGCTACAATGACTACACATGTACTGCACAAGCAACAACGATGTGGAATCAACCTGAATAAAGTACCTCAATCCAAGCCCGAGAAGTGGAGGAACAACAATAAAACAATCAGTATTTGGTTCATGACCTGGGATCAGCTGACCAATGAGAAGCAAGAAATGAGAGTGACCTTTAAACAAACCAATGGTAAGTAATGGATGGGCTCTAAGCCGAATGCCTAGATCCTTGGCCATTTGTTTTACTAATGAGTGCTTTCAGAAGTGTAAGTTCACGTGGATCAACTGAAATGAATCAAAATTACAGCTCCAAGAATGCACTAGGCTGTTACACAAATCGAGGGGCTGGAGCACTATAAACTTGCTCACATGGAATTATCCAGGGTTGGAGTATCTACTGATCCAAACCCAGGTATTTTTTTGTTTTTTCCTCTTGTGTATGTGGAAGCAGGGCTTTCAATACTAGATGGGAACATAATAAGGGATTATTGAATGACTCACAGCTGACATGGGACATGGCAGCATCACAGTTATATCCAGGCATTCTTTGTTCCAATTATTCAATATATGAGTGGCTTTTCAAAGCCAGTTTTGAGGCATTACTTACTAGATGGTTCATGTGCTGCCTGTTGCAAGAATTAATGTTAGCTTACAGTGGGCTTAGAGCCTGCCATTGCTTGTGATTGGTTGGCTTCATTGTTATTCTCATTTGCTTTCTTCTTAGTTGCTACAGTGAGCGTACTTGTCTTTCTATTTTTTGTTAGTCCCTCTCCTGGAGCATGGAGACATTACTGTGTCCTTAAACTGCTCGATTTTTCAGATGCTAATTTTTTACTTTTTGGTTAATCACTCAACCATAATGCATGTGTTTTCCAGCTGTCGCCCCAGTGTGCTTCACCTCCCCTCTCTGTGCTGCTATCTGTCACCTGTGTGGTTCTCTCCTGTTCTTCTTTGTGATGTCCTTGTGTGCTCACTCGTCTTGCTTTCACACCCCAGTGCTCCTCCTCCCAGCTCCACATTGCTCTCCCTCGCTCTTGCCCATTTGCTTTCTCTGTCACAATAGGCAATTTTTATTCTTATTTAGCCATTTTCCAAAGCATCAGAGATGCATGGCTAAAAGGTATTGACAAAGTCAGTAAGTCTCAAGGATGAGACCTATTGGCAGAATACTTTAAGCTACATAATTTAAATGGAATAAACTGTATTTCTGTTACGGTAATATATGTTTGCAAGGGCCTGGAGCAACTGCGTCTGTATGGCGTTGCTGTGCAAATGAATAAACATAAAGAAATATATATATGTTGAGTTGTTGGAAGCTAAGCATAACACAGCCTTCAGCGTTAGTTCAGTCATTGCTTCTGCACCTCAGCAGGAGTTTTAATCAGGTAACCTGTGGGGGGATTCCAAAGTCCTGCAAGTTTAAGATTCACGAAAGCATGCCTTCAGTGACATGCAGGAAGCCCGTGCTGCTCTCTGTACTGATCAAATAACTCTGTGTTCAAGATGCCTGCAGTTCACCTTATATTTTCACATAAATGTAGCCAAAAATATTTCAATTGTGCCAGTTGGGATGCCCTACCCTGCTGATGTTGCTGCATCTGAAGCTTGTTTAACCAATGTCTTGGAATACAATGAGAAGCAAAACAATCAATAACATGTGTGCAGTGAATACTAAACCCAAATCAACAGCGCCATGAGATACTGTTTTGCTGACCACTTAACAAGAAAACAACAGGAGCTAAAGCTACGGGGGATGGGCCGCCTCTCTGTACACATCTGCTGTTCAAAGTGTAGATTATTTAGCCAACAGACTATTATCTGTTATGTTTTTTTTTTACTGACACATTTTTCAAGAACTATATTTATTTACGTATCTATAGGTACACATACATTTATATGTATGTGCGTGTGTAAATATATATATATTCACTGACAAAACCAAAGGTTAAAGTGACGTTGGAGTTAGGTGGAAATTTCAGTGCCAACGTAACATTTTTAACTAAAATAAACTCATAAATTTACTAGTTTGAGTTATTTGATCAAACTCTAACTTGCGACTCCGCCATGCACTGCTTGTGACCTCATATATTAAATCACAAATTATATCATTGAAGACACCCCAGCTGATTTTAAATTTTCTTTTGGCTCCAAGTGGGCTCCTTCTGGGTCCCACCAAACAGGGCCTAGGAAGCAAGGTATTTTTTTTCTTTTGACCTTCAGGACAGCAAGTAAAGTTCCCAAACCTTGTAATGGCTGTCAGCAACATTTTTCTTCATGTTGCTGGCAGGCAATCAGAGTGTCCTCTCTCGCAGGAGTTTGTCACACAAATTGGCCCAAATGGAAAATGGCTCCCAGGACTATCAGAGCGCTCTATTTTTTTTTAGTGAGTTTGAGGGACTTGCGCAAGAGTCTCTCAAACCTAACCTTCCAGATATACAATTATTTTGTACCTTAGTTTAGGACGAGTTTCGGCTGGACTGCCTTCTTCAAATGCCGATTGCTCCAGTAATGAGCCTGATGCTTCATTTATATTGGATGAAACCTTGCAGATTTTACACTGCAACTACATGCCCCAGAATCCTCTTCACTGGTAATGCTGCTTACCCCCAGAGTCAATCACAAAAACATTGAAATTGTCCCCGCAGGCCCCTACATCCACCGCAATTCTGGATAGCTTTTAGAAATATATATATATGTATGTATATATAAATACATGGCTTGCTAGTGTCTGGGTCTCATCCGCATGCAACTATAATCACCAGCACTGCTATACAGATACTTGCTGCTGCTGTTCGCTCAGTGTTGTACAGTATTTGTCTATTTTCATCAATGCTGAGTATTGCTATCTTGGGTTTCGCACAATATTTATTGTCAGCAGATTGTGCTGCAAAGTCATATAAACATCTTGCTAATGCCTGAGACTGTGATAGCACTCCTATATGGATATTTCATTCATTCGGTGTCATTCAATGTTAGTCTCTGCCTACAAATACTGAGTAGTCAGCATGGCAAGTCTTTCCAAACGTAGGCTATGCATGTAAATAGAACAGTGTAGTATTTACGGCTTGTCAGTTTCAGTGTTAATAGTTCCCACCTTATCTTATATCCAAACCAATCAGTGCTCGAAATTAAGTGCTCCTGCTGAAAGTAAATTGCCCTTGTGCAAGTTTCTTGTGGTTGTGCTTGATACGGTGTTCCTGAGAAGTCATCAGTACCCATGATTAGTACCAGTGGTGCAACTGCCTCGGATCAAATATGATATTAGCAGTCTCCACTAGGGCCCGGCCATGTCTCCCTGGGTGCCTTTGAGCCTACCCAGGGCACCAAGTGTGCTATGGGACTGTGGGGGATCCTCAAAGCCCTCATGGTCCCCGTTGGCTCTCCGCCTCCTGCGAGAATTGGCATTGCAATTGATCATAGGGATCTGCTGTAAATGCAGCTCCCTGTGTGCAAGAGAAAAAGTTTCAGGGCTCCTGCAAAGCAAAAGCAAACAGCTATGTCCCGGGGGTGGGCACCCCGTGACATAGGAGGAGCTGGATCTGGAGCTGGCCCTGGGGGGTGGCGGTCCCCAGGGCCATAATTGGCTCCAGGAGGGTGGCAGTGTGGACCCCCCTCTTTAATGCTACTTGTAGCCGCCGGAAAGGTGGTGGTCCCCAGGGCTGGGGGAACACGCAGACCCATTTTTAAGGTTAGTTGTAGCCCCAGGGACAAGGTGGTCCCAGGAGCTCAGGGGGTTCCAGGTGTGACACCATTCATTTAATTTATAGCCCTGGTGAGGTGGTGGCCACCGGGGCTCAGGGAGGTTTTGTGTGCTGCACTACATTTGAATTGACATAATCCATGGGAAGATGGTGGTCCCCAGGTTTCCAGGGGGTCCGCGCAGCCCACCTTATTCATGTTATTGATAGCCCCAGGGAGGAGGTGGTCCCTGGGGCATACAAATTCCCATGGAGGGGGGCCAGGTGTGTCCCCTCCTTTAATTTAATAACGGCGGCATGTCACCAGGACCTGGCCCACACATGAGCTTCATTAAAAACAAGCGCGGTAGACCATGCTTGTTTTCTTTTTTCAATGTTGCCATGAATTCATGCATCCTCCTGCAATTTCACAGCAAAATTGAAAAAAAAAGATTTTAACCCCCAGCGAGGTCCCTTTGGGACCCCACCACTATTCCTACCCTGCCCCCTTTTCAATAGTTGCAGCATTTTATTGTGGGACTCAGCTGAGGTTGAGTCCCAAGATTGCTACCAACAATTCCTGGTTGAAGTGTTGGTAGCCAAAAAGATTACAGCACAGGACAGTTGGATCTGTGGAGGATACGGGTCCCTAGATATACAAAAGTTGGATTTTGATTAATATCTCTAAAACTACCAAATGGATTTACACCAAACCACTTTAAAGGTACATCCCTGGACCAAGATCTACCTACGGTTTAGGCTGTAGTCGTGTTCAAAAGCCCTTTGGGAATTAAAATGCGCAAAACGTGTTTTGGAAACCGCCTTTTTCTTGGCCCCCACTTGACAAATCACCCAGAAACTTTCAAGACAGCAGCTGAAGTGACTGACAAAGTAGTTTAAGAAATTTCAAGAAAATTCATCAATCAGCACCAAAATTATTAGTAAAACAAAAAAATATTTTACTATGGAAACTAAGTCCTAACTATAAGAGCGAGAGAAAGAAATAGTTATTCTACGAGAGTAGAAACCAAGACACCAAAGGGAGGATTCATAAATGCATTTATGAGTACAGAGAAGTACTACTCCTGTGGTACTCTCTACATCATTTTAAATAACTTTTTAATTGTTCTCAAAAATGGGAATATTCAGGGAATATTCATATTAAATTAACACAAATAGAAAGGGCTGTGTGTTCTTTGCACTTTTACTGATAAGGAGTTGGACGTTTCAGGACCGATAAAAAATTCATATATGAGAATGAGAATTAGTACTGCAGGAGTACTATTCCACGTACTCATAAATGCCTATATGAACTAGCCCCAAATTCAGACATGGAGAAAACATTCAAGGTTCTAGACTGAACTGGGCCTCATTTGACTACCTTTATCTGATTCCATGTAGCACTCAGTGGCGGCCGGCATGACTCGCGGGTGGGTAGGGGCAGGTGGGGGGGGGGGGGTCATACAGGAGTTTGCGCTGGGAGTTCTCCACTGATCACTGTTTTGCTGGGAACGGGACAGATCCTATGACTTCTGAGAAGCCCTAAAAGCACCCATCGGTCCTCAAGGCTCTTTCTCGGGAGCACAATTTTCATGCTGGCTGGCATGCACCAGTTGTAAGCAGTGTCTCTGTGGCCATTTTCGAATGCGACAGCTGTGATAAGGCCCATTTTATTTTTAGCTCCAATGTGCCTGCTGTTAAAACAATCCTGCTTCGTGTGACGGTGGACTGTGGTCATCGTCAATCATAGAAAGAGCAACAAACTGCGCAGGTGCGTGTCTGTGGATGAGGAAAACGTACCTGTTAGATGCACAGGTTCTTTACTCCAGGACCTGGTGTTGAGAGCCTGGAAAGCGCTGACACAGTTATGCCAGTGACGGTGCCAGCCGTGTGTTTGTTTGTGCGGTTTCCAGACTAGGCACTTGGGGGCAGAGCAACACTACTCCCAGCTGGAGATCCTCACTGGCTGATCAGTGAACAGATCCGAGCCGCCATGTGAGAGCGGAAGGTATCAGGAAGCAGGATCTGGGTTAGTCAACTTTTTGCACACTATTTTGAACTTCTGTTATTAGTGTTTGGGATAATTGTTAAATGTGGGCCTGACCCCAAATAGCTGCACAGTGTTGGAACTGGCCTTTTTTGCAGGGTTATCCTCAAACTTTTTGCTTATTCCTCCCTTATTTTTCCTGACCTGTGGCTGTTGGCAATAGGACTCTGCACACTTTACCACTGCTGATCAGTGCTAAAGTGCATATGCTCTCTGTGTACATTGTTATTGTAATTGGTTATCTCTGATTGGCATATTTGTATCACCAAGAAGTCCCTAGTAAAGTGCACTGGGTGTGCCAGGGCTGGTGATGACAAATGCTACTGTGGGCCTGCAGCACTGATTGTGACACCCACATGAGTAGCCCGAAAATAGTGTCTCAGACCTGCCACCACAGTGCCTGTGTGCAGTCTGTGAACTGCCATGTCCTCCTGGTCAGTGTCCCTACTGACCAGGCCTAACCCTTCCCTTTCTGTGCTTATTGGTCACCCCTATGGAAGGCCCAAGGTACCCCCTTAGGCAGGGTGCAGTGTATGTGAAATGTAGAGAATGTACTTGTGCAGGTGACATGCTCTGGTAGTGAATTACAGCCATTTTTGTTTTTCACTGCTGCAACGCTATCTTGCTCCATAGGCTATCATGGGGGATGCTGGCTACAGTGGCTACCAGCAAATCTTCCCATAAGAGCAAGATAGGACATAAAAGTCTGGTATCCCTTAACTCAGAATTTAATAACACATCTTTTAAGAACGGTGATTTTTAACTCCTGTGTTTGAGAATAGCACTTTTAGAAAGTTGCTGTTCTCTTGTCTTACCTTTCTGTGTGCCTTGGCCTGTTTGTGAATTGACTGTCTGGTTTGAGAGTGACAGCGGCTGGGGATTCCCGAGGAGGTTGGCTGAGTCAGCCCTTGGCTGAATGACTGCATTTCCAACTTGAGTGGTGGGAGGATATAGCACCTGGGCCTGAATAGGACTGTGCCTGCCTTCCACAATGCTGGCTCCACCTCCTGCTGGGCGGCTGACAACCCTGCCCCTCATTCTGAAAGGAAAGGAGAAGCCAAAAAAACAAAGTGCTCAAGGAACACCCAGAACTCTTTCAGACCGGGCTCAGAGCCCTCCTCCACAAAGGGAACAAAGACTTCTAGGGGTACAAGTACAGGACCCCTGACAACAGAAAATTAGGATCATCCTGGAATCAAGAAGGAATGTCTGCCAAAGAGAAAGCTGAAACTGAAGAAGGAAGACTGTCCTGCTGTTGCTCTGCTGGACTGACCTGCTGTTGCTTTGCTGCCAATGGAGGCGAAGGACTTTGCTTTGTGCTGTGTCGCCTGTCTTGAAGGAATCTCCAAGGGCCTGAGAAGAGCTGGCTCCCTGTTCTGAAGTCCCAGGAACAAAAGGACTTCACCCCCAGCTTCCCAGAACTCTACTGATAGAGTTCTGTCCTTCCTGGAGTGCGTGGCCCATGTGTGGTGCCTCTAGAAGTTGTACCTGTGTTGGGAAGCCGGAAACCAAGCTTTTAAAGACTTTCTGTAAGTTTTTTCGCATTGCTCGCTTGCGGAGCGCATCGCCGACAGTGCGAGGAAATTCTCGCCGCTACGAAGGCCGGGATCGTCGCAGCGCCTGTTGCCACTGCCAGAGCCGCTGCATCCTTCGTTTGCTGGACGCACCAGACCGGTGCGGGAAGACTACCATTGCTGCGAGTGTCGTCGCAGAGCCTGTCGTCGCTGGGTGAGATCACCGCACCGCTTGCTTGCGGACTGCATCACGTCGCTGCGAGTGTCATCGCAGAAGACATCGCATCGAGGAGCTGTGAGAGAGAGATCACTGCTGGTTTGCACATCGTCGCCCCAGAGATCGAAGAAACTCCAAAGATCATTGCATGGTGCCTTAGCAAGAGAAAACTTCCTACCGAACCTACGCACCGGAATCCATACAAGTCTGCCTTCCTCCCCATACAGACCGGATTCGTTGCAACACGCCCGGTGCTGCAGCGGGGTTGTCGCATTGCCTTCCCAGGGTCTCAGGAGCAACGCATCGCTTGTTTTCCACCGCACCAGCTTCTGCTTTGGATCTTTGTTGCTTTTAAAAAGTACTGTTGGCGAAAAGTGACGCAACTGTGAACTTTTCACACAACTGTGGATTATTTTATCGCAACCTTAAAAACTCTTTTGCAACCATAGTCTTGAACTGTGTATGTTGGATTTTTGTTGTTTTGGTCTTGTGTAGTTTAGATTAAATACCTTTATTTTTCTAAACTGTTGTGGAGTCAGTTTGTGGTGTTTTCACTGTGTTACTGTGAGTGTTGGTGCAAATACTTTAAACATTGCCTTTGATAAGCCTTGACTGCTCGTGCCAAGCTACCAAGGAGGTGAGCAGGGGTTATCTAAGAGTGTTTCCTCCTTACCCTGACTAGAAGCAAGGGTCCATATTTGGACAGTAGTACCTACCTCTGACAACTAGAGACCCCCAGTTCTAACACACAGTATTTAACATAGGTAAGTGAGACAAGGTAGTATGAGGCACCAAAAAAGATTATAGAGAAGTAAAGAGAAAGGTGGTAAATGGGGTGGCACACTCCAGAACATTGTTAGAGAAATTGGAAGGAAATGTCACCTCAACCCGGTACATGAATTAATATATGGGTAAAATGAGATATACTCCAGAAAGCTACCTGAAAATTGGGGTTCGGTAAGAGGCAATGGAGCATGGGAAGTGCTACATCAAGTCGTCATCTACATCATGGTTTTATAAAATGTTCTGTCTTATTATGTGGCAGTATTGTAGAGATGGTGTGATACCACAGATGTCAGTGGTGAATGACTATTTATCAGTTGAACGTTAAAAGAAAAGAGTTGATTTTTGCTGGAAACTATCTGCATTGTCAAAGGCTGCAAAGGAAAGTACTTAAAACAAACGATCACAATAATGCAACACAATCACATAGCAACATAACTGAGTGCAGTACAACATCATAACAATAATACAAAGGCAACAGAACCACAGTACAACAGAGTACCATGACAACATGCCACATCAATACATCTAAGCCTTACTACAACATAAAAACAGTACAGCATCGAACAAACCAACAGAATATACCAACACAACACAATAAAATGCAGGAAAAACACAGGAAGAGCACAAACACAGAAAACACATCACCACAAAAACATAAACTCACTACAAAAACATGGCAACAGAACCAAAAATGACACCAAAGGACAGCACAACAATACCACACATAGACGGTACAACATTATAAAAAATAGTGTAACAAAATAATAAGATGAAAAGACAACAAAATACTACACAACATATTATTGTGCAGTTGTATTGTTTGTGTTGTGACATAGTGATTTGAGTTATTGGGGGGATTATTGCATTAGTGTATTTTTATGCTGGTGTGTTATGTTGATCTGTTGCATTCTTGAGTTACCAATGTGTTGTGCAGTGTGATAACATTCTGTTGGTGTTTTGTACTGGCTGCACTGTATTGCTTTGTGTAATTGTGTGTTATATGGTATTAATGTTGTGTTATAGTGTTTTTTTTGCACTTTAGTGGTGTGGTGCTGTGATCTTGTTGTTGTATTGTGTTGTAGATGAGATGCACTGTCTGATTAATTGTGCACAAACATTCTTGTCACAAATTTCCAACTCTATAACTCTGCTTTAATAATGCACTTTTAAAAAGTGTTTGCACCAAGCACTATGCAATTTACCACCAATGCCATGTAATAATAACAACCAAGAAATGATTAATGATCCTTCCCCATGTGAATAAAATGGGGGGGGCAGCTAGGTAGCAAACTATTTTCTAATTTGAGCCTAAATATGGGCTTGCAGCACCATTGTGACTATCAGGATAAGTCTTGGTTGTGGACATGCAGCTGCATAGGAAACCAAGCTCTTACCATGAGATTGCTGGGGATACATTGGAAACAATGCCTCAGAAACTTACTCTGCAGTGGAAATGTGTCCTCACTAATCCTTCTTGACTCTGTGGGAAGACCTGGTTGAGCATAGGTCACACAGACTTGTGTTCAGGTGCATGCCTCTCACAGGGGCAACATATGCAGTTGTACTGGGTCTGAGCAGTGTGAGGAAAGCACTGCACTCGAACTATAGGTGTTTCACTATCAACTAGGGTCCAGAGTCTTATTGTCATTCCTTGCTTAAGGACCCATGCCAGCTTCACTATGACACTGGCTGTGTAGGTAGTCCCATCAGTACGTGCTGCAGGGGACCAGGCCACTGTCAGTCACTTCGTTGTAGGAAGCAATCTTTAGAACCATTAAAAACAAATTCCTGGTCTGGTCGGTTGCCTATCCCATTATGGGGCTCACCCAAGTCCAGGCCTGTATGTGGTTCTCTTTCTTCTAGATTGACCGCTGGCGGTCCTTGCAGGGCTGCACCTGCAGCAAGTACAGCACCAATTGAGTGCCTGAGGCAGGCACTCAGGAAGAGGGGTGCCAGGACATTGTTTTTTCTTTCATAGAGTCACTGCTGTTCACATTGTTGTCTTTTTAGCATGACATTTTCCCCAAGCAATGTTATTGTTAACCTATTAGCCATGAGATGTTACTATTTGCAATTGAAAGGCTATGTCTGCCCTCTCATCCACTGGTCTGTTTAATCCTTGAGGGAAAAGACAGAAATTCAGGAACAATATTATATTTTGCATTTCACTAGCCTGTCAAGTGCATTATAACACTGCAGCCATTCCTCGCTTTTCAGCCAGTAGCATGTTACATTGTGGGTCTTGTATTTTTGACTTACCACTTTCTTTCTGGGTTCAAGGCCACAGGTTGCAAAATAGTGTTATGTATAAGCCAGAACTGACCAACGTTGTTACACTTGTCATGGAGCCACTTGCCAGGTACGTTTTAAAATGTTACAAAGTCATCTAGTCCATTTGAAATTCAGCTTGTTTCATAGATAAAACCAAAGTAAACACTGCTCATATATTTTTTAAGGATCCCCATTGTTCGGTTTGCCAGATTTAGCCCTTTATCGAGCCCTACTTCACTCCACACTTTGCTAATATTACCAGTATTGTTGTGAACTCCCTCACAGGTCTGAGAATATCAGCCAATTTATCCCAGTAACATTACAGAGGGAGAACTTTGGACTTTATGCTCAACTATTTGTATTATGCCATGGTTTATTCTTCTTCAGAATGTTTGAATCTTAATCCATGCAACTTGAATAATGTCTGAATGTGGGGTTCTACATCTGTTACATTGGTGTTCCAAATTAGAGTCCAATTTGTGCAGCAGGTGTGAAGTTATCTATAACCTATGAATACATTTAAAATGCTCCAGCATAAGCATATAGATTTTCGAAATGTTTGCTGTTTGTGTACCACAATGTGCCCTTTATCATCTTGTCTCCATAGTCTCCTTCACATTGTTTCCCTGCCTGTATAGTAGTGCTGTTTCTGGTACTATTAAAGCAGTAGTATAGTTTAGTTGTCCAGCTTCTAGATCTTACTATCATAATCATTCTAGCTAAGGAGATTAACTCTGTAGGTTCCTTTGGGAATATTGTTATACAGTTCTGACAGTATGTCACATTCTAAAGTATATACATATGTAAATGGGATTACAGGCACCCACATCCTTAAACTGTTCCAAAGATATTAATTCCTGGCCTTGTCCTAGTAACCTACTCAGGCCAGTTTATGATCTGCTACAGTCTTTATAGCTGCCTATTCTATTACAGGGGTACTATCACATATCCGAGAAGTGGGATTTCAGGCGATATTGGTTCCAGTGAACCTGATCTTTTGCCTAGTGCCCGCCCTGCTCTGTTTGTTGATTCAGCTGGGTTAAATACTACCTCGGCTAGGGCAGGTGGGTGCAAAGTGCGTTAGTTAGAGTACTATATATTATTTCCTCTGGTTCAGCTACAGTATATGGCATTAGAGGCGAGGGGTAATATCAATGCTCTCTTGACAGGAATTAGAGAGGATCTTGCAGCAAGAATACAAGTGGTGCAAAATACAGCAGCACGACTGGTCATTAATAAACCATGGCACACTCCTTCTCGCCCTCTCTTGCAACAGTTGCATTGGCTAACTGTAAGGAAGAGAGCATTGTTCAAGTTATTGGTAATAGTGTTCTGATCGCGGCAGGGGATTGGCCCCCTCTCTAAGGAGAAAGATATCAGCATACAACCCTGCACGCGTACTAAGATCTAGCACCCGAAATTTGCTCCGCCCATGCAAAATCAAGAAAACTAAAATGGGAGGACGCGCATTCTCCCATCGTACCCCGCTCCATTGGAATCGATTGCCGGATGAGTTGAGTGCTTGCCCTAACCTGGAACAATTTAATAAGCTATTAAAAACTTGGTTGTTTTAAAGTCGTAATTCCGGTCCTAGCCGCTTGCACTGTGCCGCCAAAAGCCCGGAGAGATCCCTGCTGGGATGATTCGTTTGTGCAATATAAGTTTTCAAATAAAATAAATAAAATATGTTCTTGAGCAATTAGATAATATTGCTCAAAGTCAGCGACAGCAAATCCCACTTTATCATAAGGTAGTGTCAGCGTGTCCCATTTTATGCATGCCTGCTTCCCTGACCACATTAGACATGTTAACGGCATGTAAATGGTGATGAACATGATGGGATGGGACGGTTCACATCCAGATACAGAAACCTGGGCAAATTACTATCTGTATTAGTTCTCTATGACCTGCAATTGGCAGTGGTAGACAAAAGCTTTTGTAGTGGCGAATTTATCAGAGGTTGGGACACAATTATTGCTCCTGATGGGAATATCCTGAGATCTGAATTTGGATCCACAGTTAATGTATGGAGTCGGTATTTCTCTTCAAAGGGAATTCCATTTCAATAGGCTTGTAACGGGGTCAAGGAAAGGCTTTTTGACTTATCCCAGTTTATCTTGCTAATTGATAGTGCACCATGTTTCACATTTTCATTGATCACTGGCATTAGTTTACATGGCTGTTTTTTTTAAAACAGTATATCTTTTGCATACTTCAATAGAGCTAGCCTACGGCTAGAGAAAAATAGCCCATATATCCATGCAATCTCAAAGAGAAATGGGGACAGGGGATATCTTTCACTTAGCTATTAGACTAATGTACAGTAGGTTTATCATGTTTAGTTCCTACCCTCATTCTTCCAAGGATTGTTCTGATAAATGTCCATTCTTGTGAATCAAACGCTTTGTCAGCATCTAAAAAATGCTATTGCAGGCATGTCTGGGTTGAATTGAGCCAGTAACGCGAATAATGTGTGAATGTTGTGTGAGGCTATGATGGCAGAAATGAAGTCAGGATGGTCTGGAGCTAGCAGGCCGTGAATCAATGGTGAAGCCTGTATGCAACAACATGCACTGGTATTTTACTGTCTGAGCTTAGCAGCAGCAGTTGCCTATTCAATTGGCTTTTCTGGGGATCTTTGCCAGGTTTTGGGTGAGTAATTATCACTGCCTCTCAGCAAGAGTGTGGGAGCGAATTATGTCCTATCTCCAGTCGGTGTGGACCTAACAATTCTTTATAAGCTTTATAGAATTCTTTAGTTAGGTCATCTGTGTAAGTTGTCTTACAGGTGGCCAGTCCATATTTGACTGCTATAATTTCTTCTAGATATATAGGGGAAATTAAGGTCTCACGTTCTTGTTTTTCCAGCCACATCCTTTTGAGATTGTCTAGATATTGTAGGATATGTTCTATATTAGACTCACTGCATGATGTATATAATTCATAGTAATATTTTGCAAATATTTTTCCAATTTCTTTCATATTTGGCATCATCAATCTTTGATCATTTTGAAGAGTGGTCACTATAGTTTGCCTGTCTGGTTCTCTAAGCATCCAAGTTAGTATGTGACCTAAGCTCCCCTTCAACATAGTTTATGGCTTGTGTGCTTTTTACCTAGTAAAGCTATCTCTCTGTTTGCAGGTTTGAAATTCTATGATTGCCTTCCTCGGTGCTACCATAATAGCACCATTTTCAACTTTCACTTATATGTCTCCCTTTATCTTAGCTATATTTTCTTCATGCTTGTCTACTTGGTCCCTTATTGTTTTTTGAGAGATAGCCAGACCCCTTATGATAGAATTAAAGGCTGCCCAAAACATTGAATATTTAGACAGAGGATTGCACTACTTTCCTTCAATATTTTCTCCTCAATATTGTGTCCCATCAGTATTCTGGGGTCAATATTTAGGGTGCACACCTGGACAGAGTCTCCTGTGTTAATGTCAAAAGTGTTCATACATCTCTGAAACGATTTTCTCTTTGAATACTGCAGCCTCAAGGACCTCAGATGAAATCTACAATATTTTGTCATTTTAGTCTTTCCTGGCATTTAGATATGTGCATGTTAGACCTGGCATCCTTGGCGTGGTTTTCCCCTGTATTTTTGCCTCTGCCTCCTGTATTTTAGCTGTGTGTTGGATTTAATTTGTGTTGGTCTAGATGCTCGCTTTGGGCACTTTGCCCTTGCTGATCAGTGCCAAAGTTCAAGTGCTCCCTATGTACATTGTGAATATGGATTGGTGTTTCCATGATTGGCTTGTTTGACTTGGTACTAAGAACCTAGTCCCTAGTACCATGCTCAGGGCCTGTAAGTCAAATGTTGCTAGTGGGCCTGCAGCACTGATTGTGCCACCCACACAAGCAGTTTTTTTAAAGGATTCTCATACCTGCCACTGAAGTGTCTGCGTGCAGTTTTTACTGCCATGTCGACCTGACAATTGCCCCCACTTGCCAGGCCCTAACCTCCCTTTTACTACGTGTGAGTAACCACTAAGGTAGGCCCAAGGTACCCCTGTAGGCAGGGTGCAGTAGATGTGAAAGGTAGGACATGTCCTGGTGTGTGTGACATGTCCTTATAGTGAACTACAGTGTAATTCATTTTTCATTATTGAAAGGATATTTGTCCCGTAGGAAAGAATTTAAAGTTTATTTGTAACACCTTATAAGTATAACTTCCCATTGGGACAAAGTGGGGAGATAGGGTTTAGTATGCCTGAACTCAGAATATAAAAATGCATCTTTTAGTAAAGATGATTTTTATATTGTGTGTTTGAAAATACCACTTTAAGAAAGTGGGTATTTTCTTGCTTAGCCATCCTATGTGCTTCTGCTGGTTTGTGGATTGGCTATCTGGCTTTGGAGTGACATGGGCGGGGGACTGCCCTTCTCTTTAGACAGCTGCTAGGGGGTTGAGGTGAGTCCCGTCTTTTCCGGATGAGTCAGGCCTGGGCTGAATAGGCCTGTGTCTAGAGTGGGGGGGGGGATTTCCTTGCACCTGATTGGGCCTGGTCTGCCTTACACAATGCTGTCTCCAACTGCTGTGAGGAAGCTGGATGAGGGAGGACTGAACTGGTTTGGATTGAGCACAGAGCCTTTCCGCCACAAGGGAACAAAAAGAAATTTCATATAAATATTGGGGCCCAGACCCCAGAACTTTAGAATACTTCTGGACTCAATAGGAACCTCTGCCAAGGAGAAGAGTTGGGAAAGCTGAAGGAGAGGACAAAGACCTTGCTGTGTGCAGTGTATCCTGCTTGAAGAAGCTCTACAAGGGCTTGAAGTAGACCTTGCCTCATGTTCTGAAGTTTCAGGGACACAAAGACATCACCGCAAGCTCAACTAAACTTCCTTACTGAGAGTTCTGACCTGCCAAGTGGTGTCTGTTCCTGTGTTGGGCCTCTGGAGGTTGTTCCTGTTGCTGAGTACTGATAAAAGTGAAGCAACGAAAGAAGCATGAAGCATCCTCAGCTGTTCCCGACACAACACCGCAGTGCAGGAAGAATTCCCATGCAGCACCATTGGGGCGCTGAAGAAACTGACGCAGAACCTGCCTGCGGCTGGAGAAATCACTGCACACCAAGTCTTGTGCACCAATCTCTGAAGTCCAAGATCACTGCACTAAATGTGACTCAGACCCTGCTGTGCGAACCAACAAATCGTGGGACCATGGCTGGAGAGATCAACAGAGTGCCATTGCCGCCACTGCCTCATCGAGAACCAATGCATGCCTGAATACCTACAGATTGCACTGGGGCTCCAAGTCCACAACAACGCCGGGCCACAGTAAGAAATCGACGCATCATCTCCCCGCACAGTAAGAAATCGATGCATCACCCCTCTTCAGTAAGAAACCAACACATCACCACCCCTGCGTGGCAGTAAGGAACCAACGCATCACCTCTCCTGGAGAAAGGAACTGATGCATCACCTTCCCTGTGTGTAAGGAACCATCACAATACCTTTCCTTTTGCTGTTTTTGTTTATGATTTTGACGCATCCATGGTACTTTGTGTTGAAAGTGTCACATCTACAGTTTGCTATGGATAGAACTGTTTTAACCTTTTAAATATCATATCTTGATAACTGAATGTTGGATTTTTGTTGTTTTGTTCTTGTTTGGTTTAGATAAAGATTACTTATTTTTCTAAACTGTTGTGGTTTTCATTTGTAGTGTTTTCCCTGTATTACTGTATGAGTGCACAAAAGCTTTACACACTGCCATTTGAAATAAGCCTGCCTGCTCGTGCCACGCTACTGAGAGGGTGAGCAGGGGTTGTCTAAGGACGTAACTCCCTTACCTTGACTAGAAGCAAGAGTCTTTACTTGGACAAAGGTGCAAACCATTGGCAGCTAGAGACCCCCATTTCTAACAGCGCCAATATGGCTGAGTGATTCAACATTGTCCAGGGCCGATTGATTATTTCTACTATCCAAATCACTAGTTGTTTAGAGCAGATCCTAAAATCTATTCCCAATACTTTTATGTGGGCAACGTAGTATGTATATGTGTAGTTGTTTGGGTGCTTTCTTGTCCCAATGTCTGTCAAGCCTAACAATTCCATGTGAAATTGCAATGTTTCTACCGATTCACTGGTTCTGGTCGACTCTGTGTTTGTTTTATCCAACTCGGGTTCTATCACTAACCTGAAGTCCTCACCCCATACTGTATATTATTCTTCAATGAAAAATAACATACATCGGCCCTCAAGTTACTTTATTGCTTTTGAAATTAAATTAAGTGGTTTATACATAATTATAGTCAACCCATGTGAATATAAGCTATATGATGCAAAAACCAGTTATTGCCCCATCTATTAGCAAATTGTGCACGTATATAAAGCGGGCAGTGCATTTGCTACTGCAAAGCCTCATATAACTTAAGCCTGTCTAGAAAGGGCACTGTTTATCTTTTTTAGGCTCATTAAGGCTTGTAACAGTCTAGGTTTAAAATGTGACTTTGGACTAACTTTGCATGATAATTATCTGTAATGAGAAATGTATAAATGACCAGCATTGCAATGCAGGCCATAGCTTGCATGCTCAAAATAGGTAAAAGATAACAATTTGCACCAAAAATATTTGAAATCTAAATCAATAACTTTCCCTAGCCTTTACTGATTCTTAACCCAATAAGTGACTCCCAATAACAGCGACATGCCAAGGAAATGCCTAAACTAACTACCATTACGACAATACATTCAGCATGGCCATGGTCTACCTGTCCCTCTACTCCTAGGCCTTTGTATAAATTAAAATAATGTTGCTCATTCTGGTCATGGTGTCAGTATCTTTCACAAGTTATGTGCCCATTTATGAATCTATAGAAAGCATATGTCTTTGTACATGAGGAATATAATCAGTAACAATCCAGAGGGGTACACATGCCTATACTTGAGTGGGAAATGTTATGCACCTGCTTGTGCTTGCATTTTGGACGTGGTACAGAATACGATGGAGGAATGTATCATTAGAACATCATAAACCTTTACAAGTGGGAGCTATTTAGTTCTACTTTTAGTCGTTATTAATGGAAGATAAATGTCTGCCATTCTCTCTAGTGGAATGGAACTCTATCCTTCCGTCTTTCAGATGTTTTGTTAAAAAATGTGCATCTTCCCGGAGGTCCCTAATATGCGAGTCTTTCCCATCGAATTCTCAGCTTGGTGTAGTATAATAGCATCCTGTGTGGTCCTTCACTTGTACAGAGCTTTGTCTCGATGCCATTGGACGCTTTTCTTGCCATCTGAACAAATTGTGTGAAGTCTGGAAAGAAAGATATTCATGTCCATTAATATTGAACTTCTCCTTGCTCTTCGTCCTTTTGCAAGACCAAGTTGCTATCAAAGGCCTTGTTGGGGTGCTCATCTGGGGGTCTTGGGGGCAGAGGAATGTGTGCTGTTTTAATCACAAACATTCATGAAACCCTCTCTTTTCTAACATTTCTTTCATCGCATTTTCTAGGAAGTTTTCCATTTTGCCTATCTCTGTCGACTCTACCAAACCCACTATTTCAACACAATTGATACATTCCTTCCAAATCTTCATTCTTATTTTGTATTGCTTCAAGACTTTTTTCCATTTGTTGGGTTTTATCCACTGTCTCTAAAGCTTCTTTTTCTCATCGTTGTTCAATACCTTTGATTCAAATTTTAGGCTGATATACTCTGCTTTCATGAAATATTGAATGATTTAACTTCACAGAGAGTGACAAGTGCATTTCTGAAAGTTTGATTGCCACTTGCTAATGCATGCACCAGACACATACACCAAACTGTTATATAGCTTAGGGTATGATTACATGAACATTTGAGTTCAGGACTAGCAGTGGGGCAAAGAGGTGCTCGAGCTTGTAGAGATGACTGTTCTAAGACATTCGACTATCATTGTGTATTTGTTTTGACAATGCCTTTGCAACCCTAGTGTGGCCGAAAACACTGTATAGTAGATATCTGCTGTGCTGCAGTCGGAGCTTGTTTGCAATAGTTGGTCGAAGGTATGTTTCTAATATGGCCTATGTGGGAAGTAATGGATGTTTTGTGTGACCGTGAAAGGTGCTTCTGTCCTTCTATTTGAGGCTTGGCAATGCACAGTCATACCTGACTCCATTAATCAATCAATCAGGTTTCTTGTAAAGCCTGACTACTCACCCGTTAGGGTCGCTAGGTGCTGAGAGGGGGGGGGGGAGCTTGCATTTCAGTCGAAGTGCCAGGTCGTAAAGTCCTTAGTGAATTCTTCTCACAAGAGTTCCAGGTTTATGTTGGAAGGGATGGATGTTTTGGGAGAACATTAAAGGTGTTGCATTTCTGTTCTTGAAGACTTGGAGCTGCACATAGCCATATCTGATTTGTAAAAGAGTGCCAGGTTGATGGCATTCTGATATGTACCTTTATTTATATGGTAACAGTTATTTACCAGGTGCTAGCTCTGTCTTGTAGGTTTCTTTATAAAGGCATGTCTCTAGTTTGTCTATGGTGGGAAGAAGAGGTTTGTAAAAATGTGTCTGCATTGAGCTCCAAAAATACAAGTTAAGATAGGAATAGTATTTCAGAGTGGGCCTCACTTAAGAGTTTATCATAAATGCCTTGTTATTTATTGTATCCATAAAAAGATAACCTGCAATTCGCAATTTATCACTTCCAATAAATAACAGCAGTTACGAGTTTTGCCCTCAAAATGGGGCTTGGCATGTAGATTTTGCTGCATACCGTTAACAACAGCATCATTGGAAGGGTCTTTAGCACTCATTATGTATCAGAAGGTGTGACCTCAGTTGTTTGAGCTAGAGTGTTTTTTCAAATGGTAAATTAATTAGGTGAACGTGGAACTTTTTGTCATGGTCTCCTGGATCATTTAAGCTCAATGGTGACAAGTAGAAAATGTATACTGGATTCATTTATTTGATGCTTTGTGCCTTTTGTTAAACACCATACCACACCACAGGTACACTGATATCTTAGTTGAGGAAATACATGAACCAGAATTTAAGAATTAGGAAAAAGCACACATTTTATTAAAGAGCTAGTATGGTTGTATGAAAAGTGTTTTGATGTGTGCCTCGACATGTGATGTGGGAAAAGGTCAGTGAGGTGTATGCAAGTTTTACACCACACCATGTTGTTTGAAGAGGTGAACGGTAATGCAGTATGCTTATATTGTAAGTAATGTTTATTCCTTTTAAAGGTTCACATTTAGGTCTCTCTAAAGGCAGCTGTAGCTATTGTTCGGAAAACCTCTTCAAAAAGTAGTTTAAGAAGAAGTACAGAAAGAGAGTGGGATTCGCTCCATCTCCTTTCAGCCATTAGCTTTCATGTGTTGCTATTTATTGGATGGGCTATTATCAGGGGCATTGCATTTCCATGATTATTCCTGTGAGAATGTGGGCTACTGGATAATAAGGTTGTACCCATGTCAAGCAGCAACCACAATTCCGGAAAAATCACCTAAGTCTCCATTGGAGTGGAAGAGCTACTCCCCTGCAATCTGCAGGCACCAACAAACTGAGTCCAGGCGACCCCCTTGAAGCTCAATGGCCTGCCCAATGCCACAGATGACCATGAGAAGGTACTCATGCTCTGGGAGGTCAGATCTGTCTCCCCATTGAGTGTGAAGACACAGGACCAACCAGAGCTGTGCAGTACCAACCCCTGGGGTACCGGAAACTGTGCACCAAACACCAACAGTGAGAGTCCAATCTGGATTCCACCAACACCAGGACAAAGCAGCCCTCGAGGGATATCAACATAATTGAGACCCACTTTGTGAGTGGCCCAGCTGCCTTGATATTACCCCTGCCAACTGTTTGTCCCTGACCATTAGGAGCATCTATGCTCACCCAGCCGACCTAACCACTCTGCACCACAGCCGTCTGGCCCAGGTCCTGACGAACCGGCTGTGCTCCCTTGCTCCAAGACCTCTTGTGACCCAAGTCCTGTTTGGGAGATCTCAGACCTGCCCCCAAGTCCCCCTGTGCACCCTGTTGTTGGGTGGCCCCCCGTTCTCCGTAGAGTGCCAGCTACCAACTTTACCAGCATCCTGCTCCCGGCAGAATCCGGGCAGTTCCCAAAGAACTGCTGGTAGTACTTTGGACCTTGGCCTACAACTGTGAATCCTGAAGGGGAATCCTTGAAACCGGCTGTACCTACCTTAACTCTTTTCTGACTATTCCTTCCATATAATTGCATTGTGTGTAAAGGCGCACAACTTTAAAAGCTTTGCTTACCTGTATGAATTGCTGTTTAAGATAGTACTTACCTTTAAATTAAGTTCTTGGTTTTGAAACATATATAAAAAGAAGTGTTATTTTTCTAATTTGGTCTTGAATTTTTTCTTTGAGTTTGGGTCTCATTTATTGCCTTTGTGAGTACAATTAAAGCTTAGCACTACCCTCTGATAAGCCTAACTGCTCACCCACACTAAAGAGAGAGTTAGTATTATCTACTTTAGCCTCTATGGACAAATTGGGGACCTACTGGACTCTGTACAATGTTTTTCATTTTAGTACAATATGTAGAGAGCCACTGCACTACAACACATATGTGATATGATGCCTTTAAAATTATGTTGTTATGACATTTTAGAGGGCCTTTCATTGGCTTATACAAAGTAGGAATCAGTTAAGCCTCAATGCCACATTGTTCAAAATTGTTGTCTCACCCTGAATATTCACTGCTTATTTCTGCTTCACACATTCAAGCAAAGTTGTGTTTGTGTATTGTTCTTGAAGAAATCTCGCTAACATGGGCTGAGTATGGTATCTTTCTCAAGGCTGTATTGCATTCATTCACAATAGTCCATTGTTGTTTTATAACTAGCTTGTTCTGCCATCTCCGGATACCATTAGCATAGCGAGGGCTGAATCAATATTCATGTAGTGCAATAGTGCTTAAGTGGTAAGGTATTTTGGCAATATAATTTACAGTGCTCTGATTTGCTGAAAGTTGTATCCTTTTGCTCACACCATGATGATTAGGCAGTTTTGATTCTAGCCTATAAGATATTTCCTATATAAACCCTCACATTTGGGGGTGAGACAGAGAAATTTCCGATGCTACTAAGGATGCTGTCTGAATCCTTTCTAATTTTGTTGATCATTGGAACTTAAAACATTTTTGAATTTTCCCATAGTTGTGCATTGCCCTATTGCTGAGGGCTTTCATGGCAATTATTTATGCATCTGCATTTTTCACTTTCTATATTGTACCCTTTGAATTTTTTAAAATATCTTTCTTAAATTTCATATCTCAGCCCTTGAACTCAGCTATTGAGTCTGTCCTTACTTAATTGACTATTTTTCAATATGCTGTGCTGTACTTTATCATGGGACACATTACCTCATTAAATTAAGGTATAACAGATCACCATCCATCCGCCCATGGGCGTGTGGTAGAAGTGTCTTTTTGGGGTATAATATTTATGGGCTTCCCCGCATCCCAATTACTATAATATTGACTCCTGGTAATTAGCCACCGTGGAGCAACTCTTCGAAAATCTGCACTCATACACACATTATTCCCATAGGCAAAATTAGGGTCCACATATCTATGCACAGGTCATTTTAATTGCTGGCTCATTGCTTTTTTAAGGGATAGTGTGCTGTTTGGATGCCTTAGTCAGTCGTAAACACCCAGTACTATTCACTCATTGACCAGGTGGCCCAATTTGTTTTACTTGACAGTCATGTCATGCTACAAGATTTATAGCTTTGTTTTTCACAAAGTGACAATGTGCACGCACCTAGCCGTGCAAGGTATTCAACATCCTCCGAATCCTTTTCATAACACTCTTCATTACGAGACAAGCGTACCTCTGCAAATGCAGTCGTTGACATAATATGAAGGTTGTCTTCCTCCACCATTCAGCACATTAAGATAGACATTGTTCTCAGGTGATCACATTCCTGAGGTCAAAGAAAATTACTAGATTGTGACTGTCCCTACACATGTTAATACAATTAATGTAAAACCCTGGAGCTATTGGAAAATTGTTTTGACCACCTTCTAAGTATTAGCCAATGCATGCTCTGCAGTATCCTATGCTGTTCCTTCTGTGAATTGATAACCTAGTTTTCAGATTGTTAATAGACTAATTTTTATTACCCGACAACTATTCAATTATGACAGGTACTCTTACCAAAAAAACACTTGATAAATATGAAGCCAGATAGCACACTAAGGATCTTTAATTTTTTAATGGCCATCTAGACGATTTATGGTATTCAGAGGTATGATGGCAAATGAGACATCATTATATGTCCAATGCATTTATTAATGATCTTATGAAACCCCTCTAACAAAGTCAGAATCTACATATGCATAATACGTACCTAACATATTTATAGCAATACATTTTACACGTATGTTCCTACTTTACCCTTTCATGAAACATGCACAATGCATTCATGCATAGATTATGACTATTTAGGTATAGCTATACTTTATGCATGGAGAAAAATCTTGTGACTCACCTTCTTTGGCTGCCAACAGAGTGAACAAGCATTGACAAAGCCAATAGGCATGGCACATGCTAGCACATGCAAGCAGGTGCAAACCACATTTGTGCACACTTTTATTAGCTTATCTTAGCTCCACTGACACCCCTCCTGAAACAATTTCCAGCCACCAGGCACTACTTTGCCATCTCATTCTTTATCCAGTGCTGTATCTTACGTATTGGGACTTCGGCCCAATGCATTTTATGTGTTTGCTGCACCTGTGCCAACACGAGCAAGGTAAGGCCAACCCCCAGCTGTCAGGATACCAACTCTCCCTTATGGGATGAAGGGGGTCTCATGGCCCCTAATAATCTCTATTAGCATCCCCATCACCCTCTGGTGGGGTACTTATCCCCTTTTGGCATAAAGATCACCCTATAACTCCGCTTGCAACACGGTATAGCAGTTCTGCATTGCTGTTTTGTTTAGCTCTCCTTCTGGGTGGGTGGGTGGAAAATCATGTGCTTCTGGCTGGAAGAGAGGAATCGCCCAGGTTGGAAGCCCACCAAAATAGCCTTCCACATTCCGGAAATGCGTTGTCCCCAGGGAAGGCAAGATCTCGCCCGTGCGGTGGTCCCTTTCCGGCCAGGTGGCCATAGAAAAAATTCTAGCCCCTCCTGGGGCAGTGGTTGAAACGCTAAGGGGCTGTCCCATCTAGTGTCCCCCTGCGGGGAAATATCCGCCTAGTGTTCCCACCCCTAGCCCACTAATATCTTACATGTTGATATAAGCATCCTCTCTTGCGACAAAACACAGGTATATAGTTGCATATATATATATATATATATTTGTCATGAATGATGTAATATGTGACATCATCAGCAGTGGATTGCGGGTGCGCGAAATATAGTTAGTACAACTAACTATATAGGAGCAATTTCAATGGTTTTGTATGAGTGAAATGTCCAGCTAACTATAACGCCCCTAAAACTTATAGTTTTTTGAGTGAATTTTAAAGGTTTTTTAAATGCTAATTCCTAACTATATAAGGCCTGAAACCAATGTTTTTTTCAGTGAATTTTCAAGGTTTTTTAAATGCTAATTCCTAACTATATAAGGCCTGTTACACCTCTCTGCAACGCAGCCCCCTGCCGCGTTTGCAGAGGGGGAATTAATTCCCCTTACCTACTGGGGGTCCCTGGGGACCAACTAGCCCACCAGGAGCCTCCAGTATGCGCCAGGGGGCTGCATTGCAGAGAGGTGTAATGAGGCCACACCCTTTTTTACACCTCTGTGCAACGCAGCCCCCGTGCATGTTTGAAGAGGGGGAACTAATTCCCCTTGCATACTAGGGGTCCCTGGGGGCCAACTAGCCCACCTGGAACCTCCAGTATGCGCCAGGGGGCTGCATTGCACAGAGGTGTAATGAGGATATGCCCCTTTTTACATCTCTCTGGAACGCAGGCCACTGGCACGTTTGCAGGGGGGGAACTAATTCCCCTTGCATACTGGGGGTCCCTAGGTCATATCTGCCCAAACACCGATATTCCGAACAATTGAAAATGACTTTTCTTGAGAAACATTTGGATTTAGATTATCATGTCCTATTCTTTGGCAGTTTTGAAAGACTGACTTTGAGGATGCTATAAATTACTCAAGTCTGCCCGAATTGTGTGGGTAAAATCGATACCTAGTCACTTTGAATAAGAATGTACTTACGTCTCGTCTAACATTTGGAAGAAATATCTAGTTATATGACAACAGAATACCGACATAACTTGAAGGAAATAAGAACGCCCTGAAGAAGTTCTGTTGTACAGAATGAAACGTGTCGGCTGGCTGTGGTACATAAACTTAAGGAAAATAAAAGCATTTGAATATACACCAAGATTCAGCGCTTCAATAAGGACTCTAAGTGATATGATTTGATTGGACTTATTGTGCAAGTGGTGCTGTGCCAAACTTTGAAATATTCTCCACTATTCTCTACTACTTACTCTCTACTACTCCACTACTCTCTAATACTCACTCTCTACTACTCATTCTCTACTACTCTACTACTCTCTACTACTCTCTCTCTACTACTCACTCCCTACTACTCACTATCTACTACTCCCTACTACTCACTCTCTACTACTCTCTACTCTCTACTACTCACTCTCTACTACTCTCTCTCTACTACTCACTCTTTACTACTCACTCTTTACTACTCACTCTCTACTACTCTCCACTACTCACTCTCTACTTCTCACTCTCTACTACTCTACTACTCACTCTCTACTACTCAAATTACTACTCACTCTCTACTACTCTCTACTACTCACTCTCTACTACTCTCTCTCTACTACTCCCTACAACTCACTATACTACTCACTCTCTACTACTCTCTACTATTCTCTCTCTCTGCTACTCACTCTCTACTACTCTACTACTCACTCTCTACTACTCACTCTCTACTACTCTCTACTACTCACTCTTTACTACTCTCTACTACTCACTCTCTAATGCTCTCTACTACTCACTCTACTACTCTCTACTTCTCACTCTCTGCTACTCTCTCTACTGTTCTCTACTACTCTCTACTACTCACTCTCTACTCTCTATTACTCACTCTCTACTCTCTACCTCTCTCTACTTCTCTCTCTACTAGTCTCTACCTCTCTACCTCTACCTCTCTACCTCTACCTCTCTACCTCTACTCCTCTACCTCTCTCTACACGCACACATATACACATATATATATGCATATATATGCATATGCATATATATATGTATGTGTATATATATATATATATATATATATATATATACATACATATACAAACATATATAATCTGCATATCTATATAAATACAAATAAAAATGCATGCATACATATACATATATGCATACATATGCATGTTATTTACATGAAAGTTTTAAAAACACTAATAAAAGCAAAGCTAAAAAGCCACCTCATTACAAACAGAATGGCTTTAACTTAAACGAGGGCGAGATCTATTGCATTTTCAATGCTGTTTACTTTGGTTCCATCAAGAAGGCAAATCAACTATAAATATTTGATCCATGTATTATCACGGTTAATTACAATACATTGTTTTTTGCCAATTATGCATTTAATTATGTCTGTAAGATATAATTTACCCCACTATATGTTTACATGGTATACAGAATTTGATTTTTTGTTTACGATCTTACACCAGTGAAATTGCCTGATGTAAAAATGTCGTCTTGGTGAGACAATTCCCGCAAGAATCAGCGAGGCTTTATGTGTATATGTATGCAGCGTAATGGCGGCCGCCTGTAACTGACGAAGGCGTACCGCCGAAACGCGTCTGAACCTGTAATTTGTGTGCAATAAAATCCTCCTGGATTTGACCCCCGCGAGTGCAGTTTTTCTGTTCGTGCTGAATTATATATTACGCTTCTCTGCCGCTGAGTGCTACCGGCGACCACGGTAGAAACCTGGAGTGTCGCAAGTGAAACAAGAGTGCCGGAGCACCGCCCAAGGCCAAAAGACACTGCAACAGCATTATTTTCTTACCGCTGGGATTCCGATGAAGTCTCTGCAGCAGCCATCGAACACCGCGTGAGAAATTCGGTAAGGACCGACGATTTACTCTTCCCAGCGTGTATCTGGCCGATCATTGACTTTTGGGGCATTTGAGGGCACAGCGAGGGGGGAAAGCACAATTGAGAATCCTATTCTTTAATGAATTCAATGTACAGTGAGGCGGACCGCCGCAACGCTGCTTCTAACATATTCAAGACGAGGACTGACGCTCGTCCGACAGTAGACCCGGGGACTTCAAGTCAGCCCCCTCAAGGACTCAAAGCCAAGTATCTAACATTGGAAAGGCTGTACGAGCGTGAAACGAGGAAGTGGTGGGAGGCTACATCGCTTCAACACTACATAGATGTAAATCGGGTGCCCAGAGGACTAAGAATATATACTATCCCGGCATACGAGAGCCCGAATCCTAAGCTGTTGGATGATTGGGCGGAGTATACCGCGGCTTCCTCCAAAGGTCTATTGGTCATCCTGGTAAAATTTGCGTGGATTGACCGACAAGAAACTTTGGACCAGATCAGCGATTTCGAAGCCAAAGTTGCTGAAGAAGGGGAGAAGGATGAACACGATGCACTAAGAGCTGCAATGAAGAAGAGACTGGAAACTTATGAGGGCAAAATCAAACAACGTAAACAACAAAAGTTCAAAAGAGACGCGCAAGATTACGAGCAAGGGAGAATTCTCACGTTCGCTCGTAAATATGATGCTCCATGGAGGGATCTGAGAAAGAATCGTTTGAAGCAACAACAACAACCTACCACTGCACTGGTAACCTCGGAATCGGAGGTATCAGGCGCTGAAATTTCAGACATCGAAGCACCAGGAGCATCAGGATCAAGTACACCAACGACCTCCCATTTTCGCGAGGAAATCGAACTAGTCAGGCTAGCGTGGCTGAGGGGAGGAAAGGGGAGACCACCCGAACCAGCCACAGCCGCACAAGGAGAGGTGGGGGGCACCCGTCCAAAAAGAGGTGTAAACAATTACAACAAAAAGAAGAAGAACCCCACCCAGTAACATCAATGTCACTGATAACACCAAGTGAAACAGAGAACTTGACAATTATCAACCTGACTTTAAAAATGTTGACACCTGCAGAGCCAACAGTCCTAAAATTAGGATTAACTTTTTGCCCCACCAGTAGCTTCGAATTCGTGCAAACACGAATAGATATTTTCAAACTGGTTAGGAAAATCAAACTACATACATTTTTCAAACTCAAGAATCTAAATGTAATGGAGAATATGACATGTTCCAACCAGACTAGCATCAATGAAAAGGAGCTGAAACTCTTGGCATAGATACAATCGCTGATTCTCCTCTGGTCCCCCATGACGTTCTAACCTCGTTGCACATGTGCTGGCTGGATCGTGAAAACTGAGTTGCAGTGAATCCGTTTATCCATATCAATGATATGCTGCATCTCACAGCCGTCCAGGGTACAGGCTTGTGCTTCGGGCGGACCGGAGTCTATTCAATCCCTTGAACCAACGACAAGCTGCATGCAGCGGATGCCTGTGAAGCTCCGGCCTCTTTGCAGAACGGGACCTCTCACGCGTCTCTGGCCGACGCGAAAATATCCACAAACACCCACTCCAACAGGAAACAGGTAGAGGCCACTCGGGGGATAGCTTTGAAGCATCTTTAATTAAAATCAAACAGCGTGTGCATAATGCATTTCTGCCTTGACGGCCTTCCTCAGATGCTGCTGTATAACCAAGTGTCACTCCTCCCCGCCTTTGAATCACCAGAGTCACTGCCATTGGCGGAAGTCCGCTGACCAATGGTCAGTTGAGTACAACCTTACTGTAGTTCTGCCACAACTACAATTCCCAAAATGCTGTAGGGTTGGGTGAGTGTTGATCGGCCGTGGCTTTATATACTGGTAAAGTGCAGGGTTTGATAATCTGGAGTCTTGGCACAGATACAATTGCCGATACTCCTCTGGTCCCCCTTGACGTTCTAACCTCGTTGCACGTGTGCCGGCTGGATCGTGAAAACGGAGTTGCAGTGAATCCGTTTATCCATATCAATGATATGCTGCATCTCGCAGCCGTCCAGGGTACAGGCGTGTGCTTCGGGGCGGACCAGAGTCTATTCAATCCCTTGAACCAACGACAAGCTGCATGCAGCGGATGCCAGTGAAGCTCCGGCCTCTTTGCAGAACGGGACCTCTCACGCGTCTCTGGCCGACGGGAAAATATCCACAAACACCCACTCCAACAGGAAACAGGTAGAGGCCACTCGGGGGATAGCTTTGAAGAATCTTTAATTAAAATCAAATAGCGTGTGCATAATGCATTTCTGCCTTGACGGCCTTCCTCAGATGCTGCTGTATAACCAAGTGTCACTCCTCCCCCGCCTTTGAATCAACAGAGTCACTGCCATTGGCGGAAGTCCGCTGACCAATGGTCAGTTGAGTACAACCTTACTGTAGTTCTGCCACAACTACAATTCCCAAAATGCTGTAGGGTTGGGTGAGTGTCGATCGGCCGTGGCTTTATATACTGGTAAAGTGCAGGGTTTGATAATCTGGAGTCTTGGCACAGATACAATCGCATATACTCCTCTGGTCCCCCTTGATGTTCTAACCTCGTTGCACGTGTGCCGGCTGGATCGTGAAAACTGAGTTGCAGTGAATCCGTTTATCCATATCAATGATATGCTGCATCTCGCAGCCGTCCAGGGTACAGGCGTGTGCTTCGGGGCGGACCGGAGTCTATTCAATCCCTTGAACCAACGACAAGCTGCATGCAGCGGATGCCAGTGAAGCTCCGGCCTCTTTGCAGAACGGGACCTCTCACGCATCTCTGGCCGACGCGAAAATATCCACAAACACCCACTCCAACAGGAAACAGGTAGAGGCCACTCAGGGGATAGCTTTGAAGCATCTTTAATTAAAATCAAATAGGGTGTGCATAATGCATTTCTGCCTTGACCGCCTTCCTCAGATGCTGCTGTATAACCAAGTGTCACTCCTCCCCCGCCTTTGAATCACCAGAGTCACTGCCATCGGCGGAAGTCCGCTGACCAATGGTCAGTTGAGTACAACCTTACTGTAGTTCTGCCCCAACTACAATTCCCAAAATGCTGTAGGCTTGGGTGAGTGTTAATCGGCCGTGGCTTTATATACTGGTAAAGTGCAGGGTTTGATAATCTGGAGTCTTGGCACAGATACAATCGCCGAATCTCCTCTGGTCCCCCTTGACGTTCTAACCTCGTTGCACGTGTGCCGGCTGGATCGTGAAAACGGAGTTGCAGTGAATCCGTTTATCCATATCAATGATATGCTGCATCTCGCAGCCGTCCAGGGTACAGGCGTGTGCTTCGGGGCGGACCAGAGTCTATTCAATCCCTTGAACCAACGACAAGCTGCATGCAGCGGATGCCAGTGAAGCTCCGGCTTCTTTGCAGATTGGGACCTCTCACGCGTCTCTGGCCGACGCGAAAATATCCACAAACACCCACTCCAACAGGAAACAGGTAGAGGCCACTCGGGGGATAGCTTTGAAGAATCTTTAATTAAAATCAAACAGCGTGTGCATAATGCATTTCTGCCTTGACGGCCTTCCTCAGATGCTGCTGTATAACCTAGTGTCACTCCTCCCCCGCCTTTGAATCAACAGAGTCACTGCCATTGGCGGAAGTCCGCTGACCAATGGTCAGTTGAGTACAACCTTACTGTAGTTCTGCCACAACTACAATTCCCAAAATGCTGTAGGGTTGGGTGAGTGTTGATCGGCCGTGGCTTTATATACTGGTAAAGTGCAGGGTTTGATAATCTGGAGTCTTGGCACAGATACAATCGCATATACTCCTCTGGTCCCCCTTGACGTTCTAACGTCGTTGCACGTGTGCCGGCTGGATCGTGAAAACGGAGTTGCAGTGAATCCGTTTATCCATATCAATGATATGCTGCATCTTGCAGCCGCCCAGGGTACAGGCGTGTGCTTCGGGGCGGAACGGAGTCTATTCAATCCCTTGAACCAACGACAAGCTGCATGCAGCGGATGCCAGTGAAGCTCCTGCCTCTTTGCAGAACGGGACCTCTCACGCGTCTCTGGCCGGCGCGAAAATATCCACAAACACCCACTCCAACAGGAAACAGGTAGAGGCCACTCGGGGGATAGCTTTGAAGAATCTTTCATTAAAATGAAACAGCGTGGGCATAACGCATTTCTGCCTTGACGGCCTTCCTCAGATGCTGCTGTATAACAAAGTGTCACTCCTCCCCCGCCTTTGAATCACCAGAGTCACTGCCATTGGCGGAAGTCCGCTGACCAATGATTAGTTGAGTACAACCTTACTGTAGTTCTGCCACAACTACAATTCCCAAAATGCTGTAGGCATGGGTGAGTGTTGCTCGGCCGTGGCTTTATATATATATATATATATATATATATATATATATATATATATACATTTATATATATATTTATATATATATATATATATATATATATATATATATATATATATATATATATATATATATATATATATATATATATGCTCAAGTTTGTCCAACAAACGGAACCACACTTGATTGCAGGGAGGTCCCGCAGTCTCCCACAGGATCCTTTATTCTTAACACACAGGCAGGTACAAATAGACGCGCCGAAGCCCAGCGCGTTTCGGAGATCCTTCCCCTTGATCACGGGCATGTTAAGTAGATTGATGCGTGCACACAAAGTCTCATGCTTTTATGGTATCACGCCCACAGATGGGATTTGTAGTAGTGCTGCCATTTCCCCACGGATGGGCTCCACTACCTCTGCGAAGTTGTAGTCCTTTGCCCCGAGACCGTGAAAGCAACAGTCCGCCCCCTCGGGGAGCAAAACAGGTTTGCAGGTATCAAAAGAGAACACGAGCGGAAACAACTGAAGGCTCATTAGAGCTTTGGCAAAGGACTACAACTTCACCGAGGTAGTGGAACCCATCTGTGGGGAAATGGCAGCACTACAAATCCCAGGCGGCCCATCTGTGGGCGTGATACCATAAAAGCATGAGACTTTGTGTGCACGCGTCAACCTATTTAACATGCCCGTGATCAAGGGGAAGGATCCCCGAAACGCGTTGGGCTTCGGCGCGTCCATTTGTACCTGCCTGTGTTTTAAGAATAAAGGATTCTGTGGGAGACTGCGGGACCCGCATGCAATCGAGTGTGGTTCCGTTTGTTGGACAAACTTGAGCGTATATATATATATACATATACATATATTATATATATATATATATGTATATATATATATATATATATATATATATATATATATATATATATATATATATATATATATATATATATATATATATACATATATATATATATATCTATACTACTATTATAAAGAGAGAACTTGCAACTTTTGGCCAGGTAAACTCGGGAACCACAGCGCCAATCTACACACCTGATACATCTATGAAAATGTCAGGGTGTGTAGATGGACATAGGCTATATAAATAAAAATAAAAAAGTAAATAAAAAAAATTACGTTTGTAAACAAAGTAGTCCCCTGAAAGTAGCGCCGGCCGGGACCTAGCGCTGGCCACGATGCGACGTGCGTGATGACGACAAGGAGGAGGGCGGTGCAGTAATGCCTCGATTTCAGTCTCTATACTCTGGTATTGTCTTTAGGGCCGTGTCTCTCTTCTATGTCTACGGCTCTGCAGCGAGCTGTGGCCGGGCCTCGGAGCTCTCACTTTTGTACACAGTAAAGATGGCGACAACGGGGGAGCCGAGTGCCGGGCTGGAGAGTCCGAGCGACGAGTGCGGTGGAGCGGAGGGTACGTACTTGAGCGCACTGCCCGAAGAGTTGCTGGAGGCCATCCTCTGCTCCCCAGGACTTACTGCCGCTGACATCTGCCGCGCGGCACGGAGCTGCCGAAGGTTGCGGGATCTTTGCGGGGCCCGAGGAAAGGTGTGGAAGCAGCAGTTTCGGAGGAGGTACTGGGGCGCAAAGGGTTTAGGATTCGAGCCATATCTATTCTATACGCGAGTGAGTCAGGGCGGGAGGGAGTCGGTGCGGGAGGGGGTCGGGCGGGAGTGGGTGTACTGCCCCCAGCCCCTCTCTGCCCCAGGCAACGCTGGGGCGGCTGGCAGTATATATATATATATATATATATATATATATATATATATATATATATATATATATATATATATATATATATATATTACCTACTGGCTATCGCCAGTAGGTATATATAGTTCGAATTTTTTCTCTATGGGACTTTTGAAAATTCTATGTCTAATAACTTTGGCGTTTGTGGACGGAATCGGCTGAAATTTTCAGGAAAATGGAACATTTTGATTCTGAGCAGCCCCTGAAAATTTGGGGGGGTTTCGTCAAGGGGGGGCCGAGAAAAAAGGGGGGTCCCAAAACGCGTTTTTTGCATTGAGTTTTCCATAGGGCGGTTGGACTCACTTTTAGCTCGAACGGCTGAATGGATTTGCACGAAACTTGGCAAAATTGTAGGGACTGTTAGCCCGATGTGTCTTTGCTAGGTCTCAATATATGTGCTCCAGTAGTTTTTGAGAAATTAACGTTCAAACCAAGATATATATCTGTAACAGCGCTCTGGGCAGCGATCCGGTCCGCTTACTTTTCGCTTATCGGAACTTTGCGCGCAGAAAGCTGATTGGCTCTCCGGTGTCTGTCAACATTCTAAACAGTCCGGTGCGGCCGCCATCTTGTCTCTCGGTAGGATCGAGAGAGAAGAAAAGGTGAAAAAGTAAGGGGGAATTTAATGAAAGGGGGCAAGGTATCCCCCTCTTCACCCCCTAGGAATGTTGTTGGGGTTATTAAAGGGTCCCGTGGGGAAAATAAAAAAAAAAAAGATTTTTCACGGTAGAAGCGCTTCACGGGCCGCGAACTGGGCCGCAAACTGGTAGCGAAACGGGAATTCGCCATTTTGAGCTTCGTTAATTAAATTACTAGGTATAAGTGGGTGCGGGAGACGTATCCTAATCCCCTATGTTTCCTGAGGGTGGCTGAGGAGGCTGATATATGTTGATACATCTCTTCCAGCGGCTGTGCGTGAGCTTTTTTTTTTTTTGCTGCGTGACAGTCCGGAGCGGCCGCCATCTTGTCTCTCGGTAGGATCGAGAGAGAAGAAAAGGTGAAAAACTAAGGGGGAATTTAATGAAAGGGGGCAAGGTATCCCCCTCTTCACCCCCTAGGAATGTTGTTGGGGTTATTAAAGGGTCCCGTGGGGAAAATAAAAAAAAAATGATTTTTCACGGTAGAAGCGCTTCACGGGCCGCGAACTGGGCCGCAAACTGGTAGCGAAACGGGAATTCGCCATTTTGTGCTTCGTTAATTAAATTACTAGGTATAAGGGGGTGCGGGAGACGTATCCTAATCCCCTATGTTTCCTGAGGGTGGCTGAGGAGGCTGATATATGTTGATACATCTCTTCCAGCGGCTGCGCCATCTTGCCTTTTTTTCGAATGCCACAATTTTGTCGTGCACGGCAGCCATTTTAGATGCCAGGCTGGTCCCAGGCTATCACCTAACCCTGCGGATGTAGTTTATGGCCCCAGCTGTAGAGAATTCAGACATGCCAATCCTCCTGATTCAGGCGTGTGACTACTGATTTCAGTGCTAGTCTCCCGCCTCCCGATTTCTGCAAGCAAAAACCCGGGGGCATATTACGAACAACTAGCGATAATTTTTGTCTCTAACTTGTTTAGAGACAAAAATTATCGCCGCACATCGGCGATTTTTATCGCAGATAAACCTTGCTATTATCGCAGAAAAGTCAGCAATATTCATGTATTATTGACCTAATGCTCTTAGCCATGTTATCCACCTCCCATTGGATAACATGGCTAAGAACTGCTCAGGGCAGGTGTTAGATTTTGGAGATATTTGCGCTTAGCGCGAATATCTCCAAAAGTTGGTAATAGAAGGTAGCAATGTTAGGGACTGTTTCCAGTCGCTAACATCTTGGCACGCCACTTTGCATGTCATTAGTGATAAATATCACTGACATGCAAAGCGGGGCCCAAGATGGTCGCTATCTCCTTTTAGCTGTCACTAACTGGTGTTAGCGACAGCTTGGTAATAGGGAGATAATTTTATCTCCGCTTTCATGGCTTTTAAAGCCAAAAAAGCGGAGATAAACCCCCTTGATAATATGCCCCACGATTCCTTGGGGGTTTCAGCCGACAGGGCTTGGTATTGTGTTACATGGTAATTTTTCCATGAAACGTCAGAGGGTCGATGCAGGGGTTCTAGAAGAGGTGATAAACCATTTAAGCCTCATGAACAAGCGCATGGTCTTTTAAAGATATGTGAAGTACTCGGGGCGGCGGTGTGTGTGTGCCCTCTTTCAGGAGCGGGCGGGGGGGCACTGCCAGCAACTTGCCAGGTCAGGTAGTGTTCAACACGTGCATCACCCTTTCTCTGCCTGCTATTGCGCTCCATGCTTCGGAAAGGTAAGAAAAAGAACGTGCATTTGAGTTTGAAATGTCCGATCCTGCAGCAGCACACTTCCAAAGCCCACACATGACAATAACCCGATTCAAGGCCCCATTCACCCGTTTTTCAAAAAATAGATAACACTCCAACAAATTAAGGTTATAAAACTTTATTAACTTTTAACGATAATGAACAGAACAAAAACTAAAAACATTTAAACATTTATTAACACAAAAAGCAACAATGGTTAGAAGCTGTCTTTTGTGCGAATAGTCCCAAGGCAGCACAACGTGCAGAGTTCTGGACGGCACCCAGGTGATGTCGCCTGGGTGCCGCACTGGTTTAGGGATCCTACAATGCTGCTCCGAAAATTGGCGTGGGGCGTCCCGGGTGGGGCGGGGGGAGGCCTCGTCAGTAGCGGTCTGTTGTGCGAATAGTCCCAAGGCAGCACAACGTGCAGAGTTCTGGACGGCACCCAGGTGATGTTGCCTGGGTGCCGCACTGGTTTAGGGATCCTACAATGCAGCACAGAAAAACAGCGTGGGGCATCCCGGGTGGTGCGGGGGGAGGCCTCGTCAGTAGCGGTCTGTGTCCAGTGTCACATGGCTGACACAACATGTACGACAGGCACCCAGGTGATGTCCAGTAAACTGCCGCACTGGTTTTGGTATCCTACAATGCTGCTCCGAAAATTGGCGTGCGGCGGCCCGGGGGGGGGGGGGGGAGGCGGCGTGAACGGGCCTCCCCAGGTGGCGGCCATCTAGCTGAGTTGCGCTCGCTCTTGCGGCCACAGCGTCTCGCTCACCATGTTGTGGAGTTGCTCCCACTCTTGCAGTGCAGCGATAGGCGGCTGCCACATGGCTGTCAAAATGGCGGACGGCTCTTCGGTTTTGGGCCTGGTCCACTGAAATGGCCCTGGGACACCTTGGAACTCGGACGCTTGCCTGCTAGGGCTTGGGCTCCATTCTCGAAAAGCGTCCCCTCAGCCGTGAAGATTGTATAAAAGTCTTGGGGGCCCCCGACTCCCGCAGGCTTCCGGTGGGGAGCGGCTGCCATGATTGCTCGCGGAATGACCACGACGGAGCCACGAGATGGTGGTGCTCTCATGCTGACGCCAGCTTCAGTCTGAATGATCCAGAAACAAGGTGGGGCTTTCATCGTTTGGGAAAAAAAATGTTCTAAACCAATGAAAAGTGTTATTTTTAGGTCATATGACCAAGCCTTCCATCTTTAGGAAACCAAAAGTAAAATGAACCAATGAAAAGTTTTATAAACAAGTCACATGACCTGTTCTGCGGCATAGGGCTACAAAAAGCGTAGAAAATCTGTTGGCACGTGAGGCGGCGTCAGTAGCGGACCGATGTGCGAATAGGCCGAAGGCAGCACAACGCGTCGAGATCCGGATGGCACCGAGGTGGTGTCCAGCAAATTGCCGCACTGGTGTGGCCATCCTACAATGCTGCGCCGAAAGACGGCGTGTCCAGCTGAGTTGCGGTCACTGTCAGTAGCGGACCGATGTGCGAATAGGCCGAAGGCAGCACAACGCGTCGAGATCCGGATGGCACCGAGGTGGTGTCCAGCAAATTGCCGCACTGGTGTGGCCATCCTACAATGCTGCGCCGAAAGACGGCGTGTCCAGCTGAGTTGCGGTCACTGTTGCGGTACAGTGACTCGAACGCGCCGAGATCCGGATGGCACCGAGGTGGTGTCCAGCAAATTGCCGCACTGGTGTGGCCATCCTACAATGCTGCGCCGAAAGACGGCGTGTCCAGCTGAGTTGCGGTCACTGTTGCGGTACAGTGACTCGAACGCGCCGAGATCCGGATGGCACCGAGGTGGTGTCCAGCAAATTGCCGCACTGGTGTGGCCATCCTACAATGCTGCGCCGAAAGACGGCGTGTCCAGCTGAATTGCGGTCACTGTTGCGGTACAGTGACTCGAACGCGCCGAGATCCGGATGGCACCGAGGTGGTGTCCAGCAAATTGCCGCACTGGTGTGGCCATCCTACAATGCTGCGCCGAAAGACGGCGTGGGGTGCCCCGTTGGCTTATGAGGTGATGTCAGTAGTGGACCGATGTGTGAATAGGTCGGAACCAGCACAAGGCGCCCTGCACTGTTGAGCCTTTTTCAATGCATGTTTTTTGTTGTTTCCCCTCCATCAAAAACAAAACAAAAATACAAGGCGCCAAGATCCGAATGGCAAGTCCTGGATGTTGAGTGCCTCAGTTGAGAGTTCTGAGCAGTGCTTGTAAGACTGTCTGAAGCTTATTTGCACCTGCTGCAGCTTCACTAGGTCCGGCGGAACTTTTTGCCTTTTCTTTTCTGCTTCTTTTCCTACAATGCGTTTCATCTGAAGACACGACCAGGTCCCTGAATGTGTGCAGGGGGACGCTATTGATTGAATGAAAATGGCGGCTTGACACAAAGCTGACTCAAGCGTTACTGTTGGTGCTATACAGACAAAAATTGGTTTTCAGTTTGTACATTCTTCAGGTTTTTTTTTTCCATCCAAGTCTCATTGAGAGTTTGTAGAAAAATGGCTTCAGATTTTCCACATACTACTCTTCAACATTCTTCCTAAATGTAACAATGTGAAACTCGAGAACGGCTGTTTCTGTTTCCTTTCAAAATGCTGCCACCAATATTTTCTGAATGGAAGACACCATCTTGTAGCATAAAGGGCCGAAAGGGGTTCTGGTCTGGCCGATGGTTGGTGGAGACATTTTGACTATATCTTGGACCTGCCCGGCCTCGCCCAAAATGGCGCCGGTATAAATGGGACTCGTAACTCCTTGCCCGCAAATGTATATCTAGAAAATGTTATTGTAAGTGGCCCTGTCGTATTTTAATTACAAAATGTACGTCCACCGATTCCGCAACTGTTAGACACCTTTGTTCTTGTCACCTAATGGCCCGCTCGTTACGTTCTTCTACAGTGTAAATGTCTCCTCATCATATACGATTTCAATTTGCTCCGTGGCCGGCCCACGTGGTTATAGGCCCGTATTTGTATACTGACATTTTCACAATACAGGTTTTTAAAACAAAACTCGGTAGTAGTATTTACATTTGTAAAGTTTTTACTTTTAGTGACTGTTTTCGAATCAGTAAAAGGCAAGTGAAATAAAGCAGTCCAATTACATGACGGATAAAAGGTATAATATGTAGGAACGCAGTAAAGATAAATGGTCAAGGGCAGTTGTGTTTTCCACTCCTGCAACATAAAGTGATCGATAAGAATCTGATAATCAGGCGTATCGGCGACTAAGACAGCAGGCCGAGTCTCTTTTACTCAACGGCTCCGTCATGGAACGAAGAAACTCCCTTTTTCTCGAAAAAGGAATATATTTTACTTGCAAGACAGTTGTTAATTTTCCGGGAAAGTACATTAGCCTGGAATATTATAACATATGTTTGAAAAAAAAATATTGTTCGAAAATAATAAAAAGCGTAATTTTTAGGTCATATGACCAAGCTTTTCATCATTAAATTAACAAAAGTAAAATGAACCAATGAAAAGTTTTATTAACAAGTCACATGACCTGTTATGCTTACGTTACGCGCTGCGCGCCGCGCCTCGGATCACTTCCGGGTGCGCTAACGCGGCGTGTCATAAAACGCATTACGCGACAACGTAGGTCAAGAATATAGTCAAAATGTCTCCACCAACCAGCGTTCAGAACACAACCCCTTTCAGCAGTCCAAAAAGTTCTGTTAAATGACAACAGAGGGGACAGGCAACAAGAACCATCAGTCAAAGAGGGGAGGGCAAGTTCTTCTCTTCCGGGTCATGTTGGGGCGCTACCGGAACTGATCGAATTGGTAGTCTATAGTGTTTCTGGATGTTTCAGACTAAAGCTGGCGTCAGCATGAGACCACTACCATCTCGTAGCTCCGTCGTGGCCATTCCACGAGCAATCATGGCAGCCGCTCCCCACCAGAAGCCTGCGGGAGTCGGAGGCCCCCAAGACTTTTGTAGAATCTTCACGGCTGAGGGGACGCTTTTCGAGAATGGGACCCAAGCCCTAGCAGACAAGCGTCCGAGTTCCAAGGTGTCCCAGGGCCATTTTAGTGGACCAGGCCCAAAACCGAAGAGCCGGCCGCCATTTTGAGAGTCCTGTGGCAGCCGCCTATCGCTGCACCGCAAGAGCGGGCGCATCTCAACTACATGGTGAGCGAGACGCTGTAGTCGCAAGAGTGGGCGGTAAACAGCTGAATGGCGGAAGAGGCACAGTGTAGCAAAAGCGGGCGGAATGGCAACTAAAATGATAAAGTGGCGCCCCACTACATCTTGTCTTCAGGTCAAACGGATTGTGGGACAAGGTCCAGAATTGAAGAGTCATCAAAAGGCAAAAAGTTCCGCCGGACCCCGGGAGCCGGCCGCCTATGTCGGGGGCGATCTCAGGCTACACCAGTGCTATAAGACTTGGGGAGGGTGTCGGAGCCAAGCGTCTTCTCCGAGTCCATGGCCATCACACCGCCCCTCAGGGGCCTCCGTCAAGCTGTTTAGGAAGGTAACATATCACATTGTTTTCTAATGCAGTCAGGTCCACAAACGACACTCACTTACTTTGAGAATAGTGAAGCTGCAGTAGGTGGAAATAAGCTTCAGACAGTGTTACAAGCACTGCTCAGAACTCTTAACTATGGCACCCAACATCCAGAACTTATGCTATTTGAGAATGGTAGTGACATCGAAGCATCTCAGGGACCAAAACCATTAACGTACTTTCACGTATGAAAATCTTACTTGGGGAGGGGGCAGGAGCGAAGCGCCCCCTTTTCCTGCCCCCTCCCAGTCAGCGCCACCACACCGTATGTTGAAAATCTGAAGCCATCGTTCTACAAAGTCAACCAAACTTGGATTGAAAAATCTAGAAAAATGTACAAACTGAAAACCAGTTTTGGTCTGCATAGCATCAGTAGCAACGCTTGAGTCAGCTTTGTGTCAAGCCGCCATTTTGATTCAACAAAGCACAGGCATTGAAAAAGGCTGAAATGCAGAACTCTAAACTATGGCACCCAACATCCAGGAGCTTGCCATCCGGATCTTGGAGCCTTGTGCTGTTTTCGATCTATTCACACATCGGTACACTACTGACATCATCTTATAAACCAACGTTATGTAAATAGTTATTTAATAAAATGTTTTACCCTGTTTCTTTGCTGGTGTGTTGTGTATATTTTCAATATTTGCATAGGGTTTGTCGTTATTTTGTGCGGGATGGGTGATGGAGCCGAGCTGTCTTGCAGCCCTCATGGTGTGGAGCTCAGTTCATCTCACTATTTTCGTATTTCTCATGAAGGGTTGTTCCTAATATTTCTATTTTAGCGAGGTCAAAAAGAGATCCAATTAGTGGCCTACTGATTTTGCTCGATTACTTTTATTTTTTTACACGATTTTTCACTATCTGCAAAGACTAAACAGAGTATTGCGACTTTGTGCTTGTTTGTAAATAGAGAATGATCCAAAGAGAACCAATTCTAAAACAGTAAATGCTTGGACAACAATCAATCAAATGGAGAGACAAGGAGGCACGACGGATTACAACGGGGGTAAAGGCCTGCGTTAACTACCCTTCAGTATCTGCAAAGAGAGAGTACTACTAAGACAAAAGAGGGGAGGGAGGGGGGGTGCAGCGTTCAAAGCACATCAGCGTGCATAAATACGAAAATGTTTTTATCTATCACGTACTTGACATTTTAAAGCTTTTCATATTTGCTATTAAAAAACCAATGAAATTCACAGAAAAAACCATAGGTTATAGTGGATATATAGTTAGAAATTTGCATTTAGAAAACCTTGAAAATTCAATGAAAAAACCATTGGTTATAGTCCATATATAGTTAGGAATTAGCATTTACAAAACCTTATTTTACTCGCATAAAACCATTGAAATTCCATATATAGTTAGAAGCGCTAACTATATATCGCGCACCCGCAATCCACTGCTGATGATGTCACATATTACATCATTCATGACATGGTCAGTGACATCACTGATGACATCACTGATGACATCTCAAATGACATCACTGATGACAACTCAAATGACATCACTGATGACATCTCAAATGACATCACTGATGACATCACTGATGACAACTCAAATGACATCACTGATGACATCTCATTTGTCATCACTGATCACATCACTTATGTGATAATACAATGAACCTCTTCAGACTCTAATATAACCTTACATACACTCAGTATAAACAGACACTCACAGACTGTCACTCATCCATGGAGTTACTCACACACCTAGTCAGTCATGCAAAGAATCAATCACACTTCCATTTCCTCAACTATAAAGTTATACACATCTTACTTATTCAAACATATAATAACACATATTTATTCTCTTATATAATCCCTGATACAAGCTCACAGTGATCGATACAGCCACTCACACATTCACTGGCTCTTATGTTCAGTTATTTATATATCTCAACTCTCACATGTATTGTGTTTTACATACGTACTTACTTGCACATGTAGCAATGAGAAATCCATTCACTCACCAACACACCCATGCATAGTCAACCGCCCATATAGCTGTTTCCACATGCAC
This sequence comes from Lissotriton vulgaris, assembly GCF_964263255.1. NCBI lineage: Eukaryota > Metazoa > Chordata > Amphibia > Caudata > Salamandridae > Lissotriton > Lissotriton vulgaris. Next base: position 1,861,257,631 of record NC_141689.1, read on the forward strand.
TCTTGAACTCATACTCCGAGTGAATCAACTGCTTACACATCTATGCACAGAGTCACGCACCTCCCAGCCACCCACACACACACTCAGCCTCCCATTCAAATACTTGGGCAACCAATCAATAACCCATATGGCCACTCTTATAGCTACTGATCAACACATGCAGCAGCTTACACAACAACAAACATACTGATGCACAAATTAAGACAGTTTAGTCACTAACCCATGCACTCAGTGAGACACATTTAATCACTCACTCATACAGTCAGTCATGCACCTACTAAATTCTTCATCCAGACACTTATACATCCACTCATTCTTCAATATGTGAAACATATTTAAACTTTACAGACACATACAATCATTTGAGTTGTCATCAGTGATGTCATTTGAGATGTCATCAGTGATGTCATCAGTGATGTCACTGACCATGTCATGAATGATGTAATATGTGACATCATCAGCAGTGGATTGCGGGTGCGCGATATATAGTTAGCGCTTCTAACTATATATGGAATTTCAATGGTTTTATGCGAGTAAAATAAGGTTTTGTAAATGCTAATTCCTAACTATATATGGACTATAACCAATGGTTTTTTCTGTGAATATATATATATATATACACACACACATACAGTTAGGGTTACCTTATGGGTGATCATCCAAGTGCAGCGCCATTAAGGACAAACCACTGACTCCGCTCCTGAAACAATCTCAAGTCACAGGGCATTACGTTGCTATCTCATTATTTAACCGGGGCTGTATGTTACGTATTGGGGCTGCGGCCCAAAGCTTTTTTATGTGTTTGCTTCACCCATGCCACCAAAGAGGCGATGTAGCCTTACGCTAGAGCGGTTGACCTCGAAGCCGGGGAACTGGGTTCGAGTCTCGGCAACGACGCTCAACATCCTGTGATTCTGGGCAATTCACTGAATCTCCCTTTGTCTAACAAAAACTAATGTGACCTTCTGTGACAAAACTGGTGCTCATGTAAAGCATTCTGATACCTGATGTCTCAGCGCTAGTTCGAACTATATAAAACTAAAAAAATAAGGCAGATGTTTTGGCTTTGCCAATGCCTACTTTGCAACTGAATCTACTATATAGTCAATGTTGCAATCATATTCTGTTATTCATCTTATTTGTGACACTACTTTTAACCCAGCTATTTGACTTAAAAACATTTTAGGCCGTTTGCAATAACGTCTCTCACATGAATATATTAGTATTTACTGTTATTCATGCAAAAACGTCTCTTAGGTCACCTAATATATTACATTTTTAATTCGTTTTTCAGCAGACACATTATTAATTCTACAAAATGTTACAGGAGAAAACTACTGCACCTCTATAATGTTATCATTCTTGTAATTGCATATTTTTTTATAATGTTTGTAACTGTTACAAACGGCATAAGGTTTTTCTGGGTCATAGAATTTCTATGTAACATATCATACACATTTTCTGAAGTATATATTTTAGTAGGATTCATAAGAGGCAGACATACCATTTATTTACAGGTGGGTCTGTGGTGTTGCTTGAGAGGGTAGAACCTTTGAAGCCATTCATCTATTTGCTCCAGTAGTCATTCGGAAGAGGACGATAGGAGCAAGCTTCAATTGGAATATAAGTGCTCCCCCCTCATGCATCATGGCAACGCATATCATCACGATGCAATGGCAATCTTAGAAAAGTGGATTCCCATACTACTCTAAAGGAATCCCATGGGACATTGAGTGGAATACCCTCATGTAAAAAGTGGTGGCCATCATAGGGGAGGAGATTCAACTCAAATTCAATACAAAACCTGTTGGTCTGTGAGGGGAATCCCATGATTACACATCATTTTAAGGTTATGCGTAGTGTCTATCTCAGATGATGAAGGAATTCCCTTCATAGTCCAATGGTTATTATGAGTGAGGAGCCTGGATGGTACAGTTCTTCACAGGTTACACTTACAGGATTCAAAGCCAGGAGAGGGTCAGAAGGACAGCTTAGAGACAGATCAGCGACCTTGTGTCCTACAGTTCTTGAAAGGCTGATGTGCTTGGTTCTAAAGACTGTGGCGCATACGAACTACTTTTACAAATCACAGCATTAAAACTGTAAAACTCTGCAGTATTCTAAACAGTAGCAGTAGGGGACTAAACAAAAATTACCAACTACTGAAGGCAGTGACCAAGCGTCTCTCTCTATGTATGTTTAGTTGGAAGTATTGACATGTATTCTGGCAGAGAGCTAAAGCTTTTTGTATGCTAACCTAAAAATGTTGGGACATATTTTCAATGCCCCCGTGGCAATTTTGTGAGGCTCTGGAGGCGCAGTGTGCAGGTCCATTTTTACAAGACCACGTAAAGCCATCCTGCATGGCCTTTCATTGCCTTGTAAATATGGCCCCGTTGATGTATTACTCTGCATTAAAGGGGCATTCCTTGGGTGTTGTTGTAGGTGTTCCCATGCAATACTCATGGAATCTAATGCTTTCCCAGATTTACAAGGTTTCGTAAACCTTGAAATGCGTCAGATTCAAATGTCTCCCAAGGCATAATGCGATAAATACTTTTATTTCTCCTCGTTATTTTGCTCTTTGCAGAACACATAGAAGGAGCAAAACGCCATCAATGAAACTTACCAAACCCTCAACACCTACAGATCAGCTACGTCTGCCAAGCATGTCAAAGTGGATGGAAAACCTATCAGAGAACACCCTTTGGTATGTCGCCTTCCAAAGGGAAAAAGATTTTATAAACCTACTGTTCACAAATATCATAGCATGTGGGATGTTAACCTAGTGTTAAATACGTTTATCTCTTGGCAGGATAATATGGATCTTTCAAATTAACAATGCTTTTGAGTTTGATTTCTTTAAAGAGTGTTTCAGATGTCAGAACACTTGATGTATCCTCTATTCAATATCCTCCTGTAGGCATTTCTTTTCAGGTTCACAGATGCACTAAAAGCAATCTGACGTCTGCTCATTATCTAGTTTTTGCCTTCTCTACCTAAGCAGTGCTTGGGGAATTGCTTGAAATCTTATGTTCTAAGGACTGCAGATTTGCGAATACTGTCTACCTCTCAATTTCTAATTTCCCTTCAGACACCTCACAAACCAGTCTCTGCTCCAACAATGGCCCTTTGGGTTAAATTGATTGTGTCTTTAGCCGGTATTATTATTGATTTCTCTGGATCCTCTTTTGCCAGAAGAGCTACGGCCTCTAAGGCTTTCAGGGCGGGAGCAGGTTTACACAACATGCTCAAATCTGCAGGTTGGTCTAATATCAATACATTTTGAAAGTTTTATTGAAAACATACTCATTCATCTGACTCTGTGATTTCATTGCTTTAATCAAGCATACTAGGAGCCTCTTGCAATAAAATTATAATTGTCCTAGCCCTGTTGTAAGAAAGACTAGATTGTATTAAGGACACAGGGCAAGGATAATCCCATCAGTGCTATATTAACCATCCCTGGTATTTATTTGCAGTTCCAGTTCCATCAACCAGTACGCTTGCATCAAAGTAACAGTGTTTGCACCTCTCCTTCCTTGGAACTCCCCAGGGGGCTTGTTAAGCCTTCTTGAATAACCCAGAACTTTGTTTTTCCTCAGTTTTTTCCTGGGCTTTATTATTTTTATACTGGTCCTCTACTGTCGGACGAATCACAAAATTACCTTTACTACAGAGGCAATTGGTCTTCTGATGGATCTTTCTCCACTGGCACGTCATCCTAGGAACCAGCACATCGCCTTTGGTATCGACGCATAGTCTACGGCAGAAGCACCAGCCCAAACTTGCATCCAGAACCAGTGCTCGCACTCAGAACCAACACAGCGCTGCAGTTGCATGGAGAAATTAATGCATCTTATCCACTGTATGACTCAACACTGAGTCATTGCCTTGGCTGCACCATGTATCCTCGTCGATGTATCCCAGATCAACGTACTTTGGTTCAGCAGGCCCAAGTGGGTCACTGTACCCTGCTCGCACTACACTGCTGTCAGCCTGCACTTTGACTTTGCCCCGGTCTAGAGTCACCAGATACCTCATTTACGCACTTGTTGCTTCTGAGAACTATTTTGACATTTATTTTTTCAAATTAATATCTCGATTTTTGGCACATTGGAATTTTGTCGTTTTGGTTTTGTTTTATTTATAAAATCATAATTAAATTTTCTAACCAGAAAGAGTGTTTTGGTGGTGTTTTCACTGTATTTTGTATGGAGTGTTAAAAAAAATAATATACACATTGCCTATTAAGTAAGCTTGACTGCTCTGTGCCAATATAACAGAGGGTGAGCACGGGATTATTTAGGGTGTGTTGTGACTTACCCTGTCTAGGATTGTGGTTCCTGCTTGGACAGGGTGCTTACCTCAACCAACCAGAAACCCCAGTTTCAAACACATTGATTAAGCCTAATTTAGAGTTTTACACATGGTTACTCCATCACAAACATGACGGATATTCAGTTTGCCTTATTGCAATGGGTATAATGCTCTTGTAACCCATCCACAGAACTCGAAATGAGGCCCTAAGTGTCCTTTCTGTTATTATAGGTAGAAAAACAGACTTTGAATATTACATCAGATAGGTCGTCCAGATATGAAGAGAAACCAGTATGCACTCCATTGTAAATCCCTTTTGTACAGGATTAATAGAGGAAAATTAATTAGAATTCCCTAGTTGAACCCTAAACCAATTATCATGATGTAGCACCTTATGTGAATTTTAACCGAATTAATGCCATACCCATCCATTGGTTTCTCCTTTTATCTGCAAATAACCAGCAACATATGTGTACATTGTTTTGTAACATTGTATTGCCCTTGGCGACTAGTACACAATAGAATCCCCCATTTCGAGGCGTAGGAGCCTCATTATGTTAGCACTCCTTCCCCAGGAAAAAGAAGCAGCCTATTTTCCTCTTCTCCTGCAGTGCTCCCTAAGATTGGCTCAGGTACATGTCTCAACCCACCAGCCCTCCCGCATTCCCAGCAGTACTTCCACAACACTGCAAACATCGGTTTGTGCAAGGACTAGAATTCTGTGGTTCTGAAACATGCACTACATTCTGACACATGAGTAATGTGATACAAAATGCACCACATTCTACATGTAACTCTTAATTTTCACGTACCAGCATCCCTCCCTGAATATTGGGATTTACAGGCTAAGGTAAATACCTCACCAACATCCGGCCCACTTCTACGAATGCTCATGTAAGGCTTATCATGTGCATAAAAAAATAATGAAGAATTATTTTCGAATAATCCTTAATTACCCTGCAATAACAATACACTTTTAGCAATTTGTGAACATGTTACCTGTTTTATAAGACTTTCACACTGGAGAAGTAGTGCTTTCGAAATAGAGAAGGATATCTGTTATGTAAGTGCAAAGTTTGTGAGTCACATTTTGCACCTGAGTTTTACTAAAGGTTTCATCACATGATTTTCTCAAAAGCCAACAGCAACCAGAGACCCGACATTGCCGGGATCCCAGAAGGGATTATCACATAGGTATACGAGTAGGCGGTAGACCTTGACGCAGCAAGTAGAGAGTGATTTTAGCTAGTGGCCTGGTGACTAATCGATCCTCACCACAGCAATGCAGGTAGCCCCACATTCATCTCTTTGTACCCTGTGACTAACGTCGGGGTCTTCCTGTATTTTCTTTTGTTTCGTTTCCCCAACAGAATGTGACTACAGGCACCACCTCTCGCTGGGATCCATGTCCCGTAGAATACTTATGACTTAAGTAGGTGCACCAATTACTACGTAGCCACACATGGTACTTTGATGACCCAGTGACAACTAGGGGTACATAGACATAGGCTGTGCTATTTTCTGCATGATAATATCTGTTGGTGGGTGTTTGCCTTGAATGTACGTTTTTTATGATAATGCTCATGTGCTGATAAAATATCTGCTGCTGCTCCTCTTTGATCCTGGCGGGAGCGTAAGCCCAGGTTGTGCTGCTTTTGCCCATTGAACTTTTTCCAGCACACCAGTTCAGTTTGCCATTTGCCCTGGTGGGACCACAAGTCCCAGGGCACACCACGAGGAAGCCCAGCTCCAGTCCCACAGGTGCTGCAGGTGGGAGGAGGAGGAGTTACGGCTCCTCTATAAAGAGCAGCCTCTCCCTCCGCAGTGCGGGACGCGCCCGGGCTAAGCCCGGGCCAAGGGTGGGCCCGTCCCGCGCCCGTCAGTGCCAGGAAGAGCCAGGACAGGGCCACCCCCTTACGTTTCCAGTTTACCACAGGGTATTGGAGAGAAGTGCGGACTCATCCTGGCCCCTGAAGATACTGTCTATTGATGTGCAAGCTGTGATTACCAACCCAAAGGACCTTTTGACACTTTCTGCGGACTCGTGCCGTTGCAGTGGGGGGGTGGCACACAGGAATGGGTAAAAGAAAGTCTATGGAAGGTGGAGGAGGGGGGCAGAGACTGGTAATGCCAACAGACCTCGAAAAGGGAAAAAAAGCCAGAAGGATGGCCAAGCATGCTGCTAGCAATTGTGACTTGACCGAATTGATAGTCTAGTGAAGGAGTGTGAGGCCATTTTAGTATCTGAGCCAAGCTTGCAACTTGATGGGGATTTGGTTCACCAGACTGTAGCTGAGTTGGGGTTGGAGGGTTCATGCACAGGTCCTGCCACTCCAGCTATTCCCGCCATGTTTCTTTTGAAACAGAAAGGTTCAAAGGGCAGCAGTGTTGAGAGAGGAGTGGTCCTAACAAAGGAGAGTTTCACAGCTGGTAGTATTGATTACCTCTCACCAGCCGATAGTAGTGACCCCCACACCTCTGCACCCTGAGTTCCCCGAGTTCCCTGCACAAATAGGTTCTCCATCTTGGCAAACATACATAGGGAGAGTGTTATGCAACCATCCAGCCAACCATCAGGAATAGCCATGGATGTTGCCTTAAATCACCCATCAGCTTCCCAAACCACTGGTATGGATGGAAACAACACACTAGCTCTCCAAGATCTAGTGAATATGGTACATCTATTACAGGATGATGTAGGGTCTATGAGGGTTTTGATGGAAAACTTAACTTCTATGGTTGGGTAGGTGCCTAACGGCGGGGCGCGTTTTCTGGTAAATTCAATCCTGAGGGACACCATCTCTTCCCCACTAAATTCTGATAGTGCTATGGTAAAATCTTTGGGAGCCGGAATAGCTGGTGGCCAGCGTAAAATCATCACTTCCTATAGTGAGGCGGCCAAACATAGAAAACCCTTAGCCCCTTCACCCACTAGAAACAGAGCCCCACTCCCCACAAAACATAGTTTAAGTCACCCTGCAAAGGAAATGGTGAGGGAGTACCTGCCACATGGTGCAATATGGAATACGTGTCCACCGGTAAATCACCAACATATGGTTCAAGAAGGAAGGTGGGGCATGAATTTAGGTAAAACACATAGCACTAATAAAATCTATATGACGAATGTCCCTAAGCTAGCATCAGCGAGAAGTAATGAAAGTGCCGACTCTCTGACTAATAAAGCTATCCACTGGCTATGCCACGTTAGAGGGTGTCGATCCGTGATTAGGAATGACATCTCTAAGGTGCGTAGGCTTACTTCAGCCACCAAACAATTTGACTGCATCGCACTGACACTACAGACAGAGGAGCTGGCTGAAAATGTATTTGCCCTTGAGTTTAGAATTAGCCCCCTGTTTACTCTTGTATCCAGCTAAGGAAGGCCTACCTGACTGTTAGGTGAACCATTACTCTGGGCAGCGGCCAAAGGGCCGTGTGGGAAGTTCTGGGCTGGAAAACATGGATTGACGGTCTGGCGAAATTTGCGCAAGGGCCATGCATTAACAGTGCGGAGGACTTAGTTGCCACTACTATTAGCCACCAGCCCGATAGCTGTGACACTGTTAGACATATCCCCGAAATGAGATAAGCACAAGGACCATGTATTGTCAGCTAGACACCAGCCCGATAGCTGTGACATTGCTAGTCATATCCCTGAAGGGAGATCTGCCAATGTAATGCAATCTATGGATGCTTCTGGCTCTGATTTACAGTGCCAGTCTATGGCCAATCTCCTAAGGCAAGGTAATGATTCATTGCATGTTGGTTATGCCCCTACTAGGGGCTCACTTATGTCATGGAACATTACAGGTCTGGGCTCAAAAATATCAATACCCGATTGGCTAATTTTTGTAAATGAGTTTGATATTTGTTTTTTCCAAGACACTTGGCTCCTGTCACCGCAGTTTTGTGCAGGCTACTTACATGTTCATGTTCCAGCTACCAAAGGTGCAAAAGGCCGTCCAACATGTGGCCTTACTATATGGGTCCGTCAAGCACTGGGCCTGAGCATTAAAGAATTACCATCTAAGAGTAGCGATATCCAGGTGCTAAGGATGAACATGGGTCCCCTAGGATACGTTGACATCTACAATGTCTATGTGAGGGGAGTCCGTGGGGGCAAGTCCCAAGTTTTAGCGGCTCTGCACAGCGTCCTCGATCTCTATTCAACAGACAATAGTATCATTATCACGGGTGATCTAAATTCAACTTTTGAACCTCTTGCTACCCCTGACTAGCATCTCACCGATGAAGAAGATGCCCAATGGGGAGTCCCAAACTTAGAACTTGACCTTGTAAAAAATGGACAGAAGTGGTCCTCCAGATTAACACCATCTGTTATGAAAGGGGGCTTAGGGTCCTCAACGGAAGGATGCTGCAGGATAGGTTTGGGGCCAACACGTTTAATAATGGGTACAGTAAAAGCAGGTTTGACTATATTATCTGTAGTATGAAATCCTGGAATACAATTGATGATATGGTGATAAAGGACCACCTTGAAAGTGACCATAACCCCTTGTGTGTTACTCAAGGTTGGTGGAAGTCTGTGCAACCACATATGGGGGATATAGAATCCCATGCCCCGGATGTTGTTCCCACCAACAACATGCGTTGGCTTAAATGGTCATATATAATTGAAAATCCTGAGGCTTTGGGAAATATCATCATTGATGTAGCCTGCACCACGCTAGAGATTGAGCAAATTCTGTCTTCTGGAGGGGACTTGGGGGGTGTAACACAGGCACAAGATAGCTTTTTTATGCGCACCAGATCCCATTTTATTAAGCCCATTAGAACCAAGAAACTAGCTGACACGAAACCTTCACAGTGGTATAATAAAGAATGCAGGCTAGCTAGAATTGCCCTTGGTAGTGCAATCAGGGGCTGGGAAACGGATATTGTCCGTGCTGCCAGGTATGAATATAAATAAGCTATCCATAAAGCCAAGCGCTCATGGGGTGTGCTCAGATGGTAGGACCTCAAAGAAGCCAGCTTGGAGAATAACAGTAAATTATTCTGGAGCATTATAAAATGGGGCAGAGGGGGCCATCCGATCAGCCTCAAAATCATGTCTCGCAGGAAGACTGGGTTAATTATTTCAGACCCCAATATGCCTGCAGCCCCGAAGAGAATCATAGGGAAGATCCTAGTTATGTACTTTACTTGGATGAGGCTTTTAATAATAATGATGTTTCACTATCTCTTGGTGCAGTGGCAGGAGGTAGAGTGCCGGGACCAAATGGTGTCCCCACGTATGTATTCCTCCACGATAAAGCAAAATGGGGTAGATACATTTTGCTGATGGCAAATGCAATGGCTCAGGGTGCCTGGAAAGGGGCCAAAATAATTCCAGTATACAAAAAAAGGAGACAAATCACTCCCAGGGAACTACAGACCTATCAGTTTGATAGATACAATACAAAAGGTAGTTGGGAGGTTGATCCTGAACAAAATCCTTGATTGGATAGATGAGAGTAGTGTACTGTCCCCCTCCCAAGCAGGTTTCCGTAAATACACTAGTACCATCGACCAAGTCTTCCGTTTTATCCTTCTGCATTGGAAGACAGTGACCCTGGGCAAAGGTAGCCTCTGTTGATTTAGGAGTAGTATTTGACCTCGTTCCCCATTCCTGTCTGTGGGTGAAGCTGAGTGAACTAGGTCTTTCTAAAGAGCTGCTAACTCTTATAATGAGGTTGCATGAGGCAAATTATGCTAGAATTCATTGGGGGGAACAGGGTAGGGTCACCACCCCATTTCCCGTAGAACGAGTGGTGCAGCAAGGTTATGCTATGGCACCAACATTATTTTCTTTGTATATTAACAGAATAGTGGATTGCTTAGCTGGTGTAAAAATCCCAATTTTAATATTCGCGGATGACACATTAATTATCTCAAAGACTCCTAGTGGCCTCCAGCGAGCTTTAGTAATTTTTAAAGATTTCTGTTTTGCTTGCGGCCTGAAATTTAATGTGCCAAAATTGAAATTTATGGCTTTTAACCCGCACAGAAATGTTAAAAGAAAACATTTAATGAATAACCAACCACTCGAACAAGTCAGGGTTTTCACTTACTTGGGGATCCACGTAGAGAGGGACCTAAAGTGGAATTATCACATCAATATTAGCTGCATTAAAACATCGGCAACTTATGGGAGCCTTAAGTATTGAACACAAAAGGACACTAACAAAACCAATTAGACCAGTGCTCAAAGTTTATGATTCAAAAGTTGTCAGCTCCGCTCTCTACGGTGCTGAACTCTGGGGGTTTGAGAACGTAGCTTGCTTAAATCTATCTAAAAATAAGTTCCTCCGTAGTATTACTAATCTCCCCCAAAGCACTCCATTAAGGCCGTTAAGGTATGACCTGAGTAGAAATGCCATTACAGATGATGCCAAGCTGAGTCCTATTCTATACTGGCGCAGGTTGTGGACAACACCTGAATTGTCATCATACGCCGCGGGATTCCTCGATGTAATAAAATCTAATGGGTTCCATAAAATCGGCTGGCTATGGGGAGTTAGAAATAACTTAGTGGGTATCCAACCCTCTAAAAAGATCTTAGAAGAGAAGTATTGGGAAAGGGTCACCCATAATGTTTGGACTAATACTGATTCATCTTCAATGGCGGGAATTTTTCTAGAATCAAAAATTACTCCCAGACTTGAAACCTACTGGGACACTTTTACTAACCCAAGGGACAGAAAAATGTATTTTCAGCTGAGAGCAGGTTCACTACCCCTAAGATCTCTTACTTCCAGGTGGTCTCCACCAAGCGATAACAACTGCTCAGCCTGTGGGATCTACAAAGAAACAGTCGCCCATATGCTTTTTGCCTGTTCTGTCTGTGCCGCCCCAGGGAGGGTTTGGCTGAGCCCAATGTGCAAACCACTTGGCACAAACAGGAGTGCTGAAGCTGAAAGTCTTATATGCACCAGTACTTTGCTATTCATTACTATGGCGGTTGCTAAATATCGAGGGTGAGTGTGGGGAAGGCAGAATTCAATATCTCGGTAAATCGCTTTTGAGCAAAATGTCTAGTTTGTTTGACTGATTCAATACTAAACAGCTTTAGTTTTATTCGAAACATACTTTTAGTGAAAGGAAGCTGGTAACATGAGATTTTATTTTTTGTACTTGTCTAGATCCTAGTTTTAATCAATTTTTCCACCAACAGGACTATGTATAACCTAGCTAAGACATTTTTAAGTGTGTATATTTAAATGTTGTTTGTACTGTGCTTTTATGATTACATGTCGAATAAAGCTTGTTTGGAATGGATTGGATAATGCTCACTACCACCGATCCGGTGAGAGATTTGAGCACACAGACCCTAGAGACAGTTTCCTATGGATCAATCACAAAGAAAGCACAATTGTTGCATATATCTAGCCGGTACTTGTGATATAACTTTGGGCAGTTAGAACCTCTAATAGGGTTTCTTTCAAGTTCAATTCCATAATTTGAATATGACGTTGTGTGATTTTTACACATACGTTCATATAGCCTGTAGATGGTTGGCACTGGGCGCAGGGTACAGGGGATTTTCCCAGACTGGACCCCTTAGCTCCCATATCTTCAGTTACAAGTAACTTTTTGTATTCATGTATATGTTTGATTTCTTGGGTCTCCCTTTTTTCCTTTCAGATAAATTTCTTAAAATTGGTGAAAATAATAAGTTACAAAACCATTTCCCACTAACACACACCTCAGTGTGTGAGCATACATATCACTAGTTCAGGCTATAATAAAAGCATGTTTTTCACTAACCCTGAAAAAAACGATGGATTTGGCTGAAACATGTAGTCCGCTGCACCCTTTTAGGATGTGAGAGACCATCACTTACCTTCCACGTCTATCATTAATTTTTATCCTGCCCCAGGAACTCTGTAAATAACATTGGATTTACACCAATTGTAATGGTATCCTGGAGGTCATTTTAAGGTTTTCACTCACTCACCTCACCTCCTCACTTCAAAATCAAACCCGCTCAGCTGTAATCAGGCTTTGAAGCACACCTAGGAGGCACTCGACCCCTAGGTGGGAACCCTGTGATGAAGCATGCCACCAACTAGGTTGGAGGGCGAGGGTTCTTTTAAAAACCTAATGGATTTTTCCACAAGGGAGACTACCTCTATGAGCCAAAACGAATCAGTCTTGCCAGCACAAACTCATTCATATTTGTTTATTTAGCTTACTATGGGGAGACGAACAAGCAACTTTTGGTTCCCTCATCTCTCTCGCACCTTTGTTTCTTATTATATTACATGCCCTTTATAACATTGGCTCTGGTTAATATATATATAGTTGTTACTTTGATTGTAAAACCTTTAGGAACTTAGCTAAAGGGCAGAAGATTACAGATAGTGTTAAATGCCTAAAATGTGATAATATTTTACTTGAAGAAAAGGCACACTGCTCGGGTCTTGTAGTCCCAAGTCCACATGTTATTACCCATTCTGAGTGCAATACCTTGTAATGCATGTTATTTGGTGCAGCGATAATGGCTGGAATCAGAGAGTCTGAACCCTTGGTATCCCAAGACCAAATACATGGAAACTCGGAATGAGGTCCATAGTTCTCTCTAATAATATTGCCCAAAGCTTAGAGACATGGGTTGCTCATTTGATGCTAATAGTACTGAATGTACATGTCGCATCATGACCTGAGAAGAATTTAACATCTTTATGAAACAGGTTGCAGTGTTGGGAATGGCTCATTATAAGAAGTTATCCAATGCTGAGCTAAACGTATTCGAGAAAGAAATAAGGAGATTAAGAATCTGTATGCTGTTTCTCCCTCACTAACCATTACTTTGCAGCTGTGGGATTTTAGATTTAAATATTATAAACTCTTCAACTCAAATGCAGGTTATGCAGTGTGAAATTAGGGACCACAATATTATGTAAGAGCTAATGCAACGTGGAAGATTCTGATGAGACTCTTGGTCCCAGGCAGTGGCGATGATCCCCAATTCTTAAACTCATTTAAATGACAAACATTACAAGAGAAATTCAAAATGTAATTAGACAAGTTAGTAGCTTGGGAAGAAGTGCTATTTGCATATTGAACTCGTGGGATGCTTCTGGGCAAGATCACATTTAGGTCTTTGGTATAAGTTGGCATCTCAACTGATGTATTGTTCTCCCGGCGTGCAAGTAAGGAGCATGTCTGGGGGTTGTTTAAAGATGCGACAATTGTTCTAATTCTGAAACATGGCAAATACACTAATCAAGTGGGTAACTACAGACCCTTCTCTCTTATTAATCAAGATTATAAATACATTTATGTAATCCTCTCTTAAAGAATTGCAAGTATTATTAAATCAATCCTTTTCCAGGGGTCAGGATAGTTAAGGGGCCGACACCTTGCAGCCACTTGTAGGCAGCTGTATCATATAATGAATGCTTCTACGTCTAGTTCTATAGTTTCTGGGTTGCTGACCTGTGATGAAGAAAAGGCCTTCGCAGGGTGTCAGGTGTCTTCCTTTTTTGCATCATGCACTGCATGGATTTTGGAAGCAGCTTCATCAATTTAGTGGGCCATCTCTGACTTGAGCAGGAGAGCTGTCACCTACCACCCTAGCACATCACAACAATTCTGACTGAACATACTCACAAAGGTTTTGGCACTAGGATATTGTGGCCACAAACAAGCTGGGCCTAGGGCAAGGAGTCAAGAAATTCCAAGTACCTCTGAGGGGTGGAAACCTCCAGAACATTCTCCTGCTTCCATGTGGACACCAGGTATAAATATTGGATCCTCAGACCCGACTTTTCAGTACAACTGTGGACCTTTTGAAAAGGAAGAAATAGATGGATTTCTGTGCTGCTCTGCATGAATGACTGCTTATCGATTGCCTTGCTGCCTGTGTGAAAAGACTGGACCTGAATCTTGAACCCAGGACCACCAGAGTGACTCCAAGGGCTAGTTAGCTGGCCTCCTGTTCTGAGCCTCAGGAACAGAAAAGGCTCCAACAACCTTGAGCCCAGCATCTGCACTCTGTCTTCTGTGAGTCCTACACTCCAAGTGGTGCCACCCCAGTTCTAGTCCCTTGGAAGAGGACTTGAAGGTGCTCTGCCAGCCTAGCTGTGTTCCTGTGAAGCAGAATTGACACAGGCCAACGCACCTCCTCTCAGCTGCATGTGAATCGCCACAGGACGATGCAGACGCCGTAACTCACATTGCATCTTACAATCTCCTCAGAACCGCTGCTGCATTACGCACCCTCGATGCAGCCCTTGCATTGTATGCCCCTCATCAATGGCATCTTCAAAGGCATCTCATGACTCTGCAGTGCAACCCTGCAGTTCTTTGGATCAGCCGGTGCACAACGTATCTTCGATGCAAGATTTTGCATAACATGCCCTCATCAACACCATCCTCAACTATGATGTAGGACTCTGCATCGCATAATTGCTGCTCCTCTGAACCACCTCTGTGTGGCATATCCTCGACGTGGGATCTTGCAACACCCCCTAAATTAGGATTTAAGGTACTTTTGTTCAGCGGGCCTCACTTGGTTCCAGTAGCTTGCCGACACACCCTCACAGTTGGCCTGAACTTGTAACATTGTCCTGGTTCGGCGCAACAAGATACCCACAACTGGCGCTTTGTGCTTTTAGGCACGATTTTTATTAAAACTTTGAAATTGTATATCTCTTGATCTGCTGATTGGATCTTTGTCATTTTGGGCTTAAGTACTTTATTAGATGTGACTGTATTTCCCAAATTGGTGTGGGATTCTTCTTATGTTGTGTTTTCACTTTATTACTGTTTGAAGTACTGCTTAAATACTTTGAACATTGCCTCTAAGTTAAGCCTGCATGCTTTGTGCTAAGCTACCAGATGGTTAAGCACAGGGGTTGCTTCTAACTTCACCCTGACAGACATTGTGGTATCTACTTGAGAGGGTTTCACCACCTCAAGTAGTAACCCATTTTCCTACAACAGGAATCACTGTGAATATTAGTGAGATCAAATATGTAATATAATTAACTAAATGCCTAGGCATCAATTTTGCAAACAATTTGACTGATTGGAACTAGATTATTTTGATCAGTTAAATTTCATGTATATAGATGGCCCCCCTTTCCTTGCTTATTAGGGTAGACAAAAATTAATCAAGATGTTAACAGACCTAAACGTTTGTTAAAGTCTGGAACAGCTACCAGTACACTTATTTCCAGAAAACTGATCCTTTATAAACGCCATTTTATAGAAGACAAAGTATCCCATATTGCTCTTAATAAGTTGAACCTGCTAAAGACAAAGAAATCCTTGATTTCCCTGACTTAAAACATACCACAATGCATATATAGTCAGGTAAGTTTTGCAAAGGTTGTGGGAGACTGCTGACTGTTTTTCTAGGCCAAATTACTATTTTAACAGTCTTTCCTAAGGTAGGCCCTAAATGCCCATAGGACAGGATGCATTGTATTTGAAAATTAGGACATGTATATTCAGTATTGTAAAATTCTTGGCAGTTAAAAATTCCCAAAGCTGTTTTCCACTGTAGTAAAGTTGGCTCTCCCACAGGAAAACACTGGGTTACATTATAACAACAAATTATGCTTGATTTCAGTCTGGGAGCAGTTAGGAAAATGATTCAAGGATTCACTTTAATAGTCATTTAAAATCCAATCTAACACTCAAGTTGAAATAACTATTTTAGAAGTTACACTTTAAAAAAGTTGTCCTTTCTCAGCCTTAGCCAAAAGGGCCTTCCTGCCACTGTCCAGTGTCACCTGGCTGCTGATAGGCTTCACTAAAGTGAGTTGTGGATTGCGCCCAGGCAGAGGACAGAGTGCTTGGGCATGGATAGGTGTTTTTCCTGCTTGAGCTGGATGGCCTGGGGCTGTGTCAGCCCCTTTTTTAGCTTCAAATTATGTTTACTCTGAGACTGGCAGATGTGGCTCACACCTAGATAGGACTGTCATCCTGTGTCTTTCTATTCAGCTTGGCTCCAAACCCAGCGGGTAGGGGGGGGGGGGACTGGTTTGGAATCACCACAAAGGAGAGTTAGCCACACCTCTGAGTGGGCACAGGGACCACTGACATACAGAGAAGTGAACTGCCATATTAGGTTCAGTTAAACATGGGTACTGCAGCTCATCTTTCAGTAAAACGCACAGGAAGTGCAGC
This sequence comes from Lissotriton vulgaris, assembly GCF_964263255.1. NCBI lineage: Eukaryota > Metazoa > Chordata > Amphibia > Caudata > Salamandridae > Lissotriton > Lissotriton vulgaris. The sequence goes on from NC_141689.1 coordinate 1,861,274,092, forward strand.
TAAAGTGTGTAAGGTTACCTAAAGGAAACCTTTACCTCATTGATTAGAAAGTGGCCAGGAGTTTTCCCCACCCACATGCAGGAAGTGAGCATAAAAGTGGCATACACATTACCCTTCTTAAAACACTCCTGGGCCCGTTGGGAGTCAGAAGAAGGATTTCCCTGCTCTCTGAAGAGCCTAAAAGAAAACTTGGCTTGCTTGCCTTGAGCCAAGGGCCCCATTGGTGACTCCAAAGGTCCGTTGGCTGACCTCCTGTTTAAGATACAGAGATACAAGTTTGTAGGGACCTCTCTCCCTGCAACTGCCCAGCTGACCATTTCCAACTAGATCTGCCCTGGACCCTGCTGATGGCCTTTGTTGGAGTGTGTTATAAACCTCAAGTGGTGCTTCCCAGATCCTGGATCCATGGAAAGTGTTACAGTGTATTCCTCCTGCAAAAACTGGGACTTAGAATCTTTTTGCCACCTTTTCCTCAAAAGAACGAGAGGGAGACTGGATCACTGTGGAGCCGAAGTTATCGAACCACCGGTCAGATTCAACTTGCTGGTTTGCCCCACTGAAGGAGATATGACTTCGAAAAAAGGTTCAAAGTCAGAATGTAGAGGAGTTCATCAGGACCGACACGGAAAACCAACATGTCGATTTCGAGGCTTTCCCAGGCACAGACTTTGACTGCTCAGAGCTTTCTTGCCTTCATCAATGACTGCACTTTCAGCAACCTGCACATTCAGCTTGCAGCGTGCCCTGCAGATAACTTGCTGATGACCAATTTTTCTCCAGATGAATTTCCTAGTCAGAAGGTAAATGTTCCCCCATGATGAACTTAGTCTCAGTATCCACCGAGTGCTCCATCGTGTTCAACCTCAACTTTTGATTTTGACCCAGTCTACAGCAACCAGATAAATACAGTTGGCACTTTGTGTTTTGGGGCACTATTTTTAATTCAAACTTTAAAGTTTGATATCTCCAGTTTAACTTATTGCATCTTTGTCTTTATTGTGTCATTTTACTTTTAAAATATTCTCTTTTGTCAAAATAGATTTTGGACTTTTTCTTGTGTTGTCGTTTTTCTTTATTACTGTTTGAGTACTGCATGGATACTTTATACATACTCTCTAAATTAAGCCAGACTGTTTTGTGGGTAGCTAACAGTGGGTTAAGCACATTTTTATTTAGTGACTTTAGTGCCTTTTGTGGTTCACCAAGACAACAATTGTTATTATTAATTAAGGTGGGTTCTCAGCACTCGCAACTAATACTTTGCTTTCTTAAAGTTATTGTGAGCTTCAAGTAAGCACTGGACATCCAGTTCTAGGTGAGATGCAGTTTGCAACATCAAGCCTTTAGTTATTTACAGTGCTCTTGAGTTCCTTTTCTGAAAATCTGAAGAACTGAGGGGGGTCACGATGTATAGAAAGTCCAGTTGTAACGCACGCTTACTTGTTGGCAACTTGTGTGTCTACTTTAAAGCCCCAATTGTCTAGAAGCGTGTTGTGAGATATTGGGCTGTTGGTTGGGGGGCGTGCCCTACTCAGGCAGTAACCACAATCCATGTCAGGGTGAACAACAGAACTCACTGAATAATCTGTTCATAATCCTCTAGTAGTTTGGCACAAAAGCAGTCAGACTAAACTTAGAGGCAACAATTAGAGTATGTATGCAACTGTAATAAACAGTGATGTGGACGCAATGCGTTGGTCGGGCTGAGAATTTTGTTTGAAAGATGCAAGAATAAAATTGAACATATCATCTACCAGTCTTCTTGAATCAATGGACTGAATGCAGAACGACCATACACCTCGACTTTGAACACAATATCACCTCCATAGATGTTATTAATTGACATGTGTCTTGGATTGTTTTTTTAGCTAAACCTTATCTGGAAGAACCCTCCAGACCAAAACACAAAACAGGGAGACTTTGGTTCCTATTACAAGTTGAGTGAAGTAGTTTCACCAATGTGCCTTGGCCACCCGTGCAGCGGGAGGGCGCAGCAGGCGCGTCGATGGCGCGCCAAAGGCGCGCCTAAGGCAAGCCCGTCAGCGCTAAGTCAGGGCTCAGGGCGAGCCTTGCTGCCGGTTCCAATCCCACGCACCATATGGGATCGTTTATCCAGTACTCCAGCTCGGTACTTAGGTCTATGTGAAGCCCATGCTGTGCCACCTATCCCATGTCTACCGCTGACCCGGTGAGTGCTCTGGCTTGTCCAGATTGTGGCTTTCTTCCTACCATTCAGTTTCGGTTGGAGGCACGGTGCATCAATTCTCGCCTTCCGGCCAGTTTTAAAGCCTGCATCATTAATTCCAGATCTCTTAAACGGCACCATGCGGACATTTCCGATTTGATCTTGGACTCTGACCTTGATCTCCTATTTGTTATGGAGACCTGGTTAGATGCATTCTCTAATCCTATAGTTACCCTGGCCACCCCCCTGGGTACAAAGTACATCGGTTTGACCACCCACTGGGGAGAGGGGGGGTGTTGCCATATTATATAGAGAATGCTGGGTCCTTCAGGGGGAAGCATCCAATAACTGGGTAGGCTGTGAGGCTTTGGATTTCAGCCTGCAACTGTCGCCCCATTTCACCTTGGGTGGCTCTTTACTATACCGCCCTCTGGGTCCTGCGGGAGCCTTTTTGGACACATGCGGTGACACTATCACGGAGAGAGTCCTAAGGTTTTCCAACTTCCTTCTGTTGGGCGACCCTAATTTACATCTGGACTCGGCAGAGTCGTCGGACGCCGCTGATTTCCGGGATATTCTCCAGTTAGCTTTGCTCTCCCAATGGGTGAGTGCTCCAACCCATAAGGGGGGCCATACTCTGGACCTCATTTGTTCCAACTTTCCGGTTTTGGTCCAAAAACCCCTCCCGGTTACATGGTCAGACCACTTCCCAGTATTCTTTTCGTGGATGGCCTTGCGAGAACGCCAACCACCACCCTGCCACCGCGCCCCAAAGGTCAGGAAGATTGACACTGTGCTTTTGAGTGCTAAGTTGGTGGTTTCGCGCCCGATTCTTGGGAGCACCCTATCGGAGAATGTTACTATGTTTTCGAACTGGATTAGGGATGCTGTCATGGGCCTCTCGGCCTCTGGCCCCTGTAAGTTGGGGAGAGAAACCCCCTCCAAGCCTTGTTCACCGCAGAGTTGAGGGATCTCAAACACTCTTGTAAGGTTTTGGAGAGAATATGGAGGGCCAGCGGCTATTGTCCTATGGCCAAACAAGCTCTTAGGGACAAACAGAAACGGTACTATTCAGCCATCTCCTCGGCAAAAAGCACCCATTTTGCCGCTCGCATTGACAGGGCGAACAATAATGCGAAGGAAATCTTTGCCATTGTGCAGAGTTTTGTGGCGCCCCATGCACAGGAGATAGTGGCTAGGCCCTCAGTCATCTGGGCGAATACTCTGTCTAATCACTTTAGGGAAAAAATCAGGGATATTCAAGATTCTTTTAAAAAAAACCTGACGCCTCCCCGGCCCCAGCGGGGGCTTAGTGTGGCGAAGGACCCGGATCACTCCTTCTCTGCCTTTTACCCCATTGACGTCCTGGCCTCCTGCAAAATCCTTGGGGCGTTGAAATCTGGTTCCCCCAACGATCCTTGCGTGGCTCAGTCGCTGGCTGATCTAGCCGACACAGTTAATTCGGAAGTTAATATTCTGATTAACCAGTCGCTTCGCGAGGCGCACGTTCCGCTCGCTTGGAAGCAGGCCCTCTTACTTCCATTACTTAAGAAGCCCACTCTTGACCCCTCGCTTCCCGGTAATTATAGACCCATCTCTCTTTTGCCTAGTTTGGCCAAGGTCTGCGAAAAGGCGGTCACTTTGCAGTTAACCAACTATGTGACGAAGTTGGGCGCGCTTCATCCTGCGCAAACGGGATTCCGGGCCGCCCATAGCACAGAGTCAGCCCTGCTGGAGGTGGCTGAGGCTATAAGGGACTGTTTGGATGCCGGCGGGAGAGCAGCTTTGGTGATGCTGGATCTCTCGGCGGCATTCAATACGGTTCCCCACTCTCTCCTCCTTGATCGACTTGCTGACATCGGCATTTCGGGTACGGCGTGGAGCTGGCTGCAATCCTTTTTGGAAGATAGAATAGTCACAGCAAGTCTGGCTCCCCCCGTTTGCCTCGTCCCCCTCCCCTCTCTCCACTGGTGTCCCGCAGGGCTCTTCCCTTAGCTCCCTTTTGTTTAACATCTTTGTGACTCCCCTGGTTTACCTGGCGGAGTCACTGGGGGCTGGGGTAATGGCCTATGCGGATGACACGCAGTTATTGTTTACCTGGAGAAGGGGCGAGGACTCGGTCAACACGGCTCAGTGCTGTCTTTCCGCGGTGTTTCGCTGGTTGGCCAATGCACAACTCAAGTGCAATGAGGAGAAGTCGGAGGTGCTCCTGTTTGGAGCGTTTCCTGCGGGTTTTAGAACTAGACTGTGGCCTCCGTACTTTCCACCCCCCAATCAGACATGGGCCTTGCAAAAAACTTGGGGGTCTGGTTTGAGGAAAATTTGAATTTTGCGACGCATGTCAAAAAACTCACAGGGACCTGTTTTGGCATACTTAAAACCCTGTGTAAATTCCTCCCCCTTCTGCCTGTGGAGGCCAAAGAAACAGTAGTCCGGGCATTGATCCTTTCTCGGCTGGATTACTCCAACGCGCTCTTAGTGGGATGTCCAGGCTATCTGATAAAAAAATTACAGGTAGTCCAAAATGCGGCTGCTCGACTCCTACTGGGTCTCTCTTCCAAGCAGAGCGTGGGGGTCCATCTCCGCCACCTTCATTGGCTCCCAGTTGAGGCCCGTTTGAAATTTAAAATGCTGGCCATTGTCCATTGGGCCTTGTATGGATTGGGCCCACTCTATCTGCAGAAGCGCTTTGCTTTCTATATCCCTTCCAGGACTTTGCGGTCCTCGGACCAACTCCTTATCCAGAACCCGCGCTTTTCACGCCAGAGGTTAGGTGGCTGCTCTTTCACCCGTAAGGCTGGCCTAGCCTGGAATGAGCTTCCACTTGCTCTCAGGAGGATTTCTGATCCGGCTATCTTCAAAAAGAACTTAAAAACACTATTGTTCTGAGTCCATTCTCTTAGAGGCTCTTCCTGCTCAGCTGGTGGGTGGGGGTTCAGGGTTGCAGCGCCAGGATACTCTGAGTAGCTGTGCGCTTTAGAAATGCAGTATAACATATAACAAGTGGGATACCACTTCTCCCAATTATAACTTTAACAGTATTCACTTAAAAAGATAATCTGGTTGGTAAAATTGCATTGCTATTCAGCAGTAAGCCTGGCAGTGATCCCCACCCCTCATCTTACCATCTTCTAAGGCAAAGAGTAAGCTTGTCGAGTTCCACCATCTTAGACCTCATTATCATCTTCCCCTTGCCACCCTCCTCACTTACTTCCCTTCTCTTTCTTCACATCTACACCAATGAGAACCTAACCCCACAGAAAAGGGAACACTGGATGGAATTCCACCTGGAGTAAGAGCGGACTCATGGTTATTTCTCATTCTGCTATGTGTAGAGATAATGTATGGAATAGTAAATACCAACAACCCAGTAAATCTTCTCCTCTTGCGATCAAGGCTATTCTCAGCTACTGCATGTCCCTTGTGCCACAGGTAATCTTTAAAACTTCACCAAAGCTCATGAATCCCAGTGGTTGCAAGCAGTTCAGTCAAGCCTATGAACCACTTCATTAGAATCTGCATTAGTCTACTGGAGTAGACTTGAAGCATAGTTTTAACATATAAACAAATATTGGCAAAGCCAATAGGTTTTACCTACGTGAGAGCTATTGGCTTGACCAATGTCTTTTAACCATTTTGTACAGCACCGTGAAGTGAAATAGAGTAGAGTTGACTAGAGTGACGATGAGTGGTCTGAAGTGGATAGAGTGGTTTAGAGTAGAGTGACCTTAAGTGGCATAGAGTGAAGTGCCGTAGAGTGGAGTGGTGTAGAAAGCGTGGTATATTTATTTTATTTTATTTTGGAGGTTTTATATAGTGCTGGCTGGACCCAGAGGTATCAGAGCGCTTTACAAGGGTCAGAGGGTGTTCACAGTATGAAACAATCATTCAACAGCATATAGAACCAACATGTTAACAATCTAGAAACAGCTTGAATTTACCTAAAGCAAATACACAGATAGAAAGAGCGGGGCTATATACATAAGTGAAACAAGGAAGGGGGAGATCAGATTTTGTATGGTGGAATGGGAAGGGGAAGGGAAAAAAGGGCAGCAGGGGGTAGGCGGTTAGACGTGAGATAGGGAGGAGGGAAGCAAAGGGGGGAAATTTGGTAGAAGGGGGGATAGTGGGAGAGGACTATGAGAGGGAGAGGATGAGACAAGTGGGTAAGGGGGAAAGCTAAGCCAGTAGAATGTAGTGGCGGGGGAGGAGAGGGAACGGTAGGAAAGAAGGGGGGACCAGAAAAGTGGAAAGGAATGGGCGAGTTCAGGGCGCTGGTAAGGAACCACAATTTTTATTGAGGTGATGCATTTTTTGAAGTCTTTTTTTAAGCTGGAGTAGGAAGTGTTGCATCGTATGTCTTTTGGGAGGGTATTCCAGATGTTTGGGGCATTGCCAGAAAAGGAGCGGACTGAGTGGATTTCTTCTTTTGCAGGGGTGGGACTAGGAGGAGAGCGTTGGTGCTTCTCATGGGTCGTGTGCTGCCCGCTTTGCAGATTTTGTTGGCAAGGTATGGCGGAGTATTTTGATAGAGGACTTTGTGTCATCAGTTGAGATACGGGGCTTCATTTTCTTTAGATGAGGTCTCCTTTAGCTGAGTTTTTGATGTGCACATTGAGAGTTAGGCTATTATCGATGGAGATCCCCAGGGATTTTACTGAGTTGGACAAGGATAAGGAGCAGTTGAGGGCATTGAGGTCTGAGATCCAGGATTGAATGGGAGATGGTTGTTTTTGAGGGAGAAGAGAATGATTTCATTTTTTTGGGGATTAAGTTTGAGATGATTTAATTGGAACCAGGATTGAATCTTGGTGAGGGTGTTAAGGTGTAGGATGTCAGCATGGGTTTTGATCTTATAGTAGAGTTGTGTATCATCGGCATAGAGGTGGTAGTTGATTCCAGCTTGTTTAAGAATGATGGTGAGGGTTCCATGAAGAGGTTAAAGGGAGAGGGAGAGAGTAGATCTTTGGAGGACTCCTAGGGAGAGCAGAGTGGGCATTGATAAACAGTTTTGAATTTTAATTTTTTGTGATCGGTCTTGGAGGTAGGAGACAAACCATTTATGTGTTGTACCATTGAGGCCGAATTGCTCTCAGAGAACATTAAGTAAAGCAGAGTGGTTGACTGTATCGAACGCAGCAGAGAGATCAAGGAGGATCAGTAGGCAAGTTTTGCCATTGTCAAGGGAGTGGTGGATGTCATCAGCTATGTTAAGCATGACAGTTTCTGTGCTGCAACCTTTCATGAAGCCTGATTATAGGCGGTTCAGTAAGTTGAAATTTTCAATGTGTTTATCTAATTGTAGTAGGACACATTTGTCTAGGGCATTGGAAAGAAGAGGGAGGTTAGAGATGGGGCGGAGATTCTTAAGGTCATTGGGGTCAGCCATAGGGTTTTTAAGAATGGGAGTGAGGTGTCCAAGTTGAAGGGAGGCAGGGACACAACCCGCGGCAAGGGAAGTGTTGAAGATAGAGGTCCAGGATGGGGTAATGATGTGTTTTAGGTCTTGGAAATGGTTGGAAGGGAGGGGGTCTTTGGTGTGGGAGGGCGGTTTTAATTTAGCAATGATGTTAAAAACTTCACGCTCAGTTACAGGGTGGAAATTATGCCAGAATGCATTGTTTTTTAGTTGTGAGTTAGGGAGGTTGGTTTCAGGAGGTGTGGTTATGGGTAAGTGTGGGGAGTGGTTTAGGGGAGGTATTGTAGAAGGTGTGGCATAGAATAGAGTTAGTGGGGTGGCTTGGAGTAGATTAGAGTGTCGTAGAGTGAAGTGGCATGCAGTAGATTGGGGTGGAACAGAGTACAGCAGAGTAGAGTGGAGTGGCATGGGGTAGAGTGGAGTAGAGTGATGTAGAGTGGAGTGGCTTGGAGTGGCATAGAGTAAAGTGGCACAGAGTGAAGTGCTATAGAATGAAGTGGTGTAGAGTAGAGTGACTTAGATTAGAGTGCAATTGTGTGGAGTTGGGTGGGATAGAATGCCTTAGAGTGGTATTGTGAGTAGTGGCGTGGGATAGAGTAGAGTAGCATACAGAGGAGTGGCAGAGGGTGGAGTGGGATAGCACAGAATGTAGAGGCATGGAGTAGAGTAGTGCAGAGCAGAGTGGCATAGAGTGCAGTGGCATGGAGTAGAGTTGTGCTATTAGAGTAGAGTGGTGCAGAGCAGGGAAGAGTGGCATAAAGTGCAGTGGTGTAGAGAAGAGTAGTGCAGAGTAGAGTGGCATAGAGTGCAATGGCATAAAGTAGAGTGGTGCAGAGTAGAGCTGAGTGGGATAGAGTACAGTGGCATAGAGTACAATTGTGTAGAGTAGAGCGGTTCAGAGTACACTAGAGTGGCATAGAGTGGTGCAATATTGATTGCAGTAGCGTAAAGTGGAGAGGCATAGAGTGGTGCAGATTAGAATGGTATAGGGTGTAGGAGCGCAGAGTAGAATGGGGTAGAGTGCTGTGACAGCGGGGTGCTGAGTAGAGTGTAGTGGCATGAAGTGTGGTGGCAAAGAGTGCAGTGTAGGGTGTAGTGGCATAGAGAAAAGTGGTACAGAGTAGAGTGGCATAGAGTGCAGTGGCACAGAGTGGATTGGAGTAGAGTAGCCTGAAGTGGCATAGAGTGGAGTGGTGTAGAGTTCAGTGGTAACAAGTGCAGTTATGTAGAGTGGAGTTTTGTGGGCTGGAGTGGAGTAGATTAGAATGTCATAGAGTAGAGTGGTATGGAGTAGAGTGGTGTGGACCAGAGTGGAGTGGCATGGCATAGAGTGGAGTAGAGTTACGTAGAGTGGAGTAAAGTGGAGTAGAGTAAAGTAGCACAGAGCGAAGTGGCATAGCATGAAGTGGTGTAGAGTAGAGTGACTTAGAGCAGAGTGCCATTGTGTGGAGTGGAGTGGGGTGGAGTGCCTTTGGAGTGTAGTTCCTATATTCCCAAAAGGCTCTGCGCATTGGAATAATATATCCTATAGATGTGACGTAGGACTTATTTCTACTTGGTCTCTATCGAATATATTAGACTTAATTGTGAGTGCCAGCTAGCTCAGAGGTCACTAGAAATTTTCTCGAATAAACAAGAAGGGATTAGTTTCTGATAACCGCATAAACATGACAACTTTGTTTCCTCAAGATAAAAATATATCTTCAGAGTCATGGAAACAATAGATAGATATTTTACTCAGTCAATCGTGCATGCTTCATTTTATCAGAGGTGCAGAGAAATAGAGAGACGGGCTTTTTCAATAAAAGTATTTATTAAACAGTCTTCTTTCTCATGCAGAAGAAATTAACTGCTACAATTGTAATACTGGCTGCAAAGTATAATGCGTACAGCAAGAAGAGTATTATGAAATAATACTGTAAAAGCATGGTATGGTTTCTAAGCCATAAAATACATACATAAATTAATAAATACTAAAACTTACTTAACTGGTGCTTCTAAAATATGCCTTCCCTGATGTACCTAACCTAAGTCTAGTATGAGGGAAGAAGTAAGTGAGGTGTAGTATAAGTTTAGTATTCTTTGCCACGAATCTATCCAAGATTTCTCTTATGGTCTAATCAGCTCCGTACCTTGGTTTAGAATGAAGGAGGTCTGGTATCTCTCTGTCTTAGGACTCGATTTCCCAACACCCCGCTAGGGGAGCTTGGAAACACTGGAGCTGGATTTCTCGGCAAGAGAAAAGACAGCGTCTCTCTCAGTGCGTCAGCCGGAGCGTCGGCTTCTTTCGGCACTTGCTGCAGCGAGCTGTGTCGGGCAAGTACATAGTCGAGCTGCTCCAAACCACCGTGTGTTTGCTAGGGCAAGTGTGGGCATATTTATACCTTGAAGGTGCTGAGTTTGATGTAAAGTTGGACATAATAACGTCATCAAAGAATCGCAGTTCTTTGAAAACTCCATGAGTTCTTGGACAAATCAATATTCAAGCAACGGGAAGTCCCTAACTGCTGAAGCCGAGTTTTCCAAGAAATCGTTGTGGCTTTTCGGAACTAGTAGCAGTATCCATGCCTGTATTTGGACTGCATGGACTATGTCTAAATATGGTTATGATTTCTATGCCTATATAAGGACAAGGTGATTTATACCTATATAAGTGCATGAATCGGGAAAATTACACTAGGGTCCTAAAATGCTATACAACACCCAATCCACTTTATTATGTTCGATATTACAAAATGTAAGCACTAAAGCATATCTAAAACAAAAATACACAAAATGCATTTGAAATGGTTGCACACGAAAATGAATATTTGTACTGTATGCATTTCAGAGCAATGATTTCATTTTAAGCAAATAATATGACATTTGGCAATGCTAACTGAATGAATCATGAAAATTACATTTATGAAATAGCTCTTAAATACAGAAAAAAAAGTCGAGTCCATCCCATAGCAGAATATATAAACTGGTTTTGTTTGTGGATAAGGTCAATATTATTTCTAGTAAGTATTGAAAGAATTCTTGTTCTCTAAGAATAGTTCTACTTTAAGCAGATTACTTTATGCCAAAGTTCAATTTTGGAAAAAAGTCAAATCAAATCGTAGAAAAATAGAGTTCCAAAGTTAGAAGTTTTTTTTTCTTCTTCGTTTTGAAAAATGAAGGTCGAATTCAAAGTTGATAGAACGCTGTGTGGTAATTTCAAAAGTTATTCTCGGTGTCAGGAGAAAACATTAAATCTTCTAAGCTGGCAAAGAAATCGTCTACCACAGTAGGTGAAAGTTGAACCACTTCATTAAGTAGATCAATCGTACACAGATGACAAGCATCGCCGTCAGCGTCAGTCGCATTAGCAATGTTTGTAGTAGATGGTACCTGTGTGCCTGTTGGTCCACGTATCTCACCCTCAGCTGGAATTTCTGGTGAGACTTCAATGAATGCCGTCATCAGGATTGGTAGCCATTGGGGACAAAACAATGCATGAGCCGTTACCAAACCAAGCAAAGCGCCAACATCCATTGGTAGTGCTGATGGAAGTGTCAGACAAATATCCAACACGCATTCCTCTCCACAAAGCAGGCATCGTAGAACAAGTAAGATGCAATCTTGCCAGATTGGTCTGAATGACAGGAACCACGTGGTATTCAGATCTATCAAATGAGCCAAGCCAAGAATCTGTATTATGCGCTCACGATACTGCATTGCCAGAAGAGTATTCTCCATGGTAACCTGGGTATCGCTGGTGACTGGACTTGCCATATCGGAGCAGAAAGAACAAGAATAGCATCCCTGCTACGAGTCCAAAAATGAGAGGCAGGCCGAGAGTGCATAAAGTTTGGAAAAATGCCTAGGACTGCTTCAAAGGGTGCTAACAGTCCCGAAAAAATCATCTTAAATACATGTACATTACACTGGTATCAGACATGTTTAAGATACGGCCTAACATTTCTGCGAAATGTATGGGCAGTTTGTTGATAATAGGGCATGTATCTCCGCAGAGGACCTTGCAACTTGCAGATCATACATCTCTCTGGACGAGGTCAGTGGCACAGTTTTTTGTAAAAGAATGGCTTTCATTCTGCTTAAAGTATCAATTTGTATAGAAGAGATGTTCAGTGAAGGCCATAGCGGCGACTCCCCGTCTGTCTTAGCTGTAGGAAACAATACTTGCATACAACAAGTGACCCAGGCTGACACACTAACGAGATAGGATATTCCTGGCATCATTCCACAACAGCTGTGATCATTCAACATTATGTAACTCCCATTGGAAAGCTGCCTAAAAATTGGATCTATCACTGCTGCCGGAGAACCTTGCAGGTGGCAGGATAAGTTGGTCGAAGAACCATCGCAGGCTCCATGCAAATTAATACCCTAACATAATAGTGTACCGCTCAGTGTGCTCTTGCAATTTTTACCACTAAGAAATACCTCCTTTTCCCCACTCCAACATTTGTGAGTGTATGGTAAATCCCAGATCGACTTCATGTATTTTTTACCCAACCTTTCATACAGTCCTGCTGGTATGTGTTTCAAGCAATACTGAAACTGGAAAATCGTCACTGGCATCGTGATGGTGCATGTATTATCCATTCTACGGCTGGTTTCTCAGAAACTGGTAATGGTAATCTTTCAAATTTTTCAATGCTCAGCACCGTATAGTCTGCTCCCCTCTGTGCCAAAGAGATTTGTTTATCTGTAAGGGTATATCCAGTAACCAATGACGTGGTGTTGATTAGACGCCAAGGCACATAGCCTGAACGAAGGTTTTGTAATGTCCAGCCTAGCAGCATTATAGAACGTAGTTGAGACTGTCCATGTTGTAACATGAGCAAGTCCTGTTCCATTATGTCTATGGCAGAGGATACAATGCTGTCCAAAGAATAAATTCTGTATGACAGAGTCGTTGACCCATTGTGAACTACAGAGAGAGCTTCCTCTAAATTAATACGATCAATTTCTCATATTCGTCTGCAGTTTCCTTTTGAGTGATTTTCCATGTTTCATTATTAACCAGAATATATACCGGCGTATATTAAACGTTTATGACGTGGTTTACGAGGTCCTTGTAAGAAGTCTCTCAAATCAACGCCATTTTCAAGTAAATTCAAGCGCTGTTTTATATATTGTAGTGTGGATTTTTGTAGCCACTCAGGCAGAGTTTTCCTACACTGTATGTTGTTATTATCCCTGGATGTTGTCTCGGGACATATCTTGGATCTGGCCTAGTTACTGTAAACCCTTGTGTCTTGTTCAGGAATCTATCTTGACAGTTATTTGAGTCTGTGGGCCAGATTAACCATTTTTTCCAATCAGGATTAGTTCTGTTTTGTTGTAAAATATATTTCACGTCTACCTCCTCATCTGTAGTTCCATTACTATCAGGTGTGGGTTTAGGTATGGACGATTTGTTTAAGTCTTTTATCTTAGCCAGGCCAAGACAAGATGTCTGTTGAACAGTGTCATTCAAAAACATTATTTGTTCTGGGATGATGCAGGTTCTGAATAAGGCTTCTAAACCTTGCACCTGCCAGTCTTTTGTGCCCGAGACAGTTTTTGTCTCAAGGTTGTCTTTCTAAAAGTCAAAACCCAATGTGGACAATTGAGCATAAAAGGCTGCAGAGTAAATTTGCTTAGTATCAGTCAACATACTTTTCATTCCTGTCTTATTAACATTTTTAAAGTAAAATGTTTCTGGATTTGTGACATTAAAAACTGAGAAGTATGGACATTTTTCATAGAATGTGTTTGAGCTACCGTTTGGTGGCGTTGGACAATGTTCCCATTGATTATAAGTAAAACTATTTCTAGGATTTGCAGATTTGTTCAAATAATGATGACCATAACGATTAAAACAATACATTTGTTCATAATCTGATGAACCTTCCAAGTATTCATGCTTTGTAAATGTTGCTGACAGCTCTAAGTCTGCCATCATGTTATTAACAGTCTCAAAGTCCCAATCATCAGCAAATGTGTTGGGTGAAACAAAGTCACTCAAGGAAACTTTAAATTGGTATGGAATCTTCAACAGCTCTACAGGACCATAAATGTCATAATCAGTTCTGTCCCATGCTATACCACCAGGTAGAGGAACCGCTGTGATGTTTATTGATGACAGGTCTCTTTGTTCACGATGAGATGATTTGTGTGGCTTGAGGAGCAAGTTGATGTTCTTACTTGCTGTGTCTATTTTACTATATTTTCCATCTATCATCATTCCCAAACTTAATACAAGAATGAGCCAAAGTAGGAGAAAAAGCACGCCTAACACAATCCAAAGTTCAACCCATGGTGATACCAGATATGTATTTGCAAGCTGGTGAAAAAGCTCTGTTACTTGTTCCTTGAAAGTTTTATTTGCTGGCGTTGTTTCAGGTTCACTGGGATCCTCATAAAACGTATCAAAGTTGATGAAATAGCCAGAGGCAGTTCTGTCAATTGTTGGTATTGCATCAGGATTACTTGAACTCACTGGAGCTACTTGATCCCTTGTCATATTAGTATAGTCAGATGCTATATCATTGTAGACAGGAGTGTCTTGACTAACTGTTATTTGGGTCTCAAGAGGCACAAGTTCCATGGCTTTGTTACATAGTCCTTCTTTTCGCATTGCAGATTCTTCAAAGGTGAAGAGTCTCTCAGTTTGAACCTCTTGGATAGTAGCAAGATTCGGTCGTCTACTACATCTTTGGAGTCCACTCGGCCTACTACTTATTATCGGCCACATGATGTGGTTTTACCAGATTGATGGACACAACCCGGTTCTCCTTTCTTCCAGCAAGGGGCGGCAGTAACACTGTTCTTGATCTGTGAATTGCTAGCACAGGTACTGGTTTTCTGTAAGAAGGCCCAAATTCCTTCTTATCCACGATCATTTCTCTGACTAGATCCCCAATCTTTGGAATCCAGACAGGTCTTGCTGGGACAGGTGGTTATTCTTAAGTGGTTGTTGGCTTCTGTAATGTGTTGCTTAGACTTCTCTGTGTTTCATTTAAGTCCTGCAAAACAGCCAAACTGTCTTTGATATCAAAGAGTTTTTGTTCTACCACTGAAGCATGACGATCGAGGTCTTTGACAATCATTCTAGTACCAAAAAGGATTTCATATGGAGTGATTCCACCCAGAGAATTTCTTGGCAGATTATTTAAACTACGTTGGACACTTGTTAGATGTTTGACCCACCCGTCACCCGAGCCTAATACCCTCGCTGTTATAGATTGCTTTATGTCCTATTTCTTTCTTTCCAAAACCGAATTTCCATCAGGATGGAATGAACTTAAGTACCGCAATGCAACGCCCAGATTGGCCATAACCTCCTTGTAAGCTCGAGAGCTAAACGCAGGATCCTGGTCAGAATGCAGCGTGCCGATTACGTCTGTGCCGATAAAGACTCGCAAATCTTTTATAACAGTTCAGGCGTCAGCCGAGCGCTGAGGCCACATCCAAATGAATCTTGAGCAGGAATCCACTGCAACCATGATATATTTATAGTTACCATCCATCTGTAAGGGACCACAGTGGTCCAGGTAAAAACATGCTAATGGTTTATCCGAAATTAGAAGGGGCGTCTGCGCCGGGCGTTTCACTGTTGACACTTTCATTTTCTGGCATATTTCATATTCCAAAACATAGTTTCGGGTCTGTTTATTCATGCCCGGCCACCAGTATCTTTGCTTTAATAATGACACTGTGGCGGAAACACCTGCGTGTGCAGAGGCAAGTCCTTCATGTGCTGCTAAAATTAATCCTAATCTATGTTCCATGTTTGGAATTACCCTATCCCCCACTCCAGGGATTCAAGCAAAAGGAACGAAGTTTGCATCAATTATGTATGAATATTTGAGTGGATAGTTTAGAGGTAACGCTGCACCGCTGCCTTTGCTTGTGGAATTGGCAGGTAGCATTGTTTCGCCGTCTATTTTTGTTTTTGAACGTGTGATTGCAGCTACGGAAGCCGTTTGCACGGCTGCCTTTGCGACTTCATCAGCCAATGGATTTCCTGCAATGTGAACGCCATCACGCTGATGACTCAGTGTATGAATCACATGAGTCTTTTGTAGTTCTTTCTGTAATAGAACTACTTGTTCCCAAAGCAACTTATGCTTGATTGAGCCACCTTTTGCATCTTTAAAACCGTTTTGAACCCAGTTCTGCAAGTATTCATTGTAAGATTGGACGCAGTAATACGAATCGTACACTATGAGTGTGGGGAATTCGCAATCGGTATTTTCAAGCGCCATCTTGAAAGCCTGTAGTTCAGCTCGCTGAGCTGTACAATCTCCGAGAGATTGTGTTTTTGTTACCATAGGTCGGAATTTACAATTGAGCTAGCGACCTTTAACAATCCAGCACTATAAGCTTGTTTACCCCCAATTGCGGGCTGTGCTGATCCGTCTGTATAAATTATACATCCGTAATGTTTTAGAGGCAGAATCTCAATAGGCAGAGAACAATCTTGTTTGTATTGTAGAAATTCTTGAGTTTCCAAGTAAGGGTCAAAGACGTATTCAACGTCTGTTGCAGCAAGAAAATTAACCCACTGTATCCACCTCGGATGTGAAGCTTTTGCATTCAGAATACTTGCTTTTGTCACTGCCTCTAAGGCAGGTACAGGTGTAACAACCATTATGCGTTTTCCCTGTGCAAGGGCTCTCTCTTTTGCTACTGCAGTTTGAACCACTATCAGAATTTTTTCTGCTGAAGTGAATTTCATTTCAGCTTGTGTGTACAAGTGTGATTTATAAGCTATTGGTACTTTTTCACCTTCATTAAAGGTTAAGTATGTGAATCTGCATCTTCCTGGGATGATTCGGAGTACAAGGTTACGTACGTTTACGCGTGTCTGTAAATGGGTTGTTGCTAACATGCCTGTTTGCACTGAACGTAAAATTTCTGTGTGTTTTTGAGTACAATTAGTTGATTTGAAATCAGGTTTGATTAGTTCATAGAGAGGTTTAACCCTTTCTGCGTAATTTAGAATGTAAGTTTTTCCGAAATTGAGGAAGCCTAGAATTGAGCATAGGTTTTTCAGCGTTTTTGGAGGTTGGATCAGCGCACATTTTTCTAAAAAGTTTGCTGCCAGGCTTTTGCCTTCACTTGAAAGTTTGTATCCTAACAATAGGACGTTGAGATGGGCAATTCTTGATTTTTTAAAGTTGAATTTGTACCCTTCAGATGCGAAACCAAGTATTATGGTATTCACTCTATTCAAGTGCCTATCCAAGTCATCGTCTGTAAGATAGATGTCATCGACATAAGATAATGTCTCATCATCGTACGTTTGTAGTAACTCTGTTACTCTGGCTGAAAATAACCCAGGACTATTCTTGATTCCCTGGGGGAGACGACAGAAGTGACGCTGTGTCCCCTTAATTAAAAAAGCTGTCAAGTACCTGCTTTCCGGTGCAATGTTTTGACAGAAGAAACCGTTAGAAATATCTAATGTGGTTTTATATTTTTTGCGCACAATGTTATTCATCAGTGCTGCACTGTGTGCATTTTGTACTGCAAAGGTTTTGCAACAAGAATTTAAATGCCTGTAGTCCAAAACTAGGCAATATGTATTGTCTGATTTGGAAACAGGAAACAAAGGATTGTTCATGGACGAGGTGCATGTTTCAATCACCCCTTGGTATTCAAGTTGATCTAAGATCTTCCTGACCTGTTTTTTAGATTCTTGCTTAACTGGATATTGCCTCTGAGCAGTTGCTTGATTTTTTAACTGGATTTTATGGTGTGGAGAATCCTCATCCCATCCCACATGATTTTTATATAATGCTGGAGCCTGGGCTACTGCCCATTTTCTGGCATCAGTGTATTTTTTATGAATTAGAATATGATTTGAGAAGGCTGGCATAATGATGTCTTTGCCATGTGGGCACTCCCTGACAAATTAAGGTGGACAGTCTTGTTAAGACAGATGAATGTCATAACCCTCAGAGAATTTTTCGAAAAGGAGTGCTCTTATTTTTCTAGTTATGTCCCCCTCTATCCTGATCGTTACTTCATATAAATTATGGGGTTCACTAACCCTGGTATCAGCAGTTTTAACTTGAATGTACTCATTCAAGTCCACTGTCTCCAGATGATCCTTCAGGATCTTGCGAGCTATGGTAACTTCTGCTGCGCTGTCCAGCATTGTCTGAGCCCACTCCCCGTTCTTGAGTTGTGTCCTCAAGATCCTCGGCATGTCTGATTTTTAGACCTGCTACCTTCTTTTTGGTGAATTGAGTTTTCTTATTTTTTGGAACGTGTTGATCGTCTTTGGACTTCACACGTTCTTACTTGTGTTCTGATCGTTCTCTTCTTTCTGTGAGGAAGTCTGAAAGGTATGAGAAGAACATGTATCAGTATCTTGATATCTATCAGGTTTTCTCAAATTATCCCTGTTTCTGAGGTTATACCTCTTTTCAGAGGACTCCTTTTGAGGAGACCTACCTCTGGATTGAGAACGCTTTTCTTTAGTAAATGTCTGTTTAGTGTTTTCCCACTTCTTTTTAGGAGTAGTGAGAGTGTTTTTAATAAAAACCTTTTCAGGATTTTCTGTTAGTTGGAGTTTTACTGGTTTCCTACTCAAACTATCTCTACCTAGTTCTTCATAGGATTTTTCTATTATTCTGGCCAGTTCATACGGTTGCTCAGTTACATCAAGTTCATTTAGTTTTTGGCGGATCACCACGGGTGCAACTTCACCTTTAATATTAGCTAATATTATAGCTGAGACCTGTTTGAAATCCTTCAGTAACTTCATACCGAGACTTAAAGCAGGCTCTGCCCCGTATTAATTTTTTATCTGTTTCAGGACGTCTAGTATTACCGCCATGGGCGGCACACCATGTGTTTTTGTGTAGATTGCAGCAAAGACTGTACCCCAAGTGTCACAGTCCTCCAGGTGTGGTGCGATCCCCATTGGTAAACAGATTGTTAGAATCCTGTGTTTCTCATGAGGTGTACTATCGGGAAATACTGCCTCGATTTGAGTAATTTGTTTAGCTAATCAGAATGGAATTTGTTGCCTTTTTGTGGGTAATTTACCAATGACCGATTGTATTGTCTGTGGTGTAATTCTGTTTGTGTTCCCCTGATGAGGGGTGTGCTGTGGAATCCTTAGAGCAGGTTGGACTGTTAGAGTCCGCATGACATATTGAACCAATTGTCTATGTATTTTAATTAATTGTTTTAGCTGAGCTAATAGTTCTACATTTGTCATTCTTTCAATGTCAGGATGTGGGTATAGTTGGCTAGTACCGGCCATGTTGCTCCTGGTCTACCTAGTGGACTGAGCCTGGTAATGTGATTTTGATGTTGTAGGGCGCCTTTAAACCAGAGCGCATGCTCTTGGTATGTTAATGGAGTTTCAATATCCTCGAAAGGAGTGTAATCCGCTGGAGGTTCCTCTTTCTTGTAGAAGTGGAACACATGTGTTTTTGGATTTGCTTCTGGGAAGATAATCCATGAATAGAATACCTCTGTCTGCCGATATTCGTGTGCCTCTATGACAAAAATTACCCTACCACCTCTTGATGATAGGCCTTTTTGTATAAGCTTTATAGCAATGGTTTTCCGTACGCTTTCAGGGATGATTATAGCATCCGCATCGGTTTCTTGGAAACCTGTAAGGTTTAAACCCGGTTGGTTTGCATTTACTGCATCTCCACCATTTTCTTCGTCACTCATTTTGTTGACTGAAAGTTTGCAAAGCAAATTTCAAGGGAACACAGATAAGGTGCACAATATTTTGGAACACTGTATCCTTCAACGTTGAACAAACCAAAAACGAATAGGATTTTCATCCTACTCAGTAATGGCGGATATTTTATCCTTTAACCCACTCCAAACGTCTATTGGAGTATTTTACGGGCAAAAGGGGTCTCTGTGAAAAGCACGACTGAGTTACTCTAGTATCTAGTGTTAAATTAGTGCTTTACCAAATGTTTGACGCCATGTAGTGTAGTTCCTATATTCCCAATATGCTCTGCGCATTGGAATAATATATCCTATAGATGTGATGTAGAACTTATGTATACTAGGTCTCTATCGAATATATTAGACTTAATTGTGAGTGCCAGCTAGCTCAGAGGTCACTAGAAACTTTCTCGAATAAACAAGAAGGGATTCGTTCCTGACAACAGCATAAACATGACAACTTTGTTTCCCCAAGATAAAAACATATCTACAGAGTAGTGGAAACAATAGATAGATATTTTACTCAGTCAATCGTGCATGCTTCGGTGCAGAGAAATAGAGAGACGGGCATTTTCAATAAAAGTATTTATTGAACAGTCTTCTTTCTCATGCAGAAGAAATGAACTGCTACAATCGTAATACTGGCTGCAAAGTATAATGCGTACAGCAAGAAGAGTTTTATAAAATAATACTGTAAACGCATTGTTTGGTTTCTAAGCCATAAAATACATACATAAATAAATACTATAACGTACTCAACTGGTGCTTCTAAAATACGCCTTCCCCGATGTACCTAACCCAAGTCTAGTACAGAAGTAAGTGAGGTGTAGTGTAAGTTTAGTATTCTTTGCCAAGAATCTATCCAAGATTTCTTTTAGGGTCTAATCAGCTCCGTACCTTGGTTTAGAATGAAGGAGGTCTGGTATCTCTCTGTCTCAGGACTCGATTTCCCAACACCCCACAAGGGGAGTTTGGAAACACTGGAGCTGGATTTCTCGGCAAGAGAAAAGACAGCGTCTCTCTCAGTGCGTCAGCTGGAGGGTCGGCTTCCTTCGGCACTTGCTGCAGCGAGCTGTGTCAGGCAAGTAGATAGTCGAGCTGCTCCAAACCACTGTGTGTTTGCTAGGGCAAGTGTGGGCATATTTATACTTTGAAGGTGCCGAGTTTGATGTAAAGTTGGACATAATAACATCATCAAAGAATTGCAGTTCTTTGAAAACTCCATGAGTTCTTGGACAAATCAATATTCAAGCAAGGGGAAGTCCCTAACTGCTGAAGCAGAGTTTTCCAAGAAATCGTTGTGGCTTTTCGGAACTAGTGGAAGTATCCATGTCTGTATTTGGACTGCATGGGCTATGTCTAAATATAGTTAAGATTTCTATGCCTATATAAGGACAAGGTGATTTATATCTATATAAGGGCATGAATCGGGTAAATTACACTAGGGTCCTAAAATGCTATACAACACCTTGGAGTGGTATTGTGAGGTGTGGTGTGGCATAGAGTAGAGTAGCACACTGAGGAGTGGCAGAGGGTGGAGTGGGGTAGAGTGGAGTGGAATAGAGTAGAATGAGCTGGCATGGAGTGCCGTGGCATAGAGTAGAGTGGTGCAGTTTAGAGTAGTGTTGTGCAGAGTATAATAGCATAGAGTGCAGTGGTATAGGGAAGGGTGGTGCAGAGTAGAGTGGCACAGAGTGCAGTGGCGTAGAGTAGAGAGGTTCAGAATACACTAAAGTTGCATAGAGTGGTGTAATGTAAAGTTCAGTGGCATAAAGTGGAGAGGCATAGACGGGTGCATATTAGAGTGGTGTTGAGTGTAGTAGCACAGAGAAGAATGGGGTACATTGCTGTGACAGAGGTGTCCTGAGTAGAGTGTGGTGGCGTAGAGTGTAGTGGCATAGAGTGCAGTGGTGCAGAGTAAAGTACAGTGGCCTAGAGTGCAGTGGCATGGAATATTGTGGTGCAGAGTAGACTTTAGTGGCGTAGAGTAAAATGGTGTAGTGTAGAGTGGCACAGAGCACAGTGGCACAGAGTAGAGTGGCAAACATTGCTATGAAGTAGAGTGGTGCACAGTAGAGTGCAGTGGCATACAGTGCATGGGCATGGAGTGAAATGGTATACAGCAGGGTGGTTTAGAGTAGATAGGAGTGTCGTAGAGTGCAGTGGCATAAAGTGCAATGGCATAGAATGAGGTGGCATAGAGTGGTGCAGAGTAGAGTACCGTTGTGTAGAGTGCAGTGGCACAGGGTGGGGCAGGGTAGAGTGGTGTAGAATGCGGTTGCATACAGTAGAGTGGTGCAGAGTAGATTAGAGTGGCTTTGAGAGCAGTGGTATAGACAGAGTGGGGTAGAGAGCAGAGATGTAGATTGGTGCAGAGTAGAATGGCATAGAGTGCAGTGATATAGAGGGCTGTAGAGTAGAGTGCTGTAGAGTAGAGTGGCATAGAGTAAATTGGCAAAGATCACAGTGGTGCATAATGCATTAGAGTAGATTGGTGCAGAGGACAGTAGAGTGGCACAGAGTACAGGGCTGTAGATTTCAGTGGCATAGAGAAGAGTGGTGACTAGTAGAGTTGAGTAGTGTAGAGCGCAGTGCTGTGAAGTGCACTCTCGTTGAGTAGAGTGATGCAGATTAGAGTGGCATAGAGAGCAGTTGTGCAGTGTAGAATGGCACATAGTGTTGTGGCAAAGACTGGTACAGAGGAGAGTGCGGTTGAGTAGAGTGCAGGGCATCGAGTGGCTTAGAGTGGTGAGGAGTGCAGTGGCACAGAGAAGAGTGGTGTTAAGTGCAGTGGCATATAGTAGAGTGGTGCAGAGTAGATTAGAGTGGTGTAGAGGGCTGTGGTTTTGGGTACAGTGGTATAGAGTGTTGTGGCACAGAGTGGTGTAGAGGAGAGTGGCATAGAGTGCAGTGATGTAGAGTGCTGTAAAGTAGAGTGGCATAGAGTGCATGAAAAAGTGCAATAGAATACAGTGCGTTACAGTGGAGTGGTGCAGAGTGAAGTAGAGTGGCATACAGTGCAGGTCAGTAGATTTCAGTGGCTTAGAGTGGAGTGGTGCAGAGTATAGCTAAGTAGCATAGACTGCAGTACCATAGAGTGCACAGGTGTTCAGTAAAGTGGTGCAGAGTAAATAGCGTAGAGTGCAGTGGTGCAGAGTAGAATGGCGTTCAGTGCTGTTGCATAGAGTGGGGCAGAGAAGAGTGCAGTGGTATAGAGTGTAGTGGCATAGAACAGAGTGGTGCAGAGTTCAGCACAGTGGTGTTGAGTGCAATACCATAGAGTGCAGTGGCTTAGAGTAATGTGGTGTAGAGTAATGTGGTGTGAAGTAGAGTGGCATAGTGTGCATTGGCCTAAAGTAGAGTGGTGCAGAGTAGAGTATCATAGAGTGCAAATGCATAAAGTGTAGTGGCATAGAGTACAGTGATGCAGAGTGGTGTACAGTAGAGTGCACAAGCATAGAGTGCAGTCGCATAGAGTATAGTGGGGTATGCTGGTTCAAATTAGAATGGGTGTTCTGTCCCATGGTGTAGAGTAGAGTGGTGAAGTATACATTAGAGTGGAGTTCAGTGGTTTTGAGTAGAGTGGTGCAGAGTGGACTGACACAGTGCTGTGGCAAAGAGTACAGTGGCATTGAGTGCAGTTGTGCAGAGTAAATTGCAAGAGTGCAGTGCAGTGGCATAAAGTGATGTACAGTAGAGTGGCGTAGAGTGTTGTAGCATAGATTATAGTGCAGTGGCGTAGAATGAGGTGGCATAGCGTGCAGTGGCATAGGGTGGGGCAAAGTAGAATGCCGTAGAGTGCAGTGGCATAGAGTAGTGGTGCAGAGTAGAGTTCAGTGGTGTAGAGTGTAGTGGCCGAGAGTGCAGTGGTGTAGGGTATAATGGTGCACAGCAAAGTGGTGTAGAGTGATGTGGCACTGAGTAGAGTGTTGCAGAGTAGAGTGCAGTGGTGTATAGTATAGTGGCATTGGGTGCAATGGTGTAAAGTGCAGTTGCGTAAAGGGGTGTAGAGTACAGTGGTGCAAAGTGCAGCAGCATAGACTAGAGTGGTGTGGCATAGAGCACTGTGGCCTATAGTACAGGGTATGGGGTGGGATGTAAAAGAAGCAACATGGAAGGAGGCAGGTGGGAGGGAATAGGAGCTACATAGACCGAAATATGCGAAATGGACTGAAAACACAAGCCCTCATATAAAGTGCTTCACCAAAAACAAAAAAGCTAGCCCCAAAAACGGGAATAGTGGATTGATACAAGTAGGTGGTCCATTCTCCAGGGGAGGGCCAAACATAAGAAGAGGACATGATGCCCGCAAATTGGAGCAAAGCACATAAGAGCGATGCTGAAACTAACCGTGCTATGGGTACACTCTTATCCCATTGCATAGGTATTTGGACACAATATCGAGGTTTTAATATCTGGGGAGAGAAATATTGGGGAAAAATATTGTGAAAAATCTCATGATGCAAATATCATTGTCAAGGATATCATTTTTTTGGGGGTAGTATTGTTGTTAAGAATATCATTGTTTTAATATAATTTTCAATAATATAGTTTAAAATATTTTTTTTGATTAGTTTAATGTTTTAGTGCATATATTAAGTTTATGTATTATTGTTTCCATAATTGATGTAAAACAAATATATAGTTTCTAACTTTAAGTGATTTAGATTTTTTAATGTTATTGTTTATAGCAATTTATAGTGTCGTGGCAGGTTGGTGGGTTTGCAGGGATAGGCTATAAAGTTAATTAAGTAATCATTTTTAATTAATTAATAATTTTTCGGTTAGTATGTAATTTGTGTTCATTTTGTACATCATATCATGTTGATTTATTTTATTATTACTTTAGGTGCAGGTTGCTAGGTTTTGGAGGGGTAGAGGGTGGGAAAATAATTAAGTAATCATTAAATATATTCAGTTCATAATAAGAATCAATATTTTCATTGATTAATAATTATGTATATTGTGCAATAATTATATATTTAAGTTATATTTTTGGTGTGGGCTGCTGGGATTGTAGGGGTATATGGTTGGAGGTTAATTAAGTAATAAATATTAATATTTATTTGATAAATCATTATTAAAATGTGTATTACTTATGAAAAGTATTTTTTACATGCATGTATATATTATATTAATTAATAATGTCTATATTAAGAGTTTTATATTTTTGTATACATTATTTGGGTTATTCAAATATGTCATGTGTTTGAAGTGAAGTACTTTCCCTACTGTTGCACAGGCTAGAGTTGGAATAGTATTTGTAACCCTTCTGAAGTTCATAAATTTTCCTATTGTACCACAGACTGGAATGGTAATAGTAAATGTAACCTCTCTGAAGTCCAACAATTTTCCTTACTGTTATATAGACTGGAGTAGGAATAGTACATCTTCCCACATTTGAAGTCCAACACTTTCCCTCTGTTGCACAGACTGGAGTAGGAATAGTACATTTTATCCCTCCAAAGTCCAATGCTTCCTATATGTTTTACAGACTGTAGTGCGAATAGTAAATGTAAACCTTCTGAAATCCAGTGCTTTCCCTGCTGTTGGACAGACTGGACTGGGAATAGGAAATCTTCCCATCTCTGGAGCCTAATGCTGTCCCTACTGCATAACAGGCTGGAGTGGGAATAGTAAATCTTACCCCTCCAAAGTCCAACAACTTCCTTTCTGTTGTACAGACTGGAATAGGAATAGTAAATGTAACCCATCCAAAGCCCAACGCTTTCCCTACTGTTTTGCAGACTCGAGTAGGAATAGATAATGTAATCCCTCCTAAGCCCAACGCTTTCCGTACTCTTTATAGATTTTTTAATAAATATGTTTTTGGTGTTTTAGATTTGTGACATTTAATTTATTGTATAAATTAAGGAATATATTTTATTGAATTGTTTTTTTAATGGTTGTATTGTGTTATTATAAAATATATATATATATATATATATATATATATATATATATACATATATATATATATATATTATATATATATATATATATGTATATATATATATATATATATATATATATATATATATATATATATATATATATATATATATATATATATATATATATATATATATATATATATATATATATATATATATATATATATATATATATATATATATATATATATATATATATATATATATATATATGAAGAAAGATTCCTCCCCAGCCTGCTCTGCGCTCGCAGACACCGCCTCCACGCCAGCAAGGAAGAGGACCGGACCAGCAATTCAGCAAAGATGGTATTTTTATTTACAGATTAAAACAGAACCAGCGACGCGTTTCGGGCGGAAAGCCCTTGATCACGCTGCAACATGTTTGTAATCAATTATGCTTTTTTTATAGGTGTATGCAGTGAAATAGGCGCCACCCCCTGGTGACGCCCACCATGATCATGTGGTAAATACTAAACAGTAACAACGCACTGCCGCTGATACATAGTTGCTATTGCTGAATAAACATATAAGAATTTATAACTGGTTAAATCCAGGAAACCATCAACATATATTCAATTATATACAAAATATTAAGGTACAATCCTTACATGTTGAATTTCAGTTAAAAGATGTATCTCTATTATGTGCAAATAAGCAATCTAATACCTTTAGCAGCAAGATAGTAAAGTGCGTGTACCTAAAAAGTGCATAAGTGATAAAAAATTGTGATAAAGTGCAAGAGTTAGCGGAAAACATATGGAACTACCACTGAAACAATTATTAACAGTTAGGCATCATTTCTCAATGTTTGAATACAAAAATTCA
This sequence comes from Lissotriton vulgaris, assembly GCF_964263255.1. Classification (NCBI taxonomy): domain Eukaryota; kingdom Metazoa; phylum Chordata; class Amphibia; order Caudata; family Salamandridae; genus Lissotriton; species Lissotriton vulgaris. Next base: position 1,861,300,160 of record NC_141689.1, read on the forward strand.
TCGTCCTAGTCCATAATTATTTCTATTTGAAAGGTCAAAATAGATCAAGAAGAACCATTTTATCAAGAAGCTAAGAATATCAGTATGTATTAAAAGATTCATAATTTATATATATACATACCTATACACATCCCCACTCTTATACCCACCACCCCAGATACCTAGCCCATTTTATGAAAAGTGAATATTTCAATGGATTGCAAATCCCTATGTGCTTGTAATGAACAAAGCAAAGCAACGTAAATGACAATAACTATATACACACCCAACTAAAAAACTAAAAAACTACTATAAACACACCCCACTAAAAAAACTTTCATAATTATTTACAAAGTGCATATCTGTGCGATTCGATATATACACGTTCATGTGCAACACTGAGCCCAAGGTCAAAATAATATCAATATCAAAATACTATACATGGTATTCACATAATAGTAAAATCACTGTACACTTAAAAGATAATACATATTGTTTATCATTAAAATATTGTACGTGATATGTGAACAGGGATGTATGAAAATTATATATGTATAATGATGCCTAGTGCCTAAAAGTTGCCAAGTAAAGTGCATAGGTGTCCCTATAGGTGAGAATCGATGTAAGTTTCACCAGTTGTAATTACAGAATAAGGGACATATATGTGGGACTTCTAATAGGGAACCTAACTAGAAGAGCCCAGAATCAAAACACAGGTATAGGTGGAATCAGAAGCAGGCAAGGCCAAATGAATTTACAAAAAGTGATGCATCTCCTCAATATTATTGAGCCCGTTAGGCCAACGGCTATCGAGCTCCAATATATATTTAGACTCCAATTTTCTGAGTTGGGCCTCTCGATCACCTCCTCGTCTAGATAAAGGAACTGCCCCTATCACAAAATAGCTTAAACAACTTAGATCTTTGTTGTGCACTCGTTTAAAGTGACGGGCGACAGGGTAAGCGGGGTCACTATGCAAAATAGCCCTGAGGTGCTGCAAAATTCGGGCGTGCACCTGGAGCTTAGTGCTTCCAACATATCTAAGCCCACAGGTGCACGTCAGAACATAGACCGCATGATCGGTCTTGCAGTTGTAGTTGCCATAGATGTTTTTGGCAACTTTGCTGAACGGGGTGTTGTACTGGGTAGTAGTGACCCCAAACTTACAAGCCCTACAACTGGAGCATTTAAAAAAACCTCTGGACGGGCGAAGCCATGGGATTTTGGATTTCAATTCTGGTGCTGCTTTGTCCAGATGGCTGCCCATGGTTCTGGCTCGTCTGAAAGTCACTATGGGAGTAGAGGGCAACCTAGTGTTGAGAATGTGGTCGCTCATGACAATCGGCCAATGTTTGTTCAAAATTTACCTAATTTTTCTGTCTTCTCTACTAAAAGTGGTGATCAAACGTGGGCACTCCAGTTGGGGTGTAGTAGTGGGAGGAGGTTCGATTTCCAAAGAAGAGTCAGGGAAGAGACTCTCCCTAGATCTAGTCAGGGATTTATTTACTGCTGTATTTAATATCTGCTCGGAGTAACCTCTGGCTCTCAATCTGGCCAAGAGTTCTTCCAAGCAGGCACTAAAATCTGAAGGAGAGCTGCATATTCTTTTTAATCTAAGGATTTCCCCATAGGGGATTCCCGAGATTGTATGTCTAGGATGCATGCTGGAGGCATGCAATGTGGCATTGCCAGCCGTCTGTTTTCTGTGGAGGGTGGTGTTGACTATTCCGTTGGAGACATACACCTCCACATCCAAAAATTGGATACGATTTTTACTGATGTTGGCCGTAAAATGAAGATTAAGCGAATTATCGTTGATGTCATCAATAAATCGCAAAGCTTCCTGTTTGCTACCCTTCCAGATAATAAAGATATCATCTATATATCTTAAGAAGTATCTAACGTGGTTGTCCATCCATGTCTTGTGGCGCACATTGAGGACCTGCTCCTCCCACCAGCCAACGTGCAAGCACGCATAGCTGGGAGAGAAGCAGGCCCCCATCGCCACGCCCCTTAGTTGCTTGTAAATTTCTTTCCCAAATGAAAAGAAATTGTTATTGAGGCACCATTTTATTAATCCCACGATTATCTTATTGTGTTCATAATAATGGATGGGTCTGCTGGAAAGGTAGTGTTGTACCGCTGCTAACCCCTTATCATGGTCTATGCTGGTATACAGCGATTCCACGTCAAGCGAAATTAAAAGCATTTCATTTTCCCATTCAAGTGTAGATATTTTTGATATAAAGTCACTAGTATCTCGAGTGAAGCTGGGAAGTTGCTTGACAAAGTCTTGTAAAAAGTAATCAATATATTCTCCCGCTTTCTCTCCCGCACTTCCAATGGCTGAGACTATCGGCCTGCCTGGTATTGGTTGTATGGATTTGTGCACTTTAGGGATGAGATAAAGAGAGGGTAGAATTGGAAAGTTCACATACATGTATTTGTGCTCTTCTGACGAGATGAGACCTTCCCTCTTCCATTGATTTAAAGACTTGTGTAAACTGGATATCGCTTTATCGTATTCCTTTTGGGAGCTTTTTGTGTAACAAGTCGGGTCTTCTAGTTGGCGTTTGGCCTCATTGATGTAATCTGTTTTGGGCCAAAGGACCAAATTGCCCCCCTTGTCAGACCTTTTGATCACTATGTCCGGGTTACCTTCAAGCTTTTTCATTAATTTGTTGTAAGCCATCCTGGTGTATGTCTCTTTTTTACCTCGTTTGTTGTTGGTTTCTGTGTAAAGTTTTTTGATGTCATTTGTGACGCAATCGTGAAAGATGTCGATCGCGTCCCTTGGCATTAGTGGTATGAATTTTGACTTGCTGGTGAAAGGACTCAACCCTGCACCTTTAGGAAGGATAGGAATGTGTCTGAGACGATCTTGAGTAGAGATTTCTACTTCTGGTTCTAAGTCGTCGTTTGTGGTCATTAAATCATTAGCATCAAGGAAAACATGTGTATCAGACGCCCTTAATGGAATGCTCTCATTTTCTCTCACAATTTCTTCTTGGGCATCTGAATCTTTAGCTTTTTGTAAGGCAAAGTGCTTCTTTAGTTTAAGTTTCCTTATAAAGCAGAAGACATCTACCCTAGTGGTAGTATAATCAAAGTGTTGAGTAGGTGAAAAATTTAAACCCAATGAAAGTAATTGCTCTTCCGCTTTATCAAGGACCACGTTGGAGAGATTAATGATGGTATTATTTTTTATCGTCGTCTCCCCCATGTTTTTTTCTTTTTCTTTTGCTGAAGTTGTTCCCCGGCTTTGTTTCCTTGTGCGTCGTCGTTCTTTCCTCCGTTTGTTCCTCCTTTGTTTGGTTGAGAGTTGTTCTGCCATGATCTCAGGGTTTGGAGCCTCTCGTCTACCACGAAATCCATTTCTTGCTGGATACTCAATGTTTCCAGTCCATTTAAGTTTAAATCACTATTGGTGGAGCCTGATGATAGTGATTCCATGCTGGACGCACTTGTTGTTAGAGAGTCCGTAGACTGCATCATTCCGTTAGCATTGGCCGCATTAGATGTGGCAGGGCCGGCACTGCCTGCTGGTAGGGTGCTATTGGGATTGGAAGTAGAAGCATTCTTCTTCTTGGTATATGCCTGTCTTTTAGCCGAGTTGTACTTTTTAGAAAAGGTAAAAATCCTCCCTAATCGATAGTCATCTGCGTCACGCGCAAATTTTGTAGCTTTGCGAGTTTTTATTTTTTCTTCGTGTTTCCGCAATTGCTCATTCATCTTGTCTGTGAGTTTTTTAGTCTCTACAGCATTTTGGCAGGCATCAATTTCCAATTCCAAAGCTCTGATTTTTTCTAGCAGTTTGGCTCGGTCACTGGTAGCATACTTAATTAGTATACATACTAAGTTCATCGATGCAGCCAGGTTACTCTCGCCCCATTCTTGAAGCATGGCTGGGTCTGGATTGTCGAAGCTGGGAGCTATTAAAATCCTGAGTCCTCGTGGTACACGCCCCACTTCCTCGTATTTACTGAGGGATTTGTGCTCCCACCACTTAGTGCATTCCGCTTTGCGCAGCTTCACTAGTTCTTTAAACAACTGCTTTAAATCTTTCATTTGAGAATTGCCAAGTTCGCTTTGATTTTGTCCCTGATTTTGGCCAGAAGATGTATCTGTGGCGTCAAAAAGTGACAATGCGGCTTCCTCCCGCTGCTTGTCAATTTCGTCTTTATCCATGTTGTTACAGTTCTGTTCTGTGATATTTAAATATGACGAGCACAATTCTGACTCGTCCTTTACTGCTGTATAGAAACTTCGTCACCGGACGGCATTTCTTTGAACACACACTCACCGTAGGTCTCAGGCGGGAACTGCTCCGCGTCCCACGTCCTCCGACGCGAATCCTCGGGGCTGCTCACACCGCCCAACCTAAACGGCAGGGATTCAGTTCATCCGGGGGCCAGCTGCAATGATTCCCAGGCGAGATCCAAACGAAAGGTGATTTGAAGCAGCTGCCGGCAGTAGACGAAGGGGTCCGTTACAGAGGCAAATCAACCTCCGTTATTACCTGAAGAAAGATTCCTCCCCAGCCTGCTCTGCGCTCGCAGACACCGCCTCCACGCCAGCAAAGAAGAGGACCGGACCAGCAATTCAGCAAAGATGGTATTTTTATTTACAGATTAAAACAGAACCAGCGACGCGTTTCGGGCGGAAAGCCCTTGATCACGCTGCAACATGTTTGTAATCAATTATGCTTTTTTTATAGGTGTATGCAGTGAAATAGGCGCCACCCCCTGGTGACGCCCACCATGATCATGTGGTAAATACTAAACAGTAACAACGCACTGCCGCTGATACATAGTTGCTATTGCTGAATAAACATATATATATATTCGGTATGTAGACACGTCCAAAACCCAGCAGCTGGATAGACGAGGCAAGACCCATAGGTAGTGCAGAATTTCTTTTATTCAGAGACCTAACACCAGTCCGACATGACGCGTTTCGGCTTCTCCAAGCCTTGATCACATGACGGATATATATTTGTAGTCCTTGTAGGACATGCAGTATGTTTTCACTTTCAATGGTATGGTAGTCACATGGTTAATGTGCACTTGTGTATTTAATGGATTGAATTGAGCAGTGCAGGTATGTGAACAAGGCTACTGCGTTAGCCAAAACGCGTCATCTGCCTGACATTTTGCGCATCTGGTTAAAAGAAAGGTCACTGTGGCCAGCAGTGAGAACAGCAATTGCAGCGTTCGTGTTTCTCTTTTGGTGGTCAAGCACCGGAGTGGTAATTGGATATATATATATATATATATATTACAACAATGTTTAAATCCCCGGGGGGAAAGAAACGATGGCCACACCTGAAGACTCTGTTTCTGCTCCTTTATTGATGAAAAAACAGCGGCTTATAGCATAATCCTGACATGTTTCGTTCCAACATGGAACTTCTTCAGAGGTAAGCCTTGCTCTGAGCACAACCGACGCCCAATGTTTTAAAATCATTTCCTTTGCCCCAATGGCATTCTTTCGTGGAATCACTTCCGTTTTTGAAATGGCTTGTGGGACTTGTGGTTGTGCTATTTTCTGTTTATTTTGTTTCACAGTTCAATTTCTTTAGCGTGGCTTTTCCTTTATTTGGTGTCTCTCTGCCGTTCTTTAACCATGTTGTCTTTGGATTTTGAGACATCTGTGTGAACCTGTGATGCAAAAGAAACAGTTTTAATTACAACCCTCCAGTGGGTAGAGCATTGTGCTGTTGATTTTTCCAGCGCGTATTTGCACTGTGTGTTTGTTCCAGTCCTTTTGTTTCCCCATCCGATTTTGTTTCAAGTTCTGTTTCCATTTCTTTCATGTGTCTGCCGATGGCGTTGTTTTTCCCATGTTGATTTAAAGTTTCAAGACACTTACTCGGATGCGTGATTCAAGAGGCTGATTGCTTCCATCATTTTGGCAGAGAGTTTTCAAGGGTCAGTCTACGTTTGAAACTGACTCACAAACCAATACCGGGATCCAGTTCTCGGCGGCACCAATCCCCCTAAATTCGGGTTTACCGAGTCCACAGCAAGGTTCTAGGCGGGAGAAATGAGGCGCTCTTGTGGTGGTGTAAGACCTTCGGCAGAACCACGCCAATATTTATTACAACAATGTTTAAATCCCCAGGGGGAAAGAAACGATGGCCACACCTGAAGACTCTGTTTCTGCTCCTTTATTGATGAAAAAACAGCGGCTTATAGCATAATCCTGACATGTTTCATTCCAACATGGAACTTCTTCAGAGGTAAGCCTTGCTCTGAGCACAACCGACGCCCGATGTTTTAAAATCATTTATTTTGCCCCAATGGCATTCTTTCGTGGAATCACTTCCGTTTTTGAAATGGCTTGTGGGACTTGTGGTTGTGCTATTTTCTGTTTATTTTGTTTCACAGTTCAATTTCTTTAGCGTGGCTTTTCCTTTATTTGGTGTCTCTCTGCCGTTCTTTAACCATGTTGTCTTTGGATTTTGAGACATCTGTGTGAACCTGTGATGCAAAAGAAACAGTTTTAATTACAACCCTCCAGTGGGTAGAGCATTGTGCTGTTGATTTTTCCAGCGCGTATTTGCACTGTGTGTTTGTTCCAGTCCTTTTCTTTCCCCATCCGATTTTGTTTCAAGTTCCGTTTCCATTTCTTTCATGTGTCTGCCGATGGCGTTGTTTTTCCCATGTTAATTTAAAGTTTCAAGACACTTACTCGGATGCGTGATTCAAGAGGCTGATTGCTTCCATCATTTTGGCAGAGAGTTTTCAAGGGTCAGTCTACGTTTGAAACTGACTCACAAACCAAACTCTTATTTAAACATTTATTCGTCCATCGACCTTTACAAATACATATATAAAACATATTGATATTTCAGAAAGACACACATTCACTGGATGGTGTCATCAGTGATGTCAAGAGTGATGTCACTGACCATGTCATGAGTGATGTAATATGTGACGTCATCAGCAGTGCATTGCAGGCGCGCAAGTTATAGTGAGTCCAACTAACTATAACGTGGAATTTCAATGGTTTTATGTCAGTAAAATTTCCAGCTAACTAAAACTGGTGTGAAACCTATGGTTTTTTCAGTGAATTTAATAGGTTTTTTAAATGCTAATCCCTAACTATAACTGGTGTGAAACCTATGGTTTTTTCAGTGAATTTAATAGGTTTTTTAAATACTAATTCCTAACTATAACTGGTGTGAAACCTATGGTTTTTTCAGTGAATTTCATAGGTTTTTTAAATGCTAATTCCTAACTATAACTGGTGTGAAACCTATGGTTTTTTCAGTGAATATATATATATATATATATATATATATATATATATATATATATATATATATATATATATATATATATATATATATATATATATATATATATATATATATATATATATATATATATATATATATATATATAACATTTCTATGGCAAAATGAAACCCCTCATTTTGTTCCTTTTCAAATTAAATGTATTAAGTGTTACCACTTTATTCCAATCAAGATGACTTCAGGTGTGCCATACTTTTGTCATAAGTAAGACTGTTAGCTTTCTAGTTGTTCTTTAGAACACTCTGGGACATTCTGTCATTGGGCTATAGTTGGGCTACATCTGGATGATATTTGGGCTCTTTTGTCTCTGGTGGCCATCTTGGGAGACTGCATATCAGAATTTTTTTGATGAAATATAAGAGGATTTGAGAAGTCACTCAAAATGTGCCCTAATTTTTCTTTCTTCAGCACTAATCATAATTTCTATGGCAAAATGAACCCCCTCATTTTGTTCCTTTGCAAATTAAATGTTTTAAGTGTTAACACTTTATTCCAATCAAGATGACTTCAGGTGTGCCATACTTTTGTCATAAGTAAGACTGTTAGCGCTCTAGTTGTTCTGTAGAACACTCTGGGACATTCTGTCATTGGGCTATAGTTGGGCTACATCTGGCTGATATTTGGGCTACATTTGTTTTTTTTTGTCTCTGGTGGCCATCTTTGGGCTACATTGGGCTACATTGGGCTACATTTGGGCTCTAACATATATATAGCCCAATGTAGCCCAATATATATTTTTTCAAAGTAAATTTTCGTAAAAACCACTGGAGCATATATCTTGAGACATAGCAAAGGCACATCGGGCTACCAGTCCCTACAATTTTGCCAAGTTTGGTGCAAATCCATTCAGCCGTTCGGGCTAAAAGTGAGTTCGACCGCCCTATGGAAATTAACACGGGGAAAACACGTTTTGGGACCTCCCTTTTATCTCGGCCCCCTCTTGACGAATCCCCCCCCAAACTTTCAGGGAAGGGCCGTAGCGGAGCGGGCCATCTACTTTGAGAAATTTGCAAAGATTCGTCCACCGGCGACAAAGTTATTCCCAATAGAATGTTGCGGATTTCCTATGGAAAGTAGATCCTAACTATAACTACCTACTGGCGACCAACAGTAGGTAATATATATATATATATATATATATATATATATATATATATATATATACTAATATAATAAAGAGAGAGCCCAAACCTTTGAGGCGGGCAATCTCAGGAACCACAGCACCAATCACAACACCCAATACAGTGTTGGAAAGGGCAGTTGCAGCAGAAGGACATAGGCTATGCAGATGCCCACCATATACATTTAAAAGGTAAAAGAACCGTGCCAGCAAAGTAGTCCCTTGTGGGCGTGTCTGCGTTGTGCTGTGGGCGTGTGCTGGGGGCGTGACAAACGCTGGGGGCATGTGGTACGTTCCGCCCTTCATGCCATGTCTCATATAGTGTGCTGTGGGCATGTGCTGGGGGCGTGGGCGTGTGCGGGGTGCGGGCGCAGGATTACGGGAAAAAAAGGCGAGCGTTGTGCCCAATATTTCATTGTTTTTTCTTCCCAGGTTCTGTACATTCCAGCTCCGGGTGTGCTTGCCCTGCGCTCCCAGTGACGTGCACCTGCTTTACTGTATGGAGGTCAGGCATGGCGCTATTCCCAATGAGCGCAAACAGGGGCCATTGCGCAGGAGATGTAATCTCGCCTTAACTTCCGGTGATGCTTGAAGTGCACACTGGAGATTTTCCACTTCTGTTGCGCACAGGCCTCGTGCCACGCACATCCCGACACAAGGCCCGCCTACACGGAAATAGCAAGAAAGGGACTATCCCTCCCCCGGGAATATATGATGATATTCCGCAAACCAACATCCCTCATACCATCACTCCGCAATTTTTATAACGCGGGACTATTACTCCGCAAAGACATCATTTCTTACGCATATGACTTTATCACGCATGCCATTATAACGCAAAAACATGTGTGGTAAAGTCATTTACATTTTTAAAGTACATTATTAAAACATCAAATATATGTTTGTATGTATGTGTATTTATATAAATATATATATATATATATATATATATATATATATATATATATATATATATATATATATATACACACTTTCTTAACTTAATTAAAACATTTATTCTTTTAAATTGCATTATTTATATTATTCTTATTTATTGTTTCATTTTATTACCCTTTACACCCTAAAAACTAATCCCACCCTGCTCCCTTTAAATACCACTGCACCTCATAATCATAACCCACCCTTACTCCTTAAAGTACCCCAACACCCTCAAACACTAACCCATCTTAACCCTATAAATATACCCTGTACCCCAAAACCCAAACCTAACCCTAGACCCTAAAAATACCCCTGTACCCCAATACCCAAATCTAGCCCTGAACCCTTTAAATACCGCTGTACCTCAAAACCCAAACCTACCCCTGAACCCTAAAAATACCCCTGTACTCCAAAACCCAAACCTAGCCCTGAACCCTAAAAATACCCCTGTACCCCAATACCCAAACCTAGCCCTGAACCCTATAAATACCGCTGTACTCAAAACCCAAACCTACCCCTAAATCCTAAAAATACCCCTGTACCCCAAAACCCAAACCTAGCCCTGAACCCTAAAAATACCCCTGTACCCCAAAACCCAAACCTACCCCTAAACCCTAAAAATACCCCTGTACCCCAAAATCCAAACCTACCCCTGAACCCTAAAAATACCCCTGTACACCAAAACCTATACCTATCCCTGAACCCTAACCTACCCCTGTACCCCATAACCCAAAACTATATCTGAATACCCAAACCCCCCAAAACATATACCTCAGAACCCCAAAACATATACCCCTATACCCATACTTACCTTATCCAAACATAAAAAAACATGCTTTTACCATTCATGCATTTACAACGAATTTTGTTGTAAATCTATGCGTGGTAAAAGCATATAAAATGTAATGCCATGCGTTATAATGGCATTGCGGAGTCATGGTACTTTCGTAATGAAAGTATGCGTGGTGATGGTATGCGGAAAGAAAGTTGTGGAATAATGGGTGTTTACCCTCCCCCAGTGAGTACATTGGTGGCACGGCAGCCCACATCTCCAGCAACATACTCATATTTTTTCACCACCCATTTGAAAAATGAACAGGTCTCTCTCATTGATGTCCAGCACCGACATATACTTTTAGACACACCTCCCGCCAAGAGTTCTAGAATTGCAAACTTTAGAGCTGGGGAGCTAAGTTGGAATCTCGGCATCAGCTCAACATCCTGTGATTCCAGGCAAATCGCTTTGTCTCACCGTGCCTACCACAAATGAATGTGTTCTTCTGTAATGTAAATTGTGCTCATGCCATGTTGTCGAGTTCGCGCTATATAATATTGCAAGGAAAAACAAAGTAGGGAAACTCGAGTTCACACACTACAGAACGCGCACTCTTAAGTGCATCAGCAGTGCACTGTGAATCGGAGCGTTTCACAGGCCTGTCACCGATAAGAAATGCTATCAAAACGAAATCCTACAAAACAATATACTACTGGCCGGCAGCAATTCATACCCGGACAACATCGGGACGGGCTGCTAGTATATATATATATATATATATATATATATATATATATATATATTACCTACTGGCGATAGCCAGTAGGTATATATAGTTAGGATTTTTTCCTATGGGATTTCTGAAAATTCTATGTCGAATAACTTTTGCGTTTGTGGACGGAATTGGCTGCAATTTTCAGGAAAATGGCACATTTTGTTTTTGAGCAGCCCCTGAAAATTTGGGGGGGTTTCGTCAAGGGGGGGCCGAGAAAATAGGGGGGTCCCAAAACGCGATTTTCCCATTCATTTTTCCATAGGGCGGTTGGACTCACTTTTAGCTCGAACGGCTGAATGGATTTACACTAAACTTGGCAAAATTGTAGATATGGTTTGCCCGACGTGCCTTTGCTATGTCTCAATATATGTGCTCCAGTGGATTTTGAGAAATTAACGTTTTAAAAAATATATATATCTGTGACAGCGCTCCGGTTAGCGCCCCGGTTCGCGTACCGGAAGCGTAACGGAACTTCGCGAAGCAAAGCTGATTGGCTCTCCGGTGTCTGTCAACATTCTAAACAGTCCGGAGCGGCCGCCATCTTGTCTCTCGGTAGGATCGAGAGACAAGAGGTGGAAAAAAAAAAGGTGTAAATGAAGGAAAGGGGGTAAGGTAGACCCCTCCTGACCCCCTAGGATTGATGAGGGGGCTATTAAAGTGCCCCACGGGGCAAAAAAAAAAAATGTTGCGATTTTTCGCGGTAGAGGCGCTTCCCGGTACACGCACCGGGCAGCTAACCGGCAGCGTAACGGGAGTCCGCCATCTTGTGTTTTTGGAGCGTCCGGTTCGCGTACCGGGTAGCGTTCCGGTAAGCGTAACAAGGGGAAAACCAAGAGAAACAGTAAAATAAAATTTAAGGGAATAAATTTCCACCAAACTTGGCAAAATTGTAGGGACTGTTTGTTTGATGTGCCTTTGCAAGGCCTCAAGATATGTGCACTTGTGGATTTTGTCTAATTAAGGGTAAAAAAAATATATATATCTGTAAGCGTGCTCCGGCGCGCTTACGTTACGGGTTTTGTTTGCGCTGCAGAGCCGATACGTCACGGTTATGCGACGCGTCATGAGGCGTCTCACGTGGCTACGTGATACGTCACGTAATAAAGAATATATTTTACAGCTATAGATATTAGCTTTTAAAAAACCAATGAAATTCACTGAAAAAACCATAGGTTATAGACCATATATAGTTAGGAATTTGCATTTACAAAACCTTGAAAATTCACTGAAAAAACCATAGGTTAGAGACCATACATAGTTAGCTGGACATTTTATTGATATAAAACCAATGAAATTCCATATATAGTTAGTTGCACTAACTATATATTTCGCGCATCCGCAATCCAATGCTGATGATGTCACATATTACATCATTCATGACATGGTCAGTGACATCACTGATGACATCACTGATGACATCTCAAATGACATCACTGATGACATCACTGATGACATCTCATTTAACATCAATGATCACACCACTGATGATATACTTCATGTGATAATACAATGCACCTCCTTACACTCTAATATAACCTCTGTTACACCTAGTGTAAAATACAGAGTATCATTTTTGAAACCATTGACACACGAATAACATTTACTACATACGCACTCACTGATTCCTACGTCTACACACACATTCACTCATTCACCCATACAATCACTCGTACATACAGTCACTCATCATTACAACACTATCATATGCACTCATACACCTATGCAGACACTCACACACTGCCACTCATCCATGGAGTTACTCACACACCTAGTCGGTCCTGTAAAGAATCAATCACACTTTGATTTCTTCATCTATACAGTTAAACACAGAACAGCTTACATTTTCACAGATATACTAACAAATACTTACTCACTTATACAATCAAATCCGTCATCCATACTCTTATACATCCACTCATGACATCACTGAGGACACCATCCAGTGAATGTGTGTCTTTTTGAAAAATAGATATGTTTTATATATGTATATGTAAAGGACGATGGAAGAATAAATGGTTAAATAAGTGTCTAAATGGATGTTTTTTTTTTAAAAGAATTGATTGGTTAACTGCCTTATTAAGTGTATCTTAGTGAATACATATATTAGCGAGTAACTTTTAAATATTGTAATATTTGTATCAGTGTTTCACTTTGTGTATAAGTGGCTGCATGGGTTGGTGACTAACTCACTGTTTGTATGTGTTTTGAAGACAGCATATGTGCAGGACTGTATGGGTGGATGAGTGTGTATATGTGTGTGTTAGTGAGTAAATGACTGTCTCACTAGTGTCTTTATCAGTAACAAGATATGTTTTAATCTAGTATATGTGAGTATTGATGTATTAAGTGAGTATATGAGAGAGTGAGAGATTGTAAGAGTTCCTGTTTAAATAAGTATGTGTTTCTATAAGTGATTGTTTAAGAGAGTAAGTATGTGTAAGTTTCCTTAAAAGTAATGTGCTAGTGTGTGTATAGTTGTATATGCAAATAAATGGATGTTCAATAGTTTATTTGCATGTGTGAGTAACTTTTGGATGACTGTTGGTGTGTAACAGGATGTATAGGTGTATCACTACATATGATGAGTGAGTATATGTATGAGTGACTATATAGAGCTGTTGGTGAATGAGTGGATGTGTATATAGATGGTGTAATTTCTAAATTGGTTGTTGTAAATGGTATGGGTATTTCCATTTTTCTGAAAATGTTAGTTTCTATTTTTGAATATGTGTTTCAAGGGTTACATTACACTGAAAGGATATCTGTCACTTTCTCACAAGAATGGTGTCATCAGTGATGTCATGAGTGATGTCACTGACCATGTCATGAGTGATGTAATATGTGATGTCATCAGCAGTGCATTGCAGGCGCGCAAGTTATAGTGAGTCCAACTAACTATAACGTGGGAATTTCAATGGTTTTATGTCAGTAAAATTTCCAGGCAGAATGGTGAAGGGTTTGAAATAAATCTTCACGCACAACAACTTGGGTTTGCCTCGTCTTTCCGTATTACTGGATGCTGGGACGACAACATACCGAATATATATATATATATATATATATATATATATATATATATATATATATATATATATATATATATATATATATATATATATATATATATATATATATATATCACCAAATCCAAGTTACCTTGCATAGAGATGCCTGCACAGTTAGAAATAAAGCCATAGTTTATTGCAGGTAATATGCACAGCGCGTTTCAAAGCCGCACAACCAAAGCGCCAAACATGTTTCGGGCTTCACGCCCTTGTTCACTGGCTGCATGTACAAAGTCCCAGCAGCTGCGTGGACTCATAACTTTAACCCCGCCCATAGTGGGACGTTCTCAAGTACAGTGGCATTCTGGGGTAAGTAGTCCGTAGCTTCACCATAGTGGTTGCTGCCGAGTCTCAGTCCATGAAAATATACAATCCCGTAGAGGTGTTGTGAGGAAAAACTGCAGCGGTGCACATCAGTGTCTATCCTGACAATACTGGCATTTCCAGCTCCTCCTGGTGCGCTTAGTCATCATGCACCTGGAATAAACTATGGCTTTATTTCCAAATGTGCAGGCATCTCTATGCAAGGTAACTTGGATTTGGTGATGTTTAAAGCGGCGTGCCTCGCAGCAGAGATGCCCTGAAACGCAGGAAGAGGTACCTTTGGTGCATGAATGGTGATATATATATATATGGGGTTATTAATCCCAAGCCGGGCTGAGCACATTGTGGATCGGCCCCTGGTGCATAGACTCTTCGGATATCGTGGTTGCGGTAGTGTTGGGGGCCCGGAGGAGGCACTCTGCAAATTGCACATCCACATGGGAAGAACTTATTGAGTGTCCTGTGGGGCGCATGCTGTTCCCTGCTTCCCCGCTATGACATTTTTGATACTCCGTGTCCCACCCCGGCACCGCAGTTCCCAGACTTCATCACGCTGCATTCTGGGAAATGAAGTCTTGCCCTACTTTCGGGACTTCACACAGGTGCGTGAACCTAACATCAAGGGGTGGAGCGGGCTTGCAACAGCAAGGGATTGAAAGGAGGGACTTATCTACCGCATGTGACCACAGGATGCTTTGGGCGCTGAAGAAGGCAGAGGGCTTCCGAAATGCATTCGCCATTGTGTGATTAAATGAAGGCTTCCTACTGTGTCCTCCTGGGTTTCTGTCTCTTTTTTTAATCGGAGAGCGTGTGGATCAATAATAGCGTCACCCAGAGGCGCTTTCAGAAATCCCTGCCGCGTTTGGGCACTGGCTTCACTGGGACTTGAACTGTTGAAGTTCGTGTTTGTTTGACCAGCGTTAGTTGGATGGCCAGTATCCCGCTACAAACACCGAGGAGCAAGCAAGCAGTTTTGGGGTTATTAATCCCAAGCCGGGCTGAGCACATTGTGGATCGGCCCCTGGTGCATAGACTCTTCGGATATCGTGGTTGCGGTAGTGTTGGGGGACCGGAGGAGGCACTCTGCAAATTGCACATCCACATGAGAAGAACTTATTGAGTGTCCTGTGGGGCGCATGCTGTTCCCTGCTTCCCCGCTATGACATTTTTGATACTCCGTGTCCCACCCCGGCACCGCAGTTCCCAGACTTCATCACGCTGCATTCTGGGAAATGAAGTCTTGCCCTACTTTCCGGACTTCACACAGGTGCGTGAACTTAACATCAAGGGGTGGAGTGGGCTTGCAACAGCAAGGGATTGAAAGGAGGGACTTATCTACCGCATGTGACCACAGGATGCTTTGGGCGCTGAAGAAGGCAGAGGGCTGCCGAAATGCATTCGCCATTGTGTGATTAAATGAAGGCTTCCTACCGTGTCCTCCTGGGTGTCTGTCTCTTTTTTCAAAGGAGAGCGTGTGGATCAATAATAGCGTCACCCAATGGCGCTTTCAGAAATCCCTGCCGCGTTTGGGCACTGGCTTCACTGGGACTTGAACTGTTGAAGTTCGCGTTTGTTTGACCAGCGTTAGTTGGATGGCCAGTATCCCGCTACGAACACCGAGGAGCAAGCAAGCAGTTTTGGGGTTATTAATCCCAAGCCGGGCTGAGCACATTGTGGATCGGCCCCTGGTGCATAGACTCTTCGGATATCGTGGTTGCGGTAGTGTTGGGGGACCGGAGGAGGCACTCTGCAAATTGCACATCCACATGGGAAGAACTTATTGAGTGTCCTGTGGGGCGCATCCTGTTCCCTGCTTCCCCGCTATGACATTTTTGATACTACGTGTCCCACCCCGGCACCGCAGTTCCCAGACTTCATCACGCTGCATTCTGGGAAATGAAGTCTTGCCCTACTTTCGGGACTTCACACAGGTGCGTGAACTTAACATCAAGGGGTGGAGCGGGCTTGCAACAGCAAGGGATTGAAAGGAGGGACTTATCTACCGCATGTGACCACAGGATGCTTTGGGCGCTGAAGAAGGCAGAGGGCTTCCGAAATGCATTCGCCATTGTGTGATTAAATGAAGGCTTCCTACTGTGTCCTCCTGGGTTTCTGTCTCTTTTTTTAATCGGAGAGCGTGTGGATCAATAATAGCGTCACCCAGAGGCGCTTTCAGAAATCCCTGCCGCGTTTGGGCACTGGCTTCACTGGGACTTGAACTGTTGAAGTTCGTGTTTGTTTGACCAGCGTTAGTTGGATGGCCAGTATCCCGCTACAAACACCGAGGAGCAAGCAAGCAGTTTTGGGGTTATTAATCCCAAGCCGGGCTGAGCACATTGTGGATCGGCCCCTGGTGCATAGACTCTTCGGATATCGTGGTTGCGGTAGTGTTGGGGGACCGGAGGAGGCACTCTGCAAATTGCACATCCACATGAGAAGAACTTATTGAGTGTCCTGTGGGGCGCATGCTGTTCCCTGCTTCCCCGCTATGACATTTTTGATACTCCGTGTCCCACCCCGGCACCGCAGTTCCCAGACTTCATCACGCTGCATTCTGGGAAATGAAGTCTTGCCCTACTTTCCGGACTTCACACAGGTGCGTGAACTTAACATCAAGGGGTGGAGTGGGCTTGCAACAGCAAGGGATTGAAAGGAGGGACTTATCTACCGCATGTGACCACAGGATGCTTTGGGCGCTGAAGAAGGCAGAGGGCTGCCGAAATGCATTCGCCATTGTGTGATTAAATGAAGGCTTCCTACCGTGTCCTCCTGGGTGTCTGTCTCTTTTTTCAAAGGAGAGCGTGTGGATCAATAATAGCGTCACCCAATGGCGCTTTCAGAAATCCCTGCCGCGTTTGGGCACTGGCTTCACTGGGACTTGAACTGTTGAAGTTCGCGTTTGTTTGACCAGCGTTAGTTGGATGGCCAGTATCCCGCTACGAACACCGAGGAGCAAGCAAGCAGTTTTGGGGTTATTAATCCCAAGCCGGGCTGAGCACATTGTGGATCGGCCCCTGGTGCATAGACTCTTCGGATATCGTGGTTGCGGTAGTGTTGGGGGACCGGAGGAGGCACTCTGCAAATTGCACATCCACATGGGAAGAACTTATTGAGTGTCCTGTGGGGCGCATCCTGTTCCCTGCTTCCCCGCTATGACATTTTTGATACTACGTGTCCCACCCCGGCACCGCAGTTCCCAGACTTCATCACGCTGCATTCTGGGAAATGAAGTCTTGCCCTACTTTCGGGACTTCACACAGGTGCGTGAACTTAACATCAAGGGGTGGAGCGGGCTTGCAACAGCAAGGGATTGAAAGGAGGGACTTATCTACCGCATGTGACCACAGGATGCTTTGGGCGCTGAAGAAGGCAGAGGGCTTCCGAAATGCATTCGCCATTGTGTGATTAAATGAAGGCTTCCTACTGTGTCCTCCTGGGTTTCTGTCTCTTTTTTTAATCGGAGAGCGTGTGGATCAATAATAGCGTCACCCAGAGGCGCTTTCAGAAATCCCTGCCGCGTTTGGGCACTGGCTTCACTGGGACTTGAACTGTTGAAGTTCGTGTTTGTTTGACCAGCGTTAGTTGGATGGCCAGTATCCCGCTACAAACACCGAGGAGCAAGCAAGCAGTTTTGGGGTTATTAATCCCAAGCCGGGCTGAGCACATTGTGGATCGGCCCCTGGTGCATAGACTCTTCGGATATCGTGGTTGCGGTAGTGTTGGGGGACCGGAGGAGGCACTCTGCAAATTGCACATCCACATGAGAAGAACTTATTGAGTGTCCTGTGGGGCGCATGCTGTTCCCTGCTTCCCCGCTATGACATTTTTGATACTCCGTGTCCCACCCCGGCACCGCAGTTCCCAGACTTCATCACGCTGCATTCTGGGAAATGAAGTCTTGCCCTACTTTCCGGACTTCACACAGGTGCGTGAACTTAACATCAAGGGGTGGAGTGGGCTTGCAACAGCAAGGGATTGAAAGGAGGGACTTATCTACCGCATGTGACCACAGGATGCTTTGGGCGCTGAAGAAGGCAGAGGGCTGCCGAAATGCATTCGCCATTGTGTGATTAAATGAAGGCTTCCTACCGTGTCCTCCTGGGTGTCTGTCTCTTTTTTCAAAGGAGAGCGTGTGGATCAATAATAGCGTCACCCAATGGCGCTTTCAGAAATCCCTGCCGCGTTTGGGCACTGGCTTCACTGGGACTTGAACTGTTGAAGTTCGCGTTTGTTTGACCAGCGTTAGTTGGATGGCCAGTATCCCGCTACGAACACCGAGGAGCAAGCAAGCAGTTTTGGGGTTATTAATCCCAAGCCGGGCTGAGCACATTGTGGATCGGCCCCTGGTGCATAGACTCTTCGGATATCGTGGTTGCGGTAGTGTTGGGGGACCGGAGGAGGCACTCTGCAAATTGCACATCCACATGGGAAGAACTTATTGAGTGTCCTGTGGGGCGCATCCTGTTCCCTGCTTCCCCGCTATGACATTTTTGATACTACGTGTCCCACCCCGGCACCGCAGTTCCCAGACTTCATCACGCTGCATTCTGGGAAATGAAGTCTTGCCCTACTTTCGGGACTTCACACAGGTGCGTGAACTTAACATCAAGGGGTGGAGCGGGCTTGCAACAGCAAGGGATTGAAAGGAGGGACTTATCTACTGCATGTGACCACAGGATGCTTTGGGCGCTGAAGAAGGCAGAGGGCTGCCAAAATGCATTCGCCATTGTGTGATTAAATGAAGGCTTCCTACCGTGTCCTCCTGGGTTTCTGTCTCTTTTTTCTGAGGAGAGCGTGTGGATCAATAATAGCGTCACCCAGAGGCGCTTTCAGAAATCCCTGCCGTGTTTGGGCACTGGCTTCACTGGGACTTGAACTGTTGAAGTTCGTGTTTGTTTGACCAGCGTTAGTTGGATGGCCAGTATCCCGCTACGAACACCGAGGAGCAAGCAAGCAGTTTTGGGGTTATTAATCCCAAGCCGGGCTGAGCACATTGTGGATCGGCCCCTGGTGCATAGACTCTTCGGATATCGTGGTTGCGGTAGTGTTGGGGGACTGGAGGAGGCACTCTGCAAATTGCACATCCACATGGGAAGAACTTATTGAGTGTCCTGTGGGGCGCATGCTGTTCCCTGCTTCCCCGCTATGACATTTATGATACTCCGTGTCCCACCCCGGCACCGCAGTTCCCAGACTTCATCACGCTGTATTCGGGGAAATGAAGTCTTGCCCTACTTTCGGGACTTCACACAGGTGCGTGAACTTAACATCAAGGGGTGGAGTGGGCTTGCAACAGCAAGGGATTGAAAGGAGGGACTTATCTACCGCTTGTGACCACAGGATGCTTTGGGCGCTGAAGAAGGCAGAGGGCTGCCGAAATGCATTCACCATTGTGTGATTAAATGAAGGCTTCCTACCGTGTCCTCCTGGATTTCTGTCTCTTTTTTCAAATGAGAGCGTGTGGATCAATAATAGCGTCACCCAGAGGCGCTTTCAGAAATCCCTGCCGCGTTTGGGCACTGGCTTCACTGGGACTTGAACTGTTGAAGTTCGTGTTTGTTTGACCAGCGTTAGTTGGATGGCCAGTATCCCGCTACGAACACCGAGGAGCAAGCAAGCAGTTTTGGGGTTATTATTCCCAAGCCGGGCTGAGCACATTGTGGATCGGCCCCTGGTGCATGGACTCCTCGGATATCGTGGTTGCGGTAGTGTTGGGGGACCGGAGGAGGCACTCTGCAAATTGCACATCCACATGGGAAGAACTTATTGAGTGTCCTGTGGGGCGCATGCTGTTCCCTGCTTCCCCGCTATGACATTTATGATACTCCGTGTCCCATCCCGGCACCGCAGTTCCCAGACTTCATCACGCTGTATTCGGGGAAATGAAGTCTTGCCCTACTTTCGGGACTTCACACAGGTGCGTGAACTTAACATCAAGGGGTGGAGTGGGCTTGCAACAGCAAGGGATTGAAAGGAGGGACTTATCTACCGCATGTGACCACAGGATGCTTTGGGCGCTGAAGAAGGCAGAGGGCTGCCGAAATGCATTCACCATTGTGTGATTAAATGAAGGCTTCCTACCGTGTCCTCCTGGATTTCTGTCTCTTTTTTCAAATGAGAGCGTGTGGATCAATAATAGCGTCACCCAGAGGCGCTTTCAGAAATCCCTGCCGCGTTTGGGCACTGGCTTCACTGGGACTTGAACTGTTGAAGTTCGTGTTTGTTTGACCAGCGTTAGTTGGATGGCCAGTATCCCGCTACGAACACCGAGGAGCAAGCAAGCAGTTTTGGGGTTATTATTCCCAAGCCGGGCTGAGCACATTGTGGATCGGCCCCTGGTGCATGGACTCCTCGGATATCGTGGTTGCGGTAGTGTTGGGGGACCGGAGGAGGCACTCTGCAAATTGCACATCCACATGGGAAGAACTTATTGAGTGTCCTGTGGGGCGCATGCTGTTCCCTGCTTCCCAGCTATGACATTTTTGATACTCCGTGTCCCACCCCGGCACCGCAGTTCCCAGACTTCATCACGCTGCATTCTGGGAAATGAAGTCTTGCCCTACTTTCGGGACTTCACACAGGTGCGTGAACTTAACATCAAGGGGTGGAGCCGGCTTGCAACAGCAAGGGATTGAAAGGAGGGACTTATCTACCGCATGTGACCACAGGATGCTTTGGGCGCTGAAGAAGGCAGAGGGCTGCCGAAATGCATTCGCCATTGTGTGATTAAATGAAGGCTTCCTACCTTGTCCTCCTGGGTTTCTGTCTCTTTTTTCAAAGGAGAGCGTGTTGATCAATAATACTGTCACCCAGAGGCGCTTTCAGAAATCCCTGTCGCGTTTGGGCACTGGCTTCACTGGGACTTGAACTGTTGAAGTTCGTGTTTGTTTGACCAGCGTTAGTTGGATGGCCAGTATCCCGCTACGAACACCGAGGAGCAAGCAAGCAGTTTTGGGGTTATTAATCCCAAGCCGGGCTGAGCACATTGCGGATCGGCCCCTGGTGCATAGACTCTTCGGATATCGTGGTTGCGGTAGTGTTGGGGGACCGGAGGAGGCACTCTGCAAATTGCACATCCACATGGGAAGAACTTATTGAGTGTCCTGTGGGGCGCATGCTGTTCCCTGCTTCCCCGCTATGACATTTTTGACACTCTGTGTCCCACCCCGGCACCGCAGTTCCCAGACTTCATCACGCTGCATTCTGGGAAATGAAGTCTTGCCCTACTTTCGGGACTTCACACAGGTGCGTGAACTTAACATCAAGGGGTGGAGCGGGCTTGCAACAGCAAGGGATTGAAAGGAGGGACTTATCCACCGCATGTGACCACAGGATGCTTTGGGCGCTGAAGAAGGCAGAGGGCTGCCGAAATGCATTCGCCATTGTGTGATTAAATGAAGGCTTCCTACAGTGTCCTCCTGGGTTTCTGTCTCTTTTTTCAAAGGAGAGCGTGTGGATATATAGATATATATATATATATATGTATATATGTATATATTTATATATATATGTATATATATATATATATATATATTACCTACTGGCAGTCGCCAGTAGGTAGTTATAGTTAGGATAATTTTCAATGTTAAATCTCAACATTCTATTTTGAATAACTTTGGCGCCGGTTGACGAATCTGCCTGAAATTTTCAGGAAAATGGTCTCATGGCGGTCCGGTCCTTCCCTGAAAGTTTGGGGGGGATTCGTCAAGCGGGGGCCGAGATAAAAGGGGGGTCCCAAAACGCGTTTTCCCCATGTTAATTTCCATAGGGCGGTCGATTTCACTTTTAGCCCGAACGGCTGAATGGATTTCCACCAAACTTGGCAAAATTGTAGGGACTGGTAGCCCGATGTGCCTTTGCTATGTCTCAAGATATGTGCTCCAGTGGATTTTGAGTAATTTAGGTTCAAAAAAATATATATATCTATAGGCGCTCTCCCGTGCGCGCACCCGAGTGCGCTCCAGGCGCGGCACGCGACTTGCGCGCAGGAAGCTGATTGGCTCTCAGTTGTCTGTAAACATTCTAAACAGTCCGGAGCGGCCGCCATCTTGTGTCTCGGTAAAATCGAGACACAAGGGGTTTGAAAAAAAAAGGGGCAAATGACCATAAGGGGGAAGAGTAGACCCCCTCTGACCCCCTAGGTTTGATGTAGGGACTAAAATAGGGTCCTGCAGGGCATTAAAATTTTTTTTTCGTTTTGCGCGGGGGAAGCGCATGGTACGCGCACCGGCGAAGCACGGGGAAAATCCAGGATTATATTTATGAAGGCCTTGCGCTGTTAGTTTTGCGCTTCCTGTGCGTCAATTTTTGTGACGCACCAGCGGTGTAAAAAAATGCGCATTGTTATGCAATATTTAAAAAGTGACGCATCTATCTAGATGCGTCACTTTTTAAATATAGTGCAACGAGGTACATTTTATTACACTGCTGGTGTTATGCGTCACTTTTCTGTGCGCACTCCTTATGACATTCCAGATGTGTCATATTTAATGTATGACGAATCATGTTGCAGATACAATATGGCGCAGAGTTTTAAAAAGTGACCCATGTACCTAGATGCGTCACTTTTTAAAAATAGCGTCAGGTATAATGCATGCAGAGGGGGTGTTCTCCCGCAAAAAGCTTTGTAATAGCGACGCAGTGAAATCTTTCAGATTTCACTGCGTCAGTTTTAGGATGCTGTTGCGTCAAAATCTTGTGCCTGCTTTACAGCAGGTGTTAGACTGAGGCAAGACCTTTCATATGCTGCTTTCCCCATTTGAAAGGACACATTACTGGAGTTGCGTCACTTTTGTGACGCACTCCAGCAATGCGTTACTTGGAATGTCATAAGGAGTGCGCACAGAAAAGTGACGCATTGCACCAGTAGTGTAAAAAAATGTGCCGCGTTGCGTTATATTTAAAAAGTGAGGTATCTAGGTAGATGGGTCACTTTTTAAAATCAAGCGCCACATTATATCTGCGTGAGGTATAATGCATGCAGAGGGGGTGTTCTCCCACTAAAAGCTTTGTAATAGCGACGCAGTGAAATGTTTGAGATTTCACTGCGTCACTTTTAGGATGCTGTTGCATCCTTTAAATATAGTGCAACGAGGCACATTTTATTACACTGCTGGTGTGATGCGTCACTTTTCTGTCCACAGTCCTTATGACATTCCAGATGTGTCATATTTAATGTATGACGAATCATGTTGCAAGGAGCTACAGATACGTCAGTATTTCTGACATATGTGTAAACATAAAAGTGATGCGAGGCCGGCGCAAAATTTTGACGCAATAGCATCCTAAAAGTGACGCAGGGAAATCTCATAGATTTCAGTACGTTGTTATTACCAAGCTTTTTGCGCGGGATTGCCCCTCTGCATACAATATACCTGATGCAGATACAATATGGCGCAGAGTTTTAAAAAGTGACCCATGTACCTAGATGCGTCACTTTTTAAAAAATAGTGTCAGGTATAATGCATGCAGAGGGGGTGTTCCTTGCAAAAAGCTTGGTAATAATGACGCAGTGCGTCACTTTTAGGATGCAGTTGCGCCAAAATCTTGCGCCTGCTTCACAGCAAACCTTTCACATGGTGCTTTTTCCATGTGAAAGGACACATTACTGGAGTTGCGTCACTTTTGTGACGCACTCCTGCAATGCGTTACTTTTGTGTTTACAGATATGTCAGAAATACTCCAGTTTATTCACTGTGTCATAACTTTCTTTTCTAACACTCACCTTCTTTCATTCCTCCTACTTCACTTCCTTTCACCTCTCATACCTTTCTGTTCTTTCTTACTCATTCTCCTTTCAATTATCAATGCACTATATTTCACTTACTCTTCATTTTTTAAGATTATAGCTCTTTGATGAGAATTGGAGGTAGTTCTGAAAAGAACTTTTGGTTTTCTTCTTTTAACTGAAGAGGAACAAAAACAGGGAATAGAAACTGCTCAACAGGAGCAAAAAGAAAAGAAAAAAATTAGGGGTGGGAAGGGCAGTGATGGTTCTCCAATGCCCGAACCATGAGCAGGACACTTTGCTCCCCATAGGTGAGGAGTTGATTGCAGTATCTGCATTTGACGACCCCATGGTTGAATGCAGGTTGAATGTTTGCTACCTGCCCCTGAGATTGTTCTCTTCCAGAAGAAGTTGCTCCTCCTGTTGATGTAGAGGCCCCATCTCTGGGAACCTCCTGTGCCAGAGCCCTGACACTTTCCCGGGCAAAATTCTGGGGGTGCCTCCTCTCCACATGTCGGATCATCGTAAAGTTCCCAAAAGAGTATTTTTTTTGGGGGTTACCCCGTGACAGGACCTGTTTGCAGATCCTGCACTCTACTTTTGGTGCATTCACCTTCTTCTGGCCTTCTGGAAACTTAAAAAATTTCCAAATGAAATGTTCCTTCACCTTTGGGGTAGGAGGCTCTTCATCAATGAAGTCATCTTCACTGCTGGATGGTCTGGCAGCCATGATGAATCCAGGAATATGGAGCAGCAAAAAAGGCAGGTCTTTCAGTCACAAAAGTGAAAGAAGAAGTGAAGGAAATGGGTGGGGATTTCATTCATTGTAAAAAAAAACTGTTAGCAACCAATGAAAAGTGTTATTTGAGGGTCACATGACCCGACGCGTTTACGCTGCGCGCTCCGGAGCACTTCCGGGTGCGTTTACGCAGCGCGATCGTAGGCGCTTCCGGGGCGCAAACGTGGCGCGATCGTAGGCGCTTTTCCGTGCGTTTATGCGCCGCGCACGTATGCGCTTCCGAGGGCACTTACGTTGCGCGCCGAAGTGACGTCATCAATCTTTTATAGAAATGCATAATCATTTTCCATATTAAAAAAAACTAATTTTATTTGTATGGTACGAAATGTTTTGCATTATTATTAACTTTTCATTCATATTTTTTTTTCACGAACGACAGTTGCGCTCTGGGTGCGCTTTCAGATGAGCTCTCGGAGAAGCTTACAGGAGAGCTTAGCTGAAAGCTTCCCGGAGCGCGCACCCAGAGCGCAAAAGAAAAAAATTATAAGAAAAAATGAATACTTAAAAAAAAACAGCAAATTGTAAAAAAAAAAAAGGTTAGAAACTCGATATACAAAGGAATTAGCATTTAAAAAACCTATGAAATTCACTGAAAAAACCATAGGTTTCACACCAGTTATAGTTAGGAATTAGCATTTAAAAAACCTATGAAATTCACTGAAAAAACCATAGGTTTCACACCAGTTATAGTTAGGAATTAGCATTTAAAAAACCTATTAAATTCACTGAAAAAACCATAGGTTTCACACCAGTTATAGTTAGCTGGAAATTTTACTGATATAAAACCATTGAAATTCCCACGTTATAGTTAGTCGGACTCACTATAACTTGCGCGTGCAATGCACTGCTGATGACATCACATATTACATCACTCATGACATGGTCAGTGACATCACTCATGACATCACTGATGACACCATCCTTGTGACACAGTGACAGACCTCCTTTCAGTGTAATGTAACCCATGAAACACATATTCAAAAATAGAAACTAATATTTTCAAAAAAGTGGATATACCCATACCAGTTACAACAACCAATTCAGTAATATCACCATCTAATACACATCCACTCATGTGTATGTATATGGGTTATTAGATATTTTTATTAGTATCAGTATGAGTGTCTATATGGTTTGGTGGGGGTATTACTTAGCACATAGATGCATGAGTGACTGACTCTTTGTTTGTATGTGTTTTGAAGACAACATATGTACAGGACTGTATGGGTGGATGAGTGTCTATATGTGTTTGTTAGTGAGTGAATGACTGTCTCACTAGTGTCTTTATCAGTAACTACATATGTTTTAATCTAGTATATATGAATATTGATGTATATAAGTGAGTATATGTGAGAGTAAGAGATTGTAAGAGTTCCTGTTTAAATAAGTATGTGTTTCTATAAGTGATTGTTTAAGAGAATAAATATGTGTAATTTTAAATAGAAGTAAGGTGGAAGTGTGTGTATAACTCTATATTCAAATAAATGGATGTCCAATAGTTTATTTGCACGTGTGAATATGTGTGTGAGTAACTTTTGGATGAATGTCGGTGTGTAACAGGATGTATAGGTGTATCACTTCATATGATGAGTGAGTATATGTATGAGTGACTATATAGAACTATTGGTGAATGAGTGGATGTGTATATAGATAGTGGAATTACTGAATTGCTTGTTGTAACTGATATAGGTATCTCCATTTTTTAAAAAATTTCAGTTTCTATTTTTGAATATGTGTCTCAAGGGTTACATTATAGTGAAAGGAGGTCTGTCACTATGTCACAAGGATGGTGTCATGAGTGATGTCACTGACCATGTCATGAGTGATGTAATATGTGATGTCATCAGCAGTGCATTGCACGCGCAAGTTATAGTGAGTCCGACTAACTATAACGTGGGAATTTCAATGGTTTTATATCAGTAAAATTTCCAGCTAACTATAACTGGTGTGAAACCTATGGTTTTTTCAGTGAATATATATATATATATATATATATATATATATGTATATATATATATATATATATATATATATACACATGTGTATGTGTGTGTGTGTGTGTGTTTTATTTTCACAGTAATAAATTACATAAGGCCCGTTAATAATGTTGGGCGGATCGCCACCGACATACTGTTGGTGACGGCCCAACAAACATCTGTGACTGCGGTCTGACCACTGCACAATGATGTGTTAAGGTGGAGAGCAGCATGCAGAGGGCAGGGCCGGACTGGCTACCGGGCGTTTTGGAATGCTGTTGAGCTGGGGGCTGATTTCCTTCATGGGGACCTGCGTGTACTGAACGAAATTTGTTTTGCTCTAATTATTTCGAAGCACGCGCAGGTCTCCATGTACGAAATCAGCCCCCACCGCAGTGAAATCAGCCCCCAGCTTGGCAGCATTCCAAACGTCTGGTAGTCAGTCGGGGCCTGGCAGAGGGACTGACCGACGCACCTGACAGTCTGAAGGGGTCCGTAGGAGTGTTGGTTGTTGCGCCGGTTTGAGCGTAATTCACTACAATGCCTGCGGAGGAACCGCTAAAGGGATTACGATGTCCCTTTCCGACAGCCTTTCCAGGGCAGTCTGTCTGCCATGGAAAGGCTGTCAGAAAGGGACTTTGGGACCCCTAGCAGGGCTCTCGTGGGCCTCCGCTATGTGGCCCTGGGATAAACTGTCTCCCCACAAACATCCAGAAGGTGCCTGGCACACAGTGCATGGAAGTTTGAAAACTGCCCTTTTCCACTACGGATTGGGCCGCAGACAAGCCACTACAGAAAAGAGCAGTTTTCTGACTGCCTGCATGGTGGGAGCATTGTAACCTGGCAAGTGAAACTACCAACATGTAGTTGATCGGACACCTGCCTGATACGATGACTTTCTAACGCTTGTTTGACCGCAATCATAATGAGGCCCATAGAATTAAATATTACTGGAATTTATTTCATTTATATTATATTACAAAGTATTTAACACTTACTGATTTAACTCTATATTTAAAAAAATCTATATTTGTATATCGTTTTTTTGACAATCAATAATGTCAATAATGTTTTTGGGGGGATGGATGTTTTTGTACTTACCATTCTAAGTATAGGGACACAACATTTTTGTGAATTATACTTTTGACACGATATTTGTGTCCCACGATATTGTTTTCCTTGATAGTTTGTCAGTGATCCCACTGCATGTAAACACAAGTCTCACACAGACAGCTTATGCGCTGTCTAGGCAAAACCTAAAAAGACCTTGGATACTGTGGTAAATGAATGATGCACAGTCCACTGTGTAAGTTAAGATCCTTTATTGCAAATTCCTTCCAAGTTAAGTAGACAGGTCAAGATCATAAGTAAAACCCCACCAGGAGCCAGCTGTTAGCAGCTCAGCCTGAGATGACCAACTGTCACAGTAAGTTAGAGAAAGGCACTGTGAGCCAGAGGGACACCCAGGCATTCTATGATGTCACAGATATCATAGTACAGTCTATCCAGAGAAGAACAGTGGAGAGGACATTTACTACACATCCTCTTCCCTTATGGAGTAAGAACAGAATAAAGAAACAATCTGCAAAATACCTCAAATGCAACATTAGCAGGAAAGTACAAAATTGAGATGAACCAAAAGTAATAATGTACGACATGAGATTACGTTAGCATGAGGTAACATTAGCTGAGAAAAGAACAAAGAAACAACATTATGTCACAATATGCCTCATCCCCCTCCCTTAACGATACAGCAAGGTTTTGACGATCAGCTAAGTTAGCTGGTGATACTCATAACCTCCCCACACATGGGTACACCACAGAGTAAACATCCTAGAAATAAAAATGAGTGCATACTGGGAGAGACACAATAGGGGTAAGATACAATTAAGATAAACCAAGAGAGCAAACCCCTTTAACAAGAATTCACCAAAGAAAAAAAAAACTACCCCTGATAAAGATAAGCTGACACTAAATGTATGATAAATTCACAGCTCAAAATCTTACCAAAATGAAGCCCTGGCCAGTAGCTGCAAGAAGGTAGACTTCGACAATAACACAGTGCACAAACAATCTCCACCAAAAGTAGGGGACAGCGCATAGTATGGAGAATGGACTACCCACAGACACTAAACCTCCCCTGAAAAGGGTGCACCGCAGGACAGCAATCCTGGCAATAAAAATGGGCATTGACTACCCGGAAAGACTCAACCTCCCCTGAAAAGGGTACACCGCAGGGTAAGGAAAATAACCCTGGAACGCAAGATGGGCGTGGACTACCCACAAATAATCAACCTCCCCTGAAAAGGGTACACCGCAGGACAGTAATCCTGGGAACAAAAGTGGGGCATGGACTACCCGCAAAAACAAAACAACCTCCCCTGTGGGCATGGACTACCCGCAGATACCCAACCTCCCCTGAAAAGGGTACACCGCAGGGTGAGGACAATAACCCTGGGACAAAGATGGGGCATGGACTACCCAAAAACACCAACTTCCCCAGAAAAGCATACACCGCAGGGTATAGACAATAACCCTGGGACAAACGATGGGGCATGGACTACCCACAAACACCAAACTTCCCCTGAAAAGGGTACACCGCAGGATAAAGAGAACAGCCCTGGGACAAAAGATGGGGCATGGACTACCCACAAGTACTCAACCTCAAAGAGTACACGGCCGGGTAGTAATCCTGGGAATAAACATGGAGCATGGACTGCCCGCAAACAGATACACAACCTCCCCAAAGCAGGGTACAGAAATGGGCACGGACTACGCACAAAGCACACAACCTCCCATAGATAGAGTAAACCTGTTAAACACTAAATACACCCCTGCAGAGAGAAGTTAACATTACAGAAATTAATTAACACCGGTGAGCGACCTCTCACCCGGGATCCAAATGCCCAGACCATATACCAAATAGGACATACATAAAGTCAACTTGCTGTGTCCCAGTAGAAGGCTTGCGGGTCGATGTATTGTCAGTACTGGTGTCCAGAATTAACGCTGAGTCTTGCCACACAAACAAAGTATCAGGCCGTCTATTGGATGCCATAACTTAAGAAAAGTCGAGATGTAGAGCTCCACTCGCTCTTCGACTGATGCATCGCCCAAATCATCTGCATCGTGAAGAAAATGAAGCCCTGAAATGCAGGTCAAATCCCTTTTTTTCGCCGAAGAAACGGAGGTTTAATTGTCAAACCTACACTGAGACAGTTGCCCTCAGATCCTTTCTCCTGCCGGTTGCTGCTGCCACCAGTGCTTGATAACTACCTTCAAACTAAACGACTTTTGTGTACAGCAACACTGTACAGTAACTGGGAAGTGTACAGAGCAAGCTGTTGTCGTGGCAACTAAATTGAAGACAAAATGGCCGTCACGTCGACCGTAGCGGCGTAAGAAGCATGAGGGACAAGCTTGACGTGTCTCCAAAGGAAGACGTCACAGGCGTCACAAGAGCCTCATCAGAAGAACCTCGCTACGTGAGAAGACCTTCACCAACTCCCAGAAGCATTCCAAAGACGTCATCAGATGGACGGGGGCAGAGAAACAGAGAAGATCGCTGCCGGCCAACCGTCGGCCAACCGTCATCAACATACAGTACGGTGAGTAACTGAACATGGCAAAGCACAGTGAAACAGTAGACTCATGCTGAAGCGGCGCTGTATTTACGCGCTGGTGAATAACTTCCGATGCTTAAAGAGCTTGCACACAAAAGTTCCCATGCAGAGCAACAGGCAACCAGCGAGGAACCAGACTAATGCGCAGCAAGTAGAGAGTTCCGGCGTTGTAAAACTAAGAGTATAAGTGCAAGAAATCACCAGAGAGACTGTTCTTCAGTGGTTCTTCAATGAAGGACCCAGTGTATCAAATCGGCACAACAGTTCCTCTGAGGAAGATCAAAAACGTTCACAGCATTTGTCACTGATGCTGCCAATAAACCACTTCACCTATAAATTGCCAGTTTCTGCCAACACCTGACGCTTCCCACACTGGATGAAGGCCAGATGAAATAAAAAACACACCGCAGGCCTCAGGGAAGAGTATTGCTGGAAAAACTTTTCCCAGACAGGAGCAAGGTGACAGCAGGCAAAATAGTAACAAATGCCCAGGTTGCAGGCTGTCCAGATAGTAGAGGACACTGATGGGGTTGACCAGGGCATTACTTTTTAGTTTCAATAGACGTGTTGAAAGTCCTAAAAGTCTATGTTTCTTTGTCTTAAGTTTCCTTGGTTCTTTAGTTGGCCTTTCTTCTTAATACACACGCAGGTTCATCCTCTTTAAAACGTCGCCAAGTTGTGGTAAATGAATGATGCACAGTCTACTGTGTAAGTTAAGATCCTGTATTGCAAGTTCCTTCCAAGTTAAGTAGACAGGTCAAGATCATAAGTAAAACCCCACCAGGAGCCAGCTGTTAGCAGCTCAGCCTGAGATGACCAACTGCCACAGTAAGTTAGAGAGAGGCACTGTGAGCCAGAGGGACACCCAGGCATTCTATGATGTCACAGATATCATAGTACAGTCTATCCAGAGAAGAACAGTGGAGAGGACATTTACTACAGATACCCACATCTTACCCTGCCTGCCATGTAGCAGTGATTGTCATTTATATAACGCAGATTGTAGTGAATTAAATACAATTATGGTGGAAGAGCCAACGTACCTCTATCAAGTTGGAAAACTGCATTTGGGCTACTTTTGGGATATAGTTAGGTGGGGATGGCATAGAAATAGCTTTTAAAAGAGCGAGGGGCATATTACCAAGCAATAGCGATAATTATCGCTATTGCTTGGTTAGCGGGAAAAAAATATCGCCGAGCACCGAGGATTTTTACCGCTGAGATACCTTGATATTATCAAGGTTTATCTCAAAAGCGGTAAAAATCCTGCGAAATGCATGAATATCGCAGAAAAATCAGCGATATTCATGCATTATCGTGACAATGCTCTTAGCCATGTTATCCACCTTCCATTGGATAACATGGCTAAGAACTGCTTTTAGCAGGCGTTAGCTTTTGGAGATATTCGCGCTTAGCGCGAATATTTCCAAAAGTTGTTCATAGGAGTTAGAGATGTTAGCGACTATTTTCAGTCACTAACATCTTAGCACGCCCACTTTGCATGTCATTAGCGATAATTATCGATGACATGCAAAGTGGGCCCCTAAATGCCCGCTATTGCCTACCAGCTGTCGCTAACTGGTGTTAGCGACAGCTTGGTAATAGAGCGATAAAATTATCGCCGCATTAGCAGGAAAAAGTCCCGCTAATGCGGCGATAATGCCCTTGGTAATATGCCCCCTAGAGTGCTAATTTAAAATCCAGCCAATGGTGCACTGACTTGGAGATGTGGAACAGGACCAGACAGTAGGGCAGAAGACAGGGGTAGGGAAGCTTGTGCTTGAACCTATCAAGCAAGCTCAACGGCTAACTGTCCATTTCTGATTTTTTCATCACACTATCACAGAAAAGCTTGGATTAAACGCGGAAGAAAGGTCTGACTGATTACATGTGAAGTGTAGAAAACCCTACAAAGCCATATTTCTAATATAAAATTATATTTGTGGTTCACATGCTACAAGATGGACATTATTTGTAGGTGACTACGTTTTTGGAACATGCCATGGTTTTGTAGCAGAGCAAAAGCAATAATTTTTAGTTTCTGATCTTTGAATCTTAAAAATTCAAGCAGATGATCAAAATGTCACACGCCCCTAGATATCCCAGTTCACTCTGGCACCTTCTGGGGTTCTGCGGAAGCACAAAGTAGCTTTCTTTCAAATGCTGTGAAATTATATTATATCTGTGACATGCTTTGGAAAAGATAAACTGGTGACGTATTGAACTAAAGATAGCTGGTGCGCTGCCTGTTCCCAGTGATATTTCAGAGACACTGAGATTGTACAAAATCTCTGAGACACATCAAGTTTCAGAAGAAAATACGCATTTTATTTACAGGTAAAGAAAGATGTATTTCATTTACAACCCTGGTACCTTTTACAATCACACAGAAGCAGCTCCCTTTTTATCTTAAGAGATGTATCATTGTAAATATTCTTTATAACAAACATAACACTATTCATTGAAAATATTTGCATGGAAATGTTGCTCCAGTTCGTCAATTTCTAAACACTTAGGTTAAATGTTTGCAAGCTATACGCAGATTTTGCACCAGATGCATCAGTATGGATATTAAGATTTAAGAGACACATTAAATCAATGTTATAAATTAAATTCTTAGTGTAATTACTGTTTGATGCTAAATTAAGAAGACTCCCAACTGTGATCCGGCGTACTTTTCACATCTCTTCCAGCATAAAATGCACAGGTTTAATTCAGAGTATTAACAGGGGGCTTAATCAAAGACACATAACTTCTGAGAAAGTTGGTCTTCAGAGCTGCTTTATGCAACGTGGTACCCAGTGAAAACCGAAATGTATGAAAATTACATTATAAAAGGGATTGCAAACATATTTACCGATGTACTTATTGCAGAAAACCTCGAGCCAGTGGCTTAACACCAAAATGTGATGCCTCACTCTGCAGAATATGAATGGGGGGCCCTGAGTGTACCATATTGTTACAATCCAGAAGGAAGTCCAAAGGTAGCCATGAAGTAGGTTATAAGTAAGAGGTTTATTAAGCTTAGTTACAGGTTTCGATGATAAGTAGAAGATAGGAAGTTCTGCCCCAGCAGGAGCAGCATCCTTGCTGCTCAGTTCACACACTCCAACTGTCTGTCTGGTCTCCCACATCAGGCTCTCCAGCATTCCACTACCTCATCAAGTATTCCAATATTCCACACACACACACACCACATCCAAACTGGCTGAGAAGCAGGGAACAGGGAACTAAGGGAAAGGATTATTATTATTATTATAATTACATTTGTTAAGCGCGCAGCTACCCGGAGGTTTCCCGGCGCTAAAGCGAACAAAAAGGTAAGCAAGGAGAGAGAAACATAGAAACAGAAGATTAAGTATTAAAAAGCCAGGTCTTAATTCCTTTACGGAATGTCAGGTAACATATTTCAGAACGTAAGAATTGGGGTAAAGAATTCCAGAAGGAAGGTGCTAGCAAGGAGAACGAGCGCCCTCCCATTTTGGCTCTGTTAACACGAGGTATCCTAAACTTGTTCTGAGTGGAGGACCTAAGTGTGCGGGGGGGAACATATTGCTGCACCAAAGAGGATAGATAGTTCGGGGCTTTACTAGTCTTGATCCGGTGCATTAAACAGAGTGCTTTGAATTTAACTCGGCTCTCAATTCGTAGCCAATGCAGTTTACGCATATGAGAAGCGGCCGAGGATCTGGCAGGCAGGTTACATATAAGGCGAACTGCCATGTTCTGTACCACCTGATACTTCCTAGTTACCTCCTTACATGCACCCAGGAATAGAATGTTCCCATAGTCCATGCGTGAGGTTACAAGAGCCTGGACTACAGTCCTCAGGGTGTCAGCAGGCAGCATCCACGTGATTTTCCTCAGCCACCTGATGATGGTGGTACAGGTGGCGGAGACTTTTACAACGTGTTGCTTGAAAGAAAGTTGATTATCAAGGAGGACCCCAAGATTGCGGGCTGTCACAGTTGGAGTAGGTAGAGGGCCCATCTCCGGAGGCCAGTGTTGCGGGCCCCAGAGTGAAGTGTCAGGACCAAACAGGAGCAGTTCGGTTTTGTCCCCGTTTAATTTTAATTTGTGTTTGAACATCCAGTCAGATATCTGTTTCAGTCCGGACTGTAGGGAGGACTTAGGAAGATTTTTATTGGTAGAGAGTGAGTAGATGACTTGAGTGTCATCAGCATAAGAGTAAATTGTGAGACCAGTTTGTTCTGCCAAAAAAGCAAGGGGTCTCACATACAGATTAAAGAAAAGAGGGCTAAGAATAGACCCTTGGGGAACAACGTGAGGGGAGGGGAGTATTGAAGAAACAGACGTAGAGGAGAAGACTTGAAAAGTGCGATCAGAAAGAAAGTTAGCAATCCAGGCCAGGGCGGAACCATCGACACCCACAGATTTCAAGGTTGACAACAAGATGGAATGGGAGACAGTATCGAATGCGGCACTCAAATCAAGCAAGATGAGTGCCACTGTCTCCCCATTGTCCACCTGTCTTCTGATGGTCTCCAACACACCAAGAAGAGTGGTTTCAGTGGAGAAGCCAGCCCTGAACCCGGATTGGGAGCCGTGAAGGAGATTAGAAGCTTCGACATAAGAACTGAGTAAGGAGTTGACATGCTTCTCGAGAATTTTAGAGAAACATGAAAGCAAAGAAATAGGGCGAAAATTGGAAGGGTTGTTAGGATCAGCGTTGGCCTTTTTTAATAATGGAACCACCATCGCGTGTTTCCATTCATTAGGAACAATAGCTTCGGTTAATGAAGCGTTCAAGACATCCAGAATAATGTGGAGTAAGGCTGGGTCCAGGGTACTCAGAATTTGAGGAGGTATCGGGTCAAGGGGAGAACCAGATTTTATGTCTTGAAGATATTTTTTTAGAAGCAAAGGGGAGATAGGTTCCCAAACATGGAGTAGGGGAGCAGCGGGCGTTGAGCTGGCGACAACATCAGGAGGGGAGGTGAGTAAGACTTGATCAGGATGAGTGGATGCAGCAGGAGTAACATTAAAAATATCCTAGATCCTATCAATTTTCTCAAGAAAGAAATTAGCCAGGGCATTACACTGTGGATGGAAGCATGCATAGTGAGAATACAAGTCACAACACATATGTCACAAATATTTGTTGGACTTGGGTTGAATGGGGGGCTTGTGATGAGTTTGGGGCAGCTGAAGGGTTGGTGCCCCCCCTGCGCATCAGGGACATGCTTTACTCCCTTACCCCAAGCCTATCTAATCACTGTTATCCAGTGCCTGAGAAAACTCCAGAAACTCTGTAAGTCTCCAGCTTTGCTTTGGCAGTTACAGTATGATTATTCTCATGTGTTAAGTAGCCCAGCCATTTACAACACTGTGACTATGACTCCTGCACGCCGTTTGGCAGCAGCACTATGGGGCTCTCAGCTTCTGAAGTCTGTAAAATGAGAGTGATTGAGTTAAATGAATACTTACTATTTATTATGATTCAAAGCTATAGGCATATGACAGTAAGTGGTATACATGCACTTAGTGAATCATTGAGAAAGTGCACATTTGGGTGCACTTTTCTGTTGCCTAGACATTTATTTAAAAGGTAAATACTCATACAAGAATATGTGAGTTTTTCCAAGGTTGACTCAAGCTGTATACCTTGTATGGTGAGTCCTGCCAGTAACGTTAAGAGTGCTCTAGAAGCAGGGGGTCAAGTCACTGGGACTCCATACGCAATAGTCGTTAATCAGAAGGATTTCAAATTAAGACACCACCGCCTCCAGGTAGATGATTATCGGAAGGTTTTCTAGAAGCATCAAGATCATTCCAGAAGTAAGTACAAGGTAGAATCATATGGCCATTAACCCAAGCTCCTTCAGCAACCAATCAGAATCAGGCTCACTTTTCCTGAATTCACCATAAGCCAAACACTGTAACCTAGTCAGAGCAGTGCCCTGATACCTACCAGAAGCATGAAGACCACCACAAACATCAGAGTGAGTTGGAGACACATTATTTTGTGAGCCCACGTTCCCTGAGCAGCCAATCAGAAGGAGCCCCAATTTTCTCTATAAATACAGGATTTAAAATTAGCCAACCGCTATTCACCAGGGACATCCTCCACTGCGGCCCACCAGGAGAATCAAAACAACAACAAAAGGCTGCACTACTTGGGGTCACACAATCACTAACCACTCCCTGATCAGCTAAACTGAAGTGGTTGAGATTTCCGTCAAGCTCAGCATTAAAAATTAGCCACCCACTACTCCCCAGGCACGTCAGTCCTATGAGAACCACAAGCAGCATCATAACCACCTCAGAAGACAACACAAGGTTGCCTCAGTGTCCAAATAGAAGAAATTCCACTTTACCAACCAGTTTCAGCTTAAAGAATTAGCAAGTCACTTCTCCCCATGCACTTCATTCAAATGTGCTTCATCAGAAGAAATAAGACTGCTGCAGAAGGCAGTATTAGGTGAATGTTATGTGACTGGTATCTCCCCCAGCATAATTATCAAACTATATTACATAAATGGAAAATTTACATAACTGGCCTAGACAATTATTTATATGGATAGCGATTTCAATTGAAATGCATAGTGATAACTTTGTACTTATATAAAATAATATCAAAAGTGGGTTTGAACTACCAGCCTTATTAACATTTAGCAAATCCTTTTTAATTAATTTATCAGCTGAGAGGAAGCGATAATCTGATAAACCTGGAAATAAATTAGATTTCCTGTCCTATAAGGCATTTATAGTCATGCAATGAGTAACTGCAGTGCAGAGGTCCTGTCACGACTACGGGGCATCTGTCACGAGTGAATCGAGCCCACTAACTTTAAATGAAAGGCAATCCATAGAGTTTTCATTTTCCTTTTATTGAGCAAATTGTCTTAGGTTTAGTTTGCTTCTGCTAGAGGCTTCGTTACAATTTTTCAGCAATTAAGTAGTAAATTGAAGTCAAGTAACCATGTATGTTCTTTGGACTGTGTTAACTAAAGCTTTGCAACCATGGAACAAGTTCAAAATCAATGATTAGATACCAATCTGGTGCTTGAAGGCAGAATTTCAAATTGGAGAATGGATGGTATTATTTAAGTAAGGCACTCCTATAACAACCGAAAGAGACATTGCACAACATTAGCTTTTTATCTCACAATAATATTTTGGAAAGTGTCACTATAGATCTACACCTGGGGATCCCAAAAAACCTACACAACTGGAAAACTATGGTTCAAGTTTGAAGAACACATATTATGACAGTGCTACACTTTTAAGGTTACCTTTAAAGATTTTATCTCTTTTGTTGTTCAATAATAAATTAATCTTATGCTTTCATCTTCTGTCTGAATAGCTATTTCAGGACCCCTATAGTGCTTATGATTTATTCAATCATGCATGTTACATGTTGCATGTTACATATTTTCTCGGCTTAAGGATGTAACATAGATAAAGTTGATTGCATTACAGAAGTGGTACTTCTTTAATGTTTAACTATACTAACATAACCTGGAAAACCTATCTGGAAAAGAGGAATGCATTGTTAAAATGCTTTTGGGTCAATAAGCACAGAGTGATAGGATAGTGAAGTTTGTTTCTGCGATTAATTGCTCCTATAATTTTATTCTTAGAAATTGAATGCATTTTACTATAGACACTAAACACATTTTTCACCATTGGTATAATGCCACACTCATGTTTTAATAATAGTAAGTAAAGTGTTAGATCCAGCCGTATCTGGCTAGCTGGGACACATCGACACCACCGCCCAAGACCAGATGAATATGATACACATGTCTGATAACCTGTGATCTTCCTTGGGTAGCTGTGCACTTTGAAGTCAAACTTACCCTCAGGGTCCAAGTGTAAAGTATTGGCAGAACACCACCCTTGCAGCATCATGAGCACGCTACAAAAAGTCTCCCCCTGTATGTATAAAATACTGGTCTTTGTATCACATACACATTTAAATCAAAGCAAGATACACATTGTATATACACTTCGCAGTTCTAGAACTTTCCCATTAGCAGCAGAACAGCATGAACAAATATTGCCAAACCATGGGTATTCATCCAACAGGACATTCCCCAATATTGCGTATCCCCAACAGTTGCAACTGTCAAGCTATCACAGGTCTTTGACTACGCCTCGTGACCCAGCCCCTCAGTCACTCAACTACACCAGCCAATGATACGCGTTATCCCTGCTAGTGCCATGTTGATTAGACTGTTGGAACCATCTTAAATGGAAAAAAACAGTTACTTAGTTTCAGCCATTCTGATTTTACCTCCAGGCACCCAGCGGCACCTGCACAAGTGTGGGATTGCTCCCACCCCCCTGTAGATGAAAGGTTGTGGTTATGGTTCAGGAAGCTTGAGTACTTACAAGTCTTGAGAAATGTTTTCTCTCAAACAGAGGTGTGACTTGTAGAAGCTCCTAACAGCCAGAAGTAGGTTACCACAGCCAGAAGTAGGTTTCCCACAAGGCATCTCTACAACAAAGTACCTTGTGGAATGTGTCTAGGGAGAGGAAACCAGTGCCTCAAAGGGAGGCCGAGATGTCAGGCAATGTCGTCCTCTTGATATGGAGGTCAAAAACAGTCTCAGGTCAGGTCCCCCAACACCCCTTGGACACTACACGCTCCAGAGTGCAAGCTAGCACAGGTCCCCTGGAGGCAAGCACATGCCCTCCAGACTCTGCAAGCTTCTCCCGCACTCCTCAAACTCCTCACATCTCTGCACCTCAGGTGGGCTGCTGATCTCTATGAGAACACTCCTCTGCACAGTGTGATGATGGTGTACATCAGGCCTATCCTTGTCCCAACTGACGATCACTTCCATCTGGTTCTGCCGCACCATGCGTGGTCCTTATGATCCATGGAAACTGAGAGATCCTTTATGTCCCAGGGATCTTGTGTTCAGGAGGCAAGCCAACCAGCCCTTGGAGTGTACTTAGGGGCACGCACCACAACAGTTGGCACTTAGTTGCAGACCAACCACATCCAGGCAAAATCAACCAAGTGATAGTCCCCTTCCTGGAGCACGACAAGCTACGGGACACCACAAGTTTGTGGAAAACCTAGTTGCAGCCCTCCTCCCCTAATGATTCCTTTTGTCGATGTGCCAGTGTTGAGCCAGCGTAGTATGGTTTCCAATCCAAAAACATCTCTACTTTCGGGGGCCAGATCCCCCGTAGTTATACCCACAATGGCCTTTGAAGATACAATCTATTTAAAAGGCACATGCCCTCTCTAAATGTTGTCCTGTCTGCCATCCTACCCTGGGCAATTTCATCACTATCTTTAGTGGGACCAAGACCCTGCCCCTTGGAATGCAGGTGCCAACTCCTCCCCAGGTAACCAACCCAGAAAGGTCCTTCAGAGTTATAGGTCTGCAGTTTCCCTTGAGCCCCTAGATTCTATCAGGAATACACAGATGTAGCTGCCCCCCAAGACCCAGATATGAATTGGAGACAGGCTGACAGGCACACACAGCCACAAGCATTGAAATGCGCACTTTCCCAAAGGGACATTTCCACAAACGTAATGTCGGATCCACTCACACTACAGGAGAGGATTTGCCATTAGGAACTCATCTACATCAAATACTATACTGCTACTATTCTGCACATCAGAAATACTGCTTAATAGCCTTTCCCTAAATCCCCCCATGCTAATCAATTGTGAGAAGCAGGACCATTGTTCTGAACACACCACCTGATGCCATTCACCACCCTTGCATGTATCGCACATGCCCTACCTCTTCCCAACACAACATCCTGTCACCAAGAGAGAACTTAGATATAGCAAGAGACATGGAGAACCTTGGCACATACCTTTTTAAATGACAAGCCGAGTAACAGTAACATGTGAACACAGGCCCCAACAGGGCAAACCTGTGGCACGATCGATGAGCTACCTCCTTGGATGGCACAACCAATGCTGTAGGCCCATGGGGGAGCATTCAAGGTACATGCCCTGGCCATATGTCTTACCACTAGACAAGGGATGTTAGACTTGGCATCTTTGGTGAGGCTTCCCGGGACTTGTTGCCTCTACCTTCTGTATTTTTGATGCTGTGCTGGATTTTGTTTTTGCTGATTTAGATACTTTGGGCACTTTGCCACTGCTGATCAGTGTTAAAGTGCAAGTGCTCCTTGTCTAAATTGTTATTGCAATTGGTTCTCCCTGACTGGCATACTTGATTTACTGTTAGGTCCCTAGTAAAGTTCATCGAGTGTGCCAGGGCCTGTAAATCAAATGCTACTAGAGGGCCTGCAGCACTGATTGTGCCATCCACCTAAGTAGCCCTGCAAATATAACTCAGACCTGCCACTGCAGTGTCTGCGTGAAGTTCTAAACTGCCAAGTGGACCTCTCATTTGTGCACCCACTTTCCAGCTCCTAACCTTCCATTTTCTTACATGTAAAACACCCCTAAGGTAGGCCCAAGGTACCCCGATGGCCAGGGCGCAGTGTCTGGGAAAGGTAGGACATGTATTGGTGTGTGTGACATGTCCTGATAGTGAAGTACTGACAATTACGTTTTTCACTATTGAAAGTATAACTGTCCCATATCATAGGAGATACTTTGTAACATCTTACAAGTATAACTTCCAATTGGGACAAGATAGAGAAACAAAGTTCCCTTGCACAATGCTGTCTCGATCCCCTGTGGTCATACTGCACCAGTGAGGATAAAACTGGTTTGTACTGGGCTCAGAGACCCTTGCACAAAGAAGAACAAAGACAAAATTGGGAATAAGTAGTGGACCTTAAACTCCAGAATTTTAGATCATTATGGACTCAAGAGGAACCTTTGCCAAGGAGAAGAGCAGGAGAGATGTGAGGAGGAGTACTGCCCCTTTGCTGTCTGCCCTTTGGGGATGGCCTGCAGTTGCTGCTTCTGCCAAGAAAAGGAGGACAAAGACTGGAACTTTGCTGAGAAACCTACTTGAAGAAGAATCTGGAAGGGCTTGTGTTTGCTCACCTCATGTTCTGAAGTTTTAGGGGCACAAATACTTCACCCCAAACCCT
Source organism: Lissotriton vulgaris (assembly GCF_964263255.1). Lineage (NCBI taxonomy): Eukaryota > Metazoa > Chordata > Amphibia > Caudata > Salamandridae > Lissotriton > Lissotriton vulgaris. The sequence goes on from NC_141689.1 coordinate 1,861,341,590, forward strand.
CCTGAACTCTGCTGCTGAGAGTTCTGTCCTGCCAGGAGGTGCCTGTTTCAGTTTTGGGTCTCTGGAGGTTGTTCCTGCTGTGAGGATCTGCAAGAAGCCTAAAAGAAGCAAGAAAAGAAATCGCTGATGCCGTCAGTGATGCTACCAAGACACCACAACCTGCACCGAGGCCAGCAGCACCACTCCTGAAGTGCACGATGCACCACCTATCCTGAACCGCAGCTCTGACACCCTTCAATGACTGTCAATGCCTGCAGCTATTTACATTCCCGACTCCAGAGCTTGCACCGACTCAGTCAATGCCAGCTCACACATTCTGTTATTGTGACGCCAATAACAGCTGAGGGCGACTCCCTGAACTCGCTGACTTTACTTCCTTTCACCGGAACCGACACCTCACCGCCAATGCAACTGACTTCCCCAGTCCTGGATTTGATACGTCGCCTCCTTGCGGACACAATTCCTCACCTCCCCCGTGGCAGCCAGGGACCTCGGATCTCGACCTCGGCAGAGATGCCTCACCTCCACGACACCGTGCATTGTCCTAGACTTCTGCTTGGGGGTCCGTTTGACTCCTCGCCCAATGCCGCCTACCTCGTGGTCTGTGACGTACTTAGGACTTATTGCATTCACAACGTCATAGGTGGAGCTATTTGTTTTCTACAAGCTTTATTTTGGAAATAACTGTTTTATGTACTATTTCACTACCTGTATGTTGATTTTTCTTCATTTTGGTCTTGTTTAGTTTAGATAAAATACTTTATTTTTCTAAACTGGAGTGGTGTCCATTTGTGGTGTTATCACTGTGTTACTGTGTGTTTTGAGTAAAAATACTTTACATATTGCCTTTGGGATAAACTTGTCTGCTCCTGCCAAGCTACCATGGGGGTGAGCAAGTGTTATCTAAAGTGTGCATCCCCCTTACCCTGACAAGAAGCAAGGCTCCCTACTTATACAAAGGTGCATACCTCTGCCAATTAGAGACCCCCCAGTTCTAACAAGGGATGTACAGCTAACTCAAATCAGCCATTCATGTGCTCAAAGTCCTACTGGTTGCACCTAGATCAATGAAAAACTGGGAAGGAGAAAAGCAAAAAGTCACGGAAAGCACCCTAGAAAGGGTAATTTCCAGCAGAAAGGTTATGTGTATCAGTTACATTTAGGAGTAGCGATGTATCTCTTCCGCTATTATCTATTTATCATGAACTAACATGGAGAATATCCTATTTGCCTTATGTGGATGATACTTTCATCAAGTTAACATGACAGGCATGTCACAACATTTCATCAGAGTAAGAAAAGCTTCAAGTAAGCAGCATATAACACTTTGATACAAAATAGCAAATCACCACATGCGACAAAAATAGAATGATGATCCGCTGTAGCCTTTTCGATAAACTGCCACATGACGTTTGGGAAGAAGCAGATCTGGTAATACTGAAACTGCTACTATTCTATGATAAGTTATGAAATCTTTGCATGCCACTTACCCCATCTTTTGCCTCAACCAAAAGATCATAACTTGCAGGATGGTCTTCCCTGTTGATGTCCTTAGATACACAGATATGACCTGTAGCTGCCTCAATGCTAAACAGAAGTGTTTCTTTGTCATTTTTATTTCTGTCATTGAGAAAGTATTTCACTGTTCCAAATGAACCAGCATCTTCATCAGTTGCTTTGACCTACAGGACGATAAATTCACCGTAAATAATTCATTCATTCGGAGATGTGCTCAACAGAAAGTAAAACTGATCAAATACAGCAGGATTTCCTTAAAATAACAAGCCTAGGAAAGAATTCATATTTTAATGGGGCACATCTCATTATAGTCATGCTTTTTTCTAAGACAACCTTTTACTTGAAGGCTATGACACATTTGTAATGCTGTGGTTTGGTGTGGTTTTATTAAACTAAAAAGTGTAGTTGCGCGTAATAGTGTGGCCCTATCTTTGAAACATATATGGAATACCCTCTGGGTAACAGCTCAACTGTAGTGATTGTAAATAGTATTTAGATACAAGAGCCTATCCGAACCAACAATAAAGTTGGAAGGATGCTGCATGCCCCTACTAGGTTGAAATATACTGTCTTAACATGTACACCCTACTCGGTCAGTCTATAAAACTTCTTTCAGGTCTATAACATATGGAGGGATGTGTTCAAAAGGCTGTACTCAGCATTTATTTACAAGACAAGACATATAATAAGACTAGACACAAAGTATAAATATGTGTTTTGTATCTACATAAGTGTAACATACAATTGTGTACCGACTATTTGCAAGCAAATGTTGTAAACGTGGTTTTTACCTAGGGGATCCAATGTAAATGAAGAGATACAAGTTTAGGAGTTTTGGAGCTTCACAAGCAATCAGATATGCACTAACCCCATTTATCCAAGTCCTAAATTATACTCAAATGAATCTGCCATAAGCAGTACAATATATGTTGGAAAGTGCACCTAGCTGTCCATTTTTGTGAGGCTGAAGGTAGAATGGGGCCCCCTAAATATACATCAAATGTATGATTCCTTTTAGGTTCACTTATCTTTCAACCACTTTATATACACTTACATGCATAAAAACAGTAATAAAGGAAGCACAAATTCGCGGGATATTGAAACACTTATAAATTCAATTTAATGAAGACATTCAAATACAATATGCATCAAATTACAGTTGAAAACAAAGATCTTTAAAAGCATGAATCTAGCAGATTTTGTAATGTAAAAATTGGATGAGACAATACAAAGACAATCACATTTGTCATAGAAAAGTTCATTTGTGAAGATAAATAGAAACAACACATAGCAAAAAAGCTAATTCTTTGTCAAGATGTGGTTCCGTATTACACAAATTTAACAACAACAAAGCTTCAACGCGTTACGGCGGATTAAAGCGAATAGGACCACCTTCCTCAAGACAGTTAACTTATATCTTCTCCTGTCCTAAGTGCTTTCATTAAAACCGATGAGCAACACTCAACGAGATGCTGTTCGTGTTGAAATAAATATCGGTGAAACAGACGCTGATCTATTCCATATGTTAAGCTTAGTATAGCTTCATGTTCCAATAGTTCAGAAGTGCATTCTGACTATATGTACACTCGCTGTACTCTGGTTATGCTAGACTGGTGAAAAGTCACAATTTCAGCCGACTGTGATGCAGCATGTGTCAGGTACAGAGACCAGGTCAGGCCTGCTGAAGGCTTACCTTCTCAAGTCCAGCAAAAAGAGTTCAGTTTGTGTTGTCGGGGGCGCAAGAAAGCTGTCAGTGTGAGGAGCAGGTCAAGTGTTGTGGACAGTAATTACTGTAACGTGAATAGCCAGTCCTTGATGAAGATTTGTAGACAGATACAGTTCTCACAAAGTGCAGTTCATACATTTTTTGTCGTTTACGTAGTTGGCGCAAAGATCAGGTCCTGTTGGTGTTTACGTTGGCTATCATCACAGGTGGTTGAATCTCAGCACTTCACATTTCCAAGGAGCCCAATACTTTTGTAACTTCACCTTTTCTTCAGGAGTTCTCACTGATGCCAGCCAATGATACAGGAACTGGAGGGGACCTCAAGGGGATCGGAACTGCCAGCCGCAGGGTTTCAAGAAAAGCCATGGCAGGTCTAATTGATGCTGGTCATTGGTCAGTTGCAGGGAATCAGGGCTTGCTTTAGAGCTGTGTGTCTGGTGCCAACACACAGGGCGCAAAGCTTGGGGGGCATTGTGTTTTGAAATCTTTTTTGGGTATAGAATTATATGCTGCAGAGTTCCTTGTGTGTCCAGAAATTGTGAGGCAGCAATAAAATATCAGAATTACTCTGGTGATTAACATAACTGCTGAAGAGGGATGAGGCTATGTCTAGTGACTGCTTTGACTGATAATATAGCACATCGGGTTAATAAGCTTGCTAAAAAAGAACGTGTACCATGCAGATCACAGATTTGCATTTTATGTAGATAGCTCAGTGAGTTATTGCTTTTGTCACAGAGATCCCTTTGTTACTTGCATTTCCTAAGTTTACAATCCTCATATAGCACAGTGATCTATGAACTTCCATCAAAGAGCTGCATGCACACCGCAAGTTATAGGCTAGTAGGCTAGGTTTTTCTACCAGTCTCTCATTATCCTAAGGATGCTAAAGAAGGTTTGTTTGGGTTGAAACAAATTCTTATTAGTAGACAGAATGCAGAACAAATCAAACATTTAGTGTATGGGTACACCCACAAAACCGTTCCCAGGATGCTTGTTTTCGGTCCATGGAGGACCAGGACTATCAGTTTGGGCTGGATTGTTACCATGGTGAACGGATTCAAGAGTGATTTGCATATGGCTGGGTCCAAACTGGGCTGGCATGGTGAGCAAACAAAATTATGGATTAAACCCTGATCTGTGTCTAGGGGTAATTGTTTGATTTCTTCAGCATTCCATCCATCAGTTGTTTTTGTAACTTTCTAAAAGTGGCATTTTTAGAATTGGAACTTGAAATCAGATTTTCCAATCAAAGCGGATTTATATTACAATTCATTTCAGTGTAAACATAATTTCTCTATCCATTTCCAATCTGAAGTTAGCACTTATTAAGTTTAATAAGGTAAGCACAGTGTTGGTTAATGGGAAAAAGTGCCTTACAACAGTGAAAAATGACAGTAAGAGCATTTCACTTCTAGGACATGTAAAGCATAAGCAAAACTTAGGCTAAAGTTTTGTTTTACCAGGTCGAAATTGTACTACAGTCTACAGTGGCAGGCCTAGGACATGTTTTCCAGTGCTACTTTTGTGGGCGACACAATGGCTGCTACTGACAATTAGTAGTATTTAATTTACAGGCCCGGGTACAAGAAGTATCATTTACAAGGGACTTACAGGAAAATTAGATGAGCAAATTAGGTGTAGGTCAATTTCATCATGTTTTAAGGAGAGAGCAGAAGCACATCAGCACTGGTTAGCAGGGGTAAAGTGCACAGAACTCGAATATGAACAAAAACAAATTCAGCAAAGGAAGGGAGTGGAGGCAAGAGGTTTGGTGGACTACCATGCAAAAGTTGTCAGGAGTAATGCAAAAAATTAATACTGAATGCCACATAATATCATAATGAGACAAAGAATGGGTGGAAAGTCACCGTTCTGACAAAAGTGTTTCTGCTTTGAGGTCAAAAGTCCTTTCAACAAAAATCTCACAGGACAATTGTTGAATGCTGCTGGCATGGCAGGCAAAGCTGTTCAATTGCTTGGTGGCAAACCTTTCAGGATCAAAAAGACACTTAAGTCTATAGTCATCCTCAAAGAAATTTGGTTCATAATAATGTTTTAAAGTTCTTCTATAAGCATAGTACATTTGCTAGAATTTATACTTTTCCTGGTACAGCATTCCAGTTATTCAGAACGGCAAACCTTATTTACTGACTACTTCACAGACATGATTCACAAAACCATTTGTGCACAGAACTTCCAAAGAATAAGCAAATACCATAATGTGAATGTTCATTCATATTTGATGGTATGTGTTAGAACTGGCCCTTCTTGCAGGGTCATCCCCAAACTTTTTGCTTCTTCCTCCCTTATTTTTTCTGACCCGTGGCTGTTGGCAATAGGACTCTGCGCACTTTACCACTGCTGATCAGTGCTAAAGTGCATATGCTCTCAGTGTAAATTGTGAAGATGATTGGATATACATGATTGGCATATTTGTATCACCACGAAGTCCCTAGTAAAGTGCACTGGGTTTGCCAGGGCTGGTGATGACAAATTCTACTAGTGGTCCTGCAGCACTGATTGTGCCACCCACATGAGTAGCCCTAAAATGGTGTCTCAGGTCTGCCACCGCAGTGCCTGTGTGCAGTCTGTGAACTGCCATGTCCTCCTGGTCAGTGTCCCCACTGACCAGGCCTAACCCTTCCCTTTTTGTGCACATTAGTCACCCCTATGGAAGGCCCAAGGTACGCCCCTGGGCAGGGTGCAGTGTATGTAAAAGGTAGAGCATGTACTATTGCAGGTGACATGCTCTGGTAGTGAATTACAGCCATTTTCGTTTTTCACTATTGTAAGGCTATCTTGCTCCATAGATTAATATGGGGGATGCTGGCTACAGTGGCTTCCAGAATTTCTTCCCATAGGAACAAGATAGGACATAAGTATAGAGTATCCCTGAACTCAGAATTTAATAACACATATTTTAGGAAAGGTTGTTTTTAAATCCTGTGTTTGAGAACAGCACTTTATAAAGTTGCAGTTCTCTTGTCTGACCCTTCTGTGTGCCTTGCCCTGTTTGTGTATTGACTGTCTGGTTTGAGAGGACAGGGGCTGGGGATTCCCCAGGAGGCTGGGTGAGTCAGCCCTAGGTTGAATGACTGCATTTGCAACCTGAGTGGTGGGAGGAGTTAGCACCTGAGCCTTAATAGGGCTGTGCCTGCCTGCCACAATGCTGGCTCCACCTCCTGCTGGGCAGCTGACGACCCTGCCCCTCACTCTGAAAGGAAAGGAGAAGCCAGGAAAACAAAGTACTCAAGAAACACCCAGAACTGGTCCAGACCGGGCTCAGGGCCCACATGCACAAAGAGAACAAAGACTTTTAGGGGTATAAGTACAGGACCCCTGACAACAGAAAATTAGATCATCCTGGAATCAAGAAGGAACCTCTGCCAAGGAGAAAGATGAATTTGAAGAAGGAAGACTGTCCTGCTTTTGCTCTGCTGGACTGACCTGTTGCTTTGCTGCCAAGGAGAGGGGAAGGACTTTGCTGTTGTGCTATGTCCCCTGTCTTGAAGGAATCTCCAAGGGCCTGAGAAGAGCTGGCTCCCTGTTCTGAAGTCCCAGGAACAAAAGGACTTCACCCCCAACTTCCCTGAACTCTGCTGAGAGAGTTCTGTCCTTCCTAGAGTGCTTGATCCAGTTGTAGGGCCTCTGGAAGTTGTGCCTGTGCTGGGAAGCTTGGAACTAAGCTTGAGAGACTTTTGCCATTGAAAAGTGTTGCATCGCTCGCTCGCTCGCTCGCTTGCGGGGCGCATCCCCGACAGTGCAAAAAGATTCCCACCGCTATGAAGGCCTGAATCGTCGCAGCGCCTGGCGCCGATGCCAGAGCCGTCGCATCCTTTGTTTGCGGGACACACCAGACCGGTGCAGGAAAGTCTAACATCGCTGCGAGTGTCGTCGCAGAGCCTGTCATCGCTGGGTGAGATCGCCGCACTGCTTGCTTGTGGACCGCATCACGTCACTGTGAGTGCTGTCGCAGAAGCCATCGCATCGAGGAGCTGCGAGAGAGAAGATCACCGCTGGTTCGCGCATCGTCGCCCCGGAGATTGTCGCAACTCCAGAGATCGTCGCATCGTGCCTTTGCGAGAACTTCCTACAGAACCTACGCACCGGAATCCATACAAGTGGCCTTCCTCCCCATACAGACCGGATTTGTCGCAACATGCCCGCTGTTGCAGCGGGGCTGTCACATCGCCTCCCCAGGGTCTCAGGAGCAATGCATCGCTTGTTTTCCACCGCACCAGCTTCTGCTTTTGGAACTTTGTCGCAGCTAAAGGTACTGTGTCTGAAACGTGACGCAACTGTGAACTTTTCGCGCAACTGTGATTTATTTTATTGCAAACTAAAGAACTTACGTTACAACCTTAAGAACTCTTTTGAAACCATATTCTTGAACTGTGTATGTTGGATTTTTGTCGTTTTGGTCTTGTGTAGTTTAGAATAAATACCTTTATTTTTCTAAACTGTTGTGGAGTCAGTTTGTGGTGTTTTCACTGTGTTACTGTGAGTGTTGATACAAATACATTGCCTCCTGAATAGCCTTGACTGCTTGTGCCAAGCTGCCTAGAGGGTGAGCAGGGGTTGTCTCAGAGGGTTTCCTCCTTACCCAGACTAGAATCAAGGGTCCGTATTTGGACAGTGGTACCTACCTCTGCCAACTAGAGACCCCCAGTTCTAACAGTATGTTAGTATGGTGGTGTACTATGTGGGAGTAAATGGCAGGAGGTGGGCATCCCAAGATGGGAAGGCTTTATAAAATCAGTGAACACTGACAGATTTTTGTGTTGTGTATATTCACAAACATCGTCAAGGCACATTCCTGTCTTGATAATGAACATAGGTTTACTCCTGACAGGCTGGAGTTAATGTGTATTCCCAGTGTGAGTGGGAAGGGAATACATCCAAAATTATTGGGCGCTGAAGGGAAGGAATTTTCCTTATTGGGAGAAATATGTTCCTCTTTGGAGGTAGGAAAAGAAAAAAGAAAATTCTAAACATTTACTTATGCTTAAATGTACACTATCTCTAGTTAAGCATGTTCAAACGCTTACTTTCTTGAGTACTTATAAAAAACTTCGACAATTGCAGGTTCCCGTGAGCTCTGAAGTTTTTTGAGAATTCGTTTAAAAAAAATCGTGATTTTAAACATAAGTGAAAACCAATAGTCGTAGATATACATAGTTCGGGTAGTACATGGCTATAGCATGGCCCTGATGAAATGCCCTAAACATTTATTTTTTTCTGAAATAAAGATATCCAATAATTATTCGATTAACACACATAACTGCTAATTATTGTTCATATTCAGGTTTAACTACTTGCAGAGAGAAGTACTGTTGCCACTGCCCATTGTTGTATAAAAGGATATTCTTTTGTTTATGATATTCAATTTGCAAATGGAAAACGTGGTGCGGTGCTAGAGATGGGTAAACTATACAAAAGGTTGTTAGACACACCCAGTAGAGGGACAGTGACTTTCCCATAGAAAGAAAAATTGACAACTCACCCTTTCCCTCTGTAGGGTCATGTCTTCGACTACCAGATGTCAGGACTTATGAATAACACCTATTACAAATGCATGGTGCTGAGAAGGATTCACCCTCACCTTTGGCAACCATTGCATCAAACGCACTAGAGCGCAGGTGATAACCTGAATGAATTGCTGTAACTTAATCTAAATTAGGAAATGCTAGGAATGAAAGACAGAAGAAAGCAAAAATACAAAACCAAGCATCTTTGCTTGAACTTAAAAAACGGACGCACATCACTCTATTGCCAGAACATCGGTACAGGCTCCCAGTGGTCGAAATAACATAATAATACCACTATGTGGTATACTCAAAGCTTTTTTACCACTCAAAATACCTTAAAAACATAATCCCAATCTAAGACTAAAGCAGAACGATAACACTACAGGGCACATAACTCTGGAATGCAAGGAAGTGGAACTGGAGAAACCAAACTGGCACACTTGCCTTCAGAAGAACTGCTAACTCTTGAAAAAGCCCTCATTCTCACAGCAAGTCACAAGACTGACCCCCACTTCAAGAAGGTAGCTAGCCTCATTCACAAGCACACTCTGGACTCTATGCAACCCAACATCTGATATCAGAGAAAGAGATCTCTCAAACATTCAATTGTATTATCTACCACAGATTACATGAGGTCCGGGGACCTTAAATCAAACAACTTGCCATTGGTGTGAGTGACCAACCGAAAACAAACCAGAACTTCACAAAACAAGCCATCAACTAATAATTCACATTACATTGTCATGCATCATTCAGGCATAAATATGTAATATGATAATTATTGTAGTCAAACAAGCTTCTTGAAATAGCATATCCTTCCCTCCATTGTATACCTTTTTTATACCAACCAACTTGGGGGCATATCAGCAACAGCCTGCGATAATTATCGCTAAGCACGCTTAGCCGTGTATAATTATCGTCGGCTATCGCTGGATTCTATCGCCGAGATAGCGCGTTATCATCAACGCTTATCTCCAAGACAATAGAAAATTCAGCGATAGCTGCAAAATGTGTGATTATCGTTGGTAATCCTGCGATAAAGGCCCAGCGATAGGCAAATCCTTGTTAATAGGGCAGGGTGGAATTATCCGTACAATCCACCTCCCATAGGATATAATAGCTAAGTTAGATTGAAACCTGCAATAAGCGCGGTAAGCGCTACTTTCATCATTGTTACGAGGGTTTGCAGCAAGATTGATGATAAGAGGTAGTTGTGCTAGCACATTGTCAAGGGTATTTTAATAAGGTAAACCCACCTTGCATATCATTAGCGTTGCAACGCTGGGCGTTAAGGAAACGGGCGCTGAGGCGTGGAATCACGCGCTAGCTTGTCCTTGTTGATATTGCAATAAGATTATCGCCGCTTTTCCCCTGGAAACGGGTGCTAAAGTGGCGATAATTTTACTGTGGCCCCTTGATGATATGCCCCTTGGTTTTAATGAGCTGCCTCAGTAGAAATCCCTCTTTGAAAAAATCTTATATTTAAACAATTTTTTATTTCTTGTTTTAAATTTCATTTACAAAACTCCTATTTAGTTAATACATTTTTTTATACCGGTAAAGGATAATTGGGTTGTAAATGTCACTATTGGAGCATAACCCATGTTATTCATTTTATATTAACTGGACAAAATATATTTTTAGGTTCCCATTGTTGAAATCCACTTCTAATGGGATATGCAAATAATTGTAGAATACGGCACTACTGTTTTCACATTAACAATATCCCAACGTGAGATATCAATATTTTTTGTCCCTGCGAATATTCTGTCACGAGCAACTGAACACATGAGGATGGCAGACAGTGCTCTTTGCATTTGCTAAAATCAATTAGTTGGTTTTAGAAAACTATATAAAAACACTTTTTAGGAGTTTAGGTTAAGCAATTTTGCAGTGTTGGCGCCACAGCGACGCTCCTCAAACTTGACCTACTAATCGGCCTCACGCAGAGATTCACTTAGATGAGGTAAACTGCAAAGGGTGTCTGCATCAGACACTTCCCAGGACAGTGGCCGGTTCTCTCTAGGCGTCTGCTCTTAACGTGTGGTACATTCCTTTCAAGAGGTTAAAGAAAATCAATGATAGTTTGAAAGGAAGAGCCACCATAGGCTTTAAACATACTTACTTTTGTAGAAAAACAGCAAGTCGTGCAAAAAGACAATAAGGAGAATCAATGTTGCCTAAGGCTTGACAAAAAGAACACGATGTAAGAGCTTTGTTTAAACCACAGTGAAATTAAATTACGGGTGTAAGAAGAAGGGTAGTCCAATTATTACGAGGATAATTATAACTATCTGCCACTATAGCATGTTAACTAGAATATGGGCATTTCCGAATTAATGGGGCTTTATGAGGAAGAACGAAGGCTGCCATTGTGATGGCAGCGAAATTAATTAAAAAACGGGTAGAAGAACTGTGCAAATACTTGAAAAAATATCTAACGCGTGCTGCATCAAGGTACGTTTGGTGCCTTTGGAAAGGTATTTTTACGGCTGTCCAGAATTTGCAGATGTGATGGGTGCACCCGAGCCCTTTTGTTATCGTCTAATACATAAACATAACTCTACGTGCTCATTTTATTCTGCCAATGAAAAGCTAATAAAACATTAAGATCTGATCTAAATCAATAGACACACAAGTGATAATTGCCATGAGTGAGCCAAGAGACAATTCTATTTGTGGTGTGGACTCTAAAATGAATCAATATTACCATTCTGTATGGGCGATATTTTATTTACTAAACCAAGCTAGAGTAAGATTGTGTGTTTCCTTTGTAATATACATTTGTGGACCGATTCACAACCATGCTGGGACATAAGATTGTAGTTACAGTATAAATTAAAACAATTCTCACACCAAAGGTATAGCACTCCCAATAGAAAGTTCATGTGAACCTCCTTTAGCCCTGTTCTTCAGATTCGTGCTCTGCTTGCAAGATATGTGGATGTAGAGGCAGAAGCCACTAGAGAAGGCTAGAGCTAAACCACGGGTAGGCCATTGTTTCCCACCTAAAGACCTGATCACGACTGCTCAAGTGCTGACGCATACTCGGTCGCAGTGCCCCCAACAAGGGGTACTACAGACAATAACCCACATGACCAACACCTAAAGATGGCAATGCATTGAAGCAACTACAGAAACTTGCACTCAAATGGATAGTTGATTTCAAGGCTCTTTATTTGTAGATATTTGACTTGTCAGATTTACTCTGGGTACAGCACTAGAGAGCAGTCATGTATCTGAGAATCTTGACAAAAAACAACATAAATCTGATTTATGTAATCAAACATATGACCTATCCAAGTAACTAGTCCTTAAGTTCACCACAACTGACGAATATGGCCATAGGTGTAATTGCTTCGCTTGATGTTCTTCTTCTTCGAGTGTCTGTAAAAGCAGGGATGGATCTGGCCTGTTGTGCCTATCACATTTCAATGAAAGCATTGTTGGCTAGTTGTACCTTTTCATACAAAACGTCACCACCACCATTATTCCAAAGCTTTTGTAATAAAAAAAAAGTTAAACTTTGACATAAAAATCCTGTGTGATTAGTATGCGGCCTAATGTTATTTGGGTCAAGTGCTCACTGTGCCACTGGAATCAAGCAACTCCTGGCTGATGAGCCTATAACAAGGTTGACACTGGTCCTGGGTTGCTTGTGTATGTTTCAGGGAGGTCCAGACCTGGCAGTTGCTTCCCATTGAAGCAAGGTAAAGGCTTGTTTGCATATGGCTGGGTCCAAACTCAGGTGGCATGGTGAGCAAAAAAGGATGGATTGGGATGCGGCCGGAGCGATCGCCAGTGGCAGAAATGAATTCAAGCATTCCATCCCTCACTTTGTTTTTGATACCCTAAGTGTGATGGGTATGTCCAGATGTGGGCTGTGTGCTCACTGTGCCACTGCAATCAAGCTATTCCTGGCTGATGTGCCCTTAATAAGGTTGAAACCAGTTCTGGTTTGCTTATGTTTCGGTTTAGAAAGGACCAGGCCTGGCAGTTCAGGCTGGACTGTTTCCATTGGAGCATGGTAAAGGCGTATGCACCTATAGCTGAGTCCAAACCCAGTTGCATTACAGGCAAAAAGTAATGGGTTTGGATGCGGCCCAATCGATCACCAGCAGGTGAGATGAATCCAAGCATTCCATCCTTCACTTTGTTTTTGATACCCTAAACGTTCTAACAGCGGCATTTTTCATAATTGTGATTTAAAATCTGGCTGTATGATTAAAGAGGATTTTAAAAGGCCATTTATTTGAGTGTAAACAGCATATGTCTCTCTACATACAAACTAAAGATATCACTTATTGAATGTAATTAGGTAGCCCATGATAGTCAATGCGAGAGATAGGTCTTACAACATTGAAAAAAATGACTTTAGGAGTTTTTTACTGCCAGGACACGCAAACCTTAAGTATAGCCGTCTTACTTTTAAAATACAATGCACCCTGCCCTCTGAGTGGTTAGGACCTACCTTAGGGGTGACTTATAAGTTTTAAAATGGAAGCTTTAGGCCTGACGAAAGGTTGTATTTGCTATGTCAAAATGGCAGTTTAAAACTGTACTAAATGCTCAAAAGGCTGCAGTGGCAGGCATGTGATACGTTTTAAATGACTACTTTATTGAGTGGCACAATGAGAGCTGTTGCCGACTATTTGCATTTAACTGACAGGCCCTGGGTCCATTTAGTACCATTTACCAGGGACTTACAAGTAATTTAAATATACAATCAGGTGAATGCCAACTGTACCATGTTCTAGGGAGAGTGCATGAGCACTTTAGCAATAGATAGCAGGGAAAAAGTATACAGAGTCCTAATGCCAACCAAAACGAGTTCAGCAACAGAAGGCAACGATTTTGGATGGGGGGGTGTCCACAAAGGCTCAGGTCCCTTACCATCTTTTTCAGAGGCACCCCTGGACAGTCAGCATAAGAAGGTGAAGAGGATAGGTGAAGGGAAAAGTAATAGTGTAAGTGACTCATGGTAGGAAAGGGGAGTGCATTATTAGAAGATGTGACTCTGAGAAGTGGCAGAGTGTGAACGTGACAGCAGAGACTGTCAATGACAAGATAGAGATTGTAGTTCTGAGGAAGCTACAGGTCAGAGGCATTTACTCATAGAAGCCTTGTCATACCTACTGTGCAGCAAACATCTGTCCAAACACCCTGTCCTAGCCCCAGTCTAATGGTTAAGGTTTTGAAAGTGTCCTTATGGATGAAGGCCTGTCCTTCCTGCCACAGCTAGACACATTAGATAAAAGCTGTTTATTTCACCTAAAGTTGTTGAGACAAGAAATCAATTCTTGAATATTTTTTTTCAAACGTTGATTACAGCCTCCCCTGTATTTCATGACTAGGCAACTGAACACCCTTTACATGGGTCAGCATTACATTTCGTAAACTAACCCTGCAACACGTGGAGAATGTAGTAGCTCAACTGTTGTTCTGTATTCATCTGACAACCTGTTTTTCCAAGTTATGCAAATGTATGCCATCAGTGACATGTTCTCATATAACTCTGCTAAAAGTTTCAAAAGCACCGAAAAACATCTAAAAACCACATGATCACAACGATCAATATAAATGCTGTGTAAAACCCAATAACACATCATATGTTGTGAGCAGCATCTCTGTAATCAACAGCCTTGTGAAGTGATATTTTCGGAGGTATCAGCAGGGTCGCTTCAGGAAAGCCCGGTGGGGTGGTGCATGGCACGGCAGGGGGGGAAACCGACGGACAACGGAATAGGTATTATTTATTTATTTAATTATATCTATTCCAATGTTCATCGGATATCCCCCCGCTGCGCCCTGTCCCAATGCGCTTACCTAAGCCGGCCGCCACAGGGAGGTTTACATTACCATGGTGAATATGAGATACATGCATTCAAGCTTTCTTGCTTTGAAATTTAAAGACCCAGTTATTTTGAACGGAAGTATGCAATGAAAAAACAAATTGACCATGAAAACACAATAAATTAGAACTGCCAGTTCATTGAAGAATTGTGTAATTTTATAGACAAACTTTTTAGTATGTAACCACTTTTAATACCAATGTGATATTTAATCCAAAATTATGACAAAATAAATAATCTTATCATTGAATAAACAGACACAAACAAATATTATTTTCTTTGCGTTAATATATCTGTATCTTCTTTTATATATTCATTAGTTCAATGTTATAGATTTACTCATTCATTAATGTGTTAAGTTAATTGAAGGAGATTAAGGAGTAAAAGTTGCAACAAGAACTGATTGGCCTAATGTCGTTAATCGAGCTTCCTACAGAAAGAAATACCTGCTATCAGATGGCATTTACTATTGTCTTTTATGTCATGAGAACCAACAAGAAAATATTGTCTTCATTGATGCAACCATGTATGATATGACAAACTTTAAAGTTTATAAAAAATAGCTTCTTACTGAGCAAGGTCAACTCTAGGTTGTCAATTAGAAAATATGGTATCAACCAGAAAAGTTCAATTTAAAGAGTATCCTATATTATAGGAGTTTTGCATCTAGATTCTCAAAGTCTTTCAAAGATGTAATATATGTCATATAAGCATATTAATTATAAGATTCTGGTTAAGTGATTTTCATTGTCTGCTCACGACCGTTCCAACTCCTATTTCAAAATATCACATTTAATAGAATTGGGATAGTCAGTTCATCTCCCATACTCCGCTTAATCAAAAATATCAGCTGAAGAAGTACATTTTTATCATGAAACACGTGTTGGCCTACAAGACAATTTGAGAATAAACAATAAAATATATAAATTCATGATATATTCATCATTTCAACTACTGAGTATCAATTGTCAAGCCATAAGACCTCAAAATACAGTCTGTGTTTATTGGTGTTTACCCGATTAGTATATTTAATGTATGTTAGGTCCCTTGTAAAGTGGTATACCATAACCCAGGGTCTGTACTTCAAATGATACTAGTGGGCCTTAATCACTAATTGTACCACCCACATAAGTAGCCTTTCAAACCTGTCTCAGGTTTCCCTTGCAGTGCCTGTGTGTGCAGTTTACTTGCACTTCGACTTGTAATCTAAAACTACTTGCCAAGCCTTAAACTCCCCTTTTATTACATACAAGGCAACCCTAAGGTAGGCCCTACATAATCCTAAGGGCAGGGTGCTATGTAAGTAAAAGCTACGACATGTACCTTTATGTTTTTCATATCCTGGTAGTAACAAACAGAATTTTTCGTGTTTCACTACTCTGAGGCCTTCTCCTCTTATAGGCTAGCAATAAGACATCCTTAATACAGTCAGTCAAGGAAATGTTTATTTAGACCTTTGGTCATAAACACATAGCATATACAACCATATCAACTTTTTGTGATTACATCACACTAATTAAACAGCATAACATAATAGATAAACAATTCATTATATAAAGTCTTGGAAAATCAATGTACTTTAAAATAGACCCTATCTTCATATCATCATATCATCGCATACAATAAATTACTATCATCATAAGTTCCCTATAAATAACTAATCTATATACAGATAAAAAACCTTTTTACCAGAGATCATAAACCTTCCAAAGGCACCTGCCACATCCCAAAAAGGCATTTTGGTTAAAAATGCAATCTCCTGTGCACTCTTTTTAATGCCATATTTAAAAAAATGGACGTAAAAACGTTTTCAGTGCAATCAGAATTTTAACACAATCCAATGAGATATACAAAACATCACATTTAGTACTTAGGCCACATGTACAATTTCCCTCAGGATCAATCATGACCACGTTTATCTTTTCATTAATATAGCAGGGGATAATTCCAACCCTTAACCCTAACAATTCTCCTCCAAGCCAAGAATTAGGTAGTGCATCCAAATACATATGTATACCCTACTTACTTTTGCCACGAGTTAAACATAAAATACATATTTTTTCCTCTGAAGGTACGGCTTGTCATAATCTTGAGTGAGTTGCCTGTGTACAACCTTGAGCTCGGTCTTTACAAACTCAATTTGTAGGTTTTGAGGGCACAACTTAACTCTCATAGACCTACAAACATTATCTAAAATATTTGTAACCACATAAAAACATTTTAATTCACTTTGCTTTATTTTAATTTTACATCACTGGGAAACATTTCGCTCTTTCCCAGAACTCCAGCATGCATTAAGGGACAATGTATCAGCCCATCTCAGCCATTGGCTGACTTCAATACAAGTTATGGTCTGCCACCCTTTCACAAGGAACACATCCACACACAAAGTAGTGCCCTCTAGTGTCAGAGAATACTGTGGGGATTTTTATTTTTGGGGAGACTAAAAAACAGTTTTTCTCTCAGTAAATTATTTTTTTATTTTGATGGATCATGGCCCAGCATATTCCCAAACAATATAGTTTTGCAAAAACCATGATTATTTAAAACAAGAATTGCGAGAAGTCTGGAAGCCAATGCCAGAACTGTTAACTTTGTCAATGCTTGTTATTCTTCTTCACCAGCAAAGTTAGAAATCTACACCTGCTTTCCTCTCTGAGATAATTCACTGATTTAGGCCCTTAGTGCGAATGATTCTTCCTCAGATGCAATAATTATCATATCTAATAAAATATGATACTCCAGAGATTGTAATTTAACAGCTGCAATGATTATCACGTATTCCGAGTTTGCCCAGGTGCCATTGGGAAATAACATGGATTTTGGTGCCTGCAACATAAAAATTTACATTTCGTGGTATTTTCTGATTATCTGTCCCTCACTGCATTTCTGCTAGTTTAGCCGCCTGAAAGTCGCCTGGGGAAAATTGTGGGGGTGGGGCGTTCTTAGCTGCAAAGCTTGGAATTCCGGTATGTGCAGTGCAGGGGTCTTTTTTAAAGATCACTCTTCACAACTCAGCACTATGGCACGGTATGTGTTATTTATTAATTATCTTCCTTCAGTTTGTGTGGGAAGACCTGTTACGGTCCTTGTTAATGATATTTATGCATTTGCTTGTCTACTTGTGTTGAATAACACCTATTTTTTTTTAAAAAAGGCACACTGAAAACAGAAATGAGCAGAATTGATGAGGAATCATTTTGAGGGAGAAATTTAAATTTTAAGTACATTACTTAACACTATTTTAAAATGTAAATATCAACATGTACTCATGTGCACTTAAAATCAATTAAATACACCACATAAAAGAAGCACTAATGTAAGGTCATGTGACTTGCATGTGGTGGTGATATCTGGGCATGATATCAGATGTCGGCCCTCAAATACATTGCCTAATTGTTATTTCATAATTCGGATACCCGCCTGTGCAGGACCTGATAAAGTATTCGGATATTGTGTCTTTGCTTAAAGGTGGAAGGATGAAACTGGGATCTGGGCTATACATGATGACTATCAAACAGATTTATCTAGGACAAATCCCGCGGTGATTGAAACTAGAGCCTTGCTGACATATATGCCCCTCCAGCAAAACTAATTATGCTTAATGCGTGATTTGGGTAGAAAGTAGGGAATCAGTCAGACTAATGTGTTCATTCTCATTGGAAGCATACCTGTCCTGGTAAGGAATCTGCTGTTTACAGAAACAAGTGAGCGAAAAGCAGCCACGATAATCTCATTATCAAAAAACAATTTAACGAAAAGCATTTTGAAGACTATGAGCAATGTGCATGGGTGAATTGGCATACGTAAAACTGTTTGCACTGTTGGATTCTATTTACAAATTACCCAAAACACAGGAAAGCGTAGGTCTGTGCCCTTTACCTCTAGAGTAGTGCAGAGGCCGTGTGTTTTTACTACATGTTCATCCTTCCATTTACCAGCCTCACTCTATCATCGACGGACTTATCAGTGTCAATTTTTTTTCTATATGGAACACTGCATACTTTGATTGCTTCTAAGCGCTTACAAGAAATGCACAGTGTGTTGAAGATGTTGTCATCATTTTTGTCTGCGAGTGAATGACAAAGCACTCTATACTTGCCAAAAAAGAGCAACAGTGACTTCATTGAGGACACAGTCAGGGAGGGGTGGCAGGTCTGCTGCAGGGTACTTAAAATAGGTGAGTTTTGTTTTTATTTTTAAAAGTCTTAGGTTGAGTATGTTTTCAATATGGAAGGGAAGGTCAATAGACAGGCGAGGGCTGATTGCGGAGGATGGTATGTCTCCTCTACTCGTATGAGATCCCCATGGGATTCACCCCTTAGCACCCACCTCTCCTGTTAGGTGACAAACCGAGAAGGAAATTGAAATTGTCATTGTATGCTGCTGTGAAAAAGTCTGAAGGAAAGGGGTGGAGAAGCAGCAAAAACGTCCAAACGGGACAGCACCAGGAAAGAGACACAGGTGCAGTGGCGGCTCCTCCACTAAGGCGGAGGAGCATCGGCCCACTTCTTTTGTTTGCAGTGAAGCACAGAGAAAATAACGTGATAATACCTTGTGTTATGCATGAGAGGGCGAGGGCAGGGGAGGAGTGGTAGCAGCCTCCTAAATTGCGCAATGACTGCTTGGACGCCCAAAACTGTCTTGCGCACTTTGCATGTTCTCCAAGTAGGCTGCATTACAGTCTATGTGAAGAACATGCCCAGGCCTCCAGTCAGCGCCCAAATTCCGAAACACGGCACTCAGACCAATCACAGCGCTGCTAAGGCAGCTTTGTGATTGGCTGACTGGGAGCCTGGGTGTGCTCCCTGTGGCCAAGCGAGAGAGTACTACAGAGGAGGGACAGCAGTGGAAAGGTAAGTTTTAATTTTTAATCTATTTCTTCTTATAGCCGCTTCTCCCACGTCCTCCCCCCTGCGTTCCTCTCCCATACCTCCTGGGTACCCCGCCCCCCTACCGCTGATCCATGCCACCCGCCACTGCCGAAGGGGCCTGCCTTACATTCATAAGCAGAACAACACTTGATGGACGAAGGGATAAATGCAACTGAAGAGCAAATATAGCGGGCCCAATTAACAAAATAAGAATGAATAAATGCAATTTACACATTACTACATCTGGCTTACTAGAGACTTATGGAATTCTATGTCAGGACAGGAGGCTCCGATTATGCTTTCTCATTTCTTTAATGAAATGCTCAGCAGCCAATAAAAAACAAAACTACATTTCCCATGAACACCAGGGAATGACCATAGAGATGATGCTATAAAAGGTCCAAACATTAGTCTTTCTTCCTCTTTCTTTGCTGCTCCGCAGCCAGTTAAGTCTCTTTAACTTTATTCTGCTTCAATTGCTGTTATTACTATTGCTTACTGTTGTTATTCATACACTTGCCTTGTCTTGCGCTGCTTTGCTTTTAGTGCGCGGTGCTTGTGTATGTTTCTGGGACCCGGTTCCTCCTGCTGTGTGTACCGGTGTTTGTTTCGTCCGTTGGCGACGTGTTTCTTGGGAGCGTGGGTTCACCTCCCTGCACCTGGCCGTTTGTGCCCGGTTGCTGTTTGTGGAGCGGGAGCAGGGGTCGCCAGCTCACACGGGGAGCGCGAGCGCTCTCGAGCCGGTGTTCAGTAGCGGCAGCGTCGCGCATGCGCACTGCATTATTTCCGGTTTGAGGCTCTTTTTCCTCACGCTGGTTGAGTGAAGGACCGCTTTGACAGCGCTCACGCCCACAGCTCTGAACTTTCGACCCCGTTCGACGCCGGAGCACAGGAAAGTGTTTTGGTTGTTACCTTGTGCATAGGCTCTGCCTAGAGTGATTTTTTTGTGGCAGGCTTGTCTCCCTCCACGTGTACTTGTTTTTTTCTTGAGTTTTACCTCAAGTTAGCCTGCCTGGGGTGTTCACTCCCCCTTATTTGTATCTTAGATACTCCATATTGTGCCAGTCATCTTGTGGGCTCTGAATCTCTGCACACCTGTGCAATGGCGGATTATTATGAGGATGACGATGACTGCTTCTATCATGAGGAAGAGGAGGACACTCTTGAATATGACCTGGTGGAGGAGTTAGATAAGGGTGTGCAGTTGTCTGTCAACAAAGCTCTTGTTCGGGCTATCAATCCCCTGAAGCGCCACCTGAACCAGTATGCGGTGCAACAGGGTTGGTTGCCTCCTTCACAGAAGACCGCCAAATCTCCACATAATCCTCACAAGTCGGACTTTCAAAGACTGGTGAAGACTTTGAGTACGGAGGCGTCCAAGTCTTCCGTTTCTCGTTTTGCTGAGGACTCCGACCATGCTCAAGCCTCTTCTGGTACGGACTCTCCTCCCAAGAAGCGACTCCGCAAGGAGCATTTTGTCGACGCGCCTGAGCGTCCCACCGTTCTGAATTTTGAGCCAGAGGACATTGTTCATCCGAACTCATCGTCGTGGTTGCCTGCTCCGGCAGTAGCCGCTTATTTGGAGGCTCATATTCGTCAGCCTTTTGAGGCGTCGGTTCGGGCCAGGCTCCGTTCCGAATGCCCTAGGCCTGACCTTGCGGACCACCTGGCCGAGACCCCTGAGGTGGATCCGATGATGGTCACTTACCTCAAGAAGTATGCGAAGGACCCAAAAAAGGGTCTGGACCGTTCCTGGCGGTCCGTCCAGGATAAGTTGCTCGACTTACTTGGTCCCCTGTCCAAGATTCTGGATTTAGGTTTCAAGGCGAAGGAAGCTTCGGCTCTCGTGGACCCGGATGAGCTCATAGAGTGGGCGCAGAGGGCAGTCTGCCAGCTGGGGAATGTTAACTGCGCAGTTTCTGCGGAACGGCGTAGGTCAATTCTACTAAAATTGGATCCAAAGTTGGCGGAGTTGGCGACTTCGGAGGCGGGTCCTGAGGCACAGGGCCTTTTGTTTGGTCAGCCGTTCCTGAAGGAACTAACAAAATTTGTGTCCGCCTTCAGCGGCATTGATAAAGCCCAAGCCTCCTTACGCCGGGCCATGCGTCCGGTTTTTACCAAGGCCGGACGACAACGGGGACGATCGTTCGGCCGTGGGTCGCAGCAGCAGTCCCAGAGAGGAGCCTCGCAGCAGCGTGGGGGCCACTATGAGTCAGGATACTCCACTCGTGCCAATTTCTACCCGTCCCGAAAAGGAAAGGGCCAATACGGAAAAGGGCCGATCTGGCGGACAACAAGGCCATTACCAAGATGCCGGCACTACAGGTGAGCCTAATTCAAGCATGCGATGTAATGCTGGGGGGCAGAGTGCAGTTTTTCCTAAACAATTGGCGCTTGATCTCCACAGATGCATGGGTGCTAGAAACCGTACAGGGTTTCAAAATAGAGTTCTATCACCCAGTGCATCAGACCCGTCTTCCCCCTCCTATTCTTTTTTCCCGTCCCGCTCAAGTTTGTCTCTCAGAGGAAATCGAGGTTCTCCTCAAAAAAGGAGCGATTGTTCCAACCGAACGCCATCCGAAGGGCTTTGTCAGCTCAGTCTTTCTGGTCGAGAAGAAGGGAGGCGGGTCTCGCCTGGTTCTCAACCTGAAAGACTTCAACAGCGGGGTAGTGTACAGGCACTTCAAGATGGAAGGCATCCATCTCTTGTGGGATCTCCTTCGGGAAGGGGATTGGATGGTCCGTCTGGACCTAAAGGATGCGTACCTATCAATCCCGATTTACAAGCCTCATCGTCGATTCCTCCAGTTTCAATGGCTGGGGCATTGGTACGAGTATCAGGTTCTCCCATTCGGCCTTTCGTCAGCACCATGGTGTTTCACGAAATTACTGAGGCCGGTTGTGGAACATCTACGTTCACGGGGAGTCAGACTGATCATATATCAGGACGACATTCTCCTTATGGCGGATTGCCCTCTCAGGCTTCTGCAGCATCTGGAGTGGTCCATCGAGCTCTTGCAGTCGCTAGGTTTTCTGGTCAATGTTCCGAAGTCGGTTTTGACCCCCTCTCAATCTATAGATTTTCTGGGCTTTCGGATAGACTCTGTGACTTGCCAACTTCTCTTACCAAGTCAGAAGCTTCGCTACATCAAGAGGGAATTGACGTCTGTTATTTCCAAACAGACTGTGTCGTTGAGGTCATTAGCTCGTGTGGTAGGCCTTCTAGCATCCTCCATTCAGGCGATTTTTCCGGGTCCTCTACACTACAGAGCGATGCAACGCCTGAAGATTCAGCATCTCCGAAAAGGCCTCCGCTATTCGGATCAGATTCCTCTTTCGGAGGAGGTGTGGGGGAAGATGCAGTGGTGGCTGGACCACATGGAGGCCTGGAACGGTCGAGCCCTGTTCGGTTCGTCTCCGGAACTGGTGATCAAATCCGACGCCAGTCAATGGGGTTGGGGAGCCCGTTGCGGATCTGTCTCGACGGGGGGACGTTGGTCACCCCAGGAATTGTCTCTCCACATAAATTGTCTGGAACTCCTTGCGGGTTCTTTTGCGATCAGGTGTTTTTCTCCCCTTCAGACGAATTGTTGCATTCTTCTTCGAATGGACAATGTGTCCGCAGTCCGCTATGTCAACAAGCTGGGCGGGACTCGGTCCAAGGTGTTGGCGGAGATAGCCAAGGATTTTTGCCATTTTTGCCCCCAACGGAAGATCACGGTTATTGCAGAGTATCTTCCGGGTCGCAACAATCAGATTGCGGATTGGCACTCCAGACATCTCCGAGATTTCAGCGACTGGAGGCTTCATCCTCGAGTCTTCCGTGCCATTCTTTGGCAGTGGGGCCAGTGTCATTTAGATCTGTTTGCCTCTCGCCTCAACGCGCGACTTCCCCGGTTTTACAGTTGGAGACCGGATCCCCTGGCTCTGGCCACGGATGCTTTCCTGCAACAGTGGCCATCGACTCTCTGTTATGCGTTTCCCCCATTCCTGATGCTTCCCAGGGTGTTGGCCTACGCCAAACGGTTTCGGTCAGAGTTGATTCTGATTGCTCCTCTGTGGAGGGCTCAGGCGTGGTTCCCAGTTCTCCTGGAGATGTGTTGCGCGCCTCCACTCCTTCTTCCCCTGAAGTGGAATCTGTTGCGGGATCCTCTCGGGGAGCCGTATCGCCTCATTCTGGCCGGCTCTCTCCAGTTGCTGGCATGGCAAATCTCGGGTATCGTTGGTCGATCCCGGGCATTTCTGGCGACGCTGCCAAATTAGTAACGCCTGGTCTCCCAATACTCACAAGCGATATCGAGGGGCCTGGAACCGCTGGTGTGATTGGTGTGTTCAACGGGAGGTTGATCCCGTTTCAGCGGATGTCAGTATGATCATTAATTTTTTGACTTCTTTAGCCACTTCAGGTCTAGCCTACCAAACTGTTAATAGTTTTCGTTCTGCTATTTCTGCTGGACACGTCCACATTGATGGTAAGCCTGTTGGTGAACATCATTTACTTTCTAAACTGCTTAAAGGGATTCGTCTTGCGAAACGTCCTACTCCCAAATATGTTTCTTTATGGGATGTTTCTGTTGTCCTGTGGTTTTTGGAAGCCTGGCCTTCGAATCTTTTACTGTCTCGTAAACAATTGTCTGCGAAATTGGCCATGTTACTGTGTCTAGTGTCTTGTAAACGCGTTTCTGATATCCGCGCCTTAGACCTGGAGGGTCGCAGTTTCACTCCCGAGGGTGTTACGTTCACTCTCTCTAGGAGGACTAAGTCTAATACTTCCTCCATTACGTATCCTTCTTTTCCTGATCATCCCAACCTTTGTGTTGTCCAGTGTTTGAAGGATTATGAGGTGAGTACCGCTTCTTTGCGTACTGACATGCAGGGTCAATTGTTGATTGCCTTGCAGAAGCCTTTTCGCCCTGTTGCACCTGCTACTCTGGCTCGCTGGGTGCGCTGGCTCATGTCTGAGGCAGGCATTGATGTTTCTGTGTTTGGGGCGCATTCTGCAAGAGGGGCAATGGCCTCTAAGGCCTTTTCCATGGGTGTCACACTTTTTGATATTATGAAGGCTGCAGATTGGTCTTCGGACTCTGTTTTCAAAAAGTTTTATTATAAACCTATTGTAAGTGTTGCTTCTGTTGTGGTGGACCAGCTTTGAACAAGCATAATCGGAGCCTTCTGTCCTGACATAGAATTCAAAATTTGCAAACATTCGTGACAAGAATTTTCAATTCTATTAAGGACTAGGAGGCGAGGATTATCCCACCCATTGTTATGACTCTGTTACATTGCTGTACTGTGTAATACTTGCATACCTTTGCTGATTTATGTCTAATTGTTCTTTCCCCCCCCCCTTGATTTGATTCCTCTCCATTATTTGGATGTTACGGCTCTGTCTCTTTTTTCAGGTTCAGACCAGAAATTATCTTGCTCTTCTTCGGGAGCCTCCTGTGTTTCCTAGTTCTCGGACCCGAGATTCCTCCTTCCTCTGTTACCAGTTCCTTTGGATTTCGGCAGCGTGCTTGGAATTGCTGTTGCTGCTTTACTTAGGATTGTTTTTCGATGTTGACCTGTTTCCACAAAGAAAGAGGAAGAAAGACTAATGTTTGGACCTTTTATAGCATCATCTCTATGGTCATTCCCTGGTGTTCATGGGAAATGTAGTTTTGTTTTTTATTGGCTGCTGAGCATTTCATTAAAGAAATGAGAAAGCATAATCCTCGCCTCCTAGTCCTTAATAGAATTGAAAATTCTTGTCACGAATGTTTGCAAATTTTGAATTCAGGAGTACTGCAAAGTGAATAGCAGCAAAATATTTATGAATGGGCCCCATAGCCTGGCGTGACACTGCGGATCACTGCGGATTATGATGATCGAAACCCATGCAAATCTGCATCACAGGTGCTATTAGCAAGGGAAACATCCAGAGTTTAAAAAATAATGGATTTTAAATAGATTCTGATAGCAGCATGCAACTTTTTGTTACAGGAAATATGTCATAATTATGCTTTTATCTGTATAATAGACGCTTGCCTATTCAGGTGCCTTCTTGAGTAATGCACTGATTGCAGTGAATAGGACTTCTACAGTTCACTCTATACAGAAGAAATAACAATACAAAAGCGTCTATGAAAAATCCATATTATGCGAATCCTCTCTGTGATCTAATGAAGTTATAAATTACATTTCATCATCCTGTCCACTGTTCTTTTCCTTTAAAGGAAAAAATAAAGCATATTCCTCTCGCAGAGCAGGCGCAGCAAGCAGCGCAACATGTACCAGAACTGTTTTTCACATGGTTGAGCCGGGGTTTCAATAAAAAAAGATAAGATAAAATTGTCTGCAGCTAACAGATTAGATGCTCCCCACGTTACAGGGATCTAGCAATCTTTGGGAATCGCAAAATGACTGCTCAGGTTCCAAAAGAACAAAGTAATAAACATTAGCTAATCATATTGAGAAGCTAATGTGTGTCTGACTGATTGCAAGCAGCTGTCCACCAATTTGATAAGTCGTCTCTGAATGTATATAAATGCTGCATATATATGATGTAACTTTTCGATTCCGCCCAGGACCGCCCTGCTCTGGAACAGCATGGGTACGAACCTCCAGAACTCCGGTGCAGATTAGTAATTTATTGATATTACGGCAAAAGCACTAACGCCACGCGTTTCAATCCTTGCTGACGGGGCTGACCTAACAAACAATTACTTTTTTATACGTTTAGTTTTCAAACCTAACATAATACAACAAAGAAAGAATGGACTGAATACATCTCAGTAAGAACGGTCGCTATTTCTTAGTGTGAAATTACAGTTGAATTAAATAGAAGATATCTCTGATTCCAACAAATTAATAATCTTATACAGTCACAAGAAATTATTATCTCTAAATGTACTTAAATAGTACATGGGGACAAACATGTATTAATAACAAGACACAGATCATTCTTTTCTTCTATTCTCGCTCTGATACCCTAGTAAGTGCTTAGAACTGTGTACATTCTAACAGACTTCCTTACAGTGTATAAAAAACTGCATTACCTCAGTATAGAATTGCAAAATAAAACTGCATAATATACAATTTTTACGTCGGTGTAATACCATATTGACCACAAGTATCTTTCAAAATGTACTGAATATTCCCCAAGTTGACTTATTATTCCTTGATTCTTGTGTGGTTAGCTGGCTACTCTTATCTACAGATGAATCTCTACCATGTGGCCACCCCCTGTGTATTTAGGTAGAAGTTTTACCTGCAAACAAAAACAATAAAGTTCACAATAAAGTTTTTGCAAAACATCAAATTCAAAACAAGAATAAAAAATACGACTAAGTCTCAGAGCTGGCAACAATTTCAGACTACAGCCGCACAAAGAGCTCGAGATACATATTCAAGCCCTGTGGCTGCTTGCTATCTATTTTCAAGATATATTTGGATACAAGCCTTCTAAGTTCCTTTTCTCTGTCTGCAACTCTTCTCTTTTTAGGGACACTGTCTATCACACGTGTATTTTAACAGCTTATGGTCACCTTCATGTACTTTGTGGAAGTGTCGTGCCACCGGATAACTGGCGTTATTATTTTTAATAGGTCTCAAATACTATATAAATAAATGCGAAGTTATAGTGGAACCTTTGGGCGCAAAGCCTTAAAACAAAGACGTGCTCTTGCAGGAAAATGCACAGCTATGATTGGCTGGCAGCCATCGTGGGACTCAGCTTAAACTATCCCCCCCCCCACCCCCCAAAACGTGAAAATAAAGAAAAAGGGGCAGGGTAGAAATACCCTGACTCCCAAGCCATGGTGTCAGGGTCCCCCTGGGACCCCGCCACACCATAAAAGCATATTTAAAAAATCAAATTCCTGCAAAATTGCAATAATCGCAAACTTGTGGCAAAAAAGCCAGTGAGGGCTCCCTTCCTTGCTTTACAATAACCCCAGTTGGAGCAGGTCCGTGGGGCATATGGTGAATGAAGTAGGGGGCATATAGGGCCTACCTCCCTGGGCTTAACAAACCCCAAGGACCGCCTCATACTGGGGCACTTTTAACTATGAATGTGAGAAGGGCCCATTGAGCCCACCCCAGCCCCGAGGACCGCCACCTCCATGAGGAAAATGTAAGTTATGTGGAGGGGCCTCATGGACCCCCCTGCCCTAGGGACAACCACCTCCTGGTGCCACAGTTTTTTTTATTAATACAAGGGACGTCGTAGGGCCTCCCCCTGCAGCCCCAGGGACCGCCACCTCCCCGGAGCTAAAATACAATAATTAGGGGGGTCTATTGCGGACGCCCAGTCCTTGAAACCAACAGATCCCCAGGGCAAACTGGAACATAGGAAGGGGCCATGCGGCCCCCCTCCATGAGCCCTACATAGCCCTGGATATCGCCACTCACCCCCAGGGCCAGCTCCAGCAATGCCCCGGGTGCCCACCCTTGGGACATTACTGTTAGCTATGGCATGGTGGGAACACCGCTTCTGCCATGCCATAGCAAACAAGTGCTCCACTTTGAGAAAGCAACAGCATTTTGCTCTTGCTTGCTCAAAGCGGAGCACTTTTCTTTTTACAAACAGGGAGCTGTATGTCAGCAGCTCCCTGTGTATAAAATGCAATGCCATATCCTGAAGGAGGCGGGGAGCAGGCAGGGACTGCAGGGCCTTCAGGATCCCCCGTGGACTCCAACATTGGCAGTGGGTGCCCTGGGTTGGGACGGGAGTGCCCACACTACTGGCTGGGACCTGCTGAATAGGATCCCCGAGGTCCGCATGGCCCCCCTCCCCTATTTTTAATACATTTTTAAGAAAGGGGGCAAGCCTCTGGGGATGGAGTCCTTGGGGCCAAAAATGGCGTCATGGTGGGCTCACATGGCACCCAAACACTTTTTGTGATTTTTTTAAATGGGGCGGGCCACGGGCGGATGGGATCCCTGGGGCTGAAAATGGCTCTTGAAGGGGGGTATCCTCAGCCCCACTCCCTTTAAATAAAAGAATAATTGAAAAAAAGAAAGGCCGGGCCCAGGGATTGGTTCCCCAGGGCCAAAATCAGCCCGAGGGGGGCAGCGAGGCACTCCTCCCTTTTAAAAAAGAAATCTAATTAAAAAAATTGCCTTGACCCAAATGGTCCAGGGAAGGGGGGCCGCAAAGCCCCCCTTCCTAGAAAATAGAAAAATGTAAGTAAAACAAAAGTACTGGCAACTCGCTGGACTACTTTCTCCACCACTCTGCAAACACACCTTCTGGTGTGCTGCTGGATGGGGGATAAAGTACTCTTGGGTGCTGAGGATTCTTAGAGGCCAACAAGGACTACTGGTACCTCCAGTGTGCCTCACACAGTGGGATTGCTGAAAGGTGGTTGGAGGCCACACACCCTTTCTTTACCACTCTGCTAACGTTCCTCTCAGTGCACTGCTGGTCGGGGGTGAGGTCTCCTTGCCTCCTGAGGGCCTCTGAACTAAAGTGGACTTCTTACCCCAACCAGCAGTGCACCTGGAAGTGCATTTGCAGAGTAGTTGAGAAAAGGGCATGGCCTCTGACCACCTCTCAGCAATCCAGCCTTGTGGGTCTTACTTTACCCAAACAATAAGGATGTAACAGGAGAGCTAGTTGGCGCCCAATAACTCTCAAGAGCCAAGGGGACTTCAACCACCAACTAGTAGTGGGTCAGGAGGCCTGTTTGCAAAGTGGTGGAGTCACCAAAAACCCCTCAGCAAACCACTGGGGGGAACTTGCTGGAGGTAACAGTAGGGGTAGTTGGCTCCCAAGGACCTCCTACTTATCCCCTCATCCCCCTACTAGTATTGCGCCAGGAAGAGTGTTTGCAGAGTGGTCGAGAAATGGAGCGTGGCCTCCTGCCAGGTCGCAGCAATCCTGCGGTGTGGGACTTACTTCAGATAATAGGACAGGTTGTTGACCCCAAGCACGTCTTTGGGGGCCAATTACCCCTCCTGTTGTCTCCAATAAGTCCCACAAAGTGGGATTGCAAAGAGGTCTTCAGAGGCCATGCCTCCTTTCTCCACCTTTCCTCAAAGATGGCTCATGTGCACTACTGGATGGGGAATGAAGTCCACTTTACTCCTGAGGGGCCTTGCGGGCCAAGAAACCTTCTTTTACCTCTTGTAAGTCATACAGAGCGGGATTCCTAAGAGCTGGTCAGAGGTCTAGCCCCCTTTCTCCACCACCTCTTTTTATACAGTAATATACTTTGTTCTCTGAAGGCAGAGAGTGTCTGTGCCCAGACAAAACCAGTTCTGTCCTCACTGATGCAGCTTCGTGGCAGGAGGTGGAGACAGCATTGTGGAAGGCAGGCCAGGCCCATTCAGGTGAAAGGAAATCTCCTCCCCTACTATAAATGCAGCCCAGGTCTATTCAAACCAGCACTGGCACATCCAGACTCTCTGGAGCTACTGCACCTCCCAGCCCCTGACACGCTAAAGCCAGTCAGTCAATACACATCCTGGCAGAAGCACACTGGATGGCTAGGCAAGAAAATATCACTTTCTAAAAGTGGTATTTTCAAACACAGAATGTAAAAATCACCTTCACTAAATGATTTATTTTAACATTCTGAGTTCAGACATACTAAACTTTATTTTCCTACCATGTTCCCAGGGGTAATTATGGTTATAAGATGTTATAAGCAAACTCCCCATTCTATCCTAGGGGAACAGGTAGCCTTGCAAAAGTGAAAACTGAAATTGGCAGTAATGTACTATCAGGACATGCCACACACATCAGGGCATATCCTACCTTTTGTATACATTGCACCCTGCCCACAGGGTTACTTTGGGCCTACCTTAGGGGTGACTAACATGTAAAAAAAGGAAAGGTTAGGGCGTGGCAAGTGGGTGCACTTGCCAGGTTGACATGGCACTACCAGACTGCACACAAGCTCTGCAATGGCAGAGTTACATTTATAGACTGCCTATGTGGGTAACATAATCAGTGCTGCAGCCCACTAGCAGCATTTGATTTACAGGCCCTGGGCACACACAGTGCACTGTACTAGAGACTGACTAGTAAATCAAATATGCCAATCATGGCATCACCAATCCATAACAACAAATTACAAAAGGAGAACTTGCACTTTGGCACCGAACAGCAGTGGCAAAGTGCCCAAAGCATCAAGACCAGCAAAAAGAACTCTAACACACAGCAAAAACGCAGAAGGAAAAAGGCAAAAATACAGGGGAAACCAATGCCAATCATGCCAGGTCTAACAGAGGGTTACCCCGGGTCACAAGGATGTCAGAAATATGTACATGCAAAAAATATTGACACATTTTTGCAGCATTGTGGGCGGAGGTCAGGTGGGTAAAACCAATGTCAAATGAAATGCACTTCTTGAAAGAAATTAACATGTAAAGCAATACATCCAGTGAGTGTTGTGAATCACGGGTGGTCTGAAGGCTATCACTCCCACAAACACACTCACTGTGCACTGATACGCGGCACAACACATTTCAGGCAGGGCTGTACGGAATGCGTTCGCATACATACATACTCAGCACCGTAAGTGGTGGAATTGATACCCAGCGGGCCAATTGATGGCACACTACGGAGCCCATGGCCCTAGCCTCTCTCCACCCACCAGCTCACCCTTACTGCCCTGTGCCCACAGATGGAAGATAACCAGCCTGCCCTCCTGATACTAGGTTGCACACGGACAAAATCACACTTAGTCAGGGTCCCAGGGAAGCAGGTTGGGGTAGGTGTCAGGGCTAATTAGGAAGATGTTGTCAAAGGGGGGTTTTGGCGGCCACTGGAAAAGTTCACCCACAGGATGCAGAGCAGAAGCAAGTGGAGAGTAATAGTCACTCAAAAGGGTCCCACAAAGGCCTTCTGGCACCAGGCAGTTCTGTGAATAACAAAGTGATCATGTAGTCTCATGACCCACTTCCGAACACTCTCGGAAGCATTCCTCCAGCCCAGTCAATCCCTCTCACTACCCAAGCTAGAGCCGGGCAATTCTACCTGCCAACGCAATGTTGTCGGAGGCTGGGTGAGGAGAGGGCAGTTGGTCCACCGCACTGAGGACAGAAAACAGAATAATGTCTCAATGGGGAAAGAAGCTGGGGTGCCTCTCAGAGGAAGGAGGCACCCACTCAGGTACACGTTGATCAGAGCCACACCCAGGCAATCAGGTCACAATGTCTGGTGCACATTGATACCGATTGCACCAGACAATTCTGGTCACACAAAATAAAGAGTTGAAAATTTGGTACATCACTTGAAATGAGGCACAACGTCTGTTGCTCATTGATGTAGGTTGCACCAAGCAATTCCAATCACACACACAGGCGCAAGTTTAGCAATGCCTCACAAGGTAGAATGAGGTACCGCTATGGTTATGCCCCCACCTCCGAGGGTCGCAACATGTGAATAGGATACCTCATGCAATGAGCATGCAGTTGGCATGTTGCACGAGAGAGATGCAGCACGATCGACAAAGCATTTCACACAAGATCCCGCAACCAATGAATCCACTGACCATAAACAAGACGCTTTCCCGTGCTGAGGTCCCAATGATACAAGGGCCACATGCCTTAGATGTGAGCCAGACTTCTGGGACTTCACACAAGGCAATCCGGTCTTCAGACACAATTCTTAGTTCCATGCTCACGCTACCACTTGATGTCCAGCAGGCGATGTGGGCACTTAAGATGGCACTGCCCTCCAGATGTTACAAGTAGACAGGGTGGGTCGCTCAAAGGAGATCTTTGATGTCCCTGAGACCTATGAAAGAACAGGGGGTAAGCCACACACCATTGGAGAGCACACTTTAGGCTGCCCCACAGCAGCAAGTCGTCAGCCCAGGCAAGCCACTTTTCAGGAAGGGCACAGAGTCCATTTCAATGGCAGTGATCCTCCTTGTGCATAACAGATTCCTCTGGCAGTATGCACCTCGCAGTTCCAGGTTCTCCGGTCTCATGTGCCCACAAGGGTTTCTCTGCCCTGCTGATGTATGACATCATACTGTAGTGTTCCTCTGAAGTTGGCAGTGATTTAAAGGGTCTCCCTTTGAACCACAGATGACACCCATAAATTGCAGTCTTGTCTGCCTGGAGGCAGTGAAATGCAGATCTAAGGGCCTTTTTTATGAGGCCCTTATGCCACCATTGCATCAATTTTTGTGATGCTGTAGTGGTGTTAAAAATGTGCCACACTGTGCCATATTTACAAAGTAATTCAACAACAAAACATCTGCCAATACTGGGTATTGTTCAATTAATTTTTAGTCTAACCTATATGAAACAAACATAGAGGTGCGTTTTTCTGTTTACGTCACTAGTTTATTTATTTATTTAAACACTAGTGGAAGAAATTTTCTTTTTGTTATCTACAGCAATTGATATACAGATATATGTCCATTTTTTTGACATTAGACCTTTAGGATTTGTACTGCTTTTGTTGGATGAATGTAGATGGATGAATGTTTTGGGCAGTGTGCAAGTTTGGATGTGTGATAAAAATGTTGGTAAATTGTTTTTTGTATTACTTGTAAACATGTCATTGCATTGATCTTGTGTTTATACACCAAACATTGGTTTCTAATGAAAATATAACAAAAAGAAAATTTCTTCCACTAGTGTTTAAATAAATAAATAAACTAGTGACGTAAACAGAAAAACGCACCTCTATGTTTGTTTCATATAGGTTAGACTAAAAATTAATTGAACAATACCAGTATTGGCAGTTGTTTTGTTGGTGAATAGTTTGGACTCAGCCTTGCTGGTTAGGAGTCATGACCCTGTGTCGTTGTAACTATATTTACAAAGTAAAGCATCAATGCAAATGCGTCACTTTGTAAACCCCTGTGCTACCTTATACCTGCGGCAGGTATAATGTAGCATGGTGGGTGTTCCGGCATGGAAAAAGGCTTGTAGAAATGTTGTCGTGAAATCTCTGAAATTTCAATGCAACACTTCTATGGAAACAGCGCGTAGAATCCTGATGCCTGCTTGAAGCAGGCGTAAGGGGTGACGCAGTGCATTTCACATGGGGCTTGTCCAATATAAAAGGGCACATTCTGGGAATTGCATCTGTTTTCAGACACACTCTAGCAATTCACCATTGTTGTGCCTATAAATACATCAGAATTATTGATGTATCTGTAAATCCTTGCGACATTGAGAGCCGTATAGTAAATATGGCGCATCCATGATGTCCCAAGAAGGGCGCACTGAAATGTGTTGCATTGCTGTTTGACTGCAGTGATGCAACACTTTTCATAAATGAGGCCCTTAGGGGCATATTCGCAAGGAGCTATCGCCGACTTAACGGCACTTTTGCGCAGCCAAAGTTGTGATAAATTTACCACCCAATTCACAAGCTGGTACTAACAGCCCCCAGCACCAGTTTACCCGTGACAGCAGTCGCAAAAAATATCGCAATGGAGGACCCCCGCAAATATCGCTAATGAGATGCAGAGTAGGCGTTCCCGTGCCAAAAGCCGTGACAATACCACACCACAACTTTCACAATGACCAGACAGAACCGCGCAAAAAAAAAAACACGCGATAAGCCGCGTTAGCAGCAGGAAATTTACACCTGCTCTGACCTGGTGTAAAGTTGGACCACAGTCTGCACCACAAAAGGGAGCACAGCCCACAGCCACACCTGAAGACAAACAGATGCCATGGAGCAACTGAACATGCAGCACAGACATCCAAGAGGGCCACAAAACCCACCGACAGCATAACCAGGCCCACAACACCCTCCCTTTCCGGGCTCACCCCCAAACCCGGACCAAGAAACTGCCCACCAACACCACGAATCACAAAACAAATATGTTGCAGGAAAATCAACATACAGGCATCGCCAGAAAATGAAGAACCAGTCATAGAGCAATGCAATCACCAACACAAAACACCATACAAACAAAAGACAAAACAACAATTTGGATGAGTCCTAGCGGATCCACACTGGACAATCCGTAGGACATAGCCTGGAAGACGAAATCAAACAGAAGAAGGTGTGCCATGCGCCAAACAAAGGAAAGAGAGGGAGAGAGCGAGGGAGAGAGACGGAGTGAGATTGCACAAGCAGCGCAAGGCCTTGCAGGGCACCTGGCATCACATGCCAACATGTGTGTGTGTATCGCCATCAGTACACCATGAGCTCAAGGCTGTGTCCCAATCTCAGCCACCAAGCCACATCACATTCCGAAACTGCAGGTAGTAGTCAGACAAACATCAGGGATGAAAGCTCCATTGCTCCAATGCAGAAAGTGGGAGGACACCTGCACCTCTGACCTTCGTCCTGAACGCGCCTGGAACACCCTGAGAGAGATGCCATGGCAGATGTGGATGAGTCCTACACCACGCATTGCGCAAAATAGCTATCTGACTGATCCGCACCCCACGCACAGAAGTCCCTGCCTGAGGTACCGCTGTATGGAATGGCCTTGACTGTCACAGAAACAGCAACCCATTCAGTCCAACGTTGCACACACATTCAAAACATTGCTCAGAGCTGTGGCATATCCTCCACACAACTGCCGCAGTACAGAAGAGTGCCGATTCCACAAGACGCAACAAGACAATGGCAGGCCATACCGGGCACATGCACAACCCCATCACGTGGAACAGTACCGTGCAAGTATGCTGCATTTACTGGGTGCAGTGCCACTGGCAGTGCTGCGGATCAGTTACTGAGTCAGCTTCCACATTGCCTACGTCACCTGTGTCCAGCCCTGGTTCCACTGCCGAACATGCAGATTCGAGTGTCCCATAGATGTCTGCCTATCCAACACAACCGTAGATGAATTGGACTATTACTTGTGTCTGCACCCTATGTTGGATCACAAACAGGAGTGAAACTGAGACCGACGTGCATGGGATGCCTTGACATAGTGTATATGTATTGACAGTTGTGCATGGGAGATTGCACAATTCCTCATGTGCAGTGAGCACATAGAGGCACTTCCCTATTGGCCTGTCTTGTGGATTGGTGAAAGGCCAGGCAAGTTAATGGATTGGCTCACCCTGGTGTTCCATGAACACGGCAACGACGTCCTATTGGAACACATTGCATATGAATCTGCTCGGGCATTCATGGATAAGTAACTATGTTCCTGCAGCCACATCCGATTGTTACCCACAACACAGGTCCCAACAACATGTTGCATTGTGGGGATTACTCACATATCCCACCACAACAGAGGACACGTCTAATATCATCTGAACTCTGGCTGCATGTGCATGAAACAACGCATGTATATACACACCTGTGCAAGGTGAGGCTGGTCCATGGTCGTAGCAACACCGCTACGTTTGGCAACGTTGCCAATTTGGACACACTGCTGGGGTACAGCAATCAGACAGCACTGTGGCACGACATGTGATTCTGTCGGACCCTTTCACCCAAGCACTGTCAGCAGAGCAGACAATAGGCGCACTCCTGTGGCGGAGAACTATGCAGATCCCATGGGCAATGATTTGTGTCCCCTCACACGGGGCTATGGGCAAACGCCAAGCAACACATGACTCATCCAGCAAGGCAAGGTGGGCTGGGAGCGTTGCCATCCATGATGATTTTCGTCCATTGTTGCAACAACAATGTACGAGCCTCAACATGTACCCATGCTGTGTGCAAGTGTCTTAAGCATATCCCTGCCTCTTTTGGCCGTTGCCTCATCCGTACTGACACGCACATGCCAATAAAGTCTATGTCATCCCCACTGATGTCTAACTGTGAGGTGTGTTGATTTAATTGTCCACTCGTGTGCCACAATGAGCACTGTCCCTACACAGGGAGTGATTGACTTACACATGTGCAATGGTGGTGTGTCCCTTTTGCAAGTTCAACCTGTGAGACAGACATTGTTTTAGGATAGGTGCGGGCCGACATGTGCACTTACGTGACTTCAGCAATCTGAGTATGGTGTGCAACCTCTGACCATGTGGAGAAATGTCATAAATCATTGCAGAATGTGTACACAAAGATGTGTGTAAGTGGGTGTGCGACATGCTGTACTGTTGTCACATGTGATGCAGGCCACCACTCCTGGCCTGCTACCGATTTGGTCAGTCCTTCCTAGAGCCCTATTCAACACATGGATGTGTGCCTAGTTTGGGGGGTTGTGAGATTATTGTTGATGTGCAATGGGCACACAGCTAGCACTCACCTTCGCAGTCAACCACTTTGCCATGTGTCTCAGGAATACACATGCACATAGATGTAAGTTAACATGGTGTGCCTTCATATGCAATCATTGTCCCTACATCCAGCCATACTTCCATACATGAGTGAACATAGTAATGACACATCTGTGTGATTTAGAATGTTTTATTCAAATTCAGGTGAGTGACGGAGCTGGTGCTGTACATGGCCATACAAGCCCACATTACATGGAAGCCCAGTGGTGGTGGGCCAACCAGAGTCCTTTGGGGATTGAGAAGTGATTAGGAAGTGGGAGAGTGCAGTACACAGCAGGATTTCTGTGTAATTGGCCAGCCATGATGAAATGGCAGTCCGTGTCGGGGTCCGGGTGCATGTCGCAGAGTGTTCCGGGGGTCAGTATGAGGTGTTTCCCAGGGCATGATGCATAGGTCATAACCAGGCAGGGAACAGGCATATGGGGGGTGATGGATGTTACTGCCTCCTTCCTCACAAAGTTATTCCCATCCCCTTCCTACTCCCCTTATACGGGTTCTGTGTCCGGTGTGTCCGGTGTGTGTGGTGGGGTGAAGGCTGCATCACTGTGTGACTTTGAAGGTGATGGTGCAGCATCACTGTGTGTCACAGACACATCCGGGCTCAGAGCTGTGCGTGGTGATGTTCCAGCTGTAGTCATCTGGGACTGGCTCAGTGGCAGCAATGGCAAGATGAAGTACTGCAGGACATTGAGGTTCCCAGTTTCTACTCCCTGGTGTCCAGCCGTGGAAGACAGACTTCCAGCCTACATCTGCTCCATGGTCTCCAATGACCTCCACATCTGTGCAAACTCTGTGCTCTGATCGCTGGTGCCTGCTGACCACACATTTCTTGTATTAGATTTATTGCCCCAGCACAGTCAGTAAAGGTCTGTGGTAGAGCATGGTGCATACAGGGGGTGTCCGATAGGGATTGTACGTGGTACCTGATGGGACTCAGACACGCATGTATGGCATCGAGTTTGCCTGCCACAAGTTTGAAGCCCACCCGCAGCTGGTCAGTCAACTCCACCTGGCAACGCCACATACGTTGTTGGAACTCCCTGAATTGGTCAGGGGTGCTGGGGGACAGCTGTGGTGATGTGTATTTTCTGCTGGGTGGTCTGTGCAGGTGGTGGGCTCACCTCGGGGCAGCTGGCCTGCCCTGCTTCTGGGGATGGGGTGCGGAGGCTATCTACGATCCATTGGTCCTCTTCATCATCACTGAAGATATGTCTGGTCTGCTCTGCAGGAGGTGTTGTTTGTCCCTCTACAATGTGAAAGGGGCGATGCAGGTTAACAGAGTTGTACATGTAGGTTGGAGATTTGCAGATGTTTACGGTCAGACTGCATGCCAATATACATTGTGACTGTTTTGGTGTAGCTGGCTATTTGATGGCAGTCAGTGTGTTT
This sequence comes from Lissotriton vulgaris, assembly GCF_964263255.1. Classification (NCBI taxonomy): domain Eukaryota; kingdom Metazoa; phylum Chordata; class Amphibia; order Caudata; family Salamandridae; genus Lissotriton; species Lissotriton vulgaris. The sequence goes on from NC_141689.1 coordinate 1,861,379,631, forward strand.
TTCGACTACATGACGGATGTGTGGTAGTACCCATGTATTGTCATGACACAATGTCAGTCAATGCCTGATCTAAGTGGACAGTTACTACGCACGTACGGGACCTGTTGTGAGTCGTGTTCTATGGTGCTGGTGTTGCAATTTGTACCTCATTGCCATAATTGCTGATGTTCTTAGATTTCTATGTGTGTGCTGCATTGTGAGGGAGTTGCCCCTGCAGCTCTGATTTCGTGTAGCCTTCTCCCTTTGAGGCAGAGTGCCTTTAAATTGTGTGCTTTTTGGGGCCTGTTTTGTTTAGACTTGGGTCATATGGGCTCTCGGACAGATTTCGTGCCTTGGTGCATTGTTTGTGTGCTGCATGTATTGTACGGCAATGGTTGTGTATATGCACGTGGACATGTCAGAGTGTGACCTGCTCCTTTACAGATGTGATCCGCACTGGGCTACCTCCATGTTGATTTGTGGGCCATCTCATGTTTTTGGTCTGCTGCTATGCTATCGTGCATGCAGTGTTATTTGCATAGTCAGTGTGGGTCACAGAGCCGTTGCTTTGCTCAATTCAGCACATGTGCATGGGTCGGTTGTGTTATTGGTGATCTGGAGGAGGCCGCTTTGTGCACATTGTGGATGGGGGCCTACTTGGCATTTCTATGTGTGCTGCAGTGTGCCATGGCTCTCAGTGACATGATCCGGGGTCCTTGTGGGTGTGCAGTGTGCTGCACATAATTGTGCATGTGTGCCATTGTGCCCATCTCCCCCCGTCCCTGGGTGTTACTCACCCTGTTGCTGTTGGGTCAGGTCATATTGTGCTGTGTCCAGACCCCCAATTCCTGCCACCATCTCCACACTGCTGACTGTGGCCACCATTTCCTCCAGCTCATCAATCACCTCCTGTCTCGAAGGACTCCCACCTCCAGTTGCTCTTGCTGCCTTCCTGTTAGCGGAGATCTTTTTCTTGGTTTGGTTGTGCACTTCATTCCAGCGCCTCTTGACCTCCTCCAGTGACATCCTCGCCACTCTGCCTGCATTGACGTTGTTGAGGATGATCTGCCATATTTCCGTTTGGGTTTCCAGTGCTGCAGTGGAGTTGGTGGACTGTTGTTGGTAGTGTCCTATGACCTCCATGATGATGATCCGGTCTTCCTGCGGGCTGAACCCCGTCTTCCTCTTCCTCTTGTCCTTGCCCTTCCCCCGAACAGGAGGTTCCATGTTGGTCCTCCATGGGGCTTGTGGGGTTCAGCTTGTCCTCTGAACTCGGTCCGGGTGCATCCATGGTACGCGGTATGAAATGTTTTTCTTTTTTTTTCTTTTATAGTGCATTTTCCCACCAGACTCTTGGGATTTGCAGGCCTGTGGCTGGTTTTCTCTGATGTTTGTACCGCGATTGGCCTAATTCCATTTTTTTTGCGTTCGCGTTTCACATTTTTGCAGTACGGTGTTGATTTTCTCGCTGATTTTTTACGCGTTATCTGATGACTATCACATGCATCCAGATTGTTGTGAATTCCACGTTGACACAGGGTTATTTTCCCGTGATGGGCTGCGATGTTGAAAGTTGTGTTACGCCACTCTTGCGGTAGTTATCACACGTTCTCGTGAATATACCCCATAATCTTTAGTGGGGTCATGATCTGGCTCCAGAGGCCAAGTGTCAAAATATCTTCCTCCAATCTATCCAGCCAGGCCCTCAAATGGCAAAGGTCTCACGTTCCAGTTGCATGCCCAATATTTTATAGCTTTCCCTAGGGAATGCCCAGATGTGCTCCCCTACTCACCAGTGTGAAGTGGAGCCAAGCACCACAAAGGCACACAAAAGCAGAGAAACGCCCACTTTCTAGAAGTGGCTCTACTACGCTAGTAATGCCAAAGCCACCTTTACCACTGAAAAGGATTTGTCATTGTGAATCTAATGATAGGAATTATTTTGAGCCTGCTCCACAGCAATCCATTACTGCAGCCTGAAGTAATTTCAACCCTACCTCGATGTTAGCCTATGGGAAGAGCAAACCTCATAGGTAGTGAAAATACACATTGATATTCTTCACTACCTAGTCAGGGAACACCCATGTGTACCTGCCCTGCCTTTCACCTACCATTCCCTTCACCCCCTTAAGACGTACTCTCTATGTGCTCTAGTGGTAGTAAAAGGTCCTTTTACGATGGCTAGTGATTTCGAAAGGCCAGCCTCAATAGAAGCACCATTGCACACACACACAGATCTGCAATTGCAGGCAGACACATGTTTAGAACCACCATAGGTGCAAGGGTGCACACTGGCCTGCAGTGGCAGGCTGGGCACATGTTCAAGCACCTCATTAATGCAAGTGTGCAGACTGCCCTGCAATGGCAGGTTGACCACATCTTTAAGCACATCCGTGGAGAAAGTGCACACACCAGTCTGCAATGATAGGCTGGACACGTTTAAAACACATCACTGGTGCCAGCACGCGCACCGACGCACAATGACAGGCTTGTGACTGGTTTCACAAATATCAGGTGAGCACCACTTCCTAACATGTGTAGGAAGGGCGCGCACACTTTCACACTGAATTTACAGTGGGAAAGTACCCAGAGCCCCAAGACAACTACAAGAGAATCAGCAAAACCCAGGAGGGAAAAGGAAAACATTTAGGGAAATGCTACCTGAAGATTATCAGGTCTAACATCCACTCTATGCCACTCCACTCTATGACAACCTACAACACTCCAATCTGACATGCTACTCTATGACACTGCACTCTACAACTCTTTCCGCCACTCTACTCATTGACACACCACTCAAGGACACTCCACTCTTCGACACTGCATTCCACTCTATACCACTCCACTGTACTCTGTGCCATTCTATAACACTCCACTCAAGGACACTCCACTCGAAGATTTGAAACACATTTTATAAACCCCAAAACATTGCAATTCAATTAAAAAAATCAAAGGCTAAAGCTTAATTATAATTAGGAAAACGAAATAGATCACTTGTACACAATACCAAATTAAACTACACAAACATTAGAAATTCAAAAGTTATCGTTATAAATTGATAGTTATAATCACAATTATAATTTGCACATCACACAAAATTTCCTATAACTCGTGCACCTCTCTACATTGTGTCAACCTGCTAGCCAGACTAAATTAACTACAACTCCACCCTTTACCATGCATACTCTTTTCATACATTATGTAATTTGAGATGTCATGAGTGTTGTTATCAATGCTATGATTTAACATCCTGTAAGTGATTAAGTATGATAGGATACATGCAGGGCATGGCGAAGGTGTGCATTATAGTTCGTTTTGTAAAAAAAAGTGTGAAAGCAAACAAGTTTTAAATGCTACCTATGTATTCATTCTTGTTTCCTGAGTGACTTTTACCATCTCTACGGGTGACACTCCAGACGGAGAGTAATGTTTCTTCAGCGGCTTCCATGGCGGCGTTTGGTCAAACATACGTGTTAGCAGCCAAGCATTCTCACATATGGCACAGCATTAACTGTACTTATCCCGCTCCCTGCCGTTCGGCGCACCATAATCTTTATCCTTTAACGGCATTAATTCTCAAACAGGCTTAGGCATCTGTGAGGCTGAAACATATATTTAAAAGAACCTACAAACTGTCAAATAACGATTAGTCTCTAGGCAGGCAGCGTCAATCCCTCCAGAACACAATGCAGGCCGCGAGGGATGGAAAGGGCCTGTGAGGTCACACGGGCTCGGCACGTTCCTGCCGCTTTAACTCATCCCCTCAAAGCCACGTGCAGCTGCGGCGCATTAAAGAAGAACGTGGCCCCGTAAAACTAAAATATAAAGTTATACTTACTGAGGCAACCAGATAATGAGCGGACACCTATTAAATGCGCGGGGATTTCTCCTCATAGTTGCTTACGCGTGCTCCCTTCACTACAGGCCTCTTTCTACAAACATAGCCTGTGCACCTACGATTACTGGAAATTTCTAGATCGAATGAAGATGAGTACCTCGACGACGCTAATGTGCCCAGGCGTATTTATCGCCGTATCACATATTTGTGCCGACGTATTTGTTCGGTGTAAGTATGCCCCCTAGTTCATGCAATTCCGCCTCATTACAGGCATCAAGTATCAAATACAATTGACTCTCTTTTTTTCCTTCGAATCTCTTTCTCTCTCTCTCTCTCTCTCTCTCTCTCTCTCTCTCTCTCTCTCTCTCACTCTCTCGCTTTGTTCTCTCTTTGCCTCTATGCGTCTTTCGTGTTTTTCTGTCTACCCCCTCGCTTTATTTCTGAATGTGCAAATATGTGTAGTTTTTTCTGCAACCTTCACAAAGGTCACTTGGTAACTTTACAAGCCCTGATGCAGCGAGCACACAACCTTAGTGGCAAAAGAGGAGGTGAGAAAAGATTTCACTGTGTGGTCACCAAGGGTCAGTTTTGTCCTTTTACTCTTCTTTATGAATCATGTGTGAGACGTGTCTCATTGATGCTTGTTGTCTATTTGTAACGCACAACACTGTGTGGCACTCCTTTCATTATGGGAGCTAGGGTCAGAAAGACTTCCATTATGTGGCTGTGCTCTAAAGTCCATTGCTTGATGTCCACCAACTGACTCTGCCTTAATGAATTAAAATAAGAACAGTTACATACAGAGTTCATACCACTCTAGAAGTATCCATATTATTGCATCCATTCCTTTGCCCATAGGTACGCTTCTGAGGTCGGGATGAAACACAAATTAAGACGGGAAAAAGAAAAAGAATATTATGAAGAAGAAAAAAGAAAGAAAATGGAACAACATAGCCACAGAAAGAAAGTAGGGGGAGAGGAAGAAACAAAGCGATAATGGAAGAGAGAGAGGGAGGGAGGGAAAGAGAAGAAAAGACACAGTGTGAAAAAGAAATCAAGTAAGGACATAAAGGAGAGAAAGAAATGACAAAAGAAGAAATAAAAGAAACAAGAGAAAGATGAAAAAAGATTAGAAGGAATGGAACAAAGAAGACAAGGAAAGTAGGAGCAAAGAAGACAAGGAGCAGAAAAATAGAAAGTAGAGAAGGTAATGAAAACAGGAGCAAAGCAGAAAAAGTTGACAGGAATGAACAACCAAAGAAGAAGAAAGAAAGAAAAGAAGGAACAAAGGTGAAACGGAAACAAGGAAAGGAGAGTAAAACAGAAAGGAATGAAAATAGCAACGAAAGTAAAAGATCAAGTGTGACGGCAGGGAGAAAAAGAAATGTATATGAAAGCAGAAAGAGCTTTAGAGAGGAAAAGAACATGTTAATAAAACACACAAAGAGAAAAAGAACAAAAAGAAAAAGAAAGAATGAAAAGAAAGAAAAAGAAAAAAGAAAGAAGAAAGAAGAAAGATGAAAATGTAATTGTGGTGCAACTGTCCTCGAAATATGTCTACTGCCACCTCTGAATGAAACTCATCATCTTGGATGCTTTATTGTTGTCAGTGTGAAGATTTTTAAACAGTGTGCTCTGATGGGGGGCATACAGTAATTGTTTATTTATGGCTTCTTATCAATGACATTGTTTATTTAAGATGAGGTCGGATTACGTATTAGTCCTGCACAGTCCCCTTTCCCGGTCTCATAGCTCAATATTCACAAGGTGACAGGTTGAAAGCTATTCCATGACAGGCTGTGAGCTACTGGTAGCTCGCAATTGACCTGTCGGAGACTCCTGGCCTAGACGAGTTTGTGCGGGGAAAACTTTGAGTCAATGTGCAATTTGCATCAATCTTGGGGCAAAATGTAAGAAGTATTTTATCACTCACAAACTGCCTATCGGGTGACTGGTAAAATGCTTTTTGGCATGTACCAACCCTACTGTGCGAGTCAGTAACCTATTACGGACTTGCAAAATAGGGGTTGTGAGTCACTATTAGGAAGGGGCTTGTTAAAGGTTTCCCTTCCTAATAGCTAGTCGCAGTGGTTGCAACGATGTTTTGTGACCGGGAATGTGGTGACAAAACATTCACAGTTTTCAATTCGCAAACAGAAAGGGGTCCTAAAGGGACCCCTTCACCTTTGTAAATTGGCGCTAAATTTTTTTAAGAGCGGCCATTGGTTCCACGGACCACTGCCTACCATCAAAAAAATGAAAAGATAGTTTTTTATTTTTATTTTTGTAAATGCATCCTGTTTTCCTTTAAGGTAAACTTGCTGCATTTCTAAAAAAACTTGCTTTATTTGAAAAAGCTATCACACACATGGTGGTCTTCTGACCCCAGCAGGCCACCATCCCTGTGATTGTAGCCATTCACAATGGGTCGCAAATTGCGACCTGCCTCATGAATATTGATGAGGCAGATCCATTTGCGACCCACTGCGAATCTCTAACAGTGTCAAACGCACTGTAATGCTTCGCACTTTGCGATTTCCTAATAGCGAACTTTAGCAATTCGCTATTAGGAAATCACAAATAAGGCCCTTAGAATCAAAAATGTAGGCACAAGCTGTATGGCCATACAAGATCCAAACAACCACGAGCATAGAAGCATTCTATCAACTTGTGAGCTCACACAAAACCATTCAGACTACAACTGTGGTGTGCTATTTGAGAACAAGCTATTTTTCAAAATACAAATAAATACTTTCAAAATCGATTCCAACCTTTTACTTCTGCTTATGGGTTTTCAAGCACTACTTCACCTCTCTCAGAAAATTGTTGTAAACTTTGCTGGCAGTACCTCTCACCTTCACTATTGCAATTGCCTCTACATTATACAAAATCAATATCCTAACTACAAAGAGATCAGGCCTATTACTCATCTCTTGCCATTACCACATCATATTTTCCCTAAAGTCTCTACGCTGGCTCCCCTTAAAAGGTAAAGGGCATTTCAGATCCATCGGTTTCATCCATAAATCTTGAATGCACCAAACTATTGGATACAGTTGTTTCTTCCTTATTTTCCTACCAGATGTCAATTTGTTGAGTTGTTACAAAAAACTGAATTAAGTGCCTTCTTTTGTTAAGGTTCTTTGTAACTCCCTGTCCCTGGCTCTAAGAATGGGCCCTGACTTTCTCAAATTCAGGAGGTTGGTCAAATCCAGCTGTTTAAGCAGATACATAATTAGCCCTCCCTTCACTAGCCTTTATTCCATATTTTAGACTCTTTTGATATTTCCTTAATGCTTTACAACTTTTGCATCAGGAAACATAGCAACTGATTTCTTCAGTAGATCATTTGGAATGGTTTCTGTCTCTATCCAGAACTTGATCCATTCTACCTCTTCTCTGTATCTAATCCAAAATGCTGTGAGGCTATTGTAAGGTGGTCTTTTACACTTGAACACTGTTGGACTTGGCCCTTTTTACAGAGTCATCCCTGAACTTTTTGCCTTCCTCCAAGTCTTTTTTTTTCTGACCTGGTATTGGTGGTTTTAGGACTCTGGGCACTTTATCACTGCTGTCCAGTGTAAAGTGCATGTGCTCTCTGTGGTAAACATGGTAAGATTGGTGTACACCTCTTTGGCGTATTTAATTTACCTATCAGTCCCCAGTAAAGTGGTATCTCTTATACCCAGGGCCAGTAAATGAAATGCTACTGGTGGGCTTGCAGTGCTGCTTGCGCCACCCACCAAAGTAGCCTTTCAAACCTGTCGCAGGCCTCTACCATTGCAGGGCCTGTGCACGCAGTTTACTGTCGCTGTGACGTGGCACATAAAGTGGGTGCCCCCTCTTTGATTCCCATTTTACTACATATCGGTCACCCTTAAGGTAGGCCCTAGCTAGCCTTATTGGTAGGGTGCATTATAGGTAAAAGGTAAGATTGGTGCCCTAACTGTGTGGCATGCCCTAGTAGTGACAAACAGCCATTTTGGTTTCTCACTACTGTGAGGCTGCCCTCTCATAGGAATGCATTGAGGAATCCCTGATAAGTGTGCCTTATTCCTGATATGAGAGGAGCAGTGTGATCAAATTTGGTATATTTGGAATAGTGGTAATAAATGCTGCGTAATGGTGTTTGCAGATTTATGATTACTATTTTAGAAATGCCACTTTTAGAAGTTGGCATTTCTGTGTGCTATGTGTCTTTGTGCCTGCCTGATGTGTAATGCATGTCTGGCTCTGGAGTGACAGGGACTGGGGAGGTGCTGTGGCTCCAGAGGGGCTGGGTGAGTCAGCGCTAGGCTGAATGGGCAGATCTGCATTTGGAGTAGTGGGAGGAGTAGCCCCTGACCCTGAATAGGTCTGTGACTGCCTTGTACAATGCTGGCTCCGCCCCCTGTGGGGTGTCTAGGGCCAGGACCTGCAATGTCAAAGGGGACTGTTGTTCACTGTAGATAAAATATTGAGTGCCCCCAGAACTGGTTTTGACTAGATCCCCAAGCCCTGTGCAAGGGGAGAACAAAGACCCGGCTAGTATGAATATTGTGGCTGTGACCCCATGTTTGGGATGCTTGGTGCTGACCTGGAACTGGTGGCCGGCAGGCTGTTGTACTGCCAGGGGGAACCGCAGTGGGACCCAGCTGCTGCTTCCAGGGGCTCCCTACGTGCTAGCCTACCTGTGTCCATCTCTGCCCTTGTGGACTTGGAGGAAAAGAGCGCTTTCCTCAGGAGAGAGACAGGCTGGTCAATCATTTTTTGTGCCCTCTGACATTGATTGCGGGCAGAGCATTTGTGGCTTCATCATTTTTACCAAGAGCGCTGAAATACCTCCTGTTCAAAGGAGTTGGCCCCGCTGCAGTGGAGTGCGTGGAGCGCTGCCAAATTTCCCCTTGGCGCCTGGCATCGCCAAAGAGAGCACGCCAAGAGGGAGACCAAGGATCTAAGCACGGCGTGGACTTCGCTCTGCATTCTCGGGCCACAAAAGCAGGAAGTCAGGCATCGCCTGGTTGTGGGCGGGGCCATTGCTGAAGTCCACCTATCGCCAGGAGAGGCCGCCGGAAGACGAGCAGAAGTTTGCGCCTGGTTATGGGCGAAGGTACATCCTGTTGGTGAGCGGCGCTCCCGTGCAGTCAAGGAGAGCCTGGCGCGCTGCCTAAAGCCTGCCAGAAAGCATACCGGTGTCTCAGGAAGGACGGAGCCTCGTGGGCTCAGCCAGCAGCCAGAGAAAGGAATGGAGTCCCGCATGCTCCCCATGTCCAGCTTCGCGCCTTTCCCCGCAGTTGGTTGTCCCTCACAGAAGAGACCAGTAGCCCCGGTGAGTGGGGCTAGCAGGGGAGCACTAGCGCAAGGTCCCAGGGAAAGGAGCCCCGGGAAGGAGGGGCGCCCAAGTCATTTTTGGTGCCTAAGGGTTGTGTACACAGCTGTACCACCAGATCGCGGCGGCTGCAAAGTTGGGGGCATTTTTGGTGTCTCGGGAGAGACAAGGGCGAGTTACACCCTCACCCCCCTAGTTCTGGTACTGGCCTGTCAGGTCTGTACTCTGCTGCTGTGGCAGCCTGATGGTAGAGGGAGTGCTGCATCAGCAGTCTAGGGCCCTGGCTTTTGATGGACATAGGGCATTGCGGGGAAGTTAGAGACAGGCCCCCAGAGGAAGGCCAATTGGCCTATGAGCACCTGGTGTGCTGGTAGAGCGAAAGGCCCTAAGGTGATGTATGCACCTGGGAAGTGTTACTGAGGTGCATTGCTAATATGATTTATGCATACTGTGATTGATGCCTAATGTGATTTATGCAAAGTGTCTGTATCAGTAGTTACTGGTTGGTTACTATTTACCTGTTCTGATGGTTCTGACAGTGGCCCGATTGGCCCTGTCCTGTATATAATCCCATGTAAAGTGATACCCAGTGCCACGTGGCACAGTGTACATATTTGATGTGTTCTAATGTGCTGTATGGATAATACAAAGGCTATTTTTACATAACCTTGTGTGGAGTTTCTTTTGTGGTGTGCCTAGTGTGTCGCTGCTGTGTGTGTTTTGCACAAACGCTTTACATATTGCCTCTGAGAAAAGCCTGACTGCTCATGCCAAGCTACCAAACGGATGAGCAGGATTTATCTTTGGTGTGTAACTCCCTTGCCCTGACTACAGTTGTGGTTTATGCCTAGCTTTAGTGCACGCCAACCAGAAATCCCATATCTACCATACAAAAACTAAATATTCAGGAGGTTTGTTTTATAATTTTCTAGGATTTATAGGGCTTTGTACAGGAAGAATTTATTTTCTTTTTATTTCAAGATGTGTTCGAGAATTGCATGGTAGTTTTTGAGCTCAGTTATGTGTGTTGTGATAATTCTGCTTGACCAGTATTGTTGAGGTGTAAAGGGGTACTAGGTGTTGGCAGGATGGGCTATCCTGCCAGGATGTATGGGACAGAGATGTTCCCTGTCCCACTTACATTTTAAAGGAGCTGCCTCAGCACACTCACAGAAAAATCCACACTAACTTTTTGTCACCTCATATCCCTTGGAGCCTGGGTAGGGAGGAAGAAAGTTCTAGAACCTGCTGTAGGGGGAAAACTCTGGAAGGTTCTTGCACTTCAAAGCTGGCAACAAGTATAACAAGCATTGGCATAGCCAATAGGTCTCGCTTTTGGGACCTTATAAGTATTTAGTTATGCAGCCCAATATACTTGGTGCAATAACATCAACTGTTGCATGGCTAAACACTTATAAGGTCCCAAAGGCGATACCTATTGGCTATGCCAATGTTTGTTTATTTATTTATTTATTTATCGGATTTGTAGAGCGCATGGCTGCCCGTGAGCGTCCCAGCGCTAAGTGACAAGAACCTTCTGCGGTAGGGTATCACGGGAATAGCCATGTTTTGAGTGCTCTGCTGAATGAGAGAAGGTTGGGTTGGGCTCTGATGTCTGGGGGTAGGGTGTTCCAAAGTTTGGATGAATTGTATGAGAACAATCGACCGCCTGAGCGAGCTTTCTTAATTCTAGGTATGGAGGCTAGGTTGCAGTTGGAGGAACGAAGCGTTCTTGTGGTGGTATGGGGTGAAATGAGATTTTGTAGTATTGGGGGGGGGCCTTACCGTGCAGAATTTTGTAGGTGGTGCAAAGAGCCTTGAATTGTATTCTTTCCTGGACGGGGAGCCAGTGTAAAGCGTTTAGGGCTGGTTTGGCTGAGCAGCGGCGGTTGGTTCCTGTGAGAATGCGGGCTGCGGCGTTTTGTACTGTCTGAAGTTTGGACAGTACTTTTTTGGGGGCCCCCAGGTACAGGGCATTACCGTAGTCCAGGCGGGACAGCACAAGGCCATGAACTAGGAGTTTGCGGGAATGTGCCGGGAGAAGGGGTAAGATTTTCCTTGCTGACCATAGGAGGCCGTGGCATGTTCCCGCCGTTTTCCTTGCTTGGGCCGAGAAATTAAGGCCTTCGTCTAGCCATATGCCCAGGCTATTAATTTAATGTTTCGGGGCGGGGGGGGGGGACCCATGGTGGGTGGCCATAGGGATGTGGGGTTGTAGAGAGATATATTGCCTAGAATCATTATCTCTGTTTTGTCGTTGTTCAGTTTGAGGTGGGAAAGATTCATTCACTTAGTTATTTCGGTAAGACAGGTTTGAAGATTGGGGAGGGAGTGGCCTTGCTGGCTTAGGGATACCACAAGTTGAGTGTCGTCGACGTAGGTTAAAAGCTTGATCCCAAATGGGGCGACGACTTTCTCAAGGGGGGACATGTAGACATTAAAAAGGGTCGGACTCAGGGAGGAGCCCTGAGGGACCCCACAGCTGATGGCCCTAGGCTTAGACGTGAAGTTGCCATCTGCCACCTGGAAAGATCTATTCTCTAGGAAGGATTTGAGCCAGGCCAGAGCCATTCCTGCAATACCAAGGTCCCTGAGCCAGTGTAGAATGGTTGACGGTGTCGAAGGCAGCGCTTAGGTCCAGGAGGATCACTGCCACTGATCCTCCTGCGTCCATGATTTTCCTTGCCTCCTCGACCACCGCCAAAATTGCAGTTTCTGTGCTCTGGCGTGGCCTAAATCCTGTTTGAGAAGGTTCCAGCAGACCTTTGGTTTCAAGGTGGTGGGATAGGCTGTGGTTGACGTACTTCTCCGCTATTTTGCTAATGCCTGGGAGCAGGGAGATCGGCCTGTAGTTGCCCAGTTCTAGTGGGTCCAGATGCGGTTTTTTGATCAGTGCTTTCACCATTGCTTTTTTCCAGCTCGGGGGGACGATGCCACAGGCGAGTGAGCTGTTAATCAGTTTGATCAGATGGGGGGGAATGGTGGGTGCGACTAATTTTAGGATGTTGAGTGGTGCCGGGTCAGTGGGGCAGCCACTCTTGATAGAGTTCAGTATCGGAAGGATGGTGTCTGTTGTCAGGGGAATGAAATCTGACAGCTGGTCAGCAGTTGCTGCATGTGGGTGGGTGGGTGGGTCAGCAGCGGAGGAGGTGAAGTAAGTGTCCAGAGTGGGGGGAGGAAGGGAGTTGATGATGTTATTGATTTTTTGATTGAAAAATTCTGCAAGTTCATTGCAGCGGGTAGCTGAGGGTTCGATCAGGGGGGGGGGGGGCTCCGGCACTTTAAGAAGTTTCTTGGCTATTTGAAATGTTTCCCGCGATGAGTTGGTAGAAGATCTTATTTTCTCCTCAAAGTAGTTAATTTGAGCAGTTTTGAGTGCTTTTTTATATTTGAGGAGGGTTTGAAGCACCTGGCAGCATCACGGCATAGCCACCAGGGTTGGGTATATTTTTTTCTTCTTTTTTTGATGGGTGCCAAAGAAGCATTTGGCATATTACTGTATTTTTTCGTATGTTATAGATATAAACCGAAGACTACAATGAAGGCTCCTTGTGTCGTCCTATCATTGTTCTTCATAGAAACGAATACTGGTTTCTTGTCTTCTTTACATTCCTCTTCTTGTTTCTGTGTGAAATCAAGGGTCAGATGGCATGGAGCTCTTTTTTATGTTCTTTCGTTTTGTTTCTACGTCACCGAAATAACACTATAATTAAGTTGTTTTTAGTATCTGACCTTCATTTCACTTAGAAACCAATGGTGGGTTGTAAAGGCACAGGTGCATTCAATATAGTCTGGCTTTTGTTTCTTATATTTATCTGGCCATAATGTTGTTTATCCTTCTATTGCACACAACAGCAGGAAATAATCAATCTTGCTTTGCCCAAAAACCACATACATTTGGTTTGAAAAGAGACTAAAAGGGGAAGGAGGCTGAAAGGAATTGTTAAAACACCACTTCTTAGGTTTGGCTCGATGCATGCATGCTGCATTCCTTCATGCCAAGCCTTTTGGAGATAAGATAACAAGAAGTGACAAGGGTGTGCCTTGGCATCACAATGATATAGTGCCTAACGTTTTATTGGTGGTCAAGATAGAATGAAAACACATCAGCACCAAAAAATTCAGGCAGTTTCCTTTGATTTTTGTATCTATGTAACATGTATCACATGCAACCCAGTGCCAGCTGTGGAATGTTAATAACAATTGGTTGTTGAAAATCTGTTATAACCTAACAGACTTAAAGAATTGAAAAGTCAATTTACTTTGTTACATAAGGCAGTTAACCATAGAAAACATAAATACAACATGTCACCAAAACCAAACGTAGGCTATACTTCTGCCTTCATAGCGAACATCATTTTCATTTTGGGATGTACAGGATGCTGTTGCTTGTACACAACACCTATACTAGCATGCCTGCTTTCTTCTTTGTCGATGCAGGGCTGCCACCCTAAGTTGTGTGTGTGCATGTGATATAATTTATTTTTCTAAGCATGGGTGTTTTTATGTTGTGTAAATTGGTGCTTTGGTAGGTGTTGTTTGGGTGCCTAAATGTATGTTAGCCATGTGCAAACAAGGTATCTGCCTGTAGGATTGTAGGTGTATGGAATCCTGCAACTGTCTTGTGTGCATGTATCCTTTTTTCATGTTTCACGAACATGCATTAAACAGAATACAAACCATGCTTATCAGCGCTTGCTAAATTTTTTTTTTACTATATGCACCACTAGCTGGGCTTCGTTCACAAGTTATAGGTTTAGGTTTGGAAATCAAGTGGAATGAATGGAGCCTTGCACTGTAAGTGTCAAACGCATGTGCACTGAATATTTTAAGGTGTACGATTCCTTCAAGGAAGGTCTTAATGGACTTAAAATCAAGACACTCAAGTTGTGTTTATAAATACTCAAGACCAGCAAACATTGGGGCTGGAAAAAAGGCATTTTGTCAGCTGTACGGGCATTTAGCTAGTATAAGTTGATTCCTCATTAAAGTGTTATTGCATTCCAAGAGCCCTTGATGGGCTTGTCATAGGTTCCATAGGGATGCAGTGTCTCCAATGATATTGTGTCACTCTACCATTACAGAGGAACCTTCTCTTGATGTGCCTCATTCAACCTATAGGGAAGCAGCTTCTCCATTAATGACTTGTCGCTCAAGCAGGAGGGAGATAACAACTTTATTGATGTTGTGCCATTAGATAGATAGGGTTATAGCTTCTCGATTGATGACTCGTCACTCAACCTGTAAGGGTGCTCCTTCTTAACTGATTTCACATCATTCAACCCATTGCGAAGCAGCTTCTCCATTGATGAGTCACTGCTCAATCCCAGGGCAGCACCTACTTTATTGATGTTGTGAAATTATATCTATTGATATGGATTCTGTCACGTAATACAGTTAGTATTTTTATATAATGTCGATTGTTTTTCTAGTTTTTGTATGCTGCTTCCTTACAACAGAGGTGAGGCAGGAATGGAAAAAAGAGAGCTAGACAGAGAGCGAACAGGGGTAGAAATAAAGAGGGGGTCCTAGAAGGGAGGGAGCATGGGAGCCAGGTTGGACTGGTAGGGGAGGTGAAGGAGTGGAGACGAGAGGGAAGAAAATAGAAATGGGGATGCTGAGGACGAGAGCGCAAGGGGTGGGAAAGCAATGTAATGAAAGAAAAGTATGGTGCAAGTAACGCTATAATATGAGCAAAGCCAGAAATTGCAAGGGAATGGGGCACCGTGACTTTGAGAAGTCATGTTAATGCCGTAAGCATACCTGGACAGTCAGGACAGGTCGGTGGGTCAGGACGAGTCACTGCGGTCAGCAGAGATATAAGAACAGAGTGTAGGAACGCAATCTGGGGAGGCTGTAATGGAACGCAGAAGTTTGGTGTTAAAATAACTCTAAAGAGAGCGAAAACAGAAAAATGCAAGGGAGCGAGGTGGCATGGCATAGGCAAGCCAAGTATATGATGAGAAAGTACCTGAAAAGTTGAAGCCGGTCGAAAGCCTGAGCGAGTCACTGCAGTCATCAAGGTTCTGTTTGATGTGTGACAGTAAAAAATACTAGCAAACGAGAAGTAATAAGGAAGCCGGGAAGTATAGAACATTTGTTAGGAAGAGGAAAGCATTTAAGCATTTAGGAGCGGATCCTGTCATGGCAGGAGACCATCCGCCATAATGGCGGAGGTCCCGTGCGCCGAATTAGGATGCACCCGCCACAGTGGCGGGTGCATCCCGCATTTTTAACATTGCACCGCCTTCCGCAATGCTAAAAATGCAAGTTGTGCATTTCAAAGCACAACATGACAGGCACCGCGCAGTGCCTGACATTTGTACTTTGAAACACAGGGTGGTACCATAGGTACATCCCATGTGCACCCCCTTCACCCTGGGGGCCCGCAACGGGCCCCCAAAGCAAAGACCATATGTCTTTCTGTGGCGGCATTGCCGCCACGGAAAGGCATTCCCCAAAGCCCATCCTAATATGGCTGGCGGTGTCTGATAGACACCGCCACCATATTAGACCTTTTCTGCCACGGTCGCAAGGCAACCGCGGCAGAAAGCGGCGGACGGTCTTTCCGTCCGCCGCGGTCCCCCGCCATTGTAATATAGCGGGGGGAAATGTGGCGGATGGGCACGGATGGCGGACGGATCGCCACCGCCTGCATGGTGGTGGCAATCCGTCCGCCATCCTAATCGGCCCCTTAGTTAGGCATTTCCTATCTATAACAAGAAAAGCCCGGTTTCAAAAGTGGTGCACGCACGAGCGCCCGCCGCGGCGAAAGTGAAAGCAGCGCGCTTGAACATATGTTGATAATTAACGCGAGACGCGACGGGGAGGGGCCAAGAAGCGTTCAGAGAGCAAGCGAGAGGAAAGCCAGATGGCGCCTGATCGGGCGCTGAAAGCTAGCGGCTGCGCTCGTGCACGCGCATGTAACCGCAAGCGTTAAGCCAGCAAAAGCGTGTGGTAGCACTTTTAAAAGCCCACTACTAAATGTCTAGCAGAGCAGGGCATGGGCTGGCTCAGGAGACACCTAAAAATAGCACCCTCTAACCCACTACACATTTCACTCCTGTGCCTGTGGAGAGCATTCATAAGTCCTCCCCTGGACTTCAGAGGACTGCCCTGCTGCTTGAGGTCTGCTTTGTACTTCAGAGGAATGCCCTGCTGCTTGAGGTCTTCTTTGTACTTCAGAGGAATGCCCTGCTGCTGGAAGCCTGCCTTGAACCCTCAGAGGACTGACCTGCTGCTGGAGTACTGCTTTGCTGCCTGAGCCCAGGACTAACAGAGTGACTCCAAAGGCTAATTGCCGGCCTCCAGTTCTGAGCTACCGGGATACAAAAAGCTCCAACAACTGAATTCTGATCCTGGAGCATGCCTGAAGTGAGTTTCTACCCTCCAAGTGGTGCCCATCCAGTCCTGGACCCTTAAACATGGTGCTAAAGGTGACCAAACAGCCCAAATCCAAAACTTCGAACCTGGAATATTTTCAGCCAAAAAGTGCCCTGAGAACTTAGAGGAGACTGGGACATACCTGCTCGCGATTGCCCAAGTATCAACGCTGGGCAGTCTGACTTCATGGTAGCTCCCGCTAATTCTTTGCTGCAGCAGCACAACCTGTTTAGCTTTTCCTCACAGAAAGGGTATCTAGGCTTGTAAAGCAATCGTCAGCCACATCCTGCATCTTCATCCAGCTGGAGATTTTCACCTTCCAAAAAATAGACTAAGTCTGAACATAGCAATCTTTACTGTGCTTCGTCACAGTTGACCACAACATTTGACTTTACATTGGCCTTGTGCGTCTAGATGTCCGTGGTTGGCACTTTGATCTTTTGGGTGCTAGTTTTTACCAAAAAAATTAAAACTTCATAACTCTGGTTATACTCATTGGATTTGTGTTGATTTGTTGTCCAATACGTTTTTACATTTCACTTTATGTTTCTAAATTGGTGTGGGATTTTTCTTGTGCTGTTTTTTCACTTTATTACAGTTTATGTTATGCATAAATACGTTTCACATTGCCTCTAAGCTAAGCCTGATTGCTTTTATGCCAAGCTACCAGAGGGTTATGCACAGGTTAATTTAGTGGCTTTTTGTGGTTCACCCTGACCGAGATTGTGGTTGTTGCTTGAGAGTGTACATACCCCCCTCAACCGAAAACCCACTTTATAACACTTCCATATATAGCCCTGAGATTTGATTTATTTGTTTCTCCCTACCAACAATCTCCAAGTAGCCAAATGTCAATTTTGACTGCCTTAAATGCTTCCTCAAGTGTACAGAGCTGTATGCACTTTGGGTCCATGGCCCCCCATAATAAAAATCTTAAATAAGTAAATGCATTTATGGGGCATTCCAAGGTCCTTTCCAGCGCCTTGAGTTGTGGTCCAAAAAGAATTCATGAGGATTTGTCATGATTTATCTATTGATTTATTTGCCGCGTTTTTATAGTGCTTCTCCTGAACAAATTGTGGTAAATGACCTGAATAATTAACAACAAGTAAATCGGGCTCTCGAAGCACAAAGAACATATCAAGCCATTAAAAGAGGGTGAGAGCACATTGTAGCTGGTAACAAAAATATTATGAATATGTCATCAGGCTGGGAAAAGTTGTGGACCACGAAGAGATGAGATTAGGCGAATAGAGGGGATTAAATGAATAGGAAAGAGTGGAACAAGAAAGTCTTTTACATTGTATGAAATTGAAGTAGGGTTACTTGGCATCTTAACTTTCAGTTAGCGTGTTCCAAAGGAAACACCTCTTGAGAACAACCTGTTCAAAGCAGATTGAAATTTCACCTATTATGAGTCCATATGTAGTCATTTTTTCCTTCTAAAACTTTTCGATACTGACTATTTTATAGTGTTTAATCGAGGGAGGGTGAGCTTTAAAAATTGAAGAGCTTTGAACATTTCCAGCTGGTAAGTCATAATTTGGACATAATTTCCAACTTTTATGGAGACACTGAAAATTCCAGAGGAACCCGGGGAATCTGAGATTTTTGCAGATTACCATGACTTTAGATCATTAACTCAGCTAACCAGACTAGTCATCATGTGGGACTGAGAATTTGGGACTGTTGCAGATTCCCAAAACTATGAGGTACCTAATAGACAAACCCCTTTGCCTACAGCGCATCAATTTGGTTGGTGGTCATCTCCACCATCACTCTGAAGTAGGCATAGTCCATCCCTTAAATGGAGAAAATCCCTTAATGTTTTGATTGTGGGAAAGTACCTGTAAAAATGTTTTCGAATGCCCATAGTTTTGAGGGTTGTAGTTTGTGGACCCACCTAAAATGTCTAAACGTTTGTTCACCTGGAAATTCAGCAATCGTTGTGAAATTTTCTTATAAGAAAATCATTTTCACAAGGGAAAACCCTACCATGCTACATCCGTAAATCAGAATTGTGTTTTCCCCTGGCAAATACTTTTGGGTGCAATTGAATTTTAAATAGGTGCGCAGATAACTTTGGGGCATATTTTCAAGCAGGGCGTTACAAATTATCGCCAGTTTAGTGGCAGAAAACTGCTGCTAAAGCGGCGATAATGGGCTTGATAATATGGCCTTGTGAATTCCAATAGAAACCCATGTTCTGGTGTGAACATGGGCTTCTATTGAAATTCTCCAGGGCATATTATCAAGCCCATTATCGCCGCTTCAGCTGCGGTTTTCTGACGCTAAAACAGCGATAATTTTAACGCCCTGCTTGATAATATGCCCCATTGTGAATAGTATCTCAGATGTGCCTTCCTCCTCCCCCCCATTATTAACAACCATAACTAACCACTCAGTAAAAACAGGATGGAAATAGTGCAGAGTAGATGAAAATGTCTGCCTACTGGGTTACATTATGAAACCACCTGTGGTATTTATTACTGGGAGTTCACATGTAAATACAGGATAGTGTGTGGTATTAATGTTTTACTGTTTGATACTCCCTGAAGTGTTTCTGGTAGTTTTTGCTGCCGGAGAACACATGGGGAAACGACTGGTAGAAACAACGCGTCTACCAGTTACTCAAGGACTGGGTTCCAAAACATACATTCGAAAATAAGGTTTCGCTGGTTTGATAGAAGCAATATATTGCTTTGTAAGAGTGAGGAAAGTGGGGAACTTTAATGTCACATTTCCTTCTGGTTGTAGTCATAATTCTACTTTAGACTAGACCGAGGTAACCTTTTCGTTAAACTGGCGCCCTCTCACATAATTCAGAGAATTTCACCAACATTACACAATTATGCCACCTCATATAAGGGGAAAGGGGGGAAAAGTTTAAAATGAGAGCATGACAACAACACAAACAAGCAGAATATGAGAGTCCAGAGCTGGATTTGGCGCTGGTGGCGCCCAGTGCGAAGATCCTTTTTGGTCCAGACCAATCCCCCGTTCCCCCCCCATGACCACCTACTCAGATTCCCTCACTACCAACTGGCAAAAGTGCCCCTCATCTCTCCAATGACCCTCTTTCACATATATGTAACTTGTGTAAAATTGCTGGTAAGTGCTAGCTTTACTAATCCACTCAGTAATCCACATAAAATGTAAATCTGTTCTGCGCAGCAGGCATATTAACACTCCGCGCTACTTTACAGCAAGTCCACACTGCCAGTAGACAAAACTCAAATCTCTCTCTCTAGCTGGAACATCAATGACAAGAGTTATCTTGGCATTTTTATTTCTGCCTGACAGCTGGATGCCCAAGGAACTCTGCAGCAGTTGCTTTCAAGTCTGTAATAATTGCTAAAAACAGCCCCTCCCCCTGAGGTCAGTTACCCCACACCAGGACAGCGCCCGCGGTAAAGCCGGCCCTGTGAGTGGCTGCTGTTGCTTGTAATTTTATTTTGCGTAAAATAGTTCCTTGTGTACAAAATGGACCCGAGGACGCATTTCACGCGAAAAAAATAACAATAAAGGCAGGGTTTGCAGTCCACTTCATTTTACAAAAGAATCTCCAAATTTCACGTATTCAACAAATGGAAAATATGCTAATATTGGACAAAGCATAATTCTTAAATTATGTTTACAATGCATTACATCAAAATGTTCTTGAATATTCATGTTTTTCACTGCTATGCCGTCCAAAGTAAAATACATGCATTCTTTGTATCTCAACAGGAAAATGAGCAATTTAAAAATAAAATAACAGAGCAATTCATGATTACAAGTACGTCCTTTTCTTAGGATTTCATTATAAAAACTGAATAAAAGTATTGACTGTAATTCTCACAGATCAGGCCATTTGCTTCATGTGTTACCCGGAGAGGTTAGGAACTGCAAGGTTATGTCAGCTCTCGAAAAGCACTTAAGACAAAGAGACACAGTACTATTGATTTTCGATTACAGTGAGTGTCACGGATAGCTACCAAGGGACAGCTGACTATGAAACAAATGCATTCATTAATGCCCAGGGCCTGTTTATTGAGCTTTAGTAAAAGATGCAGAATTCTGAAAGGCATACAATAAAGAGCAGGACAGCGTTTCTTTGTGGTATCTGACCCAATCCCTATTCCATGTCCACAAGAGGGTCCTTGAAAGTTTCAGCAGCCTCAAAAGAGACTTCAGGCATCACTGGCCTTGTCTCTTCTCTGGACCATTCCTTGTCAATCACAGGGTCCAGAGAAGTTATGATCACTTGCCTGGTTCATTGACTCAATGGCCCTGAAGCTTCATTGTAGAAGTGCACAAGTACACGACATGTGGTGCAGATACCAACAACCTCCTATCAGGAATACGGTCGGAACACCTCAGAGGACTCGGCACCATGAACTAACAGAATCGCAGAGCTGAAGTCAGGCCTATGAAAAATCACATTTTTAAAAATGTTATCTGAAACTGAATTAGGATCTATTCTCTTTTATACCTTGCACCCTACATTTCAACGGAACTCTACCGCTACATGAAAAATCTTCCCAACACAAAATATGACTTCCTTTGTGACTACAAAAAACTGGAATGCCCATATCAACTCCACAGGATGCCCACATTAGAGATTTGTTTCCCTCTGACAAACATGGAATATTGATAGGGAGAGGTGTGGCACAGGGGTCAGAGCGGCTGAGACTGGAACTCAGGGTGCCGGGGTCAGCTCAGCTCAGCATCATGTGACTCTGGGCAATAGCTCACTTAATCTCCCCAACGGCCCTCCTTCAGCGCCTGGATACCCTTATGGGTGATAAGTGTCCACTTCACAAATGTGGATTTAATTGGTATGATCCCGTAGCCGCCAGTAAGTCTTTGTCCTAGATCAAACAATGATTGACACCCACCTGCATGGAGCCTGGACTAACCTTTACAATTAATGAGCTGCTCATAAAAGCGGGATGACTTAGTACTCAGTCAGTTCACCACCATACCCTCATAAACAGGGCAAGCATGGGCATCCATGGCTACATGATACAGAGGCACACATCGTATCTTGTCCAGGCATGATGAAAAGTGCCTCGTCGACCCCCGTCAGTCATGCCTCAGGCCGTGGCAAATGAGATGCAGCACGCAACGAAATTCGTTTTATTGATTTAATTGTCAATTTACCTGCATTCATCCATATTCTTGTGTTTAATACCCCCCACCCTGCCCCTCCCCTGCCCCACGTCACCGCCCGGTAGCACTCCAACCAGGAACCGCTTCTGTCAAAACTCATTTTGACATAAAATATAACACATTTGTGAACAAGACATACTACAAAACCATTACATGAAGGAATACATACACAAGTATGCCAATTCAACCAGTCCTAGATTTAATATTGCACACTAGGCCGACACTATCTCGTCACAAGGCTATGGTCCAACATCGATGACCTTACAAGTGCAACAAAGTGTTAATGTCAACTTTGTCCCAAACCCAAGGCTGCCGAGTCGCCTTGCTAGTCTTCGTCAGTCTGCACCACAATTACAAAGGCTTGGAAACAAACCATGGGTTATTTAGAATGAAAAGGTGAACTTGTGGTTTGAACTTTGGAATTGTTTGAACCCTAAATGCAGCGGTCATAAGTAGACTACTAAAACTCAGAAATAATGTTTTCGCTTTGCAAAAGTAGAAACTTAATGAACATGACTGTCATGTGCTTCCTGGTGTAAAATTATGCAAAGGGGGCATTCACTGCGTGAGAGATCCAATTCACACTCTAAACACCCGGGCAGAAACAGACGAAGAAACGCGATGATGCCTGCCCGGAAGCGTCTGGGGCGGAATTATTATCTGTAAATAGATATTCGGTAAATCCCCACGCTTTATGTTCTTTATTCTTTTCAAGTCTTCTTATGTATAGATACAACAATTGCCATTATTTTTAGCACACAATGCAGCATCCATTTGCACGCATCATGCTGCAACCTACAGGTACAAAATGCGGATTCGTTTTATTTTATTTTTAATTACTGCCAACAAAGGAGACGGCACCAGAATTTTAATCTGAGCAGTCAAGGCATCAGTGAACTAGTCACGACCAAGAAGTTCCGAAAATTCTTGGAACTGGTTTATAAAATTCTATCACACTCCGGCTATTTTTGTCACACGCTTTAATTCGCTACAAAGCCACTTTAGTTTCCAGGAAAAAAAGAGTTTCACATCTTCCTATTGTCTCGGCTTAATACAAGAGTAGTATGGTTCAGTGGAATTGTCATTAACATACACGATTATGTATTCTTCAAGACAGCCCTTTTTCTCCTATTTAGAGTCTAATCAGACCTAATAATTTCCTACGCTTCTGAGAAACCATAAAGCCAGATTACATAAACCGTTCTTATTTATGGACCAATGTGCTATTGAGCATCGTATTATATATTGTGAAGTTGTAATATTCTACCCCATCTGTTTTCGTAGAGGTCAGGACTATTTATACTTACATTAAACGTACATGTTTTCAATTCACAAGTCCCGTGAAATAAAGTGAAAAATGTACTGCTCGAGGGTTACTTCAATATTTGCTGCACATTTCTGACTTTTATTTTTTGGATTGTAAACAGGACGAAGACTATTCATGGACTCTTTACCACTTGTACTTTTACAAGACTACTCGTATGCGTAACATTTACACATATATCATTTCCATTTAGTAGAAATTACCCCATGGCGAGTTCAACAAAAAAATACATTTAGACTTTAACTTCTTATGTTGCTCCAAAGGAAAAAAAAATATTTTTCTATGAAAAAAACCTTTCTCCTTCATGCCCAATACTTATTGGGGAGTCCCTTCACAATCCCACCGTGGAAACATATGTATTATTCACTAATCCCTTTGTGAATTAGGGACAATTGACCTCACAAAAGGATTATCTTGCACATCTGAGTTGAATTTAAATGCCCAAAAACTTTGAGAGCCAGGCCTTAGTCGCATGTCTACCTCCAGAAGAAATGTCTGGGTACCCAGAGCCTGAATGTGTATGGTTCTGGTGTCTGCAGACAGATATATACTGAGGGCTTTATCCAAAGAGGCACGAACCCAAAGGGTCCAGTCTCCGCTGCTCTCTGCCTGCTTCCTCACTCTCCCATATTTTCTCTTCCTCTGTGAGAGGTCTGTGTGGGAGGGTGTATATATGCCAACTTCAAAGAGAGGGGAACAGTGATAGCAGTGCAACAGCAATCAGTCCTCACATAAGATTAAAGAGTTAACGAAAGATGACTACATTGTACCTCAGTTTCCAAACATGTCTTTGCCCCGATTTAACACTTCAGGAGTTAGCCAATCCCTGTGCATAGTATCAGTTACACAGAATTTGTGCACATCAAAAATTAGCCAAAACCTGTCCACACATACATTGATTACAAGGATTGGTTATCTTTGATGTATGATCTATACAATGGTTTATTCTTCCCCTCAAAACATCCCTGACATGCAACACCCAGTTTCCCATAACCAAAACAGATAATGATCTGGCATCTCTTTCTCGCCACACACAGACAATGTAACCCTAGTATCTTCTTCATCAAGTTCTATTTCTGCCAACCTTAATGACTGGCACCATATTTCAAGTGTCATGCCTTCCGTGAACCTAAGCAATGTCCCCTCGCTGCTGGGGGAAATTCAACAGAGAAAAGATGGTGTTTAGGTTAAACTAGCAGCCCGTCCCGACCTTGTCCGGGAGCAACAGGCTTCCCTGACCCCCGCCCGCCCCGACATTGTCCAGCAACCTGGGCCCACGCCCGGCCCATCCCCCGCCTGCCCCAACCCCCGCCTAACCCGACCCCCGCCTGCCCCGACATGGGTCCCCTTACCTCAGCCGCCGCTCCTCCCGCCTGTCCGCTGCTTGCACCGCCACTGGCCTGTCCGCTGCTCCTCACGTCACCGCTCCTCCCCCGCGCCATGTCCGCCGCTCCTCGTCGCGCTCCTGGACGCCGCTCCTCCCCGCGCTCCTGACGTGAGCACGCACTTTGCGGCCGGTGCTACTTCGGAGGGACTACTTTTTTTTTTACTGTAAATTTTTTAAATAACGTTTTTTTTAAAATGTATATAGCCTATAACCATCTACACACCCTGACGATTCCAACAGTGTATCGGGTGCGTGGATTGGCACTGTGGTTCCCGAGTTTACCCGCCTCAAAGGCTGAAAGTTCTTCCTTTATTATAGTAGTATAGATAAAGCCATAAAAGTGCCCCCTCCTGATAACCAGTGATGCTTAGCTAACCTGTGAAATTGGCTGGAAATTATTCTGTTTTAGTACCAAGTAAGATAACTTATTGCCTCCACATATGTAATGCAAGCTAGTGAATCCATACATGTTAGGAATCCTATAGCTCCGAAAAAGGCTATTGACCCCAATGGGCAGTTTTAAGGCTGAAACATGTAGGCGAGATAATATGGAAGTTTTTTTTGCAGAAATGCAAGGTTAATTGGTTTTAACCATGTCAGTACCCACTAAATATACAGACATGTTTTGGGTATACACCTAGACATTTCATTCAAGCATCTATCCTTCTATCCTTTGACCCTTCCATCCAGCTGTAGATATCTATTATTTCACCTTTACATTCTGCTGTTCCACTATTCTTGCATCCATCATTCAATAGTTCCATATTCCATCCATCCATCATGCTATTCTTCCTTACATCCGCCCACTCTTCCATCCATCCACCCTGCCATAGTTGGGCATATCCCTTTCTGCAGTGTCCTACCCATACCCTTTTTCCTTTCTCCTCCTATTTTTTCTGATCTCATTTTTGTTAGCCTTAGAGCTCTGTGCACTTTACCACTGTCAACCAGTGGTAAAGTGCTTGTGTTCGCCCCTGAAAGCATATTAGATTGGGTTATACACAATTGGCATATTTAATTTACTTGTCAGTCCTCAGTAAAGTGACACTACATGTGCCCATCACCTATAAATTAAATACTACTAGTAGGCCTGCTGCCTTGATTGTAACGCCCAATTAAATAGCTATTTAATATTGTCTCAGGCCTGCCATTGCAGCTGTTGGTTATCAGTTTTAAACTGCCATGTCGACTTAGCAAAATAAACCTTGCTATTTCATACACATGTCAACCTTAGGAAATACCCTGTACAGCCCCGAGGACAGGGTGATGTATTTAAAAAGTAGCATATGTCCTTTCCTGTTTTTCATGTTCTAGTAGGGAAAAACTCTTACATTTGTTTCTCAGTACTGCAAGGCCAAGCCCATAGGACAGCAGTTGAGTTACCTTCAGTAGCTTTCGGTGGTGGGAGTAGCTGATGGGCGGTGACGTGGGGAGGAGGAGGGGCAGGGTGGGGGGTAGTAATCTATGGATTACAGAAGATTACAGGTAAGCAAACATATACATTAATAAAATGAATTTTGTTGCGGGCACTACATCCCCAAATGCAATGCAGTGCGCGCAACAAAGTTTGGTTTATTTATTTATATGTTTACTTAGCTGTAATCCTTCGTAATCCATAGATTACGACAACCCACCCTGCCCCTCCCCCTCCCCACATCACCGCCTGGCAGCTACTCCCACCACCGACCGATACTGGTTACCTTATTACATTTTATAAATGTAATTTTCAAATGGGAACAGGTACTCAGCTCATGTTTGGTATCTCAGGAATTGAAATTTGAAAATCCTAATTTATGGTGAAGTTGAATTTTAAATTACAATTCTCAAAATACCACTTTTAGAAGTTGGCATTTTCTTTCCCTAGCCATTCAGTGTCATTTTGTTAAGGAAGGTGAAATTGGTTGCTTCTGGTGCTTTTGTGGATGAGAAGAGTTTTTGATAGGAGCTGATAATGTTGCAGCTGGCAAAGATGACATTGAAAACACACCTCTTCAGTTTGTGGAAAAAGGCAAACCCTCATATCATTTGGAATCTGGTACAGGGAAAGTCATTCGGGGTTTCCCAGTGGCTCAACATTAGCTCTGGGGAGGCACCACTGAAAAGGCAACATCTGATTATCTCCTCCACACCTGTGAAATAGGAGGTTGTATTCAATCGCATTATCTTGGCAAAGTGAATTAAACCTATTGTCCAATGAGGGGAAAGCGAACTAGAGATGAGGTAAAGCGGGAGCATGCCACAATCTGTCTCTGCAACCTTTAAGAGGGTTCAGTCTGGAAGTAAAACAAGATTATAACCTTTAAGATCACATTCAGGAGAAGTGGAAAATGAAGACAAAGTGGTCATAGGGCTTTGGCCTCTCATGAATCATCTGTTCTGCGGAATAATGGATGAACTACTGAATAAAAAGAGCCACAAAATGAGAGAGATTAAATGAATGGCACTGTGGAAATTCTGGATGTAAGCAAAATTGATTGATATATCCATAAAAGTAGTCTAGTTATATTCATTAAATACAAACGGTGTTAGTAACAAATGTAGGTACAATATGATTTCATCCCATTTGTAGCAAAAGCATAGAAATGCTTCTCTTACTTGCAAGTGTTATTGTAATTGACAAGTCACACAAGGCACAAAAAACACAAGCCTGCAGCTGATTTTTTAAAAAAGCTGTCTGTATTTGAAATCATTTGTGTTGGAAAATGGACCTTTCTGCATGGTCACCCCCAAACATTTTGCCTTCCTCCTCCACTTTAAGTTCAATTAGTTTTTGTTGGCCTTAGGACTCTGAGCACTTTACCACTACTAACCAGTGCTAAAGTGCACATGCTCTCCTCTAAACATGGTAATGTTGACTCATACTAAATTGGCATATTCAATTTGCTTATAAGTCCTATTAAAAGTATGATACATGTGCCAAGGGCCTATAAAATAAATGCTTCTAAGTTTCCTGCAGCACTGATTGTGCCATCCACTTAAGTAGCCCTCTAGCCATGTCTCAGGCCTGCCATTGCAGAGACTGTGTGTGTAGTTTAAACTGCCATTTCGACCTGGCAAAATAAACCTTATGCCAAGCCCAAAGCTTTCTTTTTACTACATACTAGTCACCCCTAGGGTAGGCCCTGAATAGCAGAAAGGGCAGGGTGCAATGTACATAAAAAACAGGCCATGTACTTATACGTTTTACATTTCTTGGTAGTGAAAACTTTTTAATTCGTTTTTCACTACAGCAAGGCCTGTATCTCCCATAAAATAACATTGGGATTGCCTTATTATATTTTATAAGTGTAATTTCCAAAAGGGGAAGATATAACTGGCTCAAGTTTGGTGTCTCTAATCCAAATTTAAAATCCTAATGTATGGTGAATTCGGATTTTAAATTGCAATTTTCGAAATTACACTTTTGAAAAGTTGCCATTTTCGTGCTTTAGCCTTTTGGTGCCTCTAGCTTGTCACTGATGACACGATTGGGTGTGGTTGGCAGTTGGGCTTTGTGTATTCCTCCTAGACAGCCACATACAATGTGAGCTAAGGTGTGTCTCAATGTTCTGTCCACACACAAAGGGCTTCATACCCACCCTGTAGTAAGTCTGGAGCCAGGACAGGAAGGGAGGACCTCTGTGCACTTCAAAGGCATGTCTTTGAAGACTCTCCCACTTTACAGCCACCACTGGGTAAATGTACTGGACCTTAGACAACACCAAGAGAGTACACTTCTGGACCAGTGGATACTCTGCCAGGAAGTAGGACTGCTGTGCTGCTGAAGAACTGTCACTTTGCTGAACTGCTGCTCTGCTGGGCTCCTGCTTTGCTTTTCTGACCTGCTGCCCTCCTGCTTGGGTGAGAAGGACTGGACCTGCATCACTTGACCCGAGCTCCAAGTGTCACTCCAAGGGCAAGTTGACTGGCCTCCTGATCTAAAGCCCCAGCCTCAGCCTCAGCTGGAGTCTCAAGCTTCCAACTCCTTCACCTGGACTCTTCCAACTGTGAGGCTACCCTGCCAAGTGGTTCCATTGCAAAAGGGCCGAAGGTGCTTGCCAGCGGAACTGATGCATCTTCTCTGCTGAGATGTGCATCTCTGAGCAGATTAGACGCATCACTGCTGTTGTGTGGATTGGATCCTTCTCAAAAGAGTAGCATCAACACCACCTCCTGCATCTTGGGACCAACGACTCACCTTCTGAACCACCACTGTGCAACACATTTCCTGGAACAAACTCCTTGCATCCCTCATCAACGGATGGTTCCATCTCATGTCAATGCATCCTTAAATTTGATCTAAATGGAAAACAGTGTTTCAAGAAAAAGATTTGTTTCATCTTAGTTTGGGAACTTCAGACATCAATCTGTGGAAAAAACACAATTTTGGAAAAAAAATACTGGATAATTGCCTTGTCTACCTCTGCAGGAGTATGGCATTGTTTCAGCACAAGAAGAATCCCAAGTTTGACATTTTTCCCTCATGAGATCTTCCATGCTCCAACTGCCTCCCTTCATTGTTGGTGTTCCACAATGGATGGGAGCAACCCTCCAGGTGACCCATACCCATGCTTAATATTCTGTACCAGATTGGGAGGCAGCCCTTACGCACCCTCGTGAAGTAGCAATTAGACTGAGGCTGCTTCTCATACAATATAAGATCCTCCATAGGTTCTATTTTGCAGGGCACGCCTACACACTATGGGGAAGGTAGAGGATCCAACCTGTCTCAGATGCCATGTGGAGTGCGGCACATACATATTCACACCCTGGGAATGCAGACACATCCAAACCTATTGGCACACGATACTGGGAGAACTGAACAATTTCCTGGGAGCTCAACTAGGGTTAGATGCTAAATTCCTGCTACAGACATCAACCTGCCACAACACAGTTTCCTGCTGGCTAAGCTAGGATTAGTTGTAGCCAAAAGAGACATAGCTAAGTACTGGGGGGGCCCAACAAGTTCCCACACTCACAGAATGGAGATCTAATATGGACCTATATATGGTTGCAGAGAAAGTGATTTGCAAGGCAATAGGTTGCCCGCTTAAATTCCGAAAGATTTGGACGCCATGGATCGAATACTACAATCTGGACTTGGATGCAGATGGGGAGACTAGACCTTTCACACAGCAGGACAGAACCAAGTCATTAATAACTGTGATGCCTAGCCCACGCCTAACGGTTATGGTTGTACTGGAATTGACCTATGTATTTGCATATATGTGATGTTGATGTAAATCTGTGTTTCTCATTGAAGAGTCTGCTACAATACCTTCTGCCCATCACTGTAACTTGCTGCCCGCAATTGAGCATACTCCATGCATTAACCAGTCCTTTTCCCAACTGTAAGTTTTGCATTTCATAAAAAATAAAGTAAAAAAAAAATATTCTGTACCAGCTTTTTACTACACTGGATATAAAATGCTATAGAGAAAGTCCCTGAATTTCTTGGGAAAATCTCATTAGGGCCACAAAAGTTTCTGTGGTGATATGTCTGTTAACTAGCAAGGAACCATCATTGAAATCTGGGAAGCATAGACACTTAACTGTGTATTGAACATGGAGTTCAGATATGCAAAACTCCACAGTACAGAGAGGACTTAACCCACAAATGTGTTGCACTGTTCCAAATTCATGTCACCTGAAGTAAGTATGGTATCAAAGGAGGAGTAAAGGGCTATTACTACTTGGGATAAAATAGAAGGTCCAGCTACAGCGTGCCCTTTAAGGATACGTATATGCAAAGATTGCCGTGCTGTTCCTGATGGGAAGGGGGAAGGAGTTGATACAGTCAGTGATGCGGATGAAAATGGTCAGGTAACAAGTGGTTAACCCTGGGGATCCATTTTGTTGAATTTAATGCCCTCAAACACCCTTTCAGGTGTCATGCTTCATCATTTGGGCCTGCTCCTCGTTGGGTCGGCGGTGCAATACCCAACGGGCAACACCTCATAGAGGGGCTCTTTGGCGGAGATCTTTTTCCAACTGCCGTATGGATGAAGTGCGGGTATGGGGCCAGAATGGAATAGTAGACGTAGTGGAGTGAGAAAAGTGAATTAAAATAAAGCTAGGGGTACCGGGAATGATTTATTCAGGTGGTCCGCTGCTTTAGTTAAAAACAGAATTCTAGAGGAGTGTTCTGGAGTATTATGCTTCCAGAGATCCTCCAGATATTATTATTGTCTGGTCAACATGTTTCTCGCTGGCGTCAATTAAACAAGCGATTCTTCAGGACCTATGTAGTAATTTAGCTAGTATCTAAAAGTGAGGACTGTCTACTCTAAATCCTTAGTTTGTGATGTGTGTACACTAGTGTGGGTACAAAACAATAACTAGGGTTGAAGGGAGAGTTACTATATTACCCTTCATCTATTGTGTTAAGCTGTCATTACCTGTAGAGGAAAGAGGAAAAGCATATCACATTTGGTTTATTTAACATGCGCATCGGTGACTGTATTTACTTGAGTGGGTTACATGCCAGTGTAATATTCCACTAGCGTGTCTCAACACCCTGACACAAGTGTACATGCACTCTCAAAAGTGGAGACTCAGTGAGAGTGGTGTGGAAGGAAAAATTAAAACATGTGTACAAAGAACATTTTAAAATACCAACTTGGTATTGTGCAGCAGCAAGCTATCAAAACTCACCTACATTTTATAACAGTTGAACAAAAACAGTATCCAGCGGGTAAAGCTTCAGATTAGATCTTCCACCGCAAGGCTATGTATAGGGAGGAATCTTAGTGCCTATTTAAAAGTATGCAGTAGCTGATCTGATTACATTGTATACATATCCAGCGCATATACCAATATTCTGTATGACCTGTGCACTGTCTGGTATATAGTGTCTATGTCGGTATTCTGTATGACCTTTAAACTGCTTGGTATACAATGAGATCACATCAAGAAAGCAGGAGTCTTTTCATAATGGCTCGCTCTATGTACAGGAGAATTAATGTGTGCAAGGTACATTCGATAGTATGGCTGTGACATGGAGTTTCTAACTATTGTTTCTAACTGTTGTTTACAACGTGTGGATCATATGAGATGGAGGTACATGTAGTATTCAAACCATGAGCTAGATATTAGATTGTAACTTAGCCCATCATTACCCAGGAATGAGTAAGGAAAAAGGAATCGGGTGTCAAAAAGGCACAAAGGGGGGGGGACTGGAGTGTCAGCGAACAACCCGTGGGAATGCTGGTTCCCCCGCAGTCAAGATGAAAGCAATGCGGGTGAAAGTTTTTCCTTACTCATTCCTCAGACAGGCCTATTCCAAAGGCAATGTGTAAAGTATTTGTACTCAAAACACACAGTAATGCAGTGATAACACCACAAATGGACACCACACCAGTTAACAAAAAATAAAGTATCTTCATCTAAACTCAACAAGACCAAAACAGCAAAAATCCCACATACATGGAATAAGAATATGCCTTTCCAAAGTTTCAAGCCACAGAGTCCATAGATAACTATGGATGCGTGATTCTACACAAAGTACTTGTAGATGTGTTAAAATGCACAAGGCCAAACAGCCGCAGAGATGAGAAGCCCAGAGAAAGAGATGCGACAGTCCAGCCCGACCTGTCAAGCCATGTCTTCCCTGGACCAGAAACAAGCTTCCGAGGACCGGTTTCTGGCAGTTCTGGCTGGACTGTTCCCATGAGGCACAGGGTCAGACTGATTTGCATATAGCCATGTCTGAACTGGGGTGGCAGAGTGGGCTAAAGAACGGTGATGGATTAAACCCAGATCTTTTGTCTGGGTGTGAGTGTTTGATTGATTCAGATGCTCCGTCCATCACCACCCCCTTTTGTACCGCTTTTGGCCGCCATAAGTGTGGCAGGGTATGCTCAGACGTGAGTCCCTTGCTCACTTTGCCACTGGATTCAAGCAAGCCGGGCTGAAGACGGCTGGAATGCCAGAAACCGGTCCTCGGAAGCTTGTTTCTGGTCCAGGGAAGACATGGCTTGGCAGTTCGGGCTGGACTGTTCCCATGAGGCACAGGGTCAGACTGATTTGCATATAGCCATGTCTGAACTGGGGTGGCAGAGTGGGCTAAAGAACGGTGAGTGATTCAACCCATATCTTTTGACTGGGTGTGAGTGTTTGATTGATTCAGATGCTCCGTCCATCACCACCCCCTTTTGTACCGCTTTTGGCCGCCATAAGTGTGGCAGGGTATGCTCAGACTTGAGTCCCTTGCTCACTTTGCCACTGGATTCAAGCAAGCCGGGCTGAAGACGGCTGGAATGCCAGAAACCGGTCCTCGGAAGCTTGTTTCCGGTCAAGGGAAGACATGGCTTGACAGTTCGGGCTGGACTGTTCCCATGAGGCACAGGGTCAGACTGATTTGCATATAGCCATGTCTGAACTGGGGTGGCAGAGTGGGCTAAAGAACGGTGATGGATTAAACCCCGATCTTTTGACTAGGTGTGAGTGTTTGATTGATTCAGATGCTCCGTCCATCACCACCCCATTTTGTACCGCTTTTGGCCGCCATAAGTGTGGCAGGGTATGCTCAGACGTGAGTCCCTTGCTCACTTTGCCACTGGATTCAAGCAAGCCGGGGTGAAGACGGCTGGAATGCCAGAAACCGGTCCTCCAAAGCTTGCTTCCGGTCCAGGGAAGACATGGCTTGGCTGTTCGGGCTGGACTGTTCCCATGAGGCACAGGGTCAGACTGATTTGCATATAGCCATGTCTGAACTGGGGTGGCAGAGTGGGCTAAAGAACGGTGATGGATTAAACGCAGATATTTTGACCGGGTGTGAGTGTTTGATTGATTCAGATGCTCCGTCCATCACCACCCCCTTTTGTACCGCTTTTGGCCGCCATAAGAGTGGCAGGGTATGCTCAGACGGGTGTCCCTTGCTCACTTTGCCACTGGATTTAAGCAAGCTGGCTGAAGACGGCTGGAATGCCAGTAACCGGTCCTCGGAAGCTTGTTTCCGGTCCAGGGAAGACATGACTTGGCAGCTCGGGCTGGACTGTTCCCATGAGGCACAGGGTCAGACTGATTTGCATATAGCCATGTCTGAACTGGGGTGGCAGAGTGGGCTAAAGAACGGTGATGGATTAAACCCAGATCTTTTGACTGGGTGTGAGTGTTTGATTGATTCAGATGCTCTGTCCATCACCACCCCCTTTTGTACCGCTTTTGGCCGCCATAAGTGTGGCAGGGTATGCTCAGACGTGAGTCCCTTGCTCACTTTGCCACTGATTCAAGCAAGCCGGGCTGAAGACGGCTGGAATGCCAGAAACCGGTCCTCGGAAGCTTGTTTCCGGTCCAGGGAAGACATGGCTTGGCAGTTCGGGCTGGACTGTTCCCATGAGGCACAGGGTCAGACTGATTTGCATATAGCCATGTCTGAACTGGGGTGGAAGAGTGGGCTAAAGAACAGTGATGCATTAAACCCAGATCTTTTGACTGGGTGTGAGTGTTTGATTGATTCAGATGCTCCGTCCATCACCACCCCCTTTTGTATCTCCGAGTCATGGGTTGCACACATCACGAAAACACTGGCCCTTAGCTGCTGCCATTTAGCACTAAGAGACTGGCCTTTGTTTCTGCATTTTCACCATGTCCAACAATGCTCTCTAAATGCCTGCCTTCTCTGCCATTTTGGCCAAGCAGAAGAGGGAGAAGCCAGTACCCTGGAAGCATTGCTTCCCTGTAGTGCCAACTGGTGCCTCACTCAAAATATGATCCCAGAAATGGGCTCCTACCTTTGATCAATCACCACTAGTAAATGAATATCAGTTCAATGCTAGAGTAGGATGATCTAAATATTAGCAACTCTGACTCAAACAAATGGGTGAAGAGTGGAGACTCAAAGGCCCTCATTACAGGTTTGAAAGAATAAGGTACACCATGAGGTAAATACCTCCTAATTTTAACCTGCAATGACGCATAACATGAGGAATAAGTAGCTAACACTACTAGCTTTGACCTGCCGGAATCTATCAGGGGAAAACTGTGAGGGTGTAACAATTATCGCACAACTCGTAATTCTGATCCCTGAGGAAACAGAGTTTTCAGCCCTGCACTTGTGTCAGGCCGGCCAAGGATTCTAATTGATGAAAGGAGCTGGCCAAGAGCCCATTTTATGAAGGATTCTAACACGAGGTATTGATGATAGCAAGCTGCCTCTAGCCAGACCTAATAATGAAGCACTGCCTCAAAGGATCTCCCCCACAGAGCACTGCCCCTGGCCGCTCTGGCCAGCAGCTTAGGATATTACATCAAGAAGGCTCTGCACGCTTTTCCCACCAGTTGCCTCACTGCACCCTCTCGGGGATTATGCGACGAGTTACAGAGATCCGATCTTTATTCAATTCACATCCTGTTTATGATTCTCGGCTTCTTTAAAGCCAGGATCCTGCTGGCCTGCAAGGCGGGCGACTTATGCTACTGCATGACACACATATCTAAGGAAGCAATACAGCAGTACATCAAACAAGAAAAAAAGAATGTGCGCCAAAGGCAAATCGGTATCATTTTCAATACACTTGGAGCTGGCGAATTTGGCAGGCATAACCACTGCAGTGCAGAAAAGAACCAACGAGACAGAGAAATGTCATGTTAACTTTTTGGGGGGATTATTTTGCTACCGCATTGCACACAGAGACTTTTGCTTCAGAAAACAGATTATTGGTCAGCCTACCCTGACAGCTGGATCGCAGCACATGGTGGGATTTGCCCCATTTATTCATCATAAATAATTTCATGCGTGAGTGCTCAGCACAGCTCAGTGCTGAAAGGGGAAACAATTCAGCAGCAACAATCACCTGACAGAGCACTGCACCCAGGGACAATGGTTTGCTGTGTGTATTGTTCAAAATGTCTTCCTTAAGTCACTGCTTTTCGACATGATCATTTTGAAAAAAATCGTTGGAAAAGCGAGACAGGAGATTTATTAGAATACTGTATGTCAGTGAACTGACTTGTCTTTATTTCTATCCCGTCAGAGGGCAGGGCGCCATAGTATAAAAACCGATAAAGTAACATTCGCCCATAAAATCTGTGAATCGCGTGAATCACGATGTGGCCCGAATCCAGCTGATGTGCGTAAATGTACGTAAGAATAAACAGGTATATATTAATGTAATTGTCATGGCGAGATCGCTTTTCAAAAATTGTTATTCGGGTGATGAGTAACTATTCTGATGAACATGAATTAAAGATGAAAATATGAAACGTTTTCTTGTAAGGAGGAAAACATTTCATATTTTCTAGGAGGCACTATATGCAGACTAATTAGGACTTGAAATTTATTTCAACAGTCAAACCTGAACTGTCCGCTTGCATAAGTATGCTGTTACAAACACATAGGAAAAGTCTTCGAATTATAGGCTGCATTTTAAGGATTGAACTAAACCACGGGAATGGCTGCATCGTATTCACGACTTTTGACTAGATTTATTTGTTTATTTAAATGACCATCTTCTTTAGCTGTGTTTTTGTGTCCAACAACAGAAGTTGCTGCTACGTTTAATTAAACAGAGCATGGGCCCTTGCCACAAGTGAATAATTTTTCACTTTCTTTTTCAGGGGCTACTTGGGGTCTCACTGAAAAATAGACAATTTCATATGGCTGAGATACCCGCCACCCCCTCTCAACACAATCCCCAAAAGGAGGGAAACCGGAAACAGTTCTTGAAGTTTTTGGATGTGGGAGGGAGTGACCCTCCCGGCCGTATTTATTAAAACAAAAAATTAAAAACATTAAACGTTTCATATTATGTACAATTTCATTATCACATTGCGATGTTTGGCTAACCTTAACATATTCTCTAATACAGAGGTTCTCCTAGCCGAACTAGCATCCTACAAAAACATTCTCTGGAAACACTGAAATTGTAC
Source organism: Lissotriton vulgaris (assembly GCF_964263255.1). Lineage (NCBI taxonomy): Eukaryota > Metazoa > Chordata > Amphibia > Caudata > Salamandridae > Lissotriton > Lissotriton vulgaris. The sequence goes on from NC_141689.1 coordinate 1,861,415,854, forward strand.
ATCCTAACGTTTAAGGGCCAACGGCAAGGTCATAACCGGTGTCAAGATCCCTAACCAGACTTACCCCTCCCACTTGGGAGGGGCGACAGCACAGAGGCTTACCTCAAGTGCAACTACTAACAATTTCCCTTGACTTGACGGGGGCACTTAAGATTCGACGCCATTTAAAGGTCGTTCGAACACTTGTGTGTGGTATCTAGAAGGTATCGTGGACCTCTCCCCCACCCCACACAACTTACCGCATCTGCCGTCGCAGATGACACTGGCCCCGGGAAATTCCCCCAGGAGGGGGCTGTAACCCCTCCTACACAGGAAGGGGCCTTGACCGCCTTTCCTTTACTTTCGGCGACCCGCCCTTAGACGGGACCGCCTCCCCATTGAGGGGCCAATGGCCACCTCTCCCGAGCGCTCCCATCCGTGTTGGGTGACGCCCACTCATAGGGATCTTCTAATTAGTGCTCACCGATCATGACCTTACCGCCTACCAAAAATTAAATACGACAATTCTTACTCAAACCTATGAAAACATTGGTCGCTACGACCGAAAGAGCATGCTAAAAAATGCAACACTACATCAAATCATTTTAATCTGAACAACCTACACGAAATTCACCATTCTTTATTATGATCAACGAACTGATACTTCCACAGCCTGTAAACGAAACGGAAAAACATACTTATAAATTCACTTTATTGCACAACAACTTGCTGTCCTCAGGGGCTGGTGGGTGGGTCAAAATTGGCTCTTCGTTCTGTCCCGAGCTCACGTGTAGCGAGGAGGTGCAGCTTCGGAGCACAAGAACAAGAGGACGTCTTCTGGTCTTGCTTCTCTTTTTATCCGTCTTCGGGGCGGGCGTAAACCCGCCCCTGCCTGCCCCGAGGGCGGGGCTGGCTACGTCGGTGTCTAGGCCAGCCCACTCTAGGGCGGGGAAAAAGCGCGCCCCGGCTACGCCGCTTCGGGCATACCAGCCGAGACGCGCCTCCCGCCCAAAATTGGCTTCCCGGGGGGATCGAGGCACTCCACCATACGTTCGGGGGGACCGAGTGGTCGCCCCTTTCCATATGGCTGAGATACCCGCCACCCCCTCTCAACACAATCCCCAAAAGGAGGGAAACCGGAAACAGTTCTTGAAGTTTTTGGATGTGGGAGGGAGTGACCCTCCCGGCCGTATTTATTAAAACAAAAAATTAAAAACATTAAACGTTTCATATTATGTACAATTTCATTATCACATTGCGATGTTTGGCTAACCTTAACATATTCTCTAATACAGAGGTTCTCCTAGCCGAACTAGCATCCTACAAAAACATTCTCTGGAAACACTGAAATTGTACATCCTAACGTTTAAGGGCCAACGGCAAGGTCATAACCGGTGTCAAGATCCCTAACCAGACTTACCCCTCCCACTTGGGAGGGGCGACAGCACAGAGGCTTACCTCAAGTGCAACTACTAACAATTTCCCTTGACTTGACGGGGGCACTTAAGATTCGACGCCATTTAAAGGTCGTTCGAACACTTGTGTGTGGTATCTAGAAGGTATCGTGGACCTCTCCCCCACCCCACACAACTTACCGCATCTGCCGTCGCAGATGACACTGGCCCCGGGAAATTCCCCCAGGAGGGGGCTGTAACCCCTCCTACACAGGAAGGGGCCTTGACCGCCTTTCCTTTACTTTCGGCGACCCGCCCTTAGACGGGACCGCCTCCCCATTGAGGGGCCAATGGCCACCTCTCCCGAGCGCTCCCATCCGTGTTGGGTGACGCCCACTCATAGGGATCTTCTAATTAGTGCTCACCGATCATGACCTTACCGCCACAGGTCCGGATAGTTGACCGGCTATCCGGACCCCCCACAAAACTCCTACCTAAAGGTCATGTTTTAACGATTTTAACCACGCTAAGAAGTTTCCTATGAGTAACTCATTCCCCACCCTCGACAAATGCACACCATCCCCCAAATACATACTGTCGTTGTTAATACACCTATGTGAGATCGAATGCAATGTCTTGGAACGGAACAACCTACTCACTTTATTATTCAGTTTTTTAACAGAATGATTCAAAGCAGGGATCGAGACAGCCCCCCGCCACACTTTTCGTGGGATCATATGAGACCACGCAATTATGCACCCCGGAACTCTCCTTGCTAACCAACTTACCGTGGAAAGCATAGCCTCGAGGAGAAGTCGTCTACCGGTGGTGACCAAATCATTGCCCCCCAAGTGCACTATGACTATGGACGGCGGTGACCTCATCCGCTCTAACAAACCCTCAAAGAATGCTTGAAACTGGTCAATACAGAGACCGCCTCTTCCGTAGAAGGACACTCTGTACCCGTATTCCCCAGGTACGTGAATCATATCACCTGCTTTGAATACGTCTGCGGCCCGTCTCACGTATGAGTGGCCCACGACCCACACCTCCTTTCTCACAGCCGGTGATGTGCGACCGCTGGCCTGGTGTTGGGTCGACTGCACAGTCCGCCCTGCCGCGTAGGCTTGCGCAACTGAAAACAAACAAAAGACAAGAAGCGTGAATACATGATTACAGCTTCACAACATGTGCAATCGCACATACCTCTTATAACAATTGGAGGACCAACGCCCCACTCGTTTCACTTGTTCTACATTAAGACCCCTGGCTGTAGCTTCAGTGGCAGCCCCTATTCGAAAGGAATGGGTCCCAAACTCGCCCGGGTCCAAGCCCGCTGCGGCAACGGCCATTGCAAGCACCCGCTGAAACTGAAACCTCGTCAGTGGGGTGGCGTCTGCATGCCTCAACAATGTCCCCCCCCATGATGCCACCCTTCGTGCTAGGTAATCTTCTAAACACTGTACCGGACACATGGAGGACCCGAGGATCCTGCGAATGATCGTGCAGTCCCCCCTCCCATCTTGATCGGTCTTGGACTTGAGAAAGGAGACAATCATCGCATCGCCCCTGATCTGAACATGTTCCCTGCACAAGCCCCCCGCCACATCCTGTTTGTTCCTTGCAACCAGCTCACTTAGTCTCATAGCCCCGTGAAATGCCAGCGTAAATGCAGTCCGGAACAAACAGGTCTCGAAAGGAGACGAACATGTGTTAGGGAGTGTGGCCAGTAACTGGGACAACCTATCCATACCTATCGGTCGTCTTACGTCTACTCTGCGACCCTCTAAGCGTTGCCACCCCCGCAGCGCCTTTTGTACTGAAAAAGACGCTGTTGGGTCCTGGATGCCATGGGCCCTGGCAACGAAGGAAATGGCGGCACGATGCCTTTGGGCCGTAGCCACCGACTTCCCGGCCCTACGTAAGGACAACAGAAAATGTACTACCCACTCTTCCTGCCCCCAAAGTCCCCCTCTCTCAGCCCCCAAAAAGGCTAAGTAGGCCTGAAACGCCCCTTCATATGCCTTCCTTGTCCTGGGTGCTAGACTCTCTCCCACGAGGTGACGAAGTTCGGGGCACCGAGAGACCAGAGAGCTTCGGGGAAGGGTGCCGGCTCTGGGTCCGCTGAAGGAAGGAAACCCGAGAAAGCCTGCATGTGAAAACGAGACAGTGCATCAGCAGCCTGATTCATCACCCCCGGGACATGTTTTGCTCTGAAAACCACGTTCAGTCGCATACACAGTAAGACAATTTCTTTAAGCAGCCTCAAAATCAATTTACAACGGGCTGCCTGGCTATTGATGCATTCCACAACGGTCATATTGTCGGACCAGAACACGACAGAATGATCTCTGAACCCTTCAGGCCAGGTTCTCAGGGCCACCAGAATGGGAAACAGTTCAAGGAAAGCAATATTACTCGTTAGCCCCATCTCATGCCACCATGGGGGCCACCTTTGTGCAGACCATTTTGTGCCGAAGATGGCGCCAAAACCTATGCTTCCTGCTGAATCTGTCCATAGCCCAAGCTCTTCGGAGGACACGGCTGGCTTGTTCCAGACGACTCGACCATTGAAGTCCGCCAGAAATGCTAACCAAATGCGCATGTCCTGGCGGACCTCAGCCGATAACCTCGTACGATGATGACCCTCTTTTAGGCCAACCATAGCTTGGGCAATTGAGCGGGAAAAGGGGCGGGCCATTGGGATCACCCTCAAGGCAAAGTTCAACTTTCCCACCAATTGTTGCAACTGATGCAGTGTAACCTTAGATGCATTTAAACAAACTTGGAGGGCTGTCCTGAATTTCAACACTTTGCTAGCTGGTAAACGGAAACACCCCTCCCTTGAGTCCAACTCGATCCCCAAAAACTCGAGGCAAGTCGTGGGACCCATAGTTTTACCTGGTGCCAATGGCACGCCAAACTGACCCATTAACACACAGAATTCAGCTAAGGCCTGGGCACATTCGGAATTTCCGGCGGGACCAAGGAACAGAAAGTCGTCAAGGTAGTGCATTACATTTCGGAAACCCGTTTTCTTAGTGAACCCCCATTGCAGGAAAGTACTGAATTTCTCGAAATAAGCACATGATATAGAGCATCCCATTGGCATACACCTATCCATGTAAAACGACCCCTGGAACCCGAATCCCAGAAGACCCTGGTCGTCTGGGTGTACCGGGAGCAACCGGAACGCTGACTCGATATCTGATTTCGCCATCAGCGTCCCGGGCCCCAGGCGATTCAAAATGGCTACTGCCTCATCAAATGATGCGTATCGCACCGAACAGACTTCTGGATCGATTGCATCGTTCACCGAAAGACCATGTGGAGCAGACAAATTATGAATCAAACGAAACTCACCTGGGTCCTTCTTGGGGACCACCCCTAACGGAGAACAGACAAAACCCGGTACCGGGGGTACACTAAACGGGCCGGCGACCCGTCCCCGGCTAACCTCTTTCTGAATTTTCTCTTGCACTACAGATGTATGTTGTAAAACGGACAGTTGATTCTTGCACGTCCCTACACCCTGAAAGTCCCCCACCGGGATGCGGAAACCATGTGTAAAACCGTTCCGCAGCACCCCGGCAGAAGCACGATCCGGGTATTCGTTGAGCCAGGGAATCATTGCCAAGGTATCAATCGGGGTTGGTAAAGGCGCCCCTCGGACTCTCTTAGACCTGTTTGGCGCCTCCCTTACCCCCATTCTCACTCGTTCTGGCTCTGCACGCTGACTCAGGATGGGACGACCCACAAGTACTACATTCGTGCTTGAATTTACAAGTTCCCGGAGGCCTGGTACATTTCCCTTTGTTGAAATTAAAACAGAAACCCTTTCTCCCTGTACTGCCTGCGGGTCTCGAGTTATCGTCGGTGCTCGTATTCGGTCGAAAGGGCGTCCCCACATTTTGGCGGGAGTATTCAACAACATTGCTCCCAACCAATGGCATTTTTAACATTCCTGATTCCTTCATTTTATCCCAAGTCACAGAATCGTAACAATCCCAAGTCAAACTCTTGTTATGCTCCTTTTCTTTCCTGAACAGATTGTCATAACAAAACCAATGGTTACCTTGATACGCTGTCGAGTAACCCATAATTCGTGATTGATAAATGGGAAATTCGGGAAGCAACTCGGGCCTACGTTCCCCCAAAATCGATGTAAAAATACCCCACGCATTGCCCCAGTTGCCAATATTCTCATTTACTTTAAAGGCGGCCATTTTTGCGCGCCAAACACTTGGATGCATTAAGTCCTTCTGACTCTTAACGTGTTCTACCTCATAATGATCAACAAGCAGGGAGAATATATTCACGTACTCCCCCGCCCAAATCTTTTCTTTTACTGCTAAAGGAACATGCTGCCCCAATCTTTCTCTACGAGAGGGTGCTGACTCATCCCTTGCGATCGGCAATGGCCGCTTACCTGAACCAGATGCTGTTTCTGCCACTTGTGGCTTTTCTATCACTGCTACTGGTGCGGCCACCTTGGCTACTTCTTTCTCCTTACGCAGCTTTTTTATCAGCGCCTGTGCCTCGGCAGCCGTAGCGCCCCCAGTACTATCGCCCAACCATGCTGCTAGCTGCGCTGCCAGCTCGGGGGGCATATCCTCGTTGGCTGTCGGGGTGATGACAACGGGGATTGGATTCCCCTCCATCGGTGGCGGGGTCGGCACCTCGAGCGGGGCAAAGGGAGCCGGGACATCGCCCCCGGCTGGAACCCTTCTCGGTCTCTTAGGTTTCCCTCCAGCCGGTGGTTGGCCCGATCCCTCCTCACCGTCTCGCTCTGCCAGCCGCTTCTTTATGTCGGACATATCCTTACAAAGGGCCCGAACCATCTGCTCGGTCGTCATTTTCTTTGCGCCTTTCTTGGGCATCTCTCCGACAAAGTATCTAGAAGACAAAGAAAAAGATTAAAACGCTCAAAATTGGCTCTTCGTTCTGTCCCGAGCTCACGTGTAGCGAGGAGGTGCAGCTTCGGAGCACAAGAACAAGAGGACGTCTTCTGGTCTTGCTTCTCTTTTCATCCGTCTTCGGGGCGGGCGTAAACCCGCCCCTGCCTGCCCCGAGGGCGGGGCTGGCTACGTCGGTGTCTAGGCCAGCCCACTCTAGGGCGGAGAAAAAGCGCGCCCCGGCTACGCCGCTTCGGGCATACCAGCCGAGACGCGCCTCCCGCCCAAAATTGGCTTCCCGGGGGGATCGAGGCACTCCACCATACGTTCGGGGGGACCGAGTGGTCGCCCCTTTCCAAAATATCTTTTGTATCCTGGGGAGCCAGTCTGAGTTTTATCTGGAACGTGGTCCACTGCTAGATAAAATCCAGTTCACCCTTTATAACAAACCTAACTTAAAATAAAAAATAAAGCAAGTACTTGGCACAGTAACACACATACATCTGTGCAGCACGTGCATTAACCCACCTGTGATAAGCAGGTTTACACATAATTCAGGGCAACAACAACTCAAACTCATTGAGTCTGAACTCTGAATGTAACCTGTAACCTACAGGTGACTATTTCTATGGCATGTCCAGGAGGACTGGAAAATGTTGTGTCTGATGACAGCAGGTTATCTGGTATACTTATATGAGGTGGGATAACCGTGGCAGCAGCTGCATCTATGACACATTCTGTATCACTAGGAACCTTAAAGACTTCTGTAGATTGACAACTCCGCCCCTCCCACACACCGCACAATAGGAGACTCCAAATAGAATAATTAAAGCATTTTAAAGGCTGATGCGTTTCATGCAGAGAAACCTTTCATTTTTACCATAAATGACCCTTCCATCATTGCTTAGGCTTACCTTGAGAGCTCTGCTGTTAAGGTAAGACAGTCAAAACTAGACAGGGAGGCAGCCAAAACCTACTTGGATGTCTGTCAGCCATATTTTGGGTAAAACACAAACAATTCAAGAAGGGTCTGAGGGAAATTTAAAGACCTGCCCAGTTCGTATCCCCCTAACTGTAATCCTAACAACAAAAAGAACCGGGGGTCTATAACGGAGCTTCAAGTACTCCGAGCTGCTGCAAAACTCCTACATAAGTGAGTTAGGCGCTAATAGAGCTATATAAGTCTCTATATCAGAATGTGTGCCAGGACAAACCTGTCGAAGGACCTACTGAGATTGTTGGTAAGACCCGTACAGAGATGTGTTGGATTCCCATCAAATAGGTATGTAGATCAAGTGTTCTCATTTGGTCATCCAAAAATGGGGTGGTATGTCTCTTGATCAATGAGACCCATCCATCGCCCTTACTCAATTGGGTCGCACCATCAATCGCTAAGGTACCCATGAACAAATGATAAAGATGGGATTGAGTGCAGTGCAAAAATCAAAAGATGTGTGAGTTAAAAACAAGGGGTAAAAGGATCAATAGGCGAAAAACTCTAATGTAATTTGTCCTTTCCCTCAAACAAACAAGAACAATGCAGAGGAAGCAGTCTAAACATATAACTGCATTTACAAGGCCAACATGTTTCAGCCGGTAGGGAAAAGATCCCATGGCTTTCTTCAGGGCCAGAGTTCTAAGCATTAGCTACTGCATACATAGAGTGAACGTAACGACAATCTGTAAAGGATATACATAAATAGTCCAAAATCGTGTTCCTCTGTACCAAACGGTGTCTCTTACATCTGTTAACAAGAAACAAGAAATAAATTGTAGTAAGTCCTATCAAAACAGGAAAGACCTGGCACTGGCTTCTACTAAGTAAGCCAATTTATTTTACTAATGTTACTCACCTGAATAGTACAGGGAGTGTACCTCACCTCTCCTGGAACCCAGCTCAGGAAAAAGGAGGCCCCGCTCTGTGAAGGCAAGGAAGGGGTAATGAACGAAAGGGTGGACAGTACTACTCTATCTCTCCCTCCAATACATAATATAGCCCCTATAACAGTCAAGCTTCACAGAGCCACAAAAAATCCTAAGGGTGGAATAAGTCACAGAGCCCATAAAAGTCCCAGGTTCCCAAGATCCATCACTTAATGTAAAAAGCTTTCCTCTAAATATGAGTGTCCTCAATAGGATGGAGCTAAACTGTAGCAGGTTTAGATCTGGGCTAGCAAAAGTTTGACAGACCAAGCCTGGTCTCATATCCCAGAAACATAGGTGAACCAGTCTATGTCACCCCAAAAGAAAAAAGGCCAAAAATAAATCCTAATGAGCCACTAACCTGTCCGGCGTTGTCTCATTGCAGGACCCGAGCTTCGTGGGAGGCAAAAATGGCTGCCCACAGGAAGCTTATAAAGGAGATGGGGGCGGAGAATCACATACTCTCGCGGGATTCGATTGAACTACAGAGTGATGTCACAATCCACTGTGTTGTAGTTCACCCAAGAACTACAAGATGACATAATTACGGCCATCTTTGTAGTTTAAATTAGGTAAAAAATAAAGGTGCTTTATTTAACCATAGCGCAAGTGTTTGCTAGCGCGAAATAGTCGACCTAGCTGATGTCTATTTATAAAGATCCATCAAAGTGGTCTCTGATAATGATCCCCAAATGAACCCAAAGAAAGGTAGCCAATGGTGGGAAGGGGGGAGGAAGAGGAGGGGGGCTGAATCATCCGCCCCTCACTTCAAAGACTGAAGTGGTAGAGGGCTGTCAAAACAGTACAATATCGTGCTGTGCCTGCCATATCAGAATAATGATGTTGCTTGTTAGTTCAAACTCACATATAGGCAAACAGTGTGCCAAGGGTACATCTGTAGAGAGCCCTAAAGGACCAAAGTGAAGGTGGGTGACCCTAGACTCAAAGGAAACTGAACCTAATACCTCCCCAGAAGATTCAGTGGTGCAGACTAGAGCACACAGTGTCCCTAGCGAAAGAACTACCTCCATAAAGTGTAGTCTAAGAGAAAGACCCGCAGCTGGCAGCTGCTCTAAACAGTAAAACACAAACAATTGAAGAAGGGTCTGAGGGAAATTTAAAGACCTGCCCAGTTCGTATCCCCCTAACTGTAATCCTAGCAACAAAAAGAACCGGGGGTCTATAACAGAGCTTCAAGTACTCCGAGCTGCTGCAAAACTCCTACATAAGTGAGTTAGGCGCTAATAGAGCTATATAAGTCTCTATATCAGAATGTGAGCCAGGACAAACCTGTCGAAGGACCTACTGAGATTGTTGGTAAGACCCGTACAGAGATGTGTTGGATTCCCATCAAATAGGTATGTAGATCAAGTGTTCTCATTTGGTCATCCAAAAATGGGGTGGTATGTCTCTTGATCAATGAGACCCATCCATCGCCCTTACTCAATTGGGTCGCACCATCAATCGCTAAGGTACCCATGAACAAATGATAAAGATGGAATCGAGTGCAGTGCAAAAATCAAAAGATGTGTGAGTTAAAAACAAGGGGTAAAAGGATCAATAGGCGAAAAACTCTAATGTAATTTGTCCTGACTTATATAGCTCTATTAGCGCCTAACTCACTTATGTAGGAGTTTTGCAGCAGCTCGGAGTACTTGAAGCTCCGTTATAGACCTCCGGTTCTTTTTGTTGTTAGGAGCCATATTTTGGGTACAAAAGACAAGAAAAAGAAGCCCTCCGGAGTGGTTTCCGTATTTAACTAATTTCCAGCACCGCCCGTTCAGGTAAGAGCTATGGGGCTAGGTGGACGGGGGGAGTCGACAGGTAAACTTAAATTTAACAAAATGAAAACCACTTTTCTTGGGTCGCCGCATCGCGAGTTGGTGATGCAGCGAGCACAAGGTATGTGGTTTTCGTTTTTTTAAATTTAAGTTTACCTCATCGTCTTCTGTCAACTCCCCCTACCCCGCCCCATCACTCTTACCTGCATGGGACGCGTCTGTTCATTTCTATATAAACAAAAACAAAGAAAAATATTGTTTTTCTTTTGTGTTTATATCTAACAATCTATACAATCAGATAACAAGGATATATAGTCATGATTGGTAACAAACCCCCAGGACTTTGAGTTTGCTTACTAATTGCTAAGACTCGGAACAGGAAGAGGAAGTACATTATCACTGCTGGTTCACTCAGTGCAACATATCCCCCAGTTTGTACCATTTCGTAAGAAGCTTTTTAATCAACAGAGCTCAAAAGCTGCTGCCTCTTCCATTAAGCATGTGCCTGCCCTCTTCCGTTGGAGGAATCATTTCCTGCCTGCAAAGCATTGTTGCATCTCTAGTGACTTGTTTGTGTGTTCTTTTTTTACAGCCTACACTAGTACCATGCTTTAATGCCTCTATTTCAGTTCCTGTCTCCTATGCTGCTGCTACTGTTCCATTACCCTCGTATCTATGCTATAGCCTATGCCCCTTCTTCAATCTAACACCATGAACATCCTTTTCGCCAGTTATACCTCACATCCTTGGTGTGGTATTCTCCCAAATGTTTTGCCTTCATCCTCTTACTTTGCTGAACTTGTATTTGTTGGCATTAGGACTCTGCACACCATACCACTGCTAACCAGTGCTAAAGTGCTTGTCCTCTCTCCTTCAAATATGATAAAATTGACCTACACCTAAGTGGCACATTTAACTTACTTGTAGGTCCCTGGTAAATGGTACTATCTGTACTCAGGGCCTGTAAATTTAATTCTACTAGTGAGCACCAGCACTCATTGTGCCACCCAATAAAGTAGCCCTTTAAAATCTGTCTTAGGCCTGCTGCCGGTAGTGCAGTTTTAAACTGCCACTTCGACCTGCAAAATAAACCTCTTTCCAGGCCTAAACCTTAATTTTTAAAGTTTACCAAGTAACCTGTAGGTATGCCCTAAATGTTCATATGTCATTGTTCATGGTGTTTAAATAGCAAAGCATGTGAGTTTACATTTTACATGTCACGGCAGTAAAACACTTCCTAAAGTCATTTTTCACTGTGGTAAGGCTTCATCCCAATAGTCTAACGCTAGGTTACCTAATTACAATTAATAAAGGTTATCTTCAGTTAGGGACTAGATAGAGAAATTGTGTCTCCACTTAAATAATTTGTAATTTAAAAACCTCTTTAATTGTAACATCTGGTTTTAAGTTACAATTGTTTTTGTCACTTTTGGAAAGTTAGCATTTTTCTGCCCTAAACCAAATGTCCCTTTCTTCCAGTGTCCTAGGTGACAGGACTATGTATGGGTCTGCTGTTGTGATGGTTTATTACTTCTAGACTGAGAGACAAAGGAGGCCTAGGTGTGAGGGTCTTCCTGACAGGATAGCTGGGAAGGAGTTGTGCCATGCCCTGACTACATTTCAAAGACCCTGACAGTAGCATACACAAAGGAACCTGACACCAGGCCTGCTCTTGCCTTTGTCATCCTAGACAGTTTGGAGCCAGGACCAGGAGGAGAGGAAGAGCTGACCAGAACCAGTTTCGAGGTAGGTTTGGAAATTCCCCCACTCAAATGCTGGCACCAAGTATAAAAGTGGATCCTTTAGAGCCTCTCATCAGTACACACCTAGACCTGCGGAAGATTTAGCAGAAGAACTACCCTGCTGTCTGAGGAAGAGGGACTGCTCTTCTAACGGAAGAAGGAAGCTGCTTGCCTTGAACCCAAGATACCCAGAGTGACTTTAAGGGCCAGTTGGCTGACTGTATAAGCTACAGGGGCTCAACAAGCGCTCCACTGGCCTCTTTTCAACTGCCCAGATGACCCACAGCAACTAGACCAGTCTGGACATGCCTGAGCCCTGCTGGTGGCCATTGCTGGAAAGAGTCCTGATCCTCAAGAGGTGCCCACCAGGTCTGAAACCCTTGGCTGGCATCAGTAAGAACATCTCCTCAATAAAAGGTGAAAATACTGATGTTTGGGCTCCTTGCAACCATGAAATGACCATTTTGCACCAACAACCTGCCTCTCACGATGACTTGAAGCTCCTGCAGTATCTGACCTTTGTGCCAATAGCAACCGCCTATGGAAACCGGCAACATAAGACCTCCACTTTGCACCAACATCGATCTTCTGTGTCGATAAACTAATGCAAAGCTCCACAATGGCCAGTTCTCCGCATCACAGCAAAGACAAAAGCCTCCACCCCGGGTCTCCTGCCACGTGAACGATGCCCTTTGTGCCAGACTTCAGAAAGTAACTCTTCAGCTGGAATAACCTGGTCACTATGTCCGACCTTCACTCTATCTTGTTTGGTTTGAACTTGTACCTTTCCCCTGGTCAAGTGCGACCAGACAACGGCAAGTGGCGCTTTGTGCATCTTTGCTCAATTTCCACCTCAAACTTTAAAAACTAATATCTCCTGTTCTACTGACGCGATTTGTGTTGTTGTGATGTCATTCTATTTATTAAATGTTAGTCTTTTTTTCTAAATTGGTTTGGGGGTTTTCTTGTGTTGTGTTGTCACTTTATTATTGTAAGAGTGCTGCATAAATACTGTAAACTTTGCCTGTAAGGTAGCTGTTGTATTTACTATATCCTGCTTTGTGGGCTGTGACTATGTAGTATGTCATGGGTGTATGTCATCACATTCCTGAACCTTGGTGATGACAAGAGGAGATGTGAACCAGGATGGGCAGGCAGTAAGTGGTTGGTGTTGGCTGAGGTGATGGAATACATCTTTACATTGGCAACAATTCATGGAAAAAGGAAGGACCTTCAACTCTCCTCAATGGCATCATCTACACAAATAAACCAAAGCTGTGTTCGAGTTAATTAATTCTTCGTGTTTACTATGCCTCACTCCTGTCAGACTAAGTTTTGAGTGCTGTTGGATTCAAGTTTTGTGAGTGATCGGATTGGCTCTCCTATGTCTGGCAAAGTAAAGGCATACATTGTTAAAGGCCTCCCCTTACTGCGGTAGTAGTCAAATGTTTCTGCATGTCCTCTGGTTGGATTTACCCTTTTCTGTGAATGATCTGGTTTGATCTGCTCTGAGTATTACAGGCACGTTTCGAGGCATGTGTCACATGGCAGAAATACATTGTGACACCAACCTTGCATCGAGGAAAGCAGGGTCCATTGAAGTCTTGCTTGTGATTAATAACAAGCCCTTCGTGTCACAGAAACAAGTTGAGCTTTTACAACAAGGAATTCAAGCTCCACCACCCGTTGATATTATCAAGCGTGAAAACAAGTGGTGCTTCCTGTAGAAACAGACTCAAAGGATGCACTGGGCCGCCATCCTGAGGTGAAAATTAGTGAAATACTATTATGCATGTCTAGTGACTCTATTTTGGAGCGAGGAGTGGTGAAATAAAGATCAAGCCGGTCATTTGAATTTCGGTGACAGGAACACCTGTTTGCAAATACGTTTGTACTACAGACGTCTGGTTGTCAGCCTGTCTTCAGTGACAGGCACACTATATTGCTCTCAGTGGACATCAATCTTGCAGGGCATTTGGAATTCCAGTGACAGACAAATTACATTATTATGAATGAAACATTATTGCATACAAATATTTCAATTGCCCTGTCTACAGAGATAGTCACACTACTAATTATTTGTGTAGACACCTTTTTATCAGTGACAAGCACACTTATTTCCTTGGGTTATTTCGGTACCTTCCAGGGCCAGAAAGCCAGGAGGTATTTGAGAATGTACCCAATTTGTCTAACTAAGATGCGCATGATCTGAATGAATTTGAAATATGTTTGAAAAAACAGGATCTACATTATCTTCCTAAAGTTTAAACTGCACTTCAAAGATACCACTTTGGGAAAAGATTACAGAGATCAGGAGAAAAAGCGGAAGAGTACATAACTGTTCTCAGGAAGCTTGCTTCTACATGTAATTTTGGAATTAATAGTGAAAAAAGATTGAGGGATCAATTTATGTTGGTGTGTAGTGTGGAAAAGGCCAAAAAGAGATTTAGGCAAACATAATCTCATGTTACCTGAAATTATTGCTATTGCTGAAGCATGTGAACATAGTCAAGCGTGTATAGAGGTAATAAAGAAGGGTTCTACCATGAAAGATGAATAGGAAGTAAAAAGTGTGAGAGTAAAGTCTAAAAATGCGGATGGTAGTAAAATCAAATCTCAGCCATTAATTTTGAACAAAGGGAAAAACGTTAAGGAAAGTGATTTAAAAAAATCTAGGCTTATGCTTTAGATGTGGGGAATAGGGTCATTTAGTATAATAAAGACTGTCCTGGCTGGAAAGCTATGTGTCAGACATGCAGCAAGAGAGGATATTTTGCTAAATGTTGTAGGAGTAGTGTTTTATAGCCAGCTCAGAGAAGTAACATATGAGGTAGACGATGAGTGAGATGAGGTTAATTTACAAGTAAAGAGGGGCAGCAATGAGGGTCCTTTTAAAATTGTTCAGAATGAAAACGTTTTAGTACTCATTTGACTCTGGAGTTGAGATAACTCCGATTTCTAGGGAAGTTTATGAAACTGAATTGAAAGGAAAAGTTTTGTTGATTAAATCAGACATTAGGTTACAGGGGAGAACCTAGTAAATGATTAGGTTATTTCACCACATAAATTCATTTTAAAGGAAGATATGTAGCTGGGAAGGTTTATGTGTCCATGAAATGTGATTGCCTTATCAGTTGGGTTCATCAAAAGGATTTATCAAGTGTTTTTAGATCCCAATGAGAGTCTGTCAGTGTGATGGAAAGATGTAAGTCAGATTGGTCAAGTTGAACATAATGAGCCAAACTATCAGGAGGAATTTCAAGAGGTGTTGGCAAGAACTGAGTTGCCTCACATTTCTGAGATATTGACAATGATGAAAGGTGTGAAGTATTTTTCATCAATTGATTTAGCCTCGGCATATCACCAAATAAAATTACACAAGGATTTTCAAGATTTGACAGCTTTAATAACTCCTTTTGGCACATTCAAGATTTTGAGGATGACTTTTGGACATATATCTATGACTGCTGTATTTCAGAGAGTGATGGAAAATATGAATTTGAATTTGAATTTGAATTTAAAATATTTATATAGCGCAACATACACCATGCGGTTTCTTGGCGCTGTGGAAACACATTTAGCAGCAGGAACGAAAACTGGAGAAAAAAAAGAAATCAGTTTACATTAGGGAAAGCCTGAGTGAACAGAAGAGTCTTAAGATCTTTTCGGAAGGTGGAATAATGTGTGGCCAGACGTAAGTGATCGGGGAGGGAGTTCCAGAAGGATGGTGCTAGGAATGAGAAATTAGCTCCGCCCCATTTCTTACGTCTGTACCGGGGAACCTGAAGGAGTGACTGAGTAGATGAGCGGAGCTCACGGACAGGGGTATACTCTTTTAACAGAGAAGAGATAAAGGCAGGGGCAGTGCCCTGGCGCGCCTGAAAGACCATGCATCCTGTTTTAAAGAGGGATCGCTCCCTAACAGGTAGCCAATGTAATGCCTTCAAAAGGGGAGTGGAGTGATGGGAACGGGGGAGGCCATACACCAATCTGGCCGCCTGGTTTTGAACCAGCTGGAGCTTCCGCAAACTATACGCTGGAATACCATTGTAAAGGGCGTTGACGTAGTCCAGCGGGAGATGACCAGAGCGGACATGATTAACTTAAGTGCAAGAGGAGAGAAGAAACGAGAAACAGATCGAATAGTTCGAAGAACAAGAAAGCAGGAAGAAACAACAGAACTGATTTGCGAGTGAAGGTTGAGCTGATTGTTAAGTTTGATGCCCAGAGTCTTAACTGAAGGAGAAGGTGAGGGAGAGGATCCTAGAGAAGAGGGCCAAAAAGAAGAGTTCCAGGGACTGGAGGAACCACCCATAAGGACCAGTTCTGTTTTATCAGGGTTCAACTGCAGATGGTTGTGGTTCATCCAGTCCCTGATGAAAATCATATTAGACTGAAAATTAGAAATAGAGTGAGGAGAAGAGGACAGATTAAAGATGAGCTGGAGGTCATCTGCATAATTATAAACAGTGACCTCCAGTTGCTGAAGTGCAAAGATCAGAGGATAGATGTAGAGATTAAACAAAAGGGGGGAAAGAGAAGAACCTTGGGGAACACCACATGTGACTTTGAGTTGGGTGGCCGAAAAGTCCCCTAACTGGACCGCCTGGGTGCGGTCCCTCAGGAAGGACGATAGCCAGACCAGGGCTGAGCCCTCGACCCCCGCCGCTCCGATACGGGAAAGTAAGATGGAATGGTCCACCGTATCGAAAGCGGCGGAGAGATCGAGGAGCACCAGAGCCTGGCGGCTATTTTGGTCCATGCCCTCCCTGAGGTTATTAAGGACTGACACCACGACGGCCTCGGTAGAATGCCTAGGCCGAAAGCCTGCCTGG
Source organism: Lissotriton vulgaris (assembly GCF_964263255.1). Classification (NCBI taxonomy): domain Eukaryota; kingdom Metazoa; phylum Chordata; class Amphibia; order Caudata; family Salamandridae; genus Lissotriton; species Lissotriton vulgaris. The sequence continues at coordinate 1,861,432,403 of NC_141689.1, forward strand.
CGGGACGCTAGGCCCCCATTGGCTTCCACATGGGCACTGAGGACCGATGTTACATGTCGCTCCAGCACTTTGCCCAAGTAGGGCAGGAGAGAGATGGGGCGATAATTGGCTGGAGCAGAGGGGTCCGCGCCAGGCTTCTTAACCCTTTCGCTGCTGATGACGAGCTCAGCTCGTCATCACCCACGGGTGTCGTGTGCTGATGACGAGCTGAGCTCGTCATATCTGCAGCGGAATTGAAATTTGCAGCACAGCGCAAAAATCCCCGCAGCAGCCATGTGGTTAAGGATGGGCACTATGGTGGCAACTTTGAGTGCTGGAATTACCACCCCCTGAGCCAGTGAGCTGTTGAGAAGGGAGATTGGCGGTTTAGGGCAGACGGAGTAGATTTGTTGCAAAATGTGGGCTGGACAGATGTCCGCCGGGGAACCAGACTTTACTTTGGGAAGTATTGTAAGAAACACTTCTTCGGTAAGCGGAGGGATAGAAGAGAGACAATGATGAACAATAGGGGGAGAAGGCTCAGAGAAAGTGGGGGAAGGGAGTGGGATGTTGGCTTTGATGTTGCCAATTTTTTCTAAAAAGTAAACATTCAGGGAATCACAGAGGGATTGAGTAGGAGGGGGCTTAGGGGTGGCCCTGTCAGAGTAGGCCAGGTCCTGAACGATGGAGAAAATCTCCCTAGGTTTGTTCTCCGCTGTCAGAATTTTTGCTGAGAAATGTTCAGTTTTAGCACTTAATATGGCCTTTTTGTAATCATTCAGCACAGTCAGATAGTGAGTTTTTAATAGAGGGCAATAGTCCTTTCTCCATTGTCTCTCAGCCCGCCGGAGGGTCAATTTCTTGGTCTTCAGGTCGTCGCCAAACCACCGATTCGATTCCTTGGATCTTCGGGTTGATATCCGTCGTAATGGGGCTACCGTGTCACAGCCTCCGGCAAGCCAGGCATCGATGGCAGCGGCTTGGGAGATGGAGGATAAACCCTCTAAGTTAGGTGCGGAGTTCAGAAGAGAGGATGACAGAGCAGGAAGATCTACCCTATTCCAGTTCCGCGCCCAGATGTTTTTGGCAGGCGGGATCTTTGTAACCGACTTGAGGCAGAGGGAAAAGGAAATCAGGGCGTGATCTGACCAGGGGCATGGGGACACGGACATGGAAGAGATTGAGGTATTGAGAGACCAAACCTGGTCTAGTACATGACCGTGAGTATGGGTAGGAATATGGAGGTGAGAGACAAAATTCAGGGATGCAAGTGAATCGGAAAATTGCTTAGAAGCAGTGCATTCGTGAGGGTCTAAGAGCCAATAATTAAAATCCCCCAGTACCAGGACTGAAGCATGATTAATTGCTAAGGTGGCTAGTAAGTCTTGAAATGCTGGCAGAAACAGATGGGAGGGCTGGGGAGGGCGATACATTAATAAACAAGTAAGCGGAGGAGAAAAGGCAAGGGAGCGCGCCACAAGGTGCTCAGTGGGATTAATAGGGGAGGAGGGGAGGAGTTGGAAATTGTGCTCCGATCGAGAGATGAGAGCCACACCACCCCCAGCCTTGCCCGCTGATCGATCAGCGCGAAGGGCCACATAAGAAGGGGGTAGAGCAGCCAATAAAGAGGTCAGGGAGGACTCGCAAAACCATGTTTATGTTAACAATAACATGTCAGGCTGGTGAGTATCGAGCAACACAAAAAGCTCCTGGTGGTGCTTTACAGCCGACCTGGTGTTGAGTAACATGATGGACAGGGGTCGGGAGAGGGATGAAGGAACAGGATGGGGGACATAAGGCACCGGAGGACATGGGTTAGTAGGTATAAAGTGTTGAGGGGTGGGATCAAGGCCAAGAGCAGAGATGCGCTGGATAATGGGGACAGCCAGAGGCCAATGACCCTGCATAGCAAGTAGGTCCATAGATGAATAAGGAGGGACATGAGGACGCGCCCCTAGCCCCGTCAGGCCGCGGACGGGCGCAGACGGGCTTGACTTAGGCTCGACTTCATCGCGCCCGCTGCGCTCGTCTGCTGCGCTTCCTCATTAGGGAACGATTAAGTAGGGGCAGAGCGCGGGGGTGTGGCGCCGAGCTAGGTCGCCTGACCAGCCCAACCAAAGATGGCGCCCACACTCCACCGAGCCCAGACAAGGTAGGATTAAAAATCAGTCTCCAGTTGAGTTTGTGCAAGTTTAAAACAGTTTCTCTAGTTCAGCGCCGCTGCTTTCATTCAGCAGAGCGCCTGCCAAGCCCAGTCTCGTTCCTGACTGCAGGCGCGAACCCTCTGCCACCGGGGTCGCCTGCTTCCAATGACGAATAATGAGCACAGCCACTCCTAAGTAGGGGCGGAGCGCGGGGGGTGTGGCGCCGAGCTAGGTCGCCTGACCAGCCCAACCAAAGATGACGCCCACACTCCACCAAGCCCAGACAAGGTAGGATTAAAAATCAGTCTCCAGTTGAGTTTGTGCAAGTTTAAAACAGTTTCTCTAGTTCAGCGCCGCTGCTTTCATTCAGCAGAGCGCCTGCCAAGCCCAGTCTCGTTCCTGACTGCAGGCGCGAACCCTCTGCCACCGGGGTCGCCTGCTTCCAATGACGAATAATGAGCACAGCCACTCCTAAGTAGGGGCGGAGCGCGGGGGTGTGGCGCCGAGCTAGGTCGCCTGACCAGCCCAACCAAAGATGGCGCCCACACTCCACCGAGCCCAGACAAGGTAGGATCAAAAATCAGTCTCCAGTTGAGTTTGTGCAAGTTTAAAACAGTTTCTCTAGTTCAGCGCCGCTGCTTTCATTCAGCAGAGCGCCTGCCAAGCCCAGTCTCGTTCCTGACTGCAGGCGCGAACCCTCTGCCACCGGGGTCGCCTGCTTCCAATGACGAATAATGAGCACAGCCACTCCTAAGTAGGGGCGGAGCGCGGGGGGTGTGGCGCCAAGCTAGGTTGCCTGACCAGCCCAACCAAAGATGGCGCCCACACTCCACCGAGCCCAGACAAGGTAGGATTAAAAATCAGTCTCCAGTTGAGTTTGTGCAAGTTTAAAACAGTTTCTCTAGTTCAGCGCCGCTGCTTTCATTCAGCAGAGCGCCTGCCAAGCCCAGTCTCGTTCCTGACTGCAGGCGCGAACCCTCTGCCACCGGGTCGCCTGCTTCCTGCATGCCTCTCAATATCTTGAGAGGCATGCAGGGTGTATTGGTATATCAGGACAATGTTTTAATATTTGGATGCAGTGTTGAGGAATGTAACAGTAAGGTTAGAGAGGTGCTGAGCAGGTTGGAATGTAATAGTCTTACATTGAAAGGAAGGAAATGCAGGTTTAATCTGGTTGAAATTGACTATTTGGGTCATAGAATCATTGTCAATTGTATTGAATCCATGGAGGTATTGGTGAGCACAATATGCGAGTTGGCAAGTCCAACAAACAAAGAAGAAGTTGTGAAGTTTCTAGGAATGGCAGAATGGCTTTGTTAAAAAAGGGTGTTCTGTTCAGGTGGACTGGTGAGTGGATAGTGGAATTTAAAAACAAAGAGGTGTTTGAACGGCACAGCACATTTGCAAAGTTTTTAACGAAATTAGGAGACTATTATCATGTCAGATGCAAACTCTAAAGGTTTAGAAATGGTATTGATGAAGTGGAGAGTACGATCTTGTTCAGCTGAAGAGCCTTGAGAGGATCTGAAGTGAATTATTAAGTAATAGAAAAGGAGGCATTGCCAGTCTATTGGGCATATGTAAGCTAAGGATATGTGTTTGGGGTAACAGGTTTGAAATTAAGACAGACCATTAACCCTTGACAGATGTTTTCTAAAGGAAAGGACTAAATGTAATCTCAGGTAGAATAAGTAAATTGGTGGTAGCTCTACAAATGTTTCAGTTTGAGGTCACATATGTTCCGGGAGTAAGAAACAAACCTGTCAAATTGTTACTCATGTCTAATAGGGATAAATGGAAATAGGGATGTTAACATAAGTGATGAAATGGAAGTGGAAGATGTTGAAGCAGAAGATTTTGAATTGTGCATTGTAAGAGATAAATTTGTCAATGAAGATGAATAGAAGGACAGCATTCAAAATGATGTGGTATTATTGAAGGTGATGAACAAACTAAAGGGTGAGTGGAGGTTCATTGATAAGTCTGATAGTCATTTAAGAATATTTTGGAGAGTTAAAGAACAGCTCTCATCTCAGAAGGGTTTATTGTTTTGGGATTCAGGATTGGTTCCTCCTTCTTCAGGGAGAGGGGATGTTATCAACCTCTCCCATGAAAGTAATCCAGGGATTTCTAAAGCCTAAGAGAGACTGAGATTATCGTATTGGGGGCCTGGCATGGACATTTAGGTTGAAAGAAGAATCAGAGAGTTTACTGAATGTTTGGGGTGTGACAAGGCTTTAAAGTGCAGGATGCAACCAATGATTTTGAGGGAATTACCTTAAAGTCCATAGGAAGATATGTCAATAGATAGTCTTTGTCCAATCAAATCCACATGGGTGTATATACATGTATTGTACTTATAGGGGATTATTATGAGTCTGGCGGTCCACGGATTGGTGGACTAATGGTGGCACTTTCCCGTCCGCCCTATTACAACTAGGGTGGTTGGGACACCCAGAACCACAGCAACTGCCATAACTGCCAGGGAACCACCGTTCCCTGGTGGTTGCGTGGTGGTCCTGAGGCCGCAATATGCTTGGTGTGGCTGCTGGGCTCCCCAAAGCATATTGCGAGTTTCCTCATACCACACTTTTCATGGTAGTGTGACTGTCATGAAAAGTGTGGCAATGAGGAAAGATAGGCCCTTGTACCTCAGCCATGTGACTGCAACACAATATGTGCCCCCTGTGTGCATGCACACCAGCACCTGCACAGCATGGACTGCAGCAGGAACCTAGCACCCCTGATTCTCGAGCTCACGCGATTTGGAGGACTATCTGGAGTGCACATCAACTGGTCCAAATCTGTACTTTTTCCATTAACTAACAGTACAGAACCATTCACACTTGAATACCCATTGACTTGGGCAGAAGGCCAATGTCAAATTACGGGGATCTGGCTGACAAGAAATATACAGGAACTTTGATCCTTAAATTACAGACAGACTCTCACATGGTTGGATGAGCGTGTCGCCATCTGGTCCAAATTGTCCATATCAATTGTAGGCAGGGTAGCTGTAGCAAAAAGGATTGTCCTGCCCAAACTGTTGTATCTCTTTGCCAACCTACCATTGCTTCTCACATCTGCTTTCTTCAAACACGTCCATTCCATTATGATGACATTTGCCTGAGCAGGCAAACAACGTAGAATATCTTGAGAGATACTCAGACTTCCACTGAAACAGGGAGGAATGGGAGCTCCCAGCTTTGTGTTGTACGAAAACTGCGCACAAGCCCAATATCTGCACTGTTGGCTCTAACAGTCTCCATATCAACCTCATGTCACGGTACAGCTGGATATAGCTGCTCCCACTCCATTGAACACCGCACTCTATCAGCCCTACAGGAACCCAGGCAAAGATGTAAACACAGTGGAGAACATGAGATGGGTGTGGGATGGTTTGCCTAGTAGAGCAGGCCTTGCAATACACTATGCCTCATCTATCCCACTAGCACACAATCCACGGCTCTCCCCGCTACTAGATTTGGACGCGTTAAATGGGCACTCAAATTACACCTAAACACGTTCGCAGAGTTATATCCCGAAGACTAGTTCATCGCTCCCCTGCAACCAGGTGCGGGTGGCCCACCCAATTTCTCCGACATATTATTCTATTACCAACTATGCGTTACATGCAGTGTGTTACATCATACCTTTCCAGCGCCCCCTCAGCTCTTAGCGCTTAAACACATGCTCACTGAAAATTGATAACGCACCTATACTGTATCACAGAGTTCCTCCCTGATACTCACGCCTAAAGCATTGGAAAACTGGCATGCAGTTTTGACTACACCAATCACAAATGAACAGTGGCTGTCCTGCTATGGTCAGCTGGAACTTCTCTATCCTAACTGCAGACCAAGACTTATTCATTTCAAGTTCCTACACCTTATTTATCACAGTCCAGCCCAAATTGCCAAGTCATGTCTTCACTGGACCTGAATCAAGCATCCTAAGACTGGTTTCTGGCTATCAGCCGTCATCAGCCAGGATAGCTTGATTCCAGTGGCATGGAGAGCACTGGACTCATGAATGAGCATACCCGTCCCACTCGGGGTGACAAATGCAAAAACAACAATTGATGGACGGAATGATGCACAATGGCAAAAAATTCACTCCCAGCCACAGATCTGGGTTTAATCCATTGTTATTTTGTTCACCACACCACCCCAGTTCAGACATGGCCATATGCGAATCAGTCTTGAGCCTGTGCCTCATGGTAACAGTCCAGCCCAAACTGCTAAGCCATGTCTTCCCTGGACCTGAATCAAGCATCCTAGGACCAGTTTCTGGCTATCAGCCATCATCAGCCAGGATAGCTTGATTCCAGTGGCATGGAGCACACGAGACTCACGCCTGAGCATACCCGTCCCACTCAGGGTGACGAATGCAAAAACAACAATTGATGGACGGAATGTTGCACAATGGCAAAACATTCACTCCCAGTCACAGATCTGGGTTTAATCCATCGTTATTTTGCTCACCACACCACCCCAGTTCAGACATGGCCATATGCAAATCAGTCTTGACCCTGTGCTTCATGGGAACATTCCAACCCGAACTGCCAAGCCATGTCTTCCCTGGACCGAATTGAAGCATCCTAGGACTGGTTTCTGGCTATCAGCCGTCATCAGCCAGGATAGCTTGGTTCCAGTGGCATGGAGAGCACGGGACTCACGTCTGACCTGCTACCGGAATGAACATTGGGGATCAGTGCTTTAGTGAGACCAGCAGGTACACTCCCCAGGGGCTCACTTGGGTAGAACCTTGACTACTGCCTCCAGACAGTCTCTGGAGTTACATGATCAAGAGGGAGGAAGAAGATCTGGGAATGCTACATTCCTGGCATTCTTGTGAGCAGTGCCCATCTATCATCTTAAAATCAGCTAATATGTACATGATGCTCTGAGGGGGACACGGCAATAGAAATGCTCCAAATATAATGTAAATATTCTTCCAGATGCACATCTTCCGATGTTCATGAATATTGCAATGTGAGAGAGGGGGTGTAGACAAATAAGAGGCACTGTTGGAGGCTGGTTGTGAAGGAATACTGGGGGAAGAAGGATTGTTGCATCTGGGGGCATATTATCAAGGGGGGCGATAGGAAATTATTGCCGCTTTAGCGGCAGTTTTCAGCCGCTAAGCAGAGAGAATTCTATCGCCCTATTAGCAAGCTGTCGCTAACAGCAGTTAGCGACAGCTTGTAGGTGATAGCGAGCGGTTTTGGGCCCGCTTTGCATGTCAGCGATATTTATCGCTAATGACATGCAAAGTGGGCGTACCCAACCTGTTAGCGACTGAAAGCAGTCGCTAACATCGCTATCGACTATTACCAACACAGGCGTAGCGATGGAAGTATTCGCGCTAAGCGCAAATATCTCCAAAAACTAACGCCTGCTCAGACCAGTTCTTAGCCATTATATCCAATGGGAGGTGGATATAATGGCTAAGCCCCTGTGATATTCAGGCATTATCGCTGTATTCTCAGCGATATTCACGGATTTTGCCGCTATCGCCGGAAATGTTATCGCTTTTGAGATAAACGTTGCTAATAGCACGTTATCTCAGCGATAAAATCCGGTGATGCGTGGTGATAAAAAAATTACTGCTAACCGTACTTAGCGATAAATATCGCTATTTGTTGATAATATGCCCCCTGGTGCCACCAGTGCTAAAGCCGGACCTGCCCCTGGAGTCCAAGTGAAGCCTTCAAAAGCAGGCAATTTCTGTAGTAAGAGAGGACCGCAACTAACCGAAAATGTCATAGCTCTTTACAGTTCTAACTTTCTTGTCAACACAGTTACTTCCATTTACAAGATCCCTTTTCAATACGTAATCTTTTATTGTTTTGCACTTTTTATACTCCATCCTTCTACTTCAATCTCTGCTTGAACGAGCGTAAGGCCTGATGATGTAATACATATTGATGCAACATATATTCTTCATTTCTTATCTGTAAAGCACACTAACATCTCATGTGATTTTAACCATGCTATAGAAAAACATGAATAAATACGTGAATACATGAATAATGCACTACATGTTTGAGTTTAAAAAGAGCTCAAGGTGATTGAAGGCTAGAATTGCAAACAAATATAGTGTGATTTAGGCAAGCAAATTCTGTAGGGAGCTTGTCACATGTTTCAAGCCTGGGAGAGCTCTTTACTAAGCTGGGGGGTTCAAGTAGGATTTGCATAACAATGTGAGTCTTTGTATGAGGGAGAAAATATTTAAAACACAGACATTTAGAGTTGCCAAACAAAAAATAACACTTATCTATACGATTACATGGCTCTGTTGGCCAGGATTTACCAAAAGAAACAATTCCTAAAATGTATATTATGCCAAATCATGATAACATACAACCTGTCCTCCTACTTTTCATCCAGGCAAACAAAAGACCGTGTTCGTTTGGATAATCTGAAATAGTGCATTAAAAAATAGGTTTCCAGCAGAAAATGGTGTACTTTTTTCTATTGGACCTTTTGGCAAATGACCGAAACAAAGGAGTAGTCAGAAAAATAAAAAATACCCTCCACTTTAAGCCAAATTGAAAGAAATGTCCTAGCAAACTGAGCGATCCCGACCTTTTCTATTAAGGAGATAGTAGGCATCGTTACCTAGAGGAAAAATCTTTAGAATGATGCACTTTTACAGCATGATTTGTAAGGAATTTTTACCCAAAACTGCACATTTACATCATCGACATCTTTATGTCTTTGATTTTTTTTCTCCCCATCCTTCTTTTCTACTTTCTGTGTATTTCCTCCCTTTTCATTCTCCTCTGATGCCATTTTTCCATTTTTGCTTTGTTCTGCTCATTCTTCTTGCAAGTGTCTTCCTTCGCTATGTTCATGTTTGATGTTTCTTTCTGCTTTCCATCTTTCTCTTCCTTAGTCCCATTCTCACATTCTTGTTTTATCATCTCCTGTACTTCATTTGTCTTGTCTCATCCCTCATCCCTCTTTCTTCTTGAATACCTTCCATTTGCTAATTCTTTATTTTCTTTCCTTCCACCAACCTTCCACCCGTCTCTCATTTCTTGTTTCCAATATTTTATTCTATTTTCAGCTTGACTTTTTTCTCTCTTCCCATTTTTATTTCTTTGTTTTTTCCCACCACCCCTTTTTCCAAGTTTCATTCTTTTTCCCTTTCTCTCCTTCTCTCCATTCTTCTTTTGGGCCTATGTTCCATCCCACTTCTTTTAAATTTTTCTTCACTCTGTTCTTATTTGTATTTTTCTTTCCTTCCTTCAGGCTATTCCATTGTATTGACCTCTAACGTTTTTTTCTGTCATATTCCAAACATTTCTATTCCATTTTGTGACCCTTTTAAGCTTTTTTGAACTCTTTCACCCCTTCTTACAGTTGTACCACCACGATGCCTAGGTCTTTCCTCCTGCCTTAGCAATGACCTGCAAGCCAGAGATGAAAGTTAGCAAGGGCCATAAAACAATGTCATTTCTCCTAGGCGTCCACACTTATGCTGGCAGAGCGAGGGCTTCGCCATGCCCTTGGACGGTAAATAATCACAATTTCGATATTAATTTGTGTTGCCCTTGACAAACCGGGCTTCCATTGAAGGGCTGTGTGCGCCCAGATAATGCTTTTCCTCCTCACTCACAAACCTACGGGATAAAGGAGTCACGTTGCAGCGAAAATTAATGAATAACTGACTGAAATGAATTGAGCTTAGTGTACTTTGCGGGAATACATACGTGATGATAAATGTATCGTTCCAGAATGTCTATACAGACTCATTTGATTGCCCACCGCGTTTAATAATTGGGCCAAAATCAAAAAAAAAACTTCTGAATCTCGGTTAAAGTTTTTTCAGCCACTTGCCAAAGTGAAATATCTTTTTGCCTTTTTGTGTGTGACCTCGAAAAACCAGTGAAGGCGATGAAATACATGGGTCTAGTTTTTTGTCATGAGGGGCATATTATCAAGGGGGTTTATCTCTGCTTTTTGGGCTTTAAAAGCCAAGAAAGCGGAGATAAAATTATCTCCCTATTACCTAGCTGTCGCTAACACCAGTTAGCAACAGCTAGTAGGAGATAGCGACCATCTTGGGCCCCACTTTGCATGTCAGTGATATTTATCATTAATGACATGCAAAGTGGGCGTGCCAAGATGTTAGCGACTGTTTCCAGTCGCTAACATCGCTATCTCCTATTACCAACTTTTGGAGATATTCGCTCTAAGCGCGAATATCTCCAAAAGCTAACACCTGCCCTGAGCAGTTCTTAGCCATGTTATCCAATGGGAGGTGGATAACATGGCCAAGAGCATTAGCTCGGTAATGCATGAATATCGCTGACTTTTCAGCGATATTCATGCATTGCGGCCGATTTTTATCGCATTTGCGATAAACCTTGGTAATACCAAGGTTTATCAGCGATAAAAATCGCCGCAGCTCAGCAGTAAATTTTTGTCTCTAACCAAGCAATAGCGCTAATTATCGCTATTGCTTGGTAATATGCCCCTAGATTCTTGCATCATTTTAGGAAAAATAATGTTTTGAACATTAAACAAATGCCATTGACATTAATTGCTGTATTATTTTGTGCAATTACCGTTCTACCTCACGACCAGAAACAAGGCTGACAATAAACTGTACAAAGACAAAAACGTGAGGGTTGAAATGTTTGAATTATTGTCAAGGAACAGCCGCACTCCAATCCATCGTTTTTGGCTTGCTGTGCTTTTTGAAACGAAGGCCAACTATACCCGATTCCGCCTTTATCCTGCTACAATAGAAACAACACAAGCCCATTGCTGACCCAGGGGTATTCTATGGTGCTCGATGCATTATAGGTTTTTGTATTAGAGAGAAGTGCTGGTGTATGTGAAATGAAGGGAAGATTGAGTCTGGTGTCTCCGTCTTTATGTCTGGGTGTGTGTGTGGTGATGTTTGCGGACTTTAGAATGGCCAGCGAGCCAGGAAAGGGGGAGTACTTAGGCTGGAAGTTGGCCAAAGATTGTGATAGTTGGTTATGCTTTGCTGTGCCAAGCAAAGAAGCTGTTTCTCATCCAGGGCTTAAAATGGAATTAAAAAACTGGGGGGTCTCTCAGGTTGATGTAATTAAGGGCGTGGCTTAAAAATACATAAGCTAAAAATCTGTTCTTAGCATAGTGTGCCACCCGAATGGTATTTTGCTATTTCTGTCATGGTATCCATAAGACACATGATGCAACAAGTAACATTAAATCTACAACAAGCTAGGGCTATTGACTTTGTCAATAGTTAGTTACATAAGATACATAAACAACAACTATGGCTTTGTTGTATATAATATTGAAAATCCTTCCGTCCTAAAATGGTGAGACTGTGAAAGAGCTAAATCGAGTCTCTTTGAAGTTACATGAAAGGCAGTGAAGGGTGGTACTGCCGCACAGTTAAGATTTATTTTTTTCACTCTGTGGGAGAGGACAAAATTGGAGTGCATGATAGGGGCCCGTCTCAGCACCTGCTTTTAAGAACGTGGTGCTGAGCACTAACAGGGCCCGGCCCACTTAAAGTCCTGGTCTTATCAGTCTCCTGTCTGTTTTTAATTCTGTGTCTTTGATTTGAAACTGCCGGAGAGCAACACTAGTAAGCTGCACCAGGAGTGTTGTGTAAAGCCACGTGACCTGCAAAGAAGGGTGATGTAAAGCGTGGAATTTACTATGTAATCTTTTTGCTATACTCCTCACATGTAGGGCGAATGTGCTGTGCATCTCTACGATCCAGTTTACCTCAAAGCTAAAATGACAAACAAAGATGTAAAAAAATAAACAAAAAAATTCACAAATATTTTTAAAACAAAACTTTGTTCCTTTGGGACACTTACAGCTATTCTCTCGGATGTTCAAGCATCAGCTGAATGACTCGACCAAACTAAAGGAAAATGCTGCATTGTACACAGTAAGGGCCCGATTCCGATCTTGCTAGGAAAGCCCTCTGTACGACTCGAATCCAAAGGGCTTTCCGAGCGAAACATGCTCCAGGAGTCCAAATAAGCGAGTACGAAGCAGCTGTATGCTTACAGACGTTTCGCTCGGACTCCCATTGAACTCTATGGGAGCCTGTGTACAGATGCATACACAGGCTCAAATAGCAAAAAGGGGTGGGTGGGGAAAAGTGTACGCCCTGTGGCGGGCACTCCATGGTGCCAGCCACAATGTGCATGCCTGGATCAGGAGAACCCATGGGTTTGATGTAGCAAGGACTCGTAGAAAAGAGACTTGCTCGGAAGCAATCCACAATGCCATCAGACACCCCGTGACAGATTCGGAGGGCCCATGGGTGAAAGGAGGCCTGCTACGGCCCCCTAAAGTATGATTCCGACAGCCGTTTTGGCTCACTGAGACCGAGGCGAAGCAGCTGTTCGAATTGTGCATCATACTCACTTGATCGTAATTAAACTCCATTGCGCGGCAAATTTTGGCAACGAATGAGTCGTACAGACAGGTTCGGGTCCTGGAAACTTTTCGGTCAACGCGTATGCAATCTTCACATCGTAGTTTGGACCTGTGTACGATTTAGTCGGAAACAAGTGCTACAAATCGGATCCGAGAAAGCCAAATCCGATTCAGAGGCATTCCGAACAATCTTGTAATCGGGGCCTAAGTCGGGAATGGAATGCCTTTCTTTACAGCATGCAGCATATTAAAAACGAGCTGCTAGTAAACCAGCGCACCATTTGAGGACACTCTGAGGACTGCATACTGTTCTTCATTCCAAAGGATCAAAAACATGTGGTATTTATACAGCACAAACCTAGTCAGGAGCAACAGAGCGCTATACAGGGCCAGAGACGGAGGTGATGATCTGAGAATTGTAAAAATTACAGAATTATTGATATTTACACAATAACTCCTGCTTGCGTAATTAAGAGTAATTTGGGGGAAAAAATCCTACCACAAGAGCACATTTCGCAAGCAGCCTTTCACGCTCCCTATTCATGTTCTGCTGCATTTAATGCAGTTTTTTGCCTGAAATGCATCCTTGCGTCCATTTTGGACACATGGGCAGGTTTGAGCTACGAAAATGGAGCTAAATGCCAGTAGTAAGATGGGGGAAAAGCCTACCCCAAGAGCACAATTAGTGAGCAAGAGTTTTTGCTCACACTTGCCATTCATGTTCTGTTGCACATGCACAGCCTGTGCAGGTTAAAGCAGTGGGGTGGGGGTGGGGTTGGGGCATTTGACATACCACGATGAGGGAACCTTAAATTAAAAAAATAAAAAAGGTTTTCTTTTTTTTATTTAAGTTTCCATCGTCATCTTATGTCAAATCCCTCTCCATCACGCCCCTTGCCCTACCGCTCTTACATTCATTGGCCGCACCTGCTGTTGCATTTAAGTCTATTTCTTAACGCAAAATGCATATTCCATTCTATTTTGAACACAAGGGGTAATTTTTGGGGTAAGAGATAATGCTAAACGCAAAATTCTTCTTCTTGCATAACTCAACCATAATCTAATGGAATTCTTAGGTAATTCCACGGGATTCTGCTACACGGAATAACCCAAGTTATGCCCATGAGAGGATGTAATGCAGTGGACAAAGCTGCGGGCTCGAGAGCTGGGGATCCATGTTCGGGTCTTGGTGTCAGCACAACATCCTGTGATTCTGAGCAATTCACTTAATCTCCCCGTGACCATGGAGTACGCCTGGACACCCGTAAGGGTGATAAGACGTGCTATATAAAATCTACAAACTTTAATTCGTCAGCCAATTAGATGTGTCTCAAAAAGCAGTGCTTTCACTCTTTTTTTGAATGCCAGATCGGAGATGCTTGTGCAGAACTCCAGGATCAAAGAGTTCCATTTCCTTGGAGCACTACCAGTGAACAACTGAGAGTAGGTCTGTGGAACTATCCAGACAAAGGGTGCTATTCAGCATCCCCCAGGGATCCTCCCTCTGATCTCTGCTGTTCAATATCTAGAGGCACACACTAGCAAGGGTATAAAAACATATCAGGTGTATTTCTAAATGTATGCTGGCCATGTCTACATTCATATCAGAGTTGAAAATGATTTCACAATTAGTAAGACAGCAATAACCAGATCTCTAGTCTATGTATACATTTAAAAAGAGTGATTCTTATGCTTGCAAGGTGCAAAATTAACTTCCTAGACTTCTGGAATACATCACCCACCAAATACTAAAAGCAAAGCACCTGGAAGTAACATTCAACACTGACATCCAATTTCCACCATAACAGATTGTGGCAGTCAACTTAAAATATTCCATGACCCCAAACATACCACAAGCCATTCTAAATGATTATTGGGAGGAGACCATGGGAGTCTTGGTGACAGTGAGTCTGGACAACATAACTCGAGCTACACCATGCTCCCTAAAAGAACCATTGGCAAGTTACAAGGACTAAAGGGCTGTGACTTATCACTATGCAAAGCTCTATTATAACAAGTGTCTGAAGTATGTGCAGATCACATGTCAAGCAACATTTCAGTAAGCAGAAACTTGATCAATCAACCAACCTTTACATTGCTACAATACGGAGGAAGGTCACTGGAATTTCAAGCTCCAAACTCTGGTGTGCCAGCAATCAAAGGCTGAGAGAAGAACAAATCTATCCATTCTTCAGATGACTCACAACATGAGTCTATTGAGGCTGACATTTATCTGAAAACCATGCTCTCCAAGAGCAGTGACTGAAGAATGTCAGGCATGGATCACACCAACATGTTTCTTTCTAGTATTGGCTTGTGAGTATGTGGTATCATTCAAATCTTCCTAATAAATGAATAAACAAGAGATGTCAAAGGGAGGTATTTGAAAATCACAAAGATTCTTTTCATCCTTCCAAATTTCTTCCATGGACTATTCAGAATACTGGGTATTCCTGGATCAGTATTCACAAGCAAGTCAGAATGTGGCCCTCTGGAGGGAGATGCACCATATTGCCCCAACGCTGAACATAATTAACTGCTATTCCCTTTTTCTTCATATGCTTTGTTGTCTGTACATGTTTTCTATTAAAGTTACAGCAGTGCCTTCTAGAAAATATTATGCGCTTCCTTAGGATTTGTTAGATCTGAAGGTCTCTAGTTGGCAGAGGTAGGTACCAATGTCCAAATAGGGACCCTTGCTTCTAGTCAGGGTAAGGGGGATACACTCTTTAGATATCCCCTGCTCAACCCCTTGTTAGCTTGGCACGAGCAGACAGGCTTATCAAAGGCAATGTGTAAAATATTTGTACCAACACTCACAGTAACACAGTGAAAGCACCACAAATGGACTCCACACCAGTTTAGAAAAATAAAGTATCTTTATCTAAACTACACAAGACCAAAACAACAAAAATCCAACATACACAGTTAAAGAATATGATTTTCAAGGAGTTCTAGGGTTTGCGTCAAAATAATCCACAGTTGCGTCATGTTTAGCCCAAAGTACCTGTATATGCGACAAAGGTTCCAAATGGAAGCTGCAGCGTTGGAAAATAAGCGATGCGTCACTCCTGAGACACTAGGGAGCCGATGCGTCAGCCCCGCTGGACGCAGCAGGCGTGTTACGACAAATCCAGTCTGTATGGGGAGGAATGCAATATCTTGTATGGATTCCAGTGCGCAGGTTTGGTAGGAAGCGTCTCGCACAGGCACGTTTCGACGATCTTCGGGACGGCGACGATCTCAGGTGCAGCAGCGGTGCGCAGCACAGCGTCGATCTTCTCCTCTCGTGGCCCCTCGATGCGATGGCTCTGTGACGATGTTCGCAGCAACATGATGCGGTCCGCCAGCAAGCGATGCGGCGATCTCACCCAGCGACTACAGGCTCTGCAAAAATACTCACAGCAACAGGAATCTTCCCGCACCGGGGCGATGCGTTCCACAAGCGAATGATGCATCGGTTCTTGCCGTGGCAAACGGCGCTGCGACGATCTGGATCTTCGCGGCGGCGGGAATTTCCTCGCACTGTCGGGGATGCGCTCCGCAAGCGAGCGATGCGTGAAAAATGCAGCTCTTCTTCTTTTCTCCTTGTCCAGCTCCCCAAATAGCAGGCACACATTCCAGAGGCCCCTCAATTGGATCAAGCACTCTAGGAAGGGTAGAACTCACACAACAGAGTTCAGGGGGAAGCTGGGGGTGAAGTCCTTTTGTTCCTGGGATTTCTTAACAGGAGGCCAGCTCTCCTCAGGCCCTTGGAGAACTCTTCAAGCAAGGGGAAACAGCAACAGCAAAGTCCTTCCCCTCTCCCTGGCAGCAAAGCAACTGCAGGTCAGGCCACAAACACACAGCAGGACAGTCCTTCCTCTTCAGTCTTCCAGCTTTCTCCTTGGCAGAGGTTCCTTCTTTATTCCAGGATGATCTAATTATCTGAGGTCTGGGCATCCCTGTTTATACCAGTCGTTCCTTTGCTCTCCGGAGGCAGAGAGGCCTTGGCTTAGTCAGAACCAGTTCTGGTCAGTCCTGGAGCACTTTGTTTTCCTGACTTCTTCTTTCCTTTCAGAGAGAGGGGCAAGGTTGTCAGCCGCCCAGCAGGAGGTGGAGCCAGCATTGTGGAAGGCAGGCACAGCCCTATTCACGACCAGGTGCTATCCCCTCCCACCACTCAAGATGCAGATGTAGCTATTTAGCCTAGGGCTGACTCGTATTCGTATTCGTATTCAAAAACTTTATTCGATACATAAAATGAATCATAAAAGTATTGAACATACAATCATATCGCCTTTCAAATAGGAACACATTTGTACTAATAGTATTAAACTAATTTGAAAACACATTTAAACAGAAAAAGATTTTTTTAAAAGAGACATAATGATAACAATGACAGAGATTCAAAAAAGCTTTACAGTATAAGATTTTTACAAAATTTCTATACCTGTGGTGCTACCCATAATTCTTTCTAATCTTTAGGGAGATTCTGATAAAATTTAACATTGCACAACAGATTTCCACAGAAGATAAAGATTGCAAATATTCATAACCTTCCTTGTAAGTGCAAGGTTGCCTACCCTTCAAAATAGTTTTAATAAACCGGAGTCTTGGCTCTTTGTACAGGGAGCAAAAGAGAACCAGATGTAAGGTACTCTGCCTATCCTTGTTGTTACAGGGACAAGGGGACAGTCTCTCAACCCAACCCCCTTGTTTAGGGAAAGCAAGTAAAAAGTGAAGGATCTCCAGCCTAAACCGTGTTAAAAGAAATCGCCATTGCACATTAAGGGTGAATGTTAAATAAAACTGAGGCTGTGGTTTACAAGCATAAGTAGTTCCAGTGTCAATTATATCCATAGGAGGCTGATTCGCTGACTTCAAATACTTTGTCTTTATGTCTATCTTATAGTTCCCCTTGATTTTCCCGGGGCTGTGGAAATAAGAACCAAGTTCGATTTCGTTCAACATATTACAGACATAAGATAACCAGGGGATCTGTTTAGAATTTTCTAAAGCCATGCAGTCAGTAATGATTTCTTTTGTTAATTGCAGGTCTTCAGATTGCCAGATTTTACCCCATAACAGTAAAGGGGACATACGGATTGTATCGGATACGCTAACCATACCAATTTCGTCATGACAGAAGGTGTTTGAGGTGCTTTTAGGAACTGACAAGACCCTTTTTATGAAGTTATTTTCCACCACCTGTATTGCGGCAGGCCTTTCAGTCCCCCACACCCCTGCCCCATAGGTGGCAACAGATAAGCACTTTGAGGTGTAAAGGGTTCTGAGATGCATGATGTGCTTTTGCCCCAATTTGCTACAGAAGCGGAAGATACCCTCTATCGCCCTTGTCATGTTCTGGGCTCGGACCTTCATTACCGGTGTCCAGCTTAGCTTACTATCAAACAGATTACCAAGATAATTAAAATTATCCACTTTCCCAATTATGCGGTTGTTTACCTCGAACTTCCTAATAGACGACCCCTTTGGGCCACAGGACATTACAAAGGATTTTTCGAAGTTTACCTTTAGATCTAAGTCAAGCATGAATTTGTTAAATGCATTTAGACACATTTGCATGCTGTTGCCTGTTAATGTCATTAGGACAGTATCGTCCGCATATGAAAGCATAGGAATGCTTTTACCATTAATTTTTGGGAAATCACAGCCCTGGTTTAGTAGGTACTGTTCTAGTCCATTTGTATAAACCAAGAAGAGGAAAGGCGCCAAGATACATCCTTGACGCACTCCTTCAGTAGAAGGTATTGGTTTCGTTAATTCCCCTCCAGAGCCAAATCTGATGGACACATTTGTAGCTTCATGTAACCTACGAAGCAGGGTCACCAGAGGTTCCTCAAAGCCCATATCACTCATCATCTTCCACAACTTGCTCCTGCAAACAGTATCGAAAGCGCTTGTCAAGTCCATGAAGGCCAGGTGAATAGCGGATTTTTTGGCCTTCATATACTTGCCCAGGATCAGTGCGAAATTAAGGCACTGCTCATTTGTCCCCTTTCCATGCCTGAAACCATATTGGGAATCAACTATCAATCCAACAGAATCTGCCCAACTTTCCAATCTCACCAGGATTACTCTGCCGAGGATTTTACAGGCAGCGTCTATTAAAGAAATCGGACGGTAACAACGAGGATCAGATCTATTACCCTTCTTAAAAATTGGCACTACAGTTGCCTCTTTCCATGTGCCAGGGATGCGGCCAACCACTACAGCTTTAAAAACATTTAATAAAATGGGTGCCCACAGACTGGTATTAGATTTAAAAAGATCCAGAGGGACAGCATCTGGGCCTGGGGCTTTTAATGATGCTCCCTTCCCTAGGGCTTCCTCAATCTCAATCAATGTAATTGAAGAGCTGAGGGTCAAAGCCGAGGGAGATGGTAGCACCACGCCCCCTGTCCCCTCAACGCTTGGCATTATTAAATGGGATTTGGGATTAAAAACTTTACTATAGTTTTGAACCCATTGTTCGGCGGTGACCTGCATAGCTATAGCTTCACTGTTATTACTCTTAAAAAGGGGGCGATTTATGACCTCCCAAAATAGCCTGTTATCTTTCAGTTCTGCTGCCTTTTCAAGATCATCCCAGGCCATATCTTTCAGGTCTTGCTTTCTTTTTGTAATAGCGTCTCTATAAGCTTTCCTGCTGATCTTTACAAGCTCTTTATTTCTTGGGTTTTGAGACAAAGCTAATTTTAGTGATCTGTGTGTGGCAGAGCACACAGAATCAAACCATCTAAAGGCCCTTTGGCCACCCTTCCCTTTAGGCTTTTTTAGGCGCTGTCCTATATGGCAACACAACTTCTCAAAACTTCCTATGACCTTATGTGAATCAGATCCTGCTAGACATATATCTATTTCAGCTTTACAGTTAGCAGTAATATCATCTTGCAACTGGGACACATTTATCTTCCCCCATTTCAGAGTAACACCCTGATTTTTGTTATATTGAATAGATTGTTCACAGGACCTTGGTGATTCATGTGTCGGAACCCAAATCGTTAGAATTAAAGGATTATGATCACTGGTGGGATTTGCTACCACCTCCAACTTATCCACGTACTTAAGAAAGGTACTTGATACCAAAACAAAATCAATTGTACTCATTTCACCCCTCAAGCCCTGAAAAGTCGGTAGATGCAGGGTATCTGGGGGAGACCAGGGGTCTACTACACACAGATCATTAGTTATGATGATATTATTCAGGGCATCCCCCTGCGGTGTGTGCCTAAAATGGTTTAGAGGCTGGGCATTCAAATCCTCTAAACCACATACATTCGATCCTGCATGAATGCAAAGTGTACAATTAAAATCACCAACCCAAATGAGCGGAGAGGAAGGGTGCCTACAGCGGACTTTACCCAAAGCATACTCCAAATCTTGAATTATTGAGGTATCATGTCCATTAAAGATGTTATAGTACCAGTTAATTAATAACACTGCTTCAGGGAAAAGGTGTTCCAATAACAACACTTGATACCAGTTTGTTTCTACCAGTGTCGAGATTTTGAGATCCTGTAGTTTTATAGACAATGCTGTCAATATTCCACCTTTTGCCCTTCCTGATGTAGATGGGACAGCCGGGACAGCAAGTGATTGAAAGCCCTCAATGTCACAGGTGGTCCTAGACCATGTCTCTTGTAAACACAGGATTTCATGAGATTCCACAAAATCTAACCAAATCTCATCCTCTAGCTTATTTGTTATTCCGAAGATGTTCCAGGACAATAGGGATATTAATGAAGATGAAGATGAAGACCCTTGTGTTCCATGACTATTTCCCGAATCGTCTCCTACGACAGTGGTATTTGGGTTAAGCAATGATAACCTATTCTGTTCATGGCCCTTGTCTGTGTTGACCATTGGCACAGCAACAGACCCTATCTGTGAATGTCCAACAGTCGCATTTTCACCTTTCGGAGTTGCCCGCACTAGGTTACCATCGTTAATGCATATCCCTTGGTCTTCTTTTGTTCCCCCAGTTTTTACTGATGGTTCTATGGCCTTAGTCCTGGATGGCAGTCAATCTACCTCATCTAGGTTCATTAAAGGGTCAAAACGATTCCTCAGTGGGATGTTGTTATTATAATTATTATTGTTACTTGGGAACCAGCCAGAATATTCTGTGCCCCTGAACCTTGGTCTTCGCGGGTTATAAGGGACTTGTATAAAATTTCCCATACTTGGTGGCCCCATGAAATTGGCTGTCTCGTGCCAAGGAGTATAAAGGTGATGCGGGCCATAATTCGTATTTGGATTATGTGCCCAACCCGTTTGGTATCTACCATTTATGCCATGTCCTTGGCGGGAGGAATTTTGATCAGGGATAGACTGATAGAGATTGGGATAAAAATATTCAAGACCTATACACTGAATGTCCCCCATCCTCCCAAACCTGGCCTTGCTACAAATAATATCCTTGACCCAGTTATCTCTAAAATTTATCAAAATGCAATCACCCTCCAGGTCTTTTTTACTTGGACCAACCCAGGGGACCCTCCGAACACTTAGGATTTTTGTGACTGTATCCTCAGTCAGTGGCCTATTTGTATTTAGCCAAAATTTTGTTTTATTTAGGAGGTCCTCATTTTTCTCATATTTGTTCTCTGGGATTAATGGTACACCTGTCAGGATTGCCATGTAAGGGGCAGACTCCGGGGGTATATTTACATAGATCGCTCTGCCTTGCAATGGGGTTTTGCTGGAAGCCTGAGGTTTACTCTTCGGGGTTTCTTTTACTTCCTTATTAATCTGGGCCGGTGCAGATGTAGTAACCGGTGTGGTTACCACCGGCGTGTTACTTGGCTTAGTGCCCAACGCGTTCCCCTGCTTGGTTTTTATTGTTGAAGTCGATGCTAAAGAGAGGGTACCGCTAGATAGGGGTTGGGATATCAGGTTGGGCTTAGGGCCCTTTTTCCCTGAACTGGTGTTATCACTATTAGTCTTGCCAACAGTGGTAGCTGGTGTTTTTTTACTTCCTACCAGGTTTTCCAATAGAGCGGTGTTCTTAGATGTTAGGAACTCCAATTGGTCTAATTTTGAATTTATTATTTGAGTTTTCTCCATCAGGGGGTTCCATAAGCTTTTTATAAGTTTCTCGATGCCGACCATTAGGTCTTTATCTTCCTTACCGGAATGTTTTTTCCCTGATTGTGAGATGCCCTTATCAATGTTGGAAAGTTCGGATCCTATCTGTGATAATCTGTCCTCAAAGGGTTTTAAAAGCTTTTTAAGCGTTTCCCACACTACGGTCAAAAATTCAACGTCTTCCCCGTTTATGACACAAAATGGTGTTTCATTATTCTCCTTTACTATCATCAGTTTATCCTTCTCTTGGATTATCTCCAGCGAATCCACCGCAACCTCTGATATGAAGTCAAGAGGTTGTGTAATGGTCGCTGGAGATGGGGATGGCAATTTGGTGGACAATTGGGATTTTGCAACCTTTACTTTTTTCCTGGCGTAAGATGTTTGGTTACCACGCTTCCTTTTGGTGTATGGCCCTTGCTGTTTCTTTTCAGGCGTTCACCCAGCCTGCTTTGTTAACGCCGATACCGGCACATCTTTTTTACACTCATTCAATTCCTCTATTACTCCAGACATAGGTGTCATTGAAGGATTAGGGGCCAATGAAATTGATGGTGGGGTCTCACCTAGTGTCGGTACCTAGTGTCGGTATGGTAGGAACAGTTGGCTGATGAATGTCTGCAGTTGTTTCAAGCAGTTTTAGTGGCTGGGCAATGGAACGGTCGGGGGTTTTGGCAAAGGCAAAGGCACCTAAGAAGATTTTTTGGCCGCAGCTATCTCATGTGACAGCCTCCTTGCAGCGTCCAGTTCAGATGACACTCGACGCTGCATTTTGGCAATCTCATTGTCTATAGCGGAATGGGTTTTGGTAATAAAATCATCTAAGGTTCCGTTTTTTAATTTAGTTTTTGCAGCCCTCTCCTTATACTCCCGGGATGACATATTACCTTGTGATTACAGGACGGGCCCGTATATAGCGGCTTAGAGGGCTGGCCTAGCCCAGTCCACTCAGTCCTCGAACGGCCTCAAACGGCCCGCTCTTTGCCCGGTCTTCGCCCCGGTCGCTCCCGCGCGCTCCCGCGCCGCGGGTGCCCTACCTGATAGATATAGGGGAGGGCAGGGGGCGGTACCGGCAGGGAGAGCGGCCACAGGTGGTGCACACAGGGACTCCTGGTCACTGGAGTCCCTGTTAGGCAGCTCGCAGCCCTGCCGGTGTCCAAGGGTTGCTGGTGATTGCAGGACAGGCTCCCCCTTCTCCTCCTGGTTAAAGACAGTCACACTACGCAGCGAGACCCGCGCAGCGGGTCCGGCAAGGCATTGTAGGGCAGCAGCAGCAGAAACACGAGGCTCCAAGGCGCTGGTGAGTCCGTGAAAGAATCCCACAAGGCAAGGGAAAACGCTCACTTTTGATTCCGCTTGTCAGGGGCGGTGCCGGCAGGGAGAGCGGCCACAGGTGGTGCATGCAGGGACTCCTGGTCACTGGAGTCCCTGTTAGGCAGCTCGCAGCCCTGCCGGTGTCCAAGGGTTGCTGGTGATTGCAGGACAGGCTCCCCCTTCTCCTCCTGGTTAAAGACAGTCACACTACGCAGCGGGACCCGCGCAGCGGGTCCGGCAAGGCGTTGTAGGGCAGCAGCAGCAGAAACACGAGGCTCCAAGGCGCTGGTGAGTCCGTGAAAGAATCCCCTGACTCATCCAGCCTCCTGGGGGCTCCCCAGCCCCTGCCACTCACAAACCAGACAGTCAATTCACAAAGAGGCCAAGACACACAGAAAGGTCAGAAAAAGTGCTGTTCTCAGACACAGGATTTAAAAAGCATCCTTCTTAAAAGATAGGTTATTAAATTCTGAGTTCAGGGATACCAGACTTTAATTCTCTATCTTGCTCCTATGGGCAGATATGCAGGTAAACATTATACACAGCATTCCCCATTAGTGAAAACGAAAAATGGCAGTACGGTATTTCGCTATCAAGGCTTGTCACCTACTTCAGGGCATGCCCTACCTTTCACATACACTGCACCCTGCCCGGGGGGGTACCTTTGGCCTTCCATAGGGGTGTCCAATGTGTACAGAAAGGGAAGGGTTAGGCCTGCCCAGTGGGAACACTGGCCAGGTCAGCATGGCATTTAGCAACTGCACACAGGCACTGTGGTGGCAGGCCTCAGACACCATTTTAGAGCTAATTGTGTGGGTGGCACAACCAGTGCTGCAGGCCCACTAGTAGCATTTGAATCACCAGCCCTGGCACACTCCGTGCCCTTTACTAGGGCCATACTGGTAAAACAAATATGCCAATCAAGGAGGGCCAATCACAATACCAATTTACTCAGGGAGCACTTACACTTTGACACTGATCAGCAGTGGCAAAGTGCCCAAAGCATCTAAACCAGCAAAAGCGAAATCCAGCACAGCGTAAAAAATACAGGATGTAGAGGCAGAAAGTCAGGGGAAACCACTCCAAAGATGGCAGGTCTAACAAGATTGAATTAAGGTATATATTCCTTCCTCTTCTTACTAGTGCCTTTTAACTGTTTGTATTCATTCCTTTTTATTTCTTTTATAACAGGTGACTATTTTTCTTTTTTCTGATTCACATCCAAGCTAAAATTATCAATCTGGCTTTTAAGCTTAATTTGTATTGTCACATTAATGTAACGTATGCAATGTAACATTCATGCAAGTTAAAAAGAAGATGTTATGTTTATGAATAATTTCCTAAAAGTTATTATGAATTGCAAGGCAGAACTTCAGATAAGAGCAGGTAGCTAGAATAAAAAGTTAGAGATGTACTGATATCGTGACAAGGACAGTAAAGAACGAAGACTACAAAACACTGCACGGGTATGCAAGTTAATCTGATTCAAGGCAACTCAAAAGGTGGCAAGTTTCACATCATGAACTGGTTCCAGAAAGGTGCAAGTCACGTGTGCGTGTCTCTAAATTCCATAACAAAGCGTGTACGATTTCACCTATACGATTAATATGCATACGCTTATTGGTTAACGGTTTACTTTTCTTGTTGTTACATAACAAACACATATGTTGCAGCTTTACTTTAACAAATGTAAACTGTTTATCAGTGTCGGCCCTGGACAGAAAATAGGCTAGGGCGTCTTGATAAATGTGGCACCCTTACCAGAATGCTAAAAACGCCACACATGTTTTACAAATTGTAGCAGTTGTCGCGGTACAGAAGACTGTCAAACAGGAAATGTTTATTTAATACCAGGGAAATCAACTGTAAAAGCCTGTCTCAGTAGACCACAAACAGACAGATAGAGTGGCCTGCGAGACCAGCACATCGGGCACCGCCTGATGGCCCTACAGGCCAGTCCTACTCTGGTCTTTATCATTATAAATCCATCAGTACAAATTATTTATTAATAAATACCTAGACCACGGGATGCAATGTAACTTTTAACGAGATGTGGATGAACCAGGGTTCATTACAAAGTTCTTTAAAACTAATTACGTGATGTTTTCCCTGAACTTCATCACTGATTAAGTTTATATGGCCTTCCATAGTTATTGCTATTTTCTTGTAGAGTATTTTGCCCTCCAGCTGGGAAAACATATGGTGTTGCGTGTGCAGGAAATGCCAAACGTTTAATTTTAGAACATTTATCATTTATTTATCCCTTTGAAGTGGCGAATAATAATGATTTAATACATTATTTTAGATAAAAATAAATCAAGGTTCAACACCAAGTTGGATAGAAAGAATCACTGATGGTTAGTGGGAAGAAAATCACTGGCAAACTCAGATGGGGTAGTTGGTAACTTTCTTTCTGTTTCAAATAAACAAAACAAGTCATACATACAGAGGTCAACTCAATGCTAGGTCGGAGTCAGACAGGAAATGTGGTCTTCTAAACTCGGACCTTCAGATAGCAGTTACACCCTAGGCTCAATTTTATGGCAAGGCTGGTGGCTCATATTAAATAGACTTTACATAGCAATCTACAAAGCAACCATGACCCATTAAACATTTCGGAAAGGTTTTAGAAATGCAGATTCTCAGTGAGGTAAGTGCCATTTCTGTGAGATATTTACTGTGTTTTGGTCATTCAATTTTACCTTTGTGAAAAATATTATTTTATGGTCTAGTGTAAGACAGTTAAGTAAAGTAGTGAGGTACAAGGTCTTAATAACGTGTTAAGTCTCTGTTTTTCTAGTTAAATATTTTTTTATTGAGAATGAAGAGACAATATACAATGTCTCTGTTTATACTACTTTTTTATGTGCTTAGACTTGTTACTAGTGTGTGAGAACTTTACTACTGTTTTTGTAGATTCCCATTGGATTCCTTAAGGAAACGGGGCGGTGGGGAAACGACAATGGACATTTTTGTATCTGGCACAGTATACCGTTTTTGGATCGTTTTGTCCATCCCTTCTGCCATTGCTTATATAAACTTATCCTTCACATTTTGTATCAGCTTACGGGGGTATTCTGTAACATGACATTTTGCGGAGGTGATTGGCAAAACAAAGTGGACTGCTTCTAGCACTGCAGTCGAGCACCTCCGTGGGCCCTGCAGAAGGTGCAATGTCTGCTAGTGGCTGCTGAGCATCGCCTGGCCTTTGCTCTGCCACTGTGGTGTGCATCTGGGGAGCAGAGAAGCCTTTGATGGCATGCCACCGGTCTCGGCACATCCTGGACATGCGGAACAGGGACAGTTAGAAGGTTAAATGATGCACAACTTAGAAAAGGATTTTCCAATGAATATAATGAAAACCCATGCTATAGTGGCCCAACTTTACCCATATAACTTTTGAGAGCTCGAAGCACCAAGATGCATAAGATAGGCTGTCACTGGCATTAAGAGAGGGGTGAATTTTATCTCAGCTATAATCGTTAATTTAGGAAAAAGAGCAGGGTCTGGGAAATGGTGTGGGAATAGTCAATAGTATCTGTTGCTCCAACTGTGAATCCTGATGTTCTGCTACATCCATCCTCCCTCCACCACATGGACGTTCATGGACCTCATTTTGTCCCTGATCACCTTGGAGCTGCTGAGCGAGACATTGTTTGGCCAGAGGAATACAGGGCAGGCTCAGATGGCAGATTGAAGCATTGACGGTACTCTTTGCTGTTGTCAAGCCATCACAAAACAGCAGCAAGTGGACAGCCAGCAAGCCTGATTTTAATATGCTGAGACATGTAAGGACAGGAGTGTATTAATGTTGTTTGTATCTATGCATAACCACATTAGCGCTAGATCTACTGGTTATGCTGAAACATGGTCCATGTGAGGTGTGGAACTTGCCCAAAACTTCAGTAGTTTGAGCACATATTGTTACAGGGCTTTGGGACAGTGTTTTGTTTTTGAAAAAATAAAAGTGCAAGGCAAAAAGATATTTTACTGCATCCAACAACACCCACAGTTGCTGCTACTGCTGCCGAATGGCAGTGCCAGCCAACTACTCAAAATATATGGAAGGTTCCCCTGTTAAATATACACAGGTAGGGGTAGAGCACTATGAGAAAAAAGGAGGGACCTGTGGTTTACTTACAGCAAAATAAAGTGATAGATACTGACTTAAACTAGACTATGCTAAGTGGAAACCAATATATATATATCAGTCATTGGAACACATTGTGGAAAGGATTTAAATTTCAAGCACTGTCCATCGCTATCACTCCCAAGAAAAGTTTTTTTGTAATCAATAAACAAAATCTAACAGGTAAACCCACAGAAGAAATGCAATTTAAAAGGTATAAACACAATTTATTAAAATACCTCCCTGTCAGAGAAAAACTTTTCTTGGGAATGACTGATATATATATATTGGTTTCCACTTAGCATAGTCTAGTTTAAGTCAGTATCTATCACTTTATTTTGCTGTAAGTAAACCACAGGTCCCTCCTTTTTTCTCATAGTGCCAGCCAACTAACCATCATACTTAAACAAGAGTGACATTTTGAGTATTTGAGTATTGCAGGTCAGACCAAGCTATACAGACTCCCTGGAAGTGCGAGTTTTATTCTTTTATAATACTTTTCATTGCTAAAAATTCGTGCTGGCCTAAATAAAATAGGGGAACAGCACTACATTGTGGTGGACTCTCATAAATACATGACAGTGTTTAAAAACAGGTGCTGGTGCTGAGCACCGGAAAACACGGGCACAAATTATGCACTGCTTTGAGACAGCATATGAATGGTATGAAGTGCAGAAAGAAAAGCAGCTTATTGTTATTGATTTGGAGCTACATGCGGAAAGATATTTCAAGTGCTCTTTAACGACTTTGATGAGCTCACAAGAATTCTGTAAACCTTTTGGGATGGCTATCCAAGATAGCAAAGGTCTAAGGGAGACATTTTTTATTTTCAAGGTGCGAATAACAGATCTGCAGAAGTACACAGATGGCAGTGATTAAAGGATTATATTTGCTTTACTAATGTTTCTGTCCAACATTGAAATGTTCAATTTAAATAGTGTAGTGTTACTTAAGATTCTTCGGTGGTTAACAGCCTTTTAGGACAATAGAATGTGTTGCTCAATTGTATCTCCTTTGGCTTGCTTGTAGAGGACATTGTCTTACTATGCTCCCTATAGATTTATATTTGAAGAAATATAAACATATGTAAAAAGCAGTCTATCTTCATCTGCAAGATTACATTAATGCTACCCACTTCCTGCTGCACTACCAGTCTAGCTTCAGATCACACTGCAACACGGAGACCTCAACCTTATTCATCGTAGACAATGCCCTCCTGACACACAGATGAAGTAAAGCTCTCCTCTTGATATTGCTGGACCTCCCACGTGCCTTTGACATAGTCAATCATCCAGCCACCATTCGCACCATGAAGTCTCAAAAGGGATTCACTAGCAATGTTCTTCCACTCGTCCTCCTCCTACCTTCTTAACTGACACCAGTTTGTTCACATGGAGACCTCCAGGCCCCAATAGATTGCTATCACCTGTGGGGTCTCCAGGGCTCTACACCATTCCCTTTCATCTTTAACAGCTACATGGAGTCTCTTGGAAGTCCACTCACAAATACCAGTATCAAGAATCACCAATGTGCAGAAGATATACAACTCTACTTGAAAGTCTCTTCTGCTTCAGTCACCCAGAGTCTCAAACTTTGCCTGAATGTCATCCAGACCTGGATTTCCAGTGCCTGCCTGAAGCTCAGCCCAGCCACGACAGAATTCCTGTAATTCGTCTAGACCAACAAACAAGAAATAGTATTAACTTGGTTCAATTACATGAATCTTAAGGGCTTTAATCCCCAACTTTCACTGAAAGCTATGTCACTAGGATTTAACTAGGATCCAATCTCACCCTCAAGAAACACATTGCCAAAAATGAAGACAGTGTGATACCACCTCTCCTTTCTATAGAACGTGAAAGAGTTTCTTCTAGAAGGTGACATCAGAACTGCTGCTAAACCCTCACACCCTTGCAGCTGTATAATGGTTATAGTCTGCTCCATGGACTCCCAAAATTCACACTGGCACCCCTTAAGGACATCCCACACACCATAGGACATCTCACTCATTGCCAGAAGAAATATGATCATGCCACACCCTGATGGAACTCCATTGGCTCGCCTTGCCAGCCTGCACCGTTTCCAAAATCAATTGCATCATTTACAAAGCCATCACTACCAGCATCCACACTTTTCTAGTTGTCTTAAATACAATCTCAGCATCTCTGTTAGTTCTCAGCACTCTGCAGATAGGATACCATCAGATTGCAGACTAAGAAGGGCAAAAAATAGAAAAGAAAAATCAAAGGAGAAGGGCTTTTCCACCTATACGCCTAGGACCTGGAACAACACCCCTTTATCCAAATGAGCCACCCCAAAGCTGCTCCAATTTAGGAAACAGTTGAAGACATACCTCTATAAAGAATACTACATTGGAATGCATTAACTGTCCACAAACCAGCCATCTATCCTGTCACATCTTGAATTCATGCTTGTCTTTGACCCTTTGTAGCACTTCCCTGCCTTTAAGGTAGGTTTGTGATATAGAAACACTACATAAATATGTACATAGATAAAGAATCTGTGTCAAAGGTTTGTATGTGAAGTGGTGGATCCAATATTTGGAAGATTAAAAGGAAAAGGAGAGTCCTCCGCCATCGTAATAATGTTTTCCTCTCACCACATTAGGATGGCGGGAGGATGGGTGGCGCTCAGAGAGACTGACTGCCCCGGATCCGACAGGCTCAAGGAACCCATCAGACCCTCGGAGGGGAATCCAATCCCTACATTGGTGGTGGTGCCAACCAGGCCCTACCCTAGGGACTATGATGTCCTCCCCGGTTTACCCGCATTGAAAAGGTTAGCAGAAAGGGACATAGGGGGCCCATAGCGGGCTCCCTTACCCCCTGGCCCTCAGCTATGGGTTTTGGGGGCACCTATAGTGCCCCCTAATTATCCCTGAACCACTTGACAGGCACTGCATGGTGCCTGCCATGTGGTGCAGGGTTAAGTGTACTGTCCCCTTTTTATACTGCGGCATATACTGCAGCCCGCAACACCTGCCACAAATCAAAATATAGGCATTGCAACCGCTGTGGTGGCGGTCACATCCTAATGCCTGTGGCGAAACCTGGGACATCCCGATAGGATTCATCCGACCGCTATCATAATCAGGTCTATAATGCTTATCTAATGCTGACAACAGATGGCAATAGGTTTGCAATATTAATATCCAACATGATTTGAGTAAGGTTAAAGTTTGCTCAGTCCAAAGAGAAAGAGTCCAGCTGCAAATCCTGATCTTTGCTCATAATAGGGTTGTGTGCCAAAATATTGACCAAAAAAAGATAATACTACAAAAATATAAATATAAATATGTAGACATACGTATTTTTACATATTTTTACATATTTTTACTTCAAAGTGCCAACATATAAATTACAAAAGTAGTAATAAATTAGCAAATATGTGCAAATAGTTTAGTGAATCATAGCAAATTATAAACTAGAAGTTAAATTATGAAAAAAAGTTTCATATATTTTACATTATTTTTATTATATTATATTATATTATATATGTTATATATAAATATATATGTGGTATATTAAAACAATTTACAAAAACAGTAAAAATGAATACATTATTATTTATAAATTACTAAGGGGCCTATTATGATGGCAGGCCGCAACGGAGCACAGGACCAACTGCAGTTACCCCGCCAGGCAAATTAGAATGTGCCCCCACACTGACGGGCGCATCCTCGACTTTAACATTGCAGCAGGCTGTGCTTTAAGCAGCATCCGCCGCAATGTTAATGCCCATCTTGTGCATTGCCATACACAACGTGACAGGCACTGCACGGTGCCTGCCACCTTGTGCATGGTAATGATGGGGGGTACCATGGGTGCCCCCCCCAGTGCAGCCCCCAACCCCCAGGGCCCGCAATGGGCCCCCACTGTGATTTCCCACATGCCTTTCCATGGCGGAGTCTCCGCCATGGAAAGGCATGCATCCTAATATGGATGGCAGTGGCTGCAAGGCAATCCGACCAGTGGAAAAGTGACAGTCTTTCTGTCAACCGCGGCGCCCCTCGACATACTAATCCGCTGTGATCATAATGGGCCCCTTAATGTTTAAAAATATTTTTATCATAAGAAATAAATATTTTTTAACTTAACATATAAATTAATTTTGTTGTCATACTAATTTAAACAATTCAGTATTGCTAAGAGATTTTTAAATACATAGACATTTATATTTCCCAGTGACACTCGCCACTGGGTAGTTATAGTTAGGCTCACGTTTACCTCAGAAAAGCACTTTTTTGTTTGCTAATTACTTTATCACTGTAGGACAAATCTTCACAAAATGTTTTTAAAAAAAGTACATCAACCTCAGCTCCCTCCTAGAAAGATTCTGGGTGATCAGCAAACAGGGACACTGACCAATCAGGGATCTAAAATGTGTTTTCCTCAGCGATACCGCAAATACGGCTGAATGGAATTACTCTAAATTTGACAGAAAGCTAGATCATGGTTGAGAAGGCGTGCTTTTTTGTGATTTGGTGTAGATCAGATCAGTATTTTTTGAGAAATTAAGGCTTAAAATGTATGTATTTCAAGTCGCAAAGGATACATAGACCCAACAGAACAAAAGATAAGATCTGATTTGCTACCAACACAACAACATCAACAAAGATTTGGCGACAGCTATTTTAGGACTCGGAGACTCACTTGATAATAGTCATTTGTGACTTTTCGACAAAGCCAATATGCCTGTATTTCATATGTTGATATGCTGAACCCTTGAAAAAGCCAATAGGCCTTCTCCTTTTTATATTTTGGTATTTTAACCCTTTGACAAAGTCTGTCTGTCTGCCTTATATAAAATGGCACCCTTTATATTGTTAGTGACATAGTTAGTCGTGTTCCGCATGGAAGTGGACTCAGCTGGCCAGACTTTGCACCCAACCCCCTGCTGCGCAAGGCTGAGGCCCTGCATGGGAAAGGGTTGGACGCCCAATTTCGCGCTGCACACTGCCTGAGGACATCATACTTTATGTTGAGATAATCATATAGATTCACAGAAACAGAAAACTAAGGGTAATGTGAAATTATAGGAAGGAATTGTAATATCTTACTTTACATTTTTCAAAACCCTTGGAAATTCACTGAAAAAACATAGGTCGACGGGATGTTATAGTTACATAGAAATGGTCAGTTAAAACATACCATATTAAACAAACAAAACCCCTGAAATTCGCCAGTTATAGTTATCGCAAGTAACTATAAACAAGTGCTAAAAAGTTCGAGGAGCACCATTCTTTAAGATTAGAAGGTTCTGTAGAACACTAATATCTCATATCTCTCAAAACACACTATGAAAAAATTGTTAAAAGTTTAATGTGACAAACCAATAGATATAAAACACTTCTTAAGTTGACAAGAAACAACAGAAAATGTGTAGGATGAACCCGTATTTTCTTTTTTTTGTTTTATTTGACAATCTTCTTCACATACACATATTAGAAGCTACAGCCTACAGCCTCATAGATACATGATGATCAAGCTCATTAAAAGAAAAGCATCCGTATCTCAAAATACCATAATCAGTGTCTGTCATATCCATTAGTGTTCAGCTCACATGAAAGATCGCACAGAGAAGATAATGTATGTTTTTTGATGTACTGTTCTTGTTAATATTTGGGAACGTCCAACAAACATATCTGCTGGTTTAGAGTTATCTCAAACACTCAATACCCTTTAACATTAGAGCGGTCCGTCCATACGCATTATCAGGGGCGTAACAAACACCCCCGGAGCCCCCGCGGTGCGGAGGGCCCCCAGTCTTCAGTAGGTGAAGGGGCCCCATCAGCTCTTTGGTAGAGAGCTGTGAGAGAGAGGCTTGCTCTAAAGGAGCTGCAGTGTGCAGCCTGCTCTCAGCTCCTCGCGCTGACCCAGGATTGAAGAGAAACAAAGTAACAACTTACATTGTTTGTCTTCAGTCAGAGCCAGGCCTGGACCAAGGATGCCAGGCCTTCTACTGAAGTGGTATTTTGCAATTTTAATGCTGCGTGCTTTAACAAATGTGGTGCTTTTTGTAACTTTTGACTTACAGGAGATATTTATGAAGAGATTTTAGGTTGTCAGTTGTGTTATATATCTGGATACAAGTACAGAAAGCTCAGAGAGGAACCAAAATACCAATTGGTTGGCACACTATAAGAATCACAGAAATGTAGTTTACTTCTTTCAGTCACACCCTTAATTACATAGACCAACCCCGTTTCAGAGACCCCCGCTTATTTTACAACCCACGTAAAATCCCTGACAGTGGCGTCAAGAAGGCTCCGCATGGGACTGGCTGCATCATTCTGAATTAGGCCGGCCCCTACACATACTTCTGCTGTTTCTCGATTCTTGTACGTTAAGTCTTATATAGCGCTTTGCGACCCACTTAATTGGCTCTAGTTGAGTCAAGCAGATCACATTTCCCTGAAAGAAGTATATGCATTCTCTTTTTTGCAAGCACAAAACGCATAGCCAACCTGTTAAATTGACATATTTAGTCATTTTTTTGTAAAACGCAAGAAGACAGACGGTCTGCTTTTAGTTATTTACGCTCTCTCAATACAAAGATGGGTGTTTGATGCATTTCTTCACTAGCTCTGATATATTGTGCCGTTTTGATTATATTCCTAATTAATTTTGTAACTGCACTAAATTGTACTGATTCTATTTTTTGTTTAATTTAGTACAGGATCATTTGTGGCGACATTACAGATGCTGTAATTTTTCTCTTTCACAAAAGGCGTGGAAATATACATTTGGTCAGCACTTTAAATATGACGGAATTTAATCATTTATACATAGGTGACAGAGTGGCTGCCTTGGAGTTCTGCATTAGAGATAGTTTTTTACACAGGTGAAGTGGTGGTTGCTTTGGAGTTACTTTTACATAGATGCCTTGGAATTATCTTTACGCAGGTGAAGTGGTGGTTCCTTTGGAGTAATTTTTGCAGAGGTAAAGCTGTGTCTGCTTAGGAGTTATTTTTACGCAGGTGAAGGGGTGGCTAGTTTGCCAGGAGTAACAGGACTGTTTGATCTTTTTATAACACAAGGTACACACCAGTGAATTCACTAGGACTGGACTGGACATTGTGCCACTCAGGCATTTCCCCAGTGGGCTGCAGACCCCTGGGGTCTTATTTGCTTTCAGAGCAGGATAGGCTAATGTGGCCCTACCATGAAATGCCTATTACTCCCTCCTACCGCCGCAGCCTCCTGCAGTGTGAGGCTGGTTTGAACATTTTATTCTAGGCTGACTTTGGCTTCCAGCTCTTCCAGCTCTTCCCTCCTATCCACAACTTTTCACTTTTTACCAGTGAGTCACTGCATGGATTTTCACACTCAGCTTGGATGTAAAAATGTGGGAACAACATCAACTTGCGTTTCTTCTGCCCCTGAACCTATTTGGTGATTGAATGTTGTACAGGTAGTGCTCGGGCCCTGTTTTGAAAATATAAAAAGTGCATATAGGTTCAGAGGATGACCCCAAGAGCCAGCAACAGGTAATGGGCAGCACCATGTACATACAGCACTGGATAGGAAGAAAATGGCTGCTCGAGTTCATCCTGTTCGGCAGGCTCAATGTGTCCATCACACTGTCGTTCCACTTGCCCAGCCCAGGGGTTCGCCGAATAGACCAGAAAGTCCCCTCAAACAAGGACCTCTTATCCCACAGATGGTGCATCCATGGACGTTGATTCGCCAAAATGCTGGGGGTAGTGAAAATGACATCACATTCCCTTTGACCCTGTCATGCGCCTTCATAGGAAGTGACATGACTTAACCTTTAACCTTGACATTACGGACAGTGACATCATGTGTCATTTGGGACTGATAGCACTACAGGATGTCACAATAATACAAAGAGATATGTAAAGATAATCAGATGCAGATAGTGAATGGAGCATACAATATTCCCCAAAAGTATAAAGTTTTCCTTTCTTTCAGGAAACTCTATCTCCTCTCACTGTCACTAAAATCCCCCAAATCATCCTTTCACTACTTATGTTAACTAAAAAAAAAGTATGCATTGTTTCCATGCCATGTATCTTTTTTATACCTCCTCTACACAGATTTACATTTTTATTTAGGGTTCTTGTAAAGCCTGAAGGCCTCCAGTGTAGCCTCAGATAGCTCTTGGTTTGTGTCCTAAGGATGGAGGCGAATGAATGCATATAGTATTTCACAAACCTAGCCAAAAGGCAGCGAGGCACTGGACAGGGTCAACACATGTGTAAGGTGGCAGTAATCCCAAGCCACGTGATCTCATGACAATTGGTAAGAAGCTGGAAAAGCCTTAGAAGGGCAAAAGTGAAAAAGTGAACCCTTAATGTGGCATATCTAGATTTAGGTGTCTAATCAGTCCTTGCTAGAAACAGGTAGAGAGAACAGAGGAGTTTAAACTGGTATGATGTGCTGAAAATGGCATACATTGTTTCCAGCCTCATCCTTTCCCATGAAAGTAAAGGTTGAGATTAAATTTGAATTACATTGATTACATCAAATTGAGAATTGGTGCGATCACCTGGCTCAGGTAGCTGATCCGTTATTTACAACCAAATAAAGTCAGCTGTCAGCCTGGCTGCCTTTAATGCGAATGCATGCTATCTACAACAACTCTGTAACATATGGTAACATAAAGGCAGAGTCATTTATAGCCTTAAACATTCACTTCTTTCAATTCATATACACACATAGGGACCTCTTTACATGTGCTTTTTCGATCTGAATACATACATTGCACATACATTTACTGCTATCTAGGATAAGGAGAATATCAAAATGCAGAAAAGAATAATATCATGCCTCCTGGCTGTCCCTCTGGACTCCCCCTCCTGTACGAGCCTCACCTCGCAGCTCACAATTGTCCAGTGGAGGGAGTGCTAACCAATGAACCTGCTACAGCTCTGTCACACAGATATGCTAAAGCACAGGGACAAACTTGCAGCATCAGCAGTGGACACCGTAGGGCCCTCGTGTACTACAAAAAACTTTTCCATTACAAGCAGACCATGAATACATACTCTAATAGCCATGTACTCGGGCATGGCATGCAACAGAGTGGGCACGAGTGGACACTTTGGCCTTCACTAGTTGCATGAAATCAGTACAACATAACACAATGTGAATATTTGTATAAATCTTTTTCTATAACAGTTGTGACTGTACAAATAGGCTTTTTTTCGTAGGAATGAGGGGTAAACTTGAGACGTCTCTTTCTTGTCTAATCACTTCTAAGGAAGTTGCAGATACATGGCAGATTTCAGCAACAGAATAGCTCCCACATACAATGTGCTCTATTGGCTTTTCCTTTACTAATGTCTTGATACTGAAAGCTCTGAATCAGATGTGTCCAGTTCTTTTGATTCAACTTGCTCAGCTTGAAAGCAGAACATGGGCACTTAATTTAAGTGTTATCAGGTGCACAGCCGCCAGCGACAGCTGAGGGTCTCAATGACCATAAAACAAGGAAGGGATTGCAGTCATGTACAAAACACGTAGGTCTTCACTGCCCAGAATAAAAACACACCCACTTATGTGTGTGAGTGTGCCTGTTCTTGTTGCTCTTCTAAAGGTTATGCACTTATTTCACCTCAAAATGCCAGCGCTGTAACAAAAGAGTTAAAAAAAACTAAAAATCAATAATACTGGCATTGAGTTGGAACGTTAATAACAGTGCTTAGAAACTGTATGCATGTACCCCTCTCTCTCATGCTTGTGTTCTTTTTTTATCTTTTCCACTTTCTTGTTCTTTATCCCAGACTCACTTTTTTACCCTGCTTTGCCCTCTCTATCTTTCCATATATATATATATATATATATATATATATATATATATATATATATATATATATATATATATATATATATATATATATATATATATATATATATATATATATATATATATATATATAGAAAGATAGAGAGGGCAAAGCAGGGTAAAAAAGTGAGTCTGGGATAAAGAACAAGAAATATATAAATATATATATATATATATATATATATATATATATATATATATATATATATATATATATATATATATATATATATATATATATATATATATATATGGAAAGATAGAGAGGGCAAAGCAGGGTAAAAAAGTGAGTCTGGGATAAAGAACATATATATATATTCCTCTATCTCTCTTATACTCTCTCTGGCTCTCTGTTTAGTTGTCTGGCTCACTTTCTCTTTCTCTTTCACTGTTCTACTCAATATCCCTCAATAAGTCTATTTTTTCTCTTTGCCTGTCTATTCCATTCTTTGTTCTTCTGTCTCACTCAGCTTCTCCCTTATGCTCTGTCTTTACCGCGCATGTTTCCCTCTCCCTTACCTCACTGTTTCCTCATTGTCTTTTCCTACCTGTTAAGCATAGTAGCCTAGTTTAAAGCCCGGGTAGGCATCCCTTGACTCCGCACAATCAGAATCATGAACTTCCAAATGGCCAGGCTGTGCTTGAGCATACTCTAGAGAGAGGCAGGGAGTGAATATGTGCATTTATGTGAGGTTGAAATATAGCAAGTGTAATACCCTCATCCATTTCCAGCTCTTCAACTAGGCACACTGAATGATGGGATTTCCAACCTCATACACGAGGGAAATGAATACAATCTCCAAAAACGCAACATGCTATTGGCTTGAAGGTCAGGACCCTCTGGAGTTTGTCAAACCTGTCACAGCTGACTTGGTGGAGTGTCACATAACTTATTTTAAAAAGTTTTTATAATTGCAAAGTTTGGCTCTGTTCTTAATATCTATCAGATATACAATCCCCTCTTCATCAGGCCCTTAGGCTAGTATTAATGTAAAGTAAGTTTACCAGATAGGCCATGTCACCAGGGGCACACTATTCAGGGCCATTTATTCCTTTTACAAAGCATTGTAATTTGGAATCTATCAGCCTGATTCATGAAGCTAAATTGCGCTCGCAATAGCTGCGAAAATGCTATCGCGGTATTCAGCACGAAAATAGCGAATTCGCTAACACAGAATTGCGAAATCGCTAAAAGATTCGCAGAATCCCGGCAGTAGACCATTTGCGATTCGAAAATAGCGAGAAATCACGGATTCTGCGAAAAAAATAGCAAAATCGCAATATCCTCGCAATCGGGATTCATGATAAATCGCAATTAGCGAAAAAACCCAAAATCGCAGTTTGCGAGGCGCAATTTAAGGACAACCCAAAGCAGGTGGTAACCATCAAACCCATAGTAAAAAACAATTTGAAAATCCGTTGGCCAATCAGCAACTGGTGCTGGCCTGACCAAACGCACTTAAGGAGAAGCTGCATCAGCAGAAGGAGTGTCACAATGCCAGGAATGTACATGGAGGTCAGGCGGCGAAGGCTACAGCGAGCAGCACGGAGGAGACGCAGAATCCAGGCCAGGATATTCCGCCAGCGGGCCACCCTGCTGGGCCAAACCAGAGAGCAAATATACGCAAAGTACCGCCTGAATGGGGCAATGATCATCAAGCTAATTCAGGACCTTGACCCCCTGATGCATCACCCAACAAGGCGGACTAATGCCGTGCCAACACATGTCCAGGTATTGTGTAGCCTGCACCTCCTGGCCTCCGGGAGCTTCCAGGGGATAGTTGCGACTGCTGGGGGGATATCCCAGCCCACCATGTCCCGCTGCCTAGGGAGTTTCCTTGACGCAATGCTGACCCAGCTACACCACCACATCAAATTTCCAACAATCCAACAGGATTTGGATGAGACCAAGCTTCAATTCTACAATGTCGCCCATTTCCCACACGTGATAGGATGCATTGACTGTACCCACATCCACATCTGCCCACCAGCTGCAAAGGAGTACATGTACCGCAATCGCAAGTCCTACCACTCCCTCAACATCCAGATGGTCTGCAATGCTAAGACATACATCACGGACATAGTGGCACAGTACCCAGGGAGTACACATGACTCATTCATATTCCGGCACAGCGGCCTCCACACACGACTGGCCAGGGGAGACTTCGGGGAAGGACACCTACTTGGTAAGTACACTTTGCCCACAATGTCACACTGTGATGAAGTAGCTGCGCTGCACAGGCACTCACCCTCTGCTCCTCTCATTCAGGTGACAGTGGCTACGCCCTGCGTGAATACCTCCTCACCCCATACCTCAACCCTGCTACACCACAGCAACGGCGTTACAACGTATCACACATACACACAAGGAATTGCATTGAGAGGACTTTTGGGCTACTGAAGAGCAGATTCTGCATACTTCACAAGACAGGTGGGGCCATGTACTACAGTCCTGATGTGTGCTGCCGCATTGTGGCTGTGTGTGCAATACTACACAACATTGCTACCAAGCGCCAGATACCTGTAGACATCTCTGGCAGTGAATCGGAAGGGGACGACCGGCCACCTGCACATGTGCGCCATGCACGCGGGGAGAACCCAGCTGAAGGCCACAGACGCCGCAACCACATCACAATGAACAGTTTCTAGTGCACCCTCTCCCCTCACCCAACAAATCACAATTGCATGCAAATTGAAATAATGACAGAACGCCAATGTGTGATGCTATAATAAATATTATTGTTTGATTCACAATAATAGTGCAAGTTGCCATCCTTCCTATGCAATCAGTATTGCCCCATACTGCTGCGTCCAAAATACAGGGCAGGCTTATAGTGTCAGCCTGAAGCCTGTAAAAGTACATGTTACTCAGGTGCGCCTCCGGCGCAAAGCACCCAAGCGCCTCTCCGGCTCCTCCTCTGCCACTGCACGTGACCCTGCAGTGGGCCTGGTGCTACGTCTCAACACCCCTATCTGTGAGGCAGACTGGCTGCTCACACTTGAGGTGCCCTCGCTGGCATCGTCCCCCCCGACATTGCCAGGTAGAGCGGGATGAAGTACCATAATGGCAGTGGTGAGGTGCTCTAATACTCTTGCCACATCCTCGCAGCATTGAATTAGCTGCTGCTGCTGCGTCAGGGACCGTTGCGATAGCTGCGACGTGGCATTCCCGATCACGTAGTTCGATCGAGTGTAAGCGGACAGCCGCGTCAGTAGCTGCCAGTGGCGGCGGCGGGTGGTGTTGCGCTGGGATATCAGAGCAGCTGTGTTGGCCTCCATGGCTGCCGTCATGCGGTCCATCCTCTCCCCCACACCTGCCACATTGCGGCCAATATTATACAGCTGCATCTGTATGGCCCCTTGCCGGCGTGCCTGCAGCTGGTGAATGCGTAGCATTCTACGCTCTATACTCATGCTCGGCAAGCGCACTTTCATCCCCCTCCTGGCGCTGGGTGCATTGTTCTGCAGGGCTGCCCTGCCACGCCTGCTCTGCTGGCTGGCCACAGTGGGTGGCTGCTGTGTCACCGCTGTCGCTGGACGAGATGTGGATGCTCCAGCTGCTGGTGGAGTTGAGCTAGGCGTAGATGGTGCGCCAGATGGTGGAGGCACAGATGTTGTGGGCCTGGCTGCAGGGGTAGATGGTGCGCCAGACGTTGGAGGCACAGATGTTCTGGGCCTGGCTCAGTGGTAGGTGCTGCGCCAGACGGTGCAGGCACAGATGTTGTGGGCCTGGCTGCAGGGGTGGGTGCTGCGCCAGACGGTGGAGGCACAGATGTTGTGGGCCTGGCTGCAGGGGTAGGTGCTGCGCCTGTTGGTGCAGGCTGTGTTGGTAACGGCACCTCCTCGTCATCCAGTGGTTGCTCATCAATGAGCAGCCTGTCACTGTCGCTGCTGTCTGCGCCACCTGTGAGTGGAAGTGGACGTTCATTAGTTGCATGTATCTGTCACACGTGCAGTTGCTACATGCATGCTGGATGACATTCCCTGACTGGCTGTGGCATTGCGTACTTTGGAACCTGTCTGGCTGCATTGGGGTACTTGTACATTGTGCCCACACTACATGTCCCACAATGCTTTAGGGCATTACCTAATGTGCACCGATGGCATGACTTTGGAACATTATGGGAGGCTATAGGGTCATGGCCATTCATAGGGGACAGGGTCGCAGTCGCATGCCACTTACCTTGGCTCTCTTGGGTGGGGCGGGATGAGTCCAATCTGGTGACTCCAATACACGCCTCGGGCTCCAACGTGTCCTCGACGCGGTCCTCCATGGGGGTGTTTGGAGGAACTATAGGTCCTCCCCCTCCAGTGGCCAGGGACTCTCCCAGCCTCTCCGCAACCTTCTCCTTGGCAGGACCTCGGAGGTCGTACCACCTCTTCTTTAGTTCTTCAAGTGACCTGTCTGCCACGCCCACGGAGTTCACTGTGGCCGCTATCCCGACCCAGATTCTCCGCTTCTCCTGCTCAGGCACCCTCCTTGACTCTCTCCCAAACAGTTTAGAGTGGTTCTCCACCACCCCTTCGATGAGGTGCTCCAACTCCTGTTCGGAGAACTTCAGTTTTCTCTTGCGCCCGGTGTTGCTGGGCCCAGGTAATGCCTCCTCTGCCATTGCTGCAGTGAGATTGGGTGTGGTATTCCAAGTTTGCAGGTGTCCTTGCTGGAGCTGACTCAGTTGCTGCCTCGAGGTCTGCGTCACTGTGGTGAATGGGGATGGGAACTGGCTGCTTCCTGGTTGTGAGGTCATCACTGTGCTCGAAATGCGACTTCCCGTTTTCCCGATCTCGCGATTTTGCGATCTCGCAATTAGCGATATCGCTATTTGCGATATCGCAAATCCTACACGGATGTTGACGAAAATAGCGATTATTCTGCGATTTTCAATAATCGCAAACGCTTTTTGCGGCCGCGTGCGAATCACATTTTTTTCTCGCAAAAATTCATGAATACCGATCTGCGTTTTCTAAATTGCGATTCGCAGTTAATCGCAATTTGAAAATCGCAGATTCCGGTTTTCATGAATCAGGCTGTATCTATCTGGCCAGAATCGAGAAATAAGGCTTTACAATTTATGGATCGTATATTGTATTAATCTATGCAATCAAGACAACAGAGGAAAGTTTTTCAGAGCGTACATTGCCAGGATGAATATATTTATTTCACAAAACAGAAAGCGGCTGACACAAGAAGTTTCTGTAAGTAAACAGTTCTTATCGGCATCCTATTTGCCTTCTACTCTTCATTTTGATCTACCTGCCATGGGTCGCAAGGGGAGTGCCATGGGTCGCAAGGGGTGTTTCAGTGGTAGCAAGGTGTCGCAGGTACAATCCCTGGCGACTTCTAAATGATAGTCCATGGCTGCATCCTTCCTCTTGGTACTTTTCATTGGCTCCTGCCTCTGCTACAGTGTCTCGCTATGAGCCCCTGCCTCGCAGTTAGCACTGACTACTATAGAAGAGCACAAGCCACCAACCTCTGGAGGGTCTAGGATGACTAGGTGTCCTTGATTCACCTGATCAGTCCAGGCTTTTCACCAGCTGTCCCATTAGATTTCAACAATTTTAGCACATGTCCTGGTTTTCAGAGAGGGTCGACTGAAGACATATGTCTTTCATGGGCAG
The DNA here is from genome assembly GCF_964263255.1 of Lissotriton vulgaris. Taxonomy (NCBI): domain Eukaryota; kingdom Metazoa; phylum Chordata; class Amphibia; order Caudata; family Salamandridae; genus Lissotriton; species Lissotriton vulgaris. The sequence goes on from NC_141689.1 coordinate 1,861,474,921, forward strand.
TACGACGGGTCACTGGCCTGAGGGCTCTTGACTGGCACGGAGAATGGGGGCCCCCTCCATGTAATTTGCAGGGGGGCCCACTCAAGTTTCATTACACCACTGCGCATTGCGTTATAGTTATATATGGTATATAGTTTCCGGACGGTTATTCTCATTGCTAAGATAAGGATCACTGCTAAAATGGGCTAAATTTCAGCCAGTGTAAATAATGTGTCTGGCGTCCAAGAACTCCTATGAAGACGAACGACAACTATATACACAAAGGGTATGGACGGGCCGCTCTAATGTTAATGGTTGAGTGTATGCCGTAGTGATGTTTCACTTTATGAGTACTTTCCCAGTGCATTAGACGCCTAAGAGCGACCTGGGTGAGAAAGGCTGTGTCTTGTAAAGCTTCAGAGAAAGTTGTACTGCGTTTTTACCAGACGCCTTCCCTCAAAGGAGGGAGAGCGATACCAATGGTGATGGAAAGGCAGAAGAGACTACTCATCAAATTTCTTTTGAAGGCAGTCAGGTTTGATTTGTTCTTCATATCAGAGTTTGATAGTCGTGCTCCCATGACTCAGATTATATTGCCTCTGAGATTTCCAATTCAAACCTATTTGTCTGCAGACTGCTGATGAGAGGACGGGTGGTGGTTAGGGTACTCGGCAGGTCACATATCCTCACTTGCCCTTGGAGGGTCCCTTCTGAATTAATGATGTCATATTCAAAGGAATAAGGTGGCCCGCTGGAAAGCAGAGCCCGTGAATTGCACCCAAGTTGACAGGAAGTTCTTGATGGCTGTCACGATATCAAACACAATGAAGCTGAGGAACAGGAATCACATTTTTAACAAATATTTGTTATTGTCCTTGTATCTGCTGGCACAGTGCAGTTTATAAATGTTTGGGCATTAAAAATGAGTCGTTCTAATCAGGGCCGGCTCTAGGCTCATGGTGGCCCTGGGCAAGGAGTGTAGGTGGGGGGCCCGGAAGAGGTGGTCCGGGCGGGGCGGAGCGTGCAGGCCAGTAAAGAGGGGAGGGGGTCAGGGTGTTTAGTAGTGGAACAGAGCCGGAGGCCGCCAAATCCCTGCCAGGGGCCACCACGCAAATATGTATCCATCCTCAGAGGATTAATATATTAAGGATATATATTGGCGTGGTGGCCCCTGGGGTTTGGTGGCCCTGTGCAGGTGCACAGCTTGCACATGCCTAGAGCCGGCCCTGTTCTAATGCTATACTGGCTGGTTAGCGTTTGAATATTTAATTTATGCAGTTAGCAAAAATGTAAAGCATTTATAACAAAGACACTGTTCATTTTTCCATTCTGGAAAGAAACCTAAACCTTCAAGCCAGTTGCCATTAAAATGACTCATTCCATTCACACTGAAAATGTATGCAACGCCCAGTTAGGTACACCAGTTTGAGTCAAGTCAGGATTGTTAGCAATACGTTTTCAAAGCGTTATGCAAAACACATATTATAGCTAGAGAGAAAAATAATGATATAAAAGATCCTAGGAAATGGGTCTGATAAACAGGAAGTAAAATAATAGTGTTAGTCACCATCCTCTCAATCAAGCTTACAAATCTGATGGGAAGGCCTCGAAGCACTATCAACCTTTCAGAAATATCTTCTTACAATTTGTATTTGTCGCAAATTGTACAAGATAATAATGTGGTATTTCTCTAAATATACAGAATGTGGTATCACATTTTTGTTGTTTTGCAGAGCTATCCATGAATTATGTTAAACCTACCAGTCTCAGTAGTACTCAGTGAATCAACATAGAATGTGCGAATGGCCAGTGGCGGCTCCTCCGCTAAGGCGGGCCTCACTACTTTTCAGCAGTTTGAATAAAATTTTAAAAAAAGAGAATAACTTGATGTTATAATTTTTTTTTGTCTTGCTACCACAGCTTTGCATGGCAGGATGGGGCCGTTCTGCTCTGAGAGCAGGGGGAGGAGTAGTGGGCACTATGTAAGTGTGCATGATTCCTTGGCCTCCCGTCTCGGGCCGGCCAAACCATCATTCGCACTTTGCATGTTCTCGGTGTAGAACATGCCCAGGCTTCCAGTCCCCATCTGAGCACCAAACCACAGTGCTCAGACCACACCACAGTGCTCAGACCAATCACAACGCTGCATTGCAGCATTGTGATTGGCTTAGGGGAGCCTGGGTCTTCCTGTTTAGGTCCGAGATGGAGGAGAGACACATCCATAAGGTAAGTTCATTTTTCTTTTTTTTTTATACCCTCTTACCCCCGCTACCTGATCCGTGTAGGCCTCCACTGCGAATGGCTGAGATGATCTTGCTGTTTCATAAATCCAAAACTATCTGGTTACACATAATGTTAGTACTGATTGCTAAATTGCTAAGCTTCCTTTCCAGCCAAACTTTATTACGATGCATTCATAAATCTAATTTTTACAATTCCAAAAATAGAGCACTAAGTTTAATCATCCTGTACAAAATAGCCCTTGGTGCAGAGCAGTATATAGTTTTTTTGCGAAAAATAATACAATAGGTCCCTAATTACTAAAGACCCACAGCTGGGAGAAGACACATTGAGGGAATAAAGGAGCCCTGTAGTTTAAACCTGGCATGGGGTGAACCAAGACCCTAATCAGTAGGAACTAATTTCACACTGTAGTAAATACATCGAAAGAGCAGTGGCGTAGCCAGTAGGCTTTGCTTTCTGCAGTGCATGCATGCTGATATGCACAACATACAGGAATACATTCACCTTGACCTGAAAGGGGCTTCTGGGGTCGGGAATGCAGACCACTCTTTTGCTCCCTCAGTTAGAGCAATCTGCCAGTAACCTAATGTGAGATCAAAGGTACAGAGGAACTTGGTAGTACCTTGCCTGTCAGCTCATCAGCTCAAGTGGGGGGTGAATGTCAGTCTTGATGACTGACTTGAGTCCCCAGTAGTCCACACATAATGTAAGTTCTGGAGTTGTGACTAGTGGGGGAACCTTAGGTACCAGCACCGCAGGGTTGAACCTGGGCCTGATGGAGGACTCACTCACCCCTAACATAAGCATCTTGAAGGCTTCCTCCATGATGCCTTATTTGACAACCTGTAAATGTTGTTCTTGACAGATATACTGTCCCCATTATCAATGTCGTGGGTACACAAGTGTGTGAGGCCAGGGGTGTAGGAAAGTGGATTATTAGTAGGTGGGGATATTCATTCTCAGCTAGTAATAATACCACAATCAGTAATAGTTCCAGTCAAGTTTCAGTAAATTAATCCTTGCTCAACCCTTGGTAGCTTAGCAAACAAGCAGTCAGGCTTAACTTAGGAGATAGATATGTGTAAAGCATTTAATACCACCAAAACAGCAAATAAGTAAAAGACACAACACAATAAAGTCCAACACAAATTCATCAAAATAGAGAATATGTGTGTCTTAAAAACAACACCGAGGTATGTTTCTAGTTTTATAAAGGGCTTGCTGATAGCTCGGTGCTTCAAATGAATAAACTAATTGTAAACCAAATCATTGTGTGCACACAGGTCACAGGTCATTTAAAGGGAAGAAATCGAATCATAACAGTGGATAAGATTTATCTATCCCCAGGATTTATGCTTTCATCGCACATTGAATACTGCGTATTATGTAAGAATTGATTTATTTTAGACACCACAAATTCTAGAAAAAAACTTTCTGTAAATTAAAATCCTCTATGAATGTACACTAATTGATTGTTCCATATACTTTTTAGACTGAAGAATTTACTGTAGTCCTGAGGAAGGTGTACCATCTGCCTTAAACACCGAAACGCGTCGACAATTTGGCTACTTTTAATCATCGTTTATATGTATATGTGATGAACTTTAATGCAATGTGATTGTGTTTTTTATATGTTGCTTATATGTAAAACTGTTACCTATACCATGCTGCTATCTCAAGCTTTTAATAAATATGAATTTTAAGAATAATATGTTTATGTAATAATTTTGGGACAAATTAGGATACACATCATTGAGGTTAGAAAAGTTTTTGGTGTCGAATCTTATTAAGTATCCCGTGCTTTGATTTAGGAACCACAGAAAGGAACCAATTCCCCCTTTTGTTAAAAACAACACCAAAATGACAAAAATCCAATGTAGGGAACCAAGATAGGAGTTTTTAAAGAATAAATAAAAAATTGTGCATTCTAGCGCCAAAAAGCATAAAGCACCACTTGCAACTTTCTGTAAAGTTTTAGGCTGACCATGCTGGAGTGCATGCCAGGCACATGGCCAAGTTAGGCCCACTGAGTATTGTTCTTCATGTCTTTGGTGCATGGTCTGCGCAGCGTTGGTTTGTGAGGCTTCGCGTTGTCCGGTGTTGGGTCCGAGAAGCTGCATGGGCTGTGATAATAGCTGCGATAGTTCTAATGAAGCTGTGCAGCGAGGCTTTGCGTGGCTTTGTGTCATCTTGCTTCGGTTCTGTTGAAGCTGAGCGGCGAGGGTTTGCAAGGCTTTGTATTGTCTCATATTGGTTCTGATGAGGCTGCCAGCTGGGTCTTGTTTCCTTTGGGGATATAAGTGTCCTCTAGCCCTGGCCAAGGGTTCAGAGGCACTGGGCTAGGACAAAATCTCTCACAATGCACTTACGCAGTCCAGGACAAGTCCAGTTACCACTCGTCAGATGGGGTGTCCTCTCTTTGGCGTTGCAGGTGACTTCTTCAGCTCTTTTTGTCCCTGTTGCTGGACAGGGAGTCCACTCTTTTCTTTGGGAAATCAAGCACGGTCCTTTCTTTGTGAAGCCTTGTGAGTGCAGCATGTACAGTCTTTCAGATCGAAGTCCTTTCTTTGGGGCACTCCAGGGGTTCAGCAGGGCAGTCCTTTTTCTCTTCCATTTTCCAGGCAGTTACCTGAGTAGCTCCTGCATCTTTCCCATATTTAACCACTATGCTGGGCTGGCAGGAGGGGAGCACACCCCAACCAATAGGGGTAAAACTACCTCTCTCTGTTATGACCACTTCCTGAGAAGTGTGGCATATTTTTCACCTGGAATGCACGGTCCTCCCAAAAATCCAAATGGAGAAAATGTCTCCTTGGTGTGTGTGTTTGTGTAACCCAAAACAGGGGTATGGCTAACATGTGACTACACTCCCCTTACAGTCCCTCTAAAATATTTGAAGTCCAGCTTATGTCCCTAGTCTCCTGCCTCTTCCTGGATCCTCCCGGAAGCAAGTCTCCTCCCACCAAATGGCTGAATTGTTGCAGCCACAGGCCTCCTCACATCCACTCAGGTAACAGCTTGGCTCAGCTTGTAAAAGACTGACCAATCAGAGGAGGCTGCTACAGGGCTGATTTAAGTAACTTGAGGATATTACATTATAAAATCTCATAGTTATAATAAATCCAACCTTGGCAAATTGTTGGATTCATTGTAACCATAATTTTGATATTTTGAATGATATGACTAGCTAGCTCTAGTCAAAGCTTAGACTTTATTAAGTGTATTAAAGCCTTCTTATTTTAGTCTATGTGGCTAGAAGCACTCCAACAGCGAAAACCTACCTTGGCTGTTTTTCCTTACCAGGGCATATAGAACATATTTTATATTGTCACTTCTTTTTATAACAATTCACCCTACCTTGGGGCACCGAGGGCAGACCTTAGGGGCGACTTAAATGAAATAAAAAAGGAAGCTGTCGACTTTTGGAGTACTTTTAATTCCAAAATCCAGTAAATCCAATTTGTGCACAGTTTTATTTTAAAACCAATCTGCAAAACCGACTTGGCTCTAAAAAGACACCATACACCAATGCAGTGCAAACTTAAGTGCATTAAGGCCACTGGGGTCTCTAAAGCTACATGCCATACCATCCATATTCTACGGACTTACAGGTAGGTTGTCTTTGACAATCAGAACTACACCGTTTATCAGATACCTTTAGAGGACAGAGCATTGGCCCAGCGCCGTGTTAGCAGGACACTTTCAGAATGAGTAACCACCAAAGGGTGACTTTTCTACATGGGGTGAGGGAGAACAGAGAGGAAAACTGCCCCAATAACTGGCAACATTCACTCTGCTGTTCTGGGGTCACAGTTGTGGAGAGGTAACCCTCTTTTCTGGCCCATCATGCTCCTGGGTAAACAGGAGGTCATGGAGAGGTTCACACTCCCCTTCCAGTCTGTCTTCTGTAACTAGTAGCATAGTGACTTTAGACCTCTCAAAGTGAGGTTTGAGTCTGTTGATGCAGGGCACCCTTAAGGGGTTTGTAGAGCTCTTGAAATCTACACAATGTGTTGTAAACCCCTTCCACGCCTTCCCCTCACAAGGATCTGCCCAACAATCTTGGAGAGCTTGGGGCTCCACAAATCCATGATCCACACCATCTGGCCAGGCTGAAACTCCATCAGAGTGGCTTCTGGTCTTACCAGAGTTTCATGACCTCTTAACTGGTCTCAAGATTATCTTTCTCCTTTTTCTGGAAGTTCTGCATCTGGTTATTGAAAGCCAGTACAGCTGACTACATCCAGAGGGAGCTTGCTGAGAGCTTGTTCCCACCCCTCGAGGAGTTCAAATGGGCAACAGGTAAATCCAGGCAACAGGTAAATCCAGATTGGCGTCCCATGCTCACCATGCTGTTGGAACCAAGCTGTGGCCTACTGATGAGGCCTAACGAGGTCTAAACCAGCCTAAGTTTGCTTGACCTGGCAGCTCAGGCTTCACTGTTCCTATTGGAGCAAGACCAATGGTGATTTACATACTCTAGTTCTTGTATGAGGTGGCAGCATAGCAAAAAATAAAAGATGGACTGGAATGCGGCCCTGAGTAATTGCCAGTGGCTGAGGTAAACTCAAGCAGTCCACCCATGGCTTTTTTATTTTTCTCACTGCATTCTCCAGCATTTGGAGAAACCAGATGATTTAGCACCAGGAAATATGGTAAGTAAATGGGTTAAAATGAGGTTTGAGATCTTAGGCTCCCAGGGTGGAAATATGTCATGTCAAGAGGTGAACAGACTTTAAGGATTGTGCATTTGATAGTTGCCTAGAAACGACTACGTTCCTACTTAAAGGACACGGAGTCCAGATTTTGGGCACATTGGAAATATTTCACTCTAACAGCTAATTAAAAAAGTGGACCTTTGCATTTTTCCGTTCAGACATCTATTGAAGGTGTGAAACTGTGCTCAAATGCGTGCATTATGAGCCATACACCAGGGTGGGCGCTGTATTCTAATTTGTCTGAGGGAGCGTTAAGGTCTGTAAATCCTCACACACAGCTCCATTCCGAACTGTGTTTACTGTGAAAAAACAGACCCAGCATTTTTCATCCATTTTTCACTTTATGACATCTTCTTAAGGGCAATTATTGCCCATTCTGGCGTTTTATTAGGGTAATATCCATGACCTACCTGGCGGTAATTGCACATGCAAAACGTCTCGTAGCAATGAAAACAACTGCTCAAATTGCTTATACGTTTTTGCACGTCATCCCCCATTAAGCACCACAAAAGCAATAATCAGTCCCAAATGACCCAAATACAGCCCCAATGATGTGTGCAAATGGGGGCAGATTTACAAGCCCCTCGCGCCACTTTTGCGTCACTTTTCCCATGTTAAAAATGACGCAAAATTGGCGCAAGGGGCTTGTAAATCTGCCCCATGGTGTTTATGCTGGGGTTTATTTATACCTGCTGTCACCCCAGAGCTTGGAATGAGGCTGAACTAATCGAAGGAAATAAAAGAAAAGTTTACCAAGTGCTGGCAACCTGTTTTGCGTTTCTAAAGGGGTTTGGTGTCATGTTCTTTGGACATTTATAGACTTGCAGGTGCGATAATACGATTTGCATCTTTTAATAGCACAGATGTGGTAACAAAGTTCTGTGCAAGGCAAGTAATCAGTCAGCACATAGTCAAGTGCTAATGGGCTTACGTAGGGTAATCACCTGCAATTAGATCACAAGGGAAAGCAAAGCGCCGAAAGCAGATTTGTTAACTTCAAGTGTCGTCATCTTTCTGTGCCCGCCCCTGTACCACAGACACCTCCAATCTAATTGTGATGTTCAGAAAACGAGAAAAATAAGGCAGAGTACAATGAACCTAACTATGGACATATAGACACTGAATAAACTGCCCTTTCTTAACATAAAACATATGTTATATCAATTAAGAAACATAGGGACTTGTTTAGAGTATGATGAATATTTGTTTCAAGGAAATACAAGCGCCATAGGCCATATAATGCACGTGTAATATGGCAGACAGGAAATCCAGCACATTTGTAATGGAGTATCCATATGCAAAGCTCTAAACACGGTCCATAATATCTTGCATTCATAAGTACTTAAACAGTATGGTGCAGTTTTGAAAGCCGTAAATTACAAGTGTCAATCTTACCCAAGTTAGTGGTCCCTCATTTATCTACCTCAAAAGGGCAAAGTGATAAGCTTGTCCTGCCTGGATTCGAAATACTGGCCTGCAGATCAGACATTTCAGAAAGGACACCTACTTAACTGTATCCATCTTGTCACGCTTACTGCAAACTACATACCTCAAATACTCGGCACTTGCGAAAGGGACCCCGCTACCTAGCGCAGAAACTAATCACGTACCAACCCACTACAACCCTTCGCTCAACCAGTAAACATCTTTTAACCATACCAAAGACCCGTACCGTCAAATACGGCGGCAGATCATTCTCCAAAATCAGCCCCACCATCTGGAATACGCTCCCTCATACACCTTCGAATAGAGAGCGACCATAAGAAATTCCGTAAGTCCCTCAAAACTCTATTATTCTAACTTCACTCACCCGCAGCCCGCCCTCTGTCACTTACTGGTATTGCTAGTATCAGCGCTATGAGACCGTACGGTGATATATGCGCTTAACAAATGTCAAATAACAATAACAATAACTTGCAGAAGACTTCATATTATTTCTTATGTATCTAGTGGAGAGAACAGCAAGCCACTTATGAATAAGCGAATATGAAATCTCTAGCTACACACCTAGATAGTCACCGCTCACTAAAACCAACCCTTCACCATGTACTGCCTCAGTGCATGGAGAGCTGCGCTCTACCCATAAACTGTACACCTCGTCCCTCCACACTAAGCCCAAGCATAGCTCACCGAATGAAAGCTCCAACAGAAAATAGAAACTTCCACAGACAGGTTGACGGGGGTTTGTTTTGTTCGAATTTATTTTCTCATGGTATTGCGACATTGACACAATTTCCAGCATTTTCTCTGGCAGATATGTTAATTTTACTAATTTCTCCTTTTCAGATATATTAGTTTGAATTAATGACTGTTAATAGACTGGCTTTTCATGTTTTATTATTGTATTATTTTGCATTATATTGCGCCAAACCGGACAATGTATCACATATGAATGGAAGGCTAGTGCCAGATGTGCAAATCATTTTCATGGTCGTGAATGCTCTGATTCGGGGATTGCAACTGCAACAATGCTTTTTGAAATGTAATAAACCATTTTTTTTTAAGTTTGTAACTTCTTTTCTGACTCCTAAAATTTATTTTGTCATGGCTGAGGAGTTATTATTTTTAAGGGTATGTTGTAGGTGTCTCTTCCAAACAGTGATTCTTTGCCATATAGATAATTGGTTTAGGACTAAATTGGTGGTTGTAAACCATTTCAAATTTACTAACACCCATTTGGGATGGAAACGCATTTGCAAACGGGAAGTGCTTCCCCTCTGTGAATGTGAAGGAAAAGCTTGGAGGGTCTGGTGGCTTAGTGGACTAACCCATCCTCTGCCAGGGACTGTGTTTGACCACATGGTCACAGGTTCAAATCCCAAACAGTCCACTCAGCCTTTAATCAATCTGAGGTCAATAAATGAATACCATTGGGTACCCATAAACATCTGTTATTCAGCACCTTGAGACCCACGGATGATAAGTGTGCTTTACAAATACACGTATTGGTGTTATGTTTGTTGGGGAGCAAACAATGGTCCCTGGGAAACTTTTTTTTTTAACACACTCACACACTCACAATCCGTTTAAGAACAACAGGTTGCATTTCTTTACCAAAAATTGTCTTTTTTGAAAGGCAATCACAGATATGGTGGTCTGCTGACCTCACTAGGCCACCATCTTTGTGATGGCCTCAAATCAGATTGAGTTGCTCGCAATTTATGACCTACCTTATGAATATTAATGATGTAGGTCGGATAGTGACCCACTCTGGAGCTGTCTTTTCTAAGCCAACCTATTTGTATATAAATCAGTTCAGAAAATGATTCCTTAGTTGAAAAAATACGGGTTTCAAATTGCGGTCAGTATTTTGCAAGCACTAAGTAGTACATTTGACCCCTTATGTCAGAAGCCCATATCACACCTCATGCTGATTGTCAGGGCCGGACTGGCCATAGTGGGCACCGGGCAATCCTCCGGTGCGCCGCACAGGTGAGGGCAGGTATTGGGCCCCTGGGGGCTATTTTTGTTACAGGGCCGTTTCGGCCCTGTACCAAAATCGGCCAAAAACTGGCCCGGCACAGAGCTCGGGCGGCAACTCCAACCCCCCTCAGAGTGTGGAGGGGGGGGGGGGCCGCGGAGCACTTTGCCAGGGCCGGTTGTGGTTCCCAGTCTGGCCCTGCTGATTGTTGCCTATGGTAAAGTATGCATAGTTGGATGATAATCTAAAAAAATGTATGTGCATGTGTTCAAGGTGTATGAATGTAAGTGCAATATCTGATAATTTCTTTTTTTCCTAAGAGCTTCGTGAAACATAGAAGGCCTGATTAAGAGTTAGGTATTAATAGAAAACCCTCAAATCTCTTCTTGCCCCACTCCCTACAATTCCCTTGCTCCCTTAATATAGTTAGGCGGTCTCATTTTAACTGAGTTTTTGGGAGGGCTGAATTAAGTTGCAGTTTTAAGAAAAAATATACTCTCCCCATTAGTTTAAGTTGCTTTCGAACATATCTAAGCCCAGGTATTTTGTGCATATGTTCAAGGCCAAAACAATCCTGTATTATTGCTCGGTTGAGTACGGGTTCCACTTTTGTCCAAATAGACCACCAAAGCATAGCAAGGGCAATTTGTATACGATGTGATAAAGGAACCATTCATAGTTCCATATGGCATATTATAGCTGGCAGACTAGGAGGAACTGCCAAATGCCTTCTAAGAAAGGATGCAAGGATGAAATATTTCAAGGACCCCATACTCCTGCCCTGTGCATAATAGTGGAGCTACAAAGAGCAACATAGATGTTAATAAGCGCATCAATTGGTTTAGAGCCCAATTTCTTTGTATACCTGCGTAAGGTCTCGATTGTTTGATGAAAACATCTTTTTTTACTTCTATGAAATGGTGCCAGCAACCTTTTTGATCAAATTGAACACCTAGATAAAAGAATGTATGAACATATTGTAGTTTTTCATTGACCACAAAGCAAAGCTTTAAAGACGAATGAGATTTCCTAGCCCCCATTACATCTGGCTTAGCTGTATTTGTTTTTAAGCCTAAATCTCTCATAAAATCATTAAATCTGTTTGAAAATATTTACAGGCCAATGCCATTTATAGATAGCAGAACACAATTGTCTGCATAAAGCAGGTCAGGGAGGCTTCTGGATCCAACTCTTGGGACTTCAGCACCTCCCTGACTAAGATAAGTCTCCAAATCATTAATATACAAACAAAACAGAAAAGGGGCCTGGACAGCTCATTGTCTTCCCCCCCTCCTCATTTTGATAGGTGCGGTTAATTCGCCTTCAGCCCCGTATCTTACTCTCCCCATCACATCTTGATGCATTTGGGCAAGAAAGTCGACTAAAGTGTGAATGCCCATATCCAGCATGTTTTTGTCAGAGTTTCCATCTCTCCACCCATTCAAATTCAGATGTTAGGCCAGTCAATAAATCCTAAATAGAGGGGACCATTCCTTGCCAGTGTATGCTTGCCTATAACCATGTGAAGATTAAGACACTTCTCCAGAGTGCTCAGGCGTCTCCTAAAACCACATTAGATATCTGAAAAATTCCCTCTATCAGATACCCAAGCTTCGAGGTGATCAAGTAAAACCCTGCACATTAATTTGCTTGTCAACTCAATCAATGAGATTGGACAATAACATTTGGGGTTTGACCTGTCACCCTTTTAAAAAATAGGTACTATGGTCACAATGAACTACTATTTTAGTGGGCCCATCTTGGCAACACAACCTAACATATTAGTGAGCACTGGTAACCACAGCTCTTGGTTTGCCAAAAAGAGATCAGCTGAGACCCCATCTGGGCCAGAGGCTTTGCTCCTAATGGTCTGCTTTAAGGGTTTTTCCTGTTCCTGATAATTGGGTAGTAACAAATTAAAGGCGCTCTGCCTTATATGTGGGGACCAACTTTATGCAAAGTGCAAGCCTTTGTCCATCCACCTAACCGGTTATGGTCAGTTCCACTTCTCCCACTGGCCTTGGTGTGAGCCTGATCATAGAAACAAAGAGGAGGCAGGCCTAGGTGGAAACGTCATCTACCAGTGACAAGGTAGGCCTATTTTAAAGGCCAAGAAGATGTTGGGTGCAGCCCCTTCAGGCCATCCTGTCAAGGGAGGAGTCCTCTCTCCACACCCAGAGCTTTTTGTCCACAGTCTGGGAGCAGTACACATCTCACCATAGGGGAGGCATCATGGGTCATGTGACACTGGCAGAAAGGCCCCTGGGTTTTAGCCAGGACTGAACAACTTTCTAAAAGTTTAATTTCTAAAATAGTAATATAAAATCTGGCTTGACCCTTAAGTTGGATTTTATATTGCTATTAAAATTGCCGCTCAATGTTGCCTCAGTCTTTTCTTTTGAAATAAGAAGGTAGCTAGGCATGGCTGAGCTGGTTCCCAGAAATTATACCCAAGGTTGTAGAATTATCAGCTTTTAAAAATGTAAAGATCCAGCTCATGTGAGGGTTTTGTTCTACCTACCAGGGTCTCTTTGACAAGTGGGCATCCTCTAGAGTGGGAAGTAAACTGAGCACTATTAGTGGTTTTGGAGATAAACACCTCTAAATCCTGGTAGTGCTGTCAAACCATATATGCATTCAGTGGTTTCAAAGATACCCATTTTAAGTATGCTTTGATTTTCCATCCTCTGGGCCCCAAGAGCCAAGTACTCAGGCAAGGTGGGCCCATGCTGAAACGCCAAACGAATCCTACTGCTGTGACCTACTCAGCCCCTTAGCACCATCCGCGTGTGTCTTTTCCTTCCCATTCGGGTGTCAAGTTATGTTTGAGGCCAGCACGACTTTTGTGAAACTATGCAGGAACTGTACAATCATCCTCAAGGTAGAGTTGTGGTGTGTGAGTAGGCTGATGTAGCATACTCTCTCTCTAGTCCTAACCACGACCTCTGGCTGTGCCTAGCAAGCCCCTTCTAAAGTAGAACTGAGTGTATGAAAGCGTATTTGAGCAGGGACCGTACTAAAAAATCTTTTGATGCTTGTGAGCTCCATAGGATGACATTAAGCCAGAAGGAAATCAGTGAGCCAAATACAACAGGAAGAAACTTATTGTTGTGTGAGCCCTGTAACAAATCAGTAGAGAAGAGCTTTCACGTCGGTTAGGCCTTTGATGAATACAGCAGGCAAGGGCTTTAGTCTTGTGTAAGCTCTATAAAAAAATACAGTAGGCAGCAGGTTTTTGTGTTGTGAGCTTCGTGTCAAACCCCATAGGAAGGGGTTTTGCATTGAGAGTTCCATGTCAAACGCACAAGGAAAGTGATTCTGCAATATTTTACCATGAAAACATCAAAGAAAAAGTTTCCCCTATTTTGTAAAGCACGTAGTCAATATAATAGTAAAAAACAGAGGAAGGCGTTTTTTATGCCAATATTGTTAAATACATTTCTGTCCAGGTTATTAGCACAGGACGGCTGAGAGAATGTGAATTAACCTACTTTCTCAGAGTAAAAGGACATTCTGAAGGGTAGCATTATCAGCAGGTATTGTTGCTTGCTGAGTTCTGGGGGGCAGATTTACAAGGCCCTTGCACCACTTTTGCGTCATTTTTAACATGGGAAAAGTGACACAAAAGTGGCGCAAGGGCCTTGTAAATAAGCCCCTGAGTGTCTAACCAACGCCACCTCTCGAACGACTCTGCCTCGCTATCTTGATGGTCAAATCCTGAAGGAGCCAGTAAACATTGACCATCCTTGGACCAACCCTCGGATTTAGCAGGACCCAATCTACCTATCTTTGAATAGAAGGATGAGATGGGTCATATGTCATCTGCCCTGCACATTTCAGCATTTATCATCAAAAAGCTAACACGTTGAGCCCTCTGCAGGAATGTATTAATCAGATTTGGGCCATGAACAGCACAGCTTTCCCACCTAGAAGCCACATTTTGTTTTGGGGGGCGGGGGGGTATATGGCTCAGAGTGGCTTTAAATCTCTTAGTAAAAACGTCTTTGACACATTCACAAGTCATACAAATGTGTAATACATTAAAAGAATGGAATAAGGGAGTGTTTTTCCTTCCTGTGGCTTATGGAACCTTAACTCTGAGGGCCAGTCTCTAAGAATAAGGCAGTGTCTGAAGCTTTCACGGTCTGTTGTACAGAGAGCCACCAATCACACCTTCAAGTTAGGTCAAATCTATGCTGAAAGAGGATAGCCATATAGCAAGTGGGCAAGGTTGTTCTAGCTTACAGGACTCAGGCAGGACATGGCCACAGAGCACAGCCCCATCCTGCTGTTCCAGCCAGGCAGCAGACCCACACCCTGGACCTCAGGTTTGTCAATGCACAGCATTTTCAGCGGCCACAAAGCCATCCCTTCAGTCCACAAATATTTTATAAATTTCCAGTGTGAATTAAACAAGAGTGCTAATTTCTTCTTGCATGAACCAACAATGCAAAGGCTTGTCTGTTCTAAACCCACTGAGCTCGGCGCGACTGAAATGGAGATTTAGTGCTTGTTTGTTTGACCAAGCATTCGAGAGCATCTGTGTTTATATTTTAGTAATGTCTCTGTCTTGTTTTTCTACCGCACTGCACCAAGAGACCCGAGGTAAAGAGCGATTAATAAAGACATGAATTATTGATATTACTGCTCACCGACCTCCTCCATCCAGTCTGAAGTTAAAGGCAGAAATTAAATATGTTTAAAGACCCCCGGGAGGACTCTCCATGCTTAAAGATTATTAACTGTGCCACCTGCATGGCGAACTCGGGAAGAGGGCCCGTTAAAGGGGTCTTCGGCTCACAGTATCTCATAATGTAAACGAATGACGTTTTTATTCACTTGCAGTATTCATATGTGTCCCGCGACGCGAAAATATTTGCAAGAAATGTTTGCCATAATAAGAATATGTGCCCTATGCGTTTTCTACAACACACGGGCTCATTTATGCGCTTGTGATGCAGTGCAGTGTAGAGAGTCACCTTGCAGCGCTGCACTGCGTGACAGAGAAAGGGCAGAAATGCACCGTATTTAAGCGCAATATGGTACCTTCCTGTCCTTTCCCTTGTGCCGGTGCAATTTTGGCAGCCTAGCACCAACGCAGGTCATCTTGCACCATAGAGAAAGGGTGCCTGTGTTGCATGCAGGATTGTTTTTGTGCAGGAAGGAGCACCTTCATGCACAAAAACAATCCTGGGAGGCATATTATTCTGCAGAACGCATAGAAAGTGTACAAAGTTAGACAGTCCATTGCAGTTGCTTGGGAACACTGACACAATGCAGGAGGAACGCCTTCTCAGGGCAGAGTAATGCAGTGATTTGCATTTATCCAGATTTGTGTGGCTTCAAAAATCTGACTTAGAAGTTTGCATCATGGTTGTACCATGTTGTGTGGTGCATATGTGGCACAACTCTCTCATAAATAAGACCCAGAGTGTTCTAGAAGCTGTATCCAGCAGTACTGGTGGTTAACAAGTACACGCTACATGGACAGACCTAACAAATACACCCTACATGGTACTGGCCTTCATAAATCGAAAAACAAAACACATTTATGGGGGATCAATGAAATAATATCAATGCACACAATATTATTGAGAACATTTCAGAAAATAAATATTGTTTACAAAAATATTGCTTTTCTATACTTAATTTAGCAAAACACAAATCTTGAGAACCTTAATTTTGCAGTGAAAAATATTGATTGTCATTAATATCGATCACAAACGTATTGGAAACAATATTATTGTAACTTTTAAATAAACATATAAATAATCTAAAATATCACCTAACACAATATCAACTATGTTAATATTGCCCAAAAACATGAATTATAATTACAAGACATAAAATATTTTAACCACGTTATAATCATTTTACATAATTAGATTACATCTTTATCTTATCACAAGTAATCGGAAAGATATATTTTTATATGGAACAGTAATTCCTTCAAATTTTGGAGATCATATCCCCTTTGAAGTAGCCCTCCTAACAGCACCAAAGGCACAAAAAATGGATAGTGGGGCTAACAATCTCCAGCTGTCAACATACAATCTTAGATTGGCATGGAGAATCTGAGAACCAGCCCAATTTTTTTATTTAATAATTAGGGAAAAAGTAGGGCTGATGGGGGTCTGTTTAGAGGAAGATGTCGAACAACTTGTGGTTGGAGCTTTTAATATCCTTTGGATAAATATAAAAAAGCCCTTTTGAAACCATTCTGACGTGTACACAACACCTTAAGGTGGTTTAATCATGATTGCTTGGTGGCAAAACCACTCACTGTGTAGGGCTCTTGCTGCCAAACCTAGGGTCCCCTCAGTGGTGACTACTTTACACAAACAATACACAGAGTTCACCTTTAAACATTGGAAGGAAGTAATAGTGCAGAAATGGGACTCGCTATCACGGGTAGCCTCTATGCAGGACTGCAAATCCTTCTGATCCACTGTCTTAGACATGAGAATAATAAACCAATCTGTGACTCCAATTAGTTGCCAGATTTCTAGTGTGACTTGGAAGGTCCATTTTTCAAAAGCATATGCTGCTACCCCCTTAGATACCGAATTCTGACTGGATATTAACAACCAACTAGGCATCCAGGCAATTCTGTGTGAAGTAGAGGATGCCATTAAGCAGTGGCAGGACCCCAGACTCCAGATGGTGTCTCAATCGACCTGATAAAATGTAGCTTTGACTTCTGGGCCCCATTACTACCAAATGTTTTTAATAATCTTGTCCACTCCCCAGTACGTAATTCTTGGATAACATCTATTATTGAGACCATATTCTAAAACAGCTACTGGGACCAACCAGGTTGCTATAGGCCTATTTCATTAATTGGCATAAAGGTAAAAATTCTAGGGAGGGCCCTGTATAAAAGGATCAAGGAGTGGATGCAGGATGGGCGCATTCTATATCCCTGTCAGTATGGGTTCAGAAAGAATGTAGGGATGATCGAGCAGTGTCTGAATTTGAACCTGGCCACAGGCAAATACACAGTTGCTAAACAAAAAACCCTATATTTGGAATTTATGGACCTGACCTCAGCATTTGACTGGTTTCTGGTGACATAGGCGTTTCCAGTGGGGTGAGGCAAGGATGTGTGTTGCCTCCACTTTTATTCATTTTATATATTAAAGACCTCCACACGTTTTTAACCAGTTTTACCCCAGATGTACCTAAAATCAAAGGCATGATGCTTCCTACACTTCTATATGCAGGTGACACAGTGCTGATGGCACGAACACCAAAAGCACTGCATGTGCTGGTGCAGGTCTCTTTAGACTTCATCGCCGCTTTGGACCTACAAACAAATTTTGCTGAATCTTACAGTATGATATGCGGTCTTCAGTTTAAACAGCTCTCTATCTTCTTCCATGGTCTGAAAAGAACAAGCACCTTCTCTTAGTAGGGGTTACTTTTGCGGTAACAGAATCCCGGACTCCTAATGTTGTGTGGCACAAGATAAAATTATCAGGTGCAATTGGCTCCTGATATATTCTACCTCAACCGCCAGGATAGAGAGCCTTTATCCCATTACTGCAGACGTATAAAACACAATGTATTCTTTTTGCAACATATGGAGTTGAACTATGGGGTATCGCAAAATGTGGAGTCATTCAGGATGAAGGAAATTTGTTCTGTAGGAGAGGCCTCTTGGTTCCATATCCTTATCTCATTTAATCTGAAATGAGGAATTGGGTTTGTCCTAGTTAGAAGATTTTATCAGTAGTTGGCAGTGTGGTGAAATGAGGGGGGCTGTTTGACTAGAAATATTGTTAAATATTGTCTTGAGTGTGAGAGGGGACTTTCAATTCCCTGGTTAGCATACATGAAATTAAGTTTTCAAAAGATTGATTTGCAACATACTTTTATCAAGCCAGAGTTCAAGAGTAATTTTAGCAAAAAATACAGGCAGCAAGCCTTGTATAACTTTGATTGTTCCCTGACGTTCAATAAGGAAGATGGTAAGTCCACGGTGGTGGCTTATTTGAGTTTGACTATAGAAAGTAGATCTACTAATTATCCTTTCTGCATGCAGGGGCACTGGGAACGCATTTTGCTGCTCTGCTTCAAAGTGGACACAATAACATATTTGCTGTGTTCCCACTGAGCTTCCAGAAGAACCTTGATACTAGCCTCTGTCCCTGTGATGGCAAGTCGGGGCATTCTATGTTGCACTTTGCACTTTTTGGTAGGTTTTATGCATGATGTACCAAGCATTTTTTAATTCCACGAATTAAATATTGTAATATTAGACAATTTACAGTAGATTTGACATTTCTGTTTCAATTATCAGATATAAACCAGTTTGCATGTAGGCTCATTTTTAAAATCTGCTCTGTAGGCTTGCAGCACAAAGCACTGTTAATTAAGCTGGCACTACTGTCTTACCTGTTTATGTAATTCCACTGTCATAACTGATTAGTTATTTTTATCCCGTCAACTTTTTCAAATTTTCTGCATGATCTTAATGTATATGGATTCTTTTTACTTTTATGGATGCTTTTTTGCACCTAAATGAAGATATTCTGATTCTACTTGAACACTTAACACCTTCGCTGCGGCAGCTATTTTGCCGCAGCACTAACGATTGCGGGGGTGGGGAGCGCGGCTCACCTGCGCGGGTGACAGAACCGTTCCGGCATGGCTCGCAGGTGAGCTGTGCTTGTGACGGAACGGTTCCGTCACGGCCCCGCACGCTTAATGAAACGCGCCGCGCAGGCGCAAAATTAGCACCGTGCAGGCGCGGCAAGCGGGCCGTGATGGAACCGTTCCGTCATGAGCAGAGCCCACCCGAGGGGCGTGATGGAACGGTTCCGTTAATAGCGTTGAAAGAGTTAACAACCACACATAATGGGGAACTCTTCTCTTACCTGATAACCTGAACAATGAAACTAATTCTAATATTTTTCTCAGCAAATAACGTATTAAAACTAAGCCAATGTCAAGCATTGATGGGACCTTCTAAATGTACCTCAAAGCATTCACTCAGATATACACCATACCTGGTGATAATCAAAACACAAATATACCATTCAGATATATTTTATTACCTAATAAACAAAATAGTACTTACTACAAACCACTAAACACATTAAAATTACAAAAAAAAGCTACTGACCACATAAAATAATAATAGACTTTGAGCAAGTCAGGATCAACCCATTTTAGAAAAGAAATGCACACACAGCCATAGAAGGCTCTTACTACCATTTTAAAAAGCATATGGAGACACCTCCAACAATGTGCACTAAGGGCCCGATTACGAGTAAGGCGGTCCATAGTACTCACTGTGTGCTGCATTCCGAGTGTGGTAGGAATATAATGGCATTGCAGCACCAGCACCACCGAGCATATTCTGTGTTGCCAAACCATCACCCTTTCCATGGCAGTGAGCCCACCATGAAAAGGTTGGGGGTGATGCACCTAAGGGGGCCCAAATAGAGCCCCCTTATGCATCTGTGCCCGGGGGCGGGGGTAAATGCAAAGGGGCAAATTTAGTGCCCCTTTGGATTTGCACCCCCAGTTCCTGCACGGTGTGACGTGTATACCACACCGTGCAGAAAGATGCAGTTGGCACTCTGACAGTGGCGGTCTGCATGTTAGGCTCTTCTATGAGCCTGACAGACACCCACTATCAGACTGCTGCAGCACCATCCATGAGACCAGGATTTAAATCCTAATCTGGCAGGCAGCAGCACCACAGCTTTGGTGGTTGTATAGCGGACGCCGTGTTTCACCATCCGCCGTTGAACTACCAAAGCCGTAATCAGGCCCTAATTGTAGAATATGCAACAAGCCGTCAATTTACCTTTGAAATAAAAAATTACTGCTCTAACCTGTGTCCCCTTTGCAGAGGTAGCTAACCACTACAATATACTTATAAAAGTCGTTTCTACCAACAAAATGAACACACACGTAGCTGCCTAATGGATTATTTTGAAGACACTTGGGTGGGCAGACCACACGTTCTGGACACAGATGCCATCCCAAATTCCAAATACCATGGCAGAATGTCTATGACAGCACAATGGCTCAAGAAACCAAAACCAACAATGCAGTAGAAGGATGGCACAATGCTTACTCATCCACACTATGCAGTACCGAGCATAAAACTGTATAGAAGCACTACAAAAAGAACAAAGCTACAAATGAATACAAATAGAATCAGCAGTCTAAATTAAACCTAAAGTTAGCAAACAAACCAAAAGAATATACAAGCTACAATGTAAAGTAAAACAGTTTCTAACTAAAAAATGTACACATAAAATACATAATAACCAATAAAGGGCCGAATAAATCAAAAACATAATCCACAGCAAAATAACAAAGATGTTTTTTTAAATAAATAATAAGAATACTATTTTGATACTTCAGGCAAAAAATATATGAACCTAAAATGTCAATAAGACCATGAAATAAAAATATTATACATATTAATTATATTAAAAATGTTCATATCGCCAGCCAAAAACCTCAAATCACAACTTAAATTGATTCCAAAAAATGATTGCATCAGATAAAATAGAATTTAACAAGTAGCAGTCACAAAAAAATCCCATCATTCTTAAAATAAATTATTTCACTCCCAGAACAAAAAACGTGTATTTAACTTACTGTTTTGCAGCTCCTGCTCTGTATACATACTCAAAAAGAAGAGTCCACCAACATGGAAAAATAAACTCCAGCAAGCCCCAAAAAATGCAAAAGTAAAACTATTTCATTAGAGATCCATAAAAGCAATCCAAAGTCTTCAAGAATCATAAAAAAACCATAAAGGTGTTTTAAAAAAAGAAGGGCTTCTGGAAATCCAAACAAAAAGGAAATCAAAGTAAAAAAGAGTGGTTTATTTGAAGCCAAAACTGCTTTCCTTTAAATAAAAAAAATGCAGAATCTGAACCTCGGTAGGGCATCTTGGTAATCGACAACTTGTAAAAAAAAAACACAGCACCCACCAACAAAAAAGAGTAACTTTACGCTTAGGGCCCCATTAGGATGGCGGGCGGATCGTCCCCGCTGGCCCGGCGGAAGCCACCGCCGGCCCGGCAGGGGCGATCCGCCCGCCATCCGTGCAGAAATGACCCACGCCATATTATAATGGCTAGGGGGTCCGCGGCGGATGGAAAGACCGTCCGCCGCTATTCCACATGGTCGACATGTCGACCGAGCGGAAAAGGGTTCTATATGGTGGCGGTGTCTGAAAGACACTGCCAGCCATATTAGTATGTGGGTTTACAGATGCCAAAGGCATGCAGAGTCTGCTTGGGGGGCCGTTTGCGGGCCCCCAGGGACTCCGGGGGGTCGGAGTGCACATTGGGGGTACCTATGGTACCGCCCTCCAGTACCATGCACAACATGGCAGGCACCGCAAAAAGAACATAACATAACATAATATTCTAATACATGACTAACAAACTCTATGTGAACCTAGTCTAATTACTAATTACTAATTAATAAAATTACAAAAATATGACTACATCTACCCAAACCCCCAAAATAATGCTATAACTACTATGTACAAGTACCCCTGCATTCCTTCTACCCTCAAAACCTTAAAAATACATTTAAAAAGGTCTTACCTGTTCTGAGGAACGGCAGCACCTTACTGTGACTTACTTTCAGAAAATTAGGTAAAAATGAGACAAGTAGACTACAAAATGGAAGCTAGCGGTAAAAGAAATAGCGCTAACTGAAACAAAGAGAAAGACTATTTACCCACAAAAAATAATGGGAATTTAGTGTAAAATGTTGAAAAAAAGACAAAAATGTTTTAAACATTTACCACATGTAAAAAGTGTTGTCAAAATATGTTAAAAAAATGTACACTATAAATTAAATATACTATAAAAATATATTATTTAATATATACTTAAAAGGGTATGTAAATAAGAACTGGAAACAAATGTATTAATGTTTCAAAATAAATGTAGCATGATAGAAGCAGACAGAAAGTTTTAAACATACAAGATGGTTTACATATAATGTACATGTTTCATTTAATAATAGTTTTGCAATAAAATATTTATATATCAGTATGAAAATGGTTTGTATAAGTACAAATATATGTTAAAACAATGTAAATATATACATAAAATAAATATGAAAACAATAAATAAGAATTACAAACTGCTATAAACCTTTATTATAAGCAATAATTTAATTATTAACTCTGTATGTCAAAAGCGCACTCTAATATGAGCAATTTCTCAGAAAATCTTGGGCACTAATTAAGTTTCATTAACTACTTTTGCTTCATACAAAACATTTCATTTAAGGTGTTAGACACTAGAAAGGTTAGATGTACTATCCCCACTCCAATCTGAAACCTTTTGAGGAAGGTATTGGACAGTAAAGGAATTACATTTACTATTTCCACTCCAATCTAAACTATTGTTGGGAAGGTGTTAGAAACTAAAAGAGTTACATATACTATTTCCACACCAATCAAAACCATATTGGAGAAGGTGGTGGACATGAAAAAGGATTCCATACAGTACATATACTCCATAGTCAAACATATTTTTGTTATTATTGAAATAATCAAAAAATGACTTATCGAACACAATTACCAATGGAAAGATTTCTACATGTTTAACATTAAAAATTAACCCATTAAAGATTTTTTAATATTTCAAAAATGCAATACATTTTACATATTTAAGAATCTAGCAAAATGTAAATACATTAAATAAAAATTCATTTATACATGAATACAATAAAAAAATTATGAAATCATACAATATTTTAACATTATATATAAAAATAAATGTTTAACAATTTAAATAATTACAAAATATGTTAGGTAAAAAAAATATATATATAAACTATATATTCCCAAAAACCTATTTCATATTAAATACATCATTGTTTTTCTTAATAATAAAAGCAGTTGTCCATTTGTAAATTATGATACATATAAAATGTACATATTGATTTACATTTTTATAAAAACATTAACTTTCATACATATTTATTACAATTTCATAAAAAAAATATATAATTAATACATGTATTATAATAATAAAAGTTGGTTTCAACTCATAACGACACCAGTCGAAATGACAGGGCACGCCTGTCAGCTCACTTCCACCACTGTACTGTTGGGTTATGTTGAGGAGATTCCTAAAACATTTTGAAAGTTTACTGCCTCTGGTTTGCTTTTGAGAAAACGTAGAGTAACCATGAGATGGGGGAGCAGACTTGCCATAAAATTTTAGGACTGGCTGAAGGACATGAGATTTTTGGGATCCATTGAGATCCAAGCTGTCAAACTTTGGCCCGGACTAAAATGTATGTACTGGCTCACACCGGATGCACTGAACTGTTTTATTGTCATCCTCAAGAACCACGGACCCAACATCGTCTCCGACGCTGATCCGCTCCCTCACCAACAAACCCACGGCCACCAGAAACAACTTCCACAATGGGATGAATGCCATCGCCACGTGGATGAGAGGCGGTTGCCTCAAACTCAGCTCAGACGAGGCAGAAGTCCTTATCCTGGGACTCACCCCCTCAGCCTCGGGTGACTCCTGGAGGCCCACCGCACTAGGAACCCCCCACACACCCACGGACCCCAAACAAAACCTCAACATCATACTGGATTCCTCACTCACAATGAACCGCCAGAACAACGTTAATTCATCATCATGCTTCCACACTCTTTGCTTGCTTTGGAAGCCCTTCATATGGATCTCTCCGACTCCAGAAAGACGGTCACCCACGCACTCATCAGCAGCAGACCCGACTATGGCAAAGCACTCTGCCTGCGTCACCCAGAAACTCCTCAGGAAACTACAGAACGTCCAAAACATGGTTGCCGGACTGGTTCTCAACATCCCCCACCACAGCGACATCACCAAACATCTGCAAGATCTCCACTGGCCCCCAGTTGACAAAAGAATCACTTTCAAACTCGTCACACATGCCTACAAGGCCCTCCATCCATCCCACGGATCTGCAAGACCGGGACTGAAGGAAGATCCTTCTCCTACCTCACTGCCAAGACCTGGTACACCTTGCCTCTCCACCTCAGGCAATCCCCATCGCTGACCCACTTGAGGAAGTATCTCAAGACCTGGCTGTTCTATGGACCCTCAGTGCCCAGATCGATCAGCAGCCCACCCTACCCTCCTCAGCACCTTGAGAAACTCACGGGCGAGTAGCCGCATTTTACAAACCCTAATTGGTTGATATACTAAAGTGGTGCCATATAACTGTTCTGTGAGGTGTTGAGATATTATTGTACGCTTGTACCCAATGTCGAGCCTCTGTATCTCGGA
Organism: Lissotriton vulgaris; assembly: GCF_964263255.1. NCBI lineage: Eukaryota > Metazoa > Chordata > Amphibia > Caudata > Salamandridae > Lissotriton > Lissotriton vulgaris. The sequence goes on from NC_141689.1 coordinate 1,861,499,571, forward strand.
TATGTTACTTGACAATTTTGTGTACTATGGGATTGAGTTTATCAGAATATTTTGTCCAGTCATCATGCCATGTTTTGCCACGTTGTCATGCTAATTGTACTGGTTTGTTTTCTAAATGGTATAAACTAATTGAAAAAATAATAAAATTTAAAATACAGCAATTTTTTATACACTGCTTAATAATAAAACTAAAATAATCCACGGCTATAGAAAAGCCAAAACATATATAATGCACATGCAGATCTAGAATTAAAAGAAGGCAAAGTGAGACGCAAGAATTGAGCTTTTGGGACAGAATAACTAATTAATTCCGCCAACTGAATTAAATCAGCACTACTAAAAATCGTGGAGGCTTTTAATAGCCTCCTAATGAGCCTCCAACCTTTCTTGTTTGCAGTGCCGGACTGGCCATAGTGAGCACCGGGCGTTTCCATGGTGGGTGCCAGGGTGGGGGCCAGTTTTGGGCACCTTGGTTGCCATTTTTGTTACCGGTGGGGTGCAATATTGGCCCCCTATAACAAAATGGCTGAAACCAGCCTTAGCAAACAGCTCGGCCACTCCCCCCAGTTTTCAACTGCTTCTCGGATCTCATGGATATTTGGGGCAAGGCTACCACAGAGAAACAGAAGCAGCGTGTTCCGGCTGGGATGGTGGGGGAAGCATGTCAGGTAGGGTGGGAGCCCCACTTCTTCTGCCTTATCCCAGCATTGGGCAGCGAGGTTGCTGAATCTGCACAGATTGTGTGTGCTCCTGTACTTTGAAATCTGGGTTTGATTGTGGCCGAGAGATCCCCATGGCATGAAGGGGAAGGAAGGACCTCCAACTTCAGCGCAGCCTGCGTGGTTGTGACCTATAGATTAACTTGTTTGAAGTTGGGGTTCCACAAAACAGCTTTCAGTGGGTTTAGTATCACAGGTATTACACAAGTCATTTACATGGAGGCCCACAGCTGTGCTTGCAGTCTGAGAGGAAGGAATGCGGATCATTTTCCTGCCACTGATTTCCACAATTCTAAACAAGAACAAGAAAGAGGAGCACTGTTCTGTTGTTTCCCACATAGGCGAAGTTCCATTTTTCAAATGCACTTTATATTTGTGTATTTATATAAATATGAAGTGTAACTGAATAAAATAAATGATAAATGTATTACATTCTATATCTGCAGAACTTACTACATTTACTTGCTATTTGAGACTCCCCTTCCAACGTGTTTTGATTTTTTAGTTGATAATAAATGCCCAAGAAAGTCAGAATTCGTGCTGGGCTCTTAGATCGTCAAACAGGCCTGATTTGTTGTCTCGGATTGTAATTAGTGTGACTATGTGGGTTATGACTCAAAATAAGAAAGGCACTTTTTGCTGGGTACACGCAGGACCTAGCTGTAACTTTGTGTTACACTGTGAACCGCACTACAGCTTGCCTAGTCCTTTGTATTGTGCTATTCATTTTTCACTTAGTACGAGAGCAGGACTGGTGCATGGAACTAGCTTGTCCTGCAACATCTGATTAAAGGTTTGCATGGGTTATTTGAGGGCAGCACTCCTGTGCCATTTTAGGGTGAGGCAGGAGAGTCTGGGTAGAAGGGATGCCTATGGCGCTTTAAGTGCAGCATGATCAATGAGCATTTCTCCCTTCTCTCTGCTTCCAGCTGACATTGCAGTAAGGTACTTACAGTCCCTAGCAGGTCCTGATGGAAACTTATTGCACGTGACACCAGTTTGACCCATTTGTTTGAGTTTTTCTAATTTTCCAACGTGTGCAGCTGTCGCATGCAGAGAGAGAAATTAACAGATTTTTAATTAGGGCTAAGAGGGAGCAGTTACTCTATGTTTAAAACCCACTGAAGATTAAACTTCTCCCTCTTCCAGCCCTTTAAAAAGAAGTACCACTGCGGTGTTGTGCATACCCCAAGGCGCCCTTACATAAGTATGTATCAGCACTGAGGGGTATGCACATCCCTGGAGAGCACTGCATACCCATCAGTGTCCTTACATCAGTATGCAAGGGCATGGAGGGGTAAGCACTGGACATTGCAGTGCTCACTCTGCCCCCTCACGGATTTCTGTGGAATTTTAATGTAATTCCGTGGAATGAAACTCCACCAACTTTGCCCACCCCTACAGTTTTTTACAACAATATTAAAAGCAACACTTAAAAAAATATTCTTACCTTCGATGTTCCTGTCAACAATATTTTTGGGATCGCAATATTATTGAAGCAATATTTTTGTATCACAATCATTTTTTATTTGATGTTTTTACAAACACCATTTATGAAATGCTTGGTCACGAAGCGCACGAACAGAGCCAGGAAGCCAGACGGTGTCTCTACTTCAAAGATCAGGCTACATTACACCAGTCATGAAGTATCCCTACGGGCTACCAGTCTAGGGGCTCACTGGGGGATGAAGACACTCCACCTGGAGAAAAATAGCACATTTACAGCAGTGCTGGGGTTAGTCAGACAGTCAGTAAGAGAGAGTGTGTTAGAGGAAATGACAGAGAGGCTGAGAGTTAGAAAGGCGGGAGGGAGCTATGAAAAGAAAAGAGGACCTGTAGGTGAGATATATTTCATGAAGGGTTAGAGTGAATGCACTGATTTGTTGCACCACTTACACAGATACACAAAATTAAAATATCCAAACTGGAAAGAGTACAGAATTACATGACGCAGCATAAATTCAAGAAAGGACGGAGCAGGGCAGACTGTGGACAGACAGTCTAGAAGCTGGACTTCAAGTGACAAGGTTCCAGCTCTTTCCTGACACCCAGTTATTGCCTTAACAATTTGGTTGAGCTATGGTATTTTTCCTTAGTCATGCAATAAGAGCTGTGCAATAGTGCTGTTGCCTATGACAGTCAAGTATGTGTAACACAAGAGATAGCTCTGTTTTGTGAGGCTGAGTGGGTGAGATGGCTCCGCTATCTGCAGTAAGGTCTTGTAACTGCTGTGTAACTTGAGTGATAGGTATTCTCCTTGAAGCCGAAGCCTGTAACTATGTGTACCATGTAGAATTGCTCTGTTGTCTAGTCAAAACACATATTTATTACCTGGAGGTTGGAGGTTGGAGAGAGGTAGCTCTAGTATGTGAGGCGTAAGCCTGTTTGTGAAACCTCTTATACAGTTTTGCTGTGTTAAGCTAACAACTACAAACTTTGTCCTGAGGGACAGCTCGGCTGGTTAAAGCTGAAACCTCTTTGTAAATGTAACATATATCATAAGCCTGCTGGCTAATGCCTTGGGCTTGCTCCACCTCAATGAGAGGGCTGCTGCCTAAGGTGTGAGCCCGCCCTATTTCTATGTTCTCATTTTTAGAATGCAACTGTCGTATGTCCTAAGGCAAAGCCTTGTTGTCCATATCCTGAACTTGAAATCGGTATGTAGCCCGAAAGGTATCACTGATGTCTATTCTCGAAACCTATTGTCTTAACCTCTAGATTGCGTGTTACCTGAGGTCGAGCTCCGCAAATTAAACAGCTATACAATCCTACATTTCTGTATCACTTGAAGGGTAGCTCTACTGGGTGAGACCTGAGCGTATAAGATTTGTGCTACCTAATTCATAGTTCTACTGTCTGAAAGTTAAGGCCTGTAATATTGGTGTAACTACAAATATAGTTTTGCTGTTGAAAGCTATCCCTTGTACGGTTCGTGTAATGGTAAAGATAGCTCTATTTCACAAATTCTGAGCCTGAAAATCCTGTATGTTGAAAACTATCAACTGTAACATTAGTGTAATGGGAGAGTTGTGCTGCTCTTTGAATCCAAAGTCTAGAAATCCTGTATGTTGAAAACTAAGATTAGTGTAAATATAGGGATAGCTCTGATCTGTGAATCCAGAGTCTAGAATAGAATAGGAATTTATATAGCGCAAAACTGCCACCCTACGGGTATCCTGGCACTTGGATCAAAGAGAGAACATCAAATAGCATAGTCAGTTGTCAATAACAGAAAAACTAAGAAGCATTCCTTGGAAAAAGACAGGTTTTCAGACTCTTACTGAACCCAATCAATGAGCTTTCCTGCCTAGAGTCAAAGGCAGCGTATTCCAAATCCAAAAAGAAATCAAGTTTGTTGGAAACTGTCACAAGAGAGATTAGTGTAACTAGAGAGATAGCTCTGTGAATCCTGAGCCTGGAAATCCTGTATCTTCTGATGGGTAGCTCTTCTGTCTAAGAGCAAAGCTTGTAGATCTATGCAAAATAAGCAATAATTTGACTCGGCAAGACTTGAATCTATGAGCTTTGACTGACCATATTCCTTGTATTACTTACATTGTTCAAGTAGACGTCAATGAATTTACTTGCTCACTAAATATGCACATTAAGCTCTGACCTAACCCACCCCTTGTGCCAATGCAAAGATCTTTGTTATGATGACAGTTGTTCGCCAAACATATATATCATAAGATTTAAAATTGAAAAGGTCTGCATGAAAAACTATGTAAGACAAACTGCCAACGTATTTATTCCTTCCAGGCAACCTGAATTAGTAACCACATTTAGCAACAATGAGCAACCTGCAAACTTTGGTAATCAGTGTAATAGGAGGAAATTCATATAGCAAGTTGTATGCACTCAATGTGCCTTCTGCTGAACAGAATGCTGTCCGGTACCCATAAACAGGTAACCCCTTTCGAAGATGGTACCTCACAGTCATAGAGGAGGGGTTTATTATAATATCTGTAACACAAAGACTGGAGGAGAGATGACCTTGCCCCTCTAACAAGAAACCTCATGAACAGGCCTCCTCACTTCTTCAATCATGAATGTTATTCAGGACTCATTAAAGAAATTAGAAAATTGGAGCCTAGTCTGAAAGGGCTATATACAATTAGCAAAAATAAGAACGCTACTCCGTTTGGGGTATGTAAGACTACATAAAAAAACAAAAAGAACAAATAATGGACAGAATGCTGAACAATGCAAACATTCACCCCTAGTCAGAGATCTGGGGTGTAATCCACTGTTTTTTTACTCACCATGCCACCCCCATTTGGACCGAGACATATGCAAATCAGTCTTGATCCCTTGATCGCTGTACCACTGGATTCAAGCTAGCCTGGCTGATGAAGAGTGATACCCTGAAACCGGTCCCAGGATGCTCGTTTCTGGACTAAGCATGAGCGAATTTTGCGGATCTCGCGTTCGCGAATTTTGCGGATTTGCGGATTCGCAATCCGCAAAATCCGCGAATTCCCGCGAATTTGCGGATTTTTTTTTTTTTGTGTTCGCCCGTGTTTCTGCCAGTTCGCGAGGGTTTTTACAATTTCGCAATTTGCAAACTTACCTGTCGGGTCGCAAGTTTTGCGAACTTGTTGTTTCTACGTGTCCAGCCTGTTTGGGACACTCTTCTTCATCACTGCCACTCTCTGTCACCACTGCCACTCTCTGACTACTCATGCCACCCTCTGGCCCACCCATGCCACCCTCTGTTTCATCACCACACCCTCTGGTTGTCCAGTGTACATTATTTTCGGCAAAGCAAAGCACACCTTCCCTGCCTCAAGTGACCTGAATTAATTTGGGGCTGATTAATGTGTCACAGAATATTTTTTTAGCTGGCACCTGCTTCCTTAGTGCGCCCTGATTAGTGATCTTTTGCACTTGCTAAGTGCTTTCATTGTTGCAAAATTAGTTACAACACCTGCCCTGCCCCAACTGACAATAATGAATTAGGGGCTGATTAATGGATTTTAACTTCCAGCCTGGCTCCTGCTTGTCTCCCTTAGCTGTAATTCAGGACCTTTGTGGCATATGTGTAACTATTCTGAGGTTCAGAGCAGGGTCACATAATAGTTTCAACTGGCAACTGAACTCTGGAGGGGCCCCTCAGGAAGCACTACAGGAAATGGCTACTAATGATGTGCCTGAACTTTTGAACCTGGTAAGTAGTTACTTTCAGTTTTGCTAAGATCGTATTTCTGCAATTTTGCACTTATTCGCGGGGCGCGAACTCACGCGAACAGTGCGAGCAGTGCGAGCAAAATCCGCTGCTCGCGGATTTGCGGATTTTGCGGGAAATTCGCAAATCTCGCGGATTGCGGATTTCCCGAAAATCCGCAAAATCCGCGAGCGGAACGGATTTTCCGCCCATGCCTATTCTGGACCCGGGATGACCTGGCTAGGCAGTTTGGACAGGACTGTTCCCATGAGGAGCAGGGTCAAGACTGATTTGTATATGGATTGGTCCAAACAGGGGTGGCATGGTGAGCAAAAGAACAATTGATTTAACCCAGATCTCTTGACTGAAGGTAAATGTTTAATTCGTTCAACACTCCGTCCATCAAATGTTTGTGCAAAAATGTTCACCCTAATTGGGATGGGTATGACCAGACATGGGTCTCTTGCTGGCTGTGCCACTAGATTCAAGCAAGCCTAGCTGATATGGGGTGATACCCCGAAACGTGTCACAGGATGCTTGTTTCCAGTCCAGAGAAGGCCTGGCTTGCCAGTTTAGGCTGGAATCTTCCCATGAGGAGCAGGGGCATGACTGACATGCATATGGCTAAGTCCAAACTGGGGTGGTATGGTGAGCAAAAGAAGGATGGATTCAACCCAGTTCTCTTGACTGGGTGTGAATGTTTGATTTGTTCAGCGTTCCTTCCATCATTTGTTTGTGCAGCATAAAAACACACTGATTGGTAAATGTATTAGGCTCCGTCTATGTGATTAATGATACTCTGTTTTTGTTGTAAGTTGTAGTTTGGTAAGCAGTTGAAAAAGTGTTAGGAAATAGTAAAAAAAAGCAGCCACCATATGTGTGAATTTGCTGCATTAAAAACAGAGGAAATAGTTTTAAAAAAGCAGCCTCCATATGTGTGAATTTGCCCCATTAAAAACATAGGAGTGAATAAACAGGAAGTGCAGTGCAGCTGAGGTGCACACTGGAGAACTAGAACGCTGACCTTTGCCGGCATCATGGATCTGATGTTGAGATTAGATAACGTAGTACAAATTATAGTGGGAAGAGTAAATAAGTGGGAGGGGAAGTAGACTTAAGCAAGACAACAAGTGTGATGTTTACAGTGAAAGAATGACTAGGCAGGAGCGTAGCTTCCTTTGGCGCACCAGGTGCATATCAAACCAGAGATGAATCTTGCCATTGTCTCTGTGCCTCTCTAACAGTTCACAGAACCTGCATTTTCTTAAAAGAAGCAGGAAATTATTAATTTTGGTGATTGCAAAAATAAGATATGCTCTCACAAATTAGATTATTTTGTGCGTACATCCTTCACATATTTTAATTTATTTTATTTATAAATGTTTTATATGGTTTGGACTAGGCCCAATGAGGGTGTCCGAGCGCTTTACAAAAGTTACATCTAAAGAAAAGTTGAGCGCTAGTCACATAGAAATGAGTAGCTAACATGAGATTGTATATGTTGTAGGTTCTCCTTGAAGGTCAGGAGTGTGTTAGTCATTCTAGCTTAGAGTTCATCACACATCTTGGTAGTGAGCAGCTTCTAGTTGGTATCAACACGCAACAGGGCTGGGATCAGGAGAGAGTTTTATTCATTAGAAGTAGTTTGACTTCTTTTTTGAAGGAGGTGGTGGAGGGGTTCATTCTGATTGCCGGGGGCAGGACGTTCCAGATCCTAGGTGCTAGGTCAGAGAAGGTGCGTGTGTAAGTTTTCTAGTTCCTCTTTTTTTGCGGTTCCAATAGCAGGGTAACAGTGCTTCTCAGGGTGCCTGATAATTCCAGTTTATTGGCTAGATACTTTGGTGTGTTGAAGTGCAGGGCTTTGTGTGTCATGCATGCAATTTGTAGCTGTGCTCTTGCCTCATAAGGGAGCCAATTCACTGGTGATGTGGTTGTTCTTTTTGGAGTCAGTGATGAGTGGCGTTGAGTGAGCCTCTTAAAGGAGCTAGACTGGATCTCAGTAAGCCACATAGGGCTGCATTCCCATAGTGTATTCTGGTTATAACTAGAGCTTGAACGTCTGTTTTTAGGTCATTGTCGTTGAGGAAGGGTTTTAGTTTTCTGGGAATGCTCATATGAAAGTTGGCTCCTCTGGTGGCTGTGCTGATGTGTTCCCTCATGTGGAGATTCTTGCCAAGTATTATTCCCAATGATCTTATGGAATTGATAATGTGAGGTTTGCATTTGAAGGCTGTTAAATGTTTTATCCAGTTTATTATGGCACCTTGTCCGTGTGGTGAGGAGATTAGGAGAAAGGCTGTTTTGAATGCATTGCAGCTGAAGTATTTTTTGTCAGGCAGATGTGGGTTTTTGTAAAGTTGTGTTGAGTAGGCCGATGTCATCAGCGATGATATTTTTAGGTATAGTTGGGTATCATCCGTATACATGTCTTAATGGATATTAGAGAGTTTCAGAATTTTGGTTACGGGATTGGTTAATCTTGATTCTTTGAGTTTGGTTGTCTAAGAAGGAGGCAAACCACTTTAGGACAGCTCCTGATCAACCCATTCTGTGTTCAAGTGAGTCCAGGAGACTGTTATGTTTGACCATATCGAAGGCTGATTATAGATCTAAAGGGATTAGGAGACAGGGTTTGTTTTGATCTAGTATCCCGAGTGCATCATCGAGGATGTGAGTCAGGACAGTTTCCATGCTGTGATTCTGCCGCAATCCTTCTTGGAACTGGTCGATGAGGGGGAATTCGGCTATGTGGTTGCATAGTTAGGAATGGACGCGCTTCTCAATTAGTTTTGCTAGGGAAGGAATAGTGGATACTGAACAGTAGTTATCTGGAATTGTGTGATCACTGTAGGTTTTTCTAGAATGGGGATTACCTGTCCTTCTTTTAGGCAGCTTCGAAGGGTTCCTTGCGATAGGGATGCATTCACTATCTTTCTCCAGATGGATCTCAGAGCAGTTTTGATCTTGCTGAAAATGTTGGCTGGAAGTGGATCGCAGAAGTAATTTGATGGCTTGAGAGTTGTTACTAACTTGAGGATGTCATTTTCGTCAAGGTTTTTAAAAGTGTTCCCGGACGCATTGTTTTTGAGGGTAAGATCATGTTGGATAGGTGTTTGTGACAATTGTGGTGCCTGGGGATTAGGTTGGGGTGAGAATGTGGGTTATTCATTTGCTGTATGGGGCTCTTTTTCTATCATTAAAATTTTTTCCAAGAAGTGGGCGGCAAATGTGTTGCAGTTAGGTAGCAGGTTGGTGCCTACTGAGGAATCGGTGGATTGTTGAGTGCGCTGAAGTTTGATAATTTCAAATAGTTTTCTGGGTCGATTTCTAGCATTGTTTAGTTGATCTTTGAAGAAATTAGCTTTTGAGATGATGATATGTTTGTTGTAATTACATATAGGCAGAGTACGGACACTTGTGTGTATGGTGCATGCCACATATCGTAGCCGATTGGAATATTGGAATTGCATTCGTGCAGCTTACATCTGTGTGAGCTGTAGCATGTGGAGTTGAAACACATGTGTCTTCTGGAGCCCGTGTGCTTGTTCTTTGCGCGTTACAATCTTTGTTGAGCACTGAGGTGCTTCTCAACTGGCTGCCTCTCCTTTTCGTCTACTCCCGGAAGGAAGGGGATTCTTTCCTCAATGTTGCTTCACTTCATGGAGTCACTGTGTGTGCAGAGATGGCATAACAACTAGAATGCTGACCTTCAACCCACATTGACAAGCACGCTGAGGTGAATGCAGTATGTCTATTAACCCTTTGCAGTGACGCACCCACTTACATTGAAGCGTGTCTCTTAACCCTTTGTAGTGACGCGCACACTAACATCAGTGAAACATGTTCCTGCTTTTCATAATGATTGTTCTTATACATGATATTACCGGGTGTACAGTGGTGGTATGAGAAAAGAAGTTCAGTGGATGAAAAGGAGTACTTGGACCTTTGACCACTCATAAGAGCAAAAACATGAATGAACAACAGGAGGTAGTGTGAAACAGCCAATAGAAGCGTAGGAAAAGTAGGTGGCAAGCACACCAACCAACAAAGAGTAAGGGCAGGATTAGGATGGGAGGTACTCTCCCTTTAAGATTTATATTAAACTCAATAGATTTCACAAGCACAGCACAAGTGCTGTGCGGGTAAAACCTAAAAATACACCTGTATTAATACTTCTCGAACTCATAAATTCTTTTGTGAACCTGCTTCTGGTATTCCTGGTAAAATGTATGTACTATACATGAAACGGCTTTTACAATTTAAGTAGGTAAACATCGTAGGCATTCTTTTTGAAAGGCAAGTGGTTAAAATAGCCAGTGGGGTTTGGAATAATCCCATATGATGCTCCTTGTTCTATGCTTTTTGTTACATCCTGTCATTTAGAATAGTACGATTTTAACAATAGGCACAATAGAGTATATGTACTTCTTCTTCACCAGAAAGATAAATAACACTGTTCTTCATGCTTTCTGAAAAAGCATCATCTGTCTCCTTACAGCCAATGGAAAAGTATCATTAACAACAATGCTGCAAGTTAGGCCTCCTCTGACATCTTTCCGTCATTGACACTGCACAGCAGTGGCTCATTCTGCTCTGAAATGGCTTCTCTGTAAGCATCCTCTGGTACTACCAAGCGAGATGCACAATGCCTGCACAGGAAAGTGGCACAGAGGTCCCTGATGTTTATGCAAAATGAAGCACATGCTACTCTGGAAAATAAGCAGATCACTAAAAGAAGCCCATAAATGTATCAAGAAGCGCTGCTCTGGTACAGACGGGACCCATCAGACAAATTACCTCTGTGAATCCAGACTAAATAAACAACATGACAGGGGCTGAGTCTGTCTTAAAAATAACACACTAGAATACTGCTAGCTTATATCATTTTGAAGCGTTCACAAGAGAAAGCAAGCAAAGGAAAATGTTTCGCCTAAATAAATAGCCATTTCAAGCACACAAACTGCTATGGAAACACAGTAGGTTAATGCACTTAATTAACCATATTTTCGATTGACACAGTAGCCAAGATGTGTACAGGCAGGAAAAAAACAATATATCTTATGTCTATTTGGCCATGTGATCACCAGGTAGCTTATGCCCAATGTAGTCACAAAACTTCCCAGCCCTTGGTCAGCTTCTTAATTCTTTTTGGGAGAATTAAGTAGAAAGCAAAATACTTCATTACTAAGAAGGAAAAATGTGAGATCAGAATATGAAACTGGTCATTTTCAGCAATTGAGACTGCATGAAAGCAGATACTGTGGAGGGAAATGAGTTGCAAAATCTGTGGACTGGTGCCCATTTTGCTGTCTTCCGGATTTTAGCAAGGAAAATGGTCATGTAACTTTCAGTGAGTAAATGTAAACATTCTTTCTGAAGCTCCATTGTTGCATATTTACTAATGTTGCACACAATGCAGGGCAGCAGACAAAGTTGCAGTGGTGCATTGTGTGAAATGGAGAGAGCAGAAATGCTCTTTATTTGCTAATATATTACTCAATTCTGTTCCCTCCTAGTGTCATGCCTCAAGGGTGCCTGCGATATGGACAGGATTGTTTTTGTTCAAGAAGGCATTCCTAGATGAATACATATGAGTCCTTTGTCACACCCAGTCCTTCCTGTGTGTGTGACTATCTAGAGGGAATGCACATAGCATAGCTGTCACCCAGCCCAGATATGTATTGGAGACAGGCTGAAGGCACACAGAGCAAATGTAAAAGCAGAGAAATGTCAATTTTCTAAAAGAGGCATTTTTAAAATGGTAATATCAAATCCAACTTTACCAATAATGGGGATTTATCACCACCATTCCAAAGGTATGAAACATGATTTAGCTACTCCTTTCAAATCAGGAATTTCTGCTTAAAGATGTTTTAAGGAATTCCCAATGCTAACCTATGCGAGGAGTAGGCCTTACAGCAGTGAAAAATGAATTTAGCTGTTTGTCACTACCAGGACATGCAAAACATACAAGTACAAGTCCTACCTTTTATTAACATGGCACCCTGCTCTTTGGGTTAATAAGGGCCTACCTTAGGGATGACTTATAAGTAATAAAATTATAGTTTAAGGGTTGGCAAGCTGTTCTAAACACCAAGTGGAAGTGGCAGTAAACTTCACACTCAGGCACTGCATTGGCAGTTCTGAGACAGATTTGACAGGCTACTTCTGTGGGTAGCACAATCAGTGCTGCAGCCCACTAGTAACATTTGAAGTATAGTCCCTGGGTATATTGGATACCACTGTACAAGGGACTTACCAGTACAACAAATATACCAATCAGGTGTATACCGATGTCATCATGTTTTGAGGAGAAGCACATGCACTTTAGCACTGGTTAGCAGTAGTAAAATGCTTAGAGGCCTAAAGCCAACAAAAGGAATTCAGCAAAAAGAGGAGGCAAAAGTTTGGGGTAACCCTGCAAAAAGGGCATTTTTCAACTGAGTACATAAAAGAAGCATACAATACGGAACTAACATCAATATGACAGTGCCTATGGAATTCACAAATTTTATGTGAAAAGTCATTGATGCAGCCTAGACCCTTACAGGACGCTGGTAGATGTCCTTAGAAGTCATCTAAATGATTACCTAGCACTATATGATAAGGGAGGAGGACACAAACCAATAGGAAATAGAAGTATAAAACATAATTGATTACCTGAGTTATGGTCACCATAAATCTAAAAGGGTCGGAAACAGTAGTGAAATGCTCTAAAAAATTAAGATCTCTTGAGACATCAAGTCCTGGCTACCAATGTGAAGGTCTCTACGTTTTCACCTGGTATCTTTCCTAGATCTGGCCCTATAGTGCAATCCATTTGTCCCATACTAAATTTCAACCCCCACCATTTATCCTACTGAAAGAGGCAATTTTTTCTTGTGTAGCCTCTGCCTTCAAAACTGCAGTACAAACACAAAAAGCCTTGTCTCAAATAATTTCTTGACACTGCTTTCTATTTAAATGCTGTATGCCATATTTTTCATTATGTCCTATGTAGTTACAGCGGTTACTCACTATTTTTTAAGTGTATTGTAAAAAATGGGGTTACTGGTTGAGTGGCAAAACCAACTCAAGCAGAAACCACAATCCTTGTCAGGGTGAGGCACAAGCAAACCCCAAATTAACTTGTTCTCAACCCTCTGATAGCTTGGCACAGAGCAGTCAGGCTAAAGTTAGAGGCAATGTGTAAATTATTTATGCAGCACTTCAACAGGAATCAAAGGAATACAGCACAAGAAAAATCTCACAGCTATATAGGAAAATATACATTTTAATGAATAAATAAAGACCGAAACGACAAAATTCTAATCAGTAGAACCTGAGATATGCAATTTTTAAGATTTCAGTAAATATAGCACTAAAAAGCACAAAGCTCCAACAGTATATATCTGTTCACGGTAGATTAGGACAAACTCAAAAGTTCAGGCAAGCACTTTTCTTTGCCTCTGCTACAGAAGTCCTAATGGTACCGATGTCAAATCGGTGCTTGTAGGCAGGGCTCTATGTTTCTAGTCCGCGCCGTTTGCAAAGCATTTTATCAAGGGACTGAAGGCTCCTTGAACCAATCCCAAGTTGCAAATACAGGTGGGTGTGCCAGCAAGTTAGTAGGGTGAGCTGAGCCACAGCCAGCCAAGGGTCTGGCTTGACTCTAACAGTCTGTTCACGAGCCAAGCCATGAAAATGTTTGGCATGTATATCAGGCAATAAACATAATGCAAATATGTAGCTTATTCTCTTCAAAATTCAAAAAAGCATTTTTTTAGCATGTTAAAGCAGTTCACCTTAATACATCAGATTAAATCACTGCATAGTATGAACTTAGTTAGAAATATTAATGATCCCTCCCCCACAAAGGCAATGTCTTTAGTGAACTAAAAAGCAAGTCAGTAGTCATGTAAACCCAAACCGTGGCCTTGATTCTTATTATAGATGAAGCAACAGTATAGTCAATTAAGTCAAATATAAGAGGTGCTTATACATTGCACATCCTAAATTTAAGTATTTAAAAGTTCTCTTATATGTGATAATAAAGAAAAAGGAGGTTCTGTGACCCAAAATGTTTGCCTATGATCACACAGTTTGGACAAGCAGGGAACAGGGTTTTGATTCCAGATTATCTGGTTTCACATTTAGAAATTCAGCCACCAAATGTATATCTTTGTTTGTCTCTCTCTCTCTCTCTCTCTCTCTCTCTCTCTCTCTCTCTCTCCTGTTTTCCTCAATAGTCACTGTTTTGTCTTTTATTCTTGGCCTCATGAGAGAAACCAACACAGACATAGCAGACCTGGACTCAAGGTCTCAAGCACAACTAACAAGCAAAGAATCAACTTATTTCAGGGGGTGTCACGCACCAAATACTCCTCATGAAGCTACTGCTCTGGTTTTTGTAGTGGATTACGGATGACACAGATGGCTGCATATCTAGGGCTAATGGTTTGAAGTGTGTATTCTAGAGGCGTGGTGAACATACACTGTGCAATCATTGACATTACCACAGCTTTGGATACCATTGCGAATTTCGGGCAGAGGAAAATGCTCCCTCTAGCTGCCTTCTGCAATTTTGTCATTATTGTCAGTATCGTTGCACCTAGAAAGTTCCTAAGATTAATTTGTATAAAAATACAGGGTGTCGATGATTGGTGTCCGACAGAGGTGTGCAATGACTCTGTCTGTAAGTGACCTTGCTTTATTACTAGGGAATTCGTACATATTTCCCATCTGATAGGGAGATAAAGTTTCCTGCAATTTATTATGCAGACTATGTTCTATGCTCTCTGTGACTAAACATCAATAGGGCTACGAAGAATCTTAAGAGGAAACTTGGATATCTTGGCTGTTTATGCAGTTTACTGTAAATTACAGAGTTAATTTAAATAAGACTAAGGTTATGTTTGTCAGTAAACAATGCAAATGAGTAATCTGATATATAGGGGGTCCCAGAGTGGGGTGGTCAAGGAGTATAGCTGTTTAGATCTTCTCACAGATCAGAATCTACGTGTCTGCCCTTTTTTAAAAGATAAGGAAAAGTTGATAATCGTGACCATAAGTACCGTGGCCATGATTTCATCCACATTATGGGGATTACTCCAAGAGACCACTGATAGGAGCTTAATGGACCAAATTAATACTGATGTACACTTATGATATGCGTGTTGGGGTGCTAAATGCCAGTAGCCCAAATAGTGCCCTGGAAGCACCAGTGGGAACCAACCACTGGGTCTTAGGGAATCTACCCACCACATTAGAAATAATTAGGCTGTTGCTGCGCCTGAAGTGCAGTTGGACTTATGCATTGTGTTTCCTGCTAAACCAGAATCTTCACAGATCAAAGAGGGAGCCTATGGGCCTCCAGCTTAAGAAGTTCTCAGTTAATTTTCAGATAAGGCTGAAAACTACAAAATATGCTGCTATATGGGTTGTATGATAGAGGCACGCATGGCTGAATCACGAGTGCCTATACCACGCAGCCTGAACCACGAACGTGTCTAAACCATGCATTTTTTACAGGCAAATTTCGTGGAAAAGGGGTATGCATGGCTAAGCTCCCCACTACTCCCACCCCTCTGCCCTAATCTGCAAACTCCCTACCTGCCACTTAACATACACTACCGACCCCCTCCCATACCCGTGCTGTCCTGAACTCTTAACATACACTACCCCGAACCCCTTCCCGCCCCACGCTGTCCCTAAATTTACCCCAACTCTTTCACTGCCCTTGGGGCTAAAACCATATTTAACTACCTAACCCCCAAGAGCCCCAAAAACTACCACGCCCACCCATAAGCCCTAAAAGCTATCTCAACTACCCATTTTCCTTCCTCTGCCCTGAGCCCTAAAATCCTGCCCCTTAACATACACTACCCAAATCCACCCCCCTCCCCCTGTGATGTCCCTTAAACTTCCCAAAACCCTTCCACTGCTGTTAGGCATATCCCCAAACCCCTACATTTCTAAAATACCTGACTCCCGAGTCCTAAAAACTACACCGCCCTCCCCTAAGCCCTGGAAACTACCCTGATCCCCAACCCCGAAAACTACCCTGACACAGATCCAGCCCTGAAAACTACTGCTCCCCCAGCCCTGAAAACTCCCCTGACCCTTCCCCAGCACTGAAAACGACCCCAGCCCTACAAACTAACCCCTACCCCAGCACAGCCCCCAAAACTACCCCCAACCCCCAGAACAGCCCCACTTACCTCACAGCGTCCTCTACCTCTCTTCCTGACAAGGCGTTCATGCATCTGTCCCTGCAGCAGCTAGATCATGCACTGCCTTAACCAAGCATAAGCGTGGTTAAGGCATATGCGTGGTTACGCTTGCGATGTGGGAATACGCGTGGCTGAGGCCACGGTGTTCCAACTGTTTCTTGGCTATATGTGGATGAATATAATAAATCGGAATGAATTTACTGTTGCACTGACTGCAGCTATAGAAAGTAAGATGATAATTAAAAAATGCGTACTTTGGGCTGGTGCCTGAAGCTCTGCTCAGAATGCTGGCAGCAGGTGCAATTGAGTGTCGGCGCACCAAATACCAAGGCTGCATAGTCTTTAATCCACTTACCGAAACTCCCTGTCCCTTTTTCTCACAGGTTACTGCTTTCTCTCTTTATAAAGGGTTTGCCATCTTTCTCTTCCAATCTGTGTTTCTCCCTCTCTTGCACTCAGTAAATATCTGATGTGGAAAATAAGTTCCAGTCCCCCTCACCAGCAACTACCGTCTCAATTTACGCACTGTTAAAATGTAGATTGAGAGTTTTAAATGCAATAACGATGTAATATGTCTTGGTATCAAGCCTTCCTATGCATTGTATTGCATGATACATACATTATGGGAACTAGCTGCTTATTTAGCTTAACAAATTGGCCTGAGAGAATTTACACACTTAGGGCCTCATTATGATCTTGGCTGGAAAGCATTGCGATCGAATCCTTATCGGAATCGTTTCCGACCGACTCGAGTTCTGCAAGTCCAACTGACTGATTATGATGTTTCCGAACACCATTCGATCAGATTCCCATTGACTTCAATGGGAGCCTGTGTTCCAAACGACAACACAGGCTCCCATTGAAGAAAGGGGGGGTTGCAGAAAACCTTGCAATCTGTGGCGGGCACCCCATGGTGCCTGCCATACTGTGCATGTGCATGGTTGCAAAGAAGGGTCCCATGTGTACCCCCACAGACCCCAACCGGAGGGTCTTGCTATGGGCCACCAAAGTCAGTTTCTGACAGCCATTCCGTGTCCGACAAACACCCACCAATCACGCAGCAACCTTGGGTTCATCCTGGACTCATCTCTGCCAATGACCCAGCAAGTCAATGCTGTCTCCTCCTCCTGCTTCAACACCCTCCGCATGCTTTGCAAGATCTACAGATGGATCCCCACCGGAACCAGAAGGACGGTCACCCAGGCCCTCGTCAACGGCTGGACTACGGCAACGCCCTCTACGTCGGAACCACGGCTAAACTCCAGAAGAGACTTCAACGCACACAGAACGCCCCTGCTCGCCTCATCCTCGACATCCCCCACCACAGGCACATCACTGCCCACCTGAAGGACCTGCACTGACTCCCCGTCAACAAGAGGATCACCTTCAAGCTCCTCACCCATGCTCACAAAGCACTCCATGATGCCAGACCAGCATACCTCAACAAACAACTCTCCTTCTACACTCCTAACCACCAGCTGCGCTCCGCTGACCTTGCCCTGGCCACCGTCCCATGCATCCACCGAACAACCACTGGCGGCAGATCCTTCTCTCACCTCCGCCAAGACATGTAACACCCTCCCCATCTACCTGCGACAGTCCCAGGACCTACTGACCTTCAGGAGACTCCTCAAGACCTGGCTGTTTGAACAGTAGCAGCTCCTCACCCCTCAACGCCTTGAGAACCCCCTTGGGTTAGTAGCACACTCTACAAATGTCTGATTGATTGATTGATTGATTGATTGATTCAGAAAGGCTGTCTGAATCTGACATCGTAATGCGTTGGTCGGAAACATGGTCCATAGATCTGTACAAGTCATCTCCGACCGACTCGAAGTCTCCGAAAGCCACTCGGAACTGAGTCGGAAAGTCAGAATGGGTACCTTCCATCATAATCGGTCGGTCGGAAATGTTTCTGAGTCAGTCAGAAACAGGGGTGCTGACATGGGTTAGGTAAATCTGAATGCTGTTCAGACAAGAGATGGGGCCTGGAGACCAATTGTGAAAAAGTAATCCATTTTGCCCTGATTACTTCGATTTTTTGCATGGTACGGGTTGTAACTGACTAGGACTACGCTCTGGGCTCTGCTTACCTTACCAGGTCCAGGGCCAGTGCTCTGATTATAAGGATATGTATATTAGATGTAATTGTAATTGGTACTGACAACCTAGCTGTAGGTCCCTAGTATATAATAGGGCATGTAGGTTTAGAACCCCAATAGACTTAATGCAATTAAGTGTGCACTATGGTGGTACCTGCTGTCATTATAAAGGCAGCACTTCCTTTCAGGCTACCTTTACCTTACATTTATATAATAATTAAACTTTGGATTTTAAGGTACTTCTTGACTAGCCTATTTTTACATATAAGTCGCCACTAATGTCTCCCTTAGGTGCCCCATGGGTAGGGTACCTTGTAACTATGAACAGAAACATTATAGCATTTGTTTTGTAAGCCCTGTTTAGGGAAAAATGGTCAATTCTATGTTTCTCCATTGTAGTGAATGGCTCCATAGGCTACCATAGAGATATTTAATTTAAGTATAAGTATTGACAGGTGCAACCTAAAAATATACTTCAGGGTATCTAATTAAAAGTTAAGATAAATCCAACAACTTGAAACTGTTAGATTTATAATAAATATTACAGAAAAGAAGTTATTGAACTTTCTTTTCTGTGAGCCAAAATTCAGCTTTCAAACTACCCTCAACTGATTGGCCAGCCTTTTCCAGGATGAGCCAGAGCATGATGTGGTGTGAAGTGTCCTGTGGGTGAAGAACTCCAGCTGCAGAAGATAAAAGGCAGGGTAAGGGCGGGGGAACCAAACTGGTCTTCAAAGGGAGAATGACAGTTTGGGACCAGCCCAGGCTGACCCCCACATCTTGCACCCCAGCCACACAAGAGCCTCAGTACATAGATTAGTCAGGGGGTTGGAAGGGGTATTTTAGTGAAATGTAGCCACACCAGTGAGTTGGCTTGGCCAGGTCTAACCCCAAAGGAGAGACTTTCATCGTGGTGGATTTTGAGGGAATATGCTTTCCGAAACAAGAATATCACACACTTTGGAGGAAGTGGTAATACACATAGGTGGAACCCTGCATCCCATTGGTCAGGGGTGCCCATGCTTGACACTCATGAACCCCGTATAAATATGGAAGAATTGCCAAACTACTCAGATTTGCTGCCTGAAACTACAAGGAGAAGAAGGACTGCCCTACTGGAATGTGGATCTGCACTCAAAGGACTGCACTCTGAAGATTGCACCTCCTGCACAATCTGCTACTACAGCACCAAGGACTTTGCCATGCTTCAATAAAGATTAAGGAGTGGACCCCCGGTAAGCTGTAGGTTAACAGAGCCCATTTGCATCATCTCCACCAAGAGTCCCCAAGAGTCCCCATCCTGGAGTGCGTCCAGTGGACCTTTAAGGATTTGGCTAGGTGCATTGTGGGAATTGTAGTCCAAACATCCCAAGGAGCATCTAAGAGATGTGTTTTGGACACTTTGGACCCTCAAGGAGGCCTTCTGGAAGAAGATCCAAAAGTTTGGGAACTTTTTGTCAAAAAACTCCATAAGGTGACTGTTGGAAAACAAGGCAGTATCTGTGAGGCCTGCACAAATAACATGTCACATTTGTCCTTCACTGGGAACCAAACACCCTATTGTAAAGCTTGACTCTCAGAGGGTAGCGTTGTAGAGCAGTTTAAGGCTCACTCAAGGGAGGTGGTGTAGGCTAGTAATCACCATTAACAGGTAGGCAGAAATAACACTCAATAATTGATTGTCCAATCTGTACTTTACTTTATAAAAGAATGAGTACATTTATTACACACACACACTACTCAATACTATGGACGATTTGCATAACATCTCCACCCCTCCCACAAAAGGAGTGGGGTCTAGTACCACCACTCCCATGTATGCACATCCTCTTGCTCCCTAATACAGTGGTTTGACACAACCTGGAGCGAGGGCCTTGCCCACTGGCACCATCCCAGTGAAAACCATCCCCCTTTATCTCAACAAGCATTTAAAACAGGTACCCCTGCCTTGGTGATACATAACGTTGACTGGGCATTTCATACTGACCATACAGTATGCACCTCAATCTTAGTGGCTAACAGTCTGGTTTGTTCTTCCCCTAATGCAGCAGCAAGAATACATGTTTGGGCAAATGAGGTACTCAGCATAGCTGATAACAATTATAATGCATTGCAATCACAGCCCCTAAAAGGCATCACAGTTATAATCACAGGATTAAGCATATACAGCCAGACACCCTATCAAGAATGTCTGGCAATCTAACCCTCACTTTACTTATGAATTCACATTACATATGTGACTTACAGTCCCACCATAGAAATAATGTTGGTAAATGCACTTCTTGTGCCATTGCACCTCTCCACCCTCCAAGGGATGGTCTTCTACAGACATCCCCAGCACAGCCTTCCACACATTGAGGCAATTCATAAGGCAGCCCCAGCTGTAGAACAAAAGTTCCAGCCCAGGTGAAAGTGGATTGTTAGCTGAGTCTTTGAGAGGTTAATTCTATTAAGACCCCGGAGACTTAGGGTAGGGACTTCCAATTTTCCAGATGGGGGACTCTGCATGCTCTTGCAACTCTCCCTACGTCCCCTCTAGAAAATGGTGATGACCCCCTCCCCTGGCGGCCACCATGTGCCAAAGCAATGAGCTGCCCCCATCACTTGCATGGCATTATGGGGCGCATCATGCACAGTCTGTGCACATCAGAGCAGCAGCTCTCCCGCTGCTGCGGGTAGAACGGCACTGGCCATGTCAGCTGCCTCATGCCGCCTCTGCTCATCGTGGGGGGCACGGTCCAACCCGGACCCCGTACCTTCCAGATAATTGCTGTGGGGCTTGGAGAGCCCACCCCCAGCCGCTGCTGCTGTCTCCCTATCTGGCCCGCCCCCTTGTGTGCGGCCGCGGGAGCCGGCGCGTTCATTCTGTCTGCCCGCTCTGGCGGGCAGACACAGAGGCTGCTCCCTCTCCAGCAGGTCTTTGGGGGAGTGCAATGGCACTCTCCCTGCCTTCCCACTACCACAGGGAAGTGCGACATCACTCCCCCCTGCCTCCGCCTTCCCTTCAGGGCCCGGGCCGTTGTGCTCCCCAGCTTCGGCTTCGGTCTTCAGGCCCGGAGTTGGGATCCCGGGCCCCTCGTACATCTGGCTTATCATCTGGGTGACGGGCCTGGAGTTGGGGTACTGGGCCCCTGGTAATTCTTCGTGGGGAGCGCGACAGTGCTCCCCAGCTTTGTTTCTCCTGCGAGGGGGGTGCGATGGTGCTCCCCTCCCTCCAAACTTGTCCAGGGCCAGGGTGGGCTCCTGGCACCGCTTGTGGGCAGTTTCATGGGGAGTGTGGCTTATCTTTTCGTGGGGGCAGCCCCTGAGACCTGACCCACCCCGGGGGCACATCTTGCTCGGCGGCAGAGCCCCATGTGCTTCGACGTCAGTCCTGGCAGAGGTCAATGGTTGCCTAATTTCTGGGGTGTGGATCTCTGCCCCCAGCCGACCGATCGGCTCCATTATGGCCATTTTCTTGCTCCTGGTGGTGCTCCCCAGCCAATGGGAGCACTTTCATTCACCCTCTTGGTCTCCAGGAGGGTGAGCTCAGCACGGGGCAGTCTTCACTGGCTCCCTGCACCAGTCTTTCACCTGAATCTCCTCCTGGGCCTCTCTTCTCCTTGCGCAGAAGTCCAGGTTTCTGCTCATTGGTCCTGGTCCTTGTGGCCCAAGTCAGGGTCAGGGTTCTGGGCTAGTCTGGAGATTCCTCCTTCCAGCTGCCCATGTCCCCAGGCTCTAGCACCAGTCTTCCTCAGCACACCACACCCCAGAGAGAGATCCTCTTCCTGTGCAACCTCTTTTTTAAGAATTTGGAGGGGGCTGGCAGGAAATATCTGTTTGCCCTATCAAACCGTGACACATCACCGATCTGCCTCTTCTCCCTCCTTTCTGCCAAAGCCTCTGGGTTAGTTCAAAATGGCATCATCCAGGGGTCTCAAACCACATGGTCTCTGAAAGCCCCTTCCCCCCTTGCTGCCTTCTCTCCAGAGCAGCTTGGTGCCTGGCACCAGGTGACAGCTTCTGAAGGAATAACCTGTAGCACCACTCATCTTCTCTTCTTGGAGAGGAGACATTCGCCCTTGAAATGCTTGCTGTGAAGGGCTAGGCCTCTGATGCCTCAGTTGGGGGGGTCATTAATCCAGCCTGGCAGGGTCAGCCCGAGACAGGTTCTAGTTATAAGCTGACTCAGAGGGATATGACATTTATGGATGACCCAAAAGCAGTACAGATATGACTTTGGACTCTGCATAATACTTCTTCTCACCTAAGTTACACTGTGGACTTTAGTGCGTGTCTGGAATTTGTCGGCCCTAGGGAAATGAAACTATCCCAAATAGTCCCCATCCTCATAGGGGAATAATGACGTGGTCTTTCAGTGAAAACCGTAAAGCACACTGACTTTCCCTTACATGTTTCTTCTCATTGCATGAAGCCTATTCCATGTCACCACCCAGCTCTGCATAAGTCCTGCCACACCCTTCACTGTGTAGCTGCTCCTGGGCTGCTCAGGCCAGGACTCTCTCCTGCGCAGCCCTTACACTTGTGCACCTGCATGTACACACATGTCTGCATGTAACCAGCCTGGTGCCCCTTACTCCGGATGCAGAGCAGCCTAGTCACACCAGGGGAAAACCAGTAAAATCCACATGCAGGCTCTTTCTTCGTGAGTTCACAGTGGGTGAGTCCCAACTTATGAGGCTCTCCCACAGTAAACGCTCAACAATTGGGTGTTCAAAAAGTGGAAAAATCTGGGTGGCTCAGATGGTCAGAACCACCTTCTAACAGTGACTCACTTGACATCAAGTGTCAAGCCAGCCAGTTACCTTCAACCACGACCTAGCTGGGATTTCATGTTCGCCCACCTAAAAGCTCCAGAGCTCCAGACTTCTAGAATTTGACTGGAGCCTCACAGAGAAGCAATACAACAAAGTTCCATTGAAATCAGCTTGCTGGAGGGGACCAATCAACATCAAGAGGAAAATCTTCCAGAAACATTTCTAAGTGCAAAGTTAACATTTTGACCAAGGCCTCCCCCTTATCGTACCTGGCCAGGGCTGCATCGCTGTAGGCCTCAAACTTTGACATCGACTCTATAGGTTTTTAAGCACTAGAAAGTGTTTCTTCTTTAACAATTCCTGTCTCCAGTACCTACATTACATTTTTGTCATTTTGGTGTCTATTTGTTCATAAAAAATATAATCTATTTTTATAAAGTGGAGTTCATTTTTTATTGTGTGCTGTGTCTTACTTATTTAATGTATTGGTGTTTTTAAATCCACTGCACACCTGCCTCCAAAGTTACGCCTGCCTGCTTGTTGCCAGCTTCCAAGGGCTGAGCAAGCGAATAATTTGATGAGGCCTTGATTGACCATCCTATTGGGTTTGTGGCCTTATTACTTGTGTTAAGTCACTATCTATCGCTACTAATAAACCATGATCTAACATGTGGTGTTCAGCGGTGAGGATGCATTCTTCTGTTTGAATTACACCATACAGTAATTTTTTTATTTCTTTTGGAAGTTTTATATAGCGTGAACATTACCACTGAGGGTATCAGAGCACTTTACAAATTATGCTTCATAAGGGTATAATACAGATTATGCATCAGAGGGTATAAACTTACAAAGCAGAATAGACAGGCGACAAAATCAAAGTCTTAAATAGTCCAACAATCTCGTGAGGGATGTAAACATACCCACAAGCAGAGTCAGAGTCAAGCATTGCCCGATCAAATCGTGAGCCTGGTGGCAGAGCCAGAGCAACGTGTATGGGCCGAATCCTATGCAGGTGCCAAGCTAAGACAGAAATGTCTTCATCAGAATCCCTTTGACCTATTTGTTGAAGAGGACAGTAGAAGGGTTCACCATGACTTCAGAGGAAAGGGAGTTCCAGATCATCGGAGCCAAACCTGAGAAGGCTCGGTTATAGGTCTATTTTTTCTTGAATTTTTTAGGCTTAACCAAAAGGGTGATGGCACTTCTGGAAGCTCTAGACCCACAAGAGAGTTCCAATTTCTGCACCAGGTACAGCGGGGTCTTGAAGTGGATGGATTTGTGAGCCATGTATGCAATTTTTAAATGAATCCGAGCTTCATAGGGAATCCAATTCAGTTCACGCAAGTTAGGAGAGATGTGGAGGTATTTTTTAGTACCAGTTAAAAGCCTAGCAGCGGAAATGAGGGTAGCCCTAAGAGGAGCCACCCACACTCTAGGCAGGCCACAAAGTGTTGCCCTACCATAGTCCAGCTTTGAGATCACTAATGCTTGAACTGAAGTCTTGAGGTCATGAGCCAGGAGGAAGGGTTTGAGTTTCCTAAGTAAGCTGAGTTGAAAGTTCGCTCCTTTGGTGAGGGAACTGTTGTGCTTCTGCATGTTCAGGCTTTTGTCTAGAATGATACCCAGAGGTGATGCCGAGTCCACAAGGTATGGACTGCAGTTAAGAGTAGTTAGCTGATTCAGCCATTGTTCCATGGCGAGGTATTGGTTGTGAGGTGAGATCAGTTGAATTCGGTTTTAATATGATTAAGCTTCAAGTGATTGCATGTCATGTAGCTTTGTGTTTGCAGCTGGACTGAGTTGAGGGACTGGATGTCTTCAGGGGAGGTGATCTTCAGGTATAGTTGGGTATCATCCGCATACATATGATAGTGAATGCTGGAAGATTTCTATATTTCCCTCAGAGGCTCCATGAACAGGTTAAAGAGCGTGGGGGACAAAGCTGAACCTTGTGGAACACCCAGAGTGACTGGTGCAGAGTGGGACTAGGATTGGTCCATCTTGAAACATTGAGATCTTTCTGAAGAAACAAAGAGAACCAGCTTAAAACCAGCCCGATAGCCTCATCCTGTGTTCTAGGAGGTCAACTAGGATCAGTATACACAACTCATTGTGATCCAGCATTCTAAGTGCATTGTCCACGATGTGCGTGAGCAACGGCTCTGTGCTATGACCTGGGCGGAAACCAGATTGGCATTGGTCCAGGAGTTGGAAATGGTCAATGTGATGACTAAGCTGGGCGAGCACACATTTCTCCAAAAGTTTTGCCAAGGTGGGGATGTTAGTGATTGGTCGAAAGTTAAGAAGGTCTGGGGGGGTCCGCATTTGGTTTCTTTGGATCGGGGTAATCTGACCTGATTTAAGGCAATCCGGGATAGCACCTTGCAAAAGCGAAGCATTGATGATCGTCGTTCAGAGAGTTAGTAAGGTGGATCTCACTTCAGGGAAAAGGTTTGATGGCAGAGGAGAGTTGTAGTGATTAGAAGGTTTCAAGGTCCACAACATTTTCAGAATAGTGGGTTCCTCCACAGTTTGGAACAAACTCCACGAGGCATTGTTTTTAGGGCTGAAGCCCTGTAAATGATCTGAGATATTTGACTCTGAGAGGCATAGAGTGTTCAGCGGACCCCTCGAGAGGTGATCACATGCCGATGGTAGTTCACATTCGATCATGGTGGTCTTATCCCTGAAAAAACAGCAAATTCTTCACAGTTCGGCAGTGTCCTTTGACCCGGAGCCGAGTGGTTGGGATGAATATTGGATTGGGACTTGAGTTCGAATAGCTTTTTCAGACTTCTTTAGCTTCATCTAGTTAAGTTCTGAAGAAAGTGGCCTTCGCGCATCTAATGCGTCTGTTGTATAAGTTTTGCAAGGATCTCAGGTGACAAAGATGTTCCAAGGAGGGATGGACTCTTCACTTCCGTTCTGCAAGTCTTAAGTTTCCTTTTCGGCATAAGACTATCATTGAACCATGGTTTGGAGATTTTAGCAGACACTCTTTTAAGTTGAAGTGATGCCACTGAGTCAAGAACATTGAGCATTGCATCGTTATAGTGGGCCGCCAGGTCGTGGACACCAGACATGTTCAATGAGGGGGGGGCAAGATGTTATCAAAAAGCTCTATCAGGTCTTGTGAGCTGATGTTCTGTAGGCATCTTTTCAGCTTTTTGGGGTTTTTAGGCTGGGATCTGCTTGCTCTTACCGATTCATGGACGATGAAGGTGATGTAATAGTGATATGTCCAGTCACATGGGAGGATCGACTCCAGGTGGAAAGAGTTGGGCTTACCATTGACAGATCTAAAATGGCTCCTTTGGTATACGTAGGGCTGTCACATATTCGGATAAGGTTGAGGTAAAGTAAAAGTATTTAAGGCTATTAACCAGCACATCGTTTATATTGTTCCAGTGGAGGTTGAAGACACCCGGAGGAACTTCGTGTCTTGGAAATCCCTGTTGGCTGAAATAATGTCCATGATCTGTTCTGTGAATGGAAGGTTGTCTCGAGCGGGTGGTAGAACATGTGTAGTTTGAATGAGAGATTGTTGCCCCATCACACCAATGCATAGGTATTTACACGAGGGCAGGAGGTCGGTATGAATGACTTTCACTATTAAATTACTACTATGTAGGCAAGCAATGCCTCCCCCATGACCGCTAGTTCTGTCCAACCTAATAATGTCAAAGTTGGAAGGCATTAGAAAGTCCAGGATGGGAGCAGCTGAGTCATTTAGCCAAGTTTCGGTCAACATTACAAGGTCCAAATCCTGAACACGGATGAGATCTGCAATATCAGCCACGTGTTTAACCACCAATCTGCAGTGTAGGAGTGTGCATTTGAGACAAACGGGGGTGTCCGGTGGTGGAGGTAGAGTGGGGGTGACTATCGTGAGGTTGTTCACATTTAAAGTTCTTAAGTTTGGCCTAGGTTCCCTGAATGGATCAGGAGGGATAGATTCAATTATATGGACGTTAGATGGGTAGGAGGGAAGTGCCAGCTCATGTGAGAGTAGGTGAGAGCGAATATCACTATCCTACAGTGAGGCTCTACACCTACAGGGTCGAGAGGGGTCATTAGGACGTGGAGGACTACCTGTGGGTTACGCGGGTGGAGTGGAAAGAGTTTCGCCATGGATGTAGGAGGGAAGGGCGCCAGATTCAGCCACAGTCTGGGAGCGAGCGTAGATGGAGATTGGTCATAATGGAACAGCTCATTATGGAGATCAGATCCTCAGTAATGTCAGAAAGGCTACATAAATCAGCCATGAGCTGTTGCATGCCGCGTGAAATCTCATTAAGACGGGCTTCCAAGGAAGTGTGTGATTGCGGATGAGAGGCTAGGTCCTGGGAGCCCAGTGGCAGAGGAAAACTAATTAGGGAAGGGGAAAATGGGGTAGGTGGCATGTGTGTGGGCCCAGGGGCAGGGAAATCAGTGAGATGGAGCTGTGTGCATGGCGGCATGTGTAGAATGGGGAAAGAGGGACAGACAGCAGGTAACCCATGTCCGCCTGTCAGACCTGGTCAGGATTGCTTGTTGGATCGGGCAGGGATCCTGGGGCAACATCAAACCGCGTTATGGCCAGTGGCCCTAAGAATATTAGAACCAGCTAACCGTGTGTGTTGGGGCGAATGAAGACTCTCGAGCAGAGCATGCTGTCGTGGCTCGTTGACAACTTGTAGTGCAGTGGAATCATTAATCTGAGTGGAGGTAGCTAGAGGGGGGCCTTGGGAACCACTTGTAATGCTGTAGAATTGGTAATCTGAGCGGAGGTAGCTACAGGGGGGCACTTCAGGACCAAGGTAGTGTCAGCAGCTGATGGTAGGGAGGCAGGAGATAGAGTTTGCACAGCCAGGAGGACCATAGCTGAGCCATCTGGTGGCATCGGTGGCTGGTATTTCAAAAGCGAAAGCAGGGCGGATCTCGCAAACAGGACCCTCGGGCCAGATTGGGTGGCAGACTCTGTGTCTGAGGCAGGGCCCCCAACACAGCCCTGTGGGCATGGGGCAACTCAGGCCACAGGGCATATCAGGCCCCCAGCACACAGGAAACCCAGGACCACATTAGCGAGGATGGGATAGGGGTGTACGCTCCCTACCTCACCCATTGCCACTCAAGATCTCTGGGATCGGTAAACTCGGTTAAGAGACTCCAGCAGGAACTGGGGCCTCCTCTTTCCCCTAGACTGGGAAGGATTCACTCCTCACTCCAGTCAGCGGCCGTCCAGGGCACCGTCGTCGTCGCGGACAACACCTCAGGTAGGACTAAAGCACAAATATTTCTTCTTTGCCAGGAATGAGACGAATGATTGCATTCCAGGCATGTGTCTTAGAAAGGGGGTGAGGAAAAGCAGGGTGGATGGGGGGGCATATGCAGGGATATTCACCAGAAAGTGATCCCTTACTCCGGACCTTCATTGGGGAGCTCCAGCTCGGCAGTCATCTTCTTGTTCTTGTAGTTGTAATTAAGTTCAGAACTTTGAAAGTCCTCTAAACTGACTTAAAACAAAACTTTAGATTTTTGATTTTTGGAAAATTTGATAAACTGATTTTTAGTCCACTTTTTGATTTTTCGAAATGTTTTCAATTTTTGCTTTGTAAAGTTTTTGTGACCCCAAACTAGGGATAGCACGGAGCTAGATCTGGTCTGTCTAACCTGAGTAAACTCACAGTGGCTGAGCTTAGGGTTCAGTGTAAGGGGCTACCTTCTACTAACAAGATTAGGAAGATTGAGTTTTAGGTTTCTAAGCACTAGGAAGTGGTTATTCTTTAAAAAATGTATATCTCTGGTTCCCTACATCAGATTTTTGCAATTTCGGTGTCTAATTGTTCATAAAAATATAATCTAAGTTTGTCAACTGGAGAAGTATTTTTATTGTCTGTTGTGTCTTACTTATTTAATGTATTGGTATTTTTTTATGTTTTGCACACATGTCTCTTAAGTTGCGCCTATCTGCTCATTGCCAACTACCAAGGGTTGAGCAAGGGAATAATTTATTGAGGCATTGACTGACCCTCTTATTGTGTTAGAGGCCTTGTTACTAGTGGTAAGTCACTACTTAACACTACTAATAAAACACTTTCCAACACCAATCTATAGAGACAGGGAGACTTGCCCTCTTGGACACTGGGACAGGTAATCTACCACTCACGAATGGAACTCTTGCTCAATTAATTGTGTCCTCATGTAATGCAACTGACGCTATGTAAAGCGCCCTGGTACCCGATCCTGGTCAAGTTTGCGCTATATTAAAACTCTATAAAAGAAACAATTATACAGGTAAGCATGCACACGGGCACAGAGATCTGCATGTACTGTGACAGGGAAATACATGCACTGGAGCAGGGAGGCACAGAGTGGGGCAAGGAGCTTATCACGCTCTAGGAAAGAAGACAATCACACCAGGCAGTGTGGTATGGACACTGGGAATGGGAGCCAGGTGCATAATGGCATGAAGACATGTACCAGGCCTGAAAAACACATACACTAACAATGCAACACAAAATACATTCCCAAACCCAAGTCAACATTTGTTCATATCTTGTTTCTCGAATCAAGATCACTGTTATCTCCAATAGATTCCCATCCCACTGCATTATCATTCAAATAAGCAGATGCCAGTCTTGGTTTATATCCTGTGCTGTGCAAATAGACAAACATGACACCCCCAGTTCAATGAGGCCATAACAATGGCAGAATCGGGCTTCATAAAAGTCAAATACCACAGTGAAGATCCATTAATAAAGTATTCTATGTACACTTGGATGACCCAGGCCAGACAATATCATTTGGGTTGTGCTCTTTAGTGTCATGAGTAAGAATGATGAACATATGACAGATAATTCAACATTCAATAGACTTCATGCAAAAAATGGAAATGTGGCATGTTACACTCCAACTCCTGAAAGAGCTAAAGACACCCATCTTTAAATAACACAGGTTGTGTGGCAGTAGCACTCCATTTTCTCTCCCAGAACCTAGCTCCCACAATCACTCACTGACTCTATATTTGCCTTTAACCCTGTCCTGCTCTATGCTGCCTATAGGTTCATGCTATATAAATATGGCATACATTCATACCTACTCTCTTGTCCACACAATTTTGGGGACCTGGGGCCACTCTCAAAAAAGTAGAGGCCCAAATACTAATGGCCAATTGTGTTATATTAGGGCCAAATAACAAAAACAAAGCATGACTGTAGGGAAGTGGATTATTATTTGGGGTAGCAAGTGTTCAGTAAAGTAACGCAAAGCATTAAGGTTTAAATCAAAGGCAATGTGTAACACTGCAGACACAATAGATATATCCCAAAAAGTGCAATAAAAAGAAAAATAGACCGAAACAGGGAAAATACAATAAAAGGGAACATGAAGTATGCATTTTTAAAGATTAAAGTTTAAATATAGCCAAAAGGCAGAAAGCGTCACTGATCAATCAATCAATCAATCATAACATTTGTAATCGCACTACTTACCCGTGAGGGTCTCAAGGCGAGGGGTCGTGGATGCTGCTTCTGCTTGAAAAACCAGGTCTTGAGGAGTCTTCTTAAGGTCAGCAGGTCTTAGGTCTGCCGTAGGTGGGTGGGGAGGGTGTTCCAGGTCTTGGCGTCGAGGTGGGAGAATGATCTCCCACCGGAGGACTGTGGCGAGGGCGAGGTCGGTGGAGCGGAGGTGAGGAGCTTGAAGGTTATCCTCTTGTTGACAGGGAGCCAGTGCAGGTCTCTAAGGTGGGGTGTGATGTGGCTGGGGCGAGGGATGTTGAGGATCAGGCATGCAGAGGCGTTCTGGATGCATCTTAGGCCAAGACTCCTACGTAAAGAGCGTTTCCGTAGTCCAGTCTGCTGCTGACGAGGGCCTGGGTGACCGTTCTTCAAGTTTCAGTGGGGATCCTTTCGTAGATCCTGCGAAGCATGCAGAGGGTGTTGAAGCATGAGAAAGAGACAGCCTTGACCTGCTTAGTCATGGAGATGGTGGAGCCGAGGATGAGGATGACCCCTAGGTTGCATGCGTGGTTGGTGGGTGTTGGGGCTGTTCCCAGTGCGATCGGCCACCAGGAGTCCTCCCAGGCCGAGGGGGTGGATCTGAGGATGAGGACCTCTGTCTTGTCCGAGTTCAGCATCAGTCGGCTGTTCCTCATCCATTCAGCAATGGCCTTCATTCCTTCGTGGAGGTTGGTTTTGGCGGTTTGGGGGTCTTTGGTGAGGGAGAGGATCGGCTGGGTGTCGTCGGCATAGGAGATGATGTTGAGGTCGTGCAGTCGGGCGACGTCGGCGAGTGGTGCCATGTAGATGTTGAACAGCGTTGGGCTGAGGGGTGTGCCCTGATCTCTGTGGCTTCAAAGCGGAAGGGGGAAGTGGACTCTCTGTGTTCTGCCGGCGAGGAAGGAGGTAGTCCAGTCCAAGCCCTTCTCTTGGATCCCGGCGTCGTGGAGGCATGTTTGTAGTGTGAGGTGGCAGACCGTGTCGAAGGCGGCTGACAGGTCCAGAAGGATGAGGGCCGATGTTTCTCCGTTATCTAGCAGGGTCCTGATGTCATCGGTAGTGACGATGAGGGCAGTTTCTGTGCTGTGGTTGCTGCGGAACCCGAACTGGGAAGGGTCCAGGATGCTGTGCTCCTTGAGGTAGCGGGGCAGTTCTTTGTTGATGGTCTTCTTGATGACCTTCGCCGGGAATGGGAGCAGGGAGATGGGCCGGAAATTCTTGAGGTCCTTGGGGTCTGCCTTGGGTTTCTTGACTAAGGCATTGATCTTAGCGTGCTTCCAGCTCTCCGGGAAGGTTGCTGTCTCGAAGGAGATGTTGATGACTTTCCGGAGATGGATTGCGATGGCTGTGCTGGCTTTGTTGAAGATCTGGTGTGGGCATGGGTCTGACGGAGATCTGGAGTGGATGGTGTTCATGGTCTTGATGGTGTCGTCGTCGGTGATGTTGGTCCAGGCGAGCAGGCGGTTGATGCGGATGGTGGTCATGGGGGCGGAGGTTTCAGTGGTTGTTGGGGCAGGCGTGGTGTTGAAGCTGTCATGGATGTCTGCGATCTTGCATTGAAAGAAGGTGGCCAGCGAGTCGCACAGGTTTTGTGAAGGTGGGACATCGTTGGTGTTGGAGCTGGGGTTGGAGAGTTCCTTCACGATGTTGAAGAGCTCTTTGCTGTTGTGTGCATTGTTGTCTAGGCGGTCTTTGAAGGAGGTCCTTTTGGCAGATCTGATGAGGTGATTGTGTTTGTGGGTGGTGCTCTTGTGGGCTGCATAGCTGTCCGGTATTTGTTCACTGACCCAGTTCTTTGCCAGGTTCTCTTTCACACATTATTCAGGCAAAATACAAGCTGACCAGCTGCTGGAGAGCTAGTGCAAAATGACTCCAGAAGCTTCAGGGAGGGTAAAGATAGCTTTCTTTATGTCACAGTTCCCATAAATGAATAAATCTGGCTTTACCATTAGATTGGATGTTTATTAAACATAAAATAAGTCTGTCAATGAAGTCTGTAGCTGATCACGGTCAAACGTTAAACATATATTCTGTACTTTGACTTTTACCTATGTACCACTCACAGCTTGACCAGTGACTAGACCATTTTATGCCTAGTCACTGGGGGAACATGCCATTTTCAATGCCGCACTTGCTTGAGTCTTAAATATTATGCACCCTGTCCTGTCAGTAGCAAGGTGTGTCTGAGCATGACTTATTTGATGTATATTGTGTGATTTGGACAGGACTGGCCAGCAGGGTTCAAGCTGTTGTCAGCCAACAAATAGTAGGCCTGAAGCCATGTTTTCACTGCATCTAGAGTGGATGGCACAATAGGTGCTTCCTTCTATAAGTGGCATTTACCTTTCCATGACATGGGGGTATTTCTGAACCATATACTACGGCCTTTTAGGAAAGTTAAATGCGTCAATCAGGTTTTAAGACAATGGGTGATTTCTCTCCTCCAAGCAGTGATGCACCATACACACTATTTCCAAGTCAAACGTGCTTAAAGTGACCAGCATACCTTAAATTCACCTAGTTCCGAGAAGGAAAAACACTAAGCAGACCTATACACATTTGGCATCTCTCTATAGTTGAATCAGTCATTAAAATATCAGTGAAAAGATTTGCTATTACTGAGATCACTCATACCTCTTTACACTGTAAGACACTCAGTTCACCATGCAGTTCTGAAATTGCCATATGCTCTAAGAACTGACATCTAATACTGCCAATGATATAACTATTAATAATAATTTAGTGCATCTTGGCATATCACACTACTTGGCACCCATAGTAGCAATCATGAAAAGGATTAGTGAAATGCAGTCCTTCCACACAATTCTTTGACACTCTTCACTCCTTCTCAAGACCTGTTACGTAACCAAGATCGATAAGGTCTCACAGTAGACAACCTCCTGCCGCAACCAGCATAGGACACTAGATGGAGAACATTAATTATTACAAGCAAGAGACCTACAGAGCTAACCAGAGCAGCCAGCATACCACATAAAATGCATGTCTAACGTTCACATTTACAACCCCATTATACCTTCAAGTGCTGTGTCCCATAACACAATACACGCGTCGCACATAGGTGGTCATTACGGACAACATAAATATGTCCCAAATTGGCTCACAATATAACAACACCCTTGCAACCACCACCCTACACAGTGTAGCTTGCTATCGTTGGATGTGATGCCCCTCCTCACCCTGCACAGGAGTTATATATACTATACAAAAGCTACAATATCAATCAATGCGATCAGTGCCCACCACATCATTGGCATTTTTCTGGGTGTGGTGGTAGAATAGAAATTTCAGCTTCTGCTAACGACACATATATTATAAGGCCGGAACCATTTTCAGCGAGGTGTGATATTTTTAGAATGTGGAGAACCAGCAAATATATTGTTTTTGTAGGTTTTTGTAATATTCCTCTAGTTCCTTTATATCAAACTAATCGAGGTATTTAACAAGATTATTATTAAACCGTGAGTTGCATGCATTCTTCCCACTCAAGCGTCTGTGCCGGGTCCTCCAACAAAACCTTCTACCTTGGCAACATCTTTTTTTTAGGAGAATAAGCTCTTTTTGCTGAGATCTCCCAACCAGTGGTGGGAATCTGGTGCAAAAGATGTTTTTCATTTTTTTTTCTTTTTATTAAACCTTTTATTACATATAAATAGCAGCCATTAATCAAGGACAGGATCTGAATTAGTTTGTGCACATACATTAGGCATATATCTTTATGCAACTTCTTCCATCATTCGAAATCTTCTCACAGTTTCGATTCTGTCTGAACAGCAGCCTTGCATATTACTTACGCTGTCATACACTCATTCATATTCTTTTGCCATAGGTTGCAAACTCGACCACTTTCATGTTTCTAGACACTGCTATGCTCGTGTTCACTGCGTGGATGCAGAGTGGTGATGAAAGTAGAGCTCAAAATCAAGAACAACAAGATCAAAC
Source organism: Lissotriton vulgaris (assembly GCF_964263255.1). Taxonomy (NCBI): domain Eukaryota; kingdom Metazoa; phylum Chordata; class Amphibia; order Caudata; family Salamandridae; genus Lissotriton; species Lissotriton vulgaris. Next base: position 1,861,533,962 of record NC_141689.1, read on the forward strand.
AGGAAGTCATCAAGAAAACCGTCAAGAATCTCAAATGATGCCTCTCTGACTTTGGAGATTGACACCTTGTTGGTTTGTCTCATATTTTGTACTTAGAATATTTACTTCTTGACCTAATATCATCTGTTACTGCATTTGACTGAGCCTTATGCTAATTCCATATGGAATGTTGTTGCCTATTATTTTATGCTTTATGTAATATTTTTGAATTATTCGTAATACACGTTTATGGTTTACATTTTTATTCTTGACTCCAGAAGTTTAGTTATGAAATGATATTTGATTGTATGTGTCAGGGTGTCATTTAGGGGCACATTGTCTCATGCACTCCTGAGATTCAACACCGTCCCTGATCCTACTTAGACGCTTTATCTTATCAGATTATTTTAGATAGCATCCACGTGTACAATAATAATTATTACAGACATCATTAAAGAGCAGTTCAATATTACCTATGCCCCCGGTATAAAGTTTTACAAACATAACTACACCAGTTTTCAGATTGCCTGCTGGGAATAAAGCAAGGAGGTGGTCTGCGAATTGATGCATTTATGGATTCTAGCAGTTAGTCTGTGAGAATGTTCTGACATGAATAATGGCAACACAGAAGCTGTGAAGACCATATCACCATGACAACTTCTATGTATTTGTTATTGCCAGACTGCAGTATAAAAGAACCCAAGGTTCATTTCTTAGAAAATGATATGAACTGAATTGACAAAAATACTTATCCTAACAATTCCTTCTTTTGTGGGCCGAGATCAGTAGAATGGACATGCTGAGTACATGTTCAGTAATATGTCTCTATGCACTACAAGTCCAAGGAGATAGACATGTCTGAACGACCACTGAAAAAAACTTCTCTTATCCCGAAATACACAAACAACTTGGCATCGTAGTGGTTAAGCAGCAGAAACTCCCTAGCAATATAGCTTAATAAAATACAGCATCTTTATGAACTAAAAGAGTTTGATATGCTTTATATGTGGCGCATCAATCATTCAGATGGAGGTTTTTAATATATTACATTAGATTTTGATTTTAAAGTGACTTGAATAGTAATCTCAAATGGGTTAGTGTAAAGTAAAAGTTAACTGTTTCAAGAGTTTTCTTCAAATGCAACAGAAAACGGTACATGCTTATTATATCGATTTAAATGAAGAGGAAGATAAAACGAGAACGTACTAACATGCAATATATTTTTTCAAATGCAAGAGTCGAAATAAATCTATATATATATAATGTATGTCGGTCTGTTTGTCCTTTATGCATTATTACACCATTCATTCGATCGGCATGAAACTTTGGGAAGTTGTTGAGTACACTCCCGCAAAGGTTTCTGTCAAAAAAAGAAAAACATTAAAAAAAAAAAAAAATTGTTAAAAGTTGTTGAGTACACTCCTGCGAAGGTTTCTGGCAAAAATAAAAATGTGTTAAATATTAGCCCCCCCGGCCCCCCAGGGCCCTCATAATCTTTCCAATACTGAACGTTTACAGTTCCCGGTGCGACTCGCATTTGCAATGACCATCAACAAAGCACAAGGACAATCGCTGCTAGTGTGTGGACTAGATTTGGAGAATCCATGGGGCATATTATCAAGGGGTTTATCTATGCTTTTTTGGCTTCAAAAGCCAAGAAAGTGGAGATAAAATTATCTCCCTATTACCTAGCTGTCGCTAACACCAGTTAGCGACAGCTAGTAGGAGATAGCGACCATCTTGGGCCCCGCTTTATATGTCAGTGGTATTTATCACTAATGCCATGCAAAGTGGCCGTGCCAAGATGTTAGTGACTGGAAACAGTCGCCAACATCGCTATCTCCTATTACCAACTTTTGGAGATATTCGCGCTAAGCACGAATATCTCCAAAAGCTAACACCTGTCCCTGAGCAGTTCTTAGCCATGTTATCCAATGGTAGGTGGATAACATGGCTAAGAGCATTAGCTCGGTAATGCATGAATATCTCTGACTTTTCAGCGATATTCAAGCATTGCGGCCGATTTTTATCGCATTTGCGATAAACCTTGGTAATACCAAGGTTTATCTGCGATAAAAATCGCCGCAGCTCAGCGGTAAATTTTTGTCTCTAACCAAGCAATAGCGATATTTATCGCTATTGCTTGGTAATATGCCCCCATGCTTCTCACATGGACAACTGTATGTGGCCAGCTCAAGCGTCGGAAAGCCTTCTGATTTATTTGTGTACGCACCAGATGGAAAAACAAAGAAAACTGTGTATCCACAAACACTCAAATAAATAAACAGAATTAAAACAACACTTTAAAATGTTTTCCATATTAAAATGAATAAGTTTCAAATAAAAATGACACAATGTAAATTGAATGTTATCATAACAAGTTTCCTTAAATTTCCTTTCTTCTGAGATCGCAGCAACGCGCGACGGGTAAGCTAGTATTTCATAAAGCCCACTAATTTCCACAAATGTTTTTTTTTAGGTGTGCCCTTTGAAACATGTTTAGCTGTCTCACCTGACTACTGTATAGAAAAAATCATGCATAATATACATACAGAAACTGGCTTTTATTCACCAGGCTTCATCCATATGTCTGTTAAATGGTCATTTACATTTTGCTTCAAGCCATCACAGCACAGAGCATGGTACGATGGCTCTGTCACTTAACTGATTGACTCACTTCACTTTGAGTGGCTGCATGAACCTATGCACATTGTTCACATCTGCCTAAAAAAATAGATACTTTCTCTTCAGTGGAAAAGCGGGTTGATTTCTTTTCTATATTACCATGCAATATTAATTAATTTGCTTGTACTTTTGGTACCCAGTTAGATGGTGATTGATTTTACATCTCCTTGTTGAATTTTTCTAAAATTATACATATTCAAGTTTTCAAGTTTTTACAGATCGAGCATAAAATTTAAACACCTACACATAACAAAAAGCATGTACAATTCATCACAAAATAAATCAGTAGAAATAAATAAATAAAATTATGTAAAACCAGTAGTTTCATTAATGCAATACTGAACACTTAAAACACCAATAATAGCACTAGCAATTACATTAACACAAGTGAAAAAATAATGCTAGAGTAGATGCTGATTTTTGGTGGTCAAGGGGACAATCTATGTTTAACAGACCAGACTACAAAGAGAAATTTGGATACAGCGATCACTATGATGTGCGTAGAATCACGTTAGCAATTTCTAAGACCATTTAATCAATTTGTGAAGCCCAAAAGATGACATAAAGGCGCAATCCTCCTGGCTCCTGGTCTGGCATATGTTGGGCAGAAGAAGAGCAAGTGTTCCTCAGTTTCTTTGAAGAGCATACATGACTGGTACAAACTAGACACGGGCTTGGCAGAACTCTGAGATGATGTATACACAGCAATTGGCAAAGTCCCATATCTAAACTGCAAAAACAGTGATCAAGTATGTGCCAGTTGAACGTAGTCCTTAGGAACGGACTTATGCAATAAAAGAAGCCTTGTGAGGCTACCCATGGAATTAAGTGATTCCACCCCATTCAAACCACTGCCAGCCTTTTCCACATTGGGGACTTCAATCGCCAAGGTTCTTAGTGCAAGGAGACGACGACGACATCACCCGCGCCCAGAGGCTCATAAGAGTGCGCGGGGCTCACGCGCCACGGCAGCCCGTTCAAACCACCGTCAGCCTTTTCCACGTTGGGGGACTTCAATCCCGAAGGTTCTTAGCGCCAGGAGGCGCTGACGACAGCAACCATACCCGGAGCATAATTGTGCTCGGGGCTCCAGCCCCCTCAGAGACTGGAAGAGGCTGGGCCACCCCTCTTAAGTCTACAGGAAAAGCCCGGTAAGGATGACGTGTATTTTGTTTTCATGGAGAAGTACTGTATTTGGGGAATAACTGTCTAATAATGGGTAAAAAGAAGCCTGTAGCAAATCCCGTAGCCAGCGGAAAGTCAACATCTAACAATGTACCAATTACTAATTACCTAAAGAGTGCTATGGGCTTGATTATCAATGAAATTGCACATGGAGTGTTTTGCTGCCATCAAATCTTCTTTAAACACAGCTCTGAAATAAACTAGAGAAGATATAATGCCAACTAAGATTGATCCAAGCAAAGCAGATAATATTAAAATCAGGGGATCTACATCAGTAAGTTTAGAACCTGGCGAAGCGGGTCCAGGTGACTCGAATATGCCGTTGGAGATATCTGTTTTAACAAATGAATCTGAATCGGTTTCCCCTCCTGCTAAAAAATGTAAGCAACAACAGCTTTCAAAAGACTGACCCTATACCCTCAAAACAGTTGATGACATCGAAAAAGAAGAGAGGGAAAAAGCAGCCCGTTGAGCAACGGAAAACAGGGGAGGTACTAACGCCCAGCGATATTCAAGGACTTGACATCCTCTTTAACAAACTTTATGAGGAAAATCGACAGCATTGAAAGGAGATTAATACTGGAAATTAAATAAGTTAAAACAGATGTTAGTAATATAGTAAAACTAATCACAGATTTGACATCCCCAATGAACATCCGAATACTATACATAGAAGAACATTGGTTAAACATTCAAATGAAAGGTCTGGCTCCCCTGAGACAACTAAAAAAATCCAATAGAGTGTCTCTGTCCCCAAATTCCTAGGCCAACCAGGTACAGCCTAGTATGCAATTCAATCAGCATAATCGAGATATTGTAACCCAACCAGAAAATGTAACTAAGGAAAAACATTATGGGAGTCAACATGACATGAAGCACCATAAGCCTGTAAAGAACTCATTACATCTACCTCCACAGGCCACACCTTATATTATTGTTCTAAAAAACGTTCCAAAGTTGCTAGATGAATCCGTGGAGTCATGGGAAATGCTGAAGAATAGGACCGTCCATTGGTTTGCAACTAACTCTAACTGTGGCATAAATCTTCTTTATCTGGACATTATTATGATTCGACGAGTGGACTGGGTTGGTGGCCCAAATAAATATTGTTCAGGTGATTGCATTGTAGTAAACATTTGTGGACCAGGCATTGTAGGGGCTCTGCTAGACCATTTTGCCAATAGATATGCCAGAGTACCCTGCAACGACAACAAAATCATTACAGCTGTCCCATTGTTTTTTTTTAATAATCCAGTCCATGGTCAATCACTTTTTAACAGTATGCAATTTCCTTGCTCAAATGTGCATATGTCGGTACCCAATTCAAACAGGTTTTTACCCCTAAGAGGCTGCAATGAGCTTGATTGACTATCAGAGGAGAAAGATCAGCTGATAGACACTGATTATGTTCCCACACCCAATATTTCCATCAATACCTTTCTAAATCTACCTTGTATGGAAGATTGATTATCAAATATTGGAATGTGGCAGGGATGAGAAATAAATTAAATAACAGAGAATGGCTAATAGAGCTTGAAAACTACTCATTAATCCTCCTATAAGAAACCTGGCATACTGAACCATTTTATATTGATGGTTTTAAAAGCATTTCAACTGAGGCTATCCCCTCAAGGGCGGGGAGCGCCAAAGGAGGCTTGGTAGCTTTGATTTCGGTCATGTCACAGCTAATTCCAAAAAATGCTTATACTAACTCAAATTCATTTCAGCTTCTTTGTTTTTACACAAAAGGGAAACAATGCATAATAGTCATTAATTCCTATAATAATATCTTCGATGGCACCAACTACAAGGTAGTTACGATGTTCAAGGAGGAACTAGGCAAATTCCTAAAAGGTACTAGGAAAGATTATATATTATTTTGAGCGTGCGACTTCAATTACGAAAGATGTAAAGTCTTCAACGGGGAAAACTGTAGGTATGGGGACGATCAGGGTACTCCCTGTGCCCATTTACCTCATAATGTCTATAGTGACTCAATTATTATTTCACTTCATAAACACAATTTAGAACTTCTGGAGCCGCGTGGGGAGAAGGGTGAAATCGTGATTCGAACTTGTGTAGGAGCTTGCTCCTCATCTAATATTGACCACATCCTGATCTCAAGAAATGGTAAGAGTATAGTTGAGAATATTAGGATACATGTAAGTATGTTCATTGATCATCACCCGCTAGTTCTGGTGTTGAACACCCAGAAGAACTGTGCATGGTGCCCAATATTAGATCCCATGCAGTACCTGGCACCAGGCAGTACCTGGCACTACCATAAAATGGTCAGTTGTAAATCCCTTAGTATTCATGGAACACCTAGTAAAAAAAAGTCAAGGTGATATTGTTGGCTGCCTGATGAAATCTTCCACTGATTACAGGTCATCACGGCTTTTTGTAACATAGTGGGTACCATTTCTGAAGAACTAAAACTAAAAAACAAGAAACAATCTCATTGCCAGCCAAGATGGTTTGATAAAATGTGTACTAAACTGAGCCAGGAATCGAAAAAAACTTTTAAAACTACTCCTAGGGATAGGGAACTGGTAAGCACCCTGAGAAAGGCATATAAACAGAGCCTAAATACTAGAAATGCAGAAATCAGGGAATCAGCATGGGATAAGCTGGTTCCGGTGGCAGAAACACGAGACAAAACACTATTCTGGACGACTTTAGATTATCCTTTCTTTAAAGATGACCTAGCCATCAAGATTGAGACTATTGTACCACCTGAAGATTGGCAATCACACTTTGAACTAGTATTTAATCCAAATAGAGAAGATTTGATAATTCCAGATAACAGCTATACTATAATCGTGGCTCCCTCAAATTTGATACCTATAACAACAAATGAAATTAACCTTTTGCATGCTCATGACGAGCTGAGCTCGTCATGAGGCACAGTGCTCCGGTGCTCATGACAAGCTCAGCTCGTCATGGGCCGTGGAACGCTCAGGTGTGGGGAGAATTCCCCTGCTGTGCTGAGCGTTCCACGGGAGCCAATGCACCTGGGACGAGCCGAGCTTGTCATGAGCACAGGAGCACCGTAGCTCATGACGAGCTCAGCTCGTCATGAGCATGTGGGCGCTGTGCGCACCCCCCTTCCCCCAGCACGGCGGGGGAATTACCCCCGCAGCGAAGGGGTTAAAGATGCCTTAGATAAAAGTCATAATGGAAAGGCACCTGGACAGAATGGGGTTCCCTTAGATATATATATTTTTTGATAAACAACTTTTTATTGTTTTCACACACAAAATCAGCCACATATTGCAATGCATAAAAGCACAGGTACATACAAAAGGTAAGACTTTCGCGATGGACGAATCTAGCAGGTTACAGAATAGTATAGGTAAACATTTCCATAACTCTAAATCAATCCCCCAGCCACTTCTCCCACACCCTGTGATATTTCTTAGGACAACTGCATGCTTCATGCAATGTTTTCTCCTGCGTCGCACACCAGTCAACCCCGCTCCGCCATCGTCCAACACTCTGAGAATCTGGATATATCCAGGAGGCAGCTATGTCCCATTTAGCCACAGCCAGTGAAGTTGTGACTAACAGTTTTTCATTCCTGGACCCGTCCAGCCCATCCGTAATCCCCAGAAGTGCATGTCTAGGATCATGGGGCACCACCCAACCCAGCACCTCAGTAAGCTCTTCTTCAATGTCACCCCAGAACTGCGTCAATTTGGGACAAGTCCACAACATGTGGAAGAAGTTGCAGGATCATGTGCGCACCTGGTGCATGCAGGGGAGGGACGGAGTCCAGCCTGATGAAGACGGGCCGGGTCAGGTGGGCAGCATGCAAGTAGTATAGCTGGACCAAGCGAAGTCCAGCGGAAGCCGTGATAATCCTAGGGGCCATCAGGGCATCACGCCAATCCACCTCGTCCAGAGTTCCCACCCACTGCTCCCATTGGTGTCAGACTCGGTCGAGCGTGGTCGGGGTATTATTAATTAGTGTGCAGTAGATACGGGAGACTTCCCCAGATCCCCAAGCATGATCTGCGCCTCAGGCGGGCTGTGTTCAGAGATCTGCGTGCACTCAGAGAGGTGTACATGGAGGGCATGACGCAGCTGCAAATATTTGTAGAATTGGGACTGGTGCAGGGAATACCGGGTCCGTAGGTCCGCAAATGAACACATATGGTAACTCGCTCACACTTCGCCCAACTGAGAGATCCCTATAAGACCCCAGGAGCGAAATCCTTGTAGGCCACTCACCTCCTTAAGCCAGGTGTCGTACCAGAGGGGGGTGCACTCCATCAACTTGTGTGTCCACTGGGTGTGCTGCAGCGCTGCCCGCCAGGCAAGCAGCACTGAGCGCTTCATTACCGGCAGTCGGGAAGTAATGGGGTCCCCATAAAGCATGGATTGGATGTCAGTCAGTGGCAGCGTGTGCAGTTCAAGCCTGTAGGCCGGGTTAGACCACCCCCCATTAAACCAGTCATGTATGGAGAGTAAGCGTGTTCCCAGGTAGTACAGATATAAGTGAGTCATCCCCAGACCCCGTCAATGGTGGTATCTTGCAAGTGCTTAGGGCCAGGCGAGCCCTCCCTCTCCCCCATAGGAATTTAAAGGCCATACTGTCTAGCTCTTGGAACCAGTTCCTAGGGAAGCAGAGGGGGGTATTTTGAAGGACGTACAGGAACCGGGGAAGATCTATCTTTTTAAACAAGGCGATTCTCCCCATGGGGTTCATAGGTAGTGTCTGCCATTTCTGGAGGTCCAATTTGGCTTTCTTAACCAAAGGAGTGACGTTAAGGGCCCAAGCCAAGTCGGGGAGCAGGGTCACCCATATCCCTGGGTATTTTAACGACTGGCGCCGGATTGGTATGTTGGACTGCCAGTCCCTGGATAGGTGTAGAGGTACCAGTACTGACTTACCAGGATTCAGCCGGAGGCCGGAAGCCTGTTCAAAGGACTGGAGAATCCGGAGGCATTGAGGCCCGGACCTGGCTGGGTCCGCCAGATAGATAAGAACATTGCCCGCGTAGAGGGCCATCGTATCGTCCTCTGCATTGGGCCATGCCATCACTAGGGCAAAGAGTAGTGGAGAGAGAGGGCACCCCTGTATCATTTCTCGGCAGACAGGAAAGGGCTCTGACAGAACCCCGTTGACTAAAACACGAGCTCTGGGATGGGCATAAAGGACCCGGACCAGGCTCCGGAAGTGTGGACCAAAGTCCATTGTTCTGAGAACAGCGTCCAGAAACCCCCAAACTACAGAGTTGAAGGCTTTCTCGAAATCCACCAGAAGGACAGCCAAATATTGGGTGAGCAAGTTACGGTGGGCTAGGGCCAGGTGTAGTCGTCGGAGACAGTGTCGGGTGCCGCGGGAGGGCATAAACAGGCACTGGTCCGGATGGACCAGGACAAACAGGTGCGACTGGAACCGTTGAGCCAGGATTGTGGCAAAAGGTTTTACGTCCGTATTGATAAGGGAGATGGGGCGGTAGTCCGCACACCTAGAAGGGGGTGGCTGGGATTTGGGAAGAACCACAATGGTGGCCAGGTCAGTCTTGAGTGGGATGGAACCCTTGTCAACCGCCTCCTCAAACAATCCAGCAAGGTATGGAATGAGGGTATCCCTATATAGAGAATAGAATTCTTGTGGGAACCTGTCTGGACCCGGCATCTTGCCGGAGGCTGTAAGGGTTATGGCCTCGCCGATCTCCTCATGAGTGATAGGACGGTGAAGATCAGCCTGGACCATGGGGTCTAAGCGTGGAAGGCGAGCGTTCCCTGCTTCTAGCAGGCCCGTGACTGAGAGTGTCTGGGATTTGGTCGTGTATAGTTGGCGGTAGTAGTAGGAGAAGGCATGGGCGATCTCCATAGGGGAGCGGTGCACCGAGCCGTCCGGTCAACTATTTTGGGAATAATGCGGTTCACCCTGGGATAGGTGGCGACCCTGTGAAGGAGGGAGCCATTCTTGTCACCCCATCCATATACCCTGGCGACCGATGAAAGCCAGAGAAATTTAGCGGCATCCTTAGAAAGTTGTACAAAAGGGGGTGGTGATGGACGGAGCATCTGAATCAATCAAACACTCACACCCAGTCAAAAGATATGGGTTTGATCCATCACCGTTCTTTAGCCCACTCTGCCACCCCAGTTCAGACATGGCTATATGGAAATCAGTCTAACCCTGTGCCTCATGGGAACAGTCCAGCCCGAACTGCCAAGCCATGTCTTACCTGGACCGGAAACAAGCTTCCGAGGACCAGTTTCTGGCATTCCAGCCGTCTTCAGCCCGGCTTGCTTGAATCCAGTGGCAAAGTGAGCAAGGGACTCACGTCTGAGCATACCCTGCCACACTAGAAAGTTGGCTGATCTCTGCACGGAGGAGGCCAAGAAGTCTCTCCCCGGGCACGACCACGGCTACAGACAAATTTTGTTTGAGGCGCAGTGCTTGCGCCTCGCGGGAGGAAATCTGTTGCAGTTGCTCCTGCCGCTGATGCTTAAGTTGGCCTCTAGCGACCCCGCGGATTGTGGCCTTGCTCACCTCCCATAGGGAGAGGACACAGACCTGTTGTTGGCCAAAAAGTACTGCTTAAGTTCTTGCCCCACCACCTTCTGGAACTCCTTGTCCTGGAGGAACCATGCGTTCAACCTCCACGTCGGACGCAGCGAAGAATGGGGGGGGGCCGAGCTGAGGAAAACCGGGGAGTGGTCAGATATACCCCTAGGAAGGATATGTACATCCAGTGAGTAAACTGTTTGGCCTGTGGAGGAAACCGCTTTAAAGTCCCCTCCAATGAAAGTGGGGACCAAGGGCAGTGAGGACACGCCGTCGATAGAGTTGGCAATGAAGGAGGTGAATATATGAATACTAAGTTCAGGGAGTTGCCTTTCAAAGAGCCACAGAGGGCCACAAACGTGTCCTGCGGGTCGTCAATGACCTTTGAAGGCACAAGGGGGAGGAAGAGCTTCAACAGGATTGCAACCCCACAGGAACCCCTGGTGAACCCCAAATGCCAAACCCGATCAAATCCGCACCATGTCAGTAAGGGACAATGATTCCCCATCAAGTGCGTTTCCTGAAGTAGGAGAACTTCTACCCCAAGGCGCTGTGCATACCGCAATACAGCCATGCGTTTGAAGCGGTCCAGAAGGCCATTCACGTTCCAGGACATTAGGTGAAGGGCGGCCCTTGGTACCGGTGTATCAGTCATGGTGGTAAGCGGTCGTAAAGATGGAAGGAAGCCTCATCGAGGGTCGTGGTCATGTGAAGGGTCGCAAGTGCGTCAAATCAGGTGTCAAGAGGAGCCCTGAAATGGCCCAGAGGGAATTGTGGCAGGGTGTTGTGTGAGAACTGGTGTAACAACACAACAAAACCAAAATCAAAAACAAACTGCTGGAAACACCAATCCCAACCCCCTTCCCCGCCCCCCACCCTATACTTCGAGAACAGAAACATCTGTCGGTCCCCCCAAAGAAGTAAAAACCAAACTAAAATGCTTGGGTTCAGATGCGTGGATGGACCCCTCATATGAGCGGATGCGTAGTGTCTCAGCAAAAAGAGGAAGATTCAGAGCAAACAGTCTGCCATAGCTCCAGACCCCCAGCTGGTCTGGGCGTGCCCCCAAGCGCCTACAGAAGCTTCAGGACCCTGCAAGGCCATCAGAGGGTCGGGCCTTGGGAAAGATCAGTAGTCACCCCGGGGACTCCCGGCGTGGTGATAGTGGGGATTCCACAGACGGGCCTCCGGAAGAATGCGGCTTGAGACGGGGAGGGGAGGCGGAGGAGCCTTAAGAGTCACAGGTTCTCTGTGCTGCGAGGCTTGAGGATCTCTGGGACACCCCTTGAGACCGGCACCTCCTGTGGGAGCACATGCGCCGCCAGTGCACCAGTAACCAGGGCTGCGAGGGCAGGGCACTCGGCGGCTCGGGGCTCCGACCACGCACCATCCTGAGGGGCTGTTCTTCTGTTAACCAGGTCCAAACCGCTTGAGGAGACTCAAAGAAGTGCATCTTGTTCAGGAAAACAACCCGCACACATGCCGGAAACTGCAGTTGGTATTGGAGGCCCAGGGAGCGTAATCTCTTCTTGACCTCGGCGTATGATCGAGGCTGATCCTGCACTTCTCTGGTGTAGTCCGGAAACACCATGAAGACATGGTTTTGGAATTTTTGGTGACCCTGAGCGCGCACCTTGTGCAGGATGGCATCCCGGTCCTTGAAGTTGAGAATCTTCAGGATGATAGGACGAGGGGCAGCCCCGACCAGTGTTTTGGGGGCTAGGGACCGGTGTGCCCTCTCTATCACAAACCAAGCTGAGAGGGAGTCCTTTGGCATCCAGGAGGTGAACCAAGCCTCCACAAAGGCAGCCGCCTGATTCTTCTCTGCCCCCTCCGGAAAACCCACCAGTCGCAGGTTGTTGCGGCATGTGCGATTTTCAGCATCCTCTGCGCGCCAGTGGAGTTCCTTGGTGTGGGAGCTTAGATTGGCCACCAACTCTTTGAGCTGACGGATGTTATGTTCCGCAGTCGAGATTCAGGATTTAGCTTTGGATATTCGGACCGTGGCATTGCGGAGGTCCTGTCGGAGGAGAGACACATCAACCTTGATCTCTCCTATCTTTTCCTCCACCGAGGCTTGTGAGTTGCTTATGGCCTGCAAGATGGTCTCCAGGTCTGTGCCCGGTACGGGGGGTGTACCCCAGCCTGCCCTGGCGGCTCGTGCCCAAGGGTGGTGAAGCAATCCATTTTAGTTTGAGTAGGTGCGGCGGTGTTTTGGATATCCTGTCTTTGTCCATGACTGTCGGCCGGGCAGGGCCACAGGAATCGCAGGGTTCGGAAAGAAAGCACGCAGGCCCCAGCCGAAGGTCCCGACCGTAGGCGTGGGAATCTTCACGAAACCGCCACTAGGGCAGGAGGAGCTCCACGGGTCGAAAGATCAGCAGGAGCAACCCCGGGCACCCCCCAGATGGCATGGAAAGGAGCAGTCTAGCAAGGTGGAAGGCGAAGGCCACAAGCGCCCCCCTCCGGGGAGCCCCCAGTCAGTTCTCAGCTAGGAGGGAGGAAGCAGGAACACCCAAGGGGGGGTGGAGCCACTCAGCCGCACCCCGCCACCCAAACCGGCCGCTGGGAAAAGGAGAAGGCCGGGGTAGGCCTCACAGATCCAGACAGGAGGAAGCAGGAATGCCCAAGGGGGGGGCGGAGCCACCCAGCCACACCTCGCCACCCAAACTAGCTGTTGGTGGAAGGTGAAGCCCTGGGTAGGCCTCACAGATCCGGGCGAAGGTGAAAAAGTCTGGGGCGTAGCAGCTTCAGGCCCCCTCCCCCGCAGAAACTCAAGTGGCAAATCCACAGGATCCAGATGAGTGGCAAGCCCACTGAATCAGGAACACTATGAAGGAGGGGGCCCGCCCAACCAAAGTTACAGCACCAGCAGAACTCCCAAAGGCCTCACGTGAGGGGGGAGCAGGTGCCCCCACAAGAAAACCCAAAGCTGACCTCCCGCCACTGCTGCACGATATTGCAGCCAAACCCCGGCCCACCCCCCACTCACCAGCACAGGTGATAGCTCGGCCCCGCAGACCTTGCAGGCCTCCCAGCCACAAGACAGCACTCGGCCAGGAGACGATGTATGCCCAGGCCGCAGCTCTTCCAAGCAAGGCACCACCTCTCGTGGGGAGACGTAGGGGAGAAAATGCACCTGCAGCTCGACACCCGCAGCCAAGGGCCTCCCCAGCACGACCAGTGGAAAGCTCCTGTAGGAGGAGTAGGGTTCTGGGAGGGGCGCCCGACAGCCGAACTCCCCGCTACCCCATATGGTAGCCGCCACTGCACAGCCCACTCCCGCACGGCTCACCTCAGTGGCAGCGGTCGGGCCCAGAGCCGAGCATAAGCAGCTCCACTGCCGGCCGCCTCTCCTCCTTCATGGCCCGGGGCACACAAGAGCTCCACAGGGGGTGCCCGGACCGCGCCCGCACAGCAGGCCCTCGCTGCAAGAAGGAAGGAAACACCCCGTCCAGAGTACCAGGCGCCGCCACCTCACACCCGCCAAGAATAGAGTGCCCCAGGCGGCCGGCGAGCAGCCAGAGGCCAAGCAAATCCGGGTGCTGGGATCCGCAGCAGGATCAGAAGAGAGCCGCGATTTCATGCGGCACCCTCAGGACAGGAGCATCTGGCCCATCAGTGCGGCGTGATGAGGGCCGCCATTTCACAGTCAAGAGCCCTGGAGTTGCGGCAGATGGCCAGCCGCCCGAGAGGCCAACCCAGCTCACAAATGGCCTCTAAGGACGCCCCACACACACCAGGTGCTACAGCAGGTACGTGGGGAGGACGGATGGGTGCCAGAGATTGCAGGATGCAGGGGGGAAGGGTCCAGGAGCATTCTTACAGTTTGTCCACCATCTTGGCTCTGCAAGCCACGCCCCCTCTCTTAGATATTTAGTTAAATGTGATATAGGCTTTTGGCTACCAATCTTACTTAGGGTCTGTAATGCAACGGCAAGGGGGGTATTGCCCACCAGCTGGATGGAAAGTGTGATAGTCGCAAAATTTTTTAGAAGGGGAATATAGGGGACGCAAAATGCTACAGCCCTATATCCCTATTGGATTCAACTTCTAAACTCATAGGAAGAATCATTTTAGAAAGGCTACAAAGTTGGGTAAGTGAAAATAACATCCTTACCGAGTCCCAATATGGCTTTATAAGATCATTGAGCAGAGCGTTAACCTTGAACTCTTGATAGGAAAATACACTGTTGCGAAGGAGGGCAAACTACATCTTTGTTTTGTAGACTTGCTTTCGATCTTGTTAATCGTGAAAAACTATGGTTGTCTTTAAGGGAGATGGGTGCCCCAGATGATATTGTAGTATATCTTTCTAAAATTTACGCCTTATTAACCTCAAGAGTTCATTATGGGCCCAACGGCGAATGTACCCCCCTCGTTTTAGAGTTACACGAGGCATACACCAAGGGTGTGTTCTTGCTCCTCTTTTATTTTTTCTTTGTATAAATAATGTTAATATTACTTTGCAAAAACTGCAAGCTGATGCCCCAAAAATTGGTAATCGTTTTACGCCAGTCCCCTTGTATGCTGCCGATGGTGTCCTGTTATCAATGACAGTAAATGGGCTACAGTGCCTAAGTGAGAACTTTGCACTTTATATGAATGGGAAAAATGTAATACTGAATCTCAGTAAAACATTTACAATGAGCTGGGGTAGGGGGGAACTAAACTTAAAAACCATCACATGAAAGAAGTTACCAAAGAAAGAACAACCTCATTCTCATATTTAGGTCTCCTATTCACTAACTACGGTAGCTGGGATTCACACATAGACTGTTGCAAATTGAAATAGTTGAGGTTACATTTAGATTTTCGCAGAAAATCGGGAATACACCAATTCGAGAAATTGTAACTTTATAAAGGAGTAAATGCCTCACTTGAACCTGTTATAGAGCCACATTGTGGGGGAGAGGAGAGCAAATCATATCCTTTTGGAAAATGGAGAAAACAAGTTCTTGAGGAGGCTTTTACAAGTCCCCGATTCCACCCCTGAGTATAGTCCATAAGGAACTGTCTGTCCCTTACATTAGTGACTACAGTAGCATGGCTGTCCTCATGCTGTGGCACGGGATCTGGACCAAAGAGTAAACAAGATTTACTAAGATGATAATAATGGATTGTTTAGCCTTAGATCATTATATAAAAATTCCTTAGCTCCATACATATACAATCTTTTAGCAGAGTGTAAGGTGTCAGTTGATTTTAGAGACCCCACGAATATTTGGTATTATAATAATAATACAGCATTTTGTAAAGCGCAAACAGCTACCTCACGAGGAGGTGTCCCGGCACTAAAGAAGAACACAGCTGATCCAGAGGGTAGAAGTGAGGGATTTATCGCGGTTGGGTAAAGAGCCAAGTCTTTAACAACTTCCTGAAGCAGGGTTCAGAGGGAGCTTGCTGGATGGCTGGGGGCAGGGTGTTCCATAGCGTTGCAACATTTGCCAAAAAAGTTCGACCTCCCAATTGAGCCCTTTTAGCTCGTGGGAAAACAAGTTGAACGCGGCAATTGGAACGGAGCGCACGGGCCTGGAAATATCTTGAGAGACGGGTTTTCAGATACTTCGGGCAGGTGCCAAACAGAGATCTAAATGCCAACGTGAGTGCCTTAAATTTGATTCTGCTGACAACTGGTAGGCAGTGCAGTGATCGCAGATGCGGAGAGACTGAATGCTTAAAAGGGATCCGCAATAACAGTCTCGCAGCCGCATTTTGGACCAACTGAAGCCTTTGAGTCAGGTATTTAGGTAAGCCCAGATAGAGTCAGTTGGCGTAATCCAGCCTAGATGTTACTGTGGCATGGATTACAGTTTTCTGACAACTCTCCGGGAGAAGTCTCAGAATCTTACGGAGATTCCTCAGCTTACTCAAACAGCAACCGACTACTTGTTGAATATGTGAGGTAAAGGACAGACTGTCATCCCATCTCACTCCAAGATTTTTTGCCGTGAGGCTAGGTAGGAGGGCTTGGCCCATCTCCACAGGCCACCATAGCTCTGAGGGAGGTGGGGGCCTTTGCCAAAAAAGATTACTTCAGTTTTATTGGCGTTTATTTTGAATTTGTTCGTATTCATCCAGCAGGCCACATCCTGGAGACAGCCCTTGAAGTTCGAGAAGGACTCCTGCGACACCTCTGAGTACGGAAATACCAACTGGGTGTCATCGGCATAAGAGATTGCCTTGACACCCCAGTTGGCAATCAACGTAAAGAGAGGGGCGAGGTAGATGTTGAACAAGAGGGGGCTGAGTGCCGATCCTTGTGGAACACCACAGCTAAGGACTTTGGGTGTTGAAGAGACAGTCCCTAGTGCCACCTTCGGTGTTCTCTGGGTTAGATACGAGTGAATCTATCCCAGTGCTTTGTCACAGATACATATCTCGGTCAATCGCATCAGGAGTTTAGCATGATCAACCGTTTCGAAGGCGGCCGACAGATCCAGCAGTACCAGCATCGCTGAGTCTCCTGCATCCATCGACCACCTTACTGACTCTGCCACCTCAATTAGGGCTCTCTCCGTGCTGAAACAGGGACAAAAGCCCGATTGCGTCTCATGAAGTATCTTGTTTGCTTCGATGAATTCGCTCAGCTGACGCTGTATAATTTTCTCAAACATTTTTCCCGGGGCGGCTACCAAGGAGATTGGGCGAAGATTGCTGAGGTCTTCTGGCTCCCCATTGGGTTTTTTTTTCAGCGGGAGGAGGGTTGCGTGTTTCTAGATGTTCGGGAATACCCCCGAGGTGGTGGACGAGTTCCAGATTTGTTGTACTGTGGGGGCCACAAAATCAGCTATGGTGCCCCACAGTTTGGGTGGACATGGGTCGTCCGGTGAACCACATTTACAACGGATAAGTTCTTGTCTCACCGCACTCAGAGGTATCGTCTGGAATTGAGTTAAGGTTTCACCCATTACATTTTTAATAGCAAGGTCCGATTTCATCAATGTTGTTTCTGGTTTAAAGGATTCGTAGACTAGTTTATAGTAGAAGGGACCTAAAACAGAGACTTATAACATCAAGAGATACACAGGGAGAAAGGGTGTCCTGCACTAAACAGAAGACAAGATCATATTGTGAAGGGCCAGTATCATTGAGCACCCAACCATATTTATTGGGTACAAGAAATACACAAAATAGATTTTACCTAACAAGATTGCGTTTGGGTGCCCTCCATCACTTGTTTGCATTTCCAAAGAAGGGCAAGTGGCATTGCTCTCTTCCACATTGCCCTTGTGTTGGAAAATCACCAGTTTAGGTTACATTGTATGACTTCCTGTCCTTTTTATAGAGACATTAGGAAATATGTGTTTCGTTTACTGTTTGTAGATAATTAACTTTTTTTATATAAACAGGCTTTTAACTATATTTGAAGCTTAGAAAATGAAACAGTCTGTAATGCTGTAATTGTTTTTATACAAACAGCGATCAAACGACGAATGGATATTTCTTATTTGAAGGCCCTAACATATGAGGAAACTGGATCTAGAGATACTAAACAATTGAAGAATTCATTGCGCAGCTTTTGCCCCTTTTAGATCCTGTGCAAATATTTAATCTACTGAGCTGAATATGTGTTACATTTTAGCTTGCTTTTAATTCTCTTCTGCTTATGCACTTTATGTAATAGAATATACCGGATTGACTGAGTACACGGTATCTCTGGTGGCACAATGCAAACCGCCCTTTTAAAAATCTTTTTCTTAAATCTTGTTCAAGCTTATATCTATTTTATACATTAGAATTACATTTTTTTAACTGACCTGTTTTTATTTTCCTGTTATATTGCAATGCACTTTATGTACTTGAATGCATTAGATTGCTTGTGTACATGGTATGTTTATTGGAATAATGTATATATTATTTAGAATTATTTTATTGTTGTATCATACAAACCAAATAAAGCTGGTTTGATTTGATTTGATTCCTTCTGTACAGCAACATTCTCCCAGTATCTTGATTTGACCACTGTGTTGCGCCTCGCTACACTACCCCTGGGGTGGCAGGGGTAGTGTAGCGAGCGCAAGAAGGAGAAATGTTTTAATTTTTCCTTGCTGTAGAATGCAGCATGCAGTGAAAGGGGAAATCACCTCAGTTGATTGTTTTTGTCACATTTCCAGATTACGATTGCTCGTAAATCTGGAAATGCATCAGTGGACATGGGTGTTGCATGGGAACACCCACAGCAACACCCATGTCACGCACCTAACAGGCAAAGTGTTGCGTGAACTGGGGCAATATTTACAAGCACACGTAAAGCCCCGCAGGGTGGCTTTATGTGTGCTTGTAAATATCACTCAGCAGGTTGCGCCACCGCTGCGTCACACAATGTGGCGCACCGTTGTCATAAGGGGCTTGTAAATAAGCCCTCCTAAATGTCAGTGTTTTCCATGTAGAGCCTTTCTGTGCATGCAAACTATCATCTCAATAGGAGAATGCTTCATCCCTGTATTTTAGTTTGGAGATCTGGTACCAGACAGGTTTTTCTATTTAACAGAAAGCTATGTCAGCTTAATATTCTTCCTGCATTTTAATTTCTGCTCAAACCTTTACTTTATTATGCGCCGTTTTTTTAAAGTGTGAGCAGCATACACTATGAAATATTAACATTTAATAACCACAGCCGCTTAGTAAAATGTTCCCGCTTGCCGCTATCAGGAATGAAAAATGGCAGAATGCCATATCACAGGAGGATTCAACCATTTTAACTCAACTGCTAACATCCCGGAAATGGATCTACTGTCACATATGTATTATGTTCCATTAACAATAATGTTGTTTCACAACACTAAATTATGGGCGGTATGTCTTATTCACTTAAAGCCATCACGACATGGTGTATGTTGCATAGATGCCTCACTTAATTAAATACTTGCCGGAGGTATCTGCTTTGACTTGCAAGTCATGAGTTTGAATCTTAGCAAGGTCAATTCAGCCCCCTATGCTTCTGAGGTCAGTGAAATGACAACCATGACATTATAAACTGCCAGTAACAGTAATTAAAGGTATTGAAAAACATGTGCATTGAAGCACTAACTAAAACAATCTATGTATTAGGACTGAATGCATTTTGAAAATTGTGTAAATTATGTGACAGAAGCCTCTGTAAAATTTGCAGTGTGAGTGTTCTGATTGGGCGTAGTGTCAGACAGAAATGTTGAATTTGTGTCAGCTTTAGAGAGAAGCTGGTTGTTTAGAAGAGTGTTGGAAATTGGATTTTGACAATCATTTGATTATATGGTTCAGCTTGGCTGTCGAAGGATAAGAGATTGAATATGAGCTGAAAGCGAGTACAGAACATGAAACAACAGATCTCAAAAATGTCCATTTTCATTCACCTGAGAGCAGACATGTCTGATTTTTCCTGGCTGTACCCTTCTTGCAAATCAGGCAAGTGGCTCTTAGGCACAACCCAGTGTTGTTTTGAGGATTTATGGGACACTAGGGCAAGACATATTTTTAGGCTCTTGTTCATAACAGCTTTGAAAGTTCTTACCAATTTTGTGGGAATTCCCTCCTGCATTATTCCAAACAAACTTTCCAAAATGAGGTTCACTCAAAAACATTTGAAATATGTCTTTTCAGGGTGCTCCTTAAATCCTTAAGATGACACTGGACAGTGTCAGAGGTAGCGGTAGGCAGATAGAATGAAGACGGTTGGGATATAGAAATAGACAGAGGTGAGCTGGAAATGAAGTTACCAGGGGGCCCGTGGATGGTGGGTAGCCTGGGTAATTGTCCACTTTGCCCATGCATTCAAATGTCTCTGGCACTACCTTTACATAAGATGTGTGCTGCTTGACACAGTAGTGGAGCATGGAAGAGCAGATATTGTGTAAAACCCAGAACTAATGTTGTTCCCAGAAAGCATGGTGGAGATTGAGTGAAAAAAAGGAACGCATCATCATCCCACACAGGCCTTATGGACTGTTTAGGGCCACTCAATCAGAGGGTGCCCCTGAAGCGGATAGGGCAGACGAAAATCAGGGAAAAAGGCAAACTACTGAAAATAGAAATTCTCCACCGCAATAAATAACATGCGCTATAAGTCGCTAATATATATATATATACTCAGGGAGCTGGCCACAAGACAAAGGCATGTCACAATACACAGTTTGGAAACATATCAAAATGTATTGGTATTTCATTAACATCTTGATTATAAAATAAGCAAACATAAAGTCCCACACTGCACTCACTCACACATTCATGCCAAAAATGTCATACAACAGATTCATACTTTCACATACCAACACATCTTGAAATTAAGAAGTTCAACCATACTCAACCATACTCATACCAACAGTGCAAGAAATAAGATCAAATGGACCAATTTCAACAGATATGGATAACAATGAATATAATCTAAGAATAGATAAATCATCTTACATTTGAGTGGCACCAAAAATATCCAAGGCCATCCAATAAACAATTTAGCAACATTGCATAACTGCAGTGAATGTAATCTAAGTCCTACTGTGGTGAGGATCTCGGCAGGGTCAAGAATGGCTGTGGCTTCATCTTTTCTCACTCTGTGATCTCTTGCATGCAAAGAAGTGTGAGAATGAAAACGATTTCACTTCAGTTCAGAACAACAATGAGGGAGGAGGTTACCACTTCAAGAAATTGCAGATAAAATCATTTGATCTCCAGAATCGGAGATGTGAGACTTGGGTTGAAGGCAGTGGTGGCAAATTGGAGCCTTCCCGTCCTCTCTCACAGGGGCCCACTGGCAGTTCCTCTACCACTGTAGTAGACAGGAAGCCGCAACTAGCAAACATAGCATGCACCTCAGAGAACCCAGACATTCTTACAGGTGATCTGGGGTGTTGTTGGCTCATGGAAGGAGACCTTGTCAGAGAAGACAAAAACACACAGAATCTTGAGTTTCATTCTTCAATGCCTATGGGTTGCTTGTGAGCCTGGAATCATTTATTACTCAGGCATGGCTAAGGCAAGAGTACTCTTCTGAGTCTGAAGCAAAAAAGGCACCTTTCCCAAACACATCAGTCATATTAAACCGGTATCATACAGTGAAAATGTCAGGCAAAACGAAGAGCAATTTAGTAGAAGAGTTTTTCAAACCCAGGGAATCAGGAAGAAAGTAAGGTCAGCGGGAAGACCTTTCCCAGGACGCACATAAGGCTGGCGGGTTCTCATTTCCTACCACCTTTTGAGAGACCTCCATTGTGAGGCCATTCAAATGCCAAAGTCAAGTCTGCCTGAGCCTGTGTGTGACTGACTGGATCCAAGGGGCAGTGATTGTATGCAAAACTGATCTATACTCCTAAGTGTATCGAATCTTTATAAATGAATCCTGTCACTATTGATGATGAACTACTTGCCTGGATCACTCTGTATTGCTTACTGCTCTCCATCTGCAATACAGGCTATGAGTAAATGTATTTATTTCTGTGCTACTAAGCAACTAAAGGTGAGGTCCACTGTGCAGTCTGTATTACAGCAATGTTGACGCTAATGATGTAATTATGATGTTGAATTTAGACACAGTATGTGTAACAGAGGCATGGCTAACGGAGTCTGTTTTGTCAAAGAAGCGTGAAGCAATTGCCCCTGGTGTACCACATATTTAAACATAATTGACCAACTGTCAAGTGGGGGCAAGGGTGGTATCAATTTGTAATGGAGATGTTCCTGTTTCTGCGTCTTTGATCACAGGGCTAGTAGTCATGGTTGTTGGTGCTTTTAAACATATCCTACCAACTCCCATCACTAACCCTTCAATTCTACTCCTAAATCGACCACCTGAGCTTATGAACACTTTAAAATCACAAAAAGAGCCCAGACGGGGTGCCAATCGATTTGTTTAAATCAATTCCATCATTATGGTCTCCGTTGTTAACGCGAGTCCTCCAAGCCTGCTGCACAAAAGTTTTATTACCACCTGGTCAGAGTCTATAATTGTGCCAATTTTTAAAAAAGGTGAGCGGGAAAACTGCATGTGATTGCCAGATTTCTCTATCAGACTCTCTGATGAAGGTTGCAGGTAGAATAGTTTTAGACCGGTTGCAAATGTGGGCTGATGAAAATAGTATTTTCAGTGATGTGCAGTATGGTTTTAGATCAGGTCTAGGAACAAATGAGCAGTTCCTCAATCTCAGCATATTAATCGGAAAATATACTCAGGCTAAAGCTGGGAGCTTTTGTTGACCTCACAGCCGCATTTCACTCTGTTGTTCACAGCAAGCTGTGGACCATTCTGACTGATTTAAAGGTAGAACTGGCACTGGTACAGTTTTTAAGACAACTGTACACAGGGGCAAGTGCCAAGGTTTGGTACGGAACTAGCGGGGAATGTACTGTGTTGTTTAACGTGTCGAGGGGAGTAAGGTACGGTTGCGTTTTGGCTCCATTCCTGTTCACTCTTTATACGAATGCTTTGGAACAGGAATTGGTGTCAAACGCCAAGGACCCACCATATGTCAATAAACACCCGATAGGCTCCCTTCTCTACGCAGATGACACAGTACTCGTGGCACGCACACATATAGGTTTGCAAAAGGCTCTCACATCTTATATCAGATTTATGAATGAATTAGGGTTAAAATTGAATGCGAAGAAAACTTTTATTATATCTTGTGGGCGGGGGAAGCAAAAAAACAGTAGTATCCGAGTGGATGGAAGCAGAATTGAATCCGCTAACACATTTACTTATTTGGCTGTGCTTTTTAATCGTACTTGTTCCTGGGCCCAGGTGATTAAGAGTAGAAGCCTTCTCTTGATTAAATCGACTGTGGCTGTAGTCAACTTCTCTACAAAACTGGGTAAAAGGCCCCCTGAAATCCTCCTAAAAATTTACAAGGCAACATTTGTAAGCTTAGCTACCTTTGGAGTAGGAGTCTGGGGCTTTCAGGACTGTTCACCCATTCAATATGTTGAAAATGTTTTTTTAAGATTTATTTTAGAAGTACCTGCTAGCTCTCCTGTTTTTAACTGTCATAAGGAGTTGGGGGCAACATATGTCTCAGATGTTATTAAGATACAACCAGTGTTACTCTGGGCATGAATCTGGACTCCGACAGTACAGGTTTAAACAAGGAAATAGTAAAGGACTCAACTAAGATTACATGGTTACAGTATGTAAAAAACCTTTTCTGTGATCTTGGGTGTCCAGATTACTACACCTTACCAGAAACTCTAAATTCCATCTGTCGGAAGGAATTTAAAGTAATTTGCATTACCTACCTTGAGAAAAATAGGCTAGCACTGGAAATGAGCAAGCCTGTGGTTGTTCAACATCAACTGTCAGTAACAACATATGACATTCAGGCATATCTTTTACGTTGCACAGGGGGATACGACAGATATGTTTTAACATGTTTTAGGTTCTGAACATTTTATCGACTGATTAGCTACCCCGAGATGAAAAACTGGTCTAGAGAGCTATGTTTATGCCCCTGTGATGATCTCTCCTTACAAACAACTATTCATGTGATTTTATTCTGCAAATGTTATTCTAAGGAAAGATCCAGGTGCATCCTACCTCTCCTGAGAATGGGGAAATGAAGGCAATGTCGACCTGCTTTTGTTATATTTACAATTGTTGGACAGTGATTATTGTATAGGACTCATGGCTGTTTTTATAGAGAGTATACTGAGAGGTGCGAAAGGATTAACGTTCACTTTCCTTAGAAAACAGAACAGAATGCATTAAATTAAATCATGTAGGATTTCTCTAGTTATACTTATTTACCCCAACATAATCTTTTTTAGACCAACGTTCTTCGATATGCACACACTTTTGTATTATGTACATTTGTTTTATCTATAATTCATGATATGCTTTTAAATGCTTTTAAACTTTGACTGCTTTCGTGTTTTTATATGACTAAAATCGAATAAAGCTCCTTTTGATTTGATTAAATTTGAAGGCTGTTTGCAAAGGTATTTTCAATCTTTCAGATGAAAGCAAGGTAAAATTGCAAAGTACGCAACAAATCAGGACTGCTCTTGGTTATTGATGGACAAGAGGGACACAGCAATATAAATTAACCTTTTCCTCAGGGTTTTGTTCTAAATACTTCACCAATGTTCATATTTTTGTGCAGAGCAATAAATAAGATTGGTATTTTGTTTTACAAAAAGAGAGTGTTACTGATTGTTAATCTTGCTAGTTTAACAATTGTGTGTTATAAATGGTAATATCTGTTTATTATGGTTCAAGCACTTCAAAGCAGTGTCCTTTTGCCTGGCTTCACAGTCCATCTACACAGTCCCAAAATCAAAGAGCAGATTCCTTGATAATCATTACTGGAACTTCCAAGAAGTAAGGATCGGATACATGAAACCATGGCATACATTTATGAAGAGCAAAGGTTCCACCTTCAGCTTCTAGGCCCTCAGGTTCCGATTTACCTAGGTGACCAGTAGGAAAGTGGAGGAGAGAAAAACTATTCCAGCTGCTTCATTTACAGCTTCAGTTTAGCCATCCTTTCATAAAAATCAAGTGGGCATGAGCTAGATCTTTACATAGAAAACATGCTTTTTGATTGAATGTAAATCCGTTCAGTAGTTGTTTCAAAATGTATAGATATCTAGTGATGCAGTTCTTCCAATATACTCCTGCAGGACTCCAACAGGTCTCCATGGGTGAACACACAATTTGATTGGGCCAGTATTGCAGGAGTCCAGCAGAACCAACTGATGTGATCAGTTGGCCACAGCGGAAAAATGTTGTGGCCGCCAATACAGGTCTTTCAGGTCTGGGGGAGTGAGTTCACATGTCCTACGGGAGGGGGTAGGGCACATGGCCAGGTCCTGCAGCCAAGCCAATGCCATGTGCTCAGGCAAAGGCCATGTGTTGCTGCGAATTAAAAGCTAACAGTGAGTGATAATAGTAATGACATCTTACTTTACAAAACCCTATAAATTTGCATAAAAACACAGGTTTAAGTAATGCTATAGGTAGTTATGGTAAAAATATCTTACTTACATTACAAAAAACTCAGAAATTGACTGAAATAAGCAAAGGCTAAAGTGACGTTATAGTTAAGCTAAAATGTAAGTTAAAACATAACACTTTGAATTTAAAAAATAATGAAATTTACCAGTTATAGTTAAATCAAGTAACTATAGCATGCTCACTCGCCATGCACTGATTATGACCTCACATATGACCTCATACATTACGTCACTCATGACATGTTCTATGATCCTTGATAACATCATTGATGACATCATTGATGATAACAATACACGGCAGAGGCAAAAGTTACAGTTACTTCATGTAACTATAACTGGTGAATTTCACTGTCTTTTTTTTTTGTTTAAAATCTTAACATGTAAACTGACATTTTCAGCTAACTATAATGTCAATTTAACCATTGTTTTTTTTTCAGTGAACAAATTGTTGGCACTCCTTGGGGCAGACTTCACATGCATATTTTACTGGAGCACAAGCAAAGCATTTCAGCTGTCTGCGGGACATGGGCTAAAAGAGCATCCCTGATATTATTGCGGGCCTGTTTCATTGCTTTATCAACAACCCGTGCTGGGTACTTTCTGGCCTTAGGTTGAGTGGTTAATCCTGCCGTTTGTCTTCTGGAGTCTCGAATGTCTGAGCAGTTGAATCTTAATCTCAGAAATTGGCCTAAGGGAAGATTCTCCATCAGGTGCTGTGGATGGAAACTGTCCTGTAGCAACAGGCAGTTTGGGGCTGTAGATTTTTTGTGTGATGGTGTTTTCAATTTACCTTGATCTGCAATAATGTTAAGGCCAAGGAACACTAATAGTGTGTTAATTATAGTGTAGATGAAGTTGAAGAATTCATTTTGTTTGTTTAGCTGGTCCACAAAGCTATTAGCTGTCCTCTTGTTGCCTTTCAATACGACCAGGACATCATCTATGTACCTCTTGCAGAGTTTGATGTTATTCAGTAAAGGGTGATTGGGACATAGAATTTTATACGTTTCTAGATAGTGTACATGGTACATGGTAAACAGACAAAATATTGACTACAAAATATCTAATAGACATAATATCGAGTACAAAATATAGGATGGACAGAATATCAAATGGACAGAATATAGACATCAAAAATATTGTTTTGAAAGTAAGTAATGTAATATCGAAGTACATAATATAGGTTAATAAAACTATCTAACATTTAATAGTGTATTTATGTGTTAAAAGTGTTTATTTATGTTATAATGTAAATTAATTAACGTACATTGATTAAAACAACTTACTTGAGGACACTGATGTGTCACTAATTGAACTTTTCAAGGATTAGGATCAGAAACTTATAAGTCAGTTCAAAGGGCAGATGTAGGCATGCCTGTCAAATATGAGGGAGATTAAAAACATGAAGAAACAGGAATTCCTCAGGGACAAGGGGGACTACGCTCAGATGTGCATTAACGTTTGCCAAATGTTCTGATCCTCTAAGAAAAGAGATCACTAAGGAGAGAAACCAACAGAAATTGGACTTTTCTTTCAGTACCACAGACACCACCACAGCATTTGCAGACATAGAATCAATTGATTCTAATGAAGGCAACATACGATGCATAACTTTCTAGACAAATATCACCTAATAAAGAACATGAATTCAATGACTGAAAGAGGATGTGGTGTGCAAAAGGAACTGAAGGAAGAAAACAGCCCAATGTGGACAAAAGAGGGGACATGAAGTAGCAAGATCCCAATACCTTGAAAAGATAGATCAGTGGATCAAAACGCTAGACAAAACTGATGCAGTTCAAGCAGTGATAAATCTTATCATAAACCCTAATATAAACAGAATTCATTTAGTCTCTCGCAATGTCCATCACAGACCTTTGATTCCACACAGGTATTATTGATCTTCTAATAGTGTCTATGAAACTGAAACTGTTGAAACATTTTTTCTAATACATCAGACACTTTGGGAAGTTAAAGATGATAGGACATTTAAGTTTACAATTGTGTGATATTAAACTATTAAATTAATTGTATGATCTTGAACGAGATGACATGGGTGAACATAATACTATTAATTCTAATGAATTAGTTGAATGTTTCAACATTAGAACTGACTTTATAAAGATAGCAGTTTTCAGCCAAAGTCTTTTCGTCCCTGGATTACCCACAGATGCCATTGATACCTTTCAAATTGTGGTTAGTAATGAGTTGAAGAAATTGAGGGGAAAAACGACTAAACAAACACAAAGGTAGAAAGGAAATACGCACTATGTCCACATTAATTATTGACAAAAGTTTTCTAAAACGCTTAGGAGCAGGGTTTTCTTGGACAAGAGCAGGAGTCTAGAGGAAACTATGAGTAAGTTACACAACAGGAATTGCTATTGTGAGATCATTTGAACCGATTACCAATAGGTTGTGGTTGGAGATATGGAAGGACAAGGTTCTGCTAGAGTTTAAATAGTACATTTTTCTCAAAAATGTTTTTCTGATGTTGCCCATGATCTACTTTTTACCTAAAATGTATAAGAACATTAATAGGCACCAGATGTATATTACCTACACTCCAATGTTTGTAACATCATGGATGTTCTATCCAAGATTAATAACATTCCCTGTAAAGATGACTATATAATGACAAATATGGACGGTACCACCATGAATAGCAGCATAAACATGTTTTGATGACTTGTAAACCTATTTGCTCTCTTGATCAATACATTTATAGGAGCCTACAATGATGTTACTATGAATGATGGAATTGAGTTATGTATCAACATTTTCCATATTCCAGGATAAGGTATACCAGCAAATCAGCGGCACTGACATGGGTATGTGTTTTACCTCACCTATGTGAATTTGTTCACAGGATGGAGGGAGAAACAAGTAGTTGTCTGGTCAGAACAAATGTCAGGTTATCATGGCACCTTCATTTTAGGGTCGAGGCACATTGATCAGCGCTTTGTAAAATTAAAGGAACACAGTATCAAGGTGAAGAAATGTGTGTCAAGTTTGAACAGGAACAACTTTAAATGTAAGTCTCAGTAACTGAATAGGCAACAGGTGACTTATTTGGATGTCACTATAATTGCCAAGGTTGGCAAATAGGAAGCTATGCTGTATTATAAACCTATGCAAAAGAAACAATTGCTGGATTGAATGCTGTAGCATGCAAACATTCACCCCCAGTCACAAGGATCTGGGTTTAATCCATCATTCCTTTGCTCACCACACCACCCCAGTTTGGACCCAGCCATATGCAAATCAGTCTTGACCCTGTTCCTTGTGGGAACAGTGCAGCCGAACTTCCAAGCCAGGTCCTCCCCAGACTGGAAACAAGCATCCTGGGACCGTATTCTGGGCATCACCCTTCATCAGCCAGGCTAGCTTGAATACAGTGGTGTAGTGAGCACGGGACCCACGTCTGGACATACCCTTCCCACTTAGGGTGACACATGCAAATAAAACAATTGATGGACGGAATGCTGAACAATGCAAACATTCACCCCCGGTCACAAGGATCTGGGTTTAATCCATCATTCTTTTGCTCACCACACCACCCCAGTTTGGACCCAGCCATATGCAAATCAATCTTGATCCTGTTCCTGGGTCCCGTGCTCACTACACCACTTTTAAGGCACTATGCCAAGACTGGCCTAGCACAGCTCAACAATCGCATCTGCTTTCACAAACTTTCCAGACACCTCCGCTCATCCGGACTCCTACTTGAACAAATCCACAGCTTAAGCAAAACCAGATCTGGCTTTTGAGCCTACTAGCAAATAAAAAGGGGATAACTTGGTTGAGCTCCTAAAGTGTGGAATGACCTGCCACTACACATAAGATCATCTTCCTCACTTCTTGCATTCCGCAAGAATCTGAAGACCTGGCTTTCCAAGTAGTCCCCTAGGCTCAGATGTGCCTAGACTCACCACCTGGATACTCTCCCGGGTGATAGTAGGTTCTACAAATCTGAATAATGACGCTATTGAGTTGATTTATTGCCTTTGACTCATAATAATTGTGTTGTATGAATTGTTAACTAAATAATTTCTTGACCGCTGATTTTGGTTAAATTTTATTCAACTAGTCTCTATTTATGAAATAGTTAATGAGAGGCTTCTATTTCATTTCTGTTAGGCTACTCTGTTAGTTACACAGGCCAAGCCTCATATTTCCTAGAAATGCTTCTTGGGCCACAATTCTTTAGAGCCCCCACCTTTTTCATCCAATAAAAGCTCTACACATTTCCAATAGAGACTACCCCTACCCTTTTGAACCTAATTAAAAGAATGCCCTGCCCTAAGCCAAAAGTTAGAGCAGAGGAAACATACATGTGCACAGCCATGCTGATATTCTAGTTCTGAATTAACACTTGCACAAAAGGCGCTAGTTTGCCAGTCTGAGCTGGTCGAGGTACATGCTTTGTAAATCTGATCCAAATAAGTTAGCACCTGTTGTGAAGCAGAGGATCCAAATCACTTTCAGACAAGAATTCTTCTGTCAATCTAACCACAGATCACCCTCTGCACTGATGCATATCACTGCACACATGTATGCAAAGGAGTTGCTCACCTCTGACACTGAAAGAGTTACTGCATGGACAGAAAATGAATGCAGAGGTGTCTGAGCCAACAGATTGGCACCGAGAACACTGCAGAAAGGAAGGTCTAACAGCACGGGCTACAGCAGAATATTTATGTGGACAGGTAAAGGCATTGCATGCAAATGAGCACAGTGCAATTTCCGAAGCACCTACTTAAGGCATCTGCAGAAGCACAAGCGTGCCTGGAACCGAGGGGATTGTAAAGAGAATCCCAGTTAGAGGCCCTGGGGAAGAAAGATCACATTAAAACAAAGGCTCAAATGAAAACCAATAAGGCTTAGGTCTGGCTTCACTTTCGAAAGGAAGACGTGATGGATCTTCACATAATATACATTGATAGTTTCACAATAAATCCAATGTAGGCATGTTAGCTTAATTAATATTCATCAGAGGATAAATGAAATGGGTATAGGGCTAGAACAAATGCTTTAGGAACACTAAATATCCCTTTCAATAATGTGTTACAAACGTAAATGAATATTGAATTAGTAAATTATGATTTAGTGATAACTCATTTGGAAATCAACAAATGGCATTCTGTAAAATTCATTTTTTACTAAAAAACGATGCAGAGAAGATTAGTATCAAACTCAAGAAGTTCTTGGTAACATGGTTTGCCTCTTTTAACAAAA
Source organism: Lissotriton vulgaris (assembly GCF_964263255.1). NCBI lineage: Eukaryota > Metazoa > Chordata > Amphibia > Caudata > Salamandridae > Lissotriton > Lissotriton vulgaris. The sequence goes on from NC_141689.1 coordinate 1,861,564,497, forward strand.
TGAAGCTCCTGCGTGAAATAACACCTGTACCTTTGGAGCCAAGTGCATTATGGATTCCAGCACGGTGTGTGTATTGATGAAAGGGAATTTTATAACCACAGTGCCCTTCAATTTATACAAGCAATCTGGGCTGTAATTCCAGCTGAATAACACCAAGCCAGCAGAGAGATGAATGGGGTGTTCTGCGCCAGTAAATGATGGCGGTAAACTGCTTCCCAATCCACATTTAGCTGGACTAAATAACTGCACGTCTAAAGAGCCATAGTTTATGAGTCAACAAGCCAACAATTCAATTTTGCATGTGAGAAATAATCAGAGTAAACAATGGTTGACACCAAGAAAGGCAAGTGCCGCCTAACATTTATGGGTATAATGTGCAATAACACGCACATACATCAACATGTTTTTTCGCCAAAAAAACTCTCTCTAATTTGTCACAGACTCGCGCATGCGCAAATACACACCAGCATAGTTTCTTCAGATAAACTGTTATTTATATTGTCCTCCGTTTTGCGCGCACAGGGACACCTAAATGTGTTTCTTCACAAAAACGATATCTATTTTGTCCGCAGATTTGTACGAGTACCCACATAAGCAATCGCATACATCATCTTGCATACACACTGTATATATATATATCCTGTCCTTTCCTCTACCCTTCTCAGTCCCTTGGTTGTTATGACATGTGGTATAAGCACCCTGAGACCTGCAGGTGACTTGGCGCTATATAAACCCGCAATAACAAATAACAAATATATATATATATATATATATATATATATATATATATATATATATATATATATATATATATATATATATATATTATATATATATATATATATATATATATATATATATATTCACAGAAAAAACCATAGGTTATAGTCGATATATAGTTAGGAATTTGCATTTACAAAACCTTGAAAATTCAATGAAAAAACCATTGGTTTTAGGCCATATATAGTTAGGGATTTGCATTTACAAAACCTTATTTTACTCGCATAAAACCATTGAAATTCCATATATAGTTAGATGCGCTAACTATATATCGCGCACCCGCAATCCACTGCTGATGATGTCACATATTACATCATTCATGACATGGTTAGTGACATCACTGATGACATCTCAAATGACATCACTGATAAAATCACTGATGACAACATCCAGTGACTGTATGTTTCTGTAAAGTTAAAATATGTCTTACATATTGAAGAATGAGTGGATGTATAAGTGTCTGGATGAAGGATTTAGTAGGTGCATGACTGACTGTATGAGTGAGTGATTAAATGTGTCTCACTGAGTGCATGGGTTAGTGACTAAACTGTTTTAATTAGTGCATCATTATATCTGTTGTTCTACAAACTGCTGCATATGTTGATCAGTAGCTATATGAGTAACTGTATGGGTTATTCATTGGTTGTCCAAGTATTTGTATGGGAAACTGAGTGTGTGTGTATGGGTGGCTGGGAGGTGTGTGACTCTGTACATAGATGTGTGAGTAGTTGATTCACTATATGTATGGATTCAAAAGTGTATGTGGAAACAGCTATATGGGTGGTTGACTGTGCATGAGTGTATTAGTGAGTGAATGGATATCTCAGTGCTACATGTCAAAGTAAGTACATATGTAAAACACAGTACATGTGAGAGTTGACATCTATAAATAACTGTGCATAAGAACCAGTGAATGTGTGAGTGGCTGTATGGATCATTGTGAACATGTATCAGGGATTGTATAAGAGAGTAAAGTAAATATGTGTTAGTATATGTTTGAATAAGTAAGGTGTGTATAACTGTATAGTTGAGAAAATGGAGGTGTGATTGATTTTTGGCATAACTGACTAGGTGTGTGAGTAACTCCATGGATGAGTGACAGTCTGTGACTGTCTGTTTACACTGATTGTATCTAAGGTTATATTAGAGTCTGAAGAGGTTCATGGTATTATCACATGAATGATATCATCAGTGATGTGATCAGTCATGTCAAATGAGATGTTATCAGTGATTTTATCAGTGATGTCATTTGAGATGTCATCAGTGATGTCATCAGTGATGTCACTAACCATGTCATGAATGATGTAATATGTGACATCATCAGCAGTGGATTGCGGGTGCGCGATATATAGTTAGCGCATCTAACTATATATGGAATTTCAATGGTTTTATGCGAGTAAAATAAGGTTTTGTAAATGCAAATCCCTAACTATATATGGCCTAAAACCAATGGTTTTTTCATTGAATTTTCAAGGTTTTGTAAATGCAAATTCCTAACTATATATCGACTATAACCTATGGTTTTTTCTGTGAATTTCAATGGTTTTTTAATAGCAAATATCAAAAGCTGTCAAATGTCAAGTACGTGATAGGTAAAAACGTTTTCGTGTTTATGCACGCTGATGTCCTTTGAACGCTGCCCCCCCCCACTCCCCTCTTTTCTGTTAGTAGTACTCTCTCTTTGCAGATAGTGAAGGGTAGTTAACGCAGACCATTACCCCCGTTGTAATCCGTCGTACCTGCTTGTCTCTCCATTTGATTGATTGTTATCCAAACATTTACTGTTTTAGAATTGGTTCTCTTTGGATCATTCTCTATTTACAAACAAGCACAAAGTCGCAATACTCTGTTTAGTCTTTGCAGATAGTGAAAAATCGTGTAAAAAAATAAAAGTAATCGAGCAAAATCAGTAGACCACTAATTCGATCTCTTTTTGACCTCGATAAAATACAAACATTAGGAACAACCCTTCATGAGAAATACGAAAATAGTGAAAAGAACTGAGCTCCACACCATGAGGGCTGCAAGACAGCTCGACTCCGCCACCCACCCCGTCCAAAATAACGACAAACCCTATGCAAATATTATAAATATAGACAACACACCAGCAAAGAAACAGGGTAAAACATTTGATTAAATAACTATTTACATAACTATTTTATACTTTTTATTGCCCGATCCGGCTAGCTCAATCGATCGAGCATGAAACTCATGCACTGATAGCAAGCGTTGAGAGTTTGTAAAACGATGGCTTCAGATTTTCCACATACGGTGTAGTGGCGCAAACTGGGAGGGGGCGTTTGGATTCTACCCCTTCCCCAAATAAGATTTTCATACGTGAATGTTCGTTCATGCTTTCTCTCCCTGAGTTGCTTCGATGTCACTGCCTTACACAAATGGCATAAGTCCTGGATGTTGAGTCCCATACTTCAGAGTTCTAAGCAGCGCTTGTAACAATGTTTAAACCTTATTTGCACTTGCTGCAGCTTCACTATTCAAAGTAAGTGGGGTCCGTTTGTGGACCTGACTGCATTGGAAAACAATGTGATACGGTGCCTCCCTAAACCGCTTGACGGAGGCCCCCGAGGGGCGGTGAGATGGCGCGGACTGAGAGGGGGCGCTTGGCTCCTGCCCCCTCCCCAAGTCGTGTTGTCCTGGTGTGGCCTGAGATCGCCCCCGGCATAGGCGGCCGGCTCCCGGGGTCCGGCAGATTTTTTTCCCTTTTGATGACTCTTCCATTCTGGACCTTGTCCCACAATCCGTTTGACCTGAAGAAATGCTGTCATGGGGCGCCCCTTTACCGTTTTAGTTGCCATTCCGCTCGCTTTTGCTACACTGTGCCTCTTCCGCCATTCAACTGTTTACCGCCCGCTCTTGCGACTACAGCGTCTCGCTCACCATGTAGTTGAGTTGCTCCCGCTCTTAAGATTTAACCGAACTTTTTGGACTGCTGAAAGCGGTTGTATTCCGACCGCTGGTTGGTGGAGACATTTTGACTATATTCTGGACCTGCATTGTCGCGTAATGCGTCATATGACGCGACGCGTTAGCGCACCCGGAAGTGCTCCGGTGCGCAAGGCGCAGCTTCCCGGAAACGATCCAGAGCGCGCCGCGCAGCGCATAACGTAAGCATAACAGGTCATGTGACTTGTTAATAAAACTTTTCATTGGTTCATTTTACTTTTGTTTTCCTAATGATGTAAGACTAGGTCATGTGACCTAAAAATAACACTTTTCATTGGATTAAAATTTTTTTTTTCCGAAACGATGAAAGCCCCACCTTGTTTCTGGATGTTTCAGACTGAAGCTGGCGTCACCATGAGAGCACCACTATCTCGTAGCTCAGTCGTGGCCATTCCGCAAGCAATCATGGCAGCCGCTCCCCACCGGAAGCCTGCGGGAGTCGACGGCCCCCAAGACTTTTGTACAATCTTCAAGGATGAGGGGACGCTTTCGAGAATGGAACCCAAGCCCTAGCAGACAAGCGTCCGAGTTCCAAGGTGTCCCAGGGCCATTTTACTGGACCAGGCCCAAATCCGAAGAGCCGGCCGCCATTTTAAGACTCCTGTGGCAGCCGCCTATCGCTGCACCGCAAGAGTGGGAGCAACTCAACTACATGGTGAGCGAGACGCTGTAGCCGTAAGAGCGGGCGGTAAACAGCTGAATGGCGGAAAATGCACAGTGTAGCAAAAGCGGGCGGAATGGCGACTGAAACGATAAAGGGGCGCCCCACTACAGCAGTCGAGCCTCCGCCATGTGCTTCAAAACTGCATATGTATCTCGTGATATCAAGGTTGGGCAACCAGTACACAACAAGCAGTTACGAGTCCCATTTACACCGGCGCCATTTTGGGCGCGGCCGAGCAGGTCCAGGATCTAGTCAAACATAACAAATGAGGCTGACGTCTCTGAAGCAGTTGACGAACAGTAGGACATAGCAAATAAACATGAAGTCTCTAAAGCTGTTAACTCACTGCAGGACAAAACAAGTGAACCTGAAACCTCTGGAATAATTGTCGCTCAAAAGAACAACACACAAAACTCTGTAGAGCCTGAAGAAAGAAACACAGAAGGGCACTGTAGTTTCAGACACACTTAACACTAATGACTAAACAAAGATATCGTCTGTTTATGAGGCAGGTATCATGTTCACAGAATTGACAAAGAAGTGTGCAGACACCAATGCTATTAAGAAACACAAGGAAATCCCTAACGCATCAGCATTCTCGGAAGAGATTGACACAGATAACATCTTAAGGAACAAAGAAAGACAAAATAAGAATGAGGAAGTTATCACTTTAGTTTTTTCATCAGCTAGCGACAGCAAGAAACATATTGTAATGGAGATTAGAGAGGCTACGGATGAATTATCAAAAATATCAAAGAAATGGCTACTCCCCCCTTTAGCAGATTAGCTAAATGTTTGCGTAATTTAGGCATAAAAGTTATATTATTGTTGTTGTTGTTATCGTTATAGTTCTGGTTAATTTCTTAAAATGTTTAAATATATTTACAGTTTTTGTTGCGTTCGTTATATTTAAATGTTAATAAAGTTATATTATTGTTGTTGTTATCGTTATAGTAATAGTTTTCTTTGTAGATGTTTTTCCATCACCCGCCCAGGATATCACCACTGTTCCCCATGTCATAAAACCTTAGGATGTTCATTAACTGAAACAGCTAATATGGGTTTACTTACAAGGGACATCTTTTGTTCTATTTTGTAAAGTAAAACTATTGTGAACGCAAGTATTATACATAGTAAGTGTTTAATATAGCATTTCTCAGTCATTGGTTAAGCAGCTAGGACCTGTTCACTCTTGACACCCCAGGTGCTGTGTATGTTGCACTATAGTGCTGCATAGAGAAAACGGACATCCCTATTGATGTTGATTTTTCATTATTGATTATTGTAAAGAAATGGCGACTCCCCCCTTTAGCAGATTAGCTAAATGTTTGCGTAATTTAGGCATAAAGTTATATTATTGTTGTTGTTGTTGTTATTGTTATAGTTCTGGTTAATTTAAAAAAATGTTTAAATATATTTACAGTTTTTGTTGCGTTCGTTATATCTAAAAGTTAATAAAGTTTTAAAATCTAACTTTGTTGGAGTGCTATATATTTTTAAAAAATCGGGTGAATGGGGCCTTGAATCGGGTTATTGTCATGTGTGGGCTTTGCAAGTGTACTGCTACAGGATCGGACATTTCAAACTCAAATGCACGTTCTTTTTCTTAACTTTCCGAAGCATGGAGCGCAATAGCAGGCAGAGAAAGGATGATGCACGTGTTGAACACTGCCTGGCCTGACAAGTTGCTGGCAGTGCCCCCCCGCCCGCTCCTGAAAGACGGCACACACACACCGCCGCCCCGAGTACTTCACAAATCTTTAAAAGACCATGCGCTTGTTCATGAGGCTTAAATGGTTTATCACCTCTTCTAGAACCCCTGCATCGACCCTCTGACATTTCCTGGAAGAATTAGCACGTAACACAATACCAAGCCCTGTCAGCTGAAACCCCTGAGAAATCATGGGGCATATTATCAAGGGGGTTTATTTCCGCTTTTTTGGCTTTAAAAGCCAAAAAAAAAGAGATAAAATTATCTCCCTATTACCAAGCTGTCGCTAACACCAGTTAGTGACAGCTAAAAGGAGATAGCGACCATCTTGGGCCCCGCTTTGCATGTCAGTGATATTTATCACTAATGACATGCAAAGTGGGCGTGCCAAGATTTTAGCGACTGGAAACAGTCCCTAACCATCGCTATCTCCTATTACCAACTTTTGGAGATATTCGCGCTAAGCGCGAATATCTCCAAAACCTAACACCTGCCCTGAGCAGTTTTTAGCCATGTTATCCAATGGAAAGTGGATAACATGGCTAAGAGCATTTGCTGGATAATGCATGAATATCGCTGACTTTTCAGCGATATTCATGCATTGCGGCCGTTTTTTATCGCATTTGCGATAAACCTTGCTAATAGCAAGGTTTATGTGCGATAAAATTCGCCGATGTGCGGCGATAATTTTTGTCTCTAAACAAGTTAGAGACAAACATTATCGCTAGTTGTTAGTAATATGCCCCCGGATTTTTCCTTGCAGGAATCGGGAGGCGAAAGACTAGCACTGAAATCAGTAGTCTCACGCCTGAATCAGGAGGGTTGGCATGTCTGGATACTCTACAGCTGGGGCCATAAACTACATCTGCAGGGCTAGGTGATAGCCTGGGTCCGGCATGGACAATCGGACACAGAGGAAGAGGAGTGTCAGAGGGTGCGGTAGTGAATAGGGTGAAAGGGTGGTGTCGATGCATGAGAGAGAGAGCGGGGGTGACCAGTGCGTGGGGGAGATGCTTGCGAGGGTGGGGAGCCGTGCTGAGAATCAACGGCGTGCAGAGAGTGGGCCTGGTCAAGGCATCTAAAATGGCTGCCGTACACAACAAAATTGTGGCATTGGACAAAAAGGCAAGATGGCGCAGACAATGTTTATCAATAAGGATTCATTTATAACAAAATATTTTATCGCAGTGACAAATTGGCGGTCAACACTTCCTGATTTCCATCGAATGAAACGTTAACAGACGTCACGCAGCAAAAAAAAAAAAAAAAGCTCACGCACAGCCGCTGGAAGAGATGTATCAACAAATATGAGCCTCCTCAGCCACCCTCAGAAAACATAAGGGGATTAAGATACGTCTCCCGCACCCCCTTATACCTAGTAATTTAATTAAAACGAAGCACAAAATGGCGAATTCCCGTTTCGCTACCAGTTTGCGGCCCAGTTCGCGGCCCGGGAAGCGCTTTTACCGTGAAAAATCATTTTTTTGTTATTTTCCCCACGGGACCCTTTAATAACCCCAACAACATTCCTAGGGGTCAAGAGGTGTATACCTTGCCCCCTTTCAATAAATTCCCCCTTCGTTTTTCACCTCTTCTTCTCTCTCGATCCTACCGAGAGATAAGATGGCGGCCGCTCCGGACTGTTTAGAATGTTGACAGACACCGGAGAGCCAATCAGCTTTCTGCGCGCAAAGTTCCGTTTCGCGAAAAGTAAGCGGACCGGAGCGCAGCCCGGAGCGCTGTTACAGATATATATCTTGTTTTGAACGTTAATTTCTCAAAAACTACTGGAGCACATATATTGAGACCTAGCAAAGGCACATCGGGTTAACAGTCCCTACAATTTTGCCAAGTTTCGTGCAAATCCATTCAGCCGTTCGAGCTAAAAGTGAGTCCAACCGCCCTATGGAAAAATGAATGGGAAAAACGCGTTTTGGGAACCCCCTTTTTTCTCAGCCCCCCCTTGACGAAACCCCACCAAATTTTCAGGGGCTGCTCAGAAACAGAATGTTCCATTTTCCTGAAAATTTCAGCCGATTCCGTCCACAAACGCCAAAGTTATTAGACATAGAATTTTCAAAAATCCCATAGGGAATTAATCCTAACTATATATACCTACTGGCGATAGCCAGTAGGTTATATATATATATATATATATATATATATATATATATATATATATATATATATATATATATATATATATATATATATATATATATAGATATATATATATATATATATATATATATATATATATCTATATATATATATATATATATATATATATATATATATATATATATATATATATATATGTATATATATATATATATGTATATATATATATATATATATATATATATATATATATATATATATAAAAGCCAAATCCTGGAAAGGAGAGCACAGTCCTATTGCTCGAACTGCATACTGCCACACACCAGGAACGGACCACCACGAAAGGTTGGAATTTTAATAGTGCAGTTTATTTAGCCATTCCACAACATGACGCGTTTCAGCAAGGTTTCCCCTGCCTTGATCACATGACGTGTTTAGGAAAATAACACCCATATATACCATGAAACGATATAACCCCTCCCATCCTTTACATGGACAGAAAAAGCAGACTATATCACATATAAAGTGCAATGTGCAAACAGTCAAAAATATTATTGGAACAACGCAGTCCTTTCAAGAACAGTAATTCACCAAATCGTATTTACATTTGTTTTTAAACAGAATTACCATATTTGTTCCAGGTAAATGGAAAAAAAAAATATTAAAAAATTATATTATTCATAACTTGTATTCCAGAATGAAAATCCATATATATATATATATATATATATACATCTCAGCGACGGCTCGTGGAGGGAGTTACGGTGGGGCAGGAAGGCAGGGAGGGGGAGGGGCAGGGTGGAGGTTGCTAAAAACCGGCATATGGATAATTGCAGGTAAGTAAACAATGTAATTAATAAAACGAATTTCGTAGTGCGCCTTGCATCGCAAAATGCAATGCAGTGCGAGCTACGAAATTCGTTTTATTAATTAAATTGTTTACTTACCTGCAATTATCCACATGCCGGTTTTTAGCAACCTCCGCCCTGCCCCTCCCCCTCCCCGCCCTCCTGCCCCACCGTAACTCCCTCCACGAGCCGTCGCTGATACATCTATTGTCTGCAAATTTGTGCATGCACACAAATCCACACACCCTCATTAGCATGTTTTTATCTCCATAAATACTCAGCATATATTGTGCATAGACTTGAGCAGGGATATACGTCATCCTCGTGTTTTCTTATAAACAGCTTCTGTCATCACAGATAAGTGGGTACACACATCACCACAGAAGGGTAAGCACACACACCAACAGCATGTTATTCTTCATGTAAACTATACATCTATTGTCAGCAGATTTGTGCAATATTGAGAACTTCAAAATAAAAAAGTTGCTTTGATAAAAGTATTTATTAACTCATTTATTTTAGAATTTTCGACACGCACCTAGTCACATGTATCAAAATTTGTAATAACGCAATTACCTTATTGCGATCTTCTGCTAATCCTAATTAGGGAATTGTTATTACAAATGTATAAAACTCCAAGAGTTTCATATATACTGATTCGTAAGGGCTTGCAAATTGACCTACCTCATTAATGTTAATGAGGTATGGTCGCAAATTGCGACCCTCGCTAGGAATCATTCAAATCACGTGGATGGTGCCCTGCTGGGGTCTGTGATCATGTCATGTCCATGAGTGCTTTTAAATAAAGCAATGTTTGTTTTACAATGCAGCCCATTTTCCTTAAAAGAAAACGGGTTGCATTTAAAAAAAAAAGAAGAAGTTTTCATTTCTTAAGAGCAGGCAGTGATTCATGAGATCACTGCCTGCTCTTAAAACGTTTTTACAACCATTCTGAAAGGGGAAGGTGTCTCTTGGGGAACCCTAGCCATTTGCGAATGGGTTACTGCCAACTTGAAGTTGGTGGTAAATTGTGAATGTTTTGCAACGGCATTTACGGTCAAAAAACCTTATTACATACCGCTGCAACTCGCTATTTGGAAGGGACAGGTTACCGAATCGCAAAACAGGGTTTGATACATGTAAAAGCCTTTTTTGCGTTCACAAGTGGTCCGATTATGCAAATCAGCCCGTTAGCGAACGCAAAGTTGGTTGATACATATGGACCCAAAACCTTTAGATGCATGACAGTAATTTTGGTAGGCGAGCACTGGTAAAGCCTAAGGTAGGATAATGTACAGCATAACTCTGCACCCGGTAACACACAAGGCTATCAGCAGGTTTGACAAGTTCTTTATAGACAGGTTTCCTTGAAGAGTCATATTTTCTCTGCTCTTCAAAAATTTTAGCTCTCATACCGGTCTTCTAGATTAGCATGTATTTTTTTGTGATAATTATTATCATTACAATTACTAATATTCTTATTGTGATTGTTAGTCATCCTTGGCTATTGTCCACAGTAGCACTCCCAAAATATTAATGTTCTTGCATTTCATACAGTAACTAACTGACACGGAAAATGCTACAGCGATAACTTAATGCTGCACTTCTATTCTCTTTCTGTGAAATATTGTCTTCGCACATTCATACATTTGATGTTCTGAGACCACTCTTTTTGTTGATAACAGAACCACTCTCAAACTTTTATATTAGGCAGAGGTGAGCAACAGACCTGCATAACACCTAACTTCCAAGCAGTACTAAAATGAATCAACCACCAGACAAACAACAAACCCTAAAAGAATGTATCTCTTTAACTGTATCTGGAACTGAGTGTCCTTTTCGCCTCTCAAGTCTGTGCAAAAGAAATGGGGTGGGATCTCAACACATTTTTGGTTGAAGGTATTTCATGCCCTTGAGGTAAGATAAGACCGTGCGTGGTGCAAATACTTTTCATCACTGTCGTGAAATCATGTTAATGAAAGTTGTATTATGTGGCAAGTATGCTTGTGCATATTTGTTGTGTATATCTGGTTGTGGTGGTGATACGTTCTGTATATTGAAACTGTTTTCGTGCTACCATTTTTATAATGTGAAGTGTTTTTTCTGTGGTTATTGTGAAAGCTGTCGTGAACGGCCTCTCTCTCGACTAACGCTGGGACGCCTCGGGTTGAAATGAGCTACATATATCCATAACCAGGCGCGGTTCGTCCATTGGGGCGTGGGGGTGGATGCATGAATGATGTATGGATGGATGCAAGGTGGGTCGGGCTCGCTCGCTGCGCTCGCTCGCTGCGCTCGCTCGCTGCGGTGCAATATGTAAATTAGTTTACGCCTCACCACTTTCAAATGTCACCAGCTGCCCCTGTCCATAACATACCATAACATTGTGCAGCATTTTGTTTTAACTATTTTGTTGTGTGGTGCCTTTCTATGTTTGAACTGTGTTGTTATGTTGTATGTTATTTATGTTATGTTATTGTGGTATGTTCTGCTTTTTACTGTAGATATGTCAACAAATGCAGTTTCATTTCCAGGCAAAACCAGCATGTCTGCAGTGATGAAATAGCTCTGCTCCACCTCTTCTCTTCAACCATTTAGGATACTTGACACTCCATTATGTGGCAGAGCCTGTGCCTTAGATTGGCACTTTCAGTGTTTATTTCATGTGATGCGGCCCAGCCTTTGCATGCTTGATCCTTAAATTAGAGTGTCTCGGAGGCACGGTTTGGCATCCGCGACCACTAAACCATTGCATTTCATTTGCTCCTTGAATAGTGCCCCCTCAACTGTTAGTCACGATGACTCAGTGACAGAAGTTCAATGAAATACACCGCTGCTGTCGTGGCTTGAATTTATGCCAGAGGTTTTAAGAGCTGTTTATCTGCAACGCTGTCTGCTGGCCAATCCAAGGTAAATCGGGCCAGAAACTGGAAAATATCTCAGCTTCTACGTTTCGAGCAATGTGAACCTTTTCATAGGATCACAAAAACTGAACAGCCTGGCTAAGTTATGGGGCAAAAGCCTAGACTTATTTCTTTTCAGACTGGATTAATGATTTAGTAACCAACATTTACAAATGCAGCAGGATTGATCTTGTCCAACCCTCTCATCAAGACATGGAAGTCAGTGCACTCTTGCGTGCACAATCTTTTCACTTCGTATCCCTGATTCTGTGACAGTTCCTTCCAGGTGGACTCAGAGAAAGGAGCTGCAAGTATGCTTTTGTGGATGACCTCTGACAGTAATGAGCATCAGTTTTCCCCCACAGCAATGTCTGGATGTCTGAATGTAATATGCATTAATGGCCATGTCAATAACAGGCATCAATGGCTCCAGAGACAGTGCTTACATTGTAAAAAAAGAAGTGCAGGTGCTGAAATTTTTTCCAAGGAGGCCACAGCTCACTTCTTCCTCCTGTGAGCCCCACTTTTAACACTCTCACTGCCTCAGTCTCTATCTTTTAACCTTGATCTTTTGCCTGTCCCCTAAGTCTTTGCTCTAAGAGTCTATCCTCTCACCTATCTAATTGTTTTCTATCATCTTTGTCACACCTAGTGTGTTACTTATTCCCTGTATTTCTGATTTGCCCTCTATTCATTCTAGGCCTGCCCTTTTCCCTCTTCACTTTTATCCATGCTCTGCTCTCTCTCCCCTCGATCTTGACTCTTTACTATCACTCTTCTAGAAGTGATTAGCTGTGTCTCTGTTTTATCATTTGTCTGCTTTTTTTCCTCTATCCTGTCCTCTACATCCTTCCATTCTATCTTTTCTCTTCTTAATGCTCTCTTTTTCACATCATGGCTGCTTTCTCTTTGTATCTGATTTGCTCTCCTTTTCTTCTACTTAGCTCCATCTTATCTCTCTCCTGTTGTTTCTTTCTCCTCTTTACTCCTGCTCTCTATAACACTGCTGCTGCCTGTTACCCCTGTCGTCAGCCTGTATATTTCCCTGCTATTTTGAACTCTGCATTTTCCTGTTGTCATTCCTAAAGAAGTGGAAGATGGCGTGTTTTACTTTCTTACCTACACCGAGTGCAAAAACAAAATGTACACCAAATGAAAATGCTTTTTTTGCATATATTAATCAGTGCTGTAAAACTGCGTTTATTGCGGAGCAGACGGCTGCTCGAGCACAGCAGGTGATGTCACTGCTAGTGCTGACTGTAATTAGTAGGTCCAGGGATGGCGACAGCATCGGCATCCACTGCTCAGCTTGCTGTGACCCTGCCTGCTATAGCACAGGCATTGTCCCCAGCCGTAATGCTGCCAATGCTGGTAAGTATGGCTGTGGGGCCTACTGGACTCACGCACGCTCAGCAATTACCATGCTGGGGTGCAGCGCACAAATTCTACAGGTGATGCATTGGCGCAAAAAAAGTTGTGTTGGGCCACAGCCGCATCGAGCACGTTGAGGATAGCAGCGATGCAGGGCTGCAGGATGTGCTACTCTGGCTATGCAGCAAGTGGAAAGTCCACACTTACTTTCATTTATTGTTCCTCAAGAGCCATCACTCCCAAGTTCCAAATGCGCTCTCGCAGCTTCCTTGCCTCAACTCTGCCATGAGCCAGCCCCCAGCTACAATTATCCAATGGGAGGCTTAGGCTCAGGCAGTGGCAGGGTGCAGCAGACTTGGGGAACTGAATCCAAGCCATAGCTTGTCGATGACTTCTTGTATTTGTGATCGGCGTGATGACATCATCAATAACGTGGTGATACACAATCATGCCTGCCTGGACAGGTGTCTGCTGACCTGTCTATGAACATTAACCAGCCAGTCACCATGAAATGTATGTTGTTTCTTTTAATTTGAACTAGCAGCCCGTCGCGACCTTGTCCAGGAGCTTTCAGGCTTTCACCTACCCCCGCCTGCCCCGACATTGCCCAGCAGCCCATGCCCCCGCCCTCCCTGTCCCCCGCCTGCCACCTGGCCCGACCCTCACGTGGCCTGAGTCAATCCCCGTCCCCGTCCCCCGCCTCACCCGACCCCCGCCTGCCCCGACATTGCCTTTTGTCCATTCCCCGCCTGCAGCCCGTGCCCCCACCTGCCCCGTCCCCCGCCTGCCACCTGGCCCGACCCTCGCGTGGCCTGAGTCAATCCCCGTCCCGTCCCTCGCCTTCCCCGACCCCCGCCTGCCCCGACATTGCCTTTTGTTCATTCCCTGCCTGCAGCCCGTGCCCTCGCCCGGCCCGTCCCCCGCCTGCCGCCTGGCCCGACCCTCGCGTGGCCTGAGTCTGTCTCCGTCCCCGTCCCCCGCCTTCCCCGACTCCCGCCTGCCTCGACATTGCCTTTTGGCCATTCCCCGCCTGGCCCGACACCCGCCTGCTTACCTTTTCCGCCGCTCCTGAGTTCACAGCTCCTCGCCCCTCTGCTCCTCACCGCTGGTCCGCCGCCTCTCCTCCCCCGCGCCATGTCCGCCTCTCCGTGCTGCTCTTCCCGTGACCGCTCCTCCCCCGCGCCATGGCCGGAGCTCCTCTGACGCTGCTCTGACGCCGCTCCTCGACGTGAGCACGCACGTCGCGGCCGGCGCTACTTTGGGGTGGACTACTTTTTTTTAAATATTAATTTTTTAAATAAGGTTTATTTTTAAACTTTATATAGCCTATAACCATCTACACACCCTGACGATTTCTACGGTGTATCGGGTGTGTAGATTGGCGCAGTGGTTCCGGAGTTTACCCGCCTCAAAGCCTGAAACTTTCTCCTTTATTATAGTAGTATAGATTTCAACAATTAATATTGAGACCACCACCTGCAGGGTCAGAAATTGTAGCCCCGGCCCTGTGAAAGAAGTGCCGCTGGTGAGCACCTGAAAGCACCTGCTCAAATTAAGCACTTTCCAGAGAGCATATATTTGTATGAGCTGTGTACTCGGTATTATATGTTGTAAGAAATTAGGTTATTGATTGAAGGGGTCAAAATCCTACTCAAGCAGCAATTACAGTCCTTGCCAAGGTGAGTCACTGAATGTCATTACATTAATCTGTGCTTAACCCTCCAGTAGTTTGGCACAAAAACAGACAAGCTTAACCTAGAGGCACTGTGCTAAGTATTTATGCAGAACCCAAACAGTAATAAGGTGAATACACAACACAAGAAAATTGCAACACCAGTTTAGAAAATTAGAGAAACTTTCAATAAATACAAATCACAACAAAATTAATTAATCCAATCAGTAGAAGTGAAACTATGGATGTTTAAAAGATTTTAATTAAACCTAGTACTTGTAAAATCAAAGCATCAACCGCAGGTTTCTGGTTGCACAAGACCGGAGCAAAGTCAAAAGTTAAGGCTGGCCGCTACGGTGTGCATTTCAGACACATGAGGTGGATTGGACCCGGTCTCAGCTTAAATTTCAGACTTGGAAAAAATTCTGTGGAAAAGTCCAGAAGAGATTTGAATTCAGTGGGGAAAGGCAGCAGACTGTGTTCAAAGAGAAGTCACCATTGTCACCAGGGAGCACTGGATGGGATCTTGCTAAAGCTGTTGACAACAGCAGGAAAAAGCTCAGAGAGGGAGAAATCGCAAAGCCAAGAAGGTCATTGACTTTGAAGAGGCAGTTGTCACCATTAAACCTGGTGAAAATATTATCTTCGGACTTAAGCAACAATTGTTTTGAAGTTGAAAACTTCCAGCGAGATAAAGCTGCAAGCCATAGACAAAGAGGGTTACACAGGGCCCAATACCATCATTCGGAGGTCCAGCTGATCAGGATTTGCTACTGCTGAGTTGAACGTATCAGGAGCTACTGCTAAGTCAGACCGACTGGCAATGCACCTCAGGCAGACTAGCTGGCAGGTACGTCCCAGTCTTCTGTTGCTTCTTCTGCCACTTTTTGGTGAACATGTTTCTTAGTCCCAACTTTTAAGGTTAGGCAGAAGCAGCACCTCTAACCGTATATCTAATGGTCCATGACCTAAGGGGCAACACTTGTGCGGTTAGAACGCAATCCAGCAGAGTCCAGGTGCAGGGTTCATAGTCTCTGAGGATTGTTTGCCCCTGTATCACCCACAAGAGGCCAGCCAACTAGCCCTTTCAGTAACTCTGGTAGTCCTGGGTTTAAGGAGATGGCCCTCTCTCTTTCAGCATGCATCAAGGGAGGGCCCCCAAACAGTAGGGCAGTCATCTGAAGAACAAGGCAGGCCTCAAGCAGCAGGGCAGTCCTCAGAGAACAAGACAGTCCTCAAGCAGCAGGGCAGTCCTCTGAAGAACAACGCAGACCTCAAGAATCAGAGTACATGGCAGCCCTCTGAATGCATACACAGGTTCAGGAGTGTACTGAAGAGGTGGTTCAGGATGTCCAATATTTATACCTAGTTCCAGCCTTTGAAGTGAGGGTGATATTCTTTCTGCCCCCACCTATGATTCTTGAAAGCTCTTCCCTTCCCCTATCAAGGCTCCAAGTAGCCCAGGGTGACAAACAATTGGTGCCAGGTTCCTTTGTGTGTGTGTGCACTGGAGGCAGCAATTTGAAATGTATGTTAGGCAGGGAACAGCTCCACCTTGCATCCTGCCAAAACCCAGTCCTCTTTTTTCTCACTATCTGGAATAAATACAAAGAGGCCAACTGCAAAGCATTTCATAGTCATGTGACTCAGGACACAGGACCAGACAGGAAACGGGTAAGACAAGAAAATGCAAAGTTTTCTGAAAGTGGCATTTTCAGAATTGTGACTTAAAATGTAACTTTACCATGAAAGAGGATTTTATATTACAATTCATTTGAGTCTAACTATGACTTTTCTATTTTCTCCCAATCAAGAGTTTGCACCTACTAAATGTAATGAGGTAACCCAATGTTATCCAATGGGAGAAAGAGGCCTTACATTTGTGAAAAACAAGTCTAGGATATTTTTACATGCCAGTATTACACACGGTTCTAGTACTAGAAGAAATGTGATCTACATTTCTTGTACAGTATTAGCTTACTTTAAAAACTTAATCCACTGCCCACTTGAAGATAGATCTGAATGTTTCAGAGAGGGCTGTGAATTCTTCACGGGGAGAGGCAGAACTATGGCCAATTGTCCCCCTAAGTATTACTACACAGGAGGTAGATCTTGCTATTAGGACTAGCAAGGGAGCGAAAGCTCCGGGCCCTGATGGGGTGCCCATTGATCTATATAAGGCAGACATAACATTGTGGGGCCCTGTCCTGACAAAGGTCTTTAATGCAGCAATTATGGATTGTACCCCGCCCACATGGGGGGAATCCGTAATTATCCCGATATATAAAAAGGGGGATAGGTTGGTTGCTATAAACTACCGACCTATCTCCCTTTTAGACTCGTCACTGAAAATCATGAGCCGGGTGATGTTGGCCAGGCTTGAAGAGTGGGCTGAGGGCAGTGGTATCCTTGCGCGGTCCCAATTTGGATTCTGAAAGGGCTTGGGAACCGTTGAACAATGCATAAATTTAGATCTTCTAATAGGGAAGTATACCCGTACTAAGCAGGGTTTGCTCTTTCTCTGCTTTGCTGACCTAGCGCGTTTGATCTTGTTGACCACGCGCTGCTCTGGTCAACCTATTATATCAAGGTGCCCCGCCAGAGATTGTTTATTTCTTGGCCAGATTCTAATTATATTCTAAATTATCTGCACGTATAAGGTATGGCCAAGGGGGAGAATGTACAGACCGTATTAGTGTTAATTTAGGTAATAGACAGGGCTGTGTCCTCGCGCCCCTTCTTTTTTCCCTTTTTATTAATGAAATAGATTCTGTACTTAGGCAGGTTAATTCAGATGCTCCATTGGTAGACGGCCAGGCTGTACCCCTACTGCTCTATACCGATGATTCGGTGCTTTTATCCAGAACTCCATGTGGCCTACAGAGAATGATGGACAAGTTTGCGGGTTTTATTAAAGGGAAAAAACTTAAAATCAACAATACCAAAACATTCATCATGCCCTGTGGGAAAAAAATGAGGAAGCTGAAAACTTTTAATATAGAGGGTCAAAAAATAGAAATAGTAAACAAATTTTGTTATTTGGGTATAACATTCAGTAGTAACGGCATATGGTCGCGAGAGATATCTAATGTAAAAACCAAGATGTCTAAAAGTGCTCACAGAGTTTTTAAATTTGAGAATAAGCTTGGCGACCGTCGTATATCTGATATGTTACACATATATCGCTGTAGATGAGTTGCAATTGCGCTCTACGGATCCGGTGTTTGGGGGTACTGTCGCCATGGGGATCTGCAAATTGAAGAAAACAGTTTCTTAAAAAGATTGTTATGTTATCAGCTCCCACCGTGTTAATACACCAGGAATTGGGCCTGGAATTTTTATCTGATTTAATTTACCTAAGACCATTGTTGGTGTGGAGAGCAATTTTGTATAAGAAAGAAACTAGTTTTACAAGGTGTATTATTAGGTACTGCCTCCGCCTAGACAAAAGTTCACTGATCCCTTGGATCAATTATGTTGTGACAACTGCCAGGGATCTTTTTGACTTTAATCTTATGGAGGATCCAGAAAGTTTTTCTGATATCCCAAAGAAATAGCTTAAGTGCTCTTACTTACATAAGAAAGGCCTAGTGCGTCGAGACGCTACTATGCTATTATCTACCCCTCAGTACTACTACTCCAATAGGGGCACATTTGGCTTTCCTAAATATCTAAAGGTAGTCTCCCGACCATCACACCGTTTTATTCTTATTAGATTAAGATTTGGAATTGTCCACCATTTGGTGGCGTTTCCTATCATGAAGAACTATCCCTCTATACCTTGCCCCTGGGATGGGGTCACCAAACAGAGCACTATTCACTTTCTGTTGCTATGTGATCTCTATAAGCATCTTCGTATTGTTTACTTAAAACCCCTATTTTTAAAAAGAGCAATTACAACTGTAAAATCGGCTATGAGGCTGCTGTTTTCCTTAGATGATTCCGATATTTTCTTTTTTACAGCTATGTACATCCTGAAATCTATGGCTGCTAGGAAAAGTATGGTTTTTTAAAACATTTTGTATTCCTTATACCATTGTACTGTACCATATCGGTATCTGTTTTTATTCCTTTTTAACCATCTTCTTTTTCTATCCATTAACTGTCTTCATTTTTATGGCGCAATTATATCAGAGCTTATCATTATGATTGTATATGTATATATTCTGTATGTTTTTATGATTGTTTTTTCTTAAATAATCGAATAAAGCTTTGAAACTGAAACTGAATGTTTCACTCACAAATCATTACCAGTACCTAGAGCCACTGACAGGGCTACAGTTGTCAATTTTAGTTAAAAGGAATACTACCATTGCAGGCAAATAGTGGCAGGTCTTTATCAGTGAAGAGCACTGGCCAGGACTTAATAGAAACATGTTTGCATAAGTGTTAGTGAAGGGACTGCTTACTTTAGTGCAATGAAAGTTTACTTATCATGCATTCAGTCTGAGTAAGTAATTCCCCTTAAAGGATAGAGAGCTTCAGCCTGAATACAATACAGAGCAGCTTAGTATGATTCAGGCTTCCATTAAGGAGCCGCAACAGAGCTCAGCACGCAGTATTCCACTTGAACTAATTAGCAGTTATTAAAGTTCAGTATCAGAAATGTCATTTACAATAATGAGCAACTGTTGTAGCTCTGTCTTAGGCCTTTTAATTGAAATGAGGAGCACCTAATCGAGCATAAGGTAGGTCACCTAACTGCAGTAAAGTGCCGCAGTCATTTTCCGGTGTCATGCAGTCAGTCCACATGCTGCAAAATAGCCACAAAACTAGAATGCAAGTACAGTGCTATGCTCTGTGTGCCTATTATAATCAAACATGCTGGGTGGTGTGCACACATAGTCACAATTGAAGACAAAAGTCAAAGTTTGAGTACCAGTTTGCCCTTAGAGCCTAGAAGGACATCTGCAGATGCAATCTGCACCAAAAGAAGAGTTTGAGGAAGACTACTTCAGCACTCTTGAAAAGGCCAATCTCTTATGGTAGTTGAGCTCAGAATCAGGGCATCAAAGGGTAGTGCGTTTGAGAAGGATGGAGAGGAGTGGAAAAAATGAGTGGGTAAAGTCTCCAGAGGAGAGAAGGGATCCCCTAGAGAGAGTCTTCTCTAAATGAATGCAGTTCAGAAAGTATTGTTTACTCCCAAACCCAGTCCCCTGAGGACCTCAAGGACAGACAGTCTGAGTAGGAGCTGAGGCCACAGCTGACCAAGCTGGGTGCAGAGAAGAGAAAATGTGAGGGTAAGGGAACCTTGGAGGAGACAAGGGTCTTGCTTGCTGGAGTGTTAAGGAGGTGCACTTGAAGGCTAAATAGGTGTTAGAGTCAAGCAAAAATGGTGTGAGCACTACTACTATATCCACTGGATACGAAAGAGTTCATATATTCAGAGACTTGGTGCCTGACTTTAAGGAAGGGTTCGATATAGGCAGGCTATTTCTGCTATAGTTGAATGGAATCCCTATATTCCCTTTTGAATGTAGTGGAGGGATACTGTAATGCTCATATAGTTCTTCAGATCTACTTCTACCCACTTTTCAAACTGTCCAATTGAAGGCAACATATCTTCCTTCATACAGCTACCATGTTAGAGAACATCTAAATTTTTATAGTACACATTATTGTATTTAAGATATGATGTAACTTTTTTACCTTATTTACATCCACTAGTTCCTGCCAGATTTGTTGTTTTTAGTGGGCACATCATTCACTAAAATAACAAGTGGTTCTTCCACATTTGTCTCCACACCCACAGTTTCAATATTGAGTTTCATATCTAAAGGAAAAGACACATGTGTACCCTTTCTAAAGCCCAGTGGATAATAGAGTTTGCTTCTCTCAGAAAATAATGCAAGTGATCCCATGGATATGCGGCACAACTTAGGGTTATAAACCAAGCTAGTCTTCCTAAATTTCACAAAATGGACTTGTGCTCAACATGATGATAATTCCATTATTCATTCATACCAATATTTGCAAAGGTAAAGTAAATTGACAGTAGCACTGCAAGCATATGGGTGGGGGCCCCACCGTATCAACGTATTTCTGGAAAATAATACAAATACTATTGCACTCCCATTTATACACAGAAGCAGGACCATGCCTTCCTTGAACCTCTTCACCTACCTCTTCCTCTTTATTTCTAGGAACCATCTCTTCTCTTGGAATGACACTACTGTCTGTTACTTCATAACAACTGCCAGTTGCTTCAAATTCATACACTAATGCATCACCTTCTCGTTTTACTGTCACTCACGTATTATATAAAATTCTGTATTATTCTATTGTTAAGCATTCTTATTCAAAATTATTTCAATTATAACCATTTTACTTTTTAATCTGACCTATTCATGCCACGTTCCAAATTTGGAGAGGTAAAGTAAATAGACAGCCGCAGTGTAAGCATTTGTATAAGTTCCTACATTATTTAATCAAAAGTTCAAGTTTCAATGAGTTTCTGTATTTGTAAACAGTTAAATAAGTTATGTTATGTTTGTTTGATAGTGGGATTAAACTGTATTCTAATATGTTAATAAAGTGTGATTGTAAAGTTATAAATATATTTATCATTCATTTAACTTAAGGGTCACAAACACAACCATACAGGTACTAATACTTGTATTCACACACATATAGAGTAATTCACACAGGTATTGGCATGCACACACTGTCACACACCCACTCAAAAACCCAATCAGTCATTAATAGACCTATTTATAAATTCAAAGATCTACTTACGTACACATAGTGTGCCGTTTTAGTTTTTAATACTATTTTATGGTTGTTTTTCCACAACTGATCAGTGATAATTATTTCAACAGTACATTATTTGTGGTGTATAAGTATGCAATAGTAGAATGGGAAACAGATGCACATTTTTACAGTGACAAACGTGGCATTTTGCATAGTGAGTAATCAACTCACTCAAATCTTCACAGTATGCTGGTATTATGATGACTGCAGTTGGTGAAGGTTATCCCAACAGTGCTATAGAGGGGGAGCATTCTTCTGCACCTAGTATCTCCTGCATCATTCAGTTGTACACCTTTCATGATTTTTTTAAGTGCTTCCAATTGGAACTTGTCACCTGTGAATACTTCTTGGCAGTGCTGCAGGGTAACTATATGCAATTACACTTCATATATTTATCTGAACATTTTACCCTAAGGTATTGTAAATTGTTTCCAGACATCCCTTTCTTTTGTAGTTGCTAATGTAAAGATTATACCTGTATGTGTTTGAAGTGGTTGTACACAAATCTGTATTTGTAAATAGTTAAATATGTTGTGTTATGTTTATTTGTTTATTTGAAGTGAGTACAATGCACAGTATTTCTTAAATGTAATGAGATAGTGTACAGTTTTTCCTAACTGTTCAATGATGACTGCTTAAAAATTACATTATTTGCTGTGTATGAGTAAAGAAGCCAAGAACAGTAAAAAAGGGAAAATAAAATTCGTATTTATATTAATTCATAATTTTACAGTATGAGAAATGTCTACTTACTACTTAGATTTAAGTATTTATACATTTTTGAAATTGTAAATTACTTTTGAATTATATTATTTGTAAAACTAATAAGTATTTCAGTTTTTTTCTTTTAAAGCCTATCAATGGTATCATCCATACACTTTACTAATTAATTATTGCAGTGTTGTTGCATAACTGTAGATTTTGAGAATGCGCACCGAAGGACAGATTGCTACAGTAACTAACACACCAATGCACACATCAGCACAGCAGCCTACACACCAAACTACACACAGATAGATGTACTCACACACACAAGCTCAAACTGATACAGCCACTAACACATCAAGGCACACATCAGTACAGTTACTGGCCCACCCAACGACACACTATTACAGCCACTGACACATCCAGTGAAAAACTAATGCATGAAATAATACACCTGAGGACACAGTGACACACCCAGGGACTTACTAATACAGACACTCACACATCCAGGAATATAGCAATGCAGACACTTTCACAGCCATCCAAAATATAATGTATCTAACAACACACCCAGGCCCACACTGACATACATATGGAGAGAGTCAGAGACTTAGCAATGCAGAGACTGGCACACCAAGGTATACAGCAATGAAGACACTGACACACCCAGCCAAACATCAGGCACACACTGATTCACAGAGTGAGATACCCAGAGACTTACTAATGCTGACACTGTCACACCCAGGCATAGAGCAATGCAGACACTGAGACACTTAGCCAAACACTAATTGTTAGAACCAGAGGTCTCTGGTTGGCACAGGTATGCACTTGTGACAAGCAAGGACCCTCAGCTCCACGTCAGGGCAAGGGAACTACTCCTTTGAATGACCCCTGCTCACCCTCTAGGTAGTGTGGCGCGAGCAGACAAGGCTAATCCTCAGGGCGATAGTAAGTTAAGCATTCATGACCACACACCGTAAACCCACTGACCCACCACAAATGGACACCAGTCATATGGCTGTATCAAAAATACGTATACTCAGCAAAACATCGGAGGCACATCAGCAAAAAGTGAAAGGGAGACTCACGCCAAGGTGCCAGGTCTAACACTAATGCATCCACTAAACACTCAGGCAAACATAGATGAACACATTGTCATACCCAGGGACTTGCCAATGCAGGCACAGACAACCAGGCAAACAGCAATGAAGACACTAACATACCCAGCCAAACATCAAGGCATCTAATAGAACACCCAGGCACACACTGATGCACACAGTGAGACACCCCTAATGCAGACACTGACACACCCAGGCATACAGCAATGCAGACACTGAGAAGCCCTGCCAAACACTAATGCACCCAATAACACACCCAGACAAACACAGATGAACATACTGACATACTCGGGGACTTGCTAATGCAGACACTGACACACTGAGGCATACAGCAATGCAGACACTGACACTGACACCCAAACACCAATGTATCCAATAAGACATCCAGGCACACACTGAGACACCTAGAGACGTATCAATGCAGAAACTGGCACACCCAGCCATACAGCAATGCAAACTCTGACACAGCCATACAAATACTATACTTCCAATAACACACCAAGGCACACACTCACGCACACACTGATACACCCAGAGACTTACCTATGCAGACACTGACAAACCCAGGCATCGATCAATGCAGACACTGACACAGCCATCCAAACACCAATACATCCCGTAACACACCCAGGAACACACTGAAACACACACTGAGACTCTGAGAGATTTACCAATGCAGACACTGACACAATTAGCTATACTGCAATGCAGGCACTGACACATTCTGCCAAACACTAATGTATCCAGTAATACACTGAGGCACACACTGATGCACACACTGACATATACAGGGACTTGCCAATGCTGACACTGACACACCCAATCATACAGCAAATCATACACTGACACAGCCACCCAAACACCAATGCATCCAAATAGCCAACCAAGCACATACTGACACACACAGAGACTTATCAATGCAGAAACTGGCACACCCCGCCATACAACAATGCATACACTGACAGAGCTATCCAAATACTAATGCATCCAATAACACACCAAAGCACACACTAATGCCCACACTTATACACCCAGAGACTTACTAATGCAGACACTGTCACACCCAGGCATAGAGCAATGCTGGCACTGAGACGCTTATCCAAACACTAATGCATCCAATAAACACTCTGGCAAACATAGATAAACACATTGACATACCCAGGGACTTGCCAATGCAGACACAGACACAACCAGGTAAACAGCAATGAAGACACTGACACACCCAACCAAACACCAAGGCATCTAATAGAACACCCAGGCACACACTGATGCACACATTGAGATACTGACACACGCAGCCATACAGCAATGCAGACCCTGAGAAACCCAGCCAAACACTAATGCACCCAATAACACACCCAGACAAACACAGATGAACACACTGACATACCCAGGGACTTACTAATGCAGACACTGACACACTGAGGTATACAGCAATGCAGACACTGACACAGCCACCCAAACACCAATGTATCCAAAAGGACATCCAGGCACACACCGAGACACCCAGAGACGTATCAATGCAGAAACTGGCACACCCAGCCAAACAGCAATGCAAACTCTGACACAGCCATACTAATACATCCAATAGCACACCAAAGTACACACTGACACACACACTGATACACCCAGAGACTTACCAATGCAGACACTCACGCACCCGGGCTTTGAGCAATGCAGACACTGACACAGCCATCCAAACACCGATACATCCCATAACACACCCAGGAACACACTGAAACACACACTGAGACTCTGAGAGATTTACCAATGCAGACACTGACACACTTAGCTATACCGCAATGCAGACACTGACACATCCTGCCAAACACTGATGTATCCAGTAATACACTGAGGCACACACTGACATATACAGGGCCTTGCCAGTGCTGACACACACCGAATCATACAGAAAATCCAACAGTGACGCAGCCACCCAAATACCAATACATCCAAATAGACAACCAGACAAACATTGACACACACACAGACTTAACAATGGAGAAACTGGCACACCCTGCCATACTACAATGCATACACTGACAGAGCCATCCAAATACTAATGCATCCAATAACACACCAAAGTTCACACTAAACACCCACACTTATACACCCAGAGTCTTAACAATGCAGACACTGACACAATTAGCCACACAGTAATGCAGACACTGACACAGCTAGCCAAACACTAATATATCCAATAATACACTGAGGCACACACAGATGCACACACTGAGACACAGAGAGACTTACCAATGCAGACACTGATACACTCAGCCATACAGCAACGTAGACACTGACACAGCCATCCAAACACCAGTGTATCCAATAACATACCCAGGCACACACTAAGACACCCAGAGACCTACTAATGTAGACACTGGCACACCCAGCCATACAGCAATGCCGACACTGACACAGCCATACAGACACTAATGCATCACATAACACACCTAGGCACAAAGTGATGCATACACTGACATAACCAGGCTCACACTGATGCATATGCTAACACACCCAGGCACATACTGATGCATGCACTAACACACACAGGCACTAAACATTGCATACACTAACACACCCAGGCATACAATCATGCACACACTGACACACCCACTCTCACACAGATGCAGTCAATTGCACATTAAAAACAGAGTTAGCTCTTCGGTAGACTAGAGGGAAGTTCTAACAAGGACAGTTCTTTTCTAGGAGGGTTTTAGCAAGGTAGTAAAAAGGGTAAGAATTGGGAAATGAAAGAAGCAACTGCCTTCACTCTTCAACAAACAGAAATGTAGCTGTCATAGTTATCTGAGCTAATTCTAACTCATGCCCTCGAAATGCACTGCTCATGACCTCACATATTACATCACTCATGACATGGTCAGTGACATCACTGATGACATCTCAAATGACATCACTGATAACATTACTCATGACATCCTCCACAGGCCACCCACACAAACTCTCTTACTCATACTCACTTACCCACACAACAGACCCATACATGTACTAACACAACCACTCACTCATCCATAGAGCCACTTATACACCTACTCAATCACTCATGCAGCCACTTATACAACCAGCCACTCACCCATACAGATACTCATACAATGAGTCACTCACCCATAAGCCACTTACACAGTCACACACTCATTTGGCAACTCACACACCCACTTATTCACCTATACAACCTCCTACACACTGACTCACCCATACAGCCTCTCAACACAGCCACTCATTCACCCATACAAACACTCACACACTCACTCTCACACCTACACAAAAACGTACGTACCCATTCACCCATCCATACAGGCACTCACACATCCGCTCACTCACCCATTTAGCCATTCACACAGACACTCATTCTCAAATGCAGCTACTCACACACAAACTCGCTTAACCAAACACCCACTAAAAAGCCACTCACTTACCCAAACAGCTACTCACACACCCAGTCACTCAATCAACAGCCATTTAGACACCCACTCACTTACCCATAGTGTCACTCACACACCCACTTACCCACCCATACAGCCACCCACTCACTCACCAATATAGCTACTCACACACTGACTCACTCACCAATACAGCCACTCACTCACCCAAACAGCTACTCACACACCCACTTATTCATCCATACAGCTACTCAAACACCCACTTATTCACCCATACAGCCACTCACACACCCATGCAGCCACTCACACACCCACTCACACATGGATGCACACAGTCACACAGCCACTCACATAATATATGTTAGCAATAGCATCATTCATTAGTTGTACACAAAGTATACTAATTTAACTTTTTGGCTAACTTAGTATATAGGTTTAATACTCATAAACTTTTAGAAAACACTAACAATCACTATATCATGTATTCAGTAAGGTAATTTGAGATGTCATCAGTAATGTCATGAGTGATGTCACTGACAATGTCATGAGTGATGTACAATGTGAGATCCTAAGCAGTTCATTGCTGGGGCGTAAGTTGTAGTTAGCTCAGGTAACTATAACTGCTGCATTTCTATGGTTTTGTGCATGTATACTCTGAGGCTAACTATACAATCCCTGTAACCTTTGATTTTTTCAGCCAAATTCTAAGGTTTTTCAAATTCTATTCCCCACCTATAACATCCCTGTAACCTATGCTTTTTACTGTGAACTTATACATATGTATTTCACTTACCTTGTTTATATTTACCTACATAGTAAAGGTTTGGACAGTAAAGGCAGATGGATGGTTAAGGTGTGTGCAGTGAATGCCTATGTTGTAATGTGTAGAAACTTAGGTGGGTCTTGAGAAGAGAATTTGTGGATGATGTTGATCAAGAAGGAGGTGAGATATGTGCGCACTTTCAAGAGATTGCTCCCTAGACTATGTTTGCCTACCACCTTGAAAATGTCAGACTCAATATTTTGAGTTATTGGGGTGCTCCGCCTGCTTTTGTGCTTTGCCTGCCTGCAAAGGAAGCTCCATGAACTAAAAAGGCTGCTTGCTCTATGCTCTGCGTGAGCTGTAGGCACCGGGACCTACCAAAGTAGTGTGCTTTGCTTCATCATAAGAGCACAGAATAATACTGCTAGATTTGCATTAAGCAAAGACTGCAAACCACTGACTGCAGCATTTATGTGTGTGGGGATCAGTGTTGCCAGCATTAAAACTTTAACGCCAAGTACACCGGAAAAAAAGTAAGAAATTAAATCGCCAGAACAACCTTAGAAAATGCTTCTACCGCTTTTACAAGTGCACCGTCCCACACAGTGCTTTTCAAGCTGCACAGTTCATATCCTCCACTCCTTTTACCCAAAGCAAATTGTACCCATTGACTCACCCAGAGTCTTACCAATTCAGACACTGACACACCCAGTAATGTGACCCTAGCCAAAAGGTAGCAGAGTGCTGTACAGGTTCCAAAACAAACATTATGTCTGGACATCTATGCCGAATCATTGAGGGGCATATTTACTAACATTTCATGCAATACATCACAGCAAGTGAAGTTGCTGCACTGCACTGAATGAAAGGAAATGAGCAGAACAGCTGCATATTTTCAAAGATATGGTGCATCGGAACTCAGAATGAAAGCTCTGAAATGAAGGTTATAAAGCTGTCTGTTCACTTCCCATTCAACCTCTTTCTCTCTCTGTTCCCTTTTCTCTCATACTTTGCCATTCATCTCTTCCTCTCTCTATTTCCCACATGCTTTCTCTTGGTTCCATCTCTTGAGGCATTGGCAGGAATTCATGCACAGGAAGAGCATCAGCTCTTAGTTTGTGCTATATGAGATGATATATTCTCCCAGTGTCATCTTGCAGATTTGTCCACACCATTAGCTCTTGAATTTATATCCGGTATCCCTCTCTATGACTCATTCCCATGATCAGACCCTTAATTTTCCTTCTGAAGCAACTTTCAGTTTGGATACTTTTGTTTTTTTCACGCTGGTCAGTCTTAGCCCTCGAGTCTGTTCACAGAATCAGCTAGCATCCATACCAGAAACGTAATCTCTTAGATTTTTCCCATTCCAAGATACTTTAAAGGCCTCTGGTACTAACAATTAAAGTTGAAAATAGCATGAACGCTTAGGTGGGGCGCGAATAGCAACTTTTAGACTGGATTTGAATGCCCCTCAAAGTCAGGCCTTGAAATATTTCATTTAGTTAACCCCCAAGGGAGAAATCTTGAATCATCTCTCAGCATCAACTCTGAAAAGTGACCTCAGACTTAATCTATATATTGGGCATATGATTTGCACTTAGATTGACTCCAGTTATCAGCCACTATGCCCATAATGCTCAAAGGTTCAACCTTTCCTTGTCCTTGCATATCCTTGTAATGTATTTTGGCTTTACCTTTTTCCTTGTTATCAAGTCTTAAATTAGTCTTGAGTGGCACCCATAAGATTGGTCTCCAGCATTTACTCAGAACTTAGCCACCCATCACCTCTTTAATTTTTTTCTAGTACCAGATTTAGTATCCAACTCCACTAGCTGGCCTTAGCTTGGCTTAAAGCACAGATTTTACACTTACCCCCGTATCAATTCTTTTATTGGTTTCAACATTTATCTCTATAATTGACTGTGACAAATTTATAAAAAACGCCATGTTTGCCAACATGAAACCTGAATTATCTCTTAAGTTAGACTTTTGTGTCACATGCTCTTATCTTCTTATCTTATCTTATCTTATTTTAAGAGGGACTTATATAGCGCTCTGTCACTATAGGTTTCCTGGTGCTGGGTGGTACTGAGAGATGTAGAGAGGGGGAGCTAGCCAGACTGTGTAAAAAGATTGGTTTTAAGAAGTTTTCTGAATTCCAGCAGAGACATGGAGGATTTGAAAGATAACGGCAACTGGTTCCAGAGTTTGGGAGCCAGATGAGCAAATCTGCAACTACCATATTTTTTTAGTTTGATTGGAACTGCGGTCAGAAGTTGACGGTGGGAGGACCGAAGGTTGCGTGCCGGACGGTAAGGAGTCACTAGGGACTTCAGAAAGACAGGGGACGTACCAGTCAGAGCTTTCTAGGTCAGGCAGCCGATCTTGAATGCAGCTCTCTGTTCGACCGGCAACCAGTGGAGTTTACAGAGTAGTGGTTTTGCAGACTGCCACTTCGGGGTCTTGAAGGCTAGTCGGGCCGCCTGATTCTGCACGACTTGCAGCCTATGTAGCAGGTATTTCGGTAGGCCATGACACAAGGGGTTGGAAAAATCCAGGCGAGAGAGCACAAGGGCGATCAAAACTTGTATCAGGGCTTCAGGCGAGAGTAGGTGGGAAACTTTCCTGATTCTCTGAAGCTGAAACATACACGAGGATACGACTGCACCAACCTGAGGCTTGAGGGAGAGCTCTGAGTCTATGATAACCCCCAGGCTCTTTGCCGATTTAACCGGGATGGGCGGGGAGCCCAGCTCTGTAGGCCAAAACTGTGGGTCCCAGTAAGTGGAGCTACTGCCAGGGAGAATTAGCACAGTCTTCCCTGAGTTAAGCTTGAGCTGATTAAGGATCATCCATTGCTGGATATGTAACATGACCGCCTGACAGTCGAGAGCTGCGTTAGGAGTGTTAAGAGGGAAGATGATTTGCAGGTCGTCTGCATAATTGAAGACGGTAATGTCCCAGCTCTTCAGGGTGTGGATGAGCGGGCGAAGATAAAGATTGAAAAGCAGGGGAGACAGAGAGGAACCCTGAGGCACTCCACAGATGAATGGTTCCCTAGTAGCCGTGAAAGGACCCAGGTGAACCGCCTGGGTTCTGCCTGTCAAGAAGGATTTAATCCAGACCAGAGCCGAGCCCCGGATACCGGCTTGTTCGACATGGTGGAGAAGGATGTTATGGTCCACCGTGTCGAACGCTGCCGACAAGTCCAGGAGGATCAGGGCCTGAGGAGACCCTTTGTCGGCGTTGCTCCTGAGAGAGTCAATAACCACTAAGATCACAGCCTCAGTAGAGTGGGCAGGTCTGAAGCCAGCTTGGTTAGGCTCAAGGTAGCCAGAGGACTCGATGAACTGAGAGAGGCAGCAGGTGACATGTGCCTCCAAGATCTATAGAAAAATAAGGCAGGAGAGAAATAGGCCGATAGTTGGCAAGGTCCTCTGGGTCGGCTCCAGGTTTTTTCAGCAGTGGTACCAAGGCAGCTTCCTTGAAGGAGTTGGGTACGATGCCGGCCTCAAGAGAGATGTTTAGTAGAGGCAAGATGCAGTTGGGCAGAGCCGAGCAAATGTCCCTGAAGACAGAGGGAGGGCAGCAATCATTGGGGGAGCCAGATTTGACTCGGGAGGCCAGTTTGGCAAGGGAAGGAGAGTTGAGGAGGGGAAAGTGTGACAGTGAACATTGGTTACCAAGGGAGGGGACAAGTGGAGCAGCAGGAGGGGCGGGGGGGATAGTGTTCTTGATCTTAATGATCTTTTCAGTGAAAAAGCTATTTAGAGCATCACAGGATTGTTGGGTGGGGACCTGGGAAGGGAGAGTTCTGGCATCAGACGTTAACTCGCCCATAATTCTGAATATTTCCTTGGACTTATTGGGGGCGACAGAGATTCTTTCGGAGAAGTATGAAGATTTCACAGCAATAATTGCACTTTTGTATATTTTTCGTGCCTCAACGTAAGCCTCTCTGTCGAGTGGTAAGTAGAAACGCCTCCACCTGCGTTCCATCTGACGCAGTTTGAGCTGCTGAGATTTCAGGGAGGTATTGAACCATCTGTGTGAATTGCTGTGGCGAGAACGGGGAAATTTAGAGAGGGGGGCAAAAAGATCACTGGCTTTGGTGAGCCAACTGGAAAAGTCGTTTTCCAAGGCCTGGACTGTCGCATTGCTGCGCAATGGAGGTTAAGTGTCAGCCAAGGAAGATAGGAAACCTTGCGAATCAAGGGTGCCCCATTTGCAAGCGACCCCGCCTGCTACGGCAGGAGGTTTGACACGGCCCCTGACTCAAGTATCTCTAAATATCATAAACTACAGGACTCCTCATTATAAGGTTCGCATTGGCAGCTCTTAGATTAATTTCCAGTATGTGATCTTAGATTCATTCCTGTGTCTCATCATACATTCACCTTGAGTACCAGTTATAAGACAGCCAACTGTAGAATCTCTTACATTTGCCGCTAGTATCAAAATGTATATGCTCTATAACTGTCAACTATTAATATAATTATTCTATATTGCTCCCTATACTGACCTCTAGTATTGATTCCTAAAGGGGACTGCAGTATTTGATTTTACATGGAACCTCAACATAAATGTATATATTATAGCCTAACACCCATGAAACTGAGCCCTTAATGCTTCTTGGTAATTTGTCAAGCTCTGGATGCAAAGGTGACTTTGACTTCTGGTAATTTGGTTGCCTGTTGGATGGGTGGCATCCTCTGGTAGCCACTGTGCTTTTCCTATGAAGATATAAGCATGACTGTGGCAGGTGGCTCCTCAGAAGGATTACTGGGAGGATTGTTGCATAAAAAACTACAGGCAGCTGAGCTATGTTTCCATTGTTTCATGTTTCGTCTTCAAGGTTACAAAATAAATCAACTCATCTATTTCATAACCATGAATATTTTTATAGGTAGCTGCCCTATACCTACTAAATCTGCCAGGAACCTAGGCGTCATCTTTGACACCCAGCTCTCCATGGAGCTTCAGGTTAACAGAACGGTGGCTACCTGTTGGGGTGTCATCAAGACCCTGAAAAGGATCGTGCACTATCTGTCCCCACAGGCACGGAAACAGGTGGTGATTGCCCTTGTTGGCTCAAGGCTTGACTACTGCAACTCAGTATACGCCGGGGCCAACAAGGGCCTGCTTCAGCGTTTGCAGGTCATACAGAACGCTGCAGCGCGGTTTGCTCTCGCTTTGCCCTGGTTGGCATCTATGACCCTAGCGAGGAAGAACCTCCACTGGCTCCCCATTCCTTCAAGGATCACTTTTAAACTCCTTTGCCTTACATATAAGGCTCTAACTGCAGGCTCGGCTGATGCCCTTGGTTCATTACTCACCAGATATGTTCCGAGCAGATGTTTACGATCCAGCGAGCTTAATCAACTGGTAATTCCCAGAGCCAAGAAGGCTAGATGGGGGAGCAAAGCTTTCTCCATACTGGCACCTCTGATATGGAATTCACTCCCCCTTGAAATCAAACTACTTCCTTCCCTCGACCTCTTTAGGAAGTCACTGAAAACTTGGCTCTTTATTAAGGCATACCAGTAGGCTCTGTTTCTGTCTGCTAACAGCTTTTTATTTGGCTTAGGCGCCTTGACGCCCATTGGGTATAGTTGCGCATTACAAATGATATTTCATTCATTCATTCATATACATATATAAAATATTTTTAAAAAACGTTGAAATTGCTAACACTTTCTGTGATGAACCTTATAAAAAAATCCAAGTAAATCTTCATTTGCATAGTGGTGCATCTTGATCATATACTTCTCTTTGTGTGTGATTAACAGACAAAGAGCTTTTAGAAGCACTACAAAGAGAGAGAGGCTTTGGCTTCCCCAGCATGCTAGGATGTTGAACTCCTGGGGACACCATTTCATTGGACAGACGTACCTCCACTGAGACAGTTCTTGTATTACACTTTTTGCCTTGTGATAAAATGTCATATCCATACAGCAGGATCCAGTTATTATTTTGACATGCCAGTGGACAATGCTATATGCCTGATCAGTTTATTATGAAAAGTTATGACAAATGCAGTTGGCTTATTTGTTGTGAATAGCATTTGATAGAGTCAATAGGACTTTACGTTTTTTTTTACTGTCTTACAGAATGCAGAAAGATATTTTGTTCCATCGATCATGGATTCCTCGAGTGGGCAAGGGTTTGTAACTCTCTTTGACAAACCCTGATGGTAGAAGATTTGTTCAGTTAAGACACTCGTTGCCCTTTCTTCAGAGATTTTGTATTGATTTGCTAGATATAATGTTTTATAGATTTGTCTTTTCTGGACTATATGCCTAATTGTTGCTTGGTGGTAAAGATTATGCTCAGTACAGTAGGCCTGTGCTAGATGTAGTGACAAGCCAAGGATAATGGTGATTGGCCTCATTGGCAAACGTTATGCCACATACCACAGGTCTGATCTATTTATTATAAAAGATTATGTGAAAATGAGATTATGAGTAACTTGTTTACTGTGAAAAGCATTTGCTAAAGCCAATAGAACTTTAAAGGTGGACTGTTATTACACTATATTAAAATCTGGAAACAGATATTTTATGACGTGGACTACCAGGCCGGAGTTGGCTCAAGCCTCTGACAAGCCCTGGGGGTTAGAGAATTTGCACTGTGGGTATTCATGTTTGGTACCTTTAAGAGAGTTGTACATTGTTTTGCCGACTGTCATTTGGTACATATTTGTAAATTTGCAATGTTATGCATTATTCCTGCCATGTGATAAAAAGTATGTTCAATACAGTAGACCTAAGCTGGTTATTGTGACCAGTCATTAATAAAGGTTTTAGGCCTGATTAGTTAATTGGGAAAAGTAATATCACGTCATTGGTCTAATTTAATTATTAAAAGTTACGAAAAGGCAGTAGAACTAATAGATTATTAATGGAAATTCCATATGAAAGTATGCACACAAGTATATGTATCATATAATCTCACAGAATACTATAGTAGGCAACGGTTTTGTCGTTTGTAACTCAATCTCACAAGCCCTGCGGATAGATATCTACTTTAATAATTATGTTATCCCTTGTTAGGAGGGCTGTGTATTGTTTTGCAAACTGTAATTTTGTACAAAGTTAACATTTCATGAACGCATTCCTGATGCCCCCTTCTGGGAATGCTTACTTGCAATACAGTAAACTGAGCAGGTTGTGCCAACAAGCCAATTAAGGAGGCTATAAATCTAATCGTTTCATAGAGAAAAGTTGTGTCAGATGCAATAGGGCTGATCTGTTTATTATAAAGCATTACGACAAACGACAACAGGCCTGACTTATTTACTGTGAAAGAACATGTTAATGTAAATTGATCTTTAAGAATGGGTTGGTATTATACAGTGGTAAAGGCTAGGCTGGTATTTTGCTACATATATTCTCACAGATTATTAACCCTGGGGGTAGACAATTTGCTCTCTGAGATTCCTTGTTAGGCAATCTTTGGAGATATTATATATTGTTTCGCCAACTGGATTTTTGTACATATTTGTTAGACTGTATGCATGATGATTGCTTTGTGTGAGATCTTATGTTCAATACAGTAGGCCTGAGCTTGTTATGGTGACCAGACTTTGACAAAGATTTGTACTGATAAAATCATTGGTCTTCTCCATAAGAGGAGTTCTGTATCATTTTACCTTCTGTAATTTTGCACATATTTATAACTGTATGACTGTATACCTGATGTTTGTCTAGTGAATACGTTTATGCTCAATTTCACAGGCCTTAGTTGGATATACTGATAAGGCAATTTTTTTAGGAGTATATGCTTGATTTGTTCAATGGGAAAAGATTATTGATACAGTTGGTCTAATTATTGTTGTATATATAAATATGTTTTATTTTTTAGCGTACTGTAGCTCCCCACACAGGGCTACCAGACACTTTGCTTGCCGCTCCTTTTATTTGAGTGTGCTGCCTCCCACGCTGTTTGTAAATGAGTGGCCAAATTGGAATGGGACTGTCCATAGTGTATTGTTATTTTACCATTTCAAGATGAACAGCATTTTGCTTCTGAACATGATGGCCATGTGGGAACCTCCAAACATTTATGCACTATGAACAGTACTATTGGAGGACAATTGCCCACCACTTTTTCTTTCATTTTATTTTTATTTCAACCATACACCTGCCATGTTTACACTGATGCTTATTTTCTTTTTTCTATTTTTATTCTTTTAATTTATCTTTAATATGCTTGTTGAGCCTGTCTATGTTGTTTACCTGTAGATGGGTGCATGGCTGAACATAAGAAGGAGTTAGTGAGTGGCCGAATGGATGCATGAGTGCAAGAATGAGTGACGGGGTGAATGTATGATGTCTGATTGTGGGTTTAAACTCACCAGTGATTGAAAAGACGATCACAGTTATAAGCCATACCTCTTAGTAATGCCAGTCTTTGTTTATATTTTAAAATGCTACCTCCAGCAGAAATGTTCTTACTGTGCATATGGATTAATAATTATCAATGACCCTGGCAATATGTGTACATAATATGAAAGCTTTCTAATGTATTCACGGAATATGCTTTTCACTTACCTTTGAAATTATTTGATATGAATAATCATATGAATTTTATAAAGAGGAAGTCGTGCAAATAGAAACACAGCTTTGTCTATCTTCAGTAAAAATAAGTGGCATTTTTTTCCAAACAATACAAAAAATAAAGTTAAGCTGTCACCACAATATACTTCAAAACATACATAAACTACTGAAACAAACAGAAAATCGCGAATTCTGAAAACAAATGCACTTTTTTTGCACAGGTACAAAAATCAATAAATATATATTTGCTCATGGCCAAAAATGCGTCCATCCATTGGATTCCAATCTTTCACTCATGTTAAAGGTTAATTTTGCCCTCTTCTGAGACAGAATGAAATGTACTCTCTCAAGATGAAATCAAAATGAGGATAACAGAAAAGACCTCAAAATAATCCACCCAATGACTCCCAACTCAAAACCAATCAAACAGCATGAAATAAGGAAATCTGGATGAAAAAAGCTCATCAAGATCAATGTAAGCAGAAGGCTTATTATGAAGAGCAGTAAGCGTAAAGAACTTGAACTCCAGTGATCGACGAGAGCACGGTGCTGCTTACGATTGGAATAGCGGGGTGCATTGAGATCTGTTTTATTCACTATGAATCTATATCACAGAACAATTTTGGAGAAACTCTGATCAACTCATTTAAGCAAGGACTTGATAATTCCCTTATCACCTCATCCCCACAAAAGCATTTAAGTAATATTACAGGAGTCCTAATATGCAACGTATTGGCTGGAATATTGTTTTTGAAGGGAAAAAATGGTCTCATTGGCTTCCAGTAGTGACTCGTGGAGGGAGTGCCGTGGGGTGGGTGGGTGGGGCAGGGTGGAGGTTAGTAAACTCTGTCTCACGGCCGACTGGATTAATGTAAATAAATACAACAAATTTCATCGCTCTCGCTAACATCTATTTGGCGTTTTAGCGCACGCAATAAAATGTGTTTTATTTATTTTTATTACTTCAGCTGGCGTGAGCTGCAGATTACCTCACCCACCCTGCCCCTCCCCCGCCCTGCCTCACCGCCTGTGGCACTCCTTCCACAAGCCGCTACTGTGGATATCCCATTAACTTAAATATTATTTCAGCGAACAGGATATCTGTCATGTTGTGACGGAGTTATCCGTCTGCTGAGTTTTAAATCATGCCCTAAGAACTCGGGAGATGGGTTACTCCGTGATAATGGTGACGGACATCCCGTCAGCCAAAATAAAAATTCCATAGGATGTAATGGGATTTATATTTGGCGGACAGGATATACACCACAATTAAAGTCAAGGTAGTGTTCATGAAATTCTACTCAGGCAATGAAAAATGCTTATTTTGGTATATTGGCCCATAAATGGGCCAAATTAGCGTAATTGTGTTTTGCAAATCTCTGCGAAACAGTAAAAAATCTCCACGAACACGCAGAAATTCCGCGAACACGTGGAATTGCTTGTTTGCGATGCTTTTTTCCTGTTCGCAATTGCTGTTTGCATGCTCAGGGGAAATATCTTGCGAACACGCATGTTGAGAACGCGAACAAGCAAAAAAATTTGCGAAGTCCCGGAACGCAGAATTTTGGGCAATTTCGCATTCTCCGCAGAAGGCGAAATTACCTAAATTCTGCAAATTCCGTGAGCGGAATGGAATTTACTGTCCAGGCCTAAGATTCATAACACATACAACACAACATTTAGAATATTTCTAAAGTTAAAAACATTTCAGTTATCAATAATACACATGAACAAATAGGTCCATCACAAATAACTAAAAAAAACCTACACTCTCCAATAATCATTAACTTATCAGTATATTTCGTAGTGTGGTAAATTTCTGCATGTTTAGAAAAGTCCATTTATGTTCTATAAACCATAATAAACCGGGTGAGCGGCATCTCAAAGTGCAACAAAAAAGCATTTTTTTCTTATGACCCAAGCTAAATGTATGTAACGCGACAGAGATAAAATCAGAGGAGCACTTGTGTCCAGATTGGCAGTGTGAAAGACAATCAAATATTTATGTATGCCAGTATGGATAATCCATTTCATTTTAGGCTTATAATATAGTGGGCCGAACAACAAAAAAGGCATTTCATTCTCGTGGATTTTTTAACAACTTAGAACAGTAAGAAATGTAAATGATTGGTTTCTGAATTACTTAGAAGTCAGAGTGGCTAGATGCCAAGTTTCCACCCTAAACATCAGATGTATTGATTTAGGAAACCAAGGTCGTATGCAGTCTGTGTACAGTTCAATCAAGGGGATGTGTGCCGGTATGTCTGCCATGAGACTTTATCAGACAGTCAGTCAAAACAACTTTATTTAGTGTATTGGAGAGACATAACACACACCAACACAAAAGGAAATCAAGAATATCATAGATGTATATCTTAAAAGCAAATCACGGGGCACATTATCAAGAACGGCATTAAAATTATCGCCGGTTTAGCGGCAGAAAACTGCTGCTAAAGCGGCGATAATGGGCTTGATAATATGCCCTGCAGAATTCCAATAGAAGCCCATGTTCACACCAGAACATAGGCTTCAATGAGAATTCACAAGGGCATATTATCAAGCCCATTATCCCCGTTTAAGCAGCAGTTTTCTGCCGCTAAACCGGCGATAATTTTTACCGCCGTTCTTGATACTATGCCCCTAAATTTCTTATCCTTTTCCTATAAAAGAAGTTAGAAATGTGGTCCATACTTCTAACCTGCTGCAAACCATTATCAGAACATCATAACACTCCATCCTAAACATTGAACTAAGCCTGCAGTAAACAGTTTCACATTTTTCTAGCATGACATAAAAAAGTTGCACCAGACAAGCAGATCAGGGGAGAGTCCAATTTCTGTAAATACATAAGTGCTGGTTTACATTGGGTAAAAT
Source organism: Lissotriton vulgaris (assembly GCF_964263255.1). Classification (NCBI taxonomy): domain Eukaryota; kingdom Metazoa; phylum Chordata; class Amphibia; order Caudata; family Salamandridae; genus Lissotriton; species Lissotriton vulgaris. The sequence goes on from NC_141689.1 coordinate 1,861,603,703, forward strand.
GTAATCGTTTCAGTAACGGAATGCATTTACCTCAGTGCCATATATAACAGAAAAATAGCACATGTGAAGTGCTTTGGACTGAAGAATTATCACATGGGTAAATGGGCAAATGAGCAAGTGTACTATTTTTATCCTTAAAATCTACTTAAAGGTGTGGTAAATTAGGTTGGAATGTAGTAAATAGCAATCTATGATGCACGACCCTCACAGTACTATTATAAGTCGAATACCAGGATGACTTATCAAGGCTGTGTACGCTGCCACAAGGGCTTTTTATTTTTTTATTAATGAGGAGTATTGATTCATTAGGATCTCAAAATAGAATTACACATAATGAAATGATGCCATCTTCAAAATAAGAGAAAAAAAGAAGAAATGATAAAGAACCAACTCAAATATATAGGAACAATAATCCAAAAATCGTCAGGCTATACAGTTGTGTCGTATTGTCATGTCCGAACCGGTTAAAAGATCCGATGTACCCCACTTGGCCGGTTCCCATATTTTCCTTAACTTAAATCGATTTAGGTGATTATCAATTATTGCAAACTCTAGCCCAAAGAGGAATTTAAACTCCAGCCACCACAATACTGAATATGGTGCTTCCTTTTGAAGCCAGGCTCAATCAATCCTTAATCACCCAGAGGTCCTTTTCAAATAAAAAACACCAGCAACCTCGGCCGGAACATCAGAGGCAGGTAACAAAAGAACATTACACTTGCACAGTTGGTCTATCAATGCAAATACTTTACGCCGAAATGGTATGATAGAGCCACATGTGGCAAAAATATGAACAGTATAAGCCTTGGGTGCATCACAAAAAAAACAACCCGATATTTCCATCAGGTCCACTTATACAGCTTAAGTTGTGTATACTACAAACCACTTGAAAGATTAAAGAGCGTGCCTTAAGCTGGGAGACATTGTGAGCACCCTGGGCAAACATGTTAGCTTGACCTATCTCAGACCCAGATACATTGCAGAGCACAACTTATGGCCACTTAAAAGCAAGTATCACAAATGTATTAAGCATTTTGCCCTGATGGCCCAGAATCAGATAGAAGGTGTTCATAAAGTTGCACTTCTTAATTTTAATAAAACTCTCCAGAAATGCATTATGGTTCATATCAATATCACTTTCAGGAAGTCGCTGCATACAGTCTCTTAATAGCAGAAAGCAGAACACCCCCATCTTAGGCAGTTTAGAATCCCTATTCATATCAAGAAATTATAAGAAGGTACCTGTTACATTCTGTTTAGTTTAATTTAATCTGTTTTATTGCTATGTATCTTTAAGTGCATGAGCCATGTTATGTTTCCTAAGATGTTCCATGTTCTTAACAGAGTTTTCCTCATACAGCATTCTGCTGCTATTGTCAGTTGTAACCTGGACACCTCTGTATCTAGACTTGATGCTGTGCTGCTCAATAAATCTACTTTGAAGATCTTCCTTTCTTGGATTATTACAGTACCATTCTTAAAAAATGGACCCAGATGTTGAATTTTAGCTATGCCCCAACATTTAAGAAAGCAATTGTGAAAAGAGGATGGAAAACTGGAGTTGCTTTCTCAGAGAGTATATTGATTGAACCTGGGTCCCTGACAAGCGTCTTGAATAGCCAGCCATACTTGATGGTAGACTAATAACATTATAAACCGCAAATGCTTAAAGTAAGCAGTGTCGACCAGTCCTTGATTTGGTTTAATGGTCGTAGAGATAGTCAGGTGTTCCGGAAATAAGCCTGCAAGGTCCCTAAGGGTGGAACCTACTACTGCAGAGACCCGAAATATAAAAGCAGCTAGGTAGTAATTCCTCAAAATCGGAAGTGCTAACCCCCGCCCCACTGCGTGAAAGTTAAAGACAGCGAATAGCGCACCAGAATTTTTTGCAAGCCCAAACACATTTTTGCTAGCTTCTTTTAATTTTGTAATAAAAACTTTTAAACAAATACAAAAGAACGCACCTAAAGCTATAAATATTGTGGTAACATCATCATCCTAATTATATTACCTCTCCCTATCTGATCGATTTGTAGCCTGGCCAATGTTTTGAACAGAGATAAGGTTTTCTTATATAGTGAATCATAATTCAGGGATACCACAATATACATGTCGAATGAAGTAAGGATTCCCAGATATTTGGCCAAAGTTATATAGCGAGGGTCTTCTTTATTAGCTTCCTTACTGATAATCAATGTGTAATTTGTAGCCCAAACCGTGCCCAAACGTAATGGCTGCGTTCTCTATTGCTGGCAGTGCCGTTGCCAGAGATGACGTGTCCACAGTATTTATCATCAGAGTGGTCTAATATCTTGGCTTCCCAATTATGAACCTCAATAATGGAATTAAGACTGTCCCCTTTAATACATGAGTATAGGGGTCCAGATATAAGGTGAACAACAGAGGGGATGAGGACACCCTTGCCTAGTTCTTCAGATTATCTGAATAGAATCTAAGAGTATTCCCATATATGAAACCCTTGCATTCAGAGTTGAATATTTTGACTTTGCTCTGGGACACATAGCTCGACCCTAGTCCCATCTCTGTCATGACAGTCCATTGATACTGCCAGTAGACCCTGTCAAATGCTTTTTCAGCGTCCAACAGGATTATCCCTGTGGATCCAAAGCAGAGATGGCTAGGTTGAGATGCAGTGTCCTGTGAGGTAACAAATCCATTGTGTATTGGATCTATGAATAAAGTAATCACAGTAGCAAATCAATTCGACTGGATCTGAGTATACATTTTTGAATCACAATTATTCATGGAGATGGGATGATATGATCCGCAACTTTAAGAATCTTTGTTCTTTTTCACGAATATAGAGATATATGTTTCGTCCCATGAAGCCGAAACTGACATTAAAAAAATCTGCTGAATTAACTTATTCAGTAAAGAGAGGGGTCAAGATGATCTTTAACTGTTTATAAAATTGGATCAGGATCGAATCTGGGCCTGCTGATTAACACTCGCAAGTTGCATAATAGCCGTTTCAACTTCTGCCATGGTTTTATGTCATCAATCATACCTTTTTGCCCCTCTATAGGCTGATTAAGCCTGGAAATTTGTACATATGATTAAATCATATCCTGAGTGACAGCACATTCTTCCTTATATAAGGTTGAGTAAAACTGATGAAAAACTGTCTTACGGCCTTTTGTTACCACCTTCTAAGCTGAATCCCTAATACACCAAATCATGTTGATATTGCTCTTTTCCTTCATCTGGAAAGCCAAGACCTCTCCCATCTCCTCACTGTTTTCAAAGCGTAATAAGCATTTTGCTTGCTATTTAGCATAGCCCTCTCCCAAATCAATTTTTTAACTGCTGAATAGTCAGATGCTGGAAAAGCTTTAGAGTTCAATGCAAATTCTTTTTAGAGAAGTAATGTGCCAACAAGCCTTTCCCGCAGCCTGACCTCCATCGCCCAACCCTCCTTGCCTTACGCAATGACATAGCTAGTAGTCTGACCACGAATATAAGCTTTTAAAGCATCCCAGACCATTGTTGAACGGGCTGTTGTCCTCCTAATACAGATAAATTCACTGAAGCCCGAACCCATAAAATTGACACACTGAGTGTCCAATAAAAGCTTACAGTTTAATGTCCGTCTTTGTGGGGACAAAGAATCAGGCAAATAGCTAGATTCAAGAAAAGTTGATAGACCGCCACCGACGACATCAGGATCCTTATGGACAAAGGAGAAACAGCCGCCCTCATCCTTCTCGACTTATCAGCAGCCTTCGACACGGTCTGCTACCGCACCCTAACAGCACGCCTCCATGATGCCGGAATCCAAGAGAAGGCCCTGGCCTGGACCACATCCTTCCTCTCTGGCAGAACCCAGAGCATCCGCCTCCCACCCTTCCGCTCCAAAACCACCAAGATCATCTGCGGCGTTCCACAGGGAACATCCCTCAGCCCCACGCTATTCAATATCTACATGGCACCGCTCGCCCACGTCGCACAACAACATAGTCTCAACATCATATCCTACGCCGACGACACCCAGCTGATCACATCCCTCACCGAAGACCCCCACACCGCCAAAACCAACCTCCACAGAGGAATGAAGGCTGTCACCGAATAGATGAAGGACAGCAGGCTGAAGCTGAATTCTGACAAGACAGAGGTCCTCATCCTCGGCCCCACACCCCTCAGCCTGGGACGACTCCTTGTGGCCAACATAGCTAGGAACAGCCCCAGAACCCACCGACCACGCACGCAACCTGGGGGTCATCCTCAACTCCGCGCTTCTCATGACCAAGCAGGTCAATGCCGTCTCCGCTTTCTGCTTCAACACCCTCCGAATGCTGCGGAGGATCTTCAATTGGATCCCCTCCGACATGAGAAAAACAGTCACCCAGGCCCTCGTCACCAGTAGACTGGATTATGGGAACGCCCTCTACGCAGGAACAACAATCAAGCTCCTAAGACGGCTGCAACGCATCCAGAACGCCTCGGCACGACTGATCCTCGATATCCCCCGACGCGGCCTAATCACACCACACCTGAGAGGCCTGCATTGGCTCCCCGTCAACAACAGGATCACCTTCGAACTCCTCATCCATGCACACAAAGCCCTACACAACGCCGGACCAGCATACCTCAACGTCCGACTCAGCTTCTGCACTCCCACCCGCAGCCTCCGCTCTATCAACCTCACCCTCACCACAGTCCCACGCTTCCGGAAAACCACCACCGGTGGCAGATCCTTCTCCTACCTCGCCACCAAGACCTGGAACACTCTCCCTACAAGCCTACGACAGACCCAGGACCTGCTGGCCTTCAGAAGACTCCTCAAGACCTGGCTCTTCGATCAGTAGCAGCCCCCCCTTACCCCCCTCCCATCATCTTGAGACCCTCACGGGTATGTAGCGTGCTTTACAAATGAAATGATTGATTGATTGAGAGGGTTATATTCTAACACAATACGTGGGTTCAACCTGATTGTCACTGCAGAAAGAAGGCTATGACTAACAAAAAACATACCAAGGTGGGAGGATGTGCAATGAGGAATAGAATTAAATTTAAATCCTAACTCGTGAGTCCGGTAAGTACACCAAACATCTGTCAAAGCATTGTTGTGTTAATTTCGTTAACAGCTGCCCGAAACTTGGCCATCCTCCTCTGAGTAGCAGAAGGAGGAGCTGTTGAATCCACCCCTGGCTTCATGATAAGATTGAATTCCCACACATAACCATTGGGTCTGGCCATGTACTGAGCTCACCTAAAAGGCAATTAAAATGAGAGGGGTAATCCTTATTGGGGGTATGGACCACACAGACTGTTAAAGTTATACTGCCATTGCCTATACATCTCCTATACCTATTGGCAGTTCTTCATGGGGTTTGTAATGGTGCATAGTGCATAGCACATTTAGGATTGTATGTGGCACTTGTTTGGAGGCCTTAGACTAGGACTACAAAAATCTTACAAATTATGTACTTCACTCATAGGAAGGGTGAGTAGCAGTTAAAACGTTTAAAACAGAGGGTACTTGGTGGGGCACAAAAACAAATGGAAGTACCTGAACTCTCTGCTTCCAACAAAGGGAACTGTTTGATTTGTTACAGTATTATATATTTTATATTACAATATGTATATTGGACATGGCCCTTCTTAGGGGATTTCACTAAAGCATTTATCTTTTTTCCTTCTGTTTTTTGCTGATTCTCTTTTCGTGGCCTTAGGACTCTGGGCACTTTCGTATTGTGAAAGTGGGATTACCATCCCTGCACATGATAGGAAGTTGAGCGTATCTGTTTGGTTTAGGTGATGTACCTATGAGTACACTATAAAGAGATATTCCACATACCCAGAGCAGGTACTGCACTGGCTACTAGTGGGGTGCAGCACTGATTGTGCCACTCACAAGAATAGCCTTTCAAACATGTTGCAAACCTGCCATTGCAGGCCTGCCTGTGCACAGTTGCACTTATTCTCAGGTTGGTATTTCTAAACTATTAGCCATTGCTGAGGGGGCCATTTACTACCACTAGGACACCCCTAGTGTAAGACCTGAGAGGTGCAACAAGTGATAGGGGAAAGGCAGAACAGATACTCATGTGTGTTCCCTGCTCGGGTAGTGAATAATCCCCAAGTTGTTTTTTCTACCTAGGAGGTCTGCTCTCCCCATGGGTCAATACGGCAAAATTGATGAATTTTAATCTACAGTTTTAACTTACAATAAGTAGCCTCATGGTGTTTTCAACCCTGTCTCAAGCCTTCCATTGCAGGCCTGTGTTTGAACATTTGCACTTATGCTCAGGTTTGCCTTTCCAAATCATTGGCCAATGATGAGGGTGCCTTTAACTAGTGATAGAGCACTCAAAGGGTGGGCCCAGGAGGGGGTGGAGCAAGTGATAGGTGTATGGTAGGGCAGGTAAACATGTGTGTTCCCCAACTAGGTAGTAAAAACCCCCATGGGTGCTTTCACTACCTATGAGGTTTGCTTTCCCTATATATTAACATGGGGGAATGGTTTAGATTACTTTAAACTGTAGTGGTGGCTTACAGTGGAGCAGCTTCCTGTTATTCCTATCATTCAATTCACAATGGCTAATCCTCCCTTGTTGTAAAGGTGGATTTGTCATTACTAGCATCGAAATGCCCCCTCTAGAAAGTGGGCATTTCTCTGTGTTAAAATCTTTTGTGTGCCTTTTAGTTTTACTCCAGTCCACACTGGAGGCTGGGGAGCACATCTGTGCATATCCCAGAGACAGTCATAAACATTGAGCATGCAACTGGACTGACAGACCTCTGCCATTTGAGGACTGGGCTGGATAAATTGGAGGAAAAGGTTTTGACACTTGGCCTTTGGGAATCAGATTATTGCCCCACTAAAGATTAAGATCTGCATTCCAAGGCCTCAAGGCAGACAGGACTCACATTTAGGGGAGACATCTGTGGTTCAAAGGGGAATCCTCTGAACTACCCCAACTTCATATTCACGCTACAGTATAACTACTAGAGCATAACTTCAGCAGGGAAGAGATATACTTGTGGGGCTGTGGGCCCAGAGATGCTAGACTATGTGGTACACACTGCCAGAGGAATCTTTTGCACATAAGGAGGAGACAGCCACTGAAAAGGACTGTGCCTCCTCCCTGAATAGTGGCTGGCCTAGGCTGACTACCTGCTGCTGTGTGCCACTCTACAGTGTGCTCTCTAAGGACATGTTGGCTTGCCTGCTGTTCTTTGCGGAGGTCTCAGGGACAGCAAAGACCTCACCTGAGGGACCTACACCGTCTATGTGTTTAACCATGAGAGAGGTGCCCTGAGTGCCTACTTCATCTCCTGGGTCCTGACTGCAGCAAAGGGTGAGCGTGGAATTAAGTATTGGGCCTGGATCCCAGATTGCCTTGTGCAGAGCCCCAAAACTGTGCCCGCATCTAAGGAATGTGCTCCCTACATCATGGGGCCTCAGCATGCCCAAGCTTCTCGTTGGTGGTGAGCGGATTCACCAGTTACGGGCCCCGCATTGCCTGCTTCATCGCCTGTGCCACAATTCTCTTGTACAACATGCAGACTGCAAGCTGATTGCTTGTATTGTCCGATTCACTGGTTGCAACCCTCAGAGGGAGGGCATGTTGGTAGTAGTGCCTCACTCAACCTCATGTGGTACTACTTAACTTGCGACTATGTGTGTGGAACCAGATTGTCTGGTGCGACTCGTATCATTGAGCACCAGATGTTGTACCTCATTCCAGGGAGGTACTGCAATCCCAACTGTGGGTTGAGTGTAATTGGATTCTAGCTCATTTCCAGGGAGATACAGAGAACCTGACTTGTGGTTCAGTGTGACTGGATTGTCTGGTGGGACTCAGATCAATAAACACCAGATGCTGTGCATCACATCCCGTGGGGTGTGGGGAAAGCTGCAACCCCATTCATCAAGTGTTCCATCTTGCCCTCTGTGCGGCAATTTGTCTGCCCTCTTCTCACCTGGCCTGATGACTTTGTGTTGCCAGGTATTATCGCCTGGATCAGGCCTTGGTGGTAGGAGTGCTGGACTAAGGAACACTTCCGAGAGCAATCAGAAGCAGATCGAGAGACTGCATGACCCCCATTGCTGCAGAACTGGGCTGGTGCCGGCAGAACTGGGCCAGTGCCAGAAGACAAATTGAGGGACCTCTTGATTGAACAGGATCAGCCTCTAGCCCTTTTCTGCTCTGCATAAAATGGGTGAACTCCCTATTTGTCGACTGTTGCCTGGTTGCTCGGATAGTACTCCCAGGCTTCTCCCCTGGGCCCCTGACTACTTGCAACTCTGGCCTTAAACCGGCATAGTAAAGGGTAGGTGTTTTTTACTCTGATTTGTGGGCAGAGTAGTGGGGGTGCAACTTATAGGTGCGGGACGGATTGTGCCACGGGGTCAGCATTCATCTTATCAAATGACCTACTGGGTATCATTTGCACAATGTTACGGTACTGAGTGCGTGTGTGGGTGCGAGTGTCTTCATAAGCACTTGCTGATATTCTTTGCATTGTGTTACTGTGCTGTGTGAGTGTGGGAGAGTGTGCTGCATAGGAACAGCCCTGTAATAGTTGCACTGCGCAGCTGTGTTGTTTTACTGCTTTGTTTCATTACCTAACAAATACTCTGTTTTGACATTGGCTTTACAGGTGTGGCCTTGACACATGGTGCTGCTGAAAAGTGTTAGAAATTCCTTTGTGTACACATCCCCAATGCTGTGACCTGGGTTGAATTCTAGAAATGTGTCCATTTGAATTCTGTTATTCACAGGCAATGGCTCGGATCAGAAATCATTTCAGACCACATAAGGGTGCTGGGGTCAAATAGGATTTTTCCCAAGTGTGCATATTACTAATGTGATTTTACCACTGTCGGGCCTAATACTGCTAGTAATATTTCCAGGTGTGATTTATGGCCAGAAATATATGATAGACCTGATTGAACAAAAGTCATGTTTGTTTATCATTCCAGCGATAACAAAAATGTGCTGGAAGTAATCTTTAGGCTCAGGTAATTTCCTCTTTGTTGTTGAATTTACGGCCCTACCTGATCCTTATCCCATTGGGCCTAACTGCTTTGTTGTTCAACAGAAATATATAATGTCATGTTGTGTTAATCAATGTGTGTGGTGAATACAATCTTTATTTACATACACCTCTTGTGAAGTCTCTTTTGCGACGCTCAGTGTATTTATTGTGGGAGAGTGCTGTGCCAATGCTTTAAACATTGCCTCTGTGATAAACCTGACTACTCAGTGTCAAGCTACCCAAGGGTGAGTGCATGTTTTACAGTGAGTGTATTCACCTAACCTGGCAGGAGTGGTAGATTCAGCCTGGCTCGGGCACTGCCTCAGCCAACCAGAAAGTACCTGTTCTAAAAATGTACAATAAAAAATAACCGGCTAAGACATAAAAATAATCAACTAAAACAATAAAACACAAAAACAACAGGCAGATCATCTGGGATAGAAGTCAAAAGCAAATTAATCATTGGCTGTAACAATGCACTAGTCAGAATTAAACAGTAAACTTCTTGGTATTAAATACTTGTCAATAGCAGCGTATTATCAGTTGGATTTCATATCATTATGGATATTTGAAATGCATCCCAAAATACAGTGCCCAGCTTTTTCTTCCTAAGAACTTTGGGGGTCATTAGGATATCGGACGGACTTAAGTCTGTCTGCCATTGTCACAGGGATTGAGACCGGTCCATATGGCAGTCGCATTGTGCATTTTTACCATTGCGGCGGGTGCTGCTGGCTGCAGCACCCGCCGCAATGGTAGAAATGCAAGTTTTGCCTTTCACTGCACTACATGGCAGGCACCATGCGGTGCCTGCCACATGGTGCAGGGAAATGTTGGGGGGCACCATAGGTGCCCCCCAAAGTGCAAAACTTAAGTGCCCCTGCAGAAGGGGGGCCCGCTAAGGGCCCCCAAAGTACATTCTCGCAAACCTGTATATGGCGTTTGAACTGCCATACACAGGCTGGCGGGGAAGCAGCATCCAAATCTGGCGGGCGGTGCCTGCTAAGCACTGCCATCATTTTGTCGATCGAGGGTAGGTCTGACAGGTAATTGTAATGATTGCCAGTATCAGACCGGTGGTGGACGGACTTCCCGTCTGCCAGCAATCCGCCTGCCATCCTTATCTGGCTTGCGAAAAATGGCCTCCTGATGGCAGTGAATCCCCCACAGGCAGGCTGCCGGTGGCGGATTTACGGCTATCCTAATACGCCCCTTTGTATGGGACCTTTCCTTCCTTAGACTTCACTTGAGCCCACTCAGCATGGCAAATCTATCTTTCTTGGTATGTCAGCATTAAATTTCAGTGGGCTGCGATACATTCAAAATACAGCTGCACAAATGCTCCTGAGGATGAAGAAATCCAATCATGTTCTGACCAGTTGCAGAATCTGCCTGGCTCCAGTTCAAAAATTGTTCCAAATACACCTCAAGAAGAAACCTTTGTTCATCATCCACCATGGTGGTAACGAATCCTGAATTCAAATTTAAAAAATAGGAAGGTAGAGCAGTTAGTGTAGTGCCACCCAAATTTAGATAGATATTTCGTTGGCAATTCATACAGTTTCTACCATCATGAATTTCTGGAATAAACAGAAGATGTGGCCCTTCAGCTATTAAAAATGTGTGATACTTTAGTCTTCACTAACATTGAAGCGGTGCCTCTCCAATACCAAGAATGAGAATAACAGCCACAATAAGAGTTATAATAATAATATTACGAAAAGGCATGTGTATCCTACAAGATTAGTAATTCAGTGACTTGTTAAGTGAATATGGTTTAAATTAGAAAATCAGGGCCTATCCCTGGTAGGTATGGCAAAATTATTGAAAACTCTGTGCTCGGATAAATGTGAAGAAATGATTTAAGTAGCTTCAAAACAACATTAAAGAAAGGAAGCAATCTCTAAATCCCCACGCAGTAAAAGAAGGGAACATTTAATAAGTAAAACAAAACCATACTTACAAAAATTGGATGAAGAAATCAGGAGATATGAATTTATGAAGAAAAACCTCCACATGAACAATAGTGGGTAAATTACAATGTTGGTGTATGTGCAATACCAAAAGATCGGTTTGCACCTTCACTGAGGTGCAAAATCAAGAGCTAAACCGCACCTTAGCTCCAGTGTTCAAGAAGAATTGCTATTGCCTTCCCGGGAAGCAGAACTAATAAATAATCAAAACGATGACATCATAAAGTGTGGGGGCATTGGTCGATGTATGTGTACACAATACTGCGGCAGAGTTACCGTGGATATTCAAAAACAGATGGAAATAAAGGGGCATATTGACAAGCCGCTATCCCCACAACAACATCACTTTGAACACAACACTTTTAGTGATGTTGTGGTGACGATAGGGGCTTCGCCTTATGTACAAGGCAGCGTTAAGCCACTTAACATGGCTTAACGCTACCTTGTAAATAAGGCACCCTTTCACACTATAATTAGCATGAAAGGGGAAGGTGAGGGGTGTTGTGGCGGGTGTTCCAACACAACACCCATTGATTTTGACACTGCCCCTTATTTACAAAGGCGGTGTAAATAGGAGGAAGCGCCAAAATTAAGACCAGGGAAAACCCGGTCTTACCCTGGCGAAACTAGGAGAAATCTTGTTGTTTTTGCTGTTTGCATGTGTGCTGCCTTGTGCAGCACACATAGAAACAGCTAAAGGCCATTGATTGTTCATGTGCAGGAAGGTCTCCCTTCCTGCACATAAACAATCCCCAAAAAAATTACGGTGTGCAATTTCTATGTGTGCTGCATTTAGCAGCACACAATGTAGTTTCAAAACGCCATGAATTATTGACCTTCCTGCACATAAACAATCATTTCTCCCAACACAAACACCCTCTCACTTTGATGCAAGGGTGTCTGCGTTGGCGCTAGGCAGCTGAACTTAGCACCAGCGCTAGGGGAAATGCAGGGGTGCGCCGCATTCTTGTGAATACGGCGCATCGCTGGATTTTCAGAACAGAGAAGCGTGGCGTTAGCAAAGTTTGCTTAACACCACGCTTCTCCATTATGTTGTAAATATGTCCCAACAAGTGCATAACGTGTCCCTCATATCCTAGGTTTTCCTAAGTGACTTTAATATTGATTGTCGAATGTACCATAGAGGTATTGGAGAATTTATTAACAGCATCTGACCTTGCCTCTTGACAGTATGTCCACTAGTGGAGACTGTAACTCATCAAATAAAGTTAGCCCTACAGCATGTGGTTTGGCCTCACTAAATCAATTAAATAACATTTTTCTCGCAATCTAGAGGATTCTGGAAATGGTTTAGAAGATGCATCTGGGGATGGGAACACATTGGTAATTCAGGTAACAGGTCATTCAGTAGGAAGCAGGAATGCAAGTTTTGACAGCGCGTGCAAGAAATTGAGGTTTTTGCTGCGGTTCACTCGAATATTTCCTAGTCATCTGATATGGTGCTCTCTGGTGCAGCCTTAAAGCTGAAAAGTTGGTGTTTTTTCTTGTTGCTGTTTTAAATTATAATATTTGGCCCTTGAGTAACTCACAAGTTTGGTGCAGCGACCCAAGCGTGAAATCTGTGATGTAAAGCTTGCTGTACAATGGATCTGCAGGACGTGTTTTCTACTCTTACAATTCGAAAACAATGTAATGTGCTTGAGCAGCTCATGACACAACTGGCTGTGGTCTGTATTTAAAACAAAATTAAGAAGGCTTCTGTAATTAAATTGGCAGGTTTGACATTGTGGTAATTTTGTTTTAAATGTGCATACACATTTTACATAGCTGTATACCGTTCCAACCTAAAAATGTACGACCGAATTAAATATTTTCAGCAATAACATTTCAACAGAAAACAAGGGCTTGCAAGCACAAATGGTGTGCGTAAAGCGCAGCAGTCTGTGGTTCAAAGGGAGAAATTCTGCTGAAATTGTGTTGTTCTGAATTTTGTTATGAAAATACTTCAACCTCCAAGATTGCAGCATGTAGGTAACGAAGTATAGCATAATCAATATAGGCACTGGACGTTGGTTATCTACACTTCTTCTACAATTTTTAGAAGGTGTAAAAACATGTGATTGGATGGTATTTAGTGTTAGCAAAAGTCGTGTTTTTTTTGCTGGTAGAAGCCACATGAGGTTCATACCAAATTGTCTTGGATCATTTAGAGACAGGAGCTTTGCTTGGAACTTGAGTAGTGTCACAAAAGTGTTCAGATGAGGCATGGGTCTGGCATTTTGATACACTGCAATACAAAGTGTTCTGTGACATTTTTCACAGTAAAGCACCTTTCTGAAACAGATACTGTGTTACACTGTGATAAAACATATGTGAGAAAAATGTGGCAAAACATAAGTAGTGGGGCACTTAAGGGCTGAAACATGTCACAGCTAAGTTCATCTTTCAGAGACTGTTTAAGGTTATGCTCGGGGAGAGAGTTGGCTAGAAGAGAAGTAAAAAAAGATGTTCTCGTTGCTTGCTTGATGAATCCCCATGTGCCTGTGGAAAGAAATATCTCCAGCCTTACCTTAGTGTGTGTGTGAATAGAAAAGTTGCTCAAAAGTCTAAATAGAAAAGACTCTTTCTGGACTAGAATGGAAAGGTCTTTGCTTCAGCTACCGTCTTCGAGAAGCATTATCAAGGCCACTGAAATTATTGGGTAGAAGAGGACCAAATTATGCATCAGATTTGACTAAATTACGCAGCAAGAAAAGCAGGAGCGTTGGGTGGGAGGATTCGACAGATGACGACGAGGGAACAATAAAATATTTATGTAATTTTCCATTATCGTCACCTATCGAGTACCCCCCATCCTGTCCAACAGCCCAAACGCTCTTACCTGCCCAGACCGCTTCTGAAGAAAAGGCAATTTATGCTGCATAATACAGTACATTTTGTGATTGTATTACTTCATTATCTTGTCACATTTACACCTGGTAACGGTATCTGAGAAAAGAGTTCCCCTTTATTAATACCAATTTAACACCCAACTACAGCAATAACGAAAGATGACCAGGTAACCTTTGGAAAATCCTTCTGGTTCGCAAGAACCCGAGTGGAGATTTTGTTTTTAACTTTTGATCTGTTTGAGATAGAAATAACACTTTTTTGTTAAAATCTGAAGATTATGCAGCATGTGATGGATTGTGTGGCAAATGCGGTAAACCCATTATTATGCAAATGTTGCTGTGGACGCAGAATAGCATATTTCCAGTGGCCCAGCCATTAATTGCATTGTCTTTTATCTCGCATTTTATATTTTTAAGGGGACTGATTTTTAAAACAATTTAGGCTGCAGCTCTATGGACATAAACTTGGTCCGGACCCTAGATGTTAGATTAACAGTCAGAAATGGACTTGTATTGTTGTCTTGGTTTTTGGTAATGTAACCACCATTCTTTTTAGTTCAAATATTTGCATTGCTTTAGGTAAAAAGAAATACATTTGGAATACAATAGCAATACATAAGAACCAGAAATAAATATACATTTAATCACGAAATAAAAGGACTAACTAACAAAGATCTACTGGATTGGGATAAAAATATGTCAAAGTTATTATATCAGATAAATGCATGACAGATAACAGATATTGCAAATCCATCAAATATCAAGTAGAGAACCCAGGAATATGGGACAGATGGAATGTTAACCTATATCCCAACAAAATAATGTTTGAGTTTGTATTGCTCCGTAAATAGAATACATCAGTAGGGGGAAAGAGGAGAAAGAAGGAAAGAAAGAAAGAAAGAAAGAAAGAAAGAAAGAAAGAAAGAAAGAAAGAAAGAAGGAAAGAAAGAAAGAAAGAAAGAAAGAAAGAAAGAAAGAAAGAAAGAAAGAAAGAAAGAAAGAAAGAAAGAAAGAAAGAGAGAGGTGAGATGTTGGAAGAGACATCTGCTACACTTCTGAAGAGTAAGTTAAGAAAGAGAATGATATTTGTTGCAATTGTAACTCAGTTCCAGGTACATATGTTCTTTGATTGTACAATATTAGAATCCTTTTGAGGCCGGATTCAAAAAGATTTCTCATTAATGTTTAATGCACCTATCTTTCTCTCTTTACCTTTGATTTTGCTGGGACCATGGATACCTCTACCTCTTGATAATATGGATTTGGAGCTTTTAGATTTGCTCTTATCCATTGCAGTCAAAGTTATACTTACACAATGGAAATCTTTTCACCTCCTTCCTCACCCTACTTGGTGGACGTGGTTCTCATATCATCGTGGAGCCTATTCTTTGGTTGAAAAGAAACTATACTCGCCCTCCATTGCTAGCAAGGTATGGCGATCTTTATATAATTGCATGGATTTATATTCTCAGGGATTGGTCTTGCAATATCCTTTTGAATCTCTTTCATGACTTACTTTTCAGAAATGTAACCACCATTCTGCGTGTCATGTGTGGCACACTGAACACTGCGCCTTCACTTTCTTCGATTGTTTTATATATGTGTAGCACCTTCTCGTTTTTTTCATTATTGATTCTCTACAAATTATTAATTCATATACAGCTGATTGGAATCATGTGTGGGGATTCAGTAAATACACCAAGACCACAGTAGGGGTGCTGTGCTTACCTGCAGGAAGCAGTGCCCCAGCGGTGCATGCTCAGTAAGGGAGATGTTGTATAAAGGCTGCTCGAAGATGGGCTCATTGTCATTGGCGTCCTCCACCTGAATGGTGATTTTGCAGGTACTGGATAGGGCAGGCCTCCCCATGTCGATCGCCTGTGCCCAAAACTCTAGCTTCTCTTTTTGTTCGCGATCCAAGGCACGGGCCAAGCTCAACTCCCCGGTGTCTGGGTCCAGGTGGAACCAAGACCAGTCTTCTGGGCTAGGGCTCTCACTGTGCCACTCTGTGGAGTCTGTCGCCTCAGATCCCCCCACTGTGGGGGCTTCAGAGGCTCCCAAAGTAGGTTGCCCCGAGCCTACCATCTTCAGTACTCCAGATGCTCTTGTACTCTGTATCTGGGGGTTCTCCATTCTGGATGCACCGGTGCCTCTGATGCTAGGTGCCCCATGGCCTCTAACCTCAAATACATGAGAGTTCCCAACAGCGAGTTCTTCCTTGTCTTCTACAATGGGTTCTTTGAGGTCCCTCATCTTAGATTCCCCACTATTGCCTACCCTTGGGCCTGCTTGATCCCTTACAATAGGAAACAGAAACTCCCAGCTATTAGGGGCCTTTGCATTTCCTGAATGTGAGATATGTGAGTCTTCCTGCCCGGAAAGTGTGGAGCCCTCCTTAAGAGGTACCCCGGACCAGCCTGCGTTGGGTGCTGGAGAAGGTCCTGTATCTGGTAAACCAAGGTATCCTACACTTGGAATCCCAGAGTCCCCTGTACTCCGTGGCCCAGAGTCCCCTGCACTCAGTGGCCCCGTGTAACCTGCCTCATGGGGCACCCTGGTAGCCCCTTGTAGCAGCCAATATTGCACCTGGCAGTTGGGGGCCTCTGCGTCGAGGTCTTTGGCACTAAGGATGAGCAGAACAGTGCCTGGCACAGTGGCTTCAGACACGGACAGCTGGTACCGGGGCTGCAGGAATGTGGGTCGGTGGTCATTGATATCAGTCACACGCAGGACGAGGTCCTCCTCCGTCCGAAGCGGCGGCTGCCCGGAGTCCCAGGCGAGCAGCCGCAGGTGGTGCTGCTCCTGCACCTCACGGTCCAGGACTCCTGCCACACACAGGAAATAGATTCCCGTGCCAGGAGCCCCAGCGGGCAGCAGTGAGAAGGCCCCGTCGCCACCCTGCAGGGACACCCATACCCGCTGCGCCTCCTCCTCGGCCCCGTCCTCCGTATCCGGGTCTGAGGCGGACACGCGCGCCACGTACTCCCCGAGCGGGGTCCCCTCGGATACAGCGGGGCCCCCGGGCAGCAGGAAGGACACCGACAGGTGGGGGCTGTTGTCATTGATGTCCAGAACGCGGATGGTGAGGCGGGCGCTGCTTTGCTCGGGCTCGGTGCCACCGTCCTGGGCCAGCATCAGCAGCTGGTGAACTGCACGTGTTTCCCGGTCTAACGGCCGTGCCACCCGCACCAGCCCGCTGCGGGGCTCCACCTGGAAGAAGGGCCCGCCCGGGGACTGCCCGGCTGGCTCTAACAGGTGGTACTGCACCAGGCCGTTGCTGCCTTGGTCGGGATCGGATGCGTGCACGCTGCAGACAGGGCTACCTGGCAGGGCGTTTTCGGGCATAAATGCCTGGTACTCACTTTCACTGAATGTAGGTGGGTTGTCATTGGCATCCAGGACCACCACCTCTACCCAGAGCCACCCACTCCGGCGCGGCCAGCCACCATCGAATGCCTCGATGAGGAGCCGCATGCCTTCCTCCTTCTCGCGGTCCAAGGGCCGCGTCAACACCAGCTCAAGTGACCCTGGCAAAAGCAGAGCACCCGCCTGGCCTTTGGGGCTCCCGCCGTACTCCAGGCGGAAGGCTCCCCCGGAGTCCCGAAGCAGGGAGTAGCCCTGCAGCCCCAGTGGCCCAGCGTCAGGGTCCCTCGCCCCGGGGAGGAGAAAGGAGGTGCCTGGTGGGGTCAGCTCGGAGACCTCCAGCCGCAGGACGGTACCCTTCTCAGTCCCCTCACCCCACACTTCCTCGGACCCCATCACACTTCCTCGACCACCACCATTATCACCACGCCCTTTCAAGTCCCCTGGGACACTCTTCTGAACGGGATCACTCGCCTCGCGGGAGTCGGTCACCTGTCCGCGGTGTACGGCCTCCGTGGTAACCTCTAACTCCCAGGGGTCCCTCCCCTGGCCAGGGTCCCTCATGTGCCCTGAACCTCTCACTTCTCCAGCACCCATGAGTTGCTCTGGCACCCAGGATCTCTGTGCCTCCCTGATCCCATGTATATTTCCGAAGTTTCCCACTCCAGGGTCTCTCCTCTCCCCAGCCGCCGGTGCCCTGTCTCTGTACCCCTCCGCGGCGCCCTGGTCACCCAGATGCCTCTGTCCGTGACCCAACCTCTCTGACTGGACCTGCCCTGGCACCGGCTGCCCCTGATCCTTGCCCCCGGGGCCTCCCCAGGAGGGCGCGTGGTCGTTGATGTCCCGCACCCTGATCTCCACCTGCAGCAGCTCTCCCTGGAGAGTGGCCGCACAGAAGCTGTAGTATTCCCGCCGCTCCCGGTCCAGCGGCCGCGCCGTGCGGATGATTCCCGACTCTGGGTCCACTTGGAAGTCGGAGAGTACCGGCGAGTCCTGGTCCTCCCCGCCGCCTGCAGCCTCCACCGACAGGAAGAAGCCGCCGCCGCCCGCAGAAGGGTCTGGCAGTCCGGCCCGCAGGTCTCCCACCAGGGTGTCCGCCGGCAGCTCCTCGTCCACGGACAGGCTGAGGTTGTAGACCTGCCCTCGGGAGCCGGGAGTCGCCCACAGCCAGCAGCAGAGGAGCGCTAGCAGCCGGGAGCATGGAGCCCGCATCCTGCCGGTACCTAGAGCCACTAAGGGGGCATCACCCCATCTGCAGGACTACGAGGTGGCACAGAGAATGGTGCTTAATTAATGCAGGAGTGTGCAGCGATTCCAGGCACGCGACCGTGACCAACTAAGCGTCGAACCGGGAGCCAGAAAACAAGGTAAGTCATTCACAAACTTGGAGGGCATAAGTATTCAGCAGGAGGCAAGTACCAATATTCCAGAGCGACACCAGGCTGATGCCAGATGTTACTACCCCGTACTGCAGGTGGCAGTGTCTCGAAGGGTGGCAGCCAGGTGCCAGTATCCCGCAGAAGGAACTGGCAGGTGCCGCTCTTTGGCATCGGGGCAATTAGGTGCTGCAATGACAAGTGATGTCCAGACTGACCGCTGCGCTCCGTCCAGCGCGCAGGTAACTACTGATGTCTCTGCATCCCCGTGTGTTTTCCCGCCTTGCGGGAGGCTTTGCTGCAGCCTCCTGCGTGCTCACTGCTCTCTTCAAAGGGCGTCAGTGGGAGCCGATCCGCTGCCGGTGCTGAAGCGGACAGCTCCACCGCCGCCTCTGCTCCGCTGCTCGCACAGCCTGTCTGCCCCGCCGGCGGTGTGTGTGCTCTGTCAGCTCAGCTTCACTCTGCCTGGCCCACGTGACTCAAGGGCACGCTCAGCCTGCTTCTCATCACTGCAGCATACGAGGGCTGCCACGGAGCTGGCCCTGCACTGGCCGTACACAGGCTAGCATGGGTCATGTGCTAGCTGTCCGCAGAATGAGTCCCTGACGTGCACTAGCTGTGTAAAGGCTGAAGTGCCAACAATTTGCACAGGCTGCGAATCCGATCAGGAAATGCACTGGGTGTATATAGGTTTTAAGAAATGTACTGGGTGTGCATAAAGTTCAAGAAATGTACTGGGTGTGCATAAAGTTCAAGAAATGTACTGGGTGTAGGTAGTCTTCAAGAAATGTACTGGGTGTGCATAAAGTTCAAGAAATGTACTGGGTGTACATAGACGTCAAGAAATGTACTGGGTGTACCTCGGCTTCAAGAAATGCACTGGAGGCACCCATGCCTGGTCAAGAAAAATAAGTTCTTGTTGCTTCCTAGAAGAAGCTGCCTGTAGAGAGAAATATCTCCACCTTTACCCGAAGTCTGTGGGAATGGAAAATCTGGTTCGAAAGCCTAAGGAAGATAGGAGATACCTTTCTGGCCTGAAATCGAAAGCTTTACTTTCAGCTGTCTTTTTTATGAATAAATGAATGACATTTTCATGATCTCTCAGTTTATATTTTAAAGGGGAATCTGATATCTTGTGCAACAGTCATATGTTTTCATAAATTACTTTAAACCCCCTCAGCCAGTAAAGCTCTTTGATATTTTTATTATTATTATTATTATATTCTTATATAGCGTCAGATTCGACCCCCAAAGGGGTATCTCCGCACTTGCCTTGGGAACCCGTCCTGGCTTTTCCCTGTGAGATAGCCCCTATAGGGTATCCCCAAGGTGAAAGCCAGGCATCTTGCCGCAGGGGGGGGGGGGGCGTTGTGGAGATTAAGCAAGCTTAATGCCCAGAGTTGCAGAGTGTGAACCCATGATTAGATCAGGCACCGAAGCTAGAATTATCGAGTCCATGGACATTTGAGCTCAAGACCCTGCCGCGTCGGGAATTGAACCCTGGTCCCGGGTCTGACCTCTGCTTCAGGGTCTGCCTGCTCTAACCAGTGAGCCACACTTCTCCATTTGGTCTGTAAATTACTGACTGACATGCACATATTTAGGAACTTTTATTTTCTTAACATAATCCTTATAACATTTGTTAGATTTGGGACCTGAGAAGAAATAAAACTCAAATGGATCATAATTCAACCAGCTAATGGGAAGCAACTGCTAAAGAATAATTTCTTAGCCTAAACTGGTAAATATAAGGCCACGAGGAGCCCGGACGGAATGTCATGTTCGATAGATGTGATGGTCTTCTCATTATGTACTGAGGGGCCTATTTATGGAAAGGTAATACAGTGCAGCAAGTCACCTTGCTGCACTGCGTTAAAGGGATAGGGCAAGAATGTGCCATATTTATTTCAATAAGGCACATATCTGTCCTTTCCTCAGTGCTGGTGCCCAATGTGCTGCCTAGTGCCAATGCAGGCACCCTTGCACCATGGTTCAAGTGGCCTGGCACCATGGTGTAAGAGTGCCTGCATTGAATGCAATATTATTTTTGTGCAGAAAGGGGCACCTTCCTGCACAAATACAATTCCCTGAGGCATATTCCTCTATCTACGGTAATGTTAAATGCAATGTGTAAGCGCTCAGCTACTCGAAGGAGTGTCCCAGCGCTGTTGTGTGAAAAAAACAATTTTGTGCAGTGCGATCACCCTATTTAGAAAGTACATCTGAAATAGCCAAGTTTTAAGTGCTTCCTGAATTCCAGAAGATTATGCATTAGTCTTAGTTCCACTGGACGCTTATTCCATAGTATGGGACCCTGAACCTGAAAACAACGTCCCCCCAATCCGTACTTGGTAGTATTTAGGGACCCGAGCCAGCTGAAGAGATGAGGACCTTAAGGTGCGACTAGGACAGTAAAACTGGATTCTGTTCCTGATGTACCCAGGATCAATGCCATGGAGTGCCTTAAATGCCAGAACCATGGACTTAAAGTAGATCCTTTTGCGAATTGGAAGCCAGGGCAGACAAGAAGACGTCCATGTTTTTGGGCCCAGCAAATAAATTGCTCTGGCCACTGCATTTTGGGCAACTTACAGTCTTGACAATTGGTACTCTGGCAGCCCCAAGTACAGAATATTGACGTAGTCTAGCTTGGAGATTATTGGTGCTTGGACTAAAATTTTTCTGTGAGAGATGGTTAGAAGTGGGAGAAACTGTTTTAACATTTTCAGCATGCCAAAGCAGGAACCTGCCACAGTCTGAACCTGGGCCTGCATAGACAGTTTCCCTTCCAACATTACCCCTAGATTTTTGACATTGTTGACCGAGGTGAGAAGGGGTGACATATCAGCTAGCCACCAGTTCTGCCAGACGTTGCTCGGGGGGTGTCCAAGGAAAATAATCTCCGACTTTTCGGGATTACATTTGAGCTGATCGTCCTGTAACCAGGAGAACACTTTGGTCAGGCAAGAGTTATTCAAATCTCCATTAAAATCAGCGTCTTTATTTCAAGTGAAAAGCAGCTGTGTATCATTGGCATACAATACTATTTTAGCACCATATGCCTCAGGCAGGGACGCCACTGGAGCCATATAAATGTTAAAAATAGTAGGGCTTACAATTGAGCCTTGTGGTACTCCCACTTCCAAAGGGGGGAGAGGGGCTGCAAAAGGTGTGGACCAGACTATTTTATTACGGTCCTTTAGAAATGAAGTGAACCAGTTAGATACCATGTTCCCAATGCCGCATTCCTGGAGTCTAAGCAGGAGCCTATCATGGGGAACGGTATCAAAGGCCGCTGATAAATACAGTAATAACAGCATAGCTTTTCCACCTTTATCCAGAACTTCCTTAATAGCTTCCGAGACCTCCAGCAGTGCAGTCTCGGTACTTCATCCTGAATCCAGATTGACTCTGATGGAGAATAAAGTTAGTCTCCACAAATGTGGTAATCACCTCCTGGCATGAGATCCCAGGTCTACCAGCAATGGTAAATTTGGAAATGTGTCAAAATCCATGGGAGTTGCATGGTAACACCCACACAACGCCCAAGGAATGCCTACCCAGGTTAGAGTATTGTAATGCAGCGATTTGTGCTACATTGCATTACTCATGATTTATCACGCCACGCAAAGTGAACTTGAGTGGCTTGCTCAATTTCACTTTAGGGTTTGTGTCATGCATGCATCACATTGCGTGGTGCAAACGTGACACAAACCCTTGATAAATAGGGCCCTGAGTCGATACAGGCCCTTATCTATGAGAAGTGGCACATCGCTGCGTGAAAACAGCGATGCGTCACCTCTCAGTGCACACTCCTTGCGAAATGATGGATGCGTCATATTTACTGTATGATGCAACATGTCGCAAGGAATGACAGATCTGATGCATTGCTGGAGTTGTGTCCGAAGCTTGACTCAACTCCAGCAATGTTCCTTTGACATGGGGCAAGCCCCATGTGAAAGGACCTGCATCAGTCTTACGCCTGCCATGAGGCAGGTGTAAGATATTGATGCAGTAGCATCCTAGAAGTGGCACACTAAAATCTTATAGATTTCAATGCACCACCTCTGCAAGGATTGGATGCGGGGGAATGCCCACCCTGCATACATTATACCTCATGCAGGTATAATGTGGTGCAGGGGTTTACAAAGCTCTTAGTAAATAAGGCGCAACATGGTGCCTTATTTACGCCATTGGTGCATCACAAAAAATGATGCAACAGTGGCATAAAAGTGACGCAAGGCCTCATAAATAAGCCCCCCAGTTGGGCAGTACTTAAATGGTTTGTCTTTTTTTTGTAGTGTGTTGTTATCTAATCTGCATATTAGCTCATGAACATTTACTGTATATCAGAGGTAGCTCCCACTATGAAACAGGTTGGAGACCACAGATCCAAGGTGAAATCACAAATCATCATTACTCGTCTCTTCCACACATGACCTGAGCCCGTGTTTGGCACTAGCTCGAAACACAATTACCCAACCACAGGCCTGATAATAACTTGATACAGGTTATTGCAGACCACATTGAGCTAAGGCCAGGCCACTGCTCTATAAATTCTCATTTGCACAGGCAGGTCAGGCACTGATTACACAGATTCTTGCACAGGCAGGGCGGACGTAAGCATGAGCGAATTTTGCGGATCTCGCGTTCGCGAATTTTGCGGATTTGCGGATTCGCAATCCGCAAAATCCGCGAATTCCCGCGAATTTGCGGATTTTTTTTTTTTTTGTGTTCGCCCGTGTTTCTGCCAGTTCGCGAGGGTTTTGTACACTTTCGCAAATTGCGAACTTACCTGTCGGGTCGCAAGTTTCGCGAACTTGTTGTTTCTACGTGTCCAGCCTGTTTGGGACACTCTTCTTCATCACTGCCACTCTCTGTCACCACTGCCACTCTCTGACTACTCATGCCACCCTCTGGCCCACCCATGCCACCCTCTGTTTCATCACCACACCCTCTGGTTGTCCAGTGTACATTATTTTCAGCAAAGCAAAGCACACCTTCCCTGCCTCAAGTGACCTGAATTAATTTGGGGCTGATTAATGTGTCACAGAATATTTTTTTAGCTGGCACCTGCTTCCTTAGTGCGCCCTGATTAGTGATCTTTTGCACTTGCTAAGTGCTTTCATTGTTGCAAAATTAGTTACAACACCTGCCCTGCCCCAACTGACAATAATGAATTAGGGGCTGATTAATGGATTTTAACTTCCAGCCTGGCTCCTGCTTGTCTCCCTTAGCTGTAATTCAGGACCTTTGTGGCATATGTGTAACTATTCTGAGGTTCAGAGCAGGGTCACATAATAGTTTCAACTGGCAACTGAACTCTGGAGGGGCCCCTCAGGAAGCACTACAGGAAATGGCTACTAATGATGAGCCTGAACTTTTGAACCTGGTAAGTAGTTACTTTCAGTTTTGCTAAAATCGTATTTCTGCAATTTTGCACTTATTCGCGGGGCGCGAACTCACGCGAACTCACGCGAACAGTGCGAGCAGTGCGAGCAAAATCCGCTGCTCGCGGATTTGCGGATTTTGCGGGAGATTCGCGAATCTCGCGGATTGCGGATTTCCCGAAAATCCGCAAAATCCGCGAGCGAAACGGATTTTCCGCCCATGCTTAGGCGGACGCAGAAAGGCACTCATCCTACCCAGGCTGTCTAAGACTCCGGCTGATCCCATGATAGATAGTAGTCACAATGAGCCAAGGAAGTATGAGCTCATAGTGTTACACAGTCAAGCTGTGTTCTGTGATGTTCCCTCGCTAAAAAGAGAAAATCAACTTTGCATTCAAATTCTAAAAATATCCAGCAACTTCTTTAAAGGACGATACGAAATTCTGCAATAGATGTAATTTAATCAGACCTAATGTTAGCTGTCTAATTTCCGCTGATTATGTATATTTTCATGCAGAAATTGTGAACCAATACTTTCCGCATTTTCTACTAACTGTACAATGTATGTGCACGTGATACATTCAAAAGAAAATCTGTATACCGCAATAGGTCAGCAATGGCACTAGTCCATAGACGGAGCGGCCATAAAGTGAGTAGAAAAGTTATAATCATTGTTCCTTTGTGCTGAGCGCTATACCAATGACTCTACAAAGGATTAAAAGATAGATGAATACTTCATAAAGTGATGGAGGCAAGGCTATGTGATATCTGCTTCCAAATGTTAGAAGGCAAAGGATCCAATGGCGCTGTAGAAGAAATGGAGTTAGTCAAACTCAAGAATGCCTTAGTGTTCAGAGAACCCACATTTACAATTGTAAGAGGTAAACTGTCCTCCTACTGGGCTTGCCGTGTGTGATTGGAATTCAGCCATACAGTAAATCCAGATTATGAGCTAGATGAATACGTAAGACTGGAAACAATGTTTACAACTTTTCCTCAAAGTAAAGAGAAAGAAAATCACACAGTTGAGGGCATTCTGCCACATTAGAGATACAGGAAGGTTTTGATAGTGACTAAACCATGGAGAACAGTTGTTTGGAAACATTGGGAGCATCAAGAATTGATCTGTGCAGTAATCAAGTTATTGGATGAAGGGAGTGGAAGCCCCACTCAGGCAACAACTGCAATCCTTGTCAGGGTGAACCACAAAAGTCACTACGTTAACATGTGAAGAACCCTCTGGTAGCTTAGCACAAAGCAATCAGTCTTAACCTAGAGGTAAAGTGTAAAGTTTTTATGCAGGCCTCAAACAGGAATAAAGTGAAAACACAACACATGAAAAACCCCACACACATTTAGAAAAGTAGAGTACATTTTAAGAAATAAAATGGTACCACAATGAGAACAATCCAATCAGTAGTACCAGAGACATTTATATTTCAAGTTTTAGGAGAAAATTGAGCCTAAAACACAAAGCACCACTCGTGGTCATCTGGTTGTGATAGCACAGAGGGAAGCCAGAAGTTAAGGCTCACCGTGATAGAGAACAGGCTGGATACAGGGACCAAGTTAGTCCCGCTGCAAAAGTCACCTTCTCAAAGTCCAGCGCAACAAGTTCTGTTTAAGGGGGAGGAGGCCGCAATGATCACGGAAATCGTCACAGATGATCGTCGCTGTAGTGCAAAGAGCTGGAAGTGCAAGGTGGCCTGTCTTTGCTGCAGTGCAAAGAGCCGGATGAGCGTCATTGCTTTGCATTGGTGGTCACTGCAGGCTTTATTGCTATAGCTTGAAGTGCAGATCTCACTTTGCCGGTTGTCACTGTTGTGTGAAATGTGGAGTTCCCCAGAACTCGAGTAGTTAGTCATTGTGGGCAGCAGGGTCTCATCTTGGACAGGCCCATTTGTAAAGAGCCCAAAACCTCAGGATTTCACCTTTCCTTCAAATGATGCCAGTCAATGGTCCAGGACTTGGGGAGGCATCTCTTGGGAATCAGGAACTCACTCGAGCAGAGGTCAGCAGGGCAGCAGCAGATCCAGTTGAAGGTTCAGGCAGGTCCAGAGCAGAAGGCCAGCTGAACAGTTGCAGGAAGGTCTCTGGAGCTTGTTGTGCCCCTGTAACTCAAGCAAGAGGTCTGCCAACCGATCCTGAGAGCCAATCAGTATAGCCTGGGATGAAGGGAGAATGTCCAGCATTCCTTTTCAGAGAGCAGGGCAGTACTCAATTAGCCGGGCAGCCATCTGGGGGTCAAGTCAGTCTTAAAGCAGTTCTCTAGTAACTGCAGGACAGTCCACAGGGGAGCAAGGCAGACCTGAAGCAGAAGGCTAGTCCTCTGGAGAACAAGGCAATTCTTCTTATGTATTGCCCATAGGCCTAAGAGTGCACTGATGTGGAGTTATAAGGGTCCAATATTTATACCTGATGCCAGCCTTTAAAATGGGGGTACATCCTGGGCTGCCCACACATCTATTTCTGGAGAGTTATTTCTTTCCCCTACCAAGGCTCCAAGAAGTCTGGGGTGACAAAGGGCTGGTATCAGCTTCCTTTGTGTTTGCTGGAAGCCTGTCCTTTGAATTGTAAGTGGAGTGGGGAACAGGTCCACCAGAGTCATCCTGACAGGATGGCCCAACCTGCATACACCCAGTCCATTTTGTCTCACTGTCTGGGAGGAATTCCCAGATTCCAACAGCAGAGCCAGTCACAGTAAGTCAGGATACTGAAAGCAGGCACCAAACGGTTAGGGCAAGAAAATGTCAACCTTCTAAAAGTGGCCTTTTCAGAATTGTTATTCAAAATCCAACTTTGCTATTAAATAGGATTCTAAATTGAAATTCATTTGAGTCCAAACATGAAACTTCTACTTGCTCCCAAATAAAAGTTAGCACTTTTTAAATGTAATAAGGTAAACCAATGTTATCCCACGGTAGAATGAAAGGAGTGAAAGTAGTGAAAGGAGGAAGTTAGGAGTTTTTCACTACCAGGACATGTAAAGCTTAAACACACATTTCCAACTTTTAAAATATAATGCACTCTGAACCATGGAACTTTAGGGCTTTCCCTTGGGATGACTCATATGTATTAAAAAGGAAGGTATATACCTGGCAAAAGGTTTATTTTGCCAGCTCAAACTGGAGGTATACAACTGCACTACAGCTTGCAATGGCAGGCCTGAAACATGTTTGAAAGTGCTACTTTAGTGGCTGGCACAATTAGTGCTGCAGGCCAACTAGTAGATTTACTTTTCAGGCTATGGGTACATTTAGTGCCACGTTATTGGGGACGTATAAATAAATTAAATGCTCCAATCAGGAGTTGGCCAATATTGCCATGTATATGGAAGGTAGCACTTTAGCACTGATTTGTGTTGGTAAAGTGCACAGAGTTCTAATGCCAATACAAATAAATACAGTAAACAGGAGGGTCGAAGTCACATGTTTGGGGGAAGATCACATCAAGGATGTGAAGTCTAGCAATCTGGTATAACAGTCCACCTTTGTAGCAAGAATTTGTTGTTTATACTTTTTTGTGCAATTCTTAGCTCAATTCTGAGTTAACACCATTTCTCAAACGTTTTGCACTGAAGTTTAACTGATCTAAGGGTGTCACTGTAACACAGTGTGCAAGGGCATACCCGGGGATACATTATCTTAAGCAGAAGGCAGGTAACTTGGACCTACTTATTCCAGTTATCATAGGAAGAGATGTAGCCTCAACTATGAAGTCAGCAGAGGAGAGGGAAACAAGGTGCTGTACGGTCAACTAGCACTTTAATAGCCAGGCCCTCCTCCACCCTGTGATGACTTAGTACTGAAGAAGAAGTATAAAGGGCAGCTGGCAATGCATTATGCACAATGACAATAATTTGGCCCTGGGGCAATACCTAATAGATTTGTTAGTAGGCGGACAAATAGTACATCAAAAGGCAGGTAAAAGAAAAAGAATAAGAAAGTAATCTGTCAAAACCTGTGTGAGAATGAACTTAATTAGGGAATTAACAAAATTAGTGGATGGACCCAGATGTGGAGGCGGAGGGTGATAAAGCATGTCAATCCAGCCATAGAGACAGAATGGAAATGCTGTAAAGTACAAGCTGGGAGTTCCGCCAAATGCAAAGCGCCCAATTGTAAATTTTCACTCTGTGCTTTTCCCTAAAAATAATGGCTAATCATCCTACTCTGCGTACAGGATGCAGGAGGTGGGACAGGCACAGCCCAATTGCAATGTGGAAATATAAGAAATTCAAGTTATAGTAACAAAAATCATATTTCCTAAAGATCAGTATGCTACGTATATCTATGGAGTGTTTGTCTAAGGGCCATGCATTAATCAGAGCACCCTTGATTTAGGGAAAGATGACGCTGTTATGTGAAACTACCTATGCAGTGAAAGAGTATGACCCCATAGGACTCCCTGTTGGTGTAATCATCTGACCAGTGTCCCTTGCAGAGTGAGGAATTAGTTAGGTTCTGCATATTAACAGAGTCCAGCCTGTTCGTCCCCAGCTTTAACAATTTATCTTGTGAGTACGTTATCTGTGATTGGATGAAGGATTATTCAATTGGAAGACATGGCAAGAGCTGCGCAGAGCCAGTGCACTGATTGGAGCAAACGAGTTTGCCTTTGGCATACTAGCGTCACAGCCATGCAGCTGACCTCCTTAAGTCGGATCCTGAAGAATCTGCGACACAAGACACGGACTACCAGACATCTCTGAAGCTGACCCGAGCGCCCAGCAAAGTGAGACCCATAGCTGACACACGAGACATGGGACTGGAACTCCTGGACATCCTGCATTTTTGCACCGGCACCTACTTCCTGAGGTATCCCGAAGTTGTGCATTGGGGTATTTGAAGCCCCGGCCCGAGCACCTTTTGCACTGAAGTACAGAGGCCAGTACTCCACGAGGACCTTTGTGGTTCCTAGTCCGTTGGCTAGTGAGCCTCCACGATGGCCGTTCCTTGATTTCTTGAGCTTTCCTGGTTGCTCCAGACATGCTCTGACTCCCCTCCAAAGTAGGAGCCCCCCAGACCTCGCTGATCTGAACCGAAGCCAATCTCGACATCTTACGTGGGTTGCTGTTGACAAGGCTTGTTGTGTCCAATCCGGATTCCAACGTTGCAGCACTCAACATCCTTTGTGGGACAGCTCGAATCCAGGTCCTCATGGCTGAAGAGTCAAGCTTCACCTCTTTCACCTGAAAGCACCCAACATTGGTTGGCATCTTCTCCTCGCCATCCTGGTCCCTGGCTAATGACCCAGACACTGTCCCATCTGCTTTCAGGTTCTTCACATCTCTGATCCACCCTTGGATCCACCCGGACACTTTTTCCTCTGGTCGCCTGCAGCATTTCTTTGCAGCTCTCCATAGGAATCGACAACGAAACCCAACAACAAAAGACACCTATTCACCCGGCTTCCCTCGGTGAGGTAACACGAGTACTCCCGTGCTCCAGTGGGTCTTGACTCACGAAGTGTCCTAGTCTAAAAGGATTCCATCATAGTTCTCCTCTAAGTGCCTTTAACCTTTAATATTGTAACTTGTTTGTTCTCCATAGAAAGTCAATGGTGATCCGCGCCTGTGTTTAGACACTGCACACGTCCCCCGTGGGTCTCCTGTGTCCCTACCTTAGGTGATTCCTGGGAGCCCCAGTGGTTCTACAGGCCCTAGGCCTGCTTTCTAACCCTCACGTGGTTCTTATACCACTTTTTTAGTGTACGGTTTGTGAGGCCCCTAGGGCATAACGTATACTGTGCAACTTATCATATGCTAATTAAGTTCCTTGCATTGTACTTTTACCTCTGACCTCTTAAAGAGTCCAGAGGGGATGTGTTTAGAATGAATACATATATATTTAATATATACCTTGTGTGGGGTGCTTTTATTTGATCATTCAAGAGATTATAATTGGTAAAACAACTAGCTAACTCACCTCTAAGTCTTAGCCTGAAGGCTGCTCTCCACAGCTACCACTGGGATAGCTTTCTATAAAGGTTGATTTTAAACCTACCATCAATAAGGGTCGTTTTGACTGGGGCAAGGTGCCCACTAGAAGAGTGGACATGATATGCCAGGCCAACTTATCACATTGGTGTGCAGCGTGTGGGATTAGAGCTTGCATTGTTTTACCAAATAATCTTGAGAATATCATTTTAAAAATCACATTAAGGTACCAGTAGGTATATATAAATCAAGCTTAAAATACATAAGTTCTACTGAAGTTAGCAGTTGTAGGTGTTAAAGGCCTAGCACACCCTGACTACAACTACTAGACAGGTTTAGTAGGAAACCAAGTAGTGTAGGTAGGTGCACAAACCACACCTCACTAGTCATGGCTTTAACGGCAGGAGCTAGTGTGTCTCTGCCAGATCCAGCCAGGGGCAGACATCTAAATGTGACACATTCTCTTTCCAGGAGTTATGGGGTCTGTGTGCCAAAATAAAATTAAAGCAAGGTCAAAGTCCCACCACCCAACACCTTATCTTAGTGGCAGATGACATGGAAAAAGTATCCGATCCAGATAGACTAGGTAATGGGAGTGGAATGCATCCATCAGCAGAAGAGGATACTAGTGGGGTGCCTCACCAGACCTCTGATGATGATGAGGAAGAAACAGACCAGGATGATTTCAGTAGACTCAACCTGGGAAATGCAGGGCTACCAGGAGATGAGGTGAGTCAGAATGGGCCCCCCTCCATTCCCCCTCGTAGACCTGTAGGTGTGCCTAGAAGGGAAAGATCACCTTCAGTGGAATCCAATCATTCTGGGTCATCTTTAGGGATCTCTGCCTCTGCTCATTGGAGAAGAACTTTTCCTGAGAAGAGGGAACATGAAGCTAGGATGAAAGAAGCCAAGCTTAGGATAAGGAGACAAGAAGTAGCCTTAGAGAAGGAGACCCTGGCTCTTGAGAGAGAGAAAAAAAGATGGTGCTAGAGCCCCATGGTGGCAGCAATATCCCTAGTGGTAGGGATAGGTCTTATGACCATAGAAACCTAAGCAAGCTTGTCCCTCCCTATCAGACTGGGGATGACATCCACAAATAACTGACCTGGAAAGGGCCTGCAAAGTGCAGCAGGACAGTGGGCAGCAATCGTGTGGCTCTCCTTTACAGACAAAGGTAGAGATAAGCTCCTCACTGTAAGAGAAGAGGATGCTGACAATTACATTGTCCTAAAGAGTGCTCTGATAGATGGGTTTGGCCTAACAGCTGAACAGTATAGGTTGCAGTTTAGAGATACCCAGAAGACACAGACTCAGGACTGGACTGACTTTGTAGATTGTGCTACTAAGGCTCTGGCGGGCTGGTTACCGGGCAGTAAGTGTGTGACTATACAGGATTGTATAATCTAATCATGAGAGAACAGATTCTTAATAACTGTCAGAACCAGTTGTTGCATCAGGACTTGGTTGATCTGACCACTCCCCAAGAATTGGGAAAGAAGGCAGACAAATGGGTCAGAACCAGGGTGAAGCAGAAGGTACAGAACCAAGGTGGGGACCAGAAGAAGCAAGACCAAAAGGGTGGGGAGAAAGCGAAAGACCAGAAGTCTTCGCAAGGACCCCAAACAGCTTCTAATGGTGGGGTTCTCCAATCCAAAAAGAAAGAAGGTCCTAGAAAACCATGGTGCAAAGTTTGTAAAAATAATACTCACTGGACTAGTGAGTGCACTATGAAGGAGACAGCTCCAGCCACCTTTGCCCCTAAGGCAACTGTTCCCTCTAGTTCAACTCCAAGTGGTGGTTCTCAACAGAAGGGTGTAGTAGGGTTAAACCTGGGAACTGTGATGGACCCTGGCCTAGTCAGAGTGCCAACTCAAACTGTTTTGAACTGTGATGGGGGCATGGATGTGACCCCCTCTGAGAGTCTCAGTAACCTGGGCAAGTACAGACAAACTCAATAAATCAATGGGAAAAAGGCTCAGGTCTATAGGGAAGCAGGTGTAGGTGCCAGTGTCATAATTGTGATACCTGACTTTGTGGACCCTGGACAAGTGATACACGGTGAGACTTACCAAGTGACCAATGCTAGCACACGTAGTATGGCTATTTCTCATGGGGAGGGGTAACTGGCCTCAAGAAGGTTGTGATAAGTTCAGACCTCCCTGTAGAATGTTTGCTTGGCAACGATATAGAGACTTCAGACTGGTCTGAAGTGGAGATTAGGACTCATGCAGAACTGTTAGGAATCTCTGCACATGTCCTTGCAGTGACTAGGTCAAAAAGTGTAACACTGAACAGGCACAGGATTCTGAAATAATGGACCAGTTGCCTACCAGGAAAAGGACAGTACTGAGGAAGCTGATTATGAGCTAGCCTGAAGAAGGAACTGTCCCAGAGGAGCTTGAACCTGTTCAGGTTGAGTTCTTAGGGACAGGGGGCCCTTCCAGGGCAGATCTGCGTCAGGCGCAGTTGGACTGCCCTTCTCTTAAACCCCTCAGACAGCAAGCTGCTGCTGAGGCTGCCAAGAATGCTAGTGGTACCCATAGAATCTATTGGGATGAAGGGCTCCCATATTCAGAGAGTAGAGACCCCAAGCGTGGTGCTTCCAGGAGGTTGGTCTTACCTTTGGAATTCAGGGGCTTCTTTTTGTCACTAGCCCATGATATTCCCCTAGCAGGACACCTCGGCTAGGACAAGACTTGGGACAGAATTGTTCCTCACTTTCACTGGCCCCACATGTCTGAAGACACAAAGGGGGTTTGTTGCTCCTGTGTCACCTGCCAAGCCAGTGGCAAATCAGGTGGCACTACAAAGGCCCCCCTATACCACTACCTGTGGTGGGGGTTCCCTTTGAACGTTAAGGAATTGATATTCTTGGACCAATGGATTCCCAAACTGCATCTGGGCACAGGTTTATCCTGGTGATAGTGGATCATGCCACCAGGTACACAGAGGCAATTTCCCTTAGAACCACTACAGCACCTGTTGTGGCAAGAGCCCTCTTTGGAGTTTTCTCAAGAGTGGGTTTCCCTAAGGAGGTAGTTTTTGACAGAGGTGCAAACTTCATGTTAAGTTACTTAACTGCAATGTGAAAGGAGTGTGGAGTGAACACAAGTTCACCACACCCCATCATCCACAGTGCAATCGTCTAGTTGAAAGATTTAACAAGACCTTAAAGGGTATGATCAAGGGACTCCCAGAAAAGCTCAGGTGGAGATGGGATATCCTGCTACCCTGCCTTTTGTTTGCATACAGGGAGGTTCCACAGAAGGGGGTTGGCTACAGACCATTTGAACTTTTGTTTGGACATCCTGTTAGAGGACCACTTTGTCTGGTGAAGGAGGGATGGGAGTTACCTCTCAAACCCCCTAAACAGGATATTGTGGACTATGTACTTGGTCTCCGCTCCCAAATGGCAGAGTACATGAAAAAGGCAACCAAAAACCTTGAGGCTAGCCAGGAATTACAGAAAGCCTGGCAGGACCAAAAGGCTGTACTGACTGTTACCAGCCAGGATAGAAAGTGGGGGTTTTGGAGCCTGTGGCCCCAGAGGCTCTCCAATACAAGTGGAGTGGATCCCACACTATTGTTGAACAGAAGGGAGAGGTTACCTATTTGGTAGACCTTGGAACTTCCAGGATGCCCCATAGGGTGCTTCATGTCAAGAGACTAAAACCATATGTTGACAGGGCAGACAATGGCTTGCTCGTGGCTACTGATGAAGGACAGGAGGAAGAGAGTGACCCTCTCCCAGACCTGCTCTCTCAGAACCCTGATGATGGATCAGTTGATGGAGTAGCCTTGGCAGGCAACCTCAATGATCAGCAGCAGACTGACTGCAGACAAGTTCCACAGCAGTACAGACATATGTTTTCACTGACTCCAAGTCAGACTACCTGGTGCTCTCATGAAGTGGACACTGGGAACAATCTGCCTGTTAAAAATAAGACTTACAGGCAACCTGATCATGTTAGGGACTGTATCGGGACTGAAGTCCAGAAAATATTGGAATTGGGAGTGATTGAACCTTCAGATAGCCCTTCGGCTAGTCCAGTAGTCCTGGTGCCAAAACCTCACACCCAAGTTGGTAAGAGAGAGATGAGGTTTTGTGTAGACTACAGAGGTCTCAATGCATTTACTAAGACTGATGCCCATCCAATACCCAGAGCAGATGAGGTCATAGATAAGTTGCCATCTGCCAAATTTCTGAGCACATTTGATCTAACAGCTGGCTACTGGCAGATCAGACTAGCCGATGATGCTGTCATATGGATACTTCGTTACATATATTGCGTTAAGTTAGCATGAGTGTATTACATGTTTAAACAGCCGTTTTTCCTTCGGCTTCAGTTTTGCACACGACACCTACTTGTTGTTGTCGCTTTTCACCCTAGAAGCGGTGAGGTGGTTTATTTGAGAATAATATGTTATTTCTATGCTATCAGCTTTGCCTGGTACACTTGGTACAACTGTCTGCACACTGAGAGCTGATCAGTCTAAGATTAACCTAACACAAGGTTGCTGGAAGGCCTGATCCTCGCACCACATTAGACATAACACAAATAATGTTGATGCCAACATTTTGGGCTCTACGCGGGTTTAAGATAGAGTTACACGGAATGAACGCACACACTTGGTGCTGCGCATGAAGAGAGCTGGTAGCTGTTGATGTGATCTACTCCTACTGACATTTAGAGGTATGGGGCCGCCCTGCTAAAGCCCGAATGAGACCTTCTTAGATATAAAATAATATGCTAGATAGGGTGCGCGAAATATAGGTGATATAGATTTCTATAGATTTTGCATTGTAACATGCTATCACCTTTTGCTTACTATGGATTAGTGACTATGCTGCTGACTCTGATTTTTATAATCTGCATTTTGGTATTATACAAGATACTGCGTTTGAGAACTTTGCATTGAATAATAAATATTTCAAACTTGCACTTGTGTTCTTTGACTCACAGTTTTGGTTTGAAATGATTATATAACGAAAGAGTGTTCATGTGTTCCACGATTCCTGAGGTATTCTAAAGTTCATGTTCTGGTTTGTCTAAGACATGGATCATTCCATAATGAGCCATGAGACACTGTAGCTAGCTAGGTAAGGGGATTTCTGACACTGAGATGAGTTTTGGATCATCCTAACTCACTGAGGTTCTAGATCTCTATGCACAGTTCTGTGGGAGAACGGAAACCCTGCTACATGGCGCCCAATGTGGGGCCATGTAGCAGGCGCCCTGTGTTGCTGGCTGTAGCCGCTGGCATTCTGTTGGTGTTTTTCTTCATAAAACATGGATGCCCATCCTGCGCAAGAAGCCGTTCAACGCCTCCTGACACTGTGCCGTAATCGGATGCTCAATTACTATGGAACATTGCCGCTTGCAGCATTAAGCAGGGCCTATAGATTGTCATTTCGGTTCACCGACTTCACGTGTGTCCAACCTGTATTTCACTGCCTGAGCTGCGAGTTCGATTGGGCCATTGATTTGTGCCTATGCTTGAGGACTGCTCCTGACGTCGATTTTGATCAGCTGATGCGTCCCGTGGTGGCTCACGAGCTGATTTGTTCTGGCGAAAGAGTTATGGCCTTGGCAGCGATGAATGGAATATTGGGCCACTGGGAGATCTCTGCAGCGACAAATGCCTTTCTGACACACAGCGTTCTGGTGAACCCACCGAGTTGTCCTCTGACGTTACAGGAGGATCCGATGCTGGAAGAGCACGTATGTTCTTTCCCATTGCTGAATTGGATTGCTGAACTATTTTCGGAGGATGGCAGTGATTTCTTGCTGGAGGCTGTTGCAACTTACTTTGCATATACTGTCCAATCGTGAGAGGCCTGGGAGGATTGCTTTGTTATGGAATATGACTTTCCCCTTGCTGGATTGGAGGAGTGAGCTGTACTCAAATGATGGAGAGTTCAATCACGTGATGTCGCTGAAGATAACGTCAATATGGCACATGACTTTGGATATCGGATAAGTGCCTTGTTCTTTTCTCATACAGACATTTGAATTAATGAGCCCTGGTCCTACATTTTGTAATTTTGAGACCTAGCGGATGACTTTTTTTGGTTCGAAAGTTTTATTTTTAATTTTAGATTTGAGGCCACTGTAGGCGTTCATACATATTCATTCATACATATTTTTTTAGCTTTTTTTAGCTCAAAATTATTGAACTTTGCTTTCATTTTGTGTATCTTGTTTATGATTGCCTTTTCCCTTATGTTTGACGGTGCTCGGATCAATGGGGGGGTGTCATATGGATACTTCGTTACATATATTGCGTTAAGTTAGCATGAGTGTATTACATGTTTAAACAGACATTTTTCCTTCGGCTTCAGTTTTGCACACGACACCTACTTGTTGTTGTCGCTTTTCACCCTAGAAGCGGTGAGGTGGTTTATTTGAGAATAATATGTTATTTCTATGCTATCAGCTTTGCCTGGTACACTTGGTACAACTGTCTGCACACTGAGAGCTGAACAGTCTAAGATTAACCTAACACAAGGTTGCTGGAAGGCCTGATCCTCGCACCACATTAGACATAACACAAATAATGTTGATGCCAACATTTTGGGCTCTACGCGGGTTTAAGATAGAGTTACACGGAATGAACGCACACACTTGGTGCTGCGCATGAAGAGAGCTGGTAGCTGTTGATGTGATCTACTCCTACTGACATTTAGAGGTATGGGGCCGCCCTGCTAAAGCCCGAATGAGACCTTCTTAGATATAAAATAATATGCTAGATAGGGTGCGCGAAATATAGGTGATATAGATTTCTATAGATTTTGCATTGTAACATGCTATCACCTTTTGCTTACTATGGATTAGTGACTATGCTGCTGACTCTGATTTTTATAATCTGCATTTTGGTATTATACAAGATACTGCATTTGAGAACTTTGCATTGAATAATAAATATTTCAAACTTGCACTTGTGTTCTTTGACTCTCAGTTTTGGTTTGAAATGATTATATAACGAAAGAGTGTTCATGTGTTCCACGATTCCTGAGGTATTCTAAAGTTCATGTTCTGGTTTGTCTAAGACATGGATCATTCCATAATGAGCCATGAGACACTGTAGCTAGCTAGGTAAGGGGATTTCTGACACTGAGATGAGTTTTGGATCATCCTAACTCACTGAGGTTCTAGATCTCTATGCACAGTTCTGTGGGAGAACGGAAACCCTGCTACAATGCAAAGCCAAAAACAGCATTTTCAACCCCTAGTGGGCATTATCAATTTGTGGTGATGCCCTTTGGACTGAAAAATGCACCTGCCACATTTCAAAGGTTGGTGAATAAAGTCCTCACAGGCCAAGTTGATGTTCACATACCCAGTGCCGCCGGCCTGGATCTCGTTTGTAGGAATCGTTGCTCTGGCCCAGATGGAGGCAAATGGTTTTTCTTAAAAGCTCTTTGGTGAATAATATTGGATACTTTCTTTTGGAGATTTGAATGTGGAAATTACACAAGTGACTATATCCAGGCCTGAATAGGAATATAAGTTGTTGTTTTGAGCCCTGATGATGTCCACTCCGGACGAAACGCGTTGGCTGTTTTGAGTTTTCTGCACTGCATTCATTTGGATTTATTTGGACTATTTTTATTGTTACTTCTGTCACTGATATTGGATGAACTTTGCAACAATAAAACTTTGGAAGTCAACATTTGAACCTAAGACTTTTTTATGAATACGACGCTCCTTCCTTATATTATTTACTTGACGACTATTGTAAAGCTTATCTTGATGATATCGATGTCTTTAGCTCAAAAGGGGAAGATCACCTGATCCACCTGAAAAATGTTTTGGAGGCCCTGCAAAAAGCAGGCCTAACTATGAATGCTACTAAGTGCCAGATAGGGAAGAGACAGGTTGGGTACCTGGGCCACCTTGTAGTTGGAGGCCAGATTCAACCATTGCAGAGCAAAATCCAGACCATAATGGACTGGGTTGCTCCAACCACCCAGACTTAGGTCAGAGCTTTCTTGAGTGTGACTGGGTACTATTGGAGATTTGTCAAGGGGTATGGTTCCATAGTGACACCACTAACTGCCTTAACTTCTAAAAGAATGCCTAAGAAAGTTCAGGGGACAGTCAGCTGTCAAAAGGCATTTGATGACCTGAAGCAGGCCATGTGCACAGCACCAATTCTGCAAAGTCCTAACTACTCCAAAGATTTCATTATTCAAACAGATGCTTCTGAGTTGTAGGGGCTGTGCTATCACAATTGAATGAAGAAAGTCAGGACCAGCCAGTAGCTTTTATTAGCAGAAGGCTGACCCCTCGAGAGAAACGTTGGTCAGCTATTGAGATGGAGGCCTTTGCTGTGGTTTGGGCTCTGAAGAAGCTGAGGTCATACTTGTTTGGCACTCACTTCACAGTTCAGACAGACCATAAGCCCCTCTTATGGCTAAAACAGATGAAGGGTGAAAATCCCAAACTGCTCAGGTGGTCCATTTCCCTAGAGGGGATGGACTATACAGTGGAACATAGACATGGGAGTAATCATGCCAATGCAGATGGACTCTAAAGATATTTCCACTTAGAACATGAAGACTCAACTGGTCAAGGTTAGTTTAATGTCCCTGCGTTTTGTTTTGGGGGGGGGGGGGTTATGTAGGAGAGTAGGGTCTGCTTCCAATGGTTACTCCCACTTTTTGCTGTGTTTCACTGGTTTTTTGACTTTAGTATGGCTGTGGGACTGCTAATCACGCCCACAGCCTAGCTGTTCTCTCTCTAAATTGATACCATGTACCTTAGGTGCATACCAGATTGGTTACTGGGTCACCCTTCTGAGCCCCTGTATATGGTACCTTAGGTACCCAGGGCATAGGGGCCCCAGAGGCCTACTAGGGGCTGAAGCATGTATTGCGCCACCCCTGGTTTGCCTTCCAAACTGACACCACAGGTCTCCACTTGCAGCCTGAGCAAGGTGGTGTAAGCACCCCCTACTTAGATATAGTATACCTATATCTACCTTTATACATAGACACATAATAACCTATAAGTCACTCCTATGGCAGGCCTTGACAATCCTGATGGCAGAGTGCTTGGCTTTGCGTGAGAGGGTGCCCTAGCATGAGCTGAGCCCTCTGCAGCTTTTGGAACCATCTCACTATAGCTGTCCTAAGATATAGCCATACCATATACTCTTAAGTGCATTATGATCCTCGTGGTTAATGCTAACTTTGGTTTGGCTTTATCAAAACATATAGTGTGAGGTGCCAACACTTTGTAATACTACCCCCCCACCAGTTCTGGTGGTGGGGGTAGCATTCCACCCTTTTAGCGGGAATAGACATGTACATACTGGTAAACCCGGTTAAAGTTAAACAGAGCCCCAGCATCACAAAATGGATGCTGCTGCCACAGACACGAGTCTGCCCTCCTGCTGCTGGATGAAACTCCTGCAGGGGAGGCTTGGACAATAGGTATCCTGTCCAGGGAGGTGCTGGTACCTTCCAGACAGGCTTTAGTGTATTGGGGCAGGGTGGGTTGCATTCAGTGAATACTTTTTTGACACTGCCAGATATGCTCTGACTTCCATCCAAAGGAGGAATCCCCCAGGCCTTGCTGGTCTGAACCGAAGCCAATCTTGACATCTTGCATGGCTTGCTATTGCCAAGGCTTGTTAGGTCCAATCCGGATTCTGACATTGCAGCACTCAACACCCTTTGTGGTACAGCTAGAATGCAGCTCCTGGTTGTCATTGACGCCTCCTGGTCCTCGTGGCTTAAGATTCAAGCTTAACCTCTTTCACCTGAAAACAGCCGACATTGGTTGGCATCTTCTCCTCCCCATACTGGTCAATAGCTATTGACCCAGACACTGTCCCATCTGCTTTCAGGTTCTTCGCATTTCCGATCCACCCTTGGACCCACCCGGCCACTTTTTCCTCTGGTCGCCTGCAGCATTTCTTCGCAGCTCTCCATAGGAATCGACGACGAAACCCGACATCAAAAGACACCTATGCACCTGGCTTCACTAGGTTAGGTAACATGAGTACTCCGGTGCTTCCGTGGGTCTTGACTCTCAAAGTGTCCTAGTCTAAAAGGGTTCCATCGTAGTTCACTTCTAAGTGCCCTTAATCTTTAATATTGTAACTTGTTCGTTCTCCATAGAAAGTCAATGGTGATCCGCGGCTGTGTTCAGACACTGCACGCGTCCCCCGTGGGCCTCCTGTGTCCCTACCTTGGTTAGTTCCTGGTAGCCCCAGCAGTTCTACAGGCCCTAGGCCTGCTTTCTAACCCTCATGTGGTTCTTATACCACTATTTTAGTATATGGTTTGTGAGTCCCCTATGGCATAACGTATACTGTGCAACTTATCGTATGCTTATTAAGTTCCTTGTATTGTACATTTACCTCTGACCTCATAAAGAGTCCAGAGGGGTTGTGTTTAGATTAAATACATATATATTTGATATAGACCTTGTGTGGTGTGCTTTCATTTGATCATTCAAGAGATTATAATTGGTAAAACAACTAGCTTAACTTGCCTCTAAGTCTTAGCCTGAAGGCTGCTCTCAACATCTACCATTAGGATAGCTTTCTATAAAGGTTAACTTTAAACCTACCATCAATGAGGGTCGCTTGGACTAGTGCAAGGTGCCCACTAAAATAGTGGACATCATATGCAGGCCAGTTCTGGTGGTGGGGGTAGCATTCCACCCTTTTAGCGGGAATAGACATGTACATACTGGTAAACCCGGTTAAAGTTAAACAGAGCCCCAGCATCACAAAATGGATGCTGCTGCCACAGACACAAGTCTGCCCTCCTGCTGCTGGATGAAACTCCTGCAGGGGAGGCTTGGACAATAGGTATCCTGTCCAGGGAGGTGCTGGTACCTTCCAGACAGGCTTTAGTGTATTGGGGCAGGGTGGGTTGCATTCAGTGAATACTTTTTAGACACTGCCTGGGGCACACAAGGTGCTCCATGCATTTCCCAGTTCAAACCGGTTGCTGGGGCACTCAGTCCCAGCTCTGGTGCGAAACTGGACAAAGGGGAATGGTTGTAACCACTCCCTCCCCAGGTCCACCCATAGGAGGACCCCTATACTTGCTATAAGAATAGGATCCCAGTCCCTAGGACTTTAGATTACCCTGGACGAAACTCTGCAACATATATCTTGGACCTTCGATATTCCATATAGACTGGAAGACAGAAGTAATCTACCTTGTGGTCAAGGAGTGACCACCCTGTTCCAACAGGCAACAAAAGCATCTTTGCAGGTCTGCATTATTGAGGCTCCCGCCGGATCCCGAAGAATCTGCGACATGGGACATGGACTTCTAGACATCTCTGAAGCTGACCCGAGCTCCCAGAAAAGCTGAGACCCATAGAGACGTGGGACCGGAACTCCTGGACATCATGCATTTTTGCACCTGCACCTACTTTCCGAGGTATCCCGAAGTTGTGCATTGAGGCATTTGAAGCCCCTGCCCTGAGCACCTTTTGCACTGCAGTACAGAGGCCAGCATTCCATGAGTGACCTGTGAGTCCCCTTTCTCCAGCGTACCTCAAGGCCCCTTTGCGGTTCCTAGTCTATTGGCTAGTGAGCCCCCACAAAGGCCAATCCTTGATTTCTTGAGTTTTCCTGGTTGCGCCAGATATGCTCTGACTTCCATCCAAAGGAGGAGTCCCCCAGGCCTTGCTGGTCTGAACCGAAGCCAATCTTGACATCTTGCATGGCTTGCTATTGCCAAGGCTTGATAGGTCCAATCCGGATTCTGACATTGCAGCACTCAACACCCTTTGTGGTACAGCTAGAATGCAGCTCCTGGTTCTCATTGACGCCTCCTGGTCCTCGTGGCTTAAGATTCAAGCTTAACCTCTTTCACCTGAAAACAGCCGACATTGGTTGGCATCTTCTCCTTGACATACTGGTCAATGGCTATTGACCCAGACACTGTCCCATCTGCTTTCAGGTTCTTCACATTTCGGATCCACCCTTGGATCCACCCGGCCACTTTTTCCTCTGGTCGCCTGCAGCATTTCTTTGCAGCTCTCCATAGGAATCGACGACGAAACCCGACATCAAAAGACACATATGCACCTGGCTACACTGGGTTAGGTAACATGAGTACTCCGGTGCTTCCGTGGGTCTTGACTCTCAAAGTGTCCTAGTCTAAAAGGGTTCCATCGTAGTTCACCTCTAAGTGCCCTTATCTTTAATATTGTAACTTGTTCGTTCTCGATAGAAAGTCAATGGTGATCCGCGGCTGTGTTCAGACACTGACGCGTCCCCCGTGGGCCTCCTGTGTCCCTACCTTGGTTAGTTCCTGGTAGCCCCAGCAGTTCTACAGGCCCTAGGCCTGCTTTCTAACCCTCATGTGGTTCTTATACCACTATTTTAGTATATGGTTTGTGAGTCCCCTAGGGTATAACGTATACTGTGCAACTTATCGTATGCTTATTAAGTTCCTTGTATTGTACATTTACCTCTGACCTCATAAAGAGTCCAGAGGGGTTGTGTTTAGATTAAATGCATATATATTTGATATAGACCTTGTGTGGTGTGCTTTCATTTGATCATTCAAGAGATTATAATTGGTAAAACAACTAGCTTAACTTGCCTCTAAGTCTTAGCCTGAAGGCTGCTCTCAACATCTACCATTAGGATAGCTTTCTATAAAGGTTAACTTTAAACCTACCATCAATGAGGGTCGCTTGGACTGGTGCAAGGTGCCCACTAAAATAGTGGACATCATATGCAGGCCAACTTCTCACACCAATCTCCTTGTCATGACCAACATAGCAGGATGGATGAGAGACAACTACTTCCAACTCAAATCTGATAAAATGGAAGTGCTGATCTTTGGGAGAAACACCTCTGCATGGTACCACAGCTGGAGGCCTGCAGAACTCGGACCCTCACTGACACCGACCAATCACACATGCAATATCTGCATCATTCTCAACAGCCAACTGACCATGAAATGACAAGTTAAAGCAGTCGCCTCCTCCTGCTTACACACACTTCTCATGCTCCAAAGAATCTTCAGATGGATTCAAACAAACACCAGAAAGAGAGTCACACAGGCCTTCACCACCTGCTGACTTCTATGCCGGCGTCTCCATCCAGTTCCTTAGAAAGCTCCAGACCGGACAGAATGCCGCAGCCAAACTCATTCGGTACCTCCCCAAACTAATCAAATCACCCTCCACCTGAGAGACCTCTATTGGCTCCCCATCCAGAAAAGATGCCTGTTCAAGATCCACAAACACCTACAAAGCCCTCCATGACCTAGGACCTGCCTACCTCAACATTTGACTGAACTTCCACCTATCCTCCAGACACCTGCACTCCTCCTCACTCACCTTTGCACACACTCCCTGCATCCGTTGCAGCCACAGATGCTCCTACATCGCTGCCAAGACCTGGAACAACCAGCTCCTCCATTTTCGAACAGCCCCCTTGCAGGCAGACTTCAGTCAGAGACTCAAGACCTGGCTCTTCCATGGAGACACAGTGCCCACATAACCAGGGCTTTAAGTGGGCCGGGTATCACTGGTGGTGAGCAATTGCAGTTTTTTGAAGGGGGCCTTGAAACGGGTCATAATCGGGCTCTGTCTTGGGCCCTGGCAAAGGCGGTCCATTTCTTTCCAGACTGCAGGCACAGAGATGCTCACTTCTCAATAGTGGAAAAGTTATGGCATGATGTCATGCCAGGTAGGTGAGCGTTGTAGGGGAACGGAAATCCTTTAAAGAGATTCATTTTCTCTTGGGATTGCCCTTCTCTTTTTGAAACTGAGGAGCAGCAACATTGTTGTGGTAACATCACTGCTTTAAGTGGAAGCTTTTTCAATATTATATATAAGCCATAGTTGCTGCTTATTATTCTTACACAACTAACAACCATTGACAAAGCCAATAGTCATGACTTTTTGTAGGTATGATGTTACTTGGTGTATCATATCTCTGGATGCAATGACAGAAACAGCAAAATACAAGGGCGGCACACTATGCTAAGCACAGAATTTTAGCTTATGCGTTTTAAGCCACACCCTTAATTACATTGACACGCCCCTTTGAGAGACCACCCCGTTTTTTCATCCCACTTAAAGCCCTGCATATACCCCTAGGGGTGACAGAGCTGCACTCTACAAATGGGGTTTGAATGATTAATTGTTGTGCCTAAAGTTTGGAGGGGCTTTATTGGTGGCAGAGTCTACTATATGTGCAGGCCGCACAGTTGAGGAATTCGCTCCATCTTCAAATACTCTTTTCCAACAATATTCCCTCTTTCAGGAAAATACTTAAAATTTGATAATATACACTTTAGAACGTGGTTTAGCTGAGAGGCTTCCTTCTGCTTTATCTTTAGCAGTGGATGGGGCTCTGGCTCCAGAATGACACAGGGTAATAATCACGCTATACAAATGCAGCTACTACTATTAATAAAGAACCCTCATCTACCGTGTGAGTCATAGTATAGAAAGATGGCATCCTTCTGTTAGGGGTTAATGAGATATTTTAAATAGTTGAAATTTCCATATGTTGAAAAGCGCCATCCCCTCTAGTTTATTAGGTAAAGTAACAACATCATGCTGTGCAGGCACTCGAGATAAAGAAGCAAGGACAAATTTAACAAGCCATACAGCAAAGTCAAAACTGACTCATATACCACAATATATCCTGTAGACAAGTCAGCAAAACAGCAGAGCTTACACCAGTAGCAAGATGACATTCTGCAAACTGAGGAAAGTGACAACTGAGTTGCAATTCTCAATCAAATGGCTCAGCGAAACACTTTGTGCACTGAAACAGATTGCCCTAATAAACAAATGCAACTATGTAATGAAATAGGTGAACATTATACCTGGCATCCTTGGTGTGTTTTTCCCATGTCTTTTTGCTTCTGACCTCCTGTTTTTGACTATGTGCTGCATTTCGTTTTTTGCTGTTTTTAGAGCTCTGGGGACTTTCCCACTGCTAATAATTTGCAAGTACTCCCTGTGTAAATTGTGATTATGATTGGTTATCCACGATTGACAT
The DNA here is from genome assembly GCF_964263255.1 of Lissotriton vulgaris. NCBI lineage: Eukaryota > Metazoa > Chordata > Amphibia > Caudata > Salamandridae > Lissotriton > Lissotriton vulgaris. The sequence continues at coordinate 1,861,648,607 of NC_141689.1, forward strand.
ATTTGATTTACTGGTAAGTTCCTAGTAAACTCCACTGTATGCCCAAGGGCCTGTAAATCAAATGCTGCTAGTGGGCCTGCAGCAATGATTGTGCCACCCACATGAGTAGCCCTGCAACCATGTCTCAAACCTGCCATTGCAGTGTCTGTGAGTGCAGTTGTAAACTAACATGTCGACATGGCAAGTGCATCCACTTGCCAGGCCCAAACCGCCCCTTTTTCTACATGTAAGGCACCTCTAAGGTAGGCTCAAGGCATCCCCTTGGGCAGGGCACAGTGTATGTGAAAGGTAGGCCATGTACTGGTGTGTTTTACATATCCTGATAGTGAAATACTGCTAATTTGGTTTTTCACTACTGCAAGGACTATCTCTCCCATAGCTTATCATTGGAGCTGCCTTGTAACCCATACAAGTGTAACTTTCAATTTGCAAGAGATAGAGATTTGGAGTTTGGGTTCCCGGACCTCAGAATTTAAAAACACATCTTTCTTCGAAGATGGTTTTGAAATTGTGTGTTTAAAAATGCCACTTTTGAAAGATGGGTATGTTCTCGCTTTACCATCCTGTGCCACTGCCTGCCTGTGGAATCCATGTCTGGTTTAGAATGACAGTAGGGCTGTTTGTGCATTCACTCTAGATAGTCACACAAAGGGAGATGAGTTGTGCTCTTCATATCCAAATTGCCCATCACCAAATTGATGGGCCTTCTTGAGCTAGAGTGGTGGGAGGAGTTGTCACTGACACCTGAATAGGGCTGTGCCTTTCTGTTCTCACTGCTGTCTCCGCCCCCAGTAATGCGTCTGGAGTCAGGACACAGCAAGGTAGAATCTGTGCACTACAAAGACTATTCTATGAAGTATGCCTGCTTCAAAGGCCAAAAGGGGTATACGTTTTGGACCTGTACCTACCGACTTTTAGAGCACTTCTAGGTCAAGAGGAGACTCTGCCACTAGGAAGACCTGGAGGGCTGTCAGGAGGAGTACTGCCTCTTTGCTGTGTTGCGTTGCTGTGTGTTGCTTCTGTCTTAGAGAGAACACGGCTAAAAACACCTTAACAAAAATAACATGGGGCAGGATGGGGATCGTGGGGAAGACCTAGGCGAGCAGGCAGGTGAGTTTAAGAACATATAGAAAACAAGGGGACAGGAGCCCTCCCAATAAAAAATAAATTAAAAAAGCAAGACGTTAATGTCAGTGTGTGTGTGGACTAATTTTTTTAAGTAATCAATATATTCAAAATGCCATGGGCTGATAATGTCACTGATGCACAAGCCTGTCAGCTAATGCTTACAGCCAGACCAAACACAGTAGCTAATAGCTGAAAGGGGTTATTGCCACCATAACATCGGCTCATACACCAAGTCACTAGTACATTTGTCTTTTCACATCTTTTCACTTAGGGTTTCCATGTGACATGGGTCATCCTGATCCACATTCCCCATACATTTGTGTTAAGGTTTTTTTCCGGCAACAGCTTAATTTATGTTTTTCCCAATTTCTCACTCAATATCTTGTATCCTTCCCAGCCCTGAAGAGTCACGGGATACTTCCCTAATGTGATGAAAAACGTTTCGGCTGGTTGTTTCTTTCTTGTTGCATCATTAAATACTTTCAAACAAATATACTGGTGTCGACCACTAAAATTGGTACAATACAAGACATTTCTACCAGTGTTATATCCCATAACGTGTGCCTAGGACTGTGTTCCCCTAATCAACAAGTTGGAGGGGCAAGATGGAAGCTGAAAGCTGGATCTGAGTCTGGGTTCAGCGATTGCAGGTTGCTAAAGATCAGGTTGGGAAAGCTCTTATTGGATGAAGTTGGCATCCATACTCAAGAAGGTCTTGATATCGATTGACTTCATCTCAGGGTTGCTCTCGTGACTTAGTAATTTCTTTACAAATCAGATTTGCTTCAGCAGGCCAGCAAGTTGCATCCAACTAGTGATTCGATGTTGATGGGTTCATCTCAATGACGGTCCCGGTCTCTTGTCAGTTCTTCCAAAAACAGGAGTTCACAAAATGTTCCTAAATCCCAGCCATTGCAGTTTGCACAGGAGGAGTACACCCTAATACCAGGCAAGAATTCCAGGACCCCATTGAACAGCACTTGGGGATCACAATTCACTCCAACAGAAGCCAGGGTCTAGACAGGTCCGGTTCGTCCAGTTGGAACTGGTCAACTCAGCTCTTCAGAAAAGTGGGTTTCTTGCACCTATTGAGTCCTTGTAGATTACCAGGAGGTCAACAAACTGACACTTAGAGTCCACTTCTTGATCTTCGATACAAATGGGAGCAGGCCCAGCCCTTAGGTCGCAACAGCCTGTGAAGTCCCTCTTCTAGCTTCCACAGTTCCAGCAGTGTTCTGAGGAGGGTACTGGGGATCCCACATTTATGCCAAATGCCAGCCTGTGAGTGGGGGGTAATCCTGGCTACTCCCTAATTAAAGGGAGAAACATTCCCATGGGTGACTCTAACTACATTTGCAGTACTTCCTGTGTATTTTACTGGGAAATATCCCACAGTGCCCTCATCTACCTAAAACCAAGATGGCAGAACCTGTCTTCCCATGTGCATAGCTTCTTTGCCCACCCAAGAGGTGTGGTCAGGGAAATGTGTAATCTCTCCTTTGTGTCACTCAAAACTGGTTCTGGGGGCAGCTCCTCTCCCATTGGGATTGGTGCCTGGTTGGCTATCAGGAAAATAGAGGGGAAAGGCTAAGGTGTGCAGTACATCTGACAGTGACATGGTATGCATCCTCTGAATGTAATTTCGTTCCTAGGCACTGCCCAGATAGCCAACCTGTCAGGGGAAGGTCAGCCCTCTCCATTTGCCTCATCCTAGGGGAACACTTAATACCTAATCATGGAGCCATTCAGCTACTACATGACAGTGAATCCTGGCAGAAAGACACATTGCCTCAAGTGGGAAAATGCCAACATTCTAAAAGTGTCATTTTCAAAATAGCAATGTAAAGTCCGACTTGACAATTAAGTTGGATTTTAAATTACCATTACAAGGACTTCTTAAATCATTTTCCTAGCTACTCCCAAACTGAAGTCAGACATTAATAGGTGCTTTAATGTAACTCATTGCTTTTGTAAGTGTGAGCCAGCCTTGCCACAGTAAAAAACAACTTTGGAGGTTTTACCCTGCCACGACATGTAAAACACAAAATATACATGGGACTAAGAAAGATGACAGCTCAAGTCACCTCTACGTGTTTGGATTGGGACAATTAGTTCTCATTCAATGTACTGATCGCCCAAGATAGACAGGGTTTGGAAGATTATCTTTTAGGAGGTGCTAAAGATTCTAATGATTTAGACAAGGAGAAGTTAAGGGATCCCCATGTTACGGACATGTATGAACTAGAGTGAATCCATCATTGTAGTTTCAGATAAAGGTGGCCAACGGGCCATGTGGCCAAATACATTCACTCAAACTAAGGAAACTTCTGGAGGCAGAGGGAATGAATATCCTGAGATATGATTGTTCAAGACCAGTTCATAAAGAGAAAATATGTAATACCCATAAACTGGATCCAAGAATGGGTTAAGTATATGTTGACAAATACCCCAAAAAATGGACAGTAGAAGTCCCTTAAAATTTGTTAGGCTATGTTGTTATGTTATGTTATGTTATGTTATGTTATTAAATTATTTATTGAGCGCACTAACACTGATTAGTTTCTTGGCGCTAATTTGACAGTAACACAACAGGGGTAAGAAAAGATAGGTTAAAAAGCTTGTCTGAAAAGCCATGTCTTCAGAGCCTTCCGAAAAGGTAGAAGATCTTGACAGAGCCGTATTTCCAGTGGAAAGGTATTCCATAAATAGGGAGCAAGTGTTGCAAACCTCCGTCCACCAGAACGTTTAAGCTTGAACGGGGGGATCTGAAGAAGACCTAGGTGGAGAGAGCGAAGGTTGCGAAGGGGAACATAACTGGTGATTAATTGATTAATAAATTCAGGACTTCTGCCATGCAGTGATTTAAACATCATACAGCCTGCCTTAAAGGCACAGCGTTGTGTGATCGGAAGCCAATGCAATTTAATGAGAAGGGGGGTCGCTGCTTGCCACCTTGGTTGCTTCAGAATCATCCTGGCAGCATAGTTCTGTACCATCTGGAGACGCTTGAGTAGATAGCCTGGAAGACCCAAATAGATGGCATTGGCGTAATCCAGATGGGACAGAACAGTGGCAATCACAACCTGGGTAGTGGCCTCCGGCGTAAGTAAACGCCGAACCTTCCTGATTTTTTTTAGTTGGTAAAAACACTTGGAGACCACCTGACCCACTTGTGCCTTGAGAGAGAGGTCAGTGTCCACAATGACTCCCAATGTTTTAGCTGGATATAATTGGCTCAGTGACACATATTTTTTAAATTACGTAACTGAGAAATTGGGTTGTTGGTTGAATAGGTTGTTAACCCTGCTCAGGCAATAGCCACAATCCCTGTCAGGGTGAACCACAAAAGTCCCTAAATTAACCTATGCTTACCCTCTAGTAGCTTGCCACAAAAGCAGTCAGACTTAACTTAGAGGCAATGTGTAAACCAGCACACAAACAGGAATAAAGTAAAAACGCAACACAAGAAAAACCCCACACCAAATAAAAAAATAGTACGTTTTAATAAATTATTTGACACCAAAGGGAAAAAACATCCACTTAGTGGAACCTGAGTTATGAATTTTTAAAGTTTATGGTAAAAACGGATTCCTAAAAGATCAAAGCATCAACCATGGACAACTAGTCGTGTGAGACCAGGTCGAAATAGAAACATAAGTTCAACTGCGATGGAGCGACGGTCGGAAGTAAGAAGTGGATTGGGCCCAGGTGACACTTACCTTTGGACTTAGATGAAATTTTGAAGAAAAGTTCTGAAAAAGTAAAGTTTAGTGGGGCAAGGCTGGGCTGCAGGCAGTGTACGAGGAGGGAGCTTTGTTGTCTGGGAGCTGCTGGATGAAGCTGTGGTGAAGATTTCTTCATTCAGACATAGTCATTTTTTTGGAAGCTGAAAATATCCAGTGGGACGAGGCTGGAGGCTGTAGTGACAGGAGTCCCACAATTCTGGACACCCCTTTGGTGAAGGACCGCCTAATCGGATTTGCTGCTGCAGAGAATGATGTAGCAGGGACTGCTGCCAAGTCAGGCCAAATGACAATGCACATTGAATGGATAGATGAGCAGGTTTGTTCCGGTCTCCTCTCGGTTCTCAGAGCAGTTTTTAGCCAAAAAGTTCCTTAGTCAGTCAGTCAGTCAGGATATCTTTATTCGACTTATTACAAGTCATACAAAGAAACATAAACAATAAACAGTAAAACATAACATAGGATATATATGCCCATACATACATAGCCCAGCATTTTCATAAAAGTCAATAAAACTACAGATAAAAGTTAAATACTATACAAATATTAAGACTATACAAGTTCATTCATAAAGGCAAAAGTAATTCTGATAAAAACCCTTAAAAATTACTAAGGCGAGTTTTGACCGACAGCTTTTGCCCTAGCTGCGGCAACTAAGAAATTCGCGATGCAAAAGGTAGTGCGGGGATTTGACAAAAGCTGTAAATAAAGCAAGGCTGGACGAACCTGAGTGAAGCCCGCTTCTTTCAGGACAGGGAGTAGGTATTTTTTCCTCTGCTCCTGAAAAAAGCTACAAAACATGACGAAATGCAGTGTGTCCTGCACCGAGAAGTTGTCGCATCTACAGGGTGGGGCTTCATCTGGCTTCTGCCATCCCTTATATGAACCAAGATGATAGTGTATCAGGTTAAACCTGAACTTGGTTAGCAGAAACCTATGGTAGGGAACGGTTACAAAAATAAGATAAGGTGCAATTGAAGGGGCGCTAACCAAAAGGTTATGAGACCTGACTGATGGCTTCAATAATTCTGCATCCTCACGATGCGCTTCCTTCCTATACATAAATGCCTTTTTTATGTAACCTATATCTTCCATCCTGATTTTATCTGGGCATAGAAAGAGCTCAAGGCGGCCCAGGTCGGTAAAAGATTTAATTAGGTATGCCATCCATGGGATACTACTATGTTTATCTAACGATAAAACATCCTTCAGGATTGTATGGTTTAGTGGGAGGTCTTCGTTTAGCCATAATTTCAACCATAGAATCAGGGGTGCTAAACTCAGTAGGTCTGACAAATATGGTAGGCCCACCTCTTGATGGATTGAGTAGGTTGGGGTAGACTGAGGGACAGATAAAAGGGATCTAATAAATCTGTTTTCCGCTCTCTGGATAGGGTCAAGGTTAGCGTAGCCCCACAAAGGCGAACCGTAAAGTGCAATAGCCACTGGCTTACTCTTATAGATCTTTAAAAGAGCTTCCATGGGCCGGGCTCCCAGCTTGCCTGCAAAACCAAGGATCGCTGAGGAGGATCTAGCTACCGCCAACTTTTTGGCTCTTATCTGTGGTCCCCATGTTCCCTTTTGATCAAATAAAACACCCAAATAGGGGAATGTCGTTACCATTGAGACGGGGACCCCACTACAAAAGAAAGATTTGTGCCTTTTTTTGGTACACTCGCGCCCCATTACCATAGTGTGTGATTTTGATACATTCACCTTCAAGTCCAAATTATTCATAAAAATGCCAAAAGCGTCCAAAAGAGTCTGGAGGCCAACACCAGTTCGAGCAATCAGCACGGCGTTGTCAGCGTACAGGAGTGCCGGAATTAGCACATCCCCTGCACGTGGGACGTCCGCCTTCAGGCCGCGCAGATGTGCCCCTAAGCCGTTAATACAGATGGTAAAAAGCGTGGGGGCTAACATGCAGCCTTGGCGTACCCCCTTTAAGGATTTAAATAATGGGGTACATCTGCCATTGTTTGACACTCGGACTGCTGCGAAGAGCTCCTGATGCATAGTGGCCATGAACGAGACCAAAGCTTCTTCGATGCCCAGCTCCAACAGGATCACCCACAATTTTGATCTATTAACGAGATCGAACGCCGATGAAAGGTCCATAAAGGCAAGAAACACAGACCCCTCCTTGGCTACAGTATACTTGGAAATAAGGAGATGCAAGTTAGTACATTGTTCAATGGTACCCTTTCTCTCTCTAAAACCGTATTGCAAGTCAGATAGGCCTCCACGGTCCTCGATGTTCTCCCTCAATCTGGCTAACAGAACTCTGCCCAATATTTTTATAGTCGAATCCAGTAGGGATATGGGCCTGTAGAAAGCGGGGTCGTCCCTGCGCCCTTTGTTTTTGAAGATGGGGACGATCGTGGATATGGCCCATGTGGCAGGCGCCGAGTTGCCGTTCACTGCGTTAAACAAATTTGCCATAACCTCGGCCCATAGCTTGGGAGAGAACATGAAGAAGTCAGCCGGGACCCCATCCGGCCCAGGTGCCTTGTGTTTAGTGGTAGCCAGGAGTGCTTTTTCAACTTCTTGCGAGTTGAAGATAATGGGGTGTACGTTATTACTAGTCATCTGAACCCTTTTTCTGCCTTCGTCATCATCTCCCCCATATACATTTTTGAAAAAGGACAACCATGTTTCATCAGCGATCACACAGTCCATGGGTGCATTGTTATCTTCCGCAAATAGCGGTTGCCTTAAGATCTCCCAAAATCTCCTACTGTCCTTTAGTACAGCCACGGAAAGGAGATTATCCCAGGTTTCGCGTTTGATTGCGTCTTTGCGGTTTTTTGTGGCCGCTTTGTAGATCTTCCTTTTTCTAGAGATTTCAACTCTATCCCTGGGTACAGATTTTAGTGCCGCTAGCAGTTCTCTGTGTGCTTTCGAGCATTCATGATCAAACCAGCGCTTGTGACCTTGTACTCCCGGGGTGGTTTTAACCAGGAGATCCTTAGAGACCTGGGCGCAGATTGCCTCATATGCTGCGACTATGGTGTGCCCTTGTGTATCCGGGTTTCTACAAAGCTCAACTTGGACTTTGATTTTGGGGAAGCATTTATTATAGAAATTGTCCGGTATCACTTTAGCCCACTTCACTCGTCTGTTTTGATCAGCGGTCCTCAGAGGATGTGCCACTTTCTCCGTTGCTGGGGGTGCCCCCATGTAGGCACCCCAGGCCACTTCAAGAAGGACTGGGTTGTGATCGCTGAAGTGAGTGGGTACGATGCAATAGGCCATAGTCCAGCTTAGAATTCCCCGAGTTACGAAAATATAATCGATCACTGTGCCATGTAGGGTGCCGGTGAAAGTTGGAGTTCTTAGGGCGCAGTCGCGTTCAATTAAATCAAAATTGGCCAGGAGTTCCTCAAGCTCCTGCCCCTCTGCAGAATGTTCGAAATGAGGGCCCTGTATGGCTGCATCCTCCGCATCCTTTGCATCACTACCCTTGCAGGCTAATTCACACAGATGAATATTAAAATCGCCTAATAAAATTAACTCATAAGCAAAATTTTTATCCTGAAGTACTGTATTTAAAATGGTATCTAGGCATGCGATATTACGACCATTATAATCGCTATTCCTAGAATTATAAAAGTTTACATATAATGACTTACAGTCTTTGCTGGTCACCCTCTCGATCATTAAAATGTTATCTGAATCAGAGCTGATCTGCCTATAGCTGCCTTTTAGAGCCAGTGAGAACAAGATCGCCAAGCCCCCCTTGGCTCTGCCCGCTCTACTAGGGACTGCAGGTTTAGTAAAACTAATGTACCCATCCCACCAAAGGTTATACGCCGTATCCCAGGTTTCTTGCAGGGCGATGATATGATGCTTAGAGATAAAACTTAGCCATGCATGATCCTGGCGTTTGGCGTTTAAACCCGCCACATTCCAACTCATTATCTTACAATGGTCAGTAGATGGTCTTAAGTCTACTATCGCATTCTCATCTGCGCTTTCAGCTATTGGTTGTTGCAATACCTGACCGCCACCTGTAACTGATGAGTCGAACGTCTCCTCCCGTTCTTGGACTGCTTCTGGTTCGAGTCAGTCGCAGACATTTAAGTCTGACAAGGGAGCAAATCTGTTGCCAGTGCCAAAACCCCACTCAAAAGGGGTGGCTGCCTGGGCCTGTCCAAATGGAGCTAGGTTCCACAGAGGTTGTGGGGTTATTGGGTGTACCGGAAACTGATCGTTTCCCAACCATTGTGTAGGCCTAAAACCCCTGGTGTTATAGTCAAAGCCCCTTATACCTGAACCCCAAACATTCCCTCTTGGCTCTTGTCCCAGAGGTGGCCTGATGTTTAGGTCATTTGGGCGATAGGGTCTACCTGGCTCCCTATAAGCTGTTGGTTGAGACCAATCATTATGGTGTCGAAGTCTAGGGCCCCCTCCCCATCTGTCAGCATTGGTAGATCTTTTGTAGGTAGAAAGTTTAGGTAAGGTGGTAAACCTATTTTTGTCAAAAAAGAACTTGAGGGTGAGAGGAATTATGGAGCCACTACGTCGTTGGGGCGGGAAGATGTTGTTTAAAATGTCTGGGAGGACCTCGGCATTGGCAAAATTTAAGATGACACAATCCCCTTGAAACTTTTTGGGCTTGCTACCGATCCATGGGACCCTCCTTGACATAACAATATCCCCTGCCAGCTTATCAAAGCCCTGTTCTGTCATGAACATGTTATTGGTTAGCCAGTGTAACGCTTTGTCTTTTAGGTCCTGGTTGGACTCTGCTTTGCCTTGCGTTAAGACTGGGACGTTGGCCAACACCAGGACGACCGGCGAGGCTTCCAAGATAAATTGGGCAGAAATGTCCACTTGGTGTGCTTCCGCTATAGCAGCAGATGTACTAATGCTAGGGACTGCAGTATCTGCAGCCTGGCCCCCTGCGGGTAATGGTGGTAGTGAGGGTGATGGGGGCAGGAGTGACGGCCCTTGCTGTATGGGTTGCGAGCTACTCTCATTAGTGGTGGCTTCTACGTTTGTGGGTATTAAGTTTGTGACGAGGGAAGATAAGTTTTCAACCTCGTCTGCCAGCTTACTATGTACCGCACCCAACTTTTTTACCTCAGATGTTAATTTGTCCAGTTTCCCTATCATGGGTTTAATTATGGTCCTGATTTTAATATCAATCATATCTTGGATTCTGTTAAAGAGGTCCTCGTCGATTGTACTTCTTGGCTCAATGTCAGTGACAGGATCGAGCTGTTTCCTTGCTCGAATCGGGGGTGGTGTAGCGGCCTTCTTCCTGCTAAGATGTTTGCCCCCGCGTTTCGCTGTAGATTTCCGACAAGCTCTGACAGCCCTTGTGGCAATTTGCGGAGAGTGAAGAACTACTTCCGTGGCATCTGTCTGCTGATTTAGATCAGTGGTGTTATCTGATAAGTCGATCAGATCTTGTCTATCTGATTGGAGGTCAGAGTCAGCTTTATCCTCGGAATCCGGATCTTGAGAAATCAGAATTTCTGGAGTCCCTGGGGGATTATCTGGCAGTAGTTCGGATGACTCGGAACTTAGGGCGCTTATCGATGGACTTACTGACGGCAAAATGGGTGATTGACTCAACCCAAGAGATTGCCTGCGCTTGTTATTGATATCGTTAACTACTTGCACAAGATATGAGTCTAAGGTGTTCACAGACTCAGCTGGGACAGGGACCCGTTTTTTCCCCATACTTAGGATAATAGCAGAGGAAGAAGCAGAAACCCTAACGTCAAGACGAGCCGAGTAGGTTGTACTGCTGGAAATGATGGAGCGATAACAATAACGTGGCAGTAATGCAATGTAAAGACCAGAAAGTCACAAAGGGTACAGTACCTTAGTTTGCAGCGAGTAAATATAATGGGGATGGCCTAGCCTGGCCTTTTCGTGCCTCTGAGGGCCACAGAGGGCCCGCCCTTTGCCCGGGCTTTGCCCCGGGCGTCCCGCTCGCGTCCCGCGACGCTGAGGGCTTCCACCTATGTAGCGCCCCTCCCGGCGCTTTTGCGGCGTCGGGGAACGCGCCGCCGCTATGCCCGATGGGAAGTGTAGTCCCTCGGCGGCGGCGTGACTGGTGGCAGGATTCCGGTGACTGTGGCTGGCTGAACGAACCGCTGCTCCGCTTCTGTAGAGCTCTCCGAGCGCTTTCCTCACTCTGCGCTACCAGGTAGGGCTCTGCTCCTTAGTCTCAAGTTTAGATTTTGGCACTTGGGGCACCATTAGCACCATCACTAAGAGTCCAGGACTGGAGGGCCACCAGTTAGCGGGTAGGAGTCACTCAGACTGGGTCCAGGTACAGGTACAAGATGGTTGAAGACTTTTCTCTCTCTGATGCTCTATTCAAAAGGCCAGCCAATTAGCCCTTGGAGTCATTCTGGTAGTCCTGGGTTCAGTAGTAGGACAGTGCCCAACCAGCAACATAGACCTCTGAAGCTTCAAGGCAGACTTAAGGCAGCAAAGCAATTCTTCAGGTTGAGCTAGGCAGTCTACTGAAGTACGCTGCAGGCCACAGCAGCAGGCATTCCTCCGAGAGTCGCTCCAGGTCCAGAAAGTGCAGAAAGTGAACTGAAGCATGATTCTGAGGGTCCTTTTTTATACCTTGTGCCTCCTTTGAAGTAGGAGAAGTTTCTGGAGAATACCCTTTGAAGTGCTCGAAGTTTCCTGCCTCCCCTGTCCTGACTCTAAGGTGGCTACATGAACAATGTAGTGGAGGGAAGTCCTTTGTGTGAAGATAGGGTTCAAGCCAATTAGTTGCAAGTGGGGCTGTGCCCAGTTCCATTCCCATCCTGCCAGTTGATGGCTTATCCAGGCACTACCTAATGCCACGTCTGTGTTCCTGACTGGGAGGAATAAACAAAGTCCAGTCATGTAACCCAAGAGCAAGCTGCAGTCCCCATATAGTGAGGGCAGGAAATAGCCAAAATTGTACCTTAAAATCAGACTTTACCATAAAAGAGGATTTTAAATTACAGTTTCAAAGACATCAAGCATGAAAATGTCACCTGTTCCCAATCAAAGGTTAGCACTTATTGAAATTAGTAAGGCACAGTAGTATAAAACAAATGTAGGAGTTATTCACTACCAAGGCATGTAAAACTTAAAAGTACATGTCTAACTTTTTAATTGCAATGCACCTTGCACTTTGAGCTACATATGGCCTATGTTAGGGGCAATGTATATGCAATGAAAGGGGAGTTCCAGGATTGCCAAGAGGGTTATATTGCCAAAGCAATGTGGCACGTTAAAACTGCACTTTCCACAACTATGACCTAGACCAAAAAGCACTAAGGACGTAAGGGGAGTGTACATGAGAGAAACAGATAGAAAGTCTTTTTGAACAAACGTACATGTCGTAACATGGAAAGGGCAACACCGAGTACTAAACAAGGTGGCAGTAAAAGATGGTGAAAGCCTGGAATGTTTTATTAATGAGAAATGAGATATACATCTAAATCAGATGTGTTCTATCCCCTGCAGTGAAAGTAACCTAAGGGGAGGAAAAGCGACTTACATTTGGAGTCGTTCAGAAACCTACGAGGGTTCCAACCTCTCGGCTGGTATGAGCAAAGTTGGCCGATTGAGGGTAAATACTGTGTAGTATGTGCAGTTGGTATTACCTACACCAATACGTGTTTTACAAGGCAGGTTGACGAGCATGTGTTTTTATATGTTTTTTACAGTTGTGAAGACTACGTCTGTCCAATGCAGTGGCTTAAAATGTGTGACGCCCTGAAGAAATTGCCTAAAGTTTGAAAGGCAATGAAACATGTCGGCAAGTAGAGTATGGTTGGATAAGTAGTATCCATACTCACTTTTTTAGAGCCCACAACCAACACGAAAGAGACAGAATAAAACTATATATCCGTGTTGTTTGTGGTGTATATGTTGGTTTGACACTATATGTGTTGTTCGTGGTTTACTTACACTGCATATTTTCACAAACACTTCTTTGTTTGTTATTGGACACATTTATTTTGAGCTTGATGGTGCAATGATGATATCAGGGCAATCCTGGTGAGTACCTGCCAGGTTCCCGTCGGTGGTGCGCCTGTGAGGTGCCATCTCGCTCACACACACTTTTTTCTTTTGTCTGAGTCTGACACATGGGTATGTGTTGTTAGTCGTCCCACAACTGTTGTTTTACATGAAGGATTGGGCACAGCATGGATGTACCTCCTACCCCATCAATTAAAATAGGAGAGTTAGTTGTAATAGCTTTGCAACGCAAGGTACACCAGTAACTAAGCAATTATAAGTGCTTTTTGGTCTAGGTCATAGTTGTGGAAAGTGGATATTGAGTGGAGGGCGACCTATGACCTTATTTTCACTCTAAGCCCCTTGTTGTTAGTTACGTTAAAACTGCAGCCAGGCTGCAGTGGCAGGCCTGCGACATGTTTTAAGAAGCTACTTAAGTGGGTGAAACAATTATTGCTGCATGCCCAAAAAGTGGGAGACTAATGTGAGCAGGAACCAGAGATATGCCAAGCCACAAAGAAATACCAAAAGAAAGTGTGAACCTAAGAGCAGGACAGAAGGAAGCCATCAACATTTGAAAGAGGAATCCTAGCAAAAGCACAATGAATGTGCTACAAATAAAAACGAACGAGCATTATAACCAGTCAGGGTCCTGAGAAGAACTCAAAAGGAATAAGAGGTTTGAAACCCATTGGTAGACAAACTTGGGGAGACACCATTGCACTATATGCTGTTAAAAGAGGAGACCATAGAGGGACCACCAAAAATATCCCTAAAGCGGGCTAGACCCCCTACAGTTGTGGCTGTCCACGTCTCAACCAATTCTTTATGTAGGGCCCAGGCTCAGCTTTTTTGTAAACATCATATCTGGGTATTTATATGAAGACATCACCTCTACTGTATAGAATCCCAGAGCACACTTAAATGATTGACATTTTTTTTTCCAAAAGGGATTATTTTCGTTTTACCCATATTCGTCTCTCGCTCATTTTCCTCACAGTAGCGGTTATATTTATTCAGTTTCCTCTGTAGATGAGGTCAATAATCTCTAGGTCACCTGCATAAAGTTGGTATGGCACATGTCTATCCCCCATTTTTGGGTGAGAATTATAGTTTTCTTGGTGACTTTAACCTTCACTAGTGTCGTAATTTGACAATGGCCGGGTTAGCGCTTAGCTTTGCTACACGTTATTTCCCTTAACTTGGCCATATTAGAAAACGCCATTTTATATGTTGCGGCGGCCATTTTAGGGAATGAGCGGCCTCGTGGTCAGCATGCCCTTTAGTCCTTTGTCCGTGCCGCTGACCATCCGAGTTTGCCCAGCAACAGGCTATTTTTAGTAACGGTCAAGCCTGTACATGCGCAGTCCCAACTGACCAGTCACCCCTCAGGAATGTTCCGCCAAACTGACCAGTGGAGTTGTAACCCCTCCCATGAGTTGGCTGTGCTCCAAAAATGACCATATATGTACATAAAGCTCTGTAACCTCGTGCCGCCTACCTTTTATTACCTGTAAAAATGTATAAAAGACGGATTCGCACCAACGTTCGGTATGATACTTCTTGCATTGCCGAAGGGTGCTGTAGGAATGTACCACCACCCCATGGGGTCTTAATAAACTTGTCCTTTGTACTTTTCAGTTTCCGTGCCAACAGTTCTTTCGGTGTATGTGGGTTATCTACGGAGCATGTAGGCCTTGGGAACCCGATACCACAAATTGGCGACCACGAAGGGACTCATCGGCGACTCGGATGCCCGAAGGAGAGGTCGTGATGAAGGATCGGAAACTCGCCATGGACGCGTACGCTGCCACTGAGTGACCCGAGTCTTGGCACCCACAGTGTTTTCTTCCTTTCCTTCTGATCTGACCTTCCAGGTGGCGCCGGTCTCCGACTGAGTTCTTGATCGTCTGCGTTGCTGGATAGTGCCGTTTGGCTGATTCGATTAAAGACCTTGGCAGTTGGAATCTGGACTTTTGAGATTTGGGTAAGATTTGTGATCGGTAAGGTAGTCTACGGACGCTTACTGAAGTTCTATGATTGTGTCTATGATTTGAGTTAGCTAACATTTTGACTTTGTGAACTTTGAACCTATATGTGTAGTGCACTTCACATAGGCAGGCATGTAGAGATGTTTCTCTAATTTTGTTTTGTACTCTGAGCGGCACATTTGTGTGAAGTATTGTGAGTGCCATTTATATGGTATCACGCTTTCGTGATACTTTTTTTTTTAACATGCCTGTTTTAAGCACACTCCGAGGGATGTGCTGTCTTGGAAATGGTACCACTATTAGGTTAACAGAATCTCAGCCGGCTCCTCCAGAGGGAACTCCCAACCGTGAGCTGTATGTAAAATTTGGCCTTCCCCCTATACTGTACAGTAAATTATGGCATAAGTATACCAGAACCGATCCAGAGTTGCAATGGCCACTACATGGGTCGTTTGATTTGCGAAAGGTTCAGTTTGTGGAGCAATGTTTGTTTCAGCGCAGGTCTAGACAAGATATGTTTGATTGTGTGCGAATGTGGGAGAAAGCGGTGCGTGAGCGTATGAAGCGTGAGGTTGCCTTGGCGGACAAAGAGCAGCGCAAGGCTGCTCGGGATAAGGCTTTACAGCTTGAGGAAAAGGAGGCGCAGGAGAAGAAAGAGAGGGAGGCACGGGAACGTAATTTGCAAACGACCGGTCAATTTTCTATTCGTCGTCCGCTTTATCCTGTCCTTAATAATGAAATTGATGATTTTTCATTACTAGATCGCTCCCCGCCTCCGTATGTCCACCCTACGGCTCCGTCCGAGGATTCCGGTGATGAAGGACAGGATAAGTCGGGAAAAGGGGATAAGTCCAGTGTCAGGTTATCTGCGGAGAAAGTCGCGGACTTGCGTAGTTGGGCCGTAAATTGAATTTAAATTATGTAACTGTGCCTGATGTTGTTGCCGAGAGGGGTAAATGGACAGAACGAGAATTGATGTGTTTTTTGACTACTCTTGCTGATGAAATTGTTACTACATTTCGTAAATTTTCAGAGACTTTAGAACCTAAGGCTGTGTCGGTTCATCGTGAGAATTTGGATAAAGGTTTATTTGTCCTTGCAGTTGTCGATACCTTTTTCAAGCAACTGATCCAGCTGCGGGATGAGACGTCCAAATTACGGGAAGAACAGAAAAAGAATAAGGAGTCCGTGCTGGGGTCCACTGAGCAGTCAAAGGAGTGTTCTCTTCGGGGTTCAGATAAGAATTCTAAAATGCATGTTATGCCTATGCGTGAAGCTGCGCCTTTGTATGTTCCCCCTAAGGGGGATGGCACAGATGAGGATAAAACGTCGAAGGATGCGAAGGGGTATTTTATATATAATTGGGTATATACGCCTTGGAATAGAGCAGATGTTATGGCATTAAAAAATTCTTTGCCTGATCTTCGGAAAAATCCAGCTGCATTTTATGAAGGGGTGGATGGGGCCATTTCCTCCTGTGTTATGACTCTTGTTGATATTGATCTCTTCTTTGGGTTAATTCTTCCGCCTGATATGTGGAGGTCGATTCGAAAAACTAATGATCAAACGATGGTTGGGGGTACTTGGAAGGAGATAAATCAGACTGATTTAGATAGGGAGCCTGCATGCAAACCGTGTGATATGATTTTAGACCTCCCAGCGGCTATTTTGACTAAACTAAAAACGCTTGTTCCTTCTAAAAAGATCGATTGGACTATGTTAGCTTCGTGCAAACAAAAGCTAGATGAATCGGTATCAGATTTCTTTACACGGTTCGAAGAAGCGTTTCATGATTACAGTGGTCAATCATTAACAGACGATACGGGTAGGCATCTGTTTGTCGATAAGTATGTGGCTAATCTCCTACCGGAGATTGCGAAACGATTGAAAACGAGCGAAAGTTCCTGGACCACGGCGACCCCTGCGTCTTTGTTAACTATGGCTCAGCATCATGAACGGCAGGAATTAGAGGCTAAAGAAAGTGTGGATAAGAAAGCGAAAGAGTTGAAAACGAAGGTGATGTTAGCACAGGTTCGTGGTACTCAGTCTAGAGGGAATGATAGAGGCAGGCGTGGAGGGAGCAATGCGTCGTACGGTCGTACCGATATTGCTGAGGACCAATGTGCATATTGTAAAGAATTTGGGCATTGGGCTGAAGATTGTCCGGTGCTTCGCGAGCAACGTAGTCAGCGTGGTCGAGGAGGTGGAAGGTCGAGGAATAGTTATTCAGGAGCGAGAGGTAGTGGAAGTGATCGTGGTAGGTTTGAAGCGAGGGGCCGTGGTCAGGATGAGCGAAACGTTTTTGATAGACGGAATCAGTACCAGATATCGGAGGGTGAGGATGTGGAACACCAGGATTATGTGCATGCATAGGATTGCGTAGGATGGGGTGTGGAATCGGTTGAAGTGCCAGTAGATCAAAGAGGTCCATATGTATCAGCGGACATTTTGGGTTCTACTGATCAGTTTTTAGTTGACACAGGAGCTACTCGTAGTGCTTTGTCTAAAAACTTGGTTCCAAGGGCTCCCCTGTCTGGCGATACGATCACATGTATAGGGTTTGATGGCACACCCTCTCCTAGCCCATTATCACAGCCTCTTGCACTCTGTATTGCTAAATTTTTCAGTTTTTCCCCGTTTTTGTTGTCACCTCACACTCCTGATAACATAATGGGTATTGATTTGCTTAAATATTTTCGAGCAACGATACGCTGCGCTCCCGAAGGAGTGCGGGTTATTTTGAATGACAATTACCCAGACTCACACAGATTTTTTACAATGAAAGACATTGAAGCATTAGCCTCTCTCCCTCACACGTTATGGGCGACCTCGGATACGGATGTGGGACAGATGCTTATTCCACCTATTCGAATTACTGTCAAGGAGGGAGTCTCCTTGCCACGTGTCCCGCAATATAAGATCTCTAAGGAAGGTGAAATTGCATTGACGCACATTGTTCAAGATTTGATTACTGCAGGAGTAGTGGAGGAAGTTCCTTACAATGTTTGTAACAGCCCTATTCTTCCGATCCTTAAGAAAGATACCGACGACAAAGTCTATCGATTTATTATTGATTTGAGAGAAATTAACAAAATTGTTATTCCCCAATACCCAGTGGTCTCTGATATCACGACATTGCTTACATTGGTTTCTCCAACGGCGACGACCTTTTCTGTTGTTGACCTCAAAAATGCGTTCTTTTCTATTCCTATCCATCCTGACAGCAGATATTTATTTGGCTTTACGTTAAATAATAAATCGTGTAGATTTTGTCGTGTTCCTCAAGGTTACACAGAGAGTCCTAGCATTTATAGCCAGGCTCTAAAACGACAGCTTGATTCTTTTGAACTGCAACACGGAGTAGCCCTTATCCAGTATGTTGATGACCTTTTGTTGGCTGCAGACACTTATGCACAATGTGAGGAAAGTACGCTTGCCTTGCTGTCCTTTTTAGCTCAGACTAATCATAAAGTTTCTAAGAAAAAGCTACAATACTGTAGACCCAAGGTGACCTACCTCGGTCATCTTTTGTCTAAGGAGGGGCGTGCATTAACATCAGATCGAATTCAGGCAATTCTAGATACTCCAGTCCCCCGCACTCAGAGAGATGTACGTGCCTTCATAGGATTAACATCCTTTTGTAGACAGTGGATTATGGGGTTTTCGCATATTATAAAACCTTTGTTAGCATTACTGTCCAAAACGACACCAATGCCCCTTGAATGGACAGATGAATGTCAAAATGCTTTTGAACAATTGAGACAGGCCCTTTGCTCTGCACCCGTGTTAGGCACACCAGACTACTCAAAGATTTTTACATTGTACGTGCACGAGAAAGATGGGTGCGCGTTATCAGTGTTAGTGCAGGTACACAGGGACAAGCAGAGGCCATGTGCATACTTCTCGGCGGTTCTTGACCCTGTAGCACGAGGGTTACCTGGGTGTTTTCGAGCAGTTGCAGCAACAGCGGTAGCTATACGGCAGAGTGAGGGAATAGTATTATCGCACAAACTGTTGGTGCTAGTTCCCCATGCAGTAGATGCCCTGTTAAATCAAACAAAGACTCAATATCTTACCAGTGCACGTTTAACAGGATATGAGCTCACACTTTTGGCGCCACACATCACACTGAAAAGATGTGCTACCCTGAACCCAACCACTTTATTGCCCTATCCGGTTGAGGAGGGCCAGGAAGAAAAACATCATGATTGTGTTTTCCTGACCGAGGAACAGACAAAGGGTCGTGTCGACTTACAGGATATGCCACTTCCAGATGTGGATGGGGAACTGTGGGTTGATGGATCGTGTTTGAGGCTGCCAGATGGCACGACCTCTGCAGCATATGCGATCACGACACTTAAAACAGTGGTAGAAACAGCACGAATACCACAGAAATCGGCTCAGGCAGCAGATCTGATAGCTTTAACAAGAGCCTGCGAATTGAGTGCTGGCCTATGTGTGAACATCTACACAGACAGCCGGTACGCTTTCGGAGTAGCGCATGACTTTGGCTTACTCTGGAAAGAGCGTGGGTTTTTGACTTCCCATGGAGTACACATTATGCACGGAGAACTAGTGCGTGATCTCCTAAACGCGTTGCTTTGTCCAAAGAAAGTAGCGATAATTAAATGCAGTGCACATAAAAAGATCACTGATAAAGTGGGTCAAGGCAATGCTTTTGCAGACAGCATTGCAAGACAAACAGCTATGTCCCGAACTGACTCCCCCATGTACGTAACTAAATCACAGGCCGAGCGATGGTATGATGCTAGAGCGGAGATACTAGATATCCAAAAATCAGCGACTGAATCAGAACTCGCGGCATGGGCAGCAGAAGGGGTACTAGATGATGAGGGTTGTTGGAGAAGCAAGGATATGGAGAGATGGAAATTGCCTGCAGCTTACTTGCAGGCGATGGTCCAGATGACACATGGGTTGGCACATGTTGGAGCTCTTGCAATTACTTGATTGTTAACACGGGTTTGGGAGCATCCTGAGATTGCCAACACTGCCAAGAGAGTAGTGCAGACCTGCTTGATATGTTTACAGCACAATCCTGCAAAAGGGACGCATACTCCGAAAGGAGGGTTCGTTCCACCTTCTGCGCCGTTCGAAGTACTGCAAATGGATTATATCCAGCTTGAGCGTTGCAATAACCTGAAGTATGTCTTAGTGGTGGTGTGTGCTTTTAGCAAATGGGTTGAGGCCTTCCCCACGAAAGATAATATGGCTTTGACAACGGCTAAGGTTTTGCTCAAGGAGTACTTCCCTCGTTACGGCATTTGCAAATTTTTGTGGAGCGATAATGGTCCTCATTTTGTCGGGAAAATTGTGGAGTACGTATTGAAGGGATTGGGAATTCAGCAAAAATTCCATGCTGTGTTCCATCCCCAGTCAGCAGGTCTCGTTGAGCGGTATAATGCTACATTGAAATTGAAGCTGGCTAAGATCGTGGCATCCACGTCATTGAAGTGGCCGGATGCCTTAACGCTAGCATTACTCTCTATCAGATCGGTGCCCCATTCTCGGACTGATAATTATATAGAACAGTGGTTCAGAGTAGGCCTTATGCGGTCCTTTAAAGAAAACAGAGGGTGTTAGCGAGTATTTAATAAGTCGCTAGGGAGCATTGGAAGTAGGAAAAAATTGGAGTTTTATTATTTTAACTCTTTTCTCATAACAATATATAAAAAAATATATATATACATATACATTGTATTGCAGGTGCTCAGGTGAATAGAACGGTGCAGGACGTGACATAAGTGATCAAAGTGAACGAACTGTCACACATAACAAGGATAAAAACACACAACAATTATATACAATGGTACACGTGAAATTCCTTGGGTAGGTCGACGGCGTTTCGATCTCTATTATTTTAGATCTTCATCAGGACAGTTGAGCCTCCTGAAACTACAGAAAATTTAATTATACTATCTTTCTTATATGTTTTCCTACATGTTTGGATCTGACATTATATTCTGTGCTCCCAGAAACAATTGAAATTAAAAAGGAATATATTTCCAGGCATGCACATGTTCAATTTTCTAAGCATGCATTTTTATGTGAGATGGACTAATTTGAGGGTAGATGATTTAATCTCACCCAGGTGCGCGGTGTTTGTTCAAGCTTAAATTATGCGCGCATGCATCCATGCGCGCATAATAGTTGACTATTGTAACTAAAAAACATTTTATACCTTGCCAGTGGGGAAGGCAAGGATGGTTATTCGTGCAGTTCAGCTGGGCAAGATGACGCAGCTTTTCAATGAATCTGTGGGTGATTAAATAAGCATAGGTTGGGCTCAGTGGCTGTAATCATTTATTAGACCTTGGCGAAAGGAGGGACTTGTTAATCTAAGGACTTACATAAAACCAGTTAGATTTTAGT
This sequence comes from Lissotriton vulgaris, assembly GCF_964263255.1. Lineage (NCBI taxonomy): Eukaryota > Metazoa > Chordata > Amphibia > Caudata > Salamandridae > Lissotriton > Lissotriton vulgaris. Next base: position 1,861,669,830 of record NC_141689.1, read on the forward strand.
TACAATAGTCAACTCTCATTTCGCTAATGACTACAGCTACTGAGGCCAACCAATGCTTATTAAATTACCCACAGATTCCTTGAAACGCTGCGACACCTGCCCAGCTGTATTGCACGAATAACCATCCTTGCCCTCTCCACTGGCAAGGTATATAATGTCTTTCTAATTATAAGAATCAACTCTTCTGGATGCATGCGCGCATAATTTAAGCTTGAACAAACACCGCGCACCTGGGTGAGATTAAATCATCTACCCTCAAATTAGTCCATCTCACATAAAAATGCATGCTTAGAAAATTGAACATGTGCATGCCTGGAAATATATTCCTTTTTAATTTCAATTGTTTCTGGGAGCACAGAATATAATGTCAGATCCAAACATGTAGGAAAACATATAAGAAAGATAGTATAATTAAATTTTCTGTAGTTTCAGGAGGCTCAACTGTCCTGATGAAGATCTAAAATAATATAGATCGAAACGCCGTCGACCTACCCAAGGAATTTCACGTGTACCATTGTATATAATTGTTGTGTGTTTTTATCCTTGTTATGTGTGACAGTTCGTTCACTTTGATCACGTATGTCACGTCCTGCACCGTTCTATTCACCTGAGCACCTGCAATACAGTGTATATGTATATATATATTTTTTTATATATTGTTATGAGAAAAGAGTTAAAATAATAAAACTCCAATTTTTTCCTACTTCCAATGCTCCCTAGCGACTTATTAAATACTCGCTAACACCCTCTGTTTTCTTTAAAGGACCGCATAAGGCCTACTCTGAACCACTGTTCTATATAATTATCATTCTACCCCAGGTTCTACTGTATGGGGTTCCCTTGTATTTAACAACCATTCTCGGACTGGCCTCACACCATATGAATGGTGTTCGGAAGGCCTATGAATATATGGGGAGTGCCTAAGCCGCGATTGTTACATGATGTGCCTTGTATAATGATGAACGACTATTTGGCACGATTAACAAATTATTTGCTTTCTATCCATCAACAAGTTCGAGAAGCGCTCCCTGACAATTCTACTGGAGAGGCTCACAATCTTCGTCCTGGCGATTTTGTGATGGTGAAGTCGTTTGAGAGGGCAAATAGCTTGGAACCGAGGTGGCGTGGCCCCGAGCAAGTCCTCCTGGCAACTCGAACAGCTGTGCGAGTGACCAACAGAAAGCGGTGGGTGCACTCAACTCACTGCCGCCGTGTCTCTCCGGACCTGGTGAATCCTACTGTGTTGACCGACTACAAGGAGATTCTGGATAAAGAAAAGAGCCCAGCCGTGACATCGACCGAAGTTGAGGGAGCCTTCCCGGACCACACTGTTTCTGGACGACAGCGTTATAATCTGCGGCCACGATAGGAAGAAGATTTTTGTTTTTCGAGACTGGTTGGTTACCGCTCTGGGGTTTGTGAAACGGAAACCGGGAATCTCAGGGGGGGGGGATCAGTTCTGCCAAGAGTAGCGACACCCGTCTTGACCCCAGAGAAGAAAACAACGGCTACCTCGGAGCTCAGCACCGTATTTTTCTTTTTTAGGTATATACATTTGAGACATTGTGAACTCTTTGAACTATGGCGTCTTCTGCCTCACGAGACAAAAGAATACTTGGTGCCATCTTGTTTGTACTGACAATCGTGGTGATAGCAGTGATAGCCTGGGTAGTAGAACTTGTGGTGCCTGTACGAGAACACTTGCTGCCGACTACCCCGGCTCCATCTGAACACTTTCACTTCACCTTGCCCTACCATGAAGAACGGCACCGACAACTTACTTGAACAATAGCTTTATTCAGATTTTACATCATACTCATAATATGACGAACACTTCCAATTGCTGGGTGTGTGGGATGTTGCCTGGTCATCAGAAGAAAGGGGGCACTCCGCTCATCCCACTCCCATTCTCCCAAAATGGTTCCTGCAATGCTTGGTATACTCTTCTATTCACTTTACGATGGCCAACGAAAGGGGGGGTGCTCTTCCGTTTGAACAAAATTTGTTACCATGATCGGGATGGGTATCCAAGAGCTGAAGGTACACGATTTGAATGGGAAGAGTATCGCCCCGATAATGTGTCTGCACCCCGTGTTTACAGTAATCAAAGGAATATCAATATGTCCAGTTCACATGTTATTAATGTTATAAATACCAAGGCTGATCTCTGCATACGTAATAAAGGTATAATCCCGGTTGGAAAAAGTGAATGCAACACCACACTTACATTTGACAGTCCGAATGGCATATCATTTGTGGCCTCTCGAAATACATACTTTATCTGTGGTAATAGAGGTTATCATCAGCTTCCTCTCGGATGGTTAGGCACATGTTACGTATCTTTTGTATTGCCCCCTGTATTCATTGCCCCACCAATGTACCATAATGATTATGTGCTTTACCATGATTTTGTACTAAATCGTGTTAAACGAACTGTGGTTCTGGATGACATTGACCAGACCGATACCGCCTTACAACAATATGTAGACTTTAATTTGGGACTGTTTTCCTTTGTGGGGGCTGCCTTGAATAGTCGGAAAATACGACGACTGACTCGTGTTGTCGAGGCTGTAGCCAATGATACTGCTATTGCATTGGGGAACATAACGGAAGAACTCCAGATTTCTAGAATTGTTACGCTCCAGAATCGTATGGTTCTAGATGTGGTTCTAGCTGACCGTGGGGGGGCACGTAGAATCATCGGAAGTAGCTGCTGTGTATACGTGCCTGATAATTCGCCTTCTGTTTATGATGCCATCTCAAAGCTCCACAAAATAGCTGCTGAAATACACCCGGACAATGGTACTTGGACTCTTTCGGGGTGGTTCTGGTCGATGATTACCACTTGGGGTTGGAAACTGCTGACGATTCTATGTATTATTGTTGGGATATTGTTCTTTGTATGTTTATGTATACAATGTGGCCCTGCCTTATGTTCTATGTGCTTATCAGTTTTGTATCCCATCCAGACGAGCTCTTGCTCAAAATGAAATGATGCTTCATAAAGAAGTTGCTCAAATAATGTTAATTGATATCGAAGATGAGTATCCTGATTATGTCCACTATGAGGTAGCTTCAGCTAAACGCTAAAAGGGTCGTCTGTCGTAATTTGACAATGGCCGGGTTAGCGCTTAGCTTTGCTACACGTTATTTCCCTTAACTTGGCCATATTAGAAAACGCCATTTTGTATGTTGCGGCGGCCATTTTAGGGAATGAGCGGCCTCGTGGTCAGCATGCCCTTTAGTCCTTTGTCCGTGCCGCTGACCATCCGAGTTTGCCCAGCAACAGGCTATTTTTAGTAACGGTCAAGCCTGTACATGCGCAGTCCCAACTGACCAGTCACCCCTCAGGAATGTTCCGCCAAACTGACCAGTGGAGTTGTAACCCCTCCCATGAGTTGGCTGTGCTCCAAAAATGACCATATATGTACATAAAGCTCTGTAACCTCGTGCCGCCTACCTTTTATTACCTGTAAAAATGTATAAAAGAAGGATTCGCACCAACGTTCGGTGTGATACTTCTTGCATTGCCGAAGGGTGCTGTAGGAATGTACCACCACCCCATGGGGTCTTAATAAACTTGTCCTTTGTACTTTTCAGTTTCCGTGCCAACAGTTCTTTCGGTGTATGTGGGTTATCTACGGAGCATGTAGGCCTTGGGAACCCGATACCACACTAGAATGACAAGGACAACACACAGGTCTCTCTCTACCCTTAAACAATTCCTAGTTGATCAAAACCTGACCCAATCTTGCACAAGCCCAACACACAACAAAGGCTCGACGCTCGACCTAATCATATCCAGAGAATGGGCATTGTCAATAAACTCAATAACACCCATCGACTGGTCGGATCATTACACAATATTATTCCAGATAATTACAAAAGGGCAGCTACTCAACAAAAATATTGGGTCAGAGAAACTAATAGGATAGACAAGATGAAACTGATAGAATTGTGCACAAAAAACCTCACTCCCCCTGCAACAAAACAGAATGTGTCTGAATTAACCGAGCATTAGAGCCAAACAGTATCAAATATATCTGAGACTCAAGAAACAAAGATTCAAACCTTCCCAGCAGTGGTGCACTCAAAGCCTAAATGAGGAAAAGAGAAGTCTCAGACAGGCAGAGCGAAGATGGAGACAGGAACCCTCAACACTACTTCTCATCAAACTACGTGAATGACGAAACAACTATAAGAAACACATCTGGGAAGCCAAAGAATCATACTTCAGAACCCAACCAGACAATGCAAAAAATCGTCCATGACGACTGTTTGAAATTGTCAACCAACAAACGGGGCGAACAATGTTACTAAGGTCAGTGATAACTCAGTGGAAAAATGTGAAGCGTTTGCCTCATTTTTCAACGAAAAGATCTTAGAAATTTGAAAGGAAATTGCAGCCGTCAAACACAGTTCACAAGACAATATAGTCAATGATCACTATCCCGACCAGGGATGAACCACCCTTAGAAGACCAAAAATCAAGTCACATGGAGCGAGTTCAAATCCCATCCCCTCCATAACACTAAAGGAACTAAGTCACATCTTCTCACCTATACAAACAGAGATTGTAAACTCCTCGCTAAGACAAGGCAGGATCAAGGGAATGCCTGAAGACTGGTCAAGTGACACCCCGGCCGGTGTCAAATATCCCCTTTCTATCGAAATTGATGGAAAAATTAGTGCGCAACCAACTGAGCCAGCACATTGGCCATTTCAACCTACTTAACAAATTTCAATCAGGGTTTAGAACAGGACACAGCACTGAATTGGTAATTACTGTACTATATGTCGCAACAGCCCGTTGCAGCTCTTTGCTTTGATTTATCTGTCAATACCTTTCATCTTGCTCATTCAACCCTACGTACAGCGCTCTGATACCCATGGGTATGTGCACGCTTTATAAAACACTCTAATTAAAATTTAAATAAACTGTGTAACAGCCAGCACCCCCAGGAGTTGTGCAAGGAACAAGGAAAACAGCGTGGCGGCAATAACACAGCTCTGTCTTGACCTGTTGCCTACAGATATCTTTCTGAGAGGACACCATCCATGTACAGCTCCACCTGGGTTCAACTTTGGGAATGACGTTCCTGTAAGATTACAAATAAAAATAGGGCAATACCCTGTTGTTGTAATTTAGTCCAAAGCACACTGCGATCTACCAAATCAAAAGCATAACTAAAATCAACAAAATACTAGAATAAACTCTCTGTAGTTTCTATTGCCTTTTGCCCCAGAGCCCACAAACTAAAACAATTATCTATCACTGAGTGCTCGTATTTACACACCTCTTGTCTCGTATTATTTCTTTACAATGAATCCAATTCCTTAAAGAGATAAGGATGACCTGGGAATAACATTTTGCACCTACATCTAGTAAGCTTATCAAACGATAGTTACCAGGTACATCCATCACCTCCTTTTTTTGGAATGGTTTGATTAGTGCACCCTTCCGACTAAGGGGGAATATACCTGACTTAGTTATGGCTATAAAAACCTTTGAGAAGAAAGTTGCCCATCAAAGAGGGCTAGTTTTAATCACAATTGCAGGAAGATTATCTGGCCCCGCTGCTTTGGTCAGATTTAAAGAGGTTATTAACTGGACCATAGATTGGACGGAGAAGGACTCTAGTCCCTACTCTTGCAATTCTGGCCAATTATCCCCCACACTTTCACCCCTGGGCTTGTTAATATCACTTAAGAAAATTACCCAATCTGTTTCTGGTACCAAGCATCTTACCAGAGGTCGCACATTACCACAACCCTTCTTGACTAACTTCCAAATTGTTCTCATGTCCTTATCCTGGAGGATGCTAAATATGAGGTCCCAATTAGATTGATAACAGGCCTGCTTCTTAGCCCTAATCAGGGTCTCATATGCCCTTTTTTATTATTATAGCTCTCAAGAGTAATCCTAGGATCCCTGGAGCGCCTGCCTCTTCCTGCTTTCCTTAACTCCTTCCCAACCTGCAAACACTCCTTATGAAACCATGGCTGCTTTGGGAACCAACTCGACTTTTCTCTCTTGTTTCCTTATTACATTGCCTTACCATTGGGGTCAAATGCTTAACTACCTCACTAATGGTCATAGCATACCATTCCAAGAGTGTCCACCTTGTATCCCAACCTAGGTCCAGCTCACTAAGGGTTTGATACTACGTCAGTTGGGTCATGTACCTTTCATCTATTCTTGTTGTTAGACGTTTTGTGACAGCAACTTCAATCGGGATCACCCGCTCCATTACTAATATATCTGCGGTAATAACCATTTTTAAACCCCAATGATCTTTGCCCCTGAATCTTAGCACCTCAAAATCTTTACAGAAGTCAGAAAAACATGCCTGTATAAACATATAGGGCCAGATGTATCAACATTGGATTTTGGGAGTCTATAATAGCAAATTTTACTGATTCGCTATTATAGACTCACAAAGTGCAATGCATGTAGGTTTCGGCAAATATTTAGCAATTGCTTTGCACTCCTTAATTTCGACTCGCAAATAGCGAGTCACAAATAAGAAATAGCTTCCTATTCATTTCTATGGGCCTAGAGGCCCGTAGGAATGAATGGGAATTGCATGTGCAATATGTGAGCACCAATAGGTACCCGCCGCAAATTGTGCATTAAATTTCAAGGGTGCCAAAAGGACACCCTGTTGCACCCCTGAAATATGCATGTCGGCACATGTGTCGCACATGCATGCCCTAAGGACATGTTTGTGTGCCACATGGCACTTGCAAAAATGCAAAACTGTGCATTTTTCTAAGGATTTGCAATTTACCACCAACTTTAAGTTGGTGATAAAATGCGATTCTTTAAAGCAGGGTCACACATTTAAAAGTGCTTCCCACATTACATTTAGGGAATCACAAATTACGATTCTCTAAGTGCATTTGCAAAATAGGTAATCGCAAAAATTGAGATTCCTTATTTTGTGATTGCCTTTTAGGATGATACATCCCAAAAGGCTTTTTTCCCGTTCGCAAACGGACCAATTCTGCGAATCGGCCCGTTTGCGAATGGGAAAACCCTTGATAAATCTTGCCCGTAGTCTATTGGGCAGTATTGGATCCTATGCAGCTATGTTTGGGCTGCCAGTGAATCTCCCTTAAAACGTCCATTTAAACAGACACAACCTAACCCCAAGAGAAATTGCGTACATTTCCCCTCTAACATAGTTTGAAGGCACTCTGGGAAGATTGCATTTGGGATAGCATAGGATTCTAGCATATCTAAGGCTCCCCTTTCTACCTTTCCTCCCTAGGGCCAAACAGAGATTGAAGTCCCCTAATAGTAGAACCGGGGGGACCCTTGGCAATTCTGTCAGACCCACCAGGTCCCTCTGGAGTACCTCCAACAGCTCCTTCCAGGCCTCTTAGTTGTTTATATACACATTTGCAATTTTAAGGGTGTTTTTCGGCATACAGTCATCGTACAGATCCTATTGTGACTATTGGAAAGTGGGTAAGATATGTGTTGAAGAAGCAGGGGTGGATATGCATTCGTTTGGAGCTCACGTCTTAAGAGGTGTTATCGCTATAATATATTCTTAAAAGTCTTCTGGTGAACATTTAACGTTTTGCCTATTGGTGGACTATGTCTACATTTGCATACTTTTACCAAACCCATTGTGCATGCTTTTGAGTATGCAGTGCATGGGCATTGAACTTGTACATAATCATAGCCTTCGGTCTTGAGATAACATTTAAATTTTTGAAGCTTAAGTGATATGATAATCAATATTTTATCGAAGACTTAAAGGCTTGGATTATCCTACCTTGAGTTTTTCCCAATCTCTTGGAGAGACAGAAAGGGTAATTTATTCGGTGTGAATGCAGAATAATTTTTTCTGACATTTCGTTGTTAGGTTTTAATTGTCTCTGTTTGGTAGATGAAGCAAGTCTTGATTTAGGTTACCTACATTTTTATGATTGGGTAGCTGGGGTATTTGAGCTTGGCCAGTATGCAAGGTAGTCTACTGACCCCAGTTATTCTGAAAATTAGACATCCTGAGTAGTTCAGTGGGAGGAGTGGCCTACAAGGATCTCAGTACTTTTTCTTGCTCAGCATGCCTTTTAAATGTAAAACTTTGAATGAACACAGTTCTTCCTGACATTTCTCTGAGGGACATTTCGGAATCTGTAGGGTTAGAGAAAAGCGCTACTACCCAATCTCCCTACAACTCTCCTGATAAAAACAATATGTGGTTGGGCCTACTAAATATAAAGTTAATACATCAACATTTTTCCATTGAATTTCCGTAATTCTGGAGATTTAGACACCTGCAATATTGAGGCCCAGGGGTCATACACCATCCAGGGAAACATATCAACCGCATACATTCCGAAAAGTAGTCCACCAAGAGAATGCAAGGTGGTGTGGGTTACAAGTCTGTGAAGAGATCCCATGGAATCTGCAGAGATGGTAGCTTGTCAACGTGGGTGGAGAATCTCAGCCCTATTTATTTTTACTTCAGACCAAATGTATTTTCGTTTTGCATAAAGGCTCAGTTTTGACATTGTTAATGAAATAAATAAAATAAAAAACAGACTAACATACGCCATCTCGCTGGCTTACACCTGGGCTTTCAAAAGTGCTAATGCGCATGTGCAGACTTTCCATCTGGCTGCAAATAGCATTTGCTGTGCTGACAATTGAACACCCTTGAGGCCTTGAGATCATCAGTCTAGCAAAGCTATAATCCCCTGTATTTATTCTTGGACTTGTGTTGCATCTAAGGCGCTGAGAGTCCAAGATGGAAAGTAGCGTTGTCATCCACAAACATGAAAAGTAAAAACATTGCTTTTCTGATGGCTTTTATGTGGATAAAGCAGCGTTTCTCCATAGTTTGTGTTCTGCCGGACAGCATGACAAATACAAAACAGCTTAGAGAATTGAAGATAATCACAGACCAGCTCATGTAGCGTAATAGCCACCAATATTTAGACCCCCTCACCCCACATTCAGTCTCCTTCATGCAGACTTCTGTGCGCTATTGGGAAGTTGTAAAGCATGTCAGAGAATAAGTTACTGACATGCAGCCCGGTTTGCATAACCTTATTTTTCCGTCCTTTTTTTTATTTGTCACACCTTATTATTACTAGGCGGTGCATTATTGTTACTCCTGTGAAGCTTTTATCCCGCACATTGTTGGTCGTTTTACACATGCACTCGCATTCAGACCTCCCTGCACTTTCAGTACTTTCCTTCCCGTCTGTCTCTCCCTGGCTCCTTCCTGCTTTGAATCACGTAGGCCTCAATGACTACTCACGGCTGGAACATGCAGAGTTCGGATTCAGTCTTCAGAAGTGAGCAGTGACGCTATTCACAGTGCTTAGAAACTGCAGAAGCGCTGGTTAAAACTGCAGAAGCGCTGGTTAAAAAAGAATGCAGCTCTCAAGAGTATTGTGCATCATCACAAATGGTGACGTGGCTACTTGAGCATGTGTTTTGCAGGTGCAGACAATATTTATGTGCCTTCAAAGCAAAGCAGGGAAAAGTCATGCATGTTTATTTTGAAAGGGAAATGATAAGTAAAATACTCAGGTAAGCACTGTGTTAACCACTGAGTATGAATAGATTCTCTCCCATAGTCCTCACACCATGTTAAATTGTATATTAAATTATCACCCTTGGCTGTTTACTCCCTGTCATAACACACGTTCTTCTTTATCAGTGTGAGACTTAGACTGAGCCCAGTACAAAGAAGCGTCACTACTTTGCATCTTTCTTCTGCAACAGGTGAAAGTTGTGTGTCAATTCTGTGGGGCAGAGGGTTTGTCATTACAGTCATAAATTGTGACAGTATTGGCATTCTGAAAATATACACGAAAAACGTCAGGCCCTATTTTTTTAAAAACATAAGACTGTTAAATTTGAGGCAGCGACTGGGAATCACAGATTTTCTTCGGAGGTTATTTGTGACCCTTTGATGACTTGGCTCTGACAGCTATGAATATAATTAGGAAAACCATGACAAAAGGTTAACAATGTGCACCTGTCTTTCCCTTCAGGCAATCGAGTCCTCAATTTGTCCTGTTGTGTAACATTTTAGGACCCTATTGTAATTTTCCTGATTCATGCCCTTATATAGGTATAAATCACCATATCCTTATATAGGCATAAGAATCATAACCATATTTATACATAGCTCATGTAGTCCAAATACTGCAGGGCTACTTCCACTAGTTCAGAAAATCTACAACGATTTCTTGGAAAACTCTGCTTCAGCAGCTAGGGACTTCCCCTTGCTCGAATACTGACTTGTCCAAGAACTCATGGAGTTTTCAAAGAACTGAGACTCTTTGATGGCGTTATTATGTCCACCTTTACGTCAATCTCGGCACCTTCAAGGTATAAATATGCCCTCACTTGCCAGTGGTTTGGAGCAGTTCGACTACTTGCCCGACTTGCCCTGCTACTGAAAGTGCCAAAGGAAGCCGACCCTCCAGCAGACGCACTGAGACGCTGTCTTTTCTCCTGCTGAGAAATCCAGCTCCAGTGTTTCCAAGCTACCCTTGCGGGTTGTTGGGAAATAGATTCCTGAGCTTGACCTTCTTCATTCCAAATCAAGGTACAGAGCTGATTAGATCCTAAGAGAAATCATGAACAGATTCTTGGCAAAAAGAATACTAGGTTTATGCGACACCTCACTTACTTCTTCCCTCGTACTAAGCTTAGGTTAGGTACATCGGGGTAGGCGCATTTTAGAAACACCAGTTGAGTACTTTTAGCCTCTGTTATTTATGTATGTATTTATCTATGGTTTAGGAACCATATAATGCTCTTACAGTATTATCTTATTCTACTCATGTTACTGTATGCATTATATTTTGCAACCAGTTTTCCGATTGTAGCAGTTAATTTCTTATGCTTGAGAAAGAAGACTGTTCAATAAATCCTTTTATTGAAAACGCCTGTCTATCTATTTGTCTGCACCTCTGGTGAAACGAAGCATACACGATTGACTGTGTGAAATATCTATCTATTGTTTCCATGACTCTGAAGATCAGTTTTATCTCGGGGAAACAAAGTTGTCATGTTTATGCGGTTGTCAGAAACTAATCCCTTCTTGTGAATTCGAGAAAGTTTCTAGTGACCTCTGAGCTAGCTGGCACTCACAATGTTTTCTGTTTAAGTAAATATTTTAATTTTATAGAATCTATACCTTATTTTTTCATGACATTTGCCGCCTGATTTCCATAATGAACCGTTTTTTTTCCAACCAGTTTATTTGCATAATAAAGTCATACACAGCTGTAAAACGCCTACAACCCAGAGGCCGGCAGCGGAGAATAATAGCAATGTGCTTCTGGTACACAGCTTAAATGCCGACATCCCGGGTGCCCGGCAGGATATTGAACTCGTTAATAACCCATTGCAAACAAGATACAAAGAAAACACCATAGCAATTATACGCATAGAAAAAAAGGATAAAATGTGGATATCCTCAAATGCGTCGCCTTTGCACCATCCTATCAATCATGTAAACAATTCCGTTATAACCCTCCCCCCAAAACTCTTAACTGCCTGTAAACACTCCGTATGTGATAAACGATAAGGTATCTGTATAGCTGGTGTTGTCCAGTGGACAGCTAGGATATGTATTCTGTAACACGATGTACCCCCTCCGATTTCAGCGTGTGCAATAAAACTGTGAGTTGTACTTTCCACTACCAATCCACACTGTTCGACCCACAACAGTATGCAGAGTTCAAACAGTCTCCACTAGACAATGATCCACGCCCCCCGCTGCCAACCACGCAACATAGGGCTCCCAAATATCTACAGGACGAGATCGGGCGGGCACAGTTCCCAGTATTGTGTCAGTTGATCCTTGCAATAGGTGACGGAGTGCAGCCAGCCCTTCACTGAAGGCGGTCTAGTTCTCTTCCAGTGAACCACTACCTAGCGTTTGGCCATTAGCAATAAGCTGGCACTCACAATTAAGTTTAATATATTCGATAGAGACCTAGTAGACATAACTCCTATGTCACATCTATAGGATATATTATTGCAATGCGCAGAGTCTATTGGGAATATAGGAACTACACTACAGTCCAATTAAGAATGTTGTGACAAAAGGTTAACAGTGCGCATTTTTTTCCCGGGATGGAATCGTGTTCCCTTTGTTGTAGAGACATTTATTCTCCGTAATCTGGTTTTGTTCTACAATGATACTGTGAAAATGGTAGCTTTTCCTCTGTTGAGCACCAGCCACGTTTATACTGCGAAAATGGTAGCTTTTCCTCTGTTGAGCACCAGCCACGTTTGTTGTCAATTAATTGTATAACCGGACTATGTAACAAATGTGAGAGTATTTTAATGTGCAAATTATTTCTTTTGTGCTGAATTGTTTAACTGGAAGACAAGGCAACTATGGGCCCCATTGTGATTGCGGGCGGATCGCCACCGCCCATATGGCGGTGGCGATCTGCCCGCAGAAAACCTACGCTCGCATTGTAATCTCCCCCGCCACATTACCATGGCAGGGGGGAGCCCAGCGGACGGAAAGGCGGTCGGACGGTTCTCCACCCGGTCAGAGAGTCGAACGGGCGGAAAAGCTGCTAACATGGTGGCGGTGTCTCCCAGACACCGCCATCTATATTAGCATAATGGCGGGGAAATGCCTTTCCGTGGTGGAAGCAGGCAGAAATCACTTGCAGGGCCCTTTGCAGGTCCCCAGCGATTCTGGGGGTGCACAATTCAAAATACAACGTGGCAGGCACCGTGCGGTGCAATGCTAAAAATGCGGGATGCTCCCACCAGTGTGGCGGGCGCATCCTAATGGCCCCCACAGGACCCCCGCCCTTATGGCAGGCGGTCCCATTTTTCATCGGGAAGTCCGTCCGCCATCCTAATGTGCCCCTATGTGTGCATATAGGAAAACCTCACTTGGGCCACTGTACAATTTTTTTTATAGTTCCAGTATCTTTATTCTTTATTTAAAAAGAAATACAATTGGAATACAATAGCAATACAGCAAATCAGAATCAAATATATGATATATAATAATGAAGAATTAAAAAAAGGATTTCATGACCAAGAACTACTGGACTGGGATAAAAGGGATGACAAAATTATCATTTAAGATAATGATCAAATAAATAACAACAAATAGTAAATATCATAAATTCATCAAATATTAAGTAAAAATACCAGAAGTATGGAACAGATGAAGCAACTAGATATATATTGCGACAAAGTCAAATGTTAGTTGTATTGCTTAATAGATAAAATACATCAGCGAGGAGAAAAAAGGTGAAAGAAGGAAAAAGAGAGAGAAGAAAGAATACTAGAGAAGATGAAGAAGGATAACAAAGGTGGGAAGGGATGACTGCTACAACACTAAGAAAATAAATTAAGAGATGGAATCAAAGGGTTATTGAGCTACCAACCCCTGAGAAGTCAAATTCATATAGTTATCCAAAGACCGCTAAACATTACTACCAATTGAAGGTGAGTAATGCTTCTTTTCAAAAAAAGAATGAGCTCCACGAAGATATGAAACCCATGCACACCAGGTATGATAAGACGAGAGATGAAAAGATTTCCATTCTGTGAGTATAATTTTAACAGCAATGGATAAAAGTAAATCTAAGAGCTACAAATCCCTATTGTCATGAGGTAAAGGAGTGGCTGTAGCACATGGACCTAGCAAAATCATAGGTAAAGAGAGAACTATAGATGTATTGAAAATGTGTGATAAATGTTTCTGTATAAGGCCCCCAAAAGAGTTTAATAACGTGCATTCAAAAAACATATGTTTGCCTGGTGCTAAATTCCAATACAAGATTACTATCTCGTACCTTCAACCAATGTAAATGAGCAGGGGTCCCATGTGGAAGATTTAGTGTGAAGAATTTCCATTGGATTACATTGGATTAGTGAAGGAGCAATTTTATTACGTAGGGATAATTTCCCGATCAATTTCCAGGTATCCTGTGAAATAAGTTTAAAAATTTTGTCTTCAAAATGGTGAGATCATTTAACATAAGTAATTGTAGAGTGTGAAGGCATTTCAACCGGATCTGTAGAAAGGGGTATTTTACAGAGTTTAACCTTTAGTTTCAGAAAATACTAAAAATCCATGTTGCTGAGATTATATTTCTTGGCTAGGAAAGAAAAAGAAAGAGGATCATGATTAGTATCATAGAGGTCTTTCACCAGTCTGATACCTTTGGCAGGCAGCGAAGAAGCCGTTCTAGAATCAATGTTAATAAGATGTTTAGTATTAAACCATAAAGATGACCATCTTGATTTATGAATAGGTTTGGATACTTTCATATCAATATATTTTAACGCACTAACGTGTCAGATATATTATGTTGAGAATGAGCTAAAACAAGGTTGGAGGCTGTGAGAAAAGAAGGAGTGGAAAATGGAGTGCATAACTCTCGTTCAATATGAATCCATGGAGGTGTATTTTGGGAATCCGTTAAGAACCAAAGTGCACCTTGAGATGCTAGAAAGGAAATATGGTATAGATTTCAATTGGAAAGATTACAACCACCCATGATATAAGGTTTTCTAAAGTATTTGTAAGCAATTCTAGCTCTCTTATCATTCCATAAGAATCTTGAAGAGATTAAATCGATCTCATGAAAGAACTCAGAGGAAAGCTTTATAGGTAGCATGGAAGATACAGAGTTTGCAATCTGCCCCACCAGGAAATATATATTTGGGAGACCAGGAATTCAAAAGATCTTAACCTTAGATAGAATGTGGGATTCATTATAGGTCACAGTATCTGAGAGATCTTTACAGAACCATATCCCTAGATATTTAATATGAGTAGATTGCCATTTATAACCTGAATCACCCATGTGAGAAGGAAAACAGAGAGATTCAGCTTTTTCTTTGTTAAGAGTGTACCCAGAGATGACCCAAAAATCACTAATAATATTAGAGATAGAGGGGATCGCTGATACAATATCCTCTGAAAAAATAAGTACATCATCGGCGTAAGCAGCTTTTTTAAGTGTATAAGATCCAAATTGAAGACCTTTAATATTCGGGTTCAGGTTAAGTAAGCGAGGAAGTGGGTTAATGGATAGGAGAAAAAGAAGGGGTGGGAGAGAGCACCCTTGTCTAGTACCTTGGCGAATGTTAAAAAAAGAATATGTAGTACCCTTAATCCTGATATTAGCTTTTGGTTGTGCAGAGAGAGCCATAACCATACTGATAAAAAAATCACCAAGGTAATGGGATTCTAACACTGCTTATAAAAAAGGCCAAGAAACTTTGCCAAAAACCTTTGTGGCGTCAAGGGCAATCATCGCCGATGGTAATGAGGAAAGTTTTTCTTTTTCTAAACTGTGACATAAAGTCTGAATATTGTCCCTGGCAAGCCTACCCCTAATAAAACCTGTTTGGGAGTCATGGACAATATTGAGAATGTGATCTTCTAGGTGTCTTGCTGAGATTTTGGAGAAGATTTTAGCTTCCATGTTTAAAAGTGAAATGGGATGAAAGCTTTTAGGATCATAATGATCCCTACCTTCTTTTGGTATGACTACAATAGTAGCCTCAGCAGCAGAGCCTGAAACCTTGCCAGAAAGAACATAATTATCAAAAATCTTCTTAAGATATTTAACTATTGAAGGAGTAAATGTTTTATAGAAGGCAATAGGAAACCCATCTGTTTGGGAGCTTTCCCCGAACGTGTAGCCTTAATAGCCTGAAGAATATCTCAGTATAAATTGATTTCCCCAATTCAGTCATATCAGCATGCGAAATGGTATTAGTAGGGAGAGAGAATTAAGACACTGTTGGCAGGTATTCTTGGTACACTGATCCCGAGGTGTATATAGAGTTTCATAGAATTCCCGAAATACCCCAACAACTTCTTGGGTGTGAAACTTTTTTGATACAGTTTTATTAGTAACATGAGGAATATGAGTAGCATCGGTATTCGTATTCTGCTATTTTAGAATAGCAGTCACCAATTTACGAGCTCTATTCCGTAACAATAAATGACAGGACTTTTGAGCGTGCACTCCAATATAAGCTCTTTCAGTGACTTTGAAGTTAAAAGAATATTTCAAATGTTTTATATCCTCCAGGAATCATTAAGTTCTTTAACTTCATCATTATCTTCCTTGATTTCTGCACTTAGATGCCAACTACGAGAATATTCGTGAGATTAAGGATGGTTAAATAGACTGCTGCATGGGCAGAAACAAGTATTAGATTAATCATAACATTTATAGTATGTTTAAAAGAGAGGTGTCTACCAAAAGATAATCAATCCAAGAGAAACTAGAGTGTGGAGGGGAGAAAATTGTGAAATCACTACCCATAGGATTGTGTAATCTCCACGCATCCACAAGATGGTGAGACAAGCACATATTAAGCATATGTTTGTGCGCCCTAGGAGGTGGGAATTTAAAAGCAGAGTGTCTATCAAAAATAGGATCAAGGGGGAGATTAAAATCATCTCCAACAGTTGTTCTTGAATTTTGTGGAATGTCAGTGAGTTTTTTTATTTATTGCTCACCAGAAAAGTGAACCATCTATGTTTAGAGCATATAAATTCATAATATAGACATCATCCGAACCATTAGTCAGATGAGTAAGTAACCTCCTGCCATTGATATCATGTTTTGCTGTAACTATAGACAAACCAGAACTTTTAGAAATAAGGGTAATAACCCCATTCTCTTCCCAGAAGCTTTGGAGCATGTAACATTGAGTACCCAATCTTTCCTCATAAGAAGAACCTCTTCAAAACCTACCTTAGTCTCTTGAAGTAGGACCAGATCACCAGATACACTCTTACAATAGTCTTAAATGTTGGCCCTCCTAACAGGGTAGTTCAAACCCCTAACATTAAGGGAGACTACATTTAAGCCAGTCATACATATACATGTAACATTAAGAGTGAATGCTTCTGATAAAAGAGTGCAAGGGGAGTCAAGATATAATTAAAAACCAAAGGAATTTAAGCATATATCCTAAGATGAAAGAAAAACAGATATCCCAAAAGTAAGGTGGAGAAAGAGGAAAGGAATGAAGAATAGGAGGAAGAAGAGAAGGAACACATGTACTCCAAGAAAAAAAGGAGCAACATCAAAGTTCAACCCCACCAGGGAATGTCTGTATAAGACAAATTGCATGGGGGATAACGTGGAGGAACAACAGCAGAGGCATCAACATCAATGTAAACAGCTCAAATATAAACATGCCGCAGAGTAGCAAAACTAGTATTGTTTCTCAGATGTATTACTATATTACCTATATCTCTTAATAGTAACAGTAGATAATATAATATAAGATTGAATAAATATAATATAATTGAACATTTGAAAAAAGATAACATGTCATGAGCAAATAGAACAAGACTATAATTGCAGATAAATACCAGCCGTAGCTTGTTACAAACCCATCCATAAAGTTCATACCAATAAGATCTAAAGAAGATACAGACAAGATATAGAAATATCTAACTGTAAATTGTGGAATAAAAGTATCATGAACAATATCATACAATTAGAGCAAGTGTTAGATAAGAGTAACATTTAATTAGAGTGTCTTCATAAGATGTCATTTCATCAGCAAACCATCATAACTATAACAGCATATAACTTCAGGTTAGACATACTTAAAAAGCTAAATCAAAAAATGAGTAAATACATTCCAAATCAATACATATAATATTATAAAACAATATAATTTATGATTCCATTGGTGATCAATCATGTCCTTAAATACTATATCGCATGTAAACAAATTACCACCAAGAACAAAGCACCGAAAAAAATAACAAACAGAATAAAAAGTAGAATAATAGATCAAACAAAAAATTGAGTAAAGGGTAGAGTAAAGAATAGAATACTTAACCATGTCAAAGGGATTAGAAAAATAAAAAATAAAGATGAGTCCAAGAATAAATGCAGACATAAAATCATTCAGAATCTATAGGGATGTAATCCCCAATAGAGGTAAATACAGTACCAAGAATTGGATAGAACTGTCTCCATAAGTGAATCGAGCAATAGCACATGAATATCAACCTAAGCTTATTTCAAGCCCATCTATAAAATTAATTCAAATAAGATCTCAAGAGGTATGCATAATATATAGCACAAATGTCCAAATGTAAAGTTGTGTAGTAGAGATATCGTGAACAATACCATACAGTTAGAATAAATATTAGATAAGAATTAAATATAAATAGAATGTCTATCATAAGATGTCAATACCATAGGTGAAACACCAGGTCAATAAATACAAATCATTAAGGCGAGAAGTACCAAGAAGAGAATCTGAGTCATCTGAGATTCAAATTGATTAACCAAGAATGTTGAAAATCTGCGGACGACCGTTGAAATTGTTCCGGAATCTAGAAGGACCAGAAAAAGAGAATGGAATATTCATATCAGTGAGTCTCTTGCGTATATTCAGGAAGTCTTTGCGAAGGATTACTATGTCTCTGTCAAAATCTTAGGAAATAGATATTCTGTGACCTTCCCTTTGTATTGTCTTGATCTTCCTCATTTGTGCCAGAATTTGATCTGTATCTTGATGGCGCAAAGGTTTAAAAATCAGATGCCTTGGAGAAGACATCGTTCTGGGTTTAAAAGTTGAGAGCTATGAACACGCTCTATCTCAAAGTCTTTATTGAAAGAGCAATTCAGGACATTTGGGATTCAGGTAAGCAAGAAATCAGTTACTGAAGGAGCACACTTCTCACAATCCTCTGGTAATCCAAGAATATGAAGATTACTTCTTCGATTCTGATCTTCCTGTTCTATTAGAACCCTCCTCAACGGAGAAATGGAACGCTCTAAAATGTAGGTGTGCTTTGCTTGTTTGATGGTAAAGTCTTCCACACAAAGAACAAGAAAAGTTGGAAGGTCTGTGAACCAAAACAGCTGAGCCTATAAGGTCTTTTTAAGAAAACCACGCTTTTGGATTGCACTAAACCAGACCAGGTGGTCACATGACACAAGTATATGATAGATATCCTATCAGCCCACCCACTTGGCGGAGCCTCGTCATGTAGGACGTCTAGAACCAGGGTAGTGAGTCCAAGCCCAGATGGATTGGCCAGACAACACACACTTCTGGTTCATATAATGGAAGTGTCCATGCCACAGAGTGGTGCTGGAAAAGTGCAGTGCAAACAAAAAAGTGAAGTAAGTGATGTTAAAATGACGGTCGAGGCAAAAGAAAAACTTTTATTGATATTCACCAGGACGCCAGATTAAAAAGAGATGTAGGACAGTGTGAAAAAATCACTGTTTACTTTGCTGTGTTGTTAAATAGGCCAACATGTTTCTGCCAACAGGTGAAACTACACCGGCATTCTTCAGGGCCACATACATAGGATTTTGCTACTGCAAAGGTACACTCAAAAAGTATTGTGTGAAGTGAAAAAGACAGACCGATTTTTATTGGCGGACTGTCAAAACTAATAGAGTGGTCATGTGGACCATCCTACCGTATCCTTTAGAACCAGTAGTTGATAGAGGATGTAATCCTGTAAACAAAAAACAACAACTATTGTGTGTTCTTTAAACATAACAAACTAGTCACGTCGTGAAGACCATTAAAAGACTCAGCTGGGCTAGTCCCTACTAGAACGGCCAATTAAAATAATATAGGTTGCATTTGGAGTAAACCACAGTCATTGCTGAACATAATATTTCAAAAAGTAGAGAAGACTTACCCAGCAATGTGTGGGAGTCAAGCCTCACCTCACCCGGCAACGGCTCGGAGATTGAGGCCCCGCTCTACGCACAAACAAATAAATGGAAACATGTAAGCCCAAGCGACTCAAAGGGTCTGTAAAGTATCCTAAGTCAATACTATGTTTTTAGAGTCTGTGCATGTAAATAACTGGTTATATCATTGCCCACAGCGATCACAGTCCCAGGGAGATCAAGAGAAGGTATAACTGCTAGTCAAGACTAGTTTATAATCACTGACTGGCTGGGTAAACCTAGGGTCAATACCACTATTGACCTAGTCATACTGCTTGAGTTATAAGTATGTTGAACACTCAAAAGCAGCATACAATTAAGAGATGGAAATGAACTGTAGCGTTCACAGGTAAATTTATAAGGGTGGTGAGTCCGAGTGAGAATACAGCCCAATACTAGACTATATAAGGACAAAAAGAACCATAGCCTACACCTATAGCCTCACTCAAATGGTAGGGAAAGGTCAAATACTCAGACTTAAAGTTAAGCTGGAATTATTTATCAGCCAAGAGAAAGCATTACTTCTTAAGACCGAGTGCTCAGAATATGCCGCACAGCCAGTAACAACACACCACGCTCTGTCCACTCACCTCTCCGTCGTTACCTCTCGGCTAGACCAAAGCCGAAGGGGAGGCAACGAGGAGAGGTGAGGCTCGCGCTTATATACCCCACCTAATTGGAGGAATGAAAAACAGCTGCTATCCTGTAGCAATTGCCGATATACGGGTGTTAAATTCCCTGCGCATGCGCGCATGCACGCCAGTGAGTCACTTCTCGGCAAAATGTGGTCGAAGCCCGGGCATGCGCGAACGGGTAAGGCGTGCCTCCGGTGCAAGGAAACTGGCCGATTGTGAGCGCATGCTCAGTAGCATGTAAACTAGACACGAACCTGGCTAAAAAGTAAACAGTGCTGCGCTTCGTTTACATGCCCGATGTTTTTCATACATATCGCGTGGGACAATGTAAAAACAACGATATGGAATTCTTGAAGCGCTAATTGCAGGCTCAGAATCGTGCATAGCCTCGTACTTATGACACAAATGCACAATCATAGAGTATAAAATAGCGGGCGCTATGAAGTATGTTATGCGCCAGAGTTTGTTGTGTAGGTCAAATGTGGCGAATCAGCATTCCAGGTGTAAGAACAGTGTGTAAAAGATGTATAAAGAGCACGCTATGCAAAGATATTGATCACATTGCAAAGACTAGGTGTGACCCACACGGGATGTGCGCTGACCACTGTGAGCTATAGGGACTGGAACTACAGAACCAGAGCAGGCTGAACCCAGAGCCTGGAATGGATGGATTCAACAACAAAGGAGGGAGCACTGCCTCACCCAGTTCATTTTGCATGTTAGGGTAATATTAACTGATTACTGACGTGTGCTACACATTGTATGGTCACTGGAGAGGATCTACGTGATGTAATGTGTAGAGAAACCTTTTATGCTAAAGTTTAGGGTGTAAAGAATTAACAGTTCATACGGGTTATATTTCCATGGAGAATCCTAGATGGTTAAATGGACACCCAAGGGATGTTATCGTTCAACCCCGACACATCGGTTTTCAATTTAAAAATCCAACGTTGTTCCTTGATAAAAAGAAACCGTGAGACATCTGTTATGTGCGCTGGGATGAAGGGCTGTTCTAAAACCACCCACCGCAGGTCATCAGCTTTGTGCTTCTTGATTAAGAAGTGGTTCGTCAGGCAGGTGGACTGTTTATTACACCGTATCGTACTCTTATGTTCGCTGATACGTAGCTTGACTTTTCTGGTGGTATGTCCAATGTATGCCAGACCACACGGACATGTGATCATATAGATCAATCTCTCCGAGTTGCAGTTTGTATGATTGAACAATTTCCATGGTCTGGAAGTTCCAATGTCAATGGAGAGGGTCTTACGGGTCTGTGGACATGCCGTACAGCTACCACAAGGGTAGTGCCCCTGAACCGGTGTGGTATTCCAGATGGTATCCAAAGTGGTAGTGGTGTCCTGCTTTGTTGATGTTCAATTAGTGCCTCTCGATTGTTATTAAAGGCTCTTTTATGCGCCCGACGTATCAAATGATTTGGATAGTGCCGTTCCTTCAGGTTCAGTGATAATTCTCTCGCATGTTGTTCGTACAAGTGATTGGAAGAGCAGTTACGCCGGACCCTCAAAAATTGGCCCACCGGCAAGTTATCACGTAGTGACTGTGGGTGGAAACTTCGGTATGACAGTAGGGAGTTTCGAGCCATGGGTTTCTTGTATAATCGACTCTGCAAACCTCCCTCTCCCGGAAAGATGAGAAGATCCAGGAATGGTAGCTGCTCTTTGCTGTACTCCACTGTAAATCGGAGATATTGGTTTCTGGAGTTCAACCACGTGTGAAAGTCGGTAACCTCCAAACTAGTGCCTCTCCAGTCTCCGGGACATCCATGGGGAGTGTCTTCGCCCCCAGTCTGGCGAACTTGTATATGCATCAATTTGAGCAAGACCATGTCCTAAACCACAGCAACCCTTACTTTCGTCAGGTGTTGCTGTGGCGCAGATACATAGATGATATCATTGTCATATGGAGAGGCACTAGTTTGGAGGTTACCGACTTTCACACGTGGTTGAACTCCAGAAACCAATATCTCCGATTTACGAATATGGTGAAGAAAACAGTACTGAGGCACTGGAAAATCCTGAACACGGCTGCTGGTGTAATACCCAGGCCTCTGTTCGCCTTCAAACGAGGGTCTAGTATCAGAGACAGCCTGGTTCACACAAGACCGAAGACACAGAGGAAGGAAACCACTACCACTTTGGATACCATCTGGAATACCACACCGGTTCAGGGGCACTACCCTTGTGGTAGCTGTACGGCATGTCCACAGACCCGTAAGACCCTCTCCATTGACATTGGAACTTCCAGACCATGGAAATTGTTCAATCATACAAACTGCAACTCGGAGAGATTGATCTATATGATCACATGTCCGTGTGGTCTGGCATACATTGGACATACCACCAGAAAAGTCAAGCTACGTATCAGCGAACATAAGAGTACGATACGTGTAATAAACAGTCCACCTGCCTGACGAACCACTTCTTAATCAAGAAGCACAAAACTGATGACCTGCGGTGGGTGGTTTTAGAACAGCCCTTCATCCCAGCGCACATAACAGATGTCTCATGGTTTCTTTTTATCAAGGAACAACGTTGGATTTTTAAATTGAAAACTGATGTGTCGGGGTTGAACGATAACATCCCTTGGGTGTCCATTCAACCATCTAGGATTCTCCATGGAAATATAACCCGTATGAACTGTTAATTCTTTACACCCTAAACTTTAGCATAAAAGGTTTCTCTACACATTACATCACGTAGATCCTCTCCAGTGACCATACAATGTGTAGCACACGTCAGTAATCAGTTAATATTACCCTAACATGCAAAATGAACTGGGTGAGGCAGTGCTCCCTCCTTTGTTGTTGAATCCATCCATTCCAGGCTCTGGGTTCAGCCTGCTCCGGTTCTGTAGTTCCAGTCCCTATAGCTCACAGTGGTCAGCGCACATCCCGTGTGGGTCACACCTAGTCTTTGCAATGTGATCAATATCTTTGCATAGCGTGCTCTTTATACATCTTTTACACACTGTTCTTACACCTCCCAGCTGCTCCGCCCACCCGCGCACTTCGCCTTAAATGGCGACCGTGCGAACGCGCAGCGGTCACGCGCAGCGGGCGCGCCGACTGTGCGCCGAAGGCGCGCCAAAGGTAAGCCCGTCTGCGCCCGTCCGCGACCGGATCGTGACCAGCGCCAGGACCCCTGGCCCCCGAAGACCCCGACCGACCCGCCTGACGTACTCCGCCGCCACCCTCACCGATCTCAACACCGGCCGACTCCCACATTGCCATCAAGCCACTCCAAGACATACCCACGGACCTTTCAGCTGCCAAGCCTGCAAGTTCACCTGCATCCGGTCCAGCCCCGCACCAGCACCCGCAAAGTCGAACTCCAGCAGCACCCACCTCAAGTGCATCCTGCTCAACACCCGCTCCGTCCACAGACACGCCATCGAACTCTGGAACCTCCTAGACGCCACAGCCCCTGACGTTGCCTTCCTCACAGAGACCTGGATAAATGCCTCTTCAGCACCCGACATCGCCATCGCTATCCCAGAGGGCTACAAGATCGTCCGGAGGGACCGAAACGCCAACCAGATGGGAGGAGGCATCGCCATCATCCACAGGAGCACCATCCGTCTCACGACCAGCATCGACAACACCCTGACCAGCGCCGAACACCTGCATTTCCAGATCCACACCAACCCGAAGACCACCCTCAGAGGCACCCTGATCTACCGACCCCCTGGACCACGCACGCAATTCAGCGAGGACATCGCCGACTTCGTCAGCCCGCATGCCCTCCCCTCCGCTGACTACATCCTCCTGGGGGACCTCAACTTCCACCTGGAGAACAACAACGACCGCAACACCAGCACCCTGCTCGACAACCTCGCCAACCTGGGACTCAAGCAACTGGTGTCCACCCCCACCCACCTCGCCGGACACACACTCGACGCAGTCTTCTCTTCCAGCACAGACATCGACTTCAGCCACGCCACAGAGCTTCAATGGACGGACCACAGCTGCGTCCACTTCACCTTCAAGAGAACGACGACCCACCAACACCAGCAACAGGCCGCCCGCAGAAGCTGGAACAAGATCACAGCAGACCAGCTCGCCACCTCCCTGAGCCAGCACCCTCCTGCCAGCTCAGCGAACCCCAGCCAGGCCGCCGACAACTTCACGAAGTGGATCAGCAACTGCGCGGACGAACTCGCCCCACTGAGGACCCCGCCTAGCAGACCCGGCAGCAAGAAGGCCCCATGGTTCACCGACGAACTCAAGAGCTCCAAGAAGAACTGCCGAGCCCTCGAGAAAGTCTGGAGAAGGGAACCGACACCGGACAACAGGACCACCTTCAAACTTGCCACCCGGAAACACCACCAGCTGATCCGCGCCGCCGAGAAAACAGCATTCAAGGACCGGTTGGACAACAACGCACACAACTGCAAGGAACTCTTCAACATCGTGAAAGAGCTTTCCAACCCCAGCGCAGGAAACAACGACATCACCCCATCGCAAGACCTCTGCAACTCCCTCGCTTCATACTTCCACAACAAGATCGCGGACATACACAGCAGCTTCGACAACCAACCAACGCACACCATGACCGAACAACCACCCCCCACCACCACCCTCCACGCCTGGACCCCGATCAGCACCGAACACACCATCCGCACGATGAACTCCATCCACTCCGGATCACCAACCGACCCCTGCCCTCACCACGTCTTCAACAAGGCCGACGCTGTCATCGCACCCCACCTGCGAGACATCATCAACACATCCTTCGACACCACCATCTTCCCTGAGAGCTGGAAACACGCCGAACTCAGCGCTCTACTCAAGAAACCAACAGCGGACCCCACCGACCTCAAGAATTACCGCCCCATCTCGCTCCTCCCGTTTCCAGCCAAAGTCATCGAGAAGACCGTCAACAAGCAGATGGCCGCCTTCCTCGAGACGAACGGATCCCTCGACCCCTCACAGTCCGGATTCCGAGCCAACCACAGCACCGAGACCACCCTCATCGCCGCCACCGATGACATCCGAGCCCTGATGGACAATGGAGAAACAGCGGCCCTCATCCTCCTAGACCTCTCCGCGGCATTCGACACGGTCTGCCACCGCACCCTAGTACGGCGCCTCTGCAACATCGGAATCCAGGACAAGGCGCTGGAATGGATCATCTCCTTCCTCGACGGAAGAACACAGAGAGTCCGCCTACCACCGTACAAGTCAGAGGCCTCCGAAGTCATCTGCGGCGTCCCCCAAGGATCATCTCTGAGCCCCACCCTCTTCAACGTCTACATGAGCCCCCTCGCGGCCATCGTACGCAAACACAACCTCAGCATAATCTCCTACGCCGACGACACCCAGCTGATCCTCTCCCTGACCAACGACCCCGCCGCCGCCAGAGCCAACCTGCACGAAGGGATGAAAGAGGTAGCCGAGTGGATGACGACCAGCCGCCTGAAACTGAACTCGGACAAGACGGAGGTCCTCATCCTGGGCTCCTCACCCTCCGCCTGGGACGACTCCTGGTGGCCTCCCGCCCTGGGCACCGCACCCAAACCGACAGACCATGCACGCAACCTGGGCTTCATCCTGGACTCCTCCCTCTCCATGACCAGGCAAGTCAACAACGTCTCCTCGGCGTGCTTCAACATCCTACGCATGCTACGGAAGATCTTCTGGTGGATCCCCACCGAGACCAGGAAGACCGTCACCCAGGCCCTCGTCACCAGCCGACTGGACTACGGCAACGCCCTCTACGCCGGTACCACCGCCAAGCTCCAGAAGAGACTCCAGCGGATCCAGAACGCCTCAGCCAGACTCATCCTCGACATCCCACGAACCAGCCACATCTCCGGACATCTGAGAGACCTTCACTGGCTCCCCGTCAACAAAAGAATCACCTTCCGCCTCCTCACCCACGCACACAAAGCACTACACGACCAAGGCCCGAGCTACCTCAACAGCCGAGTCAACTTCTACGCTCCCAAACGCCACCTCCGATCAGCCAACCACGCCCTTGCCGCCGTCCCCCGCATCCGAAGAGCGACTACAGGAGGAAGGTCCTTCTCCTACTTGGCCGCCAAGACCTGGAACTCCCTCCCAACCGACCTGCGCCTGACCCAAGACCACCTCTCCTTCAGGAAGAAGCTGAAGACCTGGCTGTTCGAGCAGTAGCGGCACCCCCCCCCCCCGCCCCCCCCCAGCGCCTTGAGACCCTACGGGTATGTAGCGCGCTTTATAAGTGTCACTGATTGATTGATTGATTGAATGCTGATTCGCCACATTTGACCTACACAACAAACTCTGGCGCATAACATACTTCATAGCGCCCGCTATTTTATACTCTATGATTGTGCATTTGTGTCATAAGTACGAGGCTATGCACGATTCTGAGCCTGCAATTAGCGCTTCAAGAATTCCATATCGTTGTTTTTACATTGTCCCACGCGATATGTATGAAAAACATCGGGCATGTAAACGAAGTGCAGCACTGTTTACTTTTTAGCCAGGTTCGTGTCTAGTTTACATGCTACTGAGCATGCGCTCACAATCGGCCAGTTTCCTTGCACCGGAGGCACGCCTTACCCGTTCGCGCATGCCCGGGCTTCGACCACATTTTGCCGAGAAGTGACTCACTGGCGCGCATGCGCGCATGCGCAGGGAATTTAACACCCGTATATCGGCAATTGCTACAGGATAGCAGCTGTTTTTCATTCCTCCAATTAGGTGGGGAATATAAGCGCGAGCCTCACCTCTCCTCGTTGCCTCCCCTTCGGCTTTGGTCTAGCCGAGAGGTAACGACGGAGAGGTGAGTGGACAGAGCGTGGTGTGTTGTTACTGGCTGTGGGGCATATTCTGAGCACTCGGTCTTAAGAAGTAATGCTTTCTCTTGGCTGATAAATAATTCCAGCCTAACTTTAAGACTGAGTATTTGACCTTTCCCTACCATTTGAGTGAGGCTATAGGTGTAGGCTATGGTTCTTTTTGTCCTTATATAGTCTAGTATTGGGCTGTATTCTCACTCGGACTCACCACCCTTATAAATTTACCTGTGAACGCTACAGTTCATTTCCATCTCTTAACTGTATGCTGCTTTTGAGTGTTCAACATACTTATAACTCAAGCAGTATGACTAGGTCAATAGTGGTATTGACCCTAGGTTTACCCAGCCAGTCAGTGATTATAAACTAGTCTTGACTAGCAGTTATACCTTCTCTTGATCTCCCTGGGACTGTGATCACTGTGGGCAATCATATAACCAGTTATTTACATGCACAGACTCTAAAAACATAGTATTGACTTAGGATACTTTACAGACCCTTTGAGTCGCTTGGGCTTACATGTTTCCATTTATTTGTTTGTGCGTAGAGCGGGGCCTCAATCTCCGAGCCGTTGCCGGGTGAGGTGAGGCTTGACTCCCACACATTGCTGGGTAAGTCTTCTCTACTTTTTGAAATATTATGTTCAGCAATGACTGTGGTTTACTCCAAATGCAACCTATATTATTTTAATTGGCCGTTCTAGTAGGGACTAGCCCAGCTGAGTCTTTTAATGGTCTTCACGACGTGACTAGTTTGTTATGTTTAAAGAACACACAATAGTTGTTGTTTTTTGTTTACAGGATTACATCCTCTATCAACTACTGGTTCTAAAGGATACGGTAGGATGGTCCACATGACCACTCTATTAGTTTTGACAGTCCGCCAATAAAAATCGGTCTGTCTTTTTCACTTCACACAATACTTTTTGAGTGTACCTTTGCAGTAGCAAAATCCTATGTATGTGGCCCTGAAGAATGCCGGTGTAGTTTCACCTGTTGGCAGAAACATGTTGGCCTATTTAACAACACAGCAAAGTAAACAGTGATTTTTTCACACTGTCCTACATCTCTTTTTAATCTGGCGTCCTGGTGAATATCAATAAAAGTTTTTCTTTTGCCTCGACCGTCATTTTAACATCACTTACTTCACTTTTTTGTTTGCACTGCACTTTTCCAGCACCACTCTGTGGCATGGACACTTCCATTATATGAACCAGAAGTGTGTGTTGTCTGGCCAATCCATCTGGGCTTGGACTCACTACCCTGGTTCTAGACGTCCTACATGACGAGGCTCCGCCAAGTGGGTGGGCTGATAGGATATCTATCATATACTTGTGTCATGTGACCACCTGGTCTGGTTTAGTGCAATCCAAAAGCGTGGTTTTCTTAAAAAGACCTTATAGGCTCAGCTGTTTTGGTTCACAGACCTTCCAACTTTTCTTGTTCTTTGTAGCTCGATTAGAGGTATTTGAGTTTGGATGGTCTATAAATATAGTCCCCTTGACCCTCCTAAACAATTGTTTTTCAAAGTCTTCCACACTACTTATTCTCGTTTCCACATTAGAAACACATAGTGAAAGACTTTTAAGGTTGTTACGAATTGCAGCCACCTCTCCCTGAAGCAAATCAGTGTTCGTTTTTGTACTTTGTGCAATATCGTGGACAGTGTTGAGCTTGAGTAATATCGCTTCCAAAGTCGAGGTGGATTCAAGACTACCCAGAGCTGGTGATTCTGGAGTAGGTGACGTCTCTTTGGAGCGTTTCAAATTCCCCTTGGAGTCTTTGGTATTAGCGCCCATGCCTTCTACCATTGGATAACTTTGTAGCAACTGCAACCAGATAGCCTTCATAAGGTTAGAAGGAGCAGATAAGGCGATGTATGTCTATAAAGGTCAGGGTGAAGAATATACCTGCCTTGCGTAGAAAGTGTACACTGTAACACAAACGTGAAAAGAAGTCCAGGTCTTGTACAAGAAAGGAGAGATACTAGTATTGGACTTCAGGGAGGCGAGCCAACTGAAGAAAAATGTGGCAAAAATAAATCAAGTGCTGACTTATAACTCGCTACTGAAATCAGAGTCTGTCAGCAGGCAATGAGCACACAATGAAGGTCATGATGGACGGCAGTCAATTCATAGCACTAAAACAGATGTAATAAGAGACAGCCTTGAGAACAACGCCACTGTTAAAATACCCTGTAGTCACACTCAAGTAATAAACACAATCCATTGTCAGGGTGACAACAAAGGCCACTAAATAAACCTGTCCTTAACCTTCTAGTAGCTTGGCACGACTGGAGCGGGGATGGCTTCAAACACAGTCTGATTTTCTATCATCGGCTAATCCCCGCTTGTCTTATTTGTCTACTCAGGACAATGAATCATTGCCATTGTTTTAGAGTAGGTTAGGAGCTATACATCACATCAAATTCTCACAATTTTTATCTTTTTCAAGCAACAAGGTGAGTTTGTTATGAATGAAAAGGTTATATTATTCAAAAATGTTTTTGTAAGTCCTCTCTGTTAAATTTACAAGATACTTTTGATTAATTGCAGTCATTAGCATATCATTAGATGTCCATAATCAATAAGTAATAAATAAATCGCAACAAAGTGCATTAAGCTTGTTCCATAAAGGAAAGGAAAAAATCCCTACTCTAAGAATGAGAAGTAAAAAAGGTGTCAGTCTCAAAGACCCATAAAGAGTTCTGATATCAAGAGAAATCATAAAGCATAATGCTTCAGAATTAAAGTTAGCTCAATA
This sequence comes from Lissotriton vulgaris, assembly GCF_964263255.1. NCBI lineage: Eukaryota > Metazoa > Chordata > Amphibia > Caudata > Salamandridae > Lissotriton > Lissotriton vulgaris. Next base: position 1,861,699,747 of record NC_141689.1, read on the forward strand.
AATCAATAATCAATGTAAGCAGAACTCCTCATAAATAGAAGTTCAAGAAACTCTGTAGAGTCTCAAGCAGCCTAAACAAGGTATAAAGGGATTTGAATGCGTAGTGATGCAGGATGGCTAAATTGAATCCACTTTAGGAAATCACACTATTATAGAAAACAAGAATTTTGTTTCAATCTTCTGGTTGCTTCTTCTTTCTTCTGTCGACCTATCAGCTTCCAATGCACCTATGGGATTGCATTCACTCCCCATCTTCTCACAGATTCTTCAGACAGCATCTTCTAAACGGTAACCATGGTTTATCATCTCTACATTTCACATGATTTAACCTAACATTCAAGTTTACATTCCCATGTGTGAAACTTAATTTCCAACTTTCTAAATAACAAGTTTATTCATTAGCTAGCAATGATCTCTTTTGAAGTTGAAACATTTCTATAAAGGAAAAGGAAACCATTTTGCACAACAACCATTCATTGGAAACACAAGTCAGTTTAAAAGGTCAAGATCAAGTTTAAATGCTGAATTAAAAGTTCTTTGTTCTGTTAACTTTAATATGGTTATTTCTCAGTGAATCAGGCATAGCACATTTAAGTATGGTTACCTTGTACAATTTGTGCATTAATTCATGCTTTAAATCTCATTAGCTTTGTATATTATTTAAAAACAATTCTCAATTTTTTTTAAATACTTCTCCAATTCTCCCCTCTGATGGTTATCAAACCATCACCTTTTCTTCACAAATTAATGTTTTATATTTCACTCTAGTCTTCCGTTAAATCAGCTCTCCTAATTTTCAAAGTCCTGATCCTTTCAATCTCTTGTATTCTTTAATCTTAGCTTCTTCTAATTCTAATTCTTTTATTATCTGTTTCTTTCTCTGTTCTATATCTTATAAAAATAATATCAACAGCCTTTATAAAAAAAAAACAAATAAAGTCATAAGCCAAACACTGCTATCAATATTGACTCAAATATAGCACTAAGAACTCCTTCTCCAGTGATATCAAACCAGTTGCCAAAAGCAGAAACTCCTTTGCTGAAATTTTCTAAAACACTAAGGGGCAGATTTACTAAAATCTGACACAACACAGCACAGCAGGCAAAAAAGCTACCCTGCATTTCACGAGAAGGAGAGAGTAGTAGAGCACCATATTTACCAAAACATGGCGCTCTCCTCCCCTCTCCCTAGCACTGGCACTGAAATTAGCTGCAGTGTACCACGCACACAATTTGCACCATAGTGTAAGGGTGTCTGGATGAGTCTAGCATAGATTGTATACTGAAAGGATAGCCTTTCAGTACAAAATTATATGCTCAGACTAAGTTTAAATTTTTTCCCACTTTGTATGTGTGCTGTACAGTGCAGCACACAAAGCCGGAAAAGAAAGGAGACATTATGCATTTTCCCTTCATTGCACCTATTTGAAATGGGTGCAATTTTCTCACATTAAACACTATCTAATTTTTTAAGTAAATAAGGTTGAGCATCAGAAACCTTGGGTGGTTGCATGGAACATCCATGCACCCACCCATGGTACACTCCCTTAGCGCCAACCGGAACTTTATGGTACTATTAAGCTGTTCAACAATTTCAGAGGGTTCGGGACAAAAGCTACAGTGTAATCTCTGTTCAATCTGTAGAGCTGTACAAAGTATTGTATATACCTCATTGTTGAAATGAGTCCCACAATCTGACTGCAGAAAAAACAGAAATCTGAACCTGAGTATTAACCTCTTGCAACAGCAGTTTAGCTACAGTGAGACTGTCAATTCTCAGTGTTGGGTAGGCTTCCACCCATTGAGAGAAAATACCTACTATAACCAGGATTTATCAGAGCATGTTACAAATGGTACACGGACAAAATGTCAACACTCAAAATATCCTCATACAAAAATATTGTGATCAAAATATCAATGTCAAGAATATTTACATCCTATACTTACAATATTAAGTAAAAAAATATCAGCGACAAAAAAATAGTGGTCATTAACATAGTTGTACAAAATATCGATTTTTAAATATGAATAAATTAAAATAATAAATATTGAATATAGTAAATAGTAAAATGTATTAAAAAAACATATTTAATATATTGCTTAATAAATATAACAAATAAGCATCATAAAAAAGTTAAACACACATATATTATAATTAAAATATATTTACATATATCTACTTACAAAAAAAGTTAATAAACTAATATTTGTAATTTATATTATCATTTAAAAATAATATAAAAACAAATACATTTATATATACATGTACCGTTAACATAAAATCCTTAAAAAACAAACCTTTATGATTAAATTTAATATTCTTTAAATGTACCAAACATTATTTGACAGATTAAAATATTAATAATTAAACACATTATCATTTAAAATAAACAAACATATAATATTATAAATTGTAGCAGCAGAAAATAAATTATAAATTATAAAATGTAATACATATACTGTTCCCACTACACATATTACCAAACTACGCAAACTATTAGAATGAATACGTACAAAATATATTACTCCCATCTTACACAAAGCAAAAATAATAAAATTGGTTAAAATTTAGAAATCTCCCTCCAATAACTGTAACAGTAGATTGCGGATAAGTAATATTTACTGTATCTATTCCAGCCAGTACAATAGTAGCAAAACTGTTGGAGTGTGAAGGGGTAAAATGTACTATTCCTACTCCAAAAAGTGCAACAGTAGGGAAAGTGTTGAACAGTGGAGGGGTAAGATTGACTATTCCCACTCCAGTCTGTTCAACATTAAAAACAAACAAAATATCCTCAACAAAGTACATTTTTTTAAAACAAAGTTAAATACAAAGATATTTATATGTTGAAATATAAAAATGTTTTTTATTTAATATAAACAATTAGAAAAATAAGAACATATCACAATCTTAAATACAGATCACGAATATCTACAGATATTATTATAAACAAAATACAAAACTAATTTTACACAGTTAACATAATAAATTAATAACTAATATGAATGTTAATCACAGTAATAATTATTGATTGCTTACAATTAATTTCCTTACTGTCCCATACCCCTACAAAACCCACAACCCACATCTAGAATCTAAAAAAAGTTATTTGCACAATCAACATAATAATTAATTGAACAAATGTAATTAATGAGAAAACAAATTATACTCATTAAACCTAATTAATTTCCCACTCTTTGCCCATATAAATCCCCACAACCCGCACCTAAAATGAAACTTAAGAAAATGTAATTACTCAATTAAAATTAATTTTCAATTAAATAGCTAAAATGTTTTACCAACTATTTATAAAGTAATTGAAAAGAATATACTCCCCACACTTTAGCCCTATAAACTCAATCCCCACACCTAAAAAAATGTAATGAAACAATTAACAAAATTAATCATCAATTAAACATTATTATTTGTCAACTAATTATTCATTAATTAAAAATAAATTACTTCTCACCCGTTACCCCTTTAGCCCCACAACCAATGCCTAAAATAAATTACACAATTAGCATCATTTATTTTCAATTAATTGATATTAATTAACAATTAATTATTTAATTTAAAATACGCTATTTCCCACCCTTTACCCGTATAACCCCACAACCCACGCCTAAAAAAAAGTAAACGATTAACATCATTAATTACGAATTCATTAATATTCATTATCAACTAATCATTAATGAAAAATAAATGACTTCCCAACCTTTACCCCATAACCCTACAACCAGCACCTAAATAAATTACACAATTAACATAATTAATTATCAATTAATTATTAAATATTAATTAACAACTAAATATTCATTAATGAAAAATAACCACAAAAAAAAGGCTTAGCCTGGGAGGGAAAGAGAATGCCTAGCAGCAAAGCAGTTAAATAAAGATGTGTTTTAATTTGTGTTTTATTGTGAATTAAAGATGTAATGTAGAAATTTAAAATGTTTAAATATTCATATTTTTAAAATTATTGTTTTTTAATTTAAAAATATATTGGTGTTTAAATGAATGAAGCTTATAAACTGCAAAGTTATATTAGTTAATATTTTGCACTTCTTCTCATTTACCTTATTAATGTCATTAGGTCTACTTTTTGTAATGATGCAACGGCTTCCTGCAAGTACAATCTTTAGTTTAATATCTATTATAATTTTGTGATTGTAGTTAACTATGAACCCTTAACATCTAGCACTTCCCCCATGTGCTTAAGTTTGAAGTGGGAGTAGGAAATCTGACTATACAAATGAACAACAATTTCCCCAACATGGTAAAGTCTGGAGTGGGAAAAGTAACTCTGATCATATTTTAACAATTAAGTTGGAATAGTAAATTTTACATTCCATAAAGTATGATACTGGGAACCTGGAAAAACATTCTTAAGATGTATTAAAATCAAAACACCGTCCTAGTGCACACAATATGAGCAGCCGTTATTATAAAAAATAAAAAATAAGTGGCAAGTATATTTGTCAATAGGCAGAGCATTAGAAAATACAGTAACATTATGACAGTACTTTATGGCTTCCCTACATCAATATCCCCAATACCTCCCATCTGTCTGCTAACTAAGCTAATTTAAGCACCAATAGGGGCCTCATAGAGTTTCATAGATGAGCTACACCCACATATCTTTTCCAAACAACGGAAGCAGTGTTCAATAAGAAGACAGGTTCTCATCTCTTCACCACTGTGAGTATGTTGTCTCGAGCAGGAAGATAAGCCTGTCAGAGAACTTGATGTGCTTTTTCTCTAACCTTAAGCAAGTAAATATGTTCACAGCTACTGTGTGACCTTTACCCTGGAGTTCCTGGATTAAAGTTCCTCGCTATCTAATAATTCTTGATTCCAGTTTGTATACTGTGTCTGAACATTGCCAAATATTTGTTAAAATAACTAATTAATAAAATAATTTAAAAACACTTCTAGTCTCCTATCTACTCTGAAACATTGCTTAGTTTTTATAAAATAAACTAAAGTATCAATATATTAAATTTTATGAAACATTGTTGATTGACTACAAATAACAACTCGAAAAACAAAATCAAGCCATGCTAAAATAAACCCTAAATATTACATTCAAGCAGGCTGAATTATCACATTGCAATAAATCAAGTACTTCCACGACATTGGTAATTGTGCAGTTATATTTTAAAACATACACTTGAATAAATAAACATATATAATTCAATATGGATATATCAATCATTGCTATTGTTATTGGTATTATTTTAGGACAGTCTAGGCAAAGAGCTTCAGTAAATAAAGAACATATGATCAGTTAAAAACATGCCAATACCTAACACACGACTGTCATAAAAGCACATGGTTGATTTTGTAACATATGGCTGCTGAAAGAGAATACAATACTTTTAAGTAGATGTCCCTTAACAACATTAGTAACCATAGTTCTATTGTCTTAGTGCTTTATCTGATCATTTACAGTATTACTTATTACATGATGTACATCTGTTGAAAATACAGGTGATTGAAATTTACAATATTATTCAAAAACATCATAGATATGATGCTATGGATATTGCTGGTTTTATTTTGCAAGTTTTGTGGTAATTAATCGATTTTTTTATGTTCCTACACAGGTTTTTGAATAGTACTTACATGTCAGCTAAGAATTATTTTCCATTCAGTTCCATCTTTTTCAACATATATGACAGGAAGATGCTCCAGAAAACTCAGCAAGTGTGCCAGTTACATTCTGTATTGCAGGTTTTTAAGTATTTTAATATGGGAGCTTATCTGGCATGTAGCATTTGCTTTAAATGTGAGCGAGAAAACTGCACTTATGCTAATTGGATGTCTCAGCTATAATGCTGTTGGCGATGAGACTAGTGGCTGACATCCCTTTACACTCATGTACTTACAGTGCTTGCGAGCAGTGATTGCATTGTATTTACTCAACATGTCACACACAAGGTAGCCAGAGTAGCTTAGTCATAAAGATGAAGCCCACCATGCAATTGGCAGCGCACAGAGGGACAGGGCACAACTCAAAACTGAAGCACTCGTAAGGTGGAAGTTTTGCAAAAGAAAGGTTGCCAATAGGTTCACACCCATTTCAATTAATGATGGATCTGCTGCTGGGTACCAACAATAATTTTTATAGTGTAGTAAATACATTACCTTTTTGTTTCTATGTGCTGTCAACTGACCCAGATAAATAGTACTGATTTTATCAACAATGATGGGATAAAACCTGAGTTGCTTCTGACAGGATTCAGACTAGGGACCCGCAGGCAATGCACAGATCCAGAAACAAGCACATACATACCTGGCCACACAACCATAAGTAATAATCATTGTGAGAAATTGGTTTGTTGGTTAAGTTGGGTGTTACCCCTGCTCACGCAACAGCCAGAGTCCCTGTCAGGGTGAACCACTAAAGTCACTAAATTAATTTGTGCTTAAAAGTCAGTTAGCTTAGCAAAAAACATGTCATGCTTAACTTGAAGGCAATCTGTAAAGTATTTATGCAACACCCAATCCGTAATAAAGTGAAAACACAACACAAGAAAAATCTCACACCAATTTAGAAAAAATGAGTACATTTTATTCACACATTTGACACCAAAACAACAAAAATCAGTAGAACCAGAGTTTTGAACTTTTAAAGTTTAAGGTAAAAACCATCACCCAAAAGATGAAAGTGCCAACCGTGGACATCTAGTGGCACGAGACCTATTCAAAGTTGAAAAGTATTGCTGATTGTGATGGAGCTTGAGTCAGGTACAAAAAGTGGATTTGGCCTGGTGAGTGCTAACCTTCAGACTTAGAAGAACTTTTTTAAAAAGTATCTGAGAAGGTAGAAGTTCAGCTGGGCACGGCTGCAGCCTGTGTTCGAGGTGAAGGCGTTGTCGTCGGGGAACCGCTGTATGAAGATGCAGTGAAGATTTCCACATAAAGATTTAGTCTGTTTTTGGGAAGTTGAAAATCTCAAGTGGAATGAGGCTGTTGCCAACGAGGGGTCCAGAAGGCTTAATACCCCTTCTGCAAAGGGCTTCTGATCAGGATTTGCTGTGGCAGAGAATAGCATAGCAGGAGCTTCCATGAAGTCCAGCCGGACAGCGAAGCACCTTGGGTGGATAGACGAGCAATTTGATCCCGGTCTCTTCTCAGTTCTCAGAGTACTTTTTAGTCAATTGTTTTAAGTCCCAAGTTCTGGATTTTGGCTATCTGTGCCCCATTAGCACCACTTTCAATTGCCCAGGACTAGAGGAGCATCATTTGGAGGGTTTACACTTACTCAGGCTTGATACAAATGCGGGTTCAAGATGGTTGCAGCCTTTTCGGTCCCTGAGGCTCTGATCTGGAAGCCAGCCAGCTAGCCTTAGTGTCATCTGGTAGTCATTGGTTCAAAGAGTGGAACAGGGCTCAAGTAGCAGGGCAGGCCTCTGGGGGCTTAAGGCAAGCTTCAGGCAGAAGAGCAGTTCTCCAAGAGTCTTACTGCAGGTCCAGAAAGTGAACTGACGAGGGGGTCTGAGGGTCCCATGTTTATACTTAGTGCCTTCTTTGAAGTAGGAGACATTTCTAGCGAATTCTTGTTTGACGTGCTTGGAGTGTTCTCCCTTCCTGGTTCATCATGGCATATTTATTGCTATTTTATACTAACTTAAATGAATGATGTAACGTTTCTACATTTATTTGAAATTATTTTGCGCATCTTCTAGTTAAGTGAAGTGTTCACTCACAACTGCCAATTTTGTCACTAATTTGAGCCGAGATTATTTTCTAAACTGATGTTTTGTCCTTAGATCTTGCCTGGATGAGCCAGCACTGGGTAATGTATGTACTTTTAATTCACTGGCTATGCTTAACTACTATTTGGTGAGTCTCGATTTGTTCATGTTTGTACTTAGAATCGTCCTGCTTTTAGGTTTGTTATTTTCAGGCCTCCTCCCATCTCCTTTTTCAGGATCTCACAAAGCCTTATTTTCAGACTATTTGCTGAGCCATTATTAATTTCCCATGATTGGGTAGTCATGTTTACATACATGAGATTGAATATTGTCCATTTAATGTCCAGGGTGTTCCTTTTGTGTTGTCCTGAAGAAGAACCCGCTATGATGTTCAACCAACTCAACTTCTCGGTGAGTCTAAACATTGAAGAGTCCATACCTCTTGCTTGTATCTAAAGGACTTAAGTTAGGTCAATATAACCTTTGGAAATGTCCCAACTATAAAGACTTCATGAATCGTGTTTGGACCAGGCTCAAATAATAAATGAATAGGATTGTTGTTCTTATGCTTTTCTTATGTTGGTATTTTTCTACAGCAACCTTTGCACTGCACAAGCACTATTTGCTCGTACAACAGAGCACCTCAGTAGAAAACCTTGTAGATTTTGATCCGTGCAATGTTTTCATAAACTAACATTAATGCTGTTTCAGCTTTTGTGTGTGTTTTGTAATATGTCTTTTCAAAAAAAAATTCAGACCTTGTAAGTGAATCCAATTTAACCCCTTTATATGATTAAACTGTCTATAAGTGGCATTTTGAAAATTGTATATCAAAATCTAACTTTACCATTAAAGAGGATTTTAAATTACAATTACTTGAACACCAAACAGGAAATTTCCACCTGTTCCCAATAAAAAGTTAGTTTCTATTAAATATAATAAGGCAACTCAATGTTGTTCTATAGGGGAGGTGGGCCTCACAGTAGGTAAAAACAAGTGTAGGTGTTTTTCACTACCAGGGCATGTAAAACTTAATAGTACCTCCAACCTTTTAAGAACAGGGTACCCTGCCCTTTGGGTTACCCAGGTCCTACCCCAGGGATAACTCATATGTAAGAAAGGGTAGTTTAAGATTTGTCAAGGGGGAATTTAACTATGTCAAATTGGCAGTCTAAAACTGCATTCAGACAGCAAAGGGAGGCCTGAGACATGCTTTAAGAGGCTACTTAGGTAGGTGGCACAATAAGTTCTGCAGGCCCACTTATAGCATTTAATTTACAGGATCTGGGTATATGGTATGCCACTTTGTTAGGAACTTATAAGTAAACTAAATATGCCAATCAGGTGTATGCCAATTTTACCATGTTTAAGAATTGAGCTCAAGCACTTTAGCACTGGTTAGCAGTGGTAAAGTGCACAGAGTTCTAGGGCCAGCAAAAATAAATTCAGAAGAATAGCTGGAAAAAAGCAAAATATTTGGGGGTAGACCACGCCAAGTCTGACTGCCCTAAAAACAATAAACTGGCAACATTAGTGCTGGTTTTAGGGTGGTAACCCATGGTTTAGGAAAGAGTGTCAAGGTCAGGTCCGGGAAATCGGAATTGTTGTCATAAGCATGAAAAAGCTGCAGGGCTCTGCGCCTGAAACAATTTTAGATGTTGCAGATTGGAGACAGGTTTGTGTGTCATGGCTTTGGAAAAGTAGTATTATTCCACATGAATAAATAAATATAAGAGTACATGTGATCAGGTAAGTGACAGTTATACCATATAGATGTGTCCCTGACTATTTTCCAAAGAACTTTGTTGCATTTAAGAAACACCACATTTTGCTCAGGGTGAGATATTTGTACGGCCAAAGGACCCCCAACAACTAACCACCACTTTGTGCTGATAAAAACTCACTGTATTTCTGTCCCAGGAATCAGATAATTATCTTTAAGATGAAAATAAGAAATGGAAAGCATTTGTTTGACTTAGAATAAACGCCCATGTGTTATGAATAGAGGAGCCAGCTGTGTAAACTATTAGTGCTTGACAGAAAGCGATCATCCTTCAAAAACCTTAAATACTTCTATTCCAAATGTCCCTATACTAGTATGTGGTGCAGATCACCATGCATACTGATCAACTCTGTCCCATTCGTTTAATCTAGAGTTTGTTTTATTTTGAATTAACAAACATAAACTAGCATAAATACAGAATCTTGCTCTCATATAAAACATATTCAGCTCACAAACCCAATTTTCTTATCATTACCTATGACAGCAATTGCTCATAGGAATGACAACAGAAATACTGGCAATTATAATTTGTTGTAAAATGCAAAATAAAAAATGGCTGTAAATGTTAAAGTAAAATGCACGGGCTGGTCATCTGATTTAAAAGTAGCACAATGTTCATAAAAAGTAGCCTTTGAGTGTTTCTTTTAATTTTCCCCCAAATAATATATATGAAGTAGGCACCACAGTATGATGAAGATACTGTAACATCAAGTGATGAACTAAACTCATTTGAATCCGTCAAATTAGATATAAGGAATGAGGTGGCTAAAGGAGAGTGCAGCTACTTCAACAAAAAATGCACACTTCCTTTCCCAAGACAAATGCATTGGACACAGGGAACCCCTATTTTACAACAATATTGGAAAATAAAAACTAAACCTAGACGAAATGTACAGGTACCAGAAAAAGTGTTGACTGCTTTTGAGAAAAATGATGGGATTTGATTTTTCGAAGAGGCAGGTCTGAGATTACAAAATGTAATTTAAGTCCCTGGCAATCTGGGCTAATTGAACACCAAATGGACCCATCTTGTTGTGTGTAATTACATCTTAGCAAAATGATATTACAATGGTTGTGCTCGGTTAAATCAAGGGAAGAGATCAATCATTTTGCAATGATTTGTAGGTCATCAGTCTTTTTCCAGACTATATAGCTAATTTCTCTCCTCTACACAAAAGGGGCCAAAGCTTGTACAATGCTTTTTTCTGCCTGTAAATGGCCCGATTTGGGCTGTATGCGACCAGAAAAAAGCATTTTCTGCTGTACAAACCATATTTGCAATTTGGTAACATATTACTAAATCGCAAATAAGGTTTACGATTTGGTATTAGGAATGGGCGTGTTTAGGACGTCCCTACCTATTACCGAATTGCAGCGGTGTAAGAATGTTTTGCAACCAGAAATGCTGTTGCCAACATTCACAGTTACTAGAGGCATGTCGTCTTGTGCCGGCAAAACTGTCATGCGCACTTTGAATGTTCCCCACCAGGCTGTAACACACTGCATTGAACCACTGCACTCAGACCAATCACAATGCTGCATTGCAGCGTTGTGTTTGACTAGGGGAGCCAGTTTGTACTTCCTGCTTCAAGCAGGAACAGAAAAGGATGACGTGAGGCGGTGATCCGGCAGCAAGGTAACACATTTTTTTAATGTATTGTTCTATTCCACGCTGCCCACACCCCACCCTTGCTACTCGGTGGGCGCCGCCAATGGCAGTTACCACCAATTTCAAGTTGCTGGTAACACATTCGCAAAGAGGGAGTCCCCAAGGGACCCCTTCCCCCTTTTTGAATGTGGGTGCCAACATTTGTTAAGAGCAGGCAGTGGTCACATGGATCACTGCCTACTCTTAAAAAAAGTGAAGGTAACATTTCATTTTTAGTTTTGAAATGCATCCCTTTTTCCTTTAAGGAAAACGGGCTGCATTACAGAGAAAAATATTGCTTTAATTAAAAAGCAATCACCGACAGCAGGACACGATCCCTACGATTGTAGTCATTCACAATAGGTCGCCAATTGTGACCTGCCTAATGAATATTGATGAGGCAGATCTATTTGCAACCCACTACGAATAGCTAACTATGTCAAACACACTGTTGTAGATAGCAATTTGCTATTTACTAATAGGGAATCACTAATATTTGCTTTTTGAAATTGCGAACACTCGATTTCGTACATTTGGCCCAAGACCCCTTATCCAGCATATGATGGCTGAACTGAACCCTTTCACTAGGCTCAGGTATGAGTTCATTTTCCACTAAGGAAAATAACCCGGCTGTATTTTAAGTGCCCCATCTTGCTATTCTTTGTCCATACGAACTGAATGTTATCTGGGAATGATGGTATATATTGTGATGCATGATCCCCAAATAATTTATCTAACCCTTCTTCTAACTCTCAGCTTTTGGCAAAAGCCTGCAAATGTTCTTGATTCCATTTTCCTCAAATATTCGCATGCACGATAGGTCTTTTCCCTCTTCTTATCATGGATACTGTTGATCAATGACTTAAAGTTCTCCTACACTACAGGACCACAAGCAGCAACCTTTTAAAAAAGGTACCTTGAATGGTAAAGTTAAAATATCCACTAGTTTAACCTGTACACCCTGATTTGACTTCTTAAAACATTAGCTCATATTTTATAACGTTGTAAACATCCCATCACATTCAAAGTTCATATTGGTATGAATGTAATTTATTCCAGAATGAAACAGTGTGTTCCTCGTCATTTTACAGGATTATCACACCTGTATACATTATTTCTGTTAACACCGAATGGAAATAGAAATTACCCTACTATACCCATATGTTTGTGTCTATAATTTTTTTCCCCATGCAACCGCTCATGCCTTTGGATGGAAAACCCTATCTACATACAACAGTTGACAGGATTTAGTGCTAGAAGTTGATGCCATTTGAAAGGAGATGCTAAAAGAAGAAATGTTTTGATTCTCCTTTTTTTTCCGACTTTGAATGTGTGCTCTACTGTGCAGCACACCTACAAAGTAGGAAAAGCTTTAAACTGTGTCTAGTATATCATTTTGTACTGTAAAGACATCCTTTCAGTACAAAACCTATGGTAGACTCAGGCACGCACCCTAGCATTATGGCACTCAGGTGTGTGTCTGGCGCACAGTAAATAAAGTCTGCACCTGCACTAGGGAGGGGGAGGAGAGAGACATATCTCTGTAGATATGCTGCTCTCCTGCTCCCACGCTGTCACTCAAGAATCTGGGCCTACATATATGATTAGTTATTAAAATCAGTAAGGTATTTCGTAAAAGTTGGTGAGTGTCATACTGGTTCTTTTCTGCTACAAGAAATATTCAATTAAATAGTTACGCAGCTTTCCCCAGTACTGGCCAAATACTTCTTGGCGATAGAAAGACATACGAATGCTACTGTACTTTGATATCATTTTCCTGCTAATATAGTGGGCTTCTGCTTGATGAAACTACATTTGTTCTTCTTGAAGTTTTACATTGGTCTATCTTTTGATAGCCAGGGGAACACTGACTTTCTGAATGGATGTCCCTGCTGTGAGTAAGTGTTATTCACGAGCAGCCTTAAAACATGTAAGGAAACATGGAATCCTAACATGTCCTAAGGAAAAAAGATTTATTTCAAATGTAATGTAGAACGTTAATTATATGTATTTGAAAATTAGGACACAGATTCTGATTTTCAAAACATTCATCTGTTTTCTTCTGTCATTTTTCAACCAATAAGTGTATCAAGTGAATGTGACCATCTAGTGTACTCCAAGATTTGACTAGATGTGTTTTATGGATTTTATCTGAAATGAACATTATTGATGATGAAGACTAAATGTGACATAACAAGCCCAGGGCGAGATGAGAAAAATCCTGTTTAAAACTTCTCCATAGCAGTTTTTTACTGCCATGTTGTCACAGTTGTACTCGGGAGCTTTCTCATAAGATTTGGTGAAGTCCACTTTGCAAAAAGGGCATAGAATCCTGCATAGGCATCTATTGGACGCTTAGGATTGTAATGCTTTCCATCAACTTTGGCATTCCTATATAGTTCTGTGCCGTGTATATGTATCATTCAAATGAACAACTTTAATTTGAATGAAAAAAATTAAATTTAAATGTGAAAATCATGATGCTGAGTACGAGTGACACACATAAATATACAAAACAGTGATGGATTGAATTGTTAAATTAATGTCACCCACTAGTAATCGCTCTGGCCGCATCCCAATCCATTATTTTGCAAAATAGGCCACCTCAGTTTGGACCCAGCTATATGCAAATCACTCTTGACTATGCTCCAATATGTACAGTCTAGCCCAAACTTCCAAGCCAGGTCCAATCTGACTCGGAACACAAGCAACCCAGCAACTCAGGACCTCTTTTAGTGATTAAGAACAGCAAAATAAAATTACATAACTAAATAAAAGTAAATCAATGTAAGAGTAAAAGTATGCCCAGAAGATTTTGATTTGAAACTGAGACAGCCTGGATGTGTGTTAGAAGCTCTGACAGAGGTTCTCTTGTAATGATACATGCAGTTGAACAAACATGTAGAGACACACATGGCTGAAGACCCATGAGCACTCAGAATGGATCGCCTGAAACTTAAAAGTATAGTGCACTAACTCTCAAGAGTTGGTCACAAGTCAGCCAACTAGATTAAGAGAATTTATAGCAGAGGTACAATTGACGGCTTTGACTGGCCTGAAGCAAACTATTGTAGCCTTGTAATAGGGGAAAGTTAGAATGAGAAGGATTTACACTCTGGACTGAGCTCCGGCTCCAGCAACTTATCAGCGGCCCATCATGACTCAATCCTTTCTTGGAAATAAAGTGAACTCCAAGATGAATGTATTGAGGAAAGGGAAGCTTTGATGACTGCCTCTATATATGCCCCTACACTGACTTTACTGCGAATGTATCTACTGCTCCAACAGCTGGTGACAGAAGTTAAGGACTTGTAGAGAGCTCTAATGCTGATATCTAAGAAAATTGTGATTAAGTTAGAAGCAAATTCAGGTGCTGCTGCATAGCTTGAAGGAAAGATGTGTGGTGAAGAGCGAGTCTCAATCAGAGGATATACAAAATTCACAGCAAAGTTTTCTTGCTCCGCTGCAAAAAGGCTTAAACTTAAATAAAATGAAAATAGAAGATATTGATAACCAGTCAAAGAGGTCTCATTTAAGATTGTTTGGCATTCCTGTGGGTTTTGAAGATAAACAAGACTCTGGTGGCCACAAAATTCCTGTCTTCTTGTGTGTTGAAAAAATCTTGTTCCAACCTTAATATTGCTAGCCCTCAGAGAGTGCCTTTTAACAAACCTAAAGATGAAGCCAGACCCCACACGATGATTGTATATTTTGAAAGACCTCAAAGTGAAGAAATAAATCCTCCGGAAAGCAATTCAGTTCAAAACTGTAAACATTGGGGAAATGTTGTTTAAGATCTTCCCCAATGTTTCTTTTGAAATTTCTAGATGCTGATGGGAGTTAACCCCTTCCATGCTGGTGACAAACCCCAGCCGTCATGCACTACTGTGCAAGTGTGCTGATGACGGCTGGGGTTCGTCACGGCCCACCCCTGTTCGTCCGGCGGCCGCACACGGGGGAAATCGCGGCCGCACAGAAGGGGTTAAAGCAACTTGTTGAAACATTCCGCACTTATGGTGCCCAATCACTTATTTTGCAGCTGGCAAAACTGAAAGGACTCTGGTACGGCCATTTTCACATCTTTTTTTAACCTTTGGAAGCAAAAGATCCTTTGCCCTCTACACAGAACTCTGTAAAGAAATTATTGACTCAGCACCTTTATTCTGTCACTTTCTTTATTTTTAAGAAGGGAGTGCCTTTTCTCAGCTCTGCAACATATGCATAGATGATGCATAATAGAAGTTTCCACTTGCGCACCAAACTGACTGGAGCTGGGCTCAAAAATGTGGGGGCACACAGCAGGGTGGGGTGTTCGAGAAGTTTCTTGGGTGTGCACATGTTGGGTGTTAGATAGGTGTTTCCAATGTGATTCTGTGGCTTTGTGACAAACAGCAAAAAAAAGATCAGCCAAAATATTGATTATGTTGACACAATCACAGCAAGGTCCACATTTCATTCTGTTTATTTTGACATATGTATGACATTGCTAGTCCCCTGTCCTGAACATGAAAAAAATATAGGGGGGATGACAGGGATACCCTGACCCCCTAGGCCCCATGGGGGGACCCAGAGGCCTCCTGGGGCCAAAAAACGAGAAAATACAAACATTGCTGCAATCCTGCTGGAACCCCTGTGGGATCGGAAAAGAAACACAAAAAAACAAAATGGCGGCCAAGGCCACTATGTTTCAATAATGGGAGGGGGCCACAACCCACTCTGACCTAGCCTTTACAGGCCCCGGGAGCCCACCCCTAGGGCCAAAATGTATATATATGGGGAGGGGAAATATGATTTCACTATTTTTATTATATGTTACTGCATTCAAACCCAGCAATATAATGAATATATCAGGGGTCTCCAACCAGTCGATCGCGAGCTACTGGTAGCTCACTGACACCCAGACATCAGTAGCTCGCGAACTGACTTTTCAATTAAGTATCCTATCGTCGTCATTATGTTTATTTTCAGGCTTTTTTCAGCCCTTTTAATTTTGTCCTCTGTCAAAGAAAACTGCTGCTCCTGCTGGCTAATGGAGCTTATCTGGGGCAGGGTTAAGTGCCTGACGCAGGCCCAGCGTGAGCAGTGTCAGCCTGTTCACGAGAACCACGAGGCCCGCCTTAAGCTGCCTGCACCGTGCTGTAACCCTGCCTGACTTAGAGGCAGGAATGGGAGCCTTGCAGGCACAATTGTCTATGCATACAGCAGCTCAGGAGCTGCAGCACTTCCCACATTAGGGACAACTGGACCTGCATCAGGTTTGTGAACAAAAAACTTTTTTTATTCTAATGCGTGTGCACTGCTTTGTTTGTATTTTGGGCTTTTTCAGCATTTTTATATGTGTCAGCCGCCAAAGAATCCTGCTGCTCCTGCTGGCTAATGAAGCCTATCTGGGGAGGGTAAAGTGGCGGACGTACGCCCAGCTTGAGCAGTGGCAGCCTGCCCACGAGAACCACGAGGCCTGCCTTATGCTGCCTGCACTTAAATTGTGTCCCCACCGCTTGTTGAGCGGATTACTGTGGTATATTAGTGTTGCTCGAGGCGCCCGGCCGCCATCTTGGGACTGCTCTGGATCAAGTGTGCCACTGGTCAGAGCGCTCTAGTGCTCTGCGTGGACACCAGGTGAGCCTGTATTTAAGGCGAGCACCTAGTGTGGCTCGACCTTAGGGAAAGCTGTACCTGTTTTAAAACGCGCATTAGTGCTAGCGTGTGTTTAGGCGCGCAGCGCTGTAACTTTTTAAAAAAAACTTTCGTTTTTCACAAAACTTGAAAAATTTAATTGTAATCTTTGTTTTTTAACTCCCACCAGTCCGCCCACATACCTGCACTTAAATTGTGTCCCCACCGCTTGTTGAGCGGATTACTGTGGTATATTAGTGTTGCTCGAGGCGCCCGGCCGCCATCTTGGGACTGCTCTGGATCAAGTGTGCCACTGGTCAGAGCGCTCTAGTGCTCTGCGTGGACACCAGGTGAGCCTGTATTTAAAGCTCACATTCTCCCGCGCAGCGGTGACGCGCAGAGGAAGCGCCTGTCTATCGCCTGAGTCAAGCCAGAGTCTGCTCGTCTGCGCCCGTCAGCGCTAAGGAGGCGCGAGAGGCGGGAGACTCTGATCTTCATTCTTATCGCCCCAGGATGCCTCCTGATTCAAGTATGTCACGTGATTATTTACTATCACTTCGGGGTGCTCATGCTCCCTGTCATCACTCCTTAGTTCCCCCCACTTGGTATGGCCCGGCTTGTTGTGCTCACTGCCGGCTAACATTAAATTCTGACTTGCCGTCAGAGACATCCAGTGATTCTATTTTACTTCGAGGCGGGCTAATTAACGCCCGCTCCTTAGTAAAAACCGCTCAGAACATCTTTGATCTTATTACTGAATCTCATCTGGATTGTCTTTTCATCACGGAAACATGGCTGAAGCCATGGTCTAATCCTGCCCTTGCCATAGCCCTACCACATGACTATCATATCCTACGTTTGGATAGGCAGGAACAACGAGGAGGGGGTCTTGCAATTATCTATCGGAATAATTTTAAATGCACTATTGAAGCATTGACGGAGCTAAAAGAGTCAGAAGCACTAGCTTTCTCTCTAGCATTTCATGACTCTCTTGTATTTTCTGGAGTCCTTATATATCGCCCCCCCAGGCCCACCCTCCACATTTCTAGACTCTGTTGGTGACGTGTTGAGTGACTTAACTCTCAGGTTCTCTAATTTTACGGTGTTGGGTGACCTCAACTTACATCTTGAGGCCCCAACTGATCCTGGAGTCAGTTGCTTTCTAGACACAATTGAAGTGTTGGGACTCACTTTGCTGAACCGTGAACCTACACATCAAGCAGGACATCTTTTAGACGGTATCTGCTCCAACTTTTCCAGCCTGATAGCCAAACCTCCCTGCCCTCAGGTATGGACAGATCATTTTTTAATTCCCTTCCTTATAGCTGAAACCCGGAAATCCTTTTTTAACTCCCTAAAAGGTACAGATAACCCTTATATAAAACCCACTCCGAATTGGAAGACATTAGCCAGGAGAGCCGACATTGTTGAAAAACTTAAAAATGAATCACCAACTTTTGCCGATTGTACTTCTTCAGACTATCAAATCTTCTGTGATTGGATTGCTGGAGCGGGCAAGTTGCTTATACCAGCTAACAATGAGAACATGAAACCTAGGAATAAGAAAAAAAATGCCCCGTGGTTTTCACCAGTTCTTAAGGCTGAGCTAGGCGAAGTGAAAACTCTAGAACAGAGGTGGCGTCGTAATTACGACACAGCCGCACGTAACATCTATATAGCAGCTAGACGGAAATATCATGTAGGATTAAAATTAGCAAAAAAAGCCCATTACCTACAGGCCATTTCTCCAGCAGGCCAAGAACAAAAAGCTATCTTTAGGATTGTTAAGGATTTTATCAAGCCCTCAGCTCTATCGCAAGAGATCCCTCCATCGCAAGATCTCTGTAACGCAATATCTGATTATTTTGATAACAAAATCCTAACTATCACTAATACCTTCCCATCAGAAACCACCATCACAACGGATGGCGAAAAGATAGCGAAGATGACTTCCCCCCTCCGCTTTGACGAGTTCGCCCCAGTCCCCCTGGAGGAAACTGCCAAAGCTATTTTAGCCAGCAAATCAGGCTCCCCTTTTGATCCCTGTCCTCCTCCGGTGTTGAACCATCTAATAGAGATAGTTAATCCTATGATTAACAGTATCATCAATTCTTCTCTAGCAACAGCAAGTATCCCAGAGGATTGGAATCTTGCAGCTGTCAAGCCACTCCAAAAAAAGGCTCGGCCGATCCTACCACCCTTTCCAACCTGCGCCCGATCTCTCTGCTACCCATCTTATCTAAGCTGACTGAAAAGTTTGTCAATAGTCAACTGACAAACTTTTTGGAGAAGAATAACGTTCTCCATCCCAATCAGTCAGGCTTTCGGTCAGAACACTCTACCGAATCAGCTTTACTATACTCTGCTGAAACTTTAAGAGCAGCAATGGATCGGGGAAAACAGGCTGTCCTTATCCTTCTTGACCTGTCGGCAGCCTTCGATACCGTGTCCCATAACATCTTACTGGACCGGTTGGCTGCCGCAGGTGTGGGAGGACAGGTGTTGGCTTGGTGTAGGAACTTCCTTACAAACAGACGCCAAATAACAGTGCTTGGCCCATATCAGTCTGAGGCTAAAAACGTCAGCTCAGGGGTGCCACAGGGCTCCAGTTTGAGCCCTGTCCTTTTCAATCTATATATGGCACCCCTGATGAACTTGATCGAGTCATTCAGGATCAGTTCTATTTCATACGCTGACGACACCCAACTGATTTTGGTGCTGGATAAGGAACAACCAGGTGCCGAGGAAGATCTTAGGAACTGTCTTGCAGCAACATTCAAATGGATGAATAACAACCATCTAAAGTGCAACGCCGGAAAAACGGAAATTTTACCCATAGGGATCAATAATCCTTTTTCCCCTACAGTATGCTGGCCATCGGATGCAGAAGCTCCACCTAACACAATTGCATCCACCCGTAACCTAGGCATAAAGTTTGACAACTGCCTATCCTTCAAACCTCAGGCTGTAGCAGTGGCAGGTATGTGCTTCCAAATTATTAAAGCACTTAGGAAATTTTTTGACCTCCTTCCTCTTTCGGCGAGGAAAACAGTCGTAGTGGCCTTAGTAAATTCTAGGCTGGATTACTGCAATGGACTTTATGCTGGAGCAAACAAAATCGTGCTCCACAAATTGCAGATGATCCAAAACGCGGCTGCCCGCCTCGTACTGCGTCTGCCCCGTAGATCATCTGTCTCTGCAGCTCTAAATATCTTACATTGGCTGCCAATAGGAAAGAGAATTCTGTTTAAACTTCTCTTGATCACTTTTAGGGCCTTCCATCAACGTGGCCCGACCTATTTACGAAGGGGGTTCAAAAGATACTACCCAGCACGCTGCTTAAGATCCGCTAGCCAGAACTTACGTACCATTCCCCGCTTTAAACTGGCTACAAAGGGTGGCAAATCCATCTTTGTACTAGGAACCAAGGCCTGGAACAAACTCCCCCTTTCCTTGCGGTCTTTCTCCCAAGAAGCCCCTTTTAGGAAGGCATTGAAAACTTGGATTTTCTCCATGTCTGACACTCTGTGTAGAACCCTAGTGTAGTGGCTGTGTTTAAGAAACCTGGACTTCTTTCCCTATCCAACTCTTCCACCTGGGTTGTGTAAGCGCCAAGATACTCCTTGGAGTGGTAGCAGCGCTCTATAAATGCCCATTACATTTACATTTACATCATGCTTTGACTTGGAGGCGGGAACGGGAGCCTTGCAGGCACAATTGTCTCTACATACAGCAGCACAGGAGCTGCAGCACTTCCCACATTGAAACAATCGGACCTGCATCACGTTTCTGGACAATAGAAACTTTTTTTTCCAAATGCGTGTGTGCATTGCTTTTTTCTGTCATCTGAAACATGAGCCGTTTCCAATGCTCACGAATCTTGAATGCCTAAAAACAACACTTGAGGTGAGATTACATGATACAATTTTTCTGGGTAGAATAGATGCGCATTGAATTTAATCAATAACAAATTTAGTTTCAAATCACTAAATATTGGTTGTCAACTTATAACTGTGTCTTTCAATACCTGCAATTGCATTTACTACAGCATACAATCTGTCATAGATGGAGCAGTCTGTGCTCAACATCCTTCCAAACGTGGCTAAGATTACATCATTATGTCGAGTAATTGCGAAGTTTCTCTTTTGATAGCCATGACAGCTCATGTGTGGAGTAGTCCTTGGATAATGGCTATGCTTTGTCTGGTTTAAAATGCGAGTTGTATTGTAATGCAGTTGTGGGTGTATAATGCAGTGGAAAGCTTACAATTGATACAGTGTTTTTTTTAAGTCCATTTGAAACACTGTTTTAATTTCGTCATTACAATTAAGCACCATTTGACAGGCATCTTATTTTTAAGGAAATAATGTACTTTGCACCTTATTACTGGCAACAAACCAGAAGCAGGACCATCATTTTACGTGTCTATTCTCTAAATTTTAATGAAATTATGGGAGAAATGTAAAATCAGGTTCCCGACTCCAGTTTGTGCTCATGAATAACTTCCAAGTCCAAGAGGTACTTTATTTAAAAAAAAATCACGTAAAATGGTGCCTTAAGTTGATGACAAAGGGAAAAAAATTAAATGAAGTGTTCATTTTATGAGACAATGAACATAAAAGGCTTGACACTTACACTTTTTTAATGGGATCAATTTAAAGTGAGCTCACCCCTGCAAAGGCCATATTTTTCTGTTGTAAATTGGGCCAATAAATAACATGGAGAGCTGCGCATGGGCCAAGTGAAGGACCTGTGGCCCATACTTTCCATCAGCAAAGACTTGCAAATAAGGCAAATAGTGCCCCAAAAGTCATACAAAGATATTATGGAGTCTTTTTAAAAATCACTCAGTTTACTTCTCCTACATGCAGGACATTTCACGTGAACATCAGATCATATCACTACTTTGAGAGGCATTATTAGAAGTAATATATTTTGAAAATGAAATGATGGACTCCCACTGTCCATGATGACAATGCTATATTAATAATAATAACTAAGTGGCAATTCATGCGCACCATACTTGTGGCATAAGTTATTATTACATGGAGCAAATGCATACTCTGGCAGGGGGCATTTTTGTACAGCGCACACCCTGAACTCAGGCATTTCAAGGTCCCGGCATGTGAGAATTTTGAAAAAGAAGGCATTATGTAATAAAATAATTGTATTGCAGCATTTATATCGTCATGTGCTTACTACCCTTATGTAGGGCATTGAAGCACTTACCTACATAATCCATGTAGATAGGCTGTGTGGTTAGAAAGGTGTTATTTTTATTTTGTGATTCTATGTGGTAAGTGTTTCCATGTTGTGCTTGATGACCACCGAGGTGCAGTTACAGAGTTATGAAACATAGTAGTTTGGTGGATGAGGAGGTGTGAGAGGCAGATGTGAAGTTTATGGTTTTTAGTACGCTAGCAGCTGTCTACAGCACTGCAGGTCTGTATGGTTTCTTATGATTGTAGTCTTCTTCGCTGGTTACTGCAGAGGTCAGGCGCACAAAATGTGTTGAAGAGGACACCCGGAACTAATATAAGCTCTCTGGTTTCATATTGTGCATTGCAGGCACTAAATGAGTATCTCTTTATCCCTAGTTGGTGAAGCTGGGTGTGTGGGGGACTTTGGAAATAATCTGCACATTACTCGGCCTTTAGTAGCTCACGATGATTTTCACGGATCAGAGGTAGCTCTCACTATAGAAAAGGTTGAAGACCCCTGGACTACATACTTAGCCCACTTGGTCTCAATAGTCGTACGGTACATACGTTATATTTTACTTGAACATCTTCTGTCCACAGCCCACCGGGGCTAAACGAAGTGTTCACCAGAGTACTGCAGATTTAACTTTTTCATTTTCTGCCAGTCCTTCTTTTACATTATTGATCTTGCAAGGACAATAATAAACCACATGTCTCCATGTTCTAACCTCCACTGTTACTCATCTGATTGTATATCTGGCCATTTTTCCAGGCTTCAAGCAGCTAACAGCACAGTGGCGCATGAAAGGCACAATTAACTTTACCCATGCCTTGGACTCACTCAGACGTGGTGCTTCAAGGTTCACTCTACAGTCTTTCTCTCACTTTCGGGACTCAGCTGTCCATAATACAACACTTTGGCCAGCTTCCATTGGGATGTCAGTCATTGTGCACTGGTTCGAAGGCATATAGGATGATGACGATGCCGCTTCTTCTACACTTTAGATAGGAATCCTACACCACAAGGGATGCACTTAATGGTTCTATTTCCCCCATAGCTGAGCCTGAGTTCACATGGTGTAACTCTGTTGCGGCATTCTATCCACACCGGACTAGTGATATATTTATTCTCCCTTCGCTTTCTAAGTGTGAGTCTTACCATAAATTTTTATCATGTAATTTTATTATGGCAATTTCCACCATTGATACTGTACCGCTGCCCCATATTACATGTACACTTCTACTTCACATAACATTTTGAGAATGAGTGCTCCTGTCCACGATGGCATCCCCTTCTCTCACACATTGGTTTACAGCAGTTTGTAAATCTGTCTTATATGTTTTGTTGACTTATACATCGTGATTTGCCACAATTTTACATGTGAACAAGGCCATGGTGGTACATATATATTCACTGAAAAAAACATAGGTTTCATACCAGTTATAGTTAGGAATTAGCATATAAAAAACAGATTAAATTCACTGAAAAAACCATAGGTTTCACACCAGTTATAGTTTGCTGAAAATGTTACTGACATAAAACCATTGAAATTCCACGTTAGTTGGACTCACTATAACCTGCGTGTGTAATGCACTGCTGATGACGTCACATATTACATCACTCATGACATGGTCAGTGACATCACTCATGACATCACTGTTGACACCATCCAGTGAATGTGTGTCTTTCTGAAAAATAAATATGTTTTCTATATGTATATGAAAAAGGTCGATGGAAGAATAAATGTTTAAATAAGTATCTAAATGGATGTTTTAAAAAAAAATGGATTGGTTAACTGGCTTATTAAGTGCATCTTAGTGAATACATATATTAGCGAGTAATGTTTAAATATTTAAATATATGTATCAGTGTTTCACTTTGTGTATAAGTGGCTGCATGGGTTGGTGAGTACCTACATGTGTGTGTATTTGGGTTATTAGATGTTTATTTTAGTATCAGTATGAATGTCTGTATGATTTGGTGGGGGTATTACTTGGCACATAGATGCATCAATGACTGATTCACTGTTTGTATGTGTTTTGAAAACAGCATATGTGCAGGACTGTAAGGGTGGATGAGTGTCTATATGTGTGTGTTAGTGAGTGAATGACTGTCTCACTAGTGTCTTTATCAGTAACGACATATGTTTTAATCTAGTATATGTGAGTATTGATGTTTATAAGTGAGTATATGTGAGAGTGAGAGATTGTAAGAGTTCCTGTTTAAATAAGTATGTGTTTCTATAAGTGTTTGTTTAAGAGAGTAAGTATGTGTAAGATTCCTTAGAAGTAAGGTGGTAGTGTGTGTATAGTTGTATATGCAAATAAATGGATGTTCAATAGTTTATTTGCATGTGTGGGTATGTGTGTGAGTAACTTTTGGATGACTGTCGATGTGTTACAGGATGTATAGGTGTATCACTACATATGATGAGTGAGTATATGTATGAGTGACTACATAGAACTGTTGGTGAATTAGTGGATGTGTATATAAATGGTGGAATTTCTGAATTGGTTGTTGTAACTGGTATGGGTTTTTTTTAAATTTTCTATTTTTGAATATGTGTTTCAAGGGTTACAGTGAAAGGAGGTCTGTCACTCTGTCACAAGGATGGTGTCATCAGTGATGTCATGAGTGATGTCACTGACCATGTCATGAGTGATGTAATATGTGAGGTCATCAGCAGTGCATTACACGCGCAAGTTATAGTGAGTCCAACTAACTATAACGTGGAATTTCAATGGTTTTATGTCAGTAAAATTTTCAGCAAAATATAACTGGTGTGAAACCTATGTTTTTTTCAGTGAATTTAATCGGTTTTTTATATGCTAATTCCTAACTATAATTGGTGTGAAACCTATGGTTTTTTCAGTGAATTTCATAGGTTTTTTAAATGCTAATTCCTAACTATATATAAGGCCCCAAACCTATGTTTTTTTTCTTTGAAGTTCAAAATGTGGTTAATAGCAAATGTCTATAGCTATGAAATGTAATATTTTTGAAAACGATTGAATCCTATATTTTATTTGTATTTTAAACAATGTTTTTTTTTTTTGACCCTGGAGCGCTCCCGGGGCGTGCCCCGGTGAGCGCCCCGGAGAGGGTAGTCGTTTGAAGCGCCCCGGTGCGCGAACCGGGAAGCGTCCCGTTAGCGCCAATGTCACGAACGAAAACATCATCGTGACGTATCGCGTAGCCGCGTCCACGTGATACGCACGGCGTAAGCGCACCCGGAAGCACTCAAGCGAATACGATCGCGCAACGTAAACTTCCGACGCGCTTACGCGACACGACCCGAGACGCGCACGTGGGCGCGTCGCGTAAGCGCGTCCTGTAAGCGCGTCGGTCATGTGACCTGAAAATAACACTTTTAATTGGTGCAGAACACTTTTACTTTCATAATGATGAAATCCCTGGTCTTATGACCAGAAAATAACACTTTTCATTGGTTCTGGCCTTTTTTTTTTTCCAAATGATGAAAGACCCCACCTTTTTTCCTTATTCTGTCCTTTGACTGAGGAAGACCTGATTGTACCTCTCTGTACCTTTCGGATCTATAGAATGGCTTCAGTAGCAGCAGCAGCTGGTGCATCTGCACCACCACCACCACTACCACCACCAAGAGGACCACCACAACAGTACATTGGTGGTCAAGAAGAGGAGGAGGAGGAAGAGGAAGAGGAGGATGGGAGAAGATGGCTGCCTGAACAAAATACCCCATACAAGCCCAAGTCACACATTGTATGGGAGTTTTTTTCACTCCCAGAGGGAAAAAAGAAAGTGAATGCGGCAAAGGTGACTTGCCTTATCTGTAAGGAACAACTCTCAAGGGGCAACCCAAACAAAAAGTATTCCTTTGGTAACAATACCATGATTCGACATATGATCCGTAAGCACCCTAACAACTATTCTCGTGCAGAACTCAGGGAACTGGCCAGTAACTCCCCCCCCAGTCATCAAGGACCACCTCCCAAAGAAACAAACCCACTTCATCGGGACCAGAAACATCAGAGATGATGCCTTGTATTCAGCAACGATTTGCTGATTTTAAAATCACTTGTACTGCATGTGGCAAGCTTATCGCCTATGGTGAAAAGAGCGTAAAGCTCATCATACTTGCAGGTGACAATCACAAGTGCCTCAAAAAGAAGTAATTTTTTTCTTTTTTTGTTTTTTGCTCCAGTTGAGCCAGTTTCAATTCCCTTTTTTTGTTTCTCCCCCTAAAAAAATACTAAAAAAATATAAAACTGTTTTGAAAAGCCAAAAAAAGTACAAAATGTTCAAAAACATAAAAAAAATATAAAACAACAAAAAGAAGAAAAAAAACAGTTCTTTTCAGAACTACCTCCAATTTATAAAAAAAAAAGGCTTCATTTTAAAAAAAACTCTGTCATTCTTTTTTCCTCATGGAACGCTCCCCGGTCCACTCCCCGGTCCGCGTACCGGGCGCTCCCCCCGCGCAAACGAAAAAAAAAAAACATTTATTGCCCCGCGGGGCCCTTTTAAAGTCCCCACATCAAACCTATATATATATATATATATATATATATATATATATATATATATATATATATATATATATATATATATATATATATATTTAATATATAAATATATATATATATGTATATATATATATATATTACCTACTGGCAGTCGCCAGTAGGTAGTTATAGTTAGGATTTTTTTCAATGCAAAATCTCAAAATTCTATTTGGAAGAACTTTGGCGCCGGTTGACGAATCTGCCTGAAAATTTCCTCAAAATGGCCTCGTCGAGCTTCGGTCCTTCCCTGAAAGTTTGGGGGGATGCGTCAAGCGGTGGCCGAGATAAAAGGGGGGTCCCAAAACGCGTTTTCCCCATGTTAATTTCCATAGGGTGGTCGAACTCACTTTTAGCCCGAACGGCTGAATGGATTTACACCAAACTTGGCAAAATTGTAGGGACTGGTAGCCCGATGTGCCTTTGCTATGTCTCAAGATATGTGCTCCAGTGGATTTTGAGTAATTTAGGTTCAAAAAAATATATATATCTATAGGCGCGCCCCGGTACGCTCACCGGGCGTGCTACGTGACTTGCGCATGGAAAGCTGATTGGCTCACGGGTGTCTGTAAACATTCGAAACAGTCCGGAGCAGCCACCATCTTGTGTATCGGTAGGATCGAGACACAAGAGGTGGCATAAAAAAAGGGGGAAATGACTATAAGGGGGCAGGGTAGACCCCCCTGACCCCCTAGGTTTGATGTGGGGGCTATATTAGGGTCCCGTGGGGCATTTAAAAAAAAAATCGATTTGCGCGGGGGGAGCGCCCGGTACGCGCACCGGGGAGCGGACCGGGGAGCGAAGCATGGTGAAAATCCAGGGCCTTATTTATGAAGGCCTTGCGACAGTTTTGCACCGCCGGTGCGTCACTTTTTGTGACGCACCAGCAGTGTAAAAAATGCGCCTCGTTGCGCCATATTTAAAAAGTGACGCATCTAGGTAGATGCGTCACTTTTTAAACCCCTGCGCCACATTATACCTGCGTCAGGTATAATTTATGCAGAGGGGGCGTTCCCCCGCAAAAAGCCTTGTAATAGTGACGCAGTGAAATCTATGAGATTTCACTGCGTCACTTTTAGGACGCTGTTGCGTCAAAATCTTGCACCTGCTTCACAGCAGGCGTAAGACTGACGCAAGCCCTTTCACATGGGGCTTTCCCCATGTGAAAGGACGCATTACTGGAGTTGCATCACTTTTGTGACACACTCCAGCAATGCGTCACTTTTGCGCTTACAGATACGTCAGAAATACTGACGTATCTGTAACTCCTTGCGACATGATTCGTCATACATTAAATATGACGCATCAGGAATGTTGTAAGGAGTGCGCACTGAAAAGTGACGCATCGCTGTTTTCACGCAGCGATGCGTCACTTTTCATAAATGAGGCCCCCAGTTTATTCACTGTGTCACCTCTACGACCCTTTCTTGCGTCAATACGTCCCTTTTGCATACATTACACCTGACGTAGGAATAATGTGGCGCAGGGGCTTACAAAGTGACGCAACTACCTAGATGCGTCACTTTGTAAATATGACTGAATAAGGTGCATTTTCTACAGCACTAGTGCGTCACAAAAACTGACGCTCTGGTGGCGTTAAAGTGACGCATGGCTTCATAAATGAGTCCTTCAGTCTTCTACTCATGCGTCATATTAAATTTATGAAGTATTATGTTGGAAGTTCTTACAGATACGTCAGTATTTCAGACGTATCTGTAAGCGCAAAAGTGATGCATTGCTGGGGTGTGCCACAAAAATGAAGCAACTCCAGCAATGCATCCTTTCACATGGGGCCAAGCCCCATGTGAAAGGGCCTGCACGCCTGCTGTGAAACAGGCGTAATATTTGGAATCAACAGCGTCATAAAAGTGACGCAGTGATATCTCATAGATTTCACTGCATCACCGCTACGACCCTTTCTTGCATCAATACGTCCCTTTTGCATACATTACACCTGACGTAGGTATAATGTGGCGCAGGGGCTATCAAAGTGACACATCTACCTAGATGCGTCACTTTGTAAATATGACTGAATAAGGTGCATTATTTACAGCACTGGTGCGTCACAAAAAGTGACGCACCGGTGGCGTTAAAGTGACGCATGGCCTCATAAATGAGGCCTTTAGTCTTCTACTCATGCGTCATATTAAATTAATGACGTATTATGTTGGAAGTTCTTACAAATACGTCAGTATTTCAGACGCATCTGTAAGCGTAAAAGTGATGTATTGCTGGAGTGTGTCTCAAAAATGATGCAACTCCAGCAATGCATCCTTTCACATGGGGCCACGCCCCATGTGAAAGGGCCTGCACGTCTGCTGTGAAACAGGCGTAATATTTGGACGCAACAGCGTCATAAAAGTGAGGCAGTGATATCTCATAGAGTTCACTGCGTCACCTCTACGACCCTTTCTTGCCTCAATACGTCCCTTTTGCATACATTACACCTGACGTAGGAATAATGTGGCGCAGGGGCTTACAAAGTGACGCATCTACCTAGATGCGCTACTTTGTAAATATGACTGAATAAGGTGCATTTTTTACTGTACTGATGCGTCACAAAAAGTGCCGCTCTGGTGGCGTTAAAGTGATGCATGGCTTCATAAATGAGGCCTTCAGTCTTCAACTCCAGCAATGCATCTTTTCTTACCCTTCCACACCCTCGTTCCTTTTCAACATTTTCTTTGAATATCCATATTCCCCATATTCACTCTTCTTCTCCTTACTTTCCTTCTCAACACTCACCTTCTTTCAGTCCCCCTACTTCACTTCCTTTCTCCTCTCATACCTTTCTGTTCTTTCTTACTCATTTTCCTTTCCATTATCAATGCACTCCATTTCACTTACTCTTTTTCATTTTTTTAAGAATATAGCTCTTTGATGAGAATTGGAGGTAGTTCTGAAAACAGGGAATGGAAACTGCTCAACAGGAGCAAAAAAAACAAAAAAATTAGGGCTGGGAACGGCAGCGATGGTTCTCCAATGCTCGAGCCATGAGCAGGACACTTTGCTCCCCATAGGTAAGGAGTTGATCGCAGTATCTGCATTTCAGGACAGCATTGTTGAAAGCAGGTTGAATATTTGGAACGAGCTCCTGCGATCGCCCCCTCCCAGAAGTAGTTGCTCCTCCGGTGGATGTAGAGGCCCCATCACTGGGAACCTCTTGTGCCAGAGCCCTGACACTTTCCCGGGCAAAATTCTGGGGGTGCCTCCTCTCCACATGCTGTATCATTGTAAAGTTCCCAAAAGAATATTTCTTTTTGGGGTCAGCCCATGACAGGACTTGTTTGCAGATCCTGCACTCCACTTTTGGAGCATTCACCTTTTTCTGGTTAGGTGGTATTGAAAAAAAATTCCAAACGAAATGCTCCTTCACCTTTGGCTGAGGAGGCTCTTCATTGATGAATTCAGGCTCATCTTCACTGCTGGATTCTCTGGCAGCCATGGTAAACCAAGAAAGATCCAAGAGCAAAAAACAGGTCTTTCAGTCACAAAAGTGAAAGAAGAAGTGAAGGAAATGGGGGGGGATTTCATTCTTTGTAAAAAAAACTGTTAGCAACCAATGAAAAGTGTTATTTTAAGGTCACATGACTTGACGCGCTGACGCTGCGCGCACCGGAGCGCTTCCGGGTGCGCATACGCGGCGCGAACGTAGATGCTTCCAGGGGCGCACACGCGGCGCGAACGTAGGCGCATACGCGGCGCAAACGTAGGCGCTTCCGGGGCGCATACGCGGCGCGAACGTAGGCGCTTCCGGGGGCGCTTACGCGGCGCGCCGAAGTGACGTTTTGATAGTTTCACGGAAATGCAAAATCATTTTCATTTCCTTATTAAAAAAAAACTGCTTTTATATGTTTGGCACTAAATGTCTTGCGTTATTATTTACTTTTCATTCATATTTTTTTTCACGAACGAAAGTAGCGCTCTGGGTGCGCTTTCCGGAGAGCTTACCCAGAGCGCCCCAGGAAAAAATTATTAAAAAAATAATAATAATAATAATTAATACTTACACAAAACATCAAATTTAAAAACAAATTGTAGGTTAGAAACTCGATATAGAAAGGAATTAGCATTTAAAAAGTATTACATTTCATAGCTATAGACATTTGCTATTAACCAAATTTTGAACTTCAAAGAAAAAAAACATAGGTTTGGGGCCTTATATATAGTTTGGAATTAGCATTTAAAAAACCTATGAAATTCACTGAAAAAACCATAAGTTTCACACCAGTTATAGTTAGCTGGAAATTTTACTGACATAAAACCATTGAAATTCCCACGTTATAGTTAGTTGGGCTCACTATAACTTGCGCACCTGCAATGCACTGCTGATCACTCGTGACATGGTCAGTGACATGAATCCTAAATCTAGGATTATCATTTTGCCCGACTGCGGAATTTAATTACGTCCAGACTAGGATAGACATTTTCAAATTTACAAGACTCTTGAAATTGAAAAAACATTTCTCTATGAACCAATGTTCAGCAAACGAGGCTTCTAATCAAGGAACCAGTGAGGCTTCACTGGGTGAATTGAATGCACAGGACATGGATCTCATGCTCGATATCCAACCATCTGGCATTGTATATTAAACTAATGAAAGCAGTGAGAACTTTGAAAGACACTTAAGCGATGAGCCATCAGAATTGATGAACCAAGCAGATGAGGTAGCAAGAACTGAAGGTCTGGTCATTAATACAAGTGATCCTACAAGCTTCAGACCTAGATCTCGGTATATTCCGTATACTGCACGAGACACTATTCAATGATCTAGTGGTCAATGACTTGAAAAACTTAGAGAAATGTACAAGTGTGTGTAATAAACGATTTAACAAGCAGGAAAAAGATCAGGCTGCCCTTATTAATAAAATCAAGCAGGAAGATACGTGCATTGTACGTGATGCTGATAAGGGCGGTAACGTAGTTCTCTGGGATAGGCAAAAATACCGTTCTGAAGCCTATAAACAGCTTAACAACAGATCTTGTTATCTAAGGATCAAACCAGAAATTATGATGAATAGTCACACACAGTATAACTCTGAACTTGATAATTAGTTTGGCCAACAATTGATCATGCATGATGAGTACAAATTTCTTAAAATAGGTAATCCTGTTACCCCGGTTTTCTATTTGCTACCCAAGGTCCACAAGGACCTCTGTAACCCCCCAGGCAGACCTATTATCTCTGCGATAGGTAGTGGGCTAGAAAACACCTCAAAGTTCATTGATTCTTTTCTTAATCCACTAGTTGCACTGCTTCCTTCATATATATTGGACACTGGGGCATTTTTTAAATCCATCTATGATATCCCCTGGGAAGATGATATGGTTTTGGTGACAATTGACGTCACCACCTTATATACCAGCATCAAACACAGCGATGGTCTTAATGCAGTAAGACACTTCCTGGGGAATAGACCAATCAAACTTTGAGCCCATACCCAAATGCTCTGGTCAATGGTTTCAACTTGCTTGAAAAACAATTATTTCATCTTCAACGATGAACTATTCCATCAGACGTGTGGCACTGCGATGGGCACCTGCTTTGCCGCCAGCTATGCTAACTTGCATATGGGCTGGTGGGAGGAGCAGGTGGTCCGGAAGCAGTGTCAGGAGGAATGGGACAACAACATCCTCCATTGGAGTCATTTTATTGACGACTTGTTTGTTGTCTGGAGGGGCACAATGTCTGACTTGAATGTATTTTTGGCTAAAATACGGAAAAACAGTTTGAATTTAAAGTTTACTTGTACCGTGAGTACAGAGTCTGTGAACTTTCTTGACCTAACAGTCTACATAAAAGATAACAAACTACAGACAAAACTTTATAGAAAAGAAACATCTGGAAAGACTGTGCTTCATGCCAGTAGTTTCCATCCCACTAATTTGGTGCACAGTATCCCCTTTGGGGAGGGTCTGAGAGTACTAAGAAACTGCAGTGATCCTACAGAAAGAGATTGTGCACTGGATACCCTTAAATCTAGATTTAAACAGTGTGGGTATAGTGATAACTGTTTAAACACCTCTTTTGTAAAAGTCAGACAAAAAACTAGAGAAGATGTCCTTTTCAAACATAGAGAGAAGATGAAAAGTGTGGCTGAGAATGAATGCAGGTTGATTACCAACTATAATAAACTGCATGGTTCGGTAAGGAAAATACTGGCACGACATTGGCATGTCATTAAAAATGACCCAATTTTAGGCCCGTCGTTAACCAGTAGACCCCTTATAACATTTCGCAAAACGAAGTCATTTGAACAAATGTTAGTAAAAACCATGTTGACCAAAATAAAGAAAAGGAGCAAGAAAAGTAATTGGATGGCAAGAAAAGATGGATTCCTTAAATGCAGTAAATGCAAAGCGTGTGAACATGGGAAGAATGTGAGTACATACAAACCAGGTCTCTCCAATAGGATTAAAAAGATAAAGGGACAATATGACTGCAAGACAGATTATGCTATCTATGTTTTGAAATGTAAATGTAACCTGCAATACGTGGGAAGCACGATCAAACCCGTCCATCAACGGGTATTACAATATCTGAGGGCGATAAAAAATGCAGATCGATCATACCCGGTCGCCCGGCATTTCGAAAGATTTCATGGAAAGGGGCGCCCCGAACGTATGGTGGAGTACCCCGATCCCCCCGGGAAGCCATTTTTGGGCGGGAGGCGAGTCTCGGCTGGTATGCCCGAAGCGGCGTAGCCGGGGCGCGCCTTTTTCCCGCCCAAGAGAGGGTTGTCCTAGACACTGACGCTGTTAGCCACGCCCCGGAGGCGGATTGGAGGTGGGTCTACGCCCGCCCGAAGAAGGATAAAAGGAGCAACAAGCCAAGGAAGCATCCTCTTGTTCCTGTGCTCTGAAGCTGCCCCTCCCCGTTGCACGTGAGCTCGAGACGGAACGAAGAGCCAATTTTGAAGGATTTAATTTTTGTGTTTATTCTTTCAGTGAGTCGGAGTTTCTTGGCCTAGGACCTCGAGGATCATACGTGGACGATGCCTGGCAAGAAGGTCGGGAAGAGAGTCGGGACTGATCAGATGCTTCGTATGCTGGTGAAAGACATGGCAGAGATGAAGAAACAGATGGCGGCAATGAATGGTGCGGGGGGACCTAAGAGAGTCGTCGGACCAGCATTGCCGGGAGTGGTCCCTAACGGGAGAGGTAGAAGGGCCAAGAAGGGAGCGTCGGGGGGGGGAGGCCCCGGTTCCCGAAGCTCCCCCGGCGCACCCGGTCACACCGATCGAGGCCCCGACCCCGGTCCCGAACAGGGGGCAACCAATCCCTGTGGTAGTCACTCCCGTGAACGGGGAGGATATGCCTCCTGAGCTGGCTGCCCAGTTGGCGGCATGGTTGGGCAAAGAGAACGAGGGGGCCACGGCTGATGATGCCAGGGCAATAATGAAGCAGTTGCGGCAATCGAAAGATGCTGCGAAGGCACCTTGTCCTCTTGTTTCCCCGCAGGCTCCCGTGGAACAACCAGTATCGGGCGTTGGTTCGGCAGGGACTACGGTCACGGCTACCGGTTCAGGTAAGCAGCCATTGCCGATGGCAGGGGAGGGATCGGGACCTTCAAGGAGGGAGAAAGTTGTTCAGCATATCCCGATTGAGGTAAAAGAAAGGATATGGGCTGATAAATATGTAAACATGTTTTCCTTACTGACCGATCACTATGAGATTGAGCATGTAAAAGGTCAAAAGGAGTTTCTGCATTCTAGTGTTTGGCGCGCCAAGATGGCCGCTTTCAGAGTTGATAAATCGATAGGCAATTGGGGCAGAGCGTTTGGAATGTTCACTGCAATTATGGGGGAACGTAGGCCCGAAATGTTGGTGGAATTAGCCGTGTATCAGACACGTATCATGGAATTTGCTGAGACATATGGTGGCAATCAATGGTTTTGTTACGATAGCATATTTCGTAAGTCCAAGGAGTACGACACATCTCTGACGTGGGATTGTTTCGACTCCATTTCCTGGCAAAAAATGGAGAAGTCAGGCATGGCGAAGTCGCCATCGTTGGGGGGAAACGGGGGCGAGTTTTCCCGCCACTCGTCTGGGGCGCCCTTTCGGGCGGGATCAAGTAATGATCAGCACACAAGGAATAATGGCAACTCAGGTAAAAAAGGGGCATGCTGGAGCTTTAACAGAGGCAAATGTACTAGGCCCCAGGGGTCATGCAAGTTTAGGCATGAATGTACAGGGTGCGGGCAGTCCTCGCACCCCGAGACCATGTGCAGAGCCAAAACGGGTGACACTGGAAGTAGAGGGGGTGCCAAAAAGGTCTGAAAAAGTCCGAGGGGCGCCTCTCCCTACCCCTGTTGATACCATGGCAATGATTCCTTGGCTGAACGAATACCCGGATCATAGCTCCACTGGGGTGTTGCGTGATGGTTTTTCGTATGGTTTCCGCATCCCGGCAGGGGATTTTCAGGGTAAACCACAATGTAGGAACCAACTGTCGGTTCTGCAGAATACGGCGGTGGTACAAGCAAAGATTGGCAAAGAGGTGACCCGGGGTCGGGTGGCCGGACCATATGACATACCGCCAGTTGCTAATTTTGTTTGCTCGCCTCTGGGAGTAGTCCCCAAAAAGGACCCAGGGGAATGCAGGTTGATACATAACTTGTCAGCTCCGAGGGGTCTTTCGGTGAATGATGCGATTGACCCGGGAGTTTGTTCGGTGCGGTACGCATCTTTTGATGAGGCCGTCGCCATGTTGAATCGCCTGGGGCCCGGAGCGCTGATGGCCAAATCAGACATCGAGGCAGCGTTCCGGTTGCTCCCGGTACACCCAGATGATCAGCGTCTCCTTGGTTTCATGTTTCAGGGACGCTATTACATGGATAAATGTATGCCAATGGGTTGCTCCATCTCTTGTGCGTATTTTGAGAAATTCAGTAGTTTTCTGCAATGGGCGTTCACGAGAATAACGGGGTTTACGCATGTTATGCACTATCTTGACGATTTTCTGTTCCTGGGGGCAGCCGGGGACACGGAATGTGCACAGGCTTTGAATTAATTTTGTGTTCTCATGAGACGCTTTGGCGTGCCATTGGCACCAGGTAAGACAGTGGGGCCGTCTACTTCGCTCGAGTTTCTTGGAATAGAGCTCGATTCCGAAGAGGGGTGCTTCCGGTTGCCCAAGGAAAAGGTGATGAAATTTAAGGCCTCGCTGGAAACATGTATTAGCGAGACGAAGGTAAATTTGCATCAGTTGCAGCAGACGGTGGGTCAGCTGAATTTTGCCCTTAGAGTGATACCAATGGCTCGCCCTTTTTCCCGGTCTATTGCTCAAGCCATGGTTGGCCTTAAAGAAGGGCACCACCGCACAAGGCTCTCGGCAGAGGTTCGCCAGGACATGCGCATATGGTTGGCATTCCTGGCGGATTTCAACGGTCGTGTCGTGTGGAACAAACCAGCGGTTTCCTCCGAGGAGCTGGGGTTGTGGACAGACTCGGCAAGGAGTGTGGGCTTTGGCGCCATATTTGGTAATCACTGGTCAGCACGAACATGGCCGCCATGGTGCCACGTGAGTGGGCTCACGGGTAATATTGGTTTTCTCGAACTGTTCCCTATTCTGGTGGCCTTAAAAACATGGCCTGAGGGGTTTCGTGA
Source organism: Lissotriton vulgaris (assembly GCF_964263255.1). Lineage (NCBI taxonomy): Eukaryota > Metazoa > Chordata > Amphibia > Caudata > Salamandridae > Lissotriton > Lissotriton vulgaris. The sequence goes on from NC_141689.1 coordinate 1,861,735,851, forward strand.
TCGCTCTGTGGTGTTCTGGTCTGATAATATGACCGTGGTTGAGTGTATCAACAGTCAGGCAGCACACTGCAAATGGATTTTGAGATTGCTGAAGGAAATTGTTCTGCTGTGTATGAGACTAAACGTCCATTTTAGGGCAAGACATGTGCCAGGGGTGTTAAATCAGGCAGCTGATGCGCTTTCTCGTTCCCGTATGCAGGCCTTCTGGGGTTTTCTGCCCACAGCGGACCCGGTGGCGGCACCATTTCCCGAAGCTCTCTGGTCTCTCGGTGCCCCGGATTACAAGACCTCGTGGGAGAGAGTCTAGCACCCAGGACAAGGAAGGCATACGAAGGGGCGTTCCGTTCCTATTGGTCCTTTTTGGGTTCTGCTAGGGGGGAGCTTTGGGGCCAAGAGGAGTATGTCCTGAATTTTCTGTTATCATTACATCAGGCAGGCAAATCAGTGGCTATGGCCAATAGGCACCGGGCCGCCATTTCTTTCATGGCACGGGCTCATGGTATCCAGGACACCACAGCGTCTTTTCTGGTACAAAAAGCGCTGCGTGGGTGGCAACGCCTTGAGGGTCGCAGAGTGGATGAGAGGCACCCGATAGGTCTGGAAAGGTTGGCCCTGTTACTGTCCGTACTCCCTGCAACATGTTCATCTCAATCAGAGACAGTGCTATTCCGGGCCGCTTTTGCATTAGCATTCCATGGGGCTATGCGGGTAAGCGAACTGGTAGCAAGGAACAAGCAGGATACGGGGGGAGGTCTGTGCCGTGAGCACGTCCAAATTAAGGGGGAGACAATGGTAGTCTCATTTGCCAGGTCCAAGACCGATCAGGGAGTGATCGGGGACAGTGTAGTAGTCCAGCGGATTCCCGGATCTCCCATGTGCCCGGTTGCATGCGTTGAGGAGTATTTGGCGCAGAGGGCGGCATCATGGGGGGGAACCTTGCTGAGGCACGCCGACGCCACCCCACTGACTAGGTTTCAGTTCCAGCGGGTGCTTGCAATGGCAATCGCAGCTGCGGGCTTGAAACCGTGCGAGTTTGGGACCCATTCCTTTCAGATAGGGGCTGCTACAGAGGCTACAGCCGGGGGTCTGAGTGTTGAAAAAGTGAAACAGTTGGGGTGTTGGTCCTCGAATTGTTACAAAAGGTATGTGCGGTTGCACATGTTGTGAAGCTAATGTCATGCACTCACGCTTCTTGTTTTTGTTTGGTTTACAGTTTCGCGAGCTTACGAGGCGGGGCGGACTGTGCAGTCGACCCGACACCTGGGAACCAGCGGTCAAAGATCACCGGCTGAGGAGAGAGTGGTGTGGGTCGTGGGCCACTCATACGTGAGGCATGCCGCAGACGTATTCAAAGCAGGTGACATGATTCACATGGCTGGGGAATACGGGTACAGGGTGACCTTCTACGGAAGGGGCGGGCTCTGTATTGACCAGTTTCAAACTTTTATGGAGGGTTTGTTAGGACGGACAAGGTCACCGCCATCTATAATCTTAGTGCATCTTGGGGGCAATGATTTGGTGACCACTGGTCGACGAGTACTTCTCGAGGTGATATTAGCCACAGTAAGTTGGTTGGCGAGAAGGGTTCCGGGGTGCACGATTGCATGGTCCCATATGATTCCAAGGAAGGTGTGGCGGGGGGCTAATTCTGTGTCTGCTATAAATCATTCGGTGAAGAAAGTGAATAACAAACTTGGTAGACTGTTCCGTACAAGTACATTGCATTCGATCCCTCATGGATGTATCAGGGGGGACGATATGTATCTAGAAGATGGGGTCCATTTGTCCCGGTGGGGAATTCTTTACTCATAAGAGACCTCGTAGCCTGGTTAAAGAGTTTGCAGCCATGACCTTTAAGTAGGAGTTTTTGTGGGGGGGCCGGATAGCCGGTCAACTATCCGGCCTGTGGCGGTAAGGTCATGATCGGTGAGCAGTAATTGGAAGATCCCTAGAGGTGGGGCGTCATCCATTATGGATGGGAGCGCCCGGGGGGAGGCGGCCATTGGCCCCTCAAACGGGGAGGCGGTCCCCTCTAAGGATGGGGACGCCGAAAGGGAAGGCGGCCATAGGCCCCTCCCTGGGGAGGAGGGGCTGCGGGCCCCTCCTGGGAATTTCCCGGGGCCAGGACATCTGCGACGGCAGATGTCGTAAGTTGTGTGGGGTGGGAGGGGGGTCTACGCTACCTTCTAGACACCTCACACGAGTCCTCGGACGACCACTAAGATGGCGTCGAGTTAACAGGGGGCCCCCGCTAAAGACAAGGGAAATTGGAAGTAGGCACAAAGGTACAGTTCTCTGTGCGACCACCCCTCACAAGTGAGGGGGGAGTTCTGGTATTAGGGATCTGACACCGGTTACGACCTTGCCGTTGGCCCGTAATGTTAGGATGTACAATTTCAATTTTGAGAAATGCATTTGCAGGATGTTTAGTATCGGCTAGGAGAACCTTTGTATTAGAGATGTGTTAAGGTCAGCCAATGAACATCGTAATGTGGATATGAAATTGTACATGATATGAAACTGTTATTTTAATGTTTTAATTTTGTTTCATATTTTTAATAAATACGGCCGGGAGGGTAACTCCCTCCCGCCTTCCAAAAGTTCAGAACCGTTTCCGTATTCCCATTCTTGGGGATTGTGTTGAGAGGGGGTGGCGGGTATCTCAGCCATATGGAAAGGGGTGACCACTCGGTCCCCCCGAACGTATGGTGGAGTACCCCGATCCCCCCGGGAAGCCATTTTTGGGCGGGAGGCGAGTCTCGGCTGGTATGCCCGAAGCGGCGTAGCCGGGCGCGCCTTTTTCCCGCCCAATAGAGGGTTGTCCTAGACACTGACGCCGTTAGCCACGCCCCGGAGGCGGATTGGAGGTGGGTCTACGCCCGCCCGAAGAAGGATAAAAGGAGCAACAAGCCAAGGAAGCATCCTCTTGTTCCTGTGCTCTGAAGCTGCACCTCCCCGTTGCACGTGAGCTCGAGACGGAACGAAGAGCCAATTTTGAACCCACCCACCAGCCCCTGAGGACAGCGATTTGTTTGAATAAAGTATTGTGACATGGTATTGTTTTTTCTTACAGGTTGTTCTGGATAAAGTTTGTGATTTGGTATGAAATAAAGTGATAATTTTCTTTTTCAGCATCTTTTATTCGGCAAAGTAGTTGCACCGGAGTGAACAGTGTTGTTCTGTAGAGTTTATACTTTGAATTGCTTAAGTATAATTGTCTTTTCTCCTCTTTAGTCTTAGATTGTCGTATTTATTTTGGTCGGGCGGTAAGGTCATGATCGGTGAGCAGTAATTGGAAGATCCCTAGAGGTGGGGCGTCACCCATTATGGATGGGAGCGCCCGGGGGGAGGCGGCCATTGGCCCCTCAAACGGGGAGGCGGTCCCCTCTAAGGATGGGGACGCCGAAAGGGAAGGCGGCCATAGGCCCCTCCCTGGGGAGGAGGGGCTGCGGGCCCCTCCTGGGAATTTCCCGGGGCCAGGACATCTGCGACGGCAGATGTGGTAAGTTGTGTGGGGTGGGAGGGGGGTCTACGCTACCTTCTAGACACCTCACACGAGTCCTTGGACGACCACTAAGATGGCGTCGAGTTAACAGGGGGCCCCCGCTAAAGACAAGGGAAATTGGAAGTAGGCACAAAGGTACAGTCCTCTGTGCGACCGCCCCTCACATGTGAGGGGGGAGTTCTGGTATTAGGGATCTGACACCGGTTACGACCTTGCCGTTGGCCCGTAATGTTAGGATGTACAATTTCAATTTTGAGAAATGCATTTGCAGGATGTTTAGTATCGGCTAGGAGAACCTTTGTATTAGAGATGTGTTAAGGTCAGCCAATGAACATCGTAATGTGGATATGAAATTGTACATGATATGAAACTGTTATTTTAATGTTTTAATTTTGTTTCATATTTTTAATAAATACGGCCGGGAGGGTAACTCCCTCCCGCCTTCCAAAAGTTCAGAACCGTTTCCGTATTCCCATTCTTGGGGATTGTGTTGAGAGGGGGTGGCGGGTATCTCAGCCATATGACAAATATGCAAGCAGTCTGTCCTACTATGTGATTGATTCTATACCTGTCAATGAGAGAGGGGGGACAGGATCAAGAAGCTACGCAAGCTTGAATCATGGTACATTGTAGAATTAAATTCTAAAAGCCCATATGGATTAAATATCGAAGAGGATCTGTATACGCACCTATGAGTGTGTGTGTTTGGGTGGCTGGGAGGTGTTTGACTCTGTGCATAGATGTGTGAACAGTTGATTCACTAGATGTATGGGTTCCAAACTGCATGTGGAAACAGCTGTATGGGTGATTGACTGTGTGCATGAGTGTATTGGTGAGTGAATGGATATCTCACTGCTACATGTCAAAGTAAGTACATTTGTAAAACACAGTACATGTGAGAGTTGACATATATAAATTACTGTGTATAAGAGCCAGTGAATGTGTGAGTGGCTGCATGGATCATTGAAAACTTGTATCAGTGATTGTATAAGAGAGTAAATATGTGTTAGAATATGTTTGAAGAAGTAAGGTGTGTATAACTGTATAGTTGTGGAAATGGAGGTGTGATTGATTCTTTGGATGACTGACTAGGTGTATGAGTAACTCCATGGATTAGTGACAATCTGTGAGTGTCTGTTTACACTGAGTGTATCTAAGGGTATATTAGAGTCTGAAGAGGTTCATTGTATTATCACATGAATGATGTCATCAGTGATGTTGTCAGTGATGTCATTTGAGTTGTCATCAGTGATGTCATCAGTGATGTCACTGACCATGTCATGAATGATGTAATATGTGACATCATCAGCAGTGGATTGCGGGTGCGCGATATATAGTTAGTGCAACTAACTATATATGAGAATTTCAATGGTTTTGTGTGAGTAAAATAAGGTTTTGTAAATGCTAATTACTAACTATATATGGTCTATAACCTATGGTTTTTTCAGTGAATTTTCAAGGTTTTGTAAATGCTAATTCCTAACTATGTATGGTCTATAACCTATGGTTTTTTCAGTGAATTTTCAAGGTTTTGTAAATGCTAATTCCTAACTATATATGGTCTATAACCTATGGATTTTTCAGTGAATTTCAATGGTTTTTTAATAGCAAATATCAAAAGCTGTAAAATGTATTCTTCTTTTAAAGGCAAAATATATTTTATATGTTTTTAATATAATTTTTTTATGTATATATATTTTTTTTATTATGTTTTTTTGTTTCGCTACCGGTCCGCGCACCGGGTAGCTTCCTGTTAGCTCAATTTGGTGCAGCACACCGGGAAACGTTCCGTTAGCGCAACTGCCTCATTCAAAAACAACATCGTAACGCGTCGCGTAAGCGCGACGTATCGCGTTGCCGCGTAATGCGTCTTATGACGCGCCGCGTTAGCGCACTCGGAAGTGCTCCGGAGCGCAAACCAAGGCGCGAAGCACAGCACCCCGGAAGCGCTCCGGGTGCGTAGCGGGACGCGCAACGTAAGCGTAAAAGGTCATGTGACCTGAAAATAACACTTTTCATTGGTTTAGAACATTTTTATTCCCAAATGATGAAAGCCCCCACCTTTTTTCTCACTCTGACTTTCAACTTTGTGAGAGGAAGACCTGTTTCTCATTATTCAGTAATGGCATCAGTAGTAGCTGCAGCTTGTGGACCCCCACCACCACCACAATCACCTAGGAAGGAAGGACCACCTACACAGTTTCTTCCAAATCCAGAGGAAGAGGAGGAAGAAGAGGAATAGGAGGTACAGCAGTACAGCAGAGACAATTCTTGCCTGAACAGCCCCGGCAATCTCACCACAAAGACAATTTTATTTGGCAATTTTTTTCTTTCCCTCAAGGCCAAAAAAAGGTCAATGCCCGACATGTAACATGCCTCATTTGTAAAGCAGTTCTGTCCCGAGGCACAGACAAAAAGTATAGTTTCGGAAACTATACTATGCACCGCCACATGCAGAGGTGGCATCCAATTAATTACAGTGTTGCTGAGGTGCGTCACCTCCAAGAAAACCCACCAACTCCTGCGCCAGCACCTCGACACAGGAAAGTCTATCGGGACCAGAGGCGAGGGCGACGGTCCCCAGTATTCAGAACAATTTTGCACACATAAAGCTAGTGTGCATTTATTGTGGGGCACTACTTTGTTATGGGGAGAGGAGTGTCAATTTAATGAACAGAGCATATGAAAACCACAAGTGCTCAAAACGCCCCAATAAGTAATTTTTTTTTTTGCTTCTGTTGAGCCCTTTCTAATGCCTGTTTTTCGTTGTTCCCCCTCAAAAAAAACATTTTTTTTTTTAAATTGTTCAAAAAATCCACCCAAAAAAAAATGTTCAGGAAAATAATAAAAAAAATATAAAACAACAAAAACAATAAAAAAAAGTTCTTTTCAGAACTACCTCCCATTTATAAAAAATTGCTAAAATGTTTAGCACTCTGGCAATCTCTTTTTTTTTTATTCACTTCCTGGTTCGCGCGCCGGTGCGCGAACCAAAAAAAAAAAAGGAAAAAAAAAAAAGAGTGAATTTAAGGGAAGGAGACAGAGAGAATAATGTTAAAAGAAAGACAGCTAGTGGGAGTAACACACAGATACTGTATAATAGATAATTATATAGAAAAGATGTAAGAGGGTAAAATTGAGAAAAAGAAAATAGAAAATGAAGTGAAAGAAAAAAAGAGAGTAGAAGAATAATAAACAAGAGTTACTTGGAGAATGTGAATGAATCTTCAAATTAAAAAGAAAGAGAGTAAAGGATGTGGAGTAAGAGGTAGGGATAGAACCGGACTAAAACAACAACCCTGAGGGAAGCTGTTAAAAAAAACAGTGAGTGAAAGTAAATAGGATTAAAACAAGGTGTATGATAGTGAATACGGTTAAAACATGTGGAATGACAGAGAGCAAAAACAGAAAGAAGAAAAGAAGAAGTGATAGAAAAAGAATAATTGAAGCAGCAAAAATATGTAAATAAGATAGTGTGCTTGAACTACAGGGAGAAAGCATAATGAACATCTAGTAAAAGAGTGAAGAGGCAGAGACAGTGAGAGTAAGAGAGACGGACTGAGTGAAAAGGAGTGAGGAAATGTGAGAACAGAGGGACTGACAAAAGGAGTGGAAGGAGTGGAATAAGTAAGTAATTGAAAAGGAATGAGGGAAAAAGCAAAGGAAGGAAACTGAGGGTTAAGGAAATAAAGCAGTGGAAGTAATAGAAGTTGAATGTGATAGAGATGTAAGGGAAAAAGTACTAAATACTTACTTTATAGTTGTTGTTAACTCCATCACTTATAATTTTTTTACTTTCAATCTGTGAAAGAAAGAACAAAAATTTGAAGAATATTAAAACATGTATTTAAAAAATAGAAAAGACAAGGCATAAGGTTGAAAATCATACAATTTTACAAAGAAATAAAGTTAGAGATAAACATTCAGAAAGGAAAATAAAGTAACAGTGAAAGACAGACAGAGTCAAAAAGAAATAGAAATAGAGTAAATTACTGAGAGAATAAAAAGGAGGATAGATTCAGTGACAGAAAAGAAGGATAGAAGAGAAAAATAAACTCAAGATGTGTAAGATACTAAAAGAATGTGAGTAAGGTAAACTAAATAAGGAAAGGGTGAATAAGGAAAAGAGAGTGAGGGAGAGAGGGGACAGAGAAAGTGAAGGAAAGAGTGTCAGATACAGACTGAGTGAAGCAACAAAGAAAGATAAATGAGTGAAGGTGAGTTATACTAACTGATTGCAACAAAAAAGGAGAACCCAAAAATATTTAATTTCGAAAACAAAAGGGAGAAAAGATGGAAAAGAGAAGCGAAGCGAAGCAGAGGGTCTAAAAGCTAGAAAATGGTGCATGCGAGAAAAAAAAAGCAGAGTTGGAATAAGGAAATAAAGGTTGACAGATAAGTGGAGTTAGAGAACAAGGGTGAAAGAGAATAAAGCAAAATGCAATGTGAGTATGTAAAGAGAATTGATATAAGGTAGTAAAAGACAAGTGAGCATGAGACAAGATGAGTACAAATTAAAAATCACAATACAAAATATAGAATTAATTATACATGTTAAATGGTTTATTTTTGCTGTTCTCAGAATATATCAAATTTCACAAAAAACAGTGAGTTGAAGGTATTCATCATATAACAGCGGGGGAAAAAACACAATCAAAATGATTGTGTTTAAAAAACCCATATAATATAACAAATCAGAAATCAGAACTCATCAAAAGTACACTTACTTTCCATGACGTCGAATGATATGCTATGAACAGCTTATACTCTGTTGTGCTCAAAAAAATCCGTGCCCGCCACTTTCTGAAAGAAAAGCTCTTTCTTTTTGAGTAATATGTTGGAAACAATAAATGATTTTTCGCTCTCTACCACACTTCTCCTCAAGGCCAAATCGTGTAAGAGCCATTTTAAACTCTTCGAATTCCTCAAAGCAAATCCCGTCATTTTCTTTTTCCCCGACTTTCAGAAAGAAAACGTCCAAAATCACTTTCACAATCTTGTACTAATAATATCTCCCCTTCTAGTTTACTCATGTTTCACATTTCCTATAACATTGATACCACTTACTATGAGGTACACTTACACTACCTCTATGATTTTTCCAATTTTTTCATTCTCTTGATCTCAGTTGCTAACAAAGCAATTTAAAACAACAGAGTAAATCATATCAACTCTTTGAATCATTATAGGCCAGTTATGTACCTCTATGACTACTTTACATTTTTATTTATTATGATCACTCTAATTCACAAAGCAATTTAAAACAGCAGACTAAAATTTATCAACTGCTCCAATCTTCCTTCCCTAAAAGTTTGGTTGTAAAAACACTAGGTAAGAATTTTTTAAGTCAAACGGTAAACGTTTTTTGAAAGTTAAAACAGAATCATTGCAGAATGGCCAGCCGTTTCCAGATTTTAAATAAGCTGTGTAATGTCCTGAAGTTGTTGAAGGACCGTCATGATATATAATTGCTGCAGTTACAAAAGTCCTTCCTGATATTGACAACTGCGAAGCCACAACATTTTTAATTAAAGTTGTCAATTTAGTTCCATCAGACCTACATCGTTGGAACATTAAAATGACATACTGGCCATAACTTCGTATAAATAATGTGGACAGCATTGCAGACTTACATTGACTACACTCCATGTTTTGATTGGCTGCTTTTACTAGTTTATTAAAGGATACTGATTTACTGTCAGGCAAAGTTAAATATATAAATCTTTCTGAGTCTACACTAGTAGTACTTGATAGCCTACAGTTCTCGCAGTCATGCTGCCATTGATAAGAAAGGCCAAACAGATAATCTACATCTACACCTTCATCTTGCAAAACATCAAGCATATACATTAAAAACTCCTGACAATCCTGCTGAATATTTTGAGAGAATTGCGTTTGACCTGAACATTTGTCCAAGAGATTTCGAATTTCAGACACACTTTCTATTTTTCTTCTATCAGTGCTACATTTCTCTAACACAGAATTTAACAAACAGCAAAATCTTTGATCCGAATTGACCACAATCTGTTCTTTTAATGTTTCTAGAGAAAATACAACATTAACCACTACATTAGGATAGCAGTTGACACCAGAACTATTTTCAAATTGAAAACCAACAACATCTTGAACAGCATCCATTTTCTTTCTGCTTACAATTTTGGGTTCATCAACTTTTCGTGTTTTTGCTACAACCTCCCTACTATTGGTTACATTTCTTCATTTCCGGCCTTCCACACGTTTTTCAAACAAAGGATATTGAGGCAAACGTGGCGCATACTCTCTTCTTAACCTATTGTATTCCTTAACAAAATCTAGATCTGCACAAATGTTTGTCTCATCACACTCAATCAAGTACAATCCAGATAAAGTTCTGACTCGTGATAATGCCACATAAGCCATACCCTCCTTGAACACAGAACTGCCAATATTCACCAAAGCACTGTCTACACTTAAACCTTGCGATTTATGGATTGTCACCGCATATGCCAAGCAAACAGGAAACTGCTTACGGCGAACATATAAGTCTTTAACAAGCAAAAACCAAGCAGAGCAACGACCAATTTGCTGTACATCCTCAATGCCATCAAATTTAATTTTTATAAATTCAATTCCATCGCTATTTCTGCATTTCTCAAAATCAACAACATTACCCATTGATCCATTTACCAGACCTCTTTCAACATTTAAATTCCTTCTTAAAATGATACGGCAATTTAAGCACACATTCAGAGTCTTTTCAAAACCCGAAGTTTTAGATATAGTCTTCTCTAATGAATCCAATTTAGATTTCAAATTTTCAGACAAAATAATTGTTGCTCCCATGTGCTCAATTCTGTCAATAGCTTCCAGTTTCACTATGTCTTGGTTTTCTAAACTCAACATTTTGTTGTTGAAGATGGAACATTCTTGCAGAGTTGGCATCAAACATATCCCAATATTCTTCTCAGTAATTTTCTGAAAAATATTCTCTGGCAGAACGTCTTCATCTGGATACAAATTTGACAATAATCGTGCATGTAAAGCTTCCTTCCCATGCTCGGTCACTTTTCCGATTCTAACATCTTGTAGAATATTCTTATAATCTTCATCCTTCGCCTAACGCATATTTTCACGCAGTTCAGCATAATTGAAGTTTAACCATATATTAACGTTGCCAATGCTCCCTAGGCACTTCCTGGTATCTTCATGCGTAAGTAGTTTAAACACTGGTTGTCCTTTCACTGGTGTCAGCTGCAGAAGATCACCGAAACAAGGATGTGTTTGCCACCAAATAACACATCATACTCTGTTTTAAGAACTTCTTGCATTCTCAAATGCACAAAGGCAAGCATGACATTGGAAACCATGCTTACTTCGCCAATGATAAGAAGTTTCATCTTCTTTAGGACTCTTGAAACTTCACAACAAGCATCTCCAGATAACTTGTGGTATTGTAATTTGTTATCATGCTCCACTGGCAGCATCAGTAGACGATGCAAAGTAATACCTTTAATGTTATGTGCTGCCAGTCCAGTTGGAGTGGTGACAACACAAGACAGCGATGACTCAGTCCTTTTCTGCAAATAACATGAAATTGCTTTAATGAGGAAACTTTTTCCAGTTCCTGCTTCTCTGCTCACGTACAGTCGGACAGGCTTCAACGACGTACATGAGCCCTCTTTCTTCTAATGACTTAATCCATGATCAATTTGGTTGGTAACTTCGTCATATATTTTCCTCTGCTCAATGTTGAGTTCTCTTTCCAAATCTTCTAAGTTAACCGCATCCTCCTGAGCATGTGCTATGGCTCTTTCCGCTTCAATCATGGCAGTGGCAGCTTCATTTTCGATAACTGGTCCTCCTAGTGGATCCTGACTCAATGAAGTGGAACTCTGACTGTCCTGAGAACTGTCTCTAGCAATCTCGGCTGCAATTGTTGCTTCCTGCTCGATTTCTGCATTCAACATTTCTAGATATTTTGGAAAAACAGGACATTCTATGGACTCCTTGGCTGCATTGAAAGAATCTTCATAACAGAGGAAATCTCCAAGCAGTTCCTCTTCTGCACGCCAAGGCTTGAAAAGTTGCAAAAGAGCTAAATAGAAAAACTCTTTTCTTTCAGGAGATTTGCAACTCAATTTTCGATGATTTACCAATTGGCATTTTCTTTGCCTGACCAGACATCCCTCACTTCCAATTACAGCATACACTCCTTTATCAATATCTTCTTTGATGTTCCTCTTGAATATGTAATTTTGTAGAACCTCATACAGACAAACATTCTCGAGGTGACTGCTTCTATTTGGATAATATGTATCCAACATGTTGGTCTTCAAAATATCTGTACTGTTTGGCTCTTTCTCCGCCAAATACTCAATTTCCCGTACAGGTTTCAGAACTCGATTACGTGTTGCAGCAAGACCAAGACTCACCCAAATTATACTCCTAGATTTGGCATAAAGACTTGCTGAAGATAACCGGTCAGAACATTCGTATGCTCTGATTTCTCGATGCGACAACATCTTTAGACTGAAACTGTACAACTTCTTACTGAGGCTCTTTTCATGTGAAATGTCATCCCATATATCCTTCAGTTCTGTCTTTTCTTTTTTTGTGATATAAGACGTCCCATACCGAGCCACAGCCATACAGTTGTCAGCCACAAACTGTATATCAATGTTAGCATTCCACATGGACAAAATCACTGGGTTGTAGTCGTTGATGTACTTGGACTCTTCTTTTCTTTTTAAATTGTATGTATTTTTGGGTGATTTCCTCGTCACATTATGTCGCAGCGAAGACATCAAATTGTTCACTCTTCCTTTAGATATCACTGATCGTGGAAACCCAAAACGACATTTTGTATAGAACTTGTTCTTGTTTCTGAATTTACGACGACAGTACTTTCCACAACGATGGTTTTGAAAGCGTAAAACTTGTTCTCCTAAACTTTTGTCTTCCTTTGTCTTTGGAACAGCACATGTAGAATACTGTTCTATGAAACTCATCACTAAGTCATCCGGATCTGTTCCAAATTTGGGTGCATCTTTGATCCATAGCAGCATATGTATATGAGGAGCACCTCTTGCTTGATACTCCTTTCTCCAGAAGAAATCCAACACCTCTCCAAGAGGTGGATTTTTCTTGTTCGTAATGAAAGACATCATAGCTTCAAATCTATGATTGAAGTACCTGCATACATTGACTGGATCCAAAGAGCACAGTTCTCCGGGTGTCTTGAATTCGATATTTTTCAATGTTTCCATTTGCCTCTCGTAGAAATTCAAGTAAGTCTTCCCAGCCATACTCGGCACAGCTGAGAGTGAGGAACCATGTGGGAGTTCCTAAGTTCCTCAGCATACATTTTAAGTCACCATGAATACGGTACCAATACTCATTAGTACCACGCTGACATGCCATGAGATTAATCAGGTGAGAATCCAAAATACTGTCTTGCACATTGACTTTATCCATAAACTCCCTTGCCGAGATATTTTGCAGCTGTACACCACTTTTCAGGTTGTTGTTCACTGCATAAGACAGTCCAGACAGATCACTTTCATACAGTAGATGAAACAAATAGGGAATGCATTGACGAAACCTAGGATCTTCTGCATACAATCGTAAAGTCCGGTATTCAGAAGCAGGAATTTGATCAGGTCGCTCATCATATCTTTCTCCTCGACCTGTTGGAAATAACTGTGGGAAACACCGAGCTTCCAAACTTTCCTCCCAAACACTAATGGGACTCCCTTTGGCTTGTTTCATTTGAAACAACTCAATAGCATTTCCCATGACTTCTTTAGAATGCAAAGGATGAACACTATAATGTTCATATATTTCTTCATTTTTAGAGGCATCTACTTTCTCTATTTGTCCAGCACACAAATCGCTGTCCTCTTCTTCACTTAGTTCGTCTTCTGCAACACATACATTCTTGTAGTACTCATTGTTTTTCATCAAATACAACGTTGCCTTTTTGACTTTCTTAACATCCACTAAATCTTGCCAGATTTTCTTACTTTTTGTCGGAACCCCATTAACTAGGATAACCAGAGGTTCCTCTTCCACTTTGTCTACACCAATTGTATCAATATTTTTCTTCAAATCCAGAGGCAAATAAACAACTCTTCCCTTTAATCCTCTCTGTAAATCTGAAGGAGGCAATTTCCCTGTCTTAGGCTCCATTCGAACAATAGCCTGAAAAGGATGGACACTTTGAATCAAAATAGATTCATAAGTATTTAAATCCTTCAGTTCAGAAGGAATGTCAACCAATTCCAGATTATTATGAACCGCTCTAGCAGGCATCCGGTTTTGATTTAATTTGTTAAAACAATAAGTACACATATATTATATATAAGAAACTACATTACCATTACCATTTTACACATACGTTGATCTGATCCCAAATCAAAACAATTTTCTACCTTCAAGTATGTTGCAAAATCCTTCCATTCACTATTGTTTTCCATTTCACTTTTTGTATATAAATCCATTAACTTAGTCTGATTCTTATAATAAGTCCGTCGACAACACACACAAGTGAAATTAGGCCTCTCACTTGATTTCACCATAAACGTGGAAATTTCCTTGTGAAACTTATCTGTACTGGAAATCTGTACACTCTCTTCCACATTACCTTCTTCTACTGGGTCAATTTCAACATTGTTCTCTTTACTAGCAAAGTAACAAAACTCAATTTCTTCACAAATATTCTTCACATCTACTTCAGAACCATGCAAAAGAGCAGTGCTTAATTGTTTTAGCATAATTGCTGTACTCTTAGCATAATGCAACATTCTAACTAATTTCCTTACTTTATTATGATGCACTGCTGGCATCCTGAAATGATGAAAAACACTCTGGCATACTCTCATGGAAAGACAAGCCAGTGAATGACCATGCAAACCTGTCACTTCTCTCACTCTGCAAGGATCTAATTCTTGCAACAACTTCATTTTCTGTTTTAAACTTTTCTTATTAAATGTCCGTACAGAATCACAAAGGAAATTGATGGAATCCTGTCACACACTGCAAATACTATACTACAGGTGTACACTGGTCCCTTAGGACGTCTTCCTAAAACTTCATTACCTAACACCTCTTCTGCCTCTGTTGACACAAGTTTTTCTTTTTCAACCGGACAACCGTCTTTCACCTCATATGCTGAACCACTGGTGTCAACTGCATGCACCAAATCATTGTCCTGGAAATAACTCTCCTCATTAAAAATGCCTCACAACTTGAACTATGCATCCATTCTCCTGAAAAAACTTCACAAAAATTAGTACGATTTACAGTTCTCTTCCATCTACTATTTGATTTGAAATCATAAATTGCCTTGTTTAGTTTCCTAATTCTATTGATTATCAAAATAAATAACTTTCGCTTAATTTCGAAAGCCTGATCAATATTTTTCTCTACATTTTTCTTTCTCTTATAAAAAGCCACTTTCTGTTGAACTTTCTTAATATTTTTTAACAAATTGCCAATTATCCTGTTGCGGAACATTCGTCTACGAATGTCCCTAAACAGATTTTTCCTTCTACTACCATGCACAGAGTTATCTCCTGCTCTAGCAGTAACATTTTTGAGGGGCCTTTCCTTCCCGTTTAAATTGGCTCTCTTCTTCTGGACTATATGGCTGAGATACCCGCCACCCCCTCTCAACACAATCCCCAAAAGGAGGGAAACCGGAAACAGTTCTTGAAGTTTTTGGATGTGGGAGGGAGTGACCCTCCCGGCCGTATTTATTAAAACAAAAAATTAAAACATTAAACGTTTCATATTATGTACAATTTCATTATCACATTGCGATGTTTGGCTAACCTTAACATATTCTCTAATACAGAGGTTCTCCTAGCCGAACTAGCATCCTACAAAAACATTCTCTGGAAACACTGAAATTGTACATCCTAACGTTTAAGGGCCAACGGCAAGGTCATAACCGGTGTCAAGATCCCTAACCAGACTTACCCCTCCCACTTGGGAGGGGCGACAGCACAGAGGCTTACCTCAAGTGCAACTACTAACAATTTCCCTTGACTTGACGGGGGCACTTAAGACTCGACGCCATTTAAAGGTCGTTCGAACACTTGTGTGTGGTATCTAGAAGGTATCGTGGACCTCTCCCCACCCCACACAACTTACCGCATCTGCCGTCGCAGATGACACTGGCCCCGGGAAATTCCCCAGGAGGGGGCTGTAACCCCTCCTACAAAGGAAGGGGCCTTGACCGCCTTTCCTTTACTTTCGGCGACCCGCCCTTAGACGGGACCGCCTCCCCATTGAGGGGCCAATGGCCACCTCTCCCGAGCGCTCCCATCCGTGTTGGGTGACGCCCACTCATAGGGATCTTCTAATTAGTGCTCACCGATCATGACCTTACCGCCTACCAAAAAATAAATACGACAATTCTTACTCAAACCTATGAAAACATTGGTCGCTACGACCGAAAGAGCATGCTTAAAATGTAACACTACATCAAATCATTTTAATCGTAACAACCTACACGATATTCACCATTCTTTATTATGATCAACAAACTGTTACTTCCACAGCCTGTAAACGAAACGGAAAACATACTTATAAAATTCACTTTATTGCACAACAACTTGCTGTCCTCAGGGGCTGGTGGGTGGGTCAAAATTGGCTCTTCGTTCTGTCCCGAGCTCACGTGTAGCGAGGAGGTGCAGCTTCGGAGCACAAGAACAAGAGGACGTCTTCTGGTCTTGCGTCTCTTTTTATCCGTCTTCGGGGCGGGCGTAAACCCGCCCCTGCCTGCCCCTAGGGCGGGGCTGGCTACGTCGGTGTCTAGGCCAGCCCACTCTAGGGCGGGAAAAAGCGCGCCCTGGCTACGCCGCTTCGGGCATACCAGCCGAGACGCGCCTCCCGCCCAAAAATGGCTTCCCGGGGGGATCGAGGCACTCCGCCATACGTTCGGGGGGACCGAGTGGTCGCCCCTTTCCATATGGCTGAGATACCCGCCACCCCCTCTCAACACAATCCCCAAAAGGAGGGAAACCGGAAACAGTTCTTGAAGTTTTTGGATGTGGGAGGGAGTGACCCTCCCGGCCGTATTTATTAAAACAAAAAATTAAAACATTAAACGTTTCATATTATGTACAATTTCATTATCACATTGCGATGTTTGGCTAACCTTAACATATTCTCTAATACAGAGGTTCTCCTAGCCGAACTAGCATCCTACAAAAACATTCTCTGGAAACACTGAAATTGTACATCCTAACGTTTAAGGGCCAACGGCAAGGTCATAACCGGTGTCAAGATCCCTAACCAGACTTACCCCTCCCACTTGGGAGGGGCGACAGCACAGAGGCTTACCTCAAGTGCAACTACTAACAATTTCCCTTGACTTGACGGGGGCACTTAAGACTCGACGCCATTTAAAGGTCGTTCGAACACTTGTGTGTGGTATCTAGAAGGTATCGTGGACCTCTCCCCACCCCACACAACTTACCGCATCTGCCGTCGCAGATGAAACTGGCCCCGGGAAATTCCCCAGGAGGGGGCTGTAACCCCTCCTACAAAGGAAGGGGCCTTGACCGCCTTTCCTTTACTTTCGGCGACCCGCCCTTAGACGGGACCGCCTCCCCATTGAGGGGCCAATGGCCACCTCTCCCGAGCGCTCCCATCCGTGTTGGGTGACGCCCACTCATAGGGATCTTCTAATTAGTGCTCACCGATCATGACCTTACCGCCACAGGTCCGGATAGTTGACCGGCTATCCGGACCCCCCACAAAACTCCTACCTAAAGGTCATGTTTTAACGATTTTAACCAGGCTAAGAAGTTTCCTATGAGTAACTCATTCCCCACCCTTGACAAATGCACACCATCCCCCAAATACATACTGTCATTGTTAATACAACTATGTGAGATCGAATGCAATGTCTTGGAACGGAACAACCTACTCACTTTATTATTCAGTTTTTTAACAGAATGATTCAAAGCAGGGATCGAGATAGCCCCCCGCCACACTTTTCGTGGGATCATATGAGACCACGCAATTATGCACCCCGGAACTCTCCTCGCTAACCAACTTACCGTGGAAAGCATAGCCTCCAGGAGAAGTCGTCTACCGGTGGTGACCAAATCATTGCCCCCCAAATGCACTATGACTATGGACGGCGGTGACCTCATCCGCTCTAACAAACCCTCAAAGAATGCTTGAAACTGGTCAATACAGAGACCGCCTCTTCCGTAGAAGGACACTCTGTACCCGTATTCCCCAGGTATGTGAATCATGTCACCTGCTTTGAATACGTCTGCGGCCCGTCTCACGTATGAGTGGCCCACGACCCACACCTCCTTTCTCACAGCCGGTGATGTGCGACCGCTGGCCTGGTGTTGGGTCGACTGCACAGTCCGCCCTGCCGCGTAGGCTTGCGCAACTGAAAACAAACAAAAGACAAGAAGCGTGAGTACATGATTACAGCTTTACAACATGTGCAATCGCACATACCTCTTATAACAATTGGAGGACCAACGCCCCACTCGTTTCACTTGTTCTACATTAAGACCCCTGGCTGTAGCTTCAGTGGCAGCCCCTATTCGAAAGGAATGGGTCCCAAATTCGCCCGGGTCCAAGCCCGCTGCGGCAATGGCCATTGCAAGCACCCGCTGAAACTGAAACCTCGTCAGCGGGGTGGCGTCTGCATGCCTCAACAATGTCCCCCCCCATGATGCCACCCTTCGTGCTAGGTAATCCTCTAAACACTGTACCGGACACATGGAGGACCCGGGGATCCTGCGAATGATCGTGCAGTCCCCCCTCCCATCTTGATCGGTCTTGGACCTGAGAAAGGAGACAATCATCGCATCGCCCCTGATCTGAACATGTTCCCTGCACAAGCCCCCCGCCACATCCTGTTTGTTCCTTGCAACCAGCTCACTTATTCTCATAGCCCCGTGAAATGCCAGCGTAAATGCAGTCCGGAACAAACAGGTCTCGAAAGGAGACGAACATGTGTTAGGGAGTGTGGCCAGTAACTGGGACAACCTATCCAGACCTATCGGTCGTCTTACGTCTACTCTGCGACCCTCTAGGCGTTGCCAACCACGCAGCGCCTTTTGTACTGAAAAAGACGCTGTCGGGTCCTGGATGCCATGGGCCCTGGCAACAAAGGAAATGGCGGCACGATGCCTTTGGGCCGTAGCCACCGACTTCCCAGCCCTACGTAAGGACATCAGAAAATGTACTACCCACTCTTCCTGACCCCAAAGTCCCCCTCTCTCAGCCCCCAAAAAGGCTAAATAGGCCTGAAACGCCCCTTCATATGCCTTCCTTGTCCTGGGTGCTAGACTCTCTCCCACGAGATGACGAAGTTCGGGGCACCGAGAGACCAGAGAGCTTCGGGGAAGGGTGCCGGCTCTGGGTCCGCTGAAGGAAGGAAACCCGAGAAAGCCTGCATGTGAAAACGAGACAGTGCATCAGCAGCCTGATTCATCACCCCCGGGACATGTTTTGCTCTGAAAACCACGTTCAGTTGCATACACAGTAAGACAATTTCTTTGAGCAGCCTCAAAATCAATTTACAACGGGCTGCCTGGCTATTGATGCATTCTACAACGGTCATATTGTCGGACCAGAACACGACAGAATGATCTCTGAACCCTTCAGGCCAGGTTCTCAGAGCCACCAGAATGGGAAATAGTTCAAGGAAAGCAATATTACTCGTCAGCCCCATCTCGTGCCACCATGGGGGCCACCTTTGTGCAGACCATTTTGTGCCGAAGATGGCGCCAAAGCCTATGCTTCCTGCTGAATCTGTCCATAGCCCAAGCTCTTCGGAGGACACGGCTGGCTTGTTCCAGATGACTCGACCATTGAAGTCCGCCAAAAATGCTAACCAAATTCGCATGTCCTGGCGGACCTCAGCCGATAACCTCGTACGATGATGACCCTCCTTTAGGCCAACCATCGCTTGGGCAATTGAGCGGGAAAAGGGGCGGGCCATTGGGATCACCCTCAAGGCAAAGTTCAACTTTCCCACCAATTGTTGCAACTGATGCAGTGTAACCTTAGATGCATTTAAACATACTTGGAGGGCTGTCCTGAATTTCAACACTTTGATAGCTGGTAAACGGAAACACCCCTCCCTTGAGTCCAACTCGATCCCCAAAAACTCGAGGCAAGTCGTGGGACCCATAGTTTTACCCGGTGCCAATGGCACGCCACACTGACCCATCAACACACAGAATTCAGCTAAGGCCTGGGCACATTCGGAATTTCCGGCGGGACCAAGGAACAGAAAGTCGTCAAGGTAGTGCATTACATTTCGGAAACCCGTTTTCTTAGTGAACACCCATTGCAGGAAAGTACTGAATTTCTCAAAATAAGCACATGATATAGAGCATCCCATTGGCATACACCTATCCATGTAAAATGACCCCTGAAACCCGAATCCCAGAAGACGCTGGTCGTCTGGGTGTACCGGGAGCAACCGGAACGCTGACTCGATATCTGATTTCGCCATCAACGTCCCGGGCCCCAGGCGATTCAAGATGGCTACTGCCTCATCAAACGATGCGTATCGCACCGAACAAACTTCTGGATCAATTGCATCGTTCACCGAAAGACCATGTGGAGCAGACAAATTATGGATCAAACGAAACTCACCTGGGTCCTTCTTGGGGACCACCCCTAACGGAGAACAGACAAAATCCGGTACCGGGGGTACACTAAACGGGCCGGCGACCCGTCCCCGGCTAACCTCTTTCTGAATCTTCTCTTGCACTACAGATGTATGTTGTAAAACGGACAGTTGATTTTTGCACGTCCCTACACCCTGAAAGTCCCCCACCGGGATGCGGAAACCATGTGTAAAACCGTTCCGCAGCACCCCGGCAGAAGTACGATCCGGGTATTCGCTGAGCCAGGGAATCATTGCCAAGGTATCAATCGGGGTTGGTAAAGGCGCCCCTCGGACTATCTTAGACCTGTTTGGCGCCTCCCTTACCCCCATTCTCACTCGTTCTGGCTCTGCACGATGACTCAGGATGGGACGACCCACAAGTACTACATTCGTGTTTGAATTTACAAGTTCCCGGAGGCCTGGTACATTTCCCTTTGTTGAAATTAAAACAGAAACCCTTTCTCCCTGTACTGCCTGCGGGTCTCGAATTATCGTCGGTGCTCGTACTTGGTCGAAAGGGCGTCCCCACATTTTGGCGGGAGTAATCAACAACATTGCTCCCAACCAATGGCATTTTTAACATTCCTGATTCCTTCATTTTATCCCATGTCACAGAATCGTAACAATCCCAAGTCAAACTCTTGTTATGCTCCTTTTCTTTCCTGAACAGATTGTCATAACAGAACCAATGGTTACCTTGATACGCTGTCGAGTAACCCATAATTCGTGATTGATAAATGGGAAATTCGGGAAGCAACTCGGGCCTACGTTCCCCCAAAATCGATGTAAAAATACCCCACGCATTGCCCCAGTTGCCAATATTCTCATTTACCTTAAAGGCGGCCATTTTTGCGCGCCAAACACTTGGATGCATTAAGTCCTTCTGACTCTTGACATGCTCTACCTCATAATGATCGACAAGCAGGGAGAATATATTCACGTATTCCCCCGCCCAAATCTTTTCTTTTACTGCTAAAGGAACATGCTGCCCCAATCTTTCTCTACGAGAGGGTGCTGACTCGTCCCTTGCGATCGGCAATGGCCGCTTACCTGAACCGGATGCTGCTTCTGCCACTTGTGGCTTTTCTATCACTGCTACTGGTGCGGCCACCTTGGCTACTTCTTTCTCCTTACGCAGCTTTCTTATCAGCGCCTGTGCCTCGGCAGCCGTGGCGCCCCCAGTACTATCGCCCAACCATGCTGCTAGCTGTGCTGCCAGCTCGGGGGGCATATCCTCGTTGGTTGTCGGGGTGATGACAACGGGGATTGGATTCCCCTCCATCGGTAGCGGGGTCGGCACCTCGAGCGGGGCAGAGGGAGCCGGGACATCGCCCCCGGCTGGAACCCTTCTCGGCCTCTTAGGTCTCCCTCCAGCCGGTGGTTGGCCCGATCCCTCCTCACCGTCTCGCTCCGCCAGCCGCTTCTTTATGTCGGACATATCCTTACAAAGGGCCCGAACCATCTGCTCAGTCGTCATTCTCTTTGCGCCTTTCTTGGGCATCTCTCCGACGAAGTATCTAGAAGACAAAGAAAAAGATCAAAACGCTCAAAATTGGCTCTTCGTTCTGTCCCGAGCTCACGTGTAGCGAGGAGGTGCAGCTTCGGAGCACAAGAACAAGAGGACGTCTTCTGGTCTTGCGTCTCTTTTTATCCGTCTTCGGGGCGGGCGTAAACCCGCCCCTGCCTGCCCCTAGGGCGGGGCTGGCTACGTCGGTGTCTAGGCCAGCCCACTCTAGGGCGGGAAAAAGCGCGCCCTGGCTACGCCGCTTCAGGCATACCAGTCGAGACGCGCCTCCCGCCCAAAAATGGCTTCCCGGGGGGATCGAGGCACTCCGCCATACGTTCGGGGGGACCGAGTGGTCGCCCCTTTCCAAAACATGTTCTGTAGTGATACTTTTTCGTCTGCAAATGTTTCTTAAAAAAGATTTTGTTGTCTTACCCGGAGTTTTTTTGGTGACTTGACAAGTTTTTATTGTAGAGGACTGCTGCAAAGATTTACCAAGGTGGGGTGTAAGTCGCTTTGCTTCTTTTCTTTTTCTTTGCCTTGAGGGCATTTTTGAATTTTTCAAAAGATCTTGAATTGAATCTGTGGTAAATTTAAAAAAAAAATGTTATTAACCACTATTACCAAACAGTAAACCAATAACAGCAAGCAAACAATTAACACACTAGTTGTCAATTCTACCTACGGTAATTTAGCAGCATAGACAAATGTGAAACCCAGAAATAGTACCAATGGAATGCTTCTACAATAATTTGCTTACTGGATGTGTTTAAAATCGTTTCTTGAAGTCACTTAGGTTTCAGAATATGTACTGCTAGAGTTTCATAGCCAGTATGGGGCATATTTACAAAGCCTTTGAGCCATTTTAAGTCAAAAAACACATTTTTAAAACACATCAAGTAAGTATATTATTCTCCCAGATTCATGGGGGAAGTGACTTAAAATGGCCTAACACACATGGGGGCGTATTTACAAGGCCCTTGCACCACTTTTGCGTCACTATTAACATGGGGAAAATGACGTGAAAGTGACTCAAAGGCCTTGTAAATATGCCCCATGCTGGCTATGAAACTCTGATTCAGAAAAGGGGGGAAAGGGGGGGGGAAGGGGGTGGTGATGAACAGAATGTCTGAATTAAGCAGACCACTCTTACCCAGTCCAAATATCGGGGCTTGTTCCATCACCGTTTTTTAGCTCACTGCACCATCCCAGCTCAGAACCTGGCTACATGCAAATTAGTCTGCTCCTGTCCCAGTGCATGATGGGAACAGGGCAAACCAAACTACCAAGCGAATTCTTATACTGGGAAGGAAACAAGCTTCCGGGGACCGGTTTCTGGCATTTCAGCCGTCGTCGGCCCAACTTGCTTGAATCCTGATGGTGCAATGAGCAAGGGAATCACATCTGAGTATACCCTTCCACGCTTATGGTGGACAAAATGATTCAGAAAAGGGGGTGGTGATGAATCATTTTGAACCAAAATGTGGAAATCAAGTGGATTGGCCAGAGAGGATTGAGCCGTCACCAATTGATACCATTGGTGAAAACCTTTTTGCATTTGCCAAACCCTGACCTCATAATAGTGAACTGTGGAGGAAATGATTTGGGCACTTTGACTGGGGTAGGTCTGGAAATGCTTTTAAAGGACACCTTTGAGCAATTGATGGCACTTTTTCCTCAAACTGCCTTGGTATATTCCAATATATGCCAAAGACAGAAATGGAGGTGGTCCATTCAATTTTGTCCACAAATTGAGAAAGCGAGGAAGCATGTAAATAAGTCTGTTTCAGCTTACATGAGAGACCATGGAATGGGCTCCATCTACAACAATAACTTGCGTTACTACATGCAAGATATCTACAGAGGAGATGGTGTGCACTTCTCAGATGAGGGGAACAGAGTTTTCATCCAGAATTTAAGACTGTGTATTGGTACCTACTTATAAGTACCTAAATCTTCCAAAGACCCAAAAGCTCTTTTCAGAGCTACCCTAACTATGATCACTCTAAAAAAATTTGAATGTAACTTTTTTTTTACAAATTTTCACGATTTACGGTTTCCGGAGCGCTACCCGGTTCGCGCACCGGGCGCTAACCGCGTGAAAATTTGAATTTTTTTCTTTTTTTGGGCATATATGGGCCTCCTCATCCACCCTCTCAAAATCTAGGGGGTCAGGATATGTCTCCCTTGCCCCCTTTACACAATCCCAGCATTGTTTATCATCCATCTTGTGTCCAAATTAGACCTTAACGCAAGATGGCAGACTCCCGTTACGCTACCGGTAAGCTACCCGGTTCGCGTACCGGGTAGCGCTTACACCGCGAAAAATCGAACATTTTTTATTTTTTATTTTTTTGCCCTGCGGGCCCTTTAATAGCCCCCACATCAATCCTAGGGGGTCAGGAGGGGTCTACCTTGCCCCCTTTTATTCATTTCCCCCTTCGTTTATTTCCACCTCTTGTCTCTCGATCCTACCGAGAGACAAGATGGAGGCCGCTCCGAACTGTTTAGAATGTTCACAGTCACCGGGGAGCCAATCCGCTTCTCCTCGTGAAGTTCCGTTACGCGTCTGGTACGCGAACCGGGGCGCTAACCGGGACGCTGTCACAGATATATATATTTTTTTGAACTAAAATACTCAAAATCCACTGGAGCACATATCTTGAACCTAGCAAAGGCACATCGGACTACTGAAAATTCTATGTCTAATAACTTTGGCGTTTGTGGACGGAATTGGCTGAAATTTTCAGGAAAATGGCACATTTTGTTTCTGAGCAGCCCTTGAAAATTTGGAGGGGGTTCGTCAAGGGGGGCCGAGAAAAAAGGGGGGTCCCAAAACGCGTTTTTCCCATTCATTTTTCCATAGGGCGGTTGGCCTCACTTTTAGCTCGAACGGCTGAATGGATTTGCACGAAACTTGGCAAAATTGTAGGGACTGTTAGCCCGATGTGCCTTTGCTAGGTCTAAATATATGTGCTCCAGTGGATTTTGAGAAATTAACGTTCAAAATAAGATATATATCTGTGACAGCGCTCCGGGCAGCGCTCCGGTTCGCGTACTTTTCGCGCAACGGAACTTTGCGAAGCGAAGCTGATTGGCTCTCCGGTGTCTGTCAACATTCTAAACAGTCCGGAGCGGCCGCCATCTTGTCTCTCGGTAGGATCGAGAGACAAGAGGAGGCCAAAACAAAGGGAGAAATAAAGGAAAGGGGGCAAGGTAGACCCTTTCTGACCCCCTAGGATTGATGAGGAGGATATTATAGAGCCACGCGGGGCAAAAGAAAAAAAAATTGCGATTTTTCGCGGTAGAGGTGCTTCCCGGTACGTTAACCGGGCAGCTAACCGGCAGCGTAACGGGAGTCCGACATATTGTGTTTTTGGAACGTTTGTGATATGTGCACGTGTGGATTTTGTCTAATTAAGGTTAAAAAAATATATATCTTTAAGCGTGCTCTGGCGCGCTTACGTTACGGGTTTTGTTTGCGCTGCAGAGACGATACGTCATGGTTATGCGATGCATCATGAGGCGTCTCACGGGCTACGTGATACGTCACGTAATAAAGAATATATTTTACAGCTATAGATATTAGCTTTTAAAAAACCAATTAAATTCACTGAAAAAACCATAGGTTATAGACCATATATAGTTAGGAATTTGCATTTACAAAACCTTGAAAATTCACTGAAAAAACCATAGGTTATAGACCATATATAGTTAGGGATTAGCATTTACTAAACCTTATTTTACTCGCACAAAACCATTGAAATTCCATATATAGTTGGTTGCACTAACTATATATCGCGCACCCGCAATCCACTGCTAATGATGTCACATATTACATCATTCATGACATGGTCAGTGACATCACTGATGACATCACTGATGACATCTCAAATGACATCACTGATGACATCACTGATGACAACACCCAGTGACTGTATGTTTCTGTAAAGTTAAAATATGTCTTACATATTGAAGAATGAGTGGATGTATAAGTGTCTGGATGAAGGATTTAGTAGGTGCATGACTGACTGTATGAGAGAATGATTAAATGTGTCTCACTGAGTGCATGGGTTAGTGACTAAACTGTCTTAATTTGGCAATCATTATATATGTTGTTCTGTAAACTGCTGCATGTTTAAATCAGTAGCTATATGAGTAACTATATGGGTTATTGAATGGTTGCCCAAGTATTTGTATGGGAGACTGAGTATGTGTGTGGGTGGCTGGGAGGTGTATGACTCTGTGCATAGATGTGTGAGCAGTTGATTCACTAAATGTATGGGTTCAAAAGTGCATGTGGAAACAGCTGTATGGACAGTTGACTGTGTGCATTAGTGTATTGGTGAGTGAATGGATATCTCAGTGCTACATGTCAAAGTAAGTACATATGTAAAACACAGTCCATGTGAGAGTTGACATATATAAATAACTGAACATAAGAGCCAGTGAATGTGAGAGTGGCTGTATGGATCATTGTGAACTTGTATCAGGGATTGTATAAGAGAGTAAATATGTGTTAGTATATGTTTGAATAAGTAAGGTGTGTATAACTGTATAGTTGAGGAAATGGAGGTGTGATTGATTTTTTGCATGACTGACTAGGTGTGTGAGTAACTCCATGGATAAGTGACAGTCTGTGAGTGTCTGTTTATACTGATTGTATCTAAGGTTATATTAGAGTCTGAAGATGTTCCTTGTATTATCACATAAATGATATCATCAGTGATGTGATCAGTAATGTCAAATGAGATGTCAGTGATGTCATCAGTGATGTCATTTGAGATGTCATCAGTGATGTCATCAGTGATGTCACTGACCATGTCATGAATGATGTAATATGTGACATCATTAGCAGTGGATTGCGGGTGCGCGATATATAGTTAGTGCAACTAACTATATATGGAATTTCAATGGTTTTGTGCGAGTAAAATAAGGTTTAGTAAATGCTAATCCCTAACTATATATGGTCTATAACCTATGGTTTTTTCAGTGAATTTTCAAGGTTTTGTAAATGCAAATTCCTTACTATATATGGTCTATAACCTATGGTTTTTTCAGTGAATATATATATATCTATATATCTATATAAATATATATATATATATATATATATATATATATATATATATATATCTATCTATATATATATATATATATATATATATATATATATATATATATATATATATATGTATATATGTATATATCTATATATATATATATATATATTCACAGAAAAAACCATAGGTTATACTCCATATATAGTTAGGAATTTGCATTTACAAAACCTTGAAAATTCAATGAAAAAACCATTGGTTGTAGGCCATATGTAGTTAGGGATTTGCATTTAGAAAACCTTATTTTACTCGCATAAAACCATTGAAATTCCATATATAGTTATAAGCGCTAACTATATATCGCGCACCCGCAATCCACTGCTGATGATGTCACATATTACATCATTCATGACATGGTTAGTGACATCACTGATGACATCACTGATGACATCTCAAATGCCATCACTGATGACATCACTGATAACATCTCATTTGACATGACTGATCACATCACTGATGATATCATTCATGTGATAATACCATGAACCTCTTCAGACTCTAATATAACCTTAGATATAATCAGTGTAAACAGACAGTCACTCATCCATGGAGTTACTCACACACCTAGTCAGTTATGCCAAAAATTAATCACACCTCCATTTTCTCAACTATACAGTTATACACACCTTACTTATTCAAACATATACTAACACATATTTACTTTACTCTCTTATACAATCTCTGATACATGTTCACAATGATCCATACAGCCACTCACACATTCACTAGCTCTTATGCACAGTTATTTATAGATGTCAACTCTCACATGTACTGTCTTTTACATATGTACTTAATTTGACATGTAGCACTGAGATATCCATTCACTCACTAATACACTCATGCACAGTCAACCGCCCATACAGGTGTTTCCACATGCAGTTTTGAATCTATACATATAGTGAATCAACTACTCACACATCTATGTACAGAGTCACACACCTCCCAGCCACCCATACACACACACTCAGTTTCCCATACAAATACTTGGACAACCAATCAATAACCCATACAGTTACTCATATAGCTACTGATCAACATATGCAGCAGTTTGTAGAACAACAGATATAATGATGCACAAATTAAAACAGTTTAGTCACTAACCCATGCACTCAGTGAGACACATTTAATCACTCACTCAATCAGTCAGTCATGCACCTAGTAAATCCTTCATCCAGACACTTATACATGCACTCATTCTTCAATATGTAAAACATGTTTTAACTTTACAGAAACATACAGTCACTGGATGTTGTCATCAGTGATGTCATTTGAGATGTCATCAGTGATGTCATCAGTGATGTCACTAACCATGTCATGAATGATGTAATATGTGACATCATCAGCAGTGGATTGCGGGTGCGCGATATATAGTTAGCGCTTATAACTATATATGGAATTTCAATGGTTTTATGCGAGTAAAATAAGGTTTTCTAAATGCAAATCCCTAACTATATATGGCCTACAACCAATGGTTTTTTCATTGAATTTTCAAGGTTTTGTAAATGCAAATTCCTAACTATATATGGAGTATAACCTATGGTTTTTTCTGTGAATTTCAATGGTTTTTTAATAGCAAATATCAAAAGCTGTCAAATGTCAAGTACGTGATAGGTAAAAACGTTTTCGTGTTTATGCACGCTGATGTGCTTTGAACGCTGCCCCCCCCCCCACTCCCCTCTTTTCTCTTAGTAGTACTCTCTCTTTGCAGATAGTGAACGGTAGTTAACTCAGACCTTTACCCCTGTTGTAATCCGTCGTACCTGCTTGTCTCTCCATTTGATTGATTATTATCCAAGCATTTACTGTTTTACAATTGGTTCTTTTTGGATCATTCTCTATTTACAAACAAGCACAAAGTCGCAATACTCTGTTTAGTCTTTGCAGATAGTGAAAAATCGTGTAAAAAAATAAAAGTAATCGAGCAAAATCAGTAGACCACTAATTCGATCTCTTTTTGACCTCGGTAAAATACAAACATTAGGAATAACCCTTCATGAGAAATACGAAAATAGTGAAATGAACTGAGCTCCACACCATGAGGGCTGCAAAACAGCTCGACTCCACCACCCACACCGCCCAAAATAACGGCAAACCCTATGCAAATATTATAAATATACACAACACACCAGCAAAGAAACAGAGTAAAACATTTTATTAAATAACTATTTACATAACTATTTTATACTTTTGATTGCCCGATCCGGCTAGCTCAATCGATCGAGCATGAAACTCATGCACTGATAACAAGCGTTGAGAGTTTGTAGAATGATGGCTTCAGATTTTCCACATACGGTGTAGTGGCGCGAACTGGCAGGGGGCGTTTGGATTCTACTCCTTCTCCAAATAAGATTTTCATTTGTGAATGTTCGTTCATGCTTTTTGTCCCTGACTTGCTTCCATGTCACTGCCTTACATACATGGCATAAGTCCTGGTTGTAGAGTGCCATACTTCAGAGTTCTAAGCAGCTCTTGTAACACTGTTTAAACCTTATTTGCACCTGCTGCAGCTTCACTATTCAAAGTAAGTGGGGTCCATTGGTGGACCTGACTGCATTGGAAAACAATGTGATACGGTGCCTCCCTAAACCGCTTGACGGAGGCCCCCAAGGGGCGGTGAGATGGCGCGGACTGAGAGGGGGCGCTTGGCTCCTGCCCCCTCCCCAAGTCGTGTTGCCCTGGTGAGGCCTGAGATCGCCCCCGGCATAGGCGGCCGGCTCCCGGGGTCCGGCGGAATTTTTTCCCTTTTGAAGAATCTTTCATTCTGGACCTTGTCCCACAATCCGTTTCACCTGAAGACACGCTGTCGTAGGGCGCCCCTTTATCGTTTCAGTCGCCATTCCGCCCGCTTTTGGTACTCTGTGCCTCTTCCGCCATTCAGCTGTTTACCGCTCGCTCTTGCGACTACAACGTCTCGCTCACCATGTAGTTGAGTTGCTCCCGCTCTTAAGATTTGACCGAACTTTTTGGACTGCTGAAAGCGGTTGTATTCCGACCGCTGGTTGGTGGAGACATTTTGACTATATTCTGCACCTGCATTGTCGCGTAATGCGTCATATGACGCGACGCCTTAGCGCACCCGGAAGTGCTCCAGTGCGCAAGGCGCAGCTTCCCGGAAACGATCCAGAGCGCGCCGCGCAGCGCGTAACGTAAGCATAACAGGTCATGTGACTTGTTAATAAAACTTTTCATTGGTTCATTTTACTTTTCTTTTCCTAATTATGTAAGACTAGGTCATGTGACCTAAAAATAACACTTTTCATTGGATTAAAACATTTTTTTTCCCCAAACGATGAAAGCCCCACCTTGTTTCTGGATGTTTCAGACTGAAGCTGGCGTCACCATGAGAGCACCACCATCTCGTAGCTCCGTCGTGGCCATTCCGCAAGCAATCATGGCAGCCGCTCCCCACCGGAAGCCTGCGGGAGTCGAGGGCCCCCAAGACTTTTGTACAATCTTCAAGGCTGAGGGGACGCTTTCGAGAATGGAACCCAAGCCCTGGCAGACAAGCGTCCGAGTTCCAAGGTGTCCCAGGGCCATTTTACTGGACCAGGCTCAAATCCGAAGAGCCGGCCGCCATTTTAAGAGTCCTGTGGCAGCCGCCTATCGCTGCACCGCAAGAGTGGGAGCAACTCAACTACATGGTGAGCGAGACGCTGTAGCCGTAAGAGCGGGCGCTAAACAGCTGAATGGCGGAAAAGGCACAGTGTAGCAAAAGCGGGCGGAATGGCGACTGAAACGATAAAGGGGCGCCCCACTACAGCAGACAAGCCTCCGCCATGTGCTTCAAAACTGCATATGTATCTCGTGATATCAAGGTTGGGCAACCAGTACAGAACAAGCAGTTACGAGTCCCATTTACACCGGCGCCATTTTGGGCGCGGCCGGGCAGGTCCAGGATCTACTGAAACATAAAAAATGAGGCTGACGTCTCTGAAGCAGTTGACGAACAGCAGGACATAGCAAATAAACATGAACTCTCTAAAGCTGTTAACTCACTGCAGGACAAAACAAGTGAACCTGAAACCTCTGGAATAATTGTCGCTCAAAAGAACAACACACAAAACTCTGTAGAGCCTGAAGAAAAAAAAACAGAAGGGCACTGTAGTTTCAGACACACTTAACACTAATGACTAAACAAAGATATCGTCTGTTTATAAAGCAGTTATCATCTTGACAGAATTGACAAAGAAGTGTACAGACACCAATGCATCAGCATTCTCGGAGATAACATCTTAAGGAACAAAGAAAGACCTGTTCACTCTTGACACCCCAGGTGCTGTGTATATTGCACTATAGTGCTGCATCGAGAAAACGGGCAACCCTATTGATGTGGATTTTTCATTATTGATTATTGTAAAGAAATTGCGACTCCCCCCTTTAGCAGATTAGCTAAATGTTTGCGTAATTTAGGCATAAAAGTTATATTATTGTTGTTGTTATCGTTATAGTTCTGGTTAATTTCAAAAAATGGTTAAATATATTTACAGTTTTTGTTGCGTTCGTTATATTTAAATGTTAATAAAGTTTTAAAATGTAACTGTCTTGGAGTACTATATTTTTTTTTTAAATCGGGTGAATGGGGCCTTGAATCGGGTTATTGTCATGTGTGGGCTTTGCAAGTGTACTGCTACAAGATCGGACATTTCAAACTCAAATGCACGTTCTTTTTCTTACCTTTCCGAAGCATGGAGCGCAATAGCAGGCAGAGAAAGGGTGATGCACGTGTTGAACACTGCCTGGCCTGCAAATTGCTGGCAGTGCCCCCCCGCCCGCTCCTGAAAGAGGGCACACTCACACCGCCGCCCCGAGTACTTCACAAATCTTTAAAAGACCATGCGCTTGTTCAATGGGAAGTGGATAACATGGCTAAGAGCATTTGCTGGATAATGCATGAATATCGCTGACTTTTCAACGATATTCATGCATTGCGGCCGTTTTTTATCGCATTTGCGATAAACCTTGCTAATAGCAAGGTTTATGTGCGATAAAATTCGCCGATGTGCGGCGATAATTTTTGTCTCTAAACAAGTTAGAGACAAAAATTACCGCTAGTTGTTGGTAATATGCCCCCGGGTTTTTCCTTGCAGGAATCGGGAAGCGAAAGACTAGCACTGAAATCAGTAGTCTCACGCCTGAATCGGGAGGGTTGGCATGTCTGGATACTCTACAGCTGGGGCCATAAACTACATTCGCAGGGCTAGGTGATAGCCTAGGTCCGGCCTGGACAATCGGACACAGAGGAAGAGGAGTGTCAGAGGGTGCGGTAGTGAATAGGGTGAAAGGGAGGTGTCGGGCGGGCACAGGGTGTGATTCTCAGAGAAGAGCAGCGCAGATGGGGGGAAGTATATGGCCCATGCATGAGAGAGAGAGCGGGGGTGACCATTGCGTGGGGGAGATGCGTGCGAGGGTGGGGAGCCATGCTGAGAATCGGCGGCGTGCAGAGAGTGGCCCTGGTCAAGGCATCTAAAATGGCTGCCGTGCACGACAAAATTGTGGCATTGGACAAAACGCAAGATGGCGCAGACAATGTTTATCAATAAGGATTCATTTATAACAAAATATTTACTCGCAGTGACAAAATGGTGGTCAACACTTCCTGATTTCCATCGAATCGAACGTTAACAAACGTCACGCAGCAAAAAAAAAAAAAAAAAAAAAAAGCTCACGCACAGAGCAGTTTTTAGCCATGTTATCCAATGGAAGGTGGATAACACGGCTAAGAGCATTTGCTGGATAATGCATGAATATCGCTGACTTTTCAACGATATTCATGCATTGTGGCCGATGTGCGGCGATAATTTTTGTCTCTAAACAATTAAAACGAAGCACAAAATGGAGAATTCCCGTTTCGCTACCAGTTTGCGGCCCAGTTCGCGGCCCGGGAAACGCTTCTACCGTGAAAAATAATTTTTTTTGTATTTTCCCCACGGGACCCTTTAATAACCCCAACAACAATCCTAGGGGGTCAAGAGGGGTATACCTTGCACCCTTTCAATAAATTCCCCCTTCGTTTTTCACCTCTTCTCTCTCGATCCTACCGAGAGATAAGATGGCGGCCGCTCCGGACTGTTTAGAATGTTGACAGACACCGGAGAGCCAATCAGCTTTCTGCGCGCAAAGTTCCGAAACGCGAAAAGTAAGCGGACCGGATCGCTGCCCGGAGCGCTGTTACAGATATATATCTTGATTTGAACGTTAATTTCTCAAAAACTACTGGAGCACATATATTGAGACCTAGCAAAGGCACATCGGGCTAACAGTCCCTACAATTTTGCCAAGTTTCGTGCAAATCCATTCAGCCGTTCAAGCTAAAAGTGAGTCCAACCGCCCTATGGAAAACTCAATGTAAAAAACGCGTTTTGGGACCCCCCTTTTTTCTCAGCCCCCCCTTGACGAACCCCCACCAAATTTTCAGGGGCTGCTCAGAAACAAATT
Source organism: Lissotriton vulgaris (assembly GCF_964263255.1). Taxonomy (NCBI): domain Eukaryota; kingdom Metazoa; phylum Chordata; class Amphibia; order Caudata; family Salamandridae; genus Lissotriton; species Lissotriton vulgaris. The sequence continues at coordinate 1,861,769,054 of NC_141689.1, forward strand.
GTGCCATTTTCCTGAAAATTTCAGCCGATTCCGACCACAAACGCCAAAGTTATTAGACATAGAATTTTCAGAAATCCCATAGGGAAAAAATCCTAACTATATATACCTACTGGCGATAGCCAGTAGGTAATATATATATATATATATATATATATATATATATATATATATATATATATATATATATATATATAGATATATAGATATATATATGTATTCACTGAAAAAAACCATAGGTTTCACACATGTTATAGTTAGCTGGACATTTCACTTATACAAAACCATTGAAATTCCCCCGTTATAGTTAGTTCAGCTAACTATAACTCCCGCGCCCATAATGCACTGCTGATGACATCACATATTACATCACTCATGACATGGTCAGTGACATCACTCATGACATCACTCACTGATGGCATCTCAAATGACATCACTCATGTCATCACTGATGACATCATCCAGTGAATGTGTCTTTCTGAAAAATAATTATTTTTTATATATGTATATCTAAAGGTCGATGGAAGAATAAATCGGTAAATAAGTGTCCAAATGGATTATTTGTTTGTAAAATTGATTGTATAACTGACTTATTAAGTGTATCTTAGTGAATACATGTATTAGCGAATAATGTTTAAATATGTAAATATCTGTGTCAGTGTCTCACTTTGTGCATAAGTGGCTGCATGGGTCAGTGAGTAGCTACATGTGTGTCTATGTGGGTTATTAGTTGTTTTTTTGAGTATCAGAATGAGTGTCTGTATGGTTTGGTGGGGGTATTACTTAGCGCAAAGAGACATGAATTAGTGACTCACTGTTTGTATGTGTTTTGTAGACAGTATGTGTGCAGGACTGTATGGGTGGATGAGTGTGTGTATGGGTGTGTTAGTGAGTGATTGACTGTCTCAATAGTATCTTTATGAGTAACTACATATGTTTTAAACTACTACATGTGAGTATTGATGTATATACGTGAGTATATGTGAGAGTGAGAGATTGGAAGAGTTCCTGTATAAATTAGTCTGTGTTTCTATAAGTGATTGCTTAAGAGAGTATGTGTACGTTTCTGTAGAAGTAAGTGTAGTAGTGTGTGTATAGCTGTATATGCAAGTAAATGGATGTTTATTTGTATGTGAGTATGTGTGTGAGTAACTCTAAGGATGAGTATCAGTGTGTAACAGAATGTATAGGTGTATGAGTACATATGATGAGTGAGTACATGTATGAGTGACTACATAGAACTGTTGGTGAATGAGTGGTGTGTATGTAGATGTTGGAATTACTGAGTAGGTTGTTGTAACTGGTATTGGTATCTCCATTTTTTTGAAAATGTTAGTTTCTATTTTTTAATGTGTGTATCAAAGGTTATATTAGGGTGAGAGGAGGTCTGCCACTCTTTCTCAAGGATGATGTCATCAGTGATGTCATTTGAGATGTCATCAGTGATGTCATCAGTGATGTCACTGACCATGTCATGAGTGATGTTCTATGTGATGTCATCAGCAGTGCATTGCGGGCGCACGAGTTATAGTTAGCTGAACTAACTATAACGGGGAAATTTCAATGGTTTTGTATAAGTGAAATGTCCATCTAACTATAACCTATGTTTTTCAGTGAATTTCTAAGGTTTTTTTAAATGCTAATTTCTAACTATAACGTGGCTGAAACCTATGTTTTTTTCAGTGAATTTCTAAGGTTTTTTAAATGCTAATTCCTAACTATAACGTGCCTGAATCCTGTGGTTTTTTAGTGAATTTCAAAGGTTTTGTAAATGATAATTTTTAAATGTATTAATTATTATATTTCTTTCTTTTCATACTAATTTCTTACGTTTTTATAATAATTATTTTTAGTTATTTTATTTTTTAAGTTACATTATATATTTTTAGTGCAAAATGATAAAAAACAAAATTCAAAAAGAAATTTTTTATTACTTTTTTTCGATATATTAAAATTAAATTCTATATATTTTCGTTTTTCATTTTTTTTGGGGTAATCGTACGGTATGCGTACGGTGATCACACCATCCTTTGTACGGGCACGTACCCGTACATACTTTACGAATACGTTTTGAAGTTACGCGTCGCATCGGCGCTTCCGCATGACGTCACGTACGTTTGTACGGCAGCCGTACGTGTACTGCGTGAAAGTTTCTAATTGTTTAAAAAGATATATTTATGAATGTATTGTAAATATTAAGGGAAGACATTATCTGGGATAATCATGGAAATAGTTTTTTTTAACTTTTAATACGCGTATATTACTTTTAAAAGCAATTACGCAAATCACGGCGGTACGTCATACGTACTCGCACCGTATTCGTACCATAAGAGCACCGTAATCATTCTTCTCTGTTCTTCACTGAACAAACATTTGAGAAGGAGCTGTGTATTCTAAGATTGTTTATTATGGCTGCACAGCATCCTGAAGACATCTCTGAACAGTCTTCAGATGAAGAATTTCTGGTGTAGGATCCAGCCCCCAAGAGAAAGGAGGCTTTGATCTGGATTTTTTTCTCTTTTCCAGAAGGAGAAAAGAAAGTCAATGCTGCAAAGTGACGTGTAAAATTTGTTCAACAGTGCTCTCTAGAGGAAATCCTGCTAAGCACTATTCATTTGGCACAGCGTGTATGGTGAGGCACGGAAAAAATATGTATCCTAACAACTATGTTCATGCTGCATGCAGCACATTACGTAAGGAGACTCCAACATCTCAAGCAACTACATCATCTGCTGGAGAATCAAGTCCGCACCCAAATATTTGCCCTGACTTTGCTGATCTTATTATTTTGTGTAAATTCTGCAAAGAAACTCTTTGTTATAGTGAGCAATCAATAGACTTGATTTGCAGACGGAAACAGAATCACCATTGCTCCCACCATTATTTTTTTTTCTTTATTTGTTCCGGTTTTTGACTGTTTGTTTCTCCAGTTCCCTTTTTTTCCTCTTGAAAAAAAATTGTTCAAAAATCCCAAAAAAATATCAAAAACTTAAAAAAAGACGAAAAAAACTGTTATTTTCAGAACTACCTTCACTGGTCAAAAAAGAGCTATATTTCTATGATAGTGTGAATGAATGAATACATTAGTAGTGTATGGTGCAAGTGAAAGTGCAGAGCTATAAGGAAGTGCTACAGCATAAATCTATAAGGTGTTTACTTATAGTATACTGTAGTACTTCTGAAGCACTTGAATGTAACATATATGCATAAATATGTTACAAGTCTATGCTTCCCTTTGCACTGCTGGTGAAACTTCCTCGGTGAATTTGTAAGTATTCGGGGCAGATTTACAACCCCCTTGTGCCTCTTTTACACCACTGATGCATCATTAAGAGGAGAGAGGAGGGAGTATAAAGAGAGGGTGGAGCATGAGGAGAGAGGAGGTAGTATGAGGGGAGAGGGGGAGTATGAGGAGAGTAAAGAGTATGTAAATACAAATAGGAGTATGTTGAGAGAGGTAGAAGTATGAGGAGAGATGGGAGAGTATAAGCAGAGAGAGAGGAAATGTGAGGAGAGAGAGTAAGTATAAGGAGAGAAGATGGAGTATAAGAAGAGAGAAAGGGAGTGTGAGGCGAGAGAGGAGGAGTAAGAGGTGAAAGAGGACTATAAAGAGAGAGGGGTAAGTTAAAGGAAAGAGGAGCAAGTATGAGGAGAAAAGAGTAGTATAAAGAAAGACAAGTGTGTCTAAAAACAAAAGGGACAGTATGACAAAAGAGAGGGGAGAATGTAAAAAAACTGGGATTATAAGGAGAGAGGCGGTGTATGAGGACAGAGAGTGGAGTATGAGGAGAGAGGGAGGAGTATCAGCAGATCGGGGAGTATCAGGAGTAAAGGGGGTATGAGGAGACAGGGGAGAGTATGATAAGAGGATTAAAGATAAGGAGAGGGGGAAGTATGAAGAGACGGGGAGTATGAGGGGAGAAGATGAATATGAGGAAAGGGGAGAGTATAAGGAAAGAGGGAAACGCATCAGGAGAGAGGTGAGAGTATAAAGAGAGAAGGGATAGTATGAGAAGAGAGACAGAGAGTGTGAGGAAAGACGGGGAGTGTAAGGAGAGAGTGGTGTGTATGAGGAGAGATGAGAGAGTACAAAGAGAGAGGGAGGGGAATATGCAAAAAAGGGCGACTATAATTTTTAAATGTACACAGATACATTGTCTGATTCTAGACCAAAAATATATGACCATACATTTTTCCAAAAGGCATTTACAAGTCTAAAATGGTTAAGTGACTGCAAACATTCCATGTATATAACTACTACATTTCAGTGGACAACCCTGACTCATTTTGCAACTACATATGCAATTTGCTGCATTATTTTTGCCAACATTACATACAAAAGTGACACAATATAACAACAAAGAGACACAAGGGGTTTGTAAATCTGCCCCAGAGTGTATGCAGCAGTGCACGTATAATAACTGGGAATTGTTAAGGGGAGGGATAAGAAGAGAGAGAAGAGTAAGAAGAGAGAGGATGGAGTATGAGGACAGGAGGGCGTATGAGGACTGCAAGAGTATGAGGAGAGAGGTCAAAATCAGGGAAAGAGGGGAAATATCGGGAGAGAGGAGGAAGTATAAGAAGAGAGAGGGAGAGTATAAAGAAAGATGGGGGAGTATGAAGGGACAAAGAAGAGTATGAGGAGAGAAGGGGGAGTATGTGAAGAGAGGGAGGAGTAAGTGGAGACAAAGAGGAGTATGACGACAGGGAGGAGTATGAGGACAGGAAGGAGTATGAGGAGAGAGGCGAGAGAATGAGAAAAAGGGAGAATATCAGGAGAGAGGAGGAGTATAAGGAGAAAGAGGGAGAGTTTGAGGAGAGTGGGAGGTGTATGAGGAGAGAGAGAGAGAACAGTATGAGGAGAGAGGGGAAGTATGTGCAAAACAGGGAATATGAAGAGAGAGAGGAGTATGAAAGAATGGGGGAAGTATGAGGAGTGGGGGAGATATGAGGAGAGAGGAAAGAATAAGAGGAGAAAGGATGAAGAATATGGAGAAAAGAGAAATATTAGAAGAGAAGAGGTATATGAGGAGAGAAGAGAATATAAAGAGAAAGGATGTATAAGGAGAGAAAAAACAATAAGAGGAGAGAGGGGGAAATATGAAAAGAGGGGTGAGTAGGCAGGGCGGGACTGGGAACCACAACCGGCCCTGGCAAAGTGCTCGGCCAGCCCACCTCCCCACTCGGGGGTTTGGAGGTGCCGCCGAGCTCTTTGTCGGGGCTGGTTTTCGGCCGATTTTGGTACAGGGCCAATTTTGCAGCAATGGTTAATATAAGGAAAGGGGGGAATATGACTAGAAAGGCATTATGAGGAGAGAAGAGAGAGTAAAAGGAGAGACAAAGAACTCTGAGGAGAGGGGGGTATGAAGAGAATGACAAATATCAGGAGAGAGGAGGGAGTGTAAGGTGGGAGAGGAGGAATATAAGGAGAGAGCAAGGAGTATGAGGAAAGAGAGGAGAACTATAAAGAGAGAGGGAGGAGTATAAGGACAGAGGGGAGTATGAGGAGATAGAGGTGGGAATAACGAAAGAGGGGAAATATCAGAAGAAAGGGGAGAGTATAAGGAGAGAGAGGGAGAATGTGAGTAGAAAGGGGGAGTATGAGGAAACAGAGAGGAGTATCTAAAAAGCAACCAACATCTAAGCACATAAGCTTAATAGATATCTGTAAAACATATTTTTTTCATTCTTTTTTTCTTTCTTAGGTACGCATTTTGGACGACTTATGAACCTCGCACGGGACTTCGTAGTGTAAATTTACCGTAAAATAAAAAACCCTATAACTAATTTTTATTATCCCCGGGGACCCCATCCCCCGGGGCTCAAATAAAACTTTGGGGACCATCAGGGGAACTCAAACGCCCCCACGGTCCCAACCGGCTTCCCGCGTCCTTCGGTAGCCGGCATTGCTTTTCGCCAGAGAGAGCAGCTTACATGCTGCTCCCCCTGACTAAAACCAATATGCTTTCCTATTTGAAAGAGAGAGCAGGCTTCCTGCCCTCTCTTCCAAATAGGAAAGCAGTTTGCTATGGTAAGGCTAGGCTCCCGCCCTACCATAGCAAACAGCAGTGTCCCGAAGGTAGGCACCCCGGGACACTGCAGGAACCGGCCCTGGGGGGTAGCAGCCCCCAGGGCCATCAAATATAATAAGGGAGATTTGTAAAGCGCATGGTTACGCTAAGAAGCATGTCCCCGCGCTAACTGAAACACTCAGGAGCGGAAGTGAGGGGTGGACCCGGCTATCTTGAAAATAGGTGTGTTTTCAATTTCCTCCGGAAACTAGATTCAGGTGGATCCAGACGGAGATTAAGTGGTAGAGCATTCCAGCTCTTTGCCACTAGGTAACAAAAGGATCTTCCTCCCATGCGAGCCCTTCTCACCCTAGGGACTTTTAATAGGTCTCCCTGCGAGGAGCGCAAAGCGCTAGATGGTGCATACCTGGTGACTAGGTTCTGAAGTGGTGCTGGCGCCTTCTCAGCAAGGATACGGTGACAGGTGCAGAGGGATTTAAATTCAACTCTGCTCCTTACTGGCAACCAGTGGAGGGTCTGAAGGGCAGCTTTGGAGTCCGATCTTTTAGGGAGTTTTAGTATGAGGTGAGCTGCAGCATTCTGTAGCACCTGTAGGCGATTGATTGCCTTACAGGTAGCTCCCAGATAGAGCAGGTTGCCAAAGTCCAGGCGCGATGTGACGAGAGCATGCACCAGCGTTCTACGGGCGGACATAGGAAGGAGAGCTAGGACCTTCCGTAGATTTTTTAAAACGCTGAAACAGACGCCTGTCACCCTGTCTATCTGGGGTCCGAAAGACAGGTCTGCATCAAGCCAGACCCCAAGGTTTCTGACTTCTTGCCGGGGTGTTGGAGCTTCACCTAGGCATGGTGGCCACCACGCCGACGACCAGACAGATGGATTCCCTCCCACCACGAGCACCTCGGTCTTGTTGCCATTTAATTTCAGGCAATTTGTGGACATCCAGGTGGCAAGATCTTGCATGCACGCCCTGAAACTGTCCATAGCAAGGACGGGTGCACGCGAGAGGGAGACAACCAGCTGTGTATCGTCGGCGTAGGATACAATTTGCAGTCCGTGACTCACAGCAATCGGAGTCACTGGGGAGACATAAAGGTTGAAAAGGGTTGGGCTCAGGGACGATCCCTGGGGAACGCCCTGACCCAATCCTATGTCTCTGGAATAGTGGTCACCTTGGCGGACCTGGAAACTTCTCCCAGTCAGGAAGGATTGGATCCAATGGAGTGCGGCTCCAGATATTCCTCCGCTATTCAGACACTGTAGCAAGGTGGAATGAGCTACAGTGTCAAATGCCGCACTCAGGTCCAATAGGATAAGGGCCATAGTATGACCCTCATCCACCCCCTGCCGTAGGGACTCCACAGCCATCAGAAGCGCCGATTCCGTTGCGTGGAGAGGGCGGAAGCCAAATTGGGTGTCGTGCAATAAGGCAGCTTTGTCCACGAAATCCATTAGTTGCAGATTGACCTTTTTTCGGCCACTTTTGCCAAGTAGGGTAGGAGAGAGATAGGCCGTAGGTTTTCTAATTTATCAAAACTGATAGTAGGTTTCTTCCTAAGAGGAAGGACCACCGCCTTTTTCCAGTGTTTGGGCACGGTCTTTGTATTGAAAGACACGTCCAGTAGATGCCTAATGTAGGGTTCCAAGACCACTAGGCTATCCGCTAGACGTTTAGGTGTAGTAGGGTCCCGTGGAGATCCCGACTTCACATATCTGCAGATTTTTAAGAGATCTTCTGGGGGAGGGGTGACAAAGTTGGTCAATCTAAGTCTGTCTCCCCATTCCCTTGGTCTTTCCACAAATTCTATCCCATTCGTGGGTTGAATTGGGAAAGCCGAATACATTTTAGATATCTTTTCCGCAAAGAAATCTGCGATCCTATCGCAGGACTCTGGCGAGCAGTCATCAGGGACAGTGGCTGATTTTCCACTTGAGAGAGTTTTGTAGAGCAAAAACAGCTCTTTCATCAAATTACCAGCTTCGCTGATTCTGGTCGCATAATACGCAGATTTTGACTTCCTAATTAAGCCATGGTAAAGTCGTCTCTCCGACAAGTAGGCATCTCTAGTATCAAAGGCTCCATCATTTGTAAATCCCCATAGGGTGGTGGGGAGGTGGCGGTCCCCAGGGCTGCGGGGGGCCGTGAGCACCTCCACATACATATCCATAAAGCCCCAGCGGGTGGTGGTAAATTAATCGAGACTGAATACCTTAGTATAGCCCACTGTGCTTATGCTACCAGGAAAACAGAACAACACTACATGGCCCAACACATGCAGAAGTAAAACAGTTAAAACGTGAGCATATGTAAACTGTAAAACGTGACATCTAAATAGGCAGAGCCACATACACTACATGGCCCAACATGTGCAGATGTAAAACTGTTAAAACGTGAGCACATGTAAACTGTAAAACGTGACATCTAAATAGGCGGAGCCACATCTTCCTTCCATAGACTACTAAACAACCAAAAACAATATAAACCACACCTAGTGTGCAATTAGTTTTGTTTTCCCGAGTTTTTTCTGAGTCGCCAATCTGTGATGCAGGTTCCGTTTTCTAGCATCGGATTCTTTTTCACATCATCAAACATATTCCGGAGTTGTAAGTTGTTTCAATATGGCATAGACATATTAGTTCGTTATAATTTTTTGCTATTTGTCAATATTTAAACATTTATATCTAGAAAAAAATGTTATTGCATATTTTTCGCTGTAACGTCAGCAGCTTGTTTTTAGAAACAGATAGATAACATTGCTCCTTTTCTGGCTCCTTTCAGCTTATATATTGTGACTTTTTATATTATAATATTGACACTGTACTTCGCTTGAGAGGTGTTAGTGACCCGTCAACGCAAACCCTAAACAATTACAATCAACGTCACCATCTTCCAGTTGTTATCGTGTTTTCCCCTAGAGATCATATATTGTTAATATGTATATTATAACATTAACAGTTATGGTGTTCTCAGTGGAGTTCATGATCCGTCGTCACAAAGAGTAACAATATGTAAGCAACGTTACTGGCTTCCAGTTTTAGTCTGTTTTCCCCTTGTGATCATGTGCTGTGAGAATATATACATATAATTCTCACCGTCATGATCTCAGAGGAGTATATGACCCGCCGCCACGAAGATCAAACTTTTTCACCTCCCGGAGAAAAGAAGTTTAGTAAATAATTACCGATCGAAAGTATTTCATTATGGATGTTCTGTTAAATACATAACTTTATTTTTCTTTTCTTCTTACTGTAACAATGGTATGAATCGTTATATTGTAATAGATTGTCCTATTGTTATAGAAGAGGAATAGGAGATTTTTCAGCGTCATCTGTAATATAGTTTTCAAATAATAAAACGTGCCTGACTAGATATTTTTTGCAAGAAACATATTTTACAAACTTGCAGAATAAAAAATATAGCTATCATGCATACTTTGCTACTTTAAATATTTAATAAACCCTACATTTCTGAATTGTATTTTCTAATTTCTATTCTTATTCGCGGTTCCTATTCACCTTATCCCTAAAGAATATATAGGACCAGTACTATAAATTATAAGAGTACCATCCTATATATTCTGTAGTGAGTATGAGATTTGTTAGCGAAACAGTGTGCAACCTCTAAGCACTACGACAGAACGTTCCTGAATTCTACAGAATACAAATTTGAAAAATAATAATACATACATTTCTATGTAATATGAAGTCACTTGTATTTAACTGTTTTTTACTTGTTCTCTTGATCCCAGATAATGTAGTGCGGGAGTGTTTGTTATAGCACTTCTATTCTACTTTATCTGAAAGTAACTGATGCCCTCCCACATTATCAAGAATGTGGGGCAACACTTTTACAAACTGTAGCAGAAAAAAGAAGGATATAGCCACGCTTAACTGATATTGAATGAAATTCCATTTTTAATTGTCACCCCTTTCTTATATACAGCGACAGTTTCTGAAGAAAGTTTATTTGTATTTGCTTAATAAAAACTATTTCAAACCTAGACTGAATTTTTTCCTGCGCAACCACACCTCCCCATCAGAAAAGTATGTCACCCGCAAACTTGATAAAAAAACAGCGCAAGACACTGTCATTTTTCCGCCATGATTTATACACCACACGTCAAATATATAAATGAACCTTGAAATATATAAAAACAATGTTTTCCCTCATAATCCAGCTCCACCACCTCATGGGCACTGTACAGAGTTAATAGTCTTCCTAACCTGCCCTCTACAACTTTCTTTTCCCATACTCCTTTGGAAGTGCGTCACAATATCACTAACAACAGTGAACCGTTCCAACCCAATAGGGAGCAAACTTGTGCTCGGAACACTTTAGCCAATAATATGTCCATGTTGTTCCGCACAGGAGGAAGGAATAACTGCCAAAACGTATACTTTTAATACTTCACAGTCAATGAATATTGAGCTTCGTAAAGTCCGGCTTGGAGCACGTTACCCTAAAACTCCTCGAACAGGAAGGAATTGCTAAGAACACTTTTCCACTGACTTCTTCTACGACTAACAGTTCCTATGAAAAAAATATATAAATCTCCAGCACAGTAACTATTTCATTTAGCAGCATATTGTGGTGAACTTCTAACTTATATGGTCACGTTAGTGTTCCATGAACTGTTATTATGGTAACAGGCAGAAAGCCGTTTGAGAGTAGCGTTGAAAGGTACTGGCTCTACAAAAACCGTTATATTTACCCTGGATCCTCTACAAGACAGAAAGGAAAGCAAAGCAAAACAAAACACTGTGTACCAGATTTACAACCCCCTTGCACCACTTTCACATACACGGCACCCCCCCTACAAAATGAAAAGTGTGTGGACCTCAATTACGCCCCTCAAACCCCGGGAACAACCAACCCCCGGAGATTTCTGTATTGTGTGACAGGGGCTCGGTGGATCTCCACCTGGTGCCCTCAAGAGCCCTGGAGACCGTCACGCCCAGAGCCAGTTCCTGCAGTATCCCGGGGTGCCTACTCCTGGGACACTGAAATTTACTATGAGAAGGCGGCTCCCGCCCTCCCATAGCAAACTTAGTTTGAACTTTGAAAGACACAGCAGTGAAATCTGTTCTCACGTTCAAAATCCAAACAAGATTGCATATTCACATGCAACTTAGCATCTCCCCATGTGTAAAAGCAATGCCGGCTCCAGAAGGACACGAAAAGTTGACGGGACCGTGGGGGCATTGTGCACTCCGTCTTTTTTATTGGTAGGTTCACGTGTGTTGTGACATATGCGCTGGATGGGTATGGTGTGGGTGTATACCAGCCATGAGGGAGTGTGCGCACTGTTCTGACAACTAGACCTGGAACTAAGAAATCACTACAATGAAAATCTGGACCATTTAGTGTTGTTGTGTTTTCCTGGTAGCATAAGCGGAGTGGGCTGTACTAACATATTCATTCTCGATACATTTACCACCTCCCCTCAGGGCTTTTAAATGTTGGGAGAGGGACCGCGCAGCTCCGGGACACTGCTGGAGCTGGTCCTAGGGCGTCGCAGTCTCCAGGGCCTTCGAGGGCTCTGGGCATAGGGTCACTCAGTCTGCCTCACACAATACACACAAAAAAAGAGAAAGTGATGAGAGATGATTTCTGACGTGTTTAAGCTTCAGAGCCTGGATAATCATTAAATGGGGTTTTGCAGTGAAGTGCGTACTTATTCTGGAAGAAGTTTTTTAGGATCTTCAAAGATATCTGTTTTGCTCTTATGTTAAAAACAGAAACTTTCAACACCTCTTTTTGATTGATTGTGAAGCATTGTAAAAAGACGTATTAGCGACCAATCCCTTTCCTTGCCCAGATTTTGAAAAAAATTTCATTGGCTGTTGTGTACTTACGTCTACCTTCCTGATGCTAATTTTGATTGACTTTCTTTATAGTATGTGACGTTACGATACACTCACCATGTATGTAGCCCATTTTGTAACGCACTTTATTTTACTATGCGTTTCAAAAACTAGTTGTGGTAGAGTGTTTTTAACTTAAACTGTGTACTCTGCTTATGAGTTTGTTGAGTGTAAAAGAATTAAAAAATATTATTATTATTTCCATTCTATCATGATTGTACTGACTTTTCTCCTTTAGTGTGGAGTACTATGTTCTTTTATAAAATATATAAATCTTCAAACCATCCTTGAAAGAAAAATGCTCAGGTTTTCAAAATATTTTTATTGAGTCTTTTATACTCATCATATAGGTGAAATGCAAAAATTATTTTACATTTATTGGTATCACGCGTAGGACCACATTTACTTTATTTTATCATAAGCACTCATTCATTATGTTTACATTATATAAGTGTTGCCCCATCATCTTGTTATAAATGTTTGGGCTTTTTTTACTTTCAGATAAAGTAGAATAAAAGTGCTACGACAAACACTCCCTCACTACTTCATCTTTATTTTTTTATGTACATTTCATGTCATACTTACATTTAACAATCAGAACATTTTAAACCACAATTATATTACTTTTTTTTTAAGTGCTTGCAAAGATAATCCTCCGATTCTTCACGAGTGAAAATTGGAAAAAGCACTACTTAATATAAATACTTTTAATCCAATTTCACTCTAGAAGATAAAGAGTTTTGTTTTTAGTACATTTTTCATTCATAAAGAAATACTTGCATACTAGAAAAATATCTTTGTTGAAAGTCATCCAAATCCAGTTGAAGGATCATGAAGTTATATATATATTAAAATATACATTAACAATGTGATTCCTCTGTGGAAATGAAAGATACATTAAAGCTTATGACATCGCTCCTAATCAATACCTTGCATGCACTAACTCGTTAAATAACCTATATTTCCATTCAGATAATTTACCTCTCTTCGATATTCTTTCCTTCCTCCGTAGTAATTCATCCAACTCCTCTGGAAAGTACATACGGTTTTATGTATTTTTAAATATACATTAACAATATGTACTCTGTGAATAAATGAAAGTTATTTGTGAAGATGTTTCTGCAGTTCCGAATCATTCCTTTGCTCGTATTTTCTTCGCCCGTATTGATTCTCTGAAACGAAACTAATCATCCCACGGGTGTGGATTATATACTTTTTGGTTACATAACTGTCTATGGGATCAATTTATTGCTCCTCCCAATATTAAGTCACGTTTTTCAGTTGACAGGTGTTCTCATTTGTACTGTTTTAGCGCATCACGTATTTATGTAAATGTGCCTCTTTCCATACTATTTAACTTTTGTATAATTTCTAAAGTGCGTTATTTAAACTCGTTTTTATTATTAAAGCATTTCTATAGGTTACATTTTTTTAATAGGCGTATTAACATTAATTCCCCATTTCTTTTGACTTATTATTCTAATAACTTCCCTTTTTTTTGAAACTTTTTTTATTTCTCTTTATTACCATATAATAATGTAATTATTCATTCAGTAAGCATGTACTCATGCAGTGAGGCAGGCTTTAGGAAATGCAGTGATTCAAAGTGCTATGAATTATGCATGTAGTTGTGTAATAACCTTTACATTTATGCTTGAGGACTACTATTCCCCAATCCCTACATATACCAGGGGTCTCCAACTAGTAGCTCCGGAGCTACTGGTAGCTCACCAGCACCATTTAAGTAGCTCTCAGAAGTGAAACCAAACCAAACCAATCTCAGGGCCATATTATCAAGAAAGGGCAATACATTATCGACGCTTTTATCGGCATGAAACTGCCGCTAAAGCGGCGATATTGGGCTTGATAATATCCCTTGTGAATTCCCATGGAAGCCCAGGTTAACATTAGAACCTAAGCTTCTATGGAAATTCCCATGGGAAAATAAAACATAATTGCGGGATGCTGCATGCCCCCCACAGCCCCTGAAACCACCACCACCCCGGGTCTGAAATGAATTTATTGTGAGGGCCCAGGGGGCATCCAAGCAGCCCTGGGGACCATCACCTCCCCGGGGCTGTATAGTGTGAAACAAGGGGGGCGTGGCCCCCTCCTGGAGCCATACATGGCCCAGGAGACCACTGCCACCCAGGGCCGGCTCCTGCTATGTCCCGGGGTGCCCACCCCAGAACATAGCTGTTTGCTATGGCTTAGCCAGCACTCTACCACTCCGGCCAAGCAATAGCAAAAGAGCTTTACTTTGAGGAAGCGAGAACATTCTGCACTCAATTGCTCAAAGTGGAGCACAGTTTTTTTCACAGAGAGGGAGCTGAATATTCAGCAGCTCCCTCTATGTCAAAGTAATGTAAGCTCCAGCAGGTGGCGGGGAGCTGGCAAGGACCGCGGGGGTCTTCAGGCTCCTCCCGCAGTCCTCAACATTGCTAAGTCAGTGCCCTGGGTTGGGCCAGGGCACCTACAGTAGATGCTAGGCCCCGGGGGATTGAGTGCTTGAGCCCGATATCAGCCTGGGAAGTGGTTGCTCAGCCCCATCCCTTTAATGTAATTATGTTTTTTTAAAGAACGGGCCTGGGAAGCTTGTGACCCCAGGGATAAAATTGGCCTGGGGAGGGGGGATGCACGGTTAAAAAATGTCAAGCCCCCAGAGGCTCGTCCCCCTTTTACCACCACTCTGCAAACAAGCCTCCTGGTGCACAATTAGTTGGGGAATGAAGTCCCCTTTCCTCCACAGTATCCTTGGGGGCCTACTACTCCTCCTATTACCTCCAGTAATTCCAACACAGTGGTATTTCTGAGAGGTTGTTGCTGTCCATGTTCCCTTTCACCTCCACTCTGCCAACGTGCCTCCTGGTGCACTATTATTTGGGGAATAATTCCCCTCGGCTGTTGAGGGTACTTGGGGGCCAACTACCTCTCCTGTTACCTCCAGTAAGTCTCACAAAGCATATTTGCTGAGAGGACTTCAGAGAATACACCCCCTCGCTCCACCACTCTGCAAATGCGCATCCTGGCGTAGTGCTGGTTGGGGGAGGAAGTCCCCTGGGCTCCAGGGTATACTTGGGGACCGAAGTAAGTAGCATTATCCAAATCGAGGGTAACATCCCCAAACGCACACAGTGCAATAAATCTTTCAGAAGTTTGTTATTAGTTGAAACGGATAAAGTTTTATTGAAAAAGTTTTCAATTCTTTTAGTATTTCTTCATGTTTATTTTCGATGTTCCAATCACGTCAAACATTATTTATGATATCAATTGATATCATGAATATTATATATTATATATTATGAATAAATACTTACTTCATAAACAGGACCCTTGTACTCAGAAGGGTACACCAAACAGCACCTACTCATCAACATAACACACGTACTACCCATTCGCCATTTAAAAAGGAGTGCCATTGTTCTTCTCTGATAGTAGTACTATACTTGGGGACCAACATTCGCTCCTGTGACCTCCAGTAAGTCACATACAGTGGGCTAGCTGAGAGGTCTTCGGGGTCATACCCCCTTTCTCCACCACTCTGCAAGCATGCTTCCTAGTGCACTGCTAGTTGGGAGATTAAGTCCCCTTTGCTCTAGAGTGTCCTTTTGAACCAACAAGCCCTCCTGTTACATCCAGTAAGTCTGACACAGCTGGATTCCTGAGAACTGGTCAAAGTCCACACCCCTTTCCTCCACTGCTCTACAAATGCGACTACTAAGTAAAAAAAAACATCAAAATTCATTTAAGAAACCAAAGGTCACAGGGATGTTATAGCTAGGAAATAGATTTTGAAAAACCTTAAAAATTCACTGAAAAATCCAAAGGTTGCAGGGAAGTTATAGTTTTGCTCAATTGCACTCATACAAAACCAGAGAAATTCCGCAGTTATAGCTACTTGAGCTATAACTATGACTTATGTGACCCACAATGCTGCTTATCACCAAACTAGACATAATAAATTTTCTTATTAGGGTCCTATTTAAAATACACCCACCTAAAAGTTTATAATGGGAATTGTTGAATTTACCTCGCATAATAGCACGATAATAGTTGCCTAGTCCCCTAGTTTGGATTCTTCCACTTCTCTCCATCATCAGCATAAAATAAGAACATAAAGAGTCTTCATAGATGTTTGTAGGTGCTTAGCTTTGCAAGAGATATCGAGAACTCTGAATCCTCAAAATAAAATATTTTCCTGTTTCTTTAAAGAATATAGGTCTGCTTCTAGAATTGATAATTTTTTACCCGTTTTTTTCTTTCTAGAATTACAATACAATATCAAGCAGGTGCCTTTTTTGACCATTCAGTTGTGGAAACCCATCTTTTCCACAGTCTGCCCCAGAAAATGTCCATTACAACGCATTCATTACAACGCACTTCCTTTACAACGCAGCTGTTACAATGCAACTGCCTTTACATCACATGCCATTGCAATGCAGCCATTATAACGCATGTCACTACACTGCATGCCATACAATGCATGCCATTACAATGCATACCATTAAAACGCATGCATTACAGGGCATTATAAGGTAAGTAAATGATATTTTTTACGTTTTAGGGTGGGTATGGGTTTTGGGGTACATGGGAATAGTCATTTTTACCCCTACACTATCCAACACTTTTCCTACTGTTTCCCTCACTGGAGTGGGAATAGTAATATTTACCCCTACACTATCCAACACTTACCCTAATGTTGCACGCACTAGAGAGGGAATAGTAATTTTTACCCTTACACTATCTAACATTTACCCTACTGTTGGCCTAAAAGTATTATGCGTTATAATGGTATGCGTTGTAATGGTATGCGTTGTAATGGAATGCGTTGTAGATGTAGTTCCTAAAAATGCGTTGCAATGGCATTGCGTTGTAAAATTATGCATTGTACTGGTAGCCGCAATGTAAAAACTGAGTTGTAAAAGCATGTGTTGTAAATGTTTGCGTTGTAATGTCATATATTCTCTGCCCCAGACCAACAAATAGATGGTGAATGGATAGAATTATATTGGAATCAACAATAATACATTGACATTGGAGCCTGAAATAACATATTTTTCATAGTTAATACTTTCAACATGGATAGTGCAAAACTCTAGGACATTTTTAAAGCTATGTTGATAGGTGTTTGTACCTTGCTTACAACATATCATCATAAGCGGAGGGAAAGCGGGAAGCTATTTACCAAGCAAACATATGCAGATAAAGCATCAAAGCATGAACAAAACAAATCTGCATTAAACAATGACAGGAAAAAAGCAATGCTTTAAAGGATTTTCTTAAGGGAAAAGGGATTGTGAATATGAAAGCCATTATTAGTAAGGTGTATGAGGAGGAATGGCAGTTTTATGACGTGGACATCAAAGGAGAGACTAACCCATAATCTGATAATTGAATTAGGAGATCCTCAAACTAACTGAATTTCTGGAGATGGTAGCGAGAGTCAGAAGATTTTCTTAACAATATTACACTCAGCTTTATGAAGAACTCATCGAGCAGCCTGCCACTTTTTAGAAGACATTGATCTCCCCACTTTGAACCCCGAGACATCAGATTCTCTAGTTACTCTGATAAACATGGATGAAATAACTTGGGCAATCAAACAGCTCCCCTGCTCTGAATCTCCATGGATGGTTTTTAGTGTTGAATTTTATAAAGCGTTTGCTAAGGACTTAACAAAGCCCTTGCATATGTTTCTATAATTCTACGGTGGAATTATCACCCTTCTTGGAGTGTAAATAATTATTTTTAAAAGGGGAATTTAGAAATGGTATCAGCATCAGATCGTTCTATAACAATGCTTTATTCGATTATACATTTTTTACTCAACTTTTAGTTAGTAGAATGAATGCAATCATGAACAAGCTCATACATCAGGACCAAACGGTTTTATTAGGAGAAGAAGCTAAAGTGTTAATACCATTATTTAGCAGAAAATGTAGATATTGCCACCAGAGATAGCATTCCAGCAGCTATAATTTTGCTTAATGCGGAGAAGGTGTTTGCCCTTGCAAACTGGAGGCTTTTTTTTTTCTTTGTCCTCATTCACATCAGAAATCAATGTCCATTCTTTTGGCCCAATTATCGAAAGAGATACCAACCACTGACGGGTTTACTGCAATAGACATTCTCTTTCCTGTGGCTGTCTCTCTTTCACGGTATTAACTTACACGGGCACTGCTTTAATACTCGGAGCATGGAAAAACCCTAAAGCAGTCTAGAGTATTTTGCCGGTGTAATCATTGGACAAGATTATTAACAACTACATCCCTCCCGGGCTGTTTATACGAGTTAGCAACAAGTTCCAGAATGTTTTCTTCTTAAACTTTTTCGCCAGTAGATCCATCTTTGACATATATATAAGAGATTCCAACCAATCCAAATGTTGTGGTGGTGTACTACTCACCCATTTGCGGCAGATATCTCTTCTAGCAAGTAACATTGCATAGAATAGTAGGTCCCTTGAGATCCCCATGAGGCCATCCTCCACTCCAAAGATAACCAATGAAAGGCTTACTTTTATTTGTTACCCCAGGATACCTGTCATAGATGTTTCCAGATTATCACAGAATACTCTATTAGCTGGGCATTCATTAATCAATTGTACGTCTGTTGCCTTTACCAAACCGCATTTAGCACAGCTGGATCAACTTCTGTTCCCCATTGTCGATACTTTTTCGGGTGTTATGTATGTCCTGTGGAATGAAAAAAGATGGTTTCTCCTTAAAAAATGCAGGTTTAACAACGGGGTAAAGTGTGCACATTGATACTTGACAAATAGTCTGTAACTGCTCCCTCGACAAGTGGTTTTACCACAATTCATCCGCCAGCGTGAATTCTCCATCTACAATATCTTGGATATGCCAGTACCAGAGTGCAACTTCCTTTTTCCCTGGTGGTTTTGTTACCAGTTGATCCTCCAAGATGTTACCTACCACCAATGCCAATTTCCTGCCTTGTTCCCAGCTTTTTAGTTGTAAACATTTTAACTTTGATAGAGTCCCCTTTATCAACCTGTTAAGGTCCTGCCAGGATAGCCACTTCCCCTTCTGGGTTAGGTCCCCCCAGATCTTTAGGTCGGCATTCTTGATGGGTAACACCAGCTTATCTTTGAAGCACTCTGGTGTCCCAGGGGAGTCCCAGATTAGGGCAAAATGTGAGTAATAGTCCATTTTAAGACAACGTCTAGTGTAGTACCATGTTTTTGCCACTGCTTGTAGTACCTTCAGTTTTATCTTCTTGAAGAATTTTGGGTCTCCAAACTTAAAAAGGAAGCCATTGGTGCCTATTTTACATTCCTTTAACATAGCTAGGAACATTAAACCTATTATAGAGCCATTAGGTATCTTTGCAAGCATTCTGGAAATTTTTTTTGGAACGCCCATGCATAATGTTGTATGTCTGGCAGGGATAGCCCTCCTTTCTCCCTCCTCCTCCGCAATTTCTTCCAGGAGATCCTAATCCCTTTATTGGCCCAAATAAATGAATTTATTGACTGCTGAAATTTGTGTATGGTAGTTTTATCAAAATGCAAGGGTATGGAGTTGAAAATAAAAGTGATCTTTGGCAATATAGTCATCTTGATCAAACTAACTCTCTCTAGGATTGTTAATGGGAGGTGTAGCCAGTTTTTCAGTAATCTAACGATATCTGTACATACTCTCCTAAAATTAGTTTCAGCAATTGCGTTTATATCTTGGACTATTCTTCAGCCAAGATATTGCATTTCTTCTTTGATCCATGGATTACTGCTTGCTTGGTTGCATACCATAACTTCTGTTGTTGATTCATTCACTGAGTAGCCTGATACCTTCCCAAATTCTGATGCTATATGTAAAAGGATGGGTAGAGCAATGTCCAAGTCAGATGAATATACCATGAGGTCATTGGTATATATTTCACCTTTTTTGACCCAGTCTCCCTGACGAAAGGGGGGAATGTCAGCTGCTCCTCTTAGTCTAAAGGCCAAAGGCTCCATGTAAAAATTAAACAGAGAGGGGAAAGAGGGAATCCCTTTCTTGTTCCCCTAAGTATTTTAAATGGTGGGGTCAGCTTCCCAATCACCAAGACCCTTGCTGTGGGTTCCTGATATATTAGCTGTATAGCTCTGCAAAATGTATTCCCTAGAACTTCACCCATTACTGATGTTAAGAGAGGAAACACTACCTCTGCCAAGATTTTATAGAGCTCTATTGAAATGCCTTCTGGCCCGGCATCTTTACCCCCTTTACTAGACTGGATAACATTGACTACCTCCTCCTTAGTAATATCTTGGTCTAAGACTTTTTGCTGGTTAGCATCTATAGGTTGGATTGATTCTGCTAGCCAGCTTTCTATCTCTACCTTGCCTAGTTCCTCCTTATATTATGTATGTAAAATGCAGAAGAACTCCTTAAAAACCTCTCTAATCTCAGTCCCACTATTCACCAAATTTCCAGTTTGTTCTTCCTTGATCTCCTCAACCCGGTTTTTATTTAAGTCTGACTTAACCTTCCAGGCTAAGAGTTTTCCTGTCCTCTCTCCATATTCAAAGTGCGCTAACTTGCTCGCGTCCCACCTCTTTTTGATTCTCATCTGTAGGATCTCTGATAATTGGTTCTTAAGTAGGAGCTGTTTCTTTTCAAACTCTGCTTTGTTTTCCCCTAGATCCCCCAAATCTGATCTTTTTATCTCCAAGTCTAATTGCTCCATCTCATCCTCCAAATGAGAGATTTAATTTTTATACTGCTTATTCTTATAACAACTTACACTCGTAATTTTACCTCTAAAACTTTTAGTTTACCTCGAAACTGTAGAGAATCCCAGACTATTCCATTTGTGGCTGAGCCACTATTAATCTCTATGAATTCTCGGACCTCCTCTTTAAAACTGTCCATTACTTCACTATCGGCCAAGATGGTGCGATCTAACCTCATCCTTCTTTCTTCACACCTTATGCTGTTTTTCAACGTCAAAAAGACTGTAGAGTGATCTGGAAGGTGGGCCGCCTTATACTCATTTATCGAGATATCTTCTCTAAGGCTCCAGTCTACTAAAAAAGAATCTATTCTGGACCTGCTCCTGTATTTCTTATTATGAAAAGATATGCCCTGTAAATTTCCTGCTCTTTCTCTCCAGAGATCACACAGAGTATACTGGGTCATCATGGCTTTTAAAAGAGCTTGTGAGTTGGGCGTTGGTATTGTTCTAGTTTTATTTGATTTATCTAGTTTTTAAATCTAATACTATATTGAAGAATCCTGACATAATTACTGGGCCAGAGGATTCCAAAAGATTTGTGAACACGTTTTTTAGTGGCTCACAATCATCGAGGTTTGGGCCATAATAGCCAGCTATCATTAATGGTCTATCCTCTATCTTAACCTCAGCGATATTCCACCTGCCCCCACTATGCACCTTTATCTGTGTGGACCAAATTTTAGCTTGTTTTTTCCTATTATGGCTACTCCCTTAATATTCCCACTCTGGTCCGTACATAGGACTTGCTGTACCCATCCTTGGTTTCCAAAAAGGTCTACACATTCTTTTTTTAATAAATTTGTTTCCTGTAGAATCAGGATTTGGGCAGGCGAATCCCTAAGATTCTGGGGGTGATTTTTGGCCCTAACCTACAGCTTGACATACACGTCAACAAAACCACCTCTACGTGTATGATGCTGTTGCGCATGTTGCGCAAGGTTTTGCCCCTTCTCCCCGCCCAAGCAAGGCCGGAAGTAGTTCGTGGGACCATATTAAGTCGCCTCGACTACTGCAATGGGCTCCTCTTAGAGGCCCCAAAAAATCTGACCGGTAAGCTATAGCGGGTGCAAAACATGGCCGCCAAGCTGGCTCTCTCCCGCCCTAGGTCTAGTTCCTCCACCCTTGCCTTAAGAGATCTACACTGGCTCCCGGTTCATCTGCGGGTACAATACAAAGCTGCGTGCCTTGTGTTTAAAGCGGTTCACCAACTAGGCCTCATCCCTCTGCAAAAGATGTTTGCTTGGTACTCTGCATCGCGACCCCTCCGCTCTTCTTCGGCGCATCTTCTTGTAGTCCCGAGGTTTCACAGAGTAAGGATGGGTGGCCGCGCCTTTAGTGTCGCAGCGGCCAAACTTTGGAACTCCCTGCCACTCTCTCTGAGAAGCCACAAGGACTACTTACCTTTTAGGAAAGCGTTAAAAACCCACCTATTTCCTTAAAAGGCTTGTGCTGTTAAAGTTATGGTTCCTGATCAAAGCGCCAGGATGCCCTTTGGGTGACAGGTTCGCGCTCTACAAATACACCAAATAAATAAATAAATAAATAAATAAGATATTGTAGTAACCTGTCCCTAAGCCTCTTCACACGTAGCCCATTAACATTCCAGTTTAAAATCTGAATGGATATAGCATCGTCCTACTGATTCTACTTAATTTATCTGAAGTGTTTGAGGATTTTTTTTTCTCGCATATGCTCCCCACCGCGTGCCACCACCCCCACCCCCACCCCCTACGCTGGAGAACCCACCCTTGTTCTTCTTCTTGGACCTTATGGTTGTTGAATGCTTTCTTTAGCTCCGTTACTACCCAGCCCGAAACTAAATAATTATAAAAATTCAGTGTGTATATGTATATGTAGTTGAAGACTAAGTATAGTCGAAACGCGTAGGCCGTCCTGTTGCTAATGCACATGGTGTTTGTGGAAAAATAAAACTCATCTGCTGCTGTGGTGCCGTGACTTCTGTGGAAACTACGTGAGCCCAGGGGATTCGAAGTGATGTATATGTATATGTGTATAAGTGCAGAAAGGAACTAACTTATTACCTATCAACATTAACATTAAACCCCTCAAATGCCCCCTACACCCCGCCTGATGCTTTCTAGCAGTTGGTCAGCCTCCCCTATGCTCCTTATCATTTGCATTTTATTGTTATACATTATTCTCGGAGATGTGGGAAATTTCAGTTGTACAGTTGTCCCTATTTTTTTTTTAAATCATCCATGCGCCTGCCTAACTCCCACTATCTATCCAAGGTGGATTGCAATAGATCTGATCTTATTTAAAAAGGGAAGACAGGGCCTTTCAGAGATTTTAATTTTAACGCAGAACCCAGTATTTTCTCTTTTAATGCATATGTCTGAAAGTTAATGAAGATCTCTCTTGGTTTCACCCTACCCAGGCTTTTCCTAAAGGGGTCTCTGTGGATTCTTTGTATATCTTTTATGATGTCAACCTGGCTCTCCTCTATGTGAACTGCAGCTTTTATGAGACCTACCACATAGGATTTTAAATCATCCCCTTCTTTTCCTTCAGGTACATTTAGAATTCTCAAATTATTCCTTCTGAAATTGTTCTCTAACTGTTCCAATTATTCTTGAAGCCCCTGCTCATCCCTACATAGAGCCTGAAGCTCTGCTTTGCTAGTCGCAAGGTCCGTTTTTAACTCCTTCACTGTATTTTCCAGTGTTTCTGTCCATTCAGATAGTGTGTCCAACTTCTTTTCCAATGTTTCGCAAAACCCACATATTTCCCGCTGGTTTGCTTCTGATACTGAGAATCCTTTCCTAATGTCCACTGTAAGTAGTCCTAACATCGTCTCTATAATGAACTGATGACTCCACCGGACTCCCACTCCCGCTTTCGCTTTCACTTTCAGGGAGGTTTATACTCATGGCTAATACGTATTCTCCTTCTTCGTATTCCCCATCCTGATTACTATCACCATTACAGCTTACTCCATATAGTGTGCTTTTGATATTTTTAACACTTTCATTGGATTTGCCCTGTCCAGACTGCTCATCATTCTCCATATCTGTAACTAAGAAGTCTGAGATGACTGTTGCCTCCCGTCTGATACTCAAACCCTCCCCCTCCGTTTGTGGGGGTCTCTTTAATACGAGCACTGAAGGCTGCACTTAAAAAAATTATCTCAAAGACAGTGTGACCCTTGGTTTGGGATCAGTCAGTTCTCTATTTTTTTTTTGCCTTCCACCTTTCTTTTTAACTTCCCGCGAAGCTTGCTCCCTGGGCAGCACCCTTGGAAAATGTTCCAACGTAGTTGGACTGGTTGGACTAATTGGGCTAGATATTGCACTAAAATCAAATAAAGTAGTTTGCCTCCCTACAGAATCCACAAACTTTGCACCCTCTTTAGCATCTATTTCCCGTTCACTTGTCACATAGGAAAAAAGCCCGGTATTAAACCCCCTACCTTCCAGGATTTGGCTTCCTTTGTTTATAATGGCGGTAGCTGGCTGTTCACTAAGGGTGGGAGTAATTTGCATAAGGAGTCTACGCAGAGAGGTAAGGAGATGGAACCAATCTCGACACTCTCCACTTAGCTCCGTTAAACGCCACCCGCAGTATTAAAAAAGTTTAATAAACATTATAAATAACATTTTAAATAAACTTAACTTATCGGGGCATCCCCGGGCTTCCATCCAACTACATTGCGTCTTCTTCTGGGAACTGCGCATGCTCGGGTGCCCACCAATGCGCAGTTCCCAGAAGAAGATGTGATGGAGGCGGAGGGAAGCCCAGGGAGGCTGCTGATAAGTTAAGGTTATTTGAAATGTTATTTATAATGTTTTGTAAAGTGTTAATACTGCAGGGGGGAGGCGGGCGGGAGGCTAACTCCGTTCTGCCCAAGTGTGCGGAGATTTGTCTTGTTTCTCTGCCTACATCGCGGAAGGGGCACATTCCGTGGGCGGAACGGAGTTGTCTGCCCACCCCTACTATTCACCCTCCAAGGGTAATATGACTCCTAATCTTCCAGGGAGCTCGGTTGCAACCCATGTACTGACAAGGCCTCTCTTCGTATGGATTCCTGAGCTCCAGGGCGGCCTCAAACAAACGCGGACTGTTGTCCGATTCTGGGAGGCAGGCGGGATGGGAGGGGGAAAGCAACACCAGGGAAACACAAGCGGTAAGGCACATCAGCTAATCGCGTTTCGCCGAGCTGCTAAGGGTGAAGAAAAATGGCGTTAGGAGGCATTAGGAGGCAGCATTTTCAAACGCTGTGGCTGGGAGCTCGGGAGCTCTGGAGCTCTGTGACCTGCGTGTTACATGGCCGCCATGTCCCAGAAAAATGTTGCAGTGTGTGCGAACTGGAGGTTTTAGTTTAAAATATTGGGAAAATATCAGTTCCATATCCAGCTCATGAGATCAAACGCCATTTTATTTTATGTCAGGGCACTCCTGCTCAATTGATTATTAACAATAGCAGTGTTAGGATGGTATTTCTAAGCAGAGGACGAGACAAGGCTGCCCACATTCCCCTATTCTTTTTGCCCTTTTTATTGACCCCATAGCCCATTATATTCATGCTCACCCTTTGATTCCTCCAACATAGGGGTCCATTATGATGTCGGGCAGGTCGCCACTGCCCGACCGGCAGTGGCAATATGCCCAACATCATTCCCCGCCCTCCACTTACCCCCGCCATATTACAATGGCAGGGGTTACAGCGGCGGATGGAAAGATCGTCCGACGCATTTCCGCTGGCAGGCAATCGTTCCGATTGGCTGCCGGGCAGAACTCGGGCCTTATATGGTGGTGGTGTCTTCCAGACACCGCCATCCATATCAGGATGCCTGGCGGAGAAAGACTTTCCATGGTGGCGATGCCGCCATGAAAATGCATGCAGGAATTGCTGTGGGGGTGGGGTGTTGGAGGCCTGCACTTGGGGGGGTACCTATGGTACCTCCCTACATTGGCATGCACAAGGTGGCAGGCACCGCACGGTGCCTGTCACTTTGTGCATGCCAATGCAAATTTAGCCTTGTGGTGGGTGCTGCTTACTGCGCCACCCGCCACAATGTTAAATGTGCGGGATGCAACTGCCAGGGTGGCGTCAGTATCCTAATGGGTACAGCCGGACCGCCGCACCTCAGGCCGTCGGTCCCATTCACCGTTACAGTGTCCGCCCGCCATCGTAATGGGCCCCATAGTTTGGTGGGACCTAAATCAAATTGTACGTGGGTGATGTTGCTCCATTCCTATTACCAAAGACTGGCAATATTGAGATGTTCTTACAAGCCATAAAAAGATGCACATGCTTTGGGCGTTACTGAACTAATTAGTCCAAGATTGAAACAACTGTTATTTAACAGTTCCCCAGATAACCTGCTTTCAAAATCAAAGGCAAATTATAAAATGGAACCAAAAAAGACATCTGAGACTCTATTATTCAAATCAATTAGTGGACCGTAACACACTAAATTATAGACCCCTAATGGACAAAGTTGATAAATACCTGCCCATTTGGAGATCTCTCCCTCTGTCTCTTAGTGGCAGAATACAGTTGATTAAACGGTATATTATTCCACAGTTATTGTTTTATTTCATGCAAACAGATAATCTGGAATAAATTCTTATACCTTTAGTTTGGAACATAAAAGATATGTGTGTTAAAATAAAGATTTTGCAGTTACCAAACACGGAGGGTAGATTTGCAATGCCCAATTTTAAACTGTAGTATACAGCTTCCCAAGCTGTACATGTACAACGCTTTGTCAAGCTCACATCTCAATTTGACGATTCTTTACTTTTAGTGGTGCTAGAAAAACTTGAATAAATAAGTTACCTTGGGCAATAAAGGACCCCAATGTCCCTAAAAAGGCTTGCTATAGGTTCTTGCAATATGTATGAGTCACACATGCCTAAACACCCCTCCAGAATTGTAAATATCTTTCCTCCTGTTTATCGGATGGTGCATTAAGAAAATGGCAGCTATTAGGAATCACTCAAATAAGTGAATATATAATAAGTACTCAGTTTAAACAGTTTTCCGAATTATGCCCCGTAGATATACCCCCAGATATTTTTACAGTTTTTATTTTAGACAAATCTTTTCCATTTTAAACAAATTGTTGACACCAGAAGTGTTCTTTACATCTGACCTTGTAAGCAAAGCATTTTACCCTAGCTATCAATATCACTCTTGATCTTGGTGCTCAGAATTCAAGTAAGTAAGATAACTTTGTGATAACAGATATTTGTTTTAAATGGGACAATTGGAGGAGCATATTGCTAGACTACGAAGTTTGGCAAAAAAATGTGTTCTGGGCAACATGTTTTGAGAGGGGCTTATTATGGTAGCATGTCTTTCTATAATGGCTGGATGTTTTATTACACCCCAAACAGATTGAATAAGATGAATCATAATACGAGCAAAAAAACGTCCCCAATGTTGCCAAAAGAGCAACTTGGAGCATTTGTTTTGGTCATGTGGAGCTCTGTCCAATGTTTGGACAGAGATCTTGCGGGTGGTCAGTTCCAGAGTACGCACAATGATTATTGTTGCAACTAATACCTCATTGTTAGGTTTGATACCTATAGCTCAGGATACGTCAGTGGGCAAGCATTTCATAGCTTCTATTTTCATCTCTATTATGTTAACTCGTTCTTAAATTACCCAGCACTGGAAGTCGCCCTTTAGTCTCTCCTTTTTACATTGGAAGGCCTAAATGGTGACGATCAGGAAGCTGGAATTTGTATACAATCTTCATATAAATAAACTATCCACATTTTGCAAGAACTGTGGCAGCTGGAATTCTAAGCACCAACTCCTAGCTGATTAAGTGTTTTCCTCTCAGCATTCTAGAGGTATTATACTTTACTTGGCACTGTCACTTACATCTTGTTATGAAGGTGAAAATTCGTATTAAGTATATGATTGTGACCTGGGTTGCGTCATGGAACAGGGGCGGTTCCCACGCTACGGCGGAGGAGCTTTGTCCTACTGCTTTTAAAGAGTGAGAAGAAGAGAAACATAAAATGATAATAACTTCAAGTTATCATGTTATTTTTCGTGACGTGTCCTGCTGCTTTGTGGGTGGAAGGGTGGACGGGTGAGCGGGGCTGCTCCTAAGTGCACAATTACTGTTTGCTCAGCCCTCCATTGCTGCCGAAACCAGTCATGCACACTTCCCTGTTCTCCATGCAGGCTGCATTACAGCCTTCAAGGAGAACATGCTACCCCTCCAACCCCTGGCTGAGTGCCGTGTTATGGTGACCAATCACAATGCTGCATTACAATGTTGTGATTGGCTTAGGGGAGGGAGCCTGGCTGACTGCTTCCTGTTCCTGTAGTCGAAGACTGGAGAGCAGGAGAAGCGGCGCGGGACCGGCCTCAAGGTAAGCTTATGTTTTTTTTTTTCATTTCGCTGCCGCACAACACCACCCAGACACCACTCCCGGGGGTCCTCCCACGCAACCCCTGTGCCCATCCCTCCCACCCGAAAGCCTTGCCGTCCGCTGCTGTCATGGAATATTTTGTATTATAAACAGAAACATTGCATTTTGCACTTTCGTTTTAACAGTAGTTTTTTGTGTAGTATGTATTATTTATTGGCACTTTGTATTTTTACTACTGATCATGTGTATGTTCCCCACCTGAGGCTGACTGAGATGTTTTATCTGCTTTGTTTAGCTGCATTTTGCACTTTGCACTGTAGCATTTATGTCAAATGAAGAGAAAGAGTGGTTTTTATGAATTTATTGTATTGAAGAAGCATAAACAAAAGTTTTAATCTATGAGGGTGTATTTTCTTTCAGTAAAACAGTGTGGTGCAGAGAACACAGTGTGCATACCACAGCTTAATGCACAGAGGGATCAACTATGAATTGATATGGACTGGGGAATCAGAGTGCGCCAGAATAGCCCCCACTGGAGCCAAGCATGACACAAAATTCCAGTGTTCACTTATTGATATGTTTCAGAAGGCTGAGAATATAGATTTGTGAAGAGATGAACGTGTATTTACTACTTTATACACAATTCGATGGGGTTGGACTGCCCAAGAGAACCTTGCATATGAAGTAGAAAGAAAGAACCCCTTGGACAACAAAATACATGAGATATAAGACATGTTCACTATTGAGAAAGCACCGAGACCCAGTGCCACTGGGAATGAGTACACAGTGATAAAGTAATATGTGTGCTTTGCATAATGTATTCAGTCCATAAGCGAACCGGCTGCCCTTTGTGTCAAGAACGGAATCATGCAGGAGTTAGACGTGAGATGCTAAAATGTTGCCGCTGAACTTGACATTTGAATATATTCGGGCTTGGCCATGAAAAGTGCATAGCAAAGCAGGATGCTCTGTATTTCCCATATCTTTGGCAAGTCATCCAAGTACAACGTCGATTACATTGACCTACTTAGTGCTCTGGATAGCTAAGGGTTCTTGTTGCTGTTTACATTTCAAAACACAGCTCTAAATTCCTTTCAACCTTGAAGTCCAAAGGTGATTGAGGAGAATGGATGTTACAGCCAGATTCATCATCCAAAATTGCGATCGCAATAGCTGTGAATTAGCTATTGCGATCGCAATTAAAAAAAAAGCAATTCATGAACAGAAAAAGTACATAATTGCGAATTCGCAAAAAAAGTTTGCGAAATCGCAAAATAATTTGCAGAATCTAGGAGGAACCCCTATAGCGAATCGTATTTAGCGAGAATCCATGGATTCTGCGAAATATTTTGCGAACTCGCTAAATAATCGCTAACGCAATTCATGAAAAATCGCAAATTGCAAAATATCAGAAAATTGCTATTTGCGACGCGCAATTTAAGGAGAACCCAAACCAGGTGGTAACCATGAAGAAAAAAATAAAAATTAATTAAACTAGCCACAGATGCAGGCCTGACCAAACACACTCAAGGAGACACAGTAGGAGCATGAGGACTCTCACAATGCCAGGACTCTACATGGTGGTCAGGCGGCGAAGGCTCCAGGCTGCAGCAAGGAACAGACACAGAATCCAGGAGCTAATATTCCACCAGCGGATCACCCTTATGGGCCAAACTGCGGAGCAAATCTACTCCAAGTACCGCCTGAATGGGGCAATGATCCCTAAGCTGATCTGTGACCTAGACCCCCTGATGCAGCACCCAACAAGGAGGATCAATGCCGTGCCCACCCATGTCCAGGTTTTGTGCAGAATGCACCTACTGGCCTCCGCAAGGCTTCCAGGGGGTAGTTGCCATTGCAGGGGGGATCTCCCAGAGCAGCATGTCCAGCTGCCAAAGGAGTTCCTGGAGGCAATGCTGACCCGGCTATACCATTACATCACATTCCCGACCACCCAACAGGACTTGAATCAAACCAAGCTTCATTTTTATAACATTGCTCAATTCCCACATGTAATACGATGCATTGACTGTACCCACATCCACATCTGCCCACCTGCACAAACAGAATACATGTACCTGAACCGCAAGTCCTACCACTCCCTGAATATCCAGATGGTGTGCAATGCTAAGACAATCATCACGGACATAGTGGCACAATACCCGGGGAGCACACATGACTCCTTCATATTCCGGCACAGCGGCATGCACACACGACTGGCCAGGGGAGACTTTGGCGAAGGACACCTACTAGGTAAGTACACATACCACCAAATACTACATTGTGACCATGTATCTGCGCATAACAGGCACTCACCCTCTGCTCCTTTCATTCAGGTGACGGCGCCTACGGTCTCCGTGAGTACCTCCTCACACCATACCTCAACCCTGCCACACCACAGCCACGGCGTTACAATGCTGCACACATACACACAAGAAATTGCATTGAGAGGACATTTGACCTTTTGAAGAGCCGATTCCACGTACTTCACAAGACTGGTGGGGTCCTCAAATACGAGCCTGAGGTCTGCTGCCGCATCGTGGCCGTGTGTGCAATACTCCACAACATTGCTGCCAAGCGCAGGATACCTGTAGAGATCTCTGGCAGTGAGTCGGAAGGGGACAACTGCCCACCTGCACATGTGCGTCATGCACGCGGGAAGAATCCTGCTGAAGCACACAGGTGCCGCAACCAAATCACAATTAACTGTTTCTAGTGCACCCACTCCCCTCACCCAACACTTCACTCATGCATGACAATTGAAATAATGACATGAGTCAGATGAACTGGTACTGAAAATATATTATTGTTTTCTTGACAATAATGTGGCATTGTTTTTTACAGTGACATGAGAGCCGTATTGAGTCATACATCCCCATCAGCATGGCCCTGCATGGTACAAAATAAATTGTCAATGGAGCCTCCGGGCGGATGCTCCAAGTCACCTTTCCACCTCTTCCTCAGCATTTGCCGTGAGGCAGCAGTGGGCCTGGTGCTGCGGCGGGGTACTGTCACCAGTGGCACCGATTGGCTGCTGTGGCTTGAATTGGCCTCACTTGTGTCATCACCCCCACCTGCCTGGCCATGGCCAGTCGCCTGCTGACCCTGCACTGCAGTGGTGACTTGCTCCAGTACCCTAGGGACATCCTGGCAGCATTGCACCATTTGAATTTGCATGACCAACGAGCATCGTGAGAGTTGGGAGGTGGCATTCCCTATGATGTGATTCGAGCACCTGTACGCAGACAGGCGGGTCAGCAGCTGGCGGTGGCGGCGCCGGTTGACGTCCCGCTGGGTCAACATGGCCTTGGTGTTTGCCTCCACTGCTGCGGATTTCTTCTCCATTCTGTCAGACAGCTGTCCGACATTGCATGCAGTCTTGTGCAACTGCAGGTGAATGGCTGCAAGATGACGTGCCTGCTTCTGGTGTATGTGGAGCATACGGCGCTCAATTGACAAGCCAGGTGCCCTCAGATTCACCCCCCTGCCTGCGCGTGGTGTTGTGTTGCGCGGCTCCCTCACCAGTCCGCTGGACTGTGTTCTCTCAGTGGCTTTGCGCTGTGTTTGTTACTGTGCGACAGCTGTTGTTGCCAGTGCCACTGGCATGGGGGTCACACGGTGCGGTTGTGGCGCGCCTGTTGTTGCTGAGTTGGCCCTGTCCACAGGGGCAGGCGGTGGCACTACTGATGGTGCCGCTGCTTGCCCTGATGGTCCTGGTTGAGGGGCAGGATGGACGTCTCCCTCGGTGTCCTCTGGATTGTCATCTATTTGCTGGGCCTCACTATCAGTGCTGGGTTCTTCAGCGCCACCTGTGATGTAAAGTGGACGTTGATTAATGACATGTATCTGGCACATGTACGGTTGCTACATGCATGCAGGCCAGCATTCCCTGACTGGCTGTGGGATTGACTCTCACTGGACAGGTCTGGCTGTATGGGGCTAGATGGAAATTGTGGTCAGACTACATGTCCCACAATGCAATAGGGCTTTTCTGGTGTGCATGGGCTGCATGACTGGGGTTTCTAATGGGTAGCTCTGGGGTCATGGCCATTGTTAGGGGACAGGGTCGCAGTCGCATGGCACTTACCTTGGGATTCTTGGGTGGGTCGGGAGGAGTCCAGCCGGGTTACCCCCACGCAAGCGTCGGGATTCAGGGTGTCCTCCACGAGGTCCTCCAGTGGGGTATTGGGTGGTACAGTGGGATCTCCTCCTCCTGTTGCGACACGCTCCCCCAGCCTCTCTGCAATCCTCTCCTTGGCACGCCCTCTGAGGTCGTACCACCTCTTCTTTAAATCATCTATGGAGCGCTGGGTAACTCCCACGGAATTTACTTTGGCGCGGATGCGCATCCAAATGCGTCTTTTGTCCACCTCAGGCACCCTCCTTGAGTCCTTCCCAAAGAGCCGGTCATGGTCTTTGCTCACTCCCTCAATTAGGTATTCAAATTCTTGCTCTGAGAATTTGATTTTTCGTTTCCTTCCTGAGGAACTGCTGCCTGCTGCTTCCTGGGACATTTTCTGCAGTGGGGTGTCTCCTGATTTTCAGCTGGAGGTGGTCTGGAGTGCTGCTTCCACTTCAGGCTCAGTATGCAGAATGAGGAAGGGAACTGCCTGCTTCCTGGTTGTGATGTCATCACTGTGCTTGAAATGCGACTTCCCGTTTTTGCGATCTCGCAATTAGCGATTTGGCAATTTGCGATTTCGGTAATTGCGAGATCGCAATTTCAACATGGAAAACGGCCGATTCGGCGTATTTTCTGCAATTTTCGGAAAATCGCAATCGGCAATTGCGGCCGATTGCGATTCGCTTTTTTATTCGCATTTGTTCATGAATCCCATTCTGCGATTTCTAAATTGCGATTCGGTATTTCTCGCAATTTAGAAATTGCAGAATTTGGGTTTGATGAATCTGGGGGTTAGTTTCTTGGTAATTTTCAGGACTTCGCGATGGACAGCTGTCTGTTGGCAGACCTGATTTTCAATGGATACCATATAATTAGAGTGGGTTTTGGTTCATGCTTTACTCATCCCCGGATGCCTCCATTGTCTACCTCGGGTGCCTGAGCTTCATTCAGTGGCTTTCCTTGTGCTTGTCCCACCCAGGAGCAGTTCAGTCTGATTGGATGCGTCGTATCTATCCACTGCTGATTTGAGGTGACTTTTTTACTTTTATAGTGTGCACTTCATGAGGGTGTATATGCTTCCTTGCTCTCAAAACTGCTTTTTACTGAGCCCCCCGCACACTCTCTTTTTCGCCGCCTTCCCTGCCACATCTTGCCCCCATGCTATTTTTTTTTTATTCTGATCTATTTTTATGAGGAACTTGCAGCAGAAAAGTGCTACCATGACACACACTTTCTTTCTTGAGATAGCATGCATATCGTTTCCTAACTTTAACATTTTTTTATTTACTGTTCTAAAATGGCTATTCACCATTCATACCTATTTGGCATGACTCATGTGCACCTATGCCTCACAATACACACATGTGCATTGGCAAGTTAAAATGACAGCTGTGTATCACAACCACATGAGCATGAATGTAATAAGCATACATACATCTCGACAGCCTTCTCGGACTGGGTTTTCTTTCCTAGATAACACATTGCAAGAGGATTGCCATCCATGCCCGTGCATGGGTCACAGAGCAGCATTCACATTCGAATGCCAATATAAAAGCACAGGCAAAGGAAATAGCTCGACCTTTCAGAGGCTAGTTCTACTGGCTTTTTTATGTTATGTTATGATAACTTATATAGGGCACGATTACCCGGAGGTGTCCTGGCGCTAGTTACCTTTCCAATACCCAGATCCCACCAGAAGGCGTAGGGCAAAAGAGAGTGTGTTATAATTGAAACCGAGCTATTTGTCAAACAGCCATGTTTTCAGGCTTTTCCTGAAAGATATTAAATCAGTAGATTGTCTGAGATAAACTGGAAGGTCGTTCAAAGCCTCTGCTGCCCCAAGTATGAAGCTTTTGCCTCCGCAAGTGGCCTTTTTGATGGCCGGCACGGTAGACAACTTGGCCCCCGAAGAGCGAAGATTCCTTATTGGTGCATACCTGTGAATTGTTGTCTTAAATATTCCGGTCCAGTACCATGTAGAGCATTATAGACCGTATGTAATGCCTTGAAACAAACTCTATTTCTCACGGTAAGCCAATGAAGGTTTTTTTATACCTCCAGAAATTGAGGCAAACCTTGGCATACCAGTGAGGAGCCAAGCTGCAGCCTTCTGCAGCATCTGGAGCGCATTGCGCATTCATAAAGCGTTCCTGAATGTTTAAATACAGGCCATTACAATAGTCATGCTTTGATAAGACCAAAGCAGTAACCACGGTCTGTTGACTACCTAACGGTAAAAAAGGCATATTTTTAAAAATTGTTTTAATAGCAAATGCGGTTTTAGATGAAACCTCGTTTATTTGGTCTCCAAAATTGAGTTTGTCGTCCACAATAACACCTACGTTTTTAGCCTTCTTCGTAGGTGTAGGAAGAGAACCCATCAATGGCGGCCACCAATTAGGAGTCCAGAAATGATGGTCATTACCAAAGAAAATCACCTCTGTCTTATCAGAGTTCAATTTTAAACAGCTGTCCCCCATCCATTTGCCTACTGCTTCCATGCAATCCTGAAAACGCCTCTCAGTCCCAAGTTTCTGCCCCAGTAGGAGAGACACCACAATTTGGGTGTCATCAGCTTAGGTTGTAAGATCAAATCCAAAACTGCTAATAAGTAGGGCCAAAGAGGAGACGTATACGTTAAACAGCGTAGGACTAAGCGAGGACCCCTGTGGGACTCCGCAAGACAGCACAAACAGTTTGGATTGGTAATCACCTAGAGACACCATCTGGACTCGGTCTGAGAGGAACGATTGAAGGAGTTTCTATGATTTGTTCTGGATCCCACACGCCCTTAAGCGGTCCATCAGAAGATCGTGGTGGACCTTGTCAAAGGCCACGGACAGATCCAGCAGGACCAAGCCTGCTTCGTTACCTCAGTCCACAGCCTTCCTAATTTCCTCAGTCGTTTTAATGAGGGCCGACTCCGTGCTGTGTCCCTCTCTAAAGCCATATTGCGTGGGGTCCAAAACATTCGTCTCTCGAAGAAAAGTACTAAGCTGTGTACTAAGGGCCTTCTCTATCAATTTCGCTGGCAGAGGAAGACGCGATATAGGAGGAAAACTATTTGAATCTTTAGGATCCAGATTGGATTTTTTCAAGAGGGGTAGGACCGAGGCCAGCTTCCAAGGTTTAGGAAATTGGCCGGTTCCCAACATCATGTTGAAAATTGATGTAAGGACATGTTAAATAGGCCATGCACCAAGCTGAGCCACTGCCACTGGGCAGGGATCGTCCGGGGAACCTGACTGAGCTGCCAGAAGTAACTCATAAGTGGTTTCCACTGATAAGGAAGTAAACTCATCCAATGTAGGGTAAAGTAGAGAGGGTGAATTCAGATGTTGACAAAGTTTGTTAAACCTGTAAATGTACCATGCATTTTGGGAGGTGGCAATGCAAAGGCTACATTGAAAAACTGGATGTAGAGTAAAAAGCTTTCAAATGGTAATTCACATCCTGCCCAAAAGTACATTCTCAAATGCAATAGGGACATACACTTTTGGCAATACATCGAAGGACCCATCCAATTATATATTTTTGGAAGTATGGACAGGTTTCAGTGCTGTTTAACGAAATGGCATTTAACTAATGGAAGAATGTTGTTTAAATGCCAACGAAAGATGGCATCTGCACATATGTATCCTCTGCTTCTATCTCCTCACACACTCACCCGAAAGCCTATCTGTGAAATTAATATCTAAGCAGCACTGTAACTCCCTGATTAACTTAAAGAAGCAAATCTGCATACGTATATCTACTGTTGCTTCTTCGATCTCCCCTACTCAACTTCTCCATCTTCCTTACCTTCACTTGCTCATCCCCAAACCGCTTGGCTCCATGCCATTCCTACTGATCAACTGGTCTTTTTTTTTCTGTAAATACCCGTCCTGCAGTCGGCATGCGCACTTCATCAGAGCTACCATATCTTGCAACCCTGTGTAACAACAATTTAACTGAATATCAAAGCAAACCAAACCCAACTCTTTTTCGTCTATCAATTTAATAGACACCAAGACCCCCCCTCCTGTGCTACTTATGTTCTATTTCTGACTCTCATTCAGTCTGTATTCACTTTTACAAAATCAAGCACCTCATCTGTCATTTTCCTTAAATAATCTCTATTCCCAAGAGAAATAAGATGTTTCCTTCCCGTGTAAATAAATCCAGGTCCTTTTGCTTTTTATTGAAGTATCTACATTGCACCCCACATACCCTGGCATTTAGGTAATACTTTAGTAATATGCATTTACGCACAAAAGTTTACATCAATAGGCTAATATTGTGTAGTTGCCTTTCAAACAAATGTCCTATGATGTACAGCAGTGCATTTAATTACACCACATTTCTGTCCAAATCCCATCTTGAACTAGATGGATGCCATTTCTTACAATCTCATGTTTTCCTTTCCCTACATGCGTGGAGCCTGTAGGGAGAGGAAAACATGAGAGTCAAGCTGAGGTTATACTCGTTTATTTTCCTTGCTGCATTGTTTTGCTTACAATTTAACTCCCATGGTGCAGACGTAAAAGTGTTAGTTACAACTACATCATCTGTTTCTGCCCTGTACCTATTGACTCGAATAAATTCTAATTGTCAATGTTTCATATTTTGTTTGAACATCTCCAGATAATATTAGCTTAGAGAGTGCTGAATAATTATTCATAAAACGAGTTAGTGCTTAGGTGCTAAAAAATACAAAATGTATTTTCTATATGCTCTGAATAGCTGAAGAAATTATTAATTTACTCACACTAGGATGAATCTACAGTACTGTTGATTTAATATTTAAGAATTGTGTATAAAAGAAAACCTTGATTCTGGGAGTGAGAGAGGAGACTTTCTTATTATACTAGGCATGCTGTCCATTCTCTAATGATTCTGCTACTGTTTGATGTGGCCCTTTCTGCAGGGTCATCCCAAACGTTTTGCCTTCACACTCCTGGTTTTTAACCCATTTTTGTTGGCTTCAGGGCTGGACTGGAAACCCAAAGCAGCCCTGGCAAATTTTGTCAGACCAGGCCCATACACTGCATAGCAAGCGAGTGCTGCAGGCAAGCATAATCACTACAGTGGTGTCTGGGGGGGTGGGGGGGGGGGTTCCTTCCCCAAGAAAATCTGGAAACAAATGGTAAAAATGGTGCATTCTACAACACATTTTTCATTACATATTCAATGCATTCGTTTTTAAAGAATAGTAAATGATGACTTTACAGTGCCCCAGGATACAGCAATCTTTTTTGGGGATATTCAATTATTCCCTCACTATCACCCTCCAAAAGTGCCTCTCATCTCTCCATAGCGCCCCTCTCACATGTATTTAATTTTTTTTATACTACCTCTACCTCTCATCCAGCCGCGGTCGGTAGTGGGATGACCTGCAGGGAGGTGACGTGGGGAGGGGGAGGGGCAGGGTGGGGGGTAGTAATGTATGGATTACGGAGTATAACAGGTAAGTAAACATATAAATAAAAACGAATTTCATTGCGTGCACTGCATCACATTTGGTGATGCAGTGCACGCAACAAAATTCGTTTTATTTATTTATATGTTTACTTACCTGTAAAACTCTGTAATCCATCCATTACTACCCCCCACCCTGCCCCTCCCCCTCCCCCTTCCCACGTCACCGCCCTGCAGGTCATCCCACTACGGACAGCGGCTGCTCTCATCCCTTTGTAGGGTGCCGGAGCATTTTACATCCACACACATACAGAGACAATGAATAATATGTGTTTAAATACGTGTATAGAAAATGCTACATAAGACAAAGGGGATTTCAAATTGTAGGATTCACATGACATCCATACTGGTAGGCATTTTCTGATAGTGCTTGGTCTGGCGAAGAACAAACTCAGAATTCAGAACATAACACAGTGGTTAGGGTTGACTTGTCTGATAAGAATTTATTTCTACTCAAACAAACACTTTTTAGCAAAATTAGGATAATAAAAGATTGAGAACAAGCACAACTTTCTAACCTAGATTACGATTGTTAGTTATGAACTGCACAGTAAAAAAAAAATCTCTGTGACAAAAGCAGTAATCCACTGAGCTATGCACATAAAATACTGTTCTGTGATCTGCGCAGTACATGCTCTTTGTGGCAGGAATATTAACTATCTGCGCTACGTTAGATGAGTCAAAAAAACTGCCACTAGACAAAGCTCCGATCAGCAGGTACATTAATCACCAGAGTTAATTTGGCACTTTTATTGTTGTCTGAAAACTGTTAGATATACAAAGCACTCTGCAGTGCTTTTAAAACTGCTTCACTGTTATAAAAACGTCCCCGGGCAACAAAGGCAGCCACTCACCCTTCCAGTCTCTCAGGGAAATGTCTGATGCCCTGTACGGCCCGTGCTGTCTGGGTTGGCTTTTAGGACTCTGTGCCCATTACCACTACTAACCAGTGCTAAAGTGCTTGTGCTCGCTTCTTAAAACATGGGAGAATTGGCTTTATACCAAATGGGTATATTTTATTTACTTGTAGATCACTAGTAATGCTG